>NC_143053.1:88640000-98045000 GCF_052426305.1 Pelodiscus sinensis
TATGTTTTTCAGTCACGCGCACACACGCCATACACACACAGTCCTGCCAGTCGATGTTATAGTTACCAGTCCAGAGTCTGGATCAATGTAGTGGCCAGCCAGATCGATCACAGAGAAGGAGCCGAGTTCTGTCAATCGCGATCTGATGTCCCTGGAGTTGGTGTCAAGACGAACCCAAAGTTCCATAGCAAGCACCCTGCTTTTATAATCTTTTTCTCTGTTGAAGTCTATGGATTTTGCTGTGTCATTCTGTGTCCGATGTGTTATTTTTTGATGTTACCATTCCAAACATCTGAGAGAGAGAGTTATCCTGTTCTGGATTTAATCAGTTATTTTCAGGGATGCCAACCTTCACCTTTAAAGTCGTCAATTTATCCCTCCTTAATTGTGGATGCATGCTTGATGGCTCTTTTGATGCCGATCAGTCTGTCTTCACCCACATTACCCCCTCCTTTCTTGGCCATCTGGCTCTAAAACCAACCTTCACACCTTATTTTTATGATGATACATTTCTCATTCACATAAAGTCTTTTCACAGAGACCTTCAAAGGTATACAAACAGCAGTGTTTTATATTAAGCAAAAGGCACTGTAAATTAAATCTTACTAAATCTTGTAATTAAAACAATTCACATTGAAGGCCTGGGCCTTCAATATTTCTAATCTCATTAACAGACACAATACCACAACCCATCTCTTTACTTACTAAACTTTAAAACAAATAAATATATATCTAACTAAAGGGCTTAATTGGAAAAATGTTAGATGTATTACATTACATTACAACAGTATTAGAAAATATATATTTAATTAAAAACCTAAATATCTATCCCTACCTTAACACAAATCATATATTATTAAACCTAACATACAAAAATAAAAAGATATAAAACTCTTAATCCAACACCAGGACAGTCCCATATTTAAGGTCCTGACTTTTTTTTTTTTTTTTTTTTTTTAAATGGGCACATTGTCCCATATTTCCTCTGCAGCAGAAGGTAGGGAGAAGCTGCCAGCACTCCTGGTTTCAGCTGCTGAAGCCTCAAGCACTAGCAGCTCCTCTCCCCATCCTGCATGCTGCAGGGCTAGACTTCATTCCTGCAGTGGGGTAAGGTGGACGAGGAGCTGCTGGTACTCCAGAGCTTAAGCCATTTTGTTTCCTGTTGGCATAGAATGCTGGCGGCTCCTCTTCACCCTCCCACTGGGGGCTGGAGCCTCAAGCACTGGTTCCCCCCCTATGCAGAGCTGAAGCTCCCACCTTCTCCCCCCCCCCCCCCGGTCAACTGCAGGGCTGAACCCCCCCCCCCCAAGTGCCAGCAGCCCATCCTCCCCCCCACCCCCAGTGTCCCATATTTGGCATGGGGAATGGTCCTCCTCACTTTAGGGTTGTGATGGCCCATCAGCAAGAAACAAAGGAACTTGAACTTGCAGACCTGTGGGTCAGTTTGTGAAGTATTGAGATAGGCCTTGCAGATATCCATCACCATGTCACCTGATAATGGGATCCATCTTAAACTCTGTACTTTTCCATTAGAAGCTGGGAGGAGGGGGTCAAACTGAAACAAAAGATTCCTATCCTATGCAGAGCCATCTTAAAGTCCCTAGGCTGTAAACCTTAGTTACAAAAGAGAAAACAATTAGCCAGGTCAGACATGATTTCCAAACACGGAAAACAATAAACCCTAACGGACTATCTAAAACTTTTCCCTACTTACACATTTCAAGAAGTCTGTTCTTGGAGGGAGAAGTGTCTCCCATCTCCAGAGAGAGAGACCTCCCTCTTCCTCCCCCGCCTCCCGGCTGACACCTTTGCTAGGTGCCTTAATTAACGCCTTAGTCACCAGGTGTTGATCAGCACCCCTGATCATGACAACTGATTATTGCAGTTCTTTCCAAGTTGTGATGTACCTGTCAAGTTTAAAAGGGTATGCACTTGGGAAAGCCTCTGCCAACCTGTTTCAATGCATTCTGTTTTAAAGATTGCAGCCATACATTGAACTTGTGCTTTAGCTCATCATCTAGGTGAAAGATCCCAAACACATGTATACTAACTTTTGTCTTGGCTCAAGATACAGAATGTGACCTGCCAGTCCCTTGCACTACAGTCAAAATTGACTCTAATATAAACCTCTAATAGATAAATAATCAAATCCATAAGTAACTTAACGATATGCAGGAAGACAAACAGGCTATCTGTAGATATAGCTGCTATATACTTCAGTTTGTTGCCAGGATGTTTCTATGGTTGACACATATCTGTGATCAGAACTTCCCCTTAAATTCTATTTTCAGTTCTCCAAATATTTGGGGTTTTTCATTGGGCCCTTTATCTATGCGAAGTTTATCTGTTCAGAGTTAATAAGCCTCAAGCCTTATGCGAACTTGCTAAAGGTTATTTCTTACAACATATATACCTATAGATTTCCTGAATTACTGCTGAATACAATGCAAGCCAGAATATAATGCAAAGCAGTAAATATAATAAAGGTGTGCTAGCCCATGCTAATCTTGTAAACCTCCCCCCTCCATAACAAATGCTTTTTGGGTCAGGATCCTACAATTACAACACCTTGACATTTCAGATTTAAATAACTGAAATCGTGAGACTTACTATTTTTAAAAGTAGGCCGAAATAGACCATGAATTTGGTCGGGTCCTGGATATCCTGTATGAATCAAAATTATGTGCGAACTCTTCTCACAAGGGAAATGGAACAAAATATTTCAATAGTTGCTAAAATTGTGAAACAGCTGAGCCTTAACAAATGGCTCAAACACTTTACAGTTGGCAGAAAGAGATTCTGATTAAGGATGTGAGTGAGTAGTAGACTGTCTGATAAGCATAAGCTTATTGGATAGTTGACTGGAGCTGTCTTTCTCCTTCTTCTCTCCCCCCCCCCCCCCCCCCCCCCCCCCACGAACAGGGTCTGCTTGGCAGTACAGGCTCACCACTGGCACAGGCTGCTCTGGCAGCAGCCCCTGACCAGCACGAACAGGGGCTGGTGCCGGAGCAGCCTCGGCTCATGGCCAACCCTGGCCACCACAAACCGAGGCCGTTCCAGCACCAGCCCCTGTTCATGGTGATCAGAGCTGGAAGCAACAAATGGGCTTCTGAACTCGGTTGTAAGCTAGCAGTGTAGAAGAAAGATTGGTTAGCTAACAGTTAGCAACTACCTTGAATCGTACTCTAGCCATCCAATCTTTCTCCTACATTGCTAGCTTAAAACTTTATTTTTGACTTTTTAGTGCACTTTTTTATTATTTTTAGTCTTTTGGTGCACTTTTAGAAAGATTATCTTTTCAAGTTTTTTTTTATATATATTTTTATTTTTGTCTTTTTGGTCTTAAATCTAGCGTTTCAAATAATAACTCCGAAGTTCATTTTGATATGCTTATGTATGTTGAGTTAGACTGTTTTACAAAATGGTTTTTGCACTAGATGTTTACATTTTTAATTAAAATCAGTTGTTGTGTTTAAGGCCAGGATAAAGTAATTGAGGTGATCGATCAATTGTTTTGTTGGTTAAAAGGAGGAAGGCTTCGAAAATGCTGTAATTCTTCTAAGGTGTCTTTATGACAAACCTTGTCACCCATGAATTCGTTTGGATTGATTTAGTTGATCTTTATACTTTCCAAAGAATGGACTCCACTAAGCGCAACAAATGGTTGAACTGGTGCAAAGTATTGAGAGCCAAGGTTCACAAGTGCTCTATCCACTGTGGGCCCCTGTAGTTTGTAGACGGAGACTGCATAAGCGTGGATGGCTGGAAGCATTCGCCGCTCCACCAAGCCGTATCCAAAATTCGCTTGAAATTGACATGTGATTGGCTCGATGTGCTTTGCGACATCGCCTTCAAATTCAATTTCAACTTTAGGGATATCGGTTTCGAGAATTTGGCAGCAGCGGAAGTAGGGCCATATTATATTGGTAATGGTGCCAATTTTGCTATTGACCAAGCCTTTTGCTTGGTCAACATTGTACTTAAGTGTAACTTTAGCACCCAGATGTATTACAATTGTCTTTGGAATGCCTGCTGTTCAGTTGATCATTGTTGGGATAGCTTGATAAAGGTTAGGCATTCCTCTTTTCTGCTCAATGAGGGTATCTTGCACTGTGATTGTGAACATTTGCAGGTTCGCATTGTCTAAACTGGACAAAACTTGATTATTGTGGTCATCTACCATTTTACAAGTTGGTATGATTCTCAAAGCTTTTCTGAGTGAAAAGTCCCCTTGTTTCCTTTCCTCACATTTACACAATAAAATATTTAGTTGTTCTCGTGTGAGTTTTTCCTCTCTAAGATTATTTAAAATTTTGATAAATGTTGTATCTTCTTGCTGTCACATGTTTTCAGTCAATTCACAAAAGCTAAAGAGGCACCAGAGCTGCACACCAAGTCTCGTTGAAACAGGTTGCTTATAAATGGGACTGCCTGATATTGGTGGAAGTTGAAGGAGCTCACCAAAGAGTAAGATGTTCAAGCCTCCCAAAAGTTCATCAACATCGATCAAGTATTTTTTTGCAGAAATTATTGTTACCCGTAGTGTCTTCCTCTGGATCTTGTTCTGGTGGATTTTCTGCTCCTTGCTCGTCTTCCTCCGGAACTTCCTCAGAGTTTTGAAACTCTTTGTTTCACATTCTTACAACTTAGTATAGAAGGTCAGGCTTTCTTGTGTTAACATAAATGACTCTTCTCATGCTCCCTTTCATAGGCAGGCCACACAGAAGGAAAGCACACTCATAGGTGGAGACTTGGCATTTATTTAACATTTGCCATACATATTTTAAACAACTTTTGAGAAATACTGCTTTTCTCCTCTCTGATTTGAGCAATAGTGTCTCTGAGGCTTCTTTCAAGACTCGTAGGTTCACATTTAGCCGACGTACCTGGTTATATAATATGTGGAGTTGCTACTGCCATCACCTAGTTGAATATCCATGTTCGCACGCCAGGGGCTTCAGATTAAACTTTCTTGAAGTCTCTGGACCCGTCCCAGTCAAATCGAACTTTCCAGAAGCCCTTCCAAACCTTGCAATACAAATAAAAGGCACACCCATATGTTTGTATGCATGTATGTGTGAAAGTTGAAAATCCCATGACACACAGAGGAGAATGGTGGCTGTTTAACAGAAAGATTGTCTAATATACAGGAAACTTTAAGTTGTCACTATTTTTACTTTACTGTTGAATTCCACTGATGTGTAAAGCCCTCATTACTTGTTTCTGTAGGTTGCAAATCAACTAACTGTTTACACATATACATATGCACAAGATAGTGAAGTGTGAAACTTTATAGTTAAATAATCTATACTAAATATTAAAATTGAAAAGTATTCAACACTTCAAGTTAATGTAATGCTAAAATTTCTGTTGACAGAGATGCTGAGATCCAGAGATAATGAAGTAAACATTTTTTAGAAATGCCACTAATTTTTGAACGCCCCACATGCACATGTCTATGATCAGTCAGCTCTTCAGAGGTATTCAGCAACTCTGAATTCTCCATTGATTTCATTCTGAGTCAGATGTTTTGCATTATGGAAGATCAGGCCCTAGGTATCTCAAGTTATGATCCTTGAGTAAAACACAATTGATGGTTACCGCTGGAAACTTTGGTTTAAATTATTTTCTTTCCATAGACCACCAGCCAACCACCCATCGTAACAAAATGGGTGTGGGAGGGGAGTTGGGGTTACAAGATTTGGCCAGGAGGAAGGGTGCAGGAGTGGGCTGAGAGTGGGGGCGCTGAGCGTGAGAGGGATCCGGGCACTTACCTGGCTCCGTGCACCCCACTGCTCTGAGGCACCACCCTCCGCTGCTCCCGTTGGCCATGATTTCAGCCCATGGTAGCAGCGGGGAAAGCCTACAGGTGAACATGTTTCCTGTGTGGCCATTTCCCCCAGCTGAGGGGAGGGGGAGCAGCAGCACATGGAGCCACTTACTTCCCCCACAAGCCAGATCTGGCCAGCAAGGTTTGACCTTCCGCTGACCCCTACAGTGGAAAGCCAGTATTGGCACTCCAATTTCATGGAGGGTTGTCATGAAGCTGGAGCGCTAGCAAAGGCACCCCATTGCAGGGAAGCAAGGAAGAGCCCCAAGCCTGCAGCCCATCTGCAAGATGGTCATGGACTATACTTTGAGAACCACTGTTCTAATGTATACATTTAACCATAGTTTTTATGTAAAAATTAAAAGAACCATGGTGAAGTTGCAAAATTGGCATGTACCAGAATTAAGGCTACTAATGCAAATTTAATTTGAACCTTTGTGGGTGTGCATCATATAGTGTTGCGTCATATGATCACCTCATATTCCTGGACCTCTGCCTTTCTCAGTGTACAGGGTGGACAGTACTTACTGAATGGATAGTTACTCCATATTTCTATCTTCCTCACTCCGTGTGTGGCCTCATGACTCAATATGGTCAAACCCTGCATTGAATGCAGAATTGTCTTTTGCTTTTCTGTAGTACTCTTCACTAGTTGTTAATAGTGCCTTGCAAATATTTAAATAGTCTTCATATAATGCCAATGGCATTATTCCCATTCTATAGAATAGCAGCTTTAGCTCAAATGGGAGAGCTTCTTAAGCCGATTACTTTGATCATGGCACCCCGCCACTGGTTTACTCTTTTCTTTTGTTTCAGAGTGGTAGCCGAGTTAGTCTGTAACAGGAAAAACTAAAAAAACAACAAATAATCTGGTAGCACTTTAAAGACTAACAAAACGTGTAGATGGTATCACTAGCTTTTGTGGGCACAGCCCACTTCTTCAGTTGATCGGTCATCTGAGGAAGTGGGCTGTGCCCACAAAAGCTCGTGATACCGTCTATATGTTTTATTAGTCTTGAAAGTGCTACCAGACTATTTGTTGTTTCTTAAGATCTTCTCTTCTGCATGAGATTTAAGAGCTACTTGTCTTCATTTTCAAGGCCCTTTGTGGCCTGTCTGCACCCTGCCCATTATTTCTCTTTCAGTACAGGCAGTCCCCGACTTATGCGGATCCGACTTACGTTAGGAATGGGGCTCGCCCTGGAGGACACGGACTGCGGAACCTCGTGGTCCTGCTGCCCGTGTACTCCGGGGCTTTCTCTGCGTCTCCCTGGTCTGCAGACCAGGAAGCCGCGGAGCAAAGCCGCGGGGAAGCCGGCAGCGGGACAGCCCAGACGCCCCGGGCTGTCCCGCTGCTGGCGTTCTCAGAGGCTTTGCTCCCAGTCTCCCTGGTCTGCTGGTCTCCAGCAGACCAGGGAGACTGGGAGCAAAGCCGTGGAGGACCCAGGCGGCGGACCACGGTGCGTCTCGGTCTGCCGCCCACGTCTTCCTGGTCTGCTGGGGTGGGGGGGGGGGGGCACAGCTAGTATGCCCCCCCCCCCCCCAGCAGACTAGGCTTTTCTCCGGACGCCTGTGGCAGAGCAGCTGGGGCACTGCCGGTTGGTCCCGCAGCGCCGCTCTGGGCGCTACTGGACCAACCCGGCAGCACCCCAGCTGCTCTGCCCCAGGCGTCCCCAAGTAAGCTGCTGCTGAAACTGACCAGCGCTGACTACAGGAAACCTGAGGCAGAGTTGCTCTGCCCCGGGCTTCCTGGAATCAGCTGCTGATCAGTTTCAGCAGCAGCTGACTTGGGGACACTTGGGGTTCTTAAGTTGATTCTGTATGTAAGTCGGAACTGGTGGTCAGTTTCAGCAGCGGCTGAATCTGGACGCCAGTTCCAACTTACATACAGATTCAACTTAAGAACAAACCTACAGTCCCTATCTTGTACGTAACCCGGGGACTGCCTGTATTGAAAATTCAGCTTGGATCTTTGAAAGGACTGTGATGTTAGGCTCCATCACCCCCACCTATTCCATTTTTAAACACCACTCCCATGCTTTCTTCTGTGCTTCCTCTCAAGATTAGGAAGAGCACTTCCTAAGCATCTGCAAAACTAACTCATTCTTCTTAAAATTTTTCTTTGCCACAATGCCTGCAGATCACAATGATATAGGCTGTCCGTGTTTTCATGTACTCTGTCAGTCAGTATCTCTGTGTCATCTTTTATTAGGTTGTAAGCTTTTTGTGGGAAGGACTGTCTTTTTTATTCAGTTGATATAGCTCCTAGCACAGTGAAGTCCAGTTCCATGACAGGAGCTTCTAGGGGCTATGCGGATACCGATACAGATAATGACAAAATTGTCGAGTTTCTGCTATGTTTGAGTGCCCAAATTGAGATACCCGTGGTTTTTCGGTGTGTTTTTTAAAGTACTTAACACTCCTATAGCACTGACATGTTCAAGGCACGGATTCCATTGACTTCATTTGCAATTGTTAGTTCCCAGTCTTTTTCTAGATATATCAGATTGGGCCACCCAGATAATGCATACTGATTGATAACCTGTGAAGTGTGGTTTCAGTGTCTTGCCCATAATCACATAGGAATTGTAGGTATGCCTTGACTGCAGTGTTGTCTTGGGTGTGAGCACTTGAGTTTGTCTTCCTTCCTGTGAGAGCGACCATAGTACAAAGCTATATTCAGTTGCCTCCACACTCGTGATGTTGTCAGTTGTGTAAAGCTCTAGATTGGGGTGTGGAACCTTTTTTAGGTTGGGAGCTACTGACCCACAGAAAAACCAGTTGGGGGCCTGCACACAAGTGAGAAGCAAAATGAGAAGCCCCTAATTGAAGAGAGAGACACTCCTCACATTCCCCTTGCACATCAGAGCCTAGGGCTGCCCAGGCTAGTAGATTGTGTGCTACCACACTGTGGGTTGGTGGCAGGGGGCCTGGAGCACCAGGGATCCCTGAGCCTTGGGGGGCCTGATCCAGGAAAGGGTGGGGGCTGCATCCAGACTCTGGGCCTGAGGTTCCCCACCACTGTTCAAGATCTTCTGTGTCCATAGCTTCTGTGTGTTTTTTTTTTTTTTTAAAGCACTTCACTTATGAGCCCACCTCCCCCACACATACACACACCGCTGCCTCTATCAGAGAGAGGCAGCAAGGATCAGGAGTTGGTGCTGGGGAGAGCTGGTTTAAAAACCAGTTTCTCCCCCCCCCCCCGCATCATCTCTGGGGTGCTGCCTGCTCCCCTCTCTTCCCCCCCCCCCGTCTCTATCAGAGGCAGCAGTGTGTGGGGGTGAAGGGGAGGCTGCTGCAAAGCAGCCCCTGTCTGCAGGGGTCCCAGCGGGGATCTGCCCCTCTCTGCCCCCTGAGGACAGGGGCTGCTGCCACCAAGCAGCCCCTGTTCACGGTGGACAAGGCTGGCCACCGCGAACAGAGGCTGCTCTCACACCAGCCACTGTTTGCGGCGGACAAGGCCCTCTGCTGTGAACAGGGGCTGCTGGACTCAACATGAACCAGGACAGAGCAGTCCCAGCTCACGCTGATTGCTGCACATCTGCATTTTACGTGTAGTAAGAGCCCAGCAGCTCTTGCTACATGTAAAATGCAGAGCTGTAGCGTGGATGGCTGTTGGAGCCAGCATGAGCCGGGACTGCTCAGTCCCAGCTTGAGCCAGCTCCTGGAGTTACCCCTACTGCTGCTCTGCAGAGCAGTCCTATTGACTAATCATATAGTCGATACAGTTTGTATCGACTATATGACTAGCCTTATAACTGCGTTTTAACATCCTTAGTGGAGGGAAGGGGGAAGGAGTGGCTTGCATGAGCTGATAGGCATGGAAAGCTGGCTTGAAAATGGCGTCCTGTGTGTCCCAGCTCCTACCCGCCCCTCTCACCCTCTGTGCTACTGCCTCTCTATCAGAGGCAATAAAAATGGGATGGGGGAGGTCAGGCAGCTCTGAATTCAGTGCTCATGGGGAGCTAGCTTTTAAGCTGGCTCCCATTGGCACTGGCTCCCCCTCACTGCAGCTGGTACAGAGGCAGGAAGGGCAGGGCGGGAATGCGTGTGGTAGATAGGCTTGGATTTATTGGTTAATCTTACCAGTTAATCATGAACTCAACTACATGAAGAAAATAGGGATGTCAACAAGAGGTGTTCTGGGCCACCACTCTTTCAGGGACGCCTTTCATCAGTCCTTAAAAGAAGCGTTCACTCTGTTTCCACCTACTCTGCCGATACTGAAGGTGATGAATAACATCAGACAGGACTACGCCCTCATTAATCTTCTAGTATCAGCCTGGCTGAGCCAAGCTTGATATGTGCCTGTGCATGGTTCAGGTTTCTGACTACTCCTTGTCTCCTTTCACTGCATGTGGGTCACGTGTTTGACTGGATTTTTAGGGTTCTCCATCTTCAGGCACAGTGTCTTAATGGTTGTCGGGGATAGAATCTCCCTGCTCTCAGGAAGTGCAATAAGTCTTGTTGAATAGTAAGATGTTAACCTATAGTACTTAGCTGTAGAAATGGAAGATATTCTCCCATTGGTGCTGTCATTGCTGTTTCCTTCCTAGATCTGTGTCTTTCAGTCATCCTGGCTTATCTGCTGGATCTTAAGAAATTTAGTGTTATCAGGACAGTTAAGATTCATTTGACTGCAATATCAGTCTTTCGTTGGACTGTGTAAGGGTTTTCCGTATTTGCTCATCCTGTATTATCTAGATACGCTAACAGTTTGGGGGACTTTTACCTGCAGCCTAGAGAGCCCATCCTAACCTGGGACCTCAACCTAGTATTTTATCTCTTTATGAAACATCCATTTGAACCTATGGAAACCTGTTCTTAACTCCATTTATTGATGAAGACCACCTTTTAAAAAGCTATAACATTGGTGCTTGGAAGGCAAATCTCGCTATCCTTGAAGACTACTATAAAGATGAAGGTTTTTTGATACAGAGGCAGCAGCACCGGGACAGGGAGCTCCCCAGGAGTGGGGTTGGGAGCACATTGGCTGCTGGACCCATCCCCTGGGAACTGTTGAATAGTTGTGCAACTGCTAATTTCATGAGGTTTCACGACCATTCAATGGCACGATATCTAACATCCCTATCCTATCCTATCCAATGATGCTTTGGGTACAGTTACACAATTCTCCGTTCTTGATTCAATTCCCAAGCCCCCTGCCTTGCTCTGGAGAAACTGCTTAGAGTGCAGCCTACATAAGGACACTAGTTGAAGAAGGAGAGGTTATCATTTTATGCAGTAACTGCAGTTTTTCCAGGCACGTTTTCTTAAGCTCGGCTTCACACTGACCTTGAGGTGAAGAAACTGAGGACAAATCATCAGCATGTCCCTATATGATCGTAATGTCAAGTAAGAAGGGGCACACATGCAGACCAAATTGACACTGCTAGCAGAAAAATCTCCGAGGGCTCGAGGCATCTCTGAATTAGCACACCCATAGGGATGCAAATCTCGAAGAGCTGTAGTTAGTGGATAAACTGAGTAGTCTTTTCTTCGGTTTAAAAATCAGTCTGGTAATACAGGATTTGAGAGGCTCCTGCAGCTAATAGAGTACTTAGTGTGATACCAGTTGTCCTGTTGTAACAAATGGAATAACTGGTCATGTAAATGGGAAGGCTCTTCCAGTCAGAATTTAGTTGCTTCAAAAGCATGTAAGTGTTGCAGAAGCACCTGAGATTATGTAGAATGACAGATAGGCAAAAGTATCTCCGATGGTTTGAAAAGACCATATTCTGCCTTCCTTGTCTATGCCTCCTTCCTTACACCTCCTTGAGGCCCAATGAGGAAGATGAGAGCATAAGTTTGCTTTTACTAAATACACACACCCAATTTGTATTCTACCTCTAATCCTCATGGTGGCAGCAAATACAAAGGGAGAGGAAACTAAATAGCTAATGTAGCTAAACTGTGTTTTTAATTACTGAAATATAGATAAAAGGTTCCTTTTTTGAATAGGTAAGAGGGTTGTTTGGCTTTTAAATGTAACAGCTTGCAAATGGAAAGTCAGTGTGAGCTACAAAAAAGTTTGTCACTCTCATTTTAGTTTTCTACACTAATATTTGCAGTCTTCTACAAAGCAGATGTAGCTTGCATGAATGAAGTTTTTGTGCAGCAATAAAATCTTATGGTGCAGGAATGGGAGGCCATCAAAGTATGTGTTGCACTGATATCCAAAAGCTACTATTACTTTTTATTACTGTCGTGTCCAGAAACCCTTGTAAAGGACCAGGACCCCAATCAGATAGGTTATGTCTACACTACCACCCTAGTTCGAACTAGGGTGGTTAATGTAGTCATACGAACTTGCAAATGAAGCCCAGGATTTGAATTTCCCGGGCTTCATTTGCATGTTGCCTGGTGCCGCCATTTTTAAATGTCCGCTAGTGCGGACTCCGTGCCCGCGGCTACACGCGGCACGAACTAGATAGTTCGGACTAGGAAGCCTGGTCCGAACTATCTAGTTCGTGCCGCGTGTAGCCGCGGGCATGGAGTCTGCACTAGCGGACATTTAAAAATGGCGGCGCCCGGCAACATGCAAATGAAGCCCGGGAAATTCAAATCCTGGGCTTCATTTGCAAGTTCGTATGACTACATTAACCACCCTAGTTCGAACTAGGGTGGTAGTGTAGACATACCCATAGATAGGTGTTGAACAAAGACAAAACAAGAAGGCAGGACCTTTCCCCAAAGTGTTTACAATTTTAAGTAAAAGATCTTTGGCTAGTTTTGAGCCTGAGATAATTTTACAAAGGGGAGATGCAGTTTCTTTTAAGTATGAACACAAACTTAAGGGAATATGAAGAATGTGAAGTGATCCATAGGGACAGAGGTTGCTATAGAGTAAGATTAAAAGCAGGCAAAAGAAAAGATACACATTCTATCTGCTTCTAAGTAGCTACTTATACAACTGTATGGTCACCCAAGGGAAGTGGTGGAGACCTGCCTCATCACATAAATTTCAGCTGCTTTGCCCAGCCCACTTGCAAATAAATGTTATGGGGGGGAACAGTCCTGTATGGCAGGCTCTGGAATAGATGATCCAATAGGCCTTTTCCAATTTTAATTTCAGTAAGCTTTAGGGTAGATACACACTTAAGACACTGCATTGGCGCAGCTGCACTGATGTAGGTCCACTGCTCTATCATAAAAGTGAAGAAGACCTTCCTTTGCTAATGGAAGAGTTTCTCCTGTGGGTTTGTTTAATTCCCCCTACCTGAGAGGCTGTTTCTTTCCTTGACAGGAGAAGCTGTCAAGGGATCATACAAGGGATCAGGGTCAGCAGCGCTGACACTCGGTCGTTGTAACTGTCGTTATGTAGTAATGTCAGTATAGGTCTATAGCTTAGACCTAGGCTTGGAGGCTTTATTTTCTTGCTTAGCCTCTCAAAAAAATCAGACTAGTTTTAGACTGATGGAAAGCTAGCTAGTTCAACCACTAATATGTATAACATGGGCAGTAGCAACTTCCTATATCTAGGGATGTGATAGTAGTTTTTCCTGTCCATTTATTCATTGGCCTGTTCTGAGATCACAATGGCACTCATGTTGCTAAAGGTGTCTCTTTTGATTGGATTTAAACCAGACTGACTAGACAGGGTGGGCAATAATTTTTGGTGGGGGTCATGCCAAAATTTTGGCAAGTGGTCAAGGGCCACACTTCTCTGTAGAGGAGGTGCATGCTCTAGGATGGGGGTTGGGTGCAGAAGGATGCACAAGGTAAGGGACTGTGGTGCAGGAGATGGTGTGAGGTCTGAGAGAGGGTTTAGGCAAAGGAGAGGGTTGTGACCTGGGTCAGAGGATTGGGGTGTAGGGTCAGGGAGGGAGTATGGGTGGGGATTCTTGTCTGGGGGAGGGGCACTCGGAGTGGGTGCAAAGTCTGGAATGGTATTTCTACACTAGCTCGTTAATTCGAGCCAGGTAGGCAAATGAGCTCGACCGGAGTTGCAAATGAAGCCCGGGACTTAAATATTCCGGGCTTTATTTGCATGTTCCCGTCCGGTCGCCATTTTGAAATTTCACTAGCCCGAACTCACTGCCGCGCGGCTACACGCGGCAGTGAAACGTTAATTCGAACTAAGTCCTTAGTTCGAATTAACTGTTACTCCTCGTGGAATGAGGAGTAATAGTTAATTCGAACTAAGGACTTAGTTCGAATTAACGTTTCACTGCCGCGTGTAGCCGCGCGGCAGTGAGTTCGGGCTAGTGAAATTTCAAAATGGCGACCGGACGGGAACATGCAAATAAAGCCCGGAATATTTAAATCTCGGGCTTCATTTGCAACTCCGGTCGCCTCATTTGCCTACCTGGCTCGAATTAACAAGCTAGTGTAGACATATCCGAAGGGAATTGTGACCTGGGAAAAGGGGGTGCAGACGGCAGAGGGTTTGAGTGGTGACCTGGAGCAAGTGAATGGGGTGTAGGGTTTGGGGATGGGATATGGGTGCAGGAGAGGATTCTGGCCTGGAAAGGGGGGAGGGTTCAGGTTCTGGGAAGGAGTTGTGACGAGAGGAGGGGGGAAATGCAGAGCGTTTGGATGGTGACCTGTGGGAGGGAGTTGGGGGTTCAAGAGGGCCTGGGGTACCAGAAGTAGGCTCTTGCTGAGAGGTGCTTACCTAAGGGGGTGTCTAGACTACAGGGTTTTTTCGAAAAAAGTGGCCTTTTTTTCGAAAAAACTTCCCCTGTGTCTAGACTGCTGCCGCATTCTTTTGAAAGTAAATTGAAAGAACACTGCAGTTTTTTTGACCGTGGAAAATCTTGTTTTACAAGGAAGAATGCCTTTTTTCGAAAGTGCTTTTCCAAAAAAAGGCGCTATGTAATGCAAACTGTGCTTTCTCAAAAGAGAGCATCCAAACTGCCTGGGTGTTCTCTTTCGAAAAACCAGCTTGTTTTTTCAAAAGTACCGGTTGTAGTCTAGATGCTCTTTTTTGAAACAGGCTTGCAGTCTAGACATAGCCCAAGTGCCTCCCCATGGCAGGCTGGGTTCTCTGCTTGCTGCGGCCCCAGATAACTTTAAACTACAGGCTCTCTACTCTAGGATAGGGAAGAGGCTTGCACTGCCCCATCACTCAGGCTAATCTCTCAGCTCTTGTGAGCTAGTTGTTTCTGACAATAGGAGCTAAGGATTGGGCTGGGGGTAGGAAGATGACACAAAGCCTCCTGCTCCCTCCAGAGCAAAGAGCCATCCGGTCTGTGCTATAAACCACAGCAGCTGCATGTTTGAGGGTCTTGGCAAGGTGGTCTATGGGCTGGATTCAGCCCCTATACTGTATTTCGCCCAGCCCTGGACTAGACTGAGACCATCCAATGCCCTTCATGTGTATATGAACACTTATTATAGGATAACTTGTTATTACTAGCATTTTGCAAACGAGTAACATAGAAATTAGTCTTCCTAGGCTTTTGCTGATCCTCTGGGACATCGATCAATTTCTTCCCTTACTATTTTGATTTTTTTTTAAAGTCATTCAGTGGCAAGTTGAGGTTTTTTTTGTGACTATCGGATGGAAATTATTATGAAATAAACTACTTGAAGTCTTGTTTTATCCTGCTCCCATTGCTGCATTGGTGGTAGCCTCACTTCATTACTGTATTTTCAGGCTCCTGTTATGTTTCCTGCCTTCCAAAGTCATTATCTGAGAATAACACTTACTGCAAAGTTGAAGTGCTAATATATGTGGTTGCAATGAGCTGGATAATTTACAGTACCCTACATACTACTTTTTTTTAAAAAAAACTTCAAAAGAATGTTAAAATTGCCAAGTCAAACACTTCACTTAGGAAATGCTACAATTACTGTTGCCTAGGCAACCTTAGTTTGATTTCCTGACAACATATGTATGGGGTTTCTCATTTTAAGTTATAACCAATAATCTCTGATAAAACACCCCATTCCACAGAGGAAAAAACCCAGTGTTTATAGGATTAAAAATATTGGGAAACCATAGGTAGTGTTTTATTATTTATAGTTCTCTCAGGCAGTGGTTTTCAAACTTTTTAGCCCACAGCCCACCCTGCTCAATTCAGACCTTTCCGCAGGCTACCAGCCACCCATCCATGATGACAAAATGCCTTCACTTTACCTCTAAATATCTTCAATACTAAGTTTCAGAGGGGTATCCATTTTAGTCTCTAACTTTAAAACAAGTAATCCTGTGGTATCTTAGAGGCTAACAAAAATATATAGGATCATGATCTTTCGTAGGCAAGACCCACTTCATAATGAGGAAGTCTTACCCATGAAAGCTCATTATCTTAAGTACTAAATTATTCCTATTAGGCTACTGGAGCATAAAAACATAAATGTGCAGCTATAACATAAGGGTGCATATATAACTGGTAAGAAAGGGAAACCTTATTAATCATAGAGCTGGAAGAGATCTCAGGAGGTCCTCAAGTCCAGCCCACAGCCCAAAGGAGAACCGACCCTAACTAAATCATCCCAGCCAGGATTTTGTCAAGATGGGACTTAAAAACCTCCAGGTATGGAGATTCCACCACCTCCGAAGGAAATCCATTTCCAGGGGCGGATATAGAGCAGGGTGAGCGGTGCGGCCGTTCCGGGTCCCGTGCTTCAAGAAGCCCTGCACATGCGCCGTGTCAAAGGGGGGGGGGGGCCTGCGAAATTGTGCTGCCCTGGGTCCAGCAAAATCTGCCCCTGCCCATTTCAGTGCTTCACCACCCTCCAAGTGAAATAGTTTTTCCTAATATACAATCTAGCCATCTTCCACTGTAACTTGAGATCATTGCTGCTCATTCTGCCATCCCTTACTACTGAGAACAGCCTTTCTCCATCCTCTTTGGAACCTCCCTTCAGGTAGTTGAAGGCTGTTATTAAATCCCCCCCCCCACACACACACACATATACTCTTTTCTTCTGCAGACTAAATAAGCCAAAATCCCCCAGCCTCTTCTCGTTGGTCATGTGCTCCAGCCCCTTAATAATTTTCATTGCTTTCTGCTGGACCCTCTCCAGTGCATCCACATCCTTTCTGTGGTGGGGAGCCCAGAACTGGATGAAATACTCCAGATACTCCAATACTCCAGATGTGGCCTCACTAATGCCAAATAAAGGGGAATGATCACTTCTCTAGATCTGCTGGAAATGCTCCTCTAATGCACCCCAGTATGCCATTAGCCTTCTTGGCTACAAGGGTACACTGTTGACTCATATCTGGCTTCTTATCTACTGTGATCCCCAGGTGCTTTTCTGCTGAACTGCTGCTTAGCCAGTCGGTCCCCAGCCTGTAACAGTGCTTGGGATTCTTCCATCACAAGTACAGGACTCTGCACTTGTCCTTGTTGAACCTCATCAGATTTCTTTTGGCCCAATCCTCCAGTTTGTCTAGGTTACTCTGGACTCTATCCTCTAGCATTTCAAAGCGGAAGCACCTGTGTGGAGCCCGGAGTCTGTGGGACTTTCTGCTGGTCCCAGGCTACACCTGGCATGCCAGCTTTGAAATGTACAAGAGTCCCTCGCTGACCCTGGGCTCCATGCAGTGTTGCTGTTTTTAAATGCCCCTCAGAGCCAGGGTTAGCTGGGGCCTCCCCAGCTGATCCCAGGCTTCATGTGGCATATCAGCTATGCAGGGCATATCAAAGCAGCAGCGCCACACGTATTTGCTTATCGGGTAGTTTACTAGTCATTAACATCCTTAAGTGGTCCATGGACCACACTTGAGAACCACTGGGAATATGGGGATTGTTCTCTCTGTCTATCATATTGGCCAATGATGAGGATGGCTAAGTAAACAGCAAGTTTGTGCCCATAGGGAAAGCATCTAAACGGAGGGCTGCAATGAGCTTCTTAGCTGAGCAGTCTGCCTGAAAGTGCAGCACCCACCAAGGTAGAATAAGAGCCTTCTCACACCACGCTAACAAATTTATTTAAAAAAAAGCTTTCATGTAAAGTTTGAAAGGTAACAGACTGTAAATTATTTATTCAGGATCAGGTTGATATTCTAAACAACCTGGCTAAACTAGAAAGAGTGACCACATTTCTGATACTTGTCCTCTTCTTTGAGGTAAAGATTTTTTGAAAAAAGGCCACTTTTTTCGAAAAATCTCTGTAATCTAGACACACCCTACATGTGCACGCTTGTTCACTCTTCCCCATAACTTCTCCAACAGAGTAACAAATTTGTCTTCTGGGAAATAAAGTGATAGCATTATCTCTATTTTGAAGAAGGGGGAATGGAGGTACAGAGAAATCAAGCCAAAATCAAAATTGCCTAAAATGTCTACAAATATTGAGTATCCAATTTAAGATAACTAGTGTATGATTTTTCAGAATTCTTGGCATTTTTATAATTTTATGTTTTAAGAACATCGGTCATGAACTTGATTTGCAGAGTCAAGTGTTCAGTGCTTCTGCAAACTTACCCCCATGTGGTATCCAGATAATGGAGAACACATAATTAGGGCTCTCGGTGAAAATCTTTGGTTTGTGATTTGTCCAGCATCCCATAGGAATTCCATGGCAGAAACAAGGATAGAATCCAGATCTCTAGGATGTTGATCAAAAGCCTAAACCATGGAGGCATCCTTTCCCTTCCTGCAGTTGCCTGCCACACTTTCTCATACCTCCTGTTTCTGAAACAAATAATGTTATCATACAGAGAACAGCCTCATTCACTATACAACTCTGATTTATCATTTTAGTATCATCCTCCTTTTGCACTGAATGAGAGGAAAATGGTTACATGATCAGATAACTAAAGACTGCATCATCATGCAAACGCATATCATCATGCAAACACCAAAGGGCCACAATTTAAGATTACATGGACAATTTTAATTCGGACATGTCCTAATTTTTGCACTTGACACTACTTACTTTAACATTCTTCCTTTTAAATAGTTTTTTTTTTTAAATGCTAGGAAGCTTTTTATATATATACACAAAAAAAACCTGAAACAATCTCTACAGTTTATAGGGCTATAAAACTCCCATTGCACTGATGAACCAGTTCAATATGAAGTTTAATCATTGGGGATGGATCATTTCAGCCCAGCTTGGCTGAAGCACCCTCTCTCTGCACCCTCTGCTGTACCTGGGCTGGAGCCGCATCCTGATGCCCAGAGCAGCTCCTGTCTGCAGTGGATCTATGGGGCTGGAGCCCATGGCAGGTGGCTAGCTGCTCCAGCCCCCATCAGTTAACTGGAACTAGTAGGCATCACCAATTAAGGCTAATGCTTACCAGTTAACCTTTCACATCCCTGACAGTTTGGAATCCCATCTTCCCACAGATCATCAGTTAGATTGAAAACTCAAATCCACATCAGTGTTCCCTCTAAGCCGAGTGCTTGGACGGCCATCCAGGAGAGATCCAAATGCTGCCCAGCTGATTAGCGGTGCACCGATGGTTGGCAGCATGTGTTTGCAATGGTGGTGCACATCTGTACCTGCCTTAGTGAACATAATTTATTCTGCACATGTATGGAAAAAATTAGAGGGAACACTGATCCACAGCACAGACCTCTCTGCTGAGCTAACAGAGTACATGATAGCAGTAGTACAGTAATTCCTCATTTAACACGTTCCCGCTTAACACATTTTCGCAATAGCACGATTTTTTGGGGGGAACATTTTTTGAGTTACACAACCATCCCCGGAATAACATGATTTCCCTAGCCAGACCATTGCCGGCAGCTGCATGGGGCTTCTCCCACCTCCCTGCAAAGCAGCGGAGGGTTTGCTGCTCACCACACCATTCCCCACTGACTCCTCCTCACTGGACGCAGTGTGGGTCCCGGCAGACGCATCACAGGGCCATGCTCCCAACCCAGTCCCCCTCCGCTCTCCTTCCCTTCACTTCCCCAGAGCCAAACACTTACCCTCCCTGCTGTAACCCGGTCCCCTTTCTCCCCCAATCTTATGTTCCGATCCCAACAGACACCACCACTTGAAATGCAACCCCTACCTTTTTCATTCTTTTCAATTGGAAAGTTGACCCCACATAACACGTTTTCACTTAACGTGATCATTTTCTGAAACACATCTATAGTTTTAAATGAGGAATTAATGTACCTTGTTAGTCACTACTTGGACCAGCCACTAGAGAGGAATGAGACACAGTTTTGATGAAAGATTTTACCACCCTTTGCTGGCAGCAGCAAAAAAACATTGAGACCCAGGAATTGTGGCTTTTATTCCAGGTTCTGGAGAGATGTGTACTGAGGGGAACAGAACCTTCTTTTTCTGTCCACCCTGCCTGCCCTCTCTCTCTCTTTTTCTTTTTGTGTCTGATTTTGTGCCCTTAGAGAATGCCTCTTTCCTCCAACTTCTCTCCCGAATGAAGAGCTTGTCTGTCCCCTCTGTATCTAGCCAGACAATCTCTTTCTGTTCCTTCGCTGCTTCTCACCTTTCTGTATTTTGGTGGTCATGTTATTTTCCTCTTCTTTTTGTGTGCCAGCTGTGGGATCACCAGAACGCAGGAGAGAGTCTCTCTGCTCTTAATTCCTGTGCCTACTACCAAAGCAGCCCCTTGTTCAGGCGTGGGCAATAATTTTTTTCCTGGGGGCCACCCCGGAACGGTCAGGGCCTAAACAGGAAGGAGCTGGGCTCCCCCATCCCCAGACGATGATTGGTCTGGGGCTGGGGAAGCCCCTTTGCCCCTCCCCTTCCCATTAGGCACCCATGCCCTGGAAGAGTCTTGGCACGCTCCCCCACCCCCAGTCCAATCAGGTCCTGGGGGTGGGGGAGCATATAAACCCTCCTCCGCTCTCGCCCCCCGCCCTGCAAGCAGTGCGCGGCGCTTCAAAGCGCTACGTGCTCCTCTCAGGGCAGGAGGAGGCTTCGCTTGCTTCCCAGGCTAATTAAGGCCTGGGGGCGGAGGAGCACCCAAACCCTTCTCTGCTCTGCTCCCGCGCTACTCTCAGGGCAGGGGCAGAGTGGAGAAGACATTGGGCGATCCCTTGCCCCTAGACTCTAATTGGCCTGGAGGTGGAGGAGCAGCAGAGCCTCCGCAGGCCAGATCCACCCGCTTGGAGGGCCTGATCCAGCCGACAAAGGCCTTTTTGCCCACCTCTGCCCTAGCTACTGAAAGGAACAACTGTAGAGAAAGTATCGCCCAGAGACAGAACATGTGCAGTTGATCTCTGGGAATGGTGCATGTGCAGTTGCTGATACAGGAGCTATGAGGGAATGGTGCATGTGCAGTTGCTGATACAGGAGCTATGAGGGGATGGCACACGTTCAGGGCAGCAGTCTGGCAGCTAAATTCCCTAAAGTTCCAAGTAGGCATATATTAACTGTAATTCTGCAGGACATCTTTCACTAACTTCATTTGCAGAGGTATTGTAGCTCTCAAATGTAGGTGAATTTTCATGGGGACAACAAAACACTAATTTCTGAAATTTGGAGGATTTGAATCGCCAATTTATGTAAGTGATAGTGTTGCTTAGTGAAGCAGTTGTAAGAATTATTTTTTTTTACATTAACAAAAGTTATTTTTTCTTGTTGCGGAAACCATTGAAACATTTCAGCTTGAGGCAGACATCTGTCCTATAAAATGTCAGCACAAATAATTATTTTTTTTTGTTTTAAGCAATAGAAAACAGGGTCTTACAATGGCAGTGTTAAGCAAAGTTAACATTGGACATAACTTCCAACTCAGCCTATAATAAAAAGTGATTACAATTTATACTATTTTTAGTTCCTCTTGCTTTGCATTTCTCAGAGAGCTCTGTTTGATACCCATTTCCAAATGTTTCATTGTGGTGATGTTAGACAGTTTAGTGTCTGTAGATGACTGAGGTTTCCCTGCAGCTGTTGAGATCCAAAGCTTGATAACTGTTCAATTTGTTCAAATAAAGTCTGCTGCTTCTCCCAATTAGTCCAAAATAGCTTGAATCTGATTACCTTCAGTATATTGGAGCAGTGGGGGGAGGGGGTGGGCAATGGTTTGTTTTCAAGCATTTGAAAATGGTGAGGAATTGTTGGGAAGGCATTTAATACTTTATTACCATGCCTACAGGTGGTGGTTTGTAGTGAATGCACTTAGGTTTGTATGTTCTTTAAATGTACATCAGTCTCATACTCTATAAATACATAGGTTTATAGCTATCCTAAAGCAGACTATCTCGTGGGCTGATTGTCTCTTCTGGATCTTGCATACTTGGGCCTACATTTATCTACTCAGTTGTTTCCTTTTTTCTGCCTTTCATTATTCCTCTCAGCAATTTCCTCATATCTTTACATGTGGTAGGTGTGTACTTGTTTTTGAAGAGCACTGTCTTCTTGCTTTTGTTTATGGTTTGGGATATGACTGTTTCTCAGTCCCCTCCATGTCAGACAGTTTTTTTGCAATGGGCATTCCTCTTCTCCAAGGCAATTGAAGGCAGATGAGCTCTTCTGCTCTGAGGCTGGTCTGAGGACTGTCCTCAGGAACAGCTTCACAGAATCCTTTTCTTCTCAGCAGCTGATGTGGCAGACCCCAGGTCTCCCTTTGTAGTAGAGATTTCCAAGGATTTTTAACATTTTTAATTAAATTAGTCTGTTCTCTATTTGACTTTAGTAGATTTGAGGAGGAAAAACCTCAAACTCAACCAAAAATTCTTTGAGGAGGCGTTGAAGGACTGCGTCTCTTCTCCCCTTCCTGCTCAAAAACGATAGGCATCAGGCCACAGGGAAACCAGGCTCCTACTGTGTGGATGAAGGTCTGTACCAAGACAGTTGATGAGGCTGCATTGATATCTGGCTCATGTTGGTGTATAAGTGAGGTTCATGCCAAGACAATTGATCAGACTATATGGAAGCAAAGCCTGCTCAGAATTCCAGCATCCAAATTATCATTCAAAGCAATCTTAATTTCAGAAGAAAGAACATGAGTGTCTGGTTTGCCAAGTATTAGCACATCTCTGAAGATAATCTCTGATTCAGGTTCTGGGCTAGTTGGCCTTATGTCCGGATACAGGGCCGGCTTTAGGCCGATTCCCCCAAATCGGGCCCCGCGCCTAAGAGGGCCCTGCTCCCGGGCATGCGGCGCATGTGCAGCACTGCCCCGGTAAATCGGGCCCCGCACTTCGTAAAGCCAGCCCGGTATGGATATCTGACACAATTCTTGATTTCCTTTGAACTTGTAGTTGCAGGATATCATAGAATCATAGAATCATAGGACTGGAAGGGACCTCGAGAGGTCATCGAGTCCAGCCCCCTGCCCTCAAGGCAGGATCAAGCTCCGTCTACACCATCCCTGACAGATGTCTATCTAACCTGTTCTTAAATATCTCCAGAGAGGGAGATTCCACCACCTCCCTTGGCAATTTATTCCAATATTTGACCACCCTGACAGTTAGGAATTTTTTCCTAATGTCCAATCTAAACCTCCCCTGCTGCACTTTAAGCCCATTACTCCTTGTCCTGTCCTCAGAAACCAAGAGGAACAAATTTTCTCCTTCCTCCTTGTGACACCCTTTTAGATATTTGAAAGCCGCTATCATGTCCCCCCTTAATCTTCTTTTTTCCAAACTAAACAAGCCCAGTTCATGAAGCCTGGCTTCATAGGTCATGTTCTCTAAACCTTTAATCATTCTTGTCGCTCTTCTCTGTACCCTTTCCAATTTCTCCACATCTTTCTTGAAATGTGGCGCCCAGAACTGGACACAGTACTCCAGCTGAGGCCTAACTAGTGCAGAGTAGAGCGGCAGAATGACTTCACGAGTTTTGCTTACAACACACCTGTTAATACAACCTAGAATCATATTTGCTTTTTTTGCAACAGCATCACACTGTTGACTCATATTCAACTTGTGGTCCACTATGACCCCTAGATCCCTTTCCGCCATGCTCCTTCCTAGACAGTCGCTTCCCATCTTGTATGTATGGAACTGATTGTTCCTTCCTAAGTGGAGCACTTTGCATTTCTCTCTATTAAACCTCATCCTGTTTACCTCCGACCATTTCTCTAACTTGCTAAGGTCATTCTGAATTATGTCCCTATCCTCCAAAGAAGTCGCAACCCCACCCAGTTTGGTATCATCTGCAAACTTAATAAGCGTACTCTCTATCCCAATATCTACATCATTGATGAAGATATTGAACAGTATGGGTCCCAAAACAGACCCTTGAGGAACTCCACTTGTTATCCCTTTCCAGCAGGATTTAGAACCGTTAACAACCACTCTCTGACTACGGTTATCCAGCCAATTATGCACCCACCTTATCGTGGCCCTATCTAAGTTATATTTGCCTAGTTTATCAATAAGAATATCATGCGAGACCGTATCAAATGCCTTACTAAAGTCTAGGTATATGACATCCACCGCTTCTCCCTTATCCACAAGGCTCGTTATCTTATCAAAGAAAGCTATCAGATTAGTTTGGCATGACTTGTTCTTCACAAACCCATGCTGGCTATTCCCTATCACTTTATTACCTTCCAAGTGTTTGCATATGATTTCCTTAATTACCTGCTCCATTATCTTCCCTGGGACAGACGTTAAACTGACCGGTCTATAGTTTCCTGGGTTGTTCTTATTCCCCTTTTTATAGATGGGCACAATATTTGCCCTTTTCCAGTCTTCTGGAATCTCCCCTGTCTGCCATGATTTTTCAAAGATCATAGCTAAAGGCTCAGATACCTCCTCTATCAGCTCCTTGAGTATCCTGGGATGCATTTCATCAGGATATATCATTAAATAGAAATCCTGCCCTTAAATAAGGAGTTCACCAGCTTTGTGAGGTTAGGCCCAGAGATGGTTTCAGACCAGATACCAGACCCTGCATTGGGGGGGACATATTTTGGTGGGGAGAGGGGAAGAGAAGATGAGGCAGATGTAGGCCAATGAGGAAACACAGAATAGAACCTGCTGTATATGATGAACCATCAAACTCATCGCTCCATTTCCAGTAAATGGTTTTTCAGAAATATGATGTATATGTTACTAATAAATCAGAAAATGTTCAGCACTAGTTGGAATAGTAGCTTTGTTCATGTGCTAGGCACAAGCTCACTGTTCCTCAGGATTCTACACCAAGAAGTAAAGTTGGGGTTTGCTGACTCAGTGAGATACACTCAGTGAGTCCAAGGGAATGCAGACTAGATCAGGAATCTGTTGCTGTATCTCAGACCAGGTTGGAAACCTGATGATGAACCTACAGGCAGTCCCCGACTTATGCGGATCCGACTTATGTCGGATCCGCACTTACGAACGGGGCTTTTCTCACCCCGGAGCTCGCGGGCGGCGGGACCGCCCAGAGCGCAGCGGTCCCGCCTCCGGGTCTCCCTGGTGTGCTGGGGGGGACTCCCCAGCACAGCAGGGAGACCCGAGCAAAGCCGCACAGGCGGCAGGACCCCGCTGCCCGTGTGGCTTTGCTCCTTTGCCCCAGAGCAAACCCGCACAGGTGGCGGGGTCGCCCGCCTCTGTGGCTTTGCTCCTGTCTCCCTGCTGTGCTGGGGGAATCCCCCCCAGCACACCAGGGAGACCCGGAGCAGCTTTTCTCGCCCCCAGCACAGCAGGGAGACAGGAGCAAAGCCGCAGAGGCGGGGGACCCCGCCACCTCTGCGGCTTTGCTCCGGGTCTCCCTGGTCTGCTTGGGGGGGGGAGGGGCGCAGCTAGTGCGCCCCCAAGCAGACCAGGCTTTTGTTGTGGACGCCTGGGGTAGAGCAGCTGAGGTGCTGCCAGGTTGGTCCTGGGGGGACCTACTCGGCAGCGCCCCAGCTGTTCTGTCCCAGGCTCCAGATTCAGCCGCTGTTGAAACTGATCAGTGGCTGATTCCAGGAAGCTGGGGGCAGAGCAACTCTGCCTCGGGCTTCCTGAGGTCAGCCCCTGGTCAGTTTCAGCAGCAGCGGCTGAATCTGGAGCCAGTTCTGAGTTACGTACAAATTCAACTTAAGAACAAACCTATAGTCCCTATCTTGTACGTAACCCGGGGACTGCCTGTATTTGGATCCAGTTACAGCTGGAAAACCAGAAGAGATACTAAATGAGGAACATAAAAACAGTGACTGTGGACTCCTTATCTCAGAAATGGGCTAAAAGACATGCTATTTCTTCCCCCGTTCCACTGACAGTAAAGTTGGTAAATAAAATTTGTGAAAAAGCAGGTTATGGTCACTATTGCATATGGCCATCATTATCTCCATCTCATTGACTCTTTGGTCTTGGAGGGCAGTCTCGGGCACAATCTAGGTGTAACTGGAACCTTCTTTCATACTCCCACCTTGTA
This sequence comes from Pelodiscus sinensis, assembly GCF_052426305.1. NCBI lineage: Eukaryota > Metazoa > Chordata > Testudines > Trionychidae > Pelodiscus > Pelodiscus sinensis. Next base: position 88,666,003 of record NC_143053.1, read on the forward strand.
ATCACAAAATACTGTGCAGCAATGACCTATCTTGAACTATATTAATGCGTGTCTACAGGGCTGGCCCGTCCATATAGGCGAACTAGGCGGTCGCCTAGGGTGCCAAGTTAAATGGGGTGCCAAATGGTGGTGCAATATCATTGAGGGGTTTGGAGGTGGGGGTGCCGATTGCATGGTTCGCCTAGGGCACCAGTTGCTGGCAGCTAGTTTAGGGTCTCCCCTGGGTGTCTAAGTAAGAAGCAGAGAGGAAGGAACTACAGTTTCATAGTCTGAAGAGGTGATTAAAAACCCCAATAGGATCTCAGATGAAATTCACATATGTCCATGTATCATTTGAGGTTTATATGTTGGTGGTAAAAAGGATGCTTCAGGGCAAAATCAGCCGAAGGAAAAGAAAATCTAGTGTTTTTGCAAAATGGCCTGAAGATGAAGCTCAAGGCCCTTTTTTATAAAGACAAGTCAGCATCTGCAATCATACTTCACATGAGAAACTCATGAGAATCTCTAATCACCATGACACACGTTCTGAGCACCAGCACTCTTATCAGTCTTCTGTCAATAAGCAGATTCCTGTCATGATCTTGATCTGTGGACTATAAGTCCTAATTAAACCACCTTTCAGCTTCTCTTCCTTGTCTTATTAAAAGAATCTTGCCTACATGCCGCCGCCTTCTCTAACAGGATTTGAGTTTGGCATGCTGTCAGTGAAACCTCAATCATTTGTTCTATCAAACATGATAATTGGTGCATAATTAGGGCTCCATCCCCAAAGTCATATATCTTTCTTGTATAAAAGGAAGTGGTATTTTCCTTTCTGGTTGAGTCCAACATTGCTAAGGAAGTAGAAATGTCGAAGTTAGATGTGAACAGAATCTACAGTGGAATAAAGGTGTATTTGATAGAGGCATTCAAAGCTTCAGGTAAGCACATTGTATAATTTACAATGCACTCTGTGAGAAGAACTGATTTTGTGGGAGGAGAAATCACACCCATCTTATGAGGAATTCTGTAAGGCTACTTCATATGCACTTTATCAAATACTGTAGCATCGACGTAGCCTTATGCAGCATTAGATAGAAGTTTAAACACAGAGTGCCACAGCATCACTTAAGACCTCTCTCAATTGTACATAGGTAAATGGAGTAGTCTTTCACTGTCCCTCCCTAGGGATGACTTACTGCTTTCAATCTCCTGCTGTGAAGATTGCCTGATAGGGAGGAAAAGCAGGCCTGCCTACACCAGTTCTGGACCCCAGGACAGAACAGTCCATGTGCCCCATCCCTCTGCTAGAGCCACAAGCCCCCCCCCACCTGCAGAAACCCTGATTTCCCCCGCCCCCTTTGACCAGAGGACCCCCTGGGTGCTTGCAGCCCTGTCTCCTATGTTTCCAGAGGATCTCCTCCTACTCCCCATAGCTATTTCTCAGAGACCAAGACAATATTAGAAGACCTTCAATCCTACAGTTTTAGTTTTGTGTGCAACCTCAGTTTTTGATGCTTTTAAAACCACCCTTAGACCAGTATGTATATAGTAATTAAAACTGGATTCCTGAGGGAGTTAATTAAAACTGGTTTTAAACTGGCTCATGACCTTCTTCCTGTTCAGCAAACGGACAGGACACTTTTCCAGAGTAGGGATGTTAAAAAGCAGTTAAGTAACTGTTTAACTACTGAAAATCTTAGCGGTTATACAATGTGTACTTATACTGCAGAGCGAGCAGCACATCTGACTTCCCGGGAGCAGGTCTGGCAGCCAGTGAATGCCAGGAGCTGGCTTCCAGCTGCCAGACCCATTTCCAGGAAGCTAGCTGTGCTGCAAGCTCTACAGTATAAGCTTGAAACTGCAGAGCTCGCAGTGGGGTGTGGCAGCCCACTCCCTGGGAGCAGGTATGTGCCTACAATCTCACTCCCAGGAAGCTGGCTGTTGCCCCATGCTGCTTTCTCTGATGCAGAGGCAGCAGTGAAAGCCAGCTCCTGGTGCATACTGGCTCTCAGCCCTGCTCCCAGGAAGCCGCCTGCTACCTTGTGCTTCAGACTCTGATACAGAGCCAGCAGCACAGGGTGGCAGCTGGCTCCCCAGGAGTGAGACCAGGAGTTGGCGTGTAACTGTTTAAGCTTATGCTTAATGGTCAACCATTTAAATGGTTACTCTATTGCATTCCTAGTTCAGGGAGCAGCCTAATTCCTAGAATACGTTTAGAAGAACTGGGTCTATTGTGGCCTCGTAATATTGAATGGTAGCTCTCAGCTGAGGCTGTGATAAACTTGTGGCCATTAGCAGCAATGAAAGTGACTTAAAATTTTTTTACAGCTACTATCCTTTGCAACACAGGTTGCTCCCAGCTCTGCCACAGCTCAACCAGCTCTTGCTGGACCTGCGCACCAGGATGTACCTGCTTACTTTCACCTCTGGTCACAAAGGACACATCAGGGATGGGGTTGCTGAAGGATAGCTTCTGTCAGAGCCAGTGTTAGAGTTGAGGTGATATCTGATAAGTTTCTTTATTGCCTTGAACATGTTTTCTCTGAAATGATTTTTATCTTAAGCATAAAGTTGGTTTGCATAGAAAGCACTGCACCGTACCTTATATTTGTAGCAATTAGAATTGTTAATAATCTCTGAAGAGAAAGCAAGCAGGTGTCCTTGTGCAACCTGTCTGTGCTGGGAATAACACAGTGATTGCAGGGAACTGGTAAATCTAATAAGACAGAGAGAAACAGGTCTCTAGCCAGAAAAGCAGTGTCTGGGAAGTTGGATGCCAGAGTGTCTTTTCTGGGTTAACTGAGGGAAAATGCAGGTGCCTTCAACTGAGACAATAATCTTTTTGTAGTCTCCCCCACAATTGGGTTCCAGCACTGGCTTTTTTCCAGATAATTATGCTCTGGTACATTTTGAAGTTAATTTTTTTCTAATAGCCGAAGCCAGATTTGATGTTTGAATACGGAGACTTCATGTACTATACAGGCAGTCCCCGAGTTATGCGGATCCGACTTATGTCGGATCCGCACTTACGAACGGGGCTTTTCTCGCCCTGGAACTCGCGGGCGGCGGGACTACCCAGAAGCGCAGTGGTCCTGCCACCGCGTCCTCCGAGGCGAGAAAAGCTGCTCCGGGTGTCCCCTGACTGCTGGGGGGGGGTCCCCACCAGACCAGGGAGACCCCGAGCAAAGCCGCAGAGGCGGCGGGGTCCCGCGGCTCTGCGGCTTTGCTCAGGGTGTCCCTGGTCTGCTGGGGACCCCTCCCAGCAGACCAGGGACACCCCGAGCAGACCAGGGACACCCGGAGCAAAGCCTTGGAAGCGCGGGACCCCGCCACCTCCGCGGCTTTGCTCTGGGTCTCCCTGGTCTGCTGGAGGGGGGGATGCAGCTAGTGCGCCCCGCCCCCCCCCCAGCAGACCAGGCTTTAGTTGTGGACACCTGGGGTAGAGCAGCTGGGGTGCTGCCGGGTTGGTCCTGGGGGGACCTACCCGGCAGCGCCCCAGCTGTTCTGTCCCAGGCTCCAGATTCAGCCGCTGTTGAAACTGATCAGTGGCTGATTCCAGGAAGCTGGGGGCAGAGCAACTCTGCCTCGGGCTTCCTGTAGTCAGCCCCTGGTCAGTTTCAGCAGCAGCGGCTGAATCTGGAGCCAGTTCTGAGTTATGTACAAATTCAACTTAAGAACAAACCTATAGTCCCTATCTTGTACGTAACCCGGGGACTGCCTGTACTTCTGAGGCTATCCCTACACTGAAAAGATTTGGTGACAAAAGTACTGACTATGTTCATGAGACACCAAAAAGAAAGTGGACAAATTGTTTACGTTTGCCACCCTTTGACACATGATGGCCACATTATTCGCTCCCCTGCTTGATAGAGAGCAAAGCCATGTGGATATGCATCCCACAGTGCTTGGCATCACCTTCAGTCACTAAGTACCGTGGGAATGTGCAATGTAGTGCCAGGCATTTTGGGAAAGTGAAAAACATCCCATCAGCCACCTCTTAGCTTTCCAGCCCTCCCAGGGCTTCCGGCTTACTTTCATGCCACTTGAATGACAGTCCTTGCTGCAAACTCCATCATCTGCTCTGAGATATGGATACCAGACTTCTCGCCCATGTTGTGTTCAATGTGCTTGGACATGGCAACAGAGATACTTATGCATTTAGTGGCAGAGGAAGAAGACTCTGGTGCAGATGACAATGTGAGAGACAGGGACCGCAGTGAAGTGGCATGAAATTGGAATGTCACAGAACAGCTGTGCACAGTAGAGCATCCCATTTGGGCTAGGCAAACCATGACTGAGTGGTGGGATCACATGGTCATGCAGGAGTGGGATGAAGACCAGTGGCGGCAGCACTTTTGGATGCATAAAGCTACCTTCCTGAAGCGGTGTGCTGGGTTGGCCCCTGAACTGCAGTGCAAGGACACCCAACTGAGAGCCTCTGTCTTGGTAGAGAAGCATGTTTCCATTACTTTGTGGAAGCTGGTGACTCCCAGTTGCTACCATTCAGTTGCAAACCAGTTTGGAGAGAGGAAGGCTATCAGTGGGGCAGTACTTATGTAGATGTGCAAAGCAATAAATCACATTTTGCTGTGTAGGGATGTGACTCTGGGAAATGTGGATGACATAGAGGCTGGCTTTGCTGAAATGGGCTTTCCAAACTAGTGGGACAGTAGTGGAGTGGCACACGCATTCCTAGTATAGTGCCACTCCACCTTGCCTCATAGTACATCGTTCAGAAAAAGTACTTCTCTGTGGTGCCTGAAGCATTTGTGGATCGCTGTGGGCATTTCACAGACACAAAATACAGGGTGACCTGGAAAGATGCATGTGCATGCATCTTCAGGAACAGTGTCCTGTTCAGAAAGCTGCAGGCTGGGACTTGCTTTCCAGACCAGAAAATTACAGTGGGGGATGTGGAAATATGCATAGGATATAGTTTACCCCTTAAGTTTCATGTGCCAGGTCTGATACATGGTGCACCTGGACAGCAGTAAGGAATGGTTCAACAACAGGCTTAAGCCGATGCTGCATGGTTGTTGAATTGGACTGAAAGGGAGAATAAGGTGTGTCTGTGGCAGCCTGGACCATTTGAAATAGCATATCCCCAGTGTGGTGGCTGCATGCTCTTGCTTACATAATTTGTGTGAGAGCAAGGGTGAAGCATTTGGCTGTGGGTGGAGAGGATGCAGTTTGAACAGCCAAATACTCATGCAGTCAGAGGAGCCCATAGGGTGACCATCAGTAACAGAGAGGCTTTAAAGAACTACTTAGATAGTGAATGGTGCTGACATTTCTGTGCGTTGAGGTTGCGTCCCTGCCTCATCCCATTGCTCATCCTGAGCAAGGCATTCCTTTGAAACCAAGGGATATTACAGGCTTCCAAAGGGGCAAAAGCCATTAATTTAGGTTATCACACAAAATAAACTCCCAGAAACCTGTATCATATTTGTCTTCATTGATACCTTTCAATCAGGATGTTCAGCAATGAGGGTTTTTGAGAAACCTCACAATGTCCAGCTGTCAGTCAGAGCTGTTTTGATGGGGAATGGAGTATTCTAGGAAAGAAAACCATTACTTGATTGTGAAAATGAGTGTGTGGGCATGGTGGAAGGGTTGCTGGATAAAGAATCTTGCATGTGCTGATAAGGAGACTCTGCATGTTAAGACACTTCAACATCTCATTTTGTTCTTCCATGAGGTCTAGCATGCACTCAGCAGCTTCTGTTCTGATTTGCTTCTCCCTAGCAAATAAGATTTTCTCTTTTTTTTTCCTCTCTGTTTTTAAGTATTGAATGCTGCAACAGATCCTTGACCAGATCCTCCTTTTTCCTCTGAGTTTTTTTTTTTTTCCTTAGTTGACAAAGTCTGTATGTGGGGGAACGTGCCTGACTTCTCAAGGTGTGGTCTGGAAAAGTAACCATTAACAGAGTGACTGATTGTACTGTTCCTGATGAAGATTGTAACATTTCACTAACATACTTGGCTGTAGAGGCAAACCCAGATTTCTCCAGACAATGATCATGGAGCGTTTTAAAGGTGGGGAAACGGGTTGAGTAGGTGTTCAGGGAATCAATTTGTAATAATCCTACACTTGTGCACAGGCTGCCATTACTCTGGTTAACATATCCCTGCTCAAGGTTAAAAGGCAGTCCCAGGCTCCTTATACAGCCAAACTGTGCTGCCGTGGATCTGGTAGCACAGTATGAGGAATGGTTTGGGATAGTGTCCATTCCTGCCATGGAATCTCTGTGAGAAAATCCATAAGTACATCCGGCAAAGCTTCAACACTATCTTCCAGCAAGATTCTATTGATACCTCTGTGTATATTGATGCTCTGTATGGGCATGATACAGACCCAGTCAGGCCTTAGCCAGCTCACAGAAATATAGCCCCTGGTTTCCCTGAGCCACCCCCTTTGCCCTCCCCTGCCTGTCCTACTCTGACCCCTCTGCAATGCAAATCAGTCTGCTGCTCTGAACTGTCACCACTGCTTCCCCTCCCCTGGCTGCCGTAAAGAAACTTATCTTCCCATATGGCCACCTCCCGCAACGTTTCTCTCCCCCCGCCCCCCCCAGACCTGCACAGCAGCTTACCTTGCATCTCTTCCTTTGCTTCATGACCCTGTATCTCTTCATTTGCTTCATGCTCCACTTCCAGTTGCTGAGAGTCCTCATAAACCTTAGGACTTGAGAACAATTCCTTACTGCCTGGCTCACAGGTTGTCATTGGATTGAGCACCACTGCCTTGTCCTCTTCCATCTCCTCATCAACACCTCTTTCTCCGGATTAACTCTGATTTCTGACTTCTGTGCTATAGGAAGTAACCACACTGTCTCCTTGGCTATGAATGTGGGGTTGTTACTCAGGATTGTATCCAGTTCTTTGTAAAAACAGCATGTTTTGGGTGCAGCACCAGACCAGCTGTTTGCTTCCTTCATCTTCTGGTACAACTGCCAGAGGTGTTTTTTTTTTTTTTTTTTTTTTAAATCTTGGCTCTGCATTTTAAGGTGTCGTGATTGTACCCCTTTGCATGAAGGGCTCCATAAATGTGCCTGTAAGTGTCCCAGTTCCATTGGGTTACTCCCAGCTGTGAATGCACAGATTCTTCACCCTACACACTGATAAGATCCAAAAGCGCTGCAGCACTCTAACCAGGAGAGCATTTTGAGCAATAGCCACCTGTTTCCCTGAGAAGACACCATGAGGACCACTACACAATGAGCAGGAAATGGATTTTTACATGGCTGCAGAGCAGTAGAGTTCAAAGCCCTGGCTAGAGAGGGTAATCTGGCATTATGGGAAATATGCTGAAGTTTAATGAACTCTACAAACTACCTATTCTAGTACACACTGCATGATTGTCAACAATAAAGGGTGGAGGCAAGATAAGTCCCTCATGGTACAGGAAGCTTTATATCACCCAAACTGGGCACTTGTCATGATGTTTGTCACATTGCAATGTAAATGCTTTCTGGATTTTGTTGCCAAAAATGTTTTTTGGTGACAACTTGTCAGTGTAGATAAGGTCTAATTTCAGAATCTGTGGAATCTGGAAATAAATGTAGTAGGTTAGATAAATCTTCAAGATCAATAGAATTTCTGGTGATTTCTAGATTAATTTCAGTGCTTTTTATTCTTTAGGGATTTTCTCATGAACCAAAGTAACAGGGTTGTCTTGATAATTTGCTATGTTTAACCATTAGCAAACTAAAGATTTTTTTTATTTAGTTTTAGATTTTTTGGGTAGGCCTTCATAAAGTGTATGTGAATATCTGTATTTGTAGGGATGACAGAAATAAATACTTTTCTTGACTGGAAGGGTACATTTTAAAATGTGATGATTTCAGTGTCATTTGATACCTTGTTAAATATATCTCACTACAACTCTTAAGGTAAGCAATATAAGTAATAACCAAGATTAACATGGTTGAAGTCTTTGTATTGTGACTCAGTCTGTCCAAGAAAGAGTTATTACTAAATACAGTAACTGCACACTACACAGAAACTAACTCCTTAGGCTATGGTGGTTGCCACTTTTCAAACTGAAAAATTAGTTCAAAGTATGAAATGTATGACAAGAGTAGGCAAAATTTTCTAATGACACTGGAAGTATTTAAAAGACCAACCGCTATTTATGTGTAAAGAGTGGAATAAAAAAATGTGGTGGTTCAGAATGGCAACACTTATTAGCAAAATATATTGAACTATGTTAAATGACACACAGTATACTATTTTTGATACAGAATATACTAGCAAACTAATTATGTGCAAAGCAAATGGATTATCTGCACTGTGTAGGATTAATATGGACATCACACCATACATCATAATTTAGTTATCTCCAAAACTGAATAAGTACTTGGATATATTTTTCTGTTCTGTTAAATTTACAGAAAACCCTGTCTGCAGTACTTCCATTCACTCCTGACTTGTTTATGAGAATTCTGTGGAATGAAAATAATCATGAAAAAGACTGTTCTTATGCAATGCACATATCACAAAGGGGAGAATAACTATATTACAGAAATTGAAGCGGCACCTACAACATCGTTTAAGACTCCTTACACAGTGTTCAATGGCGATGACCATCTTAGATAAAGACAAGTTTCAGAGCAAATTACAAGATTGTTTTGGTGATAGTTGGAAATCATTTATCGAACATATAAAGCCTTTTTTTGTCTTTACAGGAATAATTCTTTGGACCTTGAGTCAGTGGCTTGAGTGGAGGCAATTAAAATATTTCATTAACAGTTTCTTCATAATCAAGGTGTCACTTTATTTTTGTACATAATTTTATATTGATACACTGTATATACAACATATGTAAATCTATCTGAAATATACAGAATACAAACATTGTAACCAATTCACATGAAGCAGTAAAAATCTGTTGTTATCTAATATATAAAAATATGAGAAATGAAGTATTACAGATTACCAGTTTGGGAGTGGGCTAACATCATGGTGACTAGATTGACGGCTCCAGGTCTCTGGGTATGCCTTGTCTCAGGCTTCTAAGTGTCACCAGACTTGGGGTGGAATTGCATGATTCTCCCGCTCTCAGATAATCAGTAGCATAGGCTGGGCTGCTGCTTCCCATGGCTCCTGTTGGCTGCAAACAGGGAACCAGAGCCAATGCAGAGCCAGTAAATAAACAAACTGAAGCGGCTAGTTAGCAGGTTTCTCAGAGTGGATCCATGGTCCACTTTGAGAAACACTGATCTAATGGCTTGTCCCATTGTCATTCAAGTGTGTCCCTAAATGTTCTTATGAGATAAGCCATTGCATTCTCTTAATGCTCACATTCAATGCAGTCTGTATTATAGGCATATAAAAAAATTCTTCTGCTTCCAGTATAAATTAGATCAGTACAGTCAGACAGGAAATTCTAATAGTTCACCATACCTGCACAGCAACTTAACCTCATTAACCAGGTCACAGTGTTCATAACATTTATCTCAGTATTCTGTAATAGAGCCATATGGCCTAGCCTAGTGGTGGAGTACTTGACTTCTGGCCCCCTGTTTGATCGAGGTGCCCCAGCCTTTAAGGCAAGGGTGGACAATAAAAAAACTTCAGCCTGCAGGGTTAGCCCCTGGCGGGCCATCGCCACTATGTTTATCTGCACCTCAGCAGGTATCAGAGGATCACAGCCAACCAGAGCTGCAGTCTTCCAATATCTGCAGAGGAGCAGGTAAACATGGAAGAGGGGACCTGCCAGGGACTAACCCTGTGGAGTGGATCCGGCCTGTGGGCCAGAATTTGCCCATCCTGCTTTAATGTGAGGGAACAGGGCCTTAGCTTGGGTGCTGTGGAAGTCAACCTTTGAGTAGGGGCCTTCCAGCTGGATATCTATGTCTAATAGGAAGTAACCCAGGACACTGCTCTCCCATCAGTGTAGGATTGACACCTACAGTCCAAGTTGCTGTGGTGGCTTATTTCTATTAGCCCCCTCTTGTGGACCTTGGGCAGACCTCAGGTTCCTCCAGGTGGAACAGCCATAGTTTGGCAGTGTCTGTGTTCTTTGGTCTTTCCGTTACCCCATAGGCTAGGTGCTCCTTTGGCCAGGGAGATGGTGCCTCTTTCCTGGTAGCTGTCTTGTTTGGCAGATGCCTCCCTCAGTTAGGGAGGTAGCTATCCTGCCTCTTCTCAGTCAGCCACAAACAGAGCCAAGCTCTCTTTTGTCTCCTCCCTCCAGGCCTGGGACTGGCTGCAGGTAAAATACAGCAAGGCTATCTGGGCTCAAAGGTGCTCTCTAATCCCTTTCATGCTGGGAGGTGGTTTTACTTTGACATATTCTTAGATTGCTACATAGCAGTTTCATGATCACAACAGTTGGGTCACATTACTCAAGTGGTCAGTTAACTTTCTTTTTTAAAATGGCAGTTGTTTGAAACTGCTCAGAGGTTTGGATTATTTTTTTCCAGAGTAAGTCTGAGGAAGATGGATTAATTCATAGTTTATTGTAAGTTTATTACTTTCTGATGCAACTTCTCTCCATCTTAACATGCATATCTCACCTCTGCAGACATGGATAGCTGAGCATTCTTTTTTATTCTATTGTCATAAAGCTAATTTATAGTTAACGTTGTTCTGTTTTTCTATTTAGGCAGAGTTCAGGTCCCTAGAATTCACATTTAAATTAGTTTAGGAAGGACATCTGTTTTTTGGGAAAAGGGTTTGTGTGGAATTGCAAACATGTGAAACTCTTTGAAGAAGCAGTATAATTTTGAATTTTCTAGGTAAACTTTTTTCACAAATGTCTCTCTTTAAAAACACTTAAAGCCACACACCCCCAGAAATTTTCACATGCAGTTCAACTTTTTTTGGATCCCTATAATTTGTGAACACTTGCATAATTCAAACTTCCCACACTTGTCAGTCTTTAATAGAACACCTTCCTAGGGTAGATATTAGACAATTTGAAACATAAAACAGGTTTTATGATTATTTGCTATAACTGTCTTTGGCTTCACCAGGGAAGCAGATACAGAATGTTTTGAATTTAATTATCATATTGCTGTAGAAGTAGGGTGATGCTAAAATCCTTTAGTAGATGGTCCAGTGTGGGCTGCTGAGAGCAGAGAATGTCAGTGGAGGTGCTTAGGACCATTTTAGTGCTTCAGAAGTCAGGGAAACCCAGTGCTTATTCTTAATACTTTTACCTTCTCTCCTCTTAATTTCCTCCCCCCATGATTCACTTGTAGAGTGTTTGGAGGAACCCCCATGTCATGCCCTCCTATCTTTTCAGGGTGACTGTCTGTTCATCCCTTTTCACTCCAACCACTATCTCTAAACCTGCAAGGTCATCTTTAGAGAGAATGTCAACCTTCCCTAACACCTGGGTATTAGATGCAGGGAGAGGAAAATCAGTGTGGATCACTCCTTAATTGCCCTGTTCTTTACACTCCTCCAAAACATTGTTACTGGACACTGTTGGAGACAGGACAATGGGCTAGATGTATGATGGTCTGAGTATGGCAGTTCGTATGTTCTTAATGTCAGGTGGCGGGATGTCATTTCTTATTCCTCCAGCTCAAGTTGGACAGCTCAATGTTCTTGGGGGAGGGACAGTGTTAGTTGCCAGTCTTTATCTCCTATACCTCTCAAGACTTAAGTTGGATGCCCTCTGGTTCCACATCTTATAAATGTAGCTGTTAAATCCCCACTTCCAATAGATGAGACTTCTCTCTGGTAAGAAATTACCACAGACCACAGGCATGTGTTCTCCAGTACATGCAACCTATTTGGTTCAGAAGGTAGCTGTGTTAGTCTGTAACTTAAAAAAAAAAAGTAGTCCTGTAGCACCTTAAAGACTAACAAATGTAAATATATATGGTATCATGAGCTTCCATGGAAAAAACGCACTTTCTCAGATCCAGCATTCCTCTTGTCTTCTCTGATCAATCATTTTGCTATCTTCTGCAACCACTCTTCTAGTTTTTCTTCCTTCCCAATAGCATCTTTTGTACTGTTCCCAGTTCCTCCCCTATTTCCTCATCAAACAGCCACTGTCTCCGATCCTTTGCTTCCCACTTTCCCCAATCCACCACCTTCCTGAGTCTCTCCTTATTCTCACCATTGGTTATTGCTAGATTGTTCAATGGTCCTCTACCTCCCTCATCACCCCAGTCCTTTCTTTCCCATATTCCTTACTGTCTCTTTTTAACACGGTCCAAATATTCCCACATCTGTCATCTTTACTCAGCCCTTGCCTCCCATAACAACCCCTGCTTCTCAACACCCTCCACTTCTACCTGATTTCCCTGCGACCTTTCCCACTCACACTAACACTTTCTTACTTATATAGCAAAGAAGTTGCCACTCAAAGTTAGTTTGCTAATTAAGGTTGATTTTTATATACTCCCTCAACAAGTAAAACTCTAAAACAGGGAAATCAAAGTTAAGAAAAATATTCACTTTCACTCCCACCATAATACCAGTTTCTAATCATTAGTACATTACCATCATGCTACTCAATCACCCAATGATACTTTCTCTAAAACTCATTTTATGCCATCATCTTCTCTTCATGCTAGGGATGTAAGTAAGTAGTCGGGTCAACTGCTTGACTACTCACATTCTCTCACCCTTCCCCCGCCAGCTCCCCCCCCCCCCAGTTCAAGCAACAAGGCAGGGTGGGGGAAGCAGGAGCTGATGCTGGGGGAGGCCAGCTTAAAAACAGTTTTCCCCCCAGCACCATTTCCATGGTGCCACCTCCTCCCTCCCGGGTGCTGCTGCCTCTGAGAGGCAGCAGCATGGGGTGGCACACAGCTAGTCTGCTCGGGGAGCTAGTTTTTAAACTGGTTCCTCTCGTGGACTGGCTCACCTGCAACCCCACACTGCTGCCTCTTAGAGAGGCAGCAGCATGGGGTGGCAGGGAGCTCCCCAGGAGTGCGGCTCAGAGCACACTGGCTGCTGACCTCACCCCCAGGGACTAACGAATAGTCATGTAACCACTAAGATTTCATGTGGTTACATGACTATCAATTACACTATCTAATGATAATGTGTAGTGATAATATTCTAGTGATAATGTGTCCTTTTAATGAGACTTGATTATTGTCATGAGTGCCAGCCTTTCTTTCCTTCTTGGGTTGTGAATTGCATGAGGGAAAAGTAAGGAGTGTTGAGGGAAATGGGAAGGAACATTGATCTCTGGAACCAAAAGGGATTTGAGTCCTGAACTCCTAAACTTGTGATTTGAACTTATTTATTTTGGATGGAGAGAAGTTTGTTCTGCTCCAGTCTTGTTTCATGAAAATTATTTGGAGTGAAATAAAGTGTTTTCTTTCTTTAAAAAAAAAATGTAAGAAAGAAAATTGAGCCAACCAATACCTGGTCTGTATTTTTAATTCCACTCTTTAAGTGGAGTAAGTTTCTAGTGAAGTTTTTTTTTTATATATAGTTTTCTTTTGGAGAGAATATTAGTAATTGTTTTACAGAGTCCACTGAACTCTGTAGGTAAAACATTGGCACTGTGTAGTTATTGGTATTCGGATGTTATCTAAGCTACCTAGTGATTAATTATTCTGTCTAGACAATTGTCAAAATTCATAACAAAGATTATAATTAACCAATTCTTGTATTGGCTCCTCTTCTGAGGAAAAATCACAAAGGTCTTCTTCAGTTTCACCTTGTCACAGTTTGAGGGAGCTGCACCTGTGTTTCCCCTCTGCTCTTGTGGTCCTCCTGCATGGTCCAGCAAGGGTGCATAATCTAGGTTCCTGACTCCTCAGCCATCACTTCTCTTGGGCAGAAACTTCAGACTGCATTTCCCCCCTCCCCCCAGACTACCCCTCTTCTCTGCCTATATTGGGTTTAGGCTGTTTGGCTTGCTGGGAATAAACAGCCAATGTCTGCATGTTACTCTCTCTCCCAGAGGCTAGAAATAGCATACTTCTCTTAGTTATAAGCTACCACACAGCCTTTTCTATGCGCGTTTATATTCTTAAGGTGAAAACCTAATAAACTTACCAGGGATCAACCCCAGCTCAAACCAGGACTTTGTAGACAATGAGTCTGTCATACCTTATACAGGGGGTTCATAAGAAGCTTAGAACTTGCACACCTGAGTTAGTCATTCTCTTTTTATATATTTTTAGCCTTTGATCTTCAGATTGCGGATAGTCAACAGACAGTGATTCCCTCCTTAAGTTAGGCCGACCTTATTTCCCTATGGTGAATACAGGATACATGGTACAATTGCTTGAATGTGAGTGAGTTCAATGGCAATCAATCAGAACAGTGTGGTAGCCCTCAAACATATGCTATAAAAACTCCAGTGCCCAGTGGGGGGGAAAACTGGGCCAAGGGAGTTTGGGCTAATCGAACCCACCATCCTGTGCTCCCCAGGCGAATGCCCTATCCCAGGGGTGGCCAACCCATTGTGGTCAAAGAGCCAAGATATCAGTGGATCCAGAGTGAAGAACTGGAACAAAGTTGTCGAGCCCCTTTTGCCCCTTTTGAAAGGAGCCCTCGGTCAGCACAGGGAGCCGGGAGGACAGGGTCATTTTTGGGGGCATGGGGTGGGAAGGTTGTTTCACGAGCTGCACCCGGGGAAAGGAAGAGCCGCATGTGGCTCGTGAGCCTTAGGTTGGACACTGCTGCCCTATCCCGTAAGCCACGCCAGAACCCACCCGACCTAAAGTATAGGTTAAATATTACTTTGATTTTTGGGAGCAGGGGCCAGCAAGACTGGGAACGTTCCCCCAATTCACCCCAGCTTATCTTGGTTGTGTCGGGGGGGAAGGGCCGTAATAAAATATTGTAACTCAAAGTTGAGGGAGGGGGACTCAGCTCCAGTAGTTTGAGACCAACTCAGAGTGCAGAAAGAGGAGTAGCTAATAGTCTCTTTGTGGGCAGGCCAGTAGCTCAGAGTGCAGGGAGTGGATAGCTAACAGTTGTATATGGCCAGGGAGGGAGTAACCCAGGGGGCAGGCAGGGTGTTTCTTGGGACTGTATATAGCTAGGAAGTAGCCCACAGGGCAAGCAGAGAGTTGCTAGAGGCTGTGTGCAGTCAGGGAGGTAGCCCAGGCAGCAGGGAAGGGGTAGCTAGAAGCTGTCTGCAGCCAGGGGGTACCTCAGGTTGCAGTGATGTGATAACAAAGGCCTGTGTGCAAACCAGAGGGCAGCCCGGGGGGACAGACAGGACTAACTAGAGGCTGTGTGGTGTCAGGAGATAGAGGTTGTGTGCCTGGAGGGCTCCGCTGTGGTCCCTGTTCCCTGAGGGCTTTGCCAGCCATGGAGCTGCTCCCAGTCTCATTCTCCTGCTTCTGTCCTGACAAGGAGAGAATGTGCTGTGGAACTCTCCTAGGGCCTGCACTGCACTTACTAGAGATCCCCACAACTCTGCCTATGGGCTCTGGAGGCTTCTCCCCCATGGGGAGCACTATGCATGCAGGAGTCAGCTCTGTCCCTCCCAGCTTGAGCCCCAACACTCATGGACTGGGGGAGGAGGGAAAATAGGCAGGTATTGTGGCTTCAGCATGAGGGATACTGGGAATTTGGGGGGCACTGCAGGTGAGGGTTTCAGACTCAGGGTTTTGGGAATTCAGAGGGGGCTCCGTGGATCAGGGCTTCAGCCCTAGGAATTCAGTGAGGAAGTGGCACTGTGATCAGGGCTGCAGTTTTGGGGGTGCTGGAAACTTAGTGGGGAAGTTGCTACTGTAGATCAAGATTTCAGCTGGGAAGCAGGTACGGGGGATCAGGGCTTCAGTCCTGCAGCCTGAAAGGGCTGGCAGACCACCCTCCCTCCCCACTGTAGAATGCACATGGGGAGGTGAGACACAAACCCATCTCTGTCCCCCACGCAGCCTTACCCCTCTATCACATACAGGCTGCTCCTCCACCTACTGGCTTCATGTCTTTCTGCCTTTGAGCACTGCCTGAGAGCATTATGTGCTGGCCAGTATCTGCTGCATTCACCTGCCCGTCATGAAAAAGAGGCTGCTGCAGCTGCGCTGGCTGCAACTGCCCAGCAGAGGGAGTGACTCGAGTGGAAAATATGGGACAACTTGCCCATTATTTTTTAAAGCAGGATACCCAGCAAAAGGGATTTAAATAAGGGACTGTCCTATTAAAAAATGGGACATGGTCATCTTTCCTCAAGATGTAACTTCAAAAGATTGGAAAGCTGGAATCTGCGTTTCTTAGTATGCCTTTTTAACTTTGTCCCACATGTTCCTTCACACTGTTTAAAATAGTCAGCTGAAGCTCATAATAGTAAACAAATTTACACAGGCCACATCTCACTCCTACAGAAGTTGTGTTCAGTCCCATAGCAGTAAATAAATGTTGAACTTAACACAATGGACTCCAAATACACTTTAAACTTGCTTTAAAAAAAAACTTTATTGGCTTATCTTGGAGGGAAGTTACCTCTGTCATTCCTCCATAATGCTACCTTCCTCACTAAAAAAACAAGTTCTCCTAAAACAAGAAAATGTGGGTGAAAAGTTAAAAATATTTTGCTTTGCCAATAACCATTTCAGAACACTAGGTTCTTTTGACTAAAATTGCATTTGATTCTCCTTTAAGTATAAATTATATTAAAATGCTTAAGAATTTAGCAAGAGTCCTGCCCATTTATTAATCTTGCTTAGCCATGAGACTAGAACACACAAGCAGGATGTAAGAATAGCAAGATGTATTGGTTCAAGCGCATGTGTGAATCTGCAAATCAAAGCCCAAATGTTGGGTCTAATTTTATGTCTTCCTATTTTGAGTGCTCCTTTAAATAAATTCAGCGACATGAGATTGTGGAGAAAGAGGGAACTTCCTGTCTACTATTCTGTGTAACAACTTAGTGTAATTTAGTCAATCTCCTGTAGGAGGAGTCTTGTCCTTTTATCCAGTGTAGACAAGCGCTAAAACAACAATCTGATTTTAATACTGACTGGACATTAAGGCCTTGATCTTTTGAGATGA
The DNA here is from genome assembly GCF_052426305.1 of Pelodiscus sinensis. Lineage (NCBI taxonomy): Eukaryota > Metazoa > Chordata > Testudines > Trionychidae > Pelodiscus > Pelodiscus sinensis. The sequence continues at coordinate 88,682,914 of NC_143053.1, forward strand.
ACTTTTTTGGGACATCTTACAAATTATGCTTTTAAAAACCAAATAAACTTTTGTTATACTGTGGTACAGGAAGACCGTTAATAAAGTTTGTTTTAAACCATCAAATTATTTAATGGAAGATACATTTTCAAAATAGTTTTGCTTTTGTCCTTGAAATCTGTAAAATTTACAAAGCAGAAGAAACCATAAGATGATGCCAAGTTGGTGTGTATGTGGTGTTTATTTATATTTCAAAAATATGAAATTGTTGCACAATTTTTAATCTTCTTAAATGTCATCACCAAATACCACTTTGGGTATCTGAATGAATATTAACTGCAACATTGTTTATAGAATTTATCATGACCCTCCCTGTGGCTCATATTTTAGTATAAACTGTGGTTAAGCTTTGCAAAGCAGTTTAGGGGATTTGAGAAGTCTGGCTCTTGTTTCCTGTATGCCTGAGCCCAGTAGAGGGGGCATTGAGAGCACAGGAGAAACAGTCTCCCTTCTCTGTTCAGGTGCCTAGAAATGACACAACCCATAACTACAATTTCAGGGAAAGTCATTACGTTTTGAATAATCCTAGGCTGCCGCAAGCCCAGTGCAAACATAAATTTATTGCACATGTGCAAACAGATTCCCTTTTTTCCCTCCCCTTAGCAGTTTATAAATTAACCAGATTTGAGTAGATTTTTCACAAGCACAGCATAAGGCACATCCCTGGCACACAAGCCCCCTTACTGGCAAACTTCACGTCCATGCTACATAACATGGAAACACTAAAGCTTTTAAAGAAAATGTCACAGGAGTTAACATGGGGAAAATAACCTATGTCCTCCCAAAACCAAAACATTTTGGGTAAAATTTTCAAAAACAAACACCAACAACAAACAAAGAAGCAAAAAACCCTTCACCCTGAGGCAGGCAGGCACTTTGGAAAATTTCAGCCCCTATACTTGAAGTTTGGTAAAGTTTTAAGCAACTGAAAAAAGATTTTATAATGGAAATCATCAAGGAATCCTAATAGGCAGTGCTTCTATCTCTGACTTTAACACCTTTAATATTACAAACTTTGTTTTAAGATGCCCACCTTTTTTTCCTTACAAGGTTTGGACTTTGTTCTAAACCAGCAAGATTCCAAAGAATAAATCTTTGTTGACGCAGTAAACTTCCCAAACTAAACCGTCAGCAACAACTGAAACTGCGTCACACTTTATAGATGTTGCACTTCTGTATCTAACCATGAAAATGAATTTTAAGAGATTAAGATGATAAAGTTGTAAATTAACTAAGCTTTTCCCCTGTACTAATAAGCTTGGTATCCATAATTCACTCAAAATTAAGTTCAACTACCTTAATGAGGGCTCAAGTTGTTTCATAGACACAGCATGCACTGCTGGAGTTGCACAAATAGTAAATTATAACTACTGTGCTGTGGTTGCTAATATAGACATGCTTAAAGAATTCTCACTTTCTGCCTTACCACAACTGAACAAAAGTTTAAGCAACCAAGTTACATTTGAGTATAACAGGGAGAAAGGCAGGTGGAAATTATTTATGGGCAAATAACATTTTCTTGTGGTTTGAGTTTGTGAAATTAAAATGGAAGTTTACACATGTAGTGACCATCCTGGAAACAAATTGAGAGATAGTACATAGTGTGGTAAGCTCTGATTTAATGAGTTAGTTATCTTCTCTCCTTCAGTTTAAGTTCTAATATAGTGATATATTGTCCTGCCTAACAGGTTTGAGACTTAAGTGGGGTTTTTTTAATTAGTTGTGTGGAATGTTGTATAAAGGATTATAGTTATACTCAATTGTATTATTAGTTAGCAATGAAAAGAAAGCAACGGCATGATTTTAATTTAGGGAAGTATTACATATTTTTATCTTTGGACAATAATAATTACACAGAAAACTGTCCATTAAAGCCAATAAATTGAAGTATATGCTAAACTCTACGTGGTGTTCTATATTTAGTGGATTGTCCAAAATACTAAAAGATTTTTTCATATTAAGTGTCTTCTTCGCTGCTGCTTTTACATTCTGTTTAAAAGCAAAATAACCAGAAAAGGTTTATGAGTCTGTCTTAAAAGTTGAACCACTGAGCAATTCACTGAAGCTTTCAAACTGGTTTATATAGTTTGATTAACGTTTTTCATTCAGTGTGGCTATGAAGTCTGGACTTGAGCATTTGAAAAGTAGAAGTTACAGATTTGGGTTGAAATGTCAGCTGTAACTACTCAATGATTGTGACAGCTTACATATTCTTGTCAGTCCAGAAATTTCATTTGGGGCTGTTTTTAGCCATGGAAATAAACAGATAATGTTATGCACAACTTCCTGTCTATGGTGGAATTTGGACTTGGTTTATTTTGTACATTTGTCATCATTCTGCAATTGGCTGTTTTTAAAACTGTTTGCTTCTAAATTTAAACCCATCAAAACAAAGAAAATGCAGGGTTGCAGTTGGACTGACACTGCCATATGTCTCCCCCAACAATGGATATTCTCGCTTCATCATTAAGTGGTTTCATTATAATGTCATACTGTATGAAAGACATAAGTTCAAAGCCTCCTTTGAAAAATTATTTAGACAGCCAGCACTAAGTTCAGTACAAAAAAATCCATAAAATGCTTCTCTTAAAGTGACTTTTAACTGTAAATGTTTTAACTCTTGAAGGTTTATATGTTTAAGAAAATTCAGCATTCATAAAAGATACTAAAATGAAATCTCCTCTCTTCACAGGAAAGCTAGTTGTGAAAGGACTGAGTACTTGTATTAATGAGAACTTTCAAACTCTTAAGTTAATGTTCAGATTACCCTCTTCTTGAAGGTTGGCTGTATTTTGCAAGAGGGCATAAATCTCAGCCTAATCTTCCTTCCTTGGATGTTCCTAAGGGTACGTCTAGACTACATGCCTCTGTTGCCAGAGGCATGTAGATTAGGCTACCAGACATAGTAAAATGAAGCAGCGATTTAAATAATCACCGCTTCATTTAAATTTACATGGCTGCCGTGCTGAGCCGACAAACAGCTGATCAGCTGTTTGTTGGCTCAGCGCGATAGTCTGGACGCGCGGGTGTTGACATCAATCGCGCTGAGCCGACAAACAGCTGATCAGCTGTTTGTCGGCTCAGCGCGGCAGCCATTTAAATGAAGCGGCGATTATTTAAATTGCCGCTTCATTTTACTATGTCTGGTAGCCTAATGTACATGCCTCTGGCGACAGAGGCATGTAGTCTATACGTACCCTAAGTCTCCTCCCTCCCCCCCTCGAACACTTCTGCCTGGTTCTTTCTATACCCTAACCTCCCCTAACGTATTCATTAGGGGGAAACCAAACCTTACGCCTAATGCCATGCCACTGATTCTGTCCTGGTGTTAGTGAAGGGAGGTTTCAGGAGGCCAAGTCATCTAAATGTAAAAGAGGCTGATAAACTTTCAGTTTTTGCTTTAAATAAGAATATGCATAGAAATAGCCTATTTAACTTTAAGTACGAGTATATACCATGAATATGTGACAATGTAACCAATACCTTATGTATTTAACTAAATATGGACCCCCCAATCCCTAATATATACCAAATCCTGAGCAATTCTGAGTATCAGCAGTTAAGAACATTGGTGGCTTCAGGTGCTGAGATCTTGCCATGAGTTGGCCCATAGAGCCCTATAGAATACTGTCCCAGAACACTACAAAGAATACTAAACCCTTACTTTATGACCCTTTCTCTTTGAAATACATGCTAAAAACATACTGATACATTTTATTATTCACTGCATATTTCAAAAGTATATTCCATAATCCACTATAAGAAACTTGATCAGTTTTCTTTTTAAGCATTTGCATGTGTTCTAAAGGCTCCCACATATGTAGAGCCACATTTACTTTTATATAAGAATAAGTCTGACATGAATGACTTTACATGAATGTATGACAACCACACATTTACAAAGATTTCCTTTATTTGAATAATACTGCTATATTTGTGGATAGCATATTAATTTTTCCAAGAATGCATGCTGAGTTTACTTCTTCATTTCCACTACCCGCTTAAAACACCTTTGGCAAATTGAACTCCCTTTTTTCAGTCACCCAGTTCATTTAAAACATTAAAACTCATTAACTATATATTGTTCAACTATTAATAAAGTTGAACTCCCACTGAAGTCAGTGTAAGTCCTTCTATTGATGTCAATGGAAGTTGGAACAGATCCTAACTGTGTATCACGTGCAATCACTATCCATTATTTTGTCTCTCTCTAACTTATCTAAATACTTAATATCCACTGTTTAGTTATCTGCATGCTCATTATATTTTGCTAAGAAACCACGGTTAAATGGATGTAATGTTTAATATTGCCCTTATCAAAATGCAAATATGCTGTTTAGTTATTTCCTTTTGAGTAACAATTAACTCTTTATTTTGCAGCCCTACTAAAGCGATCCCTAATTTTTAAAATTTTCAATCATTCTCATGTTTTTTAAAATCTCTTACCCATAGCTATATAGGCTTTTTCTTCTTGTTCTTTGAATAGCCTCTTCTGTATTACCTTCAAACACTGTATTCTTAGTAAATTGCTATTTCACACTTTTTATACTATTTTGAATGACATTATGGAGAATTGTTTTTAGATATATTCACTGGTGGAGCAATATGATGGTCTGACTGGAACTGACATACAAAAATGATAATTGTTTAATTAACACATTGTGTAAGCTTGGCTGATGGCAGCCAAAGGAAGCAAAGAACTTAAAATCTAATTTCTCACACTTGAAATCAGTTATACATGTATCTCGGTAGAATAGAGCTGCTTTCAGGGGCTGGCATGAAGGAAGAGGATGGTTTTAGTAGGGAAGAACAAATACCTATAGATTAATTTAGCGGGGCAAACTATGATGTAAAAGTATCAGAGGGGTAGCCGTGTTAGTCTGAATCTGCAAAAGCGACGAGGAGTCCTGTGGCACCTGATAGACTAACTGAAGTGTAGGAGCATAAGCTTTCGTGGGCAAAGACCCACTTCGTCAGATGCATGTCGAAGGACATGCATCTGACGAAGTGGGTCTTTGCCCACGAAAGCTTATGCTCCTACACTTCAGTTAGTCTATCAGGTGCCACAGGACTCCTCGTCGCTTATGATGTAAAAGTTGCTTAAAAAGATAACCATGTCACCACTAAAAATCTTAGCTTTATAATGCAGAGCCTGCAGCAAAGCCTCTTGAGGAGCAGAGCCATCACTCCCTTAGCCAGCATAGACAGGGATAGAGTTGCCAGGTGTCCGGTAATGATCCAGACAGTCCAGAATGTTTGCCTCCTATCTGGTTAAAAAAATTCAGAAAATACCGGACACCTAAAATGTCCGATATTTTCTGATTCTTTTTTTCCTGGCCAGGAGCCGAAAATACTGGACATCAGGCAACCCTACGACACACTTGGCAATTGGGAGTAGCCCCTGGCCTCCCGGGCGCCCGACGCCTCCAGGCCCCTGCCCCCAGACCCACTGCTTACCTGGTTCCACAGGGAAGCTGCATTCTGGCTTGATCAAGAAAACAAAATGGCCGCTGGCAAAAAGCCTAGAAACCAAGGGGAAGCAATGCCTTCCCTGGGTGTTAGTGCTCAACCGCTCCCCTGTTCCTATCCCTATTCTGACTCTGCAGGCACTCTGAAGGGGGCCATGCTGTTTTTTTTTTTTCTCAACAACTTGGTCTCTTCCATTTTTTTTTTCCCTCCAACAGAATTCTTTCCCTTGTGTGTTGGTTTGTGGTGTTTTTTTTTTTTTTTGGTTTGTTTTGGTTTTTTGGGGGAGGGGGGGTGTTCGGTATTTTTGATTAAGCCATCTGGCAACCCTAGACAGGGAGCATCTCCTGCCTGTGGTGGTCCCTGAGCTTACTGGAGCAGCCACTTGCTCAGGGCATGTGGGGAGCTGCTCCATGCCCTACAGGTTAAATGGAACCAGTCAGCTTCGCCTGTTAAGGTAAGGCTTACCAGTTAACTGGTTTACCGGTTAACTTTTTTACATCCCTAGAGCAAACATGTGCCGATAAGATAAAATTAAAGCAACCCATTTCAATTGTTACATTACTAATCACAAGTGCATATATGAAGGAAAGGGACAAATAGACTCATTAAATATTAGCAAGCTTCCATCCTGTTTTATCTGTCATCCTAAGTTCAGCTCCATTTCCTTATTTAGTTTGTTGGTAACTTGACTGGAGCTTCTACTACCTATATGCAAATAAACTGCAACTTCACTTATATCTCTTTCAAGAAGAATACAAACTCTTATAAAAATGGATATGTAACTGTAGCCTAAAATTTCTACAAGTTTTTATTTTGCTGCAAGAAATTCTGCATGAATTCTTATACCATGTTTTTATGGTTTCCACTTTTTAGATTAAAACTAAAATAATCAAGCCAAATCAAATAATGAATAGGTTTTTCTAAAATATTCACTTGAAATACACTTTCTGTCTGTATTTGCAGTATTGAAATAATTTTGTTGGAAATCATTTTGAGTGGGCTATCAGGTGCTAAGCTCTATCTCCATGCTCACTGGTTAATTAGCTTTGGTGTGCAGGGAGAGGGAGACACCTAAGGAAGACCATTTTTTTATCCTAAAATAAGCAATAAACATTACAAATGAGGAAGCCCCAAGCACATGTAGTAATTTTGGCATGTTCAATGTATGATTCAAGACACATGAAAAATTTCATGCAATAGAGAACACTTATATCCTTATCCATTTATTTCCACAATAGTGATGAATAACTAGGTGAAAGATATATGCTAATTGTAACAAACTCGGAAGATCAGTGAACAAGGGCTATGACCAAGTGCCAGAGAGAGTGATTTCCACATCTAGACTTTCCACTGACCTACGTGCTCACTTATAACTTTCATATTTGCAAAAACTTAATTTTAAAAACAATAATAAAAGCTTTGTTATCTCGCATTCATGGGGCATGAGAGTTGCGGGTTAATCAGATATGCTGGTTACTCAAGCTTTATATCCATGGTTCATGAATTTTTCACCATATGCTAGACATAGTTTCAGGATGGGTTAGATAATATCTGATAATCTGATATTATACGGAGAAGCACGATACAAGCAAAATTTCCTGCCCTAAATTTACAAACTTGACTTCCATAAGCGCGGGAAAATGTTGAAAAATTATTCTGGATGGCTATTGGAATTTTTCCAGTTAACTGAAGGAAGAATTTTATTGTCATTTAAGACAGATGCCAGTTAAGAGTTCTCTGGATGTTAAGTGCTGAAGGGCACAGTTTGTACTGTATTTTAAAAGTACAAGAAAAAGGTGTACATAAGAAAATAAATAATCACAGGATCTGCTCGGAAATATCCTTCATTTCTCCTCTTTTTGTTTATCAAATGTTGTTACTATTCCTGGAATCAAAAATACTTACACAGGAGTAACCTGATGGCAAAAAAGACTGCAGAAGATTGTGATTATCCCCAAATCAGGCATTTCAAATCCAGGGAATTCAAAGAAATATAAATGTTACAGTAGGAAATATATAATTTAGGATATGTCTACATTTGCACCCTCTTTCGATAGAGGGATGCAAATGAAGACATATGAAATTGCAAATGAAGCCAGAATTTAACTATCCTGCACTTCATTTGCATATTCACGTTATGGCGCTATTTCGAAATAAAAGACACTGTTAAGATGCGGTTATTTGAAGAGAAAACCCTTCTCTCGAAATAACTGGCAAACCTCATTGTATGAGTAGTAAGAGTTATTTCGAGAGAAGGGTTTTGTCTCGAAATAACCATGTTTTAACAGCGTCTGTTATTTCGAAATAGCGCTATAATGCAAATATGCAAATGAAGCGTGAGATTTAAATCACGGCTTCACTTGCAGTTTCGATTATCTTCACTTGCATCCCTCTATCAAAAGAGAGTACAAGTGTAGACATACCCTTAGTCACCCAAACAACCTTAATTCTGCTGCATAATAACATCAGGAGGTAACCATATAATTTATTATTTTAATATTTGCTGGTTTAGGTATTTTTAAGACATTAGACTTTTTTTTCTATATTTCTTCCATCATGGTATCACTGCAGAGATAAGCTTGTTTTTGATCTCTCAAATAGACTCTAGAGAGTCCCCAAAATAAATACGTTCTGTAACAAAACAGATCACAAGCTGTAAAATCTAGAAAAGTAAGAATCTAATATTTAGTACTGTGAATCTTGTATTGAAGACTGTTCATACTAGATGACAACCTGTCTTCAGTGACTCTCCTGAAGTTTATATTCAAATACTTTTCAGAACAAAATTACCTTTTTAACAAGCAGCATCTTACTGGTGCAACTGTTGATCACAAAAAAATAGTCAAAGTGACAACATGACGCTTTAATTAACCAGCAGCCATTACATCTATTTTTGCTGTTATTCCTACTATGACCATAGATCCTTCTTCATTCTGCATAGGAAACATTTGGCGCTCACTATTAGCAGTAGTTAAAGCATCTTAAAGCTGGTAGTGTATAGATAGAACTTTGCATTCAGAACAGACTCTGCTACTGTGTTGTTCTTCCCACTGTATGATTTTAATTTACTAGCTTGTTACTATGTAAGTAGGTATTTTTAAAGTTGTCTTTTTTTCCCTTTTTTAAGGAAAAAATCGGAACCATCTGTATTAAGATGGTTTCCCTTAAAAACTTCCGTCAGTCCATTGATTAGTTTCAGGTTTCACTGTACTTAGTTTTTATTGACATATTCGACTTGAACTTCAAATACTCAAATAATTTTGTTTACAATAATGCAAGCACAATATATTTTAAAGTATCCAGGACTACTGTTTCAGCAGTAGAAGAAAAAAGAATGTGTAGGAAGATTAGCACATCAAAAAAGATTACAATAAACTGTTAGATTCAAATACTGGCATGTATATATTTGCCAGCAAAATCATAAGCTATGTGTTATAGTCTGTCTCATCTCTTCTGCCAAATTGTGTACGTGAGATAATATAACTTCTTGTTGCTTGTAACATGTATATAAACATGATCTGTTCTGGTCTTTTTCACCCTAACAGCAGTACAATATATACAAACTAAAAAAAATAATAAAAAAATCCACAAACTGAATATTATTCTTATGCTTAGGCACCAACTCCAAGGGTGCTCCAAAACTTGGTGGGTCCTTAGCACCCATCAGTTTTCAGCACCCTCCCACACTGTGCCTCCCAATCACTGGCAGCCTCGCTGGTCAGTTCCTACCCTTGTGTGCTGTAGTACTGGAGTCAGATAGTCTTGGTACTTCACACATGAAATCACAATTTTATTTGGATTGCAACTTTATGTTGTTTATTGCGAGGCATTGCAATAATTAATATTTTAGGGTATTTTGGAACTGGTTTACATTCATCTTTCCTGGAAAAGGTTGCAAATGTGATTTATGTGATCTTCCTCCTCTCTCGAATAAATAAATAATTAAATAGTTAACTGGATTGACATTAAACTGTCATTACTGGGCATCTTAGTTAGCACCCCCATTTCTTGATAAACTCTAATGTGTTAGTTTCGCTCAGGGCTTGTCTATAGCACTGTGCCGCTATAGGTGTTTATAGGTAGACAAGTACCACTGTTGTGCTTCAGTAAAGATGCTATATATGTTGACAGGAGGAATTCTCCTATCCACATAGATAATCACCTTTCCAAGAGGCGGAAGCTGGACTGAAGGGAGAATTCTTCCATCGATTAAGTGCTGTCTATTTTGGGGTTAGGTCAGTTGAGTTGCATTTTTCAGGGATATGGATTTTTCACAGTCCTGAGTGCATTGTAGTTATACAGACATAATTTTCTAGTGTAGACCGGGTCTCAGTTTCCTCCCCCCCCCCCCCCCCCCCCGGTACCATAACTGCTAGATGCTTTTATTTTTAAATGAAAGCTGAAATACAGGAGAACAAGATAGAAACTTAAGAGAGCTGCTGATATGCCATATTATCTCATAGTGGCTATGTCACTTGTCACTTGAAAGCACAAAAGTGCCTAATCAGTTCACAATCTGTTACTCTTCCACTAAATCTTACCACATCTCCTAAAGTATTTTCCCAAATAATAGATGCATCAATGGCAGCACTTGTTTTGGAGAATATATTGTTTTGATGGTTCACCATTAATGATACCTTAAAACACTCTGAAGCATATCTAGGTTGACTTCCTGAGGAATTGTCTAAACCTAAAATGTAGGTTGTCCTAGCTGTGAACAGCTCACAACTCCTAAGCGATGTAGTTAAACTGATATAAACAATACTATAAATACCACTACGTTGACAGAAAAATTATTCTGTTAACCTTGCTCCTGCCTCTTGAGGAGTTTAACTGCAGTGATGAGGAGTTAAACCTCTTCCGTCGCTGTAGCGTGTGTCTACACTATGGTGCAGCAGTGTTCCGCTGAAGTGTAGACAGGCCCTAAGTATTTCAGCAATGCTGTCACACAAAAAGAAACTCTTTGGGCAATTTATCTTTGAAATAGGAGCATGTGGGAGTCCAGCACCCTACATCCTAATCAGCAGAGGTTTGGTAGACAGCCTGAAAACTAGAATTGTTATGCTGTTATCAAAATCCAGAGATTTCTGTTTAGCAAATTCTTCACTTTCTACATATCATAGTGCCCCGTGTTGATATAGACACCTCTGTCTTTTCAATGTTACTATTTTTTTCATTGGGACTTAAGGATAAATTTTTCCTGTGTTGTAACTCTCTTCAAATCTGCTTTTAGGAAACAGAAGTTCCTTTTATCATGTAAGTCTCTGGATATTCTCTCCTTCCGTCAAAATTATGACTAAGTCAGCATTACCTCTACCACATATAAGTGTGTCTTTACTTTGGATTAACTAACCTACATCAAATAACTGGTTAAAATACCAGTGAAGACATGGCAGCTTGTATTTAATGTCAGACTGCCTTGTAGATAGAAGCAGATTCTATATGCTACCATGGGCTCCCTTCTTGGACAGATCTTAGCACATCTTTCTTTGGCAAGAATCTGTATAGGAGGATTTAGGATTCTTAAAAACCTCTAAATTGCATCTTTCTACCTCATCCATGTTTGGTCTCATGCACTATTTCCTTGAACTTCAGCTCTAAAAGACTTCTATAAAGTATATTTTCTTGTGCATTTTGGATGTGACCCCACCATTGCAGTTATCTTACTTTCCACTGGTGCAAGACAGAAATTTGCCAGGATTGTCTAAATATCTTTGTGACTAAATGAAATGAGTGGCTATTAAGAATACACAATATTTTTTCATATTGAAGACTGTTTTTCATATTGAAGTGTCCTGTTTGTTCCATACAACAAGTTTATCATCACTGTCATCACTATCATGTTGAACACTCGTATCTTACTTGTCACACAAACAGTCTGTCACTAAAACAGAGGTCTTTAAAGGTACTGAAATACCTTTTTAATCAAGACTGATCCAATTTAACTTAGTTTATTATGAAACTATCCTATCCAGATAGGTAAAATCTTCACCCTTTCAGTGTCATTGCCATCTACATGAATTAACTTTAATTTTATGGTATGCATGCATAGTTTTGGTTTTAAGTCCCATAGTTTCTGCAGTTTGCCCCAGCTCTTCTAGCATTAGATAAAATTGGTCAGTAGCTCTCCAAGTAAAACAATATCATCCACATACTCAAGGACCTCTAAATATGGACCTTTATATTTCATACCTCCTAATACAGGTTGAATCTCTCTAATTAGGCATCCTCAAGGCCTGACCAGTATCAAACCAGAGAATTTGCCGGACTCCAGGAGATCAATATTGTCTAGCAGTATTACCTACATTTCCGCTGCTTACTGGGCTCTTAGAAGATATTTAGGGGTAAATTAGAGCTAAATGACAGCACAAAACTCTGAGGGCCGGGATTGGTGGCTGTAAACAAATTTTATGGGACGAGGGGAAACTGAGCCGGATAACTGCTTATCATGGCTGTGGCTCACTAAAAAATGCTGGACCACGGATGTTGCCATACCAGACAGTGCCGGACTAGAGAAGTTCAACCTGTAATCGTCAGTCCACTTGGTCATCAGATAATCTAATAGAACATTAAACAAAGTAAGTTGTTTACTGTTTAATGTATCTTTGCGCATCCTCATTCAGTCAGTAGCCTCCCCAGGAATTGAAATTAGGAATTTTGAATTTACGGGGGTGGGGTGTCGGGGCCGATGAGAGGTGAGACCGTGAGGGTGAAGGTGGGTTGTATGGTTCACAAAACTGGGGAGGGGGGATGCTGGGAAAATTGGGGGGTATACACCCCCATGGGGGGGCGTGTAGGGAAATCCCTGCTTATTCTACTGAAATTATGGATACTGCTATGGCTATGTCCATATGGGGTGCCTGAGGACGTAGTGTGGAAGACCCTCGAGACATAGCAAGGCACGTCCCCATACACAAACAAGCAGTAGGGCTGTTAAATTTAGATTAATTGGCTAATCGAATAGTCAATGCAATTTGGATCGACTATTTGATTAGTCGATAAGGGCACCTCCTCCTTTTACGTGTAGCAGCAGCCCTAGGGCTGTTGCTAAGCCTCAAAGGCGAAAGCACTGTGGGAAGCACAGGGCCAGTGTGGGGACTCAAGCAGTCCCCCGCTGGCCCCATGCTCCCCATGGCGTTTCAAAATGGCAGTACCACGTAGAGTCCAGGGTCTGGCCCTGGGCTCCACACGGTGTTGCTGCTTTAAAGCACCCTCTCCTCTTCCTTCTCCTTGCTGCCTCTTTCTGATAGAGGCAGCAAGGGGGGAGGCGGAAGCGATTAGTCAACTAGTGTGTTGACTATCTGACAAGTATTTGCTTATCAGATAGTCAACTAGTCCTTCATATCCCTAATGTGCAGCAGTGGTTTCTGTACTGCAGGAGTGGTCATTATGACCTTATTGAGTAAGTGGCACTTGTGAACCTATGTGCAAAAACCAGTGTTCCACCTATGTAGGCTTGAACTAAAGATGCTAACCAAATTTAAAACTAAATGGTCATATCTTCACTTTCCTTAACCTGAGAACACTTTTTTTTTTTTCAGTCTAGCAATATGCTGTGATTGATAGCCCTTACGGTAGGGTAACTGGTGCTTTTAAGCACTGTTTTACCGTAGTATTTGTCATCTTGTAGTTAAATGTACATTGAGTAGGCTGGTGTATTTATTGGGAGCTGCACACACTTTATAGAGAAACTGCAAATATACATAAAGGGAATAAGACTAAAATGTAGAGATTTTCAAATACTGGTTTATAGGTATTGTGATGGTGCCCATTGAATAGGGAAAGGCTGCAGGCAACAGCTTGCAATTCAAATACTGGTTTATAGGTATTGTGATGGTGCCCATTGAATAGGGAAAGGCTGCAGGCAACAGCTTGCAATTTTGAGGCGATAGTGTCATCTCAGATTATGTTAACTATTGTACTAATTTTATATTTTTCTTATTTCTCTTCTTTTGGAAACTTGCAAAAGAATTTGGAGATTTAAGGGGAGGAAAAGTTCTTTGTGGTTTACCTTTATGGGTTACAATGCATGCCAAAGTTTAACTATTGAAAAAGGAAAACTGTTTACTGTTATTACAATAATTGACTTGTTCACTGGAATGAGCAGGTTGGCTGCTCTGGAAAGAAAGTTTTAAGTCAAATAATTCATTGGTGTTCAATTAAATATTGCCACTCTTTCTTTGAAAATTGATTTTGCTGATAAAAAATTTAGTATTTGAAATGACCAATTTTTGTGTATTTATTTAGCGGAGCCTCAAAACAATCATCTGTATCCTTACTTTTTTCAAATGTGTTTTTGTATTTATTTAGATCTAATAAACTCTTAATCCAAATATGGATTCTTGTCACTCAAGACTTGCACAATTTATCGTGCAGAGACCCAGTTAAGAAGTTTTTTAGTGAATCATTGACCCGATAGGCTATAATGGCTGTAGCACAAATAAGCTACTGAGACCTTTGCAGTTCATGGTTCATTGGTCCACTAAACTTCAATGACTCATTTGGATGCATTATTCCTTGTCAGGTCATATCTGGTATTGCACAAAGATAGTAACTCCCCATGATGAAAAGTGCTAATTAAAACAAAAACCCCTCTATTTCATACAATGATTCAAGAAACTGAGTTAGGTTGATACGGTTGGAATATTTATTATTACATGTATTGTATATGTAATTTCCTAGTAATCTGCCTATAGTAGGCATTCCATGTCACCTCTTTGGTGTGCTAGTCATCTAAGTAAACTTCTGTTTAAATCAAGAGTGGATGTCGTCATGTTCCGCAAGAGTTGGTAAAATAAATTGGCAAAAATACCACCTCGAACTGTACAAGCGCATGGGGGAACTTACTCCTTTTCCAATAGTGTAAAAGCTGTTGTGGGCCTGCAAACACTTTTCTTTAATATATGGAAAATAAAGTAGAAAAATGAGATGTACCTGTAGAATTTTTAAAAAGGGGGAGAAGGGAATAAGGAGTTCAGACTGGCCTTTGGTGATAAAACAAGGTTATTAGTTCATATTATAATTTGGAAACAGAATTTGACTCTAATAAGGGATTGTAGGAGAAAACTGCATCTTGGAAGAAAATAGCGATTATATTGCAAAATACTGATTTATTAAAAATGAAAAGAATGAAGAGGATAGACCGAGAAATCTCCTGAAGACATACAGAGATTAAAGGAGATACGTGGCCCAGCTGTTGCATCTAAGAAGTGGCAACAACATCCAAAGGAAAAATTATTGTCCATTACCACCATATGGATGAAAGCCAGCATTTTTCCTTACCTGGCTGAGAATCCATATTTATGACTGAATTTCATTTGCAAACAGAAGACCTACCTTTTTTTTTTTTTTTTTTTTTTTTTAAACAATTCATGTTGTTACTAAGAACACCAGAACAATTTCAATTTATGTAATTATAGTATTGCTGGTAAAGAAAACTTTTACAGTTTAATACCAAACATTTTTACTGTCGTTTATATATTATACTGTCCCTAATAATAGTTACCCTTTTTTGTTTTGTATCTGGGATACATCATTGTGGTAAGGCAGCAGGCTAAAAAGCATGTATATTACTTAGATAACATGAAATGCATGCTGCTTGTTCACCAGATATTTGTTGTTGTTAGGATTACAATCATGCCCACGGTGTACAAAGGTGCTTTCTACACCAGAGAGCTCAGACTAGGATAGGGAGTAACAAAGGTGAGGTAGGAGAGGAATAGAAAATGCAATCTTCTTTTTAGATAAATATTCTCTATCCTAATAGATTATATAAAATGCTATAAAATACTTTTCCTCAATTCTAATTCTTTTTTAGCAGTTTCATATTCTCCTAAAAGAAATTCCTTTTCATGCTAAGCTGCAACTAGAGATACATTTTTGGAGCAAGACTCGTTCAGCAATTTGAGTTTTGCATGTGGAAGACATTTTATTTTCTGAGTGCAGCTCAATCAAATTTTATGCCAACAGACCTCAAACTGCTGAGCCAATTTTGCTCAAATATGACTTTTTGTAGTGCTTGTTGAAATCTAAGAAAAGTCATTTTTGGAATGATGGACAAAGGGAAGGTCAATAACCTTAAAGTTGAGTATTGAAAGGGAGAACATACGAACGGCCATACTAAGTCAGACCTCATCTAGTCCAGCATCCTGTAGGGATGTTAATAATTGTGTATTTGTGTAAATGTGTAACTGCTGAAAATTTTAGCAGTTACATGGTTACACGTGTGTACCAGCTCCTGCTTGTCCCCATTTCTCCCTTACATGCTCTATCAGAGGCAGCAGTGTGCAGGAGATGCTACATGCTAACATCCCTAATATCCTCTCCTCCAAAGCCCAGGTGCCCCAGAGGGAATGAACAGAGCATGTAAATATTAAGTGATCCCTCTCTTGTCACCCATTCCCAGCTTTTAATAGAGAATAGGGACACCATTCCTGCCCATCCTGGCTCATAGCCATTGATGGACCTATCCTCCAAGAATTTATCTAGTTCTTTTTTGAATCCTATTTAAAATCCTGGTCTTCAATACATCCTCTGGCAAGGAGTTCCACAGGTTGACTGTGCATTGCATGAAGAAATACTTGTTCTGTGAGAGATGTTCCTGTGAGGCTCGCCAGGCTTCAAACAATGCTCTTCATGCAGTGATGCCATGCTTGTCTCTGATGGATATTCCCAGTGTGTCTTCTGCCTTGGAGAGTTTCATATTGCCCCCAAATTGTATCAAATTAAAAGTGAGGGCTCGCCAAGGTGGGGACTGAGGCTCAAACTCATACTTCTGGAGAAGTCCTTGAGACCAGCCTCCAACACCAGAGATCAAACAGCTCCTGCGGCACCTCCTACCCACCCCATCCCACACAAGCCAAGACTTCCTCAAAAAAGAGAAGTTCCTCTGTGCCTCATGGTGAGCACACTGTAAAAAAAATAGTTTTCGACTCAGTCCTTCTTAACAGTGCCAAAGGCACTGCAAGTCAGCACCTGTGATGCTCCCGGCACCACACACAAATCTGCGATAGATGTTCACTACCCTGGCACCAAGGCTACAAGCTCCAAGCTGCCTACCTGGACCTTGGCAGAACTGGCACCAATCAAGAAAATGGCCCTGGCTCCAACTGACAAAAATGGCTTATCGGCATTGATTCTGTCCATGCCACAACTGACCACCGCACCCTCATAGTTAAAGACATCTATCCTATCCGTGACCTTTCTGTGGCACAGTAACTTGGTGGTATCTTCAACACCACAGTCGCCATTATTCAGCACCAGTGTCTCTCCCCAGAACCTCAGCATCGCACCTATCTTCTCTGACACCATGACAATTCTCCAGTGAAGATGATGAAGGGGCCCAAGCCGTTTTCTTGACACACTACCCCTCTGTGTTCACATTGCTCACTATCTCAGATACCTACCCCTTACCATAATCACATTAGAACATTAGTGTTATGGACCTCCTTGGATGCCACCACCCTTACCCTTTGCCCCCCTCCCCCATTAGACTTACTTCCATCTTCTACTCTTTGCTAGGACATGGAGAATCTCTATTAATAGAACCTCCCCTAAGAGATGTCTCTGTCCGATCCTCGTGCTCCTCTGCACCTGTCAGCTTTCTCCGAACCCTTATTTTAAAAACGGCTGTATGACCTTTTTAATTGAGAGTGCTGGAAACCTGGTTCTGTTTTGGTTTAGGTGGAGCACATTCTTTCTATAGAAGTTTTCCCTTTCTCAAAAGTTTCCCCAGTTCCTAATAGATCTAAACCTCTCCTCCCTATACCATCTACATACTGAGACCCTGCAGGTCTGCCTGTCTACCTGGCCCTGTGCATGGAAATGCAACCATTTTAGAAAAAATTACTTTAAGTTCCTGCATTTCAGTCTCTTTCCTAGCAGCCTAAATTTGGCCTCCCGGACCTCTCTCCTATCCTTCCCTATGTCATTGGTATCTACATGTACCATGGCCACCAGCTCCTCCCACATACACTTATCTAGATGTCTCGAGATCCGCAACCTTCGTACCAGGCAGGCAAGTCACCATTCAGTTTGTACATAGTAGCATGTCCTATTCTGATATTATTTTAAACAGCTAACGTAGTTCAGAGCAGTGCAGGTGCTTGACGCTCTTTAGACATGGATGATCTAAATTCTGGCAAGAGTTTAAGCCAGTCTATATTTTGAAATAATGCTTAAAATAATAAACTATTCTACCCTTTTTTTCTTGTGTTCAGCTTGCCTATGGCAAGTGACTTCAAATGGGATTAGTTTTATAAATCTTAAGGTTTACAAAATCAAGCAGAGCCTTAAGACTGTGCTATAACTTGCTGCATATAAACTTATAAAAGAAATTCCAGTTTGGATAGTAAATAAGATGGCAGAATTAAAGTTGATTTGAATGCCGGATTACTCACTTTTTGTGTTTAAAGTAATGCCTTGTACAAAGTATGCCTTGTATTGAGGTATCATTTGAAAACTCATTTGCTGATCATTATTTTTTGGGTAAAATATGTGTGGCAATGCAATATGGAAAGTTATAAGATTCTACTGCTTCAAGTTTAGAAAATGGGGCACAAACCATTTTTTTCTGAGACAAAAGGCAAACTGATGCCTCAAACAGGTGTCCGCAAAATCAAATAGGCCATTAGCTGGTTAATTTGCCATTCTTTTGCAAGAAAATGGTGTGGGTGAGAAATATGCATTTTGGGCAAAGGAACAGTTGGAGGTTCCCTTTTTCTCAAACCTCCTGAATCCCAAAATTCAGCCAAAGATGAATTTCAAAGAGAAAGAAAGCAGTAAGAGGAACAGATGCCCCAAAATATGCCTATTAAATATAAATGTTTTACCTTTTATTTTCTTGTAACCAATTCTCATTTTCATGGCTTATTACTTATCGCTTAAAATCTATTTTTCCGTAATTAAACTTATTGTTTTATCTAAACTAGGGATGTTAAAATGCAATTACTTTCCTAATTGAATAGTCAATAGCAGGGAGGGAGCAGGGCACTACTCTGCTAAAATGCCAGTATAGATGAGGAGACACAGGTTGGGCAAGTATAGACCGAATTAGGATTGGTACTCTCATTTCATGCTATTTAAATTAGCCAAATCCAGAGAAGATTTTCAGAAACTTAATTTTCCATGAATGTATGTAGTTCTCTTTTGAACCCACAACATCCCAGATCAATGAGTTCCCCAGGTGAATTGTGCATTATATGAAAAAAAAATTTTTTTTTGGTATTAAATGTGTTGCTTATTACTCTCATTGAGTTACTTTTGGCTTTTGTATTTTGGGAAAGAGCAAAACTCCTTTCCCACACAGACCCACATTTTTACATTAATTTAACTGATATTATTAGATGCCTGTCAACAATGAATCCCAGTTGGTCTGTGTTAACGCATTTGGGCAAGATGACACTGAGTCTGTTTGCTGGCACCTTGGAATAAATTATAGAACCCACATTAATTAAAGAAATGGGTTGGTGTGATGCACACTTAATAAGGTCTTTTCCTTCTTTAGGAATTACCACAATTTTTTTCCTCTTTCCATGAATCTGAATCTCATTCTCCTGGATTTTACCGTTAAGCAGTTGACTTAAAATAGGGACAAACACTTGCTTTAGAGCAGGGGTGGGGAACCTTTTTTGGGTCAGGGACCACTCACCTACAGAAAAACCAGTCGGGGCTTCGGACATGAGAAGCCAACCCCCTCCCCCCAACAACCTATGACCTCCTCACTGACATAACCCCTGACTGAGAAGGAGAAAGACACTCCCCACATTCCCCTCGCATGCCATAGTCTGGCCAGAGACAACCTAGTAGGTTTTGTGTGCTCCAGTCCCATGGTGGGACAGTGCGGGGGCAGGAGAGGGCGCTAAAGCACCAGAGCGGGCTCCCCAATACTGGGGGGAGCTGTGAGCCTTGGGGTCCAGATTCAGGGTAGCTGGGGGCCAGATCTGGCCCCCAGGCCTTAGGTTCTCCACCCCTGCTTTAGAGCTTGGTAATATTCCCTACAAAACCCATAGGGACATGGAGCTTGATTGGATTTTAAATTCTTAATTACAACTTTAACTTCCTCTGCAGCAATTTGCCTATCAATAGATGCCACATCATCCTTTGAGAGCTGAGGTGGTGTCACACGTCTGAAATATCTATTTATAAGTTCAGTATTTGATGTTCTAAAGTGTACAAAGTATGGAAAAAGTTAGCAAAGCGATTTGTGTGATGCCAATTACTAATTCTCCCTTGTTATTTCTAAACTTAGGGAAATCTGATTTATCCTGTTTGTGTTTTAACTTTCTAGCTAAACTTGTGTCAGCTTTATTGTCCTTTCATAATAGTGTTGTTTAATATATCTAAGTATTTGCTCAACTTAACGTATTTGTAACAGGTTAATCTTCCCATTTATGTAGTCTTTTCAATCCTGTTGAGTTTTGTCTGCTTTCCAAAACAGGAAGTTCTTTAAACAAATTCTCCTTTTCAAGAGCCCCCATATTTTTGAGGTATGATGCTTTATTTATAAGAATCCACCTCATTATCACTTTCCAACATCCCAGAGGACAGTGTTATTAATCCCTTTCTTATTTTCTTTATATTTTTGAAAGTTTTCTGGTAGCTCTTAAATTCTAAGGGGGTCATACAATAAAGTTCTATTTCACCATTCCCTTTGTTTTTCCAGTAGGTCTTAGTCTTTTAACCTAATATAGAGGCATGGTCAGACCAGGTTGTAATTCCAAGTAGCTTTTTAAAATGAAATTAGACAAAGTCCTAGAAGTGAAAATCGTATCTAGGCCCACAGAAGGATGGAGGGGAGATAAGGGGGCCCAGTGCTCACAGCCACAATTGCTACTGATAGTGGTAACAGATGGAGTCTTCGGCCCTTTAAATTGCCACCAGAGCCACACTCCTTTTGCCCAAGGCCCTGCCCCTCTGGGAGCACAGAACGACCTCCCTCTTGCTAGTTGTATCTAATACTGTTAAGGCTTGAGTCTGCTCAACAACGGCTATTGCTATACAGAGACACAGTGGCCACATCTACACTACGGATAAGATTGGAGCAGCTGCAGTCATCTTCCGGGGTTTGTATTAGTGGGTCTAGTGAAGACATGCTAATTTGAACAGAGAGTGTTCTCCCGTTCATGTTGGTAGTCCTGCTACTACGAGGAGTAAGGGAAGTCAAAGGGGGAGGAGGGAGTGCTCCCTTGGACTTCCTGCAGTGTGGACAGTGCCAGAATTTGATGTGATATACTTCGATTTCAGCTACGCAATTAACAAAGCTGAAGTTGTATATCTTAATTAGAATTTATCCCCTAGTGTAGACCAGGGAAGTGTGACTTGCGTACTTGTAGGCTGGTTTTGAGTGTCCCAGCCTGGAAGCTACAGCAGCAAGATATTGTAAAGCAGCCAAGTTTGCAGAGCAAGTGGTGACAAAATACCTCATTGGTTTGGATTGTACCCTGACTTGAAAACTATTACATCTGTTTAGGACCCTACCAAATTCATAATTCATTTTGATCAAGTTCATGGTCATAGGATTTTAGAACTAGTACATTTAATTATTTAAATCTGAAAATTCACCATGTTTTAATTTTATGAGTCCTGACATAGTTGGGTGGGGTGAGCTGCAAGGTTATTGTATGGGAGAGAGTGGTGACTGGTGGCCAGGAGTCCAGCTCTGAAGTAAGAGTCTGCTTCAGTGCAGAAGTAAGGCATGTATGTTATGGTATTGCTTCCTTTCCTTCTATGCTGCTGCCAGCAGAGTGCTGCCTTCATAGCTAGGTGCCCAGCCAACAGCTGTGGATCTCTGGCTGCCCAGATCTGAAAGCAATGTAGAAGTAAGAGTGACCAATACCATGACCCCCCCTACAACTCCCTTTTGGGTCAGGATCCCCAGTTTGAGAAATGCTGTCTCCCCCGTGAAATCTCTCTAATTTAGGGTAAGCACACAAGACAAGATTTAATAGGGGAGGACCAGATTTCATAGTTTGACAAATTTTTCATGGCTATTAATTGGCAGGGACATAAATATACTATACATGTATTTCTAAGAGCCAAATCTTATGTAATTGTGTGGAGCATCTTTATAACATCTGAAATTATTACTTTATTATACCATCTTTGAGTTCACTTATTTTAATTTTCCACCATAAATTATTCTCCTCCAACTAATATACATTTTGGAATGTTGGTGGTAACCCTAATGTCAATTTTACTTCAATAGGAGATATGTGGGCCTTCTGCTATTTTGTTATTAATTGTATGTTAATGTTATATTGTTTATGATGTATGTAAAAAAACCAATAGATCCTGACTGTCAGCAGGAGGGATTGAACCTGCAACCTTAGGGACTAAAGCCATGTGCCTCTGTGGATGTTGCTGGACCAGACAGTCCTGCACCAGAGAGGTTCAACCTATACTTGTCTTGAAAGTTGCATATGAGCCTCTGATGGTGTGGCTTATGTGGCTAGGTTCTGTGATGGTGTCACCTGTATAGATGTGTGGACCAAGTTGGCAACACGGTATGTTGCGGGGATAGGTTTTTGGGTAAGTGTTTTTCTAGGCATGGCAGGAAACATTATCAGGGGCTCATCCACCTGCATATCCACTAACATGATATTTGCCATCAAATGCCAGCAATGCCCCTCTACCATGTATATTAGCCAAACCAGACAGTCTCTGTGCCAAAGGATAAATGGACACAAATCAGACGTCTGTAATGGTAACACACATACACCTATAGGGGAGCATTTTAACCTCCCTGGACATTCAGTAATGGATTTAAAAGTAACCATTAGCAAGGTAATAGTGTAGTCAATGAATAGATTAACCAATTAGCAAAAGCTTATAGGTAAATGCTATAGACTACACGCATTCCCACCGCCCCCTTGCCAGTAAATTTTTTAGCAGGCTGGCCAGAAGCCTGGTTCAGTCTTGGCTCGTGCTGGGTCTGGGACCTACCTCCACTGCAGCTTTGCATTTCAAGTGTATTAAGAACTAGACGGGCAGGCAGCCTGGCTCAGTTCCGACTTTTGCTGGGTCCGGGAGCTCAGCCCCCTCCTGGACAGGGGCTGCTGCCATCTCGCACTGCTGCCTGTGTGAGGCAGTAGTGTAGAGTGGCAGGCGGCTCCTCAGGAGGGAGGCCAGAGCACACTGGCTGCCAGCACCACCCCAGGGGACTATAGAATAGTCAACCAATACGAATTCATGAGGCTAATCAATTATTGAATTAACCAATATTTAACATCCCTAGTAGCCATCCTTCTACAAGAGAACTTTATCACCTGATTACAGAGGGAGACAACAGAACTAGGGTTCATTTACAAATTCAATACTATCAACTTAGGCTTGAATAAAGATCTTAACTGGTTAACATATTGCAAAGGCAATTTTCCCTCTTTTGATATTTATTTGTATTCTGCTCCAATTTTTCTGAGAAACCTATTCCCTCAATTTGTAGACTCTTTTTTGGGTACCTCAATGTGAGATGTAATGTGACTGAGCCACAATCAATTTATTACATAGAAAAATGTAGTTCAGTATCTTTCCTTATGCTTTCTTTCAGTCAACAAACGGAGAGAAGAAAATATCAGCTAAAGTAGAACTCCACTACTGTGCACGCTTTATTTGCACAAAATACTTCACTTCATAAATTTCATATAATATTGGAGGTTGGTATCATCAGAGCTAAGACTCAATTTCTACAAACTATACTAATGGATTTTTAGTACACTCTGAATTACTATCATAAAGGAAAGTCTTGTTGCCAAATGAAGTAAATCAAATGATTGTGATGTTTTTATGTGTTCACTTACTTATTAATTCATAAAGGATTTCCCAGTCATTGGTGTGAATAGTAAAGTTTGGCTTTTATTTTGTTTTTCTCTTCCCAAATATATACTTCAATTTCTGCTTTCTTAATACCTGTATTCACTCATTTTTAAGCTACCTTTGGTCTGCCATCCCTAGTTTTAGATACTTATCCCTTCCCTCCCATCTCTGAGGGTGAGTGAACAGACACTCTTGATGTTTTATTGCTTGGTAACAGATGTTTGCATCATGAGTTGCAGTCCTGTTAAATAGTGCCCTCTTGGGCAGTGTTAATGAAGGTCTTATTCAGAAAAGGTGCTAATTCCAAAGCAAATGTCCAATGTGGTGCAGACCTGATGCGGAGTCTGGGATGGAGGTTGGGTGCAAACAGGAGCTCAGTGTAGCGGATTGGGGTGTGGGATCTGAGAGGGAGTTGGGTGAAGGAGTTGGTTCGGTGCATTCAAAGCTTCCGCCTGTCTCCCCAGCGCAGAGAGGCAGATGGAGCAGCCATCCTTTCAAAGCCCCGGGGTGCTCCCTGTCTGTGTGTCCAGTGGGGTGCACCACAGGCAGCACTGAAAGGCTTGGCGGATGTGATCTGGCTCCCAGGCCATATCTTGCCCACCCCTGTCTTAGAGTCACAACTATCCAGCTTTACAACTGTAAAATTTTTTTTTGTGAGTGTAAAAGACCTTGAAAGCAAGATCCCAGACTTTTCCCCTCAGTAGTGATGTTATCCATGGCTTTGAACCTGCTTTCACACATTCTGCACAGACTCCTTGCTCCATTTATCTGAAGAAGTAGGCTGTGCCCACAAAAGCTCATGACATTATCTATATTTTTGTTAGTCTTTAAGGTGCTGCAGAACCATTTATTGTTTAAGTTTTTTTTTTTCAGTTACAGACTAACATGGCTACACCTTTGAGACTAGTATTGCTTGTGTGTTATGCAGTGAAAGAGTATTTTGGTATCTATACTTGCATTTGTGAGCAAGGTTGAACTGGTCCTTTCAGTTTATGACAGAAATATGTTATTTCTCACCAAACTATTTAGAAAGGTCATCATTAACAGGGATTGCAGAGGGTGTGAATAATCTGTGTGGTGTTGTCACGCCATGCTTAGTGACCGTTTTCATATCAGCTTTCTGGGGAATCAGTTTTTATTGTTCAAATGTATGGAATTGCAAAAAAAAATTCACAGCAAGTGATCTGACATGAAATTGAGAGATGTGCCTCTTTGCTGTTTTAAATTGATGAATGGTGAATGTCTTCATTGCCACTGTGTTGAGAGTTGTATAACTGGGAGAGACTCTATGATATATCTTAATAGTAGAAGTAATAATGCTTGAAATTTAGAAGTTTGTTTGTTAGGACTTCATTACTCATAGACTCATAGACTTTAAGGTCAGAAGGGACCATTATGATCATCTAGTCTGACCCCCTGCACAGTGCAGGCCACAGAATCTCACCCACCCATCTTAGAATAATCCTCTCACCTATGTCTCAGATATTGAAGCCTTGAAATATTTTGAAGGCCCCAAGATGCAGAGAATCCTCCAGCTGTGATCTGTGCCCCATGCAACAGAGGAAGGCAAAAAACCTCCAGGGTCTCTGCCAATCTACCCTGAAGGAAAATTCCTTCCCGACCCCAAATATGGCGATCAGCTAAACCCTGAGCATGTGGGCAAGACTCACCAGCCAGACACCCAGAAAGTTCTCTATAGTAACTCCATTGACCTATTTCCCACTGATAATGAATGGTCAATTAGTTACCAAGATCATGTTCTCAAACCATCCCCTTATCATAGAACCGGAAGAGACATCAGAAGGTCATCAAGTCCAGCCCCCTGCTCTAGGAAGGACCAATCCCATCTAAATCAACCCGGCCAGGGCTTTGTCAAGCCGGGACTTAAACACCTCTAGGGATGGAGACTCCACTACTTCCTTAGGTAACCCATTCCAGTGCTTCACCACCCTCCTAGTGAAATAGTTTTTCCTAATATCCAACCTGGACCTCTCTCACCATAACTTGAGACCATTGCTCCTTGTTCTGCCATCTGTCACTACTGAGAACAGCTTCTCTCCATCCTCTTTGGAACCTCCCTTCAGGAAGTTGAAGGCTGCTATCATATCCCCCGTCACTCTTCGCTTCTCCAGACTAAACAGACCCAACTCCCTCAGCCTCTTCTCATAAGTCATGCGCTCCAGCCCCCTAATCATTTTGGTTGCCCTCCACTGGACCCTCTCCAATGCGTCCACATCTTTTTTGTAGTGGGGGGCCCAGAACTGAACACAATACTCCAGATGTTGCCTCACCAATGCTGAATAAAGGGGAATAATGACATCTCTGGATCTGCTGGCAATGCTCCTCTTAATGCAACCTAATATGCCATTAGCCTTCTTAGCTACAAGGGCACACTGTTGACTCATATCCAGCTTCTCATCCACTGTAACCCCCAGGTCCTTTTCTGCAGAACTACTACTTAGCTGGTTGGTCCCCAGCTTGTAACTATGCTTGGGATTCTTCCATCCCAAGTGCAGAACTCTACACTTGTCCTTGTTGAACCTCATCAGATTTCTTGTGGCCCAATCCTCCAATTTGTCTAAGTCGCTCTGGACCCTATCTCTGCCCTTAAGCATATCTACCTCTCCCCCCAGCTTAGTGTCATCCGCAAACTTGCTGAGGGTGCAATCCAACCCCTCATCCAGATCATTAATAAAGATATTGAACAAAACCGGTCCTAGAACCGAACCTTGGGGCACTCCACTAGAAACCGACCGCCATCCTGACATCGAGCCATTGATCACTACCCGCTGGGCCCGGCCTTTTAGCCATCTTTCTATCCATCTTACCGTCCATTTATCCAATCCACATTCCCTTAACTTGCTGGCAAGAATATTGTGGGAGACTGTATCAAAAGTCAAGGTATATAACATCCACTGACTTCCCCATGTCCACCGAGCCAGTTATCTCATCATAGAAGCTAATCAGATTGGTAAGGCACGACTTGCCCTTTGTGAATCCATGCTAACTATTCCTAATCACTTTCCTCTCATCCAAGTGCCTTAAAATGGATTCCTTAAGGATCCCTTCCATGATTTTTCCAGGAACTGAGGTAAGACTGACTGGCCTATAATTCCCTGGATCATCCTTCTTCCCTTTTTTGAAGATGGGCACTACATTTGCCTTTTTCCAATCATCCGGGATTTCTCCCGATCTCCACGACTTTCAAAGATAATAGCCAAAGTCTCCTCAATGACATTTGCCAACTCCCTCAGTACCCTCGGGTGCACTAAGTCCGGACCCATGGATTTATGTACATTTAGCTTTTCTAAATAGTTCCTAACCTGTTCTTTACCACCACGGGCTGTCCATCTTCATCCCATCTTGCGTCACTTAGCGCAGAAGTCCAGGAGCCGACCTTGTCCGTGAATACAGAGGCAAAGAAAGCATTGAGTAATTCAGCTTTCCCCACATCATCTGTAACTAGGTTACCTCCTTCATCCTTTACCTGTTCAGTTGTGTAGTGGTGCACCTTCAGGAGAAAACACAACTGGTTGGTCCTGTGTGATACAACTTGTTCATTCCTTCACAATTAAAATTTTCCTTTGCTGGTCTTCTGAGCTATATATTTTTTTTTAGCGTTGTTTTGGTGTTCTTTTTTTCCACAGCTTTTCTGCTTACAGATATTATAAATAGTTTTTGAGGCTCTTATATTACATTGCCAGAAGTGACAATCAAGCCCATAGACCATTTATATGCTGTAATGAGTTTCAGACAATCATATTTGTTTTTAAAACTTGCAAACACTAAGCCTGACCTATTTGGAGGGCTATGAACTGTTTCACTGCTTTCATGAAGGGAAGACTATGCATTAGTTTTCTTAATCTCTTCCAATACAGTTTGTCAGCTTTCAAGAAGTAGAGGATCTTGTTAAAATAGCAGGAGCTGGATAAAGAATTGTGTATTGCAAAACCGAGTTTCATTTACAAAAGAGCCCCTTTTAATCATAGTGAAGTCCTGGTACTAATAGCCAAAAAATCATGTTTTACTGTTTATTTTTTACTCTTTGGCATGCCCTCAGACAATTTGTTTGTTGTGTTGTATCATCACGGGGTTCATTAGATCATCTAATTGAAAAGAAACGAGTTTGTTGTCTTGGAACTTCTCCAGAAGTTGTTTGTGCCACAGCCAAGCCCCTCCTCTGCTCTAACCCAGAAATCTGCTCCTTAAATCATCTTTGTTATCTTGATTTTTTTTCTGCTGACAAGTTTGGCATATATAATGTTTAATTCAGTATAATCTCTATGAAATACTCTAATTGCACCACTGTGGTTCATCACTTTGGTCTTCAGGTTCCTGTCTTTAAATTTCTGCACTGTACTCAGCCAGAAATGTACTGCCTCGGTCATATTTACCAACTAGGTCTACTTCTGACTTTTTTTTACCTTTAAAAAAAAAACATAACTGTTTGTGTGCAAAAATCACAGAATTTATTCTGGAATACAACAGAAATTAGTGTTGCAAAATGTTTGCTTTGGTTTTACTTGTTTGACATCTTACTGTAGAATTGGTGGTTTAGTTTAACAGCTTACAACATTGTTGCCTCTGTCGAATCGAAACAGACATTCATGGTCTACTTTTATCACTGTTGAAAATGTTCCAAGTTCTTTTTAAGGCAGCTGTTATTAAATCTATCTTTAAAAAGCATAATCAGCTTTTAGATCACTTAACCAATAACAGGCCTAATTCAAATCCAACCTTTTTAAAGAAATTTTTAGAAGTGTAGTTGCTATTCAGTTTTCTAAATACTGTACTAGCCTCTGAAAACAACTTGTCTTGAAAATGGAAATCTAGCATTTATACTTTACATGACACTGCACTGCTTTGGCCAAACGAGTATCTGAATCTGTCCTCTTAGACCAAAAAAGTACTTTCAGTTGGTTCTCCTTAGATTTTGAAAGATGACTCATTGACATTTAGTATCACCTACTGTAATGTGCATCTGGATAGAGAAAAGTACTATACTGAAGTCTCTATCCCAAAAATTTGAGAAATGAAAGGGAGACTTATTACATTTGATTGTATTGCCACAAATGCACATACTGCTTTGCAATACATAAAGGTTTTGCTTTCCTGAAGCACTCATAATTTACTATGAATTAGGCACAGCATACTCAGCATTGACAGCTCTGAGGGTTGAGAGGGTTAAGAGGACATACTGAAAAAAGGAATACAGAAAAAAGTAGGAGAAAGGCCACATAAGAGAGAGACTTGTACCAAAGAAAGAAAAACTATCTTAAAATGACAGATTTTTATGGAAAAGATAGACTCAGAAAGCTAATGAAGAAGAAAAAGCTAGTAATAGATAGTTGGAAACATAGTACCTTCTGTTTTTTCTTAGCATTCTTTTATTTTCAAAATGTTGGCAGATATTTCTTAACGTAATTGAAGTGTTACCATTCTGGAGCAAGTTGAATTTAATCTTGATTATATTGTGGATTTATCAATTTTACTTCATTCTGTTTCAGTAGTTCAGTAATTTCAGATGTTATTAAATGCGATATACTGTATTTGGACCACGTTCTACACTTTACTAATTCCAGTTGCTAATATGATATCAGTTCTAAACTATTTAAAATCAGAGATGGGAATTCTAGGATCTAAAATATAGTAAATTATTAAAGGAAAAACATTTTTAAATTATGAAAGGAAAAACATTGGTTGAACTAATTTAAGGTGTTTCATTGTGAGATTTAAGAAGTTGTGGATTAGTGATAGTTGTATGTATTGGTGTAATCAGTGAACCAGAACTGTGTGGGGTTTTTTTTTTCTTCTGAATATCAAGCAGAATGTTGCCCTTACGTGAAAAAACTTTTTGTACTTTACTATGTTTTTTAGGCAAGAACAGACCAAAGAATCTTATGGTCTTTGAAAATCTTGAATACCTTTCTAAGTGCACATTGCAGAAGATAAATTGATCAGGTATTTTATTCTCTTCTTTTGCTGGTTGTGGCAGATTGAAGGTATATTTTACAATATTTTGCAAACGTTTATACTGCTGAAGTGAATTATGGAGTCCTTGATAAAGGGAAATAATTTAAAAAGAGACTGTCAGGAATCAAAACTCATTTTATTTTTATTGGTGCCTTCAAAGACATAACTTTTTATAACAGCAAATACTGAAAGAATTGCTACTTTTGTTAGGCAGCAAAAAATAAAGATACAAAGTCAGACTATTCTCCTCTATTATTTGTTAATTGAAGCATTGCATCTTTTTTTTTAACTACCTTTTATCATATTGGCAGCTGAAATGTCTCACTTAACATACAGTGTTTCTAAATGTCTTCAGTATTTTGTGCAGTGGAACTTTAATGCAGTTGCAACAAGATTTCAGAATGCTCATTCCATCTACAGTCCATATGAGTTTTATCACAGGGAATAATTTTTAAACTACCTGGTACTCCTTTCACATCAGAAAGCTTTGAGCTCTGTCTTATATATTATTAAAAAGGATTTATAATGAAAGTTTTAAAAGGTACATTTAAAGCCTGCTGAATATTGCCATACAATTGAACTGTTGTCTATTGCTGAAGTTCGCAGCACTCTTCTTTTGTAGCTTTGGGTATACAGGAACTGTGGCATACGTGTGGATGCATATACCAGGTTTTCATGAAAAAAACCCACCCCATGAAAAAATGAATATTGTACAAAAACCACAACAGTAGCTTTGTATGTTTCTACTTCGAGTGATTGCTCATCTCCATTTCGTATAGGCATGCACACGCAGAGTGCACGCGTTGTTGGAAACTTTCCCCGAGTAATGCTATCGGGCCAACGGTGTAGACCGCTGGAGTGGAACCGGTATACCTGCCCATATATACCCCTGCTGGCCTTCCACCCCCTCAGTTCCTCCTTACAGCCAGTAAGGTCATTGGAATGTGCTTCTGCTCTTGCTTAGCAAGTGCCCCTTCACAGCTTAGTGTTACAGTTCTTTGTTTTAGTGTTATAGTTACGGTTCTTATCAAGTTCTTGTTAAGTAGTTAAGTGGTTTCCTGAGTTAAGGACCCACCATAGTCCCTGCCCCGCGCTCCCAGTGCATGCGGCGAGGCATGCCCGGATCGAAAGGCTTCAAACCCTGTGAGAAGTGCCAGAGACCTATGTCCCGTGGTGACCCACACTCTGCCTGCCTTAAGTATCTGGGGATATGTCTACAGTAACTACCCTAGTTCAGACTAGAGTGGCTAATGTAGTCATTCAAACTTGCAAATGAAGCCCGGGATTTAAATATCCTGGGCTTCATTTGCATGTTCCCGGGTGCCGCCATTTTTAAATGCCCAGTAGTTCGAAATACCTGCCCGCAGCTACACGTGGCACGGACTAGGTAGTTCGAACTAAAGCTCCTAATTTGAACTACCGTTACTCCTCCTGCTATAAGGAGTCCCCACGCCCCTCAGAGTCCGATGGCCTGTGACTCGACCATTCACAGTACCCCTGTTGATGGCCTCCTGAGCTCCCTCACAGGCATTGGACCCTGTGGAGGTGGGTCCAAAGCGTGTCCTCATCCTCCTCTCCAGATGAGGCCTTGGGTGACACACTTCCCTCCATGGACTCGAGTGTGGATCAGGACCTCTTTCTCCAACTGGTCCAAAGCCTGGGGGGTCCAGGTGGAGAGGGTGTCAGAGGATTCTGACCCTACAGTTAACATTCTACAGTCAGACACCCCAACAGAGTGGTCCTCCCCATCAACAAAATGGTGGCAAAGATCTCCAACCCCAGCCTCCATTCCACCCATGGACAAGAGGGCTGAATGGCAGTACTTCATGGCCCAGGTAGGGAATTAATACTTCTTCTCCTACCCACCTTCGGAGTCACTTCTGGTTCAGGCAGTGAATCAAAGGGAGA
The DNA here is from genome assembly GCF_052426305.1 of Pelodiscus sinensis. Lineage (NCBI taxonomy): Eukaryota > Metazoa > Chordata > Testudines > Trionychidae > Pelodiscus > Pelodiscus sinensis. The sequence continues at coordinate 88,714,114 of NC_143053.1, forward strand.
GGCAGGGCTGGCCAGGTGCCACCCTAAGAACAGGGACACCAAAAAGATGGGCCTGTTAGGGAGGAAGGCCTACACATCTGGAGGCCTACAGCTTCACATATCGAACCAGCTGGTTTTGTTGTCTTGCTATGCGTACAACACCTGGACCTCTATGGACAGGTTTAACAAACTTCTCCCCAGGGATTCTCAGCCCGAGTTCAGAGCCCTTTTGGAAGAGGGCAAAACAATCTCTAGGGCCGTGCTCCAGACCGCCTTAGATGTGCTATGGCTACGGGGTTGGTGCTATGCCATAGCTCTTAGCTGGAAGGGACAGGGGTACCCCCAGAGCTCCAAAATACGATCCAAGAGCTTCCATTCGAGGGCCCATGTCTGTTTTCTGATCAGACAGACCAGCACGTACATGGGCTCAAGGACACCCAGGCCATGCTAAAGTCACTGGGCATTCACACCCTGGCCATCCAGTGGCGATCCTTCTTGGGCAGGAACCCTCCAAGGCCTTCCCAGCATGGCCCTTGCCCTGATTTCTCCCGGCGCCTCAGTAGAAATGGCAATGGAAAGAACGGCAGGCGCTACCCTCGGCTGCCCCAGGATCAGGTGCAGGGCCCACCGACCCATCTAACAAGTCCTTGGGGCCCTGTCAAGGATTTTGACGGTATGCCTGAGGACAGCTTACCAGTGTTCTCTCTCCCTTTCCGGGATCATCTATTCCCTTTCCGCCGGTCCTGCGCATCTATTACCTCAGACCACTGGGTCCTACAGAAGGTGGGAAAGGGCTATGTCATCCCCTTCCACTCTCTTCCTTCTTCACATCCCCCTATCCCATCCCTTTTCAGGGACCCCTCCATTGGGAAGAGGTCCTTCAGCTCCTTGCCCTAGGGGCCACAGAGCTGGTTCCCCTGTGAGTCCTGGGCAGGGGCTTCTGTTCCTGATATTTCCTGGTCCTCAAAACCAAGGGGGGCGGTTCCATCCTATCCCGGACCTCAGGGATCTCAATGTCTTCATCATCAAAACCATATTCAAGATGGTGACCCTGGTATCTATCATTCCATCCCTAGCTCCTGGAGACTGATACGCTGCCCTCAATCAAAAAGATGCCTACTTTCACATTTCCATTGCTCCCCACCACCGATGGTTCCTCCGCTTCACAGTGGGCAGAGACCACTATCAGTTTATCCCTTTAAGATTTTCACTGCTCCCCAGGTCTGCACAAAGTGAATGGCTGTTGTGTCTGCCGCCTTGAGGAAAAGAGGAGTCCAGGTGTTTCCCAATCTGGACAACTGGTTCCTGTGAGAATGCTCTGCAAACCAGGTGTGGGCCCACATCACCCTGGTTTGGGATATCTTTCAGGAGTTCTACTCCTGAATGTGGACAAATCAACTTTGGTACTCACTCCAGTGATAGAGTTTGTGGGCGCCAATCTGGACTCCACATCCTCAAGGGCCTCACTCCTCAGATTCTGCTTCCTGGTGATCTAGTCGGATGTCTGGGATCTGCAGGAGTTCCTGATAACCATGGCCACGACTCGCATTCAGCTCCTGCGCCTAATGGCTTCATGCACATATGTCGCCCAACATGCCAGGCTCTGCATGCGACCACTACAGATGTGGCTTGCGTGCATTCACAACCCATCCTTCTACCAGTGGGACAGAGTGGTGACTGTGCCCTCTAAGATCCTTCGATCCTTGGATTGATAGACCCGGGAGGGAGAGGTATGCGCAGAGGTACCATTCTCTAGGCACCTACCAACCCTCCAGCTGGTGATGGATGCATCAGACACAGACTGGGAAGCCCACCTTAGCGACATACGGACACAAGGTATGTGGACCACAGACGATCTCTCTCTGCACATCATTGTTAGGGAGCTACGGGTAGTCCGCCTCGCTTGCATGGCTTCCTCCCTCGACTCAGGGGCAAGTTGGTGCTCATCCTATCCAATAATACGTTGGTAATCTCATGCATCAATAGGCAGGGTGGGGGCCCCTCACATCACCAGTGTCAGGAAGCCCTACACTTGTGGGATCTCTGGATCGGGGCAGATATCCACCCGATGGCCTCCTATCTCCTGGTCTCCCAGAACAATCTGGCGGATCGCTGAACAGATCCTTCTCCAGTCATGAATGATCTCTCAGATGGGACATGGCCGCTTGGATTTTCCGGAAGTGGGGTTTTCCCCTTCTGGACCTGTTCTCCATGTGATAGAACAGGAAATGCTAGAAGTTCTGCTCCCTAATCGGAATGGGGCGAGACTCTTGGGGAGACCCTTTAGTCATCCCCTGGCCCGGGGGTCTGCCTTATGTGTTCTCGCCATTCCCACTAGTCCACAGAGCGCTCATGCGGGTGCAGGAATTCAGGGTGTCACTGATCCTCATAGCCCCAGCATGGCCCAGACAGCATTGGTTCTCGACCCTACTGAGTCTGTCATAGCTCTCCCTGTGGTCCTGGAACTAGTTACGCAGGACGGCGGCAGGCTTCAGCACCCAGACCTGCGTCCCCTGCACCTCACGGCGGAGCTTCAGTGTTCGGCTCAGATGCAGGAAGTGCCGTTAGGTAGCCTTCTGCCAGGGCTATCTATTTAGCCAAATGGAAGCAGTTCTATATCTGGCCTACTCAAAGGGGATTTTCAGCCATAGATGCCCCAGTTCCCTGGGTCCTGGACTACCTTTTGAACCTCAGGTTGCAGGGGTTGTCCTCCTCCTCCTCGATTAAGCTCCACCTAGTGGCTATTTCCGCTTTCCGTCTGGGCACGAGAGGCAAGACCCTTTTTGCAGACCCAGTGGTGAACAGATTCTTGAAGGGCCTGAACAGGCTTTACGCGCATGTCAGGCAACCCATCCCACAGTGGGATCTCAACCTTGTCCTGTCTAAGCTTATGGGACCCCATTTGAACCTTTGGCAACGTGTTCCTTACTACCTGTCCTATTCCTCTTGGTGGCCATCACATCAGCCAGACGTATCCAAACTGAGGGCTTTTACGGTGTACCCCCCTTATACAATTTTTTTTCAAAGACAAAGTCAGGTTGCACCCCCAACCTGCCTTTCTGCCAAAAGTAGTGTCCAACTTTCATGTGTCATAGGACATCTTCCTACCAGTTTTTTTACCGTAAGCCCCACAAATTGGGTAAGGAGCAGACACTATGTACTTTAGGTTCGAAGGGTTCTAGCCTTTTATTTAGAAAGAATGAAGCCCTTCCACAGGTCACCTCAGCTCTTTGCTGTCATAGCAGAGCGGCTGAAAGGCCAGCTGGTTTCGGCCCAAAGGATCACAGCCTGCATTAGGGAGTGCTACAGGAAGCTCAGGTCTCCTCTGCAGCTTTTCTGGCTCGGGTCCCTGTCTTGGACATATTCAGGGCTGTCATGTGGTCCTCTGTCCACACCTTCACTAACCATTACACAGTGACTCATTAGGCATGGGGGTATGGTCCTCCACTCAGTGGAAGGTTAGAACTCCAACCCTGCCTCCTTGGGTTTCTGCTTTAGTGTCATCTATATGGAATGATCATGAGCAGTCACTTGAAAAAGAAAGAACGGTTACTTACCTCGTAACTGTGGTTCTTCGAGATGTGTTGCTCATGTCCATTCCAAATCCTGCCCGCCTCCCCTTCTTTGGAATAGTCTGGTAAGAAGAAACCAAGTGGGTGGAGGGCCAGCAGGGGTATATATGGGCCGATATACTGGCGCCACTCCAGGGGGCTCCCCCGCTAGCCTGACGGGTGCTGCTAGGGGAAACGTTTCCACTGATGCATGCATGCTGCATATGCACACCTACATGGAATGGACATGAGCAACACATCTCGAAGAACCACAGTTACAAGGTAAGTAACCGTTCTTTCTTCTGCAGAACTAGATCATAGACATTTGTTTATACTTCTCATGAATGTGCTCAAATATACTACTGATAATCTTTATAAAGATATAGCAAATTAACAATAGTAAAGCAAAGTGACTACTATGTGCCTGTTAAAAGGTGAATACTATGGGGAAGCTATTATACCATTTACACACCTATTCATATTGGTATCTGAATGTTCTTCAGTATGTTTACTTTTATCTATAGAGCCATAAAGACCTGGAATTCTGAAAGACTGCCTTCTCCTTATGTACTGCCATCACAGTGATGATGGTCAGTAGGAGTACTTAAGTTGACAGTTCTTAGGCTACAACTGCAACATGCTACTGGGAAAGTCGACTTGAGCTATGCAACTCAAGCTATATGAATAACATAGCTGGAGTCTACATACCTTAGATCAAGTTACCTTGGGCTCTACACTGCAAAAGATGGCTGGGAGAAACTCTCCCATTCTTTCCTCACTCTTCTCATATGGGGTAGAATAACAGTTCACACAGTGGGAGAGCAATCTGCCATTGATTTGGCAAGTCTTCATTAGATCCGCTAAATCAGAGGTCAGCAATAAAATGATGGCAGTATTCCAGGGTTAGCTCCTGGTCAGCCGCCACTGCTATATATATACCTGCACCTTCGCAGGTATGGGTCACCTTTCAGGTATGAGAATGGTGATCAGCAGCCAACAGGAGCTGTGATTCCCTGTACCTGCAGAGCTGCAGGTAAATATGGTGATGTGGAAGCCCACAAGGGGCTAACTCTAGCAGACTGGATTCAGCCTGCAGGAAAGTATTTCCCCATCCCTGTCCTAAATTAACTGCCGGTGGATTGTTTTCAGAACGTTGTTTTGTGTTGTAGTGTGGATGTAGCTTTCGACTTGTTTGGGGAGTGATGAGGTGTATTCCCAATGAAAGGCCCCTGACTCTTGAAGTTCCAGTAGGTCTGCAGTCATTTGAATTCTAGGATACTGTGCATGATTCATCTGTTGTTCTCTGGCTTTAATTCATTGGCAGTATGGGTATGCAGATGTTAATATGATATTCCCCCCCCCCCCCTTTCATATATTTTGTAGCATTTTTTTAAATATTGTGTAGACATTCTGGTCAAGGAAAATATGTTGTGTACATTAAAAAAACCCCATACTTTAATCTATACAACACTTTTTACTCTAAGTACAATTGTTAAGGCTCCACTAAAAGCTGAAAGAGAGGTTCTGGAGTTATTTGGAAATAGGACATAAACAAAATTTTCATATTGATTTGAACCATAAAATTTACTGGAATGGATACCAGTTTTGTATCTGATTGGTATAAAACGAAATCATTGCTGAATTTCATGAGCTTTGATTTCTTGGTTTACTTGTTTAATCCAAATACTTACAAATATTTTAACAGTTTTGTCTCATAAATCTCATTGGCTATTTAGATTACTTCCTTGAAAAACAGCTTGTTAGTAATTACAGCATTCTACAATTATCTGCTTTTAAAGTTACAAACTAAGTAAGCTTGGTTCTGATGCCAAATGGCTTAGTTTCAGGGCTCGGCGGCGTGGGGGGGGGGGGACGAGCTGTGGGAGGGGGTGGGGGGCTCGGCGGCGTGTGGGGGGGCATGTTGCCTATTTCTTACCAATAACTATGCTCTTTGACTATTCTAGCATTTTGGATTCAAGTGTAGTGTTAATAGATTAAAAGCTTTAAATGCAAATAAAGTTTACTATAAAAATCATTGAATGAGGATAGCCCTCTCATATTTAGCTTTTTAATTGATGTGAATCTAGGATTCAGAAACATTACTAATACTTTCCAGGATCTCAGCTACTAATACTATGCCAGGATCTCAACTTCTTTTCATATATTCATTAAGCCACACAAGAACCTTACTGAGATTGGTAAACATAAATTTTTAGATGGTGAAACTGTGGCACAGGGTGCACTTCGTTTCATAGTGAATAAGTGACAGAGCTGTTGACTGATTTCTTTGTTGTAAAGAGTAAATTTTGCAACCTCCTGAATGCTGGTGTGTTTCACATGCATACTTCAGTTATGAACAATGCTAAGGTTCTCGCAATTCAATAATGAAAAAGTAGCTCCACCATAGTTAAGATTGTTACAGATTTTGTTGTAATAGGAACTTTAAACTTTCATTTTGTAAAAATCCAACTGAAATGACAAAAGTCCAAACATAAAATGTAAATTTTGAGCGGTCTGAATTTTTTGTAGTTTGATACACAAGGACTAATAAAAATGCTTTACTGTGCACCCTTTTAATTCTCTATGGTTGCCTTTTGCCTGCATTGTACCTCCTAATGCATTTTCTATGCTTTTAATATCAGCAATACATAGTTTTGTTTGTCTATAGAGCATTTTATAACTTTTTAAACATAACAAATAACATATGCCAAGCCAAACTCCCAATGCATTTGGTCACTAAAAGTTATAAATATCTGCTGCCATCAACTCTGGCAAGGAGATGATTGACTGTACGTAACCTGGAGGAATGTTTCCTGAGTTTGCTAATAGAAGGACAGAAGTTCAAATCTTACTTCTTCTAACTGATGTGTATATTCCTATATATTTCATTATCCTTCTTATTATTAACTATGGATATAAACACCAACTTTAAAAGGCAGTCTCCGCGTGTTTCAAAGGGGCAGTGGAGCCCAGGGCCAGCTGGGGACTCCCCAGCTGATCCTGGGCTACATGCAGCATTTTCCCAGAACCCGGGGTCAGCTGGGGAGTCCCCAGCTGGCTCTGGGTTCCACTGAAATGCTGTGTGGAATGCTTTGGGCTGCCCCTTGGAAATGCCACCCCAGCATTTCAAAGGGGCAGCGCTGCATGGAGCTCGAAGTCAGTTGGGGAGTCCAGCTGATCCCAGGCTCCATGCAGCACTGCCCCGTTGAAACTCCACCATAGTGTTTCAAAGGGGAGGCGCGTGTGATTAATCGCGATTAAATTTTTTAATCGCTTGACAGCCGTAGTATGCACAAAATTAGAAATCTAGAACCATGGCGGTTTTGGAAAACTTAGTCCGGTGTTATATATTTTCAAAATCATACTTTGGGTACCACTGAAGTTGTATACGTTTGTTGATTTGTGCCCCCCATATTCTCCTATCCCTAATCACCATAATGGATACTTTCAAATAATTTCATCAGTGATTTGCAAGTCATCACTAATTATTTTCATTGGCTTTAGTTTCCCCATTGATGCCTTTATCATCATATGATGTGTATTACAGTAGCACTGGTAGGCTCCACTTGAGTTTAGAGTCTCATATTTCAGGGTGCTGTGTACAAGGACACCATATACAATATTTTCTGCTTCAATCCCTTACAAACTCAGACTATAGGATTATAGAAGATTAGGGTTGGAAGAGTCTTTAGAAAGTCATCTAGTTCAGCACCTTGCTAAAAGCAGGAACAATCCCAACTAAATCATTCTAGCCTGGGGTTTGTCAATCCTGCCCTTAAAAATCTCCAAAGATAGAGATTTGAGCACTTCCTTAGATAACACGTTCCGCTTCTTCACCACCCTCCTACTGAAATAGCTTTTTCTAATATCCAATGTAGACCTTCCCACTGCAACTTGAGATCATTGTTTCTTATTCTGTCACCAGCCAGCACTGATGATAGCCTAGCTCCATGCTCTTTGTAACCCTCCTTAAGGTAACTGAAGGCTGCTATCAAATTCTCCCTCATTTCTACTCTTCTGCAGACTAAATAAGCCAGTTCCCCTGGAGTCTAGGGGGGAAGGAAACTTAAAACTGTTGCAGTGCTGCCCACTTTTTTGTATAAAGCAATGGCAATGAGAGAACTACTTTAGCAAATTATATAAATTAGCATTAAACTGTAGCTTCATCTTGTATACAGCATGAGCGAAATTGTGCTTCCACTGATGTGAATGTAATAAAATAGCTTTGGGTAATTTTCTAAATTATCTGCATATAAACAATTAAGATAAATTATTTATTTGCAAAGTGGTGACTACTGTACTGAATAGACATAATATGATACAATTTAAGGCCCCCATCCTGCAATGAGTTCTAGGCAGGCAGACCTCTATGCCTATATTGGACATTTAAGTGGTTGGCACTCCATATATATTCAGGGTCTCTGCCCACATGAACATGGTTATTGGATTGGGGTTTGAGATAAATAATAAACGATAGTTCAGAAACTAAGCACAAAGTGAGTAACAGATGGAACCATCACATAGTAATGTAGCAGCATTTTCGTTTGATTTTATTTTTTAAATTGTAGTACCTTTTCGGGTGGAGCATAAAGCTTCCCAAAAGAAGTGTATTAAGAGATTTCAGAGAGTTGTAAAGCTTCAGAAATGAAGGAAAAATTATGTATATACATATGAAAAATGTAGAAGACTAGCTCTCTGATTTATATCCTCGTTCCATCATCAAGTGCATTACACAGTGGAAAAGAATAGAACAATTAAGTGGTAGGTGTTCAAACAGGTAGGTGTTCAAATATGTGTACATTTAATGAAGTATGTTTTCTTAAGAATAAATTATCAGAAAAAAATGAGGTATAAAGAAGAAGAGACAGACAACACAGTGAAATAAAAAATGAAAACTTTTTACCATAAAAACCCCAACATAGATAAATAGGGGGAGTTGCTTTTTATTCTAAAATATTTTTTACATTTTCTATGTGTAGTATATCTAAGGCACCTATCCCATTGACATTTAAGTGAGTGCAAAATGTAAAAGTAATAGCAGAGTCTATAATACAAATTGTTCCTTATTATATCCAAATGAATAGAGAAAGGTGAATGTAAGTGTTTTGGGATTTTCAGTATTGATGAGTGTCTCTTTCATATGAAAGGTTTGTTGAAAGTGTGACCTTTGGATCAATAGAGAGTAGGGATGTAATAGTGTAAATGGTTAACCAATGAGCTTGGGCTCATCAGTTAACTTTCACAGTTACATGCAGCTCCTGGCCCCTGCACTGCTGCCTCTGTCTCAGAAGCAGCAGTGGGGTGGGGGAAGCAGGCAGGAGCCAGTGCTTGCAGGGAGCTGGCTTTTAAAAGAGAGGAAGCAGCGTGGGGTCGGGTGAAGAGAGGTGGAAGCAGGCCACTCCACAGGACCCAATACACACGGGGAGTTGGCTTAAAAGCCAACACCCTGTGCACACTGGATCCCGGAGAGCCACCTCTCTCCACATGTAAACATATAACTGCTGGAAATTTCTGTGATTACTCATTTACCAAAATAAATGTATTTTAACATCCCTAGTAGAGAGACGAGGGGATGAGGAAATGTATTTTATTGGACCAACCACTGTTGGTGAGAGAGACAAGTTTTTGAGCTACAAAGAGCTTTTCTTCTGGTCTTTGGAACCCCACAGTTAGACATGAGTTTGTTATGCTTTAATGATGTCATTCCTGTTTGGTTTCATAATGGAATACTCTTTCCTTCAGACATTAATTTTTTGTATCCAACAGCTCCACTGATCAGCAGCTTCCCCTCCACTCCAGAGCCTCCTACCCACTGGCGACCTTGCTAATCAGTGCCTCCCCCTTATTACTGATGCCTCCCATATGCTGGGATCACTTTTTCAGCAGTGTGCAGTAGAATCTGGGGTGAGGATCTGGAGTAAGGATGTTAACGATTAATTTATTAGTTGAATAGCCAATGGAATTTCCATCGACTACTCAACTAGTCAATACACACTTCTGCTGGGGCTCTTGCACATTTCAAAGGAGGAGTGCAGAACACCGCATGCAGCCTGGGGCCAGCAGGAAGTCCCCAGGGGCTCTTGTGCATTTCAAATCAGAAGCATCCTCATGGAGCATGGGGTCAGCAGAGAACTCAGAGTCTCCCTCTGACCCCAGGCTCCATTCTGCGCTGTTGCTTTGAAATGCCACGTGGAGTCTGCACACTTTGAAATGCTGCACTGGAGCCTAGGTTCAGCTGGGGCAGGTGTGGCAAACCCACGGCTCGCAAGCTGCATGCGGCTTTTCCTCCCAAAAAAAGTGCGGCTTGCGAAGCCGCCCCTGCGCCCCTCAAAACACCCCAAATCTCCCTGTGCTCACCAGGGCAGGGGAGCTGTCCAGTAGCAATTCAAAATGGTGTCTGCAAGATGGTGGTGGCTGATGGGAGCCTGCTGTGACCAAAAAGCCGAAGCCTGTGTTTTTTAAAGGGTCAGCCTCCTTTTTTTTCCCTCAAAAATTCTGGGGGGGCGTTCTCCCTTTTTTTTCTTCTTTTGGCTCAACAATCCTGGTGCGTCTTTTCTCATTTTTTCTGTCACTGTTTCAGCTCTCTTTGTTTAATGGGTTGGCCACCCCTGAGCTGGGGAGTCCCCAGCTGACTCCGGGTTCTGCAGAAATGCTGCAGGGAGCCTGGGGTCAGCTAGGGAGTCCTCAGCTGATCCCGGGCTCTGTCTGGTGCTGCCCCTTTGAAATGCCACAATGGCATTTCAAAGGGGCAGCGCCGCATGCAGCCTGGGGTCAGCTCTGTACGACAGTGCCTCTTTGAAACTCTGAGGCCACAGCATTTCAAAGTGGCAGTGCCACACGGAGCCTGGGTACAGGATCCGTGCGGTGCTGCCACTTTGAAGTACCCTCTCTTTCCCCCACTTTGCTGCCTCTATCTGACAGAGGCAGCAAGAGGGCGGGGGGGATCAACTAGTCTGTAGCAAGGATGGGGCATACTCAAGGGAAGGGGTAGAATGGTGGTGGGAACAGGTGGGATGGAGACAGAGCAGGAAAGAGGTATAGTGGGGGCAGGGTTTGGGACAGAGCGGAGGTAAGCACCTTCCAGGAATGGACAAGATTGGTGCCTCTGGAGCAAGGGATAATTGATTTTTGGCTCAGACTTCATATTCCCATTGTCTCTTTACTCTTGGAGAGTAAGATTTTTGTTTTGTTTTGTTTTTTTAAGGGAGGCCTAAAATTATAAAGTGGTGGTTTTTTGTTTTTTTTGGGTTTTTTTGTCATAAAAAGATCAAACACTGTGCTGTTATGTTCTGTATACAGATTGGGGAAGGGGGTATCTAAGAGAGCATCCAGTCAGCAAAGAGGTTGACCGGGGGAGTGAAGTCTCATCTTGTAGCATGATGTTTCTGGATGGGAGTTTCACCTTTGTCTATCATTTATTTTCCAAATAACCAAGAATCAATGGATTTAGGTTAGTTACCATATCATGTTTGTTTGCATTACTGTATTGCTACTGAAATGTATTCTTATATTTGCATCTTACAAAACTTTGTGAGGATTGGTTATAAGCCATTTAGATCCCATTTATTTCACACAAGTTAATGAGAGGAGTAGAGTCATTGACGTTAATGAAAGTTTTTTTCATAATGCAATCAGGATTTAGCCCTTAGTGGACCTAATGTTGTATACTGCTGTGTATTCTACATTTTTCATTCAATTTTTAAAATAGTTTTATGAGATTACAATTACTCCATTTATGGATGATGTTTATCCAGAAATATTTGTGTGATCAGTTTCCAAGCAAAGACTATACTTCACTAACAAATCTGGTTATCAATTTTGCACATGCCCAGTGATGGTGCATAGCAACTATTTAGAATATTATAGAGCACGATATTTACTTTATTTTGGTACTCTGTTTTATACTAATGGAATAGTTTAAGTCTGTGTTTACTTTAAGGCTGAATAATCCCAATAATGCTGGAAAACATTATTGGGATTTCAAAGTACCAGAAATCAGATTTTTAGCTCTTTTTTAATTCTACTAAAGTTATTTATCTAACAGATTATTATAAATTAGTGTATTGCACACTTCAAAAATATTGTTCTTTAAAATGTAATAGGGCTGTTTTAAAAAATAAACCCTACAGTCTTTGCACTTTAAATCTGCAGTTGGATTTACATGCTTGTCAACATATAGACTATTAGACTTGTAAACTAAGCCTTAAAAACTCATCCATGGAAGACATTGAGAAGAGAATGTATACATTCAGAAGATTCATGGGCAAAAAATATTGTCTACTGCCAGTGCAAAATAGAATGTCCTACAAATTATATATAAGTGTATTGGAGCAGATTTGAATAGAAAAAAAATTTCTATCATGTCTCTTTCAAATGGGATACTGAAAAATGTGGTACTTCTAGGGGGAAAAGGACTATACACATTGCCAATATTTGTTAATGTGTTTGGGACTATATCATATACAGAAGACAATGAGACCTTAGCATCTAAAAGACACATAGGAGATAGATAGGATGCACTTAAAAATCCAGACATTGTCATGAGTGGTAATTTTCCTTTTTTCCCTAAGGCTACGTCTAGACAGCCGCTTTTTTTTTCAGAAAAAGGTACACAAATTGCGCTCTGCAATTTGCGTACCTTTTTCCGATTGTTTTTTCGGAAGAGGCTTTTCTGAAATTTGGCCCGTCTACACAGGGCCAAATTTCAGAAAAACCTCCTCTTTCAGAAGAGCCTTTATTCCTCATAAAATGAGGAATTACAGGGCTTCTGAAAGAGCACATATGCTCTTCTGCAAAAAATGTTGGAAGAGGTCATGCGTTCCCTGGATGCAGCAGAGTTTTTCCAGGATACCAGAGGTACCCCGGAAAAACTCCATAGTCTAGGAATAGCCTAAGAGTCATTTCTTGTAGGGCATACAGAGAGTGTTACAGACGGAAAAAGTGATGTCTCGAAAAATGGAACAAGGGAAAGAGATGGTGGGAGAAGATGAACAGGGCATTGAGACTAGCATCAGGAGAAAAGAAGAGCAGCTAAGTAGTGAAGGATTTATAACACATTCTGATGAAATCTGAGGATATATTGGGTGCATCTACACAGCAGGGCTTACCTTGAAATAAGCTATGCAAATTGAGCTACATCAATTGCGTAGCTATTTTGAAATTGGGAGTGTCTACACAGCACTTATTTTGAAATAGAGCATTCTTCCTCTGACTTCTCTTACTCCTCATGCAATGAGGGTTGTAGGAGGTGGAGTAAGAAGTCCTCCAGCTTGATAGTATTTCAACTTTATTTTGAAATAACTGCCTGCTGTTTAAACACAGACTAAGTTATTTCAAAATAATGTTGGTGTGTAGACGTATCCCTAGAGACTTTGCAACAGAACAAAACTCAACAGAACACAACAGAACAAAACTCTTGAAGAAATGCTTCACGTGGTTGATCCCTTTCATCTAAACTCCCCATAGTGATCATGTTAGTTACAGTAAGTTTTATGCTATGTTTTATTTATATATGACATTTTAGTTATTTATGCCCTTCTGGCAGAAGATGGAACAGATAACAATGCTATCATTTAGATAAAGGGACTTGTGCGTGTGCGTGTCTAGGAATTAACAATGAAGTCAAACTTTTTCTGATTGACAAAACTGCATGAGAAGGGACAGATAGTGGGAACGTTTAAGGCCCCTGTTTTCAAAGACTTAATATACAAAATAAATACTATTTAATATAGGATAATTTTAATGGAGATCAAGCAAAATCAATTGCAAAACAAAATACTGTAGCTAAACTTGGTTGTGGAGCATGCAAGACACATCTTTATGTTCCTGTTTACACCAATTCACTCTTTAAAAATTTACCATGATTGGAAAGAATCTCAGTAGCATATGGAATTAGGCAGTTTGTAGGATATCTGCCTTATTTCCTCCAGAAGTTGGAAGACAGCGAACAAGGGAGGGGTCTGCAGAGAGAGAGAGAGAGAATGGTCTTGTGCTTAAGCTGAGTGAATGCTACTGATAACTTAGTTCTATCTATATCTCTGTCCTAGAATTCTTATTCAGATGCTGAGCAAGTTGCTTAAACCAAAATGTTGGTAGGTGGCCATTAACTGCATATTTCTTATTTTCTGGGTAGTTCGCCTCAGTGGCGTGAGTGTGTGACAAGTTTGCATATCATAACTGAAGTCAATGAGTCTGTGACAGTTCAGCACGTCTTGTAGAAAGGCAGTGTAGTTTGGAAGAATGAGCACAATAGTTGGGAGTCAGGAGGTCCTGAGTTCTAATTCTGGTAGTGCCATTTGTTTCATGGCATGGCTTCTTTCAAATTTCATTGAGGCTATCTATAATGGTCATCAGGGCCATCCCTAAGGGGCTGCAGGGGCCCAGGGCAACCCTTCTCCTCCTGCCCATTGCAGGCCATTTCCTGCCCCTTCTCCAAACCCCACCCCGGGGCCCTCTCCACAATTGGCTGCACTACACTTCACTGCGATGGAAAGCAGCGGAGAGCCCTGGGACAGGGGCACTCTGCTTCCTGCTGCCATGGTGAAGCAGAGCACAGTGGGCTGGGAGAGTGCGGATGGAGCAGAGCAGGCTGCTGGGTTGTTCCAGCTCCTGCTGTTGCGGTAAATGGATTGGGGTGACCCCTGCTGCCAACCAACACCAGCCCCCGATAATCCTCTGGGCTGCCCTAGGCCCCATACGTAGGACAGTTAAGGTGGCCGCAACAAGGGCCCTTAAAGCATAGGGTGCAAGGCAGCCACCCGGAAACATGCAATGGATAGGATGGCTCTAGTGGCAATACATTAATGTTTGTGAGGTACAGATATTATGGTGATGAGTCTTTAAAAAAATAAAATAAAAGGAAATTAACAATTTTGTATTGCTTGTAGGCTTTGAATGGTATAGCTACGAGAGTTTGTCTGTTTGATCAAGGGGTGGGCAATAAAATAGTGACAGTTCACCAGGGTTAAGAACCCCCATCAGGCCACTGCCTCTATATTTATCTATACCTCCACAGGTACAGGCAATTGCAGCTCCCATTGGCCATGCTGTTCCCAGCCAATAGGAACTGCAGGAAGGCAAACCGGGACACCACTTCCCATAGCTCCCATTGGCTGGGAAGGGCGATCTGTGGCCAACGGGAGCTGCAATTGCCTGTACCTGCAAAAGCGCAGGTAAATATAGGCGTGGTGGCCCACCAGGGGCTAATCTCGGGGAACTGGATCTGGCCCAACGGCCGGTATTTGCCAAACTCTGTCCTCAGTGGTAAGAGCTTGGACCAACAAACTGGGTATACAGCTTCCTCTTCTCATAACTTAAAGTAATGTACGGGTTTGGTTGTGCTAGGAAAATGGGATGCGTATGGAATGGGTTTGCTTCTCATAAAGCCATACAGAAGATATAAAAAAATCACCAAAGCAAGTACACTTCTCAAAATTGACGTAACTGAGTAAATGTTTAAAGAGATCGAAGCAAGATGAACCAGAAAAATAGGATGAATCTTGAATAGGATTGCTTTTCAATAAACCTTACAGAAAAGAGATAAAACGGAGAAATTTGGAGTGGCTCTTTGTTTTGACACAGCTAAATCAATGCTTAAGTTTTGAAAACTAGTAGAAAATGTTCTTGGAACCAAACCGACTAGCCCTTTTTTGTTAAAACATAGTAAATGATATGAGTCGATAGGGGTGAAGAAAAAAAATTATACTTGATGGAATTCCCATTTTAAAATATTTACTGGAAAATTACTGGACAAACTTTTAACAATCCTTTTTTAAAATAAATCTGAAATAAAAACTTCATAATATTACAACTATTTAAATAAAGCATGTACATTTTCCTTTAATTTAAAAAATCTTAATTAAGTTAAGAACCCGAGTGACGCCGGGTAAATTGCTAGTCTACTGTATATTTGAAAGTTTGTGTGTCTGTTGGCTGAAGAACTCCTCCTAAACATTAAGGACTAGGACCACCAAATATGGTATACAGCTTTTTCTCATCATAAACTAAGCCGAGATAAGGGTTTGGTTAATGCAGGAAAACTGGATATGCCCAAAATGGCATTGCTTTTCATAAAACCATACAGAAAAAGATACGGAATCACCTGGTGAGGTGAAAGGGGCTTATCTGGGGGCACCCCCCTGCCTGTCTGGGACTGCCCCAAGCCTCCTGCTGCTCAGGTGCCCATTAGGAGAAGTGGGGAGGGGTGAAGCTCCTCCCTCATTTGTATGGGGACATTGCTGGCTGTTTCCCTTCATCAGGGAGCCAAGGAAAAGTGCAGTTTGCTACATTCCTCACTGTGGCTGTGAAGTGCAGGGAGCAGATGAACTTGGACCTGCCCCAAGTAGGGGACGTGTGCCCCTTCCCCTGGCTGTGCCTGCTGAAGCTACCGTGGCCATGGAGAGGGGCTTCTCACCTGTCCCCAAGTTGCTGCAGTGAGAGAGGGCTGGGGTAGTCCATTTCCCCCAAAGTAGCTTACATACTGAAACCATTATCCCGAGAGCAATGATTTAAATGAAGAAAAACAAACTTTAATTGAGTTAAGGACCCAAGCAATGCTGGGTAAATCTTCTAGTATTAAATAAAGCAAATACACTGAATGATGAGGATAAAAACATCAAATAGCTGCCTTGTTCCCTGAGCACTGTTCATTCTGTGCCCTAAATAATAAGGTAGGAGTCCTGTGGAAAAAATAGTATGTAATCCTGCAGTTGAAGAGCATATGATAATATATACATGCAAGGGGGCTGAATTAATTTTGAACAGACAATCTTACATTCTTGCATTTGCTATTTTTAAATGCTTGACTTTCCAGGTTCGGTAACCATCTTTTAACATAGTTTGGATTATTCCTATGTAATTTACAAAAGAAAGTAAAGAACATTTCTTAAACATCAAAATGTCCTATAGCACAGAATATCAAAATAACTAAAAAGATGTAGGAGGCGGAATAAAAAGAGAGGAGAGAAATACAAATCTTGCTTAATGGCAGAACAGACAGAACATCATTATTTGTATTCTAATGATATGCATCTTTGCAGTTTTGTGTTTCTGATAAATGCTTCGCAGGTCTAACAAGTTCATAGAGCCTTTCCCTAGAGATGTACAGACAACACTCTGAGCAGTCTGAAGTTTAGTAACAGAGTATTTAGCCAAAAGTTATAAGCTTTTGATAAGATACCTCACCAAAAGCTTAAGCCAAGTAGTCAATCATGGGATATGAGGGTAAGTGCACTCATAGATTAGTAAAAGACAGCAAACAACGGGCAGGCATAAATAAGTTTTCATAATGGAGAGTAGTGAGACTCTCCCTCTTCCCCCCCCCCTCAAAATATGAACCGAGACCAATGGTGTTCAGCATATTTACAAATGAGCGAGAAAAAGCGAGGTGACAAAATTGTAGGTGATATAAAATTACTCAAGACCAAAGCAACCTGAAAAATGACAAAGGGCTCTCACCAAAATGAGTGGTTGTGCAATAAAATGCACAAGTCATTAGGCACCTCTCCATTTAAACCAAGTGTTCTCAATTAAAGTGCACATATAGAGAACTGTATAAAAGCATGCAATAATTGTTACTCATCTAATGATTCTTCACTAGCAAGTTAAGATTTGATCTTTATTAGTGGTAACAAATGGGCTGATAGCAGGGCTGACATTCTACTGTATTTAATTGCAATGATATTCATACTGTTACAAGACCATTAGAAATGTAGCTTCTAAGATTCTCTGTAATAAAGAAAAAAAAGCTTATGATGGGGCCTTAATGGAAGAGCAGTCTTGTCAGTGTATTTAATGATGTTGATAACATAATGCTAAAACAGATCCCAAGCAGAAACAGCTGCTAATAGGTAGACTTAAGGGACTCTCAAAGGCCTAACCATTAGATTGCCCCATTTTAAAGAGGGGTGAAGTTATGGGTATAGTATGAAGTGGCTTTGGGAGGGACAGAAGTTGCCCCCCAAACTGTAAGCCTCCGACAGGCATACCTATGCCTGGCCTCAGTGGCCTGGCTGGAACTGCCAGTTCAGATATAGAAGTCAAACTATGCCTAAGGGTGAAATTATCAAAGTAAGCGTGAAAACTTCATGCCATTTTGATTCTGCTTTTCTAGATTCAGTTGAAAATTATGATTGCTGTTGTGACCAGGGTCCCAAAGGAAGGAAGCTGAAGTTACTCAATTAGGGCCAAACTGCAATGAATGGGGCAGCCTCTCCCCAAAGCTGGTGGTTATTCTAATACTTATATTTACCAAACTAGCACAAAAGAGCTTTCATAATAACTCCTAGATTGCAGGGGTGGACAATAATTGTTGGTGGGGGGGGGGGGGCATTCCAAGATTTTGGAAAGTGGTCAAGGGCCACAATTTTCTGTAAAGGAGGTGCAGGGTCTAGGATGGAAGTTGGATGCAGAAGGGCACATGGGATAAGGGACTAGGGTGCAGCATACGGTGTGAGGTCTGAGAGGGAGTTTGGATGAAGGAGGAGGTTGTGACTTGAGTCGGGATTGGGTATAGGGTCAGGAAGGGGGTATGGGTGCAGGAGAGGATTCTGACTTGGGGCAGAGATGTAGGAGGGGGTACAGTTTCTGGGAAGGAGTTATAACCTGGGGCACCCTCTCTGATGTGGCCCCCAACTGAAAAGGAGAAAGACACTCCCCATATTCCCCTCACACACCAGAGTCTGGAGGGCTGCAGACTAGTAGATTTTGTGGGCTCCAGCCCCATGTTGGGGCAGCAAGAGGGCTGGAGCCCAGTGCAGGCTTTCCAATGCTGGGAGTCCCTGAGCCTCAGGGATCCAGATCCAGGCAAGCCAGGGGCCACATCTGGCCCCTGGGCCTGAGGTTTCCCACCCCTGCTTTAAATGCACATCCACAATGCAGCCAAAGTGGACTTGGATGAAGTGGTGGATATCTTTGCCTGGAAATTCCCTAGAAAACTGGAGCTTCAAACTCTCTTTAAAGATGGAAACTAATTATTAACATGTCTTAGACACTGCTGTGAACTTACTGTAATGAAGAAAAGTTTGCTGTTCCCTAAAATCTATTTCACTACTACTAGCCTCTATATAGTCTTACCTGAAAAACTCTATAAAGACGAAGACTGGAATATTTTGGAATATTATTTTTCACTTATGATATTACAGCAAGATCCCAGAAAGTAATTTGTATAAAACATTTATTACTGTATGCATTGTTCATATGTTATAACAAAATCATTTTACCAATCACAATTTCTATTCAAATGTTTCATTAACCTCTCTTATGCACACTCATTGCATGACTATTTGGAACTCCTTTATATGTAAAAGAATTACAGCCAAAATTTACACAAAAAAGAACACAAACCCTCTCCAGGCACACAAATTCCTGCATATGGCCCTGGAGTCTTTAGGTGAACAACAGGCAATCGTGGAGATTTAATAACTTATATCTGAAGCATTACCGGTAATTAGCTATACAGAGTAATATTAGACAATTGCCTGGCATTCACAGATGGTTTGCTCTGCATTTCAAAGAAAGATGAATACAGTATAGACAGAAACCATTTAATTGTATTGTTAACCTCTCATAATATACATGCAGACACACAAATACAAACATTACCTACCAAAATGTTCTTTAAGGTTGAATTTGGGTCATTTATTTCTGCAAGCTACTTAACCCTTTCTATCCATGTGTCACATCTGTCTGTACAAATGTAAAGGGAATTTTACTAAATTCTAGGGCAGGGGTGGCTAACTTCTGGCTCTGGAGCCACCTGTGGCTCTTCTGATGTTAATATGCATCTCCTTGCTCAGGCACCAACTCTGGGGCTGCAGCTACAGGAGCCAAACTTCCAGTGCTCAACTCCTGGCTCCACTTCCTCCTCCAAGCATATTGTGCCCTTGCTCCTTCCCTTCCCCACAGAACTTTCTGAGTGCCATGAAAAAGCTGACTGAAGTGGGCAGGAGGCGTGGGGAAGGAAGAGGAGGCACTGATCGGTGGGGCTGCTGGTGGGCAAAAGATGCTGAAGATGGGAGAGGCACCTAATGGGGACTGCTGACAAATTACTGTAGCTCTTTGGCAATGTACACTGTGGTAAACTGTGGCTTCTTCTCAGGCTCAGGTTGGCCACACTTGTTCTATCTAGAGTACCATTCCCTTATTGTGAATAAGTTTTCAAAAAGCCATTTAATGTTTTTAAAAAGTAAAATTTCCCCAAAGTACATATGAAACATTGGTTAGTAAATTATTTACATGTTTATGGGTTATGTTCTTAAAGTTGGCTTTTAAAAAAACTAAATCCCCATTTCCGTGATCTTTCTTTTCTCGTTTATACTTTGCTTTCTGACTCTCTTACTTGCCCAAGACGGATTTTGATGTAATGCTGTTGGACATTCCTAGAGTGTAATCTGGACTTTGGAATAATGAAAAATATCTTTCCAGATGGTCAAGCCCAGTTTTAAAAATAATGCAGGGTTTGCTGGGCCAAAATTTTGAGAGTGCGAGAATTATGAGTGCTGTTTGTTAGTCATTCAATACAGACAATGAAAAAAGCTTCATAGTTATGAATCTTTCTAACAAAGCTCTGGACTCTCTTTTTTGCATAGATTAAAACTTAAATATTAGGAGAACCTCCAAGAAAAAGAGCTGTAAAAACACTGGATAAAACACTGATTTATTTGCATCTTTTAAATGTGTAACTTAATTCCTGTAAAATGTTCTTTCCTGCTGTTCTAATAATTTTGTATTGACTGAATGTTTTTTTTAATTGAAATGGGTCTTCAGTTAAAAGAACACCATCAATTTGAAATGCAGTTAGTTTAAAAAAAAATCATGTGCTACGTAAGTGCCCGTGTCCCCTTGCCAGTTGTAAATTTGCAATTGTACTTTCCTATTTTTAAAAAGTATATTTTCTTTCCTCTCTGTTACTGCGTGAAAGACCCACATAGTCAGGAAACTAACTGTATTGTGGGAAGGAGTATCTGTACAAAGACTGAGAAATATTTTTTTTAAATATTGCCAACTCCTAAGCATTCAAAAATTGAGTCAGGACCCCCAAAATAATGAAATCTTAAATAAAAAATACTGGATCCTCAGTATTTGCTGTCTGGTTTTTAATATGCCAGGTGTTTCCATTCATTTTTCCTCACAACCATGAGGACGAGAAACTTAGTTTTATTATTCATTTTATTTTAATGAAAGCTGCAATTCTGAAAGGAGGTTTTAACAAAAAATATGACATTTGTGAAAAAAGCACAAGAGATAGCAACACTGCAAAACCAATACAACTCACCTCTTCCTGCTTAATCGGTTATTTGGGCCTAGGCTATACTTAGAAAGCTTAGATCAACAGTAGGGATGTTAGCATGTAGTCGTTAACATGATTAACCGATAAGTCTGGGTTTACTGGTTAATCTTAATGGCTACACACACTCCCCCCTCCCCCCCCCCCCCCCCCCCCGCCTCTAACAGAGACAGCAAGGACTGGAAATGGGAGGCCGCGCCCATGGAGAGTCGCCTGCCCTCCCATACTTCCTTCCACAGAGGTCAGTAATGGAGCCCCAGGCAGCAGAGTTACTGGAGAGAAAGTGGAAGCCCCAGCCACCAGTAGGGGCACAAAGCCCTAGGCAGCAGTGAAGCCACCAGAGGAGAATGGAGCTCCAGACAGCAATGGGGTCCCTGGCCACTGCAGGGAGAGCGGAGCCCCAAGCAACAACTAAGCCCCAGGGAGAAAAGTAGAGCTCCCTCCCCTGGCACTGTAGGGAGAGCAGACCCGTGGGCGGCATTGGAGCTGCCTGGGGAAAAGCAGAGCCCCTGGGGGGGGAGGGGCTGTGTAATAACAGATGCCCCCCCCCACCACTGCATTGACCTTCCCTGGTCCAGCAAATTCCCTGGTTCAGGACCAGTCAGGTCCCAAGGGTGCTGGACCAGAGAGGTAGCTCACCAAAGCTTATGCTCTAAAACAAATGTATTAGGGTAAGTCTTTAAAGTGCCACTGAACTCCTTATTGTCCATGAAGGTTATGCCCCATGCCTTCTCCAAACTGTGCACCTCAGTGAAGCTGCTACTTAGTCAGTGACTTTAAACTGATTTGAACTTCAGATTGGCCACATAAATGCAAATTTAATCTTCAGACAGAATAGTGATAGAAATGTAGCTGTGTTAGTCTGGTGTAGCTAGTCTTTAAAGTGCTACCTAGTCCTGTTTTCTGTTTAATCTTCAGACAGTTTTTCTTACTTGTCTTTATTTTTTTTTCTTTTAGAAGGGAAAACAAAGAGTAATCGTCCTATTTATTAATGCATTGTTAAACTTATAGAATTAAATACACAAAGATAAAAAGCCATTTTTTCAGAATTGGCTTTTCCATATTGGACATGCTTTATTTAGCTCCGTATTTAATAATCTTGTCATCAGAAATAGTATGTTACAAGTGGTCAGATAAATATTCTTATGGAAACCTTACCTTTTTAGTTCCTGAGCTGTATGGTTTTTTTAAACCTGTGACTGTAGCATTGAGACAGTTTTTTGGTTTTGCATTAAGATGTGGCTAATACCCCTACATTGGGTTAATGGGAGCAGATTTATCTAATAATTCTGAGGGAAGAAAAATCACCTATTCTTAAGAGCAGTAGGTACCGAGAGCTCAATTTATCTGAGTGTATGTGCGCTTAAAGTTGGTAGGTGCATGTGGGAGTTAAGCAGGCGGAGCGGTGTGATTCCTCCCTTAGATGGTGCAATGCCTGTGCTGGAGGATAGTGGCAGAGCGGAGAGAGAGTTTTGTGAAAGTGAAGACGTTTTTGCAGACAGGAAGAGCCCGTTCTCTGTTTGTTCCTCTTCGCCTTACGATTTTATTTGTGCACATTTAAAAAATCGTGCTTTTTTAACAAGTCAGAGTGAAATCCACCGCGGTGATTTTATGAAGGAAGCCTGCTAGGAAATCTGCACCTTAGACCTGAAGCTGCTGGAGCTACAGTCCCCCGCCCGGTCGGGGGGGTAAGGGCGGGGCGGGGCATCTGCGCATGGTTTCTCTATTGATCCTCACCATTACATTCCTGCTTATAGACCCTTTTTCCCTTTCAAAAGGCAAGCGGAATTGAAGTGGAAAAGTGGGCTTTGAGGGTCTGGTTATTCTCTTGCAGAGAAGCAGTAACGCGCTCTCACTCACGTATTCACATACGCAACTTCCATGTGCGTGTGTACCTCAAACTTAACATGCTTCCTTCTCAGGAGAAACACGAGAGAGAGTGAGAGAAGGGGGAGAGCAGGAAATAAATTAGTTGCTGCATGTTCATTTGAAGGATGTGGACTGTTTCCTAGTTTCACAGTGAGATCCTACCGAGTTTGTGCACAGCACAGAGAGAAAAGCTGAATTATAATTGCACTCATGCAAACATATTTCAGTGCATAGGCCGAATGTGTGAGTGACTTAACAACAAAACGTTGTGATCCCATCTCAGGAGGACAAGGATCTAGAGAAGGACATGAGCAAGAGGTGTAGCAGGTATCTCTCTTCTCTTGTATGGGGTTTGGCTTTACCCTTCGTGAGAGTCTTTTTTTTTTTTTGGTCTGGTAGTATGGAGGCATTGCTGAAATTGGGCAATCCAGAGAAAGATTAGTTTATAATTAAATTACTTTCGAAGAATAGGTTTATTTGTGTTCCTGTGTGTGTCAAAGTTGTGATCTGTTTCTGAAACAATAGGAGACAATGTATATTTACATCTAGTTGTAAGGTTCTGTATTTTGCAGTACTGGCTTGTGCACAGAAAGAGACTGGATTATAATTGCAGTTAAATATAATTCTATTATTTCTGTGCACAGGTTTCAGTTGTGTTATATTTCCAAATTAGGTGATCCCATCTCAGGAGGAAGTGAGCAGGGAGGGTCAGAGGCCAGAAGAAATAGGAACCTATCTGCTCTTCGGAAATGGATAAAAAATGGATATATCTGGATCCTGACAATTTTTGGCACTGAGTCTTCTGTACCATCAAAACAGGAAGCGTGTCTTCCTGATCCAATTCCACCAAATAGTTTGACACCAATACATACTAGACCTAGGGTATTGTAAAATTTCAGATTTGGCTACTGTATCCATATAGTTTTTGGCCCTCAAGTCCCATATGTTGATGCTTGAATAGAGAGCAATTCTACCTACTCCTATTGCACCCCAAAAAAGAAAAAGTGTGGATCCTGACACAAAACATAAATGTCCCAAAAACCCAGTTCTGGCACATGGATCCTTCCAAATTCATACACGCTAAAGTTCCATGGCATTATAGAGAACAGGTGTGATTGATACTGCACCAAAATATTCTGGTTTGTAATGCATTCCCATACAAGAAAGCCTAAGAAATCCTGTACTCCATCTGGATCTTGACAGTTTTGGACCCTAAATTTAAACTCTGTCATCTAATAAGAAAACAAATATCACTCCTATTTCATTTGAAAAATCTGGATCTGTATACTTTCTTGCCTCATAGTACTTGAAAAATACCGATCTGGTTCTTTCTAGGTCTTGCCAGTTTTTAGCCCTAATCTCCCAAATTCAGTTGTTGGGGGGAGAGGGAGGGAAGTGAAAGAGTAACAACAACTTCCAGACTGGAGCAAACTGTAATGCAGCAGCACCGCAAAAAATATTTATCTAGTACCTTTATCCAGCTAGACTTTTTTTTAATCTGTAAATCCCAAACTCAGACTAAATAGAAAAGAGCAGTTTCTCAATTTCCATTGCAAAACTCCAAATTTTATATACTCCTGATCAGCTGCACTGCAAAGACACATACCTGGTACCAGAACTTGCTGGATCCTAACATTTTTGGCCCCTACTTTCCAAATTGTACTGTCAAAATAGACTACTCATGTTGTGTTTCTACTTGATACAAAATTTCCAGGCTCTGACATCCCACTGCAAGAGTAATTCAAAAGCCCACATTGGTCCTCTTTTTTTGGCTACTAACATCTACATTTTTTAAAATAAAGGCCAAAGGTTAAATCCCGGTGCTGTTGCAAAATCCCATTGACTTCAGTAAGGCCAGGATTTTATCCTGAGAATAGTTGCTCCTAGTTTGTTGTACCAAAATCTGGTCCCTGATCAATCCTTCCTGACAAGCACTTGGAAAAATCCAGTTAAGGTAAATGGATGGTGATTCTTGCTTGTGTATCTACAAATTATTATTTTGTGGATAGAGGTAAAAAAATGGGGGGATATCTTTTTGGATCTCAGTCCGTGTTCTGCCTTCTAAGTGCTTATCTGCTGAAATGGTTCAGGAACTAGATTTTTTTAGTAGACTAAGAGCTGTGCTTGGTTACTATATATAGACTACAATTTAAAGGTTTATGGCCAAAAATTTGTTGAATCCTGCAAGACTCAGGTGTCATGTGTGCAGTTATTGTTCTTGCAGTGAGGTGTGAGAGCAGGGTTTTGCTGACCAACTAGAAAGCGTCACATAGGTTGTCTGTTTTGATGAAGCAATAGAGGGCCAACCTAAAACAGTTTCAGTAGGCTCCACATGCTGAATATTGTGACCTTGTGCAGGTTGATCAGCTCCGGTTCAGCAGCATCCGTGGTCTGACATGATTTCAGTTAGCTGGATATCCACTTATCATGGGCATGGCCAACTTCCTTGCAGTCCCGTAAAGTTTGCTTGCACCAGCCAGTCCTACCTCTCAGTATTCTGTGCTGATATTTAGTTCTAAATTACCCCTAAATGTCTTCTGAGACCAATAAGCAGTGGACATGTTGGTGATGCTGCTAAGCATAAGTATGTTTTCTATGCTTTATATACTTATTTCCTTGTGCCAATACAGTAAAATTATGTAACAACGCTAGCACTTTGTTATGAAGAGAGCTGATGTAACGCATAGGCTTATATATGGTTATCTGTAAAGTTATACTTTATTAAGCAGCATTGCAAGTGCTCTCCCACTTAGGGATGTAAAAGAGTAGTCAAATAGTCAACTACTACTCACATTTCTCCCATCTCCCTTGATGTCTCTATATCAGAGGCAGCAAGGCAGGGGGAAGCAGGAGCCGGTACTGAGCCAGTCCTGGCCTTCAGTGTACTGTGCTGTTATTTAGCACTAATTTACCCCAAATGTCTTCTAAGAGCCCAGTAAACAGTGGAAGTGTTGGTAACACTAGACATTTGACCTCCCTTGGTCCAACAAATTCTCTGGTTTAGCACAAGTCAGGTCCCGAGGGTGTCAGACTAGAGAGATTCAACCTGTACTATTTAGTAGGTCAGTTCCTAACAATCTCCATGTTTGGGGACATTAAAGAAACTGTTACATTTTTTTTCTTGGTTTAGACAGTAGATTTGGGAAGAAGAGAGTTAAACATTGGTAGACTAGCAGGAACCAGATGTGTTTTCCAGTGCCATTGGGATCACTGGATCTTTCCAGTGTAGTAGTAGGGATAGTTACACTTGTTTTCTCTTTTAAATGTAGTGTTTGGAGGTTAGGGTAAAAAATTGCCAATATCCAGATTTTTGCTAATAGCTAGATTTTTGTGGCACTCGTGTACAGGAATAGGAGAGTCCAGAATTTTTGATACAATAAGTTATGTTTGTTCTCCATGAATGCCAAGGAATTTTGGTATGGGACAGGGGTTGAAAGTCAAAAATGAATTTGATTGGGTAGGTGCCATCAGATCTTGATTTTTGCAGATGAGATGTGCAAAAATCCAGAATTTATTTGGTACCATAAGCATGGCTTGACTTATTCGCTATGGAGAGATCAAAATTTGTCAGTCTGCAGATGCTGGTTTAGGATTTTTGCAACGATCATACTCCCTGGGATTCATCAGGGTCTAAATTTATTACTTATTTTATTTTTTATTTAAGTAGCAGCTTAAGACTAGAACTCTCTTTCTGTGGCACAATTTGGGACTTTTCCAGGTCAAAAATTGGCAGGTTTCAGGACGAATCCAGCACAATCCAGGTACAGCTTTTATGTCTTTCCTTCTCTCTTCACTTGTGTAGGGTTTGTAATTTGACTGTTTCCTGGTCTCACAGAAAGAGGCAGTGCTGAGTTAGAAAGACAAAAATAGACCTTTACAGAGAAATATAGGGATTGTGTGTGTTGAGGGGAGGGAGAGAGGAGCGCAGCGTTAGGCTGGTTTCCAGGAGGAGCCCTTCTCGCTTTCGTTGTGTGTTAGACATTTTTGTACAGATTTTTTTCAACTTAAAAACGTTTTATTTCTCCCAGCTGCTCTTTGTATCTCTGTGGGAGAGAAAAAAACAAACTCTGTCTGATCAGAGAGAAACCAGAGACCATTTTATCTGAGCAATCGGGGGAAGAAAGAAAAGAGAAACCGTCGCAGGGATATAAATACCTATCATCTCTTACATATTTCCTGTAAATAAATCTCTGTAGAAAGAGCACAATTTGACATCTACTGTAAGCGGCAGAAATGGGGTGTTTGGGCAACAGCAAAACAGAGGATCAGCGTATCGATGAGAAAGCGCAGCGAGAAGCCAACAAAAAAATAGAGAAGCAGTTGCAGAAGGAGAGACTGGCTTATAAAGCCACACATCGTTTGCTTCTGCTGGGTAAGGAAGACGGAGGGGGGGGGGAGAGATGAGAGTGCAGTTGCCTGCACTCCCCCTGGTAGGGGTATAACGGAGAAGCTATGTGATTAATATGTGTGTGAGAGAGTGTGTGTGTGTTAGATACAAAGAATGCAGGCAATTTTATTTCAGCAGTATGTGAAAAGTCCACAGATTGAGCTATGTGTGGGAGCCACATGGATACATACATATAAATGCTGTTGGAGATGGGAGATGCTGCTATCATGTCACCAAAAAAACCCGTATATACATGGCAGTATTCTGTCTTTTTCTTCCAGGAGCTGGTGAGTCAGGAAAGAGCACTATTGTGAAACAAATGAGGATCCTACATGTCAATGGATTTAATTCAGAGTAAGAATTCTTGATAATTTTAGTATTCTGTTTGTAAATATACACTTGAAACATATTCACACACAACACATGGGGTATTTTCTCTCTTTCCTTCACCTTGTATGTATGTGTATTGGAGGTTTTACATTGGCTTTGCAAAAATAAATAAATAAATAAAATGGAAAGGAAAGAAAAAAAAGAAAGAAAATATTACTGCTAATAGATATTAGTATTTTCTGCTTCTGACCCTCTACTGTATTTTACACTGTTGCTACTGCAGCGCTTGACAGGCCCCTCTGTAGCAACAACATGGCGACTACTTTTTGCATAGCAGCAAATAACTAATAATTGTATCTGTGTGTAATACAGAGAGATCTATCAATTTGTACACAGGATGATGGGGCTGCTGCAGTTTTTCTGGTGGTAGCATAAAACTGAAACCAGTTTGCATGAATGTAATACACCCTATATTGGTGGGTGACATGATTTCTCTCCGAAGAACTGTTTGCCAGTATTTAATATTAAGTGTATGCTAATTTTAGACCTGCAAGATTTTTAAACTATACAGTATCTGTTATGAATTGTAGGGGCATAGATTTAGCATGCTATAGAAATGAAGGAATGACTTCCAATCCCACCAGGAAAGCTTTGCAGATTATGATTATCTAATATCACAAAACAGGCAGAGATGTATTTTCACTGTTTTTCTAGAATGTGAAAAAAGTGATGGGTGAAAAATAATCTTACAGTTCTTTTCAGTCAGCTAGTCATAAAGGTTAAACAGCAATTAAGTAATCTGTAAAAAATTCTGAATGCATTTCAAATCAGCTGTTTTAAGAGAAGTTAAATCATGAATTCTGTTTTAATGCAGAGAAAAGAAACAGAAAATACTGGATATTCGGAAAAATGTTAAAGATGCAATTGTGGTAAGAACACATTTTATACTATTCTTAAATGCTTCTACATACTGGAAGCCAAAAGTAATATGCTCTCTAGGATTGTGTAGAGAAATCCCATTTTGCTGATCAGATTGGATTATGATCTATTGATCCTCTGTTTTAGATTTAGCCAGATTAATGTGTCTGTTTTTGTTTTATCCAATTCTAGACTATAGTTTCAGCAATGAGCACTTTAATACCACCAGTTCCACTAGCCAATCCAGAAAATCAGTTTCGAATGGACTACATCAAGAGTATAGCTCCACTTTCTGACTTTGACTATACACAGGTAAGAATAAAAAACAGAGTTGTTTTTCCTCATTTTGAGAGAGAACACAAAGCTTTGACTTTGATTTTTAAAATGAGTTATTTATTAATTGGAAGGTGTTTCTTAGAAGAAGTTTGTTGCAGCATTATCACCAAGTGAACTGTTTTAGCATTACATGAAGTTGCACCTGTTTTAATGTTAAGTTGGTTCTTCAGTAATTTTTGTTTGTTTTGTTTTAAAGAGGAAAACTAAATGCAAAGGAATTAAGATTATTTGCAATTTCAGTGTCTCAATTTAGCATTGTTGTGAAAGTTATTTTCTGGGCATAATTTTATGCAGCAGGATGTCAGTCTGAGAAATTACAGTATATAATTAAGAAACAGAAACACAAATGATCTCTAATAGTGTATGTAGCTTTAAAAATGTCAACACATTTTAATTCTTATTAATTTTCGTACTAATATCTTGAAATATCTGATGGGCAAGAAAGGTGTGTTCACCACCTATTTGTTTTGTTTCATTTTTGTATCCTATTGTTAAAATCAACAGTGAACAATGAGAATAGGAAGATAGAACTATTTCTTTTAATTAAGTCTGAATGGTGCCATCTTAGGGCTGGGTAGAAATGTAAAAACATGTTGGGCTTTCTGAAATAATCATTCATCTGTAGTGTAATTGAAAGTATGTCACTTAGGTTAATTTGCAGATGGATGTTGCTATTTACTGTGAATTATCTTAATCTTATGATGTTTATTACTGCTTATAGAAACATGCATTGGGCGTTTTGTGTGAAAGCAGTTGCCTAGAAGTTTTGAGTATTAGTGGAGTTTCATTGTCCCTATTTATAATTAATTATAAAATATGGTTGTCAATAGCAGTTTGTTTTGGATACAGCAAACACTGAAAAATCTTTTCTGTTCTTGGTTAAAAGCTTATGAGTTATTGATATTGTCAGTATTGCCAAAGCAGTCATTTACTGTAGGATGTTTAAAGCCAAAGTTACTTGCAGGTGGAAATGGTTGGGGCGGGTAGGGGAAAATACTTGTTTCTTTAATATATTGCTCATATACACTAGTGTGTGTTTTTGTTGCCTCTGGTAAATCTAGTGTTTTGAAGGTTCAATATTAAATAAAATAAATAATCAGACATCTTATAGTGTTACAATTTAACATAGAACTCAGTAGCCGAGAGCTGTAACTGCAGGCTACACCCACATGCTGTATGATTGTTCACTTGCTGTGTATGAGTTACTGAAAATGGCAAAATTCTTTTTGAATTGAATTTGAAGTTGACTTAAACAGTCTTTGATTTATGTTTGAGTTCTGAAGTTTATTTCACTAACTTTAGCATTTGATTTCTTCTTTGGTTTTTCATTTATCTTTCCGCTTAATAATTTGTATAGATAAATTAATATGCAACATCCTTTGCAAATCTTGATAAATGTATCTATTTTTTCCATGTCTTAAAATGGGCCATTTTTACTTTCCTTTATCTTTTGACCTGTTCTCTGTTTTTTCTCTTTCACACAATATATATCTATGTTAATAATAAGGATAGCAGTGCAAATTTGGCTGAGTAATTGTTGACTCTAAAAAGTCTTACATATTAGCAAGCCTGGCTTACTGGTAGGATCAACTGGAAATTTTGGTTAGAATAATCAATATATGTTAATTTCAATATGAACTCAAAATCAAAGTGGATTTAAAGAAAACTTAAGGAGTGCAGGACAGTACATTGCTATTTTAAGATTAAATAGTCTTTTAGAAAGAAGTATATTATTTGAAATGGTGTGACATAGCTGTTTAAAAATAAGAACTATCCTCAACAAATTAAAGAAATCTAATGATAATTAAGAGAAAAGCATATACTTTTTATGTTTTTCCTAGATTTAGTACTTTAATCATATCTATATTTTAGGTAGGTAATTTCTTTTATAATGTTAATGTAGTTTTGCGTCCAAGGAATTATAAAAATAAAACTGAGCACTAGTCTACACTACAGCGTTAAGTCAATTCCACTAACTCTGTAAATGTTTACTCTAAAATGTAGCTCCCACTTATGTAATTTATATACTACACTGACTTAATACCACAGCGAGAGGTGAAAAACTTAGGTTAGGTCATGCAGTGTTAGTGTTGACACTGCATTGCTTACATCAACTTGCTGCCTTTCAGAAACTGTCTCACAGTGCCCCACATTGACAATTACATTGTTGCAAACTCTCCTAGTGTAGACATGCACTTCTCACACCAGAAGCATAAAATAAGTACTGTTCCATAGACGATATTCAATTCTACATCTTCAGTTAAGTTTTAGTAATTCTGCAATTAACAGTATGGAAAATGGCCTTCTGAAGCAGAAAGCCAATCTAAATATTTGATTAATCAGTATAACTTGGCTATACATTTTCAGGTCCACTTAAAAGTATGCATGGAAAAAATTAATTTACTCTGTATATGGTCAGCTGTTACATTTGGAGTGAAATATATTACCTTCTCAAATGTTATGAGGTAACTTTTTCTTTTTATGATGGAAATGCTAGTCAAGTTTGAATTAATGTGGATGCTAATCATTTAATAAAATACATATTTTTATTTTATTTCTTTTAATTTCTGAAGATACTGAATTAAGCCTTGGCCCATCTGAAGTAAATCAGATTTCTGGCTTTGATTTCAATCAGGCAAGGATTTCACTCAGTGCTATAAAAAAAGTCTCAATAGTCACTATAACTTATCAAACATTTTTAGATAGTTTTCAATATCTAGTCTTTTATTTAAAAAAGCAAACATTATTCTAGTGCAATATGAATTTCAAAAATAATTGCATGTAAAATGTGATAAAAAGACTGTACTGTCCTATTCATCTTTAAGAAGTTCTTACCTAAATACAAGGATATCATCGTAAGAACTGATGGCACAGTAAGGCCATAACTTTTCGGAAAATAGTTTAGGTATATTTATGACACACTGGATAGACTTGGATATGCTTATTTAAATTACATGAATTGTGGTTCTAATTTAAAATATGTGCATTGAAAACAGATTTATTTTCTCAGATGGATATCTTGGCCCCATTGGAACTCAGTGGCAAAAATGTATTGACTTTTATGGGGCCAGAATTTCATCTTCAGACAAAGGGCTAGCATAGTTTGGTGCTTAGGTTTTATTTTGTTTTAATGGATATGTTAAGACATGTCTTATATCTGCAAAATAACTGCAGAACAGCTAACCTCACTAGTGCTGTCAAAATTCTTTTGACTTGAAGTAGTAAATTGCTTTGTAATATTTTTAAATTCCTCAGTTATACCTCCATGGTATTTTTGCAGAAATGTATAATTGTACATTTAATTTTGCTTAGTGTAATTGTATTGAGGCTTTTATTTCCTAATTTATTTCCAATGAGGAGACATATATTTTTTTGGTAAAAATATATAAACATTTAGTAGCATCTGTTTGTCTGTCTGTCTGTTATTAAATGTTCATATATTTTTACCAAAAGAAATGCCTTGGGCTTACTGACAGGGTGCAATAACATATTGGGTCTGGCACACGAAAGCTCATCACCTATTAAACCATCTTGTTAGTCTTTAAAGTGCTACACTCTCCTGTTTTTTGTTTCTGCTTCATTAGTGTAATCTGTAGTTATTACAGATGAATATTATGAATTTAATAAGATATCCCTGACCATTATATTTTTGAATGACTTTAATAATCAAAGAAAAAGCAAAAGCTTCCAAAATATTTATGTACTTAATTATATTATATGTTCAATTTTTACAGATGAATTATAGGAATTTAATACCACTCTTTTTATACTGCTGTTAAGTATAGCATCTGCTCAGAGATTTTACAACTGAAGTAGAAACATCTGTTGTGTATTTAGGAAAGGATTTTTCTTTTATTTTTTGGCAAAGTGTTGACTGATATTTGTTGAAGTTAACAGGAATTGACTTGTGCCATTTTAAATCCTGTATTGATGTGTTTTTTTCCCCTTTGTGAAGCGGAGTGAACATATTAAGGGCATATTATGCTACTAGCTGTGGAAAAACATTATGCATTATATAAGCATGTATTTGTTGAAGACTATTGAACTTCAATGAAATATTTGAATGTAATAGGCATTACAAACTTGCTGGGCACAAGTTTCCTTTTTCCTTTGCTTTTCTTAGATCTTTAAAGTTAGTTTTAAGCTCTTTTTCTAAAGGTATATACTGGTTTCTGTTCCACAGAATATGTAGAGCAACTCTAGGTATGCATATAACAGGTAGTGCAGAAGCTGTGAACTGTGATTATAATGGAGTGGTCAGGTGATTCCTTTATATTACCTTAGTTGCAAATCAAATAGAATCACTGATTCATGTAGAAAACATGTAAACTTGAGTGCTGGTACTATTTAGTAAATCAGTTTTTTAGGGGATCTCAAATATGTTTTCCTTGCTTTTTAAAAAAAATTGTAATACTATTAGAGATATGCTGCACTTTGTTAAACCTTTTTTACATAGAAAATTGTTCTTTCTCGCTAAAGAGAAATATGCTGAATTTAGAATACTAATCTAAAATATAATTATAGAACACATAGTTGTATAATGTTCTGTAACCTGCTTTCAAATACAGTCCTTAAAAACCAAACTATTAATGAAGATAGAGGGAAACATATTTAAAATTATGTGTGTGTTAGTGTATTGCACTTTATATTGTAGTTTGAGATTTTCACAGCATCATTTTAATTTTTCCCCTGGAAATCAACATTGTATGGTGATATCTTTAAAAAAACAAGTAAATATTTGTAGTCAAGTTTAAAAATTACATAGACATTCTTTACACATTTTATCATATTAAAAACAGTGGTAATAAACCTAATAATCTTATTTAGAGCTGTAATAAAGTCTAGCAGTGTTTGACAGACTCAGTATATGTAGCACGTCTTGAAGTCATTTTGCTTGAGAAAACATTTAGAATTAGGCCCATGTGTAGTAAGTTATATCCTAAATAAAAATGAAAACCAATATATAAATAGGTCCATAAGTGGTTTAAAAACATTGGTGTGACTCTGTTAACACCTTAATTGCCCTCAAAAATGTTTATTTTTTTCCCCGAACTCATGCTTGATCTAATCTCAAAGGTATTATGTAATAATACCATCTTATATTTCTGGGGTTTGTGGCTTGCAGTATTTTCATGTTCTTTAGCTATCATAAAATGTATTATGTTATAAGTGAAAAGATCAAAATAAATGGGAAAAAACATAGCTTAGCTTGAGATTGCTTTGTTACCTATCTTAATTATTTTACTTTAGGGACTTACTATTTCTGATGCGGGTAGAGGGCCATAAGTCTTTACAGTTACCTCAGAGCATCACATTTTAAGTATTGCTGCTGTACCAAGTCAAAATTTAAAAATTGTACTTGATCTTGATCTTTGATTTCTTCAGATTCTAAGCTATAGACTGGAACTTTAACAATACATTTTAATAAATATATTGGATGTCAAAAATAATATACATATAAATACAATTAAAATCAACTTTTGTTAATTTTGCACAAGGGTGAACATTGTGAGGAAAACTGGGATGGAAATCAAGTGAATATTAGAAAAAGTAGTAATGATGTAACACCATGAGATTTCTTTTTGGTTCTGATAGTACTTGTTTTGTAACACACCCTAACAATTAATTAGCAACTGACACAGATGTTGGATTTCTGGTGTTTTCTTTCCTCTGGTGCATGTATATGCATACAGATGTAATGTAAATGTGTCTGTTTTCCATTAACTTAATACAAGTCTAAAATGCTCTAATTAGTTGATGTATAAGGACACCAAGTAGGCATGTCACGTGTGTGAGAACAAGTACATACTTTTATTTTGCTTTGTTACTTACTGCGTATTATGATATTGTTAGGTGGCTATCAGCACTTTGAGAGAGAAGAGATTGTTCCCCTATTATGTTTAATACAAAATTTAAAAGGAGAGTTTATTTTATTTGCAAGGCCATATTGAAAATGAATGCCTGGGATGTTACTTTTCTAGTGCACCAGTAATATCCAAAGCCAGTTTTTTTTTTTTAATGTTCATTCCATGATGATGATTCCATTTTTACAGATCAAGGCATCTGAGCATTAAAATTAAACTAACAATAATATATAGTTCCCTTAATGAATCCCAAGCTTTCCTGTTTATGAATAAATTTCCCTTATTTAAATGTTTTTATTTCTTTAAGATGAAGGCATTATCTATTATGTTCAAGCTTGGAAAAGTAAGACTGATCTTGGGTTGAAATCAATGGAGATAAAATAATGAATATTACTTAGAAGAGTAAATACAGTATGTTCATTACAGTGAACGTCTCCAGGCCACAGCAGCAAGCAATTGTTGCTTTAAAAAAAAAAGGGGGCAAATTATTTTTCTATATGGAAGGAGAGAAATCGCAAACTACTTGGGTCCCCAATGGTTTGCCTGGGTAAAACCCTGGCAGGGAGCTGTAGATAAATACAGGTATCATCTCAGCTGAGGCACAATACTAGTGAGAGGAGAGTTGGGCAGGGAGAGTTTTAGTTTTATGCAGGTTTTTAATTCCATGTTTAGTTTTGGCATCTTCCCCACCTCAGTAGTGTGAAAAGTAAATACAGTTTTGAATTATTGTAATACAGAAAAGCTTAACCTTCCTCTCTTGTCTTCTCATGTATTTATATATCTTTTTATGCAGCTTTCCAGCATAAGATACAAAATTTCCATTCCCAAAAATGTTTGTGTGAAACCCTAGAGGAAAAAGTATCTTTTCAGCTTTAGATTACACCACGGGTGGGGAATCTTTTTTGTGTTGAGGGCCTCTGGCCCACAAAAATATCAGTCGGGAACCATGCTAGGGTTGTGAAGAACTAGTTGACATGCTAGTTGACTAGTTGCTTTTTCCCTCCCCTCTTTGCTGCCTCTATCAGAAAGAGGGGGGTACTTCAAAGTGGCAGTGTCACTTCTTCAAGCCTAGAGCCAGAACCCGGTCTCTGTGTGGTGCTGCCGCTTTGAAATGCCACGTGCAGCACGGCGCCAGCAGGAGTGTCCCTAGGTTGTACGTGGCATTTCAAAGTGGCAGCTGGGAATTCCCCCACTGACCCTGGGCTCCCTGCAACATGATGCTTTGAAACTCCACGGGAGTCCTGCATCAGCCCCCTTGTGGTATTTCAGAGTGTCAGCGCCCCATGAAACCCAGGATCAGCTGAAGTCCCCAGCTGATCCAGGGCTCCATACGCGCTTTCTCCTTTGAAATGTAGCAACAGCCCTAGGGGCTGTTGTTACACTTAAAAGGCAGAGTTGCCCTATTGACTAATTGAATAGGTGATGCAGATTGCATCGTCGACTATTCGATTAGTCAGTTAGTTGATATTTAACATCCTTAGGCCACACACACTCCCCCTAATTCCCCTTGCACACCAGAGCCTAGGGGGATCCAGGCTAGCAGATTCTGTGTGCTCCAGCCCCACGAGTGGATGGCAGGGGGACTGGAGCACCAGCTCAGGCTCCCCCAATATGGGGGAGGAGGATCGCTGAGCCTTGTGGGCCAGATCCAGGCAAGCTGGGGACCACATCCGGCACCTAGGCCTGAGGTTTCCACCCCATCCCACTGGTTTATGTGGTTGTTAGTATGATGCCAAAACAATGAATTCATTGAATTATTTAACTAAATGTCATTCTGTTTAAATTAAGGATCTTGATAATCAAATATTAGAGTAATATTTACAGTTTGTTGTCCTCACCTTTTATATCATTACTCTGTTGTAATTTTACAATTTTAACTCTCTAGCTAAAAGGATATTTCATGGTAGTGCATGTTATTACTATGGACTAATACTTAATAGTACTTCATGTTACTGGACTAATCTACTGAAATTACTGACATTAGTTTTGGTTTATAGCCTGTTTTCTGAGAGTCAGGAAAATATCCAACAACAATAAAATGACTAACTTGATCAGGTTATTATTTTTATGTGAAATTTTAGTTGACAAAACATATGAAATAATGTATAGGACATTCAGTATTTTTGGCTTTAAAATGCTTCTATTTGCAGAACTCAAATTCTGAGTGAAGAAGTGGTGGGGGAGATAATGAAAAATAAACTTAGATAGAAGTGGATAGTTTTCCTAAAGAACAAAAAAAGTTCCTTTACAAGCTCTGTCTCCCTATCGTATTTTCTGCTATGTAGCTTTGCTCAGAATCTACCCTAATTGTAAACTATATTTATATACAAATAGGCATTATAGGCTGAATTTTGCTCTCATTCAGGACAGTGCGTGTGCGTTTAGCAGCAGACACTATGGATGCGAATAGGCCAAGGGTCTTTTGTATGAACATGTTGCCCTCCATTGATTTGTAGCTATACTTTAGAACAGGGGTGGGCAAATACTGTCCCCTGGGCCAGATCCGGTCTGCCAGGATTAACCCCTGGCGGTTTCCTATGCTGCCATATTTACCTGCGCCTCCACAGATACCGGGGATCTCAGCTCCCGTTGGCTGTGGCTTGCTGTTCCTGGCCAATGGGAGCTGCAACCACCCGAAGCTGTGGAGGCACAGATAAATATAGCAGCAGTGGCCCCTCAGGGCTAACCCTAGTGAACTGCCACTCTTTTATTGCCACCTGTGCTTTAGAAAGAATGTAAGAATTATTCTCTAGCTGGCGGCTAGCAGAGTTCTTCCTTCAGTTTATATGGTAGAGCCTGTGTTTTTTAGAGCTGTAGGAGCCATGTTCTGTACTCTAAGCAGTACTCAATACACCACTGCTTGTAGTCTGTCTATAGTTACGGCAATCTTTTATCCCTTTTGTAGCTTTAAGGAGCAAAGAGATGGGGGAAATCCTCATGCATTCAAAAGTTTTAGATGAAATTACACTGAAACCTGGCAAAACTTGAATAAATTACATGTAATTAAGAAAATATCCATTTTGAAATTTTTGCAAGGTGTCTTAATTTTTTGTGTCTTTGTTTACAAATGAAATGGAATTTTCATAAAATTTAGAAAATTAATAGACTTTCTCACTAACAGACCTGATTTTATGAATCCTGTGAATGACTTGCTATATCTACTATTTTTATCCCTCACTCAACAAGCCATCAATGTATGTACTTGAGCAGTGAGTAAAACAAGATTATATGTCATATTGTTACATTTGTTACTGTTTATTATTAGCAGTATCACTGAACGATTGATAAATCAGTTTATGCATCATATCTACTGAAATGTAGAGATGTTCAATTTTATGAGCTGTTAAATGTCATTAATTTCTCTAATTCCAATTACTTGTTTTTTTTAAGTATTCTACTATACTCCAAATTCAGTGCTCTTGGTACCATCCCTCAGTGATATTTTCTTTATAAATGTTGCTAGATTCGATAACTTTTGACCTTTCAACATGCAGTTTTCATGGATAGTAAGATATTTAAGAAATTGAAAAAATTCATTATATGAAAATGAAAGTAGATTCTGAATGAAAACGAAACTAAAACTGACAGAGAAAAGGAAAACATTATAGAACATATTCTACAGTTACTAAAACAAAGATATTAGAGTAATATGTTGTTTATGTGCATTGTGCTTTTTTTCC
Source organism: Pelodiscus sinensis (assembly GCF_052426305.1). NCBI lineage: Eukaryota > Metazoa > Chordata > Testudines > Trionychidae > Pelodiscus > Pelodiscus sinensis. The sequence goes on from NC_143053.1 coordinate 88,752,312, forward strand.
TGTTGTTCTCTGTGGGTATAATCCTATGCCCATAGAAGTCAATGGGAAGCTCTCTATTGACTTGAATGGGCATTAGATCAGGCCTTAGGATATTTACATACATGGGCCCAATCTTGAAATATATAATGCACAAGTGGACTAGAGTCTTGCACCTATGTGTAACCGTGTTGAAGTTAATCTATGCTTGGGCATAGGAGAATCACCTACACAATGTAAATTGCAGAACTGGGGCCATAATAGGGTGGTGTATTGCTTGTCAGCTGGATGCCTACATAAGAGTGGCCATACTTGGTCAGACTAATAGTTTGTCTATTCCAAAATTCTGATTCCGACAGTGATCAATGCCAGATGCTAAAGATGGAACAAACAGAACAGAGCATTTCAAGTGCTCCATCCCCTCTGGTCCACTCCCAGCTGTGGCAATTGGAGGTTTAGCACAGGGATTCTCATAAACAATTTGTGGTGGTCTGTGAGTGCTGCCACCAATTCTTTCTGGTGGCTGCTCTGACTGCTTTTCCAAGCCTGAGCTCCAATGCCCTGGGTCTGAAGCCCAAGCTGGAACCCAAAGCCCATTGTTGAAACCCTGCAGCTGAAGCTGGAGAGTGAGATGGGAAACTGAACCTAGGATTCTATGGAAGTGAGGTTGGGAGCTCATTGGCCACTGTGGAATTAAAGGTTACTCCCCCATAAAACAAAACACATCTGTCTCACGTGTCCAAAGAGATGCTACCCAGAGACCCCAGAGGCTGTGTGGTGCAGGATGCAAATCTGTGGCTGGAGGTGCCAGCAAACATCAATGGAGTACATCCAGGAGACATAACTGGACATTGAAGGTAGGGGCTGCTTCATTCCCTCTATCCCTGCCACCATTTCTACCCAGGAGATTGTCATGGCCACAGAAAAATCCCTAGTGGTCACATTTGAAAAATGCTGGTTTAGGGACATATGAAACATGAGTTTGCATCCTGGACCATTTTGGAGAATAGCCATTGATGGACCTGTCCTCCTTGAACTTCACTGATTGGTGTTTTACATGACAATTTTAAACAAACTAGCGAACAGTAGATGTTATTTTCTAGCCGCTATTATATCAACCATCTCTGGTCACGTGCTTAATTTAATAATTTACTGATTACACCATCCCATTTATTTAAACTTTAGAAACTAACTTAATTTTTACCTTTACAAAAGGAAAAATAAAAATACTTGGGTAACAAAAATGTTGTTTTCGAAAGCAATTAAAGGTTCTAAAATGACAACAGTGTACTTACCTATCATGTTACTTATAAGACCCAAGCATCTAAGAGCAAGGAAATGAATAGTTAAGGGCCTTTTAAATTTAAATCTGCCCACATAGTTCATTACTCTCAGTTACAAAGAAATGAATGTATAGTCATCTCTCCCCAACAGCTTTACTTCTGACCCATGAGTTACTTTTTTAAACTTGGTGAGATTTTAACCTCTTCTTAAAATGGTGCTGAACATTGTCTTTAATATACTTACATTAAACTTTGTTCCGTATTCGTTCAACTTTACCCAGGGCTGATGCCCATTGTCAGCAGTGGGTCATCTCTGTAGGATAGATGAGGCCTCATTGATGAATGAATTATATATTATAAACAGATGATAATGTCAGTTGTGAAATAAAGAACAGGATAGCTGAGGAGCAGAGATTCTGTTTTTCATGTCAAAGTACTTACCAATTCAAACAAAAGCAAAGTCAGATAATGTGATGGGTGAAATTCTATATAAATCCCCCCCCCCCCCCCCACCCCCTTGAGTTTCCAAGCAACTCTCTTCTACAGGAACCTAAGCAGGACTTTATACAATAAATACATTCTTTTTATTTGTATTATAAATAGGTAAAGCAACATCTAGTTGTTTCCATTTGCTATTTAAGCTAGCCATTATTTTAGGCATCACAGGAGAGGTGAGTCTTGAGGGAGAGATTTGAAGGGGGAGGTAATGACTGTATGCATCAGTTTAAGGAAAGTGTTCTGTCCACCCAGATGAAACCCATCAACTCTAATTTGGGCTTGAACCATTTGGCTGAATGAAGTATCAAATTTTCAATATATGTCAAATTTCCCTGAGGATTTTTTAAACAAGGCTTAGATTAAATGTCATTTGAGTCCTAACCACCAACGAAGATTTTAGAATAATCCTGTGTGTGTACTGGGGCCCAGGGAGAAGCAATTCCCCAGTGAATTTTTCTTAATGTTGTTTTCTCCTGATGTTCAAAAGCCATATTTCTAAAATAGTTAGTGTGGATAAACAAACATGACAGGGTCTTGGTGGGACTCAGCACTTCTGAAAATTAGGCATTCATGTTTGAAAATGTTGGCCGTACATTCTGGAACAATAGGTACTTTCTTACTTAGAGGATCATAAACTATAGAGTGGTGTAAAATTTGAAATGAGTACAATTTTTAAAAAAGCTAGATAAGTGCAAATTCATAGATTAAAAAATACATCATCATTATTATACAATTTTTTCATATTGTGTTTTTAATAATAATGTCCTATAAGATATACAGAACATTAAACTGGACCACAATAACCCTAGTTCGAGGGAGATCAAAAAAGCTCAGAATCCTAAATAACTTCTCTTAAATTGAATCAAATAGTGCAAATGAAAACTTGAACTCAGGTTTCAGTAAAGAAGAAAATGTATAGAAGCCTATATAGGGCCATCATCAAAGCTCATATCACAACAGTTATGCTTGTTCTCCTTTTAGTATATTCAATGGTCATACAACTTGAATATTTTATTTAAAAAGTTAATTGCAGCCTAATGTTTCTTTGCTCTGTGTAGAAGCATTTCTCCCCATTTGATATGTTACTGTGTATTCCTTTTGAAAAAAACATGTTGTTAAAATTGGCTACCATAGCTAATAATTTCTTCTTTCTTTTCCGTAAAAAGGGTAGACACTTCATATTTTAATTCTTAAAATGGAAAATAAATTAATCTTCAGAATGCTTGGGGGGGCAGTATTTACAATACCAGGAAAGACATCTGTGCTTTCAGATCTGCTCATTGTTCCGTATATTTTTTGGAAATGATTAGTCTGTGGTAGCATTGGAGAAGCCCATTGCTAATAATCTTTTTTCTTTTCAAAGAACTATATTTAAAAATACCATGATATCACAATTTTTTTCTGTCTTGCTGTTCCTGTTGCTCTGTATTCACTAGAAAAATTTTTTTGTGAACTTTGTGATCTCCCTTGGGGAAATGCTGCAAGCAGCAAAACTTGTGTTGTTTTTATGTCAACTTAGGTCTTAAATGATTCAGAACTTGTGGTTTGTGGGAAAGAGTACTGTAGACTGACAAAAGAAACAGAAATAGGGAAGGGGTTTGCTGGTTGAGAAGGCTGTTCTGGCTCACTATGAAAATGCTTTTGAGATTTGCTTTTCTCCATTGTTTTTCCCCCTCTTTTTATCTCTGTCCCCTCTGCCTGTGCTCTGCTAAATGGCCTATGTGCTATGATGAAAGCCAAAGCAAATCATTTTCATTTCTCAAAGCATTTTCATGTTACGGAGAATTAGGGAGCTATAAAACACATTTGAGGGACCTGCTGTATGAAACAGATACACTCCCAAAAATTGGCTCACTGCCACTTTTAAAAGTGCAACAAGAAACAGTGAAGATGAAAGAAGGTTAAATATATTTTGTATGTTTTGGTGAGTGAGAAGAAATTTTGAGTTGATGGCAAAGAAGTACTATGATGTATCCGGCTACTTGGGTTGAATTGAAAAAAATATCTTCCCCCCTCCGCCCATCTGCCATTTAAAAAATGTCAAACTAGTTAATTTCACTCACAGAGTAGAACAGAAAGGGTCTTTCTGCCTGAGCTGTGCTGGAAATGCTGACTCGAAAGGATTTCAGCAAGGAAAGAGATGATGTCATGGGAAAGGGGTCACTATCCTGAGATCCATCTTAAGGTTTGAAATGTTCCTGCCTGAAATTACCCATGTCCTGGGGCCATGTTTCTGTGCCTCTCACTTCAACCTAACAGCTACCTCCTCTATAACTTTCTAGGCATAGGTTCTGGAACCACTAGTGGTAGGGTGCTGCCTCACCCCTTAATGTGACATGGTTTCCATTATAACCAGAGTTTTCAGTTTGGTTCAATGGCTCTAAACATCCTCACTACACAAATAGTTCCAGTTTCCATGCATCTTTCTCTAGTCTCTTGCTTAAAGCATGTCTTGCCCCTCTTCTCATCCCAAAAAATGAAACAGCAGCAGGACTTTCAAGCTCTGGGTCTATAGTTCTAGAGATAGTTCCCTGGGTTTCTTCATGTCCCCATTCTATAGACTCATTAGCAGTTCCTGTGCTGTGCTATCTTACATTTTTTCCAGTAAGGCTCTGTTTGCCCTGGGCACAGTTTTAAGAACCTTTCCTTAAAGCAAGGTAGCTATTAGCAAACAGGTAAAGGAGGAAGATATGTGCCAAAACAGAAGTCTGATACGTGCCAAAACAGAACAGCAGCTAAGATAGTGATTATGTAGTTCTGCAACTTGTTAGAAAACTACAGGCATACAATAAACAAGGAAAAAAGATTTATTTTCCTTTCTGGAATTTAATTGGGAGAACAATTAATCGTTGACTAGTCAGTGTCTTACTAATTCAGAGGCGATAACTGAGGTTCAATATCAAGTTCAGTTTTAGCTCTACTTCTGGAAAATTTTGTAATAGAGGTATCCATGCACATTGGTCTTATTGGTAATAAGGAAGCCTCTTAACTGTTCATTATTTTGTGGGATCTTGCCCACTTTAGTCCCATATAGATTTGGAGTCTTCAGGTTTTAATTTTGAAAAATATTTATATTTGAAATTAAAGGATTGTGAAAATGAGGTTTCAGAGCACTATTCACTGTTAAGAAGTAATAATCCCATATCATTTCAAGTTTCCTGCATGATTTTTTCTCTCTCGCTTTGAATCTTTGTTAAACATTGAATTCTACAAAAACAATGAGGAGTTCTGTGGCATCTTAGGGCGTGTCTACATGGCAGGGCAAAAGTCAAATTAAGCTGCGCAACTTCAGCTACGTCAATTACATACCTTAAGTCGAAATAGCTTAACTCCGCTTTTGGCACTGTGTACACATCAGGAAGTTGAAGGAAGAACACTTACTCCCTGTGAAATGAGGGTTACAGGAGTCGGGAGTAAAGTCCTCAAACTCGCCATTATTTTGAAATAATGGCTTGCTGTGTAGACATAGCCTTAGAGACTAACAGATATATTAGGGCATAAGCTTTTGTGGACATTAGCATATTAGGGCATATACATCTGTCTCTAAGGTACCACAGGACTCCTCATTGTTTTTACAGATACAAACTAACACAGCTACCACTCTGAGATGTTTCACCATTGAATTCCATGTTTTAATGTTATCAGATTAAGATTTGTAACAGCAAGCCTCTATGAGTAATCTCATAGTCTCACTTTTATTTGAGGCTCCCTTCAACTGTTCTTTATCTCTTCCTCTTCCTTCCCCTCCCTCTCCCTCCAGTGGAAAGCAGTGTCTAAAAAGATTATCAGAAATGGCTAAAACTTGTCTTAATGTTTGACACTCTCTTACGTGATAGGGGTGTCGCAGTTAGATTTTTCCACATATCTTCGGTGCTGAGATGCTCACTTGAACAAAGCGGTGACTAAAAGCTGCTAGTACTACTGAGAGAAAACAGCTTGTCCACAAATCTAAGAGAGCCCTACTGTCCCTGCAGCATTTTCATAGCAAAATTCAAGAAAGCTATATTAATCAGAAATCAATTGTAGAACAACTCTGGCCCACATAATTAGTCAAGGGAGCACCAGAAATGGATCTGTGATGTCATGGACAGGACAAAATTACTCCAATTAGCTTGTATGACCATTCTTGGAATACCCAGGACTGTGAGTCACCTTGTTACCTCTGCCTTCAGTGAGAAGTAGTCTTGTCCATGGTAGCTGGGTTTTAGCTGCTCAGGCACTCTACTCCAGCTATGACAGCCCTGTCCTCACCTTTCAGGTTAATAATAGGAGCATCCCAGTCTCCAAGTTTCTTTCATTCTCTTGTGATAGACAGCTCCTGCCACTGGCTACTCACTGAAATCTCAGATCCTCTTTCCCCAGTTAGTCAGTGTACTCCGGTTTTACCTTCAATCTGCCTCTCCTTTATAACACAGCACTTGTGAGCACGTGTAATAAAATGAAAGTATTTATTTTAATACTAACATTAAGTTTAAGGAAGAAAGGAGAGTTAATCAGAAACAAGAGAGAGTGGTAGAAACAAATGGTTACAATACAAAACTAAATCATAGTTACCTTTCCTATCTAACAAAGTAAGTTTCCCCTTCAAAATTCAGTCTGTTGTAGAGTTAGCTGGCTTCCTAGGAACCAGGATCCAGTTTTTCATGAGGACATCCCTACTTCCCAAGTTGTCTCAACAGAAAAAAGGGATAAAGAATGCTTCTTTCTGCTCTGCAATACTGAAACTGTCTTTTGTGTTGCGTTCATAGAGCAAACTAAGGATATTAAGGACTAGTCGACTATCCGATAAGCAAATGCTTATCAGATAGTCAGTCGACTAGTCAATTCACCCCCCACCCTCCTTGATGCCTCTATCAGATAGAGACAGCAAAGGGAAGGGGAAGAGGGGGTACTTAAAAGCAGCAACGCTGCACAGCTGAGCCCAGGATCAGCTGTGCAGCACTGCTGCTTTGAAACGCTGAGGTGGCATTTCAAAGTGGCAGCTGCCATGTGGAGTCCAGGGTTTCTGGGGAAAATGGCAAATGGAACCCGCAGTCAGCTGGGGAGTGCCCAGCTGATCCCGGGTTCCACTGGGGAGTCTCCAGCTGAGCCCAGGCTCTGCATGGCATTTCAAATCGGCAGCGCAAGATGGAGCCCGGGGTCAGCGGAAGTCTCAGAATTCATCACTGACCCCAGATACCATGAGGGTGCTTCTACTTTGAAATACACAAGAGCCCGGGGGCTCTTGTACATTTCAAAGGAGGAATGCAGAAGTGCCTATCAACTAGTCGAGTAGTCAATGGAAATTCCATCAACTGCTCTACTAGTAAATTAAACAATATTTAACCTCCTTAGAGTAAACACCTGTCTTGTTCTATTGTTCCATTTTAATCTTGATATTTTGTTCGTATCTAGACTAGTTTATATTATTGAAGAGAAAACAAATTTTCTTTCTCTGTTTTCTGTCTTTAATATCTAGTATACCAGTTTTACTCACTGTAGGAAATTCTGGTTTAAAATTAGATTTTAGAATTTGAGGGTTATACAGACTTGAGCTTTATAGTATCCCTTTTGAATTGAAGTCTCTGAACTGGCATACCCTTTGTATTGACATCTGTCTATTGATAGAGAGATGACTTAATTAAAAGACTTAGTTATTTGGTCTTCAGTTCCTGTCTAGGATGAATGATTTTAGTTAGCGGGATGTCCACTTATCGTGGATGTGGCCAAGTGTCCTGCAGTCCCATAACATTTGTTTACAGCCACCAGTCCTGGCTCTCAGTGCTCTGTGCTGTTATTTACCTCTAATTTACCCCTAAATGTCTTCAAAGAACCCAGTAAGCAGTGCAAGTGTTCGTAATTCAGCTAGACAATATTGACCTCCCGAGCTCTGTCAAAGTCTCTGGTTTGGTATTGGTCAGATCCTGAGAGTGCTGGACTACAGAAGTTTAGCCTACAATACTTTAGAATTTGATATTTTTTTCTTTTTACTTTTTCCAGCAACAAGAATAGTAAATAGAAAAGAAAAATGGAGTTTGACAGTGGGTTTAGAAAAAAATTAATGAATTGAATGCCATACCTAATCCAATCATATTTATTTGGGGCATCATCTAATTAAAGATACCACATCATTATTTGGTTGTGTAATAATTAGGAGAGATATGCTGCTTATATCATAAATATTACCAAATGTCATAGGTAATACCAATGTTAGCTAATGTTTGTGCCATCCATACTAATAAATTACATAAATAATGACTTTGATAAGCTTTGGTGCCATCTAAATTTGACAGGTTCTCAGTTTTCCCATGATCTAGGCCATCTTTTTTTAAAGAGCTTGTAATTATTTTAATTTGGTGTGTTTTTTTATTATAGACATGGCTTTTTAGGCTTCCAAACAGCCAAGGAAACATTAAAAAAACAATTCAGGGTCATTTTATGTAACATGGAGATGGAAATCATAAGAAAAGCCACAGCTCTAGCTGTCAATGAGAGTGCTGGGGGAGTTCCATTCTATTACTGCTAGTGGGAGTGCTGGTTTGCTTTGAACTCTTTGTTTGCTGTACTTATTGACTGACTGAACTTGGACAAAGCATTCTATTTTGGGGCTGTTTTTTCTCCAGTGTTGTTTGGGTGAGTCCTTGTTAGTAGTTGGGTGAAATAGATGCCAAAACATGAGGGTGCACTGTATTAGCCAAATGAAAGTCTTAACTCATTTATTCTTTTACCAGTTGTGTACATTTCCCTGTACATTTCCCTGTACAGTTGTGTACATTTCATTCTTTATATAAAGTAATAGTATCTTTCTCTTCTTTCTTATACCATATCTTTTTTCCTGAGTATTTTTTAAAAATGTATAGCTGTGTGTCAGCTTGCTGAGTCATCTTGCTTTTTTGGGCTGAGCATAGGTAAAGGGAGTACATAGATTATAGCCAAACCAAAATTCTTGAAAAAAAACCAAGACTCAGGGAAAACCCTTCATTCCTTGACAAAAATATGCAAAATATTAATTTTACTATTTTTGGTTTGGGGTTTGAAATCTGCTTTGAGGATTTTTAGACTTCTGTGAAGCATGATTGAATGACAGAAATATTGCTACATTAGCCGCAGCTATTCCTAACTAAGATTAATGTGATCTTTTAATAACACAGTTTAACATCTTTTAAAAAGAGGTCATTTATTAACCTTTATTGGCTACAAAATGCAGCATGCCACAGGTCTAGTTCTGCAGATTTTGTATAACAGACAACTGTTCTTTATGGACCTTGCTATGTAACTATAGGCTGAAAAAGACCTATTACTGGAGAGACCATCAAGCCTATTGTATTGCCTAATTCATGTCGCACAACAGATTATATATAAATACTACAAACATATATTGTCAGTTATCCATAAAAAGAAAAAAGGTATTTCCCCATACCATGTTACAGATTTCAAACCATAACATAAACCAGCATAAAACTGCACTTGTGGATATTGGATGAAGATAAAATCTTCTGTAAATGGCACAATGGACATTCATCTTGATTTTTTTTTTTTTTTTTTTTTAACTAGACTAACCAGCTGTATCTCAGGTCCAGCTCTTGTGAATGTTCAGTCTCCTTCACCAGTAAGACACTCCCTGTCGGTCAACAACCATTTCAGTATTATGTTAAAACATGAGATACCAGACTGTTCTTACCCAAGAGCACTTAATACTTCTGTTTTCATGACCTTTGAAAATGTATTATGGAATATTTATATGTCTTTGTGTATTGTTTTATAGTGCAGGCTGATACCCAACAGTAAATGATTGGTGTGGCTAGAAGGAAAATTATTGGTAATGGGAGTTTCAAACAATGTTTGTGTGATTTACATACACGTAAAAGCAGTACAACTTTGGGAAGTACACTAAGTCATAGGCCATTGTAGGAAGTTCAGGAAGATATCAGAGATATCTGAGTGTCAAATTTAAAAAGTTTAAGCAGGCAAACTATGCTGTTTAGAAAATGAATTAAGGGACATTTTTTAACATTAGACCTTTTATACCATCCAAACATAGATTCTATTAGTGTACTATTGATATTGAGTATAGAGAATACTAACAGACTAGCTCTGAGGTAAACAGAAGTAAAACATTGCCTAGCTATTGAAATAATTCTTGACATTGTTTCTGTATATTGCCTGAATGATATGGGTAATATGTCAGTCTTGGGAATCTATTTAACCAAAGAGTAACTTAGTAGAATACCCATTGTCTCTAGGCTGCATTCATTGCAATCAGTAAAATGTATTTTAATAGCTTTACATATTAATTTCTCCTAATTACTAATCTTTGAGTGCCAGCAAACTCATTTCTGTCCCATTCCTTCCCCATTCTCCATAGTTGATTTCACTCTATAACAGGTTTGTAGAAGATGATTGGGGAGTGTTGAAAAAAGTTCTCAAATGTCTTCCTTTTATTTCTTCCTCTTACTTCACTGCTCCTGCCCCCTCCTTTCTCCTGCTGACAGAAATTGAGAGGGGGATTCTCCAGAGTTTTCTCCCAGCACAAGATCTTAAAGGGATTCCTGGGTTTATTCTGCTGAGCCTGAAGATAAGACACCAGGAAGTTTTATTTTTGTTCAGTGTTGCCCTACATGTGTGTCCTGTAAGATAGCTGAATTGCTTTTTAGGGAAAGGCACAATACATACTTTTTTGTGTCATATGGTTGATTTTAAAATAATTTGAAAATAATCAGTTGAATAAATATCCAGAGTGAGAATAACAAAAATATGTTAATATTGCATGAATGGTGTTTTTTGCTATTTGTTTAGATATTTTTATAATTAAACTGCTATTAATAGTTAGAAAATAAACCTTTTATAAGATGTATTTACTAAACAATAGATGTCTTGATGTGCACTTATCTTTTTATTAATTCTTTAAACAGTTTAAGTGCAGCTATAAAATCCTATTTGTAGTCTCTATTACTCAGCTTTCACCATCTTACTTTTTTGTTATTACTTAATTAAAGGTCACTGTCACACACATTTCTGTAAAACCCTGGAATGAAATTAGTCTATTTTTAATATTTGATTAGACAAGATAATGTATTTCCCCCTGGAATAGTTTATTATTCAAAACAAGCTCTTTTTAGGGAAGGAAGTACACGTCAGTTGGTAACTGTTCCTGGGGATACCAAAGAACTCTGTATACTACACACTGCACTGAAATATGCTGGAGGTCATTTATGAGCTGGATGCGCAATAGATGTCTGTAAAGAACTATCACAATGTATCAAAACGTAAAAAACAAACAGTGATCAAGTTAAAAAATACTTAACTCTCAAAATTAAAAATGAATGGCGGAATTTACGGTACTAGAACTCCAATTAGCTATTCAGGAAATCAAGTGTGTACAGGCAGTCCCCGATTTACGCGGATCTGACTTATGTCGGATCCGCACTTACGAACAGGGCTTTTCTCGCCCCAGAGCTCACGGGCGGTGGATCGCCACACGTGTCCTCCGGGGCGAGAAAAGCTTCTCCCGGTTTCCCTGGTCTGCTGGGGGGGTCCAGCAAAGCCGCTGGACCCCCCCAGCAGACCAGGAACACCCGAGCAAAGCAGCCCAGGCGGGGGGAGTCCCGCTGCCTGGGCGGCTTTGCTCGTTTGCCCCGGAGCAAAGCCGCCCAGGCAGCGGGACTCCCCCCGCCTGGGCGGCTTTGCTCCTGTCCCCCTGGTCTGCTGGGGAGGTCCAGCAAAGCGGCTTTGCTCGGGTGTCCCTGGTCTGCTGGGGGTGTCCAGCGGCTTTGCTAGACCCCCCCCCCCAGCACCCCAGGGAGACAGGAGGAAAGCCGCACGGGCAGCGGGGTCCCTCTGCCTGTGCAGCTTTGCTCGGGTCTCCCTGGTGTGCTGGGGGGGGAGGGGGTGCAGCTAGTGCGCCCTCTCCCCCCCCCCCCCAGCAGACCAGGCTTTTGTTGCGGGACACCTCAGGTAGAGCAGTTGGGGTGCTGCCGGGTTGGTCCTGTGGGAACCTACCTGGCAGCGCCCCAGCTGTTCTGTCCCAGGCTCCAGATTCAGCATCTGTTGAAGCTGATCAGGCTGATTCCAGGAAGCTGGGGGCAGAGCAACTCTGACCAGGGGCTGACTACAGGAAGCCAGAGGCAGTTTCAGTGGCAGCAGCTGAATCTGGAGCCAGTTCCGACTTACATACAAATTCAACTTAAGAACAAACCTATAGTCCCTATCTTGTACGTAACCCGGAGACTGCCTGTATTGCTTTTGATGTTCTCATTTTGTTAGTGCTATTTTTCGCCCATATTCTCCATCTTTTTAAGGTTTGCCCTGCTTGTAAGAAGAAACAAACAAAACAACAAAACCCTTTACAAATGAGCATAGCTCAGATCTTTAGATGTTGCATAGTGCTAAATAACTTCTGTTTATGGAATTCAGTTTTCCTTTCAGCAGAATTTCAAACATTAGTAGTGCGAGGTTATGCTGTTTTTAGTGGTTTGTCGGAAAAGAGAAATTTTACATTAACCCAGCGTTTCCCAAACTATGGGCCTCAGCATGGCTGCCGGGTGGGGAGCAGAGCGTCACGGGCTGAAAGGAGGGGAAGGGGAGGAACTGGCTGCCAGGAAGCAGTGCTGGGGGCAGCAGCGCTGTCTAAGTGCAGATCCGGACAGGCGGCCAAAGCAGGGCTGGGAGCAGCAGGTCTGTCCCGCAGAGATCCGGGCGGGCAATGAAAGCAGGGTTGGGAGCGGCGGGTCTGTCCCACGGAGATGCAGGCAACGAAAACAGGACTGGGAGAGTTGGGCTGTCCTGTGGAGACTCGGGCATGTGGGCGGGTGGGCGGTGGAAGCAGGGTTGTGGGCAGCGGGGCTGTCCTGCAGAGATTGGGAGGGGGGCGGGCGGCCGGGAGGCAGAAGCAGGGTTGGGGGTAGCAGGGATGTCCGGTCGCGGAGATCGGAGAGGGCAGGCGGTGGGACCAGGGCTGCACGGAGGGAAGGGGAGCTGGCTGAGGGAGATCAGGAGGAATAGGATGGGAGAATCAGCTGCCGGAAGCAGGGCTGGACAGGGGCAGCAGGGCTGGTGGGGTTGGGGGGTCGTCAGGAGAGCAGGGGAGATTGGTGGGGGCGGGGGGAACCGTCCGCTGGAAGCAGGGCTGGACGGGTGCAGCAGGTCTGGATGGGGGAGATCAGGAAGAGAGGGGAGGGGAGCAGGACTGATCTGGGCACATGCAGACCCTGGCAGATGAGTGAATCTGGCCGGGGATTCCATTTTGCCCTCTTCCTTCCCTCCTCCCTCCCCCACACACACCCTCCCTGGAGTAGTTGCGAACTGCCTGGTAGACAGACACACTCAGACAGCGTGAGCACATCTACCAGCCAGGCAGCTAAGGACTAATACACCTGATTATAATAAAATGTACCTAATTAGAAAATACCAGGCATTTACTATGTCTGGTAATGTCTCAATTTCTTTCCCAGACAAAACCTTCAAATACCGGACTGTCCAGTACAAAACCGGACACCTGGCAAGCCTACCCTTCCTTGCACCCTCCCTCTTAACCAGATATCCTAACCCCAACCTAGTCAGTTCCCGCCTCCTGAAGTGCTCATGTGTCGCCAAGTCCCCCAAGCTCTGGCCCAGGCTGGGTGGAGGATGCAGCCAGTTGAAACACTGAAAATTTATTCATTTTTCATTCTTTTTTTTTATATGTGTTTATATTTTTGGGCTGCAAAAGACAGTACTGAAAAAAAACGGGTTCCAACTAAAGTAAAAAGTTTGGGAAACCCTGATCTAGCCAGCTTTCTATCCATCTTACAGTCCATTTATCCAATCCATATTCCCTTAATTTGCTGTCAAGAATATTGTGGGTGACTGTATCAAAAGCTTTGGTAACGCTGGCACTGGGGGCTTTGGGAGAACCAGAAACAACTTATTTGAATATTCATCATTTGCTTATTGAATATGCAAATATGCAAATGAATGTTACTGGTCCTCCAAAAGCTCGTGAATGGATTTACTGGTCCCCGTGTCAAAAAAGTTTGGGAACCCCTGCATTAACCCATTTTGATTGTTTTGGTCTTCTCCAGACCCACCCCATCACTTGCCTCATGGTCCATATCTTTTAGGGTATGTCAAGACTACATGGCTCCGTCGACGGAGCCATGTAGGTGAGTTTACTAGACATAGGGAAATGAAGCAGCGATTAAATAATCGCCACTTCATTTACATCAACAGGGCTCGCCGAACCACGGCGAGCCCCGCTCGCCAGCTGCACTGTCCTATGATCTGCGCATGCACAGATTGCCCAAACCCAGCTCTTCCGGGTTGCAATCTACTCGCCACGGGCGAGTACATTGCATTATTTGTCGAGCTCTGTACATCAAAATGGCCGCCGCGCTGTGCCGATCAGCTGTTTGGCGGTACAGCAGGGCAGTCTGGACGCTCCGCGGTCAACAACGGAAGCCTTTGTCGACTGCTCCATTATGCCTCGTGGAATGAGGTTTACCAGAGCCATCGACAAAGGCTTCTGTTGTCAACCGCGGAGTGTCCAGACTGCCCTGCTGTGCCACCAAACAGCTGATTGGCACTGCGTGGCGGCCATTTTGATGTAAATGAAGCAGAAATTATTTAAATCGCCACTTCATTTCCCTATGTCTAGTAAACTTATCTACATAGTTCCGTCAGCGGAGCCACGTAGTCTAGACATACCCCCGGGTATCAGTTGGTACTAGCCTGATATATTTCACTAGAATTTGCACTAAAATTTCTAATATAACCATTTGTTATGATTGGAGCGAATCCATTTTCAAAGGTGAAATATTGAAGAATATTCTACTCTGAATACTCCAACCTTATTTTTAGAAACAGTTAATTTAATATTCTCATGAGGAGAGGGGAATTCCCTCAAGTTTGGTAAATGCTTGCTGCCATGGAAGCAGTTTTAATACATTGTACATGGCAATAAATCTTTATGGGTGTTAGGTTCAGTTATGGGTTTCCATAGATCTTGAATTGAGTTGTCTGTTTCTTTGGTTATGGAAGTCCATGGCAGGTGACAACCAGCAAAAACCGCAGTGTTCCTAGTCTGGTACAGTAGCAGACAAAAACAGCAGCAGTCTTTACCCTATGTCCACAGGCAGAATTATTACCATCGTCAGAACTTTATATATTTTGGAAAACCTAAACTGCCAATTTTGCTTGGTATGTTCAGTAATAATGTTAGTATGTACGATTAACACAATATGAATATACTTCAGAACATTCAAAATCAGTTATCTATCCTGTGTGTTGCCATCCTAGCGCAGATTAATATTAGGGTATGAGAGAGCTTGAGCCAATGGATAGAAGTCTGAACTGGGTCTATTCCTGGCACTACCACTAACTTGCTGTACAGTCTTAACTAAGTTACTTCATGTCTCTCTCTCTCTCTCTCTCTCTCTCTCTCTTTTTCTCTCTCTCTCTCTCTCTCTTTTGTCTTGATTGTTTAGGCTTTAAGTTGTTTGGGACACGGAATGTCTCATATTCTGTACAGGTGCATAGCACAAGGGTGGTCCCCAAACTTTTTATCTTATGCCCCCCTCATTTATGTCCACCTCCACCATGCTGCATAGTTTTGCAGCTCTGGGAGATGGTGATATGGACAGGAGCAAGGGGGCCAAGTCTGGGGATGCCAGAGCTGGGGATGTGGGTGCAGGGCCAGAAGGGGAGCCTTAGCCCAGGGTTGAGGCTGGTAGCTGGGACTCAGGCTCAGCAACCAGAGCCAGAAGCCTGATCTGGTGAGTGCCCCACCCTGCTGAACTTTTCTCCTTTCCTAGGGTTGTCAGATGGTTTCAACAAAAATACCGGACACACTTGACATTACATCACAGTCTACATTATATCTTACAGTATTTAGAAAATACCGGCCATTTATATTTTCTCAATTTATTTCCCGAACAGAAAACTCCAATACTGGACTGTCCGGTTCAAAACCGGACACCTGGCAACCCTATCCTTGCCTGCTTGGGGTGGGGGGGTAGGAGGGGGAGAATGCCTCACAGTTCTGGGACCTCTGCTGTAAATCTTAAGGTACTCATGGCACATATATGCAGACAAGTAGGGTTACCAGATGGTTTAAAAAAAATACCAGACACACTTGATCTCAGATGGGGGGGAAGGGGGCAGGAACCAGCTGGGAGGGGAGCGGGGCTGGCCAGGAGAGGGTCGGGGGGAGCGGGAGGAGGGAGACCGGCCGGCGGGGAGCGGGGTTGGCCTTGGACGCATGCAGATCCTGGCGTGCTGCCCATCCCACTCACAGTCCCAGCAGGGCGCACTGGTGAGTCTGGCCTGGGGACTCCTTCCGGCCCCACCCCCGCCCCCATCCTCTCTACTGAGTAGTTGCATATTGCCTGGCTGGTAGACCCGCTCACCCAGCGTGAGCATATCTATCAGACAGGCAGTATGCAACTACGTATTGATACTCATGATAATAGTAAAACTTACTTAATTAGAAAATATTGGACAACCCTACAGACAAGTGCATTTGGGTTTGTTTTTAAAAATCTGACTTTCCTTCCCTTCATTTATAAAAAGGACAAGAAATTAAAAGCTGGAAAATTAAAAGTAAATATAAAAACTTTGATTTAATGCAGCTCAAAACAACAAAATTGGGAAATTCAAAAGTTAACGATCTAATGAAAAAAATCTAAGTACAGGCAGTCCCCGACTTACACGGATCCGACTTATGTCGGATCCGCAGTTACAAACGGGGCTCACCCTGGACACGGACTGCGGGACCTCGCGGTCCTGCCACCCGTGTACTCCGGGGCTTTCTCCGCGTCTCCCTGGTCTGCAGACCAGGAAGACGCGGAGTAAAGCCGTGGAGGGGCTCGGGCAGCGGGGCAGCTGCCCCCGCTGCCCGAGTCTCCCCCCCCTCCCCCCCCGCGGCTTTGCAAAGCCTCGGGGAAGCCGGCAGCGGAGCAGCCCAGACGCCCCGCGGCTGTCCCGCTGCTGGCGTCCTCAGAGGCTTTGCTCCCCGTCTCCCTGGTCTGCTGGTCTCCGCAGAGGACCCAGGCGGCGGGACCGCGGTGTGTTTCGGTCCGCCGCCCGCGTCTTCCTGGTCTGCTGGGGTGGGGGGGGGGGCGCAGCTAGTACGCCCCCCCCCCCCAGCAGACTAGGCTTTTCTCCGGACGCCTGTGGCAGAGCAGCTGGGGCGCTGCCGGTTGGTCCCGCAGCACCACTCTGGGCTCTACTGGACCAACCAGGCAGCACCCCAGCTGCTCTGCCCCAGACGTCCTGATTCAGCCGCTGCTGGAATCAGCTGCTGATCAGTTTCAGCAGCAGCTGACTTGGGGACGCTTGGGGTTCTTAAGTTGATTCTGTATGTAAGTCAGAACTGGCGGTCAGTTTCAGCAGCGGCTGAATCTGGACGCCAGTTCCAACTTACATACAGATTCAACTTAAGAACAAACCTACAGTCCCTATCTTGTACGTAACCTGGGGACTGCCTGTACTGATGCTGCAGGGTAGCTATTATAAATTTATTCAGGCAAACTCCCGAAAGTCACTGGAAGTTTTGTCTGTATGAGTTTTGCCATTCTATCACATTTTGCAAGTGTACGTCTTCCTGTTTCTGTTGTTCTTTATTAAATATGTAACATAAAGGATCATAACTTAAAAATCACCTTACTGCCTGGCTTTTTAGCTTTTTTTTTTTTTTACAAGCAATACTTAAAATTACTGAAAGGGATTAGAAGAAAATATTTTTCCTGTTTTTCCCCCTTCCCCCCCCCAGTTTTCCTTTGTTACGGGTGACAGTAGTTGGTGCACTGGCAGTTGGTATTCACTTGTTTTTCTCTTTTGTAACACAGCAACAATGGGAAAGTCTTAAGGAAAATGTGTCTGCTAAAACATAAAAATTTCAGGAGGATTCAATGTTGGGTATCTACTTTTAATTTTTTTTTTTTTTTTAAATCTTGAATTTACATTTAGTGTCCTTTTTAAATATGGGTATGTCTACACATTCACCCTCTTTCACTCCTCTTCGAAGAGAAGGGTTTTCTCATGAAATAACCGCATCTTAACAACGTCTGTTATTTCGAAATAGCCCTATTTTGAAATAGCGCCCTAATGTGAATATGCAAATGAAGCACGGGATATTTAAATCCTGGATTCATTTGCAATTTCGAATGTCTTCATTTGCCTCCCTCTCTAGAAAGAGGGTGAAAGTGTAGACATACACTATATGACTGTATATATTTAAATACAGTCAGTCCCCGAGTTACGCGGATCCGACTTACAAACGGGGCTTTCTCGCCCCGGAGCTCGCAGGCAGCGGGACCGCCCAGAGCGCAGCGGTCCTGCCACCTCGACCTCCGGGGCGAGAAAAGCTGCTCCGGGTGCCCCTGGTCTGCTGGGGACCATCTCCAGCAGACCAGGGACACCCGGAGCAAAGTCGGGGAGGCGGAGGGGTCCCGCGCCTCTGAGGCTTTGTTCTGGCAAAGCCTTAGAGGCCCGGGACTCCGCCGCCGCTGCGGCTTTGCTCCCGGTGTCCCTGGTCTGCTGGAGACGGTCCCCAGCAGACCAGAGGCACCGGGAGCAAAGCTGCAGTAGCGGCGGGGTCCCGCGCCTCCCCGGCTTTGCCACAGCAAAGCCTCAGAGGCGCGGGACCCCTCCGCCTCCCCGGCTTTGCTCCGGGTGTCCCTGGTCTGCTGCGGACCGTCTCCAGCAGACCAGGGACACCGGGAGCAAAGCCGCAGCGGCAGCGGAGTCCCGGGCCTCTGAGGCTTTGGCAGAGCAAAGCCTCAGAGGCGCGGGAGCCCGCCGCCGCTGCGGCTTTGCTCCCCATGTCCCTGGTCTGCTGGGGGGGGGGGGGGCGCAGCTAGTGGCCCCCCCCCCAGCAGACCAGGCTTTTGTTGTGGACCCTGGGGTAGAGCAGCTGGGGTGCTGCCGGGTTGGTCCTGCAGGGACCTACCTGGCAGCCCAGCTGTTCTGTCCCAGGCTCGAGATTCAGCCTCTGTTGAAACTGATCAGTGGCTGATTCCAGGAAGCTGGGGGCAGAGCAATTCTGTCTCCAGCTTCCTGTAGTCAGCCCCTGGTCAGTTTCAGCAGCAGCGGCTGAATCTGGAGCCAGTTCCGACTTACATACAAATTCAACTTAAGAACAAACCTACAGTCCCTATCTTGTACGTAACCCGGGGACTGCCTGTATAAATTAACTTTGATGCTGGAACATTAACATACATTTCCAGGCTTTTGGTTTTAATGTGTAGCCTTACTATTTCATAAACACAGTTTATTGGATGTATAGTCCATATTCACACCACTATTTAGATACTGTATATGTCTCTTTGCTTATCAAACTAATCAAAAGAAAATCTGTAGCAACAAAAAGAGGATTCTGATAATGTTCAGTGGAGGATGTAAATCAAGCCTTCAGAGCTTACTTGTAATCAATTATACTTCCAGTTATTGTTTTGAAAAATAATTCAGATGATGTCCAAGGACGTCTATAATTCCTCAACCCATCCCTTTGCCATAGGAAGGTACAATCTGTAGAGACTAAGGGTGAATTCCTGGCCTTTTTGAAGTCTGTTTCAAAACATGGATTAACTTCAGTAAGGTCAAGCTTCCACCCTATAAAACCCAGTGTATAGTACTCCAATTTCATTTAATCAAGACAAGCAGGGATTTTAATTTGCTTTATTTTATGTAAATAGAGCATTGCCCTCAAACTCCTGGCAATGTGTCTCAAGTTGAATGAAATTTGTGCACTCCTTGCCTTATGACAATTTTAATATTGCATTTTATAGTCAATGAAAGAGATTTCCTAATGGAAAGGAAAACTGCATTTTCAACTTTAAAAACTGGCATTTTGGCATTTTTTTCTGTTTTGAATATTCATTTAAAACTTGCTTTGATCTCTATTTAGTGTATCAGTGGTGTTTTAAATTTGGCTGCTTGCTTGTTTTGTAACAAAACATTAGTTTCCTACAGGTATAAAGTAAACTAAATTTCTTATAGGTATTGTTATATCATAGCCTCTTCTTGGGGGGTAGGCTCAGGACAGGAGGCTGTGTGTGTGTGTGAGAGTGAGTGAGTGAGTGATGTTATATGATATGATATGCAACAGTACCTGGAAGAAATTTAAGCATGGGAAGCTCAAGGCAGGAGGTGCAGGAGGGAGATGCAGGAGTTAAGGCAGGGGCTGAAAGCATGGTAGGAGGCTGAAGGCAGGGGGCCAAGGGCCTGGGGTTGCAGGAGTCAGGGCAGAGGGCTTGGTGTGGGGTATATATGGGAGGCTCAGGTGTTGTATGTGTGCAGGTGGGTGGGCTTGGACAGCTGGCTGGTGGATGAGTCCCTACCCCCTATTCCTGTTTGCTGCCAAGGAAGCTTGTATGCCAGGTGTGTGGTGGCACTGCTACAGGCAAATGGGCAGCGGTGGTGGGAGAAACCCGTCCCCCGCTTGCTTGCCACTCTCTTCCCGTGGCTTCTTCCCAGGGGATACCAGCAGCAGTGGATGCCAGGGACTACACATGCGCTGCCCAGTATCCAGTGAGTGAAAGGGCAGCAGGATAGGCATGGATACACCAGGTGCCTATCTGGGAGCATACACACTCCTACAGTGTGCACCCAGCCAGCCCCTTTGTCCTGTCTGCCTCATCTGGCTGCCTGCCACTTACTGTGGTGTGTCAGGTTGCCAGTATCAACCTGGAATGGGAATCAGTGGGAGTCCAGTTAGGAGAGTTCACTGCATGCTGTGCCACATGCCTCCACCAGCAGCAGAGTGCCCCAGTCGGCTCTTACTGGAGTGGCGCACCAGCGCGTACCTCCTTACTTTCACCTCTGATTTCCTATATATGAAAGTAAAAGCTAATTTTACTTGTATGAGGATATTGTATTATTCTTGGAACCACTGAACATGTGTTACAGCAAGAAAGCAAGCAGGGATAGAGTTTTTGAAATCTCGTAGCACTTGATTAAAATGGAAATGAGACTATTCAAATTAGTAGCTAGGTAGCCTCAAAGTATACTTATTTCTTTAAAAATGATAGCTTTTATTGGGAAGCATCAGATGCACTTAAAATTGTGTGTTCAAAATTGAGAAACCACTTACAGTATTAGAAATATTTTGTGGACGGAATGTGAGTCTAAAGTAGGGATGTGTGATATGGGTAATTAAATAGCTGTGTAACCACATGAAATCTTTGCGGTTACACAACTATTTGATAGCCCCTGGGGGCTGGGCCAGCAGCCAGTGCGCTCCCAAACCCACTCCCAAGGATCTCTTTGCCACTCCGTGCTGGTGCCTCTGTATGAGAGGCAGCAGCTTGGGTGGCAGAGGTAGCCAGCCCATGAGGGGAGCCAGTTTAAAAACCACCTCCCTGTGTAGACTGGCTGCCTGCTGTCCCACGCAGGTTGGCAGTAGCCCCTGTCCGTGGAGAATCCCAGCTCCCTGTGGACAGAAGCTATTCCACAGGATGCAAAGCAACCTTTGCCCGTGGCGGGCCCAGGCTCACTACAGACAGAGGCTGCTCCGTGGGATGTGAAGCAGCCTTTGTCCATGAGGTGTTTGGACCCCCTTTGGACAGTGGCTGTTGCCACGAAGCGGGACTCACTCCTGGAGACAGAGTCCGTGTCCGTGGGGCAATCGAGCCTGCCACGGACAGAGGCTGCTTGGCAGCAGCCTCTCCATGCTTCCTTTGATAGGGGCAGCAGCACAGGGTTGGGCCAGCCAGCACTGCGGAGCCAGTGCTGGGGGAAACCTTTTAAGCCAGATCCCTCGAGCACTGGCTCATTAATCCCTCCGCCCTTGTTCCTTTCTGCCTCTGTATCAGAGGCAGGAAGGCAGGGGGAGAATGCATGTAATTGAGAAGATAAACCGATAAGCCTAGGATTATCTGTTAATCATCTAGTCAAGTGTTTCTCAACCTTTTTTTGCTCATGGCCCCCTTCTGACCCTCGTTTACCTCTGTGCCCCCCTCATAGCTGCTATTAGCTCAAAAAAAAGGTACATAATTTTCCTTAATGTTCCATTTTTTCCATGTAGCCCCCAAGAGGTATGGTGTGGCCCCTGGGGAGCCATATGGCCCACAGTTGAGAACCACTGATCTAGTCGACTATACGTTGACATCTCTGGTCTAAAATCATCTGCCTAGCTACAAAATTGGGGAAATATATTTAAAATGTAGCACTATAAGGATTAGAGAACTACAGTAAACTTCCGATAATCTGGCACCTTTAGGACCCAGGGGGTGGCGGATTATCAAATATGCCGGACTATTGGAACGGGGGGCTATGAGGGGTCTAGGGTGGTGTGGGGACGATGCCACTCCAGACCCCTCATAGCCCCCCCCTTCCGATAGTCCGGCTCTGCCCCAGGCGTCCCCAATTCAGCCGCTGCTGGTCAGTTTCCGCAGCAGCTGAATCGGGATGCCTGCGGCAGAGGAGCTGGGGTGCTGCTGGGTTGGTCCGGTAGCGCCGCCCCTTGGTGTTGCGAGATCAACCCGGCAGCACCCCAGTTGCTCTTGGGGACGCCTGGGGCAGAGCAGCTGGGGTGCTGCCGGGTTGGTCCCGCAGCACCATGGGGCGGAGCTACCGGACCAACCCGGCAGCACCCCAGCTGCTCTGCCCCAGGCATCCCCAAGTCAGCCGCTGCTGAAACTGACCAGCGGCTGACTCCGGGAAGCCCGAGGCAGAGCAGCTCTGCCTCTGGCTCTGGCTTCCCGGAGTCAGCCACTGGTCAGTTTCAGCAGCGGCTGAATCGGTGAAGCCGGGGGCAGAGCAGCTCCAATGGTCCGGCTGCCCGGAGCACTTCCGGGTTCCTGATGGTGCCGGACCATCAGGCGTGCCGGACCATCAGATGCCGGACCAATGGAGGTTTACTGTAAATACAAAAGAAGCTTAAGACAGCTACTTGTAATTATTTATTTATTCAGTATTATCATGAATTTGGATAATTTGGGAATTAATACAACCCCTCCTCCATCTTCATTGTTTCTTAGTACAGACTTCAAAGATAGGCTCTGATTCAGAAACTCTAGGAAAGTAAAGTTAAAATGTAGCATGGAACCTTAAGTCCAGAAAGGACTACCAGATCTTTAGTCTGACCTTCTAGGTGGGAGAGGTACATTTATTTTATTTATTTATTTATTTATTATTGCACCCGGCCTTATACTGTTTTACATTTGTTCTAGTTGACGTCATCAGAACTTCAAGTGAAAATGTATTTGAGAGAGAGAACATATCATAAAGATGTTTGTTTCTATTATAGCTGTAAAGATATCTGTGTTATCAGAAGTTGTAAAAGATATAAATTGGACTGCAAGATTTCATCTTTAATTAGAAAACTTCAGTAATAATTTTTTTTAATTATTTGATTATAAAATAGCGATAAAAATTGAAAATGAAATATATTCTTTATGTAGCCTTGTAGCTCAGATGATTTTAAGAAATCCATAAAAGGAACATCCAATTACAGCAATATCTAATAAAGGTTAGAAAAGGATGAGTTTTATATCTTTTAAATATTGAATAGCTAATTTATTGTTGCAGTATAAACGTAAATTTGTTCTGACTGAAGTTGGCTAAGTTAATTGTCTTTTGGGATAAATACATTTCAGAAGCATATGTCAGTTCGACTTTACAGTAATGCCAACTGACACATGCATCTGAAATGAGACTTTACAATAATACCCTTTTCAATTTTTATACTAATTATTTACTATAAATTCAAATATTTCATATTTTAAGTCATACTGTATACAAATCTTTGCTTTCACAATAAACTGCAAGTGCTAGGGAATTGTGTAATCTTTTAAAGTGTCTTCTCAAATGTAACTATATCACAGAAAGACAGACGGATGAATTTAACACCTCAGCTTTCAATTTACTATTCTAAAAGAGAGATTAAAAGTTCCAGAGAGACTCTGTCATCCATGTTAGGGGAAATCAAGAGAGGCCGTCATTTTGCTACACCTTCTTTAATGTAATTTTATAGCAATTGTATATATTCATTACTATAAATATTCTAAAGAATCTGAGATTTAAAAAAATGTTTTAGCTGACAATAGTTATAGTTGATTTAACTTTTCCAGTTTCATTGTGTAAAATATATTTGAAATGGGTAATATACCTTGTGCAGTGATTACTTAGATTGGTGGGGTAGAAAGAGAAAGTCTTTTTATTTCTGATGTGTATGAAATTACAAATTGGATATGAAATCCTTTACTATAAAGACTATACAGTAAACTTCCGATAATCTGGCACCTTTAGGACCCAGGGGGTACCAGATTATCAGATTTGCCGGACTATCGGAAGGGGGGGCTATAAGGGGTCTGAGGTGGTGTGGGGAGGATGCCACCCCAGACCCCTCATAGCCCCCCCTTCCGATAGTCTGGCTCTGCCCCAGGCGTCCCTGATTCAGCTGCTGCTTGTCAGTTTCAGCAGCGGCTGAATTGGGAGGCCTGCAGCAGAGCAGCTGGAGTGCTGCCAGGTTGGTCTGGTAGCGCCGACCCTTGGCGTGGCGAGACCAACCCGGCAGCACCCCAGCTGCTCTTGGGGCAGCTGGGGTGCTGCCTGGTTGGTCCCGCAGCACTACTCCTCGGCGTTGTGGGACCGACCCGGCAGCACCCCAGCTGCTCTGCCCCAGGTGTCCCCAAGTCAGTCGCTGCTGATACTGATCAGTGGCTGACTCCAGGAAGCCCGAGGCAGAGCTGCTCTACCCCTGGCTTCCTGGAGTCAGCCGCTGGTCAGTATCAGCAGCGGCTGAATCCAGATGCCTGGGACAGAGCAGCTGGGGCGCTGCTGGGTTGGTCTGGTAGCGCCAACCCTTGGCGCTGCCAGACCAACCCGGCAGCACCCCAGCTGCTCTGTCCCAGGAGTACCCAAGTCAGCTGCTGCTGAAACTGATCAGGGGCTTTCCATTTCTCCACCCCTGCCTGTTTCTATTCAAGTTTCTGGCTGCTCCTAGACATGACATAACCTGGTGCAGATTGCACCTCCCTGGTCCGGCTCACTCAGGTCCCAACCAGTTCTGGATAAGGGAGTTTTCCGGACCAGGGAAGGTTGGGGGGAATGCCAGACAGTCTGCTGGACTTACCTCCCCAGATACCTGGCACCGCTACCTTCAGCACCCTGTAAGCTCCGGTGGCCCCACCAGCTATGGGCTCTGCAGCCCCACCCTCCTCCTGGCCCTGCTGGCTGTGGTACACACACACCTGTGGACTCTGGCGTCCCTGCTGGCTTGCAGGCCCCCCGGCTGTGGGCTTGGTGCACACACACGCACACACGCTCTGGTGGTGCTGATGACTTCCTGGCCCACTGCGAGCTCTGCTATCCCCCACTCCCAGCCCAGCCAGCTGCAGGCTCTGCTGCCCCATTGGCTGGCTCTGCTTCCAGCCATTGGCCACCTCTGTGCTGAGGCTCTTTTGTCCAGCAACATCTGTGGTCCTTCCAGACCATGGATGTTGGCAGACCAGAGAATCCTGGACCACATAGGTTCAACCTATATTGCTGCCTTTAATCAGATGGCAGGTTACTTAAACTTGCCAACCCCATCCAACTTTCTTAATAGCAGAGAGGGTGAGACAAGTCTGGATTCTATATAGGAGCCATGACCATGTCTCCCAGTAGGCAAAATTTCTTTCTTCATGTCATAACACACACTGCTGGTAGCCCCCTAAAAGTCCTGGAACCTGGCTTGTTAGTATCCAATCCTGCTTTCATTGATGGTTTTGCGATTGGCCTCAGTTGGAGCAAGATTACTGATTAATGTTTGTTAGTTCACCTCACAGGATACCTAGTTTTGAAAAGCTTAATATGATCTTGCATGGAAGGAAGAGGTTGGTTTGAATTTATGGTGAAACGTTTGCTAGAGTAAACTATCATATAGATAGCTCTTTGTGCGTGACAGGAAATAGAGTGAAGAAAGAAATAAGGAGGTGATGAAAGATTATCCTACTAATGTAATATTGCAATAACAAATGAGCAGTAAATGTGGTTGCTATTCTGTATGTCAATCCAACAGCTTAAAATCAGGTAATTTGCCAAACAGAAATTGTATTTAAAAACAAATCCTAGATCTCATCCATCTATGTTTTGTACATCACTATCTCATCCCTTTTTCTTTTCTGCAATTTTGCAGTATCTCTAGTCAACAAATTCCTTATTAGAGACTACAGGAGGGAGGGAAAACAAATATTATTACAGTAGACTTCCAATAATCCAGAACATTTGGGACCTAGGTGGTGCTGGATTATCGGATATGCCGAACTATCAGGAAGTACGACAAGATGGTTATATCTGTGTGTGTGTGTGTGTGTGTGTGTGTGTGTGTGTGTGTGTGTGTGTATACTGTATACAGTATATATTGTGTAAAAAGTGTTTTAACCCTTTTTATTGTACATACTGTATACAGTATACTGTAATGTTTTAGTTTTTTAACCCTTTTTTACCCTTTTCACTCGGTTCAACTGCTGCCGCTGCTGCCTTGTGACTCGTTTTTTGCCGAAGCTCACTCACTAGACTCTTGCCATTTTGATGCCGGACTATCGGGAGTGCCATACGATTGAATGCCAGACTGTTGGAGTTTTACTGTAATAGTAAAGCTCATGATCTGACCATAAAGAGTCAGGATTGGTGTGGCCTAGTGGGGAGGTTCCTAAATCTGTGAAGAAGGAGACCGGTGATGCTTCATGTTTGTTGTACTTAATTATTTTTGTCAAAGAATCTCTGTTTTTGAGGGGAAGAAGGTAAGCATCATTTATAGACTAGGGAAAGGAGGCTATAGATGGGGGTGTGTGTGTGTATAAGTAACACCACACCACCGCTCCTAAGTGAACTGGCAGTGTCTCATAACCTACTGTCCCCCATGTCTGAGAGTGTCTGACTTGGTATATAGCACGGTGACTGGCCTCATTTACTAAGCCTTTATTATTGAATTTATTCACCAGAGCTGGCTAGCTTTTAGCAAACAACACAATCTCTTATGTCCACAGCTTTTCTTTGTGTATTTAAGGTTTTTAGCAGTACTTCTCAGACACCTTTCTTGTATAAAATTTTCAATCCTACAAATGCGAGGAGCATAGTGATTAAAAAATAGACTAATACTTTGAAAAATGTTTTAGAAGAGGGGAATAGAATTTTTCAGCTTCTCTTCAAATCCTGCACATTTATGGTTATAGCTTGCATGTCATGGAATGCAAATGGTAACAAAAGCAATATTAATTACCTTAGAGGGAGTCATGAGAGAGCTGCTTTCTGTTCTTTTTGTATTGAGTGCACTCCTCAGGTGAAAGACTCTTACCCTCACCTGTGTAAGATGAAGAACAAAATTACTTCAGTTTGGACTTGCAAGATTGCTGTGTTCTTCCCATTAATAATCTGTTGTTGGTCTCCTATCTTTTATCACTCTTCAGTAACTTAGCTCATGCTCAATTTCCTCAATTACTTCCTCATTGTGTACTTATCTAATTAAAACATTTTCATGTATAAATACAAAAAAGAACTTAAATATATTTTGCTTATCCTGCTAAAATTTACTTCTGTCGTATGTTTTTTGCTATCCAACCTGTCTTTTTTTTCATTTTTATCTTAATGGTCTCATTTTCTGGCCTTTGGTTGTTCCTTTTTCACAAAGTAAGACACAAAAGAAAGAGAACCGAGAGTGTAGTGGGCCCCTGGGCAAGGGGGGGGGGGGCGCTCTGCGCTCTCAGAAGGGATGGAGCTAGAGGAAGCCGGCCTTCAGTACTGCCCGGGCCATGCTCTGCCACCCTCCTTAGCCCTCAGCACCCTCCAGAGAACGCCTCTAGTGCCTCTAGAGCACACTCTTCAATGGACTCCAGCAGCAATTTAAAGGGTCTGGGGCTTTGGCCACTGCTACTGCTGCAATAGAAGCAGCTGGAGGCCTGGGCCCTTTCGGTTTCATGGCTTACACATTCCTAAAGCTGTTTTAGCTAAGCTCTGAAATGCTGCCTCACCAGTAACACATACAAAAAACAAATATTCCTTTATATTTTCTTATAAAATACAGCATTCATTTCTCTACAATTGCTTAGTATAGATACTTGATTAGCACAATTCATTACACGGTTTTCTTCTCTCAGGAGGCAACCTTGTGATTGTTCCACTCAGTCCAGGACCAGGGTTGCCACGTGTCCAGTATTGACCCAGACAGTCCAGTATTTTCGCCTCCTGACCGGTAAAAAAATTCAGAAAATATCAGACACCTAAAGAGTCTCCAGGAGGCGAAAATACCGGACACCGGGCAACCCTATGACGCACTCAGCAATTGGGCCCGGCCCCCCGGACGCCCCTCCACCCTGACTTACCTGGTTCCACAGGGGCTTGTCTTGTGGCTGGAAGAGAAAAACAAGGTGGTTGGAGGCCAAAAAGCCTCTTCTTAAAGGGGCCATGCTGATTTTTATTTTTTTTTAAATTTTTTGCTTAATAACTGCTGTGGGGGGCGTGGTTTGCTCAACAACTTTGGTCTCCCCCCTTTTTGTTTTCTCAACAGAATTTTTTTCCCAGTGGTTTTTTTTTGGGGGGGAAGGGGGTGTTTTGGTATTTTTGATTAACCCATCTGGCAACCCTATCTTGGACTTGTGTTCACTTGTCTATATATAACCAATCACTTATCTCCCTTAAGGTCCAGTGGGCTTCTGGCACCTGCATTTATTTGTGAAAATGTGACCAGTGGTATCAGCTAATGGTTTTGTTTTTAAGAAAGTGTTTTTATTTAGCAGTTGAAACAAAACTTTAGAAAAATGATTTACATTTAGCTAGACTTCGCTCTTAGTTACTGGAGCAGAACAGGCTTAACACACTTACATCCTCCTTGGTGTCTGACCATCTCTACTGGCATTAGTATACTGGTATAATTATCTCTTCTCTTCTGCCTCTCTATAACAAGTGGAATGTTGGGCCTTTGCCACAGCCTTCCATCATTTCTGGCATCCTCCTGGAGTCTTTGCTTATTCTGATGTCACTGCAATTGCTTTCATGTTTATTTGTTGTATATTTGCTTTTGTGTTACCATTTAAAACAGTTTAATCCACAGCTCTATGAGCTCTACCTGTTCTGGTGATAATGTTGAATCTTAGCTTTTTTGACTATTTCTACACAATAAATGGATGTTTTCAGAGTACTAATAGCACTGAGCATAGTACAGGTGTCTCAGGGGATTCTGGTATTTAAAACTGACTGTTTATTCCTACCCTTTGTTTCCTGTCTTTTAACCAGCTACTGATCCATGAGAGGACCTTCTTCCTTATTTCATGATTGCCTACTTGGCTTAAAAGCCTTTGGTGTGGGACCCTGTCAAAAGCTTTCTTAAAGTCCACGTACATTGTGGGGTAAGGTGCAGTATATACATGTGGTATATATAAATTGTAGCATCTCTCTGCTCATTCTGGTGCATTTTTGTGGGGATAGTAAAGTATGGTATGCTCTCTGAAATGCATGGAGAGCAGAATTCTTACATGTTGATGTCTTGCCCACTTACACAAGAATGCAACAAAGGGATGATACAAAATATCTACACAGGCTTATGTCACACTCAGCTGTTGAACTAATTTAGGACAAAGAACATTGACATTGTCCACTGAAAATATTGGCTCCATTGTTTTGGCACATTAGGTATTGCTAGCATCTATACTACTAGTTCTTCTTTAAGTGGCCTCTTTATATTCGTATTTATAGGATGCACCAATGGTTACACCTCTCATCGTAGAAACTTAGGAAATTAGTGGCCATTGGAGTGCTCTCACACACTCCCCTGTATCCAGATGCTTCAGAGGCAATGAACAGAACAGGTAATCATCAAGTGATCCATCCCATCATCCATTCCTAGCTTCTGGTGGTCAGAAACTAGGAACACTTAAAGCATAGGGTTCTCTGATCATCTTGACTAACATTTAAAAATCGAAACCACTGCTCTTTCTTCTGTAGTCAGGTTCAGATCGGAAGTCAGATCCTCAGTCAGACTTAGTGTCTGAAGAGCCCCGATAATTACCACTTCTTTCATCTCCTAAGGAAAAAAAACAACTCTGACACACGTATGGACCAAAATCCATACCTTAGCACAGGAGTGGGCAAAGGATGGTCCAGGAGCTGCATCTGGCCTGCCAAGCCACCAAATCTGGCCCTCAGGAGTCTCCTCCAGGCTTCTTGCCTCCTCTGCCCTCACTCACTGCTCAGCGCAGCTCTTTGAACACTGCAAGCCTGGGGAAGGAGATTGCGCAGCATCGCGGTTGCCCCCACCCCAGCAAAATCTTGAAGCTCCCATTCACCAGTTTCCAGCCAATGGGAGCTGCCCATTTGCCAGACAGGCAGCATGCAGAGTACCCCTCCCCCTTCAGGTTCGCAGCATTCAGAGCCACACATGGCCTCTTCAGCCAGTCCTGGGGCATGGAAGGCAGAGACTCCGGCCGAGGAACCAGCTGGGCTGCTGGCCAGGAGAGACAAAGGTAAGTGCCTCTAGGCAAGGTTCAGCCTTGGGCACCCCTCGCCCTCTGCCCTCTCCTGCATCCCTATCCCATGTAATCCAAACCCTCTGTACCCCTTCCAGATTCTGCACTCCCTCTTACACCCCTCCTCCAGGTCAAAAATTCCTCCCATACCTTGCACCGCAGTCCCCTATCCCCAGTCACAACTGAAATTCCTGCATTTCTGCCCAGGTCACAATCCCTTCCCAGACCTTGCATCCTCTTCTACACCACTTCTCCAGGTCACAACCCCCTCTCAGATCCTGCACCACAGTTTCCTGCCCCAGTTCACAATATTCTCCTTCACCCAAACTCCCTCCCTGATCTCATACTCCCTCATGCATCTCAATCCTTTACCCCAAGCGCACATTTGCACTCAACCTCCATCCCAGATCCCACATCTCCCACATCTAGAGTTCCAGAAAGATTTAATCTGCCTGATGTAAAACTACCAGCTTTGTTTAATATTTCTCAGGAGAGAGTGCAATCCCCAACCACTACGCCAGGCACAGGCTTTGAAGAAGAAAAATCTGTGGTACCAGAATATTATCAAGAAATGGATCCTGAACTAGAGGACTAGACTTTTCTGTATGCAAGTGTGACAATTTCAGATTAATCTCCCCCTTCGGAGGTTAGAGTTATATTTTACATATTAGTTAATAGAATGACAATGACTCTTATCATCCCCTCTGTTAAAGTTGAGGAGACTTCTCATCCTATCTTCAGGTTGCTTGGTTTACCTTCCAAAAATAGTTACACTTCTGATTTTGGAAGGACTCTTGCAACCAACAACAAAAAAAAGTTCCACTACAGAGGCAATGTTGAAGAAAAAAGATATAAATTGTATAAGTTGCCTCACCGAGACTTTTTTATTTTTTCACTTCCATCTGGTTCCAATTTCAGTTGTGGCTGCTGGCTTCCAGAGGTCTGGAGGTGGACACGTGCACTCTGTCAATATCTCTCAAAATGTATTGGTTCAAGTACTTTCTCGTCTACCTTCCTCCCCTCCCCCACTTCCTCTTTCTGATAGAGGTAGCAAGCAGGGGAGGAGGGAACAACTAGTAGACTAGTGTGTCAATTAGTTGTTCACATCCCTAGTCTGGGCAGGTGCTTGTGTCCTGCTCCCCTCTGACTGGGGGGGTTCCAAAGCTGCATAACCTCATCCCATACACTGTGCTGCTCTCAGCAAGACAATCTGGCTAAAGGCCAGCACCTGCACTGTGCTATCTCCAAGGTCTATGACCAGTGTATGCCAGCATTTACCAGTAATACACAGTTCTTCCAATGTGAACGTGTTCATCTGAATGACAAAATAATTACAGATAAAACATAAGAATTATAAACCCTAAACATACCAGGGATCTCCCATCTACCACATGGGGAGTCTGATTAGATTAAATTCCTTCCAACACTTACCACTAGGTGTGTGAGGAGCCTAAGATCAAAGAGGTCTGATCCATTTGCTACATGTGTCTGTACAAGCTCTCATTTTTATATCAAAAGTCCACTCTTTGATTCTGAGTCTCAGGAGAACCCAGTTGGAACCAGTATATCCAGTCTTCCCCAGGAGTGATACCTCTGTAGAGTTATTTACTGTCTCAGTGACTCACCCCTCCTGCCACTGATTTTAGTTCTTAGAGGAGCCATGGTATTATTCCCCCATGGAATAGAACACAATCATGCATATGCCTTCCGTAAGACATACGATGGTCACCAAAGATAATGGGTTCCACTATCCCCTCTCCCTTCAACCAAGGGATAATGAGATAAAACAGAGAGCTAAAGTAATTCTGATTGTCTCAGCTGAGAAAACTGTGATTTCAGGACATACTTCAACTAGTTGATGGACTTTACCCATTGCTATCACTCATGACAAACCCGTTATCTCAATAGAACAGATAGATTTATCACCCAGACCCTCAGTCACAATATCTGACTGCTTGAGCTGTGGTAGTCTGATATTAAACTCCACTAGATTACAGGCCCATATGCAGGAATTTCTGTGGGGGAGTGCGAGCCATGGGAGGGGCTGCTGGCTGCTCTAGACCTGCCCCGTGCCTCGCTCTTGGGGGGTAGGAAATCATCCCCAGCCTTCCCCTGGTCTGCTAGACCATGGCAGATGGAGGTTGGGGCAGTGTGCCACTTCTGCCTTCCCCCAACTGGCTGGAGCACAGGGGGAGGGAAGCTGGGGCAACACCCCGCCCCATCTTCACACTTACTTGGAGGACCATGGTGGGGGTGGATACGTTCGCACCCTTCGCTTACCCCTTCCCTGTGTGGGCCTGTATTATGCATACTGGAGGTCTACATAGAAGCATCCATCCATCTTCCAAAGGAAATCAGGTATGTATGTATTAGATGCATTCCACTTATGAGGATCTGTTGAGCTGCAACATAGAACTCCATGGCTGTGTCCAGACTCAGGGGTTTTTTCGAAAAAAGTAGCCTTTTTTCGAAAAAACTTCACCTGCGTCTAGACTGCAGCCGCGTTCTTTCGAAATTAAATCGAAAGAACGCGGCTTTTCTTTCGACGGCGGTAAACCTCATTGCACGAGGAAGAACGCCTTCTTTCGAAAGTTCCTCTTTTGAAAGAAGGCGTTCTTGAATGTAAATAGGGCTTCTTCGAAAGAGAGCATCCAGACTCACTGGGTGCTTTCTTTCGAAAAAGCAAGCCGCTTTTTCGAAAGTTCCGCGTGCAGTCTAGACGCTCTCTTTCGAAAGAGGCTTGCAGTCTAGACATAGCCCATAAGTGTGCTTATAAAATATTACTTTCTGGATTTATCATTCAGACTGGCTGCTCAGTTTGGCAGAACAATGCTTCAATCCATGTCCCTCCTTCCTTAAATGGGATACTGCTTGTTAAGCTAACCCATGAACCAAAGGTTATTTGAAGAAAAATGAGGTTACTTACCTGCAACTGAAGATCTTCAAGTTAGATTCTATGTTTCACAAGTTGGCCTCTGTGTATGAGGAATCATGGTGGGAAGGTTCAGAGGGGGCATGAGAACTCTCTAGTGGACACTGATTTCAAAAGGTTGTACCAGCAAAGCTACACTGACAGAGTATCCTATATGTAGAGTCATTCTCAGAGATCTCTGGTTACAGATGATCAATCTTGATTTTTGTTGCATTCATGGTTAAGTAGTACCTGTTTGGGGCACAGTGTCACGTAATTACACAAAAATGTGAGCTAAGTCATTTGTTCTGATATAAGTTATTAAATGTGATTGTGATTCCTTGGGAATATTGAGATGAGATATATATATATATATATATATATATATATATATATATATATATATACTTATACAGTAGTTCCTCATTTAACACTATAGATATATTTCAAAAAATGATTCTGTTAAGTGAAAACGTGTTATGCAGGGTCAATTTTCCCATTGAAAATAATGGAAAAGGTGGGGGTTGCGTTTCAAGCGATGGTGTCTGTTGGGACCAGGAGACAAGGTTGGGGGATAAAGGGGACTGGGTTACAGCAGGGAGGAGAGGTGTTTGGCTCTGGGGAAGGGAAGGGGAAGAAAGGGATTGGGTTGGGAGTATGCCCCTGTGACAGGTCTGCTGGGATCCGCACTGCGTCTGGTGAGGGGGGGTAGCCGGGGAATGGTGCGGCGAACCCTCCACAGCTTTGCGGGGAGGCGGGGGAAGCCCTGCGCAGCCGCCGGCAACGGCCCGGCTGCGGAAATCGTGTTATTCCAGGGACGGTCGTGTAATTCAAAAAACATTCCCTAAAAAAAAAATCGTGCTATCGTGAAAACGTGTTAAGCGGGCATGTGTTAAATGAGGAATTTCTGTGTGTGTGTGTGTGTGTGTGTGTGTGTGTATAAATAAATATATATAGTTTTTCCATCTCTCCTCCCTTCTGTGCATTGTCTATTCTCTGAACATAAATTCAGCTATTAAATGACAGTCTAAGATACTTTTGAAGTTCATCTACATAATTTGTGAAATTACTGAACTCTGTGACCCTCACTGTGAGTCAGGCTCAAAAGCTGATTTGTATTAAAACTTCTTATACATTTTACTGCATCCTGAAATCTATTGAGCTGTTAGTTGAACTGTCCTTAAATTAGAACTCTCCCAATATAATTTGTTTTGGCAAAGTCTTATGTGGCTATTTTTTCTGCTATTTATTTTTTGTTGGCTTCTGTGGTGTAGCTGATGTTCACTGCCTGTTTCGTTTTTATTCACTACAGAATAATGTAAGACTTACTTTTCTACATGCTTTGCAGTGCTAAATATAGTTTGAGGTACATGGCCATGCTTATTTCAGTGTTAAGCTATAAACTGTAGTCTTGAAGAGGTATGTTGTTATATGACAGCTAATTAAGAATTGATTTTTTTTTAATCGAATAAAATGTAAATTCTCAGACTAACAGTTAAGGAATATAGGAAATGAAGATTTTCCCAGCATTTCGTGGATCTTCAACTTTTTTTAAATAAAATTA
Organism: Pelodiscus sinensis; assembly: GCF_052426305.1. Classification (NCBI taxonomy): domain Eukaryota; kingdom Metazoa; phylum Chordata; order Testudines; family Trionychidae; genus Pelodiscus; species Pelodiscus sinensis. Next base: position 88,786,941 of record NC_143053.1, read on the forward strand.
AAATGTACGTGCTTCATTTAAATCATTGCTCTGAGTTGGGGTTGGGAATGAAGGGTTCAGTATGCAGGCTGCTTTGGGGAGAGGGGCTTCCCTAGCCCCCTCTCACCACAACAGCTTGGGATCAGGTGAGAAGCATCTCTTTCTATGGCAGCTGCAACTCCAGTAGGCACAGCTTGGGGAGCAGTATATGTCCCCTGGCTGGGGTAGGTCCAGGTCCATCAGCCCCCTCTGCTCCCCAGATAGAGTGAGAAACGCAGCAAACTGCACATTTTCCCCTTGGTCCCTGACAAAGGGGAACAGCCAGCAAGGGGAAGGGGGGAGGGGCTTCAGCTCTCTTGCCTTCTTTAAAAGGATGCCTGAAGTAGTGGAAAGCTCAGGGCTGGGGCAGAAGCGGGGAGCCCTTTCACCTGGCTGGTAATTCTCTCTCTTTTTAGTATGGTTTTGAGATGCAACATTCCAGGTACATCCCATTTTCCTGGTACAGGTTGAACCTCTCTAATCCGGAACCCTCAGGACCTCACTGGTTCTGAACAAGAGAATTTTCTGGACCATGGTAGGTTAATATTCTTTAGCAGCCTTACCAGCACTTCTACTGCCTGTTGGTGCTGTTTGAAGACATTGAGACATTAGAGCTAAATAACAGCACAGAACAGTGAAAGCTAGGACTGGTAAACTTTATGGGGACCACAGGAAACTTGGTCACACCCATGATGAGTAGACACCTGGCTAACTAAAATCATTCTATGGATGGTGGGTGTTTCTGGGTGAGAGAGTTCTGGGTTAGAGAGGTTCAACCTGTACAACCAAACCCTTACCTTGCTTTAAGTTATAAGAGGAAACTGTATGCGGAATTTGGTGATCCTAGCAGTTACCGTTTAGGAGGATTTCTGTGACAGACTGACAGAAGCCGAGACAGACAAACTTTTAATCAAAGTGTAAACTCATAATTTTTAAACTAATAGACTTGCATTTCTTTACTTTTCAGGATGTGGCCATGCTAAATATTTTATTGGTGCCTGTTGCCATTCGTTCTCTTTGTTTCAGAAATAAAAGGGTATTTTGAGAGTTTTTCTGTATTTACTTCTTTGTTGTTGAAAGACCTAGATTTATTTGTCTTTGTATTTATTGCCATTCTTATTCTCTTTGCGGCTTTTCTTGAAATTTCTGCAATTTAAGGGATAGACTGTTTTGTGCTTATGTAATTCTTTTTATCATTAAAATTGTATTGTGAAGTCCTCTTTAGAATGGAAAGTTAACGTTATATACCATTTATAAAGTTATTTAATGGCTGACCTGTATGGAAAAAGAAATAGTTTACTTCCTCTTGAAAGTCACGTTCTCTATTCTGGTATGCAGTATTTCTAGTAATGGTATAAGGAGGAGCAGTATGGTTTGTTAGGTTTTTTACTGAACATTTGAGGGAATTCTTGTCTTCCAGTATCACCAAATAATAATTCTAAAAGTTTCAGATCAATTAAGAACTCATAAAAATTCTAGAAGGAAATTAAAAGATGACAGGTTGTATTTAGCTTGTTCCTACTGTCTATACTAATGTCTAGGAAACAAAAATCTGCTTTCTTACCAGTATTTTTTACTTTCCATTGTGCATACCTTTTTGAATAGTTGAGTAACTTATTACATGGAACCAAAACAGATGCATTTGAGTGCAAGTTCTTCAGAATAAGCTTGTTCATTTGTTGCTATTTCATACATGCTCTAAGATTTCATTTAAAAATTCATATCTGGCTGTTTCCATAGTAGTTGTAGAAATATGCAGGTGGTTTATTTTCAAATGAAATCTTGGATTCTGTAGAACACATCTACATAAATGATGAGGAAGGGAAAATGGTGATAAGAAATATACTTTTTCTGTTTAGCTAGCTCTGCAAGTATCTGTCTCCAAACAAAAATCTAACAAAACCAAGCTGTTGGCATGAATACTAGAAAAAACATCTCCAGTCCTTTCACTGCAGTGAGCATGTACTAATTTTAGCAGCACTTCTCAATAGGACGTATGTGAACATATTAAATTAAATTATCTCCTTCTGTATCATGATATATGGTGTAATAAACTGTAAAATTATCTTAAGTAGCTGAGCACTTAGAGTTGTGTTGCAGCCGTTTATAAAAGAAAAGATTGAGATGTGTGTAAACTCTTGCAGCATTAATATAGTAACACATTCCCTAAGAGGTCAAGAGTCTACAGAATTTCGTTAGTTGTTTAGTACAGCTCTTCTTCCCAAAGCATATGGTGGTCTGAACTGAGGTATTTCATGGCAATATGAAAGTCATGTAATATTTGTATGTGGAAATCAGCCCCCAGATCAACATAGTGGTATTACAGATGATAGTGACAAAAATCTCCATTTCCCACTGGCTAGTGGTAGATCAGTGAAGCCATATCATACATGCACATTCTTATTTTTTGTTTATGAAATGAAAAATTAAATGTGAGCCTGTTTTTACAGATAAGAGAGGCCCTGGGTCTTTCTCATAAACAGGATTGGTATTTATTTATTTTCCGAGTAGTTATAATTTCACTTTCTCACTGAGGTTCTATCAGTGTTTGAGCAATCTGAATTTTAATATGTTATATGTGCAAAAATTAATGGCCTTTTCCCCATAGCTTTTTCTAAATGACTTTTCAATGGTTTCTAGAGTCATACATATATTAGTGTCTGATATGTCTGCTTACGGTAACTTTTCTTAATATTGGAGGTAACATTTGCATTTTACAGACCCAATAAATGCTTCACAAACATGGTCCAGAAGGTCATGCACATCTAGGACTACCATGAGTGGCAATAGTATGCAGTGAAAAAATAATAACTATAAGCATGCTGTTATGGTTGCTAATCCTGGTCGGACGTACTCCTGGAGGACATAATCTTGACTGAAAGATTAATGTTTAATTCCTGCAGACAGCAGGCTAGACCAGGTGGTTTGGCAATCCTGAATGCTGTGTTTTTAATTGAGGTGGTCCGAGTTTCAGGAATATCTTTATGATTCTATGCCCATGGCAGAAAAAATTCTAGTATAATGTGATTGCTATAGTTTGGATAAATTTTAAAAAATTATTAAATAAAGATAAAATTTATATCTTGCACTAATATTTAGAATATATAGCGTCTGAATTAGGGATGTTAGCGTGTAGCCATTTAGACAATTAACCAGTAAGCCTTGGATTATCGGTTAATCTTAAGGAGTATGCACACACCCCCTTTGCTGCCTCTTCTTCAGAGGCAGCAAGGGTGAGGGGGTGGGAGCCGGTGCCTGTGGGGAGCTATCTTTTAAGCCAGCTTCCTGCAGAGCAGTCTTCTCTCCCTTGCTGCCCTCACATTTTTAATATACATGCTATTGATATTATGACTTAATTGTTAATAAATAAATGTCTCAAGTGTTCATATATGTCGGGGGACTAGGGCCTTTAAATTCAAAGTGGCCTGGGCTTCTGGTATTCTTTGAGAGGGCCTGATCTTGTCTGACAGAATAAATACAAACTCTGCTAAAATTAATGGCTTCCATGGGCAGTGCTATCATGAGATTTCAGCTACAACTTTTCTTGTCAATTATTTCCTGTTAAATAGCTTTTACTTCTGACAATGACAAGGTAATAAAAAAATATTGTGTCTTACATGACTATCGATGTTGATTAATTATTATTTAAAACAAAAAAATATAAAAGGTGTCCTAGTAGTACAGAGTGAAGCATAGCATAACAGTGTTGTCTGCTGTTAAGGCATAGCAACACATGGATTATCATGTCATGTAATTGATCTTGTTGCACTAGAAATAACAATCTCACATGATTTTTCAGTAAATTGATGGAGATTTGAGGTGAAAGGAGGGGCAGGATCATTCTAAAGCCATTGAAGGAATTCATTTAGAGTAATTACCTCAACCACTTTAACTGTTACTCATTTGTATTTCTTAAAATGAAAGAAATATTTTCTTATAGAAATTGTTTTCATCTTTCCTCCTTTTTAACACTTACAATTTTAATAAGTTTATAAATTAAATGGTGCCTGTTGCTACAAACAGAAATCCTTAAAGCTGATAAAGCTACTTTTCTATTCATTATTATGCTTTAATAAGGAATGTTAACAATCAGATTGTCTTAATACAGCAAGAGAAGGTGGAAATAAACTGAATAGTATGACTGGATGAGAGTATAGTAAGCAATAATGTAGTGAACATTTAAGCATGTTGTAAAGCTAACGGAATATAAACAAAGTAAATATGGGGTAGCTGTTCCTGGGACACACAAAAAAAAACCCCAAGTGTAATAATTAGCAGCTGTACACAGACAGCAGAACATGTGTAGACACAAATCTTTCTCATTAAGTCATATATAATATATATATAAGTTTATCAGAGAGGCTCTGTCACAGTTATGGAACAAACTGCACCTTAGATGCATTTTAGTCATTCGGAGCATGTAGGGTAGAAACACAATACATCCTCTGTCAGACTGGATCCGAATAATCCAACTGGCCCAACTGTGTTTGACACCTGTTAACCCTTTGGAGTCTCATAGACTTGAAGGATAGAAGGGACCATCATGATCATAAAATCATAGAATACTAGAACTGGAAGGGACCTCGAGAGATCATCAAGTCTAGTCCTGTGCCCTGATGGCAGGACCGAGTACAGTCTATATCATCCCTGATAGATGTCTATCTAACCTACTCTTGAATATCTCCAGTGATGGAGATTCCACAGCCTCGCTAGGCAATTTATTCCAGTGTTTAACCACCCTGACAGTTAGGAAGTTTTTCCTAATGTCCAACCTAAACCTCCCTTGCTGCAGTTTAAGCCCATTGCTTCTTGTCCTATCATCAGAGGCCAAGTAGAACAATCCCTTTCCACCCCCCCCCCCCCCATGACACCCTTTTAAATATCTGAAAACAGCTATCATATCCCCTCTCAGTCTTCTCTTTTCCGAACTAAACAAGCCCAATTCCTTCAGCCTTGCCTCATAGTTCATGTTTTCTAGACCTTTAATTATTTTTGTTGCTCTTCTCTGGACCCTCTCCAATTTCTCCACATCTTTCTTGAAGTGTGGTGCCCAGAACTGGACACAATACTCCAATTGAGGCCTAATCAGTGTAGAGTAGAGCGGAAGAATGACTTCTCATGTCTTGCTCATCATGTTTGCTTTTTTTGCAACAGTGTCACACTGTTGACTCATATTTAGCTTGTCGTCCACAATGACCCCTAGATCCCTGTCTGCAGTACTCCTTCCTAGACCGTCATTTCCCATTCTGTACGTGTGAAACGGATTCTTTCTTTCTAAATATTTTACATTTGTCCTTATTAAACTTCATCCCATTGGCCTTGCACCATTATCTCCAGTATGTCCAGACAGGGCCAGCCCCATTCGTGCACCCCGGCCCCTGGGAGCATGGCGCCGCCCCCGGGAGCATGGCACATGTGTGGCGGCACCCCTGGGTGCCCGGCACATGTGCGGCGGCACCCCTGGGTGCCCGGCGCATGCATGACCCCGCCCCCGGGGCACCGGTGCATGTGCGCCCTGGGTGCCTGGCACATGCGCAGCCCCTCCCCCCCCCGGGGCACCGGCGCATGTGTGGCCCCACCCCCACCCGGTCCAGCAGCCCTGCGTGGTGCCTCCTACAATGGGGTGGCCCGTGTGGTAGCCCGGTCAGCCCGTAGCTTGGGCTGGCTCTGTCCAGATCATTTTGAATTATGACCCTATTCTCCAAAGCAGTTGCAACCCTTCACAGCTTGGTGTCATCTTCAGACTTAATAAGTGGTACTCTTTATGAATCGTTGCTGAAGATATTGAACAGAACTGGTCCCAAAACAGACCCCTGCAGAACCCCACTTGTTATCCCCTTCCAGCATGATTGTGAACCATTAATAACTATTCTTTGAGAATGGTATCCTGGCAGTTATGCACCTGCTTTATAGTAGCCCCATCTAAGTTGTATTTGCTTAGTTTATTGATAAGGTCATGCAAGACCATATCAAATACCTTACTAAAGTCTAGGTATGCCGTGTCCACCACTTCTCCCTCATCCACAAGACTTGTTATCCTATCAAAGAAAGCTTTCAGATTGGTTTGGCATGATTTGTTCTTTACAAATCCATGCTAGCTGTTACCTATCACCTTATTTTCTTCCAGATATTTGCTATATTATCTTTCCTGGCAGGGAAATGATCATCTACCTTTACCTCCTTCACATTGAAAGCCACAGGACATTCCCCACCCACTACTCTAGTAGATCCCTAATCTCTAGAATTTCATTAGCCTTTTTTCATAGCTACATCACATTCATGGGTCAAAGTCATCCTGTGATCAACCCAAACACCTCAGTCTTTTTCCTTCTCTGTCACTTCCAATTTATAAGCCACCAACTTCTAGAAAAACTTACTGTTGTAAGTCCCTAAATGCAACATCTTCCCCTTTGGACTATTAAATGTCATTGGTTTACCAGGTTTCATCCCATCTCGTATGATATTTCAGATCTACTCTCTCTCTCTTGGCAGTACCTTCCAGCTTTGTGTCATCTGCAAATGTTATTAGCATACTCCCACTATTTGTGCCAAGGTAAGTAATTGAAAGGTTAAATAAGGTTGGTCGCTGTAGTGAGGCAGTGTAGTCTCCCTCCACACCAGAGTGGGAGAAACTATTTTGTGCTTGGGTGGACAGACTCAGGTCCATCCCACCAAAAGTTGAAATGTGGCGACAGGAAACATAAAAAGGGAGGGGAAAGAGACGGCTGCTATCCTACTACAGTACCAAGACAGATCCCTGAAGAACGTTCCTAATAACCTCCCTCCAGCCTCACATTTCAGCAGTGGGAGGGTATGAATTGCTTTTTTACTACAAGTCATCTGGTTCTGTATATCCAAAGGAGAGCAAGATTCCTGGAATGTAGTGTTTGGGAGAAGTGCTCATTCTGAGTTATAGAACAAACATTTAATTTAACCAAGAATGTGAAAAATAACTGGATGAATCAGTTTTTCACTTTATTGTCTTCACTTTGGCAACCACAGACTTGTTTATTTCCTTATCAGGGACTACCTAGTTCAAAGTTGCAACATATCAGTCACTCATAAAGTTGTGAAGGAAAAGGAAGGCAAGATTATCAAAAGATTATGGATTTTTTTTCTTAGCAATCTTAGTCTGAGAAGACCTATTTAAGTAACTTGTTTAATTCTGTACAACATACATTCTGGGGAATTTCCTTTTTTTTTTTTTTTTTTAACTGTTCTCCTCTCCACTTTGCTTTGCACTATTATATTTTGTAAATAATAATATTTTCCCCTTAAAAGAACATACATCAGATGAAGTGGGTCTTTGCCCACGAAAGCTTATGTTCCAATAAATCTGTTAGTCTATAGGTGCCACAGGACTGCTCGTTGCTTTTGCAGATTCAGACTAACACGGCTACCCCTCTGATCATTAAGATATGTTTCTTATTTTTCAAATTTATTTATTTACTGCTCTCAATTCTTTGAGAGCTGTAAACTGAAATCCAGCACCTTACTAACTTTGGGCCCAGATTCAAATAGCTTTTAAACATATGAGCTGTTCAGTTGAGTTCAGATAGGATTTACAGGATAAGGTAATTATGTACCACTGTGTTTTACTGGATTAGGACCTTTTTCTTTCCCCTCAGTGATGTGCACATACTAACTTGCTTTGGGACTCAGGCCATGTCTACATTGGGGGCAATGTTGACCTAAGGTTTGCAACTCAGCTACATCAGTGGTTAACAACCAGTAGATCTTGGAGCCTCTGACATATGGTCCTGATTGGTTTGGCCAAGAAGCTATCAAGCACTGGCACTTCAGTAGCCCTTCCATCCACTGTCATGATGCTCCTGCCCTCTGCCTTGGATGTTGCTCCTCCTCTCCAGAAGCCTCCTGCTTGCTGTGCAGAGTGTGGGAGGGAGAAGGGGGGGCACTGATATCCGGGTGTCCCTCCTCCCTTCACTCCTGTATCCTATCTCCACACGAAGAGAAGGGGTTGGAGGGAGATTGGCAATGCAAATTTCTGTCACTCTCACACATTGCGTTTGTTTCTGTCATTCTCACAAACATACACCATCCTTCCCTCACATCTCCCCACCCAATATACATGTGAGGGGGTGGCTGTTACTAATTTTACTGCTTGCAAAGTGGAGAACATGGTGCTATCTGATTAGATTAAGAGTTTTTCTTTATTGGGTTCAGTACAACCCTGGGATGTGTCAAATTTGATTTACTTGGGTATTTTTGAAAGCAATCTCTGTGATAGTATATTGGTGGTACATTGTCTGAATTTGAAAACTTATCGCATAGATGCCAATACAATTCATTTCTCGTGGCTTCTGCTGCCAGCATCACAGAATTCCATCCAGCACTAGCAGCTTTTGAAAGTTTTGCTTCCCCCCGCCCCTTTCTTGACAGATAACACATTTTTCAAAAGTTTGTGGAGACTATTTTTCACTTGGATGTAAAATACAAGGGATTTGTATATTTATATGCTGCAATTTCCCCATAGAGGTAATATTCTAAGTGTATTGTTAGCATAACTGCCACCTCTACCACCTTTTTCATTTTTTTACAAATATTAAGACTTATGTGCTAAATTATATACTAACATATGTTGCCATTTTTATTTAGTGAGCGCGTTACTGGAGCCCAATGTGAAGCTGTGTATTGTCATCTCTAACATTAATACTGACATCTGCATAAATGTCACTGAGTTAAAAAGCTAATTTCTAGAATATATCAAAGGGTAGTACTTGAAGTATAGGCAACTACAAATTTAAACCTTTTACCAGGTCGATTAGATTCAATGTATGCACAAAAACTTACAAATGGAGAAGGATGACATTAGAAATTTATTAACGCACAGTAAAGACTATTGTCATGCAGTGCACTGCTACTTGTGTACAGCCTTCACTGTGAGACTGATCTGATGACCAAATTTTAATTAAAAATATAGAAAATTATTCTAATCACTTGTGAGATATTTTGACAATTAAGAATTTCCTATGTGAAAACATTTTGTGTTATGATATTGCAAATTGGTGATATTCACCATTGTTGTGACATGGTACACATCTTCATTTCTGGAAAAAAAAATATTTGCCCATACAAAACCAGTAAAAATATATTCTTCCTTGAGGAATGTCCCTATGGGTGATCTTCTTTTGGTGAGTCTGCACCCCCTATACTTTAAATGGAGATTTTTTTTAGTCGCAGTGCCTGGCTAGGTCGATTATACACTGACTCCATTTTATGCCAGGTATTTATGTAGTATGTGCAGCCAACCCTTCCTCACTTCCTTCTGTAATTCTCTAATGCTTGGGACAGAGAAATTCTTTTAAGTTCTAGCTAGATAATAGTTTAGTTTACTATTTCTTCCCTATTTAGTCTTTCTTTTTTAAAAAAAGTAGGAATTTGTTTGAATTATTAGGACACTCTCTAGCTACCCTTAGTCACAGAAGAAATCCTATTCTAATGGCGTGCTCATCTTAGCAGTGCCCCACTTGTCTTCAATCTTGCTGCCTGAGGGGCATTCACAGTATATCTGCTGCCTTGGCAATACACACCAACATGCTCCCACTACCACAATCTCAAGGCTCGTGCCAAAAAAGCAAGGGACCTACAGCTAAAGCCGCTCATGATGGAGAAGTTTCTACCACCTGCTACCTGATTCAAGTGTTGCATCTGACAGAAGTTCCTATTACCTTGTCAATGGAAGGAACCCTCCTCCAAAAATGTGATAAAGAAATAGACTCCAGGATCCACTACGCATCAGACATCGTCAGTACTATCCACACTGAGACTGGCCACCTCTCGACCACTCAGTACTGTGGATTCTGAACAAGCCAGAGACCCTAACTGGTCTGGCTTGGAAAAAGGCACAGAAGGTAAACCTGCCATCCCTGCTGTGGTACCGCCGTAGTTCTCAACTGTGGGGCACCAAGCATCTCAGCATCATTACAGTTTATGGCATCACCTTCTGCCTCCACGGCACATAGCACATACCCCTCAAACCAACATCTGCAGTAAAGGTGTTGGTACTGCCGACACCTTTCAAAGTGCCAGTGCACTTCATATTACAACAGTTTCTCCATAATAAAGATCTTCTGATTGCCTGGGCACTGGAATTCCCGTTCCTCAGTTAGTGACCTTACTCCAGCATGCTCAGCACCATGGCAACTTACCGTACCATTCAGCTCAGCTCCTCCTTTATCCAGCAAAGAGGAGGAGAATGGAGAAATCTACTCCTTCCATCTACTTGCCTGTCCACACATCTGGCCAGACCAAGTCCATCAGGACACCATGAATACCATCACCCCAGACCTGAATCTCAAAGATGGTACAAACACCCATGGATGCTGCCATACATGCTATTTCCATCACAGTCTAACTGGGACCCATGGACAGTGTAGCCATCAACGCTATCCTAAGCCTCCTAATTCACTCAGGAAGAAGTCAAAGCATTCCCCATCACCCTCTGTAATTGGACTCTCTGAATCTCTGGAAGAGGCTGTTGAGGAATTGGAGAAAACTTCAGATCAGGAAATCACACCAACTGCCAATTTTTCTTCCTCCTATCCCAGTGAAGCTATCATGCCCCCATCTTCCAAAACAGAGTGACTTTTAAATGGTTCCTTGAAACTATTGAGAAGATGGCAAATTGCGTCAACTGGGAAAAGTTGCGGTGTCCCAACATAAGTTGCTAGACATTCTCTAGACTTCAACTCTGAAGACTGACCTCTGAATAAAGAAGGCCCTCATGGACCCAGCCAAGACCATCTGCAAGACCCCAGCAACTATTTCACCCATCTGCTAACGAGAGAATAAAAATACTATGGCCCTTCTATTTTCATACCCCAGACCAAAGTCTGGTGGTAGAGATCATGAATGTCCCTTGTGATACGGACAAGAAGACATATGACCTTTTAGGGCATAAAGCTTACTCTTCAGCAACCCAATAGTTGAGGTGCGTAGACTCTAAAGCACCTAATAAAATCTCTCTAATTATTGAAAAATGTCTGATTATCTTGAACATGTATTTGAGCACCAAAAAGAAAAAAATAAAGCATTTATATTGGAGAGTCAGCTTCTAGCTTGCACAGCTTTTCAAGCTTCACTGGCCTTTGCATATATAGCAGCATGTCTCAGTGCCATGACCATAATAATGTAACATGCTTCCAGGCAACAGTTCTCATTTTTTGCTAAAGAGATACAATCAACTGCCGAGGATCTCCTTTCAAAAGTTCCAGTGGTTTGCAGCCAAAACAGATGAGTCCCTTCACATTTTGAAGGAGTCCAGAGTCTCTATGAGATCCTTGAACACCTACAGAAGAGAAAAGTGGGAAGTATTACTCAACACAAACATCTAGATATGCACCCTATGCTCTCCCTTCAGGTTAAAACGGCTATGCTAGCAGAGTTTACAGAAACCCAGCTGCATTAGTGCATAGCCGTTGTAAGCTCCACACTGTAGACATAGCCTGGAAAAGTAAAAAACTGTAGGCATAGTTATCTTGCAGTGATTCTGGAACTGCATAAAAATGACATTTTCTTATTTTGGGTACCATTGGGTCACCTTGTCTAATGGCTTAGAGCACCACTTGATCACATTATATCATATATCATTTGAACAGACATAAATAATCTTTCAAAGATATATGATGTGGGTGTGTGTAGAGTGGGTACAATAAATTCTAGAAATATGGCTGTTTTTAGAGAATAAACTGCATGCCTGTCTGAAATTGCCACAGGAGATCTTGAATTGTTTTAGTTGAAGCTGACGATTATTTTTCTCTATGCCTCATGAGTATTTCTTTATAGTTCCTTGGAAATTAGATCTAGTAATTAACGATTTTACTCATTTCCCCTGTAGATGGTCAGGGCTAAAATCTGGATTTAGATGGAACAACTTTCAGTTTCTAATCAAATTATCTGTTTTTAAATATGTTTACATGGTTTAGTCACTTCCTTGTAGTCCACAGAAATGGTGGACCTTAATAACCTCTCTCAGTATCAAACAACACATGCTCATGATATATGAAAGGCACTTGGTCTAAAATTTATTTTTAACCTATGTTGTTTACGACTAATCTCTTGAATTTTTTGTCTTTTTAATGTTTTTAAATTTTCTTGTAATTCTAAGACATAAGTGAATTTATTACCTACAAAATGCCAATGTAAAAAACTAAGCTAGCAGAAACAGTTCTGAAGGACAGTGGCATTAAATAAAACATCCTATTACTTTACCATACAAAGTTATGGTAAAATTTAATGGGGGAGGGAAAATTGTTATGACCCACTTCTGAGATTGGATCTCCTTGTAGCTGTGTGGAGCCCCATTCGCTTCAGAGGGAACTCCATGTGAGCATAAGCGACATCTCACATCAGTCCCTTTGCAAAATCAGGTATTTAGTTTGCTGCTTTTAAATAGCAAAACCTTGTGCATTTTGGAAGTAGCATTCCAGGCCTGGCTTGCCAGTCACAAGTAGGGATATAACAGATTAACCAGTATGCATCACCGATAACTGGTTAACTCACGGCTCAGCTGGGCTGGAGCATCTTCCCACCCATGCCTGGACAGGAGGAGGGCCACTCCAGCCCAACCAGGCCTGCCTGCTGTGCCATGCTGTGGTTGGGGGTAAGCAGTTAATTAAATGGGCTTTTAAATGTCTAGTCACAAGGAACATACAAATATTCTTAGTTCATAGTTATATCATTCAGCAATAATGAAAAATGAAATAATATTCAACAAAACTGTATAGAGGTATGTTGCCCCATTCATAGGTACCATACTATCTAGAGCAGGAATTGTTTTGAAAGCCTCTCATTTCTTCATGATAATAACTTATACAGGCCTGTCCAGAGAACTACTCAAAGCATTAGGGGCTGAATTGACATTCCCTGCCAACAGGTTTTTTTTACAAAAATGTGAATGCAGTTCTACAAGACTGTGCTTAGTATCCACATATTATCTGTGGCTGATTATTTTTGAGAAAATATATCTAATGTGTAAGTTTTATTGTACAAAAATAAAAGAAATCTAGCGTTTGTACTTCTGGCCAATTTAAAGGATCCATGGGCTGGTCTAATTAGAAAGTGGAACCATAAGATGTCACACTGAAAATTATAGTTTTGTAAAGGTAAAAAAATTATGAATAACCAAAAAACCAGGTAATGCTACATTATTTTAAAAATGTTAAAAAAAAACGTTGGTTGTTACTGTGATGATGATGCAAACTTGAATGTGCTAAATCTAAGGCTATTACTCTATGAATGAGAACAATTTAGAAAGAACACTCTCTCTAAAACAGAGAAAATGCAATGTATGCTAAAATAAAGGGGACAAAACATAAGCAGAGGCATAGCATATCCCTGCCCCCCAATGATTTGAGCAGCAGACTGGGAGAGAGAACTCCTGGGTTTTGTTCCTCGCTCAAGCTGCATAATCTCCTTGCCTAAGCAATCCCTTTTGAAAAATGGCAATGCTGCGTATCTCACAGAGCAATGCCATGCCTTCATTAAATATCTATCAAGTTCCTTGATATATGAAAATAAAAGGCATTAAGGAAATGCACACTATTGTTTCTTATCATTTCTTCTTAGTAGAATGTTGGTAAAAGACTTGTCTTCCATAGGATGTCTGTGTGTTCTCTCAGCTTCTTCAAGTACCAAATGGGACAAACATTGTGAGTAGGATAAACTTAAAAAACAACAAATGGTCTGGTAGCACTTTATAGAGTAAGAAAACATGATGGTATCATGAGCTTTCGTTGGCACAGCCCACTTCTTCAGATGACCGAAGTTTTGAGTTCAGGATGTGCAGACCCAAAATAAATAAGGAAGAAGGGGGGAGGGAGGGAGGAAAAAAAAGTGGGGGGCGAGAAACAAGGAGCAAAGGTATGGAAATATCAAAGGGAAAAACAGAAGGCAGAACTGGGAATCAGTGAGCACCTGAATATTGGGTAGTTAAAACGAAGCAGATAAGAATCAAAGTCAATAGCTAGTACCCTTCCTAGCACAGGAATCTACACAAAGAGCTGTTTGCACCTTCATTGAATGCTAAGTTGATCGTATCCCAACCATCCCACATCAGGATGAGGTCATTAGCATGAGAATTGAACTTGCATATGAGTTGTAATTCCAATGCCTCTCTGTGTATTTGGCTGGTAGAATTGGTTTGTGACAAGACAGCCACTTGAAGATCTTTTAAACAATGATTAGGGTATTCTGATTTGTCAATGTATAAAAGACCAATTTTTACTATATTCACTATCATTAATTTTTGTTGCAAAAGGGATGTTACATGCAAATATTTCAGTGATATTCAGATGGCTATCTTAATGATTGTTCAGGATATGTATCTCATCCCTGTGGTGGGAGCATCTTCTTTATGATATAGAAAGTGCAGGAGTGTTGGAGCAGCCTGCAGACATAGCAGTTTTGAACAGTGGTGGGCAATCTGTAGCCCTTAGGCCATGTTCAAATCATTGGGTTTCTATGTGTAGCCCGCGAGACATTTTGTTTACTGTTACCTACATGCAGAGTGGCGAGATTTTGTTAGTTTCCATCCTCATAGTTTTTTTTCTTACCAGTATTACTAAAGTGACATGCATGTGAAGCAAAGGCTTGTGAAGTGAGGTGCATGCTGATTGCACAAAACACTGACTTGAGAGCCATGCGCTCCCTCTGAATCCAATTGGAACACTGCTATGGTTAAATTCTCGCCCTCCTCATGTACTCTAGGACAGGGGTTCCCAAACTTTTTGACACAGGGACCAGTAAATCCATTCACCAACTTTTGGAGGACTGGTAATGTTCATTTGCATATTCATTAATCAAATGATGAATATTCAAATAAGTTGTTTCTGGTCCTCCCAAAACCCCCAGTGCCAGCTTTAGCAAAGCTTTTGATATGGTCACCCACAGTATTCTTGCCAGCAAGTTAAGGAATGTGAATTGGATAAATGGACTTTAAGACAGACAGAAAGCTGGTTAGACCAGGGTTTCCCAAACTTTTTACTTTAGTTGGAATCCTTTTTTTTCAGTACTGCTTTTTGCAGCCCAAAAATATAAACACACAAAAAACAAACTGTGAAAATACCAGACATATAACAAGTCTGGTATTTTCAAATCAGGTAAGTTGTATTATTACTAGATGTATCAGTTCGTAATTTCGAACTGCCTGGCTGGTAAATGTGCTCAGGCGGAATGAGTGTGTCTACCAGCCAGAGAGTTCACAACTATTCGAGAGGTATGTGTGTGTGGGGGGGGGGGGGAACAATAGAATCCCCGGACCGGACTAACTCATGCTTTGTGCTCTGCGAGGGGGAGGGAGGAAACGGGGGCAGCACCCCAAGATCTACATATGGCCGGGTCAGTCCCACTCCCCGCAGGCCGATTCATTCCTCCCCCCTGCTCCCTCCGCTGCGCCTCTGGCCAGCCCCACTTCCCCCAGCCCCCTCCCGGGCAGCCAGTTCTCCCCCGCTTCTCCCAATCTCCTTTGGCCAGCCCTGCTGCCCGCGTCCAGCTCTCCTTCTGGTGGCTGCTTCTCTCCCCCCAATCTTCCCCAGCCAGCTCCCTGCCCCCAACCTCACATCCCCCAGCAGCCCTGCTTCCACCGGCTTCCCAATCTCCCCAGCCTGCCCCGATTCCCCCGTCCAGTGCTGCTTCCGGTGATCAGCTCTCCCCTCCTCCTCACCCCAGAATCCCCTGGCACCTGCACCTTCCCTTAGCCCTGCACCTTCCTGGTGCCTCCCCCTTCCCTTACTGCCCCTGCCTCCTTTGCCCTCTTTTTCCCTAACACCCACCTCCTCACCACTCTCTGTCCCATTCCCCTCCTGCCCCTCTGTGCCCTCACACATGACTTGCTCCATCCTGGCCTTCCTCATGCCCACCCCTTCTTTCAAGCCTTCTCCCAGCACCTCCTCCTCCAGCCTCCAAAGCCCCTCTCCTCTCCTCTCCTCTCCTCTCCTCTCCTCTCCTCTCCCAGCATCACCCTGTCCCCCCTCCCACTGACACCTCCCCTCCTGCCCTTTCCCTCATTTGAACTTGGCCCCCTGGCATTTGTCTCTCTCCTGCACCCTGTCCCTTGGTGCCTTCCCCCCCACCCCTCCGCAGCCTCCGCCCAAGCCCGCCACCTCGCCGCCCAAGCCCATTCCCTACCTTCTGCCTTCCACATTCCGGGGCTGGAGGCCACGCTCAGGCCCCGGAGGCAGCGTGGCCCCGCCACGTGCCTCCGAGGAGTTTTAAAATCCCGGGCCGTAACGTCACGTCACACCCGGGCGTCCTCCCAACCCACGTGCAACACTGCACATGGGCAGCAGCAGGCGGTGAGGAGGATCCGCGCACGGTGGGGACGCTCTGGGGCAGGGTGGAAGGACGCGCGGGGGCCCAGACCCACTCTAGGCAGAGCCAGGGGAAAGACCCAGCTCCACATATTGGTGGAGCAGGGCCCCTGGCTCTGTAACTCACCGGCACTTCCGGGTTCAGGGGCGCAGGGCCCAAATTGGCCTAAGGCTGGCACTGCCGGCAGCCACCAGCCATGCTGAGGCCCGGCATTTTTTTCCTGCGGCCCGGTATCGGGCCACGGCCCATAGTTTGGGAAACGCTGCTCTAGGATAGGGATGTAAAATCCCAGTTAATCAGTTAACGTGTTAAATGTTAAGTTTAACCAGTTAACTCTGTATTTCTCCAACTGTGGGTACCAACCACCTGGTCACGAGCAACTTAGAGGGGGGTCACGGTTTCACCAAGTTTGAGAACCCCTGAATTAAGTGATTATGTGTGGGATCCCAGCTGGAGAATGCTCCAGCCCAACCCCTTCACTTGTCAGCCCCTCCGGCCTTACCTGTTCACATTCCTGTTCTAGGCGCGCAAGTGCAGTTAGCAATACTACCCTATTCTGGAAGACCATCTTTGTTACAATAGGCCTGTGTCCCACTGAAATGGAGGGCCTACGTTGCCCATCACTGGTTTTGAATAATATGTAAAAAGATAAATTCACATTCTTTGTATGTGTTAATACAAAACATAACAAAAACAAACAATAATAAAACAAACCCTGACTAGAAATAGTTATGAGCTAGGAAAAGCAGTTTGGGTATTGATATGCAAATATGCACACTACATATTCCTGTGTTGATAAAAACACTTTTGTAAGAATTATTTTGGCTGAATTACTTTTACTGAAAAAAGGGCCAGTTAAATAAAGGAAATGTAAGCTTTTTTGTTGTTTTGGTCAAATCCTTAATGATATTTTAATGGGTTTTTACGGCTTAATTTTTTTATTGGAGAATTATTTTTAATAGCGGTTTATGAAGTACTTGTGCACGTTTTATGTTACGGATGTTAAGAGGTGGGTAATTGGGTAATCGTGTAGTTGATGCAGTTTGTATCAACGTAACAATTAGTCGATAAGGGAAGGCTCTCAGAAGGGGCTATCCCTGCTGCGGCTCCTACTACATTTAAACTGCAGAGCTGCAACCGGGGTAACTCCTGCACCCGGTGTGAGCCAGGCCTGAGCCAGGCTTGTTCAGTCTCTGCTTGCACCAGATTTAGCAGCCCCTCCCCACTGGGGACTCTTCCCCTCTCCCCCACCCTCCAGGGCTGGCCATGGACAAGGGCTGCTGCCGGAGCAGCCTCGCCTGCCCCTTCTTCCCCCCGTGCAGCAGTGTGGTTGGGGAGGAATGGGCCCCACAGAGATGGTGCTGGGGGGAACTGGCTTTTAAGACAGCTCCAGCTCCAACACTGGTTCCTGCTTCCCCCACTTCTCCCGCTGTCTCTGATATAGAGGCAGCAAGGGGGGAGGGGAAGCGAGTAGTTGACTAATTGACTACTCTTTTACATCCCTATTTTATATAGTCATTGTAGATTGATATAACTATATGGCTAAATAATTGCCTGGATTTGTATAATTGTTACTTGATAAACCGCAGCTGTTATTGGTCATGTATGTTTGTTTAAACACTTGTTATCTGTAGAGTATGACATTTATAGTTTCTGCTTGTTCCTTGAAATGTTGCCTTTCATCTTGCAATACAGATTTTATATGCTACAGGTACCTTTACCACTTCTGATCAGCCAGCCCAGTCTCTCTCTCTCTCTCACTTGTTAAATTAAATAAAAACAAGTTGTGCTTTCTCCCATGATGCTCCTCATCCTGGGGAGACAGTCCTTGTAAATAGCTACAGGCCTACCTTATTATCCTTCTTCAAAGCCCTCCTTAAACCTTGTCTTGAGATGCCTGAAAAAAAATTGACAGTGGCAGGCCACTGCTTAATATGCTTACTAGTTTTGTCTCATTGGTTCTTTGTACTCCCCTGTCTGTATCCATCTTTTGTCTTCCATTTAAATTGTAGCTCTTTGGGCAGGAACTGTATTTTTATTCACTATTTATACAACACCTAGCACATTGAGGTCCTGATCCATGGCTATGGTATCTATGCAATATAATATTGCTAGTAGTAGTAATAATAATAATAATAATAAAGTTACAGTATTGCAATTAGGTGTGTGAAAGGTTAACTGGTAAGCATCACCCTTATCGGGTGCTGGTTACCAGTTCTGAGCAAGCGTTAACTAGTGAGGGCTAGAGCAGCTCCCCACCTGCCATAGGCAGAGAGCTGTTCCATCCCTATGGGAACCCACCATGGACAGGGGCTACTCCAGTCATCTAGAATCACGGTAACGGGTTAAAAATTCCATGTAACTTGTTAACCTGTTAACCAGGATTTCACATCCCTAGTCTAAATTCAGGCACTTAAAATCTATATTTAGGCATCCAGATAAATATCTTGTTTTCAGGTGTGTTGACCTTGTATTGAAGTCAGTGGGAACAGTACTCAGTACTTCTAAAAATAAGGTCATGTTTATTAGATGTCAAATGTAGAATTGGCTATAGGGATGTAAACATTTGTTTAAAAATGTAACCATGTAACGGGTAAAAATCCTAGTGGCTGCATGCAATGCAGGCTCGTACATATATATAAGCTTTATACCACAGAGCCCACAGCGAAGCTGGCTCTTCAGAAACAGGGCATCAAGGACTCCCAGGGAGCCACCACATAACCTGCAGCCAGAGCAGCCCCTGCCTGTGGTGGGACCCAGTAGGTGGGGAGCTGCTCCTACCCCTTCCGATTAACCAGAAGGGGTACATCTCACCTGTTAATGCTTATTTTTACATTTACATCCCTAATTGGATACTTAACTTTAGGCACCCAATTTTGAAAAGTGGTATTAATCTCTATGTAGTTGAACACATTTTGGAGAGTTAAGGTATATTCTGACTATCAATAGTGTTTATAAACACTATTGTTAGTCTCCACAGTTGCTGCCTAATTTATGTGAGCAGCAGCAGCAATGTTATTATTTTATGTTTACCTTGTCACTTGCTTCTAGTGGGAAAACTACTTTTCAGTAATCTCCTGGTAATTCATATTTTTTTAATCACTAGCTTGTACCATTAGACATATACCCGATAATGAACCAGACAATAATTGTGCGTTAAGGGACTCTCAGTGTTGACTTGTAAATTAGAAGTGCATAATAAACAAAGATGATCATAAATCAATTACTGACAGTACAGCAAGGCAATTATGTTTTCCTAGATCATTTTAGAATTTGCTATGAATAAACTGTACAATAAGCGTATATGTTGTTTTTATTATACTTATTTATGCTGGACTTACTTTTTCATGGCCATTCAAGGAACTAAAGAGGAGTAAGTAGTTTGCTAAAGTTATAACACCATAGAGTAATTGTCCCCAGCTCCTTGTTAGGGACATTAAATTTCGATTTATCAACTAATCTAACAGTTGATGAAATTTCAACTACTCAGTAAGGTGGGGGCACTCACTAGCCCTTTGCACAAATCCCTTTGAAATGTACAAGAGCCACAGGCAGCTCTCCTACATTTCAAAGAGAAAGGCACAGCAGTAGGGATACCTCTGCCTCCCCTGCCCCCCATGGAGACAGTGCTGGGGGCAGCCATCTTTTAAGCTGACTCCCCCCAGCACCGGCTCCTGCTCCCCCACTCTTGATGCCTCTCTCTGCTAGAAGCAGCAAGGTGGGAGGAAGTGACTAGTTGAATGACTGCTTGACAATCCGATAAGCTTATGCTTTATTGGATAGTCGACTAGTTACTTACATCCCTGCTCCCCATACGAAAGTGGGTACTGCCTGAGTGGAGTCCTGGTTCTACCATCATTTCCTGAGCTTTGGCCAGAAGAGCTGAGCAAATGCAAGGGGGAGATATAAAACTAAAACCTGAAAAGGTGTGGTAACTTACTTTCCTCCCCTTAGCAAGGGAGGAGTTAAAGAAGGAATTGTGCCCTTCCCAAAGCCTGCTTTTGATAGTTGAACTGCTCATCACACAGTGCTAGAAGTTAGGTCACAATGTAGCCTTAAATCCATGGTGTCCAACATGCTAGTCACATGTGGCTATTTGGCTGGTTGAGTGTAGCTATTTCGCTATAGTGTTTCAGAACTTGTGGACATCACAGCCTTAAATTAATATAATGTTATGAAATGTTACCTAATTCTAATGAAGACTTCGTTGGCATTTACAGTTTATTTATCTATATAGTGATAGAGCTGGAATACCATAATCAAACCAGAATTCTAGTGTACATACAGTTAAACATGGTCCTTGTCTAAAGAGCTTACAGTCAAATGAATGTTGCATGTGTGAGGTTTAAGAATGATATGAAGCAGATATTGGTTCAAATGACATTTAGCCCTGATATAAACATTAAGTGACTAGTTGTAGAAATATAGCATCCTGCAGTATTTATATAATTTGTTAAAACATAGCCATGATCTTTCTAGAAATTTCTTATGGTGCAAAGCAGAGGAAGTACATCATAGAGTATTCACAGCTACTTCTTAAATAATGTTTAATTTATACAGGACAGTGCTTATTTTAAGAATATTGGGGCACTATAGCATAACTTTCTCAATCCTGACAATTTCAAAAGAATAAGAGTATTCCCTTCTTCAATCAAATATTAAAATAATATAATGAAAAATAATTTCAGGTAAATCATTATACACAGAAAAGGATTTGGTGGGTTGTACTTATTAGTGCTTCATTTAACTATCCAGCTTTAAATGTAGCTCCATGATATGATTTTATTAAAGAAAAGGCCCATAAAGGAAGACTTACTATCTCAACATGTTCAAATTCAAAAAAAGTGATTGTGTGTTGACCTTGTATGCTGCATAACTACCTAAATTGCTGAACATGAAAGGAGATGGGAACTGATTTGTTTGCAATATACAATAAATGTATAATAGAGGCACAGTTTGAGGTCAGAAAAGATTATTTAAGAACAAAGGACACTTTTACCAGCAAAGTCCTCACTATATGGAATAGTTCAACGAATAATAATGTCTAGGGACATAAAAGAGTAGTAGTGACTAGATTGAATTTTGATCCTTCCTAGTCTTCAATACGTTTGTCTTTTCTGAAAAGAAGATAGCTCTTCCTTTGTACTTTAAAAGGTTTACTTCTGTTTGCACAAAGCATATATGCCCATATATTATTTAATATGTAATAAACCACAAATATGAAGTCTCAGCTGTCACCATTAAGTCCATGGAATAGAAGCTCTGGTTGACTCCACACCTTCTGAGGAAGTTTAGTGAGCCATCACTCCATCTAGAAACAGCATAGTGCCAGGCCCAGAGAGTATCCCTGTGGAGGTATTCAGTGATGGTGAAATAGCACTCATGCAAAAACTTCAACATCTTGTTAGAATTTGCCTTAATGAGAAAATCACACCCAACTTAAAAAATGGCAATATTGTGACTATTTTTAAGAAAAAGGACAAGTAGGAATTATCAGGAATTATCCATTCTAGGAATCTCCTTGCTCTCATCCTTTTGAACCATCTCCTCCCTCTTGCTGAAGATGTCTTTCCAGGATCCCAGTGTGGTTTCAGACCATCTTTCGGCACCACCAACTAAAATGTTGAGAATAACACTAGCCATTCTCCTAAATGAAGCTTTTAATTCCATTAATTGTGAAACATTATGGAAGGTTTTGTCTAGGCATGGTTGTCCATAGTAGTTAATTTCTGTTCTCGGGCTACTTTGAGGTGGGATAACTGTCATTAATCTCTGTAATGGTTTGGAGACAGACCCGTTCACCATCTATAATGGTGTTGAGCAAGTCTGTGGTATTGCCCCAATCCTTTCCATCTGTGTTATCAGAATCTTGATTCTTAGTCATGACAACATTTCTTCTAGAATTAGGATAGACTACTGCATGGATAGCCAACTCTTCAATCTGTGATGTCTTCATTCTAGAACTAAAATCACCAAGACTGTTATTACTGACATACAGTATGCTGATGACTGCTATCCTTGTGCACACTGAGGCCGACTTGCAGTCTTCCCTAGATCTCTTTTCGGGCGCCTATCATTGCTTGGGACTTTCCTTCAACACTGGGAAGAATCAGGTGCTTCACCAGCCTGCACAAATTACCCCCTTTCTCCCATAGATTGTCATTACTAGAAAAGTTGGGGATTTCCCTTACCTTGGTAGCTATCTTTCCCAGATAACCAATTTTGATGTGGAGATTGAACAACGGATTTTTTGTGCTAGCACACCCTTCTCAAAGCTGTTCTGTTATGTCTTTATTGACAAAGAGTTCTGGATGGAAACTACGATCCTAGTCTATAATGCTGTCAACCCCACTGTTCTTTATGAGTCTTAGCAGTTGGTGATATACTGAAGGCATCTTAAGTAGCTGGAGTGGTACCTACAGTGATTCCTTAGGAAGATACGCCTTATCATATGAGAAGACCATTGCACCAATGCCAACATTCTCTCTGCAGCTAATATCTCCAGTGTTGAAACAAAGATTATAAAAACATCAGTTTCACCAGGCTGACCATTCTACTTGGATGGCTGTTAGTCATCTTCTGAAACAAGTCCTCTTTTCACAATTTAATCGTGGTGCAAACACTAGAAGGATACCCTGAAAGTATCTTAAAAAGGGAGGCATTGATCACAGTAATTGGGAAAAGCTGGCTGGCAATAGAGTGAAGCTATGTCACATCATACATAAAGTCCCAGCCCATTTTGAAGAGAATCATCTTGCTCAAGAGGTTGAGAAATGGCAAAGGTACAACATTCTGGCTAGCAGTTGTGCTCTTTCCATGCATCCACCTGTAAAATACAAATTGGACTTCTTAGCCATCATAGGTCTGATGAGTGACTTTTCCCCCCATGGACATCATCTTCATATTGAGAGATAGCAGACAACAGCACAGCATAAAGATTGGTACTTTCTATGACTGAAAATACATAAGCCACTTACTAAATTCCTAATTATGATCATGGAAACAGATGACTTTGTATAGCTCTGAATGTTGTTTTGATTTCCACTCTGTCACTTGGGAGATGGAGACATGAATTCCCCAGCATTGAGGGTTTGACTGAGAATAAATTACAGCTCCTTTTCCACCTAACAGAAGAAAAATAAATAAATGCAGCCTTCTATTAACATGTTGCATCACAAAATGAGTAAGAAAAGATAGAAGAGTAGGTTCTACTGTTCTAAAAGAAAGAGTTCCAATTGTGTCCGAGAAACCAAGAAGCAGATGAGTGAGGGCCTTCCCGTGCTCTGTGTGTGTGTTTGTGTATTTCAGTTTGGAATTTTTGGAACTTCAGTTTCAGAAATGCACTCTCATAAATTACAGATTGATGTATATTGGTTCTCATTTCAGGGTGGAAGAACTGTGTTTTGGTGGCTGTGATTTTCTACTATCTGAGAACCCACGAAGGTTTTATGAAATGAAGTGAAAAATGAGGGGTGGTTTTACTTTAAAACTGAAAAGTCTCCATCGGCTGTGAATTGTACCCAGCTGCCATGACACTCAAGGAGATGTTTTAACAATTGCCTGGTTACAGTAGTTAGTCCAGCCACACCTCTTTTTCTTGGGCACTCCCTTGTTGGGCCAGGAGGGGAATGACAGTGTCACTTAAAACAGTTTTCTGTTGAACACCCATATCTTAAAAATTTCAAGTGATTACAGCTGAGAAGTTCTCTTCTTTTTCATGTTGGTGGTTTTTTTTTCTTTTGAACAAATATCTAAGAATGCAACAAGAATTTTCTTGGAATTCTGTCATGGCATCTTTTGCAATTTGGAGATATTAATCTTCAGTTTTCTTCTCAGAGCTAAATTCAGTACAATTAAGTAGGTTCACTTTTTTTTCCTCTGTATGGATGCTTGCAGCCATTTTTGGTTTGTTTTTTCATCTTCAACAAATCGACTCACTTTGATGGTGTTTTTTGGGCACTGTTATTAATTATGGGTGTTTAAAGTTGAAGGCCTGGAATTTGTTATGTGAACTAAGTTTTGATAATGATATTGGTTTCAAATGACTTGCTTGCAGGATTTCTCTCATCAGTTTGTATTCTTTCACTTCAATGGATAAAATTTAATTCAGTGTCACATTTGATCTTTGAGTCCAATTTTTTTTAACCTTTTTGTGATGAACATGAGCCATTTTTCATGTTACTTTACAGCTCTTGTAAATTTTTACATTTTATATTGGAAGAATATTCTGTTATCATTACTCTAGTTCAGCGATATGTCTCTCAAGTTCAAGTTCATGCATATTGAAGCAGATAAATTTGTATACTTTGTTTTTCAGTTGCTAAACAGTAATTGCTCTTTTTCTTTTCTTGGCAATATTGATCATCAACTTTTATGATAGATTGAGAAAGAACCACCTAATCAATTAAAATACAGTAAGACGTAGTGCAGGGTTTCCCACCCTATGGGTCAGGACCCTAATATGGGTCACCATTACATTTCAAAAGGGTCGCCAAGTGTCTCCCCAGGTGGCTCTGTCCTCCCCCTGTTTTTTAATTGCCTTGGGTCACCAAGTCTTCCGGAATTGTCAAAATGGGTCCCCATGTAGAAAAGGTTGGGAACTGCTGGGGTAGTGGGAGGGAAATGAGCTAGCCAGCTTTCAATAATATACAGTTTTCAGGTGCTCAAAAAATGTCTGTTTGTAGCAAACTAAGCTTTCGTAGGAGCTTACTATGCCATATGTTCTGACATTTATTTTTTCTACCCTCAAATTATGCCTTCTCTTCTATCGCTATTGATTCTACAAATTTCCCTTCACCTATGCACCCTCACACAGTTTCATAACTTTCTAGTTTCTTAATAGGTGTAACAAGAAATTTGAGTGTCTCATCACTTCCTTTTTGTAACTTTTGGGACTAGTTTTCATTCAGATATTAATACTGTAAAAAATTAGGTTCTAATATCACAAAATTTTCATCTATATTTACATGTAAATTCTGCACAGTCAGACAGAACTATAAAAACTAGAAATGAAAAATTTGAATGGAACCTAAAAACCTCCTGTGTTTTCACAAAAAAGTGGAAGTTGAGCTTCTTAGTGTGTATAGAGATTATGCTTATAAAGTTTGCAGACAATATCAAGCTGGGAGCAGTTGCAAGCCCAGCAATAGTCAGGTTACTCCCAGGCACAAAGAACCAGTCATTTACTCCAAGTTAGGTGCACTTTAGATCTTATACCAAAGACAATTCTTGTAGCCAATCCTGTAATGAACTACTTATCTAGGAAAAGGAAATAAGAGAGTTACTTACAAGGCTAAGGTAGGTAACCATACACCCAAATGAATTCCAATCTTAAGTTTCAAAAAGTAATAGAAGCTTCTATAATAAGCCAACTCTCTATGGGTATGTCTACACTTGCACCCTCGTTCGAACTAGGGATGCAAATGCAGACATTCGAAATTGCTAATGAAGCGGGGTTTTAAATATCCCACGCTTCATCAGCAGGATTTCACCGGCGCGTTACTCTGAATGCCAGCTGTTCCGAAAGTGAAAGTGCGTGCCGGGACGCATTAGTTCGAACCAAACCCCTTGGTTCGAACTAACATTACTCCTCATTTTTTTGAGGGGTCTTTCACTTTCGGAACAGCTGGCATTCGGAGTAACACGCCTGTGAGATCATGCTAATGAAGTGCAGGATATTTAAATCCCTGCTTCATTAGCAATTTCGAATGCCTGCATTTGCATCCCTAGTTTGAACTAGGGTGCAAGTATAGACATACCCTATGTCCTTTAGGGTTAACCCAAGCTAAGCACTGGAGATCTTCTTTTTATGCTCAGTAATTTTTGCCCCCCAGACTACATCTGCATAATAATTGAAAACCCTCAGCTCACCCATGACATCTGACTAGGGTTTCCATTGCTCTCTGTAAGGGGCTGTTTTAATTCTGTTGAGGCTGGAGCCGAGTTTGGTGATCCTTCACCCTGACAGGGTCCCAAAGCCCAGGTTCCATCCCAGCCACAAACATCTAGCACAATTGAACAGCCTCTTATTCCAAGCTCTCTGAGCCCTAGTCTAGGGATGTAAAATGTAGTTGAATCAACCAATTGACTATCTAACCCTGCTGCGGCTCTGCCAGCTCTTAATGCATTTAAAAGAGTGGTGTGCAGCTCTGGTGACCCGATGCAAGCTGATTCCCAGCTCATACTGGGTCCCCCACTATGCTTCTGCTTTTAAAATGTATGAAGGCAGGCTCTTGATACATTTTAAAAGCAGAAGTGAACCATCTGAGATGTGTGGTGAGATGGGAATCAGCTGATTTCCAGCTCACACCTGGTTCCCGTTACCCCTCTGCCTCTCCTGCGGAGATGGTGGTGGGGGAAACTGGCTTTTAAGCTCCTTTCTCCCATTGCTGCATCTGACAGAGGCAGCAAGTTTTGGGGAAAAGCAACTAGTCAAGGGACTAGTCGACTATCCGATAAGATTATGCTTATTGGATAATTGACAAGTCGCTTACTTCCCTACCCTAGTCAGCCAGCATAGGCCAGCTCTGTATTTGTTCCTCCTTGATAGGGCTTTTTATTCCCTTCCCTCTCTTGTGCTTTGAGTGGCAAACTCAGCTAATGGAAAGAATTCACTTGCACAATTCCTCTTTGAAGAAGAAGGGTGAGGAGAGCAATCAACAAAGTTTTTTGTCCTCTTCGGTTCCACAGTACTTCATTTGATGTTGATGAGCCTTCCTCATGGGGCAAGACATAATACCTTCAGTTGGAGATCAGCACTTTACACTAATTAATGTTTCTTTCTTGTTTGGTGATTTACATAATCAGAAGCTTATAATACAAGCCCTTAAATATTACCTTACAATATGGGAAATACCACTGTATAATGAGATGAGTGCAAGCAGCAACAATAAAATCTAAACACTAAACACATTTTTTATCACTCTAATACCTGTTTTAACAATACTAACACTCATGAGAGCTAGACTACATATTTGTCAGTGTTCCACTGAGGTATGATGTGGTCCTTGGCATAAGCTGGCACCTGGTCTGTTAGCAACAGGGTTGCTGCAGTCATGCTTGTAAAATTTGTTTCTAAATAATTTCATTTAAAAAAATGGAGTGCTAAATGCTTTCAGTACTTTTCTGCTTCTCTTGAAGGAAATCCACTATAAATACTAACATAAGAATTTTTTGATATGTAACTTTCAAACAACAAAATTGGGTAACAAGGGCAATTAAAAGCTTCATTAATTAATCATTTAAAATAGTGTCAAATGAAATTCTTCAGCTTAGTTTGAGAATATAGTAATAATTATTCTTGAATATGTAGAGTCTCAACCCCTCTTCAAGGCTGTGTGTGCTATAAATTAGTTCACATCATTAATAAAGATTTCGTGTTGACAGGAACAGTATGCCTCTGGATGTGCTGCTGACCCTTCATCTTGTTCTCCTGATTTTTATACTCTGAAATATTTGTTTTCTCAACTGAACAAATAAAAAAGGCTTAGATGTAAATGCATGTGATACAAAAACACAACTATTGCTGTTTCATTGTCATTGCAGAAAACAAATTTCCATTTTCACATAGGTATGGCAGAAGTCTATGGTGGAAGTGGAGAGAAGGCTAAAAGCAACCAGTGAATAATGTTGAGAAGTTTGAACTAAAGTTTTCTGTACTCTATAGGACTAACATAGATAATATGTACATATGATCTGATGTTTTCAAAGCAGTGCTTCATAACCATTGATGGTTCAGTAGAGTCCCCATCATCCGACCTAAACGGGACCGACACATGGTCAGATTACCAAATATGTCAGATGATACAGACTCTACTGTAGAGAGCAACAGAACAGCTGATGCCGCTCCTGCCGGGACGAAGCGTCCCCAGCAGAGCAGCATCAGCTGTTCCGTTGCTCTGTAGGAGCAGCTGCTGCTGCTCCTGCCGGGACACTTCCAGGCAGGAGCAGCAGCAGCTTTTCCTAGAGAGCAAAGGAACAGCTGATGCCGCTTCTGCCGGGGACATCCCCTACAGGAGCGGCATCAGCTGTTCCATTGTTCTCTAGGAGAAACTGCTGCCACTCCTGCCAGGGCCGCTTCGTCCCCGGCAGGAGCGGCAGCAGCCGCTCCTAAAAAGTGATGGGGCAGCAAGCGGGGCTGTTCTCCCGGCCTATGCTGTATCCGACCCTGCAGCTCCCAGGGACAAAGCGGAGTGTCGGATTACCGGGTGTCGATTAATCCGTACTCCACTGTATATAATTAAGCTGTGGAACTCACTGCTGCAAGTCACTTGTCAGAAAGCCTAGAAGATTCAAAAGACAACTGCATGCTATTGCAGCAAATAAAATATTCACAACTAGGGGATTAGAACTAATAAGTGTAAATGAATCTCATGTTTTATGGCAAGCCGAACTGTAACTGCTTGTTATTGAAACATCCTATTATTTTTGTTGTGTTATTTTTTCATTGTCTCTTATGGGCATTTTATACTTTCTTAGGAAGAATAGATGCTTTTTTTTTTTTTTTCCTCACTGGCCAGTGTCAAAAATAGGATAAAAGACATGAATGGGCCACCAGAGGCTGAGATACTGTAGTAAAAAACACCATGAAAATCCTTATAAATTTTGTAAATTATTTTTACTCCCATACGGTAATTCCTTTAATGTCAGGTATATCATCTGGCATAGAAAGTAGCTACACGTGGAAGAGTAGCTAATATTTTGAGGCTCTTTAAAGCACAGACTCTGGAATAACAAGATCAAATAGCTGGAAAGTGAAACTAGAAAAATTCAAATTGGAAATAAGAAATAACTTTTTAACAGTGAGGATAATCAATCATTGGAATATTTTAAATAATTTAATTGGAATAATGTAAAATCCTCGTTAACCAGTTAACTGGTTAAACCTTAGGTTTAACCTATTAAGCAGGATGGAAAGGGGGCTGTGAGGTGTTCTTAGCCTCCTCTCCTCCAATCTTACCCTGCAAGGGTCTGATGCCGCCTCTGTTGCCTCACACAGGGGCTCCTAGCTCCTTGTGAGACTACTTCCTCCCACCGCAATCCACATCATGGTGGGCCCGGCGGGGCTGGAGCAGCGCTGGGCCCACAGCAGTTAATGGTTTCTTGGTAAGCATCACCCAGTAAGGGAGGTGCTTACTGGGTAACTGGTTTACCAGCTACTCGTTCACATCCCTAAACAAAGAAGCTAAATCATCATCGCTCAGTCTTTAAATCAGGATCAGATGTCTTTCTGAAAGATAACTTGTGAATGAACTCAAGGATATCACTCTGTCATGGTAGGTTAGAATAATTCCATCTATTGCAAGGAGTACTGAGTGAAAGTTTATGACTTCACTTATACGGACCAGTTTAGATGATTATAGTAGTCCATTCTGGCCTAAACATGTATTAATCTACTAAGTAAGCCCTTTCATTTTCAGTTTAAACTGATTTTTACCCCCAAAAAATCTCAGGTTTAACAAAAAGTATTAACTTTTTTTCCCCAATATTACCCACTTTTGTACCATCAAATAAATAAAAATAACTTGTTTTATTAGGAAAATACTATACATTGTATGAGAAATATATATTGTGATAGGACATTAGTCTGCAAAGCTGCCTGTGTAAGTAAGGCTATATTTTAGTTTAGAAGATGCATAAAATAAACAAATAGGCATGCACACAAGTTCTGAAGTGTTTGAGCATCTGAATATACTGAAGCAAAATACAGGACTATGTAGCACTTTAAAGACTAACAGGATGGTTTATTAGTCTTTAAAGTGCTACATAGTCCTGTATTTTGCTTCAGCTACACCAGAGTAACATGACTACATTTCTATTACTATTCTGAATATACTGATGCATCCATCTCATGCCAACCACATACACATTTCAAGCTGTTAGCAGATAACCATTTAAATATTCACCACACTAAAATGTATGAAAGGAAAATATGAATCATAAAACACTTCAGAAGTAAAGGAAATATTCAAAAGCTTTTAATAAACAAAACAGGAGAAAATGATTAAGTTGAGTGTATGCACTGCAAATGGTGTGGCCCAATTAAGTGTAAATATTTATAGGCAAATAGTTCTCATTCTCAACAGTAAACTGTATTCAAATCAAAAATTTTATTTGGGGATTAGAGTGAGATTGTTCCCTTAAATTCAGGCATGATTTTTGAGCTCAGCTTGAGTTCTGCAGCAAACCACATTAATTCCATTTATCAAAACGTTAATTTCCTGAATAATTTTCTCCCTTGTTTGTTCCATCCACCAAAATGTACCTCATACTTACCCAGAAAAATTAAGTTTTTTGTGCCAGTTTTCAACTGTTTTTGTTGTTGTAGTAGTAAATAATGATTGATTACCTGGGGAAAATTCAGTAAAATAAAAACTAAAAATGAAAGGCCATAAATGCAAACTTTATAGCTACGCTACAGGTTGAATCTCTCTAGTCATGCACCCTCAGGACCTGACCGGTTCCAAGCAAGAGAATTTTTCCAGACCACAGACGTTCAGTATTGTCTAGCAGCATTATCAGCACTTCCACTGCTTACTGGACTATTGGAGAACATTTAGCGGTAAATTAGAGCTAAATAACAGCACAGAACACTGACGCTAAGACTGGTGGCTGTAAACAAACTTTATGACTGCAGATTTGGCCACACCCATGAAAAGTGGACATTCAGATAATTAAAATAATTTTGGACGAAGGATGTTTCTGGCCCAGAGTGTTCTAGACTAGAGAGGTTTAACGTGTACTTGTCTATAGTGAGAACTTGATTATGTTGACACTAGTGAACTGATAATGTTACTTACAATGTAATGACAGAAAACGACCACTACATAATTTATACCTGATCGTACTTTGAACTCGTATGTCACCCTTATCCAAGGATCATGATATGATTTACATATATTAATCAGTTTAACTTCATAACCCCCTGTGAGGTAGTGAAATATTATGCTCATTTATGGGTGGGAAACAAAGGCAAAGAAGTTGCAGGATGCCGGTTTTCTTAAATCAGTGACAGAACCAGGAATAAAACTCAGGAAGCCTGATTTCCTATCCTCTGATCTGATCATACTCCGTACACTTTCCACTGTTGTAACAGTTACATAGAAGTATGATACACCTTTGTTAATGCCATTCATTTTTGTTACCTAAGTATTGCAAAAATGTCATCATTGTAGATAACAGCTCTGATTTTACATATTATTGCATAGGTTCTCTTTCTTGCTTATAGGATCACCACTCATCTGCAAGTTCATCTGTATTCTAAGAAACATAGCTATTGACAAAATCCTATGGAGTAGACCAGGGATGGAAAATAAAATGGTGGCGGTTTGCCAGGATTAGTCCCTGGCAAGCTGCCACTGCTATATTTACTGACACTTCTGCAGGTACAAGTGATTTCAGCTCCTGTTGGCAGTAGATCATCATTCCCAGCCAATGGGAACTGGGGAAAGTAGCATGGACTGGGACACCGACAATCCATGGCCAACAGGAGCTGCAGTTGCCCATATCTGCGAAGGCAAGGGTAAATACAGCATTGGCAGCTCGCATGGGGAACTGGATCCTGTGTGCTGGTATTTGCTCATCCCTGGTATAGACTGTAGAAACCTTTCTGTCCTTGGCACAATAATTCATTGAGAAATCATACTGTAGCAAAAATCTTTTAAGGATCACAGTTTCAAAATAGTCCACTAAAATGGTTCTTCCTTCTTCCCTTCCGTCCCCTCAGTTAGGAAAAACCAAGATGAGAAGTGAAGGAAATATTTGCAATCTATTTTTTGCATCATTGAGCTGTTCCATTGTGCTGAATCAGCACCAGGAATTGGCATAGGCCTGAAGTAGAAAGATTGTGTGTTTGTAACCAGTTGATTATTATGTTATGGATAGCGGTATATTTGTTCCAGGGTTAGGCAGAACGGAAAAGTTGAGGATGTTAATTTAACAACCTATGGAACATTCTGACATGATTTGATATACTAGAAAATATTTTAAATCCAAAAATAAATTGAAAAACTGTTTCATTCTTAAATTGCAAACAAAAGCTGTGAAAAAAATTTCTTCAGGTGAAAAAGGGGGAGATGTTGTTGCACTTGACATTAGAACATAAAATTACCATTATTCTAATAACAAAAATACATGATGGATCCAATGACTAATTTTACTGACTATTTTCAAGGGCAGTAAAGTAACTACAGTAAAACTCCGATAGTCCGGCATCCAACTGTTCGGCACTCCTGATACTCCGGCATCAAAATGCCAAGCGCACCTGACCAGCTGATTAAAAAGCCTGCTGCTCAGCACAGGTGCTGGTTGTAACCAGAGGGAGCATAAGGTTCCGGGGGGGGGGGGGGAGGGGGGAGACGAAGTGGGATCGTGTTACAGTATGGAGAAGAGCATTTTGCTTCAGGGAGGGGAGGGGGAGAAGGATCAGGTTACAGCACGAAGGAGAGAGACTCGAAGAGGAAAGGGGAGAGGAGAGGGAGGGAGATTGTGTCCTGGCCAGCTGTTAAACCGTGCAGCTGTACCGGACCTCCTGATTCTCCGGCAAATCTGATAATCCTGCACCACCTAGGTCCAAAAGGTGCCAGATTATTGGAAGTCTACTGTAATTAGCTTTGCCCTTACCACTAAATGTTGTTAATTTTAGCTAAAATTATAATTTTTAAAATCCATTTTTCACTGCACAAACATCATATTTTTGTCACAATTAAATTCTGCTCATGTGAGTGTGTAAATTGGAAAAATAAATGTATTTCAGCAAAACATTGATCTGAAGAAGTGGGTTGTGTCCACAAAAGCTCATGATACCATCCATGTTTTTTGTTAGTCTCTAAGGTGCCACAGGACCATTTGTTGTTTAAGTTATTTGAATAACTCTGTGAGCCTTTAAGGACCTGGACCCAAAACATTTGAACCCTGAGTGTCCACAAGACTATTTTTTCTAGTGCTTCAAGGTGCCTGGACTTATAGTACGAAGTAAAACAAATACAAAAGATAGTATCTTCCCTATAACCACCAAACTCATCTGAGAAGAGAACACCAATCACAATGTTCTCTTTAGGAGCTTCCCAAGCTATTTACCTCACTTCAGTCCTCCCTTTTTGTTCAGCTTTTCTCCATTAGGATTTCCTCTGTGAGCCTCCCTCTCTCCCTTTTTTACCTTCTTTTTTCTCTCCCTTTGCTATTACTCTTGGTACATGTTTCTTTACGTGAGGGAATTATGTTCGCCTCTTCTTCTCTCTAGTAGATTTGACATCTTTTTATTTCCATAGTTCTCTCTATCCTCAGCATTCCATGCAGGTGACATAGGTTTCTAAAATGCACTATGACAGACTCAAAACTACTTCTGGGCGAATTCTGCACCCAACAATTAAAAATTCTGTGCACAATATTTTAAAATTCTGCAAAAAATGTCAAAATAACACTCTGTAATCTCACCAGTTTCAATTATTTTGGTAATTTATTTCAAAACACTTGTCAGCGAGTATGTCGTTAACAATACAGACACATACAAAAATTTCCTGAGGAGTAGAGAATTAAACTCCAATGATAACCCAGTATCTGTTTTTCTGCCCCATACTTCAGAGTCCAGTTAGGGAGCCAGACTCATACTTCTCCCTCCCCCCTCACAGCCCCAGGTGTGCCCCTTCCCGCCCAAACACTCACATTCCTGTCCCTCCAGAAGCCAGCTGTGCCCTTCACCACCTCAGACATTCACAGACTCTATCCTCCTGGAGTTTGGGGATCCATAGGGAGAAACACTCTAATGCTAGATCCTAGGCTTGCATAGAATTTCCTGCCTCTTGTTGCCTCATTTCTTCATGGCGTGCTAGGAACTGCAGCTTCTGGGAATCCTCCAATTCCTTCAAATCCTCCAATTCCTTTCCCTTACCCCTGGCCTTTTCTTCTGTTTGCAAGCTGGGCTTTGCTGGGTCCAGCAGCGCTTAGTGGCGCCCAACATCTTTGCAGCCCTTTTCTGGTGGCGGGGGAGGGAAGGGGGAAGGGAAAGGAAATTCTGTGCATCCAGCATTCATTTCTGCAAAATTCTGCATTGCACACTGGCACAGAATTCCCCAAGGACTACAAAATGAAGCATACAGTTAAAATGAAGAGTAGGATGCCTGAAATGAAAGATAAATTTCTTCAATATGAGTAAAGTTTATAACTTACTGACTTGGAAACAAAGGGTAGGAATAAATGGTAAGTTTTCCAAATAGAGAGAGGTAACTAGTGTAGTCCCCCAAGGATCTGTCCTGGGACTAATCCTATTCAACTTATTTATAAATGATCTAGAGAAAGGGGTAAACAGTGAGGTAGCAACATTTGCAGATGATACCAAACTGCTCAAAATAGTTAAGACCAAAGCAGACTGTGAAGAGCTTCAAAAAGATCTCACCAAACTAAGTGACTGGGCAACAAAATGGCAATTGACATGTTCATACGTGTAAATTAATGTACATTGGAAAAAATAATCCCAACTTTACATACAATATAATGGGGACTAATTTAGCTACAGACTACTCAAGAAAGAGAGATCTTGGCGTCATTGTGGATAGTTCTCTGAAAACATCTAGTCACTGTGCAGTAGCAGTCAAAAAAGCAAATAGAATGTTAGGAATTAGTAGAAAAGGGATAGAGAACAAGACAGAAAATATGTTAAACCACGGTACGCCCACAGCTTGAATACTGCATACAGATGTGGTCGCCTTATATCAAAAAAGATATATTGGCATTGGAAAAGGTTCAGAAAAGGACAACAAAAATGGTTAAAGGTTTGGAACAGGTCCCATATAAAGAGATATTAAAAAGACTTGGATTTTTCATCTTAGAAAAGAGGAGACTAAGGGGGGATATGATAGAGGTCTATAAAATCATGAGTGGTGTGGAAAAAGTGAATAAGGGAAAAGTTATTTACATATTCCCACAATATAAAAACTAGGGGTCACCAAATGAAATTAATAGGGAGTATGTTTAAAACAAAGAAAAGGAAGTTTTTCTTCACTCAATGCACAGTCAATCTGTAGAACTCCTTGCCAGAGGATGTGGTGAAGGCTAGGATTTTAACAGGGTTCAAAAAAGAGCTAGATAAATTCATGGAGGTTAGGTCTATCAATGGCTATTAGCCAGGATGGGTAGCAATGGTGTCCCTAGCCTGTGTTTCTCAGGAGGTGGGTGACGGGGAGGGATCACGTGAGGATTACCTGTTGTGTCCCCTCCTTCTGGGGCATCTGGTATTGGCCACTGTTGTCAGACAGGATACTGGGCTGGATGGACCATTGCTCTAGCCCAGTATGTCTATTCTTATGGTCGTACTTGAGCAGGGCCATCCAGTTCAGGAAGAACAAGGCATTTATTGAGCAGTCTCTTTGGGACTAAAGTGTCTAAAGTATTATACTAGCTAAGTAAAGAAGTACTCCCTAGATGAAATTTAGGCACGAAGTTCTTTAAACACTTGAAATACTATTATTCTTATTTAAAATTTTAAATGATAATTATCTGGATATGTAATATTGTTTGTGATGGGGAATCAGCCATTAAAGTAGATATCATATTGACTGTTGCTTTGTCCTTAACCCTTCCTTTAAGACTGTCCTATCTGCAAAACTTTGCCTGTGTTCAGTTAGAAACTTTCAAGACTTTGCATACAATCATGTTTTGCACTACTAGGGCTTAAAGAATTGTTAGATGCTTTTCTAAAATTGAGAGAATCTGTTTTTATAGATGTAGCTCTGGAAAATGAAACCTTAATGCATATTTCAAACAGTACAAATGCATTCTGTGATCTACTTAGAGTAATTCTGGTTATCTTCATTATTTAAAAAGTCACAATAGAAGTTTTTCTTTTGGGGGGAGGGCAAAGGAAAGAAGAGCTTATAGTGGCATACACTGGTTGCAACCTTAAATATGCCGCCACCATGAAGCAGCTCCTTAATTCACAAAATACTCCAAGTATTAACAGTTCTCTTTTTTGGTTAAGTTTTTAACCATGATTTAAGCATATTTCTAATGCATTTAGTTTCACCAGATACTTTCCTTTCAATTCCAAGTATGGAAGGATTCTCTTAGGAGTTGATTAGTTCAATCTGGTCTCTCAGCGCCCAAAGATGCACTCACATAATTATATTCAGTGGGGAATGCTGTTTACAAATCTTCCATGTTAAGGCATAGATTAAAGTTATATTTAGTGAGGTTTCTTCAATTTTTTTATGATTATTACTTTCTATAGAAAGCAAAAAGGGGTGTGTGAGGAAAAGAAATAGTTGTATCTTTGATTTCCCTTTGACGGGCACCTAGTTAAGCCCAGGGGGACATCTCTGTTGTTAGCAGCCAAACTGCTGATTTGCCTATCAAAATGTTTTACTAATTAGCAAGGTAATTGCACAGTTATTGCACACGCAGAAGTTACAGCAGAAAAATACCCTGCTGGGGGTGGAGGTTATCTTCTCTCCAAGGGTTACTGCCTAATTAAGCTGACACTAGAGCAGGTGCATGAGGAAGCTCTGAACATTATCGCTAAGCAGGTCCCGTGGGTGCAGGGTGGCCATTCCTAAATGGTTTTAATGATTCTCATGCTATTACTTGGGTGCTAATGAAGGTTTTGATTAGTGTGGTGTTGGAAGAATTAAAAGGGTATTCTGTCATGCCCATGGTTTTATTTTTAAATTGTAACCCTCTTGATCTGTCTTGGTAGTCTTAGGAGTTTGGGCAGCTGAATTTTGTGTGCCCACAGCAAAATAGATTTCCTCTTTGATCAGGTTGATACATAGAGGGTAGAGAAATGGAACTGACAGAGCCATAAGGGACATTCATGTCTCCTAAACAAAAGGTTGATTATCAAGAGACTGCTTGTTTGTTTGAGAACTAAGCAGAATTTTCTCTTGTCTGTTTTACCTGGTAAAACATTTGAAAGTGTTACCCTAAAAAAAATCTAAATCAGATATATCCCATGATAAAGTGATTGAACTGTGCAGTTTGCAAGTGTTAGAATTAACCTGTGAAACACAATATAGATTCTTCTTTAAGAATGGTTGTGATGGAATAACAGCTAGTTAACACAAAAACCTGTAGACTCATAATTTATTTGTCCTCTGGATTAAAAAAAAAAGACTCTGTATAATCTGCTGGGACAATTATGTACCCATTTCCTTAATATTTAACTGCCAACATTACCTGCTAGCTTCATAATTTATTACCATTTAGTTGTTTGATCATGTCCAAAGTATTAACCCTGTCATACATTTTGTAAGAACCCTGTTAGGTTCTATCTATCTACATGACACATTTTAGATATATTGTAACCAGGTCCACTGCATTGGCTCATTTAGTAATGCAGACAGGACTACTGGGATCAACATTTGAGATGGTGGAATAAAAATGATATGAGGATAGATATCAATAGTACTTCGTCTTCTGATTTTACATATTTGTGACGATTTTTTTAAAGTATCAGAACTCTGAGAAGAGGGTGCTAATCTGGTAAGAATATTATGTACTGCATATCAAAAAGTGAGTATTAGTATTTGTGTGTGTTCATATTCCATAATACAAGCTCACCTGCATTTTAATTTGTTGAGTTTTTATAGAAAGCATCTGATCTTTGTGCTGATTTCAGAGTCACTGATTTTTATTGTGAGTCTCTAATGTACCTAAAAAAATTGTGATTTCAAAGTGACGGGGGCCAGATCAGGAGATTCTGGGCTATTTTTATAGCACAAACTGATGTTCAGGATTTGTATATAAATCATTTAGAAGAAATATAATGTAAATATTTCATTAGAGAAGACTGCAGCACAGTCATTGATTAACATAAAATATAGTGGGATTTTGTTCCAGAGTATTTTACTACACACGTATTTTGAAGCCTTGTGATCCTTCTCTCCTTTTGATGCCACCATGTGTTTTTATTTAGGATAGATGCGTTTTTGCCTATTGTGAAAAAATACAAAATTAAAACAGCCTGATTTAGCATCATTTGAATATGCTCTCTGATAACCATAAAATAACTACAAAAAGACTGTTATGGCATCAAATGTCCATGTGGTTATTTTGGTGTTTGTGAAAGAGTGATTTCCCACAACAGAAATGTAAATTGTGATATAATAGATTTTAAAGTGAAAAAGGGCCATTTGATCATCTGATATGACCTCTTGTATAACATAGGCCATAAAACCTTGCCAAGTAATTTCTGCCCCAAAGGCCATAACCCTTCTGCTTGATGTCTTGGGTATCTTCTTAGAAAGATACCCAGCTTTGATGCTAAGTTTCGTTCTGTTCATCCTGTCTCAAAATGAATATAAAAGAAATAAATGGTGTTTAGAAATAGGAGAATAGTGATAGAAATGTAGCCGTGTTAGTCTGGGGTAGTTGAAGCAAAATGCAGGACAATGTAGCACTTTAAAGACTAACAAGATGGTTTATTAGATGATGAGCTTTCGTGGGCCAGACCCACTTCCTCAGATCAAATAGTGGAAGAAAGTAGTCACAACCATATATACCAAAGGATACAATTAAAAAAAATGAACAAATATGAAAAGGACAAATCACATTGCAGAACAGAAGGGGGATGCGGGGGGGTGGGAAGGGGGAGGAAGGAAGGTAAGTGTCTGTGAATTGCTGATATTAAAGGTAGGGAGAGTGGGATGTTTGTGAGTTAATGGTATTACAGGTGATAATTGGGGAAACTGTCTTGGTAATGGGTGAGAAAGTTCAAAGTCTTGTTAAGTCCTTGTTGACAAGTGTCGAATTTTAACATGAATGACAGTTCAGATGATTCCCTTTCAAGTGCAGATGTAAAAGGTCTTTGTAGCAGAATGCAGGTGGCTAAGTCATTTAGAGAGTGTCCTTTCTGGTTAAAGTGGCAAGAAACTGTTTTCTCTTTGTGATCTTGTCTGATATCTGTTTTGTGGGCATTAATCCTTTGGCGAAGTGTCTGAGATGTTTGTCCAATGTACATAGCAGACGGACACTTTCGGCACATGATAGCATAGATTATATTTCTGGATGCGCAGGAATATGTGTTCTTGATCTTATAACTCACTTGGTTAGGTCCAATAATGGTATCAGCAGAATGAATATGTGGACAAAGCTGGCAACGGGGTTTGTTGCAAGGGAAGGTACCAGGGTTGGTATTAGTGTGGTATGTCCTGTGGTGGTTGGTAAGAATCATCTTGAGGTTAGGTGGTTGTCTATAGGAGACTATGGGTCTGTCTCCCAGATGTCATCGATGTACCTTTATGATGTATCTTTATGATCTGGACACATGGCCAAGAAACACTGGAGATATTCCACAGAGATTTCAACAACCTACACCCCACCATCAACCTCAGCCTGGACCATTCTACACGAGAGATCCACTTCCTGGACACCACCGTACAAATCAACAATGGAAAATTAGACACCACTCTCTACAGAAAACCCACCGACTCATACAGTTACCTACATGCATCCAGCTCCCATCCAGAACACACCACACGATCCATCGTCTATAGCCAAGCCCTTCGATACAACCGCATCTGCTCTAACCACACTGACAGAGACCAGAAGCTTCAGGATCTCTACCAAGCATTTATAAATCTCAACTACCCACCCAGAGAAATAAAAAAGCAAATTGAAAGAGCCAGACGAATACCTAGAAACCATCTACTTCAAGACAGACCCAAGAAAACCAACAATAGAACACCACTTGTCATCACCTACAACCCCCAACTTAAACCTGTCCAACACATTACCAATAAACTACAGACTATATTGGAACAGGATACCATACTCAAAGAGGCTCTGGGAGACAGACCCATAGTCTCCTATAGACAACCAGCTAACCTCAAGATGATTCTTACCAACCACCACAGGACATACCACACTAATACCAACCCTGGTACCTTCCCTTGCAACAAACCCCGTTGCCAGCTTTGTCCACATATTCATTCTGCTGATACCATTATTGGACCTAACCAAGTGAGTTATAAGATCAAGAACACATATTCCTGCGCATCCAGAAATATAATCTATGCTATCATGTGCCGAAAGTGTCCGTCTGCTATGTACATTGGACAAACATCTCAGACACTTCGCCAAAGGATTAATGCCCACAAAACAGATATCAGACAAGATCACAAAGAGAAAACAGTTTCTTGCCACTTTAACCAGAAAGGACACTCTCTAAATGACTTAGCCACCTGCATTCTGCTACAAAGACCTTTTACATCTGCACTTGAAAGGGAATCATCTGAACTGTCATTCATGTTAAAATTCGACACTTGTCAACAAGGACTTAACAAGACTTTGAACTTTCTCACCCATTACCAAGACAGTTTCCCCAATTATCACCTGTAATACCATTAACTCACAAACATCCCACTCTCCCTACCTTTAATATCAGCAATTCACAGACACTTACCTTCCTTCCTCCCCCTTCCCACCCCCCCGCATCCCCCTTCTGTTCTGCAATGTGATTTGTCCTTTTCATATTTGTTCATTTTTTTTAATTGTATCCTTTGGTATATATGGTTGTGACTACTTTCTTCCACTATTTGATCTGAGGAAGTGGGTCTGGCCCACGAAAGCTCATCATCTAATAAACCATCTTGTTAGTCTTTAAAGTGCTACATTGTCCTGCATTTTGCTTCAGAAATAGGAGACAAATTATTAGAGCTATGGAAAGACCAACCTATGAGAGGAGATAAGGATTGTTCAGTTGAGAGAGACAACTAATGAGAATACACAGTAGAGTTAGACACAATTATGAGTGGTACAGAGAAGGTAAATCAGGCGTTCTTATATGCTTTGTCTCATACTACAAATCAAGGAAACTGAAAGACAAATTCTAAACTTGATAAGAGAACACTTTTCCAGTAACTACTATATATTTTGTAAAGTGAGTTTTTGTGAATTTGTTTGTGCAAAATAGTCATACTTCCTGAT
Organism: Pelodiscus sinensis; assembly: GCF_052426305.1. Lineage (NCBI taxonomy): Eukaryota > Metazoa > Chordata > Testudines > Trionychidae > Pelodiscus > Pelodiscus sinensis. Next base: position 88,828,203 of record NC_143053.1, read on the forward strand.
TACCTACAGATACCAAATTTTGCATAAACAGTCCTGCCACTTAAATTAGCTAAATGAACTACTATTCACACTAGACTATGCTGGGTAAAAGGTTTAAATAAGTGTTTCTCTAAGTGGTACGCGGCCCCACTCTGAGAAAGCTGCTAACGGGACACTCTGGTTTGTTTACTTACCGGCTCCCATTGGCTGTGGTTTGCCATTTGCCTATTCAACTATCATTTTAGTGCAAAGAAAATGTTTACTGTTACAAATTGCAAAATAATTCAAATTAGTTACCAAAAGAGTAATGGAAGCTTTATGAGTTTCTGATTCAAATTTAGTACGTATGGTAATTATTCAATACAATGAATAATGTTTGAAGTTGAAATCCTACAGATTTAAAACTGTTCTTTTACTTCCCTTTTGCAAACACATTAATAACATATTTTATTATATATATTTAATTTCTTGAACTTTCCTATAAGTGTAATCTACACAAAAATGACTTTGCCCAGTCAATGACGGGCCTCACCTGCTAGTGCATAGTAACCAGTAGTACTCATTACTACAGGGTATTAATGAAAGTAAGCATAGGCACCGACTTCCCCTCTACCACTCCTCCCCAGGCTCCTCCCTCACTCCACCTCTTCCCCCAAGTCCCATCCCTCCTCTGCCCCCATTCCAGCACATTTCCAAACCCCAATCCCAGCCCAGCCTCTTCCCTTGCCAGCCCCACCTCCACTTCACCCCTTCCCTGAAGCCCCATCCTGTCTCTTCCCACCCCTGCCCTGAATCCTCCCCAAGCGCATCCTGTGGTTGCTCCTCTCTCTCCCTACCGGAGCTTCCTGATTGCCGCAAACAGATTGATTTTTTGGGAGAGCAGGAGAGAGGTAGGTTACTGGGACCACCAGTGTGTGATACGTGCTGGGGAATGTAGCAGAAGAAGTGGCTTGGTGTTGGTGAGTGCTCTGCACTCACCAGCTTTTCCCCATGGGTGCTCCAGCACCAGAGCACCCCCACAGTTGGTACCTATGACACTAAGAATTGAGAAAATGATGAGACGTTTATGAGCTTAATAAAATATCTGCAATGACTGCGTGTGCGTGTATGTGTTTAAAGTAACGATATCAGGCTTTGAGGCACAAGCCAACCACTAACTGCTGCAGGGTCTGAAGAAATGACCTTTTGGGGCAGATGGTCTGTAATTTCCCATCTTGGGGTTTCTTATATCTTCCTCTGAGGCATCAGTTACTGACCATTGTGTGAATTAAAATACCAGACTAGATGAGTCAGTGGCCTTGATCCAGTGTGGCAAATCCTATTTTTCTATACAAATAGGAGAAGACTTTTTGTTACAGGCAAAACCTATAATTGTGGTTGCCTAACAGTTTCTATTATAGATGCAGTTTTCAGCTGCTTACCAGACTTTAACCAATTTGGCTGAAATTTTCCATGCCAGTTGTCAGCCACAGGCACTTTGTGTGTTGAAACTTAAAAAAACCAGAAATGGTTCTGGCATTTCAGAGAATGAGATATGGTGAAAATACATTGTTTTGTCCATGTTAAGGAAAATTCTTCCAACCATTTAAGTGAGAAGCTCTAGCCTTTTTATTCTTTCAAGCAGGAACTTGCTCCAAGAGTTTAATTTTTCTGCCTCTCTCAAAATCCACCCAAATTTGGCTGCATTATAAGTCTCTGAAAATCACAGTTTGCATGTGACCATTGAAGTGTCTTAGGATTCGGCAGGTAAATTTTCAAAGGATTCCATCTGCATTAAGCATGCTCCACGCCTGGGCTACTGGAACTAAGGTGATCTTTCTTTTTAATTGTTCCTTCTAACTGCTAGGGTTTTGCTCTGATGAAAGAACAGACAATGGGGGGATTCTTTTCTGTGCTTGTGGCTCCACTGTGTGCGCCCAGGTAGTATGGAAGGAAAAAAAGAAGCATGACTCATATAGGTGGGCAAGGAATATTATGGGGAACAGGGACAATAGCAGAGGGAGAGGGACAAGCTTGGAAAGGACAGTAGAAAAGAAGGATAGCAGCAAGAGGGACAAGCATGGTGTCAGACATGTTAGGAAATGGTCACTAGAGCACATATAATGGTTATGGACCCCCTGGTAATCAGAGGGCAAGATAGAATTTGGGACCTCTTGAGCTAAATAAATGAGCCTCTGCTGCATTAGCTAAAAGTTGTGTGCCTGTAAGCTAAGGCTGCAGGAACCTCATGAATCTCTAAATGGTGTAGGTGCCCCTGGAGGAAGACAGCTCCACACCCAGGAGGTATGTGGATTATGCACACTCCTCCAGAACCTGGAGTGGAAACTGAGTCTCAGCAGTCCTCTGCTTTTGAACAAGCAGCTGTGAAACCTACTGGTTAAGTCTGTGTCTTCTCTTTAGTGGTTAGTCTTCATAGAAAAGACTCTACTACTATTAAGAGTTCCCCATTGTCTCAAGTAGTAGAGGTCTGTATTGTGTATTTCAGGGTATATCTACACAGCAACGTTATAGTGCATGTCTACACTACAAGCCTTATTTCAAAATAATGTTGAGCTGGAAGACTATTTACTCCAACTCATAGTAACCCTGATTTCATGAGGACTAAGAGAAGTCAAAGGAGGAGTGTCCTTCCTTCGACCTCCTGCTGTGTAGACAGTGCCAAAAGCCGAGTTAAGCTTTTTCATCTTCAGCCACACAATTGACATAGCTGAAGTTGCATAGCTTAATTCGACATTAGCCCTACTATGTCGATGTTCCCTCAAGATCTCAATTTTGCTGATGGCCCATATATGTCGGGATGGTTCCATTGGTATTATGGGATTTCATCTTCATCTGGACTGTAAGTACCTATAGTCTCATCGGGGAGGGGGGGGGGGGGAATCACTGACCTAATATGAACCTTTTTCAGTTTGTAATGCAATCAAGATGAAGAATTTTATTTTCAAAATACATAAAAATCCATTAAGATATGTGGTTGTTTAGTCTTCTCTTATTTCTTCCCTAATTTAGACAGTTAAGAAGTTTGTTCCCTAGATAAAAAAGTTTGTTCCCTAGATTTCAAGAAGGATCATGTTGTAACTTCCTTCAAGGTGCATTTGAAATAATGATTTTAATAATGATTTGTTATGAATATTGCTTAAGTTTCTCTCATGATATATCTTGTCTAGCAGGAACCTGCCTACCTGTATAGAGAGAAAGTGCTGGACTCTGGTTACTGAAATGCCTTGCATACTGATGATTCAGTGCTGATTATAGTAATAGCATGAGGAAGTGATCTATATGTGATATGTACTTGTGCATATCCTAAAGTCACTGTATGTTTTAAAAACACTGTTGGCCCTTTTTTGATATGAGTGACTAATCAAATTTCATGGCCCAGGGGATGTTCCAGTTGGAAGTGGACATTGGTGGAGTCTGGTTTTTTTTTTTTAAGTGATCTTGTTTATTTATAAGAAATCCTGCTTTTCTGAACACAGAAGGAAGCAAGAATAAAAAAAGAAGCTTCTTAAGCCTAGCATACATCTAAACTAGGCCTTGGCCAAGAGGCGGCCCAGGAGCCAGATCCGGCCTGGAAAACACTTTGATTTGGCCCGCGGACTGCATCAGGCCGCTTTCTGTTTATATCGAGCTGTCCGTGCCACCGAATTTCCAGGTGATGGCTCAGGCAGCAGGATCTTATTTAAATGCCCCATGGCTTCTAGTCGCAGCACTACCCACGCAGGGGCTGGAGCTACGCGAGCCATTTAATAGCCACAGCAACCCCAGGCGGCTGCCAGGCAATGCATTAGCAGTGGGGCAGGGAGCCCTTTGCTGTGTTTTTAATTCCAAGCTTCCAGCCCCAGACAACTCTAGTCCCCAGCCCTGCCCCTTCTACCCCAGGCTCCACCCCTTCCCTTGACCGCATACCAAAATTCATTAAGTGGCCCCTCTGTGAAAATTATTGCCCACCCCTGATCTAAACCTTAGGTTGATTTAGACCCTGATTGGTCTGGAGGTGGAGAGCTGCAATGCTCCCCCTTCTCTCTAACAAAGGCTCACGCCAGCTAGAGAGAACCACAGCTGTTTTAAAACAGCTGGTGTGTGTCTCTAGCCTCTGCACGCTCTTGTGGGGACAAGGAGACTTTGTGCGCTCCCCCGCCCCCAGACCGTGATTGGCCCAGGGTGGGGGGGGCTGGATCTACCGGCTTGGTGGGCTGCATCCGGTCCAGGGAGGGCCCTTTGCCCATCCCTGGCTTAGTAGATGAAGATAGGAAGTAGGCTGGATCTAGGCGATTCTCCAGATGTAGTAGATAAATTTGGAATATGGGCTCTAGGTCACATCTTGGTGCCTGATGGTGCAGTGCCCTCAGCACCTGCAAAAAGGATAATATATTAGGGTGCTTATTAGGGGAAGGGACAGGGTTAAAAGTGAGCATAGAAAGTGCATGGTGGTGGTGGTAGTCTTGAAGTGATGTAGGATTTCTGTGGAACAGTTAGTCACCAAGGAAAAAGGACTGTAAATGTAGGTGGGAGGCAATTTACAGACAAATATACTCCTCTGCAGTAGCTCAGTTCATTTTAAAGAGGTACGTTATATTATAGGACATGCGTTAGACTAAGAAATCTGGGAGTCATTTTAAATAGTCTGCTGTAAAATAAAATAAACAGGCTAAAATATTTAAAGCATAAAATTTCTGCCCAATATATTTGGTTGGTCTTAGAGACCAACACTGATTTGTGTGAGGTGTCTTTATACAAAATGGGGATAATAGATGTGCAGAACTATACTTGAGGATAAAGAAACACAAAATTATATTTACATCTAGTGAAAAACAGATGTAAAAATACTTCATTTTACCCACTGCCAAAACTCTGTTTGACTCCAAAAAATGTAGATTTTTTTGATAGTATGTGAAATAGAAATTTGAAAATGAGTAAGAAATGTTTACCAAGTGGAGATACAAACAAAAGTAAAGAAGGAGAAGCTTATAGGCAGTGGGTTTTTGAGATACCCAGTGTGTCTCAATAAATTCAAGTCTTTGAAAAGGGGAGTGGTTTTATTATCTGTGCCTCCTCCTCCCACCATATTTTATCACAGATAGGCCTACAAAGATAGAGGCCATGAGGGGAGAGGGTTTCCAGCTCATCGTACTCCAAGAACAGAAGCATTGGACCCTAAAATTGGGGATCACAGCTGAACTTTTTTTCTGACACTATGCTGCTTCCCCATGTCCTTCCCTTCAATGACTGAACCCTGGGATTGAATGGAGATGCAGACCAATCTAAATAGATAAATCCAATAAAATACAGGATTAGAATAAAATATTTGGTTTATAAATATTTAAAGATTGTGCCATATTTTCTCTTATTTTTATTGCCTTTCTTAGATCTTTTTTTTTTGTCTGTTTTATGCTCTCTGTTCTCTCCTTGCTCTACCCTCGTAATTTTTTGTTTGTTCTCTCACTTGGTTTCTCTTTCTGCTGTAAGAGTAGAGGGCTTTATGATGTCTATAACATAACCTCAAAAGGTGGAATTTTGGTGTTTAAAGAATCAAGTGTTTTAGAGACTTTCATATCCTACAGAGGTACCAGAATTTTCCCTTTCAAAGTCACCAAATACACTTCATTTCATCTTCTACACAAAAGTCAAAAGGAAAACTTGTTTTGAATTGTAAGGCTTAGGTTAGTGGGTGGTTCTGGTTCTGGTTCTGGTTGAATGGGCCTGGCTCCAGAATTTATGAAGTAAGTAAATCTAAAAAAAATTAGATTATGATACTATCAAGTTCTCTCTTGAAATCTGAACAAATGAATTGAGAGAGAGAAATGTTTTCTGTTCATTTTATTATAATTTCATTTTTTTAGATATCTTGATGCTGTTATAATAGTCACAATAGAAAGACAAAGTCATTGAATAACACTTCACAGAGTGTTGTGCTTTATTTACACCTCAGTTTCTTCAATATTTGAAATCCTCCGGGAAGGTGGAAATCACTTTTTCACATATACATTATATACAGTACATTTGGAAAATATATTTGGTGTAGTTTTAGTGTTTGTTTGGTGCCATCTCTTGTGTAAAATCTTTCCTCCATTTGTACTCTAATCTGAAAGTTTTTTGGCATCTGAATCACTTGCCAATTAAACATGCTGTACTGTCTTGTGGATGGTGGGATTTTGGAGGTGGGGTTTAAGACTGGAGGGCGAGTTCAGTAATAATGTACAGAAATTCCTCATTTAACACTACAGATATGTTTCAGAAAATGATCGTGTTAAGTGAAAACGTGTTATGTGGGGCCAATTTTCCCATTGAAAATAATGGAAAAGGTGAGGGTTGCATTTCAAGCGGTGGTGTCTGTTGAGACTGGGACATAAGGTTAGGGGAGAAAGGGAATTGGGTTACAGCCGGGAGGAGAGGTGTTTGGCTCTGGGGAAGGGGAGGGGAGGGGGATTGGGTTGGGAGTATGCCCCTGTGACAGGTCTGCCAGGACCCACACTGTGTCCGGTGAGGGGAGGTCGCTGGGGAACGGCGCGGTGAGCGGTGAACCCTCCGCCACTTTGCAGGGATGTGGGGGAAGCCTCGTGCAGCCACCGGCAATGGGCTGGCTAGGGAATTTGTGTTATTCCAGGGACAGTAGTGTAATTCAAAAAACGTTCCCTAAAAAAATCATGCTACTGCGAAAACGTGTGAAGTGAGCACGTGTTAAATGAGGAATTACTGTAATGCATTAACAGAAAATTTCTGCTATGAATTTTACTGTCAGAGAAAACATTCTTCTTCTTTGAAGGATATAATAGGGGTTGGAAAACAGTTCTATAATTTACAGACAGTGAACCTCAGAACAGTCCTATGATGTATATAGTGATTTTATACCCATTTTTCCCTAGTGTATTTGAACCAGACTGAAGTTAAGTAATTTGCAGAAAATCACATAGCAAGTTAGTAGCTGAGCCAGGAATTATGGTGAGGCAATAACCTTTCCAGAGTTGAGGTTACAATCAGCTTCCGTTATGGAGCTAAGTATTAGCTTGCCTGTAGCTTTGGCTTGGAAATTAAATTGTCCTGATCGAATCCAGATTTACTCTTTGACAGTGTTGCATACTTTTCCTATTAAATTAGATATGCAGCATTATTCTAAATGAACAGCAATTTGCGTATTACTAAAAATTTCTACTGCCAATTGATATATGTTAGTTGCTTCCCACATCACATTGTTGTTTAAAAAAAATGACAAAATGTAGTTTGTTACAACAGCAAAAACCCCAACAACAAAGCTTTAAAATTCCAGGAGTCAGGGTTAGTTCTTTTATTATGATGAAATGTGTATTTCATCCCACTGGATTAGAATAATATATTTATTTGGGAAGTGTAAGATTTAGGATTCCCTTAATGATACAAAGATTTGTATTTTTGCAAATGACATGATAGGTAAATACCTTGTAATTTAACCATCTTAACTGTTGTTTTTTTTAATGAGTTTGGAGTTGAGGGAGGGGTTCTTTTGATTTGTATTAGAACTAAAGAGTCAGAACCCCCAGTTCTCTGTTCCATTAGACAGCACAGTCTGGAGTGGGATACAGAAACATTTAAACAGCAACTGTACACACTAATTTTTTTAGGGCAGGAAGTGAAGGATAATGCCATTTCCAAACAAAACTGCAGTGTGACATTTAGGCAGACAAAAAGTAATTTTGTAAATTGGGGCCAGCACATGTATTCATGTGGTAAGTGCCATGAACTTTTTAATTCACATAAAAGATAAAAGTCTTGGTTTTATATTTTCCTACAGAATGTGATTTCTGAGAGTGCAGAGCTACTTGCCACTACAATGGGAAACTGTTGTTTACTTCTTTCTCAGAGGGAAGACCATTGGCATCTATATCATCTAGGGAAGTAAAATCCCATTTAATTAGTTAACCGCTTAAACAGGGCAGGCAGGGGGTGGCGGGCTGCTCTGGGTAGGCCGGGTCATTGCGGACTGTGCCAGCTAGACTGAGGGCCCGCTTCAGGTAAGGGGGGCTGTTCTAGCCCAGCCGAGCCACCAGTTAACCTGTAAGAATTACCCGATAAACTGTTTAACCATTGACATCCCTAGTATCATCAATACTTTTTCTCTGGTTTCTGCATAAGCCTCTACAAAAGGTCCAGATTGTAGTGAATTTGTGTGAGAGACCTTCCTAATTGTGGGTTTTGGCTGAGCTAGGCACTCATTTACCCAATGGAAACAACGTACCTTGAAGTGCTTCCATGCACAGAAAGAATATTGCTTGTCTTTTATAACTGTTCTTTGTACTGATGGGATGGGTTCCCCAGAATCCAAGGCCAAAGTCTTCTGAATAAAACAATGATTCTCAACCTGGGGTGTACAGAGATCTTCCAGAGATTACTTCAACTCATCTAGATAATTTGCTTTCTTTTGCAGCAGACTACGTAAAAAATAAAATATTATGCAGACAGTGATTTGTTTATACCAGGGGTTCTCAAACTTTGTGATACCACCACCTCCTCTAAGTTGCTCATGACCCCCCTCTAAGTTGGTCGCAACCCCCTGAGAGGTCGGGACCCACAGTTTGAGAAACACGGGTTTATGCAGTACTCAGCCCGTGGGCTGTTTCGTTTTAATGGGGTCGCCAGGGCAGTGTTAGACTTGCTGAGTGCCACAGCAGAAAGCTTAAGTCCAATTTTTTGAGCTAGGTGAAACTTGGAGTATTCAAGACAAAGCACATTCCTGAAAGGGATACAATAGTCTGGAAAGGTTGAGACCCACTATAATAAAGGATCCAGTTTGGGAGGTAGCAACTACATTTAAAGGGCTTTCTTTTGCTAAGTTGCTAAAAGCTATCAACAATCTGTCCATCAAAGGTGCTTTAACATTGCCATATATATGGTAGTGTAGGGTTGTATGCTCAGGTGTTTGGTGTTCCGATTTCATTATAATTATAAGAGTTAGTTTTGATTCATCTTTGATTTCCTTGAGAGGATCCGCTATCCAAAATCCATGTGTCAGAGAAACTGGTTTCTTACTTAGAAATTTGTATTCTTGCACTTCAGTACACCAACCCTTTTTGACATTTCTTTTGGTCACACAGTGAAGTTAGGCTGGATCCTTTTATTAATTCTTACTTTCCAAATAGATAAGAGCTCTTTTGGAGAAGTAGTGAAAGGCTGAATTATATAAAATTCTTGAAATCAATTGATAGGTTGTATGTGAAAATACTCCAGCCTTGAACTAGTCTTCCTGAGACTTTGATTTTACTAATACTACTTTACTTTTTTCTTCTTTGTGTCTATTTTCTTATGTTGCAACCTTTTAAAGCATGAAGATTTGAGGAGGGAGGAACCATTGTTTCTTTTGAATTGAAACAGAACTTGAGAAATCTTCTCTTATTTGTCACAATTTCCAATTTTCAGGAATTCTTTGAACATGCAAAAAAGCTCTGGGATGATGAAGGAGTAAAGGCATGCTTCGAGAGGTCAAACGAATACCAACTGATTGACTGTGCACAGTAGTAAGTGTTTATTTTCATGTAATTAATGCCCAAGAATGTAATCGATTATAACAACTCTGAAAAAGATACTTTATATTTGCAAGATTTGGGAGTTTGTGGTACACCAAACAACATTATAATTTCCTACATCTACAAAACATGCAGAGCAAAAGTACTGAAGATATTACTGTGTTGCTCAGTTATTAGACAGTTACAATTTTTGCTGCTGAAGAATGCTAGAATAAAAAGGAAAAGTTAGCAAGTCAAATAATTTTAAGTAATAGCTGTCTGTTTTGAAAAGTACCAACCTAGACCAATTTAAATTATATTAAATCATTAAGATTATTTTAAGTGAAAACACTTTTAAATTTTTGTTTTGGATGACTCTGTATTTGAACATTTTAAGCATCAGATCACACAGTGAGATTACTAAGGGTTTTTTCACCTTTTATTAAAGATTTTGAAATTTTTATCAAAAGCAATGTAAACCTATATCATGTTTCCTTAGTATATTCAGCAAACAAATAATAGGTGACAGGCAGTTCATCTAATAAACTAGCCAGTTTATCTTCTCATAGAGCTACTTCAAGTCAATCAGTAAATTTGTTAACGCAAGTAACAGTTCCTAAAATGATTCACTTGTTAGGCTGTGGTTTACACAGAGTTCCAGTGGAACGGTCTATATGGCTATGTCTAGACTAAGAGAGTTTTTCTGTCCAAGGAATACGTCTGCTCTTCCAACATTTTTTGTGGAAGAGCAGACGCACTCTTTCGGAAGCGCTGTCACAAGGAAGAAGGGCTCTTCTGAAAGAGGAGGTTTTTCCAAAATTTGGCCCAGTGTAGAAGGACTAAATTCTGGAAAAGCCTCTTCTCACAAAACAATTGGAAAAAGGTATGCAAATTGTGGAACACTATTTGCATACCTTTTTCCAATATAAAGTGCCCTATCCCGTAGGCCACGCCAGAACCCACCCCACCTCCTTCACTTCAGGGTGTCCCTTATCCCGCCTTCTACCAGGGCAGCCTGGGCATTGGGCGGCCTCATCCTATGTGAGGATGGGGATATGAAAATCCCAAACAGGTTATAACACACAGTACATCCACTCTTTTCACCCATCTGCTACTGTTACTATATTTGACTATCACCAAAAATGATAACTCAGCTCTGAATTAGACTTCGATCAAAAGTGTATATTAAATAAATTGCTGTTGCCAGAAATCTTGCTTTTAGAGTTGCTTCGTGATTTAAGATTTTTGCAGAGCAGGTTCTGGAAATCAGTCTGACTGGTGATTATGATGAGCAGCAATATTACAGGTCTGTTGCAAAACAGTGTATCCTGATTCTCTGTTCTCTGTATTCAGACCCCAGAAGAGAGACAAGAACACAAAGCAAACTCATTCCCTCACTTTTGCCAGAGACTGGCAGTTTAGTGTCTTCGGGTCACTGCTCTCCTCTTCCTACCTTGACTATATTGTGGGAGAAGAGAAGCCACCACACGTAGACACATTTACACATGACAGTGTGGTGGAACCGTGTATGGGTAGAAATTAGCTTAGTTAACTTCAGTGGGCATAGTTAGCCACAATTTTGGCATTCTTGGCTTTTCCTGCTGAAATCAGTTCATGGCCAGATTGACTGGAAATACCGCTATTTAAATGAAAGCAATGATTCTGAATGATACAGCAAATGTTGCAAATGACCCTACATTTGTGATTTCTGTGGATTTTTTCCTCTATGGTACAGACTTGGTCTGTGATGATTGAGAGGTCCAGACTGAGTACAGCATGTCATGTATTCTAATGAAATAAGAGGTTGGATACAAGAAAGTAGATATGTAATAAAAGTATATAAGGTAAATGTAGGTAAATAAGATGACTAACAGAGAAATCCTATAAACCTTTGCCAGACCTGTTTGGGAAAGGGAGTAGGAGGCAAGGCAACAGCATGTAAAAAATAAAATGTTTCTTTGTAATATTAATGGAAATATGTTTATATGTTGGAAAAGATGCCTCAAATAAAATTTCTTATATTTGGGGAAAAGACCTATGCTCCAATAGTTATGTACAGAAAGGAAGCACAAATGACAAAATGGAACTGGGGTCAATTCTGATATCCCAAATAGTTAAATTAAACTTTGCATTTTTCTAAAACCATATAAAGGATAACCATACTTTATCCCCCATTTCCTCCAACTGATCACTTGTTTTTAAGATAGTCACCAAGCCTGCGTCTAGACTGGCATGATTTTGCGGAAATACTTTTAATGGAAAAGTTTTTCCATTAAAAGTATTTCTGGAAAAGAGCGTCGAGATTGGCACGGATGCTTTTGCGCAAAAAGTGCTTTTGCGCAAAAAGTGCTTTTGCACAAAAGCATCCGTGCCCAGTATAGACGCTCTATTGTGCAAGAAAGCTCCGATGGCCATTTTAGCCATCGGGCTTTCTTGCGCATAAAATTAAGGTGCCTCTCTACACTGGCCCTCTTGCACAAGTATTCTTGTGCAAGAGGGCTTATCCCTGAGCGGGAGCGTCAAAAGTATTTGCGCAAGAAGCACTGAATTCTTACATTAGAACGTCAGTGCTCTTGCACAAATTCAAGCAGCCAGTGTAGACAGCTGGCAAAATCTTGCCAGTCTATACGCATCTCAAGAGTTTAACAAAATTAGTTAAACTAATACAGAATACACTCTGTTTATCTAATCCAAATAAAGCTAGAAAGAACTACTACTAAATATAGTAAATTGGCATAAAGCTTTATCCATTATAGTTCTGGAAATAATGCTTAGAACTTTTATGTTTTCCATTTTCAGTGTGCTTTACAAATACTATTTAATACTTAAAGTATGTGAAGCTAATAGCTTTTTGATTGAGTACATGGAAGAAAAGTTAAGTGACTTTCTTAGGTTGCAGAGAAGGTCAGTGTCAAAACAAAGATTTGGCACTCTCAAATTCTGGTTTTCTGGTTCTGTGCAAAACACACACACACATCTTTCTCCTGGGGAAGATTGTACCGATGCTTACAAATGGATTAATATACTCTCAATGTAGGGAACAGACTGAAAATATTTCTGGTTTAAATTGCGCCCCAAAGCAATTGCTTATTATTATTATGCAGAAGCGTTGATACAGTCATGATGAAGTTAATGGATGGATAGTTATTGCTTTTTGTTTGTTCTATATTTATATGTTTTATGTTTTGTATTGTGGTAGTAGCTATTTCATGTAAAAATTTGCATCTTCCTTACAGGAGTTGGCATAATTTAGAACGGTAGAGTTATCTTATTCCTTCTTATCTGAAGTACATAATATTAAAAGTAAGTTTGAAATAATGCTAGAAAAGATGCACTTATTTTCCTCTAAACCTAGAGAAAATGCTTTGTACACACGTACTAACTTGCTGTCTAAGGAGGACTGAATGGAATTCCATTTGAAGCACTCTTAAGAATTTTTCTTTATTTGTCCAAAAAAAATAACATTAAATGGCAATAGCATTCTTCCCCTTCATTTATTCCCAAAGTTCCTAGGGGTTGAACAAGCCACATTCACCATGTTTTCATCTTATCCTAATTTGCTGAGCAAGCATCCCAGAGCAACAGTTGAACCTCAATCTTGAAGATGGCAGTGCGGATAGTGTGCAAGGCCACTGTTCCTCTCTCCATTTTTTAAAAAGTTTATTTTCTAAAATAGATATTATTAGTTTACAAGGTAGGTGGGATGTCTTTATAAAGGATGCTGATTATTAAATTATTCATAAACAAAATCGAAGTTACTATAATTTGATTGCAATTCAGAAGCTTCAATGAGAATTAAAAATACATTTTAAAAGCTTAGCTTAGTTTATATTTGTATTTATTTTTTTGAGAAGTATTAATGTTATGTGGCTGGTAACAGAGGCAATGCAAACCAGCAGAGATAGTAGGGACCTCGTTTTCATTTACGCTAGAGCTGTAAATTGCATTTGCATTCACTATAAGGCTGCTTTACACTGCCAGACTGGTGTACGGGGCTTAGTGTGAATGAACATCAAGCCATAGGTGTCTATTCATAGTTTTTCTGCCATAACTTCCTCTGTTAGCTGAACTTTGTTTAACAGCTGTCACATAAGTACATAACATGGAATTTGGCAAATGGAAAAACTGTGACCAAGCAGGATATTTCGCTTGAGGTCTGATAACTCTAGGTGTATCCTAAGCAAACGTTTTAAATTTTCGATCTCTAACTACAAAGTTATACAGCATATTTATATTCAGTACTGAGAAAAAGCTACAAGATTTTTAAAAAATTAAATAAACTACAACAAGTTGTGTGTTTTTTAAAATGCATTTCACAGAAGCAGCAGTGTGTTCTTTTCTCTTTCTGGGCTGAAATATGTTGTCACTTTTTTATAATTCAGTCTCCTTAATTTTTTATATTCTTCACAAATATAAAAGACGCTGCACGTAAGATATTAAAATATGGTTCTAATTGTGCAAGGACCTCATTCATTTATTTTCCTTTTAAAATCCACTTCTCTTCTCTAGACTTTGACAATGTCATACATTAAAACCCTGCTTATTGACAATGAAGGGGTTGGGGAATCATAATATTGGAGATTTAGTGAACACTGCATACATTTTTAGATACTCAAAAACAGAGGTTCTCAAGTTGTATTTGTACCACTGCATATACACAAACATCTTCTGAGGTATGTCAACTTTTCTAGATATTTGTCTAGTTTTACAGCAGAGTATATAAAAAGCTTTAGCAAAGTCAGTACGAACTAAAATTTCATACATACACTGACTTGTTTATACTGCTCTATATACTATACACAGAAATGTAAGCACAATATTTATATTCCCATTGATTCATTTTACATTTATATGATGAAAATGAGAGAGGCAATTTTTCAGTAAAAAGTGCTGTGACACTTCTGTATTTTTCTGATTTAGTAAGCAAGTAGGTTTTACTTGGTGTACTTAAGGTATAACTTGGTGTACTTAAGGCAAGTCATACTCCTGGAAGGTGTATAGTAGATTGGAACGGTTGAGACCAATTGCTCTAAACCTGTGGTCACCAACAGGTTGATCGCGATCGACTGGTCGATCGTGAGGCCTCGACCAGCTGATCGCGGGGAGCCTGTCTGCCCCGCCCCCATTTCCCACCCACCCCGGGTTTCGGTCCCCGGGGCAGGCGTGTGTGAGGGGGGAGGGTCACCCCCAAGGGGTTGCCTGAGTGGGGGAAACTTTTTTGGAACATCCCTTGTTCCTCATAAAATGAAGTTTTTACAGGGATGCTGAAAAAGCACTTCTGCTCTTCCAAAAACAGTTTAGGAAGAGGAGACGTGTTCCCTGGATGCGGCAGTTTTTCTGGGATACCTGAGGTATCCTGGAAAAGTTCTGTAGTGTAGACATAGCTTTTGTGTCTGGAAGAGCTTTGTAAAGTTTAGTCTTCTGTGAATCCAGAACTCCTCAAAATAAACGACGTCCCAGTTATAAAGGGGAGAAACCCCAGGTCAGATAGTAGTTTGTAGAACTGATTAAGTGTCCCTAAAAGTTTAGGAGTGTGTTAAAGTAAAGGGATTTGTGGAAACCTTGAGGAATTGAGTTCCCTTTTATTTATTAAGAGCATGAGACAAGGGCAAGCTGACAGTGATTCATTGTCGCTGTTTGACTACACAGCAGTGGATGTGAAAGTCATTTGATCTCGGTCCACTGTGGGCTGAGCAAGTATGTTTATCGCAAACCAACCTGTGCCTGTGCGCGCGCGCACACACACACCCATCATATTCAGTGCTAACTGGTAGTACGCACACACACACACACCATATTCAGTGCTAATTGGAAGTATTTTTAGCAATCCAAGCACAGAAACTAATGATTTTACAAGTCACTGAGACTGACAATTTTAAAATTAGACCCTTACAATAGAGTTGAAGTAGACAATGTGGAAAGACTTAACTTGACACTACACAAGGTGTACCAGTTCTTTGGGTAGATAAAGGTCTTTAGTCTTTAGTACTGTCAGTGAGCATATTTCTGTAATACTCAAGCACCACTGAAAAAATCTAAACGTTTTGAAGTATGGTTTTAGCTTGGTAAAACATTATATATGAGAGCTGAATGACAAATTTGAAACTAATAATTTACTCCATAAATTTTAACCTTTCTGTTTCTGTAACATCCACAAACTATGTGAAATTTTCTTCTGTTTATTCATTATTCAAAATTACTAATTTTTAGTGAGATGCTTTAATAGTTTGGGTTGATCGCGAGTCATGTGCTACAAGTGGGCAGTGGGCAAGCGACCAATAAGCTCGCGAACAGGTGAGTGCTAACAGGGAGTTTAGAGAGGGAGTTTAGACGGGGAGAGGGGGAGTTTAGATGGGAAGAGGGAAGGGCGTGAGGTTCTCTTGCCTTTCTTTTTAAATCCCTTCTCCAGGACAGCAGTGATGGATGGTGATAGGTCTGTTGTTGTTACCTGCATGGAGTGTGTCATGTTTGTCTTCCTCCCGGAAGAAAGAACGGATTTCATCTGCACTAAGTGCAAGCTGGTCACCATTTTGGAAGAAAAAATTAGAGGACTGGAGGCCCAAGTGTCGACCCTACGCTCGATCAGAGAGGACGAAGACTTCCTCGATAGAAGGCAGCATTTGATCCTTCAAGCACAGCAGGCGGAAGAGCCAGAGAGGGCAGTATAGGACCAGGAAGAGAACTGGCAGCATGTAACTTCTAGAAGAGGAAAAAGGCCAGCACGGGAATCCCTCAATGCTATAGAGGTAAGTAATCACTTCCAGGCTCTCTCCACAGGCTCTGCAGTGCTGAATGCTTTGGAAGAGACCTCACAAGGAAGAAACCAGAAGGGAACACCATCTACTGGAAGGCATGGGATGCGTAGTCCTAGGCATGGGGGTTCCACGGCCACCACCCCAAAAGAAAACGACGGGTGGTGGTGGTTGGGGACTCCCTCTTAAGAGGGACTGAGCCATCCCTCTGCCGTCTGAACCTGGAATCTCGAGAGGTGTGCTGCTTACCGGGAGCTTGCATACAGGATGTGACTGAGAGGCTTACCAAACTGATCAAACTGTCGGATCACTATCCCTTCCTGCTTCTCCATGTGGGAACTAAGAATGACCTTGAGCGGGTTACTGCGGGTTATGTAGCGCTGGGAAGAAGGATCCAAGAATTCGGAGTGCAAGTGGTGTTCTCGTTCATCCTCCCTGATGCAGGGAAAGGACTGGGCAGGGATCATCGAATTGAGGAAGTAAATGCGTGGTTGTGCAGGTGGTGTCGCAGAGAGGGCTTTGGTTTCTTTGACCATGGGACTCTGTTCCGGGCACAAGGATTGTTAGGAAGAGATGGGATCCACCTAACGAAGAGAGGAAGGAGCATCTTCACGGGCAGGCTTGCAGACCTAGGGAGGAGGGCTTTAAACTAGGTTCGTCGGAGGATGGTGACCAAAACCCTGAGGGGAGTGAGAAAGTCGGATACTGGGAAGAAATGCAAAGAGGAACGAGCAACAAAGGAGGACCCTGATTCGAATGGAGAAAATAGGGCGTTTAATTGGTTACCTGAGGTGTTTGTACACTAATACGAAAAGCCTGGCAACAAACAGGAAGAACTGGAGGCTGGCCCAGTCCAAGAAATATGATTTAATTGGGATAACATAGACTTGGTGGGATGACTCGCATGACTGGAGCGCTGTCATGGAAGGGTATAGACTGTTCAGGAAGAACAGGCAGGGGAGAAGAGGAGGAGGACTTGCACTATATGTAAGAGAGCACTATGATTGCTCTGAACTCCAGTATAAAGAGGGAGAAAAACCTGTTGAGAGTCTATGGGTTAAGTTTAAAGGAGCGAACAACAGCAGTGATGTTGTGGTTGATGTCTGCTACAGGCCACCGAATCAAGTGGATGAGGGAGATGAGGCTTTCTTCAGATAACCGAGAGAAGCTTCCAGATCGCGGGCCTTGGTTCTCGTGGGGGACTTTAATCACCCTGATATCTGTTGGGAAACCAATACAGCAGTACACAGGCAATCCAGGAAGTTTTTGGAGAATGTTGGAGATAACTTCTTGGCACAAGTGCTGAAGGATCTGACCAGGGGCCGTGCGCAGCTTGACCTTCTGCTCACAAACAGGGAGGAACTAATAGGGGAAGTAGAGGTGGGTGACAACCTGGAAAGCAGTGATCATGAGATGGTAGATTTCAGGATCCTGACCAAAGGAAGAAAAGAGAGTAGTAAAATACACACCTTGGACTTCAAAAAAAAAAAGATTTTGACTCCCTCAGAGATCTCATGGGCAGAATCCCCTGGGATGCTAACATGAAGGGGAAAGGAGTCCAGGACAGCTGGCAGTATTTTAAAGAAGCCTTATTGAAGGCACAGAAAGAAACCATCCCGAAGCGTAGCAAGAGAGGCAAACATGGTAGGAGACCGGATTGGCTTAAAGGGGAAATCCTTGGTGAACTTAAGCACAAAAAGGTAGCTTACAAAAAGTGGAAACTTGGACAAATGACCAGGGAGGGGTTTAAATGTATAGCTCGAGAATGCCGGGGGTTTATCAGGAAGGTGAAAGCACAAATGGAATTGCGACTGGCTAAGGATGTGAAGGATAACAAGAAAGGTTTCTACAGGCATGTTAACAAGAAGAAGGTGATCAGAAAGGGTGTGCGGCCCCTACTGGATGAAGGAGGTAACCTAGTGACAGTTGATGTGGGGAAAGCTGAAGTACTCAATGCTTTCTTTGCCTCTTTATTCACAGACAAGTTTGCTCCCAGACTAATGAGCTAAGTGACACAGGATGAGATGAAGATGGCCAGCCCTTGGTGGGTAAAGAACAGGTTAGGAACTATTTAGAAAAGCTAAACTTACACAAATCCATGGATTCAGACTTAATGCATCCGAGGGTACTGACGGAGTTGGTAAATATCATTGAGGAGCCTTTGGCCATTATTTTCGAAAAGTCGTGGAGATTGGGAGAAATCCCGGATGATTGGAAAAAGGGAAATATAGTGCCCATCTTCAAAAAAAGGGAAGAAGGACGATCCAGGGAACTACAGGCCGGTCAGTCTTACCTCGGATCCTGGACAAATCATGGAAGGGATCCTTAAGGAATCCATTTTGAGGCACTTGGAAGAGAGGAAAGTGATTAGGAATAGTCAGCATGGATTCACAAAGGGAAAGTCATGCCTGACCAATTTGATTAGCTTCTATGATGAGGTAACTGGCTCTGTGGATGTGGGAAAGTCAGTGGATGTGATATACCTTGACTTTAGCAAGGCTTTTGATACGGTCTCCCACAATATTCTTGCCAGCAAGTTAAGGGAATGTGGATTGGATAAATGGACAGTAAGACGAATAGAAAGATGGCTAGAAGGCTGGGCCCAGCGGGTAGTGATTAATGGCTCGATATCAGGATGGCGGTCGGTTTCTAGGGGAGTGCCCCAAGGTTCGGTTCTAGGGCCTGTTTTGTTCACTATCTTTATTAATGACTTGGATGAGGGGATGGATTGCACCCTCAGCAAGTTTGTGGATGACACTAACCTAGGAGGGGAGGTAGATACGCTTAAGGGAAGAGATAGGGTCCAGAGTGACTTAGACAAATTGGAGGATTGGGCCACAAGAAATCTGATGAGGTTCAACAAGGACAAGTGCAGAGTCCTGCACTTGGGACGGAAGAATCTCAAGCATTGTTACAAGCTGGGGACCAACCAGTTAAGTAGTAGTTCTTCAGAAAAGGACCTGCGGTCTACAGTGGATGAGAAGCTGGATATGAGTCAACAGTGTGCCCTTGTAGCCAAGAAGG
The DNA here is from genome assembly GCF_052426305.1 of Pelodiscus sinensis. Lineage (NCBI taxonomy): Eukaryota > Metazoa > Chordata > Testudines > Trionychidae > Pelodiscus > Pelodiscus sinensis. The sequence goes on from NC_143053.1 coordinate 88,847,431, forward strand.
CTAATGGCATATTAGGTTTCATTAAGAGGAGCATTGCCAGCAGATCCAGAGATGTCATTACTCCCCTTTATTCGGCTCTGGTGAGGCCACATCTGGAGTATTGTGTCCAGTTCTGGGCCTCCCACTACAAAAAGGATGTGGACGCGGTGGGCAACCAAAATGATTAGGGGGCTGGAGCACATGACGTACGAGGAGAGGCTGAGGGAGTTGGGTCTGTTTAGTCTGCAGAAGCGAAGAGTGAGGGGGAATTTGATAGCAGCCTTCAACTTCCTGAAGGGAGGTTCCAAAGAGGATGGAGAGAGGCTGTTCTCAGTAGTGACAGATGGCAGAACAAGGAGCAATGGTCTCAAGTTGTGGTAGGAGAGGTCCAGGTTGGATATTAGGAAAAACTATTTCACTAGGAGGGTGGTGAAGCACTGGAATGGGTTACCTAGGGAAGTAGTGGAGTCTCCATCCCTAGAGGTGTTTAAGTCTCGGCTTGACAAAGCCCTGGCTGGGTTAACTTAGTTTGGATTGGCCCTGTCTAAAGCAGGGGGCTGGACTTGATGACCTTCTGAGGTCTCTTCCAGCTCTATGGTTCTATGATTCTATTAAGTATTGTTCTGTATTCAAAACTTGGGTATGTTGGTTAGTTCTGATTGACTGATTGCTCATCACTTATTTTTGGGTTCCCAGACTTGAGTGAAGTTAACTGTGAAATGAGAAAGAAGGCTTAAAGATGCCATTGGGGCTTTGACTCTCCCAGGGAAACATAGAAGTTCAGAGGGTAGGAAAATAGATAAGAAGGATTAGTCCTTTTTTAAAAAACAATTTTTTTTTCTTTCTGGGTTGCTCATACTTTGCCCAAGGCCTTGTTCCTAGAAAAATTAGGCTACCATATGATTTATTGGATGGTTTCCATGTTTAAATTTAATTGCATTCTTACAAAACAACTGTGTACATGGGTGGTCCTAGCTGTGGGAGATGCCTTCTGGCTCATTTAATTGCCTGTAATCTGGGACTTGGGGAAGATTTAGGGAACCCTATCCCCTGCCCTGTCAAGCACGATTCTGTACTGTATGAAATATGCCACTTCTGGTATGCTCAAGTATGCAAGCCTGAAATCAGCTTTCTGCAAACATTTGTGCTAGTAAAGCGTCATTTGTTCAAGTGTTCAGAAAAGCAAACACAAGCTTGTCCAAAACAAATTTATCTTTATATTTGAGCTAATATACACAGAAAAAACACACACCTCATTTTTTCTTTGCTTAAGAAACTTTGACAGAGTTTTTTGGACTACAATTTAGGAATATGATAGTGTAGTTGATTAACCAATAAGCGAAAGGTTATAGGTTAATGCTATAGACTACATTCATTTCCACCCCACCCTTTGCCAGTAAATTTTTAGCAGGCTGGCCAGCAGCCCAGCTCAGTCCCAGTTTGCATTGGGTCCTGGACCTACCCCCACTGCAGTTCTCCATTTAAAGTGTATTAGGAGCCAGGCGAGCAGGCAGCCTGGCTCAGTTCTGGCTCAGGCCGGGTCCAGGAGCTTATGCAAGAAGCCTGCAGTATAGACTTAGCCCCTGTGTCTGGGCACCCCTACCCACACCGAAAGGCATATAATTTGGAGGGGCAAACTATCTTTCAGTTCCTTCTTTCTGCCTATCATTGTGAGAGCATCCTTGGCAGTATCAGCTTCTCTTGCGCTCTGTGTAACTGAAATTACTTTTAATTAATTATTAATTGTATTTAATTATTAATAATTAGTCAGTCTTCATTAAATGTTGTGGTTAGCGTATTTCAGAAGTAAAGGTTTTAAACCTGTTGTCTACATTAAAAAGAGTCTTCTTAGTGTTAGGGTTTCCCCAGTATCAAGTTTTAGTACCTGTGGCTAAAGCAAAGTCCCCAGGCTTCAAAATTTGTCCCTCCTTTGAGGCAGCTTTCCACTGAATGATGGGTACTAAACATGCTTTTTTTCCTTCTTAAAAAAAACAAATGCCCTAAAAAAGCACAGGAAATCCCAATTCAGCTTTTTTCTCCTGAAGCACTCAATGGGGGCCTTCTCAGAACTGGAGACAAGAAGCCTCTAAGGGTGTATCTACACTGCACCCTTAGCTCAAAATAAGCTGCACAATTTGAACTATGCAAATTGCGTAGCTTATTTGAAGTGTATTTTGAAACAGCCTTATTGTGCCCCCTCCCTGTGGAGATAGAATATAGGAGGAAAGAGGGCACCCTGACATAAGCACCTTTCCTTTCCCTTCCCTGCTCTGTACCGCAAACAGGAGACTCCCAGGGAGGGGCAGCTCCAAGGCAAAGGGCAGGAGATGTGCAGCAGTGTGGAGAAGGGCAACTGAAGTACCAGCACTTGATAGCCTCTTGGCCAAACCTGTCAGAGGCTCCAAGATCCTGATCTACTGGTTGGTGACCACTGCTGTAGTGCAATATAAAGAGCCATCAGAAAGCTACAGATAAGTTTAGACTATTACATTAACATTCAACAGACAAGTAAATTAAGACACTTGACACTGCCTTGAGGTCCCAACCTACTAACACCACGCTGAGCACCAATGCTGGCAAAGAGACTTTAGCTCACCTGTTGCTCTAGCCACACCACTAAAGGAGAGAGATTATTTTTCTCATTCCCTTTCAGAACTCAATAAAGAGGCATTTCCTGTCTGTTCATATTGGTCTTGTTCATATGACCAAAGTGTTCAGAGGGATTGGTGTTACCTGTATTGTTATCTAAACCCATAGAAGTTAGGAAAACCCATTTCTGGATTTCACAAATTTCAATATCTTTCTATGTCACCTCAGATTCAGAATGGTAAATCTAGCTTCTATAATCCCATCCTCAGATCCTCAAGACTGGTTTAAAACCCTGGACCTATTGGAAGCGTATATACACATACCTATCCATTTATCACACAGAATGTAAATGGGAAATTCCCACTCTCAGCATAAAGTCCTGTCCTTGGGTCTTTCAGCAATGCCAAGAATATTTGCACAAGGCCACAGTTGTTGTGGTTTACCTGGGAAAACAAAGAATATCTTGATGTTTGGCTCATTCAGTCACTGCATCAGGGGAACAGTGCCATTCATATGATGCTACAACTTTTCTGTATCTTGAGTGTCAGAGTGATCAGAGGAAACTGAAATGTTGGCACAAAAGAGAGAGATTATAGGGCTAGTGCTAGATTCCACAGCAGCAAGAGTGTATCTGCCACAAAACTGATTCAGTACCATAGTAGATCTCAATCACCAGCTGCAGGTTCACCCTCCAACATCTGTAAAACACTGCCTCAGACTGCCTCCCTTCCTGCAAAGAGAGTTGAAGTCTGAATATCTCCCTAACGGACATTATATGGATGTGAGTTTCCAGATATATTCTCCATGTAAGCAAAGGGATTCCATTTTCTCTGCCTCTTGATAACTGATGGTTCTGCGCTCAGCTGGGATAGTCATCGGGATCAACTTTAAATCAAGGCCTATGGCTCACTGAAGAGATTAGTCTTGGTATAAACTGTGAAGGGTTGAATCACAGAAATCCCCTTGGGGTTGTTCCCTGGTGTGCGGATCAAGCTACTGATGCACACATTCCTGCCCTTTGAGGCTCCCCACCACTCTGTCTTGGTGGGTCAGAAGCTCTGGTCTCCACCAGCCAAGGCACAGAGTTGGGGTTACCGCCCCTCAGCAAAGCAACTCAGATCTCAAAGAGGACCAAAACCCCCAATAAATCCATCGTACCCTGTGTAAAAGTTTTACACAAAGAAGGCTCTTAAGGTCAGCCCCCTATATCACTTAAAGAGAGATATGCACAGTGGTTTCCCCGCCCCCATAGCAGTTATTTACACATGGCTTGATAATAAACAAAAGTTTTTTTATAAGTATAATAAGTAGAATTGTAAGACATTACAAGTGAAAATAGATCAAATAAGTTGCTGAGTTAAACAAAAGATGACAGCTAGTTCTAATTCACTAAGAAACTTTTTAAATGCAAATTCTTAACCTAAACAGTTACTCTGAGCTGAAGCTATAGCTTTTTCAGAGTCCTTTAGAGTTCTTTGTTGCCAGTTTTCTTCATGTGTATCCTGGTAGGGTGGGTGAGGCAGTTTCTAAGGCCAGCTGAAGACAAAGACCTCATAGCTTTCCATTCCTTAAATAGCTTTTCACCCAGGGTGGGAGCCCTTTGTTTAGCATACTTCATCCCCATGGAAAAGCACCACATCCAAAGATGGATTCCAGTAGCAGATGGCATGTCTTTCTAGGACCCACCTCAGTTTTTGTTTACAGGATAAACAAGACTGTTCACACGTTGCTAGTTTGAGTATTGAGTCATTAAGTTCCTAATGTATCCATAATGACCCTCATAAACACATTCAGAATTAAAACCAGATTCACACTTCATATTTAACTTTGCATACAAAATTGATACATTCAAAAAATAGGATATACAGATTTAGCAGATCGTAACTTTAAAGATGATGTTACATGATGCATTTTGCATAAAACATCTTTGTGTTGCACATATTTATATCCCTAAACCAATTTTTATAAAGCATGGAGGGGAGCGTGACATAAACATCCTAGAGTTGAGATCTCTCCAACTAGTCTGCACAGCATTTCTCCCCATGCTAAGTGGAATGACAAGCTATATCATGACAGTCAACACAACAGCAAAGTTTTAGGCCAACAGATGGGGAGCAGAACATTTCCCCCCGCCCTTCTTTGTCAAGAAGTTGTTGGCCTACAGAACTGGTCTGATCATAACCAAATCACACCAGTAGCTGTGCATCGACCAGGCTAGCAGAATGACCTAGTTGACTATATCAGCAGGCAGTTCACAGCTCACTACAAATGGATTGTCAAAGACACCATCCTCCAGAGCATTTTCTGCAGGAGGGTTCACTCAATAGTAAATCTGTTCACCACAGACAAAAATGTAAAGTGTCAGGTGTTATACTCAAAATGGAAGAGATGTTCTGAGCTACCTATCAGTTCTTTAAGGTATGCTTAGCAGCAATAACAGCTCATCATCTCTCCCATTCAGGATCATGTATATTTTTCCCATCCCACAGTTGCTAGTTTTCTCAAGGGCCTTATTCACGTGTTTCCCCCCCTGTCCAGCAGTCCCTTCCTTCCTCATATCTTAATATAGTGTTATTGGGCTAATGCAATGGTACCCAAACTTCTCCTGTTATGTGCCGTTGCCCCCACCTTACCAGTAATGGAATCTGTCTGTGCCTCTCTCTGTTGTTGCACAGTTGGCTAAGCAGAAAAGTTAGACCTGAAAGGAGTTGGGTGAGGGCTGGGGTTAGAGTCAGAGCTGGCTACGGGACAGAGGGAACGAGGGTAGAGCTGGGCTGGAGCAGAGGATGAAGCACATCTACAGCTGGGGCTGAATCTGAGCTGGGGCAGAGAAAGGGGATAGAGTGGAACTTTGGCAGTGGGCAGACGTGGGCTGAGGGCAGGGCTGGGTGTGGTGTTCCTTCCCTGCCCCCTATGAGGGCTGGCCTGGGATCTCTAGACATTGCTCCACATCCCCTAGGGAGTGTACCCCATATTTTGGGAACCACTGTGTAATTGAGTCCCCCCTTTCAAGCCCCTAGCAAACTGCCCACAGTACCAAAAAGGGCCTTTTTATTAGCAGTATCAGCAGTCAGAAGGGTATTGGAAATTTGGGCTCTTATTGCTGGTCCACTTCACACATTGATCCATAATGATAATGTGACCCTGAGACTACAACCTGAATTCATACTAAAGGGTTGTTTTAGATTTCACTTTCAATCAGGTGATTCATCTGCCATTTTTCCCCTAACCCATTCTCCATCGAGTGGAAAGCCAAATTATACACCTTTTATCTAGTTAGAGCACTGTCATTTTATCTGCTCAGTATTAAAATTCTTCAAGGCTAACTCTACATTGCGCTCTCTTGCACAAGAACATATGCAAATGAGGCACAGTGATGAATATTGCCGTGCCTCATTTACATACTTAATGAGCTGCCATTTTTGCTCAAGGGGCTTTTGTGCAAGAAGTAGCAGTCTACATTGCGGCAGAATGGCTCTTGCGCAAGAGGGGATTTTTGCGCCAGAAGGAGCAGTGATAGACTGCTCCTTCTTGCGCAAAAGCCCCTTGCTTAAAAATGGTGGCTCATTAAGTATGAAAATGAAGTGCGATATTCATTGCCGTGCCTCATTTGCATATGTTCTTGTGCAAGAGAGCACAATGTAGACCTAGCCCAAGAGTGCCCTAGTTATTTGTAGTGCTTGCAGACAGACAAAAGGGTCATACAATATCAAGCCAAAGGCTGTTTTAAATGGATTTTTAATTGTAGCTATGAGTTAACTAAGTTGGAACCAGTCAGCCAGGTTGGGGCCTAGTGCACTAGGGCTCAAACAGTTTCATTGGCTTCCCTGGGAAACATACCATCTTTAGCTTGCTCAAAGCCCCCTCCTCTTACCTAAAAGGTTACATATTTCAGGTCACCAGAAATGGAATCCATGTGGATAATTTCTCCACCTCAAGTAAAACACAGGTATGGTTGGGTAGTAATGGTTCTTTTCTTATTTCTAATTTAGACATTTTAGCTGTCATATCCTGAATGTGACAGAGACCCCCTAATGAGGGAAGTCTTTACCAGACAGGAGAAGAGAATACCTTACTCAGATTCATTAAGGAGATTGCCATATTTGTTTGTAAAGGCCACCATTTGAAACAAAGTCTGGAGGTACTTCATTTGTTTAATGGGGAGCTACAGAGGTTTTTTTGAGTCTTCCAAATGGAGTCCTGAGACCATAGCATTTGTAAGTTTGCCTTTGGCTTATAAATATGACTAGTCATTTGTGTGGCCACTCTCCAAGTGGGTTTCTAACAATTCTCACTGAGTTCAGAAACTGGGAAGAACCCTTCTAACAGGGAATTGGTAAGAAGGAACTCAGTTACATGATTTCAAGAACCTGTCCGTCTAAAATTGTTTGCAGAAATCTGTGTTTGAAAATGGTTGTCATTATTAACTGGTTATTTTCATAATACTTTATTGTTCTTGTGTGGACATGGCCAAAGAAGTCAGCTGACTGGAGGCTTAAGAATGTTTGTTGATGAGACAGATGATCTTTGGAATAGAGCTGCCAAAATTACATGTCTCTTATGTGCAGTGTTAAAATTGAGGGAAAGTTGGCAGGGTGATTACTGGAGGTACAAGAGAGGAAAAGAATTCCTCTGTATAACAGTGAAGGAAACTGTGCTCAATCCTTTTTAGTATGCTTTAAAACACAGTTGTGATTTGTATATTTTCAACAGCAGTATAATGTGAAGATGATCAGAGTGACTATAAAACTTTTTTGTTTTTTAAAACTACCTTTTCATAAGTTTACTGGCTCTGAGACAACTATACATTTTTATTTTTGTTTCTTTTTTATCTTTTGAAAAATGCTTAAACCATCTTTTTGGAGGAAAATTCATCCAAATGGAGATAGTGAGTGATCCAATAAATTAAACTGTTGAATTACAAGCTAGTGCAAAAATGTTAACAGAAACAGTCACTCACAAGTTGGTAGCCTGTTATTAAATGAGGACACATAAATACTTGATATATTTGAAAGAAATGATTGATGTATTAATGCAGCACTACTTCATTAGAAGTTGGGCTCCTGGTTTCACTAAATTACTGTAAGTGATATGTAAAAACTAGAATAACACAGTTTTCTCCCCTGAAAGGCATTCTCCTTATTTTTACATAAATAATCCACTGTGATTATGACAATTTTTTTCTTTCAAGGCTTGCCACATGGTGAAACAGTACTTTTCCAATTATAAAAATTCAATATATAGAGAAGAAACAAATCTTGTCTGACAACTTAATGAGCAAACTCTTTCCACTTAACTGTGTTTTCAAAACAAAAACCGTATGACCCCAGTAAAATACTGTTTAAAAGATGGTGGGAAACAAGAGGTAGATCAAGATTATAAAATGACAACTTCATCCACGCTGTTGATTCTTTTGATACAGAGGTGTTTACTGGTACAGCTTCTAGAACAAAAGGATGGGAGTACATTTGTGGTTGTTAAACAACAATTAGACCAATCTCTTGAAAGACAGCTGATAGGTGGGTTATCAAGCATATAGTATTTTTCCTGATGACTTTGTTTCATGTCGCTGCAGAGATTCGCTAGTAATTTTAGTTAAATATTAATTTTGCATTTGCTCCACCTAGAGAAAAAAGTAACATTTTGTGCTAGAGTTGAAATAAGTCAGTCTAATTAATGAAGCTTATTTTCAATCTTTTAAAAATTAAATTGAACAAAAAAAATGTTTTCACTGCTCAACTGCTTGTGCTTGTAAGGGTTTTTTGGGTGATGCCTAAAAGCAAAACCACCAGATCTACTGACACCGATCCATACTTTCCCTTTGCTTTCTGCACGCACACCTTTCTACTGCTTGCTGCCTACACTATCAGCAATGTAAACCTGACTAGACACAAAGTAAACTGAAAAAGTAGAAAAATATAAAATAGTCTCTAATCTCAGTTACATAATTGCTGTCTTATTTGTAATACTAGGTACAACATTTTGAAGATAGCAATATAATTATGAAGTTAATTGTGTCTTCTTTATAAATGAAAGTAAAGAGATGTGTATTTCACCTTAGATTTTTTTCATGGATGAGCATAGTAAATGCTGGTGAGCTTAAAATGGGTTAAAATGAGTTTAAAATGCTAAAATATGTTGCTGGTGAGATTATGAAGTTTTTTTCTTAGCAGTTTACTTATGTAATTTTAACCTTACTGCTTATAGCAAAATTTGGACCAACTTCTCTATCCCTCCTTTCCAACGAAGTTGGCAGAGCAGGTCAAACGTGCACTTACTCACTCAGAGTATGTCTACACAGCAGCATTATTTTGAAATAACTAACAAAGAGCGTTTCTATACTTCAGGTAATTATTTTGAAATAATGGAGAGGTTGAGGACTTCTTACTCCAATTCCTGGTAACCCTCATTTTACGAGGCATATGGGAAGTCAAAAGACTTGCTGTGTAGACAGCGCCAAAAGCCGGGTTAAGCTATTTTGACTTAAGCTATGCAATTGACATAGCTCAAGTTGCGTAGCTTAATTTGACTTTTCATATGCTATGTAGACGTTTCCTCAGATGTATTGACGTAGTCATGAAGTGAGTTTCTTGGCTTGTTTAAATATTATTGCCATTCTAGACTATTGTGCCATTTATACTATTACTAATCATCTCATATTCGTTACTGTCAGAGCTGATTTATTGTCCTGGGATTCACTGAAGGCCATTACCTTAAGAAAACAGTCATTAAGGGTTAATTTTTCTAATTCTAAAGACAGAGATGAAGTGTAAAACAGCATTCTTAACCTTATTCTAAAGTGATTTTAATAACCAGTTTTTCATCTTTCTTAAAATTATAGAATCACAGTAGTAACTTCATCATTGAAAGATGATTTCAGTCAAAAATCAAATCTCATTCTGCCCAGGAAAAATATCTTTCTACCTGATGAAGAATATTTTTTAAACTATGGGGTTACAATAACATAATTTTTTAAACCTTCTCACTCATAAAAAACAGCCAAATGTTGTTTTAAGTAATCTATTAGTGTATATGCAGTTTAGTACTATACATGTAATATATGGCAGCCCTTAACATCCTAGTGTAATCTAGAAGGAAGGATGTCTTTTGTTTCCCTCATGCTGTTGATCTGACACTCCCTTCAGGTAAAAGCCAGAGATCAACCTTTATCACATCCATTCTGCACATGAAACTTGCAGACCTCTTGTATCCTAAACAAACTCCCACATGTGAGCTCCCCTATACTTCATATGGCACCTGATCCAAAGTTCAATGAAGTTAAAAAAACAAAACAAAACATTGAGATCAAGAGGCTTTGTCTCAGTCTCAGGCTGTAGGCTTTGAAGCATGGATGAGGGTTATAACAAAACACCAGCCCTTTGTAATTAAGTGCAAAAGGAAAAACTTCATATTTATTTAATACTAGCAGATGTATCCAGTGTTGCTCAGGTCCATACCTGTAGTAATATTTGGGATGTGTTGTTTTTGTTTGTTTTGGGTTTTTTTTGTAAATTAAAATGAAAATATATGTGCTTTATTTACATGATTGCATAGGGCAGGGGGATGAGTGGGGGGATCTCAGAGTAGGGGCTTGGGGGGTGGGCTCAGGCATGGGGTGGGGGTGCAGGAGTGAGGGCAGGGAGTGAGAGCTACAGCACTCGGCCAGGGGGCTGGCAGGCCAGGAGGAAACTTGCTGGGGCAGTCCAGGGCAGCGAGGGTGTCACATAAGGAGGGAACAAGACTCGGAGGGATGGCTTTGGCTTCCAACATCTGTCCTGTGCCTGAAGCCTGTCTGGGGAGAGTGGTAGGCAAGGCTTCAGGGGCCAGTCCTGGCCTCCAGCAGTAACCCCATTTTCTGCACCCTGTTCGGGGTAGGGGTAAAGCTCCAAGGGCCAGCCCCAGCCTCCCCACAGCCTTCAGGCTCTATGGGGGGTGGGGGAGAGCAACCCAGCCTGAAGCAACCCCCCCCCCCCCAGCTGTTTCCTGCAGCCTGTCCCAGTGCAGAGGGAGTCTCTGAGGGCCAGCTCCAGCCTCCAGTGCTCCCTTTTCACCCCACCCCTTGTCTGCCGCAGCCTGAAGGCTTTCTGCAGGCAGGACAGGGTCCAGTGGTCAATCCAGGCCTCCAGCAGTCCCCTCCATGGCCTGCAGCCTGACCACAGAGGAGCGAGCCAGCCAGCCCAGCCTCCAACAGTCCCCCCATTTCCTGCAGCTTCTCCAGAGGAGGAAAGGCTCCGAGGGTTGGCCCCGGCCTCCAGCGACCCACTCCTGCCTGCACTGTCTGCAGGTGGAGCAAGCTCCATGAACTGGTGCAGGCCTACAGTGCCCCCATGTTCTCCATGTCCTGCATAGAGTTTTGAACCTGACAGTCCAGTATTTGAGCTTTCTGTCCGGGAAACAAATTGAGAAATACTGGACATAAAAATGTCCGATATTTTCTAATTAAGTTTTATTGTTATCATGAGTATCAGTACGTAGTTGCATACTGAGTGAGCATGTGTACCAGCCAGGCAGTACACAGCTACGCAGTAGAGAGGAGGGCGGGGCTGGGGCGGGAGGGAATCCCCGGGGCCAGACTCGCGACCTTCTCCCCCCATCCGTGACCATGCGCAAGATGGGCAGCACCCCAGGATCTGCATGCGCCCGGGTCAGCTCCCCCCCGGCCAGCCCTGCTTCCCGCTGGCAGGTTACTTCCCCCGATCTCCCCAGGCCAGTCCTGCTGCTCCCGATCCCCTCCCTCCCAGCCAGCCCTGCTCCTCACCGGCCTGTCTCCCCCACCCCGATCTCCCCCAGCCAGCCCCGCTCCCCTGCTTCCCCCCGTCCCCCCCGTCCCATCCCCACAGATCAGCCCCCCTCCTCCTGACCTGCCTCGCTCCCCTCCCAGCTGGTCCATCCTCCCCCCCAGCCAGTCTCCCCACCCCTCTCCCGTTCTGAGATCATGTGTATCCGGTATTTTTTTGAAAGCCATCTGGTAACCCTAGTCCTGCAGCCTGTCTGGGAGAGAGCTGCACCCCAGGGCCAGGAGGGAGTGCTGCTTAGTGGTGTGCTGGCAGGCAAAATGGCAGAGCCCTAGCCTTGCTGGCCACTCACTTGGTGGTATGCCCACGGGCAGTGGGTATGCTAGGCGGGGGCAGGGAAGGTATTGTCTTTGCAAACCACCAGTCTGGCCCCACCCATACTCCACCCCAGAACACCTGCTGGGGGTGGAGAGTCTGGGGCTATATGTCCTCCTCCCTCTCCATGCTCCGGGACTTGGCTGGGTGTGGCCACATGTTGCCCCAACTTCCCGTGCTGCTGAGGCGCAGGGCCTGAGCAGAAGGGACAGGTCTGGGAGCAGGGTAGGGACTTGCCTCCCCCATCCCTACCTTCTCTCACCACCCATGCGACTGGCCTCAGTGGCAAGTCTGCAGAATAGCTCTCTCCTGCGGGCTTGCTTCCCCCATATCCATGTCCTCTCATATCCATGTCCCTTGGAACAGCAGCCCTCCCTTTGCATGTAATGGAAAACTGTCCATTTCCTGGGGCTTCCGGTTCCCTTGGCTCAACTAAACCCTGACCTTGTTTTAAGTTAGGAGAAGAGGAAGCTGCATACCAGCACTTACCATTTAGGGGAGTTCCTGAACAAAAGAACTCACAGAAAGATGCACTCTAAAAACAGAGAGAGGGAGAAAGGAAAGGGAATGGGCTACAGTAAAAAAGTGCAGCAATAAGGCTGGTATTTAGAATCCTAACTGAGAATTACAAGAATTAATAGTATTTGGCTTTTTTAAAACTGCAGTATTCTAGTGATGGTTCTTTTGGCAAAAGGTAAAATATTTAAATCTGCTTTTTGAAATTTTTACTTTACAAATATTTAAAGATACAAACATCACCCCACTCCAATTCAGTGGAGAAATATTTACTAAAAAACCTGTAATTTAAAAAAATTGTTCATAACATTTTTATATAGTTTACTAAAGTAAGAGCAAGATGCCTTTTTTTTTAACCCAAGATTCTGTTCTTTAGCGTAATGTGTGATGTCCATTTAGGACACAAACAGTTCCTAGACTATTTTATTATTTATGTAAATAATAAAACCTAAGAAAACAGCACATTTTTACTATCGGATCAAGGAAAGGTTAACACCACATGTTAGTGACAATAAGTAATTGACATTTTTAACTCCACAATTCTTTAACATGAGTCACAGGTTTGTAGCAGCATCTTCGAATAGTGCAGCAATAAAAATACAAGCAGACTGGAATCTTGTGTTGAAGATTGGTCAGTTAGAAAAAGAGGTGGTAGAATATTCTGTCAACCCAGCAGAAATGTATTCACTTTTGTTTGTTGATGTCATGTAGTCATGTGAAAGAATAGAATGACATATGACCATCCAACTTTATTGTATGTTTTACAGAATTTTAAGACTCTTTTACGGGTTAGGTAGGTGTATTTATTCAACTTTCTCCAGTTTTTGTTGAAATATGGATCTTAATTAAATACATCATTTTGAAACTTACTGTTGTCTGTGTGTGTTTCTCTGTGGAAGAGATTAGTTGACTATTAGTTTAGCCCAGTCATAAGATATCATTATGCAACATAAATATATTTTATATTTTTCTTGTATGTTTTTTGCCATTCTCTACAGAAAATGTATTTGGTAGTCTATCTCAAATTTAACCTTTCATGAAATATATGTTATAACAACTTGAATGTTTAAAAAACAAAAAAAACAAAAAAAGAATTGGACATTTAGTGATAAATATGAATGGATATTCTCAACTTATTTAAACTTCAAGTTTGACTTTATTTAAATATTTAGTGTACTTTTTTATTGACAGTCTTTCTGTTTTCATATTGATTTCTTAAGGAACTATCACTAGACTCTTCATACATGCTATTTTCTGCCCTAACATAGTACATTACTTTGTTTAAATCAGAATCTAAAAGAAGTCTGGGTTGTTGCTTTTGTTTTTCTAAATTAATGCTGCATTGACAGATTTGAAAAAATGATGGAAGGTGGAAGTGAAAAGAGACAAAAATTAAACAAGCTTTATAAGGTATTGGAAACATTTCAGGACTAACCCATTGTACTTGAAAAAGAAATTTTACATCTTGGACTAAACCAGAATGGATTCTTGTAATTTTTCAGATGAATTTCAGTTCTGGTTTTAAGTCAGTAAAGAAGTCTAAGCAGTTTGAGATTATCCCTAAGTAAACTTAAGGCAAATTTGTCTCTCCTAATACAACAATGACACTTTCAAGTAACCAGTTAGGCTGTTTTTATTGTACAGGCACTATTCTTCCACTTCCACATACTTTTTTCTGATTTGATTATGATTGTTTATATTGACTATTTATGCAAAAATTATCTTTAGCCTAAATTAGGTTGTAGGAAAAGAAAGTAGGTATGAAATGTGTCAGGAAACTTCTAGTTTAATTGTCAGAGCAAAAGGTTGCCACAGGGAAATGATTTACTTGGTGCTTCATTGGTTCTATAAATTGGTCCAACAATCCATTCTTAAAACTTGTAGAACCTAAATCTTGCCGGATTTACATCCCAAAGAATTCCCTGTTAATCAGGGGAAGACTTTATTTGCTTTGTGTTTCAATTCTAAAATGTGTAATGGTGAATTTTGAACTAAAAATGGACTCCAGATCTTAGGCTTTCTGAAAACAATGTTCAATTTTTACTTTCCCTTCGTCAAAGTTTTTTTTAAGCTACATCACAATAGTTCATTTAATTGTCACTATATTTTTATCCTGGAAACTGGTACATTGTGAATACATATGATTTCTAGTCTTACATTTTTTGTGTAAAGGAAAGCTTCAATACCTTACTTACAGCTTGTGAGAACATATTTGAATTTCAGAAATGTTGTTTTGGAAATTAGCATTCTAAATTTCAGATAAAATGAATGTTGGAGGAGAAATTTTGCTTTCTTTCTAGCTTTGTGACAGGAAAATTAAATATGATTGCCACAGAAATAATTGATTAGGCCTTATCTAGACTTAAAATTTTTGTTAGCACAGCTATGTCATGTAGGAGTATGAAAAAAAATCACACCTCTACCTAACATAGTCATGCCAGTAAAAAGCCATAGTGTAGATGAAATTATATCTGCAAAAGAACTCTTTTGCTGGTTTAATCCTCCCACATCTGCAATAGAAATGATTTCTGGGATAGCTCTGCCAGCAAACCTTTTCTAGTGTAGACAAGATCATAGGACATCCTCTTCTTATGCACCTCAAACATACTAAGCTTTATACAAATATATAAGGTCCTGTCTTGCAGAGCATACAATCTAAAAGACAACTAGACACACAGGGTAGATAAAAGTGTGATAACAAGGATAAGTAAAGTTGGTGAAAGACAGAGCCAAGATATGACCAATCACCAAGAAGTCCATTGAAGCAGGTTCAGGGCCTTGGATGATACAAAGGTTGTATGTAATGGAAGCTAAGATGTTTCTGATTGAGGAGGAAAGTCAAATATTGTGTGATACTGAATTACGTCTAATTCTATATACAATGCTAAGCAAAATGCTGGTGCATAATGAATAATAATTAGCAAGCCACAACTGTGCAGAAGTGGTAAAGTTAAGAATCTTCTATTAAACTTAATTAATGGAAATGTAATTATATCCTTTATAAAAATAACCTCCACACCTGAGAAAAGGCAATCAAGAGTGATGGACAGCATGTTATCAGAATGATTAAAGTACAATTAACTTTTTTTTAATCTGCTTTAAAAATTATAACTTTTTTTGAGAGTGAGGTGGATAGGAAAAATAAATAAATATGAGCCAACCATGAACATGATAAAGAAAACCATTTTTTTAAGGCAAGAGCAATACTCAGGATAATCAGTTGTTCCGTACCCCTACACCCACCTCAGCTAGGATCTAATAGCCTCAGGAATGAAGACGCAATAATAGGCAAGTGGCACGTGAGAGTGCAGATTCGTACCAGGATGTGGCTCAAGAAGGAGGAATGAGGCATGAGAAAGAACTACACCATTTAAGGTCTTAAAACCCAATAAAGCCAATTCACTGTAAAGTAAATATACCACTTCATAGGCAAACATTGTAAAAAAGCACAGGCTAAGCCAATATTCACAAATCAGTAAACATACATGCTGCTGCGTTCTGAACATTTTGCATGCCTTGCTAAGAAGCACGCACCCTGATCAGAATTAGTGTTCTGTTGTGTGATTGTCATAGGCTCAAAGAGTAAAATGCAAAAATTACACAATTGAAAAAATAATTAAAAAGACAACAACACCCACAAAAACACACAGCCAGTACCTTTCCATGGAAAGAATGTGGTTGAAAGCACTGCCAATATTTTTACCGCTGTTACTTGAATCCCCCATCTATAGGTAAAGGAGCATTCCCCTAACAGCTACCTGCAAGGACTGATTTTTTTTTTCTCATCATGCTCAGTCTTGCCATTTCAAACAATGGGTTTTTCTCTGCTTTAACAGACTAGGAAGCAAGG
This sequence comes from Pelodiscus sinensis, assembly GCF_052426305.1. Taxonomy (NCBI): domain Eukaryota; kingdom Metazoa; phylum Chordata; order Testudines; family Trionychidae; genus Pelodiscus; species Pelodiscus sinensis. The sequence continues at coordinate 88,863,475 of NC_143053.1, forward strand.
CCAAATCTATCTATGGGGAGAAGGACTTGCCTTTCCAAGAGAATCCCAGTTTTTGTTCTGCCCGCTGCAGGATTTACATGTTCCCTCTAGATCTCTTACTATCTTATTCTATAGTGTTTTTAAAATGTTATAGTTTTGCCATTTCTGACTTGCTCTCTTCCCTTTCATCTTGATCAGTGGTAATTTTTTTCCTATTGCTCTGTACCTCTGTTTATACCTAGGGGAAGCTCTCGGTTCCTTGGATTACAGCAGCCCATCCTGCCCTTAGCTCTTCAGAGGGTGAAAAAAAGACACTGCCCTGAAAAAAGACAAGCTGAACAATGTTTCCTAAGCACAATCTCCTTTTTCTTCTCCTGTACCTACATGGTCACCTATGCAAGCCCTCATGTTAAAAATTACTGACACATCACTGACATTTAGATAACACAAAACAACTTTTTGTTCAAACTCCAAATTTAGCTCATGGATAATTCTTGGCTAGAATATGTCTTGCAGATATAGCAACATTGTAACTGTTTGAAAATAACATAGTGAAAATGGTTGCATCCTGTGTTCTCCAAAAGTTTGTATTTTTATTCATCAAAATATGCACGTGCAAATAATTTTATGTATTAAAATGGTGGTTGGAAGTGGGAGAAAAGCAGCTTTGACTTTTTACCAAGATACCAAAAGTCAAGCTTCTAAAAAATTAAAAACAGACTGAGCCAAACCCTGCCATCACACCAATTTAGAGAAATTCAGAGTAAATGTATTGTTGTTAAATTAAGTACTCCAATGCAACTGAGACCAGAATTGGAACCTGTGTACGTAGGACAGATAGCGAAGCCAGTGTGTTTAGAGTGACTTTTCCCATGTAGCTCTTAACACCCATCCTACTGCCTGTAACATTGTAAAACTTCACACGTGCTCATTTTAAATTAAAACTGAAACTATTCCTATAATTATCAGGGGTGGCCATGTTAGTCTGGATCTGCAAAAGCGACAGGGAGTCCTGTATCCCCTTATAGACTAACAAAACAGTGCCTATACAATAAAAACAGCCTAAACTGCAATTTACAAATGTTAAATTTCTCTCAGCCTCCCTGTAGGGATATGCATGATGAAAGCATTTATCTGTAAGGCTACATCTACATTGGCAAGATTTTGTACAAATACACTTTAACGCAAGAGTTTTTGCGTTAGAGTATTTGCGCAAGAGAGCGTCTACACTGGCATGTGTCTTTGCGCAAGAGATGTGCTTTTGCGCAAGAGCATCCATGCCAGTGTAGTCGCTCTCTTGCGCAAGAAAGCTCTGATGACCATTTTAGCCATCGGGCTTTCTTCGCAAGAAATTCATGTTACCTATCTACACTGGCCTCTTGCGCAAGAACAGTTGCTCAGGAGGGCTTATTCTTGAGCGGGAGCATCATAGTTCTTGTGCAAGAAGCCCTGATTTCACACATTAGATCGTCAGTGTTCTTGCTCAAGAACTCCCCGCCAGTGTAGACAGGCAGCTTGGTTTTGCGCAAAAGTGACTGCTTTGGCGCAAGATCACAGCCTAAGGGTTTATCTTTATCCTAACATTTATTTTATGCAATATATTTAACACTGTCTGTTTATAATCTCTAGGTGCTTTTAAGTAAATGATTTCAATGCATTCTTTGTTAGGCAGCAGACCATCATCTGGACTTTGAAAGTAGCTTTATAATATTTGGATTATGATTTTGGTGTGTTATTCATTAGCATATTCTATTTCTCCTCAGTCCCCTCGCATAAAACAGCAATTGTGCTGCAAGTCTACATTCCATATAATTCTTATTGTGGAAATTACATTTTGTCACAGACATGTGATTTGTTGTTTGACCCTTGTGATGAAGGAAAAGGATATCATGTAGATGTTACATTTGATAAGTACTATATTTAGTCATGTGTGACGTGAGACAGGGAGAGTACTATTTTAAAAGAAACCACAGAATGAGAAAAAAATGGGCAAAGTCCCCACCAAATCTTGGTACAGCAGTAGATATAATATAAATGTGCTCTCAGAGGACTCTGCTTTATAATCAGTTCAGCCAAGGAAATACAGTACACCAGAAAAATGATTATGGGACGGGACAGACGAATTTGTGGGAATTTAACTCTGAACCCCCATAATATTCTGAGATAAGTAATGGTATCCCCCAGTACACAGTAGCAGTTCCAAAATACACGGCAAAATGTCCTAAATGATATTGTTCCAGATGATTGTGGGGAGCAAAGGGTCAATGAGTTGCCTATTCACAATGATACACATCATTTGCCAATAAATTCTGGTATTGTGAGGACATGCTGTACTGGCAGAAGCAGCCAAATATGAATGCATTCTACCAGAATAACTTTGCTGGTAGCAGTCTGTTGACAGAACTTTTGTCATTAAAACTTCCTAGTACAGACAGGCCTTAAGGGGGAAAATAGAATTCCTTTCAGAGCAGAGATTTGTCATTTTCACTGAGTTAGTTAAAATTTCATGTTTTTTAAATGTGGGGGCCATTGCAGAAACTCCTAATCAAATCTGGTAAAAATCCAAAAAGTGTAAAAGTGTTTCAAGCTCATTATCCCTCAACATTAATAGTCAAGCACTTGACAAATATATGATTCATTTCTATGCACTATTTTACTTTCACTTTGATATAGGCAGATCCTACTCATTTTAACCTTTTTGGACAGCTGACAATAACCTTCCAGGGAGAAAGAAACAGGGGATACCTCCTGCTCTACAAAAAGGAGGTTCCTAGCGATATTACCCTTCTAAATGTTTTTTAAATGTCTGTGATCCATTTTGTGCCCTTAGAAATTATCCTCTCCATTCAAAGGCCTTGCAATATAGCAATTCCATGGGGATGATTTATTTTATGTATTTATTTATTTAAAATATTTTTACTCCACCTCTCTAAAATATTCGAGGCGGCTTACAAAATTTTTTAAAACACAATAGAAATATATATAAAAAAATAAAATATGAGACCCCAGAGGGACATAAAACCTGTTAAAAATGTCTCGAGAGGAGGAGCACACACATACAGACTCAAACACCAATAAAAGCACTAGTTAAAAGGGTGGCCTTAGCCTGATGCCAAAACAATGTGATGTGTCTGGAAAGCTCATTTTTGAAGAATTTAAAGGCTCTTTATTGATCTCTTTCCCCCCCAAAAGGTTGCTTTCAGTAAAGGAAAAACAGATTTGAAATTATTAGGATCTGACTGATCTAAGTGGAAATAGAATATTGCATTTAAAGTAATCTTTCATTTGTCAATTGCTGGAGGCCAGGGAAAGGAGGGAAACATTGAACTGTTTGAACTTTCAACAGGCAAGTAAACAAATACATTTAGCCATCAGTGACTTATAAAGTGCGACTGCTTTTGCATTACAAGTCTATAAAATAAACCTTCAACTTTTATATGCTAGTCATAAAGAGATCAATGATTATTTGACATTTTGAAGAATAAGAGGTGTAAAGTTTATTAAGAGTATTCTATGTTGTAGTGTCATTTTAGTAAATCTTAATCGATTTTAAGATTAATGCATGACCATCTGTTGTGCAAGATCATTTGTAGGTAGAAACCTGTGTGGGTACAAAATGTGTATTCATATCCATATCCATAAATGTTGGTCATAAATAAACATGGCAATAACCTTAACATGCTGACACGTTTTTAAACATAACTATCTTTGTCCAGTCCACACAAAGGACAAGATTGTGTTTAGCACTGTTAGTTACATTTTTCCAACATTATGCATTTTTCCACTATAGAGGAGGTCAGAATTGGTTGTTCCTGCTCATTTGCGTTAGATTTTGTTGCTTTTGTAAGGTTTTGTCATAGCTATAGCCATAATTAATTCAATTTTTTGTGTGTTACTAGTAAAGGATTGGCATGATTAGTGTTCTAAATGCAAGTTCTATGCAAACAACTGTGAGTTGGGTTCAGCTACTTTTGATGTTAATTAGCAAACTGTTCATCTCTGAGGTCATGGGACCCAGGTACAAGTACCATATCCAATCTGATCCTTTTAAAATGTAGTCTTTGGCGTAGACCAGTGGTCCCCAACGCGGTGCCCGCGGGCGCCATGGCGCCCACTGGGGCATTTGTGTGCGCCCACCGACAACCAGGGCTGGCCCGGTGCACTGGAGGCACCGGCCCCAGGCACGCGAAACGCACCGGCGCCTGGTGCGCGGCGCTCGGGTGGCCCCAGCCCTAGGGCACATGCGGGCGCGCGACGCCGGTGCCAGCCCCAGGCGCGCGGCTTGGGCGCCGGCCCCGGGCCCACGGCACAAGGCGCTTGGGCGTCCCCGGCCCTGGGGCACATGCCGGTGCTGGGTGCAAGGGCATCCCTGCCCCTGGCATGCCCCAGGACGCGCGGCCCTGTTCCCGGGCACCTGGCGCATGAGTGGCCCCACCCCCGGGCGCCCGGGAGCCTACTAAGGTTGGGAACCACTGGCGTAGACTATGACTGCCTCTGTTGGTGCAAGTATGGTCTGCATGGAAAACGTCAGAGGTAAACATTTTATTCTCTTTCAAGGAACCAGTTACAGAATAATTTTACTATGTATATACTTGTGTAAAAGATACATCTCACAACATTTCACATCTTAAGTCTGAGCAATATTGATGCTTGTGCGGATGTCAATATCCAACAGCAGCTATGCACCTTGGTGGTACAACAAATTGTTTTCAGAATATTTTCTGTAACAAGTTGAGACTGCTTTTCCTTTCAGTTATGTGGTTGCTTAAATTTAGAACAAATGTGGGAAGGGCACCTATTCTTTTAGCAAATATAATACAGATGGTTTGAATTCAGTCATAGAAGTATCTATTTTTTTGTAGATCTAAGCCTAGTAAGGATGTAGTATTGGGCTTCCTGATTCTCTCCGTCATATTGTAACACAATCTAAATACTTCTCACTTTAATGCACCTATCAGCCCTCACCGGCAGCTATTTAAGCAATTCATTCATGTACTTAAGGAAATGCTTTTAAGCTCTCTGTTTGCTTTGCTGAGAGTACTTACATGCTTAAACTTAACCATATGCGTAAACACCTTGATGAATTGAGGTCTTAGGCCTGGCATGTAATATGCACATATAGCTCTGTCTGTGTGAAAAATCCCTCTCCTCTAACTAACATACTTAGGTCTGTGAAAAATATCATGTAGCTTCAGTTAAACTGGCCAACAGTTATTGTTAGTTGATCTTATTTTAGTTGGGGAACAGCTTGGTATAAAGTATACTGGCAAAATAAGTTTTGCTAGTATAAGCTGGGTATGTACTAGTAGGGGTTTGCCAAAAATGCCTTCCTAGTGTAGAAAAGATTTAGAAAAATGATCCGGAAATGTACCTTAGCCACACTCTACAACAGGCTATGTTGCTGTTGTTAAAAGCAACAGAAGCCTATTGTGTGCTCTCATATATTGCCTGTGTGCTGCTCCTTTCTCCATATTCTGGTGTTCGTCCCTTCACTGCAAATGATATGAGAAATTCTTAATGAGGGGTGTGTGTGTGTAGAACTTTCTGGAAGAAAAGGTGACAGGACAGTAGAGCAGAGTTGGGCAAAATATGATCTGCAGGCTGGATGTGGTCCAAGAGAGCCTCAACTGGCTCCCTCCCTCCTACCTGCCCCGCCCCTGCGTGGTGCTCGGACAAGCTGGCTACTGCAGGGCCATGTGCTTCTGTGAATGCTGAGAGCTCAGGGGAGGGGGCAAAGACTTCTTACTCTGCTCCCGCCCCCCGAAGCTTCCATTGGCCAGTTTTCATCCAATAGCAGCTGCCTGTTTGCAAGTCAGGTAGCATATTAAGTGCCCCTCCACTCTCATCCTCTGCTTCACAGTATTTGCAGCTAATGGCTCCTATAGATGCAGTGAGCAGGACAGGGGCATGGAAGGCAGGGACTCCTGCCCCGGGTTACAACCCCCTCCCTACCTTGTACCAGGGGTGGGCAAAACAGCCTCGATGGGCCGGATCCAGTCAACCAACCCCTTTTATCCAGCCCGCAACCTTTCTGCCACTCCCCTGCCCCCAGGCCAGTTGAGAGCTGGCGACAGGGGAACACATGAAGTCTCCTGCCCCTAGCCAAGGTGTGCAGTACCACAGAGAACCATATGCTATTTAAAACAGCTGGGAGCTCTCTAGGTGCTGCACGACTCTGGCAGGGTGGGTGGGGGTAAAGATTTCAAGTGGTCGCCTGCCTCTAGGACCTGATTGGCCTGAGGCGGGGGGAGCACACAAAGTCTCCTCCTGCCACCAGGGATACAAGGTGCCTAGAGGGAACTGCCAGCTATTTTGAACAGCTGGCAATGCTCTCTAAGCACTGTGCGCCCCTGGCAGGCAGGAGCAAGGGACAAAGACTTCATGTGTTCCCCAGCCCCCAGGCCTATCAGTGTCTATGGGCAAGGTAACATGGGAAGTCTCCTGGCTCCTCCCCTTCCACCCGAGGTTCTGCCCTTTCTGAGGCAACCTGCATCCACTTCTGAAATTCATGAAGTGGGCTCCCCTTGAAAAATTACCGTGTACCCTTGAACTAGAAGTACTTAAAGTCTACAATTAAACTAAAAAAAAATTGTTTTTAAAACAAAGATTAGAATGATAGTTTATTCATGTTGATCTTCACTATTTTAATTAAGAAAATTTTTGTCAGTGTTTCCAGCTACCCATAAGAATTCTCCTTTTAATGATTTCATTTCTAACAGGGGGAGTATAGGAATATGAATGAATATATTTAATAAAACTAGCCAATTTTAAAGTTGTCTGTTGCTTTTCTCTCCCTCTAACTGTCTATATAAAATTATATATACACTAGAGGATTTACTTGGCCGCTGCAGCAGGCATAGCTGAGAGAGAGGTGCATGTCCCCTTCTGTTTCGGGGACACACAGACAAACTCTCTCAAATCTATAGTAGATAGCGGTCCCTTTCTTCACTCCTGCCCCCTGCTACTCCAGTGGGGTTATAGCTGTCCCAGTCCACATCTCTGAACCTTTTCTGCTCCTGTGTGGTCATTACGCAGTATAACTGCCCCTACTAGCAGACCCCTCCCTTTCTGTTTTATGAGAGAAAATTGCATTCCAGGCACATCCCATTATCTTGGCACAACCAATCCCTGACCTTCCTTTAAGTTACGATAAGAGGAAGCTGCATACCAAATTTGGTGGTCTTAGCACTTACCATTTAGGAGCAGTTCTTGAACAAATAGACAGACATGCAAACTCTCTCAGATATATAGTAGAAGATAACCCAAAAGTGAGTTTACACCCATTCAATCAAATGTATTCATTTTGAAATACAATTGTTCTTAGTAGATTGGTAGCTGAAAGTCATACTCAAATAAAACATCAACCCAGTATTTCCCCAGCTACTTCCCAATTTGAAAGAATTGGGGTGAAAGGACTACTGATGTGAAGCTTTAGGGAGTTAAGGGAGTGTACCCATGATCTGCCCTCCACAGCTTATTCCACATTTTCTGATACATATTGTGTGGCACCAATGTAAATTGTGTCTGTTTGCTTTCCATCAGAGCAGCTACATGAATAGCTAAAACGCAAGTGTAGACAAGGTCTGTATAGTAATAGTAACGAATACATTTCATATTTTTTTAGAATGGGTTTTATACTGAAAATACTGACAGAGCCCTTAGTTGCAGTAACACAAAACAACATTGCTGCAATTGTTGGGTAAAACTCCTTCATCTTAATCTTATTACGTGCTGCATTGTAAAAACTGTAGTTGCCCACTTTTGTTTTCTTTAATGCCTGTGTGTATGTGTGTATTGGTATGGAGTACACAGGGCAGAGGAGACTTCTGGACCAGGTGGCAGACCTCAGAGATGGGACCTCAGGAAGCTTGCCCCAGAAAGCCCTTCAGCCTGGCCAGGGACAGCAGGGCCATAGGAGCCCCACAGCAGTGCTGGGCCAAGGACTGGAGAACCCTGGCAGCCTGCAGCAGCAGGAAGCCATCGACTGGGGAACCCCAGGTGCCTGTGGCAGCTCAGGGTTGAAGATCAGAGAAGCCTGGGTGCCCACAGCAGCGTGGGGTTGGGGGCTAGGGAATTCTAGGCAGCCATTTGGCAGTATGGAGCTGGAGAAGCCTGGAAGCCCACAGCAATACGGGATTGGGGGCTAGAGAAGCGTGGCTGCCCGCAGCAACATGCGCCACGGCCAGAGAACCCCGGTTGTCAAAGGCAGCCTGGGGCTAGAGCCAGAGGCAGTAGAGTGAGAGAGAGGGGGTCAGAAGAAAAGGGATGGCTGGCCTGGGCCCATGGCAGGGGATTCCTCCCCTGGTCTGGCAAATTCTGTCGTTCGGGACCAGTCAGATCCCCACCGTGCCAGACCAGGGAGGTCCAACCTGTAGATCAATGAGTGAGGATTGTCCTTCAGTAACTGAAAATGTAAGGTAGACTGTTAGAAAATACAGTTAATTGGGGAAGTATTTCAGTTACTTTTCGACCACACTTCTCATTGGCACTCCAGTTTAACCCTCTTGGTTTTGCCAATGTCCAGTAATGTGTTCTAGGTAGATGTCCCTCAACCAGATGGTGTCAGACACCATGAATTGCCCCATTACCTAAGCATAGTATTGACTGATTCTGTATTCAGTACACTGGATCTTAGCCATCTGGGGCTAAAAAGGGATACATCTTAGAGTACATTTCTTTAAAAGTTGGTGTTAAACGTGTAAGTGAAAAGAATGTTCTGTGTTACTATATTGAAAATAAAACTTTTCAAAAGACATCTTTTATTCAGCTATATTGCAAGAAGAAAACGTTAATTCTGTTTGTTTCATAAATGAATAAAAATTAGGGACTCTAAAAACAATCTGTGCATTCTTAATTTCTTTGAGGGCTGCAGTTTGTCCTCTATGGTGTTGTGAATTATGAACTCCGATGTGTGGTGTGGACAGGTGTAGTAAGAATAACTTGAGAAAATTATATTTATTCCTGCCTGCTCGTGGTTAGCCTTTTTCCACCCTAAAACCATAACCACAGCACATTAACTGGGCATCTGAAAAAAGTAGTCAGATGAATGGAATATTCATGTAGCTAAGTTATGTAATTTCTAGCTTCTGCTTTATCAAGCATTTAGGTAACATTCTGAATTGAAAAGTAAGAGTTTGGAAAGAAGTTCTGAATTAAATTACAGCAAAACCATTAATTATATCCATATGTTCTGGGGCATGTGTAGAGATGATAATTTCTCCCCACAGTTCCCTTTTTTAACTTTAAATCATAAAACAACATCTTAATATGTAGATTAATTTTACTTTCTGGTAACTCTGTAGTATGAGGCTACAGTATACAGTATGTAAAACCTTTTCATTGTGTCCACTATATAGAAGCAGTGAGCTGGAAGCTTTAAAAACGATAACTATTGATTTCAAAGCCATCAAAGTGATTTTGGTTTTGGAGGCAGCCCAACAGTTTCCAGTACACGTTTATCAATTTAAAAATATAAGCAGAATTTTAAATTTGTTTAGCTTTTCCTGCTACAGAAAGACAAACTTTCATATTCAAGACTTCAACTCTTTAAGGAATTTCGCAGTTTGAGTACAAAATTTAGACCAACACCCCCATTACGTCACACTTTTAATGCACTCTCCGTGTGTGTGTGTGTGTGTGTGTGTGGTGCGCGCGCGCGTGTGCATGCACTTGCATTCACAGAAACAGACTCTGAATCAGTGTCTTGATTTCTAATATTTTCATTCAGCTCTTAGTAGGGATGTTAAATTTAGTTTAATCAACTAGTCAATTAGTTGATAACGGAAGGGAGAGCCACTGCGGCTCTGCCTTTTAAATGTATTAAGAGTCAGGAGGCTCTTAATATATCTAAAGGCTGAAGCAAAGCAGGTGGGACTCAGCATGAGCCAGGAATCAGCTGCCCCCTCTCCCCGTGCTTCTGATTTTTAAATGTATTAAGAGACAGTAGGCTCTTAATACATTTAAAAAACAGAGGCGCAGCGTCTGGGACTGGGTGCGAGCCGGGAATCAGCTGATTCCCTGCTTGTGCCTGGTCCTCACTGCCCCCTGTGGAGAAGGTGCTGGGGGGAACCAGCTTTTAAGATGGCTTTCCCCCAGCACCAGCTCCTGTTCCCCCCCTGCTGCCTCTAATAGAGGCAACAAGTGCGGGAGCAACTAGTTTAGGGACTAGTCAACTATCTGATAAGCTTTTGCTTATTGGATAGTCATCTATTCAACTAGTTGCTTACATCCCTAGTTCTTAGAGTATCTTTCTTTTGGTGGGTCTAAGTCTCTCAATTTTTTGTTGTATACTTTATTTTTCTATTGTATATTCCAAAGATTTGCCTCTCAAGTGCATGAGAGTCATCACTGGCTGCGTCTAGATTGGCATGATTTTCCGGAAATGCTTTTAACGGAAAAGTTTTCCATTAAAAGCATTTGCGGAAAAGCGCGTCTAGATTGGCACAGACGCTTTTCCGCAAAAAAGCCCCAATCACCTTTTTTGCGGAAAACAAATCTGAGCTGTGTACACTAGCCCTTTTGCGCAAAAGCTTTGCGCAAAAGGGACTTTTTCCCGAACGGGAGCAGAATAGTATTTCCGCAAAGAAGCACTGATTTCTTACAGTAGGAAGTCAATGCTTTTGCGGAAATTCAAGCGGCCAGTGTAGACAGCTGGCTAGTTTTTCTGAAAAAGCGGCTGATTTTCCGGAAAAGCTGGCCAGTCTAGACACAGCCACTGTGTATTGTACAGGTCGAACCTCTGTCGTCCTGCAACATCCGTGGTTCCTCATGATTTTAGCTAGCTGGATGTCCACTTATCATAGGTGTGGCCAAGTTTCCTGTGGTCCCATAAACTTTGTTTATAGCCACCAGTCCTTGTTCGCAGTCGTCAGTGCTGTTATTTAGCTCTAATTTACCCCAAATGTTTCCTAAAAGCCCGGTAAGCAGTGGAAGTGTTGGTAATGCTGTTTGACAATATTGACCTCCCGTGTTTCAGTAAATTCTCTGGTTCAGCACTGGTCAGGTTCCGAGGGTGCCAAAGTATAGAGGTTCAATCTGTATAATTAATTTAGTCGGTGTAATTACAGATTTTTAAAAATTCATGGTCTATAATGACTTCCCATCTAAATACATAAACATAGACTCATTGTCATTGTTAGTTAACCCTATTTCATAAGAAGATCTATTTGAGCCAGCATTGATTGATAACGAGAGCCTTGTTAGAGATTTTCACTTAATAAACTATAGCATAGCCTGAGATCCCCCTAGTTGGGTTACGGTTCCTTTTTAGCCACTGCAGTGTACCAAAGAAAGTCTCTAATTGTACTATAGTTTAGGTCCTAATCCTGCAATTGATAACTCATGATTGCAAATGCATTGCTGCACTTATGTGGAAAACTGTTGACTTTATTTGGGGGGCAGGTCTTCGTGGACACAGCAGTCTGCCCATATGCTGTCATTAACAAGGTCAAAACCTTCATCAGGAGTTTGTAAAGATTAGAGATGCAGGACATTGTGGTCTGGATGATTGCAAGAATGTCATTATTTCCTGTTTACACAGACTTCTTACCTCCTTGCAATCTGCCTGTTTTTTTTCCTTTTATACATTTATTATGTTTTCAAATATAGTTTTATTTCAGGTGATCTATTTATATTCTTTACATATATTTCAAAACAGCATTGTTCCAACATGTATTGCAGTGCACTACTTAAAATGAAGCATTTTTAAAAAAAACCTTACTTCTCATCTCCCTGAATAGTGGTTTGAAACAGTCACAACCCCAGAAACATCAGCTGTTTAACTAAAGAGGGACTGAAGTTGCAAAGTTCAGATCTACAAACATTCAAACTTGAATTCATATTTCCCTAAAGTAATGTGTTTGGCCCAATAAAGAGAAAAGGCCTTAGTTACAGCTTGAGGATTTAGGGTTCAGTGTTCCTGTTCATTCTTGTATCTAAACTGAATGTGTGTTGGCTTCTTTCATGATGTTAAAGTCTATTGCATCAATATGGTTGCTCTGCATATGCCACATTTATTTACTTCTGATATTTTTTCCCTTTAAACGAGTTCCAGAATGCCTGATAGCACAACTGTGCATTATGGATGAGTGGTCTGCAATAATTTTGTATAGAAAATTAAGCCTTTTTTCATGTACAGAAGAGGAGAAAAAATAAAAACATTCTTATTTTGTTAGAAGTTATACTCAAACACCTTTTTTTTTCAATTTAAGAACTGTATATTAAATTTTGGTTTTAGCAAAGTTATAAACCCCTTCATTAATGAAGGAAGGCTTACAAATGCCTGTTGAACTACATAGTGAAGAAACCTTAAATAGGAAATGTAGAAATTTTTGGTTTGTAAAACATACCAAAAGAAAGTGGCAATGTGTATTATACAAGTGTAGTTATTAGTATATGTTTATAAATTCACTTGCAAAAATTATAACATAGCATGTAATTGTATTATGTTTCTCAGCTATAATAAAGCTCCTAATTAAGAAAATAGTTTTCTAAAATTTAATAAAATAAAAGTAGCACTAAGCCTGATCCTGCTCATGCTGAAATCAACTACGAACTCCCATTCATTCCAGTGGGGTATTTCCAGGCACTTAGTGAACTAACAGCACATGCTGTACAATTGTATATTGCTCACCCACTAACAGGGGCCTTCTTTTCTCTGAGCTACTGCAAATTAGATGTGCAGCCAACGCAAGCTGCAGCTATTTTTAGCCACAGCAGCACTGCAGAACAGAAACTGGATGAGTGTATTGTGTGGTCAGACTGAATCAAAGGGAGTATCCCAGAAATGTGCTGTAAGCAGGTATTACAAAAAAAGTTTCAAGTGTCCAAAGACCAAAACAAAAATCTCTCACACACATAAAAAAGAGCCATGATACATAAGCTGTATTATTTAGGATTGTGCCTCATTTCTGTAGAAAAATATTTTTAAACCTTGCTTGGTATAAAAGAGGAGCAGTGTTTATGATGTTCCATTCCACTGATGCAATTATTATTATGAGTAAAAAAATAGTTTTTTTAATTCCTGATTTCTTGTCTGCATCTATAAGTGTAATGGTTGCCACAGTGCAGTTTCTCAAATGGAGATTTGCGGACCCCGCCGATCAACTCCTCTCCCTCCCTTTTTCCCCCGCTTTGCCTCTTAGGATCTGGGGCTTGAGGCTAAGGTAAGTTCCCTACATGTACTGATTCTGCACAGTTCCCAGAAGCTGCTGCCAGGTCCCTGCTTCCCTAAAAGTAGGGGTGTCCAGAAAGGCCCAACCACTGACTCCACTCAAATGCCAGCTCTGCCGTTCCCATTGGCTAGGAAGTATAACCAATGGGAGCTGTCACCAGAGAGTGGGAGGCCAGTGAACTGAGTCTTCATAGTCCACCCCTGACCTAGGGGCCACAGAGACCTGGCAGCCACTTCTAAGAGCCATGGTAAGCGTCACCAGGACGCTGCATCCAATCTTGCTGCCTCAGTCCTGGAGTCCCTTCCCACACTCAGATTCCCTCATGGAGCCCACCCCTCTCCTGCACCCCAAGCTCCTCACCCCTAGTTCTACGCCAGAGCCTGCACCCCAAAACAGAATCTTCACACCCAACCCTCTGCCTAGCTCCATGAAGCTGAGTGAGTGATGGAGGGAGGAGACATATGGCCCCAGTTGTGATATTTAACTCTGCTCCCGCCAAAAAGCATACAGTCTAAAGCTCCAGTCCTGCAAGAACAATTACGTGGGCAAAGTCCTGAGAGTATCCAGAGCCCTGTTGTAATCACTGAAGTTCCATATAGGTGCAAAGAACATAAGAAGAGCCATACTGGGTCAGACCAATGGTCCATCTAGTCCTGTATCCTGGCTTCTGACAATGGCCAGTGCCAGGTGCCCCAGAGAGAACGAATAGAACAAAAAAAATCAAATGTTCCATACAGTGCACTTTGCAGTATCATGGATTTTAAAGAAAGAAAGGACCATTATAGAGATCTCATTTGACCTCCTGGCTATGGAATTTCCCTCCACACATGAGTTTTGAAAGACTGTCACTGAGTTTGGCAAGGACAAATTTCACATTGAGGGTAATGTGTTGTTCTGTATTGTATACAGCAAGACTGTAGATTATGTTCAAAGGCAGACAATTATGGAACACATGGAAAGTGCTAAACATAAACTGAATAAAAAGTAATGAAAACAAGAGGCAGGCACAGCAGAGCCATCAACAACAGTAGAGAAACGATGCACAGTGGCTGGATAAATCCAGAGTTCTACAACTTCCCAAAGAACATTGTTAAACTGTCTCTTCAGGTTCTGTTTGAATATGTGTAAAGGCAGATGTTCCTCTGCAAAAAAGGGATTTGCTTGTTGTCAGAGATTTTTCAGGCAAACATTTTCAGAGAGCTGGTGCCATTTCAAAGTCAGATCAATTTGTATTCCATTACTTTATAATTTTTTTTGAAGAGGGGAAAACAGAGTCTTCTAAGGCTATGTCTTCACTAAAAGGAAGATGGATGCTGCCATGATTGGTCTTGCAGAGTTCAATTTAGTGAGTCTAGTTACAATCTGCTGGATTTGTGTATCCTATTTTGGTGTATATATCTTTCTTGTATGTAAAGTTGGAAATACAAAGTGTGAGACTGTTTATAGTTTTAAATATGCTAGTAAACCATCACTGGTCCTCCAGAAGCCTTTAACGACTAGGTGATCAACTTAACTTGTAAACAGCCTTGTTTGTCTTTTAAATCTAAGCAGTGGTTGGTCCTAGGAAGATATGTGACCATACCACGTGGTACTGGGATTTCGTTTTTGACCCAGGTTATTTTTCTGTAGAAGGGGGAATGTAGAACAAAAGTTTCCCATGCCAGGGGAAAGTCTATTTAAGCAGTGGGGAGATATCAGGTTTTTGTCTTTGGCTGGCTTGGAAACAACAAGAACTGGAGACCCAAATCAGAGTAAAAGATCATCTTTAATTTGAAAACTTGGCTGAAATAAGAACAGCTCTTTAGGGTAAGACTCTGCTTACAATTTTTTTTTTTTTAATTAGAGCTACCTATGCATTTTCTTTTCATTTTTAGTAACTTACATTGATCTGTCTGCTTTCACTTGCAACCACTTAAATCCTACTGTTTGTACTTAATAAAAACACTCTTATCAGGCCCAATGTAAATAGTTATTAGGGAGGGACATCAGTGTGCATATCCCTCTTTCATTGATTAAAGGAGGCTTACCTGAATGAGCTTTCACTGTGTAAAACTTTTACAGAGAGAGAGACAGATTTGTTTGGGGTTTTGATCCCCTTGGGTATGTCTAAACAGCAACATTATTTTGAAATAACTAGTGTTATTTTGAAATAACTTAGTCTGCATCTACACAGCAGGCAGTTATTTCGAAATAATGTTGAAATACTGTCAAGCGGGAAGACTTCTTACTCAGACTTGTATAACCCTCATTGTACGTGGAGTGAAGGAAGTCAGAGGAAGAGTGATCTGTTTTGAAATAAGTGCTGTATAGACACTCCCAATTTAAAAATAAGCTATTTTGAAATAAGCTACGCAATTGACGTAGTTCAATTTGAGTAGCTTATTTTGAGTTAAGCCCTGCTGTGTAGATGCATGCTTTTTGGGGTTGATTTCCTGGGTTGTGTGCCCTAGAACAGCATCTTCCCAGAGCTGAAGTGGTTCAATGTCTGCAGAGCAGTCACTCCAGCTCTGTGCCTTGTCTGAAGGAGACCAGAGGATCAGGTGGTACAGAGCCCCAGAGAGCAAGAATGTGAGTGGCATAATAGGCACACCAGGAAACAATCCCAAGGGTATTCTGTTCCCGCACCTCATCCTAGAGCCTTCTAAGCATGCTGACAGTCATTGCTATGCACAGATACTAAAGTTCAACATTTCATTTTAATCAATTAACTTTTTTTATTAGAGAATTTGGGGAAGGAGTTATCTTGAAAAACTAGGCTCTCTGATCATAACTTTATTAAGTGATAAGAGCAACAGTGTTACCATTTTTATAAAATCACTATTCCTATTATGCAAATATATAGCAATTAATTAAAAGGTAGTTTATTTCTAAAGTTCGTTCCCAACTATTACAAGAATTCTGTTTACAAGGCAAGTCTAAGTTGCAGTGCATTTTAACAACCACATTTCCTGCTTCACTAATGAAAGAAAAAAAGAATATAAAAATGTATTTAAAACTGTTTTATTTATTAAGTGAAAGCAATAGCATTTACTGGTATATGTGCCCTAAGAAGGGATTTGTACTTTTTAGCTTCTGGGTAGTTTAAAAATGCACAAGGAAAAAAGTAATATGTGAAAATTTAGAACAGGTATCTGTTGCTGAAATATTATGAATCTTCCATTTTGGTTCCTGTCAACAGGATTCAGGTAATCAAAAGAACATGCCTACAAAGAGCTTTAATATCAACAGATGGCACTTCAATTAGAAAGGAAGAAAAGTCGTCTAGGAACAACATTTACACTATGTTAGTAACATGATCACTTATGTTAAATGTGGCATAGGACAATTAATTACCTAGTAAATTAAATATAAATAGATCAAAGTTTGTTGTGTTATTGTACTCTAATGTTGTTTCAAGTTCATTCCAAATTTATATTTGAAATCAGTGACTGTTTTTAATGAAAATACCACCTATACATTTCTTTGTCCATAATCTCTTGAACAGTAACTGCTGTGTGAAAGGTAAAAGTTGAGATTCTAATTCTTATTTAGCAAAAGGAAAATACCTTTGTACATTTTTTTTACTGTTTTATTTTGTGTGGTTTTTTTTTCTGGTTTTGCTTGTTTCCCTCTTCCCTCTCCCACACCTCCCCGGGGCTTTTCTTTACAATTTTCTTGCTCTCTCTCCTTTATCCATGGTTTTGTCTGTATCTTATTTTTTTTTTTTTTTTTTGCATGAGTCTTTCTCTGGGCTCTTTCCATATTTTCTCATGTGCCTTATTAACCAAGCTATACTTTCTTTTTTATTTACTCTTTTTTCTTCTTTGCTGGTTGACTGATGCTTCTCGCAGTATAAACTCTCCTCACGGACCAGCTCCCGCCTGGCACCCCGCACTGTTGCCTCCGATACAGAGGCACCAGCGTGGAGTGGCAGGAGGCTCCTCGGGATTGAGGTGCACTGGCTGCCTGCCCCACTCCCAGGGGCTATAGAATAGTCGAGTAACAAATAAGAATTCATAAGGTTAATCACTATTCAATTAACCGATATTTAAAAACACTTATTTTTACAATCCTCAGTGAGATTTATAGAATTAAAAACTGTGTCTTATTCAAATTCATGGAAGACCATGAGAATTTTGCCTTTTATTTCACTGTCAACAATGGCAGACTATATATGCATATATACTTATTTCTGCAAATAGATTTTTTTTAAATCCGTAGGCACCAATTCTATTTTCTGAACACCTGCTTCATAATTTAAAATATGCAATCCAATTTAGCATAAAGGACTGCCCATATACAATTAAATATCCACCAAACATCAGTATACACCCTATTCAGCAACCAGAATAGGAAAGAACGACATTTGGATCTCTTAGCTCAATCCACTATAAAATGTAGTATCTTAGCATGGGCCTCCATTATAATAAATTTAATATTTTTATAGACTCAAATTGTTTGTATAACTTTGTGGTCCCTGATTCAGCTATATCTGTAAGCCTCCATGATAAAAATGTAGGTAATGTTATGGTACATCACCTTTTTATGTGGTATCAGGATGGGGACCAAACTAGAAACTTAGTTATAGTAGCACTTTATCACATGTGACATAGTTTGTACATCCCTACAGATGTGTCTTTACACAAATATCAGAAGGGTTTCTCTGATAATGTCTGCAGTTGGTCCATTTTACACATACCATTACAATTTTACAAGATTTGTAAACCCCATGTAATACTTTGCTTGATGGAGGATTCTAGTGAAACTGGTGAATTTTCATAGGTGACTATTCTTTAGTCAATGGTTGAGGAAAGTCCCTGTCATTAACATTGAGAGAGAATGATTATGGCTATAATATTAAAGTTTGATGCAGATGTTTAAATCCCGGCACTGCTATAGGCTTCCAGTGAAGTCTTGAACAAGTCACTTAATTGCTCTGTATCTGCAAAATGGTAGGAGTATTTCTTTTCTCCCACCCTTTTTCTGTTTTGTGTCTTGATATTGTGGGCTCTTTGCACTGTCTATTAGTATGGGTTCGTTCAGTGCCTAATATAAAGGGGCTTTACACTTAGGGCCTTCATGCACTGACACAAGGTGAATCATAGCTTAACTTTAGTAGTATACTTAATTAGGTTACACATGTTCCGTTAGCTTTTACTTCACGGAATAAGAGAGAGCCATATATTAAATGGCAGTGCCATTTGTTTTACTTTTGTGCAATTCACTGAAAAATAAATCAGAAGTCTCCTCGATATATGGAAAATATTTTAATATGTATTTAATTGATTCTCTAGGATGAATTTTCAGATCAGCATGTGAGGATTTACCAGTGCCATTGCTGTTTAGTTTAGTTATAAGGCTAAATCCTTACTTTGCCTTACTCCTCTCCTCCCCTCTTAGGTAATTTACAACTCAGCAAGTAATTTGCCTCTGCATCGCTATCCAACTCCCACCTCACTCTTCTTTATTAGGAAACAAACTAGGGAATGAACAAAACATTTGCTATACTTTGCTGATCATTTGTGATGCTATTTGTTTCCTCTTATTCTCCTTCTTTGTCTACCTAAATAATAAAGTCTTCAGGTCAGAGACCTGGCAAACTGCTGGTACTAAATAAGTAATAATAAACCCATGGTACATCTCACTAAAAGCATTTGCCTATGGATTGCATATACGGTAAAACCTGCACTCTGCCTCCACTAGGTAACAGCACTTAAGGTATAATTTTTAACTTTGTTCCTAAGGTGTCCATGGTACAGTCTGTTCATTCTTTAGTTAACAGGCATTTATCCTCCTTACTGATGATGATGATGATGATGTATCTTTGCACAATGAGGATACCTCTCCAGAGTAAGGAACTAAGAAGAGATTGGTAACAGTTATGAGGAAATCCATATAAAAAACATAGATAGCTGAGTTTGTGATGACTGGGAGAACTGCAAAGTGATTTGCCTATCTGGTGTGAAGGTTGTGGATCTCTTGAGACATCTGTGCTGTGGAGGAGCCAGTGGTTGTGGTACATGTAGAAACCAATGATATAGGAAAGAGTAGGGGAGAGGTTCTGGAAACCAAATTAAATCTATTTTGTAAGGGACAGAAGTCTAGGACATCCTTAACAGCATTCTTTAAGATGCTTCCCATTCCATGTGCAGGGCCAGTTAGACAGGCAGAATTGCAGGATCTCAATGTGTGGATGAAACAGTGGTAGAAGGAGGAAGGGTTTAGATTTATTAGGAACTGGGAAAACTTTAGGGAAAGGGAGAACCTATATAGGAAAGATGGATCTTCGGTTCCAGTCAATCTGGTAAAAACTATAGCAAAGAACAAAATTTTCAGACCTATAGAAAAGCATGATTTTTTGGAGAAGATTAAATATGATTTTTGTAAAGGGAAATCATACTTTGCCCATCTACTAGAATTATTTAGGAGGTCGACAATCATGAGGACAAGGGAGATCCAGTGAATATAATGTACTTAGATTTTCAGAAAGCTTTTGACAAGGTCCCTCACCAAAGGCTCTTCAGCAAAGTAAGTTGTCATGGGATAAATAGGAAGGTCCTCTCATGAATTGATAACTAGATAAAAGATAGAAAACAATAGGAATAAGTGGCCAGTTTTCAGAATTGAGAGAGGTAAACAGTGAGGTCCTTCAGGTGTCTGTCGTACCACCAATCCTATTCAACATATTCTTAAATAATCTGGAAAAGGGGGTAAATAGTAAGGTTGCAACATTTGCAGATGATAAAAAACTGCTCCAGATAGTTAAGTACCAGGCAGACTGTGAAGAGCTGCAAAAGGATCTCTCAAAACTGGGTGATAGGGCAACAAAATGGAAATTTAACAAGTTTGAAAGAAACAAAAGAAAATATTTCTTCACATAACACAGAGTCAATCTGTGGATCTCTTTGCCAGAGGATGTTATGAAGGCCAGACTATAAAAGGGTTCAAAAAAAGGAACTAGATACATTATGGAGGTTAGGTCCATCAATAGGGTTGCCAGGGGTCCAGTTTTGAATCGGGCAGTCCAGTATTTGAGCTTTCTGTTCGGGAAACAAATTGAGAAAATATAAATGAGAAAATATAAAGGTCCGGTATTTTCTAAATAAGATGTAATGTAGATTGTGATGTAATGTCAAGTGTGTCCGGTATTTTTTTAAATCATCTGGCAACCCTCTCCATCAATGGTTCTTAACCAGGATGGACAGAAATGGTGTCCTTAGCCCATGATTACCAGAAGCTGGGAATGAGCAATAGAGAAGGGGTCACTTGATGATTCCCTGTTCTGTTAATTTTCTCTGGGGCACCTGGCATTGGCAACTTTCAGAACACAGGATAGTGAACTAGATGGACTTGTGACTGATATGACCTTTTTAATGTTCTATTAAGCAACCAGTTTCTGGATGGTTGCTTAAAATAAGTTTTATTGCAGTTCATTCCTGGTTACCCAGGCTCACCAAAAGTCTGCTAATATAACTAGATCCAAGAAACATCAGTTCACTTTTCTCTCCTGTGAGCAGATTATAAAGCCTGTGTATAAAAAAATATGTTTTAATGAAGAAAGGAAAATGAATAACAATCAGTATAGTGTTGGAGGACTGGTGGGTGGTGATTGGTAGTCACAAACTAAAAGATGAGGAGCTTTTGTACAGGGTGCTAGAAATGGAAAATCTTCTCTTCCCTTATTTAATTTTCATGCACAAATTTATTATGATCACCTAATGTCGATAACTTTCTATGAGCTCAGTGACCATTCGTGGTTTTCCTACATTATTATTTAAAAGGCAAAAAACAAAATTTGAAGGGACCTGAGAGAGGAAATGCCTGTGGATTACAGTAGTTCGATTAGCTTGATGTCGAAGAACAATAGGAGAGAGGAAGAGGAGGAGAGGAATCTGTGGATTCCAGAAGTTGCCACGGAAACAGAAATGCTGCCTCAATCAGTCATAGGTCAACTGATAGGTTCTCTTTGAAAAAGAGAACATAAAATAGAAAAAGCAGGCTGCTTGGTGTTTTGCACAAATACAGTCATTTATCTAAGTGTATTGTTCATTTTTCAGTAGTTGTGTTTGTTGCTGTGCAGCATGGGTAGGCTGTCTTCTGTGTCATAGACATTGTATCTGTATAACCAACAAGCAGAAGAGAAGTTCACAGAGAAATTTTATCTGAATTGGCATCAAGAATGTCAATACACATTGTGGTCCATATATATTCTTGATCTTTAAACAAAGCTCTAGTCAATATCCACAAGATTTCGATGCAGAAATAAAGGGTACAGAATCTTCCTGCACATGTACCATGTAGCTGAACTGTGGTAAATTGCAGTGCTTCCAGAACTTGTTCCCCTGCACAAAGGGGAAAAGGCTTGCTCCTTATTGTTAGGTAGTTCCTGCTCAAATTTTTAAATACAAATTAAATTAGAATCCAAGTCCAGGACATAGGCTAAAAAATGTAAAATAAAAATCTAATAATATTTGTGGAGTCAAATATCCTCCTTTGGTGGATTCTCTTAGGATGTGTGTACACAGCACCCTAAACTCAAAATAAGATACGCAATTTGCACTATGTATTGTGGCATGGCATTGCCCTGCACTGGCCCTTTAAGGTGCTGAGACCTGGAGTTGGGGGAAGCCCAGCTGAGGCAAATAAGGAGGGCCCAGCTAGATACTATAAAAGCAACTCCTGGAAGGAGGAATGGTTTCTGCCTGCCTGCCTATCTGCAGTAAGAGAAGCTTCAGCCTAGCAAACCCAGCTTACCCAGCTTGAGGCTCTAGGGGCTACATGGAGGGTGGGGCTTGCAAGGAGGCAGCTGCAGTAGGCTGTGGGAATTTGAGACAGGGAAGCCCCAGGCCATAAGTTCACAAGGCAGGGTTGCAGGAGGCAACCGGGCAGGCAGAGTGGGAGAAGAACTGGGGGTTCTAGGGAGTAGGGAGGACCCTAGAGGAGGAGCAAAGGAAGAACAATGTCTCCCCCCTGAAAGGGGGCGCAGACCAAGATCGGAGTGGTCACTGCCGGAGGTCAGTGCCCTGAAGAGAACATCTCACCCAAAGGGGGCCCCCGCGTGAGCGTCGGAGCGGCCAGCTACTTCCCCAAAGCCACCCTGAGGGAAGAAGCCATGTGGAAAGTGAGTTGAACCCACTACAGTATCTTATTTCAAATCTATTTCAAAATAGCTTATTTTGAAATTTGGCACCAGATTTTGAAATAACACACAATTTCAAGCTATCCCTTATCCCTCGTGCAACGATGTTTACCGGGATGACGAAATAGCATGCCCATTATTTCAAAATAATGGACGGCTTGTGTAGACGTGGGGTAGCTATTTCAGGATGCCCTAAGAGACAACTGGCTATGTTAAGTCATTTGTAGTGAATAGTTTTAACCATACATAGTTAATTCATCCCCCCTTCTACCAAAAAGTGTTTGAACTTTGTGTAAGATAGGGATGTGAATGGTTAATCAGTTTTCCAGGTGACGCTTATCAGTTACAGTTAACCAGCAGCCTGGCTAGGCTGAAGTAGCCCCCTGCCTGACACTGGCGAAGGGCTGCTCCAGTTCAGCTGGCCTATGGTGCGGTGCAGCTGGCCCAGCCTGGATGGAGCAGCCCACTGTGCCACAGGCAGGAGGTGCTGCAGGCTGGCCGGAGCAGCCTTTGCTCACCCCTGTTTAAGCAGTTAACTGGGGTGAATATCCTTTGTGTAAAAAAGCTAAGCAGAGAGAAAAGATGGGATTTGTCTTGCCTCCAATCTATGGGTAGCGTGTTTGACCGTGCCCGTAGCACCACCCTCCTAGCTGTGCTAGAATGTATTGGTTTCAATATCCAGTGGTTTCAACCCAAGCCTCTCTTCAGGCCAGGCTGAACCATACATGGGGGGAGGAGGGGATTTTGTAGATGGCTTTGGTCTAGTCCTCTTTTTTGCACTTGGTGATCAAAACAATAAAGGGAAGCTAGGGTACAAAAGTAGAAATGTGTGTTTGGTCCAAGATACTATTAAAGGAAAAACAGAATTGGTCAGAAAATGCTTCCATTTATAATGTGGAGAAAATCCACAGTTAGGACATTAAGCAACTTAAAAAATAAAAGGAAATTGTTTAAATTTTTAAAGCTTTTATTTTTTCAATAACTAATTTTCACTGCTAGGAAAAAAATCTTTCAAAGATTTTTACAGGCTCTAATTACACGTTATATAACATGGAAGAAAGTGTATTTTGAATCTTGAAGGTTAGGATTTTTTTCTCTCTTTTTTTTTTAAGGGATTATAAGAAAGTGCAGGAGCTTTAGAACAATAGCATTTTAAAATAAGACTGTCTAATGTAACTTTGAACTATTTATACTGTGCAGAGAGATAGTGCAGGTACTTGTGTTTTGTGCAATTATGCTTATGTAATCAGCTTTTCTAGGAAGATATCCATTTGACTAGTTTATTTTTGGAAATGTACTCCAACAGAGAGAGCTAGAATGTGTGTATCTCTCTAGCTATTTTTATATAATTTTCAACTTCAATTCTAAATCTGTTTTTTGTATTTGTCAAGAGCTCTCACTGTACCTATAAGCTGTATGGTCCTGATTTATGACCCATGGAAGACTAATCTATATTGAATGTTTGACAGTTGTTTGCCCTTTTCCCCAAATAATTCCTGTTTTTAGCTGGCAGTTTTTAAAAGAAAAAAGTAATACTGTAGTGTGAATAATTATTATTATCTGCATACTGTACAAACACTTGTGATATTGATTTTGATCTTTATTTCTAGCCAGAATTTTCCTGACATGTCTCACTTTAGAGATGCACATTGAGAAATACAATAGATTGTTTGAAAACCTAATTGATGCTTCTTCATAAATCTGGTCACTGACACTAATGTAAATATATTTGAATATTAGAATATGCAACATTACTGCATGTGGTACAGGCTAGACCTTGTAAATGAAATTCACAAGTAAAACCATTCTAATACAAATCTAATAATCAGTCATAAGTCTTGATGCTAGGGAAAGTAATTGGATTTATATGAGAAGTATATTTTCAGGATAGAATAACTATTCACAGATTCCTAAAAGTGGTTACATGCAAGTTTATGTGGCTTGGACATGTATTTTTCTCCCTACGGTAACCCGTTCATTGTTACCTTAATTTCCCTGAATAAAATGGTTTTTAAAAGGTACTATGAAATTATTTAACATGAAAGTTTTGGCATCTAAAGACATTCTGCATTAAATTATGTAGCAATTTTAATCCTGCATTATGTTATAAATTGTTATAAACGTTATCATACTTTCATATTAACAGAAATGGTCACTCATGCAGCACTGAGTTTTTCTGAAAAATTCTCTGCCATTTTCTTGTATTAATTAATTACGTCTTGCAAGCTTTATGCCACATTGGCATGTTTTCATCATTTCTGGACCCAGCATCTCCCACAGTTCTTGAGTCTTGGCTGCTCTTCTCTCTGCAGCTTATGGAGTAAGTCATAGTCCTTGAGCCGTATGACCATACCCTCTCAGCTCCTTTTTGCTTTCAGTTTCTCTGCCTCTATGGCAGCGTGCAGACTGTGGTTTTTACAGCTACCGCCTTCTTGTCTGCCTATCGAGTGGCTTTATTGTCAGTGGTGAGCAGTGATCTCCCTCCCACCTTCACCGAGTCCCTCCCCTCTCCCCTGGCAAGCTTATATCTGGTTTTGGAAGCCCAGCTGCAGTGTCTCCCTATTGCAGGCATGTCCAAAGTCCGGCCCGCGGGCCAATTGCGGCCCGTGTTCCGGTTTAATACGGCCCCCCGGGTAATTTCGCAATATCTATCTTTTATGGCCCCCAACGAATCCATATGTATTGAGATGAATACATTGTAAAATCTCAGTTAATGTCAGTTGGTCTAAATCAGTTATAAATATATTTGGACACAACATGTATACTTGGTGTTATGTTCCTGTTCATATTTTTTGAACTTAAAAGTTGACAGACAACCTTTATTACCAATAATATGTAATGTACTTTACAATGTTCCTGACATATATTTCAGCTTCCTGGATTTTTTTTTTCATCTGGCCTTCAGATATGAAAGGCAGAGTGATTTAACACCTGTTTAGATTTGTCATCCATGTGACGAAATGAAAAGTATGCCGTTTGCAATGAACTTTGCATAAAATAGTTAATTTGCATTTAATTTTAATGGTTCAAAGAATGTCAGGCAAAATGGTCGGCCCTCACGCATGTTCACTTCATCAAATCTGGCCCTCTTTGAAAAAAGTTTGGACACCCCTGCCCTACTGGCTCCTTTGCACCTTCCATGTATGGTAGAGCAGCCTAAAATGCACTGAATGATACCCAAATAGTGAACTATGAGCAAGCCTGCAAACAAGGATGGTAAAGGGGACAACTGCACCAAGACCTAACGACCTTTAAACCGCCACTGGAGCACTGCATGGCACACTCTGAGAGCTGCCTGGGGAGGAGGGGACAGCACAGTACACTCTGGGCAGCACTGAAAGCTGGCTACTCCCAGTTCCGGCCCTTTGGGGAATGCAGAACTGGGCCCTTCACCTGGCCCGGGGTTCAACAAATCTATTGCTCCCCCCAATGTGAGACTTCCCTTCCACACTTGACAGATGGTGAGTTGCACCCAGCCTGCACCCTGCCTTCTGTCCCTGACTCTTGCTTAAATCCCAGGTCTAGGAGTGAGGCATATGAGAGCCCCTTCCCATTGGTCACAAAGCTTTTAAATGAGTCTTGAGTGCCCTAGAAAAGAAGCAGGATTTATAAGCATGCTCCTCCTTGCAGATTTGGCCAGGAGAAGTTTCTGGCCAATGAGAGCAGCCTGGGCAATGCTTGTGAGCATGTACAACACATGGTGGACCCCCTTTCCGCCCCCAGGGTGCCTGCTGCACAGAGAAGCACATGCTGGCCCCAGCAGCGAACTGCCTTGAGTGGTATGTAGGGGCTTGGCAGGCAGTGAGCCTACCCAAGGGTCCCGCTGGGCTGCTGCCCTGACAGAGCCTGCACCTGGCACCCCACCTCCCTCTCTCTCTCCTGTTCCTTGACCCAGTCACAGCCTAAGCTTTCTCCACCCCTGCTCCAAGTCACAAGCCAAGCATTTTGCACCTGTGCCACAGGTCACAAGCCAAACCCTCTGCAGCCCTTCCTGGATGACAGCTTAATCAGAAGCTTCCAGGGGTAGTCAAGTTAGTCTGTTACAGAAAAAACAACAAATGGTCTGGTAGCACTTTTTACAAAACATGTAGATGGTGTCAGAGTTCTGTCTCCATCAGTGGCACACAGAACTTTTGTCCCTGATCTTAAATCTCATCGTGCCTTCATTATCACCATCAAGAAAAGCTTGTTGATTCTGTCCACTCCCCTCTAGGGAACGGATATAGACACTTGAATTGCAAGGAGATGTCCATCTCTAGAGAGCTTCCAGAAGATTCAAGACCTCCTCCTCCTCCTGTTGTTGTTTAGGAAGTTCAAGAGGCCCATTTATTGCATTAAGCCTTCAACTGCTAGGCCCCCTAATGTTGTGCATCTTTCCATGGGGGCAACCAACATCAAGCTCCTTTAAGACTATGTCTTAAAGTTAAGGGACATCTCCCTGGAACTCATAAAAAAAATCAAGTGAAGATTCTGGCACCTTCATTTAAAATGATGGTCAATCCAGGGAAGTGTCCACAAGGACATGACCTTGTGCTTTGATCCCCTGATCTTCACAGCTAATGTCAGCCAGGAGGACTGGGAAGCACAACTGGGGTCCCAAACAGCTCAAGAGATGTGAACCCTTGTGGAAGGGACCCATAGCATAAACCTGTTAGAACTAAGAGCAGTCAAACTGGTGCTGCAAAGATTCCCATCCAACCTAGATGTGGGAACCCAAGTCTTGATTCAGTCAGACTGCATAACCATGGTTGCATATGGGAATGACCAAAGGCCAACAAGAAGCCCAGTGATATACAGTATGCCAAAGCAATGGAAAGCATGCAGTGGGTGAAGCTGCTTTTTTTTTTCTCTCCATTGAAGCAGTTCATCTAAAGGGAGGCCTGAACCAGAAGTGGACTGACTCAGAAGCCACAAGGTGAATAACACCAGGTGGCGCCTGAATCACACGAGTCTTTGAGTTAATATAATCTTCCAGTTAGTCAGCCTGCCCTTAACAGACCTATTTGCAAACCACATGACCCCAAAGAGACTAAAGTACTTCACCAAGGCAGTGGATCCTAGATCCATGAAGACAAATGCCATATCAGAGGAGGCTCTTCAACCATATAAGTTTCCACTCTTCCCATTATTAGGAAGACAATCCAGAAACATGCCTGCCGATGGGGGAGAGGGGAGCAAAGAGGGCAATTTCTTTGGGGCTCCTGGTTGCTACTGCTGCTACTACAC
This sequence comes from Pelodiscus sinensis, assembly GCF_052426305.1. Classification (NCBI taxonomy): domain Eukaryota; kingdom Metazoa; phylum Chordata; order Testudines; family Trionychidae; genus Pelodiscus; species Pelodiscus sinensis. Next base: position 88,890,970 of record NC_143053.1, read on the forward strand.
CAGCAGCGGTAGCCAGAGCCCAGACTCTTTAGAATCACTGTGGGAGCCCCACACTGCATACTCCAGCTGGCTTTGGGGGCCAGCAGGTAGTAAGGGGAGGAAGTGCCACACCATTCTGGAAGCACTGGGGGCTGGCTGCTCCAGCTCCACCCCTCCTGGCCAAGTCCTTCCCTCTTCCAAGAGTGCAGAGCTGAGCTCCTCCACACGCATACAAACATGCTTACTCTGGCTTTTTCTCTCTCTCTCCTCTCACCCCCCTAACCCCCCCTCCCCACACACACAAGCCTAGGAGCTCAGTGATTCAGTCAACTCCCCTGTCCAGAAAACAAAATGAGAACTGGTAGTAATAATAATATTATTACAAACACAGTGACCAAGGAGACCCGTGTTTTTGGGCCTAATAGAACTGAAATTAGGACTCTCATTACAGCTCCTAAAGAGAAAGGACATCTTCTCACAAGGAGCTCTGCTTCACCTGGACTGGAATCAGTCCTTCTCAATCTATCAGACTGGCTTTTGAAAAGGAAGCATTGCTATTACTGGGCCTGGCCAAAAACGTCATAAGAATATTTCTTTCCTATAAAACAATATTGATCTTGAAAGTATAGTCCTTTATCTGGACCAGGTTTTGCAGGTGATACTAGGAACATAAAGCAAACTCTAGAAATCCATCAGCTTCAGAGGAGTAGCCTGTTAGTCTGTAACTTCTTCAGTGGGTTGTGCCCACAAAAGCTTGTGATACCACCTACATGTTTCATAAATCTTTAAAGTGCTGCTAGACTATTTGTTGTTTAAGTTTTTCCTAGAAAGCCAGCAATTCTGGCTATCTTGGATTTTCTCCAAGAAGGCTTCAACAAAGGACTGCAACACTGCATCATTGCACTCAGCTGTCTGGCCTTAATAGCATGATGTTTGCAGGATCCATGGATTCCCTGGCAGAGAACCCCCAAGTAGTTCGATTCCTAAGGGTGGTCCTCTTAATCTAGCCAGCAATTAGCCCTCCTTTTTCCAAGCAGGATTTCCCTTTGTACTCAGAGCCCTGACAAACTATGCCTTTAAACCACTGATGAAAGTGACATTATTGTATTTGTCGAGCAAAACTTGTTTTCTTGTGACCAGCATGTCTTCAGGTGAGTCTCAGAACTGTTGGCCCATTGTAGGCAGGAACCCTGCTGCATCTTCCATGAGGAGAAGGTGATGCTGAGAATCTGGAATTATTTATCCTGAAGGAAACTTCTTTCTATGCCTCCCAAGAGGTGGTTCTACATTTTGTCCAAAGTTACAGCATCTCATTGAGGAGAGGTGGCACAATTTAGCTATCAGAAAGCTCTGAAAATCTGTCTCAAAAATACAGTCTTCAAGAAGATCAGGTGCCCTGTTTGTATCCTTTCATCTAAAATGCTAAGGATAGACCTTGCCGTTCTTCTAATGCTAGGTGGATTAGACTGTGCAAGGTGGATCAGAAATTCCATTTCCAGAAGTGGTCAGGGCACACTCTGTGCAATCCCTGGTGACATTGTGGACAGAAAGCGCTAATGGATGCACATGAAAACTTGAGGCAGCCAGTTAAACAAATCCTACCAATTTTTTTAACCACTACTGGATGGACTTCCTGTCTTCTGTAGAGGCATCCTTTGTTAGGAAGGTGATGCAGGCAATGGCCTAAAAATGATTTTCCTCTTAGAGCAAATACTATAGATAGGAAGGATACCATTTTCATTTTTCTGACTTTTTCTATAATCCTCTCAACATTGGTTCACTTCTTCCTAGATGTCAAAATTGTGGAAGATGCTGAGCGGAAGAACAGAACATTTCTCACTGGTAACTTTTTTTTCTCCTAGCAGCATTTCTCACAATTCTACCTGAATGGCTCTTGAGTCAAGGGCCAAGATATTAAGTGGAATTGTTACCATATGACCATCTTCCTTGATCAAAAGTGCATAGATACCTCGTTATCTCTGGAATATTTGTTGTTAATGATGTTACACAATTTTCACACCTTGAGAATAATTTATCTGAAAACAAAGAGGAGTTTAGAGATGTAACTCCAGAACTCTGATCCACTTCCATGAACTACAGCAAGAAGAGGAGCCCAGACATCAAGGATTATGAGAGACATTGATGACAGAAAGGAAATTACTGTTGAGAAATTTTTCATTTTTTAATACTGATAGATTTACTGGTTTAACCTACTTGTAATCAAATTTCCAATGATACTATCTATGTAAAAAGTTTGTTTTCTGGAGCATTGTACAGGAAAAGCTCCTATAATCAGTCCACTGGTCCAAATGCACTTTCTTCTGCCATTCACAGAGAGAGAATATAAACTTTGGAATGGCATCAATAGTATTTAAAAACTAGTTTTAAAAAATATGTAATAAAGCTCTTAGGAGTGTGTGTTGTGTATAGCATAAATCATTATAATGGAGCAAGCTGCCTTAGGTGTTGTCATTTCCTGTGGACTTAAGCATTGTTTGGGCTTGTTATTAAACAGCACTTATCGGAGGCCTAATTTAGTATGATTTTGTAGTTGCTGTAAGGGAAGAAAATTGGAGATGGACAGCCACAGGAGAAAATTAGATTGGGTAAGAAAACAGATACTATCAGCTAGATTCTGTTATGTACTAGTATGGCAGAAGAGCATAACAGGCATTAATGTTTTGCACTTGTGCTTTGTGCACTATGTTCATTTCCCCATCTGCGTCTGGGTGTAAATCAGCATGTTGGTCTTGCTGTATAAAACAACATACCAATTATGGCCTGGTCACCTGACGGACCAGATAATATCCTACTGATTAGTGTGGCCATTGAGCTCATCTGATGCATTTATCCTGACATCCTCTGGATGTACATTTGCTGGGACTTGAGGCAAGGCATTCTCAGCTGTGGGTCATCTAACTGTATAGTTCAGTTCCCTTGAGCAGCCTGGAGTTTTGCTGTCGGATCACAGTGTGTCCTTCATGTGACTCTTCAGAACACACACTGCCTGGTATATCACAGCCACAATAGAAACTGGAGCTGACCTGAGGGAGAGGCAAATTGTGATTTTATTCCCCCCTGCCCCCTCACTCCTGAGGACTTGGTGCAGTTACCTTTGGGCTCCTTACAGGCTTCTCACTGCATGTTGGGTATTCGCATAGGCTGGAGGTAGGTAAACTGTAAGGCTACGTCTACACTGGCCAGTCTTGCGCAAGAACATATGCAAATTAGGCACAGCGATGAATATTGCTGTGCCTCATTTGCATACTTAATGAGCTGCCATTTTTGCGCAAGGGACTTTTGTGCAAGAACCATTCTGCCTGAAAATAAGTGGCAGAACGGCTCTTGCGCAAAAGCCCCTTGCGCAAAATGGCTCATTAAGTATGCCAGTGAGGTGCGGCAATATTCATTGCCGTGCCTCATTAGCATATGTTCTTGTGCAAGAGCGCGCAATGTAGATGTAGCCTAATGGTAGTTTCAGACACTTTTTAGAGATGCCTAATGATTTCTTACTAGTTCCTTGGGGCCTGAGTGACCAAATCTAAAGCAGTTCGATTTTGGTGAAAATCTAATTACAGGTCACCTTCAATAACAAGATAATTATCACACAGACATGGTAATGTCTGAATAAAATGGGGCTTCTATAACTGAAATGCTCAGCATAATATCACATGTTGCTGGACTTGGGACCACAGTGAGCCCAGACTTTTTATTCAGCCTTTGGAAATTATGCTGTAATGTGCAAATAGCAGATTCAAGATCTTCTGCAATGAAAGACGTTCATTTAGGCCCCAGTCTTTCAAAGACTTAGCCGTGTACTTAGCTTCTAAACGTGAGTAGTCCTAATGAATTCAGAAGCTTTATTGAGTTTACTGCGGCTACTTACCTTTTTAAAGTTAAGATGATGAGCAAAGTTTTATAGAATCAGGTTTAGTGGGTATCTCCTAGGCTATGACTACACTATGATCTTTTTCTGGAAGAGAAAATGCAAATGGGGTGCTTATTTGCATATCTCACACTCTCATTTGCATGTTCTCTTCTGATCGTTTTTTGCAAAAAAGTGCTGTGTAGAAGATGCCCTTTTGCGCAAAAATCCCCTTTGCGCAAGATCCCTTCTTCCTCGATTTTTGATCTTGTGCAAAAGGGGGGGTTTGCACAAAAAGATCCCGTCTACACAGTGCTTTTTTGTGCAAAAACCTCTTCCACCAAAAGGATTTGAAGAGAATATGCAAATGAGTGCTCTATTTGCATTTCCTCTTCTGGAAAAAGTTTGCAGTGTAGTCATAGCCCCCGATTCTTTAACCCTGATGAATTCTTTAGCCATATACTTGTTCTTTCTGGGAAGACTAGGGGGAGAGGGAGGAAGTCTCACATAGTGGAATATCTCATTCATTTTTATAAAAGCAATCTCCATTTATTTTTGCACTCATTTACCAGTATCTCTTATCAATAGCATTCTTTTAGCAAAATAAATAGTTGAGGACTATGATGATTATGTTCCCAGTTTTAAAGAACCCCAATCTCACCCCAGCAAATTTTAAAAATATACTTTATCACAAGTCCTTTAAACTTCTTCTTTTAATGTATTACAACTATAATTCCTTTCTATTTGCCACCAGTTGCCTGTGTTTGCAACCTCCACAACCTGTATTGAAGTCCTATGATGGCAGAGGGCGTTTGTTTACTTTGTGCTAATGAGTAACACTGTTACATTTATAGTAAGAGTAGAGACAGAGCAGATGAGAGACACAAATGCTGTATTAGATTAAAACATGTTTTTAAATGTCAATATTTTATTATGTATTACATATTATTGTAGATATTATTAAATTAATTTCCTTTTTTGCTCGCCATCTCTAAAGAACAGAAACTGCTGCATCAGTGGCTTTCTTCTGTACTCATATAGATTGCTGCTTTTCCTGCACATCTCCAGTTGAATCAAGTGAGGAAATTTATGCTTATTTCTTACATAAACTCACCTCCTACCTACCTCCATACCTACAGGTCCAGAATCTCTTTTTTTCCCCAGGATTTTCCCTTAATAATAAATAATATAGATACATTTTAAAATGCATTGTTTCAAAGAGTTTGTTTGGAATATGTATTCAAATAATACACAAATAATTACACTGAGGCCTTGTGGAACAGAACATATTGTAAAATGTGGAAAATATTGATCCAAGTAGCTACCCTTTCCTAATTAAAGAATGGTCTCTGTTGCCAACAAAACATCACAATTATCATGTGAACATATGATATAAAATATATTATTCTAGAGTTTTTTTAAAATATTTGGATGCTCTTTAGCCTAGTGTGTGAAACCCTACCACAAGATGTACATTCAATGAGGAAATGCACCCAAGATGGTGTTGGAATGGGATTATTTGTAATCCACTTAAAATTATTACTGTCTGAAGGGATTACAGGATTAAACAGTGATAGGAGGAAATATAGCTGTCTGCTTATATAGACTAAAATAAACACTGCCAGATTTTGGTGTTACAACATTTGGGTTCAAAAGTCTCATTTGTTTGAAAGAAGAAAACCAACGCTAGAATATGAAGCTCAAGGTATTAGTGAAAATCACTCTTGGTTAATTTTTTAATGTTTCATTACTAGAAACTATTTATTTGCTAACTAATTCACTACTGTGTTTGCACTCTACTGTAATGCACTGCATTATTGAAACCAAATTATTGTTTTGTTAACTGGGACACTATGCTAATAGATTCTTGGATTAATGATTCCTTCAAGGGTTGTCAGATGTTTTCAACAAAAATACCGGACACACTTGACTTTACATCACAATCTACATTACATCTTATTTAGAAAATACCGGACATTTATATTTCCTCAATTTATTTCCCGGACAAAAAGCTCAAATACTGGACTATCCAGTTCAAAACCGGACACCTGGCCACCCTAATTCCTTCTTGAGTGAAGTCATGGGTACAATAGTTCTATATTATTTTTCTGCACATACGATAGAAGTCCAGGCTCCAAATGGCATTCTTTTTATCAGTTTAAATCCTGATCATGTCAGATTTCAAGTACCTCTTGCAAGGTGTTAAATTCCCCCATCTAAGTGGGATTAGGTGTGCTCAATACATTGCAGACCTAGGCCTTTTTTGACATTTATTCCATATTTGTCAATTTGTGTGCAGCATTGCCCAACATTTCTCTCATAAATCTGATTCCCCTCCCCCCCCCCCCCCCCCCCCCGCCGCCCCAGAATATAGATATAAAAACATCTTAAAAAGAAAGGCAGAGCAGAAAGTTAGAATTTCTTCTTTAAAGCTGTTTTCTGGAGCTCCAGAAGTTAGATGGTACAGAATGAGTGTTTCAGAGAGAGTGTTTATAATTGGTTTCAATAGAATTAGAATCCAGCCTTATGAACTGCATCCTTCTTGTGATGGCACATGTGATGCTTAGTAGAAACTAAGCAACTCACAACATCACTCTGTCAACAGAGCAACAGTTTCTAAAATGTTTTAACAAAAAGAGCTTTGCTACACTGAGTAGTGTTTTTTAATATTCAAAGCTGCAGCTTTCATCGTGGTATCACCATGAAACATGATCTTTAGTCTTCCAGGTTGCTCAGCACTGAAAGTTTGCAGTGTAGGCCTCAATCCTTTAATGAGCTGAGCACAAGAAAAAAAAAACCTTACTTCAGAAGGGCTCCACATGGGCACAGAGGTTCACTTATGAATAGCTCATTGCAGCCATAGAGCCGTGATGCTTAGTGTTGCCTTGGCCCCCCTCTTTCACAGTTTCCCTGCCACTCTGTATTGGCTCTAGATAGACGGTTACCATAAGCTTCAGTGCCACTGGCTGCAATATTCATGGAGGGAGGGAGACACCCTGTTCCCAGCTGAGGTGTATCTGCTATCCCAGATGGGCTATGCAGGTTAGTGTGTAAACTAGCTGATATTCCTCTAACTTTCCCTAATCTAGTGGCTTTGGCCTACAAACAGTAGCTGCTAATTGGGGGTGAGGGAAAGTGATTGATTTTAAAAGCTAGTTAAAACATAATGTAATTTTAAAAAAAAAGGAAAGCTGGTGGGAATCCAATTATTACAAAACTGCTCCCTTCCTAACATTATATTTCCGTTATATTTGTGTCTAATGCTGTGAGGGATATTTGCTAACTTAACCTCCAGAAATGTCCATGTGAAGGGTCAAAAAGGCAGGGGCTGAGAGCAGGGCCGGCTCCAGGCACCAGCAAATCAAGCACGGGTTTGGGGCAGTACATTTCCAGGGGCGGCATTTCCAGGTAAGCAGCCGCCCCCGGAAATGCCCGGCCAGGCCTCACCCCGCCGATTTTAAAGGGCCGCAGGAGCTTCGCTCTGGCTGCGTGTCCCCGGGAGCTGGCTGTGGAGTACGGCGTGGCCAGGCTCCGCCCCACCCTGCCGGCTCCAGTCCTGCCATGGCCCCAGCCCACTTCGCCAGCAAGAGACCACTCCCTGCTGGCCAACCAGCTCGCTGCGCCCGCCCCGTCCCGCACCCCTCTGGCTCCACACCACCTCTGCACCCTGCTCCCCTGCACACTGGTTCCCCTGCTCTCCCTGTTCCCTGCAACTCTCTGGCTCTGTGCCACCCTTGCACCCTGCTCCCCCCGATCCCTGCTCCCCTCTGACTCTGTGCCACCCGTTCCCTGTGCCACTGCTGCACCCCAGTCCCCGCGTCCCTCTGGCTCTGCACCCCCCAGCTCCTTTTCCCTGCACCCCTCTGGGTCTTTGCCCTCCATTCCCTGCACTGCCCCTGGACCCCAATCCTTCTTTCCCTCCCGTTCCCCACGTCCCATTCCCCATGCCTTCTCTGCACCCCAATCCCTGCTCCCCCCCAATCTCTGCGTCCCTCTGGCTCTGTGCCGCCTGTTCACTGTGCCACCCTTGGGTACCCCCACACTGTTCCCCGTACCCCTCTGGCTCTGTGCACCTCAGTCCCCCTGCTTCCCTCAGTCCCCGCTCCTCTGGCTCTGCACCTCCCATTCCCCACAGTGAACCCTGCTCCCCCTGTTCCCCATACTCCTCTGGCTCTGCTCTGTCCCTGCACCCTGCTCCCCCTATGGGTCAGGAGTGAGGGGTGCTTGTCCATAGAGAGGGGCTGGACAGGACAGGGAAAAGGCTGTTGTGATCCAGCAGTGAGTGAAAGGGGAGGGCGAGTTTACATGAAGCGCCTTTGCCTTTATGGAAAAAATAATAATTAAAATTATATTTGCTATTTATAGGGCTAAAATGCCGGGACAAAAAAGAAAAATAATTGCTAAGTGCAAACGTGTGAAAGCCAACAAAAAAAGGGGGGGCCAAAAAAATTTTTGTTTGGGGCAGCAAAAAACCTAGAGCCAGCCCTGGCTGAGGGTGGGAATGAGAAACACTCAAGGGCAAGTCTATGCCAGAAGTACTACGTGAGCACAATTGCACTGCTGCAGTGCATGTGGTAAAGAATTTCTGTGCCAGTGAGAGAATGCTTTCCCATTGGCACAATTATTCAATCTCTGAGAGAGGCAAAGCTCATCTCCTGTCAACATAGCACTACTGTGGCCAATTCTATGTCCTTGTAACTTGCATTGCTCAGGGGGCAGTGTTCCCTGTAAGCAAAGCAGGTGGGCAGCCATCCAGGAGAGATTCAAATGCCACCTAGCTGATTAGCAGAGAGCCCACAGCCAGCAGCATGTGTATCTGTTGGTGGTTCACATCCACACATGCCTTGGTGCACATAACAAAATTTATTGTGCACATGGGTGGAAAAAATGAGAGGGAACATTGTCAAGGTATGTCTTTTTCAGACCCCTGCGCAACACAAGTTAGATCGACTTAAGCAGTAGTCTAACCCCACTCTGTGTGGGTATGTCTACACTAGCCCCCTACATCGATCTAGGGAGGCTAATGAGGGCGACCGAAATTGCAAATGAAGCGCAAGATTTAAATATCCCGCGCTTGATTTGCATGTTCCCGGCAGGTCGCCATTTTAGAAATTGACTAGCCTGAAGTAACTGCCCGCATCTACACGCGGCAGTGAAACGGGATTCCGAAATAAAGCTCTCAATCGAATTAGCTAGTATACCTCATTGCAGGAAGAATACCAGCTAATTCAATTTAGGACTTTATTTCGGAATCCCGTTTCACTGCCATGTGTAGACATGGGCAGTTACTTCAGGCTAGTCAATTTCTAAAATGGCGACCGGCCGGGAACATGCAAATTAAGCGTGGGATATTTAAATCCCGCACTTCATTTGCAATTTCAGTCGCCCTCATTAGCTTCCCTAGATCGATCTAGAGGGCTAGTGTAAACATACCCTGTGTTCCTCTACTGCCCTAGTACCATTTCTTATTACTGGTATCGCAGCCCAGAGTAAGAAGTATGTGGGGCAGAATTGTGTTGCTAGTAGTGTTGCTAGTAGTAAGCCCCAGATTTCATAGTCCTACTTTGCTTTTAGTTATTTTAACGATGAAATAAAATTAGAACTGGTAAGAGCAATTTGGGGATGGTCCCTGTATTCTGCTTACAGTAGCTGTTAGATACCTACAGGCTTTGTGTTTCCTCAGGTAATGGAAGTTTCTTGATTGCCAGCTTCATGCCTTACACTAACTACCTAAGGCGTGGAATAATCACTCAGCAGTGCTCTGCCTGTCATGACTGACTGCTTAAATACATGCAGTGGTTAAATATATCCTGTTCTAAAATGGGCAAGATTAAACGATTACTTAACAAGGAGTATTTTTCAACATCTTTACTTGGAAATGTAAAGACTGTTTTTGTGGCACTAAGTGGTCACTCCTGACATTTGAATTTCCACTGTTTGATCTGTGCCTCGTGGTGCTGGCCACTGTCCTTGTTTCCCGATGCTAAAATACAGGTTGGATCTCCCTGGTCCAGCACCCTTGGGAACTGACCGGTATTGAAAGAGCGGGTTTGCCGGACCAGAGATGGTCAATTCTGGTTCCTCTGCTTGATGGCCTCTGGGCTCTCCCTGAGAGCTGCCAGCCTTCCAGCTCGGCTCCCTTCATGGCTGCTGACCCCACTGCCAGCCCCAGCAATTGGACTCTGCTGCCAGCTCTGGCCAGCCTTCCCGCCTTGGCCACTGGACCATTTCTACTCCTGGCTAGGCTCCCAGCCACTGTCCCCTCTGCATCCAGACTCCCAGCCAGCACCCATCCCCAGCTGCCAGGGCTTTCTGGTCCAGAGGCTCTCTAATTCAGCAACATCCATGGGTCCTGCTGGACCACAGATGTTGCCATAACAGAGAGTCCTGAACCAGAGAGGTTCAGCCTACTTTAAACAACAGCTGAGAATGCTTGAAATATTTTTCTGATACTACTTTTTCAGGTAAATGATAGCTGTAGTTGGGAAGGGATGTTGCGGTTGGGGTAGGGAGGGAGATGGTCTATGTGATCTGGAATAGGAGAGGAAATGCTCAGTTAAATTCTAGTTCACATCATAAACAGTTATGCCTGGTTGCCGTGCTCCTTTACTTCCCCAAAGAGGGATGGCTGTACTTCAGTAATGGGTGAAGTGATTCCTTTGTGTAGCTTGGTGAAATGCTTTAGAATACTTTGGGATCACGGACGTTAGTTCCCGACATTTCCCCTTTGAGTTCTGAGCCTTTGATCATCTTAAAAGGGATGTTTTCTCACCTCTGTAAATGAATACTATCAGTAGGTGTTTTCAGTGTCCTTAGAGAACCTGAAGGAGCAGTCTCCCTGTGGGTGGACTTTGCCCACATTGCCAGAAGTTCTCTTTGTTGCTGAATCATATAGTATCCCTCTAAAGGAAAGGCTTGCTGGTGGAGTGTGCACAGATATCCCTCTATACAAAACAATTGGGAATTAAAATAGAATATGGGAGCAGAGCTTTGGAGGTGGGCCAAGGAAAGGGCCATGCTTGCACAGGCTAGTAGATTTTGTGTCTCCACCCCATGGGAAGATGGTGGAGGGGCTGGAGCGCCAGCACGGGTTCCCCAATGCTGGGAGAAGCCCTAAGCCTCGGGGGCCAGATCTAGGAAAGCCAGGGGCAGCATCCGGCCACTGGGCTTTAGGTTCCCCACTCCTGCCTTAAATTATATGACAGGATAGTAAAGTTTTCAGTTTGCTCATCTCATAGAGGTACCATAAGCTTTCAAAGAAAAGTATAAGCTGCACTGGGAACACCCTGTAGAGAGAAACTTTCATTACTTTTCACCTCCTTCCAGAAACTTTCTGCATTCCTGAACTAGAGCGGACTGAAAAGTGTTTCTGTTATGTAATTGATGCTTATAAATCAGATGCATTTGACATCTTCAAATGTTAATAAGACTTTTGTCAGTAGTTTGTCTTCCAGGAACATAAGAGTCAAAGTTCTTTTTGGGAGAGGCAAATTGCAGTGGTGAGACAAATAACCAAGGTCTTGATTATTTGTTCAGACATACAAAATATACAACATCCACATTTTAATTGAGTAATTATGTTCTGCCTATCTAAATCCCTGTACATTTATGGTATTCTTCACTTCCTGACCTAAGCTGTTGGGCAGTGTTGCTGTATGGTGCTAAACAGTTGTTTCATTCCAACCATGTAGATGAAGTTATCCCTGTATATCATGTATCAGTTTAAGTTTGCAAAGCACTCGAGATATATAACACGATCTTACTGTTTTGATTTATTATCTTTTGGCCCTCTACTGAGAGTGGCTATTATTACTGCAGAATGTTCTGTATGTAGCCTTTGTATTTCACAAGGTATAGTTATGATAGTTATTGGATCTCTCTATGTATGTCATATAGATATACCAGTGTATGTATAAATATTATGGGCCTGAATCTCCTCTCTGCCAGTATAAATCAGAAATAACCTCACTGAAATCAATAGAATTACACTGGTGTCATTGAAATGAGAATCAGATACTGTAACACACAAGTCTAAGCAACATCAGGTAATAGTTTTGTTTCTCTCTGAGTTTGTGTTTTGATTATCTCCATCATTTTGACTTTTTGTAATGAAACTTGTGTTACCACCTGTTTTAGCAGAAATTATCTTTAAATTTTTTAGAATGGTTTTGTAGTATAGAGGAATAGGATACAGATCTTAGTCTCAATTCTGCCAGAGCCTGCTAATCCCTGTGTAAATGGCAGTTTTCCAGTTTTAAATCTTAGCTGGTGTTTATGTTAAGAGGACTAATGATGATCCCCAAAGACCTCTCTCACACTGGTTCACAAAGCAAGAACATCTTTTGGTCTAAAAAGTGGTTAAAAAGTCTCTGAGGGGTAGCCTTTGTAACTTTAAAAACAATAAACTTTTGTTAGCAAAACCCACTTCTTCAAATGAGCTTGAGGAAGTGGGGATTTTGCTCAGGAAAGCTCATGATATTATATATATGTAAATTTATTTGTTAATCTCTAAGGGTATATTTACACTTGCACCCTCGTTCGAACGAGAGATGCAAATGTAGGCATTCGAAATAGTCAGTGAAGTTGGGATTAAATATCCCGCGCTTCATTAGCATGATCTCGCTGACACGTTACTCTGATCAACAGCTGTTTCGAAAGTGCAAGTGCACGCCAGGACGCGTAAATTGGAACCAAACCCCTTGGTTCGAACTAACATTACTCTTCATTTTTTGAGGAGTAACATTAGTTCGAACCAAGGGGTTTGGTTCGAACTAACATGTCCCGGCGTGCACTGTTGATTGGAGTAATGCGCCGGCAAGATCATGCTAATGAAGGGCAGGATATTTAAATACCTGCTTCATTGACTATTTAGAATGCCTACATTTGCATCCCTAGTTCGAACTAGGGTGCAAGTGTAGACATACCCTAAGATGTCACGGGACTACTTGCTGTTTTTAAAAAGTGGTTAGCTAAATTAGAAGGAAATAAGGCTTTTCCCCAAATTCACACTGCTATCAACAGGAAATGCCACGTGTCAGATTTAGGGAGTTGAGAGGGCAAGTGAATGGAGAAATTGTAGTATTTGATCTTTTTATGTGTGTGTGTTTTTTCAATTAAAAAACCTCAAAACCATGGGTAATAAATGGAACAAAGTTACTAAAACATATCTAAAACATTTCTTGTGCTTGAATAACTTATAATGTATTTGTTTAGGTCAGGGTGGTCAATAATTTTTGCCCAGGGGCCACTTCAAAAAAACGTAAAGTAGCCCCAGGCCATCCTGGAAGGAGTGGGACCTAACCAGGAAGAGGTGGAGCTACCCCACCCCCAGACAATTATTGGTCTGGGCATAGGGAGCCCATTTGCCCCCCCTTCCCACTAGGAAGAGGCTTGGCATGTTTCCCCACCCCGAGGCCAATCAGGGCCTGGAGGCGGAGTGGGGAGCATGGGAAGCCACCTCCCACCCTGCGAGGAGCCCATGGCACTTTGAAGTGCTATGGGCTCCTCACAGGGCCAGGGCAGGGCGAAGGAAGCTTCATGCAGCTCCCCTGCCCCCAAGCCCTGATTGGCCTGGAGGCAGGGAGCGTGCGAAGACTCTTCCGCTCTCCGCCCTGCCCTGTGAGCAGCACACTATGCTCCAAAACGCCACATGCTCCTGGCATGGCAGGAGGAGGGTTCGCATGCTCTCCCGCCCCCAGGCCAATTAGGGCTTGGGAGCGGAGGAGTGCCCGAAGCCGCCTCCGTTCTGCCCCCGCCTTGCACCGCGCACTGCTCGCAGGGCGGGGACAGAGCGGAGAAGGTTTCAGGTGCTCCCCTACAGCCAGGCCCTAATTGGCCTGCGGGCGGGAGAGCAGCAGGGCCTCCGTGGGCCGGATCCACTCATTTGGCGGGCTGGATCCGGCCCATGGAGGCCCTTTTGCCCACCCCGGGTTAGGTTAATGTTTGGCCAGAAGTTCTGAGGCCTTTTTGCATAAGCTTTCTGGAGTACATTGCTGGCCAGGACAATTTGGTGAATAATAAGTATTAAACTGAATACCTACTAGTAGTGTTTATACTAGAAACAAAACTCTGTGTAATAGGAGTTAGCCATGTTTTAGGTATTTATGATCTTCAAGCCTATTTCTAAATACCATCTGCTCTTTGTTTTGTTGTGGGGTGGGGCTTTTTGGGTTGGGTTACATATAGGCTCCATTTAATCATAATACACCACTTCTCTTAACCTCTCTGAATCTGCTTTTGTCTCTGTAAAGTGGTGTTAAATAATATTTACATAACTCTCAGGAATATTGCAAAGTTTAGTGCATTAATGGTGAAAAAGTGTAAGAAATCTGTTCTTTTCTTGATGCACGTTAACGGTGGTGCTAGAACAATTTTTATAGTGGAGGGTGCTGAGAGTCATTGAACCAAACTATAAACCCTGTATATCAGCGGTTTCCAATCATGCAAATATTCAAATAAAATGTTACCTGTCCACCAAAAGTTTGTGAATGGGTTTGCCAGTCTGCAGTATAAAAAAGGCTGGGAACCACTGCTGTATATCAGAAAAAGGCAGCAAAGGGGGGAGCAGGGGATGCTTCAAAGCAGCATCACCGTGTGGAGCCCAGGGTCATCTGGGGACTCTGTAGTAGGCGTTCTGGGGGTGTAGTGTGGGCGGAGCCAGGCTGGTGGTTTCAGAAGGCAATGCCTTCCCCACCTAGCATACCCAACGCCCATGCTGTATATTCTAGAAATCACTTCAAGCCAGGGCATGTGGCAGCTCTTCCAACACCCCTTGTTGCAGTGCCTATGCACCTTGAGTCATCTATCTCTCTTGGTTGATGATTTAGTAGCAGAAATCCATACACGTTATCACCTTGAGGCTGCACTATTGTACCTCACTCTGAAGTGAGACAAAAAATTCATGAAGAACCTACAAGTAGGTACATAGCTTACTAGCCCAACTCCTAAAAGGGATGAAATAAAGACAGCCTATCTACAACCTGTGCATCTGTTCTTGAACTCTACCCTATGTTGCTGCTCGTTACCAAGTCCAATTCAAGGTTCTGATTCTGGTCTATGCAGTAGGATAAAAACTACCACTGTGGCAACTACAGCTGTCTAGTGCACTGTATAACAAAGCACATATATGAAGGCAGGAGGGCCAGAGTCTTCTCAGTAGTAATTCCAGACCCCTGTAATGCCTTCTTACTGATGATAGGGCTGAGTCTTACCCTGCCTATCTTTCAGTCATGTTGTAAAACTCTTCAATAAGATCTTCCCCAAAGAGGAGAGCTGGCAAGATGCTCTTAAATAAAAGGGTTAAATATTAGAGAATTGCCTGTCCTTGTAGACAGACCCCACTGTTTCCCTTAGGCTAATTACCATGGTGAGAGAATGAGTCTGGTACACCGGCATATCAATGGGAGAATAATAGACCATTTTTAAATGTGCACTTCTGACAAGAGCTATTAAATTAAACTCCATGATTCTGTATTAAAATCTGATTTCCTTTACACTACATATTGCACGTTTTTTCTGTGGTAGGTCATGCCTGAATCTCCCCTCTGCCAGTATAAATCAGAATTGCACTGGTGTCTAAAACGTATGTATATTCTGTCAGTATAGAGCAGTAGTCTCCCACCTTTTTAAGCACAAGATCACTTTTTGAATTTAAGTGCAATCCAAGATCTACCTCAAACCCAAATACCCTTGCCCTGCCTTCTTCTCACCCCTTCTCCAAGTCCCTACCCCTGCTCACTCCATCCTCCCTTCCTCCTACCCCATTCTCCCTTCCTTTCACCAGGCAGGGGCAGAAGGTTGGGGTGCAGGCTCTGGTCTTGGACTCAGGGATTTGGAGTGTGAGAGGGCCTCTGAGCTGAGTCTGGGGCAGGGGCTTGAGGTGTAGGAGGTTCATGAGTGGGGCAGGGGATCAGAGCTGGCTCCAGCTGGACACTGCTTACCACAGGTGGCTCCTGAGTGATGGTGCAGTGAGGCTAAGGCAGGCTCACCCCTACCCTGGCCCTGCACCACTCCCAAAAGCAGCCAGCAAACTCCCTCCATCCCATGCCCTGTTGTGCCCCCTCTTTGCTCTGTGGAGATAGGTTGTCCCCTCTCCTCCTGTATCCTAACATAAGCACCCCTCCTCTCCCTTCCCTGCTCTGTACAGCAAGCAGGGGGCTCCCAGGGAGGGGCAGCTCAAAGGCAAAGGTCAGGAGATGAGCAGCAGTGTGGGGAAAGGCAGCTAAAGTGCCTGCACTTGATAGCCTTTTGGCCAAACCAGTCAGAATCACCTGTCAGAGGCTCCAATATCTACCAGTAGATCCTGATCTACTGGTTGGTGACCACTGGTGTAGAGGTTGCTATGTAAAACTCCTGCACTGAGGGTTTGCTTAGGTACAGAAGGGAGTGTGGTTTAGTAAATGCTGCCCTCTACAGCATTTAATCTACTATTAAAGTTAATTGTATACATTCAGAATAGTAATAGAGATGTAGCCGTATTAGTCTGATCTTGCTGAAACAAAAGACAGGACTATGCAGCACTTTAAAGTCTAACAAGGTGATTTATTAGGTGATGAGCTTTCGAGGGCCAGACCCACTTCCTCAGATTAAATTGTGGAAGAAAATTGGCATGACCATATAGCCCAAAGGGATACAATAAAAAAAGTGAACACACACAAAATTGACAAATCAGATTTTAGAACAGAGGGCTTCCCCCCTTCCCCCCCCCCCCCCCCGTTCTAAAATCTGATTTGTCAATTTTATATGTGTTCACTTTTTTTTATTGTATCCCTTTGGTCTATATGGTCATGCCAGTTTTCTTCCACAATTTGATCTGAGGAAGTGGGTCTGGCCCCCGAAAGCTCATCACCTAATAAACCATCCTGTTCGTCTTTAAAGTGCTGCATAGTCCTGTCTTGTGTATACATTCAGGGCTTTCTAAAATACTCTTTTTTTTTTTTTTTTTTTTTTTAAGTCCAGGCTCTTATCTCCCCTTGCTAGGTATTGTGCTCACTTGCAACTACTTAGTCGTAGTGTGTGTGTGTGCGCGCGCATTGAAATAGATATTTGTACATCTAGAGCACAAAAATTAAATACTGGAAATATTTTTGCCCAATAGAACTCTTAGATTATACAATAAAAACATACCTGTAACTATGTTTTAAATATTACATAAATAAATGTGAAATTTAGTAACATTCTCTGTGTCTATATTAGGTATTTTCTTTTGTGGTTGTTTACAGTTGGAATTAGAAAACTATATTCTTTTTTAGCTACAGTAAGGGCTCCAGGCTCCAGAATGGATTAAAAACAGATGCTGTTTTACTGCCTCTGTCTAATTTGAATGTCTGTTCATTGTGTTATTGATTCCCTTTCCTGCATAGAAAACCACTGCACAATCCTACCGAGGATGAACTAGAATGCTGCAAAGAGCACGAGGAATATTTTAAAACTATATATTATAACATTTAAACACAAACCAAACCAAAAAAATTATCCTATCTCTGTTAATTGATTTCAGTGAAAATTTTCAGGAAATCATTTATAGAGTGATGTTTTTAGTGTTTTGTATATCATCAACAGAATATTTCACCAAATTTCTCTTTGATTATTGAAAAACAGAGTGGAGTGAGCACATTGCAAGTTTGATTGAAGACCATCAGTGTGACCTTGTAGAATTAAGGAAACTAGAGCATTCCCTAAAGCAACAATCTCTAGTCTTGTGTCTTTGAGAGTAGTGGCATATAGGGCATGGAAAGCCATACTCTGATCTAGAAGACATATTATAATAAAGTGTTACCATCACAGAATCTTCTCTCATAGCAGCTACCCAGGAGAGAGCTCATTTTCAGTTTCAGTTCTATAAGTAATTGTGATAGGTCTTATAATCATAAAATGTCTATCTGTGGCCTGTATACAGGAATAATTGCCCTCCCACAATTAGATGAGTTTCCTGCATAGGAAGGGTTCTTTCTGCTAGAATTTTTACTCTAACCAAGAGTCTCCTTCTGTAACCTATCAAAAGTATAAACAGTTACTACTCCCCAGCTCCTTTACTTGGAATGATGACAAAGAAGTATCACAAATCTATCTCTGTAGATTTCGATAAATAAAGGCAATTCAAAGTCTATGGAAATACTAGTTCTCAGTTTGAGTAGCTACCATCAAAGAATGTCTGAGGAAACACTTTTTCAGTGATACAAAACTTCCATTTCTAGTTTTGTCAGATCTCAGGATTACAAACTTTAAACTTGTTGCAGGTGCAGAGTTGAATAATTCTGTTTCTGGGGTTAAGACCATTGTAATTTCTGAAGAGTGTGGAAAATGTTGGTGTGCTTCCTTTTATTTGTATTTATTGTAGGACTATCCATACGGAATAAATGTTTCCCCTTGATAATTCAGAAAGAGACTTTGATGTACAACTATCTACTGTTACCTAAACATTTATGAATCCTATTTTCAAAAATATTTTCCTGGCCACTATAGCTGCTCAAATTCCTATGGTTTTTAGAAAGTGATAATACCTAGTGATAGTTTTTCTCTATGCAGGTCTGGAACTGCACTTTCATGTTCACAGCTTTCATGATAAAATCTAGAGAATGCTTGTCAAACTGTCAGCTGAGTTTCCTAGGAAACTTGCTATGGATATTTATAAAACTACAGATAGACATAATAATAGATAGAAAGAATAGTGCCAGGTGATTATTATTATTTTATTTCTCCCATCTATTTTAACATGCTTTAAGTCAACAATGAACTAAACTAGTTTACTTATAAGGGCTTGATGATCTTTCCATCAATTTTACCTTCCACTTCTGCATCATCAGTTTAAAATTAAATAAATAAATAACAAATTGTTCCATGTCAGAATATGTAAAACATCGTATTATAAAGTGTACAGTAGAAACTAACTGTAATGTCAAATATAGAACAGAATTATTCATAAATAAAAATAGGATTGTGAATTAATAAATGTAATTGGACCGTCTATACTGTGCTGTAGTTTCAATACACACATGAAAGCCTACATGTTTAATCTGCATTTCAATGCAGATTTATGTAAAACACTGCAGGGTTGACAAAAATAATGAATGTATGTTTGGCAAGAATATACACAAATAGAGGATTTGTCAATACAGTAGAAATTCATTTTATTTCCTTAGCTTTATATATTGTGTAGATTGTGTGCATAGACAAGTACAAAGAGAAAAAATTATTTCCCCAGCTTTTACAGGTTTTCTATTGCATTTTTATTATTTAAATATTGCTGATGTAAGAATAAATAATGACAGAATGAATTCTCTCACATTAAGCATATCAAATCTGAAATTTTCATCTTGTATCTTTAGTATACCTGAAAACTGTAAATTCCAACAAGAGGCAATTAATAGAAGTATGTGGGGACTAATAGAAATTAATGTTCTGTGGAAATCAATTTTTAAAAACGAGTTCAAATTAATGTGTTTGGTGCTGTGATGGAAGAGGAAGGAGTCTGTGTGTTAAGTAAGATATCAGCTCAATATCTCCTCATTTCTGGAATCCATTACATGTACAAGCAGTGCACTTACTTGGTTATCAACTATGGTCTAGTACTGTGGTAATTAACCAACTAGATAATTTATATGCAGGGTATTTAAGAATTATTTTTCTCTCTGCAAATAATGATATTGGGTTTTTATTTTAGGGATTTGTTTTAAATTTGAGAAAACTATACAGCTCTTCAGTAATAAAAAAACAAGTAAACCATGGGAAATTTGCTAGAACAGGGTAGTACATTAAAAGGTTAATGCACTGTGAAGACACTGAGATTCTGCCAAACCCTAGAAGTAACATACATTGACCTATTAACATACATTGATCACCATATGTTTTTTCCAATACACATCACACATAGCTAGTTTCACTAAATCATAAACAATATTGTTATTTTTTATATTAATGTACATATCATTTAAAAATGAACTTGTGATCATGGAGTTACCAGATTATTATATCTCTGTTATCTGCAGTAATGGCAGCAGAAAACCAAAAAAATTACAAGTAAATTTTTGTGTTTGTCTTATATATGTATATATTTAAATGCCATAATTATATGCATGTACACACTTTATCTTTCGTTCACTTTAAATTTGCCTTCATAGCAGAGTACTGTACAAATACAGTTTGGGGGGGTATTTTTTGCAACCAGTGTGTGCAGAGCTATCTGTTGGAGTCACTCTGAAAGTCAGGAGTCCAATGTGTCTTTGTATTTCCCACTATAATTAAATAAATTCCATGTGCATACCCTTAAAATTAGAAAAATTGGATGTGAGGGGGGAAAACTTGCTAATTCAGAGAAATCTTGATAACAGTAACTTTATACCATGCAGTGGATTTACTGACAAAGATTGTGCACAAAAGACAATCCAGAAATTCAAGAAAGATTCTATGTAATTGAGGCAATCCCTAAAAATAAGCCATCTGGACTCAAACAAGTAAACAAATTAAAAAAAACCTGGGGAAGAGACCCGCATTTTAATTAATACCAGGCATTTTGAATTTCCTTACTTATATTATACTTACCTCTTTATAGTAAATGATTAACATTAATAGAATTTTAAAATAGGTTTTGTTTATAAAACAAAACAAACCTCTCTTCCCACTTTCTTTAACCAAAACCTAAATTTTAGTTGTAAACAACTTGACAATGTTCCTGTTGCATAAATGCATTATTTTATATGAGGAAG
The DNA here is from genome assembly GCF_052426305.1 of Pelodiscus sinensis. Classification (NCBI taxonomy): domain Eukaryota; kingdom Metazoa; phylum Chordata; order Testudines; family Trionychidae; genus Pelodiscus; species Pelodiscus sinensis. The sequence continues at coordinate 88,911,517 of NC_143053.1, forward strand.
CATGGATTAAAACCAATATTTTAATTTAATGCACTTTTACAAACTTTATATATTCTTTGATTCCAGTTGACTGGTTTGTGGGTATTGTATGACAATAAGTACAAAGCATAATGTTGCACCAAGAACTGGGTAAATGATATACTGGGGACAGAAAATAAATAATGTTATTTAATCAGTTGTTAGGCTTAGGCCTTAACCTTGAATCCATCCTTTGATAAATGCTAGAATCTAAAATTGAAAAAAATCAGTGGTGGACAACCTAGCGGGTTCTATGCCCACAAGACATTTTGTTTACCCACACACGGGGTTATCAGATTCTGCTGGTTTCTGTCTGTGTAGTTTTTTTCCTACCGGTATTACTAAAGTGACACACACATAAAGCAAGGGTATGTGAAGTAAGGTATATGCTGATTGTGCACAACATTGACTGAGAGAGCAGAGCGTGCCCTCCGCATCCAATCAAAGCGCTACTATTTTTCAGTTATCACACCCCATAAATTCTAGGTACATAAGTGCAGTTAGCAAAACTACCCTATTCTGGGAGACCGAATTTGTTATAACAATCTTGCGGTCCACTGAGATGAAGGAGGGCTATTCATGCAGCCCACTCCTTATCCTAGGTTGTCCATCGCTGGGTAACAGAGATGGTAGAATTCACACATACTAAGTATGTGTTTGTTTTTTATTCTAGCTTTCTGGAAAGAATTGACAGCGTCAGTCTGGTTGACTATACACCCACAGACCAGGTGAGTGAAACTGAAGAGGTAGCGCGTGAACTAGGGTATCTGTTTTTGAAAGTTAGTAATTTCTACTGTAATATAGTTTCTCTTGGGGATGGGAGACAAGAACCTCATTTACATTAATTATTTATGTCAACATTACTTTAATCTCAGCTGCTTTTCATGTCCCATAGAAATAAGGGAAACTATATAGTTCTTGAATCCAGTGCGGTACAGCCAGCACTCTAAGGAGACAATGAAATATTCCAGTTCAAAATATGTTAGTCTCCTTTCAATGGAACCAGCAATATTAATACAGTCAGTGTTGTTGACTCCTGTGATCCATCTGTTCTTCCTTCCTACTTTCCATGGTGTCTCCCTCAAACCACAGCATCTGGCACTGATTCAGAAATCCCTAGCTTTTCTGGGAAAGTCTCCATGGGGGATGTAACTACCCATTAAAAATGTTAACCACTTAAACAATATAATTTTAATCATTTAATCGGTAAACCAAAGGCTGATGCAGAGGAGGTGGGGTCCTGCTAGCCAGCCCATGGTAAGCAAGGAGCTGCTCTGGCCCCACCACTGCTGGGGTCCTACCAACCAGACCCGCCTCAGGTAGTAGGCTCCTGCCCAGCCCTCTGGTAAACATTGCTAAACAGGCTGATGCTTACTGGGTAACTGGTTAACCTTTTACGTCCCTAATGTTCATATGTGAAAGAAATGTTTAATTTCTGCTTAGTAAACAGGAGAAAGATGGTGCACTGAGGACTCTGCCGTCTGTTTGTGACAGAACCAGAGCTGTGTGATAGTTATCCACACTAGAGTATATGAGGAAGCAGCTCTGGGGAAAGCATACCTAATGAGTTTGTTCACACTGAAGTTCTACTAAGCCAGTGGTCTCCATCCTTTTTAAGCATGAGATCACTTTTTGAATTTAAGTGCAATCCAAGGTCTATCTCACACCCAAGTACCCTTGCCCCATCTCCTTTGTGCTCCATGTCAGAGGCCCTGCCTCCTGCTCACTCCTCACTTTCACCAGGCTGGGGCAGGCAGTTGGGGTGCAGGCTCTCGTTTTGGATTAAGTGATTTGAAGTATGAGAGGGGCTCTGAGCTGAGCCTGGGGCAGGCAGTTGGGGTGCTGGAGGTGGTTCTAGGGGCAGGCTCTGGGAGGGTGATCGGATGCAGGGGTTCTCAGAGTTAGGGCAGGGGCTTCAGGTACAGGAGGGAGTTCATGACTGGAGTAGGGTTTTGGGATGTGGGCTCCATATGGGCACTGCTAACCTCAGGTGTCTCCTGGGTGGTGGCGCAGTGAGGCTAAGGCAGGCTCACCCCTGCCCTGGCCCTGCACCACTCCCAAAAGCAGTCAGTAAACTCCATCCCAAGTCCTGTTGTGCCCCCTCTCTGCTCTGTGGAGATAAGATACAGAGTGGGAGAGGGAGCACCTTGACATCAGCACTCTTCGCTCCCTCCCCTGCACAGCAAGCTGGAGTCTCCTGAGGGGACAGCTCCAAGGCAAAGGGCGAGAGACGAGCAGCAGTGTGGGGAGGGGCAGCTGAAGTGCTGGCACTTGAGAACCTTTTGGCCAAACCAGTCAGGATCACCTGTCAGAGGTGCCAAGATCTACTGGTTGGTGACCACTGTGCTAAGCCATAAACATGTTAGAAGGGGAATGATTTCCTTAGTTTCATGTTGGGACACAGATGCATCATATGAATGTATCATGTGCACCCTTAGAACACATTTCTATTCAGTTGGACCAGGGCACTTGGGGTATCATGTGCACCCTTAGAACACAAAGTTTATTCACTTGGGCCAGGGCACTTGGGGTTAAATAACTTGTGTATATTCATTTACATTTTAAAGCCTCATATTTCAGGATCAGCTAAGAGTGACCTTTCTTCACTGTAGCTACCGAATGTTACATTAGGCTGACCTCCCATTTTTTTAAATTGTTTCATTTTATTTTGTTACGGCACCCAGAGGCCTTCCAGCATGGGTTCCAAAAATTTGTCTTTCAGTCACATACTCCTCTCCTAGATGCCTTGATGCTATATCCATTTGTGCCTCCAATGATTTAAGCTGAAGTATTTACATTTTTTCATTACTCATATTACGGTAGCATCTAAAGGTCCTAATTAACATGAAAGGCCCCATTGTGAGGTGCTGTTCTGGAAAGCTTGCAATGTAAATAGGCATATACAGGGTGGGAGATAGAAAGTATTGTCTCATTTTGCAGTTGGGTAACTGCAGCACAGAATGATTGATTGACTTAACCAGAGGTCACACAGGAAGTCTGTAAGAACATAAGAACGGCCGTATTGGGTCAGACCAAAGGTCCATCTAGCCCAGTATCCTGTCTACCGACAGTGGCCAGCACCAGGTGCCCCAGAGAGGGTGGACCGAAGACAATGATCAAGCGATTTGTCTCCTGCCATCCCTCTCCAGCCTCTGACAAACAGAGGCCAAGGACACCATTTTATCCCCTGGCTAATAGCCTTTTATGGACCTAACCTCCATGAAATTATCTAGCTTCTCTTTAAACTCTATTATAGTCCTAGCCTTCACAGCCTCCTCTGGCAAGGAGTTCCACAGGTTGACTACATGCTGTGTGAAGAAGAACTTTCTTTTATTAGTTTTAAACCTGCTCCCCATTAATTTCATTTGGTGTCCTCTAGTTCTTCTATTTAGGGAACTAATAAATAACTTTTCTTTATTCACTCTCTCCACACCACTCATGATTTTATATACCTCTATCATATCCCCCCTGAGTCTCCTCTTTTCTAAACTGAAAAGTCCCAGTCACTTTAACCTCTCCTCATATGGGACCCGTTCCAAACCCCTAATCATTTTAGTTGCCCTTTTCTGAACCCTTTCCAAGGCCAAAATATCTTTTTTGAGGTGAGGAGACCACATCTGTACACAGTATTCAAGATGTGGGCGTACCATAGTTTTATACAGGGGCAGTAAGATATTCTGGGTCTTATTTTCTATCCCTTTCCTAATAATTCGTAGCATCCTATTTGCCTTTTTGACCGCCGCTGCACACTGTGTGGAAGTTTTCAGAGAACTGTCCACGATAACTCCAAGATCTCTTTCCTGATTTGTCGTAGCCAAATTTGCCCCCATCATGCTATGGCAGAGCGAGGAATGGATTCTGAGTCTCCTGAGGCAGGGGGCCTTAAACACAAGACTATCCAGATACACCATGAAACATGTTGCAGTGCATAGGCATTATAACTACAGTATTTGTAAACAATATTCACACACAAAAAATCATACAGCAGAGTGAATACAAAACAGAAAGGGAATAAGCAAATAACAGATTACTAAAACTGATAAAGTGATGATTTTGCAGCTCGAAGGTGGTTGCCTGACGCTTGCTGCTGTAGAAAGTAGAAAGTTATGTTATGTGTGTTATCTGAGCAGTTCTCACACCTCTGTTGTTTTCATGGGGCCTTTGATATTTGGAAGAGAGAGAAGCTTTCTTTGGGCAAGACATGTGCCTTTGTCCCATGAAATTCTTTTCAGGTTTTTCTGAGAGGGAACTTAGAAAAATCATCATTTCTCTTGCATTTCTCAGGAAAATGTTGGCAGCTGGGTTACTGGCAGGTGTCTGATTAACTACCCAAAGCACCTGAGCTGTGGGTATTGGAGGGGAGAGAAAGAGACTAGCTTGGGCTCCCCTCTCCATACTCAGTACACCACCCCACATTGCTCATTTCTCTCCCTTCTCCAGCTTGTAGCACCATATGTGGGCTTGAAACTCTCTCTTAACTCATTAGGGGTAATGGGGAGTGAGAGACGTGAGCCAGTCTGGCTCCAAGAGTCCCTGGCCAAATCAACTCATGCCATCTTCCAAAGTCAGCACATGGAACAGTTCCCCCAAGTCCTAGGAGGGAAGAAGAGAAAGTGCGAGAAGTAGATCAGGCTTCTTCCCACCTCTGAGCCATCTTCTGCAGCTAGTTCTGTAGCTCAAGTCATAGTAGTCTGGGCTGCAGAAGTGGAAGGTTCAGGGTTCAAACTCTGTTGATAAAGTTGTACGGTAGCACATAGTAAATTTTAAAAATATTTTTCCTTTTTAATAAAAATCTAGAAAATTACATTAAAAATTACATTAAAAACTATGTGAAGAATCTTCAGGGGGTAGCCAAGTTAGTCTGTACAGGATAAACTTAAAAAACAACAAATGGTCTGGTAGAACTTTATAGACTAACAAAACATGTAGTTGGTATCATGAGCTTTCGTGGGCACAGAACTCCGGTCATCTGTAAAGTGCTACCAGACCATTTGTTGTTTTTTAAGTTTGTGAAGAATATTTGTTTTAAAAGTTAAGTAGTACTCAAAAGACAGGAAGTGCCAGGTTTACAGCTGTGCATATCACCTTAATTCTGCATGCTGTTAATTACAATACAATCTTTAATTACATGATCACATACTGATTTTCCTTAGGACTCATTCGGGGCATGAGGAAGCAGAATTGAGGTTGCATAAGCAACTGTAAATCTGGAATTTCCTAACTTGTGATTGCTTCACTTTGCAGCCGAACATTTTAAACTTATTTTTATATAATTTAAAGTACATTATCCATCTTATATGTTGAACTTTATACAATCATAGGAAATAGTCTTCTGTATGTGCTTAGGTGGATGAAAATGTTGGACATAGGCCTGTTTTTATAAAGTCAAGATTATTGTGGGCAGATCTAATTATGATATTTTATTTGTATACTGATTGGGTGAACTTGCATGTTGATGCTTCTAAACAAGACAGATTTTACTTTACTAACAATAAACATCAAATACTTTCATGTAAGGGAGCATTTGAAATTAAAATAAGAAGGTGAAATATCATTCATCTCTGTGTGTTTTCTTATTTCCAGGATCTGTTAAGATGCAGAGTTTTGACATCCGGGATTTTTGAAACAAGATTTCAAGTAGATAAAGTAAATTTTCAGTAAGTGTTTTAGCAATAATTTATGGCTATTGTGCTTATTTTGAACCAGTTGATTCAGATGTACTATTTTACACCTTTTATTATAACTAGGGTAACTCTTCCAACCCTTTTGTCTTTATATGACGTGTACTCAAAAAGAAAAGAAAGTTGAAAACTGTAGTAATGTCCTCTAGTATCTATCCTGGGTGTATCTGTGGTGGATGTTACTTATTATTTCATTTCATTTCATTACATTGGCAATTTACACAGTTCTTACTTTGCTTTCTTTGGGATTGATGCAGTCTTCTTTGCAATATTTGCATCAGTAAGAGTTTGAAGAATTGGGCCCAAAGAACTAAGTTTGTTCTTGTTCTGAGTAGATGTAAAGTATGGGTTTTGAGGTTTTATATTGTTTTTCTATTAAAATACTCACTGTTTTTTTACATGCATCTTCAGGTTGCTTGTAGTTATTATTTTTAACCAAAATATTTATCAATATTGTGCCTCTGAATCGTAACTTCCCTTCTGAGTTTTCAAAATATTCTGAAACTTGTGCCTGTTAGAGCATGGTAGCTCCAAATATTTTGTCCCTAAATTTATAAAAGTCTCTCACATAAAACTTCACCTATCTATATATATATATATATATATATATATATATATATATATATATATATATATATATAGTTCTAAAGGCTTTAAACGTCTATTTCATCTGCAGGAAAAGTGTGTGTAAGTATAAATGCAGTGGAATTCTCCCAGTCATGCAGAAGAGATAGAATGGTTATATCTGCATTTCATGCAACTCAATTTCAGGACCTCTTTTCCCCTTCAGGCAGTATTTCTTTGTTAGTGCCCTTGTGTCTGTCAGACGTTTTAAAGTGAACCCTAACCTTGCATGCTTTATGTGATTTTCCTAGTTCACACAAAATGATATAACATCCTATGGCTTTTTAACAGCATGTTTGATGTAGGTGGCCAGAGAGACGAAAGAAGAAAATGGATCCAATGTTTTAACGGTGAGTCTGCACCACGTGTTTAGTTTATCTGTTCTTTGCTGGAAGAGTTTCTGTATTATGCTTATAATTTTGTTTTACACTAAATTTAAGTGAGCCAGTCCCTTTTTTCAAAAACGTCAGTGTGTGTTTTATTATTTTATCAGTTCGTTGCATATTTTCTTAAGTTTATTTTACTGAATGAAGTGTTTAAAGCAAAACCGTCTCATTTGAACAGAGATTAAAATTGCACTTTACCATGTGACATTAATAAAGGAACCCAGCATCACATATTATTTCTTCCTATATAAATTAGAGTACACATTGCAGATGGAGTTGTGTGGAGCCGTTGTGTGGCTGCACTGAAATATTACGTTGTTCAGCCTGTTTTGGGTATATGAAACATTCTGTTCTCTTTTTTTTTTCTTTTGTGTGTTCCACCAAGATGTCACTGCTATAATCTTTGTTGTGGCCTGTAGTAGCTATAACATGGTTATAAGGGAAGACAATAACACAAACAGACTACGGGAATCCCTGGATCTCTTCAAAAGCATCTGGAACAATAGGTAAAAATAAATCTCTTTTTGAAGTGTTAACGTAGTCAGTAATAACAAAATTAGTATTACACTTACATTTTTCTAAGCATTGTTCAAGCATTAATTACTTAAATATTAGCTAGTAATTTCTAATAAAATAGATAATAAAAACCTAATTAAAGGCTCAGTCAAGTACTTTTTCTGTTATTAATGTCTCTGTAGCAACTTATAGAAATGTGAAAAAAAAATACCTTCCCTTACCAGTTGAAAAAAACCTTTGCCACTTTAAAGTGAACATGTGCTTGAATGCAGTAACACCTCGCTAATGAGCAGGTCCCATTGCTAAGTATTTAGATATTTTTTGTTCAAAAAATGTTAAGACAAGACCAGAATGTTCCCTGCTAAAAATCTTGAAGCACCACCCACTGCACTAACCCCTCCACAACACCATTTAGGGCTGCTGCAGAGACAAAACCATGTCAGTTTCTCAGTACTCTAATAGGATCATGGAGTTGAACCAGAAGCTAACAGGCCAGATGGCTAACCAGAAGCTTTAAAGATTCAGACAGGGAATGAGAAGGGCTTTGGAATAGTCAGCAGACAGGTCTCAAGAGCCATCACTACTTCTGTGTTCCTTGTGTTAAGCCCAGCTAAGGGGGGAAGTGAAAGCCAATTCTGACATCGCTATGTTTGAGTAGGAAAGATCAGGATGTTCTCATATTTCAGCTCCATTTCCCTCTCAGGTGGGAGGAGATACACTGAGGCTGTCCTCATCACAGCAGTATGGTAGCAGTAGCAGCAGCCAACTTCATGCACGTTCACAGCACCAGTCTCAGTACCACAAGAGCATACTGGCAGCGGCTCTCTTAAGAGTCATCTCCTGAAAACAAGTCCAGTGGGATTGCACCCAGTTATAAGCAAGTAGCACTGTTTAAGAATTTAAGACCCATTGTTTGGGTCAGGGTTAGCACATGATATGGGGCTCCATGGTAGGTCCAGGTGACAACATGATGTCACATTTCTTGTTCCCATCCCTAATATAGCCACAAAATCTTGCAAGCCATCATTTCAAGCAGCTCCAAAATCTGTAGGGAGAGTAGTATGAAACTTAGAGTTTGCCATTTACTAAAGTGAAATGTTACAAGGCTTGCTCTATCTACCTTTATGCTCCAGGGCATGAGGTGATTGCTAGATCAGTTCAGGAAGAATTTGTAGCACAAATCCCAGTAGTGTAGTGTCTCAATAATAGTCTGGTGCATTATTGTGGTAGAATGGGGTTTACTTCCCCTGACTCATCAAGTATTATATAGGCCACTGTCTGTGTCTGTGTGTATTTGTATGAATAATGTACAAAAAAAATAGGTAACTTCCAATATTTCTCTGTTGTTTTAGCAGAACCAAGCACATCTTTACATGCTGAGGAGCACTAGTATTAATTTTGTACTGTAACATTTTTTTGGAATTGTTAACTCTCTGGTGTCTCAGGTTAGCGTTTCCTGATTTGGTGGTAGGGGGCTAATCTATAAAACAAAATTTTAAACTTGTTGCCTTCAAATATTTTAAACACAATTGATATATCAACCCCCATGCATGTGAATTCAAGATAACTAAATTATTAGTTTAGCTTGTTTTTTCGTTAAACTTGATTAAAAGACCACATAGGCCACGCAAAATAAGAAAGGCCATAAAAGATTTTCTTTGTGAAATGGTTGTCCGATGGATATGTTAGAGTTGGCATCAACATCTGGTTTGTTCTCCACAGGTGGTTACGGACCATTTCTATCATTTTGTTCTTGAACAAACAGGACATGCTGGCTGAAAAGGTCTTGGCAGGGAAATCTAAAATCGAAGATTACTTTCCTGAATACGTGCGTTACACTGTACCGGATGATGGTAAGATTTCATAACTGTTGGGATTAAAGTGGTGGTATAATCCTTGTTCTCACAAGTACTACAGAACACATAGATTCTTTAAATCCAGATGAGGATACACTGCTGTGATAAGAGGACACATGCAAGTACACAAAGGGAAAACTTTACTTGGGAAAGGTCTTCTCTTTGGTATGAATTGTAAAGTCTGAGGGACAGGTTTTGTCCCCTACTCTGGCACCATATCAGGGCCATTAACAGTTGACAAAGGAAGAATTCCCTTGACATAGGCACAGAGGATAACCATCCTAAACAGCCACTGCCCCTTCTCAAGTCCCAGGGTAGGAAAGATGGGGCAGATCAGTTGTGGGTGGAAGTGCGCTCATAGTGTTTGGCTCTAATGGGCTGCACTGCAGCTTGGAATCCAGAGAGTACAAAAATGAAATAGTGCCACCTCTGCTGTCTCTCACCTCCACGACAGTCTCCTTTGGCCTGGGCTGAGCCATCTGTGCTGCACCTCGTGACAGTGCAGCAGGGAATCAGACTCCTGTTCTCTATAAGGTCTACTTTTTTGGACATGTACCAAACTAAGATTTGTGACGGTTTCTGTATTCACCGACACTTACTGTCAGATTTGTAATTTCCAGTATTCATTTATTTGGACCAATGCGTTTTCATGGAAGAGACCATGCAGAGAACTAAAGTTCTAATAAATACATAACTACTGAAAATCCTAATTCCAGAAAGATCGACAAGGGTTGGTTTTCAGATTTTTTTGAAGATACATTAACACTTTTCTGTAGCATTTTGCAGGTATCAGCTCAGGTCTCTCAGCAGCCTCTAATTGGGAGGTATCCATATTATATCTGTGAAGAAGCTAAGAAACAGGGGGATTGTTGCTTGCCCAAAATCACAGCTAAATCTGTGGCAGAATAAGGAACAGAACTGTTATTTCCTGACTTCTAATGGGGTGCTTTAGTCACATGACCGTCCTCCCTGACAGTTTTTATGAACCAGTCAGTAAAAGAGTCTAAACATTATTACATGTATGGCTTATTATTAACAACAGAATATATGACTGAAGTATTATGATTTATTTATTATCCTTCATTCTACTTTAAAATTTCCAAGGCTACCTATCTACCATACCATTTTTCAAAAGTAGTGGGAGGTGGAAGAGGCTTTCATTCATTACAATTTGGGACTGACTTGGTCAAAAATAGCCCACGTGAATGTTAAGAAGGAGCCTTTTTTTCCCCCTCAAAGCTTAGATTATTTGTGGAGTACATTACAGCCACCAGTTGTCAAAAAGTAAAGAAGCAAAGTGTAATATCTCCGCTTCATTGATTTGATTTTACTGAGAGCCTCAGAAAATGAAATGGAATGTTCAAGCAGCTAAACATCAAGTGACGTGACATTTTTTTCTTTAATTGAGTGTCATTTTTTTAATCACAGCTGACGTTATTTAATCAACATCAGTGTAATAATTGTAATAGACTTGTCCTGTTCCTTGCCAGGGAGAGCAGAAGTGTATCCTAATAGCCTGTATGTTGTCCTCCCAATAACTGTTCTCTTTCACTGCTATAAATAGGAGTGAAAAAAACCCATATCTGTATTCTAGTAAGTCTTTCCCTTATTTTATTTGTAAGCATCTGATGAGGTATCTTAATTAAGTACAAAATTATGGTGGGATGAGATAGAATGAAGCAAATTATACCCAGCTTGTTTTCTTCACTCCACTGCTTATTTCAGGATTAAATTAATTCTATACCCAAAGCAAACAGAGTTGACATGCAGTCTGAGGAATGAATTTCCTGTACTGAACAAGAACATTAAAAAAATTGACCAGCATGCCCTAATTCAGCAAAATAATTAACCACTTGAGTAGTTCCATTGACGTCAGTGGGGACTCCTCAGATACATAGGGTACGTCTACACTACAACGTTAATTCGAACTAAGCTAATTCGAACTAACGGATCCAGACTAAATAACTAGTTCGAATTAGCGTTTTGCTAATTCGAACTAGCATGTCCACATTAAGTGGACCCTGAACCAGGCTTAAGGATGGCCGGAAGCAGTGCCGGCAGGGCATCAGAGGAGGACTTAGAGCGTGGAGATGCTGTCTCAGGCTAGCCGAGGGCTGTGCTTAAAGGGTCCCGACCCCCACCCCGGACAGACAGTTCTCAGGGGTGCCCCGCTTGCAAAGCAGTCCTGGCTTGGATTGCCCGGAGTACCCACACTGGGCACATCACAGCACTCGGCCATCAGACCGGCTGCACTTGCCTCAGGCTGCCATCTGGGGAGAGGGGTCAATTGGGGGGCTGCAGGAGAGCTTCCACCCCAAAAGCCTGCAGAGCAAGCCCAGTCCTCCCCATCAGGGGCACATACCCCATTCCTCCCTCACCTCCTTCCACTTACCCTTCCCTAGCCCCTCTTCTTGATGTACAAAATAAAGGACAATTGTGTTCAAAAATTGAATCTGTCTTTATTGAACAAAACGGGGGGAGACTGGGAAAAGGAGGTGGGAGAGGGGAAGAGAGAGGCTGGGAGAGGGGAGGGCAACTAAAATGATCAGGGGTTGGGAACAGGTCCCATATGAAGAGAGGCTAAAGAGACTGGGACTTTTCAGCTTAGAAAAGAGGAGACGGAGGGGGGACAGGATAGAGGTCTCTAAAAGCAGGAGTTGGGTGGAGAGGGTGCATACAGAAAAGTTCTTCATTAGTTCCCATAAAGAAGGACTAGAGGACACCAAAGGAAAGGAATGGGTAGCAGGCTTCAAACTAGTAACACAAAGTTGTTCTTCACAAAGCAAAGAGTCAACCTGTGGAACTCCTTGCTGCAGGAGGCTGTGAAGGCTAGAACTAGAACAGAGTTTAAAGGGAAGTGAGATCAAGTCATGGAGGTTGGGTCCATGGAGTGGTATTAGCCAGGGGGTAGGAGTGGTGTCTCTGCCCAAGGTTTGTGGAAGGCTGGAGAGGGATGGCACGAGACAAATGGCTTGGTCACTGTCTTCGGTCCATCCTCTCCAGGGTCCCTAGGGTTGGCCGCTGTCGGCAGACAGGCTACTGGGCTAGATGGACCTTTGGTCTGACCCAGTACGGCCATTGTAAGCTCAGGGCTCAGGGTTGGGGGTCTCAGTGGACCACCTTGATTTTCATGCACACCTGCTCCTGGGTGGCCAGGCTGGCAGCTCTCCTGCCCTAGCCGGCCACTTTCCTGTGCCTAGTGCGGAGGTCGTGGACGAGGTCCACGATGTCCGCACTAGCCCAGGCGGGTGCCCGCCTCTTGCGGTCCTGGGCAAGCTCCCGGAAGCCGCCAGCCTGGTCCCGGGAAGAGGGGGAGGGCTGGGGGGCATCGGGTGGGTGGCTCGATCTGTGCCAGGTGCAGGGTCTGCTGGCTGGGTGCTGGCAGGATTGCACCTGGCATGGGCACCGTAGCCAGCCCGTGCCCCTTTAAGGGGTCTGGGGCCGGGAGGGGAGCAATAGAGTTTCCCTGGTGTTGGCTAGAGTGGCCACCAGGGAAACCTGGGGAGGGCTAGCCTCCCACTAGTTCGAATTAAGGGTCTACACAGCCCTTAATTCGAACTAGTAAATTCGAACTAGGCTTAATCCTCGTGGAATGAGGATTACCTAGTTCGAACTAAGCGCTCCGTTAGTTCGAATTAAATTCGAACTAACAGAGCGCCAGTGTAGCGCCTATGAAAGTTAGTTCGAACTAACTTTGTAGTGTAGACATACCCATAGATATGCATGTGCGTATCTAGTTAAGCATGTGCTTATAACTTGGGGCGGAAAAAACATCGTATGTACTATTTACTTTGCAATATTACAGAAATTACAGATCACACAATATTAGGCTTCCACTGCCATTTTTATTTGAATTAGCTTACTTTGCACACTCCACAGTTTTGCATACATTTAGAAGTTTGCAACGCATCCTTTTTTTCTCCATTAGCAGAGTAGAATCCGTGACAATGGCGGGACTCTGGCTGTCAGCCTCACACATTAAAGACTACAACACAGTTGTAACAAAATGTCTTGTTATCAAAAAAATTCGGAGGCATAACATAACACATGAGCATCTATATTGTTTTAGCAAAAAGGTCTTCTCTGGGTTTCTCAAATTACTGCAGTTAATAAAGGTCCATTATTATTTTTCTGCCATTTTCCATGTCTTGCCCTCATCTCCGCTTCAGTTATTTGACAATCATCCTGCAATTCAAGTAGGTCCCTACTTATATAATAAATAGAACTTCACTATCAAACCTTTGTCAACAGATATGAAACCAACTGAATGTTGAACCACTGAATTACTATTTTTTCACATTTCATTGTTTTCCTGTTACTAAATGCTAGGAGTTGTTAACAAAAATCTAAATACTTTTGCAATGAAATATTTTCTAATAATAAATAGTTACTAGTGTGAAAAATATTTGCATCATTTTTTAAACAAGAACAAATTCACTTTTAAAGAAATGTAAAATCGTCTTGTTATTATTTGTAATGCCAAATAATAATGTGTAGTAGCTTCATTGGGCTACACTCTTAAGAGGCATTGTGTTGCTGAACTTTTTTTCAAATCAGCACACGGTACCAAGTTAAACCCAAACATTGATCCATGTATGCCTAGTAAAGTGATGGATGTGAGTGAGCATTTGGAGAGTCTACAGTCAGTTTTAGTAATTTGTACAACCAGTGTCACTGTAGTAAGCAATTTTCCCAATTTATCCAAGCAGCTGTTACCCATTAAAAAGCTGGGAAATAGAGGTTTGTTTATTTTAAGATAGTTTAAAGTGGTCTTTCATTTTAGAAGAACCAATAGTGAATGTACTGTAGGTCTATTGTTTTTTAATTCCTATAGTGAAGGACTCTCTCTTATTTATTCCATCTCTTATTAAATATAAAAAATAGCTCATTTATTTAATTTATCTGATATAATTTATTTTTAATTAAACAGCAACACCAGATGCAGGAGAAGATCCCAAAGTCACAAGAGCCAAATTCTTTATCCGGGATGAGTTTTTAGTGAGTATTTTTAAAAACCTTTATCTAGTTGTATCATGGAAATTACTCTCATTACACACGCTTGACAGTATGGTTTGTGCAAGAAGAGGGTGGGAAGAAATGCTTAGTTCTTTCATAGCTTTTTTTCAGCCATATGTTTCACAGCACTGGAAAAAGGCTGAGCTTTCTTTGCCCCACTTAATAAATGGTGAAACTGAGGCACTAGGTGCCAAGTAATAGACAGTGAATCAATGGCACAGCCAGGAATAGTCTCCTGTCATCCAGTCTGGTACTTAGTCTACTGTGGACCCAAACTGCCTTTCTCTTTCCTTTTCTTTTCTTCTCCAGTATGCACATGGCCATTGTAATATGGGCCATTTCCACTTCTCATTTGTTATTTGTGTGTGTGTGTGTGTGTGTGTGTGTGTGTGTGTATTTCTCTATCTGTAAGAACTTATTCTGGTTGCATGGCACATTTCATTCACATCTCTGTGTGGAGTTCACAATTCATTACTGAGGCCCGTTCCTACACTTAGCGACAGTGGGTGGTCAGCAGTCTGTTGTAATTGGAGCAAACCTGTGCATCCCATGTGCTTCCAAACCAGCTGGTTCTGACCAGCATCCAGTCACTTGTTACAAACTAGGCCTCCAAGACACCCAGGTGCAGACCTCCATCTGGGGCCCCTTGCTTGTGATGTGGGACCCACAATCCCACTACCCTCAGCCCTAAAACTGTCTATCTGGGTCCCCCAGTCAAATATACATGCTCCCTCACCAAAGCCCCTTCTCCCCCAGGGGTCCTCTGGATTATAGTTGAACTCTTTGAGGACACTTGGCCAATAGAAGAAGGAACACGTGCTTGCACAGCACACCAGAGTTACAGAGCTGGGGATAAAATGACAAAAATATGCATGTTCTTTCTCATGGATCACTTCTTGTGAGTGGTTAGACCCAAGAACCATTTGTCAACAATGGTGGCCTGAGACTCTCCTGATGGCCTGACACTGAACCACTGACAGACCTGGTGCCTCTCCATTTGTCAAGAGGTGCATCTGGCAAGGTGGGCAGGGCTTGGAGCTTAGATTCCAGATGCTCTGGTGAGATGAGAACAGCTAGGAGTACGCCCAACTGGTGGAAAGGTTGCTGAGCCTTGACCACCCCTAACAGGCATTCAGCCCCTCCCCAAGCCCAATGGGTGGCAGAGAGTAAGGGGGTGTTTCAGGCCTGGAGGAGAAGGGGAGATATGAGGGGATTGAGGGTGTAGTGAGGAAGAAGAAATGGGGAGGAGCCAGCAGAAGACTGGGGAGAGGTTATGGGACAAGGTGTCTGGGGAAGGGGTGACAATCCAATAGCTCCGCAGAAAGCACAGTCCAGGGTAGGCTGAGTGAAAAGGGGGGAGGGCTTTGCAATGCTATGGGTAATTGGAGCAGCTGGAGGTCAGTTGAAGCAGATGTGGAGGACTGGAGACCAGGGTGCACACCAGCTGCCACCCTGCACTTTAGCCTCTGTATCAGAAGCAGCAGCATAGGTTGGCAATCAGCTCTCCAGGAACTGGTTTGCGCCGGGAGCCAGCTTTTAAGCCACCTTTCCATGCGTATTGTCTCCCACCTGATGTCCCATGCTGCTGCTACAGACGCAGCATTTCAGGGTGGCAGTCAGCTCCCTGGGAGTCAGTGCACGCCGGGAACCAGCTTTTAAGCTGGCTCCCAGTGAGTACCAGTTCCTGTCTGCCACCTTGCTCCCAGTGAGCTGTCTGCTGCCCCACAGCAGCACAGGGCAGCAGCCAGCTTCCTGGGAGCCAGACCGGGAGCCATGTGTAACCATTTAAGCAACCGAGCTCATCAGTTACCTGTTGTGGCAAGATCAGTCCCACTCCTGGGCCCCAGACCCTATACAACCCACAATCTCGCTGATAGTTTAGGTACTGCAGCACGGGACCCTCTTGCCTTTGCTGGGGTTTGGATTTCTGTCCCTTGGCTAGAAGTGTTTTGGGGTAAGGACTCCTTGGTCTGCCTGGACTGGGTAAACAGTCCTCCCCAGCCACTGGCTGAAACTCTCAGGCTTCTTGGGGAAGGGAGTCCAAACACTCTCTGTTAGAGCCCTTCACCTCCCCGGCTCTCTGGCAACATTGACTTCTCTTGATCAGCTTCTCCAATTCTCTCCTTATCTGCTATAGTTTTTCTCCACCTCACTCCAACCTGCTCTTCCCTTCTCCCCCTATTCCCCAGCAGGGAAATCTTTTTAAAAGACCCTGTGGCACCCTGAAGTGAGATCAGCTGGTCCTAATTGATTCATAGCAGCCCGCCTCAGCTGCTCTCACTGTGCATTTGATAACTCTGGGTCAGCTGCTCCTGGCTGCCCTGAAGTAACCCTCTCCTAATTAGCCAAAGCTGATTCTGGTTTTTAGAGCTGCCTCTTTCCCCTTCTACTCTAGCCCTCTAGCCTAATCCTGTCACACCGTTTAAACAGCTAAAATCTTACATAGACATGTTCACAGGCCTGGCACATCAGCCCCCTGTTACTGCCACACAGGGTGCTTTGGTAGTCCATGAAAGTCATGTCCCCTTATAACTGTACCAGGCTTGCAGCAGCATTGAAAACTCTCCCTCTGCTGACTCAGACTGCAGCCACTGATTCTATTTCAGATTGTTGTTTTAATTAAACATGGGTTTATCACTGACTAGTTAAGAAAAGGTGTAGGGAAGTAAAGGGGTAAGCAGTTAAGCAGTAGGCTGGAGCAGCTCGGCACCTGCAGCGCAGTGTAGCAAGCCCAGTCTGGCCCACGCAGCCCCCACCAACAGTGCAGCAGGCTGATCCTGGCCTGGCCAGACAACCTGCCATGTCGCACCACAGAGGGGCTTCTTCAAGGTTAACCATTTAAACATTGTGTGTAAGCGATTAATTTTTTTTACAGCAGTTTATATCCCTATAAAGGTATTTATACTTAAACGCATCTCTGATTAATATTGCTAAAAAGTGTCAGTAGGTGAGCATTTCATTTTCTTTTCTCCTTTTTAGAAGTGCTAATTTACTATGTGAAAGTCTCCATTGACAGTGATGGAAGTTGCAAGTATTCAGTAACTATGAAAACTAGGCCATAAGTTTCCAATGTATGTAAAGCTAGATATGGCAGGAAGAGCTATTTGTCTGTCTCACCAAGACAAGGCTGGCAATCCAGCTCTTTGCGTTAGCAAATAAAAACTTCTTTTTTTCTACTCAGGTCAGGTCACATGCCTAGTTCATGGCAGTGTCTCCTATTTCAGGAGATCTCTGTTCCATAGACTCCTAGTCTTGTGCTTAATCACAAGACTATCCTTCCTCTTTGCAGTGTTGAATCCAACATTCTTCTGTTCTTTAGAATTTTCCTAGTACAAATATTGATATTTTGTATACAGGATTCTGGAACAGCTGATGTTTTACTTCAATACAATGGGTCAGCCTCACAGAAACAGCAGCAGGGCAAAACTGGTTGTTTTTGTTGTTGTTTTGAAAAATCTGAATAATTTTTTTTTCATATACATGAAGGAGCTACAATCTGAATACATTCACCTGGATTTCAAGAACAATATAGTTAGCTCCTTTCAGAAGAATCTGTTGTGTTCTCAGTCATCTTGATTTGTTCATAATTATAAGGATTCAGCTTCAATATTTTTTTTTTGGTATTTTAATAGTTCATCTACTAAATGTTATTTTCGAGGTACGTGTTTTTCCTCAAGTTGCACTTCTTTC
Source organism: Pelodiscus sinensis (assembly GCF_052426305.1). Taxonomy (NCBI): domain Eukaryota; kingdom Metazoa; phylum Chordata; order Testudines; family Trionychidae; genus Pelodiscus; species Pelodiscus sinensis. The sequence continues at coordinate 88,929,304 of NC_143053.1, forward strand.
TATTACTATAAGTCTAATATGAATCTTCAGAATAAGGCTTGAGTTTAAAATTCAGTAGATGAAAAAAATCTCCTAAAATTACAAGATTGCTTAATTGTCAGGACACACAAAAGACCAATATTTTGAAAACACAACATGCTGCTATCGCATCTCATGTAAAAGTCTCAAATCATTGTGGTGAACTGGCTACTTAGTACTTTGCTTGGTGTAATCAGAAATAGGCTATGTATAATAAACATTCTACTAAGAATGTAATAGTGTAGTCAATTAACCAATAAGGAAAAGCTTATAGGTTAATACTATAGACTACACTCAATTTCCCCTTCTCTCCCCTGCTAGTAAATTTTTTAGCAGGCTTGCACCAGATCTGGGACCTACTCTCACTGTAGCTCTGCATTTAAAGTGTATTAGGAGCCAGGCAAGCAGGCAGCTGGGCTCAGTTTCGGCTCACACCAGATCCAGGAGCTCAGCTGCTGATACAGAGGCCACAGCGCAGAGTGGTGGGTGGCTTCTTGGGAGTGGGGCTGGAGAGCACTGGCTGCCATTCCCACCCCCAGAACTAGAGAAAAGTCAAGTGACCAAAAATAATTAATGAGGTTAATTGATAGTTCAATTAACAGCTATTTAACATCCCTAAACTCTGCTCCTAGCAGCTAATGGAGATTCTCTAGTGCTCAAAGAAGGCCCTGTGCTTTTGAAATAGAAAGGATGAGTTCTGTTCTTTATCATCAGAAAGCTAGATATGACTATATCGTACATCCCAATGACATGTATGGTGTATACAGCAACACTTCAGCAGGCAAGTGTGGGCTCGATTTGCACCTCAGCTTGCTCCAAACTATTCTTGTAGACAAGCTACATTGCTGATTTAAAACAAAAGTTCACAGTTTTGCCATTTGGTGGCACCAAAAAAAGAAAATTAATTCCTGGAACAGATGCACTGCAGAATGCAGTATTTGCTTATCAACAGTAGATGTTATATATGTGAGAGTGTACCCTATACTACTATGCATAATACTCTTGTTAAAACTTTCTGTTTATACTCTACCTGGTTTGCCCAACTCATAAATTGGGAATACCAATTAGGTATTTTAGTCCGTGTGCTGTGGAGTGCAGGATTATTTAGTCTATGATAACATAAAACATACCATTAGTCGAAATGACAAGGAGTTCTGTGGCACCTTAGTGATTAAAAGATTTATTAGGGCATAAGCTTTCATGAGTAAAACCCACTTCATTGGATGAACACAAGTGGAAGTTACAGAAGCACAGGGGTTTATATAAGGAAGAAGACGCTTATGTTAATTGAACTAATCAAGTCAGAGTGGAAGTGGGTCATTCACAGCATTTGATGTGGGGAGAGGGAAAATTGCCTTTGTAATGCGTTAGCCAGGTGAAATCCTTATTCAGTCCTAAATTGATAGTGTTGAATTTGCAAATGAATTCCTGTTTATCTGCCTATCTGCCTCTCTTTGTAATTGGGTTTTGAAGTTCTTTTGTTATTCTTAAAGTTACCATGTGATATCATGCTGGGTCTTTGTTTCCAAGTGTAAGACAAGAGTATTTTGGTCTGTAACGGCAGTGGGAATGGGATGGATTGTGAACCACTCCCCAGTGCAAATTTCCTCATGCTATCCTTTGGATATTCTGTAGACGTCACTTTGAGGGGGAGAGTGTAGCTTTGTTTTCAAGCCCATTCACTTGCTGAGTGTCAAGCGGAGTACCAATTCTAATTTTCTCTGCCTAGTTCCAAGGAAGTAGGCTACACTATAAACCTAGGTACTATTGGCTGCAGCTGATAGATGGCAGTAAATTCTATTAACTATCACGACCAGTTCAGTCCTCTAGACTGTAAAACGATTCCAGGATTCCTCAGTGTTCATATGGGCTGATCGCAGGGAAGGTGCTTAATAGTAATTTGAATTATATTTTTCACATGCTCAGTAAAGCTGGTAAAACAAGCCCTCTTGGAATGCCAAGCTTTGCTGCTTCAGAGACTGTAGCACTGTGTAACAGCTTCCTAGGCTTGTGGGCAGAAATTGAGCACTCTGGCTATGTCTACCCTGCCCCCTCTTGTGCAAAAAATACTCAAATGAGATGAAGCGTGGAATATGGCCGTGCCTCATTTGCATAATTGAGGCTCCGTTTTTGTGCAGAAACATCTTTTTGCGCAAGAGCTGTTCTTCCTCTTTTTTTCAGGAAGAATGGGTCTTGCGCAAAAGCCTCTTGTGCAAAAACGGAACCTAATTATTTATGCAAATGAGGCGTGGCAATATTCCACACTTCACCGCATTTGCATATTTTTTGTGCGAGAGGGGGCAGTGTAGACATAGCCCCCTTGTTTAATTTGAAGATCGTTTCATGTGAAACGCAAGAGAACAATGTTGTAGCTTAACGGTACCTAGACACTGCTATCTGCCTTCGCGGACCTCGACTTGCATATAATTTTGTCTACCTTTGGGTTTTCTGTAGTTGAACAAAGCCTCTAGATCCACATACAAAGGCTCCCTAATTTGCTAATGCCAAAAGCAGTGGAGTAGCCTGGGTTATACAACTTCTCCACATGATTATCTAAGAATTGAAAATCAGCTTAAACTGGGACTTTTTCACTAGATTGCCAGCAGCCAAATTGTTAAAGGGCTAGATGCATTTATAAGCATGCTTATATTTATAATCTAACCCAGTGGTTTTCAAACTATGAGTTGCAACTCAGTACTGGGTCATGGAATATGGGTGATCAGGTGACCAGTGGGGATGTTAAGGCAGGATACCTGCCTGTCCTGGCCCTGGAAACTCTGCTGCACCCCAAAAGTGGCCGGCCACAGGCCTGGCTTCTAGGACTCTGCGCACTGCCCCTGCCCCAAACACTAGCTCCACACTCCCATTGGCTGGGAACCTGACGTTGGCTGCTTATGGGGCGCAGCATGGTGCCAGGAGAGGCAGGAAGCCTGCCTTAGCCAGCCTGCCCTGCTGCATCGTTGACTGGGAGCCACTCGAGGTGAGCCCCTCCTGTCACAGCACTGACACCTCCCGAGCCAGAGCCTCCTCCAACACCCAAAGCTCTTATCCTCAGCCCCACCCGAGCCTACACTCTAGTTCAGGCCTGGGCAAAACACCCTCCATGGGCCACTTCTTGCCCTCCAAGCCACCAAATCCAGCACGCAGCAGGGAGCCCCCAGGCAGACTCCTCTGCTTGTCCCACCCCAACACACTGCTCAGGAAAGCGGCTGCGGGGCCATTTGGTTTTCACAAACTATGATCAGGAATGGGGAGGGGAGGAAATGGTGCTGTTCCTGCCCCCAGCACAATCCCATTAGTCGGTTTCTGGCCAATGGGAGTTGCCTGTTTCAAGACCAGGCAGCATGCGAAGCACCAATTCTCCCCTCCCTTCAGGCTCTTATTCACAGAGCACATGGCCCTGGAACCCGGGCAGGGCAGGCTCCTGCCTGAGAGGAGCTGGGCTGCTGCTCTGGAGTCTCAATATTAAGTCCCCTGACCAAAACCTGCTTCTAGCACACCAACCCCTCTCTCCCCCCAGCCCTCTACCCCTATACTCCACATAACCCAAACCCCCTGTCCCCCTCCTGAGCCCGTGCCCCCTCCCAGACCCTGTACTGCAATCCCCTGCCCTAGGTCACAACCCAAACCCCTGCACGCCAATCGCATGCCCCAGATCACAACTGCCTCCTTCAACCAAATTCACTCCCAGATCTCACAGGCCCTCCTGCATGCGAATTCCTTGCCCCAACCTCCATCCCAGACCCTGCACCAACTCCACTAATATCATGAAGAGTGCAACTCTCGACCACTTTCTAAAACCTTGGCATGTCTCCCCATCAAAAATTATCCTCCCACCCCCTCCTCCCGCTCTAGTTACATTATGTTGGATCATGGACATCAACAACTTTCTTCAACTGGGTCATGAAAAAAAAAGTTTGAAACTACTGATTTAACCTACCTAATACACTTCAGTGTGTATCTTACAAAAACACAGGCATACCTTTGGAAGGCATAGGCACATCCAGGATTTGCAGCTGGATAGGCAAGCTGGCAATACTGAAAACTGGGCTTTTGCTCTTCAGATCACTGTATCTTATGACAAACGCCCACATACAAATGGACACAGAATAGAATTTCCCTGTAATGAACTGAGACCCCTGAGCAATTAGTCTTCAATATGTTCTCTTCTTTTTCTGCAGAGGATAAGTACAGCAAGTGGAGATGGCAGGCATTACTGCTACCCACATTTCACATGTGCAGTGGACACAGAAAACATCCGCAGAGTGTTCAACGATTGTCGAGACATCATTCAGAGAATGCATCTTCGCCAGTATGAACTCTTGTGATTGGGATCACCATGGAGCCTGTGGTTTTAAATACTTAGCTCCTTACTCTCTTGCTCTCTCTCTATATATATACTATGCCACACAGGGTGGAAGAAAATACTACAGAAATGTCAGTCTTTTCAGTTTGTTTACCTTAATTATTAGCCTTTGAGCTGGTTTGCAGCAAGTTTGGGTTTCTTTTCCGCCATGCTTTTTGGGACTATTTGTGTGCTTTATTTTGATATGCCACTTCTTTGTCATTCCACTAAGCCTCTGGCTACCTCTGTTGCTTTAGAGGTGTATTTTGTTTGTTTTGGGGGAGGGAGGGGTTGTTTTTGCTAATTGAACATAACCTGCTAAATTTTTTCCAGCAGGCTGATTGTTAGTTCAAACTGGTATGTCAGCTGGATGACACTAAAGTCATACCTATCCTTGTGTGGGTCCCTTTTTTAACATGATATTAAGAGTACTTGATGGGTGAAAAAGGAATAATGCACTTTGTATCAGGTTATTAAATACTGTTGAGGAAGTATACACACAATGTAGCAGCACCACAATATTTATTACTCTGTCACAGTTTTTAGCATTATTGAGTTGCAGGTCAACTGATAAAGTGACCTCCTCATTTAAGCCGTTTCTGGCACAGGAAGTAGAGTAGATAATGAGAGGCATGGTGATAAGCAATTTTTCTGGGGTTTTGGGGCTAAGTGCCTCTACACACCTCAGGCATTTGAATTACAGCTACTTTTTCAGCCTACTGCAGCTAGGCAGAAAATTTACCACCCTCACTTATGTTATTTGTGCTGTCCACAAATGATCCATTTAATTTAGATCATTCTTGGACAACAGTCTTCTCCCTATATATATTTTTGTTTTACTGCTGGTTTATTATATTGTACAGACTGTAAAATGTAATATTATTTTGTACAACTTTATTGAAGAAAAATACTTGTAGAAGATCTTTGTGCCTTGATTATGGCTGTACCTGTAAAATGAGCTAAGATGTAAGTATGTTTTTGATTGCGCTGTACAGCTTGATGTCAACCTTACCTGCAGCAGTGACTGGAGGCAAGAACTTTATCTGTAGAGATTAGGGATTTTTTTCTGGTTTATATAAAAACAATGCTCTTTAGTATAAAAAAATATAAATTATGCAAATTAACCACTTACCTTTTCAAGTAAGGTATTACAGTCACCGGATGTTGCAGCAACATGCCTTTCTCTTTTGAAATCTCAGCTTTAAAACATTGGAATTCATTCAAGTGTCCAAATTGCAACCTGGTGTTGTTTTAATGGGAATCAAGGTTTTGGGTTTTTTTCCCTTTAACTTTAGATAATATGTTTAGTAATTCTTTGGTCATTCATAGTAGGTCACAATTGCACAGGTCGATTGTGAATGTGTAAAGCACCATTATATAGAGCTTGTCAATCTTTGTACCAACAGCAGCTTTCATTGTGCAAGTAAATAGCAGGGGGGGAGGGAGGGAGGAGGAGATATAAACCCTTGTGTCTGGCCTAAGAGAATTACAAGATGACATTTTTATTTCTCTTTTAATAAAGAGACATTAGAAATTTGTTTTATTTTAAATATTGTAGAATCAAACTGTGTGAATATTTCTCAAACTTGAATAATTTATGCAATGACATTCTCAAAACAAGGTGTGGTACAGTACATTATATAAAAAGCAAGAATTGCTGTAGCAATAAGGCATGTCCTTTTTAGTAACTATAACTCTGCTTTATATTTTATACATAGGTGTTTTATGTCTGTGAGTATATACTTTTCCTGTGTCCAAGATAACCTGTACAAATGTCTAAAATTACAGTTGCAATAACAGAAACCTAGAGAAGTGTTAGCCTACATTACTTCATAGATTGTTTAATCACTCCTTGGACTATCTCCATCCTTTCTTTTAAATTTTAGGGACAAATTAAGTTTTAAATTGTTTTCAGGAACACGCTATGAATCAGATTTTTATAATACGGGCATTTATCAGTAACACAAACCCAGGCCTCTTTTACTTAAATTAGAGAAATTTAGTAGTTTTTTAAATAGGATAATTTTAGAGAGCACAGTATCTTTATAAGATTATCCTTCCCAGTGAAATTGCTACTAGAATGTAGTCTTGATATTTCTACTTTTGCAATTCAGTTATGTATTTCCTAGACAGTGAAAGGCAGGGGTTAGCTAATTATAGATATGTCCCAAAATCTACCACTGCCATATATGCACAGAGTCTCATACTTCCCCTTCCAATTTTATTTTTAGAAACAAGCAAACTTTCTTTTAAAGTGAGAGGCTGCATCTAAACTGGCAAGATTGTGCAAAAGTGGCTGCTTTTGCGCAAAACTGCTGCCTGTCTACACTGGCTGCTTGAATTTGCACTGCTGTTCTAATGTACGAATTCAGTGCTTCTTGTGCAAATACTTTGATGCTCCCGCTCAGGGATAAGCCCTCTTGTGCAAGAGGGCCAGTATAGACAGGCACCTTAATTTCTTGCACAAGAAAGCCTGATGGCTAAAATGGCCATCGGAGCTTTCTTGCGCAAAAGCGCGTCTATACTGGGCATGGATGCTTTTGCACAAATGTATCCATGCCAGTCCAGACGCTATTTTGCGCAAATACTTTTAACGGAAAAGTTTTTCCGTTAAAAGTATTTGCGCTAAATCATGCCAGTCTAGACGCAGCCACAATGAATAATAAAGGCAAAATAAACCAACCCTAGAGGCTAAAAAACCCAGCCTCTGCAGGAACATTAAAAGAAAAACTGGTTCCTGCTGTGGAATTTCCTTATGGTTCTTCTTGTAATAGCATTCGTCTCTTCCTGTCCACACAAAGCAGTAGGGATTTTGGCTTCTAGATTTTTGCAATCTACGCCAGCTCTGAGGATTGCTGTGGCTCCAATGGAGCTCTGCTGCTACAGCTTTCCCCTAAGAAGCAATCCCCAAACTCCATTAAAGTACACATTACAGTTTGAAGCTGGCTCTGCATTAATATTATCATCAAGTTTTGTTAACATTCTTTTGAAATTTCTACAGGGGCATAATGTGCACCTGGATCCCCAAGGTGGCTCCAGCATGAAGAAACGGGAACATGTTACTGCAACAGTATCTGACCTCCTTTGCTGGGGAAAACCTCTCCACACGGACCTATACGGCCCTGTTTAAGATTACCATAGCACATCTTATGTAAAAAGAGCTTGAGAGGTTCCACCCCAAATTTTTAGAAGGTCTTAAGTGTTTTGGCATAGATCCTGGAGGGGTGGAAAGACAGGGGATTTATCCCAAACAAGAGTTTTTTTGTGTGTGACAGCTTAGAAATAATGCTAAGGAAATCCACTGATGTATATCCCCTGCTGCCATTGAGAAACAGAAGTATCATGCTAGAAGGGTATGTAGCAATAAAACAGAAGGATGGTTCCAGCTTGGACGACTATACCTCCTCCCGGGTAGGACACACTAGTGCAGGCAAGTGCTGAGGCTGTAGGATTTACATAATGTACAGTTACAAACATTTAGTATACATATTTGATACAAAAATTATAGCAAGGAAATGGACTCATTTGATTGTAGAATACTGTATTTTTGTACAGCATGAAAACAGTTCATTTCAGTTAATTATTTATCCTGTAGTAGTCATATCAACTGTGTAGGATTTCTATGGTATGTGTAAATGCGACCTGCCTTTGGATTAACAATCCACTTAGGTCATTTGCTGGCATGAATATAGTCTGATGTTTGACTGTTCTCAGCTTTGGTATTTCAGTAACTGAATGCAGATGTCTGGCTCTTCATACTGCTTTATGCTTCCTGATTAAGTACTGAGCAAAATAAAAAGGTGGGTTGAGTAGAAGATGAGCTAGTATCAGTACCACAAGTAGAGGCCCTGCTATACAGTATATAGTAAAAACTGTGCTCTCAAGAGGAAGGAAACATTTGTAGAGGGAGAAGTTGATTGGTGTTATGCTGCCCTGGAGAGGAGGGAAAAAAAAGACCATCAATACTGCTGCTAAGAGGTTGGGTATAGATTTAGTGATTCTGCATCAAAAAGAGCTGAGTTCTATATTGGGTTGCAGAACCTGGACTAATGTAGCACCAAGGCCTCTGCTATGCAGTCAGTCCATACCCTAGAGAACTAGAGACTAAACATGCTGCAGAGGTAACGTGAATGGTTTGATAGCAGCCACTTTTGGAAAAGAGAGGCAAAAGCACTTGACTGGCTAGGTAGCAGCCGGTAAAAGCAGGGTTACTTAGCAAAAGAAACATGCCACCAGTTAAATAAAATACAGAGTGAGGAAAGACTTGGACTTGTCTATGGACTAAGGAGTGTAAACCAAAGAGCAATGAGATTTGAGGTTCTTGGCCCCATGCCACAAGATGCTGAAAGAAAACAAACCAAGTTGTAGATCTATTTAAAAACAGAACTTTTCAGAAATGGACTATTACAGAGACTAGTTGTTTTTTCTAAGTGGTACATGATGAAGATACTGTACATTGGAACTGATGGACTTTACCCAATATTCTACATGAAATTGGAAAATGTGAATTAAAACTAATCAGGCAGATTATCACAAAGATACACAAGAACATTGCCTCTCAAGTGGTTAATGGGTGAGTCTAAAAGGCAAGAAAGCCATGTAGAAATCTGAGATAGATATGGTCTTATTTTCATAGTGGATAAATCAGCCAAACAAAACTAGCCTTTCTACTGTTCAGTGCATGGTACTGATGTTTGTTTTTTTGTTTTTTTTTTTACAAGTCAATATAGTTTACCCTGCACCCTCTTTATAAGAAACTCTGTGATACATGCTTTTTACAAATATACAAAATAGATCTTTAACAGCACTTCTTTGTATCACACAACCTGTGTGGCTCCCATGAGGTGCTTTATAAAGTGGATGCAGTGTATTTAAAGTAAATGTTGGGTTTTGAGGGAGGGTGGGTATTCTGCCTTTTAAAAAAGACAGGTAGCAGCAGTTTAATAAATAGCTGATTGCCATGTTGATTTATATTTATGAAAGTTACCTGACAAAAATAAAAATCTTTAAATTTACCATGATGAAACTAGGGTTGTTTCTGTTCCTCCAACTAAATGATGGGACACTGATTTCTGGAATCTTCCCATTATGCAACACTTCGCATGCACTGTGGGTATGGCCACTCAGAATCAAACGAGGATGAAACCACCATAACAGCTATATTTAAAACAGTACAAAATGACAAACATGAAAGTGTTAATTGGAAGTTATGTTTTATGTCAAAGTTTAATACATAGTGTTGCTTCCAACAAGCGCGTCCATATTTTTGCTTGGGTAACTATTTTTGCAGAGTATTTTGTGTAATTTTCATGGTCTTCGACTACTATAATATGTTATTAAAATCACCCCATTTGACTTTTACCTATACTAGGTAAATTCCTTAGGAATTTGAACACTGCTTAATATCTAGCTCCATAAGTAGAAAACCTTGGTTTTCAATGAGAAGTAGTACTGATCTGGAGAGGATCAGCCCTCAAACTTGAGCACATATATTTCTGCTGTATGAAAAATCTCTGTTGTCCAATTCATTTATTGGGAATGTTCTATTTATAAATGTTATCAGTATGCTGGACAATAGCACTGACTTTGTTAGTCCTACTGACACTGGATTACCCAGATACCAATCATTTTTAAAATGGGGGGGGCACATCATAAATTTTGGAAGGGGCAGGGTCTCAGGCAGAAGGGGCAGGGCTAGGAGATTTGTCATGCTCTCCCCCACATACCCTGATTGGCCCTACAGGTAGAGGAGCACATGATATCCCACCCCCGAGAGAGAATCACCAACTATTGCTCATGGTTCCCTCTAGGCACCACAATGAGAGGAGACCTCGTGCTCCCCCCATCCCAATCCAAGGACTGGGGGCAAGGAGAGCATTCAACGTCTCTCACCTCTGCCCCCACCCTGCCCAAGCTGCACAGCAGCTAGAGAGAAACTCCAGCTGTTTTAAAACCACCGTCATGTGTCTCTAGCTGCCACATGCCCTTGGCGGGTCTGGGTGGAGAAGACTGCATGCTCCCTGGTCCCCAGGTCTCAATTGGCCTGGGGATGGAGAATGGCAGGGCAGCTACCGGCCAGATCCAGCCTACAGAGGCCCCTTTGCCCATCCTGCCATATACTCTAAAACTTTACATATAGTACAAAATGCTACACTATGGGTAAATGCTGCAGCCTGAGCATCTCGGGACTTATGCACACATATGGAACCAAACAAAGTCCAGCAGATCTATCAGTAGTTTCCCACAGGCCTCACTTAACCAGGAGGAGCTGTGTATTCAGCTTGTCTCGACTACAATTTGCTTTTTCCCATTATTATACACACAGTTTATGAGTTCAGGAAGAGCTGGTAAAGGTACTATGACTTCAATAAAGTTGTGAAATTACCAAACCTTTTTTGAAGCCTCTCTAGAAAGTACATCATACTTTTCTTTAAATGGGATGTTCTTTTCCTCTGGAAGAGCAGAATCTTCTCCTCTACATTCAGCATCACTTCTTCTGTAGAGAGGATAATGCTAACAGAGATTCAAAGCAAGAGTCAGTTGTTAGTTAACACAGCCTTTGTAAAATGTTGATAAATATGCTGAAATGGAGAAATCCTGCCCATCTAATCTCCAACACACCTGTAAAAGGATTGGTTCTGAAGCTGGAAGTTGTTCCACATCATGGCACCTTTTGTTGGAGCTATTCTGTTCCTGCTAATAAAAGTCAAGCAAGACAAATAATCTTCTTGTCTGTGCAGCACCTGTTCTGTATTCATTACTTGCTTGGAGGCCAGGGACAGAAATGCTGAAGTTAAAGACCATGCAATATATTTTCCTCAAAAACTAGTATAAGGGTTATTACAAAATACTTAGTGTCTATTAGAGAAAGTAAATTGTATGACGCCTTAGAGTAAAATCAGAGGATGGAAATTAAGAGATACAGGTAAGGAGGAAAAGTTGTATGATGAGATAATTTGAAGAAAGCTGGTGCTGTGTAGGAAGTTTATTCCATATGGCAGATGATTCAGAGCACCTCTCACAGTGGTGAGAAAGTAGAAGGATTTAAAAAAAGGGGGGGAGAGAGAGAGAATGGTAATATATGAACTAAGGCAAGTTCATGAAATGTTTTAAAAATCAAAACTGCCAAGTTAGAACTGCAGTGTAATGAACAAGGAATTAGTGAAATTTTAAGGATGCCATGGATGGAACTGCACTCTGTCTGTTTATATCAGAAGGTGGCAACACCACTTTACAGAACGTACTGAACCACAGAAAAGTGGAATGGTTCTAGAGAAGGCAGGAAGTCTCAAGGATATGAAAACGTGCTTGAAGATTTCAGTAGTGCTGGAAATCAAATTAGTGTATTCATCAGAGGCAGCGCTGGACAGATAATGGCAACATGAAAGTCTGCAGATTCAGGAGACATAGGATAAAAATAAAATCATTGTCAGGAATAAAGGATTTCATTAAGAAAGGAAAGAGGAAATTGGGTGATTTGAAACTCTTTTCACTTGAGAAATTTTATTGAGGCAGCTGAAGGAAATGAAGGTGAATTCACAACTAAATTTAGTCAAGACTAGGAGGAGTGTTTAAAAAAAAATACATTTGTAAAGCAGCATGATAGCTCAGGTTAGGAGATGACATGGAGAAGGTAGATAGAAAAGGGCCCTGACCATATATAAAAAACACGGGCTGTGTCTACATTGGTGCGATCTTGCGCAAAAGCAACCGCTTTTGCACCAAAACTTGCTGCATGTCTACACTGGCCGTGAGTTCTTGCGCAAGAACACTGACGTTCTAATGTATGAAATCAGTGCTTCTTGCACAAGAACTATGATGCTCCCGCTCAGGAATAACCCTCTTGCGCAACTCTTCTTGCACAAGAGGCCAGTGTAGACAGGCAACATGAATTTCTTATGCAAGAAAGCCCTGTGGTTAAAATGGCCATCGGAGCTTTCTTGTGCAAGAGAGCATCTACACTGGCAAGGATGCTCTTGCGCAAAGGCACATGCCAGTGTAGACGCTCTCTTCTGGAAGAGTTTTTGCAGAAGAACTGTTCCTCAAAAGAGTTCTTGCGCAAAATCATGCCAGTGTAGACATAGCCTAGGGCTACATCTACATTGTGCTCTTTTGCGCAAGAACATATGCAAATGAGGCACAGTGGTGAATATTGCTATGCCTCATTTGCATACTTAATGAGCCACCATTTTGCTCAAGAAGGAGCAGTCTGTACCACTGCTACTTGCGCTAAAACCCCCTCTTGCGCAAAAGCGATTCTGCCGCTTTCAGGCAGAACGGCTCTTGTGCAAGAGGGGGTTTTCCCACAAGAAGGAGCACTGTAGACTGCTCCTTCTTGCGCAAAAATGGTGGCTCATTAAGTATGCAAATGAGGCAGAGATATTAATTGCCGCGCCTCACTTACCCATGTTCTTGAGCAAGAGAGTGCAATGCAGACATAGCCTAGGGCTGTCAATCACGAGTGTACTGCATTAATTAACTCAAAACTAATTAATGAATACCAATTGAAATTAATTTTGGATTTTTTCCTACATTTTCAAATTGATTCCAGTTACAACACAGAATACAAAGTATACAGTGCTCACTCTATTTTTATAAATATTTGAACCATAAAAAAACAAAATTGCACTATGGTACCTATAGAAGGTGAATTGAAAAGTGCTCTCTCTCATGAAAACTTATCTTACAAATAGATTTGTGTTACATGAATGCACTCAAAGAAAACAATATAAAACTTCAGTGCCTATTAGTCCACTCAGGCCAACTTCTTGCTCAGCCAATGGCTAAAACAAACAAGTCTATTTACATTTACGTGAGATAATGTTGCCTCCTTATTTACAATGCCATCTGACAGTGAGCACAGACATTTGTATAGCCCCTTTGTAGCTGGCATTGTGAAGTATTTACTGCCAGATATCCTAAACATTCATATGTCCATTCATGCTCTGGACACCATGCCAGAGGACATGCTTCCATGATAATTACGCTTTTTAAAAAACAATGCATTAATTAAATTTGTGACTGAACTCCTTGGGCAAGAATTGTATGTCGCCTGTTCCATTTTACTTGCATGTTGCCCTATGTTTAATGTTATACAAGTCTTGATGACTCAGAATGAACATATGTTAAGTACACTTTCACAGCACATTTGACAAAACTCAAAGAAGGTAGAAATCACACAGAGTACAAGTTGAAACTCTAGTCAAACTCTCTGATCCTGAAACATCCATCACCCGGAATAGTTTTAGTTAACCTGATGTCCATTTTTCCAAGTTTCCCGCTGTCCCATAAAGTTTGTTTACAGCCACCAGCCCTAGTTCTCGGTGTTCTGTGCTGTTATTTAGCTCTAATTTACCCCTAAATGTCTTCTACAGCCCAATAATCAGTGGAAATGTTAGTAATGCTGCTAGACAGTATTGACCTCCCATGATCCCAAAAATGTTCTCGTTCGGAACCAGTCAGGTTCCAAGGGTGCCAGATTAGAGAGGTTCAACCTGTAAAATGTAATTTCCACTCAGTTTAGAATTCTGACGTGCCATCCAAAATCTGCTAGGGACAAGATTTCAGAAGTCTTAAAAGAGCAACACTCTGATGCTGCAGAAACTGAACCACCAAAAAAGAAATTCAACCTTCTGATGGAGGCATCTGGCTCAAATGGTGAAAACAAACGTGTGTTGGTCTGCTCTGCTCTGGATCATTATCAAGAACAACCTGTCATCAGCATAGACACACATCCCCTGGAATAGTGGTTGAAGCATGAAGGGAAACATGAATCTTTAGCACATAAATATCTTGTGATGCTGGCTACAATAGTGCCGTGCAAATGCCTGTTCTCGTGCTCAGGTGACACTAATCAAAAAGCAGGAAGTATTAATTCCTGTAAATTGTAACCAAATTTGTTTGAGTAAATTGGATGAACAACAGATAGGACTGAGTGAGTTTGTAGTAGCTAAAGTTTTACATTGTTCTATTTTTGAATGCAGAGATTTTGTACATAATTCTACACATTTACAAATTTGTAAGTGAGCACTGTGTGCTTTGCACAGTATGTTGTAATTGAAATCAATATATTTAAATTTTTGGATTTTTTTTACATTTTCAAAGTAAATAGTATTCTATTACTGTTTAACAGTGAGATTGATCATGATTAATTTTTAATTGCTTGACAGCCCTAGAAAACACTTATATAGCACAAAGATTCCAAAGTACTTTACAAATGAGAGCAAACATTAATAATTTTGGAAATGGAAATGAAATAATTTCATGTGACAAAGTGAGGAACAAAATGCAAGTCTCCAGATTGTTTGCCTTCTTTACAAGAGCAGAGACGGTGTAAATGATATTGGCTGTGGCAAAGAAGAGGGTTATGACTTTGCTGACAGAGACTCTGGCGAGATAACAGACCGGACAAGATTATAGGAGGCAATAACTTGATGTTAGCAGAAAGATAGAGACAGCGGTAGTCAGCAACATGCACACTGAAATCCACAGTGATTATGGAGATAAGAAAAATCAATGAAACAAGGCGAGAGAATGAAGAGAGGAAGGAGGCTTTTGCTGACAAACCAGAAACTAGAGCGGGAGATTTTTTCAAAAGAAAAGATTCTGACTTCCAGCCTGAGCATAACTAATGCCAACTCTGCAGTTACAGTGAACAGATCACTTGAAGTAAACTCTTACCTGTTGGGAGCAATTCAGTTTATGAGAAAGCTTCATGAGTTTTGCCTCTGCTCTGCTGCAGACAGTGCACCCATCACCTTCCAGAGCAACACTGTTCACCATGACAAAACTGAGGGAGAAGGGAGTGGGGAAAAAGAACACTTGTTAGATCTCCAGCCACTAGTGGTGAGAGGAAACCCTTCTTAAAAAAAATACAAACATGTTCATAAGTCAGATACAAAGCTCAAAGTGAATTAAATGACAACTGTGCATGGGCCATACGACATCTCTCAAATACTGACACTGCCTCCTACCACAATCACCTGTTTTATTGTTAGACACTAGTCGGTTGGGTTACACAGCAAAGATTAGATGCTGTGACTAATCTTATATCTTCACAATTTGTGGGGTGTTGTTTAAAACTTACAAATGTTTAAAATTTTATCCTTTTTCAGTGCAGAAATCCACAACGTTGAAATCTGAAGGTAAGAAACTTCATTGGCAATTGTATCTCAAACACCTCATGAGCAATGCTAAAGCAAAGCTAAACTGCATTTGGCAGCCTCTGCTCAAGGAACGCCACAAATGAACCTGGATCTTGTCTACAGGGTGACAGCACACTGTGCCAACAGAGTGTGATTTGTAAAGCACTATAATATGTTATACCCCAATCCCCCTGCTGGCATGCTTTAAAAAAAAAAAAATCTAGTTCACATTCTATATGAATTAGGTGCTCTTTACAGCATGCAAGGAGCATATACACAGGGCAGTTAAAGCACATCCTTCTGGCATGGTGTAAAAAAGCCCTCAGTCTGATTTCTCACCCTCGCCCCCTCCCCCCCCAGATAAATCTCTCCCACTTAACCAAGGGGGTCTATCAAAGCAGCATGGGGAAGCTTTTACCTAACTCTACATTTGTTGTCGCTTTTCACTCCTTGCCAGAGGAGGCTGTGAAGGCTAGGACTATAACAGAGTTTAAAGAGAAGCTAGATAATTTCATGGAAGTTAGGTCCATAAAAGGCTATTAGCCAGGGGATAGAAAGGGAGTCCCTGGCCTCTGTTTGTCAGAGGCTGGAGAGGGATGGCACGAGACAAGTCACTTGATCATTGTCTTCGGTCCACCCTCTCTGGGTCACCTGGTGCTGGCCGCTGTCAGCAGACAGGCTACTGGGCTAGATGGACCTTTGGTCTGACCCAGTACGGCCGTTCTTACGTTCTTATGAATATTTCTTGAAACTAGGCTCTTACCTGACCCACATAAATAGTCATTTTTATATTCAGAAAAACAGCCTGCTCACCCCACCGAGAAAGGGCATATTCACAACTCAGCATGCAGGAGGAAGGAACGGTGTCCTTATATACAGAAGTGAGCTACAGTCTGTCATGGAAAGGTTGCTGGCAAAAAGAAGATACTAAATTGCAGGGAATCTTTTTCACTATATAGATACTTGTATACAAGTATCTATATCCAGTATCCTCTGGAGGAAGGAGAGGATTATATTCCCTGTTTAATGACTATTTTTAAAATGCTAGCTGAAATGTATATTTTGGGCTACAGACTTGAGTAACACAAGGTTGTATTAAACTGGGGTCTACTTTCTTATAAGCCTGCACAAAGCACGTTTTCTTTTTAAATGGAGATGCCTATCTCCTAAAACTGGAAGGGACCTTGGAAAGATCAAGCCCAATCCCCTGCCTTCACAGCAGGACTAAGTACCATCCCTGACAGATTTTGCCCCAGATCCCTAAATGGCCTTCTCAAGGACTGAACTCACAACCCTGGGTTTAGCAGGCCAATGAGCTATCCCTCCCCCCTTCTTTCCTGGTTGATAACACTTCTAGGCCTGCTTAGAATATTTACTTACTTAATGTTTAAAATTTTTAACTGATACATTTGTAGCCTTTATTTCCTACATTCTTGTGAACTATTATATTTTGATAATATATACATCAGACTGTAGATGAGTAAAATGTATTTCTCTTCACTGTTATCTGACAAAAATACCCTGATAAGATGTCTTTCAGTGGACCTAGTGCTTTTCTCACTGCACTTCCTTACAATGCGTATGAACCTATGACAAAAGGACATGCTAAGCAAATACAGAAATATTTACTTGGCAATCAGAAGTTGTCAGGCAATTGATAAAAAGCTTGGCAACAGGATCACAGACATATTCTGGGACAAATTCTGCTAAGGTGAGTAGCTGTGATAACTCATGAATAATGGTTGCAGAATCAGGTGCTATATCATGCTTCACAAACCAGAAGGAATGTTAGACACTGAAGCAGCAAGGAAATTCTACTAGGGATGTTAGTGTACAGTCATTTAAACAATTAACCAATAATCCTGGCCATATCAGTTAATCCTAATGACTAGACATACACACCCCCACCCTTGCTGCCTCTGTATCAGAGGCAGCAGCGGGAAAGGGAGGGCAAGCGGGAGCCAGTGCTTGTGAGGAGCCGGCTTTTAAGCACTGGCTCTCACTTACTCCCTCCTCACCCCTGCATGTAAACGTGTAACTGCTAATATTTCAAGCGGTTACACATTTATATAAAAACATTATAGTTAACATCCCTAGATTCCACTGATGTTAAATTTTAACACTGAAAATGTTGACCGTTTCACTCCTTTCTTCATTTAAGATGTGGTGACCATAGGTTGCCAAAGTGGTTGGAAGCAAAACAACACAAACCTAACAAATCTGTTCTTGTGCTCCTGAGCACATATGCCTGCTATTAAAGTCATTTGAATGTTTTTCCACTGGAAAGCTGTTCAGTCATCTTGTTCATAAAAGCTCCCTTCATGGTATTTATAAATAAGTTTCTTGTGAGTGAACAATGTTGTATGCTTAAATATCCATAAGAAGAATCCAAGAATGGTTTCAGGAAAATAAAAGTTTAAACAAAGAAAAAGCTCAAAATGTTGGCAAAAATTATACTCACTTTACTCCTTTCCGGGTTATTAATGTTCCTGAAGTGAAGTTGAAAACTTTTGCAAATCGTTTTAACTTATAAGTGGTCATTCTGTGTTGAAAAAACAAATATAGTATGATGTTCAGAAAATATATAATTTTATACAATTCTGCTACAGATTTAAAAGGCAATGCCCAGACAGGTGACTGATCCAGATTAGACTTTAAAACTCAGATTCAATAGAAGCATAATGTGACACACAACAGATGCAAATCACCCTGTGATGCTGAGAAAGTAGGGAATGGGGCAGAATAGCCCTACTACCTTGATTGCATATTTGAGTCACCACAGCACAACACGAGTTAGAACAGAAGCTTGACCATGAAGACACCTCTACAGGACCCTTCTAATTCTCACTGTTCACACAAGCTACATCCAAGATCTGGTTCTAAAAATACAACCCATCCTATCTTAACTGATGCTTAAAGACTGGATAATAGGAAGCCAAAAATTACTCAGTACTGCCAAATCCTGTGCATTTGTGGCACCTGCAGGAGGTATTCTCTCAAAGATCCAAACAGTCATTCCTTTCCCTCAACTTTCAGGACTAGTCATGCAGGCAGAGCTCATGAGAGAGCCACTGGGATGGAGAGAACTAATCTGCCACTGAGCACCAAGCCCTACTTTTTATGTATGGCGCTCTCATTAGTAGCGGAAAGGGAGGTCCTTGGACAGCAGGACACAGAGAAAGATGTGAGAGGAGTGTGTATTTAAGCTTGACTCTTCCCTCTTCCTTTCACACACATTGGCAGAGGACTACAGAGGCATTTAAGTCAAAAGACAAACTACATGCCAAGATTTGATTCTGAGGCCAATCTGATATTTGCTCTCGTGAGGCTGGCACTACTGAGTAACTGTTTACACCCTGACACTGTACTGAGTTTTACTGAAATACTTACTCATAGTGAAAGCCAATGTCATGGTTGCCAACGACGACCATTAGCTCAGTGCGAACTGGATGTCGGAACATTTTCTGAAACCGCCTGACATCATCTTCCCAGGCCTGCAGGAAAATTATAAAAACTGCTGATATTGAAAAGAACTGTGAAAGGACTGAGCTGTAGGCTGGTACTTTGAGACTTTTGTGTTCTATATGTTTGGATTGGGAGAAGAGAAAAGCTAGAGGAAAAGTCAAGTCCACAGAAAATCAACAAACATCTGTTTAGTCAACCTCTTGCAAACTACTATTGCCAAGACAAGAACAGCAACTATTGTATATTCTCTAAGAACAGAATATCAACAATATTTAATGGCTGTTTTTGTGTCATTAATATTGCAACAACAATTATGAACTGACTTTAGAATACAGGACACACACAGAATTTTTTGACCAGCTATCAGGAAGGTCACAGCCCCAATCACCAATATCCAGTAATGCACTGGCCTGTCTACTTCCCTTGTTTTTATTTGCAAAATTCATTTGCCAAGATCTTTAATGCACTCTGGGCAATACATATTTTTGGGGATTTAAGGTGGCCAATAATGCTTTTACTTTAAAACTCTGAATTGCTGACCACTCATGCTAATAGCCTGTCAACATTTGTGTCAAAGTGATGGCCACAAACATTTATATATGTTTCCTCTTTTCCACAAGTTATAGTTAGGAAGCCCCACTTATAGAAGCAAGAGAAACCTTCCAAGGCTGTGAAAATGGGGTTAAGTATCTCATAAGCATGAAGATGATCACATTTAACTCACCTCCTCAGACAGGCACATTCTTGGTGCATATCCTGCCTCCTCTTAACCTTACACTCAAGTGTAAGAGAACAGGTGTCTAGGATGCTGGAGACCAATTCAACACAGAAGACTATGCCTAATGCAGGATTTTATTTGTGCCCACGCCTGCTCTGCAGTGACTGTCATACTACCCTAGAGAGTCAAGGCCTACAAAGCTGCAATACATAAATTGTGAAGCCTGACTTGCTCTGCATGCCATTTATTTCCAAAAAACCCCATGGCTGAGTCTAGATGGGCATGATTTTGCACAAATACTTTTAACGGAAAAACTTTTCCATTAAAAGTATTTGTGCAAGACAGCGTCTATACTGGCATGTGCCTTTGCGCAAAAGATTTGCTTTTTCGCAAAAGCATCCGTGCCAGTGTAGACGCTCTCTTGCGCAAGAAAGCGCAGATAGCCATTTTAGCCATCGGGCTTTCTTGCACAAGAAATTAACGTGGCTGTCTACACTGGCCCTCTTGCGCAAGAATACTTGCACAAAAGGGCTTATCCCTGAGCGGGAGTGTCAGAGTATTTGCGCAAGAACCACTGATTTTGTACAGTACAAAGTCAGTGTTCTTGCACAAATACTCACGGCCAGTGTAGACAGGCGGCAAGATTTTGCGCAAAAGCAAGTGCTTTTGCGCAAAATCTTGCCAGTCTAGACGCACCCCATTTGTTTTAAAATAGTTCAGTAGTTTGACACTAAAAGCCAGGAGCAGTGGATCTTTTTACCTGGGAGGAGCTCCACTTCCCTTCATCAAAGATGTCTCCTAGGATGAAAACAATATCTGGCTCCAGTAACAACAAGGCAGTTTGGAAGGCTCTCTCCATTTGCCATTCCCTATGAAACAAGAAACAGTTTCAAAAGACTCTCTTAATTGCCTGATCCTTTACTCTGATTAAACAACGCATTTGCCTGACAGGATGGTGAAGCAGACTCTCAAAGGCTGAAAGAGCTACTCTGAAACCCAGTTGGATTTAAGACAGGTTTTAAAACCAGCTCACAAGCTAACTCCCTGCACTACCCCCCAGCAAAACTTCAGCCAGCACCAGTATGGCCATTCTTATGTTGGAAATTTGCTATGCCAAACCAAGCCATATTTTAGTCCCATAGAGATGAGTCTTCCTTTAGTAGATTTCATCTTGTAGTGATCTAAATAAGATTTCTGCTTGGATACAGAATAAACCATATTGTAACACCACTGAATTTGGCAGAAAATATTTTAGACTTCTACTACATCATGTGATTCCTGTCCTATACTGATTTATAGTAACTACCTGTATTGGGCAGTTGTTAGTCTGCAATAGCTTGCTCTCTAGTTTGAGAGCATAACTGAAAATTTTATAGGCTCTCTCAATGTCACATGAAATTTTCCAATGCTGAAGTCTTTATTAGTTCGTCTAATTGGACAATGCAAAGTCACATTGGAAAGGGCACTAACATCTAAAAGCATTTGCTGTTTTTCTCATGAGGGTTGAGCAAGGGGGACTCCTACCTCACTCACCTCAGTCTTACTAGGGAGTGGCCTCACTCTTCTCAGCTATTTAATTACACTTCTGGTTATTAAAAGATAAAAGAATGTTCAGTAGAGATTGAGTTTGATACCACTCGGCTGCATAGCTCCTGCCAGGAAAAATGGACATTTTCCTTCAAAGTTCTGCTTCTCTGTGGATTACCAAAGGGAAGCAATGTGGGTTAATGAATTAGGCATGTGATTGGGAGAGACTGATTTTAGTCTTGGCCCTGATTCACTGTCTGACAATGGGCAAGTTCCTATCAGGTCACCCACCCCTGTAAATGGGATGCTATTACTGACTAACAGGGGTGTTGTGGAAATTAACTAGCTCATTTTTGTAAAGCACTGTGTGTATAAGTATTATTATTATTATAAACTGGAAAGGATTCTCTGAGCCAGACAATGCACTCAGAAGCTTACGATAGCAAACTATAACAGCAACACTAGCTACTCAGGTCTGTCAGACACTGAATTGATAAAACACTCTAATTACCTAATCCTCCATTATTCTTTTCACCCAAAATTCAGACAAGCAAATTAGAAGCCAGAGTGGCTACTTGCTATAAATGCCACTACATTTACTACTGCTTATACATGGTTGCTGATAAAAGTTTTAAAAGATTGGTTACAGCATGTTCCCTAAATTTGGTTATTACCTTCTTAATTTGTCTAGCCAATGCCCTTTGATTTCACCAAGCAGGTGGGTATCAGATAAAAACATGGCTTTCAAGACAGAAGCTGAAGCCTGTGTGTCGCCCCTATGAGCTTCTATTTTAACTTCTGGCCAATGACATTGAAATATCACCACATAATAAATGATGAATTCACAAAAGATTAGCACAAAGATGACCAGACATAAAAGCGTCAGCAGAAAACAGCCTCTCTTCTTCAAGTGAAGAATCTTCATAATGCCCAACTCAGATCTCATCATTGCCATGTCATCCTATGGAAGTTATTCTCCGAAGGCAAAGTACTCTCTTTCATACACCAGGAAATGGTAGGGTCCACTCAGAGGTTTGAATGAGCTCCACATCAGTACAGAATCCCTGCAGAAAAAATATAAAGATATTTATAAGCCCGGTATTCCATGTATTAATCAAGTGCAGCTCACTTCAAGATGAAAAGTCACATCCCAATTCCTATTACATTATTACCATTATCTGAAAGCCTTGGAGTCCTGTAACTAAAAACAAGTATCACAAAGGCAAAGCTGTTTTCCCAGCCAAAGGAAACAGATTATTGACCAGGATGGATTTTCAGATTTCCTTGGCTTTATTACAAGGTCAGGCTACTCCAACCACATCTCCCTTTCCCCCAATCTTCAGAACCAATGTAATAGTAGAAGAAGAATAGTGTTCGTGGCTAAATCAATAGAGAACTTGGAGCCACAGCACCTGGCTCTACCACCAGCTTCCCAAGTGATCTCAGGCAAACTGTCACTTAATATCTCTGCCTCAGTAACACACATTTCCTGTCCCACAGAGCTGCTCCAAAGTAGGGACGTGAAAGGTTAACCAGTAAGCATCACCCTTAATCAGTGGTGATGGTTCCTGCTAATCTTTAACTGATGGTGGCTGAAGCGGCTCTCCCATGGGGACACCACTAAGGGCAGGGGTTGCTCCAGTCATCCAGAGCCTTGGCACTCTGCAGGCCAGGGCTGCTCTCTGTCTGCAGGAAGCATGGGGCGCCCCCAGGGGATGGGGAGGAAACACTACAGTGTTAAGAGACAGGGGAAGGGCGACACCTCACCCCTACAGGACTGGAGCGCCCATGCCACCTTTAACTGATTAAATGGGATTTTACATCCCTACTCTTGGTCAGCTGGCAAAAGCGAAATGGTAAAAATGCCCATTGGTCAAAAAACAGGTGCAGTGCGAAGTGGCAAGCAGAGAGACAAGCCCCCCACAAGGCTCCTGCAGCCAAAAAACAGCCTTGTCATGGAGGAGCAGGGCACGGTTCCAGAGATAAGCAACAGCATGGGGGGGGGGGCAATGGCAGAGGCCCCTAGTGAACAGTTATGGGTTTCCCATTTTCTCTTTGGGAAGTATAGTCACCCTATCATGAAGTTACCTCTTCTCAAACATAGATTTGTCAATGTTATCAATTTTTAGAAACATTATCTTTCCAATACAGCAAATAGGCAACAGTCTGGGTCAAGAACTACATTTTTCAGTGTCACTGAATACATTTGGAGCAGTGGGTCAATCTTTACTATGTGCTTTAGAGGAGTACAGGCAATGCAGAGGCAAAAAACCCACAAACTACAGCAACTGCTCATTAGTTGATAGAAAACACTCAGCCACAATAAAATAATCTGTAAAGGCCTATTTGTTTCTACATACTGATAGGTTACGAGCATGAACATAACTTTCACAATTCTGTTCCATATGGAGACAGCAATAAGCTCTATGCACACACAAGTGCACACTAAATATTCTCTTTTGTTTTTCTGTCACTTGCTAAAACTTCATTTTCTCCCATTCTTCACATTACTTGAATTGCACTAAGGAAAAAAAAGCCTCAAGACAGGGTGGAGAATCTCAGCACACACCCACCCAGCATTGGGGAGCCCACACTGGAACGTGGAGAGTATATTTCTCCTTCTCAGTGGAGGGAACACATCAGTGAAGGCAAGGGTTTGTTTTTGTTTCTCACTTGTGTGCAGCTCCCCCGACTGGTTCTTCTGTTGGTCAGCAGCCCACGAGCCAAAGAAGGTTCCCCGCCCCTGCTAAGACCTTTCCCATGCACAAAACTACACCACACTTAACAGAGAAAAGGCAAATAATTTCATCACCATTGTTCAACCGCTCTTCACTGAGGCTTTTTACAAATCAACTTTCTCTGGTGCCTCTGCAGGCAGAGCTACAAAGATGGAGAGGCAACAAAAGACGGGGCTGTAGGAGACACAAATGCAAGATCCGAATCCTCAATCAAACAACCTAGGAAAATACAATCAGAAGTCAGGTGCATGGCTGTTAGAACGAAAATTATCTTGAAGGTAGAAGTACCATTTAAAGGACATCAGCAAAAGGCGACTCCCCCCAAAAGGGGGGGGTGAGGGATCTTCTCGGCACATGCCACTCGCTCCAGTGTTTCTGCTCCGGACTGTGGTTATTCTGGGAACTGTGCTGCGTGCAGATTTCCGAGCTGCTGCAGGTGCCTCATCTGCGCGCACACACGTTTGTGGGTTACGGGGTTCCTTTTACTGAAAGGACCTCGCGAGACCAGCCGAACACGATCGGTACTCTCAACCAGGAACGCAGCAAGACAACTCTTATTATTGGCTAAATGAGACACTGATCCGGATTGGCTCTTTTACTTTTCAAGCCAGAGGCTATCATTGGCCGGCTGAAACTGAATTGTGGTTGGCTGCTTTCAACCACAGCTGACATGCTGATTCAGCTGTAGCTGCTCTTTTTCGACCATAAAGCTATTTTGATTGGAAGACTGGATGTACTATTGATCCACAGTGCAATCCACACCTCCTTTGCAGACCTACTTGTAGGAGAGCTTTCTGACAGGTAGTATTAGAATGGTTTGAAGGTCATTCTTAACGCTGTTACACCCCCCTCACTGCCAAATGGAATTATAATTTAACGTATCAAAGGACAACCGTATTGCCAATAGAAATCCCAAGGCAGCTGATTCTGTTGTTTAGAAATAAACCTTTGCAAAAAATCGAATTAAGAAAAGGTTAAGCGACTTGCATTTATTCTCGTTCTAAAATGGGAGACTAGAATGGTGCAATAGTTGTTTAGAAAGTTTTAAAATAGCCTGATAAAAGGGATAGCAAGGTTTTCACTTTCTTAATTATTTTAATAGCTCAGTCAGAGCCAAAGTATTATAATGCAGATTTCTAAAATATTCAGCAGACTTTGCAAACTGCAGAATTCTGACAGGGATGAACATTTTTATTCCTTCTCACTGCATATTTTTACAGTGGGTAAAAGATTAGTATTGGACATTCTAAGAATTGGCAAAAAATTAAAATGTAACCATAGCATCTCTGCATTCTTAGCATTAGTCTATGCTGCTCTTTACATGGAGCATCTTCCCAAAACCAATATGTGAAGCCACAACCTTCTCCCTCAAATCTGCATGACACCCTGGAGAAAGGAGCCAATTGATGGACAGACAGTTGCTATTTAATTAGGGGGAAAAACATGCAAAGAACAAACATGTAGAATAAGAAAGTGCATAGGAATATCATATCTGGATAAAATTTTCAAAGGACAAACAAACAAAGAATTTGGGGATACTGCTAGCTACTGTAGCAATTCTGGCTCTCAAGAGTGAGGCTGGGTATTTCTAGCTCCACTGCTACTGAATTATCTGATTGCATGGTAACTTAAAGCAACTTTTACAATGTCTCTCATCAGCTACACTGATCTTTCTTCTATCACAATTAAAGACTAAGCCCATTAAATCTATCATAATAAAATACCGGCTGGACAATTAGTCAAATACACTGTATAAATAAAAGGTTATAAAAATCCACATTATTAATTCCTGCAACATCAGTTTTAAACAAATGATGTAGAACTGCTGAATTTCTAAAACAAATTCTAAAAGGACTGTTTATTTAAAAACTATATAACATGCACAAGGTCAAAATAAAAGATACAGAATATCATAAAATTGCATGTGAGTGTCAAGATAATCAAGTTTTTATTTTGGAAAATGAACTGCTAACCTCGTAACCAAGTTGGTCTGTGTTTTGGGAGAGAATTCAACCTTCTAAATCTAAATTAAATGTTTAATTTCTATTAAGTTATATGACTATTACTAGTTACAAAAGGTGCTGCAAAAGCAAGTCCATATGTTGAAGTTATGCATTTCAAGCACTTTTCATATTGATCATTCAGTTGTATTGATTGTTGAAGAGCATACTTTAAATCTTCTATCTCGTCGAAAAATTCCTAAAAAAGAAAATTCAGTATTGATTTTTTTTTCTTAAGTTACATTTCCCATTAGGCATTGGAAGATTATAATTTTCCCCTGCTTGAGCCTACTTCTCAGGGTACAGACACAGCGAGTCTCACAGCCCCAGCAGACAGACTCAGACTTACACTGCATTCTAAAAATAGGTGTACAGACATGGCAGCTCAGGCAGGAGATGGAGGCAGGCTTCAAAGCCTGAGCCGCTACATCTACACAGCCATTTTTAGTGGAACAGAGCAATCTCAACCTGGGCTCAGACACTTGCTCCTGAGGGCCATGTAAATACACCCTGCGGGTATGTCTACACTAGTCCCCTAGATCGAACTAGGGTGGCTAACGTAGGCATTCGAAGTTGCAAATGAAGCCCGGGATTTAAATATCCCGGGATTTATTTGCATCTTCCCATCCGGGCGCCATTTTTAAATCCCCCTAGTCCGAACTAACTGCCTACGGCTACACGTGGCAGTCAAACATTAACTCGAACTAAGTCCTTAGTTCGAGTTAACTGTTACACCTCGTGGAATGTAACCGCAGGCAGTTAGTTTGGACTAGGGGGATTTAAAAATGGCACCCAGACGGGAAGATGCAAATAAAGCCCGGAATATTTAAATCCCAGGCTTCATTTGCAACTTCGAATGCCTACATTAGCCACCCTAGTTCGAACTAGGGGGCTAGTGTAGACATACCCTCAGAGTTTGCTTCAAGTTATACATGTAGGAATAACTTTGGTCACCAGGGAGACTGCAACTAGCTCTGAATTGATATGAGACAACTAACTGCAACACTGCAGCCCCAGTAGCCTCAGGGCAACAGAGCCCCAGCAGCCCCTGCGGCCACAGGACAGCGGAGCCCTGGCAGGCCCACGGCAATGGACCAGCAGTAGGTCAGGTGGGGGCAGCAGAGCCATGGGAGACTATGCGGCCCCGGGATAGCGGAGTCACAGCTGTCCTGGGGCAGTGGAGCTGCAACAGCCCTTGCAGCACCGGGAAGGGGAGCCCAGGCAGCCCTGCAGAACAGAGCCATGGCTGCCCTGGCAATCCTGGACCTGTGGAGCCGTGGCAACCCTGATGCCCCAAGGAGCCTGAACCACAAGGAGCCAGGCAACCCCAGTAGCCCTGGGGAGCAAAGCTCTGGCATCCCCAAAGCTGCAGCAGCCCCGGGGCCGTGACAGTCCCAGTTCCCAAGAACTACAGTAGCCCCAGCAGCCCCTGCAAAGCTGTGGAGGCCCCAGGACAGCAGAGTCCAAGTAGTCCTGTGGCAACCAAGCTGCAGCAGCCCCAGTGCCCTGAGGAGCAGAGCCCAGCAATCAGTTGAGTCAAGGTGACGAGAAGGAAACAGCTATAAGCATAGCTGGGAGCTTTAAGCATAGCTGGGAGCTCTTTTTGTTCAGAATATTACCAGGTTCAGTCACCACTAAGATTCACTGTTCTGCTGTCCAACTTTGAAATCCTTATGAATTATATACCTCTGTGATGTGCAGCTTCTATGTCAATCCAAGAGTCATGGACCACTATGATATTAGAAGTAACTCAACCAATCACTGCTGTTCTTACATGGCTAATTTGTATGCAACAGTTGTATTGGTTGTATGAGTCTGTGGATTATGTGACCCAATTCTCACACCCATGTGATATCACAGGTTTTTGGCTACTATTATATAAATAGCAATCATTTTAGTGACAAATAATCAAGTCCTCAGCTCTCTCTCTCATCTGAAAAACGAGATTTTCAATCACATAGTAACCCCATTCCTAAATAAAACATCAGGGTGGGCCACAGTGACTCACTAACAATTCTTAGAAAACAATCACACACAATGAATCACCAACACCACTTTCTGCCGGATCTGTATGCACTACCCAACTAAAATCTGTTTAGCTTGTTGAAGCTGTTGTGAATCACAGGACAAAGCAGTACTTTTTTAAGAAGAAGCACTAAGTTAATACTAAAAACAAGTGAAAAGTTGTATCAGTATCTGAACTTACTTTTCAAAAAACATTCATGGCTATATATTAGGATTATTCTCTCCACACCGACAGTAAAATTTTCAAAAGTACCTAACTGCACTAAGTTCCCAAATCAGTTGAATGTCAATGACCCCTCATGTGCTGCAAGTGTCCCAGTCCAAAAGCCAATGGATTAATGTTAGTCCTCCAATTTAAAAGACAAAACTAAAATAATTAGCTTTATGCAAATACAAATATCTAAAAACAGTTTAAAGGAAAACTGCTGCTAACAATGAAGAAAATTTTCATCTGCATATTCAAATAATTCAGATGAATAGTAAGATTAGGCCTCTAACCCTTACTAGATCATTTCAAGAATTACCAACACTTTCCATTAATTCCCCTTTTTTCTTCATCTAACTACCTGTTGGACAGAACTAAATCAATCATAAAGAATTTACATTTCAGTGTCTCTAACATGGAGCAAATAATCTCTCTTGATTTATCAACAAAGTGGAGGACTAG
This sequence comes from Pelodiscus sinensis, assembly GCF_052426305.1. Taxonomy (NCBI): domain Eukaryota; kingdom Metazoa; phylum Chordata; order Testudines; family Trionychidae; genus Pelodiscus; species Pelodiscus sinensis. The sequence goes on from NC_143053.1 coordinate 88,957,951, forward strand.
AGACAAAAGTGACCCCAATATAAAAGTGGATCCACAAGAGAATCAAACAGTGGATTCTCTTTTATATTGGGGTCACTTTAAAAGCAGAACAACATCTGAATTCCTCTTCCTGAACAAGTATGCATAGAAATTAAACCAAAGACTTTGCAAGAATTGTTGGTCTGTACTGCTTTTTAAAATACTATCAAGCAAACACATGTTAGAGTAAATTTGTACAACAGCAAATATATCATTTATGGGTAATACACAGTACGAAGTTAGTTTTATAAGTGTATCTATTACTGAATTCATCCTAAGAGCAAGTTACCTTGTCTAATGCAGCTAATTCATTTCTTTGCATTTTCCTTTCTCTGGACAACTTCTCATTTTTTTCCTTCAGCTTTTGAATTTCAAGCAACAATACCTCTATATTCAAATTAAAAATTCATATTGTATTTATTACAATGACTTCTCACACATCTGTCATAACCATATACTATATCTGATGTCTGGTGTTATTGTGATGCAAATTACAGCTAATATTTTAGAAAAAAATATGTATAATTAAAAACTGACCCTACCCATTTCCAGCAACTACAAGATCATAGGATCTGCCACGTGGATAGTTTCCATGTGAATTTTTAAAGACCAATTCTGATATTTTTGCTTGCTAGCATTTGATCTAAAAGTAACAAACTCTGCTCTCACATGTGATTTGAGGATTCTGGAGGTAAGATGAGATCTTCTGAGACATGAGAGGGTTATGCCATCTGTTACTGGATGAGAACTTTCTGTAGAATTGCAGTGAATTCTTAGTTTTAAATAAAAAGCTTGATGTCACAGTACTAATTTGGGTATTCAAGTTAAATATAATCCTGTTCCATTCTGCTCTATTTTAAAATGAATAGAATACTATTGCTAGTATAAAAATTACACTGTGTGGGGTCTACATTTGTCTCAACAGCCATAAGAAAAGTGCCCAGTTTTACAGTTCAAAAAAAGGAGGGAGGGGTGTTTGTTAAAATCTGGTTCCCTCATATAAGATCATCAAACGTTAAGATTCTGAAGTCAAAAGTATGCAACAAGACTGCCTTCAATGGGTTTATGCGTACAGCTGATAATGATATAGTAAATAATAATGCCGATAAACATGGGTGACTGGTAATGTAGGCAAGGGAAGGCATAGCCTTCCCAAAACTGCCTACACACCTGACCACTGAAGGCTGCAGCTGCAGTATGGCAACCCAGCTTCCCCAGCTGCCAGTGAAGGCTGGGGCTGTAGCACAGTAATCCTGCTCCCTGACCGCTGGGAGGGCCAGGTCGGGGCTGCAGCACAGCAACCCCAGCCCTCCACGTGACCAGGAAGAATCTGGCTGGGGGTAAGCAGGGCTTGGCTCCAGGGTCGGGTCTCAGGTGGAAGGGGCGCAGAGAAGCTGAGGCTTGCTTTCCCCAGCTGGGCTTTCACCCACTGCCTGTGCAGATGCACAAGATACAGACAGGGATGGCCTGTCCATATAGGCGAACTAGGCGTTTGCCTAGGGTGCCAAGTTAAATGGGGCACCAAATGGTAGCGCAATATCATTGAGGGGTTTGGAGGTGGGGGCACCGATTGCATAGTTCGCCTAGGGTGCCAGTTGCTGGCAGCTAGTCTAGGGCCGCCCCTGGATACAGACTATAGCTCCTTTCTCTGGGCTACACTGACTTTGTATGTTTAAGCAAAAGAAAAATGCAGCAGAAGTTTTTTTTGTCACTAAAATAAAAAGATACGAGATTAAATCCACACAATGTAGATCTATTGATCAGCTGGGTCCATTTTCATATAGCCATTTTTCAAAGTTTAATAGCTCTTCAGATACTACAAGAAGGGCTAAGAGAAACATATGGTCTTGACTGAGTCCTGTGTATTAAGCTGACATGCATTCTTTTTGATGAGGCATGACATGTAGAAAAGTATCAGAGCAGGAAGTCAATGTTTGCTTTGTAAACTGCCACACATATCAATTACCTAAATATCTGCAAGGACAGGCTCCTTTTTTACACAAGCATCTGTGAGATATTGTTACTTCTGTCTCTGCTGTTGGAGTTCTTACTCCAGAAACAGCGTTGTCCTTCTGGGAGACCTTTTTACATTCCAGCTGTTCAATTATTTGCTTTTGGCCTTGAAGCTGATGCTTTAGCTCATGAATGTTAATCTAAATTTTAAAAAAATAGAAAACTTAAAGCAGAAGTGTACAAAAATATCGATCTCAGCTTTATGTGATTAGCAATATCTCTCAAACACCAATTCAGGTTTTAAATACCTAATTTACAACAGAATTTACCAGAAAAAGCATTAAGGATAAGCAGCAAAATCCACAAACACCAATTTTAAAAAGTCTGTTATAAATACACACTCACAAATAGGAAATACCACCCCTACCACAAAAAAGTGAAACACTTTACGCTAGTCCTGATATGACCCTACTGGTATTAGCCACCCAACAACTATGACACTCCACTTTGTAAAATGATCAACCAGTGTGCATACATCTGAAGAGGAACTTAAAAAACTTAAATGTATTAAGGAAATGTTAATTTGCAACATTACATAATATTGCCAGGTACAGCATGACACACTTTTTAAAAAATAAAATATTAAAATACAATTTTCCTTATTTAGTTGCTACATTTCCATATCTGTCACTATGAATATTAATATGAAGTTTTTAAACTTTGTAACAATTATACAACTCTTTTTTCTGGCAATAACAAAAATGGTGTTTAACCCACCATAATGAACACTTAACTCTGTGGGATTGAGTCAATTCTTACAAATATCTACAAAAATAACCTAAATGCAATCAACATTAAAGTTGAGACCAAAAAGAGCAGTGACAGAATTAACTCTCAACGTCAAAATAGATCCATTCACCAGTGAACTCCACAAGGAAAAGAAGAGGACATTTGAGAGAGAGAGAGAGAGAGAGAGAGAGAGGAGGAGAAAAATATGTGACCATGTATATGAACACTAGGAAAGCTCAAAACTTGTCTTTAAGTGTTGCATTAACTTATCTGAAATACACTGAACAGTCACTACTTACAGTGAGATTTTTAATTATTTCACTTTGTTCCTGGATTGTTTTGATTTCTCTGACATAACATTTCTGCAGTTTATTATACATCTGAAGTATTCTGGTAACAGAGAAATGTGTGTGAAGTGCTGAATATAGCATGCAAACTACCATTTTAATCCATCATAAAAGCAAGCAAGCAAGAACTTGCTCACATTTGGTAATATGTTAGTTATACAGAAACCTTTTGGATTGTAGTTATATTTCATAGCTCTGAGTCTACATAAATCAGGCCCATAGATTAATTAGTGAATACGTATGGATTTTCCTATTATAGTATTAATGTGCTCATTAGCTCCTAGAAATGGAGTATAATCTTATAACCCAAGTTATTTATATTATTGTATATAAGAAGAATGTTGATACAGGTTGACCTCTCTCATCTGGCACCCTCAGGACCTAACTAGTGCTGAACCAGAGAATTTGCCAGATCACAGGAGGTCATTATTGTCTAGCAGCATTACCAACGCTTCTACTGTTTAGTGGGCTCTTAGAAGATATTTAGGGGTAAATTAGAGCTAAATAAAACAGAACACAGAGAGTCAAGACTGTTGCTGTAAACAAGCTTTATGGAACCACAGGAAACTTGCCCACTCCCATGATAAGTGGACATCCAGTTAATTAGATCATGCCCAACCATGGATGTTGCCAGACCAGAGAGTGCCAGACTAGAGAAGTTCAACCTGTATTTGAGTGGGCATATTTATGAAATAAATGCAACACAGTTAACCAAAAAAGCTGAATGTTAGACATCAACAAAAACAGTAATGTATGGATTATACCTGCAACCCTTATCCGTATGAGTAGACCCAATGACTTCATGGACTGAGAACTGGACTATTCAAACCTGACCCAGAGGTTACTGACTTCAATGCACATTGGACTGGACTTTTACTGAGCACAAGATGCTGCTGGCTATATGAAGAACCCTGGCTTTTTAACCAACTATAATAAAGCCTCAGTTTTCTATAAAGCTATATACCCAAACTCTTGAAGGTTTCTTACAGATACATTTATTTCTCAATCTTATGAAACATAGGATACTTATATGGAATAATTGGTATGTTAAATGTATTTTACTAACTTTTCAGTGAAACATCTCATAGCTAGAGTTAGAAAAGAGAAATTCGGAAACTTTTCAGGGTGTATAAGATTTATTTTTTTTACAATCTGCCCATAAAGTGAAATATGAATGCATCGCATGGAGCGGTCTCTGTTCGTGGCAGGCCTGGGCCCACTGCTGACAGAGGCTGCTCCGAAGCAGCCTCTCGTCCCCTCCCCACCAACCCCGCTGATGCCTCTGATAGAGAGGCAGCAGCATGGAGGCTGGGGGAAAGCGGCTTACGTGAGCCAGCTTCCTGCATGTTCTAGCTCCTGCCTACCCTCCTCACTCTCTGTGCTTCTGCCTCTCTATCAGAGGGGGGCAGGCAGCTCTGTGGATCTGGTGGTCACGGGGAGCCAACTTAAAAGCTTGCTCCCCATGGCACCGATTCCCCCCATTTCCCCCCACTGCCTCTGCTACATATATGATACATGATGCATGTAGTCGATAAGATTAACCGATAAGACCAGACTTGTCAATTAATCATGTATTTGACTAAATGTTGACATTCCTATTCCCCATTTCCTTCTATTTTTCCCCAATACAAAATTTCTACTCAACCCTTATACATTTTTCTTTAGTTTCATTGTCTGTGACCTAGCATTCCCTTTCGCAATACTTAAACAGAATGAATTTTCCTTTCTATAGCATAATGTAAGAACTTCTATAGCATAATGTAGTTGTGGTGGGAGAGGTCCAGGTTGGATATTAGGAAAAACTATTTCACTAGGAGGGTAGTGAAGCACTGGAATGGGTTACCTAGAGAAGTAGTGGAGTCTCCATCCCTAGAGGTATTTAAGTCTTGGCTTGACAAAGCCCTGGCCGGGTTGATTTAGTTGGGATTGGTCCTGCCTAGAGCAGGGGGCTGGACTTGATGACCTTCTGAGGTCTCTTCCAGCTCTATGATTCTATGAATTTGAATCCCTCAAACATACTGAAAGTTACTTTCAAGCAAAATCTAATATACATAAATTACATTTCTCATTAATAATATTCTCCATATTCTACCCAAGAGAAGTAAATCACCATATACATCCCTTAAAGTATGCTAATTCCACTGAGGTAATAAATGTTTTATTAGCCTTGTAAATAAGCAAGACCCCAGAAGAACTTACCTGGCACTTTCACTTTCTACTTTAATGTCCTTGTTGTGACTGCTACCTCCTTTATGCCATAAGTGCGATTCTGTTTGAACCTGAACACTTAAGATAAATGCAACAGCTTATGGATGATCTTTCTCCCACTCAACAATGCAAACAGATTTCAGAACTCTCTGATGGGAACATTTCAAAGAAGAATAAATGAAGACATTTTTCTTTTGATCTCAAAATACAAGTTTTTGCTTTTCATATTTTTCATGGAAAGTCCTATGGGAAAAGACACAGACTGCTATCTAGCTACTGTTCAAAGCACCACAACTTTTCAAAAGTCAAATTTTCACATCCAAATGTTTTAAATAGCACTAATAAAAGTATTGCACATTTTATCCACTGATGGTTTACTTGCCATCAAAAAATCCTACAGCACTTTCTATTAAGTTGGATACTGGTTGCACACTGAGTAAGCAAATGCAGCACAGATATCACAATTTAATAGAATCATAGAACACTAGAACTGGAAAGGACCTTTAGAGGTCATTGAGTCCAGTCCCCTGCCCTCACGACAGGACTAAACAGCTTCTAGATCAGGGCTATTCAACATTTGGCCCGTGGGTGAGAGCCAAAACAAAAAAGTAGTCAATATAATGGTCTTCTGTTGATAAGCGTTTTAGTAGTTAAATTCCTTAACTGTCATTGCTCATTAAAAGGGCTGTCATATGGGTAGAAATTGCATTTTATTAATATCAACAGAACTGACTTAAATTAGGATGTGACGGACTAGTCGACTAGTTGCTCCCCCCTCCCCTTTGCTGTCCAGACCCTAGGCTCCAAGCAGCGTTGCTGCTTTGAAACACCGCAAGAAGCCTGATGTCAAGCTCCTCGCGGCATTTCAAAGGGGGCAGAGCCACATGGAGACTCCCCCACTGACCCTGGACTCCGTCCAGCATCAGGCTCTTCACAGCATTTCAAATCCGCAGCGCCATGGGGAGCCTGGGATCAGTTGGAGATTCCCCCACTGATCCCGGGCTCCATGTGGCGCTGACACTTTGAAAGACTTCAGGGAGCCCAGCATCAGGCTCCCCAGCTGACAAATGCAAAGGCACAAGCGCCCTATTGGCTAATCAAATACCCGATGCAAAATGCATCGACTATTCGATTAATCAGTCGATACTTAACATCCTTAACTTAAATGGGGCCTGTGTGTTGTGTAGTCTTTCCTCAATTTTAATGCCCATCAGCAGGGTTCAACAATTAAGGTAATCTACTCGCCACGGGCGAGTAGATTATAGCCCGGCACAGCGCCACAGCACGATCAGCGCATGCGCAGTGTGCTGAACCGTGCGGCTGGCGAGCGGGGCTCGCCGCAGCTCAGTGAGCTCTGCCCATCAGTGTGAAATAACCTATTTGCATGTGTATGCAACCACATTTAAGTTGCAGTCCTCAGCATGTGCTGTATCATTGTGGGCTCTGAAGCTTCCAAAGTTGAGTAGCCCTGTTCTAGATCATCTCTGACAGATGCCTATCTAACTTGCTCTTGAATATCTCCAGTGATGGAGCTTCCACAACCTCCCTAGGCAATTTATTCCAGTATTTAACTTCCCTGACAAGTTTTTTTTATGTTCAGCCTAAACCTCCCTTGCTGCAATTTAAGTCCATTGCTTCTTGTCCTATCATCAGAGACCAAGGAGAACAATTTTTCTCCCTTCTCCTTGTAACTCCCTTTTAGATACTTGAAAACAGCTATCATGTCCCGTCTTCTCTTTTCTAAACTAAGCAAGCCCAATTCTTTCAGTCTTCCCTCATAAGACATGTTTTCTAAACTTTTAATAATTTTTGTTGTTCTTCTCTGGATCTTCTCCAATTTCTCCACATCTTTCTCAAAATGTGGTGCCCAGAACTGGACATACTACTCCAATTGAGGCCTAATTAGTGCAGAGTAGGGCAAAAGAATTACTTCTCGTGTCTTGCTCACAACACTCCTATTAATGCATCCCAGAATCATGTTTGCTTTTTTTGCAACAGTGTCACAATGCTGATTCATATTTAGCTTATGGTCCACTATGACCCCTATATCCCTTTCTGCTGTACTCCTTCCTAGACAGTTGCTTCCCATTCTGTATGTGTGAAACTGATTGTTCCTTCTTAAGAGGAGTACTTTGCATTTGTCCTTATTAAACTTCATCCAGTTTGCCTCAGACCATTTCTCCAGTTTGTCCAGAGCATTTTGAATTATGACCCTATCCTCCAAAGGAGTTGCAACCCCTCCCAGCTTGGTACCATTTGCATACTTAATAAGTATAATTTCTATGCCAATATCTAAATCGTTGATGAAGATATTGAACAGAACTGGTCCCAAAACAGACCTCTGTGGAGCCCTACTTGTTATGACCTTTCCAGCATGACTCTGAGCCATTAATAACTACTCTCTGAGAACAGTTATCCAACCATTTATAAACCCACCTTACAGTAGTCCCATCTTGGTTGTATTTCCCTAGTTTATTAATAAAAAGGTTATGCAAGACTGTATCAAATGCTTTACTGAGGTCTAGATATACCACATCCACCAATTCTCCCTTATCCACAAGACTTATTATCTTATCAAAGAAAGTTATGATTGGTTTGACATGATTTGTTCTTTACAAATCCATGCTGGTTGTTATCTATCATCTTCTTATCTTCCAGGTGTTTGCAGATGAATTTCTTAATTACTTACTCCATTATCTTCCCTGGCATAGAAGTTAAACTGACTGGTCTGTAATTTACTGGGTTGTTCTTATTTCCCTTTTTATAGATGGGTACTATATTTTCCCTTTTTCAGTCTTCTAATATGTCTCCCAACTTCCATGATTTTCAAAGATGATAGCTTAAGGCTCAGATACCTCCTCTATCAGCGCCTTGAGTATTCTAGGATGCATTTCATCAGGCTGTGGTGACATGCAGACATCTAACTTTTCTAAATAATTTTTTACTTGTTCTTTTTTTAAACTTCTAAACCAACCCCATTTCCACTATCACTCACTATGTTAGGCATCCTGTCACCATCAATCTTCTTGACAAAAAGTGAAAGAAGTCATTAAGACCTCTGCCATTTCCACGTTTCCTTTTATTGTTTTCCCCCTCTTCACTGAGCAGAGGCCTACCCTGCCATTGGTCTTCCTCTTGCTTCTAATATATTTGTAGAATGTCTTCTTGTTACTCTTTATGACTGAACTCATTTTGTGCCTTTGCATTTCTAATCTTGCCTCTGCATACTTGCATTATTTGCCTATATTCATCCTTCGTAATTTGACCTAGTTTCCACTTTTTATAGGACTCCTTTTGATTTTTAGATCATGTAAGATATCCTGGTTAAGCCAAAGTGATCTCTTGCCGTACTTTCTATCTTTCATATGCAATTTGCTATTGCACTGACAGGGTTAATTCTGTCCCAAGCATCAGGATTGCCCTCTACTCTTTCTTGAGCAGTGAACCAAGATTTGTATAATCTTTTTTCCCTTGTGTAGACAACCACCAAAGATAAACAGAACAACTTGGTTTAATGGCCCCTCTAAAAGATGACATAGGGGACAAGTATCCATGTTCTGCATGGCATTCTCACCCCTGCACTCAGGTCCAACTCTCAAATCGAGACTTGAATCTACGGAAATAATTCTTACTCTCTGCTTGTGACATGCATGAATTGCTGCAGATGCATTTTCTCCCGGATCTGAATCAAATCATTTTCTAGCTCTTGATTTTTTCTACGCAGTCTTTTCAATTTCTTAAGTAGCTGTTCGTTTTCATCACTAAGCTGGAAAGTAAGAGAAAAACATTCACCAAATGAAATTTTCAAATGCATTTCTATACACAAAAAGAAGCGAGAAAGTACTCATGCATTTGGGCTATATTTGGAGAAATATAGGTCTCGACTCTGTAACCACACATGTACTTGTTTTTATATATAATTAGTTCTATTGAAGCTCTTAATATATAAATAGCTTTAGGATGAGAAGCAATTCAAATGTTTACATAGTTTTCATCTTTTTAAGTAGTTTATTCCACTATTCAACTATCTTTAAAATTAGGAAAAGCTTTCTAATAGCTAACCCAAATCTCCCTTGCTAACACTAACATGACTGTTTCTTATCCTACATTGTCATTGGACATGGAGACCAATTGATCAGTGAGACCATCCTCTTTATTGTAATATTTTATATATTTGAAAGCTCTTGTGCCCATGCCCTCAGTCTTCTCTCTAGATCAAGCATGCTCAATCTTTCAATCGCTCCTTATTAGTCATATTTCCAGGTCCCTTACTTTTTTTGCTCCCCTCTGGACTCTTGATTTGTTCACAACTTTTTAAAATGTAGCATCCTAGAATGGACATACAGGTTGGACCTCCCTGGTCCAGCATCCATGGGACCTGACCATCCTGAACAAGGGAATTTGCCAAATCAAGAGGTCCTCTGTCACTGGCCTCCCAGGTACCCGCAGGCTTCCACTTCTGGCCCCTGCTGACTTCCCAGCCCTCCGCCTTGAGCCAGCTTTGCTGCCAGACCCCTCAGCCCTGGGACTTCCAGATGCACTGCTGGACCCCCTTGCTGCAGTGTTCCCCATGCCACCTGAGCCCCTTGCTGCAGGGCTCTTCCACTGCCTGGGCCCCTGCCATGCCCCTGGCTGCACTGCTAGAGCCCTTCAAGCCACTTGAGCTCCCTGCTTCAGGGCTCCTAGGCACTCCACAAGGCTCCCTACACCACCTGAGCCCCTGCTGTTGGGACACTAGATCTCCCCACACCTTCAGAGCCCTATGCTATGGGGCTCCTTATGCTGCCAGAACCAGCTGCTGTAGGGCTCCTCACTGCACCGCAGGACTCCCCAGGTTGCCTAAGCCCTCTGTCCCAAGGCTCCTGGACCACCACTGACCTCCCTGCCCCTGGGCTCTCTGGTCCAGGAACATCCATGGTGGACAAGAGAATCCCCATTTAGGAAGGTACAACCTGTAGTGCTCTAGCTAGGGCCTTTTCAGTGTCAAGCAGGGAACTATTACCTGCCATTTTTCACATGGCACGCCTGTTACAGAGAATAATTATCTGCCATGACACACAGATGGCACACCTGTTAATATGTCCCAGAAAGACACTTGCCTTTTTGGTAACAACTTCACACTGTTGACTCATTTTCAGTTTGTGATCCACTATTAACCAAAGATTCTTTTTTGCAGCACTGTTGCCCAGCCAACACTGCTAACTTGATCAGGCTTATTTCTGAAGACACTTGTGTTTTTGATTATTTTTACATATAAGTTGTCCCATTGAAATCAGCTAGATTACTCAAGCAACTAAAATTAAGGATGCAGTAAATGTTTGCAGGATCAGGATCATAAGGTTATTATAAAATAAGTTTTAAAAATAAAAAAGTACACTTCAAATTGGGAGGTATGAATTAGGCTATTGTAAATCCAAATAGTAACAGCTAGACCTTAAGAAGTTTATATTTAGATACTATACAGTATTCACTTCATCTCCTAATCAGCAAGAGAGTAGTTTAAGATGTTGTAAACATGCAAGAGCTAAACACACATAATGAAAACAACAGAAATAATTTAACAATTTAAATGCCAAGTGGTCACAGTGAGCAATTAATGTGTTCATCTCCTTTTATCCTAAACATACTTACAAACTAAGGGCCTGGTCCTAGTCATATCCATGGAAGCGAGCCCTTATGGAGCCAATTGAATGACGAATTAAGAGACGGATTTCTCAAAAATTTACTCATCTAATTTTAGCATGGAAATAATTTCACTTAAGTCTGAGACCAAGTTAGGCATGTATTTCTCTACTTTGATCAATCAGGATTTAGGCAAGTAAAATGACTTGTATACATGCATGATGGACTTGGCCCTTAAACAGATCCCTAGGTTTATCCTGCTGTTGGAAATGCAGCTAACAGGGTGCCTCCTGTACATCAGCTGTAAAGAACAATATCAACGTGGTTAACTAGGGAAGGGGGGCAGCTAAAACTAGTAAGGTTTCTACAGAACTGCTCCTTGTAGCAGCTACTGGCCGGTACAATCGTAAGGAACTGCTCCTATGAGATCCTGCTCCCGCAAGTAGCACAGTCCGACAGTTCCCCGCCGACCCCCGCTCTGTTCAGCCTCCTTTCTCCGTTGCTAACCCCCTGGGGGATTAGTCGGCAGCAATGTATAGCTCAGCAGAGCTGCCGAGCATGCGCAGAGCAGCGCTACGGGGCAGCAGTTCTGTACCAAGCACCGGACCCCGCACGCTGGACCGGGGCCGCGAGCCGCCTGCTGCGGACACAAGGGGGCAGCCGCGGCGGAGCCTCTTCCGGAGCCGGGGGCAGCTCCACCGTTCACAGGAGGCAGCCCCGGCCCGCCGGCTGCTGAGGCGCCGCATGGGGGCAAACGGGGCCTCCCGCCTCGGAGCTGCCCCAGCGCCTCACTCACTTGGAGACACCTGTGGACTGCGGGCAGCTCCATGGGCCCAGAGGAGAGGCCCGGGGGCAGCAGGGCCGGGCGCGAGACCCCGGTAGCTGGGCCCTAACGGTTCAACCGACGCCCGGGATTATGGGAGCCCTCCCCCCTTCCAACGGCTCCTGCCTGCCCGCCCGCCCGTTCGCTTTCCCTCCCTGTGTGCCTCTCCCGGGCGTGCAGGTGCAAGGACGAGGGCGCCGCAATGCCAATAGTGAATGAGGACACAGGGGCGGGGGATTAGTCCATTATCACGGCCGCGTGCCCCAGCTCCAGGCAGGCAGGCTTCGGGCACCTAAGTACCCTGGCTGGCGGCGTGTGGGTGATGTCATTAACCTGCGACTCTGCTGCTTCAGGGCCCCTCCTGGGTGCCATGGAGACGGAAGCAAAGGGGGGGGGCTAGTTCCTCTCGCGGGCCCGGCAGGGATCTCAGCTAGGCGCGGGCGACCCTAAGTCGTTCTGTTCCAGGGCCTGGGCCGCGTGTCTTAGCGCTGCGCGCGCGCTCAGACCGCAGCAGCGTGGTTTTGCTAGCGGGACTTGCTGTGCCCCGCTGATCGCCTGGGTGGTTGGGGTTAGCAGTACAACACTGCCCTGGGGCGAGTGGGGCTTGCGGAGGAGGGGTGCAGGGAGGGCCACCCAGAGCAGTGCAGGCTTGGGCCCCCCCCCCTTTTAGCAATTACAATTTTGGCAGGTGCACAGTGCACCTCCCGAGGGCTTCCCCTAGTCACCACTGAAGGATGCTGCGCACAAGCAGGTGTGCATACCCACACATGAATTCTTGGGGTTGACACACATGCTCATACTGAATGGAGTTGACGTGCACACAAGCACACATGCACACGCTGGATGTGTGGGGTTGGCAATGCCAATACTGCACACACGTGCATGTGCGCACAAGGGTGCCAATAGCTACACCAGATCCTTGGACAAGGTGGGAGGGGCTGGTTGGCTCTGTGTTCCTGGAAGAGACGGCAACAGACAGCACTCAGTGCCACCGGGAGCATGCCACGCTGCACAGTTGCGTAGCCGGTGGCTGGAAAGAAACTCTACTTTGAAGAGGAAGCTGCCGCTTCTCTCCAACCATTGGTTGCACGGCTGCCCCATTCCGCCAGCGTCCTCTGGCCTGCACTCGCAGCCTCCTGATGAGCAGGGGCTGGGTTCAGCCCGGAGCAACCAGTGATGGGGCTGGCTGCTAGAGCCAGTGCAGAACCCATGGGAGCTGATGCCCAGAAGTCGTCTTCAGAATCTCCACCTACCTCTTCATCCTCCTCTAAATTAAACATGCCTTTCCTCAAACACCAGCATTTAAAGTTGAATAAAAAGCTATTTCCACTATTTTTCATTGCAAATACACAGTATTTCAGCTACATTATGGATTAAATAGGCTCTTTATGGTCTAGCTGGGAAGTTAACTACCACTTATAACATTGTTTCTAAGGGAAAATGTGTTCCAAGTTCTAAACAACTGACTTAAAAATGAACTTTTGGAGCACAACCCAATATGTTGGGGACTTCCTGTACATATCCGTGTTCAATCCTGTATCTCCATAGCTGGCATGGCAGAGCAATTTGAAAAAGACAGAGCAAGAAGACTAAACACTGATCGAAAGCACCCCTGTACTCACCCCTACACATGATAGTAATAATAATCTTTGGCTGTGTCTGCACTGCAGGCTACTTGCACAAGAACTGTTTTGCGCAAGAGTTCTTGCGCAAGACCTTTTGCTTAAGAGCACGTCCACACTGCCATGTGCTTTTGCACAAGAGATGTGCTTTTGTGCAAGAGCGTTTATGGCAGTGTAGATGCTCTCTTGTGCAAGAAAGCTCTGATGGCCTTTTTAGCCACAAGGGTTTCTTGTGCAAGAAACCCCTGTTGCCTATCCACACTTCCTTCTTATGCAAGATATCTTGCGGAAGAGGGCTTATTCCTCATGGGGAGAGGAATAACTCTTGTGCAAGAACCCCTCTGTTCTGATGCTTTACTGTAAATTTACTTGCGCAAGAACGCGTGTGCAGTGTAGACACTCCACAAGTTTTTGCGCAAGAATAGCCGTTCGTGCACAAAAAGCCTGCAGTATAGACGTAGCCTTTGGGCAAAGCATGCCTTGCAAGATCTCAATTAAAAACACATTGATCATCAGTATTCTTGTGTAATGTATGTATTAAATACATATTAAGAGTTCTGAACATAAGCTAAAATTATTAATACATTTATTGGACAAGTCTGAGGAATGGGTAAATTAATATGTCAAAGACAAAGGACAAGTTATAGGTGATGTGTGGCAGGAAAAGGAGGGGAGGCATTGGTCCTACCTCTCCCTGCCACTGCTCCACCATTGCTCCACTCCTCCCTGCCCACCTCTTCCAGCACTCCCCCAAGTGGCACGACTTCACTTCACAACTACATAGATGGAAACGGGTGGAATCTGGCAACCCTAAGCATGGGCAACAGTAAACAATATGTCTTATGGACTGTACATAGAACTCCAATGAGCTGCAGGTTGCCCACCACTGTGTTAGGCTGTTTGAGTGGCCCGGGGGGGAGCTGTAACAGCAAAACATTGTGAGGCATTGGGATGTTTATGGGGTAGATTGTGGCTCAATCTCTTACTGGTCTGGACTGCATCCCAGAATGTAATAACTGGATTTTGAGCCTTGTCTGTAGAAAGGGTCCCAATTTGCTTAAACTAACACTAGTCCTGAGGGCCTAAAAAAAATCCTCCCAAATTCTAAATCCCTTGCAAAACACTGGAGGTTAGACAAGTATAACAGGACATTTAATCCCATCACACACACACTAGAGTCAACATTTTCAAAAGTGGATATTGATTTTGGGTAGCTCAATTTTGGGGTGTCCCAAATGAAATCAGTGGGAACTGCAGCTGTGCACCTTTGAAAATCAGGCCCAAAGTATCTCGGCTTGCTCATTCAAAACCAGGAACACCCAAAACTAGTATATCCTGTTAAAAATATTTGCTTATATTGAGAAGTTTATGTGCATAGCAAATGTTGAATGTCTGATCCTTGTTTTAACTGGAAAACATTCTCATTTCCAGGGCATACATTACTATTAAAAAATATATCTGTGCCAATAAATATTTCAAATTACACTGATTTTTATTTTCAGTTAGACACTCATAAAGTACTTATTAAGTACAAACTGGAGGTTTTAAGTTGTTGCAAGTGAAAACAGACAGATCAAAGTAAGTTACTAAATTAAAATAAATAGACAACACATAGCTAGTTCTAATTCACTAAAAAACTTACTATAAGCAGATTCTTATCCTAAAGAGCTGTTCTTATTTCAGGCAAGTCTTCAAGTTAAAAATGATCTTTTACTCTGATTTGGGTCTCCAGTTCTCTTTGTTTCCAAACCAGCTGAAGACAAACACCTGATAGCCTCCCCCCCACCTGCTTAAATAGACTTTCCCTGGCATGGGAATCTTATGTTCTACATTACTACCCCTTCAGCCAAACACAGAGGTGACGGCCCACCAAGGACTAACCCTGCAGATTGGATCTGGCCCGCAGGCTGGAATTTGCCCACCTCTGTCTCACACCAACAGAAAAACACCTGTCAGTGTTGGCTGCATCTGTACTTGGGAGGATATTCCAACCTAGCTATGTAGACAGGCTCCTTAGTGTATGTATACTCTTGACATGTTCATCTTAGGAGACAAATAAAACAAATGCAATAAAAATGTCCTAGAGAGTATAGAGAAGGTAAAAGAGTAATTTTTATTCATCCTCTCATATGAGAAGAAAGAAGAGTTAATTAAACTGAAATCTGTAAAACTCAAAAGTTATAAAAGGCAATAGTTGTTCACACAATGTAAATTAGACTGTGGAACTCATTTCCACAATACACTGTTGCGACCCTATGCTTCACAAGAATCAAAAAGGAAGTAGACATTTTCAGGTATAAGAATAATATTTAAAGTTATAATAGTAACTATTAAAAACAAAGGAACTTTGGAGCAGATATAAAGCATAATGTTTTAAGACTTAGGTCAATGTGTACCTGGAAACTTGCCCTGAGGGCAAGTTATCTCATAACCATTTACTGCAGCCCAGCTCTCAGATGCAGCTTTTATAGGCCACTGTCAGAGTCACAATAGTTAAGAAAGACATTTGGTCTGATCCAACATAGCAGTGCCTACATTCCTGTCAATTTAAAATCTGCAGCAGCAAAATAATAACAATTAACTGGAGAGATGGGAAGAGGAAAAGGTGGTACTTAGGAGAGGCAGAGCAGTCTGGAGAGATTTTACTACTGCTGGCAGTGATGTGGCTCTTCTGCAGATGAATTACTTCTATTCCTAGGGTTTCCAATCCAGCACCTTTTCAGAAGAACTACACTCTCTTCTCCTATCTTGTGTCCAGACCCAGTTGCTGCAACAAAAACCACTATAAAGACCAGATTCTTCTGTCTTTGGACACAATGAGAGTTTTGCCATTATCTCCAGCATGGGGCAGGACTGGATCTCAACAATGTGTTGTTTTGCTTTATATCTCATTTACTAAACAAGGTACATAAAGTACTTCAATTATGTCTGTTCTCAGAAAGAATAATAAATGATAAACTATACTGTCATGCAAAATGCTTCTATCAGTGTGTGCCTGGTGCAACCATTGCAAAAAAGGCAACGTGTAAAATAAAAGATCAGAAATTAGTTAAGAGGGCAAGTACGATCAACTAGATATCGAGCGTCTCAGAGGGGTAGCCATGTTAGTCTGTAACGTTAAAAGCAATGAGCAGTCCTGTGGCACCTTAGCTCTGGTCTACACTAGGGAGTTATTTCGAAATAACCTCATTTTTAAATAAGCAGAGCATCCACACTACCAAGCCTGTTATTTCAAAATTACAGGCTGGTTATTTTGAAATCTGTACTCCTGCTTTCCTCAGAGAATAAACTTATTTCAAAATAGTTATTTCAGGATTTATTATTTCTAATTTAGTTATTTCAAAATAATTTTCTAGTGTAGACATGCCATTAGGATTAGAGACTAACAAATCTGATGAAGTGTGTTTTATCCATAAAAGCTCATAATATTATATATTTGCTAGTCTCTAAGCATTATTTCAAAATAACCTAGTCTGTGTCTACATAGCAGGCAGTTAATTTGAAATCATGTTGAAATACACTCAAGCTGGAGGACATCTTACTCTGACTTCTGTAAGCCTCATTGTACAAGGAGTAAGGGAAGTCAGAGGAAGAGTGCTCTATTTCAAAATAAGCAATGAAAATGATATAGCTCAATTTTAGTAGCTTATTTTGAGTTAAGCCTGGTTATGTAGGCACACCCTTAATTACCATAGGACTGCTCATTGTTTTTCGATATCGGGAAGGAAAACATAAAAATCTTAATAGTCTAGATATCATGTATGGAATTATGTATAAAAAGTATTTTCACTTTGGGAGTATGTACTTGGTGGCCTTAGTATGTATTAAATAATAAAGGACCAGATCATTTTCTTCTAAAATGTGGAGGACTTCTTCTCCCTTCAGAGCTCAGTCCTCCCACAAGATGCTTTGGTGGCATCATCCACCCTCTTCCAAGATTCTACAAAGAATTCATCAGAAGGCTGACAGCATACAGCAAGATGGACAAGGAAAAGGCACACTATGGACAACCCTCTGTTTGTTAGGGCAAGGACAAGGAAAACAAGCATTGCCCACTCCAACCCTCTACCCAAGACCCACAGAGATTACCTGGGAAAGATAATATATTTCCTGTCTGGAGCTGAATTACCTAGTCTATAGAACCTTTCTGCAAAGGGAAATCTCCCTTAAAAGGGAGACCAGGAATCCATGTTGGGGAAGTTCATCTGAGCTGCACTGCCACAATTAGCGACTGCCAGAACGGATAGCCACTTTGAAGGATCAGGGCCTCTATGTGGTTGATTTATTATTTTCTTTGGATTCCATTAGATCCTCCACATTAGGTGATTCATGGGTGGAGGCACATGAGATCATATGTCCCTCCCCCTCAGATTTCAGCCTTCCATTTAGCAACAGTTAAATGTTTTGAAGGGACCCATCCAGAAGGGCTGCTGCAGACTCTGTCCTTCATGGCAGGGAGTACGGGAAAGCACTTGAACCACCTCTCCCAACAGCAAGAAGGCAGCAACTTACCCTGGTGGCAACACTTAGGCTAGGTCTATATTGCGCTCCCTTGCTCAAGAAAATATGCAAATGAGGCGAAGCGGTGAATATCGCTGCACCTCATTTGCATACTTAATGAGCCACCATTTTGCGCAAGGGGCTTTTGCACAAAAACCCCCTGTTACGCAAGAGACATTCTGCCTGAAAAAAAGCGGCAGAATGGCTCTTGCACAAGAGGGGGTTTTTGCACAAAAAGGAGCTATGTAGACTCCGAGTGTACACTTGTGCAAAATGGTGGCTCATTAATTATGCAAATGAGGTATGGTGATATTCACCACTTCACCTCATTTGCATATTTTCTTGCGCAAGAGAGCACAGTATAGATGTAGCCACTGTGTGTGTTATTCAGCATGGGAGAGAGAGAGCAGAAAGGCCAGAGCCACCCTTATACAGCTGCATATTCTGCAAGGATATCGAAAAATTTGGGGAACCATTGGGTCTTAAGGTCCACTCACCCGCTCAACCTATTCCTGTTCTGTGACTCTGCTTCCTTTGGAGAGGGTCTAATTAATTTAAAAGTGAAGAAGTCTACCAGGCCTGTTAGCAGAACACTGAAGCTATTCAAAAGGTAATGAAGCCATTGAAAAGGCATTTGCCCAACCCATGTATCTACTATCAATTTCTGAATTTATTGTGTTAGTCTACACTCTACAGGGCCTCAGTTTATTTTTTGTTTAAACTATTTTATTAATGTGTTGCTGAAGATTATAAAATCCCCTCTCTAAAAAACTGTTCCCTCCCCAGGCAGTCATTGAGGATAGGGGCACCAGTTTAATAGTATTGCGTACGGCTCCATAAATCTTCAGGATGTCCCTGAGAAGGGCAACTGGCTGTGGGCTGAGGATCAACCCCCCTTTGCCATCCCCACCGGGGAAGAGAGGTCTGCTTCTGCCCTGCTGCTGGAGTCTCACAGCCTCCAGCTGCCTGCTTCATAGACTGCTCTGAAGCAATCACTGTATCACTGTTACCAGGGAAGAGGCTGCTCTCCAACTCCTATAGCAGAGGCTCTTCCCAGGGGAAACTGCTCCCCTCGCACGTCAATGGGGTTTGCCCTGTCTTCCATTCAGCAACAGATTTAATCCAGGGGCAATGTAGATTATGGCTAATTTACTGCATTAGTGGGAGAGTGAAGGACATTGCACCAGAAGTAGTTTCCTGGAGAATTCTGACTGCTTGAAGAGGAAAGAGGCAGTTAAATCTACCCTGCCCTACTCAATACATAGGTAACATAGCCCCCCTCTCTCTCATTTTTCACAAGGCTGGGATAGGGGTGTGTGGTGCTGGTGGAGGTGTAGGGTGCTGACTCTGAGAGAAGGTCAGGGTGCAAGAGGGAGGATGGGCTGCTGGCTCTTTGAGACAGGCAGGGCAAAGAGATGAGCTGCAGGAGGGGGTGCAGGATATTGGCTCTGGGAGGGGGCTCAGGGCTGGGTGGTGCAGGAGGGAGTTTGGGATGCTGGCTCTAGGAGGAGAGGCAGGGCTGGGGCAGGGGGTTGAGAGGGAGAAGGAGGTATGGTACGGGGTACTGGTCCTGGGAGAGGGGTCAATATGGAGGTATAGGGTGCTCTCTCTGGGAGTGGGCTGAGGGTTGGTGGGTGGCCTGCCAGATGGCACTTACCACCAGCAGCTCCCAGTTGGCAGTGCAGCAAGGCTGAGCCAGGCCCCCTGCCATTCTTGGAAGGGGCCAATGTGCCTGTGTGAGGAGACATGTGGTTCTATATGCTGCCCCTCTCCGCCGGCACCTCCCCTCAGTTCCCATTGGCCACAGTTTCCCATTACTGGCCAATGGGAACAGCGGGAGGGGGGGTACTTGCACACAAAAGCAGCATGCCAAGACTCCTGCCTCCCTTAGCAGCATCCGTGCTCCACCATCAGAGATCACGCTCACCTGTGAGATGCCCCAGGATTGACAAATCAATCCAGTCAACCAGTTGGTAATCGCTGCTTTAAGCAGAGGGGCTGTGTCTAGACTGGCAAGTTTTTCCACAAAAGCAACTGCTTTTGCGGAAAAACTTGCCAGCTGTGTACACTGGCCACTTGACGATCTCATGTAAGAAATCAGTGCTTCTTGCAGAAATACTATGCTGCTTCCGTTACGGCAAAAGTCCTTTTGCACAAAAGGGCCAGTGTAGACAGCTCAGATTTGTTTTGCGCAAAAGCACATCTAGATTTTCCTCAAAAGCACTTTTTGCAGAAAAGCATCCGTGCCAATCTAGACGCTCTTTTCCGCAAATGCTTTTAACGGAAAACTTTTCCGTTAAAAGCATTTGCGGAAAATCATGCCAGTCTAGACGTAGCCAGGGTGTAATCATGCATTCATATTAGGCCAAAAGTAGGGGAAGAGCCACTGATTGTGCTATGAGTGTCCCTTTGCTTGTGATCAGGGAGGGCACACAATGAGAGTCTAGTTGGTATCTCCACAATTCCTCTAGCGATGTGTAATTTACCTCTTTCTCTTCCACAGCCAACCAGAAAAGCCCAAATGCCATGGTGCCCACTGGGGCATTTATGTGCGCCCGCCAAAACATCTGGGCTGACCCTGCCCCTGGCGCGTGGCACATGCGTGGTGCCATCCCCTGGTGCATGGGCGGCTCCTGCCCCGAGCGCGTGGCACATGCGCGGTGCTGGTCCTGGGCTCAGGGAGCGTGGGCGGCCCCTACCCCCTGCACGCGGCCCATGCACAGTGCCGGCCCTGGGCGCAGGGCGCGTGGGTGGCCCCTGCCCAGGGCACACAGTACATGTGCGGTGCCAGCCCTGGGCTCAGGGCGCATGGCCAACCCTCACCCCCAGGTGCGCGGCGCACACATGGCCCCACCCCCAGAAGCGCGGCGCGTGAGTGGCCCCGCCCACGGATGACCAGCACGTGAGCGGCCCCGCCCCTAGGCGCCCAGCAGCCATGAAAGGTTGGGGACCACTGCCTAAACATTCTTTTTATTAGTTGTTGAAACTATTGTAATTTGAAATGAGCACTTTAACACAGTGAGTTTCATATTAAAAGCCTTATTATCCAAAACATCTCTCAACTGCTGGCACCCCTGTCACAAAACTCTTTTGTAAGAATGATACATTCAGAAAAGCTTTAGTAACAATGGCTAGAAAAAGTAACTAAAATTTTCATATGACTAATCCCATGGTAGATAATGGAGTATCTGTACGGGATCAATGTAAAGTGCTTTACTAACAATGGAGAAACTCACAAGCTGTGATGCTAAGGCAGGAGTAGGCAATAATTTTTAGTAAGGGGCCAACCCAAGATTTTGGAAAGTGGTTAAGGGCTGCACTCTTCCATGATACTAATGGAGGAGGCACAGGATCTAGGATGGAGGTTGCGTGCAGAACGGAGGCTGGGGTAAGGCATTGGGGTAAAGGAGGGCATGTGGGGTACAGGATGGAATTTGGGCATAGGAAGCAGTTATGACCTGGGGCATGAGACTAGGGTTCAGGAGGGGGTACAAGGGCTTGGGTTGTGACCTAAGGCAGGAGGGGATTGTGACCTGGGGCAGAGGCCCGGGGTGCAGGAGTGGATACAAGGATTTGGGTTGTGACCTGGGGCAGGGGACTGGGATGCAGGATCTGGGAGGGGATATGGGTGCAGAGGGTTTGGGTTGTGACCTGGGGCAGGAGTGGAGGGGGCAGAGCGTTGGAGGGAGGGAGGAGGTGGAGTGCCAGAAGCAGGCTCTGACCGAGAGTCTTACCTACGTAACACCCAGCCAGCAGCCCAGCACGTTTCTCAGGCAGGCTCCCTGCCTCCCTATCCCCCGCACAAGCTGCGGGGACCACATATATCTGTGAATAAAAGCCAGAAGAGAGGGTGGAGTGGTGTTTGCGCACTGCCTGTTCTTCAAACAGGCAGGTCCCATTGGCCAGAAACTGGACAATGGATTGTGCAAGGGGCAGGAACAGAGCATGAAGCCTCTCCCCCTTTCCCAGCTGTGAAATACAAACAGCCAGGCAGCTGCTTTTTTGAGTGGCACATAGGAGGAAGTGGGGCAAGCAGGGAGTCTGCCTGAGGCTCCCTGCTGCATCCGCAGGCCGGATTCGATGGCTTGGTGGGCCGGATCCAGCCCTATTTTGCCCAGGCCTGTGCTAGGGAAATGCTCTTTTGCATTGTGGAATTAATAGTCCTGCTTTTAGCAGTTTGCTTGCTCATTTAGTTTCCCATTGAGGAATCATCTATCAAACCCGTGAAGTGATAGGAGATTTTATATGACAATTTCCATGTTTTTCATGAAGATTTCTGAAGGGATGTTAGCAATTAGGCTCTCTGTGTGATAACTGGATCAATGTAGTAACATTTCTTACTGTTTACAATTATTGTGAAATAGAGGCATGACAAATTGTTGGCTGAGGAGTAATTAAATCGGTTTCAGTTATAGCAGTTTCACCTTTAGGTGACCCTCCTTCCTGTACTGTACAACTGAGTAGATTATGATTGTGCACTCCAGATGGCCCAGAGAACATCGGCATTGATTAATGCTGTACAACTGGTTAGAACAAGAAACAGAAAATCACATCTAGTTGAACAAGTATGTCAGTAAGGACTTCACTTCCTGGGAGGGAGAGAAACCTACTATTATAGTCTGTTTTCTACTTAAGACAGGAGATAGAAATTTTCACTTTACTAAATGTTCATTTTCTAAAAGAAAGAAGCAGCATGACCCGTATGCAACTCTAGAGGAAGACCGACCTGTAAGAGAAGCTCATCTAAGATGATAAGCATTCAGGAAAATCATGAAGCATCTGATAAACAGCAGTATTTCAGATCCAGTCAGAATGAAAGTATATTGAGTTGACATGCTTAAATAAGTGATGTGTGCAGACCATGAGAGTTATGTGAGAGAAACTGGGCAGTATTTAAGGGTTATGAAAGATTACAGGTTATGAAAGATCTTATATATTATGAAAGATTGGCCAAGAGCTCAATCTAGGAAGGTGAAAAGTGCCTTCATTGCACGCTGAAATAAACAGAAGTTGAGGGCACTCAGCACCACATTGTAGGCAGTGCTTGACACCTTGCAGGATTGTGCCATTCGAGACATTTGGATAAATTCAGCGTAATCAGCAGAGTAATAATAAAAAGTAATAATAAAAAGATGTAAAACAGGGGTAGGAAGTTTTGCTATCTGTTTTTAGATATTACAGGGAATACTACAATCTTCTGCAGAATATTAATGAAGTTCTTAAAATACCATTTATAGTAAGTGATTAGTTTGTTTGTTTTTTAATTTTGTTTTTAATTTGAAGTATGAGCTGAACAGATATAGGGCCAGCATGAATCTCCAAAAAATTATGTCTTTGTCAAATGCCACTTCTGCCCCTAAAAATGTTTTAAGAGACAATGTGGGTGAGGTAATATCTTTAATTGGACCAACTTCTGTTGGTGAGAGAGACCACCTTTTAAACCATCTTGAAATAGAATCTGAAGTTGGTTCAATAAAAGACATTACCCTCACCCAGCTTGTTTCCACTATCCTGGGATCAACACCACTACATAAAATCGACACTGCATACCTAAAATCTTTGAAATTCAGTGTCCTTCCCAGGGCTTATAAAAACCTTTCATTAAAATTCTACCGCCAAATTAAAAGGAGTACTGCAATAATGTTCCTGCCTTTGACGGAGTCACCCCTTCTGGAAATGACTTATTCCTACAGCTCCTAAAAATTCTTGTGATGAATCTTTACCCCTTGTCCCATCAGCCAGGTTTCATCAAGTGTCAGAAATTATCCAAAACTGTCCTCAAGATATTCCTGATTCCACATACCAGCTCTTCAGAGTAGCAAGATAAAAAATGTTCTGCTTTGTATTTGAGTAATAACTGCAGAATTACAAAAGGAAAAATCCAAAGTATTGGTTTTGCTGTTGCCAGTCTATTAGTAACTACACAAATCTTCTTTCATAATCATCCATAAAAAAGGCAGCCATCCTAATAGTGATCCCAGGATTGTCTCAGGACATGTAGATTTGCTTATTATTTGCCAAAATGTAAAATGTCTTTACTAAATATTGCTGGTAAATATTCTTATCCAGTCTCTCCAAGTGTAGAAACAGAGTTGGGGCCAGATCCTCCAGTATGATCAAGCTGTGCTGAGGACAAAAATCAATGCAAAGAACAAAGTGACTTGAAGCACCAGGGCATTCCCCAAATCTGATGGCAACCAGAGGCATATTCAAAGTCAAGGGAGACTTAGGACTGTTTTAACTTATGTTGCCATTCGACTGCAGTAATACTTCCTAGGTCCCTGCTGTCCAGGGCTGGCCTTACCATGAGGCAAACTAAAGTGGTCGCCTCAGATGCCAGACTGTGGGGTGGCGCCACTAGGACCCTGAGTGTAGAAAACTGTGTCTGCTGCTGTTAGTTCTCCTTTATTAGGGTAGGTAGCGGAGCAGTACCATGAAAGGAGTAGAACAGGAAGAAGGCAGAATTGAGACCTTTCAAAGTTTTGGCTCAAGTGAGGGGACACGGGGGCATCATTTGAGCTCCCTGCCTCAGATGCCAAAATGTTGTGGGCCAGCCCTGCTGCTGTCTCAAGATCATCAGAAAACAAGGGGCTCCAAACACACTCTTCCTGCCCCTTATATTACCACGGTACGCTACAGCAACCAGAAATTCCTTCATGCAAGAGGAGCTTCTAGCTGCTTAGTACAGTGCTACATCCACTTTGCACTGAGGATCTGACCCTTTGAATTTAAGGCTGTGTAAATATTGTAAAAAACTAACTCATCATGAGTATCAGTATTTTCATTTCTAAAATCAAGATCTAGGAGTGAGCGTGCAGAGAAACAAAACAACTTGCTACAAATCCAGCCTCAAATGCCACTTGTTAACCAAATCCTCCTGTTCAGTATGATGCCACACCTCAGTTCAACAAAAAACTGGTTCATATAAAAGATCTGCAAAACAGGCTTAGGCAGCACAAATGGGGAGGCTCAGGAGCACAAATGGGGAGGTGGCCTGTAAAAACACAGCATGAATATGTGATGGCTATATAGACAGCCTTTAGAGGAGGAATAATTTCTAAGTTTGTGGATGATACCAAACTGGGAGGGGTTGGAGGATAGAATGAAAATTAAAAATGATCTGGACGAAATGGAGAAATGATCTGAGGTAAACATGATGAAATTCAATTTGTGTTCCGTAAGTATGTACATACTAACATATGCGGTCTAAAGGATTGAGAAAAAAACTTGGTGTCAAAAAATCCAACTTTATTATTTACTCAAAAGGAACTGCAGAATGATCAGCACTTGTGAAAGTCAAGTTACTTATTTAGACATAGGAGCCTAACTTCAGACTCAAATTAGGCCTGGTTCACCCCTCTCTCCAGTTGGAGGGAGGGGTGAACTACATGGTGCTGTGACTTAGTACATGATGAGTCTCTTCCTGTAAAGGAGAGCACAGGGGCAGGCCTGCTGATGGGGGGGAAAGGGCGACAATTGGCCCAAGGCCCAGTGATTCAAAAGGGCCCTCTAAATCATTGCCAGAGTGCCAGGCTGTGTGCTATGAACAGCTCTAAGGGCGGGGAGGTGGCACACTGCACTCCAGGCAGTGCTGAAGGCCAGTTGCCCTTAGCCCTGCCCCTTCTGCCCCATTCCTTTCAGAAGTGTGGAGCTGGGCCCCCACTATGTTGCCCAGGGGCATGTCAGCTCCATTGCACAGGAGAGTCTGTTGATCAGCTCCTTTCAGGCAGCACCAGCTCATGCACTATAAGATGACACTCTCCCAGCCAAGGGAGACCTGGGTTTCCTTTAGGAGGAAAGGGTGGGAGATAAAAAAGGACAAGAATAGGATCTCGGATGGGAAGCCAACAGGGACCAGAATTCCCTCCTTTCCCCCCAAGAAATACAGTATCTGAATTGGCACAGGTTATAAGATAGAGAGTAAGGGTTTCTGTGCCTAACACCAGAAATATTACAGCAGTGCAGCTGAAGTGCTTGTAGCACTGTCTTGTAGACACTACAGAGAAGGAAGGAGCTTGTCAGTCACTTTAGTAAATTCATTTCTCTAAGAGGTGGTAGCTAGAACAATGAAAGAATTCTCCCTTTCACCTTGCAGTGCCTACACCCAGGCTTAGGTTAGCTTAATTACATTACACAGGGTGTGCAATTTTTCACAGCTCTTGAGTGATATGGTTAAGCCAACCAAATATTGTAGTATAGACCAGGACTAAGTTTAGTGAATTACAAATGTTTTAAAAATGCAAATATGCTCATGACTTAGGCATTTTATAGTCGTTTTTATTTCAACTGAAATCCTTTTTTTTTTCTGAAAGGTTGTCAGATTGATAACCCTGGTAGAGGCAGACTTCCCCTGTCGGCCAGGCAATATCAGTCTCTCTGGATCTTAGCTGCTGCATGTCACGATCATGCAGGAGAGTCCTGGCAGCTCTTATCTTAGGCTGTGTCTCAAAGGTGAGTTCTTCTTTCAGGTCTTCCCCCTTCTTCTTGGTGTTCCTTATCTCCCTTTGATCTTCTTCCAGCCTTTTGCTTCTTTCCTTCTGCTTCTGTTACTTCCAATCTTCTTCATGGTCTCCTTTTTGGACCCCAGTTTATATAATGAAACCTGAGTCCTGCTTAGCTATACCTTAACCAATTATTTTAGTATAATTTTACTAACCAATCATAACAAAATTACCTAACCTATCATACCCTACCTCCTTAATTAATTTACACCTAGCAAAATTAATTATACAGCAGACAGAAACAGTTACAAACCAGACAGAGATCACAGTCAAACAATAGGAAAGTGTAATGACAATGATCATAGAATGAGGATTCCACAACCTCAAGTATTGATAAGCAGGTTTTTTTGCCAGATAGAATGGTGTTACTTAAGTTTTCTTTACCCGTCTTCAGGGGCGGCCTGTGAGCCTAGGCAAACGAGGCAGCTGCCTAGGGCGCCGCTGGCCCGGGCGCCCGATGATGACGTCACGGGGTGCCCCATGATGACGTCATGGCCATTGACAGCCGTTCAGGCAGGAGCGCTGATTGCGCCATCCCACCTAGGGCGCCAGCTGCTGCAGCCGGCCTCGAGCCACTCCTGCCCGTCTTGAGAGCTGTTTCTTTATCTGGTGACAGTGGGAGAGCTATCAGGACAAAATCCCCTTCTCACAGCTTGGTATGACACTATTTTAATGCAATTTAGATGGAATGTGAGTATGTGACTAGGCCTTACAGCTAATGGCTGCTGCTCTTCAGTCTGGCTGCAGAAGGCGGCTTTGGCTGCCAATATGGCTACAGAAAAACCATATTGTTACAGTGCGCGGATCACAGGGAGGGAGTAGGGCATGCAGCCCGAGCCTTCCCGGCCCTAGAGCATGACAAGGGGTGCGGCTCCTAACCTGTCTGGTCCCAGAGCATGGGGAGGGCAGGCGGAGGGTGGCCCAACTTTCCCCAGCTCTGCAGCCCAGAGTGTGGGTGCTTGGGGGCAGCAACACTCCGCCTACAGTAGGAATTCTGGGGGCAGAGTGTGGGCAGGGCCGGGCTGCTGGTTTGGGAAGGCAGGCCCGTCCCCCACCTAGCATACCGGCCACCCACACTTCAAGATGCCACGGGATTCTTCATTGTTTTTCAGACACAGACTAACATGGCTACCCCACTGCAACTCTACTAAAGTATCTGAGCTACTTATCTGTGTGTCAGAGGCCCTCTCATGTTTTTAGGTAACATATTTTTCTTTTAGTTTATATGGTAGAAGCCTATGTTATTGGATCAGTAGATTTTTATTTCTATTCCTTTTGCCACTGAGAAGTTCCAGTTGATTACTGTGTATAACAGTGACACCTGAAACATCTATATGGCCATCTCTACACACATTTTAAGTATTCAATTCTATAAAATTCTTTAACACAATGGCTGAGCTGGCTTTTCTTTCTAGTACCCTAGCTTACATCTCCTAATTTTAATTTTCCAGAAAAATTCTCTTTTTTTCCTAGGGTAGTTATTAACGTTATATTACAGCCTAAAACATAAGCATTTTCTAAGCAGCTAAAATAATCGCAGCCTACCACTTGTTTTCAGTTCCTGTCCTGTGTCTGACTTATTTCCAAATAAAAATGAACAGTCTTAAAGCACCTTAGAGACTAACAAAACATGTAGATGGTATCATGAGCTTTCGTAGGCAAAACTCACTTCTTCAGATGAATAGTTTTTTCAGATGAAAGAAGGTTTTGCCCAGGAAAGCTCATGATATCATCTCCATGTTTTGTTAGTCTGTAAGGTGCTGCAAGACTATTAATTGTTTTTTAAGCTTTTCCAGTTACAGACTAACTCAGCTACTCCTCTGACACTTGATTTCCAAATGTTATCCTTCCCATTAAGGATTATATACGATAACCTTTTCAGAATAGGCAAACCACATAGGCCAGACAGCTGCTTACTGCTGTAAAATATTTAGGGAACATTACTTATCTAAATTACATACATCTCCACTTTGCTCTAGGGCAGCAAATATCTTACCGTGAATTTGGCAAAACCTTAGGACGGTTGTTTTAAATAGCTTTGTTTGTCAAATATAATAGAAATCCTACTAACTCTCAGAGTATATATTTTAATAAGATTTGTATACTAAACACATTACTGATTCTAACATATTTGCTGAGGATTTATTATGAAAAATATGTATTTCTATATTTAGAATGTGTACCTTATGTTCATCCACGTCCAACAATGCTATTAGTGGGTTAACATTGAAAAACATCAAAAATATCTTACGAAATATAACAAACTCTGATCTCACCTTTCAGGAGGTGAGTCAGGAACTTGCACCCTTCTCAAACAGCCTGGGGAAACAGATATTGCAATATGCTCAGAGACAAAATGGTTGAGGAGTGGAGGTAGGGTCAAAGTGTGAGAGCTGGTCCAAAAGGAGAATGCTACAATTAATAGACACTGGGGGACACGAAACCCATTTCAGTTAACAGGAAGGTTGGGGTTCAGTTCAGATCATCAAGGTTATACATTCTTAGGTTCAGTGGGATGTTAATCCTTCCCTGTAACTAGAAGAGCGAGCGGTGCCGTTCGAGCCTGTCTTCATGCTGCACAAAAGAGTGAGATTAAGTACAGCTCGCAAGGTTTACGGGCCAGTGGGAAGATCAAAGCGAGGAACCACCGTGACTTGCTCTCCCGCCACATCCTGCTGTTCACAGCAGCATTGAGTCACCGCTACTGAGCAGCTTACCTCCTCAGCAGCCCCTGTCGCTAAAATTAGCGGCCTGCAGGCTCTGAGCAGCAGCTGCAGCCCTCTCCCATCGCTCTGCCCAGTGCTAGCGTCAGATGCTTGGCCCTCCTGCCCCCGCCCGCCTTCCGCAGGCCGTGTGGGCAGGCACACGCTGTCATTCATTGCAGAGAGGCGGTGCAGGGGGAAAGAGTGACAGGCACAGCCCTCCCTCTGTGCACTGGGGAGAGAAGGAAAGGGGAAGAGACGAGAGAGGAGGAGAGAAACAGGAAAGGCCGGGGGGCGGGGGAACGAGCCAGCAGCAGCAGCAGCAGCACAACTGACACCCTGCATCTGGAAGCAGCAGCCTGCGGCAGCTGGGAGGAACCTCCCCATGCGCCCCCCCCCCTCCCGCTACAGCAGCGGCCGGGGAGAAGCCAGGGAAGTTCACGGGCAGATCGGATCGGTGCGGGAGGGGAGGGGGAAGCTGGAACACTGCCCCCCCCCACTTTTGCGCCTTGGCAGTGAGAGTGACACGGAGCCCCGGGAGCTGCCGGAGAAGAGGCGGCAGGAGGCGCCGCGATGAAGCCCTGCGAAGAGGAGGGGCTGGGGGCCGCGGCCGGAGGGGACCCCTGGAAGGAGTGCATGGAGGTGGCGGTGCAGCTGGCGCTCCGGGCTGGGCAGGTTAGCAGCAGCACGAGCCCACGCTGAGATACTTCTGTACTGTGCCTCGGTCTCCTCCCCTGCCCCTGCTCGCTCTGCCTGCCCCGGTGGCGGCTCGGGGACCCGGCTAGAGAGAACCTTTCCTCCCCCCGCACCCAGGCTGGCCCTTGCCCTTCTGGAGGGTCAGTCCCTTCCTCCTTGCAGGGAAAGCAGGGTCCGCGCTACCTAGCAGGAGAGAGCCGCAGTCCGTAGAGAGTTTTCAGCGGCTCTCTCCCTATTACCCCCCCCCATAAATGCCCCTCCCCGAGGAAAGGGAAGGGCTAATGATGCTGCCGGAGCGGCAAGCTCAGTTCCCCGGTGCGCACTACACCCGTGTGCGGACCTGTTGGTGCCTGCGGTGTTAGTGAGGGCGGGCGGGGGAAGGCACCGGCCGGGGGAAGAGTTGCAGCAGCGATCTCTGGAGGGGAGGGGATTAGCGTCAGAGCCAACTGGGTCAGGTCAAACGCGGCGACAAAGCTGCCTTAGCCAGATCCCCGCAGCGCCCCTGCTTCCCATTACCAATGGCATGTTGTGCACGCGGGCCAAACAATCACACCAAGTCGCTGTTAAAAACCCAAGATTTTTGCAAAGCACATTGGGCGACGGATGCTTTTGTTGAGCTAGAGACCTGCCAGTGCATGCTGCACATAGGAGAATTTTCAGCATGGTGTTGAATACCAATGAAGGGGTTTGCGTTTGTAGAAGCAGAGCATAGGTGATATTTTTAGCAAACGTGTAGCAATGCGGCCTTTCGTCTTTCCTTATGTTTTGTTTTTTGGAGGCGTTAGCAGCCTGAATGACAAATACTCAAGTCAGCAATAATTATCTTTTAGATGAATGGCATTATCATACCGGTTTGAGGAAATTGAGAATGCAGTAATTAAGTATTGTCTTAGTATGGCATTTCAGAGACATTCTACCATAGGAGTGTTTGCTTCACATTGCATAATTCAGAAAGAATAAAAAAATAGCCCATAGGTAAGGAAGGGGTGTTTTTTTTAAATAATTCTAATTAGCAGTATGGAAAAAAAGGCTCCAAGGCACCCTCCAGAAGCAGACATATTTTATGGCTGGGCGCATTTTTTATATTTAAAAATAAGATGAGTATGATTTGCCAAAGTAAATATGTTTTAATATATTTTCTTTCTTAGTAAGAAAAAAGCATTTTCATATGTATTCAGACCTGCTGATGGGGGTGTGTGTGTCAAAGGTTGCAGTTGCTTCAGGACCCAGTGATTCCAAGGAGCCTGGGGCTCCTGACCACTGCCAGCTCTACCGCAACAGCAGCCAGAGGCCCCAGCCCTTTAAATCGATGCCATAGCATTGCACTGAGCACTGGAGGCAGCTCTTAGGGCTGCCTGAGGAGGTGGGGGTACCACGTTGCGTGCTCCGGGCATTCTGAGGGCTGCAGGGAAGGGTATGACACTGAGGGCTGGCTGCTCCTGGCCCTGCCCATTCCAGCTGAGTTGCCACCCCTTCTGGAGGTACAGAGCCAGGCCCCCCCATACCTTAGCCAGAGGCCCTGGAGGCTGCATGTATTACTGTAATATTATTAATATATATAGCTAATTAATAATGACACAGATGTAACTGGCCCCATCTCCTCACATGTTTGATATTTCAACAGTACTGGATAATATAGGTCTGATCTACTCTTATTAGCGGGGATATGATAGAAGTCTATAAAATCATGACTGGGATGGAAAAAGTGAACAAGGAAAAGTTATTTATTTATTCCCACAATATAAGAACTAGGGGTCACCAAATTAAATTAATAGGCAGCAGATTTAAAACAAACAAAAGGAATTTTTTTTTCACTCAGCACATAGTCAGCCTGTGGAACTCTTTGCCAGAGGATGCGGTGAAGACTAGGACTTTAACAGGGTTCAAAAAAGAGCTAGATAGATTCATGAAGGTTAGGTGTATCAATGGCTGTTAGCCAAGACAGGTAGGAATGGTGTCCCTAGTCTCTTTTTGTTTGGAAATGGATGACAGGAGAGGGGTCACGTGAGGATTACCTGTTGTGTTCCCTCTCTCTGGGGCATCTGGTATTGGCCACTGTTGGCAGACAGGATACTGAGCGAGATGGACCTTTGCCCTGACCCAGTATGGCCATTCTTATGTTCATTTATGCTGTGCGTTCCCAGAGCCTGTGTGTAACTGAAGGTTAACCAATGAGCCCAGATTCATTGGTTAACCGTGTACACGGTTACGCTTTCATATCCCCAGTGTAAACTAGCCCTAGACATGAGGTCCTGAGAAGAAAATTAGGCAATGGATATGTCTAGCATGCTAATGTTTCCATTATGTTTTTAAACTGTGATAGAAGAAAGGTGCTAGAGAATTAGGTGAGAAATCCGGACAGAACTCCCATTGCGTTTGGCAGGGCCAGGATTTCATCTTACATTGTTTTGTTCTTCTGTGACATTGTTAAGATATTTAGTAAAACCTAGGCAGGGATGATTTTAAAGAACAATTTTGTTTTGAGATATTACACTTTTCCCACCATTGGGGATTTAGGATTTAATTGCGCCCTTAAGGTGCAGCCCATTGAGGGGGCGGGGGAGAGGGGATCCAGAGCCACACTCCGGGAGACACAATCCCTCCTAGAACTGAAAGGTATGACAGGCAAGTGCATACCATGCACTTGGGAGGGCAGAGCATGATTCCCTCTCCACAGCCCGTCTGCGCTACTGTCTGGTATGGAAAGAGATGGAGCCATGGCCTTGCCTTTTCTCCATTCCCTTTAGGTGGCTTGCTAGGAGATACTAGTAAGGAACAGTCTCTGTCATCCTCTGCAATGTCACCATGATTATGTCACACTCTTGCATCTTCACTTCTCTCTGCGCTTTGTGCAGTCACACAAGGGCCATTTACAATCCACCTCTTAGTTGTGTGATGATGTGTCAATATGTCCTTGTCTAAATTACTGAGCTGTTAGATCAGCAACTAGGTATTATCTGTCCTTCCATATAAAAATAAACAATGATAAAATATGGACGAACTGTAATCTAATGAGGATGATTAGAGTTATACAGTATTTTTATAGCAAACATATAATTGCTTAGCTTGGTTGCCAGTTTGATTACACAATACCAATGGGGGATGAGCTATTTTTATTTCATTGACACTTTTTGTGGTTCCTGATTGCACTTATCTATCAGCTCTTATAATGCTGAAAGACGCTTTTACATAACTCCAACACCTAATTTGGAAGACCAGCCAAATGCATTAGAAGATTATATTTAGCCATTTAAAATGTATTATATCAAGTGTTCTGTAAGGGTTCAAATTTAATGGGATTATGTTGTACATACTCTGTATTTTTTCACCATTTGGCCAGATTCTAATACTCTTACCCAAGCTTGAAGCACTTCACTCCTCAAGCAGTCTCACTGATTTCAGTGGACTAGTGCAAGGTACTATTCAACATTAGAATCTGACCCATTAAGAGATACTTGATAAGCTTCATTTATAAAGAACAAATGCTGTTTTGTTTATAATGCCAAAAAGGGTAATCACAGTAAACTAGTTTCTGACTTGGATTTCAGATGCAAGAGAGTGAGATGAAGTAAGAACTACTCTCTTTAGGAATTTATGCAGCCCACACAGATCTTCAATCTGTCCATATAAGAGGGACAAAGGGATAGGCAAAAAACTAGGAGAACCTAGGCCACAAACCCCAACCCCTGACCGGAGTTTTTTGAGCCTGTACAGATGGAGTAGTAGTTTGCTGTTGGCACATGCCAAGAGAAAAGGGAATTCAGGAAAAGAACTGAGACTCATAGGTATGTCGCTAAGTCAGAATGCCTCGTAGGGCAGACCAGTTTTTGTATTACTTCCTCAGTCTAGCTCTGAGCCAAGGAAAAAAATTAATGTGTAATAACATCACATAAATGAGACCTCTTAATTCAAGTAAATGCTTTCTGACTGTTTGGGGACATCATGATAGTCAATTTAGGCCCTAATCCTGCAAATACTTATCCATAAAGGTAACTTTATACATGTAAGTGTGAGCCTATTGATTGTGGAATTAATTACATGTTCAGAATTACCCAGATGTAAAGTTTTTACAAGATCAGGGCCTTAATATAATGTACATATAAAGCACTAAAGTTACTTCTACACTGCATGGCTATTTTGGGACCCCAGAGGTATCCTGTAATAGCTACCCCACGTCTTAACAAGCAGCCCGTTATTTCAAAATATTTTTCAAAATAACGGGCATGCTGTTTCGGCATCTCAATAACCCTTGTTCCACGAGTATTAAGGGATGTCTCAAAATAGCATGTTATTTCGAAATTTGGCACTGTGCAGACGTGCCAAATTTCAAAATAAGCTATTTCGCAAGAGATTCAAAATAAGATACGCAATTTGCGCTATGCAAATTGCATATCTTATTTCGAGTTTAGGGTGTTGTGAGACGCACCCTAAGTTATCTAAAGAGGTTCAATTCCATTAAGAAAATGGGGTGGCACGTAAGGAAATAAAGGCACTTGGTGGAGTAAACGTTTAGCCATGTATTAATACAAAAATGTTTGTGTGGCATCTTCAAAGCCAAAAAATATAATTTCAAACTCTTTTGTGAACTAGGAAAATAAGTATAACTCAATTTACAGCTGGTGAAACAGAGACATATATGTAGTGGGACTTTTCTAGAGTCACATACCAACTCATGGTCCAGATTATCTAAGATCAATCACTGCAACAGTTGAGAGTGAAACCCTTCATATGTAATATGTTTTCCCATGATAAACAAGTGGTAGAAATGTAATTGGAATTTAGAATTTGCTGCTTTCCAGTTTCATACATAGTAGTGTGAAACAAATTGGCATTTGAACATAAATAGCTTTTCCTTAGGTAAGTTTAAAAATACTTTAGCACCACAGAGTTTTTGTTGGAGGATTTAAAAGAAACGTGCCTCACTCACGAGGAGGCTGTGTTTGAAATATGGGTTTGATGTTGGTTTTATGTTATATAATTATGTACAAATCAAGCAATTATGTTAATTTGTCTTTACTATCACTGACTGTTTTAACTTCTTAAGTACTTCATAATTGTTTTGTGTTAAAAAAAATAAATTAGCTATCCCTTCAAGAGAAACATTCTCATCATGCCTTGTTTTATAGTGTCTTGCCATTTGGAATAAACAGGCCAAGATTTAAAAAACAAACAAACAACGGAGTCCAAAGTTAGACTTCTAAGTCCATATTTAGGCACCTGAATAAGTGGCCACCTTATTTAGAAATATACTAAGTATCCAGCAATTATGACCAGCTCATAGTGCTAAGGATTTTTTTTTAAACCAGGCCATCTATGTGGTTTAGGACCCTACTGCTACATCCCCATATTTGAAAATCATGGCTTAAATCTGATAGAAGTTTCTTTTCAGAGCCAAGCTACTATGGTTTACATTTTCTGGGGGTGGGGAAGCAGGGCAGTGTCCTGGCCCACCCCTTCCACCTGAAGCCCCTCCACTTCTGGGGTGGCCCAGGGCCTCTTCAGAAATTTCTGAAGTGGTCCCCCTGTGTAAAATTATTGCACACCCCTGCTATAGAGTGATGCAAGGTGCTTTCTACCCTCATTGCCTCAGCAGTATTTGGCACCCCTGAACAAACAGGATGGATTTTGTGTCCCAGAACTGGATTCCTTCCTTTGCATGGTAGCACACTGATCTGTCTATGAATTTCAGGATCAGCAATGAACCTCATATGTAATGTATTTTCTTAGTGTCTAGGGCAGGAACGGGGAACCTTTTTTGCATTAGGGGGCCACTGACCCACTGAAAATCATTTGGGGGCTGCACACAAGTAAGAAGCAAAAAAAAAAAACCCCTCAAAACCCTCAGTGACGTGGCTGTCGACTGAGAAGAAGAAAGACACGCCTCACATTCCCCTCACACACCAGAGCCTGGGGGGCCCAGGCTAGTAGATACTATGTGCTCCAGCTCTGCAAGGGGGAGGGAGAGGGGGAGTGGAGCACACACCACTTCCCCATACCAATGCTGTGGGGGAGCCCTGAGCCTCAGGGTTCCCGGCCCAGGTCTAGGGAAGAAATGTTAGAAATAAAACTGATGTATATACTTTTCTTTCAGATTATTAGGAAAGCTCTTACAGAGGACAAGCGAGTGTCTACAAAAACATCTGCAGCAGACCTTGTGACAGAAACTGATAAATTTGTAGAAAATGTGATTATTTCTTCTCTGAAAGAGAAGTTTCCCTCCCACAGGTAAGTATCTCTAGAGAAATAACTGTCCAGGACTCTGTTGCCCTTGTGCAGGTTGCATATGTAAGCATAATTTAAAAAATGAATTTATAAAATTCAGTCCCTAACAACTGAATTCAGTTTTAATACCAATTAGATATCACTGTTCTCCTGTCTCCATTGTTAATAAATGTCTTAGAATCAAGCGTCATTCAGTTATCACTAAGGCCCCAGTCATGTGCGTAATTTTGTTTTACTCATATACATATGTGTGTGTACAGAATCTGGACTGAATATAGCATTGAGCTATATTTAGCTCTTCTATCATATGTTCCCAAACAGTTCTGAGGTAAAAAAGAATCAAGGGGACTCAGCTCTTTGAAGCATTAGATGCCTAGCCAATAGAAAAATAAATATACCAAGTGTTCATGGAATTTATCTACAGGTCTTAAACATAATTTAAGAAATGTGATTCCTGTTGAGCTATCTGAGGGTGTGTCTAGACTACAGGGTTTTGTCGACAAAAGTGGACTTTTGTCGACAAAACTATACTTGTGTCTACACTGCTGCTGAGTTCTGTTGACATAATGTCGACAGAACTCAGCAGTTTTGTCGACGGCTGTAAACCTCATACTACGAGGAATAACACCTTTTGTTGACAGAGTTCTGTTGACAGAAGTCGTTATTGCATCTACACTGTCCTTTGCGTCTACACTGTCATGTCAACAAAGCAACTTGCTTTGTCGACAGAACTGGTTGCAGTCTAGACGCTCTTTATCGACAGAAGCTTTGTCGACAGTATCTGTTGACAAAACTTCTGTCGACAAAAGCCTGTAGTCTAGACGTACCCTAAGAGTAACACTTATAAACAAAGGCCTTAAAATGATACATTTTAGCATATTCACTGACGGGAAATAGGCTTTATAAAACACGTCTTGGCTTGACACACACAAAATATATACTGTACAACTGATTTCCACATTTGACTTTAAAACCATTAGGGTAACATTCAGCCCTCTGCAGAGGAAGGCAATACAAGGCCTCTGTGCCACTTAAATCTACATAAATCCTCTTTGTGTACTTTACACGGTACACAGGCGTTGCACTATCCTTCTACGTACAGATGAATTTGTGTCAGATTCCAAAGAATCCAGCTAAAATGGAACATATGAAAAATCTGATCCAGTTGCTCATGTTGATGTTTAGAGTATATTTAATGCAAGAATTACTGAAAACATTTAGACTAAGTACATCTAAGTATTTGTTGTGTGATCCAAAATCATGGCAACGTTACACAATTTAAGTATACTGTATTTGGTTGCAATTCTTAGGCGGTGCTGGTATTTACAAATATATTAT
Organism: Pelodiscus sinensis; assembly: GCF_052426305.1. Taxonomy (NCBI): domain Eukaryota; kingdom Metazoa; phylum Chordata; order Testudines; family Trionychidae; genus Pelodiscus; species Pelodiscus sinensis. The sequence goes on from NC_143053.1 coordinate 88,995,292, forward strand.
TCTAATAATATTCCATCAAAAGTAGTTTGCTGTGCTGTTGTCTGATCTGTAGTATATGAGTTTTCTTTAATGATCTGCTCTAGCAGGGTTTCCCAGAATTTTTCAACTGCAGAACCCCTACAGGGTCCTGAAAATTTGGTGGAGCCCTTAAAATACCAAAATAAATAGGCAAAGTTTTGAAATTATACTTTTATTTTTTGCATATTTCTTATACATTATTATTCCCCAAGACAACTATCAGAAAATTAGTAACAAAATAACAACTGCCATTAATATTTTCTGGTGAAGCCCCTGGACCCATCTCATGGAGCCCAGGGCTCCATGGAACGCACTTTGGGAAACCTTGTGCTAGAGGAAGTGTAGCATACAAGGTTCATATAAAATGAGCATAAAGTGTTAGGAATATTCAGGCTATTTAGAACAGGAACAACAGGTGCAAGGTCAACATGGACCCAGAAATAGAAGTCTCCAACACAGTGAGAGATTATTAACCCTTTATAGCCAACTTCTGCTTCAAATTTGTCCAGGCATGTTTCCTAGTTTCTGATTTCATAAGTTAACTTAGTGAATTAAGCTTTCTTTAAGATAGTTTGGTTTCTGTTTGCTTTGTTTTGACTGGGGTTTGTTTTGATCCAGATGCATATTTCAGTTACAGGATATAGTTCTCTATTGAGTAAAGGTCTTGCAACATCTGAGTAACAGTAGCCAAGTACAAGGGTAAACAGCAAAGAAAAAAATTGACTTCAGTCCAGGTTTATTTGCTCTGTCTCTTCACTAGTCTGGCTCTCAGAGGCGTCCAGCTAATATTTTTAGATTTTTTTTATTCCCCTTTTCTTATATTATTTTTGTACTGGTACTTCTTAGTTCAAAAAGGAAATCCCAGTGGTGCAATCATTACCAGAGTTGTTACTGCAATCAGAGATCCTAGTGATGTGGCAGAATGATGCAGTCAGTGCACCATTTAGTATCAAGAAGATTTCATAGAGGTAAAGGGAAATAGCGGAAATGTTTGTTAAAAACTTATTTCTGTGTTGAACATCCCGCTCCCTGCTTGGCTAGTGATGAGAGTCAGCCCATTAACCTGTGCCTCAGTTTTCATTTCTGCTTTACTCAATTCTTTAAAAAAAAAAAGAATTTCTGTACTTCGATAGGTTTCAATGAGTAGTTTCTAGATGACAGATTTTTTAAACTTTTTTTATCTTTTCATAGTAACAATATACAGAGTGAAATGGTTTAGATAAGGCACAGAATGAAAACTACTCATCATGTAGTTTTCCATTAATGAGATTATTCTTATACAAAGCAGTATCTTTCGGTCCTGTGTTATGCACTATGATGGGCTTAATTTGCTCTCACGGACGGTAATGGGATTGTTACTGGTTACTTCACTGGGTGCAGGATCATACTGATATACAAGTCTGACCTTGCACTAGTGAAGTCAATGAGATTGAACTTTGTCATTGACTCAGATGGGCATGAGATCAGGCCCCTGTACCTGTACATTTATTGTTACTGTGTAAAGTCCTTTTAAAATCAATAGTGCTAATACATTTTCAGTTTCAAAGCAGCTTTCCTACATTACAAAAGTTTTGAAAGTAAATAGTACTGGGGACTGCACCCTGCTAGTTGGCTACGCTTGCCAACCCTGGCTTTCACAGCCAGAGAACCCGATGACATCATTCTGTCACCTGGCAGAAAAAACTTTTTTTATATATAGAGAGAGACATTTAACTGGTCTTATACAGCAAACATGTTTTTGCCTTCCTTTTCCACCTCACCAGGCTTTCTTCTCTCTGTGTCCTTCCCCGTCAAAGCCCCAACGGACCTTTCTCTCCCTGCCATCACTCACTTCACTGCTCCAAGCCTCTCTCTAGCCCACCCACAAGGGCCTTAATTGTAACCATCACTTTCCCAGCCAAAGAAGACTGGAAGTGACTCACATCAGAGACTGTCATTGTCTCTCTTTTACATGGTTTACTCTCTCATACCATTAATCTGTTTCCTCCCTTTTTCTCCATAAGTGCCTCTGTCATCACTCCTTTCCAATTTCTAGGAAGCCCAAATGGGCAAGAACTGAACATGAACATTAGGTGGGAGTTAAAATATTTTGATGGGGGTGGGTAGCCAGGATTTCAAAAGTGGGTGCATAAAGTTAGGCTTCTTAAGTCCAGCTTTATCATTAAAGACACATATTTTTTTAAAATCTTGGTTCACAGATCCAGTAAACATTTTTATTATTTAATCTATTTGCACTGTGATAGCTCCCAAAAGCCCTAATGAGATTTGGGGCCCTATCATCCTGGATACAATATAAACAAGCTAAGATTTATTCTTTAAGGAAAGAAAGAAGGTGTTGTTCACTCTGACATATAGCATACCAAGTTTTAGATAGATACAGTTTGAAAAGTGGGAAGGGTGGCTACGTTGATACAGTAGTTTAACACACTAGCCTCTCAGCTCTTCTGACCTCTATTCAAATCTGGATTAGGTCCCATCCCCCACCCTCCGGTGAAAATGAGTTTTGTGGTTTTGGCCTAGTCTTAATGGACATCTGTTCATATCATAAAACCACAGTAAAATTTTCTGTTGGAATAGCAGGGAATTTGCAGGTCAGGTCTGAGCTGCATTCAGAGTGAAATTCACTCCTGTGCATATGGCCCAACCAAGAGCAATGCATTACATAAGCCTTCACATGGGACCTCAGTGGTGCATAACTCTTGGGTGATCTCCCTCCACAAGTATATACTTTGTCGTTAGAGAACTGCATGGGAGAAGAATGAGGCTGGTTCTGTCTCATAAATATAAAATCTACCACATTTCCAAGGAAGACATGTGAAATAACTGTCAAAATATAAAACACTGGATTATTGACAACAGAGCGCTTACGTTGCTTTGTATCTGACTAGAAACTTCCACTAATTTCAGTCTTTCTGCTTCCTCTATCCTAGTACTGTGTAATGTTTTGTAAGTGTCCCTTAGGAATTCATATTTTTAGTATGTGTAGCTTTTCTGTAAAGGTTTTTGAGACACTAGTGGCACGCCTTGCTCCTTCTTCCATGTCCATAGAGGGCCTCTGATGCAGCTGAGTTAATTTATATCTACTGAGCTGGGGATAGGGGAAGGATTGGGGGGAACCAAGTAGGAGCTTTTGCATCCCCTTAATGCTATGGAGACCATCTCAGGTTTGTGGATACAGCACTATGACGACCCACATTTTCTTTCCATCAGTGCAACAAGCAGTGGAGTTAACGTAATCATAGGGCAGTAGTAGCAGATACGAAGGGGCTCCATTTGTGTGTCTGTTCTTGGCTTGAGGAGGAAGTTTCTTTTGCCAACAGGCCTTTGCAGGACTGCCCCCTGTGCCAAATCGTAACTGCTTGAGTATGGTGCAAATGACAAAATGTAACTCTACCATGCTGACTCTGTGTTCAGAATTACCACTGAAATCAATAGGCATTCCACATGCAAAACACTTGCAGGTGCAGGCTCTGAGTCATGTAGGGAAGTGGCCCTCAACCTTTCCAGACTACTGTACTCCTTTCAAAAGTCTCATTTGTCTTGCTTATCCCAAAGTTTCACTTCTCTGAAAAACTACCTGCTTACAAATCAGACACGGAAATACTGCCCACTATTACTGAAAAATGGCTTATTTTCTCACTTTTTGCCATATAATTATAAAATAAATCAATTGGAATATAAAAATTGCACTTATATTTCAGTGTATAATATAGAAAGAAGTATGAACAAGTATGACATTTTAGTTTGTATTGACTTTGCTATTACTTTTCCTGTAGCGTATTGTAAAAGTAGGCAAATAGCTAGATGAATTGATGTATGCTCTGGGATAATATATACCCCTATTCGAGAACCACTGATCTAGGGAAGGGCAAAGATAACTAAGGGTGAATGGACAGATGCCAGAACTGAATGTACAATTCACAGGAAAATTAAAACAGAAATCCTATTGAAATACTGTAGACTAGAATAGGAGAGAAAATCAGCAGCTCAATCAAGAAATCAATTCCTATAAATTTTCTATTTAAAAAAAACCCAGTGAGTTACTCTGGGTTTTACAAAGGCAAAGGTTTAGTTTTGTGAACTTTTTACTTCCTGATCTATTCTGCTATTAAAAAACTGTGGTGAGAGTTTTTCTAAAGCTGCATTAGTTCATGTTAATTCACCTGCAAGGAACAGAGGATACATTTGGCAGCCTGCATTACAGGCAGTCCCCGGGTTACGTACAAAAATAGGTTTGTTCTTAAGTTGAATTTGTAGGTAAGTCGGAACTGGCTCCAGATTCATCTGTTGCCACTGAAACTGACCAGGGGCTGACTACAGGAAGCCCGAGGCAGAGTTGCTCTGCCCCCAGCTTCCTGGAATCAGCCTGATCAGTTTCATCAGCTGCTGAATCTGGAGCCTGGGACAGAACAGCTGGGGCGCTGCCAGGTAGGTTCCCACAGGACCAACCCGGCAGCACCCCAGCTGCTCTACCTGAGGTGTCCCGCAACAAAAGCCTGGTCTGCGGAGGGGGGGGGGGCGCACTAGCTGCGCCCCCTCCCCCTACCAGCAGACCAGGGAGACCCGAGCAAAGCCGCACAGGCGGAGGGACTCCACTTCCTGTGCGGCTTTGCTCCTGTCTCCCTGGGTTGCTGGGGGGAGTCCCCCCAGCACGCCAGGGAGACCCGAGCAAAGCCGCACAGGCGGAGGGACCCCGCCACCCTTGTGGCTTTGCTCCTGTCCCCCTGGTCTGCTGGGGGGGTCCAGCAAAGCCACTAGACCCCCCCCAGCAGACTAGGGACACCCGAGCAAAGCCGCCGCCTGGGCGGCTTTGCTCGTTTGCCCGGGAGCAAAGCCGCCCAGGCAGCGGGACCCCCGCTGCCTGGGCGGCTTTGCTCCTGTCCCCCTGGTCTGCTAGGGGGGTCCAGCGGCTTTGCTGGACCCCACCAGCAGACCAGGGAGACTGGGAGAAGATTTTCTCGCCCCGGAGGACACGGGCGGCGACCCGCCGCACGTGAGCTCCGGGGCGAGAAAAGCCCCGTTCGTAAGTGCGGATCCGACATAAGTCGGATCCGCGTAAGTCGGGGACTGCCTGTACTTCCTGCTTGAAGTGGGTCTGAGCTGCCAAATTGTAATCCAGATCTAAACTTCTGCCAGGGTTGGGGTTTCATTTCAGATATATCTTTACATGTATTACATGACTTTAAAGTATGTATCATTAACATATAGGGAGGGGAAAACAGAATGGGATTTTTTTAATGTACTCTATAAAATAATTTCTGAGCTATCTTTTTGGAACTTTTTTACAATGTTTCTGTGAGTTGTCGGTTGGTGGTGGGTGGGCGTGTGGTGGGTTATTTTTTAACTAAACTTTAAAAATACATGAATGTTACACTAGGCTCCAAAAGCCAAGAAGATAGAGTTGAGTTTTCTGAGCGTACTTTACTCCATGTCAAATATAGGTTTATTGGAGAAGAGTCCACTGCTGCTGGTTCAAAATGTGTCCTCACTGACAACCCTACCTGGATTATTGATCCCATTGATGGAACCTGCAATTTTGTGCACAGGTATATTCAGTAACATGGAGAATTGTTAAAATAAAGTAAATCTTCAGTTTCTCATAATTCCTTCTCCCACCCCCGACCTACCCCATTACTGAAACATATTTCACTGTGTTAAGTTCATTAAGTTTACACTTACCTACAGTATTATCTTTACAAACTGAAGGGTTTTGCCTAAATAAGACCTGCAGGATCCACTCCACTATCTTTTTATATATGATATATATATTATTTGAAAGATGATGTATGTACTTTTGTGAGAACTATATTATTATTTCATAAATTTAAAGATTACTGATTCTTTGCTTAATCTTCCAGGAAATCTTGAATCACAGCTACTTATATATGTTATACATCAGTGCATAGAGACTTGAGTTGTAATGGAGGAACAAAGCTGTACAATCATATGGTTTGGCATTAGGGTTGCCAGGTGTCTGGTTTTGAACTGGACAGTCCAATATTTGAGCTTTCTGTTCGGGAAATAAATTGAGAAAATATAAATGAGAAAATATAAATGTCCGGAATTTTCTAAATAGGATGTAACGTAGATTGTGATGTAATGTCAAGTGTGTACGGTTTTTTTGTTGAAACCGTCTGGCAACCCTATTTGGCATAACTATGTGTATGGCTGTTTTACATGCCATTTAAAAGTAGATGTTTCACTCTTTTTTATACCAGTATTCATTTAATTGTTTATTAAAATAAAATTAATTTAAGATCAGATTGTGTAGTTAAACTAAGAGGAAAATCAGTCAAATTTCATATATATGTTTAATATACAAAACCCTATTTATGTTTTCATAAATTTATTTTTTAACTTTTCAAAATGTTAGTTTCAGTATTTTTAAAAACATTGACAAAGGCAAAGGACATTCTTGGGTGGAAACAGAGGGAAGGTATAATATAGTTTTTAGCTGAGAAAATTTACAGTGCTCTCTTTGGATCCTGTTGCTGCTGAGAGTTGCGAAATTTGCATACTTAAAGAAATTATTCATGAATAGTACTTTCTTTCTTATTTTTCACAGGTTTCCAACAGTCGCAGTTAGCATCGGATTTGCTGTTAACCAAGAGGTATGTGTTCTGTGAGTTGCTAACCTGAGATCCATCTACAAGGCTCAGGCCCCTGTGGGAACAAAAAAAATTAATACAAAGGTGCTTTCCAAGCTATTGAAATTTGTTTGGTCCAACCACACCAATATAACAATTTAATACTGCAAACGTTTACTCCTGTAGTTAATCCCATATTCATTGGATTTATATGATTAGAAAGGGATTACTGATGCAAGGGTTAATAAAATCAGGCACTGATAAGTTATGTTTAAATTGTGACTAAGCATCTCTGTATTTATCTTCTAATGTTCTCTTGTTATGCTGATTCCTATTGCTTTAAAGCTGTTAGCAATCTCCATGACTCTCAGGCAATTGTGGATATATACAGTATATAGTAGGATTTCTTTCTGTGATATGTGCAAAGTTATGGTTTGGATTCCCTTAATCTGCATTTTTGTGCTTTTGAGGAACCGTAAATTTAACATTATTCCATGTACCTTCATAAGACCCCGTCCATGATAAAACAAAGAACCTGGCCATGGAACTTGGGAATACAATTCTTTTTAAGTTTTCTAAATCTCACAATTCATTTTAGAAGGGTTGTACAGCTACTGTCCTTTTAAAGTGTGATTTATAAAATAAAAGTAGCTATTTTAAAGAATTTATTCACTCTATTGTAAAGTGTGCCTCTTGGGCCTTTATATTTACATGCATAGACATGCTGTTAGCTTCCATTAAAGCCAACAGGAATTTTGTGTGTGCAAATTCAGCAATGGCCTAATTTTCAGATGTGATGATGAGGACTAACAACTCCCTTTGATTTGGACAGTATAGTGTTGTACACATATTTATATTGACTTCAACTTGCCATTTAAAAAAAGAAACCCTAGAGACAGAGTTTAGTACCATTCCAAAGATTATTTCTTCACAAATGCTTTCAAGTATTGCATATAATTACAAATCAGCTTTCTTTAGTATGTATTTATTTTCAATAGCAACCATTATGCTTTAGATGCTACTTGTGGAATTTAGTATACGAAATGAAACTAAAACAAAAAATAATATTAAATTTTATCATTCATTCTAATTAAAAATAAACAGGCAAAAGGAAAAAAATAACTCAATAACGGAGCTAAAATGGGCATAGGTGAACTGATCTGAATAGAAAGATCTAACATCAAATCTTGAATACTAGTAAAGAGCGATTCTTGTGGATAGATTCAGATATGGAGTTCCATACATAGGGACCCTGAACCAAGAAGAGTCTGACTCCAGCTTGGTTTAGATGGGACCTCAGGATGAAGAGCAAGGAAAACCCATTCCCTCTGAGCTATCTTTGAGGACTATTGGGTGAGAGGCAGTCACTCACATAGCACAGGTCATGAGTAGAGGCAGCAAAGGACTGAGAGTCAACAAGATCAGAATCCTTTAACTGGCTTTTCCATAAATGTCTTCTGTGACCTTAGGCACATCACTCTCTGTCTCTGTTTCCCTATGAGTAAAATGTCGATGATATTTTATTCATAGTAATTATGTGAGGACTGATGTATTAATGTCTGTGCAATGTTTTTTAGATCTTCTAATGGATGGTACTACAGTTATGCAGAATATTAGGTACTTTGGGCCTAGATTATTAAGGCTCCACTTGTGAACTCCTAATTCCCATTTGCAAGCAGATACTCACACAGATATCAGTGTTGCCAACTCTCATGATTTTTATTGTGAGTCTCATGATATTTGATGTTTTTCTTTAAGACCTAGCTTCTAGAGTCAGGTGATTTAATGAGACTCTCAGTGTTCATGTAAAAGATCAGTTAGTTACTAGCCTTCATGATTGCAAAGAAAAACTCAAAAAGATGACCTGAGTGCATCTCAAGGGCTCAAAAACTAGAAGACAAGTGAAATGTATTATGACCTGCAAACTATGTATTTTTAAATGCCTGTTTTGTAAGCCAAGCCCATATGTTTTTGAATTGTTAAAATTTGAGATGCTTGAGGTTTGTAAAATTGATAATCTGATAAAAATCAGTGGGTTTATTCATATGAGTGACTGCTCCCCAATGGGAATAAAGTGTTCCGAATTTGGCTTCGGGGAAATTACATATTCTCACTAACCTTCTGAATTGAATTTCTGAATATGTTTTTATTCCATTCTAATAGTGTGCATACAAATGAGATGTGATTAGATGGAATTAACATGATGTGTATCTAAATCTTCAGTATAACACTAAAATTACTGATTTTCAGCAGCATAATCTTTGATTATATATGCTAATTAAAATAATGTTGATCTTTCTGCCATTACTAGTTGTTTGTATTTGTGATGAGTAATTTGAATTGCATTCATTTCTTTCCTTTTCAAAATCTTAAAGCTTGAATTTGGTGTAATTTACCATTGCACTGAAGAACGATTATACACTGGCAGAAGAGGTCAAGGGGCATTTTGTAATGAAAAAAGGCTTCAGGTATCAAAAGAGACAGGTTGGTCTAGATTTTTGTTAGAACTCTAAAAGGAATAAATTTTATTTCAGAGTCGCTGCTAATCCTAAATGGAAATTATTATCCTGATTTAAAGTCTCTCTCCTGCATTATAACTGTGTCTTGCTTGTAAATATAATAATGTTCCCAAATTTCTGTTTAATGTAGAGGTTTATGTGAATGAATATTAAATGGTCCTGAAATATTTTGCATTTCCCACACTTCTTTAAGATAAAGAAATACATGACGTTCCCCACTATGTCATGCCAGCTCTATACTGGTGTAATTCCTGGGATACAAAGTACAACTGAAATGATGAATCATACCTACATTATTATGACATATGTCATTCACTTATTTTCAGATGACTTAATGGTGCCATATACTGCAGTTTTAAACATGTATACCAATAGTAAATGGAATTAATGGATGCATACATTATACTTCTTTAAAAACAACTTGCTGTGATGTGTGAGAGGTATGTTTCATCATACAATTGGTTAGAACATTTAGTCCATCCTGTATTAGCATTTATTACTACAAACCTAGTTAAACGATGCTGATAAAGACAAGACATTTTCTTTAAACAAATCCAATGCAGAAGATAAGGCAACATTAGCAGGCAGAAGCAAGTAGATGTCACAGAACTGTATCTTTGTACCCCAGAAATGATAAACATTACAGTAGAAAAATTATTTTGGTGCAGGTTGAAACCATAGTAAATTAAAGCAGTTTAATGTATATATTAGATATAGATCCAGGCTAGCCCTCAATGAACAGAACTTCCCTGATAGCTGGAAAAATTTGGATCCAGACTTTGTGGCTTTGACCAGTCTTTAGTGAGCCAGGTGTCTTCCATCTGAAGAAAAAGAGTGCAAATGGTACACTTTTTGCCCACAGGAGACATCTGTGCCTGAGGGAGGACATTTATCTCATGAATAGGTATCCATGCTCCTGAACTAGCAACCCTTCCAATAATGTTTTGCCAGGGGATGAAAGTTTAAAATCCATCCCACATTCCACAAGAACCCCCTTGACAGAGTGTGCCTGGGAGGATTATGGAATCAGTGCATCTCCCAGCTGTCCTACATCCCTCATAAATTGACTGCATTCACTTTTATGTCCAAATGGTCCTGGGTCTTCAGCTGAGCAAGAACTGTGGGAGAATTTCATTATTTTGAATGAGGAGTAACGGTAGTTCGAACTAGGAAGTCTAGTTCGAACTACCTAGTTCGTGCCGCGTGTAGCCGCTCGGCATGGGGTTTGAACCAACGGGGATTTAAAAATGGCGGCGCCCCGCTTATGCATATGAAGCCCGGGAAATTCAAATCCCGGGTTTCATTTGCAATTGCGGTATGCCTACATTACCCCGCTAGTTCGAACTAGCAGGGTAGTGTAGACATACCCTTATAGACTAACAGATGTGTTGAAGCATAAGCTTTTGTGGGCAAAGACCCACTTCGTCAGATGCAAGTTTTTTGACTTTTTTCTCTTCCCCTCCTCAGGGTGGAGGACTTGTCTTCTGGTCAGTTGTCTCCTGTAGTTTGCATTCCTGAAGCCACCTGGTGTCTTTTCACTAGATGGTCTCTTCCCTAAACTCAATTCCTTCCTATGCCTTAAGCCCCAACTCAGTGTGTCAGTCTTTAAACCTAATTCCTAAATGAGCATACCTTTGACTAAGAATTTGGGAAGTGTTTGTTTATTAATCAGGAACAGGTTTATAGCCATTTTTGCAGTTCCATAGAATAGTTATTTTTGTTATGGCCGAGGTGTATATGGTATGAATGCATGGTGTTAATAATGATCTCTGTAGTAAGAGTATTATTCGGTAGTATTCAGTGTGCCATAATTGTAAACACTGATGTAGTAAGCAGAGGACCAAAAGCAGATTACTTTCAGCTTCCAGAAATTTCCAGTCATGGCAAATCAATGTCCTCATAATTTTAAAGGACAGCTGTGCTTCTATATGTCAATGTAACATTTTAAAAAATGGTTATGAAGTCTGTGTTTCTGCAGTTATGTTTGTAATCATCCTGTGACTGTTTTATTCTGATTACATTTATATTACTTCTCCATTGCTAATCAATTTGCTTGAATCCATTATACCATTTTATATTTGTAGGTAGCCAGTACCTGGCATGTCAATTTAATTACAAGATGTCTCGGGCCACATTAATTTGGTCATCAATATACCATTTGATAGCATCACTCAGCATTTGGCCCACTATCCCTATTAGTGATGTCAACATATAGTCAATTACACAATTAATCGATGAGCCTGGTCTTATTGGTTAATCCTATCAACTCCATGTGCTCTCCCCTACTGCATCCCCCCCACAGGCAGCAAGTGGGGGGAGGCAGGAGTCACCTGCCCCTCATACTGCTGCCTCTTTATCAAAGGCAGTGGGGGGGAGGGGGAAGGTGAGAGCCAGTGCTTGCGGGGAACCGGCTCCTGCCTGCTCCCTGTGAACACCAGCTCCTGCCTGCCCCCCGATCATGTAAATGTGTAACTGCTAACATTTCTAGTGGCTACACATTTACACAAATACCCGATAGTTATATCCCTAGCCCCCTCTAAAATCATTTGGAAGGAATACTGTGCATAGCTCGTAACACAATACATACCTAGCCTCATTTAAAGCCTGATCAAATACCCATTGAATTCAATGTGAATCTTTCCTTTGGCTTTAAGGGTTTTTTGGCTTTGATTAGACCCCTATATTTATATAAATGAGAAGCTACTGAATATAATACAATTTAAAGACACCATAATAGAGGCCCAACTTAAATGTATACCCCAAATTAAAAAACGTAGCAAGAAACCTAAAAACGAGTCACCGTGGCTTAACCACCATGTAACAGAAGCAGTGAGGGACAAAAAGGTATCTTTTAAGAAGTGGATGTCCAATTCTAGTAAGATAAATAGAAAGGAACATAAACACTGTCAAATCAAGTGTAAAAATGTAATGAGAAAAGCAAAAAAAGATTTTGAGGAACAGCTAACCAAAAACTCAAAAAGAAATAACAAAATGTTTTTAAGTACATTAGAAGCAGGAAGCCTACTAAAAAAACCTGTGGGTCCCCTAGATGATCGAGCTATAAAAGGAGCAATCAAGGACGATAAAGCCATTGCGGAGAAACTAAACGATTTCTTTGCTTCAGTCTTCACGGCTGAGGATGTTGAGGAGATTCCCAAATCTGCACCATCCTTTGTGGGTGATGAATCTGAGGAACTGTCCCGGATTGAAGTGTCATTAGAGGAGGCTTTGGAACAAATAGAAAAACTTAATGTTAACAAATCTCCGGGACCGGATGGCATTCATCCAAGGGTTCTAAAAGAACTCAAATGGGAAATTGCTGAGCTATTATCTGTGGTTTGTAACCTATCCCTTAAATCGGCTTCCGTACCTAATGACTGGAAGGTAGCCAACGTGACACCAATATTTAAAAAGAGCTCTAGAGGCGATCCTGGCAATTACAGACTGGTAAGTCTAACTTCAGTACTGGGCAAATTAGTCGAAACAATAGTAAAGAATAAAATTGTGAAGCATGTAGAAGAACATAATTTGTTGGACAAAAATCAACATGGTTTCTGTAAAGAGAAATCATGTCTTACTAACCTATTAGAGTTCTTTGAAGGGGTTAACAAACATGCAGACAAGGGGGATCCAGTAGATATAGTATACTTAGATTTTCAGAAAGCCTTTGACAAGGTCCCTCACCAAAGGCTCTTGTGTAAATTACATGGCCATGGGATAAGAGGGAAAGTCCTTTCTTGGATTGAGAACTGGTTAAAAGACAGGAAACAAAGGGTAGGAATAAATGGTAAATTTTCAGAATGGAGAGGGGTAACTAGTGGTGTCCCCCAAGGGTCAGTCCTGGGACCAATCCTTTTCAACTTATTCATAAATGATCTGGAGAAAGGGGTAAGCAGTGAGGTGGTAAAGTTTGCGGATGATACCAAACTGTTTAGGACAGTCAAGACAGAAGCAGACTGTGAGGGACTCCAAGAAGATCTCACCAAACTGAGTGACTGGGCAACAAAATGGCAAATGAAATTTAATGTGGATAAGTGTAAAGTAATGCACATCGGGAAAAATAACCCCAACTATACGTACAGTATGATGGGGGCTAATTTGGCTACGACAAATCAGGAAAGAGATCTTGGAGTTATCATGGACAGTTCTCTGAAAACTTCCACACAGTGTGCAGCGGCGGTCAAAAAGGCAAATAGGATGCTAGGAATTATTAAGAAAGGGATAGAAAATAAGACACAGAATATCTTACTGCCCCTGTATAAAACCGTGGTATGCCCACATCTTGAGTACTGTGTATAGATGTGGTCTCCTTACCTCAAAAAAGATATTTTGGCCTTGGAAAGGGTTCAGAAAAGGGCAACTAAAATGATTAGGGGTTTGGAACGGGTCCCATATGAGGAGAGGTTAAAGCAACTGGGACTTTTCAGTTTAGAAAAGAGGAGACTGAGGGGGATATGATAGAGGTCTATTAAATCATGAGTGGTGTGGAGAGGGCCGATAAAGAAAAGTTATTTATTAGTTCCCTAAGTAGAAGAACTAGAGGACACCAAATGAAATTAATGGGTAGCAGGTTTAAAACTAATAAAATAAAGTTCTTCACACAGCGTGTAGTCAACCTGTGGAACTCCTTGCCAGAGGAGGCTGTGAAAGCTAGGACTATAATAGAGTTTAAAGAGAAGCTAGATAATTTCATGGAGGTTAGGTCCATAAAAGGCTATTAGCCAGGGGATAAAATGGTGTCCTTGGCCTCTGTCAGAGGCTGGAAAGGGATGGCAGGAGACAAATCGCTTGATCATTGTCTTCGGTCCACCCTCTCTGGGTCACCTGGTGCTGGCCACTGCCGGCAGACAGGATACTGGGCTGGATGGATCTTTGGTCTGACCCAGTACGGCCGTTCTTATGTTCCTATGTTCTAATTCAAAAGGAAAAAATAGTGCCACAAAAATTAGCTCAGAATTAGGCATACTGACTTTTCTTTATACAGAATAACTGGTAAATATGTGGATACTTTCAGGATTGTGACTTCTGTAATCTTTCCCATACCTGAATGAAAAAGGGTGTAGTGATTGCAAGACAGATGTAGTTTTTGGTGGATATTTGTATACTTTTCATACACTTTATTTTGTCTAATTAAAATTAATGGTCTTATCCAAGAGATCAAAGTTCTCTGTTCAGAAACTATTCTGCTTTAAAATACAATTAATTTACAGAGGCAGGGAACAGGCATGGATATTAGGTCAGTTATTTTAGCTGACTGCTAAAAGTTTGTGAGGTCACCAAAGGCAGACTGGTCAGTAAAGAAAAATTCCATGGGAACAAAGGAAACCCATAGAAACTGCCGGGTTTTTTTTCTCCCTTCTTCTTCCTTCCCTTCTTTTACCAAACAAGTATTTTTAGATAACCCAGCTGTATGAGCAATTCAGTCTGGTTACAGTCATTTAAACAAAAGCAATTTCTTATCCTGTGAAAGAACATGAAAAGAGAAATAATGTTTGAGTGTATGAAAAATAGTTTTGCTGTGAAAAGCACCTTCGTGTTTAATGCGGAGAAATTGCCAAGGCCTGCTTTGAAAGGTTGTTGAGTTAATGGAAACAACTGTTTACATTGCAGATAAGTCGAAGGCCTTAATATTAACAGAGATTGGTCCAAAACGCGACCCTGAGACTTTGAAATTGTTCCTCAGTAACATGGAGAGCTTACTGAAAGCACAAGTGCATGGGTAAGGTTTTTAAGAAAAAGTTTTATTATATTAAAAATCCTAAACATTCTCAAGTTTATTAAATTCCAAGCAGAATGTTAGTCTACTTAAATCATATGTGATGCATATTGTATCCTTTAATAAATACCTGTGTTGAAATACAAGGAGTTTTCACGCTTTCATTCTTTTATACCTCTTCTTTTCTCTGCTTCTAGGATTCGTGTAATCGGAAGTTCTACCTTGGCTCTGTGCCATCTGGCATCTGGTGCTGCAGATGCATATTACCAGTTTGGTTTACACTGCTGGGACTTGGCAGCAGCGACTGTCATTATTAGAGAGGCAGGTGGTATTGTGATGGATACTTCAGGTGAGTAAAGTATGCTGCTTCGGAGCAGGGACTGTGTCTTCATGTTTAGAAACCACATAGTGGGCACTCCTGCAATCTAACTATTTGTCACACTTATTTTTTTTTCAATCACCTTTCTTTTATAGCCTTAGAATGGTGAGGCAGATAAATGTTCAGATGTTGAGCCTTTCTAGTTTGAGCTGTATTCTTCTTTTTTCCATTCCCATCTCTGCCTGATCTCCCTGGCTACGTCTACACTGGCCCCTTTTCCGGAAGGGGCATGTAAATTTCACTAGTCGTCGTAGGGAAATCCGCGGGGGATTTAAATATCCCCCGCGGCATTTAAGTAAAAATGTCCGCCGCTTTTTTCCGGCTTTTAAAAAAGCCGGAAAAGAGCGTCTAGACTGGCCCCGATCCTCCGGAAAAAGTGCCCTTTTCCGGAGGCTCTTATTCTTCAAAGTAAGAATAAGAGCCTCCGGAAAAGGGCACTTTTTCTGGAGGATCGGGGCCAGTCTAGACGCTCTTTTCCGGCTTTTTTAAAAGCCGGAAAAAAGCGGCGGACATTTTTATTTAAATGCCGCGGGGGATATTTAAATCCCCCGCGGATTTCCCTACGACGACTAGTGAAATTTACATGCCCCTTCCGGAAAAGGGGCCAGTGTAGACGTAGCCCCTGTGTACTTACATGGTTCTCATTGCAATGGCAACTGAATATCCCCAACTATTTGAAAAAAAAAAATTATAATCTCTCCCTTCCCTGCTGGTAGGAAAAAAGGTGTTAATGGATGAGAAGGGAAAGGGTTTTGTGTGTGTATGTGAGAATAAACTGAGGGACAATTAAGATGAATAATTGGGTTTTGCATTTAGTTCTGAATATTGAGGATCAGTACAGTAAAGTCTGGAACTAATAAGATGGTGCATGATTTTCTGGCTGTTGGAGATGGAGGGTGGTGCTTTATCTTACCAGCACGATAAAAGCTGCAAGGCTAAGGACCAACATAAAAACATGAGAGAATATTCTTGAAAGTGTGTGTGTCCGGGTGGGGAGAGGGGTTAGAGAGAAGACTAGCTCTACAGAGCAGTTTTGTCTTCCTACCAGCATCACACAAGCCTTTCCTGGACTCGGTTTTTCTATCTAATCTTCACCCAGAAGTAATTTCAGTTAGGTATTCAGAAAGCTGGTATATAGTGCTCTTTATGCTTGGTATAAAGGAACTATGGAGTTGTGTGTTGCCTGTATTTCAATCTCTTGTCTCACCAGTGCACCCAACTCATAGGTGCTGAATAATATGAAAGGGGAACTGAGCTTGGGCTTGCTGGTGAGGAATTGGGGCGTGGTGGGTAAACTATTGCCTGTGGGCTGCATCTGGCCCATCAGACTTTTAACTCTGGCTCCCAAACTTTGCTGCGGAGCAGGATTGAGAGTGTGCCCTGCTTCACATGTGCTGTGGCTCAGCACAGCTCATAACCGTAGGGGCAGCCCGGGGGATCTGCACAGTGCCCCCACCCCAAGCACCAGCTCTGCAGCTCCCAGTGGCCAGGGGAGTTGTATAGCTTATTTTGAGTTTAGCCCTGCTGTGTAGACATGCCCTTATGCACTATCTAACATCCCTATTTGGGAGTGGATGGTAGAGTCTCCTCAAAAGTAGATGTTAACAGCCTATTGCCAAGGTTCCTTCTGAGTACAGGCAGTCCCCGGGTTATGTACAAGATAGGGACTGTAGGTTTGTTCTTAAGTTGAATTTGTATGTAAATCGGAACTGGTACATATTGTAGGGAAAACTCTAGCCAAACATTTCTCCAGAGCTCAGTTTTATTCTCCCACACCTCACTTCCTGCAGTCCTTTATTCTCAAGCTGAGGTGTCTGCTGAGAAATGCCGCTCCGCGTCTCCCTGGTCTGCTGGGGGGGGGAGGGGCGTGCTAGCTTCGTGTCTCCCTGGTCTGCTGTGGGGAAGCAGCTAGTGCGGGGTTGCCTCACCCCATTTGTAAATAGGGATCCGATGTAAGTCGGATCCATGTAACCCAGGGACTGCCTGTAATCTCTTTTCTTAACCATCCAGGAATAGCAAGAGGAAGAGTCATGGAAAGGCAGCCCTGATTGTCAGTATTCTGTAATCACCACTGGTGTGAATAGGGAGAATTCTCGAGAAGACTTTGTGTTTCTAGTCCTGTTCTTAGCTTCTTGTCCTTGATGGCCTCTGAGGGTATTCTGGACAATTGTAACATAATTCTATGCAGTGAGAGGTGCTGTTTTTTGGGATTGAGTGGAGACATTTGGGTATAGTTAGAGATTTACAGTCTAGAAAAGTTCTGCAGCAGATGTCTGTGTGTCTCTTTACCTCCTTTAAATAGGGATGGGCTCACAGAAATAGTTTGCTCCTCGGTTTCCTTGTATTTTCTGCCACCAACACTCAAGTTTTCATCCTTCCTGCATTTTCTGCCATTGGTCAGCTGAGAACCGTAGCAATCTGTGTGGGCAGTGGGGATGAGAGAGGGCCAGTTGGTGCTGAAGAGTCTGTAACAGAAGTGAGTGGGTGATTGTAGTACCTAAGTGGAGAGTTCCTTAGTAGTCAAGCCTTGTGATGATCAAAGTGTGCATGACTGTGGAAAGACTTGATATATTAAAGAACAACTGCCAGATGCAGGGGTATGTTTAACCCCGAAAATGGGTTATTTTGCTTTTTATTTTATTCCTTACTATCTCTAGTTTTACCAAAAAAACAAACAAAACAAAAAAGAAATCTGGTGTTTTGTTGAAGAGAGTAAAATGGAATACATTATATTTATTGTTATGCACTGAAGAAATGAAAACATTTATTGCTTTTGCTGTGTTCTTTGATGTTTGATTAAATCAATGGCTTCTAAAACACCTTACTTTGCAAGAGATCTCTGAATTTGAACACTTCAACAGGGTATCTCCCCCCCCCCCCCCCCCAGTGTGGCTATGTGACATAATTTCAGTATTTTTTAATCTCTCTATCTATAATAAAGATATATATATATATATGTATGTGTATATATATATATATATATATATATATACACACACACACACACACAATATACGACACATCACCTCTTGATCTAAACACTTGTTCCTTATTCTCTTGTTCCAAGGTGGACCTCTAGATCTCATGTCATGCCGAGTGATTGCTGCAGGCACTAAAGAGATGGCCATGTTCTTAGCTCAGGAAATACAGACTATTCACTACAGACGGGATGATGAGAATTGACATTCCATTCTTTTACAAGTAACATGGAGTCTGTCCTTCTAATCTTAATTTCATTCAAGATGGGTGTATTAGAGGGTACATGATTTTAACAGCATGCTTTCTGTTCAGGTCTTCTGTGTCAAATGTTTTAAACAATTTTATTACAATGTGGGAAAAGGGTGGGGGGAGGGATATTTTTTTAATCCTCTAAAGTTTGTGGCTTCTTTTTAATATGCATCTAGTTCAGCAGTACCTTTTTTATATGATCACGTGTAGCACTTGCTCTCAGATTCAAAGTTTCACATCTGTTCAGGATGAAACTGAGTCTTTTGTAACATATGCAACTGAAAAGAAAATTTTATTTTTACAAAACTCAGATCTCAGGTAAATGAGCGTTAGGATTGTAGTAGGTGATAAGTAGTTAAAATGTGTGCCTACAGTACCCATATTCAACAGTACTTGAGAATGCAATAAAAAGTGTTATTACTCCATTACTGTTTTCTAGCTATGTATCATGACCATATATATGTATATTTTGATGTTTACAGTTATTTACAGAGTGTACAGAAAAAGGTGGTTTTAGGTATTTGTTCCAGGGAAGAGAATATATTACCGTTATGAATGCAGTAGGAGTTACCTACATGGTTAATAATAGAGTGCTAAAAACCGAAAATATTTTTTTTTTCAAATTGTCTCTTCAACTCTAGCTATAGAGAATGTTAACCAATTGGTGCCAAATCTTACAGTCTTTATTGAGACTTCAAACATTTACTAGTAGCTGTGACTAGGGGGCAGAGTGCTTATTACTACGATGAGTACTGACGTCTATGTGGGAACCATTCATGATGGTAAATACTACACATGGTAGTTAAGTTCTGAAGAATAGGGCCCTACATCATGGAACTATTGACTTCAGTGGAAGTTTTGCCCTAAAAGAAACTGCAAGATTTGATCTTTAGGGGTAAATTGTAAAAAGTGGCACCTTAGTTATGTTTGCAAGAGGATAATTGTAAACACAAAGTATTAATTTTGCACATATAATTGTTTCCACCTTCAAAATATATGGAAATCCTGTAAAGTAAATGAGTAAA
Source organism: Pelodiscus sinensis (assembly GCF_052426305.1). NCBI lineage: Eukaryota > Metazoa > Chordata > Testudines > Trionychidae > Pelodiscus > Pelodiscus sinensis. The sequence goes on from NC_143053.1 coordinate 89,014,764, forward strand.
TCATAAAGCCCAGAAATTCTGTGCAACTCTAGTTTTGTGTTTGGCACTTTTTAAATTTTGTCAAGTTGATACTTTTTTTTAAAAGAAACCATATCAACTGACTCTACTGAACTTCTTAAATGTTAGTGTCCAGAAAAGAATTTGAGATTAAAGATGAGGACTTATCTCTAGCTTTTCTATTATGTTGAGAATCAAATCTACAATTTTTTTTAGTACAAAGAAACAAAAAATCCCACAAAATATATTTAGCTCTAAATCTCAAAATCTGTTCCTAAATTGCACATACAGAAGACTGTGTAAATGTGCATATAAACTGCAATGAGAAACTGGAAATTGAGTATTAGTGGTCGCCGTATTAGTCTGAATCTGCAAGAATGACGAGAAGTCCTGTGGCACAGTCTGTAAGGTGCCACAGGACTTCTCGTCGTTCTTGGAAATTGACTGTACAGTTATCCATTTTGCATCCACAACTAAAGAACACATTATTAAAAAGATTAGCCATTTATGCCTTTTCAGTTTCTTCTGTGAAAAATGTTTTTTCTTGTGAGTATAACTTGGAAACTATATTTTTTTAAATGAGAAATGCAGAGTGCTGGTTGTGGAGAGAATGGTTAAAATGTAAGGCCTTGATTTAGCAAAGCGTTTAAGCACATGCCTCAGTCTCATTGGCCTGGATTCTCCTCTCCTTCAAAGCACACCTCAGATGCAGAGGACAATGACAGCTATAGGAAGATAGCTATAGCTCTCTGATCTCTGGCCACTTAGCCAGGGCAGACGAGAGAATAGGTTGCTCTAGCTTCTACCGCTGATTGATGTAAGCGCTGTAAATGGAGCTTACACCAGCAGGGAATCAGGTGTAATGGAGTTCAGTTCCACCATTCCCCCTCCCAGCTCACCAGCCTATCCCAACAAGCACCTTCTTTTCCTTATGCCACAGAAAGAGCTGGTATCAGAGGTGTTTATACAATCTCTGCCAGCTTTACATCAGTAGAGATTCCCTATACACAGGACAGCTCTCTGGCTGGTTTAAATTCACTCTGTATCACTTACACAGTGCACTTTATGGATGAAAGAATCCTGCCCTCTGGTTTTTATGCCATTTGAGCATTTGCTCAAAGTGGGGCCTCCGTTTGGTGGGGAGGGGACTATCCAGAAATCCAGTCTCAGATTCACCTGTCACTGTCACAGATAATAAATTTAAAAAAAATACTAGAGAGCGTGTTCTGAGTTGATGAATGCCTCAGACTCGTACTGATGTTAGTGAAGTTACAGGTGATCAGTAGCTTCAGGAGAAGTCCCAGAGTTTGCAGTGCCATTAGCCAGGGTGACTCCCACATTTTACTTAGAAGAATTATTAACTGACAGTTCTTAGAGCAGGGGCAGGCAAAATACAGCCTGTGGGCTGAATCTAGAGCATGGTGCAATGGGAGCCTCAGCCAGATTTCCTGCCTGTCCCATCCCCACATGCCGCTCAGAGAAGCCAGCTGTAGGGGCCATGTGTTTCTCTGAATGATGCAAGCCTGGGAGGAGAGGGGGTGGGGCTTTGCATTCTGCTCTTGCCCCTAGCACAATCTTGCAGCTCCCATCGGAAGATTTCTGGCCAATGGGAGTTGCCTGTTTTCAGGACAGGCAGCACACAGAGAGCCCCTTCTTCCCTCCCTTCCCCCCGCCCCCAGACTTATAGCCTTCAGAGAAGCACATGGCCCCTACAGCCATCTGCTCTTAGCGCATGTGGGGGCAGGGCAGGCAGGAAGCCTGGCTGAGGAATCTGCTGGCTGGGAGCCCCACAGATAAGCACCTCCCAGTCAGAGTCTGCCTCTGTCACTTTAGTCTTTCCCTCCTTCTGTCCCCCTCCTGCAACTTGCCCCATGTAATCCAAACCCTTTGTACTCCCACTCCCGTGCCCGTATCTCCTCCCAGACCATACACCTCAATCCCCTGCCTCCTGGTCACAATCCAAATCTCTTCTCCCCATTCTACTCTCCTGTTCCAGGTCGAAAACCCCTCCCAGACCCTGAACCACAATCCCCTGCCCCTGGTCACAACCCAAACCCCTGCACCCGTATTCCAGGTCACAATCACCTCCCAAATTCTGCACCCCTCCTACACACCTACACCAGGTCAGAATCCTCTCCTGCACCCAAACTCCCTCCCAGATCCCATACCCTCTCCTGTACCCCAGTCACTTACCCTGAGCTCCCTTCTGCACTCAATCTCCATCCAAGATTCCTCACCTCCTCAGTTAATATCATGGAAGTGTGTGACACTTGACCACTTACCAAATTCTTGGTGTAGCCCCTCATCAAAAATTATTGCCCACACTTGTCATAGAGGTAAATCCTGTATTAGATTTTAACCTTCCCTTCCATCTTTCCTTGCTTGCTAGATAAAGCTCTCTTTTGTATGGCTATTCCTTACTATAGACTTTTCCATTCTAAGGTTTAAATTAGTATCGTGTGTATAGTGTGCTAGCCAAATCTTAACATGTTTAACTAGTTTTTTTTCTTAAATAAAATAAGGCTTTTAACTACTCTTTAACCAGTAGTTATACAATTAGTGTTTTTAACACAATTGTTACAATCCATTCCACATGCTTTGGGCTGTTTTTAAAACATGTTTCAGGCTTTAGATTATTTTGGAGGTCAGGTTCTGAAAGCAGGGTCAGTATTTAAATATGAACAAAGATGATAAGTGCTAAATGTTGCAAAGAAGTGTATTCTATCCTGAATGTCATAACCTATGCTGGCATTTTTTCCATAGTAGTATCCTAAGGGTGCATTGACACTGCACCGTTATTTCGAGATAACTAGCATTATTTTGAAATAACAATGCAAGCGTCTACACAGCCATTCCTATTCTGAAATAGCTATTTTGAAATAAGGCATGTGTAGATGCTCCACTGCTGCCATTTTGAAATAGCCCTTCACCAGGCATATTCTAAGGTATTCCTCCTCAGTGCCTCCTGGGGCTCTAAATTGAGATAGCATGTCTACATTTAGGGAAGCCTGCCTCGGACTAATTTTGAGGCTTCCCAGCAGTGTAGACATACTATTTCGAAATAAACTATTTCAGAATAACTATTCCGGAATAACTTATTTCAAAATAAGTGTGCTGTGTAGATGTGCCCTAAGTGAATATTGGTAGAGATAGCAGAAGAGAGTAAGGAGAAGCCACGAACATTTCTGATACATGAAAGGATACTTTTTTTTTAGCATCATACTCTTGTGTCCCCAGTGTATTCAGAATGAAAAATAGATTTTTTACAATCTCCTTATCTAATTATCTAAATTATAGGACAAACATTTGTAAATGTATTTTAAAATGTACTTGTAGGGTTTGAAGATGTTTCTTTCATTTCCAGCTAGGAAATTGTACAAATGTATTCAACTTTTTTGAGATATCAGAATGTGGAAAATAAGGCTCTTGTTCTTCAAGTCAAATCTGTGCTGGCAGATCCTACACCTTTGCAGAGCCTTATTGAAACCATGGTTTTGCCTACATGAATCTGATTGTAAGATCAGGCCTAAGTGTTTTTCCAACTGTAGAAAAAAAATTCAAAAATGCTTGTTTTGTGCTTGGATAACTCAAAAACAACATTTCTAATCTTTTTAGCATTTAATCTGAAATGAAAATTGGTGCCTTTGCCATGTACAAAAAATTTGGTTTTGAAAAAACAAAACAATGGGTGTTTTAAAACAGCATATGGCACGTGCATAGAACACTCTGTTCTATCTGTAGAAACGTAAAGGATGCTAGAATGTGTCAAATGTTTGCAATGATGAATATCTTAAACTACATGTGTGTAACTGGGCAACCAAGATGGTTGCAGATATCTTTAGTGACACTGCAAGTGAGTTCATGCTCTGAATAGACTTTTGTTTAAGTGAGTGCTCCTCAGCATCTTATTCCTTTACTTTTCAGTCTGTCACCTGCACCATGGTTCAGAACATTTTAACTCTACTGTTTTGATATCTGTAATAATAATGTAGAGTGCATGTATCAGTGCATTCGGGTATGAACAAACAAACAATGGGAATAACAGTACGTTGCAGATAAAGTCTTCCAGTACATGGTCTCACAGCACAGGAAAATGCGATATACTATTCACCAAATACCAAGTAACATAAAAAAAAGGAACTCCATCTTTTTCTATAACAAATAGCACATATAACAATAGAATTGTGTATTTCTATTATGTGGCATAGTTGAGTGCATGCCCTAATGTACAACTTCTACACATCCCTAGGTTTTGATCTGTAACGTGTTTCAAACACCACATTTTGCATTCACCAGTAATGTCAAGACTCGAATTCACTGCACCCAGTTGAATTTGTTACATATTTTACATTTTATATTGCTGTTATTCTTATAAAGAAGTGGGGCAGAAAAGCAAAGAAATGCTTACGTTTTATATTTCTAAAATCATCCCACCCCGTCCACTGGAATTGCACCTGTTTACAACAGAGCATTTAGCCCTAGAAATACTACTGAGGTAAAACATTCATTGTTCTAGGGTGAGAGTGTCTCTTATTGCTCCACAATGAGGCTACGTCTACACTGCAGGGATTTTGCACAAGAAGTCTTTTGTGGAAGAGATCTTGCGCAAAAGCTTCTTGTACAAAAGCGAATCCACACCTCAAAGTGCATCACGTCTGCGCAAGAGAGTGTCCACACTGAATGACATTCTTGCGCAAGAAAGTCCTGATGGCCATTCACCTGTGCTTTCTCAGATAAGCTCTGTTTGTGCAAGAAACCTCTGCAGAGCATCCACACGTGCCTTTTTGCACAACAGCTGTAGCGCAAAAAGGAGTTATGCCTTGTAGAAGGAGGTTTACTTACACCACCAAAAGCCCTCTGTTCTGCCATTTTACTGTCGATTTACTTGCGCAAAAGCATACTTGAGGTGTGGTTGCTCCTCGGGTTTTTGCACAAAACCAGCTGTTTTTGCACAAAAACCTTGCAGTGTAGACGTAGTTTGAGTGTGCAGTGTCAGTTGACACCAAAAAGAATACTGTCCACTTTTTAGAAGAGGCCAAACAGTTGATAGGATTGAGATTATCATCAATGGAATTATATATCAACAGCTGTTACAAAAATATTGTTCACTTATCTATTTCCTGCATTCTATCAATGCTGTGTGCAACACTTAATGGGGTGAGGTAAACCCAGTTATTAACTCTCCGTATGAAATTATTTTCAAATGTGTTTTTGTAACAATCTATTTCTTTCAGTGAGGAAAAGGATTATAATTTGCACTAAGACAAAAATTGAGAGCTAGAATCTGTGTTTCTCCGCTTTATGAACTTTATATGCAAAAATATGGGAATTTAGATATGCACAAGGTTAGGTGGCTATAGGTGTGGAGTGGGATGTTTGTGCATCGCAATACTGGCAGCCAAATAGTTTTAGAAAAAAATCAAAGAAGGATTCGTTTTTGGAAAGGAGATAGTACATTCAGGCACAGAGGCTAGGATAAAAACTTACAAAGGCCTTAGACAGATCCTCATGCTTCAGAGTACAAGATGATTACCATCTTGAATGGTCAGGATAAAAATGTTTATAGCATTACATTGTACTGAGTGAAGTTTTGGGGGAAGAGTTTACACTTTCCACTTCTAAAACATACGGTATCACAGTATCAGGACCGCTGGTGTCTTCTTATTGTGATGAAAATATTGAAATGTGAACCCTTCTCAAAGGAGCACTTGAGCACTGAGGAGCTTCCAAGAGTGCAGACACATACCATAACAGTTCCATTATTTCTCCTAAATAATCAAAGGTGTTTATAAAGCCTAGTCAATGAACATAACATTTTCAAAAGCGCCTTTGTGATTCAGGATTCTAAGGCCATGTCTACACTACAGATAAGATCGAAGCAGCTGCAGTCGATCTTCTGGGGTTTGAATTAGTGGATCTGGTGAAGACATGCTAATTCGAAATGAGAGGGCACTCCCATCAATACTGATAGTCCTGCTTCTATGAGGAGTAAGGGAAGTTAAAGGGAGAGTGTTCTCCATTCTACTTGACACAGTATGGATGGCACCAAAATTCAAGTTAAGTAACTTCAACTTAAGCTACACAATTAACCTTACTTTGAACTTATCACCTAGGCTGTGTCCAGACTCAGGGGTTTTTTCGGGAAAAGTAGCCTTTTTCCGAAAAAACTTCACCTGCGTCTAGACTGCAGCCACGTTCTTTCGAAATTAAATCGAAAGAACGCGGCTTTTCTTTCGACGGCGGTAAACCTCATTTCACGAGGAAGAACGCCTTCTTTCGAAAGTGCTTCTTTCGAAAGAAGGTGTTCTTGAATGTAAATAGGGCTTCTTCGAAAGAGAGCATCCAGACTCACTGGGTGCTTTCTTTCGAAAAAGCGTCTTGCTCTTTCGAAAGTTCCGCGTGCAGTCTAGACGCTCTCTTTCGAAAGAGACTCTTTCGAAAGTATCTTTCGAAAGAGGCTTGCAGTCTAGACATAGCCGTAGTGTAGACCACAGCTAAGTCCCATTGACTTTCAGTAGGACTTAGGTACCTAATTGATGTAGGCTCTTTTGAACATTTTAGTTTATCTCTCGTTTAACACAACAATGTGCTTCTTATGTGCTTTTAAAATAGTATTAAAGATTTAAGATAAGTATCTCTGTGCTTCCCATCTTTTAGCTACTGATAACGCTAATATATTAATCACTTCTGGAAATACTGACATTGCTCTGCCATGTTAGAAATCCCAAACTCTACATTTCTTCTTTCCACATTTTATTTAGAGATAGAGATATAAATAGGCATTTTGAGTATGTGTGAAAGAGAGAGAGGACATGAAGTTTGTTATTACATTAAGTGAGATGATAGTCTTTCTAAATACTATAGTATCAGTGGTCACTTATAAATAATTAGTTTGCTCAATATCATATGAACACTGACATGCTTATTTTTAAATTAATTCAGGTACGATTTGAATGCTGTCCAGAACAAACTGGTGATAGAAATATCAAATTCGGTAACTTTTGTTTCTTCTCTGGAAAAAGTAACAGTGTTCTCCTATAATACAGCTATTCTGTAGTGCCTAGTGTTGCTCATGTTACTTCCTTATTAAGCCTCGGTCTAGAATTCACAGTCCAAATTCACCCCTGGTAGAAGTGGACTCAATTCCACTGATGTCACTGAAGATGTTCCCCCTGCAGTGAATTTAACCCTAATTCGCTAAAGCCATAAAAATAAGATTTTTAGCTAACAGACACAATTGCACATACATAGTTACATTTTCTCTGTCCAGTACAAATAACAGACAGGCTCTTAAGAGAGGCGCTGAGTGCTCCAAAAGGCTCGTCTCAGATGCTCAACACTTTTCAGGACCGTGTCCAGAGCTTCAGACAGTTGATATGTAAACAAATTTTTCTGTTATACGTTTAATACATACAACAATTAAATTGTCTTCTAATATTTTTATGATAGTTTGGAAATCTAGGCCCATATCCCCAGGGACATTTAATGGATGATAGAAGCTCAAATATCATTGTGGATTTGGGCCCTGTCTCGTCTGCTTTGTGCCTAGTGTAATCATGTACACTAGGGCAAAGTGGGTGAAAAATGCTACTAGATTAGCTAGCATTGCACTCACTCAACATGAATAGAATAATTACAAGAAGCGCAAGTGCACTCTAATTACAAATATTTTGGAAATTACCACACTTTGATGCAGACTGCATTCCCATACTACTTGATCTATTTATAAGCCTTTAGCAGGAAGAATGATGGATAAATTATCACACTTTTTAGTTCACAAAAAGGCTGAATAATATATTAACCACTATAAACATATTCACATTTTAACATAATTTTGGCTGCTCTATTATTACGTCATCACTGGCAAAAAAGATGCTTTATAGACTATAGCCATACATGGATTGATCTTACTATTTATAAATAATGGTGCTCATCTTTTCCATTTATAATTATAGATATTTTTAAATCATAGGATGAATTCATATGGCCAAATTAATGCCTGATGTAAGCAGTGCATTTTCCATTGGTTTTATTGGGAGCTTCCCCCACTTGTGCCATGATTGAATTTGCACCACTATCTAAAATAGGCAAATGGATTTCAAGTTGAAAATATGTTTATAAAAAATTCAGAAATGTCCATGTTGTATTATTGCATTTTTCTTTTCTAACGTTATACTGTATACATCAGATGGTATATTTTGGTTTGTACTGTACCATATGTAACTGTAGCTTTTATTTTAAACATTTTGTTTGTTTTTGTAATAAACATTAAAAGTGAATGGTCACAAATCTTGCTGAATTGACCAATGTAAAAATTAGAGCTACTCCAAGGAGTGGCGAAACTCTGATTTTTTGGATTAAAATATCTATCTATCTATCTATCTATCTATCTATCTATCTATCTATCAAATGGTATGCTCAGATTGTAAATATATTTTTTATTTTGTACATATTCTCTCACGTTGGTAAATGTTGCATTTGTAAACACATGTTTAGCAGAGGTGTTGTCATCAAATCATTGCTGTACTTAGTTTTTCATTTCATAATAGGGTAGCCTATTGGCAAATCCTTTTAGGATTATAATATAGAGTAGAATGTTATAGGTGAGAGAAATGATTAAATGAAGTACATCCTAATCATACAAGAATCTCTTTTCAGTTTTATGAAAATATGGAAACTGCATATCAAATGAATTTTTTTCCTGAAAGGTGACTCTCTGAAAAATATTATGGCAAGGTTTTCAATATATATTGTGTCACACTAATTTCTATATTCCATTTGTTCAGTTTGCAAGTAAAAATGGTTTTAACTAATAGCCATGTCCACAAACACATCCTGGCCTCTAACAATTCTATGTCCTCCTGCTACATCACCAATTCTACAGGCCAAATTACATCTTTTGTGATTGGCTCTGCAACACCATTATCCTTCACAAGGTTTGCACAGATGCAGATCAGGTCACAATTTGAGTTGTGTCATAACAGAGCTCTGGCTTTAATTATTCCTCATTGAGACCACTGGCCTATAGCTTTTACTTTCAAAAAAGGGAGAAATGTGTCTATCCTTGCTACAAGAATAAGCAGAATTGCAGTGACACCAACAGATAGGCATCAGCTTCTGACCGAGCTTCACTGGGTCTGTGTGTACAACTTAGCAGTGAGCACATCAGCAACATGTGCAGCAAAGTTGGATAATTTTCAGCACCCTGCATTTTAAAAGGAGCACCCAAACAACATGTAGTTCAGTAGGTGTAAATCAACGTGGATTTAGGCTCTGTCTACATGATACACCACTAATGGCAGCATATTGTATGGCTACGTTTACACTGGCATGATTTTCCGGAAATGCTTCTAATGGAAAAGTTTTCCGTTAAAAGCATTTTCGGAAAAATCGCGTCTAGATTGGCAGGACGCTTTTCCACAAAAGCACGTTTTGCAGAAAAGCGTCTGTGGCCAATCTAGACGCAGTTTTCCACAAAAAAGCACCGATCGCCATTTTTGCGATCAGGGCTTTTTTGCGCAAAACAGTACTGTGCTGTTTACACTGGCCCTTTTGCACAAATGATTTGCGCAAGAGGGCTTTTGCCTGAACGGGAGCAGCACAGTATTTCCGCAAGAACACTGACGATCTTACATGAGATCGTCCGTGTTCGTGCGGAAATTCAAGCGGACAGTGTAGACAGCTGGCAAGTTTTTCCGCAAAATCACATGATTTTGCAGAAAAACTTGCCAGTCTAGTCACAGCCTTTATGTATAGGTATGTGCTGTTGTGAAAAGCAGGCTGCAGCCACACCCGTCTGTAGCTATGCACCTCAGCGAAAAGCTATGCCAAATGGAAGGCAGTAGAGGCTCCCCCTTACTACAGCCTTTCCTAACTGCTTGAGTTTTCCCCTGCTGTGTAGAAAGGCTCCAGCAAAGGGGACATGGCAAAGTCTTTCTTCACTGCTGGAATTTATTTTAGTATTGCGCCACACAATGCACAGTCAATCTGTGGTGCTCATTGCCAGGGGATGTTATAAAGGTCAAAATTATAATTGGATTTTTTAAAGGATTAGATTCATTCATGGATAATAGGTCCACCCGTGGCTATTACCCAAGTGAGCCAGGGATGCAACCCCATGGTCTGAGTGTCCATAAACCTCTGAGGATCACTCAATAAATGGTCCTGCTCATTCCCTCTGAAATGTCTGGTACCACCCAATGTTGGAAGACAGGGTACTGGGTGTGATGGGGTGTCCCAACCCCACATTAGGGCTGAGATGGTAAAGCCTGGCTACCTCGCTGAGAAGGCCCCGTCCCCACATCTTAGCTAGGCCAGGTATAAAGGCTGGTGGAGCAGCTTAGTCTGGGCTGACCGTTGATAAGGAAGGAGGTGCCATATGAGCTCCTGCAGGGGACGTGCAGGTGCACCCAGACACCATTGTCAGTCAATGGGGAACCACAGCCGAATCCCCCCAGCTGGAGGCAAAAGATAGAGAAGGCAATGACGGCAAGACTGGTAGGAAGTAGCCCAGGGTGGAGAGTTGTACTCCTGGTGCTCAGTGTATTTTGGTAGGAGTCCCTGCTGAGCTAGTGGTGGTTCACTCCACTGCTGACAGGTCCCTTTGCTGAGACACAGTGGGGATGGCTGCCCACACAAAGGGAGCTTTATTATTGACTTGGGCTGCTACGTCACTACTGCCTTGATGAGAAAGGGTGTTATAGTTGACTTTGGCTGGTAGGACACATGGGGGGCCTCAGAGGCCTGATGTACACCCTATTCTCCTTGTGGGGAATGGATGGGCTTACCCCACAATACTAGGCTAGATGAACTATTGGTCTAACCCAGCACGGCCACTCTGACTTTCTCTGTATTGGGAAGGGCTCCCACAGAAGGAAGGTGCCAAAGTCTTTCCCTGCGTCTGGGAAATGCTATGCTGGAGCCTTTACCCATGCTCAGAGCCTTCCTTGCTACCTCCCACTACCAGAGCCTTTCCCCATGGAGAGGAAATGTTACATCTGTGGAACTAGCAGAGCCTTTTCCAGCTGCTGAAGTGTTTTCCTGAGCAGGGAGGGGTTCTAGTGGTGGGGAGCTGGTAGATCATTTTCCTCGGGGCTGGCCTTACCATGAGGTGAACTAAGGCAGCCACCTCAAGTGCCAGACTGTGGGCGGGGGGAGGAGGCACCACTAGGACCCAGAGAATTGAGACCTTTCAAAGTTTTGGCCTAAGCAAGGGGGCATGGAGTCGTCATTTGAGCTCCCTGCCTCAGATGCCAAAATGTGGGCCAGCCCTGCTTTTCCTGCAGCAAGGAGGATGTCCTTTACTGCAGAGCGGAAAGGCTCCAATTGCTGGGAAGCTATGGAACAGTACATCACTAAAAATATCAGTGAAGAGGGGGAAACACTGCTTGGGTGAGTATAGGGCAGGTATGTGCATGCTTCCCCATACCATTCAAGTGTCTTTACCTTCCTAAGACATCTCACCAGCTACACTGCTATTTATATACATTATGGGGGCCATGAAGGTATGTACTTTACATGCTACAGTGTAGACGTATCATTAATTCACTTTACACCACTACAACAATCCAAAGACTGGAGAACTCATCTTGGAAATGTTATGTATCAACAGTACCGTGACAGTTCTGTATTAATAATGGTGTATTGAAAAGAGCAGTGAATGAGAGAGCATAGTAATCTGATTTACACATTTGTTCCACTAATACCTCACTGCAAAAGTTCAGGGTTGGGTTTAGAAACAGTAGATCGATACCCTGACCAAAGTGGCTACGTATTAGCAAAAAGTAACACAGAACTATAGATCAGTGATTACTCAAATCTAATTCACTACCAAGCTGAATGTCACAAAAAAGACTGAGTGCAGCTAGAAGTAAGCAGAAAATTGTGTCTAATTTATGAGGTAGGAACTAAATTGCCTCAGTCTAGATTAGGGATGTTAAAATGCAGTTAATTGAGTAGTCGATGGAATTTCGATCGGCACTTCCTCATTCCTCCTTTGAAATGTAGCCAGCAGGGGCTCTTGTACATTTCAAAGGAAGAATGCGGAACTCCGCGTACAGCATGGGGCCAGTGGGAAGTCATGCTGACTCCAGGCAGCATGTGGATGTCTGCTTTGAAATGTACAAGAGTTGCCAGTGGGGGCTCTTGTGCATTTCAAAGCCATGGAGCCTGGGGTCAGCTGGAGACTCCTCAGCTGACTCCAGTTCCACGTGGCATTTCAGAGGATCCCAAGATCAGTTGGGAACTCCCCAGCTGACCCCAGGTTCTGGGGAAATTCATGGAGCCCGGGATTAACTGGGAACTTCCCAGCTTATCCTGGGCTCCACTGCCCTTTTGAAATGCTGCCTCTGTGCATTTCAAAGGGGCATCCGTGGAGCCTGGGGTCAGCTGGGGAGTCTCAGTGGAACTCAGGATCAGCTGGGGAATCCCCATCTGACCCTGGGCTCCACAGCTGCCCCTTTGAAATGCAGTCTTGGGGTTTCAAAGTGGCAGTGCCGCACAAGTGGGCAGCACTGCCACTTTGAAGTACCCCTTCTCCCTATTTGCTCAGAGAGGCAGCAAGGGGGGGGTGGAGAAATCGACTAGTCTTTAACATCCCTAGTCTAGATGCCACTGTTATAACAGTGATAATCCTACTTACATTCCTGAAATATGGATGTGCTCAGAAACGTTAAGATACTGATAGTATTTAGTATCTAATTCTAAAAAGTATCTTAGTTCAGGGTGTAGAGGTTGACCTATCTCCCTATCCCAGCTAGAAACCTTCCCTTTTCCTCTCTGAAAATCTATCCCAATTTATTTCTCCTACAAATGCCCATATCAACAAATGCCCACTTAAAGGGGCACATCCACATAGGGGACCACACTCTCCTCTGGTTCATCCAGTATGTTTTGCATTTCCTGTTGAAATTGTGCCTTCTGTGGAAGACGAGTCTTGGGGGGTGGCGGCATGCACTTTCAGCACTCAAAACATAATGGTGCAGCAAAGAATGCAGAGATTTAGCAGTCTCTGTATTTAATAGTTGAACGGAACACTACTAGGTGAACTCAATCCAGATAGTTAGGCAGACAGTTTCAAACAGCAGGACACTGTAATGTATTCATGATCCTGGTCTGCACTTGGATTAGTTTCAAATACCCTTCTGAGCTGTAGCCTGCTGAACAACCACAGTAGTGACGTTGCACCTGATACTGTAAGGCACTAATAAGGACCCAATCTCATTACCACTGAAATTGATGGAAAGAGTTCAATTAATCTCAATGGGAGTTAGAACAGGCTCACAACTCCTACTACTGCCTTTGTCCTCACCAAACACTGCAGGCAATCACTAATTTCATTCCACAGGAAATAGCCTTTATATAAACAGGAAGAATGAGGCTCTAAACAACTAATTCTTGACATGAATAATATGCATGATGTGTGAATTTAATATCCGCTAGTGTTTCTATCAGATTTGTAGTGACTATTCTTAAAGTAGCTAGATTTTTTTCGTGGCAAGATAGAATCATCATTGCCATAGCTTCTTTCATGCAGGGAATTGTATTTTGTTCTCTTCTCCACACTTACTACTGCTGAGTAGTAGCCCTCTATTTTCCCCCTTTGACTTAACAAGATAAAAAGACTGAATGTGTTCCGACTCAGATGTAAAACATAGCTATATACTGTCAAGTATCAGAGAGGTAGCCGTAATAGTCTGCTGGATTTCACACCTGCAAGTCTTCCCTTTGGGAGCTTGTGATCAGTGATTAATACAGGTGACCAGTTAGCTTTCTCAAACCCAAGTATTGTTTAATTTTAACAGTAGAAAGAAAGCATAACTTAAGAGAAGGGATTTTATATCAATCAAAGGGATACACGTGTTTATCTTACTGGCATCTTATTATCCTCTGGGAAGCATAAGAAGGCCTAACTGCTTCTGACCTTCCAGCAGAGTTGATCTATGTCAGTCTGTTTCCCATAATTAGCTCCCTTACAATTTCCCTCTCCTCACTAGAGAATGTCTTTTTAACTATTTAAATTCCTTTGATAGCTGCTTAAATCTGTTGGCTCCCAGGGAACAAAGTTTGTAACTTTGGCTAGAACCTAATAACTCAGACACAGTTAGTGACACTCAGTGTTTGTAGCAGGAGGTTGCTTACGCGCTGCCATTGCTTATCTCCCATCTTGTTTCACCACAGCTCTTCTATTAAACTAAACCAACATATGTATTCATTAAAGAGCCCAATAACCATACAGTAACTATCCTAATAACCAGATCTCACACAGTAGTTATAAATGATTGCAGATCAACCCCAGATTCTTCACAAATCCTTTTGCTCATTTTGTAATCATTTCATGTCTGACAGTCTGATGCCCTAGTTCTCCCTTCATGGCTCAAGGCTGGTGCTCTAAACAGCTAGATTAGCTGAAGTCTAATCTATATACAGTATGTCTTTTTGGCAATTAAATTGTGACCTAAAACAACTGTGTGATTTTTGTATCTAGAGTTTAAGATAACGTACACAAGAACTGCAAGACTCAGACTACCAATTCCATTTTTCTGAATCTTGAAATGTCACTATAATGAATCATGATTATACATTATGGAGTACAGTAGTCTGTCATATGTGGTTTTCAGATTACAGGCTGTGATCCAGTACAGGGTCATGGAATGCCAGGCACTGGGTCACTTTGCTGAAGGGTGACCAGGGCTACGTCTACACTACGATCCTCTTCCGCAAGAGGAAATGCAAAGGGAGCGCTTATTTGCATATGTCACACTCTGATTTGCATTTCTTCCTTGGATCCCTTTTATACAAGAGGTTTTTGCACAAAAAAGCGCTGTGTAGATGGCTCCTTTTTGCGCAGCCCCCTCCCCCTTTTGTTTGTTCAAGAACCCTTCCTAAACGGTAAGACCTGGGGCTATCAAATTTGGCATGCAGCTTCTTCTTCTGCTAACTTAAAGCAAGGTCAGGGTTTGGTTGTGCCAGGAGAACCAGAAGCCCTGGGAAAAGGACAGTTTTCCATAACATGAAAAGGGAGAGCCTGCTGTTTGGAGAGACGCGATATGGAAGTGGCCACTGGGGACAGCATGCCTGCAGGGGAGAACTATCCTGCACAGTGGCCATTAGGGCTCTGCCATCTTGCCTGCCAGCAGAATGGGTAAGTGGGACTCTCCTGCCCAGGAGACAGCCCTGCCAGCTCTCCCTGCCCCAGAAGGCATTGGAGGGGAGGGAGAGAGGCCCTAGGAAGGACTGGGAGGAGGGAGAGAGCTCCCTCCACCCTAGGAGGGTAAGGGGGGAGGGCAAGACCCCTTCCCCTTGCCCCAGGTAGGGTTGCCAGATGGTTTAAAAAAATACTGAACACTTCCCCCCCCCAAAAAAAAAAACACTGAGGAAAAATGCTGTTGAGAAAAAAAAAGGGGAGACCAAAGTTGTTGAGCAAAAAAAAAGGGGGGGGGCGCCGTGCCTTTAAATGGCCCCGCGTTCCTCACTCCCCTGACAGATGTGGCAAGGGAAAATTGTCCCTACTGGGCTTCCATCTGAGGGAAACGGGAAATACCGGACATTTCACATGTCCCATATTTTCTGGGTTTTTTTTTAACCAAACGAGATCCGAATAACAGACAGTCCGGGTGAAAACCAATTGGCAGCCCTAGCCCCTGGCTGGGTCAGGGGGAAGGGAGAGAGTTCCTGCTAGCCTCCAGGGACAAGCTGGCAGGTGGGATGCACAGTCCTCGCTGCCCTGGGCCACCCCCAGGGAGGCTGGAGCCTATGTGCATAGGGAGCTGGCAGAGCCACCACCGCTCCCCCGCTACCTCCCACAAAAGTGGAGCCACCTAACACAAATACACCCATGCTGCTGCCTCTAATATAGAGGCAGCAGCACAGGAGTGTGGGGGGGGTGTACGTCTCCCTTCGCTGCGTGTAAATGTGTAAATGCTAAAAATTTTAAATAAACATATTTTAACATCCCTAGTATATGTATGCTGGGTAACAGAGGCTATGTCTTCACTGCAGAGTTAACTCACGTTATCTACTCTCACCTTCATCCTCTTGAGTTATCCCAGCTCATAGGAGTAGCTTCTGAGTGATTGTATTATTAGCACAGAGTGGCTGTGCTAGCAGCTAAGGCTATGTGTCCACACTATAACTGATGCAGCATCACAACTACAGTGTCTGTAGCTATCCCTTTGTAGCATCAAAACATTTCCAATATCAGTGGAGTTGATATTCCATTGATGGAGTTAATCCACCTCTGCTAGAGGCTGTAACTAGGTTGATGGAAGAAACTTCCCATCAACCTAGCTGGGTCCGTTTGAGCAGCTGGGTTTACCTAACTGTGGCAGCAGGCTCTTTGCTGGCCTGGCCTCTCGCGCGTATTGCCATCTAAGCAAAAGGTCAACTTCCCCTTGATGAAAAACCTTACACTATGTAACTTAAAGATCAGCGGCGAACAGGAACCAAAAACAGACTCAAAAATTCATGTAAAGTTCATGCTGGTTGTGCTGACTGTGCCATGCCCGATAAGGCAGAAAAGGAAAAATAGGAAACCATCTCACCCCATTACTCCTGTCACTTAACAGACAGGGTCTGCTAGCCTATCACAAAAAGCGCGCAAAAGCTTTCTCTATAAAACAGCTTCCCCTCCTGTATCAAATTGAGGAATCCCGAATAAACATTGGATGGCGGAATATGAGCCAGGTCCGAGGACTGATCACCCGAGGGCCACCTCCCGCTCACCGAACCAAATGAGTTCCTGTAGAGCGTAACGTATACCAAATATAATGAATACCAAATATGTTGTTGTTGTTGTAGTTTGTGTGTCTGTTAAATGTAAGTATTGTTATCTGAAATTGTTTAGAGGTATTGTTAAGTAGTAGTGTTAAAAGTTTTAGATAAATGATTAGTCTTATAAGTAAGACTGATGTAAATGTAACTGTTAATAATCCCTAGTCCCTTGTTAACAACTATTGGGATTTAGAAAAACCTCAGGGAATTTTCTTTACTGTATTGCATTTTGCTTATTGGTCATTCTAATAATTATTTTGTGCCTACGTATGTAAGAAATTGATAAAATCATAATTTATACGTAGAAGCCCTTTAATAAAAGTTTAAAAGATATTTGGTAATAGTTTGCCTGTTTCTTCGCCTCCCTGGGATTAGCCACATTTCCGAACCTTTTACTTTAAACCACACTAACAAGGTGCTCAGGACATGAAGTTGCTAGGAGCTCTCAATAACATAGCTTGGTGGACCTAAGTTTAAGGCAGGGGTGGGCAATAATTTTTGATGGGGGCCACTTCAGAAATTTTTTAAGTAGCCATGTGCCACCCCAGAAGGGGCAGGGCCTCAAGTGGAAGACCTGATTGGTCTGAGGTGGTGGAGCGCAAAGTCTTTGCCCCCCCGCCCTCCAAGAGAACCGTCAGCTGTTCTGAACAGCTGGCAGTTCCTTCTGGGTACCCATGCCCCTGGCGGTGGGAGGAGACTTCATGTGCTCCCCAAGCCCTGATTGGCCTGGGGATGGGTGAGCGTGCAAAGTCTCCTCCCACTCTGCCTAGTGCTTAGAAGTGCTGCACCCCTTGCAGGGCAGGAAGAGATTTTGCGCATCCCCCTCCCCACCTAATCAAGGCTTATGGGTGGTGAGAAGTGCACGATGTCTCCTCCCACCCTGCCAGGAGTGCATGGTGCTTCAAAGCGCCATAAACTCCTTGCAGGGTGGGGGGTAGGGTGGGAGAAGACTTTACGCACTCCCTCTTCCCCCAAGCCCTGATTGGCTTGGGGACAGGGGGAGAAGCAGGGCCTCCGTGTGCCGGATCAACTTGCTTGACTGGCCAGATCCAGCCCACAGAGGCCCTTTTGACCACCCCTGGTTTAAGGTGTATGCCAGGTCTAAATCTGCTATCAAGAGATGTAGTCTTTATCCCCTGACAGGTTTAAAAGCAATCAACATTTAAAAGCACTATTACACTCAAACTAGAGGGCTTTTGTGGGTGGAATGACTCAGTAACTCAAGTTAATTCCGCAGTGAAGGCACATCCAGAGTAGCAGGGGAACTAAGGGATTGTCTACAACACACAATTTTTGCACCACTTGTGTTTTTGCATAAAAAAACACACAGTGATTTTGTATCACTGGAGATATTTAAGAGCAGGTTGGATAGAAAGCTATCAGGGTATGTCTACACTTGCGAACTAGGGATGCAAATATAGGCATTGTCTACACTTGCAAACTAGTTCAAACTAGGGATGCAAATATAGGCATTCAAAATAGTCAATGTAGCGGGAATTTAAATATCATTAGCATGATCTCACCGGCGCGTTACTCCAATCAACAGCTGTTTCGAAAGTGAAAGAGCGCGCCGAGACGTGTTAGTTTGAACCAAACCCCTTGGTTCAAACTAACATTACTCCAAAAATGAGGAGTAACGTTAGGTTGAACCAAGGAGTTTGTTCGAACTAACGCGTCCCAGCACGCACTTTCACTTTTGAAACACCTGTTGATCGGAGTAATGCACCGGCGAGATCATGCTAATGAAGCGCGGGATATTTAAATCCCCACTTCATTGACTATTTCGAATGCCTACATTTGCATCCCTACTTTGAACTACGGTGAAAGTGTAGACATACCCTCAGGGATGATCTATTCTAGACGGTGACTGGTCCTGCTATGAGGGCAGGGGTTTGGACTAAGGATGTTAAATAGCGAGTAATTTACTAGTCAAGTAGTTGATGGAATTTCCACTGACTACTCGATTAGTCGATAGGCACTTCCTCATTCCTCCTTTGAGATGTATACGAGCCCCTGCTGGGGATCTTGTACATTTCAAAGGAGAAATGCGGAACTTTGTGTGCAACCGAGGGCCAATGGGAAATCCCGCTGACTCTGGGCTGCAGGCTGCGTGCCAGCTTTGAAATGTACAAGAGTCCCCAGTGGAGGTTCTTGTGCATTTCAAAGTGGAATTGCCCTCATGGAGCCTGGGGCCAGCAGGGGACTCAGAGTCCCCCGCTGACCTGGGCTCCATGTGGCGTTGCTGCTTTGAAATGCCACGCGGAGCCTGGGGTCAGCTGGGGACTCCCGGGAAACGCCGTGGCAGCATTTCAAAGGGACAGTGCTGTACAGCTAAGCCCGGGATCAGCTGTGTAGTGCTGCCACTTTGAAACGCCACCACAGAGTATCAAAGCGCTGGCGCCACATGGAGCCCATACAGAGCCTTGCTGCATCTATCTGATAAAGGCAGGCTTTTGCTTATCAGATGGTCAACTGGTCGACTAGTCTTTAACATCCTTAGTCTGGACTTGATGATCTCTCAAGGTACCTTCCAGTTCTAGTGTTCTGTGATTCTATGATTCACTTTAACTACATTGAATAAAGAAGATAAGAATGGCCATACTGGGTCAGACCAAAGGTCCATCTATCCCAGTATCCTGTCTTCCAGCAGTAGCCAATGCCAGATGCCACAGAGGGAATGAAGAGAACTGGTAATCATGAACCCCTGTTGCCCATTCCCAGCTTCTGACAAACAGAGGCTCGGGACACCGTTCCTATACATCCTGGCTAATAGCCATTGATGTAGAGACCTTTATAATGGTTAACATGTGTCTACCAAAGGAGTTGTACCAATGTAACTATTAAAAAACCCCACACGACTAGCAAAAATACTTAAAGTAATAAAAATAAAATAAAACTGTCTAGACCAGGCATTAGCTGTGAAGTTTTAATTAGAGACAGAGTCTGATTCAAAGTCTGCTAAAGTCAACAGGTGTTTCTCTTGACCTAATAGGCTTTGGATTGAGCCCTAAGAGAATCCAAAAATCTGGGATGATTGCACACTAATAAAGAATCATGAGCATTAATCCATTGCCATCTGTCTTTATTTTGCTAATCAATGCAATGAAGGGGAAACCATGGCTTCTCTCCAGCCACCGGCTGCACAGCTGCCCGGTGCTCCTCCAGAGTCCTCCAGCCCATGCTTTCGCCACTTGCTGCTTCCTGGTGAGTGGGGGCTGGGTCCACTCTGTGGTGTGAGAGAGGGTGTCTGGGGGATGGGTCTGGCCACAGGAGCTGGTGCAGAGCCCATGAGGGAGGGAAGGGAGCTGGAGGATGCCCACAAGTCCCCTTCAGAATCTCTATCTCCTGCCTTCTCCTCCTCTAATTCAACCTGTCTTTTTTCAAGTACCAGCATTCAAGGTTAAATAAAAAGAACTATTTTTCATTGCAAATATATAGTATTTCAGCTACATTTTGGGTTAAATAGGTTTTTGTGGTCTAGCATGGAAGTGTAACCACTGTTTATAACATTGTTTTTATGGGAAAATGCATTCCTAATTCCAAACAATTGACTTACGAACAAATTTTTGGAACACAACCCATTTGTAAGTTGGAGACTTCCTGTAGATATATATATGCTGCTATAGGATACCTGCTGCATTAAAATATCCCAGTAATTGTCTGTATTTTTTAACACATTTATGCCTCCTTTCTTAAGATGCCAGGTTAAGGTAAGTGGGAATTCAATTATGACAATTCTATACGGTCTCTTTCTTTAAAGTTCCTGTGTTATGTTGTTTGTATGATGATGGAGCCCAAATACGTGACTTCTTTTTCCCTGAAGCCATCAAACATATAGCCCAAAACAAGTTATTTATATGAGGCTAAAAAGGCCAAATGAAAGCCAACAATTCCAAGGCTCCATTCACAAAATTTCTGATGAACCAGCCCCTCAGAGTCTATATTAGAAATATTGTGAAGAAAGGAGGGACCACTGATGACTGTCTTATCAGAAGAAACGTCTCAGAGGGGTAGCCATGTTAGTCAGTAACTTTAAAAACAATGAGTAGTCCTCTGGCACCTTAGCAACTAAGGCTATATATTTTTGTTATGCTCTAAGGTGCCACAGGACTACTTGCCCTGGAAGAACATGAGATCTATGGCCAGTGAGGATGCTGAGTATGGAAAGGCCCAGTACAACGCAGTGGACCCATTGGCATAGGGCCAGCAGGAGACATACCTATGTACATAAAGCACTTCAGACATTTTCTGTCATTGCCAGAGAGGCAACAAAATGTAGTTACTTGTCTCCTGAAGCAGGAAAGACCAGCTTCTATTTCAGACACTTTACCTGCTGATGATACCATACAAAAAGTCTCCGTGCCCTCCATCGGGAGCTAGACCCACCCAAAACCTTTGGCATTCTTCCTGGACAGAACTGACACCAACTGGGTGTCTGTGGGGAGGTAGGATCTGTCATCTAGGGCAGCGTTTCTCAAACTATGGGCCGCGGCCCAGTACCAGGCCACGGGAAAAAAATACCAGGCCTCATCATGGCTGCTGGGAGGGGAGCAGAGCGGGGTGGGCTGGGAGGAGGGAGGAAGGAACCAGCCACTGGGAAGCAGTGCTGGGGGCAGTGGGGCTGTCCTGGTGGAGATCTGGGCAGGCGGGCGGGCAGCCAAAGCAGGGCTGGGAGCAGCGTGGCTCTCCCGCCGAGATCCAGGCAGGTGGATGGACAAGTGGCGAAAGCAGTGCTGGAGGCAGCGGGACTGTCCCAGTGGAGATCCAGGCAGGTGGGTGGGTAGCCAAGCAGGGCTGGGAGCGGCGGGTCTGTCCCGCAGAGATCTGGGTGGGCGGGCGGGCGCCAGAAGCAGGGTTGGGGGTAGCGGGGCTGTCTGGTGGCGGAGATCGGAGAGGGCAGGCGGCGAAGCAGCGCTGGCCAGGGGGCGGGGGAGCTGGCCGGAGGAGATCAGGAGGAGGAGGACGGGAGAATCAGCTGCCGGAAGCAGGGCTGGATGAGGGCAGTGGGGCTGGTGGGGTGGGGGTTGTCATAGGGGGAGCAGGGCTGACCGGGAGAGATTGGTGGGTGGCAGGGGGAACCGGCCGCTGGAAGCAGGGCTGGACGGGGTGGACTGGGAAGAGAAAGGGGGGGGGAGAGGGACCCTATACCTCCCTTCTATAGCTGTCCCCAAGGCCAGATTCTTCTCTGGCACCCACCCCACTCCCTGACTCTGCAGCCCATTCCCCTGCCCCAGGTCACCACTCAAACCCTCTGCATCCCCTTCCCCAAGGTCACAGCTCCCTCCCAGACCCTGCACTCCCTTCTAGAGCACCTTCCCCAGGCCAGAATCCTCTCCTCTACATATACCTCCTTCTGGACTTGGCTCCCCAAGCCTCTGCCACAGATCATAACCCCCTCCTTCACCCAAACTCCATCTCAGACTCCACACCCCCCAAGCTCCTTTCTGCACCCAACCTCTGTCCCAGACCTCACACCCCATTGGTAGAAATGTGGCCCTTGACTACTCACCAAAATCTTAGCGTGGCTCTCCATTAAAAATTATGGCCCACTCCAATCTAAGGGGTAGGAACAGGTGCAAATAATAGCACTGCTCTTCAGAGACTCATGAAAACCAATGAAAAGATCAATATTATAGTCTCAAATGAAACATCAGCCCTTTGTTCCAAGTTTACTGCTATAATGCAGTAATTCCCAAAAATTCTTATTACAACTAATATTTCACTATCTTGTTGGTCTTTTAAGAGGTCTCACATATTAGAGCTATGACAATTGCGCTATGCCTCTACCTTCAATTAAAAGAAGAGTGAAAGATAAAAGATTGAGTCAGAAATAAGGTAAACATGAGGTGTCACTGGATGTGAGGTAAACTGCCATGATGTCACAAGAAATGACAATGTGCCTGATAGGATGGGTGTGATCTTGTGACCTAAATCCTTTCCTTTCTGGGATGAGGTTTAACCCTTATGGCACCTGACTCCCAGACAAAATGCCCACCATATCTAAGGAGCAAAAACAGTGGGCTTTGATATATGGCTCAGAACCTTAAAACAAGAATAAGTAGTACGATACCTAGAAACAATGAAGATCTCCATCTAAAAGCCTGGGGGATATATAAAAGGAGAGAGAGAGATTACAAACATGTGCAATGTGTACAATTCAGTTTATAATTATTGATGCCATAATTCAGTCCGAAACTTAACAAATCAGCTTTCAGACATCAGGGTGAACTCCTGCCAATGAATATCCCATGCCACCCATTACTTCCACAAAGTTGCACAAAAGGTGTAAATAAAGGCAAGAGTTTAGTTTTTGTATTTAATACCTCACCTAGCAATGACTAATCTACATTTGAACTTGTCTTGGAACAATCCCAGTACACTATTATTTTTTCATATACGTAATATGTGCCACTCAATGTCTGGATGTTTCTAATAAATTGTAACCATCACAAAAAATTTTAAAAGAATAAAAACTTCACAAACTCTTCTCATTAAGTAATTTTTTAGAAAATTTCATTATGGGACAGATACTTCACTAGAGCTAAGGGCTGACCTCTCTCATCCACCAAAATGGTGCTTTTAAATTAATTTCCAACCTACACATAAGAGAATGGAATGGATTTCAGCAGAATTGCATGGGCTTACATTAAGGCAGAATTTGTTCCAAGATATTTTCAAGAGGCACACACCACTTTGAGAGATCATTGTTGGTTGAGGCAAGGAGGAACCCCATTCCCATTCATATGTCAAAGGTTGACAGAAGTTAAGCTTCCATGTATTGTATTATTTAAATGTGTGGGATTCAAAACAGTTTCCTGTCTAGTTTTTTGTAAATATTCCAGACCTTCTCTACACTTAAATATTTACATAAGAATGGCAATACTGGCTCAGACCAAAGGTCCAACTAGCCAGTATCCTGTCTTCCATCAGTGGCCAATGCCAGATGCCCCAGAGGGAGTAAACAGAGACAGGTAATCATCAAGTGATCCCTCCCCTCTCACCCATTTCCAGGCTCTGACAAACAGAGGCTAGGGAAACCATTCCTACCATCCTGGCTAAGATTTAATGGACCTAACCTCCATGAATGTATCTATTTGGCATACCTATTCATATTCCTATCACATCTGAAACTTGGTGTATGTCCACAAACCAAAATACTCTCAGTAATCCACAGGTAACCACACAACCATTTGAATTAGGTATTCCTCAAGTAAGATGACAGCAGATTTGTTCTGCAACGTGTCTGTGTACAGATACCATCTGCTCAGTACAAAATTATCATTCAGGACAATAGTACTTATATGATTGCCATCTACTCTCCACCTCCCTACATCTGTTTAAGCCATCCCACCTCTTCACATAAAAAGGTGAAAAGATAAATGGTCTACTTATAACCTTTATTTTTGTAAATCTGTTACTTTGTCTTGATGTTGTAGCTAGTCTTCACTGACACTTCTGTTTGTATAATAAAGCAGATTCTGAAAAAAAAACTGTCTTTGTGTACCACTACATTAGTCAGCCTGCTCTTTCATATCAACACAACAAATAGTTCCTCCTTAAACTCCCTTTCTATAGCTAATGCAAATAATAAATCAACTATGAGAAAAAATAAATGCATACAAGCATATATATATTTACATGATTCCTGCACAATTCCCTACCATTGATATAAAACTGTGTGCTCAGACCATCTCTAATTTGGGCTGCAAGCCAACTGCAAGCTGTGCAAAAATGAGTAACAGCCTTCAGTGCAATAACCAGGCTGCTCATAAGGTGTTTCAGGTCCTCTTCTCACTGCATTGTATATTGAACGCCTCTTCTTTGCTTCCTGTTTCAGCCAATCATGTGCTTTCCCTGGCCACCCCATACAAATGTCCTAGAATTTGTTACAATGATAAACATGTATCTCCACTGAGTAGTTTTCCTTTCTATTAATCCATGTACTCTTGGGATCACTGTAGAGGTGATGGGAACATAGAACAGGCATATATGTTCCATCAATAACCCTGCACAGTTCAGGCACCTCAATTAATTAAATCCTCAGCAATCTCTGTCACAGTGACCAGGTTGATAATACACCTGTGCAACAGATCATGTCTTGTCATGCCCAACCCAACCACACCCAGTGTGAACATCTTAAAACCCAAACTGTTGCACGTGTCTATCAGGTATCTATGCAAGGCAGCCTACTTCCACAGGATGACTGCCACTTTGATTTCTGCAGTGGTCCTTGTGATTTGACACACCAACAATGGGCTTACCTCATGTTTAGAGAAGTTTTTATACAAGTCTTTCATATGTGAACTCATCAAACAAAAGTGTATCTGAAAGGAACATTTTTTTCTTTTTCACAGGCATGGTCTGTTCAATATTCCCTGTCACTACAAATCAGACTCTCATGCTCCAGCTGTGCATCCAAAATAACTGATTAAAGGTATCAGAGGAAAGTGGTAGTGGGCCAATATACTATAACATTTTTATTCTTGCCTGCCCGGCTTATACACATTGTATAAGGGAACTAATTTATCACAGGTAGGTAGCTAGGCTAACATAGTTCTTTAACATAGTTATTTTATGTTTTTCTTATTCATGCAAGCAAGAATAAATGGTGTTTAATACACAATCTACAAGAGTTATAATACAGTTCTCTTAAGATACACTTTTGCCTTGTGATTTCACCAGTTAACAAGTTCACTGGTATCTCTGAGTCTGGTCTGATTGAAAAACAGAGGACTTTATTTTCCATTATTGTCAATCTACCACCTTTTACCATCCTTCCCCTGCTCCTTTTTCACATTTTCGATATTCCTTCTTCCTAGTTCATACCTTACTCTTGTATAACCATTTCTGTATATCCTTAGCAAAAATATAAAAGTGAGTCCTTTAGGCAAATTTGCTTTTAATTCTCTAGTGGACAACAGCTGCCATAACTGACTTGTGTCCTGATTCTACAGTGTCTTGGAAACTTTTATACTCAATTTACATGTGGGTGACCACTACCATTTTAACATGCAATTTGTTTTATAGTCACTCTACAGTCTACAGAGATGCAAATGACTACATCAGCTGCAGAAAATTCACACTATACTAGTCTCACCACTGCTCTATTTATCAAACTATGCCCATCTCAACCTACAGCCACCAGAAAACCTCCATAATCCCATCAAAATGCACGTAGGAACAACTATACAAACACAAACACTAGCAACATCAATAGAAAGCTATTTATTAAAAAGTAGTGAGGAAAAATTGTAGAAAAACCATAGCAAGGAAATAAAGTGGCAATAAAGAGACCATCACTGAGCTACCATGGAATCAGAAACGGTCATCAGTGATAGATAAGCAGTGAGGGCCAAGCCCCGTTTATTCACTAATTCTAACAAAGATAAGTAAGAGGGATGTGTGGTGTATCCAGATGTCTGCCCTGAGAAACAACCAGGGTGGTTTGCATTCTCACAACAGCCAAACAACAACATGTTTTTATTCTGGGCATAGGTGCAGGAACTCTGAGGAGGGGAAGGTGCTGGCCCATCCCTTGGTTTGATGTGGTTTCTCTTCTATAAGGGATAGCAATTTAATTCCGTAACTCTCAGCAGCTCTATTATAAACATTGTTCCAGCCGCCTTGTATCTGGTCGTCTCCCCCTCCGGTGCCCTTCTCCTCCCAGTTCCCATCACCCTTCCCCCCACACACACACCTCTCGGACCCATCCCTTCTCCTCAGCCCCCCCCCACTTCCCTTTCCCTCCCGCACGCACCTCTAGTGGGCGTGGCTGAGCGTGGCGGGAGGGGAAGAGGTCTCGCAAGAGGGGGGAAGTGGGCGTGGCTTCCTAGGAGTGGGCGTGGTTCGCTCGGGCGGGGGCGGGGCTAGCTGCCGAGAAGGAGCGGTATAAATTGCGGCGGCGGCGGGCAGCTCCTGCTCTGCTGGTTCGGGACCCGGCTGGGTATGGCGAGCGCTCGGGACTACGCCGGCTCCCTGGTGCGGTGAGTGAGCGAGCGCGTGTCCCTGGGGTGCGCCGGCCCGAGCCTCCCCCTGCACGTAGTGCAAGGGGGCAGCCCGTGGAGCCGCCGAGGAGTCTGCTTCCTAACCCCTCCCGCCCCAATCCCGGGGGGTCCCGCAGCCCGGCTTGTCTCTCACTCGAAGCCTGTCGGTAACTCTCCCCATGTTGCCAGGCGTCCTGGAAGGAAACCTCACTACTCCCCTCCCCCCGCGCGGAATAAAAAGCTGCAGGATTAGCTGGTAGCGATGCTTTTCCTGCTGAAAACCCGTGCAACTGAGCTAAACTGGCATCTTGCGCCCTCTGAACCGGCAGGGAGAAGAGCTGGAACGGGTCAGCAGTTTCCTTGTGAAAAGCAGCCGCAACATAGTTGCGCGTTTCTTGCACTGAAAAAGGAAACGTTGTTTAGCGTCTCCTTTCAGCCTCTCTTCTTTAAGAACAAAGATTTGGGTCAAGTGTCTCAACAGTGCTCAAACAGCATGAGTACAGTTAGCTCCAGAGCTTCTGCAGTAACTGTAGGTACAGCTAACAAATCCCAACGTGTGAGCCTCTAGACTGAAAGAAAACGGTTGTTTGGCTCCTAACTGTCATTGTAAATCTACAAGAAGATAATCTTAAATATTAAGCTACCCAAAATCTTGATTTGGTCTTGTGTTCTATGGTATCTGAAAGTTTTCTATGGCAAAACTGAGAGTTTTGTTATAATTTTGACATTCTGGAATTTGATTCTGTACTTGGTTCCCAACACTTGCTTCTTAAGCAGATTTCAAAGATAGTAGCAAATCAAGTTATTTCACACCAATGAAATAGAGGGGAGTATAATCTAGCAAATAATACATATTAGTACTATAATCTAGCCTATAGTATATGCTAAATTGGATGTCCTGCTGAGACAGTTTAAGACTTATGGGTTATTAGCCTCCTTAGATTTTAGGTATAACTTAAGACGGGGGGAGGGGAGGAGAGGTCTGTTCATATTGTAGCCATTTAATTGTCTAAAAAGGCAGGAGTATTCTTAAACTTTAGTTCCTGCTTTCCTTTTGTACATGATAATGAATATAAACTAGATAATTCACAGAATTTTAGAGCGAATTACTGAAGTAATATTCTATAGCACATAGCCTTCCTCAAACACTAACTGCATCACTTCTAGGTGACTCACTCCCCTGACGCTAAATTTAGTCCTGTTAGTCAATGTATTCTAATCTAAAGGTCACAAACACTCCATAGATTGGAGTAAAAAATTGCACAAAACCAGAGTATGACAGAAGGCTGTTGCACCATATCACGTAGACAGTCATGCTTGCAGACAATGTACAGGGTGTCTTAAACCTTGCAGCCAACAGTGTGCACAGGGATTGCTGTAGGGTACCGCCCACTGAAAAGTAGCTGAATTCAGGGATCCTAAATGTCTCCCTTATAAAAACATATGTTTGGAATTCTGTGAAGAATTTTGGCTTTTAATGTGATCCTATGGCTTTGTGTTCGATCCAAAATGAGGCAATGCATTCTGATACTACAGGTTGGCCCTTCCTTGTCCAGCACCCTGGGGACCTGACCTGTAGTATCAAAATGCATTGCCTCATTTTGGATCGAACACAAATGGATCGAACAGGCTTGGGCTCTGGCCTGCTGGAGCTCCCTAGGATGGAGCTCCCCCCTCCTGCTCTGGTCTCCCCAGGGATGGGGTTTGCACTGCCAGGCACCAGGGCTCTCTGCTCCAACAACATCTGTGGTCCTACTGGACCACAGATGTTGCTAACCAGAGAATTTCAGATTTCAGAGGTTCAACCTGTACTGGAGGATTTGGGTGCCAAAATTGGGCAATTAGTAGCACAATCATGTAAGCTCAGTTCTTGAACTGTATAATCTGAACCCTAGCTCTTACTTGGCTTTGATGCCTAACCTAAAGCCCACATGGTGCTTCCTTGTTCTGTCAGATGCTTAGTGATCCATAATATATTCCTTGACCTTGTGCTTTTTCTTATGCTTTGTCTTCTGCCTGAACAAATTCCCTTCCTGGCAAAATAAGAGTTTGCAAGATCTAATGCAGCTTAGTATTTAGAAAGTAAACCATGACACTTGGTATCTTCAAATCTCAACTGTTCTACTAGTCTTGTAGAGTCCTTCTGATTGAAACTAGCACAGATACTAGCAAAATAACTTTATACAAAAGGGATATATGATGTCCTGTTGTCTGAAGTTGCAGACAGCTCCCTACTTGAGGGGCCTTAAGCTTGTTAACTAGTACGAAAATTCTTATTTGTGTGGTCCAAATCTAGTCCATATTGCTACCATTCAAAAGGTAAAAACTGATCACTTGTAGACTGTGCAACACATTCATCATAAGGCATAAAATAGTAAGAGCAAATAACTAAATCACAATCTTTACTGTATTTTTTTGGTAGAAATCTGTAATGGAGAAGAAAAATCTCCATTCAAGTACACTAGTATGACGGGGGAAAGTTATTTTCACTATACCTGATCGTTACCAGTGATGCTTAGTACCTCATGAGCTGAATTTTTTTTCCCCATTTGAACAGCAATCCGGAAAGCAATGCTTCAACTACACATGGAATAAATAATAATCAAAAGATACTTCATTTCTTGAATGAAGTGAATCTCAAACTAAGACTATGTTACTGATTTTGAAAAACAAAGCCAATACATAGTGGAAGAAATATCTGGCCAAAATTAAAATGATCAGGAACTAGAACCAAAATATAACTTGATAGAAAGATTGCTAGTTTTGATTTATAGACTTAGTCCATGCATCCTCAGCTGAATTAAATGGGCTGAGAAACAATCTGATCATACGTACTACACCAAATCTAACTTGAGCCAAATAATTACATCAAACTGAACACTAGTATTTTAAATACTACAGTATATAATTCCAATAGCTAAGCTACCTGAAGTAGCAACTTGCTGCATAACTGGCAGACTTTCAAATCTTGACAAAGCAAATACAGCAGAGAAGTAATGGCTTCAATATTAAAATTGATACTAAGTACTAGCTAGCTTGCCTCTTGTAATGAGCATCTAAACTTCCAGTGCTTTGGTGTTGAAATAATGGAAGCTACTCAGGCAAATCCCTGCTTCATAGCAGGTGGATGTGGAGGCACTGATGGGACCCACAGCCCTGTACGTATTATGTACTAAAATAAATCTGGCCTGCCTTAAAGCCCTTCTAGATTTCATACAGCTCTGGGGAGGCAGCCAATGAGACTGCTTCTTACAGATAAGGAAAATAATGGTGGGAAAGTAAACTAATTTGGAAAGAGAGCTGCTCTAAGCAATATCCAATTAAGTCATTGTAAACAGGACTGACACTGCTTGATCTCGGTGTTGACCTGGCCAAGCTGGTCCCAGGCTTGTATCCAGTTCTAAAACTGAAAACAGTTTTCTTGCCAAGTAAAAAACTAAATACTCTGCAATTTTACTGGAACAACTTTGATCCCTGAACCTAAAGAAATTTGTCTGGCCTCAACTGACCTGTAAACTACATATGAGTGGTATCTTGGGAATGCATACATCACAACGATTAATCTCAATGTTTTAGTTTAACTGTTTTTTAGATCTCTGGTATCCGTGGGAGCATCTGTGGGATCAGTGACAAGACAGACCCTGTTCCCGCCTCTTGTACCTGCAGCCCGACCCTTCCGTGTATCAAATCATGACCGCAGCAACCGAAAAGGAATTGTTGCAAGCAGCCTGCAGGAACTCATTAGCAAGGTATATCAAACATTTGGTTGAGATTTAAAGCTACTTGTCAATAAGAACATAATATGTAGGTCTTCTGGGCTCAATTCTGCATAAGAGCAAAACTCATTTTAGCCTGGGCAAATCAAATGGCTGAAATGTAGGCTGTTGTGTTAGAATTCAATACCTCAAACCTGGCCTATATCTTAAGCCTGGTCTACACTATGTGGGCACATCAAAGTAAGAGCTGCAGCTCAAGCTACGTAGAGTACATTAACTCCAGCCATGTGTCAAGATTCACACAGCAGAAGGCAGATAGGACCAAATGCTCCTATTGGCTTCCCTTATTCATGAGGTGCAGGAGTACCAGGTGTCAATCACGGCACCCATTGAGTTTGATTAGTGAGTATATACTACATCCACTAAACTGAACTCCAGAAGATTGACTGTAGTAGTGTCAATCTTCTGTGTGGTGTGGATGTACCCTTACATTCCAATACATCTCTTTAAAAACCCTGGTAGCTAAGATATTTAGTGTCAAATTTAGAAGGAAACTTCATTCAAACATAGCATAGCCTTTCTGCAAAGAGAGATTTGAAATACTGTTTCAAAACTAATATGATGAAGTCTTGCTCTGAAACTCCAGTAATTGGCTTGTGGAGCTATACTTCATGTCCTATAGCTGGATTTCTCCTTAAAACTAACACTTTCCTTTTAAATACAGTATCAAAGCCTGCTTACATTACTGAGACACAGATGCTGTGAGTATAAAACTTCCAGAATAACTTACTTAGGTGGTGAGGTGAGGAAAGCATGACTAGTCTCCAGAATACAGGACCATGGTGCCAAATTAGATTTTACAACTCTTCCTTGGTGTGGAAGCTGCAAGAGATCTGTATGTGTAAAACAGCAGCAAATCAGTATCTTCATATGGTGTTAGATTTACTCTGCAAATGAGCAAGAGGTTGCTCTCCTTAAATCTTAAGTTAATTCCTTCTGTCTGGTTAAGCAGATGGCATTCTGAATTAGATCCATCTACTACTTATTGTAGGCCCTAGATGCCTTGCTGATCACTGCTGGACTAATTACTCTAGTTTTGGAGGAAGATGGCACAGTTGTGGATACTGAAGAGTTCTTTCAGTCCTTGGGAGATAATACACACTTCGTGCTTCTAGAAAAAGGACAGAAGTGGACACTAGTAAGTGTTAACATCTCTTTTGTATCTTTTGGTGATCACCTTTGGCTTAAGGAGAATTGTGGCTGCTGGAAATGGGGCAAGGGGAAGAATGGGAGAAAAAACTACCTTCAAAGAAGGCTGGGTATCCCTGCTTTCTATGCTAAAAATGCAAAGTCTTACTAGAGGGCTAGAAATAAGGAGTTCTTCTGGCTGTCAGCTGAACAGACTGAAAACCTGGCATAAATCGGAATTAAACATGTAACAGGCATCTCCAAGGTAAAAAAAAATCAATTTTTGCTCATGTCTGTCTACTATACTACAATGTAGAAGTGTGACTTTTTCTCTAGTCAAAGGGAACTAAACACATTTTTGGCATCAAACAAGCGAAACCGACTTTAGGGGAAAAGGCTAAAAAAGCATGATGGGTCACATTAAAGCAAAAACCAATGTGTGATTACAGCATAATCTAAAATGGAGGTGTGAAACTTAATATTCTGAGCATGTTAAATACTCTGTAGAAGTTACTAACTTTACAAAATTCTGCATTATTACACTTACAGAATATCAGAGTGGCTAAAGCTTGCCATGAAACTAGATGAACAATTCTAGATTTTTTTTTTTTTGTGGCATAAAAATACTTCACGATGAATGTGACTTGATTTACCTAATACTACTTCTCTTGTGACTAAAGGCTCCCAATTTTCTGACCATGAGAATAGTCCTAATGCAATTATGGCTCTTCTGTTAAATAAGAACTTCTCCCTAGAAAAACAAATTGCTTGTGCTTGTCAGACAAAGGCTAGCTGTAACATTTGTCTCCTTAGAATGTTCATGGATGACAAGCCGTAAATTTGTAACCTCTCAAACTAGAACCTAGGTTGCAGGCTCCTGTGTATTAACCATGATTGCCTCAATAGGCCTGTGTTGCAGGAACAGCTCCTAAGGAGCAGAACTGCAGGTATTGGGCAGTAGTCCCCAGTGACCAGGCTGCCTTCACAACCCATGTCCTGATTCTTTAACAACTAGGAACATCACACAGGCCATTTCAAAATTTACTTTTGGCTATTCGGACTTATCTATCTAGAGCTCACCATCCCCTTCATGTTAGCCAGGCAGATTTAACTTTATTTTTTCAAACTTCTGACACTCTCCTTTGAAGAGAAAGTGGGACTTGCTGTTTTTGTCCCTTTAGTTTTAAACTTAGTCTCTGGCAGATGGCCCTTTCTCAACTAACAGCCCAGAAATAATGTTCATATTGGTTCTAGAAGTGTTCTCTTCCAAAGAATCCTGTCTGCAGTTATTGTGGTGGGAGCTAAGCAGGAACCACCACTAGATCAGCCTCCCCAGACATGGTTCATAGTAGGAATGTTAGATAGTGTGGGTGGGGACAGCAGCCAGTGCACTCTGGCCCCAATCTAATAGAGGCAGCAGCAGACCCTGTCCATGGGGGTCCAAGTTCCCCAGACAGAGGCTGCCTCGAAGCAGCCAGGAAGAGCCCAGTGGCCAGGCTGGCCTCAGACAGAGGGTGGCCCAGCAGCAGAGCAGTGGAATGCAGAGCAGCTTCTGTTCATGGGGGAGTTTTTTTTGGGGGGGGGCATAGACAGGGGCTACTTTGAAGCAACCTTCTCTGCTCCCCCCCACGATGCTGCCTTTGATAGAGGAAGCAGTGTGGAAGGAGCAGGTGGCACTGGAGCCAATGCTGGGGGGAACTGGCTTTTAAGCTAGCCCCCCCAGCTCCTGCTCTTCCACCCCCAGCTGCCTCTGATAGAGGCGGCAGGAGGTGGGAAATGTGAGTAGTGGACTAGATTAACAAATAAGCCTAGGCTTAGCTGTTAACCATCTAGTTAACTACTCATTTACATCCCTAGTCCATAGTCAAACTACCCTTATGAAAACTGAACAATTGCATCTATAAATTAGAGAAGCCCCATATTTCTAGGAAAGAAGCTTATGAATTAGAGTACAGAGGAGAGCAATAAAAATAATCTTAAAAAAAAACCCTGACCTATAAGGAAAAGCTAAAACCTGGGCAAATATAGTCCTGGAAAAACCCCAAGGAGAAACCAGATTAGCTGCTGAATACATTAAGGGCTGTTTATAAAGAGAATGGGGGAGCGGGGAAGCGGAATCAACTTTTCTATGCCTATTGAAGGTAGGATAAGAAGTTCTGAACTTAATCTAAAGCAAAGGAATTGTACATTGGTTGGTTAAAAGGGGTTTTCTAACGTTTAACCATAATTAAGCTCTGGAAAAAACTTCCAAAGGAGGTTGTAGAACCCTCCTCATCGAAGGTTTTTAACAAGGTTGGATGAGCCTGTCAGGAATGGTTTGGTTTACTTGGTTTTGTCTCCAGCATAGTGGGCTGGACTTCAGTTTGAGGTAATTTCTAGCTCTGTATTTCTGATTCTGACTCCAGTGATCTATATACAGGCGACCCCGGACTTATGATTCCCCCACATTTACGACCGCCTTGCTCCAGCTGCTACTTCCCCCAGCACAGCCCCCAGCTAGCTGACTCTGGGAGCAGCTCGTGCGGCAGAACATGACTCCCAGAAGGCAAAGCTGGCCAGGAACGGAAACCCCATTTTTATCATTGCTCCTATGGGGGGGAAGAAGGGGTTCAACTTACAACCTAATTGGTTCCTGGAGAACCGTTATAAGTGCAGGAGTTGCCTGTATATAATTGCAAAATGAGGAACATGGCTGTCATACTTCATCTGCCAGTATTGAACTTAAAAGGCTATTAAAAATAGCATGAATTGGCTAACAAGCATGCTGTCAGAATACTTCTAAAACATAGTTCTGAATGTTTAAAATTTCTCCTGTGAAAGGGAGACAAACTCTAAGCATTTACTATGGTCAATCAAAGCAAAAACAAAAGATGAGCAGTCAAACATAAACATTAGTGAGGTCAAATTGTCCTGGTAACTTGTATTTTAGCCTTTCTTGTGCATTGTTTACTAGATAAAATTGCAAAGCTGCTCAAGGCAGTCTTTTTGTTTAAAAATAGTGATAAGTGTTATACAAAGCATTCCATAAGGACATTGTTAAATTTCTCCTTTAAAATACAGGATCTATCCACTAGGTGTCTCCCTAGAACATGGGACTGCTGCACATGGGACTGCTGCACACACTTCTCCTTGACAAGCAGCTTTTCATAATAATGTAGACTATGAATGTAAAATCAAGTTTAATGTTAACTGGTTAATTTAACCAGTTAACATTAAACAGGGATCCTGAATGTGGGTGGCTGCTCCAGCCTAGCTGCTGTCTTTCTTCCCTTTCTTCCCCCTAGGATTGCCAGGTGTCCAGTTTTGACCTGGATAGTCCAGTATTTTCTGAATATTTTTACCAGACACATGAAATGTCTGGTATTTTCTGGGTTTTTTTTTCCTGGCCAGGAGGTAAAATATACTGGACACCTGGCAACCCTACACACTTGGCAACTGGGCCCAGCCCCCCACCCTCCTCCCTCAGGTACTGGCCCCCCTGCTTACCTGGTTTCACAGGGAAGCTCCCTTCTTGCTGCTTGACCAAAAAACCAAGATGGCTGCTGGCAAAAAACCTCAAGACCAGAGCAAGGGGAAGCAATGCCTTCCCTGGATCTGTGTTCAACCTTCCCTCTTTCTATCCCTGGCCTATTCTGAGTCTGCACGCAATTAAAGGGGCCATATTGTTTTAATGCTGGTTTTTGTTTTGTTTGTTGCTTAACTCTTGGAGTCCTTTTTTGGTCCCCCCCCCCCATACCCCCCAACAGAATTTTTTCTCCTTTTTTGGGGGGGAGGGGGTGTTCAGTATTTTTGTCGAAACAATCTGGCAACCCTACTCCCTTCCCCTCCCCTCCCCCCAGCTGGCTGGCCCTGTGCCCTTACAGTCTTACTCCAGTCAGACCCCCATGGCAGCTGCAGGCAGGGGGCTACTTCCAGGTGCTGGTTAACTGGTTACCATAAGCATCACCATTCTCATCCCTGGTATAGACCTCCTCTGAGGATCTCAGAATTTAACAGTTGAAGGGAGCTTGCTTCTGAACCACTATTCCCATTTCCCTTTTTAAAACTTACTTAAATACAACTTAGTGCTGTTCTGTGTTTAAATACCATCATGCTGGTTTCTTCTAGTGGTTTATTATAGGGTGAGTGGGAGACTTGAAATCTTAGTAACAAGGATTGGGTCCACAAATCAACAACTAGCTTATTCCAAGGCCCAGGCACCATGCAGCTGGGCCAAATTTTGGACAGCTTGACTCCTGGCTACTTTAAAATATTACTAGTCTGTTTGCTGGAGCAGGCCACTTAAAGCAATCTCTCTATCACTGGTGGTTTATGCCAAAACTGGTGGTGGTGTGCCCATACAGCTGGCTTGCTAGTAACTTGAACATGTCACTAGTGTCGTAATCCTGCTGGAATTTGGCCCTGGTAACTTAAGGATTCTTGGATCAACTTGGGGCAAGAGTCTGACTACAAAGAAAAGCAATATTTCACATACACAAATTACATCTTGAAAGGAGTATCCATTAATATGTAAATGATTTACAATCCTCTGTTAGGCCTTAAATTAAGTCACTATGAAAGCTATAACTTGTGGCAAATACCTTGTAACAACTACTTGGATTCATGTACCACAACAATAATGTTGCTTAGAATAGCAGTATTATCTAGTATCACTGAGTGTATTCTCTATGCCATCCACTGATTATAATATCAAACTAAATGTCTCTTCAAATTAGGGAGAAAACTATATCACCTCTGTACGGCAGACTAAGAAAATGGGGGTAGCTAACATTACCCTGGACTTGTACAAGCTGAATCCAAAGGACTTTATTGGCTGCCTAAACATTAAAGCTACTTTCTATGAAATCTACTCTGTGTCCTATGACATCAAATGTATGGGAGCAAAAACTGTGCTGCGGTAAGTATGCATTCTGATTAGTTCGTTGAACTACAGTAGATGTAGACCGAAATAAGTCTCAAAGGAACACAAACATTAGATGAGCCAGCAATGAAGATACTACCTGGTTACACATGTCAGCAGTAGAAGCAAAGACATGCTTATACAATTCCTGCCTAACATAGCACGCGGCAATAGAATTCTTTCCTTTTTTACCATGTGACTCTTGATATCAGGGTGGCCCGTCCATATAGGCGAACTAGGCGGTCGCCTAGGGCGCCAAGTTAAATGGGGCACCAAATGGTGGCACGATATCATTGAGGGGTTTGGAGGTGGGGGCACCAATTGCATGGTTTGTGTAGGGTGCGAGTTGCTGGCAGCTAGTCTAGGGCCACCCTTGCTTGATACCGTTAAAGCTAAGACTATAGTAGAAATTAAGAAAACCTTACTAGAAGAGTAAGAACGTCTATTTATTGAATGCATATAGTAAACAGTAGACAGCACATGGACTATCATGTAATTAACATGCTGAAAAGGGTGCCAAGTTCCCTTAGTTGAAATCAAAACTACTTCAGTGCAGTACACTGAAGGAATGAATAACCTCCAGGCTCTTCCCATGTTCTGTATAATAGGATCAGTCTCTTTCTGACAGGGGGTAGACAATAGAGGAATGGGGGTAATGTGCACTTCCCCTCCCCCGATGAATTTTGCATATCTGAATAAGACTGTGGGATGTCTTGATTCCCACGTGAAATGCATCTTCCTGATACACTCAACCCAATGGCTCTGTATCCCCTCAAATACTGAAATGCAGAAACTGCAACAGCATGCATTGACACTTCCTGGTTGCAGATAAGCTTTTAGTCTATGCTAGTTTTAGGCTGTCTTGATTCCCACGTGAAATGCATCTTCCTGATACACTCAACCCAATGGCTCTGTATCCCCTCAAATACTGAAATGCAGAAACTGCAACAGCATGCATTGACACTTCCTGGTTGCAGATAAGCTTTTAGTCTATGCTAGTTTTAGGCTATCTCCTAACGTTTGGTTTCTTCTTCTTGGATTTAAATGAGGATAGAGCATAACTGGAGCAAACCTTTGCCAAGCACTGATTTCAGCAGAATTGGATGGGTAAAACAGTGCAGAACCTTGTTTAACACTAAACACTGCCTCCTTGTGACAAATGGGGACTAATTCCCTATGTCAGTCTTTAAAGCCCATTAACAGTTGTAGGTTTGGGCTCGAATAGTGGAAGTTGCATTATATAAAGGGACTTTTAAGCAACAGTTCCTCCAGACTTTCGCTGAAGCTCCTGAGAAGCTGACACAGGAAGTGCAAAAAAGCATCAAGAAAACAGCTGAGGTATAGTACTGGAAGTCCCACTACAAGCATAGCTATACTATAAAAAGGCAGTTCTAAGACCAAGACAAGCAAATTCTTCTCCAGAGCTCATTGAAGGAAGTGAAGTCTATCCCAAATGAAGGCAAACTCTGCACTGGATTCTCAAGACAGTCCTTTAAAATGTGTTCTGCTAATTCTGAAGTCTTGTACTCTTCCCTCCCAGTTACTTGGAGAGTTCAAACATTCACTTGGCAGACAAGGAGCCCCCCACATGCTGTCAAACTTGATGAAATTTCTGTTTCTTATTGTCCTATTGAAGAAAATCAAATGCCCAGACTAATCTCTCAATCGCTAAATATGCCACTTGTACCCATGGCCAGTTGTCACACATACTGCAGCTGTTGTAAGACTCAGCTGCATGGAGGCCTAAGAAGGCTGCAGCTGGTTCCATAGTCACTTGGCCACTTTGAGAAGAACAAACTGTAGCATGTCAAGCAGGTGCCTTTATATATAACGAAAGAATTGTTTAAAGCACTGCCAAGTTCCTGAGATCTTTATTCTACTCTTGCACAGTGAATTGCTGACTGCAAAATCTAAACTGTTTTTCTGTTGAGAGAACAGGTTTAGAGAAGTCTTTTATGTTTACAAATCTAACTCAGTTCCTGGTCTGATGGCCTAGTTTTTCTCATTCTTAGAAAATTCCACTCTCCTTTAATCAGTGGCTGGAAGCTGATGCACAATACCAACAGTGTCATAAACACCCAATGTGTTCAGCTTTATCCTCTATATACCCCTGGAATTCATGGGTCTCGATTATATCTTAATGCTCACATTTCCTTAATTTTATGGGTCTGTATTTAAACTTCTGGCAGGCACCAAGATCAGTATTTCAAGCTGCTAATTAATTCTGGAGTGTAAGCAGCAATACTCCAAATTGAGGACAAATTTAAAACTCTTAGCTCCAGTTCAGTGTAGCCAAACAATCCAGTGTGATTGCTCCAGTGTAACATCTGGCCAGTATTTTCATAGACATGTCAGTGGTTCTGTAGCTGGCACTCCTCACTTCCCACCTTGTTATATATTAATATGTGAGACAAATGCTGCAGGGCTCAGATTGACTTCCTGCTTACCTCTGTTACTAATGGAAACATGGCAATCCCAGTAAGGCAGGCATGTCCAAAGTCCGGCCCGCGGGCCAATTGCGGCCCGTGTTCCGATTTAATACGGCCCCCGCTTCCTCCCCCTCTCCTGGCTCTCCGGCACTCTTTTGAACTGGCGCGTGCAGCACGCTGCTTCCGGCCGCGCCGCCGCCGCCCATAGCCTCTGCGGTCCTAGAGCCTGCCCTGTAGGGCACGTCCACAGCCCTGCTCCCCTGCTCGGCTGCGGGTTCGCCCTGCCCCCGGGCCGCCGTGAGGCCGGCGTGCCCTGCGCTCTCCACCCACCTCCGACCCTGCGGGCCCTCCGCCTTGGGGCTGAGAGTGCGGGGACGGCCCTCACGCATGTTCACTTCTTCAAATCTGGCCCTCTTTGAAAAAAGTTTGGACACCCCTGCAGTAAGGTATCTGTAGCATTCTGCTAAAACTATTAACTGCTTGGTCTGCATAACCAAAGTTTCTCTTGCAGGGCCTATCTCTGCTATGCAAACAGCTTCCTCCTCAGTTAGAGGTGCTTATATAAAGTGGCTGTAGAATCAGGCCTTCCTGTAGTGCTGTTTTACATTGCGAAACAATGGCTAGAAGTGCATAGAATGAAGAGTCTTAAACATGACTCATCTTAGAAGAACCTGTCTTTAAACAAGATGCAGCTGTCTAAGACTTCTTTTTTTAGAAATGACTTTGTTCAATTTTTCCTCTTCTAGGAGAGTGCTTCGGTTAATGTCCCATATGGCACAAATAACTGGACAGTTTCTTCTCTACACTGGATCTTATGTGTTGCAACTGATGGGTGAATATGAGGAAGATGGCATGTGTACAAACTGAAGGCAGTAGTTACTAGCATTCTCACTTCTGATGTCGGTGGCACCTTTTCACTCCACACGTTCTCCTGTCCACTTATAAAGATGGCATGTCTTGTGGTTTCATGATCTTAAATTATAAAGTAGATGAGTGTCCATTAAAGTGAACCTAACATGAACTTAATCTTTGTCCTTTGGCATACTTGCAGAGCTTTTCATTGTAAGACAATGATGAAACAATTGTAAATGATCGGAGTCTTCTTTTATGCAGTGAATGAAAAGAGGCCTAATGCCTAGAAATTAGACAGATGTTCCCCCTACACAGATATCCAAAATGAAGACAAGGTATACATGGAAGCAGGGACTTTTTTTAAAGTACTAATTTCTCCTACATGGATCAGAAGGTAACCAACCATGTTGCACCCTTCTGAATGGATTCTGTAACTTTTAAGTTTGTCCTCAGTACTGTTCATATTAGTGTTCATAACCTTGGTACTCAAATTCCCAGTCAACTTGTATGTTTTCTCTATCTGTAAATAAATAACTTGTGTTTTAGTATCATTGGATCTGGTGTCAAACTCTTTAATTAATCTGACAGTGGAAATAGAGTTGCCCTTATGTTAAGGCTGGCATACAGTTGTTACATGACAATACTAATGTGTATAACCATTGTCCTGTATAATTTCAGTATGTTTACCAAAGTAAATACAGCCTTCCATGCTGATGCACTGCTAACTGTGCTGCTTTAACTGGCATTTGGAAGCCACTACAAACGGATCTCAAAATGTAAATCTGCACTTGCTTAACTTGCATTTCTCAATTCAGTATTGACAATTTCCAGCCTTGCATTGAATAAACTGGCTTAATCTCTCATGGCTACAGTGCTTTCAAGCTCATTTCTCTAAATCAATGAGATTGAGTATCCTTAGAAATACTTAAAGGTCAAATACCTTTATCTTAATATCAATCAGAATTGTCCACAATAGACTGCTCTTAATCTTTACTAGATTAAGTAGTTTTGCTCACTGTTTGGTGCCCTATTAAAAAAAAAAATTGATAAGTGCACCATTTCAGTACACTATCAAGCAAAAAGACAATGCAAACAAATTGTATCTATAGAAAATATAACATGGCCTAGTAAATTCTGGAGGCAGCGTAAGGCACTTTACCAGTTCCAACAGAACATAAACTACCTAAACTAAAAGGGAAACCCAAGTTTAAAATTTAGTAAGTATAAACTAGATAAATCCATGCACATCCTCCGGTATCCTCAACATCACATGTTTTTTGTCTTAATGTTTATAAAGTACTTTGAATAGCATCACAGTTGAAAATTTCAAGTGTAAATTTTTTCAAAAAAATTTACAAGTCATTCTGTTAGTGGAATAGGTGGTCGGTCTTTTTTATTATTGGCAACAGAAATATACATGTGGTGGGTCCTTTGGGGTTGCCACCCAGTTTAGTTTAACTGTTTCTGACTCCTCTCATTAGTCTAGGTAGTCACCAATCACTTATTTGATAAGACAAAAAACAGGCCTAACGAGATGGTTTATTAGGTGATGAGCTTTCCGTGGGCCAGACCCACTTCCTCAGGTGGAAGTGGGTCTGGCCGGCAAAAGCTCATCACCTAATAAACCATCTTGTTAGTCTTTAAAGTGCTACATAGTCCTGTTTTTTTGTTTCAGCTACACCAGACTAACATGGCTACATTTCTATCATTATTTGAGAAGAATTTTTATGTCTATAGGGAAGTAAAGCAGCTTACACTGCAGGAACAAGCATTTGATTTGCAAGTTCTTTATTTACCAATTTGTGAAGTTTTAAAAAAATACTTCTCTCTCCTCCACCCCAAATTTCTAATGTTTGCAACTAAATAAGAATACAGAGGCATGACTGTCTGGTGAGTGAATGAAAGGGACTATAGACTGGTTATTTTACTGGGCAAGTACAAAGCCTGTAGCAATACTTACTGCATTATATTTTGATCAGAAAAATGACTATGGAAATGGCACTGTAGGTTTCCACATCAGACTTTTGTATTAAATGTGCTTACTTTAGAGAGAGCTGAGTTTTCTGACTGCCAGCCCTGCTGACTGAGGGCTTGATTACACAGACATTATGTGGACATTCAGAACAGAGGTTTCACATGAGGGACTATTCCAAAATAGTTATTGCAGAATAGTTTATTCCAAAATGGCTATTGTGGTCATGTTCTCATGTAGACAAGCCTTTAGCTTGGGAGCCAAGAGTCAAGCTTGCTTTAAGAAGCCTAAATGTAAAAATTCTACAAGCCTAATTATGGCCAGGGTGGAAACCCATGTAATCCTTCTGTCTTTGAGTTTTCACATGTGTAACAACGGAGTGACTGGAAATTTCTTGTGTATTAACATAATTGTTTAGTAGTGAACTCACTGAAGTTAGTAGCTCTGCCTAAATTCAGAGGAAGCAAATCTGAGTAACAGCTTCCTTCCAGTCTGTATAGTCACTATTCAGGGCAGATCTGTACTTTAAGCTTCACCTTTCTGATAACTTAATTTTTTTTAGCAGTTCTCATCCTGTTATGGTCTATTTCTTCCCCCACCTCCAGCCCCTTCTCTTCTCCCTTTACACTTTTTTCCCCCTCAACTGGTTACACAACTTTGCCATCTTGATCAGGAAATTATTCAGATAAATCTCTCTACTTCCTAGCTGGTCTCATTCCCTGTAGCAGCTGTCTCACTTCTCCACCTAGAAGCCTTACCGTTTGACAATTTACATGATCAAAACTGAATCCCTGCTCTTTTCTCTGAAATCCTCTCCACTTCCCCCATTTTGTTATTGCTAACAGGATCAATCTCTGTTAATCAGCTCCTTAGCTTGGGCATCATCTCTGAACCTTCATGCCCAACACATTGAAACTATTTACATCTTGATCCTCCTTCCCACTGTATTTACATCTTGATCCTTCTTCCCTAAGCTCTAAATTCTATTCCATTTCTCCATCCAGCTAAATCTCTTGCCTGTGCCTTTCTGCTCAGCTTGATCACCGCTCTTTTTGCCTCTGATGCTGATCTCACATTTGCTCCACTCAACACAAAATGGATACCTTTAATGTCCATCACTCTAATGACATCCTGCTATTCAATCATTTTGCTTGCTCCCCTGTTCAAGTCCAAGTTCAAACTCCTTGGCCCAACTTTCAAAGTTCTTCACTCCTTAGCCTTCCCTATCTACCCATTCTTGTCTCCTATTGCTTCAGTCCCTCCCCACTTTCTCTACAAGGAAGGCAGCCTCAACTTCTTGCTTGTGCTTGCCCCTCATCCCCCCCCAACCTAACACTTTGTGCTTTCATATGATCTATACAGAGAAGGCAATCCTTGAACATGATCTGTAAGGCGGCTACTTCAAATAAATTCTTAAGATGCACCCTGGCCACATTCCTACAAAAAAAATTCCAAAGTTTAGTAGCTCAGATGAGCACCTGCTGGTGCGAACCTAATTTTTTTATGAATGAGTAGTCCTGTGGCACCTTAGCCTAACAAATATTAGTTTCTAATGTGCCACAGGATTACTTGTGTTTAAAGATACAGACTAACTACTATTTCTTTTGAATGCTACTTAGGCCACATACAGTAAAGCAGGAATTGATTTTTGAGATCAATCCAGTGGCAGTCAATTTAGTGGTTCTAGTGAAGATCTGCCAAATTGACTAGAGTGCTCTGTAGTCAACCCCTGTCATCTACCACCAATGAGAGAAATCAGGTAAATTGAAGGGAGAGTTTCTTCTGTCAAACCTGCAGGGTGTAGACCCTGATATAAATCTACCTAATGTACACTGCCTCCAGCTACATGATTCACATAGCTGGCATTGCATACCTTTAGGTTGACTTTCTGCACTAATGCAGACACAGACTTAGACAAAAGTGCGTTGGGGCAGTAAAACTATATCTGTACTTAGACTGTGCTTCCCACAATAATTCCTGCATCGTGAAACTAATCCACTGTACATCATTTTAGTTTCAATTCCATGGTAGTCTTTTCCAATTCTGAGCTAAGTCTCTTTGCAAACTTCCCTCAAAGAGATTACAAATAACACTTGCTCCTCCTCACAGCTGCTCTCAAAGCAATGCATTTTGTTGTGAGACAGCATATAATGTAATCCTGTATTCTCCAGCATTCTGGGTACATTGTTTAACAAATGGACTGTGAAATGGATTATTCAGTGTGGGTGGGCAGCTGGATGAACCCTGGACATGGGCTATACTGACCTCTTACATTCTTAGCATTAATAAGCCTTTAATCATCAATATGGCAATAATGCTGGTAGGCTGCAGTCTTATGCAGCAGTACAGAGACTCGGCTTCAATGCTTAATGAA
Source organism: Pelodiscus sinensis (assembly GCF_052426305.1). Classification (NCBI taxonomy): domain Eukaryota; kingdom Metazoa; phylum Chordata; order Testudines; family Trionychidae; genus Pelodiscus; species Pelodiscus sinensis. Next base: position 89,058,945 of record NC_143053.1, read on the forward strand.
ACTGTAAAAAGAAATTGCCTGCCTTGGTGAGTTGTTTCTCCCTCCCCCCACCTCTGATTTGTGACTAAAAACTTTCAGAGTGTACTACTCAAAACTCTTCAGCTGTTTTCATGTCATCAATATGAGACTGCATTCCTCCAATAGGCAATACTACCATGCCTTTGCACTTCAGACTGGCATTTTAAAAATAGTTTGGGGGGCTGTTGAATGGCAGCTTCTGCTACACTGTGCTAAACCTAGATGGGATTGTGAGGAATGATGCTGTGTTCTCTCTGAATGTAATCTGAGAGAATCATTTGTCAAGGAGCCTGGAGGTGGAATGTGGAGTTGGTTTGGGCATGTGAGACAGATGAATGGGAGCTGTTTAGTGAGTGGATGAAAAGGGAAGGGTAAAGGATCAGAGGAAATTATCACTGGGTGAGAGCGACACACAAACTGTGGCCCATTTGTAAAGCCTGATGAATCTGGTCAAAGCAAAGGTGTAATTGATCTTACTTTCCGAGCTCCTCATGAAGGATCCAGTCCTCAGGCTGAGTGAGATGAATCACTGCTCTTGACTGGTAGTTTAGAAAGGACTCAAATTCTCTGCCATAGAGCATTATTGCTTGCATTTTTATCACAGCTGTGATTACCACTGTTAAAATACTGAAAAAATAGTACAGGCAGTCCCCAGGTTACGTACAAGATAGGGATTGTAGGTTTGTTCTTAAGTTGAATTTGTATGTAAGTTGGAACTGGTACATATTGTAGGGGAAACTCTAGCCAAACGTTTCTCCAGAGCTCAGTTTTATTCTCCCACACCTCACTTCCCGCAGTCCTTTATTCTCAAGCTGAGGTGTCTGCTGAGAAAAGCCGCTCCGTGTCTCCCTGGTCTGCTGGGCGGCGGGGGGGGGGCGCTAGCTTCGCATCTCCCTGGTCTGCTGGGGGGAAGCAGCTAGTGCAGAGTTGCCTCACCGTGTTTGTAAGTAGGGATCCGATGTAAATACTGAAGAGCCTATGCTGGTGCTCCAACTCCCACAACTTCCCCATGGGGCTATAGCACATAAATCAATTAGTCTGGGTCCGTGTGTGAAAGGAATGTGGGGAGTGTCTTTTACCTTCTCAGTGAATTTTAAATATTTGTATGTATGTACTTATTTGAGAAATCCATGGATAACACTAACAGTCATAAACTTAAAAAACAACAAATGGTCTGGTAGCACTTTAAAGACTAACAACATGTAGATGGTATCACGAGCTCTCATGGGCACAGCCCACATCTTCAGATAACCGGAATTTTGTTAGCAGCTCTTTTTGCAACATTAACTTCTCATTAGCCTATGCAAACTCCTCCTAATATATAGGAGTGTTCCTAGCAATATTATTACACTGAACACAAATACATTCCCAGAAAAGCAGGAAACGGCTTAACAATTAAGTCTCATGACCAACTAAATAGGGAAGAACTACTGTGGTGCTTTCCCAGGTTGTTAAAAAAGTCCATATGGCTTTTCTGACTGATACTTATTACTAAGAAGGTGATGAGTCTGTGTTGTTATTACTGGAACATCTTTTCTGTGTTTTGTAGCAACTTGTCAGGAATCTAGACACGTTATCTGCACTGTGGAATTTATTCTTCTTTGTGTCTCAATATTTGTTAGTTTTAAAGTGAACTTTTAGTTCTTGTGAAAGGTGCTAACTTGAGAGTACTAGGAATGTTAGTCTTCAGTTTATCCAAAGGACACGTACAGTATAACACAGAAATGGCAGTGCAAGCGTTTCCTTTTTGGCAATACACCTTTAACCTGAAGGAGAGGCATTTTGGAGGAAGTAAGACCACCTCTGGAAGGATAAAAGTATTTAATTCTTCATTCCATCTCTGATATCTCTGTGGAGGTTGCCAATGAAGATGTCTATCAATACTATGACATAGATACCTGTCTACTATAAAATGGACAGAGCTCTCCAACCAGAACTCCAAAGAACTGTTTAATATTAACTAAAGCTAATGGCTTTTAATAAACAATAGTCGTAGGCAAATTCAGATGGATGTCAAAGAAGTTATATGTTTCTTATTTTATATATCATAGAATCATAGGACTGGAAGGGACCTCAAGAGGTCATCGAGTCCAGCCCCCCGCCCTCAAGGCAGGACCAAGCTCCACCTACACCATCCCTGACAGATGTCTATCTAACCTGTTCTTAAATATCTCCAGAGAGGGAGATTCCACCACCTCCCTTGGCAATTTATTCCAATATTTGACCACCCTGACAGTTAGGAATTTTTTCCTAATGTCCAATCTAAACCTCCCCTGCTGCACTTTAAGCCCATTACTCCTTGTCCTGTCCTCAGAAACCAAGAGGAACAAATTTTCTCCTTCCTCCTTGTGACACCCTTTTAGATATTTGAAAACCGCTATCATGTCCCCCCTTAATCTTCTTTTTTCCAAACTAAACAAGCCCAGTTCATGAAGCCTGGCTTCATAGGTCATGTTCTCTAGACCTTTAATCATTCTTGTCGCTCTTCTCTGTACCCTTTCCAATTTCTCCACATCTTTCTTGAAATGTGGCGCCCAGAACTGGACACAGAATATATATGGCCTATTGCGCTAGCCTCCTCTCCTGCTCCTATACTTACTGGAGGGGATCCTTTAAGAATGTAGGGCATATGAAATTAGTGTTCAAAGGGCCAGCTCTGTGTGGAACATAGATTTATGAGAGGCTGTATCTTCTGGTCATCAAGATACGTTATCAGCTTTTACTATATTTACTTTGAGTTTACAGATAGCTATTGCAGAAAGAAGGGAGAATGACTTTATTAGAAGCCAAAGCATAAGACAGTTCTGAAATGCCTCAGAGAACTTTGCTAGAACAAGTTATTTTATCTTTTGTCCTCATTATGCAGCAATTATAAAATTTATATAATTTTCAAATCAGGCATAAAATAATTGGGAGAACACAGTCCTTAGTTGTAGCTAATTTAAATTATTGGTATAAGGTAGCTGAGAAACAGATCATTCTAAAATAGCAATAGATAAACATCTATAATAGAGTTTAGATTATGTTCCTACAATAATCCCTGTTTAAAAGACTGTTCTTCTGAGACCCAAGCCTACAAAGTGCTTAGGGCCAGATGTCAAAAGATGCAGAAAGGTAACTAGGACTTTAAAAAATGCCTAAGCACAATCATTTCCTAGTGAGATTTTCAAAAGTACCTATGTGTCTCTTTAGGCACATAAACACCTTAAAAACATGACCCTTGGTCACTTGCATAATTTAAGGTAATGGGGACTATATTAAAGAACTTAAACACATTTCTTAGGGCTTTGCTGAATGGCATGATCCATATCCTATCTGGATCAAAGCTATGATCAACATAAGAGGAGTATATGTTCCTCAGTCATATGCAGGTTATAAAGGAAGTTGAATCTCATAACTTGCCTTTAACTAGGCTACAGGCTGAGTGAACACTGCCATGGATGACAAAGGAGCAGTGAGGATGTTTTAATGATCACCAAGTTGGTGCTGGAATGTTTTCTCCTGGCCCATTAAGATACCAAGAAAAGGGAGATTCTAGGTTGTTGCAAGTCAGACTGAACACAAGTGCATACTTTTAGAAAATGTGTGCAAGTAGGGCAATTTCGTGTCTCCTTGCTCCCACCAATAGTTTTATAGCTACAATGGGACTGTGTGTGGGAATAAGCCAAGAAGGATTTATCTTCTAAAGATTGATCAGCAGCCAGCACACGTAGTTAGAAGCTCTAGTCATGGACCAAGATCCTATTGTGCTAGGCACTGTAAAAACAGAACAGAAAGATGGTATCTGCTCCAAAGAGCTAACAATCTAAAACAAGAGACAACAGATGGATGCAGACAGATGAGTGAGCATAAAGCATCTTTGAGGCAATATTGACGAGCATGAGCATGATGGGCACCTTTAATCCATATGACTCCCAAAATAATTTATGAATTGCACAAATCATTGTATACAGCAACTAAATATACAACAGTGATATACAAAGTAACTGTACATTTGCATGATCATGACTGTTATAGGCTCGCAGTGTGAGCACAGGACATGGTACTAGGAATGACTGAAAATTCCAACCCTAGCTTTGACACACAGGGCCTGATGGTGCAAAACCATTCTCATGTAAGTGTCCCTATGAAGACAGTGGTTTCCCTCCATGTAAAATTAGAATAGCATGTCTTTCATATGGGTGTTGCGACTCTGAGTAACCAGATATTTGCAAACTGTTATCAAGATTAAAAGCAAAATGTGGGCTTGTGTCAGAGTAAACTGAGAGAAATATTTGGGACTCTTATTGGAAATGTTAAAAATGTAGGTATGTGACACATAATCATGCACTGTGAGTGCAATTAATTATTTCCCTGCTTATCTAATGCTAAAATTTAAAACAAGTGTTATGAAAATATCACCACCAAACTTGGGGAGGGAGGGAAGCTATTTCATCTGCTCTCAGTAATGTACAATCCCCTGTATTCAAGTTTGATGTGACTGGAGGGCAGCGAGTAATGAATTATGTAAATACTAAGATTTATTCCATGATGTTATTACTGCTAGGTTATTTTGTCTAGTCTAAATAGACATTCTGAGTACGGAAAATGCCAGCTCCCAAATGGTTAATGTGTTAGCCTGTTCCACTCTGGTCCCTTGACATCATTTTGGACCAGAAATGAAAGACGAGATGAAATGCCATTCACACAGAGATCCAGCCCTTGTGGAGGCTGGCCAAAACCAGTTGCTCAGCCTGGGCTGGCTATTTTTGCAGTGAAGTTGCACGGTGAGCTGAGCTGGGAGGGAAGATCACACAGTTCCGGGGCCAATAAAACACTCATTGAGTCAGAGACACTGCACATAGCTGAACTCGGCAAAGAGTCTGTGAGAGAGAAGGAGACTTGTCAGTATCACAATGAGGGAAATAGTCCACATCCAGGCTGGTCAGTGTGGAAACCAAATTGGAACTAAGGTAAGAGAGAACCGCCCTTATTCTTTCCTAAGGAAGGGGACTTGGTGGTGGTGGTTGAAGATGTCGTGTTTTCTTATACAATGGAACCAGGGCTGGTTTTTAAGCCCTTCAGCAGCGCCACGAAAAGTTGGGCAAAGCAGCAAGGCGTGTCGCTGCCTTCGGGTTTTGTTTATCGTGGGAAGTTCTGGGAGAATGGGTGCTTCCTCGAATACCCGTGGCCTTTTGGAGGGGGTGTTTTGAACTGTGACTTCTCTTGGGCTTGGTACGTATAGTCGAGAGCGCTGGAAAACTAGCAAGTTTCCTCTTCATGTGCCCATAAAAGGCTTGGGAAAAACCCACAAGTAATGGAAAAAAAGCGGAGGGGGGGGGGGATAAGCGTGGCTTCCCCAGAAAGGCAGCAAAAATAAAAGCAACACTCAATCAAAGAGCCCTGAAAGGGTTTGTGGTGTGGACCGTTTGGTTTTAAATCCGGATGGAGATCTGCTGCCGGGCTTTTGTCTCTCTCCAGCCCCACCCCGTCTCCTCTCTGCTGCTCGGGCCAGGGCGGGGCTCGGGGAAGCAGCTCTCAGAAATGCCAGGAATCCGGCAGCTGTTCGGGCAGCGCATGCCTCCCAGGCCTTGCCAAGCGTGGGTGGGTGAGAGAGACGCCGGAGCGCTTGGTGGGTCTCCTCGCGCCTGTCTCTAACCCCGCTTCTCTCCCTTTCTCTGCCCCGCCCCAAGTTTTGGGAAGTGATCAGTGATGAGCATGGCATCGACCCAGCGGGCGGCTACGTGGGTGACTCAGCGCTGCAGCTGGAGAGAATCAACGTCTACTATAATGAATCATCCTGTAAGTGCGCTGCCGACCCTGGAGCAGGTTAGGAGGGGGTCAGGCGCGCGTGAGTGCGCCCCCGCCTGGGAAAGGCAGGGGGCATGTTGGATGGGTGAAGAAAGCAAAGGTTGGCTCATCGCTTCAGTTACAAAACTTGATGAGACATGTGTTTGGAACAGTCACCCAGCCCAACAGCTGCTCTGGCTGCTGCCCTCTCTCCAGGCAGCAGGAAGGAAATGGAGCAAACAGCTCTGATTGGGTTGGTTGTTGTTGTTTTTTTGTTTTTTGGGTTGCTATGAGTCTTTGCTCAAATGAGCATACAAGTAAGTCACATAAACATGTCTATCAATTAACTGAGGCCAACCAGTTTCTAATGTAAGGTTGATGCTAGGAGTTCAGAAGCTAGGAAGGAGTGAGAGCCTGAGGAGGTATGAGAAATGGTGGGTGATTGGCTAGGATGTTTCCTGAACATTGTGATGCAATACCTCAGCCGGGTGTTAGTGAGTACTGTGCTGGTGAAGATGCTGCCCTCCCTATGGATTGTAACACTGATATCTAGGGGCAGGGGCAGCCCTAAACTAGCTGCCAGCAACTGGTGCCCTAGGCAAACCATGCAATTGGTGCCCCCACTTCCAAACCTCTCAATGATATTGCGCCACCATTTGGCGCCCCATTTAACTTGGTGCCCTAGGCGACTGCCTAGTTTGCCTATATGGACGGGCCACCCTGTGTAGGGTACTTGTACACATCAAGATTCCCTGGCACTTTTTGCAAAGTATGGGAATGTATTCATTTATTGTTCTGGACAAATTCCAGTTTGGATAATTTGTTGTGCCCAAATTCACCCAACACTTGCAACTGGATAAGACTTCTTCACCTCCTATTATTAATGGCTGTGTAGTATAGTTTGTGGGGTGGAGGTGGCTCTTAAACAGCTACTGTTTTCCACCTTTAAGAAATAGCTCAATTTCAGTGGTGGATGCACGTGCAGATTATTTGAGTAAAAGACCCTATATGTGTTTTGAGAGATGATTAAACTGTTTACAAAAAACATGTAACCTATTTTACCAGATAATGGAATATATCACTACAAACTGGTAGAATAAGAGTTAGATGGACGAATATGCCAACAAAACAAACAAAAAGTTAGCTGCTAAACCAAAATTGATTCTTTACCCCCCTCCCTGATGCTTGAGGGGCAAGATGCTTGTATAGGAATGCAAATTGGATCAGGATACATGAGCAAGCTAAGAATGTTAAACGCTATGGCATACATTTCTTAATATATACATATATTTTAATAGTATATCAGTATACTAAATATGTCTTTGATTTATATTATAGCACAGAAATATGTACCCAGAGCAGTTTTAGTGGACTTGGAGCCAGGAACCATGGACAGTGTGAGATCTGGTCCTTTTGGTCAACTGTTTCGACCTGATAATTTCATCTTTGGTATGTGGATGTAATGTTTTCCTTTTAAAACTTGTGTTAAATTACCAAGAAATTAACTGTTAAATGTACTTAGGACTAGCGAGGGGAGCAGAACTTAACGCTATTCAGCTACCAAGCTTCTTATTACATTTTTGCAAAACAGTTGTTAGTATTTCAATTATCCAAATATCCATTGTTCAAAAATCTAAGGGAGGGTCAAACATTATTCTATTGATTACACAAACATACTAAATGTTTCCCAGGATTTTCTGATTAACTCTAAATTGTGCTATATTCATTAAACTTTCAGGGTCCCTGTCCTTTCATTACAAAGTTATGAAATTTCTGCAGGGTTAAAAAAAGAAGTTCTCTCTTACAAAATCCACTGTTAGTTGGATCCATAGTTCTATAAATTCCATGGGCATAAAATTCTCCATGGAATTTTTTACCTTTTCAGTAGGCCAGTGGGCAGTATAGTCAGAAATGGAGAGAAAACCGTGTGTAAAGCAGATTATACACAGCCACATACTGCTGAAATAGTTATTTTCTAGCAAATTAAGAGATCAGCTCAAAACCAAACAGAACTATCACTCTGAAAGCAAACTGGGAGACTCCCGCCAATGAAAGTTTTTCCCACTTTGTATTTCAGTGTAGTACCTTCCATTGGAGATTCACAAAGCATCTTACAAGCATTTGTGAATTAAGCCTCACAGTGCCCCCTTTCAAGTTAGGAAGTATTATCAACCCCATTTTACAGATGAAGAAATGGAGGCATCTGCAAGTTAATGTCCAGAGAACTAAGCTGCCCAATAGGAAACAGGCTGAAGCAGAACTACCACTGGCCCAGCTCTCTCCTGATTCTCTGTTCTATGATTTAACCACAAAACCATCCTGCTTCTGCTTATGCTGCTTCAGATTATGCTGCAACACACAAGTTGGTCTGCTAGGTCAATGTAAGGAAGGTGTCAAACACAAACATGGAAAAGATAAATATTAGACTGGTAAAACAAAACCCAAGACTGCAGCTTAGGAGGAGGAGGAGGAGAAGGTGTAACAACTTTAACAGTATTCTCATTCCCCATTTCCTCATCTGTAAAATGGGGTTGATAATACTTCCTAACTTGAAAGGGGGCACTGTGAGGCTTAATTGGTGAGTTAATTTCCATAGTGGTCCAAACTAAACTCATGAAAATGAACTCACCTACATTTTGGAAAAGTCCTGATCAGAACTTTGCAGTCTGTACTCATCTCAAAACACAGAAAAATAGATAAATTTTTTTGAACAACCGTCCACCACATTATACTCTCTTCCTGTTAAGCTAACAATGAGCTAAAAGCATGTGATCAATTGGTATCCCATGCTGGCCTGCTGCCAGCATCAGGCACTGTCCTAGAAACCTGGTGAATAATACAGAATGGATGCCTTAGAACTGAAGTGGAAAGCTACTGTGTCACAAGATGACAAGGCTTCGCCTCTTCCCCCCCCTTTCTAAATTATTTTAAATATGTTTTGGGCCACAGAGAAGGTTCTATGGCAGAGGCTGGTGATTCTATACTTGCCATATCTCACCCCCATGCTTATAGGGGGTGGTTTGTTCCCAAAAATCAGCTTTGTGCCTTTTCTCAATCAGAACTTAACGTCGTAGTCCATCAAAATGCTAGAATACGGTTGAAGTACCTTACATTTCTCTATGCATGACAGGCCTTATTCCATATTGCTTGCACACCCAAAATTTCCACTAAAGTTGGTGACAGTAAAAGTTTACATTAACAAGCTTATTGACCTAAAAGCACAGGGAATATGATTTCTCTTTCATATGAAGCAGCAGTTTTGATGGGTATATACGGGACTGGGATGAGATGACTAATTTCCCTTCCCCAGTTCCTCACTAAAACGCTCTCTTATTCCTTGCTTTCACATACCCTCTCCCCTGCTCACTGGCTGGTAGACTTTTCTCCCCTCCCACCACTGGTATCAGTCCCAGTTTTCTTGTCCAGCCAGTGCTGGTCACCCTTACTGCCCCCCCAGTTCCTCCTTTTAATCTGTCTCATCATCCCCCCAACCACCTAATTCCCCACCACATTTCCCTTCACTTTCTCCAAGTCTTCTCACCCCCTTTCCTTGCTCCTGGTCTTCTCACCGAACGAATCCTAGCTCAGTGCCCTAAAATGTCAATGCCATCTTACTACTCCCCCCAGGTCCTAGTCACCTTCTCTCCCCCACTCCAGTCTTGGGAGGCTCCTTGTTCCACTCTTATTTCTTTCCCTCTTGCCAATCTAGTTTTTGTTTCCTTTTGCCAGTGGAATGAATGGGCCTGGGAGGGTATGAGAGAGTGAGCATGCGCAAGCACATGCAGGTTGGATACCCTGATAATCAATTCTGATGTTTGCCCCCACTCTGGCCTGGAGCAGCCATGAGATACATCACTAGAACATGCTCATTTGCTCTGTGGAGATGACATATGCACAGTATGGTCACAGTACTAGGTGCTGACAGAGACTTGAGTGTGGTCAGTGAGGATGAACTCTTCTGAGATTTTAGTTGCTAAAAATCAAATAAATCTTTGAGCATATGTAACCACCACCAGACAGATTGGAACGTGGGACCTCTGAAGCTTAGTATAGGAGCCTCTACCCTCTGAGCTAAAAGTCAGCTGGCTCTTAGCCCCTGCTGTAGGTCTTGTGTCTAGACTAGCAAGTTTTTCTGCAAAAGCAAGTGCTTTTGCGGAAAAACTTGCCAGCTGTCTATACTGGCCGCTTGAATTTCTGCAAGAACACTGACGATCTCATGTAAGATTGTCAGTGTTCTTGTGGAAATCCTATGCTATTCCCGTTCAGGCAAAAGACCTCTTGTGCAAATGCTTTTGCTCAAGAGAGCCAGTGTAGACAATGCGGTATTGTTTTGCGCAAAAATGCCCCGATCGTGAAAATGGCGATTGGGGTTTTCTTGCGCAAAACCGCGTCTAGATTGGCATGGACGCTTTTCCGCAAAAAGTGCTTTTGTGGAAAAGCGTCCGTGCCAATCTAGACGCTCTTTTCTGCAAATGCTTTTAACGGAAAAACTTTTCCTTTAAAAGCATTTGCGGAAAATCATGCCCGTCTAGATGTAGCCTAGAGGTCTCTTGGTCTTATCTGTTGCTGTGGTCTAGGTGCCACTACATGGGACAGTGAACCACACTAGACGGGTGTGTTACCTTTATGCAAATTGATTTTTTTTCAAAGGTTTCAATGTGGGCAGAGTTTCATGAGATTAGCAAAAAATGCAATCCTGAGAGAAAACACACCCCAAGGTCAGTGCTCCCTCTAATCTGTGCAGGAAGCACAGCTTCACAGGTGATTAATCAGCCCCACCCAGTCAGAGGCTTAGAACTCCATGCAGAGATCTGACTGACTGGGTGGGGCTGATTAATCATCTGTGAAGCTGTGCTACTTGGCCTGCAGTTTAGAGGGAATACTGGTCACAGTCAATTTTCAAGCCCCTGCTCCAAAGCATGGGAGTACTAAAGCTGTTCCAAGAAAAGGTTGCCAGAATTCTTTTTAATGTGGGCAAAACAATATATTTTTCTTTAGTCTCATTCTCAGGAATGGCTGTACCATGTTAGCTGAAATGTTCCAGAAATAATTGAGCCTGACGTAGACATCCAGTATGGAAAATTTCAGCCAAAGTTACAGTTTGGCAAAGTTTCAAGAAACTGAAAACTGGGCCTTATTGAGGAAATTGTTCCACAACCTGTATTTTACACAATACTGGTAAATTATAATCTACCAATCTGTATGAAAAACTGATGGACATGCACTTGAGACTGATAAACTGGAAACTTATATCAGTGTCATAAGCTATAACAATGTATTGTGTCCAATGAAAATGTGAAACTGATAATTCAGAATGTTCAAAATAGAGCAAACCAGCTTCAAAAGTCCCCAGATTTAATTTATCACAAGAGAAAATCAATCTGTAGTCAAATCAATGTCAATGATTGTCTGTGACAATGCAGAAATAAAACAGGTGCTTCTAAAGACAAATGGTGCCCATAACTACCTACATAAAAGGAGGGAAAAATAAATATAACTTTTATTTAATTTCTTTGCACTGAACAAATCATATGCAGCTATACTTCCTGAGTAATTTGGCTTTTTATGCTTCATTCCCATGTGCCATTGATTTTTTCCTACTTACAGTTGATTTCCATTCATGCATTATCACTAATCTTATTTCTGAGCCAAATTCTGCAACCTGAAACTCATGGGACAGTTTGCAGAGAAAGATACAAAACTCAGAATCTTCTTGTTAGGATTCCACAACATACAGAGCACAGTAGTATCTATTTGCTAGCCCGGTGGGCTGCAACACATTCAGGGGTAGTTAGATGAAGCAGAACAATAACAATTTTTATTAATTACTGGAAGGATATTGTTTTGCAATCTGCCCAGCTGGACAGGAAATACAGAGCTTCCCACATTCTCAAGAGAGAGCAAGATTGTTCTATATGTTCTATGAGCTAACCAAAAATGGAACAAAGAAACTGAACATTGGCATAGTGAAGTTACAAGATAATACAGTTATCAAACGCGGCAATTTAGCTGACCTGATGGTTTGGCAGCAGCAAATCATAGCACATAGGCAAAGACCTAAAATTGGTCATGAAGGTGGGGAGGAGGGAGGAAAAAAAGTGAGACGGAGCAGTGAAAACTGGGAGCTGGGTCAGATTCTGCAACCATTAGTCATGGTGAGTAGTGTTTACTCATGAAGTAGTCCCACTGGGTTCAATGGGATTAGTTACAAAATTAGTAAGAAGAGTGTACAAATCTGGTCCCCTATTACCACCTTTTATTATTCAGGTAATAGACCAAGGACATAGAGAGGGAACATTGTGGCATGGAGGGAGAAAATATAAGGTGAGGAAAAAAGATAGGCACAATATTATAGGTTGCAGAGCAGCAATGAGAGGTGCGGAATGCCCTACATGACTAAAATTAATGGATGTTGAGGGCATTAGTATGTTTTCAGTAACTTTGGCCTGTTAACACCAACATTTTGATTTTGGCCAGTCACTGTCGATGTAACCAAATCTATGTTTCTTTACTTAAGTTAAATATAGCATTGTATCTTGACACAAAATCCAGTTTCAGAAGGTCATTTTTAGCCTTAAATGAAATTGTGTTCCCTGCTTGAAACCAGTAACCCTGGGAAATACTAACATCCTTTAATTTTAAAGATTTGAGTCTATGGTTTGGTGGCATATGCCTTATGCAAGCAAGCATTTCAGTGTAAACAAACAGTAATGTATTTATGGAAATAAGCAGGATTAGGGGTATTAAAAGGCTCTAAAGCAAGGAGTAATTTCTAAATGTGTTTTGGCTCTATGAAGTGCTGCAGTTCTAATCTAGGGCCTAATTCTGCATCTTGCAGTGTCATTTACAACAGTGTAAAGTGAGAAGCTTCGTGTAAAATACTGCCAGACAGTGATAGATCCATGTTTTGCAACCATGGGAACACTGAATTAATGAGTACACACTCCTCTTCTTTGTCCCCCTGAGCTAGCACTGCAACTCTTATCCCTGCCTGGTGCTGCGGAGGGGGAGGGGGGGCAGAAGATGGATGGGGGTGGAGAGCCAGCCTGCCCCATGTTCACCCAGCAGCAGTGGCTCATTGGGTGACCAGATATCCTGATTTTATGGGGACAGTCCTGATATTCAGGGCTTTGTCTTATATAGGTGTGTATTAGCACCATCTCCATCCTGATTTTTCACACTTGCTATCTGGTCACCCCAGTGATTCCTGTCCTGTGGGATTTGGTCCCTGGCTTCCACCTCCAGGCATTGTGTCTCAGTGCCTGGGGTTGCAGTACCACAGGAACTCATGTGCCATGTCATAATGCCTGGAATGGGAATCCAGCTTCAGCCTGCACAACAGGAGCCATTGTTGCTGTGGTTCAGACTCCAGACCTGTGTGAAAAGTTGCCACACATACATCTAAAAGCCCCCAAGGCAGGGGGAGGAGCGGGGGAGTGCTATTCAACCCCATCATCCCTATTGCCAGATGAGGCTAGTTGTGTTTTGAACTTTCGTCAGGGCTGATACAAGATGCAGGTGCAATGCCAAGGTCAAGAAATTACTGGGCATGGAAACTGAAACACATGCTCTTATGCCTACGCTTTGGCACAGGGATGCCTGAATTAGACACACTGGGCAAAGGAAAACACACACCATGTTCCAAACCTGCCCACTTCTTAATATATATTTTAAGATCATCAATGACAAGACTCACATCAGGTTGGAACATTAAAAGGAATTTAGGTTTAAAGCATTTAGGAAGTATCAAACAATATTTTCATTATTTTAAAATCTTGCAGTGGAAACAGTTTATTTTTAAAAAGAATACCCTTCCCTCTATAAAGTCTGCAATTCAAATATTATTTATGAATGGGAACTAGAAAGTGGAAGTTATTGGACATGACCATGGACAACAGAGGAACAGACTAGCCAATTTTCATCATCCGAGCTGAGAGAAAGTCAGGAAGTAAATTCAACTAAACTTAGTAACTAAAGCCAAAGTTTGATTAATATTTGAAAAACCTAACTTCCTTTACAGTGTCTATCAAAAATCACAACATAATTAGCAATTTTTTTCTATGTGCTCATTGTTTTAAAAAAAAGCCACTAGTAATTCTTCTATTTGTAAGCAAAACCAAAGAGTGTGATTTACTAGCTCACAAATTTAGAACAATTCATTATACAGTGTATGTGATTTGAGATCATCAAGCCTCCAACCATCAAACCCTATCAGTAATCTTATATATTTTCTTCCCTTACCCAATGTTATTTCAGGACAAACAGGTGCAGGAAACAACTGGGCCAAGGGACACTATACAGAAGGAGCAGAGCTGGTAGATTCAGTGCTTGATGTTGTAAGAAAAGAATGTGAACACTGTGATTGCTTGCAAGGATTTCAGCTCACTCACTCCCTTGGAGGAGGAACAGGTTCTGGCATGGGAACACTGCTCATCAGCAAAATCCGAGAGGAATATCCCGATAGGATAATGAATACATTTAGTGTCATGCCCTCTCCAAAAGTCTCTGACACTGTGGTAGAGCCTTATAATGCTACACTTTCAGTCCACCAGTTGGTTGAAAACACAGATGAAACCTACTGCATTGATAATGAAGCTTTGTATGACATTTGTTTCCGCACCCTGAAGCTCACCACTCCGACATATGGAGATTTAAACCATTTGGTGTCTGCTACAATGAGTGGAGTAACTACATCCTTGCGTTTTCCAGGCCAGCTAAATGCTGACCTTAGAAAACTGGCAGTAAATATGGTGCCATTTCCACGCCTTCACTTTTTCATGCCAGGGTTTGCTCCTTTGACAGCCCGAGGCAGCCAGCAGTACCGAGCACTCACTGTTCCAGAGCTCACTCAACAGATGTTCGATGCCAAAAACATGATGGCAGCCTGTGACCCAAGACATGGACGATATTTAACAGTGGCCACAGTATTCCGAGGTCCCATGTCCATGAAAGAGGTTGATGAGCAGATGCTGGCCATCCAAAACAAGAACAGCAGCTATTTTGTGGAATGGATCCCAAATAATGTCAAAGTGGCAGTTTGTGACATCCCACCCCGTGGCCTCAAGATGGCCTCCACCTTCATTGGCAACAGCACAGCTATTCAAGAGCTCTTCAAAAGGATTTCTGAGCAGTTCTCTGCCATGTTCAGGAGAAAGGCTTTCCTTCACTGGTTTACAGGGGAAGGGATGGATGAGATGGAATTTACAGAAGCTGAAAGCAACATGAATGATCTGGTTTCAGAGTACCAGCAGTACCAAGAAGCTACGGCAAATGATGGAGAGGAAACATTTGAAGATGATGAGGAAGAGATCACTGAATAAAGCAATTCTGGCTCCTACACTAATCTATTTAAAATTTCTCAGAGCTGGATTTTTTAAATTTAGTCTTGTAAAATCCACATTAAAGCTCCTACTTTCCCCAAAAGAGAGAAGTGGGGGGAAGCAGATTGATTCTCAAAGTGGTGTTTCCTTTAGTTTGTTGACTTCAATGGGAACCAATGGAGATTGACATCTTTGAAAATCATGCCGCTTTTATATAGGAGACTAATTTTAGGCATCCAATTCAGAATTTTGGTCTAAAAGCTTAAATATAGAGCTCACTAATCATTTACATTAATAACACTTATCTTCTATGCAAAGTTGTACAAGAGATCGAGTGGGCATGGAAAGTCACTTGAAAAGAGGGCTGTCCTGTTTTCATCAAACTGTGAACAGCATTAACAGGAAAAAAACTTGTGGATCATTGAAGTGTTATTCTGTACTGAATGCATAGTTATGTGCCAGAAGCAGAATCTATCCATAATAAAAAAAATTAATCATGTTCTGTTCTTTTTTTTTTTTTACAGTAAATGTTGATACTGATATTTGACTTGAAGCATTTAACAGAAAATCTAAATTACAAGTATCCTCGATAGTGTTTCTGAGAGTCAGTGCTATGGTGGCATCATGTGAACTGAGAACCAAAAAGATCATTACCAGTGTATTCATGAGTCATACTACATGTGATCTTTTTAACTAGTCCCAGAATAATCTTGGAACTTGTAAAAGTTCTCCCATCTTAATATTTGAATATAAAAATTAAAGATAGTAAAAAAGAAGCATGTACAGGCAGTCCCCGGGTTACATGGATCCGACTTACATCGGATCCCTACTTACAAACGGGGTGAGGCAACCCCGCACTAGCTGCTTCCCCCCAGCAGACCAGGGAGACGCGAAGCCAGTGCCTCCCCAGCAGACCAGGGAGACGCGGAGCGGCTTTTCTCAGCAGACACCTTAGCCTGAGAATAAAGGACTGAGGGAAGTGAGGTGTGGGAGAATAAAACCAAGCTCTGGAGAAATGTTTGGCTAGAGTTTCCCCTACAATATGTACCAGTTCTGACTTACATACAAATTCAACTTAAGAACAAACCTACAGTCCCTATCTTGTACGTAACCCGGGGACTGCCTGTATACAGAATAACTCGTGCCCTACTTTCTATTAAACTGATTTCAAGTACTTGGAAGCACTCTATGGAAAGGCCCAAAGAAACTGAGACAAAACAAAATAAAAAAGAGTTGCTAATATCACTACTGTTCCTTATATTGTTTTCTACCAATCCCTTCATGTGATTTTCTACCTACACCTGCAAACCTGGGATTTTTAAATTTTGAAACCTGCCCTGCTCTGAGTCCTAGATTCAGTGCTTCTCCTATTTATTTCCTCTACCTGAGTATTCTCTTATTTTCAGTCTGTTCACCCTTTCACCTTCTTTCCCTGTATCCCCCCTCACCACATCGCTAACCTCATTTATTCTCCTTTCTTCCCAGTCCTTGGAGAAGAGCAACTCAATGAGCAGCAAGGGCCTCTGGAAAAGCAGCAGAACAGGAAAGGGCAGGGGCAGCAAAAAGAGCAGCATGGGTAGGGCCTGATGGCTGAGCACACAAGGGCAACAGTTTAAGCATCTACACACTCACTAGTGGCAAGGCAATAGCTCTTTAGGTAGGCAGAGCCTCCCTTGGCCTATTATACCTACTGCCCACAGGCAGAGGATACCATACCAAGTAATACCAGTTAGCGCACACCTTGATCATTAGTTAAAGCATATCTGGCTGGTAGTGTACCTGACTGTGAGGGACGGGGCAGGGCAAGAGTAGCAATTTGAGAAGAGTTGGTGGGAAGTAGGGATGTTAAACTTTGTTTACTCGACTAATTGGTGGATTTTTCCATCAGCCAATAAGCAAGGGAACCACAGTGGGGTTAGTTCCCAGCCCTCGGAGCTAATCCTGCAGCAGCTACGCCTTTTAAAATGTATTAAGAGCTTGCTGTCTCAATATATTTACATGGCTGGTGGGCAGTGGGGGGGAACGCAGTGCGAGCCGGGACAGCCGATTCCTGGCTCCGGCTGGGTCCCTGCTGTGCTCCAGTCTTTTAAATGTATTAAGAGCCAGTAGGCTCTTAATACCTTTTAAAAGCAGAGGCTCACACCCAGTCCCCATTACCCCTGTCTCTGGCTGAGATGGTGCTGGGGGGAACCAGCTTTTAAGACAGCTCTCCCCCCCCCCCACCATTTGCTGCTTCTGATAGAGGCAGTAGGAATGGGGAAGTGACTAGTCAACTATCTGATAAGCTTTTGCTTATTGGATAGTCGACTAGTTGCTTACATCCTTAGTGGGGAGCTCAGTCACATTCTTGTGACTTCCTCTGGTTTAACTGGCCAGGCTCCTAGGATTTCCAAAAACCAAGCCAAAAAGAGGAAGGGACATAGGCCGCTCAGCTAGTTAGGCACTGAACTACTGGAAGTTCCTGATTCTCTCCCTCTTGAAATGCCCTCCTCTCCCCCTCAAGTTAGTGATGTCTGGTATCTCCACTACAGCTTCTTATAACAAGATGGAGTGAGGTTTGGGTCATGTCCTTCTCTAGTCTTCCTAGAATACAATAAGGTTGATCAGTATTGAAGGACCTATGTCCTGTTCCATTCCTCTTGCTTCACCTGCACTTACAGAAGGAAAATGTCAGCCAGTTATCACACCTATAGAATTCCAACTGGAAAAGCTGCAGCCACTGCATAAGCCTGCACTTGAGTGAGTGGATTTAGAGTGCTGTGATTTTAAAAACATTTGTAGAGGGAAAGGTTGCAGGAAGACAGGGTTGTATTGCTCATAAGAACGAGCCTACTGGGTCAGACCAGCAGTCCAGCCAGCCCCATGGTTGATGCCAGATGCTTCTAAAAGAATGAACAGATCAGGGAAATTGTTAAGCGATCCCTCCCACCATCCAGAGGCATATGGCACAGAGCAGTGGGTTGCATCCTTATCCATCTTGACTAATAGCTTTAGTTTGAATCTCCACAACATTGTCTGGCAACAAGCTCCACCGGTTGACTGAAGTACTTAGAATGCACACTTATTTTAAACCTGCTGCCTATTAATTCTTTGGTAATTTGTGGTTCTTGTATTATATCAAAGGATATATAACACTCAGTTTAATGTTTTCTCGTTTCGCTCCAGCTTTCTTCAGTTCAGGTCACTCTCTGCTACTTTACAGGTACAACATATTCACACTTACTCTAGTAACACAATAGCAGTTATTGAATTAGGACCATGTGAAAAGCAATAAGGCTATAAAGTGGCACACACAGCTCTACATCTGCTGCAGAGTCATTTAAGCAGGACAATCCCTGCCTGGAGCAGTTTACAAGCAAAATAGGCAAAGCAATACAATATGCAGCTGGGTAAACAGAGGGGTTGTATGTATATATCTACTGTGTGTTTGAGAAAGTCTGTCCAAGAACTCCTCCTAAATGGTAAGAGCTAGAACCACCAAATTCAGTACAGGCAGTCCCCGACTTACGCGGATCTGACTTAGGTTGGATCCACACTTATGAACGGGGCTTTTCTCACCCCGGAGCTCATGGGCGGCAGGTTGCCGCCCATGTCCTCCAGGGCAAGAAAAGCTTCTCCCCGTCTCCCTGGTCTGCTGGTTGGGTCCAGCAAAGCCGCTGGACCCCCCCCAGCAGACCAGGGCCACCCGAGCAAAGCCGCCCAGGCGGCGGCTTTGCTCGGGTGACCCTGGTATGCTGGGGGGGTTCCAGCGGCTTTGCTGGACCCCCCCAGCAGACCAGGGAGACAGGAGCAAAGCCACACGGGCGGCGGGGTCCCTCCGCCTGTGCGGCTTTGCTCAAGTCTCCCTGGTCTGCTGGGGGGGACTCCCCCCAGCACCCCAGGGAGACAGGAGCAAAGCCACACGGGCAGCGGGGTCCCTCTGCCTGTGCGGCTTTGCTCGGGTCTCCCTGGTCTGCTGGGGGGGGAGGGGGCGCAGCTAGTGCAACCCTCCCTCCCCCCAGAAGACCAGGGTTTTGTTGCGGGACGCCTCGGGTAGAGCAGCTGAGGTGCTGCCTGGTTGTTCCTGTGGGAACCTACCAGGCAGCGCCCCAGCTGTTCTGTCCCAGGCTCCAGATTCAGCAGCTGTTGAAACTGATCAGGCTGATTCCAGGAAGCTGGGGGCAGAGCAACTCTGCCTCCGGCTTCCTGTAGTCAGCCCCTGGTCAGTTTCAGTGGCAGCAGCTGAATCTGGAGCCAGTTCCGACTTACATACAAATTCAACTTAAGAACAAACCTATAGTCCCTATCTTGTACGTAAGCCGGGGACTGCCTGTATACACCTTCTTATAATGTAAAGCAAATAAGGGTTTGACAGAAAAATGGATGTGCCTAGAATGGGATTGCTTCTCCTAAAACCAGACAGAAAAGAGAGACTCACCGGGCAGATAAAAGGGACTGGCTGGGGATGCCTCAGCCCTGAGCATCCTACTTCCCAAGTGCCCCTTAGGTAGGGCAGGAAGGCTACAGTTCCACCCTTCCCCCTATTCATATGGGAACATTGTTCTCTCTTCCCCTTCATCAGGAAGCAAAGGGAAGTGCAAAATTTGCTGCATTCCTCTCAGACTGGGGAGCACAGGGTGCAGACAAAAGCTGGATCTGCTCCAGTTGGGGGACATGCACCTCTCCCCCAGCTGTGCCTGCTGGAGCTGCAGTGGCCACAGAGAGGCACTCTCTCACCTAATCCCAAACTGCTGTAGTGAGAGAGGGCAGAGGTAGTATTCTCCCCCGGGGGAGAGGAATCCCTCATCTCCAGAGCAATGATTAAAATTAAACATGTAAATTTTTGTTTTAGGAAAATAAAATGAAAATGAAGTACCTGAACAAACCCAGGTAAATCTCCATGTGTGTGTGTGTGTGTGTGCGCGCGCGCGTGCGCATGTATGTGTACACAGCTCCCCACCCTCCCTACTTTAAATATCAGTTAATTTACTAGTGGAGTAGTCAAATTTCATGTCGGTGAGGTTGTTTGGGGTTTTTTTGCTTCTCACTCGTGTGCAACCCCCGACTGATTTTTCTGTGGGTCAGGAGTCCCCGATCTAAAAGAGGTACCCCACTCCTGCCTTGACGGATGCAACCTGTAGGCCTGAGCACAGATTTCTGCAAGTTGCATAACGCTGCTGTAAGAATATAATATTAAGCTGCATGCTAAATCTGTGCTAAGAATTACTGCCCACTTGAGGTTAGAAAAACACTGAATTTAGGATTAAGCAGACTGGTCACCAGTTCTTCGATATGAAAGACATGTTGCCATATTAACTAACACTATTCCACCTATCCAGCCTTCTACATAACTTTCGTAGAAAGACAGAAAAACAAGGTTACTAGTAGTTTTATATTTGCGAGGAACAACTCCAGTGTACTAACTCAGGGAAAGCTTACACTAACGTCAGTAGGAGTTGAGATCAAATAAAGACCTCCTAGTGGGGCCAAAATTTTCTTGTAAAGAAATCACCCTAAAATAAAATGGCAAGAGAGTATTCAGAAAAATACAGTGTTCTGATTTTAATGACTTTCAAAGAAATCTTATTTACACCATGAACACAGTGCATTGACATGTTCAATATCTTACAGCTCACTATAAAAAAGAAACCCCATTTTATTAAAACTCCAGAAGTTGAATTTAGTTTTACACTTAAGACACTGAACCATGACTATAATTGTCAAGCCATTCAATGAGTCTCCAATTTCATGTAAATTTACATGGTAATTCTCTATGAACAAATTGGTTTTGAAGAGGAGGGTAAAATGAAATAGCAGGAGGGTGAAAAAAGCTGATGCTTTGCAGAAAAAGTGTTTTTGTAAGTTGACAAAATCCTTGCCTAAGCATTTAATAATACATTTCCCCACACATATAGATGTTAAAATGATTCACATTTGTGTAAAGTTACATATACAAACTTTCCAGATCAGTATTAATGGAACCTTCATTTGCATTAGATTTAGAAATGGATCTGTGCCACAGAGTTTAGATTTGGATCTAAACCATTCCAAAGTTGGAATGGGAGGGTCCAAGTTCTTATGTTCCAGTACAGGCCAATATCTAATTAACATCTCCCTTAGTTGACAGCTGAGACGAGATTATCTTTTACTTAAACGTCTTCATAAGAGGGATCCAAGTATTCTTGTCCCCTTGTATTAACCTCTGCACTTCTGTTTATCACTAAAGTTTTGTTTAAATATGCAGATGGTTTTTAAGTCCAAATTATTGAAGTGTTTTTCCAGTCTTTTCAAAACACAAATAAAAAACAGTGTAATTTTGCACCACAGCAAACTAAAATGGCATGCCTCCTGTTATTTGCCTGGCAATCTGTTCATCTGTGGTCTCCTTCTCTTTTTCACGATCTTTGTTCCAGTCTTTAAGGCCTTCTGGAAGAGAAGTATCCTCATCTAGACTGCCTGTGCCTTCAACAAATTCTTCATAAGTAGATTTTTCTGCAAATGGTCTTGGGCCAAGTAGTTCAACCATATCACTTTTATCTAGCACCTCCTTCTCCAACAGTCGTAAAGCAACCTGAAAAACAACAACATATATTACACAAACAGGTACAGGGCATATTTGCTCTCTCACATGAAAGAGGAGCAATTACAGAGGCACCCTGTTCTTCAAAATTCTGTGCTGGTCTATTTTAGGGAGTTGGGATAATCAGCAAGGTTCACTTCCTGCTGTAAGACCTTCAACGTGCATTAGGATAATTGAGAGTTTTGTATTTTTAAAATCCTCAGAGTATCAGATGCAGTGCCTTGAGCAACAATGGATGGCTGCTTCAGAATAATGCTGCTGCTGCAGGAGGGCTCTGAAGAATGTTATAGGCTTTTAATAATAGATATAAGGCCACTTTCTTAGCTGTTCCTGTATCTTTGCCTACCATGCCATCGTAAGACACAATAGGCCTGAGGCGGATAGTTCTGTTCAGAGCAGTGTTTTTTTGTTTAAAAAAAAAAAAGTGCCAGTACTCCAGGGGAAAAGTTGTTGAGATCTGACTGTAGGTGCTGGTACTGCGTCTGGAGGTGCCAGTATTGAGTACGGGGCAATACGGTCGCAAAAAAAGCATTGGTTCAGAGTATTCTCCAAGCTACAAAACAAGGTTTCACTCTGCAGAATATGGCATATACATTACCAGGAGAAGGTTACAAGTTTATTAGGTGCATGTTGTCTTGTACAGCATTCAGTGCTTGGAAGCATGAGCTATGACTAGGACAACAGCAGAAGAACACACAAATTTCTCTAATGTATTTTAAAAAAAATACTAGTGGAATGTGCCACCTTTGCAGCCACAGAGCATGATGATCTTCTTTTGCTGGCAGGAAAAACTTTTGCAAGAGCGAGCAAGCACAAGAAAGAGGATACATTATGAAGCAAGGAGGAAGAGACTGAGATGAGAGGGGTTAACTATTAACAAGGAGAATAAAGCCTACAATGGTTTAACAATCACAAAATGGTAAATAAGTGCGATTGACAGACACTTGGCTCCTGCATTCTCTGTTTTTTTACACTTAAAGATGAAGTTTTGCCAGACTTTGCAACTGTCCCTTTGATGAGACACTACTGTATATTCTTTCTTGGAGAGATGGTCAGTTACACCATTCTGACAGAAACCCATAAAAAGTTGTTGAATTCTTGCAGATAACTCTGTCAGATAATGTACATCCAAGAGAACCCTCCTGTCTTTGAAAGATCACAGGTAAAGCATATGGAGGAGGGGAGCCCCAAACGAAGTGCAATCTGCAAGATGCTTTATTTCCAATCTGTGAGCAGAGTCCCCGGAATCTAATGTTCATCAACATTTCAGAGGGAGGAGAAAAGAGAAAGAATTTTACGTGTTCATCTCCCATAAGATTGAAGTAAAGTTTTAGACCACATTCTTCCAGATATCTAGTGTTTGCAGAACCTTAATGTTTCATTTTACAGTGTTATTGCTCCCCCTACCAGCCAGAGGCTTTGCAGGTGAGTAATTCTGTCTTCTATCTACAACAGTTTTCTCAAAGTGGTCTGCGAAACCGGTCTGAGAAACCTGCTAACTGGCCGCTCCGGTGTGTTTGTTTATTTACTGGCTCCACAGCCACAGAACCTCGTGGCTCCCATTGGCTCCAGTTCGCCATTTGCAGTCAAGGGAGGTGTGGGAAGCAGCGTGGTTTTACAGCCCACTTTGAGAAACTCTGATCTACAAGAAAACTGGCTGACAGAACAACCTTAAATACAGCTGTGAAGGAACTGGAATAGCAGAGCACAATATACTTCTTACAAATCTTGTAGCATGTTGTCTTGTAATAAGTTGAATACTTGCCATCTGAATGCTTTATAGTGTTGAAGAATGTAATGGTTTAATATTCAACATATCTATGTGACTATCTATGCAAATTAATGTATTCAGCTCATTTTGGCCATTTTAACTAAAACTTGACATTGGGGATAAGAACTTATAAAACATACCTTTTCCACATCTGGCTTCTTCTCCATTAAGAGAGTTACTGTCCTTTCATAGGCACTGTTAATTAGATTTCGCACTTCTTCATCAATTAATCTTGCAGTTGCCTCACTGTAAGGTTTCTCCAGTACCATGTCTCCTTGACGAGGGAGATCAAAAGAAATCTGCCCTACCTTTTCATTCATGCCAAACTGCACAATCTGAAAGATGAACAGCACAAGAAGTGGAAAATTTAGATTTTGAATGTATTAGTGTAGTACTGAAACACAGAACATCAAGAATTGTAACCTATTTATAAGCAGAATTAAATTTATTACAATGAGAAAATAACTTTTCTATGAAAAAAAACAAA
This sequence comes from Pelodiscus sinensis, assembly GCF_052426305.1. Taxonomy (NCBI): domain Eukaryota; kingdom Metazoa; phylum Chordata; order Testudines; family Trionychidae; genus Pelodiscus; species Pelodiscus sinensis. The sequence continues at coordinate 89,082,869 of NC_143053.1, forward strand.
AAAACCATACTAACTAATGATAATTCCCTCTTTTGTAAATCACTAACAGATTCCATCAAAGTCAGAGACTCATAGATATTTAAACAGCCAAGATACATTTATATGATTTAAATGCTCACAAAGCTTGGATGTGTCGGAGTTACAAAAGTGTTTGTATACAGTAATGCAACCATGTCAGTCCCAGGATATTAGACACACAAGGTGGGTGAGGGGATATCTTATTGGATTGACTTGTTGGAGAGAGAGGCAACCTTTCGAGTTACATGGCACTCTTTTTCGAGACTATGTACCTCAAAAGCTTGTCTCTCTCACCATCAGAAGTTGGTCTAATATTACCTTACCCTTTTCTCAAAAATGGTAATTTTGTTCTATTTTAAAGTTTTCCACAAAGTATTTAAAAATGTAAGCAGCATATAGTGTGTTGAGTCAGGAGTACATTTGAAATTCATTTTAAGACAGAAGGTAAAGGTATCACCATCCTGTAAATGTACCCTAGAATAACTGGAAATACCTTCCTGCCCCCAAATGCTGATTAAATAATTTGATCAGAGCATTAACACCAAGGACCCTTGAAGATTTTATCCTAACATGCATAAGTAACTGCACATGATACTCTTGTTCAACTACAGGTCAAATCTTAGTCTCCATGACTCAATGATTACAAGAATTTCCTAATCAATTAGTAAGAGTCAGTAGTAAATTGGGTACATGTGTGTAAGTTACATCCTATTCCTAAAAGATCTGCAGAGTTTCTCTTGTCCTGTATTAGAAGCTTAAAAGCATTCCATTTTCACTTTTACCCTAAGCCTGACACCAGTTGTATGCTCTAATGCAGTGGTTCCCAGCCGGTGCTGGGCCACGAACCGCTGGCTGCTGGGCCGTAGCACGCTGCAGCACAGCAGGTGTTGTGCTAGGACCCAGCAGCAGTAGAAGCGATCACTGGCCCTGACCCAGCAGCAGGAAGCAACTCACAGCTGTTGCTCGCAGGAACTCTGGGGTCAGGCTCTGGGCTGGATACCCGAGTCTTGGCAGGTGCTGCTGCGGGGTTCCCAGAGCCTGGGCTGCACCCAGGAGGGGAAAATAGCCAGTAGGGCCAGTCCTGCTGCTCTCAGGAGCCTCTCCCAGGGCAGTACTCCCAGCCTGGCCAGCCCCTGCGCAGCCCAGGAAGGCAGCACTTGGGGAGCAGATGAGAGACACCGTGCCCCCAGGAGCAGTGCCCTGGGGCTCCAGGGAGTAGGTTTAAACGCAGGCTGCTCCCAGCAGAGCTGGCTGCAATCCCTGTCCGGGGCTCAGGGAAACTGCTGCCATCTCCCAGTGTGTGTGGGGTGAGGGGGAACAAGAACATGTGAGGTAGGGGCAGGAGGTGCTGCAAGGAGGTTGGTATTCAGGGGAGACTTATAGGGTAGATAGGATCAGGGGTGCAATGGAGGGAAACTCTGGGGGAAGGGGGAAGACCACAGGGAGGGAAAGGGGAGGATGTGAGGAGGGAAGGCTGGGGCCAGAGGAGTCTGTGGGAGCAAGAGCAGCCTGGCTGAGGAAGGGAAAGAGAGACAAGGAAGGGGTTGTACACAAGGAAACGGGGAGATACAATGGCATCTCTCCCACCCCATGGGGCAGGCGCGGGGGAGGCCAGAGGTGACTGGTGGTAGCACTTGGGGGCACCAGCTCCTATTCCCTTGACAAAATTTCAGTCGCTAAATAAGGTGTCCCACATGACCCCTGCACTCCTCCCTCTGCAGATACCAGTCACTCTTGGGGAGGGGCTGCCCCACCCAGCAGCCAGAGGGGAATTCTTTTTGTGAATTTATTTTAGTGTTGTAGGTATCGGTCAACTCTGATCTGTTGTGATATGTATTGTGTGTGTACAGATGCAATGTAAAACAACATGTGACCTCTTAAAATGAATTACAATAATGAATATGTATCAGTCCACCAAAAGTTTGTGAATGAGTTGCCACCCCATCGTATAAAAAAAGGTTGGGACCCACTGCTCTAAAGGGTACTCTAATGGTAGCAGGTCTCTGCTTCTATGTACATATTAGAAAGATGGGTAAGATTATGTAGAGCCATGGTGTCCAACTAGTTTTGAAGCAGTAGCCACCACTGTAGTGGCTACTGCTATAGCGAAATAGCCACACTCAACCAGCCAAATAGCCACATCTGGCTAGTATGTTAGACACCACAGGTGTAGAGGATAATCTGAATCTGAAGAGGGAGCTGCATATCCACCTCTAGAACCCAGGAATTTAGACTAATCCTTAGATTCTCATTCTTCTAGGAAGACACATGTCTAGTTAACAAGCCATAAGCACCTAAAACTAGCTAAAATGGAAATTTAAAATATAAGAGGTTGACTGAAGAACAAACATATTAAAGGATAGGGTCATAATTCAAAATGATTTGGACAAACTGGAGAAATGGTCTGAGGTAAATAGGATGACATTTAATAAGGATAAATGCAAGGTACTCCACTTAGGAAGGAATAATCAGTTTCACAGATAGAATGGGAAGTGACTGTCTAGGAAGGAGGTACAGGCAGTTCCCGGGTTACGTACAAGATAGGGACTATAGGTTTGTTCTTAAGTTGAATTTGTAGGTAAGTCGGAACTGGCTCCAGATTCAGCCGCTGCTGCTGAAACTGACCAGGGGCTGACTACAGGAAGCCCGAGGCAGAGTTGCTCTGCCCCCAGCTTCCTGGAATCAGCCACTGATCAGTTTCAACAGCGGCTGAATCTGGAGCCTGGGACAGAACAGCTGGGGCGCTGCCAGGTAGGTCCCCCTAGGACCAACCCGGCAGCACCCCAGCTGCTCTACCCCAGGCGTCCACAACAAAAGCCTGGTCTGCTGGGGGGGGGGATAAGCAAGACACAGGAAGTCATTCTTCTGCTCTACTCTGAGCTGATTAGGCTTAACTGGACACAATACTCCAATTCTGGGCACCACATTTCAAGAAAGATGTGGAGAAACTGGAAAAAGGGTAACAAGAATGAGTAAAGGTCTAGAGAACATGAGCTATGAGGGACGACTGAAAGAATTGGGCTTGTTTATTTTGGAAAGGAGAAGGCAGAGGGGACATGATAAGCAGTATTCAAGTATCTAAAAGGGTGTCACAAGGAGGAGGGAGATAAATTGTTCTCCTTGGCCTCTGAAGATAGGACAAGAAGCAATGGGCTTAAACTGCAGCAAGGGAGGTTCAGGTTGGCTATTAGGAAAACCTTACTAACAGTCAGGGTGGTTAAACATTGGAATAAATTGAATCCAATAAATTGGTTCTGTAGTTGATAGCTGGAAACCTTGGGGAGTGGAACCGGAAAATAAAATTTACTCCTTGACGAACAAACCTGAGCATATGCACTCTGAGTCACTTTCTTCAAGTCATCTTGGGCTCCTGTTGTAATTCTTCCAAAGAAGATTTGTTCGGACACACGTCCTCCCAGCGTCATGCACATTCTATCAAGTAACTGCTCTTTGGTGTAGAGATACTGTTCTTTGGGTAAATACTGGGCATAACCCAATCCTTTGCCACGTGGGATAATAGATACCTTAGTTCAAGAAAAGACAGATTTAATGGTAAGCTTAGAATTTATGGCAGGATAGGACTTTAAACATACCCCTTTCAAACTTAGAAAGAAACTTAAACCTCCTCCCCCCCCCCCCCATCTTGATTAAAACATTGTGCTTAGTTATGTCTCATTCCTAAAAAAACAATGTTTTAAGCATGATACATATAATCCTAATCAGAAGTATCTGGAAAAAAATATAATATTATACCTGGGATATAGCAATTATAATATATCCTAATATTTTATTCAGCCAATGAAAATTCAGATACTTAAATCAAGTACATCTGATTTGGTAATAGTAAGGAACTTTAAGCCTTTTTAGTATTGAGTGTCATGTGATAGCCTTTTCCCATTCATTGGCAAGAAGTGTGCACCCATGTTTAATAGCCTTCTGCATGAGTTATACAAGTTTGGAATGCCTGCAGTTGAACATGCAGGACTTCAGGCAGTCCCCGGGTTACGTACAAGATAGGGACTGTAGGTTTGTTCTTAAGTTGAATCTGTATGTAAGTCGGAACTGGCGTCCAGATTCAGCCGCTGCTGAAACTGATCAGTTTCAACAGCGGCTGAATCTGGACGCCAGTTCTGACTTACATACAGATTCAACTTAAGAACCCCAGGCATCCCCAAGTCAGCTGCTGCTGAAACTGATCAGTGGCTGATTCCAGGAAGCCCAGGGCAGGGGCTTCCTGTAGTCAGCCACTGGTCAGTTTCAGCAGCGGCTGACTTGGGGACGCCTGGGGCAGAGCAGCTGGGGTGCTGCTGGGTTGGTCCAGTAGCGCTGCCGCTCCTCGGCGCTACTGGACCAACCCAGCAGCACCCAAGCTGCTCTGCCCCAGGCGTCCTGATTCAGCCGCTGCTGAATCTGACCAGCAGTGGCTGAATCAGGACGCCTGGGGCAGAACAGCTGGGGTGCTGCCCGGTTGGTCCAGTAGCGCCCAGAGTGGCGCTACGGGACCAACTGGCAGCGCCCCAGCTGCTGTACCACAGGTGTCTGGAGCAAAGCCACGGAGCACGGGGGCAGCGGGACAGCCCAGACGCGCCGTGGCTGTCCGCTGCCCGCGTGCTCCGCAGCTTTGCTCCCCCGTCCCCCCGTCCCCCTGGTCTGCAGACCAGGGGGATGGGGGGGGGCAAAGCAGAGCCAAGCCACGGAGCGGCCGGCCAGCTGACAGCCCAGACGCGTCTGGGCTGTCAGCTGGCCGGGCGCTCCGGGGCTTGGTTCTGCTTTGCACCCCCCCCCCCCCCGCCCCGGTCTGCAGACCAGGGGGATGGGGGGGACGGGACGGGGAGCAAAGCAGAGCCAAGCAGAGGAGCGCGCGATCAGCTGACAGCCCAGACGCGTCTGGGCTGTCAGCTGGCCGGGCGCTCCGCGGCTTGGCTCTGCTTTGCCCCCCCCCCTTCCCCTGGTCTGCAGACCAGGGGGGGGGGGGGGGGGGCAAAGCCGAGCCAAGCCTCGGAGCGCGTGGGCAGCGGACAGCCCTGTCCGCTGCCCACGTGTTCCGCCGCTTTGCTTCCTCTCCCTGGTCTGCTGGAGACCAGGGAGAGGAACCCCGTTCGTAACTGCGGATCCGACATAAGTCGGATCCGCGTAACTCGGGGACTGCCTGTAATTTTAAAAACAAAGGGTATGTCTAGACTACATCCCTCTGGCAACAGAGGGATGTAAATTAGACATACCGACATTGCAAATGAAGTTGGGACTTAAATCTCCTGCGCTTCATTTGAATAAAAATGGCCTCCGCATTGTGCCATGTCAGCAGTTTGTCGGCAAAAAGCGGCTGCCAAGACCGGGATCGGGTGACAAAGAAAGCCTTTGTCGGCCGATCCTGTAAACCTCGTTTTACGAGGCATAAGGGATCGGGCGACAAAGGCTTTCTTTGTCACCTGATCACTGTCTTGACAGCTGCTTTTTGCCAACAAACTGCTGACGCGGCAAAACGCGGCAGCCATTTTTATTCAAATGACGCACGGGAGATTTAAATCCCCACTTCATTTGCAATGTCGGTATATCTAATTTACATCCCTCTGGCGACAGAGGGATGTAGTCTAGACATACCCAAAGTGACTACAGGCTGCACCTTCCAAAACTGGAATTCTCTGGTCTGGCAACATCCGTGGTCCAGCAGGTCATTACCAATCAATGTGGAAAAGTCTTAGCAATCCTTAAATTGTATTCTGAACGCATGCTGTATCTAGCTCAGTGGTTCCCAACCTCTTATGTACTGAAACATCTATGCTCAGGTTGACAAAAGCATTGTTTGGATCTTCTCTTATTTAGTAATCTGAGGCTGCAAACCCATTATATTTGATCATGACACCCCACATTGAGAACCAACAATCTTCTCCAACCCTCCTCAGTGTTCCTCATGTCTAGAGGAACACACTACTCTAGGTGTTGGATTGGAAATTAAATCTGAATTGTATGCTGTCTTTGGCCTCTCTGGTAATACTACCTACAAAGTTGTCAAATAGTATGAAATGCTGTAGTGGTTATTGTTCTTGAAGAATTGCCCCAAAACTCATCAGTTCTTTTCTCATAAGCTGAATAGCTGTCATATGGTTTTAACTTCTATTCATATTAAACTGACCCAGATTTGAGTTGGATCTAAGCAAGGCAGGCTCTAAATCCCACAAACTATCTAGCTCATCATATTTTGTATTCTTTTTAAAACAAACGAGGATGGTAGCTGGATTCATAAAGGATGTTGGGAAGTTACAGTGGATAAGACAATTCTTAATACTGTAGTGTAGTACTATGGCATCAAGCTATTCAACAGAACCTGTTTATTTTGAGACAGATAAGAGTACCCTTTACCTTCAAAGGAGGCCCTTAATAGCAGATGCCATAAAAATTGATCAGAAATAATTTTAAAAAGCTAGCTGCAAAGGAGAATGAAGAAGATAGCATCTTAGCACTCCTATGTCTTCCATTAGACTATGTTTTAATATCTGATAGAACAGTAATCAATATATCACATGATTTTGTATTTTCTTCCCAAAACCAGGAAGAAAAAAAATGAATTAGTAACCTTATACTTCTAATTTAGTGTCCCTTTTCCTAAGGGAAGGGATTTTTAATTTTTTTCCTATTTTACCTTTAAGAGTGGGTCAGCATGTTCCAGAAACCATCCTGCTACTGCATGGCCTGCCTCATGATATGCTACAGTCTTTTTCTCCTCGGGTTGTAGTACCTGCGTTTTCTTTTCCAAACCTTTACAAAGAACACATTAGCTGACCAAAAGTTTCAGACACACCTCTTCCATCAACAATATTCAACATTTCCTATTGGTATCTGTTTTGAATTGACAACATTCCTGTCACAGTGGTATTTAGGTACCATGCATGGAATATATTGTTAAGTCAAGGGATGAGAAAGAGAAGGAAGATTTTAAATTCCATATTTATCTTGAAGATAATCAGTATTTTGCATTTTGTACTACATTCTGCTTTTATCAAAAGACTTTCTAATCTGTACATAAGAGTTCCTCAGTATATTCTGATGCACTATACCAAAACCTCTTCTTTAAATCAAACATGATACCACTTTAATTTGTATGCTCTCTCACAATGCTATTAAATTATAAACAGTAAAGTTCTTCCCTATAGCAAATGAGAAAAGTTTCCAGATGAGATTTGTAATGGAAAGGTGAATCAGCAAGGCAGAGGAACAATTGAACATGTGATATTAATTCTTTTAAAATCTTAAGACATAACATTAGCCATTTAGTGCAAAATTAAAGACTTATTTTTCAAAGTATCAGAAACAGATCTGAACTACGGCATTTAAAAATAGAAACCTTCTGCCACTCTCTTCCCTTGTTGACTAATGATCCATTCTATTCTCTCACCTCCTATTACTCGTTCAATCGCTTGCTCAAAATGCTTTTGGTTTATGGCATCCGAAAGGTGTCTTGCAGCTATCAAAGCAGCTTCATTACAAACATTAGCGATGTCAGCACCTAAAAATCAAGGTAGAGGACATGCATCAGTGTCATTTCCAACTACTGCTTTCTCTCAGCACTAACAAGATGGCAGCAGTCTAGTTTTGGCAAAGTGACCAAAGCATCCCAATAAGACAAACATCACAAAGCTTGCGAGACTGGTTATATACTTGAACCTTCTTAACGTGGGTTAAAAATCTTGTTTTTTAAACAGTGACTCAAGATAAGTGGACCACAGATATTGCTGGATCACAGAGCCCCAGAGTGCAAACTGGCTGGAAGCCCCATCCCCCAGGAGTCCCAGTCAGCGCGGCAGCAGCAGCACTGGTGAACCCCGTCCCCAGGAAGCTCCAGCCGGGCTGGGGAGCAGCGGGGCAGCCAGAAGCAAAAGCAGGGCAGCCAGTCCCTGGGGATCCCAGCGGAGTGTGGCAAAGGTGGGGCAACCAGCAAGCCCCATTCCAGGGACCCCCAGCAGAGCACAGCAGAAGCAGGGCTGGCACGCCCCATCCCCAGGGCACAGCAGAAGTGGGGCAGCTGGAAAGACCTATCCCCGGGAATCTCCGGTGGAGAGCAGTAGAAGTGGGGCAGCCAGCAAGCCCCGTCCCCAGGGATTCTAGGTCAGGCAGGGAAGAAGCAGGGCCCTGTTGGCTGGGAAGCTCCGTCCCCAGGGAGTCCCAGCGGGCTGGAGCCCAAGTCCAAACCCTGCAGGCTGGAGCCTAGTGACAGAGGGGCAGGAGCAGAGCCAACCGCAAGGAGGGGGAGCGTCCTGGGAGGCCCATAGTAGGGGACCTCCTCCTATCCAGCAAATTTCCTCATTTGGGACAGGTCAGGTCCTGAGGGTGCCAAATAAGGGAGGTCTGGCCTGTATTTATGGTAAAGAACTAATGCTCCACTTTAATATATGAAGCTGTATAAATACACTCAGTTAGGGCCATTCATCTTACTTCTTTAAACTGATTATTAGAAGGAATTTATTGTTTGTCAAGTGCTCAGCTAACAAGTGCTACATCCTAAAATCTGCTATATAGCCACAGACCAGGTACAGAATGGGTAGCAACAGTGAAGGCTTTTCCCCATATGGACCCATCACATCTCAAACCTTGCTTTGGAATGATCTCTTATATGAGCACAAGAATTGCCCTGGCTTCAAGTCATTCAATCACTGGTATGTCTAAAGAGACTCCATATAATGGCACCAACTGACGACAACTATAGTGGTGGCACAGTGTTGTAGACACAGTTACATAGAGACAATTTTATATAGACCACTACTGTCAGGTGGCAACCATTTTTGATAGAAAAAGACCTTGGCTGGATTAGAACAGTGATTCAAATTTCTGTAATTTATTTCTGGGAAGCATGTCTCAATATCTGAGTAAAAGCAGCAACATCTGATTATAACTAAACTATTTGCAGGGGTAGATAATAAATGGGTATGCTTTTTTTTAAAAAAAAATTACATTTAGAGTCAGAAAAGGAACATCCAAAACAATTTTAAAAAAATCAGTTTCCATAAATAGTGAGAAAACTAACTTAACTTTTTAGTGAAGGGAGGAGCAAATTGCCATCTGGATTTGTCACAATGATGAAACAGAATGAGAATTTCATACTATACCTAAAAATTATTAGCTATTCAAGAGTAATGACGTAGGAAGACGTGGAAGGAAAGAAAACTGTCCTGGTAGCTAATGTACTATGCATATTTAGAGAAAGTATGACTCTATAATTCAGTTACCTGAAAACCCAGGAGTTAGTGATGCAAGTTTTCTTGCCAGGTTATCTTTATCTATGATGCTTTCTAGCTTCAGAGGCCTGAGGTGAACTTTGAAAATAGATGCTCTTCCCTTTATATCTGGAGGTCCTTCAAGAGTTTAAAAAGAAAAAAAATTACTTAATACATAATAAACACATATCTTCATATTAAAAACATTTAAGATCCATTCCTGCAAACACTTAGGCATGGAAATAGTTCCAATGATTTTGGGGAAAACTTGTGCCCCCAAGTATTTGTAGGAACACTCTCAAATAGGCTAAGATGCAGATAATCTTACCGATGTAGATCTGTCTATCAAAGCGCCCAGGCCTCATTAGTGCAGGATCTAAGATATCAGGTCTGTTGGTGCCTGCCAAAATGACTACATTTGTGGTAGTGTTAAATCCTGTTAAACAAAAAACAAACAAACAAAAACCACACACACACGAAGAAGGTTAATACTGCATTATCATTTATTAATGAATTAAAAAAAATCAACTGATGCAACAGAAAGTGATTTAGACTATCTACTTTACAGAATTGCACGCTTGTAAGACCGTTTCAGTGAATTAAAAAGAAGCACTTTTTAAAACTAGCCACTTTCTAATCCACTCAAGCTCTAAAAGGTACGGCTATTGTAAATCTCAGAAATTCATCAGTGTATTTGGCAGAAAGTGTCTGGAGTCTCACAACTTGTTTAAAAAAAAAGGCGGGGGGGCAGGGCTTGGACTCTGCCTTTGGTAAGTCACTATATTAAGATATAGCTTATCCTACAGATTTGACAATTAACATAGTGCTAATGAAATTGTGGGATTAACATAATTGGCTAGAGATGGATTTGGCTTGAGCAAAAACTTTTGCACATACATCTGCCATGGAAACAAACCTCAGGTCACTTCTCCCACCATTCCTCTTGCTACCTATCAGCTGGTGTGCAGTGTGTGTGTGGGGGTGAGGGGGATAGAGACCCAGCACTAGTTGGGACAGCTGATTCTCAGCTCGCACCAGGTCCCCCCTCCTGTGCTTCTGCTTTTTAAATCTATTAAGAGCCTACTGGCTCTTCATACATTTAAAAGACAGAGCTGCAGTGAGGTTAGCTCCTGGGGCCAGGAGCTAACCCTGCTGTGGCTCCCCCACTTATTGAATAATTGACTAGTCAATGGAAATTCCATCAATTAGTTGATTAAATTTAACATTCCCACGCAGAATCTCTGCTCTTCTACTTCCTGAACACTTAAGTTATAAATCCTAAAAATTCACTTATCACATCTAATGAAGTATTTCATTCTCTTCCCTCTGCATCCACATCTACAAAAAATTGTATTCTTGTGCTTGATCAATATTATATTTATCCCATTTCATTACAAAATAATCAAGATATATCTGTGCTTTTTTATAACCCAGTATTAGAAACTAAATAATTACCATCCATTTCTACTAGAAGTTGATTGAGTGTGTTTTCTTGTTCACTTTGCCCTCCAAAGTTGCCCCGTCCTCTCTTCCTTCCTACTGCATCTATTTCATCAATGAAGAGAATGCAAGGGGCATTTTTACGAGCCAGAGCAAATAAATCCCGGACCTTAACAAGAGAATACAATATCTCAGTTATTTTTAATGATCTAGACTAAGAGCCAAGATCAGAGTCACAGCATAGTATCTCATTATTGGCTTTTAAGAGTCCAGCTAATCTCACTGTTATGTTCAAAACAAAACCTCTAGCTCCAATAGCAAGGAATGAAATACTACAATGAAGCCACAATACTGCAAGACTAAAAAGCAGTAATGCAAGAGGAGTTTTATAAACTTATCTTTCGTACATTTTTGGATTGCACAGATTGTTTTAGGAAAGTGTACAAGACCAGAAAGCTACATTTTTAAATAAAGAGAAAAAACTGCTCAGTGTTGTACTTGTTTAATTTAAGCACTGTTTTATCCTGAGCAGTAACTTTATTACATTGTGGGGTCCCAATTCATCTCTAATGGTTTTCAGATCAAAACCTATTTGTTTTACAAGTTGGATGACTGTCCAACCTATACAGACCTCACTGCAGGAGGAAAACATTTTTCTAAAGTTCACTCCTACAAACTCAGAACAGAATCTCTCCACACACAATCACTGGCAATAAAGAATAGTGATAGAGATGTAGCCGTGTTAGTCTGGGGTAGCTGAAGCAAAATGCAGGACAATGTAGCACTTTAAAGACTAACAAGATGGTTTATTAGATGATGAGCTTTCGTGGGCCAGACCCACTTCCTCAGATCAAATAGTGGAAGAAAGTAGTCACAACCATATACAGGCAGTCCCCGGGTTACATACAAGATAGGGACTGTAGGTTTGTTCTTAAGTTGAATCTGTATGCAAGTCGGAACCGGCGTCCAGATTCAGACACTGCTGAATCTGGACGCCAGTTCTGACTTACATACAGAATCAACTTCAGAACCCCAGGCGTCCCCAAGTCAGCTGCTGCTGAAACTGATCAGCAGCTGATTCCAGGAAGCCCGGGGCAGAGCAACTCTGCCTGGGGCTTCCTGTAGTCAGCGCTGGTCAGTTTCAGCAGAAGCTGACTTGGGGACGCCTGGGGCAGAGCAGCTGGGGTGCTACTGGACCAACCCAGCAGCACCCCATCTGCTCTGCCCCAGACGTCCTGATTCAGCCGCTGCTGAAACTGACCAGCAGCGGCTGAATCAGGACCTGGGGCAGAGCAGCAGGGGTGCTGCCGGGTTGGTCCAGTAGTGCCCACGGGCGCTGCAGGACCAATCGGCAGCGCCCCAGCTGCTCTGCCCCAGAGTCCAAAACAAAAGCCTGGTCTGCTGGGGGGGGGAGCACACTAGCTGCGCCCCCCCCCCCCCAGGAGACCAGGGACACGGGGAGCAGAGCCGCAGCGGCAGCGGGGTGCCGCGCCTCTGAGGCTTTGGTCTGGCAAAGCCTCAGAGGCGAGGGACCCCGCCACGGCTGCGGCTTAAGTCTGGGTGCCTGTGGTCTGCTGGGGACGGTCCCCAGCAGACCACAGGCACCCGGACTGAAGCCGCAGCCGCGGGGGGGGTCCCGCGCCTCTGAGGCTTTGCCAGAGCAAAGCCTCAGAGGCGCGGGGAACCGCCGCTGCTGCCGCTTCAGTCAAAGCCTCAGAGGCGCGGGACCCCCCGCGGCTGCGGCTTCAGTCCGGGTGCCTGTGGTCTGCTGGGGACCGTCCCCAGCAGACCACAGGCACCGGGTCTCAAGGGGCAGCAGCAGCGGTTCCCGCGCTTCTGAGGCTTTGCTCTGGCAAAGCCTCAGAAGCGCGGGAACCCGCCCGGTGCCCCTGGTCTGCTGGAGACGGTCTCCAGCAGACCAGGGGCACCGGAGCAGCTTACGAACGGGGCTTTCTCGCCCCGACTTCCGGGGCGAGAAAGCTCCGTTCGTAAGTGCGGATCCGACGTAAGTCGGATCCGCGTAAGTCGGGGACTGCCTGTATACCAAAGGATACAATTAAAAAAATGAACAAATATGAAAAGGACAAATCACATTGCAGAACAGGAGGGGAATGCGGGGGAGGAGGGGAGGAAGGAAGGTAAGTGTCTGTGAATTGATGATATTAGAGGTAGGGAGAGTGGGATGTTTGTGAGTTAATGGTATTAGAGGTGATAATTGGGGAAACTATCTTGGTAATGGGTGAGATAGTTCAAATGTTTGTTGAGTCCTTTTTGGAAAGTGTCGAATTTTAACATGAATGACAGTTCAGAGGATTCCCTTTCAAGTGCAGATGTAAAAGGTCTTTGTAGCAGAATGCAGGTGGTTAAGTCATTGAGAGAGTGTCCTTTCTGGTTAAAATGGCAAGAAACTGTTTTCTCTTTGTGATCTCGAACACCACATTTTACAAACCTCTCCCCTCGGATCCCACCTTGGAATACCAAAAGAAACTACAACGTCTCCTTAAAAGCCTCCCCACAGCTACTCGGGAACAAATCCACACAGAATCACCTTCTGACCCCCGACCAGGATTGTTCTATCTACTTCCCAAGATCCATAAACCTGGGCACCCCGGACGTCCCATCATCTCTGGTATTGGCATGCTCACTACTGGTCTATCCAGCTATGTAGACACTCTTCTCAAACCCTTAGTAACCAATACCCCCAGCTATCTCCGAGACACTACTGACTTCCTAAGGAAACTACAAAACATCGATAACCTCCCCAATAATACCATCCTTGCCACCATGGATGTAGAAGCTCTATATACCAACATCCCACATGAAGACGGATTACAAGCAATTAGAAACACTATCCCAGAGGACACTACTGCCAACCTGATAGCAGACCTATGTAACTTTGTTCTCACCCACAATTATTTCCAGTTTGAGAACAACTTATACCTCCAGATCAGCGGCACAGCCATGGGTACACGCATGGCCCCACAGTATGCTAACATCTTTATGGCTGACCTAGAACAACGTTTCCTCAACTCCCGTCCCCTTTCACCCCTCCTCTACCTACGGTACATCGATGACATCTTTATGATCTGGACGCATGGCCAAGAAACACTGGAGATATTCCACAGAGATTTCAACAACCTACACCCCACCATCAACCTCAGCCTGGACCATTCTACACGAGAGATCCACTTTCTGGACACCACCGTACAAATCAACAATGGAAAATTAGACACCACTCTCTACAGAAAACCCACCGACTCATACAGTTACCTACATGCTTCCAGCTCCCATCCAGAACACACCACACGATCCATCGTCTATAGCCAAGCCCTTCGATACAACCGCATCTGCTCTAATCCCACTGACAGAGACCAGAAGCTTCAGGATCTCTACCAAGCATTTATAAACCTCAACTACCCACCCAGAGAAATAAAAAAGCAAATTGAAAGAGCCAGACGAATACCTAGAAACCATCTACTTCAAGACAGACCCAAGAAAACCAACAATAGAACACCACTTGTCATCACCTACAACCCCCAACTTAAATCTGTCCAACACATTATCAATAAACTACAGCCTATATTGGAACAGGATACCATACTCAAAGAGGCTCTGGGAGACAGACCCATAGTCTCCTATAGACAACCACCTAACCTCAAGATGATTCTTACCAACCACCACAGGACATACCACACTAATACCAACCCTGGTACCTTCCCTTGCAACAAACCCCGTTGCCAGCTTTGTCCACATATTCATTCTGCTGATACCATTATTGGACCTAACCAAGTGAGTTATAAGATCAAGAACACATATTCCTGCGCATCCAGAAATATAATCTATGCTATCATGTGCCGAAAGTGTCCGTCTCCTATGTGCATAGGACAAACATCTCAGACACTTTGCCAAAGGATTAATGCCCACAAAACAGATATCAGACAAGATCACAAAGAAAAAACAGTTTCTTGCCATTTTAACCAGAAAGGACACTCTCTCAATGACTTAACCACCTGCATTCTGCTACAAAGACCTTTTACATCTGCACTTGAAAGGGAATCCTCTGAACTGTCATTCATGTTAAAATTCGACACTTTCCAAAAAGGACTCAACAAACATTTGAACTATCTCACCCATTACCAAGATAGTTTCCCCAATTATCACCTCTAATACCATTAACTCACAAACATCCCACTCTCCCTACCTCTAATATCATCAATTCACAGACACTTACCTTCCTTCCTCCCCCCCCCCCCCCCGCATCCCCCTCCTGTTCTGAAATGTGATTTGTCCTTTTCATATTTGTTCATTTTTTAAATTGTATCCTTTGGTATATATGGTTGTGACTACTTTCTTCCACTATTTGATCTGAGGAAGTGGGTCTGGCCCACGAAAGCTCATCATCTAATAAACCATCTTGTTAGTCTTTAAAGTGCTACATTGTCCTGCATTTTGCTACTGGCAATAAAGATTTTGTAAAACAGGTTATACCCTTAATGGTACATTTACATGCCCCTCCTTCACTGGATTTGCACAGGTATCCCAACTGGATCTTAAGAGAATAGACTCCAGGTCAGTGATACCTGTGGCAGTTTCACCAGGCAGACAAAAGCAAAAAGCAATAAAAATCCCCCAACAACCTTTTCACTCAAACAAACAGATAATACTCTAAAATAACCACAAAACACATATTGGAGACACTTTTCCCAACATTTTACATAGTTCTACTATAAAATGTGACTGACTTTTCAACTGTCATTTTCTTGACTGAAGTGATGTAATAAACAGAATTAAATAAGTTGAACAGCTATGTGGTATAGTATTTCTCCACTGGAGGCAAGTGATTTGTTTTGTAATTAATAATCAACACACAAAAGGTTTTACAATCAAAATAATTGGTGCTAGATGTATTTAGTTCTATTGTGCAATATATTCTTAGTTAGCTTTAGTTTATCAACTTTAAGTATCAGACATCAGCCATGATCAGACTTAACCTGTGGCCACATTAAATTATAATATGCCATCCTACATCCATTGCATTGGCTGGGGATATGGATTTAACCTAGAAGCTAGCATACATAATGTGAAGCCACAGGAATTTTTTTTCAGCAAAGTTTTAAAATATTGGTTTAGAATTATAGACTTAAGAGGAGATGTAATATGAATTTTGAATGTCTACCTTTTTTTTGGATTCCCTCGCTTTCAAACACCGTATTTCTTCCTCTACCTTTTAATGTCTATCTGTCCCTCAAAAAACATGCATATAGGCTATACTTAAAGTTATGGTTTAATTCAGCTAAGGTATTAACTACCCTATCCAATTGTGAACGTTGTAGCCAGTAAGACAGAATGTCTAGGTTTTGGATTCTGAGTGGCTGTATGGCGGTATTCTGCTGACCTACACTAGTAATCAGATCACAAGGGTCTCATGAGAGCCAAGTCAGCAAGAGGGAAAAATACCTAAATGACAAAGGGCTCTAACAGAAAAAAATAGAAAGGGAGAAGCCAAGGGAGTAAACCAATCCAAGAGAAAACTTACACAAGAGTCTATGGAGAACTATTTGCCAATATTATCCAATTTTACAGCTTTACTACTCTGGTTATTAAAGCTGTAAAATAAAGTCACATCTCAAATAAGGTAAAAGAGTGAGGAATGAGAAATGAATTTTGGAGAAAACAATTGTTTGATATACAGGAGACGTTCACAATTTGTGGTTCCACATATTTGCGCACTTGTGTCCACTATCCTGAGCTGCGGGGGAATTTCCCGCAATGGATGCGAGCCATGGTTCCCAATATTCACAAATTTTGCCATCTATCATAGTGCCAGGTACGCATCTACTGAAAATGGAGAGGGTTTCCTGTATACAAAAACTATGTTAACATTAAGTTTGCTTAAGCACTCAAAAGTTAGGAAGCTCCAGAATAAAAATTGCAAAGTTGCATGCCCTTGTGCATATTCATTATAATATGGTTTTAAATTACATGATCTCATTTTATTAGTCAACAGGATAGACCTGCTCTGATGATGAA
This sequence comes from Pelodiscus sinensis, assembly GCF_052426305.1. Taxonomy (NCBI): domain Eukaryota; kingdom Metazoa; phylum Chordata; order Testudines; family Trionychidae; genus Pelodiscus; species Pelodiscus sinensis. The sequence goes on from NC_143053.1 coordinate 89,099,566, forward strand.
TCAGGGCTGTTTGATAAAATATTCCTATCTGCAGGATCTGATTTATTGAAGATGAGAGATTTGTAATAAGTAAGGCAGGGCATTGAAGAAAAGATTGAACCCTAGAGAACTGGATTCTATCCCTGCCTCTGCCAGAGTTCCTGTGTGGTGCTAAGCAAATCAGTCAAATCAAACTTTTCCACTGCTGATCACTAACTGTTGGTTCCTCATTCTCTAGGCATCCAACTTGAGAATGGGACTTGATTTGCAGACATGTTGAGCACTCTGTAATGCAAAGTAATGTTGAAAACAAGAACTGTACTTGAATATATAAATGTTGCGTACTGCTCAAGGCTGAAAGCTTAAGTCCTAGTTGTCTCAGATTTGGCACCCAGAAATCTCACTTTAATTCTGTGCCTCAGGTCCCTATATACAAAATGGGGATACCAACATTCTTACTCCTCACAGAGGTTTTGTGAAGATCTCTTAATGTTGAGGCATTCCGATGCCATATGGAGAAGCACCATAAAAATGAATATGGAAATTAAATTCTATATTCAAAGCAGGGTTTTAGTTGGATAAAGTTAATAAAGCTTAGGAACAGACAGAACCATCAGGATAAAATAATACACTGAACAGCTTCTCATTAATCAAGCACCTTCCACACAATATAACAAATGAGGCAGATGTCTGTGGGAAAAAAAAGTTACGTGATTGTGTAATTAAAGACTATGCTGTAATGCACATATACCAGGAGGCTGAATTGAAACTACACAGGTAACCTTAACTCTAGTTTCTTCATTCTCAGTGCTTGACACAGCAGTTTAAATAATGTTTTTAACAATTTCCTTTTTTAAAAAATGTATTGGATTTTTAAAAAAAGCGAACTGAAAAATCAGAAATTTCATCATGTGGCCTCATATTGATACCCACATGGCTCATTGGTTGGGTTGGAATCTTTATGCACAGCAGACTTGAGACAACAAAAACTGCTAGCAGTGGTAGGCTGTCATACTTTATATAGGAACACAGCACTAAGGAGGATGAAACCCTTTGTCAGTGGCTTTCCCTTCATACTTTCTGATGAGAGGAATGGCGAGACTCATGAATCATAAGTTCCATTCCAGGTTCTGGATGGAATTGCTCTCTAGGAGGAACAGACTTCTGCCCATTCTCCCAGACCTTCATCCTTCTTGCTTCATCCCCCATAACTTTCCTTGTCCAGTCCTATCTCTTCCTCACTTCTGGCTCCTTGTCCCAGTCCCATTATCTTTACCCATTCAGATATTGTTTTCTTTCACCACCACCTTTTTCTGTCCCAAGTTTCTTTGCTCAGTCAGTCCTAGTCACCACCTCGTCTTCTCATCCAGGCAGTCTCTTCCTTCTTCAGCACTAATTCCCAGTCCCATTCTTCCTCAGCAGGCTCTTCATATAATCTTCTTTCACCTCTCCCAGATTGTCCCAGTTGCTAAACCAAGCTAATCCAAGTTCTCACCAATATATCCTAGCTCCTTATCAGATTTGTGTCTTCTCTGCCCTGTCCCCATTCTCCTCAATGGTTCCTAGTTCTCTTGTCCAGCCAGTCCCAGTAACTCCCCAACTCCAGATTTTGTATTAGTGTCATTGCCCCCTGCCAAAACAACTGACTTTCAGTCTTCCCTATATCTTTCCTTTACTGGTTACTAGTAGCGGCCTCCTTCAATACATGCCCTCTCATCCCAATTCCCTTTCCCATCCGGTCCCAGTCTACCATTCCAACTTAATTCCAGGCTCCTGCCCCAATCTACTCTTGCAGCCCTGCTTTTGTCCCACTCTGTGGGAAATAGTACATATCTCCCCTGCATATGACTGGAATATCACAGAGGGGAAATAAAATATTCTCACTCACTTTGTGGGGATGGCACATGTGTAGTCTGATCAGCGCTAACAGCTGAAATGCTTAAGCACATTCAATGTGCATCAGATCTTTGGAGAATTTAGCTATTAAATCTCTACTGAGCTGAACTTAATTTTTTTTTTGAAGATTTATATCAGATTCAGATTTGGATGCATTTTCACAGAGACTACAAAAGGCAAAACCCAGACTCATAGGCCACCCCTCCCTGCCAAATTTCAAGTCTCTAATCCAAAGAATTGGAGGGTGATAGGCATTACATTTAAAATACAAACACACAGACAGACACACAGAGTAGAAACTTTTCATATAGGCAAAGCAATGTATTCTTTCCTAGTCATGAAATTAGAAACTGCTGAACTGTTTGGGCTGAAGTTTTCCATAAGAATTCAGCCCAAGGCAAACTCACAGCATGAAAATAAATAAATAAATTAGAGCTTGACCCTATTATAAGCAACTGAAAACAGGAAGTGTTGAGTAACCTTAATATTGGTGGGGCTGGTAATATTTTTTTAAATCTATTTATATAAAAACATGGTCCTGCTATGTGGACAGGGGACTGGACTCGATGACCTCTCGAGGTCCCTTCCAGTCCTAGTATTCTATGATTCTATGAGTACATATGGGTTAAAGCTACTGATCTACATGAAGTTAATGGTCCAGTTCCAGTGATTAGGTACCACCTCACCCAAAAATCCCTTAACCACAAGCAGCACTTTTATCAGTAAAAGCTGCAAAATCATGTTAGGGATGAACAAGCTGTTATGTTACAGTTATGTCTGAAACCTGTATTCAAACTGCTTGTATCTTAGGGTTGGACATTATATATTTAAATTTTAATTCCAATTCATTGATTTGTTATGCATATATGCAAAACTACATCTGAAAATGTTATTTTATAACCTTCTTTAGAACAGCCAAACAGGTTTAATACACAGATTTGGGACTAAGTCGTCTTAGCTCAACTTTCAGCTAGAAGCAAAATTATGACCCAGACAAGTTTATGAAGACACATTTAAAAGGGACCAAAGGTCTCAGTGAAATGCTGACAAAAATTTAGTGAGGTAAGAGACATTGCCAAGGCTGCAGTCACAGATATAAGTGCATCAGAACAGAAGTTATGAGCAAACACAGCAAAGTAAGAAGCACAGAATGGCCCACAACTGCAGAATAATGGCACTAATTTTTTTAAAAAATAAGGTAACTGTGATTATCATTAATGAGAAACACCTGAAATTATTAGTAGGCTATTGAACAGATGACTAACTTAAGGTATATCAAACTTTTGGCCTACCAACCTTGACAGTGTCTTTTAAACAACTGATGCTGCAATAACAGAGCAAGACCAAAGACTTACTCTAGCTGGACCCACGCCGACAAACATCTCTAAGAACTCAGAGCCATTGACTGTAATGAATGGAACATTAGCTTCTCCTGCAGTTGCTTTAGCTAGAAGGGTTTTCCCAGTGCCTGGAGGACCTGTCAGAATGGCCCCCTGCAAAAAGGAGCATAATTAGCTTCTTTCAAAGAAAAATGTATGTGATAACATTTCTATCAGACCATCTTCTCCAGATAATCAGTCCAATACAAGAGGTCTAAAACAGGGTGAAAAATCAAGTTTTGGTGGATCAGATTCTCATCTCACTTAAATTTCCTGGAGTTATACTTGTGTTAAACCAGCATATGCAAGATCAAAATCAGACATCATATGACCATTTGTTTTTAAAAACAGATTTAGTGTAAGAAGTAAATTCAAAGAACTTTGGCCAAAATTTTGAAAAATATGAACTTCAGTATGGTAGGTATAAAATGGGATGGGGGGGGAGAAGGAGGCGGAAGGAGAGGGAAAAAAAGAGGTAGATTTACAGCAACGGATTATATGATATAGCCTGTAAATTTTCTCTTGTTCACTAATTTTGGCCAACATGACTATGGAATATGCCTCTTGGGATAGGGATAATCTTGTAGCAATGCACACTGTTGGCTCTTAATACTGGCTTTTCTTCAGAATCTTTGCCAGAAGACAAGAGTTTGAGAGCACCATCTACTTTAAGGTTCTTGGATTCAAAACTCCCGACAGCATAGCTTGGTAGTTGAAATAATTTTACATGAGGAAAGGAAAAAGGATTCACAAAGTTTTATATATCCCTCATCCTTTGAGTTATCCCTTACCTTTGGGATTTTTGCTCCTAGATCCTGATACTGCTTTGGGTTTTTCAGAAAGTTAACAAACTCCATTATTTCTAATTTGGCCTCTTCACAGCCTGCTACATCTTTGAATTTTACATCTATTTCATCCTTTAGGACCTTGGCTGTGGTTTCACCTACACTGAAGAGTCCACCCATTCCTCGCCCTGTTCGACCCATTCCAGCAGGCCCTCTTCTTAAAGTGTATAGTAAGAAGCCAACTATAAGGACTGTGGGCAGCATGCTCAGAAGAAATGAGCTGAGGAGAGAAGAGGGAAAATAACCACACATTAATGAAGAGTCACCATTATATATTCAAATGTATACAAAATAATTTCTATTGTAGATCTGAGGTTATGCATCGCTGTTTATGATCTAGTAAACTACAGATAAATTAAGCCAGAGATAATGTTTGTATAGGGTGCACCTCCATAAACCGGAACTCTTTGATCTGGCAACATCCGTGGTCTGAAGGACCACAGATGTTCCAGAATCAGAGTGCCCTGGTGTGCTGCAGGGAATTGGGGGGGGGGGGGGGAGGGAGGGGAGAAGGGAGCAAAATGAGCACAGCACTGGGGGGCGGAAAGAGGAGGCGATGCACAGCCCAGATGAGCTGCAGGGGAGAGGGAGTATGAGCTGGGAAGTCCGGCATGTGGCTCATATAAGCCACAGGGAGAGGAGGGATGGGAAGCTTGGGGGGGGGGGGGGGAAGGGAAGGGCAGAGCAGGGGGGCCAGAAATGACCTCCCTTGCTCCAGAAAAATCCGTCATGCAGGACCAGTCAGGTCCCGAGGGTGCCGGACTAGGGAGGTCCAACCTGTAAATATTTTTCAAGTTGCATACAAGATTAAGGGAAAAATATGGGAACAGATACCCAACTAGAAAAACCATAACCAGATTCTATAGAGCTTCCTTTTCCTGATCACAACTGCAAAGAATCAACAGTTAAAAAGGAGGGTTGAAATACATTTGAATTAAAGCCCTTAAAAAAAGGCAATGGTGAACAGCATTTAAACAGTAAAATACTCTTACATATCTAATTAGTGACAAGTGATAGAACTGGAAACTAAAGTCATATACTTATCCTTGTAACAAGCACAATGGGAAATGACAGTATGTCCCAATATTTTAGTCAGAACACCACTCCGAAGAGAGAAGCAACTGTTTCCGTGCCCGTTAAAACCTTCTCAGCTAATGAGATTGCCAGTTATGTCCTAAGACAATAGCTCCCAATCTTTATGCTGGAACATCTCTTGCAGACATTGTTTTCCCCCTTAACTCCTCCTCCCTATTTTCTCTAATGCTGCTTTTTGCTATGCTGTTATTTCACTCTATTTACTCCTTTTTGCCTTCCTCATTCAATCCCAGTAGATTCTGTCTTTGTACCCATGCTCACCATGCTTCATACACTTTTCACCATCACTGCTCATTGTGTACCAACACAGCCCTCTGAAAGCTAGTTACCTCAGATACTTAAGACATCTCCATTTTCATAGTGCATTTATTGTCACAATATCCCTGGGAAGTACCTTACATTTCAATTTTACTGATGAGGACTGAGTCAGAGACATCATATAAGCCTTGTCTTAACTAAGAGAAGTGTGTTTTGACTTCAGGGTAATGAATACATGTGAGCGATCCCCACTGAAAATACAGTGAAGACAATGCACTTCAGTTTACTGTATCAACTTCTGACAGGGGTACAGTGCTGACCTTGAGGTCAATCAAAAAAAGCGGGCAGTCTTCACTGAGTTTTTACCTGGAACAGCTCATGCACAAGTTACCCCTAGGGAAAAAAAATGCACCATTTCAGCAAAGATGACAAGGTTTAAGTGACTTGGCTCAAAGTCATATTGGCAGTTTGTGGGGAATCAAGGAATTGAATCCAGGCTAAATTGGACTCTCTTTCCTAGTCCGATAGAGAAAACAAGAACACTGTGCTTCAGTATTCCCTCTAAGATTTTCCATCTGTGAGCGGAGTGAGTTTTGTCTTTTGTACCAATATGACATCATGTGTGCTTATGTAGCTGTGCGCCACTGTGGCACCCACCAGTTACTAACTAAATTATATATAATTTAAATTGTTATGTAAAAAAAAAAAAAAAAAAAAAAAAAATACAAAGCAGGTAATTGACAAGGTGCATGACCCTGCACTCTGAAAACCACCCAGCTAGCTGGATCCTCCCCCAACACACACGGTACATGCCCCACTGTCTGTGCCCCCATCAGGACCATATACAGCCAGCTGGTTTCTCTATAGGCCTGGCAAATTACCTACCCCCGCACATACTCTGTAGTTGTGCCCAACCTTGCAATCTGCCCCCCATATGCCAGCAGTATACAGGCAGTCCCCGGGTTATGTACAAGATAGGGACTATAGGTTTGTTCTTAAGTTGAATTTGTAGGTAAGTCGGAACTGGCTCCAGATTCAGCCGCTGCTGAAACTGATCAGCAGCTGACTATAGGAAGCCCTAGGCAGAGTTGCTCTGCCCCCGGCTTCCTGGAATCAGCCACTGATCAGTTTCAACAGCGGCTGAATCTGGAGCCTGGGACAGAACAGCTGGGGCACTGCCAGGTAGGTCCCCCCAGGACCAACCTGGCAGCACCCCAGCTGCTCTACCCCAGGCGTCCACAACAAAAGCCTGGTCTGCTGGGGGGGGGGGGCACACTAGCTGCGCCCCCCCTCCCCCCAGCAGATATGGGAGACCCGGAGCAAAGCCGCGGGGGCGGCGGGGTCCCACGCCTCTGTGGCTTTGCTCCGGGTGTCCCTGGTCCGCTGGGGGGGGTCCCCAGCAGACCACGGACACCCAGAGCAAAGCCTTGGAGGCGGGGGGTCCGACGCCTCCAAGACTATGCTCTGGGTATCCCTGGTCTGCTCGGGGTGTCCCTGGTCTGATGGGAGGGGTCCCCAGCAGACCAGGGACACCCCGAGCAAAGCCGCAGAGGCGGCGGGGTCCTGCGCCTCCAAGGCTTTGCTCCGGAGCAAAGCCGCAGAGGCGCGGGTCCCTGGTCTGCTCGGGGTGTCCCTGGTCTGCTGGGAGGGGTCCCCAGCAGACCAGGGACACCCGGAGCAGCTTTTCTTGACCCGGAGGACGCGGTGGCGGGACCACTGCTCGTCTGGGTGGTCCTGCCGCCCGCGAGTTCCTGGGGCGAGAAAAGCCCCGTTCGTAAGTGCAGATCCGACTAAGTCAGATCCACGTAACTCGGGGACTGCCTGTATATGCCAGGGCCATGCTATCTGCTCCCCCAGAAATAAACAGACAGTAGCTGAGTCTAGGGCCCACAGCCAAAAGACCTGTCCCTAGCCCCACATCTTGCCTGTTTCCCCTCTCCCGTACAGAGAGCAGTGCCCAGCCCAGGACCCCCAGCCCCCAGAATTTACCTACACTCGGTACCTCCCACCACCACAAACGGCTGGTGCTTTTGCCCCCCACCTGTCCAGCTTCTGTGCCAGGCCCCCACTGTCCTTGCCTCTACTAGTACTACTTGCCTTCCCCACTAGTACAGACCCCGGTACTTGCCACTCCTGGTCACCAGACCAGCCTCCTACCGCTTGCCATGAGGCTGTGCGGCTCTGCACAGGAGGTGGGTGGGGTGGAAATTTTTTCCTATGCAAGCGCACAACTCAGAGAGAACCCTGCCATGCATCAATACCTAGTATAGAGTGAGAAAAAATATGCCAATTCAGATGGTGGCAACAGTGACAGAGAGTGAAAGAACATGCAAATATGGAGAGGCAGCAGCCAAGTGCCTAGCAGCTTCTCAAGAGGCCAGAACAGGTTTATATCTCCTTAAGGGGTCAAGAAACCCCTTAACAGCAGTCATTCTTTCAATAACTGCTCCGATGGACCAGAATGAAACTAAATTACTGAGCTAAAAAAACCCATTTCCCATACACCTCAGCCATTCAGAGTCCGGGATACACACTGCTAACAAGAGGGACAGTTGGGGTCTGTACTAAAGCCAGTTCAGAAAAACAAAGCCACAGTAGATAAATGGAAAGAATATAAGTTTTGTTTTGGAGCCACTACTCTTTATTTGGGTAACACAGGTGCTGCAAACCTAAATTAAGTTTAAACTGCAGATTCACAGAAACAGATACGTAATATGTAATAAGAAACTAAGCTTGGGAAAAGCTTACATGTAATGAAAACTCTGAATAAAGTAGTTTATTATATGCAGTGGCGGATATAGGGCAGGGCGAGCGGGGCGGCTGCCCCGGGCTCCGCACTTCAAGAAGCCCTGCGCATGCGCCGTGGCGCCACCGCGCATGCGCCATGTCAAAGGGGAGGCCCCGTGAAATTGTGCTGCCCTGGGCCCCGCAAAATCCTCATCTGCTCCTGATTATATGTACAGTACATTGAACACACACAAAGGTCAAAGCAGAATGACTGCTTCATAATACTGCCATCTAGTGTGCCATGATATGCATACCAGGCAATCCTACTATTCCACTGGGAAAGAAAGTTTATCTATGTATCTAGTGTTTAAACAACTTCTTACCCATCACTTTCTGCTGAGTAGACTACAGGTAATCTGTTCTCTCCTTCTATTCCCAACTCTTGCTGTGCAGTTTCCAGATTCCGTTCAAAAGTGTCCACGCTACCAATATTGAACCAGACATACTGCTATAAAAAATAAAATTATGATCAGCACAAGATGAATAATTTGTTTCAGCCTCTTCACAATCCATCTAAAGATAAAAAACAGACATAAAAGTCAGTGACCTCACTTCAGACTAAAGGACTGATTCACTATTTCAAAACTGAAATATTTAATTTACAAAATTGTAATGTATATTTACTGCAGAACAGAATGAGTTTAGGTTTAAGGAAACTTACATATCACCTAAATTATTACTGGAGGACCATTACTAAGACCTGACTTTGATCATGCAATCACAGAAGTCATATGCCAGGATTTTCATGCACTTCTAACAGGCTTAAATTTTGACTTTTTTTACTTTTTAAATGAGAGGATGACTGCAATGAGCACAAAAGACCAGACATTAACATTTTCAAAGGGAAACTTAGGGCTGCCTATGTGGCAGAGAGAGCAAGAGCCCAGCAAATATACAGTGGTACTTGGTCTTAGTAATGATTATTTCACCTGAAGAGGAAGGAGGCTGCTCACTCAGGTTTAAAAAGAAGTTTCAAAATGTGCCTTGCTATGGCACTTTAACTATTAACTTTCATCACAGTGCTTAGTAGTTAATACACTATTTTTGTTACCACACCACTCAGATTTGAAACAATGCTGAAACTAGATTTTTTAATTTTAAGAAACAGGTTTCTGGGATTTGTCTTTCATTGCGACTACCCTGAAAACCTAATATTGCATAAAATTATGACCTTAACCATTAACTGGTAAAGAAACCAAGGCCAATCATGGTTTAATAGGTTAAAGAGAAAGTGTACAAATATGAGCAGTAAGACACATTAGTTCCAATGATGAAATAACTATTGCATATTTCAAGACACTGGCTCAGCAAAAGCTGATAGTCTAGAAAAGAAGCCTCTTGGGTACAATCTAAAAATAGAAGAGATAACTACATAATGTCTTAAACACGGAATGATGTGTAGGGATATGGCCAGCGGTGAAGTTATCCAGCCTACTTCACTTTAAGCCTGCTTGAAATGATCATTGTTGTCACCCAAATATGTCAATAGTTATCAACGTCTCCCTCTACATTTTCTTAGGGTTGCATGGGCCACTAAGCACTATATTTTAGTCTTTGGGCAAACTTCACTTAAAAAAGAGTGTTCTTATCAGGGTGGCTATGCTGAATGGGTAGAGGGGAACTGAGTGTCAGGGTGGAGGGAACAGAGGAATAATGGTATAAGGAGAATGGGGTATGTTTGGTGGGTGTTGCATGTGAGAAGCAGAGTGAATTGGGGCTGCAGGGGGACAGTCAATGATAAGAGAATGAGTGCTCTGCATTGGGACTGAGGGAAGATGCTGAGTCTTGAGTTGGAGAGAGAAAATCCAGTTCAAGCCTAGAAAGAGATCTCAGCAGTTTGCCCTGCTCAGCCTTAATCATTAGTCTAGCCATTGCAGCACCCACCCCATGAGCAGAGGAAACTGTGAGTGGCAGTTTGTGACATGAGTGGTACATGAAAAATTGTTGTGCCTTTGCCACAAGTGTGTGTAATTTACAGGGAATATAGGCTTGTATTTGGGTACTCTACTCTGTGGAGCACCTTAGCCAGCACTTATGCTCATACTTTCCAAGTTACAGGGAACTAGTTACCCGAAATAACCAGGTTTCACCAATGTTTAAGACACCAAATGGATTTTTGACTGTGATAATATCTTCAGTTTTCACTTCACAGTGCAAACTGAAAAGTCATGAAGATCCAAACTTTTTCTTTTCAGTGGGGCAGTCAAGTGAATTTATAAATAAATACACATACTACAAAAGGATTTTCAGTACCAGGTGATGCAGCATGTTGTGGACTATTTACAGTAGGAAACTACTAGCAGCTAAAACACAGATTTCTGAAGGCTCTGCTCATGGACTAAGATAGTGGACATTGGAAGGAAAGAAAAACCACGATGTTTTTAAATTAGCTTCATAATGTGTCTTGGTTTTAGCTACTTACAGGGGTAGAGCATAGATAGAGGCAAAGAACCAGGAGACACAGGAAAATAAAACAGTAATAATATTAAAAAATAATCCTACAAAAGTTTAAAAAAAAAAAAGGAGAATGGTATTAGAAAGACCAAGTTCTCTGCAGCAACAATTTTGTACTTGAAATGAAGATAGTTTTGCTTCCTTCTACAATAAATTTATCCATATTAAAACCTAAAACTTACCCCCTCCATAGGAGACTTTCCTGGGGTAAAGACCACTCTAACAAAGCGTTTGTTCACGACTTCTAGTCTGTCTACCTGCAAGAGGAAGGAATAAACATTTTTAGAATGCACTACAGATCATTTTACTTATTTTTTAAAAAATGCAGCCCAGATTCTCCATTGATGTAACAGGATGCAATTCCACATCTTCCTTTTAATGTAGAGAAGAAGCAAAGTAAAGTTTGAGATTAGCATCTCAACTATATGGTACAGTTGAGGTTGAGATGGCCATTCTATTAAAAAACAACAGGGATGTCAACATGTAGACTTATCCGTCAATCTTGTCAACTACATTCATTTTCCTGCCCTCCTTGCTGCCTCTATATCAGAGGCAACCGAGGGGGAAAGGAGGGAAGGAGGAGTCAGTTCTTATAGGGATGGCTATGCTGAATGGGAAGAGGGAAACTGAGTGCCAAGATGAAGGGTGCCACCTGCCCCTCTCTGCACTGCTGCCTCTATCAGCTTCTGTCTGCGGGGAACTGGGATCAGCCTCTGTCCACCTTCTCCCCCACCTCACCCTGCAAATGAGGGCTCTGATTTGAGTGCCCCTTTCAACTGAATTAAGGGTCTGTCTTACTGATAGGCTTGGCGGGATTCAATTTAAAATATATAGATGCTATAAATTGTCAGTTTCAACTTACACTGTAATAAATGAAAAAAAACATCAGTAACAATCAGCATAAGTACAGCCTCCCACTACACCCTGTGCCAGCACAGATCAGATATCACAGTCCTGTGGTGGCAGTGAAGCCCTGGTGTCATGGACCCTCACCCAACAGCTGAGAACCTGGGAGCTGTCCCTGGGGCAGTAGCAATTCAACAGGGTTGACGCCCCTGCAGACTTCACCTCATTCCTCTTCAGCATCACTAGGATTGTAGCTTTCCCTGCAGGGATCAGTTGTCTCCAGCCCCATAAAAGAAACACTCTGCAGCACTGCTTTCATAGCCCTATTCACTTAGGTCAATTTACTGCAGTAGTGTAACACCAGCCCCAAGTTACAGTACTTCACTTAGGTAGATAATGTAAATGAAGTTGACCTAGCTAGATCCACTTGTTCCTGTGCTATTGTGATGGGGGAAACCTCTTCTGCCAACTTCCCTTACGCTTCTCAGGTAGATGGAGTATACAAATCTATGGGAGAGTGCTCTCCCATAAATTTTTCATGTCTTCACCAGATCTACTAAAATCAACCCTGCTTGCATTAAATTTCAGCAGTACTGTACCAATTTAGCCAGAATCATAGATATGGCCTCAGCCAGGAGCTGTCCCTAGGCAGAAACTGTTCAGGAGCAGAGTGGCCTTCCCTGCAGCTGCAGGCTCATCCCTCTCCTTGAACGCTTGTCCAGAAGTCTCCGATCATCAGACTAGGACTGCAGCTTCCCCCATGCCGTATGCAGGGGGGTCTCAATCATGCAGGGAGCCTCCTGCAGCACCACTGTTAGCACTACACTAATCCCACCCTTAGAATGTTTTCAACTTCCTGGAACTGCAAGTCTTAAAATAGCTAACCCTTCCACATTCCAAATTTCTTCAAATTAAAATAGTCAAACTTAAAAAATAATGAAAGTCAAATTCTGGGAAACTTATTTATTAGTTACCTTTGTTAGTATGTTTCAGATATTTTTGGGCAGAAGTCACACTAACGCTGCTACCCAAACTAGCTATCTCTTATTTTAGGATTCTCCACACTTACTACTCACCATTCCCTTAGAAAGGTAATTATTGACAAAATCCTTCCAAGTGATTTCTCTCCCAGAGTTCCTGAAGAAAGTGTAATACGTAAGAGCAGCCCAGAAAATAGAACTGCTCATGAAGTAAAACCGGAACTCTTTATCATCCCATGGAAAGTCACCCTAGAACACCAAAAGAAGAAAAACAAAGTATTTTTTTCATCTCTCCAACATAAACAAAAGAATAGACATCAGAGGTGTATTTTCTATTTGTTCTTAGGGTACAACAAGGAGTGCATCAAGCTAAACTGAATTGTTTGCCAAAATATTGTACTTTTTATGTTCAAAAGAAAAAAACATTACTGTGGAAATGTCTTGTAAGAGGATCTTAAGTGCTTTATAAAACAGTAACAGGACACAGTTAACCTGAAAGCTAAGCGATTAGAGAGTTTTCAGATATTTACTCCTGACTCGTTCTCCTGACAACTTTTGTGATTTTATAATCACATTCATACCCCTCACCTGCTTTTTTAAAAAACATACACAGCAATGAAGGAAAGACCCACACAAACAAAAGGGGAAACTGATCAACCTATATAGGAGAAAGAAAACTAACTATACTCAAAGTACAGTCAAACAGAATAAAGAAATTGAAAAGAAAAATATTGTTTCTACCCTTAGTTATTGTATTCTTTGGTATTATGTTTAATAGTGTGAAAAAATTCCAGGAAAGCTGTGTTTATGGCAACTGTTTTTCTAAAACCAAAATAACTTGATTTACCTATATTTACTAAATACATCAAACTTTATGAAAACTATTATCAGTTTGATCTATCAATACACATGCTGCCTAAAAAAAATTAACCTCCCCTGACAATAAGAAGTTTGATCTACCTTCAAAAGTTTACTATAAAATACACTAAGCACTTCTTCAAAAGATTCGAAATCATATTCTCTCATTGGGTTACCACACAGTGTTTATACAAGGTAAGCCAATGCCCAAAATAATGTGTTTTAGATTGAAGACCTTCTGTAATCTGGCCCACCATCCAGTGTCATCTTTCTTGCCTCCTCTTTTTCCACCTCCTCCTCCACCACCTCCACTGTTACTCCCAGAAGGTCGCTGGCCATTAGTTTGCTTTACTTCTATAAAAAAAGAAAAAGAAAAAAAAGGATAAAATAAAGAAACACACTAACAACATTTTCAAATGTTACAGAAATCTCAAACACACACAGTGATTTTCTGTTTATATTATATTTAAAAGCTTTTCTGAAGAAAAAAAACCTAACCCTAAATGCACAATAGGTTACTAATGCCAAGCATCTCTGAAATCAATAAAGTATAATTTATTGAAGAATCACATTTTTCTCTTTTTGTTCCTCCTCCCCAAACAAAACAGTCATGTAATCCCACTCCTTAATCAACAAATGACCACATTATATGACCATAAACAAAACAGAGCTCCACTATGTGTATTCCTCTACTCTTGGAAGCTAAGAAATTACACAATTTCCTAGATTTGGTTCCTCTAGAACATGGAGGTGCTTGACTAGCTGGGCAATGTGGGGAAGATTACTCTACCTTTGTGACCATTTTACAAAAATGGGGAGTATTTTTCCAGGGCTGTCAATCTGGTCCCATATCCAGCATTAAGTATAATCTGACTAAAGCAATTAAGTATAATCTGACTACGCAATCCCTGTTTGGTTGCCTGTTGTTGAGCTGGCTTGTGTTGTTGAGGGCGACACCTCTGGGGTCGTTGACGACCTCTCTGGGATTCATAGTGTCTGCTCTGGTATGGCGGGTAAGGAAAAGGTCTCTGCCTCTAGTAGGGTGTGAAGTTTACTATAAAGGGCTTAAAGGGCGAGGTATACATCCCCAGGGTTCTTAATGTAGTGCGTGTGTCTTTTCCGGAGTGCAGGACCTGGTCCGTTGTGTCTGCAAACAGATTCTGCCAGTCAAAGGGCAGATCCTCCACCTTTGTGTGGAGCTCTTTGGGAGTCACCGCCATGTGGAGCCATGATGCTCGCCTCATAACTACCGCCATCACTGTGGTACGTGCCACTGTGTCTGCTGTGTCTAACGCAATGTGAAGCGCTGACCGTGAGGACGTAAAGCCCTTTTGTATGACTCCCTTTAAAACCTGATGCTTTGATTCTGGAAGATGCTCTAGGAGAGGGACCAGTTTGGCGTAGTTATCGAAAGAGTGGTTTGCTAGCAAAGCGGAGTAATTAGCCATGAGGCGCGAGAGTGTGGCGGAGGAATAGACTTTCCTGCTGAAGAGGTCCAAACGCTTGACATCCTTGTCTGTTGCGGTGGTCTTATATTGAAGAACTTTTGATCTCTGTTGGGCCGCATCCAGGACCAGAAAATTGGGTCCAGGATGGCTGAATAGGAATTCCATGCCAGAAGCAGGAACATAATACTTTCTGTCCGCCTTTTTGTTCGTGGATGGAGGAGAGGCTAGTGTCTGCCAGATGGAATCGGCAATTTCCAATATCGCTTCGTCCAATGACAATGCTATTTTTGTGGACTGAGAAGGGTGTAAGTTTCTCAGCAAATGGTGCTGCTTCTGTTGCACTTCACCCACTTTAACATTCTGCGATTCAGCGACCCTTTTAAAGAAATCTTGGAAGTCTTTTATGTCGTCAGTAGGGGAGGCATCCCCCTGGAAAATAGCGACATCAGGGGATGAAGACGCAACCTCCGTCGGGGACTGTTGATGAGAGTCCTCTGTCTCTGGAGGAAAAGGCACCTGTTGTTGCCCAGAGTCAAGCGGCCTACGGTGATCACCAGAAGGAGTCAGTGGTCTCTCAGACTGTGGAGAGGAAGATACTGCTGTAAGTGGCGCTGGAGATGATGGGGCTGGTGATACAGATATAGCCGCTGAATGGGAATGCGAGCAGGACAATCGGTCCCTGGGGTCATATGTACGGTACCATCGGTCATCATAGTAAGGTGTATAGTCATACTGCCTTACATAGCGGTGTTCATAGTGTGACGACCTGTGATACGATGGTGGCGATCTGGAACGCCATCTGGAATGTGAAGGCGATGGGGAGTAACAATGCCGGTAGTAAATACCGCGGAGATGGTGTGTAAACAGAATGCCGTGTAGAGGATGAGTGGTGGTGAGGCACCCTGGGCAAGCGTGGCAATAGGGATGGCGGCTCCGGTGAAAACGTCTCTGGTCCCGGGCTAGGGGACAGAGATGGGAAGCGCTGAACTCTCTCCCTGAGTCTACTAGACCTCTGTACAGGCAACATATAGGGGGTCGATTTATGGGATGGTCCCGGTGCTTCGCTGAGTGCAGCAGTTGGAGGTGCCACAAGTCTCGGTGCTGGAGAAGGCATCGGTGCCCTGGCTCTCAATACCGACGAGGTTGTAGGCACCGTGGCTCCCGGTGTCGACGGTGATGTCGGTGCCGAGCTTCTCGGTGCCGGGGATGAGGATGGTGCCCTGACTCTTGTTGAGTCAAAGGGTCTCGGTACCGTGTGTTCCGGTGCCGGCGACGGTGTCGATAGTGCTGCCTTGTCTCGGTGCGATGGGGCGCTCAGATGGGCTCAGCGCCGACGCACTACGGGCACGTTTGACCTTCTCCGGCCCGCAGGCCCCCATTAACCTGAGGTGCCCGGTTTGTCCGCCAAACTGACTCTCGCTGGTAACGAGCGAGACAGCAAAGAAGGCTTTTTCTTATAGGCTGCCTTCGTAAGGACAGGAGCAGCGGGCTCTGTCGGAAGGTCAGACTGTGGCGCAAAAGCCTTGTCGAACAGCAGCATTTTCAGCCACATTTCGCGGTCTCTCCGAGCTCGGGCCGTGAGCTTAGAGCAGTGAGGGCACTTTTGTGGGATGTGGCCTTCACCTAAACATTTGATACATGCCGAGTGCCTGTCCGAAAGCGGGCATGGAATCTCTACAGAGCACGCACCTTTTAAAACCTGGGGATCCAGGCATTATAACTGTTTGGAGTAACTATAACTATGAGAAATTTTTTAACTTTAAACTAACTACTATAACTATAACCACTAACTAAGTAATATATCTCAATCCTGACAGGAATGAACCCGGACAAGAGAGGGAGCAGTTTCTCCATCTGCGTCCATGGACAGTTGACAGGAACTGGCGAGCTGGACTGCGCGACGCAGAAACGACGCGAAAAGCCGCAAGATGGCTGCCACGCATGCGCGGTCTGGCAAACAACAGCTAAAAGATCTCCGATCTGCAGCGCCGGAATGGGGCTCAACACCATGAAAGGAACCCACAGTGGAGCACCCACGGGAACACTACCCGAAGGAGACTTTGTGGTTACTGTCCAGATAAGGAACAGATGTTTTAAATTGCTCTAGGAAAGGCTTATACAGGCAGTCCCCAGGTTACGTACAAGATAGGGACTGTAGGTTTGTTCTTAAGTTGAATCTGTATGTAAGTCGGAACTGGCGTCCAGATTCAGCTGCTGCCACTGAAACTGACCGCCAGTTCTGACTTACATACAGATTCAACTTAAGAACCCCAGGTGTCCCCAAGTCAGCTGCTGCTGAAACTGATCAGCGCTGATTCCAGGAAGCCTGGGGCAGAGCAACTCTGCCTCAGGCTTCCTGTAGTCAGCGCTGGTCAGTTTCAGCAGCGGCTGACTTGGGGACGCCTGGGGCAGAGCAGCTGGGGTGCTGCTGGATTGCTCCAGTAGCACCGCTCCTCGGCACTACTGGACCAACCCAGCAGCACCCCAGCTGCTCTGCCCCAGGCGTCCTGATTCAGCCACTGCTGAAACTGACCAGCAGCGGCAGCTGGGATGCTGCCAGCTTGGTCCAGTAGTGCCCAGAGAGGGCGCTGCAGGACCAATCGGCAGCGCCCCAGCTGCTCTGCCCCAGGGTCCAAAAAAAAAAAGCCTGGTCTGCTGGGGGGGGGGGGGGCACACTAGCCGTGCCCCCCCCCCCCCCAGCAGACCAGGGACACGAGACTCAAGCGGCAGCAGCGGGCGGGTTCCCGCGCTTCTGAGGCTTTGCCAGAGCAAAGCCTCAGAAGTGCGCGGAACCGCCGCTGCTGCCGCTTGAGTCCGGTGCCTGTGGTCTGCTGGGGACCGTCCCCAGCAGACCACAGGCACCGGGACTCAAGCGGCAGCAGCGGCGGGTTCCCGCGCTTCTGAGGCTTTGCTCTGGCAAAGCCTCAGAAGCGCGGAAACCCACCCGGTGCCCCTGGTCTGCTGGAGACGGTCTCCAGCAGACCAGGGGCACCCGAGCAGCTTACGAACGGGGCTTTCTCCCCCCGGAGCTCGCAGGTAGCAATCCGCTACCTCGACCTCCGGGGCGAGAAAGCCCCATTCGTAAGTGCGGATCTGACGTAAGTCGGATCCGCGTAAGTCGGGGACTGCCTGTATAACGCGTGATTATGTTCATTAAAAGGGCACTAAATACATATCCATAAAAGGAAGAAAAAAACCCCAACTCTAAAGCCTGTATGCCATATGGAACTAAAAAGGTTTTAATGATGGCTCTGAAACCACAGACTATGTGGAGCACAGTATCTGCAAACATCTAATACGAATGTATCAGTCTCATAGTTACAGAATTAATAAGTAGTCTAAAGTAAAGCTTGAATGGGAATAGCCCATTAATACCTTTTGTTTCACCAGCTGATCCTTTGGATTCATTAACCTTCTTTCCATTAGGAAAATACTTTTCAAATCCTATGAAGAGAACACATTAAAAGCATCTAATACTACTAGTAATTGATACTTCTATGACAAATGAGGGTACTTAAATTTAATAAGCATAAGTATTATGCACATATTACCCTGTATCATGTAAGTTATTAACCTCATCTCAATAGTAGTTCTTTCGAAAAGACTGAAGAATCACTTTATAATGTTCAGCAGAACATATCTGGTTTACTTTGACTGAAGATATTTACTTGGAAAAGAAAAATAATAAGTTTTTATTCTCTTAGTAAATTAACATTGAGCTGAAGTCAAATTGCTCTTCAAGTCAACAAATGAAAGGGTGTTTAATAAGGTACTAGGAAAAAAAGAGAAACCTAGGAGTGTCTGGAAAAGAATCTTTCCTTTTAATTACCAACCCCTTTTCACTAGACTCCATAATTCCCTTTTACCCCCACTACCTGGAGGATTAGTATTGAAAAAGCTAGCCAAAGATTGACAAACAGCATGAGCATGTCCTTCTCCCTAGTTGTCAAGCACCACATAGATGTATAATATTTAAATACAACTGCACTATTAACTCTAAATTAGACTAAAATATTTTAGATTACACACACAATTTATGTGACAAATTTGTGTGCATCAAGATCCCAATGCACACATGTAGAAAAATGAGCATTTATAATACTCATTAACAATTCATCAGAGCTTTCTAGTCCACACAAAGTTATAAATCAGGGATATGTAAACGTGGTTTAAACTGAGCAATGCACTAGCAAATTGTCAGGAACCTGAAGACTAGTTTAAATGGAATAAGATGAAGCAAACTGCAGTTACTTATTTTTAAACAGGAGGTGCAGTCCACAGATCCCAACATGCAATTCTCTATCTTGCTATCAGTGATCATTTCATGCTGGAACCTGATGTCTCTGAGGACAACCAGGCCAAATGAAATACGAGAGTGGTCTTCACTACAGAACTCAATGAGCTGCATTTCACTCACTGCTAAGTTATGATTACCTTTAGGAGGTTGGGAGAAGAACCTTCTGTAAGCAGCAATTATGTGTGCCAAGACAGTACTTCTGTTAGCAGTCACTCTAGCGGTAACCTGTTCATGAAACTGAAAGATGAAGCACAAACACTATTAGGCAACAAGAAAGTGTTATACATTTTTTCAAACAAGCTCTTTAAATTTTTTTGATGTCATCAGATATTACACAGTATATCAGAAGATTCTTTTCCACCCTAATACAGTAAGTATTGCTGAGGATATGAGCAAAGAAATAAAAAAATGGGATAAAGGTAGAAATTAATAATCATATGGTTTTCTGAAATAAGCAAATCTGTTACCTTTGCTGTACAAATCTATAATCTTGCCAACAATGTCAATAAAAATAATGAAACAAAAAATTATTATAAATAAATGCATATGATACACATTGCGGACATTTGGTTTTACACTTACATTTCCCATACAACCTCAGACATAAGATAATGTAAAAAATTCATGTAGTACTTCAAGTTATCAGCTAATGGGTATTTGCTGTAGCACTCAGCTTGGCTGGACAGGTGAGATCCTCACGGTTATGGCATGAGTTTCTTTGAGAAAAATCAAGATTATTTCTGCTCAGAGATTCAATACAAAAGAGCATATTAGACAGTGCTTACACTGAACTGAGAAGCCCATTTGAGAGAAAAAAATCCTAAACAAGATCTAAAGTTTAATATTATATATATGGATATATTTACAGCATACTGTAATATGAATTTGATATGTGCTAATTGAAGTGCCTTCCTTGTTTGCAGGGTTCTAGAGTTCAGTGGAAAGGATGCACCAGCTCTAGCATCTGATATGATTGTGAAACATAATAAGGGCTTTGGATATCTATGGAAGGTGAAGGAACTGAATGCTCCTATCTCCTTGTTATTCACTTCTGAGATTGACAGGCATGTGAAGGATTCTCAGTCTGTTGATGCCCTCCCTCCAACTTCATTGTGTATTGTCATACTTAAGGCTCTATGAAATCTGATTTAATTTTCTGATTTGTTTTGTTTCTATTTAAAAATGTATTCCATTTCAGCTCAGCGCCAGGGCTGGAAGAGGAGACATCTTCATTATTTTGTATAGCACTTGATCTGCATAGTCTAAAAGTCAAGGCTACTACGAAGGAATATTACAGCCAAGATATTACACATTCAACCTAATAACTATAATATCATGAAAAATCTAGTTTTAGCACATCATGCTACTGTTCCTAGGGAAACTGTCCTTAGGTTAGCTGGAGCTGAGAATGCCAAAGTGACCTAAAATGATACCCTGAAAGCAGTGTCTCTCAAAAGGGGAAAGAACAAAGAGCAAATAAAGCATACTTTGCCTTCATGGTGTCTAAATAGTTAGGCCATTTTATGCCCAGCCTATCAATCATGTGGATAAAACAGTTGTCATGACAAAGGAATTTAAGGAACCTTTATGTTAGGAAAAGAGAACAATACCTAATGAGCATTACTGAACAAAGGTGGTAACACTATAATACAGTCCACAATGGAGAGAGGTAGAGAGCATACAGGTCAGGTTTACACCTGAGTTACATTAAGGCTGTGATGCAACTCTACTCACCATTTTAACAGTGTCAGATAAATACAAGACGACCTGTAGGACTGAATAAATGCTGCCTCATGCTCAATCTCCTTCAGAATCTTATGCTGCAAAACAAAATAGCAGCATTGCTGGGTATTTATGACAGTGTCAAAATTTTTCACCATACAAAAAGAAAAGCCACTATATCCTCATAATTCCAATCCACACCAAGAATACAAAAGAATCACAGAAAATTCCCTACAGTTTCTGTTATTTCAAAATAAAAAACTGGTCACGGCCAAAAAAATCAAGTTTATCAATAAATAATAAACACCAGTACTTATTATTTACTGCATGGCAAAAAACTTCAAAAACATTATTTAAAAAATGTATTAAACCAGTGGCTCCTAACCAGAAATACATGTACAAGGTTAATTAAGTAAAAGAAAAAACACAGGACTGTATAGCACTTTAAAGACTAACAAGATGGTTTAATAGGTGATGAGCTTTCATGAGCCAGACCCACTTCCTCAGATCAAATAGTGGAAGAAAATAGTCACAACCATATATATACACCAAACGATACAAATAAAAAAAATGAACACATATGAAAAGGACAAATCAAATTTCAGAACAGAAGGGGGATGGAGGAGGGAGGAAGGGGGAGGTAAATGTCTGTGAGCTAATGATATTAGAGGTGATAATTGGGGAAGTTATCTTTGTAATGGGTAAGATAATTAGTGTCTTTATTCAAATTTGAGTGTAAAGTGTCGAATTTAAGCATGAATGACAGTTCAGAGGATTCTCTTTCAAGTGAAGTCTTAAAAGGTCTTTGAAGCAGGATGCAGGTAATCAAGTCGTTGAGACAATGTCCTTTCTGGTTGAAATGGCAAGAAACTGTTTTTTCTTTGTGATCCTGTCTAATATCTGTTTTGTGGGCACTGATTCTTTGGCGAAGTGTCTGAGACGTTTGTCCAATGTACATAGCAGACTGACACTTTCGGCACATGATTGCATAAATTATATTTCTGGATGCGCAGGAATATGTGTTCTTGATCTTATAACTCACTTGGTTGGGTCCAATAATGGTATCAGCAGAGTGAATATGTGGACAAAGCTGGCAACAGGGTTTGTTGCAAGGGAAGGTACCAGGGTTGGTATTAGTGTGGTATGTCCTGTGGTTGTTGGTAAGAATCATCTTGAGGTTAGGTGGTTGTCTATAGGAGACTATGGGTCTCTCTCCTAGAGCCTCTCGGAGTTTAGTATCCTGTTCCAGTATAGGCTGTAGTTTATTGATAATGTGTTGGGCAGGTTTAAGTTGGGGGCTGTAGGTGATGACAAGTGGTGTTCTATTGTTGGTTTTCTTGGGTCTGTCTTGAAGTAGTTGGTTTCTAGGTATTCGTCTGGCTCTTTCAATTTGCTTTTTTATTTCTCTGGGTGGGTAGTTGCCAGCTTTGTTCACATATTCACTCTGCTGATACCATTATTGGACCCAACCAAGTGAGCTTTTAAGACTTCACTTCAAAGAGAATCCTCTGAACTGTCATTCATGCTTAAATTCGACACTTTACACTCAAATTTGAATAAAGACGCTAATTATCTTACCCATTACAAAGACAGCTTCCCCAATTATCACCTATAATATAATTTAGCTCACAGACATTTACCTCCCTCCTTCCCCCCCAATCTCCCTTCTGTTCTGAAATTTGATTTCTCCTTTTCATATGTGTTCATTTTTTTTTATTTGTATCCTTTGGTATAAATGGTTGTGACATTTTTCTTCCACTATTTGATCTGAGGAAGTGGGTCTGGCCCACGAAAGTTCATCACCTAATAAACCATCTTGTTAGTCTTTAAAGTGCTACACAGTCCTGTTTTTTGCTTCAGCTGCACCAGACTAACACGGCTACATTTCTACCAAGGTTAAGAAAGACACAAAAATCTTCCAAGTACCCACCTCAACTCATTTAGATATTTCTTCAGTTTTACAACAGGCTACATAAAAATCATTACCAGAATCAGCACAAATGAGCATTTCATAAGATTGGGTACACTGATCTATATGCTAAAAAATGGGACTCTCTGGTCTGGCAGAACCATAGAGCTCAGGGACAGGGAGGTCTGGCAGCAGGAGGGCTGGTTCTGGAGACAAGCAGCAGCGGGGCTAGGGCCTGAGCCTGGGGGCAGTGAGCTCAGGAGCAGGCTGGAAGCAGCCAGCTGTAGGGAGGAGTGGAGAGCTGAGAGGCCAATGAAGGGGACCTCTCTATGTCCAGTAAATAACTTTGTTCAGGATCAGTCAGGTCCCGAGGGTGCCGGATCAGTCAGGTCCAACCTGCACAATATTTATATCCCAAGGAATAATTTTATAATTATATGGTGAAAATAAGCAATTTTCAGTACTAGTTTACTGTGACACTTCTGTATTTTTAGGTCTGATTTTGTAAGCAGTTTTTAAATGAGATGACACTTGGGGGTACAGAAGGCAAATCAGACTCCTAGAAAGGTCGAAAGTCAGTGTCTTAAACTAAATAATGTAAAATGGACCAAACTGATATCCTCTTAATATGACATGACAACCATCAACTACTTTATAAGTCTGCTTAGAAAAAAATAGAAAGTTTCCAACAGACCAATCCTTTGAAAATTAAGTATACCTTACATAAAGGCAGGCACAGCCAACTAAAGTAACTTACATAAAGGCATGCACGGCATACCAAATTACCTTACATAAAGGCATGCACGGCAGATCATTACATATGGTTATTTACTTCAGTTTCTTATAAGTTATGCTTTCCAGTCAAGATATTCTAGTTAATACATTAGGTTTCTTATGTTCACCATCATGTATGTTCTATCTGCTTAACAGAAGAATTACTTAAAAGGAAAACTTGGTATTTTGAATCAGAATATACCCGTTAATAATAATAAATGTGTTCAATTTTAAGTTAAGGCCAGACTAAAGTCTGCACAAAGAAACTAAGAATTAAAATAAACTACGCCTGAAATGAAAATGTGTACTCAGTCTTTGAGGTCTAATGCTGAAGAATCCCAAACACTTAGCATTAATTTATCTTTGCAGCAATGTGAACTGTTCTCCCATCACAGACAGGAAACTGAGGCACAGAGACATTAAGGGATTTGCCTAAGGTCATGTAGTACTGTAGTTTTCAACCAAATTTACACATACCCCTAGGGATATGGAAAGGTCTTTCGGGGGTACATCAACTCATCTAGATATTTGTTTAGTTTCACAACAAGCTACATAAAAAGCATTAGCTAAGTCAGTATAAACTAAAAATGTCATCCAATGACTTGCTTATACTGCTCTATACTATACACTGAAACATATATTCTAATTGATTTTATAAATCAATGATAAAAACGAAAAAGAAATATTTCCTTAATAGTAGGCTGTGACCAGTGTTCCCTCTAATTTTCCTACACGTGTGGAACATCATCTCCATATCGGAGAACATAAAATTCATGTTATGTATGTATGTGGAGAGGGAGGAGGCACAAAGGTTCGGAGGGCTCAGGGTTGGAGCAGAGGATTGGTGTGGGGTGTGTGTGTGGGTGAGTGATGGGGGGGCTCAGGACTGGGGCAAAGGGCTGGGAGTGCAGGGAGGGGGCACTAGGGGGCTGGGTTTCAAGCTACAGCAGAGAGAGAGAGAGTGTGTCAGGACCCTCCCTCCCCAGCTATCTCCCCTTACAGCAGCAGCTGGGGGGGGGGGGAGGAGGAGGAGGAGGAGGGATGTCTCTGCCCTAGCCATGATAGGTTCCTGCTGGGGCTGGTGGGAAGAAGCACCTCGCCCCGCACCATGATAAGTTCCTGCTGGGGGAGAGGCATCTCTCCCTACCACAGCTCAGGCAGTGCCACTTAAGAGAACTTAGGCTATGACATGTATATTTTTATTTCTGATTTTGTAAGCAAGTAGCTTTTAAGTGAGGTGAAACTTGGGATTACACAGGACAAACCAGACTCCTGAAAGGGGTACACAAGTCTGGAAAGGCTGAGAGCGATTAGGAAGTCAATGAAAGAGTCGGGAACTGAATGGAGTCCCTGTCCCATGCCAGGCTATAAGACAAGTCTCCCTTTCTAGCCAATGAAATTACATATAAGAGTGATCACTCAGAAAGCTTCTGTGCTCTACAAACCTGTGTTGTAGTAGCTGGATAGAGGCCACACCATTTCACTGAGTGAACAGTCACTGTCACACGACAGTGCTATTTGTGCAATTTTGCACTTGTTCAGATTCAAACCAGCAACTTACAGCTTGCAACCTGTGACCTTCCAGTTTACTTTTCCTTCTGCATCCCGGTCACTTCCTTGTAAAGTGAGCCATAGGAGATTTTTTTAAACACCTTGGCTTATGGGTGAGCAGCGAATAGTTCGTAGGGGTCCAGAAAACTTTGAGTTGATAAGAGCGCCCCAGCTAACCAGCCCGGAGAGCGTCCGGCGCCCTTAAATCCTCCCACCATCCCCACCTTGCTTTAATGCCGATACTCTAAGACCGGCCACCAGCTCCCACTTGGCGGGGTCACGCTGGAGGCCCGGGGCAGCCTGATCCGCGGCTCCTCAAGGACAAAAGGCAAAAGCCGAAGACTGCCCCTGCCACGCTCGCCGGTTTCTGGCTGGGGGCACTCGGCGGGCCCCGAGGAATCTCAGGCGCCCCAGGCCGAGCAGCCCCCTGCGGAGCCGGGCCCCGAACGCGGGTTAAGCGCTGGCCGCGGGGAGCGCACCCGGTCACCGCCGGTCCTCGGGACACCCCACACGTAGGCCTGGGAGCCATCCACACCCCCAACCGAGACTGACTGACAGCGGCTGCCCCGCCCCCCCCACTGTGTCACTCACCTGCGCCAGCCCCGGCCCGGAGGGGCCCCGGCCCGAGAGCAGCTGCTGCAGCGTCAGGACACTGGGCAGGCCCCGGCGCCGGCAGCAGCCCCGCGACAGCAGCAGGTAGCGGTGCGCCATGGCCAAACGGCCGCCGCGAGCAAGACTCGGCTGCGCCCCGGCCACAAGCCCCGCCCCCGCGTGCGAGCTCATCACGTCTTGATCGTAGGGCCCGGCCGCGGGGCGCCCCAGGCCCCGCCTCCTCCAGCATGGCGGCTGCGGCATTGGCCCCACCTCCCCAGAGCCGTTAGTCTGCCTGCCCCTGCCCCTGCCCCTCCGGCGTGTTCTCGAGTCTTGCCGCGTTTCCTCTGCGCCCAGGCACTTGCCCCACCCCCCACGCTCTCTAGGCTCCACCCACCGGCTCCCTTCCACTCCCCCCCCTTCTGTCACCCCTTTCCATTTAGCCACACTCTTCCCCCAGCGCCCCCTCGGACCCCAACGCCTGACCCCCAGGTGAAAGCCCTTCAGCAGAAGGAGGGAGGGAGCTGTGTCTGCGAGTCAGGGTGACGCGGGAGGAAAAGGTGACAGGAAGGGGAAGAGGGAGGAAGCAAGATCAAGAGAATGACAAAGGGACCGCAGGTGCCTGGGGCAGCAAAGGAGGAAGACTGAGGAGAGGAAGGTTTCTGTGTCAGATCAGGCCCTGAGGGTTCAGGGGTTGCCAGTATGTAGTGTCTTTTTAAAATAAAAGTCAAGATGATTTGGAGAACACAGCAATCTTTGTTCTTCCTGGCCCCTTCCATCCTTAGGGTGTCTCTCTCTGAACTGCAAGTGTAGTGAAAACAGCCCTTTTAAGAGACATGTCATAAAATGTATTTGCAGAACTATGGTCAAAACCCTATCCTGATATCCAAAATAAGGGATGTGCGTGTTCTCAGCCATACTTGTAGTTAAATTGTGCTTGGCCTGGACTGAGGTCAGTGGTAAGCAACCTGTGGTGCAGGGCTTGGGGTTTTATGTGTGGCCTGTGAGACATTTTGTTTACTGTTGTCCATCTGCACAATTGCCAGATTCTGCTGGTTTCCATCTTCAACATTTTTTTTCCTACCAGTATTACTAAAGTGACACACACATTAAGTAAGGACAGGTGAAGTGAGATGCATACTGATAGCACACAACATTAACTGTAAGAGCCATGTGCTTGCAGTTCAACTAGGGCAGTGGTCTCCAACCTTTTTACACCCAAGATCACTTTTTAAATCTCAGAACAGGCGAAGATCTACCGCCCCACCCCTTCCTTGAAGCCCTGTCCTCTCTAGTCTCCTCCTGTCCATCACTTGCTATCCTCAGCCCTTACTTATACACTGTGATAAACAGTTTATTTTTAAATGTGATATATAAAATTAAAATCACGTGTTTATAGTTATGAAATAAATGGTCTGTTTTTTATTCATGCTATTTAAATCTAAAAGGAAGCATTTATAATTATACATTTTGTGGGGACAGAGTTCTGCGGCTGGGGGCAAGGGAGAGGGAGCAGGGTGCTGGGAGGGCAGAGGGCAGGGTTCTGCAGCAGGGGACAGAGTTTGGAGAGTGGGGACGGGAATAGGGACAGAGTTCTGTAGCTGGGAACGGGAGTGGGGACAACGTTCTGTAGCTGGGGAGTGGGGGCTGGGGAGTGGGGTGCCAGTGGAGGCGGAGAGTCGCCTGCATCTGCCTCCTCCCAGGATTCCCCCCCTCCCCAGAGGGAATCCAGTGTGCACCTGCCCCGGGGCCGACCCTCCCCCCCCGCACAGGGAAGCCCCGCACGCACGCCTGCCCAGGGGCTGACCCCCTGTGCAGGAAAGCCCCGCGCACGCCTCTCCTGGGGCCGACTCACCCCTCCTGTGCGGTGCAGGGAGCCAATGCTACCTTCCGCAGTACACCCGGCAGAGCAGCTAGCACACTTCCAGAATTGCCAGAAGTGGCGCTAAGCCGTGGGACTTCTGTCCATCCCCAGGAAGCCGACACTACCTCCATTTTCTCTTGAGGTAAGTAGTGGGGCTTATCAGGGGTGGGAGGGAAATGAGGGCGGGGCGGACAGGATGCCTCATGAGCAACTAGTTGAGGCCTCGCGATCATCGACATGTTGGTGACCACGGAACTAGGGACACAAGTATAGTTAATGGTACGTCTACACTACATTCCTCTTTTGATAGAAGAATGCAAATGAAGACATTCGAAATTGCAAATGAAGTCAGGATTTAAATATCTCACGCTTCATTTGCATAATCTCATTATGGTGCTATTTTGAAATAGCACTATTTGGAAATAAAACACGCTGTGTAGATGCGTTATTTTGAGAGAAAACCCTTCTCTGGAAATAACCCTTATTCCTCATAAAATGAGGTTTAACAGTTATTTTGGGAGAAGGGTTTTCTCTCGAAATAACGCGTCTACTCAGCATGTTTTATTTCATTTCAAAATAGCGCCATAACGAGATTATGCTAATGAAGCGCGAGCTATTTAAATCCCAGCTTCATTTACAAATTCGAATGTCTTCATTTGCATCCTTCTATCGAAAGAAGGTGCAAGTATAGACATACCCCAAGGCTGCATCTAGACTGGCACGATTTTGCGGAAATACTTTTAACGGAAAAGTTTTTCCATTAAAAGTATTTCCGCAAAAGAGTGTCTATATTGGCATGAAGCAAAATGCAGGACAATGTAGCACTTTAAAGACTAACAAGATGGTTTATTAGATGATGAGCTTTCGTGGGCCAGACCCACTTCCTCAGATCAAATCTGGCCCACGAAAGCTCATCATCTAATAAACCATCTTGTTAGTCTTTAAAGTGCTACATTGTCCTGAATTTTGCTTCAGCTACCCCAGACTAACACGGCTACATTTCTATCACTATATTGGCATGGATGCTTTTGCGCAAAAAGTGCTTTTGCACAAAAGCATCCGTGCCCAGGATAGACGTGCTTTTGCGCAAGAAAGCTCTGATGGCCATTTTAGCCATCGGGCTTTCTTGTGCAAAAAATTAAGGTGCCTTTCTACACTGGCCCTCTTGCACAATTATTCTTGCGCAAGAGGGCTTATCCCTGAGCAGGAGCATCAAAGTATTTGCGCAAGAAGCACTGAATTCTTACATTAGAACGTCAGTGCTTTTGCGCAAATTCAAGTGGCCAATGTAGACAGCTGGCAAGTTTTTGCACAAAAGCAGCTGCTTTTGTGCAAAATCTTGCCAATCTAGACACACCCCAAGAGTGCCTTATCCCAGGAGTCCGTCTTGGTTACGACCAGGGATGAAAGTAATTTAAATGTCTTATAGGTACTGTCCTATTGCAACCCGTGTTCTGGGAAAAGGGGCAAGTTGCGATGGGAGTGAGGGTTGCGATAGGACAGTACTGCTACATCACATCACACCAGACATGTTCGGGTATTCCACTTGACAACAAGCAAATACTGAAACCTGAAGAGGATCTATAATGTAATATATATGTAATTAAAGCAATAACTGTGATTTTCTGTTATTAATGCAGTTTTATTCGCATTGGAGTGTGTGGGGTGTGGAATGGCTTAGGGCAGTAGGCTGAGGATATGTGTGGGCACTGGAGTCAGGGTAGGATGTGGGGGAGGGTGCAGGGCAAGGGAGGAGGGTGAAGGCAGTTCAGAGCAGAAGTTGAGTGTAGGTGTGAGTGCAGGAGACTCAGGGCATGGTGCTGTGTGTGGAGGGGGGCTCAGGGCAAGGGGTACCAGCGGCTCATGGCAGAAGGTTGGGTGTGGGAGACACAGGAGTGGGGCTGGGAGACTTCTGAAGTGGGCACAGTAATCTGGAAAGGTGGAAAGCTCTGGGGTGGACTCTAGGCTCAATGCAGTCAGATCTTGCCGGAGTAGTGCACCAGGGTGGGCAACCTTACTTTCACCTCAGGTTACTGACAATCTTGCTGCCCACTAAGATGAAGGCCACACCTGTGGTCCATTCACTACTCTAGGTTCTCCATAGCTGATTCAGTTGCACCCTTTACTAGGTATGTAAAGAGGGTAATCAGTTAACCAGTTAGCTGGTAAGCGCCGCCTTAGGAGCACGCTTGCCAGGGTAAGGGTGAACCAGCGCCCAGTGCAGGGGAAGCAGCCCCCTCTCCCGGTGCGGCGGGCCGGCCAACCGATCATACAGTTTAGCCAGTTAACATTTTAAACGGGATTTTACATCCCTAACCATTAACTGACACCTGGTGCCACCCCTTTGATTCTGCTGCGGCTGCATTTGCTGTTGCGCAGGGCGGCTGCGGGGGCGCGCAGAGCCCGCCCCAAGGAGCGCACCGCAGGGGCTCCCCGCTGTAGGGGGAGATGAGGAAAATTGCTGTGAGGGCCTTGCTCGCGGGGAGGGATGTCCCGGGCCCGGCGTGCGTGGCAGGTGTCGCGCGAGGCTGGCACAGGGTTTAGGGTCAGACTGAGCCTGGGAGCCGGCCTCGCGCTTCCGGGCACAGGCCGCTGCTACGAGCAGCGCTGCGCAGGCGCGGTTAGGACCGCACGCTCGTTGACCACCTGTGGGAGAGGCCTTGCGGCGTCACGTGGTTGATGGACGACAAAAGGGAATCGCGCGAAGCCAGAGGACGCTGTGGAACTGCATTCCCGTAATGTCGCGTGCGGAATGGGGGCGTGTCCCTTGGCTTCCGGAGCCTGCGGGGCAATGGAGTGACGTATTCCTGCTGGCCCCGCCCGCGCGGTCTCCTGGGAGTGCGCAAGCCAGGAGCCTGCCTGGTACAGACTGTTCCCGGCTCGTGGCGCTCCGCCCCCTGCCTGCGTCATGGCCCCGCCCCCTCTGAGCCGGTTCTTTCTTTGCCCGGAGTCTAGCGCAGCGCCAGCGCCGCCGGTCGCCATTGGAGCCCGCTCTTGGTCCGATAGCGGAGCCATGAAGATCTGGAGCTCGGAGCACGTGTTCGGGTGAGCGGGCGCGGGGCCTGTGCTTCCAGGCGGGCCGGTAACGCGCTGCCCGGCCGGCCCCGAGCGGCGTCGCTGCCTTTACCGAGCCACATGCCTGTGTGAGCCCGCGGGGGCTCCCGGGCCTCGCTCTGTGAGCCGGGGCTCCCTGACGCCGGGGTGATCGCCGCCCCGGCGCTGTGATAGTCCCACCAGCGCCTGTCGCCCATGGGCCAGGAAGTGCCATGACCCTTAGCTCACCGCTGGGGAAACTGAGGCAGGGAGTGACTCATCCGAGGTCACCCCGCGGCTCAGCGCTGCAACCAGGTGACAGTTCTGTGTACGCGGCGCCACGCAGACCTATAGAGGGGAAAGTGCAAACTGTGACCTACAGTTATTTTGGCACCCTTCTCTTGGCTTATTAGCCTGTGCTGCAGCGCTCTCGCTTCATGGTGTAGGTTGCAGGAAATGTCATGGTTTACGTAGCTCTTTCTAAGAAACTCTCACATTTGTGGGATCTGCTATATTTAAAGTTCTAACTCTTTTGTGTGCAAGTCACACTGAATGAGGAATGCCTCTTGCTATTCAAAGGGGATGCAGTTGGTGGCAGTGCAGTATGGAGATTTGTGGGGAAATGATCCTCTAATGGGGAAGTTTTACTAGTTATGCTAGTGTGACCCCCTTGTCTGTAAAAGAGAGTGGCTTTTTCATCTTAGTTTAAACTACCAACAAAGAAGCTCTTTGAATTAGAGGGGCCACCTGGAAGTTCTGCTGGTATAACTACTTGGTTTATGTACAGTACAGGGCTGAAAGCAGTATGCAAGGTTTCCACATCTGTCTTCTGTTTACCACAGTACGCAGGAAGTGAGACTCCAAAAGGGCAGAGTTTTGAAACTACTATGCTATTTGTCATTAAGGCATAGGCATTCATAAATGACCTTTCACAACATTAGAGCAAAGTCAGATGTAGTTGATTCTTCTAAAAGGTATGAACAGGGACCGCCCACAACATTTTGGCGCCTGAGGCGGGGAGCTCAAATGATGCCCCTATCCCCCCTCGCTTGGGCCAAAACTTTGAAAGGTCTCAATTCTGCCTTCTTCCTGTTCTACTCCTTTCATAGTACTGCTCTGCTACCTACATATGCACCAGCAGCAGACACAATTTTCTACACTCTGGGTCCCAGTAGCCCCCCCCCCCCCCCCCCCAGTCTGGCACCTGAGGTAACGCTTCAGTTTGCCCCATGGTAGGGCCAGCCCTGGGTATGAACAGATTAAAACTAAGCTTCAGGGGGTAGCTGAGTTAGTCTGTTACAGGAAAAAAACAACAAATGGTCTGGTAGCACTTTATAGACTAACAAAACATGTAGCTGGTATCATGAGCTTTCCGGTCATTTGAAGAAGTGGGCTGTGCCCACAAAAGCTCATGATACCATCTGCATGTTTTGTTAGTCTATAAAGTGCTATCAGACCATTTGTTGGGTTTTTTTAGATAAAACTAAGTTATTGTAATACTTTGTGTATGTCTTTCCCTTTGAAAGGATAATGTATCTTAAGCCATGTAATATCTTCAAAAGTTGGCTAACATTCAAAGTGAATAACTAACTTTGTTATATTTCATGTTGTTCTTCATAAAGTGAACCATTTAAATGCAAAAAAGGTTAAGTTTGACTTTTGAAAACTAGTATCATACAGTTCTTGTTTTGTGTCATTGGTAGAAAAGTTAAAGGATGGGAGTGCCTGGGTATCAGTGACTAGCATGTCATACTGGGAAATGCCTATAGATAACAGGCTAGGAATCACAGCGATGTGGGCTTATACATTTCAAAACAGCATTTCACAGATTGATAGATACAAGCTTGACTTTAAAACAAAAAGTCAGTGAAGTTATAATAGCCTCACTGTACAGAAATATGATACAGTCCTTGCCCTCAAAGACTCTATAGTCTAGCTTGGATAAATCTGAGGCCACATCTCCCCTTGCTGGAAGATGGATACTGAGGTGATCAATCTTCTGTGTGCGATTTAGCAGATCTAGTAAAGACCTGCTAAACTGAATGCTGATATTCCTCATGAGTAATAAGGGAAGTTGATGCGAGCATTTTTTCCAATGACCCTCCCCCCCCCCCCCTTGTGAGGATGGTGCCAAAGCTCTGCTTAAGGTACATCTACTCCAGCTGTTTTTTATGTAGCTGGAATTGTGTACTGACCTTCCCCTGTAGTGAAGACCTGGCCTAAGAGATGGGAAGGTAAGAGTAAATTCAGAATGTGACTCTGAACTCACAGATGACAGTTGTAGTTACGTGTGTTCTTGGAGTTGTTTGTTTGGCGTGTGTGTGTGTGTGTGTGTTTGTGTGGTTTTTTTTTTTTTTTTTTTTTTTTTTTTTTTTTTGTTAGACTAAAGCAGAGAAATAAAAGAGAAAAAGAAACTGTGGAAGAACTGGGTGGTGAAAAACAAGCTAGGTTTTGAAGAGGGATTGAAAAATGTCCCAATATTGCAAACTCGAGTCTTGATTTACTAGTGCTAGCAACTTTGGAGTCCTTAATATAGGTGCATTACATATGGTTTAAAATACCATGCCATCTAGGTTGGCACAGAACATGCCTAATTGACAGAGGAGAGGGTATGTCTACACTGCTGTTAAAATCCATGGTTAGCCCTTGTCAGCTGACACTGGCTTGGTTGCAGAGCTATAAAAATGCAGTGTAGGCATGTGAGATAGGGCCTTGGTGCTGGGGACCCATGGGGGGAGGAGTCTACACTGCAGTTTTATAACCCTGCAGCCCAAGACCTCTGAACCAGAGCCAGCTGACATGGGCCAATTGTAGGTATTTAGTGCAGTGTAGATATACACAGAATATTTAAAATATCATTGGACTCCCTCCTATGCTAGGACTTTGACAGTTGCTAGTAAGAATGTTAAGTATCAGGTAATCGACTATTTGATTAATCGGTAGGGTGCCTCCGCCTTTGAAGTGTAGCAACAGCCCTAGGTGAAAGCGCTGTGTGGAGCTTGGGGTCAGCTGGGGACTCCTCCACTGACCCCGTGCTCCATGTGATGCTGTAGCTTTGAAATGCTGTGAGGAGCCTGAGGCTGGGCTCCCCTGCGGTGTTTCAAAGTGGGAGCACCACACAGAGCCTAGGGTCAGCTGGGGAGTCCCCACCTTGCTGTGTTCTTGGGGTTGTTTGTTTGGTGTATTTGATAGAGGCAATGGGGGGGGGGGGAGAGCGACTAGTCAATTAGCCTGTCAACTACCTGATCAGCAAATGCTTATCAGATAGTTGACTAGTCCTTCACATCCCTAGTTGCTAGCATAGATGATGCTAGAATAATATAGGCAACCATCTAAAAATATTTATGAAACTTTTAGTATAGGGGCTTGTGTTAGTTTAGTTACCTTGACTTTCACTTCAGATAAACTAGTGTACATCTGGTTACTACACTTCAAAAGCGAAAGTGCTGTGTGGAGCACAGGGCCAGCAGAAGAGTCCCCAGCTCTGCTCCTTTGGAGCACCTTCTTCTCTTCCCTCCTGCTGCCACCCCCCCTGCTGCCTAGCGAGGGGGCGGGGGGTGTGTGGGACTAGTTGACTACTGTGTCAACTTCCTGATAAGCATTTGCTTATTGGATAGTCAACTGGTTGTTCACATCCCTACTGCAATGTGTGTGAGTGTCTAGTTAGCTTGGAGATTGATAAAACTTGGTCTCATCAGTTAGGCCTTTGACTTCTTGTAAGTTTTCAAGGACTTCTTGCCCTTGTTAGTCACCTTTGTTTAGTTTTATGTTCATGTTCCATCACAGTATCTCAGGGATTATGCATCAGCTAATTTTTGGCATGTTTTATAGTAGGGAGCAAAGTCTAGGAATAGAGGAAGGAATCCTTTATTTTTTTAAAAGAAAATACATTCCTGAAGTGTACCTCTCTGTATTTTCTGTTCATGTTGGAGATGTTGCAAAATGGCATTTTATTCTTCAGGCTTCTGGTGTTTGTTCTGAAACCTAGCATGAGTGAGTTAAGCTGTAGTGTAATATTCAAAACTGTGTTTTCTATTATTGATCTAATGTTTGTGTATCAGAATGACTCAATATCTTGCCCTTCATAACACTTTTATTGGAGAGATTTGAATAAATAGACAAAATACTATTGAGGTTAAGTTTGAATTAATAAACAAATCAAATCAGTTCTGGAATCAAAGAGAGGAGTAACTTCTAAAGTTAGAGTCTGCAAGGATACTTTGTCACTGACCTTGGAAACGGGGACTTAGAAACTGATTTTCAAGCCTTCAAAACATGACATTCCTCCGTTTGCCTCTGTGGCGCTGACTATGCTAAACAAAACCAGTTGTCAGCTGTATAAAACTGACTATTGCAATGCCTTTAAGGGTTTTAACATCTCCACATAGCAACACTTTCTGTGTGGTGTCTCCACTTGACTTTTATTCTCTAACTTTTTGTCCCCACTGCAGAACTGTAGAAATATTATGGAAAACTTGAGTGCAGAAAATGCCTAAGAGAATGCTGGTTCAGCTGGATTTGAGCTAAATCCTTGCTCCTTGAAGTAATGGCTGACTTACAAAATCTTAGGCCCAGAGGGTTGTGGGGATGTGAATGAGAAAATCCTAGTGCAGACAGCTGTTGTGAGTAGCAAGTCTGTGTACCTCAGTTGTATTTGGCTTTCAGTGGTTGGCATGCTAGTTTAGATGGCACAAAACTGTTAAATCTTGATAAAGATGTGATGGAATATGGTGTTTAGTTAGGAGGATGCTGCAAGGGAAGGGGAAATGTATTCCTGACACTGTAACTTAGCTAATGTTGTAGCAGGCCTTCTTCATGTGTGAATAGCAAGGGCTGAAGGTAAGGTAGTACTAATCTCTATACCCCTGGAACAGTGGTCACCAACCAGTCGATCGCAGAGGCACTGCCAGTCAATCTCAATGCCATGTTCCCAGACCCAGACAGTGCTTCCAAAATTTATTAGCATTACCCAAGTATTTCTTTTAGCCTCTGTCTACTTTGGTAGGGAGTTCTAGTGTTTGTTTAAATGTTGTATGGAAAAGTGTTTCCTATTTGTTTTGAATTTTGCCATCTTTTACTTCATTAAATGTCATCTTTTTTAAGACAGACCAAGCGCTTCTGGTTTTCCTAGCTTCTTTGTACTGTCCTAATTTTATGTATTTTTATTTTGTCTCCCCTTATTTGTTTACCTAGAAGGGAATCGATCTTTGTAATCTTTCCATGTAGAAGTTCTGTGCCCCAACTATATTTTAAGTGACATTCTGGGGCCCCCTTTAATTCAGCAGTTTCTTTCTTTGAGGTGAGGTGACCTATACTTCACCCAGTATCCCAGATAAGTATTCACTACTTGTTTGAATTAAGATTAATGGTTTTAATAGCATGCATAAATAGTTATAGATACTGTCTCTTCTTTTCTTAGACACCCATGGGATACAGTTATCAAAGCTGCTATGAGAAAATACCCTAATCCCATGAATCCTTGCGTGGTAGGAGTAGATGTGCTAGACAGAAGCCTCGATAACCAGGGAAGATTACATAGTCACAGACTTCTCAGCACAGAGTGGGGACTACCAAATATTGTAAAAGCGGTATGTTTTTATGAGTTTGAATGAGTAACTGACTATGTAATACATTTAAACACTTTGATCTTATGGGGTCTCACTTCTGGAAAGGTGTTTCCTATAAACTCAGAGTTATAGGAAAGATGTAAAAACACAGCAGCCCATCTCTTGTCATGAACGCATTGCAATGTTTCCTGAAATGGTAATCAAATTAGTATCTTCCTGGCCGGGACTGTGTGACTTTGATTGTCTAACACTGAGCTTATTGAGGTCTTGATGTAATGCTGCAATATAAAATTGTAAAAGTAGTAATTTGGAACACACAAAGCTTCTAGTAATTTGTTCTGAAGTTATGTTGAATATTTAAATATTGCCTTTTAGATTTTGGGAACAAGTAGGACTCTGACATACATTAAAGAACATTCAGTGGTAGATCCAGTGGAAAAGAAAATGGAACTCTGCTCCACCAATGTAAGTGAGGTTGGGAAGCTTTTGCTAATGGGTGTAGGGGAATAGAATGCATGCTTATTTGTAACACAAAAGAAAGCTTTGCTTTTAGAAATACACAAGCTTGCACTCATGGCTGTCAAACAAAGACTGCATTTTCTATGTGAACTGGATGGTTTGAAGCTTTTCTAGGTTGCCATTTTTCTAAATAATACTTCCTTTCTCAGTTGCCGCTTTGCATGAGTAGGCAGTTGAAATATTTGTGTGGGTGTAATCTTTTACATCAGGTGAAACCATTTTCTGAGAGCAGAAATAAACCCAGATCTTAGAGAATGAAACATACTGGCCAAATAAATTATTTCACTAAAAAGCAGCAGAAATAATCTGTGAACTAAATTGCAGATCTTTAATCTCTTTGGGTACGTCTACACTACATGCCTCTGTCGGCAGAGGCATGTAGATTTGTTTATTCAGCAACAGTAAATGAAGCCGCGATTTAAATGATCGCGGCTTCATTTACATTTACATGGCTGCCGCGCTGAGCCGACAAACAGCTGATCAGCTGTTTGTCGGCTCACCGCTAATCTGGACGTTCCCCCTGTCGACATCAAAGCCCTTTGTCGGCAGCCCCGTTATTCCTCGTGGAATGAGGAATAACGGGGCTGCCAACAAAGGGCTTTGATGTCGACAGGGGGAACGTCCAGACTAGCGGTGAGCCGACAAACAGCTGATCAGCTGTTTGTCGGCTCAGCGTGGCAGCCATGTAAATGTAAATGAAGCCGCGATCATTTAAATCGCGGCTTCATTTACCTTTGCCTACAACCCTAATCTACATGCCTCTGCCGACAGAGGCATGTAGTCTAGACACAGCCTTTGAATTTGCATGATTTGGTAACTGTTGTATTCCAATATCTTTAAAGCCTGTCAAGTTTTAAATCTATGTTCTCAGGAAGAGTCTTTACTTTTGTACTGTAAATGTAGACTGTAGGGACTTTCCCGAGTACTGGTTTTGTGTGTGATTTGGTAAGGCTGCTTATTTTCCTCAAAAGCCTGAATTAAAAAGCTTGCCCTAGCAAACATGCTGAAGTTCAGACTATGTCCAACATTCATAAATGTCAAAGCTACCAGAACCATGTTGGACAACATGAAAATATAGAGAGACTTGGGGTACGTCTAGACTGCAGAGTTTTTTCCGGGATACAGGAGGTATCTTGGAAAAGCTCTGCTGCATCCAAGAAAAAAAAATCAGAAAAGCAGATGCGTTTTGTGTGTGTGTGGGGGGGGGGGGGGGTGTTTGCATCCTTGTAAACCTCATTCTATGAAGAAGAAGGAATGTTCCAAAAAAGGCTCTTTTCCTGACATTTGGCCCATTGTAGGCAGGCCAAATGTTGGAGAAGACTCTTTCAGAAGAAAAGCAGAAAAAGATACGCAAATTGCGGTTCGTAATTTGTGTATCTTTTCTAACTTTGTAGTCTAGACTTATTGACAAACCAACTGGTTTGCAAGAGAAGATGACGTGCTTGGTATTGTAGCTGACAAAGTACAGTAATTGTCCTGTTTCTGCTGTTAAGAACAATGAAGAATAATGGTGCTGCTGAATTGTTGATAGAAGAAACAACAAAGTGGAGAAGACATTGTGGATTTGTGTGTTTTTGTTTTTAAGATTACTCTCACAAATTTGGTGTCAGTTGATGAAAGACTGGTGTACACGCCTCATCCTGAAAACCCAGAAAAGTAAGTTGGAGAGGTGGGGTGTGTCTGCATCTTTATGGGAGTATACTGCTTCATTTCTGAAACAATAAGCTTTATTTTCTTTCTTTCATTGCAGGACAGTGCTAACTCAAGAAGCAATTATTACAGTAAAAGGCGTTAGCCTGAGTAGTTACTTAGAAAGTTTAATGGCTAACACAATATCCTCCAATGCTAGAAAGGTATGTTTTGTTGCAATAATTCCTAGCCCCTTTTGCTACTGAATGGTATGGTTAAGGCTCAAACTCGCAGTTCTGTGTGAATAGAATTCTCATAGACTTTGTTTGGGAGAGAGGGGAATCAGCAGCAAGCCATGCAGGTTTGGACCCAAAGTGTGTACAATTTTTAACCATTAAATTCTTCTTGTGACATTTACAGGAGCCAGAAGCAAAGGACAATGCTTTTTAATTAACTTTTAAATGCATGCTAACCTGTTTGTAATGTTCCTTTTGTTGGAGACTGTTACCTAAGCCGCTCTTAAACTTCAGGTTACAGTTCAAAAGTTAAAAAGGCTACCAGCAAAGAGAAGTCTATAATGACTGAATGGAAAACCAATTCACAAATTCCGGTACTGCTCATGTTGATTGCAGACTCTTTATGCTCAACACAATCTCATTTGTTCTAATTCTTATCTGCCAGTTGTATGCCATCTCTTCACCTATCCAGTTTAGTTTAATACAAACAGTTCTGCACAGAGATTAAATATTCTGGTCTTCTGGGTGAAATGGGAAGGAACCTAGGCAAATTTGTATGCCCCCTGTTGCAAGTAAATTCCCCAATTTGTGTTAATCTGCAAGGCATAGAAAAACGTCTCTCTATCAATCATGCTCAGACACTCCCGGTTGGCTGTAGTTATTTGTTACTGTTGAGGGCACTCTGTCTTGCTCTCATGCTACTAGAAGTCAACTGAGGATCATACCTGTACCTCTTTATTAGTACCAGCTGGAGGAAGAGGAGCAGACCAAAATGAGTATGATGTGAGAGAAGCACACGACAGACGTAAGGATGGGAAGGGCAAAAAGAGAAGGAGGGAGCAGTGAGACAGATGGGAAGGTGAATGAGATGCAGTGCCCACGTGAAGGTGAAAGCTGGCCTGGTGGGGTAGTGGCAGTTCAGATCCAGTCTTACTCACTGGGAGGGCATTGGGGATGCCTTGATTAGCCCAGGAAGTGATATTGCTTCAGTCACTTGATGTCCACTATTGGACTGATGAACATTCAGATTCCTTCCTCCCCTTCCCCTTTCACTCTTAGATCATTTTGACCAAGTAGGGTTGAATGTTCCCTTCATCTCTGTTGTGCCTTTCCCCAAGAAAATAGCTATAAGGTCTGTGAAGGGAAAAGCTGGCAAAAATAAAATATGCTAAAGTTAGGGCTTAAATGGATGATCTTCAGGGTTTGGGAAGTTTATTAAAGAGGGGGGAGAGGGAGGAAAAAAGTGACTAGTTGTATTTACTTTGGCTGTTAATTGGTGGCCATAAAGATCCTGCCACTTGACCTTCACAATTCTCTCCTCTTCTTCTGGTGCCACTTAGAGTAATAGGGGTACATGCTATGATCTCCCCATCCTATGACACTCATGACTGCAGTTAAATCTTTGGTTTGCCAGCAGCACTGTTAGGCCTGACCTTCTCTATCTAGAAAGCCACATTAGAAAAGGGTTTGTCCCATACATTACTTAAACATGCACTTAGCCAAGTGTCATATGATGGAACAGCACCTTTTTGTCATTTCTAGGATAGCTGAGTTCCTTCAGAGATGTTGAATGTGACAGGAATTTGTATGTGCTGTTTCCAGCCCTTTCATTACTAACAAGCAGACATATTTTGAAGAGGGTGGTGACCTCAGAAGCACAATACTAAATTTCTGTGCTTTCAAAAGTTTGCTTAGGCATGGCAAAGCTTTGCTGGAAAGAGTGTTTTCCTGCTGTATCTTGAAATGCTGAAGTAAATGTTGAATTTTGCTCTGAAAGTTTGACTACAAGCCTGATGCCTGAATACTACAATGATGAATTTTGTGCCATGTGTTAATCTTTTCTGTGTTACTCCAGGGGTGGGATGCTATTGAGTGGATAATTCAAAATTCTGAAAGCGCTCTAAGCTAGCAGTCTATCTCTACATCTGCAGTTTGTACTAACTAGTGGTAACTCCGGCATTCAAAATCTCGGTACAGCATTTCAGCTTTCTAGCAAATGTGCATGGACTGTTGTGATGTGATATTTGTGTGTGTGTGTGTGTTTGTATACATGAGCTTGCATGTGGCTCTATTATAATACAGTTACATGCAGGAATGGCATTATTCTTATAACATTAGAATCGTATGTGGGTTTTTTAACTTTTCAAATGCTTTTCATTTTGTTAATGCTAGAAAGTGCTGCTTTTTTCCACTATGAATTTTGAGAATGAAAGAGTAGGTACAGTTTTCATACTTTATGCTGGACAGCAAACAGTGCTCTATACCTTCCCTTCCATTATATAGTGTAGCTTGATGGTGTCATTCCTGTATTGAAACTACAAATATCCAGTAATAAAATCTTGTAACCTCTTTTTTTTCCCCCCCCTTCATTCCCACCAATACCACTTTTATTTTGGGGTGTATGTATGACTTGTAAAATCAGCATTTGATGGCCGTGTGCTTTCAAGTTGACTTATTATTCCACTAAATGCGTGAGTGGGATAAACCATTAAGCTTTGTCTTCTCAAAAAACAAACCAAAACCAAAACACCATCCTGGAGTAGCCAGTCTTATCAGTTATCCAAGATATAAAAGCAAATCTTTTATTTGACCCTGATTATTTAAGTATTTGACCCTAATATTGAAAGCATAATTTAGTGCTAACATGTAATGTGCATGCTTGGTTCTGAATGTGCTTGCTTAAGTCCGATATATTTTATAGGACTTGTATAACGTTGTGTTCTATGTAAATACATTTTTTTATATATATATAAAACTCCAGTCCTCTGTCAGATTCTGTTTTCTTTTTACTGAGTACTACAAAGGTCTTTAATCTTAAAGCTTCACATCTACAACTGATTTTATTAACTTAGATTCTGCTGGAGAATTGTTCTGAAATTTACCCTGCCAGCATGGTGAATTGATACTAAGTTACATGGATTTAAGCAGTTTTTCCAGAACTGAATAAAATATCTCACTAATGGGGGGGGGAGGGAGAGTTTGGGGGAAGAGGGTTGGAAAAACAGACAGACCTGAACAGTCAGTGATCCAAAGTACAACCCTCAGAAGCAATTCTGTAGATCTGAGTCCCACCCAAAGGTGCTAACTTTTTGGCTAGTAAAGGTCTACTTTTGATATTAAACTTTAAACTGTCTTAGTATTTATATGTTTCCTTTAACTACTTTTATATTAGCATCAGTGTAACTAAGTGGATAGTAACTGAAAAAGCTATTTTTTTGAATCTGAAAAGTTTTACGTAGGGTTATTTTAACACCTAACGTGGAGGGAAGGGAGTGTTTTTTTGGTTCCTCTAATCTCTCTGAATATGACAGTTCAGTCAGTTTCACTATTTTGTTATGCATTTATTTTCTATTGCATGTGGTAATCTGCTCTGTTGTAACTCACATGCATGCTTCCCTATACCCTGCAAGAGAAAGTTTGCCAGCAATAGTGCCAGCAAAACAAACTGAAGTGGCAAGTATGTGGACAGAGGAATTAGGCTGGGTGGGAATGGGGAGTTTGGTTTAGTCCTACTCAAAATTATCCTCCTATGTATCTGCAGGAAAAAATACAATTCTTATATTTTAGACATAAGAGTTTTTCTGACTAAAATAGTCTGTTCTAATTAGCCTAGCCAAACCAAAACTATGTAAGTTGATGTCCCTGTTAACATGACAGTGGCACTATTAGAAATGCTAACTTCCAAGCCACTAACATTTCTACAAAAGCAGTGAGGAGTCCCGTGGCACCTTATAGACTAACTGAAGTGTTGGAGCATAAGCTTTCGTGGGCAAAGACCCACTTCGTCAGATGCATGTAGATGCAGTACATGCATCTGACGAAGTGGGTCTTTGCCCACGAAAGCTTATGCTCCAACACTTCAGTGGGCAAAGACCCACTTCGTCAGATGCATGTACTGCATCTACAAGCATCTGACGAAGTGGGTCTTTGCCCATGAAAGCTTATGCTCCTACACTTCAGTTAGTCTATAAGGTGCCACGGGACTCCTCACTGCTTTTGCAGATTCAGATATTTAACATTTCTAGGTATTTAAGGCTCTTTTCCCCATGCTTAGTCTTAACTTGGGAATTAAATATTTTTATATTACAGGTTTGTTTAATACTTTTGAGGATGGGAATTGTCTACTAGTATGTTTGTAGATTCTAACAAACACTAACTGCCAACAGTAACAAATAACTCAATATAGCACTTGGACAATGAAGGCCTTTATTTCTAAACATGGCATGTTCTTCCTGGTGATTGATTGAAGATGTCTCTTTCTATTTAATAATCATTTCTCTCTCAATGAGGTTAAATGGAAATAGCGTCTTATACTTATGCAGTCTTTTATGCTTCTAACCTCAAATCTGTCTTTCAAGTTACACTTCCTGAATGTTCTCAAGTGG
Source organism: Pelodiscus sinensis (assembly GCF_052426305.1). Taxonomy (NCBI): domain Eukaryota; kingdom Metazoa; phylum Chordata; order Testudines; family Trionychidae; genus Pelodiscus; species Pelodiscus sinensis. The sequence goes on from NC_143053.1 coordinate 89,142,468, forward strand.
CTATTTAAATGTAGAGGCAGTCCTCGAGTTACGCGGATCCGACGTAAGTTACGAACGGGGATTTTCTCCTCCCGGAGGACTGGAGTGGCGGGACGCCTGGTCCCGCCGCCCGCCTCCTCCAGGGTGAGAAAAGCTGCTCCCCGTCTCCCTGGTCTGCTGGGGGAGCCAGCAGACCAGGGAGACGCTGAGCAAAGCGGCGGAGGACCCGGGGCCGGACCCGCGGCGCTTCCAGGTCAGCTGGAAGCGCCACGGGTCCGGCCCGGGTCCTCCGCCGCTTTGCTCCGCGTCTCCCTGGTCTGCTGGGGGGGGGGGACGCAGCTAGTGCCCCCCCCCCCCCCAGCAGATCAGGGAGACGTGGAGCAAAGCCCGGGGCCTGTGGTAGAGCAGGTGGGGCGCTGCCGGTTGGTCCCGCAGCATCGCTCCTTGGCGCTACTGGACCAACCTGGCAGCACCCCAGCTGCTCTGCCCCAGGCGTCCCCAAGTCAGCAGCCGCTGAAACTGACCAGTGCTGACTACAGGAAGCCTGAGGCAGAGTTGCTCTGCCCCAGGCTTCCTGGAATCAGCTGCTGATCAGTTTCAGCAGCAGCTGACTTGGGGACGCCTGGGGTTCTTAAGTTGAATCTGTATGTAAGTCGGAACTGGCATCCAGATTCAGCCGCTGTTGAAACTGATCAGTTTCAGTAGCGGCTGAATCTGGATGCCAGTTCCGACTTACATACAGATTCAACTTAAGAACAAACCTACAGTCCCTATCTTGTACGTAACCCGGGGACTGCCTGTACATCCACTCAAGTACATTATGGTTAGGGAAGAGTAAACAGTGGGATAGGGACCCTTTAAATATCCTGCAGCAAACAGATGCTCTCTTTTTAGGGGTAACACCCTCTTTTTTTTTTCTGCATCAGTAATACGCCCCAGCTAGTCAATTTGTTTGTAAAGCTAATGACAGAACTACTCCATCATCTAGCATATGCTGTTTTATGTTTTCGGGTGCTCCTTGCTGAGCTGTCTGCCTCAGAGTTTTACTGAAAGATTGTTTTTAGATGTGAGGAATTCTGCCATCTGAGATCTGCTCACTTGAATACTATCCTATATTCTGCACCCTTAAATCACTACTAGTAGTGATTTATCTTCTTACCAGAACGCATTTGTGCATGAAATGAGAACTCTTAATTTAGCTGTTTGATTCATTAAGGTGTATGTGTGATAAAACGAAGAGTTAATGGACAAGAACAAGACAGCATGTCCTGTGAAAACCATTGAGCCTCTAGAGGACGCATTTTGAGTTAGTAATGAAAGAGGTTACAGTGAAGTGGTGTTTTTTTTTTTTAACTTCTCTCCAAAAGGACTTTGAAAGCTTCTGAGACATGCTTTAGGACTAATCCTAATAGCCCAGGTGGGGGAGCACTTGTGCCACAATGTCCCCAAATTAGAGATGTGAAAACCATCTAAAATAGTTAATCTGTTAAGCAATTTAACTGGTTAACTACTGGCTGCAGGTGGCAGGGGCTGCTCTGGTGCTGCTAGCCCACCCTCTGGTTAACCAGTTACCCAGTAAGCATGCCAGTAAGGTTAATGTTTTCTGGGTAACAGGCTTACTGTTTACTTCTACATCCCTGCCACAAATTCATGCATATTGAGTTTCCATCCCATGTATGTTAGCTCTCCCTGGGGAAATTTTTTCTTTCTTTCACTGTCCTCTAAATAGCATCAGCTCATTGGGTCTAGTTTGCCACTCAAATTTTAATTCTTTCATCCCAATCTTTTAACTTTACAAGATGCTGCTGATTCCCTCATCCCCATGCTCATGTTGTGATACCTGCACCTCTTAGAATGTTGAAAGGGAAATATTTAATAGCATCAATTCTTCCCGCTAATGCTGCTGTGTTTGAGGGGCTTTGTGGCCTTACTTTCCCCTCCCCACTAGACAAAAAGACCAGTGTTTTGCTCTACCTATTTATCTGGGCAAAACTTCTACTCACCCTGGGTAAACAGAATTTTGAAACCCTACACTCCAATACATTTTGATTTAAGGAAATAAATGTTCCCCTACCTCTAGGCTAGCAATTTATTACTTTAAAGTTGTCCTTCACGAGAGCCTTTCAAGATGAGCATGTCAGAGTAGTTTCTTACATGAAATCACAAAACCAGGCAGTGCAATTCTATGTGGTCATTTCCAAAAAAGGAACTGCACGTGTATATTTAAGTTTAATTGCACTGACTCACAGCACTTTGCCTCAGAATGATACTGTACTGAGTCATTCTTGAAGCATTCCTGGAATAGGCAAGAACAGGGCAGGATGACAGAACATTTAGTGGAAGTTTTAAAATTTTTGACCATATGCTGAGAATTAACTCATACATGTATGTAGAACTTCATAATACTCTCCTTATAGTCGCTTCTGAACAAATTTTGTTCTTTTGAAGAGTAGAATGTTTGTGTGTCTTTTTTTTTTTTAAACTGTTACTGCTCAGTCTACCTGAATGTCCAACTTGGTTCATCCTGACTCCTCTTCAATAACTAAAATTTGTCCAAACATAATTTTCCTAACAATTCTGTTGCATCAACTGAAGTGTTGGCTTTACTGTGCTAACAGAAAAAGCAAATGGTAAAAATATCTTTTATTTGCTGAAGTAACCAGTGAGTAGATTTGTTGAATTAAAAGGTAATTTTACAAAGGCTTTCTTTCCATAAACACACTTCAGTGTGGCATTAACTTTTTGCACATAAGATGAAATTTATGCAAATGGCAAATACTCTGTTTAATGAAGCTTCAGTGAAAACTTAAAACACCTAAGATAATCCATTTGCATTATTTTTAGAGTAGTCTTGAAGTCTGACAAAGGAAAGATATTGAAGTTTTAATTTTTAAGTGGCCTTGTATCCATTTTGATACTAAATTCCATTGTCTTTTTCTGACAGGGTCGAGATGCACTGGAATGGGTGATTGGCAAACTAAACATAGAGTTTGAGGAACTAACATCATCCACACGGGAGAGCATGAAATCTGGAATGGCAGCAGCATCAGCAGAGAACTGAAACAGCAAAGCACCAAGGAATTGTGACAGAACAACTTTTTATCACAGAACTTTATTTCCTTAGGTCTCTTCTCTATGGCTGATACTCCACAGTCTTTTTTGTATATGTTTTAGGAATGAAGTTATTTTTCTAGATCTCTTTCTAGCCTCCATATCACCTTGTCTGATGAATGAAGACTAATATGAGCTCTCATTTCCCCCACCCCCTTTTTTTATTTAAATAACCCCATGTTATGTAGCTAACTGAAACACAGTCTTTCTGGCAGTTCTTTAAAAATGCCAAAAATGTGCCCTTTTTATAAAGGCGGTAACCAGTAAGGGTCTTCTACTTTATACCATCTGGGTTTTTTGTGCTCATAGGTTTTTTTTATAAGTGTGTATTTATTAAGAACCTCTTTAGAGAGCAGCTGCTACCTTTTTGTGAAGGCAGCTGGGTACAAAAGCACTGAACCTATTAGTCTTTGCTACCTAGGTGGAATAGTGAAGAGTAAGTGACACATACTGTAAAGTAACCTGAAGAAATACCTCATCTGAAAAAGCTAGCTCTTGCACGGTGATACTGATTCATGCAGTGTCTGAACATGATACAGATGTGATTTTTGTCATGGCTTGTTGCATCCAGATGTAGTGAGAATGTAGATTTTTAGTTAGACTTTGGGAATAGAATATATTTATTTTTGTAATATTTATTCACCATCTAGTCTTTCTCCTACTTCCCCCCTCTTCTGGAACAGTAGCTGATACCTCTGTGGAAAGCATCGTAAAAATCTTGACTTTTAAATGCAACTTTTAACGAGAGGACTTGAATGAAGAGTATTTTTGTTGCTTCAGATAGAATCACTTTCACAACGGTTAAGTGTTACTTACACCACTAACAGATATCAAATTTAGAATCTGCAGCAAACTTAGATGTGGTGTAAAAGTTTAGGAACACCAAAAAAGATTACAGAATCTGCTTTCACTAGTCCTCTTCCTCCCCCTCTGCCCCAGAGCTTTCTATGAACTTTCAGATGTTCTTTGTGCTTGCCTTTTATTTACATTTTAACTATTTTTGCCACCTTGACATGAATAGTAATCATTTTTAGGCTCATTAAAATATTTCTGGTCATAGTTCTTCATTGTCTGGGAAAACAAGATTACTAGATTTTTTTTTTTTTTTTTTGCAACATCTATAGAGTAGAATATTTGCAGAAAACCACAAATTGGATTGCTTTCTAAAAAGTATGAAATCCAAAATATTTAAAAAGGTACTGGCCTTTCTTTGAAGTGGTTACAGAGATGAGTGTTTGCAAGTAGCACAAACTTCGTTTGCAGCCTTCATCCATTGATACATTTTTGGTATGCCGATGACAATTTTTTTTGTGCATATAAAGGTTAAAGTCTGTTGCAAAGATTTGATTCCTCTTGCAAACAGAACATAAGTGGTTGAAATAATTTTGAATTAAAATTCTAAATATTTTTGAATTGTAAAAAATAAACGCCTGTTTCATAACTTGTTTTGCTTTGGGAGCTTTAAAACACAATGCTAGTTTAGAGGAAACACACCAAACACCTGGCACAATTATTTTACTAGTTGTAGAAACACTAAGCTGTACTGATAGCTACATTTTTCTTTTTTGAAAAGAAAAGCAAGTATGCTTTCATACACAGTAATGGTTTCATTTTTAAAACAAATTTGGTTGAATGATAGGACTTAAATCTAAGCTTTCAAAAATCAAGTCTGTGACATAAGTATTACTTTGTCTTCATATGGACTTCAGGTGTTTCCTTTATGAAACAGACACTTATTCAGAACTAAGGCCTGTGAGTATATTGTCTAAAGGATGACTTGCATCACCTACATTTTAGCTGCAAGTCATTTCATGTCTAAGGGTTACATGGTGCCCTTTCCTGGGGGGAAAATTTGCAGAAAAGTCTAGTTGGGGGAAGTTGTAGTAGTAACATTCTAACACATGCCTGCTATGGGTGATGTTAAATGCCCAGATATGTTTGTGCTGCAATAAAATACCAATGGCTGGCCTGTGCCAGCTGAATCAGGCTCACAGAGCTATAAAACTGTAATATAGACATCCAGGATGTGAAAGTGGGCAAGTCTCACAGTTGGGGCTCCAGTCTGTGCCCTGAAGTCTATAACTCTGAGCCTGATCTTGGATGACAAGGGCAAGCTGGCCCTTGGGTTTTTATTGCAGTGTTAGACATTCCTCCAGATCTGTCAAACTTTTAGCCCCTTGTATTGTGCTTTAATGCTACTGATCCATTGTGCATGATTTATTGTTGCTTTGGGTAGCTTTGAAATCGCCATGCAGGTATTAAAACACAACTGTAACTACTCCAGTAGCATTTGCTACTTAGCACCTTCTGGCCTTATATGTGACTGCTTCTGTTCTACCTCCTTAGGAGCCCTGTAGGACAGCAAGGGGTGCTGCCGCTTGCAGTCCTCATTCAGACACAAATTACAAAATGCAATCCTTGGGTGGATCCTGTCACTAATCTGGGTGCCTCAAACATGCTTCTGTAGAGATATTTTTGGTCACACTCAGGCCCATGTCTGTCCCCATTGTAGCTCCTGAGTTGCTTTCTCCTAACTTCCAAGTGGCCCAGCCCACTCCTCCACTCCATGTCCTCTGACCACAGGTGTCCCCCTCCCCCTGTTCTTCCTGGTCACTAGTTGCTCTGGGCTTTGGCTGACCACCTTTGCCTGGAAGACCATAACTTGATTTGTAGCTACATTGGGTGGGAGGGAAGTTAATCCTACCTGCTTCTTTGCTGTTGTCCCAAGAGAGCTGCTTAAGAGCTTTGGGAATGTCTGCCACTTAATGCCCTATTCTATTGACTAAGGTGACTTGCTCCTGCTTAGTCTGAAAATTATTCAAGTGAGGGAGGGCCCTCTGCTTTAAATCCTTTGCAAAGAAGTCAGTTGCATCCACTCTTTTTTGCTAGGCATAGCCTCTTGCACTGTCCTTTCTGGGGTCTAGTATCACTCCGAATGCATGGATCCACCCTTGGGACCACTGAATGGTAATCACACTCTACTTTGTTCTTGTCTGCCTTAACAGCTGTTCATCAGGCAGAGTGTTACTTGGGATTTATCTTAACTTGTGTTGGGAAGCTCATCTTCATGTCAATCATCTGGTTCAAGGTTTCTGCTTTAAGATTTGTCATAACTGTTTTTCTGGGATCCTCTGTTCTCATGAACAGCACTGCTTCAGGTATAGGCATGAGCCTTTGCACAGTCTGCCCTTTCATCCTGTTCCTTTTTCTGGTCATTGCAGTACAGGTAGTCCCCGAGTTACGCGGATTCGACTTGTCGGATCCGCAGTTACGAACGGGGATTTTCTCGCCCCGGAGGACTCGAGCGGCGGGACCAGGCGGCTGAATCTGGATGCCAGTTCCAACTTACATACAGATTCAACTTAAGAACAAACCTACAGTCCCTATCTTGTACGTAACCCGGGGACTGCCTGTAGTTCTGCAGAGCCTCATGGGGATTTTCACTAGCCAGAGTTGTGTGTGTTCTGTCTTGCACAAGAGTTCCATCAGGATTTGTGGTACTCAAGAAACCCTCTTGCTGCATATGGTGTGGATGGATACAATATATCTTTTCTCACCCTTTGAATAAAAGAGTTCTCCTCTGGATATTTTTGTGTTTAAATCTCACATTTTCATTCTAATCTTGCACTAATGCAATTGTTCTGTAATTGGGACCTTTCACTGGGCTGGTTCCCTCCTATGTGGGGTACTTAAGCCTAATTCCTCAAAAATTGAGCTGAAAAACCCTCCAGCACTAGTGTGGGCTCCAGCACTGCGGAGAGTGACCAGGTGAAAGGTGGGAGGAAAAAGCTTCCGAAGTAGGGCAGAGTTTAAAACAAACTAGGACGACCTAATCTATACAGCACATTTTGGCTTTGGGAGGTGAAGCCAAAAATACCACTGCTGAGCCAAGTGTTCTTTTTCTCATTAAAGGGCAGTAGGTGTAGATTTAGACAGGGAATCCTTTGATATAGCATTATAAGGGTCAAAAGAAAGGATGGCAAAGAATTAAGGGGGTTTGGTTATTTTACTGCTCAGCCTTAACTCTAATAAAGCTATTGTCAATACAGATCTTACCCATGTTCTTATCTTTAAATAAGTAAGATTGGAAGCAAAGGTCTAATGCCATCTCTAAATCCTACCTCAAAGTTCCCCTTTGTTTCTGAATTATCTCAGATGCCAAGGATGTCTCTCCTTAAAGCAGCAGTACTGGCATTAACAGAGAATTTTGGAAATCACAGTTGTAATTAATATTTAATATCCTGTTCTCCATTGTATCTGTGTAACATTCTCTTGTCTGCATTGTACTCTCCCCTACAGACTCCGCTGACTCACTATTGCAGCTTTATAATCTTCTGTGTGGGGGTAGAGGATCGCAGGCGTTCTAGTGCTAGCGGCATTCTATAGGAAGACCCACAATAATGAAGAAATGCCAAGGCTTACTGTAAACAGAGCCTGAGCCTGCTGCATGTAGCTGTTATAGTTGCTTAGGTAACCAGAAATAATTCAGAAATGCTGTAGCCGTCTCTTGAGAATTACTGATATGAACTGTGTTCAGCTTTATAGTTTATAAAATGGAATACTGTACATTCAGATATTAGCTGTGATACATTAACCAAGACCTCTCCCTTACGTGCATTTAATCTTTACACATTAGACAATACTTAGAGTTTAAGTTGAAGGTAACATGATGGTTACAGGGGAGGATAATGGCTGTGTCAACTCTTCCCTGTTCTCCTACTCTCCCCAACATCTCAAGCCCTACATGGATACCAGACCTGCATCTGTAAAAATGAGCTGCAGCTATCTGCATCCACATCTGCAAATTTGCAAAGCTCTAACAATGTCCTCTCAGTTCAGACTGTAAGCTCCTCAAACTGATTCTCTGCCCTATTTGTAATGTAAGGTGCCATATACATCTATGGCATTAAGTAATTACACTATCTACTAAAAATATTTACTGTGTGTAGTTTTCTTTGTATGTGCAGAAAAGGCAGGGCTAGTGCCAGATCCTCAGGCCCTGAACAATGTGTGTGGGAGGGAAGGGGGCTTGGCTTTGGGCCCCCTGGAACAGGCAAGCCTCATACAGAAAGGGCAGGGCTAGGGGCACCCCAGGCCTTAGTGCTGCTTAGACAGCACCTTGTGGGGCTCTAGCCGTGATTTAAGGGGCCCAGAGCCCTGGCCCCTTCTAAATTGTGAGGCCTGGGCTAACTGTCCTTTGCCCCTGCTAGCAGCCCTGTGCAGAGAGGTAGGAAAGGGAGGTAATAAAGCAAACAACTAGCTGAAATCATGATCTGTTCTGAGCATTTCCTAAAGGAGACTGTGCAGATGTCTTGGTGTGGTTCAACAGGTGTCAAGTTAAATGGGTTTTTCCCATGAAAACTCATGGTATGAGATATGTTTTTGTTAGTCTCTAAGGGCATTTCTACATTAGGAAATTTCAAAATAACTCCTGAAACAACAATTGAAATAGTGTGTCCCTACTACAGGGACGCCTCAAATTTAGTTCGAGGCAGGCTCCATTATTGTGGATGCGGATGCGCTACCTTGACTTAGAGCACAGGAAGCACTGGGGAGTAATTACTTCAAATTACTCTGGCGAGTAGCTATTTCAAAATAGTGACACCGGCATGTCCATGCTAATGCTGTTTTGAAATAAGCATTATTCCCTGAGGAAATCAGGAATACAGAATAATTCAAAATAAGAGTGTAAATGCTCTGCTTATTTTTTTTTGAAAACTTGTTAGTGTAGGCCAGGGGTAAAGTGTCATAGGACTACTTGTTTTTAAAATTAACAAAGCAATTCTTTTCTGGGTAATGATGCCAGTGCCATTTGCACAGGGTAAGAACGTGTTGACTAGAGGAGGGAAGTGGGAAACTAAATTTAACTGTTTTCTTAATAAATTCCACTTTTTATAGCGTATAATTGTGCCAAACTTTAATTTGGAATGTTAAGTTATGTCTGACCCTCTCAGAGCCCTGTCATAGTTTCTCACAGAGCTGTGAGCTCACCGGACAGAGCCTTTTTACATAACCACATCACCAGCTAATGTTCAACCTTAACATTTTCAGCAGTGTGAAAAGTCTGAGTGGGCCTGAAAACAAAGCTATGACTATTGGGTTAAGTCAGTGGCATGATGGAGCAAAATTCACCCAAACAGTTTTTGGTGTTTTGTTTCAATCAGACATTAAGGACAATCTGATCTCTTGAACACAAAGGGAGCTGTCACAAGGTAAAACAAACCATAATTTGATACTTCCTGGCTTTATAAAGTGATTGTCTCCTAAGGCAAGTGACTGTCAACACTATAGAGCCATTTTATTAGGCTCTGCAGAACTTCAGTACTGGGATTTTGGGTACCATAAATGTGTAAAGAAAATGTACACAGGAGAAACTCAACTGTATATGTGTTTCCCCGTATTTCTCAGGTCCTGTGTTTAATTCAGGGCATCAGCGCTTGCTCTCTCTCTTCCTTTTCTCATGCTACTACCAGTTAGAGCCTAAAACAGCTGCAAGTATTTAGGGCAGTAAGGTTAAGAACAAAAACAATATTACACAAAAGCCTATTAGTATATTTAAATGCTCAGTATAGTGTTTATCATTCATTATGTCAAGAAAACTGGAACCACAGAATGAATCCAAGAGATTTTTTTATTAGTAATGCATAAACAAACTGCATGTCAGTATCACAGAATAACAAGCAGAAAAAATCCTATTGCCTTCCTTGCATATAAATGATTGCCCTGGTTTAGTGGAAGCCATACAAAAGTACATGCACCATGACAGCACTGAGGAAGAAGGGATGTGAGAAATTAACACTTGAAGTTAAAAGCACCAAACCAACTCTAAAGTCTGCTTTGAAATACATCCCAAGGTCAAGCCTCCAAGGGGGATTCCTACTGCATGCAATTGGTGCCTGTGCTTAGGCTGTAATGTAGTGCAAGGCTTGGCATAACTTACTGTAGTGCCTATTAGTGTGCAACTGACCACAGATCTGGAAAGAATGTGAAAGGACTGAATATCTTACTAGCAAATGTAGACCCAGTGCAGATGAAACACTGACAGTAAATACCTTCAGCCTAAGTTATTTCTGAGGCTGCCTATTACACTGGCTCCTCTTCAAATCATCACTTTCATTAAAACCCCTTGTGTGATATGCATCAATTTAAAAGCAGGTGTGTGAAGACGACGAGACACACAAATCGCCACTGTTAGCTAGGTGCCTGTTACCTGCTATGCAATCTTTTCCATTGCATAGGCCCATGATGCAGGAGACTTGGGTTCTAGTCCCACCTTTGCTACAAGTTTCCTGTTGTCCTTGGGGGAGGCAACACTGTGATTTCCCTCATCTGTAAACTGTGTAAGACCTCCCTCACAGTGGTGTTCAAAGGCTAAGAAGCAAATCCATTCCCTGTGAGCATAGAGAGTTCAGGTGTGCTATGGGGAGAGGGGAGGTGAGGGCTTACCCCCCCCATAAGGAGCAGTACCTGTTTAGCACACACAGGTAAGCTACAGCCTCTGTTATCACAGGGATCCCTCTCTCCTCCCCTACTGGCTGAGTAGAAAACTAGGCCGGTGCCACCTCTCCAGATAGTAGATTGCAGTAGGGTCCCTAACGGAACAACTCTGTGTCCTGTCCCAGCCTACTCCTGGTCTCAGTGCTTAGCCCAACTTTTTGGGCCTAGTGCTGGGCTCTAGGGCTGTGTCTAGACTGGCAAGTTTTTCCGCAAAAGCAGCTGCTTTTGTGGAAAAACTTGCCAGCTGTCTACACTGGCCGCTTGAATTTCCGCAAGAACACTGACTTCCTACTGCCTGAAATCAGTGCTTCTTGCAGAAATACTATGCTGCTCCTGTTCGGGCAAAAGTCCTTTTGCGCAAAAGGGTCAGTGTAGACAGCTCATGACCTCCACGATATCACAATTAGTTGTTGGAGTAGAGGAAAAATAACTAATTACATTTCACTGTTAAAATTGCACAATTTAAAATTGATCTAAAGCTGAAATGCAAAGAGCCAGGAACTCACCTTCTGAAGGAATACACCTTCTGAAGTATTTTCTAGGAATCCTTCTGTTTTGCACAAAAGCGCGTCTAGATTAGCACGGACGCTTTTCTGCAAAAAGTGCTTTTGCGGAAAAGCGTCCGTGTCAATCTAGACGCTCTTTTCCGCAAATGCTTTTAACGGAAAATCATGCCAGTCTAGACGTAGCCTAGGTGTGGACTTTAGGAGTTATTAGGTGGTTTAGGAAGATGCTACAACATGGGGTTGCAGTTTTTGAAAAGCACATCTGGTCAAAAAGGGACTCTGTGGCTTCAGTTAGCACTACTGACCAGGTCATTAAAAGTGAAATTGGCTGGGCTCGCAGGCTCCCTACCCGGCTCTGTATGGCTCCCAGAAGCAGTGACATGTCCCTGCACCTGCCCTATGCACCAGCTTCACAGCACCCATTTGCCAAGCACCACAGCCAATGGGATCTCCAGGGGTGGTGCATGTGGGTGGAAGCTGTGTGCACCGCTGGGCCATGTCTCCATCTTCAGGGACTTGTTGCTGCTTCCAGGTTAAGCAGTGCCTTGCTTCTGCACCCCAACCCTCCTGCCCTAGCCCTGAGCACCTTCCTGATCCACACACTCTGCCAGAGTCTGCACCATGCACCCCAGCCCTAAGCCCTCCCACACTCATACCCTATGCATCCCTATCCCAGTCTGGAGTCCCCTAATGAACCCTGCAACCCACATCCCCAGCCCATATCCTACCCATACCCCAACCCCTTTCCTCAGCCCAGAACTCCCTCCCATACGCCAAGCCCCTTGGCTCCACCCAGCCTGATGCTCCGCAAAACTCTAATCTCTGAGAATCTCTGGTGTCCCCCCATCTCCTGCACCAGGCTGGAGTCCTTGCTCACTCCCTGAACCTCTCATTTCTGGCCTTACCGTGGCATCTGCAAACCTCAGCCCCCTCCTACACTCGAAGCCCGTGTGCAAACCTGGCAAAAATGAACAGCTGAATGAGGGTGAGGGTGAACAAGAATCAGAGGGGTGCAATGGAATAAGTGTGTGTAGAAGGGGGAGGACTCAGTTTTGTGCAATTAGAAATTTGGCAACACTAAACAGCACAAAATCCTGTTCTTAAAATACAAACACCTCGGCTGTGTCTATATTGGCACGATCTTGTGCCGAAGCAGCTGCTTTTGCGCAAAAACATGCTGCCTGTCTACACTGGCAGGGAATTCTTGCGCAAGAACACTAATGTTCTAATGTGTGAAATCAGTGCTTCTTGTGCAAGAACTATGATGCTCCTGCTCAGGAATAAACCCTCTTGTGCAACTGTTCTTTCGCAAGAGGCCAGTGTAGACAGGCAACATGAATTTCTTGCACAAGAAAGCCCGATGGCTAAAATGGCCATCAGAGCTTTCTTGCGCAAGAGAGAGTCTACACTGGCACGGATGATCTTGCGCAAAAGCACATGCCAGTGTAGATGCTCTCTTGTGCAAATACTTTAACACAAGAACTCTTGCATTAAAGAGTATTTGCGCAAGATCAAGCCAATGTAGATGTAGCCCCCATGTTTCTGCAGGGGAAGTTCTGATTCTTTAGACTTGATGTCAAAAGTTTTCTGGACATATCCAATTCAAGAAGGACCCCCGGATGCTAATGAGACCAGTCGGAATTGCAAATGCCGCGGGGTATTTAAATATCCCCCGCGGCATTTGCATGAACATGGCTGCCGCTTTTTTCCGGCTCGGGGTTTTGCAGGGTTATATCCTACAGGATATAAGGGATCTTCTGGAAAAGGGCTTATTTTCCGCAAGGTCCCGTCTAGACTGGCGCTTTTCTCCGGCAAAACCCCGAGCCGGAAAAAAGCGGCAGCCATGTTCATGCAAATGCCGCGGGGGATATTTAAATACCCCGTGGCATTTGCAATTCCGACTGGTCTCATTAGCATCCCTTTTCCGGAAAGGGGTGCCAATGTAGACACAGCCCTTGTGTATCAAATGTTTTCAGTGAAAAACAGAATAATCAAGTACAGCAAGTGACACTGCCTGGTTAGCCCTGCAGAAAGGTAGGGCAGCAGTTCCTATAATGGAATGGACACAATTCATCTTTGGTGTTTAGCTTGATTATATTCCATCATATTTTGAAACACAGTATTTTATTCCCAAATTAACCAGTTTTTGCCCAGGCCATAGTTCACTGTTTCCTAGGGATATGCTTTGTAGCATTGGGTACAGCAGCCTCTTCTCTGACTGCAACTCTGATTCTCCTCTTTCTGCAGTTTTATGCCACTAATCCCGTGGAATTATTGTTGCTTGGGACTGGTTGAACAAGCAGCACACTTTAAGGCCTTGGCTATACTGATAATTTTTAGAGTGTCTTCTACCATTGATCTGACTCTGGTGCAAGTCTAGACAACAGAGTGGCAAAATGCCAGTGGCTGCTCTAGACTGGTGCTAGCCTAATGGTGGGAAAATGTGAGCCAATCATCAGTACACCCAAGGCCTTGGCAGCATTATGATGGAAAATTTGAACATTATGGACGTCACCCCAGGAAAAATACTGATCATTCCTTACATTGTAGACAAAAATAGATGCTGACCTTAAAAACTGCAGTGCTTTTTACAGCACTTGGGGAGTTTCTATAAAGCTAAAATTTTATAAACTACATTTTGGAAATTTGTGTCCAATCCTCTGGTCTGTTAACAGTGCTTTGCGCTACTTTAGAACTCAACTGGCTAACAGAAGACTTCCTCTATCTAGAGGAATCTTCTGGTAGCATGAAACCGGCAGGGAGGCTCCTACATCCGCCTCCCACTATCCAATATAGGGGCATGTCTGGGGAAAAAACAGGGGACAGGGTCAGGATGTGTCTATGTCTTGGCAATCACCTTTCTGGAATGGTCTCGTGGATGGCAGACTAAGGAATGTAAAATGTAATGCTGGTGGTTGTCCCAGGACTGGAAGGCTGAAAAGCTGACTTAAGAAATCTGATCCTCTAGCTTCCCACAGAGATGGACAGGGGTTCTGTTACTAGTATAAATACTGAAGTGGACATTTAACTTCCTTCCTTTTGAAAATCAGAAATGACAAAACAATTCTAAGTCATTGGCTTATGACCTCCAAGATATCACAATTAGTTGTTGGAGTAGAGGAAAAAATAACTAATTACATTTCACTGTTAAAATTGCACATGATTTAAAATTGATCTAAAGCTGAAATACAAAGAGCCAGGAACTACTGCAAGGAGCTAACTTGATCACCTGTTTAGATATGACACGAACATCCCCCCAGGTTCTGAAGGTAATGTGGCATCACACCTTCTGAAGTATTTTCAAGGAATCCTTCTGTTTTTCCAGATATGGCTACATTTTAATTCAACATAGCTCAGTTCACGTTCCCCAGTGGTGCTTTTTTGGATTAGAAGTTGGGAAGCTAAATGGCAACAAAAATGACTGCGAGCTTACATGGTTCTTCATCTGCAGAGCTCAAAGCAGCTCATTTTACTACCCCAGTTTGCAGAGGGAGAACTGAAGAATGAAAAGCCTCCAACTTACCCAAGGTTTTTCAACAGTATAGCCAGGAACAGGAATTGACTGGGACCCAATTTAGGCCTCTGCAATGGCTACTTTATGAGTGATTATGATTATCTTTTAGGGCAGGGGTTTTCAAAGTTGTGTCTCAGACCCGCCCACACCGCTTCCCACAGCTCCCCTTGGGTGGAAACGGCAAACCATAACCAATGGGAGCTGTGGAAGTTGTTTACCCAGGCAGGCCCGCAACCCAACTTTGAAAACCCCCATCTTAGGGAATACCTCGACTGAAGGACAAGTGTAAGCAACCCTATGCCACTCTACCTTAGGCACGCAGGTGTAGGGACTTGGCCAATCTTCTGCCACGGCCAGACAACAACTATTGTGAAGTGCAGGACCGAGCCCATGTCTATATTACAGATGCTCCAGCAGCACTGCTACACATGCTACAGCTGTGTCCCTATAACGTAGATGGGTCCCAGCGACAGCAGGGGTTTTCTGTTGTTGCAGATAATCCACATCTCAGAGCAACAGTAGGTAGGTAGGTAGATGGAAGAATCCTTCTATCAACCCAGTCGTGAGTACAATGGAAGTTAATTTGACTAAACTATGGAAGTCAGAGATTTGAGCCTTTTCACAACTGTAGCTCTGCCAACCTAATTTAAGCATAGAGCAGGTCTCAATCTGGCTCCAAATCTCCTAAATTCAGGTGGACAGGCTCAGGTTGTAATGGGGCCTGATCAGCTTGTGTTTTGAAGTAATAATGCAGGATCTCTGTTTGGCTATTTTGGGAGAGGGATCCAATGACTCTCTAGCTGTTTTCTTGTTAATATTTAACAAAAAAATCCTACTGTACAGGAAGATCAAAAACATATTAATGAAATCAGAAACAAACAAGAGAATGGACAGCATGGATTAATATTAACAATTCAACAGCTTGATTTAAACTTAAGGTTACACATCAAAGAAAAAATAAACAAAACCAGTTTCCAGTCTTCAACATGAAAATTATTTTGCATTTAATGCTAAGAGGTGTGTGGTAGCACCAGAGCATGCACTTACAGCACTTTCCTCCACCCCACTGTGTGATATCACTTTAACAAGGATGATTAAAATAATAAAGGCATTCCTAAAAGCTGCACAAGAACTTGGCTGAAGTTAGGCATGAACATAGCAATCATGTTAGTATAAAACTGTATCTTCCTCCATATCCCTAACTATACAGCATGCAGCCAATCCTGGAATTATAAATGAGAGAGGAAGGGAGAACCAGAAAGAAAAACTGGTTTCTGGAAAATAAATTACGGCATATATATATATATATATATATATATATATATATATATATATATATATATATATATTTTTTTTTTCCTTGATAGCTTTCCTTTTTGGTGGAAAGTACTCTTTGAAAAACTCCCAATAACCCACAATTCACATCAGCTATAGGCTCAAAAAAGATAAGTTGTTTGTAGCTATTTCAACTTCTATAAAAAGTTCAGTACAATTGATGCATATAGGAAGGTTACAAATTATAGACTTCTGATATGGAAGATTTTGGTAGAAATTGGTCAGACTACTTTTCTACTGCTTCGTAGAAGCAGCGCTTTAATGTAAAGCAGACTTTAATGCTTAGAGTGCAGTGGGTCACATATGCAGTTATATTGCTATTCTAAAGACTATTTTGACCTATTTCCTTCCCTTTCATATAGGCCCAGTAAGTGCTAAAATCAAACTCATCAACACCGCTTTGCCCAAAAAAACCCAACAATTTGACCTTTGCAAAATTATAAAAGCAGTTAAAATTTTTCTTTACAACAGTTTACATATGAATAATTAACACACACAAAGGCTAGGCTGCAAAGGCATTTTATTGTCCCCTGGCATGTTTTCTCAATAAAGAAATTAATGAAAAAAAAATGCAAAAGCAGTATTGTCACCATGAATGTTGAAATAATTTGTTTTACACATATAACAGCAGCAGCAACAATGCCTGTTTTCTACCTTCAGCTGTTATCAAGGCTGAGCTGGCTTTGAATTCTTAAGACCTGTTTTTCATGTATAAAATACAAGACCATTGCATTGTCAGCAGCATTTTTTAAATCCCCTTTGGGTTCCCTTTGATGCACTTAAACAAATCCCCGGTTTCTTAAATGCAGAAAAGAGATAAGATTTTAAAAACTCATGGAAATGAGCTCACTGTGCTATTCCCACATTCTTTTTAACAGAAATTCATTTTAAAAGGTCTAGGGAGTTTCAACTTGAGAGGCTCAACTTTAAATCTAAGCAGCCAATAGTAAATATACATATAAATAAGACTCGCTTTCTTTTAAAATCTTCATGGGAAAGTCAATTCCCATTGCTCAATGCTTGTCAGCTTTCTAAACATTAATAAATATATTACAAATATTTACAAGCTTTAGTTTTTCTATTCTGACATGGAGATGAAACGTAAGCCATACATAAGACCTGTGGGTAGCTTCAAGAGGTATGCAGGCAAAGTGGATTGGCCCTTGACATTTGGAATGGGTTTGGGACACTATCACAAACAGTGAAGTGGAAAGCTCAAAACAGTCCAATTCTCCCTGATCCAAGCAAAGAGTGGACTGAGCTGCTTTCGCCTTTGCATGCGAAACAGAAATAGAATAGCATTTCTTTGTTTCCTCTGCCAAATTAAAGACCAGCCCATTGTACAAGGCCCTATTCTCCCTAATACCAATGGGATCAACCAGCATGGAAAAAACTCAGGAGAATGGCAGCTCAGCTGCAGAATTCTCCTTTTGAGGTGCCTGTAGGAGCCTCTGTGTGCTAATATGGAGGGGCTAAGTCAGGCAGGCAGGGTTAGGACTGGAAGCAGCCAGCCTTTGCACCATGCTGGCCTCGCACACTGGTGGACTGTAAGTGGCCATTCAGTACTTCACCGGATCATTTCTTGTTCCATGTTTGTACAGTGCCTAGCACAACAGGGTCATGGGCCTATGATTAGGACTCCTAGGCACTACAGTAACACAAACACCACAATTTAGTAAGCGTCAGCACTCCTCTACAGCATCAAGCCCCCTATGAGGATGCAGTGATATGGGAGAGAAGATCTCAGCAAAGGAGCCAGATTGCCAGAGGGTAGCAGGGATGTTGCACAGAAAAATAGGCCTTCATGGATGGTCCAGGATCTGGAGAGAAGGAGTCCGATTCACTATCCATACACTGGACATGCGGCATTATGAGGCCATGGCATCTGCCACAATCCACTCACAACATCGAGAAAACATGCGGGATACTCTGGACCTGTGAGAGCCTCAATGACATTATGGAACATATATCCTGCTTGGTCCTGCAACTTTTTCCAAGGTGCCATGGAGAAAAGCAATAAATAGATGATGTATGGGGTGAATAGAGAATGTTTTCCCAAGAAAAATTGCAAACAGAATGGGAGTTTAAAATAAAATTCCCATGTGCTTCCGTAGGAATTGGCCTTCTGGTTTGAATACTACACAATATATCAAGGGAAAAAGGGGTGGAGTTGGGCTGCAGGAATTAATTTTGGCACAGAAAAAGGCAAAAAAAGTGCTACCATATCTATCATATGATTATTAGGGGCTCTTTCATTTCCCATTTCATATGAAGTGCTCTGTGCTACCCCCACTGTCCCAAGTCCTTAACACATCAACATATTGTAATTCCTCTAACATGAAAAAACCATCATCCCGAGGTTACTAGATGGAGGGTATAACAGCTTTATGACCCTCTGCAGAAAGGGAAAGGTTAAGCATGGAAACTCACAGATTTCTGAATTTCCTGTGATCACCATTTCAATCAAACCCTTAACATTATCACTGGATGGATACATGCTGTGTGCATAAACTGTTTATGAACATATGATTAAAAGAACATGAGGATGGTTGTGTCCTCACAAAAAGAGAAGTAAGGGAAGATGAGGGAAGTGTTTGCTCCTGTAGGCATGCTGTCATGGCTCAGCTTAAATTAAGCCGACTCCAGCTATGCATTTTGCGTAGCTGGAGTTGAGTACCTTAAGCCGACCTTCCTGGTCTAGTACAGACCAGACCATGTTTACCTAATACTAGACTAGCTGCTTTGGAGTCATTACAGTTTAACATGCAACTATGCTTTGAAGGGAAAATCCTGCATAGCTGGGCAGCACAGAGCCCAGCCTTCTGTGAAACTGGAGTAGCTCCACTGCATGAAAGGCAGGGATCTGGTTAGGGAAGCCTGGAAAGGTGTCTACTGCCCTCCCACACACCAGGGATGGTGCAGCAGCAGTAGCAGAGTGGCTCTAATGTTGCTCAGTTGAATATGGAAGCCATACTCTGATCACCAACTCAGAACCCTGGCAGCAGGTTGAGAATTGAGCTCCTAGGGACTTAAAATGCATAATATTTGGTTTAAGAGATTAGCATTTATAAATATGTATTTAGAGCTTGAAAACAGATCAATCTTACTTGTATTATGAAAACCCTGTCCCAGCTAGTTTGGAGCAGTTCTGAGGTATCTCTCATGAATCTCTAGTACAGAAATGTTAATAAATAAATCTGAATCTTTCATAGTATGATATTCTATAATACACCACTGTATCGATATTAAATATGGATCTGGGTATGAAAAACATTATGAACAAGTTACTGTGTACGCTGATTTTCAAGTATTAATAACTTTGTCATGTTAGCTTATTTTTAAATACCAAAATGACCTCTCTCCATATTATGGATTAAACTCTGAATATGTTTAAAAACTCTGATTATTGCTTTAAAAACAAAACATTTTGAATATAAAAAAAAGAGCAAAAAGCATGTGATGTTTGTTAATATTGTAGCATTATTGGAACTTTTAACAGACACACTTTTCCCCCACACACATTTGTTAAAAAGCAAAACAAAGTGCTCGTAATATGGGACTTCATGGTCCCAAATTTCAACAGGATTCCAAATTTTACAGTCAAATTATAAACCCCTGAAAAAATGGGATTTATAACGAATGTGCTCCCAAACTTTAATTATAGCAGTGCTTGTGTGTTCCACTATAATACAAATATATACATATTACCCACCTTTCTCTCTGGGTAACTATGTTACATACTTTACAGGAATTCAGTTGAACTTAAGAAGCCTTCCTTACATCCTCCCCTCCCCATCGAGTGTACAGTTCCTCCTACCACTAAGACTACAACTACCAAATATAATAATCATAATACATTCAAGATAAGGAATAAACTACTCTTACCTACACAGGAGACACTTATAATTACACTGGGGCATAGAAGTACAGCAGGTCAGGGGAATGGCCCCACATGTGGACCTACAGACTATTCAGATATTTTGCACTAGAAGACAGGACACTATGAAGTTCCACATTGGACCATGATCTCAGAGCAGTAACAACCGTTGAAAGAAAGAGAGTGCTCGTAGCACTAGCAAAACCTTCTAGGTCTTGTGCTGTGAGATGACAAGACCAACAGCCCACATTAGGTATTTTGTGAACTACATTGCTCCATGTGTCATATAAACTAGAACATGAACACTACTAGGTTGGTAATGCCAATATGACTTACTACTTACAACAGTGCTAACATTGGCCCCCGCGCTAAATTTGATTCTCCTTTAGGAATACAATTCAGCTCCTGTCCTGAAAAACAGTTCATGGAATGATAAAAAGCTGAATGCAAATAAAGGCTTTCTAGCTCCACAAGCCACACACAAACACAAAGGCAAGAGTATCAAATTATTTTTTCCTTCCTGTGCAAATGCGTTTTTGGCTGACCTGTCACATATCATTAGCTATAAATAGGAACAGAGTGTCTGTGGAAACCATAGAGTAGCAACCCCTGTGATCTAATGCAAATTCGAGCTTAAGTAAAATGAATGGAAGGAAAGTTTCAGTGATCTCTCTCACGGATGCTGATCTCATGAAGACAAAAGCATAGAAAAAGGCACAAGACTCAGATCTCATTGATAGTTCTCTCAGAAGGGCTGTATTCAGAGGTGCCTGGTGATGACATGTAGAATGACTGTGTTTTCCTTTTTAACCTGGCTCGTTTGTTGGCCAGAGAGAGGCTGCGCCGGCTTGAGCTGATGATTTCGGAAATAAATTTTTTGCAGTCCACACACACCTCCATGGTGCTCCAGTCCTCCATTAACTCTTTGGGAAATTGTAGGTCTTCATTTGATTTATCCACAGACTTGGATTTTGAGGATAATCTAAAAAACAGAGAAATTGTCATACTTAATACCATGATTTACCATTCAGACACCAGTGCAGACACCTCCCAAAGAGAAAGAAAACACTAGTTCTGTCCCAAGTCGAGGCCCTCTGATGCAGGAGAGGGGAGGCAAAGGGGGCAACTGCCCCAGGGACTGGGGCTACCAGCTGTGTCCACTGCTACTGGACCTTAAAAAACTGGTGCTGGAGCCCTGCGCCTTGTTCTCTGGGAGGCTTCCTTTCTGGGAATGTGGAGTGAGTCCTCTCTCAAGTGTTGTGCTCAACTCTTGTCCTTCTCCTGACTTAATGAGGATGCAAAAAAAGCAGCAAGGAGAAATTGGATGTTGCAAGACAGGATAAGATTACATGGTTATTCAGTGAAGGCTAATATAAAATATGATTCGGCAAAGAGGATTTTATGAATGACTACATAGATGTCTTAATTTGGCTAATTTGTGTATAGGCACCATGGCAGAAGTGAATTTTGAAGAAGAACGTGCACACAGAGAGAAGGGCCTGTGGAGCTACATCTTGGCCTTATCCAAATATTATTTCGGAGATTAGCTTTAACAGCAGTCTGTGTTCAAAAGGTAAAACCAAAAGATTATTTTATAATGTTGCCAAGCAAAGTGAAATAAACTTATGTCTAGAGCAGGGGTCAGCAACCTATGGCTCACGGGCCAAATATGGCTCACGAGGGAGCTAGATATGGCTCTTCTGGAGCCCCAGCTCAACCTCTCCCTAGCTCCCCCTGCAGCAGGGAGCCAGTGCTGGCGCAACAGCATTATAACCCCCCACAAGATTGGAATGACAGTGTTGGCTTGCTGCGGGCAACTGGAGGAGAAAGCCCTGAGCCTCCCCACTGGATCTGGCATGAGTGGAACAAGTGGGGAACATGTACTGCCCTTTTCCTTCCCCTGGCATGCGGGGAATAAGTGGAACCAAAAATGGCTCCATGCGTGCTGCCATTTTCCTTCCCCTGGGAAACACTTTTCCCCTGGGACACCCCTTGAAATCCTTCCTGGAGGCTTCATTCTGGCAAATGGGAGCAGAAGGAGGCCAGATAGCCTGCTCCCTGGCCAGACACCCTGCCCCCAGCCCGCTTCTGACTGGAGCACCCAAAGAGTGAGATGTTTTAGTTCTGATTTTTCTGTGGGTCACTGGCCCTCGACACAAAAAAGGTTCCCCACCCCGCCATAAATAAAGACAATGTTGAAATCTTGTGTGTTGGACATAATATTTTACTTTATTTAAAAGTGAAGCCTGGCCAACACTCCTGCACACTCCCCCATCAACACTGAGCCCATCATAGACCTGAACCCCCTGTCATTTGCCCCTCATACTTCCACATACCCCAAATCCAGCACCTTCACATCCCCAGACTCCTGCACCCCCACATTCCCAGCTCCCTGCCATAAGACTGACAGAAGATGGCCTGAATGTGGGCATAAAGCTGGATTTGATCAGTTATGATGTAAACTTTAAAGAAATGTATGAAAAGATGCAGCAGCAGAAGTCTCATTAAATAAAGTCTGCGAGTACAATGTTTCATTTATTCTATTATTAATCATTATATCAATTATCAATAATATTAAGTTGTATATTTTCAGTCATGCAAATGGGCATTCTAATACGGGCTCTTTGTTGACCACTCTGAATTTTGATGCTCTTTGGTTTGAAAAGGTAGCCGACCCCTGGGCTAGAAAGTAGAAAGAGTTTGACATATGTAAGTCATTGTCTAAAAAGGGAGATTATTCCCTATTCCATTACCAAGATCATGCAGATGTTTCTTCAAAGGAGACATACACACCAGAAAAAATGTCAGCGTATACATCAGCTATATTGATATTGCTGTCATTGTAAGCTATAGTACAGAGAGAGGACAGAGCACATTTTAAATATTATGGCAGCAAGTCTAATGTAAGTAAATTAATTTATTTACTACTCAAGTAAATATAGTTTATATTTACTGAGTAGTACATGAAAAGTAATCAGGATAGGTTCTGTTCCACTAGAAATTTAAGGAAATACCTCAATCTTTATCCACTGGAAAAATAAAATTGGCGAGGAAAAACACTTATCTTTCGGTTTATAAAAAGATACAGCAAACATTGGAAAATTAAAATAAGATCTTAGTAGATTATGTCCCGTTAATTACTATCAGACTGAGAAGAAGATCTTGTGAAGAGCTGCTTACCAGAAGCACAGCTGAACTAGAAATGTCTCTCACCTGGACATGCTCTTAAGTGGACGGTGGTGGCTGGTGGAAGGTTCTTCTGGTCTCATAAAACTTTCTCCTCTCTGCAAAGCAGAAGGTCCCAGAGAGAAGATAGGAAGGGTAGAGTATGGCTTTGATGGCAACCGCATCTGTTACAAGAGCAGGAGAATGACTGTGTGAATTATTGTCACCAAAGACACAGCCCTTCTGAAAGGAACAAACTGTAGGTTCTTGAACGTACCTTTTTGCAACACTGTGAACATACAGGCCTGTGTAGAAAAGTAAAAGTATGAATCTTTCAACTGAAAGAAATGTTATTTAAGTAAGACAGCATAGGGTGAACAGAGTTTCATATTTTCTGCCTTATTATCACCTTAAAATTTGCTCAGTTTACAAATAAACATTTTCCCCAACTGCTAACACTACCAACTGAAATGGAATCTGAAATTCACTTTGTTCTTTTGGGTTCACATGACACCCCCGGAAAGAGGATTCGGTAGAATCTCTCTCGTTGTCTCATACCCACACGGACTCTGCTGGGCTTATAAGGGAGTGCTTATTAGCACTGGAACGGTTACTGTTTAATTCTAAAACCTGAGCAACTCTGTATCTGAACACATTAAGGGATCAGATATCCTGAATAAGGAAGAGTCATTTTTCTGATCATAACTGCATTTCAAAACCAAAACCAAACAACACTGTGAATTAAAAATAGAAAACAGTGGGTGCTTGTTATCAGATACCAAAAACTCACCTCTTACAGAACTGACAAGTGTAGGACCAGGTGAAGAAAGAAAACCGCCTTGTTCGACAACAAAAACAGAGCTAAAGAAATTGAAAACAGAAGATACTGCAATGTTAGCAGTTCGGTTCTGGAAATAAAATGGCATGCTTCTAACTGGGCCTTTGGTGAAGATGCAGAGCCTGAAGTTAAGTTAGATTTATTTGATGAGGTCAAAGTGAAGGAGCCCAGAGAGGAAAAGAAGACACTAATTATTTTTCACAATCTGTAATCTCTGGGGAAAAAAATACACTGGCAGATGGGTGCCCTGTTATTAAATCCCTCTAGGTCACATGATTTCCCAGAAGATTTAAGTTCTTTTTAGCTTGTTACTCATGAGCCTCTGAATATTGCACCTAAGACTCAAAGAAACAAGAGTGACTGCACCCTGCTTACCTTTGAAGGACAATGGAGCCTCACAATAATCCCCTTGCTTTAAAACTTGGAATTTACAATTCAGTCAGGCAATAGGAAAAAAGATTTCTCAACTGCTTTATTCTAAATTAATTAAAATAATTTGTTGATATATTTCATTGTCTCTCTCATATATTAGGGCTTGGTTTCACTCTTTATAAAGGGAAAGCTTTTCTGACTACTAGGGGTCTGGGTCAAGTTGTGAATCCCATCTTGTTTTGTAGATACCATTTTGTTTCAAGGGTTCCATTTTATTTTGTAATCTTCATGTTTGAATGTGACCCTCTTATGTTGCATTGCAATCGCCAGTGTGGAACTCAGCACCTATTTTGTAGTGGGAGCTTCAAACCTAGTTGAATGTATGAGAAATTGGCATGCAGCAATTCAAAGCCATCAGTACTGTTTGTCTCTTTGCTGCCAGCCCAGCAATAAGAAAAAAGATTCTTTACAATGGAAGCTGAGAGATGGTGGAGGTATCACGAGGGAGAATGCCTAACCAAAGGGCTACCTAGGTGGGAATACTCTATTGCATGCTAGGAGAACAGGCAAAAGAAAGAGAAGTTAGGACTGGCTGCCTGACCTACGGATGCTGACCAAATCCTGAACTCATAGGAGGGTGAGATCAGACTTGGGGGCTGTACTGAGGATTTTGGTTTTTTCAAACTCGCTCATGTGCTTTGTTAAGAGCAAAGTATCTGTGATTAAGAAATTCCTTAGCTAAATTAGTCTTTGTTCTTTGCTTGCCTGCCGTATTGTCTCTGAAGGGCCAAATCAGGAAGCTCAAAGCACTCACAAAGAGGTGGAACATATGTAAACAATTTGGAACTCGGTAGGCAGGAGTGGCCTGAGGCCGGCTGCGGCAGCTGGCGCCCCAGGCAGAAGGTGTGATCGGCGCCCCCGCCTGCACAGCCGTCAATGACCGTGACGTAATCACGGGGTGCTCCGGCACCCCGTGACATCATCATCGGGTGCCCGGGCTGGCGGCGCCACAGGCAACTGCCTAGTTTGCCTAGGTTCACGGGCCGCCCCTCTTGGTAGGGCTGCATCACTGGTTCTATGGTCCAAATGAGGTACCAATTCTCAAGAAGGGTAGCAGACACAGGATATAGGAATAGTAACCAGACACTATCCAGAGCTAGGAATAGTGACCAGACACTATCCAGACCCAAGGCACTTAGAAGCACGTGGAAGCCAGCAGCTGAGTCCACTCAACAGACTGGTGTCTATTCAGACAGGGGAACTGACCTTGTTTATGACAACAACTATTGTAAATGCCACCATGTCTTTATGTAGGATCAAACATAAATGCTATATTCCTATCCATGTTTTTGAAGTTTCCATATATAAACAAAGGAAACTAGTCCATGTGCTACTTCTTGTAGAGAAAGTTTAGTTTCTCCAATATAGTCAGACTTATTGAAAGTCAGACTTGTTAATTACTAATGAAAACCTGGCACCTGAATTCTATTTCCAATTCATGTTCTTTCAAAGCATGTCTATACTGGGGAGTTATTTCAAAATAACAAGACGAGCATCCACACTACCAACTCTGTTATTTCGAAATAACTCCTCCTGCTCGTGAAGAGGAATAAGCTATTTTGAAATAGTTATTTTAGGAGTTATTATTTTGAAATAACTTATTTCGAAATAACCTAGTAGTAGACATAGCCTTTCTAACTGGAATCTATGTGATTTACTTCCCTCCCTAACAGCTCTCAGTGGATCAGCTGAACTAATCATACCTTTCCTTTTTTGAGGGCAGTGTAGACATCTTTATACTGTTGGTACTTTTCCAGCTCTGCCTTCACCAGCACCTGACGAATGTGCATGACTTCCTCTACTGTCAGAGCCAGGCATTCCACTGGGTAACAAAATTCCTCCTAGAAAAACCAAAATTGATGTTACTATTGTAATTCATCTTTTCAAGATTTCAGCCTTGAAAACCAGCCACCTAGTTAGTAACTTCAAAGAAAAGATTTCACAACTCAAAAACAGAATAGTTCTGGCTGATCCATGGGCATCACATGAGTTCCAAACCAATCAAGAGACTGATAATATGCAGTTTTTTTCTATGAGCACTTATGTCATCTGACATCTGTTTCCAATTATTTGATTTTATTTATTATGAATATTTGTTTTAGCCAATTACAATTAAATTTTATAATTTGAAAGGACAAGAGGGGTTTTGATACATAGTTGTACAAGACATTTCTTGGTGCTGTTCCCTTTGATAATATACTGCTTAAAGACAAGAGTTTCTCTGAGACTTTGTGGTGCCCAGAGTAGCTGAAGAAAGTGGTTAGTAGCCCTTCAAAAATAACTTTTTATTCAATGGTACCAGATATTTGTAAAGATGGTTATAATTAGATTCCAGAAATAAAATCTAGACCAAAACTATTGAAAATCTTTGATAGACAGTTAATACACACAGTTTTCCTTCCCTCTAAGATATCAACTTAAACTTTATTAAAATAATCTTAAATATAATGCTTGAGCAAAAGTGTTATTCTATTGTGGTATTCTTAGTAGCATGGAATCATGCCCAGGCTACTAATTATGGAACTACTGCCCATCTGTGAAACTTCCATCCATGCTGTGCCAATACATTTAAGAGAGTAGTAATCCTGAGCATATGGCCTTTAACGGCAGTACCACCGAATAAAAAGCCTTGTTCCCATTTATAATCCAGCCTTGAGGCTGATTGCATGATTCTAACAGAAAGACAGAACTCTGGGAATTCCCCTCATTTATCATAGAGAACCTGTAACAACGAAATTTAATGTTCTCTGAATAAATACAGGAAATCTCCTTTGTACACACAAAGACACTGCTGACTGGACTCTCCAGACAGCTTGGGTATCTAATTGATATATCAGAGTGATGATTCAGATTAGTTGTAAAATGCTCAATTCAGATAGTCTTAAAATTATGTTCTGTTCTGACCTTCAGTTAGAGAGAAAATATTTTGATTTCTGTTGCAGACTTGGCAAACATTAGCATTTAGGAACCACTATATTTTTAAGAACTGTTGTCTTATCTACCAAAAAAAGGAACATTAAAAAATTCACCGTGTTTAAGGTACCCATAAAAAGCAAAAATTGGGTTAATTTTGGTTCTCTTTGACAAGCCAAACCTCTATGGTATGTTCGTACTGGTGAAACTTAGGTTTCTGGAAAAAAACAAACTATCAAAACCAATGCTCTGAGAGGTGTAAAATTCCATGAACAAAATAAATATACCCTTTCATTAACAGCAACCTTGCATGAAACTGCATCGAACAGTATTGAATTTTGGATTTGTATGATGATGACAGCACTATTAGATATCAAAAATGATTTGGGAAAGATGGAGAGGAAGAAGAACAGATGAGAAAGTGTGGGGCAGGCAATGCCAATGAGATATTTATTTTCTGTTTGTGCTAAGTGTGATTTACTGAATGCTTTTGATCAATCACACTTTTCAGTATTTCAGAAAAGTATTGCGATTTTTTGCTTTATTATACTCAATCATCATATTTAATCCTTCCCTTAGGGTGCGTCTACACAGCAACATTATTTCGAAATAACTTAGTCCACATCTACACAGCAGGCGGTTATTTCAAAATAATATCGAAATACTGTCAAGCTGGAAGACTTCTTACTCTGACTCCTGTAACCATCATTGTATGAGGAGTAAGGAAAGTCAGTGGATGAGTGCTCTATCTTGAAATAACTGCTGTGTAGATGCTCCCAATTTCAAAATAAGCTTTTCTGAAATAAGCTACGTAATTGACGTAGCTCAATTTGTGTAGCTTATTTCAAGTTAAGCCCTGGTGTGTAAACGCACCCTTACACAACAAAACGGTCATTATGCTGAATATTTTAAACACCAATCTGTGGCATATTGGATGACATATGATAAATATACATGTTGCAACTTTTAAAGTTTAGCCTGTTTAATATGTGTCTTTAAATTTACTAAGATGCTTTATCAATAAAGTTTGTTTCTGTACAACTAGTACTTCAGGTGTTTACTAGGTAGCAGAAGTATGATGTAGGGATGTTAAATATCGGATAATTGAATAGTCGAATAACCTCATGAATTCTTATCAGTTAGTCGACTAGTCCCTGGGGGTGGGGTCAGCAGCCAGTGCACGTCACTCCCAAGAAGTCCCCTGCCACTCCGCACTGGTGCCTCTGTATCAGGCAGGAGCTGGTCTGTGAGGGGAGCCAGTTTAAAAACCTGTCACCCTGTGCTGTTGTCTCTGATAAAGAGGCAGCAGTTCAGGGTGGCAGCAGCCTGTGTCTGGGAAGAGGAAGCGGACTCCTGGACCCGGTGTGAGCCGGAACGGAGTTGGGCTGTCTGCCTGCCCGACTCCTAACACACTTTAAATGCAGAGCTACAGCAGGGGTAGGTCCTGGACCCGTCGCAAGTCAGGACTGAGCTGGACTGCTGGCCAGCCTGCTAAAACATTTACTGGCAAAGAGGGAAGAGGGTAGAAATGCAGGTAATCTATAGCATTAATAGCATCTATAGCTTTCGCTAATCGGTTAATTGACTACACCATTACATCCTTAGCATGATGTGGATCTGGTCTTGCCACCATAAAAATTAATTTTCATTAAAATTAATGTGAATACCCTGGCAGGCAAAAGGGGAAATGTGGAAAATGTTCACTTGTTTAAATGCTAATGTTTTAATTCCAGTGGTTACATAAGGACAACAAAGCTTTAATGCAACATTAAATGAAAGTTAAATGATAGACTGAATTCTGAAGAATGCTTATTTTTTTAAATCTCAGAATAAAATTAAGTACATGCCAAATCTTTAATTTCAACAGTAGCTCAGTCTTTAAATTAAACTAATCAAAATTACATTAACCACGGACTAAAGTTACAAAACCAGTAACATTTTAGAGTTTTGACTTTAACGCCTATCCATAATCCTTGTCCATGTCATAGGGGCTATATATGGTAGTGTGTGTAATGTCCTAAGACCTCTGTAATTCCTCCACTCAATTGCATGTGTTAAGGACAGAACCTGGTTTCTGAATTTCCTTGTTTTTCTGGATTTGAATCTGAGTATTAATTAATATATTAACGACAATTTAGTTTGGTTATTTTTAAACAGAAAAAAATAAGCCATGTTAAAAAGATACTTTTCTGTGGTTGAAAAATTAATGAACTTGTAAAGAATTTTCTTAATATTTTGACTATGTAGTCACAGCACAACAAGGATTCAGAACTATTACATAGTATATGTGGTGAATTTATATCAAGAATAACATGTAGCATAAATTACATATCCTTAGTATAAGTGATTTGTAGATTATTTTCAATATATCCTCACCTAAAAGATCATGCTAATTATGTATAAACAGTACTTTTCATATTAATTTATTAATTATACCCAATGTGTTATAAAACTTCATTAAAAGTTATTAACATGAATTCAAAAGCGTCACAGCAGGAAAGTACTGTATACACAAGTGTTGGGTGTAATACAAAAGTTATACAATACAGATTATGGCAGGCACTCTAAAGTCTGCCTAACTAGCCATCTTCAGTCTAGAACACTCAGCTACCTATATCTCTAGACTATATGTTCTTACAATATTCTCTGGCTGGGACCAGAAATGAGAAGAATCTTATGATGTTGCATTTTTTCGTTTGCTGTCCTTTCACAACTGATTTCTTTTTCCCATAGGGTGATTGAAGGATCTAAAACACACACATGTACTCTACAAGCACTGAAATCAATCTCAATCAGGAGTAGTGTGCCAACCTAAGTGGTTAAATCTTGCCACTGTTTAGGAACTGCTCCCCCTAGAAGGTATGTGCTTGTAAAAGTAATTTCCAAAACCAGCATAAAGAGGCAAACCTTCGGGGGTTTCCACCTGCTGGTAAAAGCTCTGTCACACAGATAATACATAGCCCTTGCCACTCCAACAAGGGCTGCTTCAAAGGGATGAGAGCTGAGCAGAGAAGCTGTTTGTATGGTTGAAAAAAGTGGTCTGAAAGTTGTCCTTGGAAAAAAAATGGTTATCCTAGGAACCTGAACAATAGATAGGAAATGCTGAACATGAATGAAATTGTTAGCAGGAATTCTGGATTATGAAAATAAGCAAAACCATGACAACTTTCATATGTACATCTCAGCACACTGACTGCATCTTACTGATTAGGTATTACGCTGGGTGACATTGTAAGTATACCACAAAGGCCACAGATGGAAAAACAGTGAACTGTTTAGCTGCAGTTTCTGTGACTGCCCATTTACCATTGATATGCTGACATGACAAAGGACAACATTTGGAATTTTTCCAAGTTTATTTTCTCCCCACTCCTCTTACTTTAGCGCTAATTCTCTTGGTATGCTGAGATGCCTGTTCACAAAATCCTAGTTAGTATGCAAGACAGACCAGTTGGCTGCTAATCCTGCTAAGAAACTGTAGCAATGGCCTTTTTTCATTGGCACTGATGGCTATTTAAGGACAAACTCTTTCACCTTGAAGGGAAACTGCTGTCCCTGGAGCACATAAAAACTGAAACTGTCAATCCTTGAGGAAAGGATGAAGATGCATTCAGTCAAATAGTACACAAATAATATTTTTCACTTATCTAGAGGCTTCCACTTAACGAACAGAAGTATCATAAAAGCAGTATCTGGTTTAGAAAATAAGAGATGCCAGATTGCATGAGTTGCAGGGCCTGGTTAGGTTTAATGTTAAGAGTACACAAAACTGTGTAATGAATTTAAAACAAAAAGATCAATGATTTATCAGTTACCCACCCCCAGAGGGCACTATTGCAAAGATTAACAAATATATTTAGCAACAGCACATAAAACAGACTATTCAAAGGACTTCATTTCAACATCAAATTTTCTTCCTTTTCACTTCATTTACAAAAGCATATTTAACAAGCTGGGTAAGGGATGACAGTGTTCTTTGGAGTAAATAATGATCCAAAACACTCATTTATGTAACCCATGCCGGACTCCCACAGATGTTTCCTTGCTGCTTTTGCTTGAAGTTTCTGTTGCTTATTTTTGTTGTTTCAGTTTTTTGTTAGAATTAGAATTTTTCTCTAGTGGGTCTATTACACACAACTGCCCCCCACTTTGCAGTAGCTAAATTGCAACGAATAGTATACAGAAAGAAAGACATATTTATGAAAATTTGAAATAAATCACATGAAAAACATAACCAAGCTACTTAGGGAAAGGACCTCATATTTAAGCTTTTTAAAGTCACATGGTCCTCCAAATTTTGTGTTGGATAAGTAAGTTGGCTGCTGGATTAATATCACAAAGTAATTAGTTTAGAAATACTGACAGTGTAGAGAAGTAGACAAGAGACTGATACAGAGTTGTTTTCCACTGCGTATTTTTGCCTATGAGTACTTATGTGAAAATAAATTTTATGGTCCCACAAAGAACAATTGCTGCACATTAATTCTTTTTACAGTGCCTCATCCAGGAACAATCCTCTTAAGTGTTAGAGGTTCCAAAAGTTACACTCTAAACAAACTCTTGGAGAAAAAATTCTAGGTTGTGCTATACTCCGCTGGGCTCATTTCTGTTCCTTGAGAAATGAGGTAAGATTACTTGATGCTCTTCAAGGTGGCTGACAGACTTTGCTGGGCCCTGGGCAAGCTGGGGAGAAAGGGGCACTCCTGGGCCCCTGGAAAGGGCGGGGTCTCAGGCAAAAGGGGTGGGGCTAAGGGTTAGTTTTCTCCAGCCAGCCTTTCAGTGCCACCCAGTGCATGCCACCTTGGGTTTTAGCAGTTATTTAAAAGGCCCAAAGCTCTGGAAGCTGCGGTTGCTGCTGAAATGGTGGCAGTGGTCGGGAGCCCCAGCCCTTTTAAATTGCTGGGCCCTTAAACAGCTGCTTCCTTTGTCCCCCATCCCTGCACACTCCAGTTGGCTGGCCTGATGCCATATTCAAGTTAGAAGTATGTGACACACGCAAAGCCAATTGTTTCCTTATAGAAAAGTGGGGAAAAACATCCTCCGTATCCCTGAAGACTACCGAATAATGACATTCCAGCCTCATCTCTCTGAAGGACTTGTCAGCCACCAAAGAAAAAGAAACAGGACTTCAAAGCCCACCAATGCCACTCTGTCAAATAGAGGACTGGTGAGAATTCTTCCACTGAATGCTCTTATCAATCTGGCTATATACAGATACCTCAAAGGGGCACTTTGAACCCCTACTGCTAGGGAAAACAAACCATGAACTGAATCCTGGGCTCTTACATTAAGTTGCAAAGTACCCTGTGCCAGGACAAAAGAGCCAACATTCCGTCCCCTTTGCTACCAAGGCTCTGTTGGAAAATACTTCTCAATTAAAACTAATTGATCAAATGTACTGTACTTTCTTTTCAAAGAGCAAAACAATTTATGCCTCAGTGACCTCAACAATGCAAAAGTTGGAATCTTTAAAGATTTTTCTCTCACATTATGACTTTAACCAAACTACAAATAGTTCTTTACAAGGACAGAAGAGAAAGACATCCATTCCTTCAGCTGCGAATTAAAATCCTGAACCAAAACCGGGGAAAATAGATTCACTGCTGTTCCATTTGAGTGGAGGCAACTCCAAATCTGTTATTTAGAAGCTATATTATTTTTTGAAAGTGGCTGGAAAAAACTAACAACCCAGAGATGGACCTCAGTCACAAAGTTCAGATCCAAAGCCACACCTCTTCAAAGTTCTAGGGCATCTGAGAAAGAGAAAATTTAATCTTCATTCAAACTCCCCCAAAAATTCAGGACTGGCTTGAACTTGAGATTTTGTGTTGTATCCAGTTCTAACCACAATGTAACCAAGTTTTAATTTTGTTTAAACTGTGGAGTTATTGACGTCCTCACACTATAGCCAGTGCTTATGATACTTACAAGTGACCTGGAGCTCTGTTTTGAAGGTGGTAGGAATTGTCTCACATTGGTCGGTGTCTCCTTTTCAATGGAGTGTCGTCTTTGCGGTGGTTGCCGCCTCTCTGGCTGTGGCGTGGATGATATTGGCAAAAACTTCGGAGGCACTAAAGATTCAACCAGCAAAAATTAGATCCAATGACCATTCAATAACATTGTTTAATATTGGGAACAACTGCATATCGGTGGAAAATCTATTGTTAATTTCCAACATAGAATATCTTCATATAGACTTCAAATGGGGCACATTTTCAAAAGTGGATGAAGTGAAAATGTCTCCACAAAAATGCAAAGGCATCTACAGTTTCACCCACAGAAAAAACTACTCACGGGCATGCAATTACACAACTGACAGGTACGAGTAACAATCTTTGTGCATAATTCAGCTTTCTGAAGATGCAGTGGGACAGTAAGAAAGTCCTTTGTTGAATATACATTTTTAAACATAAGGGCACTGAAGGATGCCTCCAACCCAACCTACGTTGCCACTTGTAGAGAGTTCATGAAAAAAAATACTAAAAATAATACAGAAACTATTTCAGATAAACCTATGTGCTTTAGAAGCATAAAAATAGTTACAGAAACACTGTCAACTTAAAAATCACATTTATGTCAATCTGTTTGAATTAAATATTGTTACACAGTAACATCTACGATAACCATAACTGAAAAAAGATGACAGAGAAAAAATATTTATCTTTTTTTCAGTTGTTTTACTTGACGCATTGGCAGAACTTTGTTTATTGGAAAGAAAACACTAGGGATTTTTAATGTATTTACAACCAACTAATCTTAATAGAATTTTATAAAAGTTCCAGGACACATTTCTACTGAGCTAAGTTATGTACAATTTTGTTTTGAAAAAATGTATGTAGTTAGAGCCAACTGTGAGTTGAGAATGATCCTTTAAAAGGTCACCCACTTGTATCGCACAAGTACTGAGAAAAAGTCTGATTCAACAATATTAGAAGATCGTCCATGTTAAACAATCAATTTTTGGCATTCCCTTGAGCAATTGATGAAAACAGTTTTCACTGTATATCATAATACATTAAAGCGTTAATGGTAATTCAAAGGTCTAAATGGTAGAATCATAAAATACTAGAACTGGAAGGGACCTCAAGAGGTCATCAAGTCCAGTCCCCTGCCCTCAGAGCAGAGCCATTTTCCTAATGTCCAACCTAAACCTCCCTTGCTGCAATTTAAGCCCATTGCTTCTTGTCCTATCCTCAAAGGCCAAGGAGAACAATTTTTCTTCCGCGAAGAAAAGCGGAAGAGCAAACATATTCCTTGGATGCAGCAGGGCTTTTGCGGGATACTGCCAGAGCCTGCCTCTGGAACCTTTGCCTCTCCCTCCCTCCAACCCTCTGCTCCCCCTCCTGCATCTCTGTCCCAGGTCACAACCCAAGCCCCTGCACCCCCTCCTGTACTAGGTCACAATCCCCTTTTGGACCTGTACCCCCTCCTATATCCCTCCTACAACAGGTCAGAATCCTCTGCTGCACCCATACCTCTTTCCAGACTCTGTACCCAGATCACAAACACCTCCTTCACCCAAAATCCCTCCCAGGCCCCACACCCCCTCCTGAATCCCAATGCCCTACCCAAAGCTCACTTCTGCACCCAGTTTCCATCCCAGACCCTGGGAAGAGTGCTGCCCTTGACCACTTACAAAATGCTGGCAGTGGCCCCCCCATCAAAATTATTGCCCACCCCTGTTATGGAGGCTAATATGTCCTTTCTACACTGAGGGAAGAATACATTACTTAATGAACTCCACAATGGCCAAGGTTCTGACCAGTGCAAGATGGGACAGTTGTGGGATGCAAGGCTGAGGAGCTGGAGGGAACTGACTGGAGCCTCCTTATTAATACTTAGTCACTGTCTAGAAGATGATTCATGTAACATGAATTGGTTGGTTGGTTGGGTGTGTCCCTGCCTGTGGATGCCTGTGTAAGTGCCAGATATTTATAGCTTGTCAACAGCATGAGGGCCAGCCCAGGTGGACGGAACACAGGGCTCAATGATCCCTCAGTCCGGGTTAGATCCTGGGGATCCCATTGCACTCCCCAAAAAGTGGCAACTGGGTTGACAGAATTCTTCCACTGACCTAGCACTGTCTACAGTGTGTTAAATGGCTTAAATACATTGCTGAGAGGTGTAGATTTTTCACAGCCCTGAGGATATAACTTTTGTAGGATAACTTTTGAGTGCAGACCTGGCCTCAGTCACAGAATGTATGTAGCTCTGTATTCTGAACAATTTGTTTTAAAGAAGGCACATCTCAGTATGAATGCTTCTGAATAAATATTTTTGGTATTTTAAAAATGAAAGAAGGGTCACAGTACTTCATGCTGGTGATGAATTCGTCTAGTAAAGTAAATGAGTTAACGGAGGCCTCTGTTCATACTGCAAATTCAATTCTAGGAAAAAGACAATTTTCCCCATGTAACAAACAAAATGTAACAATATTTTCATTCACTTACATTCTCTCTATACAGTATCCAATGAATAGACCTACTGTATGACATATCCGTCATGAGGACATTTACTTTCAATGTTAACCTATTCAGCAGGTCTCTTTTTCTAGGGTTGAGCCCTACATGCCCACAAACACTGAGCTGCTCTGATTTTTTAGCAAAAAATGTTAATGCAAAATTCATGATAGAAAATGCTAGAAGGTAGGAAAGCAAAACAAAAACTCTGTTTCTGCTTAAACAGGCTTCCCTAGACACTAAATACTTACTCTTTCTACCAGAGTTCGCTTCTTGAAAACTGTCTTCCATTTGGGAAAGAGACACGCTGGTGTTGCTTGCTGATCTGTGCATAGACTCCTCCTGGAAGTAAACAAAATTGGAAGACTTCGAATTTTTCAGTCAGTCTCTCTCACACTCCTTCCTCCCCATATAAATTATATATACACCAGCAAAAACTAGGCAAGCCTTGTGTAAATAGGATTTTCTAAATATTTTTGGGGGGGACAAACTGGAATACAGGCAGTCCCCGGGTTACGTAAAAGATAGGGACTGTAGGTTTGTTCGTAAGTTGAATCTGTATGTAAGTCGGAACTGGTACATATTTTGGGGGGAGACGGGGAGCTGGAGTTAGGTGGAAAAGACCCTGATTCTTATACAACTTCCTTATTCTAAGAAAAACACATACTTTTTTGATATGAAGGTTTTTTTGGTTGATATTTTAATTAAAAATTGATCATAAGTTTCAGTGTTTCATGCTATATCCAAATCTTCCTTTTGGAGTACCTGAAAGATCCCAGTTATTCATTTAATAGTCAGAATCTTTGTTTTTTATAACTAAAAAAAGTTTATTCAATGCATATTACTGTTCCAAATAGAATTTGCTACAGATAGTTCAGTGAAATAGGTATTAAGTGTAATCAATAGTCATTGGAGAGCACAGTGAAATATTGATACAATCAAAGCTGTTGTTGTATTCTGCTGAGCAGAAAATGGAAATCCCTTCCTGTGAAGTGTATGCGTGTGAATTTATCCACAAGATTAATTTTAAAGAAAAATTCTGTGTTGGGAACAGGAGTTTAGCCACAGGTGGGTCCTCATTGTCCACTCACCCACTTTGCAACCAGACCCATCCCCTCGGGGCTTACCCTGCTCCGCTCCAGCCAGGGTGTGGGATTGGGGCTTATCCCCTCTTCCTTTCTGTCCTGCTCCTCCCCATTCTTGCCCACCCACACCACTGAGTAATTTTTCAGCTTTACCTCTGCCAGGCTGGAAGGGACTTGTTAATTTCACGTGACGCTACCAAGATACTTGCAGCTCTAGTGCTGAAGAGGGAAAGAGCTGTTGCTTCCAAGGTGGGGACTGTAACACAATGGGTCTCACTGCCTGCTGCTCCTGCTGTTCCCTAGGAATTTAATTTTTCCGCTCTGGGGTGCCCCCTTTTGGCTGGTGTCTTGTTCCCCCCCCCAGCAGACCCACGTCCTCCGTGGCGAGAAAAGCCGCTCCGCTTCTCCCTGGTCTGCTGGGGGGAAGCGCCCCCCGCGCCACCGAAGGCGGCAACAGTGAGGGAGGCACCCCGCACTAGCTGCGCCCCCCCCCCCCCCGTTTGTAACTAGGGATCCAACGTAAGTCGGATTGATGTAACCCGGGGAATGCCTGTACACAGTACACACTCAATATATTTAATTATATTGTTAAAAATGAACAGAAAGCGAGGTAACTCTGTTGTAATCTGCCTCTTCCTCAATAATAATTATTTCTGGCATTGAGGGCCTAGCAGGGATTTATTTACAAGACAAATTAATACACATTTGTACTTCATATCTACAAGAAATCAGGATTCAGCACTTAGCGTCTCAGGTCTCCAAAGGAATGAGGCGTGACCCTGGTGGACATGTGACCCGGTAAAGAGCAATTAATCTAATCACTAATCTCCCCAACCCGGTTCTCTAATCTCTGCACTTCTCCCTCCCTCTGTGTTTAAAGAAATCTCATTCATTACATAAGCATGTTCTCATCGCAGCAGCCAAGCACTACCAAGTTCTAGGAGACAGAGAAATAGGCTTTGACTAAATTATAATCTGGGGACCCTAAGGGAATAATTCTAAATAGGTTAGCCCAGTTTACTCTCTATGCATGGAAACGTCTGAGTCATTCATAGACTATTAGAATACTAACCTCCCCCCGCTCATTTCTTCATGCCCCATACTGAAAAAACCAGAAAATAAATATGGTATTTCAACATAATGCTCTTGCTTGGTTCTCTTTACTTTTCCTCACAGGTCCTTTTACCCAACATCTGTCCATCTGGTAACTTTCTGATATTCAATTTATATTTGTTCTTTAATACTGAACACAGCATTGTGCCTGAGTTCTAACCAGCACTGATGAGGTTAGCATGATTATCTTCCTTGTTTCACAAACTATTCAGTTAAATCAACTCAATATAACATCTATCTTTTTTTGCAACAACATTGCATGGTCAATTAACTTTCCATTTATTATTTATTTTATCCTCCAGAGATTTCCCTATGCAGTATCTCAGGCTACAGTGTACTCCCCAATCCACTGTCATGCAGTTGATTATTTCTTCCTACAAAAATCAATTTATATTTATCTTTACTGACTTTCTTTTTATTTACTTAGTTCATTTTTCCAAATCACAGATCATGATGTTTTAGCTTCACACTGAACTGCAAGATAGAGGATCATGAATTCTAGTCTCGGGTGTTTCACTGGCTGCTGCTGCTGTTGCTATTTTGTTGCCCTTCACAATCTTATTATTAACAAAGCCTCATCCACTACTATTGTATATCTATTTTACAGATTAGATAACAGTGGTTATTTCAGGCAAAATTGTGAATCAGACCCAAATCTGATCCACTTTGTCACATTGACTTTCAGAATGACCATGTCCCATTATATGCCTGCATAACCCATAATACTGCAGGAATACTCTGTCAGCATCTAGCAGCTAGATCAGATATAGAGTTTTATGACTCTACTGCCTTCATTGACACATTTCTTAAGCACAAGTGATAGGGTATGTCTACACTACAGCACTATTTCGAATTAACTTAATTCGAAATAGTTAATTTGAATTAAGCTAATTCGAAATAACGCATCTATACACAAAAACTATTTCAAAATAGCATTTTTCTATTTCGAAATAGCACGTCCACACTGAGTGGACCCTGAACGGAAGTTAAGGCTGGCCGGAACCAGTGCCGGCAGGGCATTAGGTTAGGACTTAGTGTGTGGGGCTGCTGCCTGAGGCTAACTGAGCTCCGTGCTTAAAGGGACCCTACCCCCACCCCAGACAGACAGTTCTCAGAGTTCCCTACTTGTTTGTCTACCTCGATGAGGGACAGCAAAGCAGCCCTGTCTTGGAGTGCCCTGAGTGCCCACACTCGGGACACCAAAGCACTCGGACACATAGAGCCAGAGCTGCCCCTGGGCACGCCGGTGCGTCTCGTGGGGTCGTTGCCATCAGCCCGGCTGCACTTGCTGCAGGCTGCCATCCGGAGGGGAGGAGGGTCCATCGGTAGGCTGTCAGGATCCAGGAAGTCCTGAGGGAGAGCATCCACCCTGAGGAGCCCTCAGAGCCTCCCTGGTCCTCCCCACTCAGGGCTGGTGCCCCATTCCTCCCTTATGTCTTTCCACTTACTCCTTCCTAGCCCACCTTTCTGATGTCAAATAAAAGACACGTATGTTCAAAAATAGAAACTGGGTTTATTGAACAAAACTGGGGGGGGAATGGACCTCTGGGGAGACTGGGAAAAGGAGGTGGGAGGGGGGAAGAGGGAGGGTGGGAGAAAGGAGCTGGAAGGGGGAAGCCAGGGGAAGAAGGGGGAGGGGAAGCTCAGGGCTCAGGTTTGGGGGGTCTCGCCGGACCAACCTGACTTTCATGCAAACCTGCTCCTGGGTTTGCATGTGGTCTTTGGTGGCCAGGCTGGCAGCTATCCTACCATAGACGGCCATGTTCCTCCATCTAGGGCTGAGATCATGGAAGTTGGGGGCATCCCCCCCCAAACCTGAATAAGGTCAATGATCTCCACCCTGGACCAGGAAGGCACCCGCCTTCTCCAGCCTCTGGCAGGCTCCTGGGAGCTGGCAGACTGCTCCTGGGGAACATTGGAGGGCTGGCTGCCAGTAGCTTGCTGGCTGTTTTGGGGCCACTGGGTCCACTGCTGGCTCTGGGCTGGCAGGCTTGGAGCTGGCACAGGCACTGTGTCCAGGGTCTACCCCTTTAATGGCTCCAGGGCTGGGAGAGAGAAGAGTAAGTTTTCCTGGTTGTGCCCAGAATGGCCACCAGGGCTCCCTGGGAAGGGCTGGAGGCCCCCTATTTCGAATTAAGTGTCTACACAGCACTTAATTCGAAATAGCTATTTTGAATTTGGTGTTACTCCTCGTAGAATGAGGTTTACCAAACTCGAAATAAGTGCTCCACTATTTCGAATTTATTTCAAATTTATTTCAAAATAGCGGTTTGGCTGTGTAGACGCTATTAAAGTTAATTCGAAATAACTGCTGTTATTTCGAATTAACTTTGTAGTGTAGACATACCCATAGAGACTCATGTTTCACCTCTAGATATGGATGCCCTGATCAGTCCTCACTGTTGACCCAGAACAAGGACACTGTTACACTTGGCTAGACTTTCTGTAACTTCTAGACCACGCTCTCCTCCCAGAACCAGGAACAGAAACCATAAATACTTATGCCCAGCATTCCACAAATGGCTGTGTAACCCATAGGAGCCCACAGGGAAAAAACGAGGGGAACCCACCAGCAGCCCCTTATTAGCTTCCCACACCCTCTCTCTATGCTTCTTACCCACTGGCAGGTCCTAAGGATCAGCACCGCCCCTCTCCTTCCCCATGCCTCCAACCCCCTGCGATCAGTTGTTCTGCAGCATTCAGGAGGCTGGGGGAGGAGGAGGGAGAAAGGACACTATGTACTTGGGGGAGGGAATGGAATCGTGGGTGGGAAGAGGAGGGATGGGGGTGGAGCCTGGGGCAGAGCCATAGATTGAGCATTCCTCATACTTTGGAAAATTGGTAACCCAGGTTCAATTGTGCATTGTTTCTCTCTGCTTCCCCCCAGGCTCTCAACCTGTCCCCAAGGCCGCGCTGCTCAGGGGAGGTGGCTTATGAGAAGGGGTTGAGTTATTAAAGATGGGGCGGAGCAGGTGTGGAGTGTGGGGTGGTGTCCGGTAACCTACAACTTCCTAGGGATAGGAGGGACTGGCGGGAGGGATAAGGATGGCTGCTTGATCTGGCATTGCCCCAAACACACAGCACAGAGCTGCTTAGAGCACCACAGAATTTGGGACGGCTGTGTAGTTTGCATATTGATTGGGATGGGCTTGCTTATGAAATTATTGCCCCAGTTTATTAGTTCCATGAATTAGTAGAAAGACTAAAATCTGAAATTCAACGAGGTAAAAGCATGTTGACTTACCTCTGAATCTGAGCTGTCCAGTTCAGCCAATGTAGGGGCTTTAAGGAGTCTCTTTCGCTGCACTGTCACCTGGGTACTGCTGACACCATTCATCTTTGAGCCTGGCGCCAAGCTACCATTCACTACAGAGCTGTCTGCTAATTTTCTTGAGGCCTTTGGTGTGGATACATCTGGCAAAAGAAACAAATGGTTGTACCTGAGCCTTAGAAGGAACAGATATCAGGGCAATCAACTGTGATGCCCTTCTGAGCTCTTACTGCCAAGGCAGCATGCACAGAGAAAAACCTCATATGAAAACTTCACATGTAGAGTTATTTTACTTTAGCAACATTTTGCTCAGAAAATTACAGGCTGTAATTACATGTGTGACATGATGTGAGAGAATGAGAGCAGTGGAAATGAAAGCAGTGCACTTCAGTTTTTTAAGCTTCAGCATTTTTTAAAAAAATCCTCCTTTAAAGGAGAAAACATCCACCACCTAATGCGGGGTGGCCAACCCACGGTTCGTGAGCCACATGGCTCACAAAGCTGTCCCATGCACCCCTACAATCGGCCCCTGGCCCCCTGTGCGCCCCAGGTGCAAGGGAGCTGTCTGGCATGGCAAAATGGCGCTGGCAAGATGGCAGCGGCCGATGGGATCCTGATGTGGCAAAAAAGCTTGCCTGCGGTTTTTAAAGGGGCAGCATCCTTTTGTTGTTGTTGTTTTGCTCAACTCTGGCTGGTGGGGAGATCTTCCTTTATTGCCCCCGCCCTTTCCTCTCAACAATTTTGGTGCGGCTCTTCGCATTTTTTCCGCCGCTGTTTCGGCTCTCTTCATTTAATGGATTGGCCACCCCTGACCTAATGCTTTGCTGCAATTCAGCCTGGCCTACACTAACCCCCCGGCACCCGTCGATCTACCCTCTGCAACTTCAGCTACGCAAATAGCTTGTGTCTTCCATGTGGTAAGGTCAGAGGGGGCTGCTCTCCTGTCTACTCTGGCTACTTTTCTCATCCTGGTAGAGTACCAGAGTTAACAGGTGAGCATGTGGAGACTGATTTAAGGTGTCTAAATAGACATGATCAATCGACCACCGGTGGACTGATTGCTGCAGCACTGCTCTACCACATAATGGAGACAAGGCCCTACGTAAACAGAATCCAAAGAAACAGGGATGCACTGCTAAAACCAGACAGTAACTACTAAGTGAATAACAAGACCATTCTACATTGAAATTATGAATTTTGACACAAAACAAACACAAACTATTCCAGAGAAGGTACAATTATACTGTCTTTTTCATATAATGAACAGCAGTGACAATGAGTTAAACATTTTGTCTAAAATGTGCATAATCCCATGTTTATATCTGAATGCATAATAAAAATTAAAATGTAGATGTTTGGTCAAGTCTTGCATCATGTACCAATGGATTCATGAGACCTGACTCAGTTTACACATATCAGGTTTTACCTGGGTGTAACTTAACTGAATTTGGTAAAATAGCTCTGGATAGTCACTGGTACAAGGTCAAAATGAGGCCCATATAATGCAAGTATGAGGTCTGCTGTGCCCAGTCTAAACTTAGACAGTACTCCAGTTTTTGATACTCTAGCTGGGGGAAAATGTGAAACTGACATGTCTGTTTTATTCCAGAAAAATAGAAAAAAAACCCAGTGAGGTTTCAATATGTTTAAAAATTTTCTCTGTGTTTGGAGGGGCAGAATTTAGTGGAAAAATGTACATCTCTCGTTTGCATATTCATCTATGCAGCTGGTCTTTTTAATGTATGGAGTTATATGGTCTCCATCAGTGTAGTGAAGTGAATGAGTATTTCACAATATATTTACTCTCACAACATCCTTGTGAGTTAAGGAAGTATTATTCCCATTTTACAGCTAGGGAACTAAGGCAAACAGTTTTAAATGACTTGTGCAAGGTCACATGGAATCTCTGTGGCAGAGCAAGGAATTGAAACCAACCTCCTAAATCCGATGCTAGCACACTAACCACTGATCATCCCTTTTAGTTGCCTCTGTAGCTGCACTGGTGTAAATAATGAGTGTAGACAGTTTTTCCTGGTACAGCACAATTTGCACTGGGGGGTAATTGTCTCTGCAGTAGGGGGACTGAATTGATGAAGCTTCTCTGGAAGCTACAATTACCCTGTGTTGGTAGACAAGGACTCAATTATTGTAACTTGACTACAAGATTCTCATTTAGGCTGATTTTTACTTTAA
Source organism: Pelodiscus sinensis (assembly GCF_052426305.1). Lineage (NCBI taxonomy): Eukaryota > Metazoa > Chordata > Testudines > Trionychidae > Pelodiscus > Pelodiscus sinensis. Next base: position 89,185,756 of record NC_143053.1, read on the forward strand.
ACAACTAAGTTAAATTAATTACACATTTGTAAATGGTAATCAGGTAATGGCTAAATGTTGGAACTAGACAAATAAAATGGGAGGGAGGAGAAGGAGGGGAGAGAGTACAGTGTACTTCCTTCTGCAACTAAATAAGTGAGAAAAGGGATTATTTGGATCATTGGAATACTCCAAGTTTGTAAATCTGAATATACACTATTATTAGATATTTGACATTTTCCCCTACCAAGAGTCTCACGTTACAGGCTTCAGAACTTCTCTACTCTTTATTCTTTATGTCTCTAGGGGTGTGTCTAGACTACATGCCTCCTTCGACGGAGGCATGTAGATTAGCCAGATCGGAAGAGGGAAATGAAGCCGCGATTAAAATAATCGCGGCTTCATTTAAATTTAAATGGCTGCCCCGATCTGCCGATCAGCTGTTTGTCGGCAGATCGGGGGAGTCTGGACGCGATGCCCCGACAAAGAAGCCTTTCTTCATCGACACAGGTAAACCTGGTTTCACGAGGCTTACCTGTGTCGATGAAGAAAGGCTTCTTTGTCGGGGCATCGCGTCCAGACTCCCCCGATCTGCCGACAAACAGCTGATCGGCAGATCGGGGCAGCCATTTAAATTTAAATGAAGCCGCGATTATTTTAATCGCGGCTTCATTTCCCTCTTCCGATCTCGCTAATCTACATGCCTCCGTCGAAGGAGGCATGTAGTCTAGACACACCCCTAGGGTATTATTAATGGGCCTCTTGGATGGTAAAATATCATCTGGTGCTGAATAGGTTTTTTTCCCCTCCTTCCTGATTTTCAAAGGGGTCACCAGTTTCTTCCTAGCATTGTCACTGCCCAATGTGATTCCAGAAGGCAGTGCTCACTCATCCCCATCTTGCAGTAGTTTTAAAAATTCCACTCGTGTTGCCTGTACTGCCTCTCGGGATGACAAACCCCCCATGGTCACTTGCATACAGTTACTTGGGAAACCCTCTTTACTTTAGCTAAGGAAACCTTGCACATAATAGTTCCTAACAGCCAGAGAACAGCAATGGTCACAAGAATAGAATGGGCATATGCAATTTCTCTTCCCTCAAAACCCTTTTTAGGAACATAAGACAGTGATCTCACTGCCTGAAGAACAGTCAGTATGAGAAAGGACCCATGTGTCTATAGCCATTGGATTTGGGAGGTGGAAGGTGAGTATGCATGTGTTTTGCATCCTCCAAAAACATCCAAGTAATTGGTAGCATCCAGGTCTTGGAAAAGGGGCTCCCAAGTTAGGGTAAGAAATGTTGTGTACTGAATAGTCAGGACATACATTTTATAGATTAATGTTTCATTAAGGTGCCCTCTTTAGACCAAAGTATGGGACATGTGAGACAGCTATCATTCGTGTTGCCTGCTTATACATACAAAACCTAGAAGAGTTCTATTTTTAGACTGGAAGCCCACAACTGAAAATAGTACTGAAAATGTTTAGAAGTGTTTACTGATTTACTACAATACCCTGAAATATAAGTGAAACTCCAGGTGAATATAGTAGAACATAACACATCACATTTTGTTTTGAATGGGTCTTAAATATCATGTCATTCATCACCCATCACACACACACTGAGGAAATCCAGAGGGAAGGGTTTTTTTTTCAAGTATAAAAGAGTTAAAAAAAACCACACGTGCATATCTAATTTCCAAAAATATGTTTGTGAATAAAAAGATTGAGTTTAGTTTACTATGATTCACATGATCAGACTATTAGTTATTTTTAAACATTGGGATAACTGCTGGGTACAGGGGGAAAAATGTGAATCCATAAACTTTCACAGATTTCAGTGTAAATGATTGCCCAAAAATTCTGATGGTGTTATTTGTTACCCTCTAGTCACTTCTGTTATTCGCCTGCTTAAAAAGTTTAGGTAATCTAAACAGGAATTAGACACATAGTGATGTAATGATTAACCACACTGCTCCTAAAACACAGATAAAATAGTCAAAATGGATTCCTCACAAACAACCAATAAACTAATATTTATTAATAATGAATACCTAATGAAGACAATCACATTTGTTTTGCAAACAATTAACTGAAACCAACACTGGATTTATAACAAAAATACCCATAAAATATTTCAATATATAAATAAAGCTCTGGGTCATACAAATGATTGTGAATATTTCTGAGGTGATTCACCTGCTACCCAGACATGCATGTGTATCTAGGGGGCTTTAGAATGAACATTTTATTTCAGTAGAAATTAATTTTTTCCAATTAAGGGCAGCAGCATCCATTAACTGGGTTGCAGATGACTGATTCCAGGGTGAATATTAGCTGAAGCATTAGGATAAATACTTTTGTTTTCTCTGAGTGTCTCTTAAGCTATCGATTATTATAGGTCATATGGAAACAACAAAAAGATTTGGGTTTGATTACTTGACTACATAGGCCATATTTGTTCATTTTAAAGTGACTATTTAAATCTGGAATGGGGAACCTTTTTTGGGTTAGAGGTCAGCCACTGTCCTACAAAGTTGGTCGGGGGCCACACAAATGAGAAGCAAAAAAACCAAACCCTCGTTGACATGGTCCCTGACTGAGGAGGAGAAAGAGGAGAAAGACGCTCCCCACATTCCCCTCACACACCAGAGCCCTGAGCCTCAGAGACTGGATCCACACAAGCTGGAGGCCACATCCAGCCCCTGGACCTTAGGTGCCTCACCTTGGTTTAAATCCTTGTGTTGCTATTTCTGTGTCTGTGTTTAATGTTAAGATAAGTGTGAGAGAGAGCACAAGACCAAAAAAGCCAGGATAAATTGAAATTTGTTTCTATTTACATGTAAGACTACTTCTCTTATGAAACAGGGAATTAAGTAAATCACAGATTATATGATAATTAACCATATGGTGTTTCTGTCCTAAACCATTTTCATTGACACATGACAGGAACAGAAAACTAGACCTGGTTTCTATTGTAAAATATTCACCTTTGCCTTAACATTTTTACTTTTACTTAACATTTTAGCACTTCAAAGCGAAGGCAGAAAACAAAATGGATTCTTGGGATTAATATAGATTTGTCCTCCATTAGTTACATTGTGAGACTGAGAAAATATAATAGGATGAGTAATGGTAGCACAAAGATGTGCTCTTCATTATGATAGGTGACCTGCTTATTTAATTCTGATAAAAAATTAATCATTACACTGAAAATTGTATCTTTCTAGGTATGGGCATCATGTGCATTACCATGGTATATAAACTAATTTTCTGCCTTTCCTGAGCATTTTCCTGAGATTCAAATGATATTCAAATGATGTGTGAGCCTGCTCAGCATCTCATGGGTTTGGGCTTCGGAAGAACAACCCTTAAGGGAGCCTGGGCACAGCAGCTTTGGAAAACAAACAATGAAAAGATCAACTCTGTAGATACAGTATGAAAAACAGATGACTTCTGCTGCAGTCACATCACTTGTTTTGTGTTTGATCTAGAACAGGAAATGGGCTCTACTGTCAGGGTCAGATACTCCTATCTTTTGAGCCAAGTTCAACACAGGTCCAAGTAAGCAAAAGTGGTTTTAAGCTACCATTAAGACTGCTGTAACACTTATATCCAGCTCTATTCTGACAGAAGGGATAGGAAAGTCTTGTTGTGTATAGCCTATTTCCCCTAGGTAGACAATGGCTGAGAAGAGCGACACGTACCAGTCATACTAGCTCAACACCCTAGAGTTTCTCTTACACAAGGGGTCCTTCATCACTCAGTCAAGCCAATAACAGCCGCTTTGGATCACCTGAACACCACAAACTGCTGTAGAGGGGCCCCAGAACCTGTCCATCAGCATGAAATTTGAAAGGAAGGTTCTGTTTTTCTGTGAAAGTTTACATTTTTATGATTTCTCTTCAGCTGGGCAGACAGCAGTGAAAACAATCATCAAGAAAAAATGTGAAAATAATAATTACAAAATGGAAGCAAATTTAAGTCCCTCCCATCAAAATAAAGAATAAGGCAAATAACCAACAAAGCAATTAAATTAAACAAAGCCATTTGTTTGCTATTTATTTACATCCCAAACTATCTAAATCACTTTATGTTGCTCATTGGTTGTCTCACTTCTCCCTATGAGAAGGTTTTGATTACCCCGAATTTGCTTCCAAAGATAATGTATAAGGAGGATCATTCAGACAACAAAGCAATATCACATCTCTGGGTAAATCATACGAGTGCAAAAGTACATTTAGCAAATGAATAAAGAAAACAGGAGGAGTTCTTCACTGGTCGGAAAGATCAAATCCAAGGCATAATTTAGTACTGTACTTTGTATTATATTTGGATTAATAAAGGGAAGTTACACAAAATAATTTGGGATTTATTAAGAACACGTCTCAGATCCATGACTGAACAGGAAGTCTGAAATGAGCAAGAAAATCAAAGATAAGAAGAGAATAAGCAAACAGGCACATGCAGAAAGGACGGCGCTGGACATCCTTCCTGCTATGCTAATCAATAAAAGTACTCATGCCATGTTGTGTTCTACTCTCCTGCACTACCAGCTCATTCAGTATTATTTGGAAGTAATAGAAGAGTTGAAAAAAAAATGTACACTACTATCTGACCTTATGTGCAAGGAATTTCCATATCTTAAAAGGACATAGAACCTAACATAAGCATTGGCTTGGGGAACATTTTGCAGCCATTAGACAATTTTACAATACATAGCTAGATGCTCAATCTAAATTCTGTTGCTAGGATTACCAGTGTTTTTCTTTATATCAAATTATTAAACAATTCAAATATGGTCTTTCTAGACAATAAATAGACACACATTGGGCCATATTACCTCCTCTTACGGAAAAATCCAGAGGAGATTGGAGAGATGGGAATGGAAGAGAACTTCGAGAGAATCCCAGGTCATTCCTGGTGTCTGATGGGGAATGTTAAATTCCCATCCCAGCTGTAGTCCATGTACCATAGCAGAGATACAAGCTTCACTGCACAGAAGGTACTTTTCCTTTTCTGTGGCCAGTCTTAGTGAGAAGTCTTGCATCCTCATTAGAAAGTTAAAAAGCTTCTTCTATGACTACTGAGATTTCCTCCTCAACGAGAGGGATTTTACAAAGAATTATACAGAAGAACAAGGGTGCATTAAAAATTAATTGAAAAATTCCAAGATGGTGGCCAAGGAGAGCATCTCCATGGATTTGTTAGAAATTTTACATCCTTTTTTTACATTTTAATGCTGAAAAGCTCAGTAAGCACTTATATCGTATTTTCCGGCGTATAAGACGACTTTTTATACTAAAAAATATCCCCCAAAAATCGGGGGTCGTCTTATACGCCGGGTATAAACATACAGGCAGTCCCCGACTTGCAGGTACGAACGGGGCTTTTCTCGCCCCGAAGGACACAGACTGCGGGACCTCGTGGTCCTGCCGCCCGTGTACTCCGGGGCAAGAAAAGCTGCTCCGCGTCTCCCTGGTCTGCAGACCAGGAAGCCGTGGAGCAAAGCCGCGGAGGGACTCCGGCAGCGGGGCAGCCCAGGCGCGCCTGGGCTGCCCCGCTGCCCGAGCCCCTCCGCGGCTTTGCAAAGCCTCGGGGGAAGCCAGCAGCGGGGCAGCCCAGGCGCGCCTGGGTTGCCCCACTGCCCGAACCCCTCCGCGGCTTTGCAAAGCCTCGGGGGAAGCCAGCAGCGGGGCAGCCCAGGCGTGCCTGGGTTGCCCCACTGCCCGAGCCCCTCCGCGGCTTTGCAAAGCCTCGGGGGAAGCCAGCAGCGGGGCAGCCCAGGCGCGCCTGGGTTGCCCCACTGCCCGAGCCCCTCCGCGGCTTTGCAAAGCCTCGGGGGAAGCCGGCAGCGGGGCAGCCCAGGCGCGCCTGGGTTGCCCCGCTGCCCGAGCCCCTCCGCGGCTTTGCAAAGCCTCGGGGGAAACCGGCAGCGGGACACCCAAGACGCGCTGCAGCTGTCCCACTGCCGGCGTCCTCAGAGGCTTTGCTCCTGGTGTCCCTGGTCTGCTGGAGACGGTCCCCAGCAGACCAGGGGCACCGGAAGCAAAGCCGAAGCGGTGGCGGGGTGCCGCGCTTCTGAGGCTTTGCTCTGGCAAAGGCTCAGAGGCGCGGGACCCCGCCATGGCTGCGGCTTTGCTCCCGGTGCCCCTGGTCTGCTGGGGACCGTCTCCAGCAGACCAGGGACACCGGAGCAAAGCCGGGGAGGCGGCGGGGTCCCTCGCCTCTGAGGCTTTGCTCTGGCAAAGCCTCAGAGGCGCAGCACCCTGCTGCCGCTGCGGCTTTGCTCCCCGTGTCCCTGGTCTGCTGGGGGGAGGGGGGCGCAGCTAGTGCGCCCCCCCCCCCCCCAGAAGACCAGGCTTTTGTTGTGGATCCTGGGGCAGAGCAGCTGGGGCGCTGCCGGTTGGCCTCTTAAGGGGGGGTAGTCTCATACGGCGAGTATAGGCGAAAACCTATGTTTTAACTAGAAAATTAGGGGGTCGTCTTATACGCCCAGTCGCCTTATACGCCGGAAAATACGGTAACTAAAATAAAGCTTGCAACGCTTCTACTATCGCTAAAAGTCATTTGTTCGTCATAACAGTTCCACATTGCATGGAGAAATGAAATTATATTATATACATACCTATTCAATAGGTATATACATGGGAGTTTCTCTGTGCAACGTGTGTGTACATGCAATGCTAATTAAGAACATTTCAATAAAAGATGTAACTGTTTTTGAATAATCTGAAGAAATAAAATAATGAAGAAGATGAAGTCAAAAAGTGGCACCCTAGATGTTTGACTTAAGACAGTACAGTACTTATATTTGTTGGTCAAACTAATACTCAAGACTATAAAACTTGGTTTAAAGTAAAGTTTCAAGGGAAAGTGCTGATTTAATAAATAATAATAAAATCAGACTAAGCTGAAATAGTGTACCAAACCCTTTCCTATGGGTTTAGGGCTAGCTGTGAAATACCTTATTCTTCATAAAATTCAATTAAAGGTGAAACATAGTTTCTAATATGAGTATATCCCTATTTGGTACCAGAACTATAGATTTGAATAGGAAATCTAGCTGAATCTTTACTTTCACTGACCATGGTTTAGAAGAATCCCTTCAAAGTTTCTTTCTTATATGAGGGTTAAACAAACAAATGGATGAAACAAATTTCACAGTAAACACAATAACCACGTCAGAGGTGTTATAGCACCTTTTACCTGACAGGTCAAAACTGTAAGACATGCTAAGTGGCCGCATTGCTGAAAAAAGAAACAAAAACAACAAAAAGAAAATAAATCAGCTGTTCAGAAAGCAGAGAGGTAACAAAAAGAAAAGATTAGGTCCACTTGAGACATTTTGGATTCCCATGCACAGGAGGCTAACATAAATCCAAAATGTGTCTAAAACACCTTTTTTCTTTACTGTGGTAAAACTGCAAGTGTAAACACTACAATTGCATCACTGGCACTTGCAAATACTGAAGTATAAAAAAGATATTTTAAAAGATTGAACTGTAGAACACTAGGATTGTAAAGCAATAAAACCAGATGCCAACACAAGAGATAAGAATCTTGAAACAGAATGTAAGATTTTCACTTCAAATAACATTTATGAAAGAAAAATTATAACTGACAGAGAAAAAAAATAAAAAGTACAGAACCACATTTCACACAAATTTCAGTTAATTTAAAAAAAAGTCCTAAATTTCTAGAAGCTTAGTCTCTTATGTTTTTAACTAATTAAAAGAGATATTTAAAAATATTAATATTTCTTATGGAAAAATACATAAAACAATGTATTTGGCTGAATTCTGCCCTTTATTAAAAGTTGCTTCCTGCTGTTCTGGTCTGCCTCAGTTTTCAAAATGGATGTACTATCCTGGCATCTCCTTTTCAGCACTCTGATCAGTTTGTTCCCATTCGTAGGACAAAAAGCAGTCTAAGGTTAACTTGGTCTGGAAAGTTTATTTAACCAATATCTTTGTCTCATAGTATTAAACATTTGTGGATTAATTTCATCATTCATAAAAATGAGAGACACGGCTATAAGCAACTGCCATGTCACAGTTAGCTCAGTTATTCAACATAGCTTAGTCAAAGTACCTCACTTCTGACATCCAGTGACTGGACCACTGATGAACATAAACTGCCTATTGTGATAAACAGATCCATATTTAAAAAAAATATGCAATGGCTAGTAGGGATTAGGATAATGACAAATTCATTCTTACTTGAGACAACTTTAGCAGGTCAACCCCAACAGTAAGAAAAAATGCCAGGTGGAAAATGACCTTTTTGGATATGCAAAAATATTCTGTACCTATTTGCCTGAACATTGACTTTCCAGTCTGTTTAATGTGCAAGCTTGTATGAATGATCCAGTAGTCACACATCTCCATAGATTAAGTATGTGTTTAGGTTGCATGGGGATATGGGAATCAATTCAAGTTATGTAGAGGTATCTGATCCAGAGCCAAACCTGGGAGTAGAGGTACTTTTCCTTTATAGCAAGAAAAGGCAATATACACCAGAAGCAACAGCAGTTGCAAAGACTGCCTACATATAGTAAAATGTCTGTCCACTTAACTTACAGCCATGTGTTTTAAATAGTTTTTAAACTCATCTTGTTCATACCAGGCAACAAACCCTTTTAATTAAAGGAATTGTACCTTCTATGCCTGTCTTTTTCTTTTGATCTTTCATGAGCCTGTAAAAACCACATACTTCTACAAACACTTATTCATACCGATCACTTCTCTGCAGCAAATTTCTCACTGTATAATTAGTCATGCACAATATGATTTCCAAGATCAATTACCATATATCAAACAAGGCTTAAACAACAGAACAATTCCTGCACACATACCATATACTATATATTTTCATAAATGTATCCCAAGACTTCATTTATTTTCACTATTGCCAACTGTGTCTGTCCAGATGGTTTAAATGTATTATCCATAATCATCTTCACATCTTTCTCCCATCTGTGTTCTATGTTGGGCTTCCATTTAGATTTAAATCCCTTAAGCCTTATTGCCTTACATTTCACTACACTAAATTACATGCAATACTTATCTATCTGAAAGCCATGACTATTTATAGCTTTCTGAATGTGGCTGCTCTTTTACAAAAATATATAAATTTTGCTCTGAAGAAAGTTTTGATATTTCAGACAACAAATGTATTGTGTCAGTTTCAGTGTGAAAAAGGAAAACAAAAGCAAATATAATGTAACAAAATTGTTTTCTTTCTTTCTTCACGCTAGTAACAATTAGGTGTTCACACAAGTGCCAGAGAGAGAAAAAATCTTTAATCTACTGTAATCTGTACATAAATCCTCCAATTTGTGCCCAGACATGCTCTGATATCCCATTTTTTGAGCCATATAACTGAGGGGTGAAAAATCTGAACAGACTGAAAGAGGACTGTCAATAGACTTAATCCTGCCTCCAGTGGAGGTGACTGGACTAGAAGATCTCTCAAGATCCCTTCTAGTCCTACAATTCCACGATTGTAACACTGAGTTTCCAAATGGAGATCATATCATATATTAAGGCTGAATGTTTATAGCTAAAGTGCACAGCAGGCTTCAGATGGTCTGTAAAACAGCATTCAGAATATTCTGCTCCTAAAATGCATTCAAGTGTCTATACAGACACTCGTCCCCAAAACTGGTTGAAACAAGAGTGATAACAAATTTCCTCTACAGATGGTGAATAAATAGAACCCGCTTGATTTTGAACCATTGCCCCAGGCATAGATATGCTGCCAAACAGAACAACAGAGAATGTAAGTGTGAGTTGTTTATTTGAGCCATAAGACATTACTCTTCCTCTGCAGCTATCCAGATAACAAAGCTTCTCTGAGACAATTAAATACTTTACTCTTATAGAAGGAAACTGGGAGCAACTATAGGGTATTTGCAATATATCTAGTGGTTTGGCTTTGCTTTAGTTCAATGATTCTGAACCATAAAGTGGCGACTGGTGAAAAAATTTAATACTTACGTAATTTTACAATTTACGAATGTTTCACATATACTACATAAAGTGTTTTGCAATACCGATCTGAATTAGTTGCTTATTAAAATTCACATGAATGCTTATAGGGGCTCCATGCCTTATACAGCAAAGTAAATATTTACATCCAAAATGACTACAATGCTCTCAGCTCAAAAGTTCAGAAAAACAAATACAGATAATCAATAAAGGCTCCTGAGATTAATGAATCTGACAGGAGGAAACATAAGAATAAAATGAAAGGAGAAAAATCTGTGTGTAACATATGTTGCATGTTAGCAAAACAAACTTCTATTCCTGTCCATGAGATAATATAATGTAACTCCCACTACATAATAATCAACATTACGGTTCTTAAAATCCTCTAATCATAACATCAGAAACCTGAAGCAATTCTTTTATTCCTAAAGTTATCCGAAAGGGTGCATAGCTCTAGCAAAATCTGCAGGCTTTACCCTTTTTTGAAAGGGTAAGAGTTATTTTATTCTCTATTTTAATTCAGTTCAGTGCAAACACGGCTATTATCGGTCCTCATGGGAGGCAGTTTTGTGCAAGTACTGCTGCTCAAAGCTAGTGTAAGCAAAACAAGTACTCACCTAGCCGGCTACGCCTGATCTCATCTGGTGAGACAGGGCGCAGCTTTCTTTCTGCCTTGATTTCGTCCAGGATCCTTTCATGGAGACTGCGTGGCCGTGGTGGGGTTGGTTTCAGTTTTCTTGCAGAGGCCTTGGATATGTAAAAAAAGGAATGTTCATGCTAAGCACCATGCCCAAAAAGCAATTTCACCAGGATGCTTTTAAATAACATATTATTGTGAAGCGATTTTACTTTCATTTGCTTATAAATATGGCTGAGCAAGTTCCTCAGAAAGATTTTTTAACAAGAATACTGGAAGGAAAATTTTATAAACACATAAGACAATACAGTTTCACAAAGATAATGGTTTCAGAATTTTATAATGGTCTTCCTACACAGACCAGAAAAGTGAAATAGCTCTTGTGTGAAACGCATAAGAATGAACGCATAACAAACAACCAATGTAATTTGTACGACACCATCAAAACAAAACATTAAAACTATCCTTGAAATACAAAAATGTTTAAAAAAGCCAGCCTTTCACTATGAAGAAACATATTGGATTACATACAGGATTTAAGGGAGGTCGTGATCGGATGAAATCCAGGATTATTTCATGAGCACTCTTTTTTAATCGAGGTGGAATATCCCCATTGACCTGAAAGGAGGAAAATGAAAAACATATTTTTATAGTCTGTATGCACATTTTTGCACTGTAATTAGATCATCATATCTTGAGGAAACCAGTAGTGTTGCACACTTACATTAAATATATCCTCAAATAATCTGCGTGCAATACACAGACAAGAAATGTTGCAGATAAGAGCATTTGGGGTTTATAAAACAGATGAGAATTAGTGTGATAATGATAACGTTAATTAACAACATTTAGGATTAGTCTTTGATGAAAATCAGACATCTGAGATTCTAGTATATTTGGAGAGAACACTGGTTTTATTACTGGGGAAATCTGCCTGTATCTCTCTTTGGAGGACAATGTGCCAACCCCTAGGGGTATGTCTAGTAGGGAATGTCTACACTGGCACAAGATTAAATTAACATACGCAGCTTCAGCTATGTTAATTGCATAGCTGAAGTGGAAGTACCTTAACTCGACTTTTGGTGCTGTCCACACTTTAGGAAGTCAAAATGAGAACAGTCTCCCTTCGACTTCCCTTACTCCTCATGGAAGCAGGACTATTGGCAATGACCAGAGTGCCCCTCTCAGTTCAAATTAGCTGTTTTAACTAGACCCACTAATTCAAACCCTGGAAGATCGACAGCACTGGCTTTGATTGTTCTCTGTAGAATAGATGTACCCTAATAGTTGTTCATTTCAGAATAACTCTGAAGTAAGCTAGTTCCTGGACAGACCAGCAGAGGTACCATGGTGGTGAGTTCCAACCCCTTACTCAGCCCATTTTCATTCTTTCAGGTCTAGCGGCCATTGGCACCGCTCTGAGTGCTTCAGGGCTGGAGCACCCACAGAAAAAAACAGCAGGTGTTTAACACTCATCTGCCAGCTCCTGACTGTCAGTGGCCTTGCTGATCAACTCTTCCCGCCCCTGAGCACCGCCTGGGAAAGTTGAAAGCTGGTGCCTGTGCTAGCGACTGCCATCTACTACAATGCCCACACCTGTACATCCTATCTAGAGTAGTGTGTGCTACTTTGGAGCAGCTGCACTGTGAATTTCTCAGCCTAGGTCACTGTCTGTCATTTACTTACACATTTAACATATTTCAAAGTATAAAGAGGGCTTGGAAGTGAACTACAGAGTTTGATACCATATCTAAAATTAATACTTTATAAAACTAAGCCAGCAAAAAGTATATGCGCAGAAGGAAGGAGGGGGAAAAAAAGAAATGCCTCTTATTGTAAGAGTTTTTCTTGCCTTCAGAGCTACAAGATCATTTCTTTTTCAGATGTCTTAATTTGGAGATAAGGAGAAATACAAACTATGCATCACAAAGAAAAGCTCTCAGTAATATATTGTAGATTCAGTATATAACAAAGCAGCGGCTCTCATGCAAACTGTAACCTGGAGACTAAAGTATGCTTTAGCAAAAGATTGCAGCAGTTTTAGGCAAAGGAATGCAACAGTGACCTTTTCCTGACTATAATCCATGTATATTCCATGAAATTCAGTACAGGTTACATCTCTCAAAACCAAAATTTTCTGGTTTCTGGATCAAAGAACCCTGGTAGCCTACTGGCAGTAGGGCAATCCAAGAGGGGCCAGGTTGAAGGAGCGGGTTGTGGCAAGAGTTTGGCGCCAGCCCACAATAGCCTGTGGCACTGGGACCAGTTTGGGGTAGTCCCCAGCAGCACAGGATCGGGCCGGTGACAACCAGTGGCAGCGCAGGACTGGGGCCAGAACCCTGGGCAGCCCATGGAAGCGGGACCAAGGCCAGGGCTGGTGGCACCCCCAGCAGCATAGGGCTGAAGCGCCAGGCAGATTGCAGAAGCAGGGCCAGAGCTGTGGGCTGCTGAGGGGCAGTAGCCCATGTTCTCAGCAGCCTGCAGCAGAGGGACCAGGTGTGTGGCTGGAGAAAGCCCCAGTAACCCACGGCAGCATGGGGCCGGAGCCCTGGACAGCCCACAAAAGCAGGGCCTGAGCCTGCAGGCTGCCAAGGGACTAGGACTGGAGCTCGAGCCCCTGGAAGCCCAACCAGGGTCAGACCCAGCCCCCAGCAGCCTGTGGTAGTATATGGCTAGAACCTATGCCAATGCGGGCTGCTGCAGCCCAGCAGCCAGTCCAGTTGGGGCAGCAGCAACAACCCAACAGGTGACCCAGCAGGCAGCCTGGCAGGGACTAGAGGAAGTCCCTCCATTTCTCTCCCAGCCCGCTGGCAGAGTTGGCGGCTGGGGGATGTGGCAGGGAACCATCTTTAGTCTGGCAAATTCCCTGGTTCAGGACCAGTTAGGTCCTGAGTGCAGAATAAAAGATGTCCAACCTGTACTTCACTTGTGTCGTTATCATACATTTTCTTTAAAAAAAAATCTGATTTTTAACGAAGTCTAATGTATGAGTCAGCTGGAACACAGTAGTCAGAAAAATAGGATAAAACAACACATGGCCTATACAATGCATGTAACATACTGAAACTAGGATGTTCCCATTCCTACATCAAGACAGACAGATAGCCTCTATAGCATTATCTCAGGAGAGGTCTATACTAGGGGTACAGACCAATCTAAACTATATTACAATAGTAATGTAAATTAAATTGACTTTGTTTAGATCTACTTATCCTGGGGTCCACACCATGATGGGCTGATAGAAGAAACCCTTCCATTGATTCCCCTTACTCATCTCATTCTGGTGAAGTATGGCAGTCAACAGTAGAGTGAGTGGCAGTTGATTTAGTGGGTCTTAAATAGACCTGCTAAATTGATGCCCACTAGACTGATCACTACAGTGTAGATCCATCACTAAATGGATATGAGCCCTCAGTGTGTGTCTGTAAATACTCAAGGCCAGCTGCTGCTGCTTGCTTATTCCAACCTTCCTGTAAAGACTCCTATACTGGAGTCATTAACTGTTTCGAGTCCCTTTGTTCTTTGCTCAGGCCTGGAGAAATAGCCTCATCACCTAACTGGAGCCATAGCTCCTCCACCATTCCCTTTAGGATCCTTAGTGTTTTCATTAGTGTATCTTTTCTCTATTGTTTCATTTCCTGTTTGTTTCCACCGAATAGCTTCCTTTAATTTAATTCTCTGCATTCAGACAGAAAATTAAGAAGGTAAACCGAGGCACATATGTTGTGGACAGAAATACAGAACTCTCCCACATCCTCCATACTCACCCAAAACATAAGAGATGAAAACATTTTAACAATGTTTTTATTAACATTTTTGATGGGGAGAATATTATTTTTTAAGCAATTATATTTCCTCCCCCTTTTTTTTTAAAAATCGATAGTTTTCAGACGCTTGCTTGTTTCACATGATGGGTAATGAGACATAAACTCTTCTTCTTTCAGGTCACTGGTTCAAGCACTGTCAAAGTTAGTAGTGATTGAAAGTTGTTAACATTAGACAGCTGTTTGGTGAGCTAATGATCTCAGTCCAGTCCCAATGGGACAACTGTCCATATCACAATATAAAGTAAATAATAAATGCAGTTCTACAGGACCTTTCACCTGAGGATCTCAAAGTGCTTTTACTCATTGAATTACCTTCTCACCACCCCTAAGCAATCAGTAAGGATTAAGATCCATATTTTACTGCTGAGAAAGCTAAAGCATCTAATTTGCTCTAGAGATTTCCCGAAGGTCACAAAGGAAGCATGCGGCAGAGTAACTGATACATTTATCAGTAGCCTCAGAGGAAACGCCAAGGACTTAAGATCAAAGCTGAGACTCTGGGCACTATGGACAAGCTTTTATCGCCATTATGAATGCTGTATTTTTTCTGCAGTCGAACTAACTTATTTGCAAAATGGAAACGCTGTCACAAGCATTATTTATTAAACAGTGATTACAAGATCTGGTAGCTATGAATGTCCTTATAGAAATAAAAGTCTTGGCTATGGATTATAAATTAGGTGAGATGAACCTGTACAAGCATATCTGAGCTATGCTGCCAGGCACAGAAAAAAAGTGTTGCATAATTGTAATTCTGTTCTGATACCAGACTAGAATCAGCCACATACAAATGTTTAATCAAAGTATCTGTCAAAATGATCCTATTATATTTCTTTTGTAAAAATCAAAATGAAAGAAAAATGCTTACATTTAAAATTTTGAAGAATTTTGTATAATGCAATCAAATAAAACTAGTAATATCTAATTAGAAAAAAATCAGGGTGGATAAAAATTTATGATTTTTAAAAATAAAAACACTTTTTTTATTTCAATCAGATTTTTTAATTTAAATTGGATTTTTTATTTCTTTAAAATCATCAGTAAAACGCTACAGTTCTCCTTTAAAAATAACACTTACAATTAAATCACAAACCTGCTACACTTACAGTCTCATAAAAATGAATTAATGACTCTAGTCTCTCCAGCTTATCAACTCTTGCATCTTGAATGTTCTGGGCTTTCAGTTTCTGTTTCTCAGCAGACTAAAATATAACATGTGCAAAGAGAGATAGAAGCTGGATAGTTTTTTGATCTGTGCTTAAGTGGTAGTGGATCTTGGCTAAGCATGGCAGAGGAGTTAAAACATTGTCTTAAGATAGAGAGACAATATATAGGAAAGGACGGAGACAGTACAAAAAGGAACAGTGCAGTGAACTGGAAAGAAAGAGGAAAGACATTCAGCACCCAGCTTTCTATATTCCCCCATACTTTTTTTGCCATAGAAAAAGTGTCCTACACCTAGAAGAGGCCCTATATGGGAATATTTTGAAGAAATTCCCTGGATAAAAATGGAAAACTTGTCAAGTGTAAGCAGTGATAGATGATGATGCAGGGCCTAGTTGCAAGCATGAAACATCATAAAGAAAACTGTTTATTGGGAGAAAATGTTGAAGATGAAGACGTGGATATGGCTGAATGGATCAACTGTTTAGTAACTTAAATAATTTTAAAAAGACTGAGGAGTCTTGTGGTATCTTAAAGACTAACAGATTTATTTGGGCATAATCTTTTGTGGGTAAAAACCCAAAGCATCATTATTTAAGAGTATGTATTTTAGTGTAAGTGTGATTTGACAAGTCAATTCCCAAGCTGTTTACTGTGTTGGATGTTGCTAGAAAAACCAGTTTATTTTAGCTAATCCTTATAGCTTATTTAATTAGTTAACAAGGTTTAGAATCTATCACTCAAGTATACAATACAGAAAGCTGCAGTAAGAGAAATCTAGAGTTGTAAGTTGCCATTTTCTTATTTTATATTACATAATACATGACCCCTATTTTTGGAACAACATGGTCACAGACAATAATGATGATGCCATCAGTCTATTCCTTATTTTACTTCAGCATACCTCAGGTTTTCCATGGGAACCCCATTCTATACTTGTTTTCTCAAAAAAACTGAAATAACAGAGAGTTCAATGGGGCTTGCTCCAAAATTAAGTGCACTCTATGTACAGTCAGTCTTAGTTTTTTGGGTAATTTAATTTAAATCAATCTACCTTGGAAAATGTGATCTGAGTATGTAAGATCTACCAGGAATGTAAACAATCACATAGCAAAAGCACAATGAGAAGAAAACATAAGGAAGAAGGCTTCCCACATTTCCTTTCAGCCCACCACTTTCACATTCAATAAACAAATATGATTTGTAGATAAATAGGTTGGTTGCAATTGGCAAGTCTGAGCTTGAATGGTTATGATGATAATAAATATAACCATGTATTTATAACAGGCCTTTGATCCCAAATGATTGAAAAGCACATTACAAATGACATTCACAAGAATTACTTCACTCAGCCATTGAAATGAAGCTAAACTATCTCAACATAGCTATACTAGGCAACATATTAGAAAGAGCAAAGTAGAATACTGTATCCAATTTACAATGCAGTATTCAACTGATACTATGTTTTAATTATATGAAAAATTTCAGTTGAAGTCGAACAAATGCCATGAGCTGATCACAAATAAGGTATGCTACATCAGTTCTAAAACAGCCACTTCAGCTCGCACATGAAAACAGGGGCTTTTGTACATTTCAAAGCAGAAGTGCTCTCATAGAGCCTGGGGTCGGTCAGCGGGGGACTCAAGTCTCCCGCTGATCCCAGACTCCATGTTGCGCTACCGATTTGAAATGCCACGCAGAGCCCGAGATCATCTGGGGACTCCCCAGCTGACTGCGGGTTCCTTGAGGCACTTACCCAGAACCCAGGGTCAGCTGGGGAGCTCCAGGCGGCGCTGCCCTTTGAAGTACCCTCTCTCCCCGCCCTTTGCTGCCTCTATCTGATAGAGGCAGCAAGGGGGGGGGGGGAACTGACTAGTCTTTAACATCCTTACAATGGATGGAGAGCTCTGAAAAGTTTACATTTGATCATCATCTTGTTATTTGCATTATTAATCAGTATATCCTTTCTTAAAACACAATTAAGCCACAAGACTGTATATATATTTTCAGTGTGTATGCATTATAGGTGACTCAAGCACCAATGAGTATAGTTAATATTTCCTGATGCTTCCGATTGTCAGGCTCTGTATTCAGATTCCCCTTGTGCATAGGCATTCTGATGGTATGTGATCATGTAACGGAAGACTATTTCCTCCTCCTCCCACAGGACCCCGCCTCTCTGAGTGCATAAGAAGGACAGTGCTATGGGAAGATTCAGGGTTGTGTCCTGAAGGAGGCTGTTGTCTCTGTGCTGCCTCATTTGCTCAAGTGGTAAAGGAGGCAGGAACTGCAGGAAAAGAAAGGATGATGTCACCATGAAGGCAGTAGAATGCCACATTTGAGAACTGCATTCTGTCTCTGCCTTTGCCACAGAGTTCCAATGTCATGCTGGACAAGACACATAAATCAAACTTTTCATAGGCAGCTTCCAATTGTGTGTTTCTTATTTTCTGGGTGTACTGCTGGAAAGACACAGGCTCTGATTTGCATAAGTGCATTCACATGTGATTTGGAATTCTGCTCTGAACATCTAAAGTGTTAAGTAAATACTATGAAAAATCATATCCTAGTCTTCTAATATTGAGTGCCCAAAATTAATTTATGCTTCTGATAACTTTGGCTTTAATGTATTTGCCTCAATTCTCCATGTATGAAATAAAGGCAATATAAACACCTCACTCCCAGAGTATTATGATTCTAAATTCATAATGTTTGTACAGAATTAATGCTCAGATTTATAAAGGTATTTAGGCATTGCTCAGCACTGCAAGGCCTAAGCAATTTAGACTGATTAAATCCCATTTTCAAAAGTGACTTTGACACCTAAGTCTATTGTTTACATTCAATTTAATCACAATTTTGACACATGTATAGTTTGACTGATAGGAAGAAAAATAATTCCTTTTCCCTCACTGCTTTTCAGTTCAGATTTGGGACTCTTGTTTTTGCTTCTTATCTAGAGAAACAGGCTATTCTGTTTATTGCACTCAGTATAGCATATATGATTACCTGCCCTATGGGTGGGTGGCGTATGTCTGCATTTGGTGCAAGGTGCTCCTGGCCCTTAGAGACCACGTATGGGCTTTGGAGGCCAGGATGGCTGAACTGGAGGAGCTGAGGGAGGCAGAGAGGTACATAGATGAGGCTTTCTGGGACACAGCAGAATTGTTCCACCTCCGGTCAGACAGCCCCAGCGCTGTTAAGGAGGATGAAAGGCTCAGAGAAAGAGAGCAGACAACGGGAAAAGAGGGAAACCTTCCCATAGTTGGGACCCTCATTCCAGATGTTGGGGTATCCTCTTGCACTGAGGTTACCTCTCTAAGGTAGGGAACACCAGTCAGTAGGAAAAGGCAGGTGTTAGTAATGGGAGATTCGATCATTAGAAATGTAGATAGCTGGGTTTGCTATGACCAAGAGAACTGTATGGTGACTTGCCTGCCTGGTGCGAAGGTTGTGGATCTCTCGAGGCATCTAGATAGACTTATGTGTAATGCTGGGGAGGAGCCGGTGGCTGTGGTACATGTAGGTACTAATGACATAGGAAAGGGTAGCAGAGTCATCCTGGAAGCCAAATTTAGGCTGCAAGGAAAGAGACTGAAATTCAGGACCTCTATGGTGGCATTCTCAGAAATGCTTCCAGTTCCACGTGCAGGGCTGTGTCGGCAACCAGAGCTTCAGAGTCTCAATGCGTGGATGAGACGATGGTGTAGGGAGGAGGGGTTTAGCTTTATAAGAAACTGGGGAAACTAGGGGGAGCCTATACAGGAAGGACGGGCTCCACCTAAACCAAAGTGGATCCAGACTGCTAGCACTTAACATTAAAAAGGTCGCAGAGCACTTTTTAAACTAAGAGATGGGGGAAAGCCGATTGGTGCAGAGGAGCACATGGATCGGACAGAGATGTCTGTTAGAGGAGAGTCTATTGATAGAGATTCTCTAGGTTTTAGTCAAGAGGAGAGGATGGAAGAGGATAAAGTATGGGCTAGATCAGATGAAAAATATCCACATAAAAAAGAATCTGACACATCAGAAAAGGGCAGACAAATAAACAGAGACAAATGCTAGAAGTCTAAAAAATGAGATGGGTGAACTAGAGTGCTTCATGTTAAAGGAGGATTCTAATATAATAGGCATCACAGAAACCTGGTGGAGTGAGGACAATCAATGGGACACAATCATTCCGGGGTACAAAATATATCGGAAGGACAGAACAGGTCACGTGGGTGGGGTGTTCCATAGAATCGCTATGGATAGTAATTCCCTGCCCTAATAAGAATATAACAGTAGGGATCTATTCTCAACCACCTGACCAGGACAGTAATAGCGACTATGAAATGCTAAGGGAAATTAGAGAGGCTGTCAAAATAAAGAACTCAATAATAGTGGGGGATTTCAACTATCCCCATATTGCCTGGGTACATGTCACCTCAGGACAAGATGCAGAGAAAAATTTCTTGATACCTTAAATGACTGCTTCTTGGAGCCATGGTATAGGAACCCACAAAGGGAGAGGCAATTCTCAATTTAGTCCTGAGTGTCGTGCAGGATCTGGTCCAAGAGGTAACTATAACAGGACCACTTGGAAATAGTGACCATAATATAATAACATTTAACATTCCTGTGGTGGGAAGAACGCCTCAGCAGCCCAACACTGTGGTATTTAATTTAAAAAAGGGAAACTATGCAAAAACGAGGAGGTTAGTTAAACAGAAATTAAAAGATACAGTGACTAAAGTAAAATCCCTGCAAGCTGCACGGACACTTTTCAAAGACACCATAATAGAGGCCCACCTTAAATGTATGCCCCCAATTAAAAAGCATAATAGAAGAACTAAAAAAGAGCCACCGTGGCTTAACAACCATGTAAAAGAAACAGTGAGAGATAAAAAGACATCTTTTAAAAAGTGGAAGTCAAATCCTAGTGAGGTAAATAGAAAGGAGCATAAACACTGCCAACTTAAGTGTAAAAATGTAATAAGAAAAGCTAAAAAGGAGTTTGAAGAACAGCTAGCCAAAAACTTGAAAGGTAATAACAAAATGTTTTTAAGTACATCAGAAGCAGGAAGCCTGCTAACCAACCAGTGGGGCCCTGAACGATCGAGATACAAAAGGAGCACTTAAAGACGATAAGTCATTGCAGAGAAACTAAAGGAATTCTTTGCTTCAGCCTTCACGACTGAGGATATTAGGGAGATTCCTAAACCTGACCCATCCTTTGTAGGTGACAAATCTGAGGACTTGTCAAAGACTGAAGTGTCATCAGAGGAGGTTTTGGATAAACTTAACAGTAACAAGTCACCGGGACCAGATGACATTCACCCAAGAGTTCTGAAAGAACGCAAATGTGAAATTGCAGACCTATTAACTATGGCTTGTAACCTATGCTTTAAATCAGCTTTTGTACCCAATGACTGCAAGATAGCTAATGTAATGCCAATATTTAAAAAGGGCTCTAGAGGCGATTCTGGCAATTACAGACCAGTAAGTCTAACATCAGTACCGGGCAAATTAGTTGAAACAATAGTAAAGAATAAAATTGTCAGACACATAGAAGAACATAATTTGTTGGGCAAAAGTCAACATGGTTTCTGTAAAGGGAAATCATGTCTTACTTATCTATTAGAGTTCTTTGAAGGGGTCAAGAAACATGTGGACAAGGGGGATCCAGTAGATATACTGTACTTAGATTTCCAGAAAGCCTTTGACAAGGTCCCTCACCAAAGGCTCTCACGTAAATTAAGTTGTCATGGGATAAGAGGGAAGATCCTTTCATGGACTGAGAACTAGTTAAAAGACAGGAAACAAAGGGTAGGAATAAATGGTACATTTTCAGAATGGAGAGGGGTAACTAGTGGTGTTCCCCTAGGTCAGTCCTAGGACCAATCCTATTCAACTTATTCATAAATGATCTGGAAAAGGGGTAAACAGTGAGGTGGCAAAGTTTGCAGACGATACTAAACTGCTCAAGGTAGTTAAGACCAAAGCAGACTGTGAAGCACTTCAAAAAGATCTCACCAAACTAAGTGACCGGGCAACAAAATGGCAAATGAAATTTAATGTGGATAAATGTAAAGTAATGCACATTGGAAAAAATAAGCCCAACTATACATATAATATGATGAGGGCTAATTTAGCTACAACTAATCAGGAAAGAGATCTTGGAGTCATCATGGATAGTTCTCTGAAGACGTCCACGCAGTGTGCAGCGGCAGTCAAAAAAGCAAACAGGATGTTAGGAATCATTAAAAAAGGGATAGAGAATAAGAGAGAGAAGATCTTATTGCCCTTACATAAATCCATGGTACACCCACATCTTGAATACTGAATACAGATGTGGTCTCATCTCAAAAAAGATATACTGGCATTAGAAAAGGTTCAGAGAAGGGCAACTAAAATGATTAGGGGTTTGGAACTGGTCCCATATGAGGAGAGATTAAAAAGACTGGGACTTTTCAGCTTGGAAAAGAGGAGACTAAGGGGGGATATGATAGAGGTCTATAAAATCATGAGTGGTGTGGAGAAAGTGAATAAGGAAAAGTTATTTACTTGTTCCCATAATATAAGAACTAGGGAACTCCAAATGAAACTAATGGGCATCATGTTTAAAACAAATAAAAGGAAGTTCTTCACACAGCGCGTAGTCAATCTGTGGAACTCCTTGCCTGAGGAGGTTGTGAAGGCTAGGACTATAACAGGGTTTAAAAGAGAACTAAATAAATTCATGGAGGTTAAGTCCATTAATGGCTATTAGCCAGTAATGGTAAGGAATGGTGTCCCTAGCCTCTGTTTGTCAGAGGGTGGAGATGGATGGCAGGAGAGACCTGTTCGATTCACTCCCTCTGGGACACCTGGCATTGGCCACTATCGGCAGACAGGGTAATGGGCTCGACAGACCTTTGGTCTAACCCAGTATGGCCATTCTTATGTTCTCTGTTGGGAATATATATATTTAGCTTTGGCCTAAAACAGACAGCTAAAAGTTGCTGTACTCAAAGTACAACTGAACTTGGAAAGATCTATGAACACTTCAGGCTTTAATAAATTTCCTTTCCTTTCAAACTGCAACCGTATTATTATTCAATTTTCTGTTTAGAAACTCTCTGTGTGTGCTCAGCGCCAAAATACAAACTACTAAGTGGACTAGAAAATTTATAAGAAGAAACTAGATATTTTTCTAGCATGGTGGTACCAGCAAGTTATAGTCAGGCAAAACTAGCAACAGCGTCAGAGACAGTACCATAGATTCATACCTGCAGCAGATTCTAATTCTAATTCACTTTTTATGTTTGTCTGACCAAAAGTGGCATTAGACAACCTGCCTAGTATTTTTCACAGATGAGAAAAGCAGAACAGAAACAAATGCCAGCAGGCATACAGCACATAGCTAGCATCTGGATGTCAGAAAGACCAGCTGTGCCTACCTTCAACACCAACCACACACAGAAAATCTTTGTAAGAACAGACACTAGCTTGAAAGAAGTTAAATTAGAGGCTGTATTGGCAAAAGGTGAACTGGAATATGGCCCAGGGCTCCTAGTCAAACACAATTACTGTACTGAATACATGCAGTATGTCAAAAGTAAAGGGCTGTCCAGGTTTTGTTTTTCTTTTGCTGAGGTTAACATTAAAAGTAAGCATTCCTATCTATGTACGTATATAGCCCTCATCACCAGCAGCACCTACCAGCAGCAGGAAAAACATAAAACTAGTAGTCTAAGATTCCAGTCTTGGCAGGCAAAAAAGACAACCTGCAATTTACCTTTAAAGATGTATTTGTACTTTAAAAAATGTATTCACTTAATGTTTGGGTGCTCCAACTGTTTTTTCCTTTTTTTTATTTTCAGTTTTCCCCCCTAATCATCTGATCAAGCTAACTGAGTAAATGAATTCCTCTACTTATGCCTCAGATTATTTGACCTCCTAAGGAAAGCTCCTTGAAATACATCAGCTTAAGTAATCACAACCACTAGAATGCTGAAGTCATGCTTTCCCATGAAATACCAAGGGCTACTCAACACATGGCCCACAGCCCGTTTGTTTGCAGCCCATGGTGCGGTTTGGGTTTAAGCGGGGCTCAATATGCAGCCCATGGGTGGGAGCCAAAACAAAAACGTGGTTGATAAAATGGTCTTCTGTTGATATGCGTATTAGTAGTTAAATTCTTGGACTATCATTGCTCATTAAAAGTGCTATCATATGAGTGGAAATCAGGTAAATATTGCATTTTATTAATATCAACAGAACTGATTTAAATGGGCCATGCGTGTTGTGTAGTCTTGCCTTAATCTTTGTATTCATGCCCATCAGTGTGAAAGAAGCTATTTGAATATATTTGTATATATATTCGCATATATATACTACCACACTTAAGTTGTGGTCCCCAGCATGTGCTGTGTGTATCATTGTGGCCCCCAAGGCTTCCAAAGTTGAGTAGCCCTGAAATAAACTATATTTCAGCAATTCAGATACACAGGGACCTCTGCTAAATAGGGCTACCAGGTGTCTGGTTTTTAACCAGAAAGTCTGGCTGGCAGCTGTTAAAAATCCAGTAAGAGGCACAGCAGAGCTAAGAAGCCTCCCTGCCTGCCATGGCTCCCAGAAGCAACGTCATGTCGTCCCCACTCTCTGGATCCTATGTGTAGAGGCAGCCAGGGAGCTCATCATGCTGCCCCATCCCAAGAGCTGTCTCCACAGAACTGTAGCCAATGCGAGTTGCAGGAGTGGTACCTACAGACAGGAGCAAAGAGCAGAGCTGCCTGAAAGTGTCTTCGGGTAGGAACCAGAGAGAAGACATGCTGCTGTTTCCAGGAGCTGCTGAAGGTAAGTGCCTCTCAGAGCCTACACCTTGGAGCCCACTAGGGATGTTCAATTTTGAGCAATCTGCATTAACTATTTGATTAATCAATAGGCTGCCTCCAACTTTGAAATTGCTGCTGTTATACTTCAAAGGTAAAAGCGCTGCGGAGAACACGTGGCCTGCGGGGCAGTCCCCTGCTGGTCTAGTGCTCCTCACGGTGTTTCAAAGTGGCAGTACCGCATGGATGTGTGGTGCTGCTGCTTTGAAATGCCGCGTGCAATATTAAAAAACCTTGGTATGGGCTGTTAATTGCATCATAATGAGCTTCTAAAGCAGTAATAGGAAACCACTGGCCCTCGTGGGCCAGATTCAGCTTCCTGCTTAATTTGATCCAGCCCACAGCAAATCTCCAGGCCGTGGGCCACAAGACCTGAGCCTCGGCACCACCATACAAGGCGCAAGTGATGATACCCCAAGCCTATTACCACTATTAGGTGAGTTGAGTAAAAGTTTTTTTTTGTGTGTGTTTGTGGGTAGCCCCCTACTGGTTTTTCTGTGGGTCAATGGCCCCTGAAAGAAAAAAATGTTCTCCAAACCTGTTTTAAAAGGCCATTATATGAAGCAGGTGCAACAGAAGGACTGGGAGATTCAAGGACATATCAAAAAGTAGGTGGTTCTAATACAGAAAGTGCATCTTCTTGACAGTCACTCCTGAGTTTTACGTGTCTGCAGAGTAAATCATTGATATTTGGAAAGCTTGCCTCAGTGTCTCAGCTCTTGACTCCAAAACAACACTGCATTGCACTGAAAATGGTCATGCCCAAATCAGAATGTCTGAGCTTTTTTATTAAAGCTGAAGACTTCAAGAGAATGTACTTGATTTGCATGGGGTATAATTCTTTAGCTTTAGACTGGACTCCCTTACTTCAATAATTTATATACATATGATGATATTGGCAGATATTTTAAGCTTTTCTCTTTTATGACAGTCTGAGATACCATTCTCATGGATTTCACTCTTTTGTAAAGTATCATGTCCAATCAGCTCTGAAGTAACATATGTATCTTCATAAATGATGTTATGATATCTCAGTAATGTATTCCATAGTACAGACAGCTAAAAAAAATTCATATTGACTGGGAAGAATGGCAAGACTATTATCCTGAATTTTCATGTTATCAGCAAGTCAGCACAAAGTCAGTTTGGTCAAGCATATCTAATGTAAATTGCCTGTCTCTTGAAATTTTTCAGCTCTGGTCACCTGCAAGCAAGCTGCACAACATGCATTTTTTCTTGATTAAAATTCAAAATTTAAGATATAGTAAAAACAACATAAAAATAACTAACTACATGACTGAAGTAACAATTCTGAGTCCCCCTCCACCCCCAAAAAAAGTGAAAGTAGTGGTGGCAGTATAGGTTCATTGTAATGGTACTCTTTGAACTTACCATAACCTTCCTTAAGGTGTAGCGTTTGGATCTAATGTCATCCATTAGCATTTCATAGGGTGTGAGCTGATATTCTATTGGAAGCGGGTTATACTGACGATCTTGAACCTTCTTAAGTTTAACACCATTTCGCAAATCTCGCATCACCTGTACCCAAAAGCAGGCCTGAGGATCCAAAGACGACAAATAAGGTTTCAGAGCACTTTTACACTCATTACTATTGAATATCAATGCAGTTTAAATAAAAATAGCTGATTCATCACATCAGACCACCATTAAACCAACTAAATAAGACTAAAATTATTTAATTTTTTACATCAATGCAGTAGGTGGGTAGTACAGTGGGTTTGAAAATTAGAAAACAAATCTGATGGACTTCACTAACAGAAATCCCAAAATCATAATGTAATTCAGCATGATCAGCACTCTAAACTCAATATATGCTCAAGGTGAAAAAAAGGAGGACACTGCAGATAGAAGTGAAGTGCAACGACAGAGCTATATAAGAAATTTGTACATAATTTGATCACTTTACTTGTTTGTGTGAATGCGTGTTTCTCTTTCTCTCTCTTTCACACACACACGCAACTGACCACGCAGTATAGTACCTAGATACTATGGTAATGGGAACCTTACTTTTATATAAAAAAAGAAGATGTTCCCAATGGAAATTAACTGCACAATCAGACATACCACAACTCCCACAGGCACTCTTAAGCTCTGGTTGTCACATCATTATCATATAAACTATGAGGCCATGTCTTCACTCTGGGGAAGACTTACGCTGCCATGATCGATCTTCTGGAATTCTGTTTAGTGGGTCTAATAAGGACATGTTAAATCGAACTTAGAGGGTACCCCTACTGGGTAGCCGGTACTTCTGTTGCTGCAAAGAGTAAGGGAAGCCAATTGGAGTGTTTGTTCCTGTCGGCCTCCTGCTGTGGGGATGGCAGGGAAACTCGAATCAAGATATGTTGACTCCAGCTATGTAATTACGTAGCTGGAGTTGCATATTTTGATTCGACCTTCCCCTTTAGTGTAGATCTGGCCTTATAGATATTTCAGGCCCAATCCCTTACATGTGAGTGGAGTCTCGCTGCCTTTACTGCTACCCCTACAAGTATAAGGATATGCTCATGTGGAACTCTTTACAGAATCAGGATTTAGATAGAATATGTTGTAAGGGACCCTTAACGTCATGTACATCTGTAAAGTTTCTAAGCACACTATATATAAATAAAAGCCAATACATTAAGAAACAACTAATTCCATTTTCCTTATCCACAGAGCTATTATGCAGAAGCTTTCAGCAAGTCTTCAATAGGTAAAACGTTTGGGAGACTTCTTTATAAGTTATGCCAGCTCTATTCCTTTTGTTCCTTTTAGTCACTCAAAAGCCCTTAACAACTTCACAACATGGAGACACTTATATCCATTTAGGGAGGGCTGGAGGCAAGTCCTTTTGGAATTAGTTATTGCTCTGCCATGCACTAGTCATTATGATAGCTAGATGCAATATGAGACATCCCTTCCTCCAGATGCTCTAGTAACACTTCGGTTTTGCTTCTGCTTCTCTGGAAATCCATAGCTCATCTTTGATTTCTGCATGGCCAGCATTATGAAATGTTGCCAGTATAGCAATAATCAAAATTTTCATCATTTTAATGGAAAAAATGTCCTCGTGCAAGTTCAGTAGAATCATACTGAATTTCAAAACTAGAAGAAAACAGCAAGCAGATAATGTTTCCTGCTACTAATGGCAGTATGGAATTTCATTTGTTTTTCAGTTGTGTTCATTTGTTTTTCAGTTGTGTTGACTACTAATTCATACTATAGAAACAAAAACACTTAATTTTTTTTAGGAGTTTTTTTTTTTTTTACAGAGGAGCAGGTGACAGTAAGCAAGCAAGTTAAGAACATTATATTTTTTCCATCAAAATATACACTATTGACTATGATTGTAAATGACTAAAGACTTACCCAATCAGCATTTTTCAGCTCATCAAGGTCTGTGCTGGATTCATTACCTGCTACTTTGTCCATTTCCTGAATCTTCTTCAGACTCTGTCAGTTAAAAGCAACATAGAAAGTGAAAATAAACTGTATAAGAATATAACACTTTATTTCAATAAAGTAGAAAAGATTTTTCTAAGGTAATAAATATACTTTATAAACAAAGAGCAATCCTTTGGCACCATAGGGTACATCTATAGTAAAGTGGAAAACTGAAGCAGCCACTGTCAATCTTCTAGGGTTCAAATTAGCAGGTCTTGTTAAGACAGCTAATGCGAACTGAGAGGGGCACTCCGGTCCTGCTTCCA
The DNA here is from genome assembly GCF_052426305.1 of Pelodiscus sinensis. Lineage (NCBI taxonomy): Eukaryota > Metazoa > Chordata > Testudines > Trionychidae > Pelodiscus > Pelodiscus sinensis. Next base: position 89,213,922 of record NC_143053.1, read on the forward strand.
CGAGGAGTAAGGGAAGTCGAAGGAAGAGTGTTCTCCCTTCGACTTCCTGCGTTGTGGACAGTGCCAAAAGCTGTGTTAAGCTACTTTGAATTCAGCTACGCAATTAACATAGCTGAAGTTGTCTTAATTCGACTTTGTCCTGTAATATAGACGTACCCCTAGAGACTAACAATAATATATATAATACCATGAGCTTACATAGGCAAAACCCACTTTTTCAGATGACTGGAATAATACGATTTCTTAATGCTTGCATGAAAGCTCATGTATGTTAATGATGATAAAATAAAAAGTTTAAAAAAAGAAAATGTCCCTCTCAATGTACGCAAAGCTATTTAATATAGAGACAAACTTTCAGGCTATGTCTACACTACAAGGCTTTTGCGCAAAACCCGTGGAGCACCAACACTTCAAGCACGTATTTGGGCTAAAAAATCTACAGTCAGTCGACAAAACAGAGGACTTTTTGTGGTGTAGGTATACCTCCTTCGACGAGGCATAACTCCTTTTTGTGCTACAGCTCTTGCACAAAAAAATATGGTTGGACGCTCTACAGGGGTTTCTTGTGAAAAAAGAGCCTATCTGAAAAAGCACAGGTGCTCTGATGGCCATTCTATGAATGGCCATCAGAGCTTTCTTGCACAAGAGTGTCCAGGCAGTGTGGATGCTCTCTTTGCAAAAGCACATGGCTTGTGCGATGCACTTTGAGGTCTGGACATGCTTCTGTGCAAGAAGTTTTTGCGCAAGAACTCTTCTGCATAAGGCTTCTTGAGTAAAAACCCTGAACCGTAGACAAAGCCTCAGATTTTGACTAACCTAAGAACAATGATTGAATGCTACAGTTAGTCACAGCATGGTTTTATTGAATTACCTAACATTAAAATTAAAAAATATGTGCAATTCAAGATTTAAATGGACTCTGTGCAATTTTGGAAATAGTCTCTCACTCTCACAATTCTGCCTCCCTCCCACATTTATAGAGAATTCAGCTTTGAAATTGAATACTTGAGAGACAAACATGGAAACTTACTATGCAGTCTTTACAGACAGTTTCAGCCTAGAACTGCACTTTAACGTGGTTTTATTTACATTTTCCATTTTTTATTCATTCATTTTCATGGAACATAACCGGCTCAAAATGACTGTTCATTAAACCTCTTGAGTTTACATTAGGAAAATAAATCAATAGGTTACAGATCTGGAAAAGTTTAAATTATTTATGCATGTAGCATAAATACAGCCAACAATACACTTGATGATCACTATAATGGAAGTAATCAACAGAGTCTGTCTTTTTTAACAACACTCAGAAAAAGAAGTTTAAAATATAATTTTCTGTCTTTTGTACATCAGAGTGAAACTGCTTCAGTTTAAATCTTTGACCTAAGCCTCAGAAGACCCTTACACAGCCATATCACATGATTCCTTTGCGTTTTAAAAATTATTTTGCTACAGAGTATTTGAGAAAGAGTACAGGATAGCAATTACTTATTATTATCTTTAATGTGTAACAGCAGAATATTTACTTTCACAGCTAAGTTCTTCACACCATTACTGGCCTGTTTTTTTAATTACATAAATTACAGGTAGACTCTTGAAAATCTATATCATTTCTATGACACAAAATCTAATGGCCAAATCCCGAAAATTTGGCATGAGTATAGAGTAGGAGAGGATTTTGGTAAAATTAAATTTAGAAGATATTAGATTGCTTCTAGTTGTTCTGACAAATTTGATCTCATGCAATCATCTTACTCATTGGTTCAAATTTAGCTTGTCTCATTCATGGACATGAACTACGTTTGTTTCCTTTTACAACATGCTCTTGTGAAGAATGATTTTTTTTCTTTGAACACAGATGTCAGTAGAAACTAGCATTATCATAATCCTAAAATGCAGTTCTTCCAGTGCCATTCAAGTTAGTTTGTGATTTAAGGACATAAGAGTTAGATACTTCTAACTGTATAACCTAACATTTTTTAAATGACTTCTTTTATTAAAATTACCTCAGAGCTAAGTATGGGTTTTAAACTTGTAAATAAACTTCTGAGGTGGCCTGAGTATGGCAGTTAACAACATATTCTTAGCTACTGAGTAATAATTTTAATAGTAAAAAAATAAAACAAAATAAAAACTATTGCACATGACAGGATCCTGGCAAATTTAAAACTTCAAGAAATTCTCGAAGGGTAGACATAACTTTAATTCAATAGTTTTGGAGAAAATGACTGGGGTTTTTTGATTAATCTAATTAGAAACATATGCAAGCAAACATTTAATTATCTTCCCCACTGCTACACATCCAAATAGTTCTTCTAGTCTAACGTATGTCCTTTCATCTTTCTCAGAATGTCTCTAAGGCCAAGTCTACACTACCTGAGAAAGTCAACCTAAGATATGACGATACAGCTACAAGAATAGTGTAGATGTAGTCGACGTACCTTAGGTCAAATTCCTGCAGCATCTGCACTGTGGGAGGTCAATGGGAGAAACTCTCCCATTGACTTCCCTTACTCCTTGCAACCTGGAGGAGTACTGCGGTCAACCGGGTGCCTTGAATGGTCTATTTAGCGGGTCCTTACTAGACTCCCTAAATGAAATCCTGGGAGATCGATCTTCAGAGCTTCAATCTTGGGGTAAGTATAGACCTGGCCTAAGTGTATGTACAATTAAAGACCCATGGCATGGCACTGCTGACCTGGGTCAGCTGATGGGCTTGCAGGGCTCAGGCTGCGGTGCCTAAAATTGCTGTGTAGACATTTAGGCCCATGCTGGTGTCCAGGCTCCAAGACTGAGCAAGTGGGGAGCATCTCGGACCCCAGGCTCTAGACTGATTGCAAATGTTTAAATTACAATTTTTACCCTTGCTGCCCAAGTCTGAATTAATTGACCCAGATGCAAAGACTTGGTGCAGTGTTTTTTTTTTATTGCAGTGCAGATATATCCTAGCAGACTTAGGGTTGATAACTTTCTATTTGCAGAAAACCAAACACCCTTGCCCTGCCCCTTTTCAAAGGCACCCTTCGCTCCCTCCCTCATTCTTCTCTCCATTGCTTGCTCTCCCCCTCACTCACTCATTGGGCCGGAACAGGGGGTTGGGATATGTGTGTGGGGGAATTGGTGGTGACGGCTCTAGCTGCAGGTATGGACTCTGAGGTGAGGCTAGAGATGAGGAGTTTGGGGTGCAGCAGTGGGTTCCAGGCTGGGTAAGGTGGTTGGGGTATGTGGGGGGTTCTGGATCAAAGGCATGGGCTCTGGGATGAAGCTATATATGGGGGGGGTGTCCAGGGTGCAGGAGAGGAATCTGGGCAGGGGTAGGGTGCAGGAGAATGGGGGGGGGGGCTCTGGTGATGGGTAGAGGCTCTGGGGGTAAAAGCAGCGATGAGGGGTTTGGGTTGCAGGAATGGGCTTTGTGTTGAGGCATGGGGTTGGAGTGTAGGAGGGGATATAGGCTCCAGGGTAGGGTCAGACATGAGGAGTTCAGGATACAGGAAAGGACTTCAAGCATGGTGCACCATGAAGGCAGGGGACTGGACTTAAGGATCTCTCAAGGTCCCTTCCAGTTCTAGTATTCTATGATTCTATGTAGTTGGAGTGCAGGGTGGATTAAGGCTCTGGCTGAGGATGTAGACTCTGGACTGGAGCTGGAGCTTGGGGTGCAGCAGAGGCTCTGGGTTGGCACAGGGCAGTGTTTCTTAAACTTTTTGAGACCACGGAACACCAAACAATAATATTTTTTTATGCGGCACGCCTATGAAAATTTTCTTCGAAAACAAAATTGTTGTCACACAAAAAAAAGACAAAAACAAAAAAGTAACAAAACCAAAGAAGAGGTCGTGGCACACCTGCGAGTTGTTCATGGAACACTAGAGTTCCGCAGAACATAGTTTAAGAAACACTGGCACAGGGTATGGTGGTGCACGAGGGGATAAAAGCTATGGGTGGTGTTTACATCAGGCAGCTCCCAGGAAGCTGCCGGCATTGCCCTCTGGCTCCTAAGTGGAGGTGTGACTATATGACTCTCCGCACTGCCCACACCTGCAGGCACCGCTCCCTCATTGGGTGAGGTTCCTGGCCAATGGGAGCTGCTGAGCTGGCACTGGGGGCAGGAGCAGGGGCAGTGCATAGACACCTCCCATAGCTGTCCCTCAACTTAGGAGCCAGAGAAGATGTCAGCAGCTTCCTGGGAATTACACAATGCCTGCTCTGTCAACAGGACTTTTAATGGCTCAGTCAGCACTGCTGACTGGAGCCACCAGTGCCCCTTTTCTACCCAGTGTTCTATTCAAAATCTGGACATCTGGCAACCCTAAACAGACTGGCAATCTTTTCTGGAAACATCCCAGGAGTTAGCCGATGTTGGCCCCATTGAGAAAAGGCTAGATTCTTCTGACTCACAAAAACAATTTTACCCTTTCCAGTGACACAGTAAGTTGGGGTTGGATCTCTAGGAAGACCTGGACTGAGCAAACCTGCGATAGTTATTTGTCAACAAGGCCAAAACCCAGGACTCTACATACCATATGGACTTGGTATTTGAGCAGCTTACTTATAGAATCTATGAGGATCTTTGAAATCTTGACACATGCATTCTGAGTACTGTCTACTAAAGGTGAACTTACACATTTTCCTCCATTGTATTATAACACAGAAGAAAAACAGTCTTAATAATGGAAGTTTAGGGCTGGAAAAGACCTCAAGAAGTCATCAAATTCAGCCTTTGAGGCAGGACAAAGTATACCTTGACCATCCCTAGCAGGTGTTTGTCCAACCTGTTCTTAAAAGCCTCCACAACATTCTTTGGAACCCTATCCAGATCTTAACTAACCTTCTATTTAGAAAGATTTTCCTAATATCCAACCTAACTATCCTTTGCTGCACATTAAGCCCATTATTCCTTATCCTATCTCCATAGGATCCTAAGAACAAATCATTACAGTCCTTTTTATAAAAGCCCTTAATACACTTGAAGACTTATCAGATCCATCCTGACTTCTTTTCTCAAGATTAAACCTGCCCAATTTTATTAACCTTTTCTCACAAATCAGGCTTTTTATCACTTTTATTGCTCTTCTCTGGTCTCTCTGAGTTGTACACATCTTTCTCAAGTATGGTGTCCAGAATTAGACACAGTACTACAGCTGAGAACTCATCTGTGCGAAGCAGAGTGGGACAATTACTCCCAGGTCTTACATAAAATATTCCTGTTAATATACCCAGCCTTTTTCATTTGTCTTTATTGGATTTCATCTTGCTGATTTTAGACCAATTCTTCAAATTCTCAAGGTCCTTTTGAATTCTAATCCTGTCCTCCAAGTGGATCTAACCCCTCTCCATCTTGATTCCATCTGCAAATTATATAAGTATACTCTCCACTCTATTATCCAGGTTATTAATGAAAATACTGAAAAGCTCTGGACCTAAGATAGACCCTTGTCGGGCTTCACTACATACATCCTCCCAGTATGACATCAAATCATGGTAACTGCCTTCACTATCTGGGGCTGGCTAAATGTTGTTTAAACTTACATGAAGTCATAATCCCCAGGAGAAGTAGCTTCTCATTCTGTACTGTATTTAAGATAATGCACATGTGAAAAAAATCTAACATCGTTCTTAATTGTAATGCATGTGCAGAGTCACATTATATATACACATGAATTTCTTTTGAATTAAATTTATTAGGCTTCAGTTTGTGCTTGAAATGGTTCACAAACATAGGTAGAACAGTGTGCTACCTCAATAACACTTCCTTAAGCTCATTATTTGAATACTGTTCAAATTACACAGTATTAAACATAGCACTTTGAATCTATTTCCTAATGAACATTCATAGGAATCCTTAAACCACCACACAATGAGCTGACAACTTAGCATTATCTCCATCAGCGGCGAGATGTGGTGGTTTATAGACAATTGGGAACCAAAAATGTGTGTATGGAAACTTGTATCTGCTTTGCAATTGTCAATTATATCAGTCTGTTACTTTAGAAAACAATAAGTCCTCTACCCAAAAGAGAAAATATTAGAGAAAAGTCTCATTTACATTTACTTCTGCATTTATATTGGTACTTCAGTCTGAGTATTGACCCTTTTTTCCAACAGACACAAAGTAGTGGTCACAATTTCAGGGTCAATCTTTGTGAACTGTAAATGCCTTGTTTTCTCTCAAATTGGAACCTTTTGCTAACGGCCTGCAAAATTATAAAATCATCCTAACTGTTTCTCCACCTGTTTCTCATAACTAAGGTTAACTCTGGTGAACAAGCTGACATACTGTTATTCTCTTCAATACTCACTTATTTTTACAAAGTAAACATAACATATTCCAGCTGCGTAACCTTTACTTTGAACACTGAACAATAATAAATGCCTGCAGCAGTTATCCATTTCAGCAACCATTAAAGCTTTCCATTCCATAACATATGGTTTGTTAGGCTGGTGTATGTCCAAAGTCAGCAAGACTGGCAAAAATGCTAAATATCCCCCACCATGTTTTAAAATTCCAACCTGACTCTCTTTACTACTAAGAATCAGGAGGAGGAAAAAAAGGTTTCACTAACTGATGGCCCATCTTCAAAAATAAGACACCCATCTACAATAAACTTCCAGTAATCCGGCACCTTTGGGACCCAGAGGGTGCCAGATTATTGGATATGCCGGAGTATCAGGAGGTGCTCTGGAAGGGAGATTATGAAGGGTCGGGGGGGGGGAGGAGTTGGCAGGGGAAGCCCCACCCAGCTGCCGGCGACAGGCCAGCTGGGGCTGCAAGCGGCAGCGGCGACTTGGGGAAGCCATGGGGAAGAGCAGCTGGGATGCTGCCAGGTTGGTCCCGCAGCGCTGCCCCTCACCTGAGCGGAGCTGTGGGACCAACCCGGCAGCACCCCAGCTGCTCAGTCCCATGGCTTCGCCAAGTCCGCCGCTGCTGAAACTGACAAGTGGCGGGCTTGGGAAAACAGCGGGCAGAGCAGCTGGGGTGCTGCCCGGTTGGTCCCACAGTGCCGCCCTGTACTCCCCTGCTCGGCACCCAGCAGCACCCCAGCTGCTCTGCTCTGCGGCTTCCCCAAGTCTGCCGCTCATCAGTTTCAGCAGCGGCAGCCGCAGACTTGGGGAAGCAGCGTGGAGCAGCTCCAATTGTCTGGCTGGCCAGAGCACTTCCGGGTTCCAGTTGGTGCCAGACTATCAGGAGTGCCGGACCACTGGATGCCGGACAATTAGGACACCTAAATGACCCAGGTAATTATATGCTAGTTAGCCTCATACCAAGCCCAGGCAAAACAATGGACAAAGGAAAAGCTGATATAGGATTCAACTGACAAAGAATTAAAAGACATGAATATAATTAATGCCAGACAATATGGTTCAATGGAAAATAGGTCTTGTCAAACACCTGATTTGAGAAGCTTCAGGGGGTAGGTCATATACTTATGGTTTTATAAAGTGGTTTACTTAGTACCACATGATGTGTTGATTAAAAAATTATTAGCATTGTGTAGTGCTAAAGCACATGATAAATGGATTAAGAATTTGCTACCTGTTGTCTAGCTGTCAATGGGAAACCAAAATCAAATGGAGGTATTTTTAGTGGGGCTCTGCAGGAACTGGTATGCGGACCAGTACAATTGAAGACTATGATAGTGACCTGGAAGTACACAGAAAATCACTACTGATAAAATGTGCAGTGGACACAAAGAATGGCTGAGTGGCAAGTAAAGAGGAGGTAATAATACAGAATGATTGTTTAGTAGGCTGGGATCATTCAAACCAAATGTGTTGTAATATAGCCAAATGAAAAATCCTATATTCAAGAACAAATTCAGACTACACATTTTGGCTACGTCTAGACTGACATGATTTTCTGCAAATGCTTTTAACGGAAAAGTTTTTCTGTTAAAAGCATTTGCGGAAAAGGGCATCTAGATTGGCATGGACGTTTTTCCGCAAAAGCACTTTTTACGGAAAAGCATTTGTGCCAATCTAGACGCGGTTTTGCGCAAGAAAGCCCCGATCGCCATTTTCGTCATCAGGGCTTTTTTGGCAAAACAGTTTTTAGCTTGCTATACTGGCCCTCTTGTGCAAAAACATTTCTGGAAAAGGGCTTTTTCCCAAATGGGAACGTCAAAGCATTTGTGCAAGAAGCACTGATTTTGGACAGTAGAATGTTAGTGCTTTTGTGCAAAATCAAGCAGCCAGTGTAGACAGCTGGCAAATTTTTGCGTAAAAGCGGCTGCTTTTGCGGAAAAACTTGCCAGTCTAGACGCAGCCACAGAATATAGGACTATCTTGGAAAACAGTGATTTTGAAAATCCTTTTTGGAGATTGTTTTATTGATAGAAGTGATTCTGACTGATAACTGGGAAACAGATAAAATAGACTTCTCTGATGAAATATGAGGTTGAACCTCTCTAGTCTGGCACACTTGGGTCCAGCAACATCCATGATCCAACATGATTTTAGTCAGCTGGATGTCCACTTATCATGGCTGTGGTCACATTTCCTGCGGTCTTATAAAGTTTGTTTACAGCCACCAGTCCTAGCTCTCAGTGTTCTGTGCTGTTATCTAGCTGTAATTTACCCATGACTGTCTTCTAAGAGGTCCAGTAAGCAGATGAAGTGTTGATAATGCTGCTAGACAATATCGACCTCCCATGGTTTAGCAAATCCTCTGGTTTGGCACTGTTCAGGTTCCCAGGGTGTCAGACTAGAGAGATTCAACCTGTAGTTTATTTTAAATAAACAATTATTTAACATCAGACTTAACCTTAACCTGATTTGGGCCTCCAAACTTTGCTCACATTTCAGTCAACTGAATTACTCATGAGAGTAAGGTTTGCAGACTCAGCCACTAAAATACATCTTATCCTTTGTGCTGCTTTTGAATCTCATATCAGAGACATCTATTGGTAACACAGTAGAGTGGGAGAAGAGAAGACATGCCCTAGCAAGGAGAGAGAGAGGGAAGAGGGTTTTTTGAAGTGACCCCTTACTGATTAATTCAGCAAGTGCACTGACAGACTCCAAATTGAGATCTTAGGTGGATATTAGTGACATTTCTTCAATAACTCATAGAGAAGATCAAGCAGAGAAACATTTAGCAATGCTTAACCTCCAAGGTAAATTTTTATGGGATGACAGTGTGGGACAGAAGAAATATTATTCTTTGGATCTAAGTTTGAGTAAACAACTTATCTACATGTTTCACTTACTGTTAATAAAATTGTATTGCATAATTAACAAAACCTCGCTGGTGGTGTTAAATATTAGGTTACACACTGCTTTGTTAAAGGGGAGAGAGCGACTGAATGCCATAACCATAAAAAGTTTTTGACTGAAGTGCCAATCATTTTTAATTTATTCACTACTTTTAAAGGGGAAATGAAGACTGTCTGAATACAGATGGTAAAGAATGTAACATATGCCTGATTTTTTAATGTTGCTAGAAGGGGTAATATCCACTGAAAAGACTTTCTAAGAAGTATCATGTAGAAGTTCCCACTGTGTAAAGGTATTTAAGTTTTTGCTTCAATTCAGCTGCCATCAGGGCAATAGCTAACTAGGTAAGCCTTACAGAGCAAGTCAGGTATTAAATTGGCTAAAGACATGGGCCCAGATTTTTATAAGGTATTAGGTGTTGCTCTGCTCAGCAATGAAATACCTAACTGATTTAGATGCCTAAGACATATTTCAAAAGTGCCTGAGACCCATGGACTTTCTGTAAGACACAGGCACCTACGTCTGTCACTTTTGAAAATGAGATTCAGGGGGTTTCTACTCAGCAACTAGAAAGCCCAGGCCAGCCAACTCTGGTTTGCATGGGTCACGCTGTGAGTCTGTTTCGTTGCAGTGTAAACTTCCTGTGAGTTGGGAGGGTCACCAGAACTCAGGATCCAGCCTGAGCCCAGAAGTTTATCTAGCAATGAAATAGCCCTGTAGCCTGAACTCCTTCCTTGAGCCCAAGTCAGCTGGTATGGTCCAGACATGGGTTTGTCTCTTTTATATAGACACATCTTTAGGCTACTAAATCAACTAGGAACTTCAATACTGAGCAGAGCAATGCCTAAATACCTTTAGGAAATCTAGGCCTTGATGAGCAAAAGCTACAAAATGAGGGATTTCTTTTTTCACCCATTTTATTGGTAAAATCAATCCACCATCAAGAAATAAGGCCACAGATGTTAAATGGCAAGTCTGAAAGGAAATCAGTTGCATCCACTGTGACACCCCATACTTAATATGATATCTTGTTCCCCAGGTTCACCTGTTATGATTATGATATATTGTATAAAGTATACCTTGTGAGATATCACTGGAAAACTCATAACCTACTCAACATTATCATTCTCGTAAAATAGATGTGGCAACTTTGTATGTAAAGTTACGAGATTTATAATAATGATTTTACTGCAGCATGTTAAAAAGTTAAGAAAAGCAGGCTCAATCTACTTTTTTCACAGACAAAGAAACACTTGCATACCTGCGGGGAGCTAAAAAGTCATTACCTGTTTGATCAGAAATTCACCAGCAGGAAAGTTGTAAAGATATTTACAACTTACCTGAAGTAAAGCTTACACATACACAATGGAACTGCTGACCCCATGACACAGCAAAGACTTTTTCAGAATAATGGGTCAGAATATAAAAAGAAGAGACAGTGACCTAGTCCTCACCTCTCCTCCCTCATCTCTCTTCACAGCAGCAAGCTGACCTGAAAGACAATTCATGCATCCCTGAGCTCTGCGTGTGAGAGATGGAGGGGTCTAAGCTGGAAAGCATTCCAGGTAGTATGAACTGCTCTAAGCTTTTGGATGAGAAACCTTTTTACTTCCAAAGCCTTTTAGCTTGGTAAAATTTAGGAATTAGATTGTGGTTTATCTTTTACTTCTTCTTTAACCAACTCCAACTTTTATTCCTTTGTCACTTATAATGGCTTTAAATATATCTTTCTCTAGTAAATACACGTTTTATTGATTTATCTAAACCAATGTGTTTGGTTGAAGTGTTTCTGGAATCTCTACTCAGGTTTATAAAGGCTAGGGCACAGTAATTTCCTTTGACGAAATGACTGATTTAACAAGCTTGGTTTGTTCAGTAGTGAGCTGAACAGTGCAAGACACGTCTCTGGGATACAAGACTGTGGATAAGAATTAGCAGGTGTCACACTACACACAGTTTGTTGGTGGCTGAGAAAGCATTCGTGTAACTTTGCTGGGAGTGACTCTGCATGCTAATGTCTCTGTGTGAGCAGAGTCTGGAGAGGCTTCATTTCACTAGTGAAGCAATGTAAGAAGGATACCAGCCTGGGGAGTTGAAGGGACATAGCAGTTCAGTGGTCCATTTAGTAACCAGAGGAATGTCACATCCAGGGAAGTGGTGAACAAGGTATTTACATAGTTACATGCAGCAATGCAATGAGTTTCAGAGCAAGCACACAGCATTCTTTCAAATGAGGCCCAACCCAGAAAAAATGCATAACACACATTGCCCAGTGCCCAAAAACAGTTTAAGTAAACAATAATAAAGTGGGTAGAATGCTTTTATTTTACGTGTAAGTTCCACCACTGTTAAATAGTTGGCAATTTTAACTAGGATGATGTTGAGTTTTTATGCATATGGCATGCCAACAGCAAAGTCTACTCCAATCCTTGCGAATCAGACTAAATAGAAGAATAACCTTAAAGGAATTCATTTTATTGTACAGGAAGAAGGTTATTTTCTTAATGAAGAGGTTAGGGTACACTAAATTGTGCTTTCAGAGCATACGTTCTGTGTAGCAGTTTTTAATAGCTTTTCTGAACAATGGACTACTAAGGACAAATTGGCTGAGGACTTAGTCTCTAGTTTTGTAAATAAATGATCCAAACACTGCTAAGAAGAAACACGCTCAAAGATGACTTAGATCACAGCATTCTATTATCAGATGTATTCCTGAATATACAAAAATTATTAACAACTTGCTGTTTTATTAACTGACTCATTAGAATCTTTACTTGAAATGAAACAGAAAAAAACATAAAGAGGCAAAAGAATAGATTTTCTTTCTACTTATTTGTTTAAATAAAGGTTTACAGAAGAACCTTTTCAGATGAAGAGAGTTTAAAATAAATACAGAGATATAGAAAAGATTGACTGTCTAGTTTACAAACAAATGATATAAAACAATGATAAAATACATTAAATAATTAATGGCATAAACAAGACAGATCAGGAGCATCTGTTCCCCTTGCCCAAGGGAACAAGGAGACAATCCATGAAATGAAAAAGTAACATATTCAAAATAAATAAAAGGAAACACTTTTTCATATATTGTGTAATTAGGCTGGATTTCATTGCCACAAGAAGTGCTCCAGGACAAGAACATAGAAACAGTCAACAAAGGATTGGATACTTTTATATGGCTAACAAGGACAGAATTGTCATAATTAATTTTGGAAGGATTACTAAACCTCATACTTTAGGGCATAAGCCACAATGTAACCCAGTGGTTTTCAAACTTTTTTTCTTGTGATCCAGTTGTAGAAAATTGTTGATGCCCATGACACAGCACAGTGATATCGTTTGACTAGAGTGCAGGCTCCATCCAGGGTGAGGCCTCAGGGACAAGGGGCTAAGGAGGGGGATGAATGCCATGTCTGGGTGTGTGGGCTATGGGGTGGGGCCAGAGATGAAAGGTTTGGGGTACAGGCTGCGGGGGTGGAGCAGAGGGGTTCAGTACATATGCAAGGACTCTGGATGCATGAACTTATTGTGATAAATAAGAGCCCACTGTGCTTGAAGAGGGAAACCAGCAATATTTCCTCTTCTTCCCCCAGCAGCCCTGAGAGCCCTAAGAGCCCAAAAGCAGAAGCAGCAGGCTAGGGAGTTTGGAAGCCCTATCCCATGGTGGGGAACCTTTTTTGGGTCAGGGGCTGCTGACCTACTGAAAAATCAGTTGGGGACCACACACAAGTGAGTAGCCCCCGACTGAAAAGGAGAAATATGCTGAGCCTTGGGGGCCAGATCTAGGCAAGATGGGGGCCACATCCGGCCCTTAGGCCTGAGGTTTCCCACCCCTGCCCTAGCCCCCTGAAGACCTGTTCCCGCAGGTGCCTTTTATGGCGTGGAGGGGTGAAGCTCCCACTAGTTTGTATGGGGACATTGCTGGCTGTTCCCCTACCTAGAATAGTGTCTTCGTATCTCATAGGTTATGTTCAACCCAAGCACAAGTCAATTAAATGTTTTAGGGCCCCTCCCACTATCTTCTATTTGTCACTAGATGTGCATGTAAAATGCTTCATATAGTATGGAGGCTATATTGTGTTTTTGAGCTGACTGCATTTATTCACAAGTGATGCAGCCAACAGTTGAATTACACGTGTTATCTCAGATGAGTGCTGACAAAACCTCTTACAAGCAAAGAGAGACTTTCTTTCATGGAGAGAGTGAAAAATACGGAACTATATATGGAGAAGAGAGATTTATAAGAGGGGACATGATAGAGAAAAAGAGAGAGAGCAGAATGTAGCCAAGAAACATTAGCCGGTGTGAGATCAGATAGGGAGACAGAGTACGTTCTTAAAAATATTATGAAATAGCAGCAGTTTTTTTCCATAATTAATTAGGATTCTGGCTGGCTAATTATTTTATGGTTTTATTAATTATTTAATTGTTTTAATTAATTACATATTGTTGTTAGTCTCTAAGGTGCTACAGGATTACTCTTTTTTTTTAAAGTTACAGAGCAACATAGCTACCCCTTTGAGACAGTATAAGCCCTGATTTATCCAACCTACCCTAAAATAAATTGAACTCTTTAAAATTTAAATCTTATTCCACTGTAGTGTTTTTCTGGGGAATTTGGTAATTTTACACACTTATTAGTTTGTTGACCTTGCTCCCGCTCCTACACTACTAATTCAGTAAAACTCCATTAGTCCGGCATCCAATGCTCCGGGACTCCTGATGGTCCGGCACCATCAGGAACCCGGAAGTGCTGGGGCAGCCGGACAGGCTTCCTCCATTCAGCTGCTGCTGAAACTGACCAGCAGCTGAATTGGGGAAGCCGGGAGCAGAGCAGCTGGGGTGCTGCTGGGTTGGTCTGGTAGCACTGCCCCTCAGGACTGCGGGACCAACCCGGCAGCATCCCAGCTGCTCTTGGGGACGCCTGGGGCAGAGTAGCTGGAGTGCTGCCGGGTTGGTCCTGCAGTGCCAAAGGACGGCACTGCGGGACCTACCCGGCAGGACCCCAGCTGCTCTGCCCCAGGGGTCCCTGATTCAGCCGCTGCTGAAAAATCAGCGGCTGATTCCAGGAAGCCCAGGGCAAAGCTGCTCTGCCCCGGGCTTCCTGGAATCAGCCGCTGGTCCGTTTCAGCAGCGGCTGAATCGGGGACCCCTGGGGCAGAGCAGCTGGGGTGCTGCCAGGTTGGTCCCGCAGCGCCGAGGGGCAGCGCTACGGGACCAACCCGGCAGCACCCCAGCTGCTTTCCCCAGGCGTCGGGATTCAGCCGCTGCTGAAACTGACCAGCAGCGTCAGTTTCACCAGCAGGCCGAATCCGGACACTGGGGCAGAGCAGCTGGGGTGCTGCCGGGTTGGTCTTGTAGTGCCGCCCCTCGGCGCTGCGGGACCAACCCGGCAGGACCCCAGCTGCTCTGCCCCAGGCGTCCCCAAGAGCAGCTGGGGTGCTGCCGGGTTGGTCCCGCAGCCCCGAGGGGCAGCACTACGGGACCAACCAGGCAGTACCCCAGCTGCTCTGTCCCAGGCGTCCCCAAGAGCAGCTGGAGTGCTGCTGGGTTGGTGCCGTAGCGCCGGTGCTGCGGGACCAACCCGGCAGCAACCCAGCTGCTCTATTGCAGGCATCCCCAATTCAGCTGCTGCTGAAACTGACCAGCAGCGGCTGAATCAGGGACTCCTGGGGCAAAGCCTGACTATCGTAAGGGGGGGCTATGAGGGGTCTGGGGTGGCATCCCCTCCCACCCCACTCCAGACCCCTCATAGCCCCCCCTTCTGATAATCCGGCACCCCTGGGTCCTAAAGGTGCCGGATTATTGGAAGTTTACTGTACTACTCCTTTTCAGGTTTTCAGAGGAGGAAAGATGGCCCCTGGTCTACCAAATTAGTAACCTAGTAACCAAATTAGTAATGCAGAATTCTCTCTGAATGCTTACCTCTTTTGCACTTTTAATTTTGGCCAGGAATGTGTACAACTCCATTGTTTCAGCAAATAGTGCCCGACATACTGCCTGATAGTGGTTTGGCGCCTCTGATCGGGTTGTTAGATGGGCAGCACATAACTAGGGAGGAAAATAAAAATCGTTATCTATACACACATAGACCACAGCTTACGGCATAGCATGCAAACGTTCTCTGTACATATGTATGTCAATTATTTTAACCAATGACTCTCTATTTTACATTGTTTTCAAGATTCTGTAACACAACACAGAGATGCAATCGAATATTTAGAGGACAAGAAATACTATATGTGAGACACTTGAGTTTAGGCAACAAATAGGGTACATTTTTCTATTTTTCTGCTGTTTTTTCATTTTTTGTAGGAAAAGTTCAGAGAGTGAAGAAGACATTGTGAGATACTTAAAAAGATGCTATCACTTCCTGGAAAACTCTGAAACACAATCTGTCTGGAGGCAGTTTATCTTTTATATTATTTTTCTCCCCTTCACTTTTAAAAATCAAATATTAGGATATTTAACTGAAAATGGAATTGTTGATCCTCAGACATTTCTCTCTTCCAAGGTCATGGTTGTTGGTATATAATATAATAATTGTCTTCATAGCAACGCATTGATTGCACAAAGACGGTTACAGTTTTAAATGAGCACCAGGAAAAGATTAACTATGAAACAAATATTTTGTGCTCATGCAAATGATGTTTCTAGTAATAAAGAAAGAAGAAAGAAAAACACATTCAATGTATCTGACAATAGAAAAATTGTTTCTAAATATAATTTGTTTCTGGGTATGTCATGAGCTTTTAAAAGTGAAAGCATTTTAATTGTCAAGAAAAAAAAAGTTCCCTAACAAAACAAATTAAAGGGCCAAATTCTTCAAGGATTTATATGATAGTCTAATACAGAGTCTCAATGTAAACTGACTAGAAAACAGAAGATAAAATTCCCACTCAGCCTATTTCTACTGGTTCGCATAGTTTAAAAGTAAATAACAGGAGATTGAGAAACAAACTTGTGTGTGAGTATGCTTTAAGTTAGACCTGCATTAAAGCAAACATCCACTAATATTCCTAGAAGCACACTCAATTTGATAAAAATAAATAAATAGTAAACTATCGACTGACAGATCTATGGGCACTGAACACTCTGGAATATCTGTTCAATTACTGAGTGCTAAATTCCGCTTCTAGATGTGCATACATGATAACCACCAAAATTAATAGAAACAGAACAAGTCACTTTTGGCCAGAAATATGAGCGATGGAAAGTTCTCACAAAACTGCTTATATGTTTAAGGGAGCCATTACTGGACAGAGTAATGGAGGAGAGTAAGGTTTTATCCTCACTTTGCTAAATAATTGCCATCTGACCTCAGATAAAACATGTAACCTTATTATTACTAATTCGTATTATCATACCACCTAAAGTTCTAGTCAGGAATCATGGACCCACTGTGCTAGGTGGGGTACTAAAAGATAGTCCTGTTCCTGCCCCAACAGCTTATGATCTGAGTAAAAGACAAAAAACAACAATTGGCTACAGACAGACAGGACTGTATAAGGAAACAATGAGAACACTGGTCAGTCTTCTAAGCAATGGTCTCAGCTCACTAGCAGCCTAAGTTTTTTCTAGGCCTCATCGAGAGCTTTGAAGGACAATAATTAATTAATTTTGTGGACATTTACAGAGAGCAACTCCCAGGCATGAGGGCAACATAGGAAAAGCATGAAGGTGCTTCTTCAAAAATCCAGCAAGTGGATAGTGGAGGCTGACACAATGGGCAGATCAGCTGCAGTCATTTCTTCATCTGAAAACAGGGTATTTAGCCTCTCTTAGAACATCTTTGAGATTTATTACTATATTATTATTAAGAAACCCATATTCCCTGCTCAAACAAAAATCTCCCTGAAGTAAACTGAGTTTTTCCCAGCTGATGAGGACTACTGTATCAATCTCTAAGATTCCTGTCTTGCAAATGAATCTGAGTAGGCAGACCCCAGGTACCATATAAAACCTCTTGGAAGTCAACCCATACAGATTCAGTTACAAGATCTGGACCTAAACACATTAACCTTTACGAGTAATGCTAGCATACATGGGGCCCATTGAGTACTTATATAAACAGTAGTAATTTCTATGGTTTACACCTGAGTTAAATCTGGTCAAGCATCTTTAATAAGAGCAACTAAAATGATTAGGGGTTTGGAATGGGTCCCATCTGAGGAGAGGCTAAAGAGACTAGGACTTTTCAGTTTAGAAAAGAGGAGACTGAGGGGGGATATGATAGAGGTATATAAAGTGATGAGTGGTGTGGAGAGGCTGAATAAAGAAAAGTTATTTACTTGTTCCCATAATATAAGAACTAGAGGACACCAAATGAAATGAATGGGTAGCAAGTTTAAAACTAATAAAATAAAAGTTCTTCTTCACATAG
Source organism: Pelodiscus sinensis (assembly GCF_052426305.1). Classification (NCBI taxonomy): domain Eukaryota; kingdom Metazoa; phylum Chordata; order Testudines; family Trionychidae; genus Pelodiscus; species Pelodiscus sinensis. The sequence goes on from NC_143053.1 coordinate 89,231,521, forward strand.
CACACCGTCAACCTGTGGAACTCCTTGCCAGAGGAGGCTGTGAAGGCTAGGACTATAACAGAGTTTAAAAAAGAGCTAGATAAATTCATGGAGGTTAGGTCCTTAGAAGACTATTAGCCAGGGGGTAAGGAATGGTGCCCCTGGCCTCTGCCTGTCAAAGGCTGGAGGAGGATGGCAGGAAACAAATTGCTTGATCATTGTCTTCGGTCCACCCCCTCTGGGGCACCTGGCACTGGCCACTGTCAGCAGACAGGATACTGGGCTAGATGGACTTTCGGTCTGACCCAGTATGGCTGTTCTTATGTTCTTAATATTATTGCCACCACGATGTGCCTAAGGTATTCTCTACAGAAGTCTATAATAAATAGACAGAACAAATATTTGTGAAATTGTGCCTACAATCTATTCACCATAAAATATATGTTAAATTATCAAAACAAAATAAACTAAAACAGCCATAACACATTATTGCACATAGACACCCAATCAGAAAAAACAACTTTAATGCCGGCTTTAAGGTTTTTTACTAGTGGTTTTATAGAGTTGTTCACTATTCATAAAGGAAAGAACAGGCAGAGGAAAAATCACTGGCTATGCTAGAAGCTTTCCAGAATTAAACTTATCTTTTGAGACATAGTAACAGAGGAGCTCTTTATTAGTTTACTAGTACATTTGTCTAAATATGTCTTTTACTATAGTGGACATTTGATAAGCAACTGGTCATTATACAATTACACTAAGGCCTATCACATGTATGTTATCTTTGACTTCTTCCACTGTCCATTCCCAAACAATATCCAAACCTTGTCACTTCTTCCTCCATAAATGTATAGGCTCTAACTTTTCACCTCTATCCACACAGCTAAAAGTCTGGGCCTACTAGTACCTTATTTTGATTATTGCAATCTTCCTTTTCCTGGTCTCTCTGATACCACATTGCTCCATCAAGTCTACCCACGACACTCTCTCCTGCCTCTTGATCCTGGCACATTGTCCCTTTGAATATTCCCTCACTGGATCTCTCTTTTTCCACCACTTCTATTTCAAATGTCCTGTCCTCATCTTTAAGGCCCTTCACAACTTTACATTTCTGATCAACAGAAAATTATAACTGGGTTGGCAAGGGTTTCAAGACTGAGATACAATGGCAGATCTATAAAAGTGAAAAAATTAACTTCCTGCTTGTCCTCACTATGCTTGGCTATGGCTTGTTCATGAGCAAGAAATTTAAACAAAATCAATGTTAAGACATTTTTATGAGTATAAGGCACACAATCAAAAACATTTTTGTCTTATTTTTATAAGTGCTTTTAAAATTTATAATCAAATTTAAAAGTAAGTTGCAGAGTGTGATTCTTTCATTAAACTTAATTGCTGAATAATAACAATAACAAATTCCATAGCAAAATAGAGTCTTCTTCTCCATCAACTAGTATGAAGAGACTATACCTCAACAAGGAGAAGAAAAGGTGCAATCCAACCCACCCTATATTGACAACCTGTAGAACAAACACAGGAACCATGAAAGCTAAATACTTATGAATTATTTAATGAGAAGGCTCTATCTAATGGAAACTGGCCAAATTCTAACTGTTTTAGAATTAAAAAACTCAAAAAACAGTAAATAGTTCTGCAGCACCTTAGAGACTAACAAAAAATGTAGACGGTATCATGAGCTTTCGTGGGCACAACCCACTTCTTCAGGTGAATGAAGTAAAGGGGTCCAGGTTGCAAATAAACAGTAGAGAAAGAGAGAGAATGGGGAAGGAAAGAGAAAGGGAAAAAATGGAGAAAAAATGTCAATTAGGGCGTGTCTACACAGCAGGGCTAAAGCTGAAATAAGTTATGGAATTTGAGTTACGTCAATTGCGTAGCTTAAGTCAAAATAGCTTATTTAGACTTTTGGCGCTGTCTACACAGCAGGAAGTCCGAGAAAGAGCACTCTTCCCAACTTCCCTTACTCCTCGTAAAATGTAGGTTACAGGAGTCGGAGTAAGAAGTCCTCCAGCTCAACATTATTTTGACATTAAGTAGAAAAAGCTTCTTGCTCTGTGGACATGGACTATATTTTTTTGGAATAACGTTGGTTACTCTGAAATAACACTGCTTTGTAGACATAGCCTTTAGAGTGTCCATGCTAAATGAGGCTAGTGGAATGGGCCATAAATATTCTAAGTACCCAGTGCTTAGCATTTTATGTCATTAGGATGTGGAAAATAGCGGCCTGTCCAGGTCAGGTCTTTGTTTAAACTTCTATTCAAGGTGTCAAACTTGTAAACGTTTTAGAATGGTTCATTTATCCTCTCCTTACTTAATAATGAAGTAACTCATCTGACCTGTCAGTTAATATTAGCCTCTTCAGTATGTTTGGCTTTTCAATATGTAACCAAGATGAATAAGAATGCCACCGACACACGCATAATGATAAATCTAAAGCTAGATCCTAAATCAGTGTAAATGTTTAGAGCAGAGATTAAGGGTACATCTAGACTACATGCCTCTGTCGCCAGAGGCATGTAGATTAGGCTACCAGGCATAGGAAAATGAAGCGGCAATTTAAATAATCGCCGCTTCATTTAAATTTACATGGCTGCCGCACTGAGCCGACAAACAGCTGATCAGCTGTGTGTCGGCTCAGCGCGGTAGTCTGGGCGCGCGGGTGTCGACATCAAAGGCATTTGTCGACCACCCAGGTATACCTCCTGGTATGAGGTACACCTGGGTGGTCGACAAATGCCTTTGATGTTGACACCCACGCGTCCAGACTACCTTGCACAGCCGACAAACAGCTGATCAGCTGTTTGTCGGCTCAGCGCGGCAACCATGTAAATTTAAATGAAGCGGCGATTATTTAAATCGCCGCTTCATTTTCCTATGCCTGGTAGCCTTATCTACATGCCTCTGGCGACAGAGGCATGTTGTCTAGACGTACCCTAAGATTTGATTTTTGTTCAGACCACACAGAATTCTGTACTGACAACATCTTCTTATTTTATTTGGAAGTACAGGCAGTCCCCGGGTTATGTACAAGATAGGGACTGTAGGTTTGTTCTTAAGTTGAATTTGTATGTAAGTCGGAACTTGTACATATTGTAGGGGAAACTCTAGCCAAACATTTCTCCAGAGCTCAGTTTTATTCTCCCACACCTCACTTCCCTCAGTCCTTTATTCTCAAGCTGAGGTGTCTGCTGAGAAAAGCCGCTCCGCATCTCCCTGGTCTGCTGGGGGGGGGGAAGAGGGGCCGCTAGCTTCGCGTCTGCCTGGTCTGCTGGGGAGAAGCAGCTAGTGCAGGGTTGCCTCACCCCGTTTGTAAGTAGGGATCCGATGTAAGTCGGATCCATGTAACCCGGGGACTGCCTGTATGTTAGAGGCAATTGGCATAAAATATTCAGACAGATCCAAAAATGGTTAACTAGCAGGTTTGTACATGGGATGGATACTATCTATTACTGAATACAAAATTAAGCAATCAAAAATTGAATTAAACACTTGCTATTAAAATTGTGAGAAAAGGGATCACACTAAAAGAATTGTTTGGTGTGGGCCTATTTTGCAAGGGAAGAATGGAGAAGTACACATTAGGGGACTGCAGTTCCCATTGACTACAAATGTCTGAAAATCAAGCTCTGAATTATCCGTTTTCTCAAGTCATTACATAAATAACAATAAAGTAAGCATCAAGTAAGATGAACAAGTAGTCCTCTGGCACCTTAGAGACTAACAAAAATATATACAGTATCATGAGCTTTCGTGGGCAAAATCCACTTCTTCAGATGAGCAAAGTAAGACGGTTTAGCATAAACGTAAATAGTCATGGTGAAACCACAACTCTATTCAGTCTTACTACCAATACATATTATTAAGATTTCTAAACAACTGATGATTTTACACATAGCTGCGTTGCAAAATCTAGGCACGAAGTGAATAAAATATGAAATGCCTTGAAATTCAAGGTTAAGGATGGTATCTATCCTTTTTCCAAACCTTTAAATCTATTTTTTGTTTTAAAATGTGTTTTCTGTAACATACCTAACATACAACTATTTAGCATCAATACAGTTGATATATTTAAAGAGCCAAAAAAATGAGGCAGCCGTGGAAAAAAACCCTTAGACTTTAGCATGCCATAGCAATCCACAATTATTTCAATAGGATCTTCAAACCTTTGCTTCAAATCTTTCAATTCATTCAGAACTCTCCAGCTGAAACTGTGATTTTGTACAGTAGCTGGGTAGGGTGCTTTAGTGATTCTTCTGCATGTCTTTTCCCCCCTCATGCTGCCGTTCAAGCCTATCTTGAAGGGAGAGAATGTTCTAACAGTGTCCCGAGTTCAATACAAGGGTTGTTTGTTCTGTTTTCTGGAACTGTACCAAAGTGTACATTCAAAAAAAAATCACTCTGTTTTTATATAACGGGAAAAATGGTGGAATAATATATTACCAGTCATTAAAAAGCACCTACTAACTGAATCAACAAGCACTTCTATTTTTAACTTGTCCTTTATTATAAAGGAGTTTCTTCCTGAATCTATCTAGAGCGGATTGACTCAAAGCATTCAATTTTTGCTTACATCACTGAGAAGATTAGACTGTTTCATAGGTCACAGAAAACAGACATTATGTAAATATCAGACCCTTGCCAGCTCCTCTCTGGGATTCATCCTCAATTGACCAAGAAACAATGTGCATTAAGCTTATCTAGTGTTAAAAGAAATCACAACCCAAGAATCGATTTGAATGTATTCTGCCAAGAGCTAAACCAAATTACAACAAATATTCTCTACTTTTAGTCTTCCTCTGCTAGATGACTGTATGAATGAACTCACTTTTCTGTAGTGAATAAAAGATTCCCACCTCCCTAGTGGAACTCAAAAGCAAGCTATTAATGCTCAAAGTATTCTGCAAAATGTATACAGTCTGCATACACTGGGCTTGTAATACATTTGTTACAGTCTCAGAGTTCCAACACATTGCCTAAGTGGTACAGTTTTGGTAATGTAAAACAGCAGGAAGAAATATTACTTTTATTGAGCAAATCAATTAACCAACTAGGACTAGGTTTCAGTCAAATCTACAATAGTATGGCACTGGCCCATGTTCTAAGGGTACAACTCAGCCTGATCTACGTTGTCTGTACCAAAGCTATTTTATGGAAGTAGTATGATTCTGTCTCTGGGCAGATGATCCAAACATCGTAATAGAAAAATTATGTTGCGAAAATGAGATAAGGACAATTTTGATTGTTAATCCCTCAAATTAAAGATCATCGAGTGGCAAGTGTCAGGAGGATGGAGTATGAGCAAAACAATTCTGACATGAAAGCCTTGAAAGGCTCTTTTGTAGAGGTGCTGTGTGTGCGGAGGAGGGGACTCAATATTCTCTAACTACTAAAATGTCATAGAGTAGGGGTAGGAGAGAGCCTGTGAGGCAAGGCATTTGCTAGCATGAGAAAAAGAGGGAGGAAAGCAAAGTACATGCTCCCTTTATAACCATAAATTTAGCTATTAAACTCCATGATGAACAACCAAAACCACTTTCAGAAGCTGTGGAACCCTGTATGCTTAAATCTGTGTTTGCCACTGTTGTGGGCAAGTCTGAAGATAGATACACAGTGAGGATATTCACTCCTCCTAAAGTTTGAGATGATGCTTAAATACCTGCCCGTAGACTAAAAAGAATTTTTAAAAAAACTGAGTTTAAACCATTTTATATGAATGGTAAACTGAATTTAAGCAAAGATGACTGAAAGCTTGAACAGTTAAATAGACAGACTAACATCTCACTGGACAGGTTCATTTTCAACCCACATCTCAGTCCATCTCCACATCTCCATTTCTTTTAGTGAAGATTCCATAGCGTTTTTACTGTGTAATAACTACCTCATCACCAAGCTTTGAAAAATAATCTCATAAATATTAAATTCTGCTATTATCATTTTAAAACATTTGGAACTGAAGAAAAACACAGAAGACTAACTAAAGTAATAGCTACAAACTGTGGCTTAGTGTAAACCTAAATTCTCCTCATTGATCTGTTTCATCCACTGGACATAAATCATAATCTTTCTTAGTTTTGCATGCAGTAAATTATCAAGAATTTAACATTACCAAATGAAAGCTGGTCTATATATTTTCTAATGTGAGAAGCTTAATTCTTTTAGACAGACAGACAGTATTAACAGAAGCATTTGAGCATCATAAATTTTTTTCCAATGCTATAGATTCTTTGAGGTGCTTGTACAGACTTGTTGGTTAGGATCTCTTCATTTAAACTCAGGAGTAACGGTAGTTCGAATTAGAAGCTTTAATTCGAACTACCTAGTCCGTGCCGCATGTAGCATGGGCAGGGAGTTTGAACTACGGGCCATTTAAAAATGGTGGTGCCCGGGAACATGCAAATAAAGCCTGGGATATTTAAATCCTGGGCTTCATTTGCAAGTTCGAATGCCTACATTAGCTACCCTAGTTCGAACTAGGGTTGTAGTGTAGACATACCCTAAGAGAGGATTACCCCAACCTTATTTCACAACAGCAGTTTGGGGCCAGGTGAGAAGCACCTGTCCATGACCACTGCAGCTCCAGTGGGCACAGCTGGGGGAGGGGTGCATGTCCTCCAGCTGGGACATCTGCCCCCTGCGCTCCTCAGCCAGAGTGAGGAATGCAACAAACTGTGCGCTTTCCCTGGGGGAAGAGCCAGCAATGTTCCCATATGAATGGGGGTGGGAGGGAAGAAGCTTCAGCACTCCCATCCTCTCTAAAGGATGCCTGGGAAGGGGTAGGAGGCTCAGGGTTGGGGCTATCCAAAAAGGGTGTGTGTGCACCCCCAAACCAGCTCCTTTCACCTGCTTGGAGATCAGGGGTGGTCCGTGAGCCTAGGCAAACTAGGCAGTTGCCTAGGGCGCTGCTGGCCCAGGTGCCCGATGATGACTTCACGGCCATTGACGGCCGTGCAGGCGGGGGCACCGATCGTGCCTCTACCTAGGGCGCCAGCTGCCAGAGCCGGCCTCGGGCCGCTCCTGTTGGTGATTCTACCTCTTTTCTGTATGGTTTTCTGGTGGAAACAGCATTGGGAAGACATAAGACTGGGCAGGTAGTAAGTGTGCATACAATATATTTTAAATGGATTATTTGTGTGTATGTTTAACTAGTGTAACCCTCAAGCAGATTATCTAGATTCCTGAGGCTCTGTCTACTGGCAGTTCAGGGAGTGGTACATTGTCCCTGGTAAGGACCGGGAGCCAAGGCAAACTCAGAGTCTGCCCCGCAACCAATAGGGAGTGAGATGCCCATCCCGGGAAGTTCAGGAGAGGGGAGAAGCCAATTTTTTTGGAGTGAGTCTGGAGCCAGCCAACTCAGGAGCAGGGTGGCTGTGCAGGAGCTGGTAAGCCTCAGGCCTGCATGCAGAGTTCCTCCTGAGAACTGGCCTCTAAGGACCCAAAAGCAAGATCCCTCAGCTGGGCTTTTCCTTTCTCCACTCCTGATTCCCAGTTTGTAGAGTTTGCTGGGAAATTTCCCCAGCCAGGCTAAGTTAGCCCTCCAGCACCGTAGGTGAGACCAGTCACCACACGGTCAGTTCTGCTCTGTCTGCTAGTTCAGGGCTGCTGCCTGCTGTGTGTGTGTCTGAACACTGGGCTAAGAGACTACAGTTTGGATTTTAGTACAGTTGAGCAATCTGCACCTTGAGCCCTGCACTCCTTTGTGGTGAGGGGAAATCCTGGGACCGAAGCTGCCTGATTCCTGCCCGAAGAGGATACTTGCTAGCAGAGATCAGCCCTCTGCAGTGACTGAGGAGTCCAGAGTCATCTCTGAACCGGAGGATCATTCATGGAGTTTGTGAGTGCACCATCTTTTAGTTAGTCAGTCAAGGAATTTGTGTTGGGGACTCCCTACTCCCTGAACTGTGTCCTCAAGCCAAAGAGTAAGGGTTTGGGGATTTTATAACCTGCTGCATATTAAACCCGTGGAGGGATTTACCACCTTATCCCGCTTGAGTCCTTTGGGCTGTACTGAACCCAGTCAGCCACACTGCTAAACCACTGCAGACAAGAATTTTGTGGTCATAGGCCATCAAGGCCCCAACAAAGTACGCGTACCAACGGGACACTAATCTTACATTTGCTACATCAAGTCACGTGACTGGGGAAAGTCACAGGTATTAGCAGCGTGGGCACCGGTAAACCTAAAAATAGTGTTTTACCCTGTTATGTTATATTTGTCTCAGTTTGTGTTACTTCTTGGAAGTCTCCAACTATCTGGCAAGTAAGTGGGGATTACTCTGTGTTAGAATTTTCTTCCCAAGCTGCCCTGATGACCCTGCCAGGAAGGAGTGAGGGTGGTGGAGGCACCGCCAAATAAATTAATAGGGAAAAATAAAGAGGATACACTCTGCTGAGTGGGAACCTGTCCATCAAAACCTGTAAGCAGACTGGCATTAAAGAAGGTAACCAGGTGGAGAGGGGGCGTGACATTGCCATTCCTGCATCACCTGATTTAGTTGATGCCTCCAAGTGTCATAGTCATCTTCCCCTACAGGCACTGGTTTAATGCCTGAAAAGAACTTCAGCTTTCTGTAAGGGCCCGATTCATATGCTATCTTTATGGACTCCCCTATTGCTTGTCCCATAGCAAAAATTATTTGGTCCGTAGAACTGGGAGGAGGCACAGAACTACTTCCCAAAAGAGTCCTTAATTCAGTCATTGTCTTCCCTTCCTGCCTAAGGAAGTCCCCCAATTTGGACTGAAAACTGATAGTTTCAGATGGTGGGGCAGATGGGGAGGGAAAACGTGATTGTGCTTGTATGGTCACCTTCCATCCGTCCTTCTCTCCATCTGGCAAAATTACATGAGGAGTCACTACAGTAGACAGTATAATCTTTCTTTCTACAAGAAGGGATAAAGTAGCTTCCCCTTTTGCTTGCATCTGACTCCGAATCACACATTAGCAATCTCATCTTCAATTTGTCTAACTTCCCATTCAGTGGGTACATTAGTGAACAGGAAGTGGTGTTCAGGGTCAGCTCCCTCCAGTTCACACCAACGGTACGTCTAGACTACATGCCTTTTTCAACAGAGGCTTTGTCGACAGATACTGTCGACAAAGCCTCTGTCGAAAAAGAGCATCTAGACTACAACCAGTACTGTCGACAAAGCAAGCCGCTTTTTTGAAAGAGAGTCTAGATGCTCTCTTTCGAAAAAGCACAGTTTGCATGCAATAGCGCCCTTTTTCAACAGAGTACTATCGAAAAAAGGAGTTATTCCTCGTAAAATGAGGTTTACCACCGTCGACAAAACTTCTGCGTTCTGTTGACTTACTGTCGACAAAACACAGCGGTAGTGTAGACGCAGGTATAGTTTTTTTCGACAAAAGCCCACTTTTGTTGACAAAACCCCGTATTCTAGACACACCCCAAGCTACAAGCCTCTTCTGGTAATCCATAGTGGGAATTTCCTTAATTTCCCAGGAAGACAGCAGGGGTGTATATAAGGTCTGAGTTTAAAAGAAGGGATCCCAGCGGTGCCTGCAATGTAGCGCCACCTCTCCACCCAGTTACCTTCTTTACTGACTGTGTGGGGAGCTCACTCCAAAAAAATGGCTTCTCCCCTCTCCTGAACTCCCCGGAAAGGGCATCTCACTCCCTATTGGTTGCTGGGCAGACTCTGAGTTTGCCTTGGCTCCCCCTCCCTACCAGGGACAGTGTGCCTCTCCCTGAACTGCCAGTAGACAGAGCCTGAGGAATCTAGATAATCTCCTTAGGGGTTACACTAGTATCCCTTAATTAAATTTTGAAACTACTAGCTACATGCAGATAGACGCTGTAACTGAATGACCAGCAGTAAAGAGTTGCTCCACTCCAGTACTATTACACCATTTTAGTTGCAAATGTGCACCCCAGAATCTCTAACCAGCTTTGCTTCCCTGCCCCTGAATCCTTCCCTCACTGTGTCATTACGGGGTGGCTAGTGCCATGCAGAAACTTGGGACAGTATTTCTACTCAGGGAAGCATAGGACTGTTATTTTAATAAGTCATTGTACATGAGGCACAGGTTGAGGGAGATTTCTTGAGCTCTTCCTTCCTGTGTACTCCACAGCTAGGCCCAACTGGGAAATAGTGGAGTATATTATCAATTTAAGATATGTTAAAGCCAACAAAGCGTATTTTTAATGGGAGAGAAAAATAGAGAAAATTATAAACAAAATAAAAATCGAGTAAAATAAAAAGGAAGCTAGGTTTATCCCCTCCGCCTCCTACTGCCCCCCCCCCCAAAAAAAACATTATACAGACTCTTAAAAATAACTATGACATTTCTTCAGTGCCCAAAGTCAGACTCTCTAAAGTTAATATGTCTGGGTATGTCTACACTACAAAGTTAATTCGAACTAACAGCCGTTAGTTCGAATTAACTTTGATAGGCGCTACACATAAAAACCGCTAGCTCGAACTTAATTCGAACTAGCGGAGCGCTTAATTCGAACTAGGTAAACCTCCTTCCACAAGGACTGACGCCTAGTTCGAATTAAGGGCTGTGTAGCCACTTAATTCGAACTAGTGGGAGGCTAGCCCTCCTCAGCTTTCCCTGGTGGCCACTCTGGGCACCACCAGGGAAACTCTTCTGCCCCTCTCCCAGCCCCGGAGCCCTTAAAGGGGCACGGGCAAGCTACGGTGCCCGTGCCAGGTGCAAGCCTGCCAGCACCCAGCCAGCAGACTCTGCACTTGTCACGGCTCGAGCCAGCCACCCGCTGCCACCCAGCCCTCCGCCTCTTCCCGGGACCAGGCTGGCGGCTCCCGGGAGCCTGCCCGGGTCCGCAAGAGGCGGGTACCCGCCTGGTCTAGTGCAGACATCGTGGACCTCATCCACGACCGCCGCACTAGGCACAGGAAAATGGCCGTCTAGGGCAGGATAGCTGCCAGCCTGGCCACCCAGGAGCAGGTATGCATGAAAATCAAGATGGTCCAGTGAGACCCCCGACCCTGAGCTTAGAACGGCCGTACTGGGTTAGAACAAAGGTCCATCTAGCCCAGTAGCCTGTCTGCCGACAGCGGCCCACACTAGGTACCCTGGAGGGGATGGACTGAAGACAATGACCAAGCCATTTGTCTCGTGCCATCCATCTCCAGCCTTCCACAAACAGAGGCCAGGGACACCATTTCTACCCCCTGGCTAATAGCACTCCATGGACCCAATCTCCATGACTTTATCTCACTTCTCTTTAAACTCTGTTCTAGTTCTAGCCTTCACAGCCTCCTGCAGCAAGGAGTTCCACAGGTTGACTATTTGCTTTGTGAAGAAGAACTTTCTGTTATTAGTTTGAAGCCTGCTACCCATTCATTTCATTTGGTGTCCTCTACTCCTTCTATTATGGGAACTAATGAAGAACTTTTCTTTATGAACCCTCTCCACACCACTCATGCTTTTATAGACCTCTATCCTGTCCCCCCTCCGTCTCCTCTTTTCTAAGCTGAGAAGTCCCAGTCTCTTTAACCTCTCTTCATATGGGACGTGTTCCAAACCCCTGATAATTTTAGTTGCCCTCTCCTCTCCCACACTCTCTCTTCCCCTCTCCCACCTCCTTTTCCCAGTCTCCCCGAGTTTTGTTCAATAAAGAGAGTTTCTATTTTTGAACACACATGTCCTTTATTTTGTACATTAGGAAGGGGGGCTAGGGAGGGGTAAGTGGAAGGAGGTGAGGGAGGAATGGGGTACTAGCCCCCGATGGGGAGGACTGGGGTGGCTCTGCAGGCTCTTCGGGGTGGAAGCTCTCCTGCAGCCCCCCGATTGATCCCCCTCCCCGGATGGCAGCCTGCGGCAAGTGCAGCCAGGCTGATGGCCGAGTGCTGTGATGTGCCGAGTGTGGGCACTCAGGGCACTCCAAGCCAGGACTGCTTTGCTGTCCCTCATTGAGTTAGACAAACGAGCAGGGAAACTGTCTGTCCAGGGTTGGGGTCGGGTCCCTTTAAGCACAGCCCTCGGTTAGCCTGAGACAGCAACTCCACGCTCTAAGTCCTAATCTGATGCCCTGCCGGCACTGCTTAACCCCAGTTCAGGATCCACTCAATGTGGACATGCTAGTTCAAATTAGCAAAATGCTAATTTGAACTAGTTTTTAGGTCTAGATGCACTAGTTCGAATTAGTGCTGTAGTGTAGACATACCCTAAGGGTATGGGGAAAAAGAGAGGCAGGTTTTAATACTGGCACTTTAATGTAATGAGTATCATTAATGTAACAGTTTTATTAATATGCTACATTAAATATAACAAATGAGGATCACAATGCACTTCTTACTGGTGGTAGTTTACAGTTCTGTACCGTACTTTACAGAGTTACAATTATTATGGTTGCAGTTAGCATGTTCTTATGTAAGACACTGAAATTCCCTTTTGTAGATGCAAGAACAATTTGCTTTTAAGTTTTGTTCTGAAGCATGATTTTTCACTTGCAGCCAAAAGCCAGATTTCTAATTGCATAACCAAACATAAATCATTAACAATCTTCTTATCTTTACTCCCAATGAGTGATCACAGAAATTTCTAATAGTCCAGACTGGACTTATTTTGCTTTTATTAGACCCGAGTATGCATACGGAAATCTGTCATGCCATAACTCCTTATTTATAAACTGTTTGCAAAGGAAGTTCAAATCTTCAACTTTGATTGAACTAATCAGGCCTAAGGAAAAAAATCCTCACATTTTAAAATGCAGACACTTAAAAAAGAATGCCTTTAAAATACCTAGCTACTGAACTCATATTACATTAATTAACACTACACAGAAAGTTTCAGTCTAAAGCAGGGGTCTCCAAAATTTTCAGCCCGAGGGCCGCATTAACTATCAAACAGCAGTTCGGGGGCCGACTACACACTTGAGGTCCAAATAAAAAACAATCAAAACATGGATGTTGTTTTTAATTATTTATTTAATATTATTTTATTCAGTTATTATTTAATAACACATTGATACACTACACATGAACACCTGTATTAGTGTGAATGGTGAAATTGTTTCCTGGATGCCAAAATAGCAGACATTTCTGGCTTTGCGAATCCGTTTCTCCCGGAAGGGGGGGGGGCTTTTCCCCCTGCTCTCCCCTTCCTCTGCACGCTGTCCTCCCCTCCTGCTTGCCACCGCTCACTCCTTCCCCCCCCCTGGGCGGAAGGGGTCACCTTTTTAAAGTTCCCGCCGGGGTTCACGTTCCCCCGCACGTCGCCGGGCGGGCGTTACCACCACCGCCCATCCTGCCCCCTGATTGGCCGGCTGCCCTGTCAGTCTGGGCGGGGGAACGCCGCCCGTGCTAACCCCCGCCCCCTGCGCCGTTTGCCACCGCGCGGCCGCTTGTCAGCAGAGCGGCCCGCTTCTCCTGCCCCGCGCGGCGTGAGTACACGCCGCACACCCCTGACAGGGCCTCCCCCCCCCCCCCGCGGCAAGAAGGGCCCGTTCGGCGGCGCCCCAGGGACGGTCTCCACGGGCCGGATGAGAGGGCCTCGCGGGCCGCATCCGGCCCGCGGGCCGTAGTTTGGAGACCCCTGGTCTAAAGTATCGCTGCCGACCCTCCCAGTTTTGCCAAGAGTCTCCTGAACGTGGGCTCTATCTCGCAGAGACTACTGAACCCAAACTGGTAGATTTTTAAGCTGTTAAAAGTCCAGCGTACTATGGAGCTAAGATAGGCTCCTTGCCTGCTCTGACTCCTCACCAATGCTGGAAGGGGCCAGCACATCCCTGTGGCTGCTAGCAGGAGGAAAAGAGATCTCCAGGCGCTGCCCCAAACCCAAGCTCTAGTTCTGTAGCGCCCATTGGCTGAGAACTGCGGCCAAAGGGTGTTGCAGGGGCTAAGCCTGTTAGGCAGCGATAGCACATTCCTGACCCCTCTGTCTAGGAGCCACAGAAATATATTTGCCACTTCTGGGAGTGGCATGGGGCCAGGACAGGCAATAAGCCTACCTTAGCCCCACTGTGCTGCTGATTTGGAGCTACCTGAGGTAAGCACTGCCCAGTTGGAACCTGCATCTCTTACCCCTTTCCCACACCTCAACTCCCTGCCCCAGCCCTAAGCCCCCTCCTAAAGCCAGCGTCATATGCACGCCCTTCCTCACCCCAACCTCCCTGCCCCAGTGCTGAACCCCGTCCCACCTCTCAACCCTCTGTCCAGGCCCTGAGCCTCCTCCTGGAACTAGGACCTCGCACCATCTCCTACACACTGCACCTCCTCCTGCAACCCAACCCTCTGCCCCAGCCCTGAGCCCCCGCCATACTCACACTCCCTTCCAGAGCCTGCACCCAGCACTCTCTTCTGTACCCCAAATCCCTGCCCCAGACTCAGCCTGGAACCCTCTCCTACCATCCAAACCCCTTGGCCCCAAACTGTGAAAGTTAGTGAGGGTGGGGGAAAGTAAGCAATGGAGGGAGGGGGGGATGGAAGGAGTGGGCCAGGGTCTCAGAGGAGGAGTGGGGCAAGGGTGTTTGGGCTTGTGTGATTAGACAGCTGGCAAGTGTAAAGCTGTTCTTCCCTGGCAGGCAATACAAATACCCTTTACCCTACCCAACAGGGGTTTGATCCTTCCCACACATAGGCAGTGTGTCACATAACACAAATATGATGCTAAAAATGGAAACTTAAAAAGTAATTAACTTTTTTTTAACCTCCTTGCATCACCTGGACAAATATTATTGCATCTATGCACACATCTTTGTGCCCATATGGACAAATACCACTGAAGTGAGTTAATTGGCAATATTTATTATATTCAGCAATGTTGACCCACAAATGCATAATTGCCTTAAACAAGGGAGCAGAAGGCAAGAAGCAGCTGTTCTGACTTAAACAAATGGAAACTTAGAAATCAGAAGTAAAGGCATTCATCTCTCCTCAAATGACATGATGGAAGTGGTACAAGAAGGTAATAAAATCTCAACTCTTATTTTTTTCTTCATTTCAGTTTCTAGCACCATATTGTGTTGTACGATACACGGCCTGCGTGTGGGAAGGATCAACCACGCGTGGGGAGGGCAAAGAGTGTTTGTTGCGCCTGCCAGGGAAGAACAACTTTGAATGGTGGTTACAGTTCTACAGGAAGCTCCCAGCAGTGGCAAAATAACAATGTCCCTCAGAGGCACCCAGCCACACACATACTTTGGAGGAAATGCTGCTAAGACCTAGCCACGTACTTACATGGTCCACATCGTTATTGTATCAGAGCACTTCACAAGCATTAATGATTTACTCTCAGAGTACCCACATCTGTGAAAGTATTATCTCCATTTTACAGACAGGGAACTGAGGCAGAGAACTGAAACCTGATCTCAAGCCCACTGAACTCAACAGGATCAAGGCTAAATGGTTTACCCAAGATCACACAGGAAGCCTATGGTGTGTTTTTCCTAGTATGTCTGGCATTAATGTCCAGTGTATCCGTGCTATGTTGGTCCACTTGCACTTCTCTTGGTAATGCCTATGCAATCCTTCAATAAGCTTTGTATGGTAGACTTCAGTGACAATCCCATTTTTCAATAAGCTCTGCACAGTAGATCTCTGTGCTAGGGATGTAAAATCCTGATTAATCAGTTAACCGGTTAAACGTTAGGTTAACCGACTAAGTGGGCTGCCGCCAGCTCCCAGCCCCAGGGCTGTTGCCGGTTCCTGGTCCAAGGGAGGCTGGGGCTGCCCTCTCCCCATGGCCTGGAGCTGCTCCCAGCACCAGTTAGCTGATACCTGCTACGTATCACTCGGTAAGGGTGATGTTTACTGGGTAACCGGTTACCTGTTCACATCCCTATTCTGTGCCCATATGAAATTCACAGAGTTGCCAAATATTATGGTCTTATAGCAAGTCTTCTGATAACTGGTGCTGTTTTTAAAGTCCCAGCTCCTGGAGTCACATGAATATATAAGAATCTTAGCTTTTATTTAAAAAAAATTCTAGTCCTCATGGTTGTGGAAGAAAGGTTGAAATTATGACTCTAGCATACGCTAAAGGAAAGAAGCAAAAGGAACACCCTACAATGTATTATTTTTATTTTGTTCTCATTATTTGTTTGGGTCTTGACTAAATATTTTTGAATGTTTAGTGTTGGAAATACTGAACTCACTAAAAGATTGCGACCTAAAGCTGCAAACAGTAAACTGAAGCAGAATTGGAGAAATCCTCTCCTCTAGGTGACCTGATACCAGATAAATTTCTTTCTTCTTCCTCATTAAAGAGTATTCTCATTATTAACAGCAAACCTATTTCTTCTAAAATATACTACTTTGAGCAGGAGGACAGGCCATATTCATGACTCCAATAAGACGTAAAATTGTTGTGCTCTGCAACAGAGCTATTTATATCTTATGATACTGAGCACTCCTTTTTATCTCTTCTTGTGCCTACTAAAAACATAATCAATCTAAAAACAGGAACACATTGGCTACGTCTACACTGGCCCCTTTTCCGGAAGGGGCATGTAAATTTCACTAGTCGTCGTAGGGAAATCCGCGGGGGATTTAAATATCCCCCGCGGCATTTAAATAAAAATGTCCGCCGCTTTTTTCCGGCTTTTAAAAAAGCCGGAAAAGAGCGTCTAGACTGGCCCCGATCCTCCGGAAAAAGTGCCCTTTTCCGGAGGCTCTTATTCTTACTTCAAAGTAAGAATAAGAGCCTCCGGAAAAGGGCACTTTTTCCGGAGGATCGGGGCCAGTCTAGACGCTCTTTTCCGGCTTTTTTAAAAGCCGGAAAAAAGCGGCGGACATTTTTATTTAAATGCCGCGGGGGATATTTAAATCCCCCGCGGATTTCCCTACGACGACTAGTGAAATTTACATGCCCCTTCCGGAAAAGGGGCCAGTGTAGACGTAGCCATTAAGTATATTTTTTCTCCTCTAATCCTCATTACCTTGCCCTTAAGTTACTTCAGCTGTATTAAACCGAGGCTCATGTGATAAAATATCTATATCTTGCAGTTCAGGGAGCAATCAAACTGAGTGAAAGTGACCCCTCTTGATCTCAGCTCCAGGGACAAAACTGACTTAGAAGGAAGAAAACTGCTGCTCTTTGCTTCTCCTCCTTAGAAGGAGCTTTTCCTCATTAGTGAAGGAAGAGAAAGAAGATTGTCCCAAGAGATGCACCCTCTCCTTTTGCTTCATTAGTGTTAGGAAGGCCAAATCAGAATGGGAGAAGATGCCTTCTCCATCTCCTCTTTGGGAGGAGACCGCTGCATGTGGGATGATCAGCCATTTCCATCTAATTTCATCTTTTTTAACCAAGGGTGGAGGGTATAATCCAAGAGAAGCCATCCACTTCTACTCCTTGCTAAGAGGAAAATTGATCCATAAAGTACCATGTTTCTCTCCCTCAGTTTGGGGACATCAAATGAAAAGGGGTATTCTTGATGTCTCATAGTTAAGTAAATGTCCTCACACAAAGAAGGTATGTTTAAAACTGAGAAGTGTGTTAAGTCAGCAATACGGAAAAATGGTACAGAGGAGAGTGTCCCGCTGGGGAGAAGATAGATCTTCATATGGGGAAGAGTGCAAAACTAAAAGATGTCTATAGATAGTGGCCTCTCCATGAAAAGTACATTGTCTGTACAATAAGAGGAGAAGCTAGTCACCTTCTTTTCCCCTGCTAGAGCTATCTCATGAATGTTTTCAGTCAGGGTTCTTATTACCAAGCTACCAACACTTGTGTCATGTAATCTAAAGGCCTGAAATAATTATTTACTTATAATAACTGTTCTCAGATATACATCACTACAGGACATCATTAACTGGTTTGTACTCCTGCAACCAAGGCAGGGACTCCCAAGGCTTGACTTTTTAAAGCCAGCAATAATGGCAACAGGGGGCATCTTGTACATGGTCTTACAATGGAACACAGGTGCCCTCTCATGCTCTGTCAGTGTCTTTCAAAACAAGATATAAAAATCATTCCTGGTGAACTCAATCATAGAGAGCTGATTAAAATAACAAACCTCAACCCTGCAGGGAGGAAGGTGTGCCAGCAGTGATCTCTTTTGCAGTATCATCCTGTATATCCTTAGAGAACAACAATTACTGGTATGTAATTCTCTTTTCCCTAAAGAGACTCGTCACAAAAGATCCTCACTCACAAGGACTAATTCTCAAAGGAGGTTGCCTTTATAAAAACAAACGACTAAAAAGGCTTAAGAACAAACACAGGCAAAGGAAGCTGCTGCCAATGTCAAACATTGCTATTTTAGGTGACATGCAGCTGTTTCACACCAACTTCAGGGGAAGGGCTCAATTTGGATGGCTACGGGGACATTCCAAACATGCTGGCAGAGTGTCTAAAAGTGGAGCTCTACCAACAAATCTAGAATGAAGTTTAGGATGAGGTATCCATATCACCATTGAAGAATTTAATATAAAGTACACTAGTCATTAAGGATTGTGGTTCACTGAGCTCAAGTCACAGTCAACAGGAAAATTACTTTCTATGTAAAAGGCCTGAACTCAATTAGCTCTTACGGGCCTTTTATCAGCTTAGTTAAGATGACATCAGAAGGCTTTAACTAGGGGAGGCTGGTCTCAAATCTGTCATATCCTGAATGACCTTGATAAAGTGCTACCGAAACTTGTTTTACTTTCAGCATTTTCATTAAAGGCCAAATGAGCTGTCAAATGTATTTCAACTTAAACTGAATGACTAGTGAAGAACATTCTTAAACATTTTTGTGTGGAACGTAAGTTCAATATAGGCCACTTCCAACCAGTGTGTATTAACATTTCCCCCTTATAGTTATTTGTCCTTCTGGGATACCGCTTCCAAATAACTAGGTGGAATTAATACAGGATTGGAGACACCACAACCCTCAAGAGTCATGCTGACAAAGTGATGGACTCTTGGTTGAACACATATGGATCTTCTACATCGGGATGGGGAACCTCAGGCTCGGGGACCAGATGCGGCCCCTGGCTTGCTTGGATCTGGCTCCCGAGGCTCAGGGCTCCCTCCAGCATTAGGGATCTCACGCTGTCACTCCAGCCTCCGCCCCCCATCCCACCGAGGGGCGGAAGCACACAAATCTACTAGGCTGTGCGTGCATGGGGAATATGGGGGGTGTCTTTCTCCTTCTCAGCAGGGGGCCGGTCAGTGAGAGCAATTTGGTTTTTTGCTTCTCACTTGTGTGTGGCCCCCAACTAATTTTTCAGTGGGTCAATGACCCCTGACCCAAAAAAGGTTGCCCACCCCTGTTCTACATGATTGCTTGGGTCTGGACTCTCAGTTTGAAGGGATTGACCTGTTCTAGATCCTAACAGGGTCAAGAACAACATTCGTCTCTGACAACAGAGGCTGCTGAGATATGCACTAGCCAGGAGTCTAGTGCATAGTACGATATGCATAAGGAGTTGACGGGACTCTGACATGGCTATTAGGATAATGAGCCTCTGAGGCTATTAAGATAATGAAAGATTTCTATTTCACACTGCCAAGCTTTTTCAGGACAATAGTGGGCCCAGGTAGCAAAGGTACCTAGAGTAAGCTCAACCAAATCTTGATAATGTTCAGGTCCAGGGTTCTGGTACAGATTCTCTCTATTGTAACTTACATGAAAAATACAGGCAGCGATAGAATTATTCATATTCCCAGAGGCTCATAATCTAGGGTTGGGATATGAGCAGAGAATGCTGACATACCATTAGTACCATGCAGATTTAACTTTATCTTGAAAAAGTGTAGATTCTGTGGTGATAGGTGCTTTAGAAAGCAGGCAGACAGAATTTGAAATGTTGCAAGCCACATGAAGCACTTTGATTCTGGATGTACAGAGTACCCAGAATCCAGACCCAGTTGTGAACTTGAACCTGCATTCTCTGCCTCTTTCTGTCCAAGTAGGAACTTACTCATTCAGATTGCTTCCACCATTATTTACATTACCATAGCACATAAAGAGCCTTAGCTGTACAGCAGAGCCTCACTGTGCCAGGCTCTGTACAAACAGAGCGCGCCTGCCCCAAAGGCCATCCTGCAGCATAAATGTCAAAAACAGGGTCATCAATACAGCCAGAATGCTTTTAGTGCATGCTCTGCCAGGGTGCTGGAGCCAAGTGCCATCAGAGGCACTGAAGCACAAATCAGATGTTTGACATTCCCTCCATACCAAGAGTTCCAAGTAGTGTTGGCACCAGAACAACAATTCAGAGCACAGCAGTGGGTACCAAGCCCTTTAGCACGCCTGTGGTTGAAGGAACATAAGGCTGATCAATATTTCTTCTAATCTTTAAAGGTTTGAACATTAATTTGATTGCAGCTGGAGCTCTCAGTGAGGTGCTGCCAGTAGT
The DNA here is from genome assembly GCF_052426305.1 of Pelodiscus sinensis. Lineage (NCBI taxonomy): Eukaryota > Metazoa > Chordata > Testudines > Trionychidae > Pelodiscus > Pelodiscus sinensis. Next base: position 89,251,793 of record NC_143053.1, read on the forward strand.
CTAGTGCATAGCAGGATATGAACGAGGGATTGGTGGCACACTCTTAGGGTATGTCTACACAACAAAGTTAATTCGAACTAACAGCCGTTAGTTCGAATTAACTTTGATAGGCGCTACACAGGCAAACCGCTAGTTCGAACTTAATTCGAACTAGCGGAGCGCTTAATTCGAACTAGGTAAACCTCATTCCAAGAGGACTAATGCCTAGTTCGAATTAAGTAGTTCGAATTAAGGGCTGTATAGCCACTTAATTTGAACTAGTGGGAGGCTAGCCCTCCCCAGCTTTCCCTGGTGGCCACTCTGGGCACCACCTGGGAAACTCCTCTTCCCCCCTCCCGGCCCCAGAGCCCTTAAAGGGGCACAGTTTGGCTACGGTGCCCGTGCCAGGTGCAAGCCTGCCAACACCCAGCCAGCAGACCCTGCACCTGGCACGGCACGAGCCATCCACCCGCTGCCACCCAGCCCTCCGCCTCTTACCGGGACCAGGCTGGCGGCTCCCAGGAGCCTGCCTGGGGCTGCAAGAAGCGGGCGTGTGCCTTGTCTAGTGCGGACATCGTGGACCTCATAGAGGTTTGGGGGGAAGCCTCCAATATCCATGACCTCCGCACTAGGCACAGGAAAGTGGCTGTCTAGGGCAGGATAGCTGCCAGCCTGGCCACCCAGGAGCAGGTTTGCATGAAAATCAAGGTGGTCGAGTGAGAGCCCGACCCTGAGCCCTGAGCTTAGAACATAAAAACATAAGAATGGCCGTACTGGGTCAGACCAAAGGTCCATCTAGCCCAGTAGCCTATCTGCCGACAGCGGCCAACGCTAGGTACCCTGGAGGGGATGGACCGAAGACAATGACCAAGCCATCTCCAGCCATCTCCAGCCTTCCACAAACAGAGGCCAGGGTCACCATTCCTACCCCCTGGCTAATACCACTCCATGGACCCAACCTCCATGAATTTATCTAACTTCTCTTTAAACTCTGTCATAGTTCTAGCCTTCACAGCCTTTTGCAGCAAGGAGTTCCACAGGTTGACTATTTGCTTTGTGAAGAAGAACTTTCTGTTATTAGTTTGAAGCCTGCTACCCATTCATTTCATTTGGTGTCCTCTAGTCCTTCTATTATGGGAACTAATGAAGAACTTTTGTTTATGAACCCTCTCCACACCACGCATGCTTTTATAGACCTCTATCATATCCCCCCCCAATCTCCTCTTTTCTAAGCAGAAAAGTCCCAGTCTCTCTTCATATGGGACCTGTTCCAAACCCCTGAGCATTTTAGTTGCCCTCCCCTCTCCCACCTCCTTTTCCCAGTCTCCCCGAGGTTTGTTCAATAAAGAGAGTTTCTATTTTTGAACACACGTGTCCTTTATTTTGTACATCAGGAAGGGGGGGCTAGGGAGGAGTAAGTGGAAGGTGGTGAGGGAGGAATGGGGTATGAGCCCCCGATGGGGAGGACTGGGGTGGCTCTGCGGGCTCCTCGGGGTGGAAGCTCTCCTGCAGCCCCCCAGATGGCAGCCTGCGGCAAGTGCAGCCGGGCTGATGGCCGAGTGCTGTGATGTGCCGAGTGTGGGCACTCAGGGCACTCCAAGCCAGGACTGCTTTGCTGTCCCTCATCGAGTTAGACAAGCGAGTGGTGAACCCCTGAGAACTGTCTGTCCGGGGTGGGGGTCGGGTCCCTTTAAGCACAGACCTCAGATAGCCTGAGACAGCAGCTCCACGCTCTAAATCCTAATCTGATGCCCTGCCAGCACTGCTTCCGGTCATCCTTAACCTCGGTTCAGGGTCCACTCAATGTGGACATGCTAGTTCGAATTAGCATTTTGCAAAATGCTAATTCGAACTAGTTTTTAGGTCTAGATGCACTAGTTCGAATTAGCTTAGTTAGAATTAACTAATTCGAATTAAGTTAGTTCGAATTAGTGCTGTAGTGTAGACATACCCTTACACGAAGGGCTAGTTATGGGTAGGCACCATGGTCAAGAGGCAAGGAGCAGGGTGGGCCTCAGGTGCAAGGCTGCAGAAGGGAAATCCAGGCCATGTTGGGCAGGCTATGGGGGAACCCAGGGAGGCAGAAGGGGCAAAAGGAGATGAGGGGGGCTGAAGGAGGCCACAGGGGCCAGAAGCAATGGGAAGACTTAAAGGGGATCCCAGGGAGGCTGTTGGGACAGGGAGCAGAACTGACAGCCATGTTAGCCCAAGGGCAAGAAATGGGGGAGGGGCTGCTTTGTAACCCCAGAAAGGGCGGGGCCTCAGGTGGATAGGGCAGGGTGAGGGAAGTCAGCTCTTAGCACTGCCTGGAGCACAGCACTGGGCCTTCCCCTCCAGTCCTCAAAGCTACACAGAGTGGCACTATGGCACTCCCACGGCAATTCAAAGGGTCTCATAGACTTTAAGGTCAGAAGGGACCATTATGATCATCTAGTCTGACCCCCTGCACAGTGCAGGCCACAGAATCTCGCCCACCCCTCTTAGAATAATCCTCTCACCTATGTCTCAGATATTGAAGCCTTCAAATACTTTGAAGGCCCCAACATGCAGAGAGTCCTTCAGCTGTGATCTGTGCCCAATGCTACAGAGGAAGGCGAAAAACCTCCAGGGCCTCTGCCAATCTACCCTGGAGGAAAATTCCTTCCTGACCCCAAATATGGCGATCAGCTAAACCCTGAGCATGTGGGCAAGACTCACCAGCCAGACACCCAGAAAGTTCCCTATAGCAACTCCTATCATCCCTCCATTGACCTATTTCCAACTGGTAATGAATGGTCAATTAGTTACCAAGATCATGTTATTTCATCCAACCATCCCCTTATCATAGAATCATAGAACTGGAAGAGACCTCAGAAGGTCGTCAAGTCCAGCCCTCCGCTCTAGGCAGGACCAATCCCATCTAAATCAACCCGGCCAGGGCTTTGTCAAGCCGAGACTTAAACACCTCTAGGGATGGAGACTCCACTACTTCCCTAGGTAACCCATTCCAATGCTTCACTACCCTCCTAGTAAAATAGTTTTTCCTAATATCCAATCTGGACCTCTCCCACCACAACTTGAGACCATTGCTCCTTGTTCTGCCATCTGTCACTACTGAGAACAGCCTCTCTCCATCCTCTTTGGAACCTCCCTTCAGGAAGTTGAAGGCTGCTATCAAGTCCCCCCTCACTCTTCGCTTCTGCAGACTAAACAGACCCAAGTCCCTCAGCCTCTCCTCATAGGTCATATGCTCCAGACCCCTAATCATTTTGGTTGCCCTCCGCTGGACCCTCTCCAATGCGTCCACATCCTTTTTGTAGTGGGGGGCCCAGAACTGGACACAGTACTCCAGATGTGGCCTCACCAAAGCCGAATAAAGGGGAATAATGACATCTCTGGATCTGCTGGCAATGCTCCTCTTAATGCATCCTAATATGCCATTAGCCTTCTTGGCTACAAGGGCACACTGTTGACTCATATCTAGCTTCTCATCCACTGTAACCCCCAGGTCCTTTTCTGCAGAACTACTACTTAACTGGTTGGTCCCCAGCCTGTAACTATGCTTGGGATTCTTCCGTCCCAAGTGCAGGACTCTACACTTGTCTTTGTTGAATCTCATGAGATTTCTAGTGGCCCAATCCTCCAATTTGTCTAAGTCACTCTGGACCCTATCTCTGCCCTTAAGCGTATCTACCTCTCCCCCTAGCTTAGTGTCATCTGCAAACTTGCTGAGGGTGCAATCTATCCCCTCATCCAGGTCATTAATAAAGATATTGAACAAAACCGGTCCTAGAACCGAACCTTGGGGCACTCCACTAGAAACCGACCGCCATCCTGACATCGAACCGTTTGCTGCTGCTGCTGCAGTAACAGTGGCAACAGCTGGGAGCTCTGGGCCCCTTTGAAACACTGGGACCTAGTGCTATTGCCCCATTTGTGTCCCCCCTCCCACTGTAAATGGGCCTGGGCTGAAAGGAGGATCCTGAGGAGGCAGCAGAAGCCAGGCAGAATACGGGGGCCAAAGGAAGGTGGGAGGAACAGGGGGGCCAAAATACAAGTTCACCCAGGGCATCATTTTCCCTAAGCCCAGCTCTGCTGACATGGATCTAATTGGAAGAGGTGCCTGCTTGCTTGGCTCTCATTATTGTAGTTATATTATGGTAGTCTGGGATCCCAATTCCGCTGGATGCTGTACAGACACAAAAAGAAGGACTTATAGTCTAAGGACTAAGGATGTGGATACAAAATACAAGCAAATAAGGATGTAAAAAGTGGCTCACCCTTGTTAGATACATGCAATGTAGTGCTCCCCATTCCCTGCAGTCCAGAGTCAGTATTAAATTTCAGCAGACTGATGCATCAAGTCACCAACAGTTGTGAAATTTTTGATACACCCCAGCTAAAATTAAGGTGCCAGTTTTCAGTCACCACTTTGTGAAAATGCTGCTTTTCTGACCGCGGGGCTTGTTATTTACACAACAGGTCAGTTCAGTTACCATTCCTTCCTGCATTTTTATGTGAGCGGTTTGAGGAGAAAAATCTTGGTAAGCTAACTAAGGCTATATCTACACAGCAGTGTTATTTCGGAATAACGTCAGTTATTAAAGAGCGCATCCACACAGCAAGCCATTATTTCAAAATAACAGTGAGCTGGAGGACTTGTTACTCCAACTCCTATAAACATCATTTCACAAGGAGTAAGGGAAGTCAAAGGAAGAGTGTTCCTCCTTCTACTTCCTGCAGTATAGGCAGTGCCAAAAGTCGAGTTAAGCTATTTCGACTCAGCTACACAATTGACTTAGCTGAAGTTCCGTAAGCTTAATTTGACTTTTGCCCTGCTGTGTAGCTGTGCCCTAATGGTCGGTTCTGTGAACTTAGCTGTTTACAACCAACTGGGGTAGCCATCCCTGTTTCGCACTTTATCACATTCAAGTGTGAGAAAGGTTAATGTCAGATTTGATATTAATTTTTAAAAATGAGAGAATGTAGTGTTTAATTTAAAAAAACCACACCTCCACATTTGCATCTAATTACATGGCCTGGAATGAAAAATTAGGACAACTGTTCAAAGCACCAGAGTCACATCACTTTAATTAATTAAGCCTGTCCATCAAAATTATTCAGTTAAATACTTGTCTGGTTCACAGCAGCTGTAAAATTCCACCAAAGGGCATTACCCAACTTGTTTCTGAATTTTTCCATTAAGTTGAGGTGCAGGAATTCTCATCTTTTTTATATACAGTACAGATTTAAAATAAATTAAAAACAAATACAAGGAAAGATGTAGCTTAGCCAATTTTTTTTTAATACTTTTATGATTTGGAAAACTCATTTCTTACTTTGAGCCATTAAAAACCTTTCCACTATGACATAATTCCACAGCCCAGACATGAAAAGGCATATTAAATTCTACTAAGACTTTCCTCATTTTCACAATTCTTGTGTTTGCTTTTTTATACTGCACACTACCAAAAAAAGGAAATGGTGAGACAACAATATCCTGAAGCTATGTTTTTATACCCAACCTATGAGAGAACAAAATATTATATGGAAATGTCTGGACTGGAACATTTTAAATATCCTCACATAAGTAAATGCTTACAAATGTATGAATATTTGCCTATTATGCATACGCACACCCACAGAAAGCAGAAGGAGAGTGTGGTATAAAGGTTGTCAAAATGAGTTTAATATGGGCTCCTCGCTTGTTTTTAATATGACCTACTTTACACTTTACTTGTTTTCTGTCTTTATAGGTAGGATACAGTGCAGAACACTCTGTACCATCAAGTACGTTTGTCATCAGCTTCTTAGGCAGAGAGAGTGGCCCGAACCAGTGCTGCACTTCAAATTATGGCAGAGCAGTTGGGTCACCTAATGGAAGATGGGAAAACAAAATAGTTTTCTTAAGGGCTCTCCCTTTCTAGACTCACATTTATTTTTGTAGCAGAGGCAAGGAGAACAACTTTAAATCTCTGTCTCTGTGTTAAACTATCAAAGGTCTCGTGCTTGTCTGGCCTGTTTTCTGAAAATAGAATTTAAAAAATCCCAAATCTTTTTTTTTTTGGGGGGGGGGGAGGGCGTAAATACAAGTCAAAATCTCTAGTCCTTGCTTCTTTCAGAGGGAGAGGAAAATCCCTTGTTCTTCTCAAAAGATTTTAGGAAATCAAAAATAGAGGTTTTTCTTTCTTCAAGACACAGAAAGACACACTGCATGCCCTCCCTACCTCAATAAAGCTTTTAAGGCTGTATCCAGGTACTCCTTTACAGATGTAAAATAAAAACTCAGAATTTCCTATGTGCTCTGCCCTTTGTAGGCACCTGACTTTCCTCTTCATGGTTAGTTGCTTGGCTTGTCCTGCTACTCCAAGCCTGTAATAACTATTTTTCTCCTTTATCTGCTTCAGACTGGCTTCTTGCTAGTCTCAACAAGCCCCAGCTACTTTTGGGACCTGCAAATAAACTTTCTTGAAGCCACCATTCTCCTGAACCTTCTAGGACCAAAACAACTAGTACATCTATCCACCTGCAAACAGCAGTGCCTATTCTAGTACATGTAGACAGCTGTTTAATCTATTGAAGCTAGCTCATTGAGCTACTCCAGTTAACATGAGTGATCAGGAAGTCCACAGGTTAAAATATTTACTTAGCTGTCCATAATGGAAATTTCACTTTACATTGAATATATTAACATTTTTACATATCACAAAATGTAATATTTTAGACTGCATATCCCAGATAGCACAATAAGGCATATGGTCAAAAAAGCTATCTGAACCACCTGAGAACTATAATAATCTCTCTCACTCACCCACAACTGTCTTTCATATCTTATTGTTCTATTAAATGAAATTTACATAGAAAAATATCAATAAGATAGAGTCATGTTTTTATTTGGCATTAACAACATGCAGAAGTCAAACCCTTAACTTGTGAAAATTTCATTTGTGTCCTGTTATTAAGCCAATTAATTTTGTTATAACTATGTTACCTCTCCCTCCCAACTGCCCCAAAATACTATACTCCATGGTTTCTTTCACTTGAGAGTATAAAAAGGTGTCCTGTTTGCAGATCAGCTACGAGGATAAACATGATCCTCTAACTTTTAGGTCCAAAGAGGCATCATAATTTAAGGAGAGCATATAATCACATAACATTAAGCTAATCAGAAACGTGTCTTGCATAAAATTATTATATTACATTTTTTCTCCAGAGACTCTGTTCAGCATACAATTTTTGCTAATCCACAACTATGTTTTGCAAAAAGGAGCTCTGTTCAGCTTGTTGCAAATGGTGTGTGGCTTCTTCGTAGCATGTGGCATGCTTGTATAAGCTAAGCAACAGAGAACGGAAAACAAGATCACTCTAACAACACCCAAGGAATAATTGAAAAATATAACTTAGGGATAGAGAGATGATTACATTGGAGGGTCAGTGGAGTTCTGAAATACATGAGACTAGCTTCTCTCCAAATGTTTAATTTTCTGTTGATATGGTTACCAACACTGAAATAATATACCAGATGTAACTAACTAGTCTCAAGCCCAAAGCTCTATTTTGAATAATTAAAAAAGAAAATTGAAATTGTTTAATTAAAGGGATACTTGTTTTGTCTCACATTCATGACTTTGCCAGCTGCTGTTTTAGAAAAAAAGTATAAAGAATGTAATCTTTCTGCATCTATATTCTTTCAGCGACTAATATTACATGCATGGTTTTTCTTTGATAAAATGATTACAGCACTCCCAGAGGGTTCCAGATTGGCAATGTTAACAGCTGAAATCCTATTTAATCACAAAGCTGGCAAAGTACAACAAACAGCAAAGCCAATCTGCTAAACACTCTCCATTCCCAGTACCCCAGTTCAGAATAGAAGTAATCTCTAGGGATGGGAAGGTAGCTCAGCTTCCATGACCATTTTGTCCTTGGTCTCTCTGCTGAAAGGGATAGTTGTTCGTGATCTACGACTAAGGCTGTGTGTTAGCCACTACGCTTACAGGAGTCAGATTCCATACTTTATAATAAATCCTATGCAGTTTAAAACTTAAAAGTTGAGTGTACTGAATACTATCTTTCATTTTGGCTATTGGGAACATTCAGCACATCATGCTACAGTAGAGGGAACTTTGAAAAAGGATTTGTATGTCACCTTTAGCTGTACCAGAGGCAGCATTGCGGGGTGGGCAGATGGGTCCGTGGGAGCCAGTGCACATGGGGAGCTGGCTTTTGCCCTCACCTGGCCACCCTGCGCTGTTGCTTCTGATTCATAGGCAGCAGTGCAAGAGGGAGTGGGAGGCTGTGTGTAACCATGCACATTAATCAATGAGCCCAGGCTCATCTGCTAGCCATGTACGCGATTACACTTTCACATCCCTCGCTATAATATTAATTTATAATGCCATAAGTATCTAGGACAGCAAAGCCTAAAGAGATGGAAACCGTGGAGAGACATGCTGATTCTCAGCCAAATCCTGAAACAACGAGATCAGTTACTGTCCTGTCCAATTTGTCAGGGTGGATCTACTGCCATCACTATGCTGTGTGTGAAACTGAAAAATGCAGCACGCCATGCTCTGCACTGATCAGTTTCAATGTCTAGACAGTGGAGGCATCCACAGGATGCACAGACATACTCATAGACAGATCAGTTCAGCTTTGGACAGATCAGTCTGCTCTGTCTGGCTCAGTGCCTGTGAACGTTAACCTACAGGCCAGAAGGTATTTGGTTCACTTTAGTAATTAGGACCAGCTCTGGTCTCCTTATAATCTGGTAGCACATTACACGTGGTGCTCTATATCACTGGCAATGGTGAGGCAGAGCAGCGCTGTACCCACTTAGGTTTGTCCCTGTCACCCTTCCATCATGATGGAGGGACAGTGGGGGTGCCAAACCTGAGTGGCATGGTGACCCTCTGTGCACTGGTTTGCAAGGGCACTCACTCAGTTTTGGCCTCCGTCCAATAAAAAATGGAGAGACCACAGGGCCTATTGGGGTCTTGGGTCAGGGGGAGCGCGTGAAGTCTCTTGCCCCCAGCCCCGTGCCCTGGGGTGTGCGGCAGCTAAAGAGAACTGCCAGCTGTTTTAAAACAGCTGGTGATTCTGTCTAGGTGTCGGGATCAGGGAGTAAAGACTGTGGTTCCCTGATGCCGCATGCCCCTGGCAGCGTGAGGAGACTTTGTGTGCTCCCGCTACCCCCAGGCCAATCAGAGCCTGGGGATGGGGAGAGTGCATGAAGTCTCTTGTCTTCTATCCTCACCCTGCCAGGAGCACGCGGAGGCTAGAGAGAACCATCTCGTGCCCCTGGCAGGGAGGAGACTTCACGTGCTCCTTCATCCCCAGGTTTCAATTGGCCTGGGACCCGGTGAGCAACAGGATGACCACGTGTTGGATCCACCAGCTTAGCGGACTGGATTCGGCCCACAGAAGCTATCTTGCCCATTCTTGTTTTAGCTACATGGCTACAAAAAGTCCCCCTCGGTGGACCAAAGGTTGTTCTTGGCTGGTACCTCCAGGATTGGTGATCTCCTGGATTATGAACAGAGTGATTGAGTGGACCCTGTGCTGCTCAGCTGGCACACAAGTCTCACCATTCCTTGTCTCCCCCAATATATGCTCAAGGAGGCGAGGGTTGCCTTATCACCCACCTCTTCGGTTTTCCTCAAATGGATCCTGCTGGATAGTGCTCCCCAGCTGCCTCTCACTCCTGACTCTCTGACCTTTGCCAATGGGTTCCCACCCTGCGAGCCTTCCTGGCCGTCTTCAACACACCACTGCATATGCTCAAACCCCTTGCCGTTCATTTCCTTTCTCTCGTGTCCTGCCCTGGTACCAAGTGGCAAGACCTCCTAGAACCCGAGGAGGGACAGTCCATATGCCAGAGTATTAGCTAGTAGCTCCTTCATGATGCCATGAGCACGGGCATGACTACCAGTAGTCAGTGTTTGACACCATCATTAAGAGGGAAGGACTCATGGCAAAACAGACAAGGCTTGAACTTATACACCAAGGAAAAGAACTCCTTTGGAAAGGACAACTCCACAGAAAAAAGTAAAAATAAATTATTGAAGGAAGAAACTATTCAACTAGACTGCTAATGCTAGAAAACTGACAATTAACTAAACTATAAAAAGAAACTTATACCTTTTTATAAACTACATTTTTAAAAAGAAACTGAGTATCCAGCTAAATAACTAAACTATAAAAAGAAACCGTGTATCCAGCTAAATAAGAAAGCATCACTGGTCTCCCTGTTTCAGGCTAATGTTGGCTGAGAAGGAACTTAGGGCAGTTCGCCCACTTAAACTGTGTACACTTTTGGTCTGGGGTACAAGGATAGTTAGGGGTCATGGAAGGGCAGAACAGGCAGTGCTAATCTCCAGTTGAAATGGAACACCAATAGGGGCGTTACTCAAAGAAGAACTTCCAAATCTCAAAAAATCTTTGAAGAAATACACCCTACTCTGGCATCTAAATTAGTGAAAATCTTACAATATTAACTGGCTCATTCTGGGCAGAAATCTTGCAACAGTTTCCAAAGTTTTGGAACTGGCAAAATTTTACCTCCCACTTCAGCCTCAAAATACAAAATGTAGCCTAAAATGGATCCAAATACTATTTCCTCATCCATCTGTAGTTATGGCACTTAAATTGGCATAGAAACAGAGATGAGACACTCTCTCCTTTTCAGCTGTTAATCAACACAACCACTGAATGGCAATATTATACTGTTTTCAGACTCCTGGCTATGAATCCATACTGCTTTCAGGCTACTGAAAAACAAAGTTCAAAGAAGTTAAAACTATTAACATTTATGAGCCATCTAATCTTGACTCTAAACTTACTTACTTTAGGACTGTCTCTTTAAAAACTGCAATTAAAATATTTGATGTATGGTGTTTGAAAGCTGCCACAATTTGTTCTGGCTGATGCTTTCTTAGGAATGAGGATATACAAGTCACCATTTTATACAATATGAAGACGAAGTGTAAACTCTTGTCTTGTTTACAACCTTTTACACAGCGATGAGATCACACGATGCAATGAACAATGCATCCATCCCAAAAGAAAACATCAGCTCACACACAAATCAGGAAATTACTGACATTTTTAAAAGTGAGTTTATCGTTCATGAATGGAACTTGTTTGTCAGCGCCAGAAAATTAAATCCTGCATTCGTCCATAACAGGTAGGAAGCAGCAGTGTCACTCCTCCACTCTGCCTCATGCTTCCAACCAGGACGTGGAGAGGGCAACTCAGAAGGATGAGAAAGTAGTTCTATGTCCATTCTCCTTTGAGTCAGGTCATGTGCTGCACTGTTGAGGTACTTAACGAGAGTGTCATAGGCACAGCAAGGCTCCACCTTCCCAAAAAGTCTGATGTGTCCCTGCTTGTGCTGCCTACTAGTCCCTTTGTGCCAGAAGCTAGGATAGGCAGGTAGGGGACCACAATGTGCCCCCAGAGCTGTGCCACCCCACCCATCCTCTAGGACTGGGGGAACTGGGGAACGTGTGGCAGCTGTGGTCACAGGTGTACTCCAGCAGGGGAAGGAGGGAGGACTCAAGGGGTGGACCAAAGGGCATGTTCACCCACTGCCAATGAGACTATGTCCTAGCTGCTATAAAAAGGTACATTTTTTAAATCTTAGGAATGTTTATCTTTTTGGGTAACCAACTGCATGAGCTATCCCAAGGTAAAAAACACAGTGAAGAAAAGGTACTTTAGTTTTATCACAATGTAAACTACACAAGGTCAGAGCAGGTGGCAATATAAATAGAGCCTTGCAAATCCAAGGATACCTGCTTTACATCCGTGGGTATCTGCATCATGTGGATGTGTCTGCGGAGATCCACAGTGAATATGAACGCGGATACAAATTTTGTATCCATGCAGGGCTCTCAGTATAATGCTAGTTATAATGCTCACCTAGTTTTACCTTGCAGCAAATAAACTAAAGTGGTGCTTTGTCCATACTGTGCACTGTGCACATTAATTACCCAAAGATAGATAGATAGATAGATAGATAGATAGATAGATAGATAGATAGATAGATAGATAGATAGATAGATAGATAGATAGATAGATTATTTTTAGACATAATGATGAAACTCTTAAAAAAGGTTTAGATGAGGAAGTGCCAAAATGCATCTTAAAAAAAAAGATTTTAAATGTGCAATTTGGAAAGACCGAGCTAAAACCAATGTCAAGGGGGAGGGAATTCCATATCCTGGTCACTACCACAGCAGAATTATAATGACTTGCTAAGTTTAAGGCCTTGTATCATAGGCAGAGGAAGGCTCTGCCATACTGAATACAAGAGCTTGTTCATTGTGTTTATGTCCTATGTTTAACTTCATAGCATTTCTATGCCTACACATAATGCAATGATTTTTAACACTGCACATCAAGTCAATTACACATTTTTAAGAAGTGTTCTAGGCATCAATAAAGGGCAGAACCTTAGGCTAGGTCTACACTACAAGGTTTTTGTACAAAAACTGGCGGAGCGTCCACACCTCAAGCGCTTTTTTGCGCAAAAAAAATACAGTACATCAACAGGACAGAGGGCTTTTGCCGGTAGCTATTCCTCTCCCCACAAGGAATAACTCCTTTTTACACTACAGCTCTTGCGCAAAAAGGCACATGGATGCTCCGCAGGGGTTTCTTGTGCAAAAAGAAAAAGCACAGGTGCTCTGATGGCCATTCAGAGTTTTCCTGCGCAAGAGCGTCCATGCAGTGTGGATGCTCTCTTGCACAAAAGCACTTTGCTTTTGTGATGCACTTTTGAGGTGTGGATGTGCTTTTGCGCAAGAAGTTTTTGCAGATCTCTTCTGCAAAAAGCTTCTTGTGCAAAAACCTTGCAGTGTAGACAAAGCCTTAATGATTTGGGAGGAATTTGAAAACCAGAAGGAGAAAAATGGGGGACACATGGATCCCCTTTTTTCAGTTTAGTAGAGCCACAGCTCCAATCACCTCTGTAACAAAAAACAGGCACCACCCTGTTAACACTTTCCATCACAACAATATCGTACCTCATCTCTGTCCACCCTCCCAATAGAATTCAACATACTAACATCCTATGCAACTCTTAGGGTTTCCAGGTGTCCAGTATTGAACCTAAAATGTCCAGTTCCTTCTGATTTTTTCCTGGCCAGGAGGCAAAAATCCCAGGTTATCTGGCTCAATATGAAGGCAGCCAGACAACCCTAGTGCTTACTGGGTTCCACAGAGGAGCTGTCTGGCCTGGCACAGGGAGGCAAGATGGCAGGAGGCCACTGGCAGCCTATTAGGGCCAAAAAGTCTCACCAAGCGGTTTTTAAAGGGGCCACGGTGCGTTCTTTTTTCTTTTTGCTTAACTCCTCTCCGGGTCCTTTTTTCTTCTCAAACTTTTTCCTGTTGTGGTTTTTTTTTTTGTTGTTGTTGTTTGTTATTTTTTCTGAAACCATCTGGCAACCCTAGCAGACTCTTCTCCCAGGGAAACAGAAGATAAATAAGAATGTTTTTGGAAGGGCAGTAACGGGCGCACCAGCACGTAGGTTAGGGGCAAATGGAGATGGAATGAAGGAAGTCATGGCAGAGGGGAACTGGGGGTCTTTTGTATGGGGGGGACTAGAGGTACATATAGAGTTTTTGGCATGGAAAAATACAGGAGCCTTGTATGCGGAGACACAAGAAAGGGGGCACAAAAGCTCCTAGCCTAAAGGGGGAGGAAAGGGACCATAGGGGACACAGAGAATGGCAGGTGGGTGAAGGTGGAAATAAAATGGTATGCAGAGCCTGAGCCATGGGGGAAACAGGAGACACACAGCATACCAGACACGTGGTGGGGGATAGGGAGAATTGCAGGGAGCCCCTGAAATAAATAGAGATGGGAATGTAGCACATAGGGAGAATGTTGGAGAGAACACAGGAACACAAGGACCCGCTCCCCAGTGTACGCAATTAGCTTAATCTACGGAAGCTACAAAATGTGACCCCCTTCTATATATCCAAGGACTATACAAGTTAAGGCCTTTAAAAATCAATAGATATAATGTAAAGTCAATCTCCCACTTTACAGGCAGACAATAAAAATTGCAGGATGGGCAAGACATAAATAAATCTGTGATAGCATTTGCTACAAGCTGCAAGCAAAGGAGAAAACTTTATTGTAAGCTTTGCTTACAGGGAACTAAAATAATTGAGTCTCACGTTCACAAGGCCGTATGTTGTTGTGAGGCAGTCACTGGATAAATGAAGGTGTAGCTTGCACATATTTCACAACTGAAAAAAAGCTTTTGTGACTCACCTGATTTCTGTTTATTTTGGAATAGGTGTGGTTGAAGGTGATGCCAAGTAGAAAGAATCAATTAAATCCACACTAATGTGGAAAATGTGGCAGAATAATACTGTTGTATACATTATGGCTGTGTCTAGACTGGCCAGTTTTTCCGGAAAATCAGCCGCTTTTCCAGAAAAACTTGCCAGCTGTCTACACTGGCCACTTGAATTTCCGCAAAAGCACTGACTTCCTACTGTAAGAAATCAGTGCTTTTTGCGGAAATACTATGCTGCTCCCATTTGGGCAAAAGTCCCTTTTGCACAAAACTTTTGCGCTAAAGGGCCAGTGTAGACAGCTGAGATTTGTTTTGCGCAAAAGCGCCCCGATCGCGAAAATGGCGATCAGGGCTTTTTTGCGCAAAAGCGCGTCTAGATTGGCCACGGACGCTTTTCCACAAAAAGTGCTTTTGCGGAAAAGCATCCGTGCCAATCTAGACGCTCTTTTCCGAAAATGCTTTTAATGGAAAACTTTTCCGTTAAAAACATTTCTGGAAAATCATGCCAGTCTAGATGTAGCCTATGTGTAATGCACTCAGAATGAAGGTCATATGGCTATATGGTCAGAAAGAAGACCAGTCACAGAACAAAATTTATAGCTACTAAATTATAAAAAAGAACACAAGAAAAACAGAAAAGTCTATGGATTTAATGAAAAGGAAATCAAAACACAGATTAATGTAGTACTAATACTTGATATCCATAAGGAATCAGACAACCATTTCCAAATAAATATGAAATAAGTGTTACAATAATTAAAGTAAATATACTTTTTTGTAACTTTTTATAATAGTTTACTAGTGAATCAATGATATGCTGCCAATATTTTAACACTATGCTCCCGTTATTTTTTTCCATTAACCTAGGATAAATTATGTGTAGTAGGGTAATGGAGGAATCTTAGATGGACTTTAAAATCATCCCAAATCTTCCTTTTACTTGTCTGCAGAAAACAAAGTTAGATCTTCAAAAGCCTACTCAACATTCACCGCCAGAATATTACTGTACTACACCGTTGGGCATATAAACGAGTTCTCTCCTGGCTCATGTTAAAATTTTCTCATGCATCTGAGCTTGACTATCCAATCTGCCCCATTTGATGGTTCCCTTCTCACATTTTTTCCCCCCAAAATGACAACTTTCTTTCCCACTAACAGGCATGTTTCCTCCCCTAAAATTGCTCTGCAGCCCAGAGCATAGCTCAAGGTGTATTCTTTAAAAGCCCCAGTACACGCTTAATTGCTTTGCAGAACTGGGGCTAGAAAGGGCACATTGCCCTTTACTTCTCAACTAGACATCGAGGATCCAATATCTCCTAAATATGTCGGGTGCCCTCATCTCCTTCAGTGATGTCAGTGAGAGTTGAAAATGCTCAACTAATCTCAGGAGATGTACAAAATCTCACAGAACTAAGTCCAAACCATATCCCTTATGCAATCAGACACACGAATAAAACCTACCAGGTTGCGCTTCTCATTTGGGTGTTGTGCAGGACAATGTAATGTTTTGTTGTGGATCAACCAGGGCAACACAAAGGATCTCATTAACCTTATTCTCATGCATAGTCCCAGTGACTTCACACTGGGGTTAACAGTAAAATGCTTTCTTCCTCTCTGGTTTACCAAAATAATGAAAACCTCTGACACACCATAAAAGCTACAGTTTACAATAACATGGACATATGTGAATACTTATGGAAACATGTTAAATATGTTAAACATGGAAACATTCCTGCAATACCTTCTAGTGTTTAGCATTTTAAAGTGGATCAATTATCATAACAGTTGCAGAAAGTGCTATAGAATGCAATGTTCAAGTTGGTACACAAAACAGCCACATTCATTCGTCAGACAACTTGTGGGAACAGTTTTGCATGTTTTCTGTACCCAATAAACATCAGAATCTCAGGATTACACTACTCAAAAAAAGATCACTAACGGAAAATATTTTCACTAACTTTTTCCATGTATAAGCAATGGTGTGTTTCTGCCTATAGTGGGCATTTTTGGCTGAACCAAATGAGACCCTACATTCAGCTTTGGTGTCTGTAACATAACTTTTGAACACTAACTCTGATCAACTCCAAAATTTCAGATACTGTTCTAGACATCAATGGCCAGAATCCTATTGATTTTGGGGAAAACTGGAAAAGCCATTAGCACTTAAAAAGTTGCTCTTTGCTTTCCCTGCAAAGAGCCAACTTAACAGCTGTAGGGCAAACCCTTCAGCCAAGAGGGAGAGGCAGATGAAAATGTCTTTCATCCTTTCTCTAGGGATAGTTTTAGGGGCAAGTGAGCAGGTCAGTCATCCTGTTAGCTTCCAGGGGTACCAAATTGCTGAGCCACTTGGCTTATTTTTCTCCTTTGCTCTGCTCTCTTTTTGCTGTTGATGTTGTTTTAGCTCTGCGGTTGTGGGGGAAGGGATACTTTCCTCAATGGCTAGCAAAATGGCTAGGGCTTCTCCTGCTTCTATCTCCCTTAGTGCACTGCATCCCAAAGCCTGTCTGTGGGTGGCGTGGGAGGGGGAAATAGTGTTTTCATTAGCCTATCCCTTCTAATCCAGGGTGAGCAAAGGAAGCTTCATTCCCTTCTCCCTCTAGGTTACTGTTTCTCCAAAGTCTGCTCCATGATAAGGGGAGGTGGAGAAGAAATAGAAGAGGAAGAAAGAAAGAGGGTAGTATCCATCCCCTCTTCTTCAGGGGGGAGTAAAAAAGGAGAAAGCACAGAGCTCCTGCAGTGCAGGGAAGGAAGGAGAAACTAGGGGCATACACTACAAAGAGCCCCTGGCATGGGGGGATAGAGAAAAGGAGAGCTATGGGTGGGGGGGACACCCATAACCTTTAATGAGGTCTGCAATTCCTGGCAAAACATTAACATCTTCCTGTGTCGCAGCCCCAGCTTAATTATTTACACAGAGTTTTTCCTGTCACCACATCAATCAATTTTTACTCCCATCAAATCTCCTTGGAGAATTCCTCTCCCTCCCCCATATCTTTTCAGAAAACCATAAGGGGCCATTTTTCAATGAGCTTCTGAGTGTTTATTGTTTCTGCAGAATCTGTTAGCTGAAACAAACTTTGCTCATTCTGTTCTAATAGGGAATTCATCACTGCTACAACCTCCACTTCTACAGCTACATTCCCATTCTGGGGACATCCAAGATAAGATTCTGGTTCAGATGGCCCTTAAACCTGAAAATCCATTTGCACTTGAAGTGAATAACAAGCGGTGCTCAACCTACATGAGCAATGAAGTGCCATTCTCTATTCTAAATACCTTTTCAATACCGGTGTAGTAAATGGACTATATTATGAAGGCTGCATTACTGAAAATAAAAACAATGTGAAAATCCAGTGTCTGTGTTTATTTTTATACTCTTCATGAATACAAAAGACATCACATAGAATTGTAAGAGTTTTGTCAAAAGTCTCTTCTCTGGAAAATAGAGAATTAACTACTTGGAAATTATTGTCAAACGCAGAAAAATTGACATCAGAAATTGTGCTGTATTTAAAATTCTTAAGTTGTTACTTCCAAATGTCTGTTGTCAGGTAAAGAACTGCTGTCACAAGCCTTAAAATGAAATATCACATCCTGAGTCACTATGTACAAATGAGCCACTCTTAAGAACAGGTGTTCCCTTCAGTTAAGAATGGAACATGAACATAACTATAGGAACACTGGAGTAATGAGCTGGTGCATATTACTGAAACAACTGCTCTCATTTCCAGGTGAGCATAAAAGAATTAAGTGGATGTCACACTAAAAGCTTTAATATCCAATTTGAGGACAAAATCAGAATGCAGTACTAACAGACTATCCCAATATCATGTCTTAGGAATACTAGTTGATCATTTACTTGCTAATGTTTGCTGTCAAAGATGAAATACTATCAGCATATTACATTGGCAAACATGTATTGCCTAAGGAAATTAATCTACCACAATGGCAGTATGGTGTTTGAAACTAGCACAGAAAACAGACTTGTTGCCATATGCCTGGTCTACATTATACAGTTAGATTAATGTAAGCTACCTTGCACTGAGCTAGCTCTGGCAGAGTCTTCACTAAATTTGGCTCCTGCTCATGTAAGTGCCCCTTTATGCCAATTTAGTGACACCACCTCTGCCAGTTGTACAGAATCACAATTGAAATAATTAGGTCGATGCAGTGTTAAGCGCAGATACTGTGATGCTTACATTGACTGTTCTGGCTTTCAGAAGCCATCACACAATGCCCACGTTGACAAATTAGGGATGTAAAACCAGGCCCATATGCAATGGGGGAGAGTGCGAAGGGTGCGAATATATCCTCCCACGGTACCTCATGGTCCACCATGGGGCTGATTCCGGCCAGCCAGGGGAAAGCAGAGGTGGTGCGTTGCCTCAGCCTCTCTCCCCCGTGCTCTGGTCGGACAGGTTAAGGCTGGGGATGATTCCTCCTTCCCTGCCAGGAGTGAGCCCCACCCTACCCGCGGTCTCACTCCTGAAGGGTGAATCTGCCCAGCGCTTCCTCTTCAGAGAGGGGCATCGCAAATCCGGGGAGGGGATCATGCCATACTCTGCTCTCTCAGCCTCTCCAGGATGGAAAGGCCGTTTTCAACATGAGGCGGGTTGAATGGCTGTTCGCTACCAGCTGTGCTGTGAGTACGAGCCGGCGGATGGGCCAGGCTAGAGTCAGCGGAGGCCTCACAACCTCCAGGCCACCAAAGGTCTCCATTTCCACGTGGCACTACGGGCGGCAGTTGGCTGGTCATGTATCCCTCCTCAGCCGCTTGTCAATTTAGTGGGAGCGTGCGGCAGCCTCTATGTCACTTGCGGACGGGATGGGAGTGAGTCATAGGCAGCCTCGCTCCGCCAGAGTCAGGCGTGATTGTGACCCTCCTACCCTCGTTGTGCTCGCTGCAGGGGAGATCTAGTCATTTGTGGAGCTGCTTGGGGTGGCGCCTGCTGTGGCACTTTGGAGATGGGCCACTTGACTGAATGAAAGGCCCTTCAGAATATCGGGTGTGTTTGGTGCCTGCTTTGTAAGGGGCGTTTTTTCCCCCTGCTTGTGCTTAGAAATTCAAGGGTGCCCTGGAAGTCTGCCTGGAAGGTGGGCAGGAGAAGTAGGGTGATGCCATCACAATCAGTAACTCTCATTTCTCACCGTTATCTTTTCTAGCACCTAATTAACTACAGCGTGCAAGAAGAGATTGCATGGGGCATAGCAAGCTCCCAGGAAAATCAGTATATGCCTCTGAGGACCCCAACAAGTAGTTCAGCAAACGTAGCAAAGACCCTGACTTGACATTCCCTTGGTACTTTTACGGTAATAAACATATAAAACAAAACCCCCTTACATGCGCTAAAAAAGCAAAGGACACAAATTGGTGACTTAGCTTCTTTAAGATGGAGTGTAACTGGTTAACCAGTAAGCATCACTCTTACTGGATGAGGCTTCCCAGTTAACCAGTGGCCTGGCCGGCGCAGCCCCCCTGCCCACCCTGGGCAGGGGAGCTGCTCCAGCCTGGCTGGGCCCACTGCTCAACAGGCTGGGCAGTGTTCTGGCCTGGCCGGAGCAGCACTCTGCTTGCAGTGTACTGTGACTGGCCCACCCCGAGCAGTCCTCACCCATGGTGGGCTGGACCTGGCTTGGCCTGGCCAGAGCGCTTATGCCACAGGTAGGGGGACCGCTCTAGGCCCATATGCAGGGGTTTGTGTGCAAAGGGTGCCAATTAACCTCCCCCTCATGGTCCCCCAAGTAAGTGTGCCAGCTAGGGCAAGTGTGGGGCTGATTTCCTCCCACCCCCAGGGGCAGGGCTGGACTTCGCTCCTGCGGGGGGGAGGGAATCAGTCCTAGCCTTCTCCCAGCCAGCTGGAGCATGGGGGAGAAGGGTCAGGCAGCATGCTGCTCCTGCCTTCCCCTGGTCAGCCAGAGCATGCTTACTTAAAGGACCATGAGGGGGATGCATTTACACTCTAGCAGTCCACATTTACCAAAAAAAATCACCTTCCAACAGAAATTCCTGCATTCAGGACTGAAAATCCTGTTTAGTCAGTTAACTAGTTAAACGTTTGGTGCTCCAGAGGAGGGTGCTCCAGTCGGGTTGGAGCAGCTCCTGTTCCTGCCAGGCCCCGGTCCCTCAATGGGCTGATGGGTAGGGTTGCCAGGTGTCCAGTTTTGAACTGGACAGTCCGGTATTTGACGTTTCTGTCCATTAAATAAATTGAGAAAACACTGGACATATAAATGTCCGGTATTTTCTAATTACGTTAGTTTTATTATTATGAGTATCAGTATGTAGTTGCGTACTGCCTGGCTGGTAGATGCGCTCATGCTGTGTGAGCATGTCTACCAGCCAGGCAGTACACAGCTACGCAGTAGAGAGAAGGGGGGCAGGGTGGGATGGAATCCCCGGGGCCGGACTCGCACGTGCTCCTCTGGAACCATGCGCAGGACGAGAAGCACCCTGGGATCTGCGTGTGCCCGAGCCAGCCCCACTTCCCGCCGACCGGTTCCCCGACCCCTGCTCCTCCCCAAGTCCTTCCCGGCCAACCCCGCTCCCCGCCGGCCAATCTCCCCCTTCCCCCTGCTTCTCCCTATGCCTTCCCAGCCAGCCCTGCTTCCCGCTGGCCCCACTCCCCTCCGGCCAATTCTCTCCCACCGTTCCCCCACCCCGGCCAGCTCCGCTCCCCCTGACCTCCTCCCGGCCAGCCCTGCTTCTCACTGGCTGGTTCTCCTCCCCCCCATTTCCTCTGGCCAGCTCTGCTCCCCCCAACTTCCTCCCGGCCAGTCCCCCATCTGAGATAAAGTGTGTCCAGTATTTTTTTTGAAGCCATCTGGTAACCCTACTGCTGGGCCACAGCCCCCACAGCGAAGTGGATCTGGTGGGACTGCTCTGGGGCACCAGTAAACATCACCTGGTAAGGGTGATGCTTAGCAGGTAACCGGTTACCTGTTCACATCCCTACTGACAATACAATTGAAACAAGTACTCCTGGTGAGGATAGGCACTGCCCACACAGAGAGACAAGCAATTTTATAATTATGGTGATTGTATGCCAACATAAAATTCAGCTTGACAAAACTTTGTAGTGAAGACACGACCTTCATGAGGAAAACAATTTTTAACAACAATGTAAATTGGCCATTTCTGTACGTACTTTCATGACATCTTTATAGGAGTGAATGACCTCAACTTCCTCTTTTTTATCTTCATCTTCCTCCACACCTTCATCCAGAGCCTCATAGCCTTCATCTTTACTGCCATCTACCTCCACAGTATTGGTCATGTGATCAATAAGCTGCTCCAAAGGAGGACTTAGTTCTCGCTCTTCATTCTCGTTCAAGCCATAGTCCAGCGCTTTATAAATAATAATCCCAAGTGATTCAATAATCTGCAAGAAAGAAAACAACATTATTAGTGACATCACTTAGATGAACTAGTACGCAATTGTAAGGAGACAAATATCTTTGAGCAATGAGTGATAAACTGGTGAGGATAGGCACTACTTACACAAGGAGACAAGTGTGCACGCACACAAGCAATTTTATAACTGTGGTGACTGTACGCAACTGTTGAAGTAAGATTGAAATGATAGTGTATCACTGCCCTGCAAATCAACATACAGCACCCAATAGCAAACTGTATCAAAGTACATTTTGTAATGTTAAAATTTGACAGGAAAAAAACCCCCAAAATAATTTAAAAATAAAGCTGTACGGTATTGAGTTTTTTCCTAAAATCTCATCACAGCTCAACATATTTTTTTAGATTTCTATAAAAATGTTTGGTATATATAAACATTCTTATCCTCCTTTTTTTTTTTTATTAAGGAACTTAAGAAAAGATACCTCACTCCTTCCACAAGTGATTGTGACTTGTACCACAAGTTGTAGTCTTAGTGACCTGCACTACCTCTTTTCCTCCTGGGATGACTAGCTATGAGGATCTGTTTAATCCAGAACCTGACTGAGCTCTGGTCAAACTAATTCTCTGCCTCAGTCCAGAGCTTCTTTCTGCACCCCAACCTCCCGCACCCCTAAATCATCATTCCTGACCCCACTCCAGAGCCCACACCCCTCAGCCATTTGGAGACACCCACCCCGCACACTCTAAAATCTGTAACATTCACCAAGTTCAGGTACATTATTAGCAGAACCTTTATAAATCTATTATATATTTTGAAGAGTTTGTTTATGGATTTGTTTGTGCAAAATAAAGTCATATTTTGGGATTAACTATAGATACCAAATTTTGCATAAACAATCCTACTATTTAAATTAACTGAATGCACTACTTTTTACACTAGAATATGCTGGGTGAAAGGTTTAAATAATTATTTTTGTTTTTCATCAGAAAAAAGTCATGACTATTATGATTAGTGTTCTTAAAAACATTTGCTAATAAAATTAAAATCGAGTCCCCCATTCAACTATCATTTTAGTGCAAAGAAAATGTTTAGTTACAAATCACAAAATAATTCAAAACAGTTGTGGAAAGAGTAATGGAAGCTTTATGAGTTTTTTATTCAAATTTACTATGTATGGTAATTATTCAATAAAATGAAAAATATTTGAAGTTGAAATGCTACAAATTTAAAATTGTTCATGTCCTTTTGCAAGCTCATTAATAAAAAACTGCATTACATATATTTAATTTATTGAACTTTCCTATACGTATAATCTGTGCATAATGACTCTGCCTGGTCAACTACGGCCTCACCTGCTACACACAGAATTGCTTTTGATAGAATAGTTTAGTCTAGGGATGTTTGAGTTTAACCAACTAACCATTTAACCGAAAAATTGGTGCTTATTGGTTAAACTCAGCCAGCTACCAGGGAGGCAGCTTTGCTGCCGCAGCAAAATCTCCTCTCTGGGAGCCAGGCGGGCAAGGTTTTTGTGCCACATGGTTACCTTATTAAACACTTTTTAACATACCTCGTTCCAACAGGTGGAATAAAACTGAAATGAAAAGTAGCTTAACAGCTGCTTAATTTTCTTAAATATCTGACATGAGTGCCCAGTATCAATTTTGTCTAGCATTATAAAAAAAAACGTTTAAGAAGCTTAATCTCTTCAATCCTTTTTTCATAGTATTAGATTTGATAAATAAAAGTATTTATGTGGCATGGCAAGGCTGCAGGACTCAAAGAGCACTCTTCTTGGAAAACACAGCAAAACAGGCTTAAAAGGGGAAGTTCTCTCTTTGATTAGGAACAGGGATTAAAGCCTTCAAAAGTACTACAGCTAAAACTCAATGACAGCTGCTGTTTCTTTGATGTACCAACACAGTGTCTATTCCAGTTCGGTAATATGGCTTATGCATTTTTATGTGCTAAGTCGGGGTGGGCAAAAGGGCCTCTGCAGGCTGGATCCAGCCCACCAAGCAAGTTGATCTGGCCCGCAGAGCCCTGCAGAGGCCATGACACTCCCCCCGCCCGCAAGTCAATCAGGGCTTGAGAGTGGGGGAGCGCATGAAGTCTCCTCCTGCCCTGCAGGGAGTTCAGCACTTAAAGTCAACTGCCAGCTGCTGCTCAGCTAGCAGTTGACTAAGCATGGCGCTCCCATGCAGGGCAGGGAGCAAGAGACTTTACGTGCTCCTCCTACCCAGGCCCTGATTGACCTGGGGGCAGCAGTGAGGGAGCATGCAAAGTCTCCTTCCACCACCAGGGGCACGGGTACTTAGAGGGAACCGCCAGCTGTTCAGAACAGCTGGCAGTTCTCTCGGGCGGGGGGAGGGAGCGGGGGGAAGACTTTGTGCACTCCCCCATTCCCAGACCAGTCAGTGTCTGTGGGTGGGGAAGTACGAAAGTGTCCTGGCCAAACCCCATCCACCTGAGGCCCCGCCCTTTCCGGGGTGGCCCAGGGCCACTTCAAAAATTTCTGAAGTGTCCCTCAGTCAAAAATTATGGCCCACCCCTGTGCTAAACATAGACTTTATAATACATGGAAAGATGGCATGACACAAAAGCCTGAACAGAAATTATACAAAGCTACTTCTCTGCTTTCTAATGCCTTTATTTTGTCATACTTAGCAACAGATCCATTATATCTCTGCATCTCGGTTTCAGTTTATTACACAAACTATGAACATTGTAACTGAGAAACTTTGCATTACCTACTTTGCTGATGTTGAAAACATGTAATAGAAACATGTAAGACTTTATTGCTAATTATCATGAAAGTTATAAAACCACAAATTAGTATAAAAAAAAATCACAACACCTTTCAGATTTTTGCACATTCACAAAATAGCCAGTAATGACTTTAAACAATTAGAAGAATAATCTCAAAGGGGTGGCCATGTTAGTCTATATCAGCAAAAACAATGGAAGAATATAATCCCCATTGCAAGAATGAACGAATAAACAAAAGAATGAAAGATCCGTGCAAAGTGCTAGAGATATATGTACAGAATGAAAAACCCAATCTTACCTACATTCGTGGAAATAATCTGATTTCTTATATGTATGAGTTAGGTTTAAGAATACTGTATTTATATAATATCAATTTGTTCTGTAAGTCTACACTACAGAAGAAGATTGAAGCTGCTGCTGTTGGTCTTTCAGGGTTCCAATTAGTGGTCTAGTTAAGTGAGAGGGGCACTCAAGTTGATGCCGGTAACCTTGATTTCATGAGGAGTAAGGGAAGTTGAAGGAAGAGTGTTCTTCCTTTGACTTCCTGCAGAGTAGACAACGCCAAAAGCCAAGTTAAGCTATTCCGACTTCAGCTACGCAATTAATGTAGCTGAAGCTGCATGTCTTAATTCAACTTTGTCCCGTAGTGTAGACATGCCCTTTGGCTGTGTCTACACTGGCCGCCTATTACGAAATAGGCATGCAAATGTAGAACTTTGGAAGAGGCAAATGCGCGGGGGATTTAAATATCCCCCGCGGGATTTAAATAAACATGGCCGCTGCTTTTTTTCCGGCTTGGGGAAAAGCCGGAAAAAAGCGTCTAGACTGGCGCGATCCTCTGGAATAAAGCCCTATTCCAGAGGATCTCTTATTCCTACTTGCAAGAGATCCTCCGGAATAGGGCTTTATTCCGGAGGATCGCGCCAGTCTGGACGCTTTTCTCCGGCTTATCTCCAAGCCGGAAAAAAGCGGCGGCCATGAAAATCCAAATGCCGCGGGGGATATTTAAATCCCCCGCGGCATTTGCCTCTTCCAAAGTTCTACATTTGCATGCCTATTCCGTAATAGGGGCCAATGTAGACGTAGCCTTTGTGTTTGAGGTGTCTCATACCTGCATACACAAAACAATCCTCTGCTAGGGTTACCAGGTAGACTCTGCCAAAAAAACGGACACACTTGATCATGGGCGGGGGGAGGGAGGGACGCAGAGCTGTGGGGGGCTGCAGAGCTGGCCGGGAGGAACGGGGGAGGGGGAGCTGGGAGGAAGCTGGGCCGGGAAGCAGAGCTGGGGAGGGTTGGGGGCCTGAAGGAAGGGGGGCGGGAAGCGGAGCTGGTGGCAGGGGGGAGGGGTCCAGCCACTGACCGCAGCTGGAGTCCAAGGGACCGCGCCCCCAGCAGGCACTCCCTCGAGTTGCTAGTAGAGTTCTGCACGCAGCCAGAGGCTCCCAGCTGAGAGGCGGGGCCGCGATTGGCTCTGGAAGCCTCTGGTCACGTGCAGAAGCTGGGCGGGGGGAGTGGCTGGGAGTCCCAGCCGCTGCCCCCTCTCTCACGGCTTTTGCACGCAACCACAGGCTCCTAGCGCCAATCATGTCCCTGCCTCCCAGTCACTTCCCCGCCCCGGCCAGGCTACTGTCTGGCGCCCAGCTGGGAATTCAGAAAATACCGGACATTGCACATGTCCGGTATTTTCTGAATTTTTCTACCGGACAGACAGTGCAAATACCGGACTGTCCGGTAGAAAACCAGACGCCTGGCAACCCTACCCTCTGCTTGCCTTCACTAATATTTAAGCACAGTACAGAGTACAAGTTCAGCTTGTGGGAACAGCTTCTTTCCTGGTCTGAAGCCATGACTTCCAAGGGAATTTAATCTGAAGGTGTAAAGCATGATAAAGTAAGCTCCCTAGTTTGTTTTTTAAAAGTTGTTCAGCTATTAAATAAGCTATTTCGAAATTGACTCGAAATAAGCTATGCCATTTCTGCAGCTCAACTTGTGTAGCTTATTTCGAGCTATGGGTGCAGTGTAGAAAAACCAACAGGGATGCATCTATCTATAATCAAAGGTCTTTAAGGCCATATAGATATTATAGCCATTATATACTAAACTTTCATATATACACTAGTTAAGGACACACCTAAAACGTTTAACTGAAAAGAACTTACACAGGTATTGTTTTGCCTTTTAGGAGATATATCAGTATTGGTTTTCCAACCTTTTACTTTTCAGACTCAGTGAAACTGATGATAGGTAAACAGGCAGAGTCTTCATGCCATTTCCCCATACTCATCCCATGTAAACAGGGAGATAACTGTCAACTCAGCACCTTCCTGGAGTTTGCTTTTCTTCTCTTTACATAAAGAAAACAAATGAAGCCTTTACTTACAAACATAAAAGGATTTTTCTCCAAAAGAATTCCCATCCTTCCCTAAAGTTTTTTTACTCAGCTACATAGACTTTTGTATTCCTAGTTGTATTCTTTAGTTGGAACTACAGAAACTCAACTGTTCTGGCTGCTAAGGTGGGTCAGCAGAATAGCTTTAAACCTCTGCATAGGCATCTCAAAGCTCACAAGTCAGTTAAGATAATATTTGCATTTCTATTGCTCCATTGATCACTCATTTTAATATCAATTTTGTATGTCACATTAAATTACATTTGTTATTATGGTGAACAATTTTATTATATGGTATTCTGAAGAGCTACAGAAATACACAATTTAGTTATTCAACCTTCATAACTCGATGTACAAATTGCTACATTTTTATATTGGTCATACTGAAGCACCTAATATATATTAATGAATTTATCACCACAACACTCCCATGGAAGTAGGGTCATTGTACCTATTTTATAGATCCGGACACACTGTTGAAATGGATGCTGTAACCAGGGGCCAATATGCAACACAGCTTGTTGAGCTAGTAAAATGAAAAACTGAAACTACTTGCAGCTGAGCAATTAGGATTTGGAACACTTATGGTTAAGCAAATGAATTACTCATAAAACCACCCGGATATAGAGATGAAATATTATTTAACTTATGGGCGGTATTGTTCATCATAAAAATAGCTGAGATACTAGTCTCTTCAGTATATTCCATCTTACTACTAAAAATAATTTTAGTGTTTAAGGAAAAATAGGTATATGCTGTGTCCAACAGAAAGTAAAAAGTGAAAATAATTAAGTGAATACACCCTACCTTCTATGTAAGATCCTCTTATGCAACAGGGATGATAAACTAAAATATATATACTTAATCTGTGAAAAATGTCTTTGTAATATACAGAGTAGTTCTCTTTACAAATAATCTTACAATGTGTACCATGATTCATTTATATTGTACTTGTGCAATGTAAACATATCTTGACACATATGCACCTCTATATTATTATTCAGGTATAAAGTGTACAGATTCAGAACAACAGCTCTTAGTCATATTCAAGTAAATGTATAAAGGGGTCCTTAACCAATCATTTTCAAAGCAAATTAAATATATAAAACCTACATCTTTTCAACATCTTTTGAATCATTTGCTGCCAAAAGACAAAATTATTCTCTAATTTACTTATAAATACATTAATACTCATAAGCAATGTAGCCTTCCAAACCTTTATCTTGGATGCGAAAACTGTTTTATATTCTTTTGTTGCCTATGTTCTAGCTACAGAGATTGTCCAGATGGAAACTTCATTTGTTAGGGTAGATGAGAGCTTAATTTGCCTGATTATCTGAATCTTAATTAATCATTTCCTTGGTCTATAAAAATGAGATTGGAACTAGGGATGTGAAAGTGTAACCGTGTAAACGCTTGACCAATGAGGCTGGGCTCATCAGTTAACTTTCACAGCTACACACAGGCTCCTGGAATATGCCTCCGACACCCCCCCCCCCGACCCCCTCAGAGAGCCGCCTGCCACCCCACATTCTGCCGTTGATACAGCTTAAAAGCTGGCTCCACGACCACACTGGCTCCTGGCGGGGCAACTACCACTCCGCATGTTTAGCGATTACACAGTTACTTAATTACATGCATTTTAACACAATCGGAACACAAGCTATCATTATTTTCCTTTATTTTTTTCCACCTCCCCAGGAGTGGGGCCAAAGCTGCTGCCACCTCCCCAGAAGTGGGGTGGGGAAGGGCTGTTACTGGCCCCGCTCCTTGAGACAAGGCTTTGTTGCAGACTCTGAGCTCAGGGAGCCAGTGTGTAACGTGGGGCCGGGCCCGCCATGGACTGGAGCTGCTGCGGCAGGCTCCACAGGGCTGGAGCAGCCCCCCTCCCCAGGAAGATCAGGGAACTGCTCCCGACCCTACCAGTTAACTGGAACTGGTAAGCCTCACTTGTTAAGAGCAAGGCTTACCAGTTAACCGATTAACCTTTTACATCCCTACCTTACACATGTGAAAGTTTTGCAGCCACTGCTGAGCATCCAAAACCTGTATAACAATGCATGCTGTCTGTGCTTGACTGAGAGCACCAGAATCGACATTCCACTGTGTCTATTAATCAAAGGCAGGCAGCATTTGCAATTCACTCAACTCAAGTGCTTCACAGAAGAGTAAGGTCACATCCTCCTGAGCTTCTTCCTTGTTCCAGTGAACCCTGGTACATTTTGGATGCTCTCCAGAATTACGTGCACCAAGGTCAACATCTGCATCATAAAGCTTTGATGCTGAACAAGAGCCATGATGGGTTCTATGCTCACGTTACTATAGCATCAATGCAAACAACCAACAAGAGAAAAAAGGGTACAAATAGACTGTTTGCTGTTGTGTGGGGAGTGGAGGGGGAGAAGGAAATGAGTATATTATGGGGCGCTGACAACATGTCCCCAGGACCACCCGCTGCACAGTTTTAGTCCCAGCATCCACTAGGCGCATTACCCAGAATGAAAAGGGGCACAAGCACTGTGGGATAGCTACTAACAGTGTTTCACTCTCAAAGTTGACAGCAGCCACCATACTGGGGGGACACTACTTCAAACTATGTCAAATTCTTGTGCATAGTGCCAACATACACCTTTGACTTTACAAAACTGGGTGTGTTACAGAGTGCGTTCACAGAAGAATCCTTGACAGTAAAATAAAAGTAATTTTTTAAGTACAAACAGTAGAATTTAAGAGGTTGTGGGTGAAAATGGACAGAGCAAAGTAAATTAAGACTTAAAATAAAAGAAAACGCAAACTAGTTTTAACATAGTAAAACGTACTGAAAACTTACCCTAAGACTGTTCTTATTTCAGCTAAACCACCAAGCCAGGGAAGATCTTTTTCTCCCTGGGGTCCCTGGCTATTTCCTTGAGTGTGTCATGACAACCAAAGACAAAGAGACAGATAGCTTTCCAGTTTAAATATACTTCCTTTGGGTGGGAATTTGTTTCTACACCTTCCCTCCCCCCTTGTATGGAAAATTATCTGGTTAAACTGAGGGTACATCTACACAGCAGGGCTAAAGCTGAAATAAGCTACACACTTGAGCTACATCAATTGTGTAGCTTAAATCAAAATAGCTTATTTTGGCTTTAGGTGCTGTCTACACAGCAGGAAGTCCAAGAAAGAGCACTCTTCCTTCAACGTCCCTTATTCCTCGTAAAATGAGGGTTACAAGAGTCGGAGTAAGAAGTCCTCCAGCTCGACATTATGTCAAAATAACTGCTTGTAGTGTAAACATGGACTATGTTATTTCGAAATAATGTCAGTACCCTGTTATACCAGTGTAAGTTGGTTTGGTCACATGCTTTTCCAGGACCAACCACTGCGCAAACTTAAGAGACAAAACAGGCTACTGATCAAGTTACTCACCTAGGGTATGTCTACACTACAAAGTTAGTTCGAACTAACGGACGTTAGTTCGAACTAACTTTCATAGGCGCTACACTAGCGCTCCGTTAGTTCGAATTTAATTCGAACTAACGGAGCGCTTAGTTCGAACTAGGTAATCCTCATTCCACGAGGATTAAGCCTAGTTCGAACTTACTAGTTCGAATTAAGGGCTGTGTAGACCCTTAATTCGAACTAGTGGGAGGCTAGCCCTCTCCAGGTTTCCCTGGTGGCCACTCTGGCCAACACCAGGGAAACTCGTATGCCCCCCTCCCGGTCCCGGACCCCTTAAAGGGGCACGGGCTGGCTACGGTGCCCGTGCCAGGTGCAAGTCTGCCAGCACCCAGCCAGCAGACCCTGCACCTGGCACGGCTCGAGCCACCCACCCGATGCCCCCCAGCCCTCCCCCTCTTCCCGGGACCAGGCTGGCGGCTCCCGGGAGGTTGCCCGGGACCACAAGAGGCAGGCACCCGCCTGGGCTAGTGCGGACATCGTGGACCTCGTCCACGACCTCCGCACTAGGCACAGGAAAGTGGCCGTCTAGGGCAGGAGAGCTGCCAGCCTGGCCACCCAGGAGCAGGTGTGCATGAAAATCAAGGTGGTCCACTGAGACCCCCGACCCTGAGCCCTGAGCTTACAATGGCCGTACTGGGTCAGACCAAAGGTCCATCTAGCCCAGTAGCCTGTCTGCTGACAGCAGCCAACCCTAGGGACCCTGGAGGGGATGGACCGAAGACAGTGACCAAGCCATTTGTCTCGTGCCATCCCTCTCCAGCCTTCCACAAACCTTGGGCAGGGACACCACTCCTACCCCCTGGCTAATAGCACTCCATGGACCCAACCTCCATGACTTGATCTCACGTCCCTTTAAACTCTGTTCTAGTTCTAGCCTTCACAGCCTCCTGCAGCAAGGAGTTCCACAGGTTGACTCTTTGCTTTGTGAAGAGCAACTTTCTGTTACTAGTTTGAAGCCTGCTACCCATTCCTTTCTTTTGGTGTCCTCTAGTCCTTCTTTATGAGAACTAATGAAGAACTTTTCTGTATGCACTTTCTCCACCCAACTCCTGCTTTCAGAGACCTCTATCCTGTCCCCCCTCCGTCTCCTCTTTTCTAAGCTGAGAAGTCCCAGTCTCTTTAGCCTCTCTTCATATGGGACCTGTTCCCAACCCCTGATCATTTTAGTTGCCCTCCCCTCTCCCACCCTCTCTCTTCCCCTCTCCCACCTTCTTTTCCCAGTCTCCCCCAGTTTTGTTCAATAAAGACAGATTCAATTTTTGAACACAATTGTCCTTTATTTTGTACATCAAGAAGAGGGGCTAGGGAAGGGTAAGTGGAAGGAGGTAAGGGAGGAATGGGGTATGTGCCCCCGATGGGGAGGACTGGGCTGGCTCTGAGGGCTTCTGGGGGTGGAAGCTCTCCTGCAGCCCCCCAATTGCCCCCTCTCCCCAGATGGCAGCCTGCGGCAAGTGCAGCCGGTCTGATGGCCGAGTGATGTGATGTGCCCAGTGTGGGTACTCCGGGCAATCCAGGCCAGGACTGCTTTGCAAGCGGGGCACCCTGAGAACTGTCTGTCTGGGGTGGGGGTCGGGACCCTTTAAGCACAGCCCTCGGTTAGCCTGAGACAGCATCTCCACGCTCTAAGTCCTCCTCTGATGCCCTGCCGGCACTGCTTCCGGCCATCCTTAAGCCTGGTTCAGGGTCCACTTAATGTGGACGCGCTAGTTCAAATTAGCAAAACGCTAATTCGAACTAGTTTTTAGTTCTAGATGCGTTAGTTCGAATTAGCTTAGTTCGAATTAACTAATTCGAACTAAGTTAGTTCGAATTAGCACTGTAGTGTAGACGTACCCCTAATCATTAAGGTGTTCCATCACTGAAAACACCCTTGATGGCTTTTCATTTGCACATTTAAAACTATAAACCATTCCATGCCGCATATTTCTAACTTTACATACAAGAGTGGTACATACATCAAAATAAGATCCACAGATCCAGCAGGCTGAGACATTAAAATTACACGAGGTATTTTGTCCAAAGCATCTTCAAATTATGCATATTGGTATCCATAGGGCAATTTTATAAAGCAGAGGGGAGAGAGTGAAGAACTGTCACAAGGTACTAAAAGTTAACCTTAATACATTTGCCCTTATCTCTCAATGTAGACATACCCTTATTTGTGTTAATTAGGCACACCCTTATTTGTGTTAATAAAAGCAATGAAAGCATCATCCGTGGGGAACAGTTCAGAAAATTAGAAAGAAGAGTGAGGAGGAGGCTGCCAGGAGATACAGGATCTCAGGATGAAGACATCTTGCTCTCTCCCTCCCCAGACAGTGGGAGAAGGGAGGAGTTTATGTATGAATGGATGTTGCTCCACACGGCTGGACTGATGAACTGATAAAGGGGCCCTAATGAATAGTACACTGGCACTTATAAACCTGGAAAACGTCCAGTCTGTTTGTGGCAGTTGAAAGGGCAAACAAGGGGTCTATTTAGTTGCAGTTTCATCAGACTCTTCACTAGCCTCAGGGTCTCTTCTGGCGTTGATAGTCAAGGACAAATAATACTATTTTTCATCAGCCATACTTCTATGAGAGACATACACTCCACATCCAAAAACAGATTATGCAGCACATGTTTCCAGGCCTCAGTGATCTAGAGATCTGACTGGTTTCTTGGTCTAGCTGTAATTTTTTGATGCTGGACTAGAATCTAATCTAACAAGCCCCAGCTCTCAGATAGCTCTTTGAAGGTGGTCTTTTTGCTAAGGAAGCAAACTTAAAGTAACAGACCAGGAAACTGAGAGCATCCCTCAAAGATCAGAGCTGATGGTAACATAAAACCTATCAAAATATAAAACTTGTCAGCTCTTTTACAAAAGCTGCATAAAGCCACAGAATCAATCAGTTTCCAAAGCTGGATGAGAAACTTTAAAGCTGATATGAGGGAAGGATCCTCTCAAATTGAAACAAACCCAATAAAAGTGGTCTGATCTCTGAAACATTAATCCCCCCCCATTCAAACGTAAAGTGAAGTTTACAGTCACCTTTGTGGGAACTTTTGATCTCATTGGATTCCCTGGATTTTACCCATTGCCCAGCACTTTCAAATCAACATTCATATGCAGGTACAGTAGAATCCCGATTATCCGACCTAAACGGGACCGACAGATAGTTGGATTAACGAAAATGTCAGATAATAGGGATTACCTGTACCTGTAGTTGATTCGGGTGGCCTGGCCTCTTCCCTCCCTGCAGCCCCTGTGCACGGGGCCATTCTCCTGGCCTGCTCGCTGCCCCGTCTCTCCGGGCGCTGCTGCTGCTGCTGCTGCTGCTGCTGCTCCTGCTCCTGCCGGCACCGCTCAGTCCCCATTCCTGCCTGGCCCCTTCACTCCCTGCAGCCCCTGGGCGCGGGCCGGGAGAATGGCCCCGCTCGCTGCCACGTCGCTCTGGGCGCTGCAGGGAGGGAAGGGGCCAGGCAGGAATGGGGACTGAGCGGCGCCGGCAGGAGCAGCAGCAGCAGGGACGTCAGCAGCTGGGGAAAGAGAAATGGGCCAGGTCACATGGCAGGCAGCCGCGGGCAGCACGGGGGTTTTAGTTTTGCTTTCAGGAGCTGGCTATGTCAGATAAAGCGGAATGTCGGATTAGCGAAGGTCGGATAATCCGGACTCTACTGTAGTCTATAGCTGTGAAGCAATGTCACACAATCTCAGAAGAGACAAAATCTCAACTGTTCCTCCAGAGGAATTTTTTAAAATCACTGTTAAAAGTTACGTATGCATTAAACATATAATCTCCAAAACAAGTATAAAATACCTTGTCTATGTAGTTTCAGTGCCAGACAGTTCTCAAATTCACTACTGATCTATAGAAGATATCCCTAACAGAAAAGTATATCCTTGGATTCAGAATCATTACACACTTGGTTCTCTCCAGTGTAGTAGCTGGGTTGGTCCCAGACTATATTAGAGGCTATGTCTACACTGCAGAGAAAAGCTGGAAAAAGATATGCAAACTGCAAAACAGGCTTTTCCGAAATTTGGCCCCATGTAGACTCCTCTTTCGGAACATCCCTTATTCCTCTCACTGAAGGTGTCTAGACTACAGGGTTTTTTTCAAAAAAAAAAGTGGCCTTTTTTTCGAAAAAACTTCCCCTGCGTCTAGACTCCTGCTGCGTTCTTTCAAAAGTAAATCGAAATAACGCGGCAGTTTTTTCGATCATGGAAAACCTCGTTATGAGGAATAACGCCTTTCGAAAAAAGGCGCTATGTAATGCAAACTGTGCTTTTTCGAAAGAGCATCCAGACT
The DNA here is from genome assembly GCF_052426305.1 of Pelodiscus sinensis. Taxonomy (NCBI): domain Eukaryota; kingdom Metazoa; phylum Chordata; order Testudines; family Trionychidae; genus Pelodiscus; species Pelodiscus sinensis. Next base: position 89,286,315 of record NC_143053.1, read on the forward strand.
GCCTAGGTCAGGCGTGTCCAAACTTTTTTCAAAAAGGGCCAGATTTGATGAAGTGAACATGCGTGAGGGCCGACCATTTTGCCTGACATTCTTTGAACCATTAAAATTAAATGCAAATTAACTATTTTATGCAAAGTTTATTGCAAACGGAATACTTTTTATTTCGTCACATGGATGACAAATCTAAACAGGTGTTAAATCACTCTGCCTTTCATATCTGAAGGCCAGATGAAAAAAAAATCCAGGAAGCTGAAAGATATGTCAGGAACATTGTAAAGTACATTACATATTATTGGTAATAAAGGTTGTCTGTCAAAAAATATGAACAGGAACATAACACCAAGTATACATGTTGTGTCCAAATATATTTATAACTGATTTAGACCAACTGACATTAACTGAGATTTTACAATGTATTCATCTCAATACATATGGATTCGTTGGGGGCCATAAAAGATAGATATTGCCAAATTACCTGTGGGGCCGTATTAAACCAGAACACGGGCCGCAATTGGCCCGCGGGCCGGACTTTGGACATGCCTGGCCTAGGTGCTCTCTTCCGAAAAAGCGGCTCACTTTTTCGAAAGTACTGGTTGTAGTCTAGATGCTCTTTTTTGAAAGAGGCTTTTTCGAAAGTATCTTTCGAAAAAGCCTCTTTCAAAAGTGGCTTGCAGTCTAGACGTAGCCTGAGAGGAATATTGGGATGCTGAAAACACATCAGCTTTTTTGGAAACTGTTCCAAAAAAGCGGACTTGTTCCTAGATATAGCCAGAGAGACAAAGGCAGGGAGGGTGTAATGTCTTTTATTAGACCAACTTCTAGTGTTGAAAGAGATGAGCTTTAGAGCTACAAGGAGCTCTTCTTCAGGTCTCCAGGTGTTAAACATTTGCAGTGGGCCCTGTGCCAGCTTGCTTCCAAGAAGGGGTTTTTAATCGTGATGTAGATGCTTGGTTCAGGCTGCAGCTTCAGGTCTGGAACTCTCCTAGAGCCTGAGCTCCAGCATGATCCCAAATGTCCACACCCAATTCAAACAGTTCATTATCTGTGGCCCACAACCGTGAGTCAGAAACTAGAAGTGTCTAGTTCCAAAGTGGACATGCTCAAAGCGACACAGCTAAATGCAAGGGGAACCGGACAGTTTAGCATAAGTAGTTAATACATATTCTAAGGGACAATAAAGTAGCCCATGAACACCTCTGCAGTTAGAGAACAAAAAAGGGGAGTTAGTAGGTTATAGAATGTTGTAATAAACTATAAATCTTTATTAAACTTATGGTTTTAGGTCTAGCAAAGTTATGTCTCAGGCGCCCCCATCTTTTGAAGGAGTTGTACAGATTTCTCTGGAAGACAAATACCGAGAGAGAAGAAATGGACTGATCTTTTTGTGGAAAGTGCTCACCACTGGATGATATTTTTCCATGTGAGTTCATTCGAGAGCATAGTGATTGTCTGGTTTCACCACATAGGTATTATTGGAACATTTAGAGCACTGGATGGCGTAGTGGGCAGCTGCACCACTCCGGCAAAGAAAGGTTTAAAATCAAGCAGGAGAAGACCTGCGTAAACCTAGCCAATCAGAGTGAAGGGAGAAGTCAGCAAGTCAAAGCCAGAGTGGACCCTAAAAAAAGGCTGCAGTGCTGAGTGGTGCTCATTCATTCAGGCCCTGAGCAGCAAGGGGGAAGCACCTTAGACAGGGGAGTGCTGGGCAGGGTCAGAGGGGAAGAGATCCAGCCTGATTCCTGCTAGACTGGCCCCACTGACGAAATAGACCAAGAAGGTGCAAGGGCCATGGAGAAGCAGACCATGGAATGTAGGCAGCAGAGAGGAGAGGCTTGCAGTATATGGCCGCCATTAGAGGATCCCTGGGTTGGATCCAGTGTACCAAGTGGGATTGGGTTCCCCACCTTTCACCTCACTTGCCAGGAAGGAATAGGGCCAAGACAGGCTGTGACTGTCCCTGAGCAAGGGGCTAGATTTTGAGGCTGCAGTTGGTCATGGAGGCAGGTGCAAAGACTGTAGACAGACTGCTGATTCCCCTGGAAGAGGGGAGCACAGAGTTGGGAGCACGGCAGGAGGGTTGTGCCCTGAAGCAGATGCTGCAGTCCAGAGAGTAATGTAAGTCTAGCTACAGATGGTGGAGCTAGAGTAGAGTGAACAACTGGTGAGACCAAAGATAATTCCCAGAGCAAACAGCAGGAGGCACCACACTGGTGAGTTTGCACTCTGTTAAAGATAGGTACACCTCTTGTAATAGGCATATGTAGGACCCATGGATCACACACACACCCATCTCCTACTTTGGAAATGAAAAAGTTACTTCACTTTGTATACTTTCCATGTTGTATGCCAAGAATATCCACATAAGCACACCCTAAATAATGGGTATCGCTCATGTAAAAAATGTTAGGAATTATATTAGTTTATGTATCACACTAGTTTTTTCTGTAAAATATAATCTGCAAATTACACTGTTTCTAGATAAGTAGCACCACAAAGAATAACTGCCAATAACTGCCTCCACAATTTTCCCAGTACCTGCCAACTTGAAAATGTGAATTCAGATTAATCCTCACTATCTCCCTTTCTTTCTGTGGGATGTATCAACTAAAAAAGCCACACTGGCCTTCCTAGATGCATTCTTAAAAAGTAGTCATTACATTTTATCCTATCAGTTTCTAAAGTAGCACTGGGTGATAGCAAGTCTAATAGCTAAAGTATAGGACTGAGGGTCAAGTGATCTTTTCCTAAATGCTATCTAGTTGTGAAACATTGGTCAAGTCATTTCCCCTTTCTGTGCATCTGTTGAATGGGCAGATTTCTCATCATGGTAAAGCACTTTGAGATCTTTGGATGAAAAGTGTTGTAGAAGTGCACATTATATTTCTGCCTGACATTAAGGCTGTCTACACTGGCCGTGAGTTCTTGCACAAGTACACTGACGTTCTAATGTATGAAATCAGTGCTTCTTGTGCAAGAACTCTGATGCTCCCACTCAGGAATAAGCCCTCTTGTGCAACTGTTCTTGTGCAAGAGGCCAGTGTAGACAAAAGCACATCTCTTGTGCAAATGCACATGCCAATGTAGACGCTCTCTTCTGGAAGAGTTTTTGCACAAGAACTCTTCCACAAAAGAGTTCTTGCGCAAGATCATGCCAGTGTAGACGTAGCCTAATACATTAGCTCAGATGCAAGTTGCTACAATCATCCTGTTTTCTCATGGAACTTTGCCTCTTTCCCCACTACATGCTAGGAAAATAGTCCTTGCCACTGAGGCTAGTGATTAATTTTATCAATTATTCATCTGCTTACAATGCAGAGTACAAAACAGCTTTTCTTGGAGAACACAAAACAGACCGTAGGACTGGTTTATTTAAATGTAAATAGTTCAGGTAGACAGAGGAAGCAGCTACTAATTTCAGATGAGATTATTTTAGTCTTCTCAATAACCAAATTCAAAAGCCACCATCCATCAATGAGATTACGTGCATTAGATTCTGACGTGAGATTTTTAAAATAAATTAACATGTGTAAAATCTTAATTTGTACTAGTTTTGCACATTACGACTTTAGGATTTTGATCCTCAATCTAAAATCTGATTCTTCTTTTTGCAAGTTATAATGGCATATTTGATTGTGTACACATGCACAAATTTCTGTAAGTAACTTTTGTAAGTAACTCTGTTTACATTAGAGCTCAATAAAGAAAATGAATTATTGTGGGTATTGTTGGGAGAAACAAACCTTGCATCTCTTTGCATAAACCCTTTGCATAACAACAAACACGATCACCTCAGAAAATAAAAAAGAGGCAGTAACAGACAATAACAAAACAGAAGTCACAAACACCAATGAACAAAGAAATAATGAGACTAGTATACTTAAAATAGTCTTTTGCTTGACCTTCAATGAGAGTTTTGAGTGAATGAGCAAAACTGGATCAGGCCAGAGAGTGGAAAAAAGAGAAGCTATTCTGAGCTATGTGGTAAATATTAAACCCTAAATTAGTCAAAGAAATCTCCTAAGAAAAAAAATCCATTTGGTATCATTACAATAAACATTTTCCCCTTTTCTTTTTTAACAATTCAAAAGTTAAGTTCAAGAAAAATAAAAATTTACAAAAAATGCAGTTATAACACAAACTGATAAACCTACTTTTTAAAACAAAGTTTTCCAAGTTATTACTCTGGAGGAAACCAAGAACTCCATAACAAATGGCTTGTAAGGAGGGATTGAAACCTATGATGATTTAAATACCAGTGAACAATTCAGGTCCTAAATTCTAGAGCACTGAATGATGGGAGAAATTGTTTTCATTTTCTCTCATTAACCTTCCCATGTGGATTATTTTTCTCTTTCATCAGACTATTTGTATATTTATTAAACTGTGATTTTAAGTAAAAGTGAAAAACTAGTTATAACCAATGTAGAACTAACTTTTGAAAAGATCTCTCTCTCTCTGGATGCCTTGTTTCTATGAAAAATCTTTGCCGTGAATATGGATTAGAAAATAATGTACTCCACTCCCAGGCTACGTCTACACTGGCCCCTTTTCCGGAAGGGGCATGTAAATTTCACTAGTCGTCGTAGGGAAATCCGCGGGGGATTTAAATATCCCCCGTGGCATTTAAATAAAAATGTCCGCCGCTTTTTTCCGGCTTTTAAAAAAGCCGGAAAAGAGCGTCTAGACTGGCCCCGATCCTCCGGAAAAAGTGCCCTTTGAAGTAAGAATAAGAGCCTCCGGAAAAGGGCACTTTTTCCGGAGGATCGGGGCCAGTCTAGACGCTCTTTTCCGGCTTTTTTAAAAGCCGGAAAAAAGCGGCGGACATTTTTATTTAAATGCCGCGGGGGATATTTAAATCCCCCGCGGATTTCCCTACGACGACTAGTGAAATTTACATGCCCCTTCCGGAAGAGGGGCCAGTGTAGACGTAGCCCCAGAGAATAAAAAAAAAATACATAGAGCATGGCTTTTCAGGTATAGTGTAAATAGTGTTCTATTCTTTAGTGTACATATGAGTTTTAAGATAGAGTGAAAATATCACTGAATAATTAGGGCTAGATTTGTGCATAAAAGAAAAACTTGCAATCTCTTTTTACACAATGTTTTCACTATGCCCGTCCATTATTTCACAGTATATTGTTTATACTTAATCCTTAGTTAGAGCTGTCAAAATTGTTTTGTCAAATATATAGAAATTACACAGACCAAATTAAGATCAAATATATCCAAAATCCAATTAACTCTTAACATACACTCAAAGTGAAAGAACTTCACAAAGTAGAACGTAGCACTCAGTATCATGAGCGCCGCCTCTTGTTTTTCCAGTTTTTTTTAAACTGAATTAAAATTTAAAAGCAAACCTTATAACGATTTTTCCTGCTCATGTGAAGCATCTTCATATCTGCTAAATAATAGGATATATTATTCTTATGAAAACAGGGTACAAAATTATAGTTTTGACGCAAATGCAATTGTTCCTCCTTCCATTCCCAATAAAGCTACTCAAAAATATGCTAGCAGAATGCATCTACCTTTGCTCTGTCACATTAGGCTCTGTCTACACAGGACTTGGAACTAAGTTAACTAATGTTCATATTCACTTTAAACACAGCTTCAGCTAAAACAGTTTGTAAACATGGTTTGGCTGGCTACTGTTTAAAAGGGCATATTCTAGCCTAGATTTGTATATGAGTATTCTATGAAAAATAAATTTGCCTAGTCATGTGGCAATAAAAAGCAGTTACCTCCAACAAGTATGGATTACTATTCACAGAAGCCTTGACTCTAGGGTTTCCACAATTGCAGGTACCATACTTCAGCAGTTGCTGTGTACATGGGAACACTCCACAAGTTTACACTAGCCAAGATAGTTTGTGTGTACATATTGAACAATTACAAGTGGCAATGGCTCAACTGAAATTTTCAACAGAAAACAAGACTTTAGTATTTTTACTCAATGCATGGTATTTGGCCAAACCTCAGAGTCCAATCACTGTACTACACTTAATTAATCTAGTCCCCTATGTTCTCTATTCCACTGAAGTCTCACCTTGTCTTCCTCCATGACATTACTAACTTAAAATGACATTTCATATTCTTCCCACTTTCTGGATACTGTGCCCTGTTCAAAGTTTTGAAAACCCAGGTTTGTTGTGACATATTTAATGTGTAACTGACTAGGTCATTCTCATTCTTTCCCCAAAAGGCCACAGATGTTACCTGTAAGAAAGAAACTTCAGAGTACAGAGATATTTGGTTTATCATCTTCCTTTAATTTGGAGTGCGAATCGTGTGCCATTCATTACAAGTCTATATTGCTACTTTCTTAGTTGCATTTAATACTACATTCAAGAATCAGCTAAAAGCAGCCATAAATCTTTATTGCTTCTCTACACATCTGGCCAATTTTGGAAGACATTGTTTACAAAGACAGTAGCAAGTGCAGTGCTGAAATTCCACTCGCATAATCTTTAATATGAGTATAATTGTATTTATTATGCTTCACAGCTATAGAATGTGAAGTGACATTTCGGCCTTTTCATCCCTGGTATTTTCCAGATTGCCAAACAAATTAATGTTTACATGAGTTTTTACAGGAATGTCCATAGTCACCACAGGATTTATACAAGGCACTAAGATTCAGTCAAAATGAACTTTGTCAAGTCTTTCAGGAAAACATGGCATTTTTGGCCAACAGAATTAGACACTTCTCTTTTTTGTCACTGAAAGGATTTAAGAATACAACTACAGTGAGCGTTAAAGAAAAACAAACTGAACAAGTACAATATTTTAAAACAAATATAAAGAGAACAAGAGACATTAATATCTCAGGGGAAATATAATTTATAACACAATGTTTCAGAGGCCAGGATGCAATCCTTAATTCACTTTTTTGTTCAAATTTAAACCTATAGCAACTGGCTCACCTACAGTGCAGCTGCAGCAGAAGGAGCAATGCTACACTATACAGTGCTAAAAAAAGAGATGGAAGTTTGGAAGTCGTCAGTGCCTCTGAGGACGAGAGAGACAGAACATGCCAAAATGAGGACTAGTGTAATCAAACAATACCAATAGATGTGTCTGGAGGGGAAAAGGTAGTAATATTGTTTTTTAAAACAATCCATTGTGAACCATCTCAAACAACAGAGAAGGGTAATCTGAGAGCAGTAAAGTCTATTTTACACACTTCACTCTCATCAGGTGATGTGTTGAAAGGAAACAATTTTCTTTGCCTGTAAACACGGCACACATTTTCAGTGAAAATTGATGTCAAAATACTGACAGTTGGTAGAATGGTGCTTAAAAGGAAAGGCACAGTCCTATTATCCAATTTTTAGGCTGAGAGTTACGAAGTTACAAGAGAACTTACACAGCAATTTCACACTGAAAGAAGCAAACACGCTAGACATTTTATCAGAATATACTCAAATAATGGGATCTCTCTCTACCAACAATTATTACAATTTGACACACAAGTGAATAAATGGGACTAATTAAAAACAAATTATTTTACTAAAATGTGTCCAGAGTTTTTAATTTTCATTAAAGCAGGATTTGAAAATTATTATAGTTTCAAAACATCTGTAGGTCACATTTAACAGAAGACATATCAGATGAAATCCTGACCTCACAGAAGTCAAGAGTAAAACCCAAATTAACTTTAACAGAGCCAGTATTTCAGCTATAGTGTTTGGAATTTGAAATTATAGTTAAATTATTAACATACAAGACTCTATAACAGTGGCTCTTAACCTTTCCAGACTATTCTACCTTTTTCAAGAGTGATTTGTCCTGAAACCACCAAGTTTCAGCTCATTGAAAAACTACAAAAACCAGACATAAAAATACAAAAGTTTCACAGTCCACTATTACAGAAAAACGTCTTACTTTCTCATTTTTATCATATCTTTATAAAATGAATCAACTGGAATATAAAATTTGCATTTTTAATTTAGTGTACAGTATATAGAGAAGTATAAGAAAGTTATTGTCTTTATGAAATAGTATTTTGTATTGACTTCACTAGTGCTTTTTATGTTGCCTTTTGCAAAACTAAGCAAATATCTAGAAGAGTTGCTGCACCCCTTGGTAGTCCTCTCAGCACCTCAAGGGGTACGTGAACCCCTGGCTGAGACCTTCTGCTCTATAAGAAAGTTAATGCTATCTCCATTAATATATATCCCTTGATTTTCACCACTTAGGATGGGCAGCATAAGGGTATTTGACATACCAATAAGGAAATGATGGTTGAGGTCATCACATCTCTTAATTATTTAGAAAGAATTACAATCACATATTTCCCCCAGGAATTAGTTATCTGTTGCCTATCCCCATCACTCAAGTAGTTTGTCATTGTATTTCCAATATCTTTGGGAAAGACGGTTCTCTCAAAAGTGAGCAATGCAGACAGTATGTAAGCAGAAAGGGAATTGGATGTCTCCATATCTAACAGATGCACAATCTCCTCTCCAGATTGATTTGGGAGCACAACAACGCTCTTCATTGTTACTGAATTTAGGTAGCACACTGGAATGAAATGGAAGGATATTGGAAAAAATGGGTTGGCAAGATTCCATCTCCATTAGCTTAGCAGCCCTTGTGACCATAACCAGGCTGTGTGGGTTAATGATTAGAACAAGAGATTGGGGAGAAGGGTCATAGAGATCCTGGATTTTTCCTCCAGGATTAAATTACTGATTTTATCTCAGGCTGTGTCTAGACTGCAGGCTTCTTTTGGAAGAAGCTTTTCTGGAAGAAATCTTCCAAAAAAACTTCTTCCGAAAAAGAGCATCTACACAGCAAAAGCGCATCAAAAAAGCAAGCTACTTTTTCAAAAGATAGCGTCCACAGTGAATGGATGCTATCTCGCATTTAAGCTGTGATTACTACGGACGAAGTAGCTAACAGGGCACCTGTGCTTTTTCCTCTTTCCTCTTCTTCCGAAGGAACCTCTCTCCCCATCCACACATACCTTTTTCCGAAAGAGCTCTTTCGGAAAAAGGCTTTTTTCTCATAGAAAGAGGTTTACCAATGTGGGAAAACCCCTGTTCTTTCAATTTTTTTTAAATAATATGATCACAGTCTGGATGTAAGTGAAGTTTTTCTGAAAAAAACTCTGCAGTGTAGACATACCCTAAGTTAATTTAGATGGAACAACAGTCTCAGTTCAAGTGAGATACAGGTGTGCTAAGTTTTCCAAAAGTTGTCCCTGTTCTCCCCTCCAAAGCAAAATGTTTTTCAGACCCCCTAACACAACATGTGCAAAGAGGAATGTGAAAACAAACAGTAGCAAAACATGCAATGCTTTATTATTTCAAAAAGCTCGTTAGGGTAGGTATACAGGGTATTCTAGGTTCTATTCTATTCTCTTAGATTTCATTTCCTCCTTTCTCTTCAGATTGTATAAATCTTTCACCTTTTATATAACAGGAATCTCAAGCTAATGGCCTAGGGGCCATCTGCAGCCCCGAGCTTTCTATAATCCAGCCTGAGCATGGCTGCTGGCATATGAATCACTGCAACCCTGGGGGGTGTCCATTCTCTTCCCCCAAATCCCTCTGCCCCACCTCCGCTCTGCCTCTTCCTACCCCTGCTCCGCCCTATCTCCCACATTGCACCTCTTTCCTCAAGCACCCTCCTCCAAAGGACCTGGCCTCAGGGATTACTGGAGGGCCTGCCGTGGGGCAGCAGCAGGGGTTGAATTAATTCATCCAGGGGTAGCAGACGGGGCCATACAACACATACAAGGAAGAGGGAGAAGCACATGGGCCAGCCTAGGAGATGTATGGGGGGAGGGGGAAATGTGTGGAGATTCCCCCAAGCCCTGCCACAGATGGATGCCCACTGGCCCATTAGGAGGATTTGAGGACTGGCACTGGCCTTTTTGAGAACGCTGCTATATAATTAACAGTAAAGATTTTTTTTACATCCCATCTTAGACGTTGATATAAATTCAATATGCTTTTCCATTATCTGTTTCTTTAAGCACTTTCAGACGTTGAACAAATTCTTTGACCATCTGGAAGGGATTTTAAAATATATAAACATGTGCACAAAACCAATTCACTGTGATCTATGGTTGAAAAGCAAATTCTAAATGGCAATGGAATTCCTATAGTGTGTGTACTGTTCTCAGCCACTTTATCCACAGAGATCATGGTCCAAAGAACACTTTTCAAAGAAGAAAACATCTTGATAAATCAGCATTTGTCCTACACCACTTTGACTGCTCTGACAGACGGTTCCTACACTAAAAGTAATCAACAAAAGTTCCAGTGAGGACCTGACTTACAAAGCAGTTCTGATATACAAACCTGGTTTACAAGTAGCCAATTGTAGTTGATGCACAATGCCCAGATTATGAGATAAAACAGGTCAACACCTGTTCTTTAGGATTTTGGGCTGTCAAGGTCAGATATCCTGGGCTGGCTGTAACTTGAGCTCTGCCACTACTCAGATAAATGCACTTAAGTAAAAAGGAGAAAGGCCTACTATCCCTTGAGTATTCTATTCCATCAGAGGAGAAAGGAGGAAAATAGTTCGCTTTAGTACCAAGCGCTTTGATTTTTTACGCATGCTGAGCTCTAGTTAGCCCTTGTTAGATGCATAATTTCATATCAAATATATCCCTCTTGCTGCGATTTCAAATAAAATCAAGTGAGATAACAGGAAGTTTTCCAAAAACGTAGAGAAGGAGGGCAGGAGAAACCTTTATGAGTTTCTTGCATGTCCTATTTTATTAATTATCACCCATTAATTAGATAACAGAAAGCAACATATACAAAGTAACCTTTCTGCAGAAAGCAAAGTAAGAAGGGGGTGAAGAAAGTCAGCCAATCATGCAAAATATAAGGGAAAGAGGGAAGAAACAGTTTCTATATATAGTCAGTAATTGACATAAAATAGAGAAAGGAGTATGTTCAAAAAAAGAAAGGAAAACAAAAAATACTAGGAACTGACTCACAAGTAAATCACATACTTCCTTCTTATCTAACGAGTCTGTAATAGTGTGTGGATCACACATACAAGAACTAAGTTGAAAGAATGCTAATGTTGCAAAGTCAAGCACTCAAAAGTCAGCAAACACCAGAATTAAGATTCCATATACATAACCACATTACTATTTCTGGCCATGTAATTAAAGACTACAGAGGCAGCTAAAAGTTTTTGAGGGAATTTAAAGAGGGTGTATGAGAGGCTCTCTTTGCGGGTTCAGAACTATGGGTGACTTCAAGATGGAAATGGAACCATGGTGGTAATCTCCAACAGATGTGCCATAATTTCTTTCCTGCCCGAAAGCTGAGATGTGCAAGGAAACAGCACTGTGTGTGAAGTAGGGATGTTAAATTGTGAGTAATTGACTAATCAAACAGTCGATGCATTTTGCATCAACTATTCAATTAGTTGATAGGGCACCTCCACCTCTGAAAAGTAGCAACAGCCTTAGAGCTATTGCTACACTTTAAAGGCGAAAGCGCTGTGTGGAACCCGGGGTCAGCTGGGGACTCCCCTGCTGACCCCAGGCTCCGTGTGGCACTGCCATTTTGAAATGCTGCGAGGAAGCACAGCATCAGGCTCCACGCAGCATTTCAAAGCGGCAGCGCCAAATGGAGCCTGGGGCCAACGGGGGCGTCCCCAGCTGATTCTGGGCTCCACATGGCAATGCAGCTTTGAAACGCAGCGTGCAGCCTGGGAACACCCCAGCTGGCCCCTGGCTGCACGCAGTGTTTCAAAGAGGCAGCACCATGTGCAGCCTGGGGTCTGGCCCCAGGCTCCACACGGCACTGCTGCTTTGAATTACTCCCTCCTCTTCTCCCCTCTTGCTGCTTCTTTCTGATAGCAACTAGCCTGTCGACTAGTCCTTCACAGCCCTAGTGTGAAGTGCAGGTTTGTGACTATTCTGGAGGAAAAGATTTTTGCCTAGAGGGACAAGAGCAGCTACTACAAAGAATCATGGAAGCTGAGGTTTCCCTAGACACCCAGATTTGGGAAACACCAGCACCGCAGGTTTCATGATGAAAGGAACTAGCCACCAAGGCATTGGAAAGAAAGGAAGTCAGATGGGGGGGAGAGTTTGTAACTGTCAGAAACAAGAGGTCATGGTCGCGCTCTACACAGCTGGAGAAGGGGCAGGATGGGCAGAGACAGAAGAGGACAAAAAGAAATTCTACATGGTATTGACTGAAAACTTCTAGCTAAGTCCTCAGCATGGAAACTGTAGAAGACATCTCTCAAGATTCCGAGCAGCGAGGGGCAGTCCCTCCATTGGAGTGGCACATCTGGGAGAGCAAAGCAGCTGGGGCTGCCTTGTTCCACTTGCCCCAACACTGCCAGAAGGTGCAGGAGGTTGGGGAGGGATACACTTGCTGTGGGCACCCAACCACCCCTCCATCATTAGTTTCCCCTCCGGCTACTGGCTAGCCCTTCCAGCAACAATGAGGAATGACCCCTCGTTCCCCCAACTCATCACCCCTGCTAGATTAGGCGGTGTTTAGTCCCTTATGGCCTTAAATTCCGTTACTCTAGGGGTGTGTCTAGACTACAGGATTTTTTTCGAAAAAAGGCCACTTCCCCTGCGTCTAGACTGCCGCCACGTTCTTTTGAAATTAAATCGAAAGAACACAGCCGTTTTTTTGACCACGGTAAACCTCATTTCTTTCTGGAATACAAACAAGGCTTTTTTGAACAAGAGCATCCAGACTGCCTGGGTGCGCTCTTTCGAAAAAGTGGCTTGCTTTTTCGAAAGAAGTGGATGCAGTCTAGACGCTCTCTTTCAAAAGAGGCTTGTAGTCTAGATGTATCCTAGGAGTCCCTGTACTGATCCCTACAGCAGTTGGGAGCAGCAAGCGTAGGGGAAAACCTCTGCTACCCTAGGCAGGAGCATGCTTAGTGCAGACAATCCTCGGAGAACTACAGACTGGACCTCCCTGGTGCAGCAGTCTCGAGTCCAGGATGAGGGATTTTGCCAGACCAGGGGAGGTCAATTTTGGCCCCTGCCACCGGCCTTCCAGCTGGCTCCCCACCTCCTGCTTACCCCACTGCTCTGCCAAACCATGGATGTTGCTGCACCAGAGAATCCCAGTTAAAAGACTTTCAACCTGTAGTTGCCAAACCAAAAAGTCTCTACTAAGCTTGTACAAGCTGAAATTTTAAGAGACTTAAGCACTGGCCAAAATAAGGCCTTTTTTCACAAGAACAATATGCACATCCCTTCCATAAGAACAACACTCTTGCTCCCCCACTCCTCAGCATTGCTAGATTTTAAATTATATCCTGGAAATAATAGAATATCTCAAGAAAATGACTGACATATTTTTAAAACATATTTCCCCTAATCTCACTTTCAGAAATGTCTCGTCCATTTTTCTTAAAAACTTTTAAAAAAATCAGCCCGAAGTAGACGCCTGATATAGGAAACATTAGCCTGAAGACCTAAAGTTTGACAAAAGTTACAAAAAACTGAAAAGAGCATCTTTAAATATAGGCAGCCATAACAACTTTGCATATAGAAAAGAGGTCCATTCTTAATGGAAACAGTAAGATATAATAATGTTGTTGCATAAAAAAGCTTCCACCTGAGCTTACCTGATTTTACACATGCATTTTCTGAAACTACACTAACTGTAAGGTCTAAGGTTTTAAACTACAACTCACTGTAACCTTTATCAAACCTTGCAACTTGCTGTAATCTTTGTAAAACTCTGTAATCTTTGTAACTTTCAGAAACTTACTGTAAGCTGAAACTTTGTAACCTTTGTAACTCTCAGCCACTTTGTTTGTAACTTGCTCTAAATTGCATTCTCCCCTGAGTGATGGAGAGAGAGAGTATAAGTGTGACTGTGTTTTTGAAGTTGCAATGCTAAGGCTGGAGCACATGGTGATGAGTAATCACAGACTGCTGCTTTGCTGGATAAAGGGAAGTCTGGGCATGTTCCCTGGTGACAAGGTGGAGGAGTCAGAGGGGCCATACAGACACAATATAAAGGTGTCAGCTGTCTGGTGGCAGCTCTATCTTCTTTGGTTTAACCTTGTAGTGCAAATAGTGAAGTGTTAATTCCTCAAACAATAAACCCATGCTAGTGTAACCCTGGGTGGTCTCCAATGGGAACTTTTTGGGGTAACACATGTAACTTAAATCTATCATAATACATTCATACCAGAGGCTCAATTAAGGCTGAACAGCCAATGTTAATGATAGCATTTCCTAGCTTTTGAGTGCGTGACTTTGCAACCCTAAAATGTTCTTTTAATATAGTTTGCGTAATATACACATACACTCTTTCAGAAGAAGCATCCACTGCCTCTTTGAAATCAACATAAGAATGGCTCTAGTGGGTAAGACCAAAGGTCCATCTAGCCCAGTATTCCGTCTTCTCACAGTAGCCAATGCCAGGAGACTCAGAGGCAACAAACAGAACAGGTAATCATCAAGTGATCCATTCCCTATTGCTCATTCCTAGCTTCTGGCAAACAGAAGGTAGGGACACCATCCCTGCCCATGAATTTATCTTGCTTTTTTTTTAATCTTGTTAGGGCATGTCTATATAGCAGGGCTAAAGCTGAAATAAACTACACAACTTGAGCTACATCAATTGAATTGCTTAAGTCGAAATAGCTTATTTCGGCTTTTGGCGCTGTCTACACAGCAGGAAGTCTGAGAAAGAGCACTCTTCCTCCAACTTCCCTTACTCCTCATAAAATGAGGGTTACAGAAGTCAAAGTAAGAAGTCCCCCAGCTCGCCATTATTTCAACATTATGTTGAAAGAACTGCTTGCAGTGTAGACGTGGACTATGTTATTTCAGAGTAACATTAGTTATTTTGAAATAACTCTGCTATGTAGATGTACCCTTGTTGTCTTGGCCTTCACAATGTCATCTGGCAAAGTGTTCCACAGGTTAACTGTGTGTTGTATGAAGAAATACTTCCTCTGGTTATTTAAAAGCTGCTGCCTGTTAATTTCATTTGGTGAACCCTAGTTCTTGTGCTATGAGAATCAGTAACACTTCCTTATTGCCTTTCTCTACCCCAGTCATGATTTTATAGACCTCTAACATAGGGATGTAATTGACTAGTCAAGTCATTACTCAACTACTCGCTTCCCCCCTCGCTGCCTCTGAAACAGAGGCAGCAAGGGGAGGAGGAAGCTGGAGCCGCTGCTGGAGGGAGCCACCTTAAAAGCCAAGGCAGGCGAGTCAGAGGTACAGTGGTCCAGGACCCAGTGGGAGCCAGGATTGCTCATTCCCGGCTCACACCAGGTCCTGGACCTACTCCTGCTGAGGCTCTGCAGTTTAAATGTACTAGGAGCTGGGCTGCCTGCATGCCTGGCTTCTACTATATTTAAACTGCAGAGCCAAAGCGGGACCCCTTATTGACTAATTGTGTAGTCGATACAAATTATATCAACTACACAATTCGTCAGTTACCTGCTTCTTACCATCTTTACTCTGTCATATCTCCCTCCCCCTGGTAGTCATTTCTTTTCCAAGCTAAAAAGTCCTAGTCTTATTAATCTCTCTTCATATGGAAGCAGTTTCATAAACCTAATTATTTTTATTGCCTTTCTCTAAACCATTTCCCATTCCAATATGTATCTTTTTTACATGCGGTAATTGTATCTCATGTAGCATTCAAGTTGTGGAAGTACCAAGGATTTATAAAATCTTATGATATTTTATCTATCACTTTCCTAATGATTCCCAACATTGTTAGCTTTTTAGACTGTCGCTGCACATTGAATTGATGTTTTCAGAGAACCATCCATCCACAGTGACTCCAAGATCTCTCTCTTGATGGCAACGGCTAATTTAGACCCCACTCATTTTATATGGATATCTTGGACTATGTTTTCTAATTTAAAATACCTTGCAGTTATCAATACTGAATTTCATCTTCCAGTTTATTACTCAGTCACCCAATTTTGTGAAAACCCTTTGAAAACTCGTGTGATAAGTTAAGCTACTTATTAATGAAGATTAATAAATTATTCTATTTATTCCAGGAACATACTGTTGGGACCCATTTTGACAAGGAGGCAGCTTAAGGAATATTAATGAGAAAAAACTGGTCTTGCACTGATATGAAGTTTGAAAGACCTGTATTCAGCCTGATTTCTGGTGGTTGCAAATGTCAGAAATAAGAGCTCCTTTGAATTCAAACCTGTGCTTTAATAGCAGTAATGTTCCTGTGCAGCAGAGACGTTGTAGAGAAGGGTGGAGAGAGACAGTCTTTAAGATAACTCTGTCTGAGCCCATTTAGGGCTTTGACTGTAAATATCATGACTTAGAAATGAACCCAAGATTGGACTGGCAGTCAGTGTGCAAGTGCAGAGTAATGGTATTAGGCTCGCTCATCAGTAGACTCCATGTAGCTGATTGTCAGCACAGCAAGTCATTTGTAGTTTGTAGGTACCCTCCTCGGTCATGTCAAGCTATAATCTCTTACAGTGCTCCAGAGTTGCAAAAGAACATGGCTAACTATAGCTGGCTCTGCATACGGGTTCCTGAATAGTTGCAGATACATTTAATCTTTGCTGTTATTTGGATGTCCAAGATTAGCAAAGAATCCGTTAGGTTTTTTTTAATAAAGGGTCACATTTTCTGATATATTTTCAAAATGTGTTGAACTTATACTGTACTTAGAGCACACACAAACAGTTAAATCCTGTTCTAAGGATTTCCGTTCTAATTCTAGCAATAGCCTCCATTCTGCTTCCCATGTCAATGGAAATGAGAAGTCATCCACTAGAGTAACAAGTTTTCTCTTTGTACCATGCACTAGTCTGAAATCCAGTCAAGAGGGATCCAGGTTGTGGGTAGTTGACAAATAGCAACGGAGTGATTTTGCAACCAATCTACTCCACACAAACACCAAACAACTACTGGATGCTAATTTTCATCGACTACCAGCCTAATTCAAATGAAAACCAGAAACTTAAAAATTTTGAAGAATATTATGTCTCATATCCTAAGCCACTAACAGGTCCTGGGAGTTCCACTTTTTCAATCTAGGTTAGAGTCGTTCAGCATGTCTCAAAAAAAAAAATCAGACTGTTTCCATGTTGGTACTTATCTTTCACCAACCTTCTTTTCAAATTTTATCTAACGTGACAAAAACAAAATATAAAAAAGAATACAATATTTTGCAATTTGAGTGAAATATATCTAAATTAAAATAATTTATAATAAAAGTATGTGCCAAACAAATTAGAAGAGCAGTAATAATTTAATATTTGTATCTAATTAAAATTGAACGACTATTTTATCCAATTCTTATTTAATATACTACTGTGGCTGTCAGTAAAAAATTAAGAGTGATAAAGCCCTTAAAAAAGCCGAGTCTTTATAATCCTATTACTCATTTCAAATTAATGAGCAGGGAGTGATTCTATACAGGGAACAAAAGAACAATTATTTCTTGACACTTAACAGACTTAAAGATTTTAAAGTCAGCTCTTAATAAGATCATGCATGTTACCTGTGCACTTACTAGATCTCTCCAAAGATGGATCAAAAGAGACATAACATTTCAGAGTATGCTAACACGAGTGGCAGCAGAGACTAAAAAAGACAGAAAAATAATAGCTTTGGCTTTTGCATACACTTTTATTGTGGAAACTCTATGCATACACCAAATATTTTAAGTTAACTGTGTGGTTCACTATGGGCACTATTGCACCATGCACGTGAAAAACAACTAGAGAAAAATGAAGGAATAATACCATAGTCTCTAATGAACATATTCCCCAGGGCTCAATTTAAAAAGGAATTCTGTTTTATTTTGTGCTATTATAATGAAGTCTAAAAAGAAAATTAAATAGTGAGAGAATGTCAATTTCCTCACTGACATTTTTAAAACTGTGGGAGAAAAGGGGTCTCTGGACTATATGTGAGTGTAAATCTTTAAAAAGAACCCACTCACACAGAATAGGAATTTTTGCTGAGTGGGTCCTAATCTTATCTCTACAGAGGGAAAGGAGAAGACCAATCCCTGGTCTGCTAGTCCTTTGTAAAGGAGAAGAGGAAGAGAGCAGACAGATTGGAGTCACTATTATTTTGCACATGAAGAAAGGTGCAGGCAGAGAGCACAGCAACGTCTAGCTGCTGGAAAATACGACATGAGGAGTATGGGTCTCCAAACCACTGTCCCTATAAGGGGAGGAAACTGAGAAGCATATGGAACAAGTGCAGGTGGAAGAGTGTGCTGGATGGCTGCTCTTTATCACCAGGAAACAGCCCCCATGACAGCAAAATAAAACCACTTCCAATGAAGGGAGTGTTTCCCACTGACAAAGCACTGTCCACATGGGTGCATTTCAACTCTAAAACTTTTGCCATTGGAGGGTGGGGTGTCTTTTCACACCCACGAGTAACAAAAATTTTAGTGATGGAATTGACAGAATAGACAAAGCCTGAAACAGTTAAAGCCAGTGAGAACCAAAAAACAATTAACAACGAAGTAAACCCTGATGATTTGTCTGGCTAAGCTGCATAGTGACACAATACCACATGTTAATGAGCCAATGGGCTGTTGTTGTTTCAGGCATGCCCTTAATTGGCTCCAGGTGTCTGCCTGACTTAATCGCTCTACAGTAATCCCTGCCCTGGTCACTCAGGGAATGTCTACACTAGGAAATTATTTTGAAACAACTAAAATAACTATTTCAAAATAAATGTATTCCCTGACGAAAGCAGGAGTACAGATTTCAAAATAACCAGCCCGTTATTTTGAAATAACTGGCTTGGTAAAGTGTGAACACTCTGCTGCTTATTTCAAAATAAGGGTGGCTATTTTGAAATAACTCCCTAGTGTAGACCATGGCTCAGGGAACAGAAAACTATTCTTCTAGCGGCCTGTATATTGACCTTCCACAAGCTACTGTAGCCAATTGGTCTGCGTCTATCACAAAGGATGTAAGAGCAAGTCTGCTCACATTATTTATTTCAGTATCACAAGGAACTGATATATCCTGAAAGCAGAAATTACACTAATATGTTTTGATTTTGCACTGCTAATACACTAGACTAAGGATTCATATCAGGAAATGAGACAAATGTTTCTCACTTCCCCCTCCCCGCTGCCTTGATATTTTTCCATAAGAAGAGCAGAAGCAGTTCAGAGAACTCTACACAAGAGGTTTACTTTTAAATAGGACAATTGAAATATTGCTGTTAATGTATTTAAAGATATTTTAATACTAATTATTCATTTTTATTATAGCATGCATAAGCTACATCCATTCTCTCTCTACTTTTCTAAAAATTTACATATAAGTATATTTACTCCACTTGGTATATTTTTTAATATTAGAAGAAATATGATAATTAATGTGTTTTTCTATCATACTGTCAAGCGGCAGAACTGTACTTGATGAGAATATATAATATGCCTTAAGGCAAACATGCACAGAGCTGGTTCTGGGGCAGCTGAGCAAGGCAGTTGCCCTGGGTACCAAATTCTAGGCGATGCCCTTGTCTTCCTTCTCCCATACTGATTGATTGCCTATTTTTGCTTCACTAATTGGCTGCAGCCCATCCCCCAATCTCTGGGATAGTGAGGAGACACCAAAATCAGTGTCCTGGTTGGCAAAATGCCTAGGACCACTCCTGCACATACTGCTTGCTTTGTGGAAAAAGTTTGGCTTTTATTAAAACCTCTTCAAGAGGATGAATCTTTATACTCTTCAGGTCTTGGTTAACAAATCTGAGGAGATCTATGGCCCAGGATTCACAGACAACCATCCTTGTCCTTGAAAGAATGTATTCATTCAATACATGTATCCAGTTACTTTTGGACTAACTCATGACTTTACTGCAACTCTTATGCTATGTGGCATTTCTCTTAAAGCAGCAGATCCTGAGTCATCTGATTTTTTTTTTAAATCAAAACCCTGACATTCCATGTAATGGAAGCTTTCTATTCCTCATGGTTGTGGAGAAAAGATTGAAAATACAAACTCTAGAAGGTTAGAAAACCAGAAGGCAAACAAAAAAATCCAAAATTGTTTTCTAAGACTTGTAATTTGTAAGGCCCGAGTCATAATTTCAAATACTTGAGAGTTAACAATACTGCTTTTGTATTTTAGTTTTTACTTTTCCTTCAGTATGTGTTATGCAAATGATACATCACTTATGTGTTCATATTTTCCGGGTGTGCTATGCATCTTATCGAAACATCCAATTGACAACTCTGTCTGAGGTACTATAAAAAATTTACTAGTACATTTACCCGGCAATGCTTGGGTCCTTAAGGAGGGCTCAGTGCAGATGTGATGGGTGAAGGAGTCAGGGTTGGGGAATGAGGAAGGGCTCTGGGCTGGGGAATGAGTGTGTGTATAGGGGGGTAGTTGGGGAGGGGCAACCCTCCCCCAAGATTCATACCAGAGCTACTTGCAATTCCTCTTCCTGTCTCTGGGAGTGAGAGCGAAGTACAGAGCTTGTCTTTCCCGTCCACTGCCCAGCCAGAGTGAGGAATGCAGCCAACTGCGAACTTTCCCTTCGCTCCCTATAGAAGGGGACAGCCAGCAATGTCACCATACGAATGGGGAGGGGGAGCTTCAGCCCTCACTGCCCGCTCTAAAGAGTGCCTGGGGTGTGGAAAGAGTAAGGCTTGGGACTGAGGCAGTCCCATATAGGGGGAGGGGAGAACCCCAGCCAGCCCCCTTCATCAATCTTTTTTCTGTATGGTTTTATGAGAAGCAAACCCTTTCCAGGCACATCCCATTTTCCTGTCACAACCCAACTCCTATGTTGCTTTAAGTTAGGATAGGAGGAATCTGCATACTGAATTTGATGGTCCTAGCTCTTAGCATTTAGGAGGAATTCTTGAACAAACAGACAAACTCTCTCAAATATTCACACAGTGTTATGCAGGATAAGCCAAACAACCCCACACTATCCCACTCCTAAAGCAGTCTTTACCCTGTTATCAAAGTAATATTTTCAAAGAGAACACAAAACCACTTAAAATCACATCACTTGTATTGGGGAAAGACGGGGGAAGACACCACCAGAAACCCAAGGCTGCTTCACTGTATTTCCCAGCATGTAACAAGCGGATGTCAAAGTACTGTTTACTTATGAGCTTCCTGCCACCAGTGTTCATGATAAGCTGAGTGCTTGGGTGGCCGCCCAGAAGAGTGGTGCCACCCAGCTGATTGGCAAAGCACCCCCACCTTCTCGCAGCCAGCGGTATGTGTGTCTATTGGTGGTGCAGTTCAGCACATGCCTTAGTGCACATAACATTTATTCTTCCCAAGGATGGGAAAAATTAGAGGGAACATTGCCTGGCACCCCCTCACACAGACAGGAGGATACCCAAGTAAGTAACAGGCTTTCCAGTTCTAGCTAGCTCTATTATTGCACAAACTAAAAGACAAAGAAAAAAAACTTTAAAAAACAAAACAAAACAAATTTTTCTAAAAAAAATTCCACTGAACATTTATGAGATGCTTTACATCAAACCTTCCCTGGGTTTCTGTACTAGCTAACTCCTTATTGCAATTATCATCTTCTCAGACAAAGACTAGATAAAACAACCCTATACAGCAGCTAAAAGGTGAAAGCCAAAAGAAACTGACGCTTGTACAATAGCATAAAGAAATTATTCACGATGCAAGGTACAGACTTCAACCTCAGTCTAATTTATGTGTATATTACAAGCATGACAGCAGCACAGATGTAGCCAGGGCAGCTGCCAGACTATGCAGGGCCCAAGGCAAGTAAGGGGACAGGGCCTGGGGGGGCTAGCCTTCCCCAGCCAGCCGTTCAGTACTGCCCAGCATGCACCACCTGGGTTTCCAGCGGTGATTTAAAGGGCCCAGGCTGTTGCCACTATAGCTAGTTGGTGGGCCTGGCTGTAGCACTGAAGCTTTACTACTGTGATATAGAGATTTGATATAGCAACGCAGAGGGTTTTCCTGTAATTATAGCAGATTCACCCTCTCGAAAGACAGTAGCTAATCATCCAGCAGTGTGATGCCAGTTCAGCCTAAAACAGGCAAAAATTGAGCTTGTTTCAGGCTGATTTTGCTTGCTGGCTATGGTTTTTTGGGGAGTGGGTGGGGGTTAAGCATTCAGGACAGTGTCTTGTTTTTTGATTGGCTCCTGGAGAGCAATGTTCCCTCTAATTTTTTTCCATCGACATGCAAAATAAATGTTGTCATGTGCACAGAGGCATATGCAGATGTGCACCACCAGTAGATACTCATGCTACTGGCTATGGGCACTGCTAATCAGGCAGGTAGCATTTAAATCTCCACTGGGTGGCCATCCAAGCACTCAGCTTACAGAGGACACTGTCCTTGAGTCCACTCACCACTGGTTCCAGCCAATCACAATGAGAGCTTGACTTGGGTAATTTGGCTGCAGTCCATCTACGTACGCTGTTTGTGCATCCCCTCCCCTCCTGTCCCCTGCCAAATTCTAGAGGTTGGGAGGAAAAGCACTGAGACTAGCTGCTGCATGGGGAGGGAGGGAAGAATAGCCCCTCCAAGTGCTGTCAACGCCACCTGGGGGGAGTGAAGGGTAGGAAGAGGGAAGCAATGTGTGCAAGTATGCATGTGGACTTTTAACTTCAAGTTCCAACCCAGATTAGTTCCATCCAGTTCCTTCCTGCCTGCCTGAGCTGCCTCTGTGTGAGCAACAGTAGCAGAACCCCTCAGGCATAGGCGTGCGTAGAGGGTGTGCCAGGTGTGCCCAGGCATATCCTAATGTCTCCAAAAAAAGTGACTTTGCATTTTAATTTAATCTCATGATACACTCTTTTAAGTAAAGTTTAGTTGTTAATTTTAAAAAAAAATAAGTTTAGTTGTTTTAGTTTCTTTAGTTTGTTTGATGAATAAAAATAATGTCCTTTATGATTGAGTCTTCAATAAATGTTCGCCTTTAAAAAAAATAAAAAATAAAATTGCATGGGAGCACACCCTAGTGAAATGTGCTGCGCACACCTATGCCCTCAGGGGCACCCTGTGGGACAGCTAGGATAGGGGAGGCATGTAGGGCTAAGGGCAAGAGGTGGCACAAGGGGTAGGGGAAGGGTTAGAGGGTGAGGGGAGACCTAAAGTGGGACTAGGGAACGGGGAGCTACAGGGACTGGGAAGACACAGAGCACAGGGAGGCATGTAGGGTGAAAAGCAAGAGGTTGGCACAAAGGGGCAAGGAAAGGCAGGAAGGGTCAGAATAGATGTCAGGGGTGTTCAGGAGGCCCACAAAATACACCCCATGAGATCACGTCACACAGAGTGGGTTTGGGATTTGTTTAAAGGGAGTTGCTGGTTTTCAGCCTCATTTTGAAACAAAATTAGCTTGCAAGGGGAGTATTTTGAAAGTCAGGTTTATTATTTACAGCATGGAAGTTGGCAACTCTGCTATACCAGAACATAGGTTTGCTTAACTACATCTGTCAGATGTGTGAACATTTTTCTGAGCACCGTGACTAGGTGATCTAAGTTTTAGATGTAGATCAGGCCAAAGATTACACCATGTGCAGCAAAAGAAAAAACCATGTTTACTCTTCTTTATACCATTTCCTACTATGTGCAATATTGTCATGTATACAGGAAAGAAACAACTACTTTCCTAAGATGCAACCATATAAGTGAATGAGGAAACAGTTGCATCAAAGCCACCTACAGTCAATATGTACTAAAACATCTCTGCTGTTCTGATTAAACTCTAATATTCTGTCCATAACATTTTCAATAATGTTTCTGAAATGTGGTCACACTCTTGTCTTCATGCTGCCTTAGGAAGAGAAGATCACATGACAATATAGGTTTATAGAATTTTCCCATACAATCTGAAAATAATACTGCTGGCTAATGAAAAATTGAGCTTGCTGGGCAGTCACCCTGTACACTGTATGACTTGGTTTTGTGTGTATATTCTTAGAAAGGTATTCCTACCACTTACACTTTTATTTCTAGTTTCTAGTTCAAGCCAGTTTCTGTACTCCACTGATTTGGCTCCTCCTTTTGTAAAGTATATTTGGATTATTCTACCCAGTAAGATTAGATGTAGGTGTTTTTATCCCCACTAATAACCATTTGGAAGGGGATTGCTTAGACAAAGTTTTATACTGAAATCACCAGACCACTGTTTAAATTCTTCTTACTAGTACAGGCAGTCCCCGGGTTACGTACAAGATAGGGACTGTAGGTTTGTTCTTAAGTTGAATCTGTATGTAAGTCGGAACTGGCATCCAGAGTCAGCCGCTGCTGAAACTGATCAGTTTCAACAGCGTCTGAATCTGGACGCCAGTTCTGACTTACATACAGATTCAACTTAAGAACCCCAGGCATCCCCAAGTCAGCTGCTGCTGAAACTGATCAGCGGCTGATTCCAGGAAGCCAGGGACAGGGGCTTCCTGTAGTCAGCCACTGGTCAGTTTCAGCAGCGGCTGACTTGGGGACGCCTGGGGCAAAGCAGCTGGGGTGCTGCTGGGTTGGTCCAGTAGCGCCAAGGAGCGGTGCTGCGGGACCAACCGGCAGCACCCCATCTGCTCTACCACAGGCCCGGGGCTTTGCTCCACGTCTCCCTGGTCTGCTGGGGAGGGGGCCACTAGCTGCGCCCCCCCTCCCTCAGCAGACCAGGGACATGGGGAGTGGTGCCGCGCCTCTGAGGCTTTGCTGTGGCAAAGCCTCAGAGGTGCGGGACTCCGCCGCCGCTGCCGCTTTGCTCCTGGTGCCTCTGGTCTGCTGGGGACCGTCTCCAGCAGACCAGGAACACCGGGAGGAAAGCCGCAGCGGCGGCGGAGTCCCGTGCCTCCCCGGCTTTGCCAGAGCAAAGCCTCAGAGGCATGGGACCCCTCCGCCTCCCCGGCTTTGCTCCAGGTGTCCCTGGTCTGCTGGAGACGGTCCCCAGCAGACCAGGGGCACCTGGAGCAGCTTTTCTCGCCCCGGAGGTCGAGGTGGCAGGACCGCTGCGCTCTGGGCAGTCCCGCTGCCTGCGAGCTCCGGGGCGAGAAAGCCCCGTTCGTAAGTGCGGATCCGGCGTAAGTCAGATCCGCGTAACTCGGGGACTGCCTGTACTAGCCTTTGCAACAGGAAAAAAAAAATCAACTGATGCATTATCCAAAAAAGCTTCTTCAAATAGAAATCAAGTGCTTTCTGGTTCTTTTGAATTCTTGTACCTTAAGGATCTTCTCTAGTCATTTAGGGAAGTCATTAAGATTTGGCTTAATGATTATACAGTAGTAATAACAAACAGCAGTACTCCACCTACTCTATCCCCTTGCCAGAAAGCATGATTCAGAGCTTAAATGAGAAGAGCAGTTTTGACTTGTTTACTTCGACACTTCTAATGCTGTAACCAGAAGGTTTTATGTTTTGGATTTGGGAACAGGACTGTCATTAGCAAGGTAGATCCATCAGAACCATAAATCATTCTGTAGGGTACTGAAACGGGACAAATACTAGAAACTGTACTGTGGAATAAGGGGGAACTTCCATTTACTATCAAATATACTGCCATGAACTCTTTTTTCCTATTAACTATTTTTTTCTTTTTTTAAACCTGGGACTTAACAAGAGTCTTTTTTAAAACTACAGGTTGCACCTCTGAAAACCGGTACTCTTTGGTCTGGCACATCAATGGTCCGGTAGGACCATGGATGCTCCTGGAGCAGAGAGCCTAGAGCCTAATAGCAGGAGGGCCAGCAGCCTAGCCGGGACCAGCGTGGCCCCAGAGCAGCACTGGGCCAAGGACTGGAGAATTTTAGCAGCCCGCGGCAGCGCAGAACTGGGGGCTGGGGAATTCCAAGCAGCCACCTGGCAGCGCAGAGTTGCGAGCCAGAGACACTCAGCCACTCACTGCACCAGCTGTAGCTAGGGTTGCCAGGTGTCCGGTATTCTACCAGACAGTCCGGTTTTTGGGCCCTCTGTTAAAAAAATCCAGAAAATACCGGACATATGCAATGTCCAGTATTTCCTGGATTTCTGGCAGGGCACCGGACAGAAGTCTAGCGGGGGTTGGGGAGTGGTTCGGAGGTGGGGTGCGATCGGCGCTGAGAGCCCTGATCTGACGCCTTGGGGAGGAGGAGAAGCCCTGTCTCTGCTCCTGAGCGGGTGGTGGAGCCGCAGCCGGCCTCATTCGCATTTCTCCGGACCGTGCACGCGACTGACAGGGCTTCAGGATCTGCATGTGCCCGGGTCAGTCCGGCCCCCCCTTTCCCCACCCCTTCCTGACCAGCTCCGCTGCCCCTGATCCCCTCCCGGCTACCCCTGCTTTCTGCCGGCCGGTTCTCCTCCTCCCGATCTCCCTGGGCCAGCCGTGCTGCCCCCGACTCCTCCCCCATCTCCCCGGGCAGCCACGCTGCCCCCAATCCTTCCACATCTCATAGACTTTAAGGTCAGAAGGGACCATTATGATCATCTAGTCTGACCCCCTGCACAGTGCAGGCCACAGAATCTCACCTACCCCTCCTAGAATAATACTCTCACCTATATCTCAGATACGGAAGCCTTCAAATACTTTGAAGACCCCAAGATGCAGAGAATCCTCCAGCTGTGGTCTGTACCCCATGCTACAGAGGAAGGCGAAAAACCTCCAGGGCCTCTGCCAATCTACCCTGGAGGAAAATTCCTTCCCGACCCCAAATATGGCCATCAGCTAAACCCTGAGAATGTGGGCAAGACTCACCAGCCAGACTCCCAGAAAGTTCTCTATAGTAAATCTCCTCGGGCCATCCGCGCTGCCCCCGCCTCCCCCCACCAGCCCCACCCATCTCCCGCGGCCAGCCGTGCTGCCCCCGCCCCCTCCTCCTAGCCGGTCCCCCATCAAGTGTGTCCGGTATTTTTTCTAAACCCACCTGGTAAGCCTAGCTGCAGCATGGAGCTGGAGAAGCCCGGGTATCCACAGCAGTGCGGGGTCGGGGGCTGAAGAAGCTTGGCTGCTCATAGCAGCACAGGGCTGGGGGAATCTGGTTGAACGCGGCAACGAGAGCCAGAGCCAGAGAATCCCAGCCACCAAAGGCAGCCTGGGGCTAGCAGCAGCAGAGTGGGGGAGATGGGGTCAAAGGCACAGGGCCAGCTGGCTCAGGGTCAAATGTTTCCCTCCTCACTTAAAAAAAATATTTGACTTGAGTAAGAGGTACTTATCTGAGGGTGGTGGAGTTGGGTGAAATTATTAGATTACTGTGAGCCAAATAGCCTGATCCGTTTGGCTCTAACGAAATCCTACTGCGCACTGATAGTCAGAGTCAAATTTGGATTCAACTTTTCATCATTATTCATAAAGCACCTCAACTAATGTGTGCACAGTAACTTTTCACAAATTGAGAACATAAACCTCCCCTACATGCTATTTACTTATATTAGAAAAATGTATCCAGGCCTCACCTGAAAATTTCCTTCCAGAGATCAATGGGGTCCACAGATCAATGACACTGAGGTCTCTGCTCTATGCAGTCTTAGAGACTGACCAGACCTTTCAATCTGTGCTGGGGGGTGGGAGTGGTTCCACCTCTGAGAAACTACTTAAGACTCTTTCATAGCCTAGGAAACCTCTAATCATTCTATATCAATAAAGACAATTAAGCATTAACACTGAATTCCATGTTCTGCAGGAGAACAGTTGTATTTACAGGCAGTCCCCGAGTCTCTCTCGCCCCGGATCTCGCAGGCAGCGGGACCGCCCAGAGCGCAGCGGTCCCGCCACCTCAACCTCCGGGGCGAGAAAAGCTGCTCCGGGTGCCCCTGGTCTGCTGGGGACCGTCTCCAGCAGACCAGGGACACCTGGAGCAAAGCCGGGGAGGCGGAGGGGTCCCGCGCCTCTGAGGCTTTGCTCTGCCAAAGCCTCAGAGGCGCGGGACTCCGCCGCCACTGCGGCTTTGCTCCCGTTGTCCCTGGTCTGCTGGAGATGGTCCCCAGCAGACCAGAGGCACCGGGAGCAAAGCCGCAGCGGCGGCGGGGTCCTGCGCCTGTGAGGCTTTGCTCCCCGTGTCCCTGGTCTGCTGGGGGGGAGGAGGCGCAACTAGTGCGCCCCCCCCCCTGCAGCAGACCAGGCTTTTGTTGTGGACCCTGGGGACCTACCTGGCAGCCCAGCTGTTCTGTCCCAGGCTCGAGATTCAGCCGCTGTTGAAACTGATCAGTGGCTGATTCCAGGAAGCTGGGGGCAGAGCAACTCTGCCTCCAGCTTCCTGTAGTCAGCCCCTGGTCAGTTTCAGCAGCAGCGGCTGAATCTGGAGCCAGTTCCAACTTACATACAAATTCAACTTAAGAACAAACCTATAGTCCCTATCTTGTACGTAACCCGGGGACTGCCTGTACTGAATTCCCAATACAGACAGTCCCCAGGTTACATGGATCCGACTTACATCGAATCCCTACTTACAAATGGGGTGAGGCAACCCCGCACTAGCTGCTTCCCCCCAGCAGACCAGGTAGACGTGAAGCTAGCGACCCCCCCCCCCAGCAAACCAGGGAGACACGGAGCGGCTTTTCTCAGCAGACACCTCAGCTTGAGAATAAAGGACTGAGGGAAGTGAGGTGTGGGAGAATAGAACTGAGCTCTGGAGAAATGTTTGGCTAGAGTTTCCCCTACAGTATGTACCAGTTCCAACTTACATACAAATTCAACTTAAGCACAAACCTACAGTCCCTATCTTGTACGTAACCCGGGGACTGCCTGTAGTGAGTACTAGTTATTAATTTCCCCATATAAGAGCCCATTCAGAGTATTTTGGATTGGGAGACTGCATTACTTCAAGAAAGGAAATTTTCAAGTAAGGCATAGACACTCCTTGCTATTCTTATTCAAGTGAAGTCTGAAGAGCTAACACACTAGAATGTTCATAGCACCATCTATCAAAGTGAGGAGGGAACCACCACCTGTGCCACTTCCTTTCTGTGGCAGGCCTGGATGATTTTATGGCTGACGTACTGCCACGGTTTTCTGGGAACTCTCTTGCTTGGGTCAGGAGACTGCAGGAAACTCAGTCCTGGCCAGAGCACTTGAAAGGACCCTGGGTCTTCAAACAGTGATTCCTGGTAGACTCAAGTGGTGAATATTGCGCTCCAGTCTGCTCACATAAATCTCTGGAGGTGAATCCTAATAGGAGCCCCCTGCCACTCTGTGCTGCTGCCTCAGTATCAGAGGCAGCAGTGTGAGGTGCAAGACGGGAGCTGGTCTGCAAAGGGAGCCAGTTTAAAAACCAATTCCCCTCTCAAACTTGCTTCCTGTTGCCCTATGCTGCTGCCTCTGATTAATAGGCAGCAGCATGGGGTGGCAGCAGCCCTTGTCTGAGGGGTTGGGGGGAGGTTTGAGCTCCTGGACCTGGTGCAAGCCACGACTAAGCCAGGCTGCCTGCCTGTCTAGCTCCAAATACACTTTAAATACAGTGACATAGTGGAGGTAGGTTCTGAACCCAGCGTGAGCAGGACTGAACCGGGCTGCTGGCCAGCCTGCTAAAAAATTTACTGGCGGGGAGTGGGAGGGAAATGTGTGTAGTCTACAGGATTAACCTCTAAACTTTTGCTTATCATTTAATCGACTACACTATTACATCCCTACATCTTAATGCTGCCGAGTGTTGTAAGTGGAATATTCATATGTACACATATTCACTGTCCCACTATGGCACGAATATTCTTGCCCAAAATCTGGAGGGAGACACACAAAGCTCGTGAGTATACACAAACCAATGACCACTTGAACATACCAATTCATGAAGACCTCCAATCTTCCAAAGACATGCCTGAAACCTCACAAGCCCTCCTCCCTTTTTTTTTTTTTTTTTTTTTAAGGATGAGGATGCTATTAAAGCATTCTCATTTGATCCTGAGGCACACTGGAAAGAAGTCTGGGATAATGTTTGTGTCCCAAACAACTACAAGTTGAACCTCTGTGGTCTGGGACTCTCTGGTCCAGTAATATCCATAGTCTATCAGGACCACAGATATTGCTGGACCAGAGAGCCCTAGGCTATGTCTAGACTGCAGGCTTCTTTCGAAAGATGCTCTTTCGAAAGCATCTTTCGAAAGAGCATCTTTCGAAAGATCGCATCTAGACTGCAGGCGGATCTTTCGAAAGAAAAATCCGCTTTTTCGAAAGAGAGCACCCAGCGAGTCTGGATGCTCTCTTTCGAAGACGGCCTCTTTACATTGAAGAACACCTTCCTTCGAAAGAGGAACTTTCGAAGGAAGGCGTTCTTCCTCGTGAAACGAGGTTTACCGCCATCGAAAGAAAAGCCGCGTTCTTTCGAAATAATTTCGAAAGAACGCGGCTTGAGTCTGGACGCAGGGGAAGTTTTTTCGGGAAAAGGCTACTTTTCCTGAAAAAAACCCTGAGTCTGGACACGGCCCCAGTGGCAGAGGTTGCTGGTGGCCAGGAGCGGAGCCAGCCGGCAGGGACAGTGGAGTTTGCTGCCCTGCCAACCTATAGAGCTTGCAGCCAGAGGGTGGGGCCACTAGAGCCTGTGGAGCCATGACACCTATAGCCAACAGGGCAGCAAAGCCAGTAGAGCCACTGGAGCTGGCGGGGCCAGAGACAGCAGAGCCTGGTGGCTGGGGAGAGGAGCCCAGCAAGGAGCCCAGCAAACTCCTTTGTCCAGGAATGGTCAGGTCCTGATGGTGCTGAACAAGGGAGGACCAACCTGTACCTGCATGCTGACCCAATAAAAGAACTTCTAGGCTTCCAGCTACCATGGCAACAAAGGTCCACACTAAACCATCTCAGAACATTATATGGCAGATACTGTCATCTCTTACTTCTCTGAAAGATAAGGCCCAGTGTGACTGCCGACACCAATCGCAAACAAGGGACCTCATTGTAAAA
This sequence comes from Pelodiscus sinensis, assembly GCF_052426305.1. NCBI lineage: Eukaryota > Metazoa > Chordata > Testudines > Trionychidae > Pelodiscus > Pelodiscus sinensis. The sequence continues at coordinate 89,317,084 of NC_143053.1, forward strand.
TACTGTCTGAGTGGATCATTTGCTGGTGCCACCTCAGACTGGCACCAAGTCGCTTCCACTAATCTGAGCGTGATGACTTGAACGTTATTAATCACCTTTCTTGTCATAAGAAAGATGAACAACAGTCTAGAGATTTTAAGCCTTTTTGTTTTAAATCTGCTCTACATGCATAGGAGTTGGTATATCTCCCTGCCAATAGCTGAAGAGGGAGACAAGCTGAGTTTCTCAGTAGTCTCCCACCACTGATTGACAAAGTCTGGTCAGCCTTCAAGCTTGCATCAAGCAGCCTCAATCATAGATTTTTGGACCTCATTACAAATAAGAAGTCACTTTTTATAGAGATGATTCTTTAAGAGTCAGTGAGATTGCGTTCTGGGATTCCTTACTTAAGTATGCTGATGAAGGGTACACACATAAAAACATTCAGCTACTGTAAAAACACAGTTGGCTGAGTAAAAATTAGCCCTGAGGAAAAATAACTAATTATTTTGAGTACATCACTGGAGAACTGCACAAACTTAATGGCTGGCATATAATGTTGTCTTGCAATCTTCAATTATATGTTTCTACTAATAGATTTACTTTTACTGGCACAAACCTTTCCAGTGTATATGCGGACTGTGCTTATTTCCTCATTTTGTGGCATGTCTCTTCTACTGCTCCCACAGATACACAAACTGTATCATGGTTCATATAGTATCGTGATTCTTTCTTTCTAGCCATCTGATCATTCCATGTTGTAAATAATGACACTACATGAGTAAGCAGGTAAAGATGCTTAAGAAGAATGCAATTCTTTTGTCCCCTCCTGGAAACCCTAATGCATCATCTGGGACAACTCAATTCCATATGCTAGGGAACTGAGGGAGTTTCAAAGCTATTTATAATTTCTAGTCTCTGGTGCACTAGGCTAACTCACTCTCTAGAACTCTGTAAACTCTGCAATTGCTTTTCATCAAGCATTTTGAAGGAGAGAGAAGACAAACAGTAACTATATAGTTCAACAACATGCCTATTTAGAACTCCTGGCAGACAAGCACCGATTCCACAGTTGGAGTCTTTACAAGAGAGATCCAACTAGACACATCTGTGTCCCAATAGAATTATTTTTCAAGTATAAAAATACTTCTAAATATAGCATTTTAAACAAAAATAACTAAAACTACAATAAAGAAATGTTACTAATACAAAGTTATTTACATTTGACAATTTTCAAGCCTAATTTTATGGCCCTGAATTAGCTATTTAGAGTCCCACTTCAGTGTGTATACAGCATGAGTTCCAAAAAACAAGCAGCTGCCTGTTATAGATCAGCTGCACTCAGAAGGAAGAAAACAAAATATTCTCAATTAACTACTTAGACAAACCACTTCAAAGCACATCCTATTAAAATGTACCTAGCTCACAGATAAAGTCCAATAAGAAAATGTATAGCATATGAAAATAAGTATGTATGCAACAAAATAAGAACTGTTATATATGATGTACAGAGAGTTCTTAGTTCATGTAAGGAAAGCACCCAGTACATTACAGACTGTACCGCAAATAAATAATAATAATATAATCTAAACCAGCAAAGAGAATAGATTAGACAATTGCTAGTGGTGTCAAGATGGCATAGGTTTTATTTAAAGAACTTTCCGTTAATTTTGGAGCTGGCTTAATACAATTTGTGATTGAATAAAAGCCACAAGACCTATTTAGTGAACATAATAAAATGTGATTTTATTTTATGTAACACTAGCTTCAATGGTTTGTAGTTCATTGTAAACTTGTGATCAGTCACAAGGTCCCATATCTTTTGAAATAATCATTTGATTTCATGGGAATTATTTTCCTCCCAATACGAACGTATTAGCACATGCCTGCACACCATTCTTTACTGGAAAGGCACTGAACTTTTAATAATTTCCTTCCTGTATAGAGCTGTTGTAAAGTTTTACGAATTTCAATAATTGTTTGTTAAGGAGGCACAGGAGTATTTGGTGTTCTTGCCTTCCTACCTGCTACTACTTTGCTATGACAGAAATAAAAGAGAATACTTTCTACTATAAAGCCTTTAATATTAAAAAGTCCAAGTATGCTTTACAAATTATAAATTCAAGAATTAACTCATTCACCACTGAAATGCACCTGCCTCTAGGGTGGAAGAATTGAAGCCATTTAGCAGCACACACAGGAAAACTACAAATATCTGAAGGCAACAATTGAAAAATATCATATCCTACCAAAGCTGCTGTAGCGATTTAGGTACTAAGACAGATATAATTATTCAAATAGGAATATATGTGTGGGGGGGGGGAGAGGGGGTGTCATTTACTACAAGAATGCAAATTGGTTCAGGTAGGTACTGTTTTCTTTTCAGTTTCCATTCAAATCGTGTAACAAAGGACTATGTGTTGCTAAGCCAACACTTTCTTCTAAGATGCACTGTGTCGGCACCTGTTTGTACCTGTCACTGAACCTGAAGCATATCATGTTCTTCGTTACTACCCGTTTATACATGGGAAATGGGAAAAAAAATCTAACAAACACTTTTTCTTTTTATATTGTATCTGGAAAACTTTTTTAAACCTTGCCATCACAGAAATTTTATAAAAATGTATTTATATTTGTCAAAAAGAAATAAAAAGATTAGAACATTATCAACCAACCAAATGTAAACAAACAATTCAGTTGTACATCACAATACAAATGCAAATACAAAATGTACAAGAAATCTTTTACTAACCTACATCTTTCAGGTTTCAGCAATCAGATGGAAAAGATTTACCAAAGCCTGCCTGTTTCATTTCTCTTTTCTGCACCATGTGTTTGGTAAAAACACTTATTTGAAAAATGAGTACCTACACAAATATGTCAATTCTATTTTTAAAACAAAAACACACAATGGGATTTACCATTGACCTGAAACAGTATAAAATCTCACAGGACATTTTATATTTCAATATAACACTTCCAAGTATGAGTAGAGTACAGGAATGTCTCTTATTTTGAAGAAATGCCGTTTGACATTGTAAAAAGTGTAGTATGTTAAATACTACTTTAAATAAATCTATCCCAGTTCATGTTATATTTTCTGAAAACAAACGGATTGTGATTTTAATTCTAGCACATTCCTCTATCTGCTTCAGTCTCAACATTTTAAAATAATTTTATTTCTATTTCTAGGACCAGAATTTCATTAATCCTTTCTCCCCTCCCCCATTATCTGCATAACTGTACTGCCACCTTTCAGGCTTAAATGTAATATATTTTCTACTATGTCAGTCACGCTCCATTTCACAAACATTTTATTTTTACTGCCTTTCCAGTGCAGCAGCAATAAAAAAGCCTCCTTTGTTTCCTTATTCCACTTTAGTCTTCGTACTTTCTGTCCCATATGCTTGGAACTGTTTCTGTTCATACCCCAAATGACCTCCCTCTTTCTTAAAATCCCTCCTTAATGCACCCTTTCTTCAGTGAAGCCTTTCAGTTATGATATTTTCTAGGCATTTCTATCATTTCAGTCTTGCACCCATCAGCAGCTCTCTTCATGGTCTGTGTCCAAATAACAATTTGGGGTCTTTTAGGTAGAGGTGTCCCGTATGTGGAAGCAATGCTATCCTATTAGTACAGAAATAATAACAAAAAACACTTTTGTCTGTGTAGCACTGTGACATCTATGATGTTCCCATGAAAGTGCACAGCCACAGGAGAAAAGTCATTTACTTGTTAACTGACATGAAATTATTTCTCCTTTATAATGAAAATGCATTTGAGCAGCTGCACAACAGAAAGGATAGTCTGGGCAGGCAGCATATTCATTGTATTTTGGTGCAATCGCACTGAAAGAGATTATGCTCTCTTAGCAACAAAGTGATGAATTTCTTTTAAGATTGCGTTTAGAATTCAAATAAGCAAGACTGGTTTTGTGATTAAGACACTGGACCGGGACTGAAAACAAAACTACATTAAACTCCTGGCCCTGGCACATACATCTTATGTCAACGGGAAAGTCACTTAATCTCTCTGTGCCTCAGTTCTCCAGCTATAAAGTGGAGATAATATTTCCTTTCTCCCGCTCTTCATTTGCCTCTGCCTGTTTAGGCTCCAATCCATTCAAGTTACTGGGACTATTCACAGTTTGTAAAATAAAGCACAAGCATAAGTAATTGTAAGAATTAGGTATTAGATTGTAAATTCTTTAGAATAAGAGACTCTTCCTTACCGTATTATGTACAGCACTGAGCAAAACAGAACACCTAACTCAAATAGCACCTCTATGTTCTGCTGATGTAAATAGAGGAAACTTTGATTCACTTCAAGCAATAATTTTATTTCAGTAAGGCAATGAAGTGCTCTTTTAATTTATGAAAAAATATTACAATGTTTTAAATCAGCATCCACCAAATGAATCCCAAATTTTCTCTTAGAAATTGATCAATTTCTCACTCTTTCTTCTATACCTTTATCCATCCAAAAACTTTTCAGTCTTTCAACAAGAGTGCCCAATAATGACCTTGAAGCAGTAAAAAATGTATTCTGATACATTTTACATAGCTACAGTTTTAAATATTAAAATTATTTCCACAAAATACTGCCTTGTGAAAGTTTAAAAGGTGTTACCAGTTTTATTTATACATACAAAAAGTCATTTTCTGCCAATTTGCCTACTTGTCTGAATCTTAAATATTACAGAAGGCAATATTTTGTATAATTAGAAAAGACAAAAGTGAATTCCAGAATTATGTGAAAAACATTTTACATGAAATATGCTTTCCTATGTTTTAAATACAACATGCTGAAAAAGTCCTTGGCCAATTTGAGCTGAATGACAAAAAATAACAGAAAGGTGGGTTAGTCAGTTGCACCTTCCACAACTACTGTAATGTTGTGAGAATCAAATCCTAAGCAAATAAACCTTAATAGAAACGATGCTATCACTAGTTCATAAATTAAAGAAAGAGAGTGCTTCTCTGAACTCACTACAGGTTCATTTCAAATTCAGCCTTTATTATATGACACAAACACTTGTAAATTACATAAGGGTTTTTTTTTTGTTTTCTTTTTCAAAATTACAGGGTAAAAGTAGGCCTCACAAGAAGCCACAAGTGAGTTCACGATGTTCATACATATATATGAGAATTTCCTGTTGTGTTAACTTTCTGAAAGGGGAAAGCACAGCAGCAAAAATGTCTCTGAAAGGTCTGGGAGCTCTAGATTCTGAAGTGAAAACAAAGTATGCCCACAAAACACACTCAAGCATAGGCAGACCTACCAAGTAGCATTTGATTTTTCATTCTACAGAATGTCCATTCATATGTAAACCACTGACACATGAACACCATGACTGCAGTGAAGGAGTTAAAACATTTCTAAACCCATGTAACTCTAAACCCATTTTTCTAATATTTAGTTCTTGAAATGTATTTTCTTAATGGCTTTGACTATATGACACAGAACAATACAAAGCACAGTCGAACATAGAACACTAAGTGGTGTGTAGACATAATTTAAATGTATCTCAGGAACAGATGGAGTTTTAGACATTTCTGAAGGACAAAAGGCAGAGAGCTGTTTACTTTAACTGAGAGACTGTTCCACACATATGGGTAGTATGGAAGACAACACTAATTTGGGAATGAGGTCAGAAAGTACAGAACAAAAGAGCCCATAGGAACACCAGGGAGAAATGAAGCAGGGAAAAGTTAGGGAGAACTTTGAAACAATAGTTTGAATTTAATGTGCAAAAAGTGGGAATAAGTGGCAGGCAAACAACTAAAAGTGTGGGTCTAATGTTATGGCACTAGGGGAGGCACAGGAAGGGTCAGTTTTTGCAGATTCTAAAAAAGGATTTGGGAAGCATTCACTTGCAAATCAAACATAATACCAGAATTGTAAGTAATCTGTAATGAGCAGATGTCAGGAGAGAAAGAGATACTGATTACAAAGATGGGCCAGAGGAAAATGAAATGGAGACAGTGGTACAAAATCCAAGAGGAAAAAGACAAACAGAGATACTGGAATGGACAAAAAAGGGTATATAACTCAGCACAGAGACATAATGGGGAACCACCAACATATATACAGACAATAACTGACCCCACAGGGACAGATGATTACCCAGTGAGAAAGATATACAGAGGTAAAAATGGAGCCAATGTATGAATCAAAACCAGTGTTTCCTGTAAGGTGTGCGCTTCTGCAGCCACCGAAGAGAGATTCAGATGCCATCCAGCTGATTAGCAAAGCACCCACAGCTAGTTTTTTTATTTCTACTGGTGATGCACATTTGAGTGTGCCTCGGTGCGCATAAAAATGAGTCTTCGCATGGAAAAGAAATCCACACATGGGTGGAAAAGAAGAGAAGGAACATTGATTATGACTGAGTGAAAGGGGACAGTGCTTGGAAGGCATGACATTATCATGATCAGAAAAGAAGAGAGAGGAGAACCCACATATCAGGCATCTTAAAGTCTAAAGAGGAAGATGATGTGGAGGACAAATAAATTGACTGTCACATTTAACTAAAGTATAGCTTTACTCCTTAATCAAACTTATAATAAATCTGCTATATGTAAACAGCAGAATTGTTCCAGTTAATTATTTTTTAACATTAACTTCCTTCTGAAGGTGACTTATTCAAAGTGCTACATAATTAATGCTAGTTAACAGAGGAGAGGACTGACAGAGAGCACAGTGTCCAGGCTGTCATAGGAATCTCAAAATGAGTTTTGCTTTATTTCAATTTGTTGGCTCAGCCCTGAATAAGATATATTTTTTAAAAATGTAAACATTTTTCTTCCCAATGGACATAATGCTGCACACAAAGAAAATCCAACAGTTCAGCACTGAATTGCTTTATGTTTTCAGATCCATGTTGTTATTGAAATGTAACCCTTTTACCTTAGCAGGCCCAAAAGCAAATTCAAACTCTTTCCTCAACAAAAAGCAGAAACTATTCAATATTGCAAACTCTCAAATTGATAGTGAGTTTTAAAATATTTGGTGTTTTTCTTAATGTATAAGGTCATAAAGTCAAATATTTATGTTAGCATTTCATCTTGCTTTTAAAAGAAAAAGTTCTAGACTCCATGATTGTGCAGAAAAACTTGAAAATGTCATCTGAGTGTGTCCCAAATGCTCAAAACCCAGAGGCCAAAATAAAAATATCTGTAAATTAATTATTTTTAAAAAATCTAATTAGTTTAAACTAATCTCAAAATCTATTGAGGACTGCCTCACACCTGGTATATATGAACACTTGGGAGGTGGCAATTATAAGTATTTCTAAAATAGCCACCTTGATGACCTACTTCAGGTTGCTACCTATTGTTAATGCACATCTAACACTAATATGCCACCTAATTTTCAGACTGGATGGCTACGTCTACACTGGCATGATTTTCCGAAAATGCTTTTAACGGAAAACTTTTCCATTACAAGCATTTTTGGAAAAGCACGTCTAGATTGGCAGGATGCTTTTCCGCAAAAGCACTTTTTGCAGAAAAGCGTCCGTGGCCAATCTAGACGCGGTTTTCCGCAAAAAAGCCCCGATCGCCATTTTTGCGATCGGGACTTTTTTGTGGAAAACACAACTGTGCTGTTGTAGCCAGACATGAACCCCATCTCGGTGTGTCCCCCCCAAGAGAGCAAGAGAAAGGCAGTCAGCCTTTGATGCCCTGGGAACGCAGGTATGCTGCCTGTCCCTGACTCTACCATAAACAGAAACCAGACAGTAAATGGGCTAGCTGACGACCCGGGGCCTCCCGTCGCCCTGATGGCTAGTACCAGTAATTGACACGCCTGCACTGTCCCAGGAGAGGAATCTTCGCCCATCACATACCAGAGGTGCCCATTGTCTTCATTTTCCCAGGTGTGAATTATGCATTGCACCCTTTGTGGGAAACTTGGCGTTCAAAGCCATTTTTCCTAATTGGCCACTTGAGACCAGGAAGAAGCCTACATGACCCAAAGGGTATAAAGAGGGGTTTAGTAGCCCACCCCATTTGAGCTCCAATCATCTACACCTGCTGGCAGGTACTGATTGTCTCCCGAGGTCTGTGGGACGCCCAACCTCGTCCTACTTCTTCCCGAGGAAGTGAGAGAGAGACGATGGCCACGCCAAGTCTGGAACGCAGGGGTGAGAATATATACCTGCTAAGTGTTTATTTTGCATGCATTTAATAAGAGCTCAGAGAACTAAAAGGGTTCCATGGTACCTGTAAGTGACTTATTAGTGTAATTTCTGTCCTGTCCTTTGTAGTGGCTGTGTTATCTGTAACACAGCAGTAGCATTTAACAGCTAAGTTTACCCTGTAACAATAAATAATAACTGTTTAAGCTTTAACCTGACTCCTTCAGTTGCTGTAACAGAACCAAGCACAATTTAAAAGAACTTCAGCCGGTCATAAGGAACAGGTATAGGGAGAGCTTGGGCATTTGGATTTGTGTCACTCCCAGGTGATAGATCCGTTGGGGCATCTCTCAATCGTTCCCAGGCTGCCCGCTGCGAATGGATCATGCATTCTAGCAGCTAAAATCTGAGGTGTTATAAGCTATCCCTGTAAACTTATTGGGGCGCCCGACAACCTCCTCCAGGTTGCCCGCTGCAAGGGACCCCGCTCTCAGCAGTTGAAGTCTCGGGTGTATAGCACGCACACACACCACTCACTGCCCTGACCGTTGGCTGATAGCTGTTTACACTGGCCCTTTTGCGCAAAAGTCTTTCGGAAAAAGACTTTTGCCCAAAGGGGAGCAGCATAGTATTTCCGGAAAAGCACTGACGATCTTACATGAGATCGTCAGTGTTTTTGCGGAAATTCAAGCGGCCAGTGTAGACAGCTGGCAAGTTTTTCCTCAAAATCAGATGATTTTGCGTAAAAACATGCCAGTCTAGACACAGCCGACGTGTATCATCATAGGTAATCTGTGAATTTTGTACAGAACCAAACCTTCCTCCACTCGTTGGGAGATGCTAGCATTTAATTCAATCAGCAGTTACAAATTGCATTCCTCAGACCACTAATGGCCAGTGGTTGGACGTTGCAGGCTAATTTTCAGACTGGCTGCATATCATCATAGGTAATCTGTGAATTCTGTGACAGAACCAAACCTTCCTCCACTGGTTGGAGATGCTAGAATGTATTTCAATCGTCTGTTACAAATTTCATTCCACAGACCACTAGCAGCCAGTGGATGGAAGTTACAGACTCTTTTTGTTCCCTGTAGAGCAAAACACAGTAAGTGGTCGAAAAAAAATTAAAAGAATAATAGCTGACCACACCAGCTATTTGTTCACAAAGAAATACACACATATTTGCAATGGAGAGAGCTAAAAATACATACGCACTTTCATGCTATGTTCCCATGTAAGAAGTGCTGTAGCTTCCACAGGAACATTCTGAAATTGTGAATGGGAGGGAGAGATTTGGAACATTTTTTTTCTTAGATGAACTGGAGGCAGGACTCAGAGTGAGGAAAAAAATATGTGGACTGGGAGGATTTATCTAATGCTGCCATGTAGGTCAGGACCAAAAAGAAGAGCACAGGTATTATAAAGCAGGTAGATAGGAGTGCTACCAAAACAGTAGACAGATATAAACGAATAATTCTCTCATTTAATGCTTCTCTTTTGTTTTAAAATGTAAACGTCCTTATTAGTTTCACCTTTTTCAAACTTTGCACTATTTTTCTTTGGTTCAAATGAAAACGACAACATTGGCATTTATTTATTCAACTCCGGGAAAATGGGTGGTTCTGAGTTCCTTTAGAGGAAAATATAAATGTTTAGCTCCCTCCCAGCTCCCGTTTACTTCGAATTCTGACTGAAGGATAAAGCCTTGTACATAGAAAAATACATTAAAATAAAGCTGGCTTCCTATTTTCCTGTCATGTTCCTTGGTGTACAAATACATATAAGGGCATGTTAGCCATTCTAGACAGATTATTTGGATCGGATTGGTCCTGCTTTTAGCTAGGGGTTTGACTTGATGATCTCCTGAGGTCTCTTTCAACCCTATGATTTTATAAGCCACAAAAACGAGACAGAAATGAGTGAAACTAAAGATTATGTACACTTAGGCTACATCTAAATGACATGGCTCCGTCGACGGAGCCATGTAGTCTAGACGTAGCCTCAAAGAAAATGTCATTATGATGGGTCATCCACATTCTTTATGGGAATAGGTGTATGAACAGGAGTACAGGAAGTCCCCAATGTATGAACAGATCATGCTCCAAAAGTTCATTTGTAAGTCAGTTGTTTGGAAATTAGAACACATCTTCCCATAGAAACAAAGTTATAAATGGGTGCAGGTGAGCTTTTGTTTGCTTGTGCTTATGTTCATTAAGTTGGATGTTTGTAACTTGGGGAGTGCCTGAATGACAAAACTGGAATATGTTTTATGTGAAGTACTTCATGTGAGATATCATTGGAAAGGTTGTAATCTACTCCTTTATATGTATGAATCATTTTTGTAGATCAAGTTAGGAACACTGAACTGTGCATCCGTGATTGCATATTCGCTGCTTTGTGTCACTCCTACTGTTTTCACTTCAGGACTGAGCCCATTAGCAAGAGACAATGGAGCTTAACCTTCCCATGGACATGAAGGTCAACCAGTGACATATGGAAACAAGGGCCTTGCATAGACAAGTGTCCATGTCACCTGATACTGGGCTCCATCTTGGATTCTGTATTTTTCCACATGAGAAGAGGGCAAGTTTAGTCTAAACACAAAGGATTCCTGCCTTTTGCAAACCTAAAGGTGGGGAATTAGGTAATCCAGGTCACCAGTTCTCCCTGGTTCCCCTACCCCAGGTGATGGTTGAAAACAACTAAGACTGAATTGGGAGAAGGAACTGGGCCCACACTAGAAGGATGTCTAGTCTGAGAATATTAGAACAACTTTTAGGGTGAGATATTATGTGTAACTGGTTTGTTTAGTTTATTAAGCTTAGCTTGGATTTTCTGTTTTATTTTGCTTAGAAATCTGCATTGTTCTGTATGCTATCTCTTAAGCCCACTGTGTGCTGGGGAAAGGACTCACACTGCACAGCTTTTAGAGTGTACCTGCAGCTTTGGGGGTGTGGCTCTGTTTCTTTGTCTCAGCTGAAGGAGGCTGAAGAGCTAGGCTCAGCAAGACAGGGTTGCAGGGTACCCAGGCTATCAGGGAATACAGGCTCAGTGCTTTCTTAGCACATAAGGTAACAATCCTGAGGGAGTTATAACCCATCACAGACATATTAAGCAATTTCTTTCTTAAAAAATTAAACCTCAACATTTACTCACATAGCCCAAGAAAGTTATAAAATCTATCAAAGTGGACAGTGATTTTTCCTCCACAGGAGATCAGCCATTCCCACTTTAGTTCAAGAAAGTTACTCATATCCTGTAGGGATGTAAAATCCAGTTTAACTGGTTAACCGTTTAACCAATTAAAGAAGTGTGGGTTATTAAGAGTGATGCTTACCTGGTAACTGTTTAAGCAACTACCTGTTAACATCCTTAATATCCTGCAGTGGGAGAACCATGTTAACAAGAATCCAAAAGAATATCTGGAAGGAGTAAAAACCACAGGAAACTGATGCACTGCCATACTGAATACTTAATAGCCATCTCATCAAGTGCTCCTTACTTTTCCAAATATTATGTAGTATGGTTTTGTGTGGCTACCCTGAGGGTTAGAGGGTGAGGAAGGTGGGGGGGGGGGGTTGTTGTTTTTTTGGTTTTTTGCGATATCCTATTAGGTTACTGTTCTACCTATGGAAAAATTTGAGTAAGTTCATTACATCCATCTACACGTTACATCACATTACAGAGAGACAATTTTGGAAGAAGCCTTGGTACACTCATAAATCTTAGAGGTTAGGAGCAACTGCAAGCATCAGAAGGACCTCTTCAAGCTTCAAGGAGAAGACCTCTAGCTAAATTACGCAAATTTTCTGTCCCCTGCCTTCCTTGTCATTAGAACAACGGAAGCGGAGAACAAAGAATTGGATGGAGAATACAGTGTTTTTAAAATGGGAAAGAGAAAGCAAAAGAATAGGATTTATTTGGTTGTTTTTTGTTCTTTGCTTTCTTACAGGACGAACAATGAAATGGATGAAAACCCAAAGCCTCTTGGTTCAACCAAACATCTTGAGATTGCTGCAGAGATGAAAAGCACCATTCAGATACACTCAAGCAAGAAAAAATGAGCCTGACTATTTTTACCATTCCACAGAGGGAAGAAAAAATGACATTTAGGGTACGTCTACACAGCAGGGCTAAAATCAAATTAAGGTATGCAACTTTAGCTATGTCAATTGTGTAGCTGAAGTCAAAATAGCTTAACTCGGTTTTAGGAGCTATCTACACAGCAGGAAGTCGAAGGAAGAGCACTCTTCCTTCGACTTCCCTTACTCCTTGTAAAATGAGGGTTACAGGAGTCAGAGTAAGAAATCCTCCAGCTTGACATTATTTCGAAATAAAGGTTTGCTGTATAGATGTACCCTAAGAGAAGTAAAAAGAGAGATTAGTTAAGTGGTTAGAGCACAACACTAAGATTTAAGATACATTTTCTTTCTTTACTTCAAGACGTTTTCAAGTTACTTAAGATTTACATGTCCCAGTTTGCCTATATGTAAATCTTTTGTGAACTTCGATATTGCCAGATGTGGGAGCAAAAAGTATAAACAAGTCCTGAAAACACTGAAGAACAACAGGAGAAAGAGGACGTCCTTTTTTCCCCTTGGGTCAAAGTGTCAATATCATATCGTTGAATAGAAACCGTAAAGTTAGACCACACTGAGAGTACTGGAGGAGTTTCTAGTGCATCTTACTCCATTCACAAATATCTGTGCCCATAGGGTAAACTCAGATAATGGCATCACAGACCTGTCCCTCAAAGAGAATTCAGCTTCTGTTTACACAACAAAGGAAATACAGTATCTAAAAGAAAAACCTGCTTATTTTATCATTAATCATTGCATTAGGGTTTTATCTCATTTCTTATCAACAGACTAGCTGTTAAGATAAAAAAGTTTCAACCATTAATAGATTCTTGCCCAGGATTAAGTAAAACAATCATTCTGTGGAAAAACCTCCAATATTTTATCAAACTCAAAAAACAAAAAACAGAAGTGCTGTAACTGGAAAATAATATAATTTGGGTCCTTAATTCCCATTTCCTTATTCTGTAGTATTTATTAAATACTCTGAACTTAAAAACAAGTAGCCTACTCCAAACTGAAATTTTAGACAAAGTACCCATTTCATGCCTGCAAAATGCTAGCATACGTTGGAAAAAGTAACTCTCAAATACTACTTGGCATATCTTCATGAGGCTGGAAGAGCAGAATTTCAGAACTGCTAGGCATGCCTCAACCTTGCATTTTAAAATCAAATCCTTGTATTTATTTATCTATCTATGAGAAGCAACAGCACAGGGCATGAGAGATGGGAGCCAGTGCTTATGGAGAGCTAGCTTTTATTTAAACTCAACAAATAGTAAAAATGGTTCCAAGGTAGTAAAATATTTAATGTGCAACCCTCCTAAATTATGTATAGTTAAAGCTTTGTTATCCAGAACTCATGGGGAATGCGGGGGGGCTGCTGGTTAACTGAATGTGCCGGATACACAAGCTTATTGTTCTGTCTCTGCCCCCTTTGGCGGCAACCAACTCCTGTTCCCCTGGGAATGACTGATCATTCAGAATGACTGTTCTGAAGGCAAAGGGTTAGGTTGTGGTTATGCCAGATAGGGAAGTACTATGCACCAGAAAGAAAGGACTAATAAAGCCCGGAGGAATGAGGAAGCAGACCACTCCCCTCCAAACACACACATTCACTCACTCAGGGTATTTATGTTGTGTCTTCCTCCTAAGTAGCATGCAGAGGAGTGGGCCAGCTACCCTAGAGTCTTCTAGCACAGTGTTTCTCAACCAGTGGTACTAGTACCCTGAGGGGTACTCAAGAGAAGTCTGGGGGTGGAGGTACGTCAACACAACTGAAATTTGGCAAAAACTGAATTTTTGTTTTTTTACTGTGCTTTATTATTTTTGTACTTTGTATCGCCCACCCGACTATGATTAAGTTGTTTAAAGAAATGTATAGCAAGGTAGAAAAAATTTTTGTATGTCTGAAAACTGTAGGTACTGGGGGTACTTTTAATTGTTTTTTTTAAGAAACGCTGTTCTAGCGGATCCAACTCCCAGCAGTTCAAGGCAGGCTGAGGGGAAAGGAGGCACCTGATGATGACATCAGCTGGCAGTGCTCGCTATCAAAACCCCTTCAATGGCCAGAGACATCAAGCTGCCCACCTGGATAGGTGGAAGTCAGGTGCGTGCGCCTGAAAAAGTGGCAATATTGTGGCTGGGTCAATGCCAGTTAACCACGTTTTCTGATTAACTAAGTGCTAGATAACAAAGCTTTCACTTTATTTGTAAGTCACTCATTTTAAACATAGTGTCATTTTTTTTTCTTTTTTACACAAAATGCTAACACTGCCACTTTTTGAAGTCCCGGTTTTTGTTCTGTTAAACATATATAACCATTTTTCATTATAAGTCCAGAGGTGGTTGTTTTTTCAGTTAGACTCAGTATAAAGCAGGGGTACCAGAGTAGAATTTGAATCACAAGATTATTTATACATCATCTGACTTGGAATATTTCAATTCCTCAGTGGAAAAAAGAGCTTAAAACCTTTAGATACAATATCAATTTAATCTTAAAATAACTGCACTGTGATTTTATTGTTAATCTGAGTATCAATCTTCCCAAATGATGCAAATATTAAATTATCCTCAATATCCTTGTAAATTTATTCAACAGTATTTTCCTCATCCACAAAACAGGGTTATTCAGATACACACAAAGGCTATGTCTAGATTGCAAGCCTCTTTCAAAAGAGGCTTTTTTGAAAGATACTTTCAAAAAAGCCTCTTTCGAAAAATAGCATCCAGACTCCAACAAGTACTTTCAAAAATGCAAGACGCTTTTTCGAAAGAAAGCACCCAGCCAGTCTGGATGCTCTCTTTCGAAAAATCACAGTTTGCATTACATAGTGCCTTTTCTCAAAAGAGCACTTTCAAAAAAAGGTCATTATTGCTCGTAAAATGAGGTTTTCCGCGATCGAAAAAATTGCCGTGTTCTTTCAATTTAGTTTCGAAAGAACGCAGCAGCAGTCTAGATGCAGGGGAAGTTTTTTCGAAAAAAAGGCTACTTTTTTCGGAAAAACCCTGTAGTCTAGACATACCCAGAGTGACATCCTCTGATCTTTCCTGTCATCTCCACATCACAACTGCTATATATTGAAGAAAATGTGTGGAGATTAAAAATTAAGTGTTTCTAGTTTACATTAGAGTTTAATCTTTTAAAAATATGAAAACACATTTTTAGACCACCTTTCAACTGTCCAATTTCAAACAGATGTTATGCCTATGCAAAATGCTCTACATTTACCAAATATTTAAATGTATATTTCAGAAAGCCATATGCCAAAATTAATTAATGGTGTCATGACACACTTCTTTCTACTGGAGCAAAAGTAGTAAGAGATAGCAGGTCTCTGACAAATTTGAATAATATCTCTATTAAAATCTAAAAGCTTTAGCCCAAAAGGGATATTGCAGCATTATGGAACAAAGAACTACAAATCCCTTCCAACACCATGCCAGCTCAAGCAGATGCAGAAATTAACATTGACCAGACCAGAAATAAGTGTTTAATGTGAGGCTGACCCAATACAAACACATTTCAATTAGATTTTTCCAATTGAAATTGCAATTAAAAAAAAAGTAAAAAACATTCTATTTCCAATGAGAAAATTTTTTGACTAATCCTGCTTATTCAGTTTCTAAAATAGGAATTAAAATATAAAAACAAAATTACATTCAAATTTAATTCGGGAATAATAATCAAATAAAATCTAAGTAATTAATTCAGAGTTTATATATAATCCTACATTCATCTTGAAAAAGGGCTGAGATTGATGACAACTGTCTGGGTACATTTTAAAACAAGGAAACTAAAAATAAAGAAAGACTGAGATTACTATATTTTCTGTGGCTGTAGAAAATCTTCCCAGTAGGAACCAAATGTCAACCTATGCATGATGGTCTTTTAGAGCACAGAAACAGACTAAAGTAGCAGCTCTAGCTGTGGAGTAGTGGGGGTGCTGTCTGCTTTGTAACCCGGTGTCGTACCTCCCCCCCCTTGCGCTGTGATGCGAGATTCTCACTGACTCTCCCAAATGTATATTAACCCAGACACCTAGGCTCAGCCTCCCAGGGAGAGAGACAAAGGGAGGAAGGCAGAGACCAACATCTGGCTGGGGGGCAGAGCCTGGGAGGGAGGCGGTTGCGGTAGGGGGAAGCAGGAGGAGAACCGACTAAGGAGGGGGCTAGACCCAGTCTTTCCCCATCTTGAGGGTGGATGAGGCCTCCTAGCCCTGGTTACTGTGACCAGATTACATCTATGCTGTGCTGTCCCCTGGAGAAGCAATAAACTCCCTCAATTCTACTGGCTGGCGGAGTCTGTTCGTGTCACCACGGGGGTGCAAAAGTCGGGGAGACCTCAACACACCATCACACTGGTATAAAGCAGCCCACTCCTGCATCCTACCTCCCAGCCAGACCTCACACCTCCACTTGGACCCATTCTATCATTATAAGTGTATGGCTGGTGGTCCACAGAAAGGTCTGCACAGAGTGGGGTGAGCCACAGGCCAAAAAGTTTGAGAACCACTGCCAAAGGTGTCTATGATGAAAGCCGGAATGGCAAACAGTAGCAATCACTACAGATGAATGACTGTGGTAGGATATAGTTGTACTTAAATGTAATTTAGCAGCTAACACCACAAACTGCAATTCAATTTAATGTTTGGATTTAGGAGCAAGGAAGTGCCAAATTGGATCAGAATGATGGTCCATCTAGCCTAGCATTTTACTTTTACTTCTTATATATTCTCATTTTATTTCCTTGCTTAGAAAATCCTACTACAATGTTTAAATAGTTTTATATCGTTTGCATAGATGTTATGAGAAAACACACAACTTTCTAATTAAAACTCAGGCATTGCCTCAGCATGTAACCAAAGTTCGAGGTATTGTCAATAAAAGCCAGCATGCTCAGTTGGACAGTTTAAAAGAAAACTCAAATGGAAACAGAGCAGACAGACCTGAATGATGCCACTCTGCTCTCACCTCCCTCCCATTTTAATTAAGTTTGGGGACAAATCGTCACCATCAAAATAGAAACAAGCAAGTGGCAGGTGACAGAAGCTGAAAGGTAAACTCAAATGCAGACAAAACTCTGCAGGCTTTGGGGTTCAGTGCAGTTCAGATTCTTCCATAAGAAATTCATGGGATGAGGACCAGACTTCTTGGTAATTTACAAATTTATTTCCCTGAACATGTACAGTTTCTCTAAAATCATTGATAGGACATGTTTTCTGAGACCTGTTGGACAGAACAAGACGTCTGAGAAAATTGTTTCAATTTACAAAAAATAAGATCTTGATGGTCACCTAAGGCACATTTACACAGTAAAAAGGAAAATGAAAAAACCCTTCCAAGCCTCAGTGTCACCTTCTACAGACTTAGGCTTGCGCTACAGTGTTAAAAATAACAATGTAGATGTTCTAGTTCATGCAGGAATTCAAGTTCTAAAGCTAAAGAAAGGCAGTCGATTTCAGAACCCAATCTGGAATGTCCACAAAGCTATTTTTAATGCTATATTGAGAGTCCTGTAGATCTGGGCTCTGAAACTTGCTGCTGTGGGTGTTTGTATGTTTTTCTCAGTATAGACACAGCTTTAAAGATGTGACTGTCACAGCAATTATAAGTATTTCAAGACAAGACTATTTCTTTAAAAGGTGAAATGTATTATTTAACATGTTAAGTTTAATGTAATTTGGAAATTTTTAATCCATGTGTAAACTCAGACTGTTAGCTAATGTCAAGCAAAAACTGACCGAAGAGTTAGTACAGTACAGTATTATGCAAGGTCTTGAAATTAACCTATGAACATGATGAGAGGATAATCTGAATGTAAGAATATTCATACTTTGGAGGCAAAGCTGATTATTAAAGATACAAGGCAAATTCTCTCCTGTGTCAAGATACACTTGTGGTACCAAAAATAACTGCCTCCCTGGTTCTCAACCTGCCCTAGTCAAAAAGTAAATTAGAAAAGGGTGGGAGCTGCTCTTATTTACCTACAGCAGCTGGCTATGGTCCCAAAGGAACCATATGATATACCAGCTAAGCACTGCTGAAGGGGAGCAGCACTCTGTCCTGTTCCTAGCTAACCTTTCCCCGCCTCCATCATGTCCTAATACTAGAAGGAAGAATAGAGTTAGGCATAGGAAAGCTCTACTGTCTGTCAATTGAGAATTTCCCCATGTCAGGGGAAATCCCAACTGGCCACCTGGCCACGTTAAGCCATATTACATGTGTACTAGGGATGTTAAATTTAGATTAACTAATCAAATAATCAATGGGATTTCCATTGACTATTCGATTAGTCAATAAGGGCGCCTCTGCCTTTGAATTTCCTTCAGTTCAAAAGCTCTTGCTACAGTTCAAAAGCGGAAGCCCAGCAGTGAGCGCAGGGCCAGTGGGGGACTGGCCCCACACTCCGTGCAGCACCAGAGCCATTGAAATGTACAAGAGCTCCAGCAGGGCTCTTATACTTTTCAAAAGCAGAATCGCAGCAGAACCCATGAGTGGAGACTGCTTCAGTCCCCACTCGCGCCTTTTCCCGCTGAGTCTCTATCTCCTCTGCTCCTCCGCGGAGACAGTGCTGGGGGGAACTGGTTGTTAACTGGCTCACCCCAGCACTGGCTCTTGCTCCCCCCACCCTTGCTGGCTCTCTCTGATAGAGGCAGCAAGGGGAGGAAGTGACTGATTGCATCACTAGTCGACTAGCCTAAAAGCTTATGCTTATCGGCTAGTCGACTAGTCGCTTACATCCCTAATCTGTACAGGAACTAGAGCTAAGAATCTGCTCCATAGCAGTTAGGTACGAAAAAGATTATGATTAATTATAAAGGAAGTATTATCTAGCTTGATAATATGTGGTAAAACTGTACTTCAGAATATTTTAATATATAATTGAGAATATTTACATTTATTTGATCATGTACTGGATATTTTTTAAGCAACCTTTAAAGACATTTTATTTATTTTGTTTATTTGACACTGGGCACAGATTAGAAAATTATGATTGCTTCTAATCAATATTCTGTTTACTTAGTTGAGAGGAATGCTTTGCATGGTTTAATACTATTAATCACCTGTAAGTAGATTATGTATTATTCCATAAAAGGCCGGAGCCATATAAATGCTTGTTTGTCTATTTCTAAACTCCTAAACAAGCCTTTATAATGAAAATTCATAACCGTTATTGACATTCATCTGAAAGAACAAGTAGTTCTGTAATCTCATCAGTCACAAGTCAACAAAATGGTTACACACAAATCTGTTGATACACTGACCAAAATAACTTGTTCCAACTCATATGGGTCCTGTGTATACTGAAGTATCTGTTTATTTACCAGCACTATTGGTAATACCAATGCAGCCCTTGCCAGTTTCCTAATGTAATGTAACCACCAGACAGCACAGAACGTATTTTCTAGGCACAGAATACTTAGTGATCATTTTTCACAAATATTTTCCATTGCTACTTTTCCCCTGAAAGGGAAATTTTAAAAAGAACATTACAAATCATGAGAACTTTGTTCGCACAAATATGATCACCTTGCAGGAATAGTCTGAATATTTTGCTCCCAACTTGACAAACTGAGTGTCAAGAATCATCAGGCTACCTTGAATTACTTCAGCTCATGCAGTCAGCGTGCAAATTATCAGGGCCAGATTTAGGAAGCGCGGGGCCCGATTCGAACCGTTTTGGCGGCTCCCCCCCCCAGGATTTTTTGTTGAGCGCAAAAAACAAACAAACCACACCACACACAAATATCACATCAGATGTAGATCTGATCAAAATGTATACCAATTTAGTTGAACATTTAAAAAAAAATGCCATCCTTTATTATGCAAAATTTTACACAAAATTAAATCAGTTGCCTTAAGTGTAGGTCAAATATTTTCAATTGCAAACTATCCAATTTTTTCAATAAAGTTTAAAGTTTGATTTTTAAAAAGTTACCAGAGAGCGTTGCAGTTTTTTGTTACATTGATTTACTTTTTAAATAGCAAAAATGGAGTCTTTGTTAAGAAAGTGTCAGTTCTGTGGTCAAATTCCAGCCAGTGATTTCAGCACCAATGATTTCACTAGGTAATATGGTACCTCACCACCAGTGCCTCCTTTGCACTGCTCTTCAACACACTGCCTGCACGTTGAGTCCAAGGTCAGTCTACACAAGATTTTATCAATGATTTTTGCTCAAGCGATCACTGAGACAAGACAAGGACTTTCAATTGATTCTAGTCAGCTCTGCCTTTAAACACTGGATATAAAGTGTCAGATATAATTGAGGACTCCTAAATAGACTTTACGCCACCAGAAATAAAACCTGTTTCCATCTTCTGTGACTTTCAGTTAGATGTGACTTACTATCCTCTACTTAGTGTTCAAGTTATGGTAGACCCTAAGCCAGGTCGTATTAAGTTCAGGTCTTTAACCTTTTAATCATACAACATGGATAACAACATTTCATTCTCCGAGCTCCAAGTCTTAAGTGAATTTCAACCCAAAAGAGCCCAAATTGATCACCTTGACACAGCAAGTGTGTCTACGGATCTCTGTGGCAAAGTAGGTTGTCTATATAAATAAGGTCTGCTCGTGAGGCCTTTTCCTACAGTTGATTAACAGATGGCAGTAGACAGCTCATTCAGACCACTGGCTGATAATAGTTAGTCACCCTGACCAGTCATTAATCATAGTCATGGACTCACCCTACTCTCCATTGTCTCTATGATTCTCTGATGACCTGTGACAAAAAAGGAGGATGGAAAGGAAAACTGAAGGGAGAGACCTCTCTAAATTCACCAGTCAAAGAGCAGTATTGCCAACCCAAAAATCACAAGGAACGCCTACACAAAGTTATGAGGCTGGTCTACAAATCATATGATTTTTTTTTAAATAAAACATGTTGGATTTGTATTGGCCTTTTGTTTCTTGAGTATTTAGGGTTCATGTTTTAAAGCTTTCCTCCTTAGCTGGAAGGCCCTCAAGTGTAGAGAACTTTTTTTAAATGAAAGCTGAGATTTCTACATAATCAATTGACTCCAGGCCTTTAGAAAAAACACCAAATGTTTTGAGACTCGTGGTAAAACAATGGAGGAATTCTTGTGAGCCCATACTTTGCCCACAGTATAAATTAATAAAAACAACAATATCTTCTCCACTAAACATCCTAATGAGATACTGCAAATGGTGAACTGAATTCAACAGCTCCTGATATGAACAGGTATCAACCTAGTTTTTCATATTTGAGATGGGTTACCAGGATTCATACATTACAATATGAATTCTTTCCACTGACTACTTTTTTGGTTTGGCTCCCACTCACTAGCCACATGTTGATCCCCACATAAACCCAAACTCCTCCGCGGGGCGCAAACAAACTGGCCATGGGCAGCATACCAAGTTATTAATAAATATTGTATAAACCTTTCCCTTTTCTCTCTGCTGCCATGTCTCCTATTCTTGCTCCATCATCTCCCCTGGTACCTGCTGCCCCAAAACTCCTCACCCTCCTCTGCTGTCCTGACTCCTGCCCTTCTCACTGCCCTCAGCTCTCCTGCGACCTGCCCCCCTCCACCAGCCCTTCTCTCCCCCCTGTGCCCATTCCTCCAGTAGCCCCACTCTGATCATGTGAGCTACCCCTCTTCTAACACCTCCCTCTACACACCTGCCCTGCCTCTCTCCTCTGGTGCTGGTCCCTCCCCTGCAGATGTCTGCCCTTTTGCTTCACCCCCAGAATCTCCTGGCACTTGCACCTTCCCTTAGCCCTGCACCCTCCTAGTGCCTCCACCTTCCCTCACTGCCCCTGCCTCCTTTTTCCCTGATGCCCATCCCCTTACCACTCTCTGCCCCCATTTCCCTCATGCCCCTGTGCCCTCACACATGCCTTGCTCCATCCCCACCTTTCGCATACCCACCCCTTCTTTCAAGCCTTCTCCCAGCACCCCCACCCCCATTTTAGCCCCCAATGCCCTTCCCCTCTCTTCTCCTCTCCCAGCATCACCCTGTCCCCCCTCCCACTGACACCTCCCCTCCTGCCCTTTCCCTCATTGTCTGCACTTGGCCCCCTGGGATTTGTCTCTCCTGCACCCCTGTCTCTTGGTACCTTCCCCTTTCTTCCCCCTCTGCACAAGCCTCTTCCTCTCCCACCCCTCCCCCTAGTTTCCCTCTCCCCTATCTTTTGCCTTCTGCAAGGCTGGACTCCAAACCGCGTGGGCCGCCACCTCTGCAGTTTCAAAATCCCGGGCATGACATAACATCACGCCCGGGCATCTCCCCGCTCACCTGCATGGCGGCAGCAGCAGCCAGCAGCATTCGCAAGTAAGAGCAGGGAGCCCAGCAGGCCGAGCTGAGGGAGCCGGCTTCCGGGTGCAGGGCCCCCTTAGGCCCGGGGCCCGAGTCAGCCAAATCGGCTTAAGACCGGCCCTGCAAATCATGACCACTTTTCAGCCACCTCAAGTAAATAAGTATAATGGGAAATGATTTCTATGAAAGAAGCTATACAAAATAAGATGTCTGTGTTATGCAACACATAAATTAATTGAAAAATGAACCAGTTTATGGTGTCAGCATAATCTCCCCCATTTTCTTTCTTTCCTTTATGGATGTAGAACAAAATATCCTGTAGCAAAGTATTCCCTAGCTATGTAGATATTAATACAAACCATATACGCAATTTGTATTTTATGGAAAGACTTTGTAATGATAAATGTGGGATAAAATATACAGCAGTTTAACTTATGAGAAATTAGTAGCAAGAGGGGCGCAACAGAAAATTTGAGCTATTTTTCTTACCTCTGTTTCTGTGCAGTTTGAACATCCTGATTTACCTACAAGGAAAAAAAATATTTTCAGACGATTTAAAGTAAAAGATAACAGCCAGTTCAAAATCATACTGTTATTTAAGTCTCTTATTACTTCATTTACATGAGAGCTTGCTATGTCTAGTAAAGATCCATTTGAACTGATCAAAAATGCATCTCTAGTCTGCTGATTGAATTCCATTTCAATCAAGGAAAATAAGAACAACTTAAAAATAGTCAGCAGCTAATGTGGTATTTAAAAAGTTACGGTTCTGTTTTCAGTATTTTAATTAGGCACTTCTATTTCTTCCATCATGATAGTGTGGGAGTGCCTATTCTCTGCTCTACTGAAATGTGTGATCAATTAAATTAATTTACCTACTTATGAATCACATATACAGTATAAGATTTCAATATGCAGCACTTCAATATCTTGAAAATGTGGTTAACCAACATGTGTCATAGATGGCAATACAATTCCTCCTTCAGTTAACCAGAAAAATTCTGATAGCCATCTGGCATCATTTTTCGATGTTTTCCGGTGTCTGTGGAAGTCAAGTTTGTAAACTTGCAGCAATAAAGTTTGTGTTGTGTTTCTTCATATAACACTATTATCAGAAATTACCTAACCCATCCTGCAACTATGGCTAGCATATGGTGAAAAATTCATGAACTATCAGTGTAAAGCTTGAATAATTGACACATTTGATTAACTGGCATATCCCATTCCCCATGAATTTCAGGTAACAAAGCTTTTACTGTATTTAATTTGAACAAAGAAACAATTTTCTTATGTAAAGTCTTTCTTCATAGTGTCTATTTTTCTAAACATGAAGCTTCAAAGCACATATTATCATTATATGTATGCAGTCAAACTGTGTAAGCTTTAACAAGTAACAACATCAAATAGCTATAGACAGATAATTAAAAGATCTATTTTTTCATGTTCTATCTAAGCCATATCTCTAACCCCCAACTACATTCATAAGAAAACACCAATTTTATTCATATAGTTACTTTGGGAGTAATAAATATCAATACAAGCATGATGCAGAAGTTCAAGCACAGAAAGGTATTTTAAGTAGTTATGGTTGTTCTTCATAACATACTTATAAGCCTCTCTCATCAAATGTTCCAACATTTAATTAGTCTAATGCTATTTTTATTTTGTCTAATTTCTGTTAGCTTAAGTCATGAGCATTGTAATGATCAATAAATCCAAAATTCCAGCCTTCTTTTGGGGGGGAAGGGTAATATAGCACCCACACAACCAAACTGATTCATGGCCTTGACTTTCAGCAGCACTAACTCTAAAAGAAGAAGATATAAACCTTTCCAGCTTTCCTGACTTCCCTTATTCAGACAGCTAGAAACACGATGGCTACGTCTACACTGGCCCCTTTTCCGGAAGGGGCATGGTAATTTTTGAGATCGTAATAGGGAAATCCGCGGGGGATTTAAATATCCCCCGCGGCATTTAAATAAAAATGTCTGCCGCTTTTTTCCGGCTTTTAGAAAAGCCGGAAAAGAGCGTCTACACTGGCCCCGATCCTCCGGAAAAAGCGCCCTTTTCCGGAGGATCTTATTCCTACTTCGAAGTATAGAGAATAAGATCCTCCGGAAAAGGGCGCTTTTTCCGGAGGATCGGGGCCAGTGTAGACGCTCTTTTCCGGCTTTTCTAAAAGCCGGAAAAAAGCGGCGGACATTTTTATTTAAATGCCGCGGGGGATATTTAAATCCCCCGCGGATTTCCCTATTACGATCTCAAAAATTACCATGCCCCTTCCGGAAAAGGGGCCAGTGTAGACGAGCCCTAACTGTGACTCCTCTTATGATCATACTGTATATTGAAAACATGTATTACCAATTATGTCAAGTTAACCACACAAAGAATGCCCAGGGAATCTATAACTGTCTGTAGTTAAGAACACACTTTCCACAGACATGAAATAAAGCATGTTAGTATATGTCATTATTTCTCCTTTTCCCCCTAATAACTAGATGTAAGAAGGAAAATGGGAATAAATAAAAAAAGCCACTGGATGTCTTTAAGTTTTCTTTTTTTTCTTTTCTTTTTTTTTTTTAAGATTAATAGTGTTGGTCAAGCTCAGCAAGTCAACCTTTGTATATGCATGACAACAAAAGAATCCACACATATGATAGGAGGGAAAATTACTCTTAAGAATCTGTTTAAGGACATATTTGAATTCAAGCCCCGGGTCTTCGGTGGCTTTCCTCCAACTTTAAGTGGCATGGACGAAGTTGAGGAACCTAGATGAATTAAAGTCTTAACACATGATGAGATATGGTACAGGGAATTCACTGTATATGCTCCTTTTTGCTGTGGTAATAATACCCAAAATTATAGGGCCACAAATCAAGAAGAGAAAAAGGTTGCCAGCTTCTCCAGACTGTCTCACAGAAGGAAGAAACCTCTGTAAGGTCCCCATCGCAGAGTTTTTCTTAATCTGTTAGGAGGTGATAGGATTTGTTCCTCTGCACAAGAAACAGAGATTCAACCTCCAGAATCACTGATTTCAGGGGATATGCGGAAGATCAGGATCATTCAGGCAGAGAGGCATTGCAGCTTCACACCAACTCTAGAGGCCCCTGGTATTTCTTAACTTTTGAATGCTTGACTTTACAACCTTAATAATTTTATTTTAACAAAGCTTTGTGGGTTTAAATTCCTAGGTTTTTTTAAAAGACAAGTGAAAACAACCAAAATAGAAAGTCCATCATGAGGGATTACATATGTAACCAATAAGTACTGAGAAAGGAAAAGTGAAGTCCACTTTACAGCCTTAGCTATAAGGCAGCTGGGCTCATGCGAGCTCATGCAATACAGTCTCATGGCTTTAGCCCCTAAGCTCCCAGGTTTAATCCCACCTGCTGATGATCTTGGTCTGTGGGCTTTACACATAAGATAACCACGTGGTTCATCAGTATGGCAGAAATGTTTAGATCTACCACAGACCTTTGCCACTTAAGTTAATGGAATAGCTGATAGTAGTAGCAGGTAGTTATCCTCTGTGAGGAGCAGTAGAGAGACTATGTCAATAGGTTCATGGATATCTGCAAGAGAGGAATGGTGAGACTCAAGCATCTTTGGTTCCATTCCAGGCTCTGAAGTGGAGTGTGCTCTAGTGGATACTGACTCATCTCACCCATTCCCCTCAAGCGTGAGTCCTTCTGTTTTGTACAGCCCTTAGGGGGCTCTGCCGTTTAGTTCACCAGCATGGCTGGCCATGACCTGAAGGCAGCAGTAAAGAAGGCAGGGTGGTAATGTCATACCATGCCACCGTTACTTCTGTGCTTATGCTGGCAATAGGCTTCCTGCCAGAGCTACTCTCTGGTCAAATTTTGAAGACAGTGCTGCTGCCAGCAACAATGCAGAAATCAAGGTGGCAATATCACAACCCCCTTGCACACACAATAACCTTGCAACCCTTGCACAACCACCTTTTGGATCAGGACATCTACAGTTAACAACACAGCAAAATTTCAGATTTCAATATCTGAAATTAAAAAATGTACTACTTTTAAAATCCTTTGACTGTGAAATTGACCAGAATGAATTGTTATTTGGTAGGATTTTACCCATCAGAGAACATCCCAAAGAGAACTGAGTAGAGGTTTGCTCCATCTTCTAATACATAGCTCCAATAAGCACCTTATTTTGGTAGTCACTAGATTGGTTGTTTAAATTTGTACAGATTGTATCAGGTATATTTGCTACACATACAGGATATAATCCTGATTAGTTGTACTCGGCATCCCCTGAGCATCGTCAGCTGAAACATGAATTGTTATCTGCTGTTGTGCTAATGTACCACTTGTGTTCACTGTTTATAATATTTGTCAGCATGAAATTCAGTTCTGTTCTATGCTGATCTGTTCCTCCTCTCAAATATGTTTATTATGGAATAAAATCTTCAGATTCAAATTTGCATATCATCAATAGCAACACAGCTTCAAGGCATCTTGTATCATTATATTATCATCTAAAATACATGAAATTAGCTTATGTTGGATAATAATGCTAAAACATGTCTTCATATTTTGTTTGTGGTATTTACCACAGAGCATTGCCTTATTGTTATCATGGGTTCCTGGCAGTAATTCCCCATTGAAAGTTAGGATGTCAACATGTAGTCAACTACACAATTAACCAATAAGCATGGGCTTATTGGTTATTCCTATCAACTACATTCACTCCTCTCCCCTTGCTGCCTCTGTATCAGAGGCAGCAAAGGTGAGGGGAGGCGGGAGGTGACTTTTAAGCTGGGATTCCACACATGTCAGCTCTGTGGAGCCACCTGTTCACCACCTTACTGCCGCCCACAGAAGCAGCAGGGGAGAGGAGCAGGTGGGAGTCAGTGCTCGCAGGGAGCCAGCTTTTAATCCAGCTCCCCACAAGCACAGGCTCCCACCTGCCTCTCCCCGTGTGTAAACGCTAAAATTTCAAGACCTCCCTGCTGGAAGCCCAGTTGTCTCTCCCTGTCCCAGACACTTCTCTCCTGACTGGAAGCATAGCAGCTGAAGCATGCCAGATGAGGAGTTCGTCACCTGGGCATCCATGCTCTCAATGGGGAGCAGGTATCCAAGAGCATTGGGTTGCAGCAGAGCTCCCAGCAGGGAGATCCACACCTGGAGTCTGGTGGGCTGCTATGCTCAAAGCTGGGAGTCAAGAGCCTGGGGGGGGACAGACAGGTTTCCAGCAGGCACATCTGCACCCAGAGTCTGGTCAACTGCCATGCTCCTGGCAGGAAGCAAGAAACCAGCAACCGAGAGCCTGCAAAATTGACAAGAATGACAGCTAATAGATCATCACTATATATACTGACATAAATCCTGCTCCACTTGTGGTGGAGAAGTTACTGTGTTGGTGTTAATAAGACTCTTACATCGGCAGGATCAAGGCTGTAATGCAGATGCTGACATAATAAGCCTTACGTCGACCTAAGGCTGTAATGTAGACCAAGCCTGAGATGTTTATAAGATGTTTACAAAATCATCTGTGCTCTGCTATTCCCAGAAATTACTAAAATACAAGTTTTCTCTTAAATCTTGACACCATGCTGCATGGCTGTTGTGTTAACAGTAAATGCTACTGCCACAGCTGGGCAGTTTGTAGTTCTAGAATCTCTTCCTTGCCTCCTTTCACACATATAAATTGCAGTTTTAGGCTCTGATCTGGCAGTGAGCTTCATACAAATGCAAAGGTCTGTCTGAACAAAGTTCACTATAGGTTAAGGGCCTCAGTAATTAATAGATGATGTGATTTTAGAAAACCCACACAGAATAACAATTGTAACTGTGGCAACTCCTTACCTAGCAATGTATCTAAAACTCATTTTCAGCGCTTCATTAATTTGCTGCTTATGTACTAAGCCTACTTTTTTACAGTGTAAAATAAGTGTATACCTAGAGTAGATAATTATATTCAGAAACAGTTAATGTGGGAAAAAATTGTTCTTCAAACAATGGAGTGAAACCAGCAGAGCATACAGCATGATGTGCAATGAACTGCCTAACATGCAAGTCTGTGATTAACAGGTGAAAGTAACTCAGTAACATTCGAGACGACAGATGAAGTTAGGGGTCAATAAAAATCTGCCTTCAGTATCTCTCAGGTACCACTCAAGATTTTTTTTTTAAATAAGACAATCCAGGGATATTAAGTGCTACCTGAGGATGACCTCTGATTAACTAAATACAAAGGGGAAAATACATATTTAGTCTAACTTCACAATTTCTCGTATTTGTTTTCCCTCATTCTCTATAGCTGCCATCTCCCGTTATTACCAATTGGGCTGACGCCCAGTTTGTCCTCACTGAAGTTGGCTGCAATTTCCTCGCTATTCTGCTTGTGAGAGTGAGGCTGTCCCACAGTAAAGATGGGAAACAATTCCCACTGTTTCTATTATGGCTGAATTCAGGCTGCCCTGAGGACAGATGGCAGTGCCAGGCAGACGGATGGAAGAGAAGTGCTGAGCAATCTTGTAATCAGGGAACAGACTTAGTTTTGTTAATCCCAGAGTGTTTAGATGCCAAGAGTCAAGCCCCAAAAATACATAGTGAGATTTTAGAAATACAATATTCGGTTTGCCTTTGATTTTTGAGCCTTTAGTGCGTGCACTGGTCACATTTTCAAGCTTCTCTCTCAAACCATAAAGCTAAGAAATTTCTTTTTTTTTAAATTAAGTTTATGATGTAATCATTTGATTCCAAGAACTGGAGCACCCCCACCACTAAATATTGTGAAACTTGTGATAAAATTGTGGAAACTGAAAACACCAAGAATTCAGTGTTGCAGGGTAAGGATATAAAAGGTTAACTGGTTACCCAGTAAGCACTAGCCTTACCAGCATGCGTACTGGTTAACTGGAGGGTGCAGTTGACAGGAGCAGCCCCACCACCATCACCTACCCACAGATGCTGCCCCCTGTCGCCACCCACTGCCCCCCATGCCAGTGGTTAACTGGTTAAATAAATAATGTAGCTGCTTAACTATTTTTGGTGGCTTTTAAACCCTTATTGCAGGCCAGAAGAGAGATTACAGGTGCTGGACAATATCAAGCAGAAGAGGAACATGAGAGGACAGGAGTAAGAATGAAACGGGGTGGCAGACAAATATGGAGGGAAAAGGAGGAAGTCTAGGACATAGCAGGAGAGGTAGGGTCAGAAGAGGAAAAGGACTGTGAAATTTGAGACACAAAAGAAGGTGTGTGGAGAATAGGCTAGAGAGAAAGTGTGAGTATGTGCCTGGGGTAGGAAACTAGATGGAAAAATATACAGAACAAGTGTGGGACAGAAGATAATGGAGGGATGGACAACAAGAAGGTGAAAACAAGGGAGACTGAAAAGGAATGGACTAGATTAGAAGAGATTAAGTGGAACAGGCAGTAAGGAGGCTCACATTTGGGTATGATAGGTAAGATTGACTTTTTAAATTAAAATATTTCCACTTTTGGGACATACAGCTTCACCACCTCAAAACTCAAAAAGCAAAAGGCAGCAAAAAAGTGTTATTTATTAAATGTCATGACTTTTTTAGTATGATTCATAATTTTTGAATGTTTGGGTTGGCAACACTATGACGATCTCTGAAATTACAGAAATGCACTGACACCTATGTGACTTTTCAGTCAATCATTGTTTGCTTTTTATTTGTAACAATCCTTTGTCACGTCTTTGGTCCTTAAGTAAAACTTTCTCATTCTGAGACATTTATTCATATTCTCCCAAATTATTACCTTTCCTACTTTGCACAGTATTAAAGCCTCCAAGTTCTATATCAAACAAATTTAATAACTTTATTTAATGGTACTCTTCATTTAAACACATTGCATTTATTCTAATTCCAGTTCCCAATAAATAGCCAATTCCCAAAAAGTGCTTTGAATGTGTCCTTAGTGTTTGTCTCATTACATGTCTTTAAAACCTTGGAATTCCATCCAATTGCTTCCTGTCTTATTCTGAACTTATCTTGGTTTACTTAAACATGTCTTCAGTGGTGCTTAGAAAACATTCACATTTATTGGGAGAAATCCTAATTCCATTGAAGTAAATGGGCTGTTTGCCATTGTCTTCAATGGAGTCAGGATTTCACCAGAGGCTATTTACCACCATGCTAGTTTGAAAATCATGCAGCATATAATTATATTTACTTATCCTGTCAGTTCATTACTTTTTCCAGGTTTTTGGGTCTTTTTACTCGTTATGCCTTCATTTTAATAGTTTATCATTTTATTAATACAATCTTTCATTTGTGCTCTATTTGGCTTTGGTTTTGCTAAGGATGTTAAATATCAGTTAACTGAATAGTCGATTAACCTCATGAATTTTTATCAGTTTGTCGACAAATCTATAGTCCCAGGCACCCCTGTCTGAGGGGAGGGGTCTGAGCTCCCGGACCCGGCACAAGTCGGAACTGAGCCAGGCTGCCTGCCCACCTGGCTCCTAATACACTTTATGTATTATGGCCAAGGGGTGAGGAGGAAATGCGTGTAGTCTATAGCATTAACCTATAAGCTTTTCCTTATCAGTTAATCGACTATACTATTACAACCCTAGTTTTTTCATGCTCTTAATTGTAGTCTATTATCTGTCTAGTTCTGTTCCTATGAAAACATGCTGAGCTTAAAAAAAAAAATCAATGTTTCGTTCTTAATCATATTTGAATTATCTATATTTGCCAAGAAGACTAATCTGAAACTATATTTGAAGTAGGACAGCATTTATTATAAGCATTATAACAGTAATTAATAAGCATTTCTAAGGCATCAATCACCCTGCACTAACTCATGAATTCATCTAAAAGTAAAGAAGAAAGTCCCCCATCCCAGTTATTAAACTACAAAAAATAAAAGAAAGCCTTCTTATGCTATGTTCCCAAACTTGTAGGATTAATCCTTCACAATTTTCTATTCCCCTATGTCATATTTCAGGGTATATCTAGACTACATGGCTCTGTCGACGGAGCCATGTTGATGAGTTTACTAGACATAGGAAAATGAAGCAGCGATTTAAATAATCGCTGCCGTGCTTTGCCGGTCAGCTGTTTGGCGGCACAGCACAGTAGTCTGGACGCTCCGCAGTCAACAACAGAAGCCTTTGTCGACCGCTCCGGTAAACCTCATTCTACGAAGGATAACATAGCAGTCGACAAAGGCTTCTATTGTTGACCGCAGAGCGTCCAGACTACCGTGCTGTGCTGCAAACAGCTGATCGGCACAGTGGGGTGGCCATTTTGATGTAAATGAAGCAGCGACTATTTAAATCGATACTTCATTTTCCTATGTCTAGTAAACTCATCTACATGGCTCCATTGACGTAGCCATGTAGTATAGACATACCCTCAATTACTGCAACATCCTGTTCCCTGGCCTTCAAGAATGACATCTTGTTCCCCTTATATTCATTCAGAATGCTACTAAAAAGATCATTTTCCTTGCCTGTTATTTTGACTATGCTTCCCTCCCCGCTTTCTTTGCTTCCCTTCACTGGCTCTCACTTCATCATCACTTCAAATTTAAGCTACCTGTCTCCATTTTAAGGCCCTTCACATGCAATCCTCACTCTACCTTTCATCTCTCATTCATTATCAAGATGTTAATCACCACCTCTAGACGGCCTACAGCGCCAGCCTCCACAACCCATTTGTTACGTTTTTGGACAAGTCCTTTCACTGCCTTCTCCTGTGATGCCCTTCTATTAGGAAGAGTTCCCTGAAAACATCCACAGAGAGCTCTCTTAATCCTCCTTCAAACTCTACATTTCAGTGATGCCTACAAAAAAAATAAATAAAAAAAAGTAATAGACTCCTGGCTAGGCTGCTGGTATACTAAGACCGCTGACTATCATGCTGATTAATATGGTCTCTTGTTTCCTGGTATTCTCCCATCTGTCTGCAACCATCTGGAGTTTCTTATTTTCACTTCGATTTTGAGCTTTTGGAGCAGGGACATAGACATCTGCTCAATACTAATTTCTGAACACAAGCCAGACCTGAACCAGACCCAAGACCATCCAACCCATGAGGGTAGAGGTTTTCCTACTCACACCTTCCCTTGGAACCTGAGTCAGCACTGCCAACTCCACCACCCCCTGCCTTTAGATCAGTGCAACAGTGGCTCCTCCCAGCCACAGCTCCCTGCTGCACCATGCTGACCCCAAAGGCAGGAGGAGCAGAGGGGTCAGATTGTTTTTCAACTCAAACACACACTTCTAGTCAGACCCTGCTGGTCTTGGTTTGAGCAGTAGGGCACTCCAGGGACAGTATTGTGGTTCTTTCTTTATATATTGCTTACCACAGTGAGGTCCTGCTCCATTACTAGGATTGATAAGTTGAGCCCTACCAATTTCACAGCTGTGAAGAACACATTACAGACCATGGAATAAGCCCTTCCCAATGAAATCTGTTATCTCCTTGTTCCTAGGAGCACCCCATGAAAAGGGGATTTCTACTTCTGAGTGGAAGAAAGCCGTTTTTGACAGATCCCTTATGCCTCCTGCAAGGAGGTTTACAGGCGGCCATTTTAATGCAAATTAAGCACGGGATATTTAAATCCCCGCCTCATTTGTAACGTCGACCTGCCTAATCTGCATCCCTCTGCCGACAGAGGGAAGCAGTCTAGACATACCCACAGTGTCTGAATCCTACAATTCCTACTTCCCTAACACCTAAAGCTATTCCTTGTCTTTCTATTTTCATTTGAGCTTGCTTAAAATCTCATTTGTTCACTATTTAGCCCTCATTCCCTCATTGATTTGTCACCCCACAGCATTTTGGTTACCTTCCCCGGGGTATATGTACTTCAAGGTCACAGTCTATTTTTATCAGGCTTCTTGCATATATAATGTGTTGGCACATTACAAGATGTCTTTTGACAATACACTTCTTCCTTACCATAAGAGTCCCCCCCCCTTTGCTTATTTGTTATCTCCTTCTCCAGTCTTGTCTACACTACAGTCTTTAGCTATCAATGTAGGTGCACTTGACTGGTGTGAACTCTTACTGCAGAAAGTGCATCCATGTAAACCATGATTAGAATGAAAGGGGTTTACTAGAATAACTACACTAATGGCAAAAGCCAATGCTTCATGATACCTCTTTCACACCTTAGCAAAAGAAGTGGACAGGAAGAAATATTAACTGTTTTCCCTTCTTCTTAACTGACTAGTGCCTGTTACAGTTCCACCTTAGCCCATTAGCTGATATAAAATTATGCTTTCCATTCTTATCTGTCCACTCTTCCAACATGCTAAGGACTACACGTAACAATGAGAGTCAAGGATACCAAACTTTATTATATTAAACAGCAGTAAGTTACATTTCTGGGTATGTTAAAATAAAAAAATCCAAGAGAAAATGAAACATTAATGTTAGCTCATAAGGAGTACTAGTTTCTTCAAAAATACAAACTTTTAAATATTAAAAGCAACACATTTTAAAACCAAAAACTGGGAATTCAAGGCTATTCTGATGCATTTGCATAGTTGTCTTGAACTGGGACCCCTACTCTCCTTATATAGTTCCAAAAGGGCACCCTATCTAGGCTTCTAGATTTCCCACTATTACCGCTTCTGGATGGAGACCAGCATCTGTCTCTTGTGACCAGGACAGTTCCAGGGTGACAGTTCTCTGCTTTCTGTGGGTTATTTCCAGCAGAAAACCAATCTGCCTAAGCAAGGATACTTCACTTTTCTCTGAAGAGACTATGTACAATATAATTGTCCCAGTTACAAGTCACCAAACAGTTCTTTCTAAGCAAGCATATTTTATTCTTACGGTAAAAGCAATACACAGAAAACATGCTAAAAATTACAAATAGACATGCACACATGCTCGTAAGCTTACCAGAGATGACCCCTGTAACTCCAGCATGGGCTCTGGTAAGTAAGCTGTTCTTCAAAAACCCCCACACAGGTGTCCCTGTGGTTTTGAGTTCATAGCACCTTTTTGCCCAGAACAGTAACCACACATGAATCTGTGAACCACTAATTTATCTGATTAGGTTCTTTGAAGATACCCTGAAAATGTTATCAGCCAGACCACAAGCTCTGTTGACTCTACAGCTTCAAATGGATAGATTCCAGGTGTTCAATTTGCATTGCCTTTATACCACCAATATTTCCTAGGAAATCTACTTTATACGTATAGACTCAAAAAGTCTTCTGAAGTTCCTAACATCTCCCAGAGTTTGCATTAATCCTATCTTCCTCCTAAAAGAATTCCATACAATTCCACTACAATTCTAAATATTTGCATTTTAACACAGACGGCTCCTAAAATACTTAAGCTTAATTTTGTAAAGTTTAAATAAAGAAAGTTTGTTCAAAATATTGCAGGAAATAGCAATCTGTCACAACATTTTCTTTCAAAGGATCAATAATACTAGAGATATAATGCCCTCATACATATTTTCCTTTCTTTAAAAAAAACCACCAACCCTGCGCATATTTTTCTAAACAATGTTTTCTGGAAGACTGATAAACGAGAAGCATTTCTTGTCACTTATGAACTAAATCTGAAGTTAACAGGCCCCATATACTCCTTTCCAATATAGATGCACACAAAGGGTGTAAGAAGAACATGAAAGGTCCTACACAATTGACAGAACAGCAAAAACCATTCTTCTATAGTATGCTGTATCCCCACTCTGGGAGTCTGTGAAAGCCACTCTGTAGTCAATGCTCTTCAAATGCTTTTTGGGGAGAGGTAAGGAGCACACATGCTTTATGCTACAGTCCCATCAACTAGTGGAAGATTTTGAGTAGAAAATCTGCATTATAATTAATGCTGATCAAACCAGCAGTAATTCCCCCCTTCATCTTCTACTTGGGATGGGTGTGGGAGATGGAGAATGATGGAAAAGAACAGCTACTGACATCACAGTTCTTTGGTAAGCGAAGCTCTCAGCAGAGAAAGAGAAGGCCAAGGAGCACTGTGGATAGGACAGCTCTTATACTTGACAGCCGGAGACTGCCCTTGTGAGATTTTCAAATTGTGGAGGTTGTAGCCTCCACAATTCCTCAAAGCCATCCCTCCTCTTTAGGAGCTTAATCTAATCCCTGCTGATGTTAACAGAAACCTATATACGGATGTATATTGGTATTACATTTGGTCCTTAGAGAGCTTGTAAAGGAAATTCAGTTTTCTGTGTATACTTTTCCATCCTAAAGATTTTCTTATACATGTAAGGAACACGTAAGCTAGAGCTTTTCCCAACTAAAATTTGGCAGATTGTTTACAGCAACAATCTTATTTCTGAGAAGTAGCCTTATTTTTTACAACTCTGGAATTGTCTACACTGCTAAATTTAAAACACAGGTACAGCAGCACTTTAATGCAGCAGCGTGATCATGGCACCAACGCTGGGAGAAACTTTTCCCCAGAACTCTAAGTAAACCACGTCCATGAGGGGAGTAGCTAATAGCACTGGGAACAACACTCCAAGCATCAGAAGCCTGTTTACATTGGAAGAGTTCTGTAAAATTCCTGTCGTTGGGAGGGTTGTTTTTTCACAACCCTGAGCAAGAAACTTATAGTGAAGTAAAGTGGAAGTGTAGACAAACCCTCAAGCGCTGTTGAATACATTACCAATGATTTAATGTCAGTTTTGTAGTCATATTACTGTGAGCTCAACTATATGCTTGTGGTTTAAATAATATATATGAAATACTTATTCACAATGGCATTTATATAATAAAACCAAATCTCTACACCAAAATGTTCTAACTCAATGTTTCTCAACGATACAGCTTATGAAGACAGCAAGCCAGCCACTGGTATCAAAAAGATGGAGAAATACTGATCTAACCTCATAGAGATATTTTGTTTTTTTCTGCACTGAAATTTTATCAAGTGCTGCTGTAAATTAATTTTTCATAAAACACAAGTAACCCTGGACAAGTCACTTGAGTTAAATGTACTTTACACCTTTCTTCCTTTCTGCAATTCTATATAAGAACCACATATCTATAGTACTTACATACCAGATAGAGTAATTATGATTCACAGTAAGATAGTTACAGTGCATTCAGTGCTTCATTTCTTCTAGGTCATTCCAGTTATATGTAAAATGT
Organism: Pelodiscus sinensis; assembly: GCF_052426305.1. Classification (NCBI taxonomy): domain Eukaryota; kingdom Metazoa; phylum Chordata; order Testudines; family Trionychidae; genus Pelodiscus; species Pelodiscus sinensis. The sequence goes on from NC_143053.1 coordinate 89,353,657, forward strand.
TTATTTCTTACCCATCTTCAGCTCTAGCAAAATTAGATTTGCAATATACTCTGAAGATGGTCAGGTGCAGTTCTAAGGCAAGTTCTGTAATACTGCTTTATCTCTTCATTTACTGTTCATTAACATAGGCTACACTGACAGGCATGACTGATCACATCCTCCTTCACAATCCTAAACAAAGCCTGAATATTCACTACACCAAGATTTCATTCTCAGGGGACTCCTTTATTTGCCCATACAAACAGGATTCAATTGTGTACAAAACCAGCAACCAACACAAAATATTTACTTCTTTTGATAACTTACACCTGTACAATAAACCTAGAATCATATATGCTTGTGTATATTACTATAGAAAAATAAAGCTTGGTGCAAAAAACAAGCTTCTGAGCTCCATATGTCCCGCAGGTATACAGATAAGTAGGGTGGACTAGCACTTTAATTTAGAGTATCTTTGCTGCCCTTCATTACAAATTTAATAAAAAACATATTTAAAATGTTTTTTAAATGTAGGATCCTAATAATTAACATAATGTACAGATAAAACGAAATATTTAAGAATTGTTTTCTCTTTCATGTCAGTCCTCGCAGGACTTAACTTGATGGTTATTTCTTCTGCATAAACTGATGTCTTTACAGAGCTCTTTATGGTATGTGACCCTGGGCTTGATCCAATTTAAGTCAATGGAAAGGATACAAGTCATTTCACTGAGCTTTGGATCAGACCCCTATATGCTCATCTGAACTTGTTATAATGCCATCAATTTCTGCAGGAGGAACAAAACAATGAACTCAGCTATTTTGTTGGGGTTTTTAAAATATGAACTAGCTCAGTTTCATTTTAAAATCTATGTATTTGTAAATTCAAAAATACCAGTGTATTCCCATAATAATGTAAATCAGGGTTTGAAAAATCCACTCACAGGAAGCTGTTCTGGGAAAGTACCACCAATTTCTTCAGAATCTTGGGGAGGGGGCGGTATTTTAAAAGTAATTAAGTTCTAGTCCTTATATTTGTGATGATAACTTTGGTTGAACCTTCCAAACACAAACTAATTCAGTGATCTTCCTAAATCTGCAGACATAGCTCCAGTGCCTCTGCTACTCATTGTTTCCGAAGCCACAACCAAGTGAAACTATGATTCTTGTCATTCTCATTGCTACTCACAATCTTCTGGTTAATAGCAATTAAAAGCTAGAATCAGGTTGATTTCATGCTACTGCTTCTTAGGAAAGCTATGGGCTAGAAGCATTACACCTACCCTACGTAAGAGGACCTGAAAACAGAAGCTGAGAGAACAGCAGTGAAGAAGAATGAACACTGTCAAGATAACTTGGTAGAATCCAGAAAGCTGAGCAAGAAGTATATTTTGCAAAACCACCCTCAAAATATTATAGCTGTCAGGAGGATATAGGGTGGGAAGGAACAACACAGACAATGTTAATCCCTTTCAGCAGCTGTGGGTAGTGTTGAGTGGAGGATGCAAATTTATCAGATGCAAATTTATCAAATTTATCAGATCAAATTTACCACCTGGAGGCCGATACAAAAAATGAAGCCTATGAGCAGGGATTAGGAACAGCATTGTAGTAGGAATCCCAGTATCTTTTCTCTTTTTCTTTGCTGTGCAGAGGAGGAAGCACTGTCTCTTGGCCCCCTCCTCCATCCAATCTTTTATACCAATCTGTGGTTAATGGGTTTGCCCCTCTGGCTTTTAGGTGTATAGTAAGATTTCCAAGACCTTAATAAAAGACTCCGATGGACAAAAGGAAAAAACAACAACTAAGCCTTGTCTACCCTAGGATTTAAAGTATAATATTAGCTAAGCAATACATTTTAGAAGTCCAGTGTAGACAAGGCACACTGCATTTAACATGAGCTAAACTGGTCAAATTAAAGTCTAGAAAGGAACCTGAGCTTTGAATCACATGTTAATCCTAGCCTAGACAGGGATTTATTGACAACAGCTAAGGAAATGATGACCTGTTATAAGAAAGAAAAAAGAAACTGGAGTGAAGCCAGAAAAGGAAAGGAAGTATCAACAAAAACAAGAGAGATATACCAAGTTAATACATTTTCTGAAAAAACTCTGTTGCTGATTGAAAATATTAGAAGTAAAATGTGCTTCTGCAATACATAGCTCTCTTCTTGTATACCTGCTGCAACATGCAAGGGCCTGTTGTGGAGTTGTTGTCCCACTGGCTAGGAGATGTGTACATTTTTCAATTGATGTAATATCAGACTTTTAGAAAATGTATTTAAAAAGCATTCCAGGTCACTTTTAAATTGCAATTTCCATTAGACTCATCACAAGATTATGACCTATTTTTCACTGTATGTATTTTGATATTGTTATGCACCCTCATTAGCTCCGGTCAGGATTACTATAATTCTCTGTCACTGTTTTCCCAGACACATCTATTAAAAGACTTCATTAATTCATAATGCCAGACGTGGTATTCATGTTCTAAAATGCTTAATTTACGTCTCTCCCATTTTGAAGACGTTATATAATCTTCTGTTTCACATCATCTTTCAAATCTTGATTCCTGTTAAGGAATTCTGTTGACATTTACTCTTACTATGATGTGGACTTTAGTGGTCTATTTTCTGTGTGGTCTGCTTCACTTTTATATCCTTCATATTTATGGTTTTACATTTCATGTAGAAACCATACTTTGTTTACATAAAAGGAGCTTACTGGGTTTTTTTTCCATTTATGAACATGAGCTTTGAAACTCCATAGACTGGGAATGCACTCTCCTTTTTCATTACAATTGAAAATACATTTTTCTGTAAACTTTAAAACACCTCATTGTGTTACTACTTCTCTGGCCAACATATATTGGTTTTGCTATTTAGCTAATGTTAGCATACTTATCTATAACATCAATCTATTTCTGGTACCTCTTCTAAGGTGCTAATCTTTCTTAGAAAATGTTTTGGGAGAGATAATGTAAGCATGTACTTCATGAGTATATCTTATATATACTTATAATAAGGTATTATATTACTCATACCTAAAATATATATTATAGATAGATTATAATTATACTCCATTACAAAATATTAAATATAAAGATCTGTTTGTATACATTTAAAATAAATACATATCAGAGCCTGTATGTTCAACCCTGGATATAGAAAATATATAATAAATACTTAATTGTATACATGCTATAATATTTCTCCTTAATCACTACATGCCTCTGTTAACTTGATCTCCGGGAAAAATGTACTGTTTTTTTCTTTGTGGATACTAAATGGCACAAAAGAAGGCACACATTGTTAATACCTCCCCCCAACATTCAGTTCTTCGGAACAATGTGCACGGTTTTTCTGACAGCTGTTCTCTTTGTTTTGCTGTGCAGCGCCCTCCCTGTCAAGCTGACCAACATGGGCATCTTTCACTGATTCCCCTTATGCAGGCTCCTTCTCTCACCAAAAGGAAGGATTCTGATTGAAGGAAGAGCCGGAGCTCTCCAAATCCACGCGCACACCTTTGTGTACCTCGGGCATTGTTGGTCATTCCAGCTTGGATAGAGGCATGCATTAGTGCACTCGGCAAGCTCTCGCAAAGAAACCTACAGAGTCCGATTTGCTCTGATACCTTCTAAAGTGCAACACGCCCCCGCCCTGCCTCACCGAGCGGTCCCACTATAAATTCTCTGCCATTCTGCGGGCTCTGTGCTGCGCGTCTACACACCAACCATGATGCAGCGGGGGGAGGAAGATATGCAGTAGGAATAGGACACAACATGGGAGATCCCAACCCCGAATTTAATGCAGCAATTTATTACGGGGGGAGAGGGGAGTCACACCCATGCACGGCGGGATTCACACTCCGGGGGGAGGGGGGGGGGTCAGGAGATGAATCCACCAAGTCCGCGGGCGGACGGGTTCTGGGGAAGGGGATTTATACACAATGTGCACGGAATAGCATTGCCCTGAGAAGAGACTCCGGATTCATGTCGGTGCGGGGCCGTGAGGCAGGGGCGGCGGCGAAGGGCCAGATAACAGGATGGGAGCCCCAGGTCCATACAGCGGTGGGGAACGGGGGGGGATGCCCCAAGCCCGGACACGAGGCTCAGACTCGGCTGCGGGGGGAGCCCCCGGCGGGAGCCGAGCCCCTAACTCGGGGCTCTGGGTTGCGGAGGGCGGGGAGCAGCCTGAGCCCGCCGCACTTACCTGCAGCCGGAGGGGGAGCCTCGCTGGGAGGCTCCAGGGTGACGGCTCCGTCCTTCCAGATGCGGATGTGGGCGGCCGCCTCGGCCCTGGCGGCGGGGGGCTGGCGGCGGCCCCGGGCCCGCAAGGAGCCGCAGCACTGGTAGCACACAGCCCACGCCTGCTCCTCGTTGATGGGCTGGTTGTACAGCTTCAGGATCTCCTCCAGGGACAGCGCCTCCCGCGCCCCGTCCTCCCGGGGCCAGTCTCCCGGCAGAGCCTCCGCCGCAGCCCCGGCCCGAGCCATCCCCGCTCCGCTGCCGCCTGCCGCGCCTCACCGCCGGGCGCTCTGCGGCCGGGCCCCGCTGCGTCCTGGCCGCGCCGCCGGCTCCATCCTCCCCCTGCCCCGCCAGCCCGCGCAGCCGGACACGCGGCGAGCCCAGACCCGCCGCCGCAGCGCCCCAGCCCCTCAGCGCGGCCGCCTGCTCATAGCAACGCCACGGCGTCCCCTCCCCGCCTGGGCCGCACCGCCTCCTGCCGGCGGGAAAGCGAGGCCCGGGAAGCCGCTCAGTGACTGGCAGGAGGCGACTGGGTTGGGCTGAGACAGGACCCAGCTCGAGCCGCCCCCTACAGCCCGCCCCTGGCCCCCTCTTCCTTTGCTAAAGCGCTTGCGGCACCGGGCACAGCTCCGCGCTGCGGGCGGGGACACGCGTGACCCACATTTGCACGCAGGGGCTCAGAAAGCCACGGATGGGAACGGGGAGCGACACACAGCGCAGGCCAACAGCAAAGAGGCGCTTGTTTGTGCAAGCAGGGTGACAGGCAAGAGAGAGAGACACAGGCGCTTTCTACTCCGACATCCAGCTGCCATAGCAACCGGCTAGCCGCTCAGCAATAAATACTAAAGCGAGATGGCTGAAGGGATTTTAAAAAACCAAAACAAACAGTGGAAATCACCATCACGGAGCAGCTAAACATGTGACAGAGCTCCCCTGACTTGATCATATTTATAATGTGCAAGCAGAATACAATCCAGCCCAGTAACACGGTGTGCTTTAATATACAGGGTTTTTTAAAAGGGTCGATTTCACAAAGCTGAAAATAATTATGAACCCACGTCAGATGGGAGAACAAATTCAATTAGAGCATTTTAAATGATAATTAGGAATAGGGTCCCAAAAGCCATAATCCACAAATGAGAAAGAAGGTTGTGGTGGTTAAAATAAACTACCTGATTTAAAGGGGAACGGAAGGTTGCTGTAAAAATAAAATTTTATATAACAAAAAAGAAGAGATCAAAAGTAAGGAATATAAATCAACGGCAGTTGAATTTGGTTCATCCCGGCACTGGAAGATGGTACTTTTTTTGGGAGGGAGGGGAGAATGCTCCAGTATTGTAACATTTCCTTATTTCATCATCATCAACATCAACAACCATGGGCTCAATGCCCGTTGGTTTCCAATGCCTCCCTCACTATTTCCTTCCATCTTTCCCTGGCCAGTGTGGAGTAGCTTAGTTTCTGTAGACTAGCTCCGCACCAATCTACTGTATCTCCTAGGTATCTAAAAAGGGTGTCATAAGGAGGAGGGAGAAAACTTGTTCATTTTGGCCTCTGAGGCTAGAACAAGAAACAATGGGCTTAAACTGCAGCAAGGGAGGTTTAGGTTGGACATTAGGAAAAAGTTCCTAACTGTCGGGGTAGTCAAACACTGGAATAAATTGCCCAGGGAGATTATGGAATCTCCATCTCCAGAGATATTTAAGAGTAGGTTAGATAAATGTCTATCTAGACAGTATTTGGTCTTGCCATGAGGGTAAGGGACTGGACTCGATGATCTCTCGAGGTCCCTTCCGTTCATTCTGCAGCTATGCCCAAATAGCTGTAACTTCCATTGTATAACCTTCTGCATTAGGTTCTCTTTCGGTTGTATCTTCCTATGTAATTCCTCATTGGTGACCTTCTGCATCCATCCTATTCTCAGGATCTTTCTATAACAACTCCTCTCGAATGTCAATATCCTTCTCTTTTGAATCTTTCATTATCACCCATGTCTCACATCCATACAACATGCTGCTAAATACACGTTTTCAAGACACTCAGCTTCGTTCCTAAGCTAATTGCTTTACTTTTCCAGATCTTATCCATCGCCTTCAAACTCGCTCTTGCTTTTGCTATTCTAGTCACTATTTCCTTCTCACAGTCTAGATCATATGTCATGTTGCTCCCCAGATACATGAACTTCTCTACGTTCTCTAGTTCGATACCATCTACACTGATCTTCCTTCCTATTTCCTTATCTCCAAATACAATTGTCTTCGTTTTAGCTATACAGGCAGTCCCCGACTTATGAACGGGTTACGTTCTGAACACCTGGTCATAACTCAATTTGGTCATAAGTCAGAAATACCCTTAAACGCCTTGCCCGCGCTGTTCGAAAAACTTGACATACATGGTTCTCAACTCGAAAATATTATAATGGGGTTAGTGGGAGGTTGGTCGTAAGTCGGTGTGTTCATAAGTTGAGGAGTGGCTGTATTCATAATCAGTCCATATTGCTTTCCTTCCTCATTTAGGACCTGCACCATTCTCGCTAACTTCTCCCTAATTATAATTGGAATAAAAAACCTTCAAGATATGAACTGCAATTCAAGGCAGTGATGTCTTCTCTGGAGACAGCATAAAACATTAAACATCACTTACAGATAATGTTCCCGTTCATCTTAATGGGACATTTACTAGTCATAATTTAAAATATCATCATGAGTAACTATTTAATTGCTCTGTAAAGCATATAAAGAAAAGGGGCAGTTATTGTGTGTCTTGGTTTAGTGTCATAGGTGAGAAGGACTTGATTTGAGGCCAGTTACTGTAAGAACTACCAAGGCCTCCGCCCTGTAGTTCAACCTATTTTGCATATATTCCTCTCTGTTAGAACACTAGGGGGAAGAGATACACTCTGCAACAGGGCAAATAAGTAACTTTTATGCATGTTAGAAATAGAAAAAACTCTTTCAGTCATCACCCAATCTAAGTCTCTGTCAATACAGGATTGTTCCCTGTAGAACATGAAATTAGAAGGCTTTATGTATTGAAAGATATATTGCTCAAGTTGGGAGGCAGAAGAAGCTATTATGTTGCTGAACAAATGTAATTTAAATATAAAGGAAATATTACCCATAGCATTTGTATGTTAGAAGGTTTGCAAAAATGTAAAATTAGGGGTTATGTGAAGATTTCCATACTGTTACAGAGTTGCACTTTGGATCCATACAACCCTTTCTGATCAAATTTCACACTCCTATTCAGTTAGCTATGTGGTTTCTCCTATGACTTATTTAATATATGAACTGCATGTAACTCAAGGTTTAAATGATAATAACCTGAGAACTCCCAGTAGTTACAAGGGAAGCCCCATAAGCATTGTAATACCAGGGACCTACTGTGACACCAGGAAAGTGAACCAGTAAGGTGGATCACACTTGGGCTGCGTCTACATTGGCATGATCTTGCACAAATACTCTTTAACGCAAGAGTTCTTGCGTTAAAGTATTTGCACAAGAGAGTATCTACACTGGCATGTGCCTTTGTGCAGGAGATGTGCTTTTGTGCAAGAGCATCCGTGCCAGTGTAGACGCTCTCTTGCGCAAGAAAGCTCTGATGACCATTTTAGCCATCGGGCTTTCTTGCGCAAGAAATTCATGTTGCCTGTCTACACTGGCCTCTTGCACAAGAACAGTTGCGCAAGAGGGCTTATTCCTGAGCGGGAGCATCAGAGTTCTTGTGCAAGAAGCACTGATTTCACACGTTAGAATGTCAGTGTTCTTGCACAAGAACTCCCCTTCAGTGTAGACTGGCAGCATGTTTTTGCACAAAAGCTTTGGTGCAAGATCATGCCAATGTAGACACAGCCTTGTTGTATCAGGGCTCTTGACAGAGGGCTGAAGAATGTGCTTCTCCTATTAATGTAGAACATGGAGGCCATGTTGTTTGTCAACACCTGAACCACAGAGCCCTCTAGTTGTGGAAGGAACACTGCACACCTGGTCAACTGCTCTGAGCTCTTTGACATTTATATACCATGTCAACTCCTTTGGGTACTGTGACGTAGTGGGGGTACTTGCTGGGCTGTGGTGACCTCTGCTGTCTGGAGCAAGACCCAGCAGGGAAAACCTCACTATGCAAAGGTGATGCCAAACCTGTTGAACCAGATACCCCCCATGGAGAGGAACAAAGGAAGGGGGAATGCTGCCCTGGCTGGGGGGCAGGGCTGGAAGAGGGTTAGTTGGTTGCTGGCTGGGAACATGGAGGAGACAGCCTAGGGAAAGGGGCTAGAGTTTAGGGGCCCAGTCTCCCCCATCTCAAGGGGGCCTGAGGCATCCTAGCCCAGCTCTGTGACCAGATTACATCTGTGCTGTGCTGTATCCTGGAGAGGCAATAAACTTCCTCCATTCCACCGGCTGGTGCAGTCTGTTTGTGCCATTTCGGGGTGCAGGAGACGGGGGACCCCCAACGCGCCGTCACAGGTACCATGTACCTTATGTGCATATTGCTCTGAGATGCAACCTCAGCTGGGGCCCAGGGTGTCCAATATCAACTAAACTGATGGATGTGGGCTGTCGAACGAGATTCCTTTCAGGACTGTTCTGGGTTTGTTCCAACACTGCATTGCCTTGGTCATATTCAGTGGAATGGTGACTGCCTTGTCCCGGTTATCTCTAGTTGGGAGGTGCACCACTGCTAGAGCAGTCTAATCCAGAGCCTTGCATGGCAAGGTGTGTGCATGCTGCCACATGACCCAGTAATCTCAGACCAACCCTGGCACCCATGAAGGGAAAATGTGGAGACTCCAGTGAAGAGACCTCTCATTGCCTGGAACCTGCTGAGTGGGAGGAAAGCCCTCAACATGGTAGAATCTAGTATTGTCCTGGTAAAACAGTTAGGCTTTGTTTACACTGCAGGGTTTTTGTGCAAGAAGCTTTTTTCAGAAGAGATCTTCTGCAAAAACTTCTTGTGCAAAAGCACGTTCACACCTCAGAAGCGCATTGCAAAAGCGATGTGCTTTTACGTAGGAGAGCATCCACACTGCATGGACGCTCTTGCGCAAGAAAGCAGAGGTGCTCTGATGGCCATTTGCGCAAGAAACGCCTGCGGAGCATCCACACATGCCTTTTTGTGCAAGAGCTGTGGAGCAAAAAAGAGTTATTCCTCATGGGGAGAGGAATAACTACCAGCAAAAGCCCTCTGTCCTGTCAAGTAGCCTAATTCGAACTACCTACTCCGTGCCGCGTGTAGCCGCGGGCACGGAGTCCGCACTAACGGTGATTTAAAAATGGCAGCGCCCGGCAAGATGCAAATGAAGCCCGGGATATTTAAATCCCAGGCTTCATTTGCAACTTTGAATGCCTACATTAGCCACCCTAGTTCGAACTACGGTGGCAGTGTAGACATACCCTTGCTTATTGCCTGCTAAAACTACCAGCAAATTTGAGGCAAGGTGGGTGTGATGGGGCACCTTGGCTCCACACTGTAGATCAGACTGTGGGCTAGGCCCAGCTGGTTTAAAGTGGCCCTCCCACACGGCCGTGCCGGGCATGCTCACAGGTGAGCTGGAATATAAAAGGCCCTGAGTCAGCTCACTCGACTCTGACCACTGAAGGGAAAAGACTGGCTAAGCCAGCTCCAGAGCTGGAAGAACAGATGCAGCCAGAGCTGATGCTGCAGCTGCTACGGCCTCAGCAGTAAATGCTGCAGCCACAGCCCTGGAGACAGCCTGGAGGTACTAGTGATGGGGAGACACACAGGGTGGTAGGGAGTGGCCCAGGGCAGGGAATTCAACCCCCGAGTGCTCAGTGTGTTGCAGGGAGGGAACCCCCACTGAGCATAGCAAGCAATGGACCGAGCCACTGCCCATAGGGCCCTGGGCCAGGAGCCCGTGGAGTGGGAGGGCCTGGGTCCCTCACTCCCTTACCTCTCCCTCTGCAGTGCTCCTAAGCAGTAGTCATCCCTGGAGCCTGTGGAGTAGGCCTCAGGGCCATATTTACCCCAATAAAGGGGAGCACTATGAGGACTAGGCCTCAGGGTCATATTTACCCCAGTAGAGGGGAGCACTATGAGGACTAGGCCTCAGAGCCATATTTACCCCAATAGAAGGGGGATGTTGCAAGGACTAGGCTTCCAGGGCTGTATTTACCCCCAATGGGGGAGGGGGGGCATACTGCAAAGACTGGGCTGCAGGGTTGCAAAGGTTGAGTGAAACCCCATGAGATCTATGGCCATGGCCCTGAAAACCTTATGGTGCCACTAAAGCAACAGGTGCCACTAAGGGAGGACCCTGACCTGCCTGCAAAGGCTCTTGGTTTGACTCCAAGGTCTGGGTTGGGGAGCCAACCTCCAGTGACTAGGACTATGCAGAGACTGACCAAGTGTGTCTGTCTGAACTGTGTCCAACCCATCTGTACGTGGCAACAACCCATCACACAGATTCTGGTGACCAGTGGCTGCATTTGGCAGGTCTGCGATGGAACCTCAGTGATTGACACTGAATGTTCTCAGACTGGTGCCAAGGAATGGAGCGGGAACAGGAGCATGACCAATCCCGCATGGTTGAGTGCTGGCCCTGGGGTGGTGACAGTGCTTTTTTTATGTGCATAAAAAAAAGTGCCGGTATTCCAGGGGAAAAGTTGTTGAGCTCTGATTGGAGTTGCTGGTACTGCATCTGGAGGTGCCGATACTGTGCAGCTATGGAGCAACAATCCTGTCCACGGTACTGAAGTCATGGGGCAGAATGTGGTTCAGAAGGGCCCCCCCCCCACCTTGAAGCAAATATTGCTTCAAGCCCAGAGTAGCACCAAGCGATTGGTGTCTGAAGCTCCAGTTGGGTTGCAACGCTGTGTCCAGAGTGTGGTGGCTCTCAGTGGGTGAGCGCTTGTGGGATACTCCGAGATGGAAAGCAGAGCTGCGCAGATAGGAACTGAGGGGGCAATCCCAAAGCAGGCTTACCCCTAGATGTGGGAGCTGCTATAGGCAGTGTGGGAACACCAGAGGGACAAGATGTCCTGCCCCAACTTAAGGGCATCTGGGGCTGATGGCATTTCCAGGTGCTGGACTCCAGTGCTGTTGTCTGGGGAGGCAGGCATATACTTGGGAGGGCTATTCTCTTCAACTGAAGCTGGGGCCTGATTCCCACTTGGAGGTAATGAGCCCCCCCTTCATGGGTCTAGGATCATCTATTGCCCTCTCTTTGCCCTCGTGCAGAAGACCAACCTCTCTCAGTCTTCCAATGCCAAGTGAGCACTCTACACTGAGGCCGCAGTGCTGTGTATGGTGTTCAATCCCAACCACTGCAGTGTCAGTGTCAGCACCATTTCCACAAGGAATGCATTTATCCAAGTGTTCCACTCTTCTTTTGTGTATAGTTTGAAGCTTTCACAAACGTGACACCTGTCACTAATGCGTAAGCATCTAGTGTTGGGGGTTACTGGCTGACTCCACTGGTTGCCGTTCTTAAACCGCGGGGATTGGGGCATGCTCCATCCTAAGGCTAAGTTCTGTTAAGGATACTTAACTGAACTAAGAGAACTCTTAAGTACAAGAAAAACTAGTTGCAACAACTGTTCATAGGTAGCAACTGGGAAAAAAAGATTATTGAAGCAAGAGAGTGTACCGTACACTGGTAAGAAGAAACTGAGGGTTGGGGAGCACATAGAACCTCTTATCACATCATGAGGGTGCCACGTCAGAGACGCTCCCCTGCGGATACTGGTAAGGGAAAAACCTACAGCACCAGTGCATGTGGTGAACACAGACACCTAATTTGTAATCAACATGAGCAAACACTCGAAAAAATAGATATTTGTATACATATTTTAACAAATGCAGTTCTTGACTACTGAAAATGTAAATAAAGAAACTTTTATTAAAATAAAAATATACCTCATATATAAATACACTCATTATGGTATATACAAACATTTTTCTGCCTTAATTTTGTTTTAAATACACACATTAAATATTCACAACCATCATTGGAGTGGTGCTTACCCAAAGTGACACACTGAATGTTGTAATTAATGTGATTTTTAATAATAATGTTCCTTTGTACCAGCACTTATATTTCGTAGAGCCTTGAAACAGTGCACATACATGATTTTTCTTTAAAGTACAGAGCGGTATTTACAAGCAAACATGATCCAAACAGCACATGCTGATTCAGGGTATGTAAACACTCTCACACGAACTGCAAGCCGCACTTGGTCTCCTCTACAACAGATTATTTCTTCACAGAAAGAAGACCTATTTGGCAGAAAAGAAACCTGACTAATGATATGGTTTAAATATTGCAATTAGATGTGAGTTATTAAATCACCATTAAAACTTTATAGTAAAAAAAAAAAACCTGTACTATTTTTAGTCATGATTGAAGAGATGTATTTCAAGGATATCACTATGCCAGGAATCTGACTCTCTCATGCTTTGAGAGAGTAACATCATTACCCTATTAGAATTGAAAACTCAATAACCTAAATGAAACCAAGCACAGCCCTCTTCTGTATATCACCTCACTAAACACTTCCAACAACAAGATGCCAGGTTATATATTGCTACTTATTATTTACTGTCCTTAAGTGAGTTTTCAATTTGTGGGGCAGTGATCATAGAAAAATACTTTATATTCCCAATTAAATTCAAATTATCTCAAGTGTTTTAATAAATCTACCCGTATTAAAGCTTTAACCTGCTAGCTAATACTGCCAATAATTCTACTGACTGTGGTTACTGTGATTTTACTAGTTGTCCACGAGACCCTGGGCTAAGACAAATTACTTAGTTCACACAGGCTTCTAAATAGTTACTACTGATCTGAGCTGGATTTTGATTAGTGACCTAAATAGGAAAAGCTCTGTCCCCCATTTCCCGTTAATTATGCCATTCTGTTTTCTTGTTAAATCCCTTATGCGTAAAAGGTGATAGTATAATTTAGAATTATTTCAACTTCATCAATTATGAAAACTCACAACTTATTACATTTTTACAAAACCCAACACTACTACATTTACATGTTAATCTTACCGAAGGCACGTAGCAAATGCTCTCCTTGCATTTCTGTAAACAAAATGGATAGGGAATCCTTTAAATGTGTGACCATCAGGTACTGCTCTTCTTATAGCATCTTGAAATTCTTCGTTCCCTGCAGAGACACTCGTTGTACGTTCAAGCTCATAGGCCGCCAAGGCTGGTGACAAGAGATAAGATAGCTGGTCATCCCAAACTGTAGTAAGGCCCAGATCCTATAGGATGAATCACAGAAGAAAGAGCTCAGTAGAGAATGACTGGTCTCATGGCATTAAAATAATGTTTAAAAATATGATTTGATTAATAGACATCTAGAAAATTTATGTACTGAGATCACAGCCTACTATGCTGACCAATATGATCTCACTGTTCCCTTATACTTCCCGATTGCTATCCATCTGCTATCTTTGCTTCTATACTTAAACTGTAAACTCTTTTGGGCAGGGACTATCTTTTCATTCTGTGTTTTTATGAGATCCTTCTCTAGGGCTAGGGCTCCTAAGCTCTACAATATTTAAAATAATACATCTTTCAGTAATCAGATAAATATTGGAAACAAAAGGTGAAAAGTGTCGTACTGCCTACCAACTATTAGGGATGTTAGATACCGTGTAATTGAATAGTCTTGTAACTGCATGACATCTTAGTGGTTACACAATTATTCAATAGTCTCCAGGAGCAGGGCTGGCAGCCATTGCACTCCCAGCTCAGCTCCTGGGGAGCACCCTGTGCTGCTGCCTCTGATACACTCTAATGTGTGGGGTGGCAACAGTCCTTGTCCGTGTGGGTCCAAGCTCCCCACAGACAAAGGCTGCTCCAGGATAGCAGCCTCAGTCTGCAGGGAGCTCAGACCCACCATGGACAGGAGCTGCTGCCACAAAGCAGCCTCTGTCCACGGTGGACCCAGGCTTGCTGCCACCCAAGGTTACTCTGTGGGATGCAAGGGAGTTCAGCCCACTGCGGACAGAGGCTGTTTCGCATCAGTCTCCCCTGTTCCATGCTTCTGCCTCTAGAATCCTTGAAGGACTTCAAGGTTTCATCCGTCTTGTCCAAAAAATATATATCTGGCTGTGAAAGGGAAAATCTTCTATGGCCTGCTGCATATAGGAAACAATGCTCAAAGTCTGCAATGAGGAATGCACGTGCAGAATGGGCACCAATATTGAAGCTCTCCAGTCTCAGGCAGTTGAGGTACTGCTGCACCTACAGTACAGCATCTATTGGGATATTACTCAAAGAAGTAGCAGCCTGACCCTCAAACCCTAAAGGTGATCTACAATCCAACACAGGTCTCAGTGCTGAAGCAGGTCACATGGCTTATTTGAGCTTGTGATGCTTTACATAAAAGGTCCCTTGTTACCTGAATATGTTTAACAAACAATCTACAAATCAAACACTGATCGTTGATGCACAGTATGTGTGTGGCTCATTGTCCTGATGGACAATGTTTAAACCCCAATGAGTGCATCATAGGGAAGAACATAACTATATACTAAATACAAACATTAAGGGTACTTATTAATTATATAATAAAAACCTGCCCCCTCCAACACTAAAATAGTAAGAGATTGTGATGTTTAGACCACACAAGCATTGACCATAGCCATGGACAATAACAAAGAACAGAGGAGGGAGAGTGGATGGCACCTCCTCAAATGGCCATAGCCCCTCCACTGGCTACAATGCACACACATCACCCCTCTGGGTACTGCTAGGCAACGACTACACACCTAAGTGGAATACCTAAGGCTTCCTCTGCTCTTAAGAACTAAAATCTTTTCAGATCAGACTCCTGCACTGGTGAAATGTAACAAAAAAGTTCTTCTAAAGTTAAGAAAGAGATGAGCCTAAGAGGGATTTACATCCAAGAATGCTATATCCAAAAAGTTAAAAGTGAAACAAGGTGCAATTTTTTAAAATAAGTATTAGCCATATCTTACAGATTAATGTGAAGACTTACAGGTATATCATAAAGACTGATCTCAAGTCTTTAGCAGACGCTTAAATATTAACATATTAAAACTAGCATTTCTTCAAAATATATATTGCATTTTTAAAATGGCTTTTTTCACATCCAATGAAGAAAAGAATCAACCCCAGAACATGACTGTACTACAAGAAATTAGTTATATAGGAGAAAAGATAAGTCCTTGCAGGGTACTAAGATAATTAATTTTGTAAGGTACTCAGATATACAGAGATTAAACTAAACAAACCCAAATTTTGAAATTGCTTCTCCATAGTTGTTTTCAGTCACACACACTAAACAGTGGTGTAGTAGTCACTGCTGGAAACATGTTTTGTAAAAATAGAAAAGGTCTTCAAACCAAAATACCGTCCCCTCTCCAAACTTTTAGACAAGTAAATACTCAAAACTTGATCTCTCCTTTATTTGGCATACCAATGAAAAACATTAAAGAATACTACCTTCCTATGTTCAGACACCAGTATTCTCAGCTGTAATTCTATCTCGTTGCTTATTACCGAAGCATCTATTGCAGAGGCACAAAGGGGAGGAAAAGGAGGCAGTGAAGTTGTGGCCCCTGGAGAACACACAGATTTGATTGCTTCTCCACTCATTGGTTTCCATTTAGATTCATCATGCAAGTCAAACACACAGACTTCCACTGCATCGGAGGGCTGGCAATTTCCAAAGAACTTCTGATGATTGAAGACACATCCTACTGTACGATAAGGGTACATTGGCTTTGGTTGTTCAACAAGTGGAGGGTCATCAGGATTGATAGGATTGTGGATATATCTGAAGATCAGAAGGATGTGCTATAATATTAAGCAATTAGTAAGCATATTTTAAAGTAAATAAATGTTTACTTTTTTGAGAGGGGTTGCAAGATATAAATATTTAGCAGCATAGAAATACAGTGAGATTGTTTCATCATAAAAGAACCTTGCATCACAAATTTATTTTCTTGATATAAATTTCCATTTTAAAAATTTACAGAAAAAGGTACTATGAGTAAACTAATATTTTTCTTTTAATCTAGAGAAGCAGCTCATTTTCAAGCTTAGAAATCAAGCATGATTACTCAATCAACTACCTAACTGATGACAATTAAAACGAACTTTTCAACTGAATCAAGAAAGAATGAATACAAACAATTACTTCCCTCTTCCCATTAGCTTTTCAGAGAAATACAGTTTCACATTATAAAACATCCCATAGTGTGTTTATCCACAGGCAACAGAATTGCAAAGTCGTTTTCAAAGCTGAACAGTAATTGGTCCCTTTTACAAAACCAAAAGCCCTAATTCTTCAAATTCATGTAGTTAATCATGTGACACCTTTCAACAAAAGCAGCATAATTTAAAGCAATACTGCATAAAAATAAAACAATATTTTCCATAAGAAGCACTTTTTTGCTTATTCTGTTAGATAACATTATATTTGAAAAGTCCTTTTATAACTCTCATTGTCAAAACTAGGAACTCAAATCATCATAGTATTATATGATGCAAACACACTTAAAAGTTAGCCTTTTGCAGTTCTCCTCTAATGCACTTTATACAATTTCAGATTAATAGTTAGGCTGAACAGCTTGACTAAACAGCCTTCAAAAATAGTACATTATATAATTTAGAATGTTTTGCTTAGAGGTACACTTAAATAGTTTAAGACCAGCAATTGGCCTACTTTGCAAGTAGTATCAAGTTAGAAAAGTCTTCCAAATTTGCTGTATTAATTTAGAAAATAAACTCTCCGCATTTCTTGTTCAGAAAATTTAAAATAAAAAGATATCTTCCTCCACCCCCAAAACCCCACCAACTATACTAAAGTATGATGGGGCCTGAATGGCTAATGTGAGCCTGGGAGGCTAAGTAGGTTACCTGGCTGCACC
The DNA here is from genome assembly GCF_052426305.1 of Pelodiscus sinensis. Classification (NCBI taxonomy): domain Eukaryota; kingdom Metazoa; phylum Chordata; order Testudines; family Trionychidae; genus Pelodiscus; species Pelodiscus sinensis. Next base: position 89,370,753 of record NC_143053.1, read on the forward strand.
TTGAGGGAGAGCCGGGCTTAACAGATAATGAAGCCCAGCAGGGCAGAAGCAGACTGAAGACAGGAGGTTTATAGCAGAAGGGGGATTGCACTTGCAATCACTCTCAGGAACAAAGAGGTGGTGAGGAGGAAGCCTGTAGAGAGAATAAGCCCTGGATGCTAGCCACGAAAGAGGGGGGAGGGGGGCGGAGAGCAGGAGCCAGTGCAGGGGAGAGCCAGCACTGGCTCTGCAGTATCGCCTCCCTCTCCCTGCGATTCTGCTCTGCCGTGAAGCAGCCCCTTCACAGTAACAGAACTTGTCCATGGAGGGGTATGAGCTCTCTACAGACAGTATCTATGGGGAGCTTGGACCCTGCCCTCATGGACAGGGGCTGCTGTCCAAACAGCTTCTGTCTGTGGCAGGCCCAGGCTCACTACGGACAGAGGCTGCACAGGCTAATAGATTTTTTTGCTCCAGCCCCAGATGGAATAGCGTGGTACTGGAGCGTCAGCACAGGCTCCCCAATGCTGAGGGGAAGCCTCAAACTGCAGGGCCAGATCCAGGCAAGCTAGGGGCCACATCTGGCCTGCAGTCCTTAGGTTCCCCAACCCTGCCCTAAAACATCTTTTAAAGTTGACAGCGATTACATCTCAGCAGTACATCACCAACTCAAGAAGTAGCTTATTATTTCAAATTTTGAGCCAGTGATATTTCAAACTCGATGTAAAGAGCAGAGTGTCTGTGACAGGTCATTGGCAGCTTGTGGATACAGAGTGAGCTGCTCAGTTAGCAGGCTGAAGAGTCAAAGATCAGTGTGGGACTAGGCCAGGCCAAAGCCACAAAGTCAGAGTCCAAAATGAAAGCATGAGGAGAGCATGAGAGTTAGGATGGAAACAGGGTCTTGGCACCAGACACAGCAAGGGTACTAAGTTGAAGACAGTAAACCAAGATCAGGGTCAAGAGTCAGACCAAAGTGGAGAGCCAAGAGTCTCAAATCCAGGTAAGTTGCAATGAGCAGTAGTGAGGTCGTGTGTTAGGGCAAAAATGCACTAGAGGTCTATGTTGCTCAGACAACACCCAAATTGGTCTCTTGGTTTATATGAAGAGTGCCAGCTAATCAGGTAATCATGAAAGGCTGTCAAGCCTTTAGGGCAGGATTTCCTGCAATGCTTAGCCTCTCAGTACTTCTTAAGTGGCAATTTCTCCTGGGCTCCTGCTTGTGATAAAGAAGTGACACTTGCCTCAGAGCCAGCAGCCCCTTGTTTTAGTTCCACGGGTTTTTACACACAAACCCAAAAGGTGGGAATGTGCATTAATGTTACTGTGTTCAGGAAAATACATTTTACATTGTCTTAATCCCCCTAAACTCGTTTTACTCACCTATGTCCTGTTAAACTCTCCCAAAAAGTGATGGTTCCATCAGTACCACAAGTCATTACCCATGTGTGAGGGACCCCTTTTGCTTTCGTTCCTACACAAACAAAGGCTTCCAATCCATATCCAAGGAGAAGGCTGCACAGAAGGGTGGCATGATCTTCACAGTCACCCTAGATAGCGAATATATTTATTAATTGTGTGAACAAAAATGCAGTAATCTTCCAATCATGATGTACCAAGCCTTATTTAAAAATTATCCACAAAAAGAGCACAGCAGAATAATAATATTTGTAAAAGAATCATTTGTGCATCATGGAAGGTGGCAGGTTTGATTACTAGAGAGACTATACTACCTGGAGAACAAGTACAGAAGAGGAATGGTAAGAAATAATCCATACATACAATAAATACTCTAAGACAAGTGCATGCACTAACCTGCCAGTGTGCCTCAGCTATATTCCAGAAGCACTATTTCTAAAGGGGCATGAGATGTGTGCCATTTTCTATTCTCAATACATTTTCACCTTCTCACAGGAGACTGATAGTTTTGTGGTGGTTTCATTATACAAGCAGTCCCCGAGTTATGAACGGGGCTTTTCTCGCCCCGGAACTCGCGGGCGGCGGGACCACCCAGACGCGCAGTGGTCCCGCCACCGCGTCCTCCGGGGTGAGAAAAGCTGCTCCGGGTGTCCCTGGTCTGCTGGGGGGGTCCCCAGCAGACCAGGGACACCCCGAGCAAAGCCGCAGAGGCGGCAGGGTCCCGCGCCTCCAAGGCTTTGCTCCGGGTGTCCCTGGTCTGCTGGGGACCCCCCCCCCCCAGCGGACCAGGGACATCCGGAGCAAAGCCGCAGAGGCGCGGGACCCCGCCGCCTCCATGGCTTTGCTCTGGGTCTCCCTGGTCTGCTGGGGGGGGGGGGGGGCGCGCAGCTAGGGGTAGAGCAGCTGGGGTGCTGCCGGGTTGGTCCTGGGGGGACCTACCCGGCAGCGCCCCAGCTGTTTTGTCCCAGGCTCCAGATTCAGCCGCTGTTGAAACTGATCAGTGGCTGATTCCAGGAAGCTGGGGGCAGAGCAACTCTGCCTCGGGCTTCCTGTAGTCAGCCCCTGGTCAGTTTCAGCAGCAGCGGCTGAATCTGGAGCCAGTTCCGAGTTATGTACAAATTCAACTTAAGAACAAACCTATAGTCCCTATCTTGTACGTAACCCGTGAACTGCCTGTATAGACACTTGTCCACAAAGAACCAATCTGAGATCTCCAACTCATTTTATAGACAAACTTATTACTCTATTCTAGTAGCCTATTAAACCTTTTCAGAGACAGAATCATTTCTCCACCAACAAGTCTCTTAGGGTATATCTACATTTGCACCCTCTTTCGAGAGAGGGATGTAAATGAAGATATTCGAAATTGCAAATGAAGCCGGGATTCATTTGCATATTCACATTATGGTGCTATTTTGAAATAGTGCTATTTTGAAATAGCGGATGCTGTTAAGACACGGTTATTTAGAGAGAAAACCCTTCTCTCAAAATAACTGGTAAACCTCCTTGTATGAGTATTAAGAGTTATTTCGAGAGAAGGGTTTTCTCTCGAAATAACCACATCTTAATAGCATCTGTTATTTCGAAATAGTACTGGTATCCAAGTTTTTACTAAAGAGGTCAGATGTGGTCTTCCTTAAAATACATATGATATTCTCTACTTTCGCCTCTAAGAAAAAAGTTTTCTAAAAGTACTCCATGAAGCATAACACTCCACTATAGGCTATGAATCTTTTCAGGAAAGTTGAATGTGACATTCCTGAATTATTTGTATGATGTATGTTTTGTTGAATTTATATATTATTTTATATGCTGAACATGTTTCAATGTTAATGTAAAAGACCCCCAAAAGCACTTAATGAAAGTAGTGTTGGTAAATCCATAAAGCCCTCACTTGATGCTAGGAGTCATTATGATGTTGAAGGAGAAAAAAATTAAATCTTTTATCCACTTGTGTTCATTAAAGATCCCATAACCTCTCACTGAAATAGTGTAATATTCTAACTAAATTTCAGCTTGGAAAACGACATTCTGCCTATTTAAACTCTGTCTGCAGTTTCAGTTGGCTATGTTATTCTGCAGTGCTTTTTTTGTTTAAAAAAAATAAAAGAAAGGTGCTGATACTAGGGTTGCCAGAAGCCCAACAAAAAAACAAAATAACAAAACAAAAACAACCCACGTTGCGGCAAAAATGCAGTCGGGGCCCCTTTAACTGTCCCAAGCTGGCTTCCGTCTGGCACGGCGCGAGTGCTCCTAGGGTTCGCTGGGGGCTGTGCCGAGGGAAAGCAGTGAGTGCTCCCAAAAAAAGGTGATGGTACGCTGTACCGGTGCATACCATCACAAAAAAAGCACTGGAATTCTGCACATCCTATGTTAAACATATAGGTAAGATTATTATTAAGGGGTAATACTTTAGGGCCGTGTCTACACTGGCCACTTATTCCGGAAAAGCAGCCGCTTTTCCAGAATAACTTGCCAGCTGTCTACACTGGCCGCTTGCTTTTCCGGAAAAGCAATGACGATCTAATGTAAAATTGTCATTGTTTTTCCGGAAAAACTATGCTGCTCCCGTTCGGGCAAAAGTCCTTTTCCGGAAAAACTGTTCTGGAAAAGGGCCAGTGTAGACAGCACAGTAGTCTTTTCCGCAAAAAAGCCCCGATCGCGAAAATGACGATCGGGGATTTTTTGCGGAAAAGCGCATCTACATTGGCCATGGACGCTTTTCCGGAAAAAGTGCTTTTCTGGAAAAGCATCCTGCCAATATAGACGTGCTTTTTCCGGAAATACTTATAACGGAAAACTGTTCCGTTTTAAGCATTTCCGGAAAAGGGTGCCAGTGTAGACATAGCCTAGGTGTGATAGCACTTCAGTGGAGAAGATTCTTGTTTCTCTGTGTTGCATTCTGGGATTACTCTTGATGAAAGAAGATATTTAATCACACCATAAAAAATACAGTAGATGTAATCCAGGATAAAATGTATCTAATGTATGTTGTTAAAAATGAATAAAAAGATTTATTTCCAACCTGTTTATATCATATCCCCTTTCAAAGAGAAAGACTCATCATCTTTCTTTGGATCATTCCAAATGCTGCTTACCTACTGTTTATGTACATATTAGGGATGCTGGCTCTTACTATATTTAAAAAGCAGAAGCGCAGTGCAGGGGAAAGGCAGGCTGATGTGCAGCAGGGCTGGGGGGTCCTGGCATAAGCCAGGAATTAGCTGTCTCAGCTGCACTGGGTCCCACTGATGGCTCTTAATACATTTAAAAGGTAGAGTTGCAGTGGGGTTAGCTCCCGGTCCCAGGAGCTAACCCTGCTGCAGCACCCCCACTTACTGACTAATCGACTAGTTAATGGAAAATCAACTAGTCGATTAGTTGATTAAACTAAATTTAACATCCCTAGTACATATCATGATACAAAAAATACAAGGCCAGCAAGGGTTATCATGTGTAAGTTAGAACATATCTCCTTTGAAATGGAGTTTAATGTGTATATTTTTCAATATACAAATAGTAATAACTTAAAATACTGCCCTGCATTATTAAAAAAACACATTGTTTTACATAAAGGAGTATCTCAATATACCTTGTTTCTACACAGAAAAGCCAGAAGGGTGCACCATTGTTCTTGTTTACCACCACCTCCTCCAATGACTGGAGCTCTTTCATAACCAAGGACGTTAACAAATCTTGCAGCTTGCCTGGGTGTGTCCAGCAACCGGCCTGCTCGAAGTGGTCTGACATATGAACATACTGGACGGTTGATCCCATTTTCATCCTTAACATAAAAAAAACTGCAATGAATGGGAATTAATCAAAGTTCCATGTAAAAATAAGATGCCATCAGTCTTTCTGGGAATAAACAGCTGCATCGCAAAACTAAATGTGTGTGTAGCTAACTGATCTTTTGCTTTAAAAGAGGTCATTTACAAAAAAAAACCAGAGTGCTCCTACCAACAAAGCATTGTTCACACTTTCACCTGTTGTGACAAAACTTTGTCGTTCAATGGGAAGAGGAAGGAAGTTAAACACCCATGAACAACAAAAGTTTTGTCGATTAAGTGCAAGTGTAGACTTAGCCTGATATTGGTAAAAAGGGTTAATTTTACTTATAAAAAGTGCATTCACTCCAGAATAACTCAGGATGTTACACAGGCAAATGCAATCAAATTAAAATAGTTTCATTAACATGTCATAATGTAAAATTCAAAGACAAAAATATTAAAGAGATTAGTACCATTTAGTCAGAAGTTCCTGAATAAAAGCCAAAAATACTGTCACGAGAGTAAACGTTCAAGACCTACTTAATATTGTCACACTGCAATAAACCTTTATATTATTACCAACCAGGGCTGGATTTGAGCTATTGATATATTCTATATCCCGTTCCAATACCCTCCCACAATATTTCAAAGGTAAATAAATGCATATTTGTATTATTTTAATTTACATAAAATCAGATGTTAATATTTCTCATCTCTTCCTCAACATCTCCAAGAAATCAGAATTTTAAGAGTCTGAAAGATGTCCTATCAGGTTATGATTTGCTGTAGAGGAAAGTCTGTAGCACCATCTTCTTCATAATTTTTAAGAGTTTCAAACAGTATAAAAATTCACTTTCACCACTGCAATATCCCATGGCCAAGAAAAAACTACTAATAAGTTATACAGGTCATGATAATAAAACCTTTTAGTGTACATATTCTATAAGCACCCAATGGGACACCGAAAGTATATTCTAGGAACAGAAGTTTTTAGTTTCTTTTATTTAGGCTTGTAGCTTCAGGAAATAATGGACTTAAAAAACATGAGATGTTAATGTTCAGGCCTTGGTTAGATGTAACAATGGGAAGAAAAACCTATATTTGAATGGAGGAAGAAATACTTCTCAGATAGCTGCCACTTCTCTTAAACTAATCTATTTGTAGCTCATCAGAATTCTGAAGAAAATAGAATAGTAGGCAGAGGACATAACTCGGCCATGTCTTCCATGACTATACTTCTGTGCCACATATGTGGTGGTGGTAGTCAGATGATAAATACATTTACTATGCAATTTTGACTGTCTCTCTTGTCTTCTCTATCTCTACTGGAACTTACTGTAACATTATTAAACTCTGAGCAGTTTCAATAAAATAGCTCCACTGTAATTTTTAAAACTCTAAAATATTATTAAAAGTTGTTCTGTAGTGTATCTAACATACAATGATGGTTTAGTGTGACAAGACCATGTTTGGAATGACCTTCATAATTCACTTAATGTTTTGCCAGTTGTAAGCAATGCAGAAATCTTACATTCATTAGGATAAAATTTTATATCGCATTTCAATAGACATTCTGTACCTATACGGTCTTATACAAAACAGGGTACTTATAGCTGTAGTCTCTACATACAATTAAAAGAACTTAAATTTGGAGTAGAGCAGATATTTGAACCTTTTAGAAGAATTCACAAACCTGTGCAAAAATCTTTACTAGCCTGGTGTTATGTGAAGGCCTGATCTGCAAGTATTCTCTCCACCACTGCTTAGCATACACGAGAAACAAACGTTCTTTTTCTGCTGTTTTCTGGCGTTCTAAGGCAAGCTATAGTAGAAATAAATGTATTTAGCTTTAATATTCCTAATAGACATTAATGTTATGAAATAATATTTTAAACTATAAACAGTCATCATGATAAGTTGCAGCTTCATCAAATCTTTCTATTCTTAAAAAACACCTTGATATTTAAAAAAAACCCACCAGTTATTTAAGTGTTAAAAGTAATCTTACTTAGAAGTTGAAATTAAATTTTGAAATATTTCCTAACAACTAATGAAAAAATCCTTTTATTTGCATGCTAACACATCAAAGCACTTCTAGATTTGTCATCAGTGTTGTGTATCTTGTTAATGAAAGTGAGGAACAACTTCTCTGTCTTTATGAGAATATTTACTAGCTTTCCTCATGAAGGGAAAGGTAGTAAGGAGACAAACATATATATCATGTACACAAGGGAAATAAATGCACTGAAGTTTCCTTACTTTTCTGCCCAAAAGTGTACTAAAGAACTATAATTATCACAATAAAATTAAGTTTAGAAGATAAAATGTAAATAGTAATGTAATTTGAGATAAAATTATATATTTTTAAAATTACACAGGAGAAACAGTTGCTTGTAGAGAATTTTTAGATTAATATCATTGTTCAATGAATACCCTTCAAGACAATTTAAAAATTAATGATCACAGGAGAATACTCTCTATACTTCAAGAGAAAGCCTCAAGGAGCTCAGTCCATCTAGTTTAACACAAAGGTTACAGAGTGATTTTATTACAATCTGTAAGTACCTATAAAGGGAACAAATATTCGATAATGAGCTCTTCAATTTAACAGAGAAAGGCATAACCCAACTCAATGGCTGGAAATGGAAGGTAGACAAATTCAGACTGGAAATAAGGTGCAAATTTTTAACAGCAATTGTAATTAATCATTCTAACAGTTTGCCAAAGGTCATGGTGAATTCTCCATCTCCGGAAATTTTGCTCTAAGAATTGTTTTGGGGACGTTCTTTAGCCTGTGTTACACAGGAATTTGGAGTAGGATGACAATGGTCCATCCCGGCCTTGCAATCTATATATCAACAAGTCTGCAATTTGACAGCTTGGTTAATTTAAAAACAAAACAAAATCACTTTCTGTACAAATTTTGAATTACTTACTTGAGTATTAACTATTTCTTGGGACAATGTCGTATTTAGTTGTGGGTACATCTCAAGTCGGATATTTAGGACTCCAACAGAAACCTTTGATTCTGTACCTTTAAACCAAAATACTGCTTGGTCAATTTGCTGAGAATTTTAGAGACATCTAAGACACAGATTGGTCTACCAATAACGAACATATTACAAAATTCTCTACTTTTAAAATTCTTTTATCAGTCCCTTTTGATTCTTGACAGATGCCAGTCTCTCTTACGATCATTAGACTGATGCTTAAATATTTGTGTACTTTATTATATGTACGACAGCAGCATCTTGAGACACCAGTCAAGAATAAGGGATGACTTCACTTAGGCCTGATCTATAGTATGGCATTAGGTCAACAGTTATAATTCATGTGTGTCCACGCTATCCTTTCGACTGACATAAAAGGCTTGTAAAATTAATTTCTTAACAAGAAGCAACCCTCCCAGATCAACTTAAGTGTAGTGTAAACAAAGTGCTGTGTGACTGCACTGAATACCACTTTCAATACCACTGTACTTCAGCCAGGTACACAGGAAATCTTTGGGAACTTTTGAATTCTCATTTCCCGTTTGATCAATGTGGAGAGCTTACCAGCACAGCTAAGTATGCATACTCAGGGCCACAAATGCACTGCAGCCCTGAGCATATAGGAGACATTTGAGCTGACTGCTGTGTGGGGAAGAGAGCCTGTCTAGGCAGAACTCTGAACCAGTAGAAAAAATGCTGACACCGCCAAAATCGCTTAGGGAATAGGGGACAAGGGCTTCACCAGGGACACACAGCAACGTTGCAAGAAAATCAAGCTCAGACAAGCATACCAGAAGACTAGGGAGGCAAATAGTCACTCTGGTTCTGAGCCACAGACATGCTGCTTCTATGAGCAGCTGTATGCCATTTTAGGCAAAGACCCCACCTGTATCTCTCTGTGGATACCTCCCAGGACACTGGGGTGCCTTGAGCAACAATGAAGATATTGCTGATGAAAATGAAGAGGAGGAGGTGGAAAATGCACAGCAGGAAAGCAAATGATTCATTCTCCCAGATAGCCAGGACCTCTTTCTAATTCTGGTGCCAATCCCCTCCCAGGCAGTACTCCCTGTAAGCTGTGTGCTTGTGTAGCCCCCCAGAAGAGATCAAATGCCACTCAGCTGATTAGCAGAGTACCCACAGCTAGATTTATTGTTTCTACTGGTGTTGAATGTTTGCACATGCCTCAATTCACATATAAAAATGTATTCCACACATAGATGGAAAAAATCCACGCAGCGTTGGAAAAGATTTGATAAACAATGCTCCCAGGACATATTATTGCTGGACCCTGATGGCAGGGAAGGCACCTCTGATGAATGCACATTTGTAGTCACACCATAGGGGTTAATGTTTAATCTGAGGTAAATACTTAGGATACAGTGGAGTCAGTTCAGTTACACAGAGGGAGCTCCTTAGAAAAGCCTGTTTATGTGCCTGGGGATGGACAGAGAATCCTCCATGGAAATCTCTAGGAAGCTCTCATGGAGGTACCCTGCAATTCTTCACAGTAGATTCTGTGAAGGGCTTGCCCTATTCCATCCACACAGGTAGGATACTTTCCCATGCTACGCCAATATTAAGTGATCTGGGATACTCGAAGAACACATCATAGCAGCAAAAGGTCCTGGTCTCTGCCAAGATTCCTGTAGCAACCACACCCTTTCCAGCTGTGTTACCCTCAGGAGACTAATATTGCACAATTACAAGGTGAAATTGGGAAAGTTGCGTAAGTGCTAGTCTGAAGTAATCCTTTCCTGTTTGGTGATCCATGCCAAAAATGTCTGTGTGTGTGCTCTGTTTGTGTGTGGTACAGTAAAACTCCAGTGGTCCGGCATCCAATGGGCCTGCACTCCTGATGGTCCGGCACCATCTGGAACCCGGAAGTGCTCCGGGCAGCCGGACAATTGGAGCTGCTCTGCCCCCGGCTTCTCCATTCAACCGCTGCTGAAACTGACCAGCGGTTGACTCGGGGAAGTCGGAGGCAGAGCAGCTGGGGTTCTGCAGGGTTGGTCCCCTAGCACTGCCGCTCAGCACTGCGGGACCAACCCGGCAGCACCCCAGCTGCTCTGCCCCAGACTTCCCCAGAGTCAGCTGCTAGTCAGTTTCAGCAGCGGCTGACTCGGGTACTCCTGGGGCAGAGCAGCTGGGGTGCTGCCGGGTTGGTCCCGCAGTGCCGAGGGGAGCATCCCCCCCACTCCACCCCAGACCTTTTATAGTCCCCCCCCCCCTTCTGATAGTCCGGTATATTTGATAATCCGGCACCCCCTGGGTCTTAAAGGTGCCGGATTATCGGAAGTTTACTGTACTAAGGGATCATCCTGGACCACAGTCAGCATGTTCATGACCAGAGTAGTGCCACACTGACTTTAAACATTCTCTTTCTTTTCACCCCAAACTTGATGCTGCTACTTTACAAAAGCAAACTCGTTAAAAAAATAGTTGGTTTTTGTAAGGGTGGACATTGGTGCCTGTCCTCAAACATCATCAATATCGCTGTGGGAAAGGGAGGCTATTATTTGCAGCCCCTAATCACAGATTTTTGAAAAGCAGTAACAAAAGATCCCTCCTACCCTTTCTTGTGCGCTTACCCTGCCTGCAAACCCAATTCTGCTCCCCAGCGCTCTGCCGTGCGTTGTACCTTACTAGTAGACACTTCTTTTAAAAGACAAATTTTGACTTTACACCAAGGCAATGTATTTACTACTGTGAAGTGTTTAAATCATTTCAAACATTAACCTTGTGTTTTCAACAATGTATGTTCTCAAAGGCTACCCTTAGGCTACGTCTACACTGGCCCCTTCTTCGGAAGGGGCATGCTAATTTTGAACTTGGGAATAGGGAAATCCGCGGGGGATTTAAATATTCCCCGCGGGGTTTAAATAAACATGGCCGCTGCTTTTTTTCCGGCTTGGGGAAAAGCCGGAAAAAAGCGTCTAGACTGGCGTGATCCTCCGGAATAAAGCCCTTTTCTGGAGGATCTCTTATTCCTACTTTGAAGGGCTTTATTCCGGAGGATCACGCCAGTCTAGACGCTTTTTTCCGGCTTTTCCCCAAGCCGGAAAAAAAGCGGCAGCCATGTTTATTTAAATCCCGCGGGGGATATTTATATCCCCCGCGGATTTCCCTATTCCCAAGTTCAAAATTAGCATGCCCCTTCCGAAGAAGGGGCCAGTGTAGACGTAGCCTTAGAGTTTTGGGGTTTTTTTGCTTGTGGCTTGAACCTTATCTGGGGGGCATCCTCCATGCCAGCAAAGACTGTCCTAAATAAGAAGGCAGAAAAAAAGCACACTAGGGAAAACATGTTTTATGATCCGATGCATTCCTCAGACTGACAGGATCCAGCTCAATGCACAGAGACTTTCATTGTTAATTAGCCAAACCATGATGAAATCATATTGCAAATACTGATTTCAGTCACAAGTGACTTTTATATAATATTTATTTTGCTAGTTTAGCTTTAGTATTTAATCTTACCTACACCCAGAAGTTCTACAGCAACATTTGTTACTCTGTTCTCTGCACCAAGGACAGATCGCCATTCCAAGAAATAGGATGCCACTAATGTGGTCTCACCAAACATGTCAGTTTTGATCAGAACCAGATGCACTGGATCACATATTGATAACATAGCAGTTGCATCCACTATCTTACTTCCATCACCTGCCATTATTAGACCAATAGAAAACAAGCACTTTACAATTATATCAGATTATATCAGAGTACTATCATTACAAATTCTCCCCACTAAAATTGCTTTACAAATCTAACACACAACTACACTCAATTTTTTTTAAATTATTGCAAAAATTAAAAAACAAGTCAGTTCTGGCCACTCATCTCACCCAATCTCAAAGAAAGACACTGCAGAAAAAGATGGGGGTCAGAGACAAATTATGACAGAGTGAGGGGAAGATTTCCACATGAGCAAAGGTTGAAAAGATTAGCGTTCTTTAGTTTATAAAGGTAACAGTTGGAAAGAATGGACAAATGGACAAGATGCCAGTGCAGAGAAACCTGAGCATAATGACTGTTAGAGAGAAAGTAAATGTAAGCATTCTTATTTGGCCCTTCTAATAATAAAAAAACAAGGAAATATTCAATTAAATGGAAAGGTAAACTTAAAACTGATAAAAAGGAAATGTTTGGGGGTTTTTAATCATGAAGCATGCCTAACCTGTGGATCTCACTGCCTCAAGACGTTTGGGGAAAACTCTTAATAGAATTTAAAAAAAAAACCATTTATGTTAGCTGGGATAATTAAAAAAATAAATAATATAACCATTATGCTTCAGGGCACAAGGCAACTACTACCTGACAGAAGTTAAAAAGAAACTTCTCCTGTAGACAGATTATTCCATAATAGTCTTGTATGGGCTCTTTTGAAATATCGAGCATCTTAGCTGCACCTCTGATCTGATGTAGTACAACAATTCCTACATTCCTATGTTTTAATTTATACTGCTTTATGCATGAATATAGAATTTTCATATGCTGCTTTACTATCTGACAATTTGAACCAAAAGAACTACATAGTATTGTGGTTCAATATATAAACAATGATAGGATCTTTTAATACTTGCAATAGCATAGAATATTTCAGTGGCTACAAGGCCTTTAACCTTGAACTATGCAGCCAAAGCACAACGATTTTCCAGCATGACATACATTCTGTTACATCATGTTGATTGAAATAAAATATTATTTTGGAAGTTTACTACATGGTAATAATTCTGCCCACTACACTCCTTTTACAACATATTTTGACTGTTTTCACCTAAGTCACCATATTCTCTCTATATCTCTTTAGAAAAAGAATTGGCATCATTGTACCAAAGCCTACAGCCCGCAGAGATGTGGCAGTGGCCACCATCTATATTGATATGCTAATATTATTAATTTAACAATCTATAATGTAATGCAATCAGTCTACATATTCTAATTCTAACTACTCAAAAAATTATTGCAATGTTCCAGAAACAGTCCCTTCATTTCCAATCAAATCATGATTAGATAAATGTAGTATTGAAAAAATAATGCACTGCATTATCAGACAATGAACACTTTCTCTTGAATTTGCCCTATTATTGATCAAAATAATATAAAATATTTTAAACAAATCCATAATCTTAGTACAATACATTACATATATTTTCAGACTTACAGTGTTCCTTACCTAGGTTATCCTTGTGTACTTCAAGTAAAAAACCATCATGAAAATCTGGTTCACAGGCACATGGGACAGGTTTAGAGCGAAAACGTTGGTTTCGAAAGTGCAAACACAGAGTGAAAGTAGAACAAATTTGACCAGGTAAAGGTTCAGGTTCTTGCAGATGTTCCAGAAAAGCTTTTCCACCCAAAACCTGAAGGTAAAGATACCTCCGTGTTGGGTCAATGTTAGCTGCAAAGTGTAGCAATAAATGTAAAGAAACTGCCAACAGGTCTTAAGGAATGTATTTAAAACATCAGTAAACTAATACAGATTATCACAAGGCACAGTTTCAACAAAAGTGATATAGAAGTGTTTGAAATAATGGATAAAACTGGTTCTTAAGATATTTTAGCAAACATTTCAGATTATGCTAGCATGTGTGATTTGTTGGTTATGCTGCTGCTTACATGACATGTCTTTCTGCTATTTACACTATTTTATTTCCAGTTGATGAACAGGAAAAACTTTTGCTTTCTGTACATTATGGAAATTATTTTAACTGAATTCCTAAAACATAAAACCTCATTAAGTTTGAAGAGTTAACTTTACAATTTGTAAGTAAACATTCATATTTCTTATGGAATTATTATCCAGGTACTAAATTAACAAATACATACTTTTTTGCAGTATTGGGGGTTGTCTGTCAATAAAATGTGTAGCCGGTTTTGGAGTTGAAGCCATCTCTCTGTCATTCACATCCTAGAATTACAGTTCAAAGACATTTTTAAAGAGTGAAGGAAGAAAATCTTGCTCATGAAACTTGGGATGTAAGAGTTTAACCCATTAACTAATAAGCCGATGATTACTGATTTCTATTACCTGTTAAACTCTGGCCGCTCCCATGGCACCAGTTGCCCTGTGTTCTGTGTGCATTGGCTTCTAGCTCCGCTCCCAGACAGCTGGCTACCACCCCACATTGTGAGGCCTGCCAGTCCACTCTTGGGGTCTGGCTCCGCTGCTGGGGAGCCGGATGCCCCATGCTGTGGGTTCTGCAGCCCGCAGGCTCCCGGCACGTGGCAAGAGCCTGCTGGCTGCAGAGCCTGCAGCACGGGGCAGCTGGTGCCCTGGGAATAGGGCCAGCAGCAGAGCTGGCAGCACAGAGTAGCCAGCACCCCAGGAGTGGGACTGGCAAGGGGTATCCCGGGAGTGGCCATGGGGGCACCCCTCCACCATCCTTCCCTCCCTACTCATACACCCCAGGGTAAAATAGTTAGTCATGTAACCAATAGGATTTTTAATGGTCACATGGTTACTGTTATAGATTTTTTACATCCTAATTGAAACCCTGAGAATTCCTCACTCCCACCACCATCCCAACCCCACAATGCCTTGAACACCTCCCTTCTTACAAGTCAGTACACCCTGCTACCTGACTGAACAGTTTAATACTGTACACATAATAGGGATGTAAGCAAGTAGTCAACTAACCAATAATCCTAGGCTTATCGGTTAGTCAAGTTGACTACTCCCATTTCCCCACCCCCTTGCTGCCTCAGAGGCAGCAGTGCAAGGAGGGGGGGCAGGGGAAGCTGCCACAAAGCAGCCTCTGTTTGCAGCGACCTGGGCTGGCCGCCAGCAGAGGCTGCTCCGGCAGCAGCCCCTGTTCATGGGGGGGTCCCAGCTCCCTGCTGAACTCCCCCCGCACTCTGCAGACAGAGCAGGTATTTCACTAATCATGTAGTTGATAGAATTTTTATTGACTACATGATTAGTTGATAAGGGAAGGCGTTTAGTCCCGGCTCATGCCAGGTCCGGGAGGTACCTCGCTGCGGCTCTGCAGTTTAAATGTAGTAGGAGCCAGGCTGCCTGCCTGCCTGCCTGCCTGGCTTTAACTACATTTAAAATTCAGAGCCACAGTGGGGGTAGCTCTCGGACCTGGCACGAGTTGGGACTGAGCACCTTCCCTTATCGACTAATCATGTGGTCGATAAAAATTCTATTGACTACATGATTAGTGAAATACCTGCTTCTTAACATTCTAACACGTAACTTCAACTGATTTCAGAAACAAGGACTTCAGAATAAATGTTACACTGATTTGCTAACAATCTGGTAACAGTAATTAAAGCTAATATAAGTATCATTTCAGTACATTGAGCTTTCACTCTCCGTTGAATTTCCACAATGCCAAGATGACAATTCCACTCTGATTCACATATTTTTTGTTTGTTTCAAGCCCTCATCTCAGTACAACTCACAGTTACAAATGTAAGTTCTTTCATAACATCATCAATGATTCCCCGTCGTCTTAAAGCCTTCATCAGATCTTCTGCAGATAACTGTTGATGCTCGGGCGCTAATTCTTCACGTATAGTCTCAGCAAGAACTTCTCGGATTCTGCCATGGACGTCCATCTAAAAGAGAACTCTTTATATTATATCCTATATAACAATCTACCCAATCTCTGACAAGATCTCAAACCACTATTCTTTGATACTCCTACTACTCTTAGAACCGTATGTGAGCAGCATGGTAGTGGATTAAAATTAACAATCCTGTGAACAAACAGCAGCCCGGGTGAAACGGTACCATGGTACACAATTTATTTCCTTTTTTTTGACTGTGCAAAGAATGGCATCACTGGTTTCCAAAAGCAGGAGAAATTGCAAAATACTTCCCTACATTACTTTGGTCATTTTGCAGCTACCTTTACCTTCACTACCAAATAGTGTAAAGAATTATTTTCATTTGCTAATAATTTGTCATCAGTCATTAAAGCCAATAAAAACAACAACTGAGTGCACTGAGCTTTCTCTCTATTGAAACCATTTCTTTATTCCCAATAATAGTAGGGATTTTAGCTAACTCCATATTGATTGGATACATAGAATCATAGAATAATAGGACTGGAAGGGACCTTGAGAGGTCATCGAGTCCAGCCCCCCGCCCTCAAGGCAGGACCAAGCTCCGTCTACACCATCCCTGACAGATGTCTATCTAACCTGTTCTTAAATATCTCCAGAGAGGGAGATTCCACCACCTCCCTTGGCAATTTATTCCAATATTTGACCACCCTGACAGTTAGGAATTTTTTCCTAATGTCCAATCTAAACCTCCCCTGCCGCACTTTAAGCCCATTACTCCTTGTCCTGTCCTCAGAAACCAAGAGGAACAAATTTTCGCCTTCCTCCTTGTGACACCCTTTTAGATATTTGAAAACCACTATCATGTCCCCCCTTAATCTTCTTTTTTCCAAACTAAACAAGCCCAGTTCCTGAAGCCTGGCTTCATAGGTCATGTTCTCTAAACCTTTAATCATTCTTGTCGCTCTTCTCTGTACCCTTTCCAATTTCTCCACATCTTTCTTGAAATGTGGCGCCCAGAACTGGACACAGTACTCCAGCTGAGGCCTAACTAGTGCAGAGTAGAGCGGCAGAATGACTTCACGAGTTTTGCTTACAACACACCTGTTGATACAACCTAGAATCATATTTGCTTTTTTTGCAACAGCATCACACTGTTGACTCATATTCAACTTGTGGTCCACTATGACCCCTAGATCCCTTTCCGCCATGCTCCTTCCTAGACAGTCGCTTCCCATCTTGTATGTATGGAACTGATTGTTCCTTCCTAAGTGGAGCACTTTGCATTTCTCTTTATTAAACCTCATCCTGTTGACCTCTGACCATTTCTCTAACTTGCTAAGGTCATTTTGAATTATGTCCCTATCCTCCAAAGAAGTCGCAACCCCACCCAGTTTGGTATCATCTGCAAACTTAATAAGCGTACTCTCTATCCCAATATCTACATCATTGATGAAGATATTGAACAGTACAGGTCCCAAAACAGACCCTTGAGGAACTCCACTTGTTATCCCTTTCCAGCAGGATTTAGAACCGTTAACAACAACTCTCTGACTACGGTTATCCAGCCAATTATGCACCCACCTTATCGTGGCCCTATCTAAGTTATATTTGCCTAGTTTATCAATAAGAATATCATGCGAGACCGTATCAAATGCCTTACTAAAGTCTAGGTATATGACATCCACCGCTTCTCCCTTATCCACAAGGCTCGTTATCCTATCAAAGAAAGCTATCAGATTAGTTTGGCATGACTTGTTCTTCACAAACCCATGCTGGCTATTCCCTATCACTTTATTACCTTCCAAGTGTTTGCATATGATTTCCTTAATTACCTGCTCCATTATCTTCCCTGGGACAGACGTTAAACTGACCGGTCTGTAGTTTCCTGGGTTGTTCTTATTCCCCTTTTTATAGATGGGCACAATATTTGCCCTTTTCCAGTCTTCTGGAATCTCCCCTGTCTGCCATGATTTTTCAAAAATCATAGCTAAAGCCTCAGATACCTCCTCTATCAGCTCCTTGAGTATCCTGGGATGCATTTCATCAGGACCTGGTGACTTGCTGACATCTAACTTTCCTAAGTGATTTTTAACTTGTTCTTTGTGTATCCTATCTTCTAAACTTACCCTCTCTCTGCTTGTATTCACTACGTTAGGCACACCTCCAGACTTCTCGGTGAAGACCGAAACAAAGAAGTCATTGAGCATCTCTGCCATTTCCAAGTTTCCTGTTACTGCTTCTCCCTCCTCACTAAGCAGTGGGCCTACCCGGTCCTTGGTCTTCCTCTTGTTTTTAATGTATTTATAAAAGGTCTTCTTGTTTCCCTTTATGCCTGTAGCTAGTTTGATCTCATTTTGTGCCTTTGCCTTTCTAATCTTGCCCCTGCATTCCCGTGTTGCTTGCCTATATTCATCCTTTGTTATTTGTCCTAGTTTCCATTTTTTATATGACTCCTTTTTTATTTTGAGATCATGCAAGATCTCCTTGTTAAGCCAAGCTGGTCTTTTGCCATATTTTCTATCTTTCCTACACAGCGGAATTGTTTGCTTTTGGGCCCTTAACAACGTCCCTTTGAAATACTTCCAACTCTCCTCAGTTGTTTTTCCCTTCAGTCTTGCTTCCCATGGGACCTTACCTACAAGTTCTCTGAGCTTATCAAAATCTGCCTTCCTGAAATCCATTACCTCAATTGTGCTGGTCTCCCTTCTACCTTTCCTTAAGAGCATGAACTCTATTATTTCATGATCACTGTCCCCTATACTGTCTTCCACTTTCAAGTTCTCAACTAGTTCCTCCCTATTTGTTAAAACCAAATCCAGAACAGCTTCTCCTCTGGTAGCTTTTTCAACCTTCTGAAACAGAAAGTTGTCTCCAATGCAGTCCAGAAACTTATTGGATAGCCTGTGCCCCGCTGTGTTAGTTTCCCAACATATGTCTGGATAGTTGAAGTCCCCCGTCACCACCATATCTTGGGCTTTGGATAGTTTTGTTAATTGTTTAAAACAAAACACAAGACAAGATGTAGATATACACTTTCTACACACCTGTAGGGACTGCTTCGTGGAACAGCTAGTCTTGGACCCTATAAGGCAGAGATAGGAAACCTTTTTTGGGTTGGGGGCCACTGACCCCAGAGCAAGTAGATTTTGTGTGCTCCAGCCCCACAGGGGAGCTCTGAGATGCTGGGGTCAGATCCAGGGAAGCCGGGAGCCACAGGTTCCCCACCCCTGCCAAAAGGGAAGAGGCAATTTTTTATTTAGTCCTAGATGAAGCACAGGATCTGGTTCAAGAGGTGAATATAGCTGAACCATTCAATAAACAAGTGGGTTGTGCCCACAAAAGTTCATGATACTAACTTTCATGGCTCATGCGTCCAATATTGGATTTGCACGGTCAATTACAATAGCTATGTGCCAGTCTACTATATATATTTTTGTTAGTCTCTAAGGTGCTACAGGACCATTGGTTTTTAAGTTTTTTCACTCAATAATAGTGACCTAAGTTTCCTCTAAGTTGTGCGGCTGCACAGCAGCCTATTAAGGGCTGTGGCAGGGAGAGGAGCCTCTCCCCCGACCTCAGCCCTAAAGCTGCCATCATGGAGAGAAGCGCCTCTACCCTCCCAATCCAGGTGCTGCT
This sequence comes from Pelodiscus sinensis, assembly GCF_052426305.1. NCBI lineage: Eukaryota > Metazoa > Chordata > Testudines > Trionychidae > Pelodiscus > Pelodiscus sinensis. The sequence continues at coordinate 89,390,062 of NC_143053.1, forward strand.
GTCGGGAGAGAGGGCTAGTGGGAGTTCTCTCTCCTTGCTTTAACCCTGGGGCAGCTTGCAGTCCAAGGCCCTCATCCCCAGCCTCATATGCTAGCTGGTGCCCTTAGCCTGCCCCTCCTACCCACACGTCAACCTTTTGCCCTAGCCCTGAGCCACCTCCCATGCCCTGAACAACTCATTCCTAGCCCCTCCCCAGATCCTGCATCTCCAGACAGAACCCTCAAACACCCCTGTACTGCCAACCCTCTGCTACAGGCCTAAGTCCTCTCCCACACACTGAATCCCAAGAGTTCTGAAGAAATTCAAATATGAATCTGCAGAACTACTAACAATGTAAAATATTGTTTAAACCAGCTTCTGTAACAGATGACTGAAAGATAGCTAATGTACACTGATTTAAAAAAAAGGTCCAGAGGCAATTCTGGCAATTACAGGTATATGAGCCTACCCTACAGTACCAGGCAAATTGGCTGAAAAATATACTAAAGAACAGAATTATCAGACACACTAATGAACACAGTCTATTGAGGAAGAGTCAACACCGCTTTTGTAAAGAGTAATCATGCCTCCTCAATCTACTGGAATCTCTGAGGGTGTCAACAAGCATGCAATCAAGACTGAACTGGTTGCTATAGTGCAGCGTTTCTCAAAGTGTGGTCTGCGGCCCAGTACCGGTCCACAGAAAAATTATCGCACACGATCCTATTCATTTGTGTGACGGGCATGCTCCTAGGCAGCAGGGCTAGATCCGGCAGACGCTAGGACCCAGGGAGAAGGCCGTGCGCACTGACACAGAATGCCCAGCGCTGGATACAGCCAGGGGAGCCGGCACCGGCGGATAAAGCCGCCGGGATTGGGGCCGGGGGAGAGGGGAGGGCAGTAAGTGGCTAAAAGATAAGTAAAGTGTAGGAACAAATGTTCCATTCTCACAATGGAGACAAGTAATAAAAGAGTGCCCCAACAATCTGTTCTGGGACCTGTGCTGTTCAACATATTTGTAAATAACATGGAAAAAGGGTAAACAGTGAAGTGGACAAGTTTTCAGATTATACAAAATTTCTCAAGGTAAGTAAGTCCAAAGCTGACTGAGAAGAGAACACAAAAACTGTATGGCTGGGCAAATGGCAAATGAAATTCACTCATGAAAAGCAAAGTAATGCACATTGATGTTATTTTTTTTCTTTTTCCCTTTCCTGATGGTTCCTCATTTTCTATTAGCTGTTCTGACAGCTGCTGCACACTGAGCAAATTTTTTAGAGTACTATCCACACTTACGTTAAGATCACTTTCTTGAGTGATAACTAATTTAGACCCCATCATTTTATATGCTACCTCTGTTATTGGTGTCACCAATTGATTGATTTGGTTTTTTTCCCTCCTCAAAACTGTTTTGCCCAAGCCTCAGAAGAACACAGGAGAAAGAATTTACACTGAAACAATGCCAAGGGCCTTGAGATGGGGCCTGGGAGAAAAACTGGGCTGCACATGGCTCTCCAATCGTGAGCATTTTCAAAGTACTATTTTTTCCTGCCCACTTACTAGCCTAGGTTCTCTCTCACTGACCCCTTTAACAACTCTCCTCTGTTCACCCCCTCCACATTAAATTAACATGCAGCTTTATCTATATTTCTTTTAGATGACTGTCTCAAGATGGAAGTACTTCTGAGCAAAAGCAGAATTTCCAGACTCATCTCTATTCACCACCTTGACTCAGGCACCAACTATATGTTATAATTAAAGCAGTGGTGGGCAACCTGTGGCCTGAGGGCTGAATGTGGCCCATTGGAGTTCTATGTTTGCCCCACAAGACATTTAGTTTACCATTGTCCATGCCTAGGGTTGCAGATTCTGCTGGTTTTCGTTCACATTTTTTTCTCTTACCAGTACTGCAAGTGACATGCACTTAAAGGGTACATGAAATGAGGTGTGTGCTGGTTGCGCACACAACATTATGAGAGCCAGGTGCTTCCTCTGCATTCAAAGTGCTGGTATGGTTTAAATCGACCCCCCCCCCCCCCACACACACACAAATTCTAGGCACACAAGTATAGTTAACAAAACTACACTATCTTTGGAAACCTTTTTTTTAAATGACAATCTTATGGCCCACTGAGATGGAGGGCTACTCATGCAGCCCATTCACTATCCTAGGTTCTCCCTCACTGAGTTAAAGCTTTATCCCCTTCTAACATGGCAGCAGTTCTACCAGAAAAAGATGCTCAGTGTGGTTATAGTTATTCCCATTTAAGGAAATAACTATACTAGATTAATAATGGTTTAATAATGGACAGTGAATCCAAGTAGTTGCTGCCATAACTGCCCACCCAAACCTCATCTTCCAAAACTATACTGGTAAAATAAGTGCAGAGTAGGCCTCAACTACTTGGATTCACTGTCCATTATTTTGGCAGCATTTCGGACCTTGAACAATGTCTCTCTCTCATATCTGCAAATCTACCCGTCTTGAAATCCTTATCCAGGCTTTTGTATTATTTTGTGTCTCAAACTCCAGAGTTCTGCCCGCACAGAATTCTGCCCTACAAGAACTGTCTTGTATTTAAGAGACTAGGCTGGAATTCATGAAATCTGGATTCTGTTGCTGGTTTCATCACAGACTTTCTGCCTGACCATTAGTGATGTAAATGTTTAACCAGTTAACTGATAAGCTTCACCCTTAACAGGTGAGGCTTATTGGTTAAAGTTAACCAGTGGGGCCTGGAACAGATCTCCACCTGCCATGGGCAAGGGGCTGCTCCAGCCCCACCGAGGGCCTGCCATGAACAGGAGCTGCTCTGTCCGGGTATCCGCAGTCCCCCGCCCATCCCTCACCATAATCCATTAACAGGTTAAAAATGTTTAACCAGTTAACTAATTAAATGGGATTTTACATTCCTATTGTATACCAGTGATAATTAGAGATGAAAGCTTCTAGTTGAGTAGCTGACTACCTGATAAGCACAGGCTTATCAGGTAGTTGAGTGACTACTTAACTAGTCTCCCTCTGCTGTCTCTGTATCAGAGGCAGCAAGGGGGGGAAGCAGGAGCCAGTGCTGGGGGGAGTCGGCTTAAAAGCCAGTTCCCCTCAGCACCATCTACACATCAGAGGCAGCAAGGGGGGGAAGGCTGAGCTGTAGTGGTCCCGGTGGCACCATGAGATGGGACTGTTCAGTCCCGGCTAGCACTGCCCCCGGGAGCCAACCCCACTGCAGGATCGCTCCGACCCCCTTATTAACTGATATTTAACATCCCTAGTGAGAATCTGGTCACATCATCCCATAAATTCATCCTTGCAAACAATATTGAACAATCACCTCCAAATATGCGAGACATGTCAAAACTTGGTGACTGAAACCGAACGCTTTGACAACACTTGTCTCTGCCTTCCACATGAACACACAAGAAACCAAATGCCACTGAAAGTGGACTTTTGAGATCTGCCTATACTACATGACTACAACCCATGGCATTAAACTCAACTGGATGCTGAACTATTGCCAACACCTTGATAATATCACAAAGAAGATAAAGAAGAAGGTTAACATCATCCAGAAGCTCATTAGCACATTGTGGAGATGTGATGAATGCATGCTTCGAACATCACTATATGCTCTTGTCTTGGCATCAGCAAAAATGTGCCAGTCTGGTGCAAAGCTTCAGTGGATAGGCACTGAACTCAACATCATGCTCAGCCTTGTTGGTGATTCTCTGAAATCAACCCCAACCAATATGTGGGTCTCTCAATTTTGGTAGGCATAGTTCCAGCCACGGTCAGGTTATGCTAGATACTGCTTGTGGCCAGGAGTACAATTTCTTGGCCACTCTGGACTAATCCCCTGTAGGCAGGGTTTGAATCAATGCTTCCATTACAGCCAGCTGGAATGGGAAAGAAATCCTGGGTGTGGTTAGGTAAAAATAGTTCGCTCAGTTTGCTTAGACCTACTAGATATTCAACAGTTAGAATGGTGTTTTGCCCGTTGTTGTGGAGCCACAAACTCTGTTGACCCTAAATGCAGGAATTGTAAGATATGACCACCAATGCTTGCAGTTATTGGGGGAATGCAGAAAAGTCATACTGGCTACGTCTACACTGCCCCTTTTCCGGAAGGGGCATGTAAATTTCACTAGTCGTCGTAGGGAAATCCGCGGGGGATTTAAATATCCCCCGCGGCATTTAAATAAAAATGTCCGCCGCTTTTTTCCGGCTTTTAAAAAAGCCGGAAAAGAGCGTCTAGACTGGCCCCGATCCTCCGGAAAAAGTGCCCTTTTCCGGAGGGTCTTATTCCTACTTCAAAGTAGGAATAAGAGCCTCCGGAAAAGGGCACTTTTTCCGGAGGATCGGTGCCAGTCTAGACGCTCTTTTCCGCCTTTTTTAAAAGCCGGAAAAAAGCGGCGGGCATTTTTATTTAAATGCCGCGGGGGCATTTAAATCCCCCGCGGATTTCCCTACGACGACTAGTGAAATTTACATGCCCCTTCCGGAAAAGGGGCCAGTGTAGACGTAGCCACTGTGTTTCACTCAGTTTAAAGGAGAGAGACTATCAGTGTAAAGAATAAGGCTTTCTCTGCCAAAACTCTGGAAAGTCAACTGGGAGGAGGGCAGAACTCCGAATCAGCAGGCTGCATGCACTCCAGGCGTGAGCTGTAAGACTGGTTCAACCTGTTTTGTCCCCCTCCTCCCCAAACCCGGTCTAATGTAAGAAGTAGAACAGAGTCCATAAAGAGTCTCTTTTTGATTTTGAAATGTATTCCAGCGGATGCTGGAATTTTTTGGCTAGACTGTGCTTTTGGCCAAGCGTTAAAATCACTGAGCAGCTGAAATCACAAAGGTTTGGCCCAAAGCCAAATCTACCACAAGGCTGTTGGAGGGAGCGGCCAGCAGGTAACTGGTGGAGCGGCTGGCAGGAGCAGGAAGTGAGCGGCATTGCCACATCCTCAAGCAGGGGAGACAACATGATGATGTACCTATAAGCTCTGGGTCTGCATTGACTGGACAGAGCCATGAGCAGGGTGTTCGAAGTGGAGGGAAAGCACACTATATGAGTTGGAGGGTAGATTAAAGATCTCGGGACCGTATCTTGCTACTGGGTTTTGTTTGTGTGTGTTTCTGTGGATTAATGTTACATTGCTGTCATTAAATAGACTGTTTCTGTCTCCGACCCAGTGCTTGAGAGAGAAGAATTACCTTTAAAGGCACCCAGCGGGTAGGTTTACTGGCTTGAGCCAGTGTGGGTACATTGTTGAAAGAACTCCCTAGATACTGAACTGGCCCTTCTGACTGCCAAGTGCTACCTACAGAAGGGTTACACCACCTCAGTTCACTCCCTCTCTCCCCACTGAGAGCCAAGGTTTCCACAGGACTATCACACAGGCCAATGGAAAAGCTGCCAGCACTCATTGGCACAAGTCATGGATGGCTTGCGATGTCCCAATCAAAGACTCAAAGGTAGAGATAATGAAAAATCCAACCCTCTGTCTTCCCCATAGGCAGCAGCCAGCACTGCGCGGACAAGTGTGTGCGCTGTAAAGATTCAAAGGCCGGCCAGCTGGTTAGCAGAGCCCCCCTCAGCCAGCGGGATGTGTGGCGAGCGGTGGTGCGCAGCCGCACTTGCCTCGGGGCACATACAACTGATGGGGCGGGTGGGAGAAGTGGCGGGACCCTTGGCGGGTAACTCGCGCCGACAGGGAAAAGGCAGAGAACGCCCGAGCTGCGGGGATACGAGCCCCGGGACGCAGCTGCCCCCATTGTGCCTGCAGGCTGGGGGGGGGGAGGGGGGGCACTAGAACGTCGGTCCGAGCGCCTCAGCCCCGCTGCTTCTCACACGAGCGGCGCGAGCAGACACCAGCCCGCCCCCCCTCACAGTGAAGCCGGCACGAGCCCTCCGCGCGCAGGGTAAAGCCCCGGCCGAGCCGGCGCGCGCACTTCCTGCCCCTCACCCTGGCCAGCTGCTGGCGGATGATCTGCTTCAGCTCCGAAGCTTTCTCCGGAGGCAGCGCCATGGCGAACCCCCAACACCCAGAGCCGGTGCCCCCGCCCACTGCGCTCCGCAACCGCGCGCTCCGCCCCAACCGCTTTTCGAACAAGCGTCCCGCCAGAGCGCGAGGGCGCCCTGCTCAGACGCCTGATTGGAAGCCCGGACCCTCCTCCAGCCCGGGGCCGAGAAACGGGCCGGCCGCCCCCCCTGTCAGGGGCTCCAGTTACGCATCAGAGGACGTCCTGCCGAGGAGCCCTGCGGGGACAGGCGGTTACAGAGGACGCCTAACTCCCCCCTCCACCCCCTCACACATCAGCCCCCGCTTAGGCGTCAGGCAAATGCGCCGCAGAGCGGAAGGACCCTGGCGGAGGCGAGTCGCGCGCACCCAGCGCTGAACGCTCCCGGCGCGATGTTTGTGCCCTGCGGTGGCTCCGCGCCCGCCAGCTTTGAAGGCTTCACGCTCCTGCTGGTAACGCCGCGCGCGGCCCGGGGGGGGGGGGGAACCGTCGCCCCCGTCGGGGCCTGAGGGCGCAGCGGGGCGGGATGCGCGTCCCTGCGGAAGCGCTGGGTGGGTGAGCGGCGGGGGGCAGAGAACCAGCCCCCCCCCTCCCCCTCCCCGAGCTGGGAAATAGAAACGTGTCTCCGCTGCTGTTACTTGCCGGGGCTTTGTCGTAGCCTGGACCTGGGGGGGGTCGCTTGTCTAACCCGCCCCCGCAAGAGGGGATGCGAGTAACGGCAAGCGCTGTGTGGATGTTGGGAAGCTGGTGGTAGAGGCAGCACATTCAAACTAGGGATGTGAACGACTAGTCGACTATCCGATAAGCAAATCCGACTAGTTGCTCCCCCCACCCCCTTGCTACCTCTATCAGATAGAGGCAACAACAGGGGGAGAAGAGAGGGGTAGTTTGAAGCAGTGGAGCCGCATGGACCCTGTGGCACTGTCACTTTGAAAGGCTGTGGTGGTATCACAAAGCGGCAGCACCATACTGAGCCCAGCATCACTTGGGAAGTTGACCCTGGGCTCCACCAACTTTGAAATGTACAAGAGTCCCCAGCGGGAAGTGCCTGCATGGAGCCCAGAGTCAGTGAAACTTCCCGCTGGCCCTGGGCTCCATGCGGTGGTCCAACTTTTTCAAAGGCGGAATGCTGAAGTGCCAAGTTGAGTAGTCAATGGAGAATTCATCGACTACTTGACTAGTAAATTAATTGCTAGTTGACATCCCTAGTTCAAATGCCCATCCTTGAGCGCACCCAGGTCAAAGACAGTGGTAGCTGAGTTTGGTGCAGTCTCCTTGATTAAGTTTTCAACTAATCTAACAAAAACTATTGTTTTCCCATTACACAACTAAATGTTCATAGTTTGCTATCTTAAGCCTAATCTTTATGGGTAGTAGAGGCTGTATGTTGATTTTTTTTTTCAATAGTGCACATCTTATTATTCAGTGCTGGTCTGTTAGTACAGGAACAATCTGTTAAAAAGCCAGTACCTTCCATAAAGGGAAGTTTTAGGTTTTCTGACCCCACTTTTAAAATATTGGGTAAGAGGATTGTGATTTGAGCATATACCTACAGATATTTTGTGGAGTTTTCATTTATTAATTTGAATATTATACATAGTTCATTATTCAAATCACAGTTGAATGTATAAAAACTGTAATAACAATATGGTCACAAGTCTTCTGTTGTTCCAGCCAGCTGTATCCGTTGGGAATGTTGGCCAGCTTGCAGTAGATCTACTTATTTCTACCTTTGACATGCCTAAAGTTGGTTACTTCTACACTGATTGCCTGGTGCCAATGGTTGGGAATAATCCATATGCAACAACAGAAGTAAACTCAACAGAGTTGAGTATAAATGCTGAAGGTGTGTTCCAAAGTTATGTCTCAAATATTGAAGTGTGCCCCAATCCTACAATGAGCTTTATACAGAGACCTCCCAGTAAGAATGGAGTCTATAGGGGATGGTGGAAGTAAACCCATCTGCATGGTGCCACCAATTTAATGGCCATGAAATACATCATTGACAGTGAAATCTGGTTTTGTGTGTGCTCCCCCCCCCCCCCCCCCCCGATATTATATAGATTTCACAGGGGAGAACACATCTCACGTTGGGGCCCTGACTCAAAAGGGAATCGTCTGTCAGGGCTACAAGGTCATTTTAAGGATGCAGCAATCTTGCTGTTCTTAACATAACATAAGAACAGCCGTACTGGGTCAGACCAAAGGTCCATCTAGCCCAGTATCCTGTCTACCGACAGTGGCCAGCACCAGGTGCCCCAGAGAGGGTGGACCGAAGACAATGATCAAGCGATTTGTCTCCTGCCATCCCTCTCCAGCCTCTGACAAACAGAGGCCAAAGACACCATTTTATCCCCTGGCTAATAGCCTTTTATGGACCTAACCTCCATGAAATTATCTAGCTTCTCTTTAAACTCTATTATAGTCCTAGCCTTCACAGCCTCCTCTGGCAAGGAGTTCCACAGGTTGACTACACGCTGTGTGAAGAAGAACTTTCTTTTATTAGTTTTAAACTTGCTACCCTTTAATTTCATTTGGTGTCCTCTAGTTCTTCTATTATGGGAACTAATAAATAACTTTTCTTTATCAGCCGTCTCCACACCACTCATGATTTTATAGACCTCTATCATATCCCCCCTCAGTCTCCTCTTTTCTAAACTGAAAAGTCCCAGTCTCTTTAGCCTCTCCTCATATGGGACCTGTTCCAAACCCCTAATCATTTTAGTTGCCCTTTTTTGAACCCTTTCTAAGGCCAAAATATCTTTTTTGAGGTGAGGAGACCACATCTGTACACAGTATTCAAGATGTGGGCGTACCATAGTTTTATACAGGGGCAGTAAGATATTCTGGGTCTTATTTTCTATCCCTTTCCTAATAATTCCTAGCATCCTATTTGCCTTTTTGACCACCGCTGCACTCTGTGTGGAAGTTTTCAGGGAACTGTCCACGATAACTCTAAGATCTCTTTCCTGATTTGCCGTAGCCAAATTAGCCCCCATCATACTGTACGTACAGTTGGGGTTATTTTTCCCGATGTGCATTACTTTACACTTATCCACATTAAATTTCATTTGCCATTTTGTTACCCAATCACTCAGTTTGGTGAGATCTTCTTGGAGTCCCTCACAGTCTGCTTCTGTCTTGACTATCCTAAACAGTTTGGTATCATCTGCAAACTTTACTACCTCACTGCTTACCCCTTTCTCCAGATCATTTATGAATAATTTGAAAAGGATTGGTCCCAGGACTGACCCTTGGGGTACACCACTAGTTACCCCTCTCCAATCTGAAAATTTACCATTTATTCCTACCCTTTGTTTCCTGTCTTTTAACCAGTTCTCAATCCAAGAAAGGACCTTCCCTCTTATCCCATGGCCATATAATTTACCCAAGAGCCTTTGGTGAGGATCTTGTCAAAGGCTATCTGAAAATCCAAGTATACTATATCTACTGGATCCCCCTTGTCCGCATGTTTTGTTAACTCCTTCAAAGAACTCTAATAGATTAGTAAAATTAATCTTAGTTAAGATTAAGATTAGTAAGAACTCTAATAGATTTCTTACTTTTGTGCTGTCTTCAGAGCTGGGCAGCAGCTAGAGACCAACAGCTGTTGGCCAGGCATCCAGCTCTAAAGATAGCACCCTACCAGCCGCAGTGCAAAAGTAAGGGTGGCAATACCATATTTTACCACCCTTACTTCAGTGCTGCTGCCTTCAGAGCAGGTGGCCAGAGTGTGGTAGCTGCTGACTGAGGGCTCAACTTTTTAGGCAACAGCACAGAAATATGGGTGGCCATGCCATCCCTGCTTCTGCAGTGCTGCTGGTGGTGGCTCTGCCTTCAGATCTTGGATCCCAGCAGTCACAGTTCAGCCACAGGTAAGGGTAGCAGTACTGTCACTTCCCCTACAATAACCTTGCTGGGGCACTCCCCTCTCCCACACAACTCCTTTTTTGGATCACAACTCTAACAATTACAATACCATGAAATTTCAGATTTAAATAGCTAAAATTATGAAACTTATGATTTTAAAATGCCCATAGCAATGAAATTGAGCAAAATGGACTGTGAATTTGTTAGGACCCTACCCATGTGATGTTCATGTAGGATTGGGGCTATAGTTGCCTTCTAAAACCACCTTGTGCTGAAACAGGAAACTGCATTGTTGAAATATAGCATATGCCTTTTTATTTAGCTAAATTGCTGTTCTAGTCTGAAACTTTCCAGACCAAAATTGCCACACTTCCATTGTTAATTCAAGAAAGCCACTTAAATGCAGGGTTGTAACAAGAATTATGACTTATCACTAGGGCTGCAGGTTTATCATAGGGGGCACCAGTGCTTATCTAAAACAAGACATTAATCTGTGATAATTCTAAGGAAGTTAGCCTTGACATACAGGACCAAAAACATCTAAGTCATCATCAGTGCAGTCTCCCTCATGAGAATCACCGCTGGGCATCTTATCTAATACATACGGGCTACGTCTACACTGACATGATTTTCTGGAAATGCTTTTAACGGAAAAGTTTTCCATATAAAGCATTTTCGGAAACGCGCGTCTAGATTGGTAGGACGCTTTTCCGCAAAAGCGTCCATGGCCAATCTCGACGCGCTTTTCTGCAAAAAAGCCCCGATTGCCATTTTCGCGATCGGGGCTTTTTTGCGGAAAATAAATCTCTATCTACACTGGCCCTTTTGCACAAAAGTTTTTCGGAAAAAGACTTTTGCCCGAAAGGGAGCAGCATGGTATTTCTGCAAAAGCACTGACAATCTTACATGAGATCGTCAGTGCTTTTGCGGAAATTCAAGCGGCCAGTGTAGACAGCTGGCAAGTTTTTCTGCAAAAGCAGATGATTTTGCAGAAAAACTTGCCAGTCTAGACACAGCCATGCTGATACTTGACTGCACTACACTTCCACATCTCTGTACAAAACAGGCTGCTGGCCAAACATTTTTAGGGTGATGAGCATCTGGCCTTTTCAAGCAAGTATTTGAGGGACTGACCAACTGTGCATAGTATTTCACACACTGTTACAATCAGTCCATTCTCTAAAGCTTATTTAGTCCCAATAGGAAAATATAATTGCAGATATAATATATGGAGATAAACCTATCTTGTAGAACTGGAAGGGTCCTTGAGAGGTCATGGAGTTCAGTCCCCTGCCCTCACAGCAGGACCAAATTCCATCCCTGACAGATTTGTCCCAGATCCCTAAATGCGCCGCCCCCCCCAGATTGAATTCACAACCCTGGGTTTAGCAGGCCAGTGCTCAAACTACTGAGCTATCCCTTCCCCCAGAGGGCTCAACTTTTTAGGCAACAGCACATCCTAGAGCCATTCCACTGCTTGACAATTTTCCCTCTTGATAGCAGATATAAATGCATTCATTGTTGGTTGCAGTTTCTCTGTTTGTCTGCTTCTTGGAAAACATCCATCAGTGTACTTCTGCAAGCATCGTGATGTTGGTCTTCAAATGCTGAATTTAGGAAATGAACATCTCATGTGTTTGACTCATCAATGACGGTCTCAACTGACAGAGTGCTTCAGAGACTCAATTAAATGCCTTCCAGTAAGATAATGTAATGTGGTGTTTCCAGCCAACCTTCAAATACTGTCACATCCTGAAACTGTGTGGAAACCTGGCAGCGTTAATGGTCCAAGTAAGAGGAAAATCTCAGAAAGATTCTGTTCCTTAGCAGCAGGCAGAAAAACCAGAATCTTGTGGCAGACTTGGGCATAATCTCAGAGAGAACATATATGTTTGTGCAAAAATCCGGAGTTTAGCAGCAACTCTTTTTGTGGCACTGATGGCACACAAGATCATTTTAGTATCAGCTTCCTTGTGGGAACTATGAAGAAATGCATCAGAACAGTTCCTAGCAGCAGTTTTGTTACACTGTGTAACAATGAAATTCTTTACCTGCTGAAGTGTTTTTCCTGCAAGGCACGCACTTAACATTTTCCTTTATGTGGATACATGTTGGTAGCTTCTCCAGCTTGATGTTGGATGATTTGGACGAACTGGATAGGTGCAAGACTATGGAGCCTTTTCTGTCTGGAAATATTTTCAGTTGATTTATCTGTATGTGTTAAACACAAGGTGGGCTTGGTCAAGTAATTTCATAATGAAATGTTCAGCCAAATCTCAGCAGGAAGTAATGGTTGCTGATTTGTCACCATTTATGATAGGTATATTGAAAAGTCTCTACTGGAAAAAGGTACTGGCAGAGCTGTCCCGTCCATAGGATAGTTTGGGGCAACTGTCCCAGGCCTTGCACTTTAAGGGACCCCGTGGGGCCCAGGATGGTCTGGGAGAATAGCAGGAGCCTGGTGCTGGCAGCAGCAGCAGTCAGATCTGTTCCCAGCCTGCTCAGCTCCCCCCAGCTCTCAGCTGTTTTTCTTAGGGGAGGGGGCTTGATGGAACGGGTGGAATTGCTCCCATGCTCCCTGGGGGAGGAAGCAGAATGATGTACCTGGGAGCTGGCAGAGTGAAGCAGGCTAGAGCTGAGTTGCTCCACTTCCCACCACTGCTGGTGTCTGTGGGGGCAGACCCAACCTCTGCTGCTGATGTGAAGCTCCACACTAATTTCTCTGGCTGCATTGCTCAGGAAATTGGAGTGGGATGGAAGCTTGGGGGAAGAAGTTGAATGGTGGGTGTGGGTAAGGGGCAGGTCAGGACAGCAGAGGTGGTGTCCCAGGTCCCCCACTTACCTAGAAATAGTCCTGGGTACTGGTCACATATTCAGATGCTTGGTGAGGAAGAACATGCCAAATGAACATTAGTTTGCTTATTACATCTAATGCATGATGGTGCTGAAGTTCCCAAACTATGGATTGGGCCCCCAAATGGGGTTGCACTATTAACAGATCGGTTTTGGGTTTGGTGATTTGACCTGGAGATAGGACTCTGCAGTGGGCAGACATATAATGTCAAAAAAGGCTAGCATGGGCTCCCACCAGTGCAAGCACAGAGGATGCTCTGTTGCCAAGGTTGTGTATCTCAGCTGGATGATGCAAATGGCCAAACTGGCATCCATACAGCCAACGTGACTGGACCTGCTCCACAAATGATAGGGGGTTGTTTTGATCTACCAACTTGCTGTTCCACATAAAACATGACTTCACAAACACCGTGGCTGTGTCTACACTGCACCCCTTTCCTGGAAAAGGGATGCAGATGTTGCATAAATTGCTGGTTTCGTCCCCTTGGAGGCTAGTCTGATTTACCCCAAGAAGAGAGTCACACTTTCAGGCTGGGTCCAACTCAAGTTTATTGGTTGCAACCAAGGTACGGCTAAGGAACTCAATGTTCAAATCAGAGCCGACCCCCAACATCTCATATGCAGGGGTTCTTATAGGGTTAACATCCTTCCTGGTTTAGGTGCCTTAACATGATAGGTTACTTCATTTTTGACGTTTAGCATTCCTATAGGTCAGGTTAATTTTCCAAATGAGGTTAAATACAGTGCCTACTTGCTGACTTTGCAGTTACAGCTGTGTTACATTCATTCGCTTTTGCTGAACAATGGGCGAGCCATACTTCCCTTTTTCCTTTCCTGCTTGAGCCGGTCACAAGTTTAAAGGATGTGGAATCTATCCATATCTCTACTTAACAGAAGACTGGTTTCACTTCCCCTCGTCTCCTTATTATAAGTTATTACCTGTGACAGGCCTTGACCTTTGTCATGTCTTACTCCTATACAAATAGCAAATATATCTAAGCATTAGCAATGTATGTATATTGTACGTGCCCCTCATAGGGGAATCAATGGCTCCGGGGGATTTGACTTCCCTTTTATACATCACAGATGAGACAAGTCGGAATTGCAAATGCAGCGGGGGATTTAAATATCCCCCGCTTCATTTGTATAAACATGGCTGCCGCTTTTTTCCAGCTCGGGGCTTTGCTGGAGAAAAGCGCTAGTGTAGACAGGATCTTTCGGAAAATAAAGCCTTTTCCGAAAGGTCCCTTATTCCTGATTTTAAGAGGAATAAGGGACCTTTCGGAAAAGGCTTTATTTTCCGAAAGATCCCGTCTAGACTGGCGCTTTTCTCCGGCAAAGCCCCGAGCCAGAAAAAAGCGGCAGCCATGTTTATACAAATGAAGCGGGGGATATATAAATCCCCCGCTGCATTTGCAATTCCGACTTGTCTCATCTGCATCCCTTTTCTGGAAAAGAGGTGCAGTGTAGACATAGCCTAGATGTGGAAAGTCATGCTATCAGGATACTGACACTCTGTAAATAGAAATGGGAGCTTCTTGGTTCAGCACTTGTAGACTAGGTATGGAAACACCAAGATGGTGTAAAAAAGGACCCTGCGTCATCAGTTACAAAGGAGTGTTTTCTATCCTTCAAATTTTAAATAAGAACTTTGTTTTGGTTCATCTGCTGACATGTTTGCAACATCTACTTTGTCTCAGAGGCTGAAGAACTGTAGTAACAGGGTTGGTTCAAGCACATGGGAAGTTCCCTGCAAAGCCATTTTGTTGGGTCTCGCGGACCATAAGTCCTGTGATTCAGATAGCATGTAGTCTTTTCTATCCTAATTGGTGCTAAACTGTTGTACCATGCTACCAGGAGTGGTTCAGTCACCTGAGATGGGTGGGAGTTATTAGATCACATATCTAGAAATAGAGTGGAATTTAGCATGTAGTAAAGGTGACCTATTAAATAGGCGAGGAAACCTGTGGTGTGCCCCTGCAAGGTCCTTGTTGGAGGGCAAGACACCTTGTTAACCCAAGCTTTGATCAGTGGTCAACATGCAGTGCAAAACTGCTTGTGCCTCATGCCACAGAGCAGTGAATGGGCCCACTAGCACTTCTAGCTGACTAACGAGTAGAGCCTTCATGAATTGGGACCTCGGGAAGTGACTTGTAAACTACCTAAGGCAGGCCCATATGTTCCTTTATGGCAACCTGAGTATTCTGCTGGTACTTGACAAAGAATCACTGTAAGTCACTGTTTCTATATTGCTCTAGTACAGAGCCATCGTAAGTCCTGGCCTTTGCTTAACCATGAATTCCTCTTTCATTTGTGATAAGAGCCACAATGGATTTATTTTTACATTGACTACCTGCCTCAGCCTCAAGTAGTGACTGTTTCTGTTCATAACAACACTAAAGTCCAAGAAATGTGCTTGCAAATATGCGGTGTGAAGCTATACTAAAGAAACACCAGAATTTTGGTCAAGAATGAAGTAAGGCCAAAATGCCTGCCTTGTCACATGCTGTTAGGTTTTATTTTTTCACTAGGTAATAAACTTAAATTACACTAGCATATAAGAAAATCAAGGTAACGTTTCCAGTGCTGGAAAAAGGAACTCTTGCATCAGGTGCAATTGAAGAGAGCCATGTCAGTCTCTGATCTAATCCAAAAAAACCACCATTTGAAGTAAATTACCATCTCATGCCATCCAAGAAGTGACTCACAATTGGGGAGACTTAGATTTTGCTAACTGCAATCAATCAATAATGTGTTGGGAAACTAAGACAGGCACACTCAAAGCCATACCATACTCCATCACAGGGAAGAATGGAAGCGATAGCAGCAGATGAGGAAAACACAGTGGTGGAGCATCTGAAAACATGCATGCTTCTGCTTTTCAAGTTAATGTGAGCACTGAGAGCTGTGATGCACTTGAAGTCACTGTGTTCTGTCTTCCTCTTCCCACCCAGGAGATGGTACAAGGAATGTTCAGTGTTCTGTGGGGCTACATGTAAGACAAGACTATATTGTGTGATTACATTTTGGATTTTTTCACAGATTGAGCTTTGTCCGAACATGAAGCGGGTCTGTGTGCCTTGGTAAAGAAAGTTACTCTGTCTTCTGTATAGAGTC
This sequence comes from Pelodiscus sinensis, assembly GCF_052426305.1. Classification (NCBI taxonomy): domain Eukaryota; kingdom Metazoa; phylum Chordata; order Testudines; family Trionychidae; genus Pelodiscus; species Pelodiscus sinensis. Next base: position 89,405,891 of record NC_143053.1, read on the forward strand.
ACTGCAGGAGTGAGAGAACTTCTTATCTAAAGCTTTAAACCCAGAGCTAGTTGACATTTTGCAGCTGATCTCATCTATTATGAACTACATCAAGACTCAAAGTGGCTGACTGCTGAGGAAGCATGTGCATATCTGCATAGTGCATACCTCTGGGGGGGGGGGAGAGTGTCTCCATGCATTGACCCCACCCCCAGCACAATCCTTGCAGCTTCTATTATCTGGAAACTGGCCAATGGATGCTGCTTGGGCTGTGCTTGTGGGACATGCAACACGCAAAGACATGGCTCCTCAGAGGCATGTCCTGCAGAGGCATACTGGCCTCAGTAGTCAGGGAGCCTGCCCAAGGGTCCTGTTGGGCTGCTGGCCAGGAGCCACCTACAGTAAATGCCTCCCAGCCAGAGCTTGCACCTGACATCTCACTCCCTCTTGCACTCCAACTCCCTGCCCTAGTTAGAACCTAATTCTCTGCATCCCCTCCTGCACATTTGGCCCAGATGACAGCTCCCTCCCAGACCTTGTACCCCTTCTACATCCCTCATCCAGGTCAAAATCTTCTCCTTCACCCAAACTCCCTCCCAGACTGTACACCTCCATTAATATTGTAAAAAAAGTATGGTCCTTCACCACATGCCAAATTGGTCTGGCCCCCATCAAAAATTATTGTTCAAGATTATAGATCAGAACCCCGTTCAAGATCATAGAACTTGTAGATCTCAGGCTCCCCCCCCCCCCATGAGTTTTATTCATAATATTCAAACTTTTTCAACTCAGTTGGTTTCTCAATTTAATGAAATTCTCATGGAGTTGAAAAAAATTGAAGTGAGAAAAATATTAGCTGTGCCCCTTTGGAAGAGGCTACTGATATCAAAAGCTGACTTACCATTTCACCAAAGTCTGATTCCAAAAGCTTAACTAGTAACTTCCAGAAGTTTAGTGGTTTGATTTTATTTAAAAGTTCAGCTCAAAAAGGCATTGAATGTTGATTTTTTTAAATAAATTGAATGTTTTATTTAGTTTAATAAATTATACTAAATTTAGGTATGAGTAGTGATTATAAATTTTAAATACTTTAAAAATAGAAAATATTTAGTTTAAATCAAGTTTGATTTAAAAACTTAGAATATCATCTATTTTGTTATAAATTATTAATCTAAACATGTGTAACACTACATTGTTCACTTGTTTTCTCCTTACACAACTTCATTGTTTTTTGCAGTATATTCTTTACCTTCTAAAAAGCTTGTGGTCCTCCAAATCAGATCACCATTTGTAAAGGTATGTATATTATTGGCCATTCTTATCGTATATATTGAAAGGGGCGAATCAGAAAATGTTCATATCCAAGATCTTTAGCAGTCAGGATTCATGTTAATCGTTGTGGCAAAGTTCTGGCTGTGCCCTGAGGGTCCTGAGCTTCTGGCAGATAGTATTTGCCTCAGAAGCTTGTTGTGACTCTCCACACAGCCTCTCCCTTTCTAGAGGCAAGGAGTTCAGCCTACTGAGCCTATCTCATCATAAACTGTGGACTAGCCTATGGTGAAAACCCCTCAGTAATTCTAGTCTCCCCTTTCAGGGGCAGACTCTGTAGTGGTACTAGGAGTGTTGGGGGAAAACCAGGCTCACCCACTACTTAGGGTCCCTGGGCCAGAACCTGAAGACAGTGGTAACAGACAGGGTTTCCTTGACTCCCAGTCAAGCAGCTTCTTCCCTAGGCCACTTCCCCAAAGAACTCCTTCCAGTACCTGAGCAAGTCCATCTTGCTCCTTCACAGCATTCTCCCAAGCTACCTTCTCACTCTCAGATTTTGGGCTTCTTCATGCCTTGCAGGAAGAGGAAGCTGAACCCAGCATACCTGCCCTCTATTAGAATGTGGCAGCCAGCTGGTCTGTCACATCATCTTATGAAATAAACCCCAAAAGTATTTATAGCTGGTGAAAAATTACCAGTACAGAAAAATCACTCCCCTTTAAAATGAACTAAAAAATTGTTTCTAGAAAGGCTTCTATCCAGAAAATATATACAATAATGGGATATAAGTTGAAATCAAAATCTTTCTGAATTGTGGTAAGTGTTTAGTAAGATGCTTATCAAACAAATACAGTTGAAAATTGCCATTAATTACATAATTGTATTTCTACTGATTGAATTAAACTCTGCTTGTGGATTGCTGAGAGAAGATAAATTAGACTTAGTCATACCACTAGCTGCATGATGTTATATATTATTTAGTTATTGCCTCTAAGACAGAGGCAAAGATCCATTGATTTTTGGGAAAATATCTGCTTATAATTAGTACACATTTGTGCTATTTATTTCTAAAATAAGTTTTTCAGTCATTAAAATGACTGTTTCTTTAAATCTACCTTAGAACTCAGGATATAATGTGAAATGAAGAGAAATTCATATTGTTGTATACATGCTATGTTGAAATACAATGTTTGTCATTAAAGCCAATATTTACCATATTGTAGTACCTGAGCACAATTTTTGACAGTTCAAGTGTGTGGGTTCTTAAAAGCTAAACATTTTTTATCCAGCTTCTACTCGTAAATCTACTGCTTGATCAGATTTTAGACACTAAGGTATGAAAATAACTGGTAAATGTTGATTTGATTCATAATCATAATCATGGTAGCAAGCTTGATTCCATCCTTAAGCTTTTATTTAAAAATGTTATTCTAAAATTGAGACTTAACTGGTATGAGGAAAATCTTAGTTTTAGTTAAATAAACATGAACTTGCCTCATCCCTAAACATTAAATGCAGTACAAATAATAATTGTAGCTTTTTGTCATTTCTTAAATATCTAATCTTTCTGCTTCTCTTCCTCCTCCATCTTGATATATAGAATAAATATAGATTATTTTGTCAAACACTGCTTTCTTGGGTGAAAAGCAGTAGATGTGCCAAAGTCATTCTTCTGTCAAGTAGCCATGCATACCAGCGCGATGATCAGCAGCTTCATGGGTATGTTCATATGCATACTTCATAGAATTTAATATTACTGTTCTTTTCCATAAAGTTAACTGCCATGTTTCCATCTAGCAAAGTTAAAGTTACTTTAAATACATTTGATATGGTTTCTTTTGCTTAGCTGTGTTTTGTATATGTTGTACACAGGGCCGGATTAAGACCTTTAGAGGCCCTAAGCATTGAAAAAATTATGGTGCCCCCTCATATGTAATTCAAAATAAAAACAATACTATACCGTAAAATCTAATTTTTTTTGGTGCCCCTGCTTTGCTGGTACCCTAAGCACATCCTTAGTCTGCCTATTGGGTAATCCAGCCCTGGTTGTACAAACTTAATGTTAGGGCTGTTAAGATTGGTCATCAACCTTTTTGATCACAATCATTTGGTCAATCCTGGAGACATCCTGGAGACTCTCCGTATTGTGCTATTAAGAGAAGCTTCCTGCCTGCTCCAGCAGCCAGTACCCCAGGGTGTGTGTCTGTGAGTTGCTCCTCCTTGCAAGCACCAATTCTGGAGCCCCCATTGGCTGGGAATGGAGAAGTATAGCCAATGGAATGTGTGGGGCAGTGCCTGCAGAGAGGGGCAATGTGTGGAGCTACATGGTCCCCCAGGGGCCACATCTGCATGTTGTCCCCTTCTAGGAATGGCATGGAGCTAGTAGCAGTCCTGTTTCACTGCCAAATGGGAGCTGCCCTAGATAATTGCCTTCTGGTGGGAGGCCATTCCCTAATTCTCTCATGGAGCCAGCACCCCATAGTCCTTCCTGCACCCCAAGGCATTGCCACAATCCTGAGCTTCCTCCAAGTGCCAGTACCTCATATCCACCTGCATCCTCCTGTGCCACAGCTTGTAGCCTCCTCCTGCATCCAAACTCCCTCTCAAAGCCTGCACCCCTACTTCCTGCCACAGGCTTAGCTTGGAGCCCACTACCACACTGCAACCCCCCTTGGCTGCATCTCAGAGCCTGCACCTCCTTCCCACGCCCTAGTGAAAGTGAATGAGGGGTGGGCGAGAGCATGCGACAGATAAAAGGGAGGAGGAAGGGAAGCAAAGTGGGGCTTTGGGGAAGGGATGGGGTCTTGGAACAGAGGGAAAATAGATCTTGGGTTGCCCTTCTTAAATTAAAAAAATTATTTTGGATCACTAGACTACAGCAACCTCAACTTACCCACTCTGCAAAATCTCCTTGCCTTGGCACTTTAAAGATGGTGAGAAGGCTTCTCCACAAATATCTCACATTCCCTCACACATTTCCTTTTTATATTTTCTCAACCCCTCTCTCTCACTTTTAAAAATTATACAGATATAGAATCTTTCCAGATCTTAAAGGGCTACACTGTGATGAACTCTAAAGCATCTCCTACCTTTAAGGGGAAGACTACCCTCATCAGACACTGATAATTATATGCAGGACATTTACAGTCCTCAAGACTCCTTTGAGGCTTTGAAGACTTGTTTAATTGAAATACAGTAAACTTCTGATAATCTGGCACCTTTAGGACCCAGGAGGTGCCGGATTATCAGATATGCTGGACTATTGGAAGGGGGGGGCTATGGGAGGTCTGGGGTGGGGTGGGACGGATGCCACCCCAGACCCCTCATAGCCCCCCATTTTGATAGTCCGGCTCTGCCACAGGAGTCCCCAATTCAGCCACTGCTGGTCAGCAGCGGCTCAATCGGGGACACCTGGGGCAAAGCAGCTGGGGTGCTACCGGGTTGATCCGGTAGCGCCGCCTTTCGGCGCTGCGAGACCAACCCGGCAGCACCCCAGCTGCTCTTGGGGACACCTGGGGAAGAGTAGCTGGAGTGCTGCTGGGTTGGTCCCGCAGCACCTAGGAGTGGCGCTACGGGACCAAGCCGGCAGCACCCCAGCTACTCTGCCCCAGGCGTCCCCAAGTCAGCCACTGTTGAAACTGATCAGTGGCTGACTCCAGGAAGCCTGGGGCAGAGTTGCTCCTAATGTGGACGCACTATCTTGATTTAGAGCCCTAGGAAGCACTGGGGAGAAATTACTTAAAATGTCCCTAGTGAGGAGCTATTTCGAAATAGCAGTGGAGCATCCACACTGCAGCTATTTTTAAATAGGTATCTTAGAAGAGGAGTTATTCTTTATGGAATGAGGTTTACAGAAGTCAAAATAAGCTGCCCATTATTTTGATATTATTTCAAAATAATGGAATTGCAGTGTAGACAGTTGCATTGTTATTTCAGAATAACACTAGTTATTCCAAAATAACAGTGCAGTGTAGACACAACCAATGAAAGAAAATGTATCTACTTGCTTCAGGAATAAATATTTGCTTCCAAAATGTACCATTGTGGATGGCAGATTGATGATCATTTATGTTTTGCAATCTCAGATTATCCTGGGTGTTTGATTTACAGAAGAAAGCAATTCCTACGCTTTCATTACAAGGTTGAGGTTCTAAAAGTTTACCATTACCCTTTCACACAAGTAATCCATGTAACTATTTACGGTATTCTTGCATTTTATTTAGTACACCACTACGATACTTACTCACACCTGCTATTCAGAAAACCGCTGGAGATCTAATGCAGAGGCTAAATTGGAAGGAGATGGAAAAAATCGCTGCTTATCCAGGAGCAAATGATGCAGAGATGGTACTACATATTCCTGGAGGTGGCATCACAAAATTATTATTCAGTGAGAGGTGGGTGAGTCGGCTGATGTTAGAGGAAACCTTCGCAAAGTGTCAGAAGTCCAGTTTTTAGTATCTAGCTGCAATCTACTTTTGCTTTTTTAGTCCGATACCAAGAAAAATGATTATTCGTTGTCTTTTCGTGGATGCTGTGTAAATTATTAGTAATGGTATTCTTTAGAATAATTTGCAGGAGTATAACAGGAGATTGAAAGAGGATTTACATGATATATAAAAACTTCTAGAGAAGTGTTTATTCCCCTTTATTCAGCACCGGTGAGGCCACATCTGAAGTATTATGTCCAATTCTGGGCTCCCCCCATTACAGAAAGGATATGGACGCATTGGAGAAGGTCCAGCGGAGGGCAATAAAAATGATTAGGGAACTGGAGCTCATGACCTATGACGGGTCGGCAACCTATAGCTTGCAAGCTAAATATCGCTCACTAGGGAGCCAGATATAGCTCTTCTGGAGCCCCAACTCAGCCCCCCTCTGTTCCCGCTGCAGCAGGGAGCCAGCCCTTGCACTACAGTCTTACAGCCCCCCACAAGACTGGAACGCCGTGCTGACTTCCTGCAGGGGAAGGGGGGAGAATGTGGTGTGCAGAGAACAAGCAGAGCTAAAAATGACTCGGCGCAACAGCATTTTCCTTCCGCCGGCATGGGGGAAATCAGGAACCAAACATGGCTCCCTGCGTACTACTATTTCTGTCTCTCAGGACACATTTCCTGCAGGCCTCCCCGCCAGCCTTTCACAGAGGATTCATTCCAGTGAATGGGAGCAGCGGGAGGCGTGTGACAGTGCCTGCCACACCATGTGAAAACAAGTGTCCCCCTGACTACCTCATGCCTAGACACCGCTCCACCCAGACGGCCTGATCCCTGGCCAAAATCCTTTCTGCCTCATGGCCAGACATCCCCCCCTGGCCAGGCACCCAGCCTGCTCTTGCCCCCGGGCTAAGCAGCCTGCCCTTTGGCCACACCTTGCACCCTCCCCCTTCCCCCCCTCCTACATCCTACCTGCCTTCCAGTTCCTGTACTCCTATCCCTATCCCATTCACTGGCAGCCCTGTCCCACACACTTAATGCCTCATTTTTGGTCCCAGTCCTCCCTGCCCCCTCCCCCCCCTCCCACCATGGGGCTGGAGCACCAGGGGAGTGAGGTGTTTCAGTAGGGGGTCAAATCAGTAAGGGTTGGGGGATTTTAGATGTTTTTTTGCTATTGGTCAGTTGCCATTGACCCAGAAAAGGTTCCCCATCCCTGCCATAGAAAAAGAAAATGTTGAAACCTTTTGTGTTGTACATAATGTTTTTAATTTATTTAAAAATGAAGCCTAGCCAGCAAGCTCTAAATTGGGGGCCCAACCTCCATCTGGTCACAGCATCATAAAACTACTGTACCCTGAGTCCATCATACACCTGAACCCCCTATCCTGAGCCCCTCAAACCCGCACATCCCCAGTCCCTGCCATAACACTCCTGCACCGCCACACACCACAACATTGTACCCTGAGTCCATCATACACCCCAATCTCCTGCCCTGAGCCCCTCATACATCCCAACCCAGACTTCTGCATCTCCACATCACCAGCCACCCTCCATAAGATTGACAGAAGACAGCCTGAATGCAGGCATGAAGCTGGATTCATCCAGTTATGATGTAAACTTTAAAGAACTTGCAAAAAGATGCAACAGCAGAAGTTTAATTAAATAAAGTCTGTGAGTAAAATGGTTCATTTATGCTATCATGAATCATTGTTAATTATCAAAAATATTAAGTGTATATTTTCAGTCATGCAAATGGGTATTCTTATACTGGCTCTTTGTTGACCACTTTTCAAATTTTGATATAGTTTGGCTTTTTGATTTGAAAAAGTTGCCGACTCCTGACTTACTAGGAGAGGCTGAGGGATTTGGGCTTATTTAATCTATGGAAGAAAAGATTGAGAGGAGATTTGATAGCAGCCACTAACTATCAGAAAGAATGGAGAGAGGCTGTTCTCAGTGGTGACAGATGACAAAATGAGGAACAATGGTCTCAAGTTGCAGTGGATGAGGTGTAGATTGGATATTAGGAAAAAACTATATTATTAGGATGGTGGTGAAGCTCTGGAATGGATTACCTATGGAGGTAGTAGAATCTTCACCTCTAGAGGTTTTTAAGTCCTGGCTTAACAAAGCCCTGGCTGGGATGATTTAGTTGGGGTTGGTCCTGCTTTGGGCAGGGGATTCGACTTGATGTCCTCCCTAGGTCTCTTCCGACCCTATAATTCTTTGATAGGACCAGCAAACAGTAAAGAAAAGAATGCATTTGGGTAAAAGGTTATGCTAAAAACAAATTTGAGATTGAAGAATTTGGACATAAAGCTTACCATGTTGAATGGGTTACACATTTTTTGCAAGCATGTGTGTGAAATGTAAGTTTGCAGATGATACCAAACTGGGTGGGGTTGCAACTTCTTTGGAGGATAGGGACATAATTCAAAATGACCTTAGCAAGTTAGAGAAATGGTCAGAGGTAAACAGGATGAGGTTTAATAAAGAGAAATGCAAAGTGCTCCACTTAGGAAGGAACAATCAGTTCCATACATACAAGATGGGAAGCGACTGTCTAGGAAGGAGCATGGCGGAAAGGGATCTAGGGGTCATAGTGGACCACAAGTTGAATATGAGTCAATAGTGTGATGCTGTTGCAAAAAAAGCAAATATGATTCTAGGTTGTATCAACAGGTGTGTTGTAAGCAAAACTCGTGAAGTCATTCTGCCGCTCTACTCTGCACTAGTTAGGCCTCAGCTGGAGTACTGTGTCCAGTTCTGGGCGCCACATTTCAAGAAAGATGTGCAGAAATTGGAAAGGGTACAGAGAAGAGTGACAAGAATGATTAAAGGTTTAGAGAACATGACCTATGAATCCAGGCTTCGTAAACTGGGCTTGTTTAGTTTGGAAAAAAGAAGATTAAGGGGGGACATGATAGCGGTTTTCAAATATCTAAAAGGGTGTCACAAGGAGGAAGGAGAAAATTTGTTCCTCTTGGTTTCTGAGGACAGGACAAGGAGTAATGGGCTTAAAGTGCAGCAGGGGAGGTTTAGATTGGACATTAGGAAAAAATTCCTAACTGTCAGGGTGGTCAAATATTGGAATAAATTGCCAAGGGAGGTGGTGGAATCTCCCTCTCTGGAGATATTTAAGAACAGGTTAGATAGACATCTGTCAGGGATGGTGTAGACGGAGCTTGGTCCTGCCTTGAGGGCGGGGGGCTGGACTCGATGACCTCTCGAGGTCCCTTCCAGTCCTATTATTCTATGATTCTATGAAATTATTTTTGTGCCAGGTAGAAGAATTTACTACTTTCTAAGTATATGTTCCCTTTCACCCCATCTGAACTTTAGGGTTAGTAATCCTCATCTGTTCATTGATGCATTTATTATTTGGATCAAGGAAGCACATAGAAATCCCTACTGTGATTTGGATCCTGTTGTATTAAGTACTGTATAAACATAAACTAAAAGATAGTCCCTGCCTTGAAAAATGTATAATATAACTTGATGTGGCCAAGGGTGAGATGAGAAGTGAAACAGGTATAGAAGAGGGTAAGTGATCTGAGTCTAAGGATGCTAAAATGTGATTAATTGGCTAATCGAGTAGTTGATAGAATTTTTATTGACTGCTCAATTAATTAATAAGGGAAGGCAACTCGGTTCAGTCCCAGCTCGTGCTGGGTCTGGGACGTACCCCCATTGGAGCTCTGCATTTTAAATGTAGTAAGAGCCAGGTTGTCTGACCACTTGTCTGCAGTTTAAATGTACTAGGAGTCCTGTAGCAAGGGTAGGTCCTGGACCCGGCCCAAGCTGGGACTGAGCAGAACTAGCCTGCCTAGCCGGAGCAGCCTTTGTCCGCGGCCAACCCAGGCCACTGCAGAGAGAGGCTGCTTTGTGGCAACAGCCCTGTCCACAGGGGGTCCCAGCAGATAGTAGCTGCTGCTGGAACAGCCCCTATCCGCAGCCAGCCTGGCCTGCCATGGGCAGGGCTGCCTTAAGGCAACAGACTCTATCCACAGGGGGTACCAGTGGGAAGCTGGGACCCCACTGTAGACGGGGGCTGCTGTAGGAGCAGCCTCTGCCTGTGGCAGGCCTGGGTTCACTGCGAACAGAGACTGCTTCGTGGCAGCTTCCCCTGCCCCCACCTCTTCTCCCCCCCCCCCAATAGTGGCAGCAGCGGGGGCGGGGAGGTAGCACTGTGGAGATGGTGCTGCGGGGAACCAGCTGTTAAGGCTTGTATTCTCTGATACAGAGGCAGTAGGGAGGGGGTGAGAAGCAAGTAGTCAACTAGATTAATTGATAAGCCTAGGCTAGGGTTGCCAGATGGTTTCAACAAAAATACTGGACACACTTGACATTACATCACAATCTTCATTCCATCTTCTTTAGAAAATACCGGACATTTATATTTTCTTAATTTGTTTCCCAAACAGAAAGCTCAAATACTGGACTGTCTGGTTCAAAACTGGACACTGAGCAACCCTAGCCTAGGCTTACATCCCTAACTGGACCTATCATCTAAATTTCTTGTCTCCCAGACTGGAGGACTATTTACAGTGTGCTGTCTCTCAGAAAGACAGTCTGATGTTTTATACACTAAATACTCTTTACCACATGCTTTGCACAGCCTAGACTGATGATTCAGTGCCTCTACTTTTGTCGGGCTCTTAGTTTGTAATGACTTTCCCAATCTTGGAACTTGTATTGGGCGCCTGTCTTCCATCAGGCATGAGGCATAACTTCATTGTGACATTCCTAGGCTAAATATTGAGAGGCAGCTTTTGAACTGTTAGAATTGTTCTACTTGTCTGCCCAGGTCTATATCGGATGGAGTTCTACTCTGGTCTTTTATATCGCACTGTGTCCATCCAAAGAATGTGTTTTTGATCTCAGCAAATTTGTAGTCCCATCTGGCCTTTCCTTGTTGATTAGCCAGATTCTAATCCTCTTCCTTGGCATACTCTGTTCCTCTTGAGATTTCCTTTTTATGTCCTTCCTGTTATCTTCAGTAAATTATCCTCCAACTATGTTCATATGCAGGGGTCAACAAATTATGGAAAACCCTACTCGCCAGACAAAAAAGGGACTTGCCACCCTCCCCCACAAAATGTATTTTTTAATGGCATAAATTCCTAATAAGAATAAGAAGAGTAATAACTAATAAGTTATTAATAAATATCTTATAAACCTTTACCTTTTCTCTCTGCTGCCTTGTCTCCTCCCCTTGCTCCATCAGCTCCCCTGGTGCCTGCTGCTCCCTAACCCCTCACTCTCTGCTGTCCTGACTCCTGCCCTTCTCATGGCCCTCAGCCTTCCTGAGACCTGCCCCCCTCCGCCAGCCCTTCTTTCCGCCCTGTGCCCACTCCTCCAGTAGCCCCAATCTGATCATGTGAGCTACCCCTCCTCATCCCCTCTCCTAAAATCTCCCTCTACACACCTGCCATGCCTCTCTCCTCTGGTGCTGGTCCCTCCCCTGCAGGTATCTGCCCTTCTGCTTCACCCCCCAGAATCCCTTGGCACCTGCACCCTCCTGGTGCCTCCCTCTCTAGCCCCCAGTGCCCCTTACCTTCACCCTCTCTTCTCCCAGCATCACCCTGTCCCCCCTCCCACTGACACCTCCCCGCCTGCCCTTTTCCTCATTGTCTGCACTTGGCCCCCGGCATTTGTCTTTCCTGCACCCCTGTCCCTTGGTGCCTTCCCCTTTCTTCTTCTCCTGACCTCCTCCCTTCAGCACAAGTCCCTTCCCCATATTTTTTCCCCTCCTCTTCCCAACGGCCAGCTCTAGGTTTTTTGCTGCCCCAAGCAAAACATTTCCCCTGCCCCGCTTTGTTGTTGTCTTTTACAGGTTTGCATTTTGAAATGGTTTTTTTTTCTTTTTTGTCCCAGCGTTTTAGCTCTATAAATAACAAATAGCATTTTCATTTGTTTTTTTCCATAAAGGTGAAGGCGCTTCAAGTGAACTCCCCCTTTCACTTGCTGCTGGGTCACAGCAGCCTTTTCCGTGCCCTGTCTAGCCCCTCCCTATGGGAAAGCACCCTTCACTCCCAACCCACGGGAAGCAGGGTGCAGGGACAGCACAGAGCCAGAGGGGTGCAGGGATTGGGGGTAGCAGGGTGTGGTGGAGGCGCGGGGAACGGGAGGGGCAGAGGGATCGGGGTCTGGGGCAGTGCAGGGAATGGTCAGCACAGAGCTGGGGGGGCAGGGATCGGGGGGAGTAGGGTGCGGGGTGTAAGGGTGGCACAGAGCCAAAGGGTCGCAGGGAAGAGTGAGAGCAGGGGGTCCAGGGGCGGCGTGGAGACAAAGGGGGGCTGGGGCCGTGGCAGGACTGGAGCCGATGGGGCGGGCCCTGGCTGTGCTGCACACTGCAGCCAGCTCCCAGGGACACGCGGCCAGAGCGGAGCTGCCGCAGCCCTTTAAAATCAGCAGGGCCAGATCACGCCAACGTCCTGGCATCCCGCCCTGCCTCCTCGCGCCGGAGCTGCACACAGGCAGCCTGGTGGAAAGAATCTCCACACTTCCCCCTTCCCAGCGGTGTTGTGCTCCTCCGCCGGCCGGTGGATCGGATGGTGCTGCGCCGCCCACAGTGCGGGCTTCGACCACCCCGTCACAACAGCCCACCGGGCCAGTCTGCCCCTGCACTCGCCAACTGGAAAAATCTACTTGCCGCGAGCGAGCGCATTTGTCGAGCCCTGTTCATATGACTCTAGAAGCTATTTCCTGATTTAAGTGCCTATATCTAAGTCCTACCTTTTTTTTAGAGTCTGGGGGCCCTGGTTTTGCAGTGTGCATCTAACCACTCCATTTTTTAGTGTTTGTAGTACATGAGAGATTAAGGGTGCCTATCAAAGGAATTGGTATGAAAGCCAAAGTAGTGGTAACAAAAAAAAAGGAAACTTGCTGTGTAGCAGTTCATAAGCAGTATTCCCACAGCATAGAATCTATCCCCATCCTGCCCCCATCCCTCAAAACAAGTCAAGAGCAGAGTGGTAAATATGAGGCAGCAAACCAAATATCTGGACTTTTTTTTTTTTTAATTTAAAAACCCAGTGAGCTGCTGCATCTTACATAAGCGGATATTAAATAAGTTCCCCTCCAGTAATTATTGTGCACTTGACAATCTGACCAATTTCTGTTCCAGTTGTTCAAATGGAATCCCAATGGCAGTTCTATTGAAATTCTGCTCCGAGGGGGACAACATCCCAGATGCCTTCTCTCTTGTTAACTATCTTAACGAATGGATCCAGCTAATTAGAAGTGAAGTAAGTATTCTTTCAGCCAAAGTTTTTGCTTTTAATTCTAATCCTGAGCTGCTGAAATGAAAAAAGTAGAGACTCCTTCACATTTTAAATGAGCTTTCATGAATTTGACAGCCTGTCAGTTGAGGTTGTGTGGTGGAGTCTCTTTGTTCCAAGGTTAGTGGAAATCTAGAGACATGCTCCACCTGCAATCAGTGGAAACAAAGTCAAATCCAATATATAGGGCAATTCATGGTCCATTTTGGTCAATGTCACATTAAAACGTATGATTTTAACAATCTTATTAAACTATGTGGTTCAACTATTTAAATCTTAAATTTTGAAGTGCTGTAATGTTAAGGGTTTTGACCCAAAAGAGTTGTGGGGGAGAAGTCATAGTGTTTTTGTTAGGGATGTGAAGGACTGGTCGACTAGTCAATAAGCAAGTGGTTATCGGATAGTTGACAAGCTTGTTGATTAGTCACTCTCCCCCCCCCCCTTTGCTGCCTCTATCAGAAAGAGGCAGCAAGGGCAGGGAGGGAAGGAGGGAGTACTTCTAAGTGGCAGTGCATTACTGCTTATGAGGTCAGGCCCCGGGCTCCACGCGGCACTACTGCTTTGAATTGCCGCTGTGGGAACTTGGCGTCAGACTCCTCCTGGCATTTCAAAGTGGCAGCACTGTGAGGAACCTGGGATCAGCTGGGGACTCCCCCATTAACCCCAGGCTCCATGCAGGGCTGCTGCTTTGAAACGCCGCTGCAGGAGCCCAGAGTCAGGCTTCCCGCAGCATTTCAAAGTAGCAGCGTTCAGTGAAGCCCAGAACAGCTGAGGACTCTCCAAAGCATTTCAAAGCAGCAGTGCTACATGGAGCCTGGAGGCAGCAGGGAGTCCTTAGCTGACTCCGGGCTCCACATGGTGCTTTTGCCTTTAGAGTGTAGCAACAGCCCTAGGACTGTTTCTACACTTGAAAGGCAGAGATGCCCTATCAATTAGTCAATGCAAAATGCATCAACTATTCGATTAGTCAATTACCTGCAATTTAACATCCCTAATGTTTGTAGCAGGGGGAGTGCTTTGTGGTACTGCTACCCTTACTTCTGTGCTAATGCTGGTGGCAGCACTGCCTTAAGAGCTGGAGAGCATTGGTTGCTGGTGGGGAGTCCAGCTTTTAAGCTCGATCCACTGCCACCAGCAGTGCAGAAATAAGGATGGCATGGCATAGTCACCCTTATTTCTGGCAGAGTGCTGCCTTCAGCATTGGGCACCTGGCCAAAAGGTGCCACTTTCTCGCCACCTAGCTCTGAAAGCAGTGCAAAAATAAGGGTGGCAATACTGTACTCCCCCATAAAAATTATTTTGTATCCCTCTGCAACTGCGTTTTGGGCCAGGGCCTCCACTTTGGGAAACATTACTCCCCTTGTGAAATCTCTGCAATCTGGGGTAAGAGCTCACAAAATACCAGATTTCACACTTGTATTGTGTTTTTCATGGCCATGGATGAAAAGAACAGTGATGTGTTGGGGTGGAGTTATGTTCCTGCTTGATACTTATAGTATATGGCCTTAGGAGAGCTACTATCATAGCTATACTGGATTGCTGCTTTATACCTATGTGACTAAATGTGCCCCCAGTAAAATGGGAAAAGCAGACTCGCCATATGTGGTTAATGTAATTTCAGAGTTTGAAAATGTATTTTGTTCTTAAATCAGCAGAGCAGCGATGCCAAAGCTACTCTTTTGCAATGGAAAATACCACGTTCTTGGAGATTACTCTTTGGCAGTGGCCTTCCACCTGCACTCTTCTGATTACTCTGGTATTCTGAAAAAATCAGTCTTCAGAAGGAGGTTATAGATGTTATACAACTAACATAGTGAATGCCAAGCAACAACAGTTGTCTAACATTTAACTTATTGTACCTTAATATCCTTTATTTATGCAAACATTTCCTTTGCTATTATGTGGATAAAAAAAGTTTATGCAGGTCTCACTATATGATCAAAACATTGTATATTATGCACACATGTTTCTTGGGTATCTCCTGGTGAATTGTTTCTAATAAACTGTTTCAAGAAATTCCTTAACCACCCTAATTAATATCCTACATACCCAGGAGGGTCATGAAGGTAACAGGGCCACTTGCAAAGTTGGCCATTCCTAGAATCAGTATGTGAAGCTATCCTCAAATGCTTTACCTTTAATCCAGATCTTCATCCCTTCAGCTTCCTCCTCCTCCTATCTTCCTGGCACTGTGAGCAAACTATCAGTGATTCCTACCGCTCAAAGTGTGCGTGTGCTATCTTTTGAGGCGCTATGCCGAAGACAGCCTGAACCGTGTTACCTTTTAATTTGCTTCCACTGGATTATAAAGGAGACAACATAGACTCCACCCTTTCCCACAGGCTGCAAAGATATACCAAAGTTAAAACTGCGTAAGTGGTTAATCCTTACTAAAGCTAGCCTGACTGCAGCCCGAGAAATGCCTCTAAAATTTAAAGAAGAAACTAAATTGATTAGCTTTGCACATCTGAAGTATAGAAGTTTAAGATGATTTTCAGAGCTAAGGAATGAGTAATCGCAAAAACAACAAACATTGTACTATAGAGTGGGATACTTTTGTGGACACAAACTACTACAGAAGTAAACATTGAAATCAGTTTTTATTCTTAAAAAAAAAAAAATTCTCCAGGAATATTAAAGCTATAAGATTACAGTTTAAACAAAAAACTCATCCACAATTTGATCTGAGGAAGTACGTCTGGTCCACGAAAGCTCATCACCTAATAAACCATCTTGTTAGTCTTTAAAGTGCTACATAGTCCTGTTTTTGTTTCAGCTAGTCTAGACTAACACAGCTTCATCTCTGTTACTAGTTTAAACAAGGCAGAGGTGTAAAATATGGCTTACATAGAGGAAACTGATTCTTAACCAGTTTTCATATTTATATCACAGTTGTGCTGAGGCATGTAAATGTACAAGGAACAGTAATTGAGCTGGTAATCCTTCAGTTAAAGACATGTTCAATAGTCATTTGACAAATTTTCAGCATTTCTGGGCGGTGGTAGACTGAGCTTGGTTCACTCAAGTGTATTCATAATCCTGAATAGTTAAACTCATGGGCTACGTCTAGACTGGTAAGATTTAGCGCAAATACTCTAAACGCAAGAGAAAAGATTTGCTTTTGCGCAAAGGCATCCGTGCCAGTGTGGATACTCTCTTGCGCAAGAAAGCTCCGATGGCCATTTTAGCCATTGGGCTTTCTTACGCAAGAAATTGATGTTACCTGACTATACTGGCCACTTGCGCAAGAGGCCTTATCCCTGAGCGGAAGCGCCAGAGTATTTGCGCAAGAAGCACTGATTTCATACAGTAGAACGTCAGTGTTCTTGTGTAAATACTCGCGGCCAGTGTAGACAGGTGCTAAATTTTGCCAATGTAGACACAGCCATGGTGTTCTCTGCCTTGACTGAAGCCTCAAAGGTGGTGCACACTTTTGATGATCGTTAATACCTCTGGTCACATGTGACAGAAAATCACTCATTCTCTAAATAAGACAACTACTACAGCCATTCTTATGTTCTTATTCTTGTTTTATAAATATTCCCATCATAACGAAAAGCAGAGCCCATCAATTAGGAACGATCACAATCAGTATGAGTAAGAAAAATAGAAAGCCTTGCAATAAATCCCAGTGTTCTTGAAATACTGTTTAATAGTTTTCCCCTCACATAATGCACACACAACAGTATGTCGTCAATTTAAAAAAATATTTAATGCTGCCAAAAATGTGTAAAAATACAATAAAAATGGCAGTACAATACAAAGTATTTTCTAGTTTATTTCTTGTACATCTTTCTACAATTAATACAAGCATTATAAAAACCACAGCAGACAGCAAGTTATTTTGTTTTGCAAAGGAGCATGCTGGTGTTCTTCATCCCCTGGATGTAGTTTACGTTGTAAACAGATAATTATGAGGCCTACTTGGTATTGATCAGACCTCACTTTTGTTCCCGGAGAGGGGTTCATATCTTGCCTTGCATGTCAACAGTTTGCAATTTATAGATGCAGAATATTCACAAGTCTTGGAGGTTTAGCTGTCAGTCAGTCTCGGCCTGCGACATACAATGCAAAACAAAGTCACCGATTCAGCAAAGACTTGAAAACCAGTACAGACTAAGGGTGTGGAAGTCACTAACAGCAAATTCACAAATGAATAATTTGTTCCAATTGTTCACAGTTGTTTCTCAGACTATTTACTCCATTACTATGTGTAAAAAACCTGTTTGAAGTGTCCAGTCTCTCTCAAAGATATGGAAAGCAAGTGCATGCTGGAGAGCTCCAGCCCAGCAGGTTACTAAAAACTGTGCCTAACTTTAAGCATGCAAGTAATGCACACAAGTAGTCCTATTGACTGCAGTGGGATTCCATTAATATTTCACTGGACAAGAGCCCAGTAACAACTACTTGAAATCTCAGTGTCAGCATTGTACTGTTTTAGAAATTATTTCAAAGCAAAGTAACATTCCAAGTCTAAATTCTCTTGTCCTGATGAGGAAATTCCAAAATTATAATTTGTTTTAATAAAACGAAGCCTGTTTGTCCAAAAAACAAATGAAAAGTTCCAACATTCATAGACTCTCACGGATTTCTTCCAGAACAGAGTAAAAGTTAATTGACAGCATATGAAAAAGGCCTTTTAATGCAAACATATAAAAACAATAAGGCCTTTTAATGCAAATAAAGACTCAGACAGATGAAATATTTTGAATACATTTATTTTAGTACACAAGAGTGCAACCGAGCTGAAGACAATTAAAAAAAAACAGCTTGAAAGGGCAGGAAGACTATCACACAGTTATAAACATTGCCTGATTCCACCCTGTAGTTTAAACTACTGGACCACAATAACAATTTTGCCCTGAGTTTTCTTGTGCAGTCATCCAAAAATCTGACATTTAACCTTACCTAACAAATTTAGAGGTGCACTAAATAATTGTGTTAGCCTCTATTATAGATCAAGTGGTG
This sequence comes from Pelodiscus sinensis, assembly GCF_052426305.1. NCBI lineage: Eukaryota > Metazoa > Chordata > Testudines > Trionychidae > Pelodiscus > Pelodiscus sinensis. Next base: position 89,423,823 of record NC_143053.1, read on the forward strand.
TTGGCGCTCTCATCTCCACCCCCATTACACACACTTGCCTTTTTTTAAATGTCCATTTTCACTATAAAAATTACATCAGTTAATGAAATGGAACATGTTCCAAATATTTCATTAAGTAGGTTTAATTTGCAAATTAAGTTTTCCTAAACTGCATCTGTAATTTCTCCAAATCTTTACTTTAAACACAGTCTAATTATTGTTATTGGATAATTCCTTCTCAAAGTAATGGGCCAAAATATTTAAAAAGGTGGAGGGGCCCTCACAGTAAATGGCGCCATTGCAAACAATAAGATTTCCTGTCAGAAAACAAATGTAATTGAATAGAATCCATAAGGATTTATTCCAGTCCTTGTAAAACTAGAATGTTTGCTTATAATTCGAGGGTTAGGAATTACTTTACTTTATAAAAGATGAAGGAGATTTGTTATGAAGCACTCATTTGAATGTCAGCTTTAAAGTGATCCAATTAAAAAGTGTCCTACCATGCTCCAAAGGCACATAATTATTCTGGTAAACAATACGTGCAGGGAAAAAAGGATCATAGTGAAGATTTGAATCAGAAGCTCAACAGCATTTCAGAACTAGTGCACCAATTAGGATTTCATCTCTGAGAAGTGAAGACTCTTATCTCATGCTCTTGTAATTTAGCAGCCAAGTACTTCATGGCCTAGATCATGGGGTTTGGGGTTTTTTTGGCTCAGGTTTTGCTGCTATTTGGGGTTGGGGTGGAGGAGGGGGAAGGGCGTGAGGGTTTTTCAAAAATCAAAAAGGAGGGCGTGATGCCAAAAAGTTTGGGAACCACTGGCCTAGATTTTGTAACGTGAAAGACAGAAAAAAATCTCAAGTCCACTCAATGGATACTGTGCCACTGAAATTAATGGAAATTAAGATTTCACCCAAAATTCCTTTGTAAAATATGATAAAAGGCTTAATTCTTTAAACTTCTTTCCCAGTCTCACACTGCAGCAAACCAAAGGGAATCTAGAATATTTTTGCCCATCACTGGTGTAATCCTTTAAAATTGTAACAGATGTCTTCACAGTCTGGTCATTGATAATATAGCCAAGACAACCAAACATAGCTGATCCAGGAACTACCAAATTCATTTACAAATGGTACTGTGTGGTGTAAAATGGAACAAACAGAGTGTGAGCATACATACACATTCTCAAGAGAGCAAAGTTTTTCTATGGCGTGAACAACATAGCCAGAGTTTAGATGGAATTAGGAAAAAGTTCAGATGAAGGTGTACAGATACACAGCTAGTGCTTGTCAGCAGAGGAAAGCAGAAAGGCCTGGAAACATCCTGCTTTTAAGTCAGGAGATAAATGGAGACTTTCGATTTCAGAGAATGGGGTATTACCTATCTTAAGAATATTTTTCTTAAATGTTTTCCTTTAAGCATTTCTGGATATGAAGATCTCATTTCACTTTTAAAATAATACTTCATGGCACTACATACATTTTTCCATAAACAAAACTCACCCTTTTGTAAGAAACATAACATTTAAAAAGCTTTACCAATATGGGCACATTGAGGAAGAAGATATATGATGGAAAGATTAATGCATTCTCTTCAAGCTGGAAGCTGATTAGAGTTACAAAAATAGATATTTGTCAGTACAAGGCTTTTCTAAATATAAAATCTGCACTCCCTTCCCTGTATTGCCTATGGTCTTGAATTTAGCATTACTGAAACTCTGTTGTGTTATCCTTAAAATACCTACTTAGAACAAATAACCAAGTATGTACAAAAGCAATTACTAAATTTTGGCTCTGCCCATGGCTCCAGTACAAGTTACCATCTTGTTTTAATAGCAGTCATACATTATTCAGACCTGTGTTTCTGTAAGATTCTACCTGAAGTCTCATTCTTCTAATAGTACGGGAATTACACATTTTACGCTTATTCACACTATTGCCCATCTTTGAGACACTCCTCAAATATTGTTCAGTATCTAGTAGCTGCGCAATGACATTCCAACTTCATCATTTAGGTCCCATGTTTAACCTCTTGTTACTGAGCTTGCAGGTGCTGGATACCTCTCAAAGTGCTTTACTAAGCTGGTCATGGTATAATTATCCCCATTTTACGCATTTGGAAACTGAGGCACAGAGATTTGTTGAAGGTCACTCAGCAGTCCAGTGGTAGAACCATGCATAGAACTCAAATCTCCTGAGTTCTTATCCAGTGCGCTATCCACCAAGCCATATGACCTTCCTCCTTGGATGAGAATGAGTTGAACAGCTACATACAGACTCCGTTATATAGATTCCTTTAGGGAAAGGTTAAAAACGGCGCTAGAAAAACAGCTATTAGATAAACTTTTCACTGTTTATATAAAAGTGTATATTCCATCTTTAACTGATGCTAAGGTAAGTAAGTACTGCTGCCTTCATCTACTATTCCTGATGAAGTGGTTAACTATTGTGTTTACTATGGTGTTAGGCAACTTAAAAGTATGTTAAATAGATCTGGCATCCTTCATTAAGACTTAGGAACAGTTAATAAAATCCTATCAAGTAACTGATATTAATCTATATTTTGTAGCTAAAATTTTCAGGTATATTTAAAACATGTTTTCAGAAAGTTAAATCAGTTTTAAATTGCCTTCAGTGTGCTGTATACTTCCATTATTGGTAGGTGTAGATTTTTATCATTACATGGAATAAAACTAAAAAATCCAATAAGATGAGACACAAAGTATCACATTTCACATTTAATGGAATGTCAGAACTTTTTAACAAAACTAGATCTGCAGACAGTAACTGAAGTCTGAATACAACTTCCATTAATCAGGTTAACAATTTGCCTTTAAGTTTAGGACCAGCAAACAGCTTTAAAAAAAGCAATTTCAAGCTTTTTTTAAATAAGGAAAATGCAAGAACAAAGAAAAAAATAAATAAATAAAAGGAATGCAGTTTACAGAGTAGAAACTGAAAAGTGCTTCATCAGAACCCTAGCTACTCATATTGAACATCTCAAAATCTTCAAATATGGGGAATGAATTCACTGTTAACCACTAAACAAATTACGTTTTACCTTTAGTTCCAAAACCAATTTGATTTCGGTCAAATAAATTTGTACAAACTAAACTTTTTAAAGTACAGCTAGCTACAAAAAGATTAAATATGCAGTTATAAAATATATTTATCCTGGGTCACAAGAATATAAAATGTTGATGCCTATGCCAATATTATAGTACATATTACACGCGCTTAAGGATAACTTCTTTGCATTAATAATGAAAATCATACCACATTGTTTATTGCTTATTTCAGGCAGGTAAATTAAAATCCAGAGAGCCTTGTTAGTTAAATCTTTGTGGCTCAGGGTTGATCTAATAGATTTGGTAGAATACTATTTTTAAAAGTATATAAATACAGTTGCAAGGTTTGTACCTGTTTATTTAACAGACATGAACAACTTTATTCTGGGTAGCAATTTGCTGTTTGGTTTCAGAAGTACCTGCTGTGAAAGTCCTGAGATATGACTGATCAGTTTACATCATTTATCTAGTTTGCGTATAAACTACTGCACCAGTTTTAGGCATAAGGAATTTGCAGCTGAAAGTCAAACTCCCTAGTGACTAACTTGCGTAGACAGGCTCACAGTGCACATAAGTGTTTACTTACAAGGAATGTTCTTGAAAATACAGTTTCCAGCAAGAATAAGCTCCAACTAAAATGATTGTACCAAACCCAATCTTAGTGAGAATAGGTTTCCAATATAACCACCTTTTTCTTTTTCTTTCAGTCTCACTTAGCTTCTGTTTCATCTGGTGCACCTTTTGGGCTGTGTGAGCTTTTCGGTCCTCTCGCAGCCGTTTCCGAGTAGTACTAAAAAGAGAGAGATAAAACTATGTTGTGGAGTAGAAGTCATCTTCAAGAGATGTTAGGAAAACCCCATCTGCCCCGCAACCCAACCCCCACCCAATTTACCAATCTATGCCATTTGTGACTAAAACAATGAGGGAATGTTAAGAAGAATGGTCTTTACACTGTTACTCTAATTACCTGAACAGTTTCATTAAATACCCATCCTGTTTTAACATCACTAAGGTTGCCAAATCAAACATCAGGAACTTAGGAAACACTCAAGTTGCAACCTTAATTCTAACCCCTGTTGTTTACACAAGATAATCTTAATTGTATCCATGGCTGAACAGAACTTTCCCTGCAATTGCAGTTCTGGTCTGTTGCAGGCCATGCCAGGTCTGGGGACTTGTACTAAAAGCAGAGAGCCTGTTGCTCCTATGTGCTCAGTGACCCATAGTTGAATCAAGGCAGCATGGTGCAAGAAGAACTTGATTCAAATGCAAAGGGAACAGGACAAGAGAGGGATCTGCAGAGAGTCAGGGATAGTGGATTGAGACCAAGAGACTGGGGGGCTCAGGGAGACAGACTGGACAAACAGTCAAAAGAGAAAGACTAACTGGAAGCCAGCAAGAATAGGGAATGATAACAAGGGTGGGGAGGTAGTTGAGATCCAGTGAGACATACTGAATCAAGAACTGGGGATAGAGAAGTGAGTCTGCCTGCACTAGGTGACTGAAAATAGGGGAGGTTGGGGAATCCATATATGTGAGGCTAGGACTTACTGGACAAGGAGACTAACTGCAAGAGTAATCTTCATGAATGGGGACTAGACCTGGGTAGTTCAAGACAGAGCCAAGGACAATGAATACCTGCATGAGGATGCAAATCTACTTGAGGGAACTGTTAAGATTTGTTTTATGACACTGATCATGCCGCCTCAGCTTCATGTGCTGTAAGACAGGTCAGAAGCCTCTAAGCCCAAGGGCCTGTCTGATCACAACCTGATGTAGTGACACTGTAGATGCAGCAGCTTGCATTGACGATATATGGATCAAATAGTCTGGCATGATTCTTGTATGAAATCTGGCCTTCAGCCTGGAGAGAGGGGCATTATCACTCTCAAATCCCCAAAAGTGGAATGGATTGGCTGGGGAAAAGCATGGTACTCTTGCATGTTAACCACTATGTCAGTGAGGTGGTTTTGGTGTCATGGTAGTAGTTTGTGAATGGGGAGAAATTCAATAAGCTGTTGTCTAGGTGTTCAGTGGAGAGCGTACCCTACACAAGTCCAGAAATGTTAGTCTGAAAGGCCAATTAACATTAGTTCCCTGGAAGGAGAGCCAGATTTAATTGAGGGGGAAGTGGAGTTCTGGGAGAGGGCTATAAACAGAGGAAAGTAGGCTAATGAAAATGTTGCAATTTTGCAGTATTATATTTTCATTTCATATTAAACATTTAAAGTCATGCACCTTATTAATTATCCCATGCTTTAGTATCCTCTTTCTTCCATAACATTTTAAAATACACACACACACAATTTGTTAATAACTGGGGTGCCACAGTGGCACGCATCCGAACAAGTGCATGACCTCAATATTGGTGCACGAGACAAAAACTCACTCCACTCATGGATGGAAAGTCTTAGAGGGAACACTTCCACACACTGCTTTTACCTTCAATACACAGCAAACCTCATACAGATAACAATGCAATGTTGGTACACAGTTTCAGGATAAAATATGGCCCTTGTATAATCCAGTTTGCAAAGGTAATGAGTAGAGATGTAAAATCCTGATGCATCAGTTAGTAAGATAAACATTAGATTAACCTAGTTGGCTAACTGGTTAATTGACTAAGGGGGATCCCAGCTCCATGGCTGCAGCCACTGGCAGGCTCCTGGCCCTGCCACCGACTCCCAGCCCCAATGCATGGACAAGCTGTGGGTGAATGGCTGCTTCCAGGTACCAGTTAACTAGTACCAAGTTACTCATTCACATCCCTAGTATTGAGCCCCAACTGCTCCCACTGACTACAGCTGGGCCTATTAGAGCATATTACAGTAAAACTCCGATGATCCAGCATCTGATGGTCCGGCACTCCTGATGGTCTGGCACCATCAGGAACCTGGAAGTGCTCCGGGCAGCCAGACAATTGGAGCTGCTCTGTCCCCAGCTTCCCCGATTCAGCCGCTGCTAAAACTGACCAGCAGCTGAATCAGGAAAGCTGGGGGCAAATCAGCTGGAGTGCTGCCAGGTAGGTCCCATAGCGCTGCCCCTCGGGGCTGCGGAACCAAGCCGGCAACACCCCGGCAGCATCCCAGCTGTCCCCGATTCAGCCGCTGCTGATACTGACCAGCGGCTGACTCCAGGAAGCCGGAGGCAGAGCTGCTCTGCCCCAGCTTCCTGGAATCAGCCCCTGATCAGTTTCAGCAGCAGCTGACTTGGGTACATCTGGGACAGGGCAGCTGGGGTGCTGCCGGGTTGGTCCAGTAGCGCCGCTCCTCGGCACTGTGGGACCAACCCAGCAGCCCCTCCAGTTGCTGTGCTCCAGGCGTCCTGATTCAGCTGCTGCTGAAACTGACCAGCGGCTGACTCCAGGAAGCCCGGGGCAGAGCAGCTCTGCCTCGGGCTTCCTGGAGTCAGCCGCTGGTCAGTATCAGCAGCGGCTGACTTGGGGACACCTAGGGCAGAGAAGCTGGGGTGCTGCCGGGTTGGTCCAGTAGCGCCTAAAAGCGGCGCTGCGGGACCAACCCGGCAGCATCCCAGCTGCTCTGCCCCAGGCGTCCCCAAGAGCAACCGGGGTACTGCCAGGTTGGTCTCGCCACGCCAAGGGTCAGCGCTACCGGACCAACCAGGCAGCACTCCAGCTGCTCTGCTGCAGGCATCCCCGATTCAGCAGCGATGCCTGGGGCAGAGCCGGACTATCGGAAGGGGGTGCTATGAGGGGTCTGGGGTGGCATCCTCCCCACCCCACATCCTCTCATAGCCCCCACTTCTAATTGTCTGGCATATTTGATAATCTGGCACCCCCTGGGTCCTAAAGGTGCCAGATTATCGGAAGTTTACTCCTGAAACTCACACCATAAACTTTTATATTGAGAAGTTAGCATTGCATTTACTACTATGATAAAAAACTGATGTCAAGTACTTGTAAGATCACTACTAATTCCCTCTTGCAAGCTAAGCAGCCATCTGATTTGTGCATATGGATTGTGATTACCGCTTAGTTGGTATATAAGTGTATATCTGCATCCATACTAGAAACACTTATAACCATCAAATGCCCTCCTGGTGTGGATGCAGCTTCACTTGGAAAACAGAGTTATCAATATTCCAGGATTATCTGGGAGTCTCCAAGAATTAAAAATTCGTCTTTAATTAAAATTATCATACGATGAAACCTCAAGGAAAACATGTAGCCCAAATTGGCAACGCTATAGCAAAATTGCCCTTTGTAAACTGTTTCACATAAATGAAACAAGAAATCCTGATTTAAAAAAAAGCAGTTTCTCCTGGTAGCTGCATCAACACTAGAAACTTCAGCCAGCACAGACTAATTAGTTAGGGAATTGCACATTTTCAGACTCCTGACCAACATTGCTATTCTGTAGCCTGTATGTTGTTACAAGCATTACAATGACATACCAGCAATACTACAGCTAACCACAGCTGCATTTGTACCATAAATTATTAAACTTAGGCTATACCTAAAACTTAGGTCAACCTAGCCACATCACTCAAGCCTGTGAAAAATTTTACAGCCTGTATGAAGTAGAATCATAGAACAGTAGAACTGAATGGGACCACGAGAGATCAAGTCCAGTCCCCTGCCCTCGTGGCAGGACTAAGCACCGTCTAGATCATTCCTGATATGTGTATCCAACCTGGTCTTGAAAATCTCTAGTAATGGAGATTCCACAACATCCCTAGGTAATTTATTCCAGAGTTTAACCACCCTGTTTCTCAAGACAAACATTCACACCCTGTTAGGAAATTTTTCCTAATGTCCAACCTAAATCTCTCGTTACAATTTAAGCTCATCGATTGTCCTATCAGAGATCAAGGAAAACACACCCTTTTAGATACGTGAACACTGATACTGTGTCCCCTCAGTCTTCTTTTCTAAACTAAACAAACCCAATTCTTTCAGTCTTCTTTCATAGGTCATGTTCTCTAGACCTTTAATCATTTTTGTTGATGTTCTCTGGGCCTTCTCCAATTTCTCCACATCTTTCTTGAAATGTGGTGTCCAGAATTGGACACAATACTCTAACTTAAAGTGTAATCAGCACAACTTCTCGTGTCTTGCTCACGACACTCTTGTTAATGTGTCCCAGAATCACGTTTGCTTTTTTTTGCAAATTAGCTGGGATTAGAATTTTTCTAGGATACAAGGACTTTAAAAAAATACCCCTACGACATTTTCCATGTTTCTTACCTTTCAGTGCTTCCATCCATAGTATCTTGCACTTTAGTGGACAGTTCAGTATTTATTTTCTCTCCCATTTGCTCCTGGTCTTCTAAGCCCACACTATTCCCATTATACTTTTCTGTAGTTGTTCTGGCAAGATGGGGAGGAGACTGCTCAAAACGTGGTGCTTGATCCTCTTTAGAAAGTTCCTTCCACCGTTTCTGAGAGAGAAAAAATATTTTTAACATTTCTACCATGTAAGTTACAGCTGTGAATATATCTTCCACAGAATGATCATGTAAATAAGATTTTAAAAATTATATAAAAACTAATTTCTAGATAAAGAAATAAGCCACCCAATGATATCTATTAAATATAAATAAAGGTTACCAAACACCCATCAACCTTAGCTTCAAGTAACACTATGACCAAGATTAAATTTGAGGGAAATTCAGTTGGAAAACAACTTGGAAGTCAAATGTAAAGTCAAAAACAACTTGGAAGTTAAGTTCCAAGTCTGCAAGTAAAAATGTCTGCAAGTAACAAAAGTCTGCAAGTAAAAATCAGGGCTATCAACTCCTGGCAATAAAAAGGGTTTTGTACCTAAGACCTCAAAAACTGGAGAAGGTAACACCTTCAGCAGGACTGTGTGACTTTTCAGGACAGCTGCACGGAGCAATGCTAGGGCAGTTTTGGGCCACTGTGCCCCTCCCCCTCCAGCAGCAGTTTGGGTGTGGGAGGGGGCTCAGGACTGAGGCATGAGGTTAGGACAGGAGTGGGCAATAATTTTTGGTCGGGGGGGGACACACACACAGATTTGTAAGTGGACAAGGGCCACACTTTTCTATGGAGGGGGTATGGAGTCTAGGATGGAGGTTGGGTACAGAAGGGCACACGGGGTAAGGGACTGGTGTGGAGTCTGAGAGGGTGTTTGGGTAGAGGAGGAGGTTGTGACCTGGGGCAGGAGCGGCTGCAGAGGTTTTGGTTGGTGTCAATCAGGAGAGCTGACCAGCACCTGGTGACTAAGGGGTTAACTAATGCCTCCTGTACTTAGCCAGGTATCATGGTTAGCCAATAACAATGCAGGTAGGAATTTCAAACTGGGAGAGGGGGTTTTTCCTCTCTCTCTTCTGTGTTTGGGAGGCAGAGCAGTTTCTTCCAAAACTGAGGGAGTTGGGAGACACTTCTCTTTCCAAGAACGGACTTCTTAATATATGTAAGTAGGGAAAAGTTTAGATAGTGTGTCAGGATGTTTTGTTTTCCTTGATTGGGGATTTGGAAATAATGTCTGAGCTTGTTAAATGTTTTTTTTCCCTTTGTAACTAAATTTTAGCCCAGGGGTTTCCCTGAGTATCTTTATCAATTGGTGGCTCTTTCCAACACTTTACTATGCTTTCAACTGTAGTTTTGTTTTGATAATAAAGAATTGTTTTCTTTTCTAATTAACTGGGTTTGGCTGATTGTTGTGTCCTTAAGACCCAGTGCCTAGTTACAAGGGCAGAGTTCATTGTCTGTGAATTCCCTGTTTTTCCCAACTCCAAGTAAAATGGAGGTTGGGGCAGGGGGAGAGTTTTACCTAAGGGAGGAGATTTCCCAAGTGATCACTTCCCTGTTTTTTTTCTTGGAATTACTTGGGTGGTAGCAGCGGATTCACCAAAATCTGGGTATTAGGATTGGGGGGGGGGGGGGGAGGGGGAGTTTTTGTACCAGAGCCTGGGAGAGGGAGATGGGAGGGGCTGGGGGTGCCAAAGGCAGGCTCTGGCTGGGAGGCACTTATCTAAGCATCTCCTGGCATGCAGCATCCCCAAGGCAGGATGGGCTCCCTGCCTGCTGCAACCCCAGACTGCTTTAAAATACAGGCCTTTCCCTCCATGTGGCTCTCAGCTGGGGGGTAGGTGGGGCGGTCCAGGAGAAGAGGCTTGCCCTGCTCCCGTACCCTCCCCTACCTATCTCTCAGTTCTGATTAGCTGGCTGTTTCCAGAGCAGAGAAACATAGGGAATGCACTTTAAACAGCAGCAGCTGCGTGCCTGAGGGTCCCAGCAGGGTGGTCCGTGGTTTGGCAGGCCAGATCCAACCCCTGGACTGTATTTGCCCAGCCCTGGGTTAGGATGTGAGATAGGGTGAGGACTCCAGGGCTCCTTGGAGGTAGCAACATCTCTCTCTCTGCTCCACAAGCTGCCTCCACTGGCAGGCACTGCCCCACAGCTTGTATTGGCTGCAGTTCCTGGCCAACAGGAGCTGCAGAGCAGGCACTTGGGAGGAGGAGAAGCAGCAAGCAGAGCCCACCTGGCTGACCCTCTGCCTAGGGGACTACAGGAACATGCCAGCCCCTTCTGGGAGCTGCATGTAATCAGATAGGAAGCCTGCCAGCCCTACTAGCTTCTACCTTCGCAGCACCAACACGGGTTCCAGGCCACACGCCAACAACCACTCGCCTGCCCCAGAGCAAGCAGTAAACCCCAGACCACCCTCTGCCCCAGAATATCCAGTTTTTAGTCAGGGATATATAGTACAAATCATGGACAGATCACAAGGTAGGGATGTTAATTACTGAGTAGCTGAATAATTGTGTAACAGCATCAAATTTTAGAAGTTACATCATTTGGTAGTCCCGGAGGGGGAAGACTGGCAACCAGTGTGCTCCTAGCCACACTCTCAGGGAGCCACCTGCTCCCTATTCCTGCCTCCCACAGAGACAGTGGGGGGGGGAGGCAGGAGCTGGTGCTCGGGGGGGAGATGGCTTAAAAGCTGGCTCCCCACAAGCATCATTCCACTTCTCCCCCCTGCCCACCATGCTGCTGCCTCTATCACGTGGTGATAGAAGCAGCAGTGTGTGGTGGCAAGCAGCTTGTTAAAAAACCGACTCCTCACACAGACAAGCTCCATGCTGCTGCCCCACCCCCTAACACTGCTGCCTTTATCAGAGGCAGCAGTGTGGGGTGGCAGCAACCTGGTCCCTGGGGGCCAAAGCTCCCAGCTGGCAGAGGCTGCTCCACAGCAGCCTCTCTTGCCCCCCACCTGCTGCATACTGCTGCCTCTATTACTGTATGATAGAGGCAGCAGTGTGGGGGGTAGAGCAGGTGGACTGGTGCTTATGGGGAGCTGGCTTTTAAGCTGGATACCCCCTCCCCCCGAGAACCAGCTCCTGACTGCCCCTGCCTCCCACAAAGGCAGTGGGAGGAGAAGGGACAGCCAGCTCTACAGAGCGGGCACGTGTGGGGAGCTGGCTTCCCGTGTGTACTGGCTCCTGCCTGCCTCCCCCTCAGAGCCTCCACACTACTGCCTCTATCAGAGGATGCCCGGATCCCACCTCTTCCCCCGCAGGCTTATTGGTTAATTGTGTAGTTGACTACATGTAAACATCCCCATCACAAGCTATGAATTTCTGTTTACTGTCGATGACTTTTAATAAAAAAAACTTGTGACTAAAACATAGGCTGAAGTAACACCTCAACTGACTAGAAAAAAGTTATTTAATTCTTTCCATTTTACATTTTCAATTAGGGATGTGAATGTTTAACTGGTAAGTAAAAAAAACTTCCGATCTGAAGAAGTGGGCTGTGCCCACGAAAGCTCATGATACCATCTACATGTTTTGTTAGTCAATAAAGTACTACCAGACCAGTTTGTTTAAGCTTATCCTGTACAGACTAACTTGGCTACCCCCTGAAGTAACTGGTAAGTGTCACTAGGCTGGAGTGTGGGGGCCCGCCATGGACAGGAGCAAATCTCTGTCCAGGCTGGGGAAGCCCCTGACTGCAGCAGGCCTGGGCACCTGCTCCAGCCCAGCAGCAGGTGGATTGGCCTGTCACCCTTGAGACAGCGCACTCAGTGTTATTACTCTTAAGTCTACCCACAGAGCCTTCTCAAAATATAAAAGCCGAAAAATCCATCTCTTTTCAAAAGACACCAGAAATCAAAGCACACTTCATGCTTTGCTATTGAAAGGGTATTTTTATACAAAAATCTTATCTAAAATTGTCAATTAAAACATTGGAACACAGAGGAGAGCCAATTTTTTAAAACTCACTTTTGAACAGAAGAAATTGAAATTCATCATTTGATAAGACTATTACCTTTCGTAACTGATGTTCAAGATGTATTGCTCATGTCCATTCTAATTTAGGTGTGCACGCATGCTGTGTGCACAGTTGCCTGGAAGATTTTCCCTAGTGGGATACCATAGGTTGGCAAGGGAGACCCGTAGAGTGGCACCAGTATAGCTAGGTATATAGCACCCTGTCGACAGCCCTCCCTCAGTTCCTTCTTGCTGGAAGTGACTCAGACAGAGGGGAGATGGGAGGGTTTTGGAATGGACTTGAGCAATGCATCTCAAAGAACACCAGTTACGAAAGGAAACTTGTCTTTTCTACTTAGAAATTTAGGTGATCCCCAAGCAGCTATCCAGCTGAAGGGTCAGAGATCACCATTAACACTGCCCTTTCAAATGTAGCATTCTCCCTAGCGTGACATTGGATGGCATAGTGGGATGTTAATGTGTGTACAGAGAACCACGTGGACACTTGACAAGTGTCTTGGACAGGGACACATGCCAGAAAGGCCATTGACAAGGCTTGTGCCTGGCTCAAATGGGCCAAGAATTATGGGGCTGGTACCTTTGCTAATTTGTAACAAGTATCAATACACCCCGTGATCCAGGAGAACATCATCTGGGCAGTAACAGAAGCCCCTTGATCCTTTCTATTACTGCAACAAACAATTGATTGGACTTCCTGTACAGCTGAGTACATTCAATGTAAAAAGCTAAAGCACACCTGACATCCAGGGAATGTAGGCACCTGTCCAAGGGACTAAAGGTGGGGCTTAGGATGAAACACTTGCAACACATGAAAATGGGAAACCACTTTCAGAAGGAACCAAGGATGGGATCTCAACTAAACTTTGTTTTAAAAGAAAACAGTATAAGAGGGCTCGGACATTAACACCTTTTGTTCAGAAACTCATCTGGCCAAAGTAATGGCCACCAAAAATACAACTTCCATCAACAAATTCAATAAAGAACAAGTAGCTAACGACTCAAAATGCAGAGCCATTAACTTTGACAAAACCAAGTTTAGATCCCATCAGGGCACTGGGTCCCACACATGAGGAAACAATCTGTCTAACCCCTTAAGGAATCAGCTCACCAAGCAGTCCACAAATACCTAACGGCTCCCTGACCCCAGGTGGAATGCTGATAATGCAGCCAGGTGTAGTTTAATGGAGGCAGTGGATGGCCCCTATTGTTTAAAACCCACAAGGTAGTCTAAAATAAAGGGAACCAAAGCCTGCAATGGCTGGATGCCCCAGAGGCTGGGGTCCATCAAAGTGCTGTAGTTCTGGGACAAGTCTGGGAGCAAGGGAAGGGGGATTGGAGGTGCTACTGAGAGCTGATGGAGCCTTGTATACCAATGTTACCTGGGCCAGGCTGATGCTATCAGAATGAGGTCCACATGATTTGCGTAGATCTTGGTCAGCACCTTGTGAATCAAGGGGAGGGGGAAAATGCATACAGGAGGCCTTTCCTCTAGTGAATTTGGAAAGTGTTGTCCAGGGAGCCCTTGCTGCTGACCAGCTAGGAACAGAAGGCTTGGCACTTTGTTCCCCCTTGCGGCAAAGAGATCCAAATGGGGATGACACCACCACTGGAAAAAAGCCACTGCGCAACCTCCCACCTGAAGGATCACTAGTGAGTTTGAAAGTAACAGCTGAGGTTGTCCACAAGTGAGTCTGAGACCCCAGCAGGTACAAGGCCAGCAAGTATGTCTTCTTGTGCACACAGCTCCCACAGCAACATCGCCTCCTTGCACATTGGAGGCGAGTGAGCGCCATCCTATCTGCAGATATAAAACATAGCTGTGGTGTTGTCCCTGCAGAGACATATCTCCCCTAATTTTGTCCAAAAAGGCCACACAGGCCAAGCTCAAGGACCTGAGCTTCTTTATATTGATGTGCATTATACACTCTCCCCACAACCAAACACCTTGACTGCTGAGGTCACCCAAATGCACGCCCCATCCCAAGTCCAACATGTTGGTTACTAACATCAGGGTGGACCAAGGGGAGTCAAATGGAACTCCTGGCACTAGCTGAAAGGATCCAGACACTACAGAAGAACATCTGTCATTGATGGTGGGACAGTTAGCACCTTGTTCAGATACCGACAAGATGGCTTGTACAAGCTGGCTAACTACATCTGTAAGGGGCAGAGACAAAGCCTCGAAGGGGTGACGTGGGTGCAGGAAACCACATGCCCCAACACCCATAGGCAACTCCTGGTGTCATCACCAGGTGGGCCCACAGACCCCAAATTAGTCTGCACATGCTCTCAAAATAGGGCTGCGGGAAGGATGTCCTGGCTGCCAGGGAGTCCAAATGTGCCCCTACAAACTATCAATTTAGTGGACAACAGGATCAACTTCTGAGGGATTAGCAAAAGACCCAACCAGCTGAACGTGGTGATGGGGAGCTCTACATGAGCCCTCACTACTGCTTTGGAGGATCTCTTGATCAGTAGTCCAGGTAAGGGAAGACCTGAACCCCTCTGTGATGCAGGAAAGCCAAAACCACTGCCATGCACTTTGTAAAAACTCCTGGTGTTGCTGACAGGCTGAAAAGCAACACCCTGAACTGATAATGGGAACAACCCACTGTAAAACAAAGGAATCTTCTATGAGCGAGAACTATTGCCACATGAAAGTACGCGACCTTCAGATCGAGGGCGGCGTACCAGTCTCCCAGATCCAGTCAAGGGATAATTGAGGCATCAGATACCAGATGGAATATTAACTTTTTCAGGTACCTGTTTAGATCACAAAAGCGGTAAGGAGTCCTGTGGCACCTTATAGACTAACCGAAGTTTTAGTGTCTATAAGTGTCTATACGGTGCCACAGGACTCCTCGCCGCTTTTGCAGATTCAGACTAACACGGCTACCCCTCTGATGTTTAGACCACATAGGTCCAATATGGGATGTAACTCATCCTTGGCCTTCAGGATAAGGAATTAACAGGAATACAACCCTGTGCCCCTGAAGTGTAGAGGGACCTCCTCTACTTGGAGTGCCTGCACCTCCTGTTGCAGGAGTTGCTCATGAGAGGGGTCCCTGGAAAGAGATGGGGCATGGGAATGGGAAGGCGAGATAGTTAGAAACTGAATGAAATAACCCATCTTTACTGTACCTAGAACCCACCCGTCAGATATGACTCGAGCCTAGGCATAGTCAAAATGGGACAAGCTGTCCCCCAGGATAGGGACAGGATCCAAGAGGGAAACAGGAACATTGCCCTGGGGTGCATCTTCAAAAGTTCTTTCTAGGGCCTGGTTATTAGCACCCCCACTACTAATCACACTCGGGGAGGGAGGGTTGATAGTGACTTCACCTGCTACCCAATCTATTCTGTCCTGTCTGACGGGGCAGATAATATATAGGTGGTGGAGTTGGCTTGAAATGCCTCCGCTGCGTTGTAGATGGGTGAAGGCCCAATGACTTAAATGTAGCCCTTGCGTCCTTCAAACTGTGCAGTCTGAAATCCATTTATTCTACAAACAAGCCAGAACCACCAAAAGGAAGGTCCTGTATCATATTCTGGGCCTGTGGAAGGATCCCAGACACCTGGAGTCAAGAGATCATCTCATATCTATATCTGTAGATGTGGACCTGACTGTAGAGTCCATGACATCAAGAGCTGCCTGAAGGGAGGATCAGGAAATCACCCTCCCTTCCTCTAAGAGGGCTGCAAACTCAGAACTAGAGTCCAATGGGAGGAGTTATTTAATTTTTTCCCATAGATCTTCATGTATTAAAATGGTAGTAGGCCAATGCTGCCTGTTGGTTAGCCACTTTCAACTGGAGGCTATCCAATGAGTATACTTTCCTCCCCAACAAGTCCAGCCTCTTAGAGTCCTTGGACTTGCGAGTGGGTTCCTGGTGACCGTAGCATTCCTTTTCATTAGCCACATCCACTACCAGAGTGCCTCGTTGAGGGTGTGTATAAAAGTACTTGTACCGCTCAAAAGGAGCAAAGTACCACTACTCAATCCCTTTGGCAGTCGGAGAATGGAAACTGGAGTCTGCAGAATTGGTTTTCCTCTTGCTTCTAATATATTTATATAATGTCTTCTTGTTATCTTTTATGTCTCTAGCTAGTTTGAACTCGTTTTGTGGTTCTGCCTTTCTGATTTTGCCTCTGCATACCTGTGTTTGCTTATATTCATCCTTTGTGATTGGACCTAGTTTCCACTTTTTATATGACTTCATGATTTTTAGATCATGCAAAATCTCCTGGTTAAGCCAAGGCAATCTTTTGCCATACTTTCTATCTTTCCTATGCAGCGGAATAGTTTGCTTTTGGACTCTTAATGTCCCTTTGAAATACTGCCAACTCTCTTCAGTTGTTTTTCTTCTTAGTCTTGCTTCCCATGCGACTTCACCTACCAACTCTTTGAGCTTACTAAAATCTGCCTTCCTGAAATCCACTGTCTCTATTCTGCTGTTCTCACTTCTACCATTCCTTACAATTATGAACTCGATTTATAGTCATTTTCTCCCAAGCTGCCTTCCACTTGGAATTTTCAACCATTTCTTCCCTATTTGTTAAAATCAAATCCAGAACAGCTTCCACCTGGTAGCACTCTCAAACTTCTGAAATAAAAAATTGTCTCCAATCCAATCCAAGAACCTATTGAATAATCTGTGCCCCGCTGCGTTACAAATAGATGGCATGTCAATCTCTCCCATTTGGCTCTCCCAGAAATGGGAGTCCATCTGCACTGGACTCAACGGAACCAGCAGATGTGCAGGATTGAACGGCACTGCCTGGCCAAGTTGTTTCAAGGGTGCTCCAACTCTGGACATGATCCTTTAAGCCTTCAAAACAGGGAATCTGCCTCTTTCCCGCCTCCGTTTGTTTTTCTGCACTGGAGAGTAGGATCAGTGCTAAGAGCTAGCCTTTGGTGAACAATGGTGATGGGATGGCTTGTTCGACTCTATACTGAGCCACACCAATGAAGGTGCACTGCACAACAAGGTCACTGGTGCTGGTCCTGTGGCACTGGATAGGGATCCAAGGAAGGCTCCATTAATAGATTTCAGAGGCAAAACTTTATCCCTTGTTCTTGATGTAAATGCCCTACAAATCTTGCACTAGTCTGCTAAGTGGGCCATTTCCAAACACTTAAGGCAGAAGTTGTCTGAATTGCCCGTAGGCATAAACTTCATACACTGTCTGCACTGCTTGAAGCTAGGGATATGAAGGACTAGTCATTTCCCACCTCCATCCTGCCTCTATCAGAAAGAGAAGGGGATACTTCCAAGAAACAGCACCGCTTGGAGCCTGGGGCCAGACCCTGGGCTCCACACAGCACTGCCACTTTGAAATGCCACATGCAGCCCAGGGCCAGCTGGGCTGTCCCCAAGGCTGCACACGGCGTTTCAAACCAACAGGACTGCATGAAGCCCCGAGACAGCTGGGGACTGCCCTGCTGACGTCAGGTGGCGCTGCTGCTTTGAAATGCCACGGGGAGTCCGGAGTCAGGCTGCACGCGGCATTTCAAACTGGCAGTGCCACATGGAGCCCAGGGTCAGAGGGTAGTCCCCAGCTGACCTTGGAGCTTTCACCTTTGAAGTGTAGCAACAGCCCTAGGGGGAGGTGGTGCCCTATCAACTAATGAAATAATCGATTAAAAATGCATCAACTATTCGATTAGTCAATTAGTCGATATTTAACTTCCATACTTGAAGCCAGGGAGCATAGGTATGCCCCGGCCACAAGCAAGGAAAAACCACACAAGTCCCTGAGACCAACTTAACTAACAGCTACATAACACTTGAAAGAATTATCTACAAAGACCACTAGGGAAAGCATGCTTTCCCGGGGCAAGACACACTAGCTAGAACCACCAGATAACCATCAGTGGTGTTAAGAAGGAATTGAGGGAGAAGGAGGTCAGCAGGGTGTTATATACCTAGCCATAATGGCACCACTCTAGCGGTCTCCCCTGCCGACTTAGGAGATCCTACTGGGAAAAAAAATCTTCCCTGCAACTGTGCACACACCTAACCTGGAATACACATAAGCACTCAATCAAAGAAGAAAAGTTACATACCGAAGTTAACCATATAAAACAAAATCAGTGTCCATATTTCTACTACAAGCAACTCAAATCACTCACATAGTTAATCAAGAAACAATTTCCTCCTATGCTGTAGTGAAGCTAAACACATTTAAAAAACCCTGAAGAGCAGCAAGGAAAATACAAATTTAAGCTGACATCTTCATTTACCCAAAAGCTCATTAAGTTCTTAAATACAATAGGATCAATTACATACCAGCACATTTTGCACTCACATTCGGACATGTCAAAGATATGACATCACGAGTAACAATTTTTACTTTTCCCCTCTTAAAACAGTCCATTCATTCCAAGGAGTCTGGTGGAGGGAGTTATGACCTAGAACAGAGGACTGAGGTGGAAGAGGGGGGCAGGATTTGGGGAGGGGCTGTGACCAAGGTCAGGGGTGCAGGAGCAGGTGCAGAGGGTTTGGGTTGTGACCTACGGCAGGAGGAAGTATGGCTGCAGGGGAGGATTGTGACAGAAGAGGGGGAGGAGTGTAAAAGGACACACAGAGTTAGGGAGGGAGCTGTGACCTGGGGCAGGGGTGCAGGATTTTGGGTTGTGGCCTGGAGCCACGAAAGTTATAAGGCTGGTCATAAAGGTTGTGTTGAAATAATGCAACCACTCAATTCTTACATAGTACTTTACAGTATAAAGTCATTTATTTTACATAAGCCCAGAATGGAAGTAGGCTGGAAATGTGAAAAGTCAGCTAGCAGAAGCACAGCTGTAATAAACCTATCTTATGTTACGTATTCCTCCGTACACTACTTTTCCACTGAATATGCAATCAATTAAACTACATTGACTTTGGCATCCTATTTCTGAAAGAGTAAGTTTGTCAAGCTAATTTACAATTTGTCTATAGTATGTAGTTTTTTCAGCAAGAGGAAAAAAAAAAAAGCATCTACCATACAAGAAGATGCATGTCTTTCTGACTAGGGATGTCAACATGTAGACTACATGATTAACTGATGACAGGATTAACAAATAAGCCTATGGTTAACTATACCCATTCCTCCCCCTCCCCCAGGCAGCAAGACAGATAGAGGCAGTGGAGGAGAGGGGAGGGGTGGGGAGAGAGATGGGACATTGTGCCCGATATGGGGGGGGGGGGGGAGGAGAGAAGAGAAGAGGCAGGAGCCAGTACACACAGGAAGCTGGCTGACTGAACATATTGGCTCCAACAGAGCTGCCTGCCCCCCGTGCTGCTGCCTCTATCAAAAGCAGCAGTGCAAGGGGTGATGGGGGGGGAGAGAAAGCAGACATGTGTGAGGAAGTGGCTTTTAGGCCAACTCCCCTCCCCCACTGCCTCCCACAGAGATCCTACTTCAAAGATCCTCCAGAAAAGGGCGCTTTTTCCGGAGGATCGGGGCCAGTGTAGATGCTCTTTTCCGGCTTTTCTAAAAGCCGGAAAAAAGCGGCGGACATTTTTATTTAAATGCCGCTGGGGATATTTAAATCCCCCGCGGATTTCCCTATTACGATCGCTGAAATTAACATGCCCCTTCCGGAAAAGGGGCCAATGTAGACGTAGCCTTACTGATATGAGAAACATTGCAAATTTAGATTTTTACAGTAGATTCAGTTAACGCTAAACATTTACCTGTATAGTTGAATCCCCCATTATAAATTTTGCTCCTTCTATTACAGCCATATATGAGAATCTCAGCTGATCAGGTGTCTGAATAAGTCCCATGCGGTATTTTCTCATATCCAATAATACTTGTTTAATGTCTACAGAAGAAGGCTCCTTTTTTTCCATCTGTTAATTAATAAGATTTCACAAATTAGGGAATAAGTAGTACAACTGTTTTTTAAAAGTACCAAAAAATAAGCAAAAAAATCAACACATTTCAGTAATACAATTTCTACATAATAATCTTTTTACCAACTTTGTTATAGCTATACAAGAAATTAACATCTGAAACTGATTTCTAATTTGATTTCTCAAGAGAATAACTAACTCTCTAATATATGAAAGTTAAAATCTAATTGGAGTTAAAATCCACAAAAGCCAATATGCTACAGGTTGAACCTCTCTGGAGTGGGACTCTAATCTGCACAGACAATGGACATTGCTGGATCAGAGAGCCCGGACCAGCTGGGGGTGTCGTGGCATGCAGAGCAAATCTGGTGATTGTGGGCAGGGGAAAGCAAGAGTGTGGGGACCAATTGCCAGAGCCCAGTCAGGCCTTGGAGCTGGGATGGGCTGGAGAGTCAGTGGCAAGAGCCAGGCCAGCAGCTGGGGAGCGGGGAGCAGGGAGTCTGGCTGGGGCCCAGGAACAGAGCTGGGCCAGCAGCCAACACCAGCAAGCCTGGCTAGGGCGGGCAGTCAGGAGATGAGCCCAGTCAGGAAGCTGGCAGCCCGCCTGGGAGACCCCCAGACCTCACCTGGTCTGGCAAGCTCCCTCCTTTGGGACTGGTTAGGTCCAGAGGGTGCCAGACTAGGGAGAACATAAGAACGGCCATACTGGGTCAGA
This sequence comes from Pelodiscus sinensis, assembly GCF_052426305.1. Taxonomy (NCBI): domain Eukaryota; kingdom Metazoa; phylum Chordata; order Testudines; family Trionychidae; genus Pelodiscus; species Pelodiscus sinensis. The sequence continues at coordinate 89,444,651 of NC_143053.1, forward strand.
CCAAAACTCCATCCAGCACAGTACCCTGTCTGCCGACAGTGGCCAATGCCAGGTGTCCCAGAGGAAGTGAATCGAACAGGTAATGATCAAGCGATCTCTCTTCTGCCATCCATCTCCACCCTCTGACAAACAGAGGCTAGGGACACCATTCCTTACCGTTACTGGCTAATAACCAGGGCTCGGCAAACTATAGATTTCAGCCGTGCGCCCCATTTACCAGTGGCACACACGTGCAATGCGGCTCTTGCGCATGCGCAGTGCGGGGCTGGCGAGCAGCTTTCGCTGCCATTTGTCAAGCCCTGCTAATAACCATTAATGGACTTAACCTCCATGAATTTATCTAGTTTTCTTTTAAACCCTGTTATAGTTCTAGCCTTCACAACCTCCTAAGGCAAGGAGTTCCATAGACTGTCTATGTGCTGTATGAAGAAGAACTTCCTTTTATTTGTTTTAAACCTGCTGCCCATTAGTTTCATTTGGTGGCCCCTAGTTCTTATATTATGGGAACAAGTAAATAACTTTTCCTAATTCACTTTCTCCACACCACTCGTGATTTTATAGACCTCTATCATATCCCCCCTTAGTTTCCTCTTTTCCAAGCTGAATAGTCCAAGTCTCTTTAATCTCGTCTCATCCATGGGACCAGTTCCAAACCCCTAGTCATTTTAGTTGCCCTTCTCTGAACCTTTTCTAATGCCAGTATATCTTTTTTGAGATGCGACGACCACATCTGTAAGCAGTATTCAAGATGTGGGCGTACCATGGATTTATATAAGGGCAATAAGATCTTCTCCGTCTTATTCTCTATCCCTTTTTTAATGATTCCTAACATCCTGTTTGCTTTTTTGACTGCTGCTGCACACTGCGTGGACGTCTTCAGAGAACTATCCACGATGACTCCAAGATCTCTTTCCTGATTAGTTGGCGATATCTTTCTGAAGTTCTTCACAGTCTGCTTTGGTCTTAACTACCTTGAGCAGTTTAATATCGTCTGCAAACTTTGCCACCTCACAGTTTACCCCTTTCTTCAGATCATTTAGGAATAAGTTGAATAGGATTGGTCCTAGGACTGACCCTAAGGGAACACCACTAGTTACCCTTCTCCATTCTGAAAATTTACCATTTATTCCTACCCTTTGTTTCCTGTCTTTTAACTAGTTCTCAGTCCATGAAAGGATCTTCCCTCTTATCCTATGACAACTTAATTTACGTGAGAGTCTTTGGTGAGGGACCTTGTCAAAGGCTTTCTGGAAATCTAAGGACACTATATCTATTAAATCCCCCTTGTCCACATGTTTGTTGACCCCTTCAAAGAACTCTAATAGATTAGTAAGACATGATTTCCCTTTACAGAAACCATGTTGACTTTTGCCCAACAAATTATGTTCTTCTATGTGTCTGACAATTTTATTCTTTACTATTGTTTCAGCTAATTTTCCCGGTACTGACATTAGACTTACCAGTCTGTAATTGCCGGGATCGCCTCTAGAGGCCTTTTTAAATATTGGCGTTACATTAGCTATCTTCCAGTCACTGTATACAGAAGCTGATTTAAAGGATAGGTTACAAACCATAGTTAATAGTTCCACAATTTCACATTTGAGTTCTTTCAGAACTCTTGGATGAATGCCATCTGGTCCCGGTGACTTGTTACTATTAAGTTTATCAATTAATTCCCACGCCTCTAATGACACTTCAATCTTTGACAAGTCCTCAGATTTGTCACCCACAAAGGACAGGTCAGGTTTGGGAATCTCCCTAATATCCTCAGCCATGAAGACTGAAGCAAAGAATTCCTTTAGTTTCTCTGCAATGACTTTATCATCTTTAAGTGCTCCTTTTGCATCTCGATCGTTCGGGGCCCCACTGGTTGTTTAGCAGGCTTCCTGCTTCTGATGCACTTAAAAAACATTTTGTTATTACCTTTCAAGTTTTTGGCTTGCTGTTCTACCAACTCCTTTTTAGCTTTTCTTATTAAATTTTTACACTTAAGTTGGCAGTGTTTATGCTCCTTTCTATTTACCTCCCTAGGATTTGACTTCCATTTTTTAAAAGATGTCTTTTTATCTCTCTCTGCTTCTTTTACATGGCTGTTAAGCCACAGTGCTCTTTTTAAATTCTTCTGCTATGTTTTTTAATTGGGGGTATACATTTAAGTTGGGACTCTATTATGATGTCTTTGAAAAGCGGCCATGCAGCTTGCAGGGATTTTACTTTAGTCACTGTACTTTTTAATTTCTGTTTAACTAACCTCCTCATTTTTGCATAGTTCCCCTTTCTGAAATTAAATCCCACAGTGGTGGGCTGCTGAGGTGTTCTTCCCACCACAGGAATGTTAAATGTTATAATATTATAGTCACTGTTTCCAAGTGGTCCTGTTATAGTTACCTCTTGGACCAGATCATGCACACCACTCAGGACTAAATCGAGAATTGCCTCTCCCTTTGTGGGTTCCTGTACCAGCTGCTCCAAGAAGCAGTCATTTAAGGTATCAAGAAATTTTGTCTCTGCATCTCGACCTGAGGTGACACGTACCCAGGCAATATGGGGATAGTTGAAATCCCCCACTATTATTGAGTTCTTTATTTTGATAGCCTCTCTAATCTCCCTTAGCATTTCATAGTCACTAGTACTGTCCTGGTCAGGTGGTCGAGAATAGATCCCTACTGTTATATTCTTATTAGAGCATGGAATTACTATCCATAGCGATTCTATGGAACATGTTGATTCATTTAAGATTTTTACTTCATTTGATTCTACGTTTCTTTCACATATAGTGCCACTCCCCAACCCGCACGACCTATTCTGTCCTTCCAATACATTTTGTACCCTGGAATGATTGTGTCCCATTGATTGTCCTCACTCCACCAGGTTTCTGTGATGCCTATTATATCAGTATCCTCCTTTAACACGAGGCACTCTGGTTCACCCATCTTATTTTTTAGACTTCTAGCATTTGTGTACAAGCACTTTAAAAACTTGTCACTGTTTATTTATCTACCCTTTTCTGATGTGTCAGATTCTTTTTTATGTGAATGTTTTTGGTCTGATCTGGCCCATATTTTATCCTCTTCCATCCTCTCCTCCTGACTAAAACCTAGAGAATCTCTATCAATAGACTCTCCTCTAACAGACATCTCTGTCCGATCCACGTGCTCCTCTGCACCAATCGGCTTTCCCCCATCTCTTAGTTTAAAAACTACTCTGCGACCTTTTTAATGTTAAGAGGCCCAACATGTAGTAACAATTAAAGCCTTGACTCTTAATACACTTCTATGCACCTAACTTTACTCATGAATACATCTGAGATGAAAGATCAGGGCACAATCGTTCAGAATACTGTACTAAGACTTGGTGCTTAGTTACAGAGACGCATTCAACAGGACTATGGGACAACATATGGACAGGAAAAAAAAAGAGAGAGAACCAAGCCATTATACATTTTGTAAAACAGTGCAATATATATCCAGTAATTCAACTCATAATCATGTCCTTTTAAAGGAATTTTCCCTCTCAAGAATTAGGAACACTAATCTGATACTAGACAATATTTTTAAATAGCTATAGTGGCTTTTCTCTCCAAGTTTTTATGTAAAACTAAACACTTCAGATTTAGGGTTTTTTAAGTTACAGAAATACTAGAACCACCAAAAAATCCCAACAAGCTTCGTTTCATTTCACCATTTTCCTATCTATGCTGCTGTTTCCCTTCCAGTTTTCTAAAATCAGAAAGCAAAGTCCACTTCTAGTCAGATTTTGATCAAACAAATTTCAGGTAATAGTGAAGAGATAAGTGCAAAATTACAAATCTCTGATACAAGGTTTATAAAGCCTAACAGGCATTAAGATCAGCAGTCTGAGAAAAGGACTATTGTGAAGAACTTCTACTCATCCCACATTTGTGGAAATAATGTAAATTTTCATACGTTGATGTACTCCATCAGAATAAATGTCAGAAATTAATTAGTTTCCACAGTATCTTCATTTACCTTCGGAAATGTGTGGCTTATTTATACACATGTGATTATTAAGGCCTTCTCATCAAAGAGCTCAAATATAAACCAAAAGCACCACACACACTTACCAGGACAAGACAGGTGTCTACTAATGAAAATGTGCCAGAGCGTCCTATCCCAGCACTACAGTGAATTACAGCAGGTCCATGCTCAGGATTCAGCGAACCAGATTCTCTCACTTTAAACAAGAAGTTAAGGAATGAAGCTGGGGACTCAGGCACTCCAAAATCTGGCCATGTTGTATAATGATAATGAGATATGATCCTCGATTCACCACTCTAAAAATGAAGAAAAAAAACAAAAATAAAAAAATGAAGAGGGTACCTCTGCTTTTGGATAATTGTTTTTTGAGACTCAGTTTACGCCAAGAGTTTCCAGTTTTTAAATCTCTCAGGTCATGTAGAGATAAAAGGGTTGCTTAAAATTCGCACCCTTGGATTGTTCCCAACTAGAAGTTACCACCACAGCACTTCAGGTATGAGGTAGTTATCTGTGACTGATGCCATTTTATTTTTTTTCCATTTTTAAAAAGGAAAACTAGATATCTACTGGGATCCCATGGCACCTACACCTTAACATTACTAAAATACTAACATGGGTATCTTCCTCTAAAATTTCCCTGTAAATACTATTAGTAAAGCTCAACTGATGCTAACAGTGAGTTAGCCCTTTCCATAATGGCAGAGTTCAGCAGCTGCCAGCATTTTAAGATGCATGTGATCTACCTCTGCTTACAGCAGGGATAAAAAAACACAGTAGCTGCTGGAACCTTGATCACACTAGCGTTGCCACCAGTAAGAAATTTCTCAACACTCTGAAATTTCCAAAAGTCTTACTGTAGACAGGACTTAAAGAGGCCTCTATATCAGAAAACTTTAGCTACCTCTTCTGGTTCCATTAGGACTGAAAGGCTTTTAGGCTTACAAAAGGTTTCCCTCCTTCCTCCATTCTTGGTTGAGCTGTGTGTGAACACACCTCCCAACTACATTAATTCCAAGGAGCTTCAGGAACCAACTGATTACATTTCCACTAGACTCACTAAGACCTAGCTGTTTAAGCTGCAAGTTGTTTTTGTCTATTTACTTTAAGGCAATTTAATCATAGATACTGAGATTGTTTTCTTGAAATGCCAAAATCCTAAGTATCAAGGATCTGGTCGTCGTCCCCCAGTATTGTCTCCTAAACTTCACCAATCTTATTTCTAGGGATTTTTTAGAAAAATAGCTAGACCTCTATACATAAAAGTTAATAGTTAAAAAGATTTAGTAATAATACATTATTCTATTAAAGCTCAAGTATTTTTCTTCAAGTCAATGACATAAAAATTTGCTTCCATTTTGCAGAACATTAGAGAGCTTCTCCTGGTCAGTTCATTGAAAGTTTCTATGAAGTGCAGATTTACTCTGAAAAGTGACTTGAAATAGCATCAGTTAAGTTTGTTACAATAGCATAATAGGTGTTCAGGATGAAGTTCTTCCATAGTTACAGTATTGGCTTTTGCCCTCATTTAGGGTCTGAAGCACTCTCAGCTTCCACAGAAGAGAGTGGACATTGGGCATGCAGTACCACAGAAGTACAAATCTACCATCTTGTAATGCACCTTGAAAGGCACAACAATCTCATTCTTTATAGTGTTTCTACACAAGATATGCATTCACCTATATTCTGTTGATGCACAAATTAGAACAGAATACCTATTATTCACAGTTAATTGAATTATATTGTCACTTTTCACAGCAGAACTCTAATCCAAGACCCCTGTGCTACAATTCTTTGTGCATGGGTAGCCTGTGTCCATAAAGAACTGCACTTAATTCATTTCTGAGTAACAAAACTGTAGGTTAGAGACCTTAAGATTCCTTTACAAGATGACCTTTTTGAGGCTAACAATCAAAGTTTGCACTGACTAAATATTTGTCATAAAGAACTACATTTTTAAATCCTGAAATAGATTTTCCTTTATGTAAGAATATAGTGAAATTTTCTTGATCAATGTTAGTCTACAGCAAAAGGCTTAACATTAGTTTTTATTATTTTTAAAACACGCACTTTTACCAGTGTATTATCCCCACTATTTACACAATGCCCAAGGAGAAGCAAATCAATTACTTTTTATATTAATATACAAACACATCAAATGAACTAGAAAACCATTAACTAGTTGAAAGACAAAATGGTCACTCAAAACAAGACATTTGCATTTCATAATTACCAACTGATTTGGTTACCCTTGAATATTTTCCTGAATAACTATGTGGTATTACTCAGGAAAATATCTTTAAAACAGTAAAAACATTGAGTTTAGCTTGCATTAGTATGTTGTGGTAGCATTTCACATCAGTTGTTGAACCTAGCTGATGCCTTTTAGTCATTCCTCTCAACCTCATTCTAGAATTAAAAAAATCCCTTAGCTCTGGCAATAGCTTATCAATTAAGACTATGCACTGGCTTCTCACTTCTGCGCATGACAGAATCTGCATGAGTTACTGTGCTTCCTCTTCACCCAGCTCCTAATCTTTATTTTGACAGTGCATCAGGGCAACTCTAATGCTCCAGTTTCTATAGATTATGCTGCGCTATCCTCCAATATCCCCAAAGGTGAAGTGGATTTGCTGTTCATCCAAAAATTCTCCTTAGATTGGTAGATGGTTCAGGATCCTTTTGATTCTGGCCCAGTGCTTAAACACTTTCTTTAGATAGCTTGACTGTACAACCTTTTGAAAGACAACTCTTCATCACCCTCTTCTGCGGGACCAACCGGCAGCGCCCCAGCTGCTCTAACACAGGCGTCCCCGAGAAAAGCCTGGTCTGCTGGGGGGGGGGGGGGAGGCGCACTAGCTGCCCCCCCCCCAGCAGACCAGGGAGACGTGGAGCAAAGCCGCGGAGGACTCGGGCGGCGGGACCGCGGCGCGTCTGAGCGGTCCCGCATCCCGCGTCCTCCGGGGTAAGAACAGCCTCGTTGGATCCGCGTAACCCGGGGACTGCCTGTATATCTCTATTTTACAATTCATACAGTTCATCATGTAGTCAGCCAACCAATTCATTTACACGGAAGGTGTAAAGACATCTCTTCTGTACTATTGCATAGGTTATGAAGATGAACTGAAAGGTCCAGAGTTTACATATTTTTAAAAATCACCATTTAAGGGGGAAGAAAGTAATCATGTTTAATAGGTTACAGAGAAAAGCCTTCCTAGCTTTAAAAAAGGAGAGAAATTGCAGAGATGAGCGCAAGAAACTACAGAGAAAAATTCCAAAGATAAGAGGACTTCGACTCACTAAGTATTTACAAGTAACTTGGGACTAGTTCTCCAAATCCTTTTTTCATGGAATACTACATGACATCAGTACACCAGTAAAAATATTTAATAAACTGATCATTAATATGTCAATTTTTCTCCTGGCAGTACTGTAAGATGACAAGTATGGGCTACTCTGAAGACATATACAATTTTCATTACAGTGCTTACAATATGCCAAAAAACAGCTGTTCCGTCTCCACAAATGTAACTGAAGGAAGATAAGGCTAGATTCCTGGCAAGTCGATACCATGCTGAGGCTTTATATGCTAAATCCCCCAAATCTCACTTTCACCTTTTCAGCTCCAACAAGTCGCAATCCTTTTTTTTAATCTTTCCATCTTTTAACAAGTTCCATTTCTCCTACTCAAAACTATCTAGTTGCACCTTCAGCTGTTCCTGTCAAATGCCAATTCTCTTGTTAAAGTAGAAAAACTGGGACGTATCCAAACAGAAAAGGGATAGAATCACAGTTTGGTCTTTCTAACAGTTTTTTAGAGATAAACCACATGGCAGCCTAACTTCTGAGCAAATAGACTAAGCTCAAAGGCCCCAGCCAGCACCACCTTCAGTGGCATACCTTTGCTATCTACTCCTACCTCAATGTAGGGGTTGGCAAAAAGGTGGGGGAGACTAATCCAATTCCCACACTGCAGAGCAATGCAGTTTTTCTTGAATCAGTAACTTCAGCTGCACATGCTCATGGTAAAGAGATATCTCAAATACTGTTCCAATTGCTAGGACCCAAACTTATTGCTGGTCATTAGGAAAGGAAATAATTACATTAAAATATAAAAATAGCTATTTACATTTATGACATCTGATGGAATTTCCTTTAAAAAGGTTCACTTTGGAACCTATATATACTACTCTCTCTGCAAATCATAAGACATTTTAATTTTTACTCCAACATTTGTGGGTGTTACTAATTTGGTCCAACTGACTTTGAACATATCACCATTTCAAATCCACCCCACAGTGAAGTCTTTCTGTAGCCATATTGGAAGGCCTAAAACTTAGGACTTCATCTGCAGCCAGATTGAAAGAATAGCAGTCATTTGCTATAAAGCAGAGAGTCACACACTCACATTCCAACTAAGTTGCATTAAAATATTGCAATACCAGGCTGTTTAGAAAGAGATCCTGTCCAAATAGCAAATCTCAAGATGGATCAAGAAAATTTAGTTTAATAGCATGCGGTTTGGCAAGAAACAATAGTTGGGATTGTAGAATACTCATTTTATGATTATGGCCCTCACTTTCCTATTGTAATATTGTATCTGGTTTTTAATAGTTTGTCTGCTATATAATTAATTTTGCTAGGTGCAAATCAAGTAAGGGGGTAGGGTATGAGTGGTAAGGTAATTCTTTTAGAATAGGTTATGATTGGTTAGTAAAATAATTGGCTACTGTAGAGCTAAGCAGGACTCAAGTTTCACTACATCAAATGGGATCTAAGAAGGAGACCAGCAGAAAGGTATAAATGAAAAGAAGAATGGAAGGGGGGGGCGGAGGAGGAGAGATGTTCTTCTTCCAGGTCTTTCCAAGAGACATAGCCTAAGACCAGAGCTGCCAAGAATCCTCTGCATGACCATGACATGCAGCAACCAGAATTCAGATGAGGCTGACCTTGCTTGATCAACGGGAGAAGCTCACCTGCCTTGATCAGGATTGGTGAGCATGCAACTGTATGCTTAGCATGCTTGCTTGGTAATTGTTAATAGAGAGTAGGATATTATTGTGCAAGGCTTTCACTACTAAAAGATTCTGCAAACCCACAAGAAGTCACGCCTTGAGCCCTCAGAACTGGGTAGGGATGGTTATTTAAATTAACAAGAGTTACACCTTGAGCCCTAGGAACTGGATAGATGTGTGTCCCTAGACTCGAGTGTGGGAAAGATAATATTTTGTGCAGGTTACAGCAAAAGTTTCAAATTCATGTCCGTGGTAGTCTCTTTACCTAGCCAGGATGTTTACTTCACCCAGGCACCTCATCCACTTTCAATCCCACTCTCTGGTCCAAGTCCCCATGTTGCCCAGCACTCCAGATTCTTGCCCAGTCTTAATTCCTCCCCTCTCTCATATTCAATCCACCTGTGTCTGTCTACTACCTTCCCCATGACCATCCAAGGTGACTACCTGCCCCTAATTGGAAAATCCTGAAATGTACATTTCCAGTCCTGGTCCCAGGCTGAATGATTCTGGGACAGAATTTGTCCAAGATTCCCTATTACCCCACTCTATGCCTGCCTGAAGCTCAGGGGAAGCATCAGCCTCTTCATAGTGGTGGGGCTGAGGTGGGCCTTATACTCTTCCACAAATCATGAAGCCCTACCCCTCTGCATCCCTCTTCTCCCTGAAGCTCTGCTCTTGGCCAACCCAGAAACCAAAGCAGAATGATGGCCTGGCCCACATTACTTCCTGAAGCTCCCGGAAGCTGGGAACAGTGGACCGCAGCCAGTGGAAGTTGCAAATGGCCATACCTGCAGATATTCAAATAAATAGAGCATCTGGAGGTCTGCCGGGGTGAGCCATGTCCAGCATGTGAGCTGCTTATTGCTCACCCCTGGGCTGAGGGCTGCTTTTGGGCACCTTGCCTTCTCCCTCCCACCCCCCACCATCCAGGGCAAGTGGAAGATCCAAGATTCCCCACGATCACCCAGGCTTCCCAGGTAAATTGAGGCAGTCCATGTTATCTTGCTGAGAACTAAAACTCAAATCTGAAAGTATCAGGCTAAGCCTGAGAAGCATACAGTACAGCAGTTACTGTGACCCTGGTTGCCCTGGCAACCACATTCCAAAGGGGCCTCATTTTGATAAGGCCAGTACCAAACAACTGCGCAGGATTGTTTTTCATTGTCTGCTTTGTTCCTAGAAAATAAGCTTGGATCCCAAAGATCGCGCCAAGGCAATACCACCCCCGCAGGAGACGCATTATATTTCCAGCCGACAAAATGACCATCAACATGCCTTTGTTTACGTTGGCTTATTTAGCTTGTTAGGAATAACTACCTGTATTAGTGATAACATGTTTAATTGGCAATGGGCGGAGATACTGTGTAACTGTCATAGACCATTGGCTTATGTGCATATCTCACTTCCGCTTCCGCTGCTAGACCTATCAAATCACTTCTCCTCCATCCATCTGCTACCTATATAATCTAATGTATGTTTTGGTTAAGTTAGTGCTCATCGGGTTAACCCCGATAAGTACTCCACCAGTTGTGTGAACCAATAATTCCTCTGCTTGTTTTCACCTGCACCCAGTGTGTCCAAGAATTATTCCCAACACCCACAATCACTCAGGCTTCCTGGAAGGCTTTTACTACTGTACAGCTCTGGTGTATGGCCTGGCCAGGCCTCAGGGGGAAAAGGAGTGTGGGCGGAGCCACAGAGGGAGACAGGGCTCCTGCATGTAACCCGTTTTTGAAAAGATGGTTACCACTACCCTCACACTTGTATTCTCTGCACTTGAGTTACGTTGCATCCTTCTCCACACTGCCTGAGTGTAAGGAAGGGGAGCACAGAGCACAGGAGAGAGAGTCTTCCTGCTCTCAGTTCTGCTGCCCCATGCCACAAGTGTTTACAGCAGCTAGGAATAGAAAATTTGCATGAGTATATTAAGTGCAGATGAAATCTTACCAATTTAGCTTTTAAACACACAAAGCTCTACTTAGCATATGCGAACAGATTTCTCAAAAGCTTATAACCTAGCCAAATCTGGGTAGCTTTTCACAGGACCAAAGGGCAAAAAACGCCATCCTTCCAAAATTTCAAATCTTTTCTTCAAAGTATGGAGGTGTTAGAGCTTTTCAATGAAACAGTTATGAACAACTTTTTCCCCTAATTTAATTCTTTGAAACAGCTGAACTGTTCTGAAAAGCTTCATCAAAAATAACTCAGCTAAAGGCAGACACTGTGGAAAGTTTCAGATCAGATTGGTCAAGTTATAAGCAACTGTAAACAGGATCTGATAACGGAATGCATCAGTCAAGGTCAGCAGATAGTGCTAGTAGTACCACTCTATCATGAAGATAAATGGGAAAAGTGGAGCAATGCAGGACACAGAAATGAAGTACTTCTAAAAAGGAATAATTAGATTTGTATATTTTAAAAATATGTGTGTTAAGCACAAAAGAGGAAATTATTTAATATCTGCAACACATGCTACATTACTGTAACTGTTTAGAAATATCCCAACCCTTTTCCCCTTCTCCAAAAATTATATACTGACACTGACCACAAAGGCAATTATCTACATTTGCATGAAACAAAACAAGGTATCAAATGCCATGCCTTATAGTTTGCAGATAAATGTATTTCTGTTCATCACTCTTGAATCCAAAAAAACAAGCATAGCCAGAAGTTTTCATTTTTCCAGTAATCCTGTAATTGTAAAATACCCCTCTTAGAATTCTTTACTCATTTTGGTGATGCACTGCAGAAATATGCTACTGTAGCATAAATATACCACAGAAGAGTTTGAACAGATTTTTACAAATTCAATAACTCTAGTTTTCCCAGATTTTATGGAAATAACAGGATGTGTTAGCTTTCCTGCTCTTCAGATAACGTTGTGTTCTTAAACTTCTTGCACTCCAAATCTAAAGCTTAAGCATTTCTCAATAAAGATATTTGATATGCTATCCGCAGGCTAACTGCATACAATTAAGCATAAGCAGTGAAAGATGTAGGTGAACTTGACACTTTTAGGAGTAAAGAGGAATACTAAATTCTTAGGAATTTTATAGCACACTTATCACAGGTGGAATCAAATACATTCAGTGATTAATAGTAGCCATTATGTAAAAGCTTGATGATTAGATGAAATTATTTTAACAGTTAATTCACAAAAGAGCTATTTCCAAGTACTGTTTAAGAAGTACACAGGATTTCCATTAAAATGTTATGTTTTGTAATTTTATACACTGGAGGCTTGCAACAGGACCAGGGCATTTGAATAGCAAAGTCACCTTATTAACTGATTTCACTCTTGTTAATTTATAACCTCAGTGTCCAACACACTAGTGGAGTGCGGCTAGTTGGTTTGAATGATGTAGCTATTTGGCTGGTTGAGTGTGTCTAGTTCGCTATAGCAGTAGCTACTATAGTGACTAATGCTTCAGGACTGAATGGACACAATGGATATATAACTATTTAGAGCACAGGTAGGCCTACTTCAGAGGAGTAATAAAAAGCCAAAGCCTTAAATGATGAGCAGCAGTGATGTTAGAAGCGAAGTGGGGGAAAAGGAGAGCTTATACAATTAGTAACTTCTGCACACCATCCTATCTGAATCTTAGGACAATATCAGCCAACCCAATTCCTAAGGTTTTGTAAGAGTTACGTCAAGACTTAGAGCTGGAGTAACTCTTGGGAGTAGGAAGTTTCCTCAATTCCAACCCTTCAGAAACCTGTCCTCCCTTCTACACCTCTTCCAGTAATGTATTAACAAAAACACAACTCTACCTCCCCCCCATACACACGCACAGGATCAGCTGAGCAGGGAGAACTCAAGTCATGAAGATATGGCTGTGTCAATTTCTACCTCGTCTCACTTTTACTCTTGGATTTGGACAGTAACATGATCAGTTTTACAATGTTGATGTGAAGAAGCTCATGGAGGAGTTTTCAAATTCACATTATTTCTAAATGCCTTATGTCAAAGCTTCTTTAACGGCCATGATAGATTCATTTAACAATAACTAAAAAAGGCAATGTCTTTAAGGGGGGAAAAAAAATCAGGAAATAGACCATGTTGCTAGCTTCTCAACTGCAATGCAACTGACTATTTCCACCAAGCTAGGGTCATAATTATAATCTTAACAAATTGACTTCATCATTGCCAATTAAAATTAAACATGATGTTAAGATATCTTCATTTCCAATGTAGAGAAATTAAAAATATTCAAGATTTCAGCACTTTGAATAGTGTCCTATTAATTTACACACATACTTGTACAGATTGGACCTCCCTGGTCCAGCACCCTCAGGACCTAACCTGTCCCGGATGAGGGGTTTTGCCAGACTAGGGGTAGCCATTTCTGGCCCCCCTGCCACCAGCCCCGGCCCAACCGCTACCTTCCCACGTGGGCCCCCTACCTGTGCACACACCAAGCTCCCCACGGCCACACCCAACAGCTCCCCCCACTCCTCCCGTTCACACCCCAGGCTCTCACTGCTACGCTGTGCGACCCTGTGGCCTCTGCACCAGGCTCCTGCTGCCATGCATCGGGCTCCTACAGCCTTGCTGGACAACCCCGCTGCTGTGCATGGGGCCCCCACTGCCTTCCCAGGAAGCCCTGCTGCCAGCTTGCAAGGCTCCCTGGAACTAGCCCTCCACTGGGACTCTAGTCCTGGAACATCTGTGGTCCTGCCAGATGACAGATGTTGCTGGGCCAGTGTGACGTAGTGGGGGTACCTTGCTGGTTGCTATGCTTGGCAGTGGGTTGTGAGTGACCTCCACTGGCTGCAGCACGGCCCAGCAGGGCAGAGGATGAGTCACTAGGCAAGGGTCTCTCAACCTGTCTGACCAGCTACCCCCCAGGGAAAGAAACAAAGGAAGGTGGAATGCCGCCCCTGGCTGGGGGGCAGGGCTGGAAGAGTTTTAGTTTCAGTCTGGGAAGCAGGGGAGAAGGAGCTAGGGAGGGGGCTGGGATTGTAGGGCCCAGCCACCCCCCATCTCAAGGGGGGGCACTGAGGCCTCCTAGCCCCAGTTCCTGTGATCAGATTACATCTGTGCTGTGCTGTATCCTGGAGAAGCAATAAACTCCCTCTATTCTACTGGCTGGTGGAGTCTGTTCATGCCACCATGGGGGTGCAGAAGTCAGGGAGACCTCAACGTGCCGTCACACTGGTGTCAGGAGTGGAATGCACTGCACCCCGTGGATGAAGCTTCCAGCGGCGAGCGACAAGGCACAATAGAAGCAAAAGCCCTGGAGCTAGGCATGCTGGAGACAGAGCGAAGCGGTTCCTGAGAATCGTGGGGCGCTGCAGCACTAGACTGGTGAGTCTGCACCAAGGGGACCAGGGGGAGATGGCCTATGCCCAACTCTTAAAGGCAGAGCTGGTAAAGCTGTGCAGAGAGAGGGGCTTGCCTCTGCAGGGCGCAACCAAGGCCCAGCTGATTGCCCATCTGGAAGAGAATGACCAGCCACGGGACCAGGATCTTGTCCCCATGGGGAGCCAGACCCCTCCTGAGAGTGTGTCAGGCTCTGAGAGGGGATGGGGCACTGGAGCCCGCCGGAGAGGCCGGCAAGCCGTAGCCCATCTAGGACAGGAGCCAGCCCAGCAGAGCTGAGGTGGCTGGAAGTAGAGGATCGAAAGAAGGAGCGCCAAGATTGAGAAAGGGACCACCAGGACTGAGAGAGGCAGCGACAGCATGAGTTGGCCATGGCAGAGCGGAGAACCGGAGGGGCCCCGGCTGCGCTGGGTGTAGATGGGCCCAAGGTCCCAGGGCTTCCAGACGCTTGGAGAGGCTCATGGTAGGACAAGGGAGACATAGAAGGACAAGGGAGGAATAGACGGGTTCCTCAGCTCCTTTGAGAGGGCCTGTGGACTGCAACGGATCCCCCCAGCTGACTGGCTGCAGGAGCTCATCCCCGCACTGAACCAGGAGGCGGCCGGAGTGTTCAGTCAGCTGGAGGACCTACAGCCAGGGGATTACAACCGAGTCAAGGAGGCCCTGCTGCACAAGTTCAGGCTGACCCCCGAGATGTACAGGAAGAAGTTCCGGGGGGTGCAGAAGGAGCCACAGGAGACCTATGTGGATCTGACCTCCCGCCTGGTGCAATACTGCCGCAAGTGGGTGTATGGAGTCGGAGCCCAGACCGCAGAGGAGCTGGTCATGATGGAGCAGTTCTATGAAGCATGCACACCCAGATTGAGGCTGTGGCTCAAAGACCGAAGACCAGAGAACCCTCAGGAGGCCGGGAGACTGGCAGATGAGTTCACGGAGAGCTGGTCAGGGTGTGAACGGGAGTCCCAGAGAGAAAGGGAATCGCACAGAGACCGGTTCTCGGCTGAGCGACGGAGAGAGACACCTCCGAGGCGAGCCCCAGGGACCAGGACCAGTCATCGATGCCCCAGAAAACCAGCCAGAGCCTGGGCACAGCCGACCCAAACGGGCCCACAGAACTTAACTTGCCATTGATGTGGGCAATGAGGCCACAAGAGGGCTCAATGCACCAGGCACAAGAACAGGTCCCATGACCTGGGACTTTCCAGGGTTAACTGGCTGGGGCTG
The DNA here is from genome assembly GCF_052426305.1 of Pelodiscus sinensis. Taxonomy (NCBI): domain Eukaryota; kingdom Metazoa; phylum Chordata; order Testudines; family Trionychidae; genus Pelodiscus; species Pelodiscus sinensis. The sequence goes on from NC_143053.1 coordinate 89,460,211, forward strand.
GAGGAAGGGCAGGCTGCCCCAGAGGCAGGGGCTGGCAGGCAAATTTCAGCTCAGAGTGGGGGGAAGGATGCTCAGTGCACCCAATAAACTTCCTCTATTCTACTGGCTGGTGGAGTCTGTTTGTGTCATTACGGGGGGTGCAGGAGAAGGGAAAACCCCAATGCGCCGTCACAGCCAGAGAGCCCCAGTTAAGAGAGTTTTAGCCTAGATGATTGTGCCTTTGGCACATTAAAGAAAAATAAATGTTACATCTTTTATGTAAAAATTAGTCAAAGCAGAAAATGGTAGTTTGCTATATATATTTCAAACAATATGTATTACATATTTAGTCCTATGAATAGGAGGTACACATGTATGGAGAAAAAAGCTTACATTGATGTTTTCTAATTGTAGTAGGTGTACTGTATAATAGGATTTTATGTCCTCAGATACTAGCCTCACACAAAATCCTGTTTCCTTGAACATCATGACTTCCTCTTCTTCTGTTGGCCAGTACTGTGCACATTTTACCTAAATTAAAATATAAGTAAGTAAGTATTTGCCCAATGAGACAAGTAACAAAAATAAACTACATGGGATCACATATTATACATGAGATTGGAGACTCCGATGTATTATGACAGCTTTTCTCTCCATTCTGAATAAGGAGATAAATTATTGCTGTCATTAAGCTAAAACGTTAATGAAGGGCATGTCTACACCAGGGATGTTAAGATGTAGTTAACTGGCTAATTGAGTAGTCGACAAAGGAAGGCAGCCCAGCTCAGTCCCAGCTTGTACTGGGTCTGGGACCTATCCTTGCTGCAGCTCTGCATTTTAAATGTAGCAAGAGCCAGGCAGACAGGCAGCCCGGCACTTAGTACATTTAAAATGCAGAGCCGCAGCAAGGGAAGGTCCTGCACCCAGCACAAACTGGGATTATGCCAGACTGCCTTCCCAGCTGGAGTAGTTTCTGTCCGCAGGGTTCCCAGTGGAGAGGGGCTGCTGCTGGCGCAGCCTCTGCCCATGGCGAACCTGGGCAGAGTACATTAGACCATTAAACTTTCCTAGCAAAGAATTTTTGAATGACCAAAGGCTTTTTTGACTATATAGTTAAAAACTATTGCTATATATCTAGATATACAAGGAGTGAGACATGCTGGCAAAAAAGCTCTCTCAAATTATTCTTGTACAGGTTGAACCTCTCAAATCTGCTACTCTCTGGTCTGGCAACATCCATGGTCCCGCAAGACCATTGATATTGCTGGACCAAAAACCCCTCAGCTGCAGCTGGGCCAGTGGCAACAGGGCGAGCAGCGGGCTGGGGAGCCCTAGAGCCCAGAGAGGCAGCCAGCAGGAGAGCACTGATTCATGAGGGTGCTCTACTTAAAATTTTCTCTGACTTGTAAGGAAGTGAAGACAGATTTAACTTCATTTCTGATGGTACCACAAGGTCAGACTTTCATTATCACCAATCATTTGTAAACAGAAACATTGTTGCTATTCAATTTTGAAAGAAAAAATCTCAACAGAATTGAACTTAAGCTAAATCTCCTACTTTCTACATCTCATCCTGGAATCTACCTAAGCCCTTGATCCTACTCCCATTTTAGTTCTTTTACATTTCACTTTTTTAGGGGTTTTATTTCATCTTTTTAGACTTGTTCTTATTGTAGACTATTCCAAATTAACTGAATTTCATCTCTTAGCTCCACTACCTCATTTAATCAAGGTATCGGAGTCCCTAAACAACTTGAAGAGTCTGTAATTACTGTCACTTGCCCCCTCAAATTATTTTACTTGAAAGTTATCATTTCTAGTCCTATTTGTAGAATTAGTATAGTATCTTAGTTGTCACAATAGTCAAATGAGATAAAAACAGCCAGCAAGATTAAGTTCTCTTACACTGCTTATTTAAGCCACCAGCAATAGAAAAAAGTTGTATTAGTTCTTCACATCAGGACACTGCAAACAATTAAGAAACAACTTTCATATCACAATTAAGTATGGGGTGATTGCATTAAATACATGTAATGCAACTTGTACATAAACTGTCACTACTTACCAATTCTTTCTCAACAATTCTATTTAGCATGACAACTGCTCTGGTCTTTTGTTGCCATACCATTAGCCAAAAATGACAACAAGTATTTGGAAGTGGACCCTGTGGAGATAAAGAAAGAAAAAAGGGAAAACATTCATGTAGTGCTCAAAACAAGAGTTAAATTAACTACATATTAAAAATATTCTTCAAAAGAAAAACAATGTAAGCCAGGGAACATCATGAGTCAATCACACAGTTCACGCACCAATGCAAAATATCAACATAAATTGGGTACTTCACAATGCAACTGTGAGGCCTTCCCATTAGCTTGTCTACAAACAAAAACATTCTGAGACTCATAATGAAAGTGATCAATTTATGAACGGCTTCAGAAAGTTCATGTAAATTAACAAATACACACTATATTCCTTAACAGTTATTAAAAAACTATTTTGTTGACAGGATATCAGTATCAGGTCACATCTCCACTGGCCACACTGGAGATTTATTTTCTGGTGTTATATTTATCAGGTCTAGTTAAGACTTATTAAATTGAACGCTGAGGATGGCTCTGGTATGCCCCTCAGTCATGAGGTGTAAGGAGGCCGACGAAGCTTTTGCTTCCATTGGCATCCCTCTGTGAAGGCTGCTCCAAGCTCGGTTTAAGGTACATGTTTTAAGTAGCTGGAGTTGCATACCTTAACCTGACCTTCCTGGTCTACTGTAGGCCTGGTTTCAAAGAGAACTATGCTTTTTTCAGGCATTACTGGTGCAGAATTTGATGAATTCCAACTGTTCTTTTGATCACCATTTTAAAAGTTAAGACCTATTTCTGAAATGTAATTTTTTTATCACAACATTCCATCACCTTACATAATCATGAAGGTGATTCCTTTAAAAGCTGTGAACATCCAAGTTTTTTAACATCATTAAGTTTTAGACCAGCAAATTCATGACAGCATATACAGCAAAATCCTGAAGTCTCCAAGTAAATTTAGTCCAGTTCAAGGACATTTTGCAGGCATTTTTTCTGTTAAAGAAAACTTTTAAAAAATGACAACTTGGGGGCATTTCAGTTTCCTTGCCTTCTGTGAAATAGTGATTTTCACAGGGTCCTATTTTTATGAAGTAGATTTTTCTTGTCTTTTGCGTACACAGCGTGAATGATTCTATGTATGTATGTATGCATTAGAATAGTAGTTTAAAAGCCCACTCCATATACAAGATCCAAGATTCCATATATGGCAAGGTACCATCCAAAACGTTGGCTGGACACTAATAAACACATTACAAAAAAATATTCTTAAGCTAATTTTACTTACGAAAAGAGTAGCTATTTTCAGTCCTATTATTTACACACAGGTTGGACCTCCTCAGTCCAGCACCCTTGGGATCTCACCAGCCCCAAACAAGCAATTCTGCAGGACCATTTCTGGCTCCTCTGCTGCCACATCAGCCTGCTATCCCACAGCTGACCCCCTGCAGCCACTCTGAATGGGCTCCCAGCCTCTGTGACAGCCCGCTGCCCCACCACCAACCCCCTTGCAGTCAGCCCAGCTAGGCTCCTGGCCCACGCAGGACTCCTGCCTCTGGCCTTCTACTGGGATTCGTTGGTCCAGCAACATCCGTGATGTTGTCATACTAGAGAGAGTCACAGTTTAGAGACATTCAACCTGTATTAAGCAAATAAGTCAAAGTGGTTCCAAGTGGTTCAAATGTTAAGGCCTTGAAAAGTCAACAATGATGACTGGAAAGTTTCCCTACCGATTCTTCTCAATGCATGAGACACTAAGCAATTTTCGCAGAATTCAATCTCCCATTTAGAAAAAGATGAATTTTCTATACTTTATTGTTGAAAAAAGCCTTCCCAATGTTACCTGAATATACCCTGAGGCTCAATTGTTTTCCTTAGTCTGCCACAAGAGGTTCAAAACCTTTACAATTGCTACTGTTTGGCAACACCATGTGCAAGAAACTTACAAGACTTAAGGCTGTCTACACTTGCACGTTTTGTTGCCAAAAAGCAACTCTTATCTCTCCCCTTCCCTTTATTGTTGAAATCATGCAGTGTGTGTTACAATAAGTTTTTTGTCAACTTTATCTATCTCCAGCACATTTTCCACAATGCCCCATTAACCACGCAGGCCAACCCAGCCCTTTGAACTCTGCTGCTCTGCAGCCTTGTAAACAGATGCGCCCCTCCCACCTGCAAACTCCAGGAACTTAACAAAACAAAAGCGAGCCAAACACATAATGGTGTTTGGCTCATTATGCAGTAGTCCTCATGGCATCTTCTCAGGGCAACACAGGTGGCTCTTCCTCAAAACACTCTCCTGCAGACTTTTTGGATCATGTCGGTGTTTTGGTTGAAGAATCAGTGCAGTTAGCTGCAAGTGACCCATAAGAACTGGGAACTATATAGTCACATTTCTTGAGCCCTGTGTGAGAAGGGGTATGAGCAAGACACCCTACAATCCAGAGCTAAGATAAGCCTGCCAGAGTTTAGTTTGCCAGAAGGCAAAGGAAGTACACAAACATCTAATGCTGCATCCAAACCATGCAGTTTTTAAATCAAGAACTGGACGCAATCCTGGGTGGGATTCACACCCAAGGAGAAATGTAGAATATGTCCCATAGCACAGAGTCAGAAACACTTGTCCAAGAGACAGATGTTATTGATAAATAACTTCTGCATATTAGCAACACACGCAAAATTCCTTATCCAGCAACCTTCCTGCTATGCCCACACATTCAAGTTCACAATCAAGTAAGGTTGCTCCCCCCTCCCTCCATCACACTCCACTTCCTATGAAAACAGTTGTGACTTTGAGAGCTGGATGTTAACACCATGATGTGGTTTTCCAATAACCTTTACCACTGAATACCCTGACTGAAAGACATGAATAAAGACAAACGTTTAGACATGACTGTTTTATGTGACAACCCACACCAATCACTCTGGCCTCTGTGGAAACCTGAAACAGCCCTGAGGTTGTAAGGGAATACCTTGCTCAGGATGATAAGTGGGACGAGGCAGGGAAGCAACTGCAATGAACAAAAATCAGTGCCTCTCATTGTCACGTGGGGTTTCCCCTCTCGAATCCTCTGGTCACGTCGTTCTCTTCGCCACACTGCCCTCTGGCAGTGCCCAAGTCACTCACTCTGAGCCCCCCTTCCGGGGGTTGGTGTCTCTCCGGCAGGCCTTACTTCCGGCCTAGCAGGCTGGCAGTTGTCTGTCTGAGCGCCCCTGGCCCAGCCTTGACGCTCTAGCCCTGCCCTAGCTCCAGGGAGCGTCCTGCTCCCTCAGCAGCCAGGCCCACACTCCCTTCTCTGAAGCAGCCCTCCCCTTTTATGGCTCCCAGCTGGGCCTTAATTGCTATGAAATATGCTTACCTGAAAGTATCTTATCAAAACTAGATCCTTGTACCATTCATGCATGTGTTTTGTTTAAAAGGAAAGCGGGAAGAGCCATGTTCAATAGATCAAGTAACCATTTGTACATTTTCAGAAGTGTTGAAAAAAATCTCAGTTTTAGAAGCATTTGAAAACTTTAACATATAGATTGCTATGAAATATGCTTACCTGAAAGTATCTTATCAAAACTAGATCCTTGTAGCTAGTTTTTTTTATCTGATTATGTATTTCATTTACTAACTGAGGAGAACAGTGAGGATGGCTTCATTCCATCTCCAGAAAGTAAGGCCATGCCATGACAGAATGTGTATAACAACTGTATAACAATTTGTTATCTGGTACTACTTACCTGTGTTAAAATATAGCTTCTTTTGGCTTCTTCTATGACTACTAAACTGGCATTGATATAGTCATTCTCTGTGTTCTGCAATTTTACACGACTATGGTCATCTAACAATAGAAAAAGTTACAATTAAGACATGACAAAACATACAAGGAAGCTAAACTCATGTGACAAATTCATTTCACGTATTTCCAGACTGTGTGTCATGATGTGATATCAAGGTTTAAGTGGCACTCACTTGGTCTAAGTGCAAAACTCATGACTTAGTTAGAGACGTGGTGTGGCAAGCCAGTTAAAGTACATCTTTAACTGGTTAACATTTTAAAACAGGATTTTACATTCCTAATAGTTATGAATAACTAATGTGATATTTATACCACATCATTTCATCAACTATTCCATAAGTTTTAAACACATGAAAACTCTGATTTTCCAAAGATGTTTGGAAACATCCATATTCTCTATATAATCAGAATTTTAGATAACCATTCAGTAGTTCTTTCAGAAACAAGGAGTCAAAGCCAGAAGCGAATGTTTGGTAATCCAGAATTAGATGTGGAAGCTCTATTTTGAATGTACATATATTAGGCCCCAACACTGATGCCAGATGTGTAGCCTCTATGGCCATGCAAAGCTCTGTCAATTTGAAGTCACTTAAAGTGAGCAGACTCTCAGAATTGTAATCACTCAGCGTTTTTTGATTCCTAACAGATTACCACAGATGTAATGCAAATATAAGAATGTAGCATATTAACAGATGGGGAAACTAACTAAATATATATAAAGCAAATAAAATGGAGACTTAATTAAAGATCACCAAGCAGACCAGTAACAGAGGTAGGAATTTATTATTTGTTGACCTAATCCTCTCAGTATACAACCAAAACTCCAAGGTGACTTTAATGATAATTATGAAATTGCAAATCTTGTCAGGATTAGCAAAACATGAAACAAACTATATGCAACAGAGGAAACATTAAAATTGCAACCTGGAGTATATATCCTTAATGCTGCATTAATAGATTTTTACACTAAAGTGTTTAGTGGTAGTGAATTGCAGTGCTACTCAGATTACATCCTTGCGCTAATTTGTTTCCTAAGTCTTCAGCACATGACAAACTCAAAAGAAAATCACTGGCCTATATACAACTATACTGTTGCATACAGTTCCCAACTTAAGTCAATCTTCAACATCTTGAAGGCAATTTAAAATACAATATGTAAACAAGGATTTTTAATGCAGTAACAATGCTTAAATTTTAATCAAGGATCAAGAAATTCACAGTCAAGGTCTGCACATCTTTGCCCCCTTGCATACACACTTTATTATAAAGTCTCATTACAATCATATATCATTGAAATAGGCTCTCTCAATGGATAATGTTAATGAATTGTACTTTGACCTAAGCACAGATGGAACACTGTATTAATGCATCTATGCTACATTCTCATGAAGTGAGGTTCCCCTAATTTGTATTCCTGAAAGTACAAGAACCCTTTCCAAAAACAGTTACACTGGCATTTGGTAACTTTAATTATCGCAAACCGAAGCATTTAAAAGGAAATGAACAAATAAGGATAAGTATTATACTATCCACATCTTTAAAAGATATTTTTAAAGAAATATACAGAAATGGATCACCACACATTTAAGCTCATGATCTGTTAACAAATACAATGCAAAATAAATAAATTTTTTGGTAAATGACTAGGTGCAAAGCAGTGAAAAATTAAACCCCTAACATTCAACTAGGCAACCCACTCACTAGAAAAACTTTCATTCAAAGCAACAAGAGAAAGTTTGGGTCCAAAACCACAAAACAAAATCCTTAATAGTTTGGTTAAATATAATCTATTTATCAAAGATAAAGACAGCTAATACACAAGTTTCAAAGAGATTTAACCACACAGAAAATATTAAAGCACAGTAAGCCACTTTTGAGCTAGAGGGAAGCAAAAAATAAAACTGAAGTAAAATATTTCAAATCAGTGATTTTCTAAGTAAACTTTAACAAGAAAAATAATTTCCCCCCTTCTCCTCCAATTTAGAAATATTCTTTTTTGCCTTCAAAGTTAACATACAATTTTCAAGCAAAACCCAGTTTTTCAAGACAAAGTATAATACTTGGAAAAGGGAAGCTTAACTGAAATCATAACTTGGAAAAATTGTTGTATTTCCAAAATATACAAGTCAATATTGATTCATAAAAAGAAAAATCTATCTACAGAATATGAAAGTTACAAAAATTATGCCACAGGGAAACCTGACCCAATAGTACAGTTTTTATAAATGGCCCCTCAAGCATTGGGCTTCTCTCTACTCATCCTCAATGCAACAGCACACATTCATTGACCTTTGAGAGCACATTGCAGGCCATTGGGGACAGAAGTACACAGAGTTGGGATAATTTTGGTTTCTCTTTTCTTGGCTCTGGGAGTTACTAATGCAAACATAGTTAAACCAGTATTCCTAGTATGTGGCAAAGGACCTGGAGCCATAGGTAGGATTTTTTTTTAATTGTATACATCCAGTGCTTCTTTTTTTTTTTTTTAATGGGGAGGGGGAGGGGGTGGAGAAGAGGTGCTGGTACTCCAGGGGAAAAGTTGTTGAGCTCTGACTGGAGGTGCCAGTACCGTGTACCGGGCAGTACTGTCACAAAAAAAGCACTGTATACATCCATATGCTAAGAAGAATATGTATAACTAGAAGACTTATCCAGAGTTGATCAGGTCCTTCACTGCATGGAGCTGGTGCAGGGGGGAGGAGTGCAGGAGTCAAGGCAGGCCCTCAGCAATGTGGGGGAGGAGTAGGGATGTTAAGTAGCAATTAATTTGCTAGTCAAGCACTTCCGCCTTTGAAATGGCTGGGAACTCTTGTACAGTTCAAAGTTGTCACACCTTATGGAGCCCAGGGTCAGCTGCGGAGTCCCCAGCTGATCCCGGGCTCCCCACAGAGCTGTCACTTTGAAATGCTGGGAAGAGCCTGCTGTCAGGCTCTTCGTGGTATTCAAACGGCAGCACCGCATGGAGCAGCTGATCCCGGGCTCCGTGTGGCGCTGCCACTTAAGTATCCTCCCTCCCCTTTTCTCTCCCCTTGCCTCCACTATCTGATATTTGCTTATCAGATAGTCAACTAATCCTTTATATCCCTAGGGAGGAGAGCAGAGCAAGAGGTGTAAGGGGTGTAAGAGTGAGGGGTGAGTAGGGGCTCAGGGCAGTGGGTCCCATCGGGGCTTCCCTCCCACCCCTAGCACCGTGGCCAAAGACCAGAGAGAGAGGTGAAGAGTTTGGGGCAGATGGAGACTACTTACCTGATGTAGTGGCAAGCAAGATGGCAGAGCCCCAGCTTAGCTGACCACTCTTGGTGGTGTGGCTGCCCTCAGTATTGAGTCCCTGCTCTGTGCGCTCCTTCCTTTTATGTCCTTCCTCTGCCACCTCCCTTTCCATGTTACAGAAAACATTCCCATTTCTGGCACTTCCCATTTTCTTGGCACAACCAAATCCTGACCTTACTTTTAGTTAGGATAAGAGGAAGCTGCATACCAAACGTGCTGATTCTAGCACTTACCATTACGGAGCAGTTCTTGAACAAACTGACTCTCAGACATTTCTAGAATATATAAATAGATCGGAGGCTAACAAATGTGTAAATTATATTTTTAAATAAATGCATGGTATTAGGGATGTTAGGTACTATGTAACTGAATAATTGTGTAACTGCATCAAATTTTAGCAGTTCATGACTAATTGATAGTCCCTGGAGGCAAGGCTGGCAGCCAGTGGACTCCCAGCCTCCCTCTCTGGGAGCACCTGCCGCCCCATGCTCTGCTGATACAGAGGAAGCAGAGTAGGAAGACAGCAACCCCTACCCATGGGGAGCCAGAGCTCTCCTCGGACTGAGGCTGCACAAGCATCCACAGAGCAGCCTCCCCTGCCCTGCTGCCTCTATTAGAGGCAGCAGGGTGGGGGAGGGGGACAGGCAGAGCCAATGCTTGTGGGCAGCCAGCTTCCCCAGCACCAGCTCCTGCCTGCTCCTTCTCCCCTGCTACCTCTGTAGGAGACAGAAAAGGTGGGCACACAGCTCCCCACATGTATCGGCTCCCTCTTGCCCCCCTGCATTGCTGCCTCTGACAGAGAGGCAGCAGCGGGAGATAGGAAGAGGGGGAAATAGGTGGCTCCACGGGATCCTGTGCTCAAGGCACAGGCACTGACTCCCCTCCCCTTGCTACCTCTGATAGAGGCAGCAAGGGGTGTGCGCGCACATGCAGTCAACAGGATTAACCAATAAGCCCAAGCTTATGGTTAATCACGTAGTTGACTGCACATTGACATCCCTATAAAGTATCTCCTTACATTATTCTGTCTGGAAAAGAAAATGTTAAAAAAAAAACTGTACAAAAAGAAAAACCTATTATCTGAAATATTTCTGCTGGACTGAAACCAAGATCTTTGTAAATATTACATGTCATTTTCCCAACAGGAAAAACTTAAGATCTTGTTATAGTAAATCACACATACAGACACTAGTGTTCTCGGAAAGATGATGTCAGCAAGCACTGTTAACAGTTTAATCACTCTGCAACTGCTGTATCATTTCCACATAGGAGATAAAAGACCCCAAAGAGGTTTCACACAGTAACATCTGCACACAAGATATTCAACCCATACTTTTTAACACCCTACAAGTGAAACAAGGAACAATTTAAAATTCTCTTCATGTTCTACAGAGAGGGTAGGGGCAGTGAGAAATTATACCAAACTTTAACTGCTATTCTTTGAATATCCTGTAATCCATAAAACAGGAACAAACTACAAGGACACCTTTCCACCAAAAAGAAGGCTCTGGGAAAACACTGGGACACAGAAATCTCATTTGCGTTTTGGCTTGCTGTACAGAAATCAAACAAGCCATTTTCTCAATTAATGGTAAACAATATTTCTGTTTGTAAATTTTTTTTATTGCTCATATAAACAGTTCCAAGTATTGTATAAGTAACAGACTTTAAGATTCAATTTAGTTTAAATAATTCCACTAACCTATCCTTAGCCATGCCAGCAGCAAGAGCTATGATGAAGGATTTCTAAAATTTCTAACACACCAATTTTCTACTTCAGAGTGTGCATCTGACTCTGAAGTGAAAAATTTGATAAATGATTCTGATGCGGGCTCCCCTACTAAGATGGCTTTTATACCCAGAGGGAGGACATCTGAAATGAGCAAACTCTTCAGTTACTCACTTTGGGTGAAATCCTAGCATAATGGAGTTCAGGGCACACCACTGCTTTTGTCAGGTTCAGAATTTTGTGTTTCACCTCTTTGTCGACGCCCATATACATCAAATTTTTCACATGTATTGAACAGCCAGGTGGAGGACTTTTGGTACCTGTCTGATGCTGCTGGTTAATAAAAGATAGGTTTATTTGAAAACAAGTTAAGTTTACAGAAGTGAAAGTACAGTGAAACTTTAAGTGACCTTTGATAAAGCTGAGCGAGGAAGACTGCCATTTCCTAAACGTGGCACTATTAACAGCAAGGAGGATGAAATACAACTTACAGGATTAAAGAAACTAAGTTCAAAAGAATATATGCATGCAAGAGCACTGAACCATCCCAGTGGCCTAACCTGAGGCACCAACAGCAAGTCCTCCTCTTTCACACAGCAAAGTCTAAACCTGATCACTCCTAGCAAAACCATCCAACTAGGGATGTGAATGGTTAACCAGTAATCCTCACCCATAATGCTGAGGCTTATAGTAGGACCTGGATCAGCTCCCCATTTGTTGCAGGCAGGAGGTGCTCTAGCCCCACAAGGGCCACCACAGGCAGAGTCTGCTCTGTCTGGCCAGCTGGAGCAGCCCCTGTCTGTGTCGGCCCGGCCCCACCTACACAGTTCAACTGGACTTTACATCCCTACATCCAACTTCAATATATTGTTAAATACAGTGCTAACAAACAAGTTGCATTAACTGCATGAAATACAGGGAAGGACAACTGATTTTCCCCCTTTGCACTACAGTACTACTCACTGTAACTATTAGTGCCAATATGTTGTATAAATCAAGATCTAGCCCATAGTTCAAGTATAACCATGCATAGGATTCTGATTATATAACGTGATGCTTTTACTTCATGATTTTCGAAGTATGTCAAGCACTTGCAGCTCAGTTGATTAGACTGTATTTGCGGATGTTGATATTTCTGAAAAATCAGGCCACTACTTTGGAATAAAAATTTATACAAGCCACTATGTTTTATTTTTATGACTGATTGTTTTTTCGTTTATTCCTATAGTGTTTATTATGATAAACTATAAGTATGAAATCCAAAAAACAGAACTTGTACTTACTGTTAAAATCTACAGCCACAGTATCCGTCGCTGGCTCAATTTCTAATATTAATGCACAAGTGAAGTGCAATATGCCTATTTTAGTGTGAAATCTTCCTGCCCTAATAATCAAGAACTGTGAAGGTGCTAACAGTAAGTCTGACATACAAAAATAAAAATCACGGTATAGAGGAACAATCCATTTACTTCAACAGGACAGATAACAATCTAAAGGACATTCTTGTAAGAATTATTGCCCCAGTATTTGTTTTCCCTTTAAGAACGTGTTTTCTGAGAAATGGTTTCATCTGTCAGGAAATGACTAGCTCTTGAACTGAACCCAGTGACATTTCAGATAAGCTTCCTCTTTCACTACTACTAGAGAGTCCAACCGCCCCTTTCTTGTGCTACTAATCAAATACCAGAATACATTTTTTCCTAATAGCCATGTCAAAAAATCAGTTATTTATTTGTATTGTCTTTTCAAGGACTATTTATTTATTTCATCTGTCACAACTTGAAGAATGCCAAGTAAAAATGAATACGCTAAAATATTTATGAAGTTGTATGCAGTATAGAAATTAATACTTAAATATCTGTTACAGGTTATATTTAAAAAAAACTTAAAACCATGTGAATCTTCAATGATTAATGTGGCCTATGCCAGTGTTTCTCAGCCAGTGGTACGAGTACCCTTAGGGGTACGTCAACATGACTGAAATTTGGAGAAAACTGAATTTTAAGTTTTACAGTGTTTTATTATTTTTGTACTTTTTACACCCAAAAATTTCATCATCCACCTGGCTACAATTAAGTTGTTTAAACAAATGTGTTGCAACGGTAGAAAAATGTGTCTGAAGACTGTAGGCACTGGTGGTATTTTTTTTTTGGGGGGGGGGGTTAAGGAGTACTTTATAAAAAAAGGTTGAGAAACACTGGATTATGCTACCTATGTTTCAGTCTAGCAGCTTAATTATGCTATCTTTGCAAAAGAAGCAAGAAATAATAAACTCAAGTGGCACAAATCATGTTACAAACACACTGAAATAAAATGAAAGACTGCCATTAGCTTCAGAGAGCTTGAATCAGGCCTATAAGGCATAAGAATGTCAAGAACTTCTCCCAAAAAAAACTGTTGCTACTTTTCTAGCACGTATATTTGAGCCATGTCAGCTGCAAGTTTACAGACAGCCATTAATTGGTGTAATTATTTGTGTTTGCCACATCTAATCTGTAATATCCATAAATCTCAACTGACATTGTGAGAAGCTTCAGATTATTATAGGGGATATTTAAGAAATAGTCTTTTCAGAAATCAGTAGTCTCTGGGTTTGTTCTTAACTGCTCCCCATATAATGGAGCTTAGAAGCTATCTTAACCAGTATGTGCATCATATTTTTAAAGAATCATCTTAGATTAATAAAATCGTAACCTGTTCAATTCAATGATCTGTGCCCCCCTACTGAATTAGCTAGGTAGCTTCTAGAAGAGTGGCTCTCAAACTGCAGTCTGCAGAGTCACCTTTCAGGTGGTACACAGCTCAAGCTCAGACCCCTTTCTTCCCTCCTGCAGTGGGGAGGAAGGAGCGCCATCATCAGTTTCCCGGGGGTGGAGAGAGAAAGCCCTGAGACTTGCATGGCACAATCCAGCTCAAAGGGAAGAAGCTCTCCTCCATCCCCAGCTGGGGGAACAGCAGCATGTAGGCACACTGCCTGGAGGCTTTCCCAACTGCTCCCACTGGCCAGAATCCAGCCAATGGGAGCAACAAGAGGTTGTGCCTGGGAGCAGCACAGTTTGCAAAGGCAAGCAAGTTCCTCCCACCCCCTCACACACAAATTCACACTCCCCCAGTTCCCTCATGCACCCTTTCTGCCAAGACCCTGCACCCCCAGCGTGCTTCTGCACCCTCCCTCCTAGGCACATACTGCACTTTCCCCTCTCTCTGGGGAAGACACCCTACTCCCAGCCTGATCCTGCACCATACCTCCCACCCAGACCTCATCCCCTCCTGAACTAAGGATGTTAAATATCGGTTAATTTACTAGTCAGGTAGTTAATGGCATTTCCTTCGACTACTCAACTAGTCTATAGGCACTTGTACATTTCAAAGGAGGAATGCGGAACTCTGTGTGCAGCCCGGCCAGAGGGCATGCCAGCTTTCTAATATACACAAGAGTCCCCAGTGGGGGCTCTTGTACATTTCAAAGCAGAAGCGCCCTCATGGAGCCAGGGGTTAGCAGGGGGACTCAGAGTCACCCCATTGACCCTGGTCTCCACACGGCACTGCCACTTTGAAATGCTGTGGCGACATTTCAAAGGGGGCAACGCTGCACAGCTGATCCCAGGCTCAGCTGTGAGGTGCTGCCCCTTAAAGGGGTAGCACTGCATGGAGCCTGGGGTCAGCTCCTTGCGGTGCTGCCGCTTTGAAGTACCCAGTGCCCTCCCCTCCATTACTGTCTCTAGTATTAAGGGGGGGAGAAATCAACTAGTCGACTCCATTATCCGATAAGCGGAACCCCAACTCCCACCCAGATCCAGCACCCCTATTCCTCTTGCTGGCAGCCCTGTTCCGCACAGTGAACCCCCCCATTTTGACCCAACCTGAGCCTGGGGATCCATAAGATCCACTAAGCTTGGAATCCTAGAAGAGTAAATCTGGCCTATGGGAAATCCTGAACTTCAACCCTCCCCTGGTGAAGATGGAGCACCAGAGGAATGAAGTGTTTCAATTGGGGGCCACATCAGTGAGAGTTGGGGATTTTTTTGGCGTTTGGGGTTCCTCCCCCTTCATCTCACTTGTGTGGTTCCCAATTGATTTTTTTGTGCGTCAGTGGCCCTGACCCAAAAAAGTTTCCCACCCCACCATAAATAAAGAGAACATGGGAACCTTTTGTGTTGGACATAAATTAATATTTTACTTTATTTAAAATGAAGTTGGATAAAATAACATGAGAGAGTTAAAAAGCTTAATCTGTTTAATCATTGAAATCAATATTTCCTTTCTTACTGGTTACATTAAAATGTTCTCCCTATCTGCAGCACTAGCAAAAGGGCTCAGGCATAATTATGTAATTAACAATAAGTTTCTATTAGCAACTGGTGGTCCATGGAAAGATTTGCATTGAGTCAAGTGGGCCACAGGCCATAAAGTTAGAGAACCACTGTTTTAGAGAGCTATCAAACAAGCACAGACAACTATTACCACCATCAATATTACACTTAAAGTTAAAAATATATTAAAGGACTCAAAAAGTTAGCATGTGCCAGGATAAAGGATGACATACAACCTTAACTCATCATTGGTATATGTATATCTTCTGATCAGGTTGTGCATACCCTATGGGACAACATTCCACAGCAGCAAACCCTGAATCAGTGCTGGGCAACCTGAGGCCCACTTCCGCTCCCATCTATCCCCCTTGCCCATGTCCCTTTCCTGCACCAGGACACCGGAGTCCTGCACTTCCTACTCCTCCCCTTGAACAGCTGGGAACAGCTGATTCACAGCATTCCAGCTCTGGGAAGTGGGGACTGAGCATGAATCAGGCAATTTGCACACTCCAGAAGTGCTGGGAGGGAGTGGGAGGAGTAAGAAATGCAGGGTTTCAGTGCACAAGAAGCACATGGGGAAGGGGGGAAAACAGGGATGGTCATGGGACTGTAAGTGGAACACCAGTGGGCTTCAGGTTGCTGCACCCCATTGAGGTGGAGAACTACTCATGCAGCCCACTGCCTTTTTCCTGGATGCCCATCGCTGTCCTAAACTTTACTGTACTGTAAATGTTCATTTATCCAAATCATATAAGATGCTCTTCATTGCCTCCCCCCCTTATTTTAAGATGTCCTGAAATTTATTAAAACTTGTAAACTAGGCCCGGGACAACCCCTCCAGTGGCCCAGGACAATCCCTCCACCACAGGCCCTGCCACATGCCTGCTCCATCTGTTTCTCCATGTCCTGCCTCTGCTCTGCCCCCTTGCCCAAAGACCTTCCCCCTGAACAATGCAAGCAAGGGTATTACCAGAGAGCCTGACATGAGGCAGCAGCAGGGGTCAGTCCCCTTACTGCACTAGCAGGAATCCAAGTGACCCAGCAGTCTGCTCTGCAGCACCAACCTCCCCAAGTCTACTGCACTCGGGCAGGGGGGAACGGGGAGGGGAATATCAACCCCTTGTGCCACCCAGTGGACATAAGGCAGCTGCCATTCAGCCCCTCCCCCCCCCCCAAAAGCACAGGGCCTAGTGCAGCCACCCCAAACCATCCTTTCAACAGGACAGCTCTGCTTATAAATACTATTTTAAATATTAATTCAAACTTATGATAATTGCATGATGTATAATAAGCCAGCAGAAGCGTACAAACGAGAGAAAGAGGCTAGACTAAGGAAAGTGATATTTCCCTAATATATCACTTAAAATAAAACACTGTCTCTTATTTGTCATATGCTTTTCCCTTATTTTCCAAACAACAAAGTGGTCATCTTAATGCACATGTAAACACACACGCAGCCTTTCCTTATGAGTATTTTCAAAAATGAGCAATGATATAAAATTCAGTAATTTTCAAGGTCATTTATTTCATTTTGCTCTTCTGCTAACCCTTCTCCAATTGCTGCAGCTCCTGCACTATTGTACAGGTGGCCCAACTCAGAACCTCCTTTGGTACATGGGGACGGCAGAAGGGAGCAGTTTGTGGCTGGCTGTAACAGCTCATTTCCCTGGGCCACAGTTGCTGTGCTATTCTCCAGACAGCTTACTTACTTCCCTATCTACTCCCCATCTAAGAGCTCAATTCTTGCTCAATCCCAATCCCCTGCTGTTGCCTAGTTCCATGGAACACTGGCACATAATCCAGCTAATACTCTCTTGGGAAAACTGGATCGTAAGAGGCAGCTGGAAACAGGTCCTGCCAGGAAAGCAAGAGAAGTCATATGAGAACTTGCTGCAGCAAAATAAATTGCAGCAGAAGTGCTGAATTCTATAGTACCTCAGAAGAAATTCCGGTCATGAAACCAGAGTCTAAGGAACCACAACAGATAACTACAGCAGCTCATACCATTCACATACTTTTGCAGGCGTCAACACTCAGTATTTTTGCTGTTCACTTTACACCAATTGGCGCTACAAATACTTTTACGACTTGAATTCTGGAGCATAGTTTTGCAATGCAGAATGAATTGCCTAGAAACTGTGGAACACACGGGGCATTTGACAGCACCATACAAGGGGTCTATAGCAAAATCATGAATAAAGTCAGGTCTCACAAATTCCCACCCAGTGCCTTAACTACAAGAGAGTATCTTCTTCTGTCTTATTTGCTATCAATCTGGCATGCAAAATGAGACAGGGCTCTATAGAAAAATTGTTTTGTTGTGAAGATACATACTCTTCTACCCCACCACGTGTTATCAACAAGGTTTAAATCCAGGATTTCCAGACCCACCCCACAGATCTCTACAACTTGAACTAAAAGATCAACCGATACAAGTGGCACATTTATTGTCTGTAGAGCAGCTGTGACAGAAGAACTCACATGGCCAGCATCTTACGCACTAGTTGCTATACAGCAGTGGCATGTTGGGACTCAGAACTCAATTCCATTCCTGGCTCTGGAGAGTCTAATTGCTACAAACAGTTGAATGTAACACAGAGTAAGCACATTGATTCTGAAACATAGTACAGGTTGCATCTCTGAAAAGCAGCACTCTCTGGTGCCAGACCAGGGATGCTCCTGGACCAGAGAGCCTAGGAGCCTAACAGGAAAACTGGCCAGAGCCCCATGGCAGCAGCCTACAACCCCCGGCAGCCTAGCTGGACTGGGGAGCAGATGGCAGCTGGGCGAGCAGCCAGACTGGGTTAGTTGTAGGGGGTCAGTCAGAATTCAGGAAGGTCTGTGGGACCCAGTAGCATCTTCAGTGCAGATGAAATGTTCAGAGATTTTAGCAGAAAGCCTCCAACATGCTCTATGGGAGCATATCCAAATAATTTTCTGTGGCTTGTAACTTGGCCAAATAGTGGTGGATTTTCATGGCAAGAGGAAAAGTCATTTCTCTGACTTCAGAGCCAAGTCTCTCATGAACTTTGAATTTTGCCTCCAATCCATAGAAGCACTGAAGCTTTTCAAAGGGGACTGAGCAAAAAATAATTAACTCTGTTCTTATTCAAGAGGGATGAAGTGAAGAAGTTGGTTTACTAATGCCAATCGAAAAATTCAACGTGAGACAGACCAAGCATAGAACACTTAAAATTTGGTGGAGATAAAAACAGAAGCTTATTAAAAAGACACTTCTACTAGTTCCATAAAGACTCATGTTTTGTTATTAGAATTTTATACCTGTATAGTACACTTTATCCAGTGATTTCAAAGCATAAAAAATCCTCATTTTTACAGATGGAGAAACTGAAGTGGAGATTTACCAAATTCACATATTTACCACTACAGCCACTGATTTTGGATGACTAAATCTAAGACATTTGTGGCTTAACTTTGATATGTACTGACCACTTGCAATTACCACTCAGTTCAACTGGAAATGCAGATTACCAGTGCTTCTCAAAAGTAAAACATCAGGTGTCTGACTGGGCTGGCAAGATCAGTTTTGCAAGTTTTGGCCCCAGAGACTTATTCTGTATGTGGCTTTGGCTATATGCCAGAACTAGAAACAAAACACTGGTTTCCAGATCTGCAGGCTCACACGCTATAGTCACTGGATCATGGTGCCTTTTCCGTTGTCTTTGCCATTCTCAGAAATCTAACATTAAAAGAGAAGTTATAAACCATTAATCTGTTTTGCCTATAATATTTGGAGAGCCTCTAGACCTGGATTCCCAAAGAAGTCACATCGAGACTTGTCTTGTTGATTCTCAAGATTATTATCTGAGCATTAGGATATCTGACTTATTAGGTAACAAGTTTTGATTAAACCATAAATATTTTTATATAGAAAACTGGGGGGGGGGGTGCCCCCGGCTCGCTACGTTCACCATCCGCCCCGCTCTTTGGGGGTAGGTGTCTGGCCAAGAGAGAGGGGGAAGGAGTAGGCTGGGGAGCATCAGGCTTGGATGGGGGAGAGGATGCGGGGGGAGACTCCGGGGTTGGGGGGGGCAAGTCAGGCTTGGATGGCAGAGGGGACCCAGCCCCAGCAGCTCCTCCCCAGCAGTGTAGCCCAGCTGGAGCAGCCCATGCCTGGAGGGGACTGTGCTGAGGCTAGCCTCAGCAAGTGGCTGAGGACGGAGGCAGAGGTGGGCAGCAGCATGAGGACCTAAATTACATCACTGTCATCCTGCAGGAAACTTTAATATAGTAGGGATACTACTCAAGTAGTCAACTACCAATAAGCCTAGGCTCATCGGTTAAGTCAATACTCAACTAGTTGTTTCCCCATCCAGCCACTGCCTCCATAAGAGGCAGCACAAAGGGGAGCTGGCTTAAAAGTCAGGTCCTCCCAGCACCGTCTCCACAGAGTGAGGCAGGGGAGGCAAAGGCCAAGAGTCTAGGACTGGGTGAGCCAGGAATCAGCTGATTCCTGGCTTGTGACCAATCCCCCACTGCAGCTCTGCCTTTTAAATGTAGCAAGAGCCACCTGGCTCCTACTACATTCAAACTGCAAAGCCACAGCAGGGGTAGCGAGCACCCCTTCTATCAACTACTAGTTGATGGAAATTCCATTGACTACGTGTTTAGCTGATTATCCACATTTTAACATCCTTAATATACAGAGAGATCATCACAAGACATGAGCACTCTGCGAAATATGGCATGAAGAAAATTAGAGAACTATTTCAGCTATAATTCTTTGGAAAATATGTAATGGCAAACCCTTAAATATAGGCCATTTAAAAAAAATTAAGGACGCTAAAGCTGCCAAATGAAAACATGTCTTATTAACATTTGAAGATTGGCCAACACTGATTCAAATAGAACACTGCAAAACAAAGCTATCAGAGGAAACACTCTAAAAATATCTTAAGCTATACACTACTGTTTATTTTGGTATTTGTCACACAGAATGATAAAAATGAAGTGGTGTCAGATTTAAGTCAAATGAGAATAAACCTATTTAATTAAATATGAAAATCTGACAACCTAGATGGACTAAATTTAGCATGCTTCATTAAAATCATTTACATTAAATAAAAAGTTAATAATCAAGTAAAGCATGTTGGTTACCAAAAGTTTAAAGAAAGTCAAAATACTGAACTGGTGGAAGTCACTGGCCAACTACCTGGAACTACAGCATGTTGAAGTGCAAAACCAGCTTTTTGAAAGCAGAAAATTCTTCTTCAGGGGTAAAGATAACGAACTGAAATATAGAAAACATTAAAGTAGTTCAGTTCGATAACTAGTTCATTCAACACAACTGACTGGGAGTTGAAAAAACAGGAACACTTGTTATCCTCTTCCAACATATGATTATAAAGTAGGCAAGAGAAGATGCCATCTCCTAGTCTGAAATAAGGATGTAAGCACCTAGTCGATTATCTGATAAGCATGGTCAAATAGTGACTCGACTAGTCGCTTCCCCCACTCCCTTGCTGCCTCTATCAGAGGCAGCAGGGGGATAAGGGGAGCAGCTGGTGCTGGGGGGAGCCAGCTTAAAAGCCAGTTCCCCCCAGCATCATCTCCACGGGGGGTGTGACAGGGCAGACAGGTCCCTCACTGAAGGACAGGGGGTAGCCCAGGCCCAGCTGGAGGAGAAAGCCCTGCCCCTCCAGCCCTGCTGGGCATGCTCCCAGGAGAGCCTGGGTATTAAAAGCAGAGGGAGCCCTGCAGCGAGGGAGTAGATCAGCCCGGGCCAGTGTTTCTGCAGCAGCTGAGACCGGAGGCGCCGCTCGTGCCTGACCTGGAGACAGAGCCTGCAGCCGCCAACCCCAGGGAGGCAGGAGAGCACCTGCAACCCCGGCAAGTACTGACTCGGAAGCGAATGGGCCCCAGGGGACCAGCGCTTGGTAGGAAGCAGCCCTGGTCAAAGGACTAAAAGCTTGGCTCGGTGTGTATTGGCCGGATTCCCCGCCGAGCAGGCAGGAGCAATAGTCTCTGCCTAAAGGGCCCTGGGCTGGGACCCAGTGGAGAGGGAGGGCCCGGGTCCCCCTACCAACCATTTTCCCTTCCCTGGGTAATCAACCCCGGTCCAGGAGAGGCTTCTCTGAGCGGCTAGGCCTCCAAAGCCGTATTTACCCTGATAGAGGGGCATGAACTTTATGTTGGCTGGTAATGCCGTGTTTACCCTAATAGAGGGGCAGGAACTTGTATGTTAGGACTGCTAGGGTTGTATTCCCCCTGATAGAGCAGGCAACGGGACCTTAAGAGGGGGGCGCACCCCATGCCAGGGGCGTACCCCGTGACAGGGGAAGCAGAGACACAATGGGGAAACGGCACAAGCGGGGACTGCAGGTTCCCACTGCAGGTGCATCAGCCTTTGAAATGTAGCAAGAGCCCATTAGCTACATTTCAAAGGCTGAAACGCTGCAGTGGGAACACAGGGTGAGCGGGGACTACCTGAGTTCCTGCATGCCCCGTACCCCCCCTTGCTGCCTCTGAGACACAGCAAGTTGGGAGGGACTTGAGCCAGTGCTGGGGGGAGCCATCTTAAAAGCCAGTTCCCCCCAGCATTGTCTCCAGGGTGCTGCTATCAGAGGCAGTGGGGGGGGACGAGGGAGGAAAATAGGGAAGGCTGCTGCTAGTCGACTATCAATAGCTGAGTTGTGACTCAACTAGTCGCTTTGAGAGGGTGGCTGGCAAGTGTAGTGAGCATGGGGCCCTGTAGTAATTAACAAAAACTATTTTTAAGATGCTGGTTCTCTGCATTAATGTAATTCCAGTTTCAATCCAAATGCAGCTTGATGCAATTCAGAAGTAACAGAATACATCTAAAAACAACGAGTAGTCCTGGGGTACTTTAGAGACTAACAAACAAAAATATATAGTATCTAGGGATGTTAGCATGCAAATGTTTACAGCAATGGCTCAAACTTTTGGCCCATGGCTCACTCCACTCAATACAAACCTTTCCAAGGACCACCAGCTGCCAACAGAAACTCACCGTTAATTATATAATTACATCCAAGCCAGGGCTAGTGCTGCAGTTAGGGAGAATGGTTTAATTTAAGCAGTAAGAAAAGAAATATTAATCAAAATTATTAAACCAATTAAGTCCTTTAACTCTCTCATGTTAGTTTACCAAACTTCAAGTAAAATATTCATTTATATGCAACAAAAGCTTTCAACATGGTCTTGATTTATGGTAGGGGTGGGGAAACTTTTTGCGTCTGGGCCACTGACCCACAGAAAAATCCTTCAGGAGCCATACAACTGAAGCAAAAAAAAAAAATCACTTCCACCCCCTTCCTGCAACCCTCACAGACGTGGCCCCCAATGAGATCCCTCACTCCCCTGGCGCTCCAGCCCCATGGGGGAAGAGAGGGGAAAAGGACAAGGGACAGGCAGGACTGAGGTTCAGAGCTTCCCGTAGGCCAGATTAACTTTTCTGAGGTTCTGGGGTTAGTGGATTTTGTAGATCCCCTAGGCTCTGGGGTAAGGTCAAAAATGATGGGCTCAGTGTGCATGACAGGGCTGTGAGTGAGTGGGATAGGGATGATGATGCAGGATCTGGACAGGAGGTGGAGCATGTGAGCTCTGGTTGGGAAGCAGAGTACAGGAGCAGGCTGGGCATAGGGTGTCTAGCCAGGGGGAGGGGGCACGAGCAAGGAAGGGTGCAGATTCTGGCCAGAAAGGAAGATTCAAGTGTGAGCTGGGGACAGGGTGTCTGGCCAGAAGGCGGGTTCAGTAGCAGGCTGGGGGTGAAGTGTCTGACCAGGGGCATCTGGCCGGGGGGAGGGGTGCAGGGTTTCAGCAGGGGGGAGTACATGAGGGGTTGGGGGAGCACTTAGCTGTTTTCACACTCTGCATCACTCCTAAGCATCATGTTCCAAGCACAGGCTCCCGCTGATCCTGTTGGCCAGATTCTGGGAGCAGCAGGGAAAGCCTACAGGCAACAGTCCATGAACTGCTGTTCCCCCAGTCGGGGGAGGGAAACAGTAGCACTCAGTCATTTCTGGCTCCACTTCTTCCCCATGAGGCAGATCCAGCAGGGAGGCTCAGGGCTTTCTCCCCCCCCCCCCCCCCCAGTCCCGCAGCAGGAAGCCATCCTGGCATGCCAATCTTAGGGGAGGAGGCATGAGGCTGGAGCGCCAGCACGGGCTCCCCATTGCAGAGATGAGTAAGCTGCAAGCTCAAGCTGCAAGCATCTATGGACCACTAGACCCCAGTTTGAAAATCATTGATTTACATGATTAACCGATAAGCCTGGCCAAACAGGGGGAGGAAAGAAGGGAAGGAGTGGAGGGGAGGGACTACACGAGCTGGTACTTGTGGGGCGCCAGTTTTTAAGCCAGCTCCCCACATATGCATGCTCCCATGGGGCTGCCTGCCCCACAAGCTGCTGCCTCTGATACAGAGGCAGGAGTGCGGGGGCAGGCGGGAGCCAGCACACATGGGAAGCCAGCTTTCAAGCCAGTTCCCTGCATGTTCTAGGT
The DNA here is from genome assembly GCF_052426305.1 of Pelodiscus sinensis. Lineage (NCBI taxonomy): Eukaryota > Metazoa > Chordata > Testudines > Trionychidae > Pelodiscus > Pelodiscus sinensis. The sequence goes on from NC_143053.1 coordinate 89,483,851, forward strand.
CCCACAGAGCTGCCTTCCCCCTCCCACATTGCTGCCTCTATTAGAGGTAGGGCAGGCACAAGCCAGTGCTCACTGGGAGCCGGCTTAAAAGCCAGCTCCCCACAAGGACCAGCTCCCGCCTGCTGCCTTGCGTAAAAATGCTAAATATTTCAGCAGTTACATATTTACACCAATACACGATTATTAACATCCTTAATAGTAGCATGAGCTTTTGTAGGTAAAGCTCACTTCATCAGATAAATCAATTTAGGAAATAAACATTTTCACAATTTTCTAACAAAGTGTTACATTTTTACAATCTGTAAGATACATTTATCAACTCCATTATTTAAATACTTAAGGAGGCATAGCTATAGGGCATCAAAAATATACAACGAAGTTACAGCCAGAGAATCTAGCCAGTGACTCCTTTTCTCCCAGTATTTCACTGGACCTAGAACTATGAGTGGCATCTGGACCCAAGCATGCTTTGCCTTCACCACACACTCCCATTTTCCCCCTCACCATGTGACCTAATCTTGAGGGGAAAACTAAAGGAACACCAGCAGCTAAGAGCCAAATCAGCTGTCTCTGGACATTGAGACATTTCTATATTTGATTAGACATTCTTTATCCTGTACTGATCCACTGTCCAATCGATCCCCTCCCTCTCACCTTTTCATCTCAGTATACAGCCTATACTGGAACAGGATACCATACTCCAAGAGGCTCTGGGAGACAGACCCATAGTCTCCTATAGACAACCACCTAACCTCAAGATGATTCTTACCAACAACCACAGGACATACCACACTAATACCAACCCTGGTACCTTCCCTTGCAACAAACCCCGTTGCCAGCTTTGTCCACATATTCATTCTGCTGATACCATTATTGGACCTAACCAAGTGAGTTATAAGATCAAGAACACACATTCCTGTGCATCCAGAAATATAATCTATGCTATCATGTGCCAAAAGTGTCCATCTGCTATGTACATTGGACAAACATCTCAGACACTTTGCCAAAGGATTAATGCCCACAAAACAGATATCGGACAAGATCAGAAAGAAAAAACAGTTTTTTGCCATTTTAACCAGAAAGGACACTCTCTCAATGACTTAACCACCTGCATTCTGCTACAAAGACCTTTTACATCTGCACTTGAAAGGGAATCCTCTGAACTGTCATTCATGTTAAAATTCGACAAATTCATGTCAAGCCAAAAAGGAATGAACAAACACTTGAACTATCTTACCCATTATCAAGATAGCTTCCCCAATTATCACCTCTAATACCATTAACTCACAAACATCCCACTCTCCCCACCTCTAATATCATCAATTCACAGACACCTTCCTTCCTCCCCCCCTGCATCCCCCTCCTGTTCTGAAATGTGATTTGTCCTTTTCATATGTGTTCATTTTTTTTTAATTGTATCCTTTGGTATATATGGTTGTGACAATTTTCTTCCACTATTTGATCTGAGGAAGTGGGTCTGGCCCACGAAAGCTCATCATCTAATAAACCATCTTGTTGGTCTTTAAAGTGCTACATTGTCCTGCATTTTGCTTTTCATCTCAGTTTTCCTCTGCTGCTAGGATCCCCTCGGTCGCTTTCCCTTTAACTAATCCCCTTCTAAGAACTCTTTTCACATGCCCTCCTCCTCGCCTCTCCCTCCCCCCGGAAAGAATCCGGGAACTTAAAATGGCATTTGCCAACATAACATTGTTTACTCTGCTTGCCTATTCTACCCCTTCCTTCACTCCCTGCCTGTCTTGTCTATTTAGCATGTAAACTCTTCGAGGGCAGGGACCACTCTGTTTGTAGCACATTTCCCAATAGGAATATTAAGCCAGATAGCTGTTCCAGCCCCCACCAGTTCTCTCACTGACACAGGCAGGGGACTGCTCCAGCACCACAGGTGGCCCACCCCAGACAGGACCCTGACTGCAGTGGGCATGGACACCCCATAAGTAGGTACTGCTGCAACTGGCTGTTGCAGCCCCTGCCTGCAGCAGGAGGAATGCTCCAGCCCAGTGGTGGGAGGAGGGAAAGGGAGAGGGGCTGGAGGCACTTCAGCTGGGCTGGGTCCATCCCCCTCCAACACCCACCCCTTTAATCTGTTAACTGGTTAACCAATTAAACATAATTTTACATCCCGGCTGCGTCTAGATTGGCATGATTTTCCGGAAATGCTTTTAACGGAAAAGTTTTCTGTTAAAAGCATTTGCGGAACAGAGCATCTAGATTGGCACGGACACTTTTCCGCAAAAGCACTTTTTGCAGAAGAGTCCGTGCCAATCTAGATGCGCTTTTCTGCAAAAAAGCCCCGATCGCCATTTTCACGATCGAGGCTTTTTTGCGGAAAACAAATCTCAGCTGTCTACACTGGCCCTTTTGCACAAAAGCTTTGCGCAAAAGGGACTTTTGCCTGAACGGGAGCAGCATAGTATTTCCGCAAGAAGCACTGATTTCTTACAGTAGGAAGCCAGTGCTTTTGCGGAAATTCAAACAGCCAGTGTAGAGAGCTGGCTAGTTTTTCCGGAAAAGCGGCTGATTTTCTGGAAAAACTGGCCAGTCTAGACACAGCCCCCTAGTTGCTAGCACAATGGGCCCCTGTTTTTGAACACTACTGATTAATAACAAATTATAGCAACCAATTAAAACCAACATCTTTAGGAAAACAAACACAAATACAAAATAAAATAGAAGTTTGAGTAAATCAAAGTGGCCTGCTTGCTCATTTAAATCATGGTTAAAGTTAGTCCATCTTGCTTGCTCAAAAACATTTATGTATTTTTAAAGTTAGTCCATCTTGCTTGCTCAAAAACATTTATGTATTTTTACACTGTGTTTATAACTACCATTTTACCTATCACTGTAACAATGGTCGTAATAGTCACTGGCTTACTTTTCCCCAGGTACAAATTTTATCATGCAAGCCAGTTTACAGAATGACCAAAATTTTCTAAGATTAAAATAAACTTAAATAGATACTTCTCAAAGAAATCATGAGTAACAAATCTAGAGACCAAACTACATTTTCATTATATATTTAATCACACTGATTAAAAGATATTTACTTACACGGGCTGACATCTCTGTATCTATTTCGATTTCTGTTTTCTGGATATTTTGCAACTCTATGAGGATAGTCATTGGATTTATTCCGAATTTCCTGAAAATTAAAAAAAAAAGTTGAACTAGGGGGCTGTGCTCCAGCTCTCTATGCTTGCCAACTCCCTCTCTCTGCTGCAGCCAGATCATGCTGCAGCAGGAAGGAGGCTGCCAGCAGCCCTTTCTGCAGCCAAATGGGGACTGTACTGCGGGGAATCTGCCCCAAGAGCAGGGCCGGGGACTGGATGCTGTTGCCAAATGGAGGCTGGTTCCCAATGAGAGTCTTGTTGGCCAGGCTTCATTTTAAATAAAGTAAAATATTATATCCAACACAAGAAGGTTTTAACATTGTCTTCATTTATGGCAGAGATGGCCCCCAACCCAAAAAACGTTCCCCACTAACCTACAGAAAAATCAGTTGGAGACCACACAAGAAGCAAAAAAAGCCCCTCTTAAAAACCCCAATCCTCAAATGTGACCCCCCAACTGCAACACCTCACTCCCCTGGTGCACCAGCCCCATGGGGAGGGACTGAGGTTCAAGGCCTCAGGTCATATTAACTCTTCTGGGATTCAAGGGTTAGTGGATTTGGTGGGTCTCTAGGCTTTGGGGTGGGGCCAAAAGTGAGGGGTGTGACAGGGGGCACAGAATCTGGGCAGGAGGTAGGGTGTAGGAGGGGCTGAGGGTGAGTGGTCTGGGTGGGAGGTAGGGTGTCTGGCCAGGAGAGAGGGTGCAGGAGCAAAGAAGGGTGCAGGGTGTCAGAAGCAGGGGAGGAGGCAGGAGCAGGCTGAGGCGTAGTGTCTCAGCCACACGGGGTAGGAGGAGGTGAGTGGGCTGGGGCTGTGGGGCAGGAGCAGGGTGTCTGGGCAGGTGGGAGGGGGCAGGAGTGGGCTGGGAGTGCAGGGTCTTGGTGGACGTAGTGGGTGAGGGAACTATGGGGGGGTGCTTGACAGAGGGGGCAAGTGAAGGGGCTGGGGATGAGAGGCAGGAGCAGGGTGGGGGCAGGGTGTCTGGTCAGGACCGAGGAGCAGGAGTGGGCTGGGGGTACAGGGTCTGGGCATGAGGGGGTTGTGGATACTTGTCTTGGGCCCTATGCTAGCCCCAGACTTGGTTCCCCACTGCTCCCATTAGCCAGAATCTGGTCAATGGAGCGCTGGGAAAGTCTCCAGGCAGTGTGCCAGCACGCTTCTGTTCCCTCAACCCAGGAGCACTTCTTCCCCATGCAGCAAGGCTCAGGGCTTTCTCTCCAACCCCCACTGGGAAGCCAGCGCTGGTGCTCCAACTGCACAGGGAAGGAAGTAGGGTGGGACTGCAGCACCAGGCAAAGGGGGCCCAGGTCACTCAGGTCAATGCTGCTGGACACCTCCTTGCCCACCTTGTAGAAGCACCGCTCACTGCTGCAAGCCCCACTCATGGCTGGACGGGAGGGAGCCAGGCTGGGCTTGGGTCTCACCAGGATGGCTCAGTGCTGGGCTCGGGACATAGTCACACAGGGCGCAGCAGTGGATGGGGTGGCCAGTGGCTGGGGACGTGGGGTGCCTCGCACTTCTCCTGAGCCTACTGGCCCAGCAGCCCATGAGCACCAAGAACAGTGGTGCAAGCAAGCGGCCTTAGAGCAAGTCATAGCATCCCAGGGCATGGGAGCCTGCCTCCGTTCCTGGTACAAGTGAGCTGCGCCCTGGGCCTCACACCAGCCAAAGCAGTCCCTGAGCCAGGGGACAGGTTGCCCAAAAGGCTGTAGCCAGAACTGAGCAAGTAGGACCCTTGGAAAGCAGAATCTGCCCACGAACAGTATGGCAGGGAATCCATTTAAGCGGAACGTGTAGATGTAGATGACATTCTGCCATCCCTTGGGAAAAAATGAGCACATATCTAGAGAGAATAAACTCCAGTCATTCTGAATAAAATTCTGCAAAGCAAAAAAAAAAAAAAAATGTATTTAAAAATAATTTTAATATAGTTCTTCAAGGTTGACTTTTGCTCCAGGACTTCGTTTCTGCCTAGCATTTAACTTAACTATTTAATATGGGTTGAACCCCTCTGGTTCAGCACTCTTGGGGCCACCTGACTAGTCCCGAACCTGGCAATGTATCTGGCCAGTGATGGTCAACTGAGGGGCTAGTATTGACAGAGCTAGGATGAGGGCCCTTGGATGCAGTTATGGGGCTGTGCTCTTCAGCCACCCTGCCTCTTTCCTCCAAGCACCCCAATCAGTCCCCACTCTCCCCTCCAGAGCCTGAACACTGCAAATGAGCTGTTTGCATTGCTCCAGAAACTCTGGTAGGGCAGGGGAGGAGTTACTGAGCATGGACCCCCCAGCTTTTTTCTGAGTGCGCTCCAATCCTGGACTACTCTCTGAGAACAGTTACCCAGCCAGTTATGCACCCACCTTATAGTAGCCCCATCTAAGTTGTATTTGCCTAGTTTATTGATAAGAAATGCAGAATTTTAAAATTGTGTGTAGATTTTTTTTTCATCTTTTAGGCATACAATTCTCCAAGGAGTAACTTTTTGTAGGATTCCCTTTGATTTTTAGAGAACTTAAGAGCTCTTGATGGAGCCACATTAGCCTCTTAATATTTTTCCAATCTTTCCTTCTCTCCTGGGTAGTCTACTATTACACCTTTAATACAGGGATTGGAAAACTATGGACCAGATCCATCCCCTGGCTTGCTTTGATCTGGCCTGTGGTGAGGGTCAGGGCTTTTCCTTGCAGCAGGGCAAGTTGGTGCTAATGCTCCAGCCCCACACTGAGTCTCCAAGTGCTGGCTCCCTACTGCGGGGGAAAACAGCAGAGAGTAAGTGCTGAAGCTCCTGTGTGGCTGGCTCTGGCTGGTGGGGGGGGGGGGGGAAGGAAGTGGTTCTGCCTGCTCCTGTTGCCCCTTTTCCCCCGAGCTGAGGGGAACAGCAGCATAGGGAATTTCTCTTCCTGCACTTGCTTGCAGGCTACATTCCCATCACTTCCACTAGCCAGGAATGGTGGCCAATGGGAGCAGCAGGGGACAGTGTCTACAACCAAAGAGGGGCTGCACCAGGTAAGCACCCCAATCTCCTGTCCCCAATCTCCTTCTCAGACACCCAACCTCTGTTCACTCCTGCCCCCTACCTCTGGCCCAGACCCAGTACTCCCTCTCCACTCCACTTCCTGTCAGCCCCCTCCTGTACACTGACCCCATCGTTTTTGGCCCCATCCCTGGAGCCAAATGGGGGAGGGTTGACAAATTTACCAACCCAGTCCTAGAGGGAAACCCAGCCCCCAGAAGAATTAACCCTGCCCCTAGTGTGGCTCCCCAACTGATTTTTCTGTGGGTCAGTGACTCCTGACCCAAAAACAGTTCCCCCACTTTAATCTCTAAATGCCAGCTCTCCTGACACGTTTTCCTTTAGGTGTTCTTACCGAAAATTGTATCTACCAGTTCTGTTTTGTTGAAGTCTGCTTTTATGAAATCTGTTGTCCTTGTTCTACTACTCCTTCCTCCCTCTGCTTAGGAATTACCAATTTTATCACCCAAACTGCCTTCTAGCTTCAGATTCACAAGCAATCCCTCTCTGTTGATCAGAATCAGGTCTAAAATATCTGCCTCCCCTGCTTATATGTCCCTCCACCCTCTGAAACAAGCATTCTCTCCCTGTGGCCAAGATGTATTAGAGGCTGTATTTGTTCTCTTCCCCAGGTGAAAAGATGGCTAGAGTACCATTCGCAGAAATTGTCTGAGATAAATACAGGCAGTCCCCGGGTTACGTACAAGATAGGGACTGTAGGTTTGTTCTTAAGTTGAATTTGTATGTAAGTCGGAACTGGTGTCCAGATTCAGCCGCTGCTGAAACTGACCAGCGGCTGACTACAGGAAGCCTGAGGCAGAGTTGCTCTGCCCTGGGCTTCTTGGAATCAGCCGCTGATCAGTTTCAACAGCAGCTGAATTTGGACACTTGGGAAAGAGCAGCTGGGGCGCTGCCGGGTAGGTCCCCGCAGCGCCGCACCTCAGCTGCTCTACCCCAGGCGTCGTCGGCGAGAAAAGCCTGGTCTGCTGGGGTGTCCCGCCGCTCCCGTCCTCCGGGGCAAGAAAAGCCCCGTTCGTAACTGCGGAATAAGTCGGATCCGTGTAACTCGGGGACTGCCTGTAATTGTTTTTAAATTTTGAAGTAGCATCTTGTCCATCTTTTCTCCATACCAGTGCTGCTGCTACTTCTGACAAGGTCCTACATAACTCAAAATACATTCTTCCTGTATTTTCCCTCCAGCAAAGCAATTGCCATGGTCCTGACTATTCTTTGCCTTGACTATTGTAATCGCCTCATGGGCTTCCTTCACTCTATCTACCTTCTGCACATCCTCATTTCAAATGAGCCCTTCTCCCCTGCTCCTTCTGAAAACAGGCATAATCAGAAATGATTTCTGTGGAACTGCAACCTAAAATGAATCTGGATCCTATTACATGTGAATAGGATCTTCACTTTTATTGAAGTATCAATACATATAAACAAATTTAGCATTTATGCATTAGTGATATTATGGGAAACTATACATCACTTTTTTTTAAAAAAGTATCTTAAAGATGTGTGCATTTAAAATTGCACACACAACTTAATGATAATTTTGGAACAGCTCAATCTACTAGAAATACCAAAGTTAAAACAAAAATATCCAGAGGAAACCTTTTATTTATCAAGTAATAAAATACAAATGTATTACTTTAATCCCTTCTCTCAGTATGTTTATATACTAACCTCTCTGACATACCACAGAGGTTAAACTAACAGAACACAATTACAAGGACCCAAAAACTGTTGGAGGTGAGTTGAGCTCAACGAAATCACACCAATATCACAGATGCTCCCTCCTTAGAACTTGGCTCCACAACTGTGAAGGGCACAATCAGTGCAGGTGTAATAAGAGGCATCATCTTCCAGCAACTCCACAAATGTTAATCAGGTAGTCATCACTGCATGGACCAAGTAGCAGCACAAAACAATCTTCTAGGAAAATTAGGAATGCAAGAGTAACAGTTTAAAAAACTTTAAATGGTTACCTGATAATCATGATCTTATCCATTCCCATAACGGGTTACACACTGATTCGCAGCCCTGCTCCCAGGGAACTGGCTGCCAGCCAGCACTGAAGGCTCTGTATCAGACCCTGCAGCGCAGGGTGGCAGCCAGCTCCCTGGGAGCGGGGCCAGAAGCTGGGTGCTGGTAAGCTGGCTCCCAGTGTGCCGGTCTTGCTCCCGGGAAGCTGGCTGTTGCCTCTCGCTGTGGGCTCTGCAGTATAAAGCTTATACTGCAGAGTCCTCAGCACAGCTGGCTCCTCGGAGTGGGGCCGGCAGCTAGGTGCAAGCTCCTGGCACACACTGGCTTCTGGCCCCAATGCAAGCTCTGCCGTATAATAAGCTTTACATTGCAGAGCCCACAGTGTGTAACTGCCACTTTTTTTTGTAATGGTTACATTACCGTTTTTTAATATATCTAACAGAAATTCCTGAACTATTTCTAGAGATCCATGGTATTTCGCAACACCAACAAGCCCATGCAATTGCAGGGCTCACTCTACAAGGGAGGAAATCCCACCTTCTTTCATCCATGAATTTCTCCTTGGGAATTCCCTGAGCATTATAGTCTCCCTTGCCCTCAATATCCACTACCCAACAATATGGGGTGGGAGGGCAGAAAGAAAAAAAACTTTACTTTAATCATTGAGGACTTAAATATGTGCTAATTTCATGTGAACTCACACCAATACAAATACTTGCATAAATAGTTTCTGCGACACAGAAGCAATAATCTCCTTGGTTTATATTTTATTTAATAAGACTTCAGAAATATTACATCTAAAACATATTGAGCACAGATAAATGAAAAATTGCTCATAAGAGATAAGTGAAAACACTCCACAGCATAAACCTAGAATGGCAGAATTTGGAGGTATCTATTCTCATTAAAGTTACATAATATAGCTAAATTTAAAACAGAAAATCTGTAACTGAAAAGCCTTACAGAATTTGTTTACATTTTCATGTGAGTTTACTATAACAGATGTATTTTCATAAAATTAAAATGGTTTAAGCCAGGTAATTTACACATTATGGACATACACTATGCAATATTCTGCATACATTTTGCTAGTAACAGTAAACAATATTGATTACAGAACTGGTACACTTGCCATCTGTAAAGTTTTGCTTAGTTTATCATCTGCTCTGTTTAACTCAAGCCTTGGAATTATTTCACTGTTAGATATTGTGCCTAACCTGCATATATATTTAAAATATAGTGTTTCGGGGTAAAGTATGTTGAAATTTTAGTTCAACAGAATGAAAGCACAGCACAATGTAACAGAAAGGCAACAGGTCTGCTATCTATTCCCAACTTTTCAGAAATTGTATGTAGCCTTAGGCAAGTCACATTCACTTAATGCTGAATATTTCTGATTTGTAAGAGGGGCCTAACATCCAATAGATCTGTGAGTTGTTGGGCACACTAGGTTAGCAATGTTTGCATAGCTGAATTAAGGTTTTATAAAACAAAGGATATGAGCACAAATTATTAGCAAAGATGGGTCACCTGGATCAGAGCAACTATGCCCTAGGGCACAGGTTCCCAAACTGGGGGGCCTGAAGAAATTCCAGGGGTGTGTGCGAGGCGACCCAACCCCCCACCCCCATCAAGTTTTTGGGTTTTTTTGCGCTCAAGTTTTGCAGCTATTTGGGGGGGTTGAGGGTTTTTCAAAAAACAAAAAGGGGGGCATGGTGCCAAAAAAGTTTGGGAACCACTGCCATAGGGCATTAAAGGCAGTTATGCAAATTCTAGTAATAGGATAACCTGTGAAGTACTTCCACTGAGGATGCCATTAAACCTTTATAAGCAATCAATGCTGCAAACCAGGGCATGGGGAACTTTTTCTGGGTTGGGGGCCACTCATCCACAGAAGTTAAATAATAAGCTAGATAATTTCATGGAGGTTAGGTCCATAAAAGGCTATTATCCAGGGGATAAAATGGTGTCCTTGGCCTGTTTGTCAGAGGCTGGAGAGGGATGGCAGAAGACAAATCGCTTGATCATTGTCTTCAGTCCATCCTCTCTGGGGCACCTGTTGCTGGCCACTGTTAGCAGACAGGATACTGGGCTGGATGGACTTTTGGTCTGACCCAGTACGGCCATTTTTAGGTTCTAAGTCAGTTGGGGGGCTACACACAAGTGAAAAGCAATAACAAAAACCCATCCCTCACTTAAGTGGTCCCAGAGGCTATATCCACACTATCACCTTCTTCACAAGCTAGAGTTATTAGAAAATAATGGGCGTGTTATTTTTAAACAGGCTTGGTAGTGTGGATGCTCGCCTTTCGAAACAACTCCCCAGTGCAGACGTGCCCTGATTAAGAAAGACAAAGCCACTTCCCACATTCCCCGCACACACCAGAGCTCGGGGAAGAGGGCAGTAGACTATGGTAGGGCGGTGCTGGGTTCCCCAAAGCTGGGGAGCTCTGAGCCTCGGGTGCCGGATGTAGGCACCCGGGGGCCAGAGGTTTCCCCACCTCTGCTGTCAATCAAGGAACATGAATGCCGCAGCACCAGTCTCCACCAAGACCATCGCGACGCCGAGAGCATTTCATAGCTACTGCTCACTAGACCCGCAGAGCGAAACCCAGGACGTAGGGGGCGAGCCGCGCGCGAAGGGCACGAGGCGCCCGGCAGAGCAGCGTGACAACCACTCGTAGGCGCGGCGCTAGGCAGAGTCCAGGAGGCCAGTCGAGGAAGTGAAAAGGGAGAAAGACGAAAAATTAACTAAAACGCGCGTGCGCACGTTAAAGCGCCTCGGGCTGCTGGCGCATGCGCACTACAACCAGCACGCTCCTCATACTCCGCGCATACCCCCCCCCGCATTTGACGCATGCGTGCTCCTGCCAGTCCCAAGTGCCTCTTCTTTACTGAACATGCGTATTAGAGGGGCAAGTCTCCCCTTCTTCTGCCGGCCCTTCTCGGAGCATGCGCAGACAGCGCTCCAGGAGGCAGCGGGTGCTAGCGCTGCTGCGCGCACCTGAAATCAAACTGTGGCCCAACGACTTCCGCTTCCCAGTACGGGACAAGAGCCGCGCGTGCCGGCCGGAGCCGACTGCCCCGTCCTCCCCTCCTGCTCCTCCTCCCCTCCCGATCCAGGGAGCCCCGCGTTCACTCACAAGGTAGCGAGCCTGCCAGTCGTTAACGGTGTCGATATCCTGGAACTCCTGCTCTATAGGGGGTGCCATGGCGGCGGCCGGAGCGAGGATGACCGCTGAAGTCCGGCAGGCTCATAACCTCCCGCCTACCCGCTCCCTCCGCCCGGAGCACGAACGGCGGCGAGCGCAAGCCCCAGCCCGCCGCGCGCTCCGGCTTTCCTGCCTTACAGTCGGCGGCTCGCTCGTCCGCCGCCGTCAGGCGCATGCGCACTCCCAACCAACCACTAGCCTCCGCCTATCTGGGGCGCTCGAAACTCCGCCCCAGGGAAAGCACCTGGACTGACGTAACGGTCCGTTCTGGGGGGGACGGCGGGGGAGCGCACAGGTGGGGAGAGGGCGGAGTGAGTGGGCAATAACGGCCCGGATGCTGTGGCGCGAGGTCAGCCTCGCCCCTCTGCGTTCCGCCTGTGCCTCGCGTGCGGGCTCGGAGTCTTGTGACGTATGACTGGCTGACAAAGCCCCGGCGGCGAAGTGTGCAACGTGCCAAGCGACCGGCGCGCGCGTCTCCTTCACTCTGCCCTGCGGGCACCCTGCTCCGGCCCCCACGTGTGCCTGCTGCGGCTGCTACCTTTGCAAACGGGGCGCGTGCCCCGGGGAGCACAGCGAGGGAGTGCTCGAAGTTGAGACACTCTTTGCTGCGGCTGGGTTGGGCTTGAGCTCCTCTGACCAGGAGCAGCATGCACCTGCCCTGCATGCAAACCCTGAGCCCAGTCTGCAGAAATGCACCACTCCTGGTTACTTTACGGCTTCTTTCTGCCATCTGGTGCTGTCTTCACTTACCCATCTGCACCTGCAGGTCGTTGTCATAGCTCACCTCTGCACTGTGATAAGATAATGCTTGTACTGAGGTACTGGTACCACCTTCAGAAATCAGCACTGAAATGGGACAATATCTCAAAATGCCCTTGCACATCTTTCCTTAGATCACACTTGATGAGGGGAGAGGGAATGGGTGTCAGACGTTTAAAGAAAGGTGGGACTCCCAGATCTCCTCATGTAATCACAGCTCTACTAATTTGCTCCAACTAATCCCTTCATTCAGTATCCAGTTCCACATAATATAGCTGGAGCATATGCAGATAATTTCCAGTGGCAATGATCAGCTCCAGGAGACTAGAGTTAAGGTTATGTTAGTGTATCCCTTCACTCTGACTGTGTCTGCATTGGCATGATCTTGCGCCAAAGCGGCCGCTTTTGCACAAAAACATGCTGCCTGTCTACACTGCTGGGGAGTTCTTGTGTAAGAACACTGACATTCTAATGTGTGAAATCAGTGCTTCTTGCGCAAAGAACTCTGATGCTCCTGCTCAGGACTAAGCCCTCTTGCGCAACTGTTCTTGCGCAAGAGGCCAGTGTAGACAGGCAACATGAATTTCTTGCGCAAGAAAGCTCGATGGCTAAAATGGCCATTGGAGCTTTCTTGCTCAAGAGCATCTACACTGGCACGGATGCTTTTGTGCAAAAGCACATCTCTTGCGCAAAGGCACATGCCAGTGTAGACGTTGTCTTGTGCAAATACTTTAACGCAAGAACTCTTGCGTTAAAGAGTATTTGCACAAGATCATGCCAATGTAGACATAGCCTCTGTGTTTCCTGCTTTTCAGAATTTGAAGTTCCATTACCTTCGTAAGCTATTATGGAAGGGCACAAAATAGAAGAGGCCACTCTTTACTCAGCCTTATCTAATTTGCATGTTAGTAGATTCCCTGTTTTTTGTTGAGCAGAAAGAAAAAAAAATTGTTTGTGGGAGATATGGTTAATTTAGGCAGATATATCTTAACTGGTCCTCACACTTTGTTTCTGCCTCTCTCACCCCCCCTCCCCTCCCACACACACACTATATTAATGTTGTTGTTTTCCAACGGTGATCAAGATCATGCCTCAAATTTTTGTGAAGCGTAAGGCTGATGAAAGGGCAGGGATACAAAACACTGACATGGTCTGTTTTACAATATATAAACATTTATTTCCACCATATAGGTCTGTAGAAGGTGTAAACTCGTATGGAGACTGTATCGGTGAATATAACGGTGGGATGTATATGGTATAACATAGTATCATAGCTGGGTTGGTGGATCCACAAGTCCAGGATGGCCACAAGGCAGTCAGTAGTCAGCAGCGATCTGAGTACTCTATAGACTAGAGCCAGGCAATAGGCAAAGTCAGGGTCAGAGTCAGGTTGGAATCAGAGACAAGAGATAGTTACCAGGATGGAATCATGAGGCATAAGAAAGGGTCATGGACTGGAGATCAGAACAAGGTTTCACAACCAACTTCTAGCAACACCATCCAGGTGTTCCACGAGGCATAAGGGATCAGTCAGCAAAGGCTTTCCTTGTCAACCGATCCCCATCTTGACTGCCAGTTTGTGCCTACAAACAGCTGAGCTAGCACAACGTGGTGGCCACTTTTATTCTAATGAAGCAGGGGATATTTAAATCCCCACTTCATTGACTATGTCAGTATGTCTAATTTACATGCTTCTGTCAGCAGAGGCATGTAGTCTAGACATACCCCTTGTCTGTGTCTAGACTGGCCAGTTTTTCCGGAAAATCAGCCGCTTTTCCGGAAAAACTTGCCAGCTGTCTACACTGGCCGCTTGAATTTCCGCAAAAGCACTGACTTCCTATTGTCTGAAATCAGTGCTTCTTGCGGAAATACTATGCTGCTCCTGTTCGGGCAAAAGTGCTTTTGCGGAAAAGCGTCCGTGGCCAATCTAGACGCACTTTTCTGCAAAAAAGCCCCGATCGCCATTTTCGCAATCGGGGCTTTTTTGCGGAAAACAAATCTCAGCTGTCTACACTGGCCCTTTTGTGCAAAAGTTTTGGGCAAAAGGGACTTTTGCCCGAATGGGAGCAGCATTGTATTTCCGCAAAAAGCACTGATTTCTTACAGTAGGAAGTCAGTGCTTTTGCGGAAATTCAAGCGGCCAGTGTAGACAGTTGGCAAGTTTTTCCGGAAAAGCGGCTGATTTTCCGGAAAAACTGGCCAGCCTACACTGGCATGAATTTCCGGAACTGCTTAAAATGGAATACTATTCCGTTTTCAATTTTTCCGGAAAAGGAGCGTCTACATTGGCAGGCTGCTTATCCGGAAAAGCCCTTTTTCCGGAAAAGCATCTGTGGCCAATGTAGACGCGCTTTTCCGGAAAAGACTACTGGGCTGTCTACACTGGCCCTTTTCCGGAACAGTGTTCCAGAATAAGGACTTATGCCCAAGCGGGAGCAGAATAGTTTTTCCGGAATAGCGGCTGATTTTGTACAGTAGAGTGTCATTGCTTTTCCGGAAATTCAAGGGCCAGTGTAGACAGCTCGCAGCTTATTCCGGAAAAGCGGCTGATTTTCCGGAATAAGTGGCCCAGTGTAGACACAGCCCTAGAGTCTAGGCCAGGACAGGCAAATATTTTGGCTTGAGGGCTGCATCTGGGTATGGAAATTGTGTTTCAGGGCTACGTGGGGCCAGAGTACTCATGGGGGTGTGGCACGGGAAGGAGCACCAGCAGTGAAAGTAACTTAATATTTCTTACAGGTACTGTCCTCTTGAGTCCCTGCCAACTTTTTAAATAGCTCCCTGCTGGCTGTTGCCTCAGCTTAGCCAGTTTTTGCTGGAGCTTTGCACCAGGGCACACCCACTTGCTTTCACCTCTGAGGGACACTGTAAGGAATGTTATCGAAATGGATGGTGGGGGACTCATGGAGAGTGGCACAGAAGAGAGCTCTACAGGGGCCTTGTCAGAAATGGCACCGCCACAGGCAGAGGTATCTTAGCTGACATCAGTGTGGCCCCTGGGCAGTTTTGATGCTCTTGCGGGTATGGCTGTAGGAGACCAGGAGGGGATCAGACACGTTGCCACTTAGGGGGGCTATTGTGTAGGAGCGAGGTTCATTCTTATCCAGGGATCAGTGTGGTGCAGTTGCATCCGCGCCGTCTGGCTCTGCATGCCTGAAGATGGTGCTTATCAAAAAACAGTCAGGGCTGGGAAATGCCACGAGGCTAAAGCAGGGCAAGTTCCTGACTCCAATTCCAGGGAGGAGGTCAAGGAACAGATAAAGTCTGATGGGTCAAATATGACCTGCAAGCCATAGTTTGCCCACCCCTGGTCTACACTTATGGATCTTTACAGTCTACTCAGCAATCTCCAGCACTCCTCCCCCTCGGATTCCCTGCACATGAAAACATTATCATTCTAGTTTTTTCCTGCTCTCTTGCATCCTCTGCTGTTGTAAACACATATTGCAGGCAATAGCTATGGCCTGGTCTACACTGAGAGTTCAGATCAAATTTAGCTGCATTTAGGTCGATTTTCTAACAATGAGTCCACACAACCAAGTATGTTCCATCGATTTTAAAGGCTGTTAAAGTAAATTTCTGTACTTCAGCTTTCATGAGGAGTAACTGCTACATTCAACCTTGCCTGGTCAACTTTGTGGTAGTACAAATGTAGCACTTTGAAAGTCAATATTCTTGGCCTCCGGGAAGACAGTGCCTCGCAGTGACTGCTCTGGTTATGACTTTCAACTCTACTGCTTCAGTCGTTCTTGCTGCTCTTCTCTGAACCTTCTCTAATTTATTCACATCTTTCCTGAAATGTGCTGCCCAGAACTGGACACAATACTCCAATTGAGGCCATATATACCACTGTAGGAAGAAAACTGTACTTGGGGTTTGGGCCTATAGGCCTTATATACATACTACTGTAGGTATATATTCTATATATGGCACAGAATACAGCAGAAGAATTACTTCTTGTGTCTTACTCACAACACTTCTGTTGTTGCATCCCAGAATCAGGTTTGCTTTTATTTGCAACA
The DNA here is from genome assembly GCF_052426305.1 of Pelodiscus sinensis. Classification (NCBI taxonomy): domain Eukaryota; kingdom Metazoa; phylum Chordata; order Testudines; family Trionychidae; genus Pelodiscus; species Pelodiscus sinensis. Next base: position 89,499,971 of record NC_143053.1, read on the forward strand.
GTGTCACACTGTTGACTCATATTTAGTTTGTGGTCCACTATATCCCTTAGATCCTTTTCTGCAGAACTCCTTCCTAGACGGTCACATCCCATTTTCTGTGTGTAATATTGATTGTTCCTTCCTAAGTGGAATACTTTGCATTTGTCCTTATTAAATTTCATCCTGTTTACTTCAGACCATTTCTCCAGTTTGTCCAGATAATTTTGAATTATAATCCTGTCCTACAAAGCCTTTGCAACCCCTTCCAGCTTGGTATCCTCAGCAAACTATGTAAGCGTACTCTCTATACCATCGTCTAAATTATTGATGAGGATATTGAACAGAACCAGCCCCAAAACTGATCCCTGCACAACCCCAATTGTTATGCCCTTCCAGCATGACTGTACCATTGAGAACTACACTGTGAGAAGGGAAATCCAACCAGTTATGTGCCCACTTTACAGCAGCCCCATCTAGGTTGTAATTTATTGATAAGAAGGTCATGTAAGACTACAGTAATTCCTCATTTAACACTATAGATACGTTTCAGAGAATGATCATGTTAAGTGAAAACGTTATGTGGAGTCAATTTTCCCATTGAAAATAATGGAAAAGATGGGGGTTGTGTTTCAAGCGGTGGTGTCTGTTGGGATTGGGACATAAGGTTGGGGGAGAAAAGGGACTGGATTACAGCAGGAAGGGGAGGTGTTTGGCTCTGGGGAAGGGAAGGAGAGGGGGATTGGGCTGGGAGTATGCCCCTGTGACGGATCTGCCGGGACCCGCACTGCGTCCGGCGAGGAGGGAGGGTCACCGGGGAATGGCGCAGTGAGCGGCAAACCCTCCGCTGTTTTGCAGGGAGGCGGGGGAAGCCCTGCGCAGCTACCAGTGACGGGCCAGCTGAGGAAACCCAGCTGCTGGCCTACAAGCGGGAGTGGAGGAGAGGGAGCAATGTGACCGGCAAAGGGGAGTCAGCGGGGAACAGCGCAACGAGCGGCAAACCCTCCACCGCTTTGCAGGGAGGCAGAGGAAGCCCCGCGCAGCCACTGGCAACAGGCCTGCTGGGGAAATCATGTTATTCCGGGGACGGTCGTGTAATTCAAAAAATGTTCCCTAAAAAAAAATCATGCTATTGCAAAAATGTATTAAGCGGGCACATGTTAAATGAAGAATTATTGTATATCAAATGCTTTACTAAGTCTAGGTATTTCACATCTACCGTTTCCCCCTTATCTTATTAAAGAAAGCTATCAGATTTGGTTTGCCATGATTTGTTCTTTATAAATCCATGCTAGCTGTTATGTACCACCTTATTTTCCAGATCTTTACAGATGGATTCCTTAATTATTTGCTCCATTAGCTTTTTTGACACAGAAATTAGGCTGCCTGGTCTGTAGTTTCCTGGGTTGCCCTTATTTCCATTTTTATAGAGGGGCACAATATTTTCCCTTAGACAGTCCTGTGGAATCTCTCCCATCTTTGATGACTTTTCAAAGAGAATAGCTAATGGCTAAGATATCTCCTCAATCCACTCCTTGAGCACTAAGATGCATTTCATTTGACCCTGGTGTCTTGAAGACATCTAACTTTTCTAAGTAATTTTTAACTTGTTATTTTAACTTCTGAACCTACCCCATTTTCACTAGCATTCACTGTGTTAGGCATCAACCTTCTTGGTGAAAACCAAAATAAAGAAGTTATTAAGCACCTCGGACATTCCATGTTTTCTGTTATTGTTTCTCCATCTTCACGGAGCAATGGGCCTACCCTGTCTTTGAGCTTCCTCTTGCTTCTAATATATTTGTAGAATGTTTTCTTGTTACCTATTATGTCTCTAGCTGGACTGGGCTCATTTTGTGTCTTCCCTTTACTAATTTTGCCCCTTCATACTTGTGTTTTTGTTTATAGTCATCCTTTGTCAGAGTTTCCACTTTTTATATGACTTTTTATTTTTTAAAGCCTTTGAGGTCTCCTGGTTAATCCAGGTTGGTCTCTTGCCATACTTCCTATCTTTTCTACAAATTGGAATAGTGTACTCTTGCGCCCTTAATAACATCCATGTCGAGGGGTCACCCACCCCTCAATGGTCTAGAAATCCCCAACATCTGGGTTAGGGCTCCCTTTTCACAAGACCAACCTCAGTTTATCACTAATGTCCCTCTTTTAGGGTATATGCAGTCTTACGGCTCTTTCCCAAACAGTAGCCCTTTCTATTAGGTAATATACGGTTCTCCAGGCACAACCTCAAAGGGCATTTCCCTCTACAGTGGTATATAAGGCCCTATAGGCCCAATCCCCAAAGTATAGTTTTCTTCCTACAGGGATATATATGGACTTTCCACCCTAGTCACCAACACACTCCCTTCTCTCAGGGTGTAGGCAGCCTTCCGGCCTAGTTCAGAGGTGAGCTTCCCCAAAAATCTAAGGAGCTGGATTATGGTGGGGTGGGGAGGTAGGGGGACCCAGCCTCTCCCACTCCATTGGGTCCCAGCCCAGGATTCTATTGGCAGCAGCTAGCTCTGCTACCTGCTCGGTGGGGATGCCTGCCAGAACACACCGAGCTCCCAAAGGACACTCCTCCACCCTGGGCTACTTCCTGCCACCATCAATGCACTGCATCATCCTGGGCGAACTGCCCAGTAGGTCAGTCTCAGTCCGACAGCCTCGCTGACTAGTGTCGCTGTGGCAGCTGGTGCTGCTCCTGGGGCGGCTGCACTAGCTAGTGCTGCTCCTGGGACAGCTGTTCAGGAGCTCCAGACCGAGCTCCTTCCCCTCTGGTGGTCAGCCCCAACTGAATGGCTCCCTGGGCTTTTATCCCCAGCTTCCCTCCTGCGCAAGCCCAGCAGGGTCGTGGGGATAGGGCCTGCACAGCCAGCTGGGACAGGGGAACTCCCTGTGCTTCAGTGTGGCCTGTCACAGTCCATTGCCAGCTGTCTTAAATTGTTTTTCCTCTTAGTCTTGCTTCCCATGGGACCTTACCTACCAGCTTCCTGAGTTTACTAAAGTCTGCCTTCTTGAAATCCATTGACTTTATTTTGAACTCTATGACTATGTCTAGACTGCAAGACTCTTTCGAAAAAGCGCGTCTAGACTACAATACGCGGATCGGAAAATCGATCCGCTTTTTCGAAAAAGAGCATCCTGACTGCTGGATGCTCTTTCGAAATTAAAAGCCACCTGGAACTGCTTCTGCCAGGGCATGGGGGCAGCATTTCCTTCCGGGTGCTGCTGCCTGCCCTTTGTAGAGACGCGTGGTTAAAGGGACGTCCCTGAACACCCGTTGCTCTGCTTCTGCAGCTGCTTTTGCTGTCCCTCTAGGAGGTAAGCAAGGCATTGCAGTGCTGGTTTGGAGTGCTCAGCTTCCTGGGACACCCCAGCAGGTTTTTTGTTTGGAGGTTTTTCTGTTTTAGACCCGTTTTTTCGGCATGGAGCCAGAGCTGCCCCTGGGAAGGCGATGGCCCCAAGCCATCATACTGCAAGTGTTGCTGTATCTGCATGACACAGTCATGAGGCTACTTCCCCATCTGGACCCAGACCAGAGGTACGAAGGGATCGTCCGTCATGCAGCCCCACTACCCTTGCCTCCAAACTTCTTTGTGGACAGGTGTTTTTGGAGGCTTGACACCAGCTCTGACTGGTGGGACCAGCTCGTTATGGAGCTCTGGGATGACCAAGAGTGGCTACGCAACTTCCGGATGTGAAAGACCACTTTCCAGGAGCTGTGTTCCTGGCTCGCCCCGGCTCTGCAACGGCAAGACACCCACCTGCGGCCCGCTATCCCCGTGGAAAAGAGGGTCGCTATTGCCCTCCGGAAGCTGGCCACCCCCGACAGCTACCGCTCCGTGGGACACCAATTTGGAGTGGGCAGGTCTACTGTTGGATACATCCTGATGGAGGTAAGTCATTGTCTGGGGACAGTCACAGTTTGGGGTGGGGGGAAGGGAGACTGTCAGGAAGGGCAAAGTGGAGTGGGAGTGGGAGGGAGCTCCTCCACTCACCCTGAATTGTTGGGGGGGGGGTTCTGAGGAGGGGATTCCCGGGGTGTTTGAGAGGGAAGATGGGTGGTGGGTTCTCCTCCTAAGAGATAAGGCACCCCTTCTAACATTTTGTTGTCTGTCTCTTTCTGCAGGTGGTGAGGGCCATCAATTCGGAGCTGCTGAACAGGCTCGTCTGTCTACCAGATCTGGACAGCGTCATGGCTGGCTTTGCTGCCCTTGGCTTCCCGAATTGTGGAGGAGCGCTCTATGGGACACACATTCCAATCCGTGCACCGCCCCATCGAGCAGCCCAATTCATTAACAGAAAGGACTACTTTTCTATGGTCCTCCAGGCCCCGGTCGACCATCGTGGCCAGTTTTCTGACATTTGTGTTGGGTGGTCAGGACGGGCACATGATGCCCGCATCTTCAGGAACTCGTACCTCTACCGGAGGCTTCAGGCAGGAACATTTTTCCCGCATCACGACTTTGCGGTTGGGGATGTGCACATGCCAGTGTGCATAGTGGCTGATGCCGCCTACCCCCTGATGCCGTGGCTGATGAAGCCCTACACCGGCCACCTGGATGCGAGCAAGGAGCAGTTTAATGCTCACCTTAACCGTGCTCGCAACCAGGTGGAATGTGCGTTCGGACGTTTAAAAGGGAGATTCCAGTGCTTGCTCACACGCCTAGACATGGGGGAGCGCAACATCCCTGAGGTGGTGGCCGCGTGTTGCGTTCTCCATAACAATGGTGGAGAGGAAAGGGGAGGCCTTCCTAACAGGGTGGGTTACAGGTGCTGATGGTCAGGAGAGGCACTTTGCCCAGCCACGGACAGCTGCTATCCGCCAGGCTTACTGGTCTGCTGTTTGCATACAGGAGGCCCTACGGGAGCAATTCTCAATTGGAGGCCACTGACTCTACTGAGGGGCTTCTGCCTGGGTACTGGGCCCTGGCCCAATAGAAGCTTCCCTCCACAACCCATCTCCTGACCCTGTTTGGAGAAATAATAAACACCAGGGTTTGTCTCAAAAGAATAAGTTCTGTTTTATTTTTTTAAATATCACTCACTGGAAAATAGTATAACTGTTGCAAACATAAAAAAGCTTTTGTTCATTTTTTATGTAGAAAATATACTTTCATGCCAAACTATGTACAATAAACATTTTGTTTAACACTTTCCTTGTCATTTAACTGGGGTGATGGGGGTGCTTGAAACCTGGAGGGGGGAAGGGGACTTGAAACCTGGAAGGGGGAAGGGGACTTGAAACCTGGAAGGGGGAAGGGGACTTGAAACCTGGAGGGGGGAAGGGGATCAGGTTGCACGGTGCTTTCCTGATCTCAGTCTCCTGCTTGGGCCTCGTGTTCGGGGTCCACCATGGCCACGGGATCGGGTGGTGCACCTGTCGGTTGGCTGGATAACAGCGGGTAGGTGCTCTTGGGACTGGGAGGCCTGGGGGAGAGGAGGGCCAGGGGGAGAGAGGGGCTGGGGAACTGGGGGGACTGGGGGAGAGGGAAGTCCAAGGGGGGAAAGGGATGCTGCTGTGGAAGGGGGGGTTGGTGGGGCGGGGTCATGGGGCGCTGGAGGAGCAGGACCAGGCACAGGAGCAGGCAAGCCGCAGACCTCCCTGAGAGTGGCACACAGGGACGTGTGCTGCTGGACCAGCTCCTCCATCAGCCGGTCATGCCACCGATCCTCTGCCTCCGCCCTCTCTCGCAGGATGGTGTTGAGCTCCTGCACGGCCTTCACATGCTGCCTCAGGATGGCCGCATACACATGCCTGTGTCTGCGGCTCCCATGTCCCCGAGATGGAGGTGGGGCTGGGGTGCTGCGGCCCTCTTGCACGGCTGGTCCGGCTGTGGAGGAAAAGAGGAAGACACAATCAGTCATAAAAAAACTGGACTATATAGCACTTAAAATACTAACAGGATGGTTTATTAGAGGATGAGCTTTCATGGCCCAGACCCACTTCCTCAGATCAGAGTAACACGGCTACATTTCTATCACAGTCATGTGTGCAACAGCTGTCCAAAAGGGCATGCCCTCTCCTTGAGACAGGGGAATCAGACATTCTGAAGGTAACACTGTGTGTGACCTGGGCATCAGCCTGACCATGACAGGTTTCCCTTGTGCATCACCCACTGTGCACCCACCTACCCCCCCCCCCCCGGGTGTTACACAACCTCACTGCACTCACCTGCTGCTTCATCTCCGGTGTCAGATGACACCTGGGAGGCCTCTGGGGTCTGTGTGACTGGCTACAGTGTGAGGGTCACTGTCTCCTCACTGTCCTCCTCTGGCACCATGTCCCCGTCTCCAGACTGCTTCAGGTCCTGCTCTGGCGTGTCCACCACAGGGTCCCCCAAGCCTGACTGCACGAGACGCTGTGGTGTGTGTGTTTCACCACCACCCAGGATCTGGTCCAGCTCAGAATAATAGGGGCAGGAGTGGGGGGGGGGCTGCCCCAGAACGGGAGCTATCCTCCCTGGCCTTCACATATCCTTGGCGCAGCTCCTTAACTTTGGAGCACACCTGGTCCTGGGTGCGGGGGTAGTGTCCTTTTTGGGCAAGGGCCTCTGCCATGCGGCCATAAATGTCCGCATTTCACCGCCTGCTTTTTAGGGCTTGTAAGGCCTCCTCCTCTCCCCAGAGCTCGAGAAGGGTCTTGAGCTCTGGCCCAGACCATGCCAGTGCCCGGCATTTGGAGCCCCTGTTTGGGTCCCCAGAAGGCTCTCTAGGAGGGCCAGGAGGATCTTGGGACTGGGACATGCTGCACTTAACCAGCCGTGTGCTCTGGCTGCTTTGCTGCCACAAGTGGCTGTGAGGGTGCCTGTCCCTTTAACAAATGGCTGCAGACAGGAACCAGAGACATGCAAGGCATGCCCCAGATTGTCCACCAGGGCTTCTTCCTGGAGGCCATTATTTTCGAAAAAATGGCCTCCCCGCGTCCACACTCACTTATTTTCGACGGATCTCCGTCGAAAAAGGCGTTCTTCCTCGTGCAATGAGGTTTACCGCCGTTGAAAGAAAAGCCGCGTCCTTTCAATTTAATTTCGAAAGAACGCGGCTGTAGTCTAGACGCAGGTGAAGTTTTTTCAAAAAAAGGCTACTTTTTTCGAAAAAACTCTTGAGTCTGGACACAGCCTATGATTTCATGGTCATTTTCATCTAAGCTACCTCCCATTTTCAAATTCTCAACCAGTTCCTCCCTATTTGTTAAAATCTAATCTAGAACATCCTCTCTCTTAGTACCTTTCTCCATCTTCTGAAATAAAAAAAATTATCTCCAATGCATTCCAATAACTTGTTTAATAATCTGTGTCCTGCTGTGTTATTTTCTCAAAATATGTCTGGATAGTTGAAGTCCCCCATTACCACCAAGTCCTGTGCTTTGGTTGATTTTATTAGTTGTTTTAAAAAAGCCTCATCTACCTCTTCTTTCTGGTTAGGTGGTTTGTAGTAGACCCTAGCATGAGATCATCCTTGGGGTTTTTTTTTACCCCTTTTAACCTATCCTTTCAACAAGTCTGCCTCCTTTCTCCATCTCAACGTCGGTTCAAGTACATACATTTTTAATGTATAAGGCAAAAATCCTCTCTTTTTCCCTGCTTATTCTTCCTGAGCAAGCTGTATTATTCTATACTAATATTCCAATCATGTGTATTATCTCACCAAGTCTCTGTGATATGTAGTATGTCATAGTTATGTTTGTTTACTGACATTTCAAGTTCTTTCTGCTTATTCACCATACTTCTTGCATTTGTGTACATACAACTAATATAGTGATTTGATTTGTCCCCCAGTTGTGCCTTGTCTTTCTTTTATCTCTACTATTATAGCCCATGCTCCCCCTCAATTTCTGACTGCTCCCAGGTCTCCATGTTTTTCACTTATCTGTGGGTTTTGGTCACCTGCCCCCATCAAACCTAGTTTAAAGCCCTCCTCACTATGTTAGCAAGTCTATCCAAATACTCTCTTCCCCTTCTTGGATAGGTGGACCCTTTTCTACTAGCAGTTCTAAGTAGTCCTTCCTGGAATCGTCCTTGTACATCTCCATAAAGCTTCTCAAAAGATGTCTGAGAAGGCTTGTCTTATTCTGTCCTCCATGCTAGGACATCTTTCCATGCCAATCCAACAGTAAATTGTCTGGTGTCATTACAACACATCCCCAATGGAGCGTGATTTGAGCCTCTTCCCTGCTGCCATGCCTGGACCCCCCATTCCTTCCTGCCTGCGCTGGCACTCGATATTCGATGGCGGATTTCATCAACGATGTCAGCATTATTCCAACCCTGGAACTTTCCCTTGCAACAAACCCCATTGCCAGCTTTGTATCCCTTTGGTCTACATGGTCATGCCAATTTTCTTCTACAATTTGATCTGAGGAAGTGGGGCTGACCCACAAAAGCTCATCATCTAATAAACCATCTTGTTAGTCTTTTAAAGTGCTGCATAGTCCTGTCTTTTGTTTCAGTATACAAATTAGTTTTTTATTTCATGTCATTCTTCCCACTCTAGCTTTAGTTACAACTCTCATTTCTCCTCCTTTCCTTTCCCTTTCCTTCCCTTACCTGGACTGTTGGTAGCCAGTGTTGCAGTTCAGAGCAACTGCACCTTTATTCCTCCTCTGTAATCTACTGAGATCATCTGCTCTAAGCTTCCAGCTTCTCAGCCATCTCCTTTGGGCAGAGACCTACACCTCGGGTCACATCTGGGATTTTGTGTGCTGTACAATTCCCTGCCTATGCTCCAGTATCCCTAGAAAGCCAGACATACTAAACAGCTAGCATTTGCACTTTGCTTTCTCTTCAGAGACTTTGAATAGCATAATGCCAGCATTATGAGTTATCACACAGCTCTTTATGAGCATGTCTACACTAGCCCCCTAGTTCGAACTAGGGAGGCTAATGAGGATGACCGAATTTGCAAATGAAGTGCGGGATTTAAATATCCCGCGCTTCATTAGCATGTTCCCGGGCGGTCGCCATTTTGGAAATTGACTAGCCTGGAATAACTGCCTGCATCTACACACAGCAGAGAAGGGTAATTCTGAAATATACCCCTTACTTTGAATTACCAGTTATTACCTCATTCCAGGGATAACTATTACAGAGAAAATATATGAAACAACAACAACAAAAAACTACACACAAGCTAAAAATTTACCAGAGATCATCCTGACTCCAGCTTAAGGCTGTGATAGGCATAATTGCTTCAAAACATACAAGTGAGTTTCCACTATGTTTACAAGATCATAACTGTCTCAGATTCAGAACCAGAATCATTGCAAATAGTTTAGTCTTTCCCCTGAACCTTTGATCTTGGCCTCCTGTAATGCACCATCAGTAGACCCATTATTGAGGCAAGGGTTTTGCATAAACAGAGATAGGAATTTGCATTTTCCAGCCCCAAGATATTCCCCAGGAAAACTACTTAACATTTTTTATTCCAAAAGTCTATTCTGGTCTGGCACATTGTTCAGTGTAATCTGTTGAATACCGAGATCTCACGTCTGTCTCGCCTTTGCTCTGTAGAGGTTACATAAAATTCCAACCCATATATATATATATAACCTATTAATTTAAGATAATGAACCCCTTAATTCAATGGGTGTCCCAAGGATTTGGTAGGAAATTGCCATTTCTATCACAGCTGATGTTTTTATTGTCGTGCTGTAATATGTAGTTTGCAGTGAAGACCATGTGAGAGAGTTGAATTCTTTGGGTTTTTTTAAACTGTTGTGTATGCCCCTGTGCTTGAGTCTGAAATTCTGGTTGTTTTGCCATTTCAGTTTATTTTGTGCCTGTTTCAGCTTTGAGTAGCCTAAAATATATCTGTTTTTGGAGAACTGAGATGTCATTTGGAGATTCTACCAATGAATGCCAGGGTTCATAGTGATCAGTTTGTGGGAGAGCTTCAAAAAATATCCAGACCAGCTCTAAGTTTAATGGTGCTTTGGATCCCCTGGGAATTGTTCTGCATACTGTGCAGTATTGTCTCAGGGCAGGTGTAATATCTGGTAAGTATTGCTGTAAGAGTCAAGAGAAGAATAGTGTACAGTTAAAGAACATTTGTGCAATGTTGTTATAGTAATTAACCATAGTACTATTATGGAATTGATTATGTTCCTCTAGATGTACATTCTTGGGTCATTTGTTGGAATTAGCATCAGTAAAGTTGGTTGCCCAGTGAAGATGATTGTTGTCATTTGATCATTTCACAGTGGCATGATGCCCATGGTGATGGAGTGTGGAGACTCATCAGAAGCATTCCCGTCACCAGTGGCATCAAACAAGCATCCATAATGTATCCTGACCTCTTTTCCATTGTCTTTTCAGTCATGCTCTTGTTGACATTCCAGGTCTTTGACAGAGGCATACATATCCAATTCAGATTGGACGGGAGGGACTAATAAATCTACTGTGACTCAGGGCCTGCACTAAGGAACAGCAATTTAAAAAGCTCCTGTTTGCTGATGACTCTGCCCTCATTACACACACACACACTCAAAGGACATTCAGCTTATCATGGACTGCTTTGCTTATTACTCAAAATGCTATACACGTTGAACCTCCATGGTCCATTATAGTCATATCATGGCTGGTCCCGAATCAGGGAATTTGCTGAACCCAAGGAGGTCAATGTGGGCACCTCTGCTCCTGGCTGCTGGAGCCTGTGCCCCCAGCCTGCCAGGGCTCTGCTCCCCCACCCTTCTGGATCACCGCTTCCCTGTCCTGCTGGGGCTCCGTGGCTCTACTTTTCTGGCCTGCCGGGACTCCACTGCTGACTCCAGGGCTTCAACCTCCAGCAGTTATCAAGTGATCCATCCCCTCTCTTTTAGTCCCAGTTTTTGACAGTCAGAGGTTTAGGGGTACCAGGAGCATGGGGTTGCTCTTTTGACCATCTTGGCTAATAGCCATTGGTGTACGTATCCTCCATAAACATACCTATGTTTTTTCTTAACCCAATTCTACTTTTGTCTTTCAAAACATCCCCTGCAATGAGTTCCACAGATTGACTGTGCATTCTGTGAAGAAGTACGTCCTTATTTTTGTTTTAAGCCCATTGCTTGTTAATTTCATTGGTTGACCAATGATTCTTGTGATATGTGAAGGGGTAAATAATGTGGCCGGGCACAGTCCTCCCCACCATTTGCCCTTTCAGCTGCAGTTTGAAGTTTTCTGTTATGCTGAGTAGTGGAAAATCCCCATAATGTTAGATGCTTGCTTTAATAGAATCAATTGTATCAATGTATGAATCAATGTATGAAGTGAATGAGGAAGTGTGAATGAGAAACCACCAATCATAAGGCAGTACAGCATATGTTAACTGTTATGGCTGTGAGGAAGGATCTTGCAAAGTGCATAAATTGATGTGACAGGTAGCCGGGTGGGGCTTTATCCTCAGAAAAGATGTAACAGCACGCCAAGCTTGGGACCAGAGCAAAAGCAATAGAAACCTCCCACAGATCCAAAGGGACTCTGGGAACTCTCATTGCCTGATGGCGGATCTCCGGGAAGCTTGTCACTGGCCAGCCTCAGCCACCTGTGAAATCAAAATGAACTCTCACTGCGCTGGCCGCCTGCTTCCAAACTGCCAGCATGAATGTGATGTGTATGTGAGTATTGCATTACCATTAAGAATCTCTACCAATAAACAAACCTCAGTGTTGCTCTAGCTCACCCTTTGTCTGGACTTATTCCTTGGCTGATTCCAAGGGCAGGTAACAAATAACACTTCCCTATTCATGATCGTACCTCTTATTGCACCTTTCATGATTTTATCAACTTCTATTATATTATCTCTTTCTACACTGAACAGCCTCAGTCACTTTAATCTCATATGGAAGCTTTTCCATACCCTAATTAGGGATGTAAAATTGTGATTAATCAGCTGACCGAATAGTCGATGGAATTTCATTGACTACTTGATTAGTTGATGGGGGGGGGGGGGGGTACTCGCTACCCCTGCTGCGGCTCTACAATTTAAATATAGTAGGAGATGGGTGCACAGCAGCCCGACTCCTATTACATTTGAACTGCAGGGCTGCAGAGGGGTTACCTTCTGGGGGTGGCATGAGCTGGGACTAAGCAGTCCTGGCTCATGTCAGCCCTGGCCGTGGAAGCTAACCCCGCTATGGCTCTGCCTTTTAAGTGTAATAAGAGCCCAACATTAAAAGGCAGAACTATAGCAGGTTTAGCTCCTGGGGACAGCACGAGCCAAGACTAAGCAGTCCTGGTTTGCCCTGGCTCCGGGACTACTGCGCCTCTTCCTCCCTTGCCCCCACCACCCCTCAGCTATGGTGTGGGGGGAGACCAACTTTTAAGCCAGCTCCCCCCAGCACTGGCTCCTGATTCCCCCCACCATGCTGCCTCTTAACACAAAGGCAGAAGGGGGTGTGAGAGTGAGTAGTTGACTTGACTACCCAATAAGCATATGCCACACTTAACCACCCTTACATCCTGAACCCTTCTTTTTTTTTTTTTGTTTCCCTTCTTTGTACTTTTTCCAATTCCAATATATCTTTTTTGAGATGGGGTGATCAGAACTGAACAGAGAATTCAGGGTGTGGGGGTATAATTAATTTATATAGGAGCACAATGACATTTTCTGTCTTATTATCTGTCCCTTTTCTAATGGTTCTGTAGCTGGGTCGTCCTTCAGGGGTCACGGGGCGCCCCCGGTTCGTGGGCCCTGGCCCCGGTAGGCCTCGCGCCGCCCCTGCTCCCGACCTCTACCTCGCCGTTCCCACGGTCCGCCCTTTGCTGCTGGCTCCCACTGAGCGCGCTGCCTCGCTGGCCGCTCTGGTCGTAGCCCGGCTCTCGGGGCCCGCCGTCCCCAGCTGTCCATCCGGCGACCGCCACCGACCCGGGATCGCTCCGCTCCGTCCCGCTCCTCACCGGACCGGCCGACCGCGTCGGGTGCCTGGATTCGAGGTCTTGGCACCGCACCGCCTCCGGCGGGGCCCCTCTCGTGTCCTGCGGAGGAGGCTGAGAGCAGAATCTCCCCGGGCCTCCCCCCTCTCGTGCCCCTCCCTCTGCCCTTTTAAATTCCCCGCTCGGCATCCTGCCAGCCCCCGCCCCTCCTGGGGCCGCCCCCGGGCTCCTGGGTCCTAGTGCCCGCCAGTTATCACCTGGGCCGTCCTGCGCTTGCACGCCCTCTGCAGCCTGAGCCACCGCGCCGGACTCCCGGCGCCAGCTGATCGACTGCGCGGGGGCCTCGGCTCCCGAGGCCGGGAGTGCGGGGGTGAATCCCCCCATCACAGGTTCCTAAAATTCTGTTAACTTTTTAGGGTGCTGCTATACTTTTAGCAGATGCTTTTAGAGAACTTTTCACAATGACTCTTAAGATCTCTTTCATAAGTGATAACAGCTAATTTACACTCCATCATTTTCTAAGATGTACAGAAGACCCCCTCTTTATGACGGCACGATTTACGACCTCCCCCCCGTACTTAAAATATTTTCCATAAGTGTGGAAGGGGCAGAAATCCCCCAACTTATGTCTTTGGTCCCGCATTTATGATGGCATACGACACCTGTTGTAAATGCAGGCTTGAGTTATGATGCCCCCGATTTGCGACGCTATCCCTGGGGCCAATTGCGTCGCAAGTTGGGGACAGCCTGTATAGTTAGGATTATGTTTTCCAGTGTGCGTTACTTTGCACTTATATCAACACTATCATTTGCCATTTTGTTGCTTGTGAGATCCCTTTGTAACTCTTCCCAGACAGACTCATCCCATTTTCCAGATAATTTAGGAATATGTTGAACAGCACCAGTCCCAGTACAGATTGTTGGGACACCCCATTATTTATTTTTTTACACTGTGCAAACCGACCATTTATTCCTATTCTTGTTCCCTATCTTTAACTCGTTTCTGATCCATGGGAGGATCTTCTCTCTCCTTTTATATTCATGTCCTATAATGAAATACTGGGACTGGAAGAGAAGTATAAGATTTCACAACAATCTGAAATTATCATTAATTTTTAACTGACCAGTTAATTACTGCTTAGGTAGCATGATCATTTTCTATCAGTGCTGAGGTGGGTTCCCAGCATCAAAACAAATGTAATCTGAATTAACTAGTGTTCCGGTAAAGTGACATTTTTAACTGCTGTAGGAGGTACAAATAGATTAGTTATGAGTCCATTTCTGTTTAACAGTTAATTAAAATATGTTATGTTGATATTCTGGATTTAAGAAGCTCATTATCTTTTAATTCTGACAGAAATTATGTATCCACTAGTTCTTTGATGAAATCACTGAATCAGGCAAGCTATAAAAAAAAATGGATTGTTTGCCAGCTGACTCACTCTGTATGATTGGAAAAAATTCTCCTGGAAAAAAAATGAAGCATTCTCAGTAATCAACAGCATACAGTAAAAGAAAGTAATGTTTCATCAAAAAGCAATAAAAAATAACCATTCAGGAACACTACTGTTAATTAGAGAAATTCAAAACAGGATTAATGTTATTTACAAAAATGACTAATCAGCAGATGTTCAAAAAAGTAATATTTAATTGAAATGTCATGGTATAAATGTGCATACACATATTTTTAGGAAGGATACGATATTTTATTTCTTCTTAGCAATGAGTGGATGGCTCTAGATGGCCCTTTTTCTGTATCATTATAAAGTAAAATCACACTGTTTCAAATGTCTATGGCTTTATTACGTTATCTGAACAAATAATATTAATACATTTTTATTTGCAGCACTGGAAACACCAAGTATGATTAACTTTACTTGCTATCATGTATTTTATTCATTTTACTTAGCCTATTATAAATGAACCTCCAGAGTTCTTACATATCTGTGGTGTCCAACGAGTTCTGAAGCAGTAGCCAGTATTGTGGCTCATGCTATAGTGAACTAGCCACACTCAACCGCCCAAACAGCCACATTGTAAAGCCAACTACTGTAGCCACACTCAACTGGCCAAATAGTCACATGTAGCTATTGGACATGTGTTGGACACCATGGTTACATATGCTTGGAAGAAAATGAAGTCCCTTCAATGGCATGTGATGATTATACCTTTGCTGGTATCTTCCTTCAAGGGTGATTCTTGTAGTGTTACTCTCATTAGTTTCTCAATCATTTGGGGGATCCAATTCAAAATGATGTTCCACGAGGAGTAACAGTAGTTCGTGTCGTACCTCGGTGTTTTCGTACCTCGGTACCTTCGGTGGTCTGGACTGTCAGTGTCAGCGTCGTCCTGGCGCGCTCCTGACAGGACCTCTACTCCGTTGTTAAACTTTCGGCTGCGTGCGTAACAATCGGTACTCCCTTTATCTAGAGTGTTAGACCCCGTGCACTTGGGTCAACACAAGAGATCTCTGAGAGGCCCCGGAAACGACAGATGCAGGCAAGGTTTGAAATCAATTGAGCAGGTTTATTGTCAAATGCGAAGCTCTACCAGTTGGTAACAGAGATCAGTACAATGTTACACCACTGGGCACTATGGCCTGCGTTGACAAGGTACCAACACCGGGCAGGCCTATTGCCATATAACAAATATTAACAGCAGTTAGTCAAAGTTAAGCCACTGTGCACTCTGTAAGTTTAGGCAATGACACCTGCCGTTCAGGCGCCTAGTGCGCGCCCCCCCCCCAGGTCGGCCGGAGAGCACCCTCTGCGGTGTCCTTTTATAGACAGATACAAACAACTTACATCATTTCTTTACGCACCAGGTTACCACCCTCTGTTGCCTAGTTACCACCCCTCACCTTGTGGAAGGGGGGCTTACTTACTATCCTTCATGCTGTCAATTTCGACCAGTCCTGAACCTAGGTCGGTATGTGCATTAGTTTTTAGGGAGTTTTTGTACCAAGACATTTCTTATTAAGATGTTCCATTACTTCCCTTTGGCTCACAGTCTGTACCCAGTGCCTCCCTGTGTCCTTCCATGCTCGACCTAACTTACACAATCACACAATTATCAATAGGGCCTCTTTCTTGGCTCCTGTTACTGAACCAAAGTCTTGCTCACTAGATTGCAGGCCTGTTGCTGTTTTCATGTTACAGGCCTCTATTTAGGCCTGCTGACTCCATGTTACTGACCCTCAACTTACTACAGTTCGAATTAGAAAGCCTAATTCCAGCTACCTACTCAGTGCCGCATGTAGCCACGGGCATGGAGTCTGCACTAACGGGGATTTAAAAATGGTGGTGCCCGGGCTTCATTTGCAACTTTGAATGACTACATTAACCACCCTAGTTTAAACTAGGGTGGT
The DNA here is from genome assembly GCF_052426305.1 of Pelodiscus sinensis. NCBI lineage: Eukaryota > Metazoa > Chordata > Testudines > Trionychidae > Pelodiscus > Pelodiscus sinensis. The sequence goes on from NC_143053.1 coordinate 89,516,168, forward strand.
AGTGTAGACATACCCTATGGCAGGGGTGGGGAACTCCAGCCCCGGTTTGTGGGGATCCGGCCCCTGAAGCTCGGGGGTCCTCCCTGCATTGTGGGTCCACTCTAGGGAGGGTAGGGGGGCTGTTCCTCCCTTGTGTGCATCCCCCCCCCATGGATTTCTCTGGGGGTCAATAGCCCTGACCCAGCAAAGGTTCCCCACCCCTGCTCTGTGGGGGGTAAAGGTCCCTGGGAACCTGACTAGGGCCCCACCCATTTCGCAGCCAGGGCAATGGGGAGGGGGGAGGAGTCTGAGCTCCCCATGTGACGAGGGGCCTGAGGCACCAGCTGCTCTCTGACCCGGCTGGGATGGGACAAGAGTTGTCCTGCCCCAACACGGGCATTCTTGGAGGGGGCAGATCAGAGCCACCCTGAGGGGCAGGGAGTAATGAGGGTGAAACTGCTCTAGCCCTGCCCCGCAGGCTTCTGGGATGTGAAATTGTCATCTTGGGACGTTCCCCACCCCCACCGCACACAATCCTAGTTCGGGCCAGAACCCGCCCGGTCAGAGAGCCAGGAAATTTCCCATGGAAACACCCGGGAGTGTGCCAGGGAGCAGCGTGGGAACGCTCTGGCTGTGGAATGGGCGAGGTTGCAGAGGGACACGATGGGGCCCTAGTTCCGGCATATTCCCTGGAAGTTGTGGGAAAGAGTCTGCCAAAAACTTCTGGCTCTGTTGGTCCTCAGGGTCATTGAGGAATCTCCTAGTGCAGCCTTTCTCCATCTGGGGCTCCCCACCCAAAGGGGGTTGCAGGGCCAGAGTAGGGGGCTCGCAAGCAGGGTCACTGGCCATCTGGGTTTTCCAAGCCATGACCTCGTCTTTGGGCCTCAAATCTTCCTCTGGGCAGATGTTTGGAAATACTAAAAACTGTCGGATTTCTCCTGGCTTTCCCAGCTGAGGGGCTGGAGAGCAGCGGCCACTGTCTGGGCACCCAGTTTGGAGGCAGCCCCATTGACAGCAGCAGCACAGGGAGAAGGGAGGGCTGGTACAGTGTTGCCACCCTTCCTTCTGCACCACTGTTGGCAGTGGGGCTGCCTTTTGATCTGGGTGGCTGCAGAGCAGTGGCTGCTGGCAGGTCCCCCAGCTCAGAAATGAGCGCCACCACCAGCCGCAGCACAGAGGGAAGGGGGCATGATAGGGTCTTTCCTCCTCCCCTTTTGCACTGCTGCAGGGTCTGGGGCTGCCTTCTGAGCTGGGTGGCCGGGGAGCAGTGACTGCTGGGCAGGGGCCCGGCTCAGATGACAGCATCCCTGCCAGCAGCAGCAGCACAGAAGGAGGGTGACTCCGTGTGTTGTTGTCACTCCTACTTCTGCGCCACTGTGGCCCTGTCTTCCAAGCTGGGTGCTCCAGGAGCATCCATGACTCCCTGGACACCCTGATTGGCAGTAAGTGCTGCTCCCAACAGTGGTGCAGCAGGAAGTGCAGGAGGGGGTGGGATTGCAGCGCTTTCTTCTGCACCGCGGCGGGTGTCTGCCCTGCCCCCAAAACCGGGTGACCAGAGAGCAGGTGCCACTGGCCAGGGGCTACTTCAAAGGGCAGCACCGATACCAGCAGCAGCACAAACTAGGGTTGTCAATGTGTGTAGTCGGCTACACGATTAACGGATACGCTTGGGCTTATTGCTTAATCCTGTTGACTCCACACATCCCTCCCCCGGCTGCCTCAGTAAGGGTATGTCTACACTACCCTCCTAATTCGAAATAGGAGGATAATGTAGTCATACCGCAATTGCAAATGAAGCCCGGGATTTGAATTTCCCAGGCTTCATTTGCATAAAGCCAGCCGGCGCCATTTTTAAATGCCAGCAGTTCGAACCCCGTGCCGCGCGGCTACACGTGGCACGGAGTAGCTAGTTCGGATTAGGCTTCTTCGCACAGAGGCTGCTGTGTGGGATGCCAGTGCAGCCTCTGTCTGCAGGGAGCTCAGACCCCTGTGGACAGGGGCTGCCACCGCCCCGCATTGTTGACTCATTATCAGAGGCAGCAGTATGGGGTGGCCAGGGGTTCCCCAGGAATGGGGTAGGAGCGCACTGGCTTCCTGCCAGGCCCTGGGGACTATCAAATAATTGTGGAATTGCTACAGTTTGATGCAGTGACACGATTGTTCAATGACTCCCTCTCTGACATCCCTGGCACAGAAGGGAGGGCGGCCCTGGACGGTGCTGCCCTCGTCGTTCTCTGCCGTTGCTGGTGACAGCGCTGCCTCTCACACCGGGCAGCTGGACAATCTGTGCTGTCTCCAGTAACAGTGCAGAAGGTAGGTAGGCTGGTGCAGCTTTACCTCCCTGCCTTCTGCACCGCTGCTGCTGGGTAAGGATGTTAAATAACGATTCATTGACAACTCAGCGCCACTACCAGCAGCAGCACTGAAGTAAGGGGATGGGGTGTGGCATTGCTACCCTTCCCTCTGCACTGCTGCTGGTGGCATCACTACCTTCCAAGCTGGGTGGCCAGAGTGAGCAGGATCCCAGCTGTGAAGTCAGTGCCAGCAGCAGCAGCAGCAGCAGTGCAGGAGGAAGTGCAGCCACAATGCCATTGTGCCGCTGCTGGCCAGGTTGGGTGGCAGAGAGCAGCTGCCCCTCCAGCCGCCCAGCTCAGAAGGCCAGGAGAGATCAGGGACATTTCTTCGTATTTCCAAACTCCGCTGGCATGGGGACCTGGGGACTGAACACGAGGCTATGGCCAGGAAAGCCCAAACGTCCGGTGCTTTGTGAGTGACCCTCCTATCCTCGCCTTGCCGCCCCCTTCTGGGCAGGGACCCCCAGGGTTAGAAACGCTGCACTAGAGGACTCCTCTATGACCCTGAAGGCCAACACGGCCAGGAGTTCCTGGCAGCCCCTTTCCCACCACTTCCATGGAGGAGGTGGTAGGTTCTCAGGGGAGGTTTCCCCAACTCAGAGGTCTGCCTGGATGGAGAGTGGCGGAGCAAAGGGAGGGCCTGGCCAGGAATGCTCAGGGCCAATGCAGGGCTCTCCCAGAAGCACCCCTGGCAGGGAGTGGCCAGAGATTCGTGGGTACGGACTGGTGTGTAAAGAAACCTGCTGCTCACCCAGGCACAAAACACTGTGTCTGCCGGCCACTGGGACCAGCCCAGTTTTATCCAGCCTCCCGCTGACTCTGGAATCCCTGCTGTCTCTTTCTGCATAGCTTGGAAGAGCAAAAGTGAATCGAGGCCTCCAGGAGATGCTCCCTCGATGCCAAAATCTCCACCCACCTCAGGTGTAGCAACAGCAGGAGCCAAATAAAAAAATTGTGAGACTGGTTTAAAATAAAGAAATTAAATAAATAAACGAATTATGTTTTTATGAGCTTTGCTTTCTGGGCCTCGAGCACACGCTCAGGTCGGGTTTCATCCATTCACTGCAAACCAGAGGACTTGAAACACTTTTCCCATGACAGCCGAGGGGGCAGCTATACCCCCAGGACCTGTGGGGACAGAGGGTATGTCTACACTACCACCCTAGTTCAAACTAGGGTGGTAATGTAGGCAACCGGAGTTGCAAATGAAGCCAGGGATTTGAATTTCCCGGGCTTCATTTGCATAAAGCCGGGCACCGCCATTTTTAAATGTCCGCTAGTGCGGACTCCGTGCCGTGCGGCTACACGTGGTACGGACTAGGTAGTTTGGACTAGGCTTCCTATTCCGAACTACCGTTACTCCTCGTTTGAGTAATGGTAGTTCGGAATAGGAAGCCTAGTCCGAACTACCTAGTCCGTGCCACGTGTAGCCGCGCAGCACGGAGTCCGCACTGGCGGACATTTAAAAATGGCGGTGCCCGGCTTTATGCAAATGAAGCCCGGGAAATTCAAATCCCGGGCTTCATTTGCAACTCCGGTTGCCTACATTACCACCCTAGTTCGAACTAGGGTGGTACTGTAGACATACCCAGAGTGATGCCAGCCCAGCCCCCTTGCTGGGATGCAGCCCACAGACACAGAAGGAGTGTTTCTGTTGCCATGACAACAGCCCCACTCCAGGCAAAGCCCTCCGAGACTCCTGGCTGGAGCAGTCATGCCTAGCTGTCGGAGCAGGGGCTGTGGGTCAGAGCTGGGGCCAGGAGTCCCACAGCAGCCCAAAGGCTGGTCTCCTGTTCTCAGACTTGAAGGGCCAAAGGGACCATCATGAGCATCTGGTCTGACCCCCTGCACCTTGCAGGCCCCAGAACCTCACCCACCCCTCCGGTCCAGCTCCACTCTCCCTGGCTGAGTTAGTGACGCCCTCACGTCACGGCTCAGCGATGGCAAGGGATGGAGAATCCCTTCCCACCCCGAGACACAGGGTCAGTCAGAGCAGGAGTGTTCTGGCCAGAGCCCCCAGCCACATGGTGGGGAAAGAATTGTCTGGAGCAGCTCAGCACAGGGGAGCCCACGTTTCCCTCTGCTGAGTGCAGGGCAGCTGGTCAAGTTCCTTTCACTCACCTGAGTTCAAGGGCCATTGATGGGAGCTGGGCAGCACAAATGCTCCAACTGACCCCCAGTTGCCTAAGCCCCTGTGTTGGGGGCACAACCAGGTGGTGGCTACCCCTCAAGATGACCCCTTCCAAGAGCGTTGCTTGGCCTTTACTCCAAGGCCGTGCTAATTCCCCACACTCAGTGCTAACCTGGCTGGTCAGCCACATCCGTAGGGGTGTCTGCTAACACCTATGCGACTCTATGGCCTTGAACCCAGATGGGTCCCCTCAGTTCGAGGCCACCAGGCCTAGAGGTCTAGTTGAGAAGTGAGACCCCTCTCCCTCCTGAGAAATACGGCCCAGAGGCCCAGTCCATAGGTGAGTCCCTTCTTTTGGGAGCAATAGGGCCTAGCTCAGAGGTGAGTGTACACTTACAGGGCACTGTCTTGTTACGGGCGGTGGGGTTAGCTGGACCCAGGTTCTGCCGCTCCACTGGGTCCAAGCCCCCGGCCCTGTTGGTCATGGAGCAGGGACTCCGACCGCCACACACTGAGCTTGCGAGGAACAATCCCCGCCTTGGGCACCTTCCTACCAGCTCTGATGCGTCTCTTCCATTGCGTGGCCTCTGGGCAGCATCCCATCCAAGGGCCTCTGTGACCATGGCTGCTGCTGGAGGCTCCTGCCACACCTTGTTACCAGGGCCGCCTCTAGTTTTTTTGCCGGCCCAAACAAAAAAAATTTTGGCCACCTCCTCCCCTTTTTTGTTGGCTTTTACACATATTTGCACTTTGCAATTTTGTTGGTTTGTTTGTTTTTGACTGTTTAAAAATTAAAAAAAATTAAAACAGAAAATTTTTACTTAGTGAAATAAAACAATTTCCTACTAGTGTACTCATTTAATTTTAACAAAATCACAATTACAAATAATTTGGGTTCAACGATACACTGTAATGAAAAACGTTAGTGTCTTCCGGTGCACCCAGTTTCTCCTACATTAAAAGAATTTATATGAACTGAATTTTTCTGGTTTTTATACTTGTGTAGCCTTTTAATAAGTCAGTAATATCTAAATTTTTTGCAATGGTACTTTCAACTGAAATTAATGCGAGTCCTGGCAAACGATTTTGAGACATGGTTGATCTCAAATAATTTTTTAGTAATTTCAATTTTGAGAAGCTGTACTCACCAGAAGCCACTGATACTGGTAATGTTAAAAGAATGCGTACTGCTATAGCAGTGTTTGGAGTGAAAAAATCATTTCTTGCTATAAATTCTAATACTTTTAGAGGAGAAGTTTTAGGACTTATTAGCTCAGATAAAGCTACTAATTCATCATACAATTCTACTCCATCACTGTCAGCATAGTTATCAGTACTGAGTGCTAAATGTAGGTCCTGGCAGTGCTTCATGAGATCTTCTTTAGAAAACTGATTTTTAATATTTCCAATATCGTATAAAAATTCAAAAGTTTCACAAAGACTATGCAACTGATCGAATCTTTCTTCATGAAGGGGGCTCAGACCCATTTCAGTGGCATTTAGGAATTAACAAACATTATCAGGAGTAAGGAATGGCTGCAATACGAGGAAAGATTAATAAGACTGGGGCTACACTGGCCCCTTTTCCGGAAGGGGCATGTAAATTTCACCAGTCGTCGTAGGGAAATCCGCGGGGGATTTAAATATCCCCCGCGGCATTTAAATAAAAATGTCCGCCGCTTTTTTCCGGCTTTTAAAAAAGCCGGAAAAGAGCGTCTACACTGGCCCCGATCCTCCGGAAAAAGTTCCCTTTCCCGGAGGGTCTTATTCCTACTTATTCCTACATTTTATTTAAATGCCGCGGGGGATATTTAAATCCCCCGCGGATTTCCCTACGACGACTGGTGAAATTTACATGCCCCTTCCGGAAAAGGTGCCAGTGTAGACGTAGCCTGGGACTTTTCATCATGGAAAAGAGACAACTAAGAGTGTAGGGATAACATATTAATGTATTGAAAATGATTCCCCCAAATGGAAGTGACTCCCCATAATTTATTCCCCACAACTTAAAGTGTTTAGATTTATTATTAATTCTTCTTCTTCTTCTTCTTATTTGTTAAGATTGTTAAATGTTTAGATTTATTATTATTATTGCCCCTTTAGAATATAATGTATTAGGTCATGTAACTTAGAACTGTTAAGAATATAATCCTATATAGCCAGAAACAGCCCCGGGCAGCAGGCGCGTGACACATGCATGGCTCTGCCCCAGGTGCATGGCGCATGCGCGGCCCTGCCCCCTGGCGCGCTGCACACCTTACAGCTGCAATCGGGCGCATGGCCCGGCTAGCCCCCCCCTTAATCCGGCCCTGACAGGCACCTCCAGATGCAGTACCAGCACCTCCAGTCAGAACTCAACAACTTTTCCCCTGGAGTACCGGCAACTTTTTTTTTTTTTTAGAAAAAAAGCATTGCGTGAGAAAGGTTTCAGGAGTTTGCCACCTCCTCCTCTGTGGTGGGGAGTAGGGGAGTGTCTTCCTTCCTGGTAAAACTTAAAATAACAACAAATAGTCTGGTAGCATTTTAAAGACTAACAAAACATGTAGATGGTATCATGAGCTTTCGTGGGCACAGCCCGCTTCTTCAGATGACCAGCTTCCTGGTGTGAACCATAAAGCCTTAAAGAAGGTAAATTAAAAAAATCCAACTCTGCAGTATTGCTTTTTAACAGAGTCTTGGTCAACTTAATGTTAATTTGAATGTTTGTACAATTAACTGCTGTTAAGCTTGCTAGAATAAGTAATTTTTCCAGGTGTCCTGGATTCAGTACAGGGAAATCTGGACAACCTAGTAAGGGGCCACCAGTCCCTTTACATACAGACAATTACTGCAGAGTATAAAGCCTTTGGGAGCCAGGCCACTGAGATGAATGAGGTGAGGGAAGACTGAAAGAACTGGGCTTTTTTAGTTTAGAAAAGAGAAGACTGAGGCTACATCTAGACTACACAGTTTTTCTGTATCCTGGAAAAACTGTTCCGCATCCAGGGAACGTGTTTGATCTTCCGCTTTTTCTGCAGAAGAGCAAATGCACTCTTTCAGAAGCCCCGGTATTGCTCGTTCCACAAGGAATAAGGGGGCTTCCGAAAGAGGGTTTTTCCCCCAACATTTGGCCCAGTCTAGACGTGCCAAATGTCAGAAAAGCCTCTTCCAACAAAAGAATCAGAAAAAAGCTACACAAAATGCAGAGCTCATTTTGCGTAGCTTTTTCAAAAAAAAAAAAAAAAAAAAGCGGCAGTGTAGACCTAGACAAAAAAAACCCACAACAAATGGTCTGGTAGCACTTTATAGACTAACAAAACATGTCGATGGTATCATGAGCTTTTGTGGGCACAGCCCCCTTCTTCAGATAACCGGAGTTATGAGTGGGCTATGTCCACGAAAGCTCATGATACCATCGACATGTTTTGTTAGTCTATAAAATGCTACCAGACACTGGCGTGCATATGGGGTATGCCGGGTGTGTGCAGGCACACCCTAATGTCTTTAGTTGCCAGGTGTCCGGTTTTCTACCAGACAGTCTGGTTTTTTGGGGCTCTGTCCAGTAAAAAAAAATCCAGAAAATACCAGACATGGCTGGTATTTTCTGGTTTTCCGACTGGGCATCCGGAAGCCTGGTGGAGGGAGTGGCTGGGAGGCGGGGCGCGATCGGTGCTGGGAGCCTGGTTGCATGTGAGGAGGAGGGGCAGCCCGGTCTGCGTTCCTGCGCGCTGGTCAAGCGCGTGGTGGAGCCACAGCCGGACTGACTCGTGCTTCACCTGGACTGTGCAGGGGGCAGGAGCGCCCTGGGATCTGCACTTCCTGGGTCAGTCCTGCTCCCCACCCGCTGATATGTTCCTCCCCCCGCCCTGCTCCCTCCTGGCTGGCCAATTGGTTCTCCCTCACTTCTCCTCCCAATCTTCCCCTGCCAGCCCCGTTGCACCCGCCGCCAGCCCTGCTTCCAATGGCCAGTTCTCCCCTCTTCTTCTGATCTCTCCGGACCAGGCCCTCTGTACCCAACCCCCGCCCCCAGCTCTACCTCCTGCCAGCTGGTTCCTCCTCCCGATCTTCCCCGGCCAGCCCCGCTGCACCCATTTTAAAAAAATTAAGTTTAGTTGTTTAGTTTCTTTAGTTTGTTTGATGAATAAAAATAATGTCCTTTATGATTGAGTCTTCAATAAATGTTCGCCTTTAAAAGAAACAGAATTCCCTGGGCGCACACCCTAATGCAATGTGCTGCGCACACACGCCTATGCTACCAGATCATTTGTTGTTGTTTTTTCTGTAACAGACTAACTGGGCTCTCCCCTGCAGCTCCGAGACCTAGACAGTGCTTTGTCCTGCCATGCGGGCGGGGGCTGGACTAGATGGTCTCTACAGGTCCCTTCCAGTTCCATGGCCCTACGAGACCCTTTGGAAGGTCGCTTGGGCTGGAGGCGGCGCATCAGCCCCGAGAAGAGCCGCGCAGCAGGAGGCGGGGCCACTTGGCGCTCCCTTCAGAGTCTCCAGCGCTCGCGGCGGCAGCCACCCCCGCGCGGCGCGTGACGCCTGGGCTCGCCCCCTGGCGGAGCGCGAGGGAAGCGCCCCTGGCACGCACGCGCCGCCCGCTCTCCTGGAACGCCGGGCGGGCAGGCGGGCGGGCTCTGTCCCGGGCGGCGGCGGCGGGGGAGCGAGGCGCGGCCCGGCCGGGGGATGTTCGTGGCGCGCAGCATCGCGGCCGATCACCGCGACCTCATCCACGATGTCTCCTTCGACTTCCACGGGCGGCGCATGGCGACCTGCTCCAGCGACCAGAGCGTCAAGGTGCGCGGGGCTGGGCGGCCCCTTCCCCGCCGGGACGCGCCTGCCCAGCCGCTCGCTGCCGGGGAGGGCCCGGGGAGGGCGGGCGGGGCTGCGATGTCCCGCGCCAGCCTGGGCTCGCCGGGGCGGGGTGACCCGCGCGTCCAGCCGAGCCGCGCGCCAGGCCCAGGCGGCGGGAATGTCTCCCGGGCCCCCGGCTGGGGCGCCGAGGAGCCACCGCGACTGGGCCGCCGCGCGTCCCCCCGGTGCGGCGAGGAGATCGCCGCCGCCTTGGGCCGGGCCTGCTCGCCGAGCCTCGCTCTGGCCTCCCTGGGCAGCAAGTGCCCCCAGCGTGCGCGTGTTGCGCGTTTCCTGGCAGCCCCCTCAGCGCCGCGGGGTAGGGGCGGCAGCCAGCCAGCCTTTCCCCCCTGCCACGTGTGTCGGCGGCCTGCTGGCTAGCGAGCCCGCCGTCCTGTTCAAAGCCCTGCAGGGAGCAAGGGTGAGAGACTGCGGGCAAAAGAAACGTCGTGCTGGAGCACCTTACCGGAGGCGCTGGAGTGTTACCTGGCAGGAGGATCAGAGTTGGATTATGTAATTTGCACATAATTAAAAATACTCTTTTCATATAGGGATGTCACAGTGTAGACAAGTGTATGGTAATCAATAATCCTGGGTTTAGTGGTTAAAATTGTCGACTACACCTATTTCCTCCCGATGCCTCTTAAGTCAGCTCCCCGTGACCACCAGATCTGCCTGCCCAGCACCCACATTGCCTTCTCTGATAGAGGCAGTAGTATGGGGGGAAGGGGCAGGTGGGAGCTAGTACACATGGGGAGCTTTCAAGCAGGCTCCCCATGCATATTGGCTCCTGCAGACTTGTCCCCCCCCCCACCTCCCCCCGTGTGCCTCCTACAGTGGCAGTGGAGGGGAGGCAGGCAGGAGCTGGTGCTGCGGAGAGCTGGCTTAAAGCTGGTTCCATCCAGCACTAGCTCCCTGGTGCCCTCTCCTCCCCCACCCCCAGCCACTAGAGGCAGCAGGGGTGGGGGAGGCAGAGGAAGCTGACACGAAGCAGCCTCTGTCTTCAGTGGCCGAACTCTCTGCAGATAGAGGCGGCTCCATATCACACAGAGCAGCTGCAGTCTGCGGTAAGCCTGGATCTGCTGTGGACAGAGGGTGTTCTGAGAGAGCCATTTCTGTCTGCTGGGGGTCTTGAGTTCCCCACAGACAGACTGCTCTGCATCCCATGGAACAGCCTCTGTCCATGGGGAGCTCTGCTCCTTTGGGGACAGGGGCTGCAGCTGCTCCTTGCTGCTGCCTCTGACATAGAGGCAGCAGCATGAGGAGGCAGGAGCTTCCCCGAGAATGTGGCTGGGAGTGTATTGGCTTCGCCCGCCCACCCTCCCATGGTTTTCCAAATAGACCCCTGGGGACTCTCGAATAGTCCTGTAACCACTAAGATTTCATGTGGTTACATGGCTATTCAATTACACGATACCTAACATTTGTACTTTAATATTTAATTCGCTGTTTCCTCCCTCAGTGAGTATTAAAATCATGGCAAATTGGGAATATATAGTATTGGCTGCTTTTAAGTTATATGAAGCTAATTAAAGGCTGGTCAAAGTCTTGAAGTCATGTTTTTGTAGCTTTCCTTTTACTCAAAAATAACTGGATTAATTTATCTCAAACTTAAACAACTATGGTCTGAGAACAAGTTTGTAAAAATTATCCGTGAAGGTAATGTGCTTGGGAAGGTTATGGGTGACTGTTAAAGGGGGGGGGGGGAAGTATGCTTCAAAATAGAGCTTTAGTTCCAGTGTTCGTTGCCTGAACTCTATAATGTAACTTTGCATTAGAGATGCAAATGGTTACCTGGTAAGCATTCCTTAATGTGGGGGTGGGGAACCTTTTTTGGGTCTGGGGTCACTGAACCACAGAAAAATCAGTCAGGGAGAGGGGGGCTGCACACAATTGGGGAGGACACAAAAAAAAACCCACACTGATGTGGCCCCTGACTGAGAAGGAGAAAGATACTCCTTATGTTCCCCTCACACACCAGAGCCTAGAGGGGCCTAGCCTAATAGATTTTGTGTGCTCCAGCCCTGCAGTGAGGTAGCAGGGGTGGAGGAGGGGGGCTGGAGCACCAGCATCAGCTCCCAATGATGGGGGGTGGCGCTGAGCGGGGGGGGGGGGCCTAGATCCAGTCAAGCCGAGGGCCGCATGTGGTCCTCAGGCCTGAAGTTCTCCACTCTTGCCTTAATGGGTGTCAGGGAGCTGCCTGAAGGGCTGGTGTGTGTGGCCAGGGTGGCGGGTGGGGGCAAGCGGGAGAGAATGGCAGCAGGATGGCTACTGGCTCCCAGCCCACCCAGGGTTGTGGGCTGTGAGTTGGCAGGTTCGTGGGGGAAGCGCTGCCAGCTCCTAGCCCTGTGTGCTGTCAGTGGGCAGGCTTGTGGGGGAAGAGGGTGCTGCCAGCCAGCAGTTCGACTCGAGCTGGGAGCCAGCAGTCTCATCTTTTCTCCCCCACCCCATCTTCTGTCCCATCTCCTTGCACGAGGCTGCCAGATCCCAGCCCATGGGAGCCTAGCGGCCTGGAACAGCCCCCACCCACACCCGTTTAATCAGTTAATCTGTCAAACTTAATGTCTAACCAGTTAACTAATTAAATGGGATTGTATATCCCTACTTTGCATTTTAAAAAGTACCTTTTTATCAGAGAACCTTGAAAAGATTTATATGTATAATGCCTCCCAGTGCTTCTATAAGTCTGTCTGCTCTATAAATAGAGTGTAAATCTAGGAAATGGTTTGTAACAGTGGTCCCCAATGCGGTGCTCGCTGGTGCCATGGCGCCTGCTGGGCCATTTCTGTGCGCCCACCCAGTGATTGGGGCCGATCCCACCCCCAGGCGCATGGGCAGTGCCAGCCCCTGGGTGCGCAGCGTATTGGCATCTCTGCCCCTGGGCGCACGGCACAGGAGTGGCGCCGGCCCCGGATGTGTGGTATATGGTCAGCCCCACCCCTGGGCGTGCGGCACAGGAGCGGCGCCAGCCCCAAGAGTGCGGCTCACGGGTGGCGCCAGCACTGGGCACGTGGCATATGGGTGGCCCCGTCCCCGGTTTTAGAGTGGCCCTGCCCCGGGCACTCGGCAGCCCCAAAAGGTTGGGGACCACTGGTTTGTAACATGGTTGTGCTCTAAACTGGTTATAATCAGGGTGAGTGGCAACATGATTTACGTAAGATAAAATGGTGAATGAGAGAGGGGGCCAGGAATAAATTCCAGATTCAGTGTACTTATTCCTCTGAACTAACCAGTAATGACCTCCAGATCTTATTTGACAACATGGTAAAGGTGGATAAGGATTATCTCACATTTTTGTCTGGGGGGCAACTGAGGCAAAGAGGTTGTGATATGTCTGAGATCATACTTAAGTCAGAGGAGCTGGAAGTAAGGAATTCAACCTTCAGCTTCATGTTCTTTTTATTATTTCACAGTAGCCTACAAAGGAGGGGGCATCAGTTACAATTTCGTATTAAAATTATTTATTAAAACTTGCTGGACTAGGTAGGTTTATAATCTCTCTCTCTATATAAAAAATGTTTCCTGTGGGACTACAGAGGGATGTCAGCACGTCACTCTGTGTCCCGTCAGCCCTCCCCCACTCAGCTGCCGGGGGTCCTTCCTCCCTCCCCAGTGCTCCAGGGGGCAGGAGCCACGTGGCCTGCCTGGTGCTCTGGAGAGGCGGGAGGGGGTTGGTGAGCATAGCGAGCGGGGGGGGGGAGGCCACAGCCCCCTAGTGTATATAAATATTGTTTACAAACATCACTGCTTAAGAATTGAAAAATTATTCACATCAACAGTGTTAAGCTACAATTTTCAGCCACTGTAGTGGGAATGTTGTGATTTTACGATACAAAAGTTTTGTTTCCAATTGCACAGTTATCTTATTGCTTGGACACAATGGAACATTATGGATTTTTTCCCCTCCACAAAGTAGCTTTGCAGGAGTAACCTTTATAGTTGGTACACATGTAGGCAGTCATAATTTCACTTTTTAGTTATTGACTTTTACCTTGAGTATCAATGGGGTGAGAACACAACAGACTGTGAAACTAAGGATGCTAAAAGTTGAGTAATTGACTAATCATATAGTTCATACAATTTGGATTGACGACATGATTAGTTGATAAGGGGAGGTGCTCTGTCCCCACTCGGTGCCAGTCCGGGAGTTAACCCTTTGCAGCTCTGCAGTTTAAATTTAGTTGGAGCCAGGTATGCGTGAACAGCCCGGCTCCTAATACGCTTGAGCTGCAGTGGAGGTAGCTCCTGGACCAGTCAGAGCTGGACCACTGTGGCTCTGCATTTTAAGTGTAGTAAGAGCTGTGAGGCTGTTAGGGGAGGTTCCTGGCTTGCGCTGAGTTTGTGAGCTACCCTGGCTGCAGCTCTGCAGTTTAAATGTAGTAAGAGCTGTGAGGCTCTTACTACATTTAAACTGCAGAGCTGCAGCCAGGGTAGCTCACAAACTCAACGCAAGCCAGGAACCTCCCCTAACATCCCCCTTTCACCCTCCCCCGGTTTCTGCCTCTGATAGAGACAGCAGCAGAGGGGGGAAGGCTGCACCGCGGAGACAGGGCTGGGGGGGAGGTCTGACTTTTAAGCCGGCTCCCCCCAGCAATAGCTGCTGTATTTTCCCCCTTTGTTGCTTCTGTATCGGGGCAGAAGCAAGTAGTTGAGTACTCGACTACTTGCTTACATTCCTATGTGAAATAAGGATGTTAAAGACTAGGTGACTATCCGATAAGCAAATGCTTATCAGATAGTCGAGTCTACTAGTCGGTTCCGTCCCCCCCCCGCCCCGCACTGCTTGTATCAGATAGAGGCAGCAAATGGAGGGGGGAGAGAGGGTACTTAAAAGTGGTAGTGTTGCACGGAGCCTGTTTCTGGGCTCTGTGCGGTACTACCACTTGGAAACACTGGTGCGGCATTTCAAAGGGGTAGCGCCACACAGCTGATCCTGGGCTCTGTGCAGCGCTGCCCCTTTGAAACGCAGCCTCGGTGTTTTGAAGCGGCAGCGCTGCATGGAGGTGACCCCGGGCTCCGTGTGGCATACTGTACATTTCAAAGGAGGAATGAGGAAGTGCCTATCCACTAGCTGAGTAGTCAATGGAAATTCCATCAACTACTCGACTAGTAAATCACTCGTTAGTTAACATCCTTAATGTGAAACTAAGAGGTTTTGGAGTTCTCATGCTGTTCTGAGATTACGATATAAGGGACACATCCTACTCCCTTTAAGTTACTTTATAAAAGAAAATAGGCTCATATTTTGCAAATGGGTAGTCCCCAGCTGACCCTGTGGTCGATTTCACACCTCAGTCCTGCAACTGCTTCATTGTAGATGCAAAGGTATGCAGGAATGGGTAGGGTCTTCAGAGGGGAAAGATTCTACATGTTATATGTGGATTGTGTCTCTGTATGCAAGGATTGTTTCATAAGCTTTATTTTCCTTCCTTTCTTGAAGGTAGTAAAGTATATGATTGCATTTTTATTTCTTTATAGGTTTGGGACAAAACTGAAAATGGGGATTGGCATTGTACTGCCAGCTGGAAGGTAAGCATTACTTAAGTATAATTAAGTATGGTTATGCTAGGGACTTCCCAGTATTTATTTAGTAAATCATTTTACTCAAGTATTTGCTGGCTTATACAGTTTTGTACAGTAGAAACTTCCCGATTTTCTTTTTACTAGTCTGCAAATCCAGTTATTCTAACTTCTAAAAGTCCATCAGTCTCAGACCACTTAAAATGTAAGCAGAGGCTTAATGAGGTTGTGTACTCTAGACTTCATTACATTTACTGATCTGTTTAGTAAATGTACAGCAATTTCAGCAGCCAGAACAGACAAGATACAATGGACAATTTTTGTTATTGTTGCACAGACTTTGTAATGTATCGCTGGGACTATTTTCTAGTCTCATTTAGGGATGTTAAAATACATGTATTTGTGTACAGTATGTAACCACTGAATATTTTAGAGATTACCCATTTACATGCTTGAAAGCAGGCTTCCCATGTGTACGGGCTTCTGCCTCCCCTTCCTCCCTTACTGCTGTAACATGGAGGGGAAAGGTGGCTCCTCAGAAGCCGGTGCTTGTGCTGCTTTAAAGCCAGCTTGCTAGGAGCACCAGCTTCTGCCTGCCCCTGTGTTGCTTCTCTGTGGGAGGCAGCGGGGGGAAGGTGGCTCTGTGGGAGCTGGCATGTGCCAGGGGAAGGGGTGCAATTGGCGCACTGGTAGCTGGTTGGATGGCTCCACGGCATACAGAGCTAGCAGAGGGAGTGCGTGTAACCATGCTTATAAACCCAGGCTTATCAGTTAACCGTGTACAGTATATGTTGACATCCCTAGTCTCATGATGGGACATGAAAATGGAAGTGGTGAAAAGTTATTTTTTCAGCTGTTAAAAATAGAGTCCCTGCAAAGATACATTTGTATTCACATCTGATTTGCAAAAAAAGATCAGAGTGGCACTAGGGATGTTAATAGTCAGGGCTTGACAAATGATTCAATCTACTCACTCGTGGCGACTCGATTTTAAGCTGGTGGGGCTGTGCAGCGCGGCTGGCAAGCAAGGCTCGCCATTGCTTGGCGAGCCCTGTTAATAGTGCTTAGGAAGCTAATCAAGTTGATGATGGCATTTTCATCGACCACTCAAGTAGTGGTTCACTGAGGCTCTGACTTTTAAATGTAGTAAGAGCCTGGCGGAGATGCAGTGTCTGGGACCTGGCTCAAGCTGGGACTGTTCTATCCCGGCTTGTGCCATTACCTCCGCTGTGCCTCTGCCTCCCCTGCCTCCTGCAGAGATGGTGCTGGGAGGAATGGGATTTTAAGCCAGCTTCCCCCAGCACTGGCTCCTGCTCCCCTCTCTCCCCCCTTGCTCCCTCTGATACAGAGGTGGCAAGGGGCAAGCGACTAGTTGAGTAGTGACTTGCATCCCTAAATTACACGAGAGAACTGAGGTGGTCAACTTTTAAGTTTACTGTAGTTTGTATAATTGGAATTAGAATTACAAGATTTCTGCATGCTAAAGTTGGAAGCTCAGGTGAAGCTTGTGTAGTCCTTTCCTTCTAAGAAGGAAAGTAGGCAGTCCAAGAGACTTTACAAATGAGTAGCAGGCAGGAAGGAAGACAAGCTGTGGTCAGTATGGACTTCGGAGGAATATGTCCAGGAAGTCAGAGGTGGTGGCAGCAGTTTAAATTATAGTTCTAATTTGTGTGTCAAAACATATTGTTTAGCTTTTTAACCACTTCTCCAAATTTAGGGGTATATTGTAGTGATTTTTAAACTTGCAAGAAAAATCCAAGTACTTTATCGGTTAACTTACAGTAGTTGTTCTTAGCAGTGATTATGGAATTTTGAGCATGGCTTTCAGTAAGTAATATACTTCAAGAAGTATTCTAAAAGCCTTTTAGATTTGTTACTTTTAACTTTTACATCTGTAATCCTTTATTTCCCTTGAAAACTTGACGTTACTTAAAAGCAAGATATTAACTTTACATTTCCCATGATTACAAATTAAGTACATATTTAGCAGACTGTTTGTTTTTTTTATCTTCCAGACACACAGTGGGTCTGTGTGGCGTGTGACATGGGCTCATCCTGAGTTTGGACAGGTTCTGGCTTCCTGCTCTTTTGACAGAACTGCTGTAGTGTGGGAAGAAATAGTAGGAGAGTCGAATGATAAACTTCGAGGGCAGAGTCACTGGGTGAGACTTGAAATATTGTTAGTTTTGACACACACATACTTAGATTCTCCTGTTCTTTATGCTATCTCCTATTAATGGTTCAGCATTAAGATTTCAGCTGCAAAAACTCCAGAGTTAAACAGAGGATTGAACTTGGCTAAATCTGAAATTGTTCCAAACTGCAAGTTATTGTAATCTGGCGGAAGTTCTCTTTTCTTCAATCTATTTTCTACTCCCAAATAGAACTGGAGAGAGTGTCCTTTTCCATGGAGCTTTTCTGTTAAAATAGTCATTTATTTGATAATAGCGCTTGTTAACTTATGATTGTACTTTATCTATGCTAATTTTAAATGAATGGCTTGGTTTTCATCAAATAGACAAATAGATGTCAAGTGTCTCCTAACATCAAGCTGTGTCCTTTTTCTTAACTTCATTATAGAGTGAGACCTGCAGTTTTAAATATGTAACCGATTTTATATTACATATTTTTTTTTGCTGTCCCCTCTGTTAAAATATCCACAAAGGAAAAAATGCTTACCTTAAAATTGATGAATTCTGTGTAGCACATTAGACCCTTCCTATGCAGCTGGAATTCCTTACTTATGTAGGACAGCTACCACCTACCTCACAAACAATATACAGCCTATAACAATAAGTCTGGTACCCTTTGTTTTGATATTCAGCTCCTTTTTTGCTGCTACCAGATTTTAACATGCCAAGATTTTTGCACTGAAAATATTTAATTACTCTAAATATGATGGATGGGTGGAAATTTGAAGAGTTGACTAGGGATGTGAACAAATAGTGGACTAGTCTATTAACAAACAAGCTTATGCTTATCAGTTAATCTAGTCGATTACTTGCATTCCCTCCCTCCCCATGCTGCCTCTACCAGAGGCAGCAGTGGGGAGGGGGAGGAGGCTGCCATGGAGCAGCCTCTATCTGCAGTGAGCCTGGACCTGCTCTGGGCAGAGGCTGCTCCAGCAGCAACCCTTACCTGCAAGGGGCTGGGGCCTCTCACGGGTAGGGAGTGCCACTGCAAAACAGCCTCTGTCCACGGTGGTGTTGGTGCTGGCCATGGACAGAGGCTACTTTGGGACTGCTGCTGCTCTGTGCTGCTGACTGTATCAGAGGCAGCAGTGCAGGGACTCAGGCAGCCTGTCTGTGAGGGGCGTTAGTTTTTAAACTGTCTCCCTTGCAGACCAGCCCCTGTCTGGAACCCTGCACTTCAGCCTCTGATAGAGAGGCAGCAGTGCGGGGTGGTAGGAAGCTCCCTGGGCATAGGGCTGGATTGCACTGGCTGCTGGCCCTGCCCCTGGGGACTAAAGAATAGTGGACTAATGGCTAAGAATTCAGGTGGTTATTTGACTATTCAATTAACCTAGATAGCTAACATCCCTAGAGTTAACTTCTACCCAGGTGATACTTACAGCTTTTGGCACCTGAAAGCAGGTTTGGAACCTGACTTTGATGTGTTTGGTGCCGGACCATCAGGAGTGCCAGACCGTCAGATGCCGGACCAATGGAGTTTTACTGTACTATAGTGGCTACTGCTATAGCTAACTAGCCACACTCAACCGGCCAAATAGCCACATAGTTCAAGCCAACTAGCCACACTTTACCAGCCAAATAGCAACATGTGGTTAGTGTGGTGGACACCACAGCTCTAGAACCTGGGGCACTAGTATGTAGCAATTTATATGGTCACATATCTGCATCATAAACTGGTGACTAAAGAACAAATGCCTGTAACCATCCATCAGTTATTTAATGATTACTGCATTTATTTTCAGGTGAAAAGGACCACTCTTGTAGATAGTAGGACATCTGTTACAGATGTGAAGTTTGCTCCCAAACATATGGGTCTTATGTTGGCAACCTGTTCAGCAGATGGAGTAGTGAGGATATATGAAGCTCCAGATGTTATGAATCTCAGTCAGTGGTCATTGCAGCATGAAATCTCATGTAAACTAAGCTGCAGTTGCATTTCTTGGAATCCATCAAGGTAAGTTTTATATAGCATCATTTAGATAGGTGTAAAGAATGAAGGAAGGAAAAGTCCAAAGATTAGTTTATCTAAAACTTATTCATTCAGTAAAATCCAAAAGATTTTTGTCAGGTCTAGAGGAAAACATAAATACGAAAGACTTTGATATAGTTTGGCTCAATTAAATTGTGAGAGTTTGAGAAGAAATGATGGGGGGGAGGCATCTCTACATTAAGCTTGTCTAAAGCTTTATTATTAAGGACTATTGAGCCCTTTCTTTGAGAAGGTCTCTTGTGTTCTTTTCAGCAGGCCTTTGATATTTAACTGGAGGAAGCTCTTTGGGCTATAGAAATATCTTGAGTTTCATGAAACGCCATTCAGATTTGTCTGAGATATATAGTGTTAAATACTGCCATTTCCTTTTGCTCACTTCTGTTCCTCAGGAAAACATGCTAAGTCTGCCCAAATCACTGAACATTATGAGGCCAGGCTGATGTCACTACTAAAGCAGTAACACGTGCCGAACAGGAAATTCCAGTGACCTTGCAAAGCAGCCTTTGGGGAAGGAAGAGGGCCTTAAGAGAGGCGGTGTAGGCTTATTCAATAAATCCTACATGGCTCTAGGAGCGCATTAGCTGCATGTGACTTGTGATGGGACAAGAACTCCTTGATCCCACCTTAGGAGAGATGGAGTGAGAGACAAGAAGGTCCTTACTAAGCTACCAAGAAGGGAGCTTGGGGTAGGAGACTGGAGTGCAGGAGGTGGAGTTGGGTCTGAGAGGGAGTTTGGGTGAAGGGGTTGTGATCTAGGACAGGGTCTTGGTGTGCAGGATTTGGGAGGGGATATGGTTTCAGGAGAGGATTCTGACCTGGGGGAGGGATGTGAGACTTACTGGAAGTGGGATGAGAGGGTGCAGAGAGTTTGGGTGGTGTCCTGGGGAGGTAGTTGGCAAAGAGAAATGAGGGTGGAGTGCCAGAAGCAGGCTCTGGATGGAAGACACTTACCTAGGTGGCTCATAGGAACCTGAGGCAGGCTCTCTGCCTGTTGGCTGCAGTCCAGAGCTGGTCATAAGGGCTGGTTGCTGCTCCATGTGGCTCTGCTCTGGGTGTGGGGAGGGAGAAGGCGTTGCTCCCTGCCTCTGCCCCCAGCAAAATTTCTCAGCTCCTATTGTCTGGAAGCTGGCCAATGGGAGCTGAAAGATTTTGCTGGGAGGGGCAGAGTCAGTGTGTGAAGCCTCCGTCTCCTTCTCCAGTGTCCAGATCAGAGCGCTGCCAGCTGTTTAAAGCAGAATGAACTGCTCTGTGCCTAAGGGTTCTGGTGAGGCAGCCTTGGGCTGCATCTTACCCACCCCTGCTCTAGACCCAGCTCATGACACCAGTCTCTTTGGGGTGTGGGGATACATGGGGCAAGAGTTGCTCCAATGCCAATCATAAGGATTGCGGGAGCCAAACAGGACTACACTGCTTTTGATTTTTTTTTTTCACCCCTAGCTCTGGCAATCCACTCCTCCTTTTGGGAAAATAGCTGGCTCCAGGAGACTAATGTACTTAGCTGTATAGCTTACATAGTGGTAATCTGTGTTTCTGTTCTGAAGATTCAGGTTTAAACACTCCTGATTGATTGTGATGTGCAAGTTGTTAAAGTTACAAACAGTTTATTTTACCTTTTAATTTATTTAAAAACAAATTCAAAAACCCCTATGAAATTATGTACCAAATTAAGTAATTAAAATTATTTAATTTGCAAAAGACAAACACAAGTTAGGACATGGTCAGTTTATAATTACAATTCTAATTCTAGCTCCATGTGTATATGCTTTAGGGATGTTAAATTTAGATTAATTGTCTAATCGAATAGTTGATGTAATTTGCATTGACTAGTCGAGTAGCTGATAAGGGCACCTCTGCCTTTGAGCAGCCCAGGCCAGCTGGGGATTCTCCTGCTGGCCCTTTGCTTCCCGCAGCATTTCAAAGTGGCAGCGCCACATGGAGCTCAGGGTCAGTGAAGGAATCCCCAGCTGGCCCTGGGCTGTATGTGGCATTTCAAAGCAGCAGCACTGCACAGAGCACAGGGTCTAGTCCTGGGCTTCACGTGGAACTACTGCTTTGAAGCATCCTCCTTCCCCTGCTGCTGCTTTCTGATAGAGGCAGCAATGAGTGGAGGGGAAGGGACTATAAAACTAGTGTGTCGACTATCTGATATGCATTTGCTTATTGTATTGTTGGCTAGTCGTTCACATCCCTAGTATGCATTAAATGATAGTCGTCAGTTCTATGCTTCTTTTTCCACAGGGACCTTGCCTCATTCAGTGAGGAAGATGGACGTTCTAGGGGACAGAATTCTAATTGCACAGGGAATTGAAAATCTGTTAGTTGTAAACTTTTGAATGCTTGACTTCGCAGTCTAACAAACTTAAAAAAAATTTTTTTGTCTGTAGTACTTAAATAAATTGTGCTGTGCACAATAGTACTTTGTAAATGTAATGGTATTTATTTTTCACTTGTAGCTCTCGAGCTCATTCTCCGATGATAGCTGTAGGAAGCGATGACAACAGTCCAAATATACTGGCTAAGGTTCAGATTTATGAATACAATGAAAACACCAGGTAACTTAAGGAATAAACTACTACAGTTTCATATGTATGAACTGATCAGTTAACCACACGCCTCATTTGGACCCCAGTTAACCACACACCTCATTTGGACCCAGAAATATACAAGCAAGTAGCAGCAGAGGACGCTTTCTCTCCCCCCCTCCCCCCCCCCAAGCAAATAAAGTACAGTATTGTGACATGGAAATTACTAAGAAAAATGCGTTTTCTGCATTTTGTTTTACATAGTTGAGTTTCAAAGCTGTATTAAGTTAATGTTCAATTATAAACTTGAACCGTCATAACGTTTTCGTTTTGTTTAGAGTTGCAAATATTTGAGTTACAATCTCTACTCCTGGGGCATTTGTAACTCTGAGGTTACAAATCTGATGTGATGGGTTTAGAATGGCTGTTTGCTGGTTTATAACAGTGTGGTAGTTAAATAGTTTTTATTCTTGTGAATGCATAGAAGTAGAAAATACACTTTTGAGTAACAAAATACTGCATCTTTGTAGCTAATGCATATGTTCCTGTATCCTGGAATGGGTAGAAGAATCATTTCAGAATGTTGGCTGATGTTACACATCATGATCATGGACCATGACTAGTGCTGTCATTCCAAACACACAAACCCCAGGAGTGTCACAAAGAATTTTCATAGAGAGATCTGAGGCTCCAGTCGTGCACAGATTTACTTAATGCACTTAAAGTTAAGCAGATATATAACTCTTGGCAAGATTAGGGCCAAGATTTAAATAGTCCAGTGCTTGAATTCTTGTTTTTAAATGCTAATATGAACAATGAGTGTTACATCACTACCTTTTAAAAATGTTTTTAAAATGTAAAATATTTTCAGTTGATGGTAGAAAGTCCTTTGAATAATCAACATTCTTTAAAGACTATTAGGAAAGCATTAGATTTGTTAAATTAGGCACACCAGTAAGAAAATGTGTGGATGCTAATGTGAAGCCTTAATTTTATGATAAAACTATTTAATTTTGAGATCACATATATTAGAATTTCTGCCTCATTCAAGAGGGTCCTGAATAGTGCATGAGGCAGGATTCATACCTTGTTCTGGACCAGATTTTGTCTGAAATGACAGTAGAGCAAATGTAGTTTTTTCTAATAAAGCAGACTTGGGTCCTAGTATAATGGTACTCGCACAACAAATGAGGCAGTCAGAAGTTAATTGTTGAACACAGATGATGATGATTTCTAATTTATAACTATTAATACTTGTTTTTAATTTGATTACTGGTCCCTTCTCTGTACAATACTTCCCTCTGTTATCTCCATGTTGTTTGCATCACTGGCTATGATGTCAGCATTCATGAAATGAATAACCTGTCTGTTGCTCTTCAGGAAGTATGCAAAAGCAGAAACTCTTATGACAGTCACTGATCCTGTACATGATATTGCATTTGCTCCGAACTTGGGAAGATCTTTTCATATTTTAGCTGTAGCTACCAAAGATGTACGAATTTTCACACTGAAACCTGTGAGGTGAGCTTTTGAGATTCTTAACATAAAAGCATACTGGGGGACTGTGCCCTCTGCTTGCTACACTCACCTACCTCCCCCCGACCGCTTTCGCTTCACTGAGAGAACCTATTGAGGTTGACAAGATGATGACATCATTCTGTCACCCAGCAGGAACATTGTCATCCATCAGGAAAAGCATTTTATATAGATATGGGGGGGGGGGGGGGGGGGACAGGGACATAGTCTTGTGCTGATATGCTTTGGTGATGGAAGAAAACATCAGTAATTTAAGCCTATCCAGAAAGAACTGCTCTTAGCGGATGACACTAAGCTAGGGGGAGAGGTAGATACACTTGAGGGCAGAGATAGGGTACAGAGTGACTTAGACGCATTGGAGGATTGGGCCACAAGAAATCTGATGAGGTTCAACAAGGACAAGTGCAGAGTCCTGCACTTGGGACGGAAGAATCCCAAGCATAGTTACAAGCTGGGGACCAACCAGTTAAGTAGTAGTTCTGCAGAAAACGACCTGGGGGTTACAGTGGATGAGAAGCTGGATATGAGTCAACAGTGTGCCCTTGTAGCCAAGAAGGCTAATGGCATATTAGGTTGCATTAAGAGGAGCATTGCCAGCAGATCCAGAGATTTCATTATTCCCCTTTATTCGGCTCTGGTGAGGCCACATCTGGAGTATTGTGTCCAGTTCTGGGACCCCACTACAAAAAGGATGTGGACGCATTGGAGAGGGTCCAGTGGAGGGCAACCAAAATGATTAGGGGGCTGGAGCATATGACTTATGAGGAGAGGCTGAGGGAGTTGGGTCTGTTTAGTCTGCAGAAGCGAAGAGTGAGGGGGGATTTGATAGCAGCCTTCAACTTCCTGAAGGGAGGTTCCAAAGATGATGGAGAGAGGCTGTTCTCAGTAGTGACAGATGGCAGAACAAGGAGTAGTGGTCTCAAGTTGTGGTGGGAGAGGTCCAGGTTGGTTATTAGGAAAAACTATTTCACTAGGAGAGTAGTGAAGTACTGGAATGGGTTACCTAGGGAAGTAATGGAGTCTCCATCCCTAGAGGTGTTTAAGTCTCAGTTTGACAAAACCCTGGCCGGGTTGATTTAGTTGGGATTGGTCCTGCCTAGAGCAGGGGGCTGGACTTGATGACCTTCTGAGGTCTCTTCCAGCTCTGTGATTCTATGTTATATACAACCAATAAACTACCACAACAAAATTTTCTTTTACATGTCTCAGTACTTGTCTGAGGAAAATATTGTTTCATACCTTCTTGGCAAACATAGCTGATACTTTTTATTTTCTTGTTCAGTATTAGGAACATTTATCTTACAATACAAGTATATGCAGAATTTTTACTCATTTTTTTTTCTAAACAGGAAAGAATTGACATCTTCTGGAGGCCTAACAAAATTTGAAATTCAGATAGTGGCTCAGTTTGATAATCACAATTCCCAAGTCTGGCGAGTGAGCTGGAACATTACAGGCACAGTGCTTGCATCATCTGGTGATGATGGCTGTGTTAGGTTGTGGAAAGGTAAGAGTTCTGTGGGGCACGCATTTTAGATTGCTTTGTCAAATGCTGAAAGATTAAAGATTGACCTGTAGTTATGGGGAAATTGATTTATTTCCTGGAATGCATATTCCTTTGAATTAGTTTGTGGACTGTAAGTGTTTCTGAAATACATGTAAAAAGAAAAAGAATCTTACAGGCTTTGATTCAGAGCACAGTAAGAGCCAACAGAACTTGTCTTGTAAATTTTTCAGTTAAAGTAGTAGAAGTCATTGTGCCCTTTTATCTTATGAACTTGTCTGCTGCAGTGAGGAGTAAATATTAGATGTATGCAAAACTCTAAAATACGAAAGTTACCATTTCTGTTGCTGTCTTCCGTCGGTGGCAGAACAGTGAAAAATCTACTTTCTCTAGATCTTGAACAGTACAGATACTTAATCTTCAATGTGCCCAGCTAGTACTTTGTAATGTTATGAGTATTAACATTTTTGTATGTAATAATTTATTGGAAAGGTAAACTTTGTCACTTGTATATTTCAGATTTATTGTACATTGACATTTTTAAGCTTAATAAAGTGGAAATTGCAAAAAATAGATGTATTCAAAGTGACAGGAAAAATTAATCATTTCCATCATTCACGGACTTCCATTCGGTCTGTCAGTTGGCGGACCCAATAATGTAGATTTGAGAGAGAGATTTAAGGACTCTGGTCTGTATAGATACCTTTCACAAGAACTTAAATATCAGACAAAGTGGTGGATGGGAAGAGAATGTCAGACATTTCAAGAGCTAGATCTGAAGTGGTCTTAAAATTGACATAGCTCCTTTGAGTTCATGGGTGCTTCACAGTATTACACAAGCTGAGAATCTGCCCAAAATGTTGTAACCCTATCAAATGCTCTTAGGGATCTTAGGGTCGGAAATAAAAAGTTACTTCTTATATCTTTGCAGCTAACTACATGGATAACTGGAAGTGCACTGGTATATTGAAAGGTAATGGGAGTCCAGTCAATGGTGGTTCTCAGCAGGGAATGTTTAATACTTCCATAGGTTCAGCCAATACAAGCCTACAGAATTCATTAAATGGATCAGCTGCTGGCAGGTAGGCTAACTTTTACGTAGACCTTAGTATTTCTGAATACACTTAATTTCTGTGAACCTACTCCACTGTGTTCCCTCTCATTTTGGTTGTTTCTCTTATGTTTGTGTGGTACAATTTTTGTATTGCACTAGTGATTTTTTTCCCGTTACACTAAGATTTAGAAAAGTGATTAATTTTGCATCTGTAACGCAATCATAGATTCCAATGTATAGCAGATATTCTTTTTCAGGGCTCTGTGTATTCTGCAGCGCAATGGGACCAAATTCCACAGCAGAAATTTCCAAATTCTGTGGCAACATGATTTTGTACTATTACTGTGAAATATCTTTCATTTCCATTCTTATGCAAATGCACCTTTGGTTCATAGTTCAAAATATTCATTCACATAAAATTCAGTGATTATTTTTGAGGATGGGTATCTTTCCTATGCTCTCCAGGTGGCCTGGCTCCACAATCCAAGCCTTGGCTCCCGCGATGTTGTCCAGGAGGCCCAGCTCAGAAGCTCCTTTCCTTCTGTGTACTAGGGAAGGGGGAAGCTTGTAGCCTGCTTCAGCGGGTTATCTCCCAGATTTCTCAAGTGTCAGCTGTTGCTCTGCTATCCTGGCAGTCCAGCTGGCCAGCCTATGCTCCTGGCTCCTCCTTCTCTTGGCTGTAAGCTGAACTCCAGCTTTGGCCCTCAGTGGAAGAGTGCAGGGATCATGCACTATAATATAATTAACTTTCCCTTGTGGGGAAGGCTAGAGAGCCAAGAGGCAGCTGCAGACCAAATCCCAGGAGGACAGGAAGACAAAAATCAGCTGGTTGCAGCAAAAGTGTTGAACTTGATATCATCTTGCAAAAATGCTATTAACTGCAGCTGTGGAATTGTAGACTCCACAGGGCCCTGACTCGGATGGGACAGTTTACAACTTTAGCGCTTGTTGTTTCAGGCTCTCGGCAGACTCAGGCAGCCACTACTGCATTGGTGTATGTTTCCTTGATATGTTTCCAAGGTTATCTCCACAATTCTAAGGACTAGAAACATACTTAAAAAAAGAGAAATGTTCAATTCTTGTTCATAATTCTGCAGGAGGGTGAATTCCACTTTGAAGTCTACAGCCATGGAATCTCTGACTATACTGGGCCCTGTCCTTTATGATAGAGCCGTATTATGTGCAAAAGTATTTATCATCTTTGCTTTGTGACTATATTGGGTTGAAAGTGTAAAAATCATACTTAGAACATGATTTCGTGATTTTTAAGTTGAATAAAAGCAAAGCAATATATTGACTATTGACCAAATTAGATTGGACCACCATTAGTTTGCTTTTAGACTACGCCCTGACAATACATTGTACATTTACACAGCAAAGGATAGTTAAACTATAATATTGCAATCTTTTGAAAATGAACTTTTATCAGAGTAAATACATCACTTAGGCTTTCCATACTCTGGGTTAGTTATAAAAATAGTTTTGGAATGATTGAAACATGAAAATAAATGACTAGAAAACTCACTCAGTAGTGCTGTGTTCTTATTGTGTTTATAACCACCTGTGTCTAGATTTGTGATGCATTTTCCCTTCTCCGTTTGTATTATGTCCTTTTTAACAGAAAACAGAGCTGATATCAACCTAACTGGAGTAACTTTGCTGTTTTGCTGCTTGTTGCATGCACACAGGAATGGAAAGACAACTCCTTTTTCCCCTCCCCAACGCCGTTTGAGCTCTCCCAAGACACCAGCAGGCTGATAACTACTAAACGCAATTCAAAATGCCTCTTTAAAATTACACTGTATACTGTTTTTGTACTACTCGCTGTTGAAACTTCTGAAAGAGGGATAATTGGAAAGGGTTCTTGTTGAGACAAATTGCCATCAAAAATGATTTTCCACCCAGGAAAGCTCATGAATCTAAGGGATTAGTGTATATGGTTTAAAAGGATTGTTGTCCTTAGCTGGGTTGGGAGGAGGAAGAAGACTGCATAATGATTATTAAAGTGAGTTAATTAAGATTGTTTTGAGTAATTTTTGTTTGTAGTGTTAAAATATATAATTGATTCTTAAACATTACAGCTTTGTGATTACTTCTTAATATACTGCAATGTTAGTCTTAAAGAAATCAGATTACAGTGTGATTTGACAACTGTACAGATAATAGTTTAACTTAGTGTGGTGTTGCTTCATTTATAAATTCAAACTACTTCAAAGAAATATTTTGTAAGTACTGTCATGCTTCATGCTCACTAAAATACTTTTTAAAATATATGCTAGTAAGTTCCTATAGTGTGATTCCATAGAATAATTGATTGCATCAGCACAACATTCTGAAGTGTACAGTAATCACCTAAATTCAGATCAACATACATCTTTAACTGTGTATTGTCCCAGGATTGTATTATTTGTCCACTCCATTCTGTAAATATTCTCAGAACAAAAAAACAAGATAGGTAATGTCTACAGATACTCTAATAGTTATATTAAAATACATAAATATTACGGGTAAATCATAATAAGTTAAATAAGAATGACATGGCATTTTCTGAGCATTGTGGTTATCAGAAAACTTTAGCTTGTTCTGAGGTTTCTGCAGAAGTATGTAAATACATAACAAGATTGTATTTAATTGAAAAGACTCATTCTTTGTAAATGTATATTGTTATATCTAAGTATTGTAAAAACAATCTGATGTTTTTACATATGGTCTAGTAAATTGCAGTAAAATTCATCTGGATTGGATGCAATGCAGCATATGTACTTGCATAATATTTAATGTCTGCCTGGTGTTGCAAATGAAGCATTATTAAAAGCTGTTAATAAGTTGCATGAATTCTAGGAGGCAGTGTGCATCAATGATTCTGATGACTGCTACAAGATCATTTTGATTTACAAAGTAACATTTCTTTGTAAAATGCATATTAAGAATGTATTTACAGTATTCTTTGTGAGGCTTTCAGTGGACAAGAGTATACGTTTTCCTTTAAAAAACAGTTTCAAGACTTGTTCAATCTTGTTTTTAATTAGAACCCTAATTTCTGCTGTTATGTTTTATTGGTTTTGGCATGGATATACTAAAGCTTTGTTTTTCCAGCATGTCTTTCTCCCCTTTGGTTTTCCTAGTATTTACTACTTTTCTCTTTTTTTTGTTTTTGTTTTTGTTTTTTTTGTTCTGGTGTTTTTGTTCCTGTCTTCATTGTTTGTTTCAGGTATTTCTTTCCCCCTCTGGATTCCCCACGGGCTGGATCAAGATGGTCCAGTTATGCCCAGCTCCTACCTCCTCCTCCTCCTCCTCTGATAGAGCGCTCTTGCGATGCTGACACTGCCAACCTCCAGTATCCTCGTCCAAGCAGACGATATATCTCTCAGCCTCTTAACCTTTTACCTGAGAATGAAGGGATTTAAACATACATATTTAAAATAAATACTAAAGGGCCTTATTCAGATGGTTGTAAATGCTTCAGTTTTTGGCTGCTTTCATTTTTCACTTTTCCTCCTAAGATTTTCAAAAATCAGCTTTCTTGCATGATTTGGATCCTAATGCTTATGCATCAAAGGAATATTAGCTCTATTCTTCAGTAGCCTTTGATGAACTGTGACTACATATAAGCAAGCAGTGTTAACTGTGAGCTATATATAGAATAGCTGATTTCAAAGTGCCTATCTGGTAATTGGGTTTTTTGTATTTGGTTTCTTGTTGTCTTGAGTTTGTTATAGAGCATATCACGTCAATAAATGTCATCACAATTAAACATGCTTTCAAGGAATTGTTTGAGAGTTCTAAAGAGTAATTGGAATTGACATCTAAAATAAATGAAAATATTCCTGTTTACTACAGCAGAAGTTGAATTTTTTGTATGATTCATCATTTGTTAGACTTTTCCACGTTGTTGCATAAAATAAACTATTTAAATTTTATAATTAGGTTAATTAAACTTATTTTAAAAAGTTGATTAGTTGGCTCCTTTTTTCATCAAAGGAATACTATTATGACAAGAGGCTTCTGGATGCAAATATCCAATCTATCACACTCACTTGCAATGGGGTAGATGTGGGCAAATTAAACAATGTTTTCTGTAGACATTTTAAAACTCTGAATTTAGTATAATGTATCTTTTTAAATACTAAAACAAAATGTGGCTGTTAGTATGTAAGATCTAGAAGAGCTTGCTGATTGTGATTACTATTATGACCACCACAAGTATTTTCTGAATCTTTTACTGGCTTACGATGCATAAAGATCTGAACGTAAGAGAGGCTTTTTTCCCTGTTTTTTTTTTTAAATTAGAAATTGAGGTTTTATATGAAATCTTATCAATGGGATTTTTGCATGAAAAGTAGAGAAGGGAGAACATTTTTAAATAGAGATCACTGATTTGACAAAGTCAGTAATAAGCACTTTACATAACAATCTTAAAAGATTACATGCCTGGATTCCTTGTCAGATGAAGTGCAAGGCACATTAGAGATACCCTTGTGTTGACAAGCAAATATGGGGAAGTCTGGCTTTGACATGCCTGATAGCTAAGATTTAAACACCAAAAAAGCAGGGAAAAAAAGTTAGATCTTTGTATGTTGCGGTACCAAAAATGGCCCAAACCCAATTGCCAAGAAATCATTAACATATAATCTTTAAGCCTACAATCTAGCCCATTTTAACTTCTTGTAACATAATATAGCTTTATTAAAGATGTGGATTGCAATTTCTTTCTGCCGCACTCAAAACACTTTAACATTGTGTGAATATTCCTATTCATCAGAGGTTCTGCTCCCATTTGTAAGATTAACCATCTGCAGCAGTGTTTGTACAATTGAAAACTACTGCTTGAATATGCCTTTTCGTTACAGCTCCTATTCAGTTTATTGATAGTGGGGAAAATAAATAACAAAAACCAAAAAACACTTTGCTCTTTGCTATCCACTACTTAATGTATAGCCTCATGATAACTGACATGCTAGTATAGAAGAGTTTAAAATTTTAGTATGTAAATTAACCTGAGTACACCCCTACTTGAGTATTTTTTAAATAAAGTGTGCCCATTTGACAATGCAAGACTAAAAATGTGTGCTAGCTTAATGTTTTCTAATACTGGTGTAGCAAAAGTATGATACGCATGCACAGGTGCTTGTGCAGCATTTGGTGAAAGGTTTATGTACAAGTTCTGCATGATGATTTAAGTTAGGCATATTTTATTTGCCAAATTAACAATACAATCATGCTAGCTTTTCTTAGTTTGAGAATTTATTTTAAAAAACCTGTTAGTGAGCATGTAACAGGACAGACCAGTCAAAGTTTTTCTGATACAAGTTCCTTACTGGGCATACTAATACCAAACTATGAATAACTCATGTACACTACAGAAACTTATTTCCCACACTCCTCAGAAGCAATGCGGAGGTCGGTGGGAGTCAAATCTAAGGAAGGAAGAATTGATAGAAGTAACTGGGGAGTGAAGCTGGAGAATTGTTGGCTGTGGACAGTTTTTTGCAGGGGAGAAGGCATGTTAGGGAATTGGGGCACTTTCCTTATGCTGCAGTTGACTCATTTCTGCCCCCCGGTCTGTCCCATTCAGTCAGGCACATCTGCCCTGTCCCCATGTATTCTTGTACCTTCACTCAGCCACCCTTTCTCCCTGTTCCAGTATGTCCCTGAACCATCTCTTCCCATATGTCCCTTGCACTCTTTAACTACCCTTTGTCCATGTGAGCCTGTACATCCCCATTCATACTGCATCTCATAGTGTCCTTGCATTCCTACTCTACCCCCAGCACAGTGTCCCCATCCTATTTTGTTATAACCCAGTGGTGTGTACCCTGCTCTGTCTTCCCTGTATCTGTGCCTTCTTACCTGGCTCCACAGGAAGGGTGCAGTGAGGAAAACAGTCTCCACAGCAGTCCCTCATGGGTGAAAGGTGTAATTGCAGTATCTCCCAGGCAGAATGTTTTTTTTGGGGGGGGGCGGGGGTTGGGGGGGAGGAGGAGGTAGAGACAAAAGTTTGGTGCACTACAGTAGTGCAGAATTTCACCAGAAGTAAAGTTACTAGTGTTGTCAGAACAGATGGAACCTCCCATCAGGGGCTGTCTAGATGGTACTGGGTCCTGCTGTGAGGGCAGGGGACTGGACTCAGTGACCTCTCAAGGTCTCTTCCAGTTCCAGTGTTCTGTAATCATCTACTGGGTGGAAATGTGGCTAGAACTTTTGGGTACATCTACACTGCAAGCTTTTTGGCAAGAGTTCTTGTGCAAAAGATCTTCCACAAGAGCGCATCCACACTGCCATGTGCTTTTGCGCAAGAGCGTCCATGGCAGCGTGGATGCTCTCTTGCACAGGAAAGCTCTGATGGCCATTTTAGCCATAGGGGTTTCTTGAGTAAGAAATTCATGTTGCCTGTCTACACTGCCTTCTTGTGGAAGAACTCTTGCACAAGAGGGCTTATTCCTCATGGGAAGAGGAATAACTCTTTCAGAAGAAGCCCTGTTTTCTGACGCTGTACTGTAAATTTACTTGCGCAAGAACATGCGTGCAGTGTAGATGCTCTGCAAGTTTTTGCGCAAGAACACTTGTTCTTGCACAAAAAGCCTGCAGTGTAGATGCAGCCATAGTGTGTAAAAGCAGAAAGGGTGAGTGTGAGGTAGTTTAGTGGAAACTGTACTCTTCTAAAACTATAACTGCTGAAGATGAACTTTTGTTCATTTGTCCTAAAATACTATTTTGCTTGTTCTTCATACATAACGGCTGCAGAGACTGCAGCTCCTCGTGTGCATTACATTATACTTTTCATTTCCTATAGTGCTACTGAATTTGAGTGGTTTTGTAATATTTAGTCCTAAAAATATAACTCGTAATCTAGTCCAAGAAGTATTTTCTGATGGTACACAGAAAGCTGGCTGCTCATAGGGTGTTGGTTCTTGAGAAATTAAAGTGGAAGGAGGGGGAAATGAAATGTTGACCACAAGTAAACAGGTTTATTTTCTTAAAATAAACAGACAAAAAATGTGGAACTAAGACATAAAAAAATGGTAAATATTTAGGAAAGTAATATTTCAAATGTAATTGATTTATACAAATGTTTTGTGCTCATAAAGAGGTGGCAATGACAGAGCAAGGAAAATTAGAAAAAAGGGCCTAGTAACATGAGACCTGCATTATGAAAAAGGTGAGGAATCTCTCTAATATCATTTGCCTACCTAAGAACTTCTAGATTTGTTTTTCTGGCATAGATTCTCAAATTGCTCTAGACCAGTGGTCCCCAACGGGGTACCCACGGGGGCCGTAGCGCCCTCCGGGGCATTTACGTGTGCCCGCCGAATGATCTGGGGTGGTCCCGCCCCTGGCACGCGGCGCATGTGCAGTGCTGGCCCTGCGCGTGCGGTGCATGGGCGACCCTGCCCCGGGCGTATGGCACGTGCGATGCAGGCCCTGGGCGTCTGGCATATGGGCGACCCCGCCCCTGGCCTCCCGGCACATGTGCAGCCCCACCCCCGGGCGCCCAGCAGCCCTGAAAGGTTGGGGACCACTGCTCCAGACTAACCCCAAGAAAACTTCAGCTTTCCCTTCTAAACTTCAAGACAAGAAAAGGAAGGTGGATGAGATACTCCATTTCCCCCAATCCAGTTTTGAATACACTCATTCTTGTATATTTGTACTATTATTGCCCACTACTGTAAGTAATGCCAGGTTTATGGCTATACAGTCATGTTGCTTCTTAAAGCATGCTGTCGATAGAAGATAAGCCCTACCTATAATATCCCCCCCCCAAAATCTAAATTTTTCATGGCAAAACAGATGCTCTGAGGAACCTACATGAGTTTGAAAACTTGACATGAAAATTTCCTTTAAAATACAATTTTGGGAAGAAAAACCCTTAATGTAAAACTGGGTCTAAAAATGACACCTCACATTTTTTGATAAAGAACATGACTATTGTGCTTCTGGGACTCTCTGCCTAAGTATGTTATCAATTGAATAAGTAGCAGCTTTTCATTGTTAGATATTTTCTTAAGCCTTCTGTTTTACTTAGTCACTAGTCCAAAAGTTCTTTGTGTAGACTCCTATGTCAGGAAGGATACTATCAATTGACTTTGATTCTTACCTGCTTCATTTTAACTACCCAATCTTCAGATACTTACAGATTCTCGCTAGCTCCCTGTCACCCCCCTCCCACTCCCCGCCCCTTCTCTCCTATTTATTTTGGATCTGCACATCCTAAACTCAAAACTCCGGTCATCTGAAGAAGGGGGCTGTGCCCACGAAAGCTCATGATACATCTACATGTTTTGTTAGTCTATAAAGTGCTACCAGACCATTTGTTGTTAAAATCCAGAAATTAAAAAAACCTTGATGTGCCTGCAGTAAGAACTGAAACATTTATTTCAAGTTTTTTTTACTGTCAATTTTAATGTTAACAAAACATTAATCTGACAGGTTGAGAGTCTCATAAGTTTGTGTGTGTGCTATACATACTGTTGAAAGGTGCGTGGCAATTATTTTTTTAGCTTTTATATCAGGTATGCAGTTGTGTGTTAATTCTGGCCCATCTCGTGATAGGTTTGGTATCCTAAAAATGTGCTTTTATGCAATCTGGTCACTGATGCAGCTGGCACAGCTAGCCAGTTCTAGAAATGTCTTTAATTAGGAGGAGAATATTTAACTCCTACCAGCAGCAACTCAGAGGATGCTTTACATCAATGTAGGGAGCCTTTTTTTGGGTCAGTGGCTGCTAACCAACAGCGATAACATTTTGGGGGGCACACAGTGAGAGAAAAAACACAGGCACACACAAATTCCACTTTGAAGTAAGAATAAGAGCCTCCGGAAAAGGGCACTTTTTCCGGAGGATCGGGGCCAGTCTAGACGCTCTTTTCCGGCTTTTTTAAAAGCCGGAAAAAAGCGGCGGACATTTTTATTTAAATGCAGCGGGGGATGTTTAAATCCCCGGCGGATTTCCCTACGACGACTGGTGAAATTTACATGCCCCTTCCGGAAAAGGGGCCAGTGTAGACGTAGCCACAGAATGTTAGTGTGATGTCTGAGTTTGCTTTTTGCAGGGAAAGGGCTGAGGGTGTGTGCTTCCCTTCCCTACCACTCCTGCAAGGGATTTCCACCCCATTGCTAGCACTGTGTGGCTGGGGCTACCAGATACCGTTCCCTGCTGAAGCCACATATACAGGGAAGGAGTGCTGGGGCTTGCCCAGCTGTGGGCCACCCCTTCCTCCCTAAAGACACCCCCATGCAGGGCAAGGATTCTGGTGCTTCCCTCCCACTCTGAGAACAGATTCTCCCCTCTCCCCGGTCCTTCCTCTGTTCCCGCCCTTCTCCTTCCCAGCAAAAGGAGTTTTGCCAGCTTTTGCAGCTGCAGGAGGCTGGAAAGCAGCTCCAGCCTTTTTCACTGCCACCTTAGGGAAACGCCGCAGCGCTCCAGCCCATGGAGCTTCTCCCTCCCCCCCCCCCCAGATGTGCGCGGGCCTCTCCCAGGTGCAGGAGAGGGACTAGAAGTATCCGGCGGCGCTGCAGGGGAGGCTCATGGTGCTTAAAGCAGCGCGCAGGCTAGAGGTCCCCCCCCCCTCCCTTTACATGAAAGACAAAGTCAACCGCAGCCTCGCGCCGCTAGTCGGCGCCCTTGCGAAGGGTCGGACAGTGTCTGTTTTCACTGCAGGCAGCCCCGGCCGCTCTCCGCTGGCTGCCACGGGGCCCTCCGCGGGCATCCGCTCCGCTCTGACGTAAGCCCCGAAGTTTTCCCGCCCTCTCCCCCGGCAGGTGTCACTCACAACAGCCTGGGGCGGGGTTTATGACGTCACGCCTCTCGTTTTCCTCACCCTTCCCCAATCACAAACTTAGCCCCGGCTTTCATTTTTAAACCTGAGCGGCCAAGGGTCAGCTCCCGCTTTTTTTTTTTTTTTTTTTTTATTCAATTTTTCCGGATTCTTTGGCCCCGCCCCTTGAGCCTCCGGACCCGCGCGGGCTCCGCCCCGAAGGTACAGAAAGAGTCGCGGAGGGGAGGGGGGTGGGGTGGAGGAAGAGGCGTCTGTGACCGCGCGCCCCGGGGGCGGGGCTGGGTGCATGCAAGTGGGAGGGGTCTCGCGCGGCTGCCGCGGGCTGCGCTGGGTGTCTCGCGCACAAATCCGGCGGGGCGGTTGCAGCGCCCGCCTCCTTCTCCCGCTGCGCAGGGCTGGGTGAGCGAGCGCGGCGGAGGGGGGAGGGTTTGAACTTGTGGCGGTTGCGGGGCCGGGCTGCTCCCGGCAGGAAAGTGTCGGGTCCCGGCTGCTGCTGCTTTCTCTCGCCGGGAGTGTCTCAGCCCCGGGCGCACGCGGCAAAGGCCGAGCTCTCGGGGAGGCGCGTGGTGAGTACGGTCCATGCCCCACCTCCCCCCACGCAGCTGTCCGAGGGAAGCCGGGCCCCGCACCCTGCTAGCGGGGGGCTCCTGCCTTCGCTTCCAGAGACCTTCCTGGGCCGCCTAGAGGACTCGAGACTGTTGTGGGGCTGGCTGGCTGTTGACTGGGCGAAATGATGCGCGCTGAACCAGAAACGGGTACCCTTACTTCGGAATTAGCATGGCTACATTAGGAGCCGTGCCCAGTATTGGAGGCAGCGGGGGAGGGAGGGAGCAAGAGTTGGCGGGCTTAAAAGCCGGCTCTCCTTCCCAGTTGCCCCAGGGAGGCAGAGGTGCGGCGGGGAAACGGCTGGAGCCAGGGACTCAAGCAGTCCCCACTTGCACCTGGTCCTAGCTGTGGTGTTTCTGCCTTTGAAATGGAGCAGGAGAGCCCTGGGTCTCTTGCTACATTTCAAAGGCAGAGGCATAGCTGGGATAGTGAGCAGCCCACCATGCCCTTCTCAACTAATGGAGTAGTAGATGGAAATTCCATTGACTACTTGATTAGCTGATTAATCAAAATGTAGCATCCCTACTCCGTATCCCACTTTGTCTCCTGAGTGGGGAACCAGCAGAGATCAATGGTATCCTTGTGAAATGTCCCTGTGGTGCCTACTATTGTACAGTCACTAATGTAGTAGGTTAGGATTTAGTGTTGAGTCCTGACAGGTCTCCTGCTCTGTCAGTGATGATAACCAGAAGGCTCTGTGTGCGTGTGCGCTCAATCATGTGTGTCATGTTGACTTAAGTCAACACAGCAGACATTGATAGAGCCCCCAAAGACCACTAATCAGATTACGATCGAAGGCGCTTGTCCAGATGTATTGTTAAGCGAAGTACGGCAATAGTTGTCAGTGCACTCTACTGAACCACGATACCTCGCCAATGGACTCAGTGTGAGGTCCCACTGCCCCCTTGGTTGAACAACAACTGTCACTCCAAGGCACCACTTTATGTACAAATGCAAACAAGTTACACATCAGGAATGATGTATCACGTTACCACCCTCTGGTGCAATTTAGATACCACCCATCATCTCGTGGCTTGATTAGATCATTTCTTTCCATCATGCTGTCATTTTAGACCCTTTCCTAATCCTGGGTTGGTATCTGTGGGAAGTGTGGGTATCAAGGTCTTCCTCAGTGAGCTAACATTACCATCCTTTTGCAGTGAGCTTTCAACTTATGATCAGTACCAATTACTGTACTACACCTGGGGCTATCAGTGTCTTACACTTTCAGCCCTGTTTGTGCCAAGTTCTGTGAGCAGGGGCTTGCCTCTTGCTCGCAGCTTACTTTGCTTTACTTTATATTAGCCAAGTTTTGCCCCATTGTTAGCTAGGTTTCACCTCAAACCAGGCTTTTGTTTGATGCCCTCATCTTCGTACACCCACTGGGCTCCCTGGCTGTAGACAAGACAGAAGGGATGTGTATGTTGTAGAGGAGCTGCATTTCTAGGAGCCCGTTGCTGTGGGTCTTTGCCTCTGATTCAGCAGGTTTAATGAAGTTGATGTGTTGTATAGGATTTTTTTATGATCCTTTGGGTACAGTTTAGCCTGTAGAAGCAGAGGAAGATGAAAGTGCTCTAAGCATCATTATGTAAACGAGCAAATGGTCCCACTGTTGAGGGGTACTTTCCTGGCTTCTATGCTACCCTGGTAAAATGGGCTAGTGAAAGGATCTGAGTCTCTGGTTCCACCTCCTTTACCCAGAGTCCCTGCTGACTTGGCAAGTGCACCTTGCACTCGCCTGTCAGCAGAGTCCTTGTAACTCAAATAAGGCTGGGCCCAGGATTCCTGGGTCTTAACTCCTAATGTTGTGGTCGCCAAGGGCAGGGACTACAGTATCCCACTCATGGGTGTTCTTTTGACAATGAATGTTTCCCTGAGCCACTGATGATTACATACAGTTCAAAGCAAATTCAATGTATTAAACATCAATCAATTTAAAAATGGAAAAAAGTTAATAGAAAACAGATTACAGGCAGTCCCCGGGTTACGTACAAGATAGGGACTGTAGGTTTGTTCTTAAGTTGAATCTGTATGTAAGTCGGAACTGGCGTCCAGATTCAGCCGCTGCTGAAACTGATCAGTTTCAACAGCGGCTGAATCTGGACGCCAGTTCTGACTTACATACAGATTCAACTTAAGAACCCCAGGCATCCCCAAGTCAGCTGCTGCTGAAACTGATCAGTGGCTGATTCCAGGAAGCCCGGGGCAGGGGCTTTCTGTAGTCAGCCACTGGTCAGTTTCAGCAGCGGCTGACTTGGGGACGCCTGGGGCAGAGCAGCTGGGGTGCTGCTGGGTTGGTCCAGTAGCGCCCAGAGCAGCTCTACGGGACCAACCGGCAGCGCCCCAGCTGCTGTACCACAGGCGTCCGGAGCAAAGCCGCGGAGCACGGGGGCAGCGGGACTGCCCAGACGCGCTGTGGCTATCCTTCTGCCCTCGGGCTCCGTGGCTTTGCTCTGCTTTGCTCCCCGTCCCCCTGGTCTGCAGACCAGGGGGACGGGGAGCAAAGCGGCGGAACACGCGGGCGGCGGACAGCTCAGACGCGTCTGTGCTGTCAGCTGCCCGCATGCTCCGCGGCTTTGCTCTGCTTTGCTCCCCGTCCCCGTGGGCTGTCAGCTGCCCGCGTGCTCCGTGGCTTTGCTCTGCTTTGCTCCCCGTCCCCCTGGTCTGCAGACCAGGGGGACGGGGGCAAAGCGGCGGAACACGCGGGCAGCCGACAGCCCAGACATGTCTGGGCTGTCCGCTACCCGCGTGTTCCGCCGCTTTGCTTCCTCTCCCTGGTCTGCTGGAGACCAGGGAGAGGGAGGGCCCTGTTCGTAACTGCGGATCCGTCGTAAGTCGGATCCGCGTAACTCGGGGACTGCCTGTACTTTGCTCTGTGACATGGAGACCTTATAAACAGTGTCTGTGGAATGCAAGGGCAGTTCACATTCTGTTTCTCATAGGTCCCAGGCTTTCTCCTCAGGCCTGGGCTATGTTGCAGGTCAGACACTTGCTGGGGAGAAGGGTCTTGCCACCCAGAGCATCAGCTGCCCCTCCATTCTGGCCTGCAAGGCCTCTTGGCTGTTGGAGTTTCCCTGTGTTGAGCCTCTACCCATGTTCCCCTCTTGCTCAGCCTTGCTGCTCATCACACCAGCTCCAGCTTGCTCCACCCTCAGCTGCACACTCTGCTGCTCTGCCTGTGGCTCCTTGGTACCTTCTCTGGCTCTGTGAATGTAGCTCTCATCGCAGCATGAATTTGCTCTCTGTGATCTCTCTCTGGCTAGCATAGCTCTCCTCCCCAGCTCATCTCCTGCCCCTGCTCTTTCCTTAGCTCTGCCCCACCCTTTCTGATCCAGGAAAACGCAGCTCATATGGAAGATTGGACCTCCTCTTCCAACATGCTGGCTCCTTGATTCGCCTGCTTGCCCTGTCAATGCTCTGTTTGACTGACCTGGGCATGATCCCTGCCCCCTCCTTTTAGGTACTGAGGCTAGCCAGCCAAAAACCCACATTGAGTTTTAGTAAGTGGCTATTGGTCCCCTTACAGGTCTCAGAGGGGTTGCCATATTGGGGTCTGTAATGTAAAAAAAATCCTTTTTTTTAAAAAAAGGGTCCTGTAGCACTTTAGAGATTAACAAAAATATAAATAGTACCATGAGCTTTTGTGGACACAACCCACTTCTTCAGATGACATATGGAACAAGGGCTGGATTTTGAAATTATAAAGCAGAAAGAGGGTTATTTTGCACAGCTTGAACAAAGACCTGAACTGGATATTCAACACCAAAAGGACATCAAAGGTTAAGTATCAGGCACTTACAGCCTGATATTATTACCCTCATTTAACATGGACACTTTAATTTGACAGGTTTTTTCTTTCTTGCTCCTCTCCCTTTTCCCTCTTTTTGCTTTATATTTCAAAATCTAAGCCTCTTGCTCCATATTTGTCATCTGAGAAAGTGGGTTATACCCATGAAAGCTCATGATATTATGTATATATTTTTGTTTGGTCCTATAGTTCCTTAGTGATTATCTTGTTTTCTTAAAGTTTTTTTTAGTCCCTTACATTTACAGCTTGCTAATTGAAGGTCAGGCATCTCAGACATCTTGAGGGCTCTAAGACAAGTCTATATGATCTAGGGATGTTACGGGCCAGTTGATTTCCCTCCCCACCCCTCTTGCTACCTTTATCATATAGAGGCAACAAACGGAGAAGAAGGGGGGGGGGGTATTTCAAAGGGGCAGCGCTGCACAGTTGAGCCCGGAATCAGCTGTGTGGTGCTGCTGTGTGACGCTGGGCAGCACGGCACAGATTGGTGTGGATCTTGCTGAAAAAGGGGTTTTTGTGCAAAAAGAAAACATCCATACTGCTTGTTTTTGCGCAAAAACCCCTAGTGCACAAACAGATGGGCAGAAAACATGCAAATGAGTCCCTCATTAGCATATTTGCCAAGGAAACTTGTAGTGTAGATATAGCGCTAGTGGGAGCTCTTGTACATTTCAAAGGAGGAATGTGCAAGTGCCTATCAACTAGTGGAAATTCCACTCGACTAATAAATTAACTGTTACTTAACATCCTTAATATGATCAGAGGCTGTCAATATAAGTTAGGTAACTTCAGCTATGTAACTAACATAATTGAAGTCAATGTACATAGTTCTACATACTTCACTGCAGTAAGTGGACAGCTGACGTCCTCCCATCCCATTGACTTGACTCTACTCTTCTTGTTCTGGTGGAGTACCAGAGTAGATAGGAGAGTGCTCAGCGGTCTATTTATCACCTCTATACTAGACATAATATATGGACGCCTGCTAGATTAATCGCTGCCCCCTCTGTCCACTGGATAGTGAAGAGATGCCCTAACTTGTTACGGCTGCTGGTGCTGCTGTCGCCTTGGGGCTCTGCTCCAGCAATCTGTAGTCCTGTTGGACCAGAGACATTCAACCTGTACTGTTAGTAGTACAATGACGGTAGAGGCTATTGTAGCTATTTAGGCCATGGATAATTAAGAATTTAGTATACAATTCAGAATCAGGACTGCTTCTCCGATAGTCACATAACTGGGCTTAGAGTCCTTCCATGCTGGTTTGTGAAAATAAAATCTTTGTGTGTCTCCACTGTGAAGCATCTGGCCATATTGCTTCCAGTGGGAGTTTATAGGACCTTCATTACCAGTAAGTGTTTTGAGTTCAGCAAAACAAGCAAGATGGTACTGACTTCTTTCAATTGATTTTTAAACAGTGTGATGTGATATATGGCATGATGGAAGATTTCCGAAATATTGCAGATGAGACGTTTCCAAGCTTTTTGGCTAACTCATTGAACAGTAATACCAGTAGGATTTTGGAAAATGTTACCATTTCATCAAATCTTGGGTTGCCTGTTGCAGCTTCAACTGTTGCCAGGAATAAAACATGCTGTGACAACAGGTAAGACTGTCCTCATGATACCTTTGATAACCTAAAATACACTTTTGTTACAGGAGTGGTATGAGATGTCTGCTCAGAAAGGCTGAAAGAGGTTATTTGAAGACTTCTGTAACATGGCATGAATTCAATAAGTGTTGAAAAATGTCTGTTACAGAACGAACTTTTGATCACTACAAAATGAGGAAAGGTAAATAAGGAATAGCTGTTATGGGAACGACTTCTGATAGTGAATATGCAGGAAATAACACAGCTATAACACTGGATGCTACAAAATATAGCATTTTGACAAATAAAACTTGAAGTTGTGATGCTTCATTACAAATTTTAGCTTGTTTTTTAGACGGGAGATTAAAATGTATACTGTGAAACAGTATCTTTAAGTTGAATAGTAATCTAACTCTGGAGCATACTACTGGCACATCAGTAGTTATTAATCCTAGTAGTTAGAGAATAACGGGTACATAGTACTTTTCTTGAAATCAGAAACCTTTAGATGCATTTGACTTTACAATAGTTTTGAATAGAGACTATCATCGAATAAAAATTAGGAGATAACTTAGTGGAGCACTACTTAAGCTGAAGTGGATTGTGCCCACGAAAGCTCATGATACTATCTACATGTTTTGTGAGCCTTTAAGGTGCTACTAGACTATTC
Organism: Pelodiscus sinensis; assembly: GCF_052426305.1. Classification (NCBI taxonomy): domain Eukaryota; kingdom Metazoa; phylum Chordata; order Testudines; family Trionychidae; genus Pelodiscus; species Pelodiscus sinensis. The sequence continues at coordinate 89,558,231 of NC_143053.1, forward strand.
GTTGTTTAAGTTTTTCTAGTTATAGACTAACTCAGCTACGCCTCTGAAACTGTTGACTTTTTGGTCGGGGGGTGTGGGTGTGTGTGTGTGTGTGTGTGTGTGTGTTTTTTTTTAAGTTAAGGTTACTATCACAAAATGCTGACTGAGTAGTTGGAACAGATTTTGGTACCAAAGATACAACCAGCATGCTAGTGAGTAAAGCATGTGATTCCTCCTTAAAGTTTGAGCCAAGTGACACACAATACCTATTGCCTCCTGTATGGATGTAAAATGTTAAATTGAGTTTGGGACCATTACCATTTCCAAGCGAGCATGAAAGAGTCTTCAGAATTTAGATTGTGTAGTCTCCTATAATTCTATTATCCTGTATTCTTTGTGTTGTCCTAGAATAGAAGCAAGGCAAAATAGGACCCATGGGCAACATCTGGCCTGCCAACATCTTGCAGCCCAGCAGGAGTCTCGGACAGCTTCCGTGCCCTCATAAGCTGCTTAAAGTGGCTGGCTGCTGGGGGCTATGTGCTCTCTGTGCACCACCAGTGGTGGTGGTGGAGGTGGTCTTGTGGACTGCCCTTGCCCCAGAAAAATTGTGCAGCTCCTGTTGGTCAGAAATCAGCTAATGGCAGCTGCATGGGTCATGCTTGTGGCACAGGCAGCATGTGAAGTACTGCCCTGTCCCCTTCCCCTCCAGGAGTGCGCAGTGCAGAGAGCATGTAGCTCCTGCAGCAGTCTGCTTTGAGCAACATTCAGGGGCATGAAAGGCAAGGAGTCTGCTCGAGGCTTCTACTGGGCTGCTGCTTGGGAGTCCCCTAGATAAGCACCTCCCATTCAGAGTCTGCACTTGGTATCTCAGTCTCTTCTTCATAATTCTCTGCATCTTTGCTCCTGCACGCATAATCCTCTTGTACCTGCACCTCCTCTTGTACCCTGGCCCAGGCTACTATCCCTTCCCGGTGCCTTCATACCTTCTCCAGGTCTGAATTTTCTCCTGGACCATGCACCCCAATCTTCAGCTCCTGGTCATAACCCCCTCGCCTCAAACTCACTCCTAGATTCCAAACTCTTTCCTGCACTCTAATCCCCTACTCTGAGCTCCCTTCTTCCCCCAACCTCCATCCAAGACTCTGCACTTCCTCCATGGAAGAGTGTGGCCTTTGCTTAGCAAATCCTTGGAGTATCTCCTCCATCAAAAAATATTGTCCACCTTAGGCTAGAATATTGTTCTTTAGCCCAGTCCTGTTTGGCTCTTGGCACCATTTGTCTTTTTTGTTTTTTCTGTGGATTTATATGACTTTTTTGTTTTTTCTGTGGATTTATATGAGAGAGCGCTCAAAATGTCATATTACATTTCTTGCAATTACAGGCAGTCCCCAGGTTACGTACAAGATAGGGACTGTAGGTTTGTTCTTAAGTTGAATCTGTATGTAAGTCGGAACTGGCGTCCAGATTCAGCCGCTGCTGAAACTGATCAGTTTCAACAGCGGCTGAATCTGGATGCCAGTTCTGACTTACATACAGATTCAACTTAAGAACCGCAGGCATCCCCAAGTCAGCTGCTGCTGAAACTCATCAGCGGCTGATTCCAGGAAGCCCGGGGCAGGGGCTTCCTGTAGTCAGCCACTGGTCAGTTTCAGCAGCGGCTGACTTGGGGACGCCTGGGGCAGAGCAGCTTGGGTGCTGCTGGGTTGGTCCAGTAGCGCCGCCGCTCCTCGGCGCTACTGGACCAACCCAGCAGCACCCAAGCTGCTCTGCCCCAGGTGTCCTGATTCAGCCGCTGCTGAAACTGACCAGCAGTGGCTGAATCAGGACGCCTGGGGCAGAGCAGCTGGGGTGCTGCCCGGTTGGTCCAGTAGCGCCCAGAGCAGCGCTACGGGACCAACTGGCAGCGCCCCAGCTGCTGTACCACAGGTGTCTGGAGCAAAGCCGCGGGGCAGTGGGACAGCCCAGACGTGCTGTGGCTGTCCTGTTGCCCTCGGGCTCCGTGGCTTTGCTCTGCTTTGCTCCCCGTTCCCCTGGTCTGCAGACCAGGGGGACGGGGAGCAAAGCGGCGGAACACGCGGGCAGCTGACAGCCCAGACATGTCTGGGCTGTCAGCTGACCGCGCGCTCCGTGGCTTGGCTCTGCTTTGCTCTGCTTTGCCCCCGTCCCCCCGGTCTGCAGACCAGGGGGAGGGGGAGGGGGCAAAGCAGAGCCAAGCCGCTGACCGTGCGCTCCGCGGCTTGGCTCTGCTTTGCTCTGCTTTGCGCGCCCCCCCCCCCGTCCCGTCCCCCTGGTCTGCAGCTGCAGACCAGGGGGACGGGGGGGCAAAGCAGAGCCAAGCCGCGGAGCACGTGGGCAGCGGACAGCCCTGTCCACTGCCCGCGTGTTCCGCCGCTTTGCTTCCTCTCCCTGGTCTGCTGGAGACCAGGGAAAGGAAGGGCCCCGTTCGTAACTGCGGATCCGACATAAGTCGGATCCGCGTAACTCGGGGACTGCCTGTATATGTGATAACTTACAGGCATTGACTCTTTTTGTCAGCTGTTCTTGGCTATGCACTTGGTCATAATGATAGAAAAGGATGAGTAGGGTAGCTATGTTAACCTCTATCCACAAAAACTATGAGGGGTCCTGTGCATGGATCTGATGCAGTGGGTTTTTGCTGAGGAAAGCTTATGTCCAAATGAATCTTGACCTTTAAGGTGCAACAGTACTCCTTGTTGTGTCTTTTTCATAAAGATAGAATATAAGAATTTTCAGTCACTAGACAAACAGTTATCTGTAACTAAATGAGTCCCTATTATCAGTGAGATTTCTAGGTTTACTTTAGAAAGTTGTTTGAAAATGTATATCCTACTCTTCTTTTCTTCTGTCAACTGCCAGAATTGTGCAGAGTTGTTAACCAAAGAACTGTTCACTATGAACATGACCATCACTAACATTGTAGTAATTTCTTTGAGGTTTTTATTTTTGTATTTATAATTAAAAGTAAAGGCTACATAGCAGAAATTATAGATGGACTTGTATTAATTACAATAACTTGTTTTTTGGCAAGAAAAAAAACAACTCAGGAAATTAAAGTAGCCATGTAGCCTTATGAACACCAGGCTAAACTGGGGATTAAAATGTCATGTATATGAATTGTGTACAGAATCAGGAAATGAGGATGGGCATCTCCCTGCTGCCCCCAACATGTAAATATGTAACTGCTGAAATTTTCCGCCTTTACAAAAATAAACACATTTTAACATCCCTACTGGAGATGGGCTGGGAATCCTCTCTGCACATCTCTACAAAAGTCTGATTGAGGTACTGTAATCCTTCTCACAAGGACGGTAGGATACTTTACCACTCCAAGCCAGCGGTAAGTGATAATTGTGCTGGCATAATTGCAGCACAAAGCAGAGCAGTGTAAGACCCAGGTCTCTGGCCTCATTCATGCAGCATCTGCTCTTTCTCATGCTTTCTGATTTGGAGAATATTGATACTGCACATGATGATGGGGGTGAAATGGGAGAAGTTCTGTAATTTAATAGTATTTAATACACTTGTTTGCTTATTCCCCGCCCCCCCAAATTTTGATCCAAAGAGTGCTGCCCTGTTGGAGAGGCTTGAAGGGATCATCCTGGCGAAGAGCCATACTGTGGTGGGGTATGTGTGTGACCCCATGTAGACTGTGTACATCTATGCCCCTCCACCTCAACCTGTTGTCATCCTTTGCAAATGTAAAACATGAATGAGGGCTGAGGGCTTTGATATATGTTTTCAAAGCAGATGCAAAAGACTGCTCCTAATGTGCTGCTTAGCATGCATGCTTGCAAACAGAGTTCAGCTGCCCAGTGTTCTGCCATATATTCTACCTTTTTGATAGGTGCTAAATTTAAAATGCAAAATTTGGTCTTTACTTAACAAATGTACTATAAACTGCTTCATTCAGTGTACAAGAGTTGCATTGTAAAAAAAGTTATTTTCTGTAAAGTCTACCTTTGGGTTTCCCCCCCAATGCAACTGGAGGCCTGCCTGTAGTATCTTCCCCTGTTTTTCCAGAAGTTAGGTTTTCACCGATTAGAAGGGGGGGAAAAAATACATGTGACAATATGTTGAAGAAGCTTATGCAATCTGCCCACACTGATAGGACACAACTCAGTGTATGGATGTGTATGCTATTAGAGGTTATCCAAAGTGCACAGGAGACAGGAAAGCATGCAGGGAGCATGAAAGTAGCATACAGGATGAGGATGTTGAGGCTCATGGGGGAGCAAACAGACCTCATGAAACATGTAGGGGAGGCACAGGAAAAGCGGTTAGAGCATAGAGTCACACCACAGCCATTGATAAACCACCTGCTTTCCTCACTAAATTCCTCTACCAGATGTTCTAGAATGCAGGAAGGGAGAAGAAAAGGCCCAAGAAGCCCTTCATTTGGCTCTGAGGAATGCTTATGGAGCATAACGCTGTCATTCCCAAATCTTTGGTTCCCATACAGGGAAGATGTAATAAGCTGCATGTTCTTGTGCTCACTCCCTCCCTTCCCCCCCCCAAATGTTATCAGATCCTGGTTATGCCTGTGTCGTCTTTCCTCTTCAGTGGTGACTTCATTTTGTAGCCCAATAAAAATGCATGATTTCAGAACAGTAGAATCTTCAATCACTGTTCCAAGTCTGGTGTGGTGGTACACATACAACTTGGGGTAGCTCGGTACTGAGCGATACACACGTCACATCATTGTCGAGTCATTCGTGAAACTGGCTTTCAAAGCCTTTCTGTGCAGTACATTTTACTGTACTCTCCTTAATGCCATGGTGTCTGGCTGCTCATAAATGGTGGCCAGGTGATGTACTTTAACCTCCATCTGTGCCAGAAACATCCCCTTTACTTTCATAGATACTTTGCAGCGCACAGCAACAGGAATATTGCTTTTGCTGAGGTCTAACATAGTGAGTAAACTGTGCCGGTGATCCTTTAAATGGCCAAAGACACATTCTACTACCATTCTGCGCTTGTTCAGCCTGTAATTTAACTGCTCTTTACTGCTGACTGTGGTGCTTGTTTACAACTTCATGTGTAGGGGTAGGCTGGGTCTCTAAGGATAATTGGTATTTCAAGATAGCTAGTGGTGGTTTTCTGGTCTGGGAAGAAAGTTCTGTCTTGTTTTTTTTTTTTTTTTTTTTAAAGAGACCAGAGTTCCAGAAGATTCACACACCATGCACCTTTTCTGACCATCCAACATTGATGTTGGTGAAATGGCTCTTGTGATTCACCAGGATTTGCAACGACAGTGAGAAATGTCCCTTGTGGTTTATGTCCCCTTTAGCAAGGTGGTCTGATGCCAAGATAGGAATTTGCGTTTCATCTATTGCCCCACTTCTTTTAGGGCAAGGATTTTCACCTCTCTGTTGTGGCTTACCCTTACAAACCACTAGCTGGCTGCAAGACGCATTGTTTACCTGTGCATCCACAGGTATGGGAAATTGCAGCTCCCGTTGGCCATAGATTGCTGTTTCTAGGCAGTGGGAGCTGTGGCAGTGGTGCATACCAGGACAGCACTTCACATTTGTACCTGGCTAGGCTCTGGACAAACCTGAGACAACTTTTTTGGCCTATTGGGAGCCTAATCCAGAATTCAAGTGGGCAACGGGAACTGTGCATTGACTACCAATAGTGCATTACTGTGTGAGTCCATGATAGTGGGGGTGCACTACATAGACCAGGGGTGGGCAATAATTTTTCATACCCTTAATGAATTTTGGTACGTGGTTGTGGGCTGGCTCTGTCCTCTCCACCTCTGGAATGGATAATGTCTGGAGCAGAAGGGCTGGGGAGGGAGGGCCAAGGCTGGGGACTAGCCTCCCTTGCTCTCCCCGAGTTGTTTGGGCTTAGAGGCTTTGAACTAAAAACATAGTGAAGAGCTTGTGACTCCCAGCCCCGCTGCTACTGCATTGCTTGGCAGCCACGTGGGGTTGCTGCAGCTATTTTAAGGGTTTGTGGCTCCAGCTCTTGCCAAGGTAGCACTGCAGCTGTGAGCTATTAAATAGGATCCTGCTGCCTGAGGCACTGCCTGGAAACTTGGTTGTATGGGCATCAGGACATAAATAGAAAGTGGCCAGGTAGAAGTCTTAGGTTGGCTAGGTCTGAGCCCCAGGCCATGTCTTACTCAGCCGTGCTGCAGACTGACCGTGCTTAGTGAGGGTGTGCACCTTTTGACTTGATAAAAATGGATGCTAAATGTCAACCTCAATAAATTTGACCTAATTGTATAGTGTAGACATACCCTAACACTTCGAAATGGATCTCTGACCGTGAGAATCAGTCTTTCCTGATGACATCATCTTGTGTGTCCCTGTCTTGTGTAACTCCTTGCCAGTTTGTTGGCTTTGACTGATGCTGTAGCCCAGGGGTGGAGAAACCTTTTTTGAGTTGGGGAGGCCTCTGACTCTGAGAAAAATCAGTTGTGGGGACTGCACATAAATGAGAAGCAAAGCTTGATATGTATTGTGTGCGTACAGATGCAATTTATAATAACACGTGACCTCTTAAAATTACCACAATGAATATGCAAATGTTTGTGTTGGTCTGCCAATAATTTTTGAATGAGTTTGCTGGTCCTCGGTTTTAAAAAAAAAAGGTTAGGAACCACTGCTCTGAGTGTTTTGATCCTTGGCTCGGTTTTGGGAAAATAAACCGTTCTAGTTGGAAAGATCCAGAAAGGGGAATACCCCCAATTTAGAATTGCCTTCCTTTACCCACACTGTTTCCTCAAGGTGCCTCACCTTTGCCATTATTTTGTTTCTTGTGTGTTTCTCCCCCTCCTCACAACCTTTTTAGATTTAATTCTGACATTCAGGAAGGTTAGTATCAAACAGCCTGAAGCTCATACAGTATTTATAAAGGGGACGGGGGGAAGAAGTACTACACAGCTCCCTCACTGACTACCTAATATATACTTTCAAAACATCTATATTAATTGAAACAGTTTTGAGTTATCCAGGATCATTCAATTACAATAGATGGTATATGCATGCTTGTGAGCTTTATTTTTGTCAGCTCTTAAGAATTGAAAAGATTTGAACATATAGAATTTTTTTTCCAACAGGTTTTCTGATGTTCAGGCTTCTTACCTAGAAGAAAGGAGATTTTCACTTCCATCAGCATCTTCTCATAGTGATCAGTCTACTTTGGAGCCAAGGGGGAAGTTAGCTCTCGGCTTCCAGGGAGACTTGTAAGTGATACTGGTGTTCTAACCCTTCATAAAAAGATGGGGGAAATTACTTACCACAAAATCTGAGGTATAATTGTATATATAAATTACTTTACTCTGAATTGTTTTTTCTTTATGATATAATTATTTGGGCTGCAGTTAAATGCTTTATTTTGTCCCTAGCTACTTGTTAATAAAATTTTAGTTTTTTGATACACTAAAGTCTGTTGCTTAAATCCAAGATCTGAATATACTTGATTTAAAAGCAATGTCTGAAGGAATAGTGAAGTTACTAGAGGTTAGTTCTAGGTCATTGGTTCTCTAAACTTTTTTCATTTGCTGTATTAACTTTATAAGAATAACAAGAAAATCTCCCAGTTTGATTTCGTGTCCATTTTAAAACAATATTTGCTCTGGAGACGTTTCCTTGCTTATAGCTTGTACACATATTTCAATTAATTCTGCAGTTTTGCTACAAGATTCTATAAGCCCTTTTAGGTACAGCTCCAGTGTCATGTATATGAGGTAAAAGTAGTTTGTGAATTCGTAATCACAATTAAAAGCCCAAATAGCTTTTATAGGCTTTCAGACTATGAAGTGACATCTGAAAAAAATAGTTTGTTAGTATCTTGTTTAACAGTTAATATTCTGCAGAATATGGGGAAGTGGGAAATCATGATGTGAATGTTGAACTGGTTAACTGGTAAACCTCACCCTTAATTGGTGAGGCATACTGGTTACAGATAACTGGTGGGGGCTGGAGCAGCTCCCCAGCTGCCATGGTGCAGGGGGTTGCCCCATCCCCACAGGGCCTGCTGTGGACAGGGGTGTGCCCTGATTTAGGTAGGGGGTGGGGAAGGACCACTCCAACCTGGATGGGCTGGAGTGGCTCACCCACTCACCCTGTTTAATTGGTTAACAGGGCCAGAGAGAGTGCTGGCTGTTGCCTTCCATCTGGGTGTAAGTGACAAATACAATGTCCCAGTAGAATCTGGGGAAGGACAGCTTCAGTCCTACCTGCCTTCCCTAAAGGGCAATTGGGGGTGGGAGTCTCGGGGTTGGGGCAGTCCTGAGCTGTGGGGCGAGCCCCTAGCCAGCTCCTTTTACCTGACTGGTCATTCTATCTTTTTTTCTGTATTGTTTTCTGAGAAGCATTCCCACTCCAGATAGGAATCCATATTAGTTTGTTTCAGCAAAAACAATAAGGAGTCTGACACTTGAAAGACTTAGAGATTTTTTTAGGCTAGTTGGCATATAGAGTGGATGAGACTATCTGAATGGGAAATTACCTATTGTAACGTGAGAACCATTCCATGTGCCCTATTTAAACCTTGTTTCAGGGTGTAAAATTTGCATATGAATTCTAGCTCAGCAGTTTCTCCGTGCAGCGTGTTGTTGAAGTTTTTTTTAGCCTGACAGTGGCACCTTGCATGTCCAGAAACAGTGTGTCCAGGGAAGTTTAAGTGCTCTCCCACTGGTTTTTGTATTCTTAATGTCTGATTTGTGTCCATTTATTCTCTTGTGTAGAGACAGTCTGGTTTGTCCGCTGTACATGGCAGAGGGGCATTGTTGGCATATGATGGCATATATTACATTTATAGGTGTGCAAATGAATGAGGCTTTAATGGTGTTGCTGATGTGGTTATGTCTTGTGGTGGTGTCACTGAGATAGGTATGTGGACAGAATTGGCAACAGGGTTTGTTGAAGGAATAGGTTCTTACATTAGTTTTTCTGTTGCAGGATGTGGAGTTGGTGAGAGTATGTTTCCAACTGGGGAGCTCTCTGTAAGCAAGGACTGGCCTGCCTCTAAGGTCTATGAGAGTGAGAGATCATCATCCATGATAGCTTATAGATCCTTGATAATGTTTAGAAGAGGTTTTAGTTGGGGGTGGGTGGGTGGGTGGGCAGGCTGTAGGTACTGGTTAATGGCATTCTGTTGCTGTGACTTCTGGGTATCTGCCTGACTTGATCAATCTGTTTCTTGACTTTTCCGGGTAGCTATTGTAGTTTTTAAGAATGCTTGATAAAGATCCTGTAGGTATTTGTCTCTTTCTGAGACCAACACCTACAGTTTGGCTGTAGTCTAGGGGCGGGGAAACTTTTTTGGGTTGGGGGCCACAAAGTGATGGGAGAACCAAAAAAACCCCTCATTGATATGGTCCCCAACTGAGAAGAAGAAAGACAGGGCAAGGTGCGTGTATGCATTGAGAGAATTAGGGAAGGAGGGGAGGCATCAGTCAGCTTTCACATGCTTAGAATTAATTATCTGGTGGTTATAGTAACTATTTATTGGGATATAGACTATGTCTGAAACTTCTCTACCAGCTTTTTTTAACAGTTACAGATTTCCAAGTGTCTTCAAGCATGACCATTATATGCATTTCACTACAACAGAGCAAACAGGGTATGGGGACACTTACAAATCAGAAAAGAGCAGGGGTGGCAGGAACTTCCGGCCTGGGGGCTGGATACAGCTCTTAGGTTGCCTGGATCTGGCCCCCGAGGCTTTGGGCAAACCCAGCATTGGAGAGCCCACGCTGGCGCTTCAGCTGCCCTTCTGCTTCCCTGGGGTTAGAGCACACAACATGTACTAGGTTGGGACCCCCAGGCTCTGGTGTACAAGGGTATTGGGGAGAGTGTCTTGTTCTTTCTCAGTCAAGGGTCACAATGAGGGTTGGGGTTTTCCGCTTCTCACTTGTGTGCAGCCTCCTGACTGATTTTTCTGTGGGTCAGTGGCCCTGGACCCAACAAATGTTCCCCACTCCTGCATAAGGGGGTGGCTTACTGAAGAGAACAATAAAAAACCCTGGACTTTATTCCTGTCTCTGCCACTGTGCCTGTTGGTAACTTTGGCCAAGTGACTTTACCTCTCTGAGCCTCAATTTTCTCTTCTTCATAAGGACAACTTAAGAAGTTGTTACCCCTCCCCTTTTTTTGTAAGATCTACTGATAAAAGACTATGTTGTAAGGACTAGATATTATTATTATTACTTGTCCACTGGAGCATCTGAACTGTGTGCCTAGATTTTCACCAACTCCTGCCAATAACATTTTTTTTTTTAAATAAACACCAAACCTTGTAATACACCATTATGGTTGCCTGGTGATAGCTCATTTCCCAAGACTCGGATTGTGAAAATCGTGGAATATAAAATAAATGTATATATCTACAGAACTTAAACTGCGCTTTTTTTTAAGCATTGTTTTGGTGTATAACGCATAATTGTTTTCTTTCTTTGCTCTCCTGAACAGGGAGTTCCTACACTTGTGCACTTGACCTCCTCTCTGCAGTCCTATACTTCTGTTAAACTTCAGAATTCCATTAGTCCCCCCTGCAATCCTTTCACCCTTATGGACATAGTGGCATTCAACACTGTACTTGAGTTGAACCTTCACGTAAATAAGTCTGCTCTTACTTCCTATGTAATTGTTGACAATCCCCTTGAAAAAGTTCCTTTGTCCCTTGCTTGTGACACAGCTTACATGCTGCAGCAATGAGACACATTCTTCATTTTGCATGATACTCATGTTCTTTTCTTTGATTACACACAGGTTAAGGGAGATGCACATTCACACCTCCAGAGTGCTACAGCCTCCTCTTCACTTCAGGTTATCATTCAATACACTCACTAGGGATGTTAAAATTCATTCATTTTTGTAAACCTGTAACTGCTGAAATTTTAAATGATTACATGTTAACATGCAGCAGGGCAGGTGGGAGCTGGTGTTTGCGGGGAACTGGTTCCTACCGCCCCACTGCTGCCTCTTTGGTGGGGGCAGGTGGCTCAGTTGGCTCCCTGTGCCCAAAGTCTCCAGCAGCTGATGGAGGGGGGTGGCCAGTGTAACCGTAAGGGTTAACAGACGAGCCCAGGTTGTTGGCTAACTACGTACATGGATACACATTCACAGCTCAATAGCTACTAGGGATGTCACATCTAGATTAGTTGGTTAATTGAATTGTTGATGCAGTTTGCATTGACTATTCGATTAGTTGATAAGGGTGCCTCTGCCTTTGAAGTGTAGCAACAGCCCCAAGGCTCTTGCTACACTTGGAAGGCGAAAGCACCACATGGAGCCCAGGGGCAGTGTGGGAGTCCTCAGCTGACCCTGGGCTGCATATGGTGTTTCAAAGTGGCAGACCCCAGGTTCCCCACAGCACTTCTACTTTGAAATAGTATGTGCAGACTGGGCCAGCTTCCTGGGCTGCACACAGCATTTCAAAGTGACAGTGTTGCGTGGAGACCAGGGTCTAGCCCAGGGCTACATGCAGCGCTGCTGCTTTGAAGCATCCCCTTGTCCCGACCACTTTTGCTTCCTCTTTCTGATAGAGGCAGCAAGAGGGGGAAGCAACTACTTGACACTCTAGTCAACTATCTGATAAGCATTTGCTTATCGGATAGTGGACTAGTCTGTCACATCTCTAATAGCCACGCCTTCCTAATACAGTGAAATCAGATGATTCCCGGAGAATATTGCTAGCTTCAGACATGGTGGGCGACACAGCTAAGGATGCCTGGACATGTTGTATAAATCTGTATTTCCTGGTTTTCCCTCGTGTCCTTTAGTTTGGATATCTTGTTCCTAGTATTTGTCTGTAGTGTGCATGCGTGCGTGTGCTCCTTCTCATTTGCATTCCCTCTGGGACTTAGGACATGTCCAAGTCTCAGGGGTTCAAGCCTTGCAATTCATGTGTGAAGCCTGTGCCTGTAGATGACCCCCCACCCCCATGACTTCTCTTCAGTGTCTTGGGGAATCTCACCAGTGCTAGAAGTGCAGGATCTGCAAAGCTTTTAATCCTTACATGAGGAAGGAGCAGCACTTTTGTCTTAAGCATTTGTAATGGAGTTGTCCCTTTGGCCCCAGCAGGGATAGGACCAGTTACAGAAAGCATTGATCCACACCACTCCTCTAGTGTTCTCTGAAATGGCACTGATTCTCACCAGCACTTAAGTCCTCAGTGTACCAGTACCATTCCTGCTCCCTCACTAAACAGAAAGATGGTGAAGAGATTTCCATTGGCACAGACTACCACTGTACTGTCATCAGTCCAGGATGTTGCAAGTGAAAGGTCCCCCTATATCCACGCTATAGGGCACTGCACTGCCACAGACCTTCTGAGCTATTCATGCTGGATTCTCCAAAAGTAGAGGTGGAGGAAATTGTTACATCTTCCACCCCGGATACCTTTTAGCCCACAGTGAGTCTAATTGAAATGACAGTGCAGAAATATCCCACCATCAGGGACAGCCCATCACTTCCCCTCTGCTAGATGTCATCCAGAGGCAAGCAGGCAATGTTGGCACTGCCTGCACCTGCATTGGGCTTGCAACACTGGTTGGAGTCCCAGCACTAATTACGCGAGCTCTACTGGTCAGATTTCAAGCACTGGTCTGACTCGCAATACAGATCCCATAGTTGAGCTGCTACCACATGATGGTGCCTTTAGGCAGCAGACCCTGCATCTGAATCACAAGGGCCAACCACACAGCACTGTCTGTGATGAGGGCATCACTCTGTTGCAGTATTAACTCATGGTGCAGTCTGAGTGACTGCTGTTCCCTGACCTAATATTGCTCCATTGACAGCACCAGTTGGAACAACTGCACAATGACATGCTTAACATCGCAGCACCACTCAATGTCCCAGAGCAGAACTCCGCTTCAGTATCCACTCCAGTGCAGGACAGCTCACTGGGAAATGGTTATCCAATGCTACTCAGACCCACCTTGGCCATCCTGCTCATCAGCTTTGTCACATTCTGTCGCAGCCTCCAGAACTCTGGATACATCTGAACCTGTGTTGCCCAGATCCATGTGAGAAGCTATTGCACAACAGTGGCCTCCACCATGGTAACTTTGGACTCCTTGGGCCTTCCACCAAGCCCAGAAACCTTGCCTAAAAGACCCCTCTTGTAACTATCAGAAATCTGGGCCCCGGGAGGTGGTGATCAGCCACCCCCTTTTGCGTCCAGCTCCATCTGCCCTATTACCAGTAGTTATTCCAGAGGCTCCGCTGAGTCCTGCTTCAAGTCAACAAGAATGGGGGACACAAGACACAGCCCCACCACTGTGCTTGTCTTCCTCTCCCTCTTCTGGTGGGGTGGTGATTGGTCACATCAGTGTTGCTCTCTCTCTGTCCCCATGGACTATAGAGCACTGCAGAAACTGTTCTGTAGGATGGTCCTGAGTCTCTACCTCTAAGTGCAGGAGGTAGTGGAGCAGGACGACATATTGGCGCCAGAGGATCTATCAAGCATGTCTTTACTTTGTGTAGTTTTAATTATAGTGAGCACTAATACCATTTGGAAGACGTCCCCCCCCCCCCCATTTCCCCCTTGGCCAAGAGGGTGGAGCACAAATATTTTTTCCATCAATATCTCTGAATACTTGTTCATCCACCCTCCACAGTGTTCCTCAGTGGTGGAGATGGTAAACGTGAGAGGCACAGACCCCAGTGCCAACATAAAGGGCTGTTAAACTCCTTGATCTATTCAGACACAAAGGGTATTTCAGTGGGGGCTTACTGCTCAGGATAGAAAATGAATAAGCCATCTTGAGAAGGTGTGACTGACACTCCTGAGCCTCCCTTCTCAAGTTCAAAGAGCTCCTCCCATTGAAATCTTGCTAGGCGTTTACTGCCTTGGTACAAGATAGCAAGGTGGTTGTCGGGGCCTCCCTACAGGCATGCCTAGATGCAGCAGACTCTGCGGCTTGAGCCTTTTCTTTCAGGATAGCTGTCTGTTGCAACACCTGGCTCCAACCCTCTTGCTTACCTCTGGAGGTCTAGCAAACTATCCAGAGCTTTCTGTTAGATAGCATTGGCCTCTTGGCAAAGCACAACAACTCTAATCTGCACATTTTAAAGGACTCCAGAAACACCATGAAATCCCTGAGTATGCATACCCTGGCTATCCAGTAGAACATTGTTCTCAAGTTGCAGGCCATGGAGCAGAAGTTCTATTCCTTCAGGCCCAAACCTGACTACTCCCTTAGGTGCCCAAGATATGCCCAGTGAAACCCCCTTCAGGGCCTAAACAACCCTCTTGAAAATGTGCCTGAAGACAGATTATTGGTCAGCGCTATGGATTTCCCCTTCCCCTCCTGAACTGTTAATCCCACTTTCAACATGTATGGTCCCATATCACCTTGGACTGTTGGGTCCTCTGAATGGCAGAGGTGGGATGTTCTATCCAGTTCCACTTCTACCCTCCCTCATCTCTTGCCCATCCCTCTTCAGGGACCCTTCTGCCAAGCAACTTCTTATGCAGGGGGTGTTGTTCTCCTAGATCTGGGAGCTGGTGTCTCAATTTCACACCAGTCAGGATATCTTCCTGCCAGTGTACTATCCAAAGCCTCACAAAAGCCTGTGAGAACAAAAGTTGTTCTCAACATTAGGAGAATTCTTGCATTGTGACCATACTAAGACCTTTAGGAAGCCGCTACAAGTGCATGTGGCAATAGTGGAATGTGTGAAAGGGCTGCCAATTTCCTCACTGCATATCAACTCTTGGATAATGGCTTCCATAAATACATGGTAGAGTCTGGCAACGCTCCCCCTGCCTACCAGTGCTCCACATTGCATGTAGGCATAGGCCTCTTCATTTGTATTCCTAGCTCACATCCCTATTCTCAAGATCTGCAGAGCAGCTGTTAAGGATTTGAAAGGTTAACTGGTAAGCATCATCCTTAACAGGTGATGCTTATTGGTTCCAGTTAACGGGTGGGGGCTGGAGCAGCTCCCTGCCTGCCATGGGCAAGAGTCTGCTCCAGTCCATGGGAGGCCCACTGAAGGCAGGAGCAGCCCCAGTCTGAAAAGGTTCTGGGTGTACCGCAGGCAGAGCTGCTCTGGTAGTAGGGAGAAAGGTGCTCCAGCCCAGCTGGAGCAGCCCACCTGCTTGCTTGGTTAACGGTTAAACATCACATTTAACTAGTTAACCAATTAAATGGGATTTTACATCCCTAACAGTGACCTGGTCATCCATTAATACCTTCACATCATACTGTGCCATTGTGCATCAGAGCAGAGAGGATGTGGCTTTTGGCACAGCAGTACTGCAATCAGTGATTTGTTGATTCTGATCCCTCTGGCTAGATAAAGGTTGGGAATTGGGGAATTGATAGGAGCAAGCACACTAAGAAAAGACCTTTCCTCATCTTCTTGTAACTGTTTTTGAGATGTGGTGGTCACATCTATTTTATATCCATTCTGTTTACTCTGTCGAAGTAGCCTGCAAGAAGGAACTGGGCATGGTGGGGTGATGAGAATCAGATCTGTAGGCTCATATACAGAGTGCCATACTGGTGTTACAGCAGGGAGGCTGTAAAGCTGAGCCAACAGGTAACTGCTTGGGGGAAAACCTTCCGACAGCTTTGCATATGGTGCATGCACACTTAGCTGGAATAGGTATGAGCAACACATTTGAACAACTTATGAGAAGGTGAGTAACCATCTTCTTCAATTTTTTGGGAGTAATTTAGTCAGCAGTGTTGGAACTCTAGGGTCTAAAGGAATAAAGAAACGTGTCCATAAAATAAGAGAAATTGTATGTTGAATGTGATCAAACTTGGGCTTAAGAGTGTCTACAATTTTTTTTTCTAGAGGAGTTACTGCACCAATTACAGATGCTCTCCCTATTCCTGATGGCTTGAAAGAGTCCAGCTTAATACACAGAGAGCAAAACCAGAATGCCATCGCTGAGTGTTCAAGTCTCAGTCAAGATACGTTGTTTGACATATTGCCAATTGAACACTTGGAAGGTATTTAACTCTGAGAAATTGTGGTCCATGTTACTTATATCTTTGTTATGGTGTTTGCCTGTTGATGCCATGATCAGTTTTTGGTTGTGGTATAAATAAGAATAGCTCCTCTCTATTGGGAGTTTTTAATTGACTCGTGAAGAATGAAAATTTTGGCCTGGGACTTAATTATAATTAAGTCTAACTCTGAGGGTACGGCTACACTGCCGCTCTCTCTCCCCCCCCCCCCCCCCCGAAAAAAGGTACGCAAAATGTGCTCTGCATTTTGTGTAGCTGTTTTCGATCCTTTTGGATCGACTGGGCCAAATATCGGAAAAAAATGCTTTTTCAAACCCCCCTTTATTCCTCGTAGAATGAGGAATACAGAGGCTTCCGAAAGAGCACGTTTGCTCTTCCCCCCCAAAAAATGGAAGAGTTTTTTCCTATATCCCAGAAAAACACTCGTAGTCTAGCCGTACTTTGAGGCAAAAAGGCAAAGCAAGAGTAGTGGACCAGTAACAAATCTAGGGTTTGAGGTCTTAAAATAAACTAGAAACACATTATGAAGGCTACCGGTAAACTGGATTTCTATGGTCAGTAAATGAGTGACACGTTACTGGATGGCAATTTCAGGTATGAAACACACTGTTTATTTGCCTCTCCATTTTCTCTTCGACTCTAACCTGAATTTACTGACTATTCCCTTCAGTTGCTCTGGTTTCTACATTTTGCTTTTTGGCCTAAGAACATTTAGTCTAGTTTTTCAAATAATGTGATATATTAATGCCTAACTCCAGTGGTTTGTATTATCAACTGCTAAAATCATGCTGCCTTGAAGTAACAATAGAGTTCTAAGAGAAGCAAGATAGTAATAAATAATTTGGTCTTTAAGAATGGCTTGACAGTATTTTATTAATTAGCTTTCCAATATTTGCGTGTGACTATTAAATCTCTGGAACTCCATAACATTTTCTATTTGTACTTTGGCTCCATGTGTGGAGACTGAGGGATACCACAAAAAAAAACAAACAAAAAAAACTGAGAGGAAACTTGTGTTCCTCATAGCTGCTGTAGAGCAGCTAGGGGTAATTTTAAATAGTTGGAAGTATAATTTTATTTTAAAAATTATTAAAGTTTAGTGCTCTCCTTCTAGGAGCCACTTTATCCTTGTAGTTTTATTGTTTGGTAAGTGTCAGTGTTGTTTCTCTTTAGAGTCCTTTTTGTGTGTGTGTATTAGTCTTTATAATTAAAACTCCCATCAAATAGTCTATATAAAGCACCAGTTACCACAAGCAAGCTTACACCCATTTTTCAAAACCTACTGTAACCTAAAATAAATTGGCACAAAAGGCAAAAATGAGAGAGTTTGACACACATTCTTTTGAATTTTTATATGAACCCTTTAGGTGTAAATAGGGAAAACCTTAAGGACATTTTTTTCTTTTTTTCATTGTCTTTAACTAGTCCAAACATTTTATAAAGGAACTAGATTAGTATAAATGTGTCTGGGGGTTTTGTTTTTTGTTTTGTTTTTTAATTTTGCAAATAACCACGATTAATTTTAATGGTTAGCAGACCCACTGAAAGTATAACAATCGCCCTTCTAATTGCACTGTAATGCATAAAATAAATAAGTATTAATATTGTATCAATAGTGAGGTCAGTCTCCTGTTTCTCCATTCAATGGGAGATACTGATGTAAAAAATATCAGACTTAAACAGGTAATCCACTTTTTTCCAATGATTTTATGCTGTTGTAGTTCCTCTTGAAAACATATTTCTTTAGATTTCAGCAGTAATCTTGGATTAAAATATGCATTCATCTTTTATAGCCAGAGGTAACCATTGCAAAAATGTTGACCTAAACTTGTGGCGTGTTTAGTTTTTTGGAACTGGGAACTTTGCAAAGTTAGCTGTTTGGTATTCTTTAATTATATTAGGGTGATACCAATGCCTTTTAATAATATCTTTTAACCTCCTAAGACTTAAAACTTAAAAATAAATGCTGGATTACTGAATTTTTCAAGGCAGTGGTCCATGGCAAATTATTGGTGAGCAAAGTTTTTTTTTTTTTTTTTTCTCTTCTCCTTACGTTTAGTGCTTAGAAATTCCACTTGGGGTTCAGGTCCTTAATGTTCTCAGTACTGCATGAAGACCGATATAAATGACTCTGCCCGCAAAGATCTTAAACTTTGTAATTGATACAATAGGTGGGTAATGTATGCAAGCTAATTGCAAGTGATGAAAGAAACAGTGTGGCCCAATGGCTAGAATATAGCACCAAGACTCAAAAGATCTGTCCTTTTATTTCTGTATTGGCTACTTAGCTTCTCTATGATCTTTAGCAAGCCACTCAAACCCTCTGTTCTCCTCTTACTCTGTTTTATCTAGATAATCAATAGATTATAAGTGGAGCAGACATTCTCTTGTTTACCAGAGACTATGCAGCCTTATTTTTTTTGTTGGGGTTTCTTAATATTAGTGGAATAATGATTAGTTCCGTTATTTTGTGAAATCTATAAATGTAGATTTTTGTCACATGGTATTTTATGGTACTATAAAGTGTACATAATACTTGACAAAAATAAGTCTTGTCCTGAGAACCTTAGTCCATTAGAATTATTCCTTGTTTGCAGGGAAAGTATGAGTACAGGAGGCCCCCAAGTTCTGACCCCACGCACTTACAATGATTTTTGTAAGTGTGGAAGGGGCTGAAACCCCCCAGCTTACGTCCTCAACTCACATTTACTACGTTGTGTGGTGCCTATTGTAAATGAGGTTTCGAGTAACGACGCCCCCCCCGACTTGCTTCCCCCAGAACCAATCACGTCGCAAGTGGGGGGGCCACCTATATACAAATTTAGCAGTGTAATATAGGAACAAATTGAATGTGCTCTTAAATAACATTCTCTTGTATTGCAGATGTGTCCATTGGGATATGTTCACTGCTGCAAAGTGAAAAGGCGAATAAGGTAAAGGTGTTTCATGTTCCAGAAAATTGAAGAACTTTTTAAATAAGAAAAGAAAATATTAACATAAATAAGGGGATAAGTTAAGTGTGTGTGTGGTGTGGTTTTCTATTTAAAAAGAGAACCAACCAACCAAACAAAAAAAACCCTTCTGGCTCAGTGTAGCTTCTTAGAGGGGACTACAAATTGCTTTTAAACACCTAAAAATTTATTATTTAGGAGGGCTTACATGAATCACATCAAAGAACTGTTGTTTTTCAGTATTTGTTGATAGTGTCTTCAAGTGGCATTGGAATGAATCATCTGCTTGGTATGGTATTGATCTGTAAATGTATGTAGACTTCAGTGTTACAGAACTTCTAAAATATTTTTAGCTGACAGGATTCAGCTGAAAATTACATCAACTTTTCAATTATGTGAATTTATTTCAATTCAATCATTTCAGTAAGTTTAGTGTATGAGTACTACAGGGACTTGAGTTGTGAATTAACAGATCATGAACCCTGTTTAAGGAAGCTCTTCTGCATGCTTCAGTATGGGATATGGAAGTAATGGCTCTTTCCCACATGGAAATTTTTAAATGCTTTCTTTTATTTCCATCTGATCAAATCTTTAAATATTTAATATAGTCGAGAGCATTTTCATCTCTTATTTCTAAGCTTCTTTCTTTTTTTGTACTTGTCTCTGTTACTCTTTCTGGGGATGGCTACAGGGAGAACATAAGATGCATCACACCTAGAATTCATGGTGAGAGTGCAATGCGAAAGAAGAGTTGTGGTCAGATTAAACAGCTTAAGTTACTTTCTTTAGTAAATTACTGACTTACACAGTTGGGAACGCTTAAGTGCTTACATACTTTAATTTTTATGTAGATTGATGGACCTGAACCAGGAGAAAAGTTGGTGGACGATGACATTTTAAGTGACCATTTCAGTGCAAGTCTTTCGGGTTTATTAGAAAACGAAAAACTGCTGTCTTTTGCAAGCCTAGAAGGAAATTCAACTGGTAAAGTATATAATTTAACTTGTAGCCTGTTTGTAGTGGATAATGTTTTTAATTAGATGAATCCACTTTAACTACTAGTCCTTCATAAGAGGAGTGTTAACTTTGGAAATTAAGTACCTCTAAAATTTAGGAGGCCAGTTTTTTTTAAGTGCTTAAAATAAGTAAAACTTGTACAATCAAAGGTAAACTTCCCAGTGACCCTATGGTTGTTAGTATATTGATGCATAGAGAGTTCATTGCTGAGCTTGATATTGACATGATCTTAGTTTATAAGTTAAATGGTGAGCTGTATTCTGTTGGTTCTGTGAATTTTAAGGAGAAAAGTATTCCACTTACGTGGATTCAAGCAACTCTGTGCAGTGAATGGTTAGATCTAGCTGTCGGTTGTGACATAACTGAAAATGTTAAGCTTGTAGATTTAAAAGCACACTTGAAGTCTTCTAATAATTTATTTCCTGTTGTGTGACTTTTAAGGTGTTTGTATGCAGTATATTTCCATATTATATGCTAAAAATGTTAAGATAGGTACTTTAAATTGTAATTTGGGGAAATGGAAATTTGTAAAATTTCCACCAACCTTACTTGTATCTCCTAGATCACATGCTTCATGATAGTATGCAGTAATGCAATGAAATACTTTCTTCAGCCCAATGTCTCCCACAGTTCTGATTATTTTTGTTGACCTTTACTGAACCTTTTCCAATGCTGATATATCTCATTGAGATGCAATGACCACATCTGCACACAGTATTCAAGATGTGGGCATACCTTGGATTCATATAGAGGCAATAAGATGGTCTGTCTTATTTAAAAAAAAAAAAAAGAGAGAATGATTCCTGTCTTTTATTAAAAAAAAAAGAGAGAATGATTCCTAACTTTTTGTTTGGTTTTTTGACTGCCACTGCACATTGAGTGGATATTTTCAGAGAACTGTCCACAATGACTCCAAAATCTCTCTAGTAATTATAGCTAAATTATTCCCCATCATTTTGTATGTGTAGTTGGGATTATTTTTTCCAATGTTCATTACTTTACATTTATCAACCTTAAATTTCATTTCTCATTTTGTTGCCCAGTAGCTTAGTTTGGTGAGATCTTTTTGAAGCTCTTCACAATCTGCTTTGGTCTTAGTATCATCAGCAAATCACTGTTTACCCCTTTCTCCAGATCATTTATAAATAAGTTGAATAGGATTGGACCCTTTGGAGATACCACTAATTATTCCTCTCTATTCTGAAAACTTGCTATTTATTCCTTCCCTTTGTTTCCTATCATTTAACCAATTATCAGTCCATGAGAGGACCTTCCTTTTTACCTCATGACAAGTTTCTTTGCTTAAGAGTCTTTAGTGAGGGACCTTAGAAATCTAAATATACTAGATCCACTGGATCCTCCTTGTCTACATTTTTGTTGACCTCCTCAAAGAATGCTAGTAGATGAGTTGTCAGACACATAGATAAATATAATTTGGGGAAAAGTCAACATGGATTCTGTAAAGGGAAATCATGTCTTTCTAATCTACTAGAGTTCTTACGAGGGAGTCAACAGCTCTTTGAGAGGCAGCAATACAGGGTGATAGGCAGCCAGTCCACAAGGGGAGCTGGATTTCAAACTGGCTCCCTCCTGGCACCCTGTGCTGCTGTCTCGGAGCCAGAGGCAACAGCACGGAGTGGCAGGGGGCTCCTCGGGAATGGGGCTGGAGCGCACTAGCTGCTGGCCCAACCCCTGGGGACTATAGAATAGTCGAGTAACCAATAAGAATTTATGAAGTTAATCGACTATTCAGTTAACTGCTAGTTAACATCCCTAAAAGGGAGCATGAGGAACTTCACAGGACTTGTCTGACCAGTTGTGGCCAGCCATGCCCAGCGGGAGGAGGTCAGCTTTGGCCTCAGATGCCCTCCAAACATTCCTCCAACTGTTGATCAATTGGTAAGAGGAAATAGGACTAGTGCCCAGTTTTGTGCTTCTGCCCCCAAAATTGGGATGTCTGTGACTGTTCAATCCAAAAAGATAGAATAATCTTGAGAGATGAGATGCTCATCTCATCTGAAGAAGTTGCTTTTGCACACGAAAGCCCATGATACTCTCTGTGTGCTCTCCCTATTATATATTAAGGATGCCAAGGACTAGTCAACTATTTGATTCTCTCCCCCCTTGCTACCTCTATCAGAGGCAACAAAGCGGGGGGAAGAGGGGTTACTTCAAAGTGGCAGCACAGCATGGAGCCAATATCTGGGCTGCATGTGGCGCTGCCCCTTTGAAATGCCACCGTGGCATTTGTGTGGCGCTCCCGTGGTCAGCAGCTGATCTCTGGTTCTAGTGCAGTGTGCAGAGCTTGGGGTCAGCTGGAGAGTTCCCAGCTGATCCCAGGTGCTGGGGAAATGCTATGCAGAGCCCTGGGAGTCCCCAGCTGACCTCGGGCTCTGCGTGAACTTCGAAAGCAGCAGCGCAGCACGGAGCCTGGGATCTGTGGGGGACTCTTAGTCCCACGCTGACCCCAGGCTACATGATGGCGCTTCCGCTTTGAAATGCGTGAGCCCCCACTGGGGATTCTTGTACATTTCAAAGTTGGCACGACACGTACAGCCCGGAGTCAGCAGGACTTCTCGCTGGCCCAAGGCTGCACATGGAGTTCCGCATTCCTCCTTTGAAATATACAAGAGTCCATGCTCATTTCAAAGGAGGAATGCGAAAATGCTGATAGACAATGGAAATTCCATTGACTACTCAACTAGTAAATTATTCAGTATTTAATATCTTTATTATATATGTTAATCTCTAAGGTGCCACAGGACTATTCGGTGTTTTTTTTTTTTTTTTTTTTCCCCCCCCAAAAGTTGTTTTCTGGGGGAAAAAAAAATACTATAAACATTTTATAATTGCAGGGCAATAATGTAATATTTAAAATATATTTTGCAACAATTGTAAAAGTTTTACCTTTTTATGCATTAAAATATTCAGTTGATGTTACAATTGCAGACATTATAAGCTTTCTAGTAGACCACACAAGGATAGAGGGCTTGGGTTTCACATGGTATGTGCCAGCTGACTCAGGTTTGTGGGGCTTGGGCTGTTAAACTGCAGTGCAGCCATTAGTGCTTGAGTTTTAGTACTAGTTCTAGGACCTTCCTGTCTTGTAGGTCCTAGAGCAGGGGTGTGGAATGTATGGTCGGGGGGGAGTCTGTGGATCCAACCCCTGGGGCTCAGGGCTTCCCCCAGCCTTCCTGGTCAGAGCTGTATGTTTTATTTCACTTGTGTGCAGCCCCTGACTGATGTTTATTATAAGTGATCCCTAGCCAAAAAGTTTCTCCACCCCTGTCCTAGAGCCCAAGCTCCAGCTCTCGTCTCAACCTCTTACAATGAAGTTAAACAGACCCTTAGCTTGAGCCCCACAGGTCTGAGTCAACCAGTGCAGATCAGCACAGCTGTCTAATGGAGCATAGAGGCATGCTTCATGATAGCTACCACTTGAGTTAGGTACTAAAACAATGGTGGATAGTCCTAAAAGTGCTATCCAATTAATCTTTAGCATAATTTCTAAAAGTAACTAAAAATATATGTAAATGTTTCAACTGACTTAAACTGAAAAAATATTTGGGCTTTTGAGAGCATTTGTAATATTTTTTTCATTCTGGTTCAGGAATAGGAATGCTAAATTGAATTTAATCAACTAGTCAATGGACTTTCCTTTGACTAGTTGATAAGCAGGGAGCGGCAGTGGAGTTAGCTCCCAGGGTGCTACCCTGCTTTCGTTCTGCCTTTTAAATGTATTAAGAGCCTGATAGAGGCAGCAAGTGTGGGAGAGTGTGGGGGGGAAGGAAGGGGGAGAGTGGGAGCAACTAGTCAAGGCACTAGTCTTACATCTCTGTTCAGGAGTAGAAAGAGTTTACAGAACATTCATGGGATGAAAAAACAAGTTGTTTTTAGGCAGATGGTGCTCCTGATGATCAACTTAATAGCTAGGTTTCATTTTTCACCATTGTATTTAAAAAAAAAAAAGCGTTGTACTATAACTATCCTAAATTTCAAAGTAACAGTGCAGAGTTCAAGTATTTAGAAATTGCCAAAATATCTTTAGACAACTTTGAATCTTTTTCAAAATTTTTGAGTTTAGAAACTGATGAAAACCAATCCTTTTCAGCCAAGTTTTTGTTTTGATGACAAGACATTTTATAAAAAAAATCCAGAACCCAACCAGCTACAGATCTAGGTCCAATTGTTTCATGATAGTTTTCTTGTGTAACTCGGTAAATCCTAGTTTCTTTGCCTCCATTTTCTGATAACATGGGGCTAATAGTGTTTCTTCTTCGAGTAATGTCCCTGTGGATGCTCCACTATTGATGGCAGATTGACCGGAGCCACATATTGAAGCCCTCCAAAGCAGTTTCCCCAGTTGGGCCTCATATGTGCATGTGGCTTGACACCTCCTGTTCCCCCTTGGTTCCTCTTTAACTGCCCTAACTTGCAGACGGAGCTTCATCCTCTTGCTCAAATTATTTACCTCAGCGATTAGTAGTCCATGGTTTTAATAGTTTTAGTGAGTTCTTGTTAGATATTGTTAATAGTTTCCCTTGTTCAGATTTAGCTTGGTGTGGTTTAAAAAAAAAAAAAGATGAAAAATCAAGAGAGCTGTGAACTTAACACGTTGGACTCTTTGGGCTTCAAGAAATGTGACCAATGTTGCAAGCCCATGCCAGTGTCAGATGGCCATTCCCTGTGCATCTGCTGTTTGGAGGCAGCCCATATTCTGCAAAATGCGACGCCTGCTGCAGTTTGACAGCGAAAGCCAGAAAAGATAGAGCTCCGCGTCAGAACAATACTGTTTGAAAAAAGCCATGCAGCCTGCAGAGGAACAACATACCTCCCAATTACAAGGGGGCTCCACTAAGAAACAAGCCGCTTCCCCTGATGCCAAGGAAGTCTTCTAAAAAGAGAACTTCCACAGCATGCTCTCTCCCTCTTTCTTTCCCTAGAGCTAGCAGGTATATCAGTACCACAGCACCAAAAAATGAAGGTGTGGCTCTCAGCCAAAACAGATATCGGCACCGGTGCATGCCTCTCTGGCAGTCTGTGGCTCCAGCACCACATTGGGACCCAGCACCACCAAAAGCCACGGCCCTGCAGACAAAATCGGCACATTCAACTAAAATGGCACCAATTCCAATGCTGCCACCTTCAGCCCCCCACGCACCAGAATTAAATCCATAAGTGGTATGGATAACGCCTGACTGGATAACAGTAGCCAGGGCAAGCATTGCCATTTGCACCCTGCCTCCAGAAACCCATCCCCAGCACCATTTACAACACACAGCTCTCCATGTCTTACTACATTTCCAGTACTGTCTCAACATAGTGTTCTAGCCATTGATGATCATCCTGTATGTGCTCATCCTGTATGGGCTTGTGGTCACATTACTACCAGGACAGTTCTCATCATCCCTCCTGGTGCCCACAATGGACATATCCCCCTCCACAGTGGCCACCCTGGGAGCACTGGGACCCATACAGGCACAGGTCTACTACATCTTCAAACCAGCTAAAAGGTGTCTGTCTCTTCCTCGTCCCCTCCTGCCACCCAAAGACTCAGAAGAGGAGGTGGACAGATCATTGATAGGGATCCAAACTCTGATGTACTGGACATGTCCAACAGATAATTGTTCGTTATTACCTGATGAGGCGATCATACCATCGGACATATGCCCAACGGATGATCTTAAACCGTTCCAACTGCTGTTCAAAAGAGTGGCAGCAAGCCAGCAAGTTCCAGTCTAAGAAGTGCAGGAATAACAGCACTGCTTGCTAAAAAAACTTACACCCCACGATGCAGGGGAAAATTGCTTTGCCCATTGAGGCAATTATGGAGACATAAGATCAGCTGTGGCAAACTCCTGCATCCATCCAGCCTACCTACAAAAGAGCTGACAGGAAATACTTTGTCTTTTCGAAGGCCATGGAGTTCTTATTCATGCACCCCCAACCAAACTCCCTGGTCGTAGAGTTGGCACAGCATATATCTAAGCTGCCACACTATAGAGCTGGAAATCAAGAATGGGACCATAAGGAGTTGGATCTTTTTGGGAGAAAATGATACTCTTTCTTTACACTGAAACTCAGAATCGCTAGTTATTCAGCCCTTCCAGCAAATCATGACTTTGACAACTACTCAAAATTGAGAGAGCTCATGGAGCATATTCCCAACTCAGAAACCTGTCCTGAAAGCTATAAGTGCATAAGGGCAATACTATGGTCAACACAGCCCTTTAGACATTGCTGGATGTTGCAGACACCACTACTAGAGCAACAGCCCTGGCTATGGTTATGTGCAGAGTATTCTGGCTATAGCTCTAAGGGTCCCCCATGAGTTTCAGTCCAAAGTATAGGATCTCCTGTTTGATGAACAAAAGTTCTCTGCAGCCAAAACTGAGGAGGTATTAAACAGCAGCAAAGACTCACAAACCATGCTGTGTATCCTTGGCATGTATACCTTGCCTTATCAACACACCCTATGCAACTGCAACAGGTATGGGCAATATAACCGACCACCACAAAGGTCATATGAAGATAACTGACTGAGACAATGACCAAAGTGGAGAGGTTCCAGTCAGGGCTGCCCTTCCACTACCCAGTCCTCAAAGTGGCAGGTTTGAGACTATGATCAAGGGTCACAATTCAGTGCCTTCACAACTGTGCCATTGTTTTACCTGCTGGTTATACCTCTTTTTACCACAGTTGGAGACCATATCATGTGACCATTGGGTATTGGAGATAATCTGTGATTACTGGATACATTATCACCTTTACTTCTCTTTCCCCTACCCTATCTCATCCCTCTTAAGGCACCCGTCTCATGAGAATCTACTAAGACAGGAGACAGATGGACTCCTGCTGTTGGGCCTCATAGAGAGGGAACCCAAGCAGTTCCATGGAAGAGGGTTCTGTTTGAACCCTCGAGGGTTCTACCTCCTAACCGAGAGAAGAACGTGGTTGGAGATGGATCCTTGATCTCCACAAATTGAACAAATCTCAGAAAAAAAAATGCTTCCAGATGGGCACACTAACCACAACCATTCCGGCATTGGATTGAGGGGAGCCTTTGACCTACAGGACACCTATTTCCACCTCGCCATACGCCCCGCATACAGGCATTACCTCTGCTTCATACTAGAGGCAGATCACTATCAGTACAAGGTCCTACCTTTCGGCCTTTCCTCTGCTCCTCGAGTATTTTTCAAAAGTTCTAGCCTTAGCAACAGTGTATTTATGACAACAGCACATAATCATCTTTCCATACCTTGATGACTGCCTAATAAAAGGATGGTTATGTGAGGAAACTACCTTCATGATACATGTGTCCAAAGCTCTATTCGATTGCCTCAGTCTCTTCATCAGTGAACAGAAATTGACACTACAATTTGTTCAGGACATAGAGTTCATTGGAGCCTGGCAAGACTCAGTTTCAGCCCAAGCACACTTATCTCGACAACACTTTGCAGCCATCCAAGATCTTATATGTATCCTATCCATGAGTCCATCTACCATAATACTTGCCTTCCTGCTGTTGATGGGCCAGATGTCCGCAACTATTTATGTAATCCAACATGCCCAATTACATTGCTGATCTCTCCGTTCCATCATCTATACTCCATTCCATCATCTGCTACGCAAGAGAGTTACTATGCCCCCAGATCTACTTCCCTCTATACAATGGTGGACATTAGCAGACCATTTTCTCACAGGGGTCCCCTTTCGCCAGTGTCAGCCCACGGTGCAAATCACAACGGATGCATACTTACTGGGTTGGGTTGCTCATCTGTGTGATCATGTAGTTGAGAGCAAATGGTCTCCGCACGGGACATTGCTGCACATCTAATCTTCTGGAGATCAGAGCAGTGAGAAGTGCCTCCCAGAGTTTCTAATCGTAGAGTCAGGAACCTAATGCACAATATCTCCACAATGTTTTACATAAACAGACAAGGCAGCACATGTTATCATTCTCTGCTTGTGGAATTGATGCATCTGCGCTTGGGTTACGCTCATGGCATCATAGTTATCTGGAGTCGTCAATGCTGCTGCAGAGCCACAGTTTCTCCATAGATCACGAATGGGAACTGCATCTGAAGTTCATAACTACAGTCTTCTCCTGATGCGGTCGACCACCCATAGATCTCTTCGCTTCCTACCAGAACACTGAATGCCTCCAGTTTTGCTCCCGAGCAGGGATCAGCAAAGGCTTCCTCAAAGATGCATTCCTAATTTGGTGGAGTGCCCCATTGCATTATGCTTTTCCCTGATCCCACTCATTCCAAGATTTGCACAGACAAGGTAGGTTTCATCCTAATAGCCCCATCTTGGGCGAGGCAAACCTGATTCCCATACCTTCACCAATTATCAATACAGCCTTTCTACCCATTTCCATACCAGCATGACCTTCTTTCCAAGAATCTTGGGAAGATGCTCCATTCTCCCAACCACACACTCTCCATCTTCAAGCATAGCTTCTATCTCATTCTGGGAACTAGAGACCGGATGTTCTCAGCAGGTGAAGGATATTCTTTTCCACAGCAGGAGGCTCTCTACAAGAAAGAATTACCTACAAAAATGGACATGCTTCTTTGTAGTGCCAGAGATCACTGATTGACTCTTGCATGTCCTCACTCAGTATCATCCTGGACTATATACTAGAACTCAAGACATCTGCCCTTTCCTCCATAAGTCCACTTGTCAGCAATAATTGTATTCCATAATCTTGTTGATTGACTCTATATATTTCCTTACTCAGTCACATGAAGATTCCTTAAAGGTCTCCATAACCCATACCCACCTTTTAGGGCTCCACAGCCATCATGGAACGCAAATCTCATCCTAGATTGCTTGACCAGACCTCTCTTTGAACCTATGGCTACTGTTTCACTTTCCTCCCTTTTTATGAAGGTCTGCTTTCTACTAGCTATCACCACAGTAAGGAGAGTTGGTGGGTTTGGAGCTTTATGGCAGAACCTCTCCCCCCCCCCCCCCCATAAAGTCTTCACAAAGGACAGAGTTATGTTGAGACACAACCCTTCCTTTTTACCAAACACTTGAACTGCATTTCACGTGAATTAACCCATTGGGAAGAAGTAGGTAATACTAAGTCCCATGCATCCCCTAGAGATGCGATGTTGCATGCTTTGGAAATTTGACAACACTGGCCTTCTTTTTAGAGAGAATATGAGCCTTCGTAAGTCTCAACAACTTATTATTTCTATTGCTGAATGCTCCAGAGGTACACCAATTTCAACCCAGCACATCTTGAAATAGATATCTACTTGCATAGTCAAATGGCACACTCTTACCTATAGACCTCAGAGAACCCACCACGAGCATATTCCACTCGTCCTGCAGCAGCCTCCATAGTCGTCTTGAACTATGTCCCCCTCAGAGACATTTACCATGCTGCCACATGGTCATCGGACTGCACTGTAGCCAAACATTATGCGATCCTACCACAACTGGCATCTGACTCAGTGGTGGCTGATTAGTCTTGTCCACCAGCGCCAAACAGTGACTCCAATCATCCAAAGTCAAACACTGCTCTGTAGTCACCACCAGTGGAGCACCCATGGGGACATCGCTTGAAGAAAAGGGAGTTACTCACCTCATGCAGTAATGATTGTTCAAGATGTGCATCCCGTGGGTGCTCCACAGTCCTCTTTTCCTCCTCTCTACTCGGAGTCTTAGTCACTCTGGTGTAGATGAGGAACTGAAGGTGGCGTGGGGCTGCGCATCCCAGGCGCTGAGGCATGAATGCCATGAGATGCCTCCTGCACGCACACAGCCCAGCGGGGGGAAACTGCTCTGCAGGGCTCTGAGTCTGCGGCTTCGGGCAACCTGTCACCAACTGTGGAATAGCCACACACCTCTCCAAGAACAGTTGTTACTGCATGAGTTGAGTAACTCCTTTTTTCCCTGCTTCGTAAGGGTGTTGCGGTGATCAGTACATTGAACATTGTGAGGTGCACCAATGCTATGGTAACGAGGATCAGAGATCTGTAGCAATAAACTTTTATTAATCCTTTTCCGTGCTATCAATAGATGATGATATTGACGATGAAGAATTCTATGATAACCAACTGGAGGCCTATTTCAAACAGCTGGTGCCACCAGAAATGCCAGGAAGTGATTGTGAAGGACTGGAACTTTTGGAATGTAGTACAGCATTGAAGCCGCCTGAAAGTGGCTTAAATCAGGTAAACCTAAGCCAGCATAGCTGAAGGCTCCATACACTTAAAGACTTTTAAGATTGTGTGATATTGACTGTTAACTAATGAATACTAAAAGATGATTTTCACTTCTTCCAGCAGTTTATAAAAATATCCTTTAGTAAAAGGATTTATCCTATTATTTTCAAGGCGTGATATAAAAATATAACTTAATTTCATTCTAAATTTCTTGCGTTCTGTTTCCTCTTTAGATTTCCTTTATGAAGGAAAAGATACAAAGGGGATAAGCAGCCTGCTATTCAGACTGTCTTCCTGGCTTTCTTTTTCTTCCTAGTGCATTGAGCTAAGAACAGTTGTAGAAGTCAATTACTTTATTTCCTATGTACACGGTAGTAGCAGGGAAGGAGAGTTGATTTAGGGTATGGCTATACTAGAAAGTGTAGCTGCTCTGAGTCAATGGGAGACACTCTCTTGCTGATACTGCACTGTCCAGGCTGGTGCCTAGGTCAGTGTAATGTATGTTGTTTGGGCAGTGGCTTATTCACACCCCTGAGTGATACAATTTATACTGACATCAGGAATAGTGGTGTTAGGCATAGCTTAAGTGGCTGGCAGATGGTTGTCGTTAAGGATTCTGGAAATGTATTGAAATAACTGATGAGACATGATCATGTTGTTTCCAACAGGGGCACTATTGACAGTAGCCTTTTTCTTCGTTTACACTTTTCCTTTTATATCATTTCTCCCTCTCTGTCTTCCTCCTGTGTGTTTTCCTGGTATTCTTCTTACCACTAGTGGGCACTAATGGCAGAGGAACCTGTGGATTCAGTTCTGTTACTGTGGCTGTTTCTCCTAAAGAAGAAAACTATAAGCATCTGTCTCGAGAGCTCTTTCTTCTCTGTAGGGTGTCAAGGAGCTCATCAGGGAAGGGATGATTCTTTGACAATAAACTAGCAATAAAAAAAAGGGAGGGGGTGGGCATTTAAAAAAAGGTGACCCTTTTAAATTGGCCTTTGCAATATGGATCAAGAATTAAGAACCCCTAGCATCTTTCATTAACAAATTTAGATTAATGAAACAGGCTCATGCTTCACATTTCTATCGTCACTTACATTACATGTGCAAAAATAGTTTATACATATTCAGAAAATCATAACTTTAAAAATGATCTGTTACATGATGCATTTTGCCTAAAGTGTCTTGAAGTTATGCATATTCATAAGCCAATTTTCATAAAGTATGGGAGGGTTAACAAGGTGAACCCAGGCTGCAAAGTAAATGCTGCCTCTTCCTCAATCTGTAAGCCTCCTTGTATCATCAATCAGGGTGTCTTCACCCTGTGTGATTCAAATCATGTCTACTTTATTAGGCTTACATGGTGTTGGTTTATTTCCTAAGTAATCTGCCTTGATCTGTTTGCTGTCACTTATTACTTAAAATCTATTCTTCTGTAGTTAATCTGTCTTCAATTTTATCTTATTCTGTGTTGTTGGTGTGTGGTTTTTTTTTGAATAAAGCGTTCGGGAATTTTAGCTCTATTAATAAAGGCTTGTTCATATTTACCCACATTGAGTGATAGGGGACTCATGATTGAGTTTGCATCATATCAATCAAGTCCCTGTGCAGTGCATAACTTCATAATTCTGGATTTATACTCCAGTAGGAGTGCAATACTATGGAGTGGGGAAATTGGCTGGTGCCTCCATTGTTGGTCCATGAGTAACCTAGGTAAAGCACTTAAGTACTCAGTTGGATATGTGGCACCATCTATCATGTTGAATGATAATAGAGACCAGAAGGGCTGGCTGTGAGTCACCGGTGGTACAGGGTAAGAGGCCAGCCTATCTGAGTAGTTAGTAGAGCAGCAATTCCAAAAGGTCCCAGTTTGTCCTGGGGTACATTGTGTCACACATTCTAAAACATGGCCCTTCAATGCCAATTGTGTTATGATAGCAAGTAAGAGGGACAGAGTGTCTTTCACATTACAGCGCCTGATGGTGATTTATATCTCTACTGGCAGCTTTGGGCACCCAAAATCACATGTGCTACCTGGGGGAGAAGGGAAGGACTCATGACTGTTCTTGCAGCTTCCCTTTTCTTCTCTGTCAGAAGTTGGGGAGGCTTTTTTGCAAGGAACCAAAGAAATCTGTGGGAACCATGAATTCTGTGCACTCACAGTAATGCCTAATTCCCTCAGGAAATATCAGATTAACATTGGGAATTATAACATGAAAGTGAATAGTGTACTTCTGGCCAAATGAAGTACTTTGCTTTGATGATGACAGTGCAAGAAAAATTCAGTGTTACTCTAGCTGAATTATAAATGCTAATGCTGCAGGAGAATTTTGAAGTGCCTGAAATTCACCAAGCTGCCACAGGAGTGGATTCTGCCACTGCTAGTGATGAAGAATCATGTGAATTGGAGAAATATGGGCATCCTGTGCAAAGAGAATCATTCTTCTTGCCAAGAACGGTAAGACCTTTGTATGTAGAATGTTCTGATCATTATAAAACTGACTTCAGTATCTAAATAACCTCCCTTGGAACAGAAACCTGAAAGTTGGTAAGTGACAAGTAATAGAGGGATAGTATTTCTCATCAAAAAGTTGATTAAAATTGAATAATTCTTAATCTTAAACTTTTGCACTACAAGTGTTACTTTGTAAACTATTTACTGTTAACGTGACTAATTTTGTGATGTAGTTTTTGTATCTGTGAACCTTTTTCATGAACAGATATGTGAAGCTGACAATACAAGCTTTAAACCTGGACTAAAAGGCAATAGTTGTGATGAGTCTTCCGCAGAGGATCAAGTTACTGGTCCACTTGTAGCAGGTACAAGTATTTAACAGTTGTGTACTTCCTTTAGATAAGTTTAGAGCTTGTGTTCATAAATTGCTGATGTGCACTACTTGATAACCTTGTCACAGGGAAGGCACTAAAATATAGTTGAGATTGTACTTCCATTTCAAACCTCTTAAAATTTTGCTAGGCAAATAAACCTCTTCTCACCCACAGTAAATTCTTCTTTGAGTGGTGTTCCTGTGGGTGCTCCTCTCAGGTCTCAGTGTGTCCTCACACCACTGGTTGAAGTTTTTTACCTAGCAGTGTCTTCCCAAAGTGCACATGTGTAGTTGCCATCTGCACTTTTCTTGTCTGTTGGGTGCATGCATGGTGCAAGTTTCCCTCCGTTCTTTTTCTGTCATCCTTGACTGAAGATGTAGTTACAGCAGTGTTTTCCTTCCTCACAGAAAAGAGAAAAATAGTGTAGATCATATAGAACTGGCAAGGACTACATTTCTCTGCTCAAGGCTCATTTTCAATGAGGCCAAGTCTGCCCTTGTCCCCATGCAGCAGATTGTTTGTGGGAGCCTTGTTGGACTCAACCCAGGCCAGGACCTCTCTTCCATGACCCCAGTTCCTAGCAATAAGGAATATCCTAACACTTGGACAGTTCTTCCCAGCTACAATGGCCAGGAATTGTGAGGCTTCTGGGCCACATGGCATCACGTACATATGTCTACCAACACCCCAGTCTAAGGCTATAGCCACTACAAGCATGGCTAAGTCAGGTGCATAACCCCACCCACTACCTGCTGGCCATGGAGGTCATGATTCCCCTGAAGTCATGCACTCTTTAACTTGGTGACTTCAGGAGGGAGTAGAGTGCAGTTTGCCGTACTGCACATTTTAGTCTATTACCTGAAATGGGCTGGGAAACGCATACGGGAGACCTAAGGACTCAAGATATGTGGTCTTGGGAATTATCGTCAGGGAGCTAAGGGTGGAAGGTCTCACGTGTCAGATGTTCCTAACTTAGGCAAGTGTGTTTGAGTCCTGACTGACAACACAGAGCAATGTTTGACTTAAATAGTGTGGTGCTTGTCCCCTCTGTGGGAGTTTTGTTTGCAACATTCCATCCAGTTGGAGGCTATGTACCTTCCAGGAATTCAGAACATGTTGGTGAACTGGCTCAGCTGAGTTTTCTACTTTCACGAGTGGTCTTTCAGGGCAGATGTGGCCCTATTTGTTTTCCACAGATTGGGGGTATCCCTACATAAGAGTTCCCTAGGGGACACCTTTTAGGTACCCTGGATGTCCCATTTGATGTATGCCTTTCCTTCCTCTCCTCTCATGCACAGAGTTTTCTTAGGATGAGGCAATACCAGCCTGGTCCTGTCAGCATCGGTTCACCACTCTCTCTTGGAATTCTCAATGATGGACTCTATAGCTCTTCCTATGTTCCCAGACTTAATTATCTAGAACCATGGTAAATTCTCTTCCCTCCACCTAATGGCCTGGGAACTCCATAGTTAACACAGGTGGAGCAACAGTGTTCAGAATCAGTGCAGGAGGTGCTCTTGGGCAGTAGGAAAACTCCACTAGGGTCATTTATGTGGCCAAGTAGAATCGGTTTTTTTATCCTTTCAGAAAGGTACAGCCCTGATGGACACTCTGGTCCCAGTCATACTGCACTACTTGCTGGCTCTCAGGACACAGGGTTTATCTATATAATCTGTCTGGGTCCACCTGGTAGCTCTCTGCTTTTCACCTGGGTACTCGAGGCAAGTCAGTTTTTTGGCAGTCTAATTGTATGTTGCTTTCTGAAGGTCCTAGATAGGTTGTACCTGCAGGTGTGCCAACCAGTTCCTCCCTGGGACCTTAACTTTGTCCTCACAAAATTAATGGGGGCATCATCTTTTGAGCCTTTAGCTGCTTAGTCTTCAAAGTGGCATTCTTGGTGGTGAGCACATCAGCTAGAAGAGTGTCAAAACTCCAAGCTCTAACCTCAGAGCTTCCTTTCACAGCTTTCACAGCTGACGGCAATCCCACCTGCAGGTGCTGGGCTGGCAGTGGCAATGACGTTGGTAGGCCTGATGTCTGGGGTGGCTTTGACGAGGGCATCCCCAGTGGCTGGGTGGGCTGCCCACCGTGGTCATCGTTGTGGTTGTGCTCGGCCCGGGGACTTCTGCAGCGGAGGCTGCAGGCTCGATGGCTCTCGCTCCGGTGGCTCTCGCTCCGGTGGCTGGTCCGGTTGGGGCTTTGGAGGTTGAGCAGAAGTTCCTCCCTCCCCAGAGGCCAGCCCCAACTGTGCTGTCTCCCTGGCCTTTATACCTGGCCCGCAGTTGGAGCATGCCCAGCACTACTGTGGGGGAGGGGCCTTCTCTGCCCAGCAGGCCCATTGGCTTCCCCCTTGGTCAGTGGGGGGCTGGGCTGCCCCATCACATCTGGTAAACATGTTTCTGATTCTTCTGTGTATGGGAGGTCTCCTATATGTTTCTTCTCATCTTAAATCTCAGAATCCTGAGGAAGGTATAACACAACAGGTGCCAGCTAATGCTTCAGGCATGGGTGCATCATTTCTTGTATTCCAATGGGATGATACACCTGACTCTTTTCTCCCCCTTCTCATTGAACTGTTATCTGATCAAACCATGGAAGATTTGCTACTTAATTCACAAGGGGGGAAAAACCCAAGACTCCCCTTTATGTGTCTTTGGTGAAAACATTCAAACCATCAAACACGTCATTATGCAGTGCCCCAAATAAGGACTCATAGGTGAATTGGAAGATCCTCTCTAAGGGTACGTCTAGACTACATGCCTTTGTTGCCAGAGGCATGTAGATTAGGCTACCAGACATAGGAAAATGAAGCGGCGATTTAAATAATCGCCGCTTCATTTAAATTTACATGGCTGCCGCACTGAGCCGACAAACTGTTGATGATTTAGAACTACAACTGCATCTGAAGAATGTTGCTTTGAAGATATCACAAATGAGAGAGATACTGCATGTTATATACATCATGAACTTACCATATGCAAGAGAAAATTTTAATAGAAAATAATTCAGCAACTTTTAGACTCTTAAGTCACAGCTAACTGAACAAAACAGACCCAACTTCTGATGGAAACCAAATGGGAAAGTAGGTCATGGCACATTTTCTGGAGATAGTCATGTACCAATATTTTAATGTCATGCGCATAAAAACTGAGAGAAATCCTTTGGCATCTATTGATCTTCACTAAACCAAAAGTTACATTTTTACAATCCTTTATCTTTTTGTCTCATTAATACCAGAAAGGAGAAAATCACCTGTCTGTATTTGCCAAGTTAAAACCCCTACACTTGTGTTTTACTTAGCAATGTAAATAGCATTGCCATTTAGTTAGTTTAGACAACTCAAAAGATCAGTTCTTAAAATCAGTGAACCTTACTGAGTTACAAGAGAGCTAAAACTACCTCCTGTTATCTTTCCAAAGTGAACTACTCTGTTAGTGTTCTCACAGCAGATTAAGTGGTTTGTTAATATTAATTTAAATGATTTCTCATATGCTGCAGGAAGTCGTGAGTTTGGACATCTTGGTAATGAAAGTGAAGGAACAGCTTCGGTACCACTATTTCCCTCTAACATGCATAATGAGGTAACACAACTTTGAGGAACTGCTTTTTGTACAGCCAAGAAAAAATGCAAACTTTTTGATTGTTTAAATACTTCCAATAAGTCTGTGTAAAATTGTCTTGATTTTTCTGACGATTATCACTGCGGGATCTTTGGTAATGTGTTTGCAACTCCACGTGTGGATAAATATAGTATTTGGCTCTGTAATTGGGATGTGAAGCAGAAGGGGATATTGCTCCTCCAGTGACAAGCAGGGAAGAGATCTATAGCTGGTCTATATCTTCTCATTCTTTCTGTCCCTGTGCTCCTCCAAGCCAAAGCCCAGTTGGCTGTTGTGTACAGTTTTCTGGAACTGTACTTTTGAGTCTCCTCTTGGAGGGAAGACTCTAGAAGAGGGGAAGAAGAGTTGGTTGAGATGGGTCTTCTTTAGGTGACTATAATAAATACAGGTCTTTAGCACTCTGAAATATTCCAGGGAGGCTTCAAAATAGCTTTTCTATTAAAAATGATCTCTTGTATACAGGTATAATTGTATTTGATGACTACAGATCGGTATGGTCTCTATCCTTCCCTCCTCCTCGTTCTTGATTGTTTGTACTTGTGGCAATCTGGCACAAGACATCTGGGGTGTAATTTTAGGATGAGATGATTCAATGAAGCCTGCTTAATGTGTCCCTTCTTACCTATATTAAATGTAGCTTCAGGATAGCACTAATAACATTGTTGCTTAATACCCCCTGAAGAGAGAAGAGTATGAAAAAAGTAATGTGCTGCCACAAACACTAAATTGTCTTAATCGCAATTGTTTGGTTATTGCACAGCATTACTCCAGGGCAGAGTTGAAGTTGTTTGTCTCTGACCTATGCATTTTCACAGTTTGGCTTGTTTCAATTTCTGTTAAATATAATTCTGACTACGAAGTTCCGGGATTTTTGTCATGCTTTTAATTGTATATGTTGATCTTCACTTCATTATTATAGTCTTAAGAGGAAGTGGTGGTAAGGTGACTGCAACATTATCAATGGCATTGTAACCCAAGTAAAACAGCATGCTAATGTGAGTAATGACTAAGTTAAATAGTTACAAAAAATAGACTAAAAGATTTTAATTTTAGTTTACATAAGAACAGCTATACTGGGTCAGACCAATGATCCATCTAGCCCAATATAGTGCCTTCTGACCATATCTAATGCCAGCTGCCCCAGAGAATGGTAATCAAGTGATCCATCCCCTATTGCCAGCACTGACAAAGAGGCTGGGATACCATCCCTGGCCATTCTAGCTAGTAACCATTGACAGACCTAACCATCATGAATTTATCTAGTTCTTTCTTGAACCTTTGTAGTCTTGAGCTTCACAACGTCCTCTGGCAGCGAGTTCTACTGGTTGACTGAGTGTTGTGTGAAGAAATACTACTTCTGTTTTTAAAATGTGCTGTTGGTTAATTTTATTTGGTGACCTTAGTTCATGTCTTCTAAATGTTCATTCTGTACTCAATTGCTATTTAAAACTAATCTTTATAAACTGGACATAAATGGTTTATAGTCAAATCTATCTTCAAAGGCTTGCTAGTTTTGTTTGTGTACATACAAAGTGCTAACTACTTTTTGTACTTTTTTTTTTTCTTAAGGATGTACTGAATTCCACCAACATTGCTGAATTCGGATTAGATTCGTTATATCTTCAGCACGTGAACATCAATAAGACTGTGGCTGATCTTTCCGATACTATTTTAGAGGGGAGGAAACAATCCTCTTACTTATGTCATGCTTTTTCACGTGATGCTGAAGAAGTATATCATTCAATAGATGGTATATCTGTGTATGACACAAATCCTGTTAATGAAAATGCCACTGTGAGCGATAAAAGTCCAGTTAGTGAGTGTGAACTTGGACTGGCTGATACTTACCTGTCTCCAACTGCTGATAGTAGAACAAGTGAATATCAGGATACAACAGAAGGTCAGTTGCTGTAGAAATAGCCCATTAGGGCAAAAGAGTCAAGACTGGCTTGTTTGGTGAGGGAACTCTATTGCAAGTTTAGCTTTTTTATAAATATGCTGGAAGATTATTAGAAAAGATCTAAGTCAATTTAACTAGAAGAAATTTTGAGCTTCATTATTTATCAATAGTATTTAATATATTAAATCACTTAAATTGTGGAGTATGTATGGTTTATAAAAGTT
This sequence comes from Pelodiscus sinensis, assembly GCF_052426305.1. Classification (NCBI taxonomy): domain Eukaryota; kingdom Metazoa; phylum Chordata; order Testudines; family Trionychidae; genus Pelodiscus; species Pelodiscus sinensis. The sequence continues at coordinate 89,596,902 of NC_143053.1, forward strand.
ATTTCAATTCCAGTAACATACATTACAAGTTAGAAAATGTAACTAACCAGCAAACATTGCTAGAATTTAAGACTGCATTTTTTTTAACCTCTTCTTCTTGGTCTAAATTACACTCAGCATTTTATGACCCCAATGGCCCACCACATAGTGTTGTCTACCAAAATGAAGAGGGAAAATGGGTGACGGACCTGGCATATTATACCTCATTTGATAAAGAGCAAGACTTAAATCTGCCTGCAAACATTGAAATAAGTGAGAACTTCATAACTGCATGTAAGTAATCTTTATCATGTACAATTAACTACTTGACTGCGTATAATTAAGACAATGCTTTCTTTCATATATGTGAACATAGGAATGATTGGTTCTACCATCATCTCTAATGTTAACTTTATTAAACCTCTGATCCTGTACATTTCCTAAGGAACAACTAGATGGCTAATGGCTTCTTTCCCATGTCTTGTGTCTCCATCTTCCTCTGAGGTTTGCAGTTTAAAGGAGCTGTTGACCCTTACATAAATGTGTCCAAATGTAGATATCTCAGGTGATAGGCACAGAATTGTGGGATCACAAAATAAAGTATGTGCAACTATGCATAAAACTTAAGCAGAAATAATTTGTCATTTAAGTTGGAAAAGTGCTGCAAACATTTTAAAATTACAATTGCATATCAGTTTTATGTCGGGGCTATAACAGATAATTAATTTCATTTTTTAAAGCTGAAGCAGTAGCCAAGATTGCACATGATCAAGAAGAATTTGAGAGGGAGCACAGATTTATGCAGGTTAGTGACTTCATAAAATATAACTTTCCTGGAACTGTTGAACAGAGGTCTGTTTAGTCTGAACAACATTCCAAATGATTTTTCTGTACACAGGAAGAGAAAATAGACACACACAATACATCGGAAATAGAGGATACTTCATGGAAATCTGCCAATAGCTATAACTTGCTGAAAGCATCCCAAACAACATCGGATCTTAGTAAAGATGCTAGCTACTTACGTTTGTCTTTGGGCGAGTTCTTTGGTCAGAGATCAGAAGCTCTTGGCTGTCTTGGCGGAGGCAGTGATGTGAGAAGGGTATGTGGCTAAGTTATCATTTTAATGCAAAGAACTGAAGAAAAGGACAAGAGGAACATACCTGGAACTCTGTTCTTATATTGCATTTGTAACTAATGCTTCCAGATGAATCTGATCTTCTGGAAAGGTCCAGTTGCAAATAATATTCAGTACTAGTAAGTGAGAGAGACTGGGATTGTTTTGCATGCCAGGCTGGGAGTTTAGAAAGCAGGTATAGGACATGCCTTATATTATTTGAAGGACCACTTTGACTACCAGTGGATTTCAATTTTCACTTTTTAGAAAAGTGATATCCTATGTTTGGCTATAGCATATAGTAAAAGTAGGCCAGATACAGGAAGATCATTGAAAGTCTGTGGAGATGATCCTCTTCTGCGGTATATCAAGAAAAATCAGTTCAACTAAATAAAAAGGTAATAAATGGGGGGAAAGTAGGTTTTTTTAATGTTAGCTAAATGAGCTACAGAATATCTTTGGAACGTTGCAATACTTAAGAAAAAATCATTAACTGTTTTTGTTTTTGTTTTTTTTACAGCCATCTTTTGGTTATCATATTACATCTCCAGAGAAAAGGCACCCTGTAGCTTTGTTGAGGCAGTCTGATGCAGCAAGAGGCAATTCTGACAAAGAGAGTTTACAAATTTCTGATGCATTATTTCCAGGTACTATGAAATGGGTAAAACGGTAGAGGCAATTTAGTGAATTGGTAGCGGTATGTCAGTGGTCCCCACCCTTTTTATGTATGAGATCACTTTTTGAATTTAAGTGCAATCCAAGATCTAACTGCAACCCTTGCTTCGCCTCCTTTGTGCACCTTCTCTGAGCTCCCACCCCTGCTTATTCCAGCCTCCCTTTCACTAGGCTGGGGCAGAGGATTGGGGTGCAGGCTCTGGACTTGGATTAAGGGATCTGGAGCATGTGAGGAGCTCTGGGAGGACATTTGCATGCAGTCAGTGGTGCTTGGGGTTAGAGGTGCAGGAGGGAGTTTGACTTGGGTATGGTTCAGGATGTGGGCTCCATCTGAGGACTGTTTACCTCAGGTGGCTCCTGGGTGGTAGAGCAGTGGGGCGAAGGCAGGCTCACCCCTGTCCTGGCCCGCACCACTCCCAAAAGCAGCCAGACAACTCCCCCCAAGTCCTGTTGTGCCCCCTCTCTGCTCTGTGGAGTTAGGATACCAAGTGGGAGAGGAGGCACCTTGACATCAGCATCCCTCCTCGCCCTGCCCTGCCCTGCACAACAAGCAAGAGGTTCCTGAAGGGACAGCTTCTAGGCAAAGGGCAAGAGATGCGCAGGAGGGGCAGCTCAAATGCCGGTACGTGATAATAGCCTTTGGCCAAACCAGTCAGGATCACCTGTCAGAGGCTCCAAGATCCCGATCTACTGGTTGGTGACCACTGCTATATGTGAATAGTCCTATCACTATGGTTAGAATTAGTGAAGATTTTTGAAGGGAGTGATCACTGAAATATATTTCACCACTATTTATTTTTTCTTGTAAGATTGCGTGTTCTTCAATCTTTATATGGTCTTAATGTCTGAGAGAAACTTGAATTGTTCTGGCCATTTCAACGTCTGACGAGGAACCCTGGAAAACTGCGTGAAAGTGAATTTTCAAGTCTTACGAATCATTTTGAGATATTTAACACTTATTAAGCCTCTTACTACTAAAATACTATTTACATCTATATGTCTACTGTTTCACAAGAATACACAATTAGATCCCTATCTAGAAAGACAGTGGACATTGAGAGGGCAAGGAAAGAGTAAGACTTATAACTAAGAACATGTGATAATATATGTTGTTCAGCTTCTTTGAAGCAGTGGGAAGAATAAGCTTTTGTATGTGAGTAGAGGGTAGATGAGGGTGTGTAATGGGATGTGACTTACCACCACCGTATTACCTGCTAGCTGTTCTGGGAATTAGCTTTCAGCTAGTGTCATGTTTGCCATCAATACTGTCTCCACAGTTTGGACCTGCGTTGCTCCCTAGACCAAAGTGTCCTTTTGTGAGCATGGCTTACAGGCTGTGTCCTGCTCAGTTGTTCCTTCCCCTCCAGGTGACTGACAGTCCTTAGTCTGTCCTGTTGCCTCTGTGGCAAACTGCATTCTCAAGTCTAACCACTCAGCTCAGTGGCAAGTGACAGTCCATACTGCAGCCACTCCCCTTTGGATGACCCAGCCACATACTGTCATCTATTTCTCTGGACCACTTCCCATAACCCCAGCACCTCCTTTGTCCTTCATATCAGGGTTTTAGTGTGGCAGCCAGTCAGGCTGGAGCTCCTTGTTGCTCTTGTAACCCTGCCTAGCTCTTCTCTGTCAAAGATATTTCTCATCAGGTAGCCAATTCTCCCTTGCAGCCCAGGAAGAGGCCACCTCTGTTCTGCTGAGCAGCCCTTCTTATAGAGCCCTTCCTGCCCCGATGAGATGCCCTAACAAGCTTTCACCCTGTTGGTTAGCTCTCCAAGCTCTCTTCTTACTAATAGAGGTTCTACACAGCTTCTCTGAAGGGTGCATTAACCCTTCTCTTCCCTGTGTGGGACAGCTGAAGAGACGGGGGGGGGGGAAACATTTGTGACCTTAGTTTAGACACTGTCCTTTAAAGCAACAGTCCCATAGGTCACTTCATGTAATAATACTTGACTGGGGTGCAGTGAACCAGGCGCACTCAGATTCTTTCCTTATTGCAGAATTAAGTCCCAGAGACCTGTGGTTCTATGGCTCAGAGAAGGAAAAGCTTCCAGAATCTAAAAAAAAGTTTAATACGCATTGTCTTATTAGGATGCAGCTCAGTTTTTCCTTCCTGACTCCCTTCTCCAGGAGCAGCACAAGGTCAACCAAAAATATATTTCCTTTTTGGAAGACAATACCCTTTTGGTGTCAATCATAGAGGTGAGAAACTCGATAAACAACAGTCTTCCACCAAAATTGCTTGAGAAAATGACCAGGAGAATCATAATAGCTATTGAAATAATCCTGAAAGTGAATCAAAACTACGGGTGCATCTACACTGCACTGTTGTTCTGGAATAACAGCCATTATTCCGGAAAAACAGTACTAGCATCCACATAGTAATTGTGTTGTTTTGAAAGAAAATTGAAATAAAGGAGGGCTTTTTCTGACTCTGGTAAACCTCACTCCATGGGGAATAATGTCTCTTCCAAAAAAGCTATTTCGGAAGAGGAGGTATGTGGACACTCCACTGCTGCTATGTCGAAATAGTTTCTCACCAAGGCCATTCTAAGTTATTCCTCCCCAGTGCCTCCTGGGGCTCGAAATCGAGATAGTGTCAGCACTACAGGGAAGCCTCAAAATTAGTCCAAGGCGCACACTCCTAATGTGGACATGCTATTTCGAAATAAGCTCTTCTGGAATAGCTTTTTCCTAAATAAGCTTGCAGTATAGACATGCCCTTGGACAAGTGTCTCCTATTATAAAACAATGGTAGACTTGATTATTTTCTTCCATGCCTCATTGAACTAAGCCTTATAGTAATAGAAGAAAATTCTGTGTGAAGGAAAGACTGCCAACAAGCCCTCCAATTTGGACATATCGAGAAATAATCTCCATGTTGATGGCATCTGTTTTTGTCATTAACAAGACATGACAATCTCCCTTGCAACAGTTACTAATGCAAAGAACCTCTGGCCAAAGGATGACAAGCACACGATAAAAGGACTTAAAAGCCTCCTCTTCCTTTTTCAAAGCAGTGCTTGCTACAATATGCTTTGGGAGGTCTACTCACAGGACCTCTCTTTTGGTGCATTGACTTATTGATCTCAAAACCTGCAAAAAATCCATTGTCAGACTTTTCTAGCATATGGATTTTTTTAAGATGGTTGTAAGGATGTCATGCTCTTGAACAAAAGCTGTGGTTCCCAGTACTATCATCAAGTGACAGTTTTGGCTATCACTTTGAGGAGCAAATAACAATTCTAAAGTAACCTAAAGCAACCTTTGTAGCAATTAGGCCTACTTTGTCAAGGCATCCTGTTGTTTACTGTTTAATGTTTGAAATAGAAGTAATGAAATAGACAAAGTTAATATCCTCAGCCTCAAACAACTCTGATTTCTTGTTAATCTACAAGGCTTATTAATAATAATTGTGAGCAGTCTGCCACTGAGCACAAGAAATAACACAATTTACTAATCTAAAACCTTATCTCCTTTTTCAGTAAAGTTACTTTCTGTTCTACAGCTTCTCTCCTCTTCCATTCATTGTCCTAGTGTTGTGACCTGTGGAATTGTGGTCCAGTGTTGTTACTGAAGCCTTCCAGGGCTCAGCTTTGACCTTCAGTTTAAGACAATATTTTCTGCTTCTGGCAGTGGAACAAGTTTGTCAGTTTATCCTTCTTATTTTGTTTTAAAACCCTTACTTTTGGTTTATGAAGTTGCAGTTTACAGTCATCCTCCTCCTTTTCTTTTCCTCAATTGGATGAATAGCATGACTTTTCAATCATCTGCTGCCTCAGTTCTTCCTCTGTGCTCACTCAGGCAAGCCAATGCTGTCCTGTGAACACCTGGCTTATATTTAAAGTGGAGTTTCCTATGTAAAACAGCATTTATAGGCCCTACAATGGGTGAATTATACCCTTCATGTGCCCTGCCAGCCAACACTACTATGAGGCTCAGAGTTGGACTGGTCAGGGCCCTGTGCTGGCCTGAAGAATTGCAACTGCAACACAAAAAAAAGTGTTCAGAGACTGAGCTAAGATCCTGCTTCAAAGTTCTACAGATAACCAAGAACCCATATTGTATCTAGCAAGCCCAAAATGCTTTCTTGTCCAGTACAGACTAGATAGAGGATTAGAACTCCCACTTTTTTTTTTATATCCTTGATGTGATCTGTCTTGAAAGTTGTCTTCTCTGCCCTGGATGTTATTTCCATGGTCACAGAATAATGTTGACTTGCTATTCCTAATTTTTCAACACATAGAAATACTCCTGCCTCAATTGTAAGCCAACTTCCAATGGGAGATAAGAGACTTTCTCTGTGAGTATTGCAATTTCTTTCTTGTCAGACCTTGCAGTCTACTGATGCAATTGGTACTAAATACTATCAGATAAGACAATGAGTTTGATGGACCACTGGCCATGTTTGTGGGTTTTGCTTTTATTTTTTTAAATGATAAAACTGATATGTTGAAATAAACCAAAATGTATCTGTGCCTCTGACTTTTCAAGAGTTAGTAACACAGGTTTTATCTTCTTTTTTTTTCTCCTCCTTTCTTGATGTCAAGAAAAGAAGTAGTCTGGTCCTGGTCTAACATACATGCCTTCTCTATCAAAGCACTTCCTTACATACCAGTACAGAAAATGTTCAAAGTACCAACTGGCTATTGTCTCAAAGCCTATTTAACAACTAGGAAAAACCGCTAGAAATCTGAGTCTTATGAAATGCAAGGGCTAAAAATTGTCTTGCTCTTTCAGACAGTAACAAGATTTTTAGTGTGCTTTCCTGCCTATACTAAGGTAAGAGGATCATCAGGAAAATCTGACAAGGCAAAGCTCATTGAACATTGATAGCTTTGACATGAATGCTTCAGGGGGTAGACAAATTAGTCTGTACAGGATAAACTTAAACAGCAAATGGTCTGGTAGCACTTTATAGACTAACAAAACGTAGATGGTATCCCACGAAAGCTCATGATACCATCTACATGTTTTGTTAGTCTGTAAAGTGCTACCAGACCATTTGTCGTGTTTTAAGTTTAATTTTAATGTCATTTTTAATTCTTGCTTTGTTACTGTATCAGTACCTCCAGTCCAGCTACCAATTCTGCCAAATGATTTTGCTCTTACTGTAGAATCAATTGCTTGTTTGATCTAAAACTACTGTAGTGGCATGCACAAGGGTTTGAGTTGAGGGTTTGAGTCCTCTAAAGAAGTTCAGGGTAGTTTTTTGCAGTGTTAAAAGGCTTAAACCAGGAAATAGCTTAAATTGAAAGCTATTGTAGATTTTCTGTTGATTTCTATAGTCCTTTCATTTGGATTTTACTCAGTTTGGTTATTCTTCAGTGCGGTTTCAAGCATGTCTGGATGCAGGGTCTTTAGGGATGTTAAATTGCAAGTAATGACTAATTGAATCATTGCTGCATTTTTGCATCGAGTGTTTGATTAGTTGATAGGGCATCTCCACCTTTGAAGTATAGCAACGGGGCTGTTGCTACACTTCAAAGGCGAAAGCACTGCGTGGAGTCTGGGATCAGTTGGGGACTCCCTTGCTCACTCTGGGCTTCATGTGGTGCAGCTTCTTTGAAATGCCATGGGAAGCCCAGCATCAGGCTCCATGTGGCATTTCAAAGCAGCAGTGTCACACAGATCCCGGGGTCAGCAGGGAAGTCCCCAGTTGATCCTGGTCTCCATGCGGCACTGCTGCTTTGAAATGCTGTGTGCAGCCCAGGGCTGTTTCAAGCGGCAGCACCACATGGAGCCTGAGATCTGGCCCCAGGCGCCACGTGGCATTGCTGCTCTGAAGTACCTCCTTCTCCTTGCCCTTTGCTGCCTTTTTCTGATGGGGAGAGGGAGGGAAAACTAGTCTACTAGCCTGTCATCTATCCAATAAAAATTTGCTTATCAAATGGTTGACTAGTACTTCGCATCCCTACTTTAGTCAGAGCTCTGCTAGTCTCTCTTCAGTACATGGTTTTTCCATCTTTACTACTCCTTCTGTGAAGATAGGTGGGTGTGGGGTGGTGGTGTGTGGGATGTTTTGTGTGTGGGGGAGGGAAGGGGGGGGTTTGTGGCCAACCTGTTACAGGCAAAGATCCAAAATAGTTGCACATAGCGCAAAAAAAAAAAGAGTTCCCAGCCACAATTAAGAAATGCTGTTACAGGCGTTTTGGCCACATCAGGTTCCTGCCGGCCACCACCATGTTGAAGATGCCATTTTGAATGCGTGCGCCAGACAGCCCTCCTGCCCCGGTGAGCACAGGAAGCGGGGGCTGTTTTCAGGGGTGCAGGGGCAGCTTCATGAGCCGCACTTTGGGGGGGCGGGAAGAGGGTTGGCCATGGCTGGTTTGGACAAACATCATCAGTTGCAGTCATGCTGGCACCAGTCCCCATCACACAGGCCCTCACAGTTTCAGTGGTTCTTCAGGTCATTGGACTTGCTTGGCCTCCCAATTCTGCTCGGGGTCCTAGTATTGAGCAGATGATGGGAGGTGTTTGATTTCTGCTCATCGCTGATCCGCCTATCCCAGCAATCTCTGAGATGCCTTGGCAGTGGCTTGTCCTGCTTGGAGAGGTCCTTATGGGCCTTCATTACTCGCCACTATGCGAGAAATAGTCAGAGGCCCTCCCACTCCTGTGAGTATGTGACCTCAGGTAGTGAGTATGTGACCTCAGAAGCTTGCACTGAGCAGGGCTCCCTGCCATTGGGCCAGGCATCATGCTAATGGTACCTCCCCATATGGCTCTAGGGACTTGGTACTCTTTGAACCCATGGGAGTTTATCCAGCGGTCCCAGGCTGCATGGTTGGGTTCTGGAGAATCTATCCACCTCGGTGTCTTGTGTTCCCACCTCCACCCTCCCAAGCAGATGCAAGTTCCCGAGGAGGAAATTCCACAGAACCTGAAGATTTTAGCAGATGGCCCTGTAGGTAGGAGTGGGTGGAACTCATGACACCTGTATCACCCTGTCCTCCCTATATGAGCTATTATGAGTTTCCCCTCACGTGGTGCTGCAAGATGATGGAAAGGCACACCAGGAACTCCTCAAAATGGTCACCTCTAACCTGGGGCTGGGTTAATGGAGCTTCCCTATTTGGTTTACTAAGCTTAGTTGCATCCACCCAGGTTACTTTACTCCTGCCTGATGAGCATTTTAAAAGATACTAAGAAGGGTGAGAAGCTGCTATTTGTATCTAGTCTAGTAATTGTATTAACAAGCTGCAGATTCTTAAGGGGCAAGCTGCTCTTGCTTTAAGCTTAGACTCCCCAAATGTTCCTTTCACAGGCTACAAATCCCTTCAGCCTGGGTGCAGCACATTCCCCAGTTCAGTCTTTGTTCCTTAAGTGTTTCCAGAAGTGTGGAGCTGTCTTGAGGTCTTCACTGATTCTCCACCCGTGTCTTGTATTGCTTTTGCATATGGTGGAAACTTTGTTCCCATGCCAGTCAGGAAATAAATACTGATATCCCAAGATGAGTCAAGTATTTGGTGACCTAGTCACAGATGTCACTGCTCATTGGTTGTCTGTAGCACCCTCAGGAAGGGCTCTCAAGTGGGAGGTAAGCTCCTCCTAAGGCCTGTTGTTCTCTTTAATGGATCATTAACCTGAGTGGGCCCTTCCCACCCAGCAGTCTAGGCTGAGCATGTTGCATAGTGGATGTTACACAGGTGTAACTACACGTGAGATACAGATAATCAATATTCATATTTTCAGATGCAAAATGATACATGCATAGAAAGTGATCATATTCAGCAAATTATCTTTCCTATGATGACGCACATACTTTATCTTGTGTAAAATATACCACAAATATGCATACTTATATAATTATATTACTGTGCAAAATAGAAGTGTGGTGTGACAATGTTTTTTCTAGCTCTATTCAGGAAGTTGAGTTTGATGCCTTTCCTTTCTGAGGAGGAGGGGAAGTGAGCAGCAGAGTTGTGGCACTGGCAAACTGTTGGCAGGGGGAACCCCAGGAACTGAGTATCTGATCAGGTGCTTTTTGCAGCCACTCCCCTTAGGAAACTGGAGTTTGTGGAGAGTGGTGTGGTCCCAGCAGTCCTCACTGTTTGGATCTGAAAGGAAGACATGAGGTCTTAATGATCACTGCTTTCAGCAGAACTTCAGGGGCATAGTGGATGTATCCCAAGAACATGGGTATTTAAACCATCTGCTTAACTGTAATTACTACTTATCCTTTTTTCCTGTTTTTTATAGAAGCCATAGTGCACACAAAGGAACATCCGGACTCTGCATCAGCCACGTTTACTGTTGGTGCGATGGAGACTACAGGAGAAATAAATACAAATAATATGCAAATTGCTGCTGAAAGTAAAATAGAGGTATCTATTATATTAAAAGTATCAGGAGAATTCATTTTGAGCTATGTATTTAAAATGAATAAGATGTCAAATGTGAGCACTGACAATGAACTTTCCCCCCCCCCCCCCACTTTCTTTCAAGCAGCCACAATCTGACAGTGTTCAGGATCCTTTGATACTAAAGACCCTGCCTCTTGATAATCTTGTGTGTGTGTGTGTCTCATTCTCTTCCCACTCCCCAACTGTCTGAGGCTTCTTAATATGTTGAATCACTGCTATCTACTTGAGATGGATGGGGAAACGGTCATTAATTTCTGCTATCTTGAGTATCAAAATTAAAAGACGTGCCTTGCCTCAAATTTATTTTCTAAAGAAAGCTTTGGTCATGAGCTGTGCAACCAAGTTGTTTAGGCATTGAGCAGTGCAAAACCAAATACATTTGTGAGAATAGGTAATTTTGGATTTGTTAATTTTAGGCCTCATGCCTTTTTAATGTCTCAGAGGGGTAGCTGAATTACTCTAACTTGTACACTGTCATGTTTCTGGGTCTTCCTGACCCATTCTGCATTATCTTAAGTCTAGTTCCAGTTTCTTAAGTTGAAGTCATAGGAGGCACAGACAGGATTTTCTTTGAATATGGTAAGCTCCAGTGATGCCTTCTGTACCAGTTCTTACAAAACTTATTGGCTTGTTGCTTTTATTAGCTCTTCTCTAGAATCTTACTGAAACTCTTGTGTAGTATGGTGGATCTAACTTCGTATGGTACTGATTTTTATAAACATACTAGGTAATACCTAGTACCTGATGATATATTCCAAAGCATGTATATTAACTCAAATAAATATTTAGTACTCCTGTAGGAGGGTAAGGCTGAATTATAGAGTTTATTTTTAATTAAAACTTGGTTAAAATTAAAACTTGGTTGAGCTTGTGGTTTTTTACTTTTTCATTTTAGGAAAGACTTGATAAAAGCAAATTTGAAGACAAGCTGCCAGATCACACAGATGCTATCCTGAGCATAAGCACAATTACTTCTGCTCTTGCTAATGTGTCAGCTAGTGCTGATCCTTCCCAGCTAGCTGCAATGATGATAGCACTTTCAAACAAAAGTAGAAAGCAACCTGTTCTTCCTGAAGCTGATGAAGGTACAGATTTCTCGTTCATTAATCGGAATTTATCCAGCACCGAAGAAAAGCATAATCTATTTAATATGGAGAAATATCTTAAAAAGACTGAAGAGGCTGGGCATGAAAGTGAACCTGAAAACTTTACAAGATCCGATGTGTATGTCCATGACTTTAAGGATAGCTCTTTACCATTTAAACATAAAACTCAAGACACTCATGCTTCTGACATGTTAAATAGTAATCTTATGAAAAAGGGAGGGAAATGGCTTCTGGACTATGCAGAAAGTTTATATGAAGAAAATGGCACTCGGGATTCCTTTTGTGCATCTAACTTTCCTGAGACAAGAGAGAAAACTGTAAACAGGACTAAGTATTCAGAAGACGCCTCTGATTTGGTAACAGGTGAACACTCACATGCAGAGAGATTTAGTCTTACTTCAAATGTACTAGATTCAGAAAAAATAACCAGTGAAAATGAGGTGAAAGGAGTTTTGAATGCACCTGCAACAGAGAAAGATATGGTATTTATAGGCAATTACACAACATTAAAGCCATCTTCTAGCCAAACCAATAGCCTCACAAACTCACATATTAACTATTCCAGTGAAAATAAAGAAACAACTCATTGGGCAATTAATAGAATTGTTCCTACACCAAGTAATGATACAGTGAAGAGAACAGATACAGAAAGCATAGTGTCAAACAACAATTTAAAACTTGTCCAGCAATCTAGTATTCAGTTACCTGTAAATCATACCAAAGCAAAATCCACACAGAAACCGAGCAAAGATGAAGAGACACAAGATGGAAAAATGCAAAAGTATGTCAGGGAGTCTAGTACTGCTTGCACTAATAATGTGAAACACGTGACTTTTGAAAAGCCTTCTGTGACCTCCCTGAAAAGTGTTGGTAAGTAAATATAGCCTTGATTTATCTCCTAAATGGCTCTTTTTAAAACACTTGTCCCTTTCGTTGTGTTTAAAGGGATTATTCTGTCAACAGATCGGAAACCTATGTCGTCTGAATGTGACTTACAATCTTCAGAAGATGAGCAATACAGCTTCAGACCCTCGACTTCTCCACTAATTCATTCTTCTCCCAGTGAAGCTTCTGGAACAGCTCTTTCAGGGTAAACTTTTTTGATGGGGGAGTGAGAAACAAACACTTCTGTATAGCCCTATTTTATACTGAATTTTTAGATGTCTACCTGAAAATGTTTGAACTCAACTTATTGTAGATTTTTGGTTTCAGTAATGTATGACTTTAATGTCCCTCAGTTAAGTACCAGTATTTTTTTCAAATGTGCAAGTGATAATTGCCTTGGGCTGTACTTGGCTTTCCATATTATCCTGCTGATTTGAGCAGAAGATCAAAATGTTTTAGATTGGAGTCTTGCCTTGCCCTCTTATACCGTATTTTAGTAGGTGTCAAACAACCAGCCTATAGATCAGATGTAAATCTCAAGTTTGACTTGGGATCTCCACTTGAACTGTTTTGCCATATTGAGATGAATGGGGCAATTCACACTTCTCAAAGTTGTTGCCCCCCCCCCCCCCCCCCCAGCTACCTGAAACAGATATCACTGGCTTGGCTGCAATTTGTGGGCTTCTAAAGTTTTGCTAAAATAATAGCTCCGTCTAACAATTGTAAAATTTTAATTTTAGAATTGTAAACCTGAACCTGTAATACTGATCGTTTTTATCTGGCCTTGGTCATTTCGTAATCCCAAATTAATGGTGGCTGATGAAAATTGGAACATGGCTTTCTCACTAACACAAGTTATACCCTTCCCTAATGTTGTTTTTTTTCAATAACTGTCACAGTAACTTATTTAGAATTTAAACATTAATAATATATGTATGGTGCATACTGTTATATCTCAGAATTATGGGTCATGCAGCTTTCTTCAAAAAGTTAATACACAATTTTGGATGAATATTTTCTTCTGTTAGGTATTAAAAGATATAACGTATATAGCTTTGGGTTATTTGGATAAATAATAGTTTGTTAAATTTTACCTAACTCTTACATTAAAACGTTCCTAGTTGCAAGGGAGAACATCCTGGGTTTTCTCCATTCAGAAAATGTTGATACTAGGTGTGGAGTAAAAGAGATGTTGGGTGGTGGTGTTGATGATATTCAGTAACACCATATGGCATTAAACAAAAGCAAAGAAATATAAAACTGCTTGCGGTTAAAGCCTCCTTATGCCATAACAATTGACTTGTTTTAGGTTTTTAGGCCATTTCTTTCACTATAGTATCAGTATGCCCCAGTTTGTGTTGGTTTTTGCTTAAGATGTGTCCTTGGCAATCCAAACATAGACCCTGTTGACATCAAGGAATTGTGCGTACATATCCAAGGGAAGACTTCTATTACTGATCTAGATATCTTTGCGTAGTTGACCTATCCAATTTTTTTCAACAGTAAATGGTCTACAGATTGAATTGAATAAAGCATCCAATTAATAAAACTGAATGCCCTGAAAGTGGTTTCTAACGTTTAAAGTTTGATTTTCGGGGTGGGGAGGAGATGGGAGGGAAAACGTGCAAGTAAACATTAAGATACTTTGCATTTCTCCTGCAGATCTGAAGCTGATTCTCCTTGCACAGAACCTTATTTTCAGAGGACTGCCTACAATGACAGCACTCTAATTCAGTCAGTGTGCTCAAGTCCTAGCATGAGTCGATTGACATATGTCTCTGCAACTGAAAATACCCTTAAGAATATAGTCACCATACCTAGTCCAGCAATACATGGGGTAAGATAGTCTTGTGCTCTAGTTTAATCATTTGTCACAAGTATTTTCAAAAAATAAAATTCACTGTGTTGTCTTGGAAATGCTTAAAATTTTTATCAGTTTGCCTACAGTTTAATTTTTAATAGGTGCTTCAAAATATAACCTAAATGAAAAGTTTGTGGCAATTTTTATTTAAATGAATAGTTTAAATCTTTTTGCTGAATTGATTTGTATTTAATATTGACTTATTGATGGTGAATTGCCTTCTGTTTGCCTCTGCATTCATTAAAGGAAATGTGAGGCTTTTCCAGTTTTCTTTCACACCAGGGAAATATCAGGGTTAGACTATCTTTTTGGTACCCTGCTGTGAGTGGAAAATATGGGATAACAGTACAAAGCTGAGCAGTTGAATGGGGAAGGTGTGTTAGTTATGGTCTGACATTTTTGCTAGTATCTACTTAATTCAGACTCTTATGAACACTTTGTGTAGGTCTACACTGCTTTAAACTGGTCTCGGAGCCCAAGTCAGTTGACTCAGGCTTTTGGGGCTCAGGCTATGGCACTAAAATCACAGTGTAGAGCTGTGGGCTTGAGTTGGTGCCTGACCTCTGAAACTTGATCCCCTCATAGGGTTTTCAGAGTCTAGGCCAGGGGTCTCCAAACTTTTCAGCCCGAGGGCCGCATTAACTATCAAACAGCAGTTCGGGGGCCGACTACACACTTGAGGTCCAAATAAAAAACAATCAAAACATGGATGTTGTTTTTAATTATTTATTTAACATTATTTTATTCAGTTATTATTTAATAACACATTCATACACTACACATGAACACCTGTATTAGTGTGAATGGTGAAATTGTTTCCTGGATGCCAAAATAGCAGACATTTCTGGCTTTAGATTTGTTGTCCCTAACATCAACAGTGACCTGAGATTATCATCGGACAAGTTTGTTCTCAAATTGTTCTTCACGTATTTCATTCTTGAAAATGTTTGTTCACACAGGTATGTTGTTCCAAAGATTGAAAGGTACCTTGATGCAAAAGTTTTTTCCGTAGACTAAAAGGTCTCCACGGGCCGGATGAGAGGGCCTCGCGGGCCGCATCCGGCCTGCGGGCCGTAGTTTGGAGACCCCTGGTCTAGGCTATAGCCCAAGGGTAGGCAATAATTTTTTGCCGGGGACCACTACAAAAATTTGTGAAGTGGCCCCAGGCCATGCTGGAAGGGGTGGGGCCTCAAGTGGAAAGGGCGGGGTGAGCATGCTTCTGGGCTTCCCCACCCGCAGATCATGATTGGTCTGGGGTGGGGGAGCCCTCCTCCCCCCAGGTTTCCCATAAGCACCCATACTCCTGGGTTGGGCTTAGGGGAGCATGCGAAGCATTCAAAGTGCTGCGTGTTCCTGGCAGGGCAAAGGAAACTTCATGCGCTTCCTCCTGCCCCCCAGACCCTAATTGGCATTGGGGAGGAGAGCAGCAGGGACTCTGTGGGCTGGATGCGGCCGGTAGAGGCCCTTTTTCCCACCACTGTTCTAGCCTGAAGATCTACATTGCAATTTTATATCTGTGGTGAGCCTGTGTCAGCTGATCTGGACCAGCGGTTGCCATGCTGCTTATCTTTGATTATAGTGCAGACATACCTGTAGAAGAGAAGTTGAGATATTAAACATCCCTATTTTTTCAATTGAGGACTGAGAAAACTTCAACTATAGTTTTCAAATCCTTTGAAAAATCTCCTATCAGACCCATAATTCTAATTTAACTTTAAGAAAGCAAAAAATTTAAACACATTTAAACAGATTTTTTTTAAAAAGCAGACTATAACAAATCTGTTTACATGAGTTAAAAAGGCAAAACACACTTTCCTCATAGCAATTTAACTTTGGCACAGTTTCTCTTTGCTTGAATTTTTGCACTGCTTTTGTGGGCACTATAGCATGAACAAATGATGCATTGGTAGTGTCTGTGGCCAAGCATGCTTTTCAAATGACTTCCTGAACAAAGGAAGATGCATTTAGTCCTCACCTACTGTACTCATCAGTATATTCAGTCTACACTATGGTTCATGAGAACTATTGATCTTTGTTTTAATGTTGAGTTCTTACTTAGTGTTCATCATGCTAAGGTCCACAGATGTCAGTGGGTCAGTACTTCACTCTTTTCACAGCTTGGGAGCAGAATCAGTCACATGGGCATTGGATCAGTGCCTCATCTCCTGAAATTTTTCAGTTTTCTTTGCCTTCATGGCAGGCTTATCCACTATTCTCTGCTGCAGAGCTCTTCTGATAAATGCCAGACATTGAGTTAAAATTTCTGACTAGCAATTTGGCAAATTTATAATCATGTCCTAGGCCTCTACTTGCCTCTTAGGAAGTTTTTCTTCTTTTCTCAGTTCTCTTTTGAGGTCCATCCGTGGCTTGTGTTGCTTAAGGGTGAGTTAAGCTGAGAGAGCCAAAAATAAATATGTTGTTCCCTTGCTGTTCCTCTTCTTGTCAAGTGTCTTATACGAGTCTGACTTTCCATGGACAAAATATAGCTTCCATTTAGAAGTCTAGTCCAGCTCTGTGATCTGGGCAAGAAGCGAGGTAGGCAGGGTTAGAAAAGCCAAGGTCAGTGCAGGCAGCCCCTCCATTTTATCTCTGAAGGGACTGATTCCAAAAGTCAGCATACTAGATGGAAGACGTAAAAAAAAATCCCTAGAGCCCAAACCAGCAGTCGTGTGATTGCCAAACTCAACTGCATCCTTTCTTCTCCTCTTCTGAGACTGTGGAGGACAGCAGTAGATGCAGCATGAGCACTGCCAGCACAAGAAAGTATAGTAGAGTATTTTGGGTTAAGCTATCTACTTGCCGATACTGATAAAAGCTTCCTAGGAGCCACATTCATATGCCAGGCTGGGGGCTCCAAAGGAGGACAGCCTTATATGAAACACATCTAATAAAAGGGGGCAAGTCATTCTTGAGACACGTGAGGCCCCTGAATTCAGTAAAACAAATTTGTGATTTCCATGGATAAGCTGCCTAGTATATTTCCCCAAGAACCGTGAGAAGGAATCATAATCAAGGCATAGGATTTCCTGCCACATTTAAGACGAGGAAAGTACAAATATGTCATTCTAGCTGCTCTTGCCCCATCAATTGCTATAGGTTGCCATGTCTTGCTGCCCACCAACAGCTGACGCGGCAGTGATGTGACTGAGAGCAGCCCACTTACAGAAGCAGTTAATGAGAGCTTTTATGTTACTGTTTGTTGTTTTCTAGCTCTCCTGACTTCCTGTAAGGCTGTAAGGTTCCTCAGTGTGTACAAATTAAAATTCAACCTGGTATCACTATCTAGGGGAAATGTGGCTAGCTGTCTTCGTGGACAGGGACAGTGTTTCTAACTTAACAGGCCTTACTGAAGTCTACCTTCATGGGGCACAAAAGCAATCAGGAGGCATAGCTGCCAATTAATGAGGCAATTTTAGAACTTAGGCTTTTCCTTGTTTGCTGCATGCCCTGGGGCCTGCAAGAAAACCCTGTTCTTTGAACGAATGCCCGTATATGTTCTACCCTTGGTATGTGTGTGTTGTTAGGAACTTTTCTCTTACCATTACCTGTCGATGCAGCTCAAGCACCTTTTGCTTGTAAGTGCTTCTGTGTGCAATTATAAAAAAAGTTGCCCTGACCACATAATTTGTTCTTACTGCTTGTGACTGTTTGTTTGGCACCTATTGGTTTTGAGTTAGCAATTGCTCTCAACATGTCATCTTTGTTACATATAGTTACATATATGTATAGTTATTAGGGTTAGCGTTTGCTGAGTTAATTTAATATTTGTTAGGTTTTTCTTCAGTTCCCTGAGTTCGGGATTCTGTTTATCAGTACAGAGAAATGCTTTGAGCATGCCTGACAGTCTGGTGGTCAAAGCCCAGGCCAGTGAGCAACCAAAATCTAGCTGTTTGAAGTGGTTGGATGAGTTTTCATATTAAGGATCAATGCCAAATTTCTAAGGGCATCAGGCCTCTGACCAAGAAAAATGTAGAGGCCAGGCTGAAGCTGCTGCAATCACCTTTAGAAACCTCTTATTTGTATATGATACTGAGCACATCAGCATCTGTAAGAAGTGCACCTCTGATGCTGACTGAGTTCCTGTACTGCTTTTCCTGGCTGGTGTGCAGGAAAAGCAGACCGCTTCTGAGGACACTCAGAGAGGCAGCTGTCTGTTCCCTATGCCTCGCAAGAAGGTGGAAAGATTGTGCAGTTGAGTGCAGTGAAAATCAAAGCACTCCATCCATCCATCCATCCATCCATTCATCAGCAAAGTTGACTCTTTGCCAGGGCCTGAAGCAGCACCTCCATAGGTGCTGGCCCCACATACATCTCTCTGGAAGAATGTGTTGAGGAACGTTTGAGAGTGCCAACAGAAGATACAGCCTCAATCTGTGTTGACTTAATCTTCCTTCTTTCCAAGTAAAATAGTTTTCACAGGGGTGTCTTCATCCTCTCTTGATGACTACAGGGCTCACCAAGTGCTCTTAAGAAAGGTAGCCTTGGCCTTGAACATGGAGATAGAGTTGGTTAAGGAATCTTCTTGCCACTTTATTGATATTCTGGTCTTGGGTGGTGCTGTCACTTAATGAGGCAATTTTAGAACTTATAAAAAGATCTCTGGCAAACTTATCCCTTCCCATATCTAAGCAAACTGTGTAGATACTATGTGCCCTCATGGGTTTTGAAAACTTTTATTCCCACCCTCCTCCAGGATCGCTAATATCTGTTGCCACAGGTGTCTAACCTAAGTCAAGGGGCATTTAAAAATTAGGTTTGTTCCATAGAAAAATGTATTTGATGACAGTTACAGCTTAGAATTGTCTTTGAACAGTAGTTTAGGGCTATATGGGTATACTGTTTAGGATGCTATTCTAATAATGTAAGGACGAATTGCTTGAGGCTGCTAAGCAAGAGATCTATTACAGGTAGATGAAGGGAAGTTCATGGCAGAGACCATGGTCCTAGCAGCCAAGTCAATTACATTCTTGCTGTCACCATCTGCCAGTGACCACAGCTGTAGTCTGCATGGTTGCCTCAAGGGTTTCAGCAGATTGTCTAGGTGTCCTGCTACTTGAATGGGCATCCCTTTTTTCCTTTGACTGGTGCTATGCTTCATAGAACTCAAGGGAGATGGAAATAATTGTGTGTGTATATACATTGGCTCTGTCCAAGAAGCACTTCATTTCTCAGCAGTTCCACTGGTACCCCACTTCAGGGCCTCACCAACATCTATTAAAGAAAAAGCGTAGGAGATGTATATGCAGACATTGCTGTTTCTTCAGTACCTCCTGTTACAACTGAGTGCCCTAAGGGGTACTAAGCAGCCGATCTGCTTGTTCAGTTGAGGATACCAGACCAGTCTCCATGATTCCAATCTCTCCTTTCCCATTGTTCACAAACCATCTTTCCCATTTCATCAGTACTGTGAAAGGGGAATACATCCCTTTCCCCTCTCCTCCTTCTCAGTCCTTTTACAGGGTTACCTCACAAGGCACTTATATGACCGGTAGTTTAGCTTTCTCCTTCAGGTAGAAGCCATAAGTGAGGCTCAATGTCTTGTATGAACTGGGTATTTCTGCTCTTTTGTAATACTAAAAGCAAAGGGATGTTTCAGGCCAATATTAGACCTATATCAATTCAATAGATATTTTAAAAATAGTAGTGTTGCATGTTATGCTAGTTTCCGTTATTCCTTTCTTGGAGATTGGTGTGCCATCTTCAACTTAAAGGATTCCTATTTTCATGTGACAGTTTATCAAGGCCATGGGAAGTATCTGGTTTACTAGGAATCTCAGCCTCATCAGTTCATGATGCTGCTCTCAGCATATCAGCACCTCTCTGGATTATTACAAAATACATCGCAGTGGTAGCTGCCTTCTTGAGAAGCGTAAGAGTACAAAACTATTCCTTCCAGTATGAGTGGCATGTGAGAGGCCATTCTAGATCCGGGTCTGTACAATGTAATTATTATCCAATCAACTTTTAAGATATCAGCTCAGAAAAGTGGATCCTTGCACTAGTTCAGAGGATAGAATTCATAGCAGCAGTACTGGATCTTTAATGTAATTGTTTTATCTCAAGTCTTGCCAAACCACAACTGAATAGAATTATGAGACTTGTATATATTTAGACCAGTATGCCAGACTAAGTTTTAGGAGTCTGCAAGATTGGTTGGACTCAGTTTTGGCAAAACATTAGCATCTGAACTGAATGTTCTAAGGGTGCTGTGACATTTTGGACTCTCCAGGCTGATGGACAAACCCAGCCAATCTTTGCATAGGAGTCCCATTTGTTCCTACTCGCCTTTGTGTTAAGTTTTACAGTGCTTTATTTTTGTACTTTTTACACCCAAAAATTTCATCCCTAGCCTGGCTACGATTAAGTTGTCTAAACAATTGTTGCAATGGTAGAAAAAAATGATGGAAACTGTAGGTACTGGGGGGTACTTATTTAAAAAATAAAAATAAAAAAATTGAGAAACTCTGATGCTGTTCTCTTTCATTGGAAGAGTGACCTGTGCTCTTTCCCACTGATTATACCCCTTCACTGGGTTCTATTAAGTCAGACTGGACAATCATAGAATACTATGACTGGAAGGGACCTCGAGAGGTCATCGAGTCCAGTCCCCTGCCCTCAGGACAGGACTCAGTACTGTCTAGACCATCCCTGATAGACATCTATCTAATCTACTCTTAAATACCTCCACAGATGGAGATTCCACAACCTCCCTAGGCAATTTATTTCCGTGTTTAACCACCCTGACAGTTTGGACAGTAGGAAAAAGTTCCTATCTAAACCTCCCTTGTTGCAGTTTAAGCCCATTGCTTCTTGTTCTATCCTCTGAAAATGGCGATCATGTCCCCCCTCGATCTTTTTTCCAAACTAAACAAGCCCAATTCTTTCAGTCTTTTTTTTCCCCATGGGTCATGTTCTTTAGACCTTTAATCATTCTTGTTGCTCTTCTCTGAACCTTCTCCAATTTCTTCACATCATCTTGAAATGTGGTACCCAGAACTGGGCACACTACTCCAACTGAGGCCTAATCAGCGCAGAGTAGAGCAAAAGAAGGACTTCTCATGCCTTGCTCACAACATACCTGTTAATGTATCCTAGAATCAATTCCAGAGTTATTCTGATTGTCTCAGCATAGATGAGGCAACACTGGTTCTCCACTTTCTTATCCTTTTCAGTAAAAGAGGTGAAACTGCTTCATTTGATGTGGATCCAGTTTTTCAACCCGCGGGGACCTGTTTCATTTGTCTAATGGCAGGGTTACACCCTGGGGATACTTGCTCAAAAAGATGTTCAAAATGTGTTAGTCTTACTATTCAACATTTGAGTGTTCTGTTGAACTCTCTAAATGGAATCTTTTCTCTGTGGTCTTATCAGTCTGGAGGTTGCCCAATTGAAATAGCATATTTTAGGGGAAGGGTTTATATTGGAAACCAAGTTTTGGCCATTCATTCCGTCATGGTCCACCTAACAGCTATTGTGTGGTCTTCTACCCTCATGTGGATAACTTTTGTCTTTACATAAGAAATAAGAACGGTTTTACTGGGTCAGACCAAAGGTCCATCTAGCCCTGTATCCTATTTTCTGATAGTGGCCAATGCCAGATGCCCGTGAGGGAGTGAACATAACAGGTACAGTAAAACTCTGATGGTCCGGCACTCCTGATGGTCTGGCACCATCAGGAACCCAGAAGTGCTCTGGGCAGCCAGACCATTGGAGCTGCTCTGCCCCCAGCTTCCCTGATTCAGCCGCTGCTAAAACTGACTAGCGGCTGAATTGGGGAAGCTGGGGGCAGAGCAGCTGGAGTGCTGCCAGGTTGGTCCCGTAGTGCTGCCCCTCGGGGCTGCGGGACCCAACCCGGCAGCCCCCCAGCTGCTCTGCCCCAGGTATCCTGATTCAGCCGCTGCTGAAACTGACCAGCGGCTGACTCCAGGAAGCCCGGGGCAGAGCTGCTCTGCCCCGGGCTTCCTGGAGTCAGCCGCTGGTCAGTATCAGCAGCGGCTGACTTGGGGACACCTGGGGCAGAGCAGCTGGGGGGCTGCCGGGTTGGTCCAGTAGCGCTGAGGAGTGGTGCTGTGGGACCAACCAGGCAGCACCCCAGCTGCTCTGCCCCAGGCATCCCCAAGAGCAGCTGGGGTGCTGCCAGGTTGGTCTCGCTGCGCCAAGGGTTGGTGCTACTGGACCAACCCGGCAGCACTCCAGCTGCTCTGCTGCAGGCGTCTCCGATTCAGCCGCTGGTGAAACTGACCAGCAGCGGCTGAATTCGGATCGCCTGGGGCAGAGCCGGACTACTGGAAGGGGGGGGCTATGAGGGGTCTGGGGTGGCATCCCCCCCACCTAAGACCCCTCATAACCCCCCTTCTGATAGTCCGGCAAATCTGATAATCTGGCACCCCCTGGGTCCCAAAGGTGCTGGATTATCGGAAGTTTACGGTAATATGTCATCCGTTTCCAGCCTGTAACAGAGGTTAGGGATACTCTTTCTACCAATTCTGGCTAATAAGTATTGATGGACCTAATCTCCATGAATTTATCTAGTTCTTTGTTGAATCCTGTTGAAGTGCTGGTCTTTACAACATCCATTGACATGGAGTTCCACAAGTTGACTATGTGGTGGTTGTTTTAAACCTGATATCTAATAATTTCACTATGTGACTCCTCATTCTTGTTACAGAAGCAAAAACTTTTACTGATTTTATTTTGTCCATACCAGTCATGGTTTTCTAGACATGCCATATCCTCCCTTTGTCTCTTCTTTGCTAAGATGAAAAGACCCAGTTTTATTACTCTCTCCTTATATGGCAGCCATTCCATTCACCCAATAATTTTTGTTGCCCTTTTCTGAACTCTTTCCAATGCCATGATAACGTCATTTCATCTTTTTTTAAAAAAAAAAGCTATCTGCACACAGTTTCAAGGTGTGGCTGTGTCCTGGATTTATATCTAAGCAATAAAATATTCTGTCTTATTCTCTGTTTCTTAATGATTCCTAATGTTGTTTGCTTGGACTGCTCCTACATATTGAGTCGAAGTTTTCAGAGAACTATTCACAATTACTCCAGATATATATAATCTGTCTCCCCCTCTCTAAACTAATTTTGTCTCCATCATTTTATATGTATAGATGGGATTGTTTTCCAATATGCATTACTTTGCATTTATCAGCATGAAAATTCATTTGCCATTTAGTTACCCAGTCATCTGGTTTTGTGAGATGCTTGAATGCCAGAGTTATCCTTCAGTCCTCCTTGTTCCTATCACCTGTGTTGATGGTTTGAGTCACCACAGGTCGAAGGCACATTAGAAGTAAAACAGCTGCTGTTCTGTTCTGTATCTGTTTTTGAAGTGCTTGCTCATGCACAGTAGTGGTATGCGTTGGCCTTGTGGCCCAATGCCAGAAGTCTTTCCCTCAGCAGTATCCGTAGGGGAGCAGCCCTGGCTACCCCTGGAGTGGTGCCTCAATGACACAGTATAAGGGGCGCTGTGTGCTTCCCCACCTCAGTTCCTTTCTTGCTGCCAGTGATGGTGTCAGAACTGCTGGGCTCCAGACAGCTTCTTTTTTTGCTGCATAGGCAGTACTTTTCTGCAGTTCAGAGGTGGAGAATAAGACAGCAGTGGTTGATCTGGGTTAGCCCCTGGGTTGCCGCCGCTGTATTTACCTGTGAATCTGCTGGTATGGGTACTTGCAGCTCCTGTTGGCCATTCTCAGCAATGGGAGCTGTGGCATGAACTGAGACACCACTTCCTGCAGCTCCCGTTGGCCAGGAACAGTTATCTGTGGCCAGTGGGAGATGCAGTGCAGAGGTGCAGGTAAATTTTGAAGGTACGCCCAAGGGTGACACATCAGATACTCGAGTGGATCCAGTCCCCCCTGTGTTTGGCACCCACTTTTCACATTTCCTGCTGAGATGGTCCTCCATGTCTGACTGTTGGGTCCTCAGTATTGTATTTTAGGGATATAACCTCTAATTCCACCATCACAGTCCAATCCTTAGGAGTGCTAAATCTCCCGGACTCGAGTCATATTTGTTAATGAAATTTTTTGATGACCACATTGCCATCAGTATGTAACTTAGCCAGTAATAGAAACTTGTTGTCCAGTCTCTGTCTAGTGCCATATTTTGACCGACATCTTCATGCTATAGTTCCTGGTAAAGGAAGGTGGGATATAATTTACTTCATTTTTGCATGTCTGTATTTAAAGAATGATCCTGCTTTCCACCCTGGCATAGTGCTTCAATGAAAATTCCACTGTGATAATGGGGAAACTTCAAGCTTTCGAGAGAAAATCACTGAAAGCCACAGATCCAGCCCACCCAGAAAACAGGGATTATCTAGAGTCAGATAAACTAACATTTTAAAGTTTCAGTTTCATTTGGTTAGGGGAAAACTATTCCTTGCTGTGTAGTAGAAGAAACTTGGATTTTTTTTTAACAGTTAACATAATCCATTTGAGGAAAGTGGGATGAGTTACGCTAGTTATGGAAGTAACTTAACTGATGGGAACTTGATAACTTAGTCTAGTTCTAGCCCCAGGCTGCAAGCAAGTGGGAACACTCATGGTTGTTCTATTAGAGGACTTTATTATTAGAAGAAAGGGAACTTCCAGAAGTTTGTTTAAACTGTATTTATATCAAAAGATCTTGTAGATAATTCCAAGCACAGTTGCCTGTTTTACATCGGTATGTACCAAAAAGTGAAACCTAATTGTTTTCTTACACTTAGGCTAGGCAGAACTCAATTTTTGCTTTCTATAATTTTGATGGATAATCAAGGTTATTTTAAATATTTCCTCCAATTTTTTTTTCTATTTTTAAATTTGCATAGTGGCAGGAAATTATGGTCAGACAATTATTTAGTGACAGATGTCGATATTCAGTTCAAAGGTTTATAAGGGTTGAAACTACATTTTGACACATGATGTTCACAAACTAAATACCCTTCATTCTGATTCTCAAAAAGCATTTTTCTTGGCCTAGGTGTACATTTTGATTATCAATAGAAATATATTTTCATCAGTTTGTGTAAATTGACGTTTACTGACATTTACCGATAAAATCAATCGTTTGAAGGCTATATATCTTATAATATTAATGTGTGATATTTAACAATTTATTTTTTAGAGTAATAATGCTAGTGAGTTGAGCACAACAATAATTCGAGCCAGTCCAACTCCATTAGTAGAACAAACTACTGAAAAACCTGAAGACTTCTCATGGCAAAGAAACAAGAGAGAAACATCGTTAAATATTAGTCAGAAGAGCACTAATGAGAAATCAGAAGCAAATGAGTCAACGGGTCATAGCAACAAACTTGAAGATGCACTACCTACACATAAATTGTCCAAAGAGGGTTTGCTAGAGAGTGAAAATGAGTTTACGTCTAATCTCCCAAACACAATGCCCAGTAAGAATGAGATGGACCATGTTAATCCAGCTTTACCTAGCAAATGTGTGCTCCAGCCATTATCTGTTAATGTTGACATACCTGTAACTTGGCAGGATCATACAAAGAGGCCAGGATTATCCTCTTTAAATATGGTACCCACATACAGTGGATTAGGTGCTTATATTCCATTCAGTCAAAATACATGTGGTGAACAGTATATTCCTGTTGCAAGCTTCAAATCCCATGGGTCTGCTTCCGAGACTCAGACCGTGTCCTCTGCAATTCCCACACTACTTACTGGACGTTCACTTGCAGCAACAGCATTTGCTCAACAGTACCTGGGAAACATGCAACCAAGTGGAAATGTTTCTTTGCCACAGTATGGTGGCAGCTGTGCCACTTGCTGTCTTCCAGCTGGACTTCCTTTCTCTAGTATGCCAGTGGGACATATTCAAAATTCAGTTGCAGTAGGAATTCCTTTAGGTCCAAGTGTTGGGCCTAGATTGTTGGGTACATCTTCACTTTGTAATCTACACGCTGCTCCCTGGAATTCAAATACTTTAAGTACAGAATCTTACATTGGGCAATCGGCTAGCACAAGTGGAAATGAATGTTGGGAGCCACCTGGGTTTGGTAAGTTTTTCTAAGTGACATTTTTGTTTAAAATATTGTTACTGATCAAAACCGTTTAAAATGGTAATCAAACTTAATTACTGAAAGAAACAAACTTTCTGTGTCTCACTGATAGACAGCTGCATCAGTCATTTAGTTTGTTGTACATACACTGCTTTTATCAGACTCTGTTAATTCTTTCTATTTTGATTTAAATTGTGTTTAAATCAGTGTTGACAAATTGCTTAGCCAGCTCAAAGATATCTGTTTGGTTATTAGATACACTAGATTCTGACCTGGTTCTTTCTAGAGGATGTGGCAGGATCTTTAGGGAATGTGAGGGACGATGTCATAGAAAAACCTGCCCTTCAGTTCTGGTTGGTGGAACACATCTTAATGGTTCAACCAACCAACCAAACAATGAAAGTGCTAATGGTTCTTGATGTCTGTGTGGAATCGGGTGTTGGTCATTTTCCTTTCCATATGCAAACTAATGATTCTTATCAGCCTCTTGTAACTATTTAGTCTTTAAGGAGCTAATAAACAACAAATACAGGCAGTCCCTGGGTTACGTACAAGATAGAGACTGTAGGTTTGTTCTTAAGTTGAATCTGTAAGTTGGAACTGGCGTCCAGATTCAGCCGCTGCTGAAACTGACCAGCGGCTGACTACAGGAAGCCCGAGGCAGAATTGCTCTGCCCTGGGCTTCCTCGAATCAGCCGCTGATCAGTTTCAACAGCGGCTGAATCTGGACGCCAGTTCTGACTTACATACAGATTCAACTTAAGAACCCCAGGCATTCCCAAGTCAGCTGCTGCTGAAACGGATCAGTGGCTGATTCCAGGAAGCCCGGGGCAGAGCAATTCTGCCTCGGGCTTCCTGTAGTCAGCCGCTGGTCAGTTTCAGCAGCGGCTGACTTGGAGACACCTGGGACAGAGCAGCTGGGGTGCTGCTGGGTTGGTCCAGTAGCGTCGCTCCTCGGCGCTACTGGACCAACCCAGCAGCACTCCAGCTGCTCTGCCCCAGGCATCCTGATTCAGCCGCTGCTGAAACTGACCAGCAGCGGCTGAATCAGGACGTGGGGCAGAGCAGCTGGGGTGCCGGGTTGGTCCAGTAGCGCCAAGAGCGGCACTGCGGGACCAACTGGCAGCGCCCCAGCTGCTCTACCACAGGCGTCCCGAGAAAAGCCTGGTCAGACCAGGGAGATGTGGAGGACTGGGGCGGCGGAACCGCAGCGCCTCTCGGTCCCGCCGCCCCCGTCTCCCTGGTCTGCGGGGGGGGGGGCGCACTAGCTGCGCCCCCCCCCCCCCCCCCCCGCAGACCAGGGAGATGGGGGCAGCGGGACCGAGAGGCGCTGCGGTCCCACTGCCCAGGTCCTCCACATCTCCCTGGTCTGCTGCCCCCTCCTCCCCCCCCCCCCAGCAGACCAGGGAGATGCGGAGCAGCTTTTCTCTCCCCGGAGGACGCGGGCGGCGGGACCACGGCACGTCTGGGCGGTCCTGCCGCCCGCGTCCTCCAGGGCGAGAAAAGCTCCGTTCGTAAGTGCGGATCCGGCGAAAGTCAGATCCGCGTAACCTGGGGACTGCCTGTAGCCTAAGTTTTTCCTGTTCTAACTTAGCTACCCCTCTGAATCTTTCAGTTAAGGCAGCAATAAAATAAAATTATAGTTGTTACCGGCAGTGTTCCCGCTAAGATTTTCCATCCATGAGCACAGTGAGTTTTTTGTCTTGTGCGCCAACAAGGTGGTTGTGGGCACTTGTTCGGATGTGTGTCCCTGTGGCACCCACCAGTGGCACTGCTCCCAAAGACTCTCCCAGGTAGCACCTCTCTGCCAAGTGACCCCAGCTGTAGCTGGCTGAAGTAGTCCTGGCCCTCCCACCACACAGCTCCAGCTCTGGGCCCAGCCGGGGCCGCTGGCATGGCTGCCTGCCATATGACTCTGGCTCTGGCCCCAGCTAGGGCCTCCAGAGCAGCCACTGGAGCAGCCACCAGCTGCCTGTCACACAGCCTGCAGCTCCAGCCTGGGGAAGGTCTGACACTAGGGGGAGGGCTGTGTGGTGGCTGTCCTGCTGCTCCTGGGGCAGGAGAGCCACCTGCCATGGAGCCCTGTCTCTGAACAGCTGAGCAGCCACTCTGTGGTTGTGCTGAGGAGGTGGTGGGCCTCAAATTCTTGGTGTGCGCCCACGCAGGTGCGCACCTTAGAGGGAACACTGGTTACAGACATACAAAAAACCTGGAGGTTTGAAACCTTCTGAATATGTAACAAGTTCTGTTGTAATTGGAGAGGCTTTTCAATTTAATGATACAAATTGGTGCCTAATTTCTGTAGTGTTCTAGAACTCTGCTGAAGAGCAGAAACTGAAAGTCAGCAGTCAGTTTTGTAATAAAGTCTATCACGTTAAATAAATAGACTAATCTGTATTGTAATCCTGATGCTTATAGACATACACATTTCCTCTGAGGCATATGTAACACCCCCTCAGTTGTTGTTCCATTTAATATGAAACCTTGAGTTCAGCCAGTACTCTGTGTTTTGTTGTTGGCTTTAGTAATTGCATTTGGTATGCTTTTCTTAAATCACCTCATTTTTAATTACATTAAAATCTTGAACACTTAACTAAAGTCCTCAAATTCAAGCTCATAGGCAGGGCTCTACAAACCGCCATGAAATCCACTCACCAGCCCTGCACTGCACATGTGCCGGACCCGCATTGTGCATGTGTGTGCCGCCAGTGGACGGGGCCACCGGCTGAAATCTACTCGCCATGGGCAAGTAGATACACTGATTTGTCAAGCCCTGCTCATAGGGTTACAATTGCAAGAAATCTCAAGGCAGTCAGTCATGCTTAGAATCAAGGTGATTGCCAGGTTATGAACTATTTTAACTTCATCATACACTTGATGGTCTGGTTTAGTTACTTTCATCATAATGCTTGTGATAGCAGTTGTTGATGCATACATTTGTAGATGTACAGATACTGGCAATTAATAGAGATGTTTTCTTTCCTAGGCAATGTGAGAGTACCAGAGGAGCTTAAGTTTCCTAACGCTTGTTGTGTGGGAATTGCATCACAAACTAATCTTAGTATTTTTAATCCAACTGAACGATGGTTACAGGTCAGCATTGGAATATTCAGTATTTCAGTTAATGGAGAAAAGGTAAGCTTTTTCTATATAGCTTTTAGTGTACATTACGGTACTTCAGGTGCCAGGGACAATAAGTACAGAGTCCATTGAAGCCTTATATTCTTCCAAAACTCTTCCCCTCCTGCAATTGTATTGAATCAAACTTCAACTCCTCTCCTTTCTTACCATTATGAAACACATTCCAGTGGGAAGAAATTCTGTGGTTGGTTCCTTCCAGACTAGTTGATTGATGGTTGGGACCAAACCCCACTGCAGCTCTGTAATTTAAAACACAGTAGAAGCCTGGGGGCAGGCAGCCCAGCTCCTATCACCTTTTAAATTGCAGAGCTGCAGTTGGGTGTGGTCCTGCCATGAGCTGGG
Organism: Pelodiscus sinensis; assembly: GCF_052426305.1. Taxonomy (NCBI): domain Eukaryota; kingdom Metazoa; phylum Chordata; order Testudines; family Trionychidae; genus Pelodiscus; species Pelodiscus sinensis. Next base: position 89,626,392 of record NC_143053.1, read on the forward strand.
ACTGAGCCAGACTGTCTTCCCCTATTGAGTAGTTGATAGAATTTTCATCAACTACTCGATTACTAAAAGAATTTTCATCAACTACTCGATTACTAAAATAACATAATTTTAACACCTTATTAGGAGCTTCTTTTCAGATATTAGTTCATGATCCCAACTTAAATCTCTGCATTGCAGCTGGTGCAAACGTTTACCAGCTATCCTGACTGATGCTAAGTACTGCTTGAATATTTGAAACCTGAACTGGTAACTGTTTACATTGAGTTTTAGGTTGCAGCTTAGTCTTCCTGTGTAATGTGCTCTGAAACAGCCTTAATATTTTTTTACTGTATAAGCTGTATAGCTTCATTTTGTAAAACTAATTCTTCATAGGCAGAATCTATAGGGGTAATGGAGAGTGAACATAAGTAAGTTTGCGTTGCAGGAAGTTAAGTTCCTTATTCTACTTGTCCTAAGCAGTTCAGTGATCTTGGTGCTGTACAAACTGAAAATATAAAATTGGTGCCACAGTTGGATGATATAGAACCTGGGGAAAGGTGAAGGTAAAGGTAACCTTAAAACCATTAGGTAAAAATATGATCAAGTATCAGTTAACCACCTACCGACCTATTGTTAGTTTGCTTCATGGGCATCATCTTAGGAGTGAGTCTTGAGGATGGAGTACTTTGCTTGCTTACTTTTTTTTTTTAACTTGTAGGAACTAACATGTCTTAATTTTTTTTTTAAAGATGGATCCTCTGAAATATCAATGTTTAGTGTTTAAGAACAAAACCATTATAGGACCTCATTCTACAGAAGAGCTGAAAATACTTTTCTTACCTTGTGATCCTGGAATTTTCCAGTGTGTCCTCAGTGTTTCATCTTGGCCAGTTTCTGCAGATGCTGGAACAGTAGTCCAGGCAGAAGCTTTGGCAACAAGGGTAGTTTTGACAGCAGTTGCTGAAAATCCTAATTTAGAGGTAAGAAGCAGTTATACTGTTATATTGAAAAGATATGTTCTTGTATGTTTGCTTCTTATGAATATTTTAAATTATTAGAGCACAAGATGACTTTATTTCAAAAGAGATGAGAATATTTCATGTAAGGAATAAGGTACCAGACTTACAAACTTTAACACAAGATATTTAGCACTATTAATGTGCAGTGGGGCACCTGTATGGGGTATTAGATACTACAGTTGCATGGGTGATTGGCTAAAATATGGAGTACAGTTTCTTATTCATTTAGTCTTAATAGCTGGGTGGTTAAAATATGAGTGTTCTACAAGTAATTGTCCACATGAGTACTCCTTCTGGTGCATATACTCAATGTATTTAAGGTTTTATTTTATTTTATGTTGTGTTGTGTTGTGTTGTGTTGTTTTTTGTTTTTTTGTTCAGCATTGTCTGAGCCATGGATGCTCATATGCTCCTTCCTCACATGGACCTTTTTTCTATCATCAAACTGGTGGTGATTTCCTACTACTGCATGATCAACCATGAACAATGATCTAACCATTCATTCCTGCAGTTGATGTGGTTAAAACCAGGAAGCAAGCCTGGTTATGAAAAGCCTGTTCTGGAGTCTCTGCTCTTACAAACGCAAGAGTTTTTCTGTTAAGTATTTGTGCAAGAGAGCATCTACACTGGCATGTGCTTTTGCGCAAAAGCATCCGTGCCAGTGTAGATGCTGTCTTGCGCAAGAAAGCTCCGATGGCCATTTTAGCCATCGGGCTTTCTTGCACAAGAAATTAACGTTGCCTGTCTACACTGGCCTCTTGTGCAAGTATTCTTGCACAAGAGGGCTTATCCCTGAGCGGGAGCATCAGAGTATTTGCGCAAGAAGCACTGATTTTGTACATTAGCATGTCAGTGTACTCGCGGCCAGTGTAGAGAGGTGGCAAGATTTCCAATGGAAAATCTTGCCAATGTAGACACAGCCTTGCTCTCTCAGGAGCTGGTTGCTTTATCCTAATTTCTGTTCTCATATTGAGGTGTTCTTGTCGGACCCTCCTGTGAATTTGAGGGAGCAAGTCAGTTCCTTGACTCAGTTAAACTGTCACAAAGTTGGTCATATTTCTGGTTCTGTGATATGTCCATAGGCATACTTTCAAACACAGCTGCTCCAGCTTGGTATACGCCTGTTGGTCATGCTGCCTACAAGTTCTCTTGCCTGTTTACTATGGTCTTAGCAATTACTAGTTCTTTCCTTACTTGATGTTTGCAAAGAAGTCTGTTACTAGAAATAGTCTTTGACCTGGTCCACACTAGGAAGGTAAATTGAACTTCGCATCAATAGGTCAATTTTGTAGACCATAAGTCTGTCACCAACCACGTTCCACCAACTCTAAGGGAGGTTAAAGTATATTCCTGTACTACTTGATGAGAGAGGAGTACAGAAATATACAATGCAAAGAAATAAATAATGCAAAAATCGACCTTATGCGGTCAACTTTTGATAGTGCATATGCATCACTGTGAAAGTCAATGTTCCTCTCTTTTGTGAATTCTGTGTTCTTACTGAGTTGCTTCCATGATACTGCTGTTCAATGCTAAAGAATTTTACTGTATTAGTAGAAAAATTACTTTATGCTCAAATAACTAGCTAAAAATATAGAGAAACTATTTTTTGTTTCGTTTTATGTACTGACATTGTGGGTAGTGGAGGAAAAAAATGGAACTAGTTAGCTCATATGTTGTGCAGGTGCGTTTGGAGTACAACAGCAGCAAAGATTTCTTATCTTAATTGAGGTCTTGTGCTAGGGTCTGTACCAATAATACCCAATCCCTTCCAACAACAGTTTATAATTCAAATAGACACTTTTTTATATTACCGTTTTCTGTATCTCAAGGGTATATGTCTTGTCATGTAGTTTAAAGGCTTATCCAAACCCCTCTGCCTCTTCCCCTACTGTCTTGATGCTTATTCAGCCTGTTCAATCATGTCCAGCCTTGGGTGATTACTTTATCATGCCTACTACACAGAAGTAGATGCAGGCCAAAGTGTGAGGGATAATCCATCTGGTGCTGATTGTTGGTGTTTAGGGTGATGTAAAGGAGCAATCAACTAGTGGACTGCCTGATAAGCATAGGCTTATCAGGTAGTTGCGTTAACTACTTTCATTCCCCCTTCCCCCTTGCTGCTTCTGCTCCCTTGTATCAGAGGCAGTGAGGGAGTTGGGGAAGAAGGAGCCTGTGCTGGGGAGAGCTGGCTTAAAAGCCTGTCTTTCCTTCTCTCTCTCTCTCTTCTCCTCTCCTCCCCCCCCCCCCCCCCCAGCACTGGCTCCACGGTGCCTCCCATGTCTCCCTCACGCCCTGCTGCTGCCTCTGTCAGAGGTGGGAGAGGAGGGGGGCAGGAGCTGTTGCCATGAAGCAGCCCCTGTCCATGGTGACCTAGCTGTGGACCCCCACACATGGGCTGCTGCAGCTGGGCAGGCAGCCTGGCTCAGTTCTGATTCACACCAGGTGTGGGGGACAACCTCTCTGGGGCTATGCAATTTAAAATGCACTAGGAGACAGAGGGCAGGCTGCTTGGCTTGTACTGCCTTTTAAATTGCCGATCTACTGCAGGGTTTGGCCTTGCACCTGGCGCGTGCTAGAACGGAGCTGGGCTGCTTATTGAGTAGTTGATTAAAAATTCTATCAACTTGATTAAATACCCACATTTTAACATTGGAATTGGTGTTAAAGCTGTCATCTCACTTGTTGCACTTCTGACAGCAGGGGAGCTTCACTATGTTGCTGGGTGTAGGAGAAGAGAGAGAGAAGGAAAAGCATGGTCCTTCCCTCAAATTCAAAAGGTGTGTGTATTCTCTCTTTTTTTTTTTCTCTTATATATGTTAGGTGGAAACAGGAAAGACAGAGGGTCTAGATTTTGGTGATCTTACATCTGGCAGTTGGAAGGCACTCCCACTGAAACTAATCAACAAGACCCATGCTTCTCTGCCCATCAGACTTATTATCAAAGCAGTAAGTGAAATAAGTTATCTTACTGTATATCTTAGAAATGTGAGTCCATCTGTTCATCTTCAAATCTTGGTTCAAAAACTCCTCCTAAATGGTAAGAGGTAGGACCACAAAATTTGGTATGCAGCTTCTTTATCCTAACTTAAAGCAAGGTCGGGGATTGGTTGTACCAGGACAATGGGATGAGCCTGGAATTAGATTGTTTCTCATAAAATGGAAAGGGGTGGGGTCTGATAGAAGGGACAGTTACACTGCAGAATGACTACAGTGGGGCAGCAAGGGGCCAGAGATGGGGATTGGGACAGCTATAACACCTTCAGGCCAACTGGGACCAGGGCCAGAGAAAGGGACAGCTATCTATGTATTTGAGTTTGTCTGTGTGTCCCTATCCCTCCCCCAGTGTGCTGTAGCTTCAGCAGCCATGGCAGGTGCTTCTCACCTGGTCCCATGTTGCCATAGAGAGAAAGGATTGGGGGTAGTCCTCTTTCCCTGCAACAGTCTGCATGCTGAACCTTTCATCCCCAGTCCGGTCTCAGAACAATTATTTAAATGAAGAAAAACTTATTATTTGAGTTAAGGACCCAAGCAACACCACGTGAATCTTCTAGTATATTAGATATTTAGAGGTGGAATTGGAGGAATGGCATGGATCTTGAGAATTGAATTCTCTGTAACACTAATTCTAATAAAGTGTTGATAAGGATGAGCTTGTATTGGGAGAAACTATTTTAAATGTAGCTGTTATAGTTACTTAGCTGTACTGCTGGGATATCTTTCCAAAAAAGAATAGTTTTGAATTACCAATTCTGTGACTGTCTCAAAGGCTATGCAGTACCTAGAGAAGTATCCTTATAAACTATATCTATATTACTTTGGAAAATGTAGCTCTTAATATTGTCTAAAAAGCATTTTTCATTATGATAGAATGCTGTAGCGTGGCGTTGCTTCACATTTTCCAAGGAACCAGTCACTAACTTCATTGAACATTCACCCCAAACTGATGCAATCTCTCAGCTAGCGGCTCCATCTGTTGTAAACCATGTGATACATGCAAGTTATGATGGACAAGTAAGTAGTTCATAACTATTAATTTTGTGAGTGAGTAATTGTTTTTAACTGGAAGCATTTTAAAGAAACAGTGTACAGGCAGTCCCCGGGTTACGTACAAGCTAGGGACTGTAGGTTTGTTCTTAAGCTGAATTTGTATGTAAGTCGGAACTGGTGTCCAGATTCAGCCACTGCTGAAACTGACCAGCGGCTGACTACAGGAAGCCCGAGGCAGAGTTGCTCTGCCCTGGGCTTCCTGGAATCAGCCGCTGATCAGTTTCAACAGCGGCTGAATTTGGACGCCTGGGACAGAGCAGCTGGGGCGCTGTAGGGTAGGTCCAGTAGCGCTGAGGCGTTGTCGGCGAGAAAAGCCTGGTCTGCTGGGGGGGGGCAGCTAGTGCGCGCGCGCCCCCCCCCCCCTCAGCAGACCAGGGAGACGCGGGTGGCGGGACCGCTGAGACGCGCCACGGTCCCGCCCGCATCCTCCAGGGCTTTGCTCCCTGTCTTCCTGGTCTGCTGAGGGAAGCCCTCCTCCCCCCCCAGTGGCTGTTTTGTATTACAAATACCGGTTTTCCATGTTGAGCCCAGACATGTACAGCTTCAGCATAATGGACATCTTGCTTCATGTTGTCTACTGGGCAGCTTAAAAGTTGAAATTTTCAGTAGATGTATATAAATTATGAAAAGTGTTTCTTTTTTCAGGATCCCGAAACTTTAGTAGTGTGGGTTCTGTTCCATGCACCAAAGAAACAAGTTGCTTTTTCAGGTATAGTAGTTTGACTTCCATTTTAATTACACTACTGTTACATGTTTTTGCTTTAGGGTAAAAGGATGTCACTGTTGTAGATGAAACATTTCAGCATTTCGTTTCAGTAGCCCAATGACATTCTACTTCTTTACTGCTAAACACAGGTCTTCAGCTTGATAATAGTCTAACTGAGCATTCATTGAACAATGACATCAAAATTCATGTGGCTCAATTAGAGAGAGTTTGACAGACACCAGAGCCGGCCTAATAAAAACACTAGTAAGGGACATCATGCAAGCAGGCTCACAGTGTTAAGGGAGTAGGTATACCAGTGCTGAAGCAAGTGAATAAACTATTTTGTACACTCTGTTTCCCTAACTGTGTGTGTATACTGAGGTTTACAGAGAGGTTTTAATGCTTGAATATTGTGAAGTTAAGTAATACAGGTTGAATCTCTGGTCTGTGGCTCTTGGATCTGGCAATATCTCTGGTCTGCCTGGCAGCAGCATACTAGGGCCCTGGTAGCCTCAGGGGCAGCGCAGCCTGACAACCAGGAGGAAAGCCCAGCTCAGTCTGCTGACATCCTGGTCTGCCCACAAATCCTGGGGGAACCCAGAGTCTCAGTAGAGCGGTGGAATTGACCTCCCTAGTACACCAAACTCCCTGCTTTGGGGGCCAGTTGATCCCAAAGGTTCTGGACCAGGGAGGTCCAACTTACACCCTAAACAAAAGTACAGTAATATATTTAATTAATTAATGCCCCCATTACCATTATAACTGCTTCCACAATAAAATATTGAGCTTTGAGTTTAAGTTCAGGCATCAAGCTTTAAGAATTGTTGCTGGTGGAAAAATGATTGATTCTTATTTAATTTAAAATCTTTCTAGATACTTTGGGTCCAGCAGATGAGTTCTTAGCAAGAGTTGATGTAGAGATTGACAGTCCAGGGCCTACTAGTGTAATAAAAAATATTCCCCTCAGAGCGAGAGCTGGAACAGCTAGGATACATGCTCCAAAGGACTTACAGGTATTCTAAAAAAAATATATATATAAATAAAGTGTAGATTAACTTCTTTTGTGTTGGTGTTTTTCATTCTTTGTAAAATATAACCACTTTTTTTCAGACCATGTGTTTGTCTGCTAGTGTGGGTTCTTCAGACCAACAGCAACTGCCTTTAAAGAATGCTGGAAATATTGAAGTATATTTAAAAATTAAGGTAGGGCAACTTCTTATTTTTCTAAATAGTAGTCTTTAAATTATTGGTTTAGTGCTGCTGATATTGAATTGAAATTAGAGGTGGTCTCTGGTACCCCCCACAAACCTTGTATTCTGGATGTACTTCTGGCTTTTTGGAGGGACTGTAGCTGGCAGGCGGGTGCTCCATATTATTTTTTTAAAGCAAAGTTTCCTGCTGTTTTGTTAGAAGAGATCTTGCCAATTGGTCACTAAGGATGGAAGCTTATTGCAGTGTGCTTTGTTCCCTTAAAATCAGAGGTTATTCAATCATTGTATAATTGTGTATGCTTGACTTGTGAGCGTGTCAGTATTAAATAGTTAATTTCATGAGTTTGCAGCTGCAGATGATATCAGCTGTCATGGAGGTGCTATGCATCCATTGTAGGGATGCTCCAACTCACCCAGTGCAGGTTCGATACGCTGCATCACAGTGTCATCAGGACACAGTGGTGTCAGTCACAATGTGCGATTCTGGCCGCCTTATTAGCAGAGCAAAATGGAGCAGAGCAAATGAACAATCTGTAGCCCTTAACCTCCTGATTGGGGCTGATAACAGTCTTAGTTTTGGGCCTGGGGTGAGGCAGAAAAAACAAACAGCTTATACCAGTGATCCCTGATGGTAATCCATTGAGACAACTGCAGGGTGGGATAGGGACAGGACAACCTGGTCTCACTCTGTTGTGCTGGGTTCCAACGCAGGGCCTAAGAAGCTGCTGATCCCCTTATTAAGGGTTAAGTGGGAGTTCTCAATGTTGATTAGGTCATGTCCTATCCTTGGGTCTCCTGTGGGCTTTCTTCACAGGCCATGACTTGGTATCACCCTTGGCCTCTAGTGATGGGGGATTTCCTGTAGTTTTGTCAGAGATACTCTCCTTTGTAGTCTGAATATCCAGTGGCAGCCCTTCAAGACAGGCAACCTAGGTGGTCGCCTAAGGCACCAAGATAAACGGCCGTTGAGGGCTTTAGAGGCGGGGGCGCCAATTGCATGTTTTGCCTAGGGCGCCAGTTGCAGGCAGCTCTTCTAGGACTGCTCCTGTGAATATCTGATAGTACTTTGGGAGGATATGGCAGTGCGTGCACATCTTTCTCCTCAACCAGCTCTCACTGGAGTGAGCTGCTTCCTTTTACCCATTCCTTGTATTCGCAGTTCAGGGGGCATACCCAGTTGGGCCCATAGTAAGCAATTAACCTCCCCTTCTTCGAGTACTTGCTCATATGTTAAGTATATGCGCGGTGTGTTTATTATTGTCAAAGTTTTTCTATAACTGCTACCTGTCCGGTCAGCTGTGGAGCCCCCTGGAGTAGCACCAGTGCAACACCCTATGTATGACCCTGTTGACCCAACCACTCCTCAGTTCCCTTCTGACCACCTGTGGTGACTGCTGGAACTTTGGCTCTTTGCAAATTGCCATTCATCTCTAGCTAGATAGTTCATTTGTTTAACAATAGATAGCCAGTTAAGTGTTCAGTAGTGGTAGTGAGGGGCCTTTCCTTCTCTCCCACGTTCCTCCAGAGATTTGAGACATGCCACAGCCTCAGGGCTTTAAGCAGTGCAGCTCTTGCCTGAAACACGTGCCAGTGTATAATTTGCTCCGGATGTGGGCCTCTGGTTCCTGGAGGAATCTTACCAGACAGGTAAGTGTAAGATCTGTAAGACCTTTAAGCCTCATATCAGACAGCGGAACTCTCACTTGAAGCAACTCCTTATGGGATCCACCTTGAATCCACATTGTCTGGAACCAGCACCGAGCTCTTTGGTCCGCAGCACACAATCTTTGGCACTAAGATGGGCAGTGAAGGACTCCTGACATGGGAAGTCTCCCCTCCCTCGTCCCAAGGCCTCAGCACAACACCCTTCTCACTTGCCGATGCAGTTGTTTAAGGTGGCCAAGGCTATGCCAGTGGCACTCTTACAGGCTACAGGGCCAACTCCCTGGACATCATCGGGCTTCCAGCATTCCCGATCCTACTGCACTGAAGCATCAGGCTTGGCCTATGTGAATGAACCCTATAGTCCTGGACTCTCAAAGGACTGAGGCAGTGACCATCGGTCCATTTATGTGCTGGACACTTTATGAGGTTGCTTGGGACCTCATTGAGAAAACTTGATCTTCGCCTCAAGACAGGTCTCTGGCTCCTTGCCAGACTTCTCGAGGAAAGCCTGTCATGCCGGGGGCTTCCTGCTCTTGTCTCGGTATTCCAACACCACTCAGAATCCTGGCACTGCTGGTCCAACCTACGGCATTGTACTTGCCAGTACTCTGAGTTGTTCCTACTTGAGAGCTTCCACGTCAAGCTGGGCCTGTTGCAGCATGGTCTCTGCCTTCCGACCATTCCCAGAGTGATTGACACCAGCAAACCTCACGCCACCAAATGCATGGGTGCAGCTCTAGCTTTGACCCCTCTGTCATTTCTCTTTTCACAATTATCATGGCACTGTGCTTCATCCTCACACCGTTCCTTGGACTGTGCCTCTGAGTCAGTACCATGTTTCAGAGCATTCCCAGCACCACGCTTCAGAACATGTGCGTCATCTCGACACTGGTTGTCACCGTAGCGTTCTTGGCACCAATCTTGATCCTGCTTCTGTCATCAATCCTGCTCTAGTCTCCACTCCTGGCACTGACTCCAGTCTCGGTTTTGATCCCAGCACTGATGCTTTTCACAACACCCTTCTACATGGATTCCTGCATGGTCTCCACATGGATCACGTATCCAATCTACCTTTCTATGCACAGCACCAAGTGTTCATTGGGACGCGGCATTAAACACACCTTCCCTTGTTACCAGACTGGCACCACCTTGACAATCTCATCTGGGTTTGCTGGCATCCAGAGGAGGTCTTGGTGATCTTAAACGGATCCACATCTGCAGGTCCTGCTCCATGGGAGCAGCCTGTCCCACAGTGGTCACTCCAGGGGCAGTTGTGGACTCTGAGCATACCATCAAACCCAGGTCCCATTCACGGGGGGCCCTCCATCAGTCGCTTCGAAGCCCGGAGTCCAGAGGCAACAGTTAGCTGCCCTCTGGCACCATGCCTTGATCCACTTGTGATGCCCCCTGAGGCTCCTCCTTAGGCCTGGTGCAGAACCAAGCAATAGAGGGGCAGAGGACATGGCACTCCTGGTGAGGTCCTTCTCCTCACTGGACAATGTGATAGCAGGGATGTTTGTCATGGGACCCACCTCCCATGGATTATAGGGCCCTTTCAGGACTTTTGCCATGCAAGGTTGGCACAAGCCTAAATGTCCAGGTGGAAGAAATGGTCAAGCAGGATGACCCGATGTATCTTTTCACCCACTGGCTTCCCTATTCGTTCACCACTTTCATTGTGGAAGACAGAGAGCATCAGGGCCACTGTGCTCTGGCTCAGAAGTCTAAGGACGCTAATAGCCTTGACTTTTTTGACCAAAATGTATCCTTGTTGCTTCATATTGCCAATCAGCAGGCTATCCTGTGCCGGTACAATTTCAGTGCTTGGTCTTTCCTCCTGAAGTTCCAGGACCAGCTTCTCCAGGACTCATGTAATGAGTTTGTTGCCCTCATCCAGGACGGGAGGCAGATTCCCAGATCTGCATCTAGGTCTCCCTGGATGCTGAGGATTCAGCAGTACAGGTCTTGATCTCCAGTATTGCCATGAGGCGAGTGGTATGGCTCCAGCCTTTGGGTCTTTCTCCAGAGATGCAGCAAGCAGTACAGGACCTTCCCTTTGATGGGGTATACATACCCCTGTCACCCAAAGGAAGACCTTTAAATCCCCAGCATCAGAAGATGCCTTTTCAGTCTAGGTCTAGGACTGATGTCTCACATCAGCAAGCTCACTAGCACTATAAGCCATCTTGTTACCTTTTTTCACTAAAGACCAACCCAGGGTTACATTTACATGGCTCTTATTAAATGCTGCTATTGAATTAAACAGAAAGGATTGAACCTGATCTCTCACATGCATCCATGCATGAATATACTCTCACACTTTTTTGGAAAAGAAGAGTTGCACAGAGACTGCAAAAGAAACCAAGACATAGTGGATCCAGTGTGTCTACAAAGTCACGATTCCAGGCCGGCGAGCTGATTGCACCACCCATTGTCTGCATGCTCCCTCCTTTTATCACGCTGTCCAGGTGGCTCCTGTCACATACAGAATTCCTTTTTCTGGGCCTGTTACTGAGAAGCCTGCCCATGTTTAGTTTCTCACATATATAACAAATTCTTCCTTCACCTACATGGTGCCTCCACGTTTGCTTTCTCGTGACTAGGCAGATTGTATCAGACATCACTGGGCTTCTGTGTCCTTCTGGCCATTGTCTCTGGGTTAATAGACCAGCATTTTTCTTATCACCCACAACACACACACGCTCCCTTTCTCACATAATGGTTACAGAGCTCAAAAGATTTACACCAGTAATAAAAGCTACTGGTCTTAAAGGACATAGTGGAATGTTAGAGTTACAAAGCAAAACTTACCTTCACATTATATTCAAACGTATTTATATTGTACTGTGTTGGGCAGAGGCTTTACACAATCTGTATCCCAGACAAGCAATTCTGTGCTTTAATCCTTTTTGTAAGTTGCTCTCTAACACCTAGCAACCAAATATGCTTTACCAAATATATCATCTTTGTTTTGTTAATAAAATCACCTTTTTTAAGACTATGATTTAATTCCTGTGCTCTAAGAAAAAGCAGGAGGTTCTATCAGCACATCCCTGAGGCTGAAGGGCCACTATTAAGAGATTGTGGGAGGGTTGGGGTTACCCCACAGGGAGAAGTTGAAGCAATAATGAAACAATCTGTGTGACAGATGAAGCGCCACTGAAGGAGAACTCAAGCCAATTCTGATCAATTGTGGGTTAGTCGAATCCTGAGCCTGTTCTGCAGTGATGCTGACAGCAAAGAAAAACTACTCCTCCACCCGCATCATGTTTGCACTGTGCCATCCGACAGAATTGTTTCGAGTAGTACGGGGTCTCTTAACAGTTTGGCCCTCATGATGAGATGAAGGAGCCCTCAGCAATCCACTTGTTTTATTAAGTATTCCGCAGATAAGATTGCTTATGTCTGGTCCAGCTTGGAATCTGGCTGTCATGTAAAAGGGGTATGGAATGTGTCAAGCTCACTGCCAAGTCATTTTTCTTTAGATCGGCTTAAGCTTTTGCAGACTGAGGATGTGGACAGGTGCTTGGAGGAGTGCAACTGATTACATTCTCACTCAACCCCTGCCCTTCATGGTTTATTAAACCAAGGCAAGAATGGATAACTGATTGGGTTCAGGGGATTATTAATGCTTCTCTTAGATCTGGGATGGTTCCCGTCACCTTCAAAGAGGCTGTGATAAAACCGTTCCTTAAGAAGCTTTCCCTGGTCCCACATGATGTGAATAACTATCACCCAGTCACTTATATTCCTTTCCTAGGCAAGGTACTCAACGGGGGGGGGGGGGGGGCTCCTGCAACTCCAAGCTTTTTTGGAAGAAATGGATTATCTGGATCCATTTCACTGTGGCTCTAGGCCTAGTTTTGGGCTGAAAACCACTTTGTTTGCCCTGGTAGACAACCTATGCTGGGAGAGAGAGAGAGAGGAGTGTGTCCCTGATGATTCTCTTAAACCTCTCAGCAGCTTTCGATACTATTGCCCATGGTATATCCTTCTGGAGTGCCCGATGGAGTTAGGGATTGTAGAGGCACTGTGTTGCAGTAGTTCCAGTCTTACCTGTAGGGACGCTTTCAGAAGGTGGAGCTTAGGGAGCTGCTTCTCGACCTTATTGCAATTGTGTTACAGGGTCCTGCAAGGTTCCATCTTGTCCCCTGTGCGGTGGAACACTGCTGGGAGCAGTCGTAAGTAGAGTTGGAGGACGGTGCCATCAGTATGCAGGTGACACATAAGAACGGCCGTACTGGGTCAGACCAAAGGTCCATCTAGCCCAGTATCCTGTCTACCGACAGTGGCCAGCACCAGGTGCCCCAGAGAGGGTGGACCGAAGGCAATGATCAAGCGATTTGTCTCCTGCCATCCCTCTCCAGCCTCTGACAAACAGAGGCCAAGGACACCATTTTATCCCCTGGCTAATAGCCTTTTATGGACCTAACCTCCATGAAATTATCTAGCTTCTCTTTAAACTCTATTATAGTCCTAGCCTTCACAGCCTCCTCTGGCAAGGAGTTCCACAGGTTGACTACATGCTGTGTGAAGAAGAACTTTATTTTATTAGTTTTAAACCTGCTCCCCATTAATTTCATTTGGTGTCCTCTAGTTCTTCTATTTAGGGAACTACAGTAATAAATAACTTTTCTTTATCGGCCCTCGCCACACAACTCATGATTTTATAGACCTCTATCATATCCTCCCTCAGTCTCCTCTTTTCTAAACTAAAAAGTCCCAGTCACTTTAACCTCTCCTCATATGGGACCTGTTCCAAACCCCTAATCATTTTAGTTGCCCTTTTCTGAACCCTTTCCAAGGCCAAAATATCTTTTTTGAGGTGAGGTGACCACATCTGTACACAGTATTCAAGATGTGGGCGTACCATAGTTTTATACAGGGGCAGTAAGATATTCTGGGTCTTATTTTCTATCCCTTTCCTAATAATTCCTAGCATCTTATTTGCCTTTTTGACCGCCGCTGCACACTGTGTGGAAGTTTTCAGAGAACTGTCCACGATAACTCCAAGATCCCTTTCCTGATTTGTCGTAGCCAAATTAGCCCCCATCATACTGTACATGTAGTTGGGGTTATTTTTCCCGATGTGCATTTATGAATAAGTTGAAAAGGATTGGTTTCAGGACTGACCCTTGGGGTACACCATTAGTTACCCCTCTCCAATCTGAAAATTTACCATTTATTCCTACCCTTTGTTTCCTAGTGATAGAAATGTAGCCGTGTTAGTCTGGGGTAGTTGAAGCAAAATGCAGGACAATGTAGCACTTTAAAGACTAACAAGATGGTTTATTAGTTGATGAGCTTTCGTGGGCCAGACCCACTTCCTCAGTGGGTCTGGCCCACCAAAGCTCATCATCTAATAAACCATCTTGTTAGTCTTTAAATTGCTACATTGTCCTGCATTTTCTTTTGTTTCCTGTCTTTTAACCTGTTCTCAATCCAAGAAAGGACCTTCCCTCTTATTCCATGGCCATGTAATTTACACAAGAGCCTTTGGTGAGGGACCTTGTCAAAGGCTATCTGAAAATCCACGTATACTATATCTACTGGATCCCCCTTGTCCGCATGTTTGTTAACCCCTTCAAAGATCTCTAATAGATTAGTAAGACATGATTTCTCTTTACAGAAACCATGTTGACTTTTGTCCAACAAATTATATTCTTCTACGTGCTTCACAATTTTATTCTTTACTATTTTTTCTACTAATTTGCTCGGTACTGAAGTTAGACTTACTGGTCTGTAATTGCCAGGATCGCCTCTAGAGCCCTTTTTAAATATTGGTGTCACGTTGGCTACCTTCCAGTCATTAGGTACAGAAGCCGATTTAAAGGATAGGTTACAAACCACAGATAATAGCTCAGCAATTTCCCATTTGAGTTTTTAGAACCCTTGGATGAATGCCATCCGGTCCCAACTCTGTTTCTGTTGCGTCGGATCTAGGTGTGGCAGTGACTAATCTGAATCTGTGCCTGGAGGTGATGGACTGGATGAGGTCAAATAAGCTGAATCTAAATACAGATAAGACCGAGATCCTGTGGATCAGGAAGTCATGTGGCTGGGAATGTGGTGTGTTACCTGTTCTGGATGGGGTTGCACTCCCTCCCCCCCGAAAGAACAGGTATGCAGCTTGAGAGTCATCCTGGACTATTTTCTAAAATTTGAGAATCCGATTTCCTCGGTGACCAGGAGTGCTTTTGGGCAGCTTTGGCTGATCGGCCAGCTGCAACTCTTCATGAGTAAGAATGATCTGGCCATGGTAATTCATGCTCTTGTCACATCCTGATTGGACTACTGTAATGAGCTCTGTGTGGGGCTGCCTTTGAGTTTTCGGAAACTTCATCTGGACCAGAATGCAACTGCTCAAGTTCTAACTAACACTTGCTATATGGAGCACATCATGCCAGTGCTCTGGCAGCTGCAGTGGCTTCCAGTAGGTTTCTGGGCACAATTCACTGTCTTAGTTATCACCCTATAAAGCCCTGGGACTGGTATACTTGAAGGATGGTCTCCTCCAGTAAGAACCTGCCAGGAGATTATGGTCAGCTGGGGAGGCTCTGCTCAGTGTTCTTCGACTTATGGAGATAAGGCTGACATCTAGGTGGAGCAGGGCCTTCTCAGCTTTTGCTCCCAGGCCATGGGACTCCCTCCCTGGGACATTGCCTGGCACCAATGCTGGCATTGTTTTGGTGCCAGGCTAAAGCTACCTTTTTTACCCAAGCTTTTATTGGTGCTTGAGAGTGTGTGCGCGTGCCACTCATCTCAGTGTCTTAGTAGGTTTCCTCTTTGGGAGTCTTCTATTTTAATTTTTTATAGATTATAGTCTAAGATTTTGTAAGGTCTCTCAAATACTTTAGAGAGATGGGGTTAAAAATATTTTAAATAAATAATCTGTGTGGATCCAATTTCTCTCTTCCTCCCTCCCTCCCTCCCTTCCACCCTGCCCCTGTTTAGCAACTGACTTTCCCATTCCTTCCATAAATTCAGAATGTTGAATCCTAAGCACTATCTCCAAAGGTTATACCCTCCAGTTCCTTTCTGTTCCTGACCCCTTCAGGCACCCTTTTCACGAGAGTAGTCTTGCTCAGGAAATTCAGGAGTTGTAGTGGTTGGGGTACAGTGGAAAATGTTCCACCCCCAGTATCAGAACAGGGGACACTATTTCAAATATTTCCTAATTCCAAAGGTAAAGGGAAGCCTGTAGACCATCTTGGACCTGAGAGTAGGGATGTCAACATGTAGATACAGGATTAAGCAATAACCTGGGTTTATCCATGTATCCTGTTGATAAAGACACATTCCCTCTGCCTCTTCCCCCCCCCCCCCCCCCCAACCTTTGTATCAGAGGCAGCAAGGTGAGGAGAGGTGGGAACTTCTTAGCCGGCTCCCCGTGAGCACTGGGTCTGCCTTCTCTGATAGAGAATCAGTAGTACAGAGGGTGAGGGGGTAGGCAGGAGCCAATACATGTGGGGATCTGGCTCTGTGGACCCTCCTCCCCTTCTCCCCCTTTTTGCCTCTTACAGAGGTGGGGGAGGGTCAGGCAGAAGAGCTAGTGCTGGGGGAGCCAGCTTAAAAGCTGTCTGTCTCTAGAAATGGTTCTGTGGTGCTGCCTGCCCAGGCCTCCCCACCCCAACACACTGCTGCCTCTCTCAGGCAAAGTTGCCTCTGTCTGGGGAATCAGGGCTCCCCGTGAATAGGGCTTCTGCTGCAGAGTAATCTCTTTTCCCTGGGGAGTTCGGACCCCCCCACAGATGACCTGCTGCCACCCAGCACTGCTGCTTCTGTATCAGAGGCAGCAGCATGGGGTGGCAGGTGGAAGCTGATCTGCGCAAGGAGCTGAGTTTTAAATGGGCTACCACCTGCCACCCCATGCTGCTGCCTCTGATACAGGGGGTGGGAGTGCACTGGCTGCAGGCCCCACCTCCAGAGACTATTGAATAGTTATGTAAGTGCTAAAATTTGATGCAATTACATGACTATTCAATTACATGTTAACTAACATCTCTACCTAGAGGCCTTATTCTACATCAACAGGCATGAATGGGCACACTCATCGGCTCTATGCTAGGAAGTACCTCTTCTCTGGGACATTTGCATCAGTCATGACATCCATTTGAAGGGCTGTTATCTCCTGGTAGTTGACAATGCTCTGGCAGATGGCCTCAGCAGATACTCTTCTTCTCACTACTAGAAGTCACTCCATACAGATATAATCAGCATGATCTTCCAAAGGTGGGGGATTTCCCTTTGTGGACCTGTCTGCCACTGAACCAAAAAGAAAATGCCACTCTGGAGGAGAAGGGGCAGGAATTGGGAAGGACTCCTTCTCCAATGCGTTTCACATGTCATGGTCTGAGGATCTCCTGTATGTGTCGATAAAGTCAGGTCTTAGATTGGATGAAACAGTCTAAGCAAGGCTCAAGTGATTGTGATTGCTCTGGCATGGCCCCACGAGCACTAAGTCCGCATACTCGTGAACATAGCGCTGTACCCAACTTGGCCCCTTCCAGATTGCCCAGATTTTCTGTTGCAGAATCAAGGTCAGTTTCGGCATCGCAGTCTTGCATCCCTTCACCTTTCGACATGGATGCTGTCTGGTTGAAGGCAGAGGGGAGCATGCTTGCTCGGAGGAGGTCCAGCAGGTCTTCCTTGGCAGCAGGAAGCCATCTACATGTTTATTGCATCAGACTAAATGGACAAGGTTCTCTTCGGGGTTCGGTGCGTGATATCTCTCCAGGCTGTGCTCCAGTCCAGACCGTCCTCGACTACCTGCTGCAGCTCAGGAATCGGGAGCTCGTGCATTCTTCCATCCAAGTGCACCTGGCAGCCATCCCCAACTTTCACAATCTGATCCAAGGGCAGATAGTCTTCTCCTGTGACATGATAGTGAGGTTACTCTGGGGCCTTGAGGGGCTCTATTCCCCATGTTCAAGACCCCATCCAACTTTGGGACTTCAGCCTTGTCCGCTCCTGGTGCCACCCATCAAGCCTATTGGGTCCTACTTTCTTTCCACATGTCCTGGAATGTGACATTCCTGGTGGTAGTAACTTCAGCAATGCAGGTCTTGGAGATCAGAGTCCTGACCTTGGTATCCCCTGTGTGATTTTCTACAGGAACAAGGTCTAGTTGAGACCACATCCAGCCTTCTTACTGAAGGTACTTTCTGCTTTTCACATTAATCAAGATATATTCCCACCAGTGTTCTGTCCCAAGTCTATTAGGTCAGTGGAAGAAAGGTGGCTCCATGAACTGAACATCAGGAGGGTCTTGGCATTCCACTTAGCGGGCCAAGCATTTTTGCAGATCAACACATCTTTTTAGCCACCATCAATTGCAAACTCTGCAACCTCTAAACAATCTGAGGACACATGCAGATGCTAACAGGGAATCCCCTTCACCCAAGAAAGGGCGATCCCACAAATCCAAGCCAGTTCCATCCCCTGTGGAGGCTCCGGACAAGAGCTTGCCGGGGCTGCAATCGCTCGCTGCACCCTGAGAGTCCCAGGACCTGGTTACAATGCTGGAACAGGCTAGCAAGCCTAAGCCCCCCTGTGGCACAAAAACCTAGGGCAATCCTAGTACCACTGGCTCTGCTGACTCCACACTCCGCTATTGATTAAAAATAGCGGTTTTACCAAAGCCCCATGCCCGACTCCACTGGCGTGTGTGTCTTCCCCCGGTACTGGGCAAGTTGAAAGGCACACAGGCACAGTACTGCTTGGCTTGTTTACCTTAACCAAAAGAAGGCTGAGGGGGGACATGATTGCACTCTTTAAATATATTAGAGGGATAAATACCAGGAAGGGAGAGGAATTATTTAAGCTTAATACCAATGTGGACACAAGAACAAATGGATATAAGCTGGCTAGTAGGAAGTTTAGACTTGAGATTAGATGAAGGTTTCTAACCATTAGAGGAGTGAGGTTCTGGAATGGCCTTCCAAGGGAAGTAGTGGGGGCAAAAGATCTATCTGGTTTCTAGATTAAACTAGATGGGTTTATGAAGGGGATGCTTTGATGAGATGACATGATCTTGGTAACTAATTGACCATTCATTATCAGTGGGAAATAGGTCAATGGAGGGATGATAGGAGTTACTATAGAGAACTTTCTGGGTATCTGGCTGGTGAGTCTTGCCCACATGCTCAGGGTTTAGCTGATCGCCATATTTGGGGTCGGGAAGGAATTTTCCTCCAGGATAGATTGGCAGAGGCCCTGGAGGTTTTTTCTCCTTCCTCTGTAGTATGGGGCACAGATCATAGCTGGAGGATTCTCTGCATCTTGTGGTCTTCAAAGTATTTGAAGGCTTTAGTATTTGAGATATAGATGAGAGGATTATTCTAGAAGAGGTGGGTGAGATTCTGTGTCCTGCACTGTGCAGGGGGTCAGACTAGATGATCATAATGGTCCCTTCTGACCTTAAAGTCTATGAGTACTTCCTGCTGCCTATGCCTCAAATTTATTCTTTTACATCTTCAGACCAACTAAAAATTACCTCCATACCCACAACTCTGCTTTTCGATACTGATGCTTCCCTGGCACTAGCCAGCTTCTCTCCAGTAAATATCACAGCTTCTGAACCTCCTTCATCTAGAGAGGAGGAAGCAGCATCTCTCTCAAACGACATCTCACCCAGGCATTCCTCTCCTAAGACGAAGACGCTTGAGCCACAACCCAGGATACTTCAGTGGTACCCCAACCAATGGCTACTGCCTCTTAGGCCCATGCCTCCCACTAGACCCTACTGGAACCCCTGGGCATCTTTTATAACACATCAGCAGCACCGATACCATCTTGCTTATCAGGTTCACTCGAGACCCACATCAGTGATTTCACTAGACATGTCTGGGGATCAAACTACTTTCAATCACCCATTCAGTGAAGATGACTTGAAAGATTCATCTCACCCACCAACTCAGTAGTCCTCCTTCCCTCGGGACGATACCGTCATGCCACCGCCTCCTTCAGCAGGTGAAGATTCCAGGGTTTTCCAGGATGTTCTTAAAAGGGTGGCTGATATACTAGAAATTTCATTAAGGACACAGCCTGATACCCAACATAAGTTCACCAGCATCCTACATGGCACACTGATGGTTAAATTAGCGCTACCCATGTACCCTGGCCTCATGGATCCTGCCAAAACAACTGTGGCAAACACCCACCACCATATCCCAGTGGGCAAAAAGGCAATACAAAATACTATGTCTCCTCACAAGGTGTGGAATTCCTCTTCACACACTCTCCTGCCAATTCCCTCCTTGTTGATGCTGCCAACCAGAAGGCCAAACATACCTTATTAAAATCCACTCTACCTGATAAGGAGTGGAAACAACTTCACCTTTTGGGTAGAAAAACCTACTGCTCTGCCTCCCTCCAGCTACACATCTCGAAATACATGGCTGTTCTGGCAAAATATACACATCACATTTTCAAGCAGATATCCGCTTTTATTCAGTAACTTTCATAACAGAAAAGGGAGCCATTTAAAGCCAACACAAATGAAGGCTTCCTAATAGCCAGGACAGCCCTATAGGCTGCCCTTCATTCCACTGACCCTGCCGCTCATTCCCTTGCAGCTGCGGTCATGAGGAGGCGAGCATCCTGGCTCCACATACATGGCTTCCCAAAGGAAGTCCAGACAAGGGTGAAAGACCTCCCATTTGAGGGCCCAAAGTTGGTTGGAGTCTACCAACACTTTGGTGCATTCCTTGAAAGATGCAGAGATGCTCTTTTTACACTGGGCATTCAGGTTCCTCTGCCAAAACAAAAGGTTATTCACAGAGATAGACCTGCCGTCTTTACTCAACCACAGAGGCATTATGACCAGAGAAAGTGACAGTGCCAGGGCAGAAGACAGCAATCCACTGACTAGCCCACCCCATCCCAGCCCTCTAATAATAGATAAATGTTTTGAAGCTGAAGTCAGGAGTAACAATTGTACTTCTCCTCCCGTCCTTCATTGTACTCCAATATCCACACAATGTCTAGCACCGTTCTATCATCACTGGTGCCTCATAACATCTGATAGGTGGGTGTTGGATGTCCATAAAGAACGAGTACTGCCTACTGTTTCTGTCCATCCCCAAACCCCACCCATCCTATCCCTCTTCAGGGACCCATTTCAAGAGTCTATCCTATGCCAAAAAATCAACCCCATGCTCTCCATCAAAGCAGTGGAACATGTTCCCCACCAGTACCACAACAGTGGCTTCTATTCACAGTATTTCCTCACAATAAAGAAGTCAGGGGGATGAAGGCCAATCTTAGATCTCAGAAGCCACAACAAGCATGTCCTTTCCCAATGCTTCCATGTGGTTACCCTCTCCTCCATTATCCCATCCCTCAAGAAAGAGGATTGGTTGGCGACTGTCAACTTCCAGGATGCGGATTTCCATTGGCCTATCCACCCTGTGTACAGGAAATACCTCAGGTTCACCACGAGTGGACACCACTTCCAGTATGTGATACTCCCCTTCGGCCATTCCACCGCACTGAAGGTATTCTTCAAGCTTCTGGCAGTAGTCTCAGCTCATATGCGCAGGCAGGGAGTGTCCATCTTCCCTTATCTGGATGACTGCCTTATAAGGGCTGACTCCCTTCAAAAAACATGAAACTCAGTCAGTACTACGATGGAACTCTTTCAATCCTTGGGCTTCCAGATAAACCTCTCAAAATGTCAACTCCAACCAACCCAGGTGCTAGAGTTCATAGATTGCGCCACCGCCACTGCATCCCTGCTCCATCAGAGATTCCTGGCCATATGGGAGTTATCCAACTCCATTGCACAACTCCCCAACTAGCCGGCAGAGCATGTCTCCAGCTCCTAGGCCACATGACAGCAGCCACCACTGTAGTCACTCATGCCAGATTACACATGAGACTGCTACAACACTGTCTCAGCACAGTATACAGACCAAGAAAACACAGCCTCCTCAAGCTGGTCTCGGTGCTACTTGCCATCAAAAACTTGCTCCAGTGGTGGTTGAACATGCAAAACGTGTGTGCAAAACACCAGAAGGATTGGAGAAATCAGGGCCCTCATGAAAAACCCACCATTTACCGTCTTCCATAAAGACAAGGTAGTACTTGAGCCTCATGCCAAAGGTCCCCTCTGCATTCCCTTACAATGAAACTTACCTGTCTTCTTTCCTAAACCTCACAATAGTGAGGTGCAAGCAACACTCCATACCCTCGACCTCTGCAGGGCTATCATGTTCTACATAGATAGAACCAAACGTATCCACAGAACCAACAGATTATTTCATTTCAACTGCTGAACCTTCCCTGGGACTCCCTATTTCCTCTCAGATTCTCCAAATGGATAGCGGAGTGCATAAGAATGGCATATTCAGCCTTCGGCAAAGAACTGCCTGCACAACTTTGTGCACGCTCAACCAGAGCCATGGCTGCATGTTTCAACTGTATGTACCCAGGGCGTTCCCCCTGAGAGAGACCTGTAAATCAGCTACTTGGTCATCTGCCTATACTTCCGTGACCCATTACACCCTTGACACATACGTCTCCTCGGGGAACCCTGTTTGGTCACTCCATCCTCACAGCTGTCCATAAGGACACTACAGCAACTGAAGCTTCTGCTTCCAGTGGATCCACTGCTTCATAATCATAATCACCTAAGGTGGAACATCCCTAGGGACACTCCTCAAATGAGGAGAGGGTTACTCATCCTCTGCAGTAACTGAGGTTCTTTGAGATTCATTTCCTTGTGGGTGTTCTACCACCCACCCTTCCTCCCCTCGGCATCGGTGCATCATCTTACATCCTTACCGGGATGGAGAAGGAACTGAAGGGATCGTAGCCCATACTTTAGCTGCCGGGTGTATAGAGTGTGCTGTGTGTGCACGAACTACCTGTCACTAGCACTGCTATTGTAATCTTCTGGCCGGTTGCGCTGCAATGCCCAAACACCTAAGATAGAACACCCAAGATAGAACACCCATCTCGAAGAACCTCAGTTACTGCAGAGGGTAAGTCACCCCCTCTCTTCTCCATTACTCAGCAGGCCAGAGATGATGCTTGGTTCAGCAGGGATACTGCTTGAAGTCACTTAGTGTAGAATTAACAAGCAAACACTTGAAGAAAAGACTATTGTTTCATAATAGGTGGAGTTGGAGATGTGTTACTCATGTCCATTTCCCATCCCACCCTTCTTCCCCACTCTTGGAAGGAAGTGAGGCAGGAGAAGTGCGCAGCACGCCTTATACTACACCATGAAGGTGCCACTATAGGTGTCATGGAGCTGCTCCTTTACAGATACTGCAGAGCAAAAACTTCTTGCTCTGGTGCACGTGGTGAGCAGGCATACCTACTGTGTAATGGACGTGAGCAATACATCTTGAAGAACGTTAGTTAAAAACACAGAACTTTCTTTTCCTCTCACTAATAATGTTTCACGTTACTTGTGTTGAAGCAAAAACTTCTCTCTGTTTTGGCGGCTAAACAGACAGCTTTATTGATCAATATAGCAAAGTGAGCCAAATGTGGTCCCAGCAGAGCTGGGCCCAGTAAGGCTGGCTAATACAATCAATCCTAGTATCTTTATACCCTTAGCCAAACAGTCTGACGTCAGGGCATCCAATTACAGAAATCCTCAATTAAACTCGGAAAAACAAAGCCTTATCAGCAAGATGGTGGACAGTTACGAGGGAGTACATCTCCTGTCCCAACCAGCCCAATTAACACCTACCACTAGCCCATGCTGTAGGCCTCTTCTTATGGGGTGACAGAAAGTTCACTCTGGTCTACGTGCCAAAGAGAAAAGCTGAAATAGTTTCTGTTATACAAGATGGCTTCTAGCTAAATATGAAATGGTTTCTACACTTGCTATGGTCCAGTCCTATGTAGCAGGCAGAAGTCTGAATCCATAAAGTTAAAGTTTAGCTGACTAAAATATTTTCTAGGTTTTCTAGGTCTTTGTACGTCCGTAGCACAGTTGAATAACAAATTACTATTTAAGAAGTTTATATTTAGTTTGCCCAAATATTTACTTGGTGCAGGACTGTTAACCATTTTCGAGGTTTTCCATGTGTGTGTCTAGACTGCAGCCGATATATGTTCTGAAAGAGAAAACACATTATATCAGACTGGAAGGAGATTACTCCTGAAAAAACTTTTTTTATATCTTCAGATATCAGGTCAAGACAACTGCATTTCTGTTGAACCTGAGGATCTCTTCCTTAAGCCTGGAGAAGAACGAGAAGTGGCAGTCCTGTTTTCTCCAAAGGATTTAAAAATAAGTAGTGAAAGGTAGGGTATAATCTTCCTGATGTTTAGTTTTTAAAACAGAAGATCTCCGTATGGGGGTTGTGAACAGGTGCTAGTCCTGCATAATTTCTGTATAATGCAGACCATTTTTTACCAGAATGGTTAGTCTCCTAAGTATCTTGTATTTATTGCAATATTTTGTCTTATTTAGATTTTTTGGGGGGGGGTCAGGGATTGATGCTAAGCATCTTAAGGACACATCTTAACTCACCATGCTGGAGGTCACTCTTCTGGTGTTCGATTTAGCAGGCCTAATTAAGATCCCTAAATTAAATGCTCGGGCCAGTGCCTGTACTCCTTCTCCCAGTCATGAGGAGTAAGGGAAGCCAACACGAGCATTTGCTTCCATCAGCCTTCCTCTGTGAAGACAGTGCCAAACTTGGGTTAAGGTAAGCAGACTCCAGCTACAAATTTTAAGTAGCTGCAGTTACATATCTTAACCTAATCTTCCAAGTCTAGTGTAGACCTGGCCTAAATGTGTCCAGCAGACCGGGAAAAGAGAGTGGAGTAGAAATAGTGATTTTCTCTTTTCTCGTTTTTATTTTCTGAAGGCAGAGATTTTGCTCTCAAGTTAGTTTTCCAATTCCTTTGGAAAGTCTGATTCCTGGTAGTTTTTCTGCATATTCCTACTGATGGATGTTTCAATTGGTGCAATGTGCAAGTTGGAACCTTCTGTTGGAAGTGCTTGTTAGAGTTCATGCACCCCTTCTACTCTTAGTGGTGGAGTATGTACTGAGGCCATGACCAAAGAAGGGGGCATGGCACCAGCTACCTTCTCTCGTTTCTAGATTGTGCAGCGCAAAAAAAAAAAAAAAAAATCCAGACTGCAAGGATGGGTTGCCATGAAGTGCCTTCTATGTTGCAGATTAGTTTTAGGATGTTAATTTAATTAAGATGGTTATTTATCTAGTACAACACTGTGTCAAATCTGAATTTGAAAACATCTGCATATAAAATCCATACATCCTGCTGAGCGGTCTTCTGAGCTCGTGTCTAATAACTGAAATATTAAGAGAGAACCGTTCTTTTGCATTAGTGTTTTCAGAATATTTTAATTCTTGGGCCCATAGAGAGAGACCAAAAAGACTTGGCATGCTTTTGTTATGCTTTATCCAAACTTCTGGGACTGTATGCACCTAGAGTATCTGAGGGGAAGGATAGGACATTTGAAGCAGTTCAGAGTGTTTCCCATTCCAATAAGGCTTAGTGAAGGTTAACAAAAAAACTCCAGTTATAAGTTAATTGATCTTGAAGGAGCCACGTATATATTAGGGATGTAAATGTGTAACCAGTGAACAGACACCTCACCAGAGCAGTTCCCCACCCGCTGTGTGGTGCATTGGGCCTGGCCCTGTCAGTGTAGCTGTGGGCAGGGACCTGCTCCAGCCCAGCCAGGTGCACAGGAGAAGAGCTGCTCTAGTGATTGCCCCACCCATGATGTGACGGGGAAAAGTTAACCAGTTGAACATGTAGTTTAATTGGGTAACATTTTAAATGGGGTTTTACATTAAAATATTCAGACAGGCAGATTTTGACACTCAGAAATAGCAGGCATGAAATTTCTGCGGAAAGACCAGTTAGGACAGTGATGCCTAACATTTTCCTATTACTCCTCGCCCCCAACTGTGCCTTACCAGTAATGGAATTTGTCCACGTTCCAGTTGGCTCAGCAGAGAAGCTTGGACTGAAGATGGAGCTGGAGGCAGAACTGGTGATTGTGGTGCAGCAACTGCTGGAGCTGAGCTGGATGGCACTCCCTTTCCACCCCCTTTCCTCTATGTCCCATAGTTTGAGGACCTCTAAATAGGGAAGAAAAGGACTAGAAGGGTGCTTATACTCCTTAAGTACAGGCAGTCCCCGACTTACGTGGATCCGACTTACGTCGGAGCCCTAGATACGAACGGGGTGAGGCAACTCCCGCACATGCGCAGCAGCATTCCCGGGGCTCGCTCACCTGGGTCCTAGGATCCTCCTCCTCCTCGGGCCGGCTCCGACTGGGGTCCCGTAGAGCTGCCGAGCAGAGGAAAAGTGCCTCCCCACGCCTGCTGCCCCCCCCCACCTCCCTGCCAGCAACAGGCTGCCCCCTCCCCTGAGCAACAGGCTGCCGAACAGACAAAAGCAGCCTCTCTGCCCCTCCTCCCCTCTATACATGCCGGGCTCGGAGCGCAGCAGTGTCCCCGGGGCTCGCTCACCTGGGTCCTAGAATCCACCTCCTCCTCCTCTTCGGCCGGCTCCAACTGGCCTCTGCCTGCAGCAGCTGGCCACAGGGACAGGGATCCCGCAGAGCTGCCGGGCAGAGGAAAAGTGCCTCCCCACACCCGCTGCCCCCCCCCCCCGCCCCGCGGCCTCGCATCCTGCACGCCTCCCCCCTCCCCCCCTGCCAGCAACAGGCTGCCCCCTCCCCTGAGCAACAGGCTGCCGAACAGCAGACAAAAGCAGCCTCTCCGCCCCTCCTCCCCCTATACATGCTGGGCTCCCTGGGCAAACAAAGACTCCACCAAAACAAACAAAGTGCTGGCCTCATTGTGTTAGCAAAAAAAGGACCCTCCTCCTAGAACCCTGGGTGGTGTGTGGAAATAAAGCTATTAGCTCAAAGCATGGTGCAGAGCTGTTTGGTATTTGATGAGTTACTCCTTTAGTCCTGAGTTTGTCACAGGGACAGAAATAGATGTGAAATCTTCTGAACAGGGGAACAGACAGCAAAACAAACATTAGAGGGGAGTTAACCTTTCCCTATGCTATCCAAAACTAAAAAAGAATGTTTGGCTAGAGTTTACCCTACAATATGTACCAGTTCCGACTTACATACAAATTCAACTTAAGAACAAACCTACAGTCCCTATCTTGTACGTAACCTGGGGACTGCCTGTAATACTAGAAGTGCAACATCAAGCTGTTTCAACATGGGCCAACAATAAGAAGATCTGTGGGAGACTGATGTGGCTGCACAAGATGCTTTTTAGCTGTCTAAACAAAAGGGATACATATAGGAAATGGAAGGAGGGGCATATCAACAAGGAAGTATACATGGGTATAGCTGAGCATAGAGGGACAAAATCAGGAAAGCCAAGGCAGAGAATGAGATACAGCTGGCCAGAAATGTTAGAGACAACAGGTAGGGTTCTTCAAATATGTCAGAGGAAAAAAGAACAATCAAGGATAGTGTGGGTCTGCTTTTCAGTGGAGAAGGTGAGCTCGTAACAGAATAGGCAGTCAGAGCTGCTTCGTGCCTACTTTGCTTTAAGAAAAATGTGACTGGATGACTAGTGAACTTTCCATAGATGATAACTTTAAAGTCACTGATTCAAACCATGGGATATTAGTCTGTCAAAGAATAGGTTGCCAAAAATCTTACATAGACAAAACTGGATTTTCACCAACATTGTTCTTGGAAATGGCATGACTGTCTGAAATTTTTCCATGAGTGTCTGCCTCCAACAGTTTTAAGTTTGGCAATTGAAAATAGGGTCTTACATTGGTACTTCTGAGGGAATTCTATGCCAAAAAAGTTGTGCACCTTATTTTAAAATTCTGTGCATGTTGTTTGTCAATAAATATATGTGGCTCTAGCATGGCAGAGGGAAACAGTGTGAGAGAACCAGATCAGTGGTCTGCCACTCACTGGTGGAGGGAATACTTGCTGGATCTTGGAGGAACAGCTTTCTCTTTCCTGAGTAAAAGGCTAAGCCTAAGTCTAGCATAATCAGGCAGGCACCTGGGGTCATTTAGAACTTAGTAGAAGCTACAGGTTGATTAGTCACATGCAGCCAGTTAAAGCCTGTGGTGCTGCTTTAAAAGGGTGCCCCCAGGCAAGGAAGGGGGAAGGAATAGTACCAAAGGAAAGGTACTAAGAGGGTTTGTTTGGGGGAAGTGGACTGGGAAAAAGCTGCCCCATTGAGAGTGGCAGTAACCTGGCTTGTTGCCACTGCATTTAAGGTCTCTAGGCTGGAACCTGGAGTAGTGGGTGGGCCCGGGTTCCCACCAACCTACCTGCAACATCTCAACCTCTGCCTCAAAGGGAGATCAGGACTCCAGAGGGGGATTTTACCCCAAACTTATGAACTAGCCTGTACTGAGTGTGGCTCAGTAGGCTGTGGCTTCTGCCTCTAGTAAAGAGAGGCTGTGTGGAGGACTACAGCGAGCATCTGAAGCTAACCCTATCCTCCAGTAGCACGAGACCCATGGGGAATAGCTAGAGCCAGACTGCTGAACTTTGGAAGTCCCTGAGGTCTCAACTTAAGTGTGGTTGCATATAAATGCAAATGGCTTCTTTCCCACTGACTGGCATGTATACAAAGATTAAGGGATGACTACACAACACACAGGCCCTGTTTAAGTGAGCTCTGCTGATGTTAATAAAATGCAATATTTACATGATTTCCACCTTTTAATGAGCAATGATAGTCCAGGAATTTATCTACTAAAACACATATCAATAGAAGACCATTATATCAACTACTTTTTTGTTTCCACCTGCAGGCCACGTGTTGAGCCCCACATAAACCCAAACCACACCACGGGCCCTGAGCTAGAGCTTTGCCACAACAGGCAACTAGATGGGAGATGCATGGAGATGGGAGAACACTCTAAAGCCCCATCTCCTCTGTACTTGGCAGTGAGGCTGATCCTGTCACAATGCAAGGGCCAGACCTGCCAGAGAATACCCCCAGGGCTGTGCCCTCTGTGGCAGGTACACCAGATGTGGGTGGGCAGGCCCACACCAGTAGAATCTAAGTGTGGAGAGACTTAATGTGGGAGGAGCCTAGAGTGACATGAGAGGTTTCACTGTAAGGCTATCTGCGTGCAGGCTACTCAGTGGAAGATCTGGAGGTATAGGGGGCTCATTGTGGGGGTTCAGGTGCAGAGGCAATGGCATAACCATGGGTGCAGTTGGGGGGGATTGATCCCTCAAACAGAGGTGTGGTATCAAGGAGCATATGGGCTTATGTGCCACTGCCCTCCATTACTGTAGTTAATCCAGATGAAGGCGATTGGGGCTCAGCAGGGCAGGGGTCTGGGAATGAGGGGATTCTGATGCTGGGGGGAATGGGGCTTGATGGAGTGTGGATCCAGGTGCAACTAGTTGGGGCTCAGTGTGTTGTGGGTGCTCATTGGGTGTTCCAGGTGCCCTATTCCACCCTATTCCTTCCTGTTGCCTCTTCCACCCCCACAACCTCCCTTCTGTCATTTCCACCACCCCCTTACGTAGCCCTGCTGCAGGCGTTCACTGTTGCGCATAAAACAGGAATGCTCTCAGCATGCAGAAAGGGAGCACAGGTGGCATTTGGACTCAGGGAACAGTGTTGAGTTGCAGAGTCAGTGGATCCAGGTACTGTCTCCTTCAACTGGGCAAGTCTGTGCTTGCAGAAATGGGGGGAGAGGGCATTGGCACACAATCCCATATGCCCCCTCATGCTGCACCTCTGTCTGGGGGGGGCAATCTCCCCCTCAAGTGCATCCATCCCCCCCAGCTCCCTCCTCTGCGGCTTTCTTTTGCTTTCTTTTCTGTTTTCTGCCGAGAAGTGTGGGAACTCTGTGGGGGCATTTTCTACTTGCACACAGTCCTACAGTTATCCCAGGAATAATTACGAATGGTTACTCAATGCTTTTTTGATGGAGCTACTTACACCGGCAGTAATAAATGTAGGGGAGGTAATGTTATGTAACATTAATTTGTGACCATTTTGCATGATGAAATCCCATGCCTATCAGCTGACTCATTCAGGATTTTCTACTTTGTAGTATTTTGAAAATCCTTGTGCTGCCATCTGGACCTCAATATGAAGTGGTTGTAAAAGGTGAGGTGAAAATTTTGGGAAACAGGTCTCTGGCAACGATTTCCTGCTACCCGGACATTCCACCCATTCTTTCCAATAAGCAATTCATGTCATGGGGAGGTGTTACACTTGGACAAACTGTGTAAGTACCATCAGTACAATTCTTCATAGTAATATCCTATTTATACTGTAATGTACTTGTGTGCACTGTAAATGTTTTACTGTGCTTGTGTTTAGAGACTGAAAATGCAACGTTGATAGACTAGTTTTATTATCTTCCTAAGCTCACGTCCTCCTGTTGAGTTTGTTACACACACTTTTTATCTTTTGTGCAGAAAATTTGTGGAGACTCTAACTGTAGTCTTGCTTTAGCTCTTGGCTTTGCTTAACTTTCTGATGGCAGCAGTTGGACAAATATATTCTGTTGTTTAAAATTAGTTCACTGAACTATTTCAAACAATTCTATAATATTAGGATCACTTCCAAAGAATCTTACTGAACATTTTAAAATGTATTAATTAATAGAAAAATGTTATAGAAACTGGTATGTTAATTATTACTTTATAAATTGATTCTTCCCTAAATCTTGAAATGCTGTAACTTTCAGGATCCAAAACTCTTCAGTTTCATAGCTGGTATACGTAAAACTGGAAACTACTACTAAAATCTACAGTTCAGCTTTCAGTTGTAGCTGTCTATTGCCAGCTTCATAATTCGGTTTTTATATGGCTTACTCAGAACTGAGTTTACACAGTATTTTTCAATATCCTATTGCTTTCCACCTGAACTGTCAAACTTATTTTACTTTGATATACAATATCATTGTATATCAAAGTGAGAACAGGTAGCCAGCAGAGTGTCTGAGAATCTAAACTACAGAAAGCAGTGGTAAATTTCTATGGAAATTGCTCAAAATAAGTGTGGTGAAAGGATATAATTTACTTTGTTAGATTTTTGTCCCTCTTTTTTCTCTGGTTTGCACAGAAGATGAATTAAACACTCATTGTACATGTGTGGCCAAGTAACTTCTTACTTACAAAGTTCAACTTCTATTGCAGAGATCTAGAAGCATTCGTTTTGAAAAATCTGTGACAAAACATTCAGGGTTGTGTATATAAGGATTTAGACCAGAGTTAGTCTATGGTTAAAATGCTTGTATAAACACAGCTCAGTTCATTAGAGCTCACGGATTCCACCTTTACAGTGAGCTCAGGACTCTTCTTCCAAAGTGCTGACTCTCTGGACATGGGGAAGGCCTTGGTGGATGTGATATACCTTGACTTTAACAAAGCTTTTGATACTGGCGCTCTCAGTATTCTTGACACAAGTTAAAGAAGTATGGATCGGATAAATGGATTGTAAGGTGGATAAAAAGCTGGCTAGATTGTCAGGCTCAGTGGATATTGAGCCATGGCTCAATGTCTGGATGGCGGTTGATATCTAGCAGCGTTCCCCAAGGATCTGTTCTGGGGCCATTTTTATTCAACTTCTTTATTAATGACCTGCATGAGGGAATGAATTGCACCCTAAGCAAGTTTGTGGATGAGTGACCTGGACAAATTGGAGGATTGGGCCAAAAGAAATCTGATGAGGTTCAACAAGGACAAGTGCCCAGTCCTGCACTTGGGACGGAAGAATCCCAATCACTGCTATGGGCTGGGGACCAACTGTCTAAGTAGCAGTTCAGCAGCAAAGGACCTGGGGATTACAGTGGATGAGAAGCTGGATATGAGTCAACAGCATGCCCTTGCAGCCAAGAAGGCTAACAGCATATTGCGGTGCATTAGTCGGAGCATTGCCAGCATATCTAAGGAAGTAGTTATTCCTCTTCATTCGGCCCTAGTGTGGTCACATCTGGAGTATTGTACCTAATTCTGGACACAGCCCCCCCCCATTTTAGAGGAGATGTGGATGCATTAGAGTTCAGTATATGGCAACAAATATGATAAAGGGACTGGAGTATCTGACTTACAAGGAAAGTCTGAGGGATTTGGGCTTATTTAATCTGCAGAATAAAAGAGTTAGGGGGGATTTGATAGCAGCCTTCAACAACTGGAAGGGGATTCCAAAGAGCATGGGAGAGGCTGGTCTCAGTGATGACAGAACAAAGAGCAATGGTCTCAAGTTTCAGTGGGGGAGATCTAGGTTGGATATTAGGAAAACTATTTCACTAGGAGGGTGGTGAAGTACAGGAAAGGGTTACTGAGTGAGGTGGAGTCTCTATCCCTATTGGCTTTAAAGTCCAGTCTTGACAAAGGCCTGGCTGGGATGACTTAGTTGGAATCAGTCCTGCTTTGGGCAGGGGGTTGGACTCAATAACCTTGTGAGGTCTCTTTCAACCCACTATGATTCTGTGAATTAATGCAGTTTATTGTGTGAATGGGTGCCGTGTGCAGTGCTTTGGCAACCTTACAGGTGCTATCCCATACAGCTTAGTAGGCATCTAATGCTTTGACTTACCTGTGTGCTCTTCACTCCTCTGATTTCCGTTTGACTGGGTGTCCTCTCTGCTCTGGCACAGGGCCAGACTTTGCTCCAGATTTCAAAGTTGCTACAATATTTTTCCATCATCTTTTCTTCAGTGTTCTGCTTGGAGCTGTGCAGAAATGGTACCCCTTCTCAGCATCTAGGGAGAAGCATCTGTGTGGAAAACTTGTGGGTCCAGCCATTGCAATAAAGGTGCTTTTTATGGAAATTGCTAAGATGTGCATGAGCAGTCACAAATGTGATGCTGACCAAATGCCCGACCAATGCCCAATTTAAAAAACAAAACCCAACAGTAACAATAAACAGCTCAGCAGGACTTCTAACCATTGATGCCAGAAAACAGTCCGGCCATAGAAATGTAATCTGTCAATTTTTTTAAAATCTTGGATGTGATTTCAAGGATTTTACACTACTCCTGAACTCTGGCAGTCTGTGGATCTTGTGACTATCTGCCTCCCCACCCCCGAAAAAGGACTAGCAATAGTCATTAAAGGAAGAACCCAAGGGACATGAAGAATTCTCCCCAGAAAACCGGGATCATTTCAGGTTTCTAGGTTCACCTATATAGGAAGCAAGCCTGATTCCCAGCCAGAAACCCAGGCTGGACCTGAAAATCCAGATCCCATAAAGGGAATGTCTGCATGTAAATACCTATTTTTCACAACTTAATATACAACATTGTTGTGCTAACTGCTGTTCTGGGTGTCCTAAAGCCATAGGCTTTTTTTAACTGGTGTGAGTTGGAAGCCTTTCAGGGTCTCTTGCCCCACTTCCGTCCCTCATTCATAATATTTTCAATATGGAATCTGCTATACCTGGAGAAATTGGGCACTCGTTCACTGTTTCTGAGACCATGGTACAGAGGCAGATATGGATATGTCCCCTATTTTCCTTTCCCCATACTGCATCTCTCTGGCCAGCAAACATACCTCCCATTCTAAACCATTTGCTGGCTCAAAATGATAGCCAGAAGCATGGTGCAGCCACAATCTCTATTCTACTTCTCAATCTATCCTCCTCTGTAGCATATACAAGTTTGAAAAATCTGTCGTGTGAAATTCAACAGCTGATTGAAATAGTGGTTACATACGAAATTTGCTACCCTGAAAGTAAAGCCATACATCTCTTAATGGCTTTCACAGGCTCACAGAAAGAGACTGGCATCAGTTAAGGCTTCAGACAATTTATGAAGAACTTTGTTTTTCCTCTGTATGCTCATCATACAGAAATTAAGCAGAATCTAACACTAAGAAATTGCTCGATTTTGTGTGTGTGTGTGTGTGTGTGTGTGTGTGTGTGTGTGTGTGTGTTGATATATAGGATAGATGCACAATCATTCTCCGGTAGAGCTCAGTCTCCTTCTGTTTCTACAGCACTTGAGTGTCTCTCACTGGTCTGTCATTTGACTTTTTTGAATAAGGCCATTCTGTGCCTCTTAGTCACTCACATCAACGTAATAGTATCAAGCAACAAGGTGGCCTGGAGGGAATTACTATCCATCTTCTCCCCCACATGCCTCTTGTCAATCCTTTTTGATATCATACAAGTAAATTGCAAACTGAAATTAGGAATATAATTCCCAGTGCCCTACAGCTTCCAAGGCACAAAAGCAAGCCCAAACTGCATATACTGCCCATCCAAAAATCCCAGCCTAGCTCCCATGCATTTATCATTTATCATCTTTCAGTTCCCCCCACCCAGAACTGGGAAGAATCTCAGGAAGGGAAGGACAGAAATAAATATTTTAAAAGAGCTGTCGCAGATTATCTGAAATAAGAACAATATGGTCTCTTCTTTTCCCACTTCCTTGGCCTCTACATCTGCACAACCCAGACCCTCAAGAACAGGACTTTTACCAAATGCTTAGTGACTGGCTGAAGTGGGGGAGCATGGAAAATTCAGGATGAAGTGTTTGGAAACCTCATTTCAGATTACATACCAACAGAGATTGAGGTCGTATTTTTATTTATTTTCCAGTCTATTTCATATATAGCACCACCTTCCTTTCAGATGCCCCAAATGCACACTCAACTGCTATTCTGTAACAAAGGCAATAGGTAAAAGTTACTTCCATCTGTGCATCTACCCACCATTCAGGTGGCCTGTGAAAAGCTTCATTAATCAGAGAAGCAGGGGATAAGTGAGGCCATTCAGGATAATGGAAGACATCTCCCTTTCCTTAGAATCCATAGTGATCCTGTCCTTTATCCTTCAAATAAAATGGACTTCCCAAACATCTACTTTCCATTTCTTTGGACAAGCAGCCCTTGGAGCACTATGGAAAATACCCCTTTCTCTTTATAAATTCTGAGGCCTGTTGGGCAAAGGAAATGAGTTGTATGGGTCCCATCAGTTGCTCCAATACAGTTTGGGAGCCCCATGTATCAAAACAATCAGTAATCATCACTAAGCTTTATTATAATCTTGTGTATTAATACCTTGTGCTTGGCATCATACACCTTTATGCCAATGGATTCAGTTCCACCAATTCTGGGATCAGTGGGACAGCCAACACCAGAGCAGCAGAGTCAAGACTGGCCCGTTCCTGCTCCAAACCCTCACAGCTGATCCCCCATGCCAATTTGATTATGGACTGGTAACATTAATGAGTGTCCAGTTTCTACATAGCAGTGGTAACTTGCTTCTCCATGGGCATGGGACAACACATTTTTGTTGGCTCCAGCTCCAGGGCTAGTTTAGTACATACTGAAATATTTTGACACCATTGACCACCAAAATCTACAAAGGATCCTTTTCAACTTGTCAGTACTGTTTTTGTAACCCAGACATGGAACAGCTCCAGTAGCAGCAATTGCTCTATCTTTGTTCATTATCATACTTGCGCTCGTTCTTCAGTTACTGCTAAAGCTGCCTCCTGGAAAAAAAGTCAGTGGTGTAACAGGCAATATCTAGTTAAGAAGCCACCCAGCTTTGAGGGTTGAAATATGGCAGAATAATCTCAGTGTATTTGCAATTGCTAGCATAGTATCTCAGAACATTTGAATCCATGCTGGCCATCAGCATCTGAAAATGGTGTTGTCCTGCCCAAAAGGAGGAAGTATGGAATGGAGAGAGTAGAATCATGGGATTTTTAAAAATGCGACTTCAAGTCCCAGAATTCCATTACCTTCCACTGTACATCCCATGATACATGGTGAGAAAAATCTCACAACACACATGGCACAGAGAATGCCACATAGTTAAAGTTATCTTGCAACACTTTAAAAAGGTAATCCGTACATTTATTATACTGGACTCAAGTAAAATTTTGCCAGATATCACACTTCAGGTGGTTGAAGGGACTTGGTCATCAATCTTGTTCAGTTGAATATAACCGTATCTTAAAATGCTTATATAATTCTTCTAAGAAGTAATCTTTGTTCTACTGAAACAGTCTGAAAATTGCTCTGGCATCACCTCTAACTTGCAGTAATTTAAGACAGTGCACTAAAATTAGTTTCATGTGCTGTATCTGCTGCTATCTAATCTTAATCATTTTTCATATTGAGGTTTTTTTACCTTACAGTTGAATGAAATTCCTACATTAATAGGAATTAGTACATCAAATCAATAAGATGAACACTGGAGAAAATAGAAATAATTTTTGTAATTAGTGTCTTAAAACTGTTACAACTATATGCATGTTTTCAGGGAAAGTGGCATTTCTTAAAAGTTAATTATACTTTTATCATTAATAAACACATGCTTCAATAAATCCCATGTAACTGAAACAATTCTAAATATTTTTCAGTCAACAGAAACTAACTCTAAGAAATAACTCTCCATCTGCAACGCAGCATTTACGACTCTTGATAAGAGGTCAAGATCAGAATTGCTTTCAGGTTAGCATAATGCAAACTTGTGTTCACACCTAATCAATATTATCATACAACTCTATTTTAGTAAAATTCCAAAAACTCTGCTCGTCTGATATTTCAGCTTGATATATTTTATCTAAAAAGGTTGGCTCACAGGGGTAGTCTTATTAAAGAATTGAAGGAATCAGATTCCAGCGGTGAATCAGTTTCAGTACAAAACAGTAAAATTCTTGAGTTCATTCTAAAACAGCAGGTCAGTGATCAGTCCCCATTTCAGAGGATGGATTAAATCTTTTTTGAATCCGTCGATTTGATGACTATCTAATTGAAATAGCCAATTCAAAATAATATATACAGTAAAACTCCGATGGTCTGGCATCTGATGGTCCGGCGCTCCTGATGGTCTGGCACCATCAGGAACTCGGAAGTGCTCCGGGCAGCCGGACCATTGGAGCTGCTCTGCCCCCAGGTTCCCCGATTCAGCCGCTGCTAAAACTGACCAGTGACTGAATCGGGGAAGCCGGGGACAGAGCAGCTGGAGTGCCGCCAGGTAGGTCCCGTAGCGCTGCCCCTCGGGGCTGCGGGACTAACCCAGCAGCATCCCAGCTGTCCCCAAGTCAGCCACTGCTGAAACTGATCAGCAGCTGACTCCAGGAAACCCGAGGCAGAGCAGCTCTGCCTCGGGCTTCCTGGAGTCAGCTGCTGATCAGTTTCAGCAGCGGCTGACTTGGGGATACCTGGGGCAGAGAAGCTGGGGGGTTGCCGGGTTGGTCTCGCCGCACCAAGGTCGGCGCTACCGAACCAACCAGGCAGCACTCCAGCTGCTCTGCTGCAGGCATCCCCTATTCAGACGCTGCTGAAACTGACCAGCAGCAGCTGAATCAGGGACGCCTGGGGCAGAGCCGGACTATCGGAAGGGGGGTCTATGAGGGGTCTGGGTGGCATCCCCCCCACCCCACACCCCTCATAACCGCCCCTTCCGATAGTCCGGCTTATCTGATAACCGGCACCCCCTGGGTCCTAAAGGCGCTGGATTATCTGAAGTTGACTGTAACAGGTTTTAGAGGCTGCCTTCTGCCAATTTCAGATTCAGTTAGGTTGAAACATCATTTATTACATTAAACTCTTTTGAATTAATAGTGAAATGTTACTAGGTTTCATTGCACTCAATTGACTTTATTATTTTTCTTTTTTTTATAGTTGAAAAGTACATTTGGCACAGAAGAGCGGTTGACTAGTAATCAGGAGCTCAAAATCCGTCCAAGAGAAGATACTAATATTTTCTTGATGTTTACACCCACTCATGTAGCTTGCATGTTAGCAAAGCTTGAAATCAAACAGTTGGGGATTCAGTGTCAGCCAGGAGTTAAGTTTACTGTAAGCTTCCTGACTTAATTTATTATATTTTTAGTGAGTGAGCTACTGGGCTTCTCCCGTTCCTGAAGGGGAATGGTGGGAAAGCAGTAGTGATTTGTGTGTAGAAGTGCTGCAGGGAGGCTTGGAGATGGGCTCTTTTCATTACTTTCTTACCTCTCAGGGAGTGTAGTGGTCATACCCACCCTTGTGTGTGATCCCTTGAGGGATTGGGGTGTGGGCAAGCTCTCCTCCCAGCTGGTGTGTGTGGAGACCATGTGGAGCTAGCAGGAGTTGCTGTGGGGAATGGTGACAGGGGCGGGTGCAGGGTCTGAAAGTTGAAAGGATCTATGGCCAAAAGGAATAGGGGGAAGTTGGGCTGACCTGCTTCTTGCCCCACTCAAGCCATGGACTTGGTCGAAGTGAGGCAGGGTTTTTTTTATGATTTTACCAGTTGGAGCCTGGTCTCTAGGACACGGCTGGCTCTAGCATCCTCCTACCCTGCAGGGTCCTGGAGACCAAGTTCTAGTCTATCCCAAATCTAGAGGTCTATATGGCAGTGAAATGTCCCCACAAGCCCAAGTCATCTGGCCAGCTACAGGTTTTTCTTTGATGGGTAGAAATATCTTTAAGGCAAGGGCAGGTAAAATCCAACCTGGTAAAGCTTCAGATCTGGCCCGCCACGATCCTCTGGGCTGCCAATGTCCCGTGATTGCCAATGACCCCACACTCCCTCCCACAGACAGAACGTCTCTGCGCAGATCCTCCCATGGGTTTCCGACCAATGGGAGCTGTCTGGACCATGTTTGTGGGCACAAGCAGCTGGTGGAACTCCCCCCCCCTCTATGGCGCACTGCACGTAGATGCACATGGCCCAGCAGCCAGGGGCTTTGAGCGCTGTGCAGAATGTGGCAGGCAAGGAGCCTGCCTGAGGGTCCTGCTGACTGCAGACTACCTAGGGGAAAGCGCTTACAACTGGTGCCCCACCCTCTCCCACACTCCAACTCTGCAGCAGGTCACAACCCATATTCTCTGCATCCCTGCCCCTGTTCACAACTCCTTCCCAGACTCTGCATCCCCTCATATACTCCTTCCCCAGGTCAGAATTCATTCCTGTATCCCAACGCCCTCCCAGACCTTGCACTCCAACCTCTTGCCCCAGGGCACACCTTCCTCCTTCACCCAACCTCTATCCCAGACCCCACACTCCCTCCACAGACACAAGTGTGGCCCTTGTCCATTTACCAAAACTTTGAAATGGCCCCTCCATCAATAACTGCCTACTTCAACTTTAAAGCCTGAGCGCTTACAGTATATAATTGAAAGGGTGATGCATGTTTACCCCTGCTTATCTACATAGTGGGGTGGGTAGCATGCACTATGGGGGTGTACTTTCTAAACTACACTAATGTGTTGTATATTAATTAGTTTGCACAGTCCCTATCTGTGCTCATTGAAAGTTCCCAAATAGGTTTTACAATATTAAAATATGCTAGGAAACTTTCCATTTCAACAGGCTTGTACAGACCAACCAGTGTGCTTTATGCAAGTTTTATATGTACCACTATTTTAGTACACTTCAGAAATCACATGCCCAATACTTCTATGGAGGTAAGCCCTTGGATATTCTTGTAACTTGTTAGATGGGTGTGATCAGAATTTTAAACAATGCATGGGGAAAATACAATAAAACATTTATTCTTAATATCAATTTGAAAAGGTTTGTTTCCAGTGTATCAAGTTAAAGCTTTTTCCTGAATCCCTCCTTTATCCTTAATGGACCCTTTGTACACCTTAGCAGCTTTCATAAAACTATTTAATGAAACATTCTTGACATGTTAGATGAATTACTGTTTTTATTTTCAGATACCTTTGTCTGGATATGGTGGAACGAGCAATATAATTTTAGAAAATGTTAAAAAACTGTCTGACAGTTACATGGTCACACTAAATGGATTATTGCCTGATAAACTAAAAGAAGTTTCTTTCCGTATAAGAAATATGGGCTCTCGAGCTGCCTATGTTAAAGCACTATGCTTTAGAGACCTTCAATCAAAAGTTGTCATGCATTCTAAAGTGGTGATTGTTTTTCCAGAGAAGTTTGTGCTTAAGGAAGGCACACACCAGGTAAGTGTAAAAGCCCAATTCAACACAAGTTGTATTTGTTTAAATGAAGTTGACACCAGCTAATATATACCTGCAAAATGTGTGTAAGTTCTCCAGTTGAAATGGATTCAAGTTTATGCAATCTAGAAGACTAAACTAACTTGACGAAACAGTAAGTTTCAGTGACACTGACTTTACCAAACTTAATAGTAATATGTAGGAAAAAGTAACTTTGCAAATTAAAATATTTTAAATACTTTCTTTCAATCAGGTGATTACGGTAACATGTAATCCGCTGGGAAGGGAAGAAATGTTACATAAAACAAGCACGTCGTTCTTATCTACAGTATGCTTCTTTTGTGGAGATGAAGTTTCCAGGCAACAGTATCGCAGGTAGGGTTGAATTTACAACTCTGGAATAGGCACTTATTTTATTACAAGTTGTCATGGAAGCCAAACAGGACTCGGGGAAAGTCTGACTCCCTCAGAGCACGCTGTTGAAGACAAGAAACCTTTTTGGTTATGGCCTTTCTGGGTCTGGCTTCAGAGAACTTGGCATTCCTGTTCTCACTATGGACTTTCTGCAGTGGATTCACCTGGATGGGATCCTTTGGAAAGCCAGAGAGGCCCTGCATCCAACTTTGCAGTTAGCAGTGACTCTCAATGTGCATGTAAACAGGGGCATTTATTAATTGACAAACACAGCACAGAACAGATCTTGTTAGCACAGAAGTTAGGAACTTTCAGCAAAGCTCATCCTGAGGGGAGGCAGGGACCCTGGATTCCCCACCCCTGAGTCTCAAACAGGAGACTGACCTACTTCCAGCAGCCCAACCTCTGAAACACCCACTTTGTGTTGTTTTCCAGGTAAAGTATCACCTGGTTGCGCATCTCTCCTGGTTCTCAGGTTAGGAAGAACATTGACTATAATTTTTTTGCTGGCAGCTAGAGCAGCCTCACCACCTCGCTACTGTCTCCTATCTCTGAGGCATTGATGGGGAATGAGTTACACACTGTATTCATGCCAAGAAGTAAGATTTACATAGGTTCCCATGTAATGTACCAAAGAGGGAAAAAGTCACACATGTTAGAAGTCAGATAAGTACCACGTGTATGGTTTCTACAATGCTATATCTAGAACACATATGACAATATGTTGAAATTGCAAAATAAGTATGTGTCCAGTTCTGGGCACCACATTTCAGGAAATATGTGGAGAAATTGGAGAAGGTCCAGGGAAGAGCAACAAAAATGCTTAAAGGTCTAGAAAACATGATCTATGAAAGAGGACTAAAAGAATTGGGCTTTAGTTTAGAAAAGAGAAGACTGAGAGGGAACATGGTCGCAGTTTTCAAGTATCTAAAAGGGTATTACAAGGAGGAGGGAGGAAAAATTGTTCACCTTGGCCTCTGAGGATAGGACAAGAAGCAGTGGGCTTAAATTGCAGCAAGGGAGGTTTAGGTTGGACATTAGGAAAAACTTCCAAACTGTCAGAGTGGCTAAACACTGGAATAAATTGTCTAGGGGGTTTGTGGAATCTCCATCATTGGAGATATTTAAGAGCAGGTTGGTTAGACACCTGTCAGGACAGTGCTTGGTCCTGCCAGGAGGACAAGGGACTGGACTGGACTCAATGATCTTTTGAGGTCCCTTCCAGTTCTATGATTCTATTGAAACACCAAACTTTTTATATGCATACTTACCCAGAACATTCAGTTCCAAGTTCCCTAAAAAGAGATTCCAAAATTAGTAATTTTGTGGAGAACTGGCTGCCTTTGTGGAACCTTTAGGACAGTGCTGGCAAAATGTAGTCTGCGGCTGCAAAGCCACCATATCTGGTCCGTCGATGCAGTGGGGAGCCTCAGGCAGTCTCCCTGCCTACTTCTCCCCCCATGCTGCTGAGAAAAGCAGCTGCTGCAGGGCCCTGTTTTGAACAGCTGATAGCCTGAAAAGGGGGAAGAGGCTTCATGTACTGTCCCTATCACAATCCCATTGGCTAGTTTCCAGCTAATGGAAGCTGCTGGTTATCAACAGGCAGCTTGTGAAGCAACCTCCTCCCTTCCCTTACTCTGGTAGCTATTCAAAGTCCATGTGGTCACCACAGCCAGTGCGGGGATAGGACAGGCAGGGAGTTTGCCTGAGAAGGCTGCTGGGCAAGAGCCTTTGGCACCCCAACCCACTGGCCCCCTCCTCCACCCATATCCCCTCAAGATCCTCCACCTATATCCCCTGTCCTGGGTCACAGCCCAAACACCTGCACCCCATCCTGCACTCCAGTCCCTGCCCCAAGTCACAACCATCTCCTTCACCCAAACTCCCTCCCAGGCCCCACACGCTCTTGTACCCCAGTCCCTTACTGCAAGCCTCCTTCTGCACCCAACTTCGATCCTATCCTTGCACCTCCTCCATTAATATCATGAAAGAATGCAGCCACTGACCACTTTCCAAATTCTTGAAGTGGTCCCGTACATCCCTACTTTAGGCTGACTGGCTGATATCCTCCCAGGCCTCACAAAATTCTGTAAGGCATGTAGCTCATTGAAATAAGTGATCCTTACATAAATCAGTTTTGTTTCAAAAACTAAGTTTTTCTCCTGGGCACCAGTTACCAGAAGACTATAGAGAAGTTTTATTGAATACACTTATATCACTTTAGTGGTAAGTTAGAGTTGGTGCTTACATTTACCCCAGGATTCATCAGATCTGGGACCTTGACCTTGACATGGGGACCTGCATCTGAACCAAGACCTTTCCCATTCCAGTAATTTCAAGGTCGGAGTCCATGAATCCAAAAGTATTCCAATCAGTCAGCAGTTCTAGATTTTTGTGGCATTTGAGTTGTAGATCAATCCAGACATTATAGCTCTATCAACCTGACAGAGTTCTGTATTCAAGTAATTAAATGAAAAACAAGCAATACTTTCTTAGTGAAATAGAAAAACCAATTATACACTTACTCAACCATGATCATATTTACTACTTTATTGACATGTTTGACTTCCCCATCTGTTTTAGTACTCAGTGACTCAACTCTATGTAATATTTTTGATACACAAAGATTTGGTGAAAGATAAGACTTTTTAAACTAAGAGCAAAATGTTTCTTCCTATAAATTTTATTTTTGGGTTTCAGTTTTTATATGCATGCCTAAATCCATATAGATGAGAGGCCTCAGACTCCCAACCCTTGGGCCATCTACAGCCCGAGCACTTTACCCAATCCAACCTGTGAAATAGATGGCAACAGTTATTTAATAAGGCCCACATGGCTGCTGCCAGGGAGGGGAGGTGCATGTGGCACCTGCACAAACATAGTCCTGGCTGCAGAGAACGCTGCTCAGTATAAATGTCATGATGCAAATCATGCTGGTCAGGAAGCCGCCTGAATGGACGTGTTTCTGCAGTCAGTGTGGCAGGGGTAATGGTTTTCACTTTGAGTTATCAGGGAGGGGGGGGATCCCAGTGCCAGCATGTAGTTTTTAGGAGGCAGGATCCCAGTGTGAGGGTGCAGATGTTAGAGGATTGTTGAGGATCCCAGTATGCAGACATGTGGGTGTAAGAGTGAGGACTCAGTTTCAGGTCTTTTGTAAGTATCCTGTTCTCTGTCTAGGCTCCTGGATACAGCAGGAAACACTGTCAACTTGAATATTCTGTATTGCTAATCCTAAGAGTTCAAAACTCATAAATCAGCCTTCCATCCTCAAAGAGAATGGCTTTTTGAAACCACAGTTAAAATACACATGCATCTTTTTATTTGGCATCTGGTGCTTGAGGTCTTTGAACTCGGTGCAGCTTTTCTAGCTTTCCTCCACAAACCATGAAACCTAAAGTCTTCCTTTAAGGAAAAAAAAAAGGCTGGGATTCTCTTCTAATTCCCCACAGCAACAAACGATCACAATCTACTATGTCAGAGTAATCACAGTTGATAGCAGTGCATGAGACATCAGGTAGTGAAGTTCCCAGATCTGGCTTAATTCTAATAATGGGTCTGAGGTTTCTGTAGCCTCAATAGCAAAAATCATGTGAATTTCCTTAAACTTCAGATTTTGGGAGTGACTAACATCACACTCAGGCTACGGCTACGCTGTACACTTTTTCTTCTGGAAAAGCTTATGAAAATGAAGCACCATGTGGAATATCACTGCACTTCATTTGCATAATTAATTAGCAACCGCTTTTGCGCAAGAGGCTTTGTAGACAGCTCTTGCGCAAGAGCTGTTGTTCCTGAAAAAATGAGGAAGAACGGCTCTTGCGCAAGAGGGGGATTTTGCACAGCTCCGTCGACACCATTCCTTTTTGCACAAAAGTGGCTGCTAATTATGCAAATGATGCACAGCGATATTCCACGCCATGCTTAATTTGCATAAGCTTTTCTGGAAGAAGGCTACAGTGTAGCCGTAGCCACACTCTGAAGATGAAAACCTTGTGTGGTACCATAAACTACTTATTTTAAGTTAAAACTGTGGGAGTGGGCAAGTTCTTGAGAAATTCATTTAGCTTAATTTTTATTTTCAATGCTGGTTTTTGGATGGTCTCAGTTCACTAGTTCCTACATCATGGGGCTGTGGAAATATTCCTCAAATGAGACCTGCTCATAAAAACTGTCATATCACTGAAGAAAGTTACAGGTTTGAGTGTATTCAAGAAATAATCAAGATTGTTTGATAGTGAACTTTTTTCACACTTCATTGAGGTGTACTCTTTTCTCAGCCTAACTTGTAAAAGTAGGTGGATTCCAAAGATATTTCTCTGATATTTCCCTTAACAGGGCTATGCTGTATAAACCAGAGGCAGCAAAACAAATGTTCCCTGAAAACAGTGTGCTAAGAAACATTAAATTTGATGAAGAATTTCAAGGGGAACAGCTAGTGACTGAAGGTAAATATGTAATGTCTGGGGGAAAAAAAATTTGCCACTAGAAATATTTAATCCTGAAATGTTTGTTCTGGGCATCACGCCAAATAGACATTTCTATGCAATTTTTGGTAAATGCAAAATAGAATTCCCAATTTACATCAAACTTGCCTCCTCTCATTCCTTACCCAGTAATTTTTGAATAACTGGTATGTGGGGTTTTTGTTTTGCAAGTCCC
The DNA here is from genome assembly GCF_052426305.1 of Pelodiscus sinensis. Lineage (NCBI taxonomy): Eukaryota > Metazoa > Chordata > Testudines > Trionychidae > Pelodiscus > Pelodiscus sinensis. The sequence goes on from NC_143053.1 coordinate 89,670,936, forward strand.
TGCTACAAAGAGCTGTCCATTGCTAACCTTGCATAATATAGGTAATGGTGAAACAGGATCCAGATTTGATTGGCCTTCTAACAGTATTGCATTATAATTGTTTCAATAGTTTCTTCCTCTCATTGCTGCCTCAGAAATATATTCATACACTTCAGTGACAATAAGTCAGTTAGTTATTCTCATATCTGTAAAATTCTTTAAGAGGAGATTATTTTATAGTTTCTAAGGAACATTTTTTAAAGTGGTGCAAAAAACTTTTCTCCACCCCTAAAAAAAATTTCAAACAGGAAACAATCTTTTCCTTTGTACAACAATTAAATTTAGTATCCAGATTATTTAAAAAGCGTGCTTCTGCTTCTCAGGATGTTGTTGTATTTTTTTTTAATGGATGAACCTCCCCCCACCCAACCCCAATATATCATCTGAACAAAAAAAGGTCAAATTGAATGCCAAAAATATATTTAGTTGCACTTATTAAGCACCAAAACTGTTAAAATCACAAAAATTCTGTTGCTTAAAGACAGAAGGTAACTTAAAGACAGATTCTTTCCACATGTATTCTTTTCTTTATCACCAACAGAATTTGGTCCAGTAAAAATGTGTCTACGCTGCATCCATAGCTTGAAATAAGCTATGCAATATGAGCTACACAAACTGCGTAGCTTATTTCGAGTCAATTTTGAAATAGCTTATTTTGAAATTTGTTGCGGTCTACACAGCACTTATTTGAAAAAAAATCACTATTCTAAAACCTCCTTTACTCCTTGTGAAATGAGGTTTACAAGGACGTCAAAATAGCGAGCCCATTATATTTCGTAATAACAGGCTCAAAAGACATGAAATAGCTTTTTCAGGAGACATGAAATAGCGCTGCAGTGTAGAGGTAGCCTATGAGACCTTATCTTACTCATCTTGTTCAACATGGCAAAAATAATGTAATATTTGTGAAGCATTTGTGATTTTACATACCATATTAAAATTCATGAGAAAATTAATATATATTTAGTACAGGGGTTCAGTAGTGTGCATCATGGGTGGTTAGTGAAAGCACAGCTTGGGGAGGAAAGACTCTAGCCCTGCTCCTTACTCACCCCCTGGAGGCGGGACAGTGTGCTAAGTGTGTGCTTACTCCTTCTAACCATGGGAGGGGAGGGAGGGAGAGCGGGTGTATGCTCATCGCCACTTCCCCAGACCCCGTGGAAGGAGTGGCCTGGCCTGGCCAAGCCCAGCCAACACTCTTCAGCACTTGGGGGAGGGAATAGGCTGGGCTGTGTGGTACAACATGCCTTGCTCCTCCCTGTCTGTGCTCTGCACAGCCTGGTGCCAGTGCAGTCCAACCTCTCCAGCCCCAGAGCACTGGGGGAGAGGATAGCACAGCACATGGCTGGGCCTGGCCTCCCCAGTCCTGGAGCACCAGAGGGCAGGTGCTGGGGCAGCAACCTTCCCATGCCTTACATACCCAACACCCATGATGTACAGAAAATAAAGCCTGTTGCTTACACATTCAGTGAGGAGAATATTCTGAAGTAAATTCTGAATAACTAGTCACTCAGTAACTATAGTTCATTCTGCGCACTGAATAGTTCATTCTGCGCACTGAATGAAGCAGCGGTCCTTTTGCTAAAATAGTGTAATTAAATCACTAGAAACAGTGTCACAATGTGCCTGTACAATAGGGACAAACTAAAGTTGCATAGACATCCTTAGTCATAGCATTTTCTAACTTTTTGGTGCTCTATTAGTTCTCTATGTAATTGTTATGAGAGTTATGTTAACTTCTGACTTCTTAAACTGGTCTCCAAGGTATAGTACGTTTTTCAAAAAACACATGGAGGCTGTGGTTGTTGACAGTTACCACTGCTCTACAGCCAAAATGCTTCTGAAATAAATGTAGTCAAACTTTACTAATTCTGGATCACTGAGAACGAAAATGATGCTTAAAATTGTTGATTGGCTCTAGTTTTCAAGATATGCTATTGGGTCAGTATATATGACCCTTGACTTGCGAATAGCAGAGAATAAGTGAGTTATAAAGGGAAGGGATCTCAATTTAAACCAGAAATGACTAAAATACATCTTTGGATCTATGAATAAATCTGACTGGGTTTGGACAGTACTTGCTTTTTAGGCAAAACAATGAATGCTGCAATCTGAAGCTGGCATTGCGTCATACATGATATGAATTGCACCATGTTATTCTTAGAAGTCATGGATGATGCAATCATAACGAAGCTTGCATCACTGCTGAATAAATTGCCCTATGTCAGCTCTAGAAATCATACAGTGTCGTGCTCTCTTATTTGTCAGTGTTTTATTTTGCAAAGGGACACATTTCTGTTTAGCCAAAGTGAGCAGAGATGCCTCGTACTTGTGTGAACAGTGTAGATAACTTCTGCTATGTTTGTGGTGAAGTGACCTTTGCATCACAAAAGCGCAGTATAACCACTATGGTTAAGAAAGCCTATCACCTTTATTTTGGCTGCAAAATTGGAGATCAGGACAAGAGGTGGGCCCCACACACATGCTGCAACACTTGTGCAACAAATCTTCGCCAGTGGTTGAACAGGAAAAGGAAATCTATGCCTTTTGCAGTGCCAATGATTTGGAGAGAGCCAACAGATCATACCAGCAATTGTTACTTCTGCATGGTGCCTCCAGTTGGGAAAGATGTGTCAAAGAAGAAAAAGTGGACTGTGCATTATCCAAACATTCCATCAGCTATATGCCCAGTACCCCACAGAGAAGGACTGCCGGTTCCTGATGCACCAGTATCATTCTCACTTGAGTCAGACGACGAAGAGGATGAAACTTCTGGTCCTGAACCATCAATGTCACAGGACCCACATTTTCTCCCATCCTCCTCCTCTGAACCACACCTCATAACACAAGGTGAACTGAATGACCTTGTCAGGGATTTGGAACTACCGGAGAGTAAGGCAGAGCTGTTGGGCTCCAGACTACAGCAGTGGAATCTCCTGGCAGGTGGTGATAGGGTTTCCATGTTCCGTGACCGTCAAAAGGATCTTGTCCCATTCCTCTTCATGGAAGGTGATCTTGTAGCCTGCAACATCATCGATGGTGTGATGGCAGCCCTCAACATCGTTCACGATCCAGATGAGGGGAGACTGTTCATGAATTCATCGAAGACGAGTCTTAAAGCTGTTTTGCTGTATAATGGCAATGTTTTGCCATCAATTCTAGTTGGTCATGCAGTCAATATGAAGGAAACCTATGACAACATGAAACAACTTTTGAGGGTCTGCAGACTGGATACACAAAGTACAGCTGTTTTCTCTGCAAATGGGATAGTCGTGCAAGAGATTCCCACAACATCAAGATAGATTGGCCACTCCGACAGTCATTGGAGCCTGGGAGGAAAAGTGTTCAGCATCCACCACTTGTTGAATCAAGGAAGATTTTGTTACCACCCTTACACATCAAGCTGGGTCTGATGAAGAACTTTGTCAAGGCCATGGACAAAACACAAGCAGCTTTCAAGTACCTCCGTGGAAAATTTCCAAGGTTAAATGAAGCTAAGATAAAGGAAGGTGTCTTTGTTGGTCCTCAGATTCGTGAACTTCTTCGAGATGATGCACTGCGTGGCAAGGAAAAGACGGCATGGAAAGCCTTCCAGTTAGTGGCAATAAATTTTCTCGGAAACAACAAGGCAGACAACTACAGGTTGTTGGTGGAAAACCTCCTCAAGGCATACAAAAGCCTTGGTTGCAACATGTCACTAAAGATACATTTTTTTGCACACTCATCTAGATTTTTTTCCACCGAACTGCGGAGCAGTGAGCGACGAGCATGGCGAGCGATTTCAACAGGACATTGCAACAATGGAGAAACGCTATCAGGGCAAATGGAGCCCATCAATGCTTGCAGACTATTGCCGGACAGTGACAAGAGATGCTCCATTTAATGAATAAAAGAAACAAGCCAAGAAGCGCCGAGTAGACACTGAATAGGACTAAACTATGTACATAATAGTTTTTTGCCTTTTGTTTCATAATACATTTTATTTATATAACCCTTTTGCTGATTTTTAAAGTGTTACATAAACAGGACAGGTGAAATATTATCATGTAAAGCAACCATAAACACATGAAAAGACCTAGGTTTACAATTTATGATTAAAACTCAATACACAATATAGACGTAAAATGTAAAAACTTAAATATCTTGGAAACAGTAGCCAATCAGTTGTTTTAATTGTCATATTTGAATTCAGCACATCAAAATACATAATAAATAGCACATTTTATCTCTGAAGCAGACGACTTCTAAAAAATTGTAGACGAGTGTTATCTAGCCTATCAAGAATTTCATTTAAATGGTGTTCTCGGCTCTCGTAAGCATAGCTTGTCTGCCCATAAGCATTCATGAATTTCCAGGCCTTCTAATACAACGCAAAAACGAGTTCTCTGGAACCTTAAAGACTAACAGATTTATTTGGATATAAGTTCATAAGCTTTCATGGGCAAAAATCCACTTCATCAGATTTATCTGACAAAGTAAGTTCCCACCCCCTCCTCACCCGCATGAAAGCTTACTTCCAAATAAAACCCTTCCTTGTTAGGGTGCCACGGATTCCTCAGAAACAGCTTAGTAAAAATCTCCACACTCAAGTGCATGGCAAGCAGGTATAGCCATGAGTGGAATACTGATAAAGACCACAAATATCAAAGGACTCCAGTTTCAAGTTACCTCTATTTCATACATCCTTTTACTTCCCAAAAGTATTTAATAGTGTCTGGTAGCCTACAATCTGCATTGTACCATTTGCGTAAAAATACAGAATAAACTTAAATATACTTAATGCAACCTTTTCAGTCTGAATAGTCAGCAACACTAACATTGCTATATGGTGAGGCTCTCATTGGGTCCTATTTTCATGTCTGTAAGTTGGCAGCCAACCAAGATTTTAGTTCTGAAAACTAGTCAGTTTAAGTTCAGTAGCAGAAACTCTGTTAGGTTGCACAATCCATTTTAGTTTATTTTGGGTCTCTGTTCTGAAACTTATAGCCTATCAAATCACAATTGTAATGCATTATGTTGGACTTTGTAAGTTTTTTCCTTTTAATCCTTGAAAATATCTTTTCTTAGCATATGACTTACCACAAAGGACAAATGACATTGAGCTATTTTATCGAAATATGCGTAAAATTATCCTTTCTGTGGTTGGAGATGCCAGTTGTAAGAGGGATTGTCTTCAACTGTCTCAAGGACATAGCTTGGAATCAGACAGGTAAAGTGAACATTATATTCACTATAAAAATCGCTATAATTCATTGTTCTTTGGTAGGAGGACTTCATTTTACTTTTCACATTAGAATCCTGTTAGGGCATGTTAGAAATATTGGTGTATGGGACAGTGAAACTAGATTGCAAAATTAAGCTGTCTTTTCTTTATTTCCAGTCCCTCATTTTTCATGGATTAAGAAGGGTTTTGGCAGTACTCTGAAAATGTTTTTTTCTTAGTTGAATGTTTCATTGGCTCTTGTATTTGCATTTTGACAGACATTCCGATAAAACTGTTAACTAAAATTCTAAATTAATAAAAAGCTGATGATGCAACTTATGGATATTTCTTCTGCTTTGTTCGGTCATCTTGAAAACAGCATTTTGTTTCAAAATAAATTATGCCCCTCATCTGAGGTATTAAGACAAGTTTGGAGTTAGGGGGAGCAAGCTAGCTGAAATTTTATTCTCCTCACAGAGGTATCAAGCTTTATTCAGGGAACTGATGAGCTGTTACACTGACACATCCATCATGCAAAGCCCTCAAAGATTGTGAAAACCACATTGCATCCCTAAAGGAATAAGATCCATCCAGCAGTCAACTTTCTCCCAAAAAGATAGTGTTCATGTGTTTTCGTTTCTCTGCTTCCTGACCTGGAAGCATAAAATGCTACCTTGTACTTCAGTTCTTAGCTATTGATTCCACCCTCTGAACTTAATAGAGAAGAAAGGGGGAAATCCAGTGAGTTTAGGTATATTCTGCTTCTGAGAGAAGCCAACTTTAGAGCGCCTTTTCCAGGAAATGCTACCCAGGAATCTAAGTCCAAATGACAGACCCCAGGAAGACTGCATTATCACTAGGATAAACACTATTGTGCAGGCCTTTCTTTACTTTAAGAAACTTGGTTCTTTATTGACCAAGACTGATCTCATTGGGAAAAATCTTCACCCTTCTTCTGCTACTCGGTTTGTCTTTGCCCCTTAGTATCATGAAGACTCCTATCATAATGGACACTGGAATGGACTACTGCATATAGACCCTCCAATTCTCCACAGGCCAATTCCTTTAGTCTAATATAAGTCTGAAGCAGATTCTCCCCACATGTATGATAAGCCACCTTCTACTGAAGTGCTGTGGCTTTATCTGCAAGGATTCCAGGTATATTGCTTCATCTTTCTCAGGGCACATCTAGACTACCCTCGGCTTCTTAAAGAAGATACGCAAATTTGGCACAAATTTGCATATCTTCTAATCCCTTTTTCAGAAGAGGTTTTTCGGGGTGAGGGGGAAAGCAGTCTAGATGGGGCTTTTTGTGCAACCCCTTCCCTTTTTCAAAAGAACCTTTATTCCTCCAAAAATGAGATTTACAGAGTTCTTGCAAAAAGGGGGGGTTTGCACGAAAAACCCGTCTAGGCTGCTACTGCTTTTTTTTTAAACCTCTTCCAAAAAAAGGATCAGAAGAAGATATGCTAATTTGCATATCTTTCGGAAGCCGAGGGTAGTCTAGACATGCCCCCAGACTTCTCAGATCCTTACTTTAACAATCCTATATCCACAAATCAAGCTGCAGAATTACTAATTTTTTTTCTGGACAAAAGTAATTATTCTTTTGTCATTGAATGATGAAATAGAAGTTTATCACCCTTTTGTGGGGGTGGGAGCAGATCGTGCACTTGACAGTAACTTTAGCCTATGGGTATGAACTACGTAGGGTTTGAATTCTGCACCCCTCAGAATTGCTGAGGTGGTCCCTGTCCCATTTACTGCTAATTCCTCTGTCAGATCAGGGCAGACTTGATACCTTTTAGATCCTCCTGCTCCTTACTTTCTTCTGTGTAGAGTCCTGTACAGCACTAAGAATTTCAATCTTTCAAGTGCACATAAGTAACGATGACTAGGTTGTCTGCCATCTTTTTTTCTTTAAGGGTAACATACTGAAGCCCAAGCCTTGTTCTTGGACAATAGTAGTTGTCCTATGCTTTGAAATGTAACAGCAGGGTGGCTGTGACCTGGGATCCAAGGAGTCCTCCTTTCCCAAGCCTTATTACTTGTTTCCCGAGTGAAAATATCTATTTTGAGTGTTTCCTAAGTGTATTTCATTGTTAATGTGCATGTTCTGCCTAAGACTGGAAAACTTCTAATAGCGATGTTGTCTGTCCATGGTTGCAAACTCTCATCTTCTGATTTGAGCATTTAAGTGGTTCATACTGACTTCTCTGATTCCATTCTACCACTGCATAAGGGTGAGTGTGAACTCTCCATTGTCCACAGAGCTGATCCTATAACTTTTAACCTGTAAACATTGCTAAAGAAATGTTACTACTTGTCTTATATAGTAGTTCTAGTTAGTTTTGTTGATTATTGGGGACCCCTTCCACACTAGGACTACCTCAACCTACACAGGATTTACATTGCCATATAAGCTATAGGGCCACCTAGCAATCTATCCAGTATTGGTCCACTTCAAGGTGCCCTTCCTCGCACCCCCATTTCCATGTTGCTCTTCCCATCTGTCTTGGAGGTACTGGTCAGCTGCTCCCCAGAGCCTCTTACTTGCTGCACAAAGCAGAGGTGGAAGGAAGCTAATGTCAGTGTATTCGCATCCTTTCCCTCCCCAATCCACATATCCGTTTCTGCAAAGTGGTGGTTGGGGTGGGCAGGTCAGGGAGACATTACAGGGTTCAGGAGCAGGATGTGGGACAGAGCTTGCTAAAGACTGCTGCTGTCTGAATACTTCTGACTAGTGATTGCTGAACTACTTAAAGGCACTGTGAGATGGGGTGAGGTATGTCTTTCTCACTTTTGTATCTAGTCTGTGCTGTTACATTTAAATTTAATTCTTTGAATAGTGCATTCCAAAATGCCTAATCTGTCCTGGCTGGAGTTCTTATCCCTATGGTAACTTTTAAAAACCCATTATATCTAAGGCTTTTTTTTTAATGACATTCATGCATAGTACCTTGATATTGGAGCACATTACAGAATTCATTCTGAACATGGATAGAAAAAATTAGGGAATATCATGTGCTCACTCTGAAGACTATGGTCTTACCTTTAGCTCCCTTCGAATGCATCTGGCCTTCCCTCTTTGCAGTTGACAACTACTTTGTTTCTACCCACACTGTAAGTGTCTAGTTAAAACCTTCCCTTCAGTAAATAAACCTGCTCCGACATGGGCTTTGATTTTTGTCTTCTCGGCATTAACCAGGCTGTTGTTTGAACCTTTAGTGACATGCTTGATCTCCCATCTCTTTCTAAAGATCACCTTTTTGGTAGAAAAGTTAATGAATTGGGTGCCCTTGTGGATAAACAGTCATATGCTATTTTCTATACAGACAAATTTATGTTAGTATTACTCTATGAAATTCACACCCAAAGCCCTCTTCACTTTTTTCATCTAGACCAGACTATATGACAACACTTATCTACAAGGCTGATACTATGCTTCCAGCTTTGGAACAGTCCCTTAAAGGAATCCTTATGATGCAACACATCTCCCAATGGATCTTCTTTCAGTGTATGTCATGTGGCCCTACTGCCTCCTGTGAATTAAGTGCTAAGGCTTCAACTCCAGCTTCATGCCATGAGCTCTGATCAGCGAGCGCAACTGACACATTCCTGGTAGAGAGAGAGATATTCTTCAGGGCTAACATGCCGCAGCCAGTATTTGCGGTGACACCCCAACCAGCATTTTCAAAACAGAGTAGCATATACTAGTCCAGAAGACCTAAGGATTTTCACAGCTGGGTTCAGCATAGGGAAATGAAGGTTAAATCATAGTCCATTCTGATCAGCTCAGCAGTTTACCAGCAAATCTGTAGAGAACTTCACTTTCAGAATCTCATGCTCACTTACTCTCTGACTTCTTTCCTTAGCCAGTTCCCAAATGAGAGAGGTCCTGGTCTCTTCTAGAAGTCCATACTTATTCCCTCCACCTCACACCTCTGTTCTTTTTTTTTTTTTTTTTTTTTTTTTTTCAAGCTGGGGTCTTTACTCATCTTTGCTGCTGAACATTTCAATCCATGAGTCATAAGAACTTGCATTGTCTCCCTGGACACCTTGTTGATCTGGATTGGTTTCTGCCAGGTTTCAGGCTATGTCCCCACTAGTACTTTTGTCAGTATAACTTATGTTGCTTAAGGGTGTAAAAAACCCCACAAGCTCTGAATGACGTAAGTTACGCCAACAGAGTGGACAGTGCTATGTTGGCAGTCTCCCACTACCACCATTTAGTGGTGGTTTAATTGTGTTGACAGGAGAGCGCACTCCCATCAGTATAGATCAACTAAACAGTACATTTCATAGTGGCACAACTGCCTTGGTAATCCTTTTTGTCCTACTGGATGTCAGTGCACGGTATAGAGGGAATCAGCAATATATTCTGGATTCATAATAATATTACTGAAAATTCCCACTTCTTCATTTATGCCTACCTCTCTTCCCCTCCTCCCCCAATTGAAACTACATGTCACTAACGAGGAGAAGAAACTCCACTTCCTGGATACCAACCTTTGGAAGTTTATTTTCAGAGAAGATCACCTGAATTATTTGTTTTAATTTGTGGAATGAAGGAAAGGGCCAGCCATCTCCTAAAGGATTAACAAGTGTTTTTCAGGCTGTATCCTGTTCTGTTACCAGTTTCCCAGAAAGGTGTAAAGGCGCACACCCTAGCAACAATCCAGACAGCTTTGGTAACATTACTTCATCAAGTGCTGCTAATTGACATCCGCAAGGCAGCGATGTGGAGTTCTAACATACCTTCACAAGACATTATATTGTTGCCCAGACTTTTGCTACTAATGTTTCATTTGGATTGGTGATCCTTCATTCCACAAGTCCTTACACCATCTTCCTCACTGAGTATTGCTTGTCCATCCCCATAATGCAAAATACACATGGTCCAACATCAGAGGTTATTTATGTGTATAGTAATTTGTTTTTCAAGATGTCTAGTTTCTGTTCCCCTACTTGACTCCTTCCCATCTGCTTGAGTCTTGATTTCTGGAAGAGAAGGAACTGCAGTTGGTCATTTCATACCAATGCTTTTATCATTGGTTTGGAGCATGAGGGGAGACAGGCAATGACCAATGGTCACAACTAGCAGAAATGTTCCTATCTTAGTTGGGTGGAACTCCTGTATGCCCACAATCAAAGACAGATAGGGACCACACATCTTAAAGAACTCCAGTGACTCTACTAGGGAAGTACCCTTTTTTCCCCTCTTCTGGTCTGGGTACACTCTAAGAAGGGACAACATTCCGTTAGATTGGGTTAGAATGACTCAGCTGTATAACCATAGTTATTCATGGTAAGTACAGCCTGCATATTTTGGGAGGTTTGTTAGAATCTGGGAATAACTACTTGTGAAATGGCTTGGTTAGAGTAAAATAAGAATTTTATTTGATCATTAAGACAGTTTGCCTTACCGTAGTACCCCCACCAAGTTGGCCTTATCAATAAGAATATCGCATGATATTCTTATTGATAAACTAGGCAAATATAACTTAGATAGGGCCACGATAAGGTGGGTGCATAATTGGCTGGATAACCGTAGTCAGAGAGTTGTTGTTAACGGTTCTAAATCCTGCTGGAAAGGGATAGCAAGTGGAGTTCCTCAAGGGTCTGTTTTGCGACCCGTACTGTTCAATATCTTCATCAATGATGTAGATATTGGGATAGAGAGTACGCTTATTAAGTTTGCAGATGATACCAAACTGGGTGGGGTTGCGACTTCTTTGGAGGATAGGGACATAATTCAAAATGACCTTAGCAAGTTAGAGAAATGGTCAGAGGTAAACAGGATGAGGTTTAATAAAGAGAAATGCAAAGTGCTCCACTTAGGAAGGAACAATCAGTTCCATACATACAAGATGGGAAGCGACTGTCTAGGAAGGAGCATGGCGGAAAGGGATCTAGGGGTCATAGTGGACCACAAGTTGAATATGAGTCAACAGTGTGATGCTGTTGCAAAAAAAGCAAATATGATTCTAGGTTGTATCAACAGGTGTGTTGTAAGCAAAACTCGTGAAGTCATTCTGCCGCTCTACTCTGCACTAGTTAGGCCTCAGCTGGAGTACTGTGTCCAGTTCTGGGCGCCACATTTCAAGAAAGATGTGGAGAAATTGGAAAGGGTACAGAGAAGAGCGACAAGAATGATTAAAGGTCTAGAGAACATGACCTATGAAGCCAGGCTTCATGAACTGGGCTTGTTTAGTTTGGAAAAAAGAAGATTAAGGGGGGACATGATAGCGGTTTTCAAATATCTAAAAGGGTGTCACAAGGAGGAAGGCGAAAATTTGTTCCTCTTGGTTTCTGAGGACAGGACAAGGAGTAATGGGCTTAAAGTGCAGCAGGGGAGGTTTAGATTGGACATTAGGAAAAAATTCCTAACTGTCAGGGTGGTCAAATATTGGAATAAATTGCCAAGGGAGGTGGTGGAATCTCCCTCTCTGGAGATATTTAAGAACAGGTTAGATAGACATCTGTCAGGGATGGTATAGGTGGAACTTGGTCCTGCCTTGAGGGCGGGGGGCTGGACTCGATGACCTCTTGAGGTCCCTTCCAGTCCTATTATTCTATGATTCTATGATTCTGGTTTATAGGGCCTAGTGTAACCTGACTTCTGTGTATTCCTAGAGATAATGTATAGGGTCTGATCTCCCCTTCAAGTCAAGCCTAGTTTTAAAACTTGACTTCTGCTTGATATTAAAGATCTGTTCCTGATCAAGCTCAAAGCTAGCTAGAAGCTGATCTAGCAGAAGTCAATCATAAATCCTGCATCCTGTATTTGGGCAGTACATGGAAACAGTTAAAAGTTACTGATGGATGTGAGCTTAATGTTAATGGATGGAGGGCAATACACACTTTTCCATAGTCCTGGACTTAACAGTAATGTTTCACAGACTGTAATGTGTAGTGATATGTATAACTCCTCCTCTCCCTCTCCTCTCCCTCTGCCCCCCCCCCCCCCCCACACACACACACAAATGGTAGGTACTAATCACATTTGCTTCATGCAGTACTGGAAGGTAGTTATGTATGATGGCCATAAGTTCTACACTTCCAACTAGTACATCAGACAGTATGGAAACTCTGCAGTGCAGTTACATAGCTGAAGGCTTCACCAAGAAACTGGGATTCAATATGTGCAATAGGGTACAGTCAATTTCACTTACTGACTTCTGCATCTGAAGTACTCATTCATATTGGTATTGTGTGACCAAGGTAGCATATACATTTCTGCTCTCTTCAGCAGCAGCATTTTCTGTCCCCATTTTAAAAAAATGTCTAGGTCAGTTCTCTTCATGTCTATGCTTCAATTTCTTTAGCTATTTGTAGTCTCAGTAAAGGTAGAGAAACGGGTATAAAAATCCTTCAGAAGCTTTTAACCTTTTTTTTTTTTTTTTTTTTTTTTTTTTTTTTTTTTTTTTGCTGAGACTCATGTACTGATGGGTATTCTCCAGTCAATCATATCCTTGATTTTCCACATGTTAATGGAGATGGTCACATTTTGGGGCACATATTCCTGAATCTATAAATACCAAAAGTAGAAGTGACTTTATTTTCGGTTTTAGGTTTGTTGTTTTAAATTTGCTGTAATACTTCCCTATATAGTGGGAGAATTCACTTATTTTTCATTTTTTCCTCTAATCTAGGACATTATTTGGAATAAATTAAAAAAGGAAACCTAGATGAGATTGGAATTCTGTGCTAACCAGCCAGTTTTCTCTAACCAGTGTCACATCTTTGTGTATCAGAAAAGAAATTTTTTTGGGAGTCAAGCAAACTGTCTCAGATTTCAAAGAGGATTTTATTAACATCATAACAAGGGGCAGATGACAATCAAATCCAAAATGGATGGGTGGTTTTAAATTTGCATCCAAAATCAAGCTAAGCTAATCAACTGCATACGTCATTGTTGCACCTTTTTGTAATAGGCATATGAATATTCTAGGACCAAATGGTAGAAATGTTTCTTTTTATAAATATGTATAGTATTCACCCCATTACTTCCTCACATCTTCATCTAGCAATGCCAGCTAAATAAGATACAGCAAAGAGAAATTACCTGCAAGTATCATTTGTTTGTAGTCGTCCTCTTTTATCTATCTCCTATCTTCCCTTAAAATGTTGTTTGGAGTTGTGACCTCATTATTCAATACTTTTCTCCGGAAATGTCAAACTGGGGGTGTGGAAATTAATCAGTTGAAAAATATAGTTGTTTCTGGTAGGAAGAACAATTATGCTGTCAACAACTGCTGTTGCTGGATGTCAGGAGACTACTAAGAAATTTAGAATTATCAACAAGTAATTTTTCCTTACCAGTTAAGGAAATTCACCTTTCTCAAAGAATATCATTTACTGCTTTTCAAATTTTATGTAAACTAAACTACCCACTGTCATGTCAATTATATATAGCTTACTGAATTTCAATAGTTTCCTTTTAATGGAAACTCAAATTGAGGCCGTGCTAAACTAGTCCTCAAAAGAAAAACAGTGTTACCCTGGTTAACTAACTTTGTATAAAGAAATGATTGTGGTCTTCAGTAAAAGCTTTTTCTTCATGATTTCATTTCAGGCTTGGAAGCTCTGAGACACATACCAACACAACTTTGGATGTTCTTCCAGTTAAAGGACCTCAGCGTTTCCCATTATCTTTAAATACTGATGACCCTGTTCAGAATAAGTTTATTTCTCAAGAGACATGGACCATTCAGCCTGAACATTTAATTTTGACATCTCCTTCTATTAGTGAGTATTTCTTTAAGTTTGAGTAAGTAATAAGAGGTCTAACTACTGAATGTTCCTAACCTACCATAGTATTTAAGTTCAGCTTTGGTTATAACTTTCCTATTTAATTTTCTTACCAAATAGTTTGAGCTGTGGTTTTGGTTTGTCAATTGAAGTTGCTTTCAGAATACCTTTAGGTGCCAGTATATGTCCTGAAAATGAGATTTTACGATTCATTTCTAAAATACACTTAATTGCCAGCAAGGATAACCATTCAGTACAAAACATGATGAAGGGATGTTAAATAGCGAACAGCTTCCTACTTAATGAATGGAGCTATCAGTTTTTGATCTACAGTAATTTATTCATGTAAAATGTTATAGCTGAACTGAAACTTTTGTATATTGTACAACAGGTGGAACAACTCAAACTGGACATATACAAATTATGAGTAATTGTAATAGATCATTGAAATTTGAACTCTCTTGGCCAGCTCATTGTCTTACAATAACACCTCAACATGGAGTTATTGAGCCAGAGTAAGTCTGTCTTATTTTCTTCTACTATAAAAGGTTAGTGGACTTTGCAGATGCTAGCTTACTTTCTTGCTGTTCACATATCTTTGAATCTGGCACAAGTTTTATCTTTCTTGAATATACACACTTCATAAGTCCTAATATATTCGATCTTATGCTATTACTTTTGGTGTTTGAACAATTAATTGTAAAGAAATTAAAATTGGGTAAGTTATCTACAACCCATTGAAATCGGTTGTACCATTTCTCACTAAGCACATACCACAGTAGTTATGCCAGTATAACTCCATATGTGAATATATGTCTGGAATAATGTTTTATTTCCAGTATAACTTCATGGAGTAATTATGCTAGAGTTAAGTCACTTATTCCAGAAAACTATCCACATAGTAACTTAAACCAGCATAGACATATTGGTATATTATATTGCTATAGTTCTGCTGGTCAAGTTTCCATTGTAGAAAGCCTTTCATGAAGGACCTTATCACTGGGTAGGACGGGGAAAGAGGAGTGCCTGCTTATTGAGGCCATTCTGGACCCAGATAAAACCATTTGGCAGACCCAGCACCAATGGCATCTACCTAGAAGCAAGTGGGAAAAAACATTGTTACCTGCTCCTCTTCAGGGACTGTTCCTATGAAAATTACTAAAGCAAGAGCTAGATGATCTCCAGATATAGATACTTAGGTACTGATTCTCTAGTGCGAAGGGTTCTGCTCTTATTTCCTGACATCCAACAGGAAGGGAGATTTGAGACCCATAATAGACCTCAGCCTCAGAACACTCAAATTGGTGAGTGCTCAAAAATTCAATATGGTTACTCTAGGAATAATCATGCCAGCATTAGAACAGGAAGACTGGTTTTCATCCATCAACCTTCGGGGCACCTACTTTTATATCTCAGTCCTGAAATAATTTCTCAGATTCAGTCTGAGACAAGACCACTGCCAGTATTTCCCTTTTGTTTGTCATCAGTACCAAGAACATTTTCAAGATTCTCCTAGCACGTATATGCTTGTTTACAGATCTGAACTTACAGATCAGTGACTCTAAATCAACCCTCATTCAACTGCAACACCTGGAATTCATAGGGGCTGATCTCAACTTGTTACAGGTCAAAGCTCTCCTGTCTCAACACAGATTCCTCTACCTGGCCACACTGAGACCGTTCAAAGTAGCCTGGAAATATTAGTGAGATAGTGCTAGTTCTTGGAACATATGGCAGGAAGCACTACAGTAATACTATATGCCAGGCTTCACATGCGACACGCTTTTTAAAAAGACTAAAGAGGGACAGATTATACTCATGCTCCATTAAAAATGGAGCTCTCAAAATTCCCCATGAGCCAGCTGAGTCACCTTTCAGTCTTGTACCCCAAACCTCATTGTGACAACAAGGAAGCTATATTAGATACACTTTATGTAAGAAGAACCCATGTCTTTTACCTGGATAGATGAAAGCTTTTCAGAAGACTCCTAATCTTTTTATCTTTGTTGCAGAGCCCTTAAATCAGACTATCACTATGGTCTCTGACAGACATATTCTGTGTTGAGGCTGATTAGACTTCAAGGCATCCTACTGGCCCAGAATAGGGATTAGTAGGAATTTTCAGTGTAACTGGAGTGCCTTTATTTTCATGAAAATCATTGGCAACTGCAATGGTTTTAAGGGTCCTTAAATACTCCTTTCCGGTGTCATTTTGCCCAAATGGTAAAAACTATAGACCACAAGTCCGTAAGTCCCATTTTCAACAAGCACAGCTATCTTTTCTAGGGATTCTGAAATATATAGCCTTCTCTAAGGCATATGAGGACAAGTTTTCCAATGATTGGCACTTAAATGTAAGTGTAGTATGCACATTTGCAATTGCTATCAAAGTTTTGAAACCTATGGGGACCTTAAACTGCAGTAATACATGGGATATCAATTTAGTACTAGGAATTATGTTTACCCACTGCATTAAAATCTAGAGCTTTAAAGTAGTATATATATTAGCTTACTTAGATGCAGTATTCAACAATTTTGAGTTTGAGTTATTGTGTGTAGAGAGAATTAACAGTTTTTCAAATGGATGCTATAGTTTTTACTGCTTTTCAATGCTTTGTTTAGGAACAGTATCGTAATTCTTGTGAGTCCTAATCCGTCACTTGCCACAAAACCTTCAGTATTTCCTTGGAGTGGTCTAATTTACATACATTGTGACAACGGACAAAAGGTAAAAGTGGTTTTCTTAGAGAGATTCCATAAAGTCTTAAGATTGTTGCTTACCATATTGCTACAAGTCAGTTTAATTTGGGCACACTGATTAATTACTTTACCATTCCATTAAACTTACCTTGCCTATGAAAGTCTGTTCTATAAACCTGTGAAGATATTAAAAATCTAGGGGATAAAACTGTTATTGAAATATAAAGACAACTTACTGTCACTTAATAAAGAATATTTCATTTCATTTAATAAATTAAAGTTCTCCTTTTAGGATTGAAAGGGTCTTGATTGGGTTGTCAGTCTCTGAAGAATCATGAGGAGAATCCTTAAAATGGCTGAGTTGTTTAAAATTCTCACACTTGTTAAGCACATTTTCTGCGTTTAGTTTCTCAGAAGATATGAGAGAGTTCTTCATATTTTACTGTAGTAGGTTGTTGCTAAACAAGGGTGGTGAGCATTTGCTTGTTGGGCCTGATTGGCATCTGCAGAACAATCAATATTAATCAAAATTCAGTCTAGGTCTGTGGCAAGAAGTCTACAAACACTAGTCTTTTCCCTTTTTCCTCTGTCTTCCTGCTTCTAGCCAAACAAGATTTTTTTTTTCTGGCAACTATTTTGAATTACGGAATTTAAATGCAGAAATGTCACAGATGGAACAAAGTTTCTTCTGTTAAGAAATCCTATGTAATTGAATTGTATGATAGAAATGGGAACCAGTACCTCAGAACTTACTACAATCTCACTACCTGATGTATGTGGCCTTTTATTATGTATTTGTCCAAAGAGGCAAGGTAAAGTTAGGAAGATTAACTGATGCAGTGTTGTCTCCTTAAAATCTGCAGACGCACGGCTTGAGTGTCTTAGTATTTCTACAAGCTGCTGGGGAGCTTTGTCAGCTTTCACTGCTGTCTTTCAGATCTCAGTGTTCAGCTGTAAAACTTGAAAAAAATCAGTTTAATTTCATCATGCTGCATCATGGGAAAGCAAGAAATAACAGAATCAGCCACTGAAATTGTTGAAGAAGGAGACTCAAAATGACGGTTATGAAAGAGTAGTAGCAGAAATGTCCTCTTGCAGCAGCAAGTAGGCTCTAGGGAGGAAAACAGAAAAATGTTTTCCCTTCCAGCTACAAGATGGCTAGATAAGCAGAGCTTCAAATACTTTCCCTGTTAACTGGAGGCTGATTGGAATTGTAGCAGCTGGAAGTGGATTTTGGTGTTAGCCTCGTGCTTTGGGCACTGCCATTCAGTGATCCCATTTTCATAGCTCTCTGCAGGTAATAAACTTAGTCCTCCTGTGTCTATTAAAATTTCCAAATCTGTGTATTGGGTACATGGCTGAGGATGGTCAATAAAAAAGGGAAGAGTGGTGAGATAAGAGAGACAAATAAAATTTAGAGATGTTTTGGGAAGAAGAGAGAGGTTGAGAATTAAGGAAGACGACCAAGTGAGGAAATGGGTACTGTAGAAATCAGCTCATCAATTACAGAAAAACCTAGAGTGACGATTGGAAAGAGAAAACCGAATCAATGGATGTTACATATAGAATTTGGTCAAATTGGTCAACTAATTTTAACTAAATTTGTTAATATATTTAACACTGTTGTATGGTATTTGGCTTGTCAAACATGATTAAGCACATGAGTAATAGACTACTGCTTGTGCTATTCAAATACAGTTAGACTCCCACATCAATACATCTATTCTATCCTTAAGCTTTCTTAAAGTTCCATTGGCCACAATTTCAGCATTTCGTCTTAAAATCTGTAGTAAAGCTTGGTTCACTAATCCTGTAATGGCCACATCACTTAGGTCTAGATAAATTATTCCCTCTGGTTTGTGACCCAGTGCCCATTTGAGACTTCAAATTTAGTATTGTCCATTCTTATGAATCCCCCCCTTTCAAACCTTTAGCATATTTTTTTGATTCTGTATCTCTTTGAAGTAGACTGCCTGGTGGTCATCACACCTCAGCCAGGAGAGGAGGAGAGTTGCAGGCACTTGACAGAGATCCCCAGTACACTGTTTTTATCTGGGCAAAGTCCAGCTTAGATCTGATACAAAATTTCTGTAAAGGTGGCTTCAGATTTCCACCTTAATTTCTATATTTACCTGTCTCCCCCTCTCGCCAAACTACAGCTTACCAGTGAGAAGAAAAGCTGCACTTTCTGGATGTACATTGAGCTTTTGTTATATTACCTGGACCGAACAAACTTTTAGGTGTCTATACTCAGTTGTTTGTTTTCCTATGCAGAACAAATGAAGGGACACCCAATTATGATTCTGACTTTCAACTGGTAATCCATTTTGCATCTCTTCTGCTTCAGTGGGCAGGATGCTACTTGAAAAATTGATGGCACACACAACCAGGCAATATGTAGTCTTTCTAGCATTAATGGGACATGTCTCTATTGTGGATATTTGGAGATATTGTCTTCTATCCACATGTTCATTAGTCACTATATGCTTAGCACTGCCTCAAGAGGCAACACCAAAGTGAAAAAAGCAATCTTGAAGTTTTTCCAGTGAGTCTGAGATTGAATACATTTGATAAGAGCTTCATAATTATCTACAATACAGGCAGTCCCCAGGTTACGTACAAGATAGGGACTATAGGTTTGTTCTTAAGTTGAATTTGTATGTAAGTCGGAACTGGCTCCAGATTCAGCCCCTGCTGAAACTGATCAGCGGCTGACTACAGGAAGCCCTAGACAGAGTTGCTCTGCCCCCGGCTTCCTGGAATCAGCCGCTGATCAGTTTCAACAGCGGCTGAACCTGGACTCCTGGGACAGGACTCCTGGGACAGAACAGCTGGGGCACTGCCGGGTAGGTCCCCCCAGGACCAACCCGGCAGCACCCCAGCTGCTCTACCCCAGGCGTCCCGCAACAAAAGCCTGGTCTGCTGGGGGGGGGAGGGCGCACTAGCTGCACCCCCTCTCCCCCCAGCAGACCAGGGAGACCCGAGCAAAGCCGCGGAGGCCCCGCCGCCTCTGTGGCTTTGCTCCTGTCTCCCTGCTGTGCTGGGGGGGGGGGGGGAGTCCCCTCCAGCACAGCAGGGAGACCTGAGCAAAGCCGCACAGGCGGCGGGACCCCGCTGCCCGTGCGGCTTTGCTCCTTTGCCCCGGAGCAAAACCGCCGTGCCTCATTTGCATAATTAGTGAGCTGCCATTTTTGCACAAGGGGCTTTTGGGCAAGAGCTGTTCTGCCTGAAAATAAGTGGCAGAGAGGCTCTTGCGCAAGAGGGCTTTTTTGCGCAAGAAGGAGCTGTGTAGACTGCTCCTTCTTACACAAAAGCCCCTTGCATAAAAATGGCAGCTCATTAAGTATGCAAATGAGGTGGTGATGTTCTTGCGCAAGACTGGGCAGTGTAGACATAGCCTTGAAGTGTTATGCACGTGTGACCTAAATCTCTAAGAGCAAAAGGTCAGAGAAGGTAAGTAACCTTTTTTTCTGTTAAAGCCATTGATACATTAAAGCCATTTAAGATGTAGTTTTGGGGCAAAGGGCATGAGCAGAGCCTGTTGGGATGTGTGTGGCTTAACATTGTTCATGTTTTTTCAAATTTGTTCTAAAGTTCATTAAAGTTCAGATTCGACAAAATGTTGCCCAGGATGTATCTTCAACCACATCAATGTCTAAAAAGCTTGATGTCTTCACACCACCATCTGCATCTATCACTCATATGATAAAGCCATTTACAAAGCTACCTTCATCAAAAGTGGAAATAAAGAACAAAACTATTATTTTTCCTGAAACAGGATCTGGTGAAAGCTCAGGTAATCAGTTACTCACAAAATTACCAGGTCCACTAGTGTCAAATGTTCAGCTTTGTTTGTTACGTTGCAAGAATGGAAAGAAGGTCTTGTCTACACTGCCTTGGGTTGTCAACCTAACTTATGCAACTTCAGCTACTAGAGTAACATAGCGGAAGTTGACAATATAATTGGGTCTGCTTACTGCAGTAAGTCAACAGCTGACTTTTGCCATTAACTTCACTTATTCTTCTTGCTCTAGTGGAGTACCAGGCACGATAAACTGACCCCTGCTGATTGCTGCCCTTCGACCCAGCCTGTAGGGAAGCCATCTGTTTCAACTAATGGATCAGGAGTTAGTGCTGCATTGTCTTCATAGTTTACTGAATTAGTATGCCCCAAGACTTTTCTAGGCTTACTTGATCAATTCATTTTTTGCTATTATATTAATTTAAGGGAAAGCTGTTGTGTTTGAGCCCTGAGATGGATGTTGGTTTTCCATTCCTTCCCCTTTTAATGTCTGCCTAGTTTAATATAAGCAGCTCAATTGCTACCTCAAACAGATATGATTTCGGATGTATTGTTATGAGTACTGGCTTGATTTGCCTGGGAAAGATTCATGATATTTCAAGGCATTAAATGTGTTCCAAGATATAACTTGGACCCATCATCTCCTAAGAAAACCATCACGTAATGGTTTGTGTCTTCCTTCCGGCAGAGTTAATATGGTGGAACATGACATTGAGTTTTTGCCTTATTTGGAATTAGGGTTGTGTTGGAGTCTTTGCTATAGGTTTCACTTAATTGGCTTCAGAGTGAAGCTTCAGCAGCCACTATTTGCAGTGAGCATCAAAGATTCAACAGCTAAAATGCCAGTGCTGGACACTTTGATTTAGTTTTTCCCACAGTCAGAACTTAGAGGAAGAGTCAATAGATATCCAGGAGAAAATTGTTGTGTCAGACCTGCCAAAGATGTAGAAACAAGTTTGTAGTATTTACTGCCAGCTATGGTGGTGTCATACTTCAGACAGTCAAATTCCATTATTTGGGAAGAGGTTAGGAGTGCCTCTCTACTTGTGGGTTGGGGGAGGGGATCAGCTTATTCAGTAATATGTGGAGATGTCTGCCTAGATCTCAGTGCACTGAGTTTGGATTGTCTACATCTTGGAGAGCTGGTAGCCTAGCTGCCAAATGATCCCTTGAGCTACCTAGCTTCAGCCAAGATTCAAAGACCTTATTCATCTGACGAGCTGTATGTTTGAGTTGTGTCTTACCCATGATTCATACTCTCTAAAGATGAAAAAGTTCATCAATTTACCATGAGAAGGTAGCTTGTACCATTCAGATTTAATTGGAAAATGCAGAGGATTTCAAGGACAAATTTTAGTTTGAGACTTTGGGTCTTGCCGTTGTGTCCATATGATCCTTTATTAGGTGATGAAGAATAATAGGTTTAAATCCTAAAATACAATTTGATGTTCAACCTCTCAGAATTTTGTAATTGATTTGCTGATAAAATACATAAAGTGGCATCGAGCAAAGTATGTTACTTAGCACTCTGAGAGGTGAAGGTTGTTCGAGTTGTTAATAATGCAAATATTTATTCTTCATCACTCTTGTTTCATGTTTATTCATCTGAGGTTTTTCTTTTAGAAAACTACCTAGAGATTGAAAATCCTGGGAATGAAGATGTGAAGTGGCACTTGTCATCTTTTGCACCACCATATGTCAAGGTGAGTTAAATTTTGTATTGGAAATAGTGTGTTATATAAATTGTCAATGGGCGTTTTTAAAGAGATACTTACTAGTCCCTTCAGATAACATTTCTCCTAGCTTAAAAATCTTCCTTTTAGGAAATGTTTTACTTACAGTAATATTTATACATGGTAAGTAGGTGACTTATTCATTGCTGTTCTACTTTAGCTCAGTGGTCCCCAAGCTGTGTGATTAGTAAACAAGAAGTTGTCCATGGTGCATTACTAGATTTGTTGAGAGCTGGATGATATGAAGTTGACTCATAGTCTCCTGCAGCTAAATTGCATTAAAAAAATCAAACATTACTTTTCTAATGTTTTCCATAGTCAGTTGTTGTGCATGTGAGAACATTTGATTGCTAGTGAATGACGAACAAGCTCATACAATCAGGAACTGTTGAGAACGTGGTCCATGAGGCAATCTTTGATCCAGACTATGAAAATGCTTGGGAACCCCTACTTATACTCTTTTTTTTCCTGTTAGTCATTCAGTCACAATAGTATATTCTAATATTATACAGTTTTTCCATTAGATTATGAACTGGGTGAATGCTGTTAAAAAAAACTTTTTCTAAAGCTGATTATATTTGATTTATCAAAACTTAATTACCTCATTTGTAGGGTTTAGATGAAAGTGGAAATGTTTACAGGGTAACCTACACAGCTTTCAGATGTTCCCGAGTTTCTGGTACACTTGAAGCTCATGGAAAAGAAAAAGTAAGTGTGTTTTGTGTGTGGTTTTTTTAGTATTACAAATTAACACACAGCATTTATCTGCTTTAACTGTACTATAATTTAAATAAAACATAAGAACTCCAGGAAATACAACCTTGTTGCATCTGGTCTTCAGAGTTGGAAATAGTTTAAAATGCATCTAAATATCTGTTTAAATGGTGTTAAAACACTGGCCATCCAAAACAAAATCAGAATGGTTATTCGCATCCATTCATCAATCTGTTTCTTCATGTAAACTCAATTAACAATATTGGAAAAATACATACATTTATATTTTGTATCTATGAAGCCTTTTTCTGAGGAGATCAACTTATTTTTTAAACACCTTTTGAAGATCAAACCCATATAAGGAACCACTGAATATTTGTGTTTTCCTCTTTGAAGTCTGATTTTGAAGGGTTTTTTGGAAAAGGATGCTACTTTAACTTCCTTATACACTTAGTAACAGATTTAAAGTGTCCTCTTACTGGTTTTTGTATGTTACCTTTCCTGATGTCCGGCACAAATCTGACATCCTTTCACAAAAAAAATTCAAAACCAGACTACAAAGAGAAACAGCAGAGCTGCAATTCATTTGCAAATATAATATGATAAAATAAGCATTCTAAATCCTTATTTAGTACTTACCTCACTACAAAGGTAATTTTCCCTCTCTTGATAATTCACATCTCATCAGCTGCTGGGCATGAACCTCATCCACCCTGACTTAATTGGCCTGGTTAACACTGGTCCTACACTTGATAAGTAACTCCCTTCTCTATATATGCTAATACATATGCATATGTCCCTGCCTCTGTCATTTCCACTCCAATGAACCTGACAAAGTGGTTTATTTGGGCATAAGCTTTCATGAGTAAAATCTGTTAGTCTATATTTGGAAAAAGAGAGTCCTGTGACACCTTAAAGACTAACACAGCTACCCTTTGAGACTTGTTATCAATTTTTGTGTATGAAGTTTTTGAATAACGTGTGTAGTGATGCAATTTTTAAAAGCCTACCCTAAAAACCATTTTGATCTTTTAAGTGTTGCATCTGTTTGAATGTCTTATTTTGGTTTAGCTTTAACCTGTTTGATGTAGGCTAACTTGAAACAAGTCACTCCTACAGTGCACTAGGAACTTCTAGTTCTCAGTAGCAGAGTGTATACAGTCTGTTAATATGCATTAGGCTAGTGCATTTTACCTTCATACCCCAGTTATCATTGCTGTGTATGTGATCCCATTAGCTGTTTTCTGCCATTTCTTTTCGTGCAAGGGGTTTTTGCACTAAAACAAGCAATGTGGACTTTTTTCCCTCAAAAACCCTGTTTTGAGCAAGATCCTTATGCTTCTCTGGGACAGGCGTAAGGATCTTGTACAAAATGGGGTATTGCGCAACCCCCCCAACCACGTTGCTGCTTTTTGCACAAAAACCCCTTGCGCAAAAAGAAATGGCAGAAAGTATTCTAATGAGATTGCAACTTATGCTAATGAGTCCCTCATTAGCATGTTTCCTGCAGGAAGAACTCAGTGAAGTTGAAGCCTCAGTGTATGAATTTAAACTAATGTAGTTAAACCAGGACAAAATACTGCAACTTTTTCATATAGGCAAAATTGTAGTTGTATATAAAATTTTAAGTAAACTTTCATTAACACTTTACCCCTATCTTGGTAGATTGCTATCATCTTTTTACCTAGGGATAGAGGAGACTATGCTCAATTTTGGGACCTGGAATATTACAGACTTGCAGAACCTCATATGAAAAATAAGCTACAATTTCAACTTTCTGGAGTGGTAAGTTTATGAACTCCATAAACTAATGTTCAGTATTTGTCCACATCATTTGCTGAAGTGGAATAAAATATATATAATCACAGTTCAAGGCTGTGTGCTATTTATCCAAAATGTATTAAGAACATAATTAAGTCTTAGAGTAAACCTTTTAATTGCGGGTAGTCCCAATTCTAATTTTTCTTGTTGATTATTTTAAAAAGATATTCTACACATTTTGTTCAACATAGTAATTTGAATGGTTATATAACAAATATTTATCTTACCCTAACTTTAGCATCTTATTTTGCATTAATTGTTCTGAAGGGAATTATAAAATACTTATCCCTTCAGGTAACTGCTGATTTTGTGACACATTTACTTCTCTTGTGGGGCTTGAAATCCATGGATCTGTATCAAATAGATCTTGCTAACTCCTGCTAACATAAGAACATCCATACTGGGTGAGACCTAAGGTCCATCTAGCCCAGTAGCCTGTCTTCTGACAGAGACCAATGCCAGATGCACCAGAGGGAATAAACAGAAACAGGTAATCAAGCGATCCCTGTCCTATCATCCATTTCCAGTCTGACCAACAGCAGCTAGGGACATCACCCCTACCCAGCCTGGCTAATAGCCACTGATGGACCTAACCTCAATGAATTTATCTAGTTCTTTCTATAACCCTGTTGGAAGGCCTAGTCTTCACAACATCCTCTGGCAAGGAGATCCACAGAATACCTGTGTGCAGCATGAAGAAAAATGTCCGTTTGTTTGTTTTAAACCTGCTATCTATTAATTTCATTTGGTGACCCCATGTTCTTATATTATGGGAACAAATAACTTTTCCTCATTCACTTTCTCCATAGCTGTCATGATTTTATAGACCTCTATCATGTCCCCTCTCAGTCTCCTCTTTTCTAAGCTGAAAAGTCCCAATCTTTTTAGTCTTTCTTCATATGGCACCCATTGCAAACTCCTAATCATTTTTGTTGCCCTTTTCTGAATCTTTTCCAATGCCAATATATCTTTTTTGAGATGAGGCAATCACATCTGTATGCAGTATTCAAGATGTGCATGCCATGAATTTCTATAGAGGCAATAAGATATTCTCGGTCTTATTCTCTGTCCCTTTTTTAATCTTAACATTGTTGGCTTTTTTGACTGCTGCTGAACATTGCGTGGATGTTTTCAGAGAACTATCCGCAGTGACTCCAAGATCTGCTAAACAATACCGAATCTAAAAAAGTAATGGGATGCATAAAAGTTGCATTAATGCATTATTAACTTTAATAGTGAAAGACTGTAAGATCAGGGAAATATGCAGCAGGCTAGTGCTCTATCCATTCATTCCCCAGTTTGCTCCGCCTTCTGTGCATGCATACTTTGTGATTATCCCCTTAACATTAAGCAACATGACAACAGAGGTTCTTAAAGTTCCCAGCTATGGTATTAGAGCTGTGGATGAAAAGTAGGGTCATGTGCTTAATACATTCACAGTAGGTGATTAACATAATTTGATGTTTCATTATTTTCCGTAGATCCCACATTAGGCTTTGTGTTCTGATCTTGTTCACTTTTGAAACATACCAACACAATAAAATATTTAGGGGCACTTGCTGGTTGACTAGTGTTACCTGTAAGCAGAGTGCTTAGGCAGCCATTCAAAAGAGATTCAGGTGCCTCCCAGCTGATTAGCAAAGCTTCCACAGCTAGCAGCATCGATTTCAATTGGTGGTGCACATCCATACAGACCTCCGTGCATATAACAACATTTATTCTGCACGTGTATGGAGGGAAAATTAGAGGGAACATAGCTGTTGACCCATGGATCCATAAATTGTATCTGTGATTTATCAGATTCACCTGATTATCCATCTACACATGACGTGAGTCATGGACCAGTTCATTTGCCAACTTTTTTTTTGACAAAATTGGTTTACTTAATTTGAGTTGGTGATAAAAATGTATTTAATCGTTTCCCTGAACAATGAGGTCTGGATCTAGGTCACTTATTTGACCTCAACTATAGGGTAAGCCTTGGCTCAGCTTCTTTCTGGAACCAAATATTTCTCTAAGCTGTAGACCCCTGAGAAGGTCTCCTTTTGAAACTCTAAATCGCGAAGACTAGTAAGAAAATATATAAAATAATTTGAGGGTTTGTTTTTTTTTTTATAGAAAGCATTTCGATTTGAGGGTTGGTTTTTTTTTTTTTTTTTTTTTTTTAAGGGAAAGCATTTCGATCTAAGCTCTGCTGTGCCCAATTGTCTGGTAGCATAAGGTAAAATTAGAGCTACTGCCCAATTCTAATTTATGCCCGACTCAGTGTGATATCAGAGAGCTGCAACCAGTTACTTACGGCCTGTCCAACTTCCACTCTGACATCCTTCCATTGCATGCAGTTGGACTTTGTGTGTGGTGGGGGGTTCTATTCTGTGGGTTCAGTTGTGTAGCAAGGTATATCCTGCAAACAGTTTGATACTTTAAACATTCTGCATATGTATGTGACATTTGGTGTTGTACCCTAATGGTTCCATGCTTTGGGTATAAAGATTCAGGCTCTTCCTTTTAAGGAACAAACCTCTTCATAGCTAAGATTCCTATCCTAGAAAAAGTTATGGCAACACAAACTAGGTCCACAATATAGATTTCTCCTAGTTCACATTAAAAGGTGGATTCTCTTAATTCCAAAGGAATGCAGTTCAGCCTAAAATTCCTTCATACTGAAAAAAATTCAGATTCAGTAACCATGGAAAATTCTGTTTTCTTAAATCATTAAGTGCCATAAACTTTTCCGTAAAGTATTCATGGATTGATCAGAGCTCTCAACCTTGAAGATATCCTACAACTGTATCACAAAAAGGAAAATATGTGAGATTAGAAACAAGTTAGACTACCTTCATCAGTGCGAGGACTTGATTTGTGATTTAATTGGATCTCGGGGATTTTAACAAATGTGTAACTACTACAGCCAGAACTTCCATTAACTCTTCACCTTGCTGGGTATTTACAGCAGAAAACATGTGAGATAAGACTACTTTGGAAAGGTCTATGAAAGAGCTTAAAGTGGAATGATTGTTGAATCAAATCAATCATCTGCCACATTTCTGTTAGCAGCAAAGTCAATACAATTTCTGTTTAAGCTATTAAAGATATTTATTTATTTATTTATTAAGCAGATGTCTTTTTAATTAGCAAGAGGAGGCAAATGCAAGGCCATATGTAGGAGAAAAGAACATGGGTCACTTAAGGTGACTGTATCCTGAAATACATTGATTCTGAAAAGGACTTGGGGACATTGGTAGATATCCAGCTAAATTCAAGGTCACAGCACAGTACAATGAACAGGAGGGTTAAAGCAATCATTGGATATATGGCGGGGGGGGGGGGGAATATAGGGGGTGTGCGCAGAGTATATCTCTGTAAGGTATTGGTGAGACAATTATGGGAATACTGTTAAGTTCTGGTATCAGTAATTCAGAAATGTTGAACAATTTAAAGGATTCAGAAAAAAGTTGGTAAAATTATTTGAGGACTGGAAGACAGAGGAACTTAAGATGCTTGGTTTTGGTTAATTCAAGAAATATTCTAGTGACTTGATTATGCTCTGAGTACCTACTGCCCCTTTGAAAGATATGACTTCAGAAAGAGCCTATTTTCAGAAAGGTTGTCATAGAGGTATGATTTATTCTTTGGACATGAAATGTCCTGGCTTCAGACACTGGATAGATAATCATGATAGTATGAAAAATCTGTCGTCTTCATAGTTTCCTTGCTAAGTGTCCTTGCTATGAGAGCTTCCACTCTTACACAAGAATCCTTTAAGTTGAGGCTCTGCACCTAAAATCACAGGGGGAAATGCTTCTGGTTGTGGTCAGAAAAAGGCTTTATTATACATGTATCTCTTTTTATACCCATTTTTGGGACTACATTAGTCAGAGTTCTGTCCAGATGAAAATGCTGCACACATATTTGTGTTCAAGAACAAGCACTATCTGACCCCAACCCAAAGAAGCATCCCAGAAATGTCATAGGCATAGTTCTGGCCAGAATTGGACACTCCTTGCATCTATCTCGTTTCCTGACTGTAATGCCACTTTTCCAAAAATTCCTGGTGGAGATGTGTGAAGCTTTCCACATGTAGTGAAGGATTAACTATCTGTTTTGGATTAGGTCTCAATGTCTGTTTACAGGTAAATTAATTTTTAACTTCAGCATATTAAGTTATGGAATCAAATGCTGTAGGATTGAAAGATAAGATAACCAGCAATTATGGGGGGCCAGCCTGAGTTGTTTATGCTATTCCATTGGCCAGGTGGCCTAGACATGAGGAAGGGAGCTGGGTCATGTCGGTGCACACTGATGCTCCTGGAGGCTGATTAAGAACCACAAGATCCAATTCTATAATTTTAGCACCCATCTTTTTATACATTTTAGAACCTAAGTCTTGTCCTATTCCACTGCCTAAGAGCATTGTATGACCATGAGTCATCAGTGAATGGCAGATGGGACTTAGATCGTCTTTCTTTATGGGGCTTTTGTCTCTCTTCCTTGGCGGGTTCTTTTGCAGGGTTCACTCACGCTGTTCTTTGAATATCAAGGTGGTGCTGGTAACCCAGACAGGCTGGCTTCAGGGACTGATCCCATCACACATGCACACCCTAACTTTAAACAGAATTCTTAAATTTTGATGCAGAATATCCATAGAAGTAGTCCTATAATTTGGGTACAAAGTGATAGGACCTCAGAAGAGTTTGGCATGTAACATCTGGAAAACCATTCCTTAAAGGGAGTCTAGGCTTCATGTGCAAGGTCCCAGGAGGAATAGTGGGCCAGAAACATTTTTATTTCAGAAAAGTTGCATAACAGTGTTATATAATCCTTCATATAATTCACTCCATAATCCTCCATATAAACTCTGCAAATTAGGTTTCTGTTTCTCTATAGAGACCTCTTAGTGGGAAATGCTATATGATTGTGGCTTGCTTTCCAAATTACAAAACTTGTGTTGTATAAGACCTTGTATTTCTATCTGGCCAAAGGGCCATGACCCAAGGATCCTGTGCTACTAGTGGATAGTGTTTGCCTCAGAGGCTTGCTGTGACCCTCCACGCAGCCTCCTCTTCTCTAGAGGAAATGGTCACCATCTACTGAACAATACTCATCATAGGCTAGTCCACAGTTTGGGGTGAAAACCTCTCTGTAGTCCTTGTCTCACCTTTCAGGAACAGTCTCTGCAGTGGCATGGGGAAGATTGGGGGGAATCTGGGCCTGCCCACTACTCCGGTTTCTGGCCTACGGACCCTAAGACAATGGCAAGAGACAGGGTTTTTTCTACTCAGAGACTGGCAGCTTCTTCCCTGGGCCCTTTCCCCAAACAATACCTTCCAAGTACCTTTTTTCTCTTACCTGAGGAAGTCTGTCCTGCTTCTCCACAGCACTCTGCCTTGCTAATAGTCAACATCTCTCACCCAGGTCACCTTCTCACTCTCAAATCTTACGCTTCTGCCCTACGTGCACGGAGGCTTTATAAACAAGCCCCAGTAGGCCTTAATGGGCTTCAAGTGCTTTGATCAGCAAGCTCTTAATTGGTCCAGATGCCAATATTTTGGGAGCTATGCAAATGTCACTTAGCGCTTTACTTTACTCCAAATATTAATGTAAGGCTTTTCTTACCCATAGGGTGCTAAAACAGAAAATGAAGCTGTGAAAGAAAAAGTTTCTAAAGGTGCCCTAATAAAAACTGAAATTCCAGTTATGCCGAGAAGACCTGGCCCAGAGACTTCTACGCTTAAAACTGGGTATGTATCTTTTTAATTAAAAAGGCAAATAGTTGAACGTTATATGGCAGACCTCTTCTATGAATCTTCGCCTTTTGCCACTCATAAACAAACTTGCCAAATTTTCATTAGTTCAGAATGCATTATTGTATGTGTGGTCATGATTGGCTACTGCGACAACTGACGAAGGCATTAGAACCACATTCAATTGTGAAACCTTTTAAAGATGGTGCTAGCTAAGTGTCTCCATTTGTAATCTCTGTCTCGTTTGAGCTCGCTGCAGTTTGCTGTCAGTTAATTTGCTCAGTCCATTAACCAGAATTGAATGTAGCATCTTGCTCTTAACTGGACACTCTTCTCACATAGGCCCTTCTCTCAAAAATATAATTTTCCCCAAGATCACTGTTCAAGCCTTCAAAGTTTGAAATGATGGATGTGAAGCCCAATGAAATATGCACTTCCTTTTTATGGGAGTGAACGGGTGCTTGGTGTTCATATGGTAATCTTCTAGGTCTCTAGGAAAACATGTGGGCACAACTCAAGGCTGTGAAAGTATAAATTATTCTGATTGCTACTTCGCCACAGCATTCTTCTAAATTCCATCTCTTAATTCATGAACTGAATGAGACAAATTATAGCCCTAGTTATAAAAATACATTACTTTTGACTTTCCAATGATTCTGAATGTATTTCTATTTTGGAACTACACTTGATACCATTTAATAGTGTCTCATCATTCCATCCAGATGTAGATCCTGTATATCCGATAAACGGAGAACTTAATGATTTAAACCTATTTTTTCAAAAATAGGCAAAATGAGGTAATTCGAGGAGTGTATGCCCGAGAAGATCAGTATACATTTCTACCAACAAGAGTTGGGGAATCAAGCATATTAAAAGTCAATTTGCGGAATAATACTTTTATAACCCATATGGTAAGTTGGTTGCTTCAAATTTTAAACTTTATTTACAAAATGCAAAACATTTAAAATTGCATTTACCAACCCTAACAATATCTAATATTTTCTCTGGTATTTTCACTAGCCTTTGATGCTAAGAATTGTGTGTTAAGATGTTCTAATGCATGTTGCGTTAGTAGAAACTATTGGTTCCCAACTTCATACTTAAAATGTTTATATAGTGGAAAAAAGTTCACTTTTAGAGGTTTCTTGCTGCTTTTCAGTTATTCTTTTCTTGTTGACTCTTAAGCATCAAGGCTACATCTACGCTGGCCAGTCTTGCGCCAGAACAAATGCAAATGAGGCGCAGCGATGAACATCGCCGTGCCTCATTTATATACTAAATGAGCCACCACTTTTGCGCAAGGGGCTTTTGCCCAAGAGCCGTTTTGCCACTTAGTTTCAGGCAGAACAGCTCTTGCGCAAGGGGTGGGTTTTGCACAAGAAGGAGCAGTACAGACTGCTTCTTGCTCAAAAACCCCTTGCGCAAAATGGCGGCTCATTAAGTATGCAAATGAGGCACAGCGATATTCAGCGCCATACCTCATTTACATATGTTCTGGCGCAAGACGGGGCAGTGTAGACGTAGCCCAAGAGTTTTCTGAATAGCATACTTAAATTGTCACCTCTTTCAGCTGGAATAGTCCGAGTATAGGCTGCTTATAGGAGTCTAGTTTTTAAAAATATGCAATAAGTCTTGATATTCAATTTAACTATGTATAAAGTTGGGCATGTTCCATTTTTAAATGTTGGCTTTCTCTTTAAAGTTTATATCTAAGTCTGTAGTTGAAAACTTTGAGTTATTTTGAAGCGTGTGCTAAAATAGTTACAGTGCTGCTTACATGTTGTTGTTCAAGTATTTCATATTAAATTGCAGCTGAAGTTTGTAAATCCCGGAGAGCCTTTCCACATCAAACACTCAAAATACTCGTTGAGGTGAGTGAATTTCTTACTCAAATTTTACTCAATATTAGAAGTTTCAAAACATAAATAAGCTATTTTGTGAGGTAAAGTTCTAATTATTAAGGATATATCATACTCTAAAGTCTAAATTTCAGCAGCTGCAACATTCTTGTCCTTCTAGTTAAAATGTATATTTTTGCACAAATCTTACTTTCTAATATTTTATCTGAAGGCACAAGAGTCCCCACAATTACTTTTGGGGCTGCTCATTTCCTCCCTGTATCATGTCTCGGACTACGTTGCTGCTTTTAATACTAAGCCTAAATCATTTGGTATGCGTTGCACACAATTGGGTCATTCCTTCCCCATTTCTACTTTCCATACAACTGATTAAGTCAGCATGCTTCCGTGATGCTTCTAGTTTGACAGAACTGTAGAGTGATAATGAAGATTTTTTTTCTTTTTGCAGATAAATGTCCTAGACCACCATTGTATCTGAGTAGGTGCAATAGCTGTTCAGCATGTTGGCTATCTATAATAATAAGTTGTATACTTGATCTTAATAGCACTCTTTTAATCTTGATGGATTCCATAACCATCTAGTAATTCAGTGACTATTGACTGATCCTTATAAGTAGTGTGTAACCATTTCTGGAGTGAAACATGGAAAGTGTTGGACAACAATATTAACACAGGAATTTAGAAGAGCAGATGCATACTTCATCCTGTTGTTAAAATTGGAATGGCCAGGAAGCAGAATAAGGTTGCTAAAACTAAAATTTAACCACAATACATAATATAACCAAGTTAACAATTAGTATAGATTTTGGTGTTTCATGGAATCAGATAACCAGTCTCTCCATCTTAGAGCTGGAAAAAGTGAGGCATAAAGCAATGTCAGAGTGAATCAATGGAAAAGCCAAGATTTACATCCAGTGGGAATGTTAAAAAGTGTTGTCCTTTTTTGTAAATGTGTAACCTCTGAAATAGAGGTGGCAGAGGGGTGGGAGGAGCCAGTTTAAAAGCTGGCTTCCTATGAGTATGAGTTCCCGCTAGGGATGTTAAATGTCAGTTAATTGAATAGTCGAGTAACCTCATTAATTCTTGTCAGTTAGTCGACTATTTTGTAGTCCCTGGGGGCGGGGCCAGCAGCCAGTGCACTTCAGTCTCACTCCTGAGGAGCCCTCGTTCCACGAGGAGTAACGGTAGTTCGGAATAGGAAGCCTAATCCGAACTACCTAGTTCGTGCGGCATGTAGCCGCGGGCACAGAGTCTGAACTAGCGGACATTTAAAAATGGTGGCGCCCGGCAATGTGCAAATGAAGCCCGGGAAATTCAAATCCCAGGCTTCATTTGCAACTCCGGTTGCCTACATTAACCACCCTAGTTCGAACTAGGGTGGCTAGTGTAGACATACCCTAATTCCTCAAAGCTTACTCCTTAATAAAATCAAAAACCTTTTTCCAGAAACCTTTTTTAATAGATAATAAGTTAATATTTTATTTAATGTTTCTATATTTTCATTGCTTCTATATGGAAACTAGTCAATTAAATTAGATTACTTTCAAGTACCACATCTAATTAATGTTAGAAGGTAATTGCATAGCAAATTGTATTTGCTGAAAGTAGGACTGAATGTGTTCTTCAGACCAAAAAGTGAAACAATCATATGTTGTAGTGGTATGATTTTTTTTTTGAAAAGAACAATTTGTGGAAGTAACAGTGTATCCTGTATGAACAGTCTTTCAAATGTTAAGTGTGTCAACAAAATTTCAGGGTTTTGTTTAACATACCAGTGTTTGATGTTCAAAAACTAGTGCAGTTGTGAGTTTGCTTTTCTCCAATTGGCCATGTGTGTGCAAATAGAAAAAGTTCAGCTATACTGATTTTTTACCACAATCAGTCTATTAGAATTAGTCTAATCCAAATGCAAATTCTTGATATAAATCATCAATGAAAAGAGAAGCGATTAGTATTCTCTTCACCCAGATAAGACACAGCACTTTTTTTTCTAATGACTGTAGGGTAATCACTTAATAGATTATATAAGTATTGATAAGGAAAGGAAGGAGGAACCTCTGACCAATTCATAAGGAGAATTCAGGAATGGGCTCACAAATATCTTAGTTTTGCATTGCAAAGTTAATATTTTGAAGATCCCTTTGAGGTCATTTTGTTCAGCATTTGGATCGAATTTGGTTTTCTGAGCATACTGTCTGTATACGTTGGCATCTAGAATGTAGTTTGTCAATGAAAAGGGTTTCACTTATCTTAAGTGTACCTCTTTGTGGCCAAGTAGAGTATTAGCAACTGTTTCACTGTGGTACCTCTTGCTGACAGTCACTCTTGAGCTGCAGTGGTCTTCTATAACTCAGCCCTCCAGTCAGATTATAATATTTGTCCCTTTCAGCATAACAAAGTTCAACAGACAATTCCAATAGATAATTCTAAGACCTTGTGTAAAATCTCTGGCACCTGACTCGGCTCTCACCACTTTGCCAGCAACTGTTAGGGGAACAGGCCCTCCACACATATTAGGTTCCAGCCCATGGATGCCATAACCAGTAGCTATAGTCTGTGCAATTCTATTCCTTGCTGTTCTTTCCTGGGTCATCTTCCTATCCAGCCTCTCTTCCCTGCAGTTTTTCTCTGGTTTGACCCTTATGGCTTATTGGATAAACTGAAGCACAAAGGTTGACATGCTGATGGTTATATAATTAGTCTGTGTCAAAGGTGGGACATATAACCCAGTGCAGGACAAATATTTCAGAAGATTAGTGCTTTGTCTCTAAACTATTGTTATACTAGAACATAATTGTAGTGGCAAAATAGCAAATGTATTTGGACTCTTAATTAACTGACAGTGATTCTTCAGAGGGAATCAAAATATCTCAGCAGTGGGAATCAGTGCTCTGTAGTATCCTAACTAGAACAGGGGTCAGGAAGAAGAGCTTGAACAGAAGCTTTCACACATAGGGAAGATAGAATTGGTAGAGAAGATGGGAGGTGAAAGGTGAGAATAATGTAAGGAAGAAATGGGTTTAGACTGAGACAAAGGAGTCCTGCAGCACCTTAAAGATTAACAGATGTATTTGGGCACAAGCTTCCATGAGCAAAGACACACTGGGTCAGGAAACAGACAACTGAGAGAGTCTGAGACACAAAACTGCAGAGATGATGGAAACGCAGAATGAATAAATCAATTAATGGTCTACCTTGCTAAATGGTGGTCGTGCTGCTGCTTGTTTCCCTCATTCTGATTGGCTTTATTACTGTTACGTTACCTGCCTTTCACTTCCTGATATAGTATTGGCATTTGATCCCTTGAGGCCTACCTATGTGCTTACCACACAACTCTACAGCTTCTCAGCGTATGTATCTCTTGCATTTCTAATATATGCAACACTGGGTTTAGACTGTCACCTCTTATGACAATCACCCAATTCCTTATATTCTGTAGAACAGAGACTAAATTTGTCCATTTAATTATATTTGGTACATTTTACTCTTAAGGTTGATTTTCTGCTAATTTAATTTTTAACAGATTTTACATCAGTGTTACAGTAAAACCTGTGTTATCCAGCATGCTCGGGGATTCGGGCGGTCCCGTTATCTAAATATTCCGGTTATCTGAGGGTTCCAGCAACCTAGGAAAAACCAATGGACAATAATAGTAAAACTCAAAGTTTTTAATACTGGTAGTTTTGTAGCGTGAGGCAGTTGATCTCACGTTTCTATATTGAGTTAGATGATTAGTACTTCAATAAAAAATTAAGCCAATCATGGCAAACCAAGCCAGGCCTGTGCGCCTGAAGATGTGACAGTGTTGTGGCTGGGGGCAATGCCAGTTAACAGTGTGCCAGATAACAAAGGTTTTACTGTACAATGAAGTTCTGCTTCCTCATTTTTTTTTTTCCAGAGCCCTACTGCTTTGCTTATGTGATCGGGTCTTGATAATGATGAAAAATACCTAATTTTGTGAATTGTTTTTACATGATTAGATTCCTTTTAATTTAATTCTTTCAGTGATCAGTTGATGTACACATGAAATTTTGTTGGCAAAATTCCTATTAAAGCAAAAGCAAACAGTATTGCTACTTTTTCATATAATTTCTAAATTGTCAATATAGCATAATTTCAGAACCAAGCTTCTTCAGATAAGCTCCAATAGTAGTTATCAAAGCACTGTAGTATTTTGACACACTGATATAAATTTGAAGTTGTCTTTTGAGTGCCTGCTCATCTCCATTCCAATTAGGTGTGCATGCATCGGCATCTCATGCACAGATTCTAGAGCTTTTTTCTCTTAGCAGTACCTGTTGGGCCAGCCAAGGAGCCCTCTATATATCCCTACCTGCCCTCCACCCCCTCAGTTGCTTCTTAACATCCATGTCAGTAGCTGGAGAGCTGACTGCGTAGTCATTCTCAGCCTTTAGTGCATGTACGTAGTTGGTCTTTTGTCTTTCAAGTTATTTAGTTGTTAGTTTAATAAGAGGAGGGAGTTTTACTCACTTTAGCCTCTCCCCCAACAGGGAGCGATGCCTGAGCTCCAGGGGTTCAAGCTGTGTGAGAAGTGCGTGAAGCCCATGCCTTGCAGTGACTCACATGACTTGTACCCAAAGTGTCTGGGTAAGGGTCATCGTACAGACAGTTGCCACATTTGCAAGAGTTTCAAGCCAAGGACAAAGCAAGAAAGAGACACTTGGCTCAAGCTCGTTTCTTATGGAGTCTGCTTTGCAACTGCCGGCACCGTCAGTGCGAAATGCACTGGCCTCAGTGTAGGAGATTTCGACAGCACTGACTAGACAGGCAGTTGCCTCTAAGAAGCCCTTAGGGCACCACTCACAGTCCCTCGTGCTGAGGAGGAAGAGAGATTGCGGGGAAGATCTCTGGAGAGGCACAGCCACAAAATACACCGTAAGGAGGGGCACTTGGTTTTGACAGTGCATCTCAAGGCTCTGGGACCAGCAAGGCATCAGTGGAGTTTGATGCAGAGGGAGAGACCAGTGCCAGAGGTGGTAACAGGCGCTCATTGAGTTGACCTCATTCCCATGCGCTGAGACCTCGGCACCGCATCAGCAGGCTCAACCTGAACCCCGGTACTGCCTGGGGTGTCCCAAGCACCCATTTGGGCCCAACACTATCAGCAGCGGCACCAGTGATGTTACTGGCACTGGAACACTCGCAGGGACCATTTCCAGCACCCATGCCTACCCCCTTGGCACCAGGCGCTCCGGCACTGCAACACCTAATGTCACTGGGACTTGAGGCAGTACTGGCAGTGCAGAGATTGGGGTTTCAGCCTAGGCCTCTGGTACTGCCTTACTGTGTCCCTGAGGCACTGTATCAGTTAGTGCCTCTGGACCAGTCACTTCCTGCCATGACTATGGCACAGATGATGCCCCCCACCGGCACCAGGCCCAGTGCACAGGGAGAAACCAGCGGCCATGGCCCAAAAACGACGTTCACATAGATCACTGTTACTGACATCGGCACTGCTGTGGTTGGTATCTAATTATTCTTCAGACTCAGAAGGGGAGTTGGTGCATTCTAAGGCCTCTTCAAATAGGTCCAGATCTCATCACCATTCCCACTCTGGACTTGGGCCACGGCACCGAAACCCATCAGTCAGACAGACTTGGCCACCCCAGAGGCAGCCACAACTTCAGTGGCCATTCTGGACCCCCTGGGCCTACCACCAGTCCCGGAGCCTGCCACCGTCTACCCCACAAACAGCTGGCAGAACTGGCGGAGAACTAGGTGTCAAGGAGTCCTCATCCTCCTCGCCCAACGAGGCTTTGGTAGGTCCTGCCCCGCCACTTCCATTTATGGATGCCAGGGCCCACCAAGACCTGAGTAGAAGGCTGGCAGCCATCTTGGGGGTTCAGGCAAAGGAGGTCCAGGAGGAGTCCAATCCAGTGATGGACATCCTCGCGTCAAACACCCCGGGTAGGGTGGCACTAGCGCTTAATAAAACAGTGGACAAGATCTCCAAAACCTTATTGCAGATCCCTGCTTCTATCCCCTTCTCCCCCCCCCCCCACCACACACATGCAGAATGGGGTTGAGAGACACTACTTCGTCCCCCAAGCAGGGTATGAGCACATCTTCACACACCGTCCTCCAGGTTCATTGGTGGCGCAGGCTGCGGGGGCAAAACGAGTGCCAAGCACCACCAGGGCCCACGGCCAAATCTAAGGAGCCCCAAAATCTTGATTGGCTGGGGACAAAGGCCTATGCCGTGGACAGCCTGCAACTTTGCATCTCCAATCAGAAGGCAATGCTTAGTAGATACGCCTACAACATAGGGTCGGCTATGGATAAATTTAAGGATTGTCTCCCCTAAGACTCAACACGAGAGTATGGTTCCCTAGCAGAGCAGGGTAGGACAGTGGCATGTATGGCGCTGCAAGCAGCATTGGATGTTGCAGACTTGGCAGCCAGTATGATGGCCACAAGTGGTGTGATGAGGAGGAACCCCTGGTTGCAGGTATTGGGTATCCCCCTACTTTCCCCCCTCCCCACCCCCGGTCCAGAACACCCTGCAGGACCTTCCATTTTGAAGGGTCTGGCCTCTCTTCGGACCACCTCGGAGGGAAAGCTATGCCACCCAAACCTATCGTCCCTCCACCTCATGGCCAGGAACCTTCATGGTTAATGGGAGCAGAGCGACTCTGCTTGGAGAAGGTTTAGAGGGTCCTCCTGGAGAGTAGAAAGCATTCCACCAGTGTTGTATATGTGGCCAAGTGGAATCGCTTCACCTTGTGGGTGGTGCAGATGGGAGTGGACCCAAAGGGGGTGTCAGTCCCTCTCATTTTGGATTATCTCCTATACATCTTCCCTGAGGTTTCACCTGGCCACAATTGTGGCTTTTCACCTGGGGGAGGGAGGTAGGACAGTGTTCATGTACGCAATGGTGAAGCGCTTCCTGAAGAGGGTGGACAGGTGGTTCCCCTGTACACGTTCACATGTATCCCCATGGGATCTGAATTTAATTGACAGGACTCATGAGGTCCCCTTTTGAGCCCTTGGCCACCAGCTCTCTGAAGCACCTATCGTGGAAGGTGGCTTTCTTGATTGCAATCACCTCAGCCAGGAGAGTATGAGTTGAGGGCCTTCACATCGGAGCCCCCATAAATGGGTTTTCTTTAAGGACAAGGTTAGGCTACATCCCCACTCTGCATTCCTCACATTTCCTTCCCAGAACCCATTTTATGCCTAGAGAGCAGGTGCTATACTCTCTAGATGTTAGACGAGCACTAGCATTTTATATAGAGAGGACAAGGGTTTTGTAGATCCCCACAACTCTTTATTGCCATAGAAGAAAGGATGGAAGGGCTCACCGGTATTGGCTCCTGGATCACTTCCTGCATTAGAGCCTGCTAGGACCTTGCTGATAGGCCAGTGCCCCCTCTTATGGCCCATTCCACGAGGACGCAGGCGTCATCCATGGCATTAGTTGCAAAGTTGCCCTTTCTTGACATTTGCAGAGCTGTTACATGGTCCTCTGTTCACACATTTTCCAATCACTGTGCGATTGCTCAGCAGGCAAGGGAAGATGTGGCCTTTGGGAAGGCTATGCTGCAGTCCATTTTGAATTGGGTGTTGATAGACTCCGATCCCACCTCCTAGGACACTGCTAGGGAGTTACCTAATTGGAATGGGCATGAGCAAGCACTCGAAGAAAACATAGTTACTTACCTCTGTAACTGTTGTTGTTCGAGATGTGTTGCTCATGTCCATTCCAAATCCCCCCACTACCCCTTCATTGGAGGATTCCGGCAAGAAGGAACAGAGGAGGTGGAGGGTCAACAGAGGTATACATGTCCCACTATAGCGGCACCACTCCAGGGGACTCCCTGGCTGGCCCAACTGGTACTGCAAATGGGGCGGAAAAAAAGCATTGGAATCCATGCACACCCCTAATTGGACTGAACATGAGCAACACACCTTGAAGAACAACAGTTACAGAGGTAAGTAACCATTTTTTCCAACACTGAACATCAGACCAGGTAATGTAAACTTTAAAAAAAATAACCAAAAGCAGCATTAAAGTCACTAATGTTGCAAAACCAATTTTTCCTTTTTACAGATCCCAGCATTATATCAACCTGCCAGTGCAGTTCAAACCAAAATCAGCAGGCAGATTTGAAGGTCTATTGCTTGTGCAAATAGACAAATGTGGCAGTCTTGGAATTCGATTACTTGGTGAAGCCCGTGCAAAAGAGTAATTGGAAAGCAGCTGTAGTAATACAAACTAAATTATTAAAGTATTTGTTATATTTTTTGTACATTATGATGCTGCTTTGTAAAACTGGTTGTAAGTTAAAATGAGGTTATTTTGTACAAATGATTCTTTGTTTCACATTCTAAAATGAGGATAAATCACTTTATGCTTAAAATTATCATGTTCTAGCTTACATTTCTGCACCTTTCTAAGGGGGAAAAGCATTGTATTTTTATTATGATTTCCTAAATACAGATTATTTATTTTAAATTTAGTAAATTCAGAAATACATTTGTAATTCATTTTGTAATAAACTTATTTTTCATCTAAATGTCAAGGTTTTACAGTGCCTATCACCGTCGTTTCCAAATATTATGTACCTTAAACCCTAATTTGTCAGTAATCCCCACAGCACTTTCCCCACATTGATACTGAATCCTCCCTAGGATGCTTACAGAATTATATACAATCTCAAAATTCGGGGGAGAGGGTTGTTGGTCTACATGCAGTTTAAGGACTAGTAATTATCAATAACTGAGGGTTAAAAATTTACAATATGGAAAAATAACTCCCCTTAACAGCTCTAGTACAATTATATCCAGGGTATTTTATTCTCTTAAGCATATTAAAGATACTATCAGATCTAAAAACCCCTCAGTTGGTCAAATCCTAAACCACAATGCATCATTCCTGCTCCCAGCACCATTCCCAGCAACAAAGTATAATCATAGAGTACTTGGCACCAGGAAGCAGTGCGGGCCAAGCGACGTGCTGGCTGCCACTTCTTGCCACTCCTGTTGACCCAAAATGGCGAACAGTAGCCACTGGAAGCAGAGGGGCTTTGTGCCTGCAGACACTCCAGGTACATAAAATGTCCCAGGAGTAGTTTGCCCTGGTTGGCTGGGAACTGAAATTTGCTCAGGTTAAAAACAAAAATTAGTAAAATGCAGTGATCTGTTCTTAAGCTGACCCCTGCTCGTTACTGTTATTTTTTACCCCAAAAAAATCAAATATATTTCAGTAGCTACTAATTAATCATATTAGAAAGATGTAAATCAAAATATTTTGCTGTGCTTTTCAATGCAACCCCCTAGTCTTCTCTCACAATCATCCTAAGATACTTTTACACAACGATACAGGTTTTGCTATCAAACAATGATTTCTGGAGTTCGTTGACTGCAACAAAAAACCCGTACAAGATATTGCTAACATTATTATAACTGCAGTGAAAAAACACAATATCCCATTACAAGGATGCAAGGGTGTCAGCCGACGGTCAGGGCTCCCTAT
Source organism: Pelodiscus sinensis (assembly GCF_052426305.1). Taxonomy (NCBI): domain Eukaryota; kingdom Metazoa; phylum Chordata; order Testudines; family Trionychidae; genus Pelodiscus; species Pelodiscus sinensis. The sequence continues at coordinate 89,712,801 of NC_143053.1, forward strand.
ATCTGTCCCTTAAGACCGGCTGAAGTTCTTTTAAATTGTGCTTGGTTCTGTTACAGCAACTGAAGGAGTCAGGTTAAAGCTTAAACAGTTACAGGTTTATTGAGGAAGCTTATAAATCATATGGTTGCAATGGCTATTGTTCTATTTCTTAACTATTAGCAAAATATAGGTCTTAAAAATGGTTACAAAGAAGATAAAGATAGAAAAATAGAAATAATGGTACCAAGTAACAGCTTACTCTTTCTATGTGTACACTTAAGACAGAGGACCACATCCAGGTACCATTTTTACCCCCTTCTGTGCCTCTCGACTCCAGCATGTCAGGCCAGGGCCGGTCCCTCAATTCCTAGGAAAGACGAAAATATGAGGCGAAAAGACGAAAACACCTAACCCGACCAGCAGGTAGAGGGTAGAATGACACTCAAAGTGAGTGTGTGCTGGGCCCATCTTATATACCCATTGGGTCACGTATTTTCTCTTTCTTATCTGTAATGCCAATTGATGCTGGTCTGTCTGCTGTGAGACCAGTTCTTACAAGGGAGTTGTGAACTTAATTTACACTTGTAAGGGAGATTTGAGATGATTAAATTGGAAGTACGGGACATTGTTTTCTCAGTGGGAAATTCCCCTTCCAGGGACTGTGTGTGTTCGAATCAACATAGGTGCCAGCCGCAGCCTGGAGGCCAGCTTATTGACTTAGCTGCTCTCTATCCACATATCTGTGTTTCAGCTTCTCAGGATCAGATGAGCCAGCATAGACTATGCTGATGATATTGCTCCTTCTCTGCCCTGTGCTTCAGAGAGGCAAATAAGATGGATGATATGGGGTTAGTCTGTCTGGCCACAAAGGGTCAAGAATATGACAGCGGTTTCAATATGTCTGGCAAATACAATGGTGCTTAAGTCATTACTGAAATCAAGCCTCTTGCCAAATTTTCTAATTGTGGAGCTCACAGCTTCAAATGCAGTAATCACATTTTTGGGGATCATACAAAAATCTACTATTTTTTTCTCACAGCCCTAAATATTGAGAGATTCCAAATAAGTGGATGTTCATTGCAGAACCCAATGTAGACAATCACCTTGCGTGGAAAGTGTTAAACCAATTGCAAAACACTTGCTACTAACAAAACATGCATTTATCAAGTGCAGAGAACTAAATCTGTCTTCTGAGTGCAAAACAGAACTACAGGGAATTCAGCATTACATAGTCATTTAAATGTACTTTGATAGCAACAATATGGTGTAAAATATTGATTGTCATAGATCAATGCAATAAGTCTCTTCAATCAAGAGAGGCAGCTCTTGATCTTTTGTTTGAGGAACTTAGAGTTACATAGTAAGTGGAAAACTTCTATCAGAAGCCTAGTGTGCAGCCAAAGCCATGTCAACAGACCTGCCAACCAAAACTAAAGTCCCCAAGAAATGCACAAAGAGAAAGCTGTTTCACTTTGAAACACTGGGAGAAGAGAATGAAGAGAGATTTGAAATGAATGCTTTTTATAAGCTTGTTGACTGCATTCTGGAGGGAGAGGGGTGGTTTGACACAGCTGTTCATCATGGTCAGAGATCAAAAATTTCAGTTTTCTGTGATTATACTTGGAATTCACTGATACTCAGATTGAAAACTCGTGTTCTGCTTTTTGCAGAGCATATGACAATGCATCAATGGACATTATTGATGAGATGAAACACATGAAAGCAATTTGTAAGGCCAACTTTGAAAGTACACTTCTCAAACCAGTAGACCTGTTAAATAAAATTCATGAGCTTAAGTTGGAATGTCTTTTTCATAATGTCACCCTAACGCTGCAGATATTCTGCACCATTCCTGTTACTGTTTCTGAAGCCAAAAGATCTTTTAGCAAAATGAAACCAATAAAAAATGTACAAAAATCGATACTTCTATTAGATAGTCTTAGTGGTCTTGCTCTTCTTGATATAGCAAGATCTTGCCAGGTCATTGAACTTTGAAGATGTACTTGATTTGGTTGCAAAATATCCCAAAGAGTTGCATTTTAGGACCCCTTCCTCATTCAAATATATTTTATTTAAAACTTTTAAAATTTGTATTGTATATTTTAACTTTGTATTTAGTTACATTCAGCTTTTCCCTTGTCTTTAGATTATACATGAATCACAATTAGCTGTTCAATTAGCCTACTTGGTACATTAGGGTTTTTTATTTTGTTTTGTGCTTTTTTTATAAGTTTTATATATTTAATTTCATAGGATTGTAGAAGATATGGGAGGGAAGAGACCTCAAGGAGTCATCTAGTCTATCCTCCTGCTCAAAGCAGGACCAACCCCAACTAAATCCTATCAGCCCGGGCTTTGTCAAGCTGAGCTTTAAAAAACTCTAAGGTTGGAGATACCATCACTTACCATTCCAGTGCTTCACTACCCTTCTCAGTGGTGGATTTAGAGTTAATGGGGCCCCGAGCTCAGCTTCATGTTTGAGGCCCCCCTGAGGACCTAGCCAAGAAAAAGAATATTCACTCTTCCCATCCTGCTTATTTTTCATTCTTTTCTCTTCATCCTCCTATATTATAAGTAATAAGCAAATTAAAATGAAGTGAGGTACCTTGATTGTTTTTGTAGTCTACCTTTTTTTCATAGACCACTTGAAAATTGCTGAGGGTCTCGCCGGACCAGTTAATGATCTTTCCAAATATTGTTTGTACCATGAGCTAACTATTGTCAAGTGCTTAGGATAGGAGCCCTTTATTTTAAAGAAAACAAAAACCCATAATATCCATTCCTGAATCGAGTTCTCAGAGGACAGTTTGAAAACTTCTAGTGTAGATGAAAGCTTGTATTTGCATTAAGCGAACATGAAAAATGTGTAAGCAAAATATATAGATGACATGTGAATGGAAAAATTAGTTCACTTCCTTTGAAGAAACTTATTGAAAATAAATTCGGATAACTTTCTTTCTACACTTTTTCTTTAAAAAATTGTCAATTAAATCATTGTAATATTTTTGAAGAGGCAATTTCAATTGTCAGTATTGCTGAACTGACTCATCATATTTCACAAATAACTTTAACTTGTTTCAATATAGAAAAAGAATGTTCAACAGAAACATTTGTGACAGGTATTGTTAAAAATATTTTTAGAATGGTTTCTACATTTGAAAAGGTTGCCTGCTAACGCTCACGTACAAGTCTATACAAATCAACTGATGATTTTGGAGCTGAGTTCATCATTTTTCATAAAATTAATTAAATGTTTCACTTTCTTCAAAAAGATTTGGGTCCATGTCCTGTCGGTAGAATTCTCTGAAAAGTGATGGCAATGAGAAATTAGAACCTTCGTCCATATTTGTCAAAAAAACATGCAAAATAAATCAACAGTTTTCTTTTGAAAGTCACCTCTACTCTGCATTTACTCTATTATTGTGTTACAAATAACATTGATGGTCTCAACGATGATCTTCTTTTTCCCCTTTAAACTGATTTAATTGCCTGTAGTTTCATTGAAAAATAACTTCCTGGGGTTTTATGCTTCTCGTCAGATATTGCAGAGGAATCTATATTTTATGTTAATGTTAGTGTCTCTGCTTCCACAAACTTAGTCATTTTGAACTTCCTTGACAAATCTTGTAACTGAAGCTAACAAGTGTTCAACATTCAATAAATGTGTATCAACTTTTTGCAGTGGTTTGCAGAAGGCATTAATTCTTTTGAAGTAAATGGTTCCACAAAATAGCAAAACCAGCAATATTAAACTTTTCTGCTAAGGATTTTGCTTCAGTTTTCACATGTGGTTTTTCAGAATTTAATGTGACTATGTCTAATAAGGTTCTCTTTATAACATCATAGCTCATTTTCAAAGCCAAAAACAGCATCTGCATGAACAGACTTCTTGGTGTGTCACTTCTTTTTGACTATCAAATCTTTTCCATTTGCCTGCTCCAAGCATGATTGTGACATGCTCCACCAATATGTGGAAACCAAAAAAAGTGTGTTTTGAACTAAGTCAAAGTGTAGCTCCCTCACCAGATGTGGACTTAGCATTACAGATTAAATTTAAGGAATTGACTGGATCATGGTATGAATAAAGCAGAGGGATTTGTATTCAGTCTTTACTTCAAGATTTAAGATAAGATGACAAACTGTTTTTTGCTTAGCTTCGTCTTTTTGTCTCGTCTTCATTGTTTTTGCATTTTTGACTGCCAGACTCATAGTATTGCTTCATTATTGCTAAAAAAAACTGACCTTGATTTTTAGGCAGATATAAAATGTCTGAAAGAGCAGGGTTGTAGCTACAGGTGGGGCTGGGTATGCCATCTGGACCACTCATTCCCCAGTTAGGTTTAACACCACTGGCACTGGAACATTATTCATCGTGGGGTGCTGAAAGCCAGATTCTGACTCTCCTGGGCGCAGGTCCAGACCTGGGAGCTAAATAGATTGATGGAGGTTGGGTCCATCAATGGCTATTAGCCAGAAAGAGTAGGAATGATATCCCTAGCCTCTTTCTCTGGAGGTGAGTGACAGGGCAGGATCATGTGAGGATTACCTGTTGTGATTCCTCCCTCTGGGGCATCTGGTATTGGCCACTGTTGGCAGACAGGATACAGGGATAGATGGACCTTTGGTCTGACCCAGTATGGCCGTTCAGGCACAGGAATTCAGGCAGGGCTGCTGACAGAACAGCCAGGCCTCTGGGCAAGGTGTAGGAGGGGCAGGTCTGGGCCCCCTCAGGGTGGAGCCTCAGGTGGAAGGGACAGAGCTGGAAGCCCAGCACAGGAACATGGTGGGTCTGGAGAAGAAGATTGACAGAGGAGATACAAAGATCTCCATGGCTGCAGAGAACAGTTTCAGGTGGTTCTGTGCTGGTTGGCCCAGAGAGGTGGGCAGAGACCCACATGTGCTCCACCTTAAGGTGAGTGGGGGCACTTCTATTTGTTACTTGAGTACCTGCCCACACCCTAGATTTCCCATCCCTTGCCACTCTCTCCCTTGTGTGCAGGAAGGCATGGCTGGCTGCCCTTCCCACCCCACAGGCAGCCACTACTCACCAGGTGGCGACCAGCAACATGAACATGGGCTGAAAGACTTCAGAGGAGCACTGGGTAGTGGGATAGTCAGCGCCTGGAGAGAAGTGCTGCTTTTCTCCAGCCGGCTGTGTGGCTGCCCCGTTCCCTGAAGCCTTCCAGCCCATGTTCATGCTGCTTGCTGCCTCCTGCCAGCTCTCCTGAGGCTGGAGCCTACAGGTACGAACCTGCTCTTCTGCCCCTCACACAGCCCTCTCTGTAAAAGGACTGGCCCCTCTGCAGAGTGGCCACCATCTGCCCGGAGATGGGCTGCCCAGTCCTGGGGGCCCTGTATCATTGGTGGGGCTCCATGCCAGGGCCTGGTATGTTTCTTTGTAAATTGCCCCAACCCTCCTAGTGAAAAAGGGATTGTTCTTTTCCTAATATCCAATCTAGATCTCCTCCACTGCATCTTGAGATCATGGCCTCTTGTTCTCTCATCTGCCACCACTGAGAATAGCCTTGCTCCATTCTTTTTGGGAACCCCGGTTCCCTCTCAGGTAATTGAAGGTTGCTATCAAATCCTATCCCCACCCCCATTTTTTTCCTACGTCTTCTATTTTGGTTCACAATTTGATACTGGTGTTGTAACTGGGCAGAAATGCAACCCCTTTCAGCAGCACCACAACTTATGTATATTAGGTCCTAATTTGTTACCATAGGTTCTAGGGGACCCATCAATGGTTCTGCTCTATGGTCCAGAATTGCTGTCAGCAGGCTTGTCTTCAGTACTGCCAACCCCAAATGTTCAAAAAAATTTCAGTCTGGCTTATCAAATATATTGTTGGCTTTAAAATCATGAGATTATGTGAAAACAATAATTTGATGGTCTATTTCCTTCTGGTTTTGAGTCATGAGCGCAAGACTTATTCTTTAAGAATGAGTGCTGAAGTAATCGCAGATCCACTGGACTGTAGGAGTTGGGACTTCAAGGAAAACAATTATGGAACTTCTGACAAAATCATGAGTTGACAATATTGCACAACAAATTCGGCAAAGGAATTTTAATAATACACCGTAGAACCTCAGAATTAGGAACTGATTGGTCAACCCCACACTTCATTTGGAACCAGAAGTATGCAGTCAGACAGCAGCAGAGACAAAAATACAAAAGAGCAGAGACAGTACAGTAGTTTGTTAAACATAAATTATTAAAAGAAGGAAAGATTAGAAGAAAAGACTTGACAAGGTAAGGATACGCTGTTTAATGTATCTTAAGATTAAAAGCAGCATTTTTGTTCTGCCTAGTAAAATTTTTTAAAGGGGTATTAAGTCAATGTTCAGTTGTCAACTTTTAAAACGGGTGGATCATAGAATAATCATAGAATAATAGGACTGGAAGGGACCTTGAGAGGTCATCGAGTCCAGCCCCCCGCCCTCAAGGCAGGACCAAGCTCCACCTACACCATCCCTGACAGATGTCTATCTAACCTGTTCTTAAATATCTCCAGAGAGGGAGATTCCACCACCTCCCTTGGCAATTTATTCCAATATTTGACCACCCTGACAGTTAGGAATTTTTTCCTAATGTCCAATCTAAACCTCCCCTGCTGCACTTTAAGCCCATTACTCCTTGTCCTGTCCTCAGAAACCAAGAGGAACAAATTTTCTCCTTCCTCCTTGTGACACCCTTTTAGATATTTGAAAACCGCTATCATGTCCCCCCTTAATCTTCTTTTTTCCAAACTAAACAAGCCCAGTTCATGAAGCCTGGCTTCATAGGTCATGTTCTCTAGACCTTTAATCATTCTTGTCGCTCTTCTCTGTACCCTTTCCAATTTCTCCACATCTTTCTTGAAATGTGGCGCCCAGAACTGGACACAGTACTCCAGCTGAGGCCTAACTAGTGCAGAGTAGAGCGGCAGAATGACTTCACGAGTTTTGCTTACAACACACCTGTTGATACAACCTAGAATCATATTTGCTTTTTTTGCAACAGCATCACACTGTTGACTCATATTCAACTTGTGGTCCACTATGACCCCTAGATCCCTTTCCGCCATGCTCCTTCCTAGACAGTCGCTTCCCATCTTGTATGTATGGAACTGATTGTTCCTTCCTAAGTGGAGCACTTTGCATTTCTCTTTATTAAACCTCATCCTGTTTACCTCTGACCATTTCTCTAACTTGCTAAGGTCATTTTGAATTATGTCCCTATCCTCCAAAGAAGTCGCAACCCCACCCAGTTTGGTATCATCTGCAAACTTAATAAGCGTACTCTCTATCCCAATATCTACATCATTGATGAAGATATTGAACAGTACGGGTCCCAAAACAGACCCTTGAGGAACTCCACTTGCTATCCCTTTCCAGCAGGATTTAGAACCGTTAACAACAACTCTCTGACTACGGTTATCCAGCCAATTATGCACCCACTTTATCGTGGCCCTATCTAAGTTATATTTGCCTAGTTTATCAATAAGAATATCATGCGAGACCGTATCAAATGCCTTACTAAAGTCTAGGTATATGACATCCACCGCTTCTCCCTTATCCACAAGGCTCGTTATCTTATCAAAGAAAGCTATCAGATTAGTTTGGCATGACTTGTTCTTCATAAACCCATGCTGGCTATTCCCTATCACTTTATTACCTTCCAAGTGTTTGCATATGATTTCCTTAATTACCTGCTCCATTATCTTCCCTGGGACAGACGTTAAACTGACCGGTCTGTAGTTTCCTGGGTTGTTCTTATTCCCCTTTTTATAGATGGGTACAATATTTGCCCTTTTCCAGTCTTCTGGAATCTCCCCTGTCTGCCATGATTTTTCAAAGATCATAGCTAAAGGCTCAGATACCTCCTCTATCAGCTCCTTGAGTATCCTGGGCTGCATTTCATCAGGACCTGGTGACTTGCTGACATCTAACTTTCCTAAGTGATTTTTAACTTGTTCTTTGTGTATCCTATATTCTAAACTTACCCTCTCTCTGCTTGTATTCACTACGTTAGGCACTCTTCCAGACTTCTCGGTGAAGACCGAAACAAAGAAGTCATTGAGCATCTCCGCCATTTCCAAGTTCCCTGTTACTGCTTCTCCCTCCTCACTAAGCAGTGGGCCTACCCTGTCCTTGGTCTTCCTCTTGCTTTTAATGTATTTATAATTAAAAGAGGGTGGGGAACCTCTTTGGGGGCTGCTGACCCACAGAAAAATCAGTGGGGGGGCCAGGATTTGCAGAGAGGGGGCTACTTTGCCAGCATCAGCTCCCCAATGCTGAGGGAGGCCCTAAGCTTTGGAGGCCAGATCTGGGTAATGCAGGGGCCACATCTGGCCCCCAAGCCTTAGGTTCCCCACCCCAGTTGTAAAAGAACAAGCCTAACATTTTATTCATCATTGTGAACATCTCAGGTATTTGGACAACCTCCATTCCCAAGGTGTAATCACTCTGATTCTACTGTAACAAATGAGCTGTCAGACAACATTTCAGTCACAGAATATTCATCAGGGTATGCTTTTTCTTAACGATTGTTCATTTTATTTTGTTTTGAACAGCCTGAGGAACTTGTAATTTAACATGTATGTAAATGATTAAACGTGGGAGTATAAAATTTGGCATTTATATTTAGTTATGTAGAGACCTAGCATGACTTGAAAGGGTGCTGAGAATCTCTAAATCCCGGGTCTTAAATACAGGTGTAGGATCTTAGCCTTTAGATTGTCCACACTTGAAAAGTTTGACTGTCAGATTTGTTTGCAGTTCTTTGGCACAAGTGGTGTATGGTTTAGAAAAGATAGTACTTTCTTAGAATATTTTACAAAGCGTTTTGGGCTTTGTCTTTGTTCCTCATTAGCATGTGTTGTTTTGTTAGCAAGTTCTTTATTAGAGCCATTTTATGTTTGTTTATGGCTCCGATTAGACACATTCTAAAACAGTTCTGCCATGAAGTTTTGGTTGAAAAGGACAGTTTGATATCTCAGAATGGTGTAGTCAGGTGCAGCATTCTTCATGAGCTGTATGGTAATGTGTTACCACCTGCCTAAACCTCGCAGCTGAGCACCAGCTGGGAGTTGTCACGTAGAAACGTAAACGGGCCAGGGGAAGGCAAAATTGTTCATCAGTGCCTACTTGTAAATCAGATCTCCAAACATGCATTTTCCTCTCTATGAATTCAAAATTAAAATACTAATGGGCATTCTTTGTGTTCATTCAACAATTGGTTCATTAGGTAGGTACATGCAAAGAGTCTGTTCTCTTCAATGCTATTTGGCTCTAACATTAAAAGGAAAAATTCAGTAGGGGTTAGAATAGTATTGAAATGCCTCCACCCCTTTTTTACCTTCCTTCCATGTTTGTTCTGTAAGGCTAGCGGTAGGTAATACTCATCCTGCATAGAGCTGGTTTTCATTGTGAGTATTCTGTCACTAGTAAGAGCTGTCAGGTATGTCAGTCATGTGGTATTGTGATGGTGTCAGAGACATAATTGGAGAGATTAGGTGGACACAAAGAGCTGTGAATGAGGTGGTAATTGCGTTCAGGGGGGAAAAAGGAGTAATAGAAAGAAACTTTCCTTTCTCACAAGATCTGTAAAAGAGGTGACAGCTAATATATTAAAGCTGGAACAAGATAATTGTAGTAAGAGATCTTTGTGTGTTCTCTGCAAAATGCAATGTGCACACAATAAATATTCAAATGCTTATTTTGTGTTGTGAATGCCAGATAACCATTTACAGTGGAATACAACCCCTTTCAGAAAGTTTAAATGTAGTGCCAGGAATGTGCTAGGAACGATTATAAAACCCCAGAGGAATATTAGTGCCACACTGAGTAACCTCTTATGAAAGCTTCTTTGCAAAGTTTCTCTTCAAATTAGATCTTGAAAGGAAGAAAATACTGAGAAACATGGTATAGGCCAGATTCTGAGAGTCTTACAGTGGGCACGTCTACACAGCAGCATTACTTCGAAATAACAAAGTGAGTGTCGACACAGCAAGCCTGTTTTGAAATAATTTCAGATTTAATGGGTATCTTATTCTGAATTCTGCAACCTTCATTCGATGAGGAATAACGCCTGTTCCAAAATAATTTCTTCAAAATAGAGCGTGTGTAGATGGGGCAAAGGGAGTTATTTTGAAATAAGTGGCCTCCATGGCTTCCCACTGGTGCTCTGGTGGCCACTCTGTTTACGCTCATCAGAACTCTATAGTTCCCCTTCCCCTGCAGTCCTTAAAGTTGCAGCCACAAGGGAAAGGGCTTGTGGCATAATGCAGGCCCTGCCAGCCCTGTGCCACCCAGCAGCAGCCATAACTGCCTTCCCACTAGCCAGAAGTTCAGTGGGTCTCTGGAGCCAGTACCACACTCCCAGGATGTCGCCCAGGGATTGGATGAAGCCGGGGAAAGCCTATCAGGTGAGCGCCAGACACACACTGGGGGAATCAGTGAGCATTGCATAGCAGCCTGTGCAGGTGGAGTACCAGTCCGGAGCGCACAGCCCTTATGAGGCTGCCTCAGAGGACCTGGTGCTCCTGCTCTCAGGCTTTCTGGGGAGGCCTGCTTTACTCCCCATTCTGAGGTGGGACACCTTCCCACCACCAGCCACCACTAGGGAGGATGGAGCCAGGGACGCACACAGCAGTGCCATGCATGGCACTCAGGTATGCCTGCTCTCTTGGGACAGCATCCGCTTCCGGGTGAGCACACTGAGGCAGAGGACACTGAGCCCCTGCTAAGGGAGCTTGCAGGGAGGGGAAGGAAGTGGAGGGGAACCAGTAACACCCTCCCCAGCAAGCAGTGTCTGCTGCTCACACCAACCTTCTCCCACCTACCTCCCTGCAGGACGCTGCCACTGCCAATCCCAGTGTATGTGTGGCACAAAGGAAAGCCAAGCCGCCCCGTCGCCCTCCTCACCTGCAAGCTCCTGGCCTGGCTGGCTCCTTCCTGTGCCTGTTTATCCCTGGGATGTGGGTGCCCCTGAAGAAGGGGGCCCACTGTGTAGGCCACAGATGACCTTGCTCTAAGCACCTCTCCGTCATGGGACCCAAGACCTCTCAGTGTCTGCTCAGAGATGAGGACTAGGCTTTGGGGACAGTGTGTCTTGGGATGACTTCTCTTCTTTGTTCTTCACAGTTGGACCAGCTGCAAGTGAAGCACCTGCAACACCTCACACGCCAGCCTCCCAACCCTGTGGGAGCCGCTGCTACAGATGAGCCTGTGAGGACCTTGAGTGGGAATGTGGCCTCTAGTGCTGTCTGGATCAGCAGGACCAGTGGTGGGAAGCGGACCTGGAGCTGCACCACAGGAGCTGGCCCAAGAGGCCCACTGCATGTACACAGCGTCCACCACTGGCCTGGACCGCATGGTTGATGACATAGAGCAGTCCAGCAGCCACCCCCCACTCCTCTCGCTTCTCCCTCTAGTCCTCTTTTCTCTCCCTCACCACCCCGTGGCCACTGAAGGCCCCATGCAAGAGGTGGTGGGACTGCTCAAGGCAGGCTCCAGCCCCAGCCCTGAGCCTCTACTCCCCCTTCCACCTCCCTCCTCCCAGCTTCTTCCCCCAGTGCCTCCCTCATTAAAAGCTTGTTCTTTGACAACAAAAGGTCTGGTTTATTTTATCAGAATGGGAGGGGTATAGGAGGAAAAGCACACTGGGGCACTGCCTATATCCCTTGTGGGGAGGCCTAGGGGATAGTATCATGGATGTCCTTGTGTGAAACTGTTCCCTCAGGTCCTCTTAGAGGCACATAGCCCCCTGGTGGGCCTGCCGGATGGCAGCCATCCGCAGCTGCTCAAAGATCCGGGTGACCTGCTCAGCTTCTGCTCCCTCCCTGGCAGGAATGTCTCCCTTTTATTTTCACATATATTGTACAGGACTGTGTCTCAACACCACTTGCAGGACGTTCCGCTCTCTGAGGTCCAGCCAGGTGAGGAGGCAGCGGCACCTCCCTTTGAGACCCTGAAGGTATCCTCCACCACCAAGCGGGCCCTGCTGAGCCTGCCATTACACCGTTCCTTTGTGGGGTCCAGATGCCCTAGGTAGGGTTTCATAATCCATGGGAATAGAGGGTAGACAGCATCCCCCACTATGCACATGGGCCTGTCCACCTCCCTGACCCTGATGGTGCAGCTGGGGAGAAAAAGTGCCAGCAGGCATCTTCTGGAACAGGCTGGAGTTCCCAAAGATGCAGGGGTCGTGCACCTTCTCCGACCACCTGACGTGAATGTCCATGAAGCAGCCCTGGTGGTCCATGCTGGCCTACAGCCCATAGAAAAGTGCCCCTTGCAGTTGATGTAGTCAGATACCTGGTGGTTGGGGGTCGGGATGTGGGTGCTGGCAATGGCCCCCCTGCAGTTGGGGAAACCCATAGCAACCAAGCCAGTTGCTGGAGGGGGACTCCATGTTGCCCAGGAGATGAGCCAGTGCAGCAGGATGGTGTTGATGGCCCTCACCACCTGTAGAAGGAGAGAAACAGAATCACAGGGTTTCCAGAGCCCTTGGGATCTCCCTTTACACCAGGACCAGCTGCAAACTTTCCCTATCCCACAGCAGCACTTTGTGACGGTAGGACTGAAAAATCTTCCAGGGAGGGCGCTTTTACCACCAGCAGCCCCTGCCTTCCAGCAGTTCATCTCCCTCCCAATAAGATAGTAAGAAAGTCATCCCTACATAACCACAACCCCTACGGTCCATCTTCCCATACCAAACTGGTTCCCTAGCTGTCTGGCATGGGGATTTCTATTGTACAATGGCAATGCACTTCTGGAGGGGGACTGCAGGTTACATGTGGGCATCCCATCACCTGAGGGCAGTAACGAACCTTTCTTAGAGCTCCAGGAAGGTGTCCTTCCATATGCGGAAATTCTGGAGTCTCTGCTACTTGTCTCACTGATCCATGATAATCCGTTCCCTCCAGTTGGAATGGGTGTTCCTGCACCAGAAGGGTGGTGCACAGAGGAAGGTGGGAGGGGACTGTGCTGCATAGGGAAGGAGGTGAGATGGTGTCCTATAGGGAGCTGTGGGTCCAGATTCTGCTGTGCCATGAGAGCAGCCTGCAAAAACTGCACCAGGAGGTTCATCATGAGATCCAGGAGCTGGCAACTGCTTTCCAGCTCCATGGCAGAAGTGTTGTGATATCTGCAAGGGCAACCAGAGCAGGCACAGGAAATACTTTTCTGTCCCTTAAGGAGGTAGGCAAAAGAAATGAGCCTGAGACAGCTATATAGGGAGATCCCTTTAATCATGAGCCTCAGGCAGCAACTCCAGGAAGTGACTGCTGTCCTGATGCCCTGCCTGAAATGTTTCCGGGGGGGGGGGCTTTAAATGCAATTGAGGCTCCGATATGTGTGGACGCTCTATTTCGAAATAGCTCAGCGCTATTGCAATTGGCATTTGCTGTGTAGACGCACTATTTCGGAGTTATTCTTCCAAAATAGCATATTCCGAAATAAGCATGCAGTGTAGATGTACCCTGTGAGCAGCACCGTACTTTGTGAATAGTTGCATTGATTCAGAGGGACTGCTGGTGCAGTAAAGTACTGCTCAAATGGTAAACTTATACCCTTACTCATGTTGCATAGCTACTGACTTCACAAGGAGACTCCTTGATAACAGCAGAACTACAGGTGAAATATGGTGTTACGTAATCTGAGTAACCACATCCCAGCCTAGCTTATGTGAAAGTGAATAAGGGCTTTTTTACTGGGGGGGGGGGGAGTAGTTTAAACTAGATTGATTTAGAAGCACATTATTTACCTTTGAGTACATATGCAGAAGGGATGACTACCTCTTTCAGTTTACATCATTATGTACACATGGCAGGTTGTTAAGCATATGGCATTCATGAAGTGTATCACATGATCCTCTACTTCAGTATTGAGCAGTGTACTTTCTGGCCTTTCTTGCTCTGCACTTCGGGATGCATAGCTAAAGCTGGATGGGTTCAAATGCTTGAAAAATCCAGTGTTTCTGCTGTCTCTGCCCTGGTGACAGGGAGTCTACCCCCTACTTGTTCTCAGGGGGTTAATGGAAGCTAGATGCGCTAATTAGGCATAGAGAAAAGCCCTAATTAGGGGAAGTCTGCCTGTGTGGCTTGTGTCCAGCCAAGGAGCTGATACCAGGACAGGGACTGGGGGGAGGTAGTCTGCAAACTTCAGAGACTGCAGTAGTACCAGGGTTGGAAGCAACTCAGGGAATAAGCAGCAAGGTTGAGGGGGAGGGACTGAGCAGATGTTGGCTGCATGTTCTAGAATCCTCAGACTAGAGAGCAGGCCTGGGTTTCCCTATCCACCCCTGGAGAAATGGTACTGGTGCGGCAGTAAATTGGAAGACCGCTGGGGCTGGGTTGCTGTGGGAAAGACAGAGAATCTGAAAGACTGTAGCCTGGAAATGGGGGTTCCTGAGTCATGAAGAGGAACTACAGTTCCTGGAGCAAGAGATGGGGCTGCAGATCAGAAGGAGAGAGGGAGTGAGCGTGTGCAACATGGCGAAGAGGCGTTGGCCTCCTGGAGTTAATCCCCAGAGTGGGCAGGAGGCACCAGAGTAGCAGTCAGTGGAACACCTTGCAGAGTGCTGAATATAGGACACCTGGCAAAATTTACTGTTCTTCAAGTGAATTTAGCAGCAACCAGTTTTACAAACATTCAAATTAACATCAAGTTGATGGAGATCTTGTAAAAAAACAAAAATACTGCTTAACTGGATTTTTTTTTTAATTTACCTTTTTATCTTTAAGGTGTTAGGGTTAATTTGGGAAGGATGACACACTCCTGTACACCTCTCTCTCAGGGGTGGAGTGACAGACCAATCCAACCTTCCATTCCCAGTTCTCATCCTCTGTCCCTGGCTGGTTCTGTCTCTATTGGTATCTGCCGCTGCATCTTCCTGAGGCAATATGTACGGTGGCGCACACAGTGTCACATTTCCCTCCATCTCCCCCCCCCCCCCCAAAATTTCAGCCAGGCTTCACACCAGAATGTGGCCAGTAGCAGCCTTTCAGAACTGTGCAGGCAGTAAGAGATGGGAACTGAGTTCAGCCACAAAGAAGGAGAAGATGGGGAAAAGGATGACCCAGCCTCTCTCTCTCTGGAGATCTTCTCTTCCTCCCCCCCTCTGCTCCCGTGTGCCTAGAAGGAGCTTGTCCATGCAGTTTCCCAAGGCACTAATGCCTCCAGTCTCTTGTGGCCACAGACCTAGGCCAGCTGCCTACTATCTTCTGGCTACAGCACAAGCAGGAAGGGGTTAACCCCTAAGGCTGCATTGTTCCTCCCCCCCCCCCTGCGGGCCCAGGGAATCTGCAGGGGCTTCGATCAACCTGATCTGAGAAGTGATTCAGCATGGGAATGGAGCAGCCTTCCACTCCCAAGGGACAGGGCCCGGGGCGGGGTGGGGATGAAGAGGGTGCTAAGAGCTTGCCATGGGGGCTGCAGTGGAGCCTCTACATTTGGTGTGTGAACAGGCTGGAAATTGTCTCCCCTCTCATTTCAGCATTTAGCTGAGGTGCAGTGAGGCTTCCCAGTGCCAGGGCTGCATGGGGCTTTGGCATATGCAGGGCTTGGCTCTTTGAGGCCAGCATACTGGGACGAAGGGGCTTGGGCTTTGCCACGGCACCGGCCTGGGCAGAGGCAGTGGGGGAAGGAAGGAACCTACCAAGTAAAATGTTGATTTCAGCACTGTAACCAGGTGCTGGTTCTCCACACAGTGCCCTGCCTGGGAGATGTGGAGTGGGAGTGCCTCTCAAAGCATGCCAAAAGGAAGGACAAAGCACAGACAATCCAAGAGATACAAGTCCTCTGATTTTTTTTTCTTCCTTTCCCACTTACACTGAGGACGGTGAATTGTCTGAATCTGAACAGGAAAAAGATATACAGATTTCTTTTCTCCAACCCCTTGGTAATTTGAGGCCAAGTGTGCTGCAAGCTTTTGTTTCTGCTATTCAGATTCAACCCAAGCAGACTCCAGAGATGATCTTGGGGACAGGACTTTACTCTGGGGCTTACATTCTGGAGGCTACCCCTCCATTCCTAATTATTTGGTTGAAGGAGGAACGAACAGATTAAGCGCAATAGGAGCAAGCACATGAATATGAATTACCTGCAAGGCTCCATTTTAGAGGAATGGCGCCACATCTTGGAACACAGCAATCATTATGGAGCGGTCCCAGCACAGTCGCTCAGCTCCTGAAAATGGTCCCGAGCAATGTCAGCAAAGGTCTGCCCTTAAGCCTTCTAGATCCTCTAGTTCTCACAGGCAATGCCAGCCTGGAAGGCTAGAGAGCACAGCTGGAGCTCAGTGGAAAAGGCCCATAGCATAAACCTCCCAGAGCTAAGAGCGGACAAGCTAGACTATGAAGGTTCTCGTCCAGCCTAGAAGGGGACCATGACATGATTCAGTCAGACAAAATAACTATGGTCACATACATGAAGAGCCAAGGGAGAACAAAGAACCCACCACTACACATCAGTGCAATAGAAATTGTACGCTGGGTGGAGGAGCACATACTTCAGATAAATCCATGTAAAAAGAGTCTCAAGCCAAAGCCACGATGACACAGCAAATACAAGGTCAACAACTCTGAGCAGGAGCGGCCCGAGGCCAGCTGAGGCAGCTGGCGCCCCCACCTGCAGGGCCGTCAATGGGCTGACATCATCACCGGGCACCCCCATGATGTCATCATCAGGTGCCCCGGGCGGCGGTGCCCTAGGCGGTGGCCAAGTCCGCCTATAACCATGGGCTGTCCCTGACTCTGAGTGGTGCCTGGTGACGACTTCTCTGACATCTGGGCACAACAAATGGGCTGGAAGCTTTCCAGGTTTGTAAGTACCAGCTTGTTATTCATTAGTTCCCCTCTTCCAGTTCCTCAGTCCAGCCTTGTGCAGTGACATTCATGTGGATATAAACTTCACCCTTAGCCCACACAGGGGGGAGGGAGAAGGAAAGATCACTGCATTTTGAGATTGCATTCTGTGTGGCCTCTGATCCGAGCCAGCCTCCTCCTTGAACTTCCTTCCTGTCTTTGTGTCCAGCTGATGTGTTAGATGCTCTCATTAGCCAATCAGCCGCCTGCCTAATTATGCCATTGAACACCCATCTCCCAATTAATTGCACTCCAAGGGGGAAGAGTTAGTACATTAGTGAAAAGACTGCTGAGTCAGCTATAGGCGCCTCAAGCTCCGTCATAGGTCTGAATCAATAAGCCTTTGAGTTAATCAGTTAAATGTTTGGCCTTCCCTCAACTAATGTACTCACAAGCCATATAAATGCGAGAGATGAAAATACTTCACCAAGGAGGTGGACCCCAGATCTAAAGGGACAGATGCCCTATATTAGGGGTCGGCAAAACAAAGAGCCAAACTACATCAAAATTTCCATTTCCAAATTGCTGACTCAGGCTACAGCTACACTGCTGTATTTTTGTGGAAGAGGATATGCAAATTGTGCTCTCATTTGCATATCTTCTTCCAGTTCTTTGTGCAGAATAGGTTTTTCCAATAAAAAGCCCTTGTGTAGACGTGGCCATTTGTCAGGAAAAACCCTCTTTTTCGCTAGATCTCTTATTCCTCAAAAATCAAGGTTTACAGTATCTTGCGAAAAAGGGTTTTTTTCTGACAAATGGCCCTGTTTACACGGGGCTTTTTATTGGCAAAATCTCTTCCACAAAAAGAATTGGAAGAATATATGCAAATGAGAGCACAATTTGCCTATCCTCTTCCCCCAAAAAACAGCAGTGTAGCCGTAGCATGAAATGCCTGTAATGATTGTCAAATCCAGTTCTTCAATGGACGTTTTATGTGGGCAAATCATAAACTTAAACAGAGCACTGTTTTGTGAAAGTCAACAAAACGAGACTTAAATGCCATCAGGAGCTCAGAAACAAATCCAGTGAGCTGCTGCAAATGAAGGCTGTTATTTGGATTCTCTCTCTGATATGAATCATGAAACATTCATAATCTTTCAAATGTGCCAGTCTGCCTGTCTCAATATCCTTGATGAAGACAGTCAATTTTGACTCCAGTCCAAACACTTTCTGTTGCAGAGTCAGGACTGTATTTCCTTGCCCCTTTAGCTTAAGGTTCAATTTATTCAAATGACTGGTAATGTCGATGAGATAATAAAACTTGAGCAACCGTTTACAGTCTGAAAGCTCGGTATGTTCAACGCCCTTCATATCCAAATATGACTTAATCTCACCAATGCAGGTGCCAAAAATGAGACAAAACTTTGCCACAAGATAACCAGCAAAAATTGTGCATTAGTAGACTGGGGTATTAAGAATCTACTTCCTCGAGCAGTGACTGAAATTGATGGTGAATAAGGACTTGGGCAAGAATTCAACTGACAATCTGAACAACCACTCCCATTTCATTTTCGATTTCAGTTCTACTAGATTGTGCACAAAGTGCCTCCTGATGCACAATGCCATGAAAGCTAAAAAATGGACAGTTCAGCTGTTCTGACAAGAGTAAGAAATCTCCTGTATTTGCTGACCATGCTAGGTGCATGTCCGTACACACAAACACAAGATTGTCCAACTGTATTTCTTTCTCATTTATAAAGTTCACTGCAGTTTTAAGGATGTCTTCTCCCCTTGCTCAATTTGTCATTGGTAATATCTCAATCATTTCTTCATAGAGCATTTCCACAAATATATAGTCCAAACTACACAATGCCACATATGTTGGTTGTCTTGTCCAAAGCAAATGAAAAATAAGTAGCTGTACTCAAATGTTGCATTTGTTCCTTCGATTTGATGGGCCATTTTCACAGCTCTGTCATGAAATGTTTTTCCCAATAATGGCATGTCTTGAATTTTCTGTAAGGGTGCAGTTAGACTCGCATGATTTTGCACAAAATCTTGCTGCCTGTCTACACTGGCCGTGAGTATTTGTGCAAGAACACTGTCTTTGTAATGTACAAAATCAGTGCTTCTTGCACAAATACTCTGACGCTCCCTCTCAGGGATAAGCCCTCTTGTGCAAGTATTCTTGCGTAAGAGGGCCAGTGTAGACAGCCACGTTAATTTCTTGCGCAAGAAAGCCCAATGGCTAAAATGGCCATCGGAGCTTTCTTGCACAAGAGAGCATCTACACTGGCACGGATGCTTTTGTGCAAAAGCAAATCTTTTGCATGAATGCCCATGCCAGTATAGATGCTCTCTTGCACAAATACTTTTAACGGAAAAGCTTTTCCATTAAAAGTATTTGCGCAAAATCATGCCAGTCTAGACGCAGCCTAAGATTTTGTCCTTGTTGTGAAATTTGTCAAATAGTGCATGAACAACTTTTAGCATGCATTTCTTCACATAATCCCCATCAATGAAAGGCTTTCCCGCTCAAATAATGCCGCATGAGCCCCCAAAACTTGCAGTGTTTAAGTTCCAACTTTTTTTTTTACCTTGCCAGCAGGCTATTTTGTCCAATGTTCATTTTTCGCTGCAGCTCCTCGCAGGCTTTTTTTTTCATGTGGCACCCTCAGTGTATTTTGTAGCAAATGCTGTATGTTTGAGCATGAAATTTGGTTTTTGTTTGATTTTTTTGAGAACAGTCTCTCACTACAAATGAGACAGTGTGGAGATCCTCTCCACAAATGCATACAAATCTGTCCACTCCTTTTAAAATGTTGGCACTCTCTTCATCTCTCTTTCTCTTCGCCATTTTTATTGTTGGGGAGTTACAGAGTTCACCATCACATATGATTATGGAAAGATTTCATGAGCAATCAAATAAAAAGAGAAATATGCATGACCCCCAGTGAGTGGAGAGGATGGATGGTTGTTAAAATGAACAATTAACGGTGAAATAGACAAAATTATCTTCACGAGTTAATTACATGTTTTTTAAAATTTGAATTTTTTTCTTTTTAATTTAAAAAGTTGTGCATATTTTGTTAATGACAAAAGAGCCATATTTGGTTCTTTACTGAAGTATATTTGGCTCTAGAGCCATAGGTTGCAGACCCCTGCCCTATAACAGAGATGGTCATTGAGCCTTCTATGTGCATTTTCACTGTTCCCATTATTGGGAAGGTGGTTCCAGGAAAAAAAATGAGAAGTGACAGTAATTTTGATAACTCCATATTGGTGGAAGAGACCCTAGTTTTCAGACCTGATAGAGCTGAAAATAGAATCTCCGCTACACCCCCAAAGAAGACAGGACATTTTCTTGCACAGTTCACCATGTGGAGCTGAACTGACTGCATCAAACAGCTCAGCTATTACAAGGGAAGCAAAAGTAGTGCTGGGTCTGTCCTTCAAAGTCATCAAGATACTACTTTCATGTAGAAGAGCATAAATATTAAAAAGACTACTTCTCCATCTAGACTGAGTTCTGTGGCTGGTGCCAGGAGCACAGAGTGAATCCAGGAATTTAAATTATATTTGACTATCTCCAAGAAGTCCTTGACAGAGGCCCCCAACCCAGCACCACTGGCCCTCAGGTGTCCGCTGATGGTAGCGTGTTATTTGTAAGATCTGTGAGTTCCCTGTCAGAGAACCCCCAAGTAGCCAGATTTCTTAGAGCAGTCCAGTTAGCTAAGATGGCCGTCAGGCTGCTCTTTCCAAAGTTGGATCTACTGCTTGAGTTGAGAGCTCTGCCAAGCCATCCCTTTGAGCTAATAACATTAGTGTCAGCATTCTGTTTTTCTATCAGAACTTGAGTTCTCATAGCCAGCACATCTGAAGGTGAATCTGGGAGCTGACAGGCTCTGTGCAGGAACCTTACTCCACGTTCCACAAGGAAAAGGTGGTGCTCAAAATTTAGGAATCATTCCAAAGGCAAACTCTTCCTTTTATGCTTCACAAGAAGTGGTTCAGCCTTCATTCTGCCCAATAGCAGAATAGAATTCTGGATAGTTCTCTGAAAACATCCACTCAATGGGCAGCAGCAATCAAAAACGCAAACAATGTTAGGAATCATTAAAAAGGGGGTAGAGAATAGTACAGAGAATATCTTATTGCCTCTATATAAAACCATGATATGCCCACATCTTGAATACTGCATATATTTGTGGTTGCCTCATTTTAAAAAAAGATATATTGGCATTGGAAATGGTTTAGAAAAGGGCAAGAAAAATGATTAGGGGTTTGGAACTGGTCCCATATGAAGAAAGATTAAAAATACTGGGACTTTTCAGCTTGGAAAAGAGGAGAGTAAGGGGAATATGATAGAGGTTTATAAAATCATGAGTGGTGTGGACAAAGTAAATAAGAAAAATGATTTACTTGTTCCCATAATAAAAGAACTAGGGGTCACCAAATGAAATTAATGGGTAACAGGTTTAAAACAAACAAAAGGACATTTTTCTTCACGCAGCACACTATCAACCTGTGGAACTCCTTGCCAGAGGATGTTGTGAAGACTAGGACTTTAACAGGGTGTGACAGACCAGGCCAAGTCTGGACACAGCTGAGGGTGTCCACTCAGGGTGAATTGCTCAAACTTGGGGCTCCTTATAGCCCCAGACTGGGGACCTTCCCAAATAGGCCACAAACCAGTCACACTGAGCACTCCAGCTGCCTATCTGGCCGGCCTGAAGCCTCACGAGCAAAATCCCTCTGACACCCCAGCTCTTCCTGTGCCCCAATCAGCCCCAGGCCTAACACACAGGTGAGGGGATTTAGAACCCAATCTCACCTACCCAGAATGGGTTCTTCCGGCCCCTAGAAACCAGCCACAGGTCCCAGTCAATTTACACTCTGGATCTTACCCACAAGATCATGCTGAGCCAATCCTTTTGAATCTAAAATCTAAAGGTTTATTAATAAAAGAATGAAAAGCATGAGCGTAAGGCTGTTAAGGAGAATACATTATATGCATTGATTCACCAAGTTCTTGGTGCAGGCTCTGAGCAGGGATGTTATAAACGGCTATCTTATAAATCTCTGGTATACATCCTATGTCAGGATGGGTTCACAGTTCTTTTCGGCTCATTGTTCCCTGCAAGGCTGCATCTCGGATCAGGAGCTGAACTGAAGACCAGATGGAGGGTGCCACATGGCACTTATATACCTCTCCTGGCATCCTCCTGGCCAGAGCAGGTCACATGGTCGAGTGACCTATCTCTGTTTCACATGCTGGCAACCGTTATGCCCTGGCTGGTTTGCCGGTAGCCAGACACATTCCTTTAGGTATGTCTCTGGCAGCTAGAGATATATTGTCCACGGAGCCTCACTAATTAGCATAGCCATTGAACAAACATTCGTGGCACATTGCCCTGCCTCAGACAGAGAATTTTTCAGCATCAACCCAGAGTACATATTTATAACTCCACATACAGATATTATACAAGTACATGAATAGCATATACAGAATCAGTAGAACATAAGCTTTCAGGTGACGCCTCACATGGCCCCCTTTGTACCAACTTTTGGGGAAAACACCCTCCCCCCATGGAAGCAACAGTGACTTTTAACATTCAGTAATGTGACACAATTCAAAAAAGAATGAAATAAATTTATGGAGGTTAGGTCCGTCAATGGCTATTAGCGAGGATAGGTAGGAATGGTGTCCCTAGCCTCTGTTTGCCAGAGGCTGGAAATGGATGACAGGAGAGGGATCAAGTGATGATTATCTGTTCTTTTCACTCCCTCTGGGGCATCTGGCATTGGCCACTGTTGGCAGACAGGCTACTGGGCTGGATGGACCTTTGGTCTGCCCCAGTATGGCCCGTTCTTATGTTCTTTTGTTCTTATGTAATAACATCTCACCACGAATGGATGGTACTCCTTAGACATCAGAAGGACTCTGAGGCTGTGTCCAGACTCCATGCCTCCGTCGACGGAGGCATGTAGATTAGCCAGATCGGAAGAGGGAAATGAAGCCGCGATTAAAATAATCGCGGCTTCATTTAAATTTAAATGGCTGCCCCGATCTGCCGATCAGCTGTTTGTCGGCAGATCGGGAGAGTCTGGACGCGATGCCCCGACAAAGAAACCTTTCTTCATCGACACAGGTAAGCCTCGTGAAACCAGGTTTACCTGTGTCGATGAAGAAAGGCTTCTTTGTCGGGGCATCGCGTCCAGACTCTCCCGATCTGCCGACAAACAGCTGATCGGCAGATCGGGGCAGCCATTTAAATTTAAATGAAGCCGCGATTATTTTAATCGCGGCTTCATTTCCCTCTTCCGATCTGGCTAATCTACATGCCTCCGTCGACGGAGGCATGGAGTCTGGACACAGCCTGAAAGTCTACCTCATCATACAGAATCAGTGAGGAAATTGAGTGCCATGTTTGTATCTTTTCACCTGAAATTCCAAAGACTCAGAGCTTCCAACTCCTCTATTGATAGATGGATTACACCATTCATTAGTCTCAGAGTGGTAGCTGTGTTAGTCTGTAATTAAAAGAACTTAAACAATGAATGGTCCTGTAGCACCTTAGAGCTTAACCAAAAAATATAAATAGTATCATGAGCTTTTGTGGGCACAAACCACCATTCACTGCAGAACTATCCAAACATTGGTGAGCGCAGAAGGGGTATATACATCATGCAATCACACGTGGCTATGTGGGCAGAAAGAGCTAGTGCAGCCACACTGGAAATTTACAAGGTGGCCACCTCATCAACAGCTATTATTTTTATCAAGCGCTACCAGGCCTTAAAGGGGAAGAGACCTAGTCAACCTGACATACGAGGTGTGGAGGGCACACAGATAAACAGACTGATCAGTAAAAGTCGCCCACAAAGTAGAGTGGGAGAACTCTTAAAGTAACATGCAATGGTATTACATACATGAGTACAATAGACCAAAGTAACTCAATTTGCATCAAATGTTGTTCACTTTTAAAGAGACTCCAGGTCATCTGCCTCTCCAAGAGGCAATCAGCAGGTCAACAGAAAAATGCTACTGTCAACCTACTACTATCTATGTCAAGACCTACATCAGTTTAACTGCGTCATTCCGGTGTGTGGATTATTCACACCCTTTAATGATTTAGTTATACCAACCTGATTTCCTAGTGTAGAGATGGCCTTAGTTTGCTTTAACCGCTGCCTGTGCAGATAAGTCTTAGGGGAGAATCTGTACGGAAACATATTCTGCATCTCTTGTTGCCCCCTTTGCCCTCAGAAAACATTAACGAGTCAAATTAATCCCTGTTCAAATGACATTAGTTTAAGTGGCGTTGCACCCACGAGGGAAAGATTTTGTTCTGTGCCTTACTAGGATATTAATACTGGCTCGAGCAAAAACAAAATAAAGACGCATTTGTGCAAGTTGGGAAACCTTTCAGAGTAAAGGCTTTTACTCAAGCTCCCACTGGCTTTGATGGGTGCTTTAGGTGCAGAAGAATGCAAATTGAGGCCCTGACATTTCATTTATGTGTCGTCTTTTCTAAACAGATTTTTTTAAAATACCCTTTTTCCTTTCCCTTTTCATCCTCAAAATTCTGATCAGTATTCTTTTCCAAATGTAAATTAGGAAATCAGAGCTAGCAACATCAGGTCTTAATCTTAAAAAATGCCTCCTGGCTATGTTTCACTTATAAAAGAACATTTTGGGTGTATTTTTAGGTTTCTCCATAATAGCTGAAATTATGGCGTTCCTTATCTGCTACTTTGTTTTGAATATATTGATTGATGCTGAAATGGTGTGAGAAATATCTCCTCAAAGGCAGAGTGAGAGATTTGACAGTTTGCCATTGTAACAATCTTGTAAGCACTTTTTAGACAGCTGAGCCACCATGTGTTGGCTTGATTGATTGACCAGTCTGATCCTTTGATACAGGTAAAAGCATTTTGATGCAGATTAATTCATGCTGTGTTTACAGAGGTTACCCTTCCCTTTCTGAAGCTGCTCAGTATAGTTTTATATAAAAAACACGCAAAACAAAGCCATGTTCCCTGCTATTCACAAAATAGTTTTTTTTCTTCTAAACTAAATCTTTGAGTACATTGAAGCTTGACAATTTCAGTTTCTTACATTTTCATCACAAAACCTTATCAGTCTTTTAAGAGTTTTCTTCTTTATTTTTGAAGTTGGCATTTTTTTAAAAAGTTCCTGGTGACTAGAGCCATGTGACCTTCAAAACCACACACAGTTTCAATGGAGCTGTGTGAACCTGCTTCAAAATCTGTGCAGGTTTTCTAAGCTTTTATGCTCTCGCATGGTTTACAGACAAAAACCTACAGGGGTCCCATTTAAAGACTCCTAGAAGCTAAAAGATAGGGGGAAAATGGCTTTTTTTCTAAACTGAAGTACCCTCTTATGAGTGCATTAGAAGCAATTTTGTTTACTTTCCACGTTCAAAACTCTTCAAGCAGCCAAAGGTGCTATGTTAAAAAATTACTCATGGGCACTAGCAAGAGATTCTTTGGAAGTTTGTTCATAGTATAGGGTGATGGCCAGACAAGTGGGACTTGTGTACACAGAGAAATCTTTGTGAGAAATCAGACTGAAGATTTTTTTTCTATTTATTCAATAATCTTTTGAGATGTTCTCTAACTTTACCTTGAAGGTTGTTTTCAGCAGTACTGTAGAAGTGTTGTAAAAAGCAGTTCAAAGTCTCAGTAGACTTGTTCATATGGATACTGTCAGTGTGGTGAGGAGACAAGGGCCTCTAGGGAAGAAGAGAGAAAGAAAGGCAGCGATCTAATCAACCATCATGTCTAAGTTCCAAGGGAAATGGAATGGCCTTTTCTCTCTTTTGATAACCATTATGGTAGCTGAGATTTTTTTTCTCTGTGGAACATGGCTGTCTTTGGGCGGGGCACTCTCCAAATCTTGGTATTTTGGGGCTTTTATTGTATTTTATTTTATTTTATTTTTTAAAAATTGATTTCAGTATCTATATAATATACTGGTCCCTCAACTCCAGTGGAGGAACATTTGCTTCAAGGTGGATTATTTTCTTTGAGTGAATCTCAGTTCCCAGACAGTTTCTAAAAACAAAACATAATTGTTAGACAGAGTCTCAAAACATAATTCTGGATTTGAACTTTCCTGAACTTTGGAAAAGTTCTGATCCTCTTAGAGGGGAGGCATCTACTAGTGCAGAGCAGCATCAATATCAGATGAAAGCAAAGGGTACCTTCCTGCTCCTACTTGAATGAAATCTTTGCAGAGTCCACCATCATGAATGGTTCCAGACAGCCATGTAAAAATACCTGGGTGTTGAGGGCAGGGCCAAGCATCATTACGGCAAATAAGGGTGCTTAGTGCTTTTTGGGGAATGTTCACGCTGTTAGCAAAGCTGATCAAATGAGGCACTTCTCAGAGCTGCTATAACAGTGAAAGATAATTTACAATAAAAATGATTACCAGCATCAGCAAGAATTAAATCAGTTATACTTGATATTTTGGCAGTAAAATTCACATCAGTCCAATGTATAAGAAGCTGTGAAGAATTTCAACCTTTAACATGGTGTTTAAGTGGCACAAAAGATCCATTTTACTTGGGAGGATTTCTCTTGAGTCATGACAGTGACATAGTTTATGGATGAAGGATAAAACAATTGAGGAAGTGTAGTAAAATTCACACATGAAGTGCTCATGATTATGCCTGGAGCATAAAAAGAGTTAAAATTACTGTTAGTTTTAGGGTGTATTCAGCTGTGTTGAAGCTGTGTCAGTTCAAGGATATTAGCGAGACAAGGGGGAATGAAATAGTATCTTTTATTAGACCAATTTACATTGGTGAGAGAGAGAAGCTTTTGAGCTTACCTTGCTCCTACCCACCTTTCAAGATCCCTGGATCCTAAACATGACATCACATCATGTGGTGTATGTCATCCAGTGCCCTAATAGCAACAATATGGGTGAACCTAGACAATCACTATGCTCTCGAATGAATTCTCACATGGAAATGATAAAAGGCAAAAACATCACATCACCTTAGGTGAACACTTTTCACTCAGGCTCCACCTACACTACAGGGTTTTTGCGCAAACACTCGTGGAGTGTCCACACCTCAAGCACATTTTTGCGCAAGTAAATTTACAGTAAATCAAAAAAACAAAGGTTTTTTTGCGGTGTAGGTATTCCTCTTTCTATGAGGAATAACTCCTTTTAGTGCAAGAGTTCAAAAGGGTGGAGAGAGGGTTTTTGCGCAAAAAGAGCCAATCGAAAAAAGCACAGGTGCTCTGTTGGCTACTCCATGAATAGCAAACAGAGCTTTCTTGCAAGAGAACGTCCATGCAGTGTGGACTCTCTCTTGTGCAAAAGCACATCGCCTTTGCAATGCACTTTTGTAGTATGGATGCACTCCTGCACAAGAAGTTTTTGCGGAAGATCTCTTCTGCAAAAGGCTTTTTGCGCAAGAAGCCTGCAGTGTAGACGTAGCCTCAGTGATCACTCTATCCAGCCTATCAGTCCCCATTCTTGAAGAAAACCTGCACAACACTTTGGGTATATCTACACTATAGTGTTATTTCAAAATATCTTATTTCGAAGTAACCCGTTTACACACAAAATGCATTTAGAAATAGCTTTCTGCTATTTCAAAATAGCGCATCCACAATGAGTGGATGCTGAATCGCATTTAAGGCTGGCCAGAACCAGGTCTGGTAGGACATCAGGACAGGAGTTACTTTGTGTGGCTGCTGCCTGAGACTATCTGAGGTCTGTGCTTAAAGGACCCCCCCGGACAGCCGGTTCTCAGATTTCCCTGCTTGCTTGTCTACCTCGATGAAAGACAGCAAAGCATTTTGTCTCTGCAAGCTCTGGTTGCCCTCACTCAGGACACCACAGCACTCTGCAATATGGAGCCAGAGCTGCCCCTGGGCACTCTGGTGCTTCTCATGGATGTGTTGCTGTGAGCCTGGCTGCGCTTTCTGCACACTGCCATCTGAGAGGCACATCGGAGGCTGTCAGTATCCAGGAGGCCCTGCGGGTGAGCTTCCACCCTGAGGAGTACTAAGAGCCTCCCTGGTCTGCCCCATTGGGGGCTTGTGCCTCATTCCTCCCTCACGTCCTTCCACTTACCCATCCCTAACCCCCCTTCCTGATGTCAAATAAAATACATGTATTTTCATGAACACAAACTCTTTATTTAACAAAACTGGGGGGGGGATGAAACTCTGGTGAGACTGGGGAAAGGAGGCAGGAGAGGGGAGAAGAGAGGGTGGGAGAAACCTGGGAGGAGGGAGCTGGAAGGGGGAAGCAAGGGGAAGAAGGGAGAGGGGAAGCTCAGGGCTCAGGGTTGGGAGTCTTGCCAGACCAACTTGGATTTTCATGCAAACCTGCTCCTGGTTTCGCACGTGGCCTTTGGTGGCCAGGCTGGCAGCTATCCTGACATAGACAGCTGCGTTCCTCCATCTAGTTCAGAGATTATGGACGTTGGGGGCATCCCCCCAAACCTGAATAAGGTCCATAATCTCCATGCTGGACTAGGAACATGCCCACCTTCTCCAGGTCCTGGCAGGCTCCTGGGAGCTGGCAGACTTCTCCTGGGGAGCGGTGGAGGGCAGGCTGCCAGTGGCTTGTTGGCTCATGTTTTGGGGCTACTGGGTCAGGGGCAGTGACTGCTGGCTCTGGGCTGGCAGGGTTGGAGCTGGCACAGGCACGGTGGCCAGAGTCAACCCTTTTAAGGGCTCCGGGGCAGGGGAAGGGAGAGAAGTGTTCTTGGTTGAGGCTGGAGTGGCCACCAGGGCACCCTGGGAAGGCTGGAGGCCCCCTATTTCGATATGTGTCTATACCTCACTTATTTCAAAATAGCTATTTCAAATTTGGCGTTATTCCGCATGGAATGTGGTTTACCAAATTCAAAATAAGCGCTCCGCTATTTCGAATTAATTTTTAAATAGCAGTTTGACTGTGTAGACGCTAGTAAAGTTATTTTGAAATAACTTTGCTGTGTAGACATACCCTTTCAGAAGACAAAGCTGGAAACTTAAATTCATAACTTTGCTAGACACTAAAAATCATGAAATGTACAGACACACTTTGGATTTATGGCTTCTTACAACAACCTATAACCCACGAACAATTCCTCCCCAGCTGCTTCTGTCCCCCCCCCCCACACACACACACATTTCCTCCCTCTGACTGTAGGTAAGGTTAACACAATATTTCATTTTTAATGGTCCCTTGAAATATGTTAACCACTTATGCAAAACAATGTGTGGCTGTCTTGTATGTAGCTGTGCCACTCTGCATAAGTTACCCAGACCTGAAATTGAGCAGAAGTTGATGCAATAAAAAATATCACTGCATCCCCCTTGGTGTAAAAGAGAATGAGACAAGAGTTGATAAAGGGTTTGTCTACGCTCACATTTTTGTCAGCAAAACATTTGTCAGTCGGAGGTGTCAGTTTTGCTCACAAAAGCACCAGTGTGGACAGTGCTATATTGGCAGAAAAGCATCTGCCACCAATTTAGCTACTGCCACTCATTGGGGATGGATTAATTGTGCATGCAGAAGAGCAGTCTCCTGCTGGCATAGAGCGGCTGGCTGCACAGGAGATCTTACAGCAGTGCAGCTGTAGTACTAGAGCTGTCCCTAGCACTTCTGGGCTCTACTCAGCCTCTCCCATGGGCAGGAGCAGGGCAGCCAGGGAGGGAGGCAGCCAGGCAGGGAGGTACTCAGCACTAACCAATGGCAGGACAACCCAGCACCAGCCTGCTCCACTCTCCTGGCTCCCAGCCTTGTCACTTGGAAGATGGGGCTTGGTGAACAGGGTGGGACAGCCCCTTACACTCACAGGAAACAGAGTAATATGGCTGGGAGCCAGCAGAGTCGAGGGGGCTGGGGCCAGGTAACTCTGCTTCCTGCTGCCTCCATCTGCCACCAGTGCGTTCACGGGGGTGAGCCTGGTCCCTACTGCTGGCACCATGTCCTCTGCGAATCCCCCAGGCCATATCGCTCAGTGGAGGAGATTTGGTGGAAGGTAGGGAATGGGGGCAGAACAGGGGCAGAGCAGGGGCCTGGTCTTAGGTGAGGGGGAGGAGCAGGGACAGAGTAGAGGGAGTTGTCATAGGCCCTGCACCCCCTAGATATGGCCCTTCTGGGCACAATCTGCAAGGGGGCAGGGCGGAGAGCCTGGAGAATGGGTCTAGCCAACAGAGCCCACAACATTGCATACTGTAGCATGCAGCTGCCTAGGACACCTCAAAAGCAACTTTCATGGTACCTTATGCAGCTGCATATTTTGCGTATTGATAGAGACAGCCTTGCGCAGTACAGCCGTGCCACTGCAGTGTCTGTAATGTGACCGTAGCGTAGGTCTTCCTTATGCACTGTCAGAGTGCAATATACATATATTTTCTGAAAGAAAAAGAAATTTGGGAGGAGATTGGCCATACTTGGCCTTCTTGAACACTTGGCAGCGCAGGGAGAGGGATAGTGCTAGATTAAGCAGAAGATGCTTCCCCTGTTCCTTCCACTTCTCAGTAGATGGCGTTAGCAGTACAGTTATATACTTATACTAATATTTGTTTCTTAATGAGTTCGACACATTTTGTCTAAGGTTGTGGTGGCTTCTCCATCACTTTCTAAACTCAGCAATGGATAGCCTTTTAAAAGTTATGCTATAGCTCAAACAAATTTTGGGCTTGAAGCAGGAATGTATTGGATGAAGTTCTATGGCTTGTGTTATTATGTAGGTCAATGGATGATCATAATGATGCCTTCTAGCCTTAACACAGTGGTCCCCAACCATTTGAGGTTGCCGGGCGCCAGGGGGCATGGCCGTTCGCCTGCCGCGCGCCCGGGGCCAGCGCACCCTGCAAGCGCCGTGCGCCCGGGGCCAGCGCTGGCGCTCTCCCCCCCCAAGCACCGCGCGCCCGGGCCCGGCGCTCTCTCTCTCCCCATGCGCCGCGCGCCCGGGACCGGCGCACCCTGCAAGCACCGCGCGCCCGGGGCCTGCGCTCCCCCCATGCGCCGTGTGCCCAGAGTGCGGGCGGCCAATCTGCGGCGCCCCCGGGACCGGCTCCGGCACCGCGCATGCATCATGTGCCCAGGGCCAGGCCAGCCCTGAGCACTTGGCGGGCGCACACAAATGCCCCTGCGGGCACCGTGTTGGGGACCACTGCCTTAACATCTATGAAGTTAAAGTGACAACAGAAGAGTTTGTACCAATTTAATGACACCAGATAAAAATCACATCTTTAAACCAGTGCAGCTTTCTCAGGTTGGTCTGTCCTAAATTCTGTGTATTACAATAGCTCATGGGTATGTATTTTTCTCTTTACTCTCTTCTAGCTGGCTAGTCACAGTGACTTTTCTCACAGGCTGCCTCTAGACTGGCAAGTTTTTCCGCAAAAGCAGCTGCTTTTGTGGAAAAACTTGCCATCTGTCTACACTGGCCGCTTGAATTTCCGCAAGAACACTGACGATTTTATGTAAGAAATCAGTGCTTCTTGCGGAAATACTATGCTGCCCCCGTTTGGGCAAAAGTCCTTTTGCGGAAAAGCTTTTGCGCAAAAGGGCCAGTGTAGACAGCTCAGATTTGTTTTGCGCAAAAAAGCCCCGATTGCGAAAATGGCGATTGGGGCTTTTTTGCGCAAAAGCGTATCTAGATTGGCATGGATGCTTTTCCGCAAAAAGTGCTTTTGCTGAAAAGCTTCCATGCCAATCTAGACGCTCTTTCCCGCAAATACTTTTAACGGAAAAACTTTTCCAATAAAAGCATTTGCAGAAAATCATGCCAGTCTAGATGTAGCCACAGAGTTTACACCCATAGAAATGAACTATGACTATAATGTCTACATGGAAAAAATTGAGTGTTGTATCTGTGATCTGATCTCCTGTTAAATGGAAAAGATGAAGTGCCAACCCTGCATTTATTTGCGTACACATGGAACTCTGCCGATAGTCACTACAGCGTTATTTCGAAATATCTTATTTTGAACAAGTTATTTTGAAATAGCTTATTTCGAAATAACACATCTAGACACAATACATTTCGAAAGAGCGTTTTGCTATTTTGAAATAGTGCGTCCACACTGATAGGACGCTGAATCGCATTTAAGACCAGCTGGAACCAGTTCTGGCAGGGCATCAGGTAAGGAGTTACCTTGTGTGGCTGCTGCCTGAGGCTATCTGAGACCTGTGCTTAAAGGGATTACCCCTGCCCCCGGACAGCTGGTTCTAAGGTTTCCCTGCTTGCTTGCCTACCTCGCTGAGGGACAGCACAGCAAAGCATTTTTTTCTCTGCATGCTCTGGTTGCCTTCACTCAGGACACCACAGCACTCTGCAGCATGGAGCCGGAGCCACCCCTGGGCACTCTGGTGCTTCTCCTGGACGTGTTGCTGCGAGCCTGGTTGCATGTTCTACAGGCAGTACAAATCTCCCTGGTGTGCCTCACTGGGGGCTTGTGCCTCATTCCTCCCTCATGTCCTTCCATTTACCCCTCTCTAACGCCCCTTCCTGCTGTACAATAAAAGACACGTGTTCATTACAACAAAGCCTGTTTATTGAACAAAACTGGGGTGGGGGGGAATGAAACTGAGGTGAGACTGGGGAAAGAAGGTGGGAGAGGGGAGGGGGAAACCTGGGAGGAGGGAGCTGGCTGGGGGAGGCAAGGGGAGGAAGGGGGAGGAGAAGCTCAGGGTTGGGGGTCTCGCCGGCCCAACTGTCTCCCAGCACTGTGGGTGTGGGGGCCTCGGTGTCCCTGGGGGTGTGGGGAGGGTGGGGAGGAAGAAGCAGGAGGGGGAGAAGGAGTGGGAGGAGGAGCAAGAGTGGGAGGAGGAACAGTAACTGGGGAGGCAGCAGAGGCTGGAGCAGCAGGAGACAGCAAGCTCTGCCCCAGGGTCGATGACCACCAGGGGGGCACGGACCATCCATCCCCCCCAGGATGCGGTCCACGGCATCAAAATAGGGGTAGGGGTCTGGGTCTGCCCCTGGTTGGGAGCTGTCCCTTGTGGCCCTGGCATACGCCTGCCACAGCTCCTTTATTTTCATGTGAACCTGCGCCTGGGTTTGCATGTGGCCTTTGATGACCAGGCTGGCAGCCATCCACCTGTAGACGGTTGTGTTCCTCCATTTAGTGTGGAGATCATGGACATTGGAGGCATCCGCCCAAACCTGAATTAGGTCCCTGATCTCCACACTGGACCAGGCAGGTGCCTGCCTTTTCCGGCACCTTGCAGGCTCCTGGGAGCTGGCAGACTGAACCTGGGGAGCGGTGGAGGGCTGGCTGGCACTGGCTGCCTGGCTCATGCTGGGGCCACTGGGTCAGCTGCAGCAACTGCTGGCTCTGGGCTGGCAGCTTGGAGCTGGCACAGGCACTGTGGCCAGAGTCTACCCCTTTAAGGGCTCTGGGGAGGAAAGGAGTGAGAGGAGTTTTCTTGGTTGTGGCCACCAGGGCACCCTGGGAAGGGCTGGAGGCCCCCTATTTTTAAATAAGCGTCTACACAACGCTTATTTCGAAATAGCAATTTTGAAATTGGTGCTATTCCTCTTGGCATGAGGTTTACCAATTTCGAAATAAGCCCTCCGCTATTTTGATTTAATTTCGAAATAGCGGTTTGGCTGTGTAGGTGCTGGTAAAATTATTTTGAAATAACGGCTGTGATTTCGAAATAATTTTGCTGTGTAGACATACCTTGAGAGTGGTAGGCACAAGGCAAGGGCAGGATTTCCAGTGTTACTAACTCACTGACAGAACATGGTAATGCAGTTTACATAGTGATGCAGATTAATTCACAGGGTTCGCCAAGCGGCGGCAACCTCTGCTCGCCAGCTGCACGGTTCTGCGCTCTGCACATGTGCAGCTTGTTCTGTGCATACGCAGATTGCTCTGCGCCGGCACTTCTGGGTTGTAATCTACTCGCCATAGGCGAGTAAATTACATTATTTGTCGAGCCCTGTTAATTCAGGTTCTCAAAGCACTGAAGGTAATCACTATATTATATGTTGCTCTTGTGATGATGCTTCTGTTTTTGAAATGGTTCAGATTCAGACTGTTGTTGTCAGTCCCAGAATGATAACTGGAAATCAATTTAGGACTGGTGGGTGGTGAAACTTCCTCTCTCTGCTGTATCCCATCTACTTATCTGTTTGTCCAGTATTCATTTCTGTGGGGCATATTCTAGGAGAAAAATTGACTGGAACTAGTCCTTCCAGATTTGAAAATAACTGTATTAGGCAATTAGCCTAAATAGCTCCATATATTGTACCTCTTTTTCAGACCCTATTGAAGAGTACACAGCAGGAGGCTCAAACACAAGCCTTTAGTCTATACAATAAAGGAGGATTTGCTTAGGTGCATTTCTGTTTGTGCCTAGAGATAAGGAAGTCTGCAGTCACTTTTTGAGAGGAAGTTCTGGGTTCTCCTGGAAGGTAAGGAGTAGGCTGCTTGACTTTAGAGGCTCCTTCAGAACTGAGACACTGCTGGACCTAGAGAATGGTTGAATGCCCTGTTCAGCACTGTTGCTTTCTCTCACATACATTATTTTGGATTCAGTTATGCCATTCTCTTCCTTTTTTCTATTGTTGAAGTAATTTAATAAACCTCTTTTTGGACCCTTCAAATCCACCTTCTGGAGTGACATTCTTTCTGAGCTGAGGCAATGCAAAGCCTCCAACAATTAATGGGAAAATTCTATCAGAATGAGATCATGTTTTTTCCTCATAGTAATGGAGACCTTTCATGAACAAAGAGAGCTTTATTTCAATCATTTAAAATAAAGTATTATTTGACTCAGTGGAGCTGGGGGTCTGCTCCAATGTGTGTAGGCCTGGATGAGACACGAAAGAGAATTCAGTCAATGTATAGGAGCAGGTAGAACTCTCAGAATCCAACAAGGGTACGAAAAACCTCCTGCTGAATTGCCCTGATGATCATCCATTGATTCACTGGACAAGTTGTAGTTTAGACTAATCCTAATCCCTTGAAGAATCAAGATGTTTCAGCAAATTATTTGCTAGTAACACAAAATGCCAGATCCTACTTTCCCAGCACCCATGGGAATTTAACCTGGGTACAGGTTACACATGCAGTTCAAACTGTACATATGGTCAACTCGGCACTGTGCAAGCCTACTTCTATTCCTGGATTATTTGCAAATCATAGGCAGTTAGCAACTCGGAAGTGTTCTTGATTCTTTGGAAGGTGTGTGAGAGAGTTGAATGACACTGTGGTAGTTTTGCCCAGAGATGCAAAATTTGGGCAAAATTCATGTTTTCCATTTGCAGATTATTTTTATCTTGTAAGTGAAGACTGATACCAACCTGTGTTAGTCTGACACTGAGCAGGGCTTGTGCAATCCACATTTCGATTTGTAACAATATCATCATACCTGTGCAAGGCACAGGTGGGACCTGATAACTGAAAGACAATTAATCCTCCACCCATTGGGTCAGTCTAGGGTTGGTAGACTTTCTCTTCCTAGAGAAGAGATAGCATTATAGTGAATGCAAAGGGGTCTCTCATTCTCACTGCAGGACACAGGTATGATTCTGTAGTTTTCTCTGGTGCTGTTATACTAAATTAACATAACCTATCTTGTCCAGGCTCCTTAAGTCCTGGCCTCAACTAAGCAGTCATAGTAAGGACAATTGACTACACTACAGTGGTTGTGCTGATTTCTGGAAGACCTTAGCAGTGGCCTTTTGGTGGCAGATGTCTGCTCGTTATTGCTACAACCTTCTGTGTATGAGGAAGGGCCCTAAGATTGCTTCTGTTGATGGGTGGTTCAGCTATATGGCTCTCTGGCAGCAGCTGTACAGGCACTGGGTGCATCCCTCATGCAACTGTTGAAGAGTTCTAAGATATATTACTTCATATCAAGATTGCCATGTAGTTGTCCAGGTGCAGTGCCAGGAATAACTCTGTGGAGAGTAGAACCTTCCTTGCTCAACCCCTTCTTGCCCCTAATCCTCCTTTCTGGGGGCTGATGTGTAGGGGTGTGGTATGGAAATAACTCTTGCCTATTTCCCTAGTGAAACTCTGACATTCCTGCAGGAAGAGCCTCGTTGCCTATGGAACAATCCAGGCTTTGATGTTCCTGCCTTTCATTGTTTCAGGTAAATCTGTGACTATACATCCAGTGTCAAACCAATGAGTGAGTTTCAATGTAAAAACAAAAGGATCAGGAAAATAAGAAGTTAGGTAGGCTAGAAGACTAAAGCAGGAACATACCCTGTCAGCTACATTGCAACTTCTTAGTTTTGAATAGTGCCCTTGAGAGGGTTTGAAGTAGAATAGCTACAAATAAATCTAAGTAAATTTTTATTAAGGACTAGAAGACTTTACCCGGAGTTGCCCAAGTCCTTTGGGAGGGAGCTGGCAGAGTGGGGGGTGCAGGAGTCAGGGCAGAGTCTTGGGGATATGAGGGTCTCAGAACAGGAAGCCAGAGGTATTGGGGGTGCAGGAGCCAGGGTGGCGGGTTGAGGAGGGGCTCAGGACAAGGGGCTGGAGGTGTGGGGTTGTGAGAGTGAGAGTTGGGAGTGGGGAGGGACTCAGGGCAGGGGGTGAGGAAGGGCTTAGGGCACTGGATTGGGAGAAGGGCTCAGGGAAGGGGGTGGGGGTGGCTGCTGGCTTCATCCTGAGCAAGGCCCAAGGCAGTGGGATCACTCATCCTGCCTGCTGTCTTGTCCCGGGGCTGGCAGGGGCTTTCTTCTTCCCACTTGGCCCCTGCTGGGATGGAGGGAACCAGCAAGGACTTTCTCTCTCCCTGATCCCTCCTGGTGTGGGGGGAGACGGCGAGGGCTCTCTTCTCTGCCAAGGGCAGAAGGAGTGGTGGGGGCTGTCTCCTGGGTTGGGGGAGGCCTACTTACCTTGTTTGGTGGCAGGCAAGATGGCAGAGCCCCAGCCCTGCTGGCCACTCTCTTGGTGGTATGGCTGCCTCCAGTGGTCACTGTGCAAGATAGCTCTTCCCTACAGGCTCACTGCCCTCAGTGGTCACTCTGAGTATAGCATTCCTCCTAACAGCTCCTCCCTTATGGAAACCAGTCCCATTCCCAGCACTTCTGATTTTCCTGGCACAACCAAACCCTGTCCTTGCCTTAAGTTAGCGTCAGAGGGAGCTGCATACCAAATTTGGTGGTCCTAGCTTTTACCATTTAGGAGGCATTCTTGAACAGACTCATAGATAGACAGACAGACATGGATTTTTGCTCAACTTCCATTCATAGTTTGGCATATTGACAACAATTGCTGAAAGTTTTAGAAACAGTATTGTTATTTTCACCCATCTGATGTCATGGTCCAAAGGTATATCTATAACAAGTAACAGAATTTTATTGGTGTAAAATATATGTGTGGAAAATATGTGCGTGACAGTCTGTGTCTGTGTGACACTCTGTGTGCATGCATAGTCATACCTGAATAACCAGTTTTTTAATCTTTCTCTCAAACCTACATAATTAAATAAAAATTTAAATTTTTGAGCCCATGTTATCTAGTGCATATAACATAGCACCAGGAATCAGTTGACACAGACTTGTTGATCTGCAACAAATGAAGTACAGGTCTTATAGTTTCCTTCACTGCACATCCCTAATTCATCCACAGAGTGGTCCATCTTCTCTACTGAAAGAAGCTGAGGTCCTGTGGAAAAAACATTATATTATATATCGTAATCAGAATCTGTATTATAATTCATAGGCACAAGAAGACCAAATTAAAAGTGTACAGAAAAACATCCCTTCTGGTATTTCCTAATTTTTTGTTGCAACCTTAAAAGTATTTTAGCCTATTTTTGTCTATAATATATACATACTTCAGACCATCTGTCAGCTGGTTATGAATTCATAGTAATCTTTATCAGCAAATATCTGATAATATTTAATACTTTGCATCTGTTTAAACCAAGAAGCTTTTATGGGCAGGAGTTTGTTCTTTCATTCTGGTGTAGTGTTGTTTTACATTCATTTTGTAAAGATGTAGTAGAATCCAACCTATTGTAGACTTATAGTTAGAAAAGTAAGTAATAGAAGGATTCATAAATTCTTTTGCTTCATCCTCCCACCCCCCAAAAAAATTTAGACCGGTGGAGGGAGGAGTTAGTGAAAGAGGAAGTGCTAAAAACAAAAGAAAAAAAATCTTTGAATGTCAATCTTTTAATAGTGTTATACTGAAAGATATTTTAATTCATTGGTGTTATATATAATATAACATAGTAAGGAAATAAAAAAAAAAAAAGCATTGATTGCTGATTGACTCTTGTTTGTTGTATGGCTAATGTTATTACAGATGTCCTCAATGTATGAAGTATTCTCTGAGTTACATGATGGTGCAGACTTTGTTTTCAGCTCACAAGAATACAAGTAACTTGGGGTATGTCTACACTACAAAGTTAATTCGAATTAACGGACGTTAGTTCAAATTAACTTTGATAGGCGCTACACTAGCGCTCCGCTAGTTCGAACTTAATTCGAACTAGCGGAGTGCTTAGTTCAAACTAGGTAAACCTCATTGTACGAGGACTAAGCCTAGTTCGAACTTACTAGTTCGAATTAAGGGCTGTGTAGCCCCTTAATTCGAACTAGTGGGAGGCTAGCCCTCCCTAGCTTTCCCTGGTGGCCACTCTGGCCAACACCAGGGAAACTCATCTGCCCCCCTCCCGGCCCCGGCCCCCTTAAAGGGGCACGGGCTGGCTATGGTGCCCGTGCCAGGTGCAAGCCTGCCAGCACCCAGCTAGCAGACCCTGCACCTGGCACGGCTCGAGCCAGCCACCCGATGCCCCCCAGCCCTCCCCCTCTTCCCGGGACCAGGCTGGCGGCTCCCGGGAGCTTGCCCGGGACCGCAAGAGGCGGGCACCCGCCTGGTCTAGTGCGGACATCGTGGACCTCGTCCACGACCTCCGCACTAGGCACAGGAAAGTGGCCGTCTAGGGCAGGAGAGCTGCCAGACTGGCCACCCAGGAGCAGGTGTGCATGAAAATCAAGGTGGTCCACTGAGACCCCCGACCCTGAGCCCTGAGCTTACAATGGCCGTACTGGGTCAGACCAAAGGTCCATCTAGCCCAGTAGCCTGTCTGCCGACAGCGGCCAACCCTAGGGACCCTGGAGGGGATGGACTGAAGACAGTGACCAAGCCATTTGTCTTGTGCCATCCCTCTCCAGCCTTCCACAAACTTTGGGCAGGGACACCACTCCTACCCCCTGGCTAATACCACTCCATGGACCCAACCTCCATGACTTGATCTAACTTCTCTTTAAACTCTGTTCTAGTTGTAGCCTTCACAGCCTCCTGCAGCAAGGAGTTCCACAGGTTGACTCTTTGCTTTGTGAAGAACAACTTTCTGTTACTAGTTTGAAGCCTGCTACCCATTCCTTTCCTTTGGTGTCCTCTAGTCCTTCTATTATGGGAACTAATGAAGAACTTTTCTTTATGCACCCTCTCCACCCCACTCATGCTTTTATAGACCTCTATCCCAGAGAGGTTACAAGTAATAGACAGTGTTAGTCTGAACTTGGCAAAACAAAAAAAGCAGTCATGTAGCACTTTAAAGACTAACAAGATGGTTTATTAAATGATGAGCTTTTGTGGGGCAGACCCACTTCTTACAAGTGAATCTTAAATCTAAATTGATAATATCTGGAATTATTATCTATTCCACAAAGTGTTTTGCAATCTGAAACCAGATTGTCTTCATTTGATCACTGTATTGCACCAATTAATAACATGCTATGTTCCTAGCAGTTTCAGAGGACAGCCTTTCAACTAAACAGTGTAGAACCTCATTCCTCAGTTTCCTGAGCTAAATACATTTGTGTGATATCCCATTAGAATCAGGATATGCAACTGCTAAAGTGACATGGCAAATCTAGTGCTTCGCTAGAGGTGTGTATGAATGACCTGGTAAAACATACATCATGCAGTATTTATAATATTAGAATACATCTCACAAACCTTAGAGTTACAATTTTTAAATGCAGAAACATTTGCCTTCAACATTTTTTAATATATCTTTCTAATAATAATGTCATGTCTAAAGTGATCCAGCTGCAATAAATGTTGTTGGGGATGTCGGCTAAATGAGAAAATGTGTTGAAGGGAAAGACAGAAGTAAAAAAAAAAAATCATTTTTATGAATTACATGCCCATAAAACTTATTATATTGCTCTTAAAATACTTGGAA
This sequence comes from Pelodiscus sinensis, assembly GCF_052426305.1. Lineage (NCBI taxonomy): Eukaryota > Metazoa > Chordata > Testudines > Trionychidae > Pelodiscus > Pelodiscus sinensis. The sequence goes on from NC_143053.1 coordinate 89,752,736, forward strand.
GAAGAGGTGTTTTTTTTAAATAAGTCTCCTTCCTTATTGTCTTTTGTTCTTGTATTCTGTAAATCATTTGTATATAATCATATTTCTAGAATATTGGAGCTATTGTAAACAGCATCACAGATGACTATCAAAGAATATGACTTTTTTCCTTTTATGTTTTTTTTTTTAAATCCTGCACGTGATCTTATTGGGGGAATGAGTTCTCTTCATAGCTTTACCACTCATTCACAGTGTAATTTGGGATGAACAGTTCAGCCTACTCTGTACCTTAGCTTTGCCATTAATTAAATAAGATAATGCTTGCTTCCTAGTCTTGACGACGATTATGAAATTGGTTAATGTTGATAAAATGCTTTGAGATCTTTTAATGGAAGGCATTATACAACTGTATAACATGTAAAATATTCTATATTAAAAAGAATTATAGGTGACCTACAAGCAGTGGTAGGGATGATGAGTAAAAGGCTTTAGGACAGCAACACTGAATAAAGAAAAAGCCTTTACAAGGAATTCAGGGTGAGTCATCTAGAAAGAAATAACGTAATAGTTTTGTTTTGAAGAGCTGTCTGAGCAACAGCAGAAACGGTCTTTTCAGACATGGCATATATTTTGTCACGGCAACAATGATGCAAACAGAACTTCTGTATCCAGCTTCTTTTACCCCATCTCTGGACACTAGAGCAGCTGCTAGATACAGTCCTGGGCTGTTTTTAGGCCTGCTGGTGCCCAAAGTTGGCACCTAGACATTAAAGGAAGTCAGCCGCTATTCATGTGATAACCTTTGTAACTGGAGCTCTTGTTGGTAGTGTAATGTATCCAACCTGTTTATCTCAATTTGAATTGTCTCCCTTATAACAGCCTTCAAATGTGGACTTTTCAATTAAAGCAAAGAAAATAATGAAAAAGAAGTGGTCTGGAAACAAAAAGGTACAATAAGGGGACTGATCAGTGGGTGCTCTCTCCAGCTTTCTCTTTTGGCAGACCTTAGGGGCAGGACTCTGGGAAATTTCTTAAGATTTATGGTTCTTTAGATTAAAACAATTATATTTTCAGCACTGATATGTGATTTATATTTCACAAGATACGCAATAAAGATATCGTGAACATTTTACATTCTGATTGACAGAAATGGAGAAGAGAGGGGGAAAGCGTTGTGAAACCCCGAGGAAGAACAACAGAGTAGTTTAAAAGAAATGAATAGAAGAAGCAAGCCCTTAGGAGGGATTCGATGGCAGAAAGAGTGGCTTGCTGAACTGATCCCATGCAGGGGTTGGGGAGGGTCACTGAGTCGAAGGCAGATGGACAAAAGAGCATAAGGGAAAGCTAATTTTGTTTGAGGCACACGTCTGTTACACACTTCCAAATGCGAGTTTCACCCTTTTGTGTGTAACTTTAGCACCCTTGTCGCCAAGATGGAGTCTTCTCTGCAGGCAGTGCCAGCCAAAAAAAGATGCAAGCAGGAACACAGCAGAGAAACTCCCTTCCCCTCGAGGGGTTCCTATTCCAAGCCCCTTGTAGTGAACGCACAGACAGCAGTGAATATAGGAAAGGAAAATATTTATTCACAGAAGAGTGAATGGAGAGAACAGGGGAGCAGTAAGGACATAAGAACGGCTATACTGGGTCAGACCAAAGGTCCATCCAGTCCAATATCCTGTCTTCTGACAGTGGTCAATGCCCCAGGGGGAGTGAACTGAACAGGTAATGGTCAAGCGATCTCTCTTCTGTCATCCATCTCCACCCTCTGACAAACAGAGGTTAGGGACACCATTCTTTGCCCAGCCTCACTAATAGCCATTAATGGACTTAACCTCCATGAATTTATCTAGCTCTTTTTAAAACCCTGTTATAGTCCTAGCCTTCACAACCTCCTCAGGCAAGGAGTTTCACAAGTTAACTGTGTGCTGTGTGAAGAAGGACTTCCTTTTATTTGTTTTAAACCTGCTGCCCATTAACTGCATTTGGTGGACCCTAGTTCTTATATTATGGGAACAAGTAAATAACTTTTCCTTATTCACTTTCTCCACACTTTCTCATGATTTTATATGCCTCTATCATATCCCCCCTTAATCTCCTCTTTTCTAAGATGAAAAGTCTGTCTCTGTAATCTCTCTTCATATAGGACCCATTCCAAACTCCTAATGATTTTAGTTACCCTTTTCTGAACTTTTTCTAATGCCAGTATATATTTTCTGAGATGGAGACCACATCTGTATGCAGTATTCAAGATGTGGGCGTACCATGGATTTATATAAGGGTAATAAGATATTCTCCGTCTTATTCTCTATCCCTTTTTTAATGATTCCTAACATCCTGTTTGCTTTTTTGACTGCCGCTGCACACTGCGTGGACATCTTCAGAGAACTATCCACGATGACTCCAAGGTCTTATTCCTGATTAGTTGTAGCTAAATTAGCCCCCATCATATTGTACGTATAGTTGTTGTTTTTTTTCCAAAGTGCATTACTTTACATTTATCCACATTACATGTAACAGGGTTACATTAAAAAAAAAAAAAAGGCCCCACAGGCCTAGTGGTACCACAGCATGAAAGGGCAGACATCTGCTGTCAGAGTTCAGTAATCATGAGCAAAGTTCCAGTCTAGTGATGAGTCCTGGGTGCTCCTAGTTCTCTTTGGCACCAGTGAACTTTCCCTATAAGCTCCTGCAGAGCTCTCTTTTGCAACTCTCTGCAAAGCCACACAGAGCGACAAGATCCCCACTTGCCTAGCTACAGCCTCCCTCCTCCTTCCCAGTGCAAAGTCACAAGCCCCAGGACTCATGGCCCCATACAGCTCTGGGGAACAGTGATACTTGAGCTCTGGTTTCTCCTTTTCAGGTGATTCTTCCCTCGCACATTGTTCCTCCTGACTCCTGTCCTGAGGATGTCCCCACTTGGCCACTCTGTTCCTCCAGGCTTGTGGCAGGCTCTCTCTGTGAAGTCCTGCTCCCTACATCCTTCCTGTCTGCAGTTCCAGATATAGGCCCTGTCACCTTCTCTCTCTCCACACTCCATTTCCAAAACAGCACTTCCTCTTCTGGAACATTCAGCCTTTCCTCCTGCTAGGAGAAAAATTTCAAGGGCTCATGCTCTCTAAATTGCAAAGGGATTAGACGTGTAACATTATCATAAAAATGATGAACTCAAGGCTTAATTTATGTGGGAATAAGGGTAAACACAATGCCATTGATTGAATAATGACTATTAGCAGATATTTGGCCAAAAGGAATTTTCTTTTGTAAAATGGGCCTGATTCTGCTGCTAGAGGGATTTTTTTCATGGACTTCAGTAGAAGTAGGATCTGGCCCAATAATACTTATATCAGTTTTCATCTTCAAAGTGCTTTGCAAGCATTAGCCAAATCTTTCCTCTTCACTCAGGTTAAGACTCACGACACAATTTGTAGCTAAGATAGTACTTCTGGCCAGCTCTTTTATAATTGAATATTATGGTGTCTATCATGATTTTTACTTTCAATGCTTTATTTTTTTTAAACGATAACCTACAAAATAACAAGCAAACCTGAATCTTCTGCCTTATGTGAATTATTACATTAGCATTAACCCTAACTACATTAACTATTTTCTTGTTATTAAAAATAACCAAGAGTTGCCTCTATGACCAGATGACATTTACATTCTTGGCTGGGACATAGTGGCACTGTAGTTCTTCATAATAGTATCATAGTAGTGTTCCTGGATACATAATCATACACTGGGAGCTCTGTGCATTGCTAAGTTATTGCTGCCACATCTTGAATGGAAAGTACTTAGAGGCATTTTGGGACTGTTTTAATCATCTAGTTTAATGTCAAAGCTCCATAAATATCAGAGGGAACCCTCCAGAACATAGCAGTTCTTTGAACATTAATAGTCAGATATATAGAAATAATCTTATTTATAGACTGGCTGTGTATGCTAATATTTGATGACTAATTTTAAGAATGGCCAAATGTGCACAATAGATAATATAAAAGATTTATTGATAGCAATGACAACAGCTTCTGTGTGGTCTTGTGGATAGAGTATTGGAGTAGGGCCTAGGAGAACTGGTTTAAATTCCTTGCTCTGTCATCTGATATGTGGTGTTTCCTTAGCAAGTCACATAATCTCGTTGGGTAAATCTACACTGCACGGCTATTTTGAAATAAGCTATTTTGGAATGGTTATTCTGCAATAGCTTATTTTGAAATAGCACATCTACACTGCAGGGAAGCTTCAAAATTAGTTAGAGGCAGGCTTCCCTAATGTAGACGTGCTATCTCGATTTAGAGCCCCAGAAGGCACTGGAGAGGAATAACTTAGAATGGCCCTGGTGAGGGGCTATTTCGAAATAGCAGCAGTGGAGCATCTACACATACCTTATTTTGAAATAGCTATTTCGGAATAGGTGTTATTCCTCGTAGAATGAGGTTTACAGATTTCAGAATAAGCCGTCTGCTATTGTGAAATTATTTTGAAATAACAAAATAGCTGTGTAGACGCTCATATTGTTATTTTGAAATAATGCTAGTTATCTCGAAGTAATGATGCAGTGTAGATGCACCCTTTGTGATTAGTGCAGTTTCCTGTTTGTCATCTAGAGACAATGATATTTTACATTCCTATGTAAAACAATGTGAGATCTTTGGATGAAAAGCCGTATATAATATTTAAAAAACATCGACAATCTTCGTCAGCAGAGGAAACCAAATCTATTTGTGAAATGGGCAAAACATTGTAAGGCAATGTCAAAAGCCTTCGCTTGCTGTGTAAGGGTGAGAAACAACATTTTATCATCATTATTTAAAATAGGTGATGGCCTAGCAAGAATCAAATTTTGTTAGTTTATGTTGTTAATCATAAAGACTTATATTGTCTGTTGTTATACATATAGACTATATCCTGTCCTTTTAACTCCCTTTCATGTGCATTTCCCAAAGCTGATAGTAGATTCTGAGAACCAAAATAGGTGAGGTAATATCTGTTATTGGACCAACTTCTGAGTCTTACCTATTTTGCAAAGTGGGATCTTTTTTCACCCTGTATTGCAAAGTTTGCTGTCTAACTAGTAAACTAGGCAATTGCTTGCTAGACTATCCTGGAAGAGTTGGTAGTGACTTTTTCTTTTTAACTCAGTAGTATGTATGAGTAATAAAATAATATATGAAGAAGTAATAAATAATGAATAATAAAATATCCTTTTAAAGTTTGACATTTTAAAAATATTCTATTAAGGATATTCGATTTGGAATTAAAGATTACCTAGTAAAAATCAATTTCTATGTTAGATTTTTATCTTGCAAGCTATTCTGCTTGGTTAGACCCTTGAACCTATGCACAATCCTATTGTCTTCAAAGTAAAGGGGCGTGGCTATGTGGATTAGTGCAAGACATCAGGGCCTATATTTAAAATACTAGATATTTATCTTTGTAATAAAAAAGAGGGGATAGCTTAGCTAAGGCTCACACGTCTCAACTTTGTTTCCTTATATTCAGTAGTCAAAGAAACATGATATAGCCAAACCATTACATAAAATAGGGTGCCTTTGTGATTTAGGACTGTAGCAAAGGGATACATAACTTTTCACCTTTGGTCACTGGTTGGAATCAAGCCTAGATTGGCAGTGACTGAAAGATTTTCCTATATGATATGAAAACTTTATTATAGCTTATGATCTCATCTGATTCCAGTTTTCCATATAGTTTCTAGCAGCAAGTTTCCACATCATAAAACTACCACAACTGGCATCTTTACTGCTATCTTTTGAGAGACCAAGTATAGACCAGGCATAGTGATGACCTGTCATTCCTAGCAGAGTTGCTTTCAGGATAGCCTTGGGGACCATACTGATGATGTGGTAAAAACTTCAAAAACAACAAATAGCACCTTAAAGATTAACGAAACATGTAGATGGTATCATGAGCTTTCATGGGCACAGCCTACTTTGCCAGATGACAGAAGTGTTAGAAGTCCAGATCCAAAAATAAATAAAGGAAAGAGGGAGGTGGAAGAAAAAAAAAGAAGAAGAAAGAAAAGGGGTAAAAAAGGGAGGGGAGGAAGAAATGAGAGAGACAGTGAGTAGATAAGCTTCAGAGGGGTAGTGGAGTTAGTCTGCAACAGGAAAAACTTAAAAAACATCAAATAGTCCACTAGCACCTTAAAGACTAAATAGTTACAAGAGGCTGATAAGAACCATTAGTGCCTCCATTGTTTGGTTGGTAGGTTAAGTCATAGGATGTGGAAGGTAGTGTGCGTGCCAGCTGATGTCTTTGTTCATACCATTTGCATAAGAATTAAATTTGTAAATGAAGTTAAGTTCCAATCCTTCTCTGTTTATTTGGCTTGTGGAATTTGACTGAAACAAAACAGTGACTTGGAGATCCATTAATGAGTGTCCAAGTAGATTAAAGGGTTCTCCAACAGGTTTTTGTGTATTGCTTTTTTGAATATCTGATTTCTGTCTATTAATTCTTTCCCTTAGAGACTGTCCAGTTTGGCCAATATACATGGCAGTGGGGGCATTGTTGGCATTTGATGGCATAGATCACGTTAGTGGATGTGCAGATAAATGAGCCTCTGATTTGGTGGCTGTGGTTGAGGCTAGTGATGAGATCGCTGGTGTAGTTGTTTGGGCAGAGTTGGCACCAGGGCTGATTGGAGGGGTGGGTTCCTCGATGATTATGATGGAGGTGTGTTGCATGGTTATTGGAAAGAATTTATTTGAGGTTAAGCGTCTGTCTGTAAGCGAGAACTGGCTTTTCCCCATAATGGTGTGCTGTGAGGAATCGTGTACTATTGCTATCTATGCTGTAACAGTTCTCTGAATAGCTGAAAACTTGTAGTCTGGCACTTTTCACAAGCACCAAATTCACTAATATTTTACATTGTTTTATGAGAAATTTCACTCTGATTCGGAATGTGAACCACATTGCAACCACAGGTACAGGTTGAGTGTGTGACACAGATCACTGTCATGACTTTCCAAAGGGGAAGTCCATTGTGTAGGGAATGCAATGCTAGTTGTGAAGAGTTAAATTCCTGATTCAGATGCTTATCATCTTCCCTAATTATGTTCTTTCCGATATTTTCTGTCTTGAAGCATATTAAATCAAAGGACTTGGTGTTGTACATTGAAATAAAATGTTAGCTCATTATTAAAAATTGGGAATTCAAGACTGCTATTCCAAGAGTTCTCTCACCTAGTTTACAGTCTCACACTGCATTTTCCTTTCCGTGAAAGCTATAGTTTATTTTTGTTACAGCCTAACATGACAAGACAACTAAAACACATCTTATAGATTTGTATGATTATCTAAAGCTGGGATTGACATGCAGCGGGAAGGTCTTCAGGTGTGTGGGTGGAATTGGCAGAGGAACTGCACAGCACGGATATATGTATGCATGTGTGAATAGCAACATCAAACTTGTCAGTGTAATTTCAGTGAATGAGCAAGGTTCCTCTACAGGGTGATAGAAAAAGGCTGCGAGTCCCTAAATCTAAAGCATATGAATGAGAGAGGAAATTTAATTCAACACCAGAATATTGTAGTGAATTTTTCTTATACTCTACATACATATTTACTTTTCCCTGTTCTGTGTTGAAACTCATTACCTGTATTAATCAGACATATTAGATGGTGATTTTCAATGTAAAGCTATGACAGTTCTTTGCTGATCTCACAGAGTACCATTCTTATAGCAGTAGTGACAAACTACTTAAATTAGGGCTTGACCCTGCAGTCCGATCCACATGGACAGATCCTTGTGCCTGGATGGAACTTTGCAGGGGTAAATGGAATGAGCATGATTGCAGATGGCCGCTCACATGGATCAGATTGTAGGATTAGTGTATAAAATGACAGTTTAAGCCTTGATCCTGCAATGCAGGTCTGTGCACATACAGGGATCCACACAGCTGAGACCTGTTTGATTCATCCAGCTGCATATGGTATGGTCTCCCTGAACCAATAAGGGGTTGGGGGGTGGAGGGGAACTGTTTGCTAACAGCAATAAGGAGCAGTTCTGTATTGCTTCCTCCTCTATTGTTCAGGAGTGGATAGATGATGTTGGAAGACCACTTATCTCCTGCTGCGGAAACCATCCAGGTTTGAGGGAGTAGTTGGCTCTTTTTGGTGGCCTCTGGACAACACCAGGGAAAAGCAATCCTTCCACAGATGCCAGAAGGAGGCAGCAGGCCAGCAATCCTTTTCTGCAACATAGCACAAGGAAAAGATGACCAGTATTTTGGGGAAAGGTCTGTCATCACGACCCTTTCTAGGTAGTAAGCCACATGAAAGGAAAATAGGTTGTGTGGCCTGTGGGGTAAAATAGTTTAGATAAACACCCAAATTTTGAGCTGAAATAATCTGAAAGTCTCCTAGTGATAGATTTGGATGTAGTTTTGTTATGGCTAGACTGGTTTGCAGCATGCTTTTACTTGTAAGTTAGCTATATTGACACTGGTTTGGTATGTGCTCCTGGTCATCTGGCTATATTCATGATGTGGTTTCTCTTTTTAATTGGATCTCCCTTGAACTCCTAGGCTATGTCTACACTGGCGGGTTCTTGCACCAGAAATATGCAAATGAGTCTAAGTGTGGAATGTCACTGAGCTTCATTTGCATATCTAATGAGCTGCCATTTTTGCGGAAGAGGCTCTTGTGCCAGAAGGAGCTGTCTACACTGCCCCTTCTTGCGCAAGAAAACCCCTCTTGCGCAATGCCGTTATTCCTGAAAATAATCAGCGTAGAGGCATTGTGCAAGAGAGTTTTTCTTGTGCAAGAAGGGGCAGTGTAGATGCTCCTTCTGGCGCAAGAGCCTCTTCCACAAAAATGGCAGCTCATTAGATATGCAAATGAGGCTCAGTGATATTCCACGCTTAGCCTCATTTGCATATTTCTGGCACAACAAGCCGCCAGTGTAGACATAGCCGTAGTGTTACAGATCATAAGAATCAGAATATTTAGAGTATATTGCTTATGGTTTCCTGGCTGAAAATAGGCCAAGTCATCCCCTTCCACACCATAACAGTAACCAAATCCATCACCCATTATGTCCTCAGTTTCAAACTCAGTCCTATCACTCCAACCACCTAAAATTCTTGCCTCCTTGCCTCATAGGAGCCTGTCTGCATACTATGGGCAAAGGGACTTTCAGTGGCAGGATCAGCACTGGGCCAGAGGACGTGCCTACCTCATCTGAGTATTAACTGCTTTCTCTTCACCCCTTAGACACATTGACCACCCACATCAGCCTCCACAAGGCATCAGCCTCTAGTGGCAGGATGGTCCTATGTATTCCATGCTGCAACCAGAGCTCATGACCCACCAGTATATTTCTGCACTGTGGGAACAGCAATTGACACAAAGAAGTGCAATCTGCTTGTTTGTGTGAAGCCTTGCTTCCATGCTGCAAGGGTATCTAGTAACAACTGTTCTCTTTCCAGGTGCCGATATAATGGTATCTCAGTATTGGACTTCTAATTTGCCTGCGTCTCTCTAAGTGCATGTGTGACTATCCCCATATTGCTCTTTCTCCCCCAATTTTCCTTGAACAAGTCCAAATTGCCAAAAGATGCCTGACATCTTATTTCTGTGTGAATTTTGAAATGCTAATAAAACTTCAAGTCAAAAGTAGACTTTAGTCTGGTAACCGTCCTGGGGCCATTCCCTTTTTTAAATAGGAAACTTTCTCTGGTTCGAAAGTAAACTACTTAAAAAAAAAAAAAAAAAAGATGAAAAATGTGTGACATTGTGAAAATGTGCATATTTCTCTCATCTCCATTTTCTAGCCTTTCCCGAGGAAAGTTAGAAAAAAAGGAAGAAAGAACTTAAAAGCATTTGAAAAAATACCACTGTTGTAAGCATTCATTATCTGTAAATAATAATATTGATCAAATGTGTATTAGGACTAAATGAGCAGTTTGGGTGACTGCTGAACCAAAGCAGTCATTGGACAACCTATCTGGCTAACCAATTTCTATGATAAACTTAAAAAACAACAAACAGTCTGGTAGCACTTTATAGACTAATAAAACATGTAGATGGTATCATGAGCTGGCATGATTGAGATTAATGTGTGAGGTAGTGGCACAAATCCCCTTGGGTTGTAACAGCGGAAAAGACATTGCAGAACACAGGGAGGAGTTTCCATTTGCCTTTGTTGAATGTTGTTGTTATAACATGAACTCAAACTTGTTTTCATTCATCCACCCCTAGACATTAATAACATAGGGCCATACTGCACTCTTGGTTACACTGGTGCATCTGAGAGTGTAATCTGGCCCATTACTGAATGTCTAATATATGACATCAGTTTATGCTTGCCCATACCTGCTGAAGGTACAACATGAGAAGTATTGCTGTTCATTTTCTGTGAGATGCAAGCTGAAATAGCGCACTTCTCGTTATATCACCTCTCCTCTTTAAGAAGCAAAATGCTTTAGCAATCTGAACTTCTCTCCCAAATCTGTACATGGGAACAATTTGAGGGTGGGTGAATTGTTATAATTCAATTTTTTCTCTGGATTAAAAAACAACTTGCGAGGACTTGGCAAGATTCCATGACAGAAGTGAGGGACTTAAACACAATCTGCATTTATTTTTCTTTGAATGGCATTGAGGAGGACAGAGGGCTGAGCTAAGGATAGCCTGTGTTTAGGAGTGTAGAACTCCTGACCTTCAGCTGTAAACTACAGAGGCATCTATTTAGCAGGCTTGAAGCTGGCTTGCTGCCAATTCTATGTATCACTGTTTCTCAACCTTTCCCATAGCAAGAGCAGGTTAGTTGTGACCTTCTGATGACTGTTTTAGGCCTCCAGGCTGAAAACCCATGATCTATCTGATTGATTGCTGCAGTCTACTCTTTCTATGCTACCTGACACTCCTATAGCTTCCTGCTTTCGTTCATCAGAAATATTACTACTAAAATTATTTTTGCCAGTGTCAATCTGACCATATATATCCCTTTCCTTGATTCTCTGCTTGCCATTATGTTCAAAGTTCCTACATAACTCTGCCCTTTGCTATGTATCAGGCATTGTCTTTTCTGCATGGCATCCAGCCCTCTTGGTTTTATTTATAAGGATGCTCTGCTCATCTGCATATCCCACAATCATTTGTGTGCCTCTTGCCAGCATACCATGTAGGTATGGAAAGCCTTCCTAATTCTGATCTGCCCTATCATTACTCTTGGTGCATTCACTCTTGTCTTAGAACTCACAGCTTAAACATAACTAAAAAAAGGTGAAGTAGGAAACCTGACAAAACAAAGCACTCAATCAAGCAAACACAAAACAAAAAAGCAAAACAAATGAAACTCAGCCCCACAAAAATCCCCCAATATGTTGGAGCCATCAGAAATGCACATAGCAATCTTAACTCTTGTCATTCTTCAGCATGTATTTTCACTCTTCCTCCCTCAGTATGTCTTACCTAAAACTAGCTACATGTAGTAAACTGACTGCAGGGAAGAAACTTGGGGAACTACACCCTGAGCGGAGAGGAAGGGCAATTGTGCAGGGCATATGCTTTGGCAAATAGAGGGGCTGGGGCAGTCTGTGTCCGCTACCCAGCTGCTGCCTGGGTGGGATCCAGCCCAGGGCCGCATTATGACTTTCGTGGGCCCTTCCTCCATAAAAAAAAAAATTAAAATTATTTTTGATATAACTTTAAATACTTCAACATTTTTTTTTTCTGTTTTAGGCAAAATTTAATAGATTTTCGTGGGCCCTAAAAGTTTCATTTTTTTCTGATGCGAGAAAAAAATTAAAACATTTTCTTTGACCCTAAAAGTTCATTTTTTCTTCTGATTTTAAAAAAAATGAAAACATTTTCGTGAGCCCCTAAAAGTAGCGTGGGCCCTAGGTACTGTGCCTAATGGATAAGTCAGCCCTGAATCAGCCTACAACCCTGTGCTCCAGAGGCTGATGCCCTATCCCTGAGTTCACTGGAGATCCCATGCTACCACCCTACACCAGGGGTGTCCAAACTTTTTTCAAAGAGGGCCAGACTTGATGAAGTGAACATGCGTGAGGGCCGACCATTTTGCCTGACATTCTTTGAACCATTAAAATGAAATGCAAATTAACTATTTTATGCAAAGTTTATTGCAAACGGCATACTTTTCATTTTGTCACATGGATGACAAATCTAAACAGGTGTTAAATCACTCTGCCTTTCATATCTGAAGGCCAGATGAAAAAAAAGTCCAGGAAGCTGAAATATATGTCAGGAACATTGTAAAGTACATTACATATTATTGGTAATAAAGGTTGTCTGTCAACTTTTAAGTTCAAAAAATATGAACAGGAACATAACACCAAGTATACATGTTGTGTCCAAATATATTTATAACTGATTTAGACCAACTGACATTAACTGAGATTTTACAATGTATTCATCTCAATACATATGGATTCGTTGGGGGCCATAAAAGATAGATATTGCCAAATTACCTGTGGGGCCGTATTAAACCGGAACACGGGCCGCAATTGGCCCGCGGGCCGGACTTTGGACATGCCTGCCTTATGGCTTCTTGGTAGGGAGGAGCAATGTCATGCTAAGCAATGAAGATTTTTTTTTTGGCTGGGGGAGGCTGTATATGAATATTTACCTGCTGAACAAGTATACACACACAGGACAGCATTGGCTCCCCTTGGCACATGAAGCATGCCGCGGCCCCGCTCTGTGTAAGTAGTGCGAGAGGGAGCAGAGGTCCAAGTAAGGCGAATCAGAATTGGAGCCACTGTAGTGCTGGTGCCTGTATGTGGAAGGCGAGGGGCCAAGGAGGTAGCCGCACAGCAGAGCGTCCCATGACATTGCGGAGCCTCCTGCCAAACGCGGAGGCGCGGACACAGGTTTGACCCCCCCCAAAGCCACAGCAAGGCTGGTGCCTGGGGAGCGCTGGAGAGACGGGCCCGTCCGCCTCCCCCTGCCTGTGGCACATCCAGCCCAGCAGATGTCAGTGTGGCCTGTGAATAGCAGCGGCAGGGCTGGGCAGGAAGCTTCCCCTCCCCCCGGCTCGCTTCCTTCCCTGCATCTCTCCGCCTGTCACCGAGAGCCAGACTGGCTGCAGACAGGGGAGGCGGGGGCAGGAGCGAGCCTGGGAATGAGCCGGAGGCTGCCCCGGGCGGAGCGCACGCAGAGCCGCGGCTGGAGGCAGGCAGCGGCAGGAGGAAGCCCCCGGGCTGAGGCTGCACGGGGCGAGCGGCGGGGCTGGGAAGGAAGGTGAGTGCAGCGCCTGCCGGGCTTTCCTCGCCGGCGTCTCGGGCTGTGGAGCCAGCGCCGCTGGGCATGGACACGCAGGGCGGGGAGTCCCCGGGAGTTGCTGCCGCCGCCAGACGGGCAGAAAGTGACTGGGAAAGTGCGGGGAGGCCCAAGTTTAAGGTCTGCGGCTCTTAAAGAGACAAGCCCCAGGTTGCTCTGCAAAGGTGCCTGTCTGCCTGTCTGTCTGTCTGCAGCCCTGTCCGGGTGCCAGCGCACCTGGGCATGTACCAGGCAGGGACAGGCGTCTGGCGCGCAGCTTTTTCTGCAGCAGTCGCTGCTGGCCACTTACCCTCGCTCCGCTCCGCCCTCCCAGGACTGAGGGGACCCAGCCGGACGGGAGAGTGTCCCTGGGGCTGGCGCTAAAGATGATCAAGGGAACTCAATGATTTGTCATTTCTATTCCTTGTCGGGGGGGAGAGGAGGGTTAGTTGGAGCGGAGACAGGAACGACCGGCTGTAGGGGGTCAACGTGGCTTTTCAATCAAAGGCTAGGACCACAGCCCTACCTTTAGTTGGGTTTGTTAGGTCCTTGCAAAACTCTGACCCTGGAGGGTTTTGTCTCTGCGTGTGGTCTCTCCCTCTCTCTAACAATCGCCCTGTCCCTCCCGCCCTCTAAATTGTTTGTGCTTTTCGCGGTTGAAGGGAAACCTGGACATGTCTCCTGCATCTTTGTGTCTTGCTTTGTGGGTGGAACGGATTGGTTGGTGGTACTCCCTGCAGGACGAGGGGGACTTACTGAGGTGCGACAGCAGTAGGTCACTGTAAAGTGGCTTCACTGAATCTTTTCAGAGAGCAGGCTGCAAAACTAGATGTTTTATGTTACCCAGTTGGCTCTCTGTCAGCATGTTCCTTCGGGATGATGCTTAAAATACTCCTTAAATTTTGTATGAATATGTATCTGTTGCTATGAAGAGTAAATTTTACATGGTACAGCTGGATAATATTAAATGGCAGGTCTGTTACATCAGTCCTGTGTAGCCCTGAAAAATGTTATGACAGAAGCGTCTATATTGTAAAGAACACTGTTCACCAGACTCATGCAGACAACTTTTACAGGAAGGAAGGGAGCAGATAAGCATTTGCCTGTATCTGTTGAGTTCCTGGAAAACAGACTCATATTTACTGAAATTTGTCATCTTTTGCAAATATTAGCACAAGTCTAATGTGCTAATCTCTGTATTCCTGATCTGTTTTGCACCCATGCCATTGAGTAGAGACATCTCAAGTTTGTGGCATGAACTGGGAAGCTAATTCTGCTGCTATATGTGGAAGTATGTATAATATTCATAATAGTTGATGGGCTATTTAAATGGATATTTATTTGTTCTCTTTTGAGAACAGGAAACAGGCAAAACCAGAAAAGAACTTCCCTTTGTTTAATAGTCTTAAAATGAACTTCTAAACTGAGGATTTGTCTGTAATGTTCAAGGTTTAGCAAAATTCATTTTTGTATGCGTAGCTGGTGATGGTTGTGTAGGACAATAAAAATCAGGTGAGTAATTTTATGTGGTACCCAAAAAGGGCATTTGGAATTTAAAAAAATATAATTTTAGAATGCTTAGAGCAGATGTGGGGAAACTTTTTAGGGTCAAAGGGTTCTGACCCACAGAAAAATCAGTCAGGAGCTGCACACAAGTGAGAAGCACTCCCCATCCCTCTCTGACTTGGCCCCCAAATGGGAAGGAAAAAGATCTTCCCCTTGTACACCAGGGCCTTCATGGGCCCAGGCTAGTAGATGTTGTGTGCTCCAAGCTTCGGGGGTTGGATCCAGACAAGCCAGGGGCCGCTCTAGCCCGTGGGCCTTAAGTTCCCCACCCCTGACCTAGAATAATATTTTTCAGTTAGAAAGGAGTCCTATTTAATTAGAAAGGATCTGTTTTAAAAAGGCTTAATTTCTCAGGGTACATCTACACAGCAGCATTATTTCAGAATAACTGCCGTTATTTTGAAATAACATAATGCACGTCCACACAGCAAGCCATTATTCTGAAATAATGTCAAGCTGAAGGACTTCTTACTCCGACTCCTGGTAACCCTCATTTTCCAAAGAGTAAGGGAAGTCGAAGGAAGAGTGTCCTTCCTTTGACTTCCTGTTGTGTAGACAGCACCAGCTGAATTAAGCTATTTTGACTGCTTCTACGCAATTGACATACTCTTAAAGAGCTTATTATGAAAATAAAAGATGCCTTACATAAATATATGTAAGGTCTCATTTTCAGGCTAGCCAACAGTTCAGAGCTATTTCAGCAATAAGAAAGCAGAGGGACAATTACTGGTAGCAGTACAACTGTCTAAAAAGAATAGACTTCAGGGAAAGTTGATGAACTAAGATAATGGATAACTACAGTAACATTTGCTGCTGGGAAATGTTTTTCTGTATGAAAGTTTTCCAATTGTAAGTGACTTTAATTGGACAGAAATTGGGTTTCCCCCACCTGCTAATTAATTTTCTTGCATCCAATTCTTATGCATTTCATAGCAGTCCAAAATTTAATTTAAATAAAATGATACTCACTTTGATTCACTATTAAGTGAAGATCTGTGGTGATGGTATAGGCTGCCAATAACAAGCATGCAGACATTGCAGCTTCATCTCTGTCGGAAATAAAAAGGACTCTTTTGCTGGAAAGACATTGAGGGGAGACAGTCTATTCACTGATGAATGTCCCCACTTCATTGCCAGCTGAAATAGTGACAAAATGTTCTCCACATCTATATCTGTACTGGTGTTGCAGCACTGAGTATTGAGTTACTGTGAGTATGCCACAAAGTCAGTAGTAAGAGAATTTTAACTGCAGTGTATCAAATATATGTCTACACATGTATGCATGTACATAAAATACATCTTTATATATTCTGTATTTTTAGCTATGTATTAAATGCTGCCCCTTGGGTATGTGAGGATGGCTATTGTATGTACGTAATGAATGTTGGTATGTTCTCTTTCAGCAGCAGAGCTAAACGATGATAAATGTAAGATAGAATGAGTTAACAATATAAGATCACACCATTGGCTTACATTAATTGACATATTCCAGGCTTTGGCACAATTTTTTTATGGATGAAGTTAGAGTCCGGGTGTCAATCTTGGACATATATTAAGGAAAGTTAGGGAAACAAGAAGAAAATTGTGTTCCAGGATAAGACACAACTGTCCAAAATTGTTGGGAGGCTTAATGTTTATCAGTGAAAAAACAAACATTACTTGATAGTCTTGAAATAACTCATTTAATCATTTTAAGGCAGATAAACAGAGTTGCCTGAAGTTCCTTGTACATAAATTCTTTCAGTTGATATGTTAAAAGCTGAATTACTTGTCTACTCTGTGTATAAATTAAAAATGCCATGGCATTCTCAGAAGAGGAAGTTTTTGCCCCAATTTGCTTGAACAGCATTTCATTCCTTCCTTTCCCTCAGCTATTGTATAATATGCTTTGTTGTGTTTAGCTGTTTGGCTGCTGCCCTTTACCTAAGAAGTGACAATACTGTACTCAGGTGGTGTAGTATATGAAGAAGCCTTAGGAATCTCTTCAGGGGTGGGGAACCTTTTTTGGGTCAGGGGCTGCTGACCCCGCAGAAAAATCAGTTGGGGGCCGCACAAACGTGAGAAATAAAAAAGAAGAAAAAACCCTCCAAAAAACCACCTCAATGATATGGTCCCCGACTGAGAAGCAGAAAGACACCCCACCCCCCACATTCCCATCGCACACCAGAGCTCAGGGAGGGGCTCGCGCTAGTAGATTTTGTGGGGAAAAAGACTCCAGGCAGTGCTTTAATATGCCTGCTGGCAGGAGAGGGAGTGACAGAGCTTGTGGGTTAGATTCAGCTCCGGCTTGCCTCATTCCAGCCTGCAAAGTTCGGGGCTCCTCTTTGCCTAGCAGGGAGCCCGCACTGGCACTTCAGTGCCATGGGGGAAGCTGCGGGGTGAGGTGTGTGTGTGTGTGTGGGAGGACTGGAGTGCCAATGCTGGCTCTCCAATGGTGTGTGTGGGGGGGGGGGGCGGGGGATAGGAGGGGAGAGTCCTGAGCCTTGGGGGCCAGATCCAGGCAATCTAGGTGCTGGATCCAGACAAGCCAGGGGGCTGGATTTGGCCCTCAGGCCTTAGGTTCCCCACCCCTGCTTTAGAGAAATGAACAATTTTAAAGAGTATGCACATTTACATTCTCTGTGTTAATAACATGGAACTACATTCCATGTTCTTTTTGGTCCCATGATTATCCTTGGAAAAGTTTTATTCTAGCTGAAGTTGTTGTGATTTAGATGCATATACCTATGTGTGTGCCTGTCAATAACTGTAAGGGAATGGATGCACTTCTAGGAGTTTTTAGTGCAGTCTTTTTGCAGGTTCAGTGTACATAACCACTGAATTTTTCAATGGCTCCCTGCCAGTACCAGCTGCTCGTTAAAGAAGCTTGTGCCAGTACATTGGTGCATCAGTTGTTGAGAATCCACCCCCTCAGTATAAACATTCATACACACGCCGGTTTCTTTTACCCAGCTGGTGACGGTTTCTCAAAATAGCCATCTTGCCTGGCCTGGCACATTGAGACCTGGAAGCAGTCTGCTAAGGTAGTTCACTGGACACAATGGGAAATTCAGAGTTAATTTGGTTTGTAATTTTGTAGATCCTCGGGGTGACTGCGCGCTGTAGGGGAGAGATTACATCTTGGAGTTTTGCCATTCAGTCAGCAAATTCTTGCCCAAACCAGAATAATACAGAGGAAAAAGTAATTGATAGTCAATATATAACAATGTCTTCAATGCTATTGGTACCAAGGGACTTGCCCTGCGGCCCTTAATTAACTTAGTAGTCCCACTGAAGTTAATGGGACTATTCAGGTAAGTACATCTGGCTAAGCAGGACTGCAGGATCTGGCTCAAAGCACAACGAAGCAGGAGAAATTAAAGTAAATGAGGTAAATGTGTAGTTCATGGGTTTACCCTTTCCCGTGTGTTGTACACACAAAACTATGCTGCACATATTAAGAAAAAAAAAGTCAACGCTTCATTTTAGTATCTTATTTGCCACCTAAGCCCTACAGACTGTGAAAGGAGAATGGTATGCATATGGTACACAGATTAAAGCAGAGTATAGGTGAGTGGAAATTCAGAGGTTTTCTGTACTTTTTTACATGGGCTAAACATCTCTTTATTTACAATATGTATGCATTTAGTAAAATGCTTCATTAACATAGGCTCTGATTGGTGTTTGGAATATACTGTCGATAGTGTATTTTGTTAGTTCTTTTCGTGTCAATAACACAATGCACTTAAGGCCAGGAAACACACAGGCAATTGTAATATCTTTTGAGTTCTAGGGTAATATTAAACAAGTTTCTTCTTCTTAATTAAGAATGCTTCTGTTGCTTGCACATAAAGAAATGAAAATTAATTTTTTTGTGTGTATTAGGATGGATCTCAAGATTTTTCACATCTGGATTCCTTTTCTTTGAAAACTTATTAAAAATGGTGCTTTGGGTTTTCAGATTGTATTTGTGAGGTGCTTTCTTTCCACTGAGCTTATTTTTCAGATGGAGCGGGTTTGGAAATAACAAAGAATCTAAACGTAATTTTTCTCTTGATTGGCAATGGAGATTGCTTTCCCGGATGAAATAAGTTTGCACTGTGCCAAATGGTTGACTTTTCTAGAATAAAAACTCGAAAGGGTAATGCAAAAAATCCTCTGGTTAATATATTGGCATTCCCAGAACCACTAAAACTCAGGCAGATTGCCAGACACCACTTAATGAGGATGCAGAATGCCTGGCACAAATCCATATGAACAACAGCAAAGAAGTTTGGGGTGGGAGTGTGTATGAAGTGGGGGAAAGGGGTGTGGATGCTGTGTGTTGACACCCATTATTAATTTTTAATTACTATATTTTGCAGTTAAGCTGAACAGAAATCCTCTCCACCAGATTCTGAAAGCTTTATAATATGCTCAAAAATTTGGATGTGTGAAATTAAATCAACCATGGTTTATGATAGAACTGTATTATTTTGAGAGGATTTCTTATGCATTGGGGATTTGGGGTTTCTATTTTTTGGTCTTTGGGAGGGCACAGAAGAAGAATGAGAGTTGATAACTATTATATGAAGTTTTATTGTTTGTTAAAACCAAAATGCATTTAAGAGACTATGTTTGTCAGACAGTTTGTGACAGTGCAAGTCAGTGCTTGCCAAGAACCAGGCAGACAGACTGTTAAAGTTACATGATGGGGATAAATAAATTACTGCTGTCTGAAAGACATACAGTCTGCAAACCTGTGGTGTGCCCTTGCCTACTGTGGTTGTGCTAGCTTATGTTTTGCTGCATAGCAAGTTGTCTGCTTTCTGATGAGAATGTGTGTGACCTAGTTCAGAAATACATATAATTTGGTTTTGTAAGCATTCAGTAAATATGTCCATCCTGTACTTGGTAGCTGTTTTTAAGGCTCTGATCCCAAATTGTTCCTTCCTCACGTGAGTTTTACTTGCCTTAGGTGAAGCAGCACACATTTCTACTTAGAGGCTTGGTCTGGATAAAACTCAATTATATTCCTTTTAAATCCTGAACTCTGGACATTTTTTACACAATTATGTAATACAGGTTGAACCTCTAAAAACCATAACACTGGTCCGGCAATATCTGTAGTTTGGCAGGACCACAGATGTTCCTGGGCCAGAGAGCCTCGGTGGCCAGGAGTCAGGCAGCAGAAGGGCCTGCAGCCAGGAGTATGGCCTGGGCCAGTGGCACTGGGGCCAGAGGTCCGGTCATGGACAGTAGCTTTGCCAGGGATGGCATCCCTGATGGGTCCGGCTGCAGCCACAGTGGGGCCAGCAGCCCGGCCAGGGCTGGTGGCTGCAGCAGGGTTGGCAGTCCAGTCAGGAGCCCAGCTGGGGCTGGCAGCCTTAGTTGGGCAGGTGGCATTGGCCAGTTTGGGAGGCCAGCAGTGGGGGGCAGCAGCTGGAGCTGGGTGTGGAGGGATCCAGAACTGACCTCTCCTAGTCTGGCAAACTCCCTTGTTTGGGACCATTCAGGTCCCCAACGTGCACTGAATTTATACAAGTGACATCATCACAGGACCTAGACACGTAAGCCACCACATTAAAGGTTCGTACAGCTGCACATCCATCAATGTGACTGTGCCATCAAGTGACAGCAATGCCCCTTTGCCATGTATATTGGCCAAACTGGACAGTCTCTACAACAGGGGAGGCCAACCCATTAAACGAAGAGAGCCAAAACAGCGGTGGAAAAAATGCAAAGAGCTGCACCAGAATTGTTGAGGAAAAAAAAAAAAAGACGGATTAGGTTTTTTGGCCACATCAGGCTCTCGCTGGCCGCTGCCATTTTGCCATGCTGGACAGCTCCCCTGCTCCCGGCGAGTACAGGGAGCCGGGGGCCGTTTGTAGGAGTGCATTGGGTGGCTTCGCGAGCCGCGGGGGAGGCTTTGTGAGCTGTACTTTCAGGGGTGAAGAGTTGCATGCAGCTCGCGAGCCACGGGTTGGCCACCCGTGCTCTACAACAAAGGATTAATGGATACAAATCAGGTGTTCAAAATGGTAACACACAGAAACCTGTTGGGCAACATTTTAACTTTCCCGGGCACTCACTAATGGTCTGAAAAGTGACTATCCTCTTACAAAGCAATTTCAAAAACCAGCTGGGGAGAAAAGCTGTGGAACTTGGTTTCATTTACAAGTTTGACATCTGGAATCAAGGTCTGAACAAAGATCTGACCTGGATGGGTCGCTACATTTTACACCCTAATGACATAAAAAGATAATCACCGAATACTTACAGCCCACTCTATTAGCTTCATGTAGCACAGACACTCTGATTTACAATTTTTTTCCTTCTCTTTCCCTCCGCATCCTCTCTCTTTCTCTGCTGTTTATTTGTACCCCTGACTCCCTACTCCATTTATCTGAAGAAGTGCGTTGTGCCCGCGAAAGCTCATGATACCATCTATATTTGTTCTTAGCCTCTAAGGTGTTGTAGAGCTATTTGTTGTTTTTTTTAATTTTTTTTCAGTTACAGACTAACCTGTGACCATCTGGCACTTTGAATCACCTATGAGTGTTGAGGTCTGTGTGTCCCAGAATAAACCAGTGGAAGGAGGGGGAAATGTGTGGGAATACCAAGACAGTGTGGAGCTCTTTATTGGTGGTACAGTGTACTTTGATCTCTGCCAATTTAGATTTTTAACTGGTTCTGTGACAGGTGCAATAAGTACTCCTGGTGGAATTCTGTGGTAAAATGTTAAAAATTCTGCATACAGAATATTAAAATTCCCCATATTTTTTGTCAAAATATTGCAATATAATCATACCAGTTTCAGTTATTTGATACTTTATTTAAACTATAGTGCAATGGATGGAGAGCGGTAGTAGGGAGCATTGGAGGATATCCCCCCTTTGTCTAATAGTAATGTGGCTAGGTTTGACCCTTTATTTCTGGCTTAGTCAACAAATATATGTGGCCATACACTCAGTGTTACATCATTGGCAACTGAAGAGCAAATGGGAGCTGGGGAGTCAAATTCACATATTAACTACTGACCATCTCCAGAAAGCTTCAGGGGTTAACCGAGTTAGTCTGTACAGGATAAACGTAAAAAACAAAAAATGTCTGGTAGCACTTTAAAGACTAACAAAACATGTAGATGGTATCATGAGCTTTCGTGGGCACAACCCACTTCTTCAGATGAACGGAGTTTCCAGAAAGGTCAGTAATAAACAGTTCATGAAGCACATTTTGATAAATTTTTCAGTCCAAAAAATTAGATCAGTTCTAATCACTAAAGCAACATAAGCATTTATCAGGCTATATTATCATTTACAGGGCTCACCGAACTGCGGCGAGCCCCGCTTGCCAGCCGTACTGTCCGGCAATTTGTGCATGCGCAGATCGCTCGAACCCGGCTCTTTCGGATTACAATCTACTTGCCACGGGTTAGTAGATTGTAAATGATCAGGGCTCGACAAATAATACAATAAGGCTCCTTTACACCACTCTGGCACTGTAAAGGAACTTTTAATCTATTACAGGCAGTCCCCGGGTTACGTACAAGATAGGGACTGTAGGTTTGTTCTTAAGTTGAATCTGTATGTAAGTCGGCTGAATCGGACGCCAGTTCTGACTTACATACAGATTCAACTTAAGAACCCCAGGCATCCCCAAGTCAGCTCCTGCTGAAACTGATCAGCGGCTGATTCCAGGAAGCCCGGGGCAGGGGCTTCCTGTAGTCAGCCACTGGTCAGTTTCAGCAGCGGCTGACTTGGGGACGCCTGGGGCAGAGCAGCTGGGGTGCTGCTGGGTTGGTCCAGTAGCGCCGCCGCTCCACGGCGCTACTAGACCAACCCAGCAGCACCCAAGCTGCTCTGCCCCAGGCGTCCTGATTCAGCCGCTGCTGAAACTGACCAGCAGTGGCTGAATCAGGACGCCTGGGGCAGAGCAGCTGGGGTGCTGCCGGGTTGGTCCAGTAGCGCCAAGGAGCGGTGCTGCGGGACCAACTGGCCAGCGCCCCATCTGCTCTACCACAGGCCCGGGGCTTTGCTCCACGTCTCCCTGGTCTGCTGGGGGGGGGGGGCACTAGCTGCGCGCCCCCCCCCCCAGCAGACCAGGGACATGGGGAGCAAAGCCGCAGTGGCGGCGGGGTGCTGCACCTCTGAGGCTTTGCTCTGGCGGGACCCCTCGCCTCCCCGGCTTTACACCAGGTGTCCCTGGTCTGCTGGAGACGGTCCCCAGTAGACCAGAGGCACCGGGAGCAAAGTGGCAGCAGCGGCGGAGACCCGCGCCTCAGAGGCGTGTTGGGAGGGGAGGTTAAATAACCTTTGTTTTTTAATGTGTAATTGTGTTGACATGGTAGAATTTCAGTTTCTCCTACCCCAAAAAAAAAAATTTGCATTCTTCCACTTCATGAAGGGACACTTTATGACTGAGACAGAGGCATGATACCGAAGACCAATTCATTTGACACCTCTCTTCTACCAGTATGACTGGAGTGAAGCTGTCATAGTGTATGCATTAATTAAAGAATGAACCATTTTGTCATATGGCATATAAACTCCTGTAAAACTTGCCTTTGCTTTTTTTTGACACCCCAAGCACAGATTAGTATGAATGTATACATTTGCAAGCCTTCACCAATAGGGATATATAAAGTTCTTCAATGGTGTTGCCTGAATTTAGATTTTTTTTTTTTAAAGAGGGGACATGTTCAGATATAAATACTACTGATACAGCTAGCACTAACTGCTCTCATTTAACCACAAGTTATTTTGTTCACTATTGTTTACTTCCATAGTAGAGAAGAAGAATTCCCACAACTGCAGAAACTGTTCTTAAGTAAAATTCCATTTCCCATGCTTGCAGACTGGTAGATTGTAATGGTCCCTTTTGCTCTTAAAGTATGTCAGATTGATGAAACCCTGGTGCCATTTGCAGCAGAGGCAATAGAATGTCAAGAGTGACTTCATGACCTCATATCTTTTAGGTCAGAGTTGAATGACATTCTGGGGAGTGGATGGTGAAATTCACAAACACTGTTGAAAAATAAAAGTTTTGTTTTAGTTTTTGTGCTGTTCTTTCACATATCCTCCTAAAGGTTGCCTGTCCTCCTTGGTTTTGACTAGTGTTAAGCAAAACGAGACTGAATATTTTGCAAAATTTAGGTGGTGAAGACATGCCGTGCTTTGTCATTTCAAACCAAGTGACTTTGAACATTGTAGAGAGCTAATCCCAAATGTTTCTGGCCTCTCTCAGTGAGAAACAGTTGCTGACACACAGGTGTTCACGTGAGAGCCTTTTTTCTTCAGAAGTTGCCTGAGAGAAAATGTCAAAAATAGAGAACAGAAATAGTTTTTACCAACTGCTCTGCTCACTGTGTCCAATGCATAAGGTTGTGTCAGTGTATGTAAGTGACAGAGAGAGAGAGAGAGGTTTTGGGTTTTACCCCCAGTTCAGCACCAAGCCAGTTGCAGAGTCTAATAAGGTAGGCATTGGGCCACCTCCTATTCCCACAGGCTCTGTGTTAACTTCTGACAAAACCTACGGGCAGAAGATAAACCCACTTATTCTTGACCAGTTACCATACTGCTTCCCCAAGGTGTACCTCAGGTGTGTGTTTTATGTTCCAGTCAAGCCCTCATAACTCCCAATTCGTGCTTTTTCTTCCCCTTTGGTTTTTTTTCAGTCTGGAGTTAGCCTAAACAAGACATCCAGTGAACCAAAACCTCTGCTGCCATAGTGTCCTTTTCTGCCTCTTCATTTACTCCTCACTCTGTCAGCCCAAGTACAGAAATCCGCAAGATGCTCATTTACCAAAGCAAAGAATCTCACTTTAATACCCTTCCACCTTCTGACAGGCCACTCTGGGGGATTCTGAGAGAGAAGGGAAAAAGTCTCCATCTGCTTTAGTATTTCAGGCCATGTCTTCACTAGACAGAAGAGTGACACTGCCACGATCGATCTCCTGGAGTTTGATTTAACGAGTCTAGTTAAGACTTGTTAAATTGAACCCAGAGGGCACCCCCACCAGCTGCCAGTGCTCCTACTTCTGTGAGGAGTAAGGGAAGCTGACAGGAGCATTTGTTCCCATTGACCTCCCGCTGTTGGGACGGCGGGGAATTGTAAAACAAGGTATGTGGACCCAAGCTACATAATTAACGTAGCTGTAGTTGTGTATTCTGCTTTGACGTTCCCAAATAGTGTAGACCTGGCCTCACTCTGAGCTTGCCTTACCTGAGTTTTCTTTTTTTTACTGAAGAGGGCATGAACCACTTAGATTAGTAGTCAAGGCATTTCACTCGTCTGAGAATCCTGTACCAACTATTGCCTTCAGTGAGCTTTAGTACTGTTTCCTATTCAAGGAAAGGATTGATATTTTGGGCAGAATACATATAAACTCTGCAAGGAGGAAAAAGAACCTGGATCTCCTTACCAAAAATTGACCGTATACTGCAGGGTGCTCTAAGATGTGTTGTGTTTCCTTATACAGAGCATCTTCTTCACTATCTAACCATCTGAGAAGAAGGTAGCTTCTATCTCAACAAAATTGTTTATGTAATATAATGGTTTAGAAGCAGCTTTAATTTCAGTTTTTGTCACAAGAACTCTTATTTATCTCTTTTAATGATGTTCAGAAGATGGAGTGAAAGAGACACATTGGATCATGTCACTTTAGCCACTGCCTTTCCATGTATTTGCTAAACTCTTGGCCAGTGGAGAAGTAGCTGATAAACTTCCCAAATCACTGAGTTTGGGAACGTACTAAATCTCCTCTCCCTAGCACTCTGAGTAGGTAGACTTTTTGTGGTAGTAGATGTAAAACAGTTTTAAATCAGGGATTTTTATTTCAAGTCTAAAGAAGGTGAGGCATTTCCAAGATCTGTCAATCCATTTCTACTTAAAAGTTGGAAAAATATCATAGCAGCCTGATGGATCTTCCCAGTTTGTGGCTCGGGGGATTCAGTACATATCGAAGGGACAGGAGCAG
Source organism: Pelodiscus sinensis (assembly GCF_052426305.1). Lineage (NCBI taxonomy): Eukaryota > Metazoa > Chordata > Testudines > Trionychidae > Pelodiscus > Pelodiscus sinensis. The sequence continues at coordinate 89,778,465 of NC_143053.1, forward strand.
GTGCTTAGGAGGTCCCCATCCCAGTATTTCCAATTTTTGACTTCCTGAATTTGCTACACTCCTACTCCCCTAAACTTGTTCTGGTGCCAGTAGACAGATAGTTTTTTCCCCAATCTGAGAATAGGAAAACTATCCAACAAATGGGTTCATTCTATTTTTTCACAAAGTCATAAATTTTACCTAGTTTCCCTCATTTTCAAGAGAATATAAGGACATAGGAAGGATCATACTGGGTTAGACCACCAAAGATCCAACTAGCCCAGTATCCTGTCTTCCAACAGTGGCCAATGCCAGGTGCCCTAGAGGAATTGAACAAAATGGGCAATCATCAAATAATCCATCCTCTGTCGCCTCTTCCCAGCTTCTGACAGAGACTAGGGACACCATTCCTGCCCATTCTGGCTAGTAGCCATTGATGGATCTATCCTCCATGAATTTATCTAGCTCTTTTTGAACCCTGTGATAGACTTGGCCTTCAAAACATCCTCTGGCAGGGGGTTCCACAGGTTAACTAACTGTATGTTGTATGAAGAAATACTTCCTTTTGTTTGTTTTAAATCTGCTGTCTATTAATTTCTTTTGTGACCCCTAGTTCTTGTGTTAAATATATGTTTAAAAAAATGTTGCCGAACCTCACAGAAAGACGTTATAATCAAATATTTGTGCTAGTCTTCCCATTTCTTCTGAGAAATTAGATGAAGATATTTGCTCTCTGTTACTTTTAGTGCTGAAATATATAGAAGCTTCAGCGGAGACTTGCATTTGAAATGGTTATACTGCTATTTTTGAAATTCCAGATATAATCTCTTTGTTCTCAGTAGCAGCTGTACAGCAGAGAACTTTCAGCACCTACAGGAGTTTTCTCCTAGAATCTGATTTTAGTATCAGCCATCTCTAATATGGAAGGCATTCAGGTTCTCTCATATTTATGGTGTTACTAAAAGTCAAATTTATTTCATAGAGCTATGTTGTGATTCAAAAAATGTGCTCCCTTCTTTCATCATAGGGTTTTATAATAAGACGTCAAGAAAGAACTAATCCCATCTGGGAACTTGTGTCCGTACTTTGGAGAGCCATATGTAACTACTTCAGACAAGGCTTCAGAAAATGGTTCCTTTAGAAACCAAGGTGCCTTCATAGCCCTATCCATCTGCCAGACAGTCCTGCAACTCATTGGATTAATGGGTTCTTTCTTTGATTTGATGTCTCTTCTCAGTGGACCTCCACTTTCCTCCGTCCTCTAAGCAGTACCACAAATGTCATGCTTTGCAGAAGAAACTCTCCATTCTGGAGAATGTCAGGAAGTCTGTTCTTCAATTGACCCAACTTACTCATCTTCTCTAGGGAGCTGCACTCCCCAATGCTGATGAGACTACTATAAATAATACTCTGGCCTTCTTGAGTAGGAAGCCAGGTGTTTGGGTAGAGAAGGACTCAGTAGACTGGACAGGAAACCTATTTGACCTCACAAACAGGTAGAATCCAGTCAAGCTGCTACTGCTTAAAGCACGTAAAGCTGTATGAGGATTTGCTGCAATAGCAGCTGGAACTCTAATTTGCATAATGGTGTATACACTAGAGGCTTACAAATTGCACTTTATTGCTTAAGTGATATTGTCAGAATGTTGGGGGTATCAATGGCCTACAGTTTATATAGTTCAGCTGTTTGTGTTCTTAGATGACCCAGTAGAGTAAGAGCTACAAGACTTATGTGCCATGTGCTGTGGGGAGATAAACCTGTAAACTTCACACGGCGCTTGTACTTTTGGTGGTAAAATTGGGCACATTGGGGCTGGCTATCATAGGATCAATCAGTCCTTTTTTCCCCAGCCTCTCTTTTTTTTGTTTATTTGTAGTCTAAAGGGGCTAAGTCTCTGTTGCAAAGTCTAGTCTGATCTCTGATTTCTAATCCTCTACTGCTCTCAGTAGCAGAACAGCTTGATTCTTTATTGTGATGATCGATATGTTGACGTTGTACTTAGGGTTGCCAGATGGTTTAACCAAAAATACCGACCCCCCCCCCTCCAAAAAAAAAAAACTAAAACAAAAACCCAACCGGGGAAAAAATTCTGTTGGGTGTGAGAATTAAATAATAAAACAGCATTAAAACAGCATGGTCCTTTTCAGAGTGTCTGCAGAGTCAGAATAGGGATAGGAACAGGGGAGATGTTGAGCACTGAGACCTGGGGAAGGCATTGCTTTCCCTTGGTCTTTGGGCTTTTTCCCGGTGGCTATTTTGTTCAAGCCAAAACGCAGCTTCCCTGCAGAACCAGGTAAGCAGAGGGGCTGGGGGTGTCGAGGTCTGGGCTCAGTTGCTGAGTGTGTTGTAGGGTTGCCAGTATTTTCGCCTCCTGGCTGGGAAAAAAAATCTGAAAATACTGGACATTTTAGGTGTCCAGTATTTTCAGAATTTTTTTTGCTGGACAGGAGGTGAAAATACCGGACTGTCCGGGTCAATAACACTCATTGTATGAGGCGTAAGGGAGGTCAAAAGAAGAGTGCTCTCTCTTGAAATAACTGCTGTGTAGATGCTCCCAATTTCTAAATAAGCAATTTCAAAATAAGCTATGCAATTGATGTAGGTCAATTTGTGTAGCTTATTTCAAGTTAAGCATTGCTGTGTGGACTCACCCTAACAACCAGTTTACTAAAGGCTCAGAAGGTGAGTGCTGAAAAAGAACAAGGTTTAAGGCAACTCACGTAGTTGGTGGGAAGGAGATTATTTATGCTGGTGTGGCTGGAAGCTATGTGGGTGTGCAATGAAGTTGGAACACTGTTTGAAACAATTCCTACTATTTATTTCCTCAAGGTGTGTTCTTTTAAAGGGTGTCTATGGGATTACTGTATTCTCTTACTGTGAACTTTTGAAGGAATTCTTCAGTGATATATGCTAAATGTATATAGTTCTACATACATTTTCTTCATTGCAAACCTTTCTCCTCCATACTGCATAGCAGTGTGGAGTATCTTGTTTTGCTGGGTCTCCCAATATGCAGATTTTTGTAGCACTATGAGGTCACCACTGATAAGTTAAGATACCTTCTCTTACAACTACAGCTTAAAGGGAATGGGATTTTTTTTTTAATTCATGGGAAGCCCCTCCTTTTTTTCATTAAAAAATGGAACATTTTAAAAAAAAGTTCCCACAAAATTATATTAAATATATTACATTTCCCAAAGTTACATTCAGAAAACCAGTTTCATTTTAGATTTATTAGACTGGGTTTTTTTTGCTGATTTTGACTTCTGTTTTCCATTTTATACTATAATTTCTAATATTAAAAAAGGTTGAAATAAAAATGATTTTGAGGCAAAAACATCAAAATATTTCATTTTGAAAAGGTATGAAATTTTGACCTCATTGAAACAAGCTTTTTCAGTTTCAAAATGGACAAGATTTTGTGGAACTTCTGACAAATCTGCATTTTGCAGGAAAAAAAGTTTCTAATGGAAAATTTCCAACAAGCTCTACTTACAATTCTTTAGGTTTTGTGAGCTTGTCTCAACCTTTTGTTATTTTAACTTCATTTGTTTAAAGTTTTCGCTTTCTTGCAGTCTTCCCTTGTAGCACAACCACAACTTTCGTTTCTTTACTTCAATTATATATGGCCTCCTCCTGTGTGAAACATGGGAGTTATGGGATTAATTTCTTGACTAATTTCTTCCATTTCACAGTTTGGTCTGCTAGTCTGTCTTCCTGATGAGATTCTCTGTTGTTGATGTGGCACCCTGCCTTAGTTATCAGTTTTATCCTCTTTGTTACTACTTTCGAGTCTAGGTATATTTAACTATCTACACTTCATATTTTTAGTTTCCCTGCTGCAACAGGCTCCCCTGTTTTATTTTTTTTAGACTCCCCTGTTTAATTTTACATGGTTGTTTCCATAGTCTGGAGAAGACGAGGCTGAAATGTTATCAGTCTATTTGAACTTGCTCTCTTGTTTCTAAGGTGGTCTTAATTACAAGACAAAACCAAATTTCATTTCTTAAGAGCATAGGACTGACCATATCAAGTCGTTGGTCCTTTTAGCCAGATACCCTTCCTCTGATAGTGGCCATTATCTAATGGTTCACATGTGAGCTTCCTATATTATGATGTTCCTGTTGATTTATGCAAAGGTGCTGATTTAGGAGGAAAGATCACCTTCCTGAATCTCCTCTCTTTTCCCTGGCTATGTAGCATGAGATTTAATTATTCTTATCATTGAAGTTGGTGTCAACTAAATTACCTTTATGAATGCAGGATATGCAGACAGTGCAGTTACCTGGAGCATGCAGTTAAATATTTAGGTGCTACTTGACATTTTATGACACTTCTAAGGTGAGAAAAAAAGAGGTGATCCTATCTGTTGACATAGAAGAGTCATCAGCCTTACTGTTAAGTGCCTTCTGTTTGGTATTATTGTGTGTTATAAACTTTGTGCTACATATGTGTAGGTTTTTTAAAATCATTGTCTTCTACTTTGAAAGACAAAAATTCTTATGTGAAAATGTGTACTGCTTGTTTTGTGTATGCAGTAGACTTGAATGGTTCTGTCAGAGCCAACTGGATTATTGTTTCACTGTACATTTACACAGCACAAACTGTGCTAAATGTATCACAGGCAATAAATTTAGGGTCTATATTATGTCTGTCTTTAATAGTGGAACAGCCAATTACTGCACCAGAGAACTGAAAATGGGAAAATATAATATAAAATTCACATTAAATGCAACTAGTGGTGGCATGAGTTGGCCAGCGTAATTAGCTTACCTTTTTATGTCTGTTTAGCAGTCTACTTGCTGACGCAGCGTCATTTTTGTTTCAAGGTTTTTATAACAAACTAAATTATGTGCTACAGGGCACAATTGTTTTCTGAACATCACTTTTAGAGTTGAAATCCTAGGCTGCTGGATAAACAAGTCATGTTCTAATTAGGTATGTCTGTTTTCAGCAAAACGATGTCAGAATGTAAAACCATCAGATTAATTAGGGCTGGATTAAAGCAGCATGAGTATGTCATTGTACACTCTCCTCTGCAAAAACAATTTCTAAGCTATGTTCTATGAACAACATGTTCTCTTTGTAGTAGTGAAAAGTTACTCAGGAGAAAATTGGTATATATTGTAAATTGTCATTTTTAATTGCTAAATAAAAACAAATACATTTCCCATGAGATGTTTTCTTTTAAACATTTAGACAAAAAGAGAGAGACATATATTGGGAGTTTGGGGGATCCTTGTTTTTGTGATCTTGAGTTTATAGAGACTATAGAGGGTAATAACAAATAGAAAACAGAATTACTTTTTAACTTCCTTGGTGTGTGTTTCAAAAGCTTGTTAGTGCTTGGAATATACGTGAGCTAATTGCAAAAATAAGTAAGAATTTTTAAAAACTCTGTTGTAAAATTGCTTAGATTTTGCAAGTGTCTGTGCTCTAACCTGTAGACATATATTCAAACATCTTTTCTCCTCCTTCCCCAGCATTTCTTCTCAAGCATTCAATAGGGAACTTAGAGGAGTGCCTAAACAGAATCTATATTGCTGATGCCATCTTTTCCTCTTCTCTACCACTGCAGCTTCCATTCTTCAATTCTAACTTTCAAATACAATTTTTACATGTACATGAAGGGAGAAGTCATGAGCCTGATCACACAACCAAACGAGGTGTCCACATCCAGATATTCTGTTTTTATATAGGCAGTCTTGGTATTCAGGACTTGGTCTTATATAAGCACCTATTATCCCCATGCCCGTCCTGATTTTTCACACTGACTATCTGGTTATTCTAAACCAAACAAGTGGTAAGGGGGCATGACGAGACCATTACTTCACCGGGTGGACTAGGCCCCTGCTGGAGGCCTTGCAGCCCTACCACATCCTAGAAAAAGGAAGTGGAAAAGATCATCCAAGTTGTTAGAGAGGGCTTGTGGGACTCAGCCAATCAGGAAAGAGGTTGCAGGGAGCAATGTGTCAGAGTCCAGAAGACTCATATAAATGAAACTGCAAAGCCACAGTGAGTTCAGTCTTTTGGCAGGGACTGTGGGTGCCTGAGAACCCACAGTTAGTTGCTAAAACTAAGCATGTATTACTGACAGGGACTAGGAAGATTAGGTAGAAGCATCTGACTGGCTTCTGAGACTTAACTAAGATAGGTGAAGAGGAAGTAGTCCAGAGAAACATAGACAAGAAATTAGTAAGGGGATTGCATCATGAGGGTATTATAGAATCACAGAATTGAGGACTGGAATGTGACCTCACATTCCCCTGCATTCGTGCCAGGACTAAGTATTATCTAGAGACGATTTCTGACAAGTATTTGTGTAACTCAGTGGTGGGAAATAATTTTGGATGGGGGCTACTCCAAGGATTTGGAAAGTGGTTGAGGGATTCACTCTTCCATGATATTAATGGAGGGGGTCTGGGATGGAGGTTGGGTGTAGAAAGGACGTGGAGGTAGAGGAGGGAGTTTTGGTGAAGGAGGTAGTTGTGACCTGGGGCACTGGACTGGAGTGCAGGGGGTTGGATTGTGACCTATGGCAGGAAATTGGGGTACAGGAGGGGGTGCAGGGATTTGGGTTGTGAGCTGTGGCAGGAGGGGACTGTGATTTGGGGTAGGGGTTTGGGGTGCCAGATCTGGGAGGGGATATGCGTGTAGGAGGGAGGCAGAGGATTTGGGTATGTGGAGTGGGGGGCAGACGGTTGGGGAAAGGAGGGGCATGGGTGCCAGAGGCAGGGTCTGGCCAGGAGAATTACCAGCCAGCAGCCCGTTCCTGAATCAGCCTCCCTGCTAGCCCAGCTTCACAGGTGATTAATCAGCCCCACTCAGTCAATCAGCTCCCTGCATGGAGCCCTGAGCCCCTGACTGGATGGGACTGATTCATCACCTATGAAGATGTGCTATGCAATGTAGAGGAGACACTGCTGCTTGTCCTGCCCTGCACAGGCTGCAATTATGTGCTCTAGAAACCCTTGTGCTTCATGGCTGCCTGCTGCTGAAACAGGCAGCTCCCATTGGCTGTTTTTTGGCCAGAAACCAGCCAATGGGATTGTGCTGGGGGTGGAAGCAGCTCATAAAGCTTACCCTCCCCTCCGGACTCATAGTTTTTAAAGAAAAACTGCCCCGCAGCCATATTTCTGAGCGGTGTGCGGGTAGGGCGAGGCAAGTGGGGAGCCTGCCTGGGGTTCCCTGCAATGTCTGCAGGCTGGATCTGGTGGCTTGGCAGGCCATATTTTGCCCTTGCCTGGTTTAACCTGTACTTAAAAATCTCCAGTGATGGAGATTCCACAACCTCTCTAGGCAATTTATTCCAGATCTTAACCACTCTGACAGTTAGGAAGTTTTTCCTGTTATCCAGTGGAAACCACTCTTGCTACAATTTAAGCCCATTCCTTTTGTCCTGTCCTCAGAGGTTAAGGAGAAGAATTTCCCCCCTCCTCCTTTTAAGTCTTTTTGTACTTAAAAACTATTATCATGAATCTCTGATTTCTCTTCTTTAGACTAAACAAACCCATTTTTTTCAATCTTCCCTCATAGGTCATATTTTCTTGACTTTTAATAATTTTTGTTGCTCTTCTCTGGACTTTCTCCAATTTGTCCACATCTTTCCTGTAATGTGGTACCCAGATTAGATACAATACTCCAGCTGAAGCCTAATAAATTTGGAGCAGAGCAGAAAAATTAATTCTCATGTCTTGATTACAACACTCCTGCTAATACATCCCAGAATGATGTTTGCTTTTTTTTTGCATTAGAGTTGCACTGTTGGCTCATATTAGTTTCTGATCCACCATGACCCCAGATTTTTTTCTGTGGTACTGCTTCCCAGGCAGTCATTTTCCAATTTGTTTGCGTACAACTGATTTTTCCTTTGTAAGTGGAGTATTTGTATTTGTCCTTGTTAAATTTCATCCTATTTACTTCAGACTTTTTCTCCATTTTGTCCTGATTGTTTTGAATGCTAATGCTGTCTGCCAATGCACTTGCAATCCCTCCAAGCTTGATATCATCCACAAACTTTATACGTTTACTTTCACTGCCATTATCTAAACCATTGATGGAAGACATTGAACAGAAACAAACCCAGAACTGATCTCTGTGGGACCCTGCTCAATATGCCCTTCCAGTTTGACTACAAACCTCTGAATAAGTACTCTTGGGGAATGGTTTTCCAACTAGTCATGCATCCATGTTATAGTAACTCCATCTAGGTTGTATTTCCCTATTTTGTTTATGAGACGGTCATGCAGGACTACAGGCAGTCCCCGGGTTACGTACAAGATAGGGACTGTAGGTTTGTTCTTAAGTTGAATCTGTATGTAAGTCGGAACTGGCGTCCAGATTCAGCCGCTGCTGAAACTGATCAGTTTCAACAGTGGCTGAATCTGGACGCCAGTTCTGACTTACATACAGATTCAACTTAAGAACCCCAGGCATCCCCAAGTCAGCTGCTGCTGAAACTGATCAGCGGCTGATTCCAGGAAGCCCGGGGCAGGGGCTTCCTGTAGTCAGCCACTGGTCATTTTCAGCAGCTGCTGACTTGGGGACACCTGGGGCAGAGCAGCTGGGGTGCTGCTGGGTTGGTCCAGTGGCGCCCAGAGCGGCGCTACGGGACCAACCGGCAGCGCCCCAGCTGCTGTACCACAGGCGTCCGGAGCAAAGCCGCGGAGTTTGGGGGCAGCGGGACAGCCCAGACGCGCTGTGGCTATCCTGCTGCCCTCGAGCTCCGTGGCTTTGCTCTGCTTTGCTCCCCGTCCCCCTGGTCTGCAAACCAGGGGGACGGGGAGCAAAGCGGCGGAACACGTGGGCAGCGGGACAGCCCAGATGCGCCATGGCTATCCTGCTGCCCTCGGGCTCCGCGGCTTTGCTCTGCTCTGCTCCCCGTACCCCTGGTCTGCAGACCAGGGAGAGGGGGAGCAGAGCAGAGCAGAGCAAAGCGGCGGAACACGTGGCCAGCTGACAGCCCAGACGTGTCTGCTCTGCTCTGCTCCCCCTCTCCCTGGTCTGCAGGAGACCAGGGAGAGGAAGGGCCCCGTTCGTAACTGCGGATCCGACATAAGTCGGATCCGCGTAACTCGGGGACTGCCTGTATAGCAAAAGCCTTGCTAAATTCAAGATATATTGCATGTACTACCTCCACCCTACCCATAAGCCTTGTTATCCTATCAAAGAAAACTACTAGGTTGGCTTGACATGCTTCGTTCTTGATAAATCTATGCTGACTATTATTTATCATCTCCTTATTATCTTCTAGATGTTTGTAAATTGTTTGCTTGATTATTTGCTCTATTATAAATAGACACAAATCAGATACCAAGAAAGGTAAGATACAAAAACCAGTAGGAGAACACTTTAACTTCCCTGATCCCTCCCCCCCACCCCAGCCCCCCACACAAACACACATAAAACCTTCAAAACCAGACTACAAAGAGAAACAGCACAATTGCAATTCATTTGCAAATTTAACATGGTAAAATTAGGACTGAATAAGAACTTAGAATGGTTTTCACTACAAAGGCAATTTTCCCTCTCTTGGTATTCACACCTCCCCATCAACTGCTGGAAGTGAGCTACATCTACCCTGACTGAACTGGCCTCATTTACACTGGTCTTACACTTGATATCTGTGTGTGTATTTTTTATATTTATACACACACACACACAGGGCTTGACAAACCCCGGCAAGAGCTACTCGCCAGCCCCGCACCGTGCATGCGCCAGACTAGCACTGCGCATGCGCAAAGCACCGTTGAATGGGGCACATGGAGTGACCGGCTGAAATCTACTCACCACGGGTGAGTAGATTCAGCGGTTTGTCGAGCCCTGTGTGTGTGTGTGTGTGTGTGTGTGTGTGTGTATATATATAAATATAAATATAATCCCCACTTCTCCAATTTCTGTTCTGTGCATCTGACATAAAAACGGCCATATTGGGTCAGACCAATGGCCCATCCAGGCCAGTTTCCCCTCTTGCTTTCAGTGGCCAATACCAAATGCCCCAGAGGGAGGGAACATAACAGGTAATTCTCACATGATCCACCTCCAGAGAAAAAGAGACTAGGGACACCATTCCTACCCATCTTGGCTAATAGCCATTGATGGACCTAACCTCCATGAATCTATCTAGCTCTTTTTTGAACTCTGTTAAAGTCCTAGTCTTCACCACATCCTCTGGCAAGGAGTTCCACAGGCCAAATGTGCGCTGAGTGAAGAAAAACTTCCTTTCGTTTGTTTTAAACCTGCTCCCTATTAATTTCATTTGGTAACCCCTAGTTCTTATATTGTGGGAATAAGTAAATAACTTTTCCTTATTCACTTTTCCCACACAGGTCATGATTTTATAGACCTTTTAAGCGAGCTCCCCCTGAGCACCTGCTCCTGTCTACCTCCCTCCCAACTGTCTCTGTGAGAGGCAGCAATGGGGGGGGGGGAGGCAGGCAGCTCCCTGAGAGGTGATACATATGGGCAGCTGGCTAGAAAGCTGGCTTCCCATGTGTACCAGCTCCCGCCTGCCCCCCTCACTGTCCGCGCTGCTGCTTCTCTATCAAAGGCAGGGGCGCAGGTGGCTCCACAGGATCTGGTGCTTGTGAGGAGCTGGCTTAAAAGCAGGCTTCTCATGGGCCCTAGCTCCCACCCCCCCTTTCTGCCTTTGCTATAGAGGCAAGTTGATATCCCTAGAAAAAACGGTAAGCATGCATGCACTCAACTAGGAGGTGCTCATGAAAGGTTACAGCTTCCCTCTCTGGGCTGCTTATATAACCAATCCTTGAAAAAGGAGGAGGCGCACGAGCCATCAATGTGGAGGGGGAAGTTTTGCCAGGAAAAGAGCTAGTTCAGTTTACTTCCCCCATAGAGTAAATGGTAAGCAGTGTTTGAAACACAAAATGGTGCCTACTTTGCTCCTAAAACAGGAATGCCAATCCAGCCTTAAGTTTACATGTACATATTTATGAAGAAAGCCAGATTCCAAACTGACAGTATTTATTACATTGGTGGAGAGAAAGAGATGGTAATAGTTTTCACTTTTTAAAAATTAATTTTGACTAAAACACATTGATTTGAAAAAGGTACAACCACAAGTGCCTTTTTGTGAGTTGTTTCTTATTTTATTGCCTTCTACTTCTAATGGGCAAAGAGGTAAACTTTTTGAACATGATTCTTCAGGCACCCCGTGCAGAGAGGGTTGTGGCCCCTGGATATCAATTGTGTTTACTTGCAAGAATATGAAGACGATGGTGCAGACTTTCTTAGCTACTTTTAGAAGAAATCCCACTTCTATAATTAAGGTCCCGATCCAGGAATTAGAACCATTCAGGCAACTGCTCTGCCTCTTTGGCTTCTCTGGGCACAAGGATCTGCTCACATGGGTCTAGTTGCAGGATCAGAGCCTAAACTTTAGTTGTATATATTCTCACAGCAGCGAAGCGTTGTGTTTAATGTTTCCCAGACAGTAAATACTGTATATCTTTATTGGATGACAAAACAAAATTTGCTTCTCACCTCAAGAGATGGATTTTTTTTTCTGTCAAATTCCTTTAAAATGTGCTAGGAGAATTGTAAATTTGCTTTAAATGTTCAGTTTTCAATTCCTAAGAAAAGCTCCTCTTTGTCTTCTTTTTTTCCTTTGAGTGAACTTCTATCAAAATCATTCAGTGAGGGGAAAACCATCACACTTCTTATTCAATTGATAAATTTTTAACAGTCTGCCATAAGTTTCATCTGAAATGTGCCTATTTCACACTGAGAGGAAAAAAAATAGTTGAAGTGATATAAATGGATGCCAAAGATAAAGGAAATGCGTACAGAAAGCAAAAATACTGGATATGTTCAAACCTGAAATCATCTTGTTTTCATAGCCATGTACAAGGAAAAAAGAATATGTTTATAACTTGTTGCATATGTCTATACATTTGAAAATGTAGCATCAAACTGTCCCTGTTCATGTCAGTGGGTGTTCTGACGCTGTACATATTGAGGTCAGGGTTTGTTGTCTAGAAAGCAAGAAAATGCTGGATAGGTTCAGACTGTTAACTGCCATCCAAAATACACTACTGTATTTTAGATAGTAAGAGAAATAATTTTATGGCGGAAATTTTTTAAAATAAAGATGTCTGGGAGGAATCTGGCACTCCTGTACAGTAGTTATGTGGTCTCATGATTTGCTGCATTTGCAAAGAAGCCAACATTGTAACTTTTGCAATGCCTGCAGTTCTGTAGCATTTAAATAAATCATATTGCCAGATGTGAAAAATGATGGCTTATGTATAGATGGTTTTAAAATGGAAAACCCTTCTCTTTCTTTCTAATGCCATCTAAACAGTGATATTCATCCAGGGTATTAGACCATATTGCTCGGCATTGGGAATAAAAAAAAAAACATTCTAAACATTTGATGTCTGGTTTTCATGCCAAGCAAAAACAGTTCTGTAGGGTCAAATCCTGAAAGCATATTTTTGTTTTAAATTTAAGTTTTACATGACAGTTTTGACTCGTAAAAGCTGACCTAATAAACGATGGTGCTACCAGTTTGTTTTTAGTTCCCAATCCAAAAGAGTACCCCCCTCCTTAAACTCCAAATAGGAGGTGAAAATAGTAATAATGACCGATGTAGGTATTGATCTGCCTGATGTAGGCATCAAAGGGGTATAAAGTAAAGGAAATATATATATGCTATTCATTTATGTTTCTTGGGGTACATCTAGACTACATGCCTCTGTCGCCACAGGCATGTAGATTAGGCTACCAGGCATAGGAAAATGAAGCGTCGATTTAAATAATCGCCGCTTCATTTAAATTTACATGGCTGCCGCGCTGAGCCGATCAGCTGTATGTCGGCTCAGCGCAGTAGTCTGGACGCGCGGGTGTCGACATCAAAGGCATTTGTCGACCACCCAGGTAAACCTCATCCCAGGAGGCATACCTGGGAGGTCGACAAATGCCTTTGATGTCGACACCAGCGTGTCCAGACTACCGCGCTGAGCCGACAAACAGCTGATCGGCTCAGCGCGGCAGCCATGTAAATTTAAATGAAGCGGCGATTATTTAAATCGCCGCTTCATTTTCCTATGCCTGGTAGCCTAATCTACATGCCTCTGGCGACGGAGGCATGTAGTCTAGACGTACCCTCAGCCTTTTTCTGATGGACAGTTGCCACCAGATAGAATCATAGAATACTTGAACTAGAAGAGATCTCGAGAGGTCATCACGTCCAGTCTCCTGCACTCACGGCAGGACTAAGCACCATCTAGACCATCTCTGTCAGGAGCTTGTCTAACCTGTTCTTAAAAATCTCCAATGATGGAGATACCACAACCTCCCTAGGAGATTTATTCCAGTGCTTAACCACCCTGCCAGGAAATTTTTCCTAATGTCCACCCTAAACCTTCCACACTACAATTTAAGGCCCTTGCTTCTTGTCCTGTAATCAGAGATTAAAGAGAATAATTTTTCTCCCTCCTCCTTGTAACACCCTTTTGGATCTTTGAAAGCGGACATCATGTACCCTCTCAGTCTTCTCTTTTCCAGAGTAAATACCCCAGGTTGTTCAGTCTTCCCTCATAGATTATGTTTTCTAGATCTCTAATTATTTTTGTTGCTCTTATCTGGACCTTCTCCAGTTTCTCCACACCTTTCCAGCAACTTAGTGCCCAGAACTGGGTGCACTACTCCAGTTGAGGCCTAATCAGTGCAGAATAGAGTGGAAGAATTACTTCTTGCCTATGTCTACACTGCCCAGTCTAGCGCAAGAACATATGCAAATAAGGCGCAGCAATGAATATTGCCATGCCTCATTTGCATATTTAATGAGCTGCCATTTTTGTGCAAAAAACCCCTCTTGCGCAAGAGCCGTTTTGCCGCTTATTTTCAGGCAGAATGGCTCTTGCGCAAGAGGGTTTTTTTGCACAAGAAGGAGCAGTGTAGACTGCTCCTTCTTGTGCAAAAATGGTGGCTCATTAAGTATGCAAATGAGGTGTCTTGCTTATAACTTTCCTGTTAATGCATGCCAGGATGATGTTTGCTTTTTTTGCAATGGTGTCACACTGTTGATTCATATTTAGCTTGTGGTCCACTATGACCCCTCGATCCCTTTCTGCAGTATTTCTTCCTAGACAGTCATTTCACTTTTTGTATGTACAAAACTGATTGTTCCTTCCTAAGTAGAGTACTTTGCATTTGTCTTTATTGAATGTCATCCTGTTTACCTTAGACAATTTCTCCAGTTTGTCCAGATAATTTTGAATTACGCAGTAATTCCTCATTTAACATGATAGATGCATTTCTGAAAATGTCCGTGCGAAGCGAAAACGTGCTATGCAGGGTCGATTTTCCCATTAAAAATAATGGGAAAGGTGGGGATTACATTTCAGGTGGCAGTTTTTTTGTTGGTGCTGGGTCGTCAACAACAACGTTAGATATCTAGCAACACAAGTCGCCGTGGTTTGTTAAAACACAAAGATAAACATGTGAGTGAGTGGAGAAGTGCTGTGACTACATGTATTCATCTGCTCATGCGTATTACCACTGTTTTCACCAACTTACACCACCGCATGAAGTAGTCCGCCACTTGATTATTTTTGTGTTATTTTGGGGATGGTCGTGTTATTCAAAAAAGTTCCCTAAAAAAAAATTGTGCTATTGTGAAAACGTGTTAAGCGGGCATGTGCTAAACAAGTAATTACTGTAATTCTATCCTCCAAAGTACTTGCAACCTCTCCGAGCATGGTATCATCTGCAAACAAAGTGTCCTCCCTATGCCATTATCTATATCATTGTTGAAAATATTGAACAGAACCAGCCCCAAAACTAATCACTGTGGCATCCCACTTGTTATACCCTTCCAGAATTACTGTGACTAATTGAAAACTACTCTCTGAAAATGGTTATCCAGCCAGTTATCACCCACCTTATATCTCTGTTTCTTTGTCCGTCTCTCCTCTTCTCTGTTCTTTTTTTCTTTGCTTTCTGTTTTATGCATAGTAATATTGTTCCTCTTTCCCTCACTTGTTCTTTCCTCATTTTCCCCACTTATCAGAAAGCCACATGGAATTCAGGGTGTCCACTAGTGTCTCCGTAGGACTGGGATGCATATGTTTTCATGGATCAGCTGAGTGAGGATGGGAAAAAGACATACAGTTAAGTACACGTAAGCTGCTCTGGGATTCAGGGATGCTTTGGGAACAGGCAATGGAAAGCCAGACACATTTTCAGGAAGCTGTTTGCTGCTTTATCCATAGCTATGGGAACACATTTGCCATGGAAGCTGGGGTGAATCTGAGAATCATACTGTTGATTTGCCCCACAGGTTGGGTAACTCACTATACAAATCAATGACATTGGTCTGCTGTATTTTAAGGGAGTGACATGTGTAAAAGATATTGAGGGGATCTATTAGAAAATTAAACAGGCTTGGTTGTCCCTTTTCACCTGCAACTGTTACTAGAAAGAAAGCATCACACAGTCAAAAGAGAAGTGATAGAAATGTAGCCGTGTTAGTCTGGGGTAGCTGAAGCAAAATGCGGGACAATGTAGCACTTTAATAAACCATCTTGTTAGTCTTTAAAGTGCTACATTGTCCTGCATTTTGCTTCAAAAGAGAAGGGCATCTTTTATCCATTAGCTTTCCCTCCCAGCACAAACCTTGACCTAATTCCTGGAACCATGTTCTTTTTGGTTGCTGCTGCATGTAATGTATTCTGTAAGTAATACTGGCATGTTTGTCTATGTTTCTTTTCACTGCAAGAAATTTACTTCTTCATAAGGCATTTTATGATTTTTTGGGGGTAAAGAATGTTCTTGTTTTCTTTTTGCACTGCACTGCAAAAAACATTAATACACTAAATGTTTCCATACCATAAGGTACACAGTCATCAATTAGATTTTATTTTATTATATTCCCAGTTCTTTCCACCACCTTGTACTAGACGTTTTAGTTACATATCATTCTGATTTGTTGATACCTAACTAATGCTTAACTGTTTTAGGTGGATCCTTAATCTTGCAATCTCTTCGAAATACTCATTTGATTTTTTTTACAAATATACACAAGCATCTAATTGTTCTGACAGCATTGTGACCCTATCCTAGTGAGAGACAATGCATTTCCTGGCAACAGACAAGGCCAATCTGACAAACTTTTGATATTGACTTCATGACATTCCGCATTTTGTAGAGCTGTTGTCTTGACAACTAAATTTCAACTAAAAATAGAAAACTGAAGAAAAATGTACTGAAGAAAAACATCCAAATTTGCCATACATTCTTGAAAAATACTTCAGTTTACTTTCGAATATAGGGCTGATTACAGAAAGATTGGGGCATTTTATATGAATTTTATATTAATCATTTCCATACAGGTATTTTTAAAAACTTTCATCATAGTATCTTAATTTCATCACATGTTTTTAAATGTTGTTTGTATTGGAAGAATGCTGTGTGCCTTTTGTGTGTAATGGAAACTCTCCCTTTCTTTGCACTGTAATGGCTGCTCTGTACATCGGTGGGGATGTATTTTCTGGCTTAAGACATAAGGATGCAGGCCAAGTTAATTTAGTATCAGAAATGCCAATGATAAGTAGTGGTGCTGGTCTGGGGGAGTTCTAGCTGGAACTTGGAGAACAAGAATGCATTGCTGTCTTCACTGAGCCACTGCATGTGTGTGTGTGAGAGAAAACAGTGACTGGTTTAGTCACAGGACATAATCGATTGTTGGTACAGACCCATAGTGTTTCAGTACTCAGAAATGGCATTTGATGATGATAGAGGAAGAAGCCAAATTAATCAGTGACAGCCAGACAGCTAACGTATCTTCTGCAATAGTTGAGATTGGATAAGGTGCACCAGATATGCCATATGATTATCATTGTCTTGGTCACTTGACGTTACCTCCTACAATACATTTGGAGAATGATAAAATGTTCTAGTTTTATGAATTTTTCAAATTATAGGCAGGGCTGGTAACATCACATATTAGTAAGATTGCCTGACACTTCTCATTAACAGTGCCTGTTTTCAGTTGCTTATAACTTTGCCAAACTTTTAAGCATTCAGACTGAAATTTTCCATTTTGAATGTCTGTCTCAGGCTGAAGTATTCTGGAAAATGTCAGTCAAAATGGTTTAGCAGTTTCCAAGTGAGGTTTAGGAATAACATACTGAAAAAAAAATGTTAAAAACCCCCTGGCAATTTTTTTCTTTGGGAAGCTCTAGGGGCCCCGTAGGGCTTTGGAGCTGAGACTTCAGATTTGATAGGGGGATGACCCTTGCCTTTTGCTTTGCATGTGAAAATGTGCTCAGTTTTGGGCAAGTTATAAGTTTGAACAGTTAGCACGTCAGAGATTTTAACTGGTAAACTCCAAAGCACATTCCCTGAGCATATTCAAGCCTCTCTCAGCTCCTGGTGCAGACCAAACTGCACAGAGGGACTGAGCATGAGGGACTGAGCATGCTTTGGTCTAGAATTACATGGGTGTAGCCGGACTTTGCCTGTACTGGCTTCTTTTAGCTGCTGTGGACTGGGGTATGTCCAGGCTCTAAAACTGAGAGTAGTGAACCCATCTCTCCTGTGTTCTCAGTGATACTCCTAGTTGGCACGCAGGCAGCCTGGAGAAGGAAGTAGTCTGCTGACAAAGCAGGAAGAACAAAAGCCAGAATTGGGGTAAGGAACGGAACAGACTGGAATGAAGAATCTAGTGAGATTGGGACTGGTAATAAGGGAAGTGAAATGTAGGAAAAGCTTCATTCAAAGAATATTATTAGGGTTGTAAAGTCAAGCACCCAAAATGCATGATGTAGTCTTCAATTATATAATCACGTGTTATTTCCAGGGGATCCCTGCCCAGTGCACAGGATGGACCTGCTGTAAGTGTGCTTCACAATTGTAAAAGAGACTGATTAGAAGGTGAATAGTGAATGAGGAAGAGGACTACAGTAAGGGAGAAGCATCTCATGGTGGAGACATTTTGAATGTTGCCCTAGAAAACTGGGCTATCCATGCCTCTGCCACACAGTTCCGTGTAGCGCTAGTCAAGTCAGTTAAACCACAGTTGGTCCCTAGTTGTCTGTAGTGGGTATGGAGTCTGCTATGTAACAACTCTGGCATGCTGATCTGTAATAATTTTATGAATATTATATGTGATCTGGTTAGTAAGATAGTGCCTGTGTACTTATTTTGGCTCATTGGGTTTTCCTGTATGAACATGTTGGTTTATATTAACAGTGGGTTTTGGAAAAACAAGCAGGAAGGCAACACAATAATTTTAAATAAGCAGCCCCTCAGCACACACTAGGGGCAATTACAAGACCAAGCTATTAGAAACAAAGATGCTCCTTCTAGGTTTCTGCCATAGCTATACAGCTGGCAGTCTAGAGACCAGAGGGACACTAAATGGTTTAAAATGTTCTCTGAAGTGAAGGGCTGGAGGAGTTGTCATTAGGGTCCACCTAAGATTTCGAGTGGATGATGTGCAGCCTTAAGGAAGACAGGCATAGACTGGCACGTACTATAGCCATTATTTTTTGAAAATGGATTTCTCCAAAACGATTTAGTTCTAAATAAATTTCACTTTGCTGTAAGAAAGCTTCCTGGTCTCTAGAAACCACTGGCCATAGCTCCCAAGGTGCTGAATTGCAGGAACTGAGCCTTGGCTTGGGCCTGCTGAGGTAATCACTTCTGGGTCCTGGGTACTGGAGTCCAAGCTCCAGTTTGAAAGTGGGGAAATTGGTACCATGTCAGAGCTGACAAGGCCTGAGATATGGTATCAGGTGCAGTTAGAGAGTCAGGGGGTCAGAAGTGCGGTCAGCCTGGTAACTTGGATGGCGTGTCCCACTTGGATGGTGGCATAAATTGTCATTGCTCCTTTTGCCTTAAAAATTGTGCCTGATTTCATTGTTTCTTCTCCTTCCCAGTGTTTTGAAGCATAACTTGACCTATTTGACAGCATTCTGAAGATTAGTAAAATCAATATTTTAAAAAAAAACAACCCCAAACAGCCCCATCTCACACTAGGTGGCACTGTTCAGTTTCATCACATTTGGCTTGTTCTTCCGTGGTTCAGTTCCTGTCCATATCAGATGAAAGACCAAGGCACATGCTTTGTGACAGTGCATCCTCTGTGAAGCTGAACAGCTCATCTAGGGTACGTCTATACTGCAGTGCTATTTTGGGATACTACCAGTATCCCAAAATAGCTATTCCACATCTTTGAAACAAGCCTGTTATTTCAAAATATAACAGGCTCGCTGTTCTGATGTTCCTGTAAACCTCGTTCCACGAGGATTAAGAGACATTTCAGAATAGCGTTCTATTTCAAAATTTGGTGCTGTGTAGACAGTACCAAATTCTGAAATTAGCTACGCAATTTGCAGTGTAGACATACCTCTATTATGGTAATATTTAATCTCAAAGATGGGCTTAGATAAGGCTCAATTATAACACTCATTCTGTGAGAAACCCATGGGCTGTGTCTACACTGGCCCCTTTTCTGAAAGGGGCATGCTAATTTTAAACTTCGTAATAGGGAAATCCGCGGGGGATTTAAATATCCCCCACGGGATTTAAATAAAGATGTCCGCTGGAATAAAGCCCTTTTGAAAGTAGGAATAAGAGATCCTCCGGAAAAGGGCTTTATTCCGGAGGATCGGGCCAGTCTAGACGCTCTTTTCCGGCTTTTCTACAAGCCGGAAAAAAGCGGTGGACATCTTTATTTAAATCCCGCGGGGGATATTTAAATCCCCCGCGGATTTCCCTATTACAGAGTTTAAAATTAGCATGCCCCTTTCGGAAAAGGGGCCAGTGTAGACACAGCCACGATGTTTTGGCTCAGCATTAAGTTGATTTTTAAAGTATAAGTTATTTTGTAGAAGAAGCTGTAATGTACAAGCGAAGACTGGACATAGGAATTTATAGTAGAAGTCATTTAGGAACAGACTATTCAGTTGCTGCAAAGAATACCAATAGGATCCTAGGCTACACCAAGTGGGGTTATTTGAGTAGAAAAAGGAAACTCATATCACTGTGAAAAGTACTGTGGTGAGAATCTTTTTGTGGGGGTGTAAATAGGGGAAGGGTGATTTGAATATATTGGGGTAAACAAGTTCAGTTTTGCAACTCTGTCTGTGGTAGGGATTTTATAGAAGTACCTATTATATCCATTGAATGCTTGGAAAGAGAGAATATTTGTGTTTAAAATTATATTAGTATTATATTGGAAGTTGGATAAGAACCCCTTGTAAGTGACGTAAATGTACTGCAGAATTTTTGTGCTCAGACACATATTGGGAAAGGGGGTCTCTGGTTTTTTTTGCAACATATCTCACCTCATATCTGACACATTCACTACACTAAAATGTTTTACAGGATATTTACTCCTAAAGAGTTACATATAAGGTATATCTACTGAAAACTCATAACTTGTCAAAATTCATAATCGTTCTGAGATGTGTGTCTGGGTGATATTTAAGGAATAATGTTTTTATAGTGAAGGTATTCTATTTATTTAAAAACATAGTGTGTTCGACAATTCTCGGGGTACCCAGGACTGACATGTAAAATGACATGTGACCACATTCTACCTTCTAACTAAAAATAAGTGACCCATATCAAATCCAACCTGTTTTTGTTCCCTGGCTCAGCAGGGGTTTTTAAATATTAGGTTTTCCTTGTATATCTATTTGATAAGATCAGCATGTACATTGTAGATTTGCAGAACCTCTGGCTTGCAGATTTCCCCCTTATAGGAAAGTTAGGCTGAGGAGATTGACCATCCAGAGGTGCCTACTGGTAGAATCTTTCAGGAGGCAGGTGGGTGAGCTGTAGAAAGAGGTGGATAGTCTGGGGAGCATCTATGCAGAAGAGGAATTAATTAAAAACATGCATAGAGAGATGTCCAAATTTGAGGGAGGAATCCAGCTGGAGAGGACTGCAATAGCACCACAAAGCGAGGAGGAAACTTCTTCACAGGGAGAAATTGGTTGCTGGTTATGTCTGGCAGCAGGCAGTGCTCCACCCTTGCTCCCAACCTACTGTCTATAGAGATAAAAAATGGCATGCTGCCATGAGAACGAGGGGTAAAGGCTCTTTCCCAAAGGTGGATAAGGAGAATCTATGTATTTCCAAATCTGAGAGGCTCATGGTGACCACTGGAAAGAAAAATGAAGGGGGAAGTGGTCAGTGACTCCCTTCTAAGGTGAACGGATGCATCCATCCACAGGCCTGACCTAGCATCCCAGGAGGTGTGCTTCCTGCCAGGAACCTGCATCTGAGACATTATGGAAGGATTGTCTAGGATCATCCATCCCTCCCACTACAACTCTAAGCTGCTTACCTATGTGGGCACTAGTGATACTGCAAAGTAGGAACCTAGGCTGATCAGAAGTGACTTCAGGGCTCTGGTAGTAGGATGAAAGAGCAAGAGAGGTCGGTGCTGTTCTCTTGGATCCTTCCCATCCAGCGTGAGGGTCCAGGCAGAGACAGACACATCCTGGCGATAAATGCATGGCTGTATGGTGATATTGCCAGGAGGGATTTGGTTTCTTCAGCCATGGGATTCTGTTCCGCAAAGGATTGTCAAGCAGAGATGGGGTCCATCCATCAAGTAAAGGGAAATACAGATTGGCTAACCTAGTGTGGCAGGCTTTAAACTAGGATTGATGGGGCAGGAGACAAAAACCCACAGCTGAGTCCAAAACATGGAGACTTCAGTGAAGGATCAGAATCTGGAGGAAAACTTCAGCGAGGACTAAGGGCAAGCAAGAAAGGAAGAGAGTTGGTGGGCATTTCATGACTGGAATATTGGCATAGAAGGGTAGATCTTATTCAGGAAGGATAGACAGAGAAAAAAAGTATGAGGTGTTGCCTTGTATATCAAAGATGTATACGCTTGTACTGAGGTGGAGAAAAAATGTGGAATGGCAAACCTGTTTAAAGTCTTTGGGTAAGGATAAAACGGGTAAAAACAAATGGGGATACAATGGTAGTGGTCTACTAAGAGGTGGATGAGACTTTTTTAAAATCAACTAACAGAATCATCCAAAGCACAGAATTTGGTGGTGATGGGAGACTTCAACTACCCAGATATCTGTTGGGAAGATAATACAGCAAGGCGCAGATTATCCAACCAGTTCTTGGAATGCATAGGAGTAGGACGCTCCCTAAAAGAGTCCACTACATCAGCGTTCCCTGGTAGCTGTGCACTTGTGCTGCCCAGCTCATTAGGAAAGTGCTCACAGCCAGGTATTTTTGTTCCTTCTGATAGTGCATATTCGCACATGCTTTGCTGCACATAAAAATATGTTCTGTATATGGATGGAAAAAATCGGAACATGGATGGAAATATTAGAGGGAACATTAGAGGGAAGTTTAGATATCTAACTTGTCTAAGTAAGGGTATACCTGCACTACAGCATTATTTCAATAGTTAATTCAAAATAAGTTATTTCGAAATAATGCGTCTACACACAAAATACATTTTGAAACAGTGCGTCCACGTTGAGTGGACGCTGAATCGCATTTAAGGCCGGCTGGAACCAGGCCCGGCAGGGCATCAGGTCAGGAGTTACTTTGTGTGGCTGCTGCTTGAGGCTATCTGAGGCCTGTGCTTAAAAGGACCTCCCCTGGACAGCTGGTTCTCAGCTTTCCCTGCTTGCTTGCCTACCTCAATGAGGGACAGCAAAGCATTTTGTCTCTGCGTGCTCTGGTTGCCCTCACTCGGGACACCCCAGGACTCTGCACCATGGAGCCAGAGCTGCCATGGGCACTCTGGTGCTTCTCGTGGATATGTTGCTGTGAGCCTGGCTGCACTTTCTGCAGGCTGCCATCTGGGAGGTCCATCGGGGGCTGTCAGTATCCAGGAGGCCCTGCGGGAGAGCTTCCACCCTGAGGAGTACTAAGAGCCTCCCTGGTCTGCCCCACTGGGGGCTTGTGTCTCATTCCTCCCTCATGTCCTTCCACTTACCCATCCCTAACCCCCCTTCCTGATGCCAAATAAAATACATGTATTTTCATGAACACAAACTCTCTTTATTTAACTAAACTTGGGGGAGGGGAGGAATGAAACTCTGGTGAGACTGGGGAAAGGAGGCGGGAGAGGGGAAGAGAGAGGGTGAGGGGGAACCTAGGAGGAGGGAGCTGGAAGGGGGAAGCAAGGGGAAGAAGGGGGAGGAGAAGCTCAAGGCTGAGGGTTGGGGGGTCTCGCCGGACCAACTTGATTGTCGTGCAAACCTGCTCCTGGGTTCTCACGTGGCCTTTGGTGGCCAGGCTCTCAGCTATCCTGACATAGACGGCTGCGTTCCTCCATCTAGTGCAGAGATCATGGATGATTCAGGGAATTTTGGGCCAGGCATCTTAACTTTGGTACCTGGAAAGATAATGGAATAAATATTCAAACAATACATTTATAAGTACCTAGAAGAAAATAAGTATCAATCAACATGGATTTGCCAAGAACAAATCATGTCAAACCAACCTAATATCCTTGTTTGACAGGGTAACAAGCCGTGTAGATATTTGGGAAGCAGTAGATATCATATGTCTCCAAAGCTGGATTATGAAAGGGGTTTTAAGATCTGCAGCCCCAAGACCCTAGGATGCAGCAACTAAAGCCGCGGCATGATGTAGCTCTGCCTCCCCACCCTCCTGGCTGGAGCTGTGTGTGTTTCTGCTAGTAGAGCTCACCTACAGGCTCCCCCTTTGCTATTCCCATTGACCAGGAATCGAGGTGAATGGGAGCGGCAGGGAGCAGTGTCTGCAAGTTCAGGGCTGTGCAGAACCACGTTACCCCTCTTCCTCCAGAAATGGTGCCAGGGAAGTGCCCCAATCCCCTGACCCTTCTGGCCCCCTCCCAGACCCTGCCTCTCACCCCCCAGCCTGCTCCTCCACCCTATCTTCCACACAGACCCTGCACCCTTACGCCTTCGCAGCCTCCTCCCACACACTGAAACTCTCATTTTGTCCCCACCCTGGAACTTAGGGTTCACTACAAAAATCTACTAGCCCTAAGCTCCTGGAAGAGTTAATTTCCCCTCCCCCCGTATGTCTTGACTTTAGTAAGGCTTTCCCTACCGTCTCATGTGATCTTATCATAATCAAACTAGAGAAATATAGCTTAGACAAACCTGCTATAAGGGAGGTGCACAACTGGCTGGAAAGCTGTGCTCAGAGAGAAGTTATCAATGATTCAGAATCAAATTGGAAGGGCATATTGAGTGGAATCCTGCAGTAATTTGTCCTGGGTCTGGTTCTAGCCAATATATTATTTGGAGAATGACTTAGAAAGAACATTTATAAAGTTTGTGCGAGATATCAAGTTGGGAGGGGTTGGAAGGCCTGGGAGTATAGGATAAGAGTTCAAAATAATCTGGACAAACTGGAGAAATGGCTTGAATTAAATAGGATGAAATTCAGTAAGAACAAATACTCCATTTATAAAGGAAAAGTCAATTGCACAAATACAAAATGGGAAATGACTGCCTTGGGTGGAGTACTGTAGTAAAGGATCTAGCAGTTATAGTAGATCACAAACTAAATGTGGTCAAACAAGTGTAATCCTGCTACAAAAATAGCAAACATCATTCTGGGATGCATTAGTAGGACTCAGAGTGTAGTAAGCAAGAAACAAAGAAGTAATTCTTCTGCTCTACTCAGCACTGATAAGGCCTCAGCTGAAATGTGTTGTCCAGTTCTGGGCATCGCACTTTGGGTGTGTCTAGACTACATGGGTCTGTTGACGGAGCCATGTAAAGTAGCTTACCCGACATAGTCAATGAAGCGGGGATTTAAATAATCCCTGCTTCATTAAAATAAAAATGGCCACCGTGCTGTGCCGACAATCAGCTGATCCGGCACAGCGCGGCAGTCTAGACGCGGATCGGTAAACAAGGGAAGCCTTTGTCGATCGCTCCCTTATGCCTCGTGAAACTCGTGAAATTATTTAAATCCCTGTAAACTACTTTATGGAGCCATGTAGTCTAGACACACCCTTCAGGAAAGATGTGGACAAATTGTAGAAAGTCCAGAGAAGAGCAACAAAACGTCTAGAAAACATGAACTATGAAAAAAGAATGGAAAAAAATTGTCTTAGTGTAGAGAAGGGAAGACTGAGGAAGAGACAGAGCAGTCTTCAAGTACGAAAAGGTTGTGATAAGGAGGATAGTGATAAATTGTTCTCATTAACAACCACTGAGGATAGGGCAAAACACAATGGGCTTAAGTTTCATCAAGGGAGATTCAGGTTTGATGTTAGAAAATACTAACTGTATTAGTAACTTAGCGATAGCTAAGCACCACAACAAATTTTCTTGGGGAGGTTGTATAGTTTCTGTCACTGGAGGTTAAGAATCATTAAAGTCAAACAGACACCTGTCAGGGATAGTCTAGATCAATGTTTCTCAACCAGTGGTACAAATACCTTTAGGGGTACTTGAGAGAACTCGGGGGGGAAGGGTGTACGTCAACACAACTGAAATTAGGAGAAAACCGAATTTTTGTTGTAAGTTTTATAGTGCTCTCTCATTTTTGTACTTTTTATACCCAAAAATTTCTTTGTCTGCTTGCCTATGATTAAGTTGTTTAAACAAATGTGTTGTAATGGTAGAAAATTTTTGTGTGTGTCTGAAAACTGTAGGTACTGGGGGTATTTATAATTTTTTAAAAGGGGTACTTTATAAAAAAAAAGGTTGAGAAACACTGGTCTAGTTCCGGCTACTCAACACTTGGACACAGCTCGCAGGATGGGATCCTGTGAACATGGCGTCTTCTGGGAACACGCTTCACAACAGTGAGGTGTCTCCCAGGTGGGGTGAGCTTGAAAGACGGAAGTGGACAGGTTGGCTGAAACAGCTGGGTACAGAGTGTCCGCATTTCTAGCCCCCAGGGAGGAGGTGCCCAGAGCACCAGGGCATTGTGTGAAAAAAGCTATTTGCATATATTTGCATATATATGCAACCACTCTTAAATTGTGGCCCTTGGCATGTGCTGTGAGTATCATTGTGGCCCCTGGGGCCTCCAAAGTTGAGTAGTCCTGATCTAGAGATAATACTTAGTCTTGCCTCAGTACAGGGGACTGGGTGAAATGGTCTTTTTGGGTCCCTTCTGGTCCTACATTTCTATGATTTGGTGTGTTGTATGCTCTGGACAGGAGCTTTTCCTTCAACCTGAGTCCTGGAGAAGTCCAGAGTTCTTTATAGAAATAGCCCCACACATGTCAGTATTACTACAGTAATCTATAAAGGTTTGGACCATTACTGTAGATTAATTTAGTATTTTAATAAAGAGCAGTGGATTGGGTAAATGTCCTCCCAACATGGAACTGGACTGTTACGTCTTCTCTCTTACCTGGATTCTTGCATAGAATAATTTTCTCTTTCTTCACAACCACCATCATGAATGGTTGCATTGAAATGTTGGTATTCATTGTTTTGGGGGTTTTTGTTTTTTGTTTTGCTTTTAACGCAAATTCCTATTTATTGGGCACTTGTCTTTCCTATATACTACCAGTGTATTAAAAAGATTATTTGTCAATAGTAGATATAATAAGAAAGTCAATGATTCAGATGGTTAAGTGGATGGTAGACTTCTTTAACAAATCTAGAGTTTGTGTAGGGTGTGCAGGCTGAGAGTTCCTCTTCTCCATTTTCAGTGGAGACGTTTTCCATATTCACTTGGTTTTCACCTGCAACTTTTATGTGGTGAGATTTAGGACTTTTTAAATTATGTGAATCAAGAGATCTCAGACCCCTTTCAACACCTTTATTTCAGTGACTGCTGAAGTTTAGTGAAGCTCTTTTCTCTACTCCTTTTTCATCTTACCTTAGTTAAACTGTTGTGGGTGGATTCCACCTTCTGGGATTCCAGTGGACTAAAGAATCCTCTCCAGTCTAGATATACCCATTAAGAACCAGTTTGCTTACTTTCGCAAAGATGCTTGAGCAGGCTGTTTGCTTTTCCTCTTGGTCTTCAGTTATTGAAGGCAGATCACAAATGAAAATATTTCATTTTCCTCTGGCAAAGCAGATGTTTATTTTCAGTAGCAGTTATAGAGGAACCAGATCTGGTGTCGTGCATCGCTTTCAGTTTTGTGGCTGTTGTCACTTTGCCAACACAACTGGAATTAGCTTAATTTACAGACATGCCAGCTGTTGAAGTGGAACAGTGTTCAAAGAACCTTGGTTCTGCTTCTCTGAATAACCTCTTGCTGGTTATACTTAAAACTCAGTTTACAGTACCTTGATGAAATCATAAATCTGTTAGAATAATGTTTTACATGCACAAAGTGCATTAAAGTTGAAACTCTTTAAACAGCTATCTGCAGCAATAAACCTTCAAATGGATTCCAGTGACATAAGATTCAAAAATTTAATATTGTATCATATACCGACTAAAAAGAAGATATATTTTATACATATAAGAGTCTCTCTCTCTCTCTCTCTCTCTCTGCAGAGCTGGCAGTGCCATCTGTAATTAAAGTTCCCAGACACTTTCCAATATAAGAGCCTGTTTTCAGTTGCATATAACTTTGCCAAACTTTAGCCTTAAACTATTTGAGCTGAAATTTTCCAAGGTAGGTGTGTGGCTCAGGCTGAATTTTTCCTGGGGGGAAGTTTCAGCTAAAACAGCTGTTTTTGTGGGTGAGGTTGGGAAAAAAATGTTTGGCTTCTGTTTTTAAAAAATATGTTCTTACAGCTGCTTTGAAAAGCTCCATCATGTCTCCATGATGGTCTTGAAATTTAGCAAAGTTGTTATAAGTGCCAGGATGGTGATTTTTATTTCAAGCGAGTCTTGTCAATGGTGCCAACAAACTTTTTTCATACACAGTGAATCTGCATCTAAATGAGGTTTCCTTACACTCTGAAAGTGAGAATTTTATTTTTTTTTGCTTTAATTTTGGAGTGCTCTTCTGTACGATAACATATTACATTTTAAAAAACCACAGTGAAAGAATATGAAAATTACAAAATCAAGCACATAGAAATGAGCAAATGCCTGTACTATTTTAATTCGGCCTCCTTATCCATATGCCCCAAAGGTATTTCTTCACCCCCACCTCCTGCAGGCGGCAGCAGGAGCAGCACTGAGTAAGCAGTCCATCTTCACCCTATGTGTTTCCTGGAGGCACTCTCCCACAGAATGGCCGCACTTCCTTTAGGGAGCAGGCAGCGGTATGGGGGGAAAGATCTGGGCAGCAGCAGTATGGAGGAAGTGGCTGAAGCCAACAAGCAGACTGGCCAATGGAGGAGTGAGTATGATTAGCTGTGGCTGCAAGAGGGGCCAGCGATAGGAAAGCAAGAGTAAGCTGATGGGAACAGAGCAGTGACCAGGAGTGCTGGGAAGTGATTTGTGGGCAAAGCGGGGGTGGGGATAAATAGAAGTAATGGTCATGGCCCAAAAAAAGACAAAACACAGTTGATGGAATCGGTGGATCACCCTAGTAAAAAGTTTGGGGACCACTGGACTGAGCACACATTTTTAATTACATGATCACATACTATTTTTCTAAATTATAACAATTTTCTACTAAGTACATATGAACTGAGAGTGGGGCCCCCCAGGCTTATAGTTTATTTGTTTTGTTTTTTTACAGAGCTGGCAAAAGGTACATCCTCCCCGACCCCAGGGTGACACACATACAGCTCTTTTTAGGTCACTTTAGTAAAATTGTGGAGCAAGTAGAGCTCCTGTTCTGAATATTTCAAATATACCAGATTATGGCCACTTTCCATCATAATGGCAGATACATTTTTACCCTTGGTGTGCCATAGCCAAGGGTTAAAAACACTTGTGGAGGCAGCATGAGTATTTCATATTTTGCTCTGAAAAATTCTCATTTTATAAAAAACTAAGAAGAGGATTTCTCAATTTCTCATTAAAGTATTAAAAAGATACTCGTTAAACAGCGTGTATTTGATGCTATGTTTAAATAATATCTTTGTAGTAGGTTGGCTTGCTGTCTGCATTCTAGGGTAATACAATTATGCCTGTTGTCTGAGCTTAGGCTCATGTCAGAAAACTCATTTGGTTAGCGTTGGTCTACACCTTAGCCACATCTCTCTGGGGTATGAAAAAAATCCACACCTCCTGAGAAACAGCTATGATGACTTCACTTGATATAGACAGTGCTGGATCAATGAAAGAATTGGGGGAGGTGGATTAACTGCAGTAACAAGAGAATACATCCCATCGCTGTTGTGTCTAGACTGAAATGTGCCAGCGGCACAGCTGCAGAGTTTTAAATGTAGTCATAGCCTTAGAGCAGTGGTTCTCAAAGTGAGGTCTGTGGCTGCCTTCCAGGTGGTTTGTGGCTCAAGCGCAGCCCACCCCATCCTCCCCCACGCAGCAGGGAGCCCGTGCTGTGGCTTGAGACTTGCGGTCGCTGCACAGGCGCACCAGCTCTAGCTTCCCTCTCGGAGGGTGCATGAGCTGGAGGACTGGGCGGCCCAGTGAGTAGAGCGGGTGGCATGGAGCTGAACATGGGGCCCTCCACTGAGATGCTGCAGGTAGCCGAGGAGGCCTTTGGTGGCAGAAACTTCAGCCTAGCGGTTAAGATCTACAGCTTGCAGCTGGCCAAGCTGCCACAGCACGTACAGGGCCTCTCCCTGTGCCAGGGGGACATGATGGTCAATGCCAGTCACATGACCAAGGCCCTGGAGGCAGGCTGGCCCACCTGCGGACTGAGGAGCTGCGAGAGCTGGCCGAGAGCCTGGCGCTCAGCCCACGTGAGAAGGCGCCGCACCTGCTGCCCTGGCTCGCTGGGGGCCCCAAAGGGGAGGGTGAGGTGCTGGGCAACCCCGGCTGCTGCCGACTACCAGTGTCTGCTGAACTGCCCCTTGTGTTGGCGGCTGCTGTGTGAGCCAGTGACCCTGCACGGTGGCCACACCTGCTGCCGCTGCTGCGCCAAGCCCGGCACTATGGCTGTTGCCATTGGCCCTGGCATGCTGCCACCCACGTGCCTGGTCCCACCAGCCCCCAGATCAGTGTGGTGCTGGACAACTTGCTGGAGAAGTGGCTGAAAGTGGAGAGCTGGGCTGCACGGTGACTGCAAGGCTTGAGCGGCAGCACAGGTTCCCCACTGTGCGGGGGAGGGGGAAGAAAGAGGGGGCTGAGCTCCCTCCCCACCCTGCTCCAATGGCAGCACAGGGACGTGTCAGACCTCGCTCCCTCATCCCACAATCCACCTCCTGCCTAGATCCTGCATCCCTGTCCCACTCGTTGGCAGACCTGTCCCACACACTGAACCCCTCACTTTTGGCCCCACCCAAGTGCTTAATGGGGTCCACAAAATCCACTAACTCCAGAAAAGTAAATCTTGCCTGTGGGAAGTGCTGAACGTCAGTCCTCCCTGTTCCTTCCCCTCACCTCTTGGGGCTAGAGTGCCAGAAAAATGAGGTGTCTCAGTTGGGAGCCACATCAGTGAGGGTTGGGGGTTTTGGGAGGAGTTTTTTTGTTTCTCACTTGTGAGGTCCCCAACTGATTTTTCTGTGGGTCAGTGGCTGCCAGTCGAAAAAAGGTTCCCCATCTCTGCCATAAATAAAGAAAACATGGGAACCTTTTGCGTTGAACATAAATGAATATTTTACTTTATTGAAAATTAAATTTGATAAACTAACATGAGAAAGTTAAATTACTTAATCTGTTTAATAACTTACATTAAACCATTCTCCCCAGCTGCAGCACTAGCAAAATGGTTCAGGCATGATTATGTAATTAACAGTGAGTTTCCATTAGCAGAAGGTGGTTCACAGAAAGGTTTGCATTGAACCAGGTGGTACATTGGCCGAAAAGTTTGAGAACCACTGCCTTTGAGAGAAGCTCTCCAAGGAATCTCAGCCACTGAATGCATTTACAAAATGGCAGAAAGTATCAATGGAATTTATAAACGAAATGTTAAGTAGTCAGGGATTATACCAGTTTGCGATGACAAATCCTTTAGAAACTAGTTCACTGTTCCCACCCAATGGGAGCTGCGAGCCGCTGTACCTGTGGAAGCTGAGGGAAAGAAAGCATTGGTGGCCTGCCAGGGGCTAGCCCCGGTGAAACGCATCCCGCCTGTGTGCTGCTTATTACCCACATCTGTTTCAGAGGAGAAATAATGGAACATCAAAATGACAGTAAATATTGTTATAGGAGTACGTTTGGAGATTGCATGTAGTTCTGGATGGATCATAGCCATCTATTTTTATTTTATTTGTAATGAATAATAAGGGAACTTTTGAAGGACAAACTTAAAGTGTGCTCCGGTCATCTGAAGAAGGGGGCTGTGCCCACGAAAGCTCATGATACATCTACATGTTTTGTTAGTCTATAAAGTGCTACCAGACCATTTGTTGTTTTTTTTCTGTACAGACTAACTCGGCTACCCCCTGAAGCTTCTCAAAATGTGCTGAAATGGAATGGGGCCATTTTGTAAGGGCAGATGATAATTATAATTTCCTTTTAATTGTGTAACTTTTTGATTTGGTTCGGTACTGGGAGGTGCTGAGCAGCTGCCAGTCCCATTGACTTTGTTAGTGGAAGGTGCTCAGTACTTTTCAGGAAGCCTTCATCAGCATGTGGGATTATAAGCAATCTCTTCTGTCCAAATATATGCAGTTTGCCATTTCCCTTTTAGTATTTTATCATGGGCAGGTCATGTGTTTTCCCACTGCAAGTGAGTTGGCCTTATTTTTAGATTTGCAAACCATAATAAACACCTGAAAACATTTCTGCATTACATGCAAGGTCTCCAGGTCAATAATCTTTCCTGTGACAAGGTGTCTTAACACTTCTGTATCTATTTAAGTTTTAACCAGAGTCGACATTAGCAATAACACTTCATTTTCGCATATAGTCTGTTTTTATTTTAATGCATTCAATAGTCTAATAGCTTTTTTTTTTTGGTTAAAATTGCTAGCACAATAGGGTTCTCATTCAGATAAAGCTTTATATGATGAATTGTATAAGACAAGAAAATTCATATTGTACAGCATGTGCAATCAAAAGAATGCAGGATGCAGGCTTGTCAGGCTGTTAATCTCTACGTGCTTTCATTTCCCTACTGTTCCCAAGTCCCTTTCTCCTACTGCTTTGCCATGCACTGTGTTAGCATGGAATCCCAGTCTCTAAAATGAAGTACTGTACTGATGCGTCAGAAAAAAGACTGGAAAGCTCCTAGTCAAGGTGAAGTGGCAGGGAAGTGCAGCATAGTATTAGGAGTGAGAGAAGAACTGCCATATAAGGTAAAGGAGTAGAGAGGATGAGAAGAAATGGAGGAGTAATGGATAGATCAGAAAGCAGAGTAGAGAAGATCTGTGAAAACACTGCGCAAAATGGGCAATTGGGGGGGGGGGGGGCGCAAAGACCATCTGAGAGCTAGAGGTGGACAAAAGATGTACCAGTTTGGAAAAGCAAAACATGAGACTAGCAGATTGCCCCCCAAAAAATACACCTAGCACTACAAATGCTTGTCTAAAAACCAAACATTGGGAGTTCTATCCATTTTAGTTGTTTAGAAATTGTATGAGGTATTCGGAACATCGCTAGATCAAGGAACTGGGAACGGGCTTTAGAGACTCTGACATTCAGTTTACTCCATCTAGAGAATGAATGGAGGATCTAGGCAGAAATTAGGGTGTAGGAGGGAGCTCAGAGTTGGAGTGTGTGGTCTAGGAAGGAGTGAGGGTGTTGGAGCAGGCTCAGAGCTGGGTTGGGTTATGAGATCTGGGAGGGAGTTAGGGATTTAGGGTACATGAGGAAGCTTAGAGCTGGGGCAGAGGGTTGGGGTGCAGAGTGCTTATGTCGGGCAGCTCTGTTTGGTGTGGGAGAAAGCAGGTGGCTTTGTGCTGCCTTGCACTCACCTGCAGGTACCACCCCTGTGGATGCAATTCCTGCAATGAGCCACCCCTTTCAGGAAGGGCTGGCCAGGAACACAGTGGCTGTCTAGGGGTGAGCCACCAGAATCCTTAGTACAGGTGGAGTCGAATACCATGGAGAGCAATCAGTAAGTTCATTTACCTAGGCTGCAAGCAGAATTCACATGGTCATAGCAAACCGAACGTTTTTTACTGAATAGTCCTCGCTGCTTCCTGAGTGAAGTCCATGATTCACTTGTGGATGCAAAAATTTTAGTGCTGAGACGAAGTTCTAGATCTGTGGACTATGGGTTAGAAATCCAGACACCCTTACAGGCAGAGTTGGAGTGGCTAGAGGCATTTTGCATACATTGCCTGTGCTAAATCTGGAGCATAAACTCATTTGACTTGGTGTGAAATGTCACAATCTCACAAAGATTTGGCTTTCTTTTAGTTGCTCATTAGATATAAAGGTAGCATTGCATGCTCTTTGGCCTGGTCACCAGGACGGACAAAAGCACCTTAGCACACCATGCTCTCAAACTCTCCACTAAGGTGAGAAGTGGGATGCACCCTGATCCTACCTGGTGCTGCCTCAGGGGGTCACCCGAGAGAGTTCTGAATTCACAGGAACTTCACTTCCTGGTGCCTGGTGTGACTCCATCAACCACTGTCATTCTGGCTGGCACAATGCAATGGTCTTTAGTAGACCATGCATGTCTGATTGATGTCTTTTCTGCTTGTTTAGCCTGAGTTAGCTACTATGGATTAACTAACCTTAGTTAAGAACACAAGTGTTTTTGCAGTGTAGACATCTTTTTGTCTGTCTTATATAGTCCTGGTGGGAACACTGTGTTATATTGGACTGGTAGATTTTCTAGGTCTAACTACCCTTAAGAAGATTTCTGATTGATTTCTTACTTGTATATGCAGCCCCAGTATAAAAATATTCATTAATGGCAAATTTTAGAATCCCAGTTTGGAGTGGATGAGTTGTGTTGGTTTGTATTGGCTACACACAGCAGCAATGTTTTTTGGCACCCTCTGTTGATAGTTCCTTCAGTGACTTCCTGTTGTCTTGTTTCTTTGAGATGCAGAAGAAATGACCACTCTTAAAGAGAAATTATCCTTCAAATTGGAGGAAAAAACTTAAACAGGAAACTGGAAAGATAATCATATGCTATGCTGAACTCTGCACAGTTTATGAGGAGACCGCTTCTTTGCCATCAGGGAACGATTCTTAGGCACTCTGTGGCAAGTTTCCCCCTGGTTACTCATTTTGTCTGAACGATTGCTATGTTACACCACTCTGTTTCAGAACCAGTATCCTCTTTGGCATCTGAGCTAATTCTCTGAGCTTTCCCTTGAATATTTACCCAGATAGTTTCTTTTTTGGTAGTCATTTCTTCAGACAGTATTACATTTTTTTCCCTCAAGGATTGTAATAAGGCTAGAGTTGTCATACGCATTATGGAGGAAAGTGGTAGCAAAAAAGAAGAAATAAATAGGTAAGTGCTGAGTGTATTAGCATGTTAGACCCTGAAGAAAATAAAACTTGACTGGCTGAGTTTATTGTGTATGTTTCAGTATATTTTGCTTTGCCCCTTGAGCTGTGTGGGACTCTGATTTGGCCTCATTCTTGCTTTTAACTTTGCTGGGATCAGTGTCAGATGCATATTTTCCAGCTGTTACTTATTTTTTCCTCCACATAAGTTTGAAAACATCAGTTACTGGGGCATAGTCCTTCTAAATCATATTTTCTAAAGATTAAAAACAAGTTATTTTTCCTGTGTCACAGATGTAGTTAAGTGCCTGTGGTTTGCTACTCGTGACTACTGTGAAAGGGATCCAGCTACTTAGTGAATCGATACTTTAAACTTCTGGAGTCTCAATAGAGACCAAGAACTGCCTCTGTCTTGGGGAAGCTAGACAGAAGGTTTGCATCTCACAAGTGTGCCTAGATGCCTCTTCTGAGAACTCAGACTTCACATTTGCCTGGTCAGTGGGGCCTTAGAGACTCTCCCATATGTTACACACCTACAACTCCAGCTGTATGGGTGTTCTGGGTTCACATGTTTAACTCTTCATGAGCACCTGGTAGATGCAACACATAACATGCAGACTTTTCATGGGATTCTAACTACCCTTGCTCCTTTTTTAATTGCATCAAAAATACACAGATCTATTTAAAAAAACTTACATAAATATGTCTGCCTCAGTTTTCTCACCACCCTAGAAAATTCTTTGAGGTGGGTTCGAAGACTGCTCAAACTGTCCAGAGTCCTTCTGCTGCAACACTTACTCTCTCAGTCACAGGAGCCTCTCTAGACCAGTGATGAAGACTTGTAGTAGGTCACTAAGGCAAGGTGGGCATAGGGGAATTGGGGTCCTCCCCTCCCCAGGAACCCCAGAGTGAAGACAGAGGACTGCTGATAAACCCCCTGGAAGGGAGATGAGAGACCTCTGTAGTGGACTCTGCTGGAGGGCAGTGTCCTGAAGAGAACGTCCTGGAAAAAGCAGAATGGCAGCGGGGGATGTGGGAGAGGGACCTTGGGTTGATCAGGCAGAAGCGGGACAAGCAGCTGTTGCTGCTGCTAGGTCCGGTGGTAAAAGCAGAGTGGCAGCGGGGGACGCGGGAGAGGGACCTTGGGTTGATCAGGCAGAAGTGGGACAAGCAGCTGTTGCTGCTGCTAGGTCCAGGGGTAAAAGCACAGCAGCAGTGGGGGACGCGGGAGATGTCTGAAAGGAGAGCGGGGAAGAAGCCAGCGTCTTAGCGCCGGGCTCCTCTGTCTCTTTATGGGCAGGGGGAGGGGAGTGTTCGGGTTCTCGCGGAACCCTTACGTTCGCTTCACGGAACCCCAGGGTTCCGCGGAGCACCATTTGAGAAACACTGACTTACAGATTCGAATCCCTCTGTTTTGCAGTTCTGTAATTTAATTTAGTTTCCAAATATACCAGTTTACTGTTCAGAAGATAATATTTTCAGTTTGTCTGGTTTATGCATAAAATAATTCTTCATTTTCAATGGGTACGTCTAGACTACATGCCTCTGGCGACAGAGGCATGTAGATTAGGCTACCCGATATAGTAAAATGAAGCGGCGATTTAAATAATCGCCGCTTCATTTAAATTTACATGGCTGCCGCGCTGAGCCACTGACCTACTACAAGTCTTCATCTAGCCCAGGGCTGGGCAAAATACAGCCTGGGGGCCGGATCCAGCCCTCCAAGACACTGGATGCGGACCCCCCCCCCGCCGGGACCCTCAGGCACAAGTAGCTGCCCCGGTTTAAAACCGAGTCCCTGCATCTCTCTGCTCTGCTGGGAGGGTGAGGCTTCGTGCACTGTCTCCTCCCCCAGCCCAATCCTCAGCTCCTATTGGCCAGAAACAACCGGCCAATAAGAACTGACCTCAGCCAATCTCTCAGCTCCTATTGGGTGGCCACCGCCAGCCAATCAGAGGTGAGAGATTGGCCGGAGTGCCTAGGGCAGCGGAATTGAGAGCCATGTGGAGGGAGCAGGCTGCATTTTCAAGCATGCTGGGGCTGCAACAGGCAGGGAGCCCAGTCTGCCTTGGGGATGCTGCTGGGCAGGAGACACTTAAGTTAACGCCTCCCATCCAGAGCCTGCCTTTGGCACCCCCGCCACTCCTGCAGCTCAACTCCCTCCCCCAGATCACCATCCAGACCCTTTGCACCCGCTGCCCTAGGTGACAACTCCCTCCCAGATCCTGTACTCCCTTCTAAACCCCTCCCCCAGGCCAGAATCCTCTCCTGTGCCCACACTCCCTCCCTGACCTGACACCCCAAACCCCTGACCTAGGTCACATCCCCTCCTTCACCCAAACTCCCTCTCAGACTCCACACTGTCTCCTGAACCCCAGTCCTTTACCACGTGCACCGTTCTGCACCTAGCCTCCAGCTAGGGTTTCCAGGTGTCCGTTTTTCTACAGGACAGTCCAGTATTTGCACCCTCTCTCCGGTAGAAAAATTCAGAAAATACTGGACATGTGCAGTGTCGGAATTTTCTGAATTTCCGGCGGGGCGCTGTATGGAAGCCTGGCGGAGGCGGGGGAGCGACTGGGAGGCAGGGCCGCGATTGGTGCTGGCAGGGGCAGATGACCGTTTTGCGGGGCCCTGGGCAGCATAATTCCACGGGGTCCCCCCTTTGCCACGGCGTATGTGCAGCAGTGCCACGGCGCATGCCCGGGGCTTTCTGAAGTGCAGGGCCCAGGGCGGCCGCCCCGTTCGCCCTGCCCTATATCCGCCCCTGGGTGCTGGGAGCCCTGTGGTTGCGTGCAGGGGTGGGGCAGGGCAGGAGCACTGGCCTGGACTCCCAGCCACTCCCCCCACCTGGCTTTTGCACACAACCAGAGGCTCCCATCACCAATCGGGAGCCTCTGGTTGTGTGCAGAAGTTGGATGGGGGGAGTGGCTTTTAGCCACTCCGCCCCGGCCCCGCCCAGCTTCTACTAGCAACTAGAGGGAGTGCCTGCCAGGGGCACAGCCTGTTGGACTCTGGCTGCGGCCAGTGGCTGCACCCCCCCGCCAGCTCTGCTTCCTGCTCCCCTTCCTCCGGCCCCCCCTCTTCCCGTCCTGCCCCCCCGGTTCCCTATTCCCCCCCAGCTCTGCTTCCCGCCCCCCCTTCCTCTCGGCACCCATTCCTCCCAGCCAGCCCTCCTGCCTCCCACCCCCTTTCCTCCTGGCGGGTCCCTCCCTTGCCACCCATGATCAAGTGTGTCCGGTATTTTGGGGGGGGGGGGGGATCTACCTGGTGACCCTACCTCCAACCTAGACCCCACAACCCTCCACAGAAAAATGCGGTCTTTGACTGCTTACCAAAATCTTGGAGTGCCTCCCCCCCACCAAAAATTATTGCTCACCCCAATCTAGCCCCTGCCACGGGGCAAACTGCAGTCTGAAATGACCACTCATCATTAGTAAGAGGTGTGCCTCTTTCTAGCTTGGCTGTCTCCCTGCAACCCTAGTATACTCTGGCCTTCCTCAGGCCCCTGCAGCCTGGGATCAAGACCAAGCCAGAGCTCCTCAGCCCTGCCTGCCTTTCCCCGGCACTGTTCTGTCTCAAGAAGCCTTTATCATCCCTGGCAGCCACGTCCCATCTGCTCCCCAACTGGAGCAAGAGTGTCTCTTCCTTGGCCTTTTTTCCAGAGCCCTTATTTATGCAGCTCCCAGCTGGGCTGTAATTGGCAGTATCTGCCTCAGTTGTGGGCTTTGCTCTCAGCCCTCTCCCAGGGCTGGGGTTTACCCATAAAGGGCCAGTGTGGGGCAGATGCCCCCCCCCCCCCTCACACACTCCCTTTAAGTATCCTCTGCAGGGACAGGGGATGCCTTAACACCTCAACATCCCCCTCAGCTGGGCCCAAGGGGTGTATCTCTCTTTCTGCAGGCTCTCTACCTTCTGGAACAGCCTGCTTCCCTTTTCAAGGGACTGGGTCCCCACAGTGGTCCTCTCCTCTCTAGTGGGGGTGTCTCTCCTGGTCTGGGTCCCCATTGAAGCACAGCCTGCTCCTAGGTGGGTCCCCAGAATTGTCTTGGGGCTTCTGCCTCATACACTCCCTGCTTGAGGTTTTTCCCTCATCACTCTCTCCTTTGGAATAGCCTTGGGCTGAACCTGCCCCACTCCCTGGGGGCCATGTCTTTGGATGTGGCCCTCCATATGATAATGGAAGCACCTCTTGTGCTTTCTTTTAACTCGGGCCCTCCTACACTCCATTTGTGGCTTAGCCCTTCCCTCAGGGCTAGCTGGAGCCCTGCAGGTCCCCCGGATGTACTCCCTCTTCAGGTATGCAGGCTCCCCACAGGCCCAACATGTTCAGGGCACCCCTGTTACCTTCACTGGGGGGATACTCCCGCTAGTCGTATGACCTGGGTAGGGCCTCCCTGCTTCAACCCAGTAAGAGCACTTCCTAGGTGTCCCTTGTGCATAACAATGTTTAGGTCCTGGCACCAGCTCCCCACTCTTGGTGCCCGGTTTCCAACTGAGTCCAAGTGCCCACTCCCATAGCAGCCAGACCAATCCTCTCTGCTGCTAAGTCAGCTGGGCCACCCACACCCTCCACTACGCCTCCATTTTCATCCTCCACCTACAGTTTCTCAAGTCTCTAAATGTGGCCCAATGGCCAGAGTTTATAAAATAGCTCCCTTGGTCACAGGGTAGCACAGCCCAATGGCCAGAGTCCATAAAATAGCTTTTTCATCACAGGGCAGCCCAGCTCAGTGGCCAGATTCTATAGCACAGCCCCCTTGTATCAGCGGGGAGGGACCACACGTGCCCACATTCTCTACCACGTGTCATGGGGCAGACTCACTGCAACAGCGCAAGGCAGACACCTGGTCGCATCCTGATAGAAGCAGAATTACGGGCATCAACGGGAGCGCCCCTCTCAGTTCGCATTAGCATGTCTTCACTAGACCTGCTAGTTCAAACTCCGGAAGATTGACTGCAGCTGCTTTGATCTTATCTGTAGTGTGGACTTGGCCAGGGTGAGTAGGGCCACATGATTAGAAATGCTTGTCAAAAGTTGTGGTTTGGGAATCTCTGTCTCTCTTTAAAAAAGTTAAATATGGAGCGGGGGAGGGGGGAATGTTGTGAAAGAAAATGGGGGGGGGGGGCAAAGAGGTGAAAAGCCTTTCACCTCGGGCACGCCACTGAGCACTATAAAAACTTTGCCATTGTTGGTCTGACACAATCTTTCTGTACAGACTAATAATCTAGATCTGGTGTGCAGATTGGGAGAGAGGTAGAGGTTTCAAAGCCTGTCAAAAGTCAGTGTCTGCTTGATAATACTACAGGCAGTCCCCGGGTTACGTACAAGATAGGAACTGTAGGTTTGTTCTTAAGTTGAATCTGTATGTAAGTCGGAACTGGCATCCAGATTCAGCCGTTGCTGAAACTGATCAGTTTCAACAGCGGCTGAATCTGGACACCAGTTCTGACTTACATACAGATTCAACTTAAGAACCCCAGGCATCCCCAAGTCAGCTACTGCTGAAAGTGATCAGCAGCTGATTCCAGGAAGCCCAGGGCAGAGCAACTCTGCCTCGGGCTTCCTGTAGTCAGCTGCTGGTCAGTTTCAGCAGCGGCTGACTTGGGGAAGCCTGGGGCAGAGCAGCTCGGGTGCTGCTGGGTTGGTCCAGTAGCGCGGCCGCTCCTCTGCGCTACTGGACCAACCCAGCAGCACCCCAGCTGCTCTGCCCCAGGCGTCCTGATTCAGCCGCTGCTGAAACTGATCAGCAGCGGCTGAATCAGGACGCCTGGGGCAGAGCAGCTGGGGTGCTGCCGGGTTGGTCCAGTAGCGCCAAGGAGCGGTGCTGCGGGACCAACCGGCAGCGCCCCACCTGCTCTACCACAGGCCCCGGGCTTTGCTCCACGTCTCCCTGGTCTGCTGGGGAGGGGGGCACTAGCTGCGTCCCCCCCCAGCAGACCAGGGAGACGCGGAGCAAAGCGGCGGAGGACCCGGGCCGGACCCGCGGCGCTTCCAGATCAGCGCCGCGGGTCCAGCCCGGGTCCTCCGCCGCTTTGCTCCGCGTCTCCCTGGTCTGCTGGTTCCTCCAGCAGACCAGGGAGACGGGGAGCAGCTTTTCTCGCCCTGGAGGAGGCGGGCGGCGGGACCAGGTGTCCCGCCGCTCCAGTCCTCCGGGGTGAGAAAATCCCCGTTTGTAACTGCGGATCCGACATAAGTCGGATCTGCGTAACTTGGGGACTGCCTGTACCACTGTCTCCATTGCTGGGATAACAGAGAAACATTGGTCCTGAAAGCCTCTTGAAAATGAGGTGAAAGGACAGCTTTTGTGTGCGCGCCCGTGCCGG
Source organism: Pelodiscus sinensis (assembly GCF_052426305.1). Lineage (NCBI taxonomy): Eukaryota > Metazoa > Chordata > Testudines > Trionychidae > Pelodiscus > Pelodiscus sinensis. The sequence continues at coordinate 89,819,086 of NC_143053.1, forward strand.
AGGAGGGAATTGACATAAGGAATAAATTGGGTGGAAAGGATCACCATGAAGCATAGTTCAGGTATTGTAGCTTCTAGTAAATGTGAGATGATTTATAAGCTTCGGTAGGTGAAAATATTAATATGGTTAAAGCGTAATAGTCATTTTACTGAAAGCGCAATTATTTGGAAAATGTTATGCATCCTATCTAATGGCTGTTTGTTACATTTGACATGAACAAACACATTCCTCTGCCGGAGTGAAGGGAAAATTGTATGTGTAAGAATTGCTAAGTGCAAATTTTGAAATACATTTTCTGACAATAGTTTATATCAGTGCTGTGCACACAAGAGATAGTCACAAGTATAGTCCCATTTGAGATGCAACTACCATGCAATCTGACTGAGATTACTGCGTTTGAGAAGAGCAGGGATTGCAATAAAGAAAAATAAATGTGTAATAAAATATTAGTATCTGGTAGTCACATTTTTATTTACACTTGGTAGAACATATTAGATGAATATACAGTATTTCTGGCATGGAGAGAAGCCAGATGACTTTTAAGGTTTCTCTGATGCACATCTGCAGCTGGTGTAATTTGTCATATCGGTATTGAAGTAAAAAATGTTACTAAAGCCAATAAAACTATACCAGCTGAGGACCCACCCCTCCATTTCTTATTTCTTACTTGGTGCTGTTTGGGTGATATTGGAAATAAACTTGATTTCATTTTTCATTAAGATTTTTTTTTCGTGCTCAGAAATTGATCCTTGAGTTCCAGACAAAGAGCCCCAGTGACAGAATAACTAGGTTCCGTTTTTCTTCTGTACTTTCTGTCTGCATGCATGCTGCTGCTGTTTTTCTTTTTATCCTGCTTCACAGGCCTGCATCTGTTGGAGTCAATGGCAATCACCCATTGACTCATTATGGTGCAGGACTGTGCCCATGTTTAACTGGGGAGATGGGATTCTGGTGCTGGAGGCAATTAAGGTGAAAGTCGTGGTGCGGCAGATGTCAAGTTCAGGGTTCATTTTGCAGGTTACAATAGCATGAGATGTTCGTGGATGAACAATATGGTACATTTTAATAGTAACTAGCAGACTTACCCAGCATTGCCCCTGTCCTTCAGGTGTGTGTGGGTGGGGGTGGTGCAGGAGGCTGAAGGCCAGCAGTGTGTTCTCCCCCAGGCTACCCTTCTCCCACCTGGGGCCTTTTTCCTCCCCTCCTCTGGAGTTATGGCCAAGGGCTGAGGAGAGGGGAGGAGGCTGCTTACTCAGTCAGCTGGGAGGCAAGATGTCAGAGCCCTAGCTCTGCTGGCCATTCCTTTGGTGGTATGGCTGCCCCCAGTGGACACTCTGCAGGATAGCTCTCCCCTACAGTTCACTGCTTCCAGAAAGCAGCCCCTCCCTTTGCATTTTATGGCTTCCAGTTCTCCTGGCACAACCAAACCCTGACCTTGCTTTAAGTTAGGAGAAGAGGGAGCTAAATACCAAATTTGGTGGCCTCAGCTCTTACTGTTTAAGAGGAATTCATGAACAAATGGACTCGCAGACAGACACGTGGACAAGTGGGCTACTATGTGTGAAAACTTATTAAATGAGACATTACAGATGAACCAGTAGCCAAAGATTTTTCTAGACATTCCCCTAGATATCCTTGTTATTTGTCAAAGTTTTTGAACTGTAAAATGACTGATCCTGCATTTTGACCAATGTCCTTTCCTGTTGGTTTGTTCCCAAGAAGTAGTTAACTTTGCAGAACTCCTCTAATACACTGTTAAATGAGAGGGTTACTTGGAGTAAAGGGGGAACTATATTGAAATAATTCCTGATAAATAATAAGTAATCCTTAATGACAAGTGTCCTTTGAAGATGACCTATGATTACAACCCACGGTTTTGCTGTCACTTAAGCTAAAGGGGACATGTGTAACTGTCTTGCTCAATTGATGGGATTGGATAGATGATTGAATGATGATACCGCAGGCCAGGTCTTTAGCTTGTCAACTTGTATTTAATTCAGAATGACAATGTGCATGCAAGGCAAGTATCTCTGTTCTGTCATGCTTCTAGCCAGAGCCCTCAATGAGTGTGAATGCTGTACATGTTCCAGTACAGACCACCACAGATTGAGGTATAAAGATAGCCATCAGCCCAAACTAAAAGCTTTACAGTTATTGAATACATTCTAGTTGTTTTTTCATTGCTTTTGTATAAAAATGAACTGGAAACAAATTTTGGCTATGAGCAAAAAAAATGCTTAAAAATCTGTAGATTCTCTGGTAATATAATCCCTCTGGTTTTTACGACATATATTTGTAACAAGCAGCACTCCTTTAAAACCCCCCTGAGCGGTTTGATTTTATCTTTCATTTCCCTCAATTATTCTCTCCCCCATTTCTGTCGTTTGCCCTCTTCTGCTCCTTAACATACACAATAATAGCTGGGAATTGTGCGGCTACTAGTAATAAAAGTGACATCACCAACCTTAATGGGAAATGACTAGGGGATTTCAAGTGGTTTCTGGTACAGCAGCTGCTTATTTTTGTTGGATTTTAAAATCAGTATTCCGTTATATTAAATATTTTTCGTCTTTTTTCCATGTGAAGAACAACTCAAACAAAAGGGGAAACTGACTAAATAGACATAAATTGTTGTCAAATGAACAATAACTAAAAAAAAGATAAGAAGACAAAAATAGAAGAGTTTTTGGTGTCTTTGTTACAGTAATTTCAAGCATTAGTAGCTTTGAAAAAATTGAGATGAAACTGTGATCTTTTAAAAATTGGTATCACTTAAGGTGGATATTATTTAGTTATTTTTATAATGTAATCAAATGTGTGCTTGTGTTTTAAGTGATTGGTTACCCCTCCCCTTCCTTTCACTTGAATTTCATCTGTGATGATTACATAGAATACTAGAATTGGAAAGGACTTCTAGAGGTTGTCAAGTCCAGTCCCCTGACCTACTAGCAGGAGCAAGCACCTCTAGATAGATGTGTGTGTCTAATTTGCTCTTAAATATCTCCAATGATGGAGATTTCACAATCTCTCTAGGCATTTTTTTCCAGTGATTAGCCCCCCTGACAGGAAGATTTTCCTAATGTAAATTGCTTTGATTTGCTCAGAGAATCAACTATAACTCTGTTTTCTTATCTAAACTCCCTGTTCTTGTTTTTTGTTTCAATGGTTTAAAAAGGATCTTTGTCTGAAGACAAAAGTTTCACAACTAGAATATTGCAGGGAAAATGCTCCATTTCTATAAATCTACCCATTGGGGTTTTTTTTTTGTTATTTTTTCTTTTCAGATGCTGATTTTGTTTCTCTTTTGCATTAATGCTTACTCCATGTTTTTCTTACCTTCTTTGACCCAAAATTACTTTATCACTTTCACTGTCTATTTTATTAGCTTACCCAGTAGTAGGGATGTCATTGTGTACATGACTATACGATTAACTGATAAGCTTAGGGCTTATCTGTTTATTTTGTCAACTACACACATTTCCTTCCCCCTTTCTGCCTCTGCATCAGAGGCAGCAAAGGGGTGGAGGAGGGAGTGGGAGCCAGTGCCCATGAACTCATGGTCACCGAATCCACCTGCCCTCCATACTGCAGCTTCTGATAGAGAGGCAGCAGCGCGAAGAGTGAGGGGAGCAGGCTGGAGCCAATACACATGGGGAACTGGCAGCTCTGTGGATCTGCCTGCCCCTTCCCCTGCTGCCTTGTACAGAGGCACTAGGGACGGGGGTAGGCAGGACCTGGTGCAGGTGGGGATCCGGCTTAAACACCTCTTTTCCCCCAGCACCAGCTCTGTGGTACCACCTGCCCCTCCCCCCACACTACTGCCTCTGATAAAGGGGAGCAGGGGAGGCTGCCACAAAGCAGCCGCTGTCCACAGCAGGCCTGAGCTCCCCGCGGGCAAGGCTGCTCCATAGCCCACGGCTAGGACCCCACATAGACAGGGGCTGCTGCCGCCCCACGCTGCTGCCCCTGTATCGGAAGCAGCAGGCTGGGGTGGCAGGCAGCCGGTCTGTGAGAGGAGCTGGTTTTTAAATTGGCTCCCCTCATGGAGCAGCTTCTACCTGCCACCCCACCCTGCTGCCTCTGACACAGAGACAACAGGGTGGGATTTCAGGGGGCTCCCCAGGTATGGAGCCAGGAGCATGCTGGTTGTCAGCCCCACCCCTGGGAACTATTGAATAGTTGTGTAATCACTAAGTTTTCAGGCAATTACACGACTGTTCAATTACACTATAACTAACATATCTACCCGCTAGCTGTTTCTCAGGTGTCAGTCTCCACACAGGAAATTTCCTGTGCTGGGATCTGGTGAACGGTATTTTACTGCCACAGGCAATACACAGGAGTAGGAGAGTATGCAGAAACTGAGTGTAAAGTGGTGTGAAGTTGACAACATTAGTTTTGAGAGCTTTAAAAGAAATCAATATTCCTGGAGTCTGCTGCTGATCAGTTTCAGCAGCAGCTGACTTGGGGACGCCTGGGGCAAAGCAGCTGGGGTACTGCTGGGTTGGTCCAGTAGCGCCGCCCCGTGGCGCTGCGGGACCAACCCGGCAGCACCCCAGCTGCTCTGCCGCAAGCGTCCCAGATTCAGCCGCTGCTGAAACTGACCAGCAGCTGCTGAATCCGGGATGCCTGGGGCAGAGCCGGACTATCGGAAGGGGGGGGCTATGAGGGGTCTGGAGTGGCATCTCCCCCCACCCCACTCCAGACCCCTCATAGCCCCCTCTTCTGATAGTCCGGCATATCTGATAATCCGGCACCCCCTGGGTCCTAAAGGTGCCGGATTATCGGAAGTTTACTGCAGCAGGTTTATTTTTACTTTACTTTTCTAGAAAGCATATTTCTTTTCCTTTCTTAGAAATCAGAGATGGAGGATCTAGTGGGTACAAACAATTTATAAAACAGAAGATCCTGACATAGACTAGTAAAAACCCTGAATCATTCAGAAAGACCAGACAAGCTAATGTGCAGCAGGAATACTGTTTTGTGTTGCATTTTTCTCTTGAGAACTTTATCAAAACTAAAGAAATTCCCTAACAAAAAATATGTTCAGTTGGCGTAAAGTTTACATCAACAATTGAAGGTTAAAAATCTTAAAATGAACATTGTAAGGTAGCAAAGATACTAGAAAGTTGTGAAAATAAATTAAATTAAAGCGTTTTTTTTAAGATAAGTTTGGAAACTCACACTAATACAACCTTAAATCTGAATAGAAGTCCCTGTTAACCCGAATACCCTCCATACATAAGGTATTAACAGGTGACCCCTAACACAGCTAGTTTGTTATTTGAACTAGCTATATTTAGTTTATTTAGCCTTATATACATTAACAGTGTTTGACTTGATGGATGGGAACACCTTACATTTGCTGTACTTTGCAATATGCATATAGATTTTAAGAAACCTGCAGGCATGTTTATCAATGGTTTATGTAATGAGACATATACATTCCACTGGAGATTTCCAACCACTAGTGTGATCACTGCAGATAACTAAAAGTAATGCTTTATTAAATTTCCTTTGTCTAGCAGGAGGGAAAGTACAAGGGTTTATAAAAAGTGCAAGACATGAGAACTTGGCATGTTCTACTAAAAAGACAGCAACACTTTGATGGAATGCTTCATTATATATGTGGAATTTATATAGTGCATGCATCTGGAATAAATAATTAGTACAGTGTATCAAGTATGATACAGTGTAGTGGGGGGATTGTCATTAATGTGCAGACATAACATAGTCTTGTGAATTTGGGTGAAGTATGACTGGAGTTGGGGACACATGTAAGGTTGTTCACAATATCTTAACTCAGCATTTCTGTGCTTCCAACATTTAAAAGAATGTGTTTTTAAAATTCTGATGTTTTATCACCTTGAGTTTTTTTGTTTAAAGAATTGATAGTTATTTACAAGTATTTAAGAAACGTGTTTTCAGGGATCCTATACTGAATAAATTTAATTTGAATGCATTGCTCTCAAGGTGGTCTTATTTTGTGGGTTGGCTTTTTTTTTAAGCATTCTCACCACCTGGTACTGAGTGTGTAACAACACAAGTAAATAGTTTCTTAATCAGGAGATGAGACTGGTACTTATGCTAGAGTTGTACTGTGATCTATGGTATATCATGGATCTTAGTTTCTGGAATCATTTAGAACTTCTAAAATTATTTCGTGTATAAATTGACCAACTCAAAGATTAAGTAAGGGTTTAGAGATACAGACCATCCAGAAAAGCCATTTAATGATCACCAAAGTCTTTGTGCTGTGATTTATATTCTTAACAAAGATTACACAATTATTGAGTTTGAAAGATAAGATACCAGGATGATGATGATTTTGTATGTTTGTATGCAGTATCTAACCGTATGCTAATCACTGTTGGGGAAAGGCACTTCTCCCCATTGTCATAGCTTTTGGGGCTGAGGTGGCACGTTCAAGCTGGGTTGGAGCTGAAGGAGGTCTGCTCTGGCCTTGGTTGGGTCTGGGGCCAAGCTGCCCCGGCTGTGGCTGAATTCAGGCTAGCGAGAGTGGTGCCACGGCAGGTTCATGCTGATGCTGTCTTTGGGTCTTCTGTCTCCCAGCCTGACAGGTTGGAGGCCTGGCTAGGTTGGGCATGGGGTGGCCCTCCCCTGGCTGCTGCAGGTCTCCAGCCTGATTCCTTGAGTGCCTGCATGGTGCTTAAGTAGTCAGTCACGCAATTTACAGGGAATTTAGACAGTGAGGGATTATATGGGAATTTGCATCCCATGCTGTTCTTTATAGAGGCCAGATAGATTAGAGCTGTAACTAGCTCTGGCCAGGCATTGTCTTTTGTACCCTGAGCAGCAGAGTACAATCTTCTCTACCCTGAACAGAAGTGATTTTCTAGATGAAGAAATAACTAGTTAGATACTGTTAAACTTCTTTCCTGCTCAGATGTCCTGGCTGGATGTTGCATGTTTGTGGTAGATCAGTGAAGCAACTTGTCACAATCTCCCTTTCCCACTTCCCTGACTTTCCCTGTTCCTTCTCAAAATACTGAATCCCCTTCTGCAGTGATTGAATCTCCGATTGTAGGTTAATGGAATTCCTGATCGTCAACAACTTAGTTTGTATAAATAAATACATGCCCCTGTTTTACAGAAAATTCTCCCTAAAATACATGGACCCCCAAAGTCCACCCCTCATTGGCTGTGGAGGATTTGTGAGTAACCTCTGCTCTGTAAGAAACATCAGTAACTAGCTTTTATTCTTACTGATACGTTTGCATTGGTTTATGTTTTACAGGCTACCTTTGGGGAAAGCGAAAGGCTGCCAAGTTTTATGCAGCTCCATATGTTCAAATAATTATGCAGATTATTTAATGAGCTATAGGCATACCTGCAAGTAATGTGCATAACACAATTCTGTTTTGTTAAACTGAATGGCTTTAGTACCGGTGGAAGACATTGCTTTGACAATCCCAGTGAATAAAGTTGTCAGCTTATTTGCAGATTGAGCATTCCACAGGCACTGCCCTTCCAGCATGTTACAACCCTGATTGGGAAGTACCTCCCTGGGCAGCTTTAATGCTGTCCCCTTGTACTTATGCATTACTCTAGGGGTTATTATCTACTAAAAAGATACTATGTATTGTTAATTCCATACGGTCACCAGGGTTTGAACCCAATGTCTTCAGATCTAAGGCACATATCTTATTTGTGTTTGGACTGAGGAACTCTCCTTTGGTATGATCTTTTATTCCAGTGTAGATGTGCCCTTTGTGCGCTAGCCCCTTGAGGTGGATGTAACTCAGAGTTAGCTAAGGGTCTACATGTACTTGTGAGACAGCAGTGCAGTGCTTGGTATGAGAATTTTTGGGTTCTATTCCTAGCTGCAAATAGGGTTGCCAGATGGTTTCAACAAAAATACCGGACACACTTGACATTATATCATAATCTACATTACATCTTATTTAGGAAATACTGGACGTTTATATTTTCTCATTTATATTTTCTCAACTTATTTCCCGAACAGAAAGCTCAAATACTGAACTGTCCCGTTCAAAACCGGACACCTGGCAACCCTCGCTGTGAGGGTAGAGCATGATTATAATACGCTGGTTAGCAGCGATTACAGACAGGAGAGCCATGCTCATGTGTCTGGTATATGCATTCTAAAAATCAGTGTGACTGAGCAGTTGAGATTTGCTTTGATCATATTGTTCCGAGTTCATCAGTTCTGAGTTCTATTGTCAGATGTGAGCCGATGCAGTGTCATTTTTCATAAACGAAGGAATAGTGCCTACATGGTCATATTACAGAGATGTAGTTTGATTGCTCTAAAATGTAATTGTAGCAAACAGTAATACAGCCACACCACTTGTACTGTTGTTGTTGTTAATCATTGCATTCATACAATTCTGTGTTAGTTCACACTGACCTCTCAGCATTCTTGGCAAATATCCGATGGTGCACTGTTCCACCACGCTGCTCTATTCCCTGTTTTTCGTGTGGTACGTTCTGGCATGCATACTAGAAACTAAAGCAATTGTGGGACTTGGGCTCAACTCCCACCAATGATTTGTTGCCTACTGCCTGGAGAAGGAGATAGGAGAGTTGTAAATTGCACAGAAATATTAACACTAGTGATTAGAAGAGATGAGACCATAAACTTAGGGCTCCTAACTCCCAGCTCAGTACGCTTCTCTTTATTCTATGTGCTTCCGAGGTTCTCACACAGAATTGATGAGATCTTTCTTGGAATACACGCAGATGGGAAAGAGTTACCAAATGCGTGAATGTTACATGAGATGCATGCACCACAGCTGACAGGTCTGAAAAGGTCTAGAAACTAGATTTTTAACTGGTGTCTGAGATTAACTTTTACATTTCTGGATTCCCTTAAATTAGGGAACTGGCCAGTTCTCCGTGCGAGCGTCCTTATACAGGCAGTCCCCGACTTACGCGGATCCGACTTATGTCGGATCCGCACTTACGAACGGGGCTTTCTCGCCCCGGAGCTCACAGGCAGCGATCCGCCACCTGGACCTCCGGGGCGAGAAAAGCTGCTCCCGGTGCCCCTGGTCTGCTGGAGACCGTCTCCAGCAGACCAGGGGCACCGTGAGTGAAGCCGCAGCAGCTGCGGCTTTGGTCCCCGTGTCCCTGGTCTGCTGGGGGGGGGGGGGGGGGTTCTTAAGTTGAATCTGTATGTAAGTCAGAACTTGCGTCCAGATTCAGCCGCTGTTGAAACTGATCAGTTTCAGCAGCGGCTGAATCTGGACGCCAGTTCCGACTTACATACAGATTCAACTTAAGAACAAACCTACAGTCCCTATCTTGTACGTAACCCGGGGACTGCCTGTATTAGCTATCTTATTGCTTCTAGTTAGTAGTTATTTTGTTTCTGTTTTGTGCTATTGCTTTGTGTACTGTGTTGTCACTGTGTATGTGGAAGACTAGCCCATGTAGTTTACTTTAATTTCTAGTTCAGTTTCTGCTGCAACCCAGAATCATTGAAGCCAATGTGCAGTTCTCATGCTTTTGTTCCCTCTCTCTCTCAACTGCCTTTTAAATCTTTTAGCTGCACTGGTTTGTTGAAGGGTAAATCACAGTACAAAGGAAATACAACTTGATTGGAAGCTAGGCACTATTTTGCTTTAATAAGGGTTCATAGACAAGTTGATGGTTTGGAATTATTTTCATGAGAAACTGCTTTAACTTGAAAGTTACAAAACCCAGGTTCCTTAAAAATAACTATGAATTCCAGTTTATAATAAGGTAATTGTTGGCAGCCTTAAGTTTAAAAACTTTTCACGGCTTCCAGGAGGGGAAAATTATGGAACAATGTGGTTTGGTGGCTTCATGTATGTGTGTGTGTCCCTCTTTGAATATCCTCCCCTATGACTCATTCTCTTCCTTCCAATGTTTTACCCTATGTTCTGGATAAGTGAGATGTTATGAGGGACAGAGCTTGGGGAGGGACACTGGATTCATTTTTTTCTTCTTGATTAAAATTGGTTCCACAGAATGGAAATTTGGCAACTTGTATGGAAACTAAGTAAATCTGTTTACAGGGCTCTCAGTATAATGAAATTGACAAGAACGAGGATAGGCTAAACAGGATCAAATCAGGGGTTTAATGATGAAGCCACATTGTGCTGGATTTTGATTCTAGTTTTTTGTTCTTTTATCCAGTCAAAATACAGTAATGTATCTTATACCATGGTACTAGTGCATCATACAAACAAAAACACCCTCACAGTTCAGCTGTCTGTCCTCTCTAAAACTTGAGACTGGTTCTCAGGATAGAATGCTTGGCAGAATGGATCTGGGGCCAGTGATGTTGAAAACACCTGTGAATGGTACATGTACTTCTGTTACAGCAGATCTTATGGGGGAGTCATTGGCAGATTGCTGATGTAAATTTAAGAGCCAGTTTTTGGCTGACCCTAATGCAGTTGCATAGGGGATTAAGGTGGAGGCATCTCCCTGTCCCTGACTTCTGATATTGTTAATCAAGGTCTCTCTAGACCTGGAGGGAAGGAGCCAGGACTATACAAAACAGTAGCTCCACATATTCCCTGAGCAGCGAGTCACAGAATCACACTTTTCTAGGGTGCGGTAGCAACATGGAGCATCAAATACAGTCAACTTTTTAAAAATCTAGTTTATTTTTCATTATTTATGCTGTTTGTTTACTATTTATTTCAGCTTGGCTATTAGAAAGCCAAATAAGGGTTTGACTTTACTGCAGAGTTAAGCCAACCTCTTACATGGATGTTGCCCCATCATGGTTTCCGTCCGCGCGCACACAATCCATTGGCCAAGATTGGACACTTTCAACCCGGGTGGGCTAGCCCATGTAGGGCTATAGGTTAAATCCTGAATGCTACTTACATGTGAAAAGGTAAGCTGCCCACTTTGTATTGAAGATACAGGCTAAACCCCTTGTGTTGATAGTCCTCAAACACCTTCCTACAATTCCCTGTGCCGCCTCCTCCCCAGAAGGACAGACAAGTTCTCTCACAAAGTACTGGGAAAGCATCACAGAACATCTTGGCTTAGAACATAGAACATCTTGCAACACATCTTAGAACATCTTGCAACACAAACAACCACAGGATACACCCCTCCCCGGGATGTGTACAGGAGAGCACAGCACTCAGGTGGCTGTAGCAGCTTAACTGGCTTGGTAGTTTTTGTTAATTAGGGCAGGTCTACATTATGAGGCAATGTTGACCTCAGGTATGCAACAGATACCTCCAGCTTCACACCCTACAACAGAAATACCTACCCAGGAACCAATTCCTGCAACTAATTCCATTGCCAACTCTGTCCACACACCTACCCTAGTGACACCATCACAGGACCTAACTGCGTCAGCTATACTATCAAAGGCTCGTTCACCTGCACATCTACTAATGTGGTAGATGCCATTATGTGCCAGCAAAGCCCCTTTGCTATGTATATTGGACAAACCAAACTGTTTCTATGCTAAAGAAAAAATGGACACAAATCCTACATTAAAAATGGCAACATACAGAAACCAGTGGGAGAGCACTTAAACTTCTCTGGACACGCAGTTACTGACTTGCAAGTTGCCATTTTTAGGAAACAAACAAACAAACAAAACCCAAAAACAAAACAAAACAACCTCCAGAAACAAACTGCAACACAATACTGCTGATCTGGAATTCCTGTGCAAATTTTACACGGTCAAAATGAGTCTGAATAGAAACAGGGAATGGCTCTCCCTTTACAGTAATTTTCCCCTTCAGGTACTCTCACCTTCTCATCACTGTTGGAAGTGAGCCACGTCCACCCTGATTTCATTAGCACTGATGTTACACTCCCATCTCTGTATCCCTGCTTTTTTTTCACTTCAAGCATCTGAGGAAGTGAGTTGTATCTCACAAGGGCTTATTCCCCAATAAATTTGTTAGACTTTAAAGTGCCACTGAACTGTTGTTTTTAACAAAACAGGAATGTTTTACTCCCACGTGAAAATGCTTTAAATTAAAATTGTAAAAGTCAGTACAAGATTTGTTAGGATTTGTAAACATTGATCGCTATCTGACTCCCTCTAAACATTATTCTTTTGAATGTCAAAGAAGTTAGACACACAAAAAGGCTGTTATTTGTCCAATCAGAAAAGGCAGTTCTATTGCTCTAGTCAATCTGCATTCAGGCATTTTCTTTTCTCCGGGAAAAACATTGATTTACATGTCTGCTTCAGAATGCTGACATGAATTTCATTTGCTGTGTATATAGTGTTCCCTGTCTTGCTTTTCCAAAGATAAAATGTACCATATGTGACCTGTATGTGGAATTTTAAATGATCCACATCCACCACTGTGTTTTTTCATAAAGGGAAAAAATGCCTCGGATTTTTTATGTGTTTGTGCCTTAAGGAAATCCCCTTGCTGGCTTCCTAACATAGCCTAATATGAGTTGATAGTTTTAGATCAGCAATGATCTACATGAGTGTCCCTCCTTCATCTCAATGGGCCATAGTAGACGGTGGCCCATTGGGGTTCTACTTGCAGCTCTGCAGACCCCCTGTCTGTCTTCTTCCTCCACATGCCTCTCATGCACTGGGGCGTCAGAGCCCTGCACTTCCTACTCCTCTTCCTCCCTCCCAGGATATTTAGAGCATGAATTGCCCAATTCGTGCTCTGTCCCAGCTCCTCCCCCTCCTTCCCAGAGCTTGAACAGCCAGGAACAGGTGATTTGCAGACAATGGGTGCGTGGGCCAGAGATGGAGTATCAGTGGGCTGCATGTGGCCCACGGTTCCGCAGGTTGCCCACCACTGCTCTAGATCAGTGTTTCTCAGTGATGGACCGGCCCATAGTCTGACACTGATCCCTGAGATCTATTTAGGAAGGCGTCAAGCCTGGTCCATGGTTTCCAAAAGGTTGAGAAACTCTGATCTAGATGATTAAATTGATTTGTCTGCACTATTTTCTGTCAGTCTATTTATTTAACACTATTTAATCACAGTACATTGTGTTTTTGTCATAATCTCTGACATGGGCTATAGCTTAGAAACTTACTGTCAGTAGTAAGTATTGCCTGAATTTTAATCAATCACTCATTTGCCAAAACCTGAGATAGGCGTGTGTCAGACCTATCTCCCAGATATGGGAAGTGAAATGTTTAATATTGTGAACTGACCCAGATGTATTTTGTATTTTCCAGATTGTTTTTAACTTTTAATACAGTTTCACTGTAAAACAATAACCTGAGGCTTTCATATAAAAAATAGAAAAACTGAAAACTGCATGCTGTTAAAAGCCATCTGGTATCCTTACTATTTCAGGTTCTCAGGCAAACTTTTTTTCTCGCAGGTACTTTTCCCTGCTGCTCTGTATCCTTCACTTCTCCCCAAATGCATTAAATCCTTATGATTGTGGGCTTAAAGTGGTCATTCAGAATCTTAATCTATACCCGTCTGGTTCAAAACCACTTCTGCGAGGGAGGGAAACACCAAAGCATCAGTATCTTCAATTTGGACTGGTATGTCTAGTAGGTTTGTAGTATGAGAAGGAAACAAATCTTGCTTCACTCTTAAACACATGGGCTACGTCTAGACTGGCCCCTTCTCCGGAAGAGGCATGCAAAGCAGGCAAGTCAGAATAGGGAAATCCGCGGGGGATTTAAATATCCCCCGCGGGATTTAAATAAACATGGCCGCCGCTTTTTTTCCGGCTTGGGGAAAAGCCGGAAAAGAGCGTCTAGACTGGCGCGATCCTCCGGAATAAAGCCCTTTTCCGGAGGATCTCTTATTCCTGCTTGCAAGATGGAATAAGAGATCCTCCGGAAAAGGGCTTTATTCTGGAGGATTGCGCCAGTCTAGACGCTCTTTTCCGGCTTTTCCCCAAGCCGGAAAAAAAGCGGCGGCCATGTTTATTTAAATCCCGCGGGGGATATTTAAATCCCCCGCGGATTTCCCTATTCTGACTTGCCTGCTTTGCATGCCTCTTCCGGAGAAGGGGCCAGTCTAGACGTAGTCATGGGCTACCTCTACACTAGTGCATTCTCACACAAAAACTCTTTTGAGGAAGAGTTCTTCTGCAAAAACCCTTCCAGAAGAGAGCATCTACACTGGCATGTGCTTTTGCGCAAGAGATGTGCTTTTGCGCAAGAGCATCCTTGCCAGTGTAGATGCTCTCTTACGCAAGAAAGCTCTGATGGCCATTTTAACCATAGGGCTTTCTTGTGCAAGAAATTCATGTTGCCTGTCTCCACTGGTCTCTTCTGGAGGAGCTCTTGCACAAGAGGGCTTATTTCTGAGCGGGAGCCTCAGAGTTCTCGTACAAGAAGCCCTGATTTTATTTATTAGAATGTCAGTTTACTTGCGCAAGAACACGCATCCAGTGTAGACAGGCAGCAAGTTTTTGCGCAAGAGCAGCCACTTTCATGCCAGATCGCGCCAGTGTAGACACAGCCAAAGGAGTTGAGTATTTGCCGTGACTACTAACCACTTCTGGGGTTCCCACCTCAGATCTTATTTCAGTAAAGTTATTGATTTAAGTGGCCTCTGATACTTTTAATACAGAATAATCAGAAAGTGCATACTGGCTAGTGATTCTTAGAACCCTGAAATCCACATCTGTAGATGCAGATATCCACAATTAATTTTTGCAGATAATAGAACAGATGCAGATACACAAAAACAGCTCTACCCAGCTGCTTGTCCCGCTCCATCCTGCCCAGTGCTTACTGGATATAGATAGACATAAAAGGCAAGGAGTGGATTGTGGATCAGATGTACATTGTTTCCAGTATGGACTGGATGCGGATCCACATTTTTATGTCCTCACAGAGTTCTAGCGATTCTTTCTTTAGTGATTTGTCATGTGGTCTGAGGAAGTGTAACGATGCACACCAAACCAAGTACAGGCAACGTTCATGTTGAACTCTTGCTTTGGAAATAGAAGCTTTTCAAATATTTGCCTTGTTGGTGTCATGTTACATGTTGTGGAATTTCTTGGGGGAAGAGACTAATTTTAGGCCCTGTCTACACTTATTAGCTGCCGGTGGCACTGCTGTGTCGATACAGCTGTGTTCCAATCTCTTATTACACATATGCCAGAACTGACAAATATATTTTGGACTATCATGGTTTTCAGAGATTTCACATTGAGTTTCAGAATGGACTTTCTCCCCTTCCCTCTCCTTGGTAGCCAGTTTTTTACTCTAGGAAGAAATAATAGTGGGAATGGGTAAAAATGTCTCTCTCAGAATCTGAGCTGTAACGTGGCTTTGCTTTTGACTACAGTATTTGTTTCTCCTCTCCTCCTCTCATTACTAAAGGTGTATAGAATCTTTCCTTGGTATTTAAAAAAAGGATTATAGAGCTGGTTACTAGCCAGAGGATCTCTGTTGTTCCCTTTATGTAGAAATGGCTTGTAAAGCATACATTGATTTCTATTGCGCACATAGCTCAGTTGCATGGCAGCAGAGCCATAAAGGGGAACAGGCTGGTCATAAGTGCGTAAGCCACCATATACACCACTGCAAAAATGTTAGAAGAGCAGGGGTTAACGGAGTGATTTTTTGGGGGGGGGGGCTCCAAAATTGGTGGTGGGATAAGGAGCTTTAGGAGCACAGTTCCTTTCCTCCTGAAAAGCCACTAGCACCACCATATCCTCCCTTTGTACAGTAAGTATGCCCGTCTGCCTTTGTGTTCAGCTGTTTGTGTGTATTTCAACTCATCCCCTTCCTTTCCTAGTGTCTCCCTAGTGCCCTGCGGCCCTCTAGCTCCATCCCAAGCAGAGCTTGCCATCTCAGCAGGGAACCCTGGGGCCGTCTAGACATTGTGATTCCTGTGTGTTAGCTTTTCTAGCAGACGATTTCATTCTCCAAGACTTAATTTAAGCAAGAAAATCAACTTGAGTGTGGGAGCCTCTTTTTTTCATTTCTGATGAAGGATGTATTCCAGTAGGGCTCATTTTCCTCCCTGCAGCGAATCAAAATCTCTAGTAATCCCTATTGGGATGGTAAGAATTTCATCCACTTGTAGTCTGGACTGTCATTTTCTGTTGTAGAAAACCTCACCCTCATGTTCTGTTTTCCCAGTTGGCTGCTGTAAGGGCTGATAAACTTTCCAGTACCTCAGGACTGGGTGTGATACTTTTTTTTCTGGACGGGGGTGTTATATTCACCTCTTTAATGGGAAATTGTAATACCATGATGCTCCTGAATACTGCTACCCTGATAGTGTGAGAGTTCCAAAATTTAACCAGAGCCCAGGTCGCCTGTATGGTATCATGTTGTGCTAATAGCAGATCTATTTATTTCTTAATTAATCAAAAAGAGTGTGCCTTTTATTTCAGCCATCTGGCTGGAGAGCATGTTGTTTAGCTACTTGCTTACAAATTGGTGCCACGCAGGAAAAAAAGATGTTTCAACTCCTGTTTTGGCTTGTTTTTTCTAGTCTTAGGTGCGTTAAAACATATACTCATCCTGGAGTGTTTGTTTCTCAAGTTGGAAGAACCCATATTAAAATATTTTCCGTAGCAAAGAAAGAAAAAATTATGTCTGCAGTCTAATTGCTCACTGTTGCTTGTTTCATTCCATTAAATGAATTGTAATTCATAGATGTTGTTTCCCGTGTACGCTTTGGAGGCATTCTAGGCTACTGAATTATGTGTTTTCTTTGGGAGGGAGTAGAGATTTCTGCTGTTATATGTCTTTTTGATTAGTGTTGAAAATTAAGTTTATTTTTCATATAATTTGTTTTTCAGTTGGCCACCTTTTTCTCTCCCTTCATGGTCACACTAAAGCTTTATATTCTGTATTCTACAAAAGTCCCCTTAGCACAGTGTCTCTTTGGAGGCTGCATTGTTCTTGTGGAATAAGTTCCAAGGAGCAGTCTGTCCTATGTGATGTTTACTGTAGTTCTGCCTTGCAGCCAGCAGATTTTAGTACAAACTTGCCTAGGGGTGGCCTTGTCCTATTTTCCTCTTAGATGGTTCTGGCATTTATAAAGCTGGGGAGATCGTGCTTCTGAATTTTCCAGTCTGAAGAACTCGAGCCAAAACAGCAGGGAGGACAGCGAACCTGCACGTTGTTTGGCTTAAGGCAGCTGGGCCTGGTTTTTCTTTGACCCTGGAGCGATGGCAGATTTTTCTTGAGCTTGGTGTGGAGGAGGGGGAAGCAGGAGGGAGTGAACTGGGATGAGCAGAGTAGTTTAATCTCTGTAGCTTTGAAGGTCGGGGTCTGTTTTCCTCTACCCTTCTTCCCATATTCCCTGTTGAGTTGAGCTAGCAAAACTCAAGTTGTTTTTATTCCATGTTTTAACGATTTTGCTCTCTGAGTTATGACTTGAATGCAAATTTCCAATTAAAAAGTGGGGTCGAGTTGACTTTGTTTTATCTACTATATATTTGAGAGAGTTTGTCTGTGTGTGTGTGTGTGTGTGTGTCTGTTAAAGAACTCCTAAATGGTAACAGCTAAAAACGCCAAATTTGGTATACAGCTTCATCTTATCATAGCTTAAAATCATAGTAAGGGTTTGGTTGTGCTGGAAAAATGGGATGTGCCTTGAATGGGATTGCTTCTCATAAAACCATACATAAAAGAGACAGAATCACCAGGCAGGTGAAAAGGGCTGGCTGCGCCCTCCATCCCATCCGGGTTTGCCGCAGCCCTGAGCGTCCCACCCCCCCAAGCTCCTTTTAAGGAGTGCAGGGGTCTGAAACCCTCTCCCTCTTCCCCCACTCTCCAATTTGTATGGGAACATTGCTGGCTGTTCTTCTTCCTCAGGGAGCAAGGGAAAAGTGCAGCTTTCTGTATTCCTGACTGACAAACCTGGGCCTGCCCCAGCCAGGGGACATGCACCCCTCACTGAGCCCCAGGCTGCTAGCGTGTGAGAAGGTTGAGGTAGTCCTCTTTCTGAATTGAGGGTTGAGGTAGTCTTCTTTCCCTGGTGCAGCCTGCATACTGAACCCCTCATCCCCAGGCCCATCCCAGAACAATTATTTAAACAAAGAAAAACAAACATTAATTGAGTTAAGGACCCAAGCAGTGCTGAGTAATATCTCTAGTATACAATATTAATATAGCATTTCATAGTAACAAGCTCTCCTAGCCTGTGGTACAGGGGAGCTGCCTTTTTACCTTATAATTATGGAGAGGTAGTTGTTACGTAGCTTTTAATAGTATTTGATAAGCTCTCATCAAATTGTGTCATTTATGTTCTCTCCTCTCCATTCTAGTCAATTTTTGTTACTTAATTAGATTCATGTTGATTTCTGCCCATTATAATCCATGCTGTGCTGATTACTTTGAGGAGTGAACATTAGAAATATCCCCACTGAACCACAGAATGGAAGTTTGATAAATATGAGAAACTTTTTTGACAGCTTGGCCTCAGTCTAACAGGAAAGTAGTTGTCCATAAGCACATTCTTAACAGCTGTCCTCTCTGAGTGAAGTTTCCCATGGAAATAAAGACTGCATTACAGCTGCCCTTTTTGTACATTAGTTGTATAGCTATTAATAGATGGTTCACTGGCATTTTGCATATAAACAAGAAAAAAATTGAGCTGCCTCCCTAAGTGACTTATTTCCTAGGGGCATAGGTTTCTGAACATGACTGTGTACGCTTCACAGACTTCTTTATGGGAATCTTCCTGAAGAGCCAGTGAGTGCTTGAAACTATAAACCACAACTAGGCTTTGTGTTCCCAGTGTGTTTTAGGGAAATACAAGCAAATGCTTCCTCAGATGTGCATTTGTGACTTCTGAAGACTTTTATCACCATATAGTTTAAGTGCTAATTGAGTAATATTGAAAGTAGTAATATTTCTCTAAAGGTGCTGATGTATTGAGTTTCTTTCCTTGGGTCCCCAGTAGTGTGAGCCGAGATAGTGACCACTATTAACACATCTGATCATACCTAGTGTAAAATGAGAGAACCAATCTCATTCCTCTTTCATCCCATCATGATATGTTTTCATTGTTTGTCCTGATGCATGAAGGTTTTTGTTATTGGTTGGTATAACAGATTCTATTCTAAGTTGGCTACACCCAGTACTGCAGGAGTAATATGGTTGATGCTTCTTGAGAAAACAGGGTATGCTAACTTTGAGCAAACACTGATCAAGAAGAACTGTCCTCATTGGCAACACAGGATGATTTCACGCTCCTTTCCTTCCGCCCACTTTCAGTACTTTGGAATCTTCTCAGATAGGTAGTGACACACACTACCACAAATCATGTTTTATAGCAAAGGAAAGATTATTTGGGTCTTATAGAGGGAAAGATAGTGGGGGAAAATTCAGTCAGTGGTTTGATGTTGAGATGGGATGAGCCCCCTGAGATTTCATGTCATGGAACTGATCTATTTGGTTTCTCTTGGCTGAGAGAACAACACAGTCTGGATGATTAGGCCAAGGAGGAGATGAACCTTGGCTATATACAGATTTCAGAGTCATGACCAGCAGATTGAGATGGAAGTATTATCTAAGCAAGTAGTTAATCTGTACCATGTTTGCTTTCCTATACAGTAATCTTTTTTCTACCTCCCCAAGCGTAATAGTAGGTGGTGATGCAGCAGATTTTGATTTGTTTAATTTTTTACTATAATTCACACAGGGACATCCTAACTCTTTAAGCTAAGTTTTTTTCTTTAAATTTTTGGTGAAGATGCACTGTCCTTTTAAACATACCATTTACACAGTGATGCTTTATCTCATTTTCCCCTTATTAATTGGATCCGTTTTCTCTTCAGAACTCCTTTCGTTCTCATTATGTGTAAAATCTTGCCTTATTTTCCTTAATCGTTTTGGCCAACATTAACTTATTTTGCTTTTTGCTACCTTTTGTTTTGAAAGTATTAAGAGACATGTACAGTGCATTCTTGGTTGGTTGCTTTCACCTGTTTCCATTTCTGGTCCATCCTTTTTTTCTTTGTAAGTACAGGCAGTCCCCGGGTTACGTACAAGATAGGGACTGTAGGTTTGTTCTTAAGTTGAATCTGTATGTAAGTCGGAACTGGCGTCCAGATTCAGCCGCTGCTGAAACTGATCAGTTTCAACAGCGGCTGAATCTGGACGCCAGTTCCGACTTACATACAGATTCAACTTAAGAACCCCAGGCATCCCCAAGTCAGCTGCTGCTAAAACTGATCAACGGCTGATTCCAGGAAGCCCGGGGCAGGGGCTTCCTGTAGTCAGCCGCTGGTCAGTTTCAGCAGCGGCTGACTTAGGGACGCCTGGGGCAGAGCAGCTGGGGAACTGCTGGGTTGATCCAGTAGCGCCGCCGCTCCTCAGCGCTACTGGACCAACCCAGCAGCACGCAAGCTGCTCTGCCCCAGGCGTCCTGATTCAGCCACTGCTGAAACTGACCAGCAGTGGCTGAATCAGGACGCCTGGGGCAGAGCAGCTGGGGTGCTGCCGGGTTGGTCCAGTAGCGCCCAGAGTGGCGCTACGGGACCAACCGGCAGCGCCCCAGCTGCTGTACCACAGGCATCCGGAGCAAAGCTGCGGAGCACGGGGGCAGCGGGACAGCCCAGACACGCCGTGGCTGTCCTGCTGCCCTCGGGCTCCGCGGCTTTGCTCTGCTTTGCTCCCCCTCTCCCTCGTCTGCAGACCAGGGGGACGGGGAGCAAAGCGGCGGAACACGCGGGCAGCGGACAGCCCAGATGCGTCTGGGCTGTCCACTGCCCGCGTGCTCCTTGGCTTTGCCCTGCTTTGCTCCCCGTCTCCCTGGTCTGCAGACCAGGGGGACAGGGAGCAAAGTGGCGGAACACGTGGGCAGCGGACAGCCCAGACGCGTCTGGGCTGTCCACTGCCCGTGTGCTCCGCCACTTTGCTTCCTCTCCCTGGTCTGCTGGAGACCAGGGAGACGGCCCTGTTCGTAACTGCGGATCTGACGTAAGTCGGATCCGCGTAACTCGGGGACTGCCTGTATACTTTTGTAGATTTTAATTCTTTTTAGTTCATTGGACTTTACTCAATATTTTTTTTTAATTCCCTCCAAATTTGCTCTTTTGAAATCTAATAGTTATATTGTTTCTCTCTTGAAGTCAATTCTCTTAGTATCCTTAATTCATTGATGTAGCTTGTGGTCATGGTTTCAAATTTACATGTTAGCTTCACATGTACTCCTTAGAAATAAGAAATACATACAGTCAATTCCTTGTTGGTGTTAAGTTGGTGCAGAATCAAATGTTTTTGAAAGTCACTTGGGCTATTATGTCTAGACTATGTGGAAGATTCGAAAGAGGATATGCAAATTCCACAGGAATCTGTATATCTTCTTCCGATCTCACTTTCGAAAGCAGAACTTTCAAAAGCGAAAGTAGTCTAGATGCGTTTTTTTTCAGCAAACCCTCCCCTTTTTTGAAAAGCTGTGTAAACCTCATTTTTGGAGGAATTTGCATATCCTCTTTCGAATCTTCCGCATAGTCTAGACAAGCCCTTGGTAATACAGATTGAACCAGCACTCTCCGGTCCGACAACATCTGTGGTCTGTTATGTTTTTAGATAGTCAGATGTCCACTTCTCCTGGGTGTGGCCAAGTTTCCCAGTCCCATAAAGTTTGATTACTGCCACAAGTCCTGGCTCTCAGTGTTCTATGCTGTTATTTAGCTCTAATTTACCCCTAAATGTCTTCTAAGAGCCCAGTAAACAGTGGAAGTGTTGGTAGCGCTGCTAGAGGATATTGACCTCACATTGTTCAGCAAATTCTCTGATTCAACACTGAGCAGGTCCCAAGAGTGCTGTACTAGAGTGATTCAACCTGTAGTAAATGAACTGCTGGTCTGAGTTCAGTTTTATTAAGTAGTTGTAGGAATCACCATATCTGGTAGCCTTGTTGAGCCTGAAGTAAGGTGGTGAGCCATTTTTCATTGGCTGCATCCTGATCACCTGATTGTTAAATCAGAGACTTAAGACTTGGTTAGATACCAGCTCTGCATAAAAGCAGTCAGCTTGGACGTAACACTTTGCTAGAAAAGAGCCTCTTAAATCTTTAACATTTTTGTTTGGAATGAGAGCAGTTTTTTTAATGCCAAGTAAAATTTGGACTTTTTATTGGAATTAAAGTTTAGCATACACTTAAAATTAAGTTTTTGTTGTCTTATTAATTTGGTTATTATGAAACCCAAATCAGATAAAATCTCCAACTCTTCCCTGGTTGCCCATTGGGTTCTGTCTCCAAAGTACATTCTGTTTAGTCGTTTTGATACTGACTAAAAGTCCACGGTCTGTGGGCAATAATGTGTGGTTGCATCATCCAGATTACAGAGTTTTGGGAAAACGTGTTCGTCAAGTTCCAACCATACAAAAATCACTAGAGGTTAGAGTGGACTTTGCTATTTGACAAATGCAGTCTTGGCGAATCTCCTCTGGAATTCTAAGAGGGTTTTCCAGCTCGACAGTCATTTTTTCCCCCCAACTCTCTTGGCATGGCTGATCACTCAAGAGTGACATATGGTAGAAACATGCTCTAAGGGACAAGTCTTCCGGATGGCACACAGCACCACACAAGATAGACAGATGGTGGCTTATTCAACCCTGGAATGTAGTTTAATCCTACATATTGGCAAGGCTTGGGTGCCGAGGGAGACACACATGTACACAAGCCTGTGGAATCTGAGGCAAAGCTTTTGTGAGTTCATGTGCAAAACCACTTAGCTCTAAAGGCAAAAGCAGCACTAAGCTGATAAAACACAGCATAAATATCTGTGAAATTGTACATTACAGTATCCCAAAGGAAAAAAAAGTCTGAAAGCAAGTTTTACTAAAAATCACAAAGTTGAAGGATATATGTGATAAATCCCATTTACCTAACTTTCCACCCCTTCCTCTGAACTAAAAAAAGACACTTTAAAGTAGCAAACTGACTTAACTAATTGGCTTATTCATTAAGTTCTGTAATTTTTAATGTTCATATAATCAAAGCCTTTTTTGGGAGAAGAGGCCTTTTTATTTTTATTTCAGACCTTTGCCTAAATACAAACATTTCTCCTGCAAAATACAAACATTTCATATTTTGTGTATTTTTAAATATTTAGAAAAATGTAAAGCAAAATAGTGTAAGCACAAACTAAAAAGCTTAAACTTATCAAATGTAAAATTAGATTTGAGGTGGAAAACACAAGTTCCATTTTAAATATTTGAAAGTAAACAAGTCTATTATTTTTATTAGCGTTCAATCATCTCTTCATTGGAAAACAATGAAAGGGGCAGGTAAATTCTGAATGGAAAAATGGGTCACTTCATTTCATCGTAGGTGGTGAAGTGGGGGTGCTGCCACATCCCTTTGGCTTGAAGCATTTTCCATCATCTCCAGGGTTTACAGTTTGATTCAATGGCTCTTGCACTGGCTTGCAGACCGGGGGAGTGGAGGGAGGGAGGAAGGGCAAGGGAGCAGTTGCACCTGCTGATCTGAAAGGGCCTGGAGCTCCCGGCTGCCCCCGCTACTGCAGCAGCAGCAGGGGCCCTGGGCCCTCTTAAATTGCAGCCAGAGCACCTTGCCTCACGCTTCAGACAACACTGAGGGCTGGTGGGGGGGGGGGGGGGGGGGCAAGGGGTGCACTGTGGTCCAGGGAATGCTGGGCTAACTACCTGAGCCCCCACCCCTTCTGCCTGAGGCCCCATCCCTGTCTAGGGGCCCAGCGAATCTGTTGGCCCTGCTGGCCATGCGGCTGCCTATTTAGCATTGTGCAGGCGATCAAGAAACCTGACCAGGAACCTGCTGCAGCTAGAGGCGGGCCGCCCTACCACTTGCCCCAACCTAGTCTTCCCTCCCACCTGCTCTGGTTAAGAGTGGGATGGCTTGAAGTCAGTGCTGGTCCGAACCTGAGTGAAAGTCCTGGCTCTGAACTAAGGATGTCAGATGACAATGGAAAGGGAGTCCATGGTGTCAGGTTGGCAAAGTCAGAGGTGCACACAGTGCTTGTGGATGAGAACACCTTTTGAGAAATTTCCTCTTGTCCTCATTTTCTTCTTCTTGCTACTTACCATTGCACAAGTTGGTGTGAAACCAAATCATTGCATAACCTCGAGACTTTTAATGTCTACCACAGCATTGCTGGATTTCCCCTCTTTCTTTTTTTCTTTTTTTTTTGAGCCACTTTAAGAATTGTATCTAGGACCTAGTCCTGTAAAGTCGTAGCACTTAAACTCGACCCATGCCCTTGTGTACAGTTAGTGAAACGAACAAAACAGCAGATAGGTGGAGTACCTCTCTCAGTAATTAAGCTGCTGCATCCATAGTTAGGTTGTGTTGAGATTTAAATTAAGTCTAAAATCTCCTGTTTCACACATCAATGATTGAATTTAGCTTCCATTTATTGCTGCTTGCTACCCCATCATGCTCTCAGCGGATGTCTTCTATGGCTGAAGGAGTGCAAGAACTGTAAAACATACCACTCACTGGGTCAGTAATCTGGTGATAGAGAGGGGTAGGAAGTAAAAACTGTCTACTTCTTGAGTGTCTTTTATGTTTCTACCTTCTCGGAGAGTTAAGTAGAAGTAGCAGTTGTATTAATTTAGTGTCAGTTTATTTTAAATGATTTTAAAATGAGGCAGAGCAGGTTTGTTTTCCTGGCATAGGTGATGGATACAGTGGTTAAAATAGGGGTACAGATGAAAACTGCTGTGATCATTTCTATCCTTCAATCTTTCTTCTCTATCCCTCCCCCTCTGCCTCTCTTGCTCTCTCTAGTTTAACACAGTTGAACAGCACTGAAGTGTAAAATGTGCTTTTGCCAAGGTCAGTTTCTTGTGATTACTTGCCTGTGGCAACTGATGCCAGTTGTAACAGACTGAGTCTCAGCAGTCCACAAAGTCACATTGGTGCTTATGAAAAGGACAGCCAGTCTAGGTTATAGTAACTGTAGTATGGAATGGCTTGTGATGCTGAATTTCAGCAGATTTCTTTAACTCTTTGTGACTAGTCTGGGCCTTCCTTGTGGCCTGGAATCTGTTTTGCTATGAGATGGACTGTCCTGATCTACAGGAACCCTTAAGAGGCTTTTGGGTAGATGAGAGTGATTACTGTTGTTTTTTTAAATAGTGGGCTGCCTCATAGTTCAGATATTCTTCATAACAGAAGATGGAATGTAATAGATCATCACTGAAATGAGATGTCTGTTTTGGAGGGTTTGTGGTTGGCTTGCTTCTTGGGGAAGTCATAATGAGTACTGCTGCATTAAAAGCAAAATTGGGGGAAGAATGGAGAAATCCATGTTCAGCAGATGTAAATGGACAAAAGCATTTTCTAAAGATTTAGTCAAAGCCCTCAACCAGCTGGGCTACGTCTACACTGGCCCCTTTTCCGAAAGGGGCATGCTAATTTCACAGGTCGTAAAAGGGAAATCCGCGGGGGATTTAAATATCCCCCGCGGCATTTAAATAAAAATGTCCGCCGCTTTTTTCCGGCTTTTAGAAAAGCCGGAAAAGAGCGTCTACACTGGCCCCGATCCTCCGGAAAAAAGCCCTTTTCCGGAGGATCTCTTATTCCTACTTCGAAGTAGGAATAAGAGATCCTCCGGAAAAGGGCTTTTTTCCGGAGGATCGGGGCCAGTGTAGACGCTCTTTTCCGGCTTTTCTAAAAGCCGGAAAAAAGCGGCGGACATTTTTATTTAAATGCCGCGGGGGATATTTAAATCCCCCGCGGATTTCCCTGTTACGACCTGTGAAATTAGCATGCCCCTTTCGGAAAAGGGGCCAGTGTAGACGAGCCCCTGCTGATTAGAGGAGCATTTTAAAAAATGCAGATCCTTTATCGCTTCTAAAACTTAGATTTAGTCCCTAAGCATCAAATAATTTTTTGTTTAAAAGCTTGTAATGGGTCTGACTGTTATTATGGAGATAGTAACGTTGACAACCTGAGGGAAAGAGTGTTTCTGGTTAGAGTCAGAGTAAGAATCTCTGGAACCTGCTGTACTGCAAAACACTGGGCTTTGCCTCTCTTTCATCATTTTCATTCCCTTGTTTAAAGTCGGACCGACCCCTTCTGAAGGAATTTTATATCTAGAATAACAGAATACCATATTCCTTTGGTAATTTCCTCATCTCTAAGCGTGACATCAACATTTAATTGTAAAAGTAATCACTTCTGTTGGAAGCATCTAATCCCATGGTTTTGTGAAATCAAATGAGCTATCTATTTACTGCAGAACATTGGGATCACTTATTAGAAGTTTAAAGTATGGGATGTAGGGAGGGGACTAAAGATGAACTTCTGGTTGTTTGACATCCACATCCTGATTCTTTATTTTGTGGCTTAAAATACATCTTTAGTTGAAAGATGTATATTTTCTCAGCTATTTGATTCACTATGCAGCTGTACTTCTGTGTGTCACCATCTTCAATTCTCTCTTGGGTTTGATGAGGGATTTTGAAGGACTGCAAGTCGCAAGTAAATTAGTGAGTCAGTAATGTAAGGCCTTGATCCTACAAACACATACGCACAGAAGTAACTTCAGTGGGCAAGAATGGTTCATTGAACTCACATGTATGTAACTGCCTACGTCCATAGATGTTTTTAGGTTCAGCCATCGTGGCCTCCGAGGCAAGGTGTGGGGGGCGACTTTGCACCCCTGGAAGGGGTGGGGTTGGGGGCAGCAAACACTGGATGCCACCCAGGACTACAGCGCTGGCTCCCCCCCAGCCCTCAGATGATCTGAGAGTTGTAGTAGTGTAAGAATTTTTCTCTCATATGTTGATTCCTATGGAGTGGTATTATTTGACCAAGATTATTTTTCATACTGTACTGTAGTTTCAATTCTCTTGATTTTGTTTTTAAGTTCAAATTCAGCTGCTCTGTTCTTGTTGTAATTATACATAAACCAACATACATTAAATGTTCTGTATAATCTCTATAAATAATTGTTTGTTTGAAAGAGAGCGTCTTTGTGATTTTTAGTAATGAACTTCTAATTTTTGTCTTTCCACCCAGTTGACATTAAAATTATTTTTCTTCAGCTATTTGGAGGATTGTTAAAAATATTTGTAGTCAGGTTGTTAAATGTACTTGCTGTGATTTTTCAATCTGTAAGCACTTTGGATACTATGAAAAAGAAATATCTGATAATTATAGACCATATTTTTACTACCGTCTTTTTATGAATATATATAAAGTATGACACAATAGATGGTTAACTACATGTTCAAATTTAAAACCACACAGTTTACGTTCAGTTCTATACTTTTTGTAAGTAAAATTAGTTTTCAAGACAGGTTCATCTCTCATGTTATTGAGGGACTTCTCCATTCCTCTAGAAGTAAATCTGAAGCAAAGACTTATCAATCAGATTTTTAGATACCACTCCAGGAGCATTTATAAATAGCTTGATTGATCAGTCTCAGAGGAGTAGCTGTATTAGTCTGTAACTTTAAAATCAAGTAGTCCTGTGGCACCTTGGAGACTAATAATATATATATTGTTAGTCTCATGGGCAAAACTCACTTGACTCAAGCTCATCTTATCTGACAAAGTGGGTTTTGCCCAAGAAAGTTCATTATATATATATATATATATATATATATATATATATATATATATATATATATATATATACACACTAGTCTCTCTCATATCCTGGGACAAACATGACTATAACAACACTGCAGACCTTAAGTGTGACTGTTAATTGATAATTCTCCCCTCCTTCTTTACAATAGTTGTCATTATTTAGGGACTGACTCATTAGGGTGAGAGAACACTTCTTTCTCAACTCTCTGCAAGCAGTCCACAAGCCTGATGTGTCATTTGAACAGTGATGGAGGTGGGGA
The DNA here is from genome assembly GCF_052426305.1 of Pelodiscus sinensis. NCBI lineage: Eukaryota > Metazoa > Chordata > Testudines > Trionychidae > Pelodiscus > Pelodiscus sinensis. The sequence continues at coordinate 89,846,792 of NC_143053.1, forward strand.
AGTTAGAGTTTGTAGTCTGAAGTCTGTTTTTTTTTCCTGTACAATATTTGAGTACTTGAACTCCATGACTGCTGTCCACTCACATAGCCAAATTCCTGCACCCTATGCTGAACATTTTTATCACTTATGTGAAATGAACCATCTTAAAATAAAAGAGCGTAAACAGTTTGATTTTAAAAAAAATAACAAATGGTCTAGCAGCACCTTAAAGACTAACAAAACATCATGGTGGGTTGTACCTGCGAAAGCTCATGATACATGTTTTGTTAGTTGTTAAGGTGCTGCTAGACCATTCATTGTTTTTTAAATTTTTTCAGTTACAGACTAACTTGGTACCCCTCTGAAGCTTTTGAACAGTTTATGGTCTCAGAGTTGTTACAGAATATTCAATCACTAGAATAAGGAGATATGTAACTCTGGTGTGTAGTATTGTGTCTCTGCATGCTTGGACTGTATGTGAGCAAACATTCTGTTTGTAAAATGCATACACTCATATAACAATTAATTTATATCCTGTTTCTGACAGAGCGATTGCAAGCTGTTCAGTCTACTGTCAAAGTGACAGCATGTTAACACTCATTTAAATTTAACACTGTCTTTAAGCCTGAATTTCCAGGTGCTTGTGAGAGTAAATCAGACAACTACATTATTTTCATCAGTTTAGACCAAATATTGGCCTCCAGATACACTGAGATGATGTCTGAGTGAAAGAGCTTCAGGAAAGTTGAGATGAGAAAATTTCAATAATATTTACCACTAATTGGATACATTTAGCCATTGCCTGTTGTCAGCTTTCAGTTCTTTTTCAAAGTGACTGGCACACAACTGTCTTGCCTAGCAATTTTTAAAGCAAAGGAAAACAAACATTTTTTTCTCAGAATCTCTGATTCCGCTCTCTGTGGGAATTATCCAGCTCTTCTCATAGTGATCCAATCTGTTGCATAACCAAAAACCACACAGCTTAATGATGCAGACGACTCCACTTGTGGAAGGACTAAGGACTTCAAAGAAAGGTTGTGTGTATGAAGCAGCTTCTCCAGAAAGCCCACAAGGATCAAAGCACATGTAAGAAAAATAATAAAAAAGGATTGGATACCAGGAGGAAATAGCCTGAAAATAAAACCAATTCTAATGAACACTCCTGAAGTAAAGGTTATTTTAGCTTTAGGAACATGAGATGATAGAAAAGATCAGAGATTTTCAAGGAAGATGTATGAAACTCCTACGTTTTTATTTTGCAAACACTTGGCCTCAGTACAGGATATTGACTTTTAGAAATGGGTTTGTTGCACAGAATTTCATAATTTGTGCCTGGATGCAGTCACTTGAGAATCGTGAGAGGCTTATTTCTAATAAACACATCATTTTTTTACAATTTTGTGCAATTAAAATGTATTTTAAACTGCACTAGTGGAAAACTTCCTTGAAAGAGAGGGAAAATATCTTAAGTTATTTAGACATTATGATTCTATAAAGTTTATACTGTTGCTTTAAAGACTTATATTTTTCTAACCTGATTAAATACAGAATTTTAAAAAATTCACAATAAAAATTCAGACAGTCTCCTTTCCAATTGACACCATATATCTCATTGTGTGGAAACAGCTAGCTGAGGTGAAAGCCTCATTTGTGGTCTTATCTTACTTCAAATTCTCAGAATTAAGATTTGTTTACCATTTTTGTAATGCTCAAAGTCTGGGTTACCTAATGGAATAATGAACAGCAAAATGACAGGTTTTAAATTAACCTTTTTGACTGTGACATGCTCACTCTTTCTTCTGAAGCTTTAGACTGAATATTTTTGTCCTTTTTTACAATAGGACATTTAAATCACATTTAGGTATTGAACTTGTAGGCAGAGTTTGAATTTAGAGCTAATTTAATGTCAGATGTTGGCAGTTTTAACTGTAATATTGCTAGAGAAATCTGCTTTAACATACAGAAAATTATGTAAGGGGAAGCCACAAGATTTCATCTCATGATGTAGGGAGCTTTATGGGTTTTTTTTATTCCATATGTCTGTTATTTACCAGAATATCACTTCCTAGGTATTATGCTAAGTAATATGTTTTTAACGTGTTTTCTTATGTATCTATCCAAACTGGCAAAAGAAGGCAGGAAGGTCCTAGGAGAGATAGATCTACTCCCTTCATACCACCCTTATTTTTGTCTAGTTCTCCAGACTTCATTCCAGCATGAATAATAGTAGCTGGGTCAGTGCTAGGCATGCGATCGGCTTGATGGTTGGCATGTGTTTGTGTATTTCATATACAATACCCATGCTAAGGTCCATAGAATTCTTTGTATGACCATGAGTATTTGAATTATTATTTAACAAGGTATGTGGACACACTGGTATTGGAGCTCTCTCTCCTGACTGTTCCCTCTTTTGCTAGGAAGATTGCTCTATTAAACATATTTACAAAACAATAAACTCTTTAGAATGAGAGTTCTTCCAGTGAGTGTTCTCCTGGCTTCTACTCCCATGTCTAGCATTGACTTGCTCTGTGTGGTAGAGTCTCAGCTTCCCTAGTTTATATTTCTTTACGAGGAAAAGGGGATGGACAACAGTGGTAGTTTTTACAGGTTTACATAGCACCATAGATATGCATGGGTTTCTCTTTACAAAATAAATGCAGAGTCCTTGCCCTGAAACCTGTCTGTTGTCTGGATGCAACTCCCCACACAAATGGAACCATGTACAGGACTTGATTACAGTATAGTTGTCTCTGACACAACTGAAAGGTGGCTTCCATTTGCTGTGTGAATTTTAGCTGTTGTCCTGAACTGTGCAGGCATTAGCATGGCTTTGGAACATAGCAAAGGCCCTGTCTGGATCACACAGAAACTGGAAAAATGCTTGAACTGTTCATATCAGCTTAGAAAAGAGGAGACTAAGGGGGGATATGATAGAAGTCTATACAATCATGACTGGTGTGGAAAAAGTGAATAAAGAAAAGTTATTTACTTATTCCCATGATATAAGATATAGGGATCACCAAATGAAATTAATAGGCAGCAGGTTTAAAATAAGCAAAAGGAAGTTTTTCTTCACTCAGCGCACAGTCAATTTGTGGAACTCCTTGCCAGAGGATGTTGTGAAGGCTTGGACTTTAACAGGGTTCAGAAAAGAGCTAGATAGATTCATGGAGGTTAGGTCCATCAATGTCTATTAGCCAGGCTGGATAGACATAGTGTCCCTAGCGTCCGTTTCTCTGGAAGTGGGTGACAGGGGAAAGATCACGTGAGGATTACCTGTTGTGTTCCCTTCCTCTGGGGCATCTGGTATTGGCCACTGTCAGCAGACAGGATACTGGGCTGGATGAACCACTGGTCTGACCCAGTATGGTTGTTCTTATGTTCATATCAAAGCACACAGTTATGGTTCCAGTTCCCTGGCCTGAAGCAGCTGGTAGCAGCCATTTCAAGGAAAGCTCCCATACCGTAGTGCTACTACAAGCTCAGTCACTCTGTAAAGATGGTAGATGTATAAACCTGTCAGGTATAGGAGCTATGAGGTCATGGCTTATGTATACTCCAGTCAGCACTATGAGAGACTCAAGCAGGCTGAGTAAGGGTGAAATTTTCGAGATTTTAGCTGTGAATCTCTAACAAGTGCCTACAGAGCATCTGCAGTTTTTCAAAGAGCTAGAATGTGACTGTATTTGGAAAAGGTGACAAAAGATATATGTATGACACAAAGCCCATGCATGATCAAGCTTTAATTAAAAAAAAAGTTCCCAGAATTTTTTAATATTGTGTTTGTGGAAACAGCTGAACCATTTTGTCTGAAACTTTTTTTTTTTTTTTACAAAACTTAGTTTGATACAGACACTCAGCATGGAAGATTTCAAACTCTCTCATTCTACAATTAAAGTTTTTTCAAAGTTATCAGCAACTAAAAACAGGTTCTTAAATGGCATTGCTCACCACTCTTGCCTGTAATATAGAGACAGACGTTTGCCATCTGACATTTTAGAAAATATACAATACAAAACTAATGATAGGCACAACATTTCAGGTTGCATGACTACATCCGTCCCATTTGGCTAGAATGCCATCTTCACCACACTGAAGTCAGTGGGAGTTTTGCCATTAATTTCAATGATACAGAGATTCTCCCACTCCCTGACCACACTAGTTCATGTAGTAAAAGGCAAAATGTTTTTTCTTTTGTTGTAATTTTGGCTAAAGAAATGGGAAGAATGCATTTTATCTGTCTTCTTGCTACTTCACACTCACAGAAAAAAACCCACCAACTTTCCTAATGGTGTTTTTCCTTTTTTGTATTGTTTGCTTCCTTAGCTTTTTCTAAGAGAAGAATTCACATGCTGTTCTGGCACAATTTGAATCCTGTGTGTCACTAGCTTTGAAAATCTGAACTGATTCGTCTTGTCAGATTTCTTTTTAGGTTTTATAACGTCATATTACGTGTTGGCTAGTTATTTATACAGTAAACAAGCCAATAAATATAATCTCTTCTTTTGGTTGTATTTGTGTTTTGTGTTGTTTTGTTAATCATAGTCTTCACACTTCACTTTATGAACAATTTATATAGATCACCTTAAACTCTTTATAGTATTTCTTCACATACTGTCAGAATGAGAGCAATTTGTTGGTGAGACAGTGTAGAAAAATCATGCAGGCATTGATCATGGTTCCTGCAGAAGAAGACCCATTTAAAAGGTTTTTTTAAATAATCATAATAAAGATGTTGTAGATGTATTTAATGTCTATCTAATCTGTATAAAGCCTTTTACAATAGATCCTGTATACCTCATTTTACGAGGCATAAGGGATCTATCGGAAAAGGTGTTCTTTAGCAATAGATCAGCCTCTAGACTGCCGCTTTTCTCTGATAAAGCTCTGTTCTTTATGCTAATGAAGTGCAGGTTATTTAAATCCCCACTTCGTTAGCAATTTCGCCCAGCCTAATCTGCATCCCTCTGCCGGCAGAGGGGCGCAGTCTAGACATACCCTTAGAGCCATGGTGTTCAACACGGTAGCCACTAGCCACATGTGGCTCTTTGGCCAGTTGATTGTGGCTAGTTCGCTATAGCAGTAGCCACCATGGTGACTACTGCTTCAGAACTGGTTGGACACCACAGTCTTAGAGGCTAAATGTTGGAGCTTCTTGTGTATAATCGTGAGAGAGCTGAAGGATACACTCTGTCAAAGTGATGGCTGTTAAGGTTTCCTGAAAGGTGAGTGATATATTGGTAAGTTTCTATCATTGGATCTTACCCAAATTGTGAAATTTTCAATTGTGTGACCTTTTCTAGTTTAATTAATGTAAATCTGTAAGGCACAGGACCCCATGATTGTAAAAGACAAGGCTGTTCATCCATATTACTAAACTGTGTCTCCAAATTCATACCGAAGTCTACTAATTCACTGCAGTATTTAAAAATGAAATTTATTTTTAAAGGAAGATAATCTAAAGAAACGAATCCACATCTTTATTACTGACATCACCACTGCCTCTCTGATATATTTGCTGCTAATAAGTCAGCTATTATATATTTTATTTATAACAAAAGCTTGCAAGTATCAACTCTTCTGTTTCAATATACAGTACAAATGAAAAAGACAGTAATCTGAACATGCAGAAGATGAAAAATACTTTTGGATACTTCTTACACAAAACCTGATACCGTATTAAATGTATTCCACCTTGTATTTAGCTGGGATACTCTCGGTACGTCTACACGGCAACACTATTTCGGGATACCAGAGTATTTCGGGCTCGCTATTTGCACGTCCCTGTAAACCTCATTCTATGAGGAGTAAGGGACGTTTCGGAATTATGCTTATTTCAAAATTTGGCGCTGTATAGACAGCACCAAATGACAAAATAAGCTATTTCGAAATAGCATTAAAATAAGATACATAATTTGCATAGCTAAAATTGCATATCTTATTTCGAGTTACAGTGCAGTGTAGATGCACCCTCTGAATACCTTACCCAGACCTGAAGAAGAGCTCCATGTAAGCTTTAGAGCTTGTCTCTCTGGCCCACAGAAGTTGATCTAATAAAAGAGATTCTCACCCCTTTTCTCCTGCAGATGAAAGCACTCTATGCATTTTATAATGGATTTAAATATGTGTATATGCAAACCAAGTATATACACGCAAACCAAATATTTTATGTTTCAGATAGAATGAACAAGAGTCTTAGGCTTTTTGGCTATAGGAGAGAACGCTGCCATTAGCACTTTTTCATATTGATTATGCATATTGCATTGTGGATAATTTAATTTTACTTAACCTTTTACTTAACTTCATTTGATTTCTAATGTAAAGAAATGTTTTCAAAACTGTTTATTTGCTTAGCTATGTTAGCTTTTCAGAAAATGCCGCAAATCCCTTTTATTTATATTTCAGGATGCATTTTAAGTTAACTGAATTCTTCTGTGTTTTATTGACAACAGGGCTTGAGGCAGGGCTTCAGACATATGTTCTGTAGTGTTTGTGACTTTGGCATTGTGCAGTTGAATAAACAATTTGCAAAAAGGTCAGCACCAATGAAGTTCGCACTAGCGAGCTGGTCTATGGCTGTAACGAAAACTAATCTAAACAAATTGACAGGAAAGAAGACTTCTTTGTGGTGGAGGATTTCCTCTAATCTACAGACTTAATTAGCGTTAGCTGAGCAAGGTCCCTGAGGTCTGATCTTGATTTGAAACTAGTGCTCAGTTAGTATTGCATGTAAAATGATGATCTCTCATGGGATTTGAGCAATACTACTGTGTACAGTAGCTAAGGATAACATGGTTGCCCTTGGTAATTACGTCTTGTATTGCTTAAATAGGTTTCTCGCGCCTCTGATTTAACAGTCCAGAAGGAAAAAGTTGATCTCTTGCATGATGAAGTGACACAGCAGCTTATCACAGGTTGACATTTATATGCCCATGGAAATGTCCAGGCTCCTGCATATTGTTTTTCTGTAGTCTCCAGTCTGCTTTTCTTCTGATAAGATGGGCTAAGTACTGTCTTCAGCAGCGTCTTGATTGATGAAAGACCACCTTTCATCTCTTGAAAGAATTTTGTTTAGGTTGCCTTACACAATTGGTAGCTCACCTTCATATAGTTTAAGGCCAGAAGGAACTATTAAATCAGGGGTGGGGAACCTAAGGTCTGGAGGCCTGATGCAACCTCTGGGTTGCCTAGATCTGGCCACTGAGGCTTAGGGCCTCCCCCAGCATTGGGGAGCCTGTGCTGGCACTCTAGTCCCCGTTTCCTTGCAACCCCCGGCTCCTGACTGATTTTTCTGTGGGTCAGCGACCTCTGACCCAAAAAAGTTTTCCTGCCCCTGCATTAAATCATCTAGTTTGACTTTCTGTATGACACAGGTCATTAAACGTAACCCCTGGATTACCTGTATTAACCCGATAAGTTGTGTTTAATGTTTTTATCTTACAAAAAGGCATTCAGTCTTGATTTGAAAACATCAAGAAATACCAGATTCCCTTGGTAGTTTGTTTCAGTGGTTAGTTACTTTTGGAATGCCCCGTAGACAGTATGAGTCAAATGCCTTTACAGTAGAGTCCTGGGCAGATACAAAATTTGTGTCTGCTTGTGTATCTCAAAAAGAGGATTGTAGGGATGGATTGTAAGGATGTCACCGTGTACTCAACTATACAATTAACCAAGAAGCCTAAGCTTATTGGTTAATCTTGTCGCCTACACACATTTCCTCCCCCCTTGCTGCCTCTGTATCAGAGGCAGCAGGCGGTGGGAGTGGGATCCAGGGTCTGTGAGGACCAGGGCGTAAGTAGGCTCCCCACAAACACCAGATTTTCCACCCCTCCCATCTCCACACTGCTGCCTCTGATAGAGAGGCAGCAGCATGGAGAGTGAGGGGGGCAGGGTGGAGCCGATATATGCAGGAAGATGGCTTTCAAGCAGGTTCTTTGCATGTGCCAGCTCCATGGACCCTCCTGCCCCCCTTTGCTGTCTACTACAGAGGCAGCGGGGGGGAGCGGAGAAGGCAGGAGCTGGTGCTGTGGGGAGCTTAAAAGCCAGTGCCTGCCAGCACCAGCTCTGTGGTGCCAACCTCCTCCTCTTCTCCCCTGTGGCCTGAGCTTACTGCAGACAGAGGCTGGTCCATGGCAGCAGCTCCTGTCCATTGGGGGTCCGAGCTCCCACTGACAGGGGCTGCTGCTGCAGACCAGCCACTATCTGCAGGGAGCTCGGACCCCCAATGGACAGGGGCTGTTGCCATGGACCAGTGTCTGTCTGTTGGGAGCTTGGGTCCCCCTGCGAACAGGGGCTGCCATCCACAGGGAGTTTGCACCCCCGCGAACAGGGGCTGCTGCCTCTGTATCAGAGGCAGCAGTGCGGGGCGGCAGGCAGGTGGTCTGCATGGGGAGCTGTTTTTTAAATAGCTGATATAGAGGCAGCAGCACAGGGTGGCAGGGAGTTCCCTGGGGGTGGGGCTGGGAGTGCACTGGTTGCTAGCCCCACTCACGTGGACTGTTGATTAGTCGTGTAGCAGCTAAGATTTCATGAGATTATATGACTATTCAATTACACAATTTCTAACATCCCTAATGGCTATCTCCATCGATATTTGCAGATGTGGATACCCGAGGATATAAACATTTTCAGGATTCTTGATAAAAATTTGTTATCTGCATCTACATTCGCGAATGTGGAGAACCGTGGGTATAAAGTGGATATCCACAGATTTTCAGGGCTTTACTTTACAGAAGTCTAAAGATATGACACCTATGCTGTTCCTGCTATCAAGCGAATTTTTCATCTTATCAAATAATGAAATCAGGGTTGACAAGACCTATTTTCCATAGAGCTATGTTAATGATAATTCCCGTGCTTTATTTCTTTATTAGTTGAAACCTATCAGCTTTTCTGTCATTTTTTCAACAGTGATGTCAGTCTAACCAGCCAATAGTTACCTGAGCCATTGTGGATATGAATAACACAATTGCTCTCAGTAATAGCTACTGACTGCTGTGCACTTTAAAAAATCTGGCCACTTATTCAGATACCTAAGTGGAAAGTGGTGGTTATGGGTTCTATGGAAAATGTGACCCAGATAATATTTAGAGCCAGTCCTGGTGCTAAGTATAGGTTATTAAATGGCAGACCCAGTTTCCACAATTAGAACATTTCAAAGTGAGGGGGAAGAATAAAGTCATGTTAATGTCTTGGCTTTCCCATGGCTATAATTTTATTTTCTATCCTATATGTATCCATATCCAAAGACTCCTATCTATCAACAGCTGTTTATGCTTTTAAGTCGTATCACATATGCCCTGGGAACTGCCTAGCACATTTTAACAATAGGAAGCCGTTCATCGTGTGTCGATGATGAACACCTCAGTAGTTGTTGTTAAAGCAGCTTTTCTTTGAGCATCATAGCAGGATATTTCCAGGTCTCTGAGGTTTTTCCACAGTTTGATGAGAAGGCTGAGATCTGTACAGAGAATCTGTCTAGTCAATAGCACTTTGGCAGAGAAAGTATTCCTATCGCTGGAAAGACACCCTGAAATAAAACCAATTATATGCTACTGCCAATGGAAGTCATCAAAATCTTCTACACTACAGAGTGCAAAATTGACAACCTTCTTGGAAAATTGCAGCACTCTGCCTGGTCCTCAGAAAGCCAATATTTCTGGGTTATCTGCTCCACTACCATCTCATCTCTGAAATCTTCCATTCCTATGTAGAATCTTTGAGAAAAAAACTATGGAAAAACCCTAGGCTGTGTCTAGACTGTCCAGTTTTTCTGGAAAATCAGCCGCTTTTCCAGAAAAACTTGCCAGCTGTCTACACTGGCTGCTTGAATTTCCGCAAAAGCACTGACTTCCTACTGTAAGAAATCAGTGCTTCTTGCGGAAATACTATGCTGCTCCCATTCGGGCAAAAGTCCCTTTTGCGCAAAGCTTTTGCGCAAAAGAGCCAGTGTAGACAGCTCAGATTTGTTTTCCACAAAAAAGAGAAAATGGCGATCGGGGCTTTTTTGTGGAAAAGTGCGCCTAGATTGGCACAGACACTTTTCTGCAAAAAGTGCTTTTGTGGAAAAGCATCCGTGCCAATCTAGACGCTCTGTTCCGAAAATGCTTTTAACGGAAAACTTTTCCATTAAAAGCATTTGCAGAAACTCATGCCAGTCTGATCAGCTGTTTGTCGGCTCAGCGCGGCAGCCATGTAAATTTAAATGAAGCGGCGATTATTTAAATCGCCGCTTCATTTTCCTATGCCTGGTAGCCTAATCTACATGACTCTGGCGACAGAGGCATGTAGTCTAGACGTACCCTAAGATAGGGGGAGAGGTAGATACACGGGAGGATAGAGAGAAGGTCTAGAGTGACCTTGACAGATTAGAGGATTGGGCCAAAAGAAATCTGATGAGGTACAACAAGGACAAGTGTAGAGTCCTGCACTTGGGACAGAAGAGTCCCAAGCATTGTTACAGGCTGGGGACTGAATGGCTAAGTAGCAGTTCAGCAGAAAAGCACCTGGGGATTACAGTGGATGAGAAGCTGGATATGAGTCAACGGTGTGCCCTTGTAGCCAAGAAGGCTAATGGCACATTAGGGTGCATTAGGAGGAGCATTGCCAGAACATCCAGAGAAGTGATTATTCCCCTTTATTTGGCTCTGGTGAGGCCACATCTGGAATATTGTGTCCAGTTCTGGGCCCCCCACTATAGAAAGGATGTGGACTCATTGGAGAGGGTCCAGCGGAGGGCGACCAAAATGATGAGGGGCCTGGAGCGCATGACCTGTGAGGAGCGACTAAGGAATTTGGGTTTGTTTAGTCTGCAGAAGCGAAGAGTGAGGGGAGATTTGACAGCAGCTTTCAACTTCCTGAAGGGAGGTTCCAAAGAGGATGGAGAAAGGCTGTTCACAGTAGTGAGGGATGGCAGAACAAAGAGCAATGGTCTCAAGTTACAGTGGGAGAGGTCTAGGTTCAATATTAGGAAAAACTATTTCACTAGCAGGGTGGTGAAGCACTAGAATGGGTTACCTAGGGAAGTGGTAGAATTTCCATCCCTAGAGGTTTTTAAGTCTCGGCTTGACAAAGCCCTGGCTGGGTTGATTTAGTTGGGATTGGCCCTGCCTTGGGCAGGGAGCTGGACTTGATGACCTTCTGAGGTCTCTTCCAGCTTTGTGATTCAAGGGAGGGTATTTAATGCATGAGAAGCATCATGGGGAAAAAGTACCTTTGGTTGCAGTGTTGCTGTTAGCAGAGCAGAGAGGCTAGAAGAAGGCAAGCAGAAGGCTGGGATGATTTAGTTGAGGTTGGTCCTGCTTTGGGCAGGGGCCTGGTCTCGATGACCTGCTGAGGTCTCTTCCAGCCCTATGATTCTATAAACAGGCAGAAGAAGAATGGTGAAGAAGCTTGATTGGAGGACAAAAAGTTATAAAACATATTATAGATACAGTTCACTGAATAATTTGTATTGGGAAAAATAAAAAATCCATTAGTGCGTACACCAATCTCTGGCACATCTATGAAAAGATTAGCCTGAATCAACATTTAAACTACACAAGAAATTGTATATAATCATCTGTAATATCCTGTTTATTAAAGAATGCAGTCTAGGTTATAGTGCAGGACATAAGGCTGAAAGGTTTATTCTTGACTGTGGCATTGATGGTTGTGTGGCCTTAGGAAAGTCACTTAACCTTTGTATTTTAGTTTCCCAATCTGTAAATTGAGTTTAATGCTTCTTTCTCAGATACTTTGAGGTTTACTTTTTGTAAAGTATTTCAAAGATGCATATTGAACATATATTTATCAAAAAAGTCTTGAAAATATATTCTCCTGGAAATCTACTATGACAAAGCCGGACATGACAGTTTTGCAAAAGTGGTAGAAGGCAGGTGTATATCAGTCTTAAAATAGTTAAATGTGTTTTCTCCCACCTTCCCCCCCAGCTATGAACTGAAAGAGGTTACCTCGGGTTAATGATGGACACCTAAGTCTAATTAAGGGCAGGCAGCGAGTGACCTTTAAAAACCTCTTCCAGGCAGTGGGATGAGGGAGAAGAAGCAAGTTGCAGAAGGGTTGTGTGCAGTGAGGGGAAAAGGCTGTTCTGACATAAAGCTGTTTTTCCTCTATAAGAAAAAAAAATTTTTTTTTGGTCTGATGAGAGGGCCTTGGCTACCCATGTAGCTGGGCTCAGAGTGGGTTAGAGAGGATTGTTAGCGATCATGGGATGATTTATTTATCTTGGTTTTGCTTAAAGAAGCCCTTGGGCCCACCCTAAGGCCTAACTTGTATATGCTGCAAATAAAACAGTGTGAAATATTAAACCTTCAGAGTAGAGCTACTGAGCCCTGATGTGATGAAAGAGGTGCATTGTCACACTACATACAGGTCAACTGGCTCTTGTGTTTTTTTTATCTTTAATCCTTCAGCTCTTCTAAATGCAGACAGGTAATGAACATGCATTTGGTAATGCATTGCTGTCTCAAGCACTGGTTATTTCCTTATTCCAATTAGGGGATGTAATAGTATAACCATTTAAAGGATTAACTGATAAGCAAGAGTTTATCAGTTATTGTAATGATTACATGCTGGCTCCTGGCCCCACTCCTGGGAGCCAGCTGCCACAGCCTTCAGTGATGGGTGGCAGCTGGTTCCCTGGGAATGGGGGAGTGGGACTGTGAGACAGCTTACAAGCTGGCTCCCAGCGTGCACTAGCTCCTGGGGAGCTGGCTGCTGCTCTGCACTGCTACCTCTGATAGAGGCAGCAGCTGGTTCCCTGGGAGTGGGGCTGGCAGGCAGGAGCTGGCTTAAAAGCTGGCTTCTGGCACATGCTTGCTACCAGGGAGCCTGCAGGCCCCAATCCCAGGGAGCCTGCAGGCCCCAATCCCAGGGAGCCAGCTGTGCTGCAAGGTTCACAGTATAAGCTTTATACTGCAGAGCCCACAGTGTGTAACTGCTAAGATTTTCAGCAGCTGCACGCTTACTTAATTAACCACTTTTTAACATCCCTAAATACAATGCAGAATATCAGGAGATGAGGTTTATGTTGCTTTGTCAAGACTCCAAAATGTCATCATGGCCTGGTCTACACTAAAGGGGAAAGTCCATTTAAGGTATGCAAATCCATCTACGTTAATTACATAGCTGGAGTCGAAGTATTTTAAATTATGTTTTGGCGGCATCCACACAGTAGGAGGTCACACACTCCTGTTGACTTCCCTTAACTCTTAGGAGCAGTAGTACTACTGGTGCTAATGGAGCACCCTTTCAGTTTGAATTATCAGATCTTCACTAGACCCTCTAATTCAAATTCTGGAAGATTGACTGTGGCAGTGTTAATCTTCTCTGTAGCCTCAGGAGATTAGTTGTCTGCCTTGAAAAAGTTCACCAGATCTGTCATTTCCATTGCAATTGTTGATTTTAAGTAGGCCACTCTTTGGAGTGAAGCTGTAGTGTAATAGGCTAGAGCTTAATGTTACTTCATTTCAAAGAAAACTTCTGTCATCTAGAGATGGTAATGGTAGGACCCATGTGGCATTGGTGAAGAAGGTGTTAAAGAACAGGGTACAGGCAGTCCCCGGGTTACGTACAAGATAGGACTGTAGGTTTGTTCTTAAGTTGAATTTGTATGTAAGTCAGAACTGCTACATATGTAGGGGAAACTCTAGCCAAACATTTCTCCAGAGCTTAGTTTTATTCTCCCACACCTCACTTCCCTTAGTCCTTTATTCTCAAGCTGAGGTGTCTGCTGAGAAAAGCCGCTCTGTGTCTCCCTGGTCTGCTGGGAGGGGAGGGGGGGCGCGCGCGCTAGCTTTGCATCTCCTTGGTCTGCTGGGGGGAAGCAGCTAGTGCAGGGTTGCCTCACCCAGTTTGTAAGTAGGGATTCGATGTAAGTCGGATCCATGTAACCCGGGGACTGCCTGTATTTTATTTTGTTAAGAAACCTTACACTTTCCTTATATATTTCTAGGTTTAGCTTCCTACTTATTTCTCCCTTGTGGAGAGATTTTTCACTTTATAAATCAGGATTCAGAAGGGATTTTATTCAACTATGTGCAGGTTACTTTAGTAAAGCTGTCTAGAAATATTTTCTCTCTTGCAAGGTAATTGAAAATCCTATACTTCTAGATTTTTTTTTCCAACGTCCAAATGCTAAGATATATGATGTCAGTGATTGAATGCTGTCCTTAACTTGAGAGAAACTTTCAACGTGTACACAACTGTTTGAATTTTTGTTTTGCTAAACAGTAGCATGCAGTTTTCATGCATGGATATGAACAATATTCATTCTCTGTAATTTATGTAGGCTGTCTAAATTGTCACTTTTCAACAAATAACTCACAATATTATTTGAGTAGCAGATATTAAGTATACCAAGACTTGTTATTGGAAGTGATAATAAACCTTGTGCTTTAACATTTAAGTTGACCTTTAATTAAGATGATGGAGGTGAGACATGGAGGAGAGGAGGTTATTTCACTGAAGCTTACTGCAGAATCTTGTACCTGCCCCTGAAGCATCTAGTTTTGGCTCCTGTTGGAGACAAGATCTTGGACTAGTTAGGCCACTGCTCTGATCTAGTGTGGCAATTCATGGCCCTTAGTGGATCATCCTTACTCTCACCTATCATCATCTCATTTGCTATTGAAAGGTTGAATCCTGCCTCTGAACAGCCTAGGATTGCAGCCTCCATCATCCACTTACTAAAATTTCAAACAAGCACCTCCATACTTCCTCTCCTCATGCGTAAGCAGAGTTCACTGCAAACATCTGCTAAGCTACATTTATGCTCCTTCAAATTATCTTTTGCTTTGATGCCGACAAAAAACTTAACAGTGATTAGGCTACTGGTGTACTGAGTCCACTGCCTAGCATGCTGACCAGTATTGTCATATTAATTCTTTGTACTCCTTTTTCTGTATCCATCTATTGTCTCTTGTTGTGCTTAGATTGTAAACTCTGTCCTTTTTTTTGTCCTGTGTTTGTACAGATCTCCTAGCAACAATAATCATACTAAAAAATCCTATGTTCCCATGTAATTATAATTTATCCCTCTGTCACACATGTATGCCTGCACTGGTGATTAGCACAACAATTACTAAATTATTACAGTTTATTTCGAGTACAACACAAACTAAGCTTTCTGATTGGCTGTCCTTCATGTATGAAGTATCTGATTAGCCTCAAAGCATGATTATGAAATATTTTAAGTAAGTTCTATTTCATATCTGCAGTAAGGCAGCAGTGAATTTAGGGGAGATGATTGGGATGATTGAAGGCATGAGGTTTTTCACACCTGGGGATGTACTTAGTCTTTAAGTAATAAGATGATCATGAGATGGTAGATTTCAGGATCCTGACAAAAGGTAAAAAGGAGAGCAGCAAAATACACACTCTGGACTTTAGAAGAGCAGACTTTGACTCCCTCAGAGAACTGATGGGAAGGATCCCCTGGGATGCTAACATGAAGGTTAACAAGAAAGCTTTCTACAGGCATGTTAGCAATAAGAAGGTGTTCAGGGAGGGTGTGGGGCCCTTAGTGGAAGAGGGAGGTAACCTAGTAACAGATGATATGGGAAAAGCTGAAGTACTCAATGCTTTCTTTGCCTCTGTCTTCACAGACAAGGTCAGCTCCCAGACTACTGCACTAGGCAATGCAGTATGGGAAGGAGGTAGGCAGCCCTCGGTGGAGAAAGAACAAGTTAAGAACCATTTAGAAAAGCTAAACATACACAAATACATGGTTCTGGATTTAATGCATCTGAGGGTACTGAAGGAATTGGCAAATGTCATTGCAGAGCCTTTGGCCATTATCTTTGAAAACTTGTGGAGATCAGGAGAGATCCCGGGTAACTGGAAAAAGGCAAATGTAGTGCCCATCTTTAAAAAAGGGAAGAAGGACAATCCAGGGAACTACAGACTAGTCATCCTTACCTCAGTCTCTGGAAAAATCATGGAGGGGATCCTCAAGGAATCCATTTTGATGCCCTTGGAAGAGGGGAAAGTGATCAGGAATAGTCAACATGGATTCACAAAGGGCAAGTCATGCCTGACCAATCTGATTAGCTTCTCTGATGAGGTAACTGGCTCTGTGGATATGGGAAAGTCAGTGGATGTGGTGTAACTTGATACGGTCTCCCACAATATTCTTGCCAGCAAGTTAAGGAAGTATGGATTGGATAAATGAACTCTAAGGTGGCTAGAAAGCTGGGTAGATTGTTGGGCCCAAAGGGCTGATCATCGGCTGTGATCAAACTCGATGTCTGGTTGGCGGTCTGTTTAAAGTGGAGTGCCCCAAAGATTGTTTCTAGGGCCAGTTTTGTTCATCATCTTTATTAATTACCTGGATGAGGGGATGGATTGCACTCTCAGCAAATTTGCAGATGACACTTAAGTTAGGGGGAGAAGTAGATACGTTGGATGATAGGGATCAGGTCCAGAGTGACTTAGACAAATTGGCGGATTGGGCCAAAAGAAATCTGGTGAGGTTCAACAAGGACAAGTGCCCAGTCTTGCACTTGGGGTGGAAGAATCCCAAGCATTGTTACAGTCTGGGGACTGACTGGCTAAATAGCAGTTCAGTAGAAAATGACCTGGGAATTACTGTGGATGAAAAGCTGGATATGAGTCAACAGTGTGCCCTTGTAGCCAAGAAGGCTAAATGGCATATTAGGGTGCATTAGTCAGAGCTTTTCCAGCAGACCTAGAGAAGTGATTAGTTCCCTTTATTCGGCACTGGTGAGGCCACATCTGGAGTTTTGTGTTCAGTTCTGGGGCGTGCACTATAGAAAGGCTATGGATGCATTGAGAGGGTCCAGAGGAGAGGGCTGGAGCACATGACCTACGAGGACAGGCTGAGGAATTTGGGCTTATTTAGTCTGCAGAAGAAAAGAGTGAGGGGGATTTGATAGCAACCTTCAGCTTCCTGAAGGGAGATTCCAAAGAGGATGAAGAGAGGCTGTTCTCAGTAGTGAGGGATAACAGAACAAGGAGCAATGGTCTCAAGTTGCAGCGGGGAAGGTCTAGGTTAGATATTAGGAAAAACTATTTTGCAAGGAGGGTGGTAAAGTATTGGAATGGGTTACTTATGGAGATGGTGTAATCTCCATCCCTAGAGGTTTTTAAGTCCTGGCTTGACAAAGTGCTGGCTGGGATGATTTAGTTGGGTTGGTCCTGTTTTGGGTAAGGGGTTGGACTTGATGACCTCCTGAGGTCTCTTCCAGCCCTATGATTCTGTGATACTAACTGTGAAGGGACAGAAGTTGAAATGCCAGAGGACACTCAATAAACCATTGCACAATAGCAGCTGTATGATCCCAGTGCCATTATTTGGGATGTAGAGACAAACTTGAATGTCCCTTCAGTCCTTTAAATGTCCCTTTAATGTCTGTTCAAAGAATTCGATCCATTATCAACTCTGAACATGTGATTGTTTACAGCTCATCTCTGATTTTTTAAATGATCCTGAAGTTAACTTACATTAAACAAAGCACCTAAGTGCACGTCAGAGTGGCCAACTTTCTAATTGCACAAAACTGAGCTCCCTAGAGCCTTCCATATCCCAAGGCCATGCTCCCCACTCACTACATTCCCCCGCCTTTGGGTGCTCCCTTTCTCCAACCCTTTTCAGTGGGCTGGGGCAAGGGTTGGTGTGGGAGAGGGTGAAGGTTATAATTCAGTGTGATGGGCTCCAAGGTGGGGTCAGATATGAGGAATTCAGCAAATGGGAGGGGGTTCTGGGATCTGACAGGGGTTTAATGTGTGGGAGGGGATGAGAGCTTTGGCTGGGGAGGCAAGCTCTGGGGTGGGGCGTGGGATGTGGGGTTTGGTGTGCAACAGGGCTTGGGGGGGCTGGGAGCTTGGGCAGAAGGTTGGGGGCACAAGGGCTGACCTTTGGCAACTCCCAGTCAGTGGTGCTTTGGGGGTAAGGCAGGCTCCCTGCCTGTCCTGGCTGCACACTGAGCCCTAGGTCCGGCTCCTATGTGGGGGGCCAGGAGGCTCCACTTGCTGCTCTCTCCTACAGTCAACATCCTCAGAGCTCCAATTGGCATGGGAGTTCAGACCCAGTGTTTGGGGCAGGGCAACCCACTTGAACTCCCTTTTGACTGGGCGTTACAGTTGAAAACTGGATGCTTGTGCATGTACTTTAGATCTTTCCTAGATCAGGGCCTTAGTTATTAGGGCTTGGATCTTTTTGTTTAATTAAATTAGTTGATTAAACCACTTCTTCAGTGGTGACTTAACTTGCTTTCTGTATTTAACTTAAGAGTTTCAAGATATAACAGCAGCCCACACCACATGTTGATGCTGTTTGCCATTAATAGCATATTTTTAAAAAGTGTCTATGAAAAATATCCTTGGAAGACAAAGCGTTTGCATGTTTTAAAGAGAGGTGTTTATTCTAAAAGAGCTAATTATAATTCAGTAGTTGAAACTAAATCCAAATTCTTTAAAGAGAGGTTAATTCAAGGCAAAATATTTTGCCAAAGAAGGTTTATCTGTAGATTTTTTCCTTTATTTCATTCAGGCTCATAATTGCCTATTTTCAACAATTCTTTGAATTGTTCTTTCTTTAATTTTATTCATACAGTCCAGTGCAGAAATTGATATTAATCAGGAGGAATGATGAGATCTCAGTTACAGGATGGTACACAAAGTTCCTATTAAATGTTCTTCCCACTTAGTACTGTCAACTAGCAGCCTAAGAAGAATTGCATACATTTTTGTTAGTTGTTGCTCATATTTTGTTGGTCTGACAGAATGCAAGTAAAATGTTGTCGTCTTGGAAATTACTTAAAGTAAATTTAGTCTTTGATTTTGAAGGTTTGTAAGTCTGTTTGACAATAATCTGCAGAAAGGAAAGCAAATTTTCCTCCAGGTTTTAAAAAAGAGTCACTTGCACTTTCATAGAATTGCAATCTGTAACACTGGAGTCGAGATTCATCATCTTAACACATACACTGGCTCTTATTTAATCAGTAAGGGTATGTCTACACCACTACCCTAGTTCAAATTAGGGTGGTAATGTAGGCAACCGGAGTTGCAAATGAAGCCCGGGATTTGAATTTCCCGGGCTTCATTTGCATCTCGCGGGCGCCGCCATTTTTAAATGTCCGCTAGTGCCGACTCCGTGCCGCGCGGCTACACGTGGCACAGACTAGGTAGTTCGGATTAGGCTTCCTATTCCAAACTACTGTTACTCCTCGTGAATAGGAAGCCTAGTCCGAACTACCTAGTCCGTGCCACGTGTAGCCACGCGGCACGGAGTTGGCACTAGTGGACATTTAAAAATGGCGGCGCCCGGCGAGATGCAAATGAAGCCCGGGAAATTCAAATCCCGGGCTTCATTTGCAACTCCGGTTGCCTACATTACCACCCTAGTTCGAACTAGGGTGGTAGTGTAGACATACCCTTAGTCTAGATTTTTGTTGTTTGTTTTTACACTTTTTTTAGCTAGTCTTGTAAAATACTCCTCTGCATGTTTTTATATTACTAAATACTAATATTTCCATTAAATACTTTGTGTTTCAAAAGAAGATCTGCATAGATATATTCTCATGATTGAAGAGTCTGCTGTCTTATAGCTGCATAATCCCCTATTACACCTACTCAGGATAAGACCCACATATTTTTACCTTTTGCCTTAATTTTTCAGTTATTGTATCATCCATTTGGCAAATTCATATTGTAATGACATGATATAACAAGTGGTGACTTTCATTTTTCTCTAGATCACTGATTTTCTACAATACAGGCAGTCCCCGACTTACGTGGATCCGACTTACGTCGGATCCCTAGATACGAACAGGGTGAGGCAACTCCCGCACATGCGCAGCAGCATTCCCGGGGCTCGCTCACCTGGGTCCTAGGATCCTCCTCCTCCTCGGGCCGGCTCCGACTGGGGTCCCGCAGAGCTGCCGGGCAGAGGAAAAGTGCCTCCCCACGCCCCCGCTGCCCCCTCCCCTGAGCAACAGGCTGCCGAACAGACAAAAGCAGCCTCTCTGCCCCTCCTCTTCTCTATACATGCCGGGCTCCCGGAGCGCAGCAGCGTCCCCGGGGCTCGCTCACCTGGGTCCTAGAATCCACCTCCTCCTCCTCTTCGGCCTGCTCCAACTGGCCTCTGCCTGCAGCAGCTGGCCACAGGGACAGGGATCCCGCAGAGCTGCCGGGCAGAGGAAAAGTGCCTCCCCACGCCCGCTGCCCCCCCCCCCGCGGCCTCGCATCCTGCACGCCTCCCCCCTCCCCCCCTGCCAGCAACAGGCTGCCCCCTCCCCTGAGCAACAGGCTGCCGAACAGCAGACAAAAGCAGCCTCTCCGCCCCTCCTCCCCCTATACATGCTGGGCTCCCTGGGCAAACAAAGACTCCACCAAAACAAACAAAGTGCTGGCCTCATTGTGTTAGCAAAAAAAGGACCCTCCTCCTAGAACCCTGGGTGGTGTGTGGAAATAAAGCTATTAGCTCAAAGCATGGTGCAGAGCTGTTTGGTATTTGATGAGTTACTCCTTTAGTCCTGAGTTTGTCACAGGGACAGAAATAGATGTGAAATCTTCTGAACAGGGGAACAGACAGCAAAACAAACATTAGAGGGGAGTTAACCTTTCCCTATGCTATCCAAAACTAAAAAAAATGTTTGGCTAGAGTTTCCCCTACAATATGTACCAGTTCCGACTTACATACAAATTCAACTTAAGAACAAACCTATAGTCCCTATCTTGTACGTAACCCGGGGACTGCCTGTACTCAGGCTCCTACGCTCAGCTATCCAGACCATCAATTTTTGCTGATAGCAGTACTAACTTCTCCTCAAACAAGGGCAACAGTACCTGCAATGTGTCCAATTTAGCATGAAGGAATTCCAACAAATCTTACAGTGACTTTGTTGGATGTGGAAAAGAATTTGCATCTCACCTTTGGCAGCTTTATTTTTCTTTTTGTGGAGTATGAAATCCTAGATGTTTTTTTCTGTCATTTGCTGTTGCAGTAGATGCTGTCCAGGTATCTTGCTAGTGTCCTGGCACCCTTTGTTCTGACTTTAGTGTTTGGTCAAATAACCACCCAGTCAGGCCCAGCCTTATGATTTTTGTGCCCTACTCAGCCTGAGTGCCTGCACCCTCCAGCACTCCATGGGTGGGGAGGTTGAAGGAGGGCAGGGAGGCTAGTGGTGGAGCAGGCAGACTGAGTGGTACAGGTGGTTGGAGCTGCAGGCTAGTGGTGCAGCCTTCTGGAACTGCAGACTGGCAGGTGGAGCTGGGGGGGCGGGATGGACAGCGGAGGTATGGGGTAAAGAGATTGGGGGTATTGGGGCCAGGAGGCAGCACAGAGGGTAGGGATCTGGGGGTTTGGGGCCGACGGGGCCAGGAGGCAGATTAGAGGGTGGGGGGCAGGGGATTGGAGCTGATGAGGCTGGGAGGCAGAGCAAGAGGTGGGGGATTGGGGTCCTCTGAGTCACTGCTGTCTGCAGTTGGTGGTGGTCCTGGGCATACGCAGGATTTGGCACTACTAAATTTGGGCGCTAGTGGTGCTCCAAATTGAGTGGGTGCCCTATGCAGCTGTGTAGGCTGGGTCTGCCTAAAGATAGCCCTGCACCCCACAGAAAATATGGTCAGACCATGTATGTGCAAAAGTTGGCTTGGAGCATTGAGAAAACATTGTGTCTCATTGTAGTATAGTTATAATGCACTTGAATTGGCAGGCTGGAGTAACATTGTTTTATGTAATCTTTCTGAGACAGGTGTTGAAGGGTGCATATTTTTATGGAGAGGGAAAGGAAATATTATTCAAAAATTAATCATGATCCATCTAAATAAATTAACAAAGAGTGGAATTTGTCAATGAGCCCATGTTCTGGCAAAATATAATCTTGATTTGATGAAGATGGAGTGACAGCTACCTTGGTGGTCACTTATGAGGAACATTAATTTACTTCCATTATGTTTCAGCTAGTCATTTTTTTCCAAGCAAAATTACTGCAGCAAAGGACAATGCATATATATTGAAGAAAAAAAAAGTAAATTATTTCCCGAGCCTGACCTCAGCAAGAAACCTCTTCCTTCCCCCAAGCCAGCTATGATACAAATGTCATAAAATCTTTCCACATGTCCCAGTTGTATTCAAATGAACTCTGAGATAGGTTTGAAGCAGTAATCAGATATGTTTCCTCCAAAAAAGTGGGACTGAATTTCACCTTGTTCTTTTCAAAATGTTTTCTTTTGGTGAGACAGTTGAGTTATATTTGTTTGGTCTTTCTCCACAGGATGCCTGCTAGTGAAGGGTGACATTGTTGGTTGTACATTCCAGCTTTTAATTTTTTGGATCAGTGACCCATAGCTCCCTTTGTTGGTATTTTTTGGGAAGGGAATAGATCAGAGTTAGTGCTTTGTCTAATGTATTAAATAAAATCCTTCACCCATTACCATCAAACCTGAAAGATATGGACTCAGAACAAAGAAGATGGACCATTAACTTACAATATTTATTTTGAAATTGATGGATGCAGATTAAAGTGTACCTCTTTCCAGTGAAAGAGGAAACCTTACCCAGAATTTTTAGTGTAAACATTATTCTTTGATTGTGGAAGGGAGTAAAACACATTGTATTATGGTTTGGTGTTAGAGACGACTTTAAAGAAGAGTTGACCTTGACCTTGAGAGCTTGGTCATAGTAAGCCATTTCCTGGAGTAGCTCCTTTATGCAGCCAGTGGAACCATGCCAGGGTGCAGCTGGTTCAGTTAGTTTTGTTGATCCCATTTGTGAAGTGAAGCATTTCTCATTTGTTTAACGTTTTGTAAAGCAGCTCTGACTGCCTACTAGGTGTGTCCATGGAAAATTCAAAGCAGGAATATAAAGCAAAATGAGGCAGCAGGTCTCAGAATTCTTCTTACTATTCAACATTTTAGTTAGCTCTATGATTTGCCAAAAAGGCTAAAAACCCCTGTGTTTTTAAAGAGGGGTGTTCAATGGCCTTTCACATTGGCACTAATGAAGAAGATGATCCAAGTACTTCTTCAAGACTGTCTCCCTTGCATTTCAGAAAATGTTAAAGGCACATGGACGTTTACAGTTGGAGGACAGATGCAGGAAGGGGGAAGGTCAGTATCTGAAAGTATGTTGTGTAATACAGGCATGAGGAGAAGCTAGTGGCATAGCGAGGGAAGACAGGGAGGGCAGTTGCCCCCAGGCGCCACGTTAGGGGGGTGCCAATTTGGCTGTAGGGGGGTGCCAATATGGCTGTCAAAAGTTATGTTCTTGTTAACTTTTTTATGATTATTTCGTATATATTCCAACAGTTGACTGTGAAAAGGTTTCAGCGAAACCTTCAAAAAGTAAAGAGGACGATAGTTATGTTATACTGCAAGCGTTGAGGTTATACTGCATGCGTTTTAGCGTGAATGGTGGCAGGAATACACTCTACCCAGTCACCTCAGTTTGCGTGCATTAGGAAATAATCAAAAAGTTAACAACATAACTTTTGGCAGCTAAATTGGCGCCCCCTAGCGTGGCACCCAGGAGCAACTTCCCTGTTAGTTCCCCCTGCTACACCACTGGGAGAAGCAAGTCTTTGGCTGTGGTGATAGAAAATTACATCTTTAATTGGATTCAAAGTAGAGTTCTTAAATCATATTAAAGCAAAAGTGACGAGGAGTCCTGTGGCACCTTATAGACTAACTGAAGTGTAGGAGCATAAACTTTTGTGGGCAAAGACCCACTTCGTCAGATCTGCATCTGACGAAGTGGGTCTTTGCCCACGAAAGCTTATGCTCCTACACTTCAGTTAGTCTATAAGGTGCCACAGGACTCCTCGTCGCTTTTGCAGATTCAGACTAACACGGCTACCCCTTTGATACATATTAAAGCAATTTACAGTATAGCCTCAAAGATACGAACAGCAAAGTTATGGATTGACTGGTCAACAGGACACTATGTGATAGTGGAAGTAACCAATTAGGCATCTTAAAGGAAGGCGCATCCGCCTGTCCCCATTCCACCCCGTCCCCATATGCGGGGCTGCCACTTACATTAAGTTGCTGGGGCTGCTGGAGCTCTTACCCCTCCACTCATCCGGGAGGAGGGTGTGCTGTTCACCCTCCTCTCCCCAGCTGGGAGTGGGACTTGATATGTGCAAGGACATACACACTCACACACACACACACAACCTGGAGGGTGACAAGCTTGCAAATTGTTGCCGAGACTGAGTGGAGAGCTCAACTGCTTCTGAATCGTGGCCAGGAGTGTCTGCTGCTGGATCTGGAGATCAAACTGTGCTTTGTTCAGAATTACAAACAACCTCCATTCCTGAGATGGCTGTAATTCTGAGGTTCTACTGTACATAACTAATTCTGTAGCCTCCGCCACTTTGAGCGTAGAAGACCTACTATAATCTCAAATTGCTGCTTTGTTAGTTGAGCCCTGTTACTGTATGCAGGCGAATACTGGGGGGAGAATACAACGGGGAGTCCTCTGTTCAGTAACCACCAAAAACGTGGTGAGAAAAAGGCTGGACTGTGGCCACCAATTTCCTTTTTGACACTGGACAATTTGCTTAATGTTTCTGTTTCTTTGTTCCTCACGTATATAACATTCCCACTCTTTATTACTATTAGGTTAACTCCATTGAGTTCAGTGGGGATTTCCTACAGATGTGAGATAAGAATCAGGCTCTTGATGTGTCTTGTTCATTTAGGTTGACCCCAAAAGTGCTGTGGGACCCCCAAAACGGCCTTTTACTGTGTATTTCTTCAACACCTAGGCTCTCTGGGTGCTATTATAATGCAAATAATAAAGAGAGGGAAGTCAAGATTATTCACTCTTCAGAGTGTAAAACTATCAGCAAATATGGGAATGCAGGGCCTGAGAGAAGTATTTTCATTATTAAAATATGTTGGAAGCATCTATAAAGGATTCTCTAGTTTATATAAAGGTGTTACATGTAACATGATGATAGAGTTCTGGTCACATAGCAAAGCTTCTGGATGTCAGGGAGAACTTCAATGGTTTTTTTCACACTTCAGGTCTCTCCTGCAATGAAAGGCTGTTGCAGTCTGGAGTGTTCCTCCTCTAGATATGCTAATACGCTGTGAAAGTGCACATCATGCCTGGATGGGCCCTGCTGATAAAATAATGCCTGGAGATTTCTCAAAGTGCTAATGCGTCAAAGTGCCCACAAGCACAGGGTGAACGTTACTGCTTTCTAAAGGTCGTGTCTGTTGAAGTTAGCTTGTACGCTCTGTTTTTGTGCAAACAGTGATTCTACTTTACAAAAATTGGAAAGCTTTATTTTCGCTGAAAATCCAAGGCTTAATAAGAAAAATCAATATAGCTGATAACATGTCTTTTACTTACAAAGGTAATAGCTTTGATTGGACCAACTTTTGTTGATGAGAATCGAGATTATATAGAGCTCTTCTGGTCTCTCAACTTAGACAGTGTTTCAAAACAAACATTAAACTCAGTCAGTTGATTTGAAAACTTGTTCACAGAATTAGCACAGTTATCTGATTTGAAGCCTGATCTGTCACAGTATTACCAAAAACTTTTTTGTTGCATCCTGAGGCAGTTTTCTCTTTCCCTTTTGCTATCTTTCTCCTTTCCATTTCTAGTCTGTATTGTTCACTCTCTAGCTTGCTCTATATATAAAAAAGTTTTTCCTGACTTGTGACAGAATGACGTCATCAGAGAGTGGGGAGAGGGCTATGTGGAGTTGGCGAATGTAGAGAGCAGGGGGCAGCTCCCTAGTAAGTTTTAAATCAAAATAATTTTTTACATTTGCAGCAATGACAGTCAACAGCAATTGTGGCAATTTCCTACTCAGAATTATTAGTTATTCTTATAAGAGGCTGAGAATTTTAAAACAGAATAACATACAGCTGGAATCTCTTATTTATTTTTACTGTTTTTCATTTGCAGCTGCATACAGGTGTACATCCTCTGGAGTTTTATTCTAAGATTAGTGCTTGATACTTTTGTGGAACCTCTTTCCAGTTATGCCTTTAGTTAACACCAATTACAAAATCTTTTATGCATGGTTATTCTATCATTTGTATAGGTAAAGAGAAATAGTAATGCATGTACTACTAAAATATTATTTGAAATAATTTAATTTAAAAAATGTATGTATATCGATCTGGAAACAGTTTTACATTAGTTTTAAAACTAATACATACTCAGTGGGTTTTTGGGTGGTAGTGTTATATATCAGACTTGTCAACTGTTTTTAGTGTTTCTTTAGTCCTTTGTTTTTATAGATAACCACTTGTCCTCTGTTTATAACGTGTGTCTGTTTCAAAGTTGCAGACTTGTTTTACTTTAAACCCATGCATATCTTTTGTCCATTCTTTGAGATTTAGCTGCATATTTCTTATCTATAGCAGCAGATGCTATTGTTTATTGAGGAAAAGCTTTATCTTCCATTCCTCAGTTATGGGACTGAGGATTTAAGAGAAGCTTTACTCAGAGGAAATGCTCTTCCTCCTTGTTTTGTTTCCTCCTTTGGCCCATTTTGAAGAGCTTCTCTGTGGCACTGGTGGGTTCAACTTAATTTGTTTCATCCTAGTAACTTAATTGCTTCTCTCTGTGTTTAAAATGGAGTGTATTGAACATGTTGAATGGATATATTTAATTACTGCTTCTCCGTCTCCCCATTGGGCTAATACTTTTATTTCTAGGCATTTAAGGGATCAAGCATATTTTTAAGGTAAATGTATTTTTCAGACATATGCTTTGTCATCCTGTCCTGATGAAACTTATCTTTATTCACAAGGGTCTGTCCTTATGTTCTAAGAAAGTTTGTTTTCCTGAGTCAGCTGCTGTTTCCTCCATTCCTCGTCTTAATAAAAGACTAATGAGTCAATACCATTTTCCGATATAAGTGGTACTTTTAAAATCTTATGTCTACACTAGAAACACTACAGTGGCACAGCTAAAGTGCTGCAGCTGCACTTAATACAGGGAGGGAAGGGGTTCTTCAGTTGCGGTAGTAAATCCACCTCTTGGATGTATGGTAGGTAGGTTTTATGTGAACCTACAGGTGTCCACACTGGAGCAATTACATTGCACAGTGTGTAAATTTGTTTACCACTCTTAGCAATGTAGGTAAGCTATCTTTGTTAGCCTGAAACAGTTAGACCTATGACTTTGTTGGTCAGAAGATGGGCTGTCTGCAGTATCCCACCCAGGGCCAGTCCTGACCAATTGGCGGCCCTGGGTAAATTTCTTTTTGCGGCCCTTACAACAATATGCCGTGTTAGCCCAAATGTTGGAAAACTGTTCTGTGATCCTTAAGTTTGCATATATGGTAATTAAATATTTTAAAGAAGCATTTTCAAATTATTTTGATAGATATATTAATTATTAAAGGCAGTTAAAGTTTGGTCTCGCCCTGAGTGACAAAATTCCTTGCTACAGAATTGCATCTCATTTTCGCTTAAAAGAATTAGAGATACTTACCTACTCCTTTCTGATTGTCGGACGAGGCGCACTGCTGAGACCACTTCTGAAGAATGAGAACTTATCTAGTGTGATTGGTTGATTTGCTCTTTGAAGAAAGGTGATGAAAAATTGCCACAGTGATTTTTATGCAATTAATAGGGTTCCTGTCTTCCAGCAGCGCCTGCTGTCTCCTGCCCTTGGCCCGGCTGGGAAATACAAACACTAGGGGGAGCTGTCCGGAGACGTGAGACTTTCTTGGGAGTGTCTGGTGGGAAGGGAGCCGCTGATGTGGGGAGCCAGAGGCGGGTTTCTGGCACTGGAGAGTGAGAAGCAGCCTCAGTGCAGAGCAGAGTGCTGGGCAGGGTGGGGGGGGGGGGGCAGTTGTGCTGCTGAGAAAACATGAAAAATATCTGGCCAAAGCTCATGCAGTTTTTCCCATTATATATACAATTCATTGTGTTACATTTCAGCGGCCCCTTGAAAATGGTGGCCCCGGGTGACTGCCCGGCTCGCCTACCCCTAAGACCGGCTCTGATCTCACCCCCTCCTAACATGGGTGTTTAGTGTAATTGAGATGCGGGCAGGTTAGATAAAACAACAAAATCTTTATTAGATAACACAAATAAACTAAAACTCCCTGCAACATTGCAATAATGGCTTGAATGTTAGCACAGTGTTACCACAGGCAGGAGCTGGCAACCTATGGCTTGTGAGCCAAATATGGCCTTCCCCCCATCCTGTGCCTGTGACACAAAAACAAATTAAATGCCCCCCCCCCCCATACCCAGACCCTGCCCCCCTGGCCA
The DNA here is from genome assembly GCF_052426305.1 of Pelodiscus sinensis. NCBI lineage: Eukaryota > Metazoa > Chordata > Testudines > Trionychidae > Pelodiscus > Pelodiscus sinensis. The sequence continues at coordinate 89,874,986 of NC_143053.1, forward strand.
AACACCTTGCCCCCAGCCCGTTCCTCTCCCTGCCCCCTGGCCAGACACCCTGCCCCCAGCCTGCTTCTGCCCTCTCCCTTGCTCTTTCCCTCTCTCCCCAGCCAGACACCCTGCTCCTGCACCCTACCTTCCACACAGATCCTGCACCCCCATCCCTATTCCACCTCATCCCAGAGCCTAGGGTGGAACACAAATTCCATTAACTCTGGAACCCCAGAAGAATAAATCTGGCCTGATGCGCTGAACCTCAGTCCTTCCTGCCCCTCCTTCCACCATGGGACTGGAGCACCAGGGGAGTGAGGTGTTTCAGGTAGGGGCCACATCAGTGAGTGTTGGGGGTTTTTGGAGGGGTTTCTCTTTTTCGTGGTCCCCACTGATTTTTCTGTGGCCACAGACCCAAAAAAGGTTCCCCACACCTGCCATAAGTAAAGACAATGTTGAAATATTTTTGTGTTGGACATAATATTTTACTTTATTTAAAAATGAAACCTGGCCAATAAGCTCCCAGTTTGGGTCCAGCCTCCATCTGGCTGTAATGTCATAACACTTCTGTACCAGGCCCCCCTCCATACACACCAGCCTTGAGCCCATCAGACACCTGTACCCCCTGCCCTGAGCCACCAATACCCCCACATACCAATCCCGTGCACCCCCCTCATTCCCAGTCTCTGCCATAACACTCCCACAGCCCCACACTAGGGATGTTAGCGAGTAGTCAACTGGAATATTGATTACTCGCTTCCCTCCCTCTTCTTCCCCCCCCTTCCGCTGCCTCTATGAGAGGCAGCAAGGGTAGGGGAACAGAAGCCAGTGCTGGGGGGAGCCGGCTTAAAGCAGCAACAGGGGGAATAGGGGAGGCTGCTGTGAAGCAGCCTCTGCCCACATCAGACCCAGGTCCGCTGCGAACAGGGGCTGCTGGATTCTGCACGAGCTGGAACCAAGCAGACCGGGCTCTTACTACATTTAAAATGCAGAGCCACAGTGCAGGTGGCTCCCAGAGCCAGCACTAGCTGGGACTGCTTAGTCCCAGCTCTAACTGGCTCTAGGAGCTACCTCCGCTGCAGCTCTGCAGAGCAGTCTTATCAACTAATTGTGTAGTTGATACAAATTCTAACGATTATAAAATGTATTGACTACACAATTAGTCAGATAACTGCTATTTAACATCCCTAGCCCACAAACCCCAACCCTGAGCCCAGAATCTATCATATATCCAAATCCCCTGACCTGAGCTCCTCATACAATACAACCCAGACTCCTGCACCCCCACATCCTTGTTCCCTGCCATAAGATTGACAGAAGACAGCCTGATTTACGGGCATGAAGCTGGATTTGACCTGTTATGATGTAAACTTCAAAGAAATGTGTGAAAAGATGTAGCACAGAAGCCCCATTAAATAAAGTCTGTGAGTACATTGTTTCATTTATTAATCATCATGTTAGTTATCAATAATATTAAGTTGTATATTTTAAATAATGCAAACGGGCATTCTTATACAGCTCTTTGTTGACCACTTGTTCTGAATTTTGACATAGTTTGGCTCTTTGGTTTGAAAAGGTTGCCAACCCCTGCCATAAGGGATGCATCCCAGAGCCCAGACCCATACAGTAGGGAAGCAAGATAATAGGGAAGGACTATACCATGTCTTGTAGACGTTGGGATGACACAGGAAGGATATAGAAATGCCAGGAACTAGATTCCAGGAACCTCTGGAACAGGTAATGGACTTCCCTCTATCTTCTGTCTTCTTTCTTTCATTCTTGACACAACATTCTGCATGTGGTATGTGCGCACGCTCTGTCTGGTTTTGTGTGTGGATGTAAGTTAAAAGGTCCCTTCTAGATGGTCTATCTCCTGGCTCTAGCTCTCAGCAAGGCTGGCTCCCTAGGGGAGGTCTCTGTGCCCCAGTGGGATGACCTGCTTGCACAGCATCAAGAGACACAGAGCCCTGTCAGAGTGACAGACACTCCCCTATATACTTTCCAGTTGCTGAGCAGATTTACTGTCATGTGGCACTCCATGTTCCCGCCTTTTCCTCTGTTTTGGCACCAAGCTGGAAAAAGGATGCTAAAAGCCTGGAGAAGAGGCACCAAGATGGAGGCCAGGTTGTCCTTTTGCCAATTCAAGATGGAGATTCAACCAAAATGGGAATCCTATAAATCAAACGTGTTTAACCCATTTCTTTCCAACATCCTAACTGTGTAATATAGACCACCAGATTTCTCCTCCCCCTCCTTTTTTTTTTTGGCTCCTTTTTGAGGGCATGCATCTTTGCAGATGTTCCTGCTACTGTATTGCTCTTTATTTGGAAAAACTTCAAAGAAGCACCTGCAGATTCAGCCATCATTCCAATTGCCATGCAGCTAACTTTCAACATGATGCTCTGTATAAATAAAATGTGGGTGACCCCTACCAGTGTTCCCCATAAGCTTGTGCTTATGCAGCCACTCAGGAGAGATTCAGATGCTGCCCAGGTGATTAGAGGAGCGCTGATTACTAAGTTTTTTATTTCTGTTTGGTGAAGCACATTCACATTAAAATTTATTCTGCACATGGATGGAAAAGTTTAGAGAGAACATTGCCCCATACTCACTACACAAAAAATCACTTGAAGATATAAGAGGATGAGGAACAGGGGCATAAATATGGAGACTTGTTTAATTAACTGATAAATGTAGCCTGAGTGTAGCACGTATTTAATGAATTGTTAAATACCTCAGTGTTGAAATAATTTGACATTGTAAAATGTTTAAATTTTTAACTAAAAAGCAAAACAAATCTGACAGCAGTGTATAGAAGAAGTACATGAAGTGTTTTGCTAGGAATCTCAACAGCAGACTGGTCAGTATAGCGATAGAGTTTTGTTATGAAGTCCTTGGTTAATTCAGCAATGGGCAAACTACTTGGCGTAACTAGATATTTGTAACCAAAAATATGCACTTGTTTTTATTTGCTGAGATTAAAAAAAAAAGGAAAGAATATCCAGTGTGTGAACAAAGCTAAGGGGAAAATAAAAAGGGAGACGACAAAACCTGTTGCAATTTAAAAAAAAAATTCTAGGGCTTGAGTGATGACAGACAGGATAAAAAGTATGGAAATGATTTCAAGTTACATCTTTCAGTTGAAAAAAGAAATCGGAGATGTCTGTGCTTAGGAAGATGGTGTATTTCTTGTGCCTTTATGATATCTGACAACTTATGTGACTCTAGCAGGTGGGACATAGGGTGGCAGTGTTACAGAGTAGGACTTTAAGCTTTTATACCAAATGAAACACATTTTGGCATATTGAAAAGTAGGACAATCCTACCAAAGTAGGACATGTGGTTACACTGAGCTGCTTCCAGGAAAACTTTGTCAGTGGTAGCAGAATCCAAGTTCTCAAAGACTCTTCCACACTGTCGCATCAAGCTGTCTGACTCCTTGGCTGCCTGCGTTTTTATTCTTCTGCATTTATGCAATTTCCTCTTTTCATTACAGTTTTCAGTAAGTCAGTGCTAATTTTGTATACACACCTGGCAAGTAGCCCTCTTTTCCCCTAAATATTATGATTCTTGTATTCCAGGAAATGAACTACATATTGTACCTCTCTCGTCCGGCAGCCTTGGGACCTGACTGGTCCTGAACAAGGGGAGGTCCCTCTCAACATGGCCTGTGCTGCCTACAGCTAGGACTGCAGCCAAGTCCTGCTGCTGTCTGCCCAAGCCATGGCTCCCCAGGCTGGAGCTTCTATGGCTGCAGCGGCTTCTGGGTCTGCTGGGGTTCCACAGATTCCGGGGCTGCTGGGACTCTGTGGCCGCTGCCGGCTTCCCACTACTGCCCGGCAGAAGAGGCCAGAACTCCCTGCTATACCTCTCCCCCCCTCAACACCGGGCTCCTGGCTGAGTCATGCCTCTCCTCTCTCAGTGCTGCCCTGTGGCCTGATCTGGACTGTTTGGTCCAGGAACATCCGTGGTCCCTACTGGAATCCTGGTTAAGAGAAGTTCAGCCTGTACATCTTTATTTTTAACTGTATCCGATTTCAGCTGGTGAGTCTTTACTTCGTGTGGCACTCACTCATATAAAGTTTCTCAGATAATTTAATTACGGTATGTAAACTAGTGCTGTAATTTAACAGACAATTAGCAGGATAATAAGGATGCATTTATAAAGGTTAATACATATTGAGGTTAAATAAATGGTTAGTGGATTGTTGGAATAGAGTAGATTACTGATATCCTTGTAACACAAACTACTTGTCTGTAACATTCTTAGAACCTCAGATGCTAACCGTTATAAATGAAATTTTAATATGAAGTGTGACTGACAGCAGCAACCATCCAGCATTTTTTAGAAGGAACATATTTTTGTTTATCATAATACTTTTACAACAAGTTTTCATAGCTTTGGTACCACATTATATAGTAGGCCTCTGATATTCGTTAAAATGTTTTACCTTAAACTGATTAGCCCCCCTCCATGATGAAGTGGAATTATTTTGTAATATTTTATGAAGTCTATGGGTACGTCTAGACTACATGCCTCTGGCGACAGAGGCATGTAGATTAGGCTACCCGACAGAGTAAAATGAAGCGGCAATTTAAATAATCGCCGCTTCATTTAAATTTACATGGCTGCCGCGTTGAGCCGACAAACAGCTGATCAGCTGTTTGTCGGCTCAGCGCGATAGTCTGGACGCTCCCCTGCCGACATCAAAGGGAGTTGTCGACAACCCAGGTATGCCTCATCCCAGAAGGCATACCTGGATTGTCGACAACTCCCTTTGATGTCGGCAGGGGAGCGTCCAGACTATCGCGCTGAGCCGACAAACAGCTGATCAGCTGTTTGTCGGCTCAACGCGGCAGCCATGTAAATTTAAATGAAGCGGCGATTATTTAAATCGCCGCTTCATTTTACTCTGTCGGGTAGCCTAATCTACATGCCTCTGTCGCCAGAGGCATGTAGTCTAGACGTACCCTATGTGTGCCTCAGGTTGCCTCTATACCTTGCATTGCTACCCAGTGGGGGCAAAATAATTAAGTCAGCTTTGGGGGTAGACCAAGAGACGTGAGGTGACACCTGTCTGGAGTGCAAGGAATTGTTAAGGAACTGGCTTGGAGCCTGCTGAAACCAACCCATAGTAATGGAGAATCTGAAACAGACAACGGAAGCTCCAGTGATGAGAATGTTCTCAGCTAAGAAGGAAAGCAGAGCCAAGACTCCCCCTCCCCCCCAGCTCAGGAACAAAGTAGACCATGTCAGGTGTCAGGATGAAATATGGCCCTCTGGAGAAAGACAATTTGCTCACCTTACAAAGTGCTCTGACAAAGCGTCAGAGACTGAACTGGAGTCCATAGCAGATTGGCCAGAAGACCCATGGCTTAACTTTTATTTCCTTATGCCAACTGCAGGACTTCCAGTGCTTCATTCCAATTGACTAATAAACTCTCCTCTGTTTTAAAAAGGCTGCAGGGTGTCACTGCCTATACTTGCTGAAGTAAATTGGTCACTGAATAATGTAAAATTTTCTGACTTAATGGGAGAGGCTTACCAGTTCCCCTTAACCAGTAGGGGCTGGAGTAGCTCCCTGCATGCACTGGGCAGGGGTCTGCTCCAGCTCCATGGGGCCTGCTCCCTCCCCCCCGCAGGCAGAGGTTGCTCCGCCCAGCTGGTCAGAGCAGCCCCTGTCCATGGTGGGACTGCCCACCCCCTGCTGTAGGTTAAACACTGGCTCCCCGGGTACGGGGCTGGCAGCCTTAGGCAGCTCCACCCCCGGGGAGGCTTTGCTGTTTGCTCTGCAGTATAAACCTTATTTACTCTGCATAAGTAAGCTTTATTTATGTTTTATACTGCAAAGCCAGCCATGCATGTAATTACTACGATTTTTAATGGTTACACGGTTACATTTTTAAACAAATTTTTACATCCCTACCATTTTCAGAGGATTTCAAGCTTTCTAATGAAAGGTTGCATGAAATATTTTGCTCCCAAGCATATTTCCATACAGAATATGAAATACCCTGTTACACTGCTGACAAAGATTGAAATGTTGCCAGTCAGCTTTACAAAGTCTAATCTTTGGCTGGAGAGTGGCAGTGAGGGGTCTAACCCAGCAAAAAAAAACTCCCAAGCCACCCCAAAACCCAACAAAAAACAAAAAAACCCACACAAACAAAACAAAACAAAATCCCAGATAGTCTAGTGGCACCTGAAAGACTAACAAAACATGTAGATGGTATCATGCGCTTTTGTGGGTATCATCCACTTCTTCAGATGACTGGAGTATTAAAAGTCCAGATTCAGGACTAAATAAGGGAAGTAGGGGCAGAAGGCGGGGGGCGGGGGGGAGGGAGAAAAAATTTGGTTGGTTGGTTATGTCATTAGGATGTGGAAGGTAGTGTGCGAGCCAGCCAATGTCTCTATTCATTCCATTCTGATAAGAATTAAACTTGTAAATAAAGTTACGTTCCAACCTTTCCATGTGTATTTAGCTTATGAAATTGATGCCAGCAATGCCCCACTGCCATGTATATTGGCCAAACTGTACAGTCTCTATGGGAAAGAATTAATGGACATAAATCAGATATCCGAAAAGGCAACACACAGAAACTTGTTGGAGAACACTTTTACCTGCCCGGGCAATCATTAATGGATCTCCAAGTCACCGTGTCGTTTCAGGCCAATTCCACAAGCCAAATACACAGGGAATGGTTGGAACAGAGACATGGGCTGATTCGCACACTACCTTCCACACCGTAATGACTTAACCAAACAAACAAACGATGGAGGTGCTAATTGTTCTATCAGCCTCTTGTAACTTGAACAATCTATTCACTGTCTCTTTTTCTCCTTTTTTTTCCTCCCCCCCACCCTTATTTATTCTTGAATCCAGATTTTTAATACTTTTGATACCATCTCCATGTTTTGTTAGTCTTTAAGGTGCTTCTACACTATTTGTTGTGTTTTAAGTTTTTCCAGTTACAGACTAACTCGGCTACCCCTCTGAAGCTTTTGACCAGCAAAAAAAGTTGAGAAAAGTTTTCAACTCTATACTTAAAAGAACCAGGTTCTGTTACATGCCTTACATTATGAAATTCCCTCTTCTGCAAGATGTTCAGCGGGGCAGACGTCTGCCCCTGCATACAATTGCATTGATCATATTGGGACTGCAGCCAGAGAGATTGCAGGAGTAGTGGGACTGAAGACCAGAAACTTTGAATCTGCACCATGTTGAAGAACTTTGCAATCCCCTTTCCCCCAAAATATCCCTAGTACAGATTTCACCCATACTTAAGGGGCTGGATATAGAGTCTTATCTTGGGCATTCTGTTTGACTTCCTAGCAGCCATTTTTATAACTTCTCTCCATAAAACCTGGTCAAAGAGTGAGAGAAGGGAAGCCAAACTTATCACTCTGCCTATTATAGTCGAGGTATTACACTATATTGTAGAGGAAAGTTCTCCATTGTTTTGCAGGCTAAAATGTTAGCATGCTCATTGATTTTTTTAAAAAAAGTATGAGGTAGAGAATCTGAAATTATGAGTACAGAAATTAAGATTTGTCCCATCTCCGTAGGCTTTTTGGGTTTTTATTGTTCAAAGGCTTGACTTTGAGAAGGTGAGTTGCATACTTTCATTATTTCTTAAGAAAAAATCCAATGAGCTTAAAATAGAAATCTTGACTGTATTAATAAGTATAATATATAGTACTAGCAAGAGGAGTTTGGGTGATAAAACATGAGACAGTGCTGGAGTAGAAGATTACAGAGGGATTTAGTCTCTGAGATAAGAGGAAGATATAACTTCATTCTGTTTTAATTTATGGATGGTACAAATCACTATTTGTTTAATTAAGAATAAGTAGATTCTGCAGTTGAGAGGGTTAAGGGATTTATTACATAAGGAAGAGGGTTGCTCTCCATCCTCTTGGGTTTGCTGCCGCCAAGGTAGAACCTGCAGTGAAAAAGTGACCTCTTTAATAGTGTAATATATTATACTGTCCACATACTGATATTATTCTAATAGGAGCATTATCATAGCTCCTAATGGACCCAGTGAGTCTGTTTGTCACTTTTATGAATGAAAAAGAAGGAAATCTTTCTAGTTTGAGAAACTATATGTCAGAATCGGACTTTGTCATTGACTGATTTCTGGTGTGGCTGGCTTAATAATAATGTAATTGAAAAAGAAAATCCTGACATTTGACCTATATTTAAATAATCTCTCAATGTGTGAGGGTGATTCCCTCGTATATATATTCCCTGAACGTGCCACCCCATCCCTCAGGTCTTCCCATCAAATAATTTCTTCCATCTAATCATCGGTAAACTGATGAATTGATTAGAAAAAAATTAAAAGCAGAGAAGTAGCCAGCAAGATTTTTTAAAAGGGCGATGTTTTATTCCTAGAAATTCAAACAAGTTAACATTAACAACAAAAGTTCAGCTTAGGTCTGTGATTCCAGGTTTGCTTTTCTGCAGCTGTACTTCCTTCTGTCTACTGTTCATCCAGTTTAGAGTTCTTCTCTTGAGCCACCAGTGCATGAGACCAGACAAGCTGAGCTGTCTCCTGGATTTGCTTCCTATAGAAAAAATAGGCTGTGATCAGTGGTACTGGAACAATTGGGATAGTGGGGGTTCTGAGAGCCATTGACCCAAACTGTAAATCCTGTATGTGATGGAAACCACTGAAAGCCACAGGGTGCTTCTGCATCCCCAGCTCCCCTATTTCCAGCACCTATGGCTGTGATTGAAGAAAGATGAATAAAATATGGCTCCTTTTTACAGGATTTTGGTGTTTTGGTGCTTATGCAATATGTGTTCAGATGCTGTGGTCATGTGGCTTAGAAATCCGTGTATTAGTAATATACTGGTTGTTAAGGAAGTAATCTCCCAACACCTCCTTAGACTGGAATTGTTATGGCATGTGTTATGTCTATCACAGATTGTACATTCTTGGAAGGCAGCAATCTTTTCATGTGCTTTGTAAAGGATTTGCGATGCTTTATAAATAACCTGTCATAAAATCGGCATGGAGGTATATGGTGCATTTGTCTTCTGTCCCTAACATTTACTATTCCAATTTAATGTAGGGTATTGATACAATTGTTTAAAATTGTATTAGCATTTAGGCTACGATAAACTATTTAAAGTAACTGGAACTTATGTACAAAATATCCAGGATTTAAAAAAAAAGAAAAAGGGATTTATAAAGGTGTTTTAAAGTTTGAGCATTTAAATTAGTTAATGAAAATTTCTCCATTCATCTAAATTCAGCAGGAATCCTGACAACTTTGGTTTGAACCCAACTTTAAGTGATATGTTTATTTTTTAATTTTGATATTTCCCTGCAAAGCTGAGAGTCCCTAATACAAGAAACAAAATGAAATGGATTGTGAATAAGGGAAACCAAACAATGTATTTTCGCATTGTTCAAGTTGAATGACATTTTAAAAAAATAATCATGAATTAAAGATGGGGTAACTACATTTTAAAAAATATTTCCATTTAAAAATCCTTGACTATGAATAACTGTGTAGATTAAGGTCACCTTTTGATTGCTCAAATATTGAAGATGGCTAATTCATGATTTTTCAGACCCTGTTGTTGACAGTACACTAACTCAGCCCCGTGGCCCATTTAATTTAGTGTCCTGTATCCAACAGAGACTATTACCCAGACATGCCAGAAGAAAAAGAGGAGGCAATGAATGTTGGTTAATTCAGCCACAGCTTTATTCACTTAAAATATCTGGGAATAGCCAGCAACAAATTGTCCAGTGCAGTTCATTCCTTAGTCACTTCCAAATAATTCCCACAGTAATTTCCAAATAATCCCCAGCCACATCCCAGCTATCCTATCACTGGGACCCTGTCACCTGCTCTTGCATGCAGTGAAGAGGGCTATATATATATATATATATATATACAAAGAGAATATTCAGCTCACTTCCGTCTCAGTCATAGGAACCCAACTGCTTTCCTCAGCTCTCTAAAGGGTTATTTCCTTCAAATTCTCTCCAGGCCATTTTCTTCAATAACTCCCTTCCATGCTTAGTACCTGTACTGCATATCTGTCACAAGGTTTATCAATTGAGTTGTGACCCTATAACCTCTTATTCCATTCCACCAGCCTCCGAGATTAGCTGAGGGGAAAAATCCCACCCTGCCCTGCCCAGTCTTATAGCGAGGGAAAAATTCCTTTCCAGCTCCTCAAGGAAAAGAGCAACTTGCGTAATGCCCACAGTAGGACAAGAGGGAACTGGATCCTTTTGACAAGTTCTTGGGTGAGTGCTACCAGCTCAGTCCTCAACTCTGGCAGCATGGGGTATACCTGCTCTTCAGGTCAGAAGGAAGGCAAATGCAGTGACCTTCTTTTGACCTGGCTCCAACTGCTTCCTGCTCTTCTTGTGCATCTCTGTAAAATGTCTCCTTTTCCCCCAACATCATAAGAAGCCCTTAAAGAGGCAACATCTATTTTCTTCCAGCCCAAAGATCCTTCCTCCCTTACATGAAGGTTGCAGTGGGCACATTTTTTCAGATGCTCACTCCTTTGTAGTGGTGAATCTGTTTTCAAATGGTTGTGGAAAGTTTTAGCGGTTATTATCACATGATTGTTTACTTTGTAAAGATACAATTTCAGAGAAAATGGAATGGTACTCTCTGGAATTCTCAGTCATTGCAGTTCCACAGAGAATATTGATCAGTTCCTAGAGGCTGCAGAGGACTCATTATCTCCTTTCACTCTAGAATGCTGATGAAATCCCCGATATGTAAAGTTTGTGCTGCTTTTCATTGTTGCTGTAGTATGTCAGAACTGAGCACTTTAACTGAATCACCATTCTGTCTTGCTAGTTAACTTTTGCACTTCACATGTTCTTTTTCAGTAAAGTTGTTTGGTTTGTTTTTTTTCATTGAGAAATTGCACAGGTGGGAAAGAGAAAGAGGGAGGATTTTTTTTTAATCTGGAAGCATTTCTTTTGCTCCTGATATAGATGAAGATGTGTCTGGGAGATTGTTTTGATAATTGTTGTTCAGTGTGGAACAAAGATTAAAAGGAAATATGTGTCCCTAAAGAGTTTACAATCTGAAAGGAAACATTCTAGACCAAGCTGACGAATTTATTTCATATGGCAGCACTGATCTTCTACCTTGGCACTTAACATGGGCCACGTTTGGCAAAAGTTATTAAAATATAAAAAACAGGTTGGTAATAGCTTCGATTTATTTTAGATTTTGGTGACTGCGAAGACTGGTGCAATATGCATTCACCCTTTGACTTCTCTGAAATGTCCTTTTCTTTGACTTGCCAGGCTGGGCTTTCTATTCTGCAGCCGGTATGTAAACACTTTTCCATGACATTTTCCCTTGTCCCAGGTACATCCTAGCTTCCACCAGACTTATGCGTCTGTAGCATCTCTTAAAAGCAACCAAGTGATTCTAAATCTGTGTGTGAGGTTTTTGCTGGATTGCTACATAAAGTCTGGACTACTGGGTCATGATTTGTGGATTGTGTTGCATTCTAATTACCCTATGTGGGCCCTACTGGAGCATGCTAAATGTTCCTGTGTACATTGATGTAGTCCTTATTGATACTTCATTGGAGCACACTAGCAGGATCTACAGGAAGTCCTCGCCATTTGTGGTTGATAAGTTCTTGAGATCACTGCGAATGAAGAAATCCGTGAATGCTGGGGGCGGTTGTATTCGCAACACAAAACAACATATTGTGTGAAACATAATGCTCACTAGCATTTTATTATCTACTGTTTGAGTCAACAAACAACTTCAACTTCAAAACAGATTTCCAACTCAACTCAAGCACAGAGATAGTGCTGTACAGTCAACAAACAACTTCAACTTCAAAGCTAAACCCCTGAATCAGTCCTTTGAACTTGCTCCCTGTGAATCTTACTGTTCCTCTGGGATGTGGGGGTTAACAGTGGTGGGTTTGCGAAGGAACTTTGTGAGGTGAAGCTGTTGAGACTTCTTTTTAACTCCTTAAAAATTTCCTGGTATGGCATAATTGCAGCTTCCATTTCCCTTTTAACATTCAGGCTTGGTTCCGTTGAGAGATCATACTCAAACATTTTGTCAGTGAGCTACTGAAGAGCTCATCCAGTATTATCTAAATTTAAATCGAGGTTTTCTATCTCTTCTTCTCTTTCCCCTTCATCATCACTATTTGTCACGATTTCTGCTAGGTCCTCATCAGTCAATTTCTCTGAATGCGACTCAATCAGTTTTTCAGCCTCTGATTCTTCCACGTCCTCAAAACCCTCCCCTGTAACATCATGGGGCATTCTCATAATCCTCTTGATCTCTTCATCGTCAGGTAGAATAAGGAATATCATTGACAGCTTACTTCCACAATTTCCTCCAACAAGTGTTGATGGCTGATCATTTCATCAATGAACTCCTTTATGTTACTGATGGAATTAGCAATGTTGTAGTCCTTCCAGCACTTCCTGACATCAAGCATTTCATCAGCTTACATCCCATTACGAATCTGAGTGAACATGTGCCTGGTATAATAGGCTTTAAAAGTAGCAATCAGACCAAGAGGCTGGATGAGGGAATTTGTGTTAGATGGCAGGAAAACCACTTTCACATCAGGATGGGCAAATTGCAGAGTGGTTTGTGGGAGGCTTGGGGCATTAGTAGCACTTTGAAGGGCAGCCCTTTGTACCCTAATTTTTTTTTCTACTTCACGGATGAAACAGTTGTGGAACCCGTCCAAAAATACATCAGTTGTGATGTATGCCCTTCTGTTTGACCTCCAAAACCCCTCCAGAAAACCGTGCTTATTCTTTCCCTTTAATGCCCTTGGGGTTCAATGCGGGGTAAGGTAGGTTTCACCATGGAGTCTCCTGCGGCATTAGCACAGATGAGAAGGGTTAGCCTGTCTTTTGCTGCCTTGAAGCCTGAAGCTGACCTTTCCTCCTTGGAAAGGTATGTTTTTGCCGGCATCCTTTTCCTAAACAAGGCAGTTTCATCTGTATTGAAAACTTGTTGGGGTACATAAGACTTTTCCTTAATAATTTTAAGAGGCTCTGGGGGATAATCCTGTGCTGCTTTATGGTCTGCTGACACAGATTCCCCCATTAACTTCACATTATGTAAACTGTGCCTCTCTTCACCTGATGCTTGCCCAAAATGCTTCCACAAGCTCAAAACCTTTTCTCGAATTACAGGGCCATTCACAGGTGCTCATTTCTTTGCCATGTCTGAAATCCAGATGTTTAATGCCCTTTCCATTTTCTCAATTATGGGCTCACAACCCACATGTGACACTTTTGCACAAGCTGGTGCACTTGCAGCAACATTGTCCCTTATGTTTTTCTCCTTTTTTAAATATAACACACAGTACATTCATTAATGCCGTACATTCTAGCTCCTGAGGCCACACTACCACCACTTGCAAACTTATCCAGTAATTTGACTTACTGCTTAAACTCGTCACCTTATTTCCTTTTTAGCCTCTTGAGATCTAGCTGCATCACCCCACTTGTCTTTTCAGTGCCATAATTAAGAGTAGTGTTAATTTAGTGATTATAATTATTTTACTAGAACGCACCGAAAAAGCATCAGTCCATTGCATCATATGTGTGGGCTGATGCGGTGTAGTGCACTGCAAATATGCAAAACTGTGCACAGTGAAACCGTGTACAGAGAGCGCTAGAATGCAGCACCCTGGTGTACTGTATAAATCACAACCCTCTACTGTGTACCCTAGGTTACTGTTTCTCAACCTTTTTTTTTTTAATAAAGTGCCCCTTTAAAAAAAAAAAGTTCCCCCAGCCCCCCTTCCGCTCTAACCCAATGCCCGTCCCCTCCCCCAGATCCAGGTACCAGACATACGGTAACCCTACTTTTGAAGTGCCCGCTCCCACCGCCCAGTCCTGCCTCAGTGGCTTGTCTGCAGGGAGCAAGTGGCCCACCAGCACCGGGCTCGCCACGTGGGGCTGTGCGCTTCCACCCCAGCTTGGTGACCCCCCTAGAGTGGCGCCTGGGGGCAACTGCCCCTCCTGCCTGTCCTCGCTATGTCACTGATGCGGGGGGTCCTTTGGAGCAAAGCTTATTTTGCCGCTTCACCACCTTTTAGTTCCTCTCAGCAGCACCATGGGGAAGGAGTGATGGGGATGAGTTGTACTGAGCTGCTGGCGGGGGTGGGGTGATGCACGTCTCCAGGTTCAGTCACCATCCCCTCTGGAGCACCCTCTCTTCTAGAGCACCCCAGGGAGGCTGCTGGAGAGGAAACGAACTAGGAAAGGCGGCCGAGGAAGTGATTTTTTTCTCTTCCCAACCAAATGAGCCCCCCAACTTGGAACTGCCCTGGGTCTCGCCGGAGCTGACGCAGCCACCCGCTTTTCCCAGCAGCACTGGGGCGTGTGCACAGAGCAGCTGTTAACGTCCATGTGCACTGTTCTGAACATTCAATTGGACAGGCATGTGCCACTGCCCCCTTCCTGATCCACTTTGCAGGGGAAAATCCTGGACATATAGCGAGGATGATCTGTACAGGATACATTTTACTCTTAAGAGATGTGAGCTCAGTAGTCAATGGGAAATGGACATGTATGGCTATAGCTACACTACACTTCTTTTTCGGAAAAAGGTACGCAAATTGCACTCTGCGATTTGTGTACCTTTTTCCAATTCTTTTTTTGGGAGAGGCTTTTCCAAAATTTGGCCCGTCTACACTGGGCCAAATTTTGGAAAAACCTCCTCTTTCAGAAGATCCCTTCTTCCTTGTGAAATGAGGTTTACGGGGCCTCCGAAAGAGAGTATCTGCTCTTCCAAAAAAAAAAAAATGTCAGAAGGGCAAACGCGTTTCCTGGTATCCCGGAAAAAACTCCGTAGTGTAGACATATATCTCAGTGCAGAAACTTTCTGTAAAGAATAGAGGCAGTGTCAAAAACAAAACTAAAAACTATGTCCCAGCTAATTTTTATTTCCTGTTTCATATCCATATCTGGGGGGGACGAGAAAATGAATAGTTAGAATAGTTAGGAAGTAGAGAAATTCCTGGTTTTTGTTGTAAGTTACCTTATTTCTGTGGGAAACTAAGCTTTTGAGACCTATTATGACATGATAGTGGTATCCAGTTTTCTGTACATTTTCATCCTTAACTAAAACAGCACAGCTCAAGAAAACAAAAACAAAAAAAAACAACAACAAAAAAACCCAACAACAACAAAACCTGCTCCGAGTGCTAAGCACATTCTGTGTTCATATCAAACAAAATGCCAATTTAAAAGACTCCCTCAGAGTTTCTGATGGAGCAGTGATGGAAATCTGGCACGTTTACTTGTGCAGACCTGTATAAAACCACAAAGCCAATTATCTGCTAGACATCTGCACTATGAAGAATGCCAGCAGTGATTTTATATTCTTCAATAGTGAACTGCAGTGTCCAATAAACTAAATTTTCCAAATCTATAAAAGCTGAATCACTTTCAGCTTTTATATATGTGATAAAAAGATTCCTTTTTTTATAAATTTATTTATGGGATTTAAGAAATTAAATTACCATGGGGGAAAAAGTGTCAAAGTTTGGTTAAATTATTCTAAGTTTTCATTTGCATGAAATAAAAAAGGAAAGGGAATAAATTTTGGAAATTGCATGCTTTTCATGAATCTTACTAGCTCACAGTAGTACAGAGTTTGAGACATGCTGGTTATTTTACCACAGCTGTCAAACACACATGCGTTTACTTTTGATTCAACTTCAGTAACTCACAGAACTAGTCAACTTTATTATGAAGCTTTGATAGTCATTAGATTCTAATAAAGAGCAATATGCACTTACAGAAATGTATTTAGTTTTTGTTTTAAAGTATTATGTTGGAGTTGAAAAGAAATTCTACCCATATCTCTTGTCACACATATCACTTGTTAAATCTTCTACTTTGGAACCTACTGTTACCATGTATCACCAACTCAAAGTATTCAACAGTCATATCAAACACTATTTTCCCTTTCCCTCCAATCATGAGACTTTAAAAATAACACATTTTGGATTTGTTTATTTGTCTCTTGTTTTTGAGACTTTAGGCTTCATTTTTTCCAGCTTTTCTCCATAATCTTGACAGCTAGCCCCCCCCCCTTTTTTTTTTCATTAAACAAAGCTGAGATTCTCAGGTAATCACTTGACTCTAGGATTTGGTGCATTAAGAAAAATACCAAATATTGTTAAAACTCATGATAAAGTTGCAAGATTGGGTAAAATTGAATTGGGCTCCAATTTGATTTAATCAGAAATGTAAAAGGAAAATGAATGAGGAGGAAAGAGCTTGTTTCAGCTGCATTTACTTCTGGATTTGACAGTTGATGTGTGATTAATGAGCAGATTAAAATAGATACATCGTATGGTGGCGAAATACTCATTGTCACAGTATATGGTTCGAGTAGAGTACAAATGATCTGTGCAATAATCTTTTGTCTGTATTGTCAACTAATTTTTTGCTTATTTTAACTATCTGGGCTCTGAAACATTGCTGGTACCTTCTGCAGCCTGTTTTACACCATCATAAAAACCAAACATTTCCCTCTCTAAACAGATATTAAGATTTTTAGCATAAGCAATGCAGCAATAAGAAATCAATAAGCAATAAGAAATCCCTCTCACCCACATCAGATAGTATTTGTATGAGCTGAAAGTGAGGCTGAGAGAAGTGAAGGCTAACATTTTCTAAGTGTTTGCTAATTTTTTTTGGATGCCCAGCTTGAGAGACAAAGGCTCTGAGTTTGAGGGGAAATGGGACCTGCAGTTCATATTGTCTTCGGTTGGTATTGTATATACAGGCAGTCCCCGGGTTACATGAATCCAATTTACATTGGATCCCTACTTACAAACGGGGTGAGGCAACCCCGCACTAGCTGCTTCCCCCGAGCAGACCAGGGAGACGCGAAGCTAGCACCCCCCCCCCCCCCCCCCCAGCAGACCAGGGAGATGCGGAGCGGCTTTTCTCAGCAGACACCTCAGGACTGAGGGAAGTGAGGTGTGGGAGAATAAAACTGAGCTCTGGAGAAATGTTTGGCTAGAGTTTCCCCTACAATATGTACCAGTTCTGACTTACATACAAATTCAACTTAAGAACAAACCTACAGTCCCTATCTTGTACATAACCTGGGGACTGCCTGTATCTTGTCACCTCGGAACCTCAGGCTCGGAATGTCTCAAGTTGGGTGCCTAAAATTATTAATCACTTATGCTACTTTGGGCTTAAGTGACTTGTCCAAGGTCAAATGCATTGTCAGAAGCAGAACCCAGGTTTCTTGATGCCACATTTAGCACCAAAGCCATGTTCTTCCACCCTGCACAAACTCTCTTCCATATAGGTAAATCAGAAGCTTCTTATCCAAGGTTGAACTAAACATTTGCCATTCTACATTTTATTTTAAACCTTCTTAATTATTAATACTCCAGGTAGATAAAATAGGTGATTTTTTAAAAATCTAAATGTTTTTTATTTAAATCAGATTTTTAATTTTTTTAAAATCATCAATAAAATACATTTCTCATTTTAAAATGTTATAATTAAATCTCATCACAAACATGGTACACCTATACTTAAAGTCTCATAAAAATGAAATAATGACTCTAGTCTGTCGAGCCTAACAACCAGCTCTTGCTTCTTGAAAGTTCTGTGCTGTCCATTTCTGTTTCTCAGAAGACTAAAAAGTAACATGCGCAAAGAAAGACACAATATGGATAGAACTATGCAGCACTTCAAAGACTAACAAGATGGTTTATTAGGTGATGAGCTTCCACCTAGTAAACCATCTTGTTAGTCTTTAAAGTGCTGCATAGTCCTGTCTTTTGTTTCAGCAAGACCAGACTAACACGGCTACATCTCTATTACAAGATGGATAGGATTGTTCTTCTTCTGTGCTTATTTGTTGTTGATCTTGGTCAGACACCGCAGAGGGGTTAGTTAAGATATTGTCTCAAAGACAGAGAAACTATATATAGGAAAGGACGGAGGTAGCATTGAAAGGAACAGTAGAATGGCCTGAAAAGAAATAGGGAAGACATTATTCAGAACACACACAGCTTTCTATATTCCCTCACACTTTTGCCACAGAAAAACGGTCATGGCTTCTGTGCATAGCAGAGACCCTATTTGGGAATATTTTGAAGAAATTCGTTCCCTGGGTAACAAATTAAAACGCATCAAGTGTAAGCAGTGCAAGAAGATGATGCAGGGCCTAGTTGTAAGAATGAAACATCATAACAGAAGTTGTTTATTGGGAGAAAATTATGCAGATAAAAAGCCCTGGACATGGCTGTTGGTTAGTAAGTTAAAAATTCAGAAAACAATGAGGAGTCCTGTGTCACCTTAAAGACTTACAGATTTATTTGAGCATAAGCTTTCCTGGGTAAAAACCCAGTGCATCAATCTTCAAGACTCTCTCAGGCTAACACGGCTGCATCTCTATCACTCTCTTTTTTAGTGTTAGTGTTATTTGACAAGCAAATTCCCAAGCTGTATACTGTGTTGTATGTTGCTAGAAAAAACATTTAGCCAGGCACTAATCCCTATGGCTTGTTTAATTAGTTAATTAGGTTCAGAATCTATCACTCAAATATACAATACAGAAAGCTGCAGTAAAAGAAATCTAGAGTTGCCAGTTACCACAGGCACTTTCTTATTTGATATTACATAGTACATGCCCCTTATTTTGGAACATCATGGTCACAGACCATAATGATGCTGTAAGTCTATTCCCTATTTTACTTCAGTATAACTCAGCTTTTCCAAGGAAACCCTATTCTATACTTGTTTTCTCAAAAACAGAAGTGCCAGGGTACATCTACACTTGCCCCCGAGTTCGAACTAGGGATGCAAATGTAGGCGACCGAAATTGCTAATGAAGTGGGGATTTAAATATCCCGTGCTTCATTAGCATAATCTCGCCCGCGCGCTATTCCGATCGCCAGCTGATTCGAACCAGGAAGTGTGCTCCGGGCTGCGTTAGTTCGAATCAAACTCCTTGGTTCAAACTAACATTACTCATTTTTTGAGGAGTAATGTTAGTTTGAACCAAGGGATTTGATTCGAACTAACATGGCCTGGAGCACACTTCCTGGTTCAAATCAGCTGGCAATCGGAATAGCGCACGGTCGAGATTATGTTAATGAAGAGCAGGATATTGAAATCCCCTCTTCATTAGCAATTTCGGTCGCCTACATTTGCATCCCTAGTTCGAACTAGGGGGCAACTGTAGATAAACCCCCAGTGAATTCAGTGGGGCTTACTCCAAAATTAAGTGCACTCTAAGTAGTCAGGCTTATCTTTTTTGGTAACTTGATTTAGATCAATGTTTTTTTTGCTTTGATTTAAATCAATCCAGCATGTGATATTCTTAAACTGAAATGTAATACTAGAGATTATTCCTAAATATTTTACTTGTTACATCATTTATATTATCTATTCAATCCAGTTTATTATTTGAAATTGATCTGATAGTATTATTTATAATGTCACCAATGTCACCACAGTATGGCACGGGCCACAAAGCAGGCGCTCAGTAGAAACATCGTAAAACTTATACACGCTTTAATGAAAAAAAACCCACATTCTCAAA
This sequence comes from Pelodiscus sinensis, assembly GCF_052426305.1. Classification (NCBI taxonomy): domain Eukaryota; kingdom Metazoa; phylum Chordata; order Testudines; family Trionychidae; genus Pelodiscus; species Pelodiscus sinensis. The sequence continues at coordinate 89,894,553 of NC_143053.1, forward strand.
ACGTTAAAGAAGGAACAAATGAGATGCATACCAATAAATAGGAAGAAGGGGATAGGTAACAAGGGGCCAACAGTTTTGATAAAACTGCTCCTTTGGAAAAAATAATTAACAGTTTCAGTAAATACAGGGGATGAAATAAGATGCCCTGGAGTATGAAAATAAATTACAGTGTGTGACTCAGAACTAGGGCTTAGTTTGTAGCTGGTGTAATGCCACCGAAATCAGTTAATTTACACTATCCTAAATCTTGGAGTAAAACAGTGATGAATCAGGGCCTGTGAATTCATAGGGCTGCCAATTTAAAGACTATTCCTACTTCCACTAGGTCAATCTGAACCTTTCAAGTTAAAGTTTCCTCTTTTTCCATTTACTGTAAATTGGAATGGAGAATTCATTCAGAAGCATCCTGAATCTAGCCCTTATTGAAGCCTTCTGTCCTGGATTCCTGATGAGAGTGACAAAAATAAAGCTGCAGCACTGGAGAAACCCAGCTTTGCTCCTGTCACAAGGAAGGTGACCCAGTACTTCAATATCATCTGTCTTACAAATATAAAACCAGCTTTCTCTGAACACAAAATTCTAGATAGCAGTAGTTACTTCCTTTGTGGCTTCAAAATAAGCCTTTAGAACAGCAAATGTATTGATGCCAATCCAACTAAGTATAGCAGCCACGCAGCATAAAATTCTTCCCTTTCACTCAGTTCTGTCCCCCAACTCCTACCAAAACTCTGCTAGGATTTGTCTGCATATTTTAATGATTTCCTTTTAAAACTGCAGTAATATGGCTTAGGCACAGTTGGAAATTGGTTAAATTGGTTTCAACTGCCACCTGCCTTTCAGATCACCTGGGACTAAAATCTCTGCTTGTGACAAATTACAGTGGAAAATTAGTTGGGGCTGTGGGTGGGCTGTGAAACAAAAAGACTTAACTTCAAATTGCTGAATTTAGCTAACTTGGATTGACTGTGTCCTGTTAAGACCACAGAGCAAAGCAGACCCCCTGCTTAATAGACTGCTGGAAGCTTGCTTTTCCTGTGGTATCCCTCAGCTTTCATACCTTTATATTTACTAGCAGCTTCATCTTTAATAATGACAAGCAGGCCTGGACTGGGAATGTAGCTGTGTATACATTGCAAAAGTTAAAGAAGTATGTTGAACTTGCTCAGTTGACTAGTATTAAATTGGATATTCTTGTGTTTATGGCCACACTATAAATGCAAGATCTGACACTCAGTAAGTGACAACTGAGTGCACTGCATTATTGTTTTGTCGCAATGTCTAACAACAGTAGTTACCTGGCATTAGCATGTATTAGTGAATAAATCACTTTTTTGTTTTCCCATATGGAAGTAAATTGCTATTGTTTTAGCATATGCTGGTGAGTTTCAGTAAATAGTTTAATAAAATAAGTTACGAGGGGGGGAAATTTGTTCCAAACACTTTATGGTAGTGTGAGTAAGTGGCAACAGTGTTATAAGAGCAGTTGATTGATTTGCTGGTGGCTGTGATGGTTTTCCTCCAACAAAGAACATTCCATAAAATTCATTAACTGCATCACTATCTCCAAATTCTCCAGTACCAGAGTCTGGCAAAATAAGTTGGTTGTGGGATTTAGAAACTGAGCCATTTTCTCTCTTTTAATCAATAAGCTGACGAACTATAGAGGTTACCTATCTTGTATGTATGGGATGGAACATAGTTTATTCCTCAAAATAAACCTTGGTTGGGTGGGGAAATCTAATTTTCTGGACAAAGCCTTGAAAGGAAAATGGTTTGTGGGTGTCTAATCTTCTGGTAGTAAGGGTCATAATATGAAGAATATTTCTTGTGAAATCTCTCTCCTGTGCTCACAAGCCTCCCCCTGTTGGTTAGTAGTGGAATGTTGCTGTTGTATTAAGCTACAGATCAGTGGTTCTCAAACTTTCGTATGGGTGATCACTTTCACACACAGGACTATGGCTGAGTCTGCACTGGCACTTTACAGTGCAATAACTTTCTGGCTCAGGAGTGTGAAAAACACTGTCCTCCTCCTCCTCCTCGAGTGCAGCAAGTTACAGGACTGTCATGCACCAGTGTGAACCAGGCTATGAGGCTGGGAATCGTACTCCAGCACTGGTAGTTACTCCCCTGGTGGAGGTGGTTTACAGAGAGTGCAAGGAGATCTCTCTTCCAGTACTCGTGCCGCAGCCATGCTTTCAGTTTAAAGCGCTGCCACAGCTGTGTTTTGAATCATTTAGGTGTAGATAAAGCCTGTGACTACAAATCCCTACACTTTTTAAATTACAAACTTTTTTTTATTGAGTACTATCATAAAAGCTAGAAGTAAAGTGGGATTTGGGGTGGAGGCTGACAGATCACCACCACCCATGTAATAGCCTCATGACCCCCAGTTTGAGAATCCTTGCTATAAATGATCTCCCTGGCAAGTGGGGATCAATCCAGCAATCAAGGAGACAGAGAATCTGTTTGACTTAATAAGAGTGGTATAAGTTTGTAAAAATTTGTGCTGGAGGAGTCTCTGTAGTTCCTAATATTTTTTGCAGATTACACTCTTTTTTTTTTAATTCCTGTATTCCATATAGCAGATCATTCCATATCCATAAAAATCTATGTGGTCAGTGAGGTGGGAGCTTCTATTCAGTGCCAGAAGTAATAGTTAGGCATCATTTAATAGTTATTGGTTCTTCCACTCTTTGGTCTTTTGGTGAGGTTAAGTTTTTTTCATTAAGTTTTGAAATTGGGTGGAGTCCCTCAGTTTCCAGAAGTTAGGTCATGGCAATAGTAGGGTTGCCAATTTTGGTCAGGCATTTTCTGAGAGCTTTCCTCACACAATATAATCTTTAATTAAAGGCTTCAGGGTTAGCCGAGTTAGTCTGTACAGGATAAACTTTAAAAAAAATGGTATGGTAGCACTTAAAAAACTAACAAAACATGTTGATGGTATCATGAGCTTTCGTGGGACTCTCAGAACCTGACGATGCTGAACCAAAGAATTTTCCAAACCATGGGAAGTCAATTTTGTTTAGCAGCATTACCAACACTTCCACTGCCTACTGGACTCTTAGGCTATGTCTACACTGTACAGTTATTTTGGAATAAGCTATTCCGGAACAGTCATTCCAAAATAGCTTATTTTGAAATAGCACATCTATACTGCAGGGAAGCCTCCCCTACTGTAGACGTGCTATCTCGATATAGAGCCCCAGGAGGACTAACTTAGCCCTTCACCAGGGCCATTCTAATTGGAAATAGAAGTCGAGCATCTACACATGCCTTATTTCGAAATAGCTATTTTGGAATAGACGTGATTCTTCGTAGAATGAGGTTTACAGAAGTCGGAATAAGCCATCCATTATTTTGAAATTATTTTGAAATAACGGAATTGCTGTGTAGACACTCGCATAGTTATTTCGGAATAATGGCTGTTGTTCCAAAATAACTTTGCTGTGTAGAGACACTCTTAGGGTACGTCTAGACTACATGCCTCTGGCGACAGAGGCATGTAGAATAGGCTACCCGACAGAGTAAAATGAAGCGGCGATTTAAATAATCGCCGCTTCATTTAAATTTACATGGCTGCCGCGTTGAGCCGACAAACAGCTGATCAGCTGTTTGTCGGCTCAGCGCGATAGTCTGGACGCTCCCCTGCCGACATCAAAGGGAGTTGTCGACAACCCAGGTATGCCTCATCCCAGGAGGCATACCTGGGTTCTCGACAACTCCCTTTGATGTCGGCAGGGGAGCGTCCAGACTATCGCGCTGAGCCGACAAACAGCTGATCAGCTGTTTGTCGGCTCAACGCGGCAGCCATGTAAATTTAAATGAAGCGGCGATTATTTAAATCGCCGCTTCATTTTACTCTGTTGGGTAGCCTATTCTACATGCCTCTGTCGCCAGAGGCATGTAGTCTAGACGTACCCTTAGAGTACATTAAGGGTAAATTAGAGCTACATAACAGCACAGAACACCAAGAACCAGGATTGGTGGCTGTAAATAAACTTTATGGAACCACAGGAAACTTGGCCACACCCATGATAATTGGACATATGTCTAACATGCCGGAGCATGGATGTTGCTGGACCAGAGAGTACAGGACTAGTGGTTCAACCTGTACTTGGAATTGAAATCTTAATTTTGTAACCCTGACACCTTCAGCAAGTTTTAGGTTCTGTGTTTGTTCTTGAATTATTTCAGAGATTGCATTTATCAGACATCTAGCAACCTCTCTACTCCAATTCCTGTCATGTTGTTGCAGTGTGGACACTGCTGGCACATCTCTTCATTCTGTTCATCTTGTGGGATAAGTTGCTATTGTATTGGCATCCCTATTCATCTTTTGTATTTAGAGACAAAAAGAGTGACTATATCTGAGAGGATGATGTTGCTGGGTCTGAATTGGCCTCTTTGGGGAATGAAAGGACGAAGAGCAATTTCCAGAGTATTCTATGATTAGGAAGGATACATCAGTTGTGCCTTTATGGCCTTATGCTAAAGTTTCTTCCACAGGCACTTGGATAACTCTCTCAATCGCGCTCTCAGGCTAGAACAGCTGTTTTTTATTCTGAGGAACCTCCAGAGAGGCAGATGTGCAGTTCTCTAGGCTCTCATCTAGCTACAGCTGTAAGGAATGGAAACTACATGTCTCTATGCATTTTTGTTTTCCAACTTTACCATGACTGTAACATTGGGGGCGTAGTGATAATATATTTAAAATTCTCTTCTTTACTTTTCAGTTTCCTTATTATCCCTACTCAAGGTTTTAAAACTCGGAACACCCTCCCTACTTTAAATTTTTATTTTTACAAATTCAAAAGGGATCTTGTCATGGTTCTGTGTCCATAGTCTAACTTGAAGTCCAAATACTACTTGACTGTTGCAAGCATGTCTTTTTCTGACACTGACTGGTGTTCAGGAGAAAGTGACATAAGCCACTGTCAGTTCTCCTAAATTTTATCTCTGAAGAAATAGTCTGGCCTTTGACTCCTCTTCACTTCTCTCTCTGATTAACTTTCTAAAACTGGGAGATTGATGCCGCATTTGAAGACTGTGGAAAAAATGTGCTGTCTAGTGGTGTCAGTGTTTTCTTATGGAAGCTGGTCTGTTCCAGATGTTATATATCAGATGCTCTTGATCTAACCACTGTGTGTTTTGTTGATGTTTTTTTGAAACACCAACAGAAACACAGGAACAAGTATATTTGCAATGAAGCACAGAATCTCATTGAATTAATTCTGAAATACACAAAATTCTTATATGGTAAGCATAGATGCCCCAGCGTAGGGATGTCTTTTGTTCTGTTCATTTTCTTTGGGTAGCATCTAGTATTTATGAGGTCCTAATTCACAACTGAGACTGCTAAGGGTTGTGGGGTGGGGGGTGGGGGTTCAAAACAATATAAATCAATATTACAAATGTAACTGTAAATGACATTGTAGAGAGTGTTTAGTCGTTGTCACACACAGCCATGGTAGCGGTTCTCGTAGCTGGACACTCACTAGGCTGCTGTGTTTGGTTCTTAAGCTTCCCTTCTTCTGAGTTCACAGCAGCACTCCCTCTTATTTTGGCCTCTCCGCCATACTTTGTAGGCACAGACTTTCTGTCTGTTGCCCCTTCACGGAAATGGGCCTTTCTGCCCAGCTGCTCTAGGCCACCAAGACCAGTGCAAACCTCTCAGGTTCTCCAGTGGAGTAAGCACACCCTTTCCCAGAGCTTCAACTTTGGAAACATACCAGGTTTATGTTACTGTAACCCACACACTTGCTGGGTGTGGAGTACTATCGCATCTAGTGGCGCCAAGACCACGTATATCGAGCATACTGGGTCTGCTCTACAGCTTTAGCTGAGCGGCAGCTGGCTTTTAGCTCACTACGGTCCAGATATCCCAGGTTTGATTCTGCCTGCTGGCATTACATTTTAGTTCATCTCTTTCAGGGGCATGTGGCAGGTGAAGGAAATAGGTTCATAGATCGGCTTTGCAGAGGTACAAAAACCAAATTATACTTCAGTGCAAAAGATACACAGAACCAAATAAAATAAAACCCTATAGGCATTTCCCTGCCTCAATGTCCTCAGCATTCTGGACAATTCTTTGGGGTTAGGTCAGAGTCCTTTGGGTGCCCAAGTTTCTACTTGGTGATGCTTACTGGGTAATGATTAAATGGTACCCAGGGAGCAGCCCCCCGCCTGTGGCCTGTCGTGGGCCATGGGCTGTTTCTGCCCTGCTGGGCCTCTGCACAGGGCTGCTGGAAGCACCTGACATCAAGACAATATAATAAAGGTATTTAAGTGGTCAATGAGCATCCACCCCACCACCAGTGAATGAGCTACTTGTTTAAAAACTGGTGTAGACACTGAACAGAGCAGCATGATGTTTGTCATAATATTTGTCAGTTTACTTGAGTGAAAAATTGGTGTTTTTTTTTTAACATCAGTCGAAAAATCAGGTTATGCCTACACTACAGGATAAGGTTGAATTAAGATACGCAACTTCAGCTACATTAACTGCGTAGCTAAAGTCAAAGTACCTTAACTCGACTTTCGGTGCTGTCCACGCTGCAGGAAGTTGAAGGAGAACATTCTTCCTTCGACTTCCCTTACTCCTTGTGGAAGCAGGACTACTGGCATCGACCGGAGTGCCCCTCTCAGTTCGAATTAACGTGTCTTCACTAGACCTGCTAATTCAAACCCTGGAAGATCGACAGAGGCAGTTTGGATCTTTTTTGTTGTATAGGCATACCTTGAGTGATTTATACCAAAGCTTATCAATTTGCACATGTCTAAAAAAAGTCCATAATGCTAATTCTTTAATACAGATATTTGTATCTCAGACCCCCTCAGGAATTGCTATTGCATTTTTTTAAACCTAGAATTAACAAAAATCATGTTAGCCTATCAGAGTTTTTAATCAGGATTCAATAATAAAGGCAGCTCAGGCACAGTTGTTCTGCATGTTGTTCAGTTCTCCTCCCACTATTTCAAAGTGCATCCGAGTCAGAGCTCACAATGGGACACCCTACTGAGTTTTGAGGAACGGATGCATTTTGCCACCCTACTTTGACAGTCAATGTTAAAAATGCATGCCACTGATCTCCTTGTTGGCCAGCAGCATCATGACATCAACCCAGATGCAATGACTCCCAGCCACATGTGGAAATATTTCAGTACACAGAGTGGGAAAAAGCAAGAGAGAGATTAATTACACCTTTGTGGTTCTTGGACTGAAAGTTTTGCTTGCAGTTGGATGCCAGAATAGAAATAGGGAATAATATCCAAAATTTGTCAGTGGTGCTTTCATTATTTCAGCAGTCCCACAAAGTCAAATGGACCATCAAATAATATCTGATGTAGGTGGAGTGAGGTGGGGAGGGCAAGGATAGTTATAGGGCCAGACAAGCTGGACTCCTGCTTCCAGGAAATACTGATTTGCTGTGTCAGTCAGCTTTATTTTTTTTTTTTTTTTGCTCTGCTCTGATTGGCCAGACTTTTTTTATTTTTCGCTCTGGCTGGATTTATTCCCACCATTCTGTTCCAATTGGCCAGATGAAAATGGCTAAAAATGTTTCCCCCCCTTAGCTTATTAAAATGGTGAGCGCAGCTTCTGGTGGAGGTAAAGAAAAAATTAGTACATGTAGTTCTGTTTGAAACAGGGTTACATTCATGCACAGTAGGGAACTTTTAGTGTGTGCTAATAAGGTCCTGGTGGGCCAGTGAGTGTGCAACCCACTGGTGTCAACTAAAATGTTCTCCATTCTGGTGCAAACTGAAGCACCGTTTAGACAAACCCTCACACTCGGTCACCTTGGTACAATGTACTCTGCCATTGAAAAGTCATATCTCCGGAATGTTTAAACTCAGAGTGAAGTACACACACTTCCGTTATTTGAAGGTAGTACATTTCTGATGGGCTGCATGAGAAAGGTTGATTAATGAAGCTTTTTCATCCTTACCTCTGCATAGACCTTTAGGTTTTGTTAAATGGGGCTATCTGATGCTTTGGTCCACTTTCGTATGCATGTACAATTTAACCCTGTTACATGAGTCCTTTGAGGTAATATAGCAAATAACACAATAACAGTAAGACAAACAACAGAACATACAATAGTAATAAAATATTACAGGCAGCTTCCATGTCTTTCACAGCATGTACTGAAGTAGGAGAGAACTGTATGATTCAGAGCTTGGAAATGTTTGTTGTAATAGGCAGGAGAGACATGATGTGATGAGCTGTGAATTTTCCTACTTGCTTTAGTTGTATTGGTAATTACATATTAGGGGTCCTCCTTCATGTGTGCTCAAGTTTTCTCTTAGAGCATGATGCTTACAGAACTGAGTTGCCATATGTATATTGGCCTAATGGCAAAGTACTGTGAGTTCTAATGCTCACTAACGAGAGTTCTAAAGCTCAATATTTTTTAAAAATACATGTCCTCTTCTAGTGAAAAATGAACTAACACGTTTTAAATTCAGAACAGGAAAAACAGTATGTGAAGTGGATGCTACTGGACTTTGAAAAATATATTAAAATTAAATTAACTCAGGTTGGAAGTAAATGAAGAAAAGGTGGGTAATCATCAAATTGATGAAAATTACAAACTCCTTGACAAATCAAGGATTGATTAGGAGAAGAGTCTGCTCAATGGGGAAAGAAAACATCAAGATGGTAAATATAAATTACCGTGGGATAAAATTTAGCATTTATTTGTGTTAAAGATTTATTCTAGCTGCCATTATGAAAATTACTTAAAGAGGAGAAAGATTAAATATAAATCTTGGGAGCTTTAATGCTTCAGGAAAAGCATTTAATTGGAAAAATGCTTTCCCCCGGTATCAGAGCTTTATACAGCCATTGAAAAAAATCTTAATACTGATAACAGGCTAAGTAGACTGGAGTATTCAGGTTAACCATAAATGCTAACAGGAATTTTCCTCCAGATTAACAAGATTAATTAAATTGAAAAAAGGCAGTAAAGTTAGGAAGTGATAAGGTCTGAATGTCAAGACAAAAAAATGAGAGAAAAGGGCAAAAAAATGGTTACTTTTTTCTCTTCCCTCATGTGACTTGATTAGAATATGGTTTCTCTGTGTCAGACTCTCCCTGTAATGAATCTTGCCTCAGAATACAGCATATAGGTAGATATTATATTTCCATTTTACAGATAGTAAAATGGAGCAGAGAGCATATGTAATGCAATCTTTGATAGAGCCAGGAAGAGAGCAGTCCTGATTACCAGTAACGTTTTTCCATCATCTTTCATTTGTTAATAACATGAGACTTCACTATCTAACTCACCACTTTTAAAGCTTTGCTGAGGCAGGATTTGAGATTTGATTGTGAGATTTATGAGATGCATTAGTAAAATAAAAATTAGCTAGTTTCTCCTGTTGTTTAAAAACACATAATAATAGAAAAAGTCTGAGACAAATCATAGCATACATCATGTTGAAGGAATTTTGGGAGTCTTCAGTAAGGGTGGTTATGTATTTTAACCATCACATTATCCTTGCATTAGATTTGGCTTAGGAACTGTATTTTTATTAAGTGTTTTTACAGCTGGCAGTGGTTACATGAGTTCTCTCTTTCAGGCTAACATGTAGAAGTGATAGTGCAGTAAAATTAAAATAATTATTTAGTTATGTTTTCAAAGATTTTATTTATAATGAAGATGAGCCTAAACCCATCAAAATTCAGTGTTAGTGTTCAACTTGAGACATATTGGACCCGTTTTTAAGGCTGACACCCCATACCTTTCAGTGACTTTATCTGGAGTCATGAGTACAGGCAGTCCCCGGGTTACGTACAAGATAGGGACTGTAGGTTTGTTCTTAAGTTGAATCTGTATGTAAGTCGGAACTGGAGTCCAGATTCAGCCGCTGCTGAAACTGATCAGTTTCAACAGCGGCTGAATCTGGATGCCAGTTCTGACTTACATACAGATTCAACTTAAGAACCCCAGGCATCCCCAAGTCAGCTGCTGCTGAAACTGATCAGCAGCTGATTCCAGGAAGCCCGGGGCAGGAGCTTCCTGTAGTCAGCCACTGGTCAGTTTCAGCAGCGGCTGACTTGGGGACGCCTGGGGCAGAGCAGCTGGGGTGCTGCTGGGTTGGTCCAGTAGCGCCGCCGCTTCTCGGCGCTACTGGACCAACCCAGCAGCACCCAAGCTGCTCTGCCCCAGGCGTCCTGATTCAGCCGCTGCTGAAACTGACCAGCAGTGGCTGAATCAGGATGCCTGGGGCAGAGCAGCTGGGGTGCTGCCGGATTGGTCCAGTAGTGCCCAGAGCGGTGCTATGGGACCAACCGGCAGCGCCCCAGCTGCTGTACCACAGGCGTCCGGAGCAAAGCCGCGGAGCACGGGGGCAGCGGGACAGCCCAGATGCGCTGTGGCTGTCCTGCTGCCCTCGGGCTCCGTGGCTTTGCTCTGCTTTGCTCCCCATCTCCCTGGTCTGCAGACCAGGGGGACGGGGAGCAAAGCCGCGGAACACGCTGCGTGTTCCGCGGCTTTGCTCCCCGTCCCCCTGGTCTGCAGACCAGGGAGACAGGGAGCAAAGAAGAACAAAGCCGTGGAGCACGCGGGCAGCGGACAGCCCAGACGCATCTGGGCTGTCCTCTGCCTGCGTGTTCCGCTGCTTTGCTTCCTCTCCCTGGTCTGCTGGAGACCAGGGAGATGGGCCCCGTTCGTAGCTGCGGATCCGACATAAGTCGGAGCTGCGTAACTCTGGGACTGCCTGTACTCAGTACTCCTGAAAATAGGACACATCTCTACTTGAAGTCTCCAAAACTGGTGGCCACTTTGAAAATGTGGTCTGTAATCTGGGTTGAGCAAGGGTTTATATGGACTGTGTCAAAACAGTGCAGACAGAGTTTTAATATCTTCAGTATGTAACACTATTCCATTGTTAGGTCATGGCTGAACGGTTTAATTATATCCAGTTATTGTTTTTAGAATGAGGAATATTTTAAACTTTCAAATGAACACCACCCTATGATGTCTTTTATTAAATAGAGTTTTAAAACATTACATTGCTGGACTGTTGATAATGCCAATCAGTACCTAAAGCTGCTAAATTATTTCATGAATTATTCTTTCAAAATGTTTGTAGTCTCAACTGGAAATTATTTTTTCCCAAGTTTTTAAATACAAGTCACAATCATTTTTTCCATATTAAATTTTAAAAAGGACACTGAGGCATATCGGGGGATGAGGAAGATGGTCACATTTTCTACTTTTTTTAAATAATTTTGAATGTGATTGAGAATTTCCTGATGCTGTTGGACTTCAGTGAGAGTTTTGCTTGATTAAAAACTTCAGGGTTTGGTTTGAATTTGTTAGCAAAAGGTTGATCTTTGTTGAAGTAGCCATTATGGTATTTGTAGTATTTGTCAGTACCAAGTTTCTGGATTCTTAGCCAGTGTGAGTCAGTGTATCTCCATGGATTTCAATCGAACTGTGCTGATACACAGCAACTGACAACCTGACCAGTGTTGGTTGGGTTTTTTCCCCCCTCCATTGTTATATTTTCAGTGTTGGTCCTGAAAATCCGTTCAAGTTAGCACTGTTCACAGAGCGGTGTTGACAGCATTGATAATGATGTGCACAAGCAAAGAAGCAATCAAATGAGGGTTTTAAAAACATTATTGTATAGTAACTGCAATGTAAACATGTAGTACTGAGAGGTAATCAGATACCTTGTCAGGCTAAAGGATTTTACTGTTTACTTTAACTTTCCTTGGCATGCCTATAATTCTCCCAATATGAACAAGGATAATCTGGTGCCGATTACGGTGTTGTTCTTAATAATCTCATGGTGCACCTAAAACATAGCCATATTTATTAGTTAACTTTCTTTTCCAGTAGTCTATAATTCAAAATGTTATTATCTGATCATTTGTTGCTGCTACAGTAACAGTTTGCATAAATTATTTCAGGTGCTTTGCTGTAACTTTCTTTTTGTAAGGGAATTTTAGAAAAGTTTTGCTTATTTCATATTTATTGCTTATATTGTAGTTGAAATCAGAGGGATACGTTTTGAGCTGTATTGTGCTTGATTCCCTGTACCCACAGGACTAAATTTAAATGTTACATTCATAATATTCGGATATATTGAAAGAAGAATCATTTCTAGGTCACTGAAATTTATTTTAAAAAGTAACAAAGTAAGTGGAGACTGAAGTAGAACCTGTACTGCCCAGCCTTCAATAATTGGAATACATAGAGCAACCTATGAATATTTTTCTCTCTCTGGCAAAGCCTTGTTCAGTGGCTAGTGATGAAAAAAAACTTCCTATATGCATGTTATCGAAGATAGTACATTTCTATCTCTGGTAAATCAGTATTGACTAGTACATTAACAACTAGGCTGCATAAGAACGAAATTGTCTTCCAACATTTTACAATTTAATAAAGAAAGAGAATGCTGTTTTAGTGTTTGGGCTGCGATGTTAAATGCACGAAACTCAGGAAATAGAAAAATATGGTGTTCCGTATTGTTGCATATGAAAGTTAAATGTAATTCTCCACTGCTCATGTGTAATGTGGCCGAGTAATCATTTGAGTGAGAACATTACATTTTAAAATTCCCGATTTGTGTGTTGAAAACTTCAACTAAAACGTTGCATTCGAATAGTTTTTCAGTTTTGTTTTCCTCTTAAAAATACATTAAACTGGAACTCCAAGCTGTACATCTTAAAAATGTCTATGGAAAATAGCTAGTTTAAGGAACTGTTAATGGCTCTTGACTCTTTCACCACTGGCTTACTAGTATGAGTTTAGCCCTGTTTATCAATGACCAAAAATCATTGTCTGAAGGCTGTTCAATGATCTATATGAAATGAATTTGGACAGGTGCCCACCTTACAAAATCTCCACCAGAGCCAGCAGTAGCTGCCAACCTTGCTGGAAATCCTAGCCACGAAGACATGATTTAAAAGAGTTTGAACTAGCTTTTTACCCCTAAAAATAATTTTTCCAGATCTGGAATGAGATTGGACCATGTAGGGAACACTTGCACTGTTGCTGCCTGTGGTACCCGAAGAAGAGATCTGTATAAGCCAGAAGCTTGTTTCTTTTCACCAACTGAAGTTGGTCCAGTAAAAGATATTACCTCACCCACCTTGTCTCTATAATATATCTGTTCTGCTGATAAATAGAGAACTTCATTCTGTAGTCACAATTCATTCATCCTGCTCAACTGAATTTCTTTTTATGAATACTTGAGGGGGTTACTCCCTTATTGCTTAGTCAACTAAATTGAAAGACTGTGTTCATGGAAAATGTTAGCTATTAACATCAATTCATTTGATATCTCTAACTGCAATAAAAGCTTCAAAATATGTTAATAGATGCAAAACTGTTTTATGTTTAAATAAAATAGTTGCCTAAATGAAATATTACCAGAGTTAAAAAACCACCCTTACATTAGGGAAGAGAATTGTTTTGAGAGAAGATAGTCCACAAAGGATTGTTTTCTTTTTCTTCATTTGAAAAGATGACTAAAAATAAAGGCTAAGAGTATTCATTGGGTACCCTAACTCTTAAAAATATTTAGGATAGAATATTAATTTACAGACTGAATTTGGAGAAGGCATTAAGCGTGAAAGGTTACAGGTTTAAAAATATTTTTTAGCTGTAGTAAGATTGTATTCTGTTCTTGGGATTACTTACTATTTAACTGCGAAACCAAAATGACTCCCAAGGGAGTAATCCTGGCCCTGTTGAAGTCAATGTGAGTTTTGCCATTGACTTCAGAGTTTTATCCAAAATGGTAAATTCTTCCTCTCCAACTTTTAAGACATATATTATTTGATGATCTAACTGAAAAAGAAAAAGAAAATGGCTCTTGCTCAAAGTTTTTCCATTTATTTTATATTTTTTAAATATCAACTTCAGTTTTTTTTTCACCATAAAAAAGCCCCAGGTCTTTGTTTGGATATCTGTAGTCTACATTATGATGTCCAGACCAAACTGCTTGCCTCTGGAAAATAAATTGTGCTTATGAATGTTATAAGCAATTAAGAGAGGCAGGCTAGGTGAGGCAACTTTTTTTTATTAGACCAACTTCTGTTGATGAGAGAGACAAGCTTTTGAGCCCCACCATGTATGTCTACACAGATATGTAAATCCAGTCTTGAGCTTAGGCTCAAACCTAGCCCCGGATACGTTTCCACTAGGGATGTTAAAAAGCAATTAATATGAGAACCGGGAAGCCGCTAAAAATCTTAGTGGTTACTGTCAGTCCCCGTAATACACGAGGTTCGAAGGGATGCCGGAAAGGATGAGACCACAACTGGGGGTTTCAAAAAGCACAAACTGATTTTATTTTGATGGCGCCAGACAATCATCAGAACAAAAATTAAACAGATTGCCAGACAACACAAAACAATTCCCTGAGGCTTTTCTAAATCACAATAATTCCCAATAACTGCCCAGGGGTTAGGAACAGTTGAATTAACACTGGTATTATCCATAGGGCTAACTATTTACACAACTTTATACAAGGAAACAGTAAAAAACCTAAACCACAACTATTTATAAACTAACTTAGTAACTTTTTAGCCACTGTCACTTGGCAAGCAATAAGGACAACTAAAAAATCAATTAGGATAGGGATGATGGTGGGGGGGAGGGGTGTTATACCAGTTCTGGAGACAGCAGGAACACAAGTACCGGTCACACGCTCATAAACTGTCTCCACTCGGGTCGACCAACTCGGAGTACGCTCAGAAAGACTCAAGAGCGGGGGGTGCAAGGCGTCTGGGTGATCAGGCCAGGCGTTCACTCAATGCGAATCCCCAGTGAGAGAGGGGCTGCCTGCCTGTTTTATTGCCTGTGAACTTATCACCCCATAGGTTGGTTTTTGCTGCAGTGGGTGGAGTAGCAGGCCTGAGCACCAGTCAGCCCACTGGCTGATCTGTTACTGCAATGGGTGGAGCGAGCAGGGGAAGATTATTAATTTACATGCCCTTATATGGAAAACACTCCACCTCACAGACAGAGCCCCCTATACCAGCCTCAGAGGTATTACAGGCTATGGCTCCCTGCGACGGGCAGCCATTTCTGATGTTCTGCCTCGGACATGCCCCCGTGGCTGTCCGGAGCAAGAGGTAAGGAGGTTGCCTAAGGTGAGCGCGCACGTAAGGGTAATCAGCAAGAAACCAATTGGGTAAATTGAGGTTCTGGTGAGCTGCTGTCTTCAGAAAGGGGAGAAAGGGAAAAGTAAGCAACAGTAACAGGGAAAGCGGAAACAACCCTGTGGATAAGAGCTTTTGCAACAGCAATGCTCACTAAAAAGGCTAGTAACACAAGAGCACATACAATCAACCACTGCTTAATGGTGGATGCCCAAGTACTCAGTCCTCAAGAGGAAAGTTTTGTTTGCCACCAGTCCCATTCTTCCCGCTGTTCGCGAATCCGAACTGCAAGTGAGGTCAGCTGTTGGGTGATGGCTGAAACGTTGTTCCACCCGGGCTTGAAACGCAAACGGTATTGGTCCTTAAACCTGGGGTCAAGGTCCTCGAGTGCCATACAAAAGTCCTTCTGCAATATAACCTGTATCATTAGATGATTCTTTTCGGCATAATGAGCTAGTACAGTGAGAGCCAAATCGACTTGTTGAAACCCTTCAGCGGTCAAATTAGTGAGGGCTTCGAGATTGCGGGACATTTGGTAACATATCCCCAAACGAAAGATTCAGTGGCAGACTTAAATTTTTTCCATCTTGATGGTTCTTGTCGGCTCCGGAAGTCAAACAGCCGGTGGGGGGCTCGAATAGGTTGGTACCTGAAAAACAAAAAGGGGACAAACAACGCCCTCAAGGCGGGCTAATTAAGATCGAAGAGAAGGCCAATTGTGATGGACTAACGTAGGTTGCTTCAACGCTATTTAATCCCTGTACAAAGACTATCTTTCCAGTGGGGGTGTGGGGCATATCGGGGGGGATGATGGATACCTGTGCCCCCGTGTCTAACAAAAAGGGGATAATTGTCTCGTTTTCGGTAGTCAGGTTTTGATAGGGTCGAGGGTCATTTAAATCAGGCCGAGTGACCGCTAGGCACTCGGCCTCTCCCCGTTTTTTGGCTGCGGGGGAATAGGGCGATCTTCCCACCCCAATTTCACAGCCAAGTCTTTCTGTTGATCACTATTCATTTTCCTAATAGCTTCCTTGGCGAGTCCCTTACCCAATAAAAATCCAAAAATCTTACGCTCGATGAACGAACGCTCGGGGTATTTGGGTTTGGGCGCCATTTTGGACCCTTTCACCAGAGTAGAGGGGGTTGCAAGTAGGGCGGCCTTTAGTGTTGCCCACTTCACCCTCTCTACAGCGTCGTATAGTCGGCCAATAGGTTGTCCTGTGTATCCCCTTAGCCACAGAAGAGCCCCTGTGTCTAGATTAGGGCTGTTGTCCACGGCTAGGGTAACAGCTGCATCTTCTATGGGAATCTGAGTGGGATCATCAACAAAACGAAATGGGTTTTGTGCTACCGTCTGAACGTTAGTTAAGTTGAGGGGGTGTGCGGTGGGATCCCAGAGCAGAATAGAACTCCCAGCGATTGCGTACATAAGGGTAGTGGAGTTATTCACACAATCAGGTGGCATCTGTACTGCGCGAAATCCCCCTTGTATTTGGAGGTGCGCGGCAGCTGCGGCCGTTACAGGCCAATGATTATTCGCTGCCAATACTCCCCCCATAAGGCCCCGCGACCAACTCCCGGTACGGGTTAATGTTAAGGCTTCCTCCCGGTCAACCCAGTCACTCCCCTGTTCCAAGGCTAATCTCCCTACCCAGATTATAGGAGGCTCATCTGGACGTCGGGCAGTATCTGTGATGAACTCCTTCATTTCCGCCTTGGTTCGGGGGCGGGTCTCAGTTACCTGAGAGGTATTCCCCTGACCATCCATTTTTAATCGGGTTACAGTCACAGGGAGGGCCTCCGGTACAATCAGGTCGGGAGCTGTGGGTATGGTTGAACTCAGGGTAGTCAAGCCAGGGTAAATGTTTGGTGGGTCATGAGAGCCTTGGTATGGGGGAGGAAGTTGTGTCTCTAAAGGAGGCGTCTTTGGCGCCTGAGGGGAAAACTCCGGTTCTCCCTCTGACTGTGAGTGCGCCACCCCACGGGCGCAATTTGTAATGGCCCCATGGTAGACGGTAACTTTATCAAGGGCCGCTGCTAGGGTATTGCAGATGGCAGCCAGAACATCCTCTGATTTATAAGAATCGGGGTGTAGTTTTTTAACCTTTTTTATCCCATCTAACCTTTGGACCAATCCTATTAACAGGTGGTGTGCAGGTGATCCATGTGGGGCTCTTGGCTCGGGGGCCAAGATGGAGGGGGCTACCCCACAGAGTTTAATTACCCTGTTCACCTCTTTCCAGAGGCTAAGAGGGTTTGTATTAGGGGCTGTCTCACCCACTTGAGTGAGACACGGTTGAAGGCTATTATCAGCCGGGGTGGCCCTGAAGGTGGGATGGCAAGTTAGCAAGCAGCCCACATCGCTCAACCCCAAAGGAATGGTGTAGGTCCTACAATCATGGCCGTGTCCTATGACACAGACCCAGTCAAAAGTGTTAGGGGCCCCTTCGCGCTGTCGAGTACAGAGGAGGTGGTATTGCAAATGATTAAACTGATCCTCCTCAGAACCTGGGGTCTCAGTTTTAGCCCAGGGGCAACTATCAGAGTTGTCATGGTCTCCGGGGTTCCGGCATCCTGTTCGTGACGCCATGTCAGTCCCCGTAATACACGAGGTTCGAAGGGATGCCGGAAAGGATGAGACCACAACTGGGGGTTTCAAAAAGCACAAACTGATTTTATTTTGATGGCGCCAGACAATCATCAGAACAAAAATTAAACAGATTGCCAGACAACACAAAACAATTCCCTGAGGCTTTTCTAAATCACAATAATTCCCAATAACTGCCCAGGGGTTAGGAACAGTTGAATTAACACTGGTATTATCCATAGGGCTAACTATTTACACAACTTTATACAAGGAAACAGTAAAAAACCTAAACCACAACTATTTATAAACTAACTTAGTAACTTTTTAGCCACTGTCACTTGGCAAGCAATAAGGACAACTAAAAAATCAATTAGGATAGGGATGATGGTGGGGGGGAGGGGTGTTATACCAGTTCTGGAGACAGCAGGAACACAAGTACCGGTCACACGCTCATAAACTGTCTCCACTCGGGTCGACCAACTCGGAGTACGCTCAGAAAGACTCAAGAGCGGGGGGTGCAAGGCGTCTGGGTGATCAGGCCAGGCGTTCACTCAATGCGAATCCCCAGTGAGAGAGGGGCTGCCTGCCTGTTTTATTGCCTGTGAACTTATCACCCCATAGGTTGGTTTTTGCTGCAGTGGGTGGAGTAGCAGGCCTGAGCACCAGTCAGCCCACTGGCTGATCTGTTACTGCAATGGGTGGAGCGAGCAGGGGAAGATTATTAATTTACATGCCCTTATATGGAAAACACTCCACCTCACAGACAGAGCCCCCTATACCAGCCTCAGAGGTATTACAGGCTATGGCTCCCTGCGACGGGCAGCCATTTCTGATGTTCTGCCTCGGACAGTTACATGGTTCTGTGTGCTCTGCAGTATAAAGCTTAGCTGTCTGTGTTTAACCACCATTAACCCATTAGCATCATTTTATCGGTTTAAGGCTAGGTCTACACTGTAGCCTTTTTTCGGAAAAAGTTACACAAATTGTGCTCCGCAATTTGTGTAGCTTTTTCCGATTGCTTTTCCAGAAGAGGCTTTTCCGCCATTTGGCCCCATCTTGACGGGGTCAAATGGCGGAAAAGCCTCCTCTTTCAGAGGAGCCCTTATCCCTCATAGAACGAGGTATACAGGGCTCCCCAAAAGAGCACATTTGCTCTTCCGCAAAATAAAAAGCGGAAAAGCAAATGTGTTCCCTGGATGCAGCGTCGTTTTTCCAGGATACCTTAGGTATCCTGGAAAACCCCCACAGTCTAGACGTACCCAAACAGTTAGTTAAACTCTAACATCCCTAGTCCACACATCAGTTGTGCTAACCTAGGACTTGAACCAGGGTCCCCTAGGATCCTACAGTGCTGGAAAATCTTAGCCCATGTTAAGGTGGGATCTGTTGCTTTCCTGTGTGCATGCAGCCCCAGCTTGACTCAGGTCCCAGAAGTATCTTAGTGCCTTCAGCAACTACCTTAGTCCTCTCCATGCTGACACTCCTCCCTCCGCAAATGGCAGCAGCTCAAATCAGTGTTAACCCATAATATGCTGAGCACTGGTCTGCAGGTGCACTGTCAGAGAACCTGCAAGGCTTTTAGTGGAGATGAATCAGAATAAGTTTTTGCAGAGAGCTGCTTCTTGGTCACAAGAACACACTCTGATTTTGGTGCTCACTGTCTGGGTGCCCCTGCATTCATAGCCCATGGAAGAGGTGGGGGAACCCTGGGAGCAAGGGTCAGAGAGAAGAGTGAGGACTAGGTAGCTGACCGATGGTGGGGGTTTGGAGGAGTGGCACAGCTCCTGCTTCAGCATGGCTGGGGAAGGATGACCCCCCACACCGTAACCACTCCTCCTTCTTGCAGCACAGCCGCTTTGTCCCTGCTCAGCACTCTACCCCAGCTCTAGTGACTGTGTGTGTGCGGGGGTGCCCAGGCAGCATATACAGTTAAGGGGGTGAGTGGAAGCAGCCCCCAAAACCTCCCTGCAACCTCCCTGTGATAGGCTTCTCACTGCTGTGGGGAGCAAAAGCCACGCTGAGCTTGGAGCTGTGCTGACCCCCCTTCCAGCAGGGCAGCTGCTTAGCTCTGCTCCACCCTCTGTCCCATGCTCCCCCTTCATTTCCCTGTGGCTGTGTATGCAGAGGTGCATTGTCAGGGCGGTGACTGGGACCAGCCCCAAAACTTCCCACAGCATCCCAGGGATCCCTTTTTCCTGCTTCGCACAGTGCAGTGGGGACAGGGATAAGGGATCCCTGGGAGGTGCTGGAGCACACTTGCACCCTAGCCCTGGAGATGCAAGCCAGCGTTTCATAGCTGGCCAAAACCTAGATTTTATGTCGAACTTCACAACAGACAGACACAAATAAATAATCAAATCAACCAGACGAAACCACCTTCATTCAACACCCCATTATCAAAATGAAGAATTTGCAAACTTTCATTGTAGCAGTTTGACAGCCCTGGAGACTGATGTCCTCATTATCCTCAGACCAGGTGCACACGGGCATTTCCCTGCCATGTGACTCAGAATAGAAGTGCCAGCCTAGTTCTCTGAGTAGACGGTAGTTCAGTATAACGCCTTTTCATACTTCACTCAAGCTACTGAGAGAGCCACCAAAGGAGCTAGTTATGCAGTTTTATGTGCTCAGGTGCTCCTCACAGGCACTGTCACAATTAAGAAACAGGGTGGGTAATAGAGTTTTCCCACAGTACTGGAATTCATAGAAGTAGAGTGTTGACAGGGTGCTAGACACTCTGAGATAGGGTTACCTTGATCTGGATCTGTGCACTGCAGGGTGGACACAAAAGCCTTAGGTTTGAGTATGAGTCAGCAAATCCTTAATCTAGGGTTAAAATACAGTGTAGACACTCAAGCCCGTACCCAGGGTTCCTGAGACAGATCAACTGACTTGAGTTCCCCTAACCGTAGGTTTACATTGCTGTGTAGACTTCGCCACAGAGCTCTTATTGAGGTCAAAGAAAGATACTCCCAGAATCACAGCTAAATGCAAGATGGAATAGCTTGTTTAGCATAAATAGTTAGCACCTGTTGTAAGGAACCATTCAAGATAGAGTGGCTCATTAATATCTCTGCAGTTATGGGACAAAAAAAGAAGTTAGTGGGTCGTTAAGCTATAATTTCAATGACTGATGAAACCACGTTAGCAGTTATTGACATCAGGTCCACCGATGGCAATTCTGGGTCCCAGGACAAAAATCAATGGATCTCCTGCCCTTCTCTTGGCTGAGGACACAAGTCTTCCTGCATTCCCTACCCAACAACCTCCCCCAACCTTTGCCAGAGGGACCCTGAATCAGCCCATCCTGATCCACCTGCTCAGATGAGCCCCTGGGCAGTTCTGAGGTGCCTCCCCTTCCTTCCCCCAACCCAATCTGCCTGCTCTGGGGAAAGCCACACCTGCATCTCTTAGTTGAAAGATGCTTTTGATATGCCCCATGCAGGTTCCCAGTAGCCCTACCCCCAGAACCTGCATGGGGCATATTAAAATTGCCTTTGAATTAAGAAGTGCTTCTGTGGCTTTTCCCTAGCAGGCAAAGCTATTGCAACAGTGACCGGCCGGGAGAGTGTGTTCCATATCTGGTGCTTAGTCCTCATGATGGCTCCAGTAAAGGGGAAGTATTGACACCTGGGATCACCAGGGCATGTACCTTTCAGGAAAAAAGAGCTATGGGAGACACAGTCCACAGGTGGGATCCTTGAGTGGTCAGTGAAGTCTTCTTCGTGTGTGTTTAGTAAGGAGGAAAGGATTTGGCAGAAGGCCTGAAAATTCCTGGGAGAAGTCCGAAGGGTGAGTCTCAAGCCAGAAAATCTTGGCGAGGCTGTGGTGAGGCCATATGAGAAGTGGTCTGAAAAGGAGTGAAGCAAGGGTTTGATTGAAGGGAGTATGCTGGCTCAGAGTCTGAGAGTTCCAGGCCAGAGCCTGCATTTGGGAGAGGTAACCATGTTTCCTTATATCCCAAATGTGCCCAGAAAATGCCAAGTTAATACCCTGCTGGAAGAAAGAAAGGACTATTATATTCTCTCTTGGCAGTCATTTCAATTCTTCATTGGGACAGCAGAGTCCAGAGAAAGTAGAGGGAGAGACTGGATTGTTTTGGGGACTGTTGTGTTCTTTTGTCCCTTGTGAAGGGAAGTCCTTTAATAAGAGGTTTAGCTGGAGGACTAAATCTCATTCCTCTTTTCTGCTGGCTGGAGACAACAGGCGACTTGTCAGAAGGAAAAATTAGGTAAATGCATGATTGATGCAGGAGAGGTAAAAGACTGTTTCACTCCACATTTACCAGTGCTGGATTTATGCACAAGCTAACTAAGACACATTTCAGATTGAGGGGCCTCTAAAAACCAAAAAAATTAACTAGTTTTTAGTTGCAACTTTGCCTACGTGCCAGTATATATGTAAATATAAAACTTCATTCTATCTATTTTCATTGTCCTTTCTGTTAGAATAATACACATTTTTTTGGTAATGCCATGGGGCCTCTTAAACGTGACATATTTTAGGGCCCCCGCATGTCTTAATCTGGCCCTAACATTTACCCTTCTGTTTGGGGAAGTGGCTTCTCATAAAAGGATATCCTATAATCTCATTTACAAAAGCATTTTTCCGGATACTGTTTTTTCCTCAATTTGTATATAATATGTATTATAGTGCATTTTAGCTTTATTCATGTTCACGCTATCCATCTATCTGTACTCCTTGCATTTTCATAAATTATCTAAAGAAATTTAATTAATCCATAACAGATCACATTCTTTGAGTTTTAATTTTATTTACTAATTATTGTGCTCTTTATGACGATATCAGGGAATAATTCAATTTTTGGATGAATACACCAAAGTAGATGGCCTATGCCTGACAGTTTATTTTGGATTGTAGCTAGTGTTTTATTTTAGCTAGGATTTCTCTGAATCCAGTTTCTTTAGATTAAAATCTCTAACATCAGCTTTCCTTTTAATTTTTTTCCAGAAAATGTAAGCAGTTTTCTACTATATTTTTTAGTGATAAAATTTGTCTTTTAAGAAAGTAGGCATCTATGGTTTGGCCATATGTTAGAGATAACAAAGAGGCCGTTATTGTGCTAGATGAAAAAGTATAGGAATTGGCTCCATTGGTGTTTCAGTTGAAGCCATGAAGATACATACTGTTGCCTGCCGATGGGAGGTGGGCAACCGTTCCTGGGTCCGGTGAGTCAACTACTGTGGCAGCCAGAGGAGAGGTGAGTGGGTTGTGATATGACAGCACCTATAAGAATTTCAGTGTGGGGTAGAGTGCGAGGCAGTGGGGGGCACAAGGCAGGGATTGGAGGTGTGTGTGAAAGGCTCAGGGCAGGAGGCTGGGATGGGTGTGTATAAGGTAGAGTGCAGGAATGGAGGCTCCCAGCCCCAATCCCTGCTCCTCTCCAGACGCTGGTCCCAGCCCTGTGTACCCAGAGTTTCCCTGCTGCTGGCCCCGCATGCTGGGATTCCAGCTGCTGCCAGCCCCGGATGCCCGGGGCTTTTCTGCCCTGTGTGCCAGAGTCCCAGCTGCCGGCCTCAACTTTGGGGTCAGGACAGGATAAGGCCCTGCCCTCAGCCAGCCACTCCCTTACACAATAAATCACCACCGTAGTACCGTGCGGGGTCATCCTGCCAGCGCTAAGGTCTAGTAGGGGAGGGACATTCGGTGCAATCCAGGCATTGCTGAAGTCTGGCCAATCCTTTCACCAGGGTCCTGCCCCTTCCAGGAACGTGGAGCTGCCCTCACCACCTTGCTCAGGGGCCCGACAATTCTGTCCCCCCCCACCACCACCACACACACACTAAACTTAAATCAGTTAATAAGTCATTTGGTTTATGAAAACAAGGGTCTCATGCACTGAAATATATTTACAGTTGCCTTGTTTAATCCCACCAAGCAGCTGTAGCTGCTGCTGCTATTTTCATGTTGGTTATATAATTTACCATGTTGATATGATTTGTTTTTTTGCTTACATTCTTTATTTGCAGTCTGTAAATTGGCTTAATTATAGCATGTAAGGTCTGATCTAGCAGACTTTATGCTGGCAAAATGCCGGTGGAAGTCCATGTGAGCTGAGATCGTCAGTGACTTTGCCTTCCCACTAACATACCATGACAGGTTTTTATTTTCATCTAGAAAAGTTCCTCTTTGAAAATGTTGACCTCCTAAGGTAGGAGGTTCTTTTGCGTTGGAACTTCTTGTTTTTTGAGGGAAGGAAAGGAAGTTAGCAGGGTACTCCTCCCTTCCTACTTCTTCTTGAGTCTCCATTTCTGGCATATACTGCAGTCTTCAGGAAAGCATTTTTTTGACTCGCACTCTTCCATTTATACTCATCATTTCTTTCCCACTTAACATCTACAGAGCTCTGATTCCTCCCCAACCCATCACTAGCACCACAGACCAAGTGAGTAGGTGGGAGCCACTTGGGATGCAGGGGTCTGGTTGAGGAATTATCTCCTAGCTGTGGATGAGTGGTTGTGGCCAGGAGAAGCTCAGAAGTGTAAAAGTAGAGGCAAGGGGCAAGCACAAATGATTTTCTCTTATTTTTCTATAAGCTTAACCTCTTCCCGTTTGCAGCAGTAGGAGTCTGTGAAAATCCCACAAGAGATTACCATAGAGAATTTAGGGAGGCACCAATTCTTCTTAATTTACTCTTGGGCTACCCTGAAGTGCTCTTGAGCTTTTCTTAATCCTCACTCACTCAAAAGTAAGGAGACAGTGAATATCAACAGATGATGCTGTCAGTAAGGGGGCGATTTACTGGGCAAGTCTTATTGAATTACAGTTAAGCATTTTCAGGACTCCTTGTATGTGTGGGATCGTGTGCAATGTGACTAGGAGACATGACTAACGTAAACCTAGAGAAGTGTTCTTCAGAGGACTTTTTTGGTGGGGACTGGGACAGGAATTTTTTAAAACAAAGGCTTAAGACAAGAAGTATTAGTTGATTAGGTTTCTAGGAAATACTTGGGAAGAAAGTGGTTCTGAACTGGTGACCTGCAGGAAAAACCCCTTGACAGGGTTTGGAGGACTTATCACCTCCCAGAGCTTTTGTTGTAATGGGGATGTTATCTGGTAAATTTAGTAGCATGTGTACAGGTTCCTTTACTGTTTTTAATACATTTTCTCTGTAATGTTTTTACCTTCAGAATAAATCTGCTAGTTTAGAACGAGGTGTGTGGTAACTTACCTGAGGCAATTACAATGTTTATCATTTCTGAGGAGAAAAGTAAAGCAGGCTGCCTAGGCAGTCTAATTTCTCTGGGGAATTCACAGTGGAGGCAGAGAGCTGTGCCGCTTGGCAGTGTCCCGGATAGAAGGGAGAGAGACATGGGTCTCTGCCCAAGAGAGATGGCAGCTGGGAAGTTGGAAGCCTAAGAGCGAGTGCCAAGACTATAGAGGGGGAGTACTAATGCAGTCTCCCTGAACTGTGACAGTACCACAGTAATGTCTTCATATTTCTGAGGTCAACGTATCTGTTAAAATAGGTACTACAGCTTGCTTGCAGCTTAGGGGCAAACTCATACCTGGCACAGATTGTTTTTTACTATTCGTATCCTAAATATAGGAGAAAATTGAGGTATCATTGTAATAGCTGGTAAACACTGGCCTTTTTAATGGTTGCTGCTATAAGTGTTGTAAAAATATTTGCTAAGTTGTTTTAAAATCTGATAAACAGTATGGCTCCTCAACCAGAAACATTGTGATTAGAGGATGCATTGTACTGAAATCCCATTTTAAAAATAATTGGAAAAAAAAAAAAGAACTCAAAGCCCTGCTAATGTGACCCTGGTATGTTACTTGTTATGGAAAGTGCCATTGGGTAAATTCTTTAGTTTGGCATTTCTGCTCATGCTATCATGTCTGACTAACAGGAATTTGCCTTCTAACTCTGAGACATTATTTTTATATGAAGAAGTAAATGTGTCAGATGATAAACATAGGACTATCATCCTACTGACCAGCAGCGGCTGAATCGGGGACACCTGGGACAGAGCCGGACTATCGGCAGGGAGGGCTATGAGGGGTCTGGGGTGGCATCCCCCCCATAGATCCCCCCCTTCCGATAGTCCGGCATATCTGATAATCCGGCACCCCCTGGGTCCTAAAGGTGCCAGATTATTGGAAAGTTACTGTACAAGTTTTATTATCATCATTATTGGTAATAGTATTATTATTGCATATAGAACTCTTTCCCCTGATTTCTGTATTGGCTTTCAAAGCATCCCCAGGTGAGGAGTGGAATAAACATGTAAAATGTACATATACATACCGAGTATAATGAACATGCATGTTGAGCTGGGAGCACCAACTCCTATGAAAATTGCCCTGTATGTTACTTTGCAAAATTTGAACCATTTGGGCTGAAATTTTCCATACCACGTGTTTGCCTCAAGCTGATTTTTTAAAAATTTGAACCAAAAATATGCAGCCATTTCCAAGAACAAGGCTAGGGGGAAATACCTGTGTTTAAAAAAATTCTGGTGACTTTTTCTTTGAAATATTCTAGGATCTCTACTCTTTGGAGCACAGACTTAAAATTTGTCAAGGTGAGCAGGGGAGGGCAGATCTTTCTATCAGGGATTTACTTTTACTCTCCTTGTGAAAATGTGCTCAAATTTGGCCAAGTAATGAACTTTGGAAAAACTGTAGTTTGCACATCTTTCACTTTAGCAACCCAAAAGCACCCACACTGAGTATGCTTCTGCCTAGAATTGATAGGACTTCCCTGCAATTGTGGCTCTAGATTGCTGTGGGATAGTCTCGGTCTGGGGCCTGAAACTTGTCTCTCCCCTGTGTTCTCAATGCCCTCCCCCTTAATAATACCCATACAGTATGGAGGAAAAAGCTGCCTGATTGGCATGCAGAAGGGAGAAAAGCTGAACCTACAGGAAAGGGATAGGTTGGGACAAGGAAGCCTGGGATGCTTAGGAAGGGGGCTGGCTCTGGCAGCTGGTGGCACAGGAGTAGGGTTGCCAGGTGTCCGGTATTGATCTGGACAGTCCAGTATTTTTGCCTCCTATCCAGTAAAAAATTCAGAAAATACCGGACACCTAAAATGTCCAGTATTTTCTGATGTTTTTCCCTGCCAGAAGGTGAAGGTAGCAGACACCTGGCAACCCTACGACACACTCGGCAACTGGGCCCAACCCCTGGCCCCGGCCCCCTCTGCTTATCTGGTTCCGCAGGGAAGCTGTGTTCTGACTCCACGAAGATAAAAAAATGGCCACCAGAAAAAAAGCCTAAAGAACTGAAGCCTTCCCTGGGTCTTAGTGCTCAACTTCTCCACTCTTGTTAGCCCTATTCTGACACTACAGACAATTAAAGCTGTTTTAATGCTGGTGTGTTTTTTTTTTTTTTTTTTGGTACAGGCAGTCCCGGGGTTACGTACAAGATAGGGACTGTAGGTTTGTTCTTAAGTTGAATCTGTATGTAAGTCGGAACTGGCATCCAGATTCAGCCGCTGCTGAAACTGACCGCCAGTTCTGACTTACATACAGAATCAACTTAAGAACCCCAAGCGTCCCCAAGTTAGCTGCTGCTGAAACTGATCAGCAGCTGATTCCAGGAAGCCCGGGGCAGAGCAACTCTGCCCCTCGGCACTACTGGACCAACCCAGCAGCACCCCATCTGCTCTGCCCCAGGCGTCCTGATTCAGCCGCTGCTGAAACTGACCAGCAGCGGCTGAATCAGGACCAGAGCAGCTGGGGTGCTGCTGGGTTGGACCAGTAGCGCCCAGAGCGGTGCTGCGGGACCAACCGGCAGCACCCCAGCTGCTCTGCCACAGGCGTCCGGAGAAAAGCCTAGTCTGCTGTGGGGGGGGAGGGGCATACTAGCTGCGCCCCCACCCCCCACCCCAGCAGACCAGGAAGACACGGGCGGCGGACCGAGACGCACCGCGGTCCCGCCGCCTGGGTCCTCCGCGGCTTTGCTCCCAGTCTCCCTGGTCTGCTGGAGACCAGCAGACCAGGGAGACGGGAAACAAAGCCTCTGAGGACGCCGGCAGGGGGACAACCACGGGGCGTCTGGGCTGTCCCGCTGCCGGCTTCCCCCGCGGCTTTGCAAAGCCTCGGGGAAGTCGGCAGCGGAGCAGCCCAGGCGCGCCTGGGGTGCCCCGCTGCCCGAGCCCCCCCCCCGCGGCTTTGCAAAGCTGCGGGGAAGCTGGCAGCGGAGCAGTCCAGGCGCGCCTGGGCTGCCTCGCTGCCTGAGCCCCCCCCGCGGCTTTGCAAAGCCGCGGGGGGAGGGGGGGGGAGGGCAGCGAGGCAGCCCAGGCGCGCCTGGACTGCTCCGCTGCCGGCTTCCCCGCGGCTTTGCAAAGCCGCGCCGGGGGGCGGGGGGGCTCGGGCAGCTGGGCTGCCCCGCTGCCCGAGCCCCTCCGCGGCTTTGCTCTGCGTCTTCCTGGTCTGCAGACCAGGGAGACGCAGAGAAAGCCCCAGAGTACACGGGTGGCAGGACCGCGAGGTCCCGCAGTCCGTGTACTCTGGGGCAGCCCCGTTCGTAACTGTGGATCCGACATAAGTCGGATCCGCGTAAGTCGGGGACTGCCTGTACTTAACTCATAACAGAATTTTTTCCCCAGTGTTTTTTTTTTTTTGGCGGGGGAGGTGTTTAGTATTTTTGGGTAAACCATCTGGCAACCCTACACAGGAGGAGGGAGAAGTTAATACTTGCTGGGCAGGGAGGTTGGGACTGGGAACCAGGAAGCTGGAGGAGGAAGTTGGGGAGAGGGAAGAGAAATCTTTTGCAGAGCCAGAGTCTGAGGCTGGACTGTTATAAAAAAAATCACACGCCAAATGATACTGCTATACTATTGCAAAATTTCTAGTGTAGTACTGGCCTTAGTCAGTGTGTGTGTGTGCATATGTCTCTTTCCCCTCTCTATTTGTATATGTAAATATACTTCCCTTTAAAGAGCTAGATCTTAGATTATGTACAACTATATAATTTGTAATCAACTACTTGACTTGCACTGCAAAGTACTTATGTAGCCAAGGGAGAAGGGGGAACTGTGGATTTACTTTCAGGGCTTGTTCATGTCCATTCCGAACAGGCAT
Organism: Pelodiscus sinensis; assembly: GCF_052426305.1. Classification (NCBI taxonomy): domain Eukaryota; kingdom Metazoa; phylum Chordata; order Testudines; family Trionychidae; genus Pelodiscus; species Pelodiscus sinensis. Next base: position 89,923,321 of record NC_143053.1, read on the forward strand.
GTTTGTGCTTGTGCGTGCAGGGTAGCAGGAAGATATTCCCCTACCAGTATCTGTCAGGTCAGTCTAGGTGCCCTCCTCAAGTGGCATCTTCTTGGCACTCAACATGGGTTCCTGCCGACCCCATCCTCTCGGGGGGTCCTTCTTACTGTCAGTGACAGTTACTGGAACTTCCCCTTGCTCTTCTTGTGAGAGGCGCAATTCAGCAGTCTGTGGGTTGTTATTCGTTAGTCTTATAGTTTCTAAAGTTAAGTAGTGAGTAGGTACTTAAGTCTTACACTTTTAATCCGATATAACACTGCTGTGTAGACATACCCTCAGAGAGCTGAGAGCAGTCTGCCTAACATGTCAGACTTTGCGAGCCCACTTGACAGGGCTCCAATACCCACCTACCTATCTCTCTGTCAGAATAGCCAGCAAGAAGGAACAGAGGGGGTGGTGTGTTGGCAGGGCCCTCTATTGAGCACCCCGAAGGCCCACTTCAGGATGCACCCAGGCCAATTGACAGATACTGATAGAGGAAAAATCTGGATGCTGCATGTGCACGCACCTGACTGGAATGGACCTGAGCAACACATCTCAAAGAACAACAGTTACGAGAAGGTGAGTAACCATTTTTTCTGAGCCAAAGTGATTATGAACTGACCACAGAAAACCCCTTTGATGGGATTTGAAGGACTCTCATCACCTACCAAAGCTCTTGCTAGAATAAGTGTGATTTCTGGTAACGCTTAATAGCATGTCTGAAGAATAAATTTGCTCGTTAAGAGCTGTGTGGTAACTTAACAGTGCCAATTAAAGGCTTATCCCACTCCAGAGATGAATCACTGTGTTCTACACCAGTTGAAACTTCCAGTTTAATTATTTATTTATTCATTCCCAGAGGTGCTCACAAAGGGCTAGGTTGTTTCCATGCTGAAAATGTGGCTAATTTCAGTTACCGCTTGGCCAAACTCCTGCTGCTTGATGGTGCCAATTCAGACATGTCTAAGAATTCCGTGAATTATAACTTGGGTAAGCAAGGAGCGCCAGTGGTTGCTTCAGTGAAGGAAGGGGAATGATAAAGGCATGCACAGCTGCATCAGGTTGCTTCAGAGAGCACATAAGGCCGTAATGTTTCAGTGATGTCATTTTTTAATCTGCAGTGTCTTTTTCTTTATTTATACATATGTATTTGTGTAAATGTATATGTATAAAATGAATTGTCAATGCTCGATGGAGAATGAAATGATAAAGATGATTGGCATTAAAGAAAAGAGTCATAGAGCAGAATAAGGACCGAGACTTACTAGTGCCCTTTCCAAAGGCCGACCATGTAAACTAAGTCTTTGCGCTAGGGAAGTAAAAAATAATAATTTAGAAATCCTTTATTTCACTAAATTAATACAGACAATGTAGTTACATAAAATACATTTTTTAAAATATTTTAACATCTCTCTTATTGTACCAATGTTTAGCAAATGCTTCAATGGTAAAATTTAGTTACAGAGCTTAAACAGTAAATAACAGATGACAGCAATAAAATCTGCAAATTCCAGGCAGAATGAATGATTTCATAGTTATGGGTTTTATTTGCTTTCTAATTGTTTGTGTTGAGGGCGTTAGCCAGGATCCTCAGCATGCTAAACAAAAAGGGCAGATCCAGCTGTGATATATTAAAATTTCATTGATATAATATGGTTGTTTTTGTTCCAGTTGCTTGTATCATGGTTTTGGCAAAATATCTAATGTAGGTGAGGTTAAAACTTCAGTAAGGAAAAAGCTCATAGCTTTGTTGGTACTATTCTTTAACTGGATTGAAAGCTTTACAAGATAATAACAAACTGCAGATAATAATTGAAAGTCAGTAGCCTCTGATGGCTATTCAGTGGCCCATGTGATCCTAGTCCAGTGCTCAGTGGGCACATTGACAAGACAGTTGAGGATCCTGCACTGCTCCTGCCCATAGTGTAAACAATGGACTCCAGGGTTGTCATTCATTCATGCACATTTACGTAAAGAAAACAACCTGGATTTTTAAATGGGATGACTATATTCCAGTCAGCTATTTTAAATACAAGTTTTGACACTATGTAGTTCAACAAAAAAAAGAAAGAAATCTTGAACCTTCAGAATTTGCAGAGTTAAATTACAATTATAGTAGCTTTTATATTGAATTTGAACATGTTTATATTTTTATGGTTCAATTTGTAAGCTTTTTCTTATTCACTCTCATCATACAGCAGACCTGATCCCAAGTGTGTGGGTTTGTTTTTGTTTTTGTTTTTTTTAAAACTTGAATTGGATTTTGTCCCAAAGAAGTATGTTGTTTCCATGTTATTGCCTTAGTCCTGTTTAATCCAACAGACACCTGGTGCGTTGTGTGTATGTATATATTTCTGGGACAGGGATTGTTTCAAACTACGGTATATATTTGCATGCACTTATTAGAATGAGGTTCACATCTTGGTTGAGTGTTGGGCTCCAGGTAGTATTGTCATATGGTTTAATAAAAGTTGTCATTGGAATAAAATGTATGCATTGGAGGCTGTGTGTGAGTTTCTTTGTCCTCCCATGGTTCAAAAAGTCTGCAAACTGCTAAGCTATCTTTGCTAATATGCTGAATACTTGAACTATGGATAGAACATAGTTTTTTCCCCTTTTTTCTACCTTTGTTTGGAGACTTACTCCAGTTGTGTGCATTAGTAACATCTGTACAAAAAAGATAGTGTATTGCTCAAGTGCTTTAGCATATGTGAATTAAAATCACATCATTTTCTACTAAGATCTTTTTAATGTGCAGTTTTTGTGGCTAATATGCACGAGGAGTAAGGGACATTTTGGAATAGTGTTCTGTTTCGAAATTAACTCAAAATAAGCTACTCAGTTTGCGTAGCTCAAATTGCGTAACTTATTTCAAGCACCAGGTGCAATATAGAAGCACCCTAACAAAAAAAAACATATATTGACTCGAACTGCGTATCCTGTACTGTTTGTAAAGTTGTGATAGGTCAGTAGTTTCCCAAATAATAAGTTTCACTTAACTTTCAAGTGAATTTGGTTTGATAAAATTGGTAAAAAAAATAATTTGCTTTTGAATTGAGTTATTAGTGTGTGTAATTAATTTTCTCTTCTCTGTATTTATGAAAAAAAGCATTTGCACTGTTTTATTAATTTCTCCTAATTCACACAGAGTTCTTCAGAGCTTCTCTTTTGCCATGAAAGTAGGCTACAGTCCTATAATGAATTCCACCTTGGTTCAAGGGGCATTCCTGTTGGCATTTCTTGTGAGTTCAGGGCTTTCACATGTTGGAAGTAATTTTGTTTTGGAATTGTAATATTATAAATGCTTAAAACTGCATATTACACATGCAAAAGATGTTAATTTACCCTACACTACAGAGGTCCAGATAGGGACAACAAGAAGCAGAGTGGCCTAGCGTGTGATAAAGTACGGGACTGGAAAGCCCCCCCCCCCACCTCCATTCACCAGGAGCCTACTTACCCCATCCCCCCTCAGGGCTTTGTGAAGGCAGGACTGAAAACCCTCTCAGGGAGGGGACTTCCACCCTTCCCCCCACACTTCCCTGGGGAATCACATTCCAGAAGTTCACCACCCTCCTGGGACAATAGCACGAGAGTGCCATACCTGCATGAGCATGGCCTCCAATGGTCAATGTCCCCACGCCGAACTGGTTCCCGACGGATCGGTAACTGTGCCATCTGGAAGGTTGGGATGGCAACCTGCTTCTCGAGGGATATGGCGGGTTACATGTGGGTGTCTTGTTGCCTGAGGGCAGGGGCAAGCCACTCGTACAGCTCCATGTACAGCTCCATGAAGATGTCCTTCCATGTGCGGAAATTCTGGAGCCACTGCTGGTCGTCCCACTGCTCCATGACAATCCGGTCCCACCAGCTGAACCAGTGTCCAGTCGCCAGAAGTGGCCATGTATATTGTGCAGGGGAAGTGGGTGGGGTCGTACTGCATGAGTCAGTGTCTGCAGAGGGAAGAGGCAGTTCCCTGCAATGAGCTGGGGATTGTGTTCCTGTAGGGCCTGGAAGGCAGCCTGCTGAAAGTGCTGTAGGAGGTGCAGCACAACCTGTAAGAGCCGTCGACTGCTTAGAATACGGCTCCATGGCTAGGGTGCTGAGGTGTCCACAAGGGCAACCACAGCAGGCAGAGAAAAGGCTCTTCTGTCCCTCAAGGAGAGAAGAGCCTGAGGCACAGCTGTATGGGGGGAAAAAGGGGTATGTAGGGCGTGGGGGAGAGTATCTTTATGCTTGAGCCTCAGCCTCAGGCAGCAGCTACAGGAAGTGAGTGCTGCTCTGATCTCCTGCCTGAAGTGCTTCTGGGTGGCCTTAAATGTTGTTCAGTGTCCAATAAGTGTGGATGCTCTATTTCAAAATAAGCTATTTCCGAGTTTTTCTTCCAGAATAGCTTTTTCCGAAATAAGTTTGCAGGGTCGACATATCCTAAATGTAATATGCTGCCTGGGTGTGAAAGCAGCAGGAGGAATCAAACTCATCTCTCTGGTTTTAAAAGTTAGAGCCTCTACTGCCTGAGCTAGAAGACCTACCATTGTTATCTATAAACCAGTGGGACACTCATAAACCTCTCTATGGGCCCAGCTGCTGGAGTGGGATAGAAACCAGAGGTGAAAGTAAGGCAGTGTGTCCTGGTGCACTGCTTCAGCAAGAAGGAGCCAGCTGGTGCTGGGGTGCTCCGCTGCAGGAGGCATGTTTCCAGCTGCAGCTTCCCAGACTAAGCAGAAGGCAGCCAAGAAGGTTAAAGGGTCTAGCTGGGAGTTCACCCTTTCCCACTGGTTCTGGACTGCTCCAGCCCTGAGTCTTCCATCCCCCGCCCCAGGGTGCCCTTTAGAGTGGGTGGCTGGGGACTGAAGCTGCCCCAGAGACTGCTTGGTCTTCCCTTTTCTGTCGCTGTCATGGAGCAAGAGCACAGCTCACCTGCATGCCTCTCCCTCCTAGCTGGGGAGGGGAGGGAGCAGAGGAGTGAGTGATCCAAGCTGTACTTTTTTTCTCACTCACTGACAGTGATAGGAAGGGGAAGAGGAAGTATCATCCTGGTATGAATCTTAGGGAGAGGGCACTCCAGGCATGATGGCGTCGGTGCGTCAAGTTGGGGGTCGGCCGGAAGCCTGAGGAGCTGTGGGGAGACAGAGGGCAGGTCAGACGTGTTGGGGGAGTGGCGAGGGCTAGGACCTGAGGTTAGGGTGACTGACTGGAGAGGAAACCAGATGGAGGGAAGGAGGTGACCCAGGACAGGGTAAGGAAAGCACCGATAACCCCAAGGGTTGGTGAGTTACGGGGAACAGCCCAACCAACCAGGCAGCGGAACTGTTCCTCTGCCTTTAGGGTCCTTGGTCGGGACCTGGAGAGAAGTTAGGCCCAGGTCCCCCTTCCACTCCGCCAGTGTGTTTGGCAGGTAGCGAGGCCTGTCCAGGCCAGTAAGCACAAACCGGGGACTGCGAGACAAAGGTTGTCCGAGCCAAAGACTCATTTGGAAGTCGGGGAGCACTTGGGTGTCGGGCGTAGAGTGCCAATAGGCCCCAATGATGATGTGGGTGTATACTTGAGGGGAGCCTACAGCATAACACTCCCCCAACTCCCTGCCCTGAGCTCTCCCCACCAGGGGATATGACAGCACCTATAAGAAATTTAAGTTAATTTCACTCTTGAAAGAGACCTACAGAATCTCTGTGGAATATGTGTTGAAATGCTGAACTATGTACGTTCTTCAACCACTAGATGGTACTGTGTGTAACATACCTTATTTGAATAAATCATAGACATACCTGGAAGATCTTTAAAGGATTTTATGATTAACACTTCTGGTGTCAGTAAGCAAGCACTGTGACCAGTCAGTATCTGATACAGGAGCATGACTTGGTGTCAGGAGTAAACTTAGAACAGAAACAGAAAGGAAACAGCAATTAAGGTTGTAGAAAGAAAGAACTTCAAAATGACACTTTTTTCAGTGCCCCCAGAGGATGCCAGCTTTCACAAATCTTCCTACAGGACAGACTGGAAGCAGTATTTTTGCAAGATTTCAAATTACAAACAAATGAACTGGAAATAAATATACAGGTAGCTTCCCTAATTTATGGTTTGGGGAAGCAGGCAGAGTATCTCTCTAAATCTTTTGACATTAATGAAGACAGTCACAAAAATGACTATGAAAGAGTTCTGAATATATTTGATGCATACTTTACACCTCAGAAATATGTGGTTTATGAAAGAGCACGTTTTACCAGAGAATTCAAGAAGGAGGGAAAACACTGAATGTTTTATATGAGTTCAGCATACGTTGGCTAAAAACTGTGATTTAGGGAAAGGAAAATATGACAGAGAGGCTGGTTATTGGTTATCTAGATAAAAGCCTTTCAAAGCAGCTACAATTAAAGAGATTGAACTGTAGCCACAGCTGTGCAGATAGCAACAGAAACAGAATCTAGTTGTCTACATTATCAGCTGGATCAACTGGCAGCAATCAATCCAGTAGGGGTCGATTTATTGACTGCTGATCACTCTCAGCTGATCACTCTCAGCATTCAGAGGATCTCATTTCCTGGTCGTTGTGGACTGTTTTTTTTTTCAAGTATTTGGAAATAATGTACTTAAAAACCATAAGATCTTGCAATGGTGTTGAGATACTGAAGTGCACTTTTTTTGCCCGTCCATATTCCTTTACAACTATGACAGATAACGGACAGCAATTCACTGCAGCAGAATTTAATTTGTTCTCAAGAAAATGTGATTTTGATCATTTTATTAGCAGCCCACATTATCCATAAGTAAATGGAGAGACTGACAGAGCTATACAGACAGCCAAGAAAATTCTATGGACAGAAGATCCATTTGTAAAATGTTCCTCCTTGGGTGCCACCTGGAACTGGACTAACACTGAGTCCCCCCAATCCATCAGCCTGCATGGGATCATTGGGATGGCTTCAGTTCGGAAGTTCTTAACTCACGCACCCACTCTGGGGTTTAAACCCAAAATTGTATTGTCTTGTATTGAGCAGCGTAAGCTGTACAGTGTATGGAAATCATAACTCTCCCCCCCACTTCAATATGTCCCCCTGAGTTATGATTTCCATATACTGGTTTTAGATAAAGCAAAAACAGGTTTATTAGGTAGATTTTAAGTGACCATAAAGGACTGCTAACAAATCAAAGCAAATCTAGTAAATTTTTACCTAGGAAATGAACAAACACAAACTCAGCTTGATATACAAAAGCAGATTTTCACCCTAAGTGATACAAGCAGACTTCAGATTCCTAAGGGGCAAATAGCACTTGTTTACAGCTTGGAATCCCCATTGTTCTATTCACAAGCTAGAAATCCCTTTAGCCTGGTCCCAGCACTTCCCCCAGTTCAATCTTTGTTCCTCAGGCATTTTCAGGAATCTTCTTGGGGTGGAGTGTCAGTGAAAAACCCAGATGATGTTACTACCCTGTCTTACATAGCTTTTTGCATATGGCAGGAACCTTTTGTTTCAAAGCATGTTTCCCATGCCAGTCAATGAAAAAATACTGATATGCCATGACGGTGTTCAGTACTAAGTGACCTGGTCACATGTCCCACTATTAGGAGACTGTCAGTAGCATCCTCAGGAAGGCCCTGCTGGTGAGAGAGAAGCTTTTCCTAAGGCCTGTTGTTTCTCTTAGTTGCTCATTAACCCGAATGGGCCCTTCCCAGCCAGTCATCTAGATTGAGATCATTTTGTCTAGAGCGCATTGCCCAGGAATAGCTACACATAAAATAGATATGTAGTCAGTATTACATAACTTCAAATACACAAATGATGCATGCATATAAATAGGATCATCACATTCCGTAAATCATAACCTTTCCAATGCCATCTGACATGACTTGCATAAAATTCATCATAACTATGTCATCATTAAAAATAATATCACTGTGAAGAATGCGGCTTACGGTGTCCCACCATTCCTTGCTCTTTTGGGTTACGGGTCAACACCACTAGTAGCTGTTGTGTATAGTCCAGCACAGCTCCTTATGGGAAAACAGTTCCAAAATACTATTCCAGCTTCGGAAAAGAATCCATTTACAAAGTGGTCAGACATGAAAAGAGCAGCCAGATGGGATAAAAAGTTTATGGACATCTTTTAGAACAGACATCGCTCTGAGAGAAATGTGAGATCTAGAACCTGGTGTGGATGTTCAAGTCAAACTAGAAAAGAAAAGAATGGACATCTCCTGTTGTAAAGAAAAAGAATTCTAAATGTTACTGAGACTGATTGTGTAGTGTTCAAGAGAAACTATTGGCATCTACTTTTAGTTTCTCTGAAAGAACAATCAATAGAGCAAACCCTACAAGATAACTCAAAGGTTCCAAACCAACTACAATCATCTATTGCAACTAATGGGCTACCAGAGGATCAAGTTGTTACATGTTCAGGTTGTGTAATTAGAAAGCCAGTATGATTCAGAGATGTTGAACAGATTTGTACTGAACTTTGAAGACAGTGTGATAGGTAGGACTGTAGAGTTAAAAGGAGAGATGGAATGGAATGCTAAACTATGGGTATGTCTACACTAGCTCGTTAGTTCAAGCTAGGTAGGCAAAGGAGGTCAACCAGAGTTGCAAACGAAGCCCAGGATTTAAATATTCCAGGCTTCATTTGCATGTTCCCGGGTGTCGCCATTTTTAAATCCCCCTTAGTCCGAACTAACTGCCTGCGGCTAGACGCGGCAGTTAAACGTTAATTCGCACTAACTCCTTAGTTTGAATTAACTGTTACTCCTCGTGGGCAGTTAGTTCAGACTAAGGGGGATTTAAAAATGGCGGCACCCGGGAACATGCAAATGAAGCCCGGGATATTTAAATCCCGGGCTTCATTTGCAACTCCGGTTGCCCTCATTTGCCTACCTATCTCGAACTAACGAGCTAGTGTAGGCATATACCCTATTATACTCTTCAGCTACTAGGTGGCACTTTGTGTGTAAAATAACTTTTTAAAACCTCAGACTCACCTGGCAGAGCATTAAAGAACCTCAAGATGAACAGACCTGGTGGGTATAAGATCACTTTATGACTAACCCATATTTAGTACTGGCTGGTGCTGCACCATGTCTGGTTACAGTATTAAAAAAAGGTTGTTTGGAGATATTTGGTACATCCTGATTTTTCTTTTAAGTTATTTTGTTTTGCAAAATTATTAAACTTGAGAGTTCATCAAAAAGCACTGGGTACAGACTGAAAAGAATTAAAATGAAATCCCTAGATAGGCAGTAAGGGCGAGATTCTACCATGGTTGTTCACACCGAATGGTAATTTACTCCTACAAAAAAGTCAAACTATTAACAGAATAAGGTTCAGTTCAGTGGTGTACCAAGGAGGGCAGTTGCCCCTGGGTGCCACGCTAGGCGAGCGCCAATTTAGCTGCCAAAAGTTATGTTGCTGAGTTTGCTCCAGATGCTGGGCCCCCAAGTCTCTTCCACCTTCCACCCACTGGGTGGCGGCTGCCCGCAGGGGGCTCATTAGGTAGTACGCTGCAGACTGAAGAGGGGCCGAAGGGGGGTGGGAAGCGGGAAGCGCAAGCCAGGGCAGAACAGCTCTGTCGATTTCTGCCGCACCCTCCTCCTCTTCCCACTTACATCCTGGCTCCTGGGACCTTGCGCGCACACACCATGCAACCAGCCGTCTCTGGTTCAGACGGCTCTGCGTCCCCTTTAAAAAGCAGCATGTGCCAGGGGGGCTTGGCCTGTACTGGGGGAGAGAAGTTGCAGAGGAGACTCCGGGGACGGAACCTAGACACCGATACTCCACCCCTTCCACCATCCCCCACACGGGAGGGCTGCGAGGTGTCACTGCGAGCGTGACAGACACTGGGAGTGCACTGCTGCAGGTTGTGGTGGAAAGGACTGGGGGAGGAGCAAAAGTGAAATTAGCGACTGCAAAATGCTCCTGCAGCAAATGATTGGGGGGGGGGACACTCAAATCTTGCCTTTGCCACCGGGCACATATACCCTGGCTATGCTTTTGGTTCAATTCTTCAATGAATGCAGTTGAGATGTTTATACCCATAGTCCACAGCCTTAGTTCTGGCAACATGGCTCTGTTATTGAGCCTCCTTCACTAGAAGAGCTAATTAAAAAGACCATGCTATCAATGGTGTGATGCAGGTTAATACAGCTGGGATGTTTCCTTCTCTCCCTTGTGTTTCTTATAACTAGATTTGTCTACTAGAATAGGACTCAGTCATATCCACTGGTCCCTTGCTGTCTGTACATTTTCATATTTCAGGTTAGCAAAGGAGAAGATAGCCTTCCCCTTTCCCTCATGTTTTGGTCCTTCATTGTTTTATCAGTAAGTCACACTTCCTTCCACCTTCCTTAGCTATTAGGTTAGTGACACAGAGGTCAGTGATTTTATTAGAAAACACTCCACAAAATCTGAGGAGTATTTATTAAAGTCAGTCAGACCTCTGTTGAACTTGACACTTAAGCTATGTCTACACAGCCACATTATTTCGGAATATCTGATATTATTCCTAAATAACATAGTCCACGTCTACACACAAGCTGTTATTTTGACATAATGTCGACCTGGAGGACTGTATTCTGACTCCTGTAACCCTCATTGTACAAGGAGTAAGGGAATTCGGGGAAAGAGTGTTCTATCTCTAAATAACTGCTGTGTAGACCAGTGGTCCCCAACCTTTTTGTGGCCAATAGCACATTCATGCGCTGCGCGGGGCTCCTTTGCCGGGTGGGGGCGGGGCCACGCATTCGCCGCGCTCTCAGGGGCGGCGCTGCGCTCCCAGGGCCTGGGGTGCAAGAATGGTGCCCACGGGCAGTGTGTTGGGGACCACGGATGTAGACAGTGCCAAAAGTTGAAATAAGCTATTTTGACTTAAGCTACGCAATTAGTGTAGCTCAAATTGCATAGCTTATTTTGAGTTTAGCCTTGCTGTGTAGACATGCCCTTAATTAAATTGTGTGATAAAACATATTATGCCCACAGTAAATATAGAGTCATCAAATGTCTAATTGCACAAAACCAAACATCTTTGCCCTGCTTCCTGCGGTTCTCTGAGGGACATGTCACCACTTTTAGGAGCCATGTGGAGCAACATAGTGAGCCTGCTAGTGCCAAAACCACTAACTGGACTTTTAATGGCCTAGTCTCAGGGTCCCTTTTTGACTAGACATTCCAGTCCAAAACTGAACACCTGGCAATCCTAAGTAAATATGCATGTGCATTATGATTGATAGTAGGTAAATGACCATATAATACAAAGATACTCTATTGCCGAATGAAGGAGCTAATGCTTTTGTGTGTGAATATCATCGCTTTCTTCTAACCTATGAACACAACAAGCCACACAAACCAGAGACAGGGTTGTTGGTTATCCTTAAATTTATGCAGATGTTTGGAGATGCAACTGAGAACAGACTTTAATCCCTTTCTCTATATTATCACTTTACATAAATAAATATGTTACGCACTAAGATGTCCTCTAACCAGAAGAAGCACTAGTCTCTTTGTTTTTGGTATATTAGGTGTTTCTGAATTAGGACAGAATACTCTGTTCTGATTATGTTTGGATATTGCTTTCACTGCTCCACTCAACTACTATATTTGTGCTTTGTGAGTGTGGAATTGTTTTGTTGCCAAATATTGTTTTTGAGATGCAGAGAGGTAAAGGGGAGGGTATATGGCGGTTGACAGCAGGAATGACTTAATGTGGAAGAATCTGTGGGCATGGTAGAACAATATGGTTGATCTGTAATTAAATAAAACGAGTGATACCAGGGTGACTTTAAGAACACTAGAAGAAAAAGTCACTTGGCATTTACAGTAGGATTGGTTAATCTGAGAGCAAAATTAAGATCAGTAGCAAAACACCACAGGATTTGATCTAATTTTAAAAGTGAGCAGTAATTTTGTGTGCCTTGATTTTTGAGTGCCCAACATAAAGTGCCTTAAAGAAGCCTGATTTTCAGAAGTGCCGAATACCTGTCCTATCAGAATGACACTTGTAAAGATATCTCAATTTGAGCACTTAACTAATAGTAATTTATGTATAGGGGGACCATATATCTCTATGCTGAATACGGGACACCTAGTAAAATTACTCATATTCAAGTGATTTCAGTGGCAATCAATCAGAATTGTGCAGCACAAACGTTCAAATAAACATCAAATTGACTGGGCCCCTGTTAAAAAGAAATATTGCATAGCTGGAGGCTTTTTATTTACCTTCTTTAAGGTTTGTGTGGGGGAGAGGCGACACACACTTCCACACGCCTCTCTCACATGGGGCTGGGGGTGACTGACCAACCTAACCCAACCCTCTCTGCCCAGTCCTCTCTATATTCCATACCTGGGTGGGCCCCCAGGTCAGACCTGCCTCTCCTGGTACCTGGTGCTACATCTTCTCAAAGCAACATGTGGGGTGACACCCAGGGTCACAGCCTTGCCAAATTTCTGTTGGGTCAGCCTTTTGGCACTGTGTGCGAGGGAACGGATGGGAGCTGCTTCCAGCTAAAGGGGTAGGGCTGGGAATAGGGATAATATGGCCTGTGTTTTTTCCACAAGTCATCTCTTATCCCTGCTCCCCTCACTCCGCTGTGGCTACAAGCAGCTCGTGCCTTCCTGCCTGCACAGTATACAAAAGTAGCTAGCATCTCCAAGTTGCTGTTGGCCACCAACTTAACCCATCCACCTATTGTCCCCTGGCATCATCATGGGCACTCCCCGGGGGCAGGACCTAGGGTAGAGGCAGTGTGTGCGAAGTACCTCAGCCTGGGGACTTGCAGGGTTGGGGCACAAATAGTCTGGAAATAGCTTCTTCTCTGCCACTCCAGTGCCTAGCTGAGGGGTGGAAAAGCTTTTCCATGCCTGCACTGTGTAGGGCTTTGGCTCTTTCTGGCCAGCACTCTGGGCCCGAGGGTCTTGAGCCTTCCTTGGGTGCCAGCCTAGCCAGAAGCAGTAGAGAAAGAAAGAAGCCTGCAAGTTAGCCTGTTGCTGAGATGAATTATCTGACAAGCTGTGAGAGGGGGAGCATGTAAAGGGCGGATGGGTGGAAAGCAGAAATGACATGTAACCAGTCACTGCCTGCCTGCACTCACCACCAGGGGAGAGCCTGCTGACCAAGAACTGGCACGCAGCAGGGACTGTGCTGATGGACCAGCAAGGGAAGCGGCCGTCTCCACATACTGCAGCTTTGCATGCTCACTTCCCTTGTCAGCCCCTTCTCTTAGCTGGTGGATGGGCGGGTGGTGAACAAGGATCTGGCCAGCAGTAGGACCCACCAGCACTGATAGGAGGGGAGAGACAGAACATATGGGGCAATCTACCATTTAAAAAAAAAGTAAGGACACCTTAACTATGCGCTGTCTCTTTAAAAATGGGACATCTGGTCTCTTGTGGCTTTTCCAGATACAGAAAATCCAGGATGATCCTTTAGTAGAGGTTTTATTGATTTCTTGCAATGAAGATTAGTTCTGGATAAAATGGGTATAATATAATTTATTTGCCTTTGTCAGTTGGCAAATATGCCTTATGCAGAAAAGCATAGTTTCCTATGTTACTAACAAGGGTTCTAGGACACCTGAAATGCCCAGTCTATGCCTGGTTTGCTTGTCTAGATAATGTTTTATTTGCACTTCTTTAGTGCACAAACAGAAGATCCTAACTACTAGGCACTGTAAATATATCAAATGAATTCTTTCCTTTGCAGGAACAAACTAGAACTGCATTAACATTATAATGCGTATAAAATACTAGGCAGCCTTTCCCCAGAGTTCCTTGCACTCCTGAACGGCTGCTGCTCATAAGAGATGCACTTTCACAGCACTGATGGATCCAATTTTCCAGGAAGATGTGAAACTCTATCAGTGTTTCCTCAGTATAGATGGTACCAGAGTCTGCTCATTAAATGATTTAATACATGGTTAAGGCTTTTATGTATGAGCTTTTTTCTTTACTAAGGGGACCAGTTACATAAAATGCTAAGGACCTCTTGAGAGGTGCTGAACACTCTCAATTCCCATCCAAAAGTGGATAGCATGATTGGACCTTGTGTTTAACTACAGCAAGGACAATACCTCATTTCCCTTATGTTTTTGACTTCATCATTGCCTGACCTATTAAACATCAACATTTTGTGTATTACAGCTGACATACAGTGTTCTCATCTGCATCCTGGAGGCATTGCCTAGCATGTGCATCTTGTTGTTCCTTTGCAATCAGATCAAGTCATTCTACAGAAGTTAAATGACTTCCTTGTCTGATTCTTCAAGCTAATCTCCCTATTTGCAGAGTCCCACGGGGAGTTAGTCACATAATTCCCATTAAAGTTCTTAGTAGTGTTGAGTAAGTGTGGCTGTGTAGTAGGGATGTAATAGTGTAGTCAATAAGCAAAACCGTATAGGTTAATGCTATAGACTACACTAATTTCTCCCCTCTTCCCCCCACCTGCCCTTGCCAGTACATTTTTTAGCAGGCTGGTCAGCTGCCTGGCTCAGTCCTTGCTTGTGATGGGTCTGGGATCTACCTTCACTGCAGCTCTGCATTTAAAGTGTATTAGCAGCTCTGCATTTAAAGTATATTAGCAGCCAGCCAGGCAAGCAGCCCGGCTCAGTTCTGGCTTATGTAGAGTCCGGAAGCTCAGACCCAACCTATATAGGGGCTACTGCCACCCCTTGCTGCTATCTCTGTATCAGAGGCAGCAGCACAGGGTGACAGGCAGCTGGTCCATGAGGGGAGCTGGTTTTTAAATTGGCTTCCCTTGTGGACCAGCTCCTACCTGGCAGCCCGCACTGCTGCCTCTGATACAGAGGCAGCAGCACAGAGCAGCAGAGGGCTCCTCGGGGTGGGGACGGAGCGCACTGGCGCTGGCCCCACCCTGGGACTATAGAATAGTCGACTAAGAATTTATCAGGTTACTCGACTATTTAATTATTTAACATCCCTACTGTGTAGCTCTCAAGATTTTTAATTTGAATTGAGGACACAATCTGTGTCTGTAGGTACCTGTGGTTAGTTCCTAGAAAAGCATTGAGCTCAAATGTGTTGCTTTTTTAAAAAAGAACTGAAAGAAAATTTTACTTAGGCTCAGAAGCTGACTCATCTCTATGAACATGCTATGTGTGTGTATACGTGTGTAAAAATGCACGAGAGAAATTCTTATCAGCACAAATATTGTATGGCCATGTATGTTTGGAAACATTGGCTTGTTGTAACTAGTTCTGTGGGAGGGGGTTTCTTCCAGCTGTGAACTTTCTCCCTTGTTCACCCAAAGGGCGTTATCTCATGTTTTGATTATCTGGCAGAAGACCACCCCTGCCTGGGTCTCCCAGGAGGTTTATGGTTGACATAACTACCATCTGCTACAAGAAGGAAGCACTGCCAACTTGCCTCTCCTATAAAAGATGTGTCAGTGGAGAGAGAACAAATGGCTTAAGAACTTGTTTTATAGTAAAGGGCTAGGTTGTAATGCAGAAATGGGGCTGAGAGGGTAGAAATTGGGAAGCGTCTGAGGTAAGGTACTTGGAAAGGTCATCCTTTTTGTAATTTTCTTGGGTCAATAAGTACACTTTTTTCGTGTGGGTATTGGAATTAGCGATGAACTAATTGGCTGAAATATTTAACTGCTGAGATAGCCCTAGCTAAAGTTACACATTGTTCAGGTTATTTTTGTGCCGCTGCTTTTGTTGAGATGAAGGGAGACAGAGAAGGTACTTTCTGTAGGAACTAGGAATGTAAAAAGTTGTTTAAAAATGTAACCGTGTAGCTATTTAAAAATTCTAGTGGTTACACGTGCTGCAGGGTCTGCAGTGTGACGCTTATGTAACGGCTTTATACTGCAGAGCCCACAAAGAAGTTGGCTTCCTGGGAGCGGGGCCAGCAAGGGCTGCCAGCCAGCTGCCAGGGGGGCTCTGCTTCTGGAGAGCCAGCATGTAACCTGTGGCGAAGGTGGGGGGAAGCTGGGCTGGGCCACCACAGGCACAGGCTGCTCTGGCCAGCCAGCAGGAACAGCGCCTGCCTGTGTGGGCCCCTCCAGGCTGGAGCAGCCTACTGCCTGGGGTGGGCGAGGAGCTGCTCCAACCCTTACCAGCTAACTGGACTCCTGATGGTTTTTTTTACAACATTGCTTATTTCACAGTTGGCTTCTTGGACTCATCAGCTTCAACCAAAAGAAAGCAACTGTGAAATGACTTTCATCCAAGCAATTGTTCTAAAAAGAACAGCATGTTGGCCCTGTGAAGAGCTCCTGTAGCAATACAGTGAGGATTGGAATTTGGGTTGCATCTTGGCCTTTTATTTGCCAAACTGGAAATGTCTTAAAATGCCATAGATTCATTTTCTTGATGGGGCAGGAAAGAGGATGCTTCGGTTGCTACTCTGTCAACTTGTCCTCTTCCTTGCCTAGACCCATCTTCCCACCCCGGCCAACCCCAAAAGAGCATGACTGAATCTGGAGGGAGCTAATTTTCTTGTCTAGAATGACAGATCACCTCATTGTAGGGCTTTTTGAAAGAAAGGGTGGAAATTGGTGATTTTAGAGAAGCCTGCATTCTGAACAAACTTAATGACATCCAAAAGGATCTCAAGTGTATGGGTTTACATAGGCCCACTATATACATTAGGAACCATATCACTGATATAATTCAGTAGGGTGGAAAGCAGCAGCTGTTGAACAGTGCACAGCAGTACTGCACAACAGTTTAGGATATGTAGGGAAGTGTTTGAAAGTGTGTGTTGGTTTCACTTCTTGTTCCAGGAAGAACTACTGATGATTGGCTCTGACTAACAATTGTACAGTATGAAAATATTATTACAGGGTTTAAACCCACTCACTAGTTTACCTACTGCTGCCACTTTTCTCTGTCAGTTCCACTTTTTGTTAAACTGGTCTGTTTTCCAAACACTGGCAGAAGAGAAGACAATAGAAAGGGATAAAGGATGATGAGTTGATAAATGTATCATGAGACTCTAACTGACTCTATTCTGTGCAGTGTGTTGAGCAGTGCATATATTTTCCATATACACTAGAGACGTTAACCAGTGATCCTCATCCTTAATGGGTAAGGCTTACCCCACTTACCTGGTCTGGTGGCAGGCAAGATGTCAGAGCCCCAGCACTGCCAGTCACTCTTTTGGTGGTATAGCTGCCCCTAGTGGTCACTCTGCAGTATAACTCTCCCCTGCAGGCTTGCTGCCACCAGTGGCCACTGAGAGTATTGTGTCCTTCCAAACAGCCCCTCCCATTCCGTCTTACGAACAACAGTCCCATTGTCAGCAGTTCCAGTTTTCCTGGCACAACCAAACCCTGGCTCTGCTTGGCGGCTCCCCAGAAACCTCACACCACTCCTTGGGGCCCTGGATCCTGGTTGAGTGCCACCGCTTTATAGCCTGTTTTTTAACTTTGCTAAGCCTTCTGTGCTGCAACTGAGATTTTGAATAGGATAATTAACTGCAAAGGGGGTTTTAACCATGGAAAACAATAGTTAGAAGCTCACACACAGGTTCACGGTCTGCAGTACTCCACATCTTGTTCCAGTAAAGAAAGGAAGCAGCTTTATAAAGTGCTGCTGATCTTACTTTGGTGGTGAATAGATGAGATGTGAGAGCCTTTCGTGTTTTTCTTTTTCCTTTTAACAGCAGTTTTGTTATTGTACTGCTGCCCCTTCTCTGCTAAATATGGCTTTTGAAATGTAAATCCTATCATGTCCTCAGTGACACCCTCAGCACTGTTTCTCTTTGCACTTCAAAGAGCTGTGTGGTCACACTTTGCATCTCAGCAAAATAATAATATTTGCCTTCTAAAGATTTCCTTTAATGTGTACAATCAATCCCTAATAATGTATTTTGGATTTGTTTTTTTTGCTTCCCAGAGTCTATTAATTTTAATGTTGCTACAGGTCATCAGGAAACATAATCTCTTCTTTTTTAATTTCACAGTGAATGTGTCTAAGGGGAGAGAGACGCACAAGAGAGATAAAACAATTGAACATCACAAGTGGCTCAATCCTGAAAAAATGATGCTGGATGAACAGTGGATTAGAACTAAATCTTAAAAGGGAAATAATATCTTAGTGTAACAATTGTCTTCACTTTCAAATTCATCATGGCCAAAATCCTCTGGCTGGACGGCTGAAGTGATTGTCGCACGTTTGCTGTCTGCGCTCAGTGCATATCCCTTGTGCCTACGGCTCAAAGAACCTGGGAGCAGGTGGGAATTGGATGATGCCAAATGCTGGAATGGGGAGAGAAATGGACTGTGACAAGCTAAGATGGAAGTGACTTGACAGCTTCAAGCCCAGCAGTTGCCTCTAGTAAAGGACAGGTTAAGATTGGAATCACAAGCTTCGCTGGGAGAGCAGTATGCAGGAAGCTGGTTTTCAGGCCACAAATGCTTTCACGGGTAAGGACCTTTGTCACTATCATTAAACTAATAATTTCTAGGCAGTTTTCTGTTGTTTGGGAAAATAGGTGGCATACCTATTTATCAGTAGACAGCACATGTAGTGTCTGTCCTTTGTGAACATTACATTCACAGGAACAAATAATTCAACTTCTACAAGTAACAGAGCCTATCAGCTTTTGGATGAGTTATTTCAAGTTCTCTGAAATTGATGGCTACATGCCTTTGGAAGGGAGCTCCCAAACTTTGGCTTCAAGTGTTTGACTGACAACTTGCCTTTGGTAGGAGACACCACCTAAATTGTATAAAATGTAGCAGATTGCAACTACTCTTATTTTTAACGTGGAACGAGACCTGGATAGACTACGGGTCACAGCATACAGTGTCCTGTCTTGTCTCAAGCAGAGATGCAGCATATTGAATTCTGTGGTCTCTGTAGGCTGTATCTCTGTACACAAGTGGTGTCCACGAGCTGAATTTGCCGTGCTGGTTCACCTTTATTTGCCTGTAGGTGTGTTGGAAACTACATAAGAAAGCAAATAAGGCTGTACTTTCTGCTCAAGAATTCTTCTAGTGAAAATTCTATTAGTGATTGAATTCTAATCTTTCCATGTGTCTCTTGATTTCTGTGGAGGGAGCAGGGCAGTAGAACTTGTTGCTTTGTTCCCAAGCCAATGGCCAACTAAGAACCAGTAGAAACTGGCTGAAAATGCTACTGGAATTTGTCTCTTTAGAAGAATATAGGTAATGATCTAGTAACACAGCACAAATTAAGTAGAGGTTGTGTTACCTGAATTTTTTCATTTTTAAATCAGGAGACGAATTAATGGATTTTTTATTTTAAACTACATATACCCAACAAAGAATAATGTCACTGTTTCAGAGCTACTTTCAGCAATGGACTGGGCTGGTAGCTGTCGACAGGATAGAACAGCAATTCCAGGAACAGAATCCCAATTTCATTTTCAGGTGGCAGCTTCCTCAGCACACACATATTTGATGCTCTTTTTGCCATAATTTGAAAGTAACTCTAAATCCAATGATTTTTATATTGAAGAAATATAACTAGTGAATTAGGGCTTATAGCAGGGATGGGCAATCATTTTAGCCAGGGGGCCACTTTAGAAATTTTTGAAGTGGCCCTGGGCCACCTGAAAGGGGCGGGGCCTTGGGTGGAAGGGTGGAACCTTGGGAAGAAGAAGTGGGACGAGGACACTTCTTGCTTCCCCACCCACAGACCCTGATTGGCCTGGGGGTGGGGGGAGTGCATGAAGTCTTTGTTCCCACCCCACCCCCCAGAGAGAACCGCCAGCTATTCAGAACAGCATGCGGTTTCCTGTAGGTGCCTGCACCCCTGGCGGTGGGATGAGACTTCACGTGCTCCCCTCCACCCCCAGGTTAATCACGGCCTGAGGGTGGGAGGAAGAGAGTAGAGTCTCTTCCCTCCCTTCCCCCATCCTGCAAGGGGTGCGCAGCATTTAGAGTCAACCGCCAGGGAGTGAGAGACTTTGCATGCTATCTCCACCCCCAAGCCAATCAGGGTCTGGGGCTGGAGAGTGTGTGAAGTCTTCTCTCCCACCAGCGTCGCTTGGCGCTTAGAGTCATTCCTGGCGGTTGACTCTAAGCGCCGCGCACCACTGGCGGGGGAGGAGACGCACTCCCTTCCACCCCCTCGTCCTCAGGCCCTGATTGGCTTGGGGGTAGGGGAGCGGCAGGGTGTCCACAGGCTGGATAAACCCACTTGGCAGGCCTGATCCAGCCCACGGAGGTCGTTTTGCCCACCCCTGGATTATAACTTGCTGTAAATGAGGTTATGTTGTCATGTAAAGGGTTTGCAGTATTCACTCTGTCTTATAAGGGATTACCCCTTCTTTCTCAAACTAAAACATTATACTCTCAGGGAGTTACCTTTGCATAAAGACATTAGGGGACCGTTCCATAGTGAAGAGTTACAAAGTGGGCTGTGCCCACAAAAGCTCATGATTCTACATGTTTTGTTAGTCTTTAAAGTGCTACCAAACTATTTGTTCTTTTTAAGTTTTTCCTGTTACAGACTAACTCGGCTACCCCTCTGAAGCTTTTAAAAAGTTGAAATAAGTTTATAGGCATATATACACAAACCATACGTTCAAGTGACATGTAAAGGAACCAGACTGAAAACTAATCCCTTTATGTAATGACCAGGAGAAAAATATGCTTTCTTGAATCTTGTTTCAAATTACTGTCTGCATTTGCTTTCTTGAGAGTATTTGTCTCTTCTTTGAGTGCTTGCTCATCTCAGTTCCATGCTAGCTGTGTGCACGCCCACATTCACAGTCATCAGAACTTTTTGCCTTCGTGATATCATATGCTAATATGTTGGGGGCCACTGACCCTACACTCTCTCAGTTCCTTCTTACTGCTCAGGATGTTTGATTGGAGTGCCTGTCTTGCACTGCATGAGTGTTAGTAGTTCTTCATAGTCCATTGTCTATCTTCTTTCTATATAATATGCAGGTGCTTAGCCATTAAGTGAAGTGTTAGGTTAGTTTGGTAGATACAGTCCCATCTGGAATTTCACCCCAGAGCAGCAGGCCCTGTTTTCTTGGCTTCAAACCATGCCCGGTGCCTATTAATGACCCTCCCCAAACAGCTTTTTGAGGTGCTTGGAGGAATCCCATAGAAAGGACAAGTGTAGAATCTATAAAATCTTTTGCCTTAGAACCTAAAAGGAGCAACATATCTGCTTCAGGGCCTTCCTCAAGGAGGCTGCGCTTAGTCCTGCATCAGAGTCCTCCCACTTGGACCCCACACCTAGCACTTGGGCATTGGTGCAGGGCATTGGGCATTTCCTCCACTAAGAAGCAGCAAAGGACGAAGAGGCCCCCTACTCCCTGTCACCAGAGGGGAAAGGGGCTTTAGGCAATGTGCCTATGTCAGGCTAGGTGCCTGCTCCAGGTCTTCATGGAGTACCGCTGCAGGGCTTCAGACCCCCTCCCCCAGCCAAAGATCTGCTTCCAATTCTTGGATGTAGCGGGGGACCCCAGCTTCTCCTAGAGCCCCTGTTGCCCAAAGAGCCCTCAGTGGCTAAAGAACAAGCATGCCAACTGGCCCCGCAAATGCTGTACCAGTTCCAGACCCAGCTAAGAGGTGCCCAACAGCCAAGGTCAAGCTGGTCCTAGAACCTCCCCATGGGGCAGTGGAGCATGCTTGTTCCCTGCACCGCAGACGTAGATCCCCATTTCTGTGGCCTAGGAACCCGGCACTGCACCCTCAGTCTCTGGGCAGAAGGCTCAGGTCCCTGGAGTGGAAGCATTGATCCCTGTCCTCCCAATGAGCTTCCCACCAAAGATCACTGCAGCACAAGTCACCTTCGCCTAGACAGTCTCCCAGACGTTGGTCCTGACCAGGGCGGGATTGCTCCCTATTGTGGCACTGATTTCCACCTCCCTGGCACTGCTCATTAGGCAGGCACCGATTCTTGGCCTCATCTCACTGGTCAGAATCATTTGGCAGATTCAGGCCTCTACAGGTCACCAGAAAGGCAACTGCCTAGACTGGACCCGGACTTCAGCCCTCGCTTCGGAGATTCGCTGCCAACCCATGACACTGGTATTGCATTTGCAGCAGCTACAGTGCCTTTCTCGGTGGCTGTACTGGAACCCATCGGGCGTGCCTGTAATACTCCCACCTTACTGCCTTGGACAAACCATCAATAGCATTTCTGACACCAAAGTCAGAACACGATATTGAATCCAAATGCAGGGGCAGTGCAGCTTGTTCCAACAGCTAAGAAGTTATCCCAAGAGAGGGAAGAGGGACCTGTCTTGCCCCTGGCTGGGCATTTGTCATTTCCAGATGAAGTGGTGGCATGTCTCTTCTAGACAGGCAGTCCCCTAACAACTTCAAGGAACATCAGACCCTCCTTAAAAGGGTGACTGCCAATTTTAAGTTAAGAATTGAGGAGTTTGCAGAGGAGTCCGGTGAGCTCTTTAACATTATACTCTCCTCCACCAACCCAGGGTTGTGCTGCCCATCCAGCTTGCAATTTTGCGTGTCTAGTCCCCAGCCCACGTTAAGCAGATACTGTTTTAATCTAAAAAACTCCTTAGTCAATTCAAGAGGCCCTCTCACAGAACCAGCCCAGCAGTTTGCTCCTTTAGTGAAAGAAGGCACTGTAGTGGCGAGAATGGCTTTGCAGATGGCGTGAGAAGCCATGGACTCAGCGGCCAGGGTAGTCATCTCAGCCATGACCATGAAGTGCAGCTCCTGGTTGCAGTCGTCTAGGTTATCCCAGGAGATGCCTTCAGGACCTCCTGTTTGAGGGAGAATGGCTTGTCTCCGAGCTCATGGACACAAAGCTCTATAACCTTAAAGAGTGCCATGCCATCCTCCACTCTTTGGCTTTCATACCCTTCAGCATGCCAGGAAACCATTCCATCCTCTGCCTCCCCAGTCTAGGACCTGGGGGCAACCCCAGCTGAGCACCTGCAGGAGAAAGACAAGGTGTCTTAGTGGAAACACCCATCATCTTCCTGTTCATCTGCTCAGCCTGGTCATTGAAGGAGCCAAAGAAAGTAGAAGCAGGCATTTTTTGAGCCCCAGTCACTTCCCAGGATCCACCCTTCCTCACTTTCCTGAATTGCCTGCGTCTGTTCTAGTTAGACTGGTCACGACTGACCTTGAACCATTGGGTACTTAATGTAATATCTTCAGTATCTGCTCAAAGAATTTCTTCTTGGGTCACTGCCTGCGTTTGCTGTTGCTACAATCAGGCAAAAGAGCTCCTATGATAATCATAACTGCGGCAAATCTCTTCAGACGCTTTCCTAGCTCAAGAGCCTATGCAGGAATGTACTCTGAGCCCACCTCCAAGGATACTGCTTGTGAGTCACCTAGAGTAGAATCGGCATGAGCAAGCACTGAAAGAGGAAAAAATGGTTACCTACCTTTTCATAATTGTTCTTCTTCGAGATGTGTTCCTCTTCTACATGCCATTACTGCCTTCCTATCTCTCTGGAGTTGCCAGCAAGAAGGAAATGAGAGGGTGTAGGGTTGGCAGTACCTAATATACCAGTACTTGAGTACAGCACTTAAGGGAGTGACACAGCCAACCTCATGGATACCATTAAGGGAAAAATCTCCGACTGTGCAAATGAGCACGTACATGCCTTGAATAGAAGGGACATGAGCAACACATCTCAAAGAACAACAATCACTTAAAGATTTTTTCCTCTTTTTTTTTTCAATACAATAATCTAGATATATACAATGTCATTCAGTGGACAGCTTTGAGTTAATTGCATGGTAGGTGAGTGTTCCATAGAGAAATTCCCAGGCGTGCATTTTAATACATTTTTGTTTTAATTTAACAGTCGCAATCAAAATGTAATGATAGCTATGTACTTTTGCTCCCACAACCAACATTTACTTCAATTACAGGAGTGGTGGTTTGGTTACACAACAAAGTAATGAAATGATATCCCACAGTTAATGTAGTCTGCAGTGAGGGGGAGGGTGTGAGCACATGAGAGAGGGTGTTATTTGCCTCATTAACATTTATATGTACAATAAAAAAGCTTTGAAATCTGTCAGTGTTGATCGTAGTAATACCAAATGATAGTAACTATAGCTACAAGGAGACTAATCACTTTCATTTTACAACTGAATTTAGTGTTGGTAAAAGGAACCTTAGAAGACAGTATACTTCTGTTTATTCATTTTGGTACGTGATAGCACACCAACAGGTTATAACTCTGAATCTGGAAGGTCTGTTGTTAAGTCTGAGAGGGTAGTTTGGCCCAGGCTTCATGTTCATTTTGTTAAGACAGATGTCAAGGCTGCCAGGCTGTAACTTATTTATTTGTTTGGCGATCTGATCATTTGTCCCCAAGAAACGGACGGAAATCATTAAATCATTTTACATGTATCACCCAATAGCATCTGACAGTAACAACTTTCTGTCTGAAATGACTATATACAGATCGGAATGGGTGCCTCAGAGGTGAAAGGCTCAGACTCCCATTACCAATTCCTTGAGTTACCTACTCCATCAACAGAGAGTAGTCCTCGTGTAAATCTGCAGCCCACTCTCCATAACCATTGTTCTATCTACCACTCAATAATAACAACTGAAAAGGAACAGAGTCAGTTTACTATAGGTTCACAGTATTAACAATATTTTTGCTAATACTTTAGTTGAGCAGTGTTTAGTTGTGACCAGTTCTCCCCACTCTACAGCAGAAGCACCATGGTCACATACTAAATACATTTGTAATGATACCATGGCAATTAAACTTGGGACAAAGGGAGAACCATTTATCCAATTCCTTCTTAAATTTGGAATCTGAATAAACACGACTTAGACCCAGACGTGACAGACTTTTCCTCATCTCCAAATATTTCTGAGGTGAAAGCTGGAGGTAGCCATCTTTTAAGTCGTTGGCAGGTCTGCATAAAACAATACAAACATCTGCCTGCTTAGGTCAGTCAGACCTCCCTGGATACTCAGGAGTTGCCTGTACCATCTGTGATGGCAAGTTGGGGTTCCTCCAATCCTGCAGCCCCATAGTAGCAAGAACAGATTCCACCAGCCAGTAGAAAAGAGAGGGTTTATTGCTTCTCCAGGATACAGCACAGCATAGATGTGATGTGTCTACAAGAGTCTGGGCCAGGATGCCTCAGCCCCCTTGAGATGGGGTCCCCGGGCCCCTAGATTCCAGCCCCCTTCTTAGTCTGTTTCCTTCATGGTTCCAGCCCAAGACTGCCTCACTCCCAGACCGTGCCCCCAAACCAGGTGTTCGTCTCCGCCTCCCTTCCTTTGTCTCTTCCCTGGAGGAAGAGTCTTGTTATCAGGTGTCTGGGCTAATACACATGTGGGTGAGTCAGTGGAAATCACACATCACAGCGCAGGGGGACACTGGGTTACAGAGCAGACAGCACCTACACTACGACACACCATCGCAATTCTGTAAACTTTATTTTAATTTTGAATTGATTAATAGTTCTGTGGTAAAGCACAATGAGTCCAGCTTCTGTGCAGCTACAGTTTTAAGATTATTAGGGTAGAAATCACTTTTAGAGAAATCACCCTCTAGGACTTCCTGAAGAATGAAAATAGTTGACCACACACATAATCATAAGTAAGATGTTTTGTCTTTATTTTAAGTTTTACTAAGCAGATTACTAGGGTAACGATCACAGGTGTGAGATACTGTAAGAGTCTATTGGATTTCTCAGTGGGTAGTGTTGATAGGAGGATGGCTCAAGCTGGGGTTTGGGATGAGTCGGGACCACTTTGAGACTGTCACCAGATGTGCTGAAACACCACTGAACCTGCTTCCCCTGAAAGCTGGGGCACCTTGTAACCTTGTCTTGCTAAGCACAACTCTCCAGCCAGCTTGAGCTCAGGAGCAGAGCCAGAGCCACACTCCCAAGGCTGCAGAAACAGACCAAAAGCTGTACAGTGTGAGATCTTTTCCCAGCACTCAAGAATAAAATCCCTCTGGGAGCTGAACCCTAGATAAATCTGTTTTACGTTCTATAGAAGGCTATACAGCATAAACTCATGAAATTAGCCCTCTTTTTCAATGTAAAGAGAGAGATGCAAAGGCTCCTTGATCCCCCCCCCCCCCAGGTAGTACTTATTTACACTGGGATTTATTACTAAGTAGAAGTGATTTTGTTAAGTATAATAAATAGGATTTAAATGGTCCTAAGAGGTAGCATACAGAACAAAGTAGGTAACTGAGCAAAATAAACATACACTTAAGCTAAGCTTAGTACACTAAAGAAACAATCTACATGTAATATCTCACCCTAAATGAAATGAGGGCCTAATAATCTTCTTCATAGGCCAGATACTCTTCCAGTCTGGCCTGGTTCCTTCCCCCAGCTCAGTGTTAGTTGTTTCCAGTAGTAGGGTAGCTGGGGGGAACTGATGACCAGGATTACTTCACTCCCCACCCTTAATTGGGATTTGCATTAGGTGGGAGTCTTTTGTTTCCATTTTTCTCAGTGATGACCTATCATAAGCATATTTTCATAAAGTGTACGAAACGGCCTGTCATAGGATGGTCCTAATGAGATCTTCCAGTGCTATGGCACTTCTTTTATCTTGTGATTTTTGACTATGCCTAACACCTTATGCGTACACCTGGGGGTTCCAGTCGTCCTTTTTCTTATCTGTACTTTCACACCCTATAATTTTTGGAGTGCTCCACTTTCCATAAGTTGTTCTCTTAGGTCACCCACTCATATCTAGTCTCCTTTAGCTTGAGCCCTAATGCAGCTAAGCTGAAATCTTACAGGTCTTAGCCTATAGGACTTGCATTACTGCCTTGTTTTACTTACATACATAATACAGTCATCACTCCTAAATACTTGTTAACCACATACTCCGATAGTCCTATCCTGCTTATATCTATTCATTTTACATTGATTATATATGACATAACACATAAGTTTGCCATAACAATAACACACATTTGTGAATTTTCAAGATCAGTGTGTCACACACAAATTTCTCACTGCCTCTTAATTCTTGAGACATACCAATTATATTTTGTTAATACCCCTTTACCCAAATTGCATGCTGTTATAATTATTGAATATTTGATTTATAGATCATAGAATATAATAGAATCATAGAACGCTAGAACTGCAAGGGACCTCGAGAGGCCATCAAGTCCAGTCCCCTGCTCTCATGGTGGGACCAAGCACCATTCTAGGTCATCCCTGATGAATGTCTGTCCTATCTGCTCTTAAATATCTCCAGAGATGGAGATTCCACAACCTCCCTAGGCAATTTATTCCAGTGATTAACCACCCTGACAATTAGGAAGATTTTCTTAATGTCCAACCTAAACCTCCCTGGCTGCAGTTTAAACCCATTGCTTCTTGTCCTATCCTCAAAGGCCAAGGAGAACAATTTTTCTCCCTTCACCTTGTGACATTCTTTTAGATACTTGAAAACCGCTATCATGTCCCCCCTCAGTCTTCTCCTTTCCAAACTAAACAAGCCCAACTCTTTCAGTCTTCCTTCATAGATCAATTTATCTAGACCGTTAATCGTTCTTGTTGCTCTTCTCTGGACATTCTCCAATTTCTCCACATCTTTCTTGAAATGTGGTGCCCAGAACTGGACACAACACTCCAATTGAGGCCTAATAAGCACAGAGTAGAGTTGAAGAATGACTTCTCGGCTGCGTTTTGACTACATCCCTTTTTCATAAAAGGGACATAAATTAGACGTATCGCAATTGCTAATGAAGCGGGGATTTAAATCTCTCCCGCTTCATTAGCATAAAATTGCTGCCGCTTTTTTTCCGCGCGGAGCTTTGTTGGAAGAAAATGCCAGTCTAGACACTGATCTTGTGGAAAATAAAGCTTTTTCCGAAAGATCCCTTATCCCTTATTTCATAGAGGGATAAGGGATCTTTCGGAAAAGGCTTTATTTTCCGCAAGATC
The DNA here is from genome assembly GCF_052426305.1 of Pelodiscus sinensis. Classification (NCBI taxonomy): domain Eukaryota; kingdom Metazoa; phylum Chordata; order Testudines; family Trionychidae; genus Pelodiscus; species Pelodiscus sinensis. The sequence continues at coordinate 89,951,167 of NC_143053.1, forward strand.
AGCGTCTAGACTGGCGCTTTCTTCTGACAAAGCTCCGTGCGGAAAAAAAGCGGCAGCCATTTTTATGCTAACGAAGCGGGAGAGATTTAAATCCCCGCTTCATTAGCAATTGCGATACGTCTAATTTGCATCCCTTTTACGAAAAAGGGATGTAGTCTAGACGTAGCCCCTATGTCTTGCTTACAGCACTTCTGTTAATACATCCCAGAATCATGTTTGCTTTTTTTGCAACAGCATCACACTGTTGACTCATATTTAACTTTGTGGACCACTATGACCTCTAGATCCCTTTCTGCAGTACTCCTTCCTAGTCAGTCACTTCCCATTCTGTATGTGTGAAACTGATTGTTCCTTCCTAAGTGGAGTACTTTGTATTTGTCTTTATTAAACTGCATCCTATTTACCTCAGACCATTTTTTGGTTTGTCCAGATCATTTTGAATTTTGACCCTATCCTCCGAAGCAGTTGCAGCCCCTCCCAGCTTCATATAATCTGCAAACTTAATAAGCGTACTCTCTATGCCAATATCTAAATCGTTGATGAAGATATTGAACAGAACCGTTCCAAAACAGACCCAAGTGGAACCCCACTTGTTACGCCCTTCCAGCAGGATTGTAAACCGTTAATAACTACTCTCTGAGAATGGTTATCCAGGCAGTTATGCACTCACCTCATAGTAGTCCCATCTAAGTTTTATTTGCCTAGTTTATTGATAAGAATATCATGCGAGACCATATCAAATACCTTACTAAAGCCTAGGTATACCATGTCCACTGCTTCTCCCTTATGCACAAGACTTGTTATCCTATCAAATATGTTGAGCTCTGATCATATTCTCTGTGCTATGGTATGCAGAGAAATACATGATCCCTGCCCGAAGAGCCTACACTCTAAATATATTGCACTCAGTAAGATTGAGAAAAATAGAGTGAAATGAAATTAGTTTAAATATGGTCATATATACTTTACAGGCCTATTTCTTAGGCTGAAATATTTTACCGATAAGAAAGTTGCTCATAGAATTATTTAGTAATGACAGTGCCATAGGACAGTGATAATTGTTAAATATAAATATATACACCGTGGAATCTTTTAATCAATTACTGAACAAATATTTTCTTTAGTTAGTCAAGCTGTATTTTCCATATATAAATGGCCAAGCTTTTGATATAGACTGAGAATGTTATTTTCAGTGGACCCCCTTATAGATTTTGGTTTAAACAGCAGAATGTATACTGAATACTTATTTGCCAGAAGCGACCATTGTGATCATTTAGCCTGACTTATATAACACACACCACAGAACTTTCCCAAAATAATTCCTAGGGCATATCTTTTAGAAAAAATATCCAATCATGACTTCAGAATTATCAGCAATGGCGAGAACCCACCATGACCCTTGGTAAATTGTTCCAATGGTTAATTACTTTCACCATTCAAAATCAACACCTGATTTCCATTTTGAATTTGTCTAGCTTCATCTTTCATATTATATTGGGCAAGTCAATACATCAGCGGTGGTTCACCAGGTTTAGCCGCTGGTGGATCGGCACTGTTATATTTACCCGTGCTTCCACAGATACGGGCAGTTGCAGCTCCCGTTGGCTGTGGAGTGCCGTTCCTGGCCAATGGGAGCTGTGGGACGCAGTGTCCCAGTTCGTACCACTTCCTGCATCTCCCATTGGCCAGGACTGGTGGCCAACAGAAGCTGCAATCACTTGTAGCTGCGGAGGCACAGGTAAATATAGAAGCGGTGGCTTGCCAGGGGCTAATCCTGGGGAACCAGGTCCAGCCTGTTAACCATTATTTGCCCAAGTCTGTACTATACCTTTCTCAGCTCCACTGAAGAGCACATTTGATATAGTTCTTGTTTTTATCACAGTTAAAAGGGCAGATTTTCTTGTGCGAGCAAAATGAATGTGGTGTTCTTCAAGGAAAAAGCAGAAAATTAGAAGAGATCCTTTAAAATAAAAATCACTATAAAAGTGCCATTGTAGTTGTAGTTTCCTTCTAATTAAAACATAATTAATCATTTTATAAGGAAAAAATGGGATATGAAAGTCCAGCTGTGTTCTTGCTGGTTCATGCATCATTACTAATGATGATGATTTTGCATTTTGAATGTAGCAATTGTTTTGATAATGCATGAGCCAGAAAAGAAGCCATTGCACATTGGCTCTGAGTGGCTGACAGGAGTAGCAAGCCGTCATAATGAGAAACAAGCAGTTATACTTACTTTTGTCAGTAAAGTAAGCAGAAAATACACAAGAAACAGATCTCTGCCTGCGTGCTAGTTAGTTCATCCTCAGATTCTGGATTTGAACTATAATCAAGATCTTCTGGGTAAGGAATGTGCTCTGCTTCTAAATACCTTCTTTTTAAAATTAATTAGTGTTTCCCAAAAAGTGTGAGAGAAGAAAAAAGTCACTTATGATGTGTTGCCCAAAATCTGAGCTGGAGAGTGCAAGAACAGCACTGCATCTGGGAGACCCTGCCACAACAGTCTTCCTGGGCATGCTCCAGTTGGAGGAAGGACTTAGAGGGTCTCTTCAGCACAGCATGGGGGTGGATGTAGAGAGGCAGACCTTCATTCATTGCTGAAGCGGGATTATGCTGGAAGGCATTCCCAGGGGCATGTGTGCTGCATACACCTGAACCTCCTTACCCTATTGCAACCCAAGTACCAGGTCACCACACACAACTATTAGCCGCTATGCCAAAAGAGGAGGGGCACAGCAGTACGAAGAAACCCAGAGTGTTGTGTGGCTAACTTTCTAATCTCACAGAACCAATCGCCCTCACCTTGCGTCCTGCCTTGAGGCCAGTCCCCACACCTGTTCATTCCATCCCCTCTCCTTCTGTTGCTTGTCCTCCCCCACCCTAACTCATTTTCAATAGGCTGGGGCAGAGGGCTTGTGTGTGGGAGGGGCCGAGAGGTTTAGCTGGGGGTGCGGGCTCTGGGATGGAGCCAGAAATGAGGGGTTCAGCGTGTGGGAGGGTGCTTTGGGATGTGTCAGGGATTGGAATGCAAGAGTGGGTGAAGGCTCCAGCTAAGGACGTAATTTCTGGGGTGTGGTTTGTGGCCAGTATGAACTGCGGAATTGGCGCTTGGGCCAGTGACAATGTGTGGAGCCCCCATGGCCGCTCCTGCATTTAGGAGCCAGATAGGCCGGCCACTTCTGGGAGCCTCGCAAAGGCAGAACAGGCAAGAAGGCTGCCTTAGCCTGACTGTGCCTCCGACCAGACTTTTAGCAGCCTGATCAGCAGTGTTGACCAGAGCCATTAGTGTCCATGGATAGTGGGTGAACCAAGGGCTTGAGAAGGCTAGCCCTTGCCCAATCCCCCCTTCTGCTCGGGGCCCCATCCTTTTCCCTGTCCAGGATGCCTGAGCATCTTCCCCGAACCCCAGAGCATCCAGCAAGAGGGCGGGCAGTTAGTGCAGCGCCCCCACCCAAGTGAGAACGCACTGGGTAGGAGGGAGGCAACTGAGTTCAGCCCCAAGTGTGGCAGATGAGGAGACAACACGGTCTCTAGCTCGGAGCGCCAGGTGGGCAGGTGGCACAAGCCCCGGCACAAGCTGCTCAAGTCCCTGGCTGTAGGGCTTAGGGACCCTCAGCTGAAGTACACACAAAAGTAGTCTCCTGGCATATGGAGGGACCCAGGCTTTCCATGCATCAAGTTTATTACATCTTTGCTTAGTTGGGTGGAGTCAAGAAAAATATGGAGAAGCAGCTCTCTATCCTCAGTGCAGGGATGCACATGAATAATAAAGCTGAGTCAAATTCTGCTTTCATAAATGCAATTCCTATTAAATTGGTAGGATTTGGTCAAAAATCTAATACTTTGCTACTTGGTTTCAACCAGATCATTCGACATCATACAGTTTATTTAAAAAAAAAATTCTAGAGTAGTCAAGCAATTAAAAATATCAAAATTATGATTAATCATGCAGTTAATTACATTTTTAAACTAGAATAGAATATCATTACATTAAGTTCTTTTGGATGTTTTTTACATTTTCAAATATATTGATTTCAGTTGCAACACAGAATACAAAGTGTGTTTATTTTTATTACAAATACTAGAAGACTTACCTGGTGTAGCTTGGGTCCTTCTGTGCAGGGGGCTGGCGGTGTGGGGGTGCAGGATTCAGGGCAGGGGTTGGAGGCCTGAAGCAAGGGGTCTCAAGCCAGGGGACTGGGAGGTGTTGGTGCACTGACCGAGACCACTCTGGTAGCAAGGATGGCACTGCAGCTGTTAGCCACCTCCCCGCATCCTCCTGTGGGAGGTGGGGCTATAGTGCCTGACCTCAGCCATTGGCAGGGCTTCTGGGCCTGTTCCAGCTGCTGACGGGGCACTGCTGGGATGGGGTGTTGGGGCTGTGAGACCTGGTCCCAGCTGCTGGCAGAGCTCTAACAGGAGGGAAGGGGTGGCGGTCAGGAGCCCACAACTGTGAGGCCCAGCCGGGGGAGGAGAAGCCAGGCAGTGCTCATGAGGGGGGGGGGAGAACATACTCCTGGCTTTACCAGCCCTGAGTCCTGTCATCCAGGAGGTTCCCCTGGGGTTCTGCTAGTCCCCGGGGTTCCACAGTTCCTACAGTCTATGGTGTCCCTTGGCTCCAAGTCTTTAGCTCTCTAGCTCAGGGTCCAGCCTCCAGCTCAGGACTCTGCATCCTCCTCCATCTGTGGCTAGGTAGCCAGCTCTTACTGTTCCAGTGTTACTGTGTGAATGCCTGTTCTCATTTTCTGAGAAAATCAAAAGTGGGCGCCATTATCTACCATAAATGTAAACAAACTTGTTTGTCTTCACGATGGCTGAACAAAAAGTAGAACTGGGTGGACACGTGGGCTCAAGTTTTACATTGTTTTGGTTTTGAGTGCAGCCATGTAACAAAAACAAATCTGCATTTGTAAGTTGCACTTTCATGGTATAAAGATTGCACTACAGTCCTTGTATGCGGTGACATTGCAAATCCTATTACTTTGGGAACTGGCTATTAGCTAGAATGGGTAGGAATGGGGACCCTAGCTTCTGTTTGTCAGCAGCTGGGAATGGGTGACAAGAGAGATCACCCTAACCTCGTTCCCTCTGGGAGCATCTAGCATTGGCCACTGTCGGAAGATAGGATACTGGGCTAGATGGACCTTTGGTCTGAACGAGTATGGCTGTTCTTACATTTTGTTTATCATTTTTACAGTGTAAATATTTGTAATAAAAATAATATAAAGTGAGCAGCATACACATTGAATTTTGTGTTGTAACTGAAATCAATACATTTGAAAATGTAGAAGAACATCCAAAAATATTTAATAAATTTCTATAGGTGTTCTGTTGTGGAACAGTGTGATTATAGCGGCGATGAATTGTGATATTTTTTTATCTCAATTATTTTTTTTAGTTAATTGTGTGAGTTAACTGCAATTAATTGACAGCCCTAATATTAACAGGAGGGAGTATGGTCCAATGGAGCTCTACTACATCTGAGCTCTCTGTACCCTGCTTCCATAAGCGCATGGTGGAAATTACAGTAGCTTATCCTGCTTCTGACTGGGCCAAATGGCTGAAGGAAATTTCAACCAGCTTCCTACAGCTGATCATTTTTTTACCTAAAAATGTAAGTTTGTCTCAAAAATCATTCAGTGTAACACTGCCATGGTAACAGGTAACGATTGCCTAACTAAAATGAGAGCAAAAATAAATCAAGGACGCAGGTTAGAGAGCAGATGCTGTACAAGGAAGAACAGAGAAACATAAGGGATGTTAGAACTTTACTCTTTGATTCCAAGCTTGTTCCCATTTGTCCTAATATTTTCTGTCCAGTTTTGAGTTCTCTTTGGAGGAAGATGGCCTGTTTTTTGTTTGTGATGTTCCTATTTTCTATACTACACAGTCACTCCATTTTGATTTAAGGGTGGAAATATAGGGAGCTTTGTTAAGTAAAGAGGAATTTTAAATGTTGAAGATGAATCCAGCCAGAAGAATTCTTCTTTCCTGTGAGCAGTGGTGCCCAGCAGTATCTTCAGTCAGAGTTTCTGAGAGTGTACCTGTTGACAGCTGGTGAAACAGCTTAGCTCAGTGTTGGCTAGTCTCTGATGACTATGTGTGTGTATATGTATGCCTACTGGTGGTAGTGGGAGAGGGTGCACTGCAAATAGGACAAGGTGGTAGCTTCAGTAAAGCATGAAAGACTTGTTTGGGATATGACCAGTTCAGAAATATCTGTTTATCCTGGAGGCAGTTTATCCTGGAGACTATATAAACCTGTAATTTATACTGGCTGAAGACAACATACTGCCTGGCTATATATCAGTCTGTGATTTAAATGGAAAAAATTGGAGATTGTGGATGACTCACTATATTTTCCCTTCTGAGTCTTATTATACTTGATTTGTTTATTTCAGAAGAAATGCTCTGTATGCTCAATTACAAATATCCGCTCCCAATTGCTCAGAGCAAGAATTTTGAGAAACATGTGACCTGCCAAGATAGTGGAAAAATCATAGTAAAAAACTTCTCAGTGGTTAATTCAAGAGACTGGTAATACCTATAAAGAAATAACGTATTTCTTTCTTGGAGGAATGTGATGTTCTTGCCAAACATAATATTGTTTTTATAAGCTATTATATACTTGTCTGTGTGGTGCAGAAATCAGGGAATGTTACACTGGTAAACACAGGAAGTATGACTCCAGAAGATGCATTTCTCAGAGTATTTCTATAGTCTGGAAGTGGAAAAAAGTCATTTAGCTTTAACTCCCAGTAGGTTTTGCACAATCTCTCAAGTGTGCTGCATTTGTAGAACCATATTATGCAACCTCATGGTATAAATGGGAAGGGTTAGCAGCACCATCTCCTGAGTACCATTGTTATTATTTATTATTTGTTTTGCAGTCATGTCAAGAGGACCGAGTTGAATTCAGGGCATCTTTCCTCCATATAAGCCAATACTAAAAGACAGCCCCTTGTCTCAGAATTTACAATCTAAATAGATAAAATAGACGGGGTTGGAGATAGAAAATATTGTCCTAAGTTTTCCAGTGAGGAACTGATTCACAGAAAAATATTAAGTTACTTGTCTAGGATCACACAGGAAATCTGGCAGATCTGGGAACTGAACCTCAGATCTCCTGTGTCCCAATCCAGTGCCTTAATCATAAGGAGTAATCTATTTAAAAAAATCTCTGAGTCAGCATCACCATCTCAGTTTCTTGCACTTTGTCCTTTGTATTCTGATTCATCTTGACTCCTATGAAGGGGAAAAAGATCTCACTCAATAATATTTGTGTTTGTTGTTGAAAGATGAGTAATTTCATAGGATAGGCTTATTTTTTCCTACAGTTTTGGATTCAATAGTATATTTTGAAATATGGCAGAATGTTGAAGAATAAATTTAGTTTTGAGCATGTGTGCATACTCGGCTGGGATTATGGGAAGTTTCAGGTGTATTGTGGAAGTGGAAGCAAAAATAAATATTCAACAATTAAATTCAATGGTAAATAAACAGTAACTCTACTAGGGTAGCTTGGATTGTACTATTAGGATTATTGTTCCTAGCATTGATTTTTTTTTTAAAGTACCTAGAATAATTCTAATTGGCATTGACTGCCTGGTTATCCATAAATTTCCATTGTGAGGAGAATGTGATTTAGAGATGAAGAATTGTTTAAGTTTTTAGGATATTACTGTTTCAATTCTAACCCCCGCCTCAAATTAGTCATCTGATAACCAGAAAATAGAATGACTTGCTATGGTGCCAATGTGGAAATAAAATTTAGTAAGACACATGAAAATAAATCTGTCTTCATGAACATCACTTCCTTTCTCCAGCAGATGGACATTTCTCTAGAAATATAAAATAATTTCATGAGGTTTGTGGTTGAATTGCCTTTATTAGTTGATTTTGCATAGAATACGGCTACTAAGTGGACACAGTTCCTTTGAAAATAAAGTAATTGCAGGACAAAGTAAATGGCAAAACAACATATTGCTTTTGTAGCTTTCTTCACATGGACCATTTTAAAACTTATTTCTAAGGTCCTCACCAGAGTTGTGCATGAATAACATAGATAGATACAGGCTGAACCTCTCTCATCCAGCACTCTTTGGTCCTCATGATTTTAGTTCTTCAGACATCCACTTATCATGGGTGTGGCCAAGTTTTCCACGGTCCCATAGAGTTTGTTTACAGCCGTCATTTCTGGCTTTCAATGTTTGGTGTTGTTATTTAGCTCTAATTTGGTCTTCTAAGAGTCCAGTAAGCAATGGTAGTGCTGGTAATGCTGTTAGACAATATTAACCTCCCGTGGTTTGGAAAATTCTCTGGTTTGGCACAAACAAAAACCATCTTCTTGGAGAAAATCATGTCATAGAAGTGGTGCGAAAGTTAAGTTTATATATGACGAGAGAATGAAAGATGATGGTATTATTTATGTAGCATCATGAATGTGACTTTTACAAGAAGTGATGTATGCCAAGTAAATAACAGACCACTGCTCCAAAGAGCTAACTGTGTATCATCAAGGTCAAGTATGAAACACAGGAGCAATATAGAATGTTGCACGTTGTTTATTGCTGAAATGTGATGTGGATATAGATGAAGTGTGTCCACTTTGGAAAAAGATGGAAAGCAGTAGGCAAACACAGGTTGGTATGCTGTTCCAAATGTATGGACTGGTTTAAAGGAAGACAAGAGATTATACAAATTCCGAAGAGGGTGAAAGAGACAAAATGAATAGCTAGCACAGGTGTGTTGGCAAATTACTGGGCACTAGAAAACTAGTAGCGGAAGAGAAAGTTAGAGAAAACTTTGACAGTGAGAAGAAACTTATGCTTAATGTGCTTCCTAAGTTGATATTTATTGATCCAGATGCTATTTTTTTAAGTCATTATGCATGTATGGGTTTTTGCATGTAAAAAATTAATTCAGGTTTTAAAGTTGCGACCCATGCAACACTTCAGATTGCCAAGTGAACATTTGCAGAAATAACTGTCACTATAGGACATGAACTGCTTTCATGCAACTGCTAGGGTTTTGTGTGTGTGCGTACACTTGAGCAAAGTAAGTTCTTATTAGTCATTTTAAGAGGAAACAGATATCCTTTTCCCACCCAATTTGCTTGTCCTTCTTTCCCTGCAAAAAATCTCTACTTACAGATGATGTTTATATATAAGCCAACATGTTTACTCAGTTTCACACTGATCCCAGTGTTTCCACCGTTCCCCCCATTCTTTCTCAAACCCAGGAGTCCCAGGGGTGGGGGACCTTTTTTGGGTACGGACCACTGAGCCACAGAAAAATCAGTCGGGGCCGTCTCACAAACCTGTGTCTCCCAGTAGACATCTTACTTTCAGCTGGGAGCATAGGTGAACCTTGTTCTCCAGACTTCAAATCTGGTGCAAATTGTACATATCAACAGAAGGGGTTTAAAACTTTTCTTGTAAGTATTTTCCCAAAGGATTCAATCTAGCTCATATGAAAGTCAATAGGCATTTTAGTCAGTAAGTGCATATAATTTTGTAAGTGTCACTTACTGTTGTTGTACTACTACATGTAATTTATCCCTTTCACACAAAGACCTTGAGTATTTTAATGGAGGTTTTAACTTTTAGTAAACCAATATGAAATCTATTTCCAAACATTTAAAAAAGTGCTATTAATACTAATCTTATGATCTAGTACATTTAGACATCTAATTTTTAAAACGCTCTTGCCTTTTTAGTACGTTTTTTCTTCTCTTTACAATTAGGTGTCATGATTTAATTTTTTTATTGCGTACAAGTTTGTTTTTAAAGTCAGACCCAATACATGATGTGTTATTTTCAAAGTTATTTCTATATAAATAGTGTTGATTTATAATACAAAATATAGGCAGTTGTATAAATATCACAAGAAGACCTTTATTTTGGCTAGATGGATCTGCCAAAAGCATACAACTTAATAAATATGTCTAGTACATTTTAAATGGAATGTTTCAGGTTCTGTTACGTGATTAAAAACAATTTATTCACCTGTGGTACAAGGAAGAAGATACATCACTTCTGTAACTAATATTGAGAAAGACATTTGCTATATATTTCTAGAGCTGTACAGGTTTACAGATGTATGTCTGGTGTCACCCTTCTGTCGCTGTTGACCTAGATGCCTAAATAATTTCTTGTAAAATGAGTAAGTAATCTACTTCCTTCTCTCCTTGTCACTCTGTTATTTTCAGTTTATTCTGCAATTCTGTTAAATGTTAATACTGCTCTCCTTCTGTCAAATTTCAGACTTTAAGTAGAATCTATAAGAAGTTACAGATGCAAACTGCATTGATACAATTGGATTTCTGTATTCAGAACAGATAATAATCATTTGAGTTCAGATGTCAGTTTTTGTATGCATGTCAGAAAAATCCTAATAAAGCTGAAACCACAAACTCAAAATAGCAACATTTTATATTAACATAAGAAATTAAAAGAAAAGCCAAAGGAAAGAAAAAAGGAGAGGAGACTAATAAAAGGGAAAACAAAATTAACAACAACAGAAAAATTGGACATACAATTAAGACATAATTTTGTCATTCTCTTTTCAACAGCAAAACCAATGGCTTTTTATGCCCCAAACAGATTCCTTAGAAAATGGGCTGATTCTGGGGTACTACTTTATAAGGAGAAATGCTGAAATTTTGAGATATTTCCCTTTTCTGTGCTCTACATCCTTTCCTCCTTAGCAGCTGGAGGTACTGTAAATAGTGAAATACATGTGATTGAGCATTCAAATTGACGTTAACAGGTGTGTGTCTGTATAGCATGCCCTGAAATTGTTTTGGTTCAAAAGCATATTAGAATACCTATCTTCATAATTTGGCTTTGCTGCAATCATAAGCAGCATACATCTAGACTAAAATTTATTTTGTCTGCCACACTGACCTCGATTACTTATTTCTGGCTGCGGATACAAGATCATTTATTTAGACCACATACATTATATTTGTATCCCATTTTATTCTGTTTTACGTTTTCAGTGTTAGGTATTTGCTGATTCAGTTTTACTTAATGACTTCTGGTGATGCTGGAAGTTTAACCGTGTGTCTGATCTCATGCATTGGACCAGCTGTTCACATCACATATCCTCATAACTGACAAGGGCAGTTCCCTTTGCTGTGAAATATTTGAAATCCAGCCCACACGTCCCTGTGTTTGTAATGTTATCAAGCTGTAACTGAGGATACATGCTTTTTTCTGCTTGAGCTAGAGTTACATTTTGCTATTTCTTTTTTGACTGACTAGATTCTTTTTCTTATTTCATTCGCCTCTATGTTTTTAGGAAGGAGTTCTCCCTTCCCACTCTGTGTCTAGCCCATGGGGCTGTCTGATCCACCCAATGACTTATGTTCAAAATGTGTTAGGGTGAAAACCAGATAAGGTACTTGAGCCTATCATTTGTCCTTTTAGTTTATTCCATTCCAAACAATCCTCCGGCTGCAAACTTCCCACCTCACTGGTACACAAGTGTCAATTATTTGCAGTGCCAACAATCCGCTTAGAGCTTGATCTGATATTTCTTAAGCAGATCACCTTGGCTTCAGTGGCAGAGAAATATAGGATTTGGCACTTTAAAAGGTTTTTTCCCCCCTGTAAACCAGCTTCATTGGTTTATTCTGGAAACCAATCTATATTGATATCTTCTTTGAAACATTTAGTGAGTCTCTCGTGATTTGGAGGGAGGGGCCTCCTCATGATTCCCAGTTCCTCTGATGAGGCCTGAGCCTTTAATATTTACATTTCTAATATCCTGAGTCCCTGACATTTTTCTGGGACTAACAAAAAAGGATGAAAGTGAATCAACTCAGTGAGAGAGAGTAAGGTTCCCTTCAAAGGAGTCCTGCAAGTATTTCAGCTGTCCCTAAATCTTCTGACTTGTTTTCTGGTACCAGGATTCAGAGCATAAAAACATTTGGATAAAAAATCAACACAGTCCCTTCAGGAAAGATTGTGGCTTTCATGATGTACCTATTATAATGAGTAAGGGGGTTTAGGGGTATTTCTTTGCAGACTACCCACGTTGTGGGTTACAGCACATAGGATGGGGTCAGGGAGAGCACTCTCCATCACACCACAGCTCCTCCCATGCTGATAGATGGGATATAGTGGAACAGTATTAACTTTGTTCTGCCCAGTGTGCCATCCGATGCAGCTAGAACTGGTGCAGAGAGGGAAGGGGATCTGCTGCTATCACCCTTTACCAGGTGCAGATTACTTTCCCACAGAATAAAAAGAGAACAATGGTCTGAATTGCAACTTAGAGTCAAATTTTCACTCCTAGTCTGCTCCACATCAACTATACATTTCCCCCTTATCTCACCGTAAGATATGTTTTCTTTTCAAATGTTCAAAAAACAAAAAAGCTATTCAAGTATATTTTGCCAGTGCATGTAAAATCTAGATATGTTGATACATTTTAAACAATACTGTATAATTATTAATTCTACACACAAATTCTCAATAATTAATGTAGCCTTTTAAAATGCTTTGAAGTAGAGAAAATTAAGACTCCTGTTTGAGAATAACACTAATTAAATAAACTTTTACATAAAATGCATGGTCAAACAAGCCTTTCAGAATATTCTCTAACTGTTATGTACATGTGTTTCTCTGAAAAAAAGCCCCTGAGACATATTGAAGTTATAAGATTATTAAAATGCATTTCTTATGAGACAAGAAAACTTACCATATAAAATTGTCAGTAAAACATACAGTATCGTTGTCACATTAAATCTACATTTAGAAAGTTATTACAGGATGTTTGTTACGTTCTAATGCTATAGAAAGCTTGTAAGATATTATTTGTGAAATAGTGTTTGAGCACATAGCTGAAGTTCTTTCATAATACATAGGTGCAAGTGGGCAGCATTAAGGTTTTATGTCCAATGTTAATTTTGGTGTTTGCTGACTTTTGAATGCAACTTTGTCCTAGAATTGCCAGGTGTCCAGTTTTGAATCGGACAGTCCAGTATTTGAGCTTTCTGTTTGGGAAACAAATTGAGAAAATATAAATGTCCGGTATTTTCTAAATAAGATGTAATGTAGATTGTGATGTAATGTCAAGTTGTCTGGTATTTTTGTTGAAACCATCTGGCAACCCTACTTTGTCCTGTCAGTAAAGTCAAGTTAAAACCATAAAGCTCCAATAAAGGAACTGAAAGTATTGTATGAGTCCGCTGAGCTGGATTTGATTTAAATCAGTAATGTGGGTAAATGTGTGGACACAATGAAATTGATGAAAAAAATCCATCAGTAACAGCTGTCAGGAGACTCCTGTTCTTGTGCCTGTAGGGACTGGGTACAACTGGCCCTATGCCAGAGCAAGGAGACCTTTCAACTTCATGGACCTGCTACCTCATTCCTGTGACAGTGAACTGCAGAGGGCTTCCTCTGCTGCCTCAGGGCCATTCCTGTGCTTGAAGTACTAACGCAGGGGTGGGGAATCATTTTTAGGTTGGGGGCCACTAACCTAGGGTATGTCTAGACTACATGCCTCTGCTGACAGAGGCATGTAAATTAGACTACCCGACATAGTCAATGAAGTGGGGGATTTAAATATTCCCCGCTTCATTAAAATAAAAATAGCCACCGCGCTGTGCCGGCTCAGCTGATCGTTGGCACAGTGCAGCAGTCAAGACATGGATCGGTCGAGAGGGAACGCCTTTGTTGACCACTTCCTTATGCCTCGTGAAACGAGGTTTACAGGAGCGGTCGACAAAGGGATTCCCTGTCAACCGATTCGCATCTTGACTGCCACGCTGTGCCAACAATCAGCTGAGCCAGAACAGCGCGGCGGCCATTTTTATTTTAATGAAGCGGGGGATATTTAAATCCCCACTTCATTGACTATGTCGGGTAGTCTAATTTACATGCCTCTGTCAGCAGAGGCATACCCCTATAGAAAAATCAGTTAGGGATCAAACATAAGTGGGAGGGGAAAAAAAGCCAAAACAAACAAACCCTCACTGATTTGACCCCTGACTGAGAAGGAAAAGGACATTCCTCACATTTCCCTCACACCAGAGCCTGTGGGGGCCCAGCCTAAGAGATTTTGTGTGCTCCATCCCTGCAGTGGGGAGGCTGGAGCGCCAGTGTAGCTCCCCAATCCGGCCCCCAAGCCTCACGATCCCTACCCCTGTATTAGACCATATACCCTCCCTCTTTCTCTATGATTTTGTAATGTGTACTCTCTCTGGAACTGAAGTGAGACCTCCAGAGGCTGTCATACATGTTTTTTGTTCACAGTTTAGTAAGCCCATGTTCAAATTTGGACTCTCTGCTTATCAGTCTCTTGTGCCCTTTTGTCCCAGTGATGGGATTTATAAACCTGCACTGAGACTGAAGCAGGGAGAGGCTGGAGCACTTCACAAAAGCTCCAACTCCAGGCACCGCCAAAAACTCTCTGGGGGTAAAGAAAGGTGCAGTACAAAGAGTACTCCGGAAGTGCAGGCAAGGAGGAAAGAAGGCATTCCCAAGAGGAGCGCCGCTTTGAGGCAGGAGGAGGAGAAGAAGCTGTTACTAAGGAGGCCTTGTTCGGAGTCTGGTTTTCCCCCCCCCTTTCCACATCACCCCATGGGTAGCAGAACCAAGTGTCCCTCACAACACTAGATTACCCTATACTTAGCCCTGGCATCAGCAGCACTTAGGGAGTTACCAACAAGGAAATGGACCTAAAGGGTCACAGGCACTTTGAACTAAAAGAGAGAGTAAAGCAGCAGGCCTGGACAACTAGATCCGCTGATTGAACAGACACTCATGCCACAATCCCTTAAGAATAAATTTCTAATAATGAAAAATATACTTGTTCCCATGGTAACGTCTTTTATGGGGGGGGGGACAATGAATTAATATCTAAGCAGGCTGGAAACAATCTCTGAAATGAAAGTTGCAAGAACAACACATGTTAAATTTCACAGTTTCCATAAAGACGGAACCATAAGTGGTAGATTTAGAAATGTCAGTTTTAGAGATTAATCTGTGCTGCAAAATTTGGATCATATTGAAAATTTTCACAAATTTCAATTGATTTACATGTTTCAGTCCTATCCTCTCTCCAATGAATGGTAATCTACAATGTGGTTATCAAATAATATAGTTGTTAATAATTGCAGTTTTTATTTTTTTCATACATTTTTACATTAGCGTGCTGAGGAGAGGTGGATATATCATTTCAAACTATACTTGTATATAATTGTATTATTTGCTGAGGGCCTTGCAAAACTACCATAAAATTTATTACTTCAGGCACAAAAATTCTTCTCCCTTTCTTTACTATAATGTTTGTAAATTACCAAAAATATTTGTTCTGGCTCATCAAATAATTGCTTGTCCTGAATAAGTGGGCAATATAGATTTTTGTTGGGCTAATTTACTACTTAGATTGGTTTTAACCCTAGAAAAATGTTGTTTGCATGGCTTTATCTGTTAAAAAGATATTGAAACTTGCTTTAAGAAGATAACAGGAGCTAATGGCAGGATATTTGTTTAAAGTTTTACATTAGTGCTGCTATAGCGGCAATTTCTTAGTGACATAAAAGGAAGGAAAATAGCTGGAGGTGGGACAGAAAGCAGGCTGGCATGAAGAAGACTGTCTCCTTCTCACCCCTTGCAGATGATATAGCTTGCATCAGGATTTTGCTTAATGTGGAAGTTGTTCTCCTTGAATACTGAATCAGCTTACTCGGTAAATTCCAGACATGCTTAATTATCCTGCTCAATTTTCTGGAATAGGAGAACCAGGAGAGTCACCTGGATCCTTTGCACTCAGCAAATATATGTGCACAAGTTAGTAGGGCCCTTGCAGAGGAGAATCCTTTCCATCATTCAGCCTTATTGCTGTGTTGGAGTTTTGGGAATTTCAGTTGGGGTGCAGTCAGAAAAATGAACAGTTCCTGTGTCTTAGCAAGCTTAGTGAAAACTGGTGGTTAAGAGAATTATCACCAGAATGTTCAGAATTGAGGGCAAAATGTCAAATAAAAGTGGATTTGAGCCCTTGATCTCTTGATGCTAGTGATGGAATTAGCTATAAAATATGACTGTTCATTTACATTAAGAGCTATTGCTCTTTTATATGTCTCCCCAATGTATCCCTCACTGACGTACTTTGAATAAAATAATAAGCAAAAGATATTATCTTGAGTACTGAAGCTAATTTCTATCACTGGCTAATAACTTTTTATTGTTCTTCATTGAAGATCTTTTTTGAGGATGATGGTTAGGTAGAAGTAGTAATGAACAAGTAAGTCTTGCCATATTGTAAAATAATCAATAAAACTCTCCCAGTCAAGATTGCAATTCTGGTACAGATTAACATGACTGTTTTTCTTAATAGAAGACCATAAATAGAACAAATAATGATAATAGTAATCATGAGTCTGAGATTTAGTAAAAGTTTAGTTTTACTTTAAGGTGGATGAAGCTCTGGACTGAAGGAAACTTGAAAGCAGGATACTGTCGCATTTAAGAGTACCCCTGAATCAGGATTCCTCAAAGGCTGATTTTGCAATAGAAATGCTTGTAGTGACCTTCTAGTTTATCTGCATTCAGGATGCTTGCACAGATACCAGAAATGGATTCAGGATAAGGAGGAATTCTTGTGGATAATAAAAGAATGGTAAATGATGTATAACTCTTAGTTCTCTGAACATGGTAAGACAAATAATAATACTTTGCACTATTAGCACCTTTTATCTGAAGATCTCTACATGTTTTATAAACATTAGTTATACTTCACAACTCTGGCAGGTAGTCAGGGAATGTTTTCCCCATTTTGAAGATGGCTTTCGGGAGCCATAGTTTAGCAAAAGAATTTGCCCAGTGTAATATAAGATGGCATGCAGGTCACAGATAGGAATCAGAACTGTGCTGTCTTGATTCCAGTCTCGGGTACTCTGCTCTGCTACTACAAAACCCTCCTAGTTTAGTAACACCTGGCAAGGTAGAACATAAGGAGTTCTTTTCTGCAGAAAAGTAAGGTACGGTAATCTTATAGTTCTGGCCAGTCTTTACCAAGATGATATGTTATCCATTTCTTTCGGTCTCATGTTTGTACATATGTTACAAGAGTATCCTCAAATTGCAAAATTACATCTCTCAGTTTAATTATCATTAATCATGTCATTTCAGCCATAAAATAAACTCTAGCCCAGTGGTGGGCAACCTAGGCTGCATGCAGCCCACTGGGGCACCACCTGTGACCCACGGACCCTCTGTCTGCCTCCCTCCCCTACATGCCTCTCATGCAGTGGGGGACTAGATCCCCGCACTTCTTACTCCTCCCCCTGCCTCTCAGCACTTTTGGAGAACCACAAATCACCTGATCCACACTCCATCCCTGCTTCTCCCCCACCCTCCCAGAGCTTGAATGTGTCAAAACAGCTGTTAATGGCTGTTCAAGTATCTGGGAGGGAGGAGAAGGAGCGGGGTCAGAGCACAAATTAGCGCATTCGTGGCCCTTCCAAAGTGCTGTCATGGAAGGGGAAGAGTAGTTAGTGTGGTGTTCCAGTGCCCCAGTGAGAGAGAGGCACGTAGGGGAGGGGAGCAGACAGAGGATCTGCGAGCCATAGGTAGAACCCCAGTGGGCCATGGACTACTATGTCCTACTGAGATGAAAGGCCACTCATATGTTCCACTCACTATTCTTGGCTGGCCATGGCTTCTGTAGCTTCTTAATGCCATTGCCAGGCAAAATTATTCATTAGCTGACAAAGAATTTTTTTATACAGTAATATATGTTAAAGAGGGAGAAGTTATTGATGTTTGAATTACAGGTATCAATTTCTGTTTGTTAGAAGAGCTGATCATATCAATAGGTTAATAAAGAGAAGCTCTTTTTTGCTGACGACTGTGCACTGATGGCACATGAGGAATCTGAACTCCAGCTTATTGTCAACAAGTTTGCTGAAGCCACTTGCCTCTTTGGTTTGACCATCAGCCTAGGAAAGACCAAGGTACTATTTCAGCCTGCTCCAGGATCTGCTGCTCTCCTCCCTTCAATCTCTATTGAAGGAACAGAGTTAAAAACAGTGGAGGAGTTTAAGTACCTCAGCAGTGTGATAGCCAATGATGGCTCCCTTGATAAGAAAGAAATCAATGCCAGGATCTGCAAAGCCAATCAGGCATTAGGACGTCTGAAAGCATGAGTGTTGAATCAGCATAATAGTCAACAGTCCGCTAAACTGAAAGTGTACAGGTCTGTAGTCTTGACCAGCCCTCCTGTATGGATGTGAAGCCTGGACCTTGTACAGAAAACATGTAAAACTACTGGAGTGCTTCCACACACGCAGCCTGAGGTCATTACTGCACATTCGATGGCAGGACAGAGTCACGAACTTGGAAGTCCTTGACAAAGCAGGAACCACAAGCATTGAAGCCATGATTCTGAAAGTCCAGCTTCATTGGACAGGGCATGTCATTCGAATGGAGGAGTCAATTATTCCTAAGCAATTCCTCTTCGGTGAACTCTCCCACGGCAAAAGGAATCAAGGTAGGCCTTGCAAGAGCTATAAAGACTGCGTAAAGGCCAACATTGCTCAGGCTAGATTAAAGCCAAAGCAGCTAGAGCAGCATGCAGAAGACCAAACAGGCTGGCATGCTCTCGTACGACACGCGTATGACAACTTCGAAGAGCAGCGACACATACACCTGATTGATGCTTGTGAGAGGAGAAAAGCAACAGTAGCAGCCACACCGACAGGGCCAGGACAATTCCTTTGCCCCCACTGTGAATGCCCATGCAGTTCAAGGCTTGGACTCCTCAGCCACATGCGAGTCCACAACCGATGAGCCTGTGCAAGCTCAAGACGTCATCGTCAGACATGACGGACTACCAACAACAAATTAAAAGACCCATAGAATTTAGTCAGATTTCCCTTGCAACTTGCCAGATCATAAAATGCAAGTTGGAAAATATAGAGTAGTATAGTATGAAAGGAGTATTCCCTGGACGGAGTTCAAATATTTTTTTTAATTCTGTGTGTTCTGAGGGATAATTTAACACACACTTTTAAAAAAGAGCAATGACCAGAACTGCATATTCCCCATATGGTAGAGATTTACTATTTGAACTACTCTTTGCAAACAAGGCACATTGACCTCAGTAGATTATCATTACTGATTTCAATTTTATATGATTTTACATCAGAACTAATGGCTTGTTTCCTGGTGATCTGTGGGAATTTTCAGAAACCAAATATATATTGGGTTTATATGGGTATGTACCGTATTCATGTGTCTTGGAAAACCAACTCCATAAGGAATATTGTAGTGTAAATTGTCTTGTGTTGATCTGTTCAAAAGTTCATGCATGATAGGCAAAGACTTTTATATAAAGATTTTAAGTGCATTAGATTGTGTGACATACCTCACAAATCTAGCACTTAGAGTCATGGTTGAGTGCATGAACTTTGAGATCAAAGGTGCTGGAGTAGGACCAGGTCTACATTACAAACTTTTGGAGGCATAGTTACGTCAGTTGGGATGTAAGAGGTGTGACCTTTGCCTGACATAGCTGTGCTGGCAAAAGCCCTTCATATAGACTCACTCACAATAGAAAATATAGTTTTGCCAGTATAACTTATTTGTTTGGGGTGAAGCTGGGCAAAAAAAAAAAAAAAAAAAAATCATAGTTTTGATGGTATAAGCCAGGGGTGGGGAACCTAAGGCCCGAGGGCTGGATGCAGCCCCAGCTTGCCTGGATCCAGCCCCTGAAGCTCAGGGCTCCCCTCCCAGCCTGCTCCTGCACTCTCCCTCCTGCTCAGACCCATGCCCCAAGCCTGCTTTCCAGCAGCCTCCTCCCATACACTGAACCCCTCATTTTTGGCCCCACCCCAGAGCCTAGGAGAGCCTACAAAATCTACTAGCCTGGGCCCCCCTAGGCTATGTCAGTTAGGGAGTTTTTTTGCTTCTCACTTTTGTTCGGCCCCCGACTGATTTTTCTGTGGTTTAGTGGCCCGCAGCCCAAAAAAGGTTCCTCACTCCTATAAGTTATGCTCATATAGGAACACTTTGCCAATGTTGTACAGCAGTACAGGGAAAATACTCCTAATATAGACCTAGATCACATCTGTCCATGATCTCCATTGAATATCTTCTGCAGGAAACAGCATAGAAGTGTTTGAGAAAGGGAAAAGTTTGGAAAATCACTGTTTGAATGCAGGGCCTATGTTTTTAGAGCTCTAAGTATTGTACAATGAAACAACATTCTTTTCTCTATGTGAAAGGAATGATTGTATGCTCAGAGATTTGAAAGATTCATGACAGTCCTACTTGTGAAATCTATTTTGTTAAATAATAAGCGGGAGTGATTTTATTTTCATCTCTGAGGAGTCTCAAATCAGAATCCAAGAAAGGAGATAGGGGATTTCCAGTAGCTCAGAAGTATGATTGCACATGTCCTTGAAGAAGTTGGATCCATTTCAGAAACTGACTTTAACAAGACTGGGGCTTTCATTGGAAAATATTCTCTTCAGGTTTTAAAATGCTACAAAAATATTTTATTCCTTTACCCATTAGGAAATTGATGCTTTGTCTAACTGTCTTTTGTCTAAAGCTGCTTAACTAATCATTTTAGTCATAGTACTGGATCTGACTATATCTGTATATTTATTTATAGCACTACATCTTAAAAGGAAACACTGGATTTTTTTACCCTTTTGCTTCCTTAGGATGTACTAAAAATATGAAGTTTCTTTTCAAAATAGCAGTTGGATCTGCTTTTTTATTAAGTCCTGTCTTCCCTGGTTTTGCATTTGGTATGTTGGTTGGGAATATCTCAGGAACATAGAGGAAGAGCTCTCAAACTTTCATTAAAGGAACATGCTATTGAATCTTTTCTGCCACCTACAGTTCATAAGTGTTTGCATGTTTGAAAATTCAGAGAAATAATATATCGTGAAATCAAACAAAATGTGAATAGAATAAAAGTACTGTATCAGATTAGTGGTCTCACTACTCAAGGACCTTGTTTCCAACGTTGTCCAATATCAGATACTTCAGAGAAAGAAACCCCATGAGGGATGTAAAAATGGTTAATATACTAACCGTGTAACCGATTACAGTTCAGTCAGTTATACCATTTAACATTGCCAGTGCTCCTAGAAGCTGCCAGCTCTGCAGGCTGCCGGCGCTACAGGCTTCTGGCGCCAGCAGCCCATGGTAGTTTAACTGCTAACTGGAACTGATATGCACCAGCTTATTGGTTAACTGCCTAAACTCTTCCATTCCTAAACCCCATAACTGACAATTACGGAATAACCTGCACAGGGAGCTTTTTTTCCAAAGCTGGCACTTAGCAGAACCCTGCAGAATGAAAGTTCATGTCCGTTATATATTTGTAATCTATTTTATTTAACTAGATATTCATCCCATATAAATGACTAATCCTTTTTTTTAAAACCTGCTAAGCTGTTGGCCTTTATTATATGGCAGTGAGTTGCACAAGTGAATATATGCATTATATTAAACAAAAATAAAATAAAACAAATTTGTATACCCATATAAACAGTGTTTTCTTCTCAGATTTAATTTTTTGTGCCTTCTGGTTTCATTTGAATGATGCTTTGTTCCATTATGAGAGGGCAAACCGGTTCACCCCACTGCCCTTTTTATACTTTTTGTCATTTTATATAGGTCTATCATGCTATCTACTATTTGACTCTTCCATGTATTGTAAAGCATTTGTACATTACATGAGCCAAATTCAGAGTAATAGATAAGGTGAAGTTACACCATCAGTAAATAGATGTGAGTCTAAGCTGATAGTAGGCTGGAAGATGTGTGTTACACCAATTTAGTCTCATTCTGACCTTTGAATTTGGTTCCCATATGTGCACCTGTTAGTTAGCAGGTTCTTCTGCTCTGTTGGTAATATGGAACAGTCAAATTTCCTTACAGGTTCCTGATGATGTATAATAATTTTCTTCTCTCTTTGTCTTTCTAGCTATATCTCCTGCATTCAGGGTGAAAGTTTGATTTGTAATGAAGTCCAAATATAACAGTGTTCTTTTTTATTAGGGATGTTGATTAATTGCAGTTAACTCATGCAATTAACTAAAAAAAAGTCACGATTAATCTCAATTTTAATCACATTGTTGGAATTTATTAAATATTTTGGATGTTTTTCTACAATTTCAAATACATTGATTTCAACCACAATACAAAGTATATATTACTCACTTTATATTATTTTTATTACAAATATTTACACTGTAAAATGATAAAATGAATAGTATTATGCAATTCACCTCATACAAGTACTGTAGTGGAATCTCTTTACTATGAAAGTGAAGTTTACAAATGCAGATTTTTTTATTACATAAATGTGCTCAGTCACAAAACAATGTAAAACTTTAGAGCCTATAATTCCTCTTGGTCCTACTTCTTGTTCATCCTGTGATTCCAATAAACAAGAGTGTTTACTTTTGCAGGAGATGATACTGCTTGCTTCTTGATTTTAATGTCACCTGAAAGTGAGAACAGGTATTCACATGACATTGTGCTAGCTGGCATCACAATATATTTATATGTTAGATGCTCTAAGGATTCATATGACCCTTCATGATTTAACTACCATTCCAGAGGACATGCATCCATGCTGGAGACAGGCTCTGCTTGATAAGGATCCAAAGCAGAGCAGACCAATGAATGTTCCCTTTCATCATCTGAGTTGGATGCCACCAGCAAAAAATTGAGTTTCTTTTTTGGTGGTTTGGGTTCTGTAGTTTCTGCATCAGAGTGCTGCTCTTTTAATATTTCTGAAATCATTTCATCCTCTCACATATTTAGAACTAAGATGATAATCTCCTCAGGGCATAGATGGATATTTGTAGTTCTTTGAATGCTTGCTCACATTGATTCCAGTAAGGAGTGTGCACACCATGTGTTTGGTCATTGGAAACTATTTCCCTTAGCAGCTCCCATTGGGTCAGTTGGGGAGCCCCCTGGAGTGGCGGCATTGGAACAGTGCTTAGCTTGCTGACTGCAAGTCTCCCTTAGCTTACCAGTTCGTTATTCAAGTTCCCTTTCCCTTCTTCTTTATTTTCTTAAATATTGTAATTAGGTATTGTCCACATCCCCTTTCCTGGTTTGGGCTTTGGGATATGCTCAAAGCCCAAGGTTTCAAGTCTTATGATGTACGCTGGAGGCCTATGCCTAGTAGCGAACCCCCATGACTCGTGCCTGGGGAAGACACATCAATTTGAACACTGCAGGATCTGTAAGGCTTTCAAGCCTAGGACCAGTAAAGAATACCCCAGAAGCTGTATTTCATCCAGCGGCCCCAGACTGGACTCATTGTGGAGCACCTTGGCATCAATCCAGGACATGGTGCCGAGGAAGGACTCTAGTGCTAGAGACCCTTGTCACCCAAGGTCACTGGTACCACAGCCTGGAACAGCATCATGACACTGCTCCACATCCCCAGCACCTCAAAAGTGCCCCAAGATTGTGGACAGAGGGTGCTCTTCCTAGAGAGTTCCAGGATCCTCAGGAAAGACCTTGCTGTGCCAGAGAGAGGACTCTGTGCCCAGGCAGCAGGATCTCAGGCTCTCAACTCCAGCATCCCAGCAGACACCATTGAGTCAAGCTCTTGGTGACTCTCCAGCGAGGCACTGCTAGATGGAGGTGTTAGATCCCCTACACCCAAGACACTTTGAGGCAGATAAAGACTTATAGAGCTCACCAAATCTCAGCTCCCAGCTGCCAGAGAAAAGCCTCCGGCAATGTCTAGGTGGGTTCAGTTGAAGGGCAAGCCCAAAATGATGCAGTGCTCTCCCATCCCAGACTGACACTGAGTATGGCACTAATCCAGGTGTCTGTCGCAGCATCACTCTGACACCAGGACATGAGTGCCTGACATTGAGAGTGTTGATCTGTTTCCCTGATAGTGGTTCAGGTCACCTTTGCAGAATGGGCACTGAGGTGCAGGACTAATGCATGATAACCACTCACTGGAACCAGAGACATGGCATCAGTCATGGTTTCAGGATAGTCGGCACTGATCCTCAACATAATCTTTGAGTCACTGATCTCTAACATCCTCATAGCACTGGCCCCCCTACATAAAAATCATCAGCACCGCCATGGTTGTCACCGTTGGGAATCATCCAATTTGGAAGCCACCTCTGCTTACTCGTGGCACAATACACACCACTAGATTAGGCGCTGCCAGAATTGACAGCAGTCTGCTACCCACAGTAGCCACCTTCCCCCACCCCCATGCAGTGACTCTTCTGGGTCCCCTAGTCTTGTCATTTAAGCCCAGGATACCCCTTCCAGAGTCTCCAGGTCAGTAATTTCTGGTTGCTCTCCCTCCCAGTTCCCAAGGGTTAGACTTACCCCTTGGGTTACTGATGTGACCATCTCCAGACTCACCCCTCATCCCTCAGAGGACTCATCACCAGGAGACATCAGACTGGGCTAGCAGAGGATCCTAATTAGGCCCAGGACTGACCGTGGCAGTTCTGAGACCAGGAGGACCTGATACCCCGGCCCCCATCAACCACTTAGTCGTCGTCACCAGACAAGGCTGTTGCAGGGACTTCTGCCTCATGTTTTCTGCCCCCCCACACACACCGACCATAGGGGACATCGGGATCTGCTCCATCGCATTTCATGGAACACGAGTCTTTCAGTGGAGAAAATGGCCAAATCTAAGGACTCAGTGGTTGATATCCTCACCCCAGAAGGCCCATCCAGGGCAGTGTCCGCTGTTATAAAAACTATACAAACCAATAACAAAACTCTTTGGTAGACCTCATCCTCCATCCCACCCACTGCCAGGGAGTAAAAAGAAAATAATTTGTCCTCTCTAAGTGATATGAATTTTTATTCTTCCACCCACAGCTTTGTTCTCTTGTAGTCTTGGTTGGTAACAAAAAGGAGTACCAGGGGCAAGAGGCACTGACCCCAATGGCCAAGGAGGTAAAGTATATGGACTTCTTTGGGAGGAAAATCTATGCAGCAGGGAGCCTACAGATGAGGCTAGCCAATCAGCAGGCTATCCTCAGCAGGAGCAATTTCAACTCCTGGGACTCTGGCCAAATTCAAGGAATTGCTCCCCATGGAGGCAAGCCACCCTAGTATTCCATCCAGGAGAGATGGGATGCTCTGGGTTTGCTAACCTTATGGTAAGCCATTTACTGAAGGGCATGGAGAACTTATATCCACATTTACAACCACCAATTCCTGCTTTGGACCTGAAATTGGTCCTCTGCAGATTAATGGTAGCCCCATTTAAACCTCTTGCAACATGTTCACTTCTCTACCTCTCATGGAAAGTGGCATTTTTGGTAAGTGGTCTTTCATTACGACAGGGTGCAACTCAGATCCTACCCAACACCATCACAGATGGTAAGAAGGAACCGAAAGGGGGTCAGGTTGACTGGGTCATATATTGAACACCATGAATGCACCACTTCAGCATGCTCCCCAGCTGACCCAACAGAAGTTGCTAAGGGAAGAAGTTTTCAATGACCATGCATACGGTATATTTATGCCTGATTGGAATGGATGTGAAGAACACATCTTGAAGAACAACAGTTATGGAAAGGTGAGTAGCTGTCTTTTGTATCTTTTTACAAGGTGGAGCTCATTGCTAATGTTCATTCAATAATAATCTTTCAATAAATTGCCCAGCATGTCTGCTGATAAACTTGCTATGTTCAGTATAACTCTAGAAAAGGAAACAGTTGTTATGACTGAGTAGGCATAGATAACTGTGTTTTGTTTGGTCTGCCATAATAGTCACCCAAAGCATGTGGTGCATGAATAAGACATGGCACAATCAAGTTCCGTATTAATCATGTTTTCATGTTCACCATTGAAAACATTTCTTTAAATCAGCACAGCTGTTTCTCTGGTATTTTTTTATACAAAAAAATCTGGCGGAGTGAACACACAGTCATCTCTGGTGTGTGTGGCATTATCTGTTTAGTCTACAAGCTGCTGGGGTAGGGCCTGTATCGTCTGTGCTTTTTTCAGTGCCAAGTACACTGTTGACATTTAACCAATAATATATAATAATTATGCTAAAGAGCCTATATTCAAAGAATGGTAGTTAGGTTGCAAAGTCAAGTAGTCAACATTTAGAAAATACCAGACGACCTTAATTCTGCCCCCTGGTTCATCCAACCTATTCATAAAATGAGAGAGGATCCTGTGGAAAAAAAATAGCATGTGATCATGTAATTAAGAATGGTACCATGCAGCAGTGACTCTCAGCCTGTTTCGGGAGTCTGATTTGTCTTTCATGCCCTCAGGTTTTACTTCATGTAAAAACTATTTGCTTACCAAATCAGACACAGAAATACAATTGTTACAGTCCTCTAAAATTACAAATTGCTTCTTTTTCATTGTTACAATATGATTATCAAAGAAATCAATTGGAAGATTATACTTACATTACAGTGTATAGTATTTAGAGCACTATAAACAAGTTGTATGAAATTTTAGTTTTGTCCTGTTTTCACTACTGCTTTTTATGTAACCTGTTGTAAAATTAGGCAAATATCTAGAAGAGTAGATGTCCACCCCCCGGAAGACTTCTTCATACACCTAAGTGTTACAGATACCCTGGCTGAATACCACTGTCATATGGTATACACACAAGGAGATATATATATATATATATATGATTGTATTTTCTGGGTCTTGGCGGCAAAGTCTTCCTCCCTTTGTTATAGTCAGTCTGACTATTCCCATGTATCTTAATACATTTTGTGATGCTGCTGCTGCTTTGGTGGTAGGGTCATCCCAACCTCAGAGCGTTTGTATGTTCTTAGTTATTTTGGAAGGTTGCCAATATTTTCCTGAAAGCACAAGCAAGAGATGAGAAATGGTGACTTTTAGCAGTTTATTTTTCAGAAAAAGCTGAAATTCATGTTTTCATGGGACAAAGAAAAGGCGCTTCTGTAGCCTTTGGGCATTCACCCTGCAGAACATCAAAAGGTTGCTACAAACAAAGGCGGTGGGTGGGGGGACGGGGGACAGGGGGGCAGGAGAGAGGATTCCTAAGGAAAAGGTCGCAAAAAAAAAAATTGAAAGTGTTAGTCAACTCAGTCATTACCAGCTCTCCCTTTACTGCGTTTTGACAATGAGGGTGTGTCTACATTGCATCCAGAGCTCAAAATAAGCGACATAATTTAAGCTACACAAATTGCGTAGCTTATTTCTAATTAATTTTGAAATAGCTTATTTTGAAATTTGTTGCTGTCTACACAAACCTTCTTTCAAAATAAATAACTATTTTGAAACGTCCCTTACTCCTCGTGGAATGAGGTTTACAGGGATGTCGGAATAGCAAGCTCATTATATTTTGAAAGCTAATGACACACTGGTAATTAATGTAACTGTGAAATATATGTATTAACACTACATAAGGAATTATGGACACCCACTGATTTTACACTTTAAAGTCTGTGATCAAGCAAAGGGAGAAACAGAAGGGACAGGACACAGTAGCTGTCTACCTCTCTGCAATGTAAATGAAACATTATAAATTGAAAGCATTATAAATTGAAGCCCCATTCACATACAAATCAGCAGGGTGATAGAAAGTCGAAGGGAAGGCAAAACCAGGAGAGGCCATCTTGATTGGAGACAAAAAAAGGAAGAGTTTTAGGAAATATAAGAAGAAGCAAAATACATAGGTAACAGTCTGCTGTTAACCTTTGAAAGCTGGATCCCCTAGTCTGCAGGGCTAGGTATGCTGGTAACTTGTTGTAAGTAAGAAAGCTGCTTAGGCAAAGATTATAACTTGCTAAGATTAAGTATTAGCCACTAGAAAGTGTATTTTATGTTTGTTTTGTTTGTATTTAAACTTCTTTCTCTTTCTTTTGCTTAGTATCACTGATCTGTTCTTTGCCAATAAACTTATTCTTGGTTTTTTTGGGTTTTTACAAAAATTGTGCAGTAAGGTAAAGTGAAGTGAGCCTTCAGTAACCTGGTGCATACTCTGTCTCTTCAGAGGCAGCAAAGTTAATATTTTTTTGTGAGAGGGTCTGGACTCTGCAGGGGTACAGACATCTCTGGAGACCTGGGGTGCACTGATTGTTAGGCAAGGTTTAGAATGGCAGAGTTTTGGAAAGTTTGCTGACAAGGCAGACAGGCTGGTGTATCGGGAGCAGACACATGGTTTAGCAATGGCAGTGCTCTCACTCTTGCTAGAGGAGACAGCTAAAACTGGCTAACAATTCTGGGTGTCCTAGGCATGATGTACACATATATGAGTGGGAATATGTATATAGTTACCATTCATGATTTTTTTTTGAGTGGATATTAAACATTAAAAAGAAGGTATGGTTGCATTATATCTCAATATTTAAAATATCTAAATCGAGGTCGGCAACCTTTGGCATGTGGCCCATTAGGGTAATTTGCTGATGGGCTGCAAGTCATTTTGCTTACATTGAGTGTCCACAGGCACACACGTTCTCCATCTCCCATGCACACACGTGCAGCTCCCAGTGGCCACAGTTTACCTCTGTCAGCAAACCAGAGCTGTGGGAAGTGGTGACCAGCATGGCCCTGCGTTCCGCGCCACTTCCCGCAGCTCCCATTGGCCAGGAGCAGCCAACCGTGGCCTCTGGGAGCTGTGGGGTCATTTGTGGCCTACCAGCGGATTACCCTGATGGGCTGCATGACACAGGATGCTGACCTGTGCAGGTTTTTAGAGAAGGATCTCAAGATGTAGATGGTGCAGTTGGATATTTAAAATATGCAGGCTGTTATTTCCTTTCTCTTACCACATGTCCTCAGATGGAACTAAGGGTGGTGGTGGGGGGAAGAATCTCTTTTCCTCATGGAAAAATCTACTTAAAAGGTTTAAACACTTAAAAAAAATCTAGGAAACCCATTCTTGGAATGATGGTTGTCAGTGGCCAGGTTAGTGAAAGAACGCAGTATGACTTGTTTTTTTAAAAAGAGTTCAGGAATCAGTGAACTGATATAGTACTGTACTTGATTTTATGCTTGGTTATCTCATCACTGACAGAATTGTATATGACTGTTTTATGTATTTTTTTAAATTTATTTAAAGTGATACTCACACACAGTAGGCAAACTTAAGCACTCGTTAGATAAATCACTTTCAAAGTACAGAGTGACTGCAGTGAAGTCTGTACTGGATGAACATTTAAATCTTTACTCATATGGATTAAAGAATATATTCCACTGACATCTGTAACTAATCATATCTAAAGCTGCACGGTATGTAATGAGAAGCTTGGTATTAGTCACATTAGTGCACATGGCACAATTCACATGCTTGGAGTAAAGAAAAGAGTTGTTTGAAATTCACGCCCTAATGAAAGCTCCCGAGTCATCCTGCATCCTAAGATTTAATAAACTCACCTGTTGCTATACCTACATAGACCCAGATAAATAATATTAGTGATAGTTGGGTAACTTCATTATCTTCTAAATAACCACCCAAAACCCTGGAGGGGAAAAAAATCACAGTGCATTCTCTCTGTGCTTTATATTATGTGTATGGAGGGCTAGAGTCTTAGCTATACAGGTTAAACCTCTCAGATCTAGGACTGTCTGGTCCGGCAACGCTTGTGGCCCAGTTGAACCATGGATGTTGCTGGACCAAAGAGCCCTGGCATGTGGCCAGTGGCCCCTGGGAAGCCGCAGTCTGGGGATCCCTGACCAGGCTGGCAGTGGCTGGGGATCCTCAGGTCTCTTGGCTATACCAGGAGCAGTGGGGCCAGAGGGCAGCCATGGACCTCTGGGGCCATGGTTCCCTAGCCAGGTTGGAAGCAAGTAGGGATAGGAGGCTGGGAGGCCAGCGGCAGGGAACCTCCCCGGTCCAGCAAAATACCCCATTCTGAACCAGTCAGGCCCTGATGGTGCCGGACCCAGAAGGTCCAATTTGTACTTGTGAAACCCCACTAACTTAAATGAAGTGACATAGGTGTAAATGGGAACAGAATTTAACCAAATGTTAAATGTTTGATATTCAGATTCTTTTTTCCCCCAAAGATCTTTTGAACAAAGCCTGCTACAAAGCTAGAGTCTACTGCTCTCTCCTAACCTGAAACCCTTCTCAGAACTATGCCCACAACTTGGCAATGTGCTTGACAGATGGAATGATATGGTCTGCACTAGCTCAAGCCCAAAGAATGTCATGCTCCCTGGGAAAGTACAGGCAGTCCCCGGGTTACGTACAAGATAGGGACTGTAGGTTTGTTCTTAAGTTGAATCTGAATGTAAGTCGGAACTGGCATCCAGATTCAGCCGCTGAACTTAAGAACCCCAGGCATCCCCAAGTCAGCTGCTGCTGAAACTGATCAGCAGCTGATTCCAGGAAGCCCGGGGCAGAGCAACACTGCCTCGGGCTTCCTGTAGTCAGCCGCTGGTCAGTTTCTGCAGCGGCTAACTTGGGGATGCCTGGGGCAGAGCAGCTCGGGTGCTGCTGGGTTGGTCCAGTAGCGCGGCCGCTACTCGGCGCTACTGGACCAACCCAGCAGCACCCCAGCTGCTCTGCCCCAGGCATCCTGATTCAGCCACTGCTGAAACTGATCAGCAGTGGCTGAATCAGGACTCCTGGGGCAGAGTAGCTGGGGTGCTGCCGGGTTGGTCCAGTAGCGCCAAGGAGCGGTGCTGTGGGACCAACCGGCAGCGCCCCACCTGCTCTACCACAGGCCCCGGGCTTTGCTCCACATCTCCCTGGTCTGCTGAGGGGGGCACTAGCTGCGTCCCCCCCAGCAGACCAGGGAGACGCTGAGCAAAGCGGCGGAGGACCCGGGGCCGGACCTGCGGCGCTTCCAGCTGATCTGAAAGCGGCCGCGGGTCAGGCCCCGGGTCCTGCGCCGCTTTGGTCCCCGTCTCCCTGGTCTGCTGGCTCCCGCAGCAGAGCAGGGAGACGGGGAGCAGCTTTTCTCGCCCCGGAGGAGGCGGGCGGCGGGACCAGGCGTCCCGCCGCTCCAGTCCTCCGGGGCGAGAAAATCCCCGTTCGTATGTGCGGATCCGACGTAACTCGGGGACTGCCTGTACATTTACACTTGAAGTTTGTACTAACATAGAACAAGTAACACAGAATTTTGACATACAACAGTTAACATTTCTCTCCTGTCTATGCTCCCTAATTGTACACACATGCCTGATGACAATACGACTTGGGATGTACAGGTTAAATCTCTCTAGTCCAGCACCCTTGGGACCTTACCGGTGCCGAACCAGAGAATTTGCCATATGAGATCAGAGAGGGAGGTCATACCCATCCAGAAGCAGATGCTATTGCTATCTGGAAGCTGGCTCCTGCAGACTTCTACAAGTCAACAGCTGCCAACTGCCGCTTTCCCTCCAGTTTTCTCCCCTCTTTAGGAGTGTCCCTTCCAGAATCCTTGCTCTGCTAGGCTCCCCAGGGAGCTCTCTGTCTCTAGGCTGCCTATTTTAGGAGCCCATTTTCTGCTTCAGTCCACTTCTTATGAGCTTTCTCTTTCCCAAGGAGTGCCTCCTCTGACTGAGCTTGGCTGAGCTGTACTAGGTTCATGAGCTGTTAATCAGTCACCTGGGCAGCCATTTACCCCCTGCCTTCAGAAGGCCGTCATAGAAAGACTGGGGCCCTAGTCTCCCTTACAGGGTCAGTGGTGGAATGTGCATTTGGTCAACTGAAGGCAAGACAGCACCGCCTACTGGCCTGTTCAGATGCCACTGTGTTATTGATGCATGCTGCACAGATATGTGGGGATAAGAGAGAGAACTTTTATCAGGATTGGGTAGAAGATAATGTTGGTTTATGGGTCTTAAACCGGAAAGCGTGCACCTTGGTAACCAGGTCCAAGAGAGGAAGGGAAGTAAGGGATGCCTTGGTGTGCCCACATCCTTACTTTGCAGTGGGAAATGTGACAGTGTGGTGTTTTATGAAGTGCTTTTGTAGCTGAGTCTGTCCCAGGATATTAGAGAAACATGATGAGTGAGGTAATATCTTTTTTCGGACCAACAGAAGTTGATCCGATAAAAGAAAGTATGTAACCCACCTGGTTCCTCTACTGTGGAGTTATGCAGGTCACCTGAACTACATATAACTATTTACATATTCTTAACCTGTAATTATTAAAAACTTTGGTTTGAACTTCCTGTCTCTTTATTGTTTCCCAAACACTTGACTAATTTGTGCTTCTTAATGATCAACTAGTAACATATTAGGCAGGGAATTCCCTTTAGGCATCTCCATTCAAGAGCTGTTCTAGTGCTGAGTAGAAGTGTCACAGGCTATCTAGAATACAGACTTTAAATGTGAGAGTTTGTTTTTAAGGGGAGTTGCAGAGAGTCCAATGTAATAAATAAAGCTATAAGTTTTTAGTATCAGAGATAATGCTAGACTAGCGCAGCTAACTCTAAATTTATTCCGAAGTGGTTTCGGCAAGGTGGGCTTTGGGGAAAAATTATACATTTGTTTTTATACATTAATAACAAGTATTTCTACTGCACTCGTACCTGTAGCGTCTGGCTGCTTTATGGTAAACAACAAATGTGGCTCTAAACTTTCCTTCCTTTCATCTGCCCATCCCCGTAGCATGGCAAAGCTGATTAACTGGGTAAACTTTCTATAGTGCCTTTATGGCCTCTAATCTCAGGCTTTGGAGTATTGTCAGAAAAGGGAAATTTGAGATGAGCTCTCTGTCCTTCAGCCTTGTAAAGGTCCATCCAAGGAAACTGCTGATCTCAGCTGCATGGAGGAGGTGGCCAGTTAGGCAAGTCCCAGAGTCACCATTTAGTGGCTACAGATTAGTGGTATCCAACACCTAGAACTTAATCTCAGATGTGAATAGAAGCCCAGAACAGAGAGCTGTTTTGTTCTCGAAGGATGTGTCTAGACTACAGGGTTTTTTTGAAAAAACTCCGCCTGTGTCTAGACTGCAGCTGCATTCTTTCAAAAGTAAATCAAAAGAATTCAGCAGTTTTTTCGATCGCAGTAAACTGCATTTTATGAAGAATAACGCCTTTTTAAGAAAGAATACTATCGAAAAAAGGTGGTATTGAATGCAAACTATGCTTTTTTGAAAGAGAGCATCTAGACTCTCTTTTGGAAAAGCAGCTTGCTTTTTCGAAAAATCTTCTTGTAGTCTAGATGCTCACTTTCGAAAGAGGCTTGTAGTCAGGGGCAGATGAGGATTTTGCGGGGCCCAGGGCAGCACAATTTCGCAGGGCCCCTCCTTTGACACGGCGCATGCGCTGTGGCACCACGGCGCATGTGCGGGGCTTCTTGAAGCGCAGGGCCCGGGGCGGCCGCCCCGCTCGCTCTGCCCTATATCTGCCCCTGCTTGTAGTCTAGACGTAGCCCTAGTGTCCTAATAGACTCAAAAATGTACTTTCTGCATTTTGTACTTGCTTAACCTTCTCAGCAGTCCCCACCGGTAAGCAACTGCAAGTAAAATTCATGGATAATAATGGTAAAGTCTGTATCAGAGAAGAAAGAACAGACTCCTGACCAACCACAGATAAAACCAGGTTCTCTGGACAAAAGCCGTCTTGCGTCACTCCACTGTCAATAATCCCCAATGTTTCTAGTGAAATTTTATTAAACCTTTTAGTGAAGCCAAACAGGGGTGGGTGTGTGTGTGTGTGTGTGTGTGTGTGTGTGTGTGTGTGTGTGTGTGTATATTCAGGCTGCCTTAATAAGGTTGAAAGGTAATCATTGAATGAGCAGGGAGTGTGAGGACTGAGAAAGGGCAACAATAGAATTGAAATGAAAACGGTATTCTCTTCGATCTGCTGTCCTTTCTCAGGTGAGTTTTTAAGATTGTAAGCTCCGTCAGGCAGATGCTGTCTCTCACTCTGTGTTTGTACATTTTTCCATAAAAGCGCACAAAGTGTTGTGGGGATGGGGGAGAAGAGAGCTACATTGCTTAGGACATCTAGGCACTAATAAAACACAAATAATACTGTTTGTATAAAATGATCAATGTTGACTACAACTTCATCACTTAGGGCATGTCTACACAGCAAAGTTATTTCGAAATAACAGCTGTTGTTTCAAAATAACTTTAGCAGCGCCTACACAGCCAAACCGCTATTTTGAAATTAAATCGAAATAGCGAAGGGCTTATTTCGAAATTGGTAAACCTCATTCCACAAGGAATAGCACCAATTTCTAAATTGCTATTTCAAAATAAGCATTGTGTAAATGCTTATTTCAAAATACGGGGCTTCCATTCCTTCCCTCCCTTCCCGGAGCTCTTAAAGGGGTTGACTCTGGCCACAGTGCCTGTGTCAGCTCCAAGCTTGCCAGCCCAGAGCCAGCAGTCGCTGCACCTGACCCAGCATGAGCCAGGTAGCCAGTGCCAGCCAGCCCTCCACCGCTCCCCGGGACCAGTCTGCCAGCTCCTAGGAGCCTGCCTGATCCAGTGTGGAGATCAGGGACCTAATTCAGGTTTGGGCGGATGCCTCCAATGTCCATGATCTCCACACTAAACGGAGGAATGCAACCGTCTACAGGCAGATGACTGCCAGCCTGGCCATCAAAGGCCACGTGTGAACCCAGGAGCAGGTTCGCATGAAAATAAAGGAGCTGCAGAATGCCTATGCCAAGGCCATAGGGGGCAGCTCCCAACTAGGGGCAGACTTAGCTCCTGACCTTATTTTGATGCCATGGACCACATCCTGGGCGACAGGATGGTCCGTGCCCCCCTAGAGCTTGCTGCCTCCTGCTGCTCCAGCCTCTGCTGCCTCCCCAGCTACTGCTCCTCCTCCCACTCCTTCCCACCCTCCCCACAGCCCCAGGGACGCCGAGGCCCTCACACCCATGGTGCTGGGAGACAGTTGGGCCAGCGAGACCCTGAGCCCTGAGCTGCTCCTCCCCTTGCCTCCCCCACCAGCTCCCTCCTCCCAGGTTTCCCCCTCCTCCCTCCCATCTTTCCTCCTTCCCTCTCCCACCTTCTTTCCCCACTCTCACCTCAGTTTCATCCCCCCACCACCTCAGTTTTGTTCAATAAACAGGCTTTGTTGTAATGAACATGTGTCTTTTATTGTACAGCAGGAAGGGGGGTTAGGGAGGGGTAAGTGGAAGGACATGAGGGAGGAATAAGGCACAAGCCCCCAGTGGGGCACACCAGGGAGACTGTTACTGCCTGCAGAATGTTCTGCCAGGCTCACAGCAACACGTCCAGGAGAAGCACCAGAGTGCCCAGGGGTGGCTCTGGCTCCATGCTGCTGAGTGCTGTGGTGTCCTGAGTGAAGGCAACCACAGCACGCAGAGAAAAAAGTTCTTTGCCGTCCCTCAGTGAGGTAGGCAAGCAAGCAGGGAAACCTTAGAACCGGCTGTCTGGGGAGGGAGGTGTCCCTTTAAGCACAGGTCTCAGATAGCCTCAGGCAGCAGCCACACAAGGTAACTCCTGATCTGATGCCCTGCCAGAACTGATTCCAGCTGGCCCTAAATGCAATTCAGTGTCCTATCAGTGTGGACGCACTATTTCAAAATAGCAAAACGCTATTTCGAAATGCATTTTGTGTCTAGACGCGTTATTTCGAAATAAGCTATTTCGAAATAATGCTGTAGTGTAGACATACCCTTACAGTTTTGCTACTTGTTTTACATAAGCAGATAATTTTTTTATTTTTGTTAGTATTGGCATCCTTTTTATGAAGTGTTTTGTAAGATCTTTTCTCTCTGCCTTGCCTGCACCAATGGAGTTTTACTAGATTAGATGGCAGCATGCCATCTTTCTTATTAAAGAAAGCCTTTTCCCCAAATAAACATGTTTCTTGTTATTCCATGTTGCCTTCTACTTATCATTTACTTTCCATTATAAAACTACAATCTATAATATTAAAAATAATACACAGACAGATGTTTATCAGAGGTTGAACAGGGTTTTATTGTACTGACTCTCATATTTGTGGTTTATATTTCTTTAATCTCTAGTGACGTGTGCTTCCTTCTCCTGCCTGTCCCTTCCCCCCAGTATCCATACACCAGTTGATGGTGATCTGGTAAACAGATTTCCTTTCAAGCCTTTAAGTGTAGACATGTGAAGAGGTAAGAAGAACTCAATATCTCTTAATGGTGTCTCCTTTAAAAATGAGTTCTTATTTGAGAAACTGGCAGTGGAACCAACCTTTCATCTTCAGACCTAGATTGAACAGGTGTCCTGCTGTACTGGGACTGTCCTAGTGCCTGGATGATTCTAATGAAGCAAGATGCCCCTTCTCCCACCCTCCAGTTACATTACCCCTACAGAATATCTGGTCACCCTCTTCTGGCTGCTTCTATCGCAGCAGCTGCTGTTAACGTCAGTGGGCTTTGGATTAGACCTTTTTATGATTGTGTCCAAGTTATTGTGTTAAGATTTCATCATGTGTATTGCTACCTCACTTTACAAAGGCAGTTTTAGGTCAATATCATTCACATATGCTTATATTGTTTTATTTGAGTCAATAGAACAGAATTATTCCCTGGGTCAGATCTATTACATAAAGAGCTATGACTGACATGCATCATAACACTGGTCTAAAATACTATCTTTTTTTCCCAGTTAGATACTTCCTCTCCCTACCCCCACCTTTGGCCTGCCGCTGGACTTACATTTATAAAAGCAAACAGCATTTAGCTACAATTAAAAATGCCCTACAGTAAATGAGATGACAAAACAATAGGAGTGCTGTTTATATATGTGAAGTCAAGTGCGAGGGAAGTCTAAAAGCATTAAGTGTACTGCCAGGGTGGGATTGTCTGGTTGAATAGATATAGCAGGTGTAGCATAAGCATTAATTAAGCAGGTGTAAATAAAGCAGACCTTGCATTTCACAGTTTAACATTCTGTAATCAGAGTAGGTATTGCCAGTTTCTGGGCCAAATTATTCCATGATGTTGTTATTGAAATCTTACATTTCACATATTATGTTTTTTTTTTAATGTTAATTGTGTTCACAAGCTCAGAGTTGTATTAGTGGAGTGTGTGCAGTGTCACAGTCATACACACACATCTGTCTTGAGTGTGAGAGATGGTATACATACATATTTTAAACACATACTTAATACATGTAAATATATATAAAATACATATATGTAAAATTATGTAATTCACACAACAGTGTTCTTGTCCCCTACATCAAACATAAGGTTCCATCATTAAGAAATATGTTTGTTCAAAAAGAAAATGTTAACTAACAGTACGTTGGCTAATGTTGGTTTTTTTTTTTTTTTTTGTAATTGTGTTCTAGGAAAATATAACCAGTCATCATTACAGAAAGAGCTAATCTTTTAATCTTTAGCTGCCTAGCATTTGCTCGCCTCAGGTTTAACTAAAGAGAGAGCCCTGTCTGACCAACCTACTAATTGCCATGTGAAAATGAAGAGAAGAAATCTAGTAGTAT
This sequence comes from Pelodiscus sinensis, assembly GCF_052426305.1. NCBI lineage: Eukaryota > Metazoa > Chordata > Testudines > Trionychidae > Pelodiscus > Pelodiscus sinensis. Next base: position 89,988,507 of record NC_143053.1, read on the forward strand.
CTTAGAAAGTTATTTATTAAAGAATGATGGTGTTGACTTGTGTATAGAATCAGAACTCTTACCCACCTCCTTCACACTGAAAGGGGTTCTCTGATGTGGTATTAAGCCTATTTGTCTACTCTGGACTGGCCCAAGTTTCCCTGTCAGTTGAAGTGTCTCCAAGTGGCTCAGTATAGACTTCTGTACTTACTAACACATTCTCACAAAGCTCCAAAAAGTTTTCTTCAGTGAGTCGAGTTTGATCCATGCTGTGCTAAGATGAAGTGTTCTGTTCTGTTGCTACTTAAAGGGCACACTGTTGAGATGTGTATTTGGTGCTCAAATTATTTTAGGCTTTTGAATCTTAGCGTGTACGTTGGAGGTCTCTAATAATACACAAGTTGACTATTGATAACATTTTACTACATTTGGCTGAATTATTTAATTCAAGGCTACTCAACATGCGGCCTATGGCCCATTTGTTTGTGACCTGTGGTGCAGTTTGGGTTTACATGGGGCTTACCATACGGCCCAGAGGTAGGAGCCAAAACAAAAAAGTAGTCAATATAATGCTCTTCTGTTGATATGTATTTTAGTAGTTAAATTCCTGGATTATCATTGCTCATTAAAAGTGCTGTCATATGGGTGGAAATCGGGAAAATATTGCATGTTATTAATATCAGCAGAACTGACTTAAATGGGGTCTGTGTGTGTTGTGTAGTCTTGCCTTAATTTTTGTATTCATTCCAGTCAGTGTGACAGAAGCTATTTGCATATATTTGAATATGTATATGCAACCACACTTAGGGTATGTCTAAACTACATGGCTCTGTCGATGGAGCCATGTAGATTTGTTGTTTTGGGAAAGTCAAATGAAGCCGCGGTTTAAATGATCGTGGCTTCCTTTAAATTTACATGGCTGCCGCGCTGAGCCGACAAACAGCTGATCGGCTGTTTGTCCGCTCAGCGCGCTAGTCTGGACGCTCCCCTGCCGGCATCAAAGCCCTTTGTCAGCAGCCCCGGTAAACCTCGTCCCACGAGGAATAACGGGGCTGCCGACAAAGGGCTTTGATGTCGGCAGGGGAGCGTCCAGACTAGCGCGCTGAGGGACAAACAGCTGATCAGCTGTTTGTCAGCTCAGCGCGGCAGCCATGTAAATGTAAATGAAGCCGCGATCATTTAAATCGCGGCTTCATTTGACTTTGCCTATGTGTCCAATGTACATGCCTCTGACGACAGAGGCATGTAGTCTAGACACAGGCTTAAGTTGTAGCCCTCAGCATGTGCTGCAAGTATCATTGTGGCCCTGGGGCTTCCAAAGTTGATTTAATTTATATAGGACCTATTTTACAAAATCTTACTTGTGTCAGAAGTCCCTTTTGATTTAATCATAGAATACTAGGACTGAAAGGGACCTCGAGAGGTCATTGAGTCCAGTCCCCTGCCCTCATGGCAGGACCAAACACTGTCTAGACCATCCCTGACAGACATCCATCCAACCTACTTTTAAATATCTCCAGAGATGGAGATTCCACAACCTCCCCGGGCAATTTATTCCAGTGTCTGACTACCCTGACAGTTAAGAACTTTTTCCTAATGTCCAACCTAAACCTCCCTTGCTGCAGTTTAAGCCCATTGCTTCTATCCTCAGAGGCCAAGATGAACAAGTTTTCTCCCTCCTCCTTATGGCACCCTTTTAGATACATGAAAACTGCTATCATGTCCCCCCTCAATCTTCTCTTTTCTAAACTAAACAAACTCAGTTTTTTCAGCTTTCCTTCATATGTCATGTTCTCTAGACCTTTAATCATTCTTGTTGCTCTTCTCTGAACCCTCTCCAATTTCTCCATATCTTTCTTGAAATGCGGTGCCCAGAACTGGACACAATACTCCAACTGAGGCCTAACTAGTGCAGAGTAGAGAAGAAGAATGACTTCTCTTGTCTTGCTCACAACACACCTGTTAATGCATCCCAGAATCATGTTTGCTTTTTTTGCAACAGCATCACACTGCTGATGCATATTCAACTTGTGGTGCACTATAACCCCTAGATCTCTTTCTGCCGTACTCCTTTCTAGACAGTCGCTTCCCATTCTGTGTGTGTGAAACTGATTGTTCCTTCCTAAGTGGAGCACTTTGCATTTGTCTTTATAAAAATTCATCCTGTTTACCTCAGACCATTTCGCCAATTTGTCCAGATAATTTTGAATTATGTCCCTATCCTCTAGATTAGTTGCAACCTCTCCCAGCTTGGTATCATCTGCAAACTTAATAAGTGTACTTTCTATGCCAATATCTAAATCGTTGATGAAGATATTGAACAGAGCCGGTCCCAAAACAGAACCCTGTGGAACCTCACTTGTTATACCTTTCCAGCAGGATTGTGAACCATTAATAACTACTCTCTGAGTACGCTTATCCAGCCAGTTATGCACCCACCTTATACTAGCCCCATCTAATTTGTATTTGCCTAGTTTATTGATAAGAATATCATGCGAGACCGTCTCAAACGCCTTACTAAATCTAGGTATACCACATCCACCGCTTCTCCCTTATCCACAAGACTCGTTATCCTATCAAAGAAAGAAGCTGAATTCTTTAGTGGAGCTGATTCAGTCATATCAGTTTTTATTGTGTTAACTTTCACTGTGACTACCGTGTATCAAGTCTGTGTGTACATGCACATTGATGATCCCTCTTTCTTCCCTCTCCTAGTTTTCTTTAAAAGAAGACACAGCAAACTATGACAACTTTGGGAAATGATATTATAAATCCTAGCAAGGTGTTTTGGCTTGGGTGATACTAGTATTAGATACAAGTTGGTTTCCTGTGGGTGATACTAGCATTAGGGCATTGACTCTGCTGCTTCACAGTATCCTAATGTGGCGAATAGAAAACTCTTCTTGGAGAGGGATCAGCATACTGGTTTGACACCAACCCAAAGGGGCAGGGCCGGACTGAGGCATGGGCGAGCCAACCCATGGGGGGCACCTGATGGCAGCAGTAAGGGGTGCATGGTATCCTTTACAGCTGCCATCAGGCACTGCACATCCAGCTCCTGCAGCGCTCGCTTCGCGGCACCGGCCAGCAGCACCCTTCCCCCCATGGCTGTGGGGCTCTGCACGGCCCAGCGCGCGTGCCAACAGTGCTGCCCAGGCCGGGCTGGGCTGCGCATGCGCCGTGCACCCCAGGGACAGGCCCTGGGCTGCACACCAGTGGTCGTGGCCGACCCGCGCATGCGCTTTGTGCCCCGGGGGCAGGCCCCGGGCTGCACGCCAGCAGCCATGGCTGGCCCGTGCATGCGCCGTGCGCCCTGTGGGTGAGCCCACGCACCCTGGGCGGGGCGGGCCTGCGTCCCATGGGCGGGCTCGCACATGTGCTGTGTGCCCGAGAGCAGCGCCGCACATCCGGGCCCAGTGCACCTAAAGGGGTGGTGGGGGAGATGAAGGAAGGGCCAGGCAGTGTCCCCTTGAAGAATTCAGGAAAGGAGTGGCACCCTGACTGCCTTTTCTTCAGAACACAGAACTGTTGACTTGCTTGGGGGCTGGGGTGGCGGTGGGGAGGAGAGAAGGACATGGTCATAAATCTCACAAGAACAGCTAGCTGTGCCTATGAAATTGTTAGCCTTTCAGTTTAGGCATTGGATGTGAATTCAGGTCTGTTAGGGATGGGCTAAAAATACAAACCCTAAATTCTTATTTAGGCTGACCTGGTGGCATCCATATACTAACCTCTGGTAATGCATTAATTGGTTAGTTAATATTCAGCACTTTGAAAACTGTGAAGAAGTACTAAGTATAATTTATTTATTGTTTGTATCCCCTACTGAAGTTCCATGTATGGTGGCAATTAATGTAAAATAATTTAATAATTGGCTTTAATTGATTTGAACTGCTATCATGCTTGAGTTTTTTATATAGTAGTGGGAGATATAGAAAGTTTCTTAATAAATTTTAGCATGAAGATATTAAAAGTGTTGAACCAAAGTAGCAGCCCAGATATGCTAATCTCCAGCAACCTTGTGTTTGATATTGTTCTTCCAACCAGAAGTGGTGTATCTCTTAGCACACTTTTTGCATTTTTATGTTAATTTTTATAGAATTTCCACCATATATTCTGTTGCATTTTTCAATTAAAATATCTGCAAAATCTGAATACTTTTGGAATTATTTTTCTGCTCTTGTAATCTGCCAGAGTAGCTTTTCTCCCCTCATCTCACAGCTATGCTGGAGATGTACTGCATGGTTGTATTTGTCATGAAAATGGATTCTAAGGTGCTGCAACTATAACATGTTAATATTGATGCAGATTTTTTAGTTGCTTTTGCAAATATGCAGATAATGGCCCTCGAAGTTTCAAAAGATTGCTCTGTTTACCAATGGCTTTACAAGACGTACTTTAGTAAGAGGGGGAAAGATTATCAAATCTCAAATTAGCCTTTACTCTTGAACAATAGGGCAAGGGAAGAAAATGATTGCCTTGCATTTTTTGTGCAGTCAAAATATTATGGCGTGAGAGTGAAATAAAATTGAAGCTGAATCATGAGATCCTTATTTAGTCAAAATGCCTAGTTATTTACTGGAGTAAGGTCTTCAAAATTGAACCACTGTAAGTAAAATGTAAAAATCTAAGTGCAGAGCAAGTTGGTGCAGAGAGGTGGTAGTAACATTTCCATATAGTAGTACCGTGTGTTTGCTATTATATGTCTAAAAATGTATTGGGTACTCTTTATGTTTCATATGGTATAGCTTCCAAAACACTTCCATTTAGGCAGAGGGTTCTGTAGGAAAAGTTTTTACCATTCTCTTCTCACCATTCATACTTCCCCTTCTTTGCACTGGCCATTGTTTCTGTCACACCAGATATACCGGCAAGTGCTTGGAGCTGTTTGAAGTTCACTCTAGGGATATGATTATTGTTCCTCCTTATGTTCACAGTGGATCCAATGCAAGCTGTATTGAGGTCAATGTAGAGATTCCCATTGACTTCATTGGGAGTTGGATATGGTTCAGTTTCATAAGTGAGAGGGTTCCCAGATCACTTCAGAGTTATGCAGAGTCAGTATTTTGGCTCTCCCAGATTTTAGCCCCAGAGAAGCTTTGAATACTGAAAAAATCCACTTAAAATAATATACTTCTGAGTGTTTTTAATGTTGATATTAATGAGACACTTCTATTTCAGTCCTGCTACTTCCCCTTTGATTGCATATTAATTCCTAGAATCAGAATACCCCAGAAGAATATAGTTGGAATTCTGAAAGACTGATTCTTTTGAATTATACCTCGCTTAGAAATAGATACAGGCAGTCCCCGGGTTACGTACAAGATAGGGACTATAGGTTTGTTCTTAAGTTGAATTTGTATGTAAGTCGGAACTGGCTCCAGATTCAGCTGCTGCCACTGAAACTGACCAGGGGCTGACTACAGGAAGCCGGAGGCAGAGTTGCTCTGCCCCAGCTTCCTGGAATCAGCCTGATCAGTTTCAACAGCTGCTGAATCTGGAGCCTGGGACAGAACAGCTGGGGCGCTGCCTGGTAGGTTCCCAGAAGACCAACCCAGCAGCACCGCAGCTGCTCTACCCGAGGCGTCCCGCAACAAAAGCCTGGTCTGCTGGGGGGGGGGGCGCACTAGCTGCGCCCCCTCCCCCCCCAGCAGACCAGGGAGACCCGAGCAAAGCCGCACAGGCGGCGGGATGCCGCCTGTGCGGCTTTGCTCCTGTCTCCCTGGTCTGCTGGGGGGGTTCAGCAAAGCTGCTGGACCCCCCCTCCCCCCAGCAGACCAGGGACACCCGAGCAAAGCCGCCGCCTGGGCGGCTTTGCTCGTTTGCCCGGGAGCAAAGCCTCCCAGGCAGCGGGACCCCCGCCGCCTGGGCGGCTTTGCTCCTGTCCCCCTGGTCTGCTGGGGGGGTCCATCAAAGCCACTGGACCCCCCCCAGCAGACCAGGGGGACAGGAGCAAAGCCGCCCAGGCAGCGGGGGTCCCGCTGCCTGGGCGGCTTTGCTCCCGGGCAAACGAGCAAAGCCGCCCAGGCGGCGGCTTTGCTCGGGTGTCCCTGGTCTGCTGGGGGGGTCCAGCGGCTTTGCTGGACCCCCCCAGCAGACCAGGGAGACCAGGAGAAGCTTTTCTCACCCCAGAGGACACGGGTGGTGACGTGCCGCCCATAAGCTCCGGGGCAAGAAAAGTCCCGTTCGTAAGTGCGGATCCGACATAAGTCGGATCCGCGTAAGTTGGGGACTGCCTGTACTTCCTATCTCCTCTGTGATGCATCTAGAGAATATTTGCCATGGAAATACGTCTAGTGAGAGAAATTGTATTAATGAATGAAAACATTTTTTTCAATTAAAACTTAAATATTTACTATTGGGCTTCATTCCTTGATAATTTTTCCCCTTTCGCCTGAAAACAAAACATTTAAACTTTTAGAACAAGGACCTAGTGATGACTGTGGAAGGAAAGAATTGCATTCATATTAGTAAAATGTATAAAAAATAAATGACTGTTGAGAGAACAGAATGGCTTTCAACTTTTCTGGAAAGGGCAAGAAAAACAATTCCAAGGAGACCATAAGACAGCCCTGAAATGAGTTTGTACAGTGGTTAAAAATCTTGTAAATGCTGTTGCTGTGGAATAATAGGACAGTACAATGTGGGGTAGCAAAAACAATAAGCCCTGGTCTATACCAGGGGTGGCAAAAACAATAATCCCTTATTTCAAAATAACAAGTGGAGCGTCCACACTACTGAGCCAGGTGCGGCTACCAAGCGGCTGGTTATTTTGAACTAACAACTTCTGCTTTCCACAAAGAATAATACTTATTCTTAAATAGTTATTTTGGAACAGCGGTAGTGAGGACGCTCCATTGCTACAATTTTGAAATAACTATTCCCCAGAGTCATTCAAATTAATTACTCCCCAGTATTTCTTGGGGCTCTAAGTTGAGGTAGTGCATCCACATTAAGGGAGCCTGCCTTGGACTAATTTTGAGACTTCCCTGTAGTAGGGACACGCTATTTTGAAATAGTTATTTTGGGAATTATTATTTTGAAATAAATTCCTAGTGTAGAAGTGCAATAAGTGTAGAGGTTAAAGGAGAAAATAACATTAAAAGTTTACTGTGTCTCAGGGCTGTTTGGCTTCAGGGCAATGGAATTTTCATTATCAGCATTAAGATTCATGGCACATCCTTAGTATTCACAAACACTGTTCATGGATAGATTAATACAGTTTGAGAGATAAACCAAGTTATCTCAAGGGCATCCACAGAGGCTCCCAGGTCCTTACTATTACCTCTACTAGACAGAAACCCTTGTCTCTCCCACTCCTGACTGGAATGTTTTTGGCTACATTGTGAGTTCCCAGCAAGTCAGGCAGCCTAACTAGCCAGCCTCTGCATTTTTGCTTCTCTCCTGTTGCATACAAATGGCTTTTCATCATTTTGTTCCAGGATCTTTCCATGTATCAAAGATACTGACTGGTCTATACTTTCCTGGGTCTTCTTTATTTCCCTTTTTAATTATAGGTACTGTATTTTCACTTCTCCAGTTCTCTGGAACCCCACCTGTCCCCCACCATTTCTCACAGTGAGATGCTACCAGTTCCAAGATTGTATCAACTAGCTCCTTACATATCCTGGGATGAATTTCATCAGGCCCTTGTTGACTTAGCTAGCCTATATTAGATGTATTTAAGTATTCTCTAACCTATCTTTCCCTGTTCTGCCTTGCATTTCTTCCCTCTTGTTGTCAATGTTAATTGAGTATCTGTTTACAATTAACTGTTAGTAAAGACTGAAGCAAAAGGCAGTGAAGACATAATCTGAGTTAAGATACTGATGCCTCTAAGGGTGATCCCCTATGCCTTGCATGTTGGCTGGATGATGTGGGGAGAAGCTTGCATAGCCATTACTTGTGCGGTCACTGCTCCTGCTATATGTGTTCTTTAGAGGAAGGAGTTCAGTGTCTAGGGCTGTTAGCCTGGTACCTTTCACAATGGAGCGAAAGGCAAAGGGATAAAAAGGAACTTGAGGAAGAAAAGTTTTGTCCCTAAGATTTATAGTGCTTAAGGCATAGACCTTCCATTGTGAAAAGAATCTGCTTTGGTGAAAAAGTAAAGAGTAGGCAGACTGCTCGGTAAGCCTCACTGATTAGTGAGAAAATCATGCTGTCTTTGGCACACTGCCACAGTTGAGATCACCAGAGACACTTGAGTAGAAGCTTCCTCAGTATAAATGAGAGGAGGCTGCTGACAGGATGTTCTCTGTCAGAGGTCCTTGATTTTGGAACTTATTTTTCCTCCCCTCTCCCTGCATGGTCTTCCAGAGCTAATATTTGTTAACTTTCTAGGCAAACTGCAAATACCCTTGTTAGTGCTATATTTATGGGTGCTAGCAAGAGTTTGCAGGAGCAAGTCTTTGAGGAGAATGGAGTATATGTAGATCCTTCATGTAGACCAGGGATAAGGATGTTAAATATCGGTTAATTGACTAGTCGAGTAGTAGATGGAATTTCCCTTGAAAAGTTGATAGGCACATCCGCATTCCTCTTTTGACATGTGCAAGAGCCCCAGCAGGGATCAGCTTCCTCTGCATTTCAAAGGGGGCAGTCCCGCACAGCTGAGCCCAGGCCCCTTTGAAGTATCCCCTTTCTCCCCCCTTTGCTGCCTCTATTTTATAGAGGCAGCAAGAGGGGGAGAATCGACTAGTCGACTATCTATCCAATTAAGTTTTTGCTTATCCGATAGTCAGCTAGTCAGCTAGTCCTTAACATTCTTAACCGGGGTAGGCAATAATTTCTGTAGGATGGCCACTTCACCAGTGTTGATGGTAGTTGTGTAGTAGCGGGCCTTAGGTAGAAGGGGCAGGGCCTCGGGGCCAAGGGGTGGTTCCCTCAAGTCTAGGCCCTCTAAACACTTCGTTTGGAGGGGAGGGGAGACTTTGTGGGTTTCCCCATTGGTTGGGGAGCATGGGAAGTCACCACTACCCCCGCCTGGGGTGCATGGTGCCCAGAGGGAACCACCAGACATTTTGAACACCTGGCGCGCACATCTGATCAGGGGAGGAGACTTCAAATGCTCCCATCCCGGGTCTTGATTGACCTGGGGTGGGGGCACATCAGGGCAGGCTGTAGGCCAGATCAAACAGCTTGGCAGGCCAGATTCAACCCGCAGGCCATACTTGCCCACCCTCGATGTAGACTATTGACTGAATTGTATCCCTAGAATTGTTTGCACGTCTCCTCTGGATTTCAGTGGGAGTTGCATACACATTCATGAATTTATCTCTTACCAGTATTCCCGGTAAGCTGTGTGCTTATGTGGCTGCTCAGGAGCTGATTAGCAAAGCTCCCACAGCTAGGCTCTTTGTTTCTACTGTTGGTGCACATTTGCAGATGATTCAGTGCACATAGAAATGTATTCCACACATGAATGGAAAAAATCTGCACGTGGATGGAAAAGATTAAAGGGAATATTGGCCCTAACTGTTCTAAGATTAATTTGATGAGTGGGGCTTTAGTGGCACAAACCTTAATGGCATTACTGTAATGTGTATGTGTGCATAGAAGAGCCCTGTCTTAATTTTCTAATATATAATTTATAGATATAATGTCAAAAACACTGCATGTTAAAAGAACATTAAGGTTACAAAGTCAAGCACTGAAAAATGGAGTTATGCCAAAATTAAGACTGTCTACTTTTGTAAATGCATTGTGATACAGTCTTTAAATACATGATCACATATTATTTGTTCCTCATTTAAGGGAAATCAGCTATTTCTTTGTAGTATACATAATTTAGAAATCTAGACCCCTGCTCTAATCCTTCATTCAAAATTAAATTAGTTTTGGAAATTTACTAGCCATGACAGTTGCAAAACAGTAGGGCATCTGGGAGTTCCACGTACGGACAGTGAGTTTGTAATTGTAACTAGAGTGGCAGTTGGGAAGGTGGGAAAAGGAATAATTCTACAGGACTGGACAGGCTTTGGGGAGATTATAGACTATGCTACCTCTTTAAAAAATTGATGCCATTTTACATCATGTAAGTCTGATGGTCAGACCTGGTGGTCAAAAATTTATCTTGTACAATCGATCATTATTCACTAGTTGCAGTTATTAATGAGAATGGCACATCCATTATTATAGCCCCATATCTGCAACTAAATTTGTTTCACTAGTTGTAATATCTGGCACTATAGCAGCATTGTACAATGAAAGAGAAAAATAAGCACTGATTACATGACAGCTTTTGTTATGCTTTTTCAGAGTGCAAATTCACCTGCACCAGTGGTAAATGCTTGTATCTTGGTTCGCTGATTTGTAACCAACAGAATGACTGTGGGGATAATAGTGATGAAGAGAACTGTCTACTTGTAACAGAGCATCCACCTCCAGGCATCTTCAGCTGTAAGTACTTACCTTTTGTGTGTATATTGTTCACACCGGTACTTCAGAATTTACCTTTATGATTAACAGTTTGCTTTACAGTATGTTTTAGGGAAGTGCAGGATGAAATGGGAATTAAAGGTTGTTCCCCAACAGTGATTTGCAATTTGCTTTCTGTAGGCAATAGTTTCCTTCATTCAGAAAGTTTCTAACTCTGGAAAGTGATGCCATCTTTTTTCAGTACTACAGCTATTCATATAACTAAGTTATTGCCACTTGTTGAGAAAGTTTTGTTTCAAAAATATATAATCTGCATTCCTTCATTTACCATATTCCAATTTCCAGGGCTTAATTTGTCTGTACGTAGAAATTGTTTTATGCCATAGTTCTTCCTGTTAAATTATTTATATTCTAAAAGCAGTACCTGCTTTCTGACTATACTGCATATGTTTGCATCTGTGTAAAATATTTCAATTTTCCATTCTTTAACATATAATACTCTCTTTGCACAGAATTGTAGAAGCTCATTGAAATCTGTGTGTATTTCATGTTGAATGGCGCACCCTGAGATGTGGTGTTATATTTTAATGCTTTTTCATGTTTTGGCATTGAAAATTGTTTGGCTGCATATCTGTAGTGCATACAGAGCCATAGCATTTTCAACACCATTACAGAAAGCTACCTATACATCAGTGGAATGGGGAAGCTAGCACATTTTCTTAATGACTTGATCCTGTTATACAGTATTGGTTAATCTACTTCAATCCTGGTTGAGAGGATGGATTAAGGACAGCCATTTGTAATCATTTTATTAAACACACAATTCTTACCACATGTCAAACTCTAATTACTGTGTGCAGACTGCAGTGGCAGGTGCAAATCAGATGGTTATATGTGGTACTTGGTATGCTTCTATAAATCCAAGGTTTTGTATGTTTAAAATTACATCCCATAACTTGCACTAATATTAAAGTCACATGTGAGGACATTTATACAAATGTGGACCTATGGACTGTATTATTAAGCAGCTTTTCACTTGCCTTAGGTACTAACTCTTGAGAGTCAGCTTGCAAGAAGTTATATCGAAGAGCCTTAGGAAAGCCAAAGATGATAAAAGATGGACTTGAGGGTTGGATGCAGCCGTGGCTACATATGCAGCACTTGGTTTATATGATACATCATTATATTACATAATTTGAAGCTCTTGAGACAGACTTGCTCTAGGACAGGAATAATGTGCAGCAAGAACGTTGCTGTAATACAGAGGCTCTCAGCCTTCCTAAACTACTTTCAGTAGTCTGATTTGTCTTAATTACTTGCTTACAAAATTAGACATAAAAATATAAATGTCAGAGAACACCATTATTAAAAAATTGCTTACTTTCTCATTTTTACCACATAACTATAAATTAATTGAAATACAAATATTGTACATACATATCAGTGTATAATATATAGAGCAGTATAAACAAGTCATTATTTGTATGACATTTTAGTTTGTGCTGCCTTTCCTAATGCTTTTTATGTACACTGTTGTAAAAGTAGACAAAATCTGGATGAGCTGATGGACCCTCTGGAAGACTTCTTCGTACCCTTGGACGCACATGTACCCCTGGTTCAGAACCATTGAATTTGTTGTTTCCTCCTTCAGTAATACTAGTAGAGTTAGTATTTTAGCTCAGAAGGTCTATGTGTTTGGAGCAGAAGGTCAAAATATATGTTTCTCAGCCTATGTTTATACAGTCTCATCTTGGCATTCAAGAGCACTAGGTATATATGGACACAGATTTGTTACAGGAGGCCAAATTTTGAAGTTGTGAGGAGGCAAAAGGTACCACTGTGGGTACCTTTGTGAGTTTCCAGGTACAATTCAAAGGGTTAGCTGTAACCTATGGTTTGATCCATGGTATGCAATACACGACTATTTTTTCCATGCTGTATTGCTCAGGCTCCATCATTACTCTGGAATTTGCTGCCTGCTTGGTCTCTCAAATTCAGGATCTATTAACTTTCTCATCACACTTTAAGGCCTGATTCTATTCCCCGGCATTTGGAGGAAGATGGTTTGTTCAGAGTATTTAATTTGTTCCTACAGGCATTGTGAAGGGGGTTAACTGTTTATTTACCTATAGTGGAATGGACAATGCGTTATTTGTGACACTGGATAATACAAGGTTGTTGATTTTGATTGTTGTAAGAACTCCTAGAACCCAGGGTGGGAGCCTGCTAATAGAGGAATATTGGTTTTAAATCAAAAGAAAAAAGACAAAATATGTGAGGGGGAAATAGTCTCAGTGGTGATCGAATGAGGAAAAGATATAAAAGCCAACAGTCAAAATAAAACAGCCATAAATAGTGCTCAGACTAATTGGGATTGGCGGTATTTTGTCATCTACTAGCCATAAAATATGGTTTGAAATTATTGAAATTTGTAGATGGCACAGCAGCTGCTTGAAACATCCAACGAGGTTTGTGAGGCAGATCACTGAGATGTAAGAGATTGCATCAAAGGTCTGTTTGTCATCTGACTGTAGCAGCATCATATGGAACCCAGCCTCCTTTCTGTAAGCCTCCTGTTCCCATCAAGTTGCTCAAGGGCTTTCCCAACAGTTTACCGGTAGCATCATCTGCAGCCTCCAAGGGCTGTGAGTGGCTCACCTACTCGAGAGTACAAAACAGCTCCTGGCTGCAAACCTCTGAGGATGCTCAGTCCTTCTGTTGCTCTGGGTCCCTCTACCACTCAGCATTCTCAGCCACAACTTCCTCTTCCTATCTCGGTCCAGTGTTGGATGTGCTCAGAGCCCCTGAGGTGTCCACGAGGGCCTTTGGAGTGGAAGTGGGGTCACCTCTAAGTATCTCATCCAGCTCTTGGTAGTACCTGCAGGATGTGAGTTCAGCACCAGCGCAACAGTTTGCTTCCTGCACTTTTTGACTTCCCAGAGCTCCTTTACCTTGACTCTACTACCTTGCAGTATGTCCCCTTTTGGTCATGAGACTAGAGATGTGTATATAGGTATCATAATTCTTATGGCTGGAGCACAGCTGGGACTGGACTGCCTCCTCCCCCCAAACGCTGGTGAGGTCTATCACCTTGGCATGGGTAGAAGCCACGAATCTCCTGGTGCATGGAGCAGGCATGGCCAGTTTGAGAGATGCGCTGAGACCATACCACATACCGCTGCGCAAACAGGAAGGAGAATTTCACATTTCAAAAAGAACGCAAGAGCAGGTGTTGGTCACCTGATCAGGGCAGTAGAGTTCAAACAGATGACCAGGAAGGCCAGAACAAAGGCATGGTGGGAAGGGTGCCAGAGGCCAGTCAGGACACAGTACTGCACTATGGTGTCCACACTGTCACTCCAGCACGCTGTCCATAGCGCAGCAAGCTCTATGCTTCTCATAGTGGTGGCTTACCCAGAGCACACTAACTGTGGCATTAGTGCGCCCAAAGTGCCTTGTCAGTGTGGACACCATGAAAGTTACAGCACTGGGGGCTAATTAATTGCATAGTAATTTGCCAGGGTAGACGTGGCCTGTGTTCAGCATGACTGACTTCCTCTTTTTTCCCTTCAATTCACTTTGACTTTAGGTGGTGGCATCTGGCACGAAAAACTGCTAATGATTTCCCATTGCTATATTGTATTTCAGAATGGCCCTTCTCTTTTTCTTCTTTTTGTTTTTTTTCCTCTAAAACTGTTTATCTGACTTTATAATAATGTATAGAACATTTGTCCCCCCTCCAAAAAAATTAATAATGGTATGAATGTTCTGCTTGAATTTGTTTAAATCCCTCTGTACCTTGATAGCAGTAACCTATGCATTCCTTAGCTGCTGGTGAATTTCTCATTCATCTGCATCCTGGTAATAGTCAAGTAATGAATGCTCTGGTTTTTGCTTATTGCTGAATCTAGTTTTGTGAAAAGTGATGGAATGATTCTTTTGTGGAGTATATGATGCCTGGACTCAGTGATGGCAGAAAAGATTATTGCATTGTGTTTGAACGTTTGTGATATCATAGATCTGCTACCATTATCTGATACTATTGTAAACTCCACTGATTTGGTGTTTCCATATACTGTTCCTGACCTTCTTTTTGTGCTCATCCATAATATTGAGAATAAATGAACACAAAATGGCAAAGACAATGCTTTTCAGAACAAGCATCCAAGGAAATGAAATATGCCAGTATTAACCAAACATTCACTGTAGCATATAGGGAACCTAACTGCAGTTTCTGTACCTGGTCAGACACAGACTTTCTGTGAAGGACATCCTGTCAGGTGTGTGGAAATATTTTTTGCTTAGAATGTTTAATTACCTGTCATTACTATTCGTTATTTTTGTGCTTTGGCACTGCTCAATCTCAAAATTATTGTTGCTTCCTGCATTGCAAGTAACTTTAAGAGCAAAGAAATTAAAATAGGCACGTTAAAATGCCTTTAATTAAATAACCATGTAACTGAAAATGGAAGGACACAGTGGAAGAACAGGTGGCACAGAAACAGAGGCAGAGTGCAGGAGGTCAGTCTGTCCCTGGGATCCCAGACTCATCAGCTAAATGTGTGCCAGGTTACTCTTTCACGTCCCTAATTTAAAACTCATTAAATTTTACAGTATCCTTTTAACTAAAAGTTTTCATTTTTGGATGAATCATCCACATTTCCTTTTTTCTGTATTAAAAGCCAGATTGTGCTCTTTATCTGCAGTTCCAAGATTTCCCCCCCTTCTGTTACAGTCTTGTGTCCTGATCCAGCAGTTACCTACCTAACTGTGCATGTGAGCTGTCTCACTGCAGTGAGACAGCTCACATATGAAAAGTTGAGCAAATATTTGTTTGCAGGATGGTGGTCTGTTCAGTTTTCCTCTAACGATTTACAAAAAGAGCCTCTTACTCTTGAGGAATATGCCTAGGGTTACCATATTTGAACTTTCAAAAAGAGGACACACCTGAGAGGGAATGTATCTGTATCAGTATCTACCAACATACACTATATAACACATTAATACATTGTATATAGTTATATAATGTATATAATACCTTAATACAATGTGAGTTGTTAGATAGAGATACAGATACACTGCCTCTCATGTGTGTCCTCTTTTTTTGAAAGTTCATAGATGGTAACCCAACCTATGCCCAACTAAAAGAATTATGAGATTACAGGCCAATTAGACCACATGTATACTAGCAAAAAAATGTGTTTGCTAATACAATTTACAATTCTAAGGTAGACAAGAAAAGCTGTAGTGCTAATGCTTGTTAGTCGAGGTAAGTTCTAACCAACAGACACAGTAAAACTACATTTTGCCTTGTCTACACTAGGATTTTAACATATGTTAGTTAATGTTTCAACATCCACATTTCTCCAAATTAAAACACAGCTTTAGTGGAATGCATAAGATAGTTAATAGTTAACAACTATTTAGAAAAGCTAGACATTCACAGATCTATGGGTCCGGATTGAATGCATCCGAGGGTACTGAGGCAGTTGGCAAATGTCATTGCAGAGCCTTTGGCCATTATCTTTGAAAACTTGTGGAGATCAGGAGAGATCCCGGATGACTGGAAAAAGGCAAATGTAGTGCCCATCTTTAAAAAAGGAAAGTACGATAATCCAGGGAACTACAGACCGGTCAGTGTAACCTCAGTCGCCGTAAAAATCATGGAGGGGATCCTCAAGGAATCAATTTTGAAGCACTTGGAAGCTTTAGAAAAGATTTTGATTCGGTCTCCCACAATATTCTTGCCAGCAAGTTAAGGAAGTATGGATTGGATAAATGGACTGTAAGGTGGATAGAAAGCTGTCAGGACCAATGGGTAGTGACCAACGGCTCAATGTCAGGTTGCTGGTCAATTTCAAGCAGAGTGCCCCAAGGATCGGTCAGTTTTGTTCAACATCTTTATTAATGACCTAGATGAGGGGATAGATTAGACCCTCAGCAGGTTTGTGGATGACACTAAGCTAGGGCGAGAGGTAGATATGTTGGAGGGCAGGGTTAGGGTCCAGAGTGACCTATACAGATTAGAGGATTGGGCCAAAAGAAATCTGATGAAGTTCAACAAGGACAAGTGCACTTGGGATGGAAGAATCCCGAGCATTGTTACAAGATGGGGACCAACTGGCTAAGCAGCAGTTCATTAGAAAAGGACCTGGGTATTACAGTGCATGAGAAGCTGGATATAAGTCAATAGTGGGCCTTTGTAGCCAAGAAGTCTAATGGCATATTAGGGTGCATTAGGAGGAGCATTGCCAGCAGATCTAGAGAAGTGATTATTCCCCTTTATTCAAGCTGGTGAGGCCACATCTGGAGTATTGTGCCCATTTCTTGCCCCCTCCCCTCCACTATAGAAAGGATGTGAGAGGGTCCAGCGGAGAGCAACCAAAATGATTAGGGGGCTGGAGCACAAGCCCTACGAGGAGAGGCTGAGGAATGTGGGCTTATTTAGTCGGCAGAAGAGAAGAGTGAAGGGGAATTTGATAGCAGCCTTCAGCTTCCTGAAGGGAGGTTTCAAAAAGGATGGAGAGACGCTGTTCTTAGTAGTGAGGGATGGCAGAACACGGAGCAATGGTCTCAAGTTGTGGTGGGAGAGGTCCAGGTTGGATATTAGGAAAAACTATTTCACTAGGAGGTGGTGAAGAACTGGAATGGGTTACCTAGGGAGGGGTGGAATCTCCATCCCTAGGGGTTTTAAGTCTCGGCTTGACAAATCCTTGGCTGGGATGATTTAGTTGGGTTGGTCCTGCTTTGGGCAGGGGGCTGGACTAGATGACCTCCTGAGGTCTCTTCCAGCCCTAGGATTCTATAACTGTATCCTACTAGCCTCCTAGAAAGCAGCCTTTGTCAACTTGAGACAGCACAGTTTATAATTTATCTAGTACTCACAGTGCCTGTTTACAGGTCTAGTATAATTTCAGAAAACTCTGATGGGGGAAATGAAGCAAAGTTCAGCTAAACTTACAGCGAAAGCAAATGAAGAGTTTTTATCATTGAAGTTTTGGACTTACTAATGACTTGACATGCCATGCAAAGTTACTGTATGCTCACTTATGTGTAACCTGTAAAATTAGGAGGAATTTAAATTACATGGCTATTTTTACCAGGGCATAGTTCAGTTGTCCAGAGTTTTTCCCGGTATTTGTACCGCATCTGATCCCTCCACCCCACCTTCACCTGCCTTGGCAGCTAGGAGACAATTTGATTTTGAAAGTAACATAAGGAATGGAAAGTTTAAGGCTGCTGTCTTTTTTCAGCATACAGTACTGCAGCCAAGTGTAACTGAGAAGCATTGCATCTTCTAGAGATGCTGGAAATCTAATTCTTAGTTTGTTTGGTTGACTGTATAGTCTGTTGTCAATGAAACTGGCTTGCAGTGTTCTGTGTCTGCACATGGGTATGCTATTTAAACAAAATACTGACCTGAGTGAAAATGAGATGAACTATAAAATGAGGCAGAATGTCTCTCTCTCATGTCACATTAAATTTATGTACGTATCAGATGATAAATTGTCAGCATTAATGAGGCTAACACTTCTCTACAGTTTGAGGTAGTAATGCCAGGATTTACTGTGGAAGTGGAATCCTTATTTTCCTGGGTGAGATAAATATTACTTCCGCACATTTTTGGTGACAGCTATGTACTTTGTAAACATTTATGGCTGGGAGTGGTTGAAGAATGATTCTGCTTTAAAAACTCAAAGGAAAATATTTTGTTTAATAAAAAATAGAGGTTTAAAAAGGCCTTTTGTAACACTGACCGTTTCACTGACTTTGTGCAGATAAAAACCTCTCAGATTTACATTTTGATTGTGTTTTTGCTTTCATGTGTGCTGGGCTGTCCCACTTCAGGTGAAATTTATCCATTTCTTTAAATATTTAGCAGTCTAGCGTAGATGTTAATGAAAGTCTGGCACTGCTATTTTGAGAATTGCAACAATGATAGTAATTTTCAGTGTCAGATTACTGCTTTGCAGAGGGAAAGGGAGATGGGAGGAGGAGGAGAGAAAAAAAGATTGTTTCACTTCTAATAGAGTTTGCCATCAGCTTGGCTGTGCCAGACAGATGGATCATGAATACTGTCTAGACGCTCTCTGCCTGAGTGGAGCTGTGGTCTCTAAGGACAAGCAATGAGACGCCAGCTTAAGTAACTGGGGAAAGTCAGGACGAACTCTCCTCTAATCAGATAGCAATCAATGCAGATCCTGCTTCACCAGGCTAGACACAAGGCCCTCTATTACTGATAACAGGTCAATACCGATTTAAGCTGAAACTTGTCTATTATTAGGCTTGAGAGAGAGAGAGAAAGCAGGCACAGTATTTTAACACTATTGATTTCAACTGTGCATGTCCAGAGAATGCAGAATGATTTAATTCAGGAGTGTGGTACCTGAGAAGAGTGTTGGAGAGGGGGAAGCTGTCAACTGGCCATAAAACATACGCATCAGCCTGTTTAGTTAGGACCAGTTTGTTTTGATTGTTTAGTCAGTGTACTCTTGGTCAGTTTGGCTTCTTGGTCAGGAAGCAATTTTTTCCTGGTCTTTTCTCCATTCAGATAATGTGATGTGAGTATCCAGCCAGTACTGCCCTGGTTTTGGTGTGCTAACCAGGGAAAGCCTCTGGGAGATGTTATTGAGCTTAATGCTCTTTAGTTCTGTACATTTTCATTGCTCTGCTACTAAGCACCAGTTACTGCTTGCTCATTAAACAGAGCTGTGTGAAGTAGAGCTAGAAGTGTATGCTACTTAGCCAGCAGAGTTATAACAGTGGCTGGATTTAATAAATTTGGTACTTTATTAGAAATGACAAGATGAGTACAGTGCAGATTTACCCACAGTGGGCTCAGTTCTGGTTCTCTGTATAAAACCCAATGCTCAATTTAATCTGTTGGTTTTGTTTATTTTTAGAAAATCCATTTTGTTTTAATTCTTTAACCCCTGTCCTGTACCTTCAAGTGCTGGAAGCTGTGCGCAAAGGTGTTTTTCTTTTTAAATTGTTTATTCCCAGCAGATTTTTGTTGCTAATATAAATCTAAAATTTGAACGAGCAAAGCATTATCTGAGAGTGGTATTTAAGTTGTGTATTTAATTTTGTTTGTTTGGTTGTTTTGTTTGTTTGTTTGGTTGTTTTTTTCCAAAATATCAAATGCTGTTTGCCTTTGTGTGGAGATGTGGGGTGGAATCTGAATCCAGGGTATCCAATGGCAAAAATAGTGCAGTCTTCAGTGGGACTAGAGTGCACCCATAGTTATCTAGAACATTAAGGTGCTGAAGACTGTGCAAACATCCAGGCAGATTTTTAAAATAAGAAGTAGTGTGTGGGATTTGGGTTTTTTTTTTTTTGCGGAGCAGGCATTGCAGCTCTTTGTCTATGTGCCCCAATTGGTCCCTCCTTTGCAGCTGCAGCTGATCGGTGCCTCCCTTGCAGATACAGTGACCATCCTGCCCACTCAGGTCCCAGCTCCCAGCCCAGAGCAGTGGGAGAGGCCCACCAGGAAACACTGAGGGATGGGGTGGCATTCTGTTCTGGGCTCGTGCCATCCATCTGCCACCGTGACAGGGAGTGACACAAGATTGAGGATGCAGGTACTCCCTCCAGCACCTCCCAAATATGCTCTTCTGCGTCCCCAGGTAACTCCTCCAGCACCCCCCACATACCTCTCCTAATATATACATTCCAGTACCCCCAAATGCCTCCTCTTGCATTCTCCCAGTGCACAATACGCCTCCCACCCTCCAAATACCCTCTTCTAGTACACATCCCCCTCCTGCATCCCCCTCCCCAAATATCCCTTCCAACAGCCCCCAAATGTACTATCCAGCTCCTTCTCCCTGCACCACTGGCAGTGTGCTCTTTTTGGCGACCTGAAATATGGTAACCCTAGTATGAGAAAATGCATGAATGGGAATAGAATGGAGAAACTGTTCTGTAATGTTACTTTCAGCCCAGAGTACTACATGTTGGGCATTGTTTTCGTAGAGCTATGTTTGTAGAAGATTATGATTTAGAGATGCTCCCTTATAAGGGACAGAATTATGAACATAGGAATTTGAGATGTGTCCTGGAGGGAGGGATTTGAGAACACAGCATGCCTGTGTGCAGCAGTTCACCAGAGGCAGTCTCCGGTTTGTTTTATTAATGTTTTATTCCTTTATGTTTCACAGGTTTGTTATTTAATGAGTCCCAAGATTATTACAGTTCTCATCCCCATACATTTTTATTTGGAGGGGAATTTGGCCATAGAATTTGGTAGAAGCTGTGTGGTTATATCTCTGTAGAATTTTAATACAATTTTCTAAAGTCTTTCCTATCTGACTTTTACTTTTTTTTCTCATTCATTCAAATATAATGATAATTGAATAACTCCTAATTATGAGCATTACATCTGTGCCATGTTTGTACTTGGCTAAGGTGTCTAGATGAGCAATCACAAATTGCACATCATTGGAAATCTCTAGATTGTCTTCTTCCAAGCATGCAGCTAGAATAAACACTGCCTATATTTTCATATTGTTAAAGCATTACAGAGGTTGTATTCTAAGGGGCTTTTTAAATTAATGTGGAATAAAAAGCCAAATAAACAACCCTCATCCCCTTAGAGTACTGCAGACTGTCTAATATTTTACATTTTTTTGTTCTGTGGATGTATGCCTGACCCTGTACCTCTAGAGACACTTCATATTTCGATCAAATGAGCAGCCATAATGTCTCAAGCAGAGGATGGCTTCCTAGGGCTACATGTTTCTAACATTTATATTCTAAAATAATATTTGTGGTAAAAGCTACTTGTATGTATCTTATCTTCTCATATATTTAAAAAATGTGCAGCTGTCCATCTGTTCATGAGTCCTTTTGTTCAAGAACTCCCCATAAACAGAAAGAGCTAGAACCACCAAATTTGGTATGCAGCTTTCTCTTCTCATAACTTAAAGCAAGATCAGGATTTGGCTGTGCCAGGATAGTGGACGGTGCATGGAATTTGATTTCTCGTAAAATGGAAAGAGCAGGGTCTGGTAGGAGGGAGTTATACTACAGAATGGCCAGAGTGGCAACAAAGGGCCAGAGATGGGGACCGGGACAGCTATAACTCCATTGGGCCTGCAAGGGGCAGGTGTGGTAAAACGGACAGCTATCTCTACTATACATTTCAGGTAGTTTGTCTGTTTGTGTGTCTGTTTATGTGTGTGTATCTGTATCCCAGGCAAGGGACATGCACCCCTTTCCCAGCTGTGCTCGCTGCAGCTGCCATGGACAGGTGCTTTTCACTGCTCCCAAGGTGCTGCGCTGAGAGTGGGCCGTGGTTGTCCTTTCTCCCCAGAGCAGCCTGCAAACTGAGCCCCCTGGCCTCACCCCAGAACAATGATTTAAATGAAAGAAAAACAAAACTTATTTGAGTTAAGGACTCGAGCAACACTGAGTAAATCTTCTAGTACAGTGTTTCCCAAAGTGTGGTCCGCGGCCCGGTACCGGTCCTTAAAAAAAAAATATCGATCCTCAGAAAAATTCTTGGCAGAGAGCCCGTCGCCATGGTGTCTCTGCCGAGCATGCTCCCGGGTGGTGGGGCTAGATCCGGCGGGTACTAGGATCCAGGGAGAAGGCTGGGCGCCGTGCGCACCGATGCAAAGTGCCTGATGCTGGCTGATAAAGTGGCCGGGATTGGAGCCCGGAGGAAGGGGGGGGGGGGGGAGACAACCTGCCAGATAGGTGGGGCCAGTGCGGGCTTCCTGCGGGGTCAGGAGCAGTTCTGACAGCTGTACTCCAGGTCCCAGAAGTGTGCTGGCTTCCCCCCCCCCACCCTTCCCCTGCCCCAACAGCCGGCGCGGTACCTAAAACGCCGGTCCATCACACGCTGGGGACTTTGTTACCCTGCTGCCTTACTGCACACGGGGTAGGGAGTGGGAGTCTGGGACTGCGCCGGTTCCAGCTGCTCGGGCGGCACATGCTGCCGTGGGGAGCAGAGGACAAAGACGCGTGCTGCCCGAGTGGTCCAGGAATCCTCCCCCCCACCCCCCGTGCAGGAAGGCATCAGGCACGCGATAGACCAGCGTTTCTGGTACCACGCCACTGTTTGGGTGATGGGGGAGCAGCACACACACTTCCTGGGTCTTGGCGTGCAGCTGCAGGATCCCCAGATATGGGTCCCTGTCTCCTCCCCCCCACTGAGACCCCCACAACATCTTTTGGGGTGAACATCAAGCTTAAATGAATATTTTCCTCCAATTGATGACAGTAAAATGTGGATTAAGAACTCATTTACTGTTGACACCGAAAATGAAGAAATATTACAAGTGAATGCATCAGAAGTGGATTCATTAATTGAACTTTCCTGTGACTCTGCCTTAAAAGAGAACGTTGATAAACTTACCAGGATTGATTTTTGGTTGATCTGTAGAAATTAATATTCACATTTATCTGAGAAAGCAGTCAAATTCTTAATGCCTTTCGTCATGACATATAAGTGTGAAACTAGTTTCTCATCTTTGGTTTTCAAAAATAAATATAGAAATAGATTGAATGTCGAACCAGATTTGAGGATAAAACTTTCTTCTTTTGCTCCTGACATAAAGTTGCTATGTGATGCAAAACAACATCACCCTTCCCATTAGTTCTCCTTTTAGTTATTTAAAAGCAATAAAGTACACACATAATAAATTACTTATATTCAACTCATTCAATTATAAATAAACTTTACAACTGTTAAAATTCTACTTATTAAATTGTAATTAAGGTAATAACAATGTTAGGCACTTAAGTATTTTATATCAATATTTCTATTGTTATGTACTATTATTATTATGCATAAATAATAAACAGTGAAAATTTATTCATTTTTCATTCTTTTTTTTAATATGCGTTTATATTTTTGGGCTGCAAAAAACAGTAATAAAAAAAACAGATTCCAACTATATAAAATTTGGGAAATGGTGGTCTAGCCAGCTTTCTATCCATCTTACAGTCCATTTATCCAATCCATATTCCCTTAACTTGCTGGCAAGAATATTGTGAGTAACCATATCAAAAGCTTTGCTAGAGTTGGCACTGGGGGCTTTGGGAGGACCAGAAACAATTTATTTGCATATTCATCATTTGCCTAATAAATATGCAAATACACAAATAAATGTTACCAGTCCTCCAAAAGCTCGTGAATGGATTTAATGGTCCTAAAAAGATTGGGAACCCCTGTTCTAGTACAAGCATAATTCCTGAATGCAGATTTTTTTTTAATCTGGGTCTGATTGTTTTCATTATATATATATATTTTTATTTTAAAAAGTTTTGGTCTGAATAGTAGCAAAATATGTAGAGTAACAGGCGGTATCACAGTGACATTAAATGTAGCTGCGAATGCTTCAGATTTTAAAGATAAGGGTGTCATACAAATGTTAGTGGGCCCATGAAAATTTGGAAAGGGCCCATGAAAATGGATCATAGCATATATCTCCTTATGGCAACAAGAGCCAGTTAAATCCTACCTGGTACTTTAAAATATTCCTTAGAAAGTGATGGTGTAGTGTAATAAAGTCTGGCCGATTGGAAGAGCACTTTGCTTCTGGGTATATAAAAAGCATAGGATATTTATCCTGGTCAGAGAATTCTGCATTAAGATGAGGTATTGGGGGAGGGGAATGGATCATCTCTTTTGAATTTCATAGGCATAGGAATGAAGAAGGCTCTTCTCCCCCAACCGTGGCTTCCTGCTGGTGCTGGAGGAGCACACTTCTTCCCTGGCCCAGGGAGGTGCACTCCTCCATCTCCAGCAGCGAGTTGCCATGGCTGGAGGAGAAGCGTTCACTTTCAGCCCCAGCAGCAGGGCCAGATTAAGAATGGAGCTTTAAGGGTTGCAGCTGAAGGCTCCAAGCTAAATGGGAGACCCTTAATCTAGGGCTCTGGGCTGCAGCCCATAAACCCCTGTGTTCTAGTGCAGCCCTTCCTGGCCAGGCAGGAAAGAGAATGAATGAATGGATACTACTTAAGGGTTAAGAACATTGTGAGCAAGTGCAAATTATAAAAAAGATCTACAGCCAGTGTGCAAATGACATGCTAAGTGTATAGAGTTTTCCCCACTTGTAATTAAAACGCAAGTAGAAATTGTTACAATGTTGGGAATAAAATCAGTTTCTAAAGAAATATTTTTATTGATTCAGATAGAGCTGTAATAGTGAATGCAAACTAACTCTTCTTGAGCACTGCCAGACTACCTTAAAATAGTGATGATTCAGCAATAGTGATTTTTTTCTGTAAATGTTAAGCTGTAATACCGGTAGATGCCTTATTCAAGGTGAGCATCTTTTCCAAACAGTGAATCTGTTCAAGAAACTAGAGAGAGATATACCTGAGGGAACAGATGCTCTGGTTATGCTCGTTCAAATTGGAACCTTTCCTTGAAGAATGTATTCATCTAAGAGATTGTTACAATACCAATAACTTCATTCTTCCTTCCCATTGCATTCTCTCTCAGATTCCCCCCTCCTTTCCCCTTTCAGTATTGCTGTGTAATAGGTTCATAGAGGTGAGAGGGAATAATGACGCAATATGTGAATACAGAGTCTGGCACCTAGTAACACCTTGATAGAAATAGAAAGCCGTGAACACAGTATTAAAATATGCTAACAAGCTGCAGGAACTAATGGGCTAAATTTTTACACTGCAGATGTTCTCCCGGCACTTGTGCTGAATGCAGTAACAAATGTGTGGAACTGATGATGATATTACTGTGTTCTTGGCAGTGCTGTTCTCTAAAATGATCTCTCTATTATTTGATCTGAGGAAGTGGGTCTGGCCCACGAAAGCTCATCATCTAATAAACCATCTTGTTAGTCTTTAAAGTGCTACATTGTCCTGCATTTTACTTCAGCTACCCCAGACTAACACGGCTACATCTCTACCTCTCTTCTTTATGTTTTGCTAAGATTTAGAATGTTCTCCTCTGTGGACTAAGGAATGTAAGTATATCTGTAAACTAGATCTATACCTCTTAGTTTGTGGCAGTTTGCTTTCAGCTGACTGGAGGTGGTAGGTTATGAGAAGTCAGATGAGTCTTGTTTGTACAGAATTATTTTTATTGAGCGCTACAGTATAATATGTGTGTATTCAGTAGTGCAGGTAAGAAGTTTCTAGATCATCTGTGTGTTTATTAGGTCTCCTGAAACGTTAAGGGTCAATGTTCTTGAAATCTTGCTCATTTGATGAGTTGAACTAAACCATAAAAAAATGTAAGTGAGATACTATACAACACAATCTGATTTAAAACCAGCCTCCTTATATCTTTCACTAGGCTAAGATTCTGTGTACTTTTGGAAGGAAATTTTACTGGCAGGTTCATTTGTCCCACGCCAGCACCACAGACTGTTCATCCATCTCTCCCTTCATTGTCAGTATTTACAAGAATATAACAATAATCTCTCCTTTCCTCTCTACCTTCAAAATCTTTTAGTAACAGTCTTGGCTTGCTTTCAGTAGGTTCTGGCATTCCTAAAGAACTGTGTGTTCAGGCTGGCAAAAAATTTGCCAGCTGCCACCTTTGTTTTCAGTCTTTTTCTTCTTTCTCCTTAAAGAGGTTTTTGTAAATTAACAAGATGGAAGGCACACATTACTTTTGTTTGTCATAATCTGTAGCTTTTATATTGAGCACCTGTTGTTTGCATCAGGATACTTATGGTACCCAATGCTCAGCCAAACGGCTCTGGATATTAGTAGTAGATGATAGATTTCCTCCAAGAAGTGCATTTACAGTGTACTAACAGTACATGGCTTTCCAGCCACTCCACATTATACCAAACCTTTTAAAAAGTGTGAGGAAAATTAATTCCATTTGTGTCTACTAGAAAAGGAAGGGTAGGGCTGAGATGACATGAAGAATATGGATTCTCTTATGGACAGTGCACAGGTCAAGAAATGTGGGTTCTTTCCTTAGCATTGCCACAGATTACCTAAATGACCAAGGGCAAATCATTTTAACCTCTTGTTGCCTTCATTTTTCTGTTTGTAAAATGAAGATAATGATGTTTATCTACATCAGAGTAGTGTTGTCAGAATAAATTAAAGTTCTTACAATGCGAGGTAAGAAGCCAGGGACATGCATATAAATAAATAATTTGAGAAAGGTGTATTATACTGATATAATATAAAGCACAGAACCATGGCATACTTTTACAGAAATCCCAGAATCTTAAATTCAGTTAAATATTTACAAGGATTATATGTATTTGTTGGTGGCTGTGTAGAAGAGTGCACTCATCATATGATGCTCCTTGTGACTGGGTGTGGCGAAGCAATTCATTTTTCCTCTAGCTTCCCTTGCCAGCAGCTGCTCCGGGCCTGCAGTGGTCTCTCTTCTTATGATTTGCTTTCCAGACAGGTCACTTTAAATTCTCTCCCTTTCCAGACTGAGTGTCTCATACACTTAGACAGTCTTCTATGTGACAATGGTTGATCTGTATGATGTCTTCTGCTTCTACAGGGTTCCTCTACCATTCCACTCTTATCTCAGAATGGGGCCCCAGAACTTCCTCCCTGGAATCTTTTAATCAAACTCTCTAAATTGAAACACAAACTATAATAATAGTAAAAAACCCTCCAACTTTTGCACCTTCCCCCAGGATTAAACTTTTAATCCCTCCCCAGTCCTCTCCAGCCATAAATTCTACAGAATGCTGTATTCCTACCCCTGGTCTGGATCCTAAGCTCTGGCTTGCCTCCAAGGCCTTTTATGGGTGGGTTGGCCTTCTCTCGGGTCCAGTTAGTCTCTTTTTCTCCTGCTAGATTCTTTCCTCAGGACCAGGGTACTAACTTCTTTTTGAAGTTTCTCTGCCCTCTACCACCCAAAGAAGAACTACAGAGTGTGTCCCATGACTTTTTGCAGCCCTGTTCTCTGAGTTTCCTCTGTGGAAACAACCCAGCTCCTCCCTAGCTGGGACTCATCTTTAATTGGGATTGCACCTTCCCAGTGCAATCACATTTGTTAACTGTCCTTAGCCCACCATAAACCATTTAATCACCTGGGTGGGGTAATCAATCACCCCTTCATCCAGCAATTTGAAAAAGAGAGCTAGTTCAAAATGCATATCTACTGAAAATCTTCAGCCTCCTTTTAAATTTTATTTATATGAATTGTTTCTGGTCTGTTGCTTAACATTTATAGATTTAGCTTTATTCTTCCACTGCTGTGTCAGCTTCTATGTACCACAGTAATAGATGCTCTAAAAATAGTTTATGTAGAAACATGAGAACCCATTTAGGTGAAAATTTTATTAAGACCCAGGAAAAAAAATGAATCTTCATCGTGGCAAAAAGTTAATAGCAAGGGTGCCACAAAGATCCATGCAAGGATTGGTGGTGTTTAATATAGATAGTAATTATCTGGAAAGAGCGTGAAAACTGAAGTGGCCAAATTTGCAGATGACGCAAAATTATTTAGGTTAGTTATTTTCAAAGAGGGCTCTAAGGACCACCAAAATGATCTAATTACATAAGGTGACTAGACAACACAAAGGCAATTGAAAATCTGTATTGATGAATGTAAAGTAATTTATACTGGAGGGGAAAATGTCAACTAGTCATATATGTTATTGGATTATAAATTAACTGTATCAACTCTGGAAACTGGGTATCATTATGGAGAGCTAAATGAAGTTCCCTTTAGTCAAAAGTGAATTAAAATTCAAGGGCCAATAAGGCACAGGATGGAGAGCAACATGGGGAGAATTATAATGCCTTCAGTGGTTTGCCCTCATCTGGAATACTGTGTTCAGTACTGGTCATCTTCTCTCAAAAATATGTCCTAGAAAGGATTCAGAAAAGAGCAATAAAAATGAATGAATGAATGAATGAAAAGATTGAAAAGATTGAAAAGACGGGGACTGTTCTTTCATACAAATAAGAGGAGACATGATAAAAGGACAGAAAATAATGAATGGTATAGAAAAGATAGATCAGGAACTTCTGTTCTCCTTGTCTTGTTAAAATAAAGGGGCAGTCAATTGAATTGACTAGTCACAAATTCAACTTAGAAAATACTTTTTTTTCATATAGCACATAATTAGACTTTGGAACTCATTCCCGTGTAATATTGATGAGGGGAAGAACTCAACAAGTTTTAAAGACCTGGATATTTGTACAAATAACAAGAATAGTAGAAGAAAAGTGTTTTATAAAGTATATAACATCTCTTGCTTCAGCCCTTAAACTAATCTCTAACTATTAGTGGTTAGGATGAAACCTTCATAGGAAGCAAATGAACACATCTCTTCCTAATGTTGGGTTTCTTTGTACCTTTCTCTGAAGACAGTGTTGGCCACTATCAGAGAAGATACTAGATAAGAGAAACCTTATCCACTGTGGCAGGGGTGAAGAACCTTTTCTCTGTTAGGGGCCACTGACCCACAGAAAAACCATCAAGGGGCCACACACAGCTGAGACACAAAAAAGAAAACAAAACAAAACAAAAAACAGCCTCATTGATCTAGCGGAGCTCAGAGACTTGCTGTGGTGGGGCTGGAGCGCAAAGTTTACCTGTACAGGCTAGAGAGAAACGTAGACAAATCTAGACTGTCCAGTGAATCTTTTTTTTTTTTAAATATAGCAGATGATGTAGCTTGGCTGAAACACTCTCTCATTAAACAGTAGGAACTGAGTTAGCTTGTTGATATTGACTACCACATAGGGAGAGTCAGCTTTGGGGAGGGTATTTAGCAGGATATAGAACCACAGTGAGAGAGAACAGACTGGCATGATATGTAATATTAGGAATTGCTGAGGGTTGATGGTCTAAAGAGGGGGAAGAGTTTGGAATTAAACATACTAGAACACATATCTGCATTTGATTCTCTGAAGCTTCTGTCTCTGGTGGCACTCTGACTTAATAACCCAGCGTTCAGAAACATGCACTATATGACAGATTAAACACACACTACTGTAATCAGCATATAGATATTTAAATTGCAATTAAAACAAACAATATACAGCACCTCCACTACTCTTTCCCCCAATAGGAGACATCAGTTGTTTCTCCATTTATAGCAGCACAAATAACATAGTAATTGAACTTAAAGGCTATGTCTACACTCACGGCTTCTTGCGCGAGTAATATGCAAATGAGGCTAAACGTGGAATATCGCCAAGCCTCATTTGCATACCTAATGAGCCACCATTTTTTTCAGAAGAGGCTCTTGCGCAAGAAGGAGTGTCTACACGGCCCCTTCTTGCGCAAGAAAAACCCTCTTGCACAATGCCGTTCTTCCTGAAAAGTAATAGGTGTAACGGCATTGCGCAAGAGGGTTTTTCTTGCGCAAGAAGGGGCAATGTAGACGCTCCTTCGTGAGCAAGAGCCTCTTCTGAAAAAAATGGTGGCTCATTAGGTATGCAAATGAGGCTCAGCGATATTCCATGTTTAGCCTCATTTGCATATTACTCGTGCAAGAAGCCGCAAGTGTAGACATAGCCGAAAAGAGGGGGCGAGGGTGTATGACACTCACCAGGCAAATATTGCATATTTTGTTGACGATTGCCTGAATATTGAACAGTATCAGTAAGAACATGGAGAGACAGACCAAGGGTCCATCTAACCCAGGATCCTGCCTTCTGATACTGGCCAGTGCCAAATGCTTCAGGTGGAAAGAACAAAGCTAGACAATTCATTGATTGATCCATCCCTTACCATCTAGCCTGAGCTTCTGGCAGTCAGAGATGTAGGGGACTCTAAGCATGGAGCTGTGTCTCTCACCATCTTGGCTAATGGCCATTGATGGACCCAGAGCTGTCCCATCCGTAGGATGGTTCGGAGCGGCTGCCCAGGCCCTGTGCTTTGGGGAGTTCTGTGGCAGATGTCTCAGCCGTCCTATTAATGGGGCCCAGAGCGACCAAAAGGATTACCTGGGGACAGGGCTTGTGGAGTGGCAGGAGGGGTCATCCTCCCCCTCGTGCAATCAGATATGTGGAGCGCAGTGGGCTGGGAGGAGATGGAGCACAGCAGGCTGCCGGGTTAGGGTTCCCAGGTGTCCGATATTCACCCAGAGAGTCCGGTATTTTTGCCTCCTGTCCGGTAAAAAAAATTCAGAGAATACCGAACACCTGAGATGTCCAGTATTTTCTGAATTTTTCCCCGGCCAGGAGGTGAAAATGCCAGGCACCTGGCAACCCGACAAACACTTAGCGCCTGGCCTCTCTTCTCCCGGCCCCCAACACCGCCAGTCCCCATGCTTATCTGATTTCCTAAGGCTGCCAGCACAAAATGGCTGCCAGCCAAAAGACCTGGCCAATGCTTACCCTGGGTCTTAATGCTCAACCGCTCCTCTGTCTCTGCACTCACTCTTAAAGGGGGCATGCTGTTTTATTTAATTTTTTTGGCTTAATAAGTCGTTGGAGTCCTTTTTTTTTTTTTTTTTTTTTTTTTTTTCTCTCTTCTCTCAGCAACTTTGATCTCCCCCTCCTTTTTTTTCCCTTCAACAGAATTTTTTCCCGGTTTTTTTTGGGGGGGGTGGACGTAGGGTGGGGGGGATTCGGTATTTTTGTTTCAACCATCTGGCAACCCTATGCCGGGTTGCTCTGGCTCCTGCTGCCACAGTGAGTGCAGGGTGGGGGGCAACTCCTGCTCCTTCCCCCAGGTAATCCCTAGATCATCTTGCTCAGGGAACGGGGCAGAGCAGGGCAGGTCTTGGGGGGAGGAATGGAACAGGTTTGAAATGGGGATGGAGAAGAGGCAGGGCTTGGGCCTTCAGTGGAAGGGTTGCCCTGAGCCATACACCTGAGGCAGAGAAATGGGGAAGTTGCCCCAAGCCCTGTCCCTCCCTAGGGATGTCCCTAGATGGAGCAGCCAAATATTAACATCTGCTACTTTCTTAAACCCTTTTATACTTTTGGCCTTCATAACATCCTCTGGCAAAAAGTTCCACAGATGGATTGTGCGTTATTGAAATACTTCCTTGCATTTGCTTTAAACCTCCTACTTGTTAGTTTCATTGGGTGCCCCCTGATTCTTGTGTTATGTAAAGAAGTAAATACCATTGTACTTTGTTCATACCTTTCATGTTTTTATAGGCCTCTATCCTCCTCCCCCCCACCCCTGCAGTTGTCTCTTTTCTAAGTGGTACAGTCTGTCTTTTTAATTGCTCTTAATCCCCTAATCGTTCTGTTACCCTTATCTGTACCTTTTGCAATTCTAATAAATCTTTGAGATGGGACAATCGGAACTGCATCCAATGTTCAAGATGTGGGCATAACACAGAAAGCTGGCATTGTGATATTTTCTGTCGTCTTATCTATCCCTTTCCCAATGTTTTTGACTGTATCTGCCCATTGAGATGATGTTTTCAGAAAACTATCCACAATAACTTCAATATCTCTTTCTTGAGTGGTAACAGCTAATATAGAAAACATTATTTTTCTATGTAATTGGGATTGGTTTTTTTTGCATTTATCAGCATTGAAATTCATCTGCTATTTTATTTCCCAGTCACTCAGTTGTGTGAGATTCCTTAGTATCTCTTTGCAGTTAGTTTTATTTTGAATAACTTTGTACCCTCTGCAAACTTCATCATTTCACTGCTTACTCCCTTTTCCAGATGATTTATGAATATGTTGAACAGAACAGGTCCCAGGACAAATCCATAAGATCCCCCACTATTTATCTTTTTACATTGTGAAAACTGATCATTCAATCCTTTCTTTCCTATCTTTTAAACAGTTACTGATCTATAAGAGGACCCTTCCCTTTATCTCATGTCTCTCCTTATTTTGCTCAAGAACCTTTGCTGTGGGTCTTGGTCAGAGGTTTTTTGAAAGTCGAATTAAGTTATATCCAGAGGATCACTCTTCTTCACATGTTTCTTGACATTTTCAAATAATTGTAGTTGATTGATGAGGCATGATTTCTCTTTATTAAAGCCATGTTGACTCTTTCCCAACATTTTGTATTCATCTATGTGTCTGATGATACTGTTCTTTGCTATAGTTTCAAACAGTCTGCCTGGTACTAAAGATAGGCTTACTGGCCTGTAGCTGACTAGATCACTTCTGGAGCCTTTTAAAAAATCTGGTGTCAAATTAGCTATCTTCTAGCAATCTAGCAGAGAGACTTATTTAAGCCATAGTTGATATACCCTTCAATAGTAGTTCTGCAATTTCATATCTGAGTTCCTTCAGAACTCTTGAGTTCAATACCCTCTTGTCCTCTTGACTTTTCCTTTAGTTTATCAATTTGTTCCAAAACCTTCTCTGTTGCTGCCTTAATCTTGGGACAGTTCCTGAGATTTGTCACCTAGAAAGAATGGCTCAAGTTTGCAAATCTTCCTTGCATCCTGTGCAGGGGAGACTGATGCAAAGAAAATCATTTAGTTTCTCTACAATAGCCTTCTCTTCCTTGTAATAGCTTGATCATCCAAGAGCCCCACTGATTGATTGGCAGGCTTCCACCTTCTCCTTTACTTTACAACATTTTTCCTTTTTGGCAATTGTGACTTTTGCTGGCTGCTCTTCAAATACTTGTACACTTGACCTGCCAGAGTTTATACTCCTTTCTTACTTGCCTTAGTAGGACTTGACTTAGATTTGTAAAGGATGTTAATATTTGCCTTTAAATGCCTATTCTACTCTGTTGTTTAGCCAGGGCAGCACTTTTTTGGTATATTTACTGCTTTGCTTTATTTTTGTTTTAATTTAGAGTATACATTAAGCTTGAGCTTCTGTTATGGCATTTTAAAGTAATTTCCACACTGTTTGCAGGCATTTCTCTCTTGTCACCGTTAATTTCCTTTTAATCTCCATTTAACCAGTGTCCTCATATTTGTGTATTTCACCTTTTTGAAGTTAAATGGTGCTATGATGGGTTTGTTTATTTGTTTGTTCGGTATTTTCCACCATTCAGGGATGTTCTATTTTACTGAGAGTCATTATTACTGAGCAGTAATCTTGGATCTGATCTTGTGCCCTAGACTAAATCAAGAATTGTATCTTCCAGGCCAAGCTGCTCCAAGAAGCAGTGATTAATGATGTCTAGAAATGATATTCATGCTCAATTAGATGCAATGTTTGCTTTGCCTGACCTGTCTAATCTCTACAGTTCACCATAACTAAAGTGGCTTAAATGAAAAATATTAATTAAGAAGGATGATTAATTTAGAACTTTTAAAATGTTTTGATTTGAAAGAATAAATTCTCTGTTCCAGATGAATGTACAATCCAAGTTCATCAGTATTCAGAACTCATGAAGAGGTTTGACATTAAAGGTGTAACTTGATTCATTCATTTAGCTGCCTGTATACTAATGTATCACAAACAGCTCCTGTTTGATTTTAAGTGTTACAGTTTTCATTCCCAACATATCTTTTTCAATTAAACGGACATCCGAGAATTGCCAGATCCTAAATTGCCATAAATTGGGTGAAAGTGAAAGGCAGTGCTACCTGCATGATAGGTGACACGATGGGAAACTTTATTGCAACTCGTGAAATTTCCCATTTTCCATTATTAATTCTAAATATTGAAATACTAAATATTAGAATTTCCAATTGATAGTTTTCCATAGAAAAATTGTTTCTAGAATACCCCTTTTTCTTTTTATAACATGGCCACTTTCAGCATGGATTAACAAACAGTACAGTTAGTTGTAACAAAATATTCATAGGTTATTTGTCATAATGTGCTGTATTCCGGTTAAAGGTCATGTATAGCTCAGAAGAAAGTATGACTCAAGATATTTGTTACCAAAAAATAAAAGCAGAGAAGGCTTTTTCTTTGATGGTTTTCTGTATTTATATTATAAAATGTTTCTCACTCTTTCCTGAAATGATTTCCTCTCTCCCCTTGAATAAAGTCTGTAAATTACAATAAAGCTTTTAATCTTTTTTCCAAATGATTGGAGAAAAAGTTTATCTCCCTTTCTTTCTCCCCACAATTTTGGGGTTTGCTCTGTAGAATACAAATGAGATATTTACTGCATTAAAAAAGGAGAGACAAATCTTTTATGTACGAATGGTGCTTTGTAGATCTCTTAGTTTTCAAGGCTAACTGACTAAGGGCAACTGTTTTCTCCATATTACCTGAAACACTTCATTTGGTTGTTTGGCTGCCTTTTCTGCTATGACTGCATAAGTCAATGCTTAGTTAGCACAGCTACTAACCCGGCACAGAAGTATTTATGCACAATAGCAACAGATTTCAGACATCTTTGAACTGCATTTATAGACACAGAGTGAATTTGCTGTATGATCTTGTCAGAAAGAGAGTGAAAGAGAGATAGATTCTTTCTTCACTGAAATACCGTTTGAACCCTTGCAGTGGCTGTGCAAGCCACACTATGCGACAGATTTATGTCTGACTGTATTTAATTAATAATTTGTAGCAAAGGGCAGTAAAACATATAGTGACTTCTACAACTGAAACCACAGCAGGGGGACTTGGGTAGGCAGAATGCGATTATCCACATTGCAAGACTCAAATGCGTTAGAAAAGTGTCATGGGCTTTTGTTAATGGCCACAAATGGTCAGAAAGTCATTTTTATATCTCACCACTTGTGTCTCATGTCATCATTCATGATCGTTATAGTTGTCAACATTTTCCATTGGTGATTTTCCAAATAAGCAGATCAACTGTGGGTCACAAGCTGCTGGAGAGCTGCCTGTGTATTTTAAGTGGTTAAAAATTAAATATATTAACTATCTGGGTCTTAATAACAATGCATTTTCCAGGCTTTTCTGAAAGATCAACTATTCCATCACATTCAAAATTTACTAAATTCAGTATTTTCTGTTCTACATTGTGCATTGGTGATGTGGCATCATTACAGGATAGTCCCATATTGTTAAAAACAAAACAAAAAAAACCAAGGAACCAAAAAGCCAAAGAAAAGACTCAGTCTGAGGTACTTTTGGGCACAAGAGAACATTTGTGATGGGATGCCAAAAGCTGAGTGTTATGCCCAGAATAGGTGGTTGCAAGCATAGTTGTTAAAATTCCACATGAACTACATTACAAATGGCCTACTTTTAAGAATCATCTAGAGGATACCATATTCACAATACTTTTTTTCCAGTGAAAAACATATGAAAGGTGTATTGTTCTTCAGCACAGTATTATATATATATATAATATTTTTGCTGCAAATCTCTGAGCATCCACGTGAAAACTCACTGATTACCAAAACTGATATTTTAATTGAAGTTACAGCAGATGTAAATACACAATTTAATCCTATACAAATGAACTGATACAGTTTATAGCAGTATCATTATTTGAAAATCATAGCATGAACTTTGCTTCTTCCTTAGCATAGGGCTAGGACACAGAGACACCATTTAAAACTATTTTGATGTACCTTTGGGCAAGTATACAAGCCTACACTTGCACCCTTTCAACAGTAGGGATGCTTCTTTTGTTGGGTTAGTGAATAAGATGGCTTGTAGTTATTAGTGTCCTGCAGGGGTGAACAGAGAGTAGCACCCTGAGTCCTACAGTTCAGTCTATAGTCATCCTGATTTCATAAAGGAAATGCCACCCAAGAAGACTTGTGCCCATTATACATAGCTGCGTCTCAATTTGAGCATTTTCCATTGCAATTATTTCCTGGGTCTTGTAGCTCTCAGAGGGCAAACCATAATGTATCTGAAACCTGCTGTATTTCAAATACATGAGGAATGTGGACTCATGGCAAATAGCCTCCCTGGCCAGATATGAGGCACTTAAGTATAGCAGTAGCAATAACGATACAGTGTACTTTTGTGTCCCTTTTCACTCAATACATGATCTTTGTGTTCAAGACTTAGCACAGTGGGCCCAATCAGGTTGTAGCCTCCAGGATTTGTCTCAGTATAAATATTTATTCATTGTAATAATATATCTTCAGACATTTTCCCATCTCTGTGTTCTTGTTGTTGCCCCCATCCCCTCTGAGTGCCTTACAAATGTTTATGAAATAATTTGCCTAGAAGATGGGAAAGTACTACACCCATTTCACAGATGGAGGACTGAGGCTGAGAGATTGACTTGTTCACGATCACACAGGAGGTTGTGACACAGTGGGGACTTGAACCAAGAGCTTCTGAATCCCAGACTGGTTATACCTTATCCACAAGAACAGCTTTCCCCTTTAGAGATGGGGATGCTGAGGCACAAAGTGGTTGTGACTTGTTCAAGGTTACGCAGTGAGTTAGTGCTAGAATCAAGAAGGCAGCTCAAATCTCCTGCTATTAGTCCTTTGCTTTCATGAGTTCTAAATAAAATAACTACATAGACTACTCAATTAAAAAAAAAAACCTTTTTAGATGATTAAGTCTATTTAAACCGTACTGTATGGTATGTTAGGTTGCCTAGCTGACCAAATATCCAAAGGCAATTATAATTATTACATTCGCCACTATTCTTAACTTTTTCATGCCTTCAGTTATTTTAACAGATGCAGTCACACAGAGATGGAGGGGTTTTGTCGTCTTTTCTAGAGCAGCTTGCAGTCACATGAGAGAGAGAGAGAGAGAGACTTCTTAGAGAACATGACCTATGAAGCCAGGCTTCATGAACTGGGCTTGTTTAGTTTGGAAAAAAGAAGATTAAGGGGGGACATGATAGCGGTTTTCAAATATCTAAAAGGGTGTCACAAGGAGGAAGGCGAAAATTTGTTCCTCTTGGTTTCTGAGGACAGGACAAGGAGTAATGGGCTTAAAGTGCAGCAAGGGAGGTTTAGATTGGACATTAGGAAAAAATTCCTAACTGTCAGGGTGGTCAAATATTGGAATAAATTGCCAAGGGAGGTGGTGGAATCTCCCTCTCTGGAGATATTTAAGAACAGGTTAGATAGACATCTGTCAGGGATGGTGTAGGTGGAGCTTGGTCCTGCCTTGAGGGCGGGGGGGGCTGGACTCGATGACCTCTTGAGGTCCCTTCCAGTCCTATTATTCTATGATTCTATGATTCTTAAAAGTTTGTTGTTGGTAGCATAAAGGACCTCTCCTTTAAAAAGCTTGTAGGTGTAGACCTTTAGTAATACACAAATTGTACATATTGAGCTAATATATATTCAGATGAACTCCAGGGTAGATTAGAAGAATGCAATGATTTGATTATTGTGGATCACTGATGCAGTGTCTGTCATTGAATTGCTGTATTTTTTATTCCAAAACAGACACTGTGTAGAATGCATCTGAGTGTGTTGAAAATAAATTGAGCATGACTGTATCAATTCTGAGGAGCTGAATTCTTGATTTTAAACATAAGTGCCCAGCTTCGGCAAATTGGATATTTGTCACTGAAACATAAGTTCTCTTTCTACTGTCTTGCTGAAGAAAGCAGTAAAAGGGACATGTTAGATTAGGTCTGATTTCTGTTCATTTAATCATCACTAAGGGCACGTCTTCACGCGCCACTCCGGAGGTTGACTTTCTGGCATTTTGATTTAGCTGGTCTAGTTAAGACCTGTAAATTGAACACTGAGGGCAGCTCTAGCTGGTGCAGTCCTGAGGAGTAAGGGAAGCTGACGGGAGCAAACTCCAGCTTGCTTGGGACTCTACCAAGCTCCGATTAAGGGAAACGGACTCCAGCTATACATTCTATGTAACTGGAGTTGGTATCTTAAGCTGACCTTCAAGGTCTAATGTAGACCTGGCCTAAGACTACAAATAGCTCATTGTGTTGCGGTGTGGTCACAGAAGATCCCTTGAGGGTGCTTCCCGGTGTGCTAACAAAGCCACTGACACTCGCCTTCTTGCTCTCTGGGGATTCTCACATCCTGTCCTGCTGAGCTCAGATCTCCTGGTCTCTCCTAGCCAAGGCACAGAGCTGAGGTCAAAACCCCTTCAAAGAGCAGTTCAGACACACAGTCACTTCAGGTCTGGGAAGAATGCATTTTCAGGCACAGCATCCAGGTAATCAACCCCCAACTGGGATCAGAACCCCAAATAAACCATTCAGGCAAGCCCCCTAAAATAAGAGCGAGAGACCCAGACAGATGAAATATTCAATTCTCAAGCGGGCTTGAGAGGCCTGACATGAAATTCCTTTAGCTTTTGACAGAATAGACTCCTTCGCATGACCCTCTCCCAGGTAAATTTGAGCATTGCTTGATCTAAAGCTTACCTTGCGTTTTCACCTTGCAGGCCTGCTCACAATCAGTTCTGAATTTGAAAAATAAGTCAATGTCAAGAATAAGTGTTGGAAAAGGCAGAATGAGAGGAGAAGATTGGAAGAAAATTTTGAGAAGCCAGATGAAAATACAACATGCACCTATAATATGACAAATACAAATTAAATTAGCAGGTATATTAGGTGGAAATATTATTATACAGATATATAAAACAGCAATTGATCCTTTTGAGACAATTCTATGGGCTAAAAAATTGGGTTTTGTAAGTTTAAACATTGCCATTGAACTTTATCGATAAGAACCATTGGCTTGGTAAATTGCTTCAGCTTTATATATGAAGGAAGTATGTCATTATGTTGTAATCTACTTCTGATAGACCAGTGATACTTAGAGCTCAAATGATTCAGGAGCCAAATCAGCAATCAGCATTACCCCAAATAGTTACAGGTAGGGATGTAAAGGACTAGTTGACTATTCGATAATCAAATGCTTATCGGATAGCTGACAGGATAGTCAACTAGTCGCTCCATTCCCTTGCTGAAGGAGGTGGGGAGAAGAGGGGGTTACTTAAAAGCAGCAGTGCTGCATGGCGCCCGGGGTCAGCTGGGGAGTCCCCAGCTTATCCCAGGCTCCAAGTGATGCTGCCACTTTGAAATGCCACACAGAGCCTGGGGTCAGCTGACCCCGGGCTCAGTGCGGAGCTGCCACTTTGAAATGCCGGGTGGATCCCAGATCATCTGGGGATTCCCCAGTGGACCCCAGGCTTCCTGTGGCATTTCAAAGTGACTTGGGGCCAGGATCTGCTGGGGACTCCTCAGCGGACCCTGGGCTCAGCGTGCACTACCACTATGAAACTCCAGGTGGAGCCTGGGATCCACTGGGGAGTCCTATGCTGAGTGCCAGCTTTGAAAGAGTCCCCAGTGGAGGCTCTTGTGCATTTCAAAGAGAAAGCGCAGCATGGAACCTGGAGCTAGTGGGGGACTCTGAGTCCCCCACTGACCCCAGACTCCATGCAGGTGCTTCTGCTTTGAAATCCTTAAGAGCCCCTGTTGGGGCTTTTGTACATTTCAAAAGAGGAATGCAGAAATGCTTATCAACTAGTCGAGTAGTTGATGGAAATTCCATCGACTACTCGACTAGTAAATTAATCGCTAGTTAACAGCCTTAGTCACAGTAGTATGAATGTTTTGTTTCATTTAC
This sequence comes from Pelodiscus sinensis, assembly GCF_052426305.1. Taxonomy (NCBI): domain Eukaryota; kingdom Metazoa; phylum Chordata; order Testudines; family Trionychidae; genus Pelodiscus; species Pelodiscus sinensis. The sequence goes on from NC_143053.1 coordinate 90,028,124, forward strand.
TGTAGTACCATATATTCATATTTAAGCAGTATGACAGGTAAAATACTTAGTATCTGTCTGCCTAACATTCTCACAGCAAAATTACAAAGTATTATTATTTTATCAGCTGCAATTGGTTAATAACATAGTAAAGCCATCCTGATTGGTTAATAACTTAGATTGATTAACAATTAAATCTGTGTTTTAATATCATGGGCTGTGTAGAGCTGCAGGAGACACATTAAAAAGCCACTTTTTGTGGATTGTGAGCTTCAGCCTGAGCATTACTGTGCTAGACTATCATTCAAAGACATTAAATTGGAGGATCTATAGACTATATGTTAACTTGAGTTCTGTCACAGTATCCTAGAATTTGAAATGTCTTTTGGATACAATACTATTATGGTATAAGAAAAACGTTTATTTTCAACCTGGATGCTGCCAGGTGAAAGTCTTCATGACCAGGAGTATACCTATTATTTGAACCTGTATTTTAGATATCAGATTACTTTGCCATGATGAATGGGTGACTATGTTTTAAATTTAGATGTGTAATAGCAATAGGAAGGTCACAGAGACATTTCAAAATTCTTGAGGACCAGACATTAGATTTCTTCCTACTCAAAGGAAATTATAAAGCGGACTGGTATATTGAATTGTAAGGGACTTGTTTAGGATGACTAATTAAAAAACATAGCATTTTTATATGCTACTACAGAAATAATCATTAAACCTTTTGAACTGTTTGTGTCTGGTTGTAGAGAACACTTTGTAAGCAGAATTTGATACTTTTTTGGAACTCTGGGTTAAAGTGAAGCAGGAAGGAAACCTGCAAAATGAATTTTCTGAGGGAAGAAAAAAAGATAAGTAATCCATAAATACAATCTCCCCAGACACAAATTTTGTACTGGGATACATGACCTTAAGCTAAAATTAATAAAGCTTAAGGCCATGTCTACACATGCAGCTGTTCAGTATAGCTGTGACACTGTGTGTCTGGAGAAGAAGCTCTACGCCGACAGGGGAGAGTTCTGTTGTTATAAAAAATACTCCTGCGTATACTGCCGATGAAAGAATTTTGAAACTATACAAATAGCAAGTCCTTCAGTCTTGAAGTGTTTTTATATATAAGCATGTTGGCTCTATTTCCTGATTTCCTGCACCTGGGTATGAAACAATAGACAATACAACTGGGACTGTATAATATAACCTTCCAAGTTTTTGAGGTGTGTTATAAATAACTTACTTGTGAGCCAGAACATGATTAATATGTTCTTCCTATTCAACATTTTCTCACATATAACTGAGATTTTTGGCCATGAAAATTGTACTAAGTAAAATTATTATTTGTTGATATTCTGCTTTGGATGTCATGCAAATGGTTATTCTGATAATTTTTTATTTGCTCAGTTTTCTCCTTTTTGGATACAGGACTCACAGGGTTCACCATTTTGCCTTTTTTTTACACTTCCACTGCAACACTATTTGAAAGTGTCACATTATGGACATGCTCCCTCTGAGACAGGTGAGATGGATCCAGGTGTCTATGTGGGGCCCATTTGGGTCTGTCCTCCTGACCTCTAAGGATACGTCTACACTAGCTCGTTCGTTCAAGCTAGTTAGGGTAATTAGGGCAAGCGGAGTTGCAAATGAAGCCTGGGATTTAAATATCCCGGGCTTAATTTGCAACTCCGCTTGCCCTAATTACCCCACCTAGCTCGAACTAACGAGTTAGTGCAGACGTACCCTAAGTGCTTAATTCACCCCCACAGCATTCTCAGCACATCCTGGGCTAGAGATTGAGGGAAGGATTCAGGATCATCTGGTTTCTCACACATTAGCTTCATAATGATATTCTGTCACTAAACCACTGCTATTTGAGCAGTAAACAATTTAATACATTTTCCATTCTAGTGGTTTAGTCTTTTTTTCTAGAAGACAGCTACAGATTATAGCTAAAATTTTAGAAAATGTACATACACTTCTGTATTACTTGTCTGAGTCAAATTTATTATTGGCTGTAGGCTACGGTATTTTTTCACTGGGTTAGTAATAGTATCTCTCCCTTTAAAACAATGATTTAAAGTGAACAAGAGAAAAGGTGGATTTTTGTGCAAGTTTGTACATTCCTCTTACTTCAGATGGCTCTTCGCTTCTCATGATGCTTGTACTGGGAGACCTCTTCCGTTCCAGGGCTGAGGAAACGGTTGAACATTCTGCTGGAAAGATATGACAATTTCTGAAGAAAATTATTTCAGATTAATTTCTGCACTTCCCCTTTCCTCCGTCTGAGGAATTAAGTGAGTTTATGCTTTGGCAATCTAATCTTTCATAGAGAGAACATCTAACAGAAGATGATGTCCTTAAGGATTCTTAGGTTCAGAGAGCTAAAATAAATGAAATGCCATCATATTAGCATCTGAATGTTTTCAGTAATAATTTTACACAGCCTCCCTTTTGAATGAGTGGGTTAGAACTCCTCACATTTTCTCTAATAAAGCTTTTTCTTCACCAGGGATTTTCTTTGACTGCAGCCATCAGTGGCAAGTCATGAGTGTAGCAGTACCAAAACTTTTATTGTAGATAGGTAAAGCTACTATTTGCACCAGCAAAGCTTACCTCTGGAAGCAGATAAACTGATGTATGCTGTAGTTTATAGCAAGTTCATTCTGTCTACTCCAGGAGTTTTCACCAATGCAGCAGTGTTGGTTGGTGATTCCTGAAATTGGGACAAATCCCTATGTTAAAATTGTCTTTTTGAAGCCCCATTTTCTTCTCTCCCCATGCTCCCTTGTTTGCAGTTCTCTGCTTCTGGGCCCAGTGGAAGCACCACTGAATCCTGCCTTCTGTTACTGTACTGAAATAGTGAGGGGAAAGATGAATGTTAGTCAAGAAGGCATACTTTAGTTGTTTCCCGAAGACATTAACCTCTCTTGAGGTTATCTCAAAATCTGTTACTGAAGAAAATTGGGAATTTCATAGAATCTTGGGGAGAGTCCTAGTTTTATTCCAGTTTGGTTTCTAATTTTTCTGATAAGTAAGCATTGTTCAGCTGTCAGGAACACTAGCTTCTGTTGTGAATGAGCCTAAGAATAATGGCCTAGTAGTTTGCTCATCTTGATTGAAAAGTCTTTTAAATTGTCAATAACAGGTTGGTCATAAGCATTTGTTTACAAAACCTGTGAGGCTATTGAGACATTAATTCTCAAAGCAATTTATGGGTATCTGGATATTGTGCTAGAGGTTCAGAGGCGAATGAAGGAGGGATGTTTCAGAAGAAGAGCAGGTAGAGCTGTGATATAGAGTGACATCCATTTATGAAATTACATAGTGGATCTTCTCGTTTCAGCTATGGCATCATCAGACGGGAGGCTCTCCTGTTGCATCCTCTAAACAGATTTTTTATTTTACTTCTTTCTAGCCTTGAAACTTAATTACTCTCTGTTTGCTGCCTTACAGTGGTAAATGGATCAATTTATACAGAATCAAGTGTGTGACTGTATGTTGTAAAGAGAGAAACAGAAAATGAACTTGTACCATTCTTTTCCTCAGTGTCCCTATGATTGATCTCACTCCCTGTTGTTAATGGGCTATTGACTCATGGTTCTCTCTCAGGAGTTCTAATCATTGTTCTTACTTTCTAGAATGACCTTTACTTGTTGACAGATACTTGTTGAGATTTTGTTTTTTTTAATTCTCAAATTCTCTTTGCTTTTTGGTCCTATTGTTGTCAGATCTCCCAGAATCGGGCTCAATCTCCCAGAGCTACTGAAACCAATCTGGGAGACTTTAGGCCTCTAAAAGTCCAATGGGCCTAAAGCTTTGTCTACACTACCAACTCAACGACAATATGTTTGTTATTAATGGGTTCTTAACCCTCCCTCCCCAAAGACAAAAGTTTTGCAAAGGCACGTGGCAGTGTAAACGACTTGTTGTAGGCAAGACCATTCTCCTGTCAATAACACTTATAGCGGGTGGAAGACTTTTGTTGGTAAAAAAGCAGTCAAACAGCATTTATACTACTCGAGTTTTAACAAAACAGTTGTGTCACTTAAAGCTGGGTGATGTAGAGAAAACCTAAGGCAGGCTCCATACCTTCCCTGACTCTGTGAGGCTCTTGGAAGCAATTAGCACATCCAACTCCTAGGCGCAAGGGGTGGCTGTGGGAGTGTCTATTTGCTGTCCCATCCCCGAATGCTGACTCTGCAGCACCCATTGGCTAGGAACCAAGGCCAATGTGAGCTGCAGGAGCAGTGCTTGCAGTCAGGGGAAGTGTTCAGAGCTGCGTGGCTGCCCCTGCGCCTAGGAGCCGGATGTGCCAATTGCTTCCGGGATCTGCCTGAAGTAACTGCTACCCAGCTGGCGACTGCACTGCACATTCCTTCCTGCATGACAGCACCTTGCTATAAATCTGAGTCCCCCTTTAGCAACCAAACTCCCTCCACGAGTCTGTCCCCCAAATCCCCTTATGAACTCCAACCCCCTGACTCAGTCCAGTGTGGGAAGAGAGGAGCGAGTGATGAAAGGAGGGGGTATGGAGTGAACAAGGGGTAGTACCTTGGAGAAGGTAGAGGCAAGGGTATGGCCTTACAGGAAGGGAGAGGCAGGGGGCATGGCAGAGGGCATGGGTTTGTGCAGTTATACAGTTGGCAACCCTCAAAAAACATCTGACCAATGAGGAAAGTTTAAAAGCCTTGTAAGTCTTCAGGTATGTAAGGACTGTTATAAAGAGGATGGTAATCAATTGTTTTTCACAACCTCTGAAAGTAAGACAAGAAGTAATCAGCTTAATCTGCAACAAGGGAGATTTAGTTAGAAATAAGGAAAAACTTCAGAACTATAAGGATAGTTAAGTGCTGGAGTAGATTACCAAAAGACACTATGAAATCCCCATCATTGGATGTTTTTAGACAAATTACTCTCAGGAATGATGGAGTTATGCTTTGTCCTTCCTCAGCACAGGGAAGTGCACTAGATAACCACCTCAAAAAGTCCCTTCTGACCCTAAATTTCTGATTCTATGATTCTGTGTTTCCATTTGCTACTTCTAGTAGGAAGTACCTTAAGGCTACGTCTAGACTGGCACGATTTTCCGGAAATGCTTTTAACGGAAAAGTTTTCTGTTAAAAGCATTTTCGGAACAGAGCGTCTAGATTGGCACGGACGCTTTTCCGCAAAAGCGCTTTTTGCGGAAAAGCATCCATGCCAATCTAGACGCGCTTTTCCGCAAAAAATCCCCGATCGCAATTTTCGCGATCAGGGCTTTTTTGCGGAAAACAAATCGGGGCTGTCTACACTGGCCCTTTTGCGCAAAAGGACTTTTGCCCGAACGGGAGCAGCATAGTATTTCCGCAAGAACACTGACAATCTTACATGAGATCGTCAGTGCTTTTGCAGAAATTCAAGCGGCAAGTGTAAACAGCTGGCAAGTTTTTCCGGAAAAGTGGCTGATTTTCCTGAAAAACTGGCCAGTCTAGACACAGCCTAAGAGAAGAGGTGCAGGAGTTTCAGGAAAAACAAATTACTGGAAAAAAACCAAGGAGTCCGGTTCCATACTGGCAATGAAAATGTATAGTTTCACACATACGTTAGAAATGTGATAGTTTTTTAAACCAATTGGAAATATTTTTTTAAGTAAGCAAAAAATAACTGGGGATAAAGCATCTTCAAGAATTTCCATAATGCCTGTTCTAATAGCTCCCAATTAGAATGTGAGCAGCCTTTTGAAATGTCCAGCCAGGTATCTTGGTCACATGTAAAAATATTGCTCTATATTGAGAAAGCTTCATAGATTGTCTTAAAGATTTAAAGACCCATTCATTTAATTACTGTTATTCCATAAATTGTGCACATGCTCTTCTTACTGTTTTTTAAGTTAATATCCAAGACACATTAATGTGTATTTTTTTTAACATAGGAATTTTGTGATGAAATGAGAGGAGCTACCTTACGGTCTATAAAGACCTGTATTTAAACTGTGCTCAGGTAAAAAAGTAAAGTGAGTTTGGCCTCAAGCTAGCTTACAATTGTCCCAAGACTAGTACGTGAGTTATTGTCATTCTTCATATCCCAGGATTAAAATAATATCTAAGGGCTGAGGTGCTGTGGTAGAGTTGTGTAAAATAACTTGCATACCACCTGCATATAGTGCCAGCCAGTGTGATTAGATTTATATTAGGGAACTGTTCCTGCACTAGCAAAGTAAATCACAGTAGATTTGGACCATAATGAGCACTCAAATTCACAGTAAATGTAAGCAAAACAAAATCCCCCTAAGCACCTATCTGCTGTTATTATTATTATTATTATTTTGAAAGTTTCTATAAAGTGAAGATGTTATCTATTCTGTTTGTTTGTACAGCATATTATTTATTCCTACTCTCTCTCATGTTCAAGGAAAATAGATCTAATTTGCTATTTGTAGTACAGACACTTGTATTGCAATTTGAATAGCTCCCTAGCTGACAATTGCTCGCTTAGGGCACATCTACACAGCAGGGCTAAAGCCAAAATAAGCTATGCAACTTGAGCTATGTCAGTTGTGTAACTTAAGTCGAAATAGCTTAATTCAGCTTTTGGCGCTGTCTGCAGAGCACACTTCCATCTACTTCCCTTACTCCTCATGAAATGAGGGTTACAGGAGTAGAAGTAAGAAGTCTTCCAGCTCGACATTATGTCAAAATAACTGCTTGTAGTGTAGATGTGGACTACAGCTGTGTAGACATGCCCTTACTTTTACAATGTAAACTGTTTCACAGGAGTGTTTTACAGTCATCTCAACTGCTGTTTAAGTAAATGTTCTTACAGTATGGGCTGATATAAAATAAATATTAACATGTTGTATTGATGTTGACTACTGAGAGCCCAATATGCCTTTTACTATAGTTTATTATATTCTCATTTTAATGCAACCATCTTAAATTACTAGTTTAATCCTTGTATTTACTTTTTCATTTGCTTTGCAATGGCTAATAGATTTGGTCATATCAGAGAATGTCAGTAAACAAATTAATGACATACAGAATGACAGTATGCAAAGTGATTGTCTTATATAGTCATTTTAATTGTACGTGGTTCTTTATAGTGCATTTCATCAGTAGCTCTCAAAGCACTTTACAGAGGAGGTCAGCATGACTATCCATAGTGTACAGATAGGAAACTGACCCAAAGATATGAAGTGACCTGCTCAAGATCACCCAGCAGGCCAATGGCAGAGCTGAATAGAACTCAGGTTTCCTGAGTCCAATTCACTGCTCTGTCAAGTAGTACACATGATCTGCACAACTGCTAGAACTGGTTGAAATTTTTGAGAAAAAAAATTCTTCCCAGAGAAATGAGATTTCATTGAAAAAAAAATTTCATGGAAAATCATAGTTTTAAAAGTAGTGCTGGGAAAATTTAGAGCAAAGTCTCATTTTGTTTCATATTTGACTTTCTTGTTTCATTTTAGTTTTCCAGAGAAGAGATTTATTTTTAAACTTTTTTCACTTTTTTTTTTCAATGCAGAAAAAGGGGTGGCAGCAGTTTGAAAAGGCAGGGAGGGAGAAAACCCTTCTGAAAACCAAAGAGCAAAATGTTTTTTTTTCTAAGAGGAGAGCAAAACAAAATTTTCATTTTGTTTTGAATATTGCCCCTCCCCCCCAAAAAAAACCAACCAAATAAGGTTTCATAGAACAAAAAATATTTTTTTCGACCAATTCTAGCTGCTACATTAGGTACAGTATGTGGAAATATATCTTAGTTTGGAAGAGTTTGCTGTTTAAACTATTTGCAGTTCATTCAGTCTAAAATACAGATTTGAGGTAGAGCTAGTCCCAGTGGCTGGATTCTGGGAATTGTTATACAAACTGTTTTAGAAGAAGTTTGTGACAAAGATCTGGTATCACCAAGAGTGCAGTGGGAGAGGGAGACTGGAAGGAGCTGAAACAGAATCCTTAGGTGCGGGGGAAAGGTAAAAATCTAAAAAATATAACCTTAAGGCTTCCATCCATCACATTTTGGAAGGCCTTTTTTCTTATTTTGAAAACTGAGCTAATCTAAAATTTGGCTTATATCCCTGCAAGGTGGATTTCTGGCATACAGTTTTAACTATATTAAGAGTCTTAAAATAATTTTAATTGATGCAAATAGTCAATAAAACTGAATTTCGGTATCAGTTGTTGAAATCAAACATATCATATTAGTCATTCTAAATATACCAGGCCCAAGTATTTTTGTGAAAGAGGTTACTTGGGTACCAGGATGATAACAAGCACCTTGTACCTAAACAATACCCCAGCCCTTTGTATTTCCCAGATGGGGCCAGTTGTCACCTGGTCCACTTTATTTGAATGTTGAGTCCCTTACCACTATACTTTGCACTTTTAGATTATAAGCTCTACAGGTCAATACCCTTTGTAGAATGCCTAGTGCATTGTGGGCTCTGCTGTGAATAAATAATAAATTAGGTAGCTGTGTGTAAGGAGAGTTGTGTGAAGGAGAAAGGTAGAACTTACTGATAACTCATCAGACATCTAATTATCTGTTGACTATTATTGACTGAACAATAACAATAACGGTACCTACTTGCGTGGGCTAAGGAGGAGTAAATTAGTATGATCTAGTGAATCTGACTGGATTGAGTCAACAAGTGAACAACTGACAGCCTGCAGGTCACTGCCGGGGAGTTACTCCATCTGTGGCTCATAGTGATGAAGTGCTTACATGATACAGTCTCCCTATGGGGACACTAATAATTAGCCTGGGATACTGACTGCTGCTATTGACTATCCTCTTCCTCATGGAAGCAGTTCTGTCCATGCAGTGAGGAATCACAGAGGGATAAATCACAGCAATCCCCTGACTCTGCTAGCGTTGAGCCTTAAAGCTTGGAATAGTAAATATATAACTTAATGAGACTGAGAAAACTTATTTAAAGAGTTGGTACTCAGAGCAGGACCTGAAAATACGTATTTTTTTAAACATCGATGCAGAGGGATTTGAGGGTGTCTGAGGCAAAATGATCTAGGAGATGGGGAGATATGTCAGATCCTTGGAAAAAGTGAGACTTTACTGTGTTTGAATTTCTTAAACTAAAATAATGTGGGGAGCAAAGAAGGAACTGATTATTGTGTATCAAGGGAAAATTAAATGTAATGGTGCACAAAAAAGACTGGGAGAGCAAAAATCTGACTGGCCTTAAAGATACTAAATTAATTGCACTTTGACTATTGGATCCCCAAAATATTGGAGGAGTTAGTTTTTTTTTGAAATGATAAAAATGTGAAATAACAACCAAAAGTGATGCAGTAGTCATTTCAAATTTTAAAAAATGACATTTTTCTGAGAGAGTGGGTACATCTGTGTCAGCATGAAAGGTTGTCTCTCTCTCCAACAGAAGTTAGTCCAGCAAAAGATATTTCCTTACCCACTTTCTAACATCCTGGAACCAACATGGCTACAATAACATTGCAAAAAACAAAGCAAAACCCCCAAAAGCTAGTTGTAACCAATTGTGTATTCACATTTGAAAATTTCTTTCCAGAAGTGCTGTCTGTGCTAATCTTCTCCATTCTAGAGCATAGACCAAGCATGGGCAATAATTTTTTTTTGGGGGGGGGAGGACAATCCAAGATTTTGGAAAGTGGTCAAGGGCTGCACTTTTCTGTGGAGGGAGTGAGGGGTCTAGGATGGAGCTTGGGTGCAGAAGGGTGCACAGGATAAGGGACTGGGGTGCAGGCAATGGTGTGAGGTCTGAGAGGGAGTTGGGTGATTGGGATATAGGGCAGTGTTCCCTCTAAACTGCACCACAGCACAGCTTCATAGGAGATTAATCAGCCCCGCCCAGTCAGAGGCTCAGGGCTCTGTGCATGGGATTGTAGGAGGGAGTACAGGGTCTGGGAAGGAGTTGTGACCTGGGATAGGGGGTTGAAGAGGGTTTGGAAGGTGACTTGGGGGAGGGAGTTGAGGTGCAGGAGGGGGTGGGTATCAGAGGTAGGCTCTTGCTGGGAGGTGCTTACCTACGCATCTCCCAGCCAGCAGCCCTGCAGCACCCCCAAGGCAGGCTGGGCTCCCTGCCTGCTACTGCCCCAGAGCATTGAAAATGCAGCCTGCTCCCTCCATGGGGCTCTCAGCTTCAGGAGGGGGGAAAGGCTTGTGCTGTCGCCATCATACAGTCATAGAGTTGGAAGAGACCTCAGGAGGTCATCAAGTCCAGCCCCCTGCCCAAGGCAGGACCAATCCCAAATCAACCAAGCCAGGGCTTTGTCAAGCCAGGGCATGTCTACACAGCTGTAGGCCAGGGCTTCTAATTCTTGTTTCCCAGGCTTCTCTCGTTAGTGTACAAACACCTTAGATAACCAGTTGATTACTCTGTCTTCTCCATCCGAATCAGGGATCTTTCTTTGTAGCTCGTTCCTCCTTGTGATTCTTCCTGGTGTCTGACTTCCTCACTTACCTCAGGACTTTGGTTACCATCTCCCAACGAACCTAGTTTAAAGGCCTCCTCACTAGGTTTGCAAGCCTGCCCGCAAAGATGCTCTTTCCTCTCTTGGTTAGGTGGATCCCATCTCTTCCTAACAATCTTTGTGCCCGGAACAGAGTCCCATGGTCGAAGAAACTAAAGCCCTCTCTCTAACAACACCTGTGCAACCACGCATTTACTTCCTCAATTTGACGATCCCTACCTGGACCTTTTCCTTCAACCGGAAGGATGGACGAGAACACCACTTGCGCTTTAAATTCCTTGATCCTTCTTTCCAGCGCTACATAATCTGCTGTGACCCGCTCAAGGTCATTCTTGGCCGTATCATTAGTTCCTACATGGAAAAGCAGGAAGGGGTAGCAATCCAAAGGTTTAATCACTTTCGGAAGACTCTTGGTCACATCCTGAATGCGAGCTCCCGGTAAGCAGCATGCTTCTAGAGATTGCAGGTCTGGACAGCAGATGGATGACTCAGTCACTCTTAGGAAGGAGTCCCTGACCACCATCACCCGTCTTCTTTTGGGGGTGGTGGTCGTGGAACCCCCATCCCTAGGACTGTGCATGCCATGCCTTCCGATAGATGGTGTTTCCTTCTGATTTTTTCCCTGAGAGGTTCCTGCCAAAGCATTCTCCACCACAGTGCCTGTGGAGAGAGCCTGAAAGCAGTTACTTACCTCTACAGGAATGGGTGATACCTGAGTTGGCCTTCTTCTCCTTCTAGAGGTTACATGCTGCCAGTTTTCTTCCTTGTCCTGTATTGCCCTGATTGGCTCTTCAGACTGCGGTGGCTGTAGGATTAAATGCTGCCTTCTATCGAGGAAGTCTTCATCCTCTGTGATAAAACGTAGGGTCAATACTTGGGCCTCCAGTCCTCTAATTTTTTCTTCCAAAATGGTGACCAGCTTGCACTTAGTGCAGATGAAATCCCTTCTTTCTTCTGGGAGGAAGACAAACATGGCACATGGTGTGCAGGTAACAACAGCAGAGCTATCACCATCCATACCTGCATTCCTTCTGAGAAATTCGTCAGTTGTTATTTATTTCCTCCTTCAAGGGTCCTGTATTAGCTTCCTCCTTTATCTGCAGAACTCCCACTCCAAACTCCCTGTTAGCAGCCCCTGTTCGCCCCATGCGCCAGGCCAATTGCTCAGCCCCTATTGGCTGGTTGTTTCTGGCCAATAGGAGATGAGATATTGGCTGGGGTCAGTGCCTATTGGCTGGTTGTTTCCGACCAATTTGACCTGAAGCCAGAGAGATCACCTGAAGCCTCCAACTCCCTCTAGAATAGAGTCATACGCAGCAGCCCTGCCTGCGTTTAAAACAGTGGCTGCTGTGTGCCTGAGGACCCTGGGAGGACCGTCCGCAGGCTGGATCCGGTGGCTTGGTGGGCCGGATGCGGCTTGCAAGAGGTATCTTGCCCACCCCTGGCATAGACAGTGAAGCAAAATTAGAACATTAAACATACACACCATATATAGGCTGTACTTATTTCAGAGGAGCAAAAGTATCTCTGGATAAACTAGTAAATCAAGATTTTGGACAGACTCTATCTTTAAATCTTGACCTTGAGGGCTGCAAAGTCTGCATTAGCACTCTACTTTCATTTTCTCAATGTTAATTTATGTTTGCTACTAGAAGGATGAACTTGTGATTTAAATACAAGATTGGAAGTCAGCTATTAATGCCAAAGTGACTGGTCTGGAGACTGAAGTTTTATTGTGTCTCAAAATACTTCATGTTTTTCTTAAAGCCCCACCTGCTGCAGTCAAGAGAGTTCATGAAAGTTTCAGCTTACAGTCCTAAAATGCTCATTTCTAAACTTCATAGTTGCAGAAAAAAAGCATAAGGTACATGCACCATAAAGACTTAGAAACCAAAAGGAAAATAATAATTTATAATTTATTATTTAAAAAAACACCTGATTTTGAGAACCAGACTTAAGATTTTTGCACTCTTAGGCCTGACAGTATTGTAACAAGCACGTCATAGAGGCGATAATACAGCAAGTTAATCCTTCTCTAGCCTCTGAAATGATCCCCCCGTACCCATGCTTATGGGGAAAGAGATCAGTTCTTTCTCCATGCCACTAATTCTTGGCTTCTCCGCTGAGAGTGCCAATAAGGGTGCCTGTTGTGATGATGGTTTTATGATGTGGACACTTGATCACTAGGTTCTGGACTGAGATCAGTAACTCATTTCATACAAGCTTTTGAACAGCCATCCAGTGGCAACAAGTTACAGTCACTGTTCAGACTGCTTTTGACATAGAGGTGAAAAGCTGCATATCTTATTTTTAATCCTCTGAGCCATCCAGCCTTCCATGGTTCATATCTTTTAAACTAAATGGCCAGCTGTTTTGTTTGTCTAAAAGTTAAATAGTTAAGGGCTGCTAGTCCTTCCTTTAGCTACAATTTTTTTAAGTGTGTCTGTTCATGTTTCCCCTTCTGGTCACTGCTGCTGCAGAATTGTGGGTGATAATGCCCCAATGTCTCTAGTCATTCTTTGAGCAGCCTGTCCACTTGCTTCAGAGTACAAGGTTGTTTGGGCTCGTTTAAGAGCACCACTGCGCTAGTGAGTTTACAGTGATGCCGCTGCATTAGTCCAGCTACATTGCTTTAAACTCTCTAATGTGGCCACTTTAAGCTGTTGGCTTAAAGCAGCTCCTGTTGGCTTATCTTCAGTCCCCACCTCCTTACATAGGTACCAAATCCAGGGCTGGAGCTACAGGTGCCAACTTTCCACTAGGCTGGAGGGTACTCACTGTTCAATCTCCCGCTCTTCCCTAGGCCCTTTCCTAGGGTTGCCAGGTAGACTCTGCCAAAAAAACAGACACTCTTGATCGTGGGCGGGGGGAGAACCAGCCGGGGGGCGGGAAGCAGAGGTGGTAGGGGGGAGTCCGGGGGCCGCGGGGCTAGATGAAAGGAAGCGGGGGGGGGGGAGCAGACCAGTGGGCGGGATGTGCTAACAGTAGTGGTGGGGAGATGATCAGGGCTAGTGACATAGAACTTGCTCTTTGGCAATGTGCATTGGTAAATTCTGGCTCCTTCTCAGGTTTAGGCTGGCCACCCCGGCTTACATTGATGCAACTTTTGTCACTCGGGGATGTATGCTCCATTCACAACTCGGCGGTGTATGTGTGTGGCGGTGTATGTGTGTGCGTGCGCGGTGCGCTTCATTCACTCCCCCATATGACACAAGTTATTCCAACATAAATTATAGTGTAGACATAAGCTTCGGGGGTAGCCGAGTTAGTCTGTTACCATCGACATGTTTTGTTAGTCTATAAAGTGCTGTGTCATGAGTTTAATTTCTTTCCTGAGGCTGCCATTCAAAAGAGTGTCTTTTAACCCTTAAGGGATAGATTATTAAAATCAGACCCACAGCACTTGTGGTCACTGCAGTTTGGAATTGACCATGGAATTGAACTAGAATATTTAATCAACTAAAGCACCCATTCTCTCTCACTCGACCCCCACTCTTTTTGTGTGTTGGGGGGGCCCTTGGGTGAGTGGATGCGAAGAGTTCCATAGAAAGAACCAAGTTTTATTTAACAGGTACTGTGTTATTCACCCATTACTGGTAGCTCTCTCACTTTGGGGCGAATTCTGCTTGTCACTGCCTTCTTTCTATAGCCAGTGTCCACCTTGATTTGCAGAAGTCGGATTGATCAGAATGGTCTGTTGTTCATTTCCGATTCCTCTGACTCTCATTATCAGATACCTGCCTTATCTTCCGGTACAGATCAGGTTGGCAGCCGCATCAGAAGGGAAAGAAACTAGGGAGCAGCAGAATCATTGGTAGTTTGATTTTTACAAATACATGGGATTTTGTATCAAATAATAATATGTTTTCCTTTCCTCTTGGTTAAAATGCCTTCAGCCTTCCTCTGGTTCAGAATCTTCTCAGACTAGCAGAGTCAAGGGCAACAGATGAGGAGGGACATGGTGCAAACTAGGACCATGTCACTCCGCTTTCCCCCGCTGCTGCTACTGAGTGTGGGGGGAAAGGCCTGTTTCCTGCTGCCATCTCCAGTTGCCCTCTCACCCCCATCCCCCGCTAGTTCCTTGGGCTGCCCGGAGGCTCTACCCCTTCAGCTGCCAGCCCCTTGCCTTTCCCACCCATGGCATTTAGGGGAACATGCCCCCCTCATGCTGCCCTCACATGTGGCCCCTGAGCAGAATTACTCAATTTAGCTCAATCTTCTGAATCTCCATGCTGTTGGCCAACCATTTGGTTTCAGCTGATTCTGTAGGGTTGCAAAGGTGTTTGTAAATGTTGTGCTTGGTGTTATAAATTAGTTAGGTATGATTACCCACATGTTCCAACACTTTTAAGGAATCATAACCCTAAAGAAAAAAATCAAAGCCTTAACCTGCATTATGGAAAAAGGTTAGAATTTTATGGTGGCTTCAGGTCCACTGTGAGATCCATCAGTAGGAGACAAAACCTCAAAATGTTGAACTCTTGGCCATAGTTTGAAAATCATTTACCAGGAAATGTATTTGTAAACATTATTTCCTCTTTTTATTCGCTGAATAAAATATTTTCCTTACCCTTTCCTGTCTCTGCCAAAATCCTTTATTGCAGTTCCCATTGGTAACAGCAGAGTTGATCAATTGCAGACCTCCTTGCTGTTAAACTCAGCTAACAAGCCGTTCATAACTACAACAGACATTTTTTTAGATGCTCTAATCTTTAATGGAGACTTAAAGGTGGTTTGCTTTCTGTGAGGTGTAAAGAATAATTTTCAGAAGCCTATTTGTCTATAAGGGATGTTGCTCAGTGTCTGAAAAATACTCCAACTGACACAACACTGTGTTCCTTTTCTGTAGTTGTGCCCTATATCTGCACATTTGCACCTTTGTCCTCACAATTAATATTATGTTTCTATACTTGGGTAGGTAATTCTGGTTCAAATGTTACTTTGGAGATGCTCCATGATGTGGATTTGCTGCCTTTATGAAAGTTTTCTTAAATACAACAACTACTAGGTCAAGTGGTAGAACAAGAAGAATTACCCGTCCATGGCAGCCATTAATAAGTAATGAGTCTTTGTTTCACTTCACTAGCCATATTGCTTTAAGCAAGTTTTTTAATGCCAGATTCTCTCAGAACTATTATGAAAAATGTTATTTTAGTCTGCCTAGTTAAAGTATTGCCATGACAGCACACTACCATATGTTTTTGTTAGTTCTCCCTTGTACTAGAGTTAAGGATGCTTAGGGAGTGTGATTATAGCATCCAGAAGAATGATACCATTTTTTTGTCTGTCAGAGAGTCTGAAAATGGGGAGGCTATTTTATATAAAATATCTGTACTTTTATCTTTTCCATTTTTATCTTTTCTTTCCTCCCCCCATCCTTCTCATATTCATTTTCTGTAATCATCCAGAAGTTGTTTTCTACTTGCTTTGCAGAAGTGACTGAGAAATATTCGTCATGCATCT
Source organism: Pelodiscus sinensis (assembly GCF_052426305.1). Classification (NCBI taxonomy): domain Eukaryota; kingdom Metazoa; phylum Chordata; order Testudines; family Trionychidae; genus Pelodiscus; species Pelodiscus sinensis. The sequence goes on from NC_143053.1 coordinate 90,044,011, forward strand.
GACGAAGTGGGTCTTTGCCCACGAAAGCTTATGCTCCTACACTTCAGTTAGTCTATAAGGTGCCACAGGACTCCTCGTCGCTTTTTGAGAAATATTTGATTTTTTTTCCTGTGCTTTCTGTGTGACACATCAATCCTTTGGAAATATTTCTTAAATCAGAGATTAAATCCCTGCAACTGGATTTTAATCCTCTTCATCCTCCAGTCATATAGTTAACTGCCGGGGTCTCTAAAAAAGTGAACTACAGAAAAAGGTACTACTGAGCACGCACCATTATTCTTCTGCATTCCTCTAACTCTGAGGCAGTTTATGTGAGATGCTACTACCTTCTCATGCCCATTGGGTGATGTAGAGGGGAATGCCTCCATCAAAAGATTAAAGCTTGTATAACGGAAGTCAAAAGGAATTACAAGTGTTTGATACCTCTCAGGATTTGGCCTGTAGACACTGACTGTGAAAAGGACTTGTATATCTGTTACTTAGTTCCCCAGGATGTATGATGTACCTGAATAACGTTTCTTTCTTGATGTATTTTTATATACATTTATGTTGACATCACCATTGCTTTTCTGAGGATGTGCTTTCCATGCTAAAGCAAAATGTCTTCTCCAGAGAGCCACAAACATACCTGCCTAGCTAATTATGAAAACAAACAGTATGACATTGGTTTAAAAGAAACTTGAAAGATTGCTGATGGCATTTGACAAATGCATGGAAAATACATAAATCTGCAGAGTAATGTGCATAAATGCAAGTGCTATAAAGGCACAGTTTGTCTTCAAAATACACTGATACCGTTGTTTTGCTCCAGTGAGACTCTCTTTATTGTGCTCCTCAGACTTCCCTCTAATGCTGCAATCAACTGGCATGTATGGGAGCTTTTTGATTTTCCTAAGTGTAAATTCTGTAAGTAGATGTGTAATTTTTTTTAAAAAGATGGAGTGAATCATATAAAGCATTTAAGAATTAACCACCTTTTCTGAGCTGTCGCTGAAGGGCAGAGCAGCGTGTCTCTGTCTGTCCATAGAATTTTAAATGGCCAGAGTGCTTGTTTTTCTCCTGAGTCTGACACAGCCTCTTCATCAGCAATTTAGGTTAAATCTTCAGTGCTGTGTTCACTCAAGTTCTTGCTCAGGCATTGCCTCTGCCTCCCCTCTTGTCCACACAAAACTACCTCACCTTTTTTTTTTAAAGACCCAGACTAGCAGGCTCAGATGTGGGAGTATAGCAGTGCCACTTCCATTCTCTCTGATAATCCATTTGAATAATCCTTTGCAGTGAGGGTGCAGGTGAAATCACTCAAGTGCTAGGGTTGCCAGATACTTTCACACAAAATATTGAACATGGCAGGGAAAAGATTGTTTGAGCAATCCCCATGCTCCCCCCGCCTCCGCCAGACGCAACAGGGGAAGAATGTCCCCACCGGCTTTCCATCTGAGAAAAACAGAAAATACCGGACATTTTACGTGTCCGGTATTTTCTGGGGTTTTTTTTTGTTTTTTTTTTACCAGACAGAGGCCACAAATACCGGACTGTCCGGGTGAAAGCCGGACACCTGGCAACCTTATCAAGTGCTGGAAAAAACTTAAAAAACAATGAATAGTTTAGCAGCACTTTAGAGAGTAACAAAACATGTAGGCTACGTCTACACTGGCCCCTTTTTCGAAAGGGGCATGCTAATTTTAAACTTCGGAATAGGGAAATCCGCGGGGGATTTAAATATCCCCCCGCGGGATTTAAATAAAGATGTCCGCCGCTTTTTTCCGGCTTGGGGAAAAGCTGGAAAAAAGCGTCTAGACTGGCCCGATCCTCCGGAATAAAGCCCTATTCCGGAGGATCTCTTATTCCTACTTTGAAGTAGGAATAAGAGATCCTCCGGAATAGGGCTTTATTCCGGAGGATCGGGCCAGTCTAGACGCTTTTTTCCGGCTTTTCCCCAAGCCGGAAAAAAACGGCGGACATCATTATTTAAATCCAATGGGGGATATTTAAATCCCCCGCGGATTTTCCTATTCCGAAGTTTAAAATTAGCATGCCCCTTTCGAAAAAGGGGCTAGTGTAGACGTAGCCGTAGATGGTATCATGAGCTTTCGTGGGCATAGATGACAAAGTGGGTTGTGCCCACGAAAACTCATAATACCACCTACATGTTTTGTTAGTCTCTAAGGAGCTGCTAGACTGTTTCTTGTTTAAGTTTTTCCAGTTACAGATTAACACAGCTACTCCTCTGAAGCTTTTGAACACTCTAGTGCTGTCAGTCCTCCAGTACCTCTCCAGTTTCCCCTGTGGCCTGAGAGGGACAATCAAGTTGTCGCATAATTCACTGTGAAAGTATGAGAGCAGCTCAGTCTACTGCAGTATAAAGAACCGTGGAATTTGCACCCAGAAGTCCTCGTGACACACATGGGTTGAGTGCAAGCACCAGTGAGGACACAGTAACTCAGAAATGACTTTGCAGCATAACTACTCAGACCTGAGTGCTGATCACATGAGTTAATTCTGCATGAAGACATAATCTTTAGATGGTTTCATTTTTTCCCCCTTTTGAATGTAGCATCAGTGCCAGAGGTGTTTTTCCCCGTTGTAGAACTTAGTGCAATGAATTTCTTTGTAACTTAAATTTTTTAAACTATTTTCAGTTTAGATATTATTGTGGCCTTTCTGACACCTCAGCAACTCTTTCATCTTTCTGCATACAGTGCATTTTTAGTTCTATTACCTTTTATTATTAGATCAAGGAAAGCACATGAAAATTCTAACACAGGGCCGGACTGAAATCCCTGGGAAAAAAAATGTTTTGTAATAATTTTTCCTCACAAGTAGAAATGAGTTTTTTGTGCTGTGACTCAGCTATGTCAAATTAAGGTAGGGTTTTTTTATCCAGTCTGAGAGAGCAGAACAGCTCTGTATTGTTATGCACTCAGCTAGAGCAATTATATGCAGTGACATCGAGCACTCTACAGTGTAGTGATGTTCCTTCTCACGCTGCTAAAAGTAGTTCATCTTAAAAAGTTCTAAAACTGAATTTAAATAGCCTTATTCTTTTTTCTTCTCTACTGTTCTTCTTTGAGTAATGTCCGTATGGGTGCACCACTAAGATTTTTGGTAGCCTACCACATGAGACTATATTGCCTGCCCCCATCACTAGGTGATGATTTTAAGAGCTTTCTGGATCTTCCAAGAGGGGAACAGATGAGTTGCCGATTCCTCTCCTAGAGGTGCCAGATACACATCACAAGTTGGGAGATATTCTACACACCTCCTCATTCAGAATTTCCCTCCCGATTCTAGATCCTAGCAAAGTCATTCAACAGACAACTCCAGCACAACAACTAGCAACAGAGCCAAAACAACAATAACCACAACTCCCTCTCTCCCCACCCCTCACTGCACATATCTCTCCCAAAGTGGCTAGCTTCCTTTTTCAACATCTGCAACCCAGCTCTATCATGTGGTTAATACATGAAGCAAGGAACATAATGCCAACTTAACCCCATACAATCAGATTTGGCACAATGGCGTATTTGTCGGTGACATTACTGTTTAGAATCACAAATTATCAAACTGTTATGGCCAAATCTGATTTTATAAATTATTGGAAACTCAGAGCATTTCTGGAACATTTACTGGAGACACAAAAGAGTAGTTTCAGGCTATCCTTAAAGAGGATTAGTTAATAACCAGATTGGTGCTAGTGACAGCACTGGATGTAGCTAATACTGAGGCCCACCCACTCTTCATAACAGTGGTACTGAGGCAGGCTTCTGACTGTACCTTTCAAATACATCCAGAAGACTTCCAGTTTGAAGGGCCCTATCTCTTGGTGAAGAAGACAGATCTTCTCCCCACATCTTGGATTCCTGGACCACATTATGCTCCCTAGGAATCCTGCTGGGCAGAAAAGAAGATATTCTGTCAGCCATGCAATACCCACCATCCTTAGCACTTTTATGAGCTGTATTGTAAGAGAACCAGGGTTCAAAAGTGGGGTGTGGACTGCTCCCAATCTGCTACCTCTCAAGCCACCTCTTATAAGCAGTTTTGATGGGTTGATCAAGGGCCTGGACAACTATATCTTGCAATGTCAGCTGCCATCAACACACTTGTCACACCCCTTCAGAAGTTGCCTAGCCCTGTTTCACAGCAATTGTATCACCTCTGACTGATGTTTCCAGGGATTATTTTGAAGAGTTAATGCCATTTAATTCATGTCCCTCCCCCATTCCAACCCTCCTTCCCCATCCCTCTTCAAGGACCCTTCTCATGAGAATGTCTTCCCCAGGAAATATATCATGTGTTACATCATTGAACCAGTCATGGTGTAACTCAGGAGCAAAGGGGTTTACTTCCTTTATTTACTGAACTTCAAAATGAAGAAAGGTTGGAGTTCCATTCTATATCTAAGGGCATAAAAAGAATACGGGAAGGTGCAGGTCTTCAAGATAGTCACGCTAGCAGCCATTATTCCAGGTTTAGAACAAGGAAATTGATTTCCAATCCTTGTCCTACAAGATGTCTATTTCCATATCTCAATTCAGCCATTGTGAATGAGAGTTCCTACAGTTTAATCCAGTGGTTCTCAAACTTTTTGGGCTCTGGAGCTCTTTAAAGGTGTAAAAATGTATGCGGCGCTCCAGCGGTGTGTGTTAATTGTGTCAGTTTGAGGCAATTCTCAATTATGCTTTTGAAGACTTTCCAGTTTGTCAACCTCGTGGAGCCCCTGGAGATGTCTTGCAGAGAGCCCTGAGGCTCCGCGGAGCACAGTTTGAGAAACACTGGTTTAATCATTTAATCAGACTAAGGTAGTCATGTCTGCCTCAAGAGAGATTTGGAACTCTTTATAGGAAAGCAGAAAGGGCCGTGTGTGGTGGAGGTAAAATGGGAAGATGCCTCTGGGGGGGGGAGAGCACACTATTACCAGCCTCCACAATGTTATCTTATTTCAGGAGAGAATGTGTGTGTAAAGGGCAGCTAACTAGGTCTAGCCTGTCCTTACGAAGAGCAGAATCTGGGATGCCCACCACTGCTTCTTGTTAGTTCACTTTTGGGGTATTTTGTTTGTTTGTTGGTTTTGGAGAGATCCCTTGTTCCTTCAGGGATTGGTCACATGCTTGACCGCCTCCCTCCTGCTGCCAAACAGCTACTGTGACAGCCTATACCCAGACTAAAAATGTTTGCCATAACTCATAAGTCAAAGTGCTTTCACTCCCAAAATAGAGGAGACTGCATGCAGACTTCATTACACAGTATTCATAACATAAACAAGCTTGCGATTATGTCATAGCAACAAGCTCTGTGCTTACATGTGGGTTTGATTCAGGTCTCCAGGAGTGGAAGACCTCTGCGTCCAAAATATCACAGCCACCTACTTCTCTGAAAGAGTGCCCTACATAATTTTAGAAATTAGATATGACACCAATATAGTGTGCCATCTGGTGTCTTTTGCTGGCCTCGTAGGATATTCCTGGGGCCACACAAATATTTCTCTTCTGGGTAGGTGATGACAGCTCTTTGTTAGTTATTGGTGTGAGGGGAGATGCTTGGTTTTTGATGATGTGAAGACAGTGGAATCAGGGGACTGATTCTTTTGTGAAACTTTACGGCTTTTGCAAACATCAGTCTATTTTGGGCCTGATCCTGCAAGGTGCTGAGTGATCCTGAGTTATTGTGGACATCCCTAGCTGTTCTTCGAATTATTATATATATTTGCCATTTTACTTCAGGTTTGCATTTATAAGGAAACTAGGGATGCAAGCATTTCTCATCGTGGACAAATGGCTTGTACGAGTAGGTCTAAGAGCCCAGTAGAACTCAAGCTAGTCAAAATCAGCCCCTTTTCAGAGTTCTGGGTATGTTGATGAGCAAGGACAAGTCAGTCCTTCTCCACAATTTTGAGGATCAGAGTTTATAGGGACACTCTTGGATTCTACAGTAACAAGGGTTTCTTACCTCAAGCCAGATGCCACATCATATTAACCATTTCCACAGACCTAAAAGCCATCCAACCACAATTGTAAGATGATTCTTTTGAGATGCATGGCTTCCTGAACCTATGCAGTTCAGCATCCCAGACTTCAACTTAGAAAGTTACAGGACTAGTTAAAGTTAGTATGCTCCCTGGTTCGTGACCATTGGATGTGCTTCTTTAGGTTCTCTCAGAAGTGCTAGCCTCCTTGGACTGGTGGACAGATGCAACCATTGTGTATATGGCCATTCTCTTTGCCACTCCCCTATCTACACTGACTCTGGTTATGGAAGCTTCTTTACTAGGGTGGGCAGCTCATCTCAGCGATCTAAAGATTCAAAGTCTGTGGCCACCGTAAGATTTAGCTCGCCACAAAAACATCAGGAATTGAGGGCTATTCTTCTGGCCCTTTTGGGCTTTTCTCCCTCACATGGAAGGAAAGATTCTGCATGTTCTCAAAGCCACCATTGAGGCAATGTTCTGTGTGAATGAACAGGGAAGGGTCAGGTTGGACAGTTTCTGACCAGACGCTCTACAGCTGTGCATCACTTAGGTGGTTCTCTTTAAAGCATCTCTTCTTCCTCGGGCTCACAACAGCTTGGCAGGTTGCCTAAGAAGATCTATCAGTGAAGATCATGTGTGGTCTCTCAGGTTTGGATATCATGGGACTTATTTTTCAAATCTGTCTTCTGGCTAGGAACTTAACAGCCAATGCATTACATCTTAGGCTGCTGACTAAAACATAATCTTGATTACCTTAAAAAAAATTCACCACAACAGGAATGTTAACTCTTTTGTGCAGTCAGGGGTCTCTGATGGACTCTTTCCGGCTTTCTTGGGGAGAGTCTGCTATATTCCTACCCTCCTATTTCACTCATTTATTTAAAAATCCTTTCTGTGTTTATTTGTCCCCGGAGAATCCAGTTGAAAACCAGTACAGTAAAACTCCAGTTGTCCAGTATCCACTGGTCTGGCACTCCTGCTAGTCCAGAAAGTGCTCCAGGCAGCCGAACAATTGGAGCGGCTCTGCCCCGGGCTTCACCGAGTCAGCCGCTGGTCAGTTTCAGCAGCAGCTGACTTGGGGACGCCTGGAGCAGAGCAGCTGGGGTGCTGCTGGGTTGGTCCCGTAGCACCGCCCCTCGGCACTGCGGGACCAGTCTGGCAGCACCCCAGCTGCTCTGCCCCAGACTTCCCCAAGTCAGCCGCTGCTGAAACTGACCAGCGGCTGACTCGGGGAAGCCCGGGGCAGAGCAGCTGGGGTGCTGCCGGGTTGGTCCCGCAGCACCGCCCCCCCCATCTTCCCCATCCTACCCCAGACCCCTCATAGTCCCCCTTCCAATAGTCCCGCATATCTGATAATCTGGCACCCCCAGGGTCCTAAAGGTGCTGGATTATCGGAAGTTTACTGTATTTGCAAACATTTTCCAGGGAGAGGCTGGAGGCAACTTCTAAGAGCTGGCAATCAGAGGAATTACATGAGCAAATCCAAAGTTACATACAATCTCATAGTAACACATTAATGGTAGCATTTTTAGAACTGTGGCCCAAAAGACATTGGACTTTATTCAGTCATGTTTATCTCAATTACATCAGGATATTGTCATATCTATCAGAAGGGCCTGCCAGTTTCAGTGCAGAAGAAGTTATCACCAGATGTGACTGATGGGGGGAACCAATGGACAAAGGGACCTGGGGAGGGTCATCAGCCATGTGACCCTCCCCAGGTCCCACTTCTCCCTACTCCTGTGTCACCCGCTACGCCCCTTTGTTCTGGTGCCAGCAGCAGGGGTCTCACCCCCTCACCCTCCCGCACTCATTGGCACTGGCAGAAGTGGGGAAAGCGGAGCAAAGCAGCACCAGCTCACTTTGCTCCCCCAGCTGCATCACTCTGGTTTTCGGCAGTGAGTATGGGGCAGTTTTGTCCCTTCCACCGGAGCAGTATGCTGGGAGAGCAGAGCGAACTGGGGGTCCCTTTGCTCTGCTTCACTTGCTGCTGCTGGTGAGTGGGGGTTAAGGATGGATCCCTGCTGCAGGTGCAAGGACCCCCTGCTGCTCCCTTTACACACACCCTGCCCACAGTGTTTCAAAGTTTGTGCCCCCTCTATACATCACCCTTTCTTGTCATGAACTTTTGTGCTATAACATTCCCATCGTAGCCCAGCCAAGCAGAGTAGTAGGCTTGGGAAAATCTCACGTAACTTCTGGAGTGTGTTCAGCTCAAGTGCCTATTAAGAGGCCTTTGTGGGGCTGCAATTGGATCATTGGTACCTTTACAACGCCTGCTGCTGTATCTCAGCATTCCGGAGAAGCTGTCAAGTTCAAATAGTCCTTCAGTTATTGTTCAGGGAGATTCTGAAACCCACGTCTAGTCTGAATTGCTTGTTAGTCACCTGAAGTGGAATAGACATGTGCAATCACCCAAAGAAGAAAAAACAGAATTAACCTGTTCTGTAACTGTTGTCCTTCAAGACGTGTGGCAGATGCCCATTCCACAAGCTGAATATTGTATTCACTTCCCCTACATATTGTATTCTGTTGTGTAAGAAGAAAGTGAGGCTGGGAATGGATGGTCTGGCCTATACCATTGAGCAACAGCACAAAACACAAGGCATATGCCCTGCCTCCCAAAGGATAGCATTAAAGGAAAATATCTGTAACTCAAGTTACACGGAGCATGCACACACCTGAAATGAAATGGGCATGAGCAACACATTCTCCAAGAGCTCAATAAAGCGTCTTGAAGATTATTAGATAAATCTAAAGTTATTTAAATAGGTGGGTACCTCTCATTAATTAGCTAATTTTGACACCACCATTTTGTGTCATATAATTGGGTTTATGTTTTACAATGTGTACTATTTTGCATTTTTCAACATAGAATTTCATCTGCCATTTTGTTGATCGGTCAAGTTACCCTTTTTAATTTTTTGCAGTTGGCTTTGGATTTAATTATCTTGAGTAATTGAGTAAACAGTTTTGTATTGTTTGCAAATTTTTCCACTTCACTGTTTACTCCTTTTCCCAGATCATTTATGATTATGTTGACAGCAGTGGTCCCAGTACAGACCCTGCTATTTACTCCTCTCCCTGGTAAAAAATGACTATGTATTCCAACTTCAGGCAGAAGTGAGAAAGATTTGAAGAGAAAGTTTGGCCTTAGAACACTTCATAAAACATTTCCTAGAGATAGATATTTAATCAGGGGTTAGGCAGGGCTCCTCTGAGTCAGTGTGTTGAAGTGAGTCACTTCAGTGTTGCTAAAGGTCAGGCACAGCCACGGTTTCATAATTATAGTAGAAGTGGTACTGAATGCAACAGGTGATAATGGCAGTGCAGTGCCTTGCATAGACAGGTTTTTCATAAAGAGAAAAATGCCACTGAGGTAACTGGAAGATTCCACTGAGGTAACTGGAGACTTGAAATATGTACTTGCCATTGGTTGGAGTCCCTGACACAAAAATTGTAACCCAGCGGGTAACAGTGAATGTCAGTTGCAATTATAACAGGTACATTGATGGAAAGAGAGGGGTGGTTTTTTTAAACTGATGTTAAAATCTAGCCCTTCTGTAGCCTGGAACTCTTGATTCATTTCCTCCTTTTAGAACTGCAAATGGGTTTAGTCATGCCACCCTTATTTAATATATCTTATGCTGTAGTAACTTTGGCAAATTGATGGTATCCCTACATTCCTGTTATATAATCTTCCTTTTTGGAAAAAGGTGAAACTGTAGAAAGAATACAATGAGCAATTGTTGAATAATGCATATTGTGAAGTAAGCATGCTCTGTAAACAAAGAAATAAGAAAATTCCTCTCATTCCCTTTTATTTAATCTTTTTTTACTTTGTATGAAGGAATTTCCCATGATTGAGGTGTTGGGGAAATCATTTAGTCTGCAATAGCTTTTCCTAATTTCTTTAATTTACATTGGTATTTGCGAGGTCTGAAAGTTCGTTGTGATAGTCTCTCTCACACAAACAGGAATACAGGCTGTCCCCGCTATAAGTCACCTCAGTATACATCCATTCTGCACTAAAGTCGTTGACACTTGTAGAAACTGATGCGCTATAAGTCCTCTCATTCTCCATTATTAAGTTGTGCGCAAATGGAAGTCAGCCGTGGGGAAAAAAATCCCAATTTAAGTTGTTTCGCTATAAATCCAAGTTTTTTGGAACGTATCTTGGACTTATAGTTAGGCTAGCCTGTATTTGCTCTTAATGTATTTTTTTCTGAGCTTGAGACCTGCCCGGTGTACATATAGTTACTGTTTCTCTTCTGGGTAGGAGTGTAATATAGCTATATCGTAGAAGACCTACTGTATACACCAATATCATTTATTCCCTTGCTGTTAGGGAATAACAATACCCATATAAAGCACTTATATATACATAACTGAGTCCACACTAGGAGGGATTGAACCCTTTATATGGGTATTGTTAAAGCAGTACAATTTTTGTGTGTAGACAAGGCTTTAGATTACAATACATTTCATGATCCTTTTAATAATAACACAGTTTGTGTGTGTATCTAGACAGAGTTTCTTCCAAAAGAGTACTGGGCATGAACATATTATGTTCATTGTATGTTCTCCCCTTCTTTCCCCATCACAAGCCATTTTAAACTTTTACACCACTCACAAATTGTCATCTCTTGACATATTTCTTGTGTTTATTAGATGACATCGGTGAGGATAATCTCATTTGGCTTTTACTCATAAGGTAAATATTTAGTGACCTTCAGGTGATCTCTTCACACAACAGTATGTACTGCCAGCTACTTGATGTTGATAGTGGTACTGTTTCTGGCATGGTCTCCAAAGTGATAACCGTTGTTTTGGCATCTCTATGTTGCTGATGAACAGGATTATTTTCATCTGTTGCCTGGTCCAGGAGACACTTCCTTCTCAGAAACTCTGCTTATCGCTGTGCTTTATTTGTTGCCTTGTTTCTTTTTATTAGAGACTTTTATTCCTATCGTGTTTGGACATGAGCAGCAGCATTATATTAAGTGGGTGACGTGTCTGAGTCTTCCGTTAAATGTTTTCTAGAGGTTACAGTTAAAATAAACTGCGGCGCTGGTGATTAAGCTGCTATCCTGCCTCGAACATGCAGTCTGGATGGCTGTACTTTTGTGGACTGCTTCTAGAGGGTGTTGTAAACAGAATGATATCTCAACCTAATTTCTGCACACAGACTCTGCGTTAGGGTCTAAGTTCACCACCTCCTGTGTTTTGGCCATCGTTCCCTCTAAGGTGCCTGCCTGTGCAGCCGCACACAAATAATTCTAGGCCTGCCTACCTCCTTGGCAGAGCCTCACAGTAACACAATCCTGCTGTAAGGTGAGTGGTGTGGTGGTAGGTTTCAGCTCAGCGAACGCCATGTGGGGCTACATGGTGGGCAGCTACCCCAGTGTGCTGTGGCTGGAGATGGGGCCACAGTGAGGCTGTCCCTACTGGCACGGCTGATGGTGCTGCAGCGTGGGCAGCTGCCACATGTGCTGGAGCCAGGGCTGCTGTGCACCTGCTCTTACCCCTCACACTGTCCTGGCTCTGAAATCATAACTGAACACATGACGTGCCTGAAATGGCAGTAAATACACAGTACAGAAAAATGCCACACAGAGGGCAGACATGAGCAAAACCTTAGATATAGCACAAGGAATTTCATTGTCACTAAACCCAAAAGTCCAAAAATCATAACTCAGATCCCCCAAATCTTGAAAGTAGTCCTGAAATCATGATTTAAAAAAAGGGGGGGGGCTGGTTTCATTAACAGGTGACCTGCCCCATTAAGGAGCAGGAGGCCTTGGACCAGTCTGCTCTGTTCAGTCTGCCCTGCCACACTATATCTTTATAGGCTATGAAACGGAAAAGGGGGAAGCCCAGCATTTTGGTACTGAGCGGCAGTGTTGGTGTTGAGAACAGAATTAATATGCTGTGGGGTAAACTAGTGATGCAAACATTTAACCCGTTAACCTGGAGCTGGGGTGAGACAACCACACCGTGGACTCAGGCCCAGGCACAGCCACATTACAGCCTCGGCTTCAGCTCTGATAGCCGCCACGTGGCCCAGCCCTGGGAGCAGCCGGGCAGCCACCATCTCTCTGTCCATTGCAAAGTACTATAAAAAGTTCAGTGGTGGCCGGTCAGGTTCTGCCAACCTTGAGAACAGCAGCAGTTGCTCTTTGCCAAGGAAACCATTCCTGCCATAATGTATTACAATTTATTACTGCTGTTGTGTGGCAGCACAGCACAGGTCTTTAAGAAAAATAGCTTTTGCAGACTCTGCAGAGGTGTGGGGAGGTGATGTCATTTTACCCCATCTGTAACTGATGGTGTGGTACGATACATTGGCACTGAGGGTCAGCCATAATAAGGATGCTTGGGTGAAAGTTCTGATTTAATGGTTCTTTTTATTCTTTGTGTCTGGGAAAGAGCTGTTTCAGAATTTTTTCTTGCATAACATATATATATATGGCACACATCCAAACAAGCACGTGTGACCTCAATATTGGTGCTCAATAGAAAACTCACTCTGCTCATGGATGGAAAAACTTAGCGGGAACTCTGCTGGTAACTTATAATGGTAACAACATAAACTTCAGAATAAGCTTAATCTCTGAACTTGACTATTCTAAAGAATTCCCTTCAGACCCTTGCCGGCTTAGGTCCTGTTCAGACTCATGGCCAACATAATTTAGCAGTAATTGTTTGGAATGTAAGATTCTTCACCTGCAATTTAGGATGACATAATGGAGGAACCAGGCATTTTTGTACAGGCCTTTAGGCTTTGTCTGTACTGGAAATCACTCCAGTCGCAGCCATTGATGCAAAATGCTGGTATAGATTATCAAGGTGGTTATTTACATTGGTGGAGTTTACCTGTGCTTGAAAGTGAGGTAAGCTACATTGTTGAACATACCATCTTGGCCCTGCCTGTGTTAGAGGCAGAAACAATACTACTATACTGATGGCTATAACTGGGTTTAATCGCCATTTCAAATAAAGCCTTATAGAGACTGTAATGATATTAAATTAGTTTTTATTTTAACACACCAGTTTTACAGGAGACTGTACTTCATAGGCCATGTTTTGAAGTTTTGCTGCCATTTAACCTTTTTGATGGGAGAAATGCATATTTACATGTGTTGTCTCGTAGCCATAGTTAGTCACTGCATTGAAAATTACTTACAACTGATGTCACTGCAGTGAAGTCTTCTTGAAGAATGTTTTGAAGGTGGACTCATAATGTGAGCTAACCATGTGGACTTGTAATGATTAAATATCTCCAAAGGTTGGAATCCATTTAGTTGATTACATTATGAGAAGTTTCTGAGCCGTGGCACCAGATTTTGTATTTTATAGATGGCTATTATATTTGTTTAAATTGTTTATGGCATTTCTCTACTTTATTAACATGAATAATTTATTGAGGTATCACACTGTTTCTGACCACATGTTCACAATACTCTATAATATGGCTAATAAAGAAGCTCCGAGACATGCAGTGGAAGAATGCTGTTGTTAAAGAGCCATTGGGGAGAGATAGTTTAATGCTACAAATAGTAAAGACAGCTGCATACAAACTGAGAGATATATAGCATATATTAAGCGGTTTACATACTATTTAAACTACAAAAAATGATTATATGCCATAAGAAAAAAGCATTTAGATGAATGTTGCACATGAAGAAGCCATGATATTGGCTAAATCATGAATGATAATTTTTTAATCAAGATTTATAAACTCTTTGGGGGCAGACTATGTCTTTTTTAAATAAGTATTTGTACATCTGGCACAACTGGGTTCTTGATTTCTGATTGAAGCCTTTTGGTGCTATCATAAACAACTTTAAAATGTATTGTTGATTCTTTGAGCAGTGTTTCTATTTGTGTTAGATTCTCTTTAAAGCACAAGAGATCTAGATGTTAGGTGCTTTAGTGAAGTGCTAGTTCCCCCCCTCCCTTTCCTCTTTACTGTTTGTAGACAATGGGGTGCTGTTTTCAGTAAGGAATGAACTGTGCTACTGTGGTTCCCTGACAAGGTTTCCCTTTTTAATGGCATTGTATTTACAGATGAACCAATGGCAAAAATACAGTAATTTTGGAGTATCATTTTTTCTGCAAATTGTACTTTATTTCCATTGGGTTTGTTATAGCTTGGAATCTATGAGGTCTGGATCTGTGCTTTCCGAACACACAGGAAAATTGGCCTGTGTGGAAATGAAGGTATTTGGGCTGAATTATCTGGACAGGCTAAGAAGCACTCAGGGTAAGTCTGGAGGAGGTGAGAAAGGGGTCTCCTCTGATCCTGGGCTGCCAAGCTATGGCTTCTGTGCAGGTTAATACAAGAATTAAGGCTGTTTTCTCTTGCACCAGATGCCAGAGGTTCCCGTGGTCTGTTATGGAGATGAAGATAAGCAGATACAGCGGTGCCCTGGCCATACCTTTTTTTCCTCTGGCTATGGCACTAGCAGCTTTTTATAGACTGACCCCCCCGGTCCAGCATCCTCAGGACCTGACTGGTTCTGGACACGGGAATTTGCCAAATCTGGGGAGGTCAGAGCACTGAGGGCTCCGCTTTTCCTCCTGGATGGCCAGCTGTCGCCCAGGGCTCTGTTCTCCCCCACGAGGGCGGGGGACACCACTCCCTCCGACCCCGCAGCTCTACTGCCTCCCATAGGGAGCTCTGCACTAGTGATGTAATAGTGTGGTCAATTAATCAAAAGCAAAGGCTTATAGACTACATGCATTCCCCCCCCCCCTTCCCTCGACAGTAAATTTTTTAGCAGCCTGGCTCAGTCCTTGCTTGTACTGGATCCAGGACCTAGCCCCTCTGCAGCTCTGCATTTAAAGTATATTAGAAGCCAGGCAGACAGGCAGCCTGGCTCAGTTCTGGCTCACACTGGAACTGTATCGGAGGCAGCAGCACAGGGTGACAGGCAGCCGGTCCACGAGGAGAGCTGGTTTTTAAACTGGCTCCCCTCATGGACCAGCTCCCGCCTGGCATCCTGCGCTGCTGCCTCTGATTCAGAGGCAGCAGCAAGGAGTGGCACGTGGGGGAGGGGTGCTCCTTGGGAGTTGGACCTGAGCACACTGGCTGTCAGCCCCGCCCCCAGGGACTATAGAATAGTCGAGTAACCAATAAGAATTCATGAGGTTACTCAACTATTCAATTAACCAATATTTAACATCCCTACTCTGCACTCCCTGCACTCTCTCTCAGCCCTGCAGTCTGGCAATGCTTCTGACCCCAGCCCACCAGCTTATCTGCGCGAGTGCTCCCATGGAGTCATCCCAATGATGAGGGACCAGGGTATTGTCAGACTAGGGAAGTCTGGATTATGGAGTTTCAACCTGTAGCAGCTTCTCTGGCAGCTTTATGGAGGATTCTTATGAGAACAGTAAAACCTGATTTTGCGCTACTTTTGCCTCTGGAACATATTGGTGAGTGAGACTCATTTTTAACACATTTTATTTGCCTGTTGTATGTGCCTGCTTCTCTGGATACCCAATCTCTTTATCTAATCAGTATAAATGACTATTTGAAAAGGTTCCTAATTCCTGATAGGTAAGTGGTGTTGCTTGTCATGGATTACAGCAGAGGTCTGATGGCTTCAGACAATAAAACATTATGCTTGTCGGAAGTTAAGTGCATGTGTCTTTCAGCTGTGATTATTGGGTGCTGCCTTCCATGCTATCTGATATCTCTTAATCTTTCCCATGTTAGTTGGACAGCTTGCTTATGACATTACCTAGCAACAAAAATAGTTTGAGTCAGTTGAGGGAGAGAAGCAGGACATTTTGTATGAATCATGCTGAGATGATGCATTGTGGTTTTAAAAATGAGAAAGGAAAGATAAGATTAAATATTGACATTTGACATATTCCAACTGTGTTACCTTTTATGTCAGACAAACTGAACGTATATAGTCAATTAAACCAGGGAATAAATCCTTTGTCTAAATTTTCCTGTATGCCCCAAGGTGAAAAGGGTTAATGATTCTTTATCCAGTGTTGCTCCAGCTGTAGCAAAGTAAAAGCCACTCCTGCCTCTATAAATACTTTTTGCAAGGATTAGGGGCATTTCAATGCCAAAGATTATGCAATATACTGTATCCAATGAAAAGGTTTATTTTAAATACAAATTTTAATGATACCATTGAGTTTCATAAAATGGATTTAATAAAGAGATGTGGGTAGTAGTGAGCAACCTGTAAATGTACCCTCAGCCTACAGAAAACTACACATGCTGGTCTTAACAAGTAACTTTCAGTGCATTTGCAGTGCTGGTAGAAGATCTGAAGGCTTGTGACATGTTTTAGGGGAATGTAGTAAGAAACTGTAACTTCACAAGGCTAAACCTCTGAAGCAAATTTAATCCTCATGATAGCACGTTTTCTTGATGTGAATTGCATAAACTGAGTTAGGCACTAGGATTGTAATGAGGGTGATACCATGACCTAATTCTGAAAATATAAATAGTCTGTACACGTATAAGAGAAGAATGAGGTGAGAAAAGAGAGGAAAAGGTGCTGTTGCATACTGAGATACTTTAACATTAAAATTATACTACTCCTGTGATACTGGTGAATTTTCCACTATGATGGTGTTATCCATCTTAGTGGTGATGACTTGGGAATAAAAAGTTAACATAAACGATCCAAAAATCTGAAAGAATGTCAGGAGGTGTGTTGGTGAGAGTTTGAAAACTTAATTCAGTTTTTCCAATGATTCTGACTGCATTGAAATAGAGCCAAAATAAGTTAATTTTGTCTTGCTGGGGCTGTTACTTTCCTAAGTAATTTCTTATCACCATGGACATAAAACAAGATTTATACTGCGTGAGTATTAATATCTGTTTAGATTGTTCATTAACAAGAGATAAATAAGAGGTGAGTCTATGGATTGAATTATACTCTCAGAAACATGGGTAAAATAATCTGATACTGATTTCTATAAACCCTATTTATTGGTTATTTCAATTAAAAGAAGCTTAAGGAAATACAGTGGATGTACTTTTTAGATCAGCTTTGCCAATAGTACAGTGTTAAAAATCTACTGCCAAATGAAATTCTAAATGAATATTTTATGTTTACCACATTCATCTTTAGTCATCAGATAGTTTTCTATTCATCGGCCTGGAGAAACTATTTTAAGGCTGCCACTTATAAGGAGTTTGCCCATTTGTCTTATATAGGAAGTTTAGTTTTAAAGAGTGTCTGTAAAGTACAAGATAGAACAAATCTGATAAAATACTGCTTTTCACTGGAGAGTAGGAATTGCTACAGACAATGTAGCTTGGAGCAAATTTTGAAGTGGTACATTCATTTTTTCCAACTCTGTATGCTTTAAACTAGATCTCAGAATTGGTGATATTCTTCCTGTAATCACTGTGGTTGATAGCTAACAGGTTATCAGAAGCACTGTTGTTTCACAAGGCTTAGCTTTGAGCTAACATTTGCATATTTGTTTCTGCTCAGCTACTAACTAGAGGGCAGATGAGGAGGAAGAGCCAATTATATGTGGCAGAGAAGCAAGCCTTAATTTCTTGTTTATAAAAGTAGCTCTGGAAGACCTTGTAGGCTGAGTGATAGAACAGTGTAAAGGATCCATATCAAATGCAGTACCTACCTGGTCTGCCTGAGTTTGGGAACATCTCAGAGATGCTGGAAGAGCATCTTGTCCGCAGGAATGTGTAGTCACTAAATGAGTAGTGTAACACAGGGCAAAACTTTTACATAGTCTCAGCATTAATCAGGGAATAGGCTTTTGGGTGATGTGGAGTGAATACAAGATGCTTTCTTCTTAAAGGTTTGCAGATGGCTTGATTTTTCAGAAAAGCTGAGCACATACAAATCCTACTAGAGTCATGGAGCTAAAGTGTGAAGAGTAGCTCTGGAAATCAAGCTGATACCAAATATCCCTGTGGTTTTTCTCCTTGTACATGTAAGTTTGGTGCAGTCTGGTCTGAGAGGCTGGCATGGCAGAATTGATGAAGATTGAATTGTAAGACAAACAGCATAGGGATTTGAAATGAAATCCAGGTTATCATTCATACCGAGCAACCTTTTCAGTCTTTGAATAAGTATCAGTAGCTTTGCCTACTACGTCTAGAATTTTAAAAAGTTCTATTAGGGAATCTCTGTGTTTCCACTTTCTTTTCCTCCTCCCCTGCTAGTGGGGTGTAGGAGGAATTCACAGCAAGAAGAAATAATGATACTTGTCACTCCTGGAGGGGGATTTGGACAATTTCATCAGTAGAACGGAGGAAGGAGAAAAAAGTTCACTTCAGCCTGGAGAGATAAGTGTGGTTTGTTAACTGACCTTTGTGACAGATGCCCTTAATACACGCAGCTGCCAAAACCCTCATGACCTTCCTCGGTTGTCAGGGGTCTTCTTGCCCCCTTAGTGTCCCCACCTGACCTACTTTTCTAGAAAACTCTTTCCTCAGTGGTGACAGGTGCCCCGATTTCCTTCTTCAGCTGCTGAAATTCACCCTGAATTCTCTAGCCGTGACAAGGACATTGATTTCCTTTTTCTTTTCTTTTCCTCTCCTCTCCTTTCCTCTCCTTGTTGATACAGCTATCTCCGTTCACCATGGTCGTCACAAGTTTGGTTCCTGACCCTGTCATGTCTTCCATCTGCCACATAGGCTATAAAGTATTCTTGAAAAGCACTATAGTCAAACAAGGTCTGACATAAAGTACTGTTTGCCCTGCTTTCTTCTTTCCTCTCTTCATAGCTAGAAATTGAAGGCAAAGTTTGGGTTTAACTTGACCTTTCATACTGCAGTATGTTAACACACTATAGCACTAGTTCACGGTCAGGGCTCTTATTTTCTTATTTTTCTGTCCCTCTCTCGCCCCCCCCCCTCACTGATACAAAGCTCCATTAGTCTAGCATGTTGCTTTGCTGTCAGACTTTATAAAATGTGTCTGAATAATTTTGAAAAATTGTAGAACAAATGGGGCATCCTGAAGACCACATGTTGCAATAGGTATTCTTGCTGAAGTCTTGATTTCTTTTTATTTTATAATGTTGCAACTGGTCTGCCGGGTAGAGGTGGACAAAGGATTTTAGGGTGGGAAGGTGCTCTTTCTTAGTGAAATTGAAAGCATTTCAAGAGCCCAAGACTAATTATTATCAGTCTGGCATAGCACTGCCATTAGGAAAGAGATGTGTCCTGAGTAGTGTACATAGGTGACACCATAGCTTAAGACTGGAATTAACTGAAGTAACCCTAGTATTTTACAATTAATTTAGTTTCCTTAGTGAAAAGCCCTAAAGATTGACAGATGTGTGCATGGAGGTGTGGCAGGGTGTTTTGTGATCCAGTAATCACCACCTTCTTGTGGTCTAATATCACTCTGTGTATAGGCAGTTCTAGCCTATTAATAGATACAAAAATTACTACAATATATTGGAAAAACAATTTCCTCATCTTTTGTAGGCAACCTGAGTTCAATTTCATTTTTACCTGCCAAGCCCCCGTATGTGAAGCAATATACTGTAATCTTGGTTTTAATTGCTGATGATATTGACCTAGTAATCAAATATTGATAGGTAAAACAAAACCCTTTTGGTGAGCCTTTATGGTGGCAAATAACTCTGAACACAGTGGCTTCATCGTAGCCTCTGTTTTTTCACAATAGGGGAGATTTTTCCTTGCCTCTTGTGACATACCAGGGTACAGTCCAGACTAATGAATAGCTGTGTAACCCCTGCCTTGTAACCTGGAGTGCCCTTTACAATGCCTTGCTGCTGTGACCACCAGCCTAGACTGCTTATAAACACCTTCCAGCATATAAGTCAAACCCAACTTTCTATGCGCTGCAGACAGTGTGCCACTTCTCTGCTTTTACCAACCTTAAAGACTATCCTGTGGTGACCCCCAACACACTTCCACTCCCTGATTTTCCCTCAGAAGTATGTATCTGTACTCTCCAGCCATCTTCTGGCCAGTTCAAATGTACTGAGTCCATTATTGCTGTAAGGATGCACAACTTGTTACCCCACATGGAGTTACACAGATGCTTCAACTTGAGCACACTGGATTAGGCAAAACAATAAAAGTAATGTGTTAACTACAAAGAGGTAGATTTTAAGTGAGCACAAGTAACGAGGCATAAAAGTCAGAATTGGTGACTAGGAAAGTGAAGGTAAAATGTTTACTGATGCCTAACTTAACCAGCTACTTTAGATTCAAAGCAAAGTTTTTTTTACCACATATTTTCAGCAGTATTAATGACTGTCAAGACACCTCCCAGAAAGTTCAATAGGTGCATCTTTTGTCTCTTCAAGATCAATGAATGTAAGGAGCAGGGATTGGGAGGGAGTTCCCTGAGGATGTTTGTCTCTCCTTTTTATAATTTTGGTCCTCCTCTTGAAAAACATTTCTAGCTGAGATCCAGGAGACAGATTCTATGTAGAAAGATATTCCCTGCTGGGTTTTTTCACCTTTTTCACTCCCTGCTTGATGTCATTCTCTTTACTGCTTAAATGCAAATTAAGGTAAGCACATACTCTTTTTTTTTTCATACAACAGACCAGTTTGCCACTTCTGGTTGGACAGGGCTTTGGAGTTTGGGACCAGTGTTCCCTTTCATTTTTTCCATCCAGGTGCAGAATAAATTTTGTCATGTGCACCAAGGCATGTACATATGTGCACCACAAGTAAAGACACCTGCTGTCTACTAATCATCTGGTTGGCACCTGATTCTCTGCTGGGTGGCTCCCCACTGACTTACAGGGAATACTCTTTGGAACATGTGTTAATTAATACCATACAGAGTAATCATATAAGTTCACGTGCAGTGTTGCCACATATATTTTATCAGGACAATACTGACCAGCAAATTATGAGTTTTGAAATGATATCTTATAAGCAGGGGTGTATTCTTTCACACCTATTCATAGAGTTTCTGCTCTTGCCCATTCCAAAGTCTGGGCTAATGGGCTCCTTTCTTCGTGTTCCAATTTGTATGTGGGACATAGACAGTTTGATCTAGTGGTCAGATCAGGAGTCAGGAGCTAGGCCTGGTCAGAGACTGAGATATTCCAGAGGGCAGACTGAGAGTCAAGTGTCAGGAGGCAGTCAAGGTCAGGTTACCAGGAGATCAGAGTCCAAGACAGGCCAGAGGGCAAACTAAGAGTCAGGTGTCAGGAGGCAGGCAGCTGCATAAATACCTTCCTGGTCCTGTGCTCAATTTAAATACAAGCAGAATCCTGATCAGAGCCCTCAGAATTCTGCAGTCCAACCCCAGGACAGGAGTCCTCTGCTAGAGTTCAGCTTCTAGTTCTGGCGACCGCTAGCAGGTCACAGGGTACCAGATTAGAACTTACTGACTTCTATGAGTCCTGGGGGATAGGGCTTGAGATTCTAGGGCCCGCATGCCCTTAGGGATGGCCCTGCTGGGCACAGTCCATTCCGGGGAGGGCTGGCTGAGGGATGGGGTTGGGTGCCAGAGCCTGCAGCACTGCATATGCAGCATGTAGTTGCCTAAGGCATTATAACTTTTGGGGGAATTTAGTGCCCTGAGTTTGTTGTACCCTACATAGCTGCATATTGTGCATACTGATATGGCTAGGTTATCTGGACAGCCTAGAGCTGCAGGACATTTGTCTGCCTGAAGTAGGGTTACCAGATGGGTTTCAAAAAAATACTGGACACGTGTGATCTCACAATGGGGGAGACAGACCAGGAGGGGAGCGGGGCTGGCCGAAAGGGGATGGAAGGGAGTGGGGGAGATCATGGGGGGTGACCAGTGGGAAGCAGGGTTGGCCAGGAGGGGGGAGCAGAGCTGGCTGGGGGGGCCGGGAGGGAGTTGGGGGGAGCAGGGCTGGCTGGGTGAGATCGGGGGGGGACGACTGGCTGGCGGGGAGCGGGGCTGGCTGGGAGGGGGTCGGGGAGAATAGTGCTGGGAGGAGTGGGAAGGAGGCGGGACCGGCCAGCGGGAAGCAGGGCTGGCCAGGAGGGGCAGGGGGGAGCGAGGCTGGCTGGGAGGGAACCGGCTGGCAGAGAGCTGGGCTGGCCCGGGCACACGTAGATCCCGGGGTGCTGCCTGTCCTGTGCACACTCCTGGTGGGGCACATGGGCAAGTCCAGCCCCTGGGATTCCATCCCGCCCCTACCCACCCCCCACTGAGTAGTTGCGTACTGCCTGGCTGGTAGACACGCTCACGCAGTGAGATCATGTCTACCAGCCAGGCAGTATGCAACTACAGGCAGTCCCCGACTTACACGGATCCGCACTTACGAACGGGGCTTTTCTCGCCCCGGAGCTCACGGGCGGCGGGTCACCACCCGTGTCCTCCGGGGCGAGAAAAGCTTCTCCCAGTCTCCCTGCTCTGCTCGGGGGGTCCAGCAAAGCGGCTTTGCTCTGGTGTCCCTGGTCTGCTGGGGGGGTCCAGCGGATTTGCTGGACCCCCCCAGCAGACCAGGGGGAAAGGAGCAAAGCCGCGGAGCACGCGGGCAGCGGGACAGCCCGGGCGCGCTTGGGCTGTCCCGCTGCGGGCGTGCTCCAAGGCTTTGCTCCCCGTCTCCCTGGTCTGACCAGCAGACCAGGGAGATGGGGAGCAAAGCCTTGGAGCACGCCAGCAGTGGGACAGCCGCGGCGTGCCTGGACTGTCCCGCTGCCCGCGTGCTCCGTAGTGCCCGCGTGCTCAGCAGACCAGGGAGACGGAGCAAAGCCGTGGAGGACTTGGGTGGTCCCGCCACCCCTATCTCCCTGGTCTGCTGGGGGGGGTGCAGCTAGTGCCCGCCCCCCAGCAGACCAGGCTTTTCTTGCCTACCCCTGGGGTAGAGCAGCTGGGGGTTGCCGGGTTGGTCCCGCAGCGCCGCTCCGGACCAACCCGGCAGCACCCCAGCTGCTCTGCCCCAGGCGTCCTGATTCAGCCGCTGCTGAAACTGACCAGCAGCGGCTGAATCAGGACGCCTGGGGCAGAGCAGCTGGGGTGCTGCTGGGTTGCTCCAGTAGCGCCGAGGAGCCGCGCTACTGGAGCAACCCAGCAGCACCCCAGCTGCTCTGCCCCAGGCGTCCCCAAGTCAGCCGCTGCTGAAACTGACCAGTGGCTGACTACAGGAAGCCCGAGGCAGAGTTGCTCTGCCCCAGGCTTCCTGGAATCAGCCGCTGATCAGTTTCAGCAGCAGCTGACTTGGGGACGCCTGGGTTTCTTAAGTTGAATCTGTATGTAAGTCAGAACTGGCATCCAGATTCAGCCGCGGTTGAAACTGATCAGTTTCAGCAGCGGCTGACGCCAGTTCCTACGTACATACAGATTCAACTTAAGAACAAACCTACAGTCCCTATCTTGTACATAACCTGGGGACTGCCTGTACATACTGATACTCCTGATAATAATAAAACTTACTTAATTAGAAAAGACCAGTCATTTAGCCCCCGATGTAGCTAACTTCTCATGCACAGGGCCATACTGAAACCAAAAGAATATATGAAAATGAACACTTGAGACATTTATTTGTATCAACAGGTGTGTTGTAAGCAAAACTCGTGAAGTCATTCTGCCGCTCTATTCTGCACTAGTTAGGCCTCAGCTGGAGTACTGTGTCCAGTTCTGGGCGCCACATTTCAAGAAAGATGTGGAGAAATTGGAAAGGGTACAGAGAAGAGCGACAAGAATGATTAAAGGTTTAGAGAACATGACCTATGAAGCCAGGCTTCATGAACTGGGCTTGTTTAGTTTGGAAAAAAGAAGATTAAGGGGGGACATGATAGCGGTTTTCAAATATCTAAAAGGGTGTCACAAGGAGGAAGGCGAAAATTTGTTCCTCTTGGTTTCTGAGGACAGGACAAGGAGTAATGGGCTTAAAGTGCAGCAGGGGAGGTTTAGATTGGACATTAGGAAAAAATTCCTAACTGTCAGGGTGGTCAAATATTGGAATAAATTGCCAAGGGAGGTGGTGGAATCTCCCTCTCTGGAGATATTTAAGAACAGGTTAGATAGACATCTGTCAGGGATGGTGTAGACGGAGCTTGGTCCTGCCTTGAGGGCGGGGGGCTGGACTCGATGACCTCTCGAGGTCCCTTCCAGTCCTATTATTCTATGATTCTATGATTCTATGATTCTATTTACTAACAATTAGATCATTATATCAATAGCATGTATATTGAAAATATAACTTTAATTGCGAGTTTCCACTGCAAGCCAAACTCTTCATTTTAGGAATGCTTTTCTGGCTTTGTTGTGTGCAAACTCATTTATAATTGAAAAATCTAATTTACGTGCACCATCACCATTAATGTTAAGCATTGCAAGCCCATTCAAATACTCTTGTGCCATTGTAGAACAATGAGGCTACGTTTACACTGGCCCCTTTTTCGAAAGGGGCATGCTAATTTTCAACTTCAGAATAGGGAAATCCGCGGGGGATTTAAATATCCCCCGTGGGATTTAAATAAAGATGTCCGCTGCTTTTTTCCGGCTTAGGGAAAAGCCGGAAAAAAGCGTCTAGACTGGCCCGATCCTCCGGAATAAAGCCCTATTCCGGAGGATCTCTTATTCCTACTCCAAAGGATCGGGCCAGTCTAGATGTTTTTTTCCGGCTTTTCCCCAAGCCGGAAAAAAGCGGCGGACATCTTTATTTAAATCCCGCAGGGGATATTTAAATCCCCCGCGGATTTCCCTATTCTGAAGTTGAAAATTAGCATGCCCCTTTCGAAAAAGGGGCCAGTGTAGACGTAGCCTGATAGTTCTTTACTTGTATTAACACATTGAATGTGCATTCTCCTGAAGCCACTGATGCAGGGAGACTGACAAAAATTCCTAATTGTAATATCTGGCAATACAGTCGATAGGCCGAGATCGAATATTTCTTGAAGCAGTTCTTTTTTGCTTGTAGTCCAATTTAAAATTGATAGAATGTATACATTTCAGAAAGACAATCTCCTCACAGAGATCTCTTGAAATTTCATTGTTGTACCTTTGTTGAAACTGTCAGCCACTGAATATAGATCTTCATCACTTAGTTTTCTGATCTCCCAAAGGAATCCAAAAAGGAAACAGATTTGTCTCAGCGACTCAAATTGATGTGTAAGACCAGATTCAATGGAGTCAATAATAACAAAAAACTACATTGACTATATAGTGCTTTTCTGCATCAGATTGAGATGTTAGGCTGCGATTGGTGGAAAACTCAGATGAAATGTCAAGACCCCGTGCTCCTGATTTGGACTCAGAAAGAGAAAGGATTGTATCTCATAGATCACGAATCTTATGAATATTTTTAAGAAGTTGGTCAGTGTTATCCCTCTCAATATCTAATGTAGCATTGTGTGCTTCGTTTACAATATTAATGTCATGGATCATTTTTAGCAGCTTCACCCACATGGATGACATTAAAATGCATTCCAATTTGGATGTATACTTCTGAACTGATTTAAACTCAGTGCGAGCCTGTGCTGTGAGAGTAAGAGATTCAAGCCTTTCTTACAGAGTCCAAATGCTGTGCAGCTTGTTTAATGCCATCAATTTGTGCTGACCATCTTGTTGTCAGCATGCCATGAAGGGAAACAAGCAGATGCTGCTTCAGAATTTCCTACTTTCAAGGACTGCTACTGAGGAGGTTGTAGAATTGCTGGATTATTCCAAAGTATGCGACTGCTTCCTTGCATGATTCAGCACAATCAACGCCGACAAGATTTAGTGTGTGGTTGTCATAACTGAAGAAAATACAGTTTGGATTTTGCTCAAGAAGGACTGCTTGTGCTCCGTTGTACTTCCCAGCCATATTGGATCCAGTGCAGGTATTTGGTCTTTCAACTTCCTCCAACCTCTACTGATTCTCCAACCAGATGGATCAGACAGTACTGATGCATTTGAATTATTAGGGTTAAAAATGAAATAGGGTATACGGTATAGAGCCTGATTTTCCATGCTCCAGCAGAGCAAGTCCATTTGGAAGAGTTTTTGTCAGGGGAAAAAGCATGATGTTCAGCATCTTTCGGTATATTACTTGGAATCTGTAAAAAACTAACTTTGAGAAATGACTCAAAGTTTTTTGAGTAACATTGTTCTTATCAAGAAGTCTGGTATCGGGTTTTGATGCCATTGTTGTTACACTGTGTCCTGTGTTAGTCATAAGTTCTTGCTTTTGTTGTGCAGCATCTCCGAAGTCCTCATTTTCTGCCTGCATAGTCTCTAAATCAAATATAGATTCTGCATCTATTGCTACTGTTGGCATTTCTGTCTTGAGAATGACCTCCTCATTTTAAGGGAGTGGCATTGAAATGTCATTTGTGGGCACAAATTTTTCATCATCAGAACTAGAAGTGTCACTGTCAGTATGAACTTAAAAAACAACAAATAGTCTAATAGTAGGAGTATTCCTGTCATCTGAAGAAGTGGGTTTTGCTTATGATACCATCTACATATTTTGTTAATCTTTAAGGTGCTACTAGACTATTTATTGTTTTTTAAGTTTTTCATGTTACAGACTACCTCAGCTACCCCTTTGAAACTGTCAGTATGGTCGCTGTTTAATGGCTGAGGTGTCTTTTCTACAAGAAATGATGTTATTGGCTTTAAATTCTTAACTACTGCTTTCCCCAACTCTTACTTGCACCACATTCAAATCTCCGTTTCATTTTTGTAGAGGAGTTCTTTTAAAACACAATAACACACAATAAATTAATTCACTAAAGGCCGTCGGTTATACAAAATGTTAATTGTATATACTTCGCAATGATTATATAATAATAATAGTTTATTTACTGCAGCCCTTATAGCCTTATTTCAGAGTCTTGAAATTTCACCTGCTAACATATTCCCATTATTAAATTCCTCTAATAACTGGTGCGTTATTATGAATATGATTGTGGGGTGATTGCCAGATTAGATATAAAGGTTATTAAACAACTAGAGTTAAAAGTTTATCATCACAAAAAAGCCTTTGAAGGTGAATCTAAAACTGGACAGAGGTAACTCACAGCTGAGCCTGAAATGGTTATTGTATATGAAGAGACATAAGAAAAGACAGGAATACAAAAATCTCCTATGCAGAGATAAACATCTAATTAAAGAATAAACTCACCCTCAGACCAAGCAAAGACACTTTACAGTAATAGAATTAATTATGACTTTCAAAACGTCTAAACTATGCAAAGACTGTAAACAGCATTTCATAACACAGAATCACTAATCACAGAAGCTACTCCAGTCTCCAGTCATGAAGATGAAAATTTGGATATGACCAAAAATTGGCGAACGCCTGAGGCCCCACAATGATTTCAGTCAATTTTTTGCAGGTATATATAGCTTCTTTTGTTATCTCTGTTATACCTGAAAGGTGTATAATAAATGGAAATGACTTGGTTAAAAAATGTCAAAATTTGAGGCCCTTTTTTCTCCTGAGGCCTGGGCTAAATGGCCCTCCTCTGTGCTCCCCCCACCCTTCCCTCCTCCCCCCTGATAGGTCCTGCGTGTGGGGAGCCTGCTTGACAGCTGGCTTCCCACATATATTGGCTCCTCCCCTCGTCATCTGTGCTGCTGCTTCTATCAGCAGTAGTGGGGGGGAAAAGGGAGGCAGGTGGATCCGGTGCTTGTGGTGAGCCTGCTTAAAGCCAGCTCCTCATGGGCACCGACTCCTGCTCTCCCCATACCGTGCTGCCCTGAAACAGAAGCATGAAGTGGGGAGTGCATGTTGTTGAGAAGATTCACCGAGAAACCCAAGCTTATCGGTTAATCATTTAGTTGACTACACATTGACATCCCTAATCTATAGACCTAGATATAGATTAGGGATGTGAATGGTTAACCTTTAAGCCTCACCCTTAATCGGTGAGGCTTACTGGTTCTAGTTAGCCAGTAGGGACTGGTGCAGCCCCTGTCCATAGTGTACCTGCCCCCCCACATGCCATAGGCAGGGAATACTCAAACCAGAGCAGCCCCTGTCTGTGGTGTGCCCCATGTGGGCAGTGTGCTACAGGCAGGTGCTCCTGTGAGTGGTCGGCCAGAGCAACCCTTGTCTACGAAGGTGGAGGAGGAGAGGGGTGTTCCAGCCCAGTGGGGCTAGGAGCAGGCCTCCCCCCAGTTTAAACAGTTAACCGGTTAAGTATAATGTTTGAGTAGTTAACCAATTAAACCAGATTTTATATCCCTAATATACATATTGATAATTGTAAATTCAGCAGCCATTTAAATTTTTTTTTTTAAAGATTTCGCTCCCCGCAATCACTGTAATACACTTTTTGTCTTCAGAGCGCTTTGTGAACATTAACTCACAGCACTCCTGGGAGATTAGCCAAATGTATATTAGTCCCATTTCACTGGTAGAGGTTGAACCTCCCTAAACTGGAACCATGGATGTTCCTAGACCATAGAGCCCAGGAACAGGGAGGTCTAGTGGCAGGGTTGGAAGTGTGGCAAGGAGTCCGATGACTCAGCTAGGAGCTCTGTGTTGGGTGGGGTGGGCGGTACAGTGGGGAGTTCTAGTCCTGTGGCTGGGGAGCTCCAACCCAGCAGTAGTGGGGCTGGCAGTGAGTGTGGAGCTCCCAGCACTGGCTGCAGAGCTCCTGGCCCTGGCTACAGAGATCTGGTGGCAGCTAGGGAGCTTCCCCACAGGTGGCTAGGCAGCACTCACCACTGAGCCCTGGCTGTGGAGCTCTGGTCCCAGCCATGGAGACCCAGCTTCAGAGCCCTGTCCTTCGTCCCAGCCCCTGATCTAGGAAACTCCGGCCATGGCTTCCTAGTCCGAACTACCGTTACTCCTCGTGAAACGGTGGAGTAACGAGGTGAAACGAGGAGTAACGGTAGTTCGGACTAGGAACCCTAGTCCGAACTACCTAGTCCGTGCCGCATGTAGCCGCGCGGCACGGAGTCCGCACTAGCAGACATTTAAAAATGGCGGCGCCCGGCTTTATGCAAATCCCAGGCTTCATTTGCAACTCCGGTTGCCTACATTACCACCCTAGTTCGAACTAGGGTGGTAGTGTAGACATACCCTCAGAGAGTAGATTTGACACTTATGAGCCAGTTCTGTCTTAGGAGAATTCAGACTCTAATATTCCTGATACTTATTTAATTTGTCTCCTCATATTATCCACAGTCTCTAAGGCTAATGACTTCCTTAAAACATCTCCTTAATTTTGTAGCCCCCGCAGCATTCCTGAAGCTGTTTAGGCAGGCAATCTGTCTCCCATTTCTTTTTTTCCTTCTTGCTACAGTGCTATCTGAAGCAAGATCTCTTGCTCTGGGTCTTTTGTTTTGGGGCAGAAGGGTAGAGCAGGCTGGTTGTGTGTCTGTGTTTGTGTGTCTGTCCATGTATGCATGGGAAGAAATTGTGGAGGTCCCCCAGTGCTGCCATAATGAGGTGAAAAGCATTTCCCAGTGTTGCAGTAATGAGTATGGGGGGATTAAATATATGAAATGGTGGAAAGGTAGTGACTGCCCATTACTATAGCGCTGGGGTAGGGAAGATGACAAATAGGGTTAAAGGAGCCCTACCCTATAATGATAGAAGAAGGAGAAAAATATTGTTGGGGATTCTCTGCTGAGTAAAGGGGAGAGATTGAAGGGGGAGGCCAATATTGCAATTATCATGCAGAAGGAAATTTTCAGAGGTCTACCTGACCCCATTATATGGGATGAGAAATCTTCCTGCCTCCCACATCCTCAGACATAACAGGTATGTCTCCTATGTATTCATGTGGATGAAAATAATAACAATAATAAAACCGGTAGCAGAATCAAATTAATGTGGTCTCCTGCAGGAGAAATATTTACCCAATGTGTCCTGCCAGTTAGAGAGATTGGCATTAAACCTAGACATTACCTCATCTTCCTGGGCAGACAGCCTATTTCTATGCTAAGCAAGTCTGCAGGAGTGAACAACTGAATACCTGCCTGATTAGCTGTGCAGCAGCAGATCCTGGTTGGAAGCGATTTCCCTTAGCGCTTTCTCTCTCTTGTGCACTCTCTCTCTCTGCAAGGTTTGTCACTATGCGTTATCAAACTGTTTTTCATCTTGAAGGGCACATTGCGGGGAAGATTTTCCAGACAGGTGGGCAAGCATAAATGCTGATCCAAATCAGAAAGGTCAAGATGAACAGAAGGAAGAAAAGTAAAGTGTGTGTGTCCCTCCTTCCTTCCCTCCCTCCCATTCTCTCTGCAAGTATCAGTGCCAAGTAGGTGAAAATGGATTAATGAGGAAGAGAGAGATAAGTACAAGGATTGTGCTATGGAAAGGAAATTTTATTTTTTGAGTGTAGATGAGGGTTCCTTTCTGAACATTTTAATTGCCTGTCACTGATAATATCTTTAGTTTTGTTCTTGGGTGACAAATCTTAGGATTCTTTGTTGGGACTAAAATCATAGCATAATTACCATAGTTGGCACTTGTATAGTAGCCTCTATCTGAGAATCTCAAAGTACTTTGCAACCTTTAAAGAATTAAGCCTCATGTTACACCTTCACAACAGTTAAGAACCATTCTGAGAGGTAGCCGAGTTAGTCTGTAACTGGAAAAATTTTAAAAACAGCAAATAGTCTTGCAGCACCTTAGAGACTAACAAAACATGTAGATGGTATCATGAGCTTTCATGGATATAACCCACTTCTTCAGAGGAAAGCTTCAGATGAATGCTTCTTTAGTAAGATAGTAATAGAGATGTAGCCGTGTTAGTCTGGTCTTGCTGAAACAAAAGACAGGACTATGCAGCACTTTAAAGACTAACAAGATGATTTATTAGGTGATGAGCTTTCGTGGGCCAGACCCACTGGCCCACAAAAGCTCACCACCTAATAAACCATCTTGTTAGTCTTTAAAGTGCTGCATAATCCTGTCTTTAGTAAGAAGCATTGTTGAGTATGCTGCTGTCTCAGGCTGCCCTGATTCATTCTGCCCTGAGAAGACAGAATGACTCAGGACTCTGCTGCTTGACTACCCTTTTTTCCTCTCTGTGTGGCTCAGAGGCTCAGAAAATCAAGGACAGATTTTTTGCCTCAAGAAACTGGCCAAAGATCCCCTACGGTACGTCTACACAGCATACTTATTTCGAAATAAGCTATTTTGGAAAAAAAATTCGAAATAGCAATGTCTACACAACAGGGAAGCCTGAAAATTAGTCCAAGGCAAGCTTCTCTAACATGGACGTAATACCTTCAATTAGAGTCCCAGGAGGCACTGGGGAATAATTACTTTGAATGGCCCGGGGAGGAGCTATTTCAAAATAGCAGCAGTGGAGTGAAATAGCTATAATGTGGAATGAGGGTTACAGATTTCAAAAACTGTCCGTTATTTGAAATTATTTTGAAATAACGGAATTTCTGTGTAGTCGCTCGCATTGTTATACAGGCATTCCCCGACTTACGCGGATCCGACTTATGTCGGATCCGCACTTACGAACAGGAATTTTGTCACCTGGAGCTCACGGGCGGCGGGTCGCCACCCGTGTCCTCCGGGGCGAGAAAAGCTTCTCCCGGTCTCCCTGGTCTGCTGGGGGGGGGGGTCCAGCAAAGCCGCTGGACCCCCCCAGCAGACCAGGGACACCTGAGGAAAGCCACCACCTGGGCGGCTTTGCTGGTTTGCCCGGGAGCAAATGAGCAAACGAGCAAAGCGGCGGCTTTGCTCTGGTATCTCTGGTCTGCTGGGTGGTCCAGCGGCTTTGCTGCACCCCCCCAGCAGACCAGGGGGACAGGAGCAAAGCCACGGAGCACGCCCGCAGCGGGACAGCCCGGGCGCGCTTGGGCTGTCCCGCTGCGGGCGTGCTCCACGGCTTTGCTTTCCATCTCCGTGGTCTGCAGGGAGACAGGGAGCAAAGCCTCGGAGCATGCCCGCAGCAGGACAGCCGCGGCGCGCCTGGACTGTCCCGCTGCCCGCGTGCTCTGCGGCTTCGCTCCGCGTCTCCCAGGTCAGCAGACCAGGGAGATGGAGCAAAGCCGTGGAGGACTTGGGTGGTCCCGCCACCCCCGTCTCCCTGGTCTGCTGGGGGGGGGGGAGCAGCTAGTGCCCCCCCCCCCCAGCAGACCAGGCTTTTCTTGCCTACCCTTGGGGTAGAGCAGCTGGGGGCTGCCGGGTTGGTCCCGCAGCGCCGCTCCAGACCAGCCCGGCAGCACCCCAGCTGCTCTGCCCCAGGCGTTCTGATTCAGCCGCTTCTGGTCAGTTTCAGCAGCGGCTGAATCAGGACGCCTGGGGCAGAGCAGCTGGGGTGCTGCTGGGTTGCTCCAGTAGCGCCGAGGTGCCGTGCTACTGGAGCAACCCAGCAGCACCCCAGCTGCTCTGCCCCAGGCGTTCCCAAGTCAGCCGCTGCTGAAACTGAGCAGCAGCTGACTACAGGAAGCCTGAGGCAGAGTTGCTCTGCCCCAGGCTTCCTGGAATCAGCCGCTGATCAGTTTCAGCAGCAGCTGACTTGGGGATGCCTGGGTTTCTTAAGTTGAATCAGTATGTAAGTCAGAACTGGCATCCAGATTCAGCCGTGGTTGAAACTGATCAGTTTCAGCAGCGGCTGACGCCAGTTCCGACTTACATACAGATTCAACTTAAGAACAAACCTACAGTCCCTATCTTGTACGTAACCCGGGGACTGCCTGTATTTTGAAATAATGGCTGTTATGCCAAAATAACGCTGCTGTGTAGACGCACCCCTAGTGATTCAGTGCTGTACGCAGGAGGCATGACTCCTTATCCCTGTTGCTATCACTAGACCACTGGTAATTTTGTTTGGTAAATAGAGTATCTTCAGGTGTACGGTGTGGGAAACATATTTTAATGTAATAATGATGCAAAGCTGACCACTTCCACATTTTTCTTCATTTGGATTCATTATTTGTCTAATGAAAATGCTCTAAGTTAAATGTACCTTGCGGACTGTCGTCACTGAGCTCTTTGTTGTTCTCTCTCTCTGGGATTTAGAAATCTAAAGCAGTCAGCATATGGATGATACTTCTGCACTAGAAAATGTCTTACCCATTTTGCAGCAGTAAAAATGGGTATAAACTTCAGCATGCACCATTGCATGAAAAAGGGATAAGAAATACCCTAATGGACCCAAGAAGGCTTACATTGTCCATTATCTACCTTTCAGTAACTGACATTCATCTCCCTTTACCCATTGAAGCCTGCTAACCAGCTACCTGATAAGGCAACTTTATCCCTTCTTCAGACTGAGTCTAGATTCTTAGAAAGTAAGTTGCTAATTTCTCCCTGTGCCAGGAGGGCCATGAGGGGTTGGAAATGCTGGGCCCAAAGAGCACATTTGCACCAAGGTATTCTACTCCAATAAAGGAATTTTCTTCTGGTAAGCAGCAGGTGGCTTCTGCCTCAAGAGTGTCATAGAAAAGCTGGAAGTTGATGAGAGGCTCCAATCTATTTATTCTAGTGAAAACAACAAAAACTAGATACTGATTCACCTTTCACTCTTTGTATAGTTGTGACATTCCAGGGTACAAGTCAGATTAATGCGCAGCTGTAGTTCCCCTGCCCTGCAACCTTGGGTGTCCACCCAAGAATTAGCCCACGTAGACCGCTCACAAACAATCTTGCAGCCATCCTTGGGTTACACTCTGGCTCTAGCCAGCTTGGTTATATTGCGGAGTGGACCTCAATACACCCCAGTCTTTGATTTTTTTTCCCTCAGGAACGTATGTCCCATACTGCCCATCTCTCTCTTGGACAATACGAGTTACATGCAGGTCTTGTCTTCACCTGCAGCACTACAATGGCT
The DNA here is from genome assembly GCF_052426305.1 of Pelodiscus sinensis. NCBI lineage: Eukaryota > Metazoa > Chordata > Testudines > Trionychidae > Pelodiscus > Pelodiscus sinensis. The sequence continues at coordinate 90,077,652 of NC_143053.1, forward strand.
CAGCTGTACCAGTGCTTCTGAGTGACGATGCTATTATGCAGTGAGTGAACTTCTTAATTCATGTGAACTTAATTCACGTCCCGATAGGCTCTCTTGTTGACCTAATACTGTCTACGTGGAATGTGTGGGGGGTGTCAAGTCAATATAAATATGTCACTCAAGGGTGTTGATTTATCAGACCTCTCAGCAATGTAGTTATATTGGTATAAAGTTGTAGTGTAGACCTGGCCTAAGTTTATTTCTTTATAAGAAATAATATGCACACTCCTTGTATTCCTACATGGAGTTTCCCAGACACTGCAGATTAAACACACTCGATTAAATAAAACAGTAAAACAAGTTTATTAACTACAAAGACAGATTTTAAATGAATTCAAATAATGAGGCATAATGGTTAGAAGAAAAATAAAGATAAGATGATTACTAATACATAATTTAACAATTATGTCAGTTTCAAACAGTTTTTCAGGACATGCTTTCAGCAGTCTTACCAAACCCTGTAGGTCAGGATCCCTTCTGCTGGAGTCAAATGAAAGTTTCTTTTGTTGCTTCATGTGCTGTGAATGCAATGAGCACGGAGTGTGAGGGTTCTGTGGGAGTGTTTGTCCCTCCTTTTTGCAGTGCACCTCCTAAAAAACATTTTCAGCTGGGAAGTGGAAGGATGTTCCTTGCTGCTTTTTTTTCTCACCTGTTTGTTTCATTTTGTTTCCTTCCTGCTTGATGACTCTGTCTACTGCTTAAATGGAAATAAAGGCAAGCTGCACATATTTCTTTGTTTAGAACAGACCTACTCTGCCAGCCTCAGACTGTGCAGAGCTGTGGGGTTTTCCACATATGTTAATAGCATCATAAAGGGGTGCCTTATAATTTCACATACAAGGTAGCCACACATATGTTATAAAGATAACAATGATTAGCAAATTATGAGTTTTCAGATAATATTTCACAAGCCATACTCTGCACAACATTATTACAGTAATGTGTAAGGTGTGAACACAACGGTATTATCTCTCATAATAGTCATGTACAGAGATACAAAGTTGGATATAAGAGTATCACTCTAGTCTAGTGTTACTTTACATTTACCCTTCACTGTTCTAAAGGATAACATGAGGTAATGGAGAACCTGGCCCATCACCTTGTGGGGGTTTTTTAAATGGGATTTTTAACTATTTTTGTTATATTTCTTCACAGAATACTAACAACCAGAAGCAGGAAAAGATAAGAGTACAACAGAATTGTGAATAACATGAAACAAAGATTAGACCACTGTTACGTATATCACATGTGGGAATCCTGTAATTTTTTTCAAAATATCTGAGGGAGTCGCCTGGCTAAGATGTTATTTTTTCTAGAAATACCATTAGAATTAAACCCAGCTAAACCCAGGGTTGTGAGTTCAATCCTTGCGGAGGCCATTTAGGGTTTTGGGGCAAAAATTTGTCAGGGATGGTACTTGGTCCTGCTGTGAAGGCAGGGGACTGGACTTGATGACCTTTCAAGGTCCCTTCCAGTTCTAGGAGATAGGCAATCTCCATTTTAAAAAAAATCATCCTTATACTCCGTTATTCTGTGATGGAGACAGTTTCCTTTTTTCCACTAATTTACTCTTGAGAGAATTCTGCTCCAAAATATTAAAAATTCTGCACACAATATTTTAAAATTCTGCACAATTCTGCACATATTATTTGTCAAAATAACACTTTGTGCCAGTTTCAGTTATTTTGGTAATATCTGTCAGTAAGTATGTCTAATAATATAGACATACACCGCATTTCCCCAGAAATAAAAAGTTAAAGGAACCCCTATGACAACCCAGTTCCTGTTTCTCTGCACCCTCAGGCTATGTCTAAGCAGTAGCATTATTTTGGAATAACTGACGTTATTCCAAAATAATATAGTCCAGGTCTACTCAGCAAGAAGTTATTTCAACATAAAGTCAAAATAGTGTCAAGCTGGAGTACTTCTTACTCCGAACCCTCTTTTTATGTAACCCTCTTTTTATGGGGAGTAAAGGAAGTTGGAGGAAGTTGCTCTAACTCAGGGTATGTCTACACTTGCACCCTCTTTTGAGAGAGGGATGCAAATCAAGACATTTGAAATTGCAAATGAAGCCAGGATTTAAATATCCCATGCTTCATTTGCATATTCACATTATGGCGCTATTTCAAAATAGCACTATTTCGAAATAACAGATGCTCTTAAGACACGGTTATTTCAAGAGAAAACCCTTCTCTTGAAATAACTGGTAAACATCATTGTATGAGGTATAACGGTTATTTCAAGAGAAGCGTTTTCTCTCGAAATAACCACGTTTTAACAGCGTCTGTTATTTTGAAATAGCATCATAACATGAATATGCAAATGAAGCACGGGATATTTAAATCCCAGCTTCAATTTCAAATGTCTTCATTTGCATCCCTCTCTCAAAAGAGGGTGCAAGTGTAGACATACACTCTGACTTCCTGTTGTGTAAACAGCGCCAAAAGCCGAAATAAGCTATTTCAACTTCAGCTACACAACTGACATAGCTCAAGTTGCGTAGCTTATTTCAGCTTTAGCGCCACTGTGTAGACATGACCTCAGTGCCCAGAGAAGGGGCCAAACACTCATATCTCCTCCCCTCCAGAACTCAACCTTGGCCCTTCCTGGCCAGATGCTAATACTCCCTACCCCCTCCCCCTCAGATGCACACTCCCTTCCCATCAGAGCCCAATGGCACCATTGCCCAGCCTAGACATTAGACACTCTAGTTCTTAGCGCCCAGGGATCCAAAGAGAGAATCAGCTTGATGATGGGTCCCAGGCTTGCATGGAGTTTCTTGCAAGTCATTCTCTCCTTCCCTCAAGGCAAGCTCAGAATTGCAGCTGCTGGGAAAGTTCCAGTTCCCTTCTCCTCCCCCACCCACTGGTCATGTTTTGTATTTGCAAGCGGGGGTCTGCCATGTCCAGCAGCCTCCTAGTAGTGGCCAAGCCTATTTCAGTGGAGAAAAAAAGGAAATTATACCCGCACAATATTAATTTAGACCAAAGTGTCCAATGGTGCATAACTCCCCCAGGAGCAACTGATGCATTATATCAGATATGATCTATGACTATATCTATCAGTTTGGTTTTATATTTGTCTGGGTGCATTTATGCCTTTATTCCAAGGTGTAGATAGTTTTTTAATACTTTTTTTTTAACAAAGGATTGGTATGTGATAAGAGAATCATCAACTGAATGTAGAGATTAATTTAATTGGATAAAGGAACATGAGGACACTTCAGACATTTTACTCAAGTAGTAAGAGAGTCAAGAAGTCTGACTGGCTTTTCAAGGTAGGACAAGTAGACACATTGAGACATGGCTGGTTGATAATTTGCAGCTAAAATCAGTATATAAGTATTTGAGTTTGAAAGTCTTAATAGCCTTTAATGTAGTCAGAACTGGCAAACAGATGGAAGGGTTAACTTTATCTCATGAAACCAAGTATAGGTAGTTAGCGTATCAGATGAGAGAGGTGATGGTGTGGTACTTCAGACATGAACATGAAATAGTCAAACTGCATAATCCCTGTACCTGCAGGCTGGAATGGCTAACAGAGCGGTGAAATAGAATACCTGATTTCTATAATACAAATGGCATTTTCCACTCTGTGATCATAAGATTAAATGAACACCTGGTTTGATGACACAGCTCTCTAACTTTTCTCAAGAGAAAACAAAACCAGACATAACTATACTTTAATATCACAGTTTTTGTTCACTTGATTCAAAAACAGAAGTACTGCTGTTCATTACATAACAGAAAATATGATTGTGTTATAACTGTTGCATGCAATGCAAAAATAAAACATGCATGCAGGCAAGGGCAGTTCAGATCGTATCTTCTAGGATACCCCCAAGATTTAATTTTCATTCTAACACTCAACACTTTCTGTAGAAATTCATAAGCCAATGACTAGAACTTAACTCTTCGACAGGTAATTTTGCATTCATTCAAACATAGTCCTTTAAAAGGAGGAGTGTCCAGATTGGGTTCCGTGGCTTAGTGTTGCCATGAGAACATCCATCCTGGTCTAACATGGAAGTGTGACAAGTTCCTAAAACAGAGGTGTGACAGGATCCAGCATATAATGCTCCGTCTCCAGTCAAACAACTTTCACTTGCATCAAGATGGCACGGTAGCTTTGGCACCCTATGTATTATATATGATGATAGCTGCACACTGCTCCACTTACTTCATTTTACCAGTTGGTCTTGGCTCCTACACTGCTAAGTAAGAAGTGGGGGAGGGAAGAGCCTCCTTATCTAAATGATTGAATTCTCTTTGGATAATTGATTATATGCTCACAGAAAAATTGAATTATGATCACTGTACATTTCTTGGTTTATGTTTCTTCAGTTTTACTTACCATTCATTTGCAATTCCTATGATCCTTGTCACATATTGATTTTACCTAGAATGTGATTAAAAGCTAATGACTATCCAATTTTACTTGCTTGCATCAAGGGCAGCATTTCCTTGTTTTTCTTTTGTAATGGTAGTGTCAACAGTTGTGTAATGGATATGCATGCTGCTTTAAATCTCTAGCCTGTTATTGTCCGTCCATCTGTCAGTAGTTAGAATTCCTATGCTCTCATGAGTGCTATTAATCTGGATTTGTCAGTTCTTTATGTTTTTTATGTTGATTTTCACTTTAAAATAAAATGTCTTCGATGGCACCATGGCATTTGATGCACAACATTCAAATGTTTCTGGCGTGTATTTTTAAGAGATTATATTTGTAGAGGGCTGTAGCACTTGTTTCTTGCATACATTTACTGATTACATATTAAACATATTGATGTTCTGGGTTGCATGTGACATCGTGTGTGGAAAGTAATCTGGTTTAAACTAATATACAATAGTCTGGTGATGAATTACTATATACATCAAATTAAATGTGATTAATGCTTCTTTTGAAAGCTTTGTGTGTAAACATTTAGGACCAGATTCAGATGAGTTGTTCCTGGAGGAGAATGCAAGGAGTTTGCCCTCTTCATGCAACTGTGAAAGGCATAAGAAGAATTCTAGTTACTGTATAGAAAAGAACGTTGGGGCTTCACCCATCATACTCAGGGATATAGCAAACCCCAAAAGAAATGGGGACAGTGGCAGTGATTCTCAGCTTCGTCTCCCTAAGCAATGGCCAAGAAATGTGACTAGCTGCACTGGTGAGTTAGGCTGTGCCCCACAAAAGGTTGTAGTAATGAGCACAAAGTCTCTGCCCACCTAGGAGCTCTGGGAGGCTTTCTGTCTCATGTGTAATACATTGCCATAATGTAGGGTTGTGCTACAATGTGTAGTTGAGCCTTTGCGCTTTCCTTCAGTCAAATTTCATTTTAATACAAACTTAAAATATTTTATTGCAAGTTAAAAACATCTTTTACCATTGTTTCCCCCCCCCTTTAAAAAAATCTTAATTTTAAAGAAAATGTAGTGCTTATCAAGGGTGCTGGATTGACTTCTCTGGGGACTTGAACTCTCTGCCTAGCAGCAGGTACAGTTGGTGTAGTAGCACTATAAATTTGCCCAGGCAATAATACAACTAACATCCTTCAGCCAAGTGATGGACATGCTGCCTGTAAGGATGGTAGGGATTTATGGGGGGGGGAGGGCTGTTTTGTGAGGTTGCCAGCAGTGGAGCTTGCCAAATACAGACAGTTGTCATGGTGGTGTGATTTGACTGCCTTTCCTCTAAGAACTAGACTGAGACCACAAACTCATTTTCACGTGTGCCAAAATGCCTTCAGAAGGCTTCTAACTTTTGGTCAATACTAGACTGATTTGAACTAGTGACCTAGTAGCACAAGCCATCTGCCAATCCCCCTTCCTCCCCCCCGCCCCCATCATTCTGGAGTCTTAGTTTGTATCGTACTGCAGAAGTGAGATCAAACCGCAAGATTTATGTGGATTTGTTATTTATATCCTGATGGTAGTATTGAATCTACAGATTGTTCTTAAAATTAAAGAAATATATTTATATCCTTTTGTCTTCCAGCAATTAAGGTTATATTTATAAATTGCTTTCTGATCTCTTCTGCCTAACATCTATTCAAAAATGTATTTTGGTGAAAGGATGAATTGGTATAACTCCTTAAACTGATTTAAATTTTGCTATTACAGAGGTGAACAAGACACTTGTAAGATCCAGCTTACAGTTCTTGGGGAACTCTGCAATGGCTCTAAATGCAACAATTGCAGAATTCCCTCAGGACTAAATTTAGGATCATTACTTTGCTTGCTTCCACATCATTTAGATATATTTACAGTGAAGACAGGAATAAGTTTATTATCCAAGAATAGAGATTCATGTAATAGTGAATAGCATTAGTGGAAACAAATGGTTACATATAAAACAAAATCATAACACGCATTCTAGAACCAAAACTTTACTAACAAATTAATCCCTTATCTAAAGAAGGTTATCTCACCCAAAGTTCTCTCCAGTTTTTCAATGAACTCTGGTTAGAGCCCCTTTTTCATGAAGCAAATCTCTCTGTTTTTTTCTTACAGTCCATTTTCATTTAGTTCAAATACTGACAACCACTGTTCCTCCAGCTTTTATTTGAGACATCAAATGACATTCTTTGATGAACCAAAATGTATATGCCAGAATCGGCAGATTCCTGTAACCCTTTTGCACCCCTTTGCCAGCTAGCATTAAGAGATTGTGGATCACAGCATACAGCACTAATTAACACACAACCAACCAACCAAAGGGGAGATCCTCGGTGTAAAATGTCATAGCACCAGAGAATTTGCACTGGCTGAAGATTTATCCCAAATGTCAATTTTGTTTTTGTTACTGAACTGTTTGAAATATTAAAGATTCATGATGTTACTTGGATGTACCTTTGGATATTTTTTAGTCTTTACCTTGTGTACCTAGAACAAATATTTAAGAAAAGATTAAACTGCATGAATATTAAAGGGACAGATCTTGAAAGAGATATTAAGGAATGAGAAGAACACACCCTATACATCTTTTTGATTTATAAAAACATATTAATGAAAATATATTCTCTTCACCCCACTCCTTTGTTTTGTTTCTTTGTTTTTTGAGAGCCATCCATGTTTATGCCTGTTTTAATAACACAAACAGTAAGCACTTGCAAGGAGACTTTAATGAACTCCCAAAAGACAATGATCACAGACTTCAGTTCAAAATCAACTCGGAAAATGAAACAGCTTCTGGGTGTGCTTCTGGATTGTAAAGTATTTGGAAAGAGGAAAAAGATTTATGTTGCATTTAAACTTCAGTTGTCTAGGTTTCAGTTGTCTGGACATTGTAAAGAGTATGTGAATGGTCACACATGTATGAGTGTGTGAGAGAGAGCTGTAGTTGGAAACTTTAGGGTAATGGACCAAAGAGCTTTCCACATATTTCTCTTTGCTCCTTACCTGAATGGCTGTACAAATATGCAGCCATGAGAATGACATTTGTTGAATAGGACTGGTTTAAGGGATAATAACTGGTGGGGGGCACTCTTCATAGCTTCTGCAGGCCTAGCTTATTGCACATACCACATGGTCCTTACTTTCCTCCTTTCTCCCCTGTCTCCACAAGCTCCCTGCTTGCTACTTTCACATCCCATGGTAGGTACTCTCTGTGCCCTCCTTCTCCCCATAGCAAGAGCTTTGTGTGAGCCTTCACTCTTTGCTTCTCTCATTCCCCACTTCCCCTCCTGTCTGGGGCTCTGACCCACATTTTCTCAAACTCAACCAATAATAATGGATACTTTTGTAGTTCTCCACCATCTGAGGACATTGAAGTAATTTACAAACGTTAATAACTTAGGCATCACAATGGTGCTGTTAGATAAAGGCTCAGTGGGGTAGCCATATTAGTCTGTAACTTTAAAAACAAATAGTCATGTAGCACCTTAGACACTAACAAAAATATATATAGTATCATGAGCTTTGGTGGGCAAAACCCACTTCTTCAGATGAGCTGAATGTGTTGGATAAAGTAGTTATTTTCTCCCACCCCTTTTCCTTTTATTGAAAATGGAGAAACAGTTACATAGTGAGATTGCGGGCTTTTCCCTTGTTTCATGGGAGGTCTGCTGCAGTGTCAAGGTTAGAACACACATCCCTAGCGGTTTTTAAGTCTTGGCTTGACAAAGTCCTGGCTGGGTTGATTTAGTTGGGATTGGTCCTGCTTTAGGTGGAGGGCTGGACTTGATGACCTCCTGAGAACTTTTCCAGCCCTATGAATCAATGATCTCCTGATTCCCAATTTTGTGCTTTAAGCATTAGACTCTACATGAGCTTTCTTTGATTCTGATATGAAAACTGATAAACATACAGACCAAAGGTAACAGATAGCCATCCTGCATCAAAAGCCTTTCCAAGATTTCTGATTTTTTTTATAGTTGTGCCGTGATCAAAGGAAAGGTTTGAACCTAGTGCAATTGTTTTATAAATTAGGACAGTACAAATGTGTCTCATATCAGGTTGGCAGGATTATAAAGTAGAGGAAATTCTGAAGTGCCAGGTTATACTGTTAGATAATTCAACCAGCTGTCTAAGTGATGGTTTACATTTATGTACTGTAAGGACCACATCTTCTCTAAAATATTTTCTTTAAAACTGCTTTAAGACTTATTTATACACACACAAGCCATACATGCTTGCACAAATCAGTATTTTCAAATGTAAATTGGATGTCTAGACATTCAATTACCCAGTCTCTGCATGAATATTCTGTTTGTTTGTGAAGAATATGTTCCTATATGAGTCCTTTCTGTGATGCTGCTCAGTATAATAATAATAAAATATGTATATAGAGTTTTTTACAAAAGTCCATCAGGACTTCAGAATCTAAACATAATATAATGTTATGGGCAGGCATAGCTCAGTGATTTGAGCATTGGCCTGCTCAACCTAGGGTTGTGAGTTCACTCCTTGAGGGGGTCATTTAGGCATCTGGGACAAATCTCCAACACTTCAGTTAGTCTATAAGGTGCCACAGGACTCCTTGCTGCTTTTGCAGATTCAGACTAACACGGCTACCCCTCTAATATCTGTCAGGGATGGTACTTGGTCCTGCCCTGAGGGCAGGGGACTGACACCATGACCTCTCAAGGTCTCTTCCAGTTCTCTGAGATAGGTATATCTCCTTATATTATTATTATAAAACATCATCAAACAGATATTTCTTCAGTTTTGACTGAAAAACTAAAGTGGATTCTGCCTCAGAATAGAGATAAGAAGGAGACTTCGTAACCATGGAGCAGAAATGCTAAATACTGAAGCCCCAAATATTTGAAATTATACTAAATGTACAATGTTTGGAAGTGTTTGTTTTGTGAGGGTTTCCTTGAGTTTGTTAAAATATTTTGATTCCTGAAAGTCTCAACACACCAGGGATGGGAGCAAAACCGTATTTAATTTGCACATTGCTGTTCAAACAAAGGCTTTCTAAATTGACTGGTGTTGAGGTGCTGGAGACACAGTTAAACTCACAAAGGTGCAATATACTTGAATGACTGAAGCAGCATAAATGTGAATTATCTTTATTACTGAAATTCCGTGGCAGGTTAGATTATTTATTTTGAGATAGGCTGGAAACTTTTCTATTCAGTGCCTTTCCTTCTTTATTTGCTCATCACAGCAGTAGCTAAATCACAGGTTTAATGTCACATAAGCACATTATCACACACAACTCCCCTGTGTAATTTAGTGACCCATCATCCCTCCTGTTATGGTGTAGCCATGATGCTGATGGGAACAAGGTGAGAACTCTTGCTGCTAACAAGCAGGGATCCTACTTTTCCATGATAACCCTTCTCCCACCAAAAAACATTTCTCTTATAAAAAACATAACAATCCATGTTTTTCCACATTAGAAATGAAACATTGAACTTTAGTTTCCCTACCTATAATATATCTGGAAATCAGTTGAGAACAATGTTTTATTGGTGTATTTGCAGTTGTAAAATGCTGGAATGGTCCAGTCACAGTGCATTGTTTCTTTTACTGTTGTCAATGGCCCTGCTGTTTCAGGCTCTTGTTTTTGTTTCTTTCCATTCAATTTATGTTTAGCGCTTTCTGTAAGTTCTACAAATATCTACCTTCAACTGTGATCTACAGCTTTGCTGCATACAGCAACGGCATATCACCACGAAACTTGTCCTTGCCAAAGTCAGTGACAAGGTCTTGATGGTTGATTATTAAAATTTTCAGCATCTTTTCATGACATTAATTACTCATGTTTGGAGACTGAAGTGAAATCTGAAATTTTATTGAAAACATGAATACACCAGGAGCCATTTATTGGAATATGATTATGTAAATTTAAATCACATTCAAAAATCAACCACAAGAGGGGGAGGTTGCATGCAATGAATAAGTGCTGCTGGTACTTTCAGAAAAATTTTGTTAACAGGATGGGTTTTTTCCCACAAAAAGTAAAAACTAAGGATTCGCTGTAAAAATGCAAATTCCATGGTTTTCTGTGACAAATGGATATTTGCTAATGAGTATAAGGAATGATTAGATGCATCTTAAATCTGAAGTGCCTTCAGGAACATTAGTTGGAAGTGTTTCTTCCTTAATTGGATACATTTTCTTTTTTTAGGAAAGGGAAATAATCCCACCAGAAGGAGGCCTAATGTGGGACTGTAATTTACCTGTCTCTAGTCAAATCCTTATTTTTCTGCAAGAAAACTCTGGAAGGAAAAAAAATCACAATTTTAGGGCAAAATATGCAGGCTCCATTCACAGTTCTGATATAAAGCTATGTTGAATATCTTTTGAAATACTCTCATGATAAATTATTTTAAAGATGACACTACAGGACCAATCACTAGTTTAAATTTGACCTCCAACTGAGCAGCCCAAAAAGTAGTCTTGCTGCCCATCATACACTGACTGAGCATGCATAAAAAATTATAGCAGCCATCCTGGATTGGCCCATTCATCCTACAATTCATAATGTTCATTGATACCAATGAGAGTAGTTTTCTAAAGGTTAATAATAGCTGTGACTTCCAAGGGGGGTGAAGGGAAGCTGAACTCCTTTTGTACTCTTGTAGACATCAAACCATACATAGATGTGACTTGTGAACTAAGGATGAGTAAAATGCAAAAGAAAAGAAAATGTGAAAATACATATGTCTAATCCTTTCTCTTATATGGATTTTCTCTTTGTTGAGATGGTACTTGGGGAAGATTGCCTTGGTTTTAGTCCTTTATTTCCAAATAGCCTTTTAATCTCAATTGAAAGGAAATTTCTAAAGATTTTTTTCTATTGATTAAATAGGTAGATATCATAGTCTGAGTTTAGGAAACAGTTTGCTTGTTTATGATTACTGATGTATAGAATTCACCATCTACTTCAAAAATGCATTGCACAATTTTTTGAATCTTTTTATCTTCTGTAAATATGATTATTAAATCTTGTTGACTTTGCTTGTGTGATGATTTCCCCTGGTTTATCTTGATCCTCAGAACATTTTCTTTTTACTGAGGAAGATGCTGAAAGAAATTTAGTCACTCAAGGATTCTGTGAATTGTAGAGTAACTAGAAAGTAAATTGATATACGTGGGTCTGTCACCTTGTGAATGTGTGATTTCTAATTCCTTATTTTATTTTTAGTTTGTTTTTAAATCTAGCAAAGTACAGTCAGTCTATCCCATACTTTGCAAGTACAAGTGAAGGCTTTCAGAACCATATGTATAGAAGAAATCGATTTTCAACTAATTTTTGCAGCAGCAGTCACAAGTTTTCTTTTACACTGAAATATATTATGTGTTGGTTAACAAAGTTGCAGTAAACTCCACTGAATGGTGATCCTCTAGTATGAATAATGTACTATGAAATTAGAATGTATAGAAAAGAAATATTATAAAAGTTAGACACAGAAGTTTCATTAGACAATTCTCAGAATTAGAAATGAGTACTAGCTCACAAGGTCATATATATGGAAGTATTTATATTGCTTCCCCTTCCCTAAAAAAAAAAGTTTAAATTGGAATTAGGGTTGAGAATACACATCATTAATGTAAAGCGTAAAAAAATTATAAAACTGTTGAATTTATCAAAAAAAAAAAAATTTAAAAGCTTTGGAAACTCAGTTAATGTTAGACCTATGAGAAATCCATATAGTCTTAACTCTCCTCTAATGGCACCATACAATAAATATGCAATTATAATTAAGACATTTTATTGGTTTTGATCCCATATTAGATTAAATGATTTTTAAAGGAGGGAGATCAGTTATGCTTCATTATCAATTTATGGCATCTTTCTGCCTTCTAGTTAAGGTGGTTTAGTTTCCATAACTGAGCATGTACATGTCTAAAGCTGTTTTGATTACTTTAAAATTTAACCTTCTGTCTGAAGTTCCTGGTTTTAGAAAGGTTGTTTGGGGGATAATGACAACATTCTTGTAATTTTTTTTCACTCTTAAATTACTGATATATTCTCTCAGGTAATTTTGCCTGGGAATGCAAATACCCAACAATAGGCTGTTAGCAGGAGTGGTGGAAATACCCTAAAAGTAGAGAGGGGCCACAGGTGCCCAAAGTGTGGCTCCACCTTGCTCCTGCCAACCTCTTCAGGACACCGCTCCTTTTTTTTTTTTCAAACCACCCCCCTTACACAGCCCCGCTGCCCCATAGGTCTCACTCCCATGTTGTATCTTCCCCCTAAAATCCTATCCTCCTCTAGCTCCTTTTAGCCCCCTCCCACCGTTGCTCTCTCTTATGATGGGTAAAAATTGGGAGGGCATAGCCCTCCCACTTATAAAAATAAGGGGCGTGGTCCCCTACACATTCCCATGCTTCTAGGCTGTATACATGAAAAACAGAAGGTTCAATTTCTTTTTCCACTCACATTATCATTGAAGTTATTTGCTTCTACCAGCTTGTGTCTGACTTTAAACATTATACCAATGTAAGATTTCTTGAGGTTTTATGTTCTGTGGGTGTTTTTTTTGGTTGGTTGGTTTGTTTTCAGACAGCATTAACAGTAAACAATCCCAGTGTATGTGTGTGAAATATCTCTTTATATATTTTCTCCATTTATATTAATGGATCCTTTGCCCCTTTTAAGATTTCAGTAACATTGTAATAGTCAGTATTTGTTGATGAGGAGAATAGGGATGCTATAATGTGTATTTGGGGAATAGAGTGCTGTAAATTAAGCTGTGGTACAGTATAAAATGTGTTTGCCATTTTGCATTGGTTAACAAATGTAACAATTTATGAAGACATATTAAGGCCATTGAGAAATGAGGACAGGCGTTTGTTGATTTTTAAGGTTTTGAATGTTTTTCTTTTCAAGATAAGGGAAAGGAACAAGGAAGCTATACACACAAATTTATAAGATAAAATGTCAATAGAACTGTTCCAAGTTTCATTTAATCGTGGTTAACTTAAAGCATTTCTTAATCATAGTGTAACAGTGGCAGGACTTTTCTCATGACCTACTAAGTTAGATGATATTAAAACCCTGTATAAAGCTGCTGAAGTTCTGCTGACTCAGGGAGACAGGTGTGGTTTGTTAAAAATATTCCTGCTTCTGGCACTGCAAAGGAACTGGATAGTGGGTCAGGATATGGCCCAAAGGGTCCATTAAAGATAGACCATAACTCGTAGTGTAATACTATGTATCTGAAATGAAACACAAAATAGTATCTGCCCCTCCAGCAGGAAGAAGGATATCTCTGCATTTAAAATTGCAGTTCAGAGCAAGTGGAATATCTTCTCCTTTCAGTTCATCCACAGACGCAAGCCTGCTGAAGGACTTGAATTCAGCCAGACTAGTCTGTCAAGCAACGTTTAAAATATTTTTAAAGTGAAAATAGGTCCCCTTAGCCCTAAGTAATTCTTCTTTGTCCATGATACTTCTTCATACATTTTTCATGACATTGGATAATTAAATATATCTGAAATGCAAAAACTTTAAGGTATTGGATACTGTTTGATTTTTTTCTCTGACCTTTGCTTCTGTTATATTGGGTTTCTTATTTTTGATTTCTTGATTATTCTTTGTTACTTTTTCTCATAGTTTCCAGGCAATTGCAGTTGTAGATTAACGAATCAATAATCTGGTTGTAGTGCAACAATTTTTTAAGTGATCTCTATGCAAAGTAATGTGTAGTAATTTGCAGGCATTTTATGTAATCTGATGCTTGTATAAGTAATGGGCCAGATTTTCTAGTGTTCTTACCTCGCTTTGTACCCCTGGAGTGGCACGAAAAGTGTGAGAACTGGACACACCCTCATCCTCGTTGGAGACTAATTTCGTGTGAGAGAATCCTCAACCGGTATAGAGCCAATGCAGTCAGCTTCTCTGCCAGCCTCCTCCCAGCTCTGGGCATAGGAGGCCTTCTATGTTGGAGGAAGAGAAGTGCATTTCACTCAAACTGTCCTAGCCAGTACTTTGGGAACTGTTGCAAGCTGTAGTCCCCACATTGCTCTTAACTACCTAGAACTGGGAAGATCATCAGGGAGCTGTAATTGTCTCCATGGTGATCATTCCTTTCCGGTGTGTGAAGCAGGAACTCTTCATTGAAGAGAATCTATCCCGTTCTTTTTAATAGTTGAGTAACCTGATCCGGTACCAGCCATTTCATCCACTGTTCTGCTAATGTTCTTTTGTCACCGAAATGACTCTTTAGACACAGATACATGGAGGTGTGGAATTCTTAGACGAGTTAATTTTATAACCATGAATTCAGAAAACGTAGCTACTAATCACATTAAAACGACCTGTGAGTAACAGCAGCACTCTATCAGCATAAAATAATAATTTTATAGATTGCATTTCTCATGTTGCTTTTGTTCATGTTTTTCTTCCCAGTTGCTGTAGCCCAGAGGTGTGCAATAAAATGGTGGCAGTTCACCAGGGTTAGCCCGTGGTGGGCCACTGCCATTATATTTATCTGCACATCTGCAGGTACAGGCGATCACAGCTCCCATTGGCCATGAAAAGTGATTCACAGCCAAAGGAAGCTGTGAACCCCATACCTGCGGAGACAGGTAAATGCAGTGGGGGCCACTGGTGCCAACCCTGGCAGACTGGATCTAGCCCACAGACTGGTATTTGCCCACCCCTGCTGTAGCCACAAGTTCCAGAGTCCAAATAAAAAAAAACCACGACAATGAGCAGTTTTGTTTAATGCCTTGAACCATGGGGAAACAGGTACCATTTCACAAAGCAGATTCTTCTGTGTTAGGGTAAAGAAGATAAAATTAGGTCAAAATTTGTGGTCAGTGAGGATATTGACCCAATTGCTCCACTCCACTCTTTCAAAAGCCCTTTCATTATCTACCATCAGATCTATGACATACAGTCACCTCTGATACCAAACAAATCATGCTTTTGCTTTTGTTTTCTTACTGTTACAAAGACCAATTCCTTTACTTGCACTTAATTTGGTATTAATGCTGTTTTGTTCTTTGGCATATATCTTAAACTGTGTTTGTACTGTGAACCTGGAAGATAATTCTCACAATGATAGACCTGTCTAGGTTCTTATAGTGCATCCACCATCATGGTATCTGAGCACCTTCATGTGGGCCCGTTTGTCAAAGAAATGGCAGCTTTATACAGACTGATTGCAAAAATCTGTTTTTCCTCCACTTCCTTAAATGCTGTCTCTAAAATTGGAGCCACCTGTTTTTGATGAGCTTTCTAGAACTCGGCACCCCTCATCATCTGGCATTTTTCCAGTATTTAAGGACTTAATAGCTTCACTGGTTTCCATCTTCTAAAAGCCCTTGCTCTTCATTAGTAATAGATGCTATGTCAAGTCCATCCTGGCAAATATGCTAGCACATTTGAGTAATTATCACAATCAGATGTGTATAATTTGAAAAAAAAATGCATGAGTTGCTGGCTATATGAACAGTCTCAGCTAATGATCTGTCATCTAAATGTGTTCTTTGGTCTATTTCTGTGGACCTGATGTGTTTTATGCCAAGCTGTCAATAATGTGCCAGTTTGTTTCCCACATTCTCTTTGCCTTAACCTGTATAAGATAACCTGTTTTTGAGGACTGCATCAAGATGATATTTAGCTTCTGCCAAATGAATCTGTATGTGGCAGCTTTGTAATTTTCCATTTAAACTGTATTTTGGTCTCACATTATTCAGTGTAATCTTTTCTTTTTTATTTTTATTAAGTGTCTGGCAATTAGCCAAACCCCTATGTGTTCCTTGCAAGGTGCCTTTGCATATTAAGCCTTGAAAGCAAAGATGATGATTTTTTTCACCATTAACAAATTTCTTCTTGGAAAAGCCACAGGCTACATTGCGGGAGGGTAACAGTAGTTAAATGGACTGTAGTTTATATTTAAAAGTTCTTACAATAGACAAATACATTTTAAAACATATAAATAAATAAAGTTCAAGTCTCCAGGACCAGAGGTGCTGACCACTCAAAATATAGGGCTGTCAGAAAGGTGGAAGACAGTACAACCAGACGCAAGAGAGAGATGCATTTCCTTGAGTGGAGTCTGATCATTTCCAGTACAACTGATGTACGCCTACCCAGGCTAAACATGAACCCACGAATAATAATAATAACAACCAAACTATCTTCCAGAAGAGGCAATCAAATTATTTTGTCTCGGAATACAAACTCATTAGCAACTTTTTGTTGAGCACCCTGCTTATGTTCTTGATCGCTTTTTTTTTCTTCAGGTGGCTGGTTATGTGGCAGCTTCCAATGAGCTTGCTGGGTCACTTGACCCGAGGGTGAGTGCAGTGTCTGTGCAAAGCACATGCATCTGTATAGATATGCCATGAGAGACAGCCTCTGCACTGGAGAGCTTATAATCCAAATGGGGACAGCAAACAAATGATGAGAAAGCATGAGTAGTTTCTCCAATTTTATAGATGGGGAACTGAGGCAGAGAGCAAGTAGGTTACATGAATTCTATGGAAGGGCTGGAAAGTTAACCCAGATTACTTGAGCCCCAGTCCAGATCATCTTTCCACTCAAAGGACTATGGATCTTTTGGAAAAGGCTTTATTTTCCGAAAGATCCCCGTCTAGACTGGCTCTTTTTTCCGGCAAATCTCCGAGCCGGAAAAAAGCGGCTGCCATGTTTATGCAAATGAAGCGGGGGGGATTTAAATCCCCGCTTCATTTGCAATTGCGATGTGTCTAATTTGCATCCCTTTTACAGAAAAGGGATGCAGTCTAGACACAGCCTATACGTATAGCAGATAATCTGCTGATGTTACAAAACTACATCTTGCTCACAAACATCACACATGATTTTTTACCTGTATTGGAGTACTGTTATAGTTGTGGGGGGAAACAACCCATATGAGTAAACGATGTAAAGAATTTGGGCCTGATTCTGAGCTCTTGGACATCAATATAAATCAGACATAGCCCAGTTGAAGTAAGCAGAATTATTCCCATGGGAAATCAGATGCAAAATTAGAATTAGATCCTCAAGTGCCATATTTTAAGAAGTAGCTACAGGTTCAACTTTCCAGTCTGGAGAGCTCCTGGCACCAGGGCTGGCAGCAGAGTCAGCCTTGGGGCAGAGAGCCCGGCGGCCGGAGCCAGCAGCCCCTGGGCAACAGAGGCCGACAGCTGGGGACATGGAACCCAGCAGCCAGGGTTGAACTAGCAGTGGACCCTAGCCGGGGTGTGTGGAGCTGGCCTCAGCAGACCAGTAGCAGAGCCCAGTGAGGGGTGTGGAGTCCAGTGGCCAGGGCTGCACTGGCAGTGGAGCCCGGTGGCTGTGGCTGGTGACCCAAGGGAAGGGATTCCAGTGGCTTGGGGCCAGCAGCAGAACCCAGCTGGTGGAGAGCCAGCGATTGTGTTGGCAGGGGGCTGGTGGGAGTGGGGAGCCTGGCTGGGTCCGCTGATGGACCCTGGGAGAGTCTGGAGTCTGACAGTAGAGGAGCCAGAATTGACCTCACCTGGTCCAGCAAACACTCTCGTTTGGGAGCAGTCAGAGAGGACCAGGGTACCAGATCAGTACAGGCACCTGTATTTTTGGTGCCTGTGACGTAGTGGGGACTCTGTTCACTTGTTATGTTGTATGTGATTTGTACTGTCCTGTGCTGCCCTGTTGTGACTCTGTGTGTGCGCGTGCGTGCATGTGCACTGCCTTAGTTTCCCTGGGCACTGCACTGGTGCCTAGCTGAGGATGGGAGTTTTGGGTGTGACTCTCACTGAGGGGAGGCTGCCCAGTCCAGCACACACACAATGGCTTTCTCTCTTGTAACCTGAGTCTAGGTAGGAGATGCAGTCAGGTAAGGCCTTTTCCCCAGGAAGCTGGACAAAGGAGGAGGTGAAGCTGCCTGCAGGACTGGGCCGGTTGCTGAGTGGGTGAGTTAGTCTCAGATGGTTTAGGATGCAGGGAGTCTAGCTGGCTTGGGGGGCAGATAGAGGCCCCAGAGCTCTAGTTCTGGGCCCCCCCTATTCCCAAGATGGATTGCACTGACTGCTCCAGGTTCTTGTGTTAACATCAAGACTATGCTACACTGTGTCTCTGTGAACCAATAAACCTTCTGTTTTACCTGCTGACAGATGGGGGCTGCAGAGCCTGGTGGTTCCCCACACTCTGTGACCGTGCCCAACTTGACACACTTTACAAAAGTGTATCTTTATACTCATCAACAAAGTGCCCTGCATACTGTTGGTGACATATCATTGATGATGAAGGAAAGATAATCTTTGTTTAACCCATACCTGAAATATTACTACCAGAAGGTTTCTCCAATAAAATCATGGTTACCTAGTACTATTTTAATATGACCCATAATGCACACTTGCTCCCTTTTTATTTTAAGCCAGAAATGTCATCATTCCTGAACCTGCCAAACTTGACATCCTAGACAGAACAGCAATTTTCTTTTAGTTTTGTAGCAATGTGTCTCCAGTGCAGTCAGCTTGGAATCTATTTTGTAGAGCTACTGTAGCCCCAGCAAAGGGCAAATGCAGAAGCAGTGTAATCACGATGAAAAGTTGTAGGTATCTGGACATACTTGAAAACAAAAGGGATTTAAGGACCATTACCCAAAAGAAGGGGCCTGGTGTTAAATGGACCTAGTAACTATGTAGCTTTATAAATATTCTGTTGTGCTGTGCGTGGTGCTTACTACTTTTCATTGTAACCAGATGGATCTTTCACTTTTTCATGAAGAAACAATAGACTTCTTTGTAATGCAGCTGCTAGAGATGAAATACTGAAGAAAGAAGCCCTCTGCAGAAATGCATGCAGTTGCAAGAGAAGTGTGTGAAGCTTCAAGCAAAGAGCTGCACAAGCTTTGCCCTAAGCTTGCAAGGAAGGGAACGACTGCCTTATGCTATCTTAAGTGAAGAAAGAGAAACGCTTTTGTCACACAAGTTCTTAAGATTTACCCTGAGGCTATACATTGTGAATTTAGCGTCGTGTACATACAAGCATTTGTTGCCAGCCCAAAAAAGGATCTTCCAGTGAGCTCTTAGGATGAAAGCACTGGACAGAAAATAAGCACGTGGAGATAGATCTCTGGAGGATTGCACATTTTTAACCAAGGAGCTATTCTGATAACATTTATGTTCTTTTCATGTCTAACCAGCTTTGGCAGAATGCCTTTGTTGTTCGCAAGTAAATACCATGTATTTTTCATGTATAACTGTTAAGATCAATGTCCTACCGAGGCTTCTGTTAACCCACACCTCCCTCCCTCCCTCTTCTTCCCATATCATTCATATCTTATCTAAGTACATGCAGGGCTTAACTATATCACTATATTTGAGATTGGCTGCTCTGTAAAAGCCAAGCATTTCAGGCTCAGTTTAAATGTTTGCAAGCTCATTATTTTGTATGAGCTTTCTTGATTATACATGGACAGTTGTGTCATGGGTCATGATTAAATTAACAAACCCACAAAACAACTAAATTTAGATTTAGAGCAGAACACAGGAATTGCCATAGAAGTTCAGGGCAAAGCCCTAGATAATCATGCATTTAGCTAATATGGGAATGAACATTCTCTCTCTCTCTCTCTCTGATAATCAGAGATTAGTTTTAAGTTTGTGAAGGCATGAGGAAAATTTGCATTTGCTTTGTTGTGAGTCTCTCAAGTGCAAGACAGTAATCATGATGGGGGGCCAGTAATGTAGGCGAGGGAAGGCACAACCTTCCCAAAATTGCCTACAGTCTCCAACTGCCTGGGAAGGCTGCAGCCGCAGCACAGCAGCCTGGCTCTCCGGGCTATCCAGGAAGGCTGGGACTGTGGCACAGCAGCCCGATTCCCTAGTGGCTAGGGAAAACTGGGGCCACAGCATAGCAGCCCGGCTCCCCAGCCACCAGGGAGGGATGGGACGCTGGCACAGCAGCCCTGCTCCCTAGCAACTGGGGAGGGCTGGGATTGGGGCCAGGACTGCAGCCCCAGCCCTCCTCCACGTGGCCAGGAAGGACTACACTGGGAATGGGTGGGACTTGGCTTCAGGGATGGGTCTCAGGCAGAAGGAGTGGGGCTTGGACTTGCCTTCCCCAACTGGGCCTTCACCCTCCACCCAGGACGGTAATGATAATTTTCTGCACTGCACTAATCCTACCTTCAGTTCTTTCATTTATATTAAGAAATGGAGACTCTTTGGTTGGGGTTAATTTTAAGAGAGTTTTTTAAATTGCCAGTATTGCCAGCTCCGTATATTCAAAAATCATGAGATTGGTACAAAAATCACAAGACTTTAAAAAAAATAAATGTTGCATTCTTTTCTTTGCTTTCTAGTTTTTTAGCCTTTAGGGTGTGCTTTGGTCATGCTTTTCTCTGCACCATATACTCTTGGGGGGGGGAGGGCAAATGAAAGCTGAGATTCTTGGATAATCAGTTGTCACTGGGGCTACGTGTAGACTACACCCCTCTGTCGACAGAGAGATGTAGATTAGGCATGTCAAAATTGCTAATGAAGCTGGGATTTAAATATCCCGCACTTCATTAGCATAAACATGGCTGCCACTTTTTTCCGAAACAGAGCTTTTTTGAAAAAAAAAAAAAAGGCAGTCTAGACGCGCATCTGTTGAAAATAAACCCTTTTTTCGACAGATCCTGTATTCCTTAAAAAACGAGGTTGACAGGCTCTGTCGAAAAATGTTTTTTTCTGACAAATCTGTGTCTAGACTGCTGTTTTTTCGAAAAAGCTCCGTTTTGAAGAAAGCGGCAGCCATGTTTATGCTAATGAAGCACAGGATATTTAAATCCCAGCTTCATTAGCAATTTTGAAGTGCCTAATCTACATCTCTCTGTCGACAGAGGGGTGTAGTCTAGACACGCCCTGGGAGCTACAGCTTAAGAAAAACATAAAATATTGTGAGACCGGCAATAAAATTGCAAGAGATGGCAACACTGTTACATAGCAGGACTTTGTTATGCTTTAAATAAAGACATTTAAAATATTCTTTAAAAAAATCCTCCATTTAAACAGTTAACACAGCTTGCAACATAACCCTAATATTACAAGGTTCACAGAGATTCCAACTTGCCTTCCTGTGTGACCCAGACGTCCTGTCCTTTAAAATGTACTAGACGAGAGTTTACTGAGAAATAGCTGCACTTTTCCCAGACTCTGATGTTCAGCTTTATTAACAAACATGTAGCTGGAGTGTTGTCACAATGGATATTTGCTTGTACCTCTTGTCCAAACATCATATTTGTATGAAAGTTAAACAAAGGAATCTTGTTGCATGGTCATTTTTGCAGCTTTCCCTATAGCGACTTGTTCAGGAAAATTTTAAGGGATTGTTACAGCTTGAGTCAATCATTCGATTGAAGCATGAATAAAAGGCCCCACACCAAGTTACTTTTAATTTGTTTGAAAGATCTAGTGACAAAAGCAGAGGAGTGAATTCATTTTTCTGAGGCTGAAAGTAGTTATATTTCAGGTTGTTTGCATTAAAAACCATGTCCAGTGTGTGAAATAAACCAATATTTTTATTGTGCTAAATGAAAAAGATACATTTTCTATTTTGATTGTGTCCATGTGAAACTTAGCAGTACTTGTCGGGCCCCAAGTGATAGGCCAAATGTGGAGCCCCCTACGGTGGTGCCTGCTTGGCATGGTATATAGGCATCAGCCAGCCCTCCACCCCCTCAATTCCTTCTAACCGCCAGTGATTGTTTCTGGAGTGCGTGGACTTCTACTCTACAAGACAACCCTCACTGGTGTTTTTGTACTCATTATTGCAGTTGTGGAACGGATGAGGGGACTGTCTATCTTGTCCCAGTGTCTTTCTTCCTGGATCACGTCCTGCATCAGGACATGCTATGACCTAGCCGAGGTCCCAGCTCTGCCCCTGACGGCTCATTCCAGGAGGGCATAAGCTTCCTTGGCAGCATTCCTTGCACAGCTCCCTTTTCAGGACATTGGCAGGGTGTCAATGTGGTCCTCCCTCCAAATGTTTGCAACGCAATACACTATCACCCTGCACGTCCAGGATGATGTGGCATTCGGCAGGGCAGAGCTCCTGATAGCTACACAGTAATCTCTGACCGCTCCTTCAGGTACAGGCAGCCCCCGACTTGCGATGCAGTTGGTTCCTGGGGAAGCATCACAAGTTGGGGGCGTCATAAATCGAACCCTCATTTATGATAGGCACCGTGCACCATCATAAATGTGGGCCAAGGGCATAAGTTGGGGTTTTTCGGCCCCTTCCGTCCTTACAAAAATGGTTGTAAGTGCGGGGAGGGTCGGAAGTTGAGTGGTTGCATGTCGGGGGTTTTCTGTAAACTGTTCATGTCACCTATTGGAGTCACCAATCGCTCGAAGAAGAAAAAATGGATACTTACCTTTTGTAACTGTTCTTTGAGATGTGTTGCTCACGTGTCATGTCTTTGTAGGACTGGTATATCTCCCAGTGTGCCTAGCAGATGGCCCAGGGCTGCTGTTATAGGGGGATACTCCACTACTGGGGAAGGGTGAATGGATGGAGTCACCCTGATGTCATCCAACTTCAGCAAAAGTTTTTGATTAATTTAAGTCTCATTGTGATTGGAAAGATGCTATAATAATAATCATGGTAACAACACAAATGGTTCTTTTCCATGCTCATGCAAGTGTTTGTATTTAAAATTACCTCTTTTTTTTATTGTGACATTTTCTTAGTAAGTTCTATGGAATATTTGGACATGGTTGCCTTCTGCAGTGCTGAAACTAATATCTTGCTAAGAAGGTACTACAGAAGAAGTATGGATTAAACCAGAAACAATTAAAGGCTTTTGTGACTGAATGTTTCATTACTTGTCTTATCTTCCCTAAAGTTGAGCAGGGTTTGCATTTTAAAGTAAACGAATGTTAAGTAAATCACATTGGTTATTATCTTCCTTTAAAGAAAGATTGGATAGTTGGATAGTGGTATTTGTAGATAACTAGATCAGTCTGAGAGATGTAACGAGCAGCAGAACATGTATATTTTATTCTGAGAAAAACAGGCATTTCAAACGTCTTTTAAAGCCTTTCTTCTCTTCAGATACACTCATAACTAACACACTTTCTGAAAGATAGTCAATCCTGGTTGAAAGTGGGTATTTATGCCGTAGATTGTGAAATGTATGTACAGCCTTTTCTTGGAGCTCAAGGGGGACTTTTCTGTGGTTATTTATTAGTCTTCTGCAGCAGCTGCTGGTTGAAATTAAAGAAAATCGATCCATGTGATTTGCAGAAACATTATAAATTGCTTCATATTATAATAAGTGGTAGGAAAGCTAATTTGAGTGAAGCCCAGCACCTGTTGTTGGTTACAGTATGTCAAAAGAAGTGTCTAGTGTGAAATATACAGTTAATCAGTGTCAGTAGACCAACTGTTTTTAAGACATAAGAACACTTTTAATAACTGAATTGATTGTTTATATTTCTTTTGTCACTTCCTGAGCAGCTCGCAGAAACCTAAGAAGAGGTCTCTCCTGAAAACCTTGTGGAATTTCCTATTCAGAACTCCTTATTCAGCTACACCCCTCACTAACTTGCATGGCAGATTTGCCTGGGTAAAGAATATTGAATAGGGTCTTCAGCGAGGGGGTCAGGGTAAAACAGACCCAGCTGCTGACTCCTGTGGTTGCTGGACTTTGCTAGCTTTTCTGTTATTAACTACAAGAGACACTCTATCGTTTCAAACTAATGGGAACTTTACCATTTTTCTATTATTCTTGTGATGTGTTGATAGTATGAAGAGACCTACATGGACTAAGGCACCCACCTGTCTGGGGAGGCAAGCCCCCAGTCCCTCCTCTTGTGCCTGCGGCGCCACCACTCCTCCTCTATTCCCCTTCCCCTTTAGCCTGTCCCCCACAGGAGCCCAGAACACCCTCACCATGGCTCCCAAGCAGTGAGGCCCAAGTACTGGTGCTCAAGGTGGCAATGCCGCAGCATCCCCACCACTGGTGCTCTTGGCACTCAGGCTGCAACACCCCAGGTTACCAGGCAGTACAGTCTGAGCACTGGGCAGGCAATGCTGACCCAACACTAGCTGCCCCAGTCCCTGCAGGAGGCAAGCTGGCCAGCCCCAGCCAGTCAGGGCAGAGCGCTGGGAACAACTGGGGAGGGCCGGGTCTGGGGGCAGAACTTGGGTGAGGTCACAGGACGCTGTTTGGGAAGGCAGAGCCTCCTCATGCCTATGAGACCCCTTACCTATGGCACCTGTGCATAAATGTGTGTGTTTGATAAGAAGAAGCCTAAACAGTTTAGATAATAGTTTCTAGCCACTAAGGGTTCATGTACACAGCAACATTATTTCGAATAACTAGCGTTATTTTGACATAACTTAGTCTGAGTCTACACAGCAGGCAATTATTTTGAAATAATGTCAAAATACTGTCAAGCTGAAGGACTTCATACTCCGACTCCTATAGCCATCATTGTATGAGGAGGAAGGGAAGTCGAAGGAAGAGTGCTCTATTTTGAAATAAGTGCTGTGTTGACGCTCACAATTTCGAAATAAGCTATTTTGAGATAAGCTACACAATTGACACAATTTGCATAGCTTATTTCGAGTTAAGCCCTGCTGTGTAGACGTACCCTGAGAGAGAGAGAGTAAAAATATTATGGTGGATGGGTGTGTATGTAATTAAGTTTGTAAAGCAGTGTACTCTGCATCACATTTTATTTTAGGCTTATAGAAATACATTCTCGTAGATCGTATTGTCTTCAGTGAAATCCTTCAACAATAAAGACACAGACGAGGTGGCTTCATCAGCTCATTGGTCCCTCTCCTTTATAACATTAAGCTTTCTTCTACCAAAAGAGCCATGAATTCGATATCACTACCACTATAAACATTTGTTATTTTAAGGGATGTGCAGAGGAGACATTAGTGGGAGGATGGATTAATGGTTAGCACAGGACACAGGGTATGTGTCAGGTGGTCTTACTTCTATTCCTGGCTCTGTTAATGTCTGAGTGTGTGACTTTAGGCAACTCACTGAACTGTTCTGTGCCTCAGTTTCTTGATCTATGAAATAAATTCTATAACGCTTGCCTATTTTCAGGGTGAGGGGTGTGCTGCGGAATGCGGGGGGGGGAAGGTGCTTTGAGGTCTTTGGATGAAAGGTAGCTAATGCAAATTATTGCATTCTTGGATAGACCACATGAGCCTTTTCCTTTCCACTAATTTTACTACAAAAGCTAGTTTGGGGTGGCACGCACTCTCTTACCTCCATATTCTAAAATGATTTGCCACCTGTAACTGTAGTAGCTATAGTTTAAGAACTCACAAATAGGACTTTTCCGAATTTTTATCACTTTGCAGATTCCGTAAGGCCTGAACTTTTCCTTTTTATTCTGACCATACACGGAGCTTTTACATTTTCTGTGCTATTTTTGTCTCCAGTTGCTACATGGGTGTTTGTGAGCCAAATGGATTTAATGATGTTGGAGTGGTGTTTAGAGTTGAACAAGTTTTGAAAAATGCCAAATGTAGTCAGGCAGACTGCAGTCATGCTGTCTTTCTCTCATCTAGAGCACTAGAGAGAGTTCAGCGCTCCATGAACTGTAAACATAGTGTCATTCCTCCTTAGGTTTTTGCAACAACATGAAAGCCCCGATTGGTGGTTTGGGCCCATTTTACTGAAACCTTGCCGATGGAGAACCTACCAGGCCAAAAAAGTAAATATCCTTTGTTCCCATGTAGTTCCAACAAGAACAAAGTTTGAGATTATAAATACTAATTCAGGCTGGTTTCAGAAGTTGTACTTGGCAGCTCAAGTGGAAAAGTGGTTTGCTTCTCTCCATGACACTGTTTGATTGTGTACATGTAGAATGAGACTTATAAGCACAGTGGATGAAGTGTGCTGTTCCTCTAAGGCCGCAGTGCTCTGTATGCACATGGGCAAATCCTGGTCACCAATAACGTTTGGAACTGTCGGTGCAGAGAAGCAGGAATAACCTAACACATGCAAGTGCAGGACAAATATGACAATGCACACTACACCTTTTGTTGTCAGTGGAGATACGTCCTGGATATCTTCTCGCAGAGTAAACAGAGTCTTCCAGTATGTTTTGTCAAAGTGACTCCTTGACTGATGCATTGAAAAATGTAAATTCCCCAGGTTTTATAATCCTAGAAATTAGAATTGGAGAAGATCTGCTAGAATGCCTTGATCCTCTCCTTGCAATGCAGGAGTGTTCTCTATCCTATAGTATATCTCAAATATTTTTTTGACTCCATTTATTAAAAAGAGGTTTCTTTTCATTTTGCATCACTGTATGCTCCTTTAGTTCCCTAAATAACTAATTTTCTTCCTTGGTGCCTGTGCCATTCAAATGCTTGCAGACCATTATAAAGTATTCCTAACTTGATATTATCTTTCCTCAAAAATCAGTCTCCCTGGCCCCATAATGATTGTTTTGTTTTTCTCTGAAAGTCTCCAATTTGCAGACAGTTTTCTGGGATTCAGATGCCTTGAGTTGTACAGAGTTTTGTCTCCGGCTGCTGCAGTGCTTGATAGAAATACATACTTCCTTGCTTTGTGACATGGTGCTTTTGTATTTACAGTCCAACACTTCGCTAACCATTTTACTTGTCTTAACTATACCTCAAGCTTGTATCCAGTTTATTGTGCTCTGTCACCCCTAGATGTCAGCATTGTCAACTCTTGACAGTGACTTGTGATAATTGGTGTGTTTCTTAAAGCTACCGCTTCCAGAGTCTACTAAGAGCAAGGGATTGTTAGCTTTCCATTAAAAAAGTTAGTGTCTAGCACTCCTCGTTCGCAAGAAAAACTTAAAAATGTGATCGCTGGAATCTCAGAAGCCGATACATTTTTGGTTATTTTTATTTTAATAAAATCTCATAACTTTTAAGCCAATCTTATAGTTATTTGAGGGGACATCTGACTCACGATTTTTGAACACATGGGATTGGCCACACGATGGGATATTTTGTCATATGTGTGAAAAATGCATTCCAAGTGTGTGTCTCCCGTGAAATATCTGGTGTGGTTTTAATTCTGTTTATTTCAATTTCAATGTATAGAGATAAAATTAATTTCTACCCTAGGTTCTAGTCACTTTATCGAATGGTTACAACTGGGGATGTTAGATAGCAGGTAACAGAATAGTCAGCTAACCACATGAATTCTTAGCGGGCCGAGCTCCCTGCAGACAGAGGCTGCTGAGGGGGGAAGGGGCAGGCAGGGCACCACGAAGCAGCCTCTGTCCATGGTGGCCTGGGCAACCCCTGTCCACAGGGAGCTCGAACCCCCCAATACCCTTACAGGGGCTGCTGCTGTGAAGCAGCCTCCCCTGTCCCCCCACGCTGCTGTCTCTAATAAAGGCAGCAGTGCAGGGGGTGGGGGTCAGGCAGCACCGGCTCCTGCTCAGAGGTAGCCGGGGGTGGGGGATGGGGATGCAAGTAGTCAATTAGATTAACCGATAGGCCTAGGCTTATCAGTTAATCGTTCACATCCCAAGTTACAACACAACAAAGTTTAGGTCTGCACATATGGCATTGTGTTAAATATAGACTGTGCATATCCATCTAGCATGGGTATAAATAGTAGTGTAGATGGTGAGGCAGAGCTTAGGCAAGTAGAATCCTCTACATACCTGAACCCTAGGGTATATACACTATACCTCCCATCTCAACACTGCTATTTTTAGTGTGGCATGTAGCCGTTGATTGTAGCGTGTATGGACACAGCCTCCCTTTCTCTGTGGACATAGCTACTTGTATTCTGTACACCATTTAAGTGTAGGCAATGTTATTATCAATAAGAAGAAACATCCTTTTACTTCATAGTCCTACTGATAACTTGTCTAGGTCTTGTTAATATTTTTCCAACGTCAGTGTTTACAGATTATATTGGACAAATGTTCAAAGTGTCATTAGTGGGTTGCTTATCTCCACTTTCCATTCACTACTAACACATTTAAATGCAACCAAACCTCATGCAGATTCTTTCAGCTTCCCACTGGAAGAGCTCTCCTCCTACCAGTGCTCAGAAAGTCTTGTCATAATTGTTCCTGGAATGCCATCAGTCCTATATAAATAGATCTTCCAGTCAATAGTTTTGCATTTGTGGTTAACATTGGGAAATCCTAACTGCTGACAAAACTCCTAGACTCCAGTGGGATCAGAATTAGGCTTGTTAAAACATCCAATAGAAGCCTGTAGGGATTTTCTTTCAAAACCTGTAGAAATCTACAGAATTTTGTGCGTAGAATATGCAGAATTTCGGTAGCAGGTTTTTTTCTCTGTTTTCTGTTTCACTTGGCCCTTGGTTTATTATACAAGTATCCCAATTAGCTAAACTACAGGAAGCAAATGTTTTAATAGTAAGGAAACTGCGCAAACTCTGGCAAAACCTCTGCTGATTTTTGTTAAATAGCAGAATTATTTATCAATCAGTAATATGACCACTTTGTTCCTTAAAAAGGGGCTGCCAGTTTTATAATGTGTAAGAGAAATATCTGTGAAAATACTATATTTGCTGTCTATACCTAATCTGAATATTTATGTGGTGTTTACTAAACAATTAGAAAGGCAAACTTAACATTTTAAGGCACACTGCACTGTGCCTTAAAATGTTACGTTTGCCTTTCTAATTGTTTAGTAAACACCACATAAATATTCAGATGTTACAAAATATTCAGATGTTACAAAAAAAGAAATGTGTATATTTTTATCATTATTATTAGACTCAAGATAGCATAGATCATACATTTAATTCTATATTAATTTTTATTTTTGCACATGGCCCTCCCAGTTCAAAAGAAAACCAAAAAGCATTGTTCCTGGAATATATGGAGAAAACAGTTTTCAATGCAACATCCATTCAAACATGAGAACTTACCAAAATGTCATGCATAGTAAGCGAGGATATTTTTTGAATATATCTGATCCTCTCTTGCTTACAGGAGTAAATGACTCCTGTAAGCAAGAGATCATGATTCCTTAAAACAACAGTGATGCAGGTAGTATATTTGGTTTGGACATATAATTCCAACACTGCCGGGGCTCCAAAGCAGCCCAGAGGAGAAGGAGGTGGTGCCACTGGACCAGGACCCCGCACAGCATAGGTGGTCCTGCAGGGGGAGGGAAAGAGAAAGGGGACCGCATGCTACTGGAAGCTGTCCTGGCTGCCCTACGTGCCCTGCTGAGGGGAGAGGGAGGAGGCTGCTGTGCCATGTCGGTGTCCCCATCTGTGACGTAGTGGGGGTACTTGCTGGGCTGTGGTGACCTCTGCTGTCTGGAGCAAGACCCAGCAGGGAAAACCTCACTATGCAAAGGTGAGGTTGAACCAGACACCCCCCATGGAGAGGAACAAAGGAAGGGGGAATGCTGCCCTGGCTGGGGGGCAGGGCTGGAAGAGTGTGGGTTAGTTGCGGTCTGGGAGCATGGAGGAGACAGCCTAGGGAAAGGGGCTGGAGTTTAGGGGCCCAGTCTTCCCCCATCTCAACGGGGCCTGAGGCATCCTAGCCCGGCTCTGTGACCAGATTACATCTGTGCTGTGCTGTATCCTGGAGAGGCAATAAACTTCCTCTATTCCACCGGCTGGTGCAGTCTGTTTGTGCCATTTCGGGGTGCAGGAGACGGGGGACCCCCAACGCGCCGTCACACCATCAAGTAATGAAATGAAGGGGTTGCAACTGCTTTGGAGGACAGGGTCATAATTCAAAATGATCTGGACAAACTGAGAAATGGTCTGAGGTAAATAGGATGAAGTTTAATAAGGACAAATGCAAAGTACTCTACCTAGGAAGGAACAATAGGTTTCACACATAGAGAATGGGAAGCGACTGTCTAGGAAGGAGTACTGCAGAAAGGGATCTAGGGGTCATACTGGACCACAAGCTAAATATGAGTCAACAGAGTGATGATGTTACAAAAAAAGCAAACATGATTAACAGGAGTGTTGTGAGCAAGACACGAGAAATCATTCTTCCGCTCTACTCTGTGCTGGTTAGGCCTCAATTGGAGTATTGTGTCCAGTTCTGGGCACCACATTTCAAGAAAGATGTGGAGAAATTGGAGAAGGTCCAGAGAAGAGCAACAAGAATAATTAAAGGTCTAGAGAACATGATCTATGAAGGAAGACTGAAAGAGTTGGGGTTGTTTAGTCTTGAAAGGAGAAGACTGAGAGGGAACATGATAGTGGTTTTTAGATATCTAAAAGGGTGTCACAAGGAGGAGGGAGAAAAATTGTTCTCCTTGACCTCTGAGGATAGGAGAAGGAAGCAATGGGGTTAAACTGCAGCAAGGGAGGTTTAGGTTGGACATTAGGAAAAACTTCCTGTCAGGTTAAACACTGGAATAAGTTGCCTATGGAAGTTGTGGAATCTCCATTTCTGGAGATATTTAAGAGCAGGTTAAATAGACATCCATTAGGGATGGTCTAGACACTACTGGGTCCTGCTGTGGAGAGGGGACTGGACTCGTTGACCTCTCGAAGTCCTTTCCAATTCTGTTGTTCTGTGTTTCTATTATTCCACCTGTCCGGCATAGGGGAGCATCTCTGTAATTAGCTGCTTGCCTCCATCCTAACGCTCCCTCAAATGCAACCAAATTAGCTGATTCAGCTCTTGCAGAATCAAGGCTGGCTGTAGGCTGGGGCTGCTCAGGTAACAGTCCCTGTCTGAACAGGGGCTGGTGCTGGAGCAGACTCTGTTTGCGGCATCCAGCCTTATTTGCCGTGAATAGGAACTGCTGGATTCAGCGCAAGCTGGGATTGAGCAGTCCTGGCTAGCGCTGATCGCTGCACCTCTGCACTTTAAACGTAATAAAGCCTACCCAGCGGCTCTTACTTTATTTAAAATGCAGAGCTGCAGCACGGGTGGCTCCTGAGCTGACCTGAGCCAGGACTGCTCATTCCTGTCTGGAGTCGGCTTCTGGAGCTACCCCGGCTGCGGCTCTGCAGAGCGCTGCTTATCGACTAATCATATACAGGCAGTCCCCGACTTACGCGGATCCGACTTATGTCGGATCCGCACTTACGAACGGGGCTTTCTCGCCCCGGAGGTCGAGGTGGCGGATTGCTGCCTGCGAGCTCCAGGGCGAGAAAGCCCCGTTCGTAAGCTGCTCCCGGTGCCCCTGGTCTGCTGGAGACCGTCTCCAGCAGATCAGGGGCACCGGGACTGAAAGCCTCAGAAGCGCGTGAACCCGCCGCTGCTGCGGCTTCAGTCCTGGTGCCCCTGGTCTGCTGGAGACGGTCCCCAGCAGACCACAGGCACCGGGAGCGAAGCCGCAGCAGCGGCGGGTTCCCGCGCTTCTGAGGCTTTGCTCTGGCCACCTTTGCTTTGTTGTGGACCCTGGGGCAGAGCAGCTGGGGCGCTGCCAATTGGTCCTGCAGCGCCGCTCTGGGCACTACTGGACCAACCCGGCAGCACCCCAGCTGCTCTGCCCCAGGTCCTGATTCAGCCGCTGCTGGTCAGTTTCAGCAGTGGCTGAATCAGGACGCCTGGGGCAGAGCAGCTGGGGTGCTGCTGGGTTGGTCCAGTAGCGCCAAGGAGCGAGGAGCGGTGCTACTGGAGCAACCCAGCAGCACCCCAGCTGCTCTGCCCCAGGCGTCCCCAAGTCAGCCGCAGCTGAAACTGACCAGCGCTGACTACAGGAAGCCCGAGGCAGAGTTGCTCTGCCCCAGGCTTCCTGGAATCAGCCCCTGATCAGTTTCAGCAGCAGCTGACTTGGGGACGCTTGGGGTTCTTAAGTTGAATCTGTATGTAAGTCAGAACTGGTGGTCAGTTTCAGCAGCGGCTGAATCTGGACGCCAGTTCCCACTTACATACAGATTCAACTTAAGAACAAACCTACAGTCCCTATCTTGTACGTAACCCAGGGACTGCCTGTAGTCAAATTGTATCGACTATACGATTAGCCAGTTAATCGTGTTTTAACATCCTTACCCAGAACACCTACTGTAGGCATTCTGGAGGTGGACTGTGGCTGCCCCCATTGCCCGCCCTCCCTGTGCGCCAGGCTGGGAAGGATGGAGCTGCCTGCCCGCCTCCCTCCCCATGCTCCTGGATGGGGAGGCTCGGGCCATGTGCCATCTGCCTTCCCCACGCTCCGGGGTTGGGTGCGTGTGCCTGCCCAGCTGCTCTCTCACCTCCCCGTGGTGGGGGGTGCACGCGTGGCGCACTGCCCTGCCTCCCACTGGTGGGCGAGGTAGGGAGGAGGCTTGGCTCCCACGGGGGCGAGGCCCCAGCAGAAGGGATGGGGTTGGAGCTGAGGGCTTGCCTTCCCCAGCCCTACCTTCACCGACCGCCCATGCTGTTTGGTGTTTGCCTTTTTGTGCAAGCGAAATTACTGTTTCGCTGTATTACTTCCTGCAGACACGTGGCTGTCATTATGGCACTGTACAAAAGGCTGGTGAAGTCATGCCCACGCTTGTCTATAGTATAATTTTGGCCTGAGGCTTAAGCCTGTGTCCTGAGGCTCTTTCTTTAATCTGAGTACTTCGGATCAGACTCTATTTTTGGACTCTCGACTATAAAAGCTGTTACTCGCATGGCTGCCCACGGTGGTTTCTTCTCTTGTTACTTTGTAGCCGAAATTCACTGTTTCTTCTCCTTTATCTCTAGTCAGGGAGGCAGCCAGCATGAGAAAAGCTCCAGCTCAGCATGCCTGTGGAGGAGAGAGAGGGAAAGTGTCAGGTGGGGCAGATAGTGGTGGGAATCCATAGAGCAGGCATCCCTTGTATCTACTTCTTGTTTATTCCCTGAAGTCTTTTACTTCCCAGTGTGCACACTTTTTTTCTGGCTGTGGCTGTTCTTTGCTTCTCATTTGGCAAAGTGGCGTATTTTTGGTAAATGAACTTTGCCTGTTTATACAGACTTGCACTGATTTATTTAAACTAGTGCAAATTCCTATGTGACCATGCTTATTTCAGTTTGACTGGCTTATTTGGTTTCATCTTAGGTCTGTTGCTAATTGATTTGTGTTAACATGTTCCAAGCCTGCTGTTGGCTGAAATAAAAGCGTCCACTTTTGCTCCACTTTGCACTGAAAGATCAGTTTATGCAGTAGATCATCTGTGTGTGTCTTTACACCTATTCAGCTTTGCCTTTGAACCCAAGCCCTATATTAGGAACAAGTGTTAGGAAAAACACTTGTGAAACATGACCCTAGGAGAAGAGCATTTGACAACTTTTTTTTAAACAAGTTTGTTGCTGGCCTAGTTCACACTATAGTTTTGATTAGGGCCTAAGGGGGGTTGTAAGAAATTTCTTTACACAGAGCTTAATTAGTATGCAAAACAGACTACCAAAGGCAGCAGATAAATCCACATCAAGAGAAAATATTCACAAAAAAGGTTTTAAATCAGCATTTAGAAGAAACAAGTAACATTAGTGGAGACATACAGGTAAAGATCTGGACAGACCTTAATATATACACTGCTTGTTTTGGTGGAGCGCTTTCATTATGCAGATGAGCTATGGCAAGAGTGGGCCTAAGGGCCACATCTCAATATAGACATTATATGGTGGGCCATGAATGTTTACAAAATTGATACGGGAAGGGGTGAGGGCTCCAGCTGGGGGACTGGGCTCTGGCAGGAACAGGGAAGAAGTGATTGGGGTGCCGGAAGGTGATCTGGGCTGGGAGCAAAGGGCTTGGAGGGCAGGAGAGGGAATCAGGGCTGAGGCTGGGGGTTGGGTGGGGCTCAGGGTTGCAGGCTCCGGGTGGCACTTAACTCAAGTCGCTCCTTGAAGCAGCGACCCCCCCCCCTTTCCTACATGGCCATGGTGGCTCTGCATGCTGCTTCATCTGCAGGTGCCACTCCCGTGGCTCCCATTGGCTGTGGTTCCTGGCTAATGGGAGCTGCAGAGGTGGCAGTTGGGGCAGGGGCAGCCTGTGGTATGGAGCTCCTGCCCCCCCCTCCCCCCGGCCGTCTCTACGTGTAGTAGCCAGAGGGAAGACATGATGCTGTGCCAAGGAGCTGCACAGAGTGGGACAAATACCTGACCCCGTTCTCTGGCCGGAGCGGGACAAGCTCCTGACCTCGCTCCACAGCGGGAGCTCAAAGGCCAGATTAAAAGGTCTGATAGGCCAGACATGGCCCACATACTGTAGTTTGCCCATTTCTGAGCTGTGGCATAGGTGTGAAAAACAGAAATTTTATGCTACAGGGCTCTTTAATGTAGCAGACAAAGGTACTGAGAGGACCTGTCTAGAAGTTGTAGATCAGGTATGGGGAACTTCATGTCCAGGGGCTGGATGTGGACCCCACTTGCCTGGATCTGGCCCCTAAGGCTCAGTTTTTCCCCCTAGCATTGGGAAGCTAGTATTGGTGCTCTAGTCCCCTCTCCCTCCCCTCCACTGCCTCACTGTGGGACTGGATCACACAAAATCTACTAGGCCAGACCCCCTAGGCTCTGTTGTGAGAAGGGAAATGCTTCTCACTTGTGTGTGGCCCCTGACTGATTTTTCTGTGGATCAGTGGCCCTGGAACAGTGTACCCTCTAAGCTGCACAGCTTCACAGGTGATTAATCAGCCCCTTCCAGTCAGAGGCTATGGGCTCCATGCAGGAGCTGACTGACCAGGTGGGGTTGATTAATCACCTGTGAAGCTGTGGTGCACCGCAGCTTAGAGGGAACACTGCCTTCTGACCCAAAAGAGGTTCCTCACCCCTATTATAGATAGACAAATTCTGACTAGAAATAGGGTGTAAACTTGCAATAATGAGGGTAATTAACCATAGAGAGACTTACCAAGGGCTAGTGGTAGATTCCTCTTCACTGGATTCCTCTTCAGATCAAGAATGGATGTTTTCTACTTGTAGAAGTGCTGTGATTCAACTACAACTGTTGGGCTTGAAGCAAAAATTAATCCAGTGAAGTCTTGTGGATTTTTTTGTGTTATATGGTCCAGGTAAAGGGTTACAGCGGTTTCTTCTGACTCTAAAATCTGCGAATTGAGCCAAATGCTGCCCTTGTGCCAGCACGTCAACATAGTGAAGATAATCCTCTGCCAAGTATGTTATCTGCACAAGGAATCCTGTCACCGTAACCCAGGAATGGACAAGACTGGGTTCTGCAACATACTGTCAAATGCATGCACATGCTGTTCTCAATCTGCTGCCAATGGGTACTTGATGCTAATGACAGTGTACACATTGGGTAACACAGAGTATAGACATGCTCCTCCTTTATGAGACTGGGACCACTTTGGGACACAGTGCTCAGCTTTGTATTTTTCCTGACTATGTCTTTTATCAGTTCTTGTGTCCCAAGAATTTGTGATCTCTTCAGTCATTCTCTGTGGGCTATCCAAGAAGGAAAAACACAAAGCAAGAGTCTGCTTTTTGTTGACCATCAAGCAAACACTACTAATTCTGCCATCACATAGGCTCAATCTTAAAAGGTGCTGAGCACTTTCTGCCAACTACTCGGCTCCATCCGTTTTACCTGGAGCACAAGAAAGGCAAGAGCTTTCCACCTTTTGTAGATTTCTGCCCTTTGTATGGAATCCCATTGTAGACAGTGGCAGTTTTGCTTGTGAAGAACAGTATGAGGAGGTACAGTAGAAAAATATGATTCATAAACCGTCTCCACCATGAACTCTATCCAAGTACTCATGTCAATCTGAAGTTTTTATGTTAAGAACAGAAAATACATATTTTCAGAAATGCATCAGCATTTTTACATTAAGTCAAGGTAAGTGTCACCAATGGTAGTTGTAAGCTTGGAAAGGGTGTTCGGATATTATGGTCCTTCCTCCATATGTTTACTCTCTTGTTGATGCTCCCTCACCTCTCTTTCAGGATTCACGCTTTCTCCACCGTGGTCTTTCTTCTCCCTCTCTCTAAAACTCTGGAGTGTCTTCATTTATGTTCAAGGTATCTCAACAAAAGAAATTCAGGCACTTTAGAAGAACAGTTTCACTTTATTCTATAAATTAATGGTGCTGTGTATTGCCTTATGGTTCCAAGCCTCACATTAGGGGAAAGAGAGAGAGAAGTTGTCTGTCTAGCTGCAATAACATTATGATGTTTCTCAAAAGCTACATGAAGATGAGAAATATTTGCATGTAGGCACAGAGGGAAGCACTGTGCAAGCATCTAATTTGTGACGCTCCCTGCTGGCTGTTTTTAACGCTCTGTTGAGTTTATTAAACATTCTTAATAAGAAATTGGAGTTTTGTTTAGGGCAGAAAACATAATGGAAACAGCAGTCTACATTCCTCAGATTACTAAAGTACATACAGTTTGCAAAAGCAAACAATTGATAGTTGACACAGTAAGTTGTTCGTATGGTACTAGGTACAAACAAAATGAAAGTGAACATTTTATGTGCATATATCATATTATTCTACATATTCAGAATATATGTGGGATGCTGTTTATGTGATGTTCAGAGCTATGTGATATGTTCTTAATATTCTTTATCCCTGATCAACTTCAGACAGCTGGGTTTGTGGGGGAAAAATTATTATAAACATTTTCTTCATTCCCCAAATGGGTAATTTTCCTGAAAACTCTTCCTGCTCAAGGATCAGCCCTGGACCAGACAATGACAGATTTTCTGTACATAAAAATAACTGCTGATATCTTGCAGCTCTGGGATGTTTATCCCTTTTGGGGAGATTCACAGCTTAGTGGAAGCAGAGGCAGCACTTGGTTTTAGCTCAGGAAGGATTCAGATTACTAGATTTTAAGAATGTAACATTATTACTTTTACAGAAGCTATTTTAAGTAATTATTAGTTGTTGTAATAGCTCCTTCTGACTTCTGCGTGATCATATGGTAACCTTAGCACCTGCTGTTATATGGAAAAAGAAGAATATTCTCAATGAAGTATTTTAAAACTCTCTAAAACATTGCTTTCATCATTTCCCAGTAATGCATATGGTGCAGCAGAATACAGGATGAGGTGGCATACAGATTTAGCTGTCCTTGTTTGAGATGGTCTGAAAAATGGACTCATTGCTGTTTCCAGCCTAAACTCATTCTGATAAAACTTTGTACCCCATCATTTATTCAATACACATGCAGTTTGTGTTTCAGTTCTCAGAACAGACTAAATATTTTACTGGAGATAATTTCTTTAACTTTAAAAGGACTTCAGTAGAAAAGCAATATCACAAAGTGTCCATATGCTATAAATAAGGTGTAAAATTCCACATTAAAGATGTGTATATATTACAAGCGCCTTCAGAGCAGTGTGAAATATAATTAGAACCTTCTTCTGAAGCATGAAGTTATGCGTAAATACATGATAATCTTTTTTCCTTGGAGTGTGGTAGAAATACATTTATCAGGACATCCTTCAAAATATTTAAATTCATTACGTCTGACTTCCCAGTTATACTTGCATGACTTGATACTTGCTCCTTGTCATCTTCCCCCACTGGCCCATAAGACTTATGCCTCTGTATAAACAAAACAAGAGCCATAATCAGTATTAAGAAAATTGTATCCAGAAATAGGTTTTAAAAACAAAAGGAAGAAGAAAAATGTGTAATTGTACATATGTTATTACACGGTATGATGTATGCTGTACTGTTTTCCAGACCAGGTCACATTGGTTGGTAAAGGCAGAGCCAAACAGTTCTGATTGGTCAAGAAGTACAATTATTTTTAATTTGCTTTGTCCAAAGTATCCTATTACAGTTCAAGATTGATGCCTTTTAAATGTATTAAAATAATTTTAAACATATTGTCAAATTATTTTCATGAAATAAAACAATTCTGTGTTCTTCGTGTCTGTTTTTCCCCCTTAATACTCATTGAAGTGCAGCTACAAACTTGCTTCTTCTATTTCAGGGTATGGTTACACTAGCCACCCTAGTCCGAACTAGGGTGGTTAATGTAGTCATTCGAACTTACAAATGAAGCCCGGGATTTAAATATCCTGGGCTTCATTTGCATGTTCCCAGGCGCCACCATTTTTAAATGCCCGGTAGCTCGAACTACCTGCCCGCGGCTACACGCAGCACAGGCTAGGTAGTTTGAATTAACACTCTTAATTTGAATTACCGTTACTAAGGAGTAACGGTAGTTTGAATTAAGAGTGTTAATTCGAACTACCTAGGCTGTGCCGCGTGTAGCCACAGGCAGGTAGTTCGAGCTACCGGGCATTTAAAAATGGCGGCTCCCGGGAACATGCAAATGGAGCCCGGGATATTTAAATCCCGGGCTTCATTTGCAAGTTCGAATGACTACATTAGCCACCCTTGTTCGGACTAGGCTAGTGTAGCCATACCCTCAGATGGCTAATCTAGTACATAAAGACTAATAATTTTGTCTCTTGTTTACTTACTGCCATCTCACTGGATCTTGTATCATAATACATGTTCGTTAACCAAGAAGGACTACACATGGCACCTGCTGGAGAGGGAGTAACTGGTACTGTTCCCAGTGTGGTTATGAGCACTCCCTTTGACCATAACAATAATATTTCTGGCCTTTGACATTGAGTTTAAAATAATGGTTAATTGTGTGAAGGATATCATCCCCATTTTACACATATTGAGAGACTGAGAGGTTCAGTGCCTCATAGAGTGAGTCTGGTGGAACAAAGGAGCCCAGTAGCCCTAACTCTTCAATTTCTTGCTTATCAATTACTGCCATGTCTAATCAGGCTCAATAAACAGAAAATAGTTCTGAGCAGTGCTGCTGTGGGTTCTATGATGTATCATGGCTTGCATTGACCAATTACATTTTAGAACAGTGATTTTTAAACGCCTGTTATTTAAGCAGTATACAAAGAGACCAAAACTGGGCAGAACAGTATGCACATGATAATTACTAATAGAATGTTATTCTTTTGTGTTATAATTTCTTATGTGACTTGCAGCAACATACATCAAATTAAATGTTTTAACTTTTCTTTTGACTTGAATCGGTACTCACATTGGCATGTTTCACGTTAGTATAGTTCACATTTGTTGTACTAAAGAGGCCCCTGATTATCTGAGGTGCGTAAAAGGCAGAGTTTTGTTGACTCAAGTCCCATGACTTGAACTCGAGTCCGACTTAAGTCGCCTAGGTTACTCGACTTGAGACTTGACTCGGGTTCATTGTTTGTGACTTGAGACTCGACTTGAGACTTGCTAATTTTGTTAAATCAACTTGGTGAAAAAATTGTCCGAAAATGCCAATATTGATGGCTTGTACAAAAGCGACTTGACATTTTTTAAATTAAGACTTGAGACTCGTCTTGGGACTTGACTTGAAAGTGACTTTAGGGACTCAAGACTCGACTTGAGACTTGAACTGTAGTGACTTGATACTCAACTCGGACTTGACAATGACGACTTGAAGACAACCCTGGTAAAAGGTTCTAGAAGTCATTGTGAGTGTGGCCTATATAGGGCTGAGATTGTGGTCTATATAGGGCTGGTTTCATTTAGTGCTGGTGGTTTCATCTTTGTGTCCAGCTGCTGTTTTAAAATAAATAAATTTATTACTTTTCTTATATTTTTCATGCCAGCAATTGCTGTAATTGCCACGCAGATGAAACATGATGGCAAGTGAAAGGGAAAATAGTCTCTGACACAACCTCTCTATTAAGATGTGGTTAGCTCTGTAAATTGAGCTGGTCAGAAAATTTCTGACAGAACTTTTTTCCTTGGAAAATACCAATTTCTTGAAGTCAAATGTTCTGCCAGGTCATGTCAGTTTTGACTAAAGTTTTGAGGCAAGCATTGAAGATACTGATAGAAACTTTCCTAGTTTCTTGCCAGATTGTTGCCTAGGTTACTAGGGGCTCAGGGTCCCTAGTTCTGGGGCAGCCCATCCCATCACATAGGCTACCTGGGGTTGGGGGCCTAGGGTTTGCCGGTTCCCCAAGCTCGCTGGCAGCTCTCTTGGAAGGTTGCTATGAAGTGAGAACTTGCAAGCCTCTGGAGAGTTGGGAAGCAGCAGAGCCTATTTAATTTTGCAAATGTCAAAATGTTAGCACTGCAGAGAACGTTTTGGTGTTTCCAAGGGGCAATAAAGTGGACTTCCAGTTTCACAAAATATTTTGAGATTGCAGATTTTGTCCCAATTTGGGATGATTTTTTTTTAAACCTTGAAATTTTGCATGGGACTGAGAGTTC
The DNA here is from genome assembly GCF_052426305.1 of Pelodiscus sinensis. Lineage (NCBI taxonomy): Eukaryota > Metazoa > Chordata > Testudines > Trionychidae > Pelodiscus > Pelodiscus sinensis. The sequence goes on from NC_143053.1 coordinate 90,118,123, forward strand.
CTTTCCCACTCTATCCATAAAAAAGGTTGTTCTAGCTAACTATGAGCTAGCTGGTTCATTTTTTCCATTTTGTATAGAATTTAAATGGATTTTTAGGTAAACAGGTTGAGTCCATGCATTACTGATACAGGTAGGGTTTTTTGTTTTTTTTTTCAGGTTGCCAATAATGAACTAGAGATGCTTATGTAGAGTAAATACACTAAGTCAATATATTCATTTTTTAAAACTATCGTATGTCCAATTCTAAGTATGTGCAGAAATGTACAGTTTTTTTAAAATATATTTGCTTTTTACTGTTAAACAAAACCAAGAATAATACGGAGTTATAGAGTTATCCAGGATGATCCATATTTAGAGTTCCTCTTACATATTTTTGTTCTGATTCCTTGGAGAAAAATAGAAGAAAGGTAATAGGTTGGTTGATATAATAGTTATAGTAAATTGGTTCCCTCTGCAGTTTTAAACTAAGAGAGTGCATTGCAGCTCTTCAACACCATTGCATTGTTTGCGAGGGAGAGACAGACAGAAATAAACAAACACAAAGACTTATAGCTAGAGACCAGCTGTGTATCACTTAGCAACATCAATATTTTCGTGCACAAATAAAAGTCTTCTACTTGGTGCATGTTGACAGTAAGAAAGAGAGAGAGAATGAGTGCAGGGTGGAAGGGAGGGGTTAACATTATCTGCAGAAGGATTGGTTTGTTGATGACTGGTCAGTACTTAATTTGGCAGTCTAGACAGTTCAGTCAGAGAGAGTGAAAGGCAGACATCTGAAAACGTGAGAAGAGATTTTAAAGGACATAAGGATATTAGAGTATGTCTACATGAAACCTTTAAACACTTTTTGCATTTTAAAAATACTGTTTTATTGAAACACATGATCACAGGATTTAATTTAATAAAAAAACCCTAAAATACTTAATGGTAAGTTTTTGGTGATTGGGATATAAGTAGACAGTGTTTCCTTTGGGACCACATGCCACCCAGTATATGATAGTAAATATAATGAATAGCTAGTTGTCTTTGCTAAAGTGTGAATTCTTAATGTATAAGAATTAATTAGAACATTTTAAAAATAAATTGAGTTTTAAATTCTCATTTATTTGATGTTTATGCCACGGTAAAAAATACACAGGAATGTCATCTCACAGTGCATAATTTCAGCAAAGTTTATTGCTAACCAGCTCAATTTTCTTTAAAATTTGTGTGTGAGCACGTGTGCATGCATTTGTGTGCATTTTGCTGTGTAAGCAAGGATCAGTTCTGCAATGTGCTGACCAACTTCAATGTCCATTAATTTCAATAGGAGTTGAGAGTTCTCAGCATTTTACAGGATGGGGCCCCATATTTGCAAACTGATTGTGCTGGTATTTATAGATTTTACTACATACAGTTATAATGGGCCAAACTTTAAACAGTTCTTTATGTGTATTTGTGCAAATGAGGTAGTCAGAAATCCCAGTTCTAATTTGCATGATTATGTGCTAGATGTTTGTATTGTAGGCGTGCTTTTAGAAGCCACAGATAGGAAAAAATGGCTCCATATGTATATACAAGTAAAATATTTCAGTAAATCTCCGTACTTTGGTCATAATGAATGTCTGAAACTCTCTGGATCCTTCAGTGGGTCATGTCTTAACCATTTGAACCGTTATGTAGGTAATTATTTGGAATGTTAGCGCTCACGAGAACTTTTAATATCTACTAGAAACCTACTGACCTTTCTTTGTTTTTAATTATGCAGTCCTAAAATCAGTTAGCAGAACCCCCCCCCCACATACACACCAACCCAGCCTTTAGCCATCCTTCTCATTTCACTCTTTTTTCTGTCTTTTTAAACTTTGTCTAAATTTCTTCTGATGAACCATCTTGAGGCTCAATGACCTGTTGAATGCAGCATCAGAAGAACTGTAGATTTGCAGTCCAGCACTGCTGTTTGAAATGGACATCTGCAGCAAATCAATGTCTAGAGTTCAATTAAGGAACCCTCTAGGATAACCCCTCTCTTCCAATAATAATAATAATTAATTAATAATAAAAGAGTTGCCTTCCCTCGGGGAAGGTAGATTTTTAATTCTTGGTGGAATACTCTCACTGTCTGTGTCCATTTCCCGGGAGGAGAGGGGCCTGCTGTGTCCTGTTTCCAGAGGCACGCCATGTCAACTACAAATCATAATAATTAGTTGTGTGTATCCTTCCTGTGCAATTCTTTAAATATGTGAGAGAAACATTTATTGTTTTGTGTTGGGCGTTAGTCAAGGTTTGAAATGAGGTTACAGCCCCTGACAAAAAATACAGCTCTGAGATGGACCCAAGACAAGTCTGACAGTGAAGGAGTTACACATTAATTGGAAGGTGCCACCTGGACATCTTGTTAGAAGCTACTGAAATTTCACCATCAGGCAATGACAGATTCAGAACGTGGTGGGGATCACTTCATGCCCTCAAGCCACTTGGATTTTTCTGTGATAGTTCCCATCAGGCCTGGACAAGTAGTGCACCACAATTTTCTAACCATAGAAAAAGCCATTGGAAGGGGTTTAAAAGAGTTTTTCTCAAAAATCTCTATCCACCTTCCTCGATCAGGTTTGTCCCTACACAGAACAGGCAATCCTCAACTAGGTTTCCTTAATGCTTTCTCAATCTCCCTTGCTTCTTTCCTCAAGACCTGTGCTGCTGACAAGGTCCACCTGCAGCCCCCATAGGGTGTGTCTAGATTAGGATAAAGGTACTTTGGAAAACATTTTAAACCCCTAACATAGACAGGGCAACTTGGGTTTTGACATGACATTGTGACTGGTTGAAGTGAACCTCCTTGAGTTCCTTAGGCTTCTCATGGACCAGAGATATTAAAATTTAAACATTTAAAATACAGTTTGGCCATGTCTGTGTTAGGATTTTAAAAAGTGCTAGTTGCAGAGCTGCTAGCTCTTGGGATTTTATCGCAAGCATCAGGGTATTTATGTCATATGTTTTTTGAAGTCCCAGCTTCTCAAGTCAGATGATTGCCTGAATCTCTCAGCTATCTTTTTTTTAAGGAAGTTCTCTAGGTTATGATCAGTATATGGATTCCAATTCTAGGTGTGCATATGTTTTCTAACCATCAGAGTTACAAAGGGGGTTAATCTCCAGGAATTTTAAAACGTTTGAGATTGGCAGTACCGTAGTTAAAATATGTTCGCTGTCATTGTTAACTTAAAATCAGAGACACCTTTTATCATAATATAGACATACTCTCACAGAGGAGTTCCACTGCTTGGCTGGGGATTCCTTCAGTTTCAGTTCTGACCAAGCTTGGATACATTAACAGTGATCTGACTCCCACAGGCTCTAAGATGTTAATTCCCTTGCATATGTTCATGGAGCAATCAATTACAAAATAGTGGCTGAGTACTTTTTTCTGGATCAGTTATTGACACCTTTGAATCTTTGTGTTCATATTGTGTTCCACCTGAAATGGTGGTGGTACTAGAATTTGAATGATAAAAAAATGTGTTTTTGAATGGTTCCCATGACTTTATGAATGGTTGAGCTAGGCAGATTGTTTAATTTGATTCAACAGAGTAGTTAACTGAACTGCTGCTTTTAACGCATCAGCCTTCTAATTATTGTATTTCCCTATTTGCCACACTGAGAGTATATTTTATTTTATTAGAACAGTGCCTTTTAGCAGGTCTTTCATTGCTGTATTTGGTAAATGGTAAAAATGTGTTCTCTCATCAAGTCCTTTGACCAAGCATTCTGTTAAATAAGCTCTCCGGAAATTATTTAATTCCCATTCCCTCCTTTCATGTCCTCCTTGCCTGTAGCGTTCCCTGCTGTGGAGTAGCTAGGATTTAATTTCTGTCAGAAATGATATTGCTTCAGTCTTGTCTGTAAGTCTCCACAGGGAGGGTAGAGGTTGGTTATCCTTGAGTTGGTCTGGACATAGTCCAGTATACAGTGAAAACGCAAATCCCCTGGAAACCTTCTCTGCAACCTTCTCTTCTTTATGCTGTATGTGCACCAGGAATCTTATGTTAAATTTACATTTGCATTGAAATGTAATTTTTTTAAAGTATCCAGTCTGCGCTTCTAAAAATGTAATAAATGTCCTAATTCCCTTTTTCTTTTCAACAAGAGAAATGTGTGGATATTGTTGACTCAGGGCCTTGCCACAGGAGTTAAGGAGATTATTGCAACTGCTTGATGGGAACAAAAGTTTTTGTCATGGTTTTTGCTTGGGTTTAGCAAATTAGCTTTTGTGAGAGCTAGATTCTAAACCTCCCTTATTTTATTGTGTACTTACAGGGTGGGGAGTTAGGAAGAATAGTTGAGCTTTCTTTTGCATACTTGCTACCTCCATGGTCAGTTACTTGGAGTTTGTCCAGAATGTCCATATCAGTTGTCATGGGGTAGATATTTGTACCTCTGAATAGGGCCTGGTTCAAACAGGTGCTGAGCTGATTTCCATCAGAGCACACCCCACCTAAATTCTGTAAAGGGCTCCCAGGTGTTGGAAAGCCCAACAGGGTCTTGTGGAATACATTACCTGGTACCTTCATGCTAGTAGATGGCTTACAAGCAACCTATATACCCTGGTTTCATCAATGTGTCCTGAGGATATGCTCATTTAGTATATCACTGTTGCATCATCTGCTGATAGGGCTCCTATGCATAACTTTGCTGTGCATCCTAGTGTTGCTAGAACTGATTGAAAAAATGTTGGTGAAATGTTTTTCATCTGAAAGTCCTGATTTCTCAAAACTAAAACTTACTTGCAAAATGCATCAGTTTGCACAAAACTTTTTCAGGTCCAGGAGAGAATTTCTGATCAGAGAGAGAAGCCCAACCCAGAATATCCAATATTCCTGGGACACTCCCTAATCTGGGAGAGACAGGTTCAAGTCCCTGCTCTCCCTGAGTTGGAGATACTACTCATCCACATTCTAAATCAGTATCCCAACCACTGGGCTATAGAGTCCAGGCTTGTCTACACTGGCTTTTTACTGCACTGCAACTTTCTCCCTCTGAGGTGTGAAAAAATACACCTCTGACTTCAGCAAGTTACAGTGCTGTAAAGCACCAGTGTAAACAACTCAGTGTAAACAACTCCCAGTGCAGGGAGGCATGCCTCTTGTTTAGGTGGTTTACATAGAGAGCTGGAAGAGCTCTCTCCCAGAGCTGGTGCTATGACTGTACTTTCACTTAAAAGCATTGCCACTGCAGCTCTTTATTGTTCTAAGTGTAGATATAGCCTCAGTCTTTATTCCCTGCCCTCCATTCCATGAAAGTTATATACAGGCCATCCTCGCTGTAAGTCCAAGATATGTTCCAAAAAAATTGGACTTATGACGAAACAACTTAAAGCAGGGAATTTTTTCCCCACGGCTGATTTCCATGTGTGTGCGTGACTTAAGAGCGGGGAAAGGAAGGACTTATAACTCATCAGTTCTCACAAGCATCAATGACTTTAGTGCGGAACAGATGTTTACCGGGGGGACTTAGAGCAAGGAAACCCTGTATACAAAGTGAAACAGCTTCAACAAGAAAGACAGAGGGAGAGACTCCAGAGGCTGTGGGATGGGATGGGATGTGCTAAAAGTAGGTTCAAGTGAAGGACTGGGTCTTCCACATCCCAGAGAATGTCCTAAACACCAGGTTATTGAGGGATGGAGGGGGGAAAGGGGCAGAGAGAGAGCGAGAGAGAGAGAGTGTGTGTGTGTGTGCGCGTGTGCACCCTCTGACTCAGAAAAACTTCAGGGTTTTTTGTGAAACAGAATTCTTGTTTTCCAGGCAGCCCTAGTTGCTAGTATAGACTCTGCCTTGCACCAAATGTGGTGAATATGGACTGGGGGTAGGTAGCAGGAGGACATGAAGGAAGAAAATACCAAATGCATACTGGCAATTAGGCTTAACCCCCTTTTATGCACAGTGGGCCTGATTTCTATTTCCTCAGAATGCCTTTATTGTGCTTTGACAGTGTGCTTTGAAGTGATGGCATAGTAGTTATGTAAGGGGTCCTTAATGAAAATGAGAATCGGGCCCTCTGAATCTAAGTTGTATAATCATGCTGTTCAAAAAAATAGTCTGTAATCATTAGCTTTATATGGAGAAACTCTAGGCCTGCAGACAGGCTTTCAGCTGTATATTTAAAAGATCCACATAGTTCATTATACTGTAGCTAATGCTGATTGCTGACATAATAGTACAGCTAAAAAAATCAGCTGAATCAAACTTCCCTATACATAAAATGGTCTGTTGATTGCACTGTTGTCACTCCCTTAACAACCGTCACCAGGTTTTGTTTCCACGTCATACAACTCCTGTCTATTCAAGGCTTGTTGTGATGCTTCCAGAAAAAGAAATTAAAGCTGGAGGAAGGACAAACCAGGGCTCTTGCTGACAAAGATTTTTATTGTATTAACTCTTTTTCACCAATAGGTGCCACTGTAGTGGAAGGAAAATAAAAATAAGTGATGATGGGGAGGGGTGTATGTATGTCCCCGATAAATGCCTATTTTTCTTATATATTGTCATCTATTGATCTGTAAAAATTTAAATCCCCCCCAATATGCGTTGCATAACAGAATTTTTTCTTTTACGGCATAAAATATCAGATTGTTGTCCCCTGCAGATCATTTAAGCATCTTTCATGTCATTGATTAATATATGAGTAATCTAGATCAATGGTTCTCAACTTTTTTATACCATAACCTCATATTAAAAGAGAGAAAAAATGTGTGAGAACCCACCCCTCCTATCTAGCCACAATAAAAGATAGGAGTCATGACAACCTGTTTGTGATTCTCCCGGACATATTTAAGAAATTATAGCTTAATGTCCCTATTTCTACCCCCACCAAAAAAAACATTCCCAAAAGCTCTTCCAAGCTTTTCTTAAATCCTAAATTTTCTTCAACTTGAAAAGATAAATTAAATGTTGGAATTAAACATCCATTTCTCATTATAATAGTGGAAGATGTTATTCTGGTAGTACCTAAAAGTTCCAATGTGGACAGAGGATTCTGTTGTACTAGGTATTTTACAGTCTTCCAGGAAAAGCTTAACATCTAAAGAGATGTCTCAACCAAACTGTACGTCAGTTTATATGTTATTACAGGCAGATAACGTGAAAGCAAAATGTCTCTAGTACACAACTTCATTACAGGCAGTCCCCGAGTTACGTACAAGATAGGGACTGTAGGTTTGTTCTTAAGTTGAATCTGTATGTAAGTCGGAACTGGCGTCCACATTCAGCCACTGCTGAAACTGACCGCCAATTCTGACTTACATACAGATTCAACTTAAGAACCCCAAGCGTCCCCAAGTCAGCTGCTGCTGAAACTGATCAGCGGCTGATTCCAGGAAGCCCGGGGCAGAGCAACTCTGCCTCGGGCTTCCTGTAGTCAGCGCTGGTCAGTTTCAGCAGCGGCTGACTTGGGGACGCCTGGGGCAGAACAGCTAGGGTGCTGCTGGGTTGCTCCGGTAGCGCCGTTCCTCGGCACTACTGGACCAACCCAGCAGCACCCCAGTTGCTCTGCCCCAGGCGTCCTGATTCAGCCGCTGCTGAAACTGACCAGCAGCGGCTGAATCAGGACGCCTGGGGCAGAGCAGCTGGGGTGCTGCCGGGTTGGTCCAGTAGTGCCCAGAGCGGCGCTGCGGGACCAACCGGCAGCGCCCCAGCTGCTCTGCCCCAGGGTCCACAACAAAAGCCTGGTCTGCTGTGGGGGGGGGGGGCACACTAGCTGCGCCCCCCCCCCCCCTCAGCAGACCAGGGACACGGGGAGCAAAGCCGCAGCGGCAGCAGGGTGCCGCGCCTTTGCCAGAGCAAAGCCTCAGTAGCGCGGGAATCCGCCGCTGCTGCGGCTTTGCTCCCGGTGCCCCTGGTGTGCTGGAGACGGTTTTCTCGCCCCGGAGGTTGAGGTGGCGGGACCGCTGCCTGCGAGCTCCGGGGCGAGAAAGCCCCGTTCATAAGTGCGGATCTGATCTAAGTCGGATCCGCGTAAGTCGGGGACTGCCTGTAGTTACATTTTCATCTTTGCTGACTTAACATGCTCCTTTTCCATCCTGTCTGCTCTGCAGATGATTTATTTTAGTTTTAACCGTCTCACTTTTAACATCAAACCCTTCTTCCCTCCAGCCGCCAACAATCTTCCCATAGTACTTTTTCATATGGTTTGGTACCATTTGGTTAATGGTTCTGGTGACCTATGAAGGTTCTGAAATTAGCCTGGGTGCCTGCTTCCCCTGTCCTGCAGCTCTTGATGCTGCTCCAAGTGCTTCTCCCTGAGAGACAGGGGCCTTTATAGCTTCTCCATATACATTCTAAAGGCTGAGGCGGGGTAGAGAGTTGACCACCCTTTGTAATGCTGCCAACCCACTCCTAAACAGCCCTTCTCCAGCTGTGGAGGAGTCGCTATGTCAGGGGCTTCTCTCTGGAATCGGTCAGAGGAAGATGAGGGATTTGTGGGGACATAGGCAAGAGCAGTGGTGGCCTGTCCCCCCACCTGGCACTCCTGCCAGGTAGGGCGGGGTCAGGGCGTGAGGGCTTTCTCTGCTCAATCCACCTGGCATTCCTGCTGGCAGAGAGAGAGAGGTCTGGGAGCTGGGGGTTGTCCTGATTGCCTAGCGCTTCTGCCGGGGAGGGTTGTCAGAGTATTCAGGGGCATCCTCTGCTCCCTGGCAAGAGCACCAGGCAGGCAAAGTGGGGCAAGCCCCTGTGTCCCTACTCTGGTCCCAACCAGGAGTGGTGAGTAAGTGCAGCAAGTTGGGGTGCCCATTTTTCCAGGGAGCCCTCAATTGGCCATGACCCCTGGGTACTGGTCTCGTTGACCTAGTGGTTAATCTGCCATGGGGAGCTGGTCCCTCTTAAGGCATGTCTAGACTAGAAAAATACGTTGTGTTTTAAAACATGCTAGCTAGCCTGTTTAATTAGCCCGGTTTTAAATGTGATCTTGACCAATATAGAACAGGCAAGTTGTGTTCAAAAGCCTTTTTGCTGATCGTGGCCAACACCATTGGTGGGGTACGGGCTTGGGAAGTTTTTTACTTTTATGAGTGGAGGACCTCATTCTACATGAATGTTAGGCCAGCAGTTAATACTGGCCTGATTGTCAGAGCTACAGAGCACCCACTACTCCCAGAGCAGTCACCAGGAGATAGAGGTGTTCAGCTCTTTGGAAAGTCAAGGCCATTACTTAACAGAGATTTTTCTTCTTTAAAAATGTGCCAGTGTGGCTCAACTCTGAGCATTGCTCAAGCAAGCCTGCAGATTTAAAGTTAATAGGCTCTCAGCCACTTCAGTAGAAGATGACAAAATGTGGATCTGGTTGTAATTTCTTATGCAGGGGCCTTTTCTCTGTATTTCACAGAGGATTCATATGTTGTCTTCCAGCTTTTACTTTTTGTTCAGTTAATTAAATTAAGATCATTTTGAGCATGTCAATTTTTTTAAAACGAAGTGAAAAAGCCAAAAGTCTATCATTCATACCAGTTTTTAGATGTGTCGATGAGTGGGGTGTATACTTTCCAGAGTTTTATATATTAAGGGCCAGATTTTCTTACAAGGCAGAAACCGTCAGTTTGGACACTTTTAAATGGTTTTGAGTTGAAAACAATAGGAACTAATGGGTACAGAGCACTTCTGAAAATCTGGCCACTTCATTCCTGAATAGAAACTGAGTCCTTTTGAAAATCTGGACAGAATTTCAGATGCTGAGCACTTCTGAAAATGCCGGCCCAGGTTGTTGGCGGGCGCACACAAATGCCCCGGCGGGCGCCATGGCGCCCGCGGGCACCGCGTTGGGGACCACTGCTCTAGAGACACACACCTTTACCCAGTTCCTAGGACTCAGGGTGTAACTTTCTGTGGTTTTGCAGGATCTTTTGCTAATGAAAGAGCCTTATGCAGTAATAGCCTTACTATTAATTAACAATTACACAAGAAAGCAGAATACACATGCTAAGCATACAGTGCCATGCTCACCATTCCTGATCAATAGGTAAACTTCCTCTGTTGGCAAGGCAAGGTCAGTCTCGTCTGGATTCTGGTTGTTGCACATCACAGTCGTGTAGAGGATTCTTAGAGCTCTGCTCTTAAGATGTGTCTTGGAAGTGAGTTCTTCTTCCTGGTCTTTCTTTCCTATTTTTCTGTTTCTCCTTTTCCTGCTGGTCTCCTTCTTGGACCCCAGTTTATAGAGTGAAATTTAAGTCCTGCTTAGCTACTACGCCTTAACCACCTATTTTACTAAACAAGCCTAACATATTGTAACATAATTCCTTAACCAATTATATCTCATCTCCTTAATTGATTTACACCTAGCAAAATTAATTATACAGCAGACAGAAACAATTAAAAACCAGACAGAGATCATACAGACAAACAACATACAGAGAAGTGAGGACCATAAGGAGAGAACAATAAAGGAATAAAGAAATGAGGATTTCACTACCCCAACTATTAATAAGTAGTTTCTTGCCAGACAAAATGCTATTCAACTTATGTTTTCTTTAAACATTTTAAGTTCTGTTTCTTTATTGACGATGGATACAATTTGGACAGGGTCTCTTTCTTAAAAGCCTTGTATTACAATATTTTACTGCAATTTAGGTGGAATGTGGATATGTGATTTCCTGCTTTTCAGCTTAATGGCTGCTGCTCTTTTAATCTGGCTACAAAGGCCTTAGACTTTAAGCCTTCCAAAAAATGTTACTGAAAAAGGCCTTATTCTTACAAACTTGTAGGTGCTACTGTAATACTGTTACTAAATAATAGTAATAGGAATATATGCTTTATATATTTAGCTTTATGTAAAAATCTTGGGTTAACATAAAACCTTCATCTTTGTGTGCGTGTGCAGGCCCATGTGCAGGAATTTTTAAATTTCTGTGGGGGGGTGTCCTTTTTCTTTTGGTAAATGTGGACTGCAAGGGTGTGAACGTGTAACCCATGCACTTAATAGGGAGCTATCTCTTTAAGAGACCCTTATGGGGGGAGGTAGGAGTGAGTTGAGTGTTACTGTTTCTGGGCAGATTCAGCACTTCACCCAGAAGCTTCTAGAGTTGGGTCCAGTAGTTTGGGGTCAGACTTCATGAGCAAGCAGGCAGGGCAGATGCTTTTCTAAGGCCTGTGTGAGCTGGAAGAAGCTAAGCCAGGAGCAAAGAAGTGGCTGCTGTTCTTCACTCTGCAGCACTTTACAACAGAGTTTCTTTAAGCTTGTAACCGGTTGGGATTTGAACCTGGGATTTCTGGAGCTGAGAATAGGAGCTTCTACCCTCTGAGCTAAAAGCCAGCTGGCTCCCAGCCCATGCTGTAGAGGTCTCTTGGTCGTAACTGTTGCTGTGGTCTAGGAACCACTTGCATTGCTCAGTAACCACACTAGGTGTGTGGGTTACATACTTCCCCTAGGTGAGGAAGTGCATCTGGAGCTTCAGAGACCCAGTTAAGATCGCGGACAAGCCCCCACTTGTAACCACCACCGGGCGGATTTGAACCTGGGACCTCTGGAATGGAGAATAGGAGCTGGCTTTTAGCTCAGCGGGTAAAGGCTCCTATACTCCGCTTCAGAGGTCCCAGCTTCAAATCTGCCCAGTGGTGGTTACAAGCGCACCCCCTACCCCCATCTGATGTTCCCCCAAGTAAGCATGCCTTACCAGCCAGGGGAAGGCAGGAGTGGTGCACTGCCCAAGCCTCCCTCCCACATGCTCCAGCCTCACAAATAAGGCTGGGGGGGAATCAGGCCCACCCTTCCCCCAGCTGTCTGGAGCATGGGGGATGGAGGCTGGGGCAGGGAGCCCTTCCTGCCTTCCCCCGGTCGGCTGGAACACGCTTACTTGGGGGAACATGGCAGGGGGTGCATTCACACTCTTCGCGCACACAGCCCTTGCGTACGGGCCAGCTGCGTAGGAGTCTGTTACATTTTAAGGTCAAAACGGCTACCTTGTTCATCTTCTTTCTAGGCTTGACAGGCTGCATCACCAACTTTTACGGGATGGTAAGAAGACTGGCTTCAGCATTAATCCTTGTGGCATCACACTGAACGCTTCCCACCGGTGGGATGCCTTCCTCTTTGTTTACAGTCCTTCAGACAGTTTTCAATCTGAGCTCTATGATCAGATCCGGGCCATTTTCACTATTAGCTCATCTACATGAGCATCATATGTCGTAGCAGGCAGAGTCTTTCCCCCATCCTTTTACTTCTTATTCCGTTGGCTGTTTCTAGTCAGAGATCTAAATGAAAGTCCTGACTCTAATAAAGTGTGGACATAGAAGATATGGAAGTTTAACATGTTAATTAAGTGCCTCCATTCATCACTTCATAATATCCTAGATGATTGGTACATGAGGAACTAATAGTAATTATACATTCTTATATCACATTTTTCATCTATGAATCTTAAAGTGTCTTTACAAAGAAAGGTAAATATTATTGTTCCCATTTTAAGGAATGGGAAGTTGGCCACAGAGCTTACGTGACTTGTGCAAGAATATATAGAAGCCTATTTGTAGAGACAGGATCTGTTCTTAAACACCCTCAGCTTCTAGTCCCATTTCCTATACTTTTCCTGCCTATCAACGAATACCTGGTATTTTCATCCTTATTAAGATTGATGTCTACACTGGTAAGAGCATATGGTTAAAATTTAGCATCTTTAAGCAAAAAAGTCAGACAATAGGAGATTGTCTTGTGCCTAGACTCCAAAACTGAGTCTTATCAGAGCCTGATTTCATGCTCCCTAGTTTGCTTTGCTTCATTAAGAAATTATATCTGTGACTCCTGTAATTAGTTGTAGAGATATCTGTTAGGGAGTACTGATATGTCAATGAATATCTACGACATTCCCACTTCTTTTGCTTATAATTTCAGTTACTTATCTTCTTTAGCTTCTGCCACTTCCAGTTTCTTCATCCTAAATTATTGTGGACAGTGGTCAGTTTTGTTGTTTTCATCTAATTTTCCGGGCAACAAAGAAATAACAGGTCTCCCAACTGCTACTGATTTTAGTGACAGTCCTCAAGTGTCAAAAAGACATAAGCATGGTATGATTTCCATGCAGTAAAGGTATGGTTTCAGTACACATATGCTATTGAAATCACAAAGCTTTTGAACATCTTTTTCTTTTTTTTATAAACTTTCTTCAAACTTAATCTCATCCCACATGCAGCTGAAGCACAATACTGACTAATCTCATTTGCTGAACTTGTTTATTAAGCCACTTCATTGAGTTTTTGCTGGAGTCTGCGGATAATACATGAAGGTGACTCAGATGCAGCTGAATAATATCATAAAGCAGGAAGCGGAAATAAAATGGTGTAGTGTAAATGGTAGATGTCTGCAGCAAGTACCCATGCAAGAGAGGCTTTACTCACCAAGCTAAAAACAGCATGCATCTTTGTTATAGCACAAAGAACAAGGCTGACCCATATGTCTATTGGCAATGGGCCCTCGTATGATATTGATCATGGATCTCTCACATCTGATATCCAGTCAGTATTTCAGTCTCTTTTTAGTCACTTTTGTCAGTCTTTGCTGTGCTTTTTGGCCTTATTGAAATCTTACAAGATTGTTCAACACAGCCCAAAGGTTAAAAGTCTTCATCTGTCTAATACTGTTCAAAAGACAAGGCATCATAGGCTTGTTTACACAATGATTTTTGTTTTGTTATTCTTGGGTGGGCGGGAGGTTTGCCATAAATGTCCCATCTTCAGGACATTTTATTACTACCGGTGACAGCAAATGTGGGCGTGCTAGTGTAGACAAGGCACTGGCAGCCATCCGTGTTTTCAACCTTGTGTTGTGGTATAATCAGGGTAAGATGACAGTGTGAAGGCTATTTATGGTAGTGTTCCCAGTGCTGCTACCACTGACAAGGTGCCTCATTCCAAATGTAGAGTAGACCTGGGTTGTGCCTGATGGGATAGGCATATTGCCTATAAATTGTCATATCCATCCACATTCACACAGAGCTTCCATTCCCAATAATGGAAGTTACACAACTGCTTCAGGGGAAGAATAGCAGATGAATGATAAATAATCATAATGTTTATGTATAAAACAAATTTCATCCTGAAATACTCCAAAGTGATTTTACATATGGCACCATCTTTAGGGGAGAAGGTAGCTTCAAGGTGGGCGTGGCAATAGTACAGCAGTTGATCACAGAAAGGAAAAAGACTAGGCCAAACTTCCGCATACATGAAAAGATCTTTGTTGTCTGGGCAGAACAGAGAGTACCTGCCGCACAAGTCAGGAAATGGCAACATTAAGGTTGTATGCACAACGTAATTCTGTCCACTTGTGTGTAGGCATTATGGCATTGTTATATTACCAAATACCACGTTCCATCCTATACAGTTTATCCTGCACATTTTTTGCTGAAATATATCCCTATCTTTTTCTACTTACACTTGTTTAATCATAATAATGATTCTACGGATCTTCATTGACATAGGCATGTGAAGTGCTGAGCACCTAGAAATTCCTTGAGCTGTCTTATAGGCCAAGTGATAGTTTTATCAACCCCATCCCCAGATATTATACATTGTTTGCTAGCATCACTACAGCTTTCCTTAGGTGTGATAAAAAGCACGGGAAATTCACTATAGTGCTAAATTACATGCAACCACATGTTTAGTTCTTAGGTAGTTAAGCTTATTTAGCTGCAAATTTATATCCATTACATCAGAGTTTCCCAAACTATAGGCCGCAGGCTGGTACCAGGCCGCGGGGAAAAAATGCTAGGCCTCAGCGTGGCTGCCGGGAGGGGAGCAGAGCGGGGTAGGCTGGGAGGAAGGGAGTGTGTGTGTGTGGGGGGGAACCAGCCGCCGGGAAGCAGGGTTTGGGGCAGCGGGGCTGGTGGGGGGGGTGTCGTTGGGGGAGCAGGACTGACCGGGGGAGATTGTTGGGGGGCGGGGGGAACCAGACACTGGAAGCAGGGCTGGACGGGGGTAACAGGGCTGGACTGGGGAGGTTGGGAGGAGAAGGGGGGGGAGCGGGACTGACCTGGGCACATGCAGACCCTACAGACTCTGGCAGATGAGTGAGTCTGGGCGGGGATTCTATTTTGCCCTCCCTCCCCCCCATACCCTCCCTCGAGTAGTTGTGAACTGCCTGGCAGGTAGACACATTCAGGCAGCGTGAGAACATCTACCAGCCAGGCACTTCGTAGCTAAAGACTGATACACCTAATTATAATAAAACATACCTAATTAGAAAATACCAGGCATTTTATATGTCTGGTAATTTCTCAATTTGTTTCCCGGGCAAAACCCTCAAATACTGGACTGTCTGGTACAAAACCAGACACCTGGCAAACCTACCCTTCTTTGCACCCTCCCTCTTAGCCAGATACCCTATCCCCAATCTGCTCCTGCTCCCGCCTCCTGGAGTGCTCATGTGGCGTCAGATCCCCCAAGCCCTGACCCAGGCTGGGTGGAGGATGCAGCCGGGTGAAACACTGAAAATTTATTCATTTTTCATTCTTTTTTTTAATATGTGTTTATATTTTTGGACTGCAAAAAACAGTACTGAAATTAAACAGGTTCCAACTAAAGTAAAAAGTTTGGGAAACCCTGATCTAGCCAGCTTTCTATCCATCTTACAGTCCATTTATCTAATCCATACTCCCGTAACTTGCTGGCAAGAATATTGTGGGAGATTGTATCAAAAGCTTTGCTAACGCTGGCACTGGGGGCTTTGAGAGGACCAGAAACAATTTATTTGAATATTCATAATTTGCTTAATGAATATGCAAATATATGTTACCAGTCGTCCAAAAGCTTGTGAATGGATTACTGGCCCCCATGTCAAAAAGTTTGGGAACCCCTGCATTACATATTTGAGAGAGTTTGTGTGTGAGTGTGTGTGTCTGTTCCAGAACTCCTAAATGGTCAGAGCTATGGCCACCAAATCCAGTATACACCTTCCTCTGATCATAGCTTAAAGCAATGTAAGGATGTGGCTGTGCCAGGAAAATAAGATGTCCCTGGAATGGGATGCACAGTTTTCTGCATTCCTCACTCTGGCTGGGGAGTGCAAGGAGCAGACGAATTTGGATCTGCTCCAGCTAGGGTACATGTATCCCTCCCCCAGCTATGCCCACCGGAGTCTCAGCAGCTATGGAAAGGTGCTTCTCATCTAGCTCCAAACTGCTGAGATGAGAAAGTGTTGGAGTAGTCCTCTATCCCTGGGGCACTGAATCCCTCATCTTCAGCCCCTCCCCCCCAGAGCAATAATTTAAATGATGAAAAACAAAAATTAATTATGGGCCCAAGCAACGCCAGGTAAATCTTCTAGTGGGATGTATATGCTACAGATTTTTACTATTACTCTTTTTGTATCTTACTGTGTAGGAAATTGACAAAGCTTTCTATATTAAGGATTTGTTTTCCCCAACAGTATTTGCTAGGTTTTTGGGAAAAAATGTTAGGGAAAACAAATCCAAAATACAGAAATATTTTTCCTAGACCCATGTTTAGAAGGCAGGAACTCACTGTCTTTCACAATTATTCACTATTTCATACTCCAAGAGTTACTAACAAATGGCAAACTAATGTGAAAGTAGCATGTTTAAAACATAAAAAAATGTCCACCCACAACTGAATATTTTTACCATTTCAGTGACTTCTGAATTAATTTGCTCTTACATTTATTTTGTTCTCAGCTAGGCTAAATGGTATCTCTTCTCTCCTCTCAAAATATTCTGTGCTCTGAGCTGCATCCTTAGAAGTGATCTGAACAAACTTGTGGAAGTGGCAGGAGGGGGAACTTTCGGAAACATTTAGCTGCCAAGTTTCCTGTGCTGTGATCTTAAAATAAACCAGACTGGGAAAAGAGGGGAGGACTTTCACCAACTGCTGCACTGCATGTCAGGACTGTTTTTACTTGATCTATATTGGCTGGCGAAGCTCTTTGTGAGGAGAAGAAGAAAGAAACTTACCCCCACCCATTTCCTCTTTTCAGTCTATTTTGGGACTGTCATGAAGTTCACAGTGTACTTTCTCATCCAAAGCAGCAATTCTTTTTTTTTTTTTTTTTAAGTGTAAATGCTTTCTGGTAAATCACATTTTTATCTTTGAGGGTGGGAAGGAGGGGAACTTTGGATTGAATGGTCTATTATTGTTTTTCTTCTGTGCATATGTTGCAGAACACGATCACAATCACACTAAAAGCTATACAGCTTTTTAAAATAAAATTTGGTATATTTTTGCTGGCCGGGTCTATGTTCAGATTTTGATGCCTTGTTAATTTACATAGCTCCTATCCACTAATGCTGTTAGGGGTATTAGAATGCTTTAAAAAAGCAAGAAAGAAAAGTAGTCATCACACCTAATGAAGAACTAGTTATGGGCAGAACATTAGCAGCTTCAGGGGTTTGTTTAATATTCAGGCTACATATTCCTAAATAGTCAGGGCCTGCTTGAAAAGTCACTACAGAAACTTATATCATTGCCCCTTTTTTGTAGTGGCCTTGGGCTGATTCTGATCCTATACTGTTTTTCACTGGTGTAGCTTCAGGGAAGTTATTGCTGATTTACACCCTTGTAGGAGACATAAGAATCAAACGCTTGGTGTTTTGCAGGCAAATTATCTAGGTATCAGTGGGAGAATGGACTTATGAATGGTCTTCTCGACTTTATGGAAACTACTTCAAGGCAGGAGGTGTGGCAGCTGCCCTGTGCGCCTCTAGTTCCAGCACCTCTGACCTGAAGTGTCCTAAAAATGTTTTCAGGCCATTGTTAGAAGAGAATTCCTTATTATCAGGCATCATAGAGAGTGTTGAGATGTCATGGCTCCTATGCATTGGTTGACATTTTACAGCTAGTTAGCTATTTTGTTGTTCCTACATATGTTTGGATTTAAAGAAGTGGTAAAGATAACTCTGTGTGTCTGTGTGTGTGTGTGTGTGTGTGTACGCGCGCGTGTACACACACACAAAATAGTAGATTTGTTGGTAACCTTTAAATTGGGATTGTTGTGAGAATGCACTGAGCAAGAGTAGGTGAGAAAGGAACACAGTTTTAAAAAAATGAATGCAATTTCATATGTCATGGAAAAAAACTAGATTGGTATCTTTCGTGGGAGATTCAGTTTCTCTATTGTTTTTACTTTAGTTCCTCCCCCACCCAACCTTTTTGGTCAGGCTTCAATGCGCTTGGAAAAAAGTTTCATTCTAAATTGAATTGTCCCATTCTAGGTTTTGCTTAGTGTGTATCAAAACCTTAAACAAAAGTCCGTGTTTTACTATTAATACATGAGAATATTTTGCAGCTGTAGTGACTTGGAACCAGTCCTGATAGCACATTCATCACATCTGTGTCCTTCTGGTCCTTTTATCTCATCCTTTTCCTCTCCCTTCCCCTCGCTGAGGCACATTGCCTAGAACATCTTATTACTTTCATTAAGGTGGCAGCTCTCCAAGCTTCTCTTACTAGTCATCCTGTAACCGGAGGGGTTAACATAGTTCAGATTTTTTTTTCGTTACAATATCATAGCTTGTTTTTTCCACAAAACTATGGTCCTGGCTTTTGCAGATGTGATTTTTAACAGGCCAATAAAGTTCTTGCAAGCATGGTAAATAATATAGTTCCTGTCACAGACTTGTCATTGTTCCTTATGTACCAGGTTCTTGTTTTGTACTTTCTTCCCTAAAGAATACAGAGAGGTCTAAGGAAACCTCTGGAAAAGAAGAATAGATGATTGGCTTTCTAAATCAGACTTCTCCAATTAGTTATTTGAGCAGGCAGTTGTGGAACTGAAGCCAAAGATGTTATATCAAATTAAGCTGCCTCAAAGGAAAGCATACTAAATCCTGTGATTTTGTTAACTATTCTGCTGTATAGTGTCTTCCTTCTAACCTCTACTTAAAAGGAGCTAACCTGTTGTAAAATAATATTTTCCTTTTGAGGTGGTTTAATTCATTAGAGATGACTAATCTACCCCTGAGGTTCATCACGCTTAGAGTGCCACTAAACAACCTTAGAAACAAACGCATGTCAATATTTCTTGTTAGTGTATTTGTTTCTAGGGCACTCTGAGGGGAGTAGATCATGAGATCAGATTGGCAACAGAGCTCAGGAGGAGACAGGAAAAGTGTGCACAAAACCATTTGCATGTTACTGGAATTTCTTTCTGAGGGGAGAGGGAAACCTCCCACTTTATTGATCCCAAGCAGAGACAGTGTATCCCAGCTGATGCCATTTTATGTGAGAGGCTATTGTAAGCAGCTGAAGCGTACAGAGTCATAAATTCTGGGATGCATCAACATCTCAGCCAGTGCCAGTCTGAGAGCAGGACCTTCTCTAATTCAGGCACTGTTCCAGGGTGCATGGGACAAAACGGGATTACATATTTACAGCCACAACAGCCTGTTGCTAGAGCTTGCTGCCACTGAGCAATAGTTCCCATTTGTAGTAGCTGGGTCACAGCATTGGCATAAGCTGCTTCACACAGCTGGGCCGTGCCAGCGCCAGATATGAGTCTCATGGCACAAGCTGACCCCAGCTGCGCTGTGAGGCTCATTCTTTTCTCCATTTGTTGTCAACAACATGAAAGGGGGCTATACTAATACAGACAGTTGTGCGCACGCACGCACACATTCTGCAAACATGAACCACTTCTTTTCAGCATGCAAAGGTTTCTTGTTAAACACCTGCCGTTGTCCAATCTTCCTATTTTATTCTCCATAAGGGACGGAAGGGGTTTGAAGAAGGAAATCTGTTTTACATTTTAGTTTCTCTCAGGGTAGAGCTGTTTTATATAGAGCTGTTTTATATATTGAGATCATACGAGCTGAATGTTTTTCCAGTGGGTATCATTTTGTTTTAGTTGGAAGTACTGAAAGAATACAAGTTACAGAGGTCAATAACTAGAGCCCTGCTACATACTTATTTGAAACATTCCCAGTGAAAAAGTCTGTCATTCAGATTTTGTAAAAGTTAATCAAAAAGTTGCTGTAAGATGTTATGACTGTGTGTCGTTATATACATAGTTCTCACAATGACTTTGTATGTTTAAAAATCTTTCCAATGTGTCTTGGGTAGTTTTTGAATTGTTAATTTGAGAAGAGGTTGTTAATTTGTGTAAGAGTCTCTGATTTACAATAATCAAATAGCATAGCAACCTGGTCATTTTTCATATTTTTTAAAGGTAGATAAAAGTTTATCTCTCCAATTTAAATTAAAACTTCATTCGTAGGATTGTTGTTCTGATAGAGTAACTACATTTACAGCATTAATACATAAACTACACACCCCACCGCAAATGAGGAATGTTAGCTAGTATCACATTGGCCAATAATGCATGGGATAAACCAGGGGAAACTTGAAGGGGGTATTTTATTTTGTTTTATTTCAGCAAAAGTATTCCAATGTGTATCGGCTCAGTATCTGGCCTACAGCAATATTGCCAGCATCCAAGCATTCAAAAATCATAAGCCAGGCTCCCACAAATTATTAGATTGACTTAAAAATGGTGGGATTTAAAAAATAATGAGGTTTTATGTTGTCTGAGGTTTGAAATTTTGAGACATACTGGAGACTTTTAAGCTTTCTCTGCAACCATCAGAGCTGGAAATTACTTGTTTCTAAAGAAAAGCTGAGATTTGTAAGAACTAACACTACTCCAGAAGCTGGTGTTTTAAGAAAAATGACAAATATCATGATTGTGATAAAATCATGAGTGTTGACAAAACTACTCCTGCATGAAGAAAGGTGGCATAATTGTGTTCATAGTGCCAAGGGAAGAAAACAAATACAGTAGTATGTTGCTATCATTAGGAGATAGAATCCAGTGGCCTGATCTGGCAAGTGAGAGTAGTAGGTGCTAAGCACCTTACAGGATCAGGCTAGGGATGACAAAGGATTTTGAATGGGCATGGGCAGGTGTGTGTTACAACAGAGAGGAATCATGTGTGTTAGGATCTGTCTACGCTACAGCTTATGTTATGTCACTCAGGGGTATGAATAAACCCTCCCCCCTCCCAGTGATATAAGTTACATCAAGGTAAGTGTGGGTGTGCACAGCTATATGTTGGCAAGAGAGCTTCTCCTGCCATTTGCAGGGTGGTTTTATTTAGGGTTGCCAACTTTCCAATTTCTGAAAAGTGGACACCCCTGCTCTTATCCCTCTTCCTGAAGCCCTGCCCCTCTGTTCCACACTTCCCCAAAGGTCCCACCATCTGCTCCCTTTCCCCCTCCCCCCGCACCTGGCCCACATATTCCTATGTACTGAGAAACTCATAGCATCCGTTTTAAAGCTGTTTCTTCAAACTGTGTTGCTTTGGTTGTTTAGAGATCAAGACCATGGCCATACACACTCTCTCCGCCCCACCCCTTTATGAGAGGCTTTCTCTCATAAGCCACTCACTTAAATCACACAATAAGTCCTGTGGAGGAGCCTTTAACAGAACCCAGGAGTCCTGGCTTCCAGCCCCTTCCCCTCCCCCACGGGCTTTATCCACAAAACACCATTCTTCTCTCAGGAGCCTTGAGTCCCAGGCTCCCTGCTCTAACCTACTAGCCCCCACTCCCCTTACAGAGCAGAGGATGGAACTCATCTATCCTGGCTCCCAGTCCCCCACTCCCTTCCAGGAGCTAGGGAGAGAGCCTAAGAGTCCTGACTCTCAGACCCCCACCCCTACTCTTCTAAGCCTCCAATATGGAGATAGGGGGATGCTCACTTCCGTCTGGAGAATTTGACCCATTGTTTATAGCTGACCCCCCCCCCCCCCCAGTGGCTCCAAAAAACTTACGTGTTTATTGGATCTCCCCACTTCCCTCAAGTGGTTTAACTTCCAAGCCTAGTTCCTCCACACCCTGGGCTACCTCAGCGGCATCCGGGGTGGGCTGGCTGCAAAGCTCTGGAGCTTGCCAACTTCTGTCTGGAGAAGGGAGAGGATGTCTGAATTCCCAGGAAGCAACACTGCGGGTGGCCAGGCTCCTACCTAGGCAGGGATCATGCATGAAAGTGGGATTGGAGGCCTGGCTTGGCCCTTCCTGTTGAAGTGACCCCATGCTGAACTCAGGCCCCTCTTCAGCCAGCAAGGGGTGAACAGGATAGGTCCATGCCAGGGGCTGCTCTCTGAGTAGCATCTCTGCCAACATCTGTGTCTCACGGGTTGCAGGCTGCCCCTTCGTTCCTGCGGCCTCTCCAGCATGCAGGGAAGAGGTTTGTCCTCCTCTCAGCTGATCTATTCACAGTGCTGGTGCAAACCTGTGGGCACTCCGTAGCCCCAGGCCAGCTCCTTCCTCAGTCAGAATTGCCTGGCTAGGTTGCAAGAGGCCCCCTGTCAGCAGCTCAGCAGCTGCTAGTCTTCTTGGCAAGGAGGCTGATTGTGGTTACTCTGGTAACTGGACCATTAGGCTGTGTCTACACTGGTCCCCTTTTCCGGAAAAGGGATGCAGATGAGACAAGTCGGAATTGCAAATGAAGCGCGGGATTTAAATAAATATTTCTGATTTTAAGAGGAATAAGGGACCTTTCGGAAAAGGCTTTATTTTCCGAAAGATCCCGTCTAGACTGGCGCTTTTCTCCGGCAAAGCCCCGAGCCGGAAAAAAGCGGCAGCCATGTTTATACAAATGAAGCGGGGGATATTTAAATCCCCTGCTTCATTTGCAATTCCGACTTGTCTCATCTGCATCCCTTTTCCGGAAAAGGGGTCCAGTGTAGACACAGCCTTAGTGTCTGGTCAGTAGTGGTGACCGAACACTGCTAGGGTCCCCTCTTTGATTAAAAACAAGACACCAGGCAACCCTAGTTTTATTATGCCTATGAGAGAGCTCTGTCCTGTCAACACCAGAACCACTGCAGTGGTATATGTGCATACGTGCCCTTTGATATACATCTAGTTAGTTCCAAAATGTCTTTATTTTTAAAATATTAAAATATGGAACAATGTCAGAAATGAAGGGTGGAGTTGAAGTAGTTGCATGAGTAAGGTTTGCAGGACTGGGCGTGATCCTCTTTTAATTGAAATCCAAGTAACGTCAGTGGGAGCAGGAACTGTGGGAGCAAGGAAAAGGAACATCAACTAGGACATTTTAATTGCCCATTTTGAGAGAAAGCAATAATAAACAAGCAGCACAGATAATGGAAAATAAATTAACTTTTAAATGAAATTTTTCTAGTAATGTATGTAAAGACATACATTTTAAAATAAATTCCGTGTCAGTATCCAAGAAATATGGCGTCTGCCACATCATCCGAGAGATGGTTCCACAGTCTAACTTGGTACTTCCCAGAATGTGGGGCATAAAGGACTAGCTGGGAAGATGTGGCAGATGTGTATACTAAGGGTATGTTTCCATCACACAGTTACCGTAAACTCGAACTTCCCCACTGTACTTACAAAAAAGAGTCTGACTCAAGTTTGGAAATTCGTTGTTAAGACCCAGCTATCTGATCTGTTGGTGTGGGAGGGTTGGGCAGAGGTTAGAGATTGGATGCTGCTTTGCAGTGAGGACAGAGGCAAAATCACGGGAGTACTGATAGTCACCCAATTCCCTCCCATAATTGCCCCTGAAGGACAGACATATTCTCCCACAATTGACTGAGCGAAAAATTCGTAGAGTCTCAGCACAGAGAAACATGGACTGTTCCCCCAGACACACATGGATGAGTGCAGAGTGAGGATACAGAAGTGCAGTAGGGCTTTGCTATGGGAATTTTGACTAGGCTAACCTGGTTACTCAGTCCTTGAGGCCAATCACTGGCATTAACAGGGCAGTGATGACATACTATGGTTAGACCTTTAACAGTCAAGGCTGGACTGTGGTTTAATTTTCCACAAAGGGAAAGAGGCCTTAACATTGATCAGATACATGTCACTGATGAGAAATTTTCCTGATTATTCAGCTTACATTTTCCCTTTTTAAAATTTTTCCTATTACTCCTCCTCATTTTACTCCCTTATGTCAAATTTTTCTCTACAGATTTGAGCTGATGGCATTCCTGTCACTCTTTCAACTCCAGTTTAATTGGTGACATGACTCTTCATTTTTCAAGAGACAGTTTAAAATGATTACTTCTAAAATAATTCCAAGTGTTGTGTATTATCAGATAAAAGGACAGTCAACTAATATGTGCTGTTTGTTTTTAAATGAAAATCACATTAAAATAGTTTTATAATCATCATCATAATACATGCCAGCTGTGTGCCATTTCATTTGTGATAAAGGTGGTGGATTATTTTAGAGGGAGAGGAAAAACAAACTTTCAGTATGCAGTTGTGAGAGTAGAGCTAGAAAGAATAAAAACACATGTAATTATCTCTTAAAAAACCTTATTTCTGGTGAGAGCTCAGAAATTCTTTATATAAAAGACAATTACAGGTCTATGAAGTACAGGAAAAGAAGTAAATAGGGAGGGGGCAAAATTTGCAGATGATAAAAAAGCTACTTAGGAAGTCCAAAGCAGACTGCAAAGAGATACAAAGGGCTCTCATGAAACTGGATGACTGGGCAACAGAACGGAAGATGAAATTCAGTATTGATAAATGCAGAGTAATGCATATTGGAAAACATAATCCCATCTATACATATAACTTTAAATTAGCTGTTACCACCCAAGGGAGAGATCCTGCAGCCATTGTGGGAAGTTCCCTGACAATATCCACTCAGTGTGCAGCAACAGTCAAAAACGCGAAAAGAATGTTGGGAAGCATTAAGAAAGGGATAGATAAGAAGACAGAAAATATTGTATTGCCTCTCTATAAATCTATAGTACACCCACATCTTGAATACCGTGAGTATATGTGATCACCTCATCTCAAAATAAAATTGCAATTGGAAAAGATACAGAACATATGAGGAGAAATTATTGGGACTTTTCAGCTTGGAGAAGGGACAACTAAGGGGGGCATAATATGATAGAAGTCTATAAAATCATGACTTGTGTGGTCAAAGTAAATAAGAAAGTGCTATTTACTCCTCATTACACAAGAACTAGGGTTCATCAAATGAAACTGAAGCAAGTTTAAAATAAAATGAAGTATTTCTTCATACAATGCAGTCAACCTGTGGAACTCTGCCAGAGGATGTTGTGAAGGCCAATGCTATAAAAGGGTTCAAACAAGAAATAGAAAAGTTCACAGAGGACTGGTCCATCAATGGCTATCAGCCAGCATGGGCAGGAATGATTCCCGTAGCCTCTCTTTGCCAGAAGCTGGGAATGGGTAACAGAGGTTGCATCACCTGATGATTTCCTGTTCTTTTCATCCCCTCTGAAGACCCTGGCATTGGCTACTGTTGGAAGACAGGATACTGGGCTAGATGGACCCAGTGCGGCCTTTCTTATGTTCATTATTTTTAAATTGCTGAGCTCTGTAATAGGAGGCTTAACATACAGCCAATACAATTCACTGCCTGATTTGACAAAAGGATTTTTACAAAAATATTTGCAAATTTGCTGCTTTTGTCACTGTCAGCTAGTGGGCCGCAAACTGAGCAGTTACAGTAATTGCTCATCTGAAATCATATGTTTTCATGTTGCCTAGAGAGTTCTTCAGACATGAAGAGTGCTGACTGATAATACTGATACTGTGCTGATGATGATCTCAAAGGTGTAAAATTATATACTGTGTTTTTTCCCCAAATCATAATGCAAATGATACATATGTTTTTACTAGGAAAATATCCCTCTGCCATTCCAACACTGTTAATTTTGTTGTACCCTTAAAATTGTAAGGTTTTTTTTTTCAAATTTTAATCCTCTCACAAATGATCTTAGCATCACTCTGTGTGATTTAAAATTCTATGAACTTTTATTTCCATGATAAACCATGATAGGTGTGGTAGAGATACTGAACGAAATTGATAGAGGTGGGCAGAAAGACTCCATTTGTGACATTCATTTTACTTTAAAGGACAGAATTGCTCGAAATTTTCAATATGGATGACTAAATTGAAACAGAAAATAATTACATGCAGGGGAGCATGAAAAAGAGACTACTGTTCTCTACCCACCAAATCCCTCAGCACAACTGAGTAGTTTTGCATGGACCAGCTTCCACATGCTCCCAGATAAGGTGCGGGTAACACAGTGAGCTGACACAGCTCTCAGGGTTTCAAAGTTTTCCAAAAATTTCCAAGATCTATTTTTCCTTTTTATCTTCTATGCCACATAACAGAGGTGATCATTTGGCCCTATAAAAATGTACCACCCCCTTCTCTCCTCATAGCTCAAGTCTCAGGTGAGAATTTCACAATTCTTATCTCTACACTACTAAGCTTTATTAAAAAAACCTGCTTTTTGATGACAAAACAGTGAGAGCGTCCTCGCTGCAATGTGACTTTTGTCAGGGGGACAAAAAATGTGCACCCCTACGAAAGACTTTTTTTCTTTTCTCCTCCCTTTATTGTTGATTAAGAGCCAGTGTAACCATTGCTGTTTGATTAGTCAACAGAACCGACTTCTGCCAGTATCCCACAATGCCTGTCCTGATCTCTCTGCTCAATGTTTTAATTTCTGATGCTCTGCAGGCATGCTCCCCTCCCTTTTGAGAGCTCTGGTAAGTGACAGCTGAGTGTGCTGCTCTGTTTGGGGAACAAGCAAAGAGCAAATCATTGAAATGCTCCTGTTCTGCCCTGCACCAGGAACACAGAAGCAGGCAGATTGCTGCTGCAGGGGGAAGTGGACAGATTCCTGTGCCGTTTTGACATTCCTCAGCATGGAGAGCTCACAGAGCTACTCATGATGCTGCTCCCTACAGCTGAGGAGGCTGAGGGAGAATTTGGAGGGAAACCCAAGATGCACAGAGATCAACTCTGCTTTCCCACAACACTGCACTGTGGGATACATTCCCACGGTGTATTGTTCACACTGTCAATGATGGTGCCCCCAGTATGGACATGATCTGATGACAGACGGAGCAAGTGTGAACAACCTCTGGCAATTTTTGTTTTGTCAACTTTGGGGTATCAACATAAGGTTTGTCAACAAAAATTGGTAGTGTAGACATAGTCCTACCAAATGTAGTTGATCCTGTAGCAGGGATTTAAGGATAAGTTGTACTTTCTGCCTGATCCAATGCCAGTTGAAGTCTGTGAGGGTATGTCTACACTACCAACCTAGTTCGAACTAGGGTGGTTAATGTAGTCATTCAAAGTTGCAAATGAAGCCCAGGATTTAAATATCCCGGGCTTCAATTGCATCTTGCTGGGTGCCGCCATTTTTAAATCCCCGTTAGTGCGGACTCCGTGCCCGTGGCTACACGCGGCACGGAGTAGGTAGTTCGAATTAGGCTTTCTAATTCGAACTACCGTTACTCCTCGTGGAACACCTAATTCGAACTACCTACTCCGTGCCGCGTGTAGCCGCGGGCACGGAGTCCGCACTAACGGGGATTTAAAAATGGCAGCGCTCGGCAAGATGCAAATGAAGCCCGGGATATTTAAATCCCGGGCTTCGTTTGCAACTTCGAATGACTACATTAACCACCCTAGTTCGAACTAGGGTGGTAGTGTAGACATACCCTGAGAGTTTTTCCATGAACTTTAATGAGTATTGGATTGAGTTCTTTGAGAAATGCAAACTATTATATTATTATTTGATTTAGCTTAGAACATGAGTCGGCTCATCTGGCTCATAATATATTTGCAGACTGCTTGGTCTAGGAAGAATTTGTAAACTCAATTGTACAGCTGCCTTACAGGAGTTGAAAAGTGATGGTCATGGTATTCATAGAAGCTTTACTGTATTTAATGTAAGTAATTTTATTTAATTATTTTTGAGACTATAAAAATATGTGAAAGATTTAGATTAATTTTACAAATTTCTCTTCCTTCATGGCCTGTACTTGGGTTTGAATTAGCTTCCACTGAAATTATAGCGCAGTTTCCATTAGTGTATGTGAATTCCATTTTAAAGTCTGTTATATGTGAATGTTATTTACTTAGTGTGATGTCATATGATACTTTTACTTATTTGCTCAGGAGGGTTGATCCCAATTCCTTTCAAGCATTTCTAAAAGGGTGCTTACCACTATTTTTTTTCCTATTTTTAAAAGTCCTTCCCACCATTACACCTCTGATTACTTTTTATATAGCATCTGCTGTTGTAAAGAAAAATCTTTGAAGTTTTTTATTATTTATTGCACATAGTACCAAATAGGCTCTGTCTTATTTACAGTCTTGTTCTCAGAGTAAAGGCAACATATAGTCCCAAACTCCTCCAGAGGAACTTTCAGAACTCAACAGGGAAAAAATTGTTGTGGGAGCAGTCCAAATGATACCTAGACAGTGGCTTCCATGGCTCTTTAAAGGGAAAAAATCCAGCTGCCATTAATGTGATGCTCATAAAAGTGAGAAATTGGTACCAAAAATCTGGGCAGGCACAGTGCAAGCTTCTATACACAGTAGCAATGCCTGAAATCCTCATCCTGATACCCTTCTATATAGTGCAGTGGGTTAACTCGATAGCTGTTGTGCCAAACAAAGCTCCAAACAGTTGCAGAATTTCAATCCCTTTCTTCTGGGATGGGTTTGTTTTACAAAACTTAAACATAGCCTATCACTATTCAGAAGAGATAAACCAAGTCCTACTGACGTAGTCCTTCTAAGCATAGGTTCCCAAACCGGGAGGCGCACCCCTCGGGGGGGGGGGGGGGGCATGAAGAAATTCCAACAGGGGCGCAAGGCGACCAAGTCCCCACCCAAGAAAGTGCCCAGTTCATCTGGTAAAAAAATCAGAAAATGCCATGTGATTTCTGGTATTTTCTGTTTTTCCTGGATTGGGCGTCCGCCGGAACAACCCCGGGCTGGGTGGGGTGAAGGGAGGATGGAGTGTCCCGGGCAGACTTTAAAATGGCCACCTTAAAAAGGCAATGCCTGCTCTGTTTTTAAAAGGGCAATTTTTTTTTTTTTTTTTTGGGGTCAACAACTTTTCCCCTGGAGTACCAGCACCTTTTTTTTACACTGATCCTGGGAATTAAAGGGGCCACGACTGTTTTTTGTTTGTTTGTTTTTGGTTTTTGTTGTTCAACAAGTTTTGCTGCTATTTTTGGGGGGGGGGGGGGGAAGAGAGCATGAGGGTTTCTCAAAAAGGGGCGTGATGCCAAAAAGTTTGGGAACCACTGTTCTAAAGCCTCTTCCTGACAAGGCTCCAGCCAGTATAATAGGCATTTCTTGACAGGTCTTCCATCTAGCTACAATGGAGGGGCCCATATTAGAGGTTTCACCTGACTCTGAATCTGCTGCAAGGGTCCTCCTGCTCCCTGAAGGTCTCTCCTTTTCCTAACTGAACAGCTTGCTGGCCTCTTATTTGAGGACCAGGTGACTTCCAGAGCTATCACCTGATCTCTGGCCTCAATTCCATCCCCTGGGAGGCAGCTAATTTGGCCTGGGGGGACTAAATCCAGTTTAAAGGGCCATCCTAATCTGTAACATCTTCCTATTCCAGGAATATGCCCTGAGTCAGGACTCTCATGAGTACTGAATTTGTGCAGTTATTTTATGATTTGGAAAATATTCATCTGAGACCAGGTTGGTACCAGCAAATTTCCAGTATAGTTGGTGACTTAAAGCAGGTTGAAACCCAAGTTTCAAGAAGAGATATTATATATCAGTTGTGTGTGTCTGGTTGTGTGATGGTATTTGTGTATTTTTATACTTCTAAGAGATTTCTTGCAATTGAGCAGTAGTTCCAGATCTAGAGATAGATACATGTTTGATAATGTCCTAGTGTTTATGGGGTGATTAAATATTTACAGCACTTTTGGCAGGACTTCCATGTGATATGAACCATATGTGGTGGGGATTCACTCTTTATAAAACTAAGGATGTAGAAACTGTGGAAGATTCAGGACATATCAATCTTCCCTCTCCGCTCCCGCTCCCACTGTACTGCTTTTAATGCATCCAAGGATACTCAGCTGAGAAAAGCCTTTGGAAAATACAGAAACTGTCTCCCCCCTATTAATCACCTCCTCTTTTTTCACCCACTTTTTGCCAAGTATGCTTTCTAGCGGTAGCAAAATATTGTAAGAAATGACTAATACAAGATATTTTCACAAAGCTTTCAACCTTCTTAGTGTTGTATATGATTGGCAGACATTTATATTATTCTAGCACAAACCACTACAGTCCTTTCTGTGAGGCAGCTATCATCTTTGTATTTATTGGTAAGCCCTAATTTATTAAAAACTCAAAACCAGCTTATTAATGATTTTCTGTTTTAATGATTACATTTTGTTACTCCTGGTTGATCATATATTCATATTATTAGAGAGTGAATATTTTTATGGACTAGAAGTCAGGAAACCCAGATTTTATTCTGGCTCTGCCACAGATTTCCTGGGAATCCCTTTGCAAGTCACTTGACCTCTTTGTCCTTTGGTTTGCCTATCTATAAAATGGGTAGAACCATATCTAGCCAAAAGAGTTGTTTTATGATTAAATTCTTTAATGTTTTGAGTACTGTTTACAATTAGCCTAATCATAGTTGAGTCATTATCATAGAACCCTTGCCATGTCTAATATTCAGCTTATTATTTTTATATATCTGGAAATGAAAAGAATATTTTCTAATAGGTTATTGATTCCTGCTTTTGGGGAGAATGTATCCGGGTAAGAACGGGGGTCATTTTTCAGAGCCAGGTATTTTACTTTTCCAGGTAGCATCCTTGTTATTCACTGCTGTGTTTTTGGATCAGTCATACAATTGATGGAAACTCCCTGCAGTTCTACCTTTAAGGAGACAGTGTAATGACTACAGTTGCTAGCAGGGTGCTAGGGTAGCATTGTATGGTAATAATCCATAACACTTTACATAAGAACATAAGAACGGCTGTACTGGGTCAGACCAAAGGTCCATCTAGCCCAGTATCCTGTCTGCCGACAGTGGCCAGCACCAGGTGCCCCAGAAAGGGTGGACCGAAGACAACGCTCAAGCGATTTGTCTCCTGCCATCCCTCTCCAGCCTCTGACAAACAGAGGCCAGGGACACCATTTTATCCCCTGGCTAATAGCCTTTTATGGACCTAACCTCCATGAATTTATCCAGCTTCTTTTTAAACTCTATTATAGTCCTAGCCTTCACAGCCTCCTCTGGCAAGGAGTTCCACAAGTTGACTACACGCTGTGTGAAGAAGAACTTTCTTTTATTAGTTTTAAACCTGCTACCCATTAATTTCATTTGGTGTCTTCTAGTTCTTCTATTATGGGAACTAATAAATAACTTTTCTTTATCGGCCCTCTCCACACCACTCATGATTTTATATACCTCTATCATATCCCAACCTCAGTCTCCTCTTTTCTAAACTGAAAAGTCCCAGTCGCTTTAATCTCTCCTCATATGGGACCCGTTCCAAACCCCTAATCATTTTAGTTGCCCTTTTCTGAACCCTTTCCAAGGCCAAAATATCTTTTTTGAGGTGAGGAGACCATATCTGTACACAGTATTCAAGAGGTGGGCATACCATAGATACAGGGGCAGTAAGATATTCTGTGTCTTATTGTCTATCCCTTTCTTAATAATTCCTAGCATCCTATTTGCCTTTTTGACCACTGCTGCACAGTGTGGAAGTTTTCAGAGAACTGTCCATGATAAATCCAAGATCTCTTTCCTGATTTGTCATAGCCAGATTAGCCCCCATCATACTGTATGTATAGTTGGGGTTATTTTTCCCGATGTGCATTACTTTACACTTATCCACATTAAATTTAATTTGCCATTTTGTTGCCCAATCACTCAGTTTGGTGAGATCTTTTTGGAGTCCTCACAGTCTGCTTCTGTCTTGACTATCCTAAACAGTTTGGTATCATCAGCAAACTTTACCACCTCACTGCTTATTTTACAGCTATGTTGCTGCATTGTTTGCACCATCACTGTAAAATATTTTGATATCTTTTTTTTCCATAAGTGAAGGAACAGTGTCAGTCTATCTATATTTAGAATGATATGTCTGTGTAATTATGCTGCTCTCATCCCTTAGTATGATGAAAGACATGGCACTTTGTACGTTAGTCACTGTCTTAGGGAGATAGTGACTGTTCCTCACCTCTCCACCGTAGTTACGGAATAGTCTTTTAATTAGGTTTGAAGTGGCTAAGGAAGGCTAATGACTGAAACCTCTTGGCTTCTAAGTAGGAATAATAATACCATAAACATTGTGGCCCGGTTTTGTCTGATTAGCCTGGTAGCCTGTACATTCCAATATTTTCCCTTTTCTTCCCCACTTACTGTTACAGTATGGTGAGTTGTGTCATTTTAATAAGATTAGAGATATTTGCATTTTAAGGTGTTCAGAGTATTAGCTAATTGTGTGACAGTTTAAGCTGTCTGAGCTGGCTATAGTCACCTCCTGCAAAGGTTAGAGAGTTCAAGAATATTTATCTTGCAGAACAGAGAGTCTAGACATGTCTGGAATGGTCCTTAATTTTCAAGCTTTGTCTGAGATTTGTGCCAACAGGAGAATGACAGATACAAAAGGTGACAGAGGCAGCAGGTACAGAGCTCTTAACAAATCATTTGTATAGTGTGCTTCTGTTCATTGATGTGTGTTTGTAGCAAAGGAACAATCCATGGTGAAGATTAGGGTTGCCATATGTCTGGTTTTTAACTGGTATGCCCAGTCAAAAAGAGAATCTGGCAGCTCCAGTTAGCGCCACCTCTGAATGCCTCCTCAGAAGCAGCCAGCCTGTCCCTCCAGCTTCTAGGCATGGGGTAGTCACAGAGGCTCCCTAGGCTGCCCCTGCCCCTAGCGCCAGCTCTGCAGCTCACATTTGTGGAGAACCGCAGCCAATGGGAGCTGCGGAGGTGGTGCCTGCAGATGGGGGCAGTGCGCAGAGTCCCCTGGCTACCTAGGAGCTGGAGGAACAGGATGCCACTTCCTGGGAGCTGCCTGAGGTAAAAATTACCTGGAGTCTGCATCCATCAACCCTTCCTCCACTCCAGTCCTCTGCCCCAGCCCAGAGTACCCTCCTGCACTTGGAATCCTTCGGCCCATCACAGATTCCCCTCCAGGATCACAAATCCCTCATCAAAGGCCCCACTCCAGAGCTCTCACTTACCATCTACACCCCAACTCCTTGCTGTAGCCTAGTGAAAATAAGTCATCTGGAGCAGCCCTTGTCTGTGTTGGACTAGGGGCATGCGTGGGTCCACTGCAGATACAGCCAAGCTGGAGCAGACCCTGCCTGTGGGGGCCACTCCAGCCCCTCCGTGGCAGCCAGGGGGGCTGTTCCAGCTAAGCTGGGATCCAGTTAGGATTAGGAGCAACAGCTGGATAGAGAAAACTGTGTGGTAGAACAAAGCAACATCAACACAGTTCCCTTTGGGGCTTGCCCAGAGGGAAAGGCGTCACGTGGCTATTCACTTCTGCAAGATACTATGGGTGAATTTGGGTTGGCAACTAGGGCCAGGAGCAGAGGCAGGTGACACTCCCTCCCTGTCCACGTAGAAGCTGGTCTAGGCATTTGTCGCACCCCCCTGAACTTTTCTTCCATGCCCCCCGTGGAGGGGAGCAAACCCCATAGATTGAAGACCTCTGCTTTAAGGTTTGTTGCTAACGGTGGAGGAGCAGACACACACTGCTCCCATTGTGTGCATGTTTAATCATACTGTGCTTTTAAGGGCACATCAAAGTTTAGTATAATTATTTTTTATCTACATGTCTTTGTAACTGAATGTAACAGATCACTAGGGAAGGGTAGAACAAGAGGTGAATTTGCATACATTAACAACAAAGGCAAAGAAATAAGGACACGGACACTATTTATAGTTGCATAAGGGAAAATATTAAAGCCAATATTAAAAATAGAAATCCACACAACTTAATGCTACCGCTGTCTAAATAAATGAAGAAATAGAGTGTTCCTCCTCGCATCTTCCATAGTCATCCTCTCTGTAATATCACCACTAACTTTATTAAACCAACAGCCTTAGGAACTACTGACTGTGAGGGTTTGGAAATTCCAGTATAGCCAACTCCAAATGTTAAAAAAAAAATCTGGATTTTTGAAAAAAATGAGTTCTTACTTTGCCTTCTTGTTTTTAAGTCTTTGTGGCTGCTGGCCTTGCACACAGGGCATTGGCTGCTGGCCCTGCCCCGTGGCTCCCCTTTCAGCTTCAGCAGCTGGCCCCATGCCTGGGGCATTGGCTGCTGACCTTGGCCCTTGGCTGAAACTCCACTCCCGTCCCTCATCTTGCTAGGGCTCCAGCTTCAGCCCTGTTACCCTGTCCACATCCCCCCCCACCAAGAGCTTTAAAAAAAGCAAATTTCAAATGATTTGAAGCTGAGAAAGTAAACAAACAAAAATTATAACAGTCAAAATATAGTTCCCCTGTTCCAGGCCTGCATTGCTTGGAAGGAAATCAGACTACTTTGGGAAATGAGACTAAAAATTAAGCAGCTGTGTAACTTTGCTTTTCCAGCTACTGACGGTTTTAGAAGACTGTGTTTAAGTAAAACAACTACAGGATTTGCTGTACTAACCCTTCCAGTTCCTGAGAGTCTACTTGTATTGAATGTGAGGGGTTGATTGAATACGAAACACTAGCATCAGACATTGACCAGCCTTTGAACATATGTAGTTACATATTGGCTTTTGAGACACTACAAATGAAGCAAGGTAAAAGCAAAGAATTGTCACTAGGAGATAATCCCCTGCCACCAATAAAAGTCTGGACACTTGCTACAATTTCCTGTATTGTTTAACAAGAAAAGAGAGGCGGGATATTTGGAATTTTTAAGGAATTGATTCTTGTGTCCTCTCTGATCCCACCAGACCTCACAAGTTTATCAGGATCTGGCTGCGTGCCATACATGCTTGGATTGGAGACTCCCCAATGCTTCAGGGAGTGGTACTGGCAATTCTGAAGGTTGCCCCTTGCATGTCAGGAAGGTCTGACTGTAAAAAAACCCCTAAATTTACCAGCTTGTCCTCCTTTGAATGTCTCTCCAGGGTTACCTGTGTTATGGTGTCTGCAAATCCTTCCATCTAAACAGTAATTAGGCAGTTGGGAAGCTTAATGAACCAATTCTTGTACATAGTGTGATTTGTTTAATCTTCCCTCACACTCTTTTTCTTCTGTGTGCTGGATTTTGTCTTGTCCTAGTCTGTGAGATTTCTGAGTCAGACTGTCTTTTTTATTTGTACCCCATTGCAGCCATGGTTCTTGAAAGACTGTGTACTACAAATGAATACTAATAACGAAATGCTTTCCCCATAACAAGCATAGCTTTGCCATCATCCTTTGGATAAGGCATGAACCTGAGGTCCTTAAGGATTAAAGATCTCACAGCAGTTTTTATAAGGATTATTTAACCTTGATTTCCTGGACCCAGTTTGACCTGAGTATTTTTGTTGTTCTTACCTTAATTCTTTATTCATTTCCTGCCCTAAGCCATTGTGTTGCCCTGCTGTGTGATAACATCCTCTGTGTTCCACATCCTCTGATGAGGACATTATAGAAATATAAAGCATCAGCATTATTATTTATTATACAAAATGTATGTCATAAAATGCCTGTGAAAGATGGAAATGTTCATTTTAGTTTTACTGAATCTGCTGGGCTGGAAACTAAATGTAAATCTGGGTAATGTATATCCTTTTCTATTGTGTTTTGCCTCTAGCAGCTTTTAAAATCACAAATGCACATTTTTAATGACTAAATATGACGTTCACAGGGAGACATTCTGCCCCAATTGTTTCATTAGAGAATTGACTTACTAGAAACTGCTTTTAAAGAGTGATGTCTGTGGCTAACCAAGGTATTGCCCCTTAAAAATATGTATTAATAAGTAGAGCAATTTAAAATGGCTTCTTTCTCTCCAAATTGCTACGTTTTAGTGGCAACATGAAATAAAATGAACAGGTGATGTAAAAGGGCTATGCCACACATTTATTTCTCTCCAGATACCAGTATTTCAAGTCAGAGCTATCTCAGAGATTCATGAGAGCTTTCCTATATGGTAACTCTGCAGCTTAATTTTAATAGTTACGTTACGATGAATAACTATGTATTTGTGTGTGTCATAGATATAGATATTATGTAATGGGTTAAAGCAAACTATTAATTATGTACCTTTTCCTCACTTTTAAAATATTTCTGTGGTTTTTCTGGATTTACATATCCCTTGTGGCATAAATCTGAAGCAAACAGAAAACCAACATCAGCTTTTCTTTCCTTTTCCATGCTTATTAATTACAGAGGGTTCCATTTTGCCTGATAGGGTGGACTGGGTGCATAGGATAGTACTATATTGGTGTTCACACACATGTTCTCTAATGCTCCTGTATGCAAAGATCAGTGCCTACCTGCTGCCTCCCTTTGGCACTGCCACTATGTCTTATACAACTCTGCTGCATTTTCTCTTTTACAGGTATGCCTTTATGTTTTCAATATTTGAGTCTTCCTTTTTTGGAGAACTTAAAGGTGGAGATCATTCAGCTATAAAGTTGCATTGGTATAGTAGCTTTTATTTTGTCTACTGTTCATTTTCTGTTCCTCTTTTCTCTGAAGTTTGTCCAGCAACCTGAAATGAGTCATTTTAAGTTTGTGGTTTCTATTGACTTCTGATTTCCCAGTGGATAAAAAATTACATATACATGTGTGTCTTGGAGAGGGGAATTTTCCTACTCTGAGGCACTTTGGGATTTAAGAGGCTGTTGTATTTATTTATAAGGATAAAAAGGCAAAGGATTCTTCCATTCTCTGCTACCAGTTGTACAATTTTAAGGATTTACTTGTATGCCTTTGAATGATCTAATTGGTTTTGGTTACTGCTGTATGTACAATACAATCAATTATTTTGTGCTAATGTTCACTCTGATTAATTTATTAATCAGAAGGATTAAAAAAGAAATAAAGGATAAAAGATAAAATGAAAATCTCTGTGTAGATAAACAATATATCCTGAAAAAAATGGTTAGAAAATTCAAAGATAACAATGTCATTATTAAAACTGAAAAGCCTAAAATTAGATACAGATTTTGTTTTGTTTTACACACAAGCTTATGGGCATCATGCTTTGTCCCTTTGGGTGGCCTGTTTCATGACTGTGGCGACTGCTGACACAAGAATTCTGCTCTCTGACAGGCTACGTTTACACTGCAGGCTTTTTGCGCAAGAAGCTTTTTGTGGAAGAGATCTTCTGCAAAAACTTCTTCCGCAAGAGCGCATCCACACTGCATGGACGCTCTTGTGCAAGAAAACGCTGATTGCCATTAACAGAGTGCCCATCAGAGCACCTGTTCCTTTTCCGATAGGCCCTTTTTGCGCAAAAAACCCCTGTTGAGCGTCTACACGCACCTTTTTGCGCAAGAACTCTTGCGCAAAAAGGAGTTATTCCTCCTAGAAAGAGGTATACCTACACTTCAAAAAGCCCTCTGTTCTGCCGCTCAACTGTAAATTTTCTTGCGCAAAAACGCGCTTGAGGTGTGGACTTGCCACGGGTTTGTGCACAAAAACCCTGTAGTGAAGACATAGCCTGAGAATAGGATTCTTGTGACTTTCTATGTTTTGTTCAGTCACAGGGAGGGAAGCATGACATGTAGGTTTACATCAAATGCAGATGTGTAAAGCTAAGCGGGGAATGCTTCATCGTAGCTGTAGATTGAGCTGTGTCAATTAAACGTGCTCTGAGGAGAGCTAGACAATATCCCACTGAAAGAAACCTACAGAATCCCATAAGCAGTTGTGAAGAACAATGGAGCTAAAAAGTTAGCAGTCATAGGAATTTTTTTTAACTTCCTAGTGTAGGTTAACAAGGAGTGACACACAATACTCTGTATCTTTACTGAATGGAGTGTAAAGTTGGGCTGGAGATAGGGGATTACCATTTATACTGGGGATCAAAAATAGTGTCTATGATCAGGTGAAACAAAAGACAGGACTATGAAGCACTTTAAAGACTATCAAGATGATTTATTAGGTGATGAGCTTTCGTGGGCCAGGCCCACTTCCTCAGATCAAATTGTAGAAGAAAATTGGCATGACCATATAGACCAAAGGGATACAATCAAAAAAAGTGAACACATATAAAATTGACAAATCAGATTTTAGAACAGAGGAGGCTGGGGGGGGGGGGGGGGGGGAGAGATTAGTGTCTATGAGATAATGACAATAGGGGTGATAATTTAGACCCCCCTCTGTTCTAAAATCTGATTTGTCAATTTTAAGTGTGTTCACTTTTTTTTATTGTATCTCTTTGGGCTATATGGTCATGCCAATTTTCTTCCACAATTTGATCTGAGGAAGTGGGTCTGGCCCACGAAAGCTCATCACCTAATAAACCATCTTGATAGTCTTTAAAGTGCTGCATAGTCCTGTTTTTTGTTTCAGCAAGACCAGACTAACACAGCTACATCTCTATTACTATTCTCTATGATCAGATGGTCTGTGTGGATTAGAGTTGGCATAAAGTCTAGCTGCTGTCACTTATTATACCTGACCCTGGGAGAAAGCAGAGCAAAACGCTTGACATGGCTTTGCTTTATGTAGCCACCAGGTCAGGAATGAGCAGTAATGACAAATGGATGTTGGGGATCACATCCCAAGCACGGTGTGTAACAGTTTCCTGGGAGAGATGTAGCCATGCTCACGGACCCCTGATGGGTTTTGTCTTCTGCTTACATTCTGGCAATGTTTGTATAGCTTGTCATGCCAATGAAGTCTCATGTAGACATGAAAAAATTGTGTTAGAACATAATTTTGTCTTGCCTTTATGGATGGGATAAAACCATGTTGGAAGCTTGTTGTATCCCTCTACTACAATCTAGTCACCTCACCTAGTTCTGTATCTTAATTATAGATGGCTGAGGTACAACAAGGCGAACCTGTGTTGTGATATAGACCAGGCACTGCTGTATTAGAACACAGTGATCCAACATGGTAGATGTGTAATGCTGCTAGTGCTGTGCTGTTAAATCATATCTGTGCTGCTAGTTTTAAAATAGATTTGGGAATCCGTCTGTTGGTTAGTGTCCTCTGCATCCATTTTGTGATATTTGTAAGGCACAGTGCACAATTGTGTTAAATCTTGCAGGCTGGAGTCTTAAACACACTCTTTCCCATAAACTTTTTGTAATGCTGTAGGAACAATGCCAGAGGCTAAGTCTACACTGGCACTTTACAGCTCTGTAACTTTCTGGCTCATGATTCTGAACCCTTCCCTCCCGTCAAGAGGAGCAAGCTACAGCACTGTAAAGTGCTGGTGTGAACTAGGCATCGTGCGCCCAGCACTGTTAGCTACTCCCCTCCCCTCACTTCCAACACTCCTGCCGTGGCCACACTTTCAGTTCAAAGCGCTGCTGCAGCGCTTTAAACTTAGGTGTAGACAAAGTATGAGTCTTAGAATTTCAGAAGAGTGAGGGGGATGTACAAACCAGGTTTTGACATAGTTAGGGTTTATTTTTCAGCTAATGTGGATAGTGTTGAATAGGCCACTTGGAGAATGTAGAGTTTTGTATTCTTTATTTTACCTGACTTGCCTTTCTGTTCCCTCCTTCCCCTCAGGGGAAACAGTGAGTTATATAGTTTCACCTCTTAATCTTCTTTGACTGGACTTTAATTTCAGCCGAGTGCTACCTATCATATTATATGGGGGGGCGGGTGGGAGGAAGGAGGTGCTGAGGATAATACCTCAGTAAGGGTCTTATGATTGTCTTCTGATGCATTGTGTTGTAAGGATAAGTCATAACTGTTTGCTCAAATCCCTATGAGTTTTTCTTCAGAATGAAGTGATTAACTTCTGTGGTAAACTTCCTCTTGTCTAGGGCATCCAAGCTTTATGCTGAGCTTGACAGCATTCAAGATTTTCTGCCCACGTAGGCTATTAGCTTCTGCTTATCCTTTGGTTCCACTGCCTGGTGAAATATTAGATAACGGGAAAAGAGCTTATCTTACATGCGTCTGAACTGACAAATATGGCAGCCTTTCAGTAAAAAGGCTAATGCAGACGAGGCCTTTTCCTGGATGGAATAAGAATGAGCCCGGTACTTGTCTTGTCCCATTGACAATGGTCAGATGCGTACAGCATGATTTCCATAGCATCCAGACAGCCAGCATCTCTAATATCTACCTGTCTAGTCAATACATCAGCTTTGCTAGAGCAGAGAGCTAGAGTTTGTTATTGAGACTCATTTCTAATGCATCGAGAACAAATCTTTTTACTGCCCCTCTTTGTTCCAGAGTAAACATTGTGAGCGGCATGAATTTATTTCCTTCACTGATAAATAACTGTGTCAGTTACCTTTGTTTTGTTTTCCTAATAAGATATTTCTCTAAAATTTTCATAGGATCTACTTTGCATAATGTTAGGCAGGAGAGAAGGGAAAGGGAGAGACAAGGATTTGTTAATATTCTGAATGATGCTGTTAGGTGAGCATTAATTTTGTCTCTTGATCAAAATGTGAGACAAGATTCCCCATGTTGTGGACTATACCCATGGTTGGAGAGAGGGAGCAGGGGGCTGGGATGTCATTCCCTCCCTGGCCAACTCTGAAGTGTTAACTAGGGATGTAAGCAACTAGTCGAGTCACTACTCGACTAGTCGCTTCTCCCACCCCCTTTCCTGCTTCTATCAGAGAGAGGCAGCATGGTGCTGGGGGAAGCCAGCTTAAAAGCTGGTCCCCTCCCCCAGCACCATCTCTGCAGGGGGCTTGGGGAGGCAGAGGCACAGTGGGGCACTGGGCACGAGCTGGGATTCAGCTGATTCCCAGCTAGCACCTGGTCCCTGACTCTGCGGCTCTGCCTTTTAAATGTATTAAAAGGACAGCTGTTTCCCAGCTCACTCCCAGTCCTCCCACTGTGCCTCTGCAGTTTCCCCCCTTATCAACTACTTGAGTAGCCATTGGAAATTCCATCGACTACTTGATTAGCTGATTAAATGCAATTTAACATCCCTAGTGTTAACCCTTTTCTTGCTAGCACCATTGTGTGAAAATGGAATTGCAATGGAACCTGTGTTGGTGACCCTAATCAGATAGTTACCCTAAAACTTGAAACAATTTCCTGTGTGCAAAGAACTCCACCAGTGAACAGTGGAGGCGTTCTGTCCATCAGTTTCATCTTTAGTTTTAAAACCCATTCAGTTACCAGCCCATATGTTATGGAGAAAAGTTTCAAAATGTGATACAAATGTAAAGGAAAATGTTTTGGGTCTCTGAGTTTGCAGGCAGCCTGATGGAGAACAGTGAACTGCATGAAGTTTGCTTTTAGTCCATAGGCTAAGCAGCCAGACTGTTTGCACGGGAGTTTCTCTACAACAGAAGACAAAGAATCTTCACTACTACATAGAAGAAGCTGTCACTCCAACTTCTGTGGTACTCCAGCTACTTTTGCTTTGGTGCTTTACAGTGCTTGCACACACACTCTGCAATATATACTGGAGAGATAGCTGGGGGATTTGCCTGCCAGGGATCCACTGAACCCACATTAAACCTGCCCTGTGGCCAGTCTGGTTAGCATTCATACACTTCTCCCTTCACAGGCTCCCTAAATTCCCTCTTCCAAGCAAGGGAACCTCAGTAGTTGATTAACAAGTGGATACTCCAAGGCTACAGAGATAAGCTAAGATTTTCCCCTAAAAGAGAAACTCAGTGGGTTTTGACTCTTGAGCTTCTCTTTGTGTCCCAGTGTCTGAATTCATTTTACCACTAAATGTTAGTACATTTTTGGAACTGTCAAGCAGTATCCATCTTACCCCTACTGGACAAAGGCTTTGGTGACCTGTACAAATAATCTTTTAGCTGCTTAGCTACTGTATGTATAATTTGTCAAGGAAAGATTGCATAGAAAGGAGTGGCTAGAGTTAATTGCTTGGGAACTTTGCTGTACTTTTGAAAAGCAGTGTTTTTGCTCTGATGGCTGCAGTCTGCTCCATTTTATGTAAATTAGATGTAGCCCTCAAGGTTTCTAGGGTGGATCTCCCATTGAGCAATATTTGGGCATCCGTCCCCTGGAAGCTAGGCCAGTTTTGACATGCTGCTTTAATATTTTCTGGCAGTAATATAAAAAGACTTAGAAATCTTTTGTTGTCATCACATTTAGCAATGAAGCATTTCTCTCTCTCTCATGATAGCCAGAAATAAGATTATGAAGTTTGTTGCACATAGACTGCAATCTCGTTTCTCCTTTGTGGTGGGAACTGACAAGTCAGTGATGGCTCAGTGCTGTATGTCCTAGCTGTTCTTGCTGTACACATTTGTGTGTATCAGGAAGTGCTGGTTTTGGCATACTTTCCACTTGGCACACAGAGTGGTGAAACTTCAGATTTGTATTTGTGATAAAGTTCAGGAAAGAAAAAACTGTGGCAGGTGTTTCCTAGTTTCTTAGCTGCACTGAAAAATTTAAATATGATATGGCGTGCTATGAATGAGTCAGTTTAAACAGCACACAAATTAACATTCCAATAAGACTGAAAAATGCAGACTATCTTGTTAACTGTACAAAATCACGTGGGCCAAATATTGTATTGCCAATCTGTTTTCTGGCTTGTAAAAGCAAGTGATGAAGCTTATCAGTTTATACTAGCTTTATACAAGATAAAATGTTAACCTCCTAAGCATTGTTATGTAACGTTCCAGCTCCCAAGTAGGAATCATTTTTGTGATTATTTTCTGAAAGGAAATCTTATATATATTCTCTGTGGGAAAGAGTTTCAAAAGGCAGTTGGATGCCCAGCTCTCATTGAAGCCAAAGGTTTGACTGAGTCCTTTCAAAATCCCAGTCTAAATCTGTTTTGTTTGAAGGCTTTATCCCTTCGCCAACCCATTTACTGAAAATTTTGCTTGAATTTCCACAAGTGGTCTGCACAAGCAGGACAGCACAAGTGGAACAAAGTTCATTTGTAAAACCTTGATCTGATCCTATTGCTACTACTTCTAAATTAGGAACAAGAACAGGAGTGGGCAAAATATGGATTTGTCTTGCCACTGTCCTGTGGCCCAGCGGGACCCTTGGGCAGGCTCTCTGCTTGCTGTGCCCCGTATGCTACTCAAAGAAGCCAGCTGCGAGGAATATGTGCTCTCAGTGTGCTGTACACAGGGAGGGGGAAATCTTTGTGCACTGCCCCTACCCCCAGCACAATCTCACAGCTCCCATTGTCTGGTTTCCAGCCAATGGGAGCTGCCTGGGTTGTGCTTGTGATGCAGACAGTGTGCAGAGAGCCCCTCCGTCCTCAAGGTGTACACAGCACACAACCCAAATCCCTGCCCCAGGTCACAAATCCCTCCCAGATGCTACACCCCTTGCCTAGATCAGAATCCTTTCCTACACCTATACCCCCTCCCAGACCCTGCACCTCCTTCTGCACCGCTATCCCCTGCCCCAGGTCACAACCCCCTCCTTCAGCCAAACTCCCTCCCAGACCCCACAGTCCTTCCTGCACTCCAGTCGTCTATCGCCAACCTCCATCTCAGACCCCACGCCCCCTCCATTAATAGCATGGAAGAGTGCGACAGTAGTCGACTTACCAAATTCTTGGTGTGGCCCCCCATCAAAAATTATTGCCCACCCCTGACCAAGAATCTACCTGTACTTCTGGAATCTGATCAGTGAAATTCACAACAGCTTTGCTTATGTAAAACTGTAAGAAAAAAAGTCTCTCCATTTTTACATATACTTCAAGCCTCATTCCCTTCATCAGCGCAGCTCTTAGGTAAGTGGGGGTGGGCGCTGCGTGATTCGGTTCAGAAGCTCATGCATGACTTTACTTTAGTGAGAAAAGTAGCAGCAAAGCCATGTGAACAAGGGCACCGCTCCTGGAGAGTGGGGGGGGCGGGGATGGGTGGCAGTAGCCGTGTGTACCAGGATGCAACTTGCTTTTCTTCCCAGGGAAAATTACTTAGATTCTGTGGTTTATTCCTCTGTCCCCTCCCTTCACCAACCAGGAGTGAGAGGCATGCGCAAAATCCAAGTACTTTCTCCTCGCTCGCTGAAAGGGGAACAGGAAGAAAAGCAAGATGCATAGCTGCTGCCCCCCCTGCTCTCCCAAAATGGCGCCCTTGCATGCCAAGCACTTTTTCCTGCTCCAAGGGCTGAACACGCTTCCTCTGTTGTGTTCTTAATTTAGACTTGGGGAAAGTGAGTCTAGCTCCAGAAACCAGACTTGAAGTGTTGCTAACTCTCATGATTTTATTGCGAGTCTTGCGTTATTTTGTGTTTTTCTTAAAGCATCAGCTGCCGGAATCAAAAGACTACATGAATATCTGAGCTGAAAAGTATGACCCACGTACATCTTAAAGGTTCAGAAACCTGAAGGCAAACAAAAAGAATCCAATTTTTTTTATCTAAGCTCATGATTTGAGCGGGGGAGGGGGTGACTTGTAATAATTCAATGTTAGATGTTGGCAATATTGTACTCTGGCCTGTTCCATGGTAATGTGGATTCAGACTGTGGCAATGGCTATTAGAAGATCAAATAACTCACCCTGATCTCAGTGGAGTGCTTCTTGGCTGGAGTGTGACAGAGATGAATCCATTGTCGCTACTAGTTCAGT
The DNA here is from genome assembly GCF_052426305.1 of Pelodiscus sinensis. Lineage (NCBI taxonomy): Eukaryota > Metazoa > Chordata > Testudines > Trionychidae > Pelodiscus > Pelodiscus sinensis. Next base: position 90,162,545 of record NC_143053.1, read on the forward strand.
TGTAAACAGAGACCACCATTTAGGCCTGTACTCTCTACTGATTTACATTTGTTTGAGTGGACAATACTGTGTGTGAGTTATACATATAAAGAATTATTTTATTCAGGGTAGCACAAGCAAAAGATGATGTGCTTTAACCGCTTATTTTGACAGTACAAGGTAGGAAAGGGCCTTATTTTACTTCATAGCTCTACAGAATTTAGTGATGGCAGTTGTTACTAGGGAACAATCTGTTCTAGTTTCTGTAGTGGGAAAATGTGAATATTTACAGGGATTGGTGAATTTCCTCTTAGTTTCCAGTGGTGGCTCACAGGCATTTGCACCTACCTGCAGGAGTAACATGATCTGTCACGAGAGATCTGTAAAAATTGCACCATTGCATGCATGTTGTTGAGAGGCAAAGGTGAAATTCATATGAGTAGCGCTTTCCCATCAGACAGACAGAAACTGAGTCATAACTCTTAGGAAACAAATATCCTATTCATTTGCTCAGCTCCTTTTGGATAAACCATTACTACACTAAATCATGCATTACAACTCGAGGAAGAGATTTCACAACGTAAATAAAACCAATTACTAAGACAGATTAGTTCGTGTTTCATTGTACTATCTAATGCAGAGATGGCAAACCTAGGTTAATGAATGGCCCTCCTTCCTCTCAGTGGGCCTCAAAAGTGTCATAACCAAGGATAGTTTTACTAACTGTGCTTGTGTAGCCCATAGGCCGGCTGGATGAAGTGTCCTCTGTAGTGGAACTAACACAGGTTGGACCTCCCTGGTCTGGCACTGTCAGGACCTGACTGGTTCCAAATGAGAGAATTTGCCGGACCAGGGGAGGTCTCCTGCCACCAGCCCTCAAGCCCTTCTCCTGCTGCTGGCAGGCTGCCCCAGCCGGCACCCTGCCTCACCTTCCCCTCCAAACTGGTGGGCTGCTTGCCCAGCTGCCGCCAGCTCCGTGGGCGCAGCACAGGCTCTGGCTCCTGCTGCGGGGCTCTGGCCCCACGCATCCAGGAGCATCTGCAGGGCTCCTGCCCTGGCCCCACGTTCCAGGAGGCTGTTGCGGGGCTCAGGTCCCATGCTGCTGTGGGAATCCAGCCCCGCGTTGCCACAAGGCTCTGACTCCAATCCCATGCTCCCGGGGGCTGCCATGGTGTCCTGACCCTGCATTCCAGGATGCTGCTGCGGGGTTTGAGCCCAGGATCCAGGGGGCTGCCAGGGGACTACAGCTGCGGAACCGCGCTGCCACTGGCTGCTGTGAGGCTCTGGCCACGGTCCCACACTCTCCCCAGCTGGGCTGCTGACCCTGTTGCCCCTGGCTGGTGGCCGTCCTGCCCTTAGGCTCCTGGGTTCTCTAGTCCAGGAGCAACTGTGGCCCTGCCAGACCATGGATGTTGCTGGACCAGAGAGTGCTGGTTTTCAGAGGTACAACCGGAACCACTTACAGAGAATAATGAGTCTGCTCTACAGCCTTAGTAGCTAGCAGGCTTTTAGCTCATACGTTAGAGGTTCATGTTCTAAGCTCCCAACATCCCAGGTTCAATTCTGCCTGTCAGCATTACACTTGGGTACCTAGAATTTGCAGGGTGTGCTGATTGAACCATTGCAGCACTTTAATTGGATGCAGAGGGAGCACATGGCTCTCAGAGTCAATGTTGTGTGCAGTCAACACGCATCTCACTTCACATGCCCTTGCTTTATGGGCATGTCACTTTAGTAATATGAAAGGGGGGGAACCCTACATGGTCAGAAAACAGCAGAATTTGGCAACCCTGTGCATGGGCAATGGTAAACAAAATGTTTCACAGGCCACACTTAGAACCCCAATGGAGCACATGCTGCCCAGCACTGGTCTAATGGCATGTTCTCATAAAGATTTTCCCCAGCAGACCTATCACATCTATGATACACTTGATCTCCATCAACCTCCTCACACCAGTTATTCCTAGACCTGTTTCCTCCCCAGCAGTGCAATGCAGTCCTGCTGCATTATGAGTTTATTTAGGGTTAGTCCACTTTTTGTGTATGTATCCAGACAGCTTGCATGCAAGCACTGTTAGAGAAACAATAACAGAATCGCAAAGGGCATTGAATATCCATCATTGATCCAGTCTGTCATACCACTTATGGATCCAGTCATCAGTATGAATGCACTTCCTTGTTTACCTCTGTATTAAAAACAACTGATGATGCGATTCGTGGATTTTGAAAAAAAATCGGATTCTACCACCATTCATCAGAGTAGGCATATTGATTTCCCCCTTTCTCCCGTTTAGACAGCATTTCCCCCCTGCTCCTGCTTTTAGTGGAGAAAATACACTTAAAAACTTAACTAGATGCAAGCAGCACTCAGCTTTGCTGTTCTTGTCTCCTTATGTGTATGGCTCTCCTTTGTGAACCTCCAAGCATGCAGAGAGGTCGGAGTGTTGCTGTGCAAATCTGAGGAAGATGCTGACCAGTGTTCCCTGTAAGATTTTCCATCCACGAGCAGAGAGAGTTTTTTCTTGTGCACCAATATTGACGTCATGCGTGCTCGTTCGGATGTGTGCCACTGTGGCACCCACCAGTTATTTTTAATATATGTATACACACACAATTTAAATTGTTATAGAAGAAAAAAATATTAAAACAAGGGATAATTAACAAGGTGCGTGACCCTCCTCCCACCCCCACCCCCCACACAGAAAATACACACACACACACACTGAAAACCACCCAGCTTGGCACCCAGTCTCCCATCCAGCCTTGCTCCCACCATCCCTGAATCCATGGGCTCCCCAACTCTTGCACTCCCATCCTGTGCACCCTTCACCTCTAACCCTGCATTGTGCCCCCTCTGCCCCAACTTCAGCACAGTGCCCCTTTCATTCCAACCCCTGCACTTTCTTTCCAGCCCAATCCAGTCAAAAAAGTGTTGTCATTTGTAAATGAAAGCATCGTCCCTCTCCATTGACTCTAAAGCTCATTCTGCAGTTGCAAGTGAATGACATTCGGAAGATGAATTTAGGGATATCACCAGAAAGTTTCATCCAGCTCTTTTTCTTCAGTTCACATTACTACACAGTATATAGGATATAATCTAATTATTGATTATATTTCTAACAGTTTCTGCATGTTTTAGACCCCTGTGAATCATAGAAAAATCCCTTTACTATGTCATCATCAATTGCTATTGATTTAGCATCAAAATAATCAATATTCATTAAGAAATGTTTAGTTGCCTCTACACACAGTGTGTGTGTATGTGTGTGTGTGTGTGTGTGTGAGAGAGAGAGAGAGAGAGAGAGAGAGAGAGAGAGAGAGAGAGAGAGAGAGAAAACTTCCATGGGGAGAAAAATAGTCATTGGCACAATCAACACTTGTGACATGATTGATGCCTTCAGAAGTGATGAGAATACTGTATAGAGGGTCAGAGAGAACTGTTCTTCTTTATGTCGTTTAGGCTCCTCAATAAATATGAACAGGGAGCAGAACACTTCTCTAGTCATCTGCCATCTATTTTAACCCTCAGATAACTGCAGACTTACCTTTTGAGATCCTGAGACCAAGCCCTTTAGTGGAACTGAAACTAGGGCACCCTACACCGCGAAGCCCCGGCTCCAGCCCTTGCTGCTGGAGCAGCCACCGGAGTGGCGCCCCCCTTCCCTCCCCATGTCTCTGGCCCTGGAAGGGGCCACCGGAGCAGGTACTGCCCACAACATGGCTCCGTCCCTTTGGCCCTAGCCGTGGCCACTAGAGCAGGCGCTACCCACGATGTGGCTCCAGCTCTGTCCCCAGACGGGGCCCTTGGAGCAGATGCTACCCACAACGAGCTCTGGCCCTGGATGGGAATGCCGGAGCAGGCGCCACCATTACACGAGGCGAGGCTGCGGCACAGCCAGGGCTGCCAAAGTCACCTGCCGGACGGCCAGCGTCTCCAGGCTTGGGGAAGGGCTGAAGCTAGGACCAGCGCCACGTGGGGGCTGCCCTGCTGCTCCTGGGACAGGTCAGCCCCCACGTGGCTTCACCCTGGAAAAGCTGAGCAGCCATTGTGCAGCTCTGCTGTGGAGGTGTGGGCGGACCTGAAATTCTTGATGCGTGCCCACGTAGGTGCACACCTTAGAAGGAACTGATGCTGACCCCGTCCTTTGGATTGCGATATGTTCACCTGTCACTGAGAAACAGATTGAGTGAGCTCTTTTAGTGCGTCAGCCAGACTTGGTCTACTATGACTGATCCTTAAGTGTAGTCACAAACACGTGCTATATTTGTCTTGCAGGAACCTTCATTGTGTTTCTGAAGCAAATGGCTTCTCCCGTAATTTTTTGCTGTTTGAAATCTACTGCCACTTTCTAAATCTATATACACTTTATTTTCAGGAGCTTAGATTGATCAGTCCACTCCTCTTTTCTCATTTAGCTAATTTATGTACTTTCCTCTCAGGATTTCTTAATGAGTCTAAAATGACCTAGAAGACGAAATTTAAAAAATGGTATTTCACTGCAGCTTTCCCTTACTCCTTCCTTACTCCTTTCACTCTCCATTCCAAGATCACTTGCCTATATTGCACGTACTGATCTGGGCTCCAACTAAGACTTCAAGCCTGAAACTCTGGGGCTACGTCTACAGTGGCATGATTTTCCAGAAATGCTTTTAATGGAAAAGTTTTACGTTAAAAGCATTTTCGGAAAAGAGCATCTAGATTGGCACGGACGCTTTTCCGCAAAAAGTGCTTTTGCGGAAAAGCGTCCGTGCCAATCTAGACACGCTTTTGCGCAAAAAAGCCCCGATTTTCGCGATCGGGGCTTTTTTGCGCAAAACAGTACTGTGCTGTCTACACTGACCCTCTTGCACAAATGATTTGCGCAAGAGGGCTATTGCCCGAACGGGAGCAGCACAGTATTTCCGCAAGAACACTGACGATCTTACATGAGATCATCCGTGTTCTTGCGGAAATTCAAGCGACAGCTGGCAAGTTTTTCCACAAAAGCAGATGATTTTGCGGAAAAACTTGCCAGTCTAGACACAACCTGGGAGTAATGAGCACAATCACTGAGATTAAAATAATTCTCTGAACTCCAGGTTGACCACATCACCTGCTTCTAAAGCTTTAGTGCATGCTAATTGTCAGCAGTCTGAAAGCATGGTTATTCTGTGTAGGAGAGAGTAGGGATTTTTGCAGATTTTAGGCTTAGGTTTGCTGTGAATTAGTCAAATTTGCTTTGAAGTTAGGAATACTGATTTCTCCTTTATGGATTTAGAAAAGGGTGCAGGAATCTTTTGTTCTTTATGTATAATCACTCTATGTGTAATCATACAGTGGTCAATCATATGCAGTCCTGTGGTCCAGCTCTGCTACTGTGTGACTTGCTGTGTGACTTTTAGCAAGTTACTTATTTTGTCTTGATGTAAAATCCTAGTTGAAACAAGATGCAGTTAGTATTTAACCTCAGTGTAACTAACTGAGGTCAACACTGCATCTGCCACCTAGGGTTTACCTTGACTAGCTGAAGTATAAACCACCTGTGTGCCTTGACTCCACTAGGAATTTACATTGAGTTTATATCTCAGTTCAACACTCCTCTTTTAGCAGTGAAGACATGGCCAAAGTTTGGCTTTTCTCTCTCTGAGCTATTCTGGAAGACAACAGACTTGAAACAGACATGGGGAAGTTCTCTGAGCAATTTTGCCTCCCCTGAACAGGATGGTTCAGGAGGATCTCTGAGGGCAGTGTGTTCAGTAGGGCTTGTCTCTACATTATTATTTTCTTATAATCTCCAATGACTAGGTACCACCTTCACTGTTTCACTGGGGCTAAGAGTAATGCAAGCACTACTGCAGACTGGTCAAAGGAATTCTTATAATCAATGAATGCTGTTAGAGCAGATCTAGATGATTAAAACATTGGCAGCCTGTTTGTACTTAGCCCTTTTGCTGTCATACCCACTGGCAGCAGAGCAGCAGTGGGAGATTTACAAGGAACACTAATAAAGCTGAGATCTTGTGGTCCTTGTTGCTACTGTACAAGGGGGTGGTGTGAATGATGAAAGCCTCTGCTTCCAGTTACCAGCCAGCACCAGTGGCTAGGCAGAGCTATGGAATCTAGCCATATCCCCAAGTCACAATCCTCCAAACCTGTATTATTGTTATACCATATAATAGTACTAAAAAAATCTCCTCTCCTCCTCCTACTATTTTCAATCTCTGATTTTAATCCTAGTTGTTTCACACCTTCATGTGTGTTACTTTTTTTTTTTTTTTAGAGCCTAGTTTAGCATGCCTAAAGATTCTCAGAAAGGTCCGTGCACTGTTCAGGTCCACAAAACCTTGCAATTAATGTTGTTTGGTGGGAAGGAAGCCCTAAAATATTTGGATAGCATGTTAATTTGCAATCAGTTTCTTACCATTCTTTCTCTCTGGCGGTCGGATAGTTTGCTCGCAATTCAGGATGATGCAAATGAATAATGTACCTGGCATGAGACTCATTAAAGTCCCAAAGGGTCTCCTTTTGGTGATACGGTGAATATTCTTTTTTGTGTTCAAAATACAGTTAATGCCTTATTTAGCAACATATATTTCAACAGCATAGGTTTTAGTTTGTATGTTGGGGGATGATTCTTGCATATGCAGACATTCTAGCACCCACTGTTATTTCTGTCTATCTCTTGTCACTCTCATCTACGTTATTTCCATGTAAGGATAATGTATTATGTGATCTCTCAGGTTTTTAATGTATCCTTTGAATCACCTCTTATAACTGTTTCTTGAATGAGCTGTTAAAAAAAAAAAAGTAGGGCTGAATCCTTTGCTTTCTGGCTGGAGCCACTCTGGGAACGGTGAGAGTTTGGGGTAAGGTTGAGCACTACCATTATATTCCTGAGAACTAAACTGTTAAGTTCACAAACCAAATCATAGAAAGTAAGTGTAACTCTGTGCACAACTTACATAGCACAGCATTGCGTTCATTGTCAGGGAAAATGTCTGAAGAACGCAATATTTTTCCTTTCCATTCTTTATTATTATTGATCTTTCTCTAGTTCAATCTGACCTTTCCTGATAATTATATAGCCTGCTTCTACAGCTGATGATTAGATTAGCTAATCAAACAGGCAAAAAGCAGTGAAATATGAGCAAAATAAAGGACAGAAAGAGTTCTGCTATTTTCAGTACAGATGATTTGATTCTTGAGGTTTTAATGGAATTAAATGGAGGATTGAATTAGTCAATGATTGAATTAAGTGAAAGTCACTGAATACCGGTATTTAACATAACAGATCTCTGCACAGAATTTTGATTCCCAACCACTCCCTTATGGATATTTTCACAGTCTGAATAGTCCTGAACAAATTATCACTTGCATAGTTCAGCAGGCCTTTCCATGTGCACAGTTTCTGATTCTGTGTGCATCAACACTAGGAAATTCCTTACCTATTTTTCAGCAATGGCACAGCTGCACCAATATTACCAAGCAGTGTAAGCCGATGTTCCCTCTAAGCTGCTGGGCAGCACAAACTCACAGGTGATTAATCAGCCCCGCCCAGTCAGTCAGCTCCACGCACCTGTCCCTGAGCCTCTGACTGGGCGCGACTGATTAATCACCTGTGAAGCTGTGCTGCTGCACATCTTAGAGCAGGGGTGGGCAATAATTTTTAAAAGGGGGCCACTTCAGAAATTTCTGAAGTGGTCCTGGGCCACCCCAGAAGGGGCAGGGCCTTGGGAAGGGATGGGGCCAGGAGACTTCTTGTGCTACCCCCTCAATCCCCCAATTTGCTTGGGGTAGGATGGCACGAGAAGTCTTTCCCCCTTCTTCACCCACCCTGCCCCCTAGGGAGAAACGCTAACTGTTTTAAAGCAGCTGGCGGTTCCCTTTAGGTGCCTAGTGGGAGGAGATCTCTTGCACTCTCCCTGCCTTCAGGCCAATCAGGGCCTTGGGGCAGAGGAGCGCACAACATCTCCTTGTGCAGCAGCTAGAGGCATGCTGGCTGTTTTAAAACAGCCAGGATGTCTCTCTAACCCAGGGGTGGGCAAAGGGCCCTCTGCAGGCTGGATTCGGCCTGCCAAGCCACTAGATGTGACCCACGGCTGCCCTGCCACTCTCCCACCCCCTACCCAATCAGAGCCTGGGGGTAGGGGAGCATGTGGTGGCTAGAGAGACACACCAGCTGTGTGTGTCTCTAGCCGCTGCACACCCCTAGCAGGGCAGGGACAGGATGTGAGAGTCTTCACACGCTCTCCCCCTTCCCCACCAAAGGCGCACAGCAACTAAAGATTGGCCTGAGGTTGGGGAGCTGCAGGGCGGCCATGGGCCAGATTCACCAGCTTGGTGGGCCGGATCCGGCCCACGGAGGGCCCTTTGCCCACCTCTGGCTTAGAGGGAACACTTGTGAAAGCTATAGAGTAGACCCAGGATGTCCAACACACTAGCCACATGTGGCTATTTGGCTGGTTGAGTGTGGCTAGTTGGCTTGAACAGTGTGGCTATTTGGCCAGTTGAGCGTGGTTGGTTTGCGATAGCAGTAGCCACTATAGAACTACTTCCGTACTGGTTGGACTCCACAGGAGTAGATGGAGTGCAGATATTTTTACCATTATACCATCTAACCCTGCTTACATGACAGTGGTAAAATGCTTGTGCCCAGCCTTAGCTAGTATTAATAGACCCACTAGGCATGCCAACAGGACAGAGCAGTTTGGATGGGCAATTTAAAAGGGCTCAGGCTCTCATGCTGCTGCTGTAATAGCTCTATCTGCTCTGAGGAGAGCATCTCTTGATTGAAAGATGCTTTTGATATGCCCCATGCACATTCCAGGGTGGGATTACTGGGCCTCAGAACCTGTATGTGGCATGTCAAAAGCATCTTTTAATCAAGAGATGCTGCTGTGGCTTTCCTCAGGGTAGACTGATTGGTTCGAGGAAGGGAAGGGGAGGCACTGTTCGGCTGCCCAGGAGTGGTGGACTGAGCTAGGCCAGCCCAGGGCTCCTCTGGTGAAGAGGGATGGGTGGGGGGAGGGCACTTCGTGTTTCTCTGGGCAGGACGAGCATTGATTTCTGCTCTGTGGCACAGAATTGCTGTTGGTGGGCCTGAGACATAGAGTGGTGCTAGGTAAGGATGTTAAGGACTAGTTGACTCCCCCCTTGCTGCCTCTATCAGATAGAGACAGCAAAGCGGGGGGGGGGGGAGTAAGAGGTGATACTTCAAAGCGGCAGCGCCGCCCGGAGCCCACAGCCAGGCTCCAGGCAGTACTGCCCCTTTGAAACACTGCCTCAGCGTTTCAAAGCAGCACCTCAAGGAACTGACCCTGGGCTCCATGTGGTGCTGCCTCTTTAAGGGAGCCACATGGAGCTAGGGGCCAGGTATGTGTGACGCTGCCACTTTGAAATGCTGAGAGTACATTTCTAAGAGGCAGCACCGCATGGAGCCCGCGATCAGCTCCATGCGGCGCTGCTTTGAAACACTGAGGCGACATTTCAAAGGGGTAGGGGCATGTGGAGCCCAGGGTCAACTGGGAAATACCCAGCTGACCCGGGGCTCCACGTGGCATTTCAAAGTGGCAGCACAACATGGAGCCTGGGGACTCTTGTGCATTTCAAAGCTGGCACACCCACATGCAAAGTTGGCACTTCCCTCTGGCCCCGGGCTGCACACACAGTTCTGCATTCCTCCTTTGAAATGAAGGAATGCAGACGTGCCTGTCGACTAGTCGAGTAGTTGATGGAAATTCCATCGACTACTCGACTAGTAAATTAATCATTAGTTACCATCCCTAGTGCTAGGTCAATAATAGGTATTCCCAAAATTGCCAGTGAATACAGAGCACTTTGGATACTGAGGACACTCTTGAGACAGGACGATGTGATATGTACGTTGTTTCACAGTGTCCGGCTCTAGTTCCAGGACCTAGTTTGATTACTTAGTCACCTACCGGAAAACAAAACACCACCTGCATGGCCTGCATATAGACCATGTGGGCATTGGAACTGTGGATCAAGCATGGTTGTTTTGTCTTTGAAACATGGTCTGGTGTCAGCTGTTTAACTGAGGCTTGAAATGAGTGATGTTTTTTAAACTAAAATCAATTTTCACAGTTTTTCCTAATAATGTAGAATAAAGAACTGCTTTGTTGGCACATGAATTTAGAGGTCTGTGCACTCTCCTGCTCTAAATTCCCCCTCCAAAGTCACTTCTTTAGGCTTGTGTCACTAATATCACACTTGTGCTATCCATTCACTTTCCTCCTAATCACATGGAAACCAGAATAAAATAAATATGAAAAAGCAAAACATGCAGCAGACACAGAATAACTGGTCTGAATACCTTGTGAATGAGAAGAGCAGTTTTTCCTTTCCCTGTGATATGGAGATTACTCTGGATATTGTGTTGTATTTAGTGTGTGAACTTCAGGCCAGTTTTACCAGAGTTGGTGCAGGGACTGCACCATAGAGAATTCTCTCTATGGATTTTCTGCATCTTGGGGTCTTTAAACCATCATTTGAGGACTTCAATATCTGAGGTATAGGTGAGAGGATTATTCCAGGAGTGGATGGGTGAGATTCTGTGGCCTACATTGTGCAGGGGGTCAGACTAGATGATCATAATGGTCCCTTCTGACCTTAAAGTCTATGAATCTATGAGAAGGGTGGATAGAAAGGGCAGTTAAGGTGATTGCCAGGAGTCTAGGGGTACATCTAGACTACAGAGCTTTTTTGGGAAAAAAATTGGAAAAGCGGATGTTTTTTTTCAGCATCCCTGTAAACCTCATTTTACGAGGAAGAAGGGATGATCCGAAAGAGGGTTTTTTCCCCCGACATTTGGCCTCACGTAGACGGGCCAAATGTCAGAAAAGCCTCTTTCGGAAGAAAAGCAAAAAAAGATAAGCCAATTGCAATTCGCAACTTGCGTATCTTTTTTTTCAACGTTTTTCTTTGTAGTGTAGACACAGCTTAGATAAGTCAAAACCAGAGGCTACCCTTGTCAGTCAAATCAGCCAGCCTTTTGAGAAGCACTGATCTCCTACAGCTCATCTTGAAGGAATATGGTTGTTGCACCAGGTCTCTGTCTCACAAGCTCAGCTCCATTGGATGGAGGTCCTATATTCCAAAATAGGTCTTCCATTAAACTGTACATCACAGGAAAATGGCATAAGCCATGGAGCAAATTTGTCCACTTGTCTTTTTAGTTGACTGTAAAGCAGAGTGCCATGTAAATAATAATACAGTCATTGTACCAGTCTAAGTTCTGTGATCAAGGTGTCCTAGCATGTGCTAGATATTTCACAGCACAAATGAAGTGAAATTCATCTTAGTGCAGAGTGTGAGTCTTATGTACTATGTACATTTCCAGTTAAGCCCTCAACATAGGGGTGAATAACACCATTTATATCAGCTTTTTGCACTGTAGTGAATTCTGCTTTTCAACAGCTTTGTTGAATTTTAGAAAGCATAAAAATAAAAACTGGTTAGAATGTTGTCAAGAACTGAGCCACAATAAGCGATGACCGCACAGAACATATGTAAAGAAACTGGAAGGATATAGTGGGTCCACCAGGGTATGTGTACACAGCAGGGCAAGAGTTGAATTAAGCTACACAACTTGAGCTACATCAATTGTAGCTTGTCGAAATAGCTTAACTCGGCTTTTGGCGCTGTCTACACAGGAGGAACTCGAAGGAAGAACACTCTTCCCTTGACTTCCCTTACTACTCATAAAATAAGAGTTACAGGAATCAGAGTAAGAAGTCCTCCAGCTCACCATTATTTTGAAATAATGTCTTTCAGTGTAGACATGCTCTTTGTTATTTTGGAATAATGCCAGTTTTTCCAAAATAACGTTGCTGAATAGACACAGCCCCAGTCTCAATGGAAAAGCCTCTCTTACAAGATGTCTTGTGCTAGCTAATCAGTTGTTTGTAACCCCTAATGGTTCAGAACACACAAAAACACTAATTTCAGGGATCTTTAATACATAGTTCATTGTCACAATATTATTCTGAGGACCTTCTTGAAGATTTTCTGGTTACACCACGTATAGATACAATAGTCTGTATTGGTTTGTTGTGTAGGTAGTGCGTGCACACGCACAATACCATTTCATTAAAATAATGGTTTCTTTGAGATAGTACAGTATTTAATGCATAGATGAAACTGACTTATCATGCTTTCTGCACTCCTAATTCCCACTTCGGCAAAAGCAGTTATTCTGTACACAGAGAATCCCTTTCAGACATGAGCCACTTAAACATTCAAAGCAGTTTCTCCGGTTGCTGGAGAGCAAAAGGGGGAAGTGGTTTAAATGTATTTCCCACTTATTTTTTAAACCAGATTTGTATGAAATCAACTTTGTTATTTTAAAATTTAAGTTCACTAATGATATTTTGTGTGGCAAGTTTCAACCCAGAGAAAATTTTTAAAGATGAATTATAAATCCCTGTGAAAAGGAATTTTATAATGGAAATGCTGATTGACCCACAAAAGGAAAGATTACAAAAGCACACACTAATGGTATACAGAATGTAAAGGTCAATCTACAGAATTAATTCTTTAAAGCCACTGATTAGATTCCAAATTTTAAATTGGCCTGTATTATTACTACTTCCGTATATTACTACTACTGTAGCACACTGCTGTTAGCAATGCTGTAGTTGGTAATATTCAAGTTGGACAGCAGTTCATGAGTATATATTTTTAAACTCTATTCTAATGTTCCATTAACCTCTCTGGAGAATATTTTATGTGATCCATTACCATGTCTCCCCTCTCCAAATGCAATGTTTTATAAATATATAAGGGTGTGTGTGTACATTTATTCTAAGCAAGATGAATACTTGACATTTTAAAAATAGTAAATCACAAATTCACATTCTTGAATGCATTACCAACCCACAGCTATTTTAATCAGTGTGCTTAAGTTGTGTGTGTGTACAGGTGCATTGCTGGATCAGGGCCATAGGACTGGCAGTATTGAATGTCTGACTTAACATACAAAAATTAGCACTAATAACTATAAATCCAGGCAATCAGGGAGGCATTATTCTCAGGAGACCTGTTCTGTTCGTAGTGGATAGGAGACCTGTTCTATCTCCAGTCTCAAGTATGTCTACACATCAAAGCTATTACCTCTAGTATCCCAAAATAGCTCCCCCGCATCTTCACAAGCCACCCGTTATTTCAAAATATTTTTCGAAATAACGGGCACACTGTTTCGGCATCCTGGTAACCCTCATTCCAGGAGGGTTAAGGGATGTCTCAAAATAGCACTTTATTTCAAAATAAACTCAAAATAAGTACGCAATTTGCATAGCGCAAATTGCATATTTTATTTTGAGTTTAGAGTGCAGTGTAGACATAGCCTCGTTGACCAGCTTTGTGACTTTGAGCAGATCACTTCATTTCTCTAGGCCTCTGTTTCCCTTCCCATTCTTGTCTGCCTTGTCTGTTTGGACGGTGAAATGGTCAGGCAGGGACTATCTCACACTTGTGTTTGAACAGTGTTCTTCTAGCATGACCGAGAAGCAGTCTCAGGTGGTGCATCTAGTCACTGCTGTAACAGAAATAAATAGTATTACTAATGTGAAGGAGGACTGCCCTTCCTAACAAACTAGTTAGGCAGCCCATTTGGGGGTTCTATAAGATTTTTAAAAACACTGAGCTGAAAAGCTATTGGAGGACCACCATATGTCAGCCTATATATCTGGCAGAAATGAAACACTGTTTGTAAATATTAACTATCTGTGTGCACATACAAACAGTACTGAGAACAAGGCATGCCAGTAACTTGTTAAAAATGGAATGTGGCTAGAAACTGCTGTTCTTCCTTCTCTCCCACACCTTTAAATTTGAAAAGCTGATTAGTTGATTTACTTTACAAAGGCCAGATCCAGCATGGTAACTCTGGTATTCAAAACTGAAAATGAAAAAATAACTTTTTTTTTAGCTATATAGCAGTGTTTCTCAGCCATTGGCACAAGTACCCTTAGGGGTATTCGAGAGAAGTCTGGGGGGGCGGGGAACATGTCAACAGAACTGAAATTTGGAGAAAACTGAATTTTTGTTTTAAGTTTTACAGCGCTTTATTATTTTTGTATTTTTTACACCCAAAAATTTCATTGCCTCCCTGGCTCCAATTAAGTTGTTTAAACAAATGGGTTGCAATGGTAGAAAAAAAATTGTGTGTGTCTGAAAACTATAGATACTAGGGTTATTTATAATTTTTTTAAAGGGGTACTTTATAAAAAAAGGTTGCGAAACACTGCTATATAGTATTGCTCGTGATATTTCTTTGGCAGTATTACACCAAGATATTTACCTTTTTTTTGTAAGCCATAATCACACTGTGACTTTCTCCACAACATAAAAAAAATTGCAACTATAGCTACTAAAGGTGGCTTCTGTATGGTTCTGTATCTGCCATTACTGGAAGGACATGGGATAAAAATGTTTGGCAATAAATGTTTTTAATGATACCTTGTAAGACCATTGGAATGACCTAGACACAGAGCAGAATCTGGACGGACAGAGAGGAAAAATAGCATATATGTTCTTTTTTCAACAGCTGGCATGTATACATACATTTAGAACCACTCAGAATGTACAAGAGAAAAGTGTTTGATAAATCAGAAATAATAAAATGTTGTAATAGAATGTAATAATTATCATACCCAATTTCAATTTTTAAAAATGTTTTAACATTATTTTACTTGAGAAGGCTCAGAGAAAATGACTATTGTTCACAGAGTATGATTGGGAGGGAAGATTAGCAGTACAGTACTTTTATCTCCATCCAAGCTTTGATTATACTTACGTTAGTAACTTACAGTAAGAGACAGAGAGAGAGAGAGAGAGTGTGTGTGTGTGGGGGGGGGGAGATAAGTTTCCTAGTGTGCTTATGACATCCTCGGTTTCCAATGCAGAGCTTAGTTAAAAGAGCATGTGTTAGCAACTCCCAATGGTTGGAGACGTCTGGCAGAGAGAGACAGAGGGAGGGAGCATTAGCAGTCTTGACTAAAGTAGTGAGTGCACTGTTCTGGGCATGGAATGACGTACATATTGTGCTGGATCAGAAATGCGGAAGAATTAGAAGCCTCTAAGTGTCAACTGGTCTTGGTTTAAAGAGCAAAGCAGCACAGCTACGAAGCTGTTCTGTGTGTGGCGCTGGTAAGATATACATCGTTCTTTGATTTCTCTCTCTCGCTCACTCGCTTTCTTCCCCTCCTCCCCTCCCCCCATTTCCTTCCCCTCCAGGCCTATACAGCACAAGGCTTCTGATAGGGATCAAGGGGGAAACAATTTGAAACAATTGGGTTGAGATTTACTGATTTTTTTCTTTATTTTTTAAAAATCCTTTTTTTACTTTTAGTCTGAAAGAAAAAGATTGTACTAGTCAGAGTTGAAATGCTCACTCTTTTCTTGTCTCTATCTGTGTGTGTGTAAATATATATATATATAGAGAGAGAGAGATGAATACACACGCAGTCTGTGCATGTACATTTTTGAGTAAACAAGAGTAAAAGTCCGTTTCATCTGGCCTGAAGATACGAGGCCTTGGAGAGACTATCAATTTCCACAACAGCACCAAGTTCCTGTTACATTACATGTTGCTCTCTGCTGATGGCAGTTGATAATTGGTAGCCACAGTCTGCGGTCTGAGCCACAGCATTTTGTCTAGCACCTGGGCTGGGCCCTGCTGATATACACTGGAGTGAGAGAGACACACACAGACAGAAAATAAGCTAGCTGTAACTGTGCAACTCTGAATGAGCGGCCTCAAGAGGATATTGCCTCACGCATGGAATCTACCTGAGGCTGACTGGTGATGCCCCGTGTGCTTGGGGGTTCACAGAGAGGCTTGAATCCCTTTTCCAGAGGACACGATTATGTCCAGTGAACAGCGTAACAGTACAACGTTGAAGGATGCTCAATTAAAAGACCTGTTATTGGAAAGAGGTACTCCAGTTTTTGGTTGTATTTCTTATATATTCATTTAAAATATTTGCATGAATCAGATTATTGTAAATTTGATCTCTGACTTCTGTCTGATCTGCCAAGTTAGAATATTGCTGTATCAGAGCTACTCTTATAAACAGAGGTGTATAAATTGAAAGGAGTCTGTTGGATATGTACATAATTGTTTGTACAACTGTCTCTTTAGGAAAATTATCCAGGCATTTCTACCCACATGAATACAAATAAGCTAATTTATCACTTCTGTTCTTAATTTTTATTCTCCTAGGAAAGTGTTTTCAATATTACTTAATTGCCTTTTTTGCTGAATATTTGTGAAGTAAAAAAAAAAATATCCCCTGAAAAAACTGTATTACTGATCTTGTCTCCTGTATGCCTGTTGGGTGGGTGAGTGGGTAGATACAATTTTTTCCAAGCTCAGTTTTTGGAGAAAAGCTTACTAAGAGATGTGGGTGGTGGTGGTTAGGGCATAGGTGCCTCTCACATTTGTTGTTAACTGTTGAGCAAGGGGCAGGGGAGCATGTGATTATATGTTGGGTTACATCAGAAACTGCCCTAATTGCCTTGAATTGTGTAAATAAATGTGAGCTATTTGCACTACTGTCCTTTTTCTTCTGTTCTAATAAGCAGGGGAACAAACAGGGTACAGGAAAAGATTCAACATATTTTTTCACCCTTTAAAAAGACAATGCCACCCTTGAAAAATTTAATGGGATGTTTTCTTATGCTCTGTTTTTCAGTTTTGCACCATCAAGCCAAATTTGGAAAGAGTTTATTTGTTCGTGCTGTAATACAATACACTGTGGTTTTATTATATGTGACTATATTTTTATTGTATTTTTTTTTTCATTTTGTAAGTGTCTCAAATGCTTCAGATCCTGAAACATTTATTCAGAGAAAAGAGATACTGCCCCTTCATAGAAATACTGGGCCCTCGATAAAATTGGAAGACTCAATCCTTGGCAGACATAGAACTAACATGTCATTCCAGTGATCTCTACGTTCTAGGAAAGTAATCAACATTACTCATTTTGCACATTGCCCTTTAGCAACACCCTCACGGTTTCCATAGTAAATGAAGTATTATATAGCCAAAAGCGGGTGGGGGGGTGTATGGAGATGCTCAAATAACTAGCCTTTATATGTTCTGTTGTACACCAACTGTCTTCTCCATCAAGTTCGTAACCTGTATTTGTGACCTGGGGAAAATTGACTTTATCCTAAAACACCTGAGTAATTTTTTGTCTTCCATGCATTTAGGTATTTTAGCTATCAGTACAATAACCTGAGGAAAAAACTGACAAACCGATTGTTGTATGTGGAGTTTTTAGCTGGAGCAATGAGAGGGTAGAAAAGATTGAAGAATGAAAGTGTGTGTAGGAGTTGATTATGTTATTAATGAATGGTCTATACTTAACTGAAAAGAAAAAAATAAATTAAAAATGTAATTACATTATTGAAGGTTCTTTTAATCTTGGAATAATTTCAGTTACACCTACTGTGATTAGCAATGAAATTAAGTTGCTAGACATTTGTTTGTATGCCCTTGTTCATTGACAGTGTCTGACAAGTAACAAGCCTTTGTAGCAAAGGCAGATATAAAAGGTATTACTACTACATGCTAGACCTGACAATCTTGTAGTATGCTTGCCTGTTTGAATTTGTTCAAGGTTTGGGATGGTTTTGTTTTAAAGAGAGTTTAGACTCAGGAAACCTAAAAAGATTGGTTTCTTTTAATTTCCAATACGAAGCAGTCCTCCTTTAACTCAGCTTTAGAAATCACCATTGAAAAGTATAAAAGATAAAAGTGCTTTTTTCACAGTGCATTTAAATTTCTGCTTTAAACTTCGATAGCTTTTTTTTTTTCTGGGCAAGATTTTTTAAAACTGAGCGCCTAAATTTAGGCTCTAAATCCATATCTAAGCATCTAAATACATGGTGCGATTTTTCAGAAGTGCCAAAGATGTGCTCCCATAGACTAAATGTTCTCTTTTAAGACTAGAGCATCCCTTGTGAGTGATGCACTGTTTCCATAGAAATGTCAGCAAATGTGTAACTCCTAAGGGCAAATTCTTCTCTTAGTCACATCCGCGCTGCTCCAGTAATGCCAGTGGGTTGCATGGATGTGGACGAGGGCAGTTTATGGCTCTAAATAATAATTTTTTTGGTTGAACAAGCTAGTTTTTTTTAAAATGGTGGGCTTTTAAAAGTTTCCATTGGAAATAGCATCATTTCCCCAATTGTGTGTGTGCTGGCTTTCATATTTGACCATGTTGGGCTTAGCATTAGTTTGGGGCTTCCAGAACTCAGTAATGCAAAGTAAAAGCCTCCTGAAGACCAGGCAGTTTGTAGTTTTCATATGACTTAGCAGATGACTGAGCTTTTGCCATAGACTTTAATTTTTTCAGTTATGTTTCATCAGTTATTGTTAACACGGCTGAGATATTGGAAACAAAATCTTGATTCCACTCTGTAGTATCAACTCGGATGCTGCTGGAGGTCCTAGGATTGTCCTCATATTGTAGGGTGTAAATAACATAGCATTTTCTACTGGGATCACTGTATTTTCCAAAGGCTTGTCTGCTACTTCTCGAGAAGAATTATATAGAATCATAGAATGCTAGAACTGGAAGGGACCTCGAAAGGTCATGAAGTCCAGTCCTCTGTCCTCACGGCAGGACCAAGCACTATCTAGATCAGCGCTGCACAATCTGTGGGTCATGGTGGCTGTCTTCCTGGGAGGTCGCTGTGCTTTGATCCATGCTAGCTGGTATTTTCTTTTCCCAGCTCGGCACCCAACGTACATGCGGTGGGAATGGGGGGGAGTGGCAGGGAAGCAGGCCAGTGCTTTAAATTAAAGGGGCCACAACAAAATGTTTCTTGTGGGTGGGTGGGTGGGTTGGTTGGTTGGTTGGTTTGTTTTTTGCTCAACAAAAATGTTCCCAGCTCCAGGGGTCGCAAATTAAAAAAGGTCGAGCACCACTGATCTAGATCATCCCTGACAGATGCCTATCTAACCTGCTCTTAAATATCTCCAGATATCTTAAATATTCCACACCTCCCTAGGCAATTTATTCCAGTGTTAAACACTCTGACAGTTAGGAAGTTTTTCCTAATGTCCACCCTAAAACTCTCTTCCTGCAATTTAAGCCTATTGCATTAAAAGGCTGCACTGAGAGAGCATCATGAAATCTCTTAAGCTTTGATTTGCAGCTACCCAAAGGCCTTAACTCTGTTAAGTGCTTAAATGTGCTTTCTGCATTGTGGTTGGAGTGCAGTGTTCATGAAAAAAACAAATATGAATGTTGTGTGTCTGATGGTTTTCTCCCTTTTATTATTTCAGCTGAACTGGAGTTTGTTCAAATAATCATTATAATCGTTGTGATAACTGTTATGGTGATAGTGATCATCTGCCTGTTGAACCATTACAAACTCTCAACACGCTCCTTCATTAACCGACAGAGCCAAAACAGGAGGCAGGAAGAAACTTTGCAGCCGGTAAGTTCAAGCCCCTTTGTCCTAGCCTTTTTCTCTTTGTTAGTGCTGGTCTCTTTGTAAGGGCTAAAAAAAATATGAAGTTCTGATTATAGGCAGCTGCGTGAAAAATGTCTCACATCAATTTTAATATTCTCTGAAAAAAAATCAGTGCATGATGATTTTAGAATTTCCCTGCACAGATATTTTTAGGCACTCTTCTGTTTTATATTGCAGCTTTTTCATGCCCTGTATGTGTCTAGTGGTGTCAGAATATGAAAGCCCTGATCACTGCTTCTACTGCAAGTTTTTAGTAAATTTTCATCTTACGGAAGGTGTGGTGATGACCAGGGAAGGTGTGTCATTTCCTGTTTACCCTTAGAAAAGATACAGCAGAGGCAGCAGCCTTAGCTGCTTACCAGCTACTGGGGGTGACTCTGAAAAGCATGACATTTTTCACTCATCCAGTTCCTTTCCATTTCCAGGCTTGTCTCTGCTACCTGGATGGGGGAAAGGCACCAAAGGCAATGGGATCAAAGTGTCAATCAAAGAGAAGGGCCAAATTGCCACTGACTTCATCGAGGCTAGAATTGTATTCCAAGCGTTTGACACTTAGGGTATGTCTAGACCACATCTCTCTGTCGCCAGAGGGATGTAAATTAGGCATACCGAAATTGCTAATGAAGTGGGGACAAAAAGGGGCGGCCGTTTTTATGCGAATGAAGCACGGGATATTTAAATCTCTGCTTCATTAGCAATGTTAGTATGTCTAATTTAAATCCGTCTGGTGACAGAGGGATGCAATCTAGACATACTCTTAGACCGAAGATCCCACATGTTACCCTGCTGTGTATCGTCTGTCTTCTGGAGCTCCTCTAGTGGTGAAAGGAGAGCTCAGTACCTGTGCCCACTGACCTTAGTCTTTCAGCTCAGGTTGGCAGCAGGAATACCATTGATGATGATAATGTTTGTGATAAAGACAGAATACCCACCTAGGGACTTGATTGAAACCACAACCTTATTACACATGTCATTGAACAGATATCAGATGGTAATGACTTTCAGCACTACTGCACTGGACTGGTTTTAAACCAGTGACTGTAGATGTATTTCCTTTCCAGCCCACTGAGCCATCCAAGAACTTGCTTCTCTTTACATCTATTTGTAACATGGTTATACTTGTAAAAAAAAAAAGTGCATAAAATCCCAGGTTTATGTTTGTGAGTGAAGTTGGGGCTTATGGAAATGATAGAAGAGTTACACTAGTAAGTGTTAGATCAGGGCTAGGCAAAATATGATCTGTGGGCTGGATCCGGCTCACTGGGCTGCCGGATCCAGCCTGCCAGAACCTCAGCTGGTTCCCTGTTTGACCCGCCCCGTGCAGCGCTCAGTGAAGGCAGCTGCTGCAGGGCCATTTGCTTCTGTGAATGCTGAGAGCCCTCAGGGGGCAGAGGCTTCTCACACTGCTCCCGCCCCCAGTAGCTCCTATTGGCCAGTTTCCAGCCAATAGCAGCTGCCCATCTGCAGGACAGCCATCATATGAAGTCCCCTGCCCCTCTTATTCCCCAGGGTCGCATGGCCCCCATAGCTGCTGCGGGCAGTTCAGGGGCATGGAAGGTAGGGATCCTGGTTAAGGAACTTGCTGGGCTGCTGGATGGGAGCCATCCAGGTAAGGTCTCCCAGCCAGAGCCTGCCTCTGGTACCCTAGCTCCTCTCTCCCCAAACCTCCGGGGAAATGTGTGTGAAATCCAGGGTCATCTGGGGAGTCCCCCGCTGACCCGGGCTCCATGCAGTGCTGTTGCTTTGAAATTCCACACCAAGCCCCAAGGTCAGTGGGGGCCAAACCAGATGACCCTGGGTTCCACACGCCTTTCCCTGGAACCCAGGATCAGCTGGGGACGCCAGGTAATTTTCATATGAGTTCATGTTTGCATCATTCTTAGGTTTGCTTTTATCATAATTAGGCAGTCCTGTGTTGCTGCTTAGACACTCCTGCTAATGTCTGAACTAGCGCTAGATCACACAGGTTTCTGGTTTCATAAAAGACCGGAAGCCCAGATAGCTCACATTTTTTATTCGCGTCTTTCAAAAAACCCCACCACGATTGAAATGAATAAATTAAAACTCTGCCTCCTAGTTTTGCCAGACTCTGGTATTTAAAAATCACAAGATGGTTTTAAAAGTCAGTGGATTAAAAAAAAATACATTTTGGGTTATTTTTATCTGCCTTGTGATAAGCAGAGTCTTTATAGAGAGAGTACACTTGCTTCATATTGTCAAGGATGTTTTTGCAAACTTGACAGCCTAACTGTGACTTCAAATCATTTATAAAGGATATATCCTGAGCTTTTTCATATGATTTTACAGACAGAGTTAGGTCCTGCCAACATTGCAGGGTTACACTGCGTGAGGGACAGCCATGTTACAGATAGGCTCCCTGACATGGTTGGATTTGTGTTGTACAGGAGAGCTAAAATGGCAAAACAGTAGTTAATGGTACAGATCTTATGATTAACAAAATGTTAAATGTTGCCCCCTGCTAGTTGACCCATAGGGTAACAAGCAATGCTTAGTTACAAAATCAAATATGGAGTAGCTGAGCTATACTAACACCACTGAATGGAAAGTTATAGAATATATACCATCCCTGTGGGAAAGATATTAGTCCACACATCCAGAAGCAGGACCAAGACTGCTTCACTATCAGTGCCACCAGCCAGCTTCATACTCTGTAACATCTCGTGTGCTGCTGACTGCTTCTGTCAGCAGCATGATGGTTCTCAGGGCACAGCTGTACTATGGCCTTTTAGTGCCGATAGTGCAGCTGCCATCTTTTGGGAGTTAAATTATAGAAAAGAGAATTGTGGATCAGTATCCTGTGAGAATTGAAATTTCAGCCTTCTTGGTAAATCAAAATGATTGCATGAGAATGGAACCAGAGACACTGGCAAAGGGTAGCCCCCTACTCTGTCTGCAAGACCAGGAACTACATAAAACATTCCCTGTTGGTTGTTAATCCATCGTGGAATAAGCAACATTGTCAGTGGGGACTTCGGGAGAAAGATTTTGAAAATGGCCTGTGAGAGGACATTTTGCAAACTTCTCACATTCTTGTGTTGATTTTTCTCTCCCTTTCTGTCAGCACCGCTGATCTAAAATGGATGTTGAAAGAGTTCTGAACACTTTTGCTGCCCCAGGCCCACTCCTGGCAGCAAAAAATCCATTGCAGAGTGCCATAGGAGCCATGAGTCACGCAAGACACTCGCAAATGATTGGCCCCAGCATCCCTGCTTCCAATCTCTGTGGGAGGCATAGCTGTTAGAGCCAGTCAGCTTTCATTAGTATGTACATTGATAATGCCTATCTGGTACTCTGAGATACTATTCCAGGAAAGCAGTTGTGAAAGTACTGTGCTCTTCCTGAATTTAGTTGGATCAGCCAATTCAGGAGAAAAGCAACAAACAGCAGTCGCTGGCCTGCGTGGAAAGATGATGACAACAACCAAAGTAACTGTTCAACAATCTGAAAACAATTTGGCAATGTCAAACTTCCCCTTTGATTGATCCCCCTTTAAATTCTATTTCCTTGTTTATTGCTTTAGCATTACTAGTTCTATCCACTTCTGACAACCCAGCATTATGTAGTTTTCTTTCCATTATTTTAACTTCATAAATAAAAGAAACTGAGTGGGAGTAAATCCCCAGACAACAGCCACAAGAAATAAGTGCCAACAGAACACAGCAATGTAGTTCACCCTCATTGCCCTCTTCATTAACCTTTATGCACAGGATTGGCCTTCCAGTTTGCAGTACCCCAAAGTAGTCAGGAGGGGATTGGACATATATTGCCTTTTCTCTCTGACTGCTGCTGGAGTGAAGGGGGATTGGTTCATGCATACCTTCTCCTCAAGATGTATTGCCAGGAGGGACTCTGATTTGAATTGAGCTGAATTGCCTTTCTCTCTTGTCCATAAAATGGAAGGAATTGGGTCTTGTATGCCACCTCCTCTGGTCCTTCGGTCCGAAAAAGGGCACTAGCCAGGAGATGCTAAGCAGATCTAGCCAGTTATGGCAATTTTTTCTGTGGTCTTGTGATATAAAAGAAGAGAATGTGTGTTGGCTTATCCTAAAAAGTCAGAAGACTGAGGCTCTAAATCTAAAATGTTACTGCCACCTAGGGTCAAAATTAAAAAATTACACTCAGAAAATTTCATCTGCAAAAAGTGTGGCTGAACAGTTTGGCGGGAGAAAAAAATAGAGATCTTAGGCTATGTCTAAACCTTACTTCCATTGTTAAAATTGTTGTTGCTGAGAGCGTGTGAAAATACATACCCCTGAATGACAGAAATTATAATGATTAAAGCCGTTGTAAGGTGCACAGTAGTCTTCATTTCAGAAAGAAAGGAGTGCTTTGACTTATCATTCCTTAATTATTGTTTTTATGTGTGACATGCCTTTCTACTGTAAACAAGATCACACAACATTTTAAAAATTTACTTTGCTGGGAAAATTGCCCTAGACCAGTGGTCACAAACCAGTGGATCGGGATCTACTGGTAGATCTTGGAGCCTCTGACAGGTGATACTAACAGTGACAGCACTTCAGTTTCTCCTCCTCCCACTGCTGTGCTTCTCCTGCCCTTTGCCTTGGATCTGTCCCCCCACATCAGCAGGGAGTGTCTGGGTACGAAGAGGAAGAGTGCTGATATCAAGGTGACCCTCTACCACTCTGCATTCTATCTCCACAGAGCAGAGAGGGGGCACAACAGGACTTGGGAGAGAGTTTGCTGTGCCTTTGGGAGTGGTGCAGGGCCAGGGCAGGGGTGAGCCTGCCTTTGCCCCACTGCGCCACCTCCCCAGAGCTGCCAGAGGTAAGTGGTGCTCTGATGGAGCCCACATCCCAAACTCCTACCTCGTCATGAGCCCCCTCCTGCACCCGAAGCCTCTGTTCTAGCCCCAAGCACCCCTGCATCAAAACACCCTCCCAGATCCTGCACTTAAAACCCCTCCTACATCCCAACTGCCCGCCCCAAGCTCAGCTCAGAGCCCTTCTCACACTCCAGATCATAGACTCATAGACTTTAAGGTCAGAAGGGACCATTATGATCATCTAGTCTGACCCCCTGCACAGTGCAGGACACATAATCTCACCCACCCCTCCCAGAATAATCCTCTCACCTATATCTCAGATATTGAAGCCTTCAAATAGTTTGAAGACCCCAAGATGCAGAGAATCCTCCAGCTGTGATCTGTACCCCATGCTACAGAAGAAGGTGAAAAACCTCCAGGGCCTCTGCCAATCTACCCTGGAGGAAAATTCCTTCCCGACCCCAATATGGCCATCAGCTAAACCCTGAGCATGTGGGCAAGACTCTCCAGCCAGACACCCAAAAAGTTCTCTAGTAACTCCTATCATCCCTCCATTGGCCTATTTCCCACTGATAATGAATGGTCAATTAGTTACCAAGATCATGTTATCTCATCAAACCATCCCCTTCATAAACCCATCGGGCTCGTCTACACTGGCCCCTTTTCCGGAAGGGGCATGTTAATTTCAGCTATCGTAGTAGGGAAATCCGCGGGGGATTTAAATATCCCCGCGGCATTTAAATAAAAATGTCCGCCACTTTTTTCCGGCTTTTAGAAAAGCCGGAAAAGAGCGTCTACACTGGCCCCAATCCTCCAGAAAAAGCGCCCTTTTCCGGAGGCTCTTATTCCTACTTCAAAGTCCCCCGCGGATTTCCCTACTACGATAGCTGAAATTAACATGCCCCTTCCGGAAAAGGGGCCAGTGTAGACGTAGCCATCTAGTTTAATCTTGAAGCCAGATAGATCTTTTGCCCCCATTACTTCCCTTGGAAGGCCGTTCCAGAACCTCACTCCTCTAATGGTTACAAACCTTCATCTAAGCTCAAGTCTAAACTTCCTACTAGCCAGCTTATATTCATTTATTCTTGTGTCCACATTGGTATTAAGCTTAAATAATTCCTCTCCCTCCCTGGTATTTATCCTTCTAATATATTTAAAGAGAGCAATCATGTCCCCCCTCAGCCTTCTTTTGGTTAAGGTAAACAAGCCAAGCTCCATGAGTCTCCTTTCATATGACAGGTTTTCCATTCCTCGGATCATCCTAGTGGCCCTTCTTTGTACCTGTTCCAGTTTGAATTCATCATTCTTAAACATGGGAGACCAGAACTGCACACAGTATTCCAAATGGGGTCTCACCAATGCCTTGTATAATGGCACTAACACCTCCTTATCCCTACTGGAAATACCTCGGCTAGTACATCCCAAGACTGTATTAGCCTTTTTCACGGCCATGTCACAATGGTGGCTCATAGTCATCTTATAATGAACCAGGACTCCGAGGTCCTTCTCCTCCTCCGTTACTTCCAACTGATGTGTCCTCAGCATATAACTAAAATTCTTGTTATTAATCCCTAAATGCATAACCTTACACTTCTCACTATTAAATTTCATCCTATTGCTATCACTCCAATTTACAAGGTCATCCAGATCTTCCTGTATAATATCCCAATCCTTTTCTGAATTGGCAGTACCTCCCAACTTTGTGTCATCTGCAAATTTTATCAGGACACTTCCACTTTTGGTGCCAAGGTCTGCAATAAAGATTAAATAAAATTGGCCCCAAAACTGATCCCTGAGGAACTCCGCTAGTAACCTTCCTCCAACCTGACAGTTCACCTTTCAGTATGACCCGCTGTAGTCTCCCCTTTAACCAGTTGCTTATCCACCTCTCAACTTTCATATTAATCCCTATCTTTTCCAATTTAACCAATAATTCCCCATGTGGTACTGTATCAAATGCCTTACTAAAGTCGAGGTAGATTAGATCCACTGCATTTCCTTTATCTAAAAAATCTGTTACTTTCTCAAAAAAGGAGATCAGGTTGGTTTGGCACGATCCCCCTTTTGTAAAACTATGTTGTAATTTGTCCCAATTGCCATTAACCTCAATGTCTCTAACTACTTTCTCCTTCAAAATTTTTTCCAAGATCTTGCATACTACAGATGTCAAACTAACAGGCCTATAGTTACCCGGGTAGCTTTTTTCCCCTTTCTTACAAATAGGAACGATATTAGCAATTCTCCAGTCAAATGGTACAACCCCTGAGTTTAGAGATTTATTAAAAATTTTTGCTAATGGATTTGCAATTTCATGTGCCAGTTCCTTTAATATTCTTGGATGAATATTATCTGGGCCCCCCGATTTACTCCCATTAAGCTGTTCAAATTTGGCTTTTACCTCGGATATGGTAATATCTACCTCCATATCCTTAGTCCCATTTGTTATGTTACCATTATCCCTAAGCTCTTCATTAGCCTCATTAAAGACTGAAACAAAGTATTTGTTTAGATATTGGGCTATTCCTAGATTATCCTTAACCCCCACTCCATCCTTAGTAATTAGCGGTCCTACTTCTTTTTTTGTTTTGTTCCTATTTATATGGCTATAAAACCTTTTACTATTGGTTTTCATTCCCTTTGCAAGGTCCAACTCTACCTGACTTTTATAGCCTCTCTCACTTTGTCCCTACATGCTCTAACCTTAATAAGGTAGCTTTCTTTACTGATCCCTCCCATCTTCCACTCCTTATATGCTTTCTCCTTTTTCTTAATCACTTCTCTGAGATGCTTGCTCGTCCAGTTTGGTCTAACACACCTGCCTATAATTTTTTTCCCTTTTCTTGGGATACTGGCTTCTGACAGTTTCTGCAACTTTAATAATAATCCCAGGCCTCCTCCACCTCAAGATCCATAATTTCTTTAGTCCAATCAACTTCCCTAACTAATTTCCTTAATTTATTAAAGTTAGCGCTTTTGGAATCAAAAACCCTAGTCTCAGATTTATTTTTGTTTATCCTTCCATTTAATTTGAGCTGAATTAGCTCATGATCACTCGAGCCAAGGTTGTCCCTTTAATCCAAGACCAGAGCCTGCGCCCCAACCTTCTGCCCCTGCCTGGTGAAAGTGAGGGAGAATCACAAGGGAGGGAGGCATAGGCGCATGCAGCATATTTCATTAAAGTGTGCACCCAAAGAATTTTTTTAAAATGTACTCTTTGACCCCCATTAGCCATACACCTGACCCCCATTACCCACGCCTCTGGAGGTAACACTTTCCGGGCAATATGGACACATGACCAGAAATAAAAGGTGTCATGTGACACACATCCCCCAAAGACTTTTCCCACCATTCTCTTACCAATAGGGATTAGTTTGGCCCTCACAAAGCCCCCCTCATGCAACTGTCCTGCAATTGCATTAACCCAATGTGTGTGACATTAACTCGGGGGGTGGAGAGGCTGGCGGAACTGTTCCCTCTAAGAGTTTCATCCCATGAGCACGATAAATTTTGTGTTGTTCACCAGTACTGAGCTTGTGGCTTGTTTGGATGTGCCACTGTGGCACCCAAGTTATTAATAAATATCTTATGAACCTCTCCCTTTTCTCTCTGCTGCTCTGTCTCCTCCCCTTGCTCCATCAGCTCCCCTGGTGCCTGCTGCCCCTCAACCCCTCACCCTCCTCTGCTGTCCTGATACCTGCCCTTCTCACTGCCCTCAGCCTTCCTGAGACCTGCCCCCCTCCACCAGCCTTTCTCTTCCCCCCTGTGCCCACTCCTCCAGTAGCCCCACTCTGATCATGTGAGCTACCCTTCCTCATCCCCTCTTCCAACATCTCCATCTACACACCTGCCATGCCTCTCTCCTCTGGTGCTGGTCCCTCCCCTGCAGGTGTCTGCCCTTCTGCTTCACCCCCCAGAATCCCCTGGCCCCCGCACCTTCCCTTACCCCTGCACCCTCCTGGTGCCTCCCCCTTCCCTCACTGCCCATGCCCCCTTTGCCTTCTTTTTCCCTGATGCCCATCCCCTCACCACCTCTGCCCCTGTTCGCCTCATGCCCCTCTGTGCCCTCACACGTGCCTTGCTCCATCTCCACCTTCCTCATGCCCACCCCTTCTTTCAAGCCTTCTCCCAGCATCTCTCCTTCTCCCCTATAGCTCCCAAAGCCCTTCCCCTCTCCTCTCCTAGCATCATCCTGTCCTCCCCTCTCACTGACACCTCTCCTCCTGCCCTTTTCCTCATTGTCTCCACTTGGCCCCCTGGCATTTGTCTCTCTCCTACACCCTGTGCCTTGGTGTCTTCCCCTTTCTTCTCCTGAACTGCCCCCCTCTCCTCAGCACATGCCCCTTCCTCTCTGATCCTTATCCCCTATTTTTCCCTCCTCTTCCAGCAGCCGCCAGCTGGTCTGTGAGGGTATGTCTACACTACCACCCTAGTTCGAACTAGGGTGGTAATGTAGGCAACCGGAGTTGCAAATGAAGCCCGGGATTTGAATTTCCCGGGCTTCATTTGCATCTTGCCGGGCGCCGCCATTTTTAAATGTCCGCTAGTGCGGACTCCGTGCCACGTGTAGCCGCGCGGCACGGAGTCCGCACTAGCGGACATTTAAAAATGGCGGCGCCCGGCAAGATGCAAATGAAGCCTGGGAAATTCAAATCCCGGGCTTCATTTGCAACTCCGGTTGCCTACATTACCACCCTAGTTCGAACTAGGGTGGTAGTGTAGACATACCCTAACAGAGTTCTAGGGTCTCCTTGACTGTCACCCTTCTGGTGCTCCCCCTACTCTGTCTTTCTTAGGTTTCTAAGCCCCCTTTTGGGCCACAAATCCCCACCCCGCAGTCTCTGGTTCCCAAAGTTCCAGCAGTCCCCATCACTTGGTGCTTGCACCAGGTCCAACTTGTAGGGTTGCCAGGTAGTCCCTCCCCAAAAAACACGGACACACTTGATCTTGGGCAGGGGCAGGGGGAGAAAGATGGGCTGGCTGGGGGGCAGGGACTGGCGGGGTGAAGAGGGCGACCGGGGGGAAGAGGGGATTGGAAGCTGTGCTGTCCCCAGCCTCTCCCCTCCCTGAGGCCAGCTGCGATGCCCCTGACCCCGGCCCTCTCCCCGAGGCCAGCTGCACTTCCCCCGACTCCCTCCCCTCCCCGAGGCCAGCCACGCTTCCCCCGACCCCCTCCCCGAGGCCATCCACGCTGCCCCCGGCCCCCTCCCCTCCCCTCGGCCAGCCGCACTTGCCCCGGCCCCCTCCTCTCCCCGAAGCCAGCTGCGCTGCACCTGACCCCCTTCCCGAGGCCAGCCACGCTACCCCTGACCCCGAGGCCAGCCGTGCTGCCCCCAACCCTGGCCACGCCCCAGGCCAGCCACGCTGCACCCGATCCCCTGCCCGGGGCACCCTCCTCCCCCCGCCTTCCCGCCCGGGGTTTAAACTCACCTCACTTGATGGAGCGGCCGGGTGACGTTGCTGCGTCCCTGCTGTCTCTTTCTGTGGGGTCCTAAGACCCGCCGGTTTTGGTCGCGCATGCATGGCAAACCTGGCGTGGCATCTGTTCCCTAGAGCGCCGAAGCTGCGCTCCTTCGCTGACACCCCTTTTGAAACATTAGGGTATGCCTGGGCACACCCTGTGCGCACGCCTATTGAGGGAGGATGGAGTGAGCAGGGGTGAGGTCTCAGAGAAGGGGCACAAAGGAGGTGGGGCAAGGGTATTTGGGTTTGAGGTAGATCTTACATTGCATTTAAATTCAAAACGTGATCTTGTGCTTAAAGAGGTTGGAGACCACGGCTCTGGATATTAGGGTAATGGTGGGGTTTCCAGCCTGAGGCCTTTTTGCTTTTGTTCCTTCTCCCAATTCAAACTCCTATTTCTCTCTCCCACACCCTTTGCTAATGAAAGGCAAACTCATATCAGTGCTCTCATGTGCATTAAAGGGAGCACCTTTAATGTTGGCTATCCCCAACAGAGCATATTTTCACTAGCACCCAAGGGTAATGATGATAAAGCCACGAGAAAATACAGTACCGGACTGAGGTCAGGGTTCTAGTTCTGGTTGTCTGGCCAGACTTGCTGTGTAATATTGGAAACACGCATAATACATGATAAAAAGAGAGTATCTCAGACAGATCAGCTCGGAAACTTAAAAGTGGGGATGGGAGAGGGGGATAATCTATTTAAATGGTATGAAGCAAAACCTAGAGTAAATATAGAATTTCTGCAGTTCAGGGGATACCTGGCAACTAAACCAACAAAACCTCACCAAGGAACCATAAACAAAAATCATTCAAAAGTTCCCAAAGCAACAGAAAATTTGATGCAATTGGTTGGGGATATGGATGAGTTTAAAGGGAGTTTTTCTTCAGTCTCACAAGAGATATTCCCTTTTGAAATGTGACGTTAGATGTTTTTGCTTCATTATAGTCATTTTTATTAATAATAATTTTGTGCTTCTAATTTATCTTGGTGCAATTTTAAAAATGTCAAGCCTTTTCACCTCTTCCAACACATTCCTTTTTCTCCCCCTTTGTTGTTGTGTTTACTGTAAACTGAGGTAGTGGGGTGACTTTGGAGGCATCAGGAAACAAAATATATAAAAATGGCCTTGAAATGTCACATGCCTGATAAATCTCCTTGAGAAATGCAAAATAAGGAAATTATTGTATGAAGCATATCCAATATTACAAGATCTAAACCTTGACTATTATTACTACTTTTAGATCTTTTAGTGAGAATACAATAAGCTTTAATAAGTGCCGTTATTATTTCATGACCTAAATCTAAAGCTTCTTTCCATATATTATTACGAAAAGCAGGAATATACCCATGAGAAGACCTAGCTGGAACAATAAGATTTTTACTTCTAATATTTTTTAATTATTAGTTTATCCTGAAGAGACGCATAATCTTCCATCTCAAAATCTATTGATGATTGAAAAGTAACAAATGTAGGGGGTTGAGACATGCGATTATAGATTATCTAATTATAGCTCTCAGAGCCCCATTCGACAAACCCTTATTCCAGTCTCACTGATTCCTGTAGGACTACTGGTTTGAGCCAAGTGAGTGAGGGTTTGCTAGTTTATCCAGATCTTTGGGTTTGTTATCCAGTAAGTGCCTGGAGGAAAAGGTGTCTGAGCCTCTGCAATTGGGTTCCAGCTAGGTGGTCTCTGACCCACTGTTCCCTGTAAGCTGAGTGCTGAGGCGACCACCCAGGAGAGAGTCAAATGCCACCCAGCTGACTAGCAGATCACCTACAGCCAGTAGCATGTGTTTCTACTAGAGGTGCACATCCGCACATGTCTTGGTGCACATAACAAAATGTATATTGCACAATGGATGGAAAAGTTAGAGGGAACATTGCTTTGGCCAATTCTAAATTGGAATCAGAAAGAGAGTTACTCTGGTTCCATTTTAATGTTTTTTTAAGGATCTGTTATGATATAGAGTATGTCTACACAGCAAAGTTATTTTGGAATAACAGCTGTTATTCCAAAATAACTACGTGAGCATCTACACAGCCATTCCGTTATTCAAAATAATTGCAAAATAACAGGCATCGTATTCCAAAATCTGTAAACCTCATTCTACAAAGAATAATGCCTATTCCAAAATATCTATTTCAAAATAAGGTGTGTGTAGATACTCCTCTTCTGCTATTTTGAAATAACTTAGAATGGCCCTGGTGAGGGGGTTATCCTTCCCAGTGTCTCCTGGGGCTCTAAATTGAGATAGCACGTATACATTAGGGAAGCCTACATTGGACTAATTTTGAGGCTTCCCTGCAGTGTAGACATGATATTTCAAAATAAGCTATTTTAAAATAACTATTCCAGAATAGCTTATTTTGAAATAAGTGTGCAGTGTAGAAATATCTATAGAAAGAATGCCCATCATCTATGCTATTAGAAAGAAAAACTTAAGAGAGCCAAATTCCATATGCTCCCAACTATGCCTTGATAGCATCATCACTCATGTAGTAACCATGTCTTTTTAAAACATCATTGAAGAGCATCCCTTCAGTGAGAATATTCAGAAACGCCCCTGTGTCGTGTCACACATGCCATAGCCTAGCCGAGCAGGATATTGTAAAAAGCTGAGCCAGGAGGCAGCCCCTCTGGAAGCAAACTTCTAACCTTCCCCATTCTTGGGCTGCAACACAGAGCTGGGAGTGGCAGGAGCTGGTGCCAGGGTAGAAAAGCATCAACTGCTTTATTTAAATCTAATAATCACAACTCATTTATTTAAAAAAAAGTTATTGTTGTGTTTATATCTACTGATCAATTGATGAGTGAAAATACGTAAGAACCATACCTAGTTATTGTTGTGTTTATATCTACTGATCAATTGATGAGTGAAAATACGTAAGAACCATACCTAGATTTTTTTAGTATTAAATGACTATATCTTGGTGTATTTTGAATAATAGAAAAATAGTGAGATGGAGTGAAGGAATACAAATACAATACTTTAAAATCTTTAACTTATTTTGATTGGTGCAATTTCAGATTCGCTGAAAGGAGATAAGGAAGTTCTTTGGCTTGGCAGCCAGTCGCTGAGGGTATACCTACACTGTAGCCTTCTTCAGGAAAAGCTTGTGCAAATGAAGCACGGCATGGAATATCGCCGCGCTTCATTTGCATAATTAATTAGCAGCCGCTTTCACACAAGAGGCTTTTGCCCAAAAGTGGCTGCTAATTAATTATGCAAATGAAGCATGGCGATATTCCATGCCACACTTCATTTGCATAAGCTTTTCCGGAAGAAGGCTACAATGTACCATAGCCTGAGAGTGAACACTCACTCTCACCTGGCTGGCAGGTGAAATCCACAAGTACAGGAGTGAGGAGAGTATAAGGAAAAACTTCTTTAAAATGTTTCCCTTTGATAGGTGACATAATTTCAGGGATGGCGAAGTGGCTGAAAAAGGCCTAAGTTGGTGTCAGATACCTGTGCAGCCAGAAGTGTCCCCCCTAATGGAGAAGAGTGTCATTGGGGTTTTTTTTTAGAGTGAGGAGAAAACTCAAACAAGTTTTATAGCATCTCAGCTCCTGATGCAGCAAAGCATAAAAGTATATTACGCTTTACATTTTTAAATAAATACATTTAATTAATTTAGGAAATCCGCACCCAACTTCCCATCATCTTTTAAGAGCAAGAACCTAGCAAATTGAAGTGGACTTAAGTGAGAGGGGTGAGAAATATTTAGTGCTTGATATTAAATACAAACGATTTTTTCTGCAAAACTTTATCCATCTAATATATAAAATCTAATAAAAGAAAATTATAAAGAAGGCTGTACACATGCACTTATTTCTCTTTTGTCTTTTCTCTCTCTGGGTATGTCTACACTACCACCCTAGTTCGAACTAGCGGGGTAATGTAGGCATACTGCACTTGCAAATGAAGCCCGGGATTTGAATTTCCCGGGCTTCATTTGCATAAGCCGGCCAGCGCCATTTTTAAATGCCGGCTTGTTCGAACCCCGTGCCGCGCGGCTACACGCGGCACGGGCTAGATAGTTCGAACTAGCAAGCCATTCCGCACTATCTGTACGCCTCGTGGGATGCTGGTTAGCCTTAAAATGTTAATGTATATTCTTACTTTGTTACTACCTTTGTGGAGAGAGAGAGACCCCATCAGGACTCCTGGGCTCTAATGGGTTACAGCAAGGGGGCAGATACATTTCAGCTCTATATAAGAAAATCAGAATGGCCATACTGGGGTCCGACCAGTGGTCCTTCTAGCCCTGTATCCTGTCTTCCAACTGTGGCCAAAGCCAGGTGCTTCAGAAGGGATAAACAGAAGAGACAATCAACGTGGTACATCCCATTGCCCATTCCTAGATTCTGGCAAACAGAGGCTAGGGGCACCATCCCTGCACATCCTGGCTATTAGTCATTGATGGACCTGACTTCCTTGAACTTATTTTGTCCTAATTGGAACACTGTTATAGTTTGGGCCTTTTCACCATCTCCTGGCAAAGAGTTCCACAAGTTGATTGTGAAAAAATAATTTATTTTGTTTGTTTTAAACCTGCTGTCTATACATTTAATTGGGTCAGCTTCTTGTGTTATGTTAGAGAAAGAATAACATTTCCTTATTTTATTTTTCCACACCATTCATGATTTTCTAGACATCTAACATATCTCCCACCCTTTAGTCATTTGTTTTCCAAGCTGAAAAGTCCCATTCTTGTTAATCTCTCCTCGCATGGAAGCTGTTTCTTACCCCTAATCATTTCTGTTGCCTTTTCTGTACCTTTTCCAAATACAATATATCTTTTTTAGATGGGGTGGCCAGATCTGCATTATTCAAGATGTGGGCATACAATGACTTTATGTAGAGCCGATATGGTATTTTGTCTTATTATCTATTCCTTCCCTGCTGATTCCCAGTATTCTGTTAGTTTTTTAATTTTTAGACTGCCACTGTACATTGCACATATGTTTTCAGGGAACTGGCCACAACAATTCCAAGATCTCTTTCTTGAGCGTTAACAGCTATTTTGTATCTGTAGTTAGAATTATACATTTTTCCATGTGCAATACTTTGCACTTATCAACACTAAATTCCATCTGCCTTTGTGTTGCCCAGTCAACCAGTTTTGTGAAATCCCTTTGTAACTCTTTGCAGCCAGCTTTGAATTAGTCCCTGTTCACCTCTTTTCAAGAATATTTATAAATTTAACACAGTAATCCAAATGCAAATCCCAGCAGCACAACACTCATTCCTGCTCTGCTCCCCATCTTTTAAGTGGCATACCCAGCAGTTTTCATGATGATCTAACGATCCTTCAATTACTTGAATGCCCAGCCTTTTGTTATTCTTAATCACCTGCTTCTCTCTTTTTATAACAAACTCCCTGCCCCAAAGGCAAAGCTGCAAGCAGCTCAAACTCTGTTGCATTTAAGAACTGCCTCTGGAGTCAGGGCATGCAGCTTTAAGCAGACCTCAAGTGTGAAATCCAAAGGTTCCAACCTCGGAAGTGTGGCTGCTGCCCTCTCTAGTTCTCCATAAATGTTGCCCTTGCCTATACTGCATGGACACTCTTATTCTGGATAAGAACACGCTTTCTCAATTTGGGTTAAAATGCTCGCAAAATGGTATAAGCTAAATTGGAAAAAGGCACTCTTATTCTACAATAACAATATTAATGTCAATCCAGGGAATTAAACCATTATAGTTATGTCAGCATAAGGTCATTCATACCTTAAGGTATACTGGTATAACTTCCTATGTAGATAAGCCTTTATGCAGCTGAATGTAGGGTGAACCTGATTCAGTGCTGTGTGTTACCCCAAGAGACTACCCTTGTCATTCCTTTTCTTCCCTTCTTTCTTCTATCAATCATTCTATTCCCCTCACCTAAGTTCTGAATATATTCTTATTCAGGCTTTTTCAACCAGCTTATTTTGGTGTGACTTTCCTTACCTTTGTTGCAATACTATGGGATAGAGTCAGATAGTCCCCAACAGAACTTAGTGTGCATGATCTCATTGGTTAATCATTCTCTACACTTTTTCCCCGTGAAATAATATTCTGAACGCAGGATCTTTTTGGCCAACCCAAGGGTACAGTAGTGTATAATTATAACCATTCATTGTAACCAAGGTTTCACTCACCAATTTCCAATCCTCAATCCCTTTCTCCAGCCATTTCCGTGATAAGGATTTAATTTTATATACCAGTGACACAATTTTTGACATGTTAGAACATTAAGGGCAGAATGAAAGCTCGAACAAAATATAAGAAAATGTCAATAAGAGAAAAAAGCTTAGGGTATATTGTTATTTCATAACATTTTTCTTTTCAGAGCAGCAATAACTACCTTAGTGGCTTTATTTTACTTCAAAATATCACAGCTAAAAATAATTCAGCTTTAAGGTAAATCCTAAAGGGACAAAATAAGCTGCAAAGCACAGAAATTCAACCTAAATGTGGCAAATAAAAATGTTATTTTTAAGAAGTAATTGGTTTTGGTGAAGATTCTCAGTCATGATAACTTTCTTGGATGGGTGTAAGTCAAATTCTGTCATTATACAAATGGAAGAAATGCCAGTAATAGGAAAAATACGTTTGTCTCTTTTGGGTTTATTGTAAATTTTGCATTCCTGCTTTTTCACCATCTCCTCAGCCTGTGTAAAAATCACTCATTTTCAGTTCACCCCTCCCGGGAACTTACGGCATGTTTATTCACTTTGCAGGAGCTATTCTGCCTCAGATTTGCACTGTGTATTTTGAACCTTTTCCAATGTGAGAAATGTGTATCTGCTTTACTAATAGGAAAGACAGAAAGATTATACCAAATGAAAAAAAATCAAATTTTAATGGTGGTCTAGCTTGAATGTCACATTCGTGTTTGCTCTCTCTGCATTTGACTGAGTTCTGGGTTCAGATTTCCACCGTAGAAGTAGTAACAGGTTACCTTTTAATAATGCTTCTTTTGATGAGTGTAACCAACTGGGAAAAGCTGATTGTATTGAAAAGTCTTTTTAAGTGGAAATAAAAGTATGCAAGACATTAATATTCTTCTCTTTTTTTTCTCCTGCAAGGACGGGTGCTTGTGGCCTTCTGACAGTTCAGTATCACGACAAGGTGCTTCAGAGGTAATGCTTAAATTGTTGGTAACCCTCAATGATTTGCTTTAGTGCTTCTAACATACATTTCCTCTCCGCCAAAAAACATTAGTTGGAGTGTCTACACGTTGGTTAATTAAGTCTTTAATTCGGATCAAAAGAGTAAAACAAATAATGTAATAACTTTAGACCTAACTCCTATTGACTAGACATTGTCTTTAATTGTAAGTCCACACAAGATCTCTTTGAAATGAATAGAATGCTGCCCTGGAGCAAGGGATTGGGGCTTTAGCTAAGTGTCGAGGTAAAAGGAAACAGATGAGGCTTTCTCATAGTGAGGGTGTTAGATGTCTTGGACCTTTTTTGGTTCAGTTAAAACGACTGTCTGGATTCCACTACAAAGCAAGATTTTAATAAGTATTGAAAAAAAGGCTCTCGCTGGCCAAAAATCACTTTTGGGTTATTTTCTTAGATTTCCAACTAATTTATTTCAGGGGTGGAAACAAATAACTTTTTGGGAATGTTTTGTTTTAAAAGAAGTAGAATTTCTCTGTGAACATTTTTATAACTCAACAAGAAAGTGGGAATTTAAAACCCTGTAGGAACGCTCTTCATTTGTAAAGCCATACACAAATTACTTCTTCTAGATTTTTACCCCACTTTCAATTCACATGAACACTGCCGTGTGTCTCTACGCTGCAATCATAGGGTGCGATTGTAGCTTGTGTAAACATACCTGTGCCGGCGTTGCTCTAGTTAGCTCAAGTACCAGAACAGTGAAGCTGCAGCAGCAAGTAATTATCCAGGGCAAAGGGCAGCCTGCTATGGTCTGGCTGAAGCAAGTGCTGCTGAACCAGCACTGCTCTGTTAGCCAAGCTAGCCACATTAAAGCTATCTTGGGTATGTGTCCATGAGCTGCAGTCATACACTGTGACAGTGTGTGCATCTGAAATGTTTAATCTGTGTCTGAGCTAGCTTGTCAACTCCCTGAGGTAGGGGTCATTTTCTAGTTTTTTGGCCCTTGGTAAATACTACCCATAATGCTTTTTCTGGGTGATGCCTGAAAATGGATTCACATCTCCCTCTTACCTTTTCAGATCATGTATGCCCCAAGGTCCAGGGACAGGTTTACCGCTCCATCATTCATGCAGCGGGACCGTTTCAGTCGCTTCCAGCCAACCTACCCTTACATGCAGCATGAGATTGACCTTCCTCCGACCATCTCCCTTTCTGATGGAGAAGAGCCACCACCTTACCAAGGGCCATGCACGCTGCAGCTCCGGGACCCAGAACAGCAAATGGAACTCAATCGAGAATCTGTCAGGGCACCCCCCAACAGAACCATTTTTGACAGTGACTTGATAGACATTTCAATGTACAACGGGGGCCCATGCCCACCAAGCAGCAATTCGGGCATCAGTGCAACCAACTATAGCAGTAATGGAAGGATGGAAGGACCACCCCCAACATACAGTGAGGTCATGGGTAATTACCCAGGCTCCTCTTTTTTCCATCACCAGCATAGCAATGCACCGCCTTCTTCACAGAGGGGGAGCAGACTTCAATTTCAGCAGAACAATTCAGAGAGCACAATAGTTCCTATTAAAGGCAAAGACAGGAAACCAGGAAACCTTGTCTAAGTTACTTCCCCAGGTGCACTTGAACTGAAGACAAGCAAATCAAACAGTAATGTGGGGGAAGAGCCCCACATTCCTGTGCACAATATTGTTAAGTTACACGTGGAACAACTTAGTAAAACCAAACGTGCAAACCAGTTCTTTGTTTCTGATTCCTTTCAGGGGAATTGCATGCAAAGTGGATTGAGATAATACAAACTTCCATTCAGTGTCGCCATGAGCAGTGTTTTGGGGGGAAATATATATATTATTTTTTTTAAATAAACTATTTGAATTATTTAATTCTAAAATGAAACTTAGCACAGCAATTAGGCTTGTACAGCCTGTTTTATATTAACTGAATGGCAGAAAGAAGAAAATGAGAAGAAAGTTTTGCTAGGTAAATGGGGGAAGAATTGGCCAGTTTGCTGCTCTCTCCCAATTTGTGGAATTTTTTTTTTACATCAATCAAAATTCCTGTTTTGTGTGCCAAGGTGTAAAGTTGAGAAATTAGATGAATGCAAGGAGTTAATTTGTGTTGTGAAAAAAATGTGTTTTAAAAAGTTGCACTATCTTAATGTTTTAAAGAATATATATATGAGGGAACTGTTTTACGTGAAGTTCTTCTATATGTTGTCTTTTCAAACCTGTGGAATAATGATTAGGCCCCAGGACTAATCTGAAAGAATCTGTTCCCCCCCCCCCTCTTTTCCCCTTCTCTTCCAACCCCATATTTGTCACTGAAAGGGGACTGTTGAATTTAGCCTAGCACCTCTTGACTTACATAAATCAGGAAATACAGGGACACTTAACATGTTATTATCTTTGCAGTAATTTGCATTAAAATAACAGTGCAGTCAGTGTCTTGGAGACTTTTGGATGGAAATAAGCAAGCATGAAATTCCAGCATTTCACATCACTTAGGTTGTTTTAACTATTATACAGTTTAGCCCATTTGTTACATTAAAAGCAAAACAAAATCCCAGACATGCTAATGTAGATTAATTATTAACAAAGTTCTGTCATTTTTCTCATTTTCACAAGGCAGTATTTTTAATACTTAATGTTTTAGCAATTTTGTTTTCACTCTAGCCTGAAATATATTTAGTCACATATCCTGATGTTATGCAATAACTTGTTTAAAAATGCAGTGTGATTCTGTCTCTACTTCCCATGCTGTTAAATATTTGATTCTTTCTTGTCCATTTTACTGTCTAGTTTGTATTTAAATTCTGTACTGGAGATCCATCCTGTTTAAGCAAGTGGACCTCAGTAACCATACCCTCTCCTGTGCAGTTTCTGCAACACATTTGATACGTTTTACAGTACTAGTGATGTTGGCAATGGTTTCTGCAGCATTAGAAAGCCACTGGAAGTGACTTGGAAGCCCCAGTTAATCTCACTGTAAGCCATTAGCCTTTTCCTATGGGCCTGATCCTGCAAACCCTTACTCATGCATGTAACCTCATTGAGCCCATGGGACTAAGCCCATGGGTAAAGATTACTCGTGTGTAGGAACTGGCCTTGTTTTTGTAATGCTGGTCTTAAAGTAATTGAAAGGTATGAGTCTGCCTGTAGAATGTTGCTTAGGGTTTTGCTTTCCATGGCTAGTTTCTCTGCCGAAGCCAATGTAAGAATTGGAAGGCAATTGAAGACTGGTGGTAGGAGTGATTTCAAGAGCACACAGAAAAAGCACAACATGCACTTAAAATGCATTTTGGAAATGGACTTTAAAAGAATAAGAATCTTTAGAGTCTTAGTTTTAATATTCCTAATATATATGTAGTAGAGTTTTCACTGTAAGGTCTCACTTTTTCTATGGTCTTAAGCCTAGTGCTTTGTTAACAGCAGCAACCAACGAGTGCATCAAATGCACTGTAGAAAAGTACTGTACTGTCTATACAGCACCTGTTCCGATTGCTGGAGGTTGGATTTCTGTGTGACTTCTACATATTAGAGGGCTTGATTGAAATATTTGATTATTGAAGTGAATTTTTGATCTATGCAGAGTTTTAATGCCAAAACAGCATGTGTGTGTGTATGTGTATGTGTGTGTATTCGTTTTATGGGTCTCTGTATAGATAACTTCCTTCGGAAGGTGACTTTGTACTATTTTAGCCTGTTGATTATTGGAATAACTATGTTCTGAACAGACAGTCCCATTTATAACTGATCAGAATCTGCTTGTTTCTTGATCTGAATTGTCCCTGGTACTTCAAAGTGAACCCTTTTTTTTAATGTAGGTATATTTGGAGGGAAAAGTAGGAGACTGCATTTAGCAGTTTCCCTTACGAATATCCACAGCACAGATGTTTATGGGATGACTTTCTAGCTATCTGCCAATTACATCTCTTGCCTTTTATAGATTCTGGGAGTCAAACATTTTGGATTTAGGATGTTAAAGAAACCTGCAGGTTTAGCAGGACTATACACATTTCACAAAAAATGTTTATTTTCCTATTTCAGTGATTTTGTTGCTATTGGAACTGAGCAGAAAGCCAATCCCCTAGGCAGACGTGTATGTTTATAGAGATACTGTACTAGAAATACTCAGTTGCTGGTGCCTAGCTCAGGATTATTCAGCCCTAGGGAATCTAGCTCAAAGAACAAATGGAACTCAGTTGTCATTCTGTCAGGACACTACTGGGCCAGGAGACCAGGCCTTGGCATTGGACCAGTTTGAACACAAGCTGTTCCACTGCTTGCAGATCTCATGAGAGGCCCCATCTATTAACTCCAAAGCCACTTTTTGGAGGATAACCCTTTACTGTCTTTTCACCCTGGTGTCCCAGTGTGTCTGTGTAACTCTCATTAACAGTGTTGGCTGTGATGCATGCACACACAGAAGAAAACACCTACTAAAGTGGTCTGTTAGGTTTCCTTGTACTAGGGTTACAAACGCTGCAGAGGAAGTAACACATTTCATCAGCTCTGCAAAAAGTGATTTTTAGACTTCATTGTGATTCTATCTTAATGAATGTTATTAATCTCTGATGTAGATTCTGCCACCAGTATTACAAAGGAATACCCTTTCTTTCTGCTCATAGAGAACAGGGAACACGCCGAAACTTTTAGAACTGAACTCTGAAAGAGAAAACAAGAAAAAAACTATATCAGACAAGAAGTCATTATCAATCTGTTCAGGCTCAAAAATGGGCATTCTTTCAAGGTAAATTCTGTGCAGCAATTCTGGAGGAATCTCTGTAAAAAGACACAGCACCATAGTCTGTAAAGTCTTAGCTACCCAAATGCAATTTTTAAACTGTTAAATTGGTATATTTTCTAACATTTATCACGGGTGAAACTCCACATTCTTGTGTATGTGTCCATGTATGCATATTACATATAAAATACACACAAATATACCACACATGTGGCAGTTTTCATCCATGTGATAAATTGAGAATAATGTGGCAAATCAAAGTAGCATGCACCTTTTGACTGCCTCACTTGAGCTCTGCCCAATAACCCATCTTTCCCAAGATATACTCAAACACTCCACATTTCTGAGCAACTTCAAACTCTTTAAAAAAAATTAATATCTGAAATAGATCATCCCTGCTCCTCTCTGCCCCACAAATGAAGAATTCCTCTCCAAAATCACTTTGATCTAAGACCTGCAGAGGACAAGTTTCAGCTGTTGGACTCTGGTGTGAGATTTTCTAGTCAGAAAAAAATGTCTAGTCTTCAGTGTATGTTGCCTGGTGGTCTTGAGGGCTAGGAAAGAGAGTTTTATCCTGTTGGGAAAAGGAGACTTCAAACATCCCAGTGGGATACATATCACTGCCAGCCCTGGAATTATAGAAAAATCTCTCAAGACTATTTTTAAAGGTTTGTGTGGCTCCTTCTGTGCCCAGTGCAGTTAGACGCCTGGTATGTGACGCACCTGACTTCAAGGTATGAATGAAAGATGAAAAAATGGTCCCAATTAAAACATTAAAAGCTCTCTCTAGAATTTTAAGGTAGCAAGAAAAATACATGATACTGTGGGGTGAGAGGTCATCATTAGTTAGGGGTGATTTGCAGAAGCCCTCTCATGCATGGCTTTGTGACTCATGAGTAATGCATCTTACCCAAACTCATGCTGATAACATTTTACCACTCTGTGTTCACTCTAGGTATGTGAGAAAACATGCACACATTCTATGTACACAGTCACGATAAACCGAATAACTTCCTTTATTTATGTTTCTGCAACCATGGAATTAACTGGAACTGTAGAATTAATCGCATTTATTTTGCACCTTTGTTCTGATTTTCATTCTGCCCGCTAATCTCAGTTGAAGCTACTTCTGATGTTCCAAATCTCAGTACTAGTAGCTTCAAATGAAAAAGAGCCTTGCCACTAAATTTTTTTCCTATAACTGTGAATTAGGTGAAAATGGGGACTGAAATTAGGCTGCTCCGAGAATAGTGCAATTCACTAGCTATAAAGCATTAGCCCTGTGAAGAACTCAAAAGTGCAGGCTTTCTAATGTTCTGCTGTAGAACACATTCATTTCTAGCCCTGACAGATTATGTGACATTGAACCTTAAAACTGACACCTCCATTTGTAAGAAATGTTGAAATGTTTTTAAAATGTTTTATAATTAACATTTCTCTGATTCTGTGGCCTGCACACTCATGGTAACTAAGGCAACCTGGCTTTACAAGCAGAGGAATACAAAAAGATAGTACCAATAAAAAAACACACTAAAAATTGATCTTCAAAAACTTTTAAGCACAATGAATAAACAAAACACTTGCTGGTGTGTTCAAAAGGATTATTTGACTTTGGCTATTTGAGGTTTCCCCAAAAACACTCATAGCTGCCTTACCCTTGACTCACACCATATGTGACTGTTGTATGTGTGTGTTTGCACACATATACAGGCACATGTTTTCTCTTCTCTAGTCTACTTATCCAACTAGTAGTAGTTATTCTAAAACCAACTTACTGGGTTGTTGAGTGGGTTTATTTTGTGTCAGAAGCCAAGTTTAAAACATCCCTTAACTATTTTGAATCATACTTTTGAACATTACTCTGTTACATGCCTGAGCAGTGGCAGGTAACCAGGCAAAAAGTTGAAAGCGTGAGGAGCACTTATTCTCTTCCCTCGCCCTTTGAATACTGTACTTATCGACCAGCTGCCTGGGTTCCCAACTTTGACATGGGGCACTGCTCATCTTCCATCCAACAGCTCTCCTCTTTAGGATGCATTTGAATGCAGCCCTCATATTTTGGAGACTGCCCTCTAGGAGGCTGCTTGTACTGAGGTACTGCAGTGAAACATTTTTAAAACTACAGAAGTACATCGTCTCTAACAAACCTAGGGGTAATAACAAGGGACCCGCATTTGAGAGTTGGCTCAGCTGAAGCTTTGCTTTAGGTTATTTTTGTGTTCTGTTTCATTTAAGGGCTGTTATAAGAATCTTTTATTTTTGTGTTCTGTTTCATTTAAGGGCTGTTGGGATGGTTGGCTTTCCCAATTGGGTACATGCCCTGAAACTAACCCCAAATGTGTCACTTTTGTTTTAACTCCCTTCCTCTCCCAAGGAGCTACTGACATAGAATTGTTAAAATTTACATATGCTTTCATAGCATTTCTCATGTAAAAAAAACCCTTGTGGGGATTTGTCTGAGTAACATCGTTTCAGCTGAACTTTCAGAGTTTCATTTTAATTTTGCTTCACTTGCTATGTTTCCTTCTTAAATGACAATTTATACTTCTCATTATAAATCCAAACCAAGGTCCATCTGTCTGTGAACGTTGGTCCAGGCCTAGTTTACGCTTAGCAGTTTTGCTCGGGTGTGTGTGTGTGTGTGTGTGTGTGTGTGTTTACTTTTTGTTGTTGAGTTTTAGTTTTGTTTTTTTGCCCCTCACCCTTGAGTAATGTAGGTATGCCAGCAAAAGCCCCAGTATAAATGCACAAAAGTCCTTTTGT
Source organism: Pelodiscus sinensis (assembly GCF_052426305.1). NCBI lineage: Eukaryota > Metazoa > Chordata > Testudines > Trionychidae > Pelodiscus > Pelodiscus sinensis. The sequence goes on from NC_143053.1 coordinate 90,206,926, forward strand.
TAGTTTAGCACAGTAGTTCTCAAGCTGTGGGTCGGGCCCCCATTTTAATGGGGTCATCAGGGCTGGCTTAGACTTATGGCTCGGACCTGAGTTCAGATCCTGGGGGCTTCAGCCATTGATGGCAGGGCTCAGATTACAGACACTCCTGCCTGGGCTGAATCCCTTGGGCTCTCTGCCTGAGGCAGTGGGGCTTGGGCAAGCTCAAGCTTTGGTTCCCCTCTTTTTGGGGTCATACAGTAATATTTGTAGTCAGAAGGGGCCACGTGGCAATGAAGTTTGAGAACTCCCAATCTAGCATACTCCATTCAGGAAGCTGTTGTAAGATCTTTGGTGGATATAAACTGGATCTTCACCACCGGGGATTTACCTTTGTGGATTTAGTTACACCAGCAAACCCTTCCAATTGTAGGCCAGGCTCAGAATAGGTGAAGTGCTTTATCGAAACCGTAAATAGCACCAATGCAAAATTTAGAAGCCAATTAATACTTTGTAAATCAGCCACACATACTTTGTTTTGATATATGTAAAGGCCACTACCACTGAATTTGCAGCCATTCACTCTACATTTCTCTGCTCTCAGAGCAGGGAAGGTTGAGCTGGGTTCGTACTGACAATGCCAAAAACTCTCCTTCTGACTGCACTGCTGCTGGACACAGTCTGCGTTACATCTTTAGAATGAACACAAGCAAAGTTAGCATCGCTTTCATGACAAAAGAGTTTGCCTTTTTGTGTTTAACACAGAGAAACAAACAAAAATACTCCCTTTCCCACCCACCCCCAAGCAATCCTGCCCTGCATGGGATTTACTGCCAGCGATGATAGTGTCTCATTTCTTTGCTCTATTGCTGCTGCTTGCTGCTGCTGCTTTATATGGTTTGGTATGCGAGTGTTCTGAAACCACGTGGTATGTGTTCGGATCTTGTGGGTTACAAAGGTGTCTTTTCCTTCACCCTTTCCTCAGTTTGTGCTTGTATGTCTGCTGTGGTAGGAATACTAATAAATATATACATATATATTAGATATAATTTTGAGGAGGTTTGCATGTTAGTAGTTTGTAAGCAACTAAGGGGCCTCATGTTCAGGTCTGAGCAGATAGGAATCCGCTTGCACTCTACGGGCTGGATCCAAAGCTCATTCAAGTCAGTGGAAAGGCTCCCACTAATTTCAGTGGACTTTGGATCAGACCCTATGCTCCCACCTTTGTTGTGCCTCACTTTAAAATGGTGCTTTTTCAGTTGTCTGTCTCTTCTTCTGAGTTTTATTTGTAAGGTGCTGTATATAACTTGAATATATTATGCACATATCCTACCCAATGGGTAGAACAAACAAACAAAAAAAGACGTTGTTAATACTGTAAGATAATATATAGATGATACCAATTTTAACAAAAATGGCATCAAATTTGTGAATGCCTACTTATGTGCTTGGTCCTCTTTTGTAAGAAAATTTGCAAATGAATGCATACAAATGACAAAAAGTCTATGTATTTTATTTTCCTATTAAATATCAATATAGTATCATAAGGGAAAAGAAGAGTTTGAACAAATCACTTTTGACTAGCTTGTAGATAGCAACTGGTTGTTTGATGCATCTTTGCGATGAAGAGCATTCTGTGTGTGTGTGTGTGTGTGTGTGTGTGTGTGTGTGTGTGTGTGTGTGTGTGTGTGTGTCACTTTAAAGAAAAAGAAAAACAAAACAAACAAACCTTCACAGCTTTAACTTTGCATCTAGATGCTTCTCTTCTTTGTTGTCACCTTGTTGCTGCTCTGGAGCTCTGGACCAGTTTTAGCGTCGTCTTCTCCAGAAGATATTTTATTCATACCCTTTGTAACCTTATTTACCTAGAGATTTACCCAGAACCTTGTTATCCAAACTCTATGACACCATATGGGCCTTCAATTCATTGAGACCTGGATCAAAACCGACCCTGAAAAAATCAAAAGTAGGTTAAGAGAGTTTTTCAAAAACAAAAACAGTCCTTGTGTTGCACCTGTATCTGTTGCACAACTCTCCCATTCTCACTTTCTCTGCATTCAGGATTCAGCAATCTGTGTAGCTGCAGTGGTACAAGCCCCAGGCATAATAGACAAGGAAAGCTGTAATTTACACTATTTGATCTTACCCCGATTGAAACAGGTGCTTAGTTGAAATGGTTCAATGTTTAACTTTCTTTGTTCACACTTGGGGTTTGCAGCACTGCTGGACCAGTGATAGCTGAATTGGGCCTAATGCTGAGTATAGGCAAGACCTAAATCTGTCCAAGCCCAGTGAGCAATGGAATAAGGCCAGGCCTTAAAAGTTTTGTCAGTATAGTGATATCTATTTGGCATTTGACTTTTTTAATGACATTTTATACCAACAAAAGCCCAAGTATAGACACAGTTATACTGACATAAAAGTCGTTTTGCTGGTATATGTTTTGTTGTTCAGGAAACTGACACAAGCTTTTGCCAGCATAAACCTTCGACTATGCTAGCAGGGTTTGCAAACCTTTTTCATCTAGACAAGGTCTATGCTTTCGATTTTGAAAGTGGGTGGGAATCAATTTGTTTTTAAAGCTGACAAGCAAGAAAAGTCTTCTTCAGTTTGGCTGGTGCATTGTTGTGCATGGCAAGGCCCTCTCAACAGTATGGTCCTCCAGTCTTTCTGACCTTTTGGTTGTCCGTGTGCACTCTTGGCGTGGCTTGTTAGGTAAAGCGAATACCTCAGGAAAACAAACACAAAGTTTGAGTTCAGAATTGCAGATAGTGAACTTATTTTTCTAAACTGCTTGTTTAAAATAGCCCAGGAAGATAGTTAGCAGATTATTCAGTCTTTGACAGTTAACGAATGGCTACTTTTTTTATACTTGTCAGACTTTAACCACAAGCATAACAAAGTAATGTGTTGGAATATGTTTGAGGTGACGTTTTTGCTGGTTTTCAGATATATAGATAAATGCTACAATAAAGCTCAGAGTGCCTCATCCAAAGCCAGCTGAAAATGATGGTAAAATGCCCATGGATTTCAATGGGCTTTGGGATGAGGTCCCTCTCACTCAATTTATTTTGTCCTTTTGTCCTGTGTTGACCTTTCTCATTATTGACCTGCAACTTCAGCTCTTCATTTGTTTCTAAATAGCATCACAGTAATCCTGTACCTAACTAGTGATCACGGTGGTTTTGTTTTGTTTTAAAGAACTGTAGATTTTGTGGCCAGTTTCTCCTCATGCCCTTACAAGTAGCTCTGTCCATCCCTTTCTGTATATTGTGCTGTGCTATATAGTAAGCAGGTCACATATCTGAATTTGCATACTTTATGATTGTCATTTGTTCACTTGTTCATTGTTTATCAGGCATGGAATGATAGTTTTGGAAATAGGTCCTGCTGGCCATTTCTACATTTCTATTTGCACTGCAGTAGAATGTCTGTGTCTGGAAAAAAACCCTCTTTTATGAACAGCATTTTACAAAATACACATAGTGCAGGAGTCTAGAGCATGATTTACACAGTAGCAAAACTTGCATATTAAGTGGACCAAACAAGATGAATTCTCCTTTTAAAGACCCCAGAGTAAAAAAGGGTTGAGTAAAAACCTGATTTACAGGATACAGTTCATTAGTCCTGTCTCCTTTGAAGCTGCAGTGAAAAGATTAGAAAAGTGGAATCATAGCTCTCTGTTCACACTGCCCATTCCCTACAACACACAGCCAGCATCCATAATTTAAAAAGAACTTATGACAACCCAAAGCATCTTACTGCTGGACAGCAAAACTAAAAAGCAAAACTCACTCAGCTTAATATCCTTTAACAAAACAGCCATTTCTTTACTCACAGCACAAAGACTAGCTAAGCATAGCTAAGACATTTGTCTTTTGTGGCTCTCAACTGTCTAATACTTCTATAGTCAGAGTGTTTCATGATCGTGTGTACATTGATCAAGCTATTATACTAGAATTTACCATCAGATGAATGCCTGTTTTCAGAATTTTGATAATTTTTTGTTGTTTATTGCTAGTTATTATTTTACAGCCTACTATGCTTTATTGCGGTATGATTTTTTTGTGTGTGATTCTAACTTTGTGGCTTTCAGGATCACATTTTCAACACGTCTGTTTGGCTTTTTGTCCATTTTGTTTCAAGTTATTCCGAAATATGTACAGCACTATCCACAATATTTAATCCTTCATTTAAATTTTATTGTTGTAAAAACAAGTCTATTAAAAGAAAAGGTTTTTTTACAACTGTATTGGAACTACTCAGTAGCTGTTTATGTGAAGCTGTGACAAACCTGGCTTGCTTTAAAGACTTTATTATTTTCCTTTAACACAATCAACCTGTTGCTTAATTTCCAACATAACTCTCGGTTATATACAGGAGAAGAAGATTTCATCTGTTGTGTATCTATCTGCCTCTTTTAATTGAGCAAATGGTGACGTCCTAGTTTTTAGACCTAAGGTCTGTTATTGCAATACTTTTAAAGAAAGATGTTGCTCTAAGTGCTGTTGTTAGTTTTAAATACAGATTTTATGCTTGTTCTTAATATGCTCTGGTCAAACCATAGCACAAAATTATTAAAAATCATGAAATACATTTGTCTCCTGATGAATTTATTTTTTCCTTAAAGAAGCTACAAAAAGTGAAAAGGGGGGTGAAGGGAGCACAGGGAGAAGACATCAAAGGCTGTGTCTACACTGGCGGGTTCTTGCGCAAGAACGGCTGTTCTTCCAGAGCATCTACACTGCCCGCCTGCTCTTGGCAAGAAGATTTTCAGTAAAGTGTGGTAAGAGAGGGCTTTTTGCACCAGAGCTACGCTCTTTTCTAACAAGTGTAAGCCCTCTTGCGCAAGATCTCTTGCACAAGAGGGCAGTGTGGACATGTGGCAGGGGTTTCTTGTGCAAAAGCACATCTCGCACATGGCAGTGTGGACGTGTTCTTGTACAAGACTTCTTGCGCAAGAACTGGCCAATGTAGATATAGCCAATCTGATCAACTATGCCTGCCTTTGCTCATCCAATATATTTACTCTTTTCTTTTCTTCCCACAATCAGTGCTGTGCTAGGAAGCAGATTGTTTCTGGTTTAGTTCCAATTCCTGGATTATTTGAAAATCTTGGAGAATGTAAATAATTTGCTCTTGAATTATAAGTAAGTGAGGTACTAAAAGGAACCCCTGAAAAGGACAGATGAGCGCTTCATTTCAAATTCTAGTCTTCCTGAGAGCAGGATCTTATCTGAAGGGTTAATTATTGGCCATTGCCTGGGGCATGATATCAGGATTGATGGCTCTATCATCTGAGCCAGTACAGTAAATACTATATTCCCCAATCCCCAGAGTAAAAAAGGGTTGAGTAAAAATCTGATTTACAGGATACAGTTCATTAATCCTGTTGATGTTCCTCTTTGACCATCAATTAAAATTAATTCAATCTTGTGATGAGAGGAGGGTGAGGAGGAGCGATAGAGTAAATGGCTCGTAAGAGCTCAACTAAAAATCATCCATCTTCGTGAGGCAAATCTGAAGAGAGTTTGAAGTATGTCTGTCTGTGGTGTGTTAAGGAGCCTCACACCTTGGTGTTGGAGAGTCAAAATTATGAGGAATGAAAAGTCCCCAAAGATATGGGTTGGTCTCTTCATTCCAGGTGTCACGGTACATGGTAGTCTTTGTATTTAACATTAATTATTCTTGGGGAAAAATTCCACCCCTCATTTTGATCTGAATTAAGGCTTGCTGAAGTGTGTGAGATCTGGCAAAGTGTTACTGCTGGATTGTGGGTGCTTAGAATGCTCTGCTGCTCAGAGTCTGACAACTTAAATCTAGTTTTTTCTCTTTATTCCTGTAGATGAGGTAGCCAGATCCCAATCCATGATGGGACATACAGACCAGGACTTCAATTTCTGTTCTGAAATGGAGGAGGAACCAGTGATATGATATGTTGGCTACTCTACATTGTGATATCCCTGGTCATGTGTTCAAATTACTTGATTATTTAAATCTTGAGTACATGCTTGTTGACAGACAAGAAACCCTATTACTACCAATGCTCCTTTGCTCTGGCTTCCTCAGGGTACATCTACACTACAGCGCTAATTCGAACTAAGCTAATTCGAACTAACGCGTCTAGAACTAAAAACTAGTTCGAATTAGCGCGTCCACATTAAGTGGACCCTGAACCGGGGTTAAGGATGGCCGGAAGTAGTGCCGGCAGGGCATCAGAGGAGGACTTAGAGCGTGGAGATGCTGTCTCAGGCTAGCCGAGGGCTGTGCTTAAAGGGTCCCGACCCCCACCCCGGACAGACAGTTCTCAGGGGTGCCCCGCTTGCAAAGCAGTCCTGGCTTGGATTGCCCGGAGTACCCACACTGGGCACATCACAGCGCTCGGCCATCAGACCGGCTGCACTTGCCGCAGGCTGCCATCTGGGGAGAGGGGGCATTTGGAGGGCTGCAGGAGAGCTTCCACCCCCAGAAGCCCGCAGAGCCAGCCCAGTCCTCCCCATCGGGGGTGCATACCCCATTCCTCCCTCACCTCCTTCCACTTACCCTTCCCTAGCCCCTCTTCTTGATGTACAAAATAAAGGACAATTGTGTTCAAAAATGGAATCTGTCTTTATTGAACAAAACGGGGGGTGACTGGGAAAAGGAGGTGGGAGAGGGGAAGAGAGAGGGTGGGAGAGGGGAGGGCAACTAAAATGATCAGGGGTTGGGAACAGGTCCCATATGAAGAGAGGCTAAAGAGACTGGGACTTTTCAGCTTAGAAAAGAGGAGACGGAGGGGGGACAGGATAGAGGTCCCTAAAAGCAGGAGTTGGGTGGAGAGGGTGCATACAGAAAAGTTCTTCATGAGTTCCCATAAAGAAGGACTAGAGGACACCAAAGGAAAGGAATGGGTAGCAGGCTTCAAACTAGTAACAGAAAGTTGTTCTTCACAAAGCAAAGAGTCAACCTGTGGAACTCCTTGCTGCAGGAGGCTGTGAAGGCTACAACTAGAACAGAGTTTAAAGGGACGTGAGATCAAGTCATGGAGGTTGGGTCCATGGAGTGCTATTAGCCAGGGGTAGGAGTGGTGTCCCTGCCCAAGGTTTGTGGAAGGCTGGAGAGGGATGGCACGAGACAAATGGCTTGGTCACTGTCTTCGGTCCATCCCCTCCAGGGTCCCTAGGGTTGGCCGCTGTCGGCAGACAGGCTACTGGGCTAGATGGACCTTTGGTCTGACCCAGTACGGCCATTGTAAGCTCAGGGCTCAGGGTCGGGGGTCTCAGTGGACCACCTTGATTTTCATGCACACCTGCTCCTGGGTGGCCAGGCTGGCAGCTCTCCTGCCCTAGCCGGCCACTTTCCTGTGCCTAGTGCGGAGGTCGTGGACGAGGTCCACGATGTCCGCACTAGACCAGGCAGGTACCCGCCTCTTGCGGTCCCGGGCAAGCTCCCGGGAGCCGCCAGCCTGGTCCCGGGAAGAGGGGGAGGGCTGGGAGACATCGGGTGGGTGGCTCGAGCCGTGCCAGGTGCAGGGTCTGCTGGCTGGGTGTTGGCAGGCTTGCACCTGGCACGGGCACCGTAGCCAGCCCGTGCCCCTTTAAGGGGTCCGGGGCCAGGAGGGGGGCAGACGAGTTTCCCTGGTGTTGGCCAGAGTGGCCACCAGGGAAACCTGGGGAGGGCTAGCCTCCTGCTAGTTCGAATTAAGGGGCTACACAGCCCTTAATTCAAACTAGTAAGTTCGAACTAGGCTTAATCCTCGTGGAATGAGGATTACCTAGTTCGAACTAAGCGCTCCATTAGTTCGAATTAAATTCGAACTAACAGAGCGCTAGTGTAGCGCCTATGAAAGTTAGTTCGAACTAACGTCCGTTAGTTTGAACTAACTTTGTTGTGTAGACATACCCTCAGTGTGTTAATCACTAGCATTTCAATTTGTACCAGTTCAAGGATGCAACTGAAGAAAAATAAGATCATTCCGTGAGGTGATAGGTATTGTAACCACATGCAGTAGCTTTGGGGACCATATTGTTTTAAGTTGATGTATCACCGTGGGCCATGGATTGTATGCCACTCCAGGGGTGGGGCATTATCATAGGTCCATGGTAACTGGTGCAGGCAACAGACTGCTCATAGCACTTGGGAGGCTGGCTGAGGAGATCGCAAGTGACTTGCCAGGAGCTGTGCTTTCTTAAACCCCGCCCCTCAGACAGAAGGCAGGTGATGGCTGGAGACCTGAGACCTCATTGGGCACTCTTGGAGTGGGCCATGGAGGAGGGGAGTACTGAGTCTGTTCCCCAAAAGTGAGATATTCAGTTTTTTCAAAGTGGTCCAAATCTCTGAGCTTCGGTGCCTGTTCTATTCATTGACCCACGCACTCTTTGGAAACTGTCATTTACTTAATCGGCTTTTACTGGTATTTGCTCTATCCTATGGCATTCTGTGTGTGGTTGAATGTATTTGTCTATGGATTGCTACCCCCAAACCAGCTGTAAATGGACTGTCTCATTGCAGTGGGGCTTCTTTCCTGCTAAAAGATTAATCTGTTATCTGCCATAGTCTTGTAAGCCCTTCAGGTCTCACTTTGGTATTGATCCGTATTATAAACACAATAACATTCAAAACCCTTTTCTTCCAGAGATCAGTTTAGAATGAGACATCGGTACTTAGACACACATTCATTAGTCCTCACTCGTTCTCACTGTTTTGATCTGTTGTGCTTTGAATGAGTTGTAATTACATTTGCACGTTAACAATGTCACCTCTTTTCTTGTGGTTCCTGTTGTACCTGTTTTAAAGAACTCCAGATTTGGGTCTTATAAATCCTTGCATGATTTTTTAGTTTATTAGGCTAAATCTGCCCTTCAACCCTTCTCCAGTCTGCAATGAAATGATTGCTTTAGCCAGTGTGTCCATCTTGGGCTGCTGTACTCAATCATGCCTGATGTCCACCTGAAGACCCCACTGCTAGAAGCACAAAGAATGTACCTACTATTCATAAAATGGAGCAGACTACCTTACCATTAATGTTTGGGGTTGCAGGGGAAGGCGGAGAGGAAGGGCGGGTGAAGAAGGCCCATGGCACATTCCCAGCATGCAATGCTTCAGTCATGTACTAATATGTTGCACCCATAATAGTTTCCATCCATGGATCTCAAAGCATTTTGAAAATTAACTCCACAGCAGTTGGCAAGGTAGGTACCAATTACTATTTTACAGCTGGGGAGAGAGGCAGGAGGAGGCTGTGGCAGGTCACAGAAAAATATGGCCGTGCTGGAAACAGAACCCCGTGTCCTGCTGATGCTGAGTCCCCTAGTCTTTAACTATTTGTCTGCTCACCTCATTGTGTTTCTACGGTAATAAAAATCACCGTATCACAGAGAGGTTGCTACCTTGTGCTGCACTGGTTGTCTGTCTTCCACTGAGATTCCCAGGTCATTAGACAAGCATCCAGGATGTAGCCACAGCTTATTGAGAGAAAATGGTGTTTTCCTAACAGAAGGCTAAGCATCGCCCTGGAACGCCACAAGCTTCCCTGACTGCTAATTCCTGATCCTGCCAGATTAAAGTAACATTTCCAGACACTGCATGGATTGGCAGCGTAGTGAGTAGAAAATTCTAATTTAATCTAGCTCGGTGGGTGCCACAGAAGTCGTTTCAGACAGCGTGACCTACATTTAACCCTACAGAGCAGGATGCACTTAGGGAAAAGAAACCTACTTTTCAAAGTGGCGTGGATTTTTCCCAAACTTACTACAGGTCCTTGTTCCTTCTAATTTTCCCCTGCCCTGAGCAGAATGAATTTTGTTGTGTGCACCAATGTGGAGATGATGTGCACACGGCGGTGATGTGTGACACATCATCTTTTTATTGGTGCACATAATAAAATTCATGTGGCGGGGGGTGTGTGTGTGTGTGGTGAAAGAGGTTTGTAGTCCAGGAGAGGCTCAAGCCTGGGAAAGAGGGTTCGGGTGCAAGGGCTCAGGCTGAGGATACAGACTGTGGGATGGGGATGGGTTTGGGAAGGGTTGGGGTGACAGGGTGAGCCAAGGCTACTGAGAGGAGAGAGGACTCTCCTGGCTCTCTCTTCTCCCGCTGGGGCTGGGGGGATCAGCATGTCCCGCCACCATGGCAGCTCTAAGGCCACAAGGAATGGGGACGAGCCGCACCATGATTGGGGCCAAGGCTAAGGCCTTGCTGTGGCAAGTTGGAGAGTGGGCTCAGTGGTGGTGGGGCTGTCGTCCCTCTCCTGGCTGACACAGCTTCTTACTCCACAAAGCCTCTGAGGGCTGCTTACAGGGAATGTGGCTACCCATGTGTATGTGAGCATGCACCTATTTGTGGTTATAGTATCAGGCTGTAAATAGTTCATAGACTGACCCAGGTTTGCTTTACTCAGCTATGGCAAAGTTATTAGTTCATACTAAGTTTACATATCCTCTACAGGGTAAAGGAAGATTCTGATGGTTTTGTATAGCCCTTCGACAGAATCTAGAACAGCAGAAAAATGGTTTGTGTGGATCTGTACAACTCTACAGCTCTCAGTATACATTGATGGGGAGGAGATTAGCAATGTGCTGAAGAGAACCTTTTTGCTAAGGCCTTCCTTAGCTCATAAAGCCAGCTGGGCCTACTGGGAATCCTCTAGTCTGACTTCTTTTATAACACAGGCCTTCCTTGAATCAATTCCTGTTGGGACTAGAATACTTCCTTCAGAAAAAACATCTTAATTTGATTTACAATGATGGCAAATCCACCACATTTCTGGTAAGTTGTTTCAAGGGTTAATTAGCCTAACTGTTAATATGTACACATAGTGTTACCAGATGGTTTAAAAAAATATCGGACACACTTGATCTCAGATGGGGGAGGGAGGGCGGGAGCAGGGCTGTCCGGGAGGAGGTTGGGGGGAGCAGGGCTGGTCAGGGGAGATGGGGGGGAGGGGAGAACGGAACAGTGGGAAGCAGAGCTAGCTGGGAGAGGATCGGGGGGAACGGGGCTGGCTGGGGGAGATTGCGGGGAGGAGGGGAACCAGCCGGCGGGAAGCAGGGCTGGCTGGGAGGTGGTTGGGGGGAACAGGGTTGGCTGGAGGGGAACTGGCCACTGGGGACCAGGGCTGGCCAGGGTGAGAGCGGAAGAGGGGGGAACCAGCCAACAGGGAGTGGGGCTGGCCCGGGCGCACACAGACCCCGGGGTGCTGCCCATCCTGCGCATGGTCCCGGCAGGGTGCATGGGAGAGTCCAGCCCTGGGGATTCCATCCCACCCCAGTCCCGCCCCCTCCTCTCTACTGTGTAGTTGCGTACTGCCTGGCTGGTAGACACGCTCATGCATTGTGAGCGTGTCTACCAGCCAGGCAGTACACAACTATGTACTGATACTCATGATGATAATAAAACTTACTTAATTAGAAAATACCGGACATTTATATGTCTGGTATTTTCTCAATTTGTTTCCCAGACAGAAAGCTCAAATACCAGACTGTCCAGTTCAAAACTGGACACCTGGCAACCCTATGTACTCTATGGAACTTATTTCTAGTCTGAATTTATCTGTCTTCAACTTCTAGCTACTGGATGTTGTTATACCTTTGTCTGCTAGACTGAAGTCACCCCTTTACCTTTTCAAGCCAAACAGATGTAGCTCCTTGAGTGTAGCATTATGAAGCATTTTTCCCCCCAAGCCATTAATACTTTCATGGCTCTTCTCTAAACTGTCACCAAGTAATCAACAGCTTTCTTGAACTGTGGACACTAGAACCCGACACAATATTTCAATATTGGTTGCACCAGTGACAAAACCAGAGGTAATGTACCCTCCCTGCTTCTACTTGATATTTCCTTGTTTACCTATCTCATTAGCCTTTTTGGCAACAGCATTGTGCTGGGAGCTTGTGTTCAGCAATGCATCTAACAAAGTGGGTCTTTGCCCATGAAAGCTTATGCCCAAATAAATCTGTTAGTCTTTAAGACGCCACAGGACTCCTTGTTCATGGTCAGCTCATGATCCACCATTACCCTGGCCCTCCACGACCTTTGTAGAGTCACTGATTTTCAGGATTGAGTCTCCTGTCATATAAGTATGGCCCTCATTGTTTGAGGGGAAGGGAAAGTCATAAGGGGACTCGGGCATTGCAGGAACCAGGCTTTCTTCACAATGCATGAGAACAGGTGCCTAAAAAGAGAGCCTTGGAAGCCAATAAACTGAGTGGGGACTTACCTCAGCTACCAGCAGAAAATGTGGAGGAAGCCATGCTCCTCAAAGGTATTTAGGTGGCTAACTCTGGCACCGCCATCCTCTCAATGTTCACAGATGTAAACCCACTTCTAGAGTGAGGTATCTTAAGTCAGGTGTTTTCAAGAAAAATCAAGGTGCTACCACCTTGTTTAGTCCAATGGTTAGAGCACTCCCCCAAGGGGACAGGAGCCATGGATTCAAAGCCCCCAGCTGCTTAATATGGATCCGGAACTTAACCCAGACCACGAGCATGTAGGCGGTGGAATCTCTCCTGCTAGAGTTGTTCTACTGTCTGTAAATAATTAAATACACACTGGCTCAGAGTGTGTGACTACAACCTAGCAATGAGACCACGTATACAAAGTGGAGCAGCTTCACCAGGAGAGACTGAGCCCCTAAACCCAGAATATGCCATAGCCTAGTGGTCAGGACACTCTCTTGGGAGGTAGGAGACACGCATTAGTGGGAAAGGGAGACAACTGACCCAAGCTCTCCTATATCCTGGGTGTATGCTCTGTCAACCCACTAAACATTGTAGGAGTGGCAGCACCTCCTCCTCCATCATATGTATAGTTTTAGACACATTTAGAGCAGTCTACTGGGTTAGGCCTGAAATACAAAGTAGACAAGGGACCAGCTTAGTCTGTGGCGCCCTGTCCCTTGGCCTGTCGTCACAACTTTACATTTGACTATTTAAAAATGCACATAGCTGCACACGCTGTCAGAGATCATTTTGTTTTCTTTCAGATCACTGACAAACACTGTGAAGCTATAGGTAGGAACTGATGTCCTGAGTCAATAGGCTCTTAAGTATCTTGACTAGTTTACCTTTGCCCTCTGAGTTACCTGACCCAAGCTGAAAAACTAAAACCAGTTCTTTGGACTTGTTAATGGATTTTTTATTAAAAAGAACAACCAAGTAAATGTAAAATTAAGCAAACATAACCCTGACTAAACGACTATGGCTTTAATTACAAATGGAACAATACAAGGTAGTAACTGAGATGTAATCAATGCGTTTATATATCAAATCACCCATTCAATACTGCATGTAATCAAACCAAATCATGAGGTTGACTTGCTCTTGCTAATCCATCTTTGGGAGAAGGAGGAGCCAGTTTCCTTCCCTCCAGACTCCTGTTGACAGTGCACTACTGAAATCTTCTGCTTTCCCTCCCCTGCAGGACAGGAAGGGTCTCTGAGAAGATCACTTAGCTGTTTTTCTTCTTTGGCACACTGAAATCAGCTGTAATCTGAGAGTTGAAACCTCACATTATTTACTTGTGAAGTAAAACTGGTTACTTTGGCCCATTTCTCCTTTAAGCCTAAATACATGTAAATTGTTTTTCTCAGTCACTAGTATAATATAGGCCAACATGCAGTGGTTGAATTCCCAGTGAGTGATGTATTTATACATCTTAAGCACTATGTATGAGTGATAAATTCATGATCCAGTCATGGCTTTATCATTACAAAAAGAAAAAAATAATGTTCTAACTAATCTTGTCTATTTTATTTATACTGTTATGCCTCAACATAAAAAAAAAAAAATCAGATACAGCCATATGTCAAAAGCCACTTTTAATTGCATGCAAAATTATGCTTTGAGAGGGCAGGGTCATTAGATATGCAAATAGCCACCATCTGCCAGTAGTGAAGAAAGAATATGCTCATCAATGATAGAACTTAACACTTCTATGAATGAACTATGTACCATCATTTACAAGTTTATGCAACAGCAGTTTTGTGTGTGTGTGTGAGAGAGAGAGAGAGAGAGAGAGACAGACTGACTTCCTAGCCAGGTATGGGTAAATGTACATGTTTAAAAATGCAGCATTTCAGACACTAACTGCAAAAAGATCCTATATTTCAAGGAAGTAATTACTGCATCCTGTGGTAGAGACCCTGTACGGTCCTCACAAGCTACTTCCTGTGTAAAACAGTAGTAGAGTCTCCTCTCTTAATTTTATGTCCTCTCTTAATTTTCACTGATTTCACATTTTGAAGTGATCAGTAAAGGGAAAAAACCCCAAGATGCTTAAATGTTTAAGAATTCAAGCACTAAGGGCCTGGCTACAATGTATGTTTTATCATAATCATTGTGTTAGCTTTGATGTTTTAAACAGCTGCCTCTTGAAGGCAGAGACATCCTAAATGAGTGTTACACAGTGCATTGGTGATATACTGGAGAATAGGCCTGGATCCTACCAGATGCAAAGCCACAATCAATGAGAACAGAGTGCTCAACAGCTCTCAGCATTGAGTCTATTAAGTACCATGACACTACAAAATTATCTCTGCTCTTTAAATTTCCTTCCTTTCCTGTTCTCTCAGGGAGCAACTGCATAATTAAACTATGAAACATCTTTCATTTATCTTCCTCTGGAATTCTTCATGCCTGAAAAAAAGCCAAGAAACTTCATTTCCCCAAAATGACTCTGTGTTGCCTATACATTTTCTCCCCTATGATTGTCCAATCAATTCATCAGATTAAAAAACAAACTTAATGTTACATAGTGCCCTGCAGGTTTATGAAATCAAGATGTATTCTTTCGACTTAGCAGATCATCGTCATCAAAACAGCCAGATAATTGCCAGGGGATAATTATGATTCTGTAATTATTATTGTTACTGACAGTAAATGATGTACGAGGAAGAATACAGCTTGATTTTCTAAGCTGAACCCCAAAGGAGGCGCGCACAATCACAAAACTTGTTTTGACTAGAACACTGAACAAACTTGACAGAAAAGTTACAAAGGGGGAAAAAAACCTTGCATACTCTCTACCAAGCTGAAGATGCATGGCGGAGATTCTACTGCATTTAAAGGCCTCACGTCCATGACCAACAATCTAGGCAATGAAGGATGAAAAATAGAGGGAATAGATCTGTGTTTTCTTTTAATAAAATACAAGATTTTAAATACTTAATAGTTCACATGGTAACAAGTAGGAGACTTTTATAAAATGGTTTTAGCACCTTGTGTAAACTTGATTGGCTTGCAGTGATGTAATACCAATTGTATAATGCTTCTGTACAGCCCTACTCTGACTTTTCTACACTTTCTAAATTCCAAGTACAGCACCAAAGCAACACATTTCTAGAGAGGGCTTCTCTTTTTAAATGATCACTAAAATTATTGCTTTATGGCAAAGATGCATCAAAGGCTGGACCCACTGCCTCAGCCACTGCTGGTACCTTGATAAACATTTTTTTTAAATAGAGCCAGAAGGGCAAACTCTCCAACAATGTTCACATTCTTAGGCTGAGCTTCTAAAATCATTCTTTGCTCTGAATTCTAGCCTTAAGGTTTAGCCTCTGATAAAGTGGGTTATCAAATGATGTGTTTGTAATGGTCTTGCACAAAGAAATGTTAGTTTAGGCATTTTAAAAATGCGGTCAAACTTGATTAAACATGAACCAGTGGGATGCAACTTGTCAGGCTTTAATATCCCAGAGGAGGCAAGACTGTTTTTTCCTAAGGAATATTAATTTCTCCACCCTTTCTTACATTAAACATGTGCAAGCAACCAAATCAGTTTTGGGGATGCTGAGCTAGAGCGGAAGGTGCTAGGTGTCTGCAAATGAGAGGTTGTTTCCTGTTTCTACCAGTTGTGAATATAGCTCAGCTTTCAAAAAACAGTACTAATGAAACACCCACTGAAACTGAACTTAGAACATTTTTATTTTTACAATATGGCTACGTCTAGACTAGCATGATTTTCCGCAAATGCTTTTAATGGAAAAGTTTTTCCATTAAAAGCATTTGCAGAAAAGAGCATCTAGATTGGCACGGACGCTTTTCCGCAAAAGCACTTTTTGTGGAAAAGCGTCCGTGCCAATCTAGACGCAGTTTTGTGTGAGAGAGCCTCGATCGCCATTTTCGCCATCGGGACTTTTTTGCGCAAAACAGTTTTCAGCTGTCTACACTGGCCCTCTGGCGCAAAAACATTTCCGGAAAAAGGCTTTTGCCCGAACAGGAACGTCAAAGCATTTGCGCAAGAAGCACTGATTTCGGACAGTAGAACATCAGTGCTTTTGCGCAAAATCAAGCGGCCATTGTAGACAGCTGGCAAGTTTTTGTGCAAAAGCACCTGCTTTTGCGGAAAAACTTGCCAGTCTAGACGCAGCCTATGTGTCTGAAAGAAGGCAGGTAAAGCTGATACAAAAGTGATTTTAAATAAGACTGTTCAATCACCCGTGGCCAAAGAAAAGAGCACAAAAAAGGTACAGCACCTGGGCTGTGTCTAGACTGGCAAGTTTTTCCGCAAAATCATCTGCTTTTGCGGAAAAACTTGCCAGCTGTCTACACTGGCCACTTGAATTTCTGCAAAAGCACTGACGATCTCATGTAAGATTGTCAGTGCTTTTGCGGAAATACTATGCTGCTCCCGTTCGGGCAAAAGTCTTTTTCCGAAAAACTTTTGCACAAAAGGGACAGTGTAAACAGCAGAGATTTGTTTTCTGCAAAAAAGCCCCGATCGCAAAAATCGCGATCAGGGCTTTCTTGCGTAAAAGCGCATCTAGATTGGCCACAGACGCTTTTCCGCAAAAAGTGCTTTTGCGGAAAAGCATACTGCCAATCTAGACATGCTTTTCCGAAAATGCTTTTAACGGAAAACTTTTCCATTAAAAGCATTTCTGGAAAATCATGCCAGTCTAGATGTAGCCCTGGTGTTTAGCCCAAATAACATGGTTCCCATTCAGGTTGTTATAGTAGGGCAGTGGTCTCCCATGTTTTTGAGTACAAGATCACTTTTTGAATTTAAGTGCAATCCAAAATCTACCTCAAACCCCTACTCATCCCCCCCTCCCTCACTTTCATCAGGCTGGGGCAACAGGTTGGGGTGCAGGTTCTGGTCTTGGATTAAGGGATGCGAGGGGCCCTGAGCTGCTCTTGGAGCAGGCAGTTGGGGTGCCGGAGGGGGTTCTAGGTGTAGGCTCTGGCAGGGCGTTTGGATGCAGGGGTGCTCGGAGCTAGGGCGGGGCTTAGGGTGCAGGAGGGGGTTCATGGATGGGGTAGGGGTTGGGATGTGGGCTCTGGTGTCTCCTGAGTGATGGTGCAGTGAGGCTAAGGCAGGCTCACCCCTGCCCTGGCCCTGCACCACTCCCAAAAGCAGCCAGCAAACTCCCTCTATCCCACGCCCTGTTGTGCCCTCTCTGTGCTGTGGAGATAGGCTACAGAGTGTGACATTAGCACACTCCTTTCCCTCTCATCCTGCACAGAAAGCAGGAGGCTCCTGAGGAGACAGCTCCAAGGCAAAGGCAGGAGATGCACAGCAGTGGGGTGAGGGGCAGCTGAAGTGCCAGCACTTGACAGCCTCTTGACCAAATCAGTTGGGATCACTGGTCAGAGGCTCCAAGATCTACCGGTAGAACCTGCTCTACTGGTTGGTGACCACTGTAGTAGGAAGATGAACTCAATACCCATTTTAGAAGAAAGGAAGTTAATTTTGGCATCAAATAAGCACTGGTTTCAGTAACAGCTACACTGAGCTAATGGCATAAATTAAGATTAAAATGGGGAGGGGAAGGACAAGAATATAAAACAGGAGAGACCTCAGCATTCTCACTGCAATAGTCAGAACAAGAACAAACACAAACACACTGGCTACGTCTACACTGGCCCCTTTTCCGGAAGGGGCATGTTAATTTCAGAAGCCGTAATAGGGAAATCCGCGGGGGATTTAAATATCCCCCGCGGCATTTAAATAAAAATGTCCGCCGCTTTTTTCCGGCTTTTAAAAAAGCCGGAAAAGAGCGTCTAGACTGGCCCCGATCCTCCGGAAAAAGTGCCCTTTTCCGGAGGCTCTTATTCTTACTTCAAAGTAGGAATAAGAGCCTCCGGAAAAGGGCACTTTTTCCGGAGGATCGGGGCCAGTGTAGACGCTCTTTTCCGGCTTTTTTAAAAGCCGGAAAAAAGCGGCGGACATTTTTATTTAAATGCCGCGGGGGATATTTAAATCCCCCGCGGATTTCCCTACGACGACTAGTGAAATTTACATGCCCCTTCCGGAAAAGGGGCCAGTGTAGACGTAGTCATTCTCTCAGTTATGGTTAGTCACTTATAACTACTACCGGTAATCTGGCTCTAGTAATAACATTTTTCCCCTTCGTGGACTCCATAACATTTTATTGCAACCGTTGCTTACATAAGAGCTATTGGCACCCTTCCTTTGAAAAAAATGTGTTATGTACATGTAAGCCACTGTCTCAGGTTTGGTTACTTTGGTCAACATCTCAGCAAATGGCCTCCATTTCGGACATGCTGGGCACTGCTGAACTCGCACATTATAAGATTTAGAGTAGCACATCATCACTGCAAAAATCATTCAAGTGTTTGGCACCTGGGTTAGCCTATTCCAGGTGCGAGCAGCCACCCTGTAAAGCCGTACTTGAGTTAATGTGTAATGTCTAGGCGTGGGGGGGGTCACTTACTTGTAAAATGATCACTTAACTTGTCTTGTAACTGCTCTTTAAGCTGTAGGTGCAGGTGTATTCCACTCAGATGTGTGTGAACCCAAGCTGGAATGTCTCTGTTACAGTAGCCGTCACGTGCACCACCGTGTGGGCCCCCCGCCTCCCTCCCAAGGGACTGTACGCTGTAAGCTCCATACTGCTTCTGCCCCCACCCAAGGGCCTTCACACCAGCATGGCCTAGAACAGATGTGGAGGAGCCGGAGGATGAGTTAGTCTTAAAAGTATGGAAGTAGACAAGTTACAAAACAGGTACGTAACTGCCCTTTCATTGTTGATGGATGCACATCAGGGTTTCCTCTAAGCTGCACCACCATCTAATAAGCCCCCTGTGGAGCCCAGAGCTGCCACACATAGAGTCATAGAACAATAGGACTGGAAGGGACCGTGAGAGGTCGTTGAGGCCAGTCCCCTGCCCTCAGGGCAGAACCCAGTACTGTCTAGACCAGTGTTTCTTAAACTTTTTAAGACCAAGGAACACCAAACAATATTTTTTTTTATGAGGAACCAACCAAGGATTGTTGGTTGAGGAAAAACAAAAAAAGTCAGGGGAAAGGGTCGGGGAGAAAGTTATTGAGGACAAAACGGGTTGGGGGAAAGTTATTGCGGGGAAAAAAAAAGTTGCCTGCTCCTTTAAGGGTGGCCATTTTGAATTCTGTTGGTCTCTGTGGCACACTGGTGTGCCACGGAGCACAGTTTAAGAAACACTGGTCTAGACCATCCCTGATAGTTGTCTACATGGAGCTGTTGCAGTCAGGGGAGAGGTGCAGTTCTCCGGCCCCAGCAGCAGGGCTGGATTAAGAAAGGGGCTTTGGAGGCTACAGCCTAGTGTCCCTGTTGGGGAGTGGGAGATGCTGGGCTGTAGCCCATAAAGGCCATGCAGTCTGGTCCAGTCCTTCCTGATGGGATGTGGAGTAGCTCTCCAACCCCTTGGCTGGCGTTGTAACACTGCGAATGCCAGGCAGCTCTGTCCCCATGCTGGAGATCACAGCCAATAGGCGCTGCAGGCTGTGTGGAGCCACCTGTTACCCCACTCCCAAATGGAAGCTGCCCCAGCTAAGCACCACCCTACACCCCTCCCACACCCTAACCCCCACTCCACCGCCCTTGCTCCCTCCTAGACCCTGCATGCCAACACTGAGCTCCTTCGTGCACTCCTGCCCAGAGTGGGTCACTGGAATGGAATACACATGTGCAAAAAGTTCAGCAGGAACAAGCAGCTAAACAGTTCAAATGGATGGTCTGGGGAAGCAGCTAGCACTGTTAAGATCCCAAAGTGGAACTAATGCTTTCACAGGATGACACAGGTGAGTTGGGCCCTGGAGAAACACTGTTTGCTTAAGAACGAGAGGTCGAAGTGCAGTAATGAATGTCAGGTAAATCGTTGAGGACCTTAAGGCCAGACAATTTCAGATTCCGGAACTAGGCCAAAATTTCTGTGCTACTGTCTGTGTCCCTGGAGCAGAAGTCCAAAGTTTTTTTTTAAAAAGTGGATCTCGTTAATTATGGCATAGGATGTTGGGTCCCAGATGTAGGACCTTCCCATGATGCTGTGAGAGATCTGAAAGCGGTTGCAGAAGTTCCACTGAGGCTACATCTGCATTGATCAACAAACTTTTGTCATTCACAGGTGCTTAATACCCGCGCCCCCAAATTAATGACAAAGTTTTGCCACAGCAAGTGAAATTGTGAACTGTTTAAAAAAAATCACTTTCCTACATCTGTTCACTACGCCTCTATTTACACATGTAAGGAGTACATTAGTGCTGGTTGCAACAGCATTATACTAGATGGTCACATTCAGTTGCTGGTCTACCATGACCCCTTGATTCAGTCATTGCTTTCCATGATGCTGTCTCAGTCCCCCCACCATCACCCTGGCAGCTGGCCATAGGTAAGGCCTTGTTCCTAGGTGTATAACTTTGCATTTGACATTTTAAACAACATATTGGTTGAATAGACCTAGTTTCCATGTGCTCTAGGTGTGTCTGAATGAGGCTCCTTGCCTCATCATTGCGTATGCTTCTGTGTGTCATCTACAACTTTTATCAGCTGTGATTTTTTTTATATATTTACTTCCATGTCACTGCCTACCACTGTCAGGCCTCCTACCAATTCTGCTCATATCCCACTAGACACACTGTCAGCCACTTGTTGCTGCCTCATTGATGGCTACTTTTGAAATCTGTCAGAATTAGCCAGTTCTTAATCCAGGTAATGTGGATGTTAATGATGTGGGTGCCGTGCTAAACCACTGCTGACTGGTTTTTAAATGCAGGTGTGGGCGGAAAGCTAGACAAGTTAGTGGGAAGAGTATATAATGATGACCAGCAATAATGATGGTCAAAGCTGTCACAGGGATAATTTTTAAAATCAAACGGTCACCACTGCACTTCAAATCTTGAGGGCCTGTATATGCCTCACAATAACCCTGTGAGAGAGGTACTATTTGATTAGGGTATTGCCACCATTGTAAAACTAGTGAAACTGACGCAGAGGTTAAGGGTTTCAGCCCGTACCGTTAAGCAAATCAATGGGTGCTTTGCCATTGACTACAACTGGGACAAGATAAAGATCTAATGGCACGTCTACATTGCAATATAAGACTAAGGTCTTTGGGACTAAAGCCCATAGGCTTGGTGTCTGTAAGCCTGGACTTACATGTCAGACTGAGCACTGACCCTGTTTAGAATTTCTGGAACCAACTCTTATACCCCCTTCAGCTATCTACATTATGGAGACCTGAGTCAAACCAGCCTACCCAGGCTGCCTAATGCCCTCCCCTAGCCATATTTGAGGTGCATTGTGGGAAAACTTGACTGTCTAACCAGTTGGCAGCATGCATTGGGGGCTGTGACATAGGTTTTCTGTACACTGCGTGGCATGCAGCTGTTTAATGAGCCCTTCCCAGAGGCTCAGCTGACTGGCTGGGGGAGGGGCCCTCTCACTGAACAGCAGCAGCAGCTTGCTAGAAACGGAGGAGCTCAGAGAGCAGGCAGGGAGGGCAGCTGATGAGGGGGGAAGGAGGGGGAGTTGTAGGGTAGGTGAGTTTAGGGAGATGAAGAGGAGGAAGTGGATGTGGGGAGGGAGACCCATCTCCCCACTGGGCAGCATGGAAAGACGAGGAGAGAGGGGCAGAGGTATAAGCCGAACACTCTCCCCAAACCTCCTGGACTAGGAAGGGGAGTGGGACAGGTGTGGGGGGAAAAAGGAGATGGGTGGTGCTGGCATCTGTGCAGTGAAGTGGAGGCAGTGAGGAGTTTGTTTGGGGTGTTCTGACTCCCTTTCTGAAGTCCAGATGGGAGAGTGAGACCCTCTCTGTCTATCTGGGTAGGGAGGGGACAGGCTGCATGGGTGTGTGTGCCGGAACATGTGTGCTTACATCTCAAATAAAGTTTACATAGGTGTTAATAGCTTAATGTAAGAAAGATGCTTTTAAAAGTGTGTTGTAGATATCTAAAACTCTGATCTTAATGAATTTTAAAAAAATCTTGTGTTACAAATACATGATATATTGTATTGAATTAAGACCAGATCTTTGCTACCTGGCAGAGTTCTGGCTCTTAGGAGTCAGAAATAGCAAGTACTAGGTGTGATGCTAGCTGTTTTATAGGATGAAACTTTATTTGCAAGGTTTTTGAAACATGGATCTGTATACAAACCCTGAAGTCATGTGTTAATTTGCTCTGGGACTTCTAGTCTTTGGCTACGTCTACACTGCAGGTTTTTTGTGCAAGAATGGCTGTTCTTACCCAAAAACTTGCAGAGCGTCTACACTGCACGCAAGTTCGTGCGCAAGTAAATTTACAGTAAAGCATCCGAAAAGAGGGCTTCTTGTGCAAGAAGGCAGTGTGGACAGACAACAGGAGTTTCTTGCGCAAGAAACCCCTATGGCTAAAATGGCCATCAGAGCTTTCTTGTGCAAGAGAGAGTCCACACTGCCATGGATGCTCTGGCACGAAAGCACATCTCTCACTCAAAAGCACATGACAGTGTGGATGTGCACTTGCTCAAGACTTTTTGTGCAAGAACTCTTGTGCAAAACAGTTCTTGCACAAGAAGCCTGCTGTGGAGATGTAGCCTTTGAGTTGGTGAGAACACATGGTGAAAGTTTCGAATCAGAACTTTTTTTTTTTTGTTACAAGTGTCTGTGTTACTTGTTTTTATATACCATGGATCCTAAACATTCCCCAGAGAAACTGTATGGCTGTGTCTAGACTGGCAAGTTTTTCTGCAAAAGCAGATGCTTTTGCGGAAAAACTTGCCAGCTGTCTACACTGGCCACTTGAATTTCCGCAAGAACACTGACGATCTCATGTAAGATTGTCAGTGTTCCTGCAGAAATACTATGCTGCTCCCCTTCGGGCAAAAGTCCTTTTGCGCAAAAGGGCCCGTGTAGACAGCTCAGATTTGTTTTGCACAAAAAAGCCCCAATTGCAAAAATGGCGATCAGGGCTTTCTTGCGCAAAGGTGTGTCTAGATTGGCCACGGATGCTTTTGCGGAAAAGCGTCCGTGCCAATCTAGATGCTCTTTTCCGCAAATGCTTTTAACGGAAAACTTTTCCGTTAAAAGCATTTGCAGAAAATCATGCCAGTCTAGATGTAGCCTATAAGTCTGAAGGAATGCCTTTTGCTCTTCTTTCCAGTGTGAGTAGATATTGTATTAATAGTTGTAAGGAGAGCATGACTATTTCTAGTTGACTCATATTTGTTTAGCATTTTCAAGCTGAGCTGTGTGTGGATAATATGCATATTGGTGTGTTTCCCAGCTTGAGTTGTTAGAAAGAATGATAGTACATGCACGCCAAGGGTAGTGTTAATTTTTCTTTTTAATTTCATATTAAATCAATATCATAAGCATTGCTCCTTGTTAATTATCCCTTGTTTTAATATATTTTTCACACCCATGGACTAGGTTTTTGTTTGTACTAATGGGGCACATCCATATACTACTTCAATATTGGTGTTTCACATAAGGAATTTCAACCCACCCACCGATAGAAAATGTTCGAGGGAACACTAGCTGTGACAAGTCATCATTTGGATCTGACCATTTCCAGACCTTACCACCAGGAACATGGTGACACCATTTGAAGTACATGTTCAGCTAGGGCTTTGACTCCTGTTTCAGGAACAGGCAAGGGCATCCATGATGCATTGGTAGACATGTCAGCAGAATTTTGTGACCAGACACCTGCTGGATGAGGACACAGGCATGGCAGATGCCAAGTAGCTGATGCTGCTCATGACTCTTGGTACAGCTATCGATGGCCCCTATGTAGAATACTCCTCTTGGAACAGGGCCACACACACAGACAGGTGGGATCACATCATCATGCAGCCATGGGATAGCCACTAGGGACTGCATAACTTTTTTTTTTTTTTTTTTTTTAATCAAAAGGCTACATTTTGGGAGCTTGTAAGCCGCTCATCCCTAGCTACTACATTAGCACATGAATGAGAGTCAACATGCCCATTCCAGAAGAGGATTGCTATTAACATCAGGAAATTTGCTCTCTCAGCCTGCTACAAGTCCACTTTTAATCAGCCTGGAGTTGGAAACTCAACTGTAGCTAAAGTGGTGGCAGGGGTTTCTGCCACAATCAGGCACCTGAGTTAGTTGCAGGTAGTGGACAAAACCCATTATTTCCGGTGCAACTGCTGGTTTTGAGAATGGAGTGCCAAATTGTGTTGGGCTATTGATACTATGTGCCCAGAGTTTGCCTTCCTCAAGAACAAACTAAAAACCCCATTGTTATGCAGGCGCTTGTGGAACACAGATACTTATTTACAGATGCCAATATGGCCTGTACTGAAAAAGTTCACAATGCCTGGATTTTCTATCAGTTGAGAGTCTATTTTTATGGACAGGCCGGAACACCATTCCTAACAAACAACATAGAATAACAAATGCAGTTACTGTCCTCAATAACAAGCCTAGCTCCATTGCCTTGCCAAGGCAAAAGACGGTTTAATTACATTCTCAGCTGGTGCTGAATCATGGCTGACCGTACAGGAGGCTCCTGACTTGCGACCGTCCAAGTTCCGACCCCTCGGAACTTACAACCATTTTTGTAAGTGTGGAAGGGGCCAAAAAACATTGACGTACGTCCTCGGCCTGCATTTATGACAGGTACACAGTACTGATCGTAAATGAGGGTTTGAGTTACAATACCCCCGACTTGCGACACTTGTCCAGGAACAGATTGTGTCGCAAATCGAGGGACTCCTGTATTTAGCAGACTTGTAAACAGCACCATCATGATTTCAAACTTTTACTTGATGAACACCATAAAACCAGACCAAAAAAAAAAAAAAAAAAAAAGAACCAAATTTGGATTAAACTAGAGCTGCTTTTCACTCCTTGGCCCACTATCAAATCTACCAATGTTACCATGAAATGATGACACCTTGATAGCCAGCTGGTATACAGTTTAAGCCACAGAGCTTCTGAGACTGCTTAGGAACAGTGAACAAACCCTGAAGCCAATTAACATTTTTAGGTTAATCTGAAACCTAGAAGAGCATGTGGTGGAACATTTGATTGATAGGACCGATCAAAAACAACCAGGAATCCTATCAACATCAGTGCAATTTTCTTGTAAGATTAGCAACATTTGGGCCCGTCCCTATATTTTTAGAAATTATCACTATATGCCATTAGTAGGTGCAGAATTATCTCCCATTCATTTTTATTTTATTATTGCAGGCCAGTACAAAGCAGAACATCTTCAGTGAGTTACAGCATAATTCTGGCTGAAGATGAACCAGTTATGCTTTAGTCAGAATACAGTTACACTCAGTCCCAGAACATTCTCAATTGTAATTCAACTTTACATAAAAAGTATAAATGAAAACATGGCTATAGCAATTCATTCAGCTTCCTATAATTTTCAGTTGAAAGGCTTTTCAAAGTTTAAAGACACCATTGTTTAAAACAAGGATTCAGGTTTTGTAACTCAGCTGCAGTCAGCATAGCTAGAGTATTTTACACTAGCTAAGGATCTGGCCCAATAGTTCATTCACTTGTAGCATCAGTGCTAATGGCTTGCCTCAGGAGATGAGATGGCAGTGGCTAGAGAGGGATCAGTGCATATATTACACATGACTCAAAAAGAAATGTCCTTTCTCTGAAAAAAATCTGCACTCCTAGGAAATGAAGAATAATATCGTGGATCATAGAAAAGCATTGTGACTTAGAAAACACTGACCACCACTTTTGCCATTGCACATATGAACTTTTAATACTAGGTTCATTATCTCTTTCATAAGACAGATTATTTTTAAAATAAATTTAGCACTGAAGAATTTACAGAAATCTTTAATCCTAAGAACTCTGATATTCTCCAGCTAGCCAAATGAAAGCTCAGCAGAAAGTCTGTATGCAGATGCTCCAAAGGGTTAAAGTGCATAATTTTTTGCACAACCTTAGCTGAGAATATTATTTTCTTTTTTTAAATGAAACTTTATCTTTGGTTTCTTGTATCTTCTCTGTTATTCTATCCTTTGTTTCCTCCATCTTCTCTGTTAGTCTATCCTTTGTTTCCTCCATCTTCTCTGTTAGTCTATCCTTTGTTTCCTCCATCTTCTCACTAATCATGTCCCTGGTTTCCTCCATTTTCCCTGAGAGACGCTCTTTAGTTTCTTCCATTCTATCCTGTAGGTATTCCGTTACTGGAGGGGGTGTGGACATGTAGCCATGCTTACGAAGATACTTGACAGTAATGGACGTTCCTCCTAAAGTTACAGTGTATCTGGCAGGAGTTGCAATCTTAAAAGGAAACCAAAGTAGTATCAAAATTATGTGTGCATGGAATTGGATATTCCTCAGAAAATTTCTCCATTTTTGTAAAATGCTTATACAAGTTGAACCTCTCTATTCTGGCACCCTTAGGACCTGACCGGTGCCAAACCAGAGAATTTGCCGAACCATGGGAGGTCAATATTGTCTAGCAGCATTCCCAACCCTTCCACTGCTTACTAGGGATGTAAAATTATAACTGTTTAAACAGTTAATTGATAAGCCCAGACTTGTTGGTTACCATCGATGGTTACACGCAGGCTCCCACGCTGCTCCTGGGGATTTGTTTGCCACCTTGTGCTGCAAGCTCTGTATCAGAGGCAGCAGCATGGGCTGTTGCGCACTGGGAGCCAGCTGCTGCCCTGTGCTGTGGATGCGTGTAACCATGTAGCTGCTGAGAATTTCAGCAGTTACACGGTTACATAATTCCCTGCATTTTAACATCCCTATTGCTAACTGGACACTTTGGAAACATTTAGTGGTAAATTAGCACAAGAGCATAGAACATTGAAAATCAGGACTGATGGCTGTAAATGAATTTTACGGAGCAGCTGGAAAATTGGCCACACCTATATTTAATGGACACCTGGCCAACTAAAATTATGCCCGACGATGGATGTTGCTGGACCAGAGAGGTTCAACTTGTACTGGCCAACTCCAATGTTTAAAAAAAAAAGCTCAGAGTTATGACATAAGTTAACCTATTCTTAAATTAATTCTTCAGAAAGGCTCTCTCTCTCTCTCTCTCTCTCTCTCTCTCTCTCTCACCCACACTTTTATTTGAAGTATTACAGGTTTGAAGAGATGCGCCAACTAGGCATAACTTCATGCACTCTTGAGAAGTATCACTTCTGGGATAAAATGCATCAGTTATTTAACATCACAGCAATGCATTACTTAGATCATGCAGATTGAGAAAAGGGTTATTTAATGGGGGAGGGGAAGAAGAGGTAACAACTGAAAGAGTGGCATGTCCTCCTTCCAGCCAGCTGCTATGTGGAGGTGTGGCCAGGCGAATCTGGGCACTGCCTCCTCTCCCGACCCCGTCCACAGGTGTGGCCCCTGCAGCTCCTATTGGCCACAGTTCCCAGCCAACAGGAATTGCAGGGGCAGTGTTTGGGGTGGGGGCAGTGCATGGACTACTTTGTTGCCCATACCCATGGGGACATGCTGCTGCTTCCAGGAGGTGCATAGAGCCATGGCGCGCACACAGCAGGGCAAGCCCCAGACCCCACTCTCCAGAGGGAGTTCAAGGGCTGGATGTGACCCACAGGGCATAGTTTGACCATCCGTGGTCTAAAAGAATCCTCTGGATTGTGCTGTCTCATCTCTCAACCTTTATTGCTCCTTTTCTTCTTCGACCCAAATCTTTGTTCCCAGCTCTGATTTCCACAGAATGATATATCATCATGAAATAAAAGTGGGAAGACAAACACTAATTTCCAATTCAGTGAGGGCTGATGGTTTGGCATCTTTTTAGCTACTTATAAATACTCTCTGCATCTGTCTCTCACTTTAAAATAATCTCACTTGTCTTAATAGCTCCCTACTGGAAAATGCTAACCAATGCTGTAAGACTTGACAGAGGCTTTGAAGGCCAGTCACCTTTTCTATAGGGATATTAAAAACAGTTTAATGGAGTAACTGTTTAACCATTGAAAATCTCAGCAGTTACATGCACTGTGGGCTTAAAGCTTAGCTATGTACTGTAGAGCTGCAGCAAAGCCACTCCAAGAGCGGGATCCCAGCCCCTGCTGGCCCAGCTTCTGGGGCGGATGCTTTGCTGCCCTGCATTTTGCTGCCCAATCACTTAGTTTGGTGAGATCTTATTGAAGCTCTTCACAGTCTTCTTTGGTCTTAACTATCTTGAGCCGTTTGGTATCATCTGCAAATTTTGCCACCTCACTGTTTGCCCCTTTCTCCAGATGATTTGTAACTAAGTTGAATAGGACTGGTTCCAGGACAGACACTTGAGGGACACCGCTAGTTACTTCTCTCCATTCTGAAAACTTATCATTTATTCCTACCCTTTGTTTCCTGTTTTTTAACCGGTTATCAATCCATGAAAGGACCTTCCCTCTTATCCCAAGACAACTTATTTTACTTAAGAACCTTTGGTGAGGGACCTTTTCAAAGTCTTTATGGAAATCTGTATACTATATCCACTGGATCCCCATTGTCCACATATTTGTTGACCCCCTCAAAGAATTAGTAAGGCATGATTTCCCTTTACAGAAACCATGTTGACTTTTCCCCCAACAAATTATGTTCATCTATGTGTCTGACAATTTTATTCTTTACAATAGTTTAAACTAATTTGCCCAGTACTGATTTTAGATTTACCAGTCTGTGACTGCCAAGATCACCTCTAGAGCCCTTCTTAAATATTGGCGTCACGTTAGCTATCTTCCAGTCATTAGGTACAGAAGCTGATTTAAAGGATAGGTTATAAACCATAGTGAATAGTTCCGCAATTTCACATTTGAGTTCTTTCAGAACTCTTGGGTGAATGCCATCTGGTCCTGGTGACTTGTTACTGTTAAGTTTATCAGTTTGACTTCCACTTTTTAAATGATGCCTTTTTATCTCTCATTGCTTCTTTTACTTGGTTAAGCCAAGCCATGGGGTACTTCTTTGGTTTTCTTACTGTGTTCTTTAATTTGGGATATACATTTAAGTTGGTTATCTATTATGGTGTCTTTGAAAAGTTTCCATACAGCTTGCAGGGATTTTACTTTTGTCACTGTACCTTTTAATTTCTGTATAACTAACCTCCTTAGTTTTGTATAGTTCCCCTTTCTGAAATTAAATGCCACAGTGTTGGACTGCTGAGGTGTTTTTCCCACCACAGAGATGTTAAATTTTATTACATTATGGTCACTATTTCTAAGCGGTCCAGTTATATACCTCTTGGACCAGATCCTGCACACCACTTAGGACTAAATCAAGAATTGCCTCTCCCCTTGTCAGTTACAGAACCCAGCTGCTCAAAGAAGCAGTTATTTAATGTATCAAGAAATTATATCTCTGCATCCCGTCCTGAAGTGATGTGTACCCAGTCAATATGCGGATAGTTGAAATCTCATACTATTATTGAGATTTTTATTTTGAATCAACTGATTTGCTGCATTCAAACTCTGGGAGAGAAGGGTAGCTACAGAGAAGGCAGGAAATGTAAAGAAAAAGGGATAAAGTTAGTTAGATTAATATTTTCTTCCAAAAAGCTAAGACTCTGAGAAAAAGACTTTTGGCACACAATTCTAAACTATAAGCGGTTATAGGGACAGGAATTATTTTTAAAACATGTTTGTGCAAGTGACTAGCAAAATGGAACCTGGATTTGGTTGGCCTCAAGACACCACCACAATACTGATGTTAAATACATCTGAGTAAATAAAGGGACAGATTTTCAAAAGAACACAACACCCAGCAACTCCCATTGTTTAGAAAAGGTAATCTGCATTTAAGAACTCAGATACGAGGAGTATTTTTGAAAAGGCGTCTCTTAAATTTACATCAGACTTTTTCCTACTTCCATCTGTTTCAATGGGAGAAGGATTGGACTCAGAGATAGAAATGTACACGTACTCAACACGGCCAAATCTCCTGAAAATACATGTATGTAATATATATTATTGCCAGAATAGGTTGTGTTTATTATAAAATCTTTATACTTAATTGCATTCATTCATTGACTGCCTCTAGGCACCAGTAAACTAAACAATTAAAACTGACAAGAGTCTGTGCCTTTACTTCATCACCACTTTGGTTAGATGCAAAATGCAGGACTATGTAGCACTTTAAAGACTAACAAGATGGTTTATTAGATGAATAAACCATCTTGTTAGTCTTTAAAGTGCTACATAGTCCTGCATTTTGCTTCAGCTACACCAGACTAACACAGCTACATTTCTATTACTTTGGTTAGATGCATAATGCATATTGAAGTAAAACAAATATATGCACCAAAAAAGACAAAGTACTATAAATAAAGATGTTAATACTTTGCTCTTGTACCATGCTTTATATGTTCAAAACGCTGTACAAACAGATTAAGCAGCTCTAAACACCGAAAACAAATATCCAAAATCTGATCTTATTAGGACAAATAAATCCCAACTAAGTCACTGATGAAAGCAAATATTTAAGCTATAATCGTAAATTAAAAAATCCTGAAGAAAAAAAAAGCATGGTCACCTGAAGAACTAAGATCTTGTAAAATGTCACTGTCTAGCTGAGTGCACAGGGGAAAATACAGATATTACAGTGGATTGTCACCACTTTTAGGGAACCAAACAGCCATGCAAACAAAACAGTTTAGGAATATTTTACAGGGATGCAAAGATGCTTAAAAGCATTATGATGACCCTTTTAACTTGAGTAACGTGAATATCCAAGTTTAAAACATTCATTTAAAAACATCTAAAAACTACGAGAAAACAATGCTAATTCTTTGAGCTTAGTGAATTAAGAGAATTATTTAAATCACTAGGCAGCTTCAGAACCACTTAACTATAATGGTACCTACCTTATACATTGCATATGCAGTTAGTGCATATCCACTTTGAGAGTTTTTCAGAATGCTTACAACGCATTCTGGTACTCCAATGAATTCTAGGAAAGGAACGACATTCACTCCTCTATCAAAGAAAAAAAGTTATACATAAAAACAGGATTAAGTTTTAAAGAATCATTAAAACTTGTGAATTGTACTAAAAATCACTGTTCATTATTAGATTTAATGGTAAGTTTTATTTAAAGATGGATAGTTTCATTTAGCAAAGCATTCCTTACTCTAATCAATATACTTGTTTTAAAAACAGATTTGCTGGTATGGTTGCATTACATGTAAGCAAACATTAATTTAATTTCCTAAAATAATGTAAAAATCATAAATAGTCTCTGATGGATTGAGCTACTGCTTAATCCAATTGCATATGCCCTTCTTTGGTATATTTGAAACACTGGTGCAAAGAAAGTCATACTGATGTAAACCGTGAAGGCCGCAGTTAATAGGAGAACTGAGAATGAGCTCCAATCTAAGCAATAGAGACAGAACACAATACACTTTCATTTCTGATTAATTTGCAGCCCATCCCCAAAATGAGATATCCAGGTTCCAGTCCCTCACATTTTCCCTCAAAATGCATTAAAGCTTGATATTGGGGGCTATTTGCAGGAGATATGGGGAGGACCTCATGCCATTCTATGTCCTCAATAACAGGTTAGAAAGAATAATCTCACAGCTTTCTCCCTACAGAGACTATGATTGATGAGAAAAGCAACATCAAAAGGAAGTTACAAGAACTATGTAGAGTAGAGGAAAATGTCAAGATCTTGATTTTGGTAGTGGTTTTTTGCAATGTCATCTGTAGAAAGATAGGGCTGTCAAGGCAGGATTAAGCATCGGCCAACCCCTCAAAAATCATGACTGTTGAAAGAAGAGTCAGCAATAATGGAGTATAAATGATCAATAGTGTAGAGTACAGAATCATTAATAAAAGTGTATTTCTTAGGAGCAAAATTTGTGCTGATGGCCAACTCCATTATAAGGTGGAAACAAGAACCTTTTCAAGACTGATAAATATCTGGAGAAAGAGAGTTAATCAAGAACCATGAAAAAATATGCAATGCCATTGTGATACCAACATTTGTATACACTTCTAAAATAGCAAACACAAGAAGTCCAAAGCAGAAAACTTAATGCATGCCCATCACAGATGCTTATGAAGAACACTGGTTATCCTCCTGTGGGATAAAGTAACCAACGATGATGTTACAAATGACTGGTCTGTAGACAAAATAATTTGAGAAAGAAGGCTGAAGTGATTTGGACATGTACTAATGTAAAAAAATGTATTTCTAGATAAACTCTTTACTATATATCATCTCACGGATGATGGAGAAGGAGAACAGATGACACAGGAAAACCATTGAGAAAGATGTTCTTGTCATGGAAACAGACTATAATAAAGTAAGAATTGTGGCATTAAAACAGGTGGAGATGGAAAGACTGGGTTGCCTCATGCCTCGCAACAGCCTCTAACAAATGTAAGTTACATCAGAGCAGGGGTGATGTTAGAGTGTAACCAGCTAACAGTTTAATGCCGTGGTCACCAACCCGTCAATCGCGATCAACTGGTCGATCGGCAGTGCTTGACCAGTCGATCGCAAGGCATTCAGGGCCCCCCCAATTCCCCCTACCCCCAAAAAGCCCCACTATCTACCTCCGAAAATGGAGGTAGTGCCAACTTCCTGCGGGGTGGAGGGAAATCCGGCAGCTGTGCGCCACTTCCGGGATTTCCAGAAGTGCGCTGCCTGCTCCCCTCCTCCAGGTCTGTGGCACGCTTGGAGGAGGTAGAAGTCCCGGATGAAGGCACGTGCTGGGGCTTTGGGGGGGGAGGGGAGGTGCTCACTGGGGCTCCCCTCCTCTGCAGGGGAGGAGGTAGAAGTCCCGAGGGCAAGTGTGTGCCAGGGAGGGAGGGAGGAGTCCTGGGGGGGAAGCGCGCACTAGGGCTTCCGTCCTGGGGTAGGGAGGCGTGCACTGGGGCTCCCCTCCTCTGCGGGGGAGGAGGTAGGAGTCCTGAGGGCAAGTGTGTGCCCGGGGGGGGGGGGGGGGGGGGAGGAGTCCCAGGGGGAAACTCGCACCAGGGCTTTCCTCCTTTGTGGGGGAGGGGGGAAGGAGTCCTGGGAGGAGGCTCTTGCCAGAGTTTCCCTCCTTTGAGCCGTCTGGGGGGGGGGGGGGCACGTGCCAAGGATTCCCTGCCCCAGCCAACGCACTGCCCCCTGTTCCCACTGGCACCCTGTCCCCACCCCAGCACCCTGTCCCTTGCCTCCACTGACACCCTGTCCTCTGCCCCAGGCCCTTGCCCCGGAACCCACTGGCCCTCTGTCCCTTGCCCCAGCCCCTATTGGCACCCTCCCCCAGGCCCTATTGGCACCCTCCCCCAGCACCCCATCCCTTGTGCCAGTACCCCCTGGCACCCTTCCCCAATACCACGTGCCCTGCTCCCACCAGCACAGTTGGGGCCACATTAGTGAGGCTTGTGGGGGGTTTGGAGGAGTTTTTATTTTGCATCTCACTTGTGTGGCCCCGACTGACTTTTCTGTGGGTCACTGACCCCTGACTCAAAACAGGTTCCCTGCCCTTCTCATAAATTAAGACAATGCAGAAACTTTTTGTGTTTGACATAGTATTTTATTTAAAAATGAAGCCTGGCCAACAAACCCCCATCTGCCCACAGCATCATAACACTCCTGCACTCCTCCTTCCCCCAGACCCTCGAGCTGAACCTATCATACACTGGGAACCCCCTGTCCTCAGCCCCTCATGGTTAATGGTGTCAATTACACTCAGTCAGCTCCCAGGGAGGTGGCTTCACTGAGTCAGGACAGTGAAGCCTCCTCCCTGAGAGCCAGGTGGGCAAAGGCTGCTGCTTCTCTGCTCCGAGGGAGGCTTTGGTGCGGGATCTGCAGTATAAAGCTTAAATAACTAAGATTTCTACTGCAGAGTCCACAACATGTAACTGCTTAGATTCAGTGGTTACACAGTCACCTATGTAACCGACTTCTAACATTCCTAATAAGTAGCAGCATGGTTAACAGATATAATATTGAAAATAGTGGGTCACTGAACTATTGGTTCTAGAAAAGAAGGTGCTTTTTTATACTGTTAACATTGTAATGTTAACTACTCAAATATTAGAAGACAGATTAGAAAACTATGGTGGGCCTAAATACGTTGACATTGCCTCTTAAAATTTGTTGATAAACAATTTCAGGTTTGTATAGTTTAGCCCTATGCAATTATTACTCATGAGCCAACTTACTTTTCACCTGAAGAGGGTGCTGTTTTTCTAGTATAACTTAGAGGATCTGCTTCTCACTAGTTCCTAATTAATTTTTCATTTGTGCCCATTTGTCAAACACATGTTTTTAAATGCTAACTAAAGACTCAGACAAGCTAGCTAAACTTTACTCAGTCTAAAACAACTGGATGTTTTAGATCCAGCCAAAGTAAAATATTTTAATAGCTTGGGACCTTTATTACTCTGAGATGGGCTAAATTTAGAATGACATTTGGATCTACAGGTCCTAGAAAGGGCAGTTATGCCAGCTGGTTAGAGTAACTAAAACAAACACTTGTGTCATAATACATTCTGATGTCAAAGGCCCATCCTTCCAGCCATAAACTAACATTGTTTCATGTCTTCTATTATTAAATATGCAACATGCACAATCCAGAGATGAAGACTTATTCCCATTCAACAAACAAATCACAGACTAATAAAACCTGCCTCTAAACTGATATGAATACTGCTTATTCCAACAAAAGTAAGTTTCCAGAACAGAAACACACTGCTGTCAGTCTTAGGGATCCAGCAATTTCATGGAGTAGATGTAGCGGAGTGTTGATACATTAGTTTTATCATAGGATGTACAAACCTAACCAGAAAGAAGAGAAAACAGGATGACAGATGGTATCCAGAGTAGGGATGTAATAGTGTAGTGAATTAAACGATTCAACGATAAGGAAAAACTTAAAAGGTTAATGCTATAGACTATACGCATTCCCTGCTCCCATTGCCAGTACATTTTTTAGCAGGCTGGCCAGCAGCCTGGGTCAATCCTGGCTTACGCTGGTTCTGGGACCTATCTCCATTGAGGCTCTGCATTTAAAGTGTATTTGGAGCCAGGCGGAAGGCAGCCCAGCTCACTTCCAGCTTGCACCATGTCTGGGAGCTTGTTATGCTCATTACTTTGCATAAAGCTACATTTTAGTTATATGGCCACAACCTCAGCCCCTCTCCGGACAGGGGCTGCTGCTACCCTGCACTGCTGCCTCAGAGACAGCAACGCGAGGCGACACGCATCCGATCTGCGAGGGGAGCTGGTTTTAAACTTAGATCACCAAACTCCCAGTGAAAGTACCTACTAGAGGATGGAAGACAAAGAAGAGAGTAAAGGAAGGAATTCTTTATGGGCTTTGTGTCCTTCCCACAAAGGCTTCAGAATACAAAGATGGGACTTCATTAAAAAAGGTATGTGAAAGGGCTGGCCTTGTGGCTTAGCAGGGAGTTCTGCATATTCTTCCTTGGGAAAATCAAATAAAAAGTTTTAAGCTAAGTGAGAGTAGGGTGAAAAAAGCATCTTGAGTAAGTATATCTTTTCAGTATCTTCTAATGATAGTGTTACAGGCAGAGGCAACGTAAAAAGAATTTTATTGAGTGGAAAAAGGTAGCAGATACCAAAGACAAGAAAACACTCTGCCACCCACTTTTCTCCTGCCTCTTCCACATCCTATCCCTTTCAAACTTAAAGGAGGTGAAAACCTATCTGACATGCTCTATGGTAGAGATAACCAGAAAGGGAATGATGGCATATACGTATCTATCTACAAGTTCCGTACCATTCAAATTTCACCCTACAAACAAAAATTTCAATTCAAAAGAAGGTTTTGCCTATAGCAGAGGGTACTTCTTAGCATCTTCTACAACACTGGCTAAGAAAACCAGGGGGGCTGGTCTATAGCAGATTTCTTCATCCTTTGCTATTTCAGAGGGGAGGAAAAGAGAGAGGAGAGGAAAAGCCATCATCTTTGACACACGGCAAAGACTGGAAGCACTTGGGTCCTGACCGGCGCCAAATCAGAGAATTTGCCAGACCATGGGAGATGAATATTGTCTAGCAGCATTATCAGCACTTCTGCTGCTCTTATAAAAAGTTTAGGGGTATATTAGTGCTTAACAACAGCACAGAGCCAGGACTAGTTTTTGTAAACAAACTTTAAGGGACCATAAGAAACTTGTCAACACCCATGATAAGTGGGGATCCAGCTAACTAAAATCATGAAAGCTGCTGGACCAGAAAGTGCCAGATTAGAGAAGTTCAACCTGTACTTAATACAGGCTGTATTAAAGTTGAATACCACATGAACAACACATTGATTGGAGATTATCCCCTTTCATTAACAATCTTGGGCTTTGGTAAAACACAGAAGGGTGTGTGTGTGTGTGAGAGAGAGTGTGTGTGAGAGAGAGAGAGAGAGAGAGAGAGAGAGAGAGAGAGAGAAAAACAGCAGTAGTGATCTTGTAACAAATCAATAACTTACTTCATGGCTGCATAGTAAAAGGATCCAAACCATACACTGGACGTCAACAGATGCACTGGAATCATAACTTTTCCATACTGTTTAAAAGTTCTCTTGAATCTCTGAAAGAGACTAATTGATTTGTCTTGTAATGGATCAGGCTCTAAAGAAATTGATTCTACTGGGCTACCATGGGATGCATCACTAACTCGTTTCAAAGGGTTTTCTTCTTTTTGTTCTTTGTGGTAAGTGCCTTCTGGCTGGGATGAATATTCACCCGATGATTTTCCTTCCTTTGAGACACAAAGCACAGCAGATGCATGCAGACATTGTTTTGCAGGGCCCAATGCCAAAATCACTTTGCATCCAGTCTGAGGAAAGATTGGTTTCCCTTGTAAGTGTTGAAGGAAACCAGTGCGATGTGGTACCAAACATGTCCGATGTGCCAGCTGAAACACGGTCTGTATTAAATTCCTTTGCATTTTGATGACCGATGAGAACTGGCTACAGTTCCTAGGGAAAACAAGCAAGAAAAAAGTTGATTTTTCTAACTTAAAAATAGTTCTAATAATTGTGTTTCAAAAGATTAATTTGCAACTACTTCGATGTGACTTTAAAAAGCTGAGGAAACTTTCAAGGGTTAGAAGCATATAAACTTATACTAAACCAGTTAGCAAAGAATGTGATTTCCTTATATACAAAATAAACTATAATTACTAATTGTTCATCCTGTTAATTGAAATCAAGCAGTGACACACCATCAGGGGTGGTTGAGATTCTGTGGCCTGCACTGTGCAGGGGGTCAGACTAGATGATCATAATGGTCCCTTCTGACCTTAAAGTCTATGAATGAATGTCGGAGCTCAGATTCAACAGCAGCATTTCATTGTTAGAGCTGGAATAATGGAATTTACAGCAATTTTGCAGCTATTTCCTAGTGGTACCCATATCATTTTAGAGTTCATATGTTTAATATACTGGAAAAAGTGTGCTGTTAGATTGTCTTCACAATTGATTTTCCTCTCACTGAAATTCCTCATTCTAATGCTTTGTGTTTAAAAGGGATACTTTCAGCCAACAAATATCACAGACTCACTAATTTGCTCAAACAATGGCATGGTACCCTGTTAGAATGAGGAAAAACCACTTAAAACTACAGCAGTACTGGGTCAAAGAATGTATTGATGATGGAGCGTAGTTTTAATGATCTATATTACTATGCACTAAAATAGTAAAAAAAAAAAGTTATGACAGTTTAGTAATTCCAGACTTAACAAAGGAATGCTGCTATTAAATCTGTGCTGATACATGGTGTGTCACTGCTTGATTTCAATAAACATGAAGTAGTAATCAATGTTTTTGAGAGAGAAATTCTGAAGCACAGTGTATACTGCAATGAAGACTTCTCAACACTGTACAACTCAAATAAACTTTTCATTTTAAAATACCTGGCGAGTTTTTCTGAAAGTTCAATAGGAACAATTGAGTGTGTCCAAGCATGGAAATAGTACATGTAGATTCCAGTGTCATGTTAATTGCAAGTTTTAGGACAACAGGTGAAATTTTAACTGTTTTCCTTTATTTACATAACAATAGCATGTTACAGCCCAGCTGAATGGGAACCTCTACCTTAATTCTGCTTATATTAAATGTTGGTTAAGTCAGTTGCTGCTCCACTTACCTTTCAAATCCTCATATTTTTTGAATCTGCCTTTGATAGCCCCAGAGAAGAACAGGTAGTGGGCCCCCACGCGCACACATGCTGTGCCTGCCTGGACATGGTCCTCCTGACATTTGGGCAGTGCTGTGCCTGCACTGACTAGTGTCCAGCCCAGTAGGGCCAACTATCTAATTGTGCAAACCCAAAGACCCCTGCAGAACCCCATGCCTTTTCCCTGAGGCCATGCTCATGCCCCCCTCTTTTCCAAGGCCTCCCCCACACACTCCATTGCCCCCCTTCTTCCAGGGCCGGCCCACAACATTTTGGCACCTGAGGCAGGAAGCTCAAATGATGCCCCCATACCACCTTTTCTCCTGGCTGCCTGTTATGTCTCGTGCCCTCCTTCCTCCAGCACAGCACTCCTCCATCTCTGTGCATCTAGCACAGAGAGAATACACATGCACCAGCAGCAGACACAATTTCTACACTCTGGGTCCTAGTGACACACCCCCAGTCTGGCCACCGCAGTTCGCCTCATGGTAAGGCAAGCCCTGCCTTCTTCCATCGCTTGCTGTCTCCCACTCATTTTCACAAGGCTAGGGAGGTGGTCAGGAGGTGGGAGGAAGTGTGAGGTGCTTACCTAAGCGTCTCCTGGCCAGCACCCCTGCAGCACCTAAGGCAGGCTGGGCTCCTGGCCTGCTACAGACCCAGATCACTTTAAACTGCAGGCTACTCCCTCCATGTGGTTCTCAGTTCTGGGATGGGGAACAGGTTTGCGCGGCACTCATCCCCCTGGCCAATCTCTCGGCTCCCATTGACTGGTTGTTTCCAGTCAATAGGAGCTGAGGATAGCTGATAAGATGGCAGCTGTTCCAAACCCCTGATCATTTTTATTGCCCTTTTCTGAACTTTTTCCAGTGCCAAGATATCTTGCAGATGTGATTGCCCCATCTCATGTTATATTCAAGACATGGGTGTACCATGAATTTACATAGAGGCAATGTGATATACACAAAAAACTATCCACAATAACTAAAAAAATCTCTCTCGAGTGGTAATAGCTAAATTAGTCCCTGTCATTTTGGCTTATAGTTGTGATTAATTTTAATATTGATAAATGCAAAGTAATGCATATTGAAAAATGTAATCTGCCATTTTGTTGCCCAGTCACTTAACTTTGTGAAATCCTTTTGAATCTCTTCAGTCTGCTTTAAATGCCACTATTTTGAGCAGTTTTGTATCATCTGTTTACCCCTTTCTCCAGATCATTTATGAATATGTTGAACAGGCTTGGTCCCAGTACAGACTAAGGATGTTAAAGACTTGTTGACTAGTTGACTAGCCGATAAGCATTTGCTTATCAGATAGTCCTTTGACTAGTCGACCAGTCGATAGCGGCAGCAGCAGGGGGAGGGAGGGGTACTTCAAAGTGGCAGGGCCGCACAGCAGTGCTGCCACTTTGAAACCCCGAGGCAGCTGCTGTACAGCCAATCTGCTGATCAGCTGTGTGACAGGCTGTCCCTTTAAAATGCCTGTGGCATTACCCTGGAACCAAGGATCAGCTGGGGAGTCTCCGGCTGATCCCGGGTTCCATGCGGCACTTCCCCGGAACCAGGGTCAGCTGGGGACTCCCCAGCTGATCCTGGGTTTTGCGGAAATGCTGTGGGGAGCCAGGGGTCAGCTGGGGAAATAACATCAACTAGTCAATTAACCACATTTTAACATCATTAGTACAGATCCCTGTGAGGCACCATCCTCTCTCCATTCGGAGAACTATTTATTCCTAGTCCTTGTTAACCAGTTATCAGTCCATGAGAGGACCATCCCTCTTATCCCACGATAGCTTACTTTGTTTAAGATCCCTCACTAAAGGCTCTTATAAAAAGCTTTCTAGAAGTCTAAGTACACTATATCCACTGAGTGCTCCTTGTCCATATGCCTGTTGACCCTCTCAAAGAACTCTAGTAGATTAGTGAGGCATGATTTCCCTTTGCAGAAACCATGTTTACTTTTCCCCTACAAATTATGTTTATCTACCTCAGGGGTCGGCAACCTTCCAAAGTGGCATGCCAAGATCTAACCCTCCTGCTCTGGGCCATGCCACTCTCCTGGGAGGGGCTCTCTCCACCATGCGCCCCCCCTTGGTCTCCTGCTCTGGGCTCTGCTCCGGCTTTTCCTGTGGAGAGGGGAGGAGCAGTGTGCGCATACTTCCCCGAAGTCGGATGTGGTTCAGAGCCTCGGGGTTGCCCGCAGGAAGCCAAGATTGTTTCCAATATTGCAAGGGGCACAATGCTGGATCGCAAACACGGACTGGGGTCAGGGTGGCAGTGGGGGAGCGGAAGCAGGGAAATGAGCAAGGTGGGGGCAAGTGAGTGACCTCCAGGGGTCAGGCCAAGGTCCCAGGCTCCCAGAGGCCAACATGGCTTTCGGGCAGGGGACCCCCCCCACATATTTTCCTCTCCCCTCAGCTGCCCCCCTCCACCACTCAGGCAGCACTCACCCTCTAGCGCAGTGCTTCTCAAACTTTTTGGTCCATGGACCACCTGGCTTAATGCAAACCTTTTCACAGACCACCAGTTGGTAAGGGAAGCACACCGTTAATTACATAACTACAACCAAGCCATTTGGCTAGTGCTGTGGCTTAATTTAAATTATTAAACAGATTAAGTGTTTTAACTTTCTCATGTTAGTTCATCAAACTTCACTTTAAATAAAGTAAAATATTAATTTATGTCTAACACAAGATTTCAATATTTTCTTTATTTATGGCAGGGATGGGAAACTATCAGTAGGGGACCACACAAGTGGCAAACTACTCCAAAAACCCCCAAACCTCTGAGCCTGACCCCATCGCACCCCAGCCCCCAATTCCCACATTACCTCCTCACCCCAGCCCCTGCATCCTCTGCTCCTGGCTACCATCCCTCCCACAGGAGGGGTCCTGGCTCTGTGCAGGGTCCCTATTAGGGATGTTAAGTAACGATTAATTTGCTAGTCGAGTAGTTGATGGAATTTCCATTCACTACTCAATAAGCACTTCTGCCTTTGAAATGCATTTCAAAGTTGGAATGCTGCACGGAGCCCTGGGCCAGTGGGAAGTCCTGCTGACTCTGGGCTCCACACAAACGCTTCCTCTTTGAAATCCACAAGAGCCACCGCTGGGGACTGTTGTACATTTCAAAGCTGGCACACGGCATTGATCTGGGGTCAGTTGGGGGAGTCCCCAACTGATCCCAGACTCTACCTGGCATTTCAAAGCGGCAGCGCCGCATGAAGCCCAGGGTCAGCGAGGGAATCCCCAGCTGATATATTATAGCTATAGTTTTAAAATTTGCAGATGATACTTGGAAGACAGGATTAGAATTTAAAATGACCTAGACAAAGTGAGGAATTAGTTTGAAATCAACAAGATGAAATTAAATAATGTTAAAAGCACAGCACTATGCTTTGGAAACAAAACCAAATGCACATATAACTGATAGACAGTGTTTTTGTATCATAGGATCTGAGGGCTATTGTTGAACACAAAGGCTGTGTCTAGATGGGCAAGTTTTTCCGCCAAAGCAGATGCTTTTGCGGAAAAACTTGCCAGCTGTCTACACTGGCCGCTTGAATTTCTGCAAGAACACTGACTTCCTACTGTCTGAAATCAGTGCTTCTTCCGGAAATACTATGCTGCTCCTGTTCGGGCAAAATTCCTTTTGCGCAAAAGGGCCCGTGTAGACAGCTCAGATTTGTTTTCCGCAAAAAAGCCCCGATCGCTAAAATGGCAGAAAAGCACATCTAGACTGGCACGGACGCTTTTCTGCGGAAAATCATGCCAGTCTAGACATAGCCAAACAGATGAGCCGACACATATATGCAAAGTTTTCTATTTTTTCCATGAAGTATCAGCAGGTCTTTAAATTGGTTATTGAACTATGATGTTAAAATGTGACAGTGTTGACTATTTTGCTAAGTGATTTAACTAGGAAAAAAATCCAGCGGCTGTGTTTGTTCAAGACTGGTCCAGCGTAACATTCTAGAACAGGGGTTTAATTAAAGCAGTGGCTGTACGACAGCATAACATTTGTCAACAAAACTATAGTGTAGACAAGGGTTTATTCTCTGTAGTATTTTCACATGTGGCTGTCTCTTCACTTGCACTTCTAGATCTCCCACTACTGTGCTTCACTAGTACTAACACTAGCAGAGTCTGGTCAGTGGTCACCAACTTTTTTACATAATTGTGTCTAACCTTCGCTTGGTCACAATGTAGTTGTAGACAGATGGATCTAGCTATATCACAGAACCATAATAAAACCTTGGACAAGTTAAGTCCATATCGAGATCTGAATATATTCACTAGGGATGTAAAGGGTTAACCAGTTACCCAGTAAGCATCCTGTTTAACCTGTTAACTTATTAACCAGGATTTTATATTCCTAATATTCACTGCTGTAACTGACTACATTGACAAAGCAGTATTTATAATGTAGACAGACCTTTAGCAGAATAGGGAACATCTTTTTAAAAAGATCTTTAAGTTTTCACAATAGAATTTTGGAAAAAATATTAGACAGTATATAAGTAGAAGAGCTATATTTTATATCTGTGTAGTCAGTTAAAGATGTGGGATGTTAAACAGTAGGTTTCTACTGATTTAAAAAGCATTTCAATTCATCTTTATACTGATGGGATGCAAATTAGCTCATCTGCATCCATCTAGAAGTGACAGAAATACTCCCACCCCCGCCTTTACTTTGACAGGAGTCAGAGATCTTAAGTTCTACATTGTACTTAGTTCTACCTTTTAACACCACACTAAATTAAATCTTCACAGCTTCTTAAAAATACAATATACAAACTCTTTATAGCACTTTCTAGGCTATTACATTTCTGCACCATAATGCAGTCACCAGTTCTATAACTTTCTTGGGGGGGGGGGGGGTGATAATTCCAAATCCATAGTAACCACTCAGTATCTCTGCTCCTTAATACTGAACAATTATCTTGGCTCTTTTCTTTAGAAGTTTTATTCTGCCCTCTACTGAATCCTTACAGAATCACACTTCAATTTCAGAAGTTATTGCAACCAACTACTAGCATTTATTAATGGCTTCTTACCACATTATATTGTATTAGAAAATAATACAACTTTTGAAAAAAATGGCAGTAGCCAATTTTTTCTTGCCATAACAACATGATGTTTCCTCTGTATCTTCCAACTCCTGGAAAAAAAAGGGGGAGGAAGAATAGGGGCAGCATGAGGAGAGTTTATAATTTGGAGCACCTAAGAAGGGGAAGAAGAGCTGGACATAAAAAAGTTACCAGTTTTATAAGCATACTCGGGGGCTATGCCCCGTTTGCTACACTCACCAACCCCCCTCTTCGGGGGTAGGCAGCCCTGGCTCTCCTCCCAGCTGCTGGGGAGGGCCAGGCTGAGGCGTGGCAGCATTGTTGCCCCATGGGCGGGCAGCTGCCGGAGGGACATTGAGTCCCGGTTCAGGAGCTGGGGTGACCCCTGCCTCCGATCCTCTCTCTTCACATTGGGCCTCTGCCTTGCCGCTGCCTCCTCCCCCCATACATCTCAAGCAGAAATTGAAACTCCCAGCAGTCTGCCATGTGGTGGCTGCCAGAGGCCCATCCAGGCCCGGCTGCCACCCTGCCCAGTTCAGGGGCCAGTGCCCCCCTAACAGTGAGCCTTTCCAGCAGCCCTCGCCCACCCTCCCTGCCAGAATTTTTTTAATCCCCCCTAAAGCGGGACTATCTGCTGGCCCCCTTATTCCCTCCCCAGGAGCCCACCAGCAGCTGCAGCTTATCTTCAGTGCTGCTGCTCAGGAGCCATGTGTTCCCTATCCCAGCTGGGTTAGCAGCAGGCAAGCAGGAGGAGATGGGACCGCTGAGGGGGGAGGGGTTGTGGGATGCAGAGTGACATGATGACGTCACTCTGTAATCCAGCAGGAAAACCTTTTTATAGATAGAAAAGAGAATCTCTTACTGACTGAACTGTTAATGTATGCTTGCTGTCTGAGAATGAAACCTGTACCAACAAGTGCAAGTTTATTCTGCTGCTGTAGGAACAAAGACAGCAGGAATATTGTGGGACCCATTGTAACCTCCAAAAATCATATTGAATTCCAGGAGATGAGATGAAAAAAAGTCTGATTGCTAAGGGCTGTACTTCAATGTATAATTACTTCTGCTTCAGAGAAAAAAAAAGCATAGGGAAAAAACAGAAAAGATATCTAAATTAA
The DNA here is from genome assembly GCF_052426305.1 of Pelodiscus sinensis. Lineage (NCBI taxonomy): Eukaryota > Metazoa > Chordata > Testudines > Trionychidae > Pelodiscus > Pelodiscus sinensis. Next base: position 90,251,377 of record NC_143053.1, read on the forward strand.
GATCTAAAAACCAGTTTCTTGGTTACTCTAATGTTCTCTGAGGAAGGAAGATGATCAAGTGGCAGGTGCTGGAGCCAAGATCCACCAAACAGCCAATAGGTAAGTATCTTTAAACTTTTTTCCTTCTCCATTCTTGGCTGGAAAAAATCTCTCAAGTCACCGTACTGGCAGGAATAGAGCTATAAGAGCATTATTTCTGATAGTGGATGACAATCACCAGAACAGTTGTACAACTGTTTGTAATTGTTTAACTGTTACTCGTGGACAATATCAGATTTTGGGTAACATCAGATGGCAGATCCATAGGGTGCCCAGAATAGTTGGCCAAGGAGCATTTCCCCTTTCAAGTCTCCACAAATAACACAGGACCCTACCCAGAGCTAATTTTATATAGTAAAAATGTTTTTCTGCACAACAGAAGAAACTTTACCTCTGGAATTGTCAGTGCAGCATGCACTGAATTGTGTTTTAGTGTAGGATCATGAAACAGGCAAAAGGTGTGGTGAGGCATAATTTGTAAGAACTGAAACATTGAGGGTGGGGGAAGCAATTGGGAACAATGAAAGGATCAGAACTCTTCATAGAAGAGTAAAGAGTATTTCCTTGAAACTTAGACTATGTCTACACTACAGGCTTTTTGTGCAAGAACGATTGTTCTTGCGCAAAAACTTGCAGAACGTCTACACTGCACGCATGTTCTTGAGCAAGTAAATTTACAGTAAAGCGTCGGAAAGCGGGGCTTCTTGTGCAAGAGTTATTCCTCTCCCCATGAGGAATAAGCCCTCTTGAGCTGCAAGAGCTCTTCCACAAGAAGGCAGTGTAGACAGGCAACAGGGATTTCTTGCTCAAGAAAGCCCTATGGCTAAAATGGCCAGAGCTTTCTTGTGCAAGAGAGCGTCCACACTGCCACGGATGCTGTTGCACAAAAGCACATCTCTTCCACAAAAGCACATGGCAGTGTGGACGCACTCTTGTGGAAGACCTTTTGCACAAGAACTCTTGCGTAAAACAGTTACTGCGCAAGAAGCCTGCAATGTAGATGTAGCCTCAGAGAATAAGAGGTCACAAATTAATATTTGCATTCAAGTAGCACCTAGAAGCCCCAGTGACACACACTCTAAATAGGTTTAGACAGGACTTCACCATCAGACTATCATCATCTTAGTAAAAGTCAGACAAAAGTCTGTTGAAAATGTAGCTGACCCACTGAAAACCTATGGAAGCTACCTAATATTTAATTAACTTGTTCATCTACTTTAGAGCAAGAATTAGCCTCGGGTACCAAATTTCTTGTGGATTATGAAGAATCTCAAATAGATTGCTAAAAGTTTAGTTCAAGGAAACTGGTCTGAAAGCTCTGATGTGAAGATGGAAAAAAGTATTCTGCTCTTATGAAAAGCAGAGATGAGAGTTGGGTAGAGTAACATGATCAAATAATTCACTACTGAGAAGACACATTATCTGCTCTTTTAAATGTATGCAGGGAAAGAGGGCTCCTCCTTCCTGGCACTTTTGGATTCAACAAATGGAAAGTAAAAGTCAAAAGGAATGTTGACCTTCTTTTGCTAAAAGGTCACTTTTCTCTGAAAACTCTTTAAGGAGAGTATTGAGGATGTGTGTGTGATAAAGGGAAGGTACAAAAGCCTACAACGTTTTGCTGCATTAACTAGTTACTGCAAAGTTAAAATAGCAAACATCATCATAGCATAAACATAGTTATAATACTATATAAGCACTTTTATAGCACAACTGCAACTATACTAGTACTTATACCAGGGCTTTCTGACCAATTCCCTTGAACAAAACCATGTTGGTAGCAAAATGACACCTCTTACTAACATAGTTATGCCAGCCAAACTTAAGTATAAACTAAGCTAAGTTTTGAAGATGTATACTTCTTCCAGAACAAACCCAGAGAGCAAAGAAAGCACTCCAGTGCTTTAGCCTATATCCACAATGTAAAGTGTATAGGTTACCAACCTCATATTCAGCTCTCAGATTTTAGTCTATATCTCCATACAGGCCAACTTAACTCAGACTGAAAGCTCCAAATTCATATTGGAGGTTTGTGCACGTTTGTTGACAGAAGTCACCTTAGTAACAACAGAGTAGTGAAAGCTCAGGTTAACACTGCAATGAAGGCATGCAGAGCAAGGAATCCAATTCCCACTGAAGGTAGGCACCAAGTCCTACACACCCAGAAGGCACCTTTAGTCCTCTATGAATGTTATAACATGTTGGTATTTTACAAGAGGTCATTAGCAGACATCTGTGGAGAGTTCCACAGAGCAGCTATCAATAGAAGTTGACACAAAGAGTTCTCACCCTGATTTGATTTCAGTCAGCTACTTTCTGCTTTGGTCCTAAGGTGACTAGGGAAGTGAGCAGAGAGGCAAGATGGAAGCAAAGAAAACCGCGAACACTCCGTAGGCACTGGGGGCAGTGGAGGGGAGAGGGGGGGGGCAAAAATGGAGCTGAACATCGGAGAACCTGGAAGATAACGTCCTCAATTCTGAGGGCCCCACCCCTGTCTGAAAGGATCCTCTCTCCCTGCATCAGCTGAAGCCACATCCTACTAACATATCATGCTCTCTAACACATCGATGCAATATGTTCCCAATAAAAGCAGCGGTAGCTGAACAGAAGGACTCCAAGCCCCCCCAGGCGCGTGTCGGACCAAACAGAAATGCACCGCCTTGACTCGTGGGCGCGGGCCGACGCGTGGGTCCCTTGGAGGGGCCCCCTCTCCAGCGGGCAGTGGTGCTGGCGGCGGGGGGGGGGGGTGGGGGGGGGCGGGGGCCGCTCACATTCCCGCCGCCAGCGGACGGGCCGGGACCGAAGCGCCGCCGCGGGGGACCCCAGCCCGCCCGGGGTCACGCCCCGCCCCCGGAACGCGCGCGGGGATCGGTACCTTGCGCTCCATCAGGCCGCGGCCGCAGGGACCCGGGCGGGCGGCAGGGTTGGGTCGGGAGCCGCGCTCTCCTCGCGGGGCTACAGGGGCCTCGCTCTGCCCCCGGGCAACGTGTTTGCAAACCCCCTCCCCGGGCCCAATCGCTCACACTGCGCATGCGCCACTGCAAAGCCTTATGGGGACTGTAGTCCTGGGAAACAGCGGGGCGCGGCTCTTCAGGCCACTTCCTTCCCTTTCGAGGCGCCCTGGACTGGCGAGGAGTCACGTATGCGCGTGCGCAGCCGGTACCCCACTGCGGCTCTCGCAGGCTCCTCCCCATTACCGGAAACGACGCAATCAGCTCGCGGCTTTCTATGCGCGTCACATCCGCAAACAGCATGGCAGAAAGCCCGCTTTGGTGAGCGCTGCGCAGAGGCTTAAGGGCCGGCGCGTTTCTCGCTCCTAAGGAGCCGCGCGCGGGGCCCCTGTGGCAGCGAAGCGTCCCCTGAAGAAGCGGTTTCCGTGCGCTCGCGCCGCTTCAGCGGCTCCAGCCATTTGCTATCCGCCGAGCGGGAAATTTGGGGGCGGGGCCGACGCTCACATTCCCGCTCGCGCCGCGGGGGAGGGGAGAGCTGCGCGCGCGCTGCGGCAACGGAAGGGGGCGGGGCAAAGCGGTGCCGTGGGGGTGGGAACTCGCAGTCGCTTGTTGAGCGCTAGGTGGGACGCAGAGGAAGGGGGTTGGGGGGGGGGGCGCGTGGGCGCCGTTGCTAAGGGGACGGGGTGGGGTTCGCGCCACTGTCGGCCCGCGGCCTGGCCGCTGGGAGGGCGGGGCAGTGAGACACTCAGAGATGGGCCGAAGGGGCGGAGCCCGGGCCTGGCGTTTGGGGGTGGGGGCTGTTCTAGCCTCGTCGCCCCGCCCTTTCGGGCTTCTCGAGTTCCGGGGGCGTGATTCCTGAAGGTGACCCGCCAAGAGAAAAGCAGGGGCGCCCCCTCTCCCCTCCCCCGCGGTTCCCGTGCTGGTCAGCGGAGGGGAAGGGGGAGGCTGCGGCAGCAGCGTTCCCCGCCCACCACTGCCTGGTCTCCCCGGAGCCCCGCCCCTCGCTTCTCTCCTTTCGGCGCGAGGCAGGTGCCCGCGCGCGAGACACCCCCCCCCCCGGGGTCGAACGTGAGGGGGGGGCGGTGTCTCCTGCCCGCCTTGGGCCGAGTCAGGGACGCCGGGGCGGCACCGGTGCCCCGAGCTACACAGCGGAGGGGCTGATGGTCCCTCCTGCCTCTCGACTCGGAGAGAAGTGCCCCCCCCTCCCCGTCAGAGCCCAGCGCGAGCAGGGGAGAGGCCGCGTCTGCCCCAGGCCTTCCTGCCAGCCCGGGGTTTTTGGCCACCGTCTTCATTGTGTCTTTCCCCTCTTGGGTGTGACAGAAGCACCTCAGCAGGGTTTGCTGGGCAGGTGAAACAGTGAAGGTAGCTGCAGTACAGCCCTGTCAAATGCACAAAATAAACCGGAACAAAGAGAAACTGTTACAGCACCTTCGGTGTTGCCTGTGCTAAAACCAGTGAATGCACTTACAGTGTAACTTTTTAACCTTGTTGACCCTTTATAACTAATCGAATATTGAGGTCCAGTAAAAGCTTTGGATTTGTTCTATAGCCATTGAGTGTGATAGTGCTTTTATAATAATATAACAGAGGACAAGCATCCATTATATGCAAAGTAATATTTCACGTTTTTCCACAGTTTATTTGTGGAATAAAATTGATACTGTTTAATCAAGCAACACGAAGAATAAGCTCCAACATGTCTGATTCCAGCAAGGTTGAAGAACAAGAGTTAGAAAAGAGCTTAGTTGAGGAAGCAGACAGAATAATTTCTAAAGCTTCAGAGGCAGAGTCTGCTGTCAGTTTGGATGAGGACAATACAACATCAGCTAAAGAGCAGGATGCTGGAAATGAAAAGGAAGATGTTAGCGGTCATCAGGACACAACATCAAAAAAGAGAAAAGCAGAAGATGAAGATGAACCTAGAGAAGTGGTGAGTATAATCTGTTTTCAGTTTTGTCTGAACAATAGGCAAAGACTGAAATGTTTTGGGGCACGTGTTTACCTAAGTACATTGATCATTAAATTATTTATATCAAGCATTTTACAGTGTATATTTATAAAATTGTAGCGGCTAGTGTCTCATGAACCGCTTGACCTAAATTTTAATTCTGAATACAGCTTTTTTAATATAACAGCAGGTGCTAAAATTACGTTGGAACTCAAGGAACTGGGAAGAAAGATAAATAGAATGAGAGGCTTTAAATAGTCTAAGATCTGTCAGGGCTTGAAATGAGTACTCTATTAAAACAATCAGTTTGGGATTTGGTGGTTGTTGACATGTCCAGATTTAAACTGTTACTGCTTTCATAGTTTAGCAGTGTGTAGTTTTTCGGGATTTTTAGAATTGGTACAAGTCTGAATAAGTTGTGTTGAACTCTGAAGTAGGAATGTAATACAGGCAGTCCCCGAGTTACGCGGATCTGATGTCAGATCTGCAGTTACGAACAGGGATTTTTCTCGCCCCGGAGGACTGGAGCAGCGGGACGCCTGGTCCTGCCGCCCGCCTCCTCCCGGGCGAGAAAAGCTGCTCCCCGTCTCCCTGGTCTGCTGGGGGAGCCAGCAGACCAGGGAGACGGGGAGCAAAGCGGTGGAGGACCCGGGGCCGGACCCGCAGCCGCTTCCAGATCAGCTGGAAGTGGCGGCGGGTCCGGCCCCGGGTCCTCCGCGGCTTTGCTCGGCGTCTCCCTGGTCTGCAGACCAGGGAGACGCCGAGCAAAGCCGCGGAGGACCCGGCCGGACCCGCGGCGCTTCCAGCTGTGAGAAGCCGGGGAGGACCCGGGCCGGACCTGCGGCACTTCCAGCTGATCTGGAAGCGCCACGGTCCAGCCCGGGTCCTCCACCGCTTTGCTCTGCGTCTCCCTGGTCTGGTGGGGGGGAGACGCAGCTAGTGCCCCCCCTACCCCCCAGCAGACCAGGGAGACGTGGAGCAAAGCATTCAACTTAAGAACAGATTCAACTTAAGAACAAACCTACAGTCCCTATCTTGTACGTAACCTGGGGACTGCCTGTAGTATATAATCAGTGAACCGATAAACAAAAGCTTATTGGTTACTGCTGTAGAATACATGCATTTCTCCCTCCCCTGCCAGTACATTTTTTAGCAGGTTGGCCAGTTGCCTGGTTCAGTCCTGGCTTGCACTGGGTCCAGGACCTACCCCTGCTGTGACTTTGCATTTAAAGTGTAATTGGGAGCCATGTGGGCAGGCAGCCTGGCTCAGTTCCAGCTTGCGCTGGGGCCCAGGAGCTCAGACTTCCCTGCCCTGGACAGAGGTTGCTGCCACCTAATTCTGCTGTCTCTGTATCGTAGGCAACAGTGCGTGGTGACAGCTAGTCCACAAAAGGAGCTGTTCTTTAAATGGGCTCCTCTCACGGTGCCACCTGGCACCCTATTTTGCTGCCTCTGTTAGAGGCAGCAGTGTGGATTGGCAGGAGCTCCTCGGAAGTGGGGGTGGAGCTATGGAATAGTCGAGTAACTGATAAGAATTCATGAGGTTAATTGACTATTCATTTAACTGATATTTAACATCCCTATTCTGAACCATGATAACTTTTTGCAAACTTGTATGTGTTTTTGGAGTATCTTTTACAAGGTTTGTATAATTTAAGACTTTTAAGAGCAGGTTAGACAAACAGCTCTGGGGGGTGGTTTAGATCAGGGATGGGCCATCACTTTTTATGTGGGGCACATCTGAAGAAGTGGGCTGTAGATACCATCTACCTGTTTTGTTAATCTTTAAAGTGCTACCAGACTATTTGTTATTTTTTAAGTTTTACCAAGATTTTGGTAAGTAATCAAGGGCTGCATTTTTTTTATAGAGGGGCTGTGGGATCTGGAACAGAATTTGGGTGCAGATGGGAGCTCAGGATAAGGGACTGGGGTGCAGAAGAGGGTATGGGGATCTAAGAGGGAGTTTGGGTGAAGGAGGGGGCTGTGATCTGGGGCAGGAGATTGGGGTACAGATCTGATAGGGGTTAGGAGTGCAGGAGAGGATTCTGGCCTGGGGGTAGAAGTGAGGGAGGGGGTGGAAAGTTGGGAAGAGGGAAAGTCATGACCTGAGGAGGAGGGTTCAGAGGGTTTGGTTTATCTAGGGCAGGTGTTTGAGGTATAGGGTCTAGGAGAAGGTATGGGTGCAGGAGAAAGATCCTGGCCTGGAAAAGGGTTAGGAGAGATGTGGAATCTGTGAGGGAGTTGGGGGACGGGTGGAGGGGCTGAAGTGCCAGAGACATGCCGTAGTTGGAAAGCACTTACCTAAGCAGCTCCCAGACAGAAGCACTCAGGCAGGCTTCCCCGCCAGCAGCCCCAGACGACTGGCTGTGCATATGGTGCTCTGTACTGCCAGAAGGGGAGAGGGAGAGTGAGAGGTTTCACATGCTGCCCTTGCCCTAGTAAAATCTCTCAGCTCTCATTGGCTGATTTCTGGTCAATAAGAACTGAGAGATTTTTCTGGAGCGGGGCAGTGTGCTGAAGCTTCTCCCTTTATCGCTTCTCCTTGTAGCGCAGAAAGCAATACGGAGCAGCTAGGTGCTCTGTTCAGTGCTGCTCCTTGCTGCAGAGTCGGGCATGGGCTTGATCAAAAGCTTTGGGGGGGGCAGATCTTACCTGTCCCTGATCTAGATGATGCTTTGTCTCGCCATGAGTGCAGGAGACTGAACTTGATCTCTCGTGATCCTTTCCGATCCTATGGTTCTATAATACAGTTATTTATCCTCTACTTACTACTGAATAGTGTATAACTTTACTTAGAAAAAATATTTACTTTTTTAGGACAACTTGGTACATAAAACCAGCAGAACGCTGAAAGCTTCACAGATTTCATACAGCCAGTTGGTTCTTTGTTACTGCTTAAAATGATGTATAAAAAGGAACACTTATAGAAAAGGGATAGTTAGAAATGAAATATAGGAGACAGTTGTGAGTTTGTGTGTGCATATGTGCAGTACTTGGTACACTGGTGCCAACCTTTCAGTAAGAATGAATATCTTGATGGATATAAAAATACATACATAATTTGGGGAAGTTTTAGTCTCCATCTTCAGTCCTCTGTTCACGTTTGCATATTAGTTTGTCTTACTATAATCTAGTAAAATAATCTTTTTATATAGTACTATATTTACGTTTAATTGAAATGATACTATTGCTAAGAGTGAGAGCTCATATGGAAAACAATTTTTTGGTCAGGCCTTTTTTGACTTTATAGTAGATTGTTTTAATGGTGGTAATGCATTTAATCTCAATCACCTAAAATTGCTTGAAACCAACAAGTTTAACTGCATAGTGTGATAAATGTTTAAAAACCAAGGGGAAAAGTTTTTCTTGAGGAAATTGCTCTTGTAATGTACCTGAGATACATTCGTACTAGAGTGTTCATTAATTGTGGTGAAAGCCCTATCACTGCTGGTATTTTGCAGGATGCTTAATCATTCTTGTTCTAAAGAAAATATCTTTGTTTTCTTGTTGCATCATAACTCTAGAAAAAGTTTCAAATCCATACATCCTTACAAGATAGGCATGAGATGGCTATTACCTGGCAATCTGTACAAAATTTGCTTTTACATTATATTTTGTGTATATTTTGAAAGATTTAGGGGAAAGAGTGGGGAGGAAGAACTTTCCTAGGGACAAAGTCGAATAGGGAAAACTTTTCACCCCATCCCTAGGATCAGGGACTGGAGGCCCTATTGAGATAATGACTCAGAATTATAGTTAACTGTTTGACTTCACTCAGTTCATTCTTAAGAATGTTTAAATAACCAAACTAAGTCAAACTTATTGTCTAACGACCAAGCAGTATAATACAACAAAGAGACATACACATCCTACTTCTAGGTGCAAATTTTTGTTCTGTGTTCATCTTATACAGAAGGTGTGCTTTCAAATTATAAATACTACAAGCTGAAATGCATAATTCTAATCTATAAGCTGCACTGGGCTTTACACATTACTGAAGTCTAACCCACCAGTTCAACAATTCCTTAACACTCTATCTATAGTGTTGTAGTCAGATTGGTTCCAGGATATTAAAGTGACAAAGTGGATGGGGTAATATCTTTTATTAGCCCAACTTCTCTTTGCTAAAAAGATAAACTTTTGTGCTTACATAGAGCTGATCTTCAGGTATGAGCACAGGTGGGGGAACTTTGAAACTCTGTGAGGAGCCCGGAGTCAGGCTCCACATGGCGTTTCAAAGCGGCAGTGTTGTGTGGAGCCCGGGGTTAGCTTGGGAGTCCCCAGCTGACCCCAGGCTCCATGTGACGCTGCCGCTTTGAAACACCACGTGCAGTCCAGGCCAGCTGGTCTGTTTCTGGTCTGTTTTAAAAACCTACGCTCAACGTGAATCTTTTTTTAATTAAACATTGAAAGTTGACAGTTTCTCATTTGTTTCTTATTTTCCATGGTATACAGCACTTGGCAGAAGGGCATGGACAAACTGTAGCTGCACATTACAATGAACTTCAAGAAGTTGGATTAGAAAAACGTAGTCAGAGTCGCATATTTTTCCTCAGAAATTTTAATAACTGGATGAAGAGTCTTCTCATTGGTATGGTGCGATTGTTGCTTTCTATTGTCTTCACTTGAAAAATGGGTGGTACTATGCAATAAAATATCTCCCTTTCTTTGATTACATGCATATATGTTCTGTTGCCATCACAAAACAATCATGGTCATGTTAAAATTGCTGCTTTCTAGTGTTAGTTATATTAAGTATTTATTCAGAGGAAATTGTTTAGTACAGCTCTTCTAAAATTTGATTGCAAGTAGGGATATATGTTAGTATACATGGTTACCTGCAAGGCCCCTCCCTGCCCTTTGTGCTGCTGCCTCGAGGCAGCCATGCGGGGATACAGAGGGAGGGCAGGCGGCTCTGTGGGGAGCCATCTTAAAAGTTGGCTACTTGTGCACACTGGCTCCCATCGAGTTCCCCCTCCCACCGTGTAAACATGTAGCCTCTGAACTTTTCAGGGGTTACACTTTTTAACATTCCTAATTTATAAAAAGCGTTGCAATTAGGGAAGGCATTGTTTCTTCCTTTTCCCTGTGTTCTTTTTTGCATCTAGCACAATGGGAGTCCCAGCCCTCATAAGACACTTTTGCATTAATTGATGCCAAATGTTAAAACATTAAATACTAGCTAGCACTTATGAAAGATGCAGTATTAAGTTTGGAAACTAATCTGCTTGTCATGGTTTTCCTTGCCTTCCTTATCCCCTCTCCCTCAAGGCACATGTGTATGCAAACAAAATCTTCGTTTCTCAGGAGTTAATCTGTTCTTAAGGAGATTTTTACAAAAGGAATCATAGTATTTCATTTTTATTTTCTTTTTCTTTAGAGGTGGTATTACTCCAGATGTAGAATAATTTATACAGGTTGAATCTCTCTGGTCCAGCATGTTTGGGACCTGACAGGTGCTGAACCATGGGAGGTCAGTAATTTCAAGCATCATGACCAACACTTGCACTGCTAACTGGGCTCTTAAGACATTTAGGGGTAAGTTAGAGCTAAATAAAAGCACAGAGCACTTGATAGCCAGGATCAGTGTCTGTAAACAAGGAGGTAGCTTGAAAGGTGGCTTCCTGCGTGTACTGGCTCCTGCCTTCCCCCCAATCCTCTGTGCTTCTGCCTCTGTCAGAGGCAGCAGCGCAGGGGGCAGGAACAGGTGGCTCTGTGGGATCCAGTGTTTGTGGGGAGCTGGCTTAAAAGCCAGATCCCCACAGGTACCGACTCCTGCCCCCACTTTCTCTCCCCCCCCCATTTCTCCTGCTGCCTCTGTATCAGGGGCAGCAAGAGGGGGTGTGGAGTATGTGTAGTCATTTGGATTCACTGATAAGCCCAGGCTTATCGGTTAATCATTTAAATGACTACACGCTATCATTCCTAGTTGCCAGACCAGAGAATGCCAGACTAGAGATGTTCAACCTGCACTATGTACATTTTCAGCATTTGAAGATATTGTGTCAAGAGTATAAAAAGAAACAGTACGTTTACTTGCTGTATGACAATACATTTTAAAGGTATAAAAAACGACAAAATATTGGAGGGGGAAAAGTGCAGTATCTTTCAAAAGTGATCCTGGCATTTAGTTTCCCATAAATCTGCTTTCCAATTCTGTTAAAGGATCAAATACAAAGATAAATCAGTAAATAAAATAGCAGAACCATGGGAAATAAGTGCAGGGATTTATAAAGAAAAGATTGGTTTCCAGGGAAAGATTGGTATGGTAGCATTTGTCTTACAGCACTAAAAATTAGTAAATAAAAGAAAGCAGTGAGAGGTAATAGTTAAATTATTGTAAAGCATTTGGTCTGTGTCTTGAAATCTTATCAGTTAATTTAAATCTGTTTGGATACATGCACTATAACAGAGATTAAAAACTGCTCAAAAATTCCTGAACAAATGACAAGTAGTAAAGTATCAAGTTGAGTAGGAGGGAGTCTGCAGGTGGACTAGAAGCAGCATTGTTGGGCCTAACCTTTATTTATAACTTTGTGAATGTACTGAGAATCAACTAATGTCCAAGAAATTTGCATAAAACGCTAACACCAGTTAGGACAAATAAAAATAAATAATAAAAAAATAGAAGGTCCTAGAGATGATAATACTAAGGCTAAAAAGCAACAAAATTCCATTTAAAAAATGCTAGTTAACACATGGGATAAAAATATGCTTTGGAAAGGATAGTCTTTGTATGCTTACTAAAATTTAAGCATGGATAATAGAGAACAAATGTGTGTAAATATGCAATATAGCCCCCAAAAACTTGCTATATTCTGTTGCCTCTTGCCAATCTCCATCCATTGTTGTCCTGCAATATTAAACTAGTAAGCATCGCCCGATAAGGTGCTTGTTAGGTGATGCTTACCAGTGGCCTGGCTGGGCTGGAGCAGCTCCTGCCCATGGTGGGCCCGGGTTAGCCGGAGCAGCCTGCCACCCGCCCTGTTTGAGTGGTCAACTGGTTAAACACATTATTTAATCAGTTAACTGATTAAACAAGTTTTTACATACCTAGTCTGCCATGGTGTGTTTAACTTGTGAGGGTTGCTCATCACTTCTTTAGTTAAAGAATGGTCTCTTATGCTTGAAATTCAGACCCAACCTTATTCTGGATGTGATTCCTTGTATTTTATCAGTCCTGCTTCTTAATCATCTGCAGGCTCAGCATTGGACAAATCAATATACTTTTTTTACTCTATAAAACCTATTTTTCCCAATGCTCAGCTTATGCTGAGTATGCAACACTCAGCCCAGGAAGCATTCATTCCTTTTTTTATCCTCCACATACTTTAAGAGATTGATTAAAATAAAAAAACTCACCCCCATGCACACTTTAAAAAAAAAAAAAAAAAGTACTTTAGGAACAAAAAATATAGAGAACTTGACTCACTGTTTTGTACAAACTCTCATGTAGACTTGAAATGAACTTTGAAATTCTAAAATATCAGACTTTGTTGCCTTTAGGGAACTTTGTATAATGAAAGATGCTTCGTTATCAGTTATTGTATGCCTTCTCTTTTACAGGTGAATTTATTGAAAAGGTACGACGTAGGAAGCGAGAGATCACTGTGTTGGATCTGGGCTGTGGAAAAGGTGGAGACCTTCTTAAATGGAAGAAAGGCAAAATCAGTAAACTTGTGTGTACAGGTATGAAGACAAAGTAACTTTCTAAGACAGTTCAAAAGGAAATGTATGCTTTACTCCTTTTTATATTTCCAAAAATTCTGTGCTTGTTGCATAGGAACTTCAGTACTGTGTCCTGACGTTTTTTATCCTGTTCTTTTTTATAATGGTTTGTAACTGTTAGCATAAACAGAGGAAAACATCCTTAGGGTTTCTATTTAATTATTATTCATTTTATTTCATACATACAAAGTGAATGTTTGGAATTAAGTAAAAATGTTTGTTTGCATGCAGTTTTTCGCAGAGATTTCATATTTACACTGCAGTTAATAACCCGCAGGCTAAGGAATTGTTTAATTGTGGCACAGATGTTTGGAGTTGGGCTACAGGCTGGTCTCCAGGACCCTGTGAGGTGAGAGAGTCCTAGAGCCAAGACTTCTTCCTTGCAACTGAACATTCACTTAGCCTGAGCCTCATGAGTCTGAAGTCAGCTGGCACAGATAAGCCAGAAGTGTTTAATTGCAGTGTAGACAGTGCAGACGCTCCTTGTCACCACTTAATTACCGAATCAAATTAATTGTTAATTACAGAATTAATAATGCAAAGTCATATAATCTTGGTCTTAAGTTTGCATTCCAGTTACTGGAGCAATTTTATCAAGGGTGTTCAAGGAAGATACTGGCTATATAGAACTGCAAAACAAGTGCATTGGTCACATCCTGAAAACTAACTTTGATGGGGAAAATCATAAAGTTTTTTTATTTTTAAGTTTTAGAGAGGTAGCTATGTCAGTCTGATTGAGGAAAAAAAACAAGTCCTGTGGCACCTTAATGGCTATCAAATTTATTAGCGAATAAGCTTTCACTTCATCAGATGCATGAAGTGGGAAGAATCAAATGGCAGAGATATAAACATACATACAGAGATGGAAGTATTACAATAGCGTTAATGAGGAAAATGCTCCCATCTCTGTGTGTATGAATATATCCCTGACATCACATTTTTTTCACTTCATGTGTTTGATAAAATGAGCTGCAGTTTATGAATGCTTATGCCCTAATACACTTGTTAATCTTTAAGGTGCCACAAAACTAGACCTTAAATTCTGAGAAAAATTAGAACACTAGGGGAAAGGCTGACTTTTATTTTATAAATTTACTGTGATATCACAGATTTGGAATTCTTTGCTGTAAAATTACATATGAGGAGGTGATGGGATCTGACTGAATTCCCTTTTACCCTATGTAAATATAATTTTTGTTTAAATCTGATATATTTTAAAGATTTATTTATTGTGAGTAATTTACTAATAGCTGTGTATTTTATAAAGAGGGGGGAATTATTCCTTATCATGAGGACCACACTTATTTTCTAGCCCTGTTAACTGTACATGCAAATGGCCAAAAACAGTCAACTGATTTGTGTACGCTTTTCCTGTAAAGGTATAAACTAGTTACACAATTTCACACCCATCCATATCAACAAGGTATCATTTTTTTCTAGTCTAGGCAAGACCTTGGAATAGTTTGGAGCTCTGCAAACTCGTGAAGAGAACACCATCATTTTTTTTATATCTGGTAGTCTCTTCCTCCTCTGAAGGTTTCCACTGTCACTCTGAGGGCTGGATTTTTTTATTATTAAAGATTACATTCTGTGGAATTTGTATTTTATTGTATATGGGCTAGATTAAAAAATAAGCCTGTTGGTTTGGCTTTTTGTGCCACCTTGAGTACCAGGTGTGCATGTAGCAATTTAGTGCACTTAGTTCCTTGTAGTCAATATAAATATAAATAAAACTTTATGGTGGAGTGTATCTTCTGAAAACCAGCTTTTACTCATACTAAGGTATGATTGGTATATCTTCTTTCACGCCAATCTGAAGAGAAGTTTGTGTATGCAGTTTATTTTTTTTATAGATATTGCCGAAGTTTCCATGCAACAGTGCCAACAGCGGTATGCTGATATGAAAGCCCGGTGTCGTGCTAATGAATACATTTTCAATGCAGAATTTATAACAGCTGATAGCTCTAAGGTACAGTTGTCCTGTTTTATATGTTCACTGATGTTGTAACTTGTTTCTTGGTATTCTTATTTGAATAAATATTTCAAGTTACTAGAGTAAACGTTCAGGATCATTTTGAAGAGGGAAGAATTGAATTGTTTGGCTTATCCATATAGACACTTAGCATATGGTAAGATGGAAGTAAATGTTCATTACATCAGCCTGCTGTGTGGACTCTGCTGCCACATACAAATTGTGTAATACACTTTGGCCACTTAGCACACTAGCCTGCTGTGTACTACGGATTTCACAATCATTCACAATCCCTCCCCCCAAATTATTTCAGCAGTTACATGTTGAGCACCATGAATGCTTTGTAATATCCCTACTATATATGGAGTTTCTGTACAGAAAAAACCCTAAATCAGTCATTAGAACTATAGAAGTTAAGCAGTTGCTTGTAAAATAAAAGCTTAAATGCACAAATTGTGTTTAGTAGTTTTGTAATGTATTCAACTTTCAAGAGTATGTCTTTCACTTATCAACTGTATCCTTTCAGTTTCCCCATTGACTAGTGGGGTCGTCATATTCCCAAAATTTTGTTAATTGCTACATAGCCACTAAGGAATACAGGCAGTCCCCGAGTTACGTGGATCCGACTTATGTCGGATCTGCAGTTACAAACGGGGTTTGCTGCCCGTCTCCCTGGTCTGCTGGAGACCAGCAGACCAGGGAGACGGGGAGCAAAGCCTCTGAGGACGCCAGCAGTGGGACAGCTGCGGCGCCTCTGGGCTGCCCGCGTGCTCTGCGGCTTTGCTCCACGTCTCCCCAGACCAGGGAGACGGGGAGCAAAGCCGGGGAGCATGCGGGCAGCGGGACAGCTCAGACGCGCCGCGGCTGTCCCGCTGCCGGCGTGTTCCGCAGCTTTGCTCCCCGTCTCTCTGGTCTGCTGGAGACCAACAGACCAGGGAGACGGGGAGCAAAGCAGAGGAAAGCCGCGGACCATGCGGGCAGCTTTGCTCCCCGTCTCCCTGGTCTGCTGGACCAGGGAGATGGGGAGCAAAGCCGCGGAGCACGCGGGCAGCAGGACAGCCGGCGCGTCTGGGCTGTCCCACTGCCCCCGTGTTCCGCGGCTTTGCTCCGGACGCCTGTGGTACAGCAGCTGGGGCGCTGCTGGTTGGTCCCGTAGCGCCGCTCTGGGCGCTACTGGACCAAGCCGGCAGCACCCCAGCTGCTCTGCCCCAGGCGTCCTGATTCAGCCACTGCTGGTCAGTTTCAGCAGCGGCTGAATCAGGACGCCTGGGGCAGAGCAGCTTGGGTGCTACTGGGTTGGTCCAGTAGCGCCGAGGAGCGGCGCTACTGGAGCAACCCAGCAGCACCCAAGCTGCTCTGCCCCAGGCGTCCCCAAGTCAGCCGCTGCTGAAACTGACCAGTGCTGACTACAGGAAGCCCGGGGCAGAGTTGCTCTGCCCCAGGCTTCCTGGAATCAGCCGCTGATCAGTTTCAGCAGCAGCTGACTTGGGGACTCCTGGGGTTCTTAAGTTGAATCTGTATGTAAGAACTGGCGTCCAGATTCAGCATGTTGAAACTGATCAGCGGCTGATTCCAGGAAGCCCAGGGCAGAGCAACTCTGCCTCAGGCTTCCTGTAGTCAGCCGCTGGTCAGTTTCAGCAGTGGCTGAATCTGGATGCCAGTTCCCACTTACATACAGATTCAACTTAAGAACAAACCTACAGTCCCTATCTTGTACGTAACCCGGGGACTGCCTGTATGTAAAACATATATGGAAAACTTTTAATTTTATTAATCTGTCTTACCCCTAAATGAATTTGTCATGAAACTTTATCTCCTGCATTTCAGTAACTAGTAGCATTATTACCTATTATATATTTCAGAATTTGTCTGATTGATCAAGAACTCCTAAACGATAAGAGCTAGGACCACCAAATTCAGTTTACAGCTTTCTCTTACCATAACTTAAAGCAATGTAAGGGTTTGGTTGTGCTAGGAAAACAGGATGTGCCTGGAATGGAATTGCTTCTCATAAACCAAACAGAAAAGTGACAAACTCACCAAACCAAGTAGAGTCCTCCAAATTGGCATAACTGAGCCAATGCTGGGAGAGACTGAACTAAGATGAGCCAGGAAACAAGGATGAACCTGGAATAGGACTGCTTCTCAATAAAGCTTACTGAAAAGAGAGAAAGCGGAAAAATGTATAGTGCTCTGTTTTGCAACCACTAAATCAGTAGTCTCCAGCCTTTTTAAGCACAAAATCACTTTTTGAATTAAAGTGCAATCTGCGATCTACCTCAAACTGAAATATTCTGCCCGGCTACTTCGTGCCCCTTCTGTGAGGCCCTGCCTCTGTTCACTCTGTCCTCTCTCCCTTCCCCATTCTCTCTCCCTTTCACTAGGCGGGGCAGAGATTTGGGCACAGGATCTGGTTTTGGCCTAAGGGGTTTGGAGTGTGAGAAGAGATCTGAGCTGAGCTTGGGGCAAAAAGTTGAGGTGCAGCAAGGGGCTCAGGGTATATGCTCTGTAAGAGAGTTTTGGTCCAGGGGGCTCAGAGCTGCGGCAGCAGCTTAGGATTCATGAGGAGGCAAGGGGTGGGAACTGGCTCCAGCTGAGTTCTGCTTACCTGGGTGGTGGTGCAGTGGGGCTAAGGCAGGCTCACCCCTGCACTGGCCCTGTACTTACTCCAAGAGCATCCAACAAACTCCCTCCATCCCAAGCCCCGTTGTGCCTTCCCTCCATTCTGTGGGAATACAGAGTGGGAGGGGGGCACTCGGATATAAGCAACCCCTCCTTTCCTTCCTCTGCCCTGCACAGCAAGCTAGGGGGAGGGAGCAAGGAGGAGGCAGCTCCAGGGCAAAGGGCAGGAGGTGTGCCACAGTGAGGGGAAAGCCAGCTAGAGCCTCTGACAGTTTACGATCTACCAGTAGATCCCGATCTACTGGTTGGTGGCCACTGTGCTAAATCAATGCTTAAGGTTTGAAAACTTGAAGGCAGTACTATTGGAAACCAAATTAACTGTACCCCTTCTTTGTTAAAACTTAGTGAATAAAATTTTATAGTATGAAGTAAAAAAACAAAACAAAACCCCATACTTGATGGACTTTCCCATTTAAAAAAAATACTAAAAAATTCAACAGACAAATTTTAACATCCCATTTTTAAGAAATTTTAATAAATTAACTTCATAAAAATAACACTATTTTAAAAAAAATATATTAATTTAAATAAAGCATGTACATTTTCCTTTAATTTTCCATTTTTATTCATCCTCTACTAAGCAGTAGTTTGTCTGAAGCTTCTATAAGGGCATGCATTGTTGGAAGATTAACATAAACCATTTTTTTGTTTTGTTTCGGAAGACTAATATATGTTTCAAACTTTTTAATCCATTGCAGGAACTTCTGTCTGACAGTTACAGTGATACACATATGTGCTTCGACATATGCAGCTGCCAGTTTGTTTACCATTACTCATTTGAGACGTATGAGCAGGCTGATATGATGCTTAAAAATGCTTGTGGGAATCTCTGTCCCGGAGGGTATTTTATTGGTACAACTCCAAATAGCTTTGAGCTTGTGTAAGTGTTACTCATTCTGTAGTTTTTTAAAATTGTATGAAATGTTACATTTAAAGCAGTCAGTCTTTAGGTGTCCTTTTATAATATTTCATAGCAGAATGTTTCCAGCTGGCAGTCTATGTTGCTTACTTGTCAGGAGAGCGAATGTATACTAACTTGAATAAAATGGAGCAGATTGCGCCCACCCCCATGTATCATAGGGAGGTATATCTGCGGGGTACTACAGCTCCTAGCCTATAATGCTTCTGTATTGATTTAAATGGTAACAAAACAACTACAATGTGGGCAGTAGCTGCAAGCTTCCCCTGACACTTTTGATTGCTTCTAACCCTGAACTGCCTCTACAAGAAAGAATTCGGGTTCCCTGGCTGTCTAATCTTTGAGCCCTTTGAGTGTCAAAACCCATTATCTTCAGACTTTTGAAATTTGAATAATACCTTTGTTTCATTCCCATGTTTTTATATTAGTTTTATTTATTACGAGAGGCATTGTGGTGCAAATAATAGGGCACTGGAATGGACTGTGTCTGTCTGACCTCATCCAATGTCCATACACCTCTCTTTAGTTATCTGTAAAATAAGAGTAACAGCTTATCTATCAATTACTCTGTTTATATATCCTTATCTAGAAAGCGACTTGAGGCTTCGGAAACTGATTCATTTGGGAATGATGTGTACACTGTACAGTTTCAGAAGAAAGGGGAGTATCCCTTGTTTGGCTGCAAATATAACTTTAATTTGGAAGGAGTTGTTGATGTCCCTGAGTTCTTGGTTTATTTTCCTCTACTGATAGAGTAAGTTCACTTCTGACTTCATTCTGACTTTATTACTTAATCAAATTTGAAGGATTGTATAGGTACATGTCTAGCAGAAATATACAGTCAGACTTTTTTGTAATATTAGCACATGCTACTTAAAAAGTTTTATTAGTATCTCCTATCTGGTTCATATTTGAAGTATGTGTAGTGAAGATATTATATTCCAAGAATTTATCTTCAGATTCTGAGTGCTAGCCCCAAATTAACATGCTAGTGTAAAACAGTGTTTCAGATTCTTGATAAGTTAAAACTTTATATTTTTATGGTATTTGTAAATTGGTTAATGTGCCGTCAACTGTTTCAAGGCCTCCATGTTTAATAGGATCTTGCCAACTTCAGTTGTGCCTCAGAATTTCCCTTGGTGCTGTTACTTAAAATGCTATGTCACTTGGGGAGAAATCCAACTTTGAAGTCAGTGTAAAATTCTGTTTGACTCACTGGGTCCAGTATTTCACCCTTAAGGGTACATTTCTGCTCTGAAAATTGTTATTAAAAAGGCACAATCTTACTGAAGAGAGCTTCTGCCCTTGTGATAGATGTAGACAGAATAAAAAAATTGCCACTCTTAGGTCTGTAGAGACAACCTATCTAAGAATGCTGTGGGTTTCTCTTCAACCTTGTGGATTTATTGATATAATTGCTTACTAAAGCACAACTAGTTGCAGTTAGAAGGGTTGCCCAGGTGTCACTGAAGGGTATACTCTGTCTTACAGGACTCTTCTTATTGGTCACAATAGTGAATGGGAAATAATCCAGGCTGGCTTTTTTTCAGGCCTTCTTTTTAAACTGTAATGAAGCTAAAGAAAGTAAAATCCCATTTTTTTTTCTCTGAAGACTAACTCTGATCTAATTCTGGTGTTTCTCAACTTTTTTAATGTCGGAGACTGGCTAGCTGTTTTCCTAAACTGTCTCAGTGAAACCTCAGGGACTCCAGAGGCTTCAACAGACTGGTGGTTCAGAAGTGTTGTTCTATAGTGATATGCATCTAGTTAAAAAATCTCACTTTCATGTAACCTTTTGTGTGTGTGTGGGGGGGGATTTATATATGCAAAATGAATTTTGATTAAAGTTGTTTCATTGTTTGAAAGGAGGAAGTAAGATTTAAAAAAAAAATGTAATTATCAAAAATTGACAAAACACAGCGTCACTTTCCTCTGCCCTCAGCTTGCCTTTCCTTCCCATAAGATTCTCTTCCTTCTCCCTTGTCAGAGACACAGAAGTTTCTCATTTGCTTTTCCTCTAACCTCTACTTTCTGCACTAAACCCATCCCATCTCCTGATCTCCCTCACATCCATACTTTTTCTCGTTTCCCTCTCCCTTTTTTCTCATAATACAAGCAAACTTCAACCGCTCCCATCTTATATCCAAAATAAATCAGATATGCAACTCTTGACTTTTCCTCTTCAGTTACTGTCCTATCTCTTGTCTAAGTTAATTGAAAACGTTATCTACAATTGCTGTCAATAACATCTTTCCTTTAGTCCTGTCCCAGACTCTCTACAGTCTATCTGCCCCTTGCAAGAGCCTTTTCATTGGAGTGCCAGCATCTTTAATGACTATTTTTAGACAAAGCTCCGAACCATTACTCGTTTGCAACCTGTCAGTGGTCTTTGACACCAACAATCATGCAATTCTTGTCCCTTGATTTACTGTGTCCTCTTCTGGTCCTCTTTCTACCTCCTAAATTATTCTTTCAGTAAGTCTTTACTTACAAATAAACAACAATAATACAGGTTTGATGTCTATAATCCGGACTTCTGTAGTCCAGAATCATCTGGTCTGGCATCACCATCGGTGCTACCAGGCAGGAGCATTCATGGGGAAAACCATGGACCCATAATCAGCAACTTCTCCCCTACCCTCCTACAGCTTCTGGAGTGCTGCATATAGCTCAAACTCAGGGAAGGAGTGGGAATAGTGTGATGCTTGGGGAAATAGACAGGATGGCTGCAGAGCCCTACAGGTGGTGGAGGTAGTCGCAGCTGTGGCTCCAGGAGATCAGGCTGGTGGCCACAGGGTTCCACACACATCATGCCTCTTCCTCTGAGTGCCCTACCCATCCCCATCTCCTCTCCCCCCCCCATCTCTCAGTCAATGCCAGCCACTTTGCTGCTTTTGACCTTCCCTGCTTCCACAGATTTCCCGGTTCATGTCTGGTCAGATCCCGAGGTTGCTGGATCTGGAAGGTACAACCAGTAGTAGTATAATAAATACATAGGGGTAAGTCTCCTGGCCTGTGCCTAGCTCCAGTATTAGGTTCTATTAGTATGGGCCTGTGAAGAATCCCATTTAAGTTGATAGAACATGGATTCAAGAGGTCATAGTACTTGATCTTAATGCAGGAGCATAATGTGCCTCTTCCCCCAAATAAAAGCCCAAGTTTTAGACTCTAAATTCAAATTCCGTTTTCATCACAACATTTGAGTTTCAGAAAGAAATCGCTGTGTCTATGTCAGAAATATTTCTACCAAGGCTTAGAGCAGAGAATTTTTTTGAGGACATTGTAACTCCTTGAAAATGGATATTTGATGGCAATGTGGAGTTTTCCAGCCTCTCTAGTGAAAGCCATAAATATATAAACTTAGAAGTTGCAGTCCTACTTAAAACCATATCATGTCCCTATGGTTCAGTATTATCAACTATGATAAATTCAGCTTTTTTTGTTGTAAAAAAAAACTCTCTAGTAATTTTGTGGCTCACTTATGCACATTATTTTCACAGAATGGCAAAAAAATATGGGATGAAACTAGTCTACAAAAAGACATTTCGGGAGTTCTATGAAGAAAAGATTAAGGATGAGGAAAATAAAATGTTGTTAAAGCGAATGCAGGCTTTGGAGGTAGATATAAAAATGATTTTTTTAAGCAACTTATTCTCTTATTTAAATAGTATTTTGCAATTTGCTAAAGTTCATATAGTTTAGCAGTCGCATTGGGCAGTAAATTATTGACTAGCATTGGAGTGCTGGCATTGTAGGAGCCAAACAGAGTTCCCTTGGCATGCTGCTGAGAGAGCTTTGCTAATCTTAATTTTGTGGCTATGGTTACTAGGCAACTCTGCATATTATACTAGTTTTTTACATTTAATAGGTTCTATATACCTGTGTTTTGTATTGTATTCGTTCATCTATATATATAAAATTATATGTTTTGAAATATCTGTTGCTATATAAATAACCGCAGAAGCGACAAGGAGTTTTGTGACACCTTAAAGACTAACAGATTTATTGGAGCATTAACTTTCTTGGGCAAAGATCCACTTCGTCAGATGCATGTCTGACAAAGTGGGTCTGTGCCCAGGAAAGCTTATGCTCCAATAAATCTGTTAGTCTATAAGGTGCCACAGAACTCCTCGTCACTTTTGCAGATTCAGACTAACACGGCTACTCCTGATACTATATAAATAACTGTTTATTATAAAGATTGGTCCAATGCCTACACTATAATGAGAAAATATGGAATAGCAGAAATTGCTGTTGCCTGTCATAGACTTACCTTTTTTTATGAGTGAGAAATTTAAAGTATTACTCATGTCCATTCCACATTAGGTGTGTGTGCTAGCCACATGCTCCAGTGCCAGAAGATTTTGTCAGGGTGAGAATGATAGGTAATCCCTGCAGTGGCACCTCCATGGTGCAACATAAGGGGTGCTGGGCACTCCTTCCACCTTCAGGTCCTTCTTTCTGCCATGACAGTGCAATGGAACTGCTGTACTTCAGCCAGTTTGCTCTTGCTGCAAATGCCATCTGTGTTTAGCGTATATAGCCTTAGTTTTAGTTAGTACTTTAGAGTCTTTGGAGGGGACTTGTCCTGAGGACGGGGCATGCCTGGGTCCCCAGGCTTTAAACTGTGTCTAGAGTGCAAGCATCCTATGCATGTTAGTGTTTAGGCAGGGGCACATTAGCGACAAGTTCAGATCGTTCAAGCTTGGAATGAAGATGGAAAGGGACATTTGCTTCAGGACACTCTATATGGACCCAGCACTGTGCCTGGCACCAGAGACTAGGTCATACTCGACCTCAAGTTCCATAACTTTGGTGTGGAGTGCTTTGCTGGCATCAGCATCAGGACGGCCCCCTGCCCCCTTGCCTTCTTTCTTCCGGAAGACACAAACTCCAGTGAGGGGGCCGCTCCAAGTTGTCTTATTAGGAGCCTTTGTTGGCCTATTCCAGCTCTGATTCAGGCTTGAAGGGATCAAGCTATGGGGCTATTTAATTGTGCTGTAAATGTCTGCAGTTAAACAGCCCCTTAGCCTGAGCTCTACAAGCCCAAGTGAGCTGGCACAAACCTGTTGTTGTTTGCAGGGTAGGTAGGTATACCCTTATTTCGGAGGAGTCTTATTTGTTTTGCATGTTGTGAGTTGTCTTTTAAATCTTGGCCTTATGTAGTAACTTATGTCTGTTCTTCAGCCATATCCTCCAAATGATAATTCCAAACTTGTGTCTGATAAGTCTGATGATTATGAGCATGCAGAAAAGCTTATAAAAGATGGCAAAGCAAAGTTACCTCTGGTAAGTTTTATCTCTCAAGAGTTGGAATCTTGTCAGAAGCAAAGAGTGCTCAGTGAAATGTAGGGTGTAGTCTTACAAACACTTAGGCGTCTGCTTAACTTTAGTTCAATTGAATTCATTTGAATTCTTCAGCTGTATAAAGTGTGCACATAAGTGCTCAGAAAATCAAGGTTTAGTAGCTAGTTTATTTAATGACACATGCAATTTTATTAAAATCAGTGTTTAAATTGGATGGAAAACCTACTATGTTCTGTAAGAAAACAACTGTATTTTAGAATGACCAGTACACTCTTTCACAAGAGACTTGACATTTATTTAATTGTCCTTCATAGTAAAGGGTAGTACAGGCAGTCCCCGACTTACGCGGATCCGACTTACGTCGGATCCGCAGTTACGAACGCGGCTTTTCTCGCCCCGGAGGACACGGACTGCGGGACCTCATGGTCCCGCCGCCCGTGTACTCCGGGGCTAGAAAAGCTGCTCCGCGTCTCCCTGGTCTGCAGACCAGGAAGACGCGGAGCAAAGTCGCGGAGGGGCTGGGGCTGTGGTGCAGCCCAGGCGCGCCTGGGCTGTCCCGCTGCAGGTGTGCTCCAAGGCTTTGCCCCTGTCTCCCTGCAGACCAGGGAGACGGGGAGAAAAGCCGCGGAGCACGCCTGCAGGGGGATAGCTCAAGCACGCCCGGGCTGTCCCGCTGCGGGCGTGCTCCAAGACTTTGCTCCCCGTCTCCCTGGTCTGACCAGCAGACCAGGGAGATGGTGAGCAAAGCCATGGAGCACGCCAGCAGTGGGACAGAGTGGCGCGCCTGGACTGTCCCGCTGCCCGCGTGCTCTGCGGCTTTGCTCCGTGTCTCCCAGGTCAGCAGACCAGGGAGACGGAGCAAAGCCGTGGAGGACTTGGGCGTCCCCACCCCCGTCTCCCTGGTCTGCTGGCGGGGGGTGCAGCTAGTGCCCCTCCCCCAGCAGACCAGGCTTTTCTTGCCTGCCCCTGGGGTAGAGCAGCTGGGGGCTGCCGGGTTGGTCCCGCAGCGCTGCTCCGGACCAACCCAGCAGCACCCCAGCTGCTCTGCCCCAGGAGTCCTGATTCAGCCGCTGCTGGTCAATTTCAGCAGCGGCTGAATCAGGACGCCTGAGGCAGAGCAGCTGGGGTGCTGCTGGGTTGCTCCAGTAGCGCCAAGGAGCCGCGCTACTGGAGCAACCCAGCAGCACCCCAGCTGCTCTGCCCCAGGCGTCCCCAAGTCAGCCGCTGCTGAAACTGACCAGCGGCTGACTACAGGAAGCCCGAGGCAGAGTTGCTCTGCCCCAGGCTTCCTGGAATCAGCCGCTGATCAGTTTCAGCAGCAGCTGACTTGGGGACTCCTGGGTTTCTTAAGTTGAATCTGTATGTAAGTCAGAACTGGCATCCAGATTCAGCCGCGGTTGAAACTGATCAGTTTCAGCAGCGGCTGACGCCAGTTCCGACTTATACAGATTCAACTTAAGAACAAACCTACAGTCCCTATCTTGTACGTAACCCGGGGACTGCCTGTATATCGCATGCAGAATGTGAGTCATAGGTTGAAATATTCTCCTCTCTAGGTTCATGGGGGAAAAAAAATTCCCTTTTAGTTGTTGTTTGATTTTATAGCATAGGTAATAAAAAGCTGTTTGGTTTCTTAAACAAGTTACTGCTTACAATGTTAATGATTTAATGAAATGTTTGATTTATATTTCCTCATATTCCATTTGTGATGTTTGTAACTTTTTTTTAAAGGGGACCTTGAGTAAATCTGAATGGGAAGCAACTAGTAAGTACTGTTTACAATAGCTGAATACTATTGTTTACCAAAAACTTTCATAAACATGACTGTTTTGGACATTGTGCATGAATATAACCGTTATGCAGGTACTTTCAAATTTGGTGACCTAAAGTTAAGCGCTGAATAAAAGGCACCCTTTTTTTGTGTTCACTAGCTTTGAAAATCAGATTCCTTTTTATTTTGGTGCTTAAATATATATTTAGTTTATACAGTGTATATATAAAAGATTCAGAAAAGGGCAACAAAAATAATAAGGGATTTGGAATGGGTCCCATATGAAGAGAAATTAAAGAGACTGGGACTTTTCATCTTAGAAAAGAGGAGACTAAGGGGGGGATATGATAGAGGTCTATAAAATCAGGACTGATGTGGAAAAGTGAATAAGAAAAAATGATTTACTTGTTCCCATAATATAAAAACTAAGGGTCACCAAATGAAATTAATCGGTAGCAGATTTAAAACAAACAAAAGGAATTTTTTCTTCACGCAGCACACACCTGTAGAACTCCTCGCCAGAGAATGTTGTGAAGACCAGAAATTTAACAGGGTTTACAAAAGAACTACAGTAAAACTCCAATTGTCCGGCATCCAGTGATCCGGCACTCCTGATAGTCCGGCACCAACTGGAACCCGGAAGTGCTCCAGCCAGCCCAACAATTGGAGCTCCTGTGAGCTCCATGCAAGTTCAAGGGTCGGGAGAGGGGAAGGGGATTATACCCCTGTGACGGGTCTGCTGGGACCCACACTGCGGCTGGCCGGGGGCGGGGGCGGTGGGGAACAGTGCAGCGAGGGGCGAACCCTCCACCGTTTTGCAGGGAGGCATGGGAAAGCTCAGCGCAGCCGCCTGCTACAGGCCAGCTGGGGCTGCAAGTGGTGGTGGAGGAGAGGGGGCAAGGCGAGGGGTGGCGCTGCGGGACCAACCCGGCAGCACCCCAGCTGCTCTGCCCCACGGCTTCCCCAAGACCGCCGCTGCTGAAACTGATGAGTGGCGGACTTGGAGAAGTGGCAGGCAGAGCAGCTGGGGTGCTGCCAGGTTGGTTCCGCAGCACCACTTAGGTGAGGGGCGGTGCTGTGGGTCCTACCCAGCAGCACCCCAGCTGGTCTGCCCCATGGCTTTTCCAAGTCCGCCGCTGCCACTTGTAGCCCCAGCTGGCCTGTTGCGGTAGCTGCACGGGGCTTCCCCGCCTTCCTGCAAAACAGAGGAGGGTTCACTCCACACCGCGCCGTTCCCCAAAAAAACCCACTCCCTCGCAGACCCGTCACAGCCCCTCTGCCGGAGTACCTCCTGATACTCCAGCATATCTGATAATCCGGCACCCCCTGAGTCCCAAAGGTGCCGGATTATTGGAAGTCTACTGTAGATAAATTCACAGAGGTTAGGTCCATCAATTGTATTCTATTCTCATAAGAAATTTGGTCTTGCAGCACTTTCTGACAAAATAAATGAATATCTCTGCTTTTGTAAAACATAGGGTCTCCACAGATTTCACTGCCCATATATATTTCTTTGATTCTATGCCAGATAAGTATTTTTGTGAAGTGTTAACTCTAGCCAAGACTACTGAATGTACATCTTGTAGTTGACAAAATGCCAGCTAGCAGCTGTAGACTACTGATCGGCAGTCTGCCTTCAGATCTCTTTTTAAAATGAGCAAACTTCAACTTACGTTTGGATTTTAGTCTCATTTTTTATTTTTAATGGAATAGAGTTGAATGCACAGCCTTAGTTCTGCCCCATTATATACAGTAATTCCTCATTTCACACTATAAACGTGTTTCTGAAAATGTTCGTGCTAAGCGAAAAAGTGCTATTGCGGGGTCAATTTTCCCATTTAAAAAAAAAATGGAAAATGTGGGGGTTGCGTTTCAGGTGGTGGTGGCAAAGTCATGGTGCTCAGTCGTCAACGTCAACATTAGATATCTAGCAAAACAAGATATCTTGCAACACAAGTTGCCGTGGTTTGTTAAAACACGAAGATAAACACGTGAGTGAGCAGAGGAGCGCTGTGACCACGTGTGTTCATCCGCTCATGAGTATTACCACTGTTTTTACCAACTTATATCACCACACGAAGTAGTCTGCCACTTGATTATTTTCGTGTTATTTCGGGGACGGTCGTGTTATTTGAAAAAGTTCCCTAAAAAAAAAAAAAAAATCATGCTATTGCAAAAACATGTTAAGCGGGCACGTGTTAAATGAGTAATTACTGTATAATGAAGTCTTTCAATTTAGCGTTAAATATTCCCTTATGTGCACCTATGAATCCAAGAAATTTTAGTCATGAATTTGAAGACTATCCCTCATATATAAAAGGGAACAGAGTTCAGGTAGGAAGTTAAGCACATGATAATGAGATATGAATGCTTAACTGTAATTAATATTGCATTAAGCAGATAGTGTGTTACTAACTAAATTTAAAGTACTTATTTCTAATGACAGGTTAGACCTCCCTGGTCCAATACTCTTGGGACCTGATTGATCGCTAACCAAGGAGTTTGTCAGACAAGCAGAGGTCAATGCCAGTCCCTCTGCCCCCAGCTGCTGGTTTCCTGGCTGCTGGCCCGGCTCTCTGGTCTAGTAACATCTGTGGTCCTACTCTGCCGTTTTTTTCCCTGTGAGTGCTCTAACCCCGCAGCACTCATTGGGTTCCTGATGATGATGATGGGCCATGGATGTTGCCGGGCCAGAAAGTCCCAGACTAGAGAGGTTCAGCCTATACTTTGCATTTAATTTTAGATTCATGTTTTGTGTATTAAATGCTTTCAGAAGAAATCCAACTAATCCTATGAAATGTAAAAACATTTTAAAACCAATACGTGGGTGGTTATTACAAAAAAGTTTCATGTGCAATACTAGAAATTGCTTTAAAAACTTGTTGAAATAAATGCTAAATGATGGGGTAGCCATTGGTGTAGTTTCTTTATAAAAAATAGAATTTGTTCTGCAACAGTTTATTGGAGAAGGAAATGTCTGTCTTTGTTTAAAATCTTTGGACAGGAGGAAGTAATATACATTTTAAATCTTCTCTTCTTTCATAGGTATTTACTTGGTTTTTGCATTTGAAAAGCAACAGTGAAAAGAACGTGTACCGGATGTAGCAAGAAGAGATTGCTTCCTTGTACAAATTGGAGTGATGTAAAACCATTGTGGCAACTATTTTTTTATGTTTATTTTTTAATTATTAGAAGTGTGCAGGACACTACCAAAAACTAGGGCAAGCTCATGATTGAGTTATAGTTGCCTGTCTGCGACAGATGGACTTGAGTGTATATAGAAGATTGTCTGAACCTGGCTTTTTAAAACATTTTTCAGTAATCTGCATGCTGTTTGAAATCCACAATGCTTTTGTTTCCAATAAGAGTTTGTTAGTAAAGTTTGTTCAGGTGATCAAGGGCCTGGTCCTTTACCCACTGAAGTCAATGGAAGGACTTCCAGTGACTGCGGTGATGTAGGATCAAGGCTTAAGAGCACACTACAGCAAAACTCAGATTCATTCACAGTGCAGTACTTTAACAGTATTAAATTGTATTGTAGTTTATGTGGAAAGGTTCCCAAACTGTTCTTGTTTTTTGTGCTCACTGGTTTGTAGTGTCATTGTGCTATCTTCAAGATTAAATGGATTTATGTTCTGTACACCTGAATGCGCTGAAAGTATTGTTAGAGATGCCTTCATGAACACTTTCAATTTTAAAACCTCTTGTGACTTTTTCCTGGAGGCTTTAACATCTCCATTGTTTGTGCGGTTCTTTGTCCCTACCTACTGTCAAAGCCTGGGAGCTAAAGACATGCTTTTCACTTGTTCTGTGAAATAGTATTTAGGTTTGGTTGAGTTGATAAACTGTTGAAAATCATTATTCCCTTCTCTCACTTGTGCTGCTCAGGAAAACTTCGGCAGCATATCAAAATAACTGAATAGTAATTTTCTCAAGAGCTGAGCCTACGTTTCACTGATAATACCTGGGATTTGGCCAAACAACTGCAGTATTGGGCACAGGGAGCTCAAACTCCCTGCCTCCTCTCCTCTGGCATGACTACTTCTTCCACCTGTAGATAGAACCCTTCAAAATAAAATCAGACTCAGAGGGTGCCCCTGCCAGCATCTGGTACTTATGTTGACTTCCCTTACTTTTTGCTAGAGTAAGGGCATTAGCTCTTGTCAGCCTCCCGCTATGGGGAGGCTGCCAAGCACAGCTTAAGGTAAGAAGACTTCAGCTCTGTACATAACTGGAGTCTTAAGCATACCTTAAGCTGAGCTGCTGGGTTTAGTTTAGATCTGGCCATACAATACAGTTGGTACAAGCGTGTACTACAGTGTTGAATATTCAGGGCTCAAATCCTGCTGCTACATGATACCGGAGGTTTTGACTGTACTACCTAATATAAATTTTTTTACCTTTAACCATCCCTTAAAATTGTGCACCAAAAACAATCAAGTAAATGTTATTTAGATTGTGAAGTCAAGTTCTCAAAAGTTAGGAAATGTGAGATTTACAGTTTCTTGGGCTTCCTTAATGT
The DNA here is from genome assembly GCF_052426305.1 of Pelodiscus sinensis. NCBI lineage: Eukaryota > Metazoa > Chordata > Testudines > Trionychidae > Pelodiscus > Pelodiscus sinensis. The sequence goes on from NC_143053.1 coordinate 90,281,213, forward strand.
GGTTTTATACTTTTTACATGACCCTTGTCTCATTTATTGCACAAGATGGAAGCACAAAGGAGCAGAATTCAGTTGCCCAGACAACTGTAAATTGCTTGGTTGTAATGATTGAGTATTATGGCACTGCTTTGGTGTAAATAAAGCTCCTCCCAGATTATGTCCTTCTCTATGTTGTAGCCAAGAGTTCTCATGCTTAGAAATTCCTTAAGCATTTTATGAAACTGCATATAAACATCAAATCTAGGTCAGCTAAAAAATTACATCACTTGCTTACATCAGGTTGTTTGAAAATGTTCTGTCGTCACATCTTTATGAAAGTCCTCTTAAACTGCACAAGTAAGATGTTGAATTTAAACTTAATGCAGAATTATAGTTAGGGCTGGTAGATGTGAAAAGAGGTGCAGGGAAAAAACTGGGAGTTGATCAAATCAACTGGGACAAGAAGTAGGGCAAAGGAGGTCAAAGAATGTTTAGCAGCTAGTGTTGATGAGGAACTCCAGGCTGGGGTAAGGAGAGAAAGAGGTTGGGAAATGAACTAAACCAGGCAAGGAAAGTAGACTGGCACCAGAAGCCTGAGGAATGGCAATTAGGACAAGGTTCAAGGGGAGAAGAGGTCAGACTTGTGGGAGGTAATTTCAAAAGTCAGTGCTCCCTAGAAAACACTTCCTTCTAGGTCCTAGAATGGAACCCAAGATCACTGAGTTTTGCCTTTCCTCTGACATCATCGATCTATGAAACCTAGACTTTGTCAGAAAAATTCATTAAAACAACTATAAAAAATTGTTTTGATAAAACTGAAATTTTTCATACAATTATATCAATATTGATGAAAAGTTCCAAACTTTGCCATCAGTCTTCCAGTAAGATGGCTCAATATCTTTCTTTTATTTTTGCTTTTCTCTCGGTCGGTGTGTGTGTGAGAGATATATATATAATAGTGAAGTCATGTTCTCAAAAGTTAGGAAATGTGAGATTTACTTTCCTGGGCTTCCATATATAAAAGTTCTTGTGAGACGACAGTGACGTCACATTACTCTGCATCCCTCAGCCATGCAGCCTCTCCTTCCATCTCTGCCAGTAAGTGGGATGGGGGTGCAGGATCTGGGCAAGAGGGGGGCTGCACGAGGGGGTTAGGGTAAGAGGTCTGCGTGGGAGGTAAGATACAGGAGGGGGTGAGGGTGCTGAGTCTGGCCAGAAGGGAGGGTCGGGAGCAGGCTTGGGGGTAGGATACCTGGCCAGGGAGAGGGTGCAGGAGTAGTTTGGGAGTAGGGTGTGAAGCTAAGTGGGAAGAAGCATGCGGCCAGAGGAGGGGAGGAGTTTGCGAGCTCCTGCACTCTCTCTTGCAGCCCGCTCCCACTGGCCACACACCTACCCCCTCCCTGCTCCTGAGTGCTCCATCCTGGCCAGACTCTGCACCATCCCTTGCTCCTCCCCCCTTCCTAGGCTGCATCAAGATTACAAGCCTCTTTCGAAAGAGTGTCTAGACTGCAACCACTTCTTTCGAAAAAGCGAACCGCTTTTTCAAAAGAGCACCCAGGCAGTCTGGATACTCTTTCAAAAAAAGCCTTGTTTGCATTCAAGAAGTACTTTGGAAAAAAGGCATTCTTCCTCATAAAATGAGGTTTACCGCGGTCAAAAAAACCACTGCGTTCTTTTGATTTAATTTCGAAAGAACGCGGTGGCAGTCTAGACGCAGAGGAAGTTTTTTCGAAAAAAGGCCACTTTTTTTTTCCGAAAAAACCCTGTAGTCTAGGCACACCCCCTACTGGCTAGACACCCTACTCCCAGCTTGCTCCCATCCAGACAAATCACCCACATCCCCTCCTGCATCCCCATCCCTATCCCTATCCCATTCACTGGCAGCTCTGTCCTTCACACTTAACCCCTCATTTTTGGCTACACCCTGGAACCTAGGATAGCCCACAAAATCCACTAACCCTGGAACCCCCAGAAGGGTTAATCTGGTCTGACTCCTGCATCCCCAACCCTGAGTCCATCATACATCCAAACTCCCTGCCCTGAGACCCTCATACCCTGCAGCCCCGATTCATGCACCCTCGTATCCCAGTCCCGTTCCATAACTCTTGCACACACCACACACCCCAACCCTGTGCCTTGAGCCCCTTATATATTCCAACTCTGACTCCTGCACCACCACATCCACAAACTGCACCCCAGCAGCAGCAGAAGTCCCATTTAATAAAGTGCGAGTACATTGTTTCATTTATGCTATTATTGTCATTTATCAATAAGTTGTATATTTTCAGTCATGCAAACTGGCGTTCTTATACATGTTCTTTCTTGATCACTTGTTCTGAATTTTGATGTAGTTTGGCTCTGCACTCACTGTTGTGTATTTGCCCCAAATTCTGTGAAAAATGAGCTATGTGAGGTGTCTAATGAAAGCTTATGCTTAGCTGATTCTGTCTCTGCCACTCATCCTTGTATGATTTTTATATGTACAGTTATGAATATGGGCTCTGTACTTGTATTCTAAATGTTTTCTGTCTGGGAGACAGCAGTAGGCCTCGACCACCTATTCTGAGGAGTGGTTATGTAGTGAATGGCTATGCTGCATGGACAATGGCTCTTAAGTGTTGCCAATAAAAATCTGGGGAATTCTGCTGGGAACTTGCAGACCAGCATGTATGCCATGGTTGCTTGCCTAAAGGACATGGGCAGGTCAGTGATCATGTGATCAACTCCATTTTGGGAAGTACCATCACTCAGGAGAACAGTGGCTTTCCCTCCGCGTGGGCAAGATTATAAAAGTATCCTGGGGGTGCCTCCATCTTGGTCTTCACTGTTGCTCTTCACCTCAGAGGCATCTTCATCGTAAACAGAGAGTCGGGAGGGAGCGCTGACCCATCCTAACATGGGATGTACTCCAGAGACGTTTAAGCTAGCAATTTGTTACATCTCTGCTAAGAGCCTGCATCAAGAACTTAGTGATTGATGTATGTAATGTGCTTTCTTTAACCATTCTACTCTCAACCTTTTCTTTCTTTATATTAATAAACCTTTAGATTTTAGATTCTAAAGGATTGGCACAGTGTGCTCTTTTAGTTAAGATCTGAGGTATAAATTGACCTGGGACTGTGGCTGGTCCTTTGGCACTGGGAGAATCTGTTTGGAGTTGGTGAAGATTGATTTTCATAACCTTTCATCTGTGTCAGGAATAGTGCTGGTTGTGGCACAGGTAAAGCTGGTGTGTCTAAGGGGATTTGCTTGTGCAACTTCTTGGCAAGATTAGTAGCTCAAGTGTTGTGTCTGGATTGGTGTCTTACAGGACGACCCCGGTCTTGGGCTATAAGTAGTCCTGGTTCTAAGGAATTCGCCCTGATTTGACCGTCTTAGCAGTGTCCCCAGACTAACCTGCTCTATTACACCATCATACAGCCGAGCCCCTTGTCCTGAGACCCTCTTACATTCCAACCCTGACTCTTGCATCTCCATATTCACAAGCTGCACCCCCAGCACCAGCAGAAATCCCATTAAATAAAGTCTGTGAGTACAATGTTTCATTTGCTGCTATTACTCATGTCAATTACCAATAATATTAAGTTGTATATTTTCAGTCATGCAAACAGGCATTCTTATACAGGAGGGCCCCTGCTTTGTGATGGCCCGATTTACAACCCCCGCACTTACCACCTTTTCTGTAAGTGCGGAAGGGGCCGAAATCCCCCGACTTACGTCCTTGGCCCCGCATTTATGACAGCGTATGACACCTGTTTTAAATGCGAACTTGAGTTACGACACCCCCGACTTCCGATGCTATCTTCGGAATGCTATCTCGGGGGCCGCCTGTACTGGCTTTTTATTGACCACTTTTTCTGAATGTTGATGTAGTTTGGCCCTTTGGTTTGAAAAGGTTGCTGACCCCTGTGCTAGAGAATGACAGACTTGTTTTCACAAAACAAGTACACTGCTGTTGGTAATTTTTGCTAATTTGTTACCATTCCAGTACACTGAAAACTTTAAAATGCAGATCTTCTCTTAAGGTGAGAAATTTTTCTTACTTTCCCCCTACTGAGCTTACCAAAATAGGTCCCTATTGTGGTGGTGAGTTTTGTGTCCCCTCAAAACCATTTTGTGCAGAAAAATGATGTATGCTAGTTGCAGTTCCAGCACAAACTGTAATTTAACCTTGTTGCCCACAATTAATACCCAGTTTCAATAAAACAATGGTTCATGAGCTTGATTTTTTTTTTTCAAGGTGCTGAGCATTTTGGCACTGATCCCGTTAAAAACTAAAGCCTGTGTTACCTTTCAGGCATCAGAAGTTACTGGACTTTTGGATCTTAAATATAAGCAAGTGCTTAACTGGGAGACAGCTATATTAAAATTATTTCCTGGTGCAAAATTCTTTGTCGGTGAAAATGGTATAGGATTTAAAGTTACTCTCTTACAGTATTTGAATAGTTAATTTACACAATGGATTTGTCAGTCCTTTGGAATGAGGTATTTTTCAGAATGTTGTTGCATATTGAGACATTGGCCTATCTGAAGTACACATTTATTAAAAAGCAGCATAATTTGCATATGCGTGCTGCAAATATAGTTTAGCAATTATAAAGACTTAAAATGGCTACTTTAGGGAATCTCAAGGTTGGGATAGAAATAAATCTACAACAGCTGCAATGTAATCAAGTAGTTGGTAATTAATCCTCTTAATGCTAAAATCATACTGTGGAGGAAAACAGCCTAAAATATTTAAATATTAAAACCACCATCATAAATGTATTATCATATTTTGCATATATTAGCTATTTAGAGGTAGAATGAAAGTACCAGGAGGAATATAACTGATTTCTTGTAGGTTTAGGATTTTCTAGTAGTACACAAGTATCTTCTTAAGCTGACATTCAACAGTTATGTGATATCTTAAACTTCATTTTAATTTTTTTTACTTTAAGTTCTATTTCAATAATTAGTTGAGGTTTAGTTTCAAATAAAGATGTATTTTGCTTCTGAATACATGAGGATTTTGCAAATCTCTCCTGGTTGACTCAGTTCTAATGATTTGAATCTCAGGAAAGGGAATAAACTGCTAATTCACTGAAAATAAACTAAAACCCAAGACTGCTTATATTGTTCTAATTACTTACAGGTTCAACCTTCCTGGTCCAATACCCTCAGGACCTGACTGGTCCTGGATGAGGGATTTTTCCAGACCAGGGAAGGTCATTTCTGGACCCCCTGCTGCTGGCCCGTCTTGTCACCCAGGCTTCTTGGCTCCCCCCACAGCCCAGCTGAGCCACACCTGCAAAAATCATTCTTTGCCAGCGTGGGGATGAACCAATGCCTGGAGTAGAATACTCATGGGGACACACCATCTCAAAGAACCTCAGTTACTGCACAGGTTATCAATAATCTTCACTTCCTGCTCCAAAGAGCTTGCATTTGAATGCACTGATCCCGCAAGTTGCTCTGCATGCTTGGACCTATGCCTGCTCTAGCGCTGTGGATGGGCATGGGATTCTGCCCCTATGGAGCAGCTTACAGGATTGGTACCTGACAAAGATAAACTGACATCTCAGTGTAATTAAACACTCTGCTTTTTAGAATGGAGAAACGCCATTTGAAGTATTATGTGATTGTGGTTATGCATTTTTAAAGGTACTTAATAGTGGTGGCTCATCTTGATTGCTGTCACCATAGCTCCACTCCACCTCATTAACTGTGTAGCGTAGCAGGAGAAAATAGGTAGGTATATGTGACGTAATGGAGGTGCTGTCTGCTCTGTGACCCAGGGTCTCCCTGCGCTGTGATGGGAGATTCTCACAGACTCTCCCAAATGTGTATTAACCTAGATACCCAGGCTCAGCCTCCCAGGGAGGGAGACGAAGGAGGGCAGAGACCAACACCTGGCTGGGGGGCAGGACTGGAAGAGAGTTTTTTAGTTTGTCTGGAATCATGGAGGAAGCAGCCTGAGCAAGGGGGCTGGGATTTAAGGGTCCAGTCTTCCCCATCTCAAGGGGGGCTGAGGCATCGCAGGCATAGCCCTGTAACCAGATTACATCTGTGCTGTGTTGTATCCTGGAGAAGCAATAAACTCCCTCTATTCTACTGGCTGGTGGAGTCTGTTAGTGCCGCTACGGGGGTGCAGGAGATGAGAAACCCCAACTGGAATACAATTCAAAACTTCAAGGCAGAAGGATGGCAAGTTGGCAAAAAAAAGGTTGTTAGAGGATGGATGGTAAGTCTTTCCTGTTGCAGCCAGTGCACTGTGACCCAATGACTATTTAAATAACTATACACAGGGAAACAGAGCATCTGTGTAGTCTAGTGGTCAGGGCACCCATTTTGGAGGCAGAAAGACCCAGTCCCCCTCCACCCACTTTTTCATATTTTATCCACAGTGTACACACCCTCTTCTCAGCATAGACCATTGGCTAGCATGCTGGCTGTTGCGTTGCATTCTCTGACTCTCCGCCTCTCCCCATTCATTGTATAGGAAACCTACATGCCTAGCCTGGATTTGTTGTTCCTGTGATATTGTAGACAGCTAACAGTGCCTTTGTATATCCTACCTTTTGCTCTTCTAGTCCGAGAGACTGCCACTCATTTTATTTTATTTTATTTTATTTTATTTAGCCCTAAGCAACCCATCTATCACCATGACTTGGCAACTACAAGTATCCTTAATACAGATATTTAACCACCTAAGCGAATCAATTTGAGGCCTTGTCTTCATTACATTTTACTGTGGTTTGGCGCAATTGTGAGCAAGAAGCCTAGGTTTTGGCCCTAAAACAGTGCCAGGATTTCTGTAAATCAGAATACCTGTCATTTAACAGGTGTTATCCAAGTGTTTTGCAGAGTTTTTCAACGTTTAATTCATACCGCTCTTCTGATGCGAATATTTCATATGTTTAATAGATGAATAACTCTTATATAGAAGTGCTCTTGAGTTGTCCAGCCTTCCTGAACGAGTTAGTGACAACCCCCAAAAAAGAATCTGAATGTTGTGACTCCCTATTTTTTGATTACATGCACTTTCAGCCTTCTTGCTGGATGTATTTTAATTCTATGCACAGTATGAACACAATTTCTTCCTATGCTCTGAAAGTACTAAGATAGCGACTTAAACTAAGACAACAGATTAAAGAAAGCCTCCTGGTGGTTCTGATCCTCTTTCGCTGCACTTCATTTATTCTGGGCTAAATAAGTAGGGTTTATTTAGAATGCACATTTTTAGCTTAATAAAACTATGAAAATCATTTCTGAGTACAGCAAATCAGTAAAAACATAAAGGAGACTAGAAACTAAAGTTCAAATTAACATTTTTAATGCTGTAGCAATGGAGAATGACACTTAAAAGGCTTTACAATAATTTTGTAGGGCCTCCTCTTCTTGATCTACATATGGAGGATAATCCTATACTAACTGGCTACGTCTACACTGGCATGATTTTGTGCAAATACTTTTAACGGAAGAGTTTTTCCGTTAAAAGTATTTGTGCAAGAGAGCGTCTATACTGGCATGTGCCTTTGCGCAAAAGACTTGCTTTTGCGCAAAAGCATCCGTGCCAGTGTAGATGCTTTCTTGCGCAAGAAAGCTTCAATGGTCATTTTAGCCATCGGGCTTTCTTGCGCAAGAAATTAATGTTTCTGTCTACACTGGCCACTTGCGCAAGAGGGCTTATCCCTGAGCGGGAGCGTCAGAGTATTTGCACAAGAAGTACTGATTTTGTACACTACAACATCAGTGTTCTTATGCAATTACTCGCGGCCAGTGTAGACAGGCGGCAAGATTTTGCGCAAAAGCAGTCACTTTTGTGCAAAATCTTGCCAATGTAGACACAGCCATACTGACCAGAAAAATAACAATTTTTTTCAAACAAAAATTTTTTTTGCAATTTTTTTGTCCTGAGATGGGATGAAAAATAAAACTTTTGGCCTAATCAAAATGGTCCCAAAATCTTTGTTTTGGATCAATCTTGTTAGTTTTTTTTTTTAAAAACATTTTATATTTTTAAAACTACTAGGGGGCTGTCCCCCCTGCTTGCTATGCTTGCCAACCCCCCTCTGGGGCAGAGGTTGGCAGTCTTTTCAAACCAAAGAGCCAAACTACATCAAAATTCTGAACAAGTGGTCAACAAAAAGCCATATGCGTGCGCCCATTTTTATGACTGAAAACATTCAACTTAATATTGATAATTGTCATGATTAATCTCTCTATAAAAAAGTTTTTCCTGACAGACAACAGAATGACGATATGTCAACAGAGTGAGAAGGGGAAGTGGCACAGCCCTGCTAACATTCTGCCCCCAGAATCCCTGCTGCAGGTGTTCTGGGGATGGTGTTGCTACCCCTAGTGCCCGCCCTACCTCTGCCCTGGGAGCTGGTGAGGTGAGATCCCCACGGCTTCCCCGCCTTCTCCCCCAGTGTTCTGGGGAGGCAGGAGCTGCATGGCCTCATTCTCCCCCACTTCCTGCATCTGTCCCCATCTCTGCCAGTGAGTGGGATAGGGATGAGGGTGCAGGGTCTGGGTAGGAGATGGGGTGCGGAAGGGGGTTGGGGTGCAGATTTTGGCCTGGAGGGAGGGTGCAGGAGCAGGCTGGGGGGTAGGGTAACTTGTCCAGTGGGGAGGGGGTAGGAATAGGGTGGGAGCAGGGTATTTGTCCAGAAGGGAGGGGGCAGGAGCAGGCTGGGGATAGGTGTCTGGTCAAGGGGGAGGGAGTAGTCTGCAGGGTCCTTGTGGGTGAGCGGGGTGTGAGGAGGGCTTGGGGTGCAGGATTTGGGAATGAGGGGCTCTGTGGGGCCCTTGTTTTTGCACTGCACAGTGTTCCAAGGCACCCATGGGAGCAGCAGGGAAAGCCTCCAGGAATTGTGTCCACACAGTGTTCTTCTCCCATCTGGGATAGGGGAACAGCAGCGGGTGCAGCCATTTCCACACAAGCTGGATTTCGCAGGGAGCCCCCCCCCCCCAGAAAGTTTGTGCTGGTGCTTCAACTTCAAGGGGGTGGGCAGTGAGCCTGGAGTGCCAGTGCAGGCTCCCTGCTGTGAACGGTGCAGGAGGGGCTGAGGTGGTAAGGGAGGCGGGTGGGTGGAGGGGCAGGAGTCAGGAAGCAGCCAGCAGGGTGTGTGGGGGAGCTTGCCGTGTGCCGCCATTGTGGACCATTCTGCTTGCGCGGCTCCCTCCTCTTCAGCTCCACCTACCCCCTGCTCCTAGTTTGTTGATGCTGACATGATTACATCACTCAGTCATCCCACAGGGAAAAAAATAGAGAAAATGCAATACATTTAATTTAAAAAGCCAGTTGTCAACAAAAATCAAAATTTTAAGTTCCAACAACTTCATAGGAGGAATTTCAGCATTTTTCAATAGAGCAGAGTGCCAGGAGGTGGCCATCGTGGTGGTCAGTCAAATGCAGGCTGACATGAATATCCCCAATTAATCTGAATAAGTCTCCTCTTTGGTGGTTAATAATCCCCGGCACAGTGATATTTGCATGTAACTGGCAAGTGAGCGATCCATGAGGCTGCCATTATTGGGGAGCTTTCCTAGTACCTATGGCTGTTCTCCTGGTTTGGATAAAGTGTTGAGCAGTGTGGACAGGATACTTCACATTGAGTGGTCCCTGGAGCTAATTAACTACTTATGTTAAACAGTCTGTTCCTCCTTGTATTTAGTTGTGCAACATTCAGCATGTTTCCCAGATGTGAAGCTTGTCTCTCCCACCTCCCCTCTCTAATACCCTGGGACCAGTTTACCATATTACCTCACCCACCTCCCCTCTCTAATACCCTGGGACCAGTATGGCAACAAGTGCATTGTTTCAGACTAGTATGAGCACTTAAGTCCATTCAGTACCACAATGGAGACCTATATATTTGAGATAATAAGAATAGATTCCTTGTAAGCAGGCTACGAATCAAGGGGAGCTGCTGTTTTCATGAACTACTAAAATAAAGCTCAAGATTTGTAAAATATCAAATCTACAAGATAAAGATCCACTTTTTTAACGATAGTGAATATTCTTTGAAAATAAAAAATAAACCTATCAACTCTGCTGTAATAAGACATGGCAGGCAGTGGGATTCTGGACAATTGTACATGGGATTCATTTTATAACCAGGCAGAATCATTTTCTCTAATCAGACAAATGACCAACATATAGTTACAGAGAATGATTTGATAAGAGACTTAGTTTTGGGTGGCTGTTGATCTAGAGAAGTGCAAACTGAGTCAGCAAGGCTGCATCTAGACTGGCATGATTTTGCGGAAATACTTTTAACGGAAAAGTTTTTCCATTAAAAGTATTTCCGCAAAAGTGTGTCTAGATTGGCATAGATGCTTTTGCGCAAAAAGTGCTTTTGCGCAAAAGCATCTGTGGCCAGTCTAGACACGATTTTGCACAAGAAAGCCCCGATCGCCATTTTAGCCATCAGGGATTTTTGCGCAATACCGTTCTTCCCTGTCTACACTGGCCCTCTTGTATGAGTATTCATGTGCAAGAGGGCTTTTTCCTGAGCGGGAGCGTGAAAGTATTTGCGCAAGAAGCACTGATTTTGTACATTACAAAGTCAGTGTTCTTGCGCAAATTCAAGCGGCCAGTGTAGACAGCTGGCAAATCTTGCCAGTCTAGACGCACCCCAAGAGTTTGAATGTTTTTCTATAGAGGTCCCCAGATACCTACCTTATATCGCTAACTTGATTGGAAGCTGATATTTTAAAGTTTAGCTTCACTTTTCTGTGGAACTTGTGTGCTGTTGCATCACAGAAATTAAAGGATATTTTGTTCAGTTTCATTCTGTAGTTGTCTTTCTAGATATAAGATAATTAACTCATCTTACTGACTGACTAATACACCCACTCTGATTGTACCAAATATCAGTAGTTGTCTGATAGTCATTCATTTACTTGTCTTGCACCTTTGTGCTTCAGTGAATTAATTTGTATTCATATACAGTGCTGATACAATGACATGAATGTAAAATTCCTTCTGAGTCTTTTGTTAGGGTGATATTCTCTTCATTGTCCAGAAACCAAACCAGCTCTAATACTTGCTCTTTTGTTCTCATCCTGCTATGGGAAAATTGTCTGAATTGTGAAATGTCCCTAAATGCATGGCCAGTTCAAGCAAGTTTGAGGCCTCCAGTGAGGTAATTTGATAGAACTTTGGTATAGGGGAGACAGGTATTCAGTGCAACATGCCCACACCTTTACCTTAAACTCCTCAGTCATCTGCCCTGGACAGTGGGTGTTCTGTGTAGCTGTTAGAAAGAGGAACAGGGGCAAAAAGAAATTACTTTCCCTGAAGTTTTTTCATCAGAATTTTCCATGGAGTTCTGGTGTTCAGATTGTTCAGCCAGTGGGGTAAAACGAAATGTGTCACACTAATCTGTGAAGGTATTGAGGTGATGGAGAGTTTGTTAAACTGCAGGGCTGTGTCTAGACTGGCCACTTTTTCTGGAAAAGCAGTCGTTTTTCTGGAAAAACTTACCAGCTGTCTACACTGGCCACTTGAATTTCCGCAAAAGCACTGACACTCTCAGTGCTTTTGCGGAAATACTATGCTGATCCCGTTCGGGCAAAAGTCTTTTTCCGAAAAACGTTTGCGCAAAAGGGCCAGTGTAGACAGCAGAGATTTGTTTTCTGCAAAAAAGCCCCGATCACAAAAATGGCAATCGGGGCTTTTTTGTGGAAAAGCGCATCTAGATTGACCACGGACGCTTTTCCGCAAAAAGTGCTTTTGCGGAAAAGCGTCCTGCCAATGTAGACGCGCTTTTCCAAAAATGCTTTTAACAGAAAAACTTTTCTGTTAAAAGCATTTGCGGAAAAGCATGCCAGTCTAGATGTAGCCCAGGTGTAATTTGTGGCGTGGCCCACAGAGGATCACCATAAAACTTGAGATATTTAGACCCACCAAGAATTTCAAGCTCCAAAGAGTTTCCAGTGGTTTGTATTCCACGCCACCAGAACATAGGCAATAAACATGTCAAGATTTTTAGCCTGTGCCTCATTGGTGGGATACCCATTACATTACCTACACTCTGTGGCTACGTCTACACTGGCATGATTTTCCGAAAATGCTTTTAACGGAAAAGTTTTCTGTTAAAAGCATTTTTGGAAAAGCACGTCTAGATTGGCAGGATTAGCAATCGGGGCTTTTTTTTTGCGGAAAACAGTACTGTGCTGTCTACACTGGCCCTTTTGAGCAAAAGTCTTTCGGAAAAAGACTTTTGCCCAAACGGGAGCAGCATAGTATTTCCGCAAAAGCACTGACAATCTTCCATGAGATCATCAGTGCTTTTCCAGAAATTCAAGCGGCCGGTGTAGACAGCTGGCAAGTTTTTCTGGAAAAGCGGCTGATTTTCCGGAAAAACTTTCCAGTCTAGACACAGCTTGTGTGTAGGTTTGATGGCACTAGCTAAAACAGTTCTCCTTTTAGGAAACACATAAATCCAAACAGCTGAGGAGGTGGCAGCAGCTTGGAGAAAGATGGGAGTTTATTTTTTTAACATTCTGTATATAGTACGTCAGATTTAAGAGGAAGCATTTCTTACGTCAGAACTTGACAATGATATGGGTTATGTGGAACAGCAGTATATGCAGGTCTAGCATGAGTGACATGCCTAGTAATTAGGTAACTATGAAGTATGACTCATATGCAACACAAACTGCCATATTTATGAGCTGGTGGGCTGAAATATTATGGACATCTTCCAGTGGATTTGTGCTAGAGTATTACCTGAACTCTTTATCTCCAACTGTATAAATCTGACTGTATAATGAAGATAACTTCTTTAACTAGAAGAAAATGCCTATTTGCTTCAGAAGAAGAAAGTTTGAAGACAGTCCAGGATATCACACATTCATGCTAATTTGAAAATTAAAATGTCATAAAAATGGAGTAAAAGATTCTGATTTATACGATCAAAAGAGGAAAATGCATTGTCAGTCAAAAAGCCAGTATGAGGCAGACTTAACCTGCTTCTTGACTAGTTGACATGGCTGAAAGCTTTGGTAAAATAATTCAATAACATGGAAGCCAACAAATATTAATTTTTCCACTCACCATCACAAAACATGGAAATATATCAGACTGTAAAACCAGCTAATACAGAATTTTATTTGTGAAATTTATGTTGTTGCAGCTGGGGGTAGACTATGCCTAACAAAAATAAATGGCATGAAAAGTATCAAAAGCATGGCAGACTATCATGGGTCACTGCACTAAATGTACAGCTTTTATTTTCTGGGAGCCCTGCAGCCAAATCTTGTTTTATCACAGGAGACTAGATGATTTCATTCTATATCTTGCATATGCCATAAATCCACAGTGTAATTTGGAAGAGCCAAAGATATCAGTGGGAGCTGCTGCTGACAAGGGGAATTTTCTCATTCTGTGGCCTGAATCAGTTCCTGCTGAGTACAATACTGTGGACAAACTAGGCTGCGTCTAGACTGGCAAGTTTTTCCGCAAAAGCAACTGCTTTTGCGGAAAAACTTGCCAGCTGTCTACACTGGCCGCTTGAATTTCCGCAAGAACACTGATGATCTCATGTAAGATTGTCAGTGTTCTTGCATAAATACTATGCTGCTCCCGTTCAGGCAAAAGCCCTCTTGCGCAAATGCTTTTGCGCAAGAGGGCAGTGTAGACAACGTGGTATTGTTTTGCGCAAAAAAGCCCCGATCACGAAAATGGCCATCGGGGCTTTCTTGCGCAAAACCGCGTCTAGATTGGCACGGACGCTTTTCCGCAAAAAGTGCTTTTAACGTGCCAATCTAGATGCTCTTTTCCGCAAATGCTTTTAACGGAAAAACTTTTCTTTTAAAAGCATTTGCGGAAAATCATGCCAGTCTAGACGTAGCCACTACAGTACCATGCCTGGCTTAGTCCCGGGTGTTGCTTATTTCCTGATTTTTGTGGTATCTAAATTAAATAACAAATTTTGTATATAGCATTTTATTTTGTTAACCATCCATCTAGTTATTAATAAATCCATTTGCTTTCTGATGGCTTTCCAGATAAAGGAATCAAAATAGGTTCAGCTGCCCCTTCAAAGGACCTTTTGTAGGTTCCTTCAATTAAGAAAACTGAAAAGAATATCACCAGACTTCAGCCACAGTGCTGACTTTTATTTCTCCTGTGATTGCTTCATCCCTGCCCTGCCCTATCCTCACTCTATCCCTTCCTCTCAGTCCCTACCTTTGCTCTGCCTCTGTCTGCCCCGCCTTCTCCCCTGAGGCTCCCTGCTCATCCACTGCTTTCTGCTGTCCCCTTTCCCCTGAGTGCCTCCTGCCAGTTGCCAAACAGCTGACCGACAGCCCTGCTGAACTGCTAGCTGGTAGGTGCTAACACCCATTCTTTGTTTGTGGGTGATTCCAATCCCACTATATTAAATCAGTCCCAGTGTGTAACTGAAAATGTTGCATGAAAATCTGTCCCAGAGTGATCACAGGCAGCTGAACAGATTAAAATTTTCATTGACATGAAACATTTAATAGAAACAAACCCCTGGGCGGTTGTGGAAGATTCATGGACTCAGAAAAATAATAATTTTCAAACTTTTATTAGATATTTTGCATAGTTCTATCACTCGCGTGTCAGGCATTTCCAAAGAATTAATCAGACTGAGTTTAATTTCTTTACTGTATTTTTGGGCCATTAACTTCTTTCACCCCGCTCCCCAGTCATTAGTCTGTAGGAGGAGCCCCATGCTTCCATTATATTGCAGCAATTATTATTTTTGTGTGGCCAGGAGTGGCACTGCAGTTTAGAATTCAATCAAAAATGAACTGAATGAGCAGTACAGCCACCCACACAATTCCAAAACGCATTGGTTTGTGCTGTCATGGAAGGAACCTTCAGGGAAGGCAAAAGGCAGCCCACAATTACCCACACATGTCAAGTTATACAATTTTAGTCACAGCAGTAGCACACATGGGCTGATGTGTTGGCAGGTGGGTGCTATCAGAATAAAATGTTTTTTTTCTATGAGTCCAGAGCTTTGGTAGTAGAAGAACAATAGCTCCTTCTGCTGTGGAGGTAATACGGTTTCTTCCATCACAAATGCTGGAATTACTTTACCTTTCAATGGAATGAAGTCACCTCTGGGATGAGGAGAGGAAGCAACTGCACAGTATGCAGAGAGGGGAAATGTAGGTCAGGGACTGCGGAGCAAACAGCTATGTTTTCCAAAACAGTGCTAACAGTTCTTTTCCTCTAAAAAAAGGAGTTATTTCTTCCCCATGCATCATCAGCTGTCATAGAGATTCTGCAGGCCAATGTAACCCTCAGATACACCTGTGTGTGGCTGCATCCGTGTCCCTGCAGGCACAATTTAGTCTGCAGAATCCTTATGACTGATGATTGAAGTAAGAGTTGTATGTATGAAATAAGGGTATGTCTACACTACAATGTTAGTTCGAACTAACATTCATAGGCGCTACACTAGCGCTCCGCTAGTTCGAATTTAAATCGAATTTAAATCGAACTAGCGGAGCGCTTAGTTCGAACTAGGAAAACCTCATTTTACGAGGACTAAGCCTAGTTCGAACTTACTAGTTCGAATTAAGGGGTGTGTAGCCCCTTAATTCGAACTAGTGGGAGGCTAGCCCTCCCCAGGTTTCCCTGGTGGCCACTCTGGCCAACACCAGGGAAACTCTATTGCCCCCCTCCCGGCCTCGGACCCCTTAAAGGGGCACGGGCTGGCTACGGTGCCCGTGCCAGGTGCAAGCCTGCCAGCACCCAGCCAGCAGACCCTGTACCTGGCACGGCACAGAGCCACCCACCCGATGTCCCCCAGCCCTCCCCCTCTTCCCGGGACCAGGCTGGCGGCTCCCGGGAGCTTGCCCAGGACCGCAAGAGGCGGGCACCTTCCTGGGCTAGTGCAGACATCGTGGACCTCGTCCACGATCTCCGCACTAGGCACAGGAAAGTGGCCGGCTAGGGTAGGAGAGATGCCAGCCTGGCCACCCAGGAGCAGGTGTGCATGAAAATCAAGGGGGTCCACTGAGACCCCCCCGACCCTGAGCCCTGAGCTTACAATGGCCGTACTGGGTCAGACCAAAGGTCCATCTAGCCCAGTAGCCTGTCTGCCGACAGTGGCCAACACTAGGGACTCTGGAGGGGATGGACCGAAGACAGTGACCAAGCCATTTGTCTCATGCCATCCCTCTCCAGCCTTCCACAAACTTTGGGCAGGGACACCACTCCTACCCCCTGGCTAAGACTACTCCATGGACCCAACCTCCATGACTTGATCTCACTTCCCTTTAAACTCTGTTCTAGTTGTAGCCTTCACAGCCTCCTGCAGCAAGGAGTTCCACAGGTTAACTATTTGCTCTGTGAAGAACAACTTTCTCTTACTAGTTTGAAGCCTGCTACCCATTCCTTTTCTTTGGTGTCCTCTAGTCCTTCTTTATGGGAACGCATGAAGAACTTTTCTAAATGCACCCTCTCCACCGAACCCCTGCTTTTAGAGACCTCTATCCTGTCCCCGCTCCATCTCCTCTTTTCTACGCTGAACAGTCCCAGTCTCTGTAGCCTCTCTTCATCTGGGACCTGTTCCCAACCCCTAATCATGTTAGTTGCCCTCCCCTCTCCCAACCTTTCTCTTCCCCTCTCCCACCTCCTTTTCCCAGTCTCCCCCAGTTTTGTTCAATAAAGACAGAGTAAATGTTGGAAGAAACGTTATCTTTATTTTGTACATCAGGAAGGGGGGCTAGGGAAGGGTAAGTGGAAGGAGGTGAGGGAGGAATGGGGTACGAGCCCCCGATGGGGAGGACTGGGCTGGCTCTGCGGGCTTCTGGGGGTGGAAGCTCTCCTGCAGCCCCCCAATTGCCCCCTCTCCCCAGATGGCAGCCTGCGGCAAGTGCAGCCGGGCTGATGGCCGAGTGGTGTGATGTGCCCAGTGTGGGCACTCCGGGCACTCCAAGCCAGGACTGGTTTTCAAGCGGGGCACCCCTGAGAACTGTCTGTCCGGGGTGGGGGTCGGGACCCTTTAAGCACAGCCCTCGGCTAGCCTGAGAGAGCATCTCCACGCTCTAAGTCCTCCTCTGATGCCCTGCCGGCACTGCTTCCGGCCATCCTTAAGCCCTGTTCAGGGTCCACTCAATGTGGACTTGCTAGTTCGAATTAGCAAAACGCTAATTCGAACTAGTTTTTAGTTCTAGACGCGTTAGTTCGAATTAGCTTAGTTCGAATTAACTAATTCGAACTAAGTTAGTTCGAACTAACTCTGTAGTGTAGACATACCCTAAGAGAACTTCACAATTACAGCCCAGACTGAGTGTGTAGGGCTGGCAATTAAAAAAAACCCAAACTCAGGTTGTTACTTATAAACTGAGCAAATTGGATATGGAATGAGTAAAGCAGAATATAGCTGGAAGCCCCTTTAGCTACTTATACTGTTACTTGTCAAAGTAAAAATGCCATTTAAGGTCTATTTAACACAGTCACAATTTTAAAGGCTTCATTGGAAAGGCCACATACAGTTAACTGCACAGCAATTAGGAAAGAAAATGTGAGTGACTGCTGTTCATATTTGAACCAGTAGTTCTAGGGAGTAGTAGACTATTGTTCTCTAAATTCAATGCCAAAACCAGAAAGGCAGTCTCTCCAGTATTACAGCAGATGTCAGTTTGAAAAAGACCAAGGGAGCCAAAATATAAGATGTCGTCTTTGTCCTTTAAATGTAATGCATTTTATCTATGGAATAATAGGCTAACAGAATCATTTTGATTATTTTTTTATTCTAAGCAGTGCAACTTCTGTCTGTACAATTAAAGCTGTGGTGTTAAATATTAAAGCAATCTCTATATGATTAAATGTAGAGTATTAGGTGCATCAAAAGTGGTCCAAAGTCATCTGGTTAAATTATAATGTGATGCATAGATGCTATATTGCTAATCTCTTTCATCCTCAACTTTATCTCTAAAACCTCATGATAATTAGCTTGTTAATTATTATTGAGACAGATTTCTCATTTGCCGATATACTAGATTTCTATCACTTCTAAAGGTAATTTTTGTGATGTTGGACTCAACAAAATGCAGAGTTCTTTAGAACTAGAATGGATGAGGACTACTGCACCTTCACTGTTTTATTATTTATTTTTATTTGTGCTGTTGTAGCATGTAGGAGCTCCAATCACATTGAGGCAGCGTTGTGCTAGACATTGTTCAAACACATACATAGAGACAATCCAAGGAGTTATAATCCAAATATAAGACGAGACAACAACTGGGGAGAACAAGGCAATAATTAGATATTGCTCATATTCCACAGTAGCAATAAGGAAACATCTACAGAAAATACAGTAAAATTACATTATAAAGCTCTAGAAGGCCAAGATTTCAGAAAGGACTAGTGATTTTAGGTGCCACTAGTTGTATTTGTAGGTGTCTAATTTGGAACAATTGAAAGAGATACGATTTTCAAAAGCTTCAGCACATTCTGATAATCAGGCCCCTTTCAGAAGGGCTCCCAAAATCACTCATCATTTTTTAAAACCTTGTTCAAAATGTAGAAAACATATATAAATCCTTGTGATAAGTTACAGTCATGATTTCTATCCATTAGTTCTGGCAGATAAATGTAATACTGATCACACACTCACTCTCTCAAATCAGTCCTTAAGCTTACACCATGCATTATCATTCTTCAAACTCTGATGACAGAATATGTTCAATATTCACTTGTTATTATTCAGTACTTAGTCTGTAGGAGGAATAGTAATTTTGACCATGGGTGGATCAATTTTCTTTTAATTTTGCACTTGGAAAACAGTTGAAGCAGAATTATTACAAAGAGAAACAAGAATAATCCATCACTGTTCTCTTCACCTACATATACCCAATAAAAATAAAAATGATAAGGAAAATATCTTTGCTTTTAATTTTAAATAATTAAATATAATACAAATATAATATAATAATTAAAATAAGGCAGATGGAATGGTGGATCACCTGATGCTGCATATTTGGGTACGGATTTCCTCTTTGAAGTAGCAGCACCCTGTAAAACATTCTAGAAACAGCAGGAGCAGGCCTTGATTCAGTGGTAGGGTGTGATGTAGTGGGCAGGCCGTACACTGTGTTTAGGCTGTGGGTGACCCCTAGTGGCCTGTATCTGTAAGTACTGCACAGCAGGGGGTGCCATCTGACAAGCCTAAGGTCACATAGACAATGACCTAACTGGTTCTTACCTGTTGAGGGTAGGGACGGAACAAAGGCAGTGAGTGTTGGGGAAAGTGTCAGTTTCTGGCTGGGAAACATGAAGGGAACTGACTAAGCTGAGTTCTGAGGGTTGAGAGGCTGATGGATCCCCTAACTCAAGGGGTCTGAGGCACCCTGGCCCTGACTCCTGTAAACACATCACATCTGTGCTGTATCCTGGAGAAGCAATAAACCCTTTCTATTCCACTGGTTGGTGGAGTCTGTTCTGGCTGTCACGGGGGTGCAGGATCAGGGGGAACCCTGATGTGCCATCACATAGGGTCCTAAGTGACTTTCTGTGGCTGGTGGTCAAACTGCCATCAGTTAATGTAAGCCAACAAGAAGCAGCAGCAATGTGGTACCTTTAGGCTGGGGGAAGGTTAGGGAGTAGGAGAAGGTGAAATTCCAGATGATGATGCCGAAACACTGAGAAAAACACTGCAAGTCACAGGATTATCAGTATGTAAAAACCTTAAGTGCTCTGATGGGACATTCAGCTTCAGTCAGGAGCCACTTGTATCTGCACAAAGAAACCTTTAAAATAGCCAGAGTGGAGGTGTCATTGTTGAATAGATGGACCCGGCCCTTTCATTTTTCGTCATAGGCCTTGCCCCTACCCCTTCTTTCCCCCCTCTCCCTGAAACCCTGCCCAATGCCAGACCAGCAGCTAGAGATTGACTGGGGAGCCCAGGCAACTGTGGGAAGCTGCATGACGTAGGGGTAGGGTGCGGTGGAGCCTTAGAGTCATAGCCCAGCCATGAGAAGAGCTGCTTGGGCAGTAGGGTTAATAGGTGTTCAGTTTTCAATCACAATGCCCGGTTGAAAAGGGACCCTGACAATTGCAGTTGGCACTTCTGACCAGACCATTAAAAGTCCGGTTGGTGGTGCAGCTGGGGTTCAGGGCTAAATTTGGCTTCCTTCTTGCCCTCATTTCACACAGTCCCTGAAAGTGGCCACCAGATGGAAAAATGGCCAGGGAAGGTTCCATGTGCTTCTCATGCCTGAGTGCCAGCTCTGCAGCTCCCATTGCCAGACACCCCTGACCAATGGGATCTGAGGGAGCAGCACCTGCATGCACAAGGTCAGTCTGCAGAGCCTACCTGGATGTCTATGCGCCTAGGGGCCACAGGGACTGGCAGCTGCTTCCTGGGAGCCACAGAACGCACTGCTGGTATCTCATACCCTGAAGCCCCTCTTGCACCTCAACCCTTTGTCACAGCCTTGAGCTCCTTCCTGCACCCCAAATCTGTCATCCCAGGCCCTACTGCATAACCTATACCCCCAGTCAGATCAAACACCCTCCTTCCACACTGTGAACCTCAGCCTGAGCCTGGAGCCCCTTCCTGTACTCCAAACCCCTCATCTCTGGCCCAACCCCACACCATGCACCCCTGCACACCTGGAACCCTCAGCCACCCCACATGCCAACCTACTGCCCCAGACCAGAGCCCTCTCCCACTTCCTGATTCCCTCATTTCTGGCCCCACGCAGAGCCTGCACCCCCAGCCCAGACCCCATACCCTGCATGCTTCTGCCCCAGTCCAGTGAGAGTGGGGAAGAGTGAGTGATGAAAGGGGGGGAGGCGGTGAACTGAGCAGGCAGGCCTGCTGCCGGTCAGGTTAAAAGGGGCAATTCTCCCAGGAGTACTGGGCCCCAGGCAACACTAAGGGCTGGGCCAGGGAGCCTCCAGGCAGCACTGCCCCTTCTGTCCTTCCTGGGGCATGGAGCTGTTGTCCAGGGGCCAGCGGAGGGTCAGGGAGTGGGATCTCAGACAAGGAATGGGGTGGGGGTGTTCTGTTTTGTGCAATTAGAAAGTTGGCAATTTTACCAGACAGCTGTGGGGAGTTGTGGACTCTCTACCTGCCTTGGGTGGGCAGCTTGCGGGGCAAGGACTCGGTCTGCGGGCTGCTCTCCATCCCACGCAAGTGGAGGGACCTAGGCTTTCTGGCTCCACTCTGGCTTCCCGCGTAACTGGGGTTGCGGCTTCAGGGGGAAGAGCAGGGACAGGACCTCAGACGGGGCCCTCCTACTTTGAGGAAGATTCTGCTGCCCTGTCCCAGAGAAAACATTGTTTTCCTCTACTAATGGCTAGATTCAGAAGTGGCAGAGGTCTTGTGAAAGGTCAGTGCCTGATGTCTGCATTAGCATGCTACTCTGCTGCTTTTCAGAGAACTCCTAATATCTTCCCTGGAGCTAATCATTAGTTCTGAGTATTGAGGGTTTGTGGCTGTGCCTTCTCTGCCAAAAATAATTGAACTCGATGTGCTGTTAAACCAACTTTTTTAATTACTATGTTCAAAAAAGGAATGTTTGTCTCAAACGATGGGGCTCATTGAAGTGTTGAAATTTTTAATGAAACAATACCTAAACCCCTCCCATTTATCTTTTAGATTAAGTTGAACATTTTCTATTTCTTAAAGGCGGGATCAGAGTTGCTCTCCTCATAATCTCAAAGACAGAAGCAGCCATGTTGAGACACTGTAGCAATTGAAGGAAAATCCTTGTCTGTTTTTTCCTACAGTTCTATAATGAGGTAGCAGTGGGGTTCTAGATTCCCAGCAGCTAACAATAGGAGGAATGCCCGGGGCTAAACGCGGCATGGACTAGGTAGTTCGAACCATGGGGCATTTAAAAATGGCGGCACCCGGGAACATGCAAATAAAGCCCAGGATATTTAAATCCCGGGCTTCATTTGCAAGTTCGAATGCCTACGGTAGCCACCCTAGTTTGAACATACCCTCTGACACAGACCTCAGGGTTCAGCCTCTACTACATTGGCAACAGTTGTATAGCTTTTGTCTGGCCAATAAATTATTGCCGAACCAAAAAATTGTGGATGTGTGACACACCGGGGTACAACCCAGACCAATGAATAGTTTTGTCACCCTTCTGCTGGAACTAGAACTTTTTACAATGCTTTGCTGTTGTAGCCATCAACCTGGATTGTCCAGAAACAGCCTCTAGCGTATAACTCACTCCCAAGTATCCCTGTGTGTTCTGCAACCAGACAGCCATACCTTACTTCTTGCCAGCCTTAAATATTACCACAGGGTACCAACACACTCCCAGTGCCAGGTTTACCCCCAGAAATATATGTCCAGTGCTGCTTTGCTTTCTCCTGAAGAGTAGAAATTAGGACTCTCAATTAAAATTAATTGCAATTAATCATGAGATTGAAAAATATCATGATTAATCATAGTACTAATTGCACTGTTAACAATGGAATAACATTTTGTTTAAATATTTTGGGTGTTTTCTACATTTTCAAATACATTTATTTTAGTTGCAAGTTGCAACATAGAACACAAAGTATACAGCACTCACTTGGTATTATTATTTTGTATTACAAACATTTGCACCATATAAGTACTGCAGAGCAATCTCTTTATTGTGAAAGTGCAATTTACAATTGCACAATAAAGAACCTACAAGTCTTTATTGTAGGCTACAACGCCTATAAGTAGCCTGTTGGTCCACTCAGCCCTACTCCTTGTTCAGCCACTCACTAAGACAAACAACTTCCACCCCACCATCAACCTTAGAATGGACCAATCCACATAAGAGATCCACTTCCTTGACACTACAGTACAATTAAACAACAGCCATATTTCCATCACCTTATACCAGAAATCTACTGACCGTTACACTTATCAACATACCTCTAGTTTCCATCCAAGACACATTTCCCAATCAATTGTTTACAGCCACACCCTAAGATACAACTGAATATGCTCCAATCCCACAGCCAGAGATAAACACAAGATCTCTGTCAGGCATTCTTAAAACTTAAATAGCCACCTGGGATAATAAAAAAAAAAAAAACAAGTTGACAGAGCCAGATGAATACCCAGGCATTGTTTCTCCAACAAAGAAAACAACAGAACACCACCGGTCATTACCTACACCCCCCAACAAACTCCTCCAGTGCATCATTAACAATCTGCAACCTATCCTTGAAAATGATCCCTCACTCGCACAGGCCTTGCAGGACAGGCCAAGCCTCATCAAGAGACAACTCCCAACCTGAAACAAATTATTTCCAGCAACCACGCAGGACACTGTCATCATATTCACCCAGGAACCCACCCCTGCAATCAACTCTGGTGTCAACTCTGTTCACACTTCTATACAAGTGACATCATCACAGGACCTAACCACATAAGCCACCACATCAAAGGTTCATACAGCTGCATATCCACTTATGTGATATAGGCCATCAAGTGCCAGTAATGTCCCTCTGCCATGTATATTGGCCAAACTGGACAGTTTCTATGACAAAGGATCAATGGACACAAATCAGGTATTCAAAATGGTAACACACAGAAACCGGCTGGGGAACATTTTAAATTGCTCGGGCACTCACTAATGGTTTTTAAAGTGACTATCCTCTTACAAAGCAATTTGAAAAACCAGCTGGAGAGAGAAGCTGTGCAACTTGGTTTCATTTACAAGTTTGACATCTGGAACAAAGACCTGACCTGGATGGGCCGCTACATTGCATACCCTGATAGCATAAAAAGCTAAGCACCGGATACTTACAGCCCACTCTATTAGTCTCATGTAGCACAGACACTTCGATTTACCATTTTTTCCCTTCTCTTTCCCTCCGCATCCCCTCTCTTTCTCTGCTATTTATTTGTCTCTCTGATCCCATACATCTGTAGAAGTGGGTTGTGCCCACGAAAGCTCATGATACCATCTACATGTTTTGTTAGTCTCTAAGATGCTGCAGGACTATTAATTGTTTTTAAAGTTTTTTTTCAGCTATACTAACACGGCTGCCTCTCTGAGACTTTTAAAATCAAGTTAATTCATTTTGAGTTGATCACTTGAGTAAATTGAATAATTGACAGCCCTAGTTCAATTAAGCCAGTTATTCCTTTGAGGCAGTGGTGGGCAACCTGTGGCCTGTGGGCCACACCTGACTGATCAGGGTAAATCATTGGTGGGTCGCCAGACAGGTGGTATACCTTACGTATGAGGATACGGCTGTCTGCAGTTCCCATTGACCACAGTTCACTCTTCCCAGCCAATGGGAGCTGTGGGTGGCCATACCCATGGATGCCAGGTCAACAACCTATTTGGAGGCCTGAGAGCTGCATGCAGCCTGTGGGCCACATTTTGCCCACCACTGCTTTAAGGGAATAATATGCACACAACTTGTCACCCCAAAAGGAGTTACCCAGACATTCCAATTTGAACATACTGAATTAGATAAAAACAACAAAACATGTTCATTAACTACAAAGAGGTAGATTTTAAATGAGTACACGTAATGGGGCATACAAGTCAGAAATAGTAAAAAGAAAAATACAGGTAAAGCGCTTAATGGCACTGACTGTAACAAATGTTGTTAAATTCCAAGCAAAGTTTTCTTTGCTTTTCACAGTTTTATTGTCCAAATTCTTTAGGTCAGGATATACCCTCTCCCCAGTCCAAAAGCTGCTTCCTTTGTCTCTTCAAGTGCAATGAATTGCAGACTCATACGATTAGAAGGGACCATAAATGTCATCTAGTTTCACCCCCAGCCAAGATGCAAAATTTGTTGTGTCTAAGCTTTCCAAGAGAGATGGCCATCCAGCCTTGGTCCAACAGCTGTGTCTATTCCTGGCTGCAGCATCAGCTTGGCCTTGGTCTCAGGAGGAATTGGTGGTGGCAACTCTCCAGATGTAGCTGGAGAACTTATTTTTAGTCACGATTTCAGCTTACCTTTTTAACTTCACATATAACGGTATTATGTACATCTTGATCTTATGATCAGCAAATTATGAGTTTTTAAATAACATCTCACCTTATACAAACATTATTACCATAGTGTGTAGGGTGGGAATACAGGAATGTAATCCACCACAACGTGGAAGAAAACTTGCTGACTGAACCCCTCTCCCATTGTCTGTATAGAATTCTGCCCTGGTGAGAAGCAACGTAATGGGACAGGCAGGTTTGGTTCTTGCACTGTATCAGGGATAGTGAAGATCAACAACATAGGAGTTTAAAGATCTGAGCCCTTTCAAAGATTTGAGAGAAAGGCACACATCAAGTTTGCTGAAGACTGAATTGTAATCTTTGGGTTATGCATGGGGAACACTTAGACTATTCATATCACAGGTCAGAGTGTCTAATCCTGGAATTAGAATGGCCATCCAGGGAATTATACCTACAGCTGTTTAACTACAGTATAACCTCAGAGTTATGAGCACCAGAGTTACAAACTAATCACATACTTCATTTTGAATGGGAAATATGCAACCAAGCAGCAGCAGGGGGTTATGGGGAAGCAAATACTGTACAACATTTGTTAAGTGGAAACTACTAAAAAATAAAGGAAATGTTAAAAAAAAAACCAAGTTGCAAAGCTATATTGACAATGTTCAGCTGTTTACTTTTGAAAGGACAACCTAACATATTTTGTCAGAGTTACAAACTACAGTAAAACTCCATTAGTCCGGCATCCAATGCTCCGGGAATCCTGATGGTCCCGCAGCATCAGGAACCCAGAAGTGCTGGGGCAGCCGGACAGGCTTCCCCCGATTCAGCTGCTGCTGAAGCAGAGCAGCGGCTGATTCCAGGAAGCCTGGGGCAGAGCTGCTCTGCCCCGGGCTTCCTGGAATCAGCTGCTGATCTATTTCAGCAGCGGCTGACTTGGGGACCCCTGGGGCAGAGCAGCTGGGGTGCTGCCGGGTTGGTCCCGCATTGCCGTCCTTTGGCGCTGCGGGACCAACCCGGCAGCACTCCAGCTGCTCTGCCGCAGGGGTCCCCAAGAGCAGCTGGGGTGCTGCCGGGTTGGTCCCGCAACCCTGAGGGGCAGCGCTACGGGACCAACTGGGCAGTACCCCAGCTGCTCTGTCCCAGGCGTCCCCAACAGCAGCTGGAGTGCTGCTGGGTTGTTGCCGTAGCGCCGCCCCTCGGCGCTGCGGGACCAACCCGGCAGCACCCCAGCTGCTCTATTGCAGGCATCCCCGATTCAGCTGCTGCTGAAACTGACCAGCAGCGGCTGAATCAGGGACTCCTGGGGTAGAGCCTGACTATCGTAAGGGGGGGCTATGAGGGGTCTGGGGTGGCATCCCCTCCCACCCGACTCCAGACCCCTTATAGCCCCCCCTTCTGATAGTCCGGCATATCTGATAATCCGGCACCCCCTGGGTCCTAAAGGTGCCAGATTATCGGAAGTTTACTGTATTCAAAGTTACGAACAACCACCATAGCTGTGGTATTTGAATTCTGAGGTTCTACTGCTTGTATAATTGGTAAAACTTTCATGTGTAGATAAGTCCTAAGACAAAGGCAACCAGATCCTGGTGTTGACTGCAACTTACAACTGTTACCTTTTTAAAATTAAAGGTGACTTTTGATCTTGGCAGTCACAACCCCATTTTTACACAATAACCAGTAGCTATTCTGTATAGCAGCTTCCATGTGGCCACTGCTTGTTGCTTGCTCTAGAGAATATAGGAGGGAGAGAAGTGGGCAGGCACAAAATGGAAACTATACTGTGCTAACTAAAGGCCAGCCAGATTACCTTCACCTTGGAGCAAGGGGAAACTAGGGACTGAACTACAACTCTTGAGTCTCTTTGGCCTGGTCTACGCTAAAGGGGAAAGTTGACTTAAGATATGAAAGTCCAGGTACGTTAATTATGTAGCTGGAGTTGAAGTATCTTAAGTTGTGTTTTGGCGCTGTCCACACAGCAGGAGGTCTGAAGCAGGACTACCGGCAATGATGGGAGTACCCTCTCAGTTTTAATTAGTAGGTCTTTACTCAAACCATGGAAGACTGACAGTGGCAAATCTTCTCCATAGTGTAGACAAGCCCTCTGAGAACTTGCCTGCTCCTGAGGCAGACCCATTTTGTGATAACTTTTATTTAGTGATTATGGTACCTCTGCATTCTAGTCTTAGGTGAACAATTGCCAAATGAGCAAGACAGGAGGCCATAGCTGTCAGGAGTTGCTCTATGAGGAAGAGGCACTTCTCCCTCTAGGATAGAGAAATAGAAGAGAAGCCTCATAGGAAGGAAAACAGGGTATGTCTACACTACCACCCTAGTTCGAACTAGGGTGGTTAATGTAGTGAATCGAAGTTGCAAATGAAGCCCGGGATTTAAATATCCCAGGCTTCATTTGCATCTTGCCGGGCGACGCCATTTTTAAATCCCCGGTAGTTCGGACTCCGTGCCCGCGGCTACACGCGGCATGGAGTAGGTAGTTTGAAATAGGCTTTCTAATTTGAACTACCGTTACTCCTCGTGGAATGAGGTGTACCGGTAGTTCGAATTAGAAAGCCTAATTTGAACTACCTACTCCGTGCCGTGTGTAGCTGCGGGCACGGAGTCCGAACTACCGGGGATTTAAAAATGGCGGCGCCCGGCAAGATGCAAATGAAGCCCGGGATATTTAAATCCCAGGCTTTATTTGCAACTTCGATTCACTACATTAACCACCCTAGTTCAAACTAGGGTGGTAGTGTACACATACCCACATTTAGTTGTTAGCTTTCCCTCTCCTTTTTCACCACCTGTGCTAGTAGTAACCTACAACAGAATGTGGCACTGGAATTTTGGTCCGCACCAGTTGTCCACCTAGCAAGTGAGTGGGGATTTCTTTTTTAGTCAGAACAACATACCGCTGTGCTTTGATAACCCAGAGTTATTAGAAGAGTAGTTATTGCCCCAACTTTTATCTCGAAGTTTTACTGAGCATCATGAGTGCACTTGGTCCTAAAAGGCAAGTATTAGAAAATACCAAAGTTTGGTTTAACTCTCAGGTATTATTTTTCCACATACAATATCAAACAAAACCAAATACAGCCTGAGGCTTTACTGTTGAAGGGCTTTTATTTCAGAATTGTTTAAGAGAGCTTATAGCGTGGGGAAAACTGTCAATATCCATCTTTGGAGTTAATTCATACAGCTGTGAATCATATAACTGTATATAAAAGATGCTTTTGTTGAAAATGCTATTAGCTATTTTTTAGAAAACAGAAACTCAGGTCCAGTTTTTATTGACAGGGAACACACAAAGAAAAGTTCTCTGCACTTAGAGGCAATGATTGATTACAAGAAAGAGCAGGTGTTCTCTGAAAGTGAAAGGAACAGTGTGTTAAGATTTCAGGCACAGGTTTGTAGCAAGATGTTTGTGCCCATTAACTGAGGACAAACATGCTCTGGATGTATTCACCCTGGCTTTTCTTCAGACAGTAGTGTGGGCGTGTGGTTATAAACAGAAGGAATAGGACTCCACTTCCTTCAGTGGTAGTGAATGTCTTCAAAAAACTTGCCTTGAACTACACAAAGAAGCAACACTGCTTTAATAATGATAATAATAATGCTGGTATAACTGGTTAAAGTGGAACAACCCTCCCAGTATGGACATAGTTACACAGATGTAAAGATACTTATATCAGTACAGCTTATTCTTGGATGGGATGAGATGTAACTCTATTGACATAAGGCACCTTTATACTCATACTAGCAGACTCACCTGGAATTGCCTGGATCCTTCAGGGCAGGGAACTGGTGGTGTGTAGGGGAGTGCGGGAGTCAGGGCAGGACCTTGGGGATGTGGTGGGGGGCCGTACAGAAGGTTGAGGGTGGAGGGTGCAAGAGTGACGGTTGGGGAGTGAGGTCAGGGAGTTCCATATGGCATGGGTCTTTTCTTTCCCCCAGTCCCCCCTCCCTGTCTGCAAGGTGCCTTTTCTCTCCCCCCAGCTCTTACAACTGCCAGGGGCTTTTTTATTCCCTCAGGTGACCCCCGGTTGCCAGGGGCATTTTCCTTTCTACCAGCCCCCACCCTCTCCCCAGCTGCCAGGGGCCTTTTCTCTATCCCCAGACTCTACCGGCTGCCAGGGGCATTTTTCTCCCCCAGCCACCAAGGGCCCTTTCTCTTACCCCATTCCAGTGCAGCGGCCAATGGCTGGGAGAAGGGTAAAGGGTTTGGGAGAGGGGGGCTATTTACCCAGTGTGCTGGCAGGCAAGATGGCAGAGCTCCGGCCCTGCAAGCCATTCCCCTGCACTTCTTGCTCCCAATGGCCACACTCACTATTGCAGTCCTCCAAACAGCCCTTCCCTTTCCATGTTATGGAAAGCTGTCCCTTTCCTGGTGCTTCCCATTCTCTTGACACAACCAGACCCTGACCTTGCTTTAAGTTAGGCAAAGAGGAAGCTGCAAACTAAATGTGGTGGCCCAAAGCTCTTACCGTTTAGGAGGGGTTCTTGAACTGATGGACTCACAGACAAACAGACAGACGCACAAATCTCTGGATGGGAGAGAGAGTTTTACATTATATATATATATATATATAACTAGGGCCACACAAGGGGTTGTACTATTTCAGTAACAACCATACCTCTGACTTCCTTAGTTAAACTATATATTCAAGAACAGGCATAAATTGCCTACCCTTGCTCCACAAATAGCCTGAAAAAGCACACACACAATGTCTAGATTACCTTTGCTTCACTGTTTTTAGGTAATCCTCGACATCCCCCTCTTTTCATTTATTACCCTGTCTCCAAATGGATCATAACAACTACCCCCTGGCCATCTCCTTTACACCACAGACGAGAAGCCCTACACATATGGGGAAGATGGTAAAAACATCTTATCAACTCAAAGCTCACCAAAAACTGTGAAGAGCCTATGGGAATGGAATGCAAAAACCGAGGAAAAAGCAACATTTTACCACTAGGTATGGAAACTAGAATTTTGACTATGACTAATTGTCCTTTTTCTCCCCCATCTGCCATGGCAACTGAGGTGTTGTGGTGACCATGGATAGGGATACTAATCTATCTAGGAAGAAGAGGATCTCATGAGTTGACATGTGCAAGGGACTCCTGTGCACACCCAAAGAGAAGGATAAAAACATGGAGAAGTGGAGGGAAGGGTTCCTGACAAAGAGAAAAAGACAGGGAAATGGCTAGCTCCTCTCACACTCAGCTGCCTTTCTGATGGAGAACATAGTGGCTTTCTGGTGAAGGATAGTGCCACATCCAATATGCCCACTGCAACCCTCTGCCTCAGAGGTCACTGTTTTAGGATATACCATTCACTGCAATGCTCCTCGCTGCCCCCCCCCCCCCAACAGGTCCTTTTGTAGCTAACTAAAAAAATGGGAGCTCCTCTTTAGGCCTTCACCTGAGTTGGAAAGAACAGTTTTGAACAGACTCTGTGCACATATTTGTGATTTTAAAAGCACAAACTTGCCCCTCTTTCTCTTTTTTTGTTTTTTAATGTGTTTCCGAATCTGCATTGTTCTGTGTATGCAATATTTTTTTTTACTGCTTACAATGGAAATTATTGATTTTATTACAAATTCTTTGAATGTGTTTTTGCAGGCATGGTTCAGTGTCTAGAACATTGAATGAAAATGCCCACCTCTAAGCAGTAATTCACTAACCAATCAGTGCAAGTGCCTACATTTGCTGCACCTTCACTTACACTATAATAAAGTGGAAAAGTGGAGAAGCTTCCCAGAGCAAGGACAAATTCCTCACATAAATTACACAAGAATCCCCACAGGTTGTACAGAACGTGTTGCCACACTGCACATACACATTAATACATGTGCAGAAACCCTGACTGAAACCTTATGCAAAAGCATATACTTTTTTTTGCACGTGACTCTTACCGTCATTCTAGGAATATAATGCGTGATTCCCTGACTCTGTGTGCCTGAGTGGTTTGCAGCAGGCATCCTCTTCCTTCTCTGTAAAGTGACCATATATCCCCATGCTGAACACCTGGTACAATGACTTGCATTCAGATGAGTTCAGTGGCAATCAATCAGAACTGTGCTGTACAAATGATCAAATTAACATCAAGTTGACTAGCCTCTGTTAAAAAGAAGTGCTGTGTAGCCGGAGTCTTTCCCCCCCCTCCTTATCCTTAAGGTTTGCATGTGGAAAAGTGACACACACATTCCTGTACACCTCTCTTTCTGCGGGTGACTGATTGACAGACCTGACCCAACCCTCCCTCCCTAGTGTTCTCTGCCCTCCATATACATGACTGGGCCCAGTGGAATGGGCCAGCTTCTCTTGGTCCCTAGTGTGATATCTTATCAAGGCAAAATGTGGGGGGCATGTAGTGTCACCAGCCCCCAAGTTCTGTTGGGTCTCAAGCAGAAAGGGTACATCTAGACTACAAGCCTCTTTCGAAAGAGATTGTCTAGACAGCCACAAGGGTTTCGAAAAAGCAAGCTGCTTTTTCCGAGTGCACCCAGGCAATCTGGATGCTCTCTTTCAAAAAACAAAACAAAACCCTGTTTGTGGTCAAGAATGCCTTTTTTCAAAAGCAAAATGCAGGACAATGTAGCACTTTAAAGACTAACAAGATGGTTTATTAGATGATGAGCTTTCGTGGGCCAGACCCATTTCCTCGGATCAAATAGTGGAAGAAAATAGTCACAACTATATATACCAAAGAGCTCTTTTGAAAAAAGGTGTTCTTCCTGGTAAAAGTAGGTTTACTGATTTTTAAAAAAAAAGCCGCGTTCTTTCGATTTAATTTTGACAGAATGTGACGGCAGTCTAGATGCAGGTGAAGTTTTTTTGAAAAAAGGCCACTTTTTTCGAAAAAAACTCAGTGGCTTAGACACACCCAAAGTGGCAAGCAGCAGCCTTTCTGCACTGTGCAGGAGGGAAGGGATGGGAGCTGCTTCCAGCTGAAAAGGGGGTGGGGGGCTAAGGGTAGGGATGACCTGGCCTATGTCTACTCCTTCCCCTCTTCTCCTCTGTGGCTACAAGCAGCTTGTCCTTTCTTGCCTGTACAGTGT
This sequence comes from Pelodiscus sinensis, assembly GCF_052426305.1. NCBI lineage: Eukaryota > Metazoa > Chordata > Testudines > Trionychidae > Pelodiscus > Pelodiscus sinensis. Next base: position 90,313,162 of record NC_143053.1, read on the forward strand.
AGAAAGGCAGCTAACATCTCCAAGCTGCGGCTGGCCACTGACATAACTCAGTCCCCTCCTGTCCCCTGGTTATGGCATGGGCAGGAAAGGGTTACACCTATTGTCTTTTAGTGTATAATTCCTACTTATAAGCAGACACATGATCACGTCATAAAACCTACCTCACAGTTGCAACTAATTTGCACCTTGTCCGGCACTATCAGTACAATGGCAAAGGGCTGAATGGGCACAAAGACAGATTGTACATGCATCTGACGAAGTGGGTCTTTGCCCACGAAAGCTTATGCTCTAACACTTCAGTTAGTCTATAAGGTGCCACAGGACTCCTTGCTGCTTTCACAAAGACTGAATTACTCTTGCTCTTAAAAGGTCTCTAGGGCAACCAACATCTACAATACAAACTTTTACCAACATAACTATGTTGATGGGGGAACATTCGTAGGGTTGATAACACTCCAGGAATAGCCTGGAGACTCTACAAATTAAATATGAATCTAATTAAAGATTATGTCATTTATGCTGAAATTACCAGGAATTACATCTAACCAAAATTGGCAACTCTAGCATGATGGGGTGTGATTTTTGATCAACATAGCAGTGCCAGCAAAAGCCACTAGTACAAAAGCAGCTATACTTTCAAAACTGTGTCTATGCCAGAAGTTCTTTGTTGGCATGGTCTATCATGCTGTATATATGATGGCAAAGAATTCCTTGTCTTATGTCAGGATTGAGGCACATTATCATGGTAGCACGATAAAGCTTACACTGCCTCTGACCAATGTTAAGCTGTAAAAAAAGGACTTGCATTTTGCTTGGACCTTGTGGATAAAAAAAATTCAGTTCTTAGGGCTTACAAACCACTACATTAATGTGAATATATTTTTTAAGGAACATAAAAAGAAAAATACTGGCAACTGTCACATTTTCTACTTCAGTTAAAGTCTTTGGTGAGAAGAAAAGATGAAATTTCTATTAACTTATTCAATGACTTCTTACTTTAACCATTCAACTTGAATATTCAATGTTTGAGTTTTTGTATTGTGAATCAATTATATATTCGTTTTTAACTTTGTAGCATTACTTTTTTTTTGTTCCACTTTGGTCCAACTGGCTAACTATAGAATTTCTTTTACCAGAAGAGGAAAAGTGTGGCTTCACTGCATTTTTTCATTTTCTCCTTATTAATGTTATTTGCATTAGCAATGGTTTATTTTCCACTCTCAGCACAGAAAACAATATCATTAGTCAAAAACACAAAATTAACTCGACATACTTTTTGAGATAATGGAGTCTCTCTAGTTTGCTTCTCATTAGAGATTTCTTCATATCTTGCTGGAAATAAAGATTCCTCTTTTTCAGCCTGGTCTTTGAGTGAATGCTCATTATTCAGCTCTAGCTGAAAATTTCTTCTGAGTGCAGGAGAAAATGTTTTCCCTTTTTTTCTTTCTTCCATTTTAATTGGTCTGAAACCTTAGAGTTTTTTGCTTCATCTTCTGTTAAAGGAAAGATCTTTTTAGTCTGATTACATACAGCTACTAAATTAACTGAAAAATATTTCATTGCTATTTCTCTGTGGGTTTGTAATTAAATATTCAGACATGCTAATCGTCTGGGAAATTTTGCAAATTAGCTGGTACATGAAAAACACAATACAAAGAACAAGGATACTGCAACCCAAAAAAACCCTTGGTTTATTTTAAGCATTGGAGCCAGAGTCAACATGGGTGTAACTCCATTGACTTTACTGGGGTCATTCCAGCAGAGAACTTGCATTTGTCATTGAGTTTAAACTACACATGATAACACCAGTGGTTGCTCTATGCAGCAACAAGTGAATATAAAGGGAGTGACTTGAACAAATGTTCCTGTGTTTAGGGGTGCAAATATACAGCAAATGAAGGTGTGATTGTAACACAAGTATGCCTACCTGCTCTACTGTTAATCTAGCTAGTGTAAGTAATGATAGTAGAGAAGACATGGTGGCACAGACTTCAGTGAAGACTGGCTACATACATGGGTCTTTGGTGAGTGTGTATGGGGTATCTAGTCTGTGTTGGAGACTGTGTTGCCACATTTGCACTACTATTGTTCCCTACAGTTGCTAGATTAAAGGAAGTATAGGTGTGCCCACCCATGCTACAGTCATAACTTCATGTGCTGTGTAGATGTGCTCCAAATGGTAATAAAATGCTGCTCCTTGCCTGTGTCTCACGTTCATGAGACACCACAAGATGCTGTTCTGTCTTGTGGCTCTATATCACTTCTGACCGATGGTAGCTGTTGTAATTAAAGACATATGTGTTCTGGATATCACTATGCCATAGACATACAGATAGGCTCAAGTTCAGGAAGCACCCTTATTTATGTAAGCTCTTAACCTTGTGCTTAACTTTAAGCAGGTGCTGAAGTCATTGAATGAAGCCAACTGAAGTCAGGCCTTACAAAAGCTACCATCACAACTGACGCTAATTTTGTTGACATTCAGGACAGAGAAGCTAATAAACAAAATGAGTTAGAGAAGGCAATTCCACTTTATTCCTGAAAGTTGATGTAAATGCACAATGAAATGCAAAGAAGAGTGCTTTGCAATGGACAGTCATACTACTATATATGTAATGACATAAGGTGGAAATCTATGACTGTAACCCATGCAGCCCACTTACCATCCTCCTAATCTGCTTGCAATATTGAGCATCCCCTGGAGTGGAGAGGAAGAACAGTATTGAGTACTTAGTACCTCTTTTTTTCCAGTAGGTGGACCTGTTTTCCACCAAGCTACTTTAGCACCACTTCAAAGCCTGTGTGAAAAGAGCTGGGGGGAAGGGAGAGAGAATACTGCTGCTTTTCCTGTCTGGGGGTAACTTGCCCACTGTGGATAAACACTCAAAAAATCACTAGGCCAGAGAGGGAAAGGGAAAGCAAGAGTGAGACTGACTCCACAGTACTGGTGTTAGTGCATCCACATGGGAAGTGGGAGATCCCAGGCCAATTTCTCCTGTTTCAGTCTATTTGACATTATTTATCCACAGAGGTCAAAGGAGCCTCCATCATAATATCCCTTATCTTAGTGGCTAGGGAATGCTCATGAGAGATGGAAGATCCCTGATCAAATACTTTTTCCTCCATTAGCAGAGAAGGTGAAGCTGAACCCGGGTTTCCCACATCCTGGATAAGAGCTCTAACCTCTGGTCTAAAAGCAAAATGGTGGGTACGACCACCTTCTACTCTGGCTATTTTGTGGGAAGTGGAGCAGACACTTAACTCAATACAAGAAACACTGAAGCTGCCCGATTCCAGGCACTGGGTTCCAATTCATGGATCACTAAGCAGACACAAGTATTTTTACAGTCTGGGTTTAGGTGTCTGTGTTGGTGAGTGGGCTGAGGCTTAGGACTGTGGAAAGCAAGGACTATGTGTAGCCATTTTTAGAATTGTTAGGAATGGACCTAACCCTAACCCTAACCTCGGGAGAACTGTAATACCGCCTTTGCTTCTGCCTCACTTCAGGAGATAATGATGGAATGCTGACTCTAGTGAGAATCCCGAGATAAGGTGGTATCTGAAGGGAATTATTATGGGAAGGAGAATAATTGTATATATGTAATGGGAAAGTATATGTATTGTCTTTAATTGTTTTGTTTTATGAAGATCTGCCTCGCAGTCCTCTCCCTTTCAATTGCTTGTAAAATAAACGGCCTCTGGCTACTTGTTGCTAACAAATGCAGCGTCAGGACCTGTTTTCTTCCACAGGACTCAACCCTCTCATGTCTCATTGGCTAGCGTAGGCAGCTCCCTAGCTAGTGCGCTGGCTTTCATGAGTCACATTCTAAGACAGGGGTTTTCAAAGTTGGGTCACAGGCCTGCCCAGGTAAGGCGTTGGTGAGATGCTTCATTTATCTAATCATCCATAGGCACAGAGCCTTGCCCATTGGCTGTGGTTCACCATTTCCAGCCAAGGGGAACTGTGGAAGCAATGGCATGGCCTACACGTCTTCCCACAGTTCCCCTTAACTGGCAGTGATTAATTGCGGCCAATAGGAACTGCGAGGTTCTGTGCCTATGGATGCATAGATAAACAAAACATTTCACAACCCGCCAGCGGCTTAGGTGGGCCTGTGACCAAACTTTGAAAACCTCTGTTTTAAGGTGCTTATCTCTCTCCATTCATTGTATAGGCAGCCTAACTTTGGCTTTGTGCATCACTGGATTGTTCATGTGATTTTCTAGGCACATAAAAGTTAGATGCCGTAATGGTATGCATAGCAATGCCTAAGTCCCTTTGTGGATCTGGGCCTCAAGTGTACTAATTAGAGGAGCAGTTTATTCTTGTGTTAGTATGGAATCATTTTACTATTAGATTGAAACTGGCTTCTCTTCTAATTAGTACTCTGAATGCTTACCTTCTTTTTGTTTTCAAAGTGTCACTGCATCAAATGGTTCCTCTGCAGCATTAACTGGAGTGACTTAGAACAGGAAGAGAAAACAAGATGTTTCAAATCAGGACTAAGTTGCAGCTGCTCTTAATGATTTTATAAAATATGGAAATAAAATGAAATATAAAAAACAATATATTTTATGTTATAATTAGAAGATTTACCCAGCTCAAGATTTACTTTTAACTCATATAAGTTTTGTTTTTCTTCATTTCAATCATTGCTCTGGGGTGGAGGCTGGGGAAGAGGGGTTCAGTATACAACCCCTGTCCTCTTTCTTTGCAGCTGCGTAGGACCAGATGAGAGGCACTTGTCCATGGCCTCTCCAGCTGAAGGTGGGTACTGCTTGTGGAGGGGAGCATGTCCCCTGGCTGGGGGACAGATAGACACACAGATAAACAGACAAGCAAATAAACTCCCTGAACTGTATAGTATATAGCTGTCCCTTTCTCCACCCTATCCCCTGCTGGCCAGTAGGGTTATAGCTGTTTGGAGATCCTTCTCTGACTCCTTGTTGCTCCCCGTGGTCATTCTACCATGTAACTATTCCTCCTACCAGACCCACCCTTTCTATTTGATGAGAAACAATCGAATTCCAGGCACATCCTATTGTCCTGGCACAACCAAAGCCTGACCTTGATTTAAGTTATGATAAGAGGAAGCTGTATATCAAATTTGGCGGTCCTAGCTCCTACCCTTTATAAGTTCTTGAACAAAAGGACTCACAAACAGATGGACAGACACATTTCTAATCTATATAGTAAGAAGCAGGGCTCGCCGAGCCGCGGCGAGCCCTGCTCTCCAGCCACGCCGTCCGGCATTCTGCGCATGCACAGATTGCCCGAATCCAGTTCTTCAGGTATGTAATCTACTCGCCATAGGCGAGTAGATTACACAGATTGTCGAGCACTGGTAAGAAGAATAAGATGAAATGACATCCTTGTCATATTATGACATCAGTGATAGTGCCTAATATGACAAGTCATGAAATAACATGAAAACAATGCAAGTAATATAAAAATGAAATCAAAACATTATGAAATATTTTTCCCAATATTTTTTCTGTAGGATTTTTTAATGACATCAATACAATTTGGCCAAAAAAATTTAAATCACAATAGCATTTTCTGATGAAAAAATGTGATGACATTTTTCCAACCAGCTCTTTTTTAGAAAGAATGTCAAATTTAATGGAGCATATTTCTCCAGAGGTTCCCTGCTGATGTGAGTCATTATGGGATTTCAAGTTTTAAAAGAAATCTTAAACTACAGCTTATAAAGGTAACTTTATTGTGTTTATTCTCAAGGATCTAAAACTGCTTGACATTAATAATTATTTCAATCATCACTTTAATGCATCTGCCTCTCCAGTGGGGCACATCAGCTGTTTAAGAGCACTTAGAAGTTCTTTACAGTTGTTTAACTGAAATTGCAGTGGGAATTTAGAGTGGGATAATATAACTATTCAAACTATAATTTGACCAGCACATCAAGGTCAGTGCTGGGGGATCTTTAATGGAGACAAGTATTCAGGATTTGTTGTTACATCACATGTGAATGAAGACTAATCCAGTAGCTCAGATGTCTTCAGCTGGATGCTGAGGCATTAATATTATCTCATGTCAAGCTACAGAATTATCAGCACCATTTCTTGTAGCATGCAGGATTTTATTTTGCCAATCTGCTATCTAAAAACTATCCAAGTCCAACTTGGCTTAGTTTGTGAGAGACTGTGAAATTACAGCCCAAGAATTGGTACACACCCTGAAAATTCTGATGATATTCAAGATTGTATTTTGGTTGAAACCAGGAGAACAGAGTCTGGGATTTGCTGACTCAGCCATAGTGGAAGATGTCTGCCTAGTGATGTGGTGTTTCTCTAAGCTCAGAAAAACACCTTGAGAATGTTTCAAGTTCTCCTCCACTCTTAATTCCAGTGTAGGCACTAAATACAGTACAGTACACTACATAAAGCCTGCTTTTGTACGTGTGAGATTAATACTGCTGGAAATTTTAAATGCCTTGGAGTATGAGGCCCCTTTTGTGAGTGAAAACAGTAGCAAGCTTCCTATTGACTCAGTGAAAGCTGGTGAAGGTTCCATGTTTAGTGAAAAAAGTCTCCTTTTGTCAGATACAGTAGTTGTCTTCCTTCATCTCTCCAAAGCTGTGAGCTTCATGCTGACATTTTAAATATTTTTTCTTTATAACTTCAATCAACTGGCTAGAGATGGCGGAGCAAATCTCCAGATTTTTGTTTCTCATCAGGGCAGTTGTGGAAAATGAATGATTCCTCCTCCTGCAATCTCTTTCTTTAAAGATACAATTTTAAGAAAAAGCTGGCATAAAACAAGATGCTGTGTACAGCAAACCTATGATACAGGACAGCTTTCAAGTAGGGAAGTAGGAATAAGAGATCCTCCGGAAAAGGGCTTATTTTCCGGAGAATCACGTCTAGACTGGCGCTTTTCTCTGGCTTATCCCCAAGCCGGAAAAAAGCGGCAGCCATGAAAATGCAAATGCCGCGGGGGATATTTAAATCCCCCGCGGATTTGCAATTCCGACTGGTCTAATCTGCATCCCTTTTCCGGAAAAGGGGTGCAGTGTAGACACAGCCTTACTGTTTTAATTTCATACTGTATTCATTTTCACTCACAGTTCTGTGCTGGTAGGTAGAACTGCTGGCACTGAGAAAGAGTTGATGTGTTTTGTGCCGGATGACAGCTGCATTTCAGTGGCAAGTGCAATAATTGCTACAAAGATAGCCTACAAGAGCTGTATCATAAAAGATGGCACTTCCCTAGATCTGTGAATTAGACAAGCTTTGTCCTTGGATTTCTTTGATACCCCTCTGTGCTGTGTAGCACTGCGGAACATCTGCTACATCTGGAAAAAAGGAAAAAAACAGCATGTGCAGTACTTCATATTGACACTCTAAGAGATCATTTGATCAAATGGGATAATGTCTGGTGATTTTAATTAATATTTTTCAATGATTTTATATACTCATAGCACCTTGGATAACACAGCAGTACCACATTAAATGCTATCCAGTTTGGATATCTAATCTTGGCCTTTTAAAGCACTCTGGTGAAATTAGTATAATTATCAAAAGTCCTGATCACAAATAACTTTCAATGCAGTCAGTGGAAGCCATGTGTACTCAGTATCTCTGAAAATGCAATTGCTTTTATTTAGATGGTTGTGTAAAGAAGAGGTGCCTAACTGTAAGTTTTGAAGACTATAATAAATTAATAATTACAGTACACATATTTCAGAAGGTTGAAAAAGCTACCGGGGGGAAGCTGTTCTAGATTTGACCCTAACAAATAGGGAGGAACTGGTTGAGAATTTGAAAGTGGAAGGCAGCTTGGGTGAAAGTGATCATGATATCATAGAGTTCACAATTCTAAGGAAGGGTAGAAGGGAGACCAGCAAAATAGAGATAATGGATTTCAGGAAGGTGGATTTTGGTAAGCTCAGAGAGCTGATAGGTAAGGTCCCATGGGAATCAAGACTGAGGGGAAAAACAACTGAGAAGAGTTGGCAATTTTTCAAAGGGACATTGTTAAGGACCCAAAAGGAAGCTATTCCGCTATGTCAGAAAGATAGAAAATATGGCAAAAGACCACCTTGGCTTAACCATGAGATCTTGCATGATCTAAAAATAAAAAAGGAATCATATAAAAATAGAAAGTAGGACAAATTACAAAGGATGAATATAGGCAAACAACCCAGGAATGCAGGGGCAAGATTAGAAAGGCAAAGGCACAAAATGAGCTCAAACTAGCTACAGGACTAAAGGGAAACAAGAAGACTTTTAATAAATACATTAGAAGCAAGAGGAAGACCAAGGACAGGGTAAGCCCACTGGTCAGTGAGGAGGGGGAAACAATAACAGGAAACATGGAAATGGTAGAGATGCTTAATGACTTCTTTGTTTCGGTCTTCACCGAGAAGTCTGAAGGAATGCCTAACATAGGGAATGCTAGTGGGAAGGGGGTAGGTTTAGAAGATAAAATAAAAAAAGAACAAGTTAAAAATCACCTAGAAAAGTTAGATGCCTGCAAGTCACCAGGGCCTGATGAAATTCATCCTAGAATACTCAAGGAGCTGATAGAGAAGGTATCTGAGCCTCTAGCTATCATCTTTGGAAAATCATGGGAGACAGGAGAGATTCCAGAAGACTGGAAAAGGGCAAATATAGTGCCCATTTATAAAAATGGAAATAAGAACAACCCAGGAAACTACAGACCAGTTAGTTTAACCTCTGTGCCAGGGAAGAAAATGGAGCAAGTAATTAAGGAAATCATCTGTAAACACTTGGAAGGTGGCAAGGTGATAGGGCACAGCCAGCATAGATTTGTAAAGAACAAATATCAAACCAATCTGACAGCTTTCTTTGATAGAATAACGAGTCTTGTGGATAAGGGAGAAGTGGTGGCTGTGGTATACCTAGACTTTAGTAAGGTGTTTGATACGGTCTCACATGATATTATTATCAGTAAACTAGGCAAATACAACTTAGATGGGGCTACTATAAGGTGGGTTCATAACTGGCTGGATAACCGTACTCAGAGAGTAGTTATTAATGGTTCACAATCCTGCTGGAAAGGATTCCATTAGTGGGGTTCCGCAGGGGTCTGTTTTGGGACCGGCTGTCAGCCGACGGTCAGGGCAGTGTGTGTGTGTATGTTTCTGAGAAAAGGTTTAACGTCTGTGCCTTTACTGCTAGGACCGGGGTCCCATCGCAGAGGGTGGCCAGCAGGCCAACAGACGCCCCGTTATATAGGAAGAGCTTATTACATCTTAGATTTCAGCTGCTAGAATTCATAATTCCTTCGCAGCGGGCAGCCTTGGGGAAAGACTGAAAGATGCCCCAGTGGATCCTGTCACCTGGGAGTGACACAGATCCAAACGCCCAAGCTCTTCCTATAACTGTCCCTTTAGACCGGCTGAAGTTCTTTTAAATTGTGCTTGGTTCTGTTACAGCAACTGAAGGAGTCAGGTTAAAACTTAAACAGTTACAGGTTTATTTGAGGAAGCTTATAAATCATATGGTTGCAATGGCTATTGTTCTATTTCTTAACTATTAGCAAAATATAGATACTGCTAGCAAAATATAGATCTTAAAAATGGTTACAAAGAAGATAAAGATAGAAAAATAGAAATAATGGTACCAAGTAACAGCTTACTCTTTCTATGTGTACACTTAAGACAGAGGACCACATCCAGGTACCATTTTTACCCCCTTCTGTGCCTCTCGAGTCCAGCATGTCAGGCCAGGGCCGGTCCCTCATTTCCTAGGAAAGACGAAAATACGAGGTGGGCGTCCCCATAGAACCTCGGGAGGTCAAACACCTAACCCGACCAGCAGGTAGAGGGTAGAATGACACTCAAAGTGAGTGTGTGCTGGGCCCATCTTATATACCCATGGGGTCACGTATTTCTCTTTCTTGTCTGTCATGCCAAATGGGGCTGGTCTGTCTTTTGTGAGACCAGTTCTTACAAGGGAGTTGTGAACTTAATTTACACTTGTAAGAGAGATTTGAGATGATTAAATTGGAAGTACGGGACATTGTTTTCTCAGTGGGAAATTCCTCTTCCAGGGACTGTGTGTGTGTTCGAATCAACATAGGTGCCAGCCGGTGGCAGTCTCGCATATCCTGATCTCTCCTCATATCTATGTTTCAGCTTCTCAGGATCAGATGAGCCAGCATAGACTATGCTGATTTTACTGCTCCTTCTCTGTCCTGTATGCTTCAGAGAGGCAAATAAGATGGATGAGATGGGGTGTGGCTGTCTGGCTACACCGGCTCTCTTCAATATCTTCATCAATGATTTAGATATTTGCATAGAAAGTACGCTTATTAAGTTTGCAGATGATACCAATCTGGGCGGAGTTGCGACTGCTCTGGAGGATAGGGTCATAATTCGAAATGATCTGGACAAATTGGAGAAATAGTCTGAGGTAAACAGGATGAAGTTTAATAAAGACAAATGCAAAGTGCTCCACTTAGGAAGGAACAATCAGTTTCACACATACAGAATGAGAAGTGACAGTCTAGGAAGGAGTATGGCAGAAAGGGATCTAGGGGTTATAGTGGACCACAAGCTGAATATGAGTCAGCAGTGTGATGCTGTGGCAAAACAAGCAAACATGATTCTGGGATGCATTAACAGATGTGTTGTGAGCAAGACATGAGAAGTCATTCTTCCGCTCTACTCTGCGCTTCTTAGGCCTCATTTGGAGTACAGTGTCCAGTTCTGGGCACCGCATTTCAAGAAAGATGTGGAGAAATTGGAGAGGGTCCAGAAAAGAGCAACAAGAATGATTAAAGGTCTAGAGAACATGACCTATGAAGGAAGGCTGAAAGAACTGGGTTTGTTTAGTTTAGAAAAGAGAAGATTGAGGGGGGCCATGATAGCAGTTTTCGGGTATCTAAAAGGGTGTCATAAGGAGGAGGGAGAAAACTTGTTAATCTTGGCCTCTGAGGATAGAACAAGAAGCAATGGGCTTAAACTGCAACAAGGGAGGTTTAGGTTGGACATTACGAAAACGTTCCTAACTGTCAGGGTAGTCAAACACTGGAATAAATTGCCCAGGGAGGTTGTGGAATCTCCATCTCCAGAGATATTTAAGAGTAGGTTAGATAAATGTCTATCAGGGATGGTCTAGACAGTATTTGGTCCTGCCATGAGGGCAGGGGACTGGACTCGATGACCTCTCGAGGTCCCTTTCAGTCCTAGTATTCTATGATTCTATGACTACATAGAACTTTTATGTGACCTATAGCCAAACACCACAGAAGATGGAATAAGAAGAACAAATACATTTTCATTTAACAATAGGAAAGAATTCCTATAGCCAAATGGAGATATTGGAGTTAAGGGTATTAACACCAGATAAATTGTCTTGATTTGCATTGGTTTCATTAAGTTGTACACTAAATCAATTAGGATTAGTATCAACTAACACCCAAATCCATGTGTGTAACAAGCTCTTTTAATATTAATCTTTTCTGGGAGTCATGCTACAGGATTCACCAATTAGTCACACTGTCATGAATAAAGCAATATGCAATTTTCCTTTTACATCTTGCAGATATACTAAGGAGTGAAAAACTGTATTTCCCATCCACATTCTCTCCTGCCTGCATTAGGCTTAGACAGATATATGTCCAAAATGCTATGTTGTAAGGTATGTTTGCTTTCAACTAAGTTATTTTTTTAAAGCATGCTCACTGTTATCCTTTATAATAATAATTTCAAAGTTTACAAATGCACTGAATGACTGATACAGATTAGAATGCATATACAACAAACAGTACATTCCCATGAGCCATAACTGAATATTCCTCTACACATCCTGTATGCTCTAGAGCATGTCTTTGATCTAGTTCATGTTTCACATCCTGAATCCCACATAACAACTGTAAACTGTCTAGAGGAGTGGGTGCTTGTGTATAGTGTGCCCTCGCCTCTCTTTAACCTTCTAAAGCAATCTTTCCTATTCAGTTCCAATTTTTAAACAAGAAATACCTCCACTGACACTTGTTTTCATAATAAAGAATTAAACACTTTTCAAAAAGTGTCATTGTGAGGTGCTGGAAGGACAGAGATGCACATTCTGTCCACGAAGAAGTTTTTAGCAGACTTTGTTAATCATCCTATGAAAAATTAATGTAAGAAGATGGGTTAACTATGGCCTTTCCTGCTCCCTCTGCTCTGGTGGGAGAAGTCACAGGAGAAACAGATTTTTGGAGTGGCTTCCTGCTACCTCTAGTATCACCACCTTGTTTGATGGAGATGTTGAAGCAACAGTCCAGTATCTTCTTTCACTGCTGTTGCCCCCACCTGGATGCTCCCCTATTGCAAGAGACTTGGGCTACCGGTGGTGGTTGGAATGGCTCCCAGTCCTGGTAGAAGAGAGCTGAATGGCTACAATAAGCCCAGCTAGCTCTTCCATGGCTGCTGGCCTGTTTCCTTCATTATAGTCATTACAGTCATTACAGTTCCTTAATTATAGTCATCTGTGCACTTGTCTCTACAGAAGGGCGTGGCAAACTCCTGATGGTTCCGCTGGGGGCAGGATTGCCTTTACACTTAAGGTGCGTCTAGACTGGCAAGATTTTGCGCAAAAGCATCTGCTTTTGCGCAAAAACTTGCCAGCTGTCTACACTATTCGCTTCAATTTGTGCAAGAGCACTGACTTTGTAATGTACAAAATCAGTGCTTCTTGCGCAAATACTTTCCCGCTCCCGCTCAGGGATAAGCCCTCTTGTGCAAGAATACTTGTGCAAGAGGGTCAGTGTAGACAGGCACCTTAATTTTTTGCGCAAGGAAGCCCGATGGCTAAAATGGCCATCGGAGCTTTCTTGCGCAAAAGCACGTCTGGATTGGCATGGATGCTTTTGCACAAAAGCACTTTTTGCGCAAAAGCTTCCTTACCAATTTAGACGCTCTTTTGAGGAAATACTTTTAACAGAAAAACTTTTCTGTTAAAAGTATTTCCACAAAATCATGCCAGTCTAGATGCAGCCTTAGGGTGTGGCTAGACTGCATTCCTCTGTCGGAAGAGGGATGCAGATTAGGCAGGTCGACATTGCAAATGAGGAAGGGATTTAAATACCCCCTGCCTAATTTGCATAAAATGGCCGTCACATTTTGCAGACTCAGCACTTTGTCTGCAAAAAGCGGCAGTCTAGAGGGGGAATCTGTCGAGAAAGAAAGCTTTTTTCGACAGATCCTGTAAACTTCCTTGCAGGAGGCATAAGGGATCTGTCAAAAAGGGCTTTCTTTCTCGACAGATCCCCCTCTAGACTGCTACTTTTTGCAGACAAAGTGCTGAGTCGGCAAAACGCGGTGGCCATTTTTATGCAAATTAGGCACGAGATATTTAAATCCCTGCTTCATTTGCAATGTCGACCTGACTAATCTGCATCCCTCTGCTGACAGAGGGATGCAATCTAGACATACCCTTAGGGAGTAAAGCATCCACCTCTTTCTCCAGAAGATTACCTACATCCTTGTGATGCGTGGAGTGCCCCTTCCCAGTCCAACTGTGTGGAGCAAGATTCCAAAGACTACCCCAAAGGCTGTGTATGAGACCTGGCATTACACTACTGGGTGACAGCCAAAGCATCCAGTCTGGTGACTGATTTCATGTAATAAATTGGTCTACTCAGAGTATTAAAAAGAACAGCGAAAGCTATTGTACATGCAGTTAAGCTGCAATATAAGGAACGTAATCAATGGTAAACAGAATTCACAAAGGAATTTATAAATGGGAAGATTAGGAGAATTAAAAAGAAGACAAAGTAATACACAAACAATTAGCGGATGAAAAGAAAATAATCAGCAACAAAAATCAGCACAGGATCTACACAGTTATTGGAAAGTTTTTAAATAATTAAAGGAATTTCCCTGAGGAATCTGATTTCTAGTTGCTATAGACAAAGGATTAGAAATTATGCAGAAAGTACAAGAAAGGTAAAACATGGTAAACATCAGAAGTACCTGTATTAAGGAAATTTCAAGATGAGACCCTATATTCTTCTCTTTAGGCCAGGGGTGGGGAACCTTAGGCCAAGGGGCTGGATTCAGCCCCTGGCTTGCCTGGATCTGGCCCCCCAAGGCACAGGGCTCCCCCCAGCATTAGGGAACCTATGCTGGTACTCCAGCCCCTTGCTGACCCACCATGGGGCTGAAGCACACAAAATCTACTAGGCTGAGCCCCCGTTATGGTCTGGTGAATGTGGAGAGTGTCTTTCTCCTTTCTCAGTTGGGAGCCACATCACTGAGGGGTTTTTTGTGTGTCTTTTTTGCTTCTCGCTTGTGATTTTTCCAACTGATTTTTCTGTGGGTCAGCAGCCCCCGACCCAAAAAAGTTTCCCACCCCTGCTTTAGGCCATGGGATCAAAACTATGAGATTGCCCTAGAAACATAAACCATGCTAGTTATAACAAAAAGCTTTTTTTGAGAACTGCATTAGAGCCTTATTTTGAAACTGTTAACTAGCACCATCTCCACAGCTGAATTAACTGTGTTTAATCACTGTGCTTGAGCATGGTTTAAACTCAGCCCGTTGCTGACAGAGTTATAAATGCTGCTGGACAGTCCCAAAGTATGTTAAACTGTAACAGTCTGTGTTATTTAACTCTGTCAAAGCAATGTAATTTTGTTGGGCCAGCTGATGTTATATAAATAAACTATTTGGGCCACATCCTTAGGTATATTTGTTAGGTTAGGTTGTTTCAGTTGTTTAGACAAGGCCGGACAACCTATCAGACATGATTCACAGGAAGAAATCTCTGTCCATAATGGTTAAGGAAGACATACTTGAATCCTGCCCTTGACAAGTTAAAAACATATTGTGCAATCAACCTGGTGCTGCTACCCACAGTGGGTATGTCTACACTACCCCGCTAGTTCGAACTAGCGGGGTAATGTAGGCATACCGCACTTGCAAATGAAGCCCGGGATTTGAATTTCCCGGGCTTCATTTGCATAAGCGGGGAGCTGCCATTTTTAAATCCCCGCTCATTCGAACCCCGTGCAGCGCGGCTACACGGGGCTCGAACTAGGTAGTTCGAACTAGGATTCCTATTCCGAACTACCGGTACACCTCGTTCCACGTTCGTTCATTATGCAAATGAAGCCAGGGAAATTCAAATCCCGGGCTTCATTTGCAAGTGCGGTATGCCTACATTACCCCGCTAGTTCGAACTAGCGGGGTAGTGTAGACATACCCAGTGTGGTTAGTGCTATAATACATAGGCTTGTAATTAGAATTGGTAAAATATTTTGGGGGTTGAAACTATCTTGTTTTTCAGTGAAAAATGCAGATTCAGTGACATCAACATGTTTGGCTAATTCTTGTCAGTTTTGGGGAATTTGTTGGAAAAAAATTTACTAGGTTTAAACAAAAGTTTTATTTTTAAGTTTGCAATGACTTTTTGTTTTGAAATTCCCCTCAAATTTATGAATTAAACATTGAAATAAAAACATTTTGGGTAAAATTAAATATTTGGTTTGACTTGAAACAATTTTTTCCTGACTTTTTCTGTAAAATTTCATTTGCAGTTTGACTTGAAACAATTTTAATTTTTTATTAAATAGCTTTTAGTCATACAGGATGAGTATTTACTCTCAGAAATATGCCCATTTCCCACAAAAAACTTTTTTTGGAAGAACATTAGAAAGGTATAATTAGCCACAGAGATATGAAATACCTCTTTCTGGATTTTGTTTTTCTGGACAATGCAGGTAAAGATGACTAGTTGGCTACTTCTAGACTGGCATGATTTTCTGCAAATGCTTTTAACGGAAAAGTTTTCCGTTAAAAGCATTTGCGGAAAAGAGCGTCTAGATTGGCACAGACGCTTTTCCGCAAAAGCATCCGTGGCCAATCTAGACGCACTTTTGCGCAAAAAAGCCCCGATCGCCATTTTCGCAATCGGGGCTTTTTTGCGCAAAACAAATCTGAGCTGTCTACACTGGCCCTTTTGCGCAAAAGGACTTTTGCCCGAATGGGAGCAGCATAGTATTTCCGCAAGAAGCACTGATATCTCACATGAGATCGTCAGTGTTCTTGCAGAAATTCAAGTGGCCAGTGTAGACAGCTGGCAAGTTTTTCTGCAAAAGCATATGCTTTTGCGGAAAAACTTGCCAGTCTAGACATGGCCATTGTGAGCAGTGGTGAGTTGGCTATCATTACCTCACATTTCCTCTTCCCAGGTAACTTAATATAATAACACTGAATCTCAAAGTAGAGAATAACTTTTCTCTCTCTCTCGAAATATATAAAAAAAAATTCCTGCAGGACAACAGAATGACATCATCACATCATCTGCATTCACAGGCGCCAAGTCCCACCACTCCCAGCCTGGCCCTCCCCAGGGGCCACATGGAGAGCTGGGGCTGCCATGCTGTGGTCCTGGTCCTGGCCTGGCCTGGCTCACCCCACCCCAGTGGGTGGGAGAAGGGGGGCAGCTGGGGCCAGTGTTCCCTCTAAGCTGCAAGGCGGCACAACTTCACAGGTGATTAATCAGCCCTGCCAGGCAGTCAGCTCCATGAATGGGAGCTCTGAGCCTCTGACTGGGCAGGGCTGATTAATCACCTGTGCAGCTTCACTGCCCCTCAGCTTAGAGGGAACATTGGTTGGGGTTGCAGCAGCCTTGGTCTGGCTCTCCCTGTCAGCCAGGGAGAGAGCCAGGGCTTGTGTGGCCTCAGCCCAGCCCTCCCAGCAGCCACTTACTAGGGTGGAGCATTACTGAGCCAGGTCTGCTGCAGTCTCAGCCTCGGCGTGGCCCTCCCTAGCGGCCATGGTCGGAGGAGAACTGGGGCTGCCCCACCACAGCCTTGGTCTGGCCTTCCCTGGCGGCTGGGGGAGGGAGAGCTGGGGCTGCCTACCACCGAGAGAGGTGGATTGGCAAGCATAGCGAGGAAGGGGCACAGCCCCCTAGTTACTTAAATGTACACACAAGTGAAATGTTTCCATGTTGCAAGATCATTAAAGGGGACAAAAGCCAAAAGAATTATCACGATATGAGCTTCTGAAAAGTAAATAAGAATCCTCCCTCTTCTGTGAGGCTTTTGCCAGCAGTCTGCCTTGAAATGTGTTGGTGTGTCGGTTCTAGAGAAAACTCAGGTGGTTCTATGGGCCTGATCCTGCTTCCATTCTTGTAATTATCAAAACTCCCATTGGTCAGAGTGGGGAATGAGAGGGGGAACAGGCAAAATTCATTCTGAGAGGAACCTCATGAATATTCTGGTGGCCTGGGGGGGGGGGGGGAGGAGCGGAGGCAGAGCTAAGTCTGGCTTGGCAGCTGATGGAAGAGCCAGCGCTGCTACCCCCTAGAGAAAGGGGGTTTGGTGAGCATAATGAGAAGGTGGCACAGTCCCCTAGTAGCACTAAAGAAAGTATCTAATGTGCATCATAAACAGACCCATTGATTTAATTCAACATTAATAATGAATTTCTTGTGACCTAGATCTAAAATAACTCTCATTTCACTATATTGTTATTTATGATACATGGAACTGAAAACACACACAGTGATGCAATATAATACTGACTGGCAGAATCCTTTGTAGAAGAACGACTACTTTTAAATCCATTAATGAGTGGCCCAGCAGATTAAAATGTTCCCCTACAGGTTAATGCATGTTACCATTTATAAGGTCTGACTTGTGTCCATTTATCCTTTGTCAAACAGACTGTCCGGTTTGGCCAATATACATGGCAGGGGGCACTGCTGGCACTTGATGGCATAGATCACGTTGGTGGATGTGCAGTTGCATAAGCTTCTGATGTTGTGACTTATATGGTAGGTCCTGTGATGGTGTTGCTTGTATAGATGTGTGGACAGAGTTGGCAGTGGGGTTTGTTGCAGGGGTAGGTACCTGAGTGAGGACATGGGAGGCTGATATGCTAGGTGGGGGAAGGCATTGCCTTCCCAAACCACCAGGCTGGCTCCACTCACATTCCGTTCCCTAGAACGCCTACTGTAGGCTTACTAGGGTGGAACGTTGCTGCCCTCAGCGCCCGCCCTCCCCTTGCTCTGGCCCGGGGAGGCTAGGGCTGCGTGCCTTCCCTCCCTCCCCTCTGTACTGGGAGGGCGGCATGCTGCCTTGCCTCTCCATAGTGTGGGGTGGGTGCGAGGAGGTGTTGTGGCTCCGGTGGAGGTCAGGGCCTCGTCGGAAGGGGCAGAGCTGGGAGCAGGGCTGGGGATTTGCCTCCTCTCAGCCCTACCTTCACCCACTGCCCATGGGTGAGGATGTCTGAGGTGTGATGTGAGGCTGCTGGAAAGAATTAACTTCAGGTTAGAGGGTTGTCTGTAGGTGGGGACTGGCCTGTCTCCCAAAGCCTGTGAGTGAGAGGGGTCATTTTCCAGGACAGGTTGTAGATTGGAGGGGTTTAAGCTGGGGATTGTAGGTGATGACTAGTGGTGTTCTGTTATTTTCCTTGTTGGGTCTGTCTTGAAGAAATAGATTCTCAGTGTCACTAGCTGGGAGAGTACACCCAGCAGGTGTGTGGATTACAATAACACCCTGTTTGTTATTATAATAAAGTTAGTTGATTCTTGAGGGAAAATATATAGTTGTCATTGACTTCTTTTTGTTCTGTGGACAGAGGCTGTCAGTCAGTCTGGCAAACACAGAAGCTCTAAGGATGTAAAGCTTCATAACTTATATTTGTTTTTCAGTATTTGGAGGTACCAGATGGAAAGCTATAAATATCTTCCTAACTGCTTACTTGTCTGGCAGGCTGATAAACGTCTGTTTTCTAAGGTTTAAAATATATCTGATGTAAACAAAAATTGTGCCATCACTGAAGGTCTTTGTTGTAGTTTCATTCAAAATGTCATTTTTTAAAGACCTGCAGTAAAATCCTATGAATGCTGACTGAAAAATCGAACAGTTGGGTTTTATTTTTTTCCATCACAACATGTTTTGGTCAAATAACAGTAACAAAGAAAAATACAATTTATTTGGAGAGCTGAATATTTATTGGCTAAGCAATTGTGTCACAATAGCCTAGGAATAATTTGAATAATACCATTGAGAAAGCAGGATTTTTATCATAGAGTGAGTGGAGCAGGTTCTAGGGGCTACACTCTCTTCTTGGACAATTTTCTCATGCTCTCTTGCCATCTAATCCAGAGCAAAAGTTGGGCTGAACAATATACATTGTTCCACATAGAAATAACCAGATGTAGAGTGTGGTACAGAAATCACACTGCCTCAGGGAGACCAAATATGCCTCAGAAAGGCACCGTGCTCCCCAGATGTGCTGAGTTGTGTGTCCAAAATTTGGGACAGAGCTTTTTGTGCAGCAGGCCTCTCCACATACAACTACTCCACTCTGAAGCTAGTGCATGAGGAAAGAGAAAAGGGAGGCTTGGCTCTGCCTGATTCTTTCCTTCCATGCTTCCAGAGGGAAGATTATGAGGTGCAACACATGTATGGGGGATCTAATTTTGAGGGCTTTTCCAGAGAGAAGCTGGTGAATTCTTATTTCCTCCAGAACAGCTCTAGATTTCAAACATCAGTTCAAGAGTCGTCAGATCTGCTACCCTGTAGAAAAATAGGCATTTGCTAAATTCAAACCTAGACGAAAGATCAGATTGGGGGTGTTTAAATCTGGAGTCTTGGTTCAGTTCCAGTTTCCAGCAAGCATTCTACCCCAGACTAAGGTGTTTATGATTATTACTATTTCTTGATGGCTATTTATACAAGATCCAAAGTGTATATGAGAGTGGCAGAGGTGGTAGGGTGCCTGTCCAGATAATTTTGCCATTTCACTCAGATGGATACAATGTAGGAATTGTTTTATTTGGAGTACTTGGAATTTTTCATTGTATTAGAGAATAGCTGGGAGATTACGGGGATGTAAATGCTTCTTGTTTCACTGTTCTGATTAATTTCATTAGGCCTATTAACTATTACTGTATAATAAATGCCTCACATGCATTTTTGTATTGAGAAGGAATCTAAAGGGAGTGCTGTGTAGATTTGCCAATGAGAGCAGCACTTGCTGAATCCCCTCTGTAAGGATATGTCTACACTAGCCACCCTAGTTCGAACTAGGGTGGCTACTGTAGGCATTCGAACTTGCAAATGAAGCCCGGGATTTAAATATGCCGGGCTTTATTTGCATGTTCTCAGGCGCCGCCATTTTTAAATGCCCCATAGTTTGAACTACCTGCCCGCGGCTACACGCAGCACTGACTAGATAGTTTGAATTAAAGCTCCTAATTCGAACTACTATAACTCCTCTTTGCAGTAGCCGTTGGCAGGTAGTTCGAATTATGGGGCATTTAAAAATGGCGGCACCTGGGAACATGCAAATAAAGCCCGGCATATTTAAATCCCGGGCTTCATTTGCAAGTTTGAATGCCTACATTAGCCTCCCTAGTTCGAACTAGGGTGGCAGTGTAGACATACCCTAAGGCTGTCTTGCATGTTACAGGTAGATATATGGTCAGTATTTTAATGTTACATAGGAGTGTGAATTTTTTAAGTGACATTTTTATACATTAGTAAAAGCCCTAGTATAGACATGGTATTAAAAATAGTGTTTGCTGATATAGTTTATTTCGTTCTGGGAACTGGTGAACTCTACTGATAGAATCATTCTTTTACCAGCCTAAGCTGCGTTTCATTGGCCATGACAGGAAATCTTTTCTAGCCTGAACTAGACGTTTTCCAGTGGAACTTTTTTGTTTTGTCTTCACAAACGCTGGCTTCTTGGCAACAAATGTTCTAGGTGCCCATATCAATTCTGACAAAATTCAGACAGAAGCCAGGCAGGTTTCCAGTCTATCTCTGCCTTGCCAGGCAGATTTAAAAACCTGCCTCCTTTCTTTCCAGCTCACGTGCTTGGCTTCTCAGCAGCCTGATTAGAATGGAGAGAGCCTGGAGGCCTGTTAGCCCTGGTTTGTGGCTCTTTTGCAGCCCAGGTTCCTGGGTCTTTCAAGATCCCAGCTTCATTGTAGCCTGGAAGGTCAGCTGCTTGGGTGTAAAGGCTCCCAGAGCTTCCAGCTCCTCAGCAGCTTCCTCTCCCAAATTCCTTGTGGGCTCTGGGCAACTGGGGGAGCCATAGAAAGTTTTAAATGAAACAGGTTGACTTGCAGGAACTGCTATTTTTAGTCCTGCACCCTGCGTCCCGTGAGCCCAAGACAAATGACCTTGGCTCTGAGAGTTGGTGCCATGGATTTTTCTTTGGAGTGTTAACCTACCCTTAGTCACAAACCTGAGATATCAGTTTGCGTTCCCATCACAGGACAGACCGCCTGCCCAGCCCGGGTCAGTCTGTCCTGCTCTGGCAGGCTAGTCTCTACTACCTAGTGCTCATTTGATTCCCCAACTTAGAGGGGAAAGGTAGGCTTAGCATGTTCTTCTTTTATCTCTTTTTGCAGTTCTGTTTAATGACAGTGTGACTCCTTGCCTGTTGAAGATCAAGTGCCATGGACAGTGCGTATAAGGCAAATGCTAGGTGCTAGTAAAATAAATAAATGTCCCGTTACTGTGCTCTAACAAATTTTGGATCAATGATATCAGTGTGAACTTGTTCTCAATCAGTACTAAAAATAGGAGGGAAAGAAAAACAGTACAAGTGCTTGAAGTAGTTCTGTAAGAAAACAAGCCAAGCAAATATGCAAGTTATTTACCACTTCGGATATATCTAGATAGCTATATGTAAGTATATCTATATCTATGTAACAATTTGGGAGTGAATTCTGGATCACAAACAAATGCCAAGAAAAAAACATCAAAGGTGAACTGCTCTACAAGCACGCGCCACTAGGTGGTGGTAAAATCTCAAGCCTTCAGTAATGAAATGTGTGGGAAGAGAAGTTGGAGGCAAAGAAGGGGGTAGAGGAGGAGCCACAGATGGAGCACTGAAGTCATTAACTCTCTGAGACTATATAAGGGCAGTTGCACCGGTAAGTACTTTATACCTGGGCAGCCTTGGCTCTATGGATTTGAACATTCTTTTTCATTTAGCCCCTGATGATGGACAGGCAGGAGAGCTGAAACTTGTGGCAGCTAGAGGGAAAGAATACAAGCTATGAAGAGAAATAGGATCTGAAGGAACACTTCTGGTAAATAAGTACAACTGCCTCTCAATTGTATAGAAAATGACACTTTTAAAAATGGAGAGTAGTTTATCTGAAAAGCCTTTGCATTTTATTTTCACTGGGTGACTGACAGCAAGCTAGGTAGGTTGTGCTTATTAAGAGTTTTATTGCTTATGATATTCCTCAAAATGTTTTCATTAGTGGAAAAGATGCCTTGATTAAAATACCCATAATTTGAATAGCATACCCATGGTGATTCCATACCATTCCCTTGTGATTTTAGTGGGCAAGTTAAAATATTTAAATCTTAACTACAAGAGAATACAACAGTGTGAAACCTGAGCTATGTAGATTTGTCTTGTTTAATGGTTTAAAACAGTATTGTTAAACTGAGTATGTTAGTCTGGAGGAGATAAGCTGTTTATATCACAGGTTATGCAAACATAAGCAGTACAAAGGTCAGGAAAAACATTTAAATCTTGTGCTTAAAAGTCTCAATCCTTAATTCTTGCAGGAATTCCAATTTTATATAAGCATGATCAGATGAAAAGAGACTGTCTGATCTCAGCTATGAATGGTGTATTCTTACGGGTTTCAAGGCTGCCAGCATTGAGACACCTATCAGATACTATTTGTTGTCCTGTAGGTATTTAGCTGAAAATGTGTTCACCAGAATTTCCAGAAAAACTGTGTCTTTCCCTGAACACATCAATCAACATTGGTGAATGAACCAAAGTCTGAGGAGAAAGAAGAATAAAAAAGGGAATATATCTCTCTATTAGTTTGTGATTTTAATTCCCCTATGAGCAAGGATAGCTGGAAAAATCCTGTGAATTTATGTCAGGGTAACTTAGAGTAAATATAGAATGTGGAGTTGTTGAGATCTGGATATATATACTGAGCTAAATAGAAATATTTGATTCCATTTGATATTTGCTTTTCTAACTCCTACTTGTTTTTGTCATGCTGTCATTTTTTTTGGGCAGGGCTTCTTATCTTTCTCGAAAATGCATTTACCACCGGGTTTTACAAGTCCTTTGGAAAGAAGAGAGCATATTTGCTTCCAGAGATGAACTCATCCCACCAGCTACAAATTCCAGAACTTAACTTGAGTACTTTTGGCAGCAACTTTACTGTACCTACTGTCAAGAGCAAGTCATCACCATGTGAGCAAGTGGTCATAGCAGTGGAGGTGTTTCTGATACTGGGCATTATAAGCCTCCTTGAAAATATCTTGGTCATCTGTGCAATAGTTAAGAACAAGAACTTGCACTCGCCTATGTATTTCTTTGTGTGCAGTTTAGCAGTAGCTGACATGCTGGTCAGTGTTTCTAATGCTTGGGAGACCATAACAATATATTTAATAAACAATAGGCATCTAATTATGGAAGATGCTTTTGTACAACATATAGACAATGTTTTTGATTCATTGATCTGCATATCTGTGGTGGCTTCCATGTGCAGTTTGCTGGCTATAGCAGTAGACAGGTATGTCACTATTTTCTACGCCCTACGATATCACAACATCATGACAGTGAAAAGATCAGGGCTTATCATTGCATGCATATGGACATTTTGCACTGGCTGTGGCATTATCTTCATTCTTTATTATGAATCAACGTACGTTATCATTTGTCTCATCACAATGTTTTTCACCATGTTATTCCTCATGGTCTCTCTGTACATACACATGTTCCTCTTGGCTCGTACTCATGTCAAGAGAATAGCTGCCTTACCTGGATACAATTCTGTCCATCAAAGGACCAGCATGAAGGGAGCCATCACACTGACCATGCTGCTAGGTATCTTCATTGTTTGTTGGGCTCCATTTTTCCTCCACCTCATTCTGATGATTTCTTGCCCTCAGAACCTCTACTGTGTTTGCTTTATGTCTCACTTCAACATGTACCTCATTCTCATCATGTGCAACTCAGTGATCGATCCCTTGATCTACGCCTTTCGTAGCCAGGAAATGCGGAAGACCTTCAAGGAGATTATTTGTTGCTATAGCCTGAGACTCGCCTGTGGGTTGCCGAGCAAGTATTAGGAAAATGCATTTTTGAATGAGGAAACCAAGATGCAACATCATTATTGATCAGGAAAATCATGCATTAAAATTCTTAGCATCTTCTTGCCTATTTGTGCTGAAGGGACTATAAAGTGTCTTTCTACCTTATACTTGTAATAATGATAATATTTTTATTGGAAATTAGAAAGCTGTTTTCTAGTTTTATATTATTTGGTCTATTTCCCTCTCCATATACACCTTTAATTCTAACTGGCATTAATAAGAGTTACCATGTGCATGTGTATTGAGAGAAGAATAGAAAAGCTGGGGCCAGATCAAGCCAGGTATCTTATAGAACTAGCAGAAATTTCATCCTTTCCCTCCTTTTATGGGAAGGATTTATCAATAAGTAGGTGTGGGCAGGATATGCTCATTTGCCTCACTGCCAAATCAGTGAGCATTAACAGACACACAGCCAATACGTGAGGTTTTAGTTATATTTTCTTAGGGTACAAAAAGGCTTACTGTGATTATCCAGTGCAAGAATGGACAAGTTTTCTGCCAGTTCCTTCATTGACATAATGCTGATCATAGAGATTCTTTAGGTATTAAGTAAAAAGTATAATCGGTATATTTCCCGGTACATACATGTCAGCGAACACAATCATGAACAACGGTATGTATGTATATACATACAAATACCACCAATTTTTGTATCCCAATCGTGATTGTTGCACTCACAAAATACATACTACACAAGAGGTCAAATGTAACTGAAACATTTCCCAAAACTGAACATAGTATTTTGTGGCACCTGTCTCAATTTGTTCCACTGTTTTTATCACTGTATATCTAAGCAAAGGTGTACCGCATGCTGGTTTTAAGGATGTTGTGCTTCATACTGAAGGCAGTGTTGAAAATGGGTTTTTCTGGACCCTGAAATGAGTACAGTATATACGGCTTCCAGATAAACAAAGGTACCCACATAACATTTTGTGGGGAGAAAAGGTTTGGCCAATAAGCATGCTAGAGGCAGCAGGAAGTTTATTAGGTTGGGGTGGATTTGGGGCACTTATTGGAGAAATTTGGGTCCTAGAGAACATCTTTCATGAGGGGCATTACATAAAGCAGGGAAGGTTGTCAAGGCATGCTGGAGATGGCTGCCAGCAAAAGATGGCTCCCAGGAACATGGAGAATGTACAACATGTTTACATGCAACTAAGCCAGCATCTGGTTCGGTTTTCTCTGAGCAAGCTGCCATTTTCATAAACTACAGCAACCGTCTTATAAGCCATTTGCATCCTGTTGTGTTCTCTCCAACACTGTATTCTGTAGTAGCTATTTAATGTGAAGAATAGTGGATTTGGTCAGAGATGAAGAAAGTACAATCCAAGAGCCACAAAATATACTAATTTTTCTTCCATGGAGTGATACAGATCTCCAGAATGTCCTCTTAAGTGCTGGATTTTTACATTTAGATGCAAGATACATGCAAATGCACTGAGGAAACAGTTCCATATCGACTGCATGTCTGAAATGTAAGGCCTTATCCAAAGCCCATTGACAGACACTCATTAGCCCAATTGACTTTGGATTAGGCCCTTAGATTGCAGCCTAATTTAGAAAATAACTTGGGTGTTTTATTACAAATTTCTATTTTTGCTCCAAACTCAGCAGCTCATGCTGAACTAACTTCAAAAACCAGAACTCCAGAGACCCACAGTATTAAGAAAACAGTTGAATATCTTCAGGTCTACATTTTAAATGTGGAGATTTGTGGTACTGTAATACGCTGTCATCAGCTTCCCTGACATACCTTTTTTTCTTCTCTGCAGTGGAGATTGGATGATAAAGCTTTGGACGTGTGTTTGGAAAATAGTCAAGTTTGCAAAACGAGAGCCATATACTGCCCTTGATCAGCAGCCTCAGCTCTCATTTACATGAATGGGCATTTCACTCAGGGTATGTCTACACTTGCTCCCTAGTTCGAGCTAGGGATGCAAATGTAGCTGACCAAAATTGCCTATGAAGCTGGGATTTAAATATCCTGTGCTTCATTAGCATACTCTCGCCCGCGTGTTATTCCGCTCAACAGCTGATTTGAACCAGGAAGTGCACTCTGTGATGCGTTAGTTCGAATCAAACTTCTTGGTTCAAACTAATGTTACTCCTCATTTGTTGTGCTCATATTTAAATCCCCGCTTCATTAGCAATTTTGGTCGGCTACATTTGCATCCCTATCTCGAACTAGGGAGCAAGTGTAGACGTACCCTTCAGAGTGGAGAGACCTGTATACAGAATTTTAGTGTACAGGTTTTATCAGGAACCCACCAATACTTTCAGGGCCAGACTCTTCCTTTAGTTATTCCTGAGTATGGAATTTCACATAGGCAGAATCTCACTTCAAAATGCAGTTTGCTCCAGTGCCAACTTCACCATTTAAATCCCACTTTTAAGATGGATTTAAGGAGCATGGAGTCACTTTGCACTGGGGGCAATTTTACTCTAGGTAGGGAGAAAATGAGATAGTGCACTTAATTTGCAGCAACACCATTAAAGGCACAACATGTCATCAAATTACTGTGTAAATAAACCATGAAATTCTCATTAGGTAATTCAGTTTGAATATATGTATATATAGAGGTAGGTGGTATTGTAAATAACTGTAAATCAGTAAATAGGAAATCAAAACTGTGTACAATCTTTGGATATTTTCTTGAATTGTACATTACCTCAATTTTTTGTTTTTGCTCTGGAATTTTATTCAATGTAAAAAGATAAGTATCTGAGGTAATTATTAAAGTGAAGGGTGGGAAAACCCACTTGTTGAATATTCATTATAATGTATTTTCTGGAGTCTATCTGGAAAACTGATGGTATTGTTGGGGTGTTACTTCATGTGGCAAATTGGAAACAATTATTGGGGAAGGGAATATTATACCCCAAGATTTCATGTTCCAGTTTAAATTGATATTTAGTGGCAGGTGCTGGAGGGTCCATGAGGATCTAATGAGAAAGCACGTGTCCATCCTCTGGCACATGCAGCAGATGCAGGCCCAGATATGGACCAAGCTGCTGTAGCAGGGCCACAACATCTGTGCCACTCTCTGGGAGATGATGGCCTACCCAGCTCCTGTCCCTGCTCCTGTCTCTGACCACCCCATGCCTGCTCCTGCTCCCCCCTGCTATGCCTGACCTTGTTCCAGCCCCCTCCCCCCCTGCCTATCCCCCTGTCCTCCCAGGACCTCTCCACCCTCAAGGTCACCAAGGTCCCCAGACATAAGATGGAACTACCACCCAAACCACGCGCCGGTCTCAGTCCCAGCTCTGAGCCTCTCCTACCCCCTCCAAGGTTCTCACCCCTCACTCCCCATATTCAGGTTCTCAGCCCACCCCTTCCTTCCCAGTTACTTTTGTCCCAAATAAAAAAGCAAACAGTTATTTTTTTAACCAAACAGGTTTTTTGTCTTTGTTGGGGGGAAAGGGAGTGGTTGTTGTGTGAAAGGCAAAGAGGGGCAAGGCCCCTAGTGTGGAGGCCCTGGGGAGAGTTACTGGGTTATTGCATCCTTCAGAGAAACAATCCCTCAGTGCCTCAAGGCTGGGCACCCCCACTTGATGGCCTCCCCCTTCCTCTCCACAATGTTGTGGAGAACACAAAAGGCTGAGACTACCTGGGGGATGTTTGCTCCTCCACATTGAAGTGAGTCAGAAGGCACCTGAACCACGCCTT
This sequence comes from Pelodiscus sinensis, assembly GCF_052426305.1. Classification (NCBI taxonomy): domain Eukaryota; kingdom Metazoa; phylum Chordata; order Testudines; family Trionychidae; genus Pelodiscus; species Pelodiscus sinensis. Next base: position 90,340,918 of record NC_143053.1, read on the forward strand.
CAAGCACCCAAAGGCACATTTGCCTGGATGCGGACCCTACCCAGGTGGGCATTTAAACGGTCCTTGCTTGGGTCCAGGTGGCCAGTGTACAGCTTCATAAGCCACAGCATGAAGGGGTAGGTTGCGTCCCCCATGATGCACAGTGGCATCTCAATGTCCCTGACCCTGACGTTGCACTCAGAGAAGAAAGTGCCAGCCACCAGCTTCTGGTACAGGCTGGAGTTGCAGAGGACATGGGCGTTGTGCACGTTCCCCAACCATCTGACGAAAATGTCACTGAACTGTCCACTGTGGTCAACCAGGGCCTGGAGAACCATGGAAAAATATCCCTTGTGGTTTATATACTGAGCAGCATAGTGTTCTGGGGCATGGATGGGGATGTGGGTTCCATCTATCACCCCTCTGTAGTTGGAGAGCAGAGGGCAGCAAATCTGGCCACGATGGGGTCCAGGTCTCCCTGGTGGATGACCCTGCACAGAAGGACGGTGCTTCTGGCCCTCACCACCTGCAGAAGGAGACAAGCAAACACACAAAATAGAGAATCAAAGGGGGTGCCTGAGACCTTGGGAGGTCCCCAAGCTCGCTCTCCCTCCCCCCCACAAACCCTGCAGGAGCCACCTCCTATGAATCCCGCCTCTCCCTTCAGGGCTGTGTGAGGGTGGGACTGCAGAAACTCCCAGGGATGGGGCCTCCCCCCCCGCCCACCCCATGCACTCTCAACCCCCTCTTTCCCTAGGATCCCCCTTTCCAGTACTCCCCCTTCCTCCAGGGACTACAGCCTGAGAGTGCCTTACCGCCATAAGGAGGGCCCCGACAGTGGACTTTCCCACACTGACCTGGTTGCCCACAGACCTGTAACTGTCTGGCGTGGCGAGCTTCCAGACAGCACTGGCGACCTGCTTTTCCAGGGGGATGGCGGGTTGCAGCTGGGTGTCATATCAAGGGAGGGCAGGGGTGAGCCAGGAAAACAGCTCCATGAATGTCTCCTTCCTCATGTGGAAGTTATGGAGCCACTGCTCATCATCCCATGCTCCATCACCAGCCAGTCCCACCGCCAGAACTGTCTCTCCATCGTGGGGTGCAGTTGCAAGGTCCTTGCTCCCACACACAGGCAGAGGTTCTCAAGGATGAACTCTGAGGGCCATGAAGGCAGCCTGCAAAAACTGCTGCAGAAACTGCAGCATGGTAGCATGGGACCATTGCATGCTCAGAGGCAGCCCCAGCTTCATGGCAAGGATGTGCTGTGGTGTCCTGAAGCAAGGCAGCCTGAGCACACAGAGGAAATGCTTTGCTGTTCCTCGGAGAGGTAGACAAGCAATCAGAAGAAGCTGAGAAATGGCTCTCCAGGGGGGTCCCTTTAAGCACGTGTCTCAGATAGACCTAAGGCAACAGCACCTGGAAGCAGCTGCCAACCTAATGCCCTGCCTGAATTGGTTCCGGGTGGCCTTGAATGCGAGATAGCATCCAATCAGTGTGGTCACTATCTTTCGAAATAGCAAATCACTATTTTGTTGTGCTTTTTTTGTGTGGACGCTCTCTTTCGAAATAAGCTTTTCCGGAAGATCTCTTCTGGAAAAGCTTATTCCGGAAGAAGCTTGCAGTCTACACATAGCCTTAGACACTATCATACATATACCTCATATTCAACAACTGAATGAAAACAAATTTTCTGCATTTTTGTTTTGAGCAGAATACGACGAGGAAAGACGTGAGTATTCTGATGGTTTCTGGCAGTCATCGTTATAATTCAAAGTATGACCCTTTAAGCCACTAGCCTCAAGAGAAAACCACAAGATAATTAGCCACTGGTTTCTGTCAATAATATCACCCTTGCTCATGCTGTCATTCACTTATGTTTCAATAGATATTCTGTCAATCAGGAAGACACATGCATAATATAGGTTGAACCTCTCTAGTGTGGCACCTGGGGACCTGACCAGTGTCAAACAAGAGAATTTGCCGAACAACGGGAAATCAATATTGTCTAGCAGCAGTACCAACACTTCCACTGCTTAATGGGTTCTTCGCAGACATTTAAGGGTAAATTAGAGCTAAATAACATCACAGAACTCTGAGAACAAGGACTGGTGGCTATAAACAAACCTTATGGGACTGCCGGAAACGTGGCCACACCCATAAGTGGACATCCAGATAACTGAAATCATGCCAGACCACAGATGTTGCTTGACCAGAGAGTTCCAGACTAGAAAGGTTCAAGCTGTAATAACTCTGAAAGGGTATGACTAGACTACACTGTTTTTCCAGGACGAACTGTTCCGTGTCCAGGGAATGCTCGTCTGCTTTTTTTTTTTTTTGAGGAAGAGCAAACACACTCTTTTGGAAGCTCTTGTATTCCTCGTTCCATGAATAATAAGGGGGCTTCTGAAAGAGGCGTTTTTCCCGATATTTGGCCCCATCTAGATGGGCCAAATGTCAGAAAAGCCTTTTCTGACAAAAGAATCGGAAAAAGCTACGCAAAATGCAGAGCACATTTTGTGTAACTTTTTCAGAAAAAAGCTGTAGTCTAGCTGTACCCTAATAGGGCTGAATGTTAACCAAGAAAAGCTACCCTACCTTTGTAAGGCATGCTTGATCTCTATTTCTTTCGTGATCCACTCAAAGGCCATTTCATTTTGGAATTGGTGGTGTTAAGATCGCAGAAAGTTATCTTCCGATGTTTAATTTATTTTCCCTCTAAACTTAAACACTACATATATGACCACTATTATTTCCTATACTGCATATTTCCAATTTCCCCATGTAAAAAAACCAAGAGAAAAAAGAATGGAAAACTTATTTTGTTCTTTGTGGATGCCAATAGTGTTTATTAAGAGACATTACCATAAATTGAATTTATTCTTCATTCATACCTATTGAAAATAGATGCAGCTTCCATAGAAGTCACTGGGGAAACAGCTGTGAGTTATCCATACAGTCAAAGGAAGTCGGAAGGAACGAGGAGAGTGTGAGAAAATCGAGCCACAGAGCTGTATAATAACTCTACCCAGCAAAGCTGAGCTTTGGAATCTTTGATCCATAGGGCCGCTGAAGGATTGCTCTTCTCCTCAATTTAAAGCAGCTCCACAGTTGCGGTAAGTTCTTGTGGCTGCAAAAAGCATGTTGTTGGAGTGTATGGGGATTCCAGCCATGACTCCGTCATGATCCTCTGCTGGCAATATGGCACGTTAGGATTTCCCTGTCATAGGGAAATCCTCAAGTATATAGAGCCACTAATGTGTTTTCTTGTGCTTATTTGATGCCACAAGACAAACCTGCCAGGGTGTGAGTTATGGATCTGCCTCATTATCATTAGCTTATATATTCCTGGTAATTGTTTTTCTAAACCTCTCTCTTCTGCCCCTTCACATTGGGCATGTATTTACTTAAAATGTATGAGATGTTAAGAACACTCTGTCTCTGACAGTAAAAATACAGTGAATCAATATTCCAAAATAAACAGCAACAGCTGCACATATAGCATTAGAGAACCACGAACATAAAATAAATCAAAATCTTCCCTTTCCTTAAACAAGATTTGTTTCTTTAGCAGCTCTCCTAAAAGGATGTTTCTGCCCTTGTGCCCTGAATCAACAGATTCCAGTATTACTAATATATTTGGCCCACTGTTTCTACTTTCACAAACAGACTTACAAGGGGTTAAAGTGTTAGCCAGGCATCTTGGTCAGTTCTTAGGCCCAAATTTCACAGGTGGAGTCACATGGACTCAGACTCCTGCCTGTGCTGATCTATGGGGAAGGCTGGTTACACCCATTGTGACAAGAACAATGTGTTTTTTCTATGGCATATATTGTAGAGTATGCAGCATAATGATTTTACCTGATAAATAATTTCGCTAGCCATGTTATTTTAAGTAAATCACTGGGACTATATTGAGAGTGAATTGAAAATGTGTGCTCTTAATGAGGAGGGGATAGTGGAGGAAGTTCACATGTCAGAACTATTTCACCTCAGACAATCTAATGAAGGAAGTAGGAAATGCAACAGTAGTACCATCAACCCTTCATACTGTGAACTTTGGAAGGGAAAGCAAGGAATAAGAAGAACAGGGGCCGTGTCCACACTCAGGGGTTCTTTCGAAAAAAGTACCCTTTTTTCGAAAGAACTTCCCCTGCATCCAGACTCAAGCCGCGTTCTTTCGAAATTATTTCGAAAGAACGCGGCTTTTCTTTCGATGGCGGTAAACCTCGTTTCACGAGGAAGAACGCCTTCCTTCGAAAGTTCCTCTTTCGAAGGAAGGCGTTCTTCAATGTAAAGAGGCCGTCTTCGAAAGAGAGCATCCAGACTCGCTGGGTGCTCTCTTTCGAAAAAGCGGATTTCCTCTATCGAAAGATCCGCCTGCAGTCTAGACGCGATCTTTCGAAAGAGGCTCTTTCGAAAGAAGCCTGCAGTCTAGACACAGCCATAGTGTTTATACCCAATGTCATGATGCTGAAAATGTCAGTTTGAAAATAATGTCGATAACAAGGAACTGAATAGAATAACTAAAGGTGCAATAGTCAGTCAAGAAAAGGGAAGGAAAGGAGATCATTTGGAAATGCAGATATTTTAAAACGTCACTGATAAAGGTTAAATAATATGCAATGAAGTGCTAAAGAATGAGAAGTGTTAGTACTGAAGGAAAAATATCAGATAATTTGAAGCATGTGCATAGAAAATCAAAGGGAATTTCTATAAATCCTAGTGTTACTTATTGTTTGATGATTTACCTAAGAAGAAAACCCTGAAAATGATATAGAACCAGAAACACACATTTAACTAGCTAGCTAGAATATTGCTGTATTAATAACCTAAGAACCTTTCATTAACTTTGATGGGCTTTGGATTAAGCTCTAATAGTGTTTCCATTATGTACTGCATGACACTATAGTGTCACAAATGATGGCAAAAGATTTAGTAGAGATTATGTATCCAATTAAATATATTGCGGTTGCTTTAATGTATAACTTAATTTCCCCCAAAGTTATCCAATTGTTAATTGAGATTGAGCCAGAAAAAATTCAGAAAAGAGCAACAAAAATGACTAGAGGTTTTCTCAGCCATATGAGAAAAAAAAAGGACTGAGATTTTTCAGCTTAGAAGATAGGAGACCCAGCCCTGGTCTACACTATTTGTTTTGAAATAACAAGTCTAGCGTCCACCTATCAAACCTGTTATTTTGAAATAGCGGGCTGGTTATTTCTAAATAATTACTGCTTTGCACAAGGAATAACACTAATTTTGAAATTGTTATTATATATATAGTAGCCCAGTGTCTGTGCGTCTGTAATGCTGACGTACACGGCCATGCCTCCATTTCTAGTGGAATGAGGAGTAATGGTAGTTTGAATTAGAAAGCCTAATTCGAACTACCTACTCTGTGCTGCATGTAGCCGTGGGCACGGAGTCCGCACTAACGGGGATTTAAAAATGGCAGCGCCCGGCAAGATGCAAATGAAGCCCGGGATCTTTAAATCCCTGGCTTCATTTGCCACTTCAAATGACTACATTAACCACCCTAGTTCGAACTAGGGTGGTAGTGTAGACATACCGAGAGAGAGAGAGAGAGAGAGAGAAAGTGCGCGCTCAGGAGAGAAGACCTGAAAATCCCATCTTATGATGGGCTAATTGGCTAGTTTTGAAATAGTGGTAGTGTGGACACTCTGGTGCCACTATTTCAAAGTAACTATTCCCCAGAGTTATTCAAAGTAATAACTCCCCAATGCTTCCTGAGGCTCTAAGTCGAGATAGCACATCTACATTAATGGAGCCTACCTTGGGCTAATTTTGAGGCTTCCCCATAGTGTGGACATGCTATTTCAAAATTATTATTTTGGGAGTTGTTATTTTGAAATAAGTTATTTTGAAATAATTTCCTAGTGTAGACATGTCCTGTGGGGGGATATGATTGAGATTTATAAAATCATGACTGGCATGGAGAAAGCGAATAAGGAAAAGTTGTTTACTTGTTCCCATAATAAAAGAACTAGAGGTCACCACATGAAATTAATAGGTAGAAGGTTTAAAACAAATACAAGGAAGTATTTCTTCAACACACAGTTAACCTGCGGAACTTCTTGCCGAAGGATAGGTTCAAAAAAGAACTAGATGGAGGATAGATCCATCACTTGCTATTAGCCAGGATGGGTAGGAATCGTGTCCCAGCCTCTGTTGCCAGAAGCTGGAAATGGGCAACAGGGGAGGGATCACTTGATGATTACCTGTTCTGTTCATTCTCTCTGGGACATCTGGCATTGGCCACTGTCAGAAGACCGAATACTGTACTAGATGGACCTTTGATCTGACCCAGTATAGCCGATCTGAGCTGCCACTGAAATTTAACCTTATTTTAGTTCTCTGTGCCTCCCCCCCAAATATTTGAATTCCATTTTCTTTTTGAAAGTCTGTCACATTTCAGGGACATGTACCACCTGCAATCTCCTCCCCCTACTCCAGAGTCTATCTGGGGGCACTCTTGTCAAGTGACAGGCCTGTCTCTACCTGCACTTCTCCCATAGAGGAACTCACCCCACTTTAGACTGGATCAGCAGGCTGCATCCCGTCCCCCTTATTCCCACAGTCCCATCATGCTTACAGGTGATGCCTGAGACCTCCTTTTAGCCCCTCTTGAATGCACCACTCAGGTAACAGGTTCTGCTGCCTTCACTGCTCTCTCAGTGGGTCTCTATGGTTCTACTACTCTCATCTCAGGGTAGCAGCCCACCCGGTTCCAATAGTGTTAACACAACAGGCACAGCTGTATTTTGCACTTGTGAGAAATGTCCCTCGAGCAGCCCACGAAAAGAAATTGATTAAAATGACTTAAAAGCAGCTTATTCAAAACAATCATGTTCTTTATTCTCTCAAAGGTACATAACACGGAGAGAAGCATTAAAACAACAAGAAGTCTTTAGGCGTGTAGTTTCCTCTAAAATGTATCCTTTCCTTGCACGTTTTGGTAATTTCCACTTAACCCAGCTACCTCCATTGCTAGGCAGGGAGAGACAGACCATCCCCCTGCAGCTTTCTCTTATCCGTCTCTCGCCCAGAATAGCTGCTGCCAGTTCACTCCCATGGCTCTCTAGGCTAGGGTCTTTAATATTTAATGCGCTTTTGATCTTAGGTTCAGTCCTGGGAAAAATTAACTTGCTGGACTGATTGGAGGCTGGTAGGAGGATATTTCCCAATTATTAGCTTCCCCATTGTTCCCTCAAGAACCTTGGTATTCTCTCTGGCAATAGCTCATCTTTCCAATTGTGTCATTTTGTGCTTGTTTCCCCTTTATTTAACTCTAGGAAGTCATATATCAAACAGGGAAACTGAGATGCAAATGATTTTCATAAAAATAATACAGCAGCTCATTCATTCTCCACAAAGTGCAAATAATATATATTTGTTCTGGCTTTCCTCAGTCAGAAAAGGCTGTACAGATTTTTTCCCTCAAGGCCCTTCACCTCCCCCCACTGCCTCCAATATTACCATAGGTCTAAAGGTCAAGAATGAGAAATTTCAGTCTAAAGAACTTAAAGGATATGAGCATCTAAAAGAGTAATTCAAACTATTCATATTGATTTGCAACCTTAGTATTTCTGCCAGCAATAACTTGTGCTGTTAGAGCAGAAGAAATTCGGATTTGCATTCTTTCTTAAATTTTAAGTAAATGTTAATCAATTAAGAAATATTGATAATTATTAGCAATGTGTCTCTTTCAATTTGGGTCAGTTGGACATTATGCTGTGTTTGTGTAACATTCCTCAGTGCCTCATGGGAACTATAGTTTGGGTGCCTCACACTTCCATTCCCTCTATGAGCTGGGACTGTTGTTTGGTCTACATCTCCTAGGCTATGTCTACCCTAGGAAAGTTTTTTGAAATTACTAAATTCGACTTAATAACTCCCAATTTAACAAATTGAAAGTAGCGTGTCCACACTACAAGGAAGCTTCGAAAGTATTGCTCTCTCCTCTTTGATTGATGCTGTGGTGCATTGTGACCTGCATATATCATGAGAAACAGGAAGCCCCACCTTTGGAGGATTTAGGAATTTCAAAAGGCTTTGATGTTTCAATTAGAAGTTTTTCAGAAATTCTGATTTCTGACAAATTTGGATATTTTGACTTTTTGTTCTGATTTGAGTTGAAAACAAATGTTTAAATACTGGAATTTCCCATACAATGAATATCCCATTACGTCTACCCTGCACACTTATTTCGGAATAAGCTATTCAGGAAGAAATACTCCAAAATAGCTTATTTTGAATTAGCGCATCTACACTACAGAAAAGCATCAAAATTAGTCTGAGGCAGGCTTCCCTAATGTGGATGCGCTAACTCCATTTAGACCCCCAGGAAGCACTAGGGAGTAGTTAGTTTGAATGGCTCTGAGGAGGAGCTATTTCAAAATAGTAGCAGTGGAGCGTCCATACTACAGCTATTTCGAAATAGCTATTTTGGAATAGGCATTTTTCCAAAATAACACTGCTGTGTAGATGCACCCAATGATTGACCAGCTCTAATTTTAATGATACTGAATATTTCTATAACACTTTCCATCTGAGGATTTCAAAGTGTTTTTCAGCATTAGTGAATTGACGCTCATAATATTATACTAAAATAATATAGTAAATATAACATTACCATTTCACAGAGTGGTGGAATGGTGACATGGAGAGGTTAAACTAACATTTTCAAAACAGAATACCTACAGTGAGGACTATTGATTTAGGCACTAATTTTAGGCACCCATGTTTAACAAAGTGTTGGTCTGAGGAGGGTCTACACTAGAAAATAGATTGACTCACCTATAGCACTCTGGTGAGAAAAATCCAGACTACTGAATGATGTAGATAAACTGGTCTAAGCCCTCATGTGCACAGCGCTAGACTGACAGAAGAATTCTTCTATCAGAGAACCCCTTCATCATCATGGATAGTGTCTATACTTTAGGGCTACATCTACACTGGCATGATTTTGCACAAGAACTCTTTTGCGGAAGAGTTCTTGTGCAAAAACTCTTCCAGAAGAGAGCATCTATACTGGCATGTGCTTTTGCGCAAGAGCATCCTTGCCAGTATAGACGCTCTCTTGCGCAAGAAAGCTCTGATGGCCATTTTAACCATAATGAACTGTTTGAATCAGGCAAGAAATTCATGTTGCCTGTCTACACTGGCCTCTTGCGCAAGAATAGTTGTGCAAGAGGGCTTATTCCTGAGCGGGAGCATCATAGTTCTTGCACAAGAAGCACTGATTTCATACATTAGAATGTCAGTGTTCTTGCTCAAGATCGCACCAATTTAGACACAGCTTAGGGCTACGGCCGAATAGCTGCAACTGTGCTACTGTAGTGTTTCAAGTGCAGACGAGCCCTGACGCTGTAATCTGGGTCTCCTTTTTGGAAGTAAGCAGCACTTCAAAGCCAAACACCCAGAAAAATTGTTTTTAATAAGGCTATAGCCATACAGAATCTATAACTCATTACACTAAAAACTGTGTAATAGCTAAGCTCACTATATTGGATGCACTTAAATAAAATATAATTGACATAATACATTTATAAAAAAGAATGTAATATAAGAGAGAGGGAGTATGGCATTAAGATTTGCAAAACATAAAAGGCGAGACTGGCTTTTCTAACTCATTCAAGAAAAATTTACATAGTTTTCTGTCATGCAGAAATTGCTTAATGAATCCCAAGTCCTCAGAAACTCTCTTTTAAGTCTCAGTAGGGTCTACTGAAGAGAGATCAAATACAAGCCAGTTTCCTTACTGCTGAACTGAGACAACTATAGCCAATAGGATTTATCCTTCAGCATTTAACAGTCAACTATACATATATGTATATTAACAACAGACTTAGCTGATGGTTAGGGAATAGTTTATTGGAGTGCAATTTTTTTCCCAGTAAGTCAATCTGGTGACCTAATGCTGTGAACATTTTGTACTAGAGCATAGATTTAGAGTTTTTCCTATAGATTTTTTTAAATTTCCAATGCTTTCAACAGAATGTTAAAGATAAAGTTCCCACTCCCTGTGGTTATTAAGAAAACCTTCTAAACATAAAATGCTACAAAGTCAAGTTGTTGAATTCACTGACTCAAAAGAAAAATAGCTTGACAAAGAAGTGACTTGCTCCATTCATTTCTATATGATCATTCTTAAACCTAATGGTGCAGATTTTAAGTTTTTTATTGTCAACTATGTCAAGATGATATAACAATGTGTATCATAAATCCATATCTCTTAGTCTTACTATATAAAATTTGTCTTATGTAGTTGGAATATTTTGTCCTACATAGTTGGAATAATTTGAAAGAGTGGTTCTCCTAGAAAGGAATATGTGCAAATTGCTGTTGTGGGGCTTTAAAAGGACAACAGCAATCTTCAAACATGTTTGTTTTATCTGAATGCACTGGCAAGCCCACAAATAAGCTAGTGGCAGATGAAACAGAAGCATCTTCTGCCACCTTTCTCTTTCTGGGATTTTTAAAGTCTAGGCAGAATTATTTCATTCTTTTGAAATGTACAGATTAAAAATTAGATTTACAAAATCCACATTTTTATAATATTTAGACAAAACTGATGGCATTTTTATAATGCAAAATTGATTTTTCTTTTATATAGTAAGACTAAGAGACATGCATTCACTTTTAATCAGACTGTAATCAACATTCATGTTTCTGAACTTTCTTTAAACTTGTTTTCTAGCTACCAGCTAACTCATAGTAGTATCTTAAGTTGCTGGAGGCATTAGATACATTGATGATTACTCATCCTCAATCCATTTTTTTTATTGCTTTAACTGTAGCACAAGATGTAGGAAACTGTCTATGGACACAAATGCAGACTTTCATTTTTAGCTTGAGTCTTCCAGTAATCTACTACCACAGAATTACAGCCCCAGGGTTTCATAAAAAACTCAAGATATAAATAATTCTGATTCATGTGATAGGCAGCTAGCTATTAAGGTGTTGTTATCTTTTGGCAGATAGAAATTCTTGGGCTGCAGAATGGTCTTGCAGGAGAATTTTCTGAGTGAGAGTCTATGGCTTGCATTAGGCAGGAGGTCAGACTAGATGATCTTCATAGTCTCTTCTAACCTTAAAAATCTATGGATAAACTTATCTGAAAATGCAATATACTTAGAATGAGTTCCATGAATGTCTCCTTAAGAATAGAGAGACTGTGGATAAAGTCTATGAAGGCCACTTAATTATCATTTTAACAAGACTACCTTCCTTCCTTAATCACTGGTCAGGGGCACTAGGCCCTTTTTTAATTGTTTAATGGGGGGGGGGGTATTAAAGATTTCTGTAGCAGATTGGCATCCATTTGTTTTAGGCCCCACTCTAGCACATTGCTTTAAATGTGCAGATAGTCACTTAGATGTCAGTGGGACCAATCACATACTTGAAGTTAAGCAAAGGAGTTAAGTGATCAGCTAGAATGTTCAGAACCTCGCAGGATCATGCCCATAATGATGCCAATTAGCTCAAGTGCTGCCTTAGATTCTGATAGCTGGCATCAGTCTGGGCCTTTTCTTATGACACATTGTTCTGGTGGGAACATGAATAGATGAGGAAGTTTAGGGAGAGTTAAGGACAAGGTTCCCTCTAAAATGTGAGGTAGCACGGCCCTGCAGCTGCTTAATAAGCCCCAACCTGCCTTCTGTGGGAGGGGCACTTCTTCTTCAGCTACTGCAGCCGCTCCCTCCTGAGGACAGAGCAGCTTAGAGGGAATCTTGGTTGAGGATGTAGCTAAAAACTTGAAATCTGAGTTCTGCAACCAAGTGAGCTGGAACTTGAGGATTTCCTTTGCCAGTATCATAGTTGAATAAATGTTTTGAACTGCTCTGGTAGGCACTTTTGCTGAAGTCTGCCTGTTAACAAAAAAGGCAGAAGTTATGGGCTTGCAGGAGAATTTTCTGAGTGAGAGTCTATGGCTTGCATTAGGCAGGAGGTCAGACTAGATGATCTTCATAGTCTCTTCTAACCTTAAAAATCTATGGATAAAATGATCTGAAAATGTAACAGAGAGAGTTCATTTCTTATTCCTAAAAATGAAGATAGCTCTTGCCAGCCAAGATGGTCAAATACTACACCCTAACCCGCATTCATAAGTGTGGAGGTTCACACTTATGAATGTATAACACAATACACAACAATGGACAAGATAAAACTAGAATGTAAGATAAGGTAAAGAGTAGGCAGTGCATGGAGAAAGCCTGCTGTTCAGGTATTGCTTCCTACAAAATAATCCATCCATTACCAAAATGGGTGCTGCAATGTGTGTGTAAATGTATGTAAAGGAGGTTTTCCGGGTAACTTTGGACTTGAGGTAAACCTGCATCTGCATTTGACTCTGATCCATGTTGCTTTGCTGCAAGTCAAATCAAGATACCAGAGTGATAAAATTTGGAGTTGAACTGCTATCTTGGAAAGTCAAAGGGAAAGAGGTCTCCCAGAGAATCCCAGCAAATTAATTTATTTTCATTGATCTCAGTGTTTCTGTGTTTTGTGGCCACCTAATGACTAGAAAAATATTGAAAAACTCAAGAGAGTTCAGAGAAGAGCAAACAATTGTGATTAGTGGAATAGAAACACTGATTTAGGAAATCAAGAGAGTTAACTATTCAGAGTTTGGCTAAGCTATAACTAAGGGGGTGAAAAGGGAGGTAGAGATTCTAATGGTTTACAAATCTGAATACCAAGAAGGGAAAGGATGAAATTTAAAATTGTACTACAGCTAAGAGATATGGCAAGGCAAATTCAGACAATACTGAATAACTTGTATCTACAAAGAGGGGTACAGAGAACATGGACATCTGCTCGTGCAGGGTAGGTTGAAACATTCTGATGTCAACTATTAAGGCAGCAAGTACACATGAAGCCGAAGAACAACCTCTGGCTAAATGAGGGTATGTCTACACTACAAAGTTAATTCGAACTAACAGCTGTTAGTTCGAATTATCTTTAATAGCGGCTATACATGCATACCGCTAGTTTGAATTTAAATCGAACTAGCGGAGCGCTTAATTCGAACTAGGTAAACCTCATTCTACGAGGACTAACGCCTAGTTCAAATTAAGTAGTTCGAATTAAGGGCTGTGTAGCCACTTAATTCGAACTAGCTGGAGGCTAGCCCTTCCCAGCTTGCCCTGGTGGCCACTCTGGGCCAAACCAGGGAAACTCTTCTGCCCCCCTCCTGGCCTCGGAGCCCTTAAAGGGGCACGGTCTGGCTACGGTGCTTGTGCCAGTTGCAAGCCTGCCAGCACCCAGCCAGCAGACCCTGCACCTGGCACTAGATGAGCCAGCCACCCGCTGCCACCTAGCCCTTCTCCTCTTCCCAGGACCAGGCTGGCGGCTCCCAGGAGCCTGCCCGGGGCTGTAAGAGGTGGGCGCCCGCCTGGTCTAGTGTGGAGATCGTGGACCTCATTGAGGTTTAGGGGGAGGCCTCCAATGTCCATGATCTCCGCACTAGCCACAGGAATGTGGCCATCTACAGTCGCATGGCTGTGGCTGACAGCCTGGCCACCAGAGGCCACATGCGGACCCGGGAGCAGGTCCGCTGCAAAATAAAGGACCTGCGGCAGGCCTAGTCCAGGGCCTCCCAGCCAGGGGCCGACCCGGAGGCATACTCTCACTTTGAGGCCCTGGACCGCATCCTGGGGGCTCACGCAGTCTATGCCCTCCAGGTGATGATTGACCCCGGGGCAGAGGGACCTGTCCCTGACACGGAGGAGGAGGATGCTAAGAGCCAGGAGCCAACAGGGAGCCTGCCCAGGACCCAGGACTCCCGAGGCATCCCACAGAGCACATTGGCTGTGTTGTCTGAGGCCGGGGAGGGCTCCACATGTGAGTGCCATCATGCTCCCCTTATGTGTATGGGGAGTGTGGGGGGAGAGGGAGCCCAGGGACCGTGCAACTGGCCTTGCCCACCATGGAGCAGCAGCTGGGTGTCATGCAGGGGCCCTGGCCTGTTCCCCACACACCAATCTCGCCTTGTAGATGGGGGCTGGGTTTCACCCACTGTGTCCCTAGTGAGAACTGACCACTGCTCTTGTTTCACCACAGCCACAGCACCTGGGACTGCAGGGTGCACCAGGAACCTGGAGTACTACCAGCAGTGGCACCTGCGGCTACTGGAGCACCAGCTCCGCATCCAGGACCACTGGGTCCGGGAGGACCTGTGGCTGTGGCAGCGGAGCTTGGAGGTGCTGGAGGAGCAGAGCCATGCCCTCAGAGGTCACCTCCAGACCCTGGTGGACAGGTTCCTGCCTCCTCCTGCTCCAGCCCCTGTGGCTGCCCCAGCTCTCTCTCCTCCTCCTGCCCCTGCTCACCCTCCCACTTCCTCCGTACCTCCTATCTCTCCTGCGCCACCCTACACACTCACTCCCTCCTGACGCCTCAGCACCCGCAGTGTTGCGAGATGGGAGAGCCAGCAAGACCCCCAATCCTTAGCTTTCCCTTCCCTTCCTCCCCTTCCTCCCCCTTCCAGCTCCCTCCTCCCAGGTTTCCCTCTCCCACCCTCACTCCTCCCTCCCCCACCCGTTATGTACAATAAAGAGAGATTTTTGTTGTAAAAACAGGTGTCTTTATTTTACATTAGGAAGGGGGGTTAGGGAGGGGAAAGGGAAAGGAGGGGATGGTAGAAGAAGGCCACAGTGGGGCATGCAGGGAGAGTTCAGTCCTTCTCCACCTGGAAGCTCTCCTGCAGGGCTTCCCGGATCTGGACGGCCCCCCAGTGGGCCTCCTGGATGGCGGCAGTGCAGGGCTGCACATACTGGCCAGCCATGCACTCAGCCATCCAGGTTGGCAGAAAAGCCTCCCCCTTCTGCTCACGTAAATTGTGCAGCACACAACATGCTGCCACCACAGGAGGGATATTGTGCTTGGCAAGGTCGAGGCGGGTGAGGAGGCATCTAAATTGGGCTTTCAGGCGTCCGAAGGCCCCCTCGACCACAATGCAGGCCTTGGTGATCCTGGCATTGAAGGCCTGTCATATTTTATGAAGTCAATCACAACTTTATACCACGTAGAACTAGTCAAATGTTTTGGGATTGTGAATGAATATTTTGCACTAGTGAATGTCTATTTTTATTTTCTAAAAAAAATGTAAAATAAGGAAGAAAATCAAGGCCTTCCTGTGAAAAACCTGTCAACACAGCCTGATCTTCCTCCTGAGCAACTGTACTTCTTATCTCTGAGGCCTGTGTGTTCCATGGGTGTCCCACAGTTGGTCGTGGGGTTGTATTCCTTGAATGGCAGCCCCCTCCTCCCAGGTTTCTTCCTCTCCTCTCCCACCTCCTTTTCCCAGTCTCCCCAGAGGTTCATTCCCCCACCCCAGTTTTGTTCAATAAACCCAGTTTCTATTTTTAAACACATGTATCTTTTGTTTGACATCAGGAAGGGTGGCTAGGGAGGGGTAAATGGAAGGATGAGAGGGAGGAATGGGGCATGAGCCCCTGGTGGGGAGGACCGGGGTGGCTCTGAGGGCTCCTTGGGGTGGACGCTCTCCCGCAGGGCCTCCTGGATCCTGACAGACCTCCGATGGACCCCCCGGATGGCAGCCTGCAGCAAGTGAAGCTGGGCTGATGGCAACGACCCCACAAGATGCACCGGCATGCCCAGGGGCAGCTCTGGCTCCATGTGGCCGAGTGCTGTGGTGCCCCGAGTGTGGGCACTCAGGGCACTCCAAGACAGGACTGCTTTGCTGTCCCTCATCGAGGTAGATGAGCAAGTGGGGAACCCTGAGAACTATCTGTCTGGGGGTGGGTGTAGGTTCCCTTTAAGCATGGAGCTCAGTTAGCCTCAGGCAGCAGCCCCACACACATAGTCCTAATTTGTGTCCTGCCAGCACTGGTTTCGGTCAGCCTTAGCTTTGGTTCAGGATCCACTCAGTGTGGATGTGCTATTTCAAAACAGCAAAACGCTATTTTGAAATAGGTTTTGTGTGTAGATGCGTTAATTCGAATGAACTATTTCTAATTAAGTTAACTTGAATTAACGCTGTAGTGTAGATATACCCTGTTGCAGACTAACTGGACTGCGAGACTATCTAGGAGAGAGCAGTTGGGCGGAAAAATAGAAATATGAACATACAATGGTGTGTTAGAACTCAGAAAAGATAGAACAAATGTGGATTATTCTCAAATAGTCTGATGAGTCTGCACTGTGACTGTAAGTGCATGCCTGCAAGGGCATGGTACAAATGTTGTACCTGTGCAAGAAAGTAGTGAAATTCCAGGCAGCCCATTCAATTCTTTCTTTTGCTCCTACCCAGCTGAAATTGAATGCCAGTATTTATCTTTACAGGGTACTGACAGTCTGTCCCACAGAATCCTCAATTCCTGGGGCCAGCCACAAAAAAACAGAAAACCTGAGGCTTACTTACCTATCTCAGTATGTGGGGGAGATAATCAGGAAGTAGCCCAGCTCTTTATAATGAAAACAAAACTGTAGTCAGGTTTATTTTTCTGCTCTCTAGAAAACCTTTACTTACATAAATGCTAAAGTTGGCAGGGCCCTGGTAGTCAGCCTTTGTCCCCACGATTGCTGTAGTGTGTAAACACTTCTGCCAGTTCCCTTTTACTATTTTCAGAAGATCTGCAAAATTAATGTATGCCACCTGTGCAACTTAGAGGAAAATATCCTATCTGCACAGATTTGGGGCAAAATAATTTTTGTTTCCACCTCAGGAAACACAGATGTCTTTTGCCAGGAGGAAAAAGTAGTTTCTTTGCAGATATGTATTTTAATTACCTGGGTAAAGAGGTGCATTTTCAACAGAAGCAAATATAGGCAGAATCGCTACTTTGTTCAGAAAACGGAATTTCATAACTGGCGACACATGGGGATGCGCACAGGCCAACATGCACCCCAAGGTGGGAGGGGCTGGCTAGCAACTGGTAGCAGGGCCAGTGCTGGCAGCAGAAGTCTGCATTGCACAAGTTCATGCTGCATGGCCTCCACCAGCAGCAGCGACAATGGTGGTGGTGAAGGCCCAGCCCAGGTGGTTTCCTCCAACCTACATGGCACCACTCCCTTGTTGTGCTTCTCCGGGGACTGCTGTGAAGAAGTGGACAGGGAGGGGTGGAGCAAGTGCAAAGTGGGGGCACAGCAAGGGAGTGGAGAGAGGCTTTCCCCCTCGAGGTGCCAGATACTTTCCCCCAAAATACCAACATGGCAGGGAAAAAATTGGTTGAGCAAAAAAAAAAAAGCACAAAAAAAGGGTCACTGTGCCTTTAAATCCCAGTTCTCCACACTCCTTGCTCCCCCTCGCCCTGCCAGACGTGGCAGGGGAGGAATGTGCCCTGTGGCCTTCCATCTGAGACAAACAGAAAATACAGGACATTTTACATGTCCAGTATTTTCTGTTTTTTTTTTACCGGAGAGGGGCCGCAGATACCGGACTGTCCGGGTGAAAACCAGACACCTGGTAACCCTATTGACCCCCCCTTCCTCTGTCACATGTCTCCTGATTAATCTGGATTCAATCTGATTTGACTAGAGAAACAAACAGATTTCACCTGCATCAAATCAGTAAATACTCAGGCTGTGAAAAAAACAACAACCTGGTTATGTTGAAGAGTGAACACACCACTGGCTGGCTGTTGCTTAGCAGACTTTTTACTTGTCTGACAGCTGGTCAAGCTCTTCAGTAGTCTTTCTTCGGACAACTCAGCCCTCCAGCCAGTTCACTTTTAAGTTTACTCCTTTAGGGCTAAGAGAACATCCAACAAACAAAAGTCCAAATGCCCTACAAAAACATTTTCTGTCCCAACTTTGGGCCCCATGCCTCCCACACCTTTTCCACAAGGATCTCTCCCATTCTTGTCCCCTTCTCAGGGCCTCTCACCACCTCATCAGCAGCGTTAGGGAAAGGTCGGCCCTCCCACCACATCAGGGATATATAACCAGCAGGAAGATCTGTTCTGACTAATTCCTTGCTCCCACCTCAGAACTTCTTCATGCCCAGCAGCTCTCAGGGCTTCTGCCCCACAACATAGGTTCACCTTACTTGCAGGGTTAAGACCCTCAGGGCCTTTCCTTAGAAACCCATAGCTCACTCCCAAACCATATTATAAACATAATTACATGTATACCTTTCTTGTTTTTGACCTATGTCCTTCTCAACTTTCTTCTCCTTTGAGGGCCATTTTGACATGATATTCCCCCCAGAACCTTCTTCATGCTGGTGGCTGCTTTCTTTTTGCTGTGGCCTCATGCTAGGCTTCTCCACTGCACGGTCTCCTTAATGCTGCTGGTCTCTCTATGCCAGGGGAGGGGAACCTCAGGCCGGGGAGTGGGAGGGCGGATGTGGCCCCTGGCTTGCATGAATCTGGCCCCAGAGACTCATGGGTCCCCCAGCATTGGGGAGCCCTCACTGGTACTCCAGCTTCCCTGCTGCCCCACTGCAGGGCTGGAGCTCCCAAAATCTAGGAAGATGCCCCTCCCCCCCAGACTCTGGTGTGCAAGGGGAATATGGGAAGTGTCTTTCTCCTTCTCAGTTAGGGGCCACGTCAGTGAGGGCGTGTTTTTTCCCCTTCTCACAAGTGTGTGGACCCCAACTGATTTTTCTGTGGGTCAGCGGCCCCTGACCCAAAAATGGTTCCTCCCCCTTGCACTGTGCTTTAATTTCAATGAGCAAGTTCCTCCCTCCATCCTTCTTCTACTGTAAACTATCTCTCTGAGCCCTTTCTCCCCTGGACTTCATCATTTAAGCCTGGCCTACCCTCCAGGCGAAGCCAAGTATGTTAAATGTTAATTATGCACCCCATGACATAACAGTTTTCTACTGGCTTTGGCTACAGGGAGCAGTAATGAATCTCAGGACAGTGGAAATGAAGAGTTTTGTTTTCTCCTATGAGACAGAACGACTACCTTAGATGATCTCCTCTCAGTGTTTTTAGTAAGCCAGTCTGTGATCATTTCTTTAATGGTTAGGAAAATTGATTGTTTCCTAATCATGAGTCCATGAATGTCACTTGGCTAATTACCATGATTGGCTTACTTCTACTTGAGTAAAGCCATGCAGCTGAAAATTGCGATAAGGATTTTCTAGAGCTCAGCATAAAGACAATTTAATTACACAATTTAGAGCCACAAGCTATAATTAGTGAAAGAAACAGACCTATGATGACATGGTTGAGGGGCAAAAAATTATGTGCTTGTTGAGGTGTAAACTGTGTATTTTTCTCTGCTTCCTGTACGCCAACCAAATGTTTTCATAACTAATGACTACACAAATGTGATTCCATCCTCCCCTATCCAGGATGTCCTATTCATGGTGCCTCAGCAGTAACCAGTGGGTTGCTCTCTGGTAAATAAGTTAAAACGTTCTTCTGAAAGCCCACAACAAAGGGATATGAGGAATTAAATGTCACAGGCAAGGGATAGATTATAGCAATTTTCTGACTGACCAGCCTATTCTATGGTCAGCAATCAGTTCTCCTTTTAGTACTGATTTAAAAGTTTGTCTTTTATCTAATAATCCAGTACATTTGTAGTGTCCCTAAGTTATAATAAAATACGGTACCCAGAAAGTTCAGATTCTCCCACCCTGCATTTTGATTTTTATTTCAGCATTTGGACCAACTATTTCTTTAGGCCTATTGCTGACTTCTCCTAACCATCAGGTTTCTTGATCTCACAATCTCAAAGTCTTGGACATCAATTCCAACTTTACATGCCTGCTTTTATATCTTGGTTACTTCTTCCTCTTATACCTCCAAAGTCAAGCTTCTAACCAACCCCTAAAAAGCTTTCTTGCACTCATCTTTGTATTTTCCCCTTTAAATCCTTAAGGGTTACATCTACCCTGCAAGGTTTTTGTGCAAGAATGGCTGTTCTTGCGCAAAAACTTGTGGAGCATCTACACTGCATGCATATTCTTGAGCAAGTGAATGTACTGTAAAGCATCGGAAAAAAGGGCTTGTTGTGCAAGAGTTATTCCTCTCCTCACGAGGAATAAGCCCTCTTGCACAAGGTTTGAGGACTCTCTGGACTTGCTACTTGCCTACAGTTTTGCATTAATTATCCCTGAGGGTATGTCTACACTGCCACTCTAGTACAAACTAGTGTGGCTAATGTAGACATTCGAATTTGCAAATGAAGCCTGGGATTTAAATATTCATTTGCATGTTCCTGTGCGGGCACCATTTTTAAATGCCAGTAGTTCAAACTACCTGCCCGTGGCTACACGCAGCATGGACTAGGTAGTTCGAATTAAAGCTCCTAATTCGAACTACCATTATTCCTCCTGCAAGAATATAATCTCTAGTCCCTAAATATACATAGAACATTTATAATGTCTATATGTATCCCTTCTTGTAGGTGGTGTCGGCAGCAATCAGGACCAGACTCAGTTATCTAAAGATTCCTTCTAAAAATGTAAACAACAGCATCTCAACCTCCCATCCAGAAACACGGGAAAATTAAATTACCTCCCCTAGCCACAACAGGCAATACTTCCTCATTCATAGGCACTCTATGGGCTTAAAAGAAAGAACTTTATTGGAAGGGAAATGGAGAACAAACCGTCAACTTGAGAAAACCACAAATTAATATTACCAATTTCTGTCAAGTAGCTCCCTTCCTTCCTCTCAGTTGTCTTAACAATGGTCCCAATCTCAATCCTCCTCTTGCAGTTTTGAGTGTCTGGTGAATTCTGCTCACTTCCTTCTTTCATTCCCTGCTTCCCCACTTGCCCAGGGACGGAGGACTCCAAGAATTCTACCAGGTCAGTTTTCAGCTCCTCAGAAAAGTGTTTCCTGAGCTGCGCTGGTGGCTGTGCCCCCTGAAGTGACCTCACTTTTGAATGCTAGGTAGGGAGCCCACACTGGAGTCCATCACCCACCTGTTTCAATTTAGCTATATTCATCACCACAAAGCCATCCCTTGGCTCAAAGCTACTTCTGTGGTGAGTATTTAGTATATAGGACCTATGACTGCATCTTTATTGCCAAAGGGGTATTCCCCACAGAAGACAACAAACCTTTTCTCTTCAGCCTTGTCCATTCTCTGCCATTACCCAGCTCTGCCTGACTGGGGTCTTCTTGATCAGGGTTCCTGAAGTGAGGGGACATTTTTGGTGCAGCTCTCTTATCTGTTCATTTCCCAACAGGATGAGTGGCAGTTTAGTGCTACCATAATCAAAATGCCCCAAATTGCTGGCAGCGAGCTCCTTCCATCATGGAGCCACTGCCTGTCTGGAGTCCTCAAGCAGCTCTGGGCCACTTTTCTCCGTATTTACCCACAGGTGCCCACAGTAAACTCTGCTCTATAGGGCTTCAGGCCACAGGGCTTACAGGTCCATTAGTCTCTGAATATTCCATGTGTCCGTAACATCTCTCACAATGGTAATGAAATAGGAATTAGGATTGCAGTATTTCTTACCATTTTACTAGTACAGTGAATATTGTGTTCTATTTTTAAACACCTAGGACAAAAAATGTAAAATGTCTTTTTCCCTCCTATCCCTAGCCACCCACTCTTACCATTGTTAACAAATGAGTAGCTCTTAAATTTCTTGACGATAATATTCCACCTTTTTTTTCAGTCTGGCTGATGAATGGTGACTATTTCTACTTTAATATTATTCTGGTTGTGAAACTACTTTGGCTTCAAACACTGAATCCTCCCTAGAGCTTTATTAATGAGTATGATCTTGCTTCTAAACCAGCAAAGGAGGAGAATAATTCTCTGTGTTGCCAGATTTGTCTGTCAGAGCTCTTCCTTTCTTTCCTTCCCTCTGGCAAGTGATAATAGGTTGTTGCTCTTAATGCTACAGCAAATCAAATATGCTGGTGGTTCTGGGTCCAACTTTTACACGATCTATGACAACAATTCCTCGTTACGCATGTGCTTATACATTATTCATATTAATAAAGCACCACATAACTGCAATTCACCGTACAGAATCGAATATAAATGATGTGTTTGCATTGACTAATTTATTTTACAGTTCAATCCTTTGGAGAAACTTGTGGGATGAGGAGGGAAATCTCTGCAAGATTCACTTTGCAGTTTTCTTCCTAATCATGTCTCCTCTAGATCAGGTCATGGGAGTGGCCCCTTAAACCCACATTCTCCAACCTACCTTCTGCAAGGAGAAGCTAACAGCGTTTTCCTCCCCATCCTGTGGCCTTCACCATTAAGATGAAAAACCAACCATCAAGGTTCAGGCACTAGCCTTTCAATCTGATCTTATCTTCAGCTTCATACAGAGATGAAGGACTGAAGAATAATTCCGCCCACTGAAGAAAGTCTATAGCCTGTAGTATGCTGGAGGTCAGACTAGATTATTACAGGGTCTCCTTCTGGCCTGAAACTGAATTTCCATGAGGGTCAACTAGGAAGATAGCCTGCATCTGGGTGATTACTGTTAAAGTGGTTTTATTTTAGTAGTGCTATAGTTTGTTTATATGTAACATTGAGGAAGTTGGTCTGTAGGAGAAACTTAATAGAGGGTGGGAAGAGGTATGGCAAATGATAGCAGAAAAAGAGTTCTGAGCAGGAGGGATTTTGTGAAAAAAGCCAAGTGAATGGGAGAAGGAAGCCATGTTGAGGCAAACAGTCCAGGGGCTTGGACAGTGTGAAGAGATTATCAAGAGAGCCAACAGAGACAAAGGCCAAGAGGTTAGAGGTTGCTAAGAGCTGGTGGGGCTGAGAAGCAGGACTGAGGCATTTTAATCTAAGGAATACCAGGATGAATCATAGAAAGGGATGAATGGCGTCATAGCGTTTGACAAGAAAGATGTTTTTCCCCCAGAGCTCTCATTAAATACTCTTTTATAAGTGCCCACTGAGACTCAGTGCACTGCTATGGTTGATGGTTTGGTCAATAAAATCCTGCTTCCACTTTAGAGAGCCTTACTGGAGTGTACATGTGTGCACAACACAGTCTGTGCTGCTGCTGCCTCATGAATGCCCCTTCTGCAGAGCTGTTGCATTACGTTAGCAGCTGGGAATGGCGCAGAGATTTGGGAGGAGACATTTTTTTAACTGTAATTTTCTCATTTTTTTGAGGAGGGTTGTTCTCCAGATGCAGAAATGTGTCTTCTTCAACTTGGGTTTCCTGTACAGTATGTTCATTATCAAACAATATGTAATATCTGCTGGAGAATACAGAGAGTTAGTATTTTAACTGATGTTTCTGTTTAGTTAACAGATACATAGAGGAGAAAGAGAGAGAGAGAGAGAGAGAGTGTGTGTGTGTGTGTGTGTGTGTGTATGTATGCCTAAATGAAAGCAGCAATATGTGGCCATAAGGAAAAAAGAGGGCTGAAGCTAGCTGTGTGTGGCTACACTTAAGAGATTAATGCACATGGGCGGCAAGTTATATGGACTCGTGGTGCCCATGCTCCACCAATATTTCAGAGCCGGGGGCCCTGCTCCAGCAATATTTGGAGCTGGGTCTCTCCCCCGGCTCTGCCTGGAGTGGTCCCCGGCCCCCACCTGCCGGCCCCCCCATGCGTCCTCCCACCCCAGCCCCAGAGCATTCTCCCCAGGCCTGTACCATCCCTGCCGTGCGCAGCTTTTAGTGCAGTTCCCCTTCGCCGGCACACGCTGCTGCTGCTGCTGCTGCTGCCGCTGCCGCTGCCACACGCAGCATTCCCAGATGAGCGGGGAGACACCTGGACATGACGTGACATCATGGCCCGGGATTTTAAAACTGCTCGGTGTGGCTTTGTGCCACTTGGCTTAGCTCCGGGTTCAGAGTCCGGGGCTCATGCGCAGACTCTGGCCCTGCAAAGTGGAAGGCAGAAGGTAGGGGAGGGAGAAAACTAGGGGGAAGGGGTGGGAGAGGAAGGGGCTTGTGTGGAGGGAGAGGGGAAAATATAGGAAAGGGCGGGAGAGGAAGGGACTTGTGCAGAGGGGGAAGAAAGGGGAAGGTACCAAGGGACAGGGTGGAGGAAAGACAAATGCCAGGGGGCCAAGTGCAGACAATGAGGAAAAGGGCAGGAGGAGAGGTGTCAGTGGGAGGGGGGACAGGGTGATGCTGGGATAGGAGAGGGGAAGGGCATTGGGGGCTGGAGGAGGAGGTGCTGGGAGAAGGCTTGAAAGAAGGGGTGGGCATGAGAAAGGTGAGGATGGAGAAAGACATGTGAAGGCGCAGAGGGGCATGAGGGGAATGGGGGCAGAGAGTGGTGAGGGAAAAAGAGGGCAAAGGGGGAAGGGGCAGTAAGTGAAGGGGGAAGGCACCAGGAGGGTGCAGGGTTAAGGGAAGGTGCAGGTGCCAGGGGATTCTGGGGGTGAAACAGAAGGGCAGATACCTGCAGGGGAGGGACCAGCACCAGAGGAGAGAGGCAGGGCAAGTGTGTAGAGGGAAGTGTTAGAAGAGGGGACGAGGATGCGTAGCTCACATGATCAGAGTGGGGCTACTGGAGGAGTGGGCACAGGGGGGAGAGAAGGGCTGGCGGAGGAGGGCAGCTCTCAGGATTGCTAAGGGCAGTGAGAAGGGCAGGAGTCAGGACAGCAGAGGAGGGTGAGGAGTTGGGGGGCAGCAGGTACCAAGGGAGCTGATGGAGCAAGGGGAGGAGACATGGCAGCAGAGAGAAAAGGTAAAGGTTTATAGAATATTTATTAATAACTTGGGTGCCACAGTGGCACATCCAAACAAGCCACATGAACTCAGTACTGGTGCACAACAGAAAATTCATTCTGCTCATGGGAGGAGACTCTTAGGCTATGTCTACACTGGTGGCTTCTTGTGCAAGAACATCTTGTGCAAGGGTTCTTGTGCAAGAAGTCTTGTGCAAGAACATGTCCACACTGCCATGTGCGAGCTGTGCTTTTGTGCAAGAGCATCCATGGCGATGAGATGCTCTCTTGCGTAAGAAAGCTCTGATGGCCATTTTAGCCATAGGGGTTTCTTGCACAAGAAATCCCTGCCGAGCATCCACGCTGCCCTGTTGCGCAAGAGCTTATACCTGTTAGAAAAGAGCGTAGCTCTTGCACAAGACGCCCTCTCTTACCACGTTGCACTGTAAATTTCTTTGTTCAAGAGCAGGTGGGCAGTGTGGATGCTCTGCGGGTTCTTGCGCAAGAAGCCACCAGAGTAGACATAGACTTAGAGGGAACACTTCCCCCAGCCTCTCTGACCCTGAGTTAATGTCACACCCATTGGGTTAATGCAATTGCAGAATAGTTTCATGAGGAGGGTTTGGTGGGGGCCAAACTAATCCCTGTTGGTAGGAGGATGGTGGGAAAAGTCCTTCGAGAAGGGTGACATGACACTTTTTACTTCTGGTCATGTATCTATACCTCCAGGGGCATGGCTAATGGGGGTAGGGGGTGTGGCTAACAAGGTCGGGGGCGTGGCTAATGGGGCACCACCAAAAATTATACAAACTTGCTGCCTCTGTCAATGCATATTCTGTAGGTAATTTGTTCCCTTATGAAAAATTGCTTGAAACACCATAACTTGAAGGTGCCATTCTTTTTTCTCGTCTTAGCTTCATGTTTTATCACAGCAGCGCTCTAATGAAGGGAATGCTACCTGTAGAGACTGTATCTTAAGTTATTCTAAAGGGAAAGCTATCGAAATAAAGTGCAGCACTGCACAGTAAGACACCAATATTTAAAAAGGGCTCTAGAGGCAATCCAGGCAATTACAGACTGGTAATTCTAACTTCAGTACCGGGCTAATTAGTCAAAACAATAGTAAAGAATAAAATTTAGAAGAACATAATTTGTTGGCAAAAAGTCAACATGGTTTCTGTAAAGAGAAATCCTGTTTTACTAATCTCTTAGAGTTCTTTGAAGGGGTTAACAAACATGAGGACAAGGGGGTTCCAGTAGATATAGCATATTTAGATTTTCAGATAGCCTTTGACAAGGTCCCTCACCAAAGGCTCTTGTGTAAATTACATGGCCATGGGATAAGAGGGAAGGTCCTTTCTTGGATTGAGAACTGGTTAAAAGACAGGAAACAAAGGGTAGGAATAAATGGTAAATTTTCAGAATGGAGAGGGGTAACTAGTGGTGTCCCCCAAGGGTCAGTCCTGGGACCAATCCTTTTCAACTAATTCATAAATGATCTGGAGAAAGGGGTAAGCAGTGAGGTGGTAAAGTTTGCAGATGACACCAAACTGTTTAGGATAGTCAAGACAGAAGCAGACTGTGAGGGACTCCAAGAAGATCTCACCAAACTGAGTGATTGGGCAACAAAATGGCAAATGAAATTTAATGTGGATAAGTGTAAAGTAATGCACATCGGGAAAAATAACCCCAACTATACGTACAGTATGATGGGGGCTAATTTGGCTACAACAAATCAGGAAAGAGATCTTGGAGTTATCGTGGACAGTTCTCTGAAAACTTCCACACAGTGTGCAGTGGTGGTCAAAAAGGCCAATAGGATGCTAGGAACTATTAAGAAAGGGATAGAAAATAAGACCCAGAATATCTTACTGCCCCTGTATAAAACTATGGTACGCTCACATCTTGAATACTGTGTACAGATGTGGTCTCCTCACCCTTTTGGCCTTGGAAAGGGTTCAGAAAAGGGCAACTAAAATGATTAGGGGTTTGGAACGGGTCCCATATGAAGAGAGGTTAAAGCAACTGGGGCTTTTCAGTTTAGAAAAGAGGAGACTGAGGGGGGATATGATAGAGGTATATAAAATCATGAGTGGTGTGGAGAGGGCCGATAAAGAAAAGTTATTTATTAGTTCACTAAATAGAAGAACTAGAGGACACATGGGCTACGTCTAGACTGGCCCCTATTCCGAAATAGCCATGCTAATTTCCAACTTTGGAATAGGGAAATCCGTGGGGGATTTAAATATCCCCCGCGGGATTTAAATAAACATGTCCGCCACTTTTTTCCGGCTTTGGGAAAAGCTGGAAAAAAAGCTGCGGACATGTTTATTTAAATCCCGCGGGGGATATTTAAATCCCCCGCGGATTTCCCTATTCCAAAGTTGGAAATTAGCATGGCTATTTCGAAATAGGGGCCAGTCTAGACGTAGCTCAAATGAAATTAATGGATAGCAGGTTTAAAACTAATAAAAGAAAGTTCTTCTTCACACAGCGTGTAATCAACCTGTGGAACTCCTTGCCAGAGGAGGCTGTGAAGGCTAGGACTATAATAGAGTTTAAAGAGAAGCTAGATAATTTCATGGAGGTTAGGTCCATAAAAGGCTATTACCCAGGGGATAGAATTGGTGTCTCTGGCCTCTGTTTGTCAGGACAGGAGACAAATCGCTTGATCATTGTCTTCGGTCCACCCTCTCTGGGGCACCTGGTACTGGCCACTGTCGGCAGACAGGATACTGGGCTAGATGGTCCTTTGGTCTGACCCAGTACGGCCGTTTTTATGTTCTTATGTTCATTATTGCTACAGAATCACTAGTGCAGCATCAAATAGTAAAGACAGTTATTAAATCTTAGTAGAAAATCCAGGTGATTTAAACAGGTGTCTGGAAGCAGCAAGTTAATTATGAAGTATATTAATTCATTAGGGTACAAATTGTAGTTTATTGTTTTCTGCCTTTGGCCTCTCCCTCACAGGGAGTATTGAGGGATGTGCTAGAAATGGATTTTGGTTTGGAGTTGGGGCTGACTCAGACGGGATTATGCAGGTCTAAGGGATTATGTCATTACCAGTGCTCTTTCGTGTCATCTTTGGAGAGACTTCCCTCAGTCACCAGGCTTTGGCAGCTGTTCCATGCAACTCAGGAGACCCTTTAGAAAAAGAGTGCAAGCTTGTTTGCCCTCTCTCCCACGCACCCACGGAGAGGCTTGCTATACTTTCACTTTCAGGCACACACTGAGAGGCTAGCTACAATCTGGCCTTTAGCGTAGACACAATCTTGATGTTCATCCACTCTTGTCTTTGCTTTTTGATGTTGTTATTTGTGTTTTAATTTACTTCAAGAATAAGTGGTCAGCTGTGTAACCCTTACAGGAGCTCTACGTGTTGTAATTACTGCAATTGTTTATATAGACCAAACAACCATGAAGGCACTCTCTACCTCTGAACACAACCATAGGGGTGGGCAAGTACAAAATTCTCTCTACTCTCCCAAATATTAATGTTACTGCCACCCCCATGGTGTTTCTCAAACCCTTACTTTAAGAGTTAACGTATCCAGACAACCACCCCGATGCATAGCAAGAGAAACAAACATGGTAGGAGACTGGATTGGCTTACAGGGGAAATCCTTGGTGAATATAAGCACAAAAAGGGAGTTTACAAAAAGTGGAAACTTGGACAAATGACCAGGGAGAGCTATAAATGTATAGCTCGAAAATGCAGGGGAGTTATCAGGAAGGCGAAAGCGCAATTGGAATTGGAGTCCA
Source organism: Pelodiscus sinensis (assembly GCF_052426305.1). Lineage (NCBI taxonomy): Eukaryota > Metazoa > Chordata > Testudines > Trionychidae > Pelodiscus > Pelodiscus sinensis. The sequence goes on from NC_143053.1 coordinate 90,369,217, forward strand.
GCACTTGGGATGGAAGAATCCAAGCATTGTTACAGGCTGGGGACCAACCAGCCAAGTACTGTAGCAGTTCTGCAGAAAAAGACCTGGGAATTACAGTGGATGAGAAGCTGGATATGAGTCAACTGTGTGCCCTTGTAGCCAAGAAGGCTAATGGCATATTAGGTTGCATTAGGAGGAGCATTGCCAGCACATCCAGAGATGTCATTATTCCCCTTTATTCAGCTCTGCTGAGGCCACATCTCGAGTATTGTGTTCAGTTCTGGGCCCCCCACTACAAAAAAGATGTGGACACATTGGAGAGGATCCAGCGGAGGGCAAGCAAAATGATTAGGGGGCTGGAGCATATGACTTATGAGGAGAGGCTGAGGGTGTTGGGTCTGTTTAGTCTGCAGAAGCGAAGAGTGAGGGGGGATTTGAGAGCAGCCTTCAACTTCCTGAAGGGAGGTTACAAAGATGCTGGAGAAAGGCTGTTCTCCGTAGTGACAGATGGCAGAACAAGGAGCAATGGTCTCAAGTTGCGGCTGGAGAGGTCTAGGATGGATATTAGGAAAAACAATTTCACTAGGAGGGTGGTGAAGCACTGGAATGGGTTAACCCTAGTGAAGTAGTGGAGTCTTCATCCCTAGAGATTTTTAAGTCTCGGCTTGACAAAGCCCTGGCTGGGTTGATTTAGTTGGGATTGGCCCTGCCTAGGGCAGGGGGCTGGACTTAATGACCTTCTGAGGTCTCTTCCCATTCTGATTCTATGATTCTAAGAGCTTCAAAAATCTTGCCGATTCTTTCTCCATGATACAACTTGTAGTGAAGAGCTTTGGGGAAGGGAGTGTATGGCAGGGGAGGGCGGAGTTTAGAACCTCCAAACATTCATGCCTTTGTAGGTTCAAGCTGGGTTTCCAAAAACTGACGCACTCAAAATCAAAGGCATTTATCATAGCTTATAAGGCAGGAGTGGGTCACCTTTTTTGGGTCAGGGGTCACTGACCCACAGAGAAATCAATCAGGGGCTGCACACAAGTGAGAAACAAACAAACAAAAAAAGCCCCCGCCCCTCACCAGCATGGACTCCTTAATGCTGGGGGAGCCCTGAACCTCAGGGCCTGGATACAGGCAAGCCAGAGGCTGCATCTGGCCCCCAGCCTTAGGTACTTCACTCCTGTTATAAGGCCAGAAGGAACCGTTATGATTATCTTGTATGCCCCTTTATGACATAATTTCAAACTGTAATTCCTGCTTCATTTCCGTATCTTGTGGTTGAACTAGAATATATTTTTAGACAGACACACAACCTTGATTGAAAGACTTAAGATAATGGAAAATCCACATCATTTGGTAAGTTGTTCCAATGTTAATTATTCTAAATACATAATTGCACGATATCCTTAGACTGAATCTATCTCACTTCAGGTACCAGGCCCTGGCTGTCATTATGATTATGGTCTGCTAGATTAAGGAACTTCCTGACCTCAAAAATGTTCCCCTCATATTAGTACATATAGTCCACTATCAATCTTCTCTTTGATAGGCTAGGGAGACTGGGCTTCCTAAGTCTCTCACTATACAACAGATTTTCCAGATCTTAAATTATTCTTGTAGCTCTTTCCTGAGCACAATACAAATTTTCCAGCTCCTTTTTTTTAAGTGTTGACACCAGTACTGGACACAGGCTAGCTGACAAGGGGAGACAAAGGTGACAGTTGTCCTGCGACCTGGTGATTTTAAAGGACCCAGGATTCTGGGCTACTACCAACGCCACCATTGTCAGTGCAGCACCAGTGGTCAGAGTCTTGGGCCCTTTAAAAATCACTGCCAGAGCCCCACACAGCACTGTCTGTGTGTTGCTGAGGGCTGAGTGGGGGAGGCGTGACATGCTACAGGCAGTGCTGAGGACAGGTTGCCCCAGCCCTAACCCTTCTGCCTGAGGCCCCACCCTTTCTGGGGGCTCCAAAGACAAGGTCCTCTCCCCACACACATTGGCCAGGGCCCAGTAAAGTCTGTTGACAGCACTGGCTAGACACAGTCATCCAGTAGTACTATTACCAATTCAGTATACAGAGGTAATTCCACTTTCCTCTTGCTACTTGACATCCTGACATTAATATTTGGCACTAGATATTTCAGGGGACATCACTTCTGTCTTCAGAGTTACTAAATGGGAGACTGTTTTTCAGAAATCAGGCCCTGTATCAGCAACAAAATATACAACATGTGGAAACGAAATAAAAAAACATAAAAACATCTTTTCAAAAGCATCTGTGAAGCCTATGGATATAATATAACATACAGGCAGTCCCCGGGTTACATGGATCCGACTTACATCGGATCCCTACTTACAAACGGGGTGAGGCAACCCCGCACTAGCTGCTTCCCCCCAGCAGACCAGGGAGACGCGAAGCTAGCGCTCCCCCCAGAAGAACGGGGAGACGCGGAGCGGCTTTTCTCAGCAGACACCTCAGCTTGAGAATAAAGGACTGAGGGAAGTGAGGTGTGGGAGAATAAAACTGAGCTCTGGAGAAATGTTTGGCTAGAGTTTCCCCTACAATATGTACCAGTTCTGACTTACATACAAATTCAACTTAAGAACAAACCTACAGTCCCTATCTTGTACATAACCCAGGGACTGCCTGTACTTGTAATTTTTCTCCTTTTATATAGTACTTTTGCTCTTTACTGAAACACTATATAAATAATTGAACAGCAAATAGGAAAATAATTTGAAATAAACTGCTTTTTAAGGGATTCAGCAGTGGTGACTTTCAATCTAATAATGTGACCTCTTGGCAAATGAAGCTTAATTAAAAAGTATAAGACTGAAAACCAGAGAGGATAATGAACAAACCTTGATCTTACAATACAGAGTGAAAAAAGAGGCTTTGGATTAAAAAATGGAACAAAGCTTCAGAGGGGCAAATTGGAAAAAAGAATAGACATAATTGCAGTGTAAACGATTTGGGGAGACAATTGTAAAGGGCAGAGAAAAACATCTATTGTAGATGTATGAAAGGGGGGAAATCAGAGAAAAATACAAAAGACGCAGAGTACCATAATAGTCTGCAGCTGCTGAAAGTCTGAGGGGAAAAAGTCTGTAAAAACACTCAGTACTTCATCTAACTCACAAGCTGATGAACTTGAACCAAAACCCTGTATTGAACTGTTTATAATTTAGATCCAAATACCCCAGTTTCAGCCCTTTTCTAGTTTTTTCATTTAAAAAATGTTATGTCAGGAGTTGTGTCAAGGGTATGTCTACATTGCAACACTATTTCAAAATAATAGCGCCATTCCGAAATAACTTTGTCTGCATCTACACAGCAGGCGGCTATTTCAAAATAATGTCAAAATACTGTCAAGCTGGAGGACTTCTTATTCTGATTCCTGTAACCCTCATTGTACGAGGAATAAAGGAAGTCGGAGGAAGTGTGCTCTGTTTTGAAATAAGTGCTGTGTAGGTGCTCCCTATTTTGAAATAATCCATTTTGAAATAAGATACACAATTGACATAGCCCAATTTGCGTAGCTTATTTTGAGTTAGGTCCTGCAGGGTAGATATGTCCAAAGGCTGCTCATGACTTACAATGCACTTTGTGTTTTTATTCTGGCCATGTTTCTCCTTCTCTTGTTTTCTAACAGCTGCACTTCTGCTGCTGAAAAAAGGCACCGCTTGATAAGGACTATCATTTCACCCCACTTTTCGTACCAGGAGATACATTTTGCATTGGCTCTGTTGCTATTGTTCCTCATTACCTGTTCTGAGAAACGAAATACTTACGATTCAAGAGTTACCTGTTCCAGCCCAGAGGTGGCTGCATTTTAGTATTGGTGAACAGGTTTATATGCACAAATAGGCTCTGATCCTGTACATAGATGCTGAGAGCAATTGCATGTAGAAGCATAGTATGTTAGAGGTTCACCAGCAAGGCTGACAATCACTGTGGCCCCTGGGCAGAGTATGTGTGTGTGGGGGTGGCTCTGTGCCCCTAGACGGGTTGAGGCCTTGGGTGGAAGAGGTGGGTCCAGAGGCAGCCAGCCCCCAGAGCCATGTGGAGCATATGGAGTGGCATGTCAGCAGAGATGTAAAAGGCCTGGGTCTCTGGCCGCCACCATTGCAGCTGGGCATGCAGGGCCTCTTTGAAACGCCAGGCTCCCGGGCAAGGAAACTTCCCCCTTTACCCCCTCTGTTGGCAGGTCTGATATTCACTACTAAAGAGTAGCTCATACACTATATTTCTTTAATAAAGATGAGGCTTCAGTACAAAAATGCTGACCTTTCCGGAGCAGAAACTTACAAATAAGACAGTCTCCCAGTTCATGTCAGAAAAGTCAAGAATATGTCAGATACTCAAATGGACAGTTTCTGTGCCCTCAAGCATTGTGTTATCCAGAGCTGAGAAAAGATAATGAATGAAGGGATTAACCAATGAGCAGTAAAGAATGTTCGCACCCTGAATCTGGTATGAGGAGCTCCTGCTACAAAATTCTCATGGTCACTTTGACATTTCTTCATCTTTGGCACAAAAATACGAACACAGAAAGCATCATTCATAGAATACATGTACTTCAGACCCTCTGAGTCCTATTTCTGAATTTTATTCCAGGAAACAATTTCTCAACATTCCCAGGTGGGAAGATTTTTTAATACCAAAGCTTTTGTCATTTTTATTACAACAGCATGAGCCAGGAAGGAATGCAGGGCTGCCCTTACAAATTACAGGGCCCTACAAAACTATGTGCTGCTTCTGCTGGGGGTCTGGATCTTCTCCCTTCCTCCCGCAGCTTCTCCTGGGGACTTGGGGCTCGGTACTTCCCTTTCTTCTCCCCCATGCTGCTTCCTTCACTACCCCATGTGGCTTCTAGTGAGGTTCAGGTGCTTTCCTGGGGCTGGAGAGGCATAAGGAACCCTATTTTGCACACAAAAAAAGGCCTACACTACTTGTTTTTGCACAAAAATGGTTTGAATAAATTATGCAAATGAAGCATGGTGGCATGCTAATCTGTGCTTCATTTGCATAGGCTCCTGCAGCAAAAGCTGAAGTGTAGATGAAACCTGTATGTGTGTGTGTGTGCGCATGTGCATGCACATGTATGTGTGTAGAACTGTTGGGAAGAACTGATTGTGTGTACCACACTCTTTCCCCCATCCTGTGAAGAAGAACTGAGTACAATATAGCCTGCTAGCTCTTTTAAAACATTTTTAAATTGATACTGAAAGTAAATTAAGCCAGGATAATGCTTATTTAGCACTTAAGTATTTCCAAATGTAGAGCCCGCATCTATGCTGCTTGCACCCAATTCACACCTAGCATCATAGAATCTTAGGGCTGGAAGAGACCTCAGGAGTTCTTGGAGTCCAACCCCTGCCCAAAGCAGGACCAACACCAACTAAATCATCCTAGCCAGGGCTTTGTCAAGCCGAGACATAAATACCTCTAGGGATGGAGATTCCACCACCTCCCTAGGTAACCCATTCCAGTGCTTCACTACCTTCATGGTGAAATAGTTTTTCCTAATATCCTACATAGACCTCCCTCACTGTAACTTCACTAGAAACTGACTGCCAACCAGACGTTGAGCCATTGATCACTATCCGTTGGTCCCAACAATTTAGCCAGTTTTCTATCCACCTTACAGTCCATTTATCCAACCTTTACTTGCTGGCAAGAGTACTGTGGGAGACTGTATCAAAAGCTTTGCTAAATTTGTGTTTCAAACCTGTTTCAAATGTGTGTAACATGTTACAACTCAAAGTATAAGGAAGGGTAGAGTCAAACTCACTAAGTCCTCTTTCATATTGTTGCCCTTTATTCATCCCTCTTATTAAAAGCCTATTCTTTTTAAAAATCAGAATAAATCTGTTGAACAGGTTCCCTTATATTAATACAACTGTCACAGTAGGCAATTTTAAATGTACAGGAAAATGAGTGATGATGATTCAGTAGCTGTGAATCTAATGTTCCCTAATGAAATTAAATTGTAGGATGGTTATAACATAGTCTACACAGTGCATTATTAGACTATTCATAGGGACCTTATCATTTGGATTTCAAATGAACATACAGTAGTTTGAACTTTAGGAGCTTCAGGGGGCAGCCACATTAGTCTGTTAGGGTATGTCTACACTACAGCACTAATTCGAACTAACTTAATTTGAATTAGTTAATTCGAACTAAGCTAATTTGAACTAGTGCATCTAGACCTAAAAACTAGTTCGAATTAGCATTTTGCTAATTGGAACTAGCATGTCCACATTGAGTGGACCCTGAACCGAGGTTAAGGATGGCTGGAAGCAGTGCCGGCAGGGCATCAGGTTAGGACTTAGAGCATGGAGCTGCTGTCTCAGGCTAGCCGAGGGCTGTGCTTAAAGGGACCCGACCCCCACCCCGGACAGATAGTTCTCAGGGGTTCCCCGCTTGCAAAGCAGTTCTGGCTTGGAGTGCCCTGAGTGCCCACACTCGGCAGATCACAGCACTTGGCCATCAGCCTGGCTACACTTGCCGGAGGCTGCCATCCAGGGAGGGTCAATCAGGGGGCTGCAGGAGAGCTTCCACCCCGAGGAGCCCGCAGAGCCAGCCCAGTCCTCCCCATTAGGGGGCTTGTACCCCATTCCTCCCTCACCTCCTTCCACTTACCCCTCCCTAGCCCCCCTTCCTGATGTACAAAATAAAGGACACGTGTGTTCAAAAATAGAAACTCTCTTTATTGAACAAAACTCAGGGAGACTGGGAAAAGGAGGTGGGAGAGGGGAAGAGAGAGGGTGGGAGAGGGGAGGGCAACTAAAATGATCAGGGGTTTGGAACAGGTCCCATATGAAGAGAGGCTAAAGAGACTGGGACTTCTCAGGTTAGAAAAGAGGAGACTGAGGGGGGATATGATAGAGGTCTATAAAAGCACGAGTGGTGTGGAGAGGGTGCATAAAGAAAAGTTCTTAATTAGTTCCCATAATAGAAGGACTAGAGGACAGCACATGAAATGAATGGGTAGCAGGCTTCAAACTAATAACAGAAAGTTCTTCTTCACAAAGCAAATAGTAAATCTGTGGAACGCCTTGCTGCAGGAGGCTGTGAAGGCTAAAACTAGAACAGAGTTTAAAGAGAAGTTAGATAAATTCATGGAGGCTGGGTCCATGGAGCGGTATTAGCCAGGGGATAGAAATGGTGTCCCTGGCCTCTGTTTTGGAAGGCTGGAGATGGATGGCACGAGACAAATGGCTTGGTCATTGTCTTTAGTTCATCCCCTCCAGGGTAGCTGGTGTTGGCCGCTGTTGGCAGACAGGCTACTGGGCTAGATGGACCTTTGGTCTGACCCAGTATGGCCGTTCTAAGCTCAGGGCTCAGGGTCGGGGGTCTCAAAGGACCACCTTGATTTTCATGCAAACCTGCTCCTGGGTGGCCAGGCTTGCAGCTATCCTGCCCTAGACGGCCACTTTCCTGTGCCTAGTGCGGAGGTCGTGGATGAGGTCCACGATGTCCGCACTAGACCAGGCGGGCACCCACCTCTTGTGGCCCCGGGTAGGCTCCTGGGAGCCACCAGCCTGGTCCCGGGAAGAGGCGGAGGGCTGGGTGGCAGCGGGTGGCTGGTTTGTGCCGTGCCAGGTGCAGGGTCTGCTGGCTGGGTGCTGGCAGGCTTGCACCTGGCACGGACACTGTAGCCAGCCCGTGCCCCTTTAAGGGCTCCGGGGCTGAGAGGGGGGCAGAAGAGTTTCCCTGGTGGTGCCCAGAGTGGCCACCAGGGAAAGCTGGGGAGGGCTAGCCTCCCACTAGTTCGAATTAAGTGGCTACACAGCCCTTAATTCGAACTACTTAATTTGAACTAGGCATTAGTCCTCGTAGAATGAGGTTTACCTAGTTCGAATTAAGTGCTCTGCTAGTTCGAATTACGTTCGAACTAGCGGTTTGTACGGGTAGCGCCTATCAAAGTTAATTCGAACTAATGTCTGTTAGTTCGAATTAACTTTGTAGTGTAGAAAAAACAACAAATTGTCTGGTAGCGCTTTATAGACTAATGAAACATGTAGATGGTAACTTTAGGGTTATTACTCTTTCTTTTTCTTTTGCAGTTTGATATTTAATTCAGCCAGATCTTAATAATCTTAGGATAAAGACACCTTATATTGAAAGGGAGTAGATTTTAAAGAGACATTTCTATAGTGATCCCTGATAACTGAGTTTGAAATAACTGAATATACTCCAAAGGTGAGAGAAATAATAATAATAAAAACCAAGAACTTACATGCATGCTAATAAGCTTACTAGGAATCACCCCTCTCTCGCTATATATATATACGAATCACCCATATATATATATATATATATATATATATATATATATATATATATATATAAAGTTTATCACTCCTTCACCTCCTAACAAACAGTCTTTCGAGGCTTTAGTAGGCCAAGTCCAGGGGTGAAAGTAATTGCCAGGACTTACTGATATGCTGGGGTCCTTGGCAAGGTATGTGTGTGGGGCCTCTGGGCTCCCAGAAGGGGCGGGGCCTCTGGCAGAAGGGTAACTCCATCTCTGTGGCAGTGGCAGCTGGGAGCCCTGGAGTTGGGGGGGGGGGGCGGGGTGATTTGAAGGTCTAGGGCTCGTGGCTGCCGTTGGGGAGCTGGGAGCTCCAGGCCCTTTTAAATTATGGGTCCCAGGGCAGTTGCTTCTTTTGCTTCCTCCCTTTCAGGAGCTCTTCCAGGTCCTACCAGCATGGCCACTGACAAGGGAAGTGAACAAAATTGGCAGTGACGTTAAAGCCAAAATCCAAAATCAATGGATTGAGCCCAAATTCTGCATCAGATCTCTGAGCTTCTGTTTCTTGGGTCTACTCTCAGACATCTTACCACACAGTCCCTGTGAGTCTTGGTTTACCTGCCCTGTCTTTTCATGGCTCCCAGAAGCCACTGGCATGTCTAGCTTAAAGTCACAAAGGTAGCCAGGGAGTCTCTGCATGGTCTTCCTGTGCTGAGCCCCAAGCATTGACCCCACAGTTGCCATTGGCAGTGAACCATGGCCAATGGGAGCTGTGGGGGCAGTGCCAGCAGGTAGGAACAGTGCATGGAGCCTAGGAGCCAGTGCATGGTGCTAGCTGCTTCAAGGAGACACCAGAAATAAGTGCTGCCTTTCTGGCACCTACCCTTAGCCACAGCCCTGAGCCCTTCCCTGAAATCTGAACCCCTCAGCCTCAGCCCAGAGTACCTTCTGCCACTCCAAACCCCTCACCTCCATCTGGACCCCCCCCCTTTCCTGCACTCCAAACCCCTAATTTCTGGTCCCACCCAAAGCCTGCACCTCCACCCAGAGATCTCATCTTATTTGCCTCCCAACCGTCTGCCTCAGCCCCAGTTAAAGTAGGTAAGAGTAGAGAAGAGTGAGGGTATGTCTACACTACCCCGCTAGTTCGAACTAGCGGGGTAATGTAGGCATACCGCACTTGCAAATGAAGCCCGGGATTTGAATTTCCCGGGCTTCATTTGCAAGTGCGGTATGCCTACATTACCCTCCTAGTTCGAACTAGGAGGGTAGTGTAGACATACCCTGAGTGATGGAGGGCGGGGGATAGGATGAGCAGATGGTAGGGCCCCAGAAAAGGGGTTGGAGCTTCTGGGAAGGGGAAGGGTGGGGGTGTGGGCAAGGGTGTTTGGGTTGGTGAAATTAGAAAGCTGTCAGCCTTAGTCTTGGTGCAACCCCATCATGCCTTGAGGATTTCCACCTATCAAGTTCTTTCCAACTCTCCTCTCTTACTAGGGAACAAGACCTGCTTTTTGTACTGCTTTCCCCTCTCTGATAGACCCTGCTACCACTGTCCTATAAACTGAGAAGAAACCAGACAGATGGAACATGAGGCTTAACTTTCTCTTAAAACTCAGCTCCCACTGCATGACATAAACTATTCTATATTGATTGGGAATTTTCCTTAGTTAGCACAGGCTCATAGCTAAGATCTCGGATTTAGCTGTCACACATTTCTCATTTCTCAAATTAAATATCACTGCTGAAGTGATTGTCTAAAGGCATTTTTATTTCTCAGTGTTGTGCCAGGGTTTTTCATTTTTCTCTCTTAGTTTTAGTGCTTCTGACATTCACCTGGTTTTATATATTCTGGCTTTAATATAAACTGAGATGACACTCCCAGCACCATTCTGAGAATATGAGCCTGATTCACAACTGTGATACTCCAGTCTTACTTTGGTATAGTGCTTTTGAATTCAGTGTAATTAGCCTGGTGTCAAACTGGAGTAATGTAGTGGTGAATCAGGTCTCATCACTCAGCACTGAGACACGATCACTCTTTTTCAAATTCAAGTACAAATTCAAATACCTAAATAATGCTATGAAGATCAATCTGGTTTGCAAACTGCCAGCTGCTCCGGTCAGAATTAGGATATTTTTGTTTTGTTTACATGGAGATATCTGCCCAGGACTTTGGCTGGCATTGTAAATAGAAAAGGCTGTGTTCAAAGATACACAACCATCCCAACCAAAATTATGGTGCTCACAAGAATGGGTTATTTGAACATATTTGAATTGGAGGATTTTTTTTTATCCCAGGTTTAGAAGCTGTACTCAGAAGCTCATTACTCTGCTAATCCTTTTGGTTTCCTTGCAGGACTGAACTGAAATTTACATCTGTGAGATGGCTTAATGGGGTTTAAGTGGGGTTTATATTTAGAGTGCATATGTCTGTCTGTGAGTCTGTTCAAGAACTCCTCCTAAATTGTAAGAGCTAGGCCCACCAAATTTGGTATGCAGCTTCCTTTTCTCATGACTTAAAGCAAAGTCAGGGTCTGGATGTGCCAGAAGAACCAGAAGTCCTGGGAAAAGGTCACAGTTTTCCATAACATGCAAAAGGAGGGACTGCTTTCTGAGGACATGATATGAGAGTGGCCACTGAGGGCAACGAGCCTGCAGGAGAGAGCTATTCTGTCATCTTGCCTGCCAGCAGTAGGGTTGCCAGGTGTCTGGTATTCAACAGGACAATCTGGTTTTTGGGCCCTCTGTGTGGTAAAAAAGTTCAGAAAATGCCGGACATGTGCAATGTCCAGTATTTTCTGGTGTTCTGGCTGGGTGCCCGACAGAAGCCTGGCGGGGGCGAGAGGAGTGGCTGGAAGGCAGGGCACTGTCAGCGCTGGGAGCCTCTGGTTGCGTCTGATGGAGGAGTGACGCCTTGGGGATGAGGAGAAGCCCTGTCCGTGCTCCTGAGCTCTGGTCAAGTGTGTTGTGGAGCCGTAGCTGGACTCACTCGTGCTTCACCAGGACCATGCACAGGACAGGCAGCACCCTGGGATCTGCACATGCCCCGTTCAGTCCCGCTCCCTGCCGGCCGATTCTCTTCCCCCCACAGCCAGCCCCGCTCCCCCCGGCTCCCTCCCATTCAGCCCTGCTTCCTACCAGCTGGTTCTCCTCCTCCCGATCTCCCCTGGCCAGCCCCGCTCCCCCCGACACCCTACCCCAACCTCCCCCGGCCAGCCCTGCTGCCCCTGACCCCGCCGACCAGCTCCGCTTCCCGCCAGCCACCCCCCCAATCTTCCCTGTCTGGCCCTGCTGCCCCCAACCTCCCTCACAAGCCCTGCTTCCCGTTCCCTCCCCCTCCTCCTGGCCAGCCCCGCTCCCCTCCCGGCTGTTCCCCCCCCCCCCCGTCAAGTGTGTCCGGTATTTTTTCTGAAGCTACCTGGTAACCCTAGCCAGCAGACTAGGTAAGTAGCCCTCCTGCCCCAAACTTTCCCCCCCAGTCCTAGTCCTTGTCCACACTGTTGGAGGGTGGGGGAGAGAGCAGACCTCTGGTAGCTGGAGGGTGGCCAGGAGGGAGAAAACTGGCCCAGGGTGGGCTGGAGGTGACTTGGAGAGGCCCCTGGCACCCAGCCTCTTGCACACCCCTCCCTCCCCATCCCCAAGGCCCTGCCCTGAAGGACCTGGCCAATGCTAGGTAAGTTTGCTAGTTGATATATAAGCCTTGTTGCTGGCCCTCTGCACCCTAAGGCTCCAATCCTGCAAACATTTTAATTTTAAGATGTTGACAATTTTAGATTAAGCATGTGCACAATTCCACTGACTTCAATTAGACCATTTGCATGCTTAGTTAGAATCCTAGAACCATAGGGTTGGAAGGTATCTCAACGGCCATCTAATCTAGTTCCTGACATGATGCAGGATTTTTTTTGTACCTAAACATTCCAAGACTGGCTATCCTGCCTCTTTTTGAAAACCTCCAGTTTTCAATTACATCAATGGAAGAGTCTTTTCCAGCAGTATAGTTAATTCACTTATTATAGAGCTTGACTGGCTGAAGAATTCTTCTATTGACCTCACTGTGTCTATGTCAGGAATTAGATCAACCTAATTACAGTGCTCACAGCCCTGAGCAATGCAGCTAAGTCAATCTAATTTTAAGTGTAGACCAGGCCTCAGTGAATATCAGTGTAATGCTGCTATTAAAGCAATTCCAAAACTGTACAGGGTGTCCCCATTATAAGTCATCCTCATATACATCCGTTCCACCCCAAAGTTGTTGACGCTTGTATGAACTGATGCATTATAAGTCCTCCCATTCTCCATTCTTATGTCACACAACCCACTCCAAACCCTAGTTTGTGCAAATGGAAGTCAGCCATGGGAAGAAAAATTCCTCACTTTACGTTGTTTCGCTATAAGTCCAAGTTTTGTTGAATGTTTCCTGGATTTATAGCAAGGTTGGCCTGTAACAGGAAGCAGTTGTTTGGATGGCAGCAGTGAACAAACTTGCTCCATTTTTAAAGCATTGGTCTGCTCTCCATTCAATCTTATGTTTTGAGAAAGTCAGACACTGTCACCTTCTTAGCCTTGCATGTTATTTACAGTTTAAATATTTATTTTAAGGGGTTTTTTTAGGATGCGGCTTGAAATAGAATAAGCTACTCTGTGCATCTCCAGTGATACAAAGCAGTCAGAACCAGTTGATGACACCGATTTTATATATGTCATGCATCACTGGGGCAGTGCAAATCATCTGAAGTGCACCAGTGAATCTGGCTCTCAGTTTCTAGAGTATTGCTGGATGGTGGCTTTTGTGTTATTTTTTTTCATTGTCCAAAAGGCCAAACTGGCCTGCACCAGTGGCATTTCTGTTTGGAAACTTTGAACAACCCAGTTTTATTTGTTACCTTGTGCTGAAATAATTGTGATTTGTTTGTTTTAAGACAATAACACTAATACTTAGTGACATAGTATGGGGGAAAAGGGGAAAGCTCACTGCACTTACCAGGGGCACTTTATATTCCTACAGCCTGTCACTCAAGATCCCTCTATGCTACCCTCTCATCGCCTTCTATTTCAGGTACTCCCTGCACCTCCCTTAATCAATATTCACTCTAATCTTTTCCATCCATGTGTGAATATTTATCATGTATGTGCAGAATAAATTAATGCACAGAGGTATATGTGAATGTGCACTTCCAATAGAAAAACAAAACCTAGGCACGTTGCTAATCAGCTGGGTGGCATTTGAATTTCTCCCAAGTGGCTGCAAAAGTGCACAGCTTACACTGTGCCCTGAATATCCCCGAGGGGTACTGTGTACCTCCCATTGCAGGGTCTCCCATATTCCCCTCCTGTAGCAGGGACTCTGTGTATGTGCCTATTTCATGTCCCTTCCCCACCAATTATTCGTCTTCTGTTTGGGAAAAAAATTAGTGCCAACATATTATACTCTCTTGGGTGGATGAGCAGAAATGAGGGATTATTATGCAGAAAGGCACTTAATAGGTTCCACCAACCGGTTGTGTGACCTACAGATAACTGCAGAGGACCAGGAATCCAGCTCTGCTGAAGATGAGACTCTGTGATGTCAATTTACCCCCTGTAGGATTCTAATCACAGGTGCCTAGAACATTACCTGAAATTTTCAAATTGAGCAGATGTGGCATTCAAAAGGTATTGTAGTAGATTCAGCCATACAGAGAAATGCTTTTGAGGGCCAGCTCAGCTAATTAGGAGCGGATGGAATGATGCTACAGTTAAAAGAGAGATCCAGTTATTGCATGGGTGGGCAATATTTTTTTAAAAAAATTCTGAAGTGGCCCTGGGCCATATCAGAAGGGACTGGGCTTCAAGTAGAAGGAGCAGGGTCAGGATGCTTCCCTGCTTCCCCACTCACAGATCATGATTGGTCTGGGGGTAAGAGAGCACCTTTGACTCCCCCAGAGGTTCCCCTTAGGCGCCCATGCCACTGGAAGTAGGAGGAGACTTCGCATGCTTCCCTTCTGCCCCCAGGCCAGGATTTGGGGGTGGGGGAGCATGCAAAGTCTCCTCCCACCCTGCTAGGAGCGCATGGCACTTCTAAGCAGCGCATGCTCCTTGCAGGGTGGGGGAAACTTCGCATGCTTCCCCCCGCTCCCAGGCCAATCAGGGCTTGGCCTGGGGGCGGGGGAGTGGCAGGGCCTCCGTGGGCTGGATCAATCCACTTGTCGGGATGGATCTGGCCCACAGAGGCCCTTTTGCCCACCCCTGAGTTATTAGAATTTGGGAACTGGGTTTTAGAACTGGATATTGCAGAGCCAAATATGAAATTATTCAAATTCATATGAATATGAAATATGATGGTAACAGTAAATACATTCTACAATTACATGTAAAAGCCTTTGCTCTTGGTGTCTGACTTACATTGTTGAATAACTTGGAAAATCAGCTCTTAAAATTCTGTAAACAATATGGCATTCTGAAAGCTAAATGGTGACGCATTGCGCCTTGGGCTGGAGTTCAAAATAGTGATATTTGATCAATATTTTTAGGGGCCTCAGGAGCAAACCTTTAGGAAGCTGCCTGGAACTGAATGTGAAAAGTTTTCTCCAGTGATTCATCTCATAGTTCTCCTGATTTTTTCCACAAGTCATCCTGCTTGAGTAAGGAACTCTTAATAGTTCTGTATTCTATAAAAGTGATACTTCAACAGAAGCTATGCCAATGCTCTTAATACATAATGTATTGATGGACGGCTATCTACTGCAGTTATTTCAAACCAGGAGGCCTTATTATAAAGACACCTGCTTAGCAGGCTGAATGTATAGACGCTGAAGGGCAATTGCTCAAAAGTAACTCAAATATGTTTTTAAAGAGTATTATTTTATTGAAGTGCAGATGAAGAGTAGTGAAGCAATCACTTCCTAGAATCTTGTCTACTAAAATGGCAAGCAGAGAATTCACTGGCTTTCTAACGTTAATCATTAAAGCTTGTGAACATAACCTTAATGTAGCAATAGCTACTAGAATATTGATTAGGTTTTATACTAAACTGGTGATTTCAAACTTTATTATTTTCCCCCTGCATGTTAAGTGTAGGTGAGTGACTTTATACAGAAGAACTGGGCCAAGATTTTTTCAAAAACAGGCATCTAAAGGTAGGCTACTAAATCAATATTTAGGCACCTTTAAATAAGCTCTGATTTTCGGTAGAGGTGAAGTAAATAGCAGCTGAAAGTACTTGGCATCTTTGAAAATCAGGCCTCTTATTAGAGTGCCTAAATGTTGATTTATGAGCCTAAACGGAAAGTCTTCGGTCTGGAATGGATCACAAAGCAATTACAGCTTGATTGGTAGAGGTGATTTTCTTTCCAGCTTGTAAATGATAGCTTGACTATTTTGAGGATGAAATAGAACCACTTATTCAGATCCATCCTTTGGGTCATCACAGCTTGTTAGCTATTCTAAAGAAAAAAGTTCCCCACTTGTGCATTCTTTACAACTCATCTATTTCCTTGGCCACAGTCTAGTAACTTGAGTCATTCATTCTTCTTTGGAGAGGCATATTCTATGCATGCTCTTTCAACAGCTTTCAGACTGTCCCAGAAGATGGTATTTGAGTTAGCTGAACACTGAGTTTCTTGAATGAAGTTAGAGATGACTGAATCAACCGTGGAACAAAATTTTGCATGTGCTAGTGGTAGTGTTCAGCTTTACTTAGAGGACTTTAATGAGGTGTAACCAGGGTATATGGTAAGTATAACTGGAGCATGATGTGAAATTCATATATTATCAGTAATTTCTAGGCATGTTGGAATCAGTTCTGAAGAAAAGAAAAAAGACAATTCTGGAGTAAGATGAAAGTACTAGAGAGAAATATGTACAGTCATGTTTCTATGGGTATCTGATTCTCTCTATACTTTTTAAACCAAGTTCTTTCTTTAGTAATGAGGGTTAACCTCTTGTACTTTGAATTGGGTCACATGTAATTGTATTTGTCCATTTAGATTAGTATTCTCATCACCTCTCAGAATTACAGGATTTTTTTATTAGAAAGAACATTTGTCTTTGGAAAATTCAGAATTACCTCCACTTTACAAATGTTCCCTAGAATTAACTTTTTTTTAGTTGAAACAGCCTTCAAGAGGATGAGACCAAAACTGTATATATTGACAAGTTGTATTTTTATGGATTAAAATGGATGTGCCTCTGCTTTTGGAATTCAATGGTGAATGATATACTGTACCTACCCACATTGTTTTGATTCTATACACATCTGTTTCTGTTAGATAAGATTTCTGCGATAAAGCTACTTGACACATTTTGATCGCAGTTGTTTCAGCATTTTTATTGTTTTGGAAGGTTGAGTCCCCTCACATTCCAGTAACACATTCTAAGAAAAATCATGGCAATGTTTTAAAAGCTCATCTTTTCTAAAGACACATTTCCCCACGTATATTGTAAAAATCACATTTCTAGAACATAGTGCATATTTATGTATATTAGATAATAGTTAGCTTTGAATGAATGTATGCCTTCAATTGAGCTTTTTAGGATGTTAGGTATATATACGACATAATTAAATACCACACATCTTCCACAGTATATTTATAAGTGAAAACAAAACAAAAATAACAGACTTACAACAAGTCAGTGTGAGCACATTCAGATCCTCTATGGCTTCAACTCTTTCTGCTCCTCCTCTGTGTTATCTATTAATACTCTCAACATTTCTAAAGCAAATATATTTTAAGTCAAATATTACACTGTAAATACCACTGGGTAGTTCAAGAACATATACAATCTATTCCTACATACATAAGTTTTTATGTATACATACATACACATATGTATATGCATATACATAGATTCATAACATGTACATTTACAATTGATTTGATAAAACAAATATACATTAGTACAAAATCTAAATATGAAAAATACATTTCATATTAACAGTAAGTCAAACGCCCTGCACAAATTGAATAACTAGTGCTGTTTAAAGGTTCGGGTTTTGGTCTATTTTACATGTCAAGAGTATTTACTGTTCCAAGGGACCTGCGGTTACCATAATACAATACATCAATGGCTGAACTAGAGAAGAGATTTTATTTAGCAGTGAAATTTGTGGTGATTTGTGCAGATAACACTTCAAGCAGTAGAGGGTGCTCTTTCCCCTGCACTGCACTGCATTGCAGTGCTATATGCAAATTATATAATTTTTTAGTTCCAAAGTGATCAAGAGAAGAATTCAGCTTAGCTGATTATCTGCTAGGCATTGGAAGATTGTATACGTGAATATTGCTTTATTCACATGGATACACAGGAAAACAAAACAATTTTTAAACTTGTTCATGTATGCATTTTATGGTAAACCCTCCCATTCTGCTATTTTTGGCCAAACCTGGTCTTAGTCTTTGAGATGTCTGCCAAGTTTCAAAGGAGGTTTTGCAAAATTGTCTGGAGCTGATAAATCCATAGCGAAAGCTGATTTATGCCAGTGAATACAAACCTCTTATTTTGAGCACAACAGAGAAGACAGGAAAAAAGAGAAACTTTGTGGCCGTTGTACTTAATGGTTTCAGCTTTTTTTTTTTGCAGTTTTTATGAACCTTACTTAATCATTGCCCTTCGGCAGCTTGACAATGATGGGTCTGGGCTTGTCACTCCAGTTTTCTAGTTTAAAAGGTATTTGATGAGCCCTTTCAATATTAAGTGAGGGCCACAGGAGGCCCAAATTAAATATGTCAGGGAGCAGACTCTGAAGAAAGCTAATGATATCTTTCTCTCCTCTAGGCCCTCGCCAAATGTCCAGGAGGCAAAGGTTTTGGATTTGACATATTTTTTAAGTCAACCAGTTTTTCTTACAGTTTGTCTAGTCTATGCTGTAAGGAGGCCGTTTCTTCTTTAATTTCATTGGTTCCAATGGCACTCTTTTGTAGCTCACTTTCCAAGTGAGCCATTTGGGAGTTTACATCACATATATCTTTAGAGAAGCTATATATGCCTTTTGAGATTCAATCCAGTTGATCTGTGAGGAAATCTTAATGCCACAATATCCTGGACTAGGTTCTGCAGAGTGAATACACTCTTTGATCTTTCGTTGCCTCTCATTTTTTCTATTGGCATGCTTGTTGCTTTTAGTTCCTACAGGAAACCCTTTAAATCCTACCCTCCTTGCAGCCAAAATACAAATCCTGCTTCACGCCCGTTAGGAGGCTGTTCCAGAACTTCATTCATCTTGATGGTTAGAAACCTTATTATAATTTTGAGTCTTATTTTATTCATGGCAGAGTGTACCCATTTGTTCTTGTTCTGACATTGTCTGTAGAGAGGAATGACATCCCATGTCAGTCTTTTGTTTTGCTAGGCTAAACAAGTTATTTTAGTCTCCTCTCAGGATGCTCCTCTGATCTTCTTTGTAGCCCTTCTCTGCACCTCTTCCAGGTTGAGGTCAGTGAGACTACTCAAAGCGCATTAAGTTAAGAACATGAGTAAGTTTTTGTTTTGCAGAATTCTGGTCTTAGTGCCTATAATTCTGAATGTCATTCTAGTATTATGTAAGGCTTAATTTTACAAACATTTTTCAAATTTGATATTCTCTTATTCCAACTTCAAATTTGGTATTCACTAACACCAGTCTGACCTGGTGCAACAGAACATCTTCTTCAATGTACTCCGCAACTCTGGACTTCGGAACGCATAAATCATAGGGTCAATGATGCCATTACACAAGATGAGTGTAGCATTCACATGGAAAATGGACATATAACAAGCGCAGTAAGGATTAAATGGGCAAAATGTCACAAGGAGGATGTGAAGAAGAAAGGGTCCCCAACAGCAAAGGAAAACACCCAAGAAAATAGTTAATGTAATAGCTCCTTTCAGGTTAACTCTTGAGGGAACTGCACTGGTAGGCAGTGAAGCAATCTTTTTGGCATGAGATCGTGCAAGCAGGAACATGTGTATATAGAGGCACAATATAAAAGTTAACATAAAAGGAAATAGAATAGTGAAGGAAATGACTGTAGCTGTTTCATGTGAGAAGATGGTTATAGCAATGCCACTCCCAGCACAGACTACCCAAATTACTGCCAGGATGATTAAAGCACGATTCAGTGTCATGATATTATGGTACTGTAATGCAAAAAATATAGTTATGTATCGGTCAGCTGCAATGGCTAGCAAGCTGAAAATCGACCCCAGCAAAGACAGAATAAACAAAGAATCTATGACATCATCTATCTTGGTCTCAAAGTATCCACGGGGCGTCAGATATCCCATTTTGCATAAGATAATCAAGATGTTCTCCAAAGTTTTGTACAGACTAACCAATATATCTGAAACTGATAAGCTACAGATAAAAAAGTACATGGGCAAGTGAAGATTCTTGTTCTTGATCACAGCTATAAGGACAAGTAGGTTCTCCAGTATTCCAGCAGCGGCAATTGTGAAAAAGACTTCTTCTGGAACTACAACTTGGGTGCAGTCACTGTTCATGGAGATATTGCTGTTGTTTTCAAATGAAGGAGCATGCATCTGCCCTAGAAGTCTCATGATTTGAGAAGCATGATCAGGCTTCATTTCTTCTGCTTGTAGAAAAATATGTGATTAATTAGGTATGACTTCACTGAGAAACTGACTTGCCATTCGGATAATTTTTTCTGTAGTGAAACCTTTCTAGTTCTGTCTTGAACAATCGAAAGACGTAACCGAGATGTATTCAACCACCTGTGATAAAATGTATAGCAAAGTAAGTGCCAGGAAAAAACACATGTTTGTCAAAACTATATATTTTGAATTTCAACCTATGAATGTATTGTGATGGAATGAATATTTTTCATTATTGTGGTAGGTAAACTGGGTTGAATAAAGTAAGAGTTGTCACTAGGTTTGCCAATTTTCTCATCACACAAAACTGAACAGCCTAGCCCTGCTCCTTCCCCAAAGTCCTCCCCCCCCTTGAAGCTCCACTCTTATTGAATACTTTCTCCCTCCCTTGATGGGTCACTCTCTCCCACCCTCATTCACTTTCACTGGTCTGGGACAGGAGATTGGGGAGCAGGAGAGAGAGAGGGCTCTATCTGGGGGTTGCAGGCTCTGAGGTGGGGACAGAAATGAGAAGTTCAGGGTATGGGGCAGAAGGCTCAGAGTTGGGGGATGGAGTTGCGGTGTGGGAGAAGGTAAGTTTGATGGTTGGGGGTGCCGAGTCTGGGGTGGAGATTTGGAGAGGGGGCTGCAGGTTGAGGCAGGGAATTGGGGTGCAGGAGAGGTTGAGAGCTCTGGGGTGGGGCCAGGGTGAAGGCTTCAGGATGTGGGAGGGAGCTCAGGGCTTGGGCAAGAAGTTGGGATGCATGCAGTGAGGGCTCTGGGAGAAGGGTTGGGAGTCTGGGGAAGAGTGGTTTGAAGTGCCAAAGGGAGCTCTGGGTTTGGGGAGGCCAGGGCTGGGACAGCTGGTTGGGGCTTTGGGCTTACCTCAGGTGGCTCCTATTCAGCAGTGCAGTGGGGATAAGGCAGGCTCCCCACTTGTCCTGGCTCTGTGCTCTGGCTCCTACATGGGGAGACGGGGAAGCAGGAGGCCCTGGGCATTGCTTTTGTCCACACGCAAGCACCCTTCCCCCCGCCCCCTGCTCCCATTGGCTGGAAAGCCAGTGCTCAGGGTGGGGACAGTGTGCAGAGCTTCCTGCTCTGCCTCGTTGCCAGAACTGCCCGTTGCTTCCATTGTTCACTGAAATGTCAGGACCGATGGGATACGTCTAGACAGCAGAGCAAAACTCTAATTAAACTATGCAACTTGAGCTACATGAATTGTGTAGCTGAAGTTGAAACAGCTTAATTTGGCTTTTGGCACTGTTTCCACCGCAGGAAGTTGAAGGAAGAGCACTCTTCCTTCAACTTCCCTTACTCCTCGTGAAATGAGGGGTATAGGGGAGTCGGAGTAAGAAGTCCTCTAGCTCGACATTATTTCGAAATAATGGCTGGCAGTGTAAACATGCTCTTAGTTATTCTGAAATAACGCTGCTGTGTAGACTAGCCTGCCTTAGCTCCGCAGCACCGCTGACAGGACTTTTAATGGCCCGGTTGGCAGTGCTGACCAGAACCACTGAACACTTGCTCACCCTAGATGTCCCAACTCTCAGCCCATACATGAAAGGAAAAATGAAATTAAATTCCTTTTTAAATTGCAAAAAGTTAAGTATGTTTTCCTTCTTATCTGGCTTCCTACATTTGCTGGAATTGATCTTAGTCTCCCTGAATGTCTGGAAATTTTATTGGCGTAGCTGCTTATTTTGCATAATTTTCGCATTTCTCACAAGATTGACAATATTACAGGAAACTAACTAAATGCCAACTGAAGCTGATGGTAGGACAACAGCATATTTAGCACCATACATTTTTTTTGAGGAAATGAGTGGTGAGGCAGCTGAGATTTCCTTCCCTCTTTCCTCCCCAGATGCCTGATTTGTATTGAACATGCTCACACAGGCTGAGTATGCTCAGTAACATTGCTGAAGACAGCTGCCCTCATTCAGCCCTATCACAGTCAGCAGGCCTGGGTCATCTACTTGTTCATATCTATATCTATATCTATATCTATATCTATATCTATATCTATATCTATATCTATATCTATATCTATATCTATCTAAAATTAGTAATTTTTTTCATAGGTACAGTAGAGATTATTTAACTAGCAGAGCTGGCTATTTTTTTAAGTAAATAAAAATATTCTTTGGATATGGCAGACAGAGTTATAATTTAAGTTCAGATCCAAATGTCATTCTTGAACAAATTTTATAGTCCAGTCCAAATACAGAAAGTTTTCCTTCAGTGTCCTTGACGCTCTTTTTACAATATGACCTTGATCCAGCCCCTATTAAAATCAACAGTAAACTTTCCATTGACTTTAAGGAGGATCAGATCAAGCTCTGTATGCTTGTAGCTATTCATTGAGATGTAACTTGGTGGATTAATTTGTGCGTGGGACAATACGACCTAGATCTTTCTATCATTATTATGCCCCAAATTACAAAATAATTTACTGTTGCTATTCAGAATGCCCACTTTTTATTCACAATTAAAACAAGCAGAAGAAAGATATTTAAGGTATATAAATCAGGGATCACCCCTCTTCGCATTCCTGAAGCTATACCAGCAGAAATCTGTTGTGTAGAAATAGCCTTAATTTTAAAGGAGCACACATAAAAGCCTTGTTTACACTATGCTCTCCCTCTGACTTCTTATCTCCTGTTATTCACAACACGTCAGGCATGAATGCAGATGACTTTGTGCTTGATATGGTTTAGCCACAATATAGACAAATGTGTTCAGTTCCATTTCAGTAGCTAATGCCTTTGACCACAGTCCACCAATATTCAATCACTGAGTTGTCTGCTGCTGTGATTTTCTGCACAGTGGTAAGTTGTGGTCATGGCTTTTGGGATTTGGACATAGCCACCAGGGACTGGACTTGCGCCTCCAATTCACTTCACTTAGGCTATGTCTAGACTGCAGGCTTCTTTTGGAAGAAGCTTTTCCAGAAGAGATCTTCTGGAAAAACTTCTTTCAAAAGAGAGTGTCCACACAGCAAAAGTGCATCAAAAGAGTGATCTGCTTTTTTGAAAGATAGCGTCCACATTCATTGGATGCTATCTCATATTTAAGTTGTGATTACTACGGACAGAGTGGCCATAGGGCACCTGTGCTTTCTCCTGGAAGCCTCTTCTTTTGAAAAAAAACCCCTCTATTCCCTGTCCATACACGCCTTTTTCCGAAAGAGCTCTTTTGGAAAAAGGCTTCTTCCTCGTAGAAAGAGGTTTTCCACTGTTGGGAAAACTCCTGTGTTCTTTCGACTTTCTCTCAAAAGAACACAATTGCAGTGTGGACGTAAGTGTAGTTTTTCTAGAAAAACATGTTTTTCCGGAAAAGCTCTGCAGTGCTTTTAACATTAAAAGAAAATGTTCAGGAAGATGCCTGTGTTTATTTTAAAAGCTTCAGTGTGGAGTAAATCAGTTACACTATATGGCACAAATGCACTGACTGCATCTAGTGAACATTTTCTAGTATAAATAAAGCCTGGGATGTCAGGAGGGAATCAATACTGAAAATGAGAGACTCAGCTTTGTCTGTAAATCGACAGGGATTTTTCCAGAAACAAGGCAGGTGAGGTAATATCTTTTATTGGATCAAACTTCTGCTGGTGAGAGAGACAGGTTTTCCTCTGTACACTGAGCTCTTCTTTTCGAATCTGTCTCTGAGCTACTGCCAAAGGGAAGCTTTAGGAATTATAAAACTAGTGGTCAATTTCAGAGCAATTTTATTTTGATATTTGATTCATTTATTAAAAACAGATAAAACTGGAGTGCAGTGGGATTTAGGCAAAGCACGCCTCCTGTTTGGGGAAAGTGAATGTATTAAATTATTGTTCTTTCATATATTGTTTCATTACAAGGTCTTTTTGTTCTCATATTCAGCATATATCACTCAACTTATGTCCCATGACCTATTAAGTAAGACATCATATTCACACATATCAATGGCATACTAAAAAGTAGTGGATTTTGTTAAACTCTGGTTTGCAAGAACAAACTGCAGACAGTCAGTGACCAGTGGTAGCTATTAATTTTAATAGAATTGGAGGGTGTGTTATAATAGTCAATAAAATAGGGCTATACAGGCATTGCTTCACTGGAAATGTGTTAAACTGAATGTCTATGAGATTAATTTGGAGAGTGGACAAAATGCAAAATAAAATCTGAATTTTCATACTTTGCCTTCTAAGTACTTTAAAAAAAAATTTTCTTTATGAAATATAATTGTAACCCAAACAATGACAGATACTAGGAATATGCCACTTATGGAACCTTAAATGATATCTGCTCAAACCAGGCCTGTCTACCATTTTCATGAAGTTTTTTGTTGTTCTTTAGAGGTTGTGGAAAAAAAGCCCCTTGTAAAGCAAAGTTCTCAAATTTCTCCTTGGAGGGACCACATCTGAAAGGTTGGTCAATCAGACACTAATTCCTTTAAGATGCGGATCGTCCACTAGTGAACATCCCATGGATTATCATTATTACTTCCAATCACATAACTTCTTGATGTAAGTACAGTAATTGGTAACAGAACGGCTTATTGTCTAAATAAACAAGACCGACACAGGCTCTAGTGCACAAGTGGAGCAAACAATGTAATGGCAGCAAATCTCATGCGAGTGCTGCAGTTTTTTGGAGGGAGGGTTTACTTAGGAGTGGATCAGCCAACTGAAATAGAAAGGGAAGAGGAGGAAGTTGAAGGAGACAGGACAGGGGAGAACAGGGTAAAATGAGCAAGTGTGGAATGAAACTGAGATGAAGAGACTGTGAGGGAGTGGGAGGGTTGGGGCAACAGGACAGAAAAACCCAGTCAGAATTGTAGAAAGTTCTCTGAATGTCCCAGTGTCCCTGCCTTTGCTGCTTTGGTCCACAGGCAGGAGGGTCTGGCTGGCACCTCTTTGTAGTTTTCCCCCCAAACCACATGAGAGCTTGAGGAAAGGAGCCACCAGCCTGGTCCCAGTGGTCCTAAAGTATGTAAGGGGGATCTCCTCTACATAGTCCTCACTCAAGGAGTGGTCCAGGCTGGGCATTTTTTTACTTTTTGCTCGTCAGTCCTTGCTTTGGCTCTTTCTACCCACGTGACTAAAGTAGCTCGTCTCTGCAGTTTCCTGCCAAGCCAAGGGTAGGATGGGGAGTCATGATAGGTCCTACTGCCCACTTCTACTTTATGTAATTCTGGTAGCTTAAGGTGCATTTGCACTGTCAGAGGGGCATAAAGGAGCCTTTGTGTTACT
The DNA here is from genome assembly GCF_052426305.1 of Pelodiscus sinensis. Taxonomy (NCBI): domain Eukaryota; kingdom Metazoa; phylum Chordata; order Testudines; family Trionychidae; genus Pelodiscus; species Pelodiscus sinensis. Next base: position 90,394,241 of record NC_143053.1, read on the forward strand.
GAGAATCAAAACCTAAGGCTTTGAGGTGCTGATCACAATGAACGCCTACTGGCCTTCAGAGGATCGAGCCCTGAAACATAATGCAGGGCTCCTTTTCTGTAAATTGCTGTAGATCTGCCCCAAACATAGCATTTTCTGTGCACTACAGTCACACTGAAGAGACTGTAGTACTTGGAGGTTCCAGGAGCTCATCAGTCTTGCACATGAGTTTACTGAATTCAGCTGTAGTTTATTCAACTAAAAAAAGAAAAAGTTTTAAATGATTCTGTTTTCATTGTCTTCTACCTCCATGTAAGAGGTGGCTTTTAGCTCTCATCTATAATGAATGTAATGATAAGTCACTGAGAGGCACTGCATAAACTGTATTCCTGTGCAGCTGAAGATGCTGACGAGTGCAAGCGGCTGATTGATGGCGAACCGCTTTGTGACCATCACTGTCATAATTAAACTTTCATCAATTCTCAGGTTTCTTTGTCATATTTAGATCTTTGAACTGAAACCTTTGCACTGCAGGCTAGAGAAAGGGCAGATATAATTACTTTCTAAATCCTTGGTCATACATGATATGCTGAAAACTGAGTGGGTATTGATTTTTTGGGGGTTCTATTGGATTGCAAAAAATGATTATGATCAACTCACCAGTAATGCAGAAATGATGGATTTACATCAGGCTTGCAGATTTTGTTTATTTTACAAAAACATGCCACCCATTAGGATAGAAAGGTGAAAGGTTTTAGAGATCCTGTGGCATTGGACTTGGTGGTATTTTAATATATTAGGTATATCTCCTTGATTTGGAAACTACTGTCCCTGTAAAAGCTTTTGTTGCTAGAGCAGGTTACTCCTCCATCGCCAGCATTTCAGTCCCAAAGCTACTCCCATTTAAATCAGTGGCAAAACTCCCAAGCAGAATCAGGATCCTCCTCATCAAATCTCATTGGCAGTTTGTTCACTTTATTTTCTACCTCTAAAAATAGCCAGTAGTGGGATAATGTCTCCATTCAGAGGAGGTTTCACAAGCTGTGTTTGATTGGTTCCATGTAGTGCTGCTTTAAAGCACACTTCAGGCTTTTTGTAGTTGGCAGCTCAATTCCTGTGTCTGAGATGCATTACTGCAGTTAGGAGAAACACAAATATTCACTGTTACATTTTGTAATAAAAATATGTTTTGCAAAAATTATGTCAAATTATCTTTTCACTTGTTTCTGATTTTTCAATGGCCTTTGATAACCTGCCAAGCCAGTTAAGCATCCTGTTAAAGGGTTTTTTAAAGATACAAAGCTGGCGAGAGAGGATTAACTGATGTATTTTCATCAGCATGTAACTAATTACATTTTTGAAAATGGAGGGGAAAGGAAGCATACTATTAAAGCTAGTAGCAAGGATGTGAAATTCTCTGCACTTGTTCCCTAATTGTTGCAAAGCCTTTACAATCCCACTGGCTGTGTGGGTCAGGACTTTGCTAATCCAGGATGACTGTGAAATTGGGTGATGAAGAGCACAAGGCATTTTCTACCACTTTGCACCTTATGTAGTTGTGCACCCCTGTGCAAAGTGAGTACAGTCAGGGAAATTCACTGTTGTGCTTGTGCATAGACAAAAGGGGAACAGCCTTTTACTGTGTTTATTCAGTGGTATTGATAACTTTAGTAGCCAGCCCACAGCCCTGGCAGGCCTCGTCAGCCCTCAAAGCTGCCCCAGTTTTCTTTCGGTGTCAGTAGCCCTTGTAGAAGATGTTTATGAATTACTTCAGCATTCTTATTTCTGCACAGCTAATTCCAGTACTTGTGTAATTTCTATAGTTCAGACATTTTTAGATGTGCCAACTTCTCTATGACAGATGTTCATCTCTTTGAACCATACAGATATTTTACTGCCTGCAAGTGACATGTTTAACAATATTAAGCTCCAGAAATATTGGAAGAATTTTGATCTAAGAATCTGAGCAAAATGAAGGACTTGCGAAGTGTACAGGTAAAGAAAATATTTTAAAAAAATTGTACACCTGCTTCCACATAGACTCAGTTTCCTTTTTATCTTCATAGAATATCAACTTTGAAACACCCCAGACAAGCACATTCTGTTTTTTCAATAAAGTGAATAAATTCTGCCCAGAGATTCAGTCTCTTAATTAGAAAGTTTATGTGTTCAGTGTACTGTCAATTTTTAGTCAACAAGTATTGAACTAATGCACTAAGGCAGCTAGACTTTACAGAGTCATCATCACATCACAGCCCACACTGCACGGCTATTTTGAAATAAGCTATTCAGAATAGTTAGTCTGAAATAGCTTATTTCAAAATAGCATGTCTACACTACAGGGAAGCCTCAAAATTAGTCCGAGGCAGGCTTCCCTAATGTAGATGTGCTATCTTGATTTAGAGCCCCACAAGGCACCAGGGAGATATAACTTAGAATGGCCCTGGTGAAGAGCATCTACACATGCCTTATACAGAAAATAGATATTTCGGAATATGTGTTATTCTTCATAAAATGAGGTTTTAAATGAGGTAAAATAGGTAATACATGTAAACACATTAATATACTTCTGGCAACACTTAGGGTGTGTCTAGACTACAGGTTTTTGTTGACAAAAGTGGACTTTTGTCGACAAAACTATATCTGCGTCTACACTACCGCCGAGTTCTGTCGACATAACGTCGACAGAACTCGGCAGTTTTGTCGATGGTGGTAAATCTCATTCTATGAGGAATAACACCTTTTGTCGACAGAGTTCTGTCGACAGAAGGCGTTATTGCATCTACACTATCCTTTGCGTCTACGCTCTCATGTCGACAAAGTGGCTTGCTTTGTTGACAGAACTGGATGTAGTCTAGACACTCTTTGTTGACAGAAGCTTTTTTGACAGTATCTGTCGACAAAGCCTCTGTCGACAAAAGTCTGTAGTCTAGATGTACCCCTAGATACAGAGCTTTAATAACCCTAGGTAGTAACACTAACAGGTTTCTGTACCCTAAGATATTTGTGGGTGCCCATGTTTGATTGGAGAATTAAATTAAGACATCCCTTTGAATATGCATGAGTTGTCACGTTGTTCCCCCATGGAGAGGGGTGTTTTTGACTAACATTCAAAGAAATACCGCAAGTCTTGTGCTGATCCTTCTTTCTGAGAAGGTAGGGCATTTTGGGAGGCATTATTCAAACTGCATACTTTATACTGCCGCAGTACGTCTACACTGCAGGGCTTAACTCAAAATAAGCTACGCAAATTGAGCTACACCAATTGCATAGCTTATTTCAAAATAGGGAGTGTTTACACAGCACTTATTTTGAAATAGAGCATTCTTCCTCCAACTTCCCTTTTTACTCATACAATAGGGTTACAGGAGTTGGAGTAAGAAGTCCTCCATCTTGACAGTATTTTGACACTATTTAGAAATAACTGCCTGCTGTGTAGATGTGGACTAAGTTATTTCAGAATAGCGCTAGTTATTCTGAAAGGGTATGTCTACACAGCAAAGTTATTTAGAAATAACAGCCATTATTTTGAAATAACTTTACTAGTGTCTACACAGCCAAACTGCTATTTCAAAATTAAATCGAAATAGCGGAGCGCTTATTTCAAATTTGGTAAACCTCATTCCATGAGGAATAATGCCAAATTCAAAATAGCTATTTTGAAATAAGTGCCGTGTAAACACTTATTTCAAAATAGGGGGCCTCCAGCCTTCCCAGGGTGCCCTTGTGGCCACTCCAGCCTCAACCAAGAACACTCCTCTCCCTCCCCTCTCCCTGGAGCCCTTAAAGGGGTTGACTCTGGCCACAGTGCCTGTGCCAGCTCCAAATCTGCCAGCCCAGAGCCAGCAGTCACTACCCCCTGACCCAGTGGCCCCAAAACATGAGCCAGGCAAGCCACTGGCAGCCTGCCCTCCACCGCTCCCCAGGAGCAGTCTGCCAGCTCCCAGGAGCCTGCCAGGGCCCGGAGAACGTGGGCGCCTTCCTGGTCCAGGGTGGAGATCATGAACCTTATTCAGGTTTGGGGGGGATGCCCGCAATGTCCATGATCTCCGCACTAGATGGAGGAACGCGGCCTTCTATGTCAGGATAGCTGCCAGCCTGGCCACCAAAGGCCACATGTGAATCTAGGAGCAGGTTTGCATAAAAATCAAGTTGGTCCGGAGAGACCCCCAACTCTGAGCCCTGAGCTTCCCCTCCCCCGAAAAGAAGTTAGAGATCCTAATTCGAACTACCTACTCTGTGCCGCATGTAGTCGTGGGCACGGGGTTTGGACTAAGGGGGCTTTAAAAATGGCGGCGCCTGGGAAGATGCAATTGAAGCCCGGGATATTTAAATCCCGGGTTCGTTTGCAACTTTGAATGCCTACATTAGCCTCCCTAGTTCGAACTAGGGGGCTAGTGTAGACATACCTTATATTGGTGATACAGACTTCATTGTGGTTGCACTCTATATTTCTGGTGATAACAAAAAATTACTGGTAGCTCTGGTACACGTTCTCTGGTTATTAGAACTTGTTGTAACAGATAAAGAAGAACTAAAGAAAGGCCTTGTGTTGACTGCAACTCTTTTTGAGTTAATAAATAGTTACCTATAATGTTTAGAAATTCCAAGTACTGGCATCATGAGACCTCCACATATGTCACTCATGTCATAGAAGAAAGGAATTATTTAGGGTGTTTCCAAAGAAGACAGTGCAGAGTAGTAAAATGACAGTGAGAAAAATAAGATTTAGGGTAAAGAAAAAAAACAGCATAAAAAGCTCAGCCCTGAGGAAACATTCTTCTCTTCAGTCATGTCTAATTAAATTGGACTCTTGAGAATATATAATGTCTCAACTCTAATGTCTGTGATTCTGTACAATCCTGTAAAATGTGTGGTGTAAAAATTGGTTTAGAGTGCTTGATATTAGTGAGGCATGAGCACAAATTGTTCACAAAGTTACCATCCCCTGTGTATGCACAAAGTCATACTCAAATCTAGGGGCATGAGCAATCCATGAGCAATGAACAGTTTACTCTGACAAAGCAATGGATTGTGAACATCTGACAGCTCTACTGACTGGCTAATGTTTTTCAGTATATGAAATCTGCACTTCGGAAGAACATATATCTTCCAGGGCCAAAGAATCACTAGTTGAGTAACCAGTAGTTACTCAATTTTAGATCTATAAGTGTTCCAACAATCACATGAAGTGAGGTTGCCTGAAGCAAGGGAGTAACATGGAGTTTTCCTTAGATCATTCCAATGGGGTGAAGTTCCCTCTGTTCCTGGCCATAAAATAAGGAGGGTCTTGATACCCAGACTCTGAGGACGCCTCCCCCCATCTGCAGGTAGGTCAAAGATACATGGTGATGAGAGTCTTTAGGAATCAAATTAGTTACGGGCATAAATCACCATAATGCCATCAATTTCAGGATCAGCTTCATCAATATAGCTGTCAATATGCACTAGCAGCTATTATGTATGGGGACGCCTGTTAATGCTCTGTGAGAGCAGAAAGTGACTTGCCTGATCTTGTGAAAAAACCCTGATTTATCTCATGGGTTTCTATCTGAAAATGACTTTTTTCAGATTGCGGTTGGCCGATGTCATCTTGATTAGTGATATAATAATGAATGTATTGGCAATAAATTGTATTTTGTGGAAAAAAAACTTATTGTGATGAGAATCCTGCAATCCAAGTTACAATTATTGTGCAATGATGCCCTAATATTTGAGGCCACATCCTTATCTGGCATAAATCAGTGTCCTTCCACTAGAGCCAACTAATTGCCAACCTTTACCAATTACGCGAGCTAAGTATCAGGGCCTTTATTAAAATTTATTCAAATAAATATAATTTATTATCTTCCAAACATTACAGTCTGCTCTTTTCTTACCTAGCTAAAGAATATATGAATTCCATGGCAGATAAATGTAACTTTTCCAAGAAATAAATATGCTGATGAATTTGAATCTAAGACAAATAGTCCCATAGAGTCATTGTTTAAAAAACAAACAAAAAAACAGAATACAAAACTCCTACCAATCAAAAAGGCCTTCAAGTGACATCTCTATTTGAGGACACCATTCTATTTTTATTCCTTCTAGAAGCATTGCCGGTATAAACCTGTTATAAACAAGCATGAAGGAAATCAGTTGTACAGAAGGGAATTAACCATTCTTTGGTCTGAAAATTCAGATATAGAAAATTTCCTTCCAGTTTGTTGCCCTAGGAATGGTGCTCTCCTGTATACTTTTTAGGATCTCAATATTATTGTAACATTAAGCTACAAGATGCGAATAAACCAATAGTAAAAATAAATTAAACAAAATACTGTCTTGAACTACATAAGGGGTTTTCTTCCGAGTAAAAAGGAATACAATCTTATATTGGAGAAGGAAAAGATTTGATTTCAATATTATAGGAATCCTATCTTGAGTAACTGGAATATGTGAAATCTAAATCATTATGAAATTAGAATGCAGAGAGACCAATTGGATGTAGAAATGGAAACCCACCCCAAATAAAACAGGAGTAGCAAGTAGTAGTGAGTTAGGTGTCTGCTCATTGCTTTTCATATGCCTGTTTTGTGATCTCTTGGGGGAAGGGAAGCTGTATGACGAGCCTTGTGGCTGCTGGGCAAAACTGAGAAGCTTCATAACAAGCATCTAGTTTGCCATCAACGAGCAGACACCTAACTCACTCCAAGGTTCAGTTATTGCACCTCCTTCAACTGGAAAACATCTTTGCAAAACTCTTTTTTTTTTGCTACTCCTGTTTGCTAGCATGGATCTGTTTTATTTGGAGGAGGGGGGTTCCATTTCTATATCCAATTGGTCTCTTAGTATTCTAATTTAACAATGACTTAGATTTCACATATTCCAGTTACTCAAGATAGGATTCCTGTAACATTGAAATCAAACCTTTTCCTTCTCAAAATATAAGATTGTATTCCTTTTTAATGAGAAGAAAACCCCTTGGCTACGTCTACACTGGCCCCTTTTCCGGAAGGGGCATGTAAATTTCACCAGTCGTCGTAGGGAAATCCGCGGGGGATTTAAATATCCCCCGCGGCATTTAAATAAAAATGTCCGCCGCTTTTTTCCGGCTTTTAAAAAAGCCGGAAAAGAGCGTCTACACTGGCCCGGATCCTCCGGAAAAAGTGCCCTTTTCCGGAGGGTCTTATTCCTACTTCGAAGTAGGAATAAGACCCTCCGGAAAAGGGCACTTTTTCCGGAGGATCGGGGCCAGTGTAGACGCTCTTTTCCGGCTTTTTTAAAAGCCGGAAAAAAGCGGCGGACATTTTTATTTAAATGCCGCGGGGGATATTTAAATCCCCCGCGGATTTCCCTACGACGACTGGTGAAATTTACATGCCCCTTCCGGAAAAGGGGCCAGTGTAGACGTAGCCCTTATGTAGTTCAAGACAGTATTTTAATTGTTTCAATTATTTTGACTATTGGTTTATTAGGGCTAACACAGGGAGAATAGGTGTTTTAAAAGCTGCCTAATAAGCAACATAAGAACTAGCAAAGAAGAACAGCACACAGGGAATTTTGTGACTGCACAAGAGAGCCAGATACACCTAACAAACATTCTCTAAACTTAGGCCTGTAACAATGCCCCTTCCCCCGCCCCCCGAAGTAAGAGACAAGTAAGACAAAGGTGTGGGAGAGTTGATTAGAAATCTATATAGTTGGGTTTATGATGACTGAAAGAACCATATGGTGATCTTCCTGCCAGGTGCAAAGGTTGTGGACCTCTCGAGACATCTAGATAGGCGTATGTACATTACTGGGGTGGGGGAGTCTGTGGTTGCGGTACCAATGACACAAGGAAAAGTAAGGGAAGTCCTGAAGACCAAAATTTAGGCTGCTGGGTAAGAGATTAATGTTTAGGACCTTCATAGTAGCATTCTCGAAAAAGCTTCCAGTTCCATGAGCAGAACCAAACAGGCAGAACTGCAGGGACTGAACACAAGGATAAGATGACTCTGTGAGGAGGAGAAATTTAGATGTATTAGGAACTGGGGAATATTTTGGGAAAGGTGGAATCTCTACAGGAAAAATGGGCTCAACCTAAGCCAAACGGAACCAGACTGAAGTAATGTGAAATTAAAAAGAGGAATTAAAACTAAGGATGGGGGTGGAGGTAAGCACATAGTTCAGAAAGACACCCTTTAAGGAAGGGTTTATTAAAGGGATTTTCAATATCCTAGCAACGAGGAGCATAAGAACTGATAAAGTAGAGCTAGGAACTGAAGAGAAACAGCCACACACAAGAGTCCTGTTCAATTACATCACATGAAGGCAAACAACAAAATATTGACAAATATTTTTATAAGTGCTTTTATACAAATGATAGAAGTCTGAGTACTAAGATGGGTCAACTTGAGTGCCTAGTATTAAATGAGTATATTAATATAATAGGTATCACAGAAACTTGTTGAAATGATAGCAACAAATGAGACACAGTTATACCAGGGAACAAAATATGCCAGTGGGTAGAGTGGAACCATATATGAGAGAGGATGGAATTAAATATAATAAAAATAAAAAATGAATTAAAGTGTATCCTAAAAACTCTATGCATAGGATTCTATGCTTGAATAATAAGAGCAGAGCAGTAGCAATATATTCCTGAATGCCTGACCAGGATAGTGATGGTGAAATGCTCAGGGAAACTAGAGGTTACAAAAATCAGAAATCCCTAGTTATTATTGGGTCTTCAGCTATCCCCATACTAACTAGGTATATATCACCTCAGGACATGATGCAGAGATACATTTTCTATATACCATTAATGATGATTACTTCTTGGAGCAGTTAGTCCTGGAACCCACAATTCTTGATTTGGGAGAACTGCCTTGTCCCTCCTATTGCCTACCTGATAAAGATTCCTTCCCCCCTTTTATCATTGTGCTTCAGTGAGAACAATTACTACAAGATTATCTGCTGAACATTGTCTGAGGTTGTATTAGATCAATACATTTCTGAATGGATTAAACTATCCCCTGAATGTGCATTTTCTATAATTGTGCATTTTCTATAATTGTGTCCTCCCTAGGTCTTGTGTAGCATTTAATCCTGCTTAACTCCCATTTAAGACCCAGGTTAAAGGCTTAATTGGTATCCAAAGCCTCCTGCAGACTTTTCAGTTGGGCGTGATTCAAGACTTAGATGCTTGCCTCATTTGATTATCTTTCAGAGAGACATCTGTATATGGATATTTATTTCATAGGATAAAGGCTGTCATTAAATAGTGAATATTTCCCACAGTTCTTTAGCACTAAGAACTCCCTATGGGCAGGAGGCACCGCATAGAGGAAGATCCATGAAAGAAATAATAATTTAACTGGTAGATACCATTTTAAGTCTTACTGTTCTGCATTGGTAGAGCCATTTACACTGTTGTCACTAAAAATCCTAAAACATTTTTACAAAAGGGACCAGACTGCTGCTTTTCATGGGAAAACTTGAGGGAGGGGATTGGGAAAAGGAGAGAAGTTCTGCAGGGTGGCTCTGTCTGGGGTTGAAGAATGAAAAAGAAAAGAACAGAGAGTTCAGCTGCAGTCCCTGAAGTCCCATGAAAATCTGCATGAATCTTGCAGCTGCAGCTAGAGAAACCTGTGTGAAGGCTTTTGTGATTCTTCCTGTTTGCCTGTCAGCACATCTCAAACAGACCCACTTCTGTCATGGTGTGCCCAATGAGCAGAGACACATCCTTTATAGGAAGCGTTCCAGAACACCAGGAGAATTCTGCTCAGATACCCAAGAGGTCCTTGCAATCTCTGCTGCTTCCAGTTTGCCTCTTACCATTTTAAATATCCTGGACTAAATGGAGAGACCAGGGAAGGGTGCCCAGAGATCTCATTTCTGCACAGTCAAGCACAGATCTTTGTTAGAAAGGTCCATTTTACATGTGTCTGTGGTAGACTCACTGGGGCAGTGTTTAGACTGGCCAGTTTTTCCGGAAAATCAGCCGCTTTTCCAGAAAAGCTTGCCAGCTGTCTACACTGGCCTCTTGAATTTCTGCCAAAGCACTGACTTCCTACTGTAAGAAATCAGTTCTTTTTGCGGAAATACTATGCTGCTCCCGTTCGGGCAAAAGTCCCTTTTGCACAAAACTTTTGTGCAAAAGGGCCAGTGTAGACAGCTGAGATTTGTTTTGTGCAAAAAAGCCCCGATCGCAAAAATGGCGATCGGGGCTTTTTTGCGCAAAAGCGTGTCTAGATTGGCATGGACGCTTTTCTGCAAAAAGTGCTTTTGCGGAAAAGTGTCCGTGCCAATCTAGATGCTCTTTTCCGAAAATGCTTTTAATGGAAAACTTTACCGTTAAAAGCATTTCCGGAAAATCATGCCAGTCTAGACTAAGCCCCTGGGAGTTTCTAGTTCTCACTGAAAGACAAATGGAGAGAAGTGAAAAAGTATTTTAGCCCCATTCTCTGATTAAATAATCCCATTTGCTCTGCACCAAATCCTTAGAAGAGAATAGCTGTGATATGAGAAATTTCATGGATTATTAAAAATCTAGAACTTTCATTTAATAACTCATATTAGGTCATTTGCTTTATGTTCTCCAGATAGACTTTTCAGGGTATAAGACAGTTGTAGTAAATCCCACTTACCTTGGACCGGAGACACTCTCGAATCAGTGTGATGGTATTGCTGGAAGCAAGATTACTTATTAAGAAACTGAAATCAACACAGCTCTTGCGTAAGGAAGAGAGTGGAACATCTAAATCAGAGAGAAGGACAGCTGTCTTGTTATGACAACCTTGAGATAGGGACATTTAAAAATAAGTCATCCATTTTCTGTGAAAAGGCTTTTTTTTTTTAAGCACTCAGACTAAGAGGACAGACTCTAAAATGAAGCAGCCAAACTAGATGCTTTCCAGTTTTTCTGAGAGAAATACATTTAGGCTGTGTCTAGACTGCAGGCTTCTTTCGAAAGAGCCTCTTTCGAAAGCATCTTTCGAAAGAGCCTCTTTCGAAAGATCGCGTCTAGACAGCAGGCGGATCTTTCGATAGAGGAAATCCGCTTTTTCGAAAGAGAGCACCCAGCGAGTCTGAATGCTCTCTTTCGAAGACAGCCTCTTTACATTGTAGAATGCCTTCTTTCGAAAGAGGAACTTTCGAAAGAAGGCGTTCTTCCTCGTGAAACGAGGTTTACCGCCATCGAAAGAAAAGCCGCGTTCTTTCGAAATAATTTCGAAAGAACGCGGCTTGAGTCTGGACGTAGGGGAAGTTCTTTCGAAAAAAGGGTACTTTTTTCGAAAGAACCCCTGAGTGTGGACACGGCCCTAGTGGAACAAATAACAAGGAACTTATAGCAGGCTCTATTGTTTACTATAAATAGTACTTCAAGATTCTAGTATATTTCTGTGCTTTTGTAAGACATGTCATTTCAGTCCCTGTGGAAAATCCAGGTGATACTGAGGTGGAGGAAAAAAGGGAGTACTTGTAAAAGACAAGGAGTCCTGTGGCACCATATAGACTAACAGATGTATTGGAGCATAAGCTTTCGTGGGCAAAGACCCACTTTGTCCGATGCATGTGAAGTGGGCCTTTGCCCATGAAAGCTTATGCTCCAATATATCTGTTAGTCTATAAGGTGCCACATGACTCCTTGTTGCTTTTGCAGATCCAGACTAACACGGCTACCCCTCTGGTACTTGTAAAAGACAGTTCAGAAAGAGGCACATGTCCTGAAGTAAGCTACTGAGGCACTTTTGGTGGGATGACTTCAGGGGCAATTTAATGAGCAAATACAATTGTATTAAGAAAAAAAAAACAAAAAAGTTTCTCAAAGGAGAAATGGAGCCTGACGATGAAATTCTTCAATGTGCAAAGGGACTGTACAAAACCCTAGTTCATCCCTATTTTGGCATCTTAAGTGGTGCATCGATGTTGCATTAGCTCTCTGCAAAGGTGTAGGATTTCATATTCAGAAACCTGCAGGGGTGAGCTTTTAGGAAAAAATGGTGCTAATGAATGATTGAATTGAAATTCTCATCTACAATCCAGCACAATGAAATATCAAGTGGCAGCATTTTTCTCTTTTGCTTAATTTCTCTCTCCTAGTAATGCCATGGCTACTACCCAAATGGTTCCTTGGCCAGGCATGTCATTGCAGTGTCCTGCCCTGTTTCCTCCCTTTTCAGGGACAATAAAGAAGATTAGATCTAATATATTTCATCAGGAAGTAAAGAGCCAAATCATATCAACTTTATTTGGGATCACTGATGGTATGTATACACTAGGGGTAAAGGTTGAATTAAGATACGCAACTTCAGCTACGTTAATTGTGTAGTTGAAATTGAAGTACCTTAACTTGACTTGTTGGTGCTGTCCACACTGCAGGACATTGAAGGGAGAACACTCTCCCTTTGACTTCCCTTATTTCTCGTGGAAGCAGGCTTACTGGCATTGACCGCAGTACCCCTCTCAGTTCAAATGAGTGTGTCTTCACTAGACCTGCTAATTCGAACCCTAGAAGATTGATAGTGACAGCTTCGATCTTCTTTATAGCGTAAAAGCACCCTGACAGTACAAGAGAACTTTTTCTCCTAAGAGCCTTGAAAACCAAAACATGTTTGTAGTGAGTGTAAGATGTTGCTTTTGTTGTAGTCTGATGATTGAACAGGTTATTAAAAATAGGAAGGCAGGACAGCAGGTTCCCCTGTCTCATGAGAAATAATTTTCTTGCTTTAGGCAGGAAGCCTGGAAGAGTTTAAGATAAAGATGACATATCTTTAGGCAGGATTAATATAGTGCCTCCATTTGCATTCCAAATGTCAACTTTCAGATGTTTTAAAAGCCAGACATAATAGGGGTTACAAGTATGTGAAAAGCAACGTCATGCCTTCAGAAGATAAGTCCAAACTATGATAATGAAAGTGATAGCTTGCAAACAGCTCAAACTGCATATTCATATACACCTACAGCAACTGCATCACCTTGTACTATGCATGCCATGTTGGTGCAAGAATAGCTGAGTTTAAAATGACTTCAGATTAAGTACCAATGGTTTATAAATTGTGGGGTTTAAAATAAACCCATTTAAAACAAGATGAGACAGAAGAACTCAAAAAGAACTAGCTGATTTAGGTCTGATCTGGTGAATTACTGAATACTTGATGTGTCTCTGACTTGAATGGGAATTCAGGGGATACTGCAATGAACAATCAGTAAGGTAGATATAGAAGTTTCAATAAAATAACCTTTAAAACATTACATTTTACGTACTATGTAAAGCAAAGCATATTAAATAAAAGAGCATTTGGCATAGCTTGTAATAAATAAAGGATGGTCTTTTGCCAAGCTATAAACAAATATATGTCACATGCTTATTATGGCATGAAACTTGACCAGATATATCTGTAGTTTGAAAGACTCAGGGAGTGTCTCGACTACATGGCTCTGTCAACGGAGCCATGTAGATGAGGCAGGCTGACAAAGGGAAATGAAGCGGCGATTTAAATAATCGCCGCTTCATTTAAATCAAAATGGCCGCTGCGCTGTGCCAATCAGCTGTTTGTCGGCACAGTGTGGCAGTCTAGATGGGGATCTGTCAACCCCAGAACCCTTTGTCGGCAGATCCTTTATGCTTCGTGAAACGAGGCTTACAGGATCTGCCAACAAAGGGTTCTGGGGTCGGTAGATCCCCGTCTAGACTGCTGCGTTGTGCCGACAAACAGCTGATCGGCACAGCGCGGCGGCCATTTTTATTTAAATGAAGTGGCGATTATTTAAATTGCCGCTTCATTTCCCTTTGTCGAGTAAACTAATCTACATGTCTCCGTTGATGGAGCCATGTAGTCTAGATGTACTTTGAAAGTACAAAATAATAGGAGAGCCATCAACAAAAAGTCATCTACAAAAATCGCATGATAATTTCACAATTATTTGGGAGGTTCAACCTGTACTGGAACAGCTTACCGAGGAACTTTCCTTGAAGTCTTTAAATGAAGACTAGATAGCTTTTTAAAAATAGAGATGCTGTAACTCACACAGAAGTGAGGGGCTTCATGTAGAAATTACTGGGTGAAGTTCTTTGGCTTCTGTTTTAGAGAAGGTCAAGCTAGATGATTGTAATGGTTCCTTCTGGCATTAAAATCTATAACATTCTGTATCATTTGCATGCACATTAAGGCCAATGACTTAACGTATACATAGATCCCACTGCCCTTGACCTGGCTGGCCTCTAACAGATCCTCCATACAATCCTACAGTAGGTGGGGCTGGCATAGAGATGAGGACCTTGGGGAAGTTGACTTGGACTTTGAATCTGAAAGGGGATACTAAGTGCAATGAGAAAGGGTCAAGCCTGAGATGAGTAGCATGGTGTGTATGTGGCCGGGGAAAGGGGTGGGGCAGGGAGAAGCGAGAAGACTGGAACACAGGATGAGCGGAAAGGGCCGGGTGCAGAAGTGCTTGGGCTTGGGAGGGGGAATGGGGCAGAAGAGTCCATGACCACTCTCCTCTGAACCTGGAATGGAACCCAAGATTCTCGAGTCTCTCCTTTCCTCTTCTGTCAGCAAATATCTGTGACACCTTCTGGCAAAGAGCATCTGTGTCACATTCCCCACTTGTGTTAGTTCACAAAGGGGATGGAAACCTGCTACTGATATCAGCTACTGACTCCATTAACTCAACGGATAGATCTGTGGTACAAATCTAAAGGTTCCAACTCTGCTGATAGCCTATCTGGATGTTAACAAGATAGAATTTCTATGTAACTTAGGAAAAATCTCAGAAATCACACCAAACCTTTTGTTAAAAGTATGAGATCATATAGTTAAAGACTGTATCATAGTGCATACACACAAGGGAACTGAAATTTGTTGCAGGGGTGAGATTAATTCTAGCATTTCCTAATGTCCAAGTGACTTGGCTATTTTAGTCTTTTTAATTTTTTTTTTTGCATGTACTATGACAATTCAGGGCCAAAAAGTAAAAAAAAAAAAAACAAGAAAAACTGGCTAGTGCTTTTGTTCTAAAAGACTGATATCACACAAATGGAGAAGTAATAAAATGATATTGATCAGAGACTGGAATTAGATATAATTGGGCTTTCTTCTTATGAACATTTAATATATAAAATCAATAGAAAGAAGAATTTAAATAATTATGTATGAAGTATATTAATATATTAAAGAAACAGTAGAGATAGGATGAAGGGGGTTACATTTTCTTAAATATGAGCACTGGAAGGGCTATCAGACTGTAATCTTCTGTGTCTCTTCCTTTCTCTTTTGGTTATTGTTTCCCCTACCTCCTCTTTCTTTGTTTGTGCACCTTTCATATGTAGGTGTTAAAAGCATCTTTGTGGAACATTCTGAGCATCCTAGACAAGACTATGAAGATAAATCAAATAGGTAATTACTACATGATTATCTGGATAATCATGTCAATGTTTCAAAATGAATAGTAAGTGAAAATATAGCATTAATTAATAATACCGAAAATTTGTTAAGGGGAAACCTCAAATCATAAACATGTCTCCTATTGAGAAGTATTTTTTCTGTCATCTTCTCCCACCTTTATTCAAATCCCTCTCCAAACCTCACGTATTAAAAAAGCTTGCTATCTGTCAACAATCTCAGTTTTGGAATACAGACAACAAAATATTAAAGCTGACTGAAGTTTTCAAACAAATGTTTTTAATAGCAAAAGTGGCTATTATTAAAAAATGAACATTGTAATGGAAAATTAATTATTTTTACCCAAACTTTTATCGAAATAGTAACTGTTTTTGTCGTGTCTTGTATTATATCTCCAGTACATTTTTTGAAAATTAGGTGTTGGTTATTTCTAAACAAAAACAGCCAAATCTGTGGCCAGTTTTGAAAATTGAAAATATTAGGTTTCAGGATTTGGTAGATCTGGGACTTACTGCTGAATATCAGGGTACTGACATGCAATATTTGTCACAATCCTGTGTCTTTGCACAGGAATGTCTAGTTATATATATATTTTCTTTGATCACTATTTTCCCCAGTAGGTATATGAATGCCATGAGCTCCCAGAAAATTCTGAGAGCACAGATATATTGGGCATTAAACTCAGAAGATTTAATAATTCCTACCAGTAGAACTGCTTTCTTACGGAGATGCTACTTAGAAAGAACTTTCAAGGAGAATTTAGGAATTAGTTATAAAAGGAAGATGTTAAGGGAGTCCTTTGTGTACTAATCAGGGTTTTCTGAGAAACAAGTTGTGATAGCTCTAGTTTAAAACCTAGTTTCTTAAAAGCAGAACTAAAATAATGGACATTTAGCACAAAGAATACTAATGAGTTTTTTATGTTCTCTCTTTATCCAAGGAAGCAATTTAATTTTGCAAAGGTAACATCACCCTTCCCACACATACTTGTTGTTTTTATGTTTGAACTCTGCCTTACCACAGACAAAGAAGCCAAAGAGGAACTTATTTTGTCTAATCCTGTAAACACTTCCTCATGTATATAGTCCTTGATCATATGATCCAATTGATTTCAGTGAGAATTATTGGGAGTACCTGTATTAGCTAGTCACAGGATCAGTCTTTACATGCATAGCACTACAATAAGGAGGAGGTTTCTGGAAAGAGCCTGAGTGAGTATATAACTCCTTACATGCATTAGACCACACTCAGCCCATATGAAAGTTTGTCTGTTTCTGAATCAGCTGGACAAACCAGAGAGACTTTAGAGAAAAGCAGCAAAAATAATCAAGGAACTAGTGATACTAATATAAGATTAGAAAAAATGAAATATATATGGGTATGTCTACACTACAGAGTAAGTTCGAACTAACTTAGTTCGAATTAGTTAATTCGAACTAAGCTAATTCGAACTAACGCATCTAGAACTAAAAACTAGTTCAAATTAGCGTTTTGCTAATTCGAACTAGCGCGTCCACATTAAGTGGACCATGAAGCGGGGTTAAGGATGGCAGGAAGCAGTGCCTGCAGGGCATCAGAGGAGGACTTAGAGCGTGGAGATGCTGTCTCAGGCTAGCCGAGGGCTGTGCTTAAAGGGTCCCGACCCCCACCCCGGACAGACAGTTCTCAGGGGTGCCCCGCTTGCAAAGCAGTCCTGGCTTGGAGTGCCCTGAGTGCCCACACTGGGCACATCACAGCACTCGGCCATCAGCCCGGCTGCACTTGCCGCAGGCTGCCATCTGGGGAGAGGGCGCAATTGGGGGGCTGCAGGAGAGCTTCCACCCACAGAAGCCCGCAGAGCCAGCCCAGTCCTCCCCATTGGGGGCTCGTGCCCCATTCCTCCCTCACCTCCTTCCACTTACCCTTCCCTAGCCCCTCTTCTTGATGTACAAAATAAAGATAACGTGTCTTCCAAAATGGAATCTGTCTTTATTGAACAAAACTGGGGGAGACTGGGAAAAGGAAGTGGGAGAGGGGAAGAGAGAGGCTGGGAGAGGGGAGGGCAACTAAAATGATCAGGGGTTGGGAACAGGTCCCATATGAAGAGAGGCTAAAGAGACTGGGACTTTTCAGCTTAGAAAAGTGGAGACGGAGGGGGGACAGGATAGAGGTCTCTAAAAGCAGGAGTTGGGTGGAGAGGGTGCATACAGAAAAGTTCTTCATTAGTTCCCATAAAGAAGGACTAGAGGACACCAAAGGAAAGGAACGGGTAGCAGGCTTCAAACTAGTAACAGAAAGTTCTTCTTCACAAAGCAAAGAGTCAACCTGTGGAACTCCTTGCTGCAAGAGGCTGTGAAGGCTAGAACTGGAACAGAGTTTAAAGGGAAGTGAGATAAAGTGATGGAGGTTGGGTCCATGGAGTAGTATTAGCCAGGGGGTAGGAGTGGTGACCCTGCCCAAGGTTTGTGGAAGGCTGGAGAGGGATGGCATGAGACAAATGGCTTGGTCACTGTCTTCGGTCCATCCCCTCCAGGGTCCCTATGGTTGGCCGCTGTCAGCAGACAGGCTACTGGGCTAGATGGACCTTTGGTCTGACCCAGGACGGCCATTGTAAGCTCAGGGCTCAGGGTCGGGGGTCTCAGTGGACCCCCTTGATTCTCTTGCACACCTGCTCCTGGGTGGCCAGGCTGGCAGCTATCCTGCCCAAGCCGGCCACTTTCCTGTGCCTAGTGCGGAGATCGGGGACGAGGTCCACGATGTCCTCACTAGCCCAGGTGGGTGCCCGCCTCTTGCAGTCCCGGGCAAGCTCCCGGGAGCCACCAGCCTGGTCCCGGGAAGAGGGGGACGGCTGGGGGGCATCGGGTGGCTGGCTCGATCTGTGCCAGGTGCAGGGTCTGCTGGCTGGGTGCTGGCAGGCTTGCACCTGGCACGGGCACCGTAGCCAGCCCGTGCCCCTTTAACGGGTCCGGGGCCAGGAGGGGGGCAGGAGAGTTTCCCTGGTGTTGCCCAGAGTGGCCACCAGGGAAACCTGGGGAGGGCTAGCCTCCCACTAGTTTGAATTAAGGGGCTACACACCCCTTAATTCGAACTAGCTAGTTCGAACTAGGCTTAATCCTCGTGGAATGAGGATTACCTAGTTCGAACTAAGCACTCCGTTAGTTCGAATTAAATTCGAACTAACGGAGCGCAAGTGTAGCGCTTATGAAAGTTAGTTAGAACTAACGTCCATTAGTTCGAACTAACTTTGTAGTGTAGACATACCCTATGTGAATAACTCGGGCAACCAATGAATGGGAACATGATGAGAAGTTACAAGTATCTGCAATATTTTAAGGAGAAGAGAAAGGGACTATTTTGACCCCTTTAATCATTTTAAACCAAAAAATACAGGATAAATAGGAAACAACTTTTTCTAAATATCAAGCAACTTTTCAATATCTAATCTGAGAGGTAAAGAGGTAATTGTCTCAGGTGGAAATTCCCCTGCTGCTGGAATTATTTAAAACTGAACTCGATAAAACTCTGGGGAATATATAGGGAATATACATACACTGCTGAGGGATGTATTAAGTCTCCAATCCTGCACAACTGAAGTAGGGACTGATTTCAGAGGGTTCAGGGGCTCATCCTAAATGGCCATTTGAGCCAGGCCCTTGCTTTCCTCAGACACATGGATAATTGCAGAAGGCATAGATGGATTAAAAATTAGACACAGCCAAATCCAATCTAATCAAAGCACTTTCTCCCCACCTCAAGCCCAAGTCTTACTCTTCGCCCATTCCTGAAACATTCAGAACTTTAGCGAATCCTAGTTAGTAAAGCTGGTTGGCATTTTGTTGTGGGTTTTTTTTCATTCCAATTTGGATCAAAATAGAAATGTCATGCTTTCCATGAAAGGAAAATTCCCCAGAAGTTTCATTAAAAAAAATTGTTTCAAGAGTTTTTCAAGAGCTTGCCCCTGGCTTTCAGGCTTCCCTCCTTTCAGCACCCCTCCTGTAGGGACTCCCATGATTTTCTCAGGGCTCTGACCCCTAGATTCCTAGGACAGTCAGGCTACATCTACATTGTGGATGTATCCCGAAATAGCTATTGGGTCTTTAAAGCAGCCCGTTATTTCAAAATCTATTTAATAATAGGTGTGCTATTCCGGCATCCTTGTAAACCTTGTTCCACGAGGGTTAAGGGACGTTTCAGAACAGAGCTTTATTTCAAAATTACTTCAAAATAAGTTATGCAATTTGCACTATGCAAATTACATACCTTATTTCAGGGTAAGGGTACAGCGCAAATGCACCCTGAGTTGCAGGGGGAGTTGTGAGTGTCAGTGAACCATCCCTGCCTTCCAAGTTTCCTATCAGGCAATCTGCCTAGAGAGAGCTCAGAGGCCCCAGCAGCCCTTCCTCTTCCGCAAAAATTGAAGGTTTCTCACAGAAGGTTTTGATCTTGTGGAAACTGTATTTTCCATTAAAAAACGCCTGTTTGACTATCACTTAGTTATTCATAAACTGCCTTTTCACATAACAAATGGTTTTTATTTGAATGTGTTACATAAGCCTCAAACATTTACACAGAATAAAAAAGGGTACAGGCTGTAAAGTACGAGATTTAGTTCCAAATTAAATCACTGGTTGGTAGACTGATTTGATATGTACATGTTCCATGGGGGAGGGAACCCTTTTCAATTAAGCGTGACTCTTTCTTTGTTAGGTGATTGGGAGAAGGGGTTTAATGCTTATTGGATTAACACAAGCTAATAATTAAAAGTACACGAATGAGTAATACTGTAAAGCTAATCACAGGGACTGGTGTTATTACGAAGTGTTTTTAGGCATTTTAAGGCAGCAAAATCTGTCATTGTATGGAGCTCTCTTGCTACTGACGTACCAGAAGTGACTCTGATGCCATTCTGTGATCTGTGTGCACTAAAAATCTTGAACCTTAGAGGCCCTGATTCTGTCCTCAGTGGCTTTGCTTGAGCATAACAATGGGCAGGATTTGGTCCTGAGGGAGAGCTTTTAGATTAAAGGCATGAAGCTCTGGGTTCTCCCTTGGTACAAGAACGGGTGAGATAGATTGCAAAGAGCTTAAGTCGAGCTCAGGCAGCCACCCCTGCTGTGATGCAAGACTGCTTCACAATAAGAGCCTTACAACCCTGGGTACCTTTGGGGAGCCTCACCCCTACAACTTAAAAGGTAAAAGCTTCTCAGTCTCATTCTTGATATACAATATAATAGTCTTACTCTAACACCCATTTAAGGGCAGGAAGCTTGTCTACAGTATCAAAAATACTGCACAAAATAATTATGTACCAAAACCAAACAAGCAAATAAAAACTCCATGGTCACTGATATTGCAAAAATCTTGTAAAATGAAATGTAACTATTAAAAAGCTGGTTATCACGTCAAGATCAAAGAAGGCTTTACTCAGACAGAGCTTTAACAATAATTGAGGCTTTAACCTGGAAGGTTTTTAATTTACTGTGATTTCTGCAAAACATTTCAAGTCCAGTTAGGCTGGAACATTTTGGGAATGAAGTCTGAAAAATTTTGCCTTTTGTCTTTAATTATTTTGTGATCATATTACTTATTGTCTAGTTTTATACAAATTATACAAGATGACTTTTTTAGACTGGCATTTGTGTCCAGTGTCCATACTCTGCTTAGCCATGGATAATTTTGTGACGGTAAGCAAATGAATGGTATTTCAGAGTGAAAAGGACACAGGGAAAGGACCAGTCTGACAGCTTTATCTCTGGCCTTTCCCTCTTTTAAGTAGCTACTCTCTAATTTTTAATTCATAATGGAAAATGAAGCAGAACATTCTATCACATTTGTACTGTTTCTGTATATTATACATTATTTGAATACTTTATTTTTTTGAATACCTTTTCCATAAACATTTAGGTATTTGCAAAAGCGGCGAGGAGTCTTGTGGTACCTTATAGACTAACTGAAGTGTTGGAGCATAAGCTTCGTCAGATGCCCATGAAATCTTATGCTCCAACACTTCGGTTAGTCTATAAGATGCCACAGGACTCCTCGCCGCTTTTGCAGATTCAGACTAACACGGCTACCCCTTTGATACTCGACACTATTTAGGTATTTGTCATTCAAAATTGAGAAGCTTCTTATATTGTATATTTGACATTATTAGTTGTGGTAGACATTGAGAATTGGGGGGAAAATTTGAAAGGATTTGTACCAGTACACTAGGCTTTTGAATCTATAGTAGTTAGTAAAAGTAGTGTGTGTACTTGGCATTTTCAAAAATGAGTTCACTTGGGTTGTTTTGATTTGGGTCTAAAGCCAAGAGGACATTTATCTCAGCATCAAATGGAGGAAGAATGATGGTGGAGAGTTTGATCTGAGCCATTTGTTAACTGTTTTTTAAAATTTTGATCATGTGTGTAGGTATTTAAATATAATAAGGTGTTTTAAGCAGTAGATTGTAGTACAAAGCATTATTAAGGTAAGAATGATATAGGAAGGCAGTGGAAGAGGAGGAAGAAAGTTATTTATATGGCCTCCATCAATTTAGTGTCTGAGCATCTCACTGGCTAAGTCAACATCTACACTGCACAATGATTTCGGAATCAGCTACTCTGAAATAGCTTATATTGAAATAGCGCTCCTATACTACAGGGAGGCCTGTAAATTAGTCCAAGGCAGGCTCCCCTCATGTGGATGTGCTACCTCAATTTAGAGCCCCAGGAGAAATTGCTTTGAATAGCCTGAGAGAGGAGTTAATTTGAAACAGCAGCAGAATAAGCTGCTCATTATTTTGAAATTATTTCAAAATAAAGGGCTATCTGTATAGACGCTCACATAATTATTTTGGAATAAGAGATGTTGTTCTGAAATAATGCTGCTGTGTAGACGTACCCTAATATATTTATCACCGCAATACTCCTGCAAGGTAGGAAATTGCTGTTTCCTCTATTCTACAGATGGGGAAATGAGACGTAACGAGGTTAAGCTCCAGCTCCAGAAAGGCATTTAGGTGCCTAACTTTGAGACCCCACTGCTATCGACCAAAATCCTGTTAGACTGCTGCCCGAGCCTTAAGCACCTAAACTCACTCTGCATCTGTTTTTGTCTCAGGGACCACAGGGGCTTTTACTAAGTTTCTGCTTCTGGGCATGTGCACTGGTGCCCCAATTTAGGCATCTGGCTGCCTATTGCTTTTTTCTGTGCCACTGCAATCCAAAGGGAAGGAAGAAAGGTGATCTTCAGTTTATCTCACTTGTGTGGGCCAATCTAGTAGGTGTGTTTGGAGGCCACCTACTGCATCAGGTCCCATTCCAACTCTGTCCAGAAGAGGAAAAGGTAGCAGTGGCAGTGCCTAGCTTAGAAGACATTTTGCCTAGCTGTTAAAATACTTGCCTTGAAAAGTACTTGATCAGAGGTCTCCCACACCTTAAAGTCCTCTAAGTACTGAGCTAGAGGATATTCCCTGAGGGTATGTCTACACTGCAGCGTTATTTCAAAAGGAGCTATTTCGGAATAACAACTCCTGAAATAGCTATTTTGAAATAGCACATCCATGCTGATTGGAAGCTGAATCACAGTTAAGGCCCCACAAAAGCACTCCAGGCAGGGCATCAGGACAGCAGTCACTTCCTGGAGCTACTGCCTGAGGCTATCTGAGGTTCATGCTTAAAGGGGCTTCTCTCTACAGCCATGTCTGAGGCTCTTCACCTTTGCGTACCTCCTTGAGCAAACTCATCTCACTGCCTGCTCTGGTTGCCCTGGCTGACACCACAACAATTCTGCCATGGAGCAGGACCTGTTGTGAAGCACTCGCTGGTTCTTAGACCTCCTGCTGCAACCTCCTGGTGCAGTTACTGCAGGCTCCCCAAGTGGCACTGCAGGAACAGGACCCACGGCTCACCGTGGGGCAACTTCTCACCTCTCTCTACGTGCTGCTCATGCAACTCCTCCCACCCTCCCCTGCGCACCGTGCACTGCTGCTTCTGGCGACCGGACACCAATTCTGACTGGTGGGACTGGATCATCATGCAGCAGTGGGAGGACCAGCAGTGGCTCTAGAACTTCCACATGTGGAAGGACACCTTTCTGGAGTTGTGCGAGTGACTCGCCTCTGCCCTGCGGCAATGGGAGACCCACACGAGACCCACCATCCCCCTCCAGAAGTGGGTTGCTCTTGCACTTCAGAAACTCACTATGCCTGACAATTATAGGTCTGTTGGGAACCAGTCTGGTGTAGGGAGACTGACCAGATTGTGCTTATGCAGGTCTGACTCTCTTGCTATTGTCCCAGGAGGGTGGTGAAGCACTGGAATAGGGTTCCTTAGGAATCTCCATCCCTACAGGTTTTGCAGTCCTGCCTTCACCAAACCCTGCCAGAGATGGGGTAAGATGGGGTTACTCCAGGGAAGGATGTTGGGCTTGGGAAATTTCTGGGAGCTCTGGCAACCCCGTGATTCTCAGTTTGTATCCTTCTACAGGTGGTAAGGGCCATCAACACCATCCTGCTGCACAGAGTCATCATTTTGGGGGACATGGACCCCATCGTCACCAGCTTAGCCCCTTTGTGCCTTTCCTCCCCCACTCTTCCTTTCCCCTGCCCTCCCTTCCCACCCCTGTAGACCAAATAAAAAACACTATTTGTTTGAACCAATAAATGCTCTGATTTTTATTTGGGGAATCTAGAACTGGGGAGGCACTGGGGAGGGGCTGGTGCTGGGTTCTGCCTTGGGTGCTCCCACCGCCTTGTGTGTGGGGCCCTCAGTGGCCACTGGGGGGAAGGGCAGGGGGCTAGGAGGAGAATCCTGAGGGGTGGGGCCAAGAGCAGAAGGGGCATCAGGAGCAGTGGGGGCACGGCTGCTGGACTGCTCAATGGTGGCCACCAGGCAGGTGTTGGCTGTGGTGTATGCTGATATGTAAGGGTCTTGCTACCCCCATGCCCTGGCGACAGGCTGGAAGCCTGTGGATGGAAGAGGTCTTCCCTCCATGCTACACACACGCTGAGTCTTGCAGTGACAGCATCCCAGGGGGGAGAGGACTTCTATCCGTGCATGCTGGAGGAGAAGAGGGGAGAGTGTTGGGAAGCTGTATATGTGCGGCTGACGCCGCTTGCCGTAGGGTGTGGTACTGGGGTCTCCTCCTCTTCCTCCTCACAGCAGATTGCCATGACCCTGTGCTATGTGCAGCATGGCTTTGTAGCTCCATGACCCCAGCCTCCTTAGTAGTGGCTTGCGGTGGGAAGGTTCCCACCACAGAGTCGGGAGTAAGGCAGATATCTCCAGAAACCCTGCGAGCAGGAGTACAAGATTCCTGTGTGAGAGCCTCATTGCAGCTGTCTGCTCCGGACCGGAGCTTCATGTGCACTCTCGTGCACAGGCTATTGTGCGATCCCTAGGCTGAGAAGGGCCAGCAAGGAACGCGCTTTGGGTAAATAACTATTTTGAAATGGGCATTATTCCTTGTAAAACGAGGGTTTATTTTTCCAGAATAAGATGCCTGTTATTTCAAAATTATTTTGGAAAAATGGGCTTGCTGTGTAGATGCTCACCTTGTTATTTTGAAATAACACTGAAGGGTAGACATGCCTTGCGTGTCCCTACCTAACTAGTGGGCTTCCATCTTATTCTTGCTCTCTGGCCCAGTGACTCTACACGCAGAGTCCAGTCCCCCTACTCTTTAATTATTTATCCAGGATGATCCCATGGCTTAGTAGTTAGAAAATGCAGGTGTAGGAGATCCTTGTTCAATTTCTCTCTGCCTGTCATACAGCATGAAGAAATGAACCTGCTTGTCCTTCATCCCAGGGTGTGTTCTAATCACTGATCTAAAATATAAAAGGTGGCCACTGCCACTACCTCCTTTTTCTGCCATTTTGTGTGCAGTGAGGCAGGTATTTAACCCAGTCTCACAAGAATAGGCGACTATGCCCCCTGACCCAAGGAGAGGGGTTCTTGCTTTTGGATTGTTGGCAGAGAGAAGTGCCACCCCACAGCCTGGATTTGGGTGCGTAACACCTAGAGGAGAGGAATTTAGAACACCCTCCCCCCTTGTCAACATACCCTATTGGCCAGCTTAGGCAACTTTCCGCCTACCATGATGGCTTTTGTGATTTGCTTTCTAAATCACCTATCTCTTGCCATGCATTGTACAGAGAGTCTTGGTACCTAACGCAGGCTTTGTAGTTCTCAGTGTTATTCCAGTGGTTTTCTAGGTGCTGCAACACTTTGAGCTATCACAGATAAGTCACTTTGTGGATCTGAACCAGACTAATTTACCCATGGCCACACAAGAAGGCAGAAAATGGAACCAAATGCAAGTCTTCTTATCGCAGCCAGTGTCCTAATTCCTGGATCCCTTGTGGGGTGGAGTAGCGTTTGACCTTCAGCATAGACCTGTGTCCATCAGCTCCAATCTGGCTTTAGGAATGATGTAATGGATCAAGTAGGAGATCAAACGTATAGCAGGAACTGCACTGTCAAGACAACTTCAGAACACTTATTTCCCTATCAGCATAAAGTCTTGAAAATTTAAATTCGTGATGCTTCTGTTCAAAGATGGAAGAGTAAACATTGTTAGTATGAAAGTTTTTATCTCCCCATTAGGTAAACTAATCTAGAGTTCCATTTCTTTCATTATGGTACTTGAAGCTTTGAATTACAGTTAAAGCCACCCACTTCGCTATGTTCTGCTCTGAAAATGTTTAATGCCTACAGTTCTTTTCAGTGCTTTAACTGATTCCATCTCATGCTAGCTCTCAGATCTCGTAAAGTGCCAAGTGCCATCTAAATGGAACCCAGAATAGCTTGCTTTTTTATTCTGAAGAAAAGCGCCATAATTATATTAGGCTTAAAAGGATGAAGCAGTTCAAAAAGTGAGAAAGAACAGGGATTCCGACCATCAATACCTTCTGTGCACTGACTCTGAGAAAAGCTGATATTTACAATAGGTTATTTATCATGGTGGGTACACACTGATTTGATTATGGGAATTCCAGCTACTGTGAAAACCAAACAAAAATGGCCATAATGAATGCTCCTTAATTAAATACAGTGGTATGTTAATCCGATTTTTGAAAAAACATGTTAATTAGCTGGGATGAGAGCTATGGAAGACATACAAGCTCTTTTAAGGAGATTTTGTGGTAGCTGTAGGGGTTCCTTCTCATCCCCGTGGCAGTAACTGCAAACAAGGATGAAGTCAAGAGCGAAAGAGGTGATGCTGAAGTAAAAGTGAAGGCATGGGGGGCATTCTGATAGCTGCCAGTTCAACTGTGGCTAGCTTGATCAGGGTTAGTGCACACACCGCTTCCTGAACTGGAAGTTACACCTCCAGTGCAAATGCTGCTGTACCCTCAGGATGTGGAGGGTGGAGTTTGAGAGATGGAGCTGGGATCTACAGAGGGGACTGTTTGGCTACAGCTAG
Organism: Pelodiscus sinensis; assembly: GCF_052426305.1. Lineage (NCBI taxonomy): Eukaryota > Metazoa > Chordata > Testudines > Trionychidae > Pelodiscus > Pelodiscus sinensis. Next base: position 90,420,976 of record NC_143053.1, read on the forward strand.
ACCCAAAGAACCTTGGCTCTTGCCCAGTTTTGTGTCTATGCAAAACAACTAGCACTTTGTACATTCAGGTATATATTGGAGGAATATACTCAACTCCGCTTGAGGACAGGTGTGGGCCCTCATCTGCCACTACAATCTGTGGTGCCATGGGTAGTGGAGACGTGCTCTCTATCAGGAAAATAAGGGTGCAGCAAGGAAGGATTCAGCTAAGGCTTTGGAATTTAGAGACCAACAATGGGGAGGAAGAAAGCTGACACCCTGACTGAGAGTATCAACCCCTTCCTCCCAAGATGGGTCAATGTGTCCAGTCAAATGTTGTCGAATGTTGTCTAAACTAGTCTAATGTTAGGTTACAGACCCTATAATCTCTTCACAGAGAAGGGCGCTCTCTCTGGTGCCTCCTTGTGGTTGGTGGCCAGCGCTAGCACTTGTAGCATAGGGAAAGGACTCTCCTGAAGAAGTGTGGGAAATCAGGTTGGGAATCCCAACATATAGTACAGTGAGGAGACAACCGTCTTCCCTGCAGGTCCTTTACCTTCACCAGAGATGGGTAATGGGGTACTGACAATAGGATGGGGCTGAATTTAGAGGGGGTAGATGATAGGTCTCCAACCCACAAACAGTTGAAAAAGAGGGAGGGAGGAATGAGAAAGAACCTACACTGCCTGAGTTATTGCTAGGGGTATTTAAAAGATGTGTTAGTTTAATAAATCCGTGGTCTAAGTTAGCTACATTCCTCACATCTTGTTTTGATCAGGCACATCTGGGACAGAGAATACTGTGCTGTTTTACCTTCTCTTTCCCTCTTGGGGTTACAAAGTATAATCTTTAAGATACCTAAGAAAGAAGAGGTTATCTTCTTTCTGATCCCTGATATATGCATCACAAATTATCCTTTTTTGTGGGAAGGCATAGAGAGGAAATGAAGACAAAATAAAAGACAGAATGAAGGGAATATTGAAGAAGAGGGAAATAGATACACACTATATTAACTGTAGTTAAGGCAAACAACATTTAAATTACCACACACTTATATTGATTCTTTCTCAACAGTCCCAGTGCACTGAAAGAAAGAATCAATTAGCAGCTAGGAAAAGCAAACTAGAGCAAATAAATACCCATTTATTGCAACCTGTATTGCTGAGTCACATAACAGAGAGCTGGTTCCACAACAAGAGAATGCAATTATACAAATCTGAAGGTTATAGATACTGTTAGCTCTGCCCTTAGTGGGCAAGCTTGCAGACAAATGAGTATAAAAGCTTAGTCAGACAGGCTGGACCATAAAACCTGAGATAAGTTCATGGAACTGAATGAGCTTACAAATCAATATCAAGTGCAAGAGGTGGCCAATGTAAACATTTTAGAATAGTACCAACCCAACTAAAGCTAGACAGAATCTGAGGTTGTTTTTTTTTAATAAGCTAAATACCATGATTAATGATGAGGAAGTCCTGCCAAAGGATAATTACAATAAGCCAACCTTGAAACAACTTCAGCATTAGCCCTTATTCCAAGATCATTCTTACTAAGCAGAGCTCTTTCCCTGGTGAAAGATTTTTGTAAGAGATAGCAAAGGACATTTTTCTACTCACTGTCTGGGAGCATTTATCCCTTGACAATCCAGAGCTACGTCTAGACTGGCATGATTTTCCGCAAATGCTTTTAACGGAAAAGTTTTTCCGTTAAAAGCATTTGCGGAAAAGAGCGTCTAGATTGGCATGGACGCTTTTCCACAAAAGCATTTTTTGCGGAAAAGCATCCGTGCCAATCTAGATGCGGTTTTGCGCAAGAAAGCCCCGATCGCCATTTTCGCCATCGGGGCTTTTTTGCGCAAAACAGTTTTCAGCTGTCTACACTGGCCCTTTTGCGCAAAAGCATTTCTGGAAAAGGGCTTTTGCCTGAACGGGAACGTCAAAGCATTTGCGCAAGAAGCACTAATTTCGGACAGTAGAACGTCAGTGCTTTTGTGCAAAATCAAGCGGCCAGTGTAGACAGCTGGCAAGTTTTTCCGCAAAAGCAAGTGCTTTTGCGGAAAAACTTTCCAGTCTAGACGCAGCCCAGATGTTTCTGCAACCAAGTGGCGTTGGAGTTGAAAGGACATTCTCATGGAATGTTGATGCTTTATCTGCTTCACGTAATAGTCAACGTCTTCACCTAAGACGAATCCTTAGTAAGAAATTCTATTCAAATTGATTTTTAGTAGTAAATCAACATTAATATGAACAAATAAATATAGTTCAGTTTTTCAAAGCCAATAGCATCACTGCCAGTCCTACAAGATCTAATTTCTACATATTCAGATACATAGAACTAGCAAGATGGTTTTTCATAGCATCATCTAATGATTGCCAATGTCAGTTTTGACAATGTATTCTCTTTCAAACCCTTTAATATTTATACTGTAAATCAGGTGGGTACTTTTGTCACAGTTCATAATAAGTATCACAAACCAGAGGGGCTCTTCTACCTTTTAACAATTACATTTGTATGGTTCATAAAGACCTTAAACTTGCATTCTGAAGCAGAAGGAAGAGAATGACTCACCTGAGTAAGGCTTGGTCCCTTTATGTGGAAGCACTTAACTTTCAAATGAGTAATTCAGATTTAACCAATCATGAATCAACTACTGTGAGGGTTTTTTTTAACTAAATAATACTTGTCCTCAAGGGATTTGAAGCTTCACTGTTTATTTTTCGCAGTGCTTCATTAATCCCCAATTTGGCTAAAATGCTGCTGGTCCTCAGCTTCCAGACAGGCTAAATTTATCCCTTCCCAATATCTTTTTTTTTCTCAAACTTTCTGCCTCCTGCTTTCCTTACAAGGTACAGCATTCCTTAGGGAACTTTTTAAAGCTGTTCTTGCTCTGGTTCCTTGGTTAATCTTTTAACGTTTAAATCCTGCTATCACTTCTTGCCCATTGTCATCTTGCAAACCATTTCATCTCCCCCCTCACCCGTTAGAAAACCAATGTTCAGAAAGCAAGTGAAAAAGTTTCTCCTTGTCATTTACATCTAACCCCTGAACTTTTGTCCAATTTAGCATTCGTGAAATGTTGTGCTCCAGCCTTATTAATGAGATTGCCTTGTGGTAGGAGTAGAGTGAAGGGAGTTGGAAGTTCTAGGTTCCGTTTCTGATTCTAGAATTGATTTTTCTGCAGGACTTTGGATGAGTCCAGTGATAACTCAATCAGATCCACTGTTAGTCTGCGTGGGTATGTCTACACTAGCCCCCTAATTCGAACTAGGGAGGCTAATGAGGGTGACCGAAATTGCAAATGAAGCACTGGATTTAAATATCCCATGCTTCATTAGCATGTTCCCGGCTGGTTGCCATTTTGGAAACTGACTAGCCTGGAATAACTGCCTGCGTCTACACGCGGCAGTGAAACAGGAGTTCGAAGTAAAGCCCTAACTTGAATTAGATGTTATTCCTCCAGGAATGAGGTTTAACAACTAATTCGTATTAAGGGCTTTACTTCGAACTCCCATTTCACTGCCACGTGTAGATGTGGGCAGTTATTCTGGCCTAGTAAATTTCCAAAATGGCGACCGGCTGGGAACATGCTAATGAAGCGCGGGATATTTAAATCCTGTGCTTCATTTGCAATTTTGGTTGTCCTCATTAGCCTCCCTAATTTGAACTAGGGGGCTAGTGTAGACATACCCTGGGAGTTTTGACTTTAACAGGAATTGAATCAGGTCACAGTCCCATTGTGCTTTACTGTTCCCATATCTAAAATAATTTATGGAATCTGAAGGCCTTGTTCCATTTCTTTCTATTATTTACCTAGGATAATCTCCCACTGGGCATTTGTAACACTTGCAGAGCCTCAGACAAAGGATGTTAAGGCTCTGATTCAGCAATCTGTAGTTGCTGGAGAGCTACAGCTGGGTAGGGAGCCTTGACCTCTCCTTGCCCAGCCAATGCCATGGTTTGGGACCTCTCAGAACCTGAGGGTGCCGGACAAGGGAGGTTCGACTTGTAAAATAAGAGGTTCTCAATCTGGTTCAAAGATCTCATGGATACTTCCTCACACATTTATTATTTATTGCAGGACCATGTGTTGTGTCATTTATGATTACAGGACACCAACAGTTACTTAAAGACTGGGAAAGTTCCTATTTAATTTCATTATTGAGTTTTAGCTAGAGCTGGTTGGGAAGTGGGTTTTTTTCTTATGTAAAAGGTTGACTAAAGCAAATTATGTTTTATTTTAACATACGCAGAAGTGTTCCTTTGATGAAAAATGGATTTGTCAACCCCCCCCAAAAAAACTCCAAAATCTTGGTCATTTGTTGTCCAGCTCTGTTTTAGCTTGTGTAGCAGCCTTACTAATCTTGAGCACTTTCTTGTAAATTTTTCTCACAGTATCCTGAATTGTGGAACTGACCCTGTAGCTAGATTCCTCAGAAGTCTCACCCCTTCTAAAGTAATGCACAGAAAATAATGCTTTTTTTGAGTTCCAGATATCCTCCATCATCATTAAAGGAAGTGCAACAAAACCAGAAGGTCCTCTACCCCTTCTGAGATTTCCCTTCAGGCCCACTCAGCAAATAATCACAGGACATCTCTGACCTCTGCTAGGTTTGAAGTTTTAACTTTAACCTCTCACTTGGATTCTCCTCCCTTTCTTTAGTATGTTAATTTGCAGGTCTACTTCTCTTGAGTCCTGCCTCTTCTTGAGAGACAGTCCTGGCTTTTGTAGCCATAGCTCTTCTTCCCCTTCCACCAACTAAGCCTTTAGCCAATCTCTGCTCTCTGGTGAAGGCTTCTCTCTTTCATTTTCCTACACTCTTTAAAGTACCTGCCTCAGCCTGTCCACACTGTCCCCAGGTATGACAGATCAGTTCAGCCAAATCTTCCAAGTGTTCATTAAGCACCTTTTGCAAACTGACTTTCTTCACCGGCCCCAGTCTAGTCTAATTCCCTCCCTCCTCCTTCAGGTAGTACGCTTAATCCACCTGTGACATTCTTGAAGCAGGGAGGCAGATTTTTGTGGACTACCCCATAGCCTAGAAATCATCACACTAAGTTTCCTATACATAGATGTTCCCATTTTTCATCTCTTCCTTAATATAACAGAGACTTCCAAGGCTATAGAATTGTATTTGTATATTTAATTTACATATCTTTGCATGTGTATTCATTCCTTGCACTTCTCATGAGACAGAATTAAGCCCTGAGCCTGTATGATGCAGATCTCCTTCAGAATGCATAAGGCAGGATCAGGGCTTTAAATACTGTTTCTTCAAACCTTCTTGCATGTGCCACCGAAACTATTTACTGCATTTCCACATCTCACCTGCCCCCAGCATTCCTCCCTCTTGACATTTGTTTAAATAAAACAAGCAGGAGGATGACTAAAAAGATCAGAGCTTTGGCATTTGAGAGTAATGCAGCCATCCCAAACTCATGCTAATAAACACCCTCTATACAACACAATCTAGCCTCTGATTCTAGACATTATATAGAAAAAGCACATTTTCAGTTGTGTCTGTGGTGGGTAATATCAGCTGACATTCAGTTGGAATGCTGTTTTAGCCTATGTTTGAAGTATCCTAGGAGGAGGGAAGAAAAAAACAAGAAACAAAGGGGAGGGGGAGTATGAGCTTTGTTCTGTTTGGGTGCATCTACACAGCACCCTAAACTTGAAATAAAATACGCAATTTGCGCTACGCAAATTGCGTATCTTATTTAAAATCTATTTCAAAATAGCTTATTTTGAAATTTGGCGCATCTATACAGTTCCAAATGTCAAAATAATGTGCTATTCCGAGCCATCCTTAACCCTCATGCAAAGAGGTTTACTGGGATGGCAAAATAGTGTGCCCGTTATTTCAAAAAATATTCAGGGCGGCTTGTGTAGATGTGGGGTATCCCGAAATAGCCACTCAGTGTAGACGTACCCTTTGTAATTTCTAGAAGAGAGTGGTCTCCTATGCACTTATAGCTCCCCTATATCAAAATGTGCAGGAGGATTTATCGTAAAATCTTTTCAGAAGTACAATAGGACTACTTGTGTGATTTTAATCAATTTCCTAATTAAAGCTTAAGTAGCTCTATTGCAATACATTACCTGATGCCTCTACAAAGAAATTACCTGACTGATAGATCATAACCAAATATTGACCAGGTCCACTAAAGCAAGTGGGACAACATTGAAGTAAAGTTAATATTAATGAGATGGTAAGAGATACCATATTAACTCTACCATATTATTCCAATCATATGTTAAATTTCCATTTTGTATGATGGCTAGAGATTTAAGAATACTCATTGGCAGCAACGGAAGAAAGGAGGAAGCTTGTACATCTTCAAAGCTGAATTATTCCAATTCCCTTCCTAAACATTCCAATCAGTCATTAATGGTGTTTAATTGAATAATTGTATATTTTTCTATTCATCCAAGATTGTCCTATGTTGAAGTAAACTATGGCCTGACTAGAGCTTGTAGAAGAGCTAGTGACAGAAAAGTTTTCTACTCAAAAATAGTTTCATTACGTGAAAACATTTCGCATTCATGGGATTTTTTAATCAAAATTTTCAGTGAGAAAATGCCAAGTGTTTCATTTCATCATCAATTTTTTTCATTTCAATAGTATCATTTCATTCCAGTAATATTAATTATACATTGTATATTAAATTAAACAATTGGAATCCAAAGAACATCAAAGGAAGCTATCAGAACAAAGTGTTTTGATGGGTCTGAAGAGAAATTTTAGCTTTTCATGCCTTAAAAAAAAAAAAAGGGGGAAAAGTGTCAGAATTTTCAGTTTCTGACTAGCTCTAGTCTTGACATGCTGTCAGCCACTTTGATAGCATGAGCATACAGCAGTAAGGCTGGGGAGGTTTGCTACTGACCTTCTCTATCCTGTATTCCCCACTGCTACTGATACTGCAGTAGAACTGGAGTTGGTGCAGGTGAAAATAAAAGTGCTTTTCACAAAACTTTAAAAGCGGCTAATACAAAGAGGTTCTGCATCTCAGGTTCTTGCTTGTATAATTCCAAGGCTGCCACAACAACAACAACACCACCAACAAAAACTAGCTCCTTCTTTCAGCCCACATAATCAATTATTTTATCCAAATTAATTCATCCACAGGGTGGCAGCTGTTTGGTGCTGAACCTCTAAACTGAAAACATAAAGCTGCAAAAGCTGAGGAAAAGTGCATAAAAGAACTGTCAGCCTTCACTGTTGATATGGTTGTGGGAATCTAGAGAACTTCTTAGCATCCTGCAGAGGAGATATAAAGAAATAAGCAACAATTTTCTGTGCAGCAACTGACATTGCAAACATTTGGGTTTTCTTTCTCTCCTTCTACACTAATGAAACAAGTGTCAGTATCACCCTGATAGATTGTGTCCTTAATCGGTGCTGGTTCTAGCAAACTAAAAAAATCTGTTCAAATAAGGCGATAAAAGAGCTGGGCAACTGGATTCGGCTGTCAAAAGTAGGAAGCTGAGTATAATGTTTTCTGTCTTTACCAGGGGCATTCAACCCTGGTAGATGCAGAGATTCTAGGCTCATTTTAGGAATCAAAGATGTTCTTGATCCCTTTCACCTTTTTATCTTTCCTTTCCATTATCCGAACTGACTTCTTATTTTTCATCCTTTCATCTCCCTCTTCTGCTCCTCCATAGATTTACATGCATCAAGGCCAGAATGGGCCATCTAGTCTGACTTCTTGTACATAGACCTTGGATTTCACCCAATGATTCTGGCCTTACGTCCCATAACTTGTCATTGAAACAGAGAACATAAAAATGTCCATACTGGGTCAGACCAAAGGTCCATCTAGCATAGTATCCTGTCCTCGGACAGTGGCCAATGCCAAATGTCTGAGAGGGAGTGAACAGAACATATAATCATCAAATGATCCCTCTCCTGTCACCCATTTCCAGTCTCTGACAAAGAGGCTAATGACATCATTCCTACCCATCCTGGCTAATAAGTATTGATGGATCTAACCTCTATGAAGTCATCTAGTTCCTTTTTTAACTCTGTTAAAGGCCTAGTCTTCACAACATCCTGTGGCAAGGAGTTCCACAGATTGACTATGCGCTGCATGAAGAAAAACTTTTTGTTTAAAATCTGATACCTATTAAATTCATTTGGTGACCCTTAGTTCCTGTTTTATGGGAACAAGTAAATAACTGTTCCTTATTCACTTTCTCCATACCTGCCATAATTTAATAGACCTCTCACTCCCCCTTAGGCTGTGTCCAGACTCCATGCCTCCGTCGACGGAGGCATGTAGATTAGCCAGCTCGGAAGAGGGAAATGAAGCCGCGATTAAAATAATCGCGGCTTCATTTAAATTTAAATGGCTGCCCCGATCTGCCGATCAGCTGTTTGTCGGCAGATCGGGAGAGTCTGGACGCGATGCCCCGACAAAGAAGCCTTTCTTCATCGACACAGGTAAACCTGGTTTCACGAGGCTTACCTGTGTCGATGAAAAAAGGCTTCTTTGTCGGGGCATCGCGTCCAGACTCTCCCGATCTGCCGACAAACAGCTGATCGGCAGATCGGGGCAGCCATTTAAATTTAAATGAAGCCGCGATTATTTTAATCGCGGCTTCATTTCCCTCTTCCGAGCTGGCTAATCTACATGCCTCCGTCGACGGAGGCATGGAGTCTGGACACAGCCATAGTGTCCTCTTCTCTCTTTCTTAAGTTGAAAAAGATCATATCCATTTGATGTATTAAATAGACCATGAGGAAGGAAACAGGCAATATGAGGCAGTTTCACAATGCCAAATATGTTAAGAGTACCACTTCCCTAGTAAATGGAAGTTGTCATGAGTCTTCTGTATTTGGACTAAAGTAAAATCTATTTTGTAACAGTTTGACAGGCTATAAGACTTATAAGATTCATACACCAATGCCTCACTGTAGGCTCTTTTGGGGACTCAATTGCACTAAGTTCAAAGTAATTACTGCTCAATTAACTAGGCCCCTGTTAGTTTGTGCCTGCGGTGTCCACACAGGGAAATTACAGTGCAGCAGCACAGTTCAAATTGCAGGGCTATGTAGCAAAGTTTTGAGGCATTAATTTCACTTTGAATTGAAAATACTAGTGCACACTGTTCTGCACAGTTCCTGTATCATGCATAATGATGGGTGTGTGATGCTATCTAGCAGATTGCCAGCTTAGGCTAGAGCAGTGGTTCTCAAATGTTGGTCGGGCTCCCCCTTCTTTGTGTTTGTAGTAATTTATCCCCTCCTCTGAAGACAGAGCGGAGTGGTTGCTGGCCCGGCACCCAGCTCGGAAGGCAGCCCTACAGCAGCACAGAAGTAAGGGTGACAATGTGAAAATATACAGGACTATGTATAATGTGAAAATATGTGGTATATATGGTTGTGACTATTGTCTTCCACTATTTGATCTGAGGAAGTGGGTCTGGCCCATGAAAGCTCATCATCTAATAAACCATCTTGTTAGTCTTTAAAGTGCTGCATAGTCCTGTCTTTTGTTTCAATGTGAAAAGTGATATTCATCCGTGTCACTTTACATAGCAGACTTAGCACTCTGCTGCCATCTTTGCTTCTGCGTTGCTGCTGCCATCCCCAAGTTGAGAGCTCGGAGTCCCACTTCCTTCTGGATTATGGGAGGGGAAAAAGAGCCCAGGTGCTTGGGCTCTGACTAGTCCCTTTATCTTCACCTCCTGCATGTTTCTGGCCTTTCTGCTTGAGCCCCAGCTATCTGGAGCTCAGCCAGAGCTCATAGAATACAAACAAACACCCATTCTTGACTCATTCTTACTCCTCCTTTGGGAGGTCTGCCCCATAGTTTGAGAAGCTCTGGGCTAGACTCCCAACAGAGAAATTCACTTGCCTGTGCATATCAAAGCAATTCTAGCGTGCTCAAGCCAATTGACTTGGAAGAATAGAACAAAGGGGATGTTATCACATTACATTTACATGGCTAATGTCCCGGTAATTACATTTGCTCTCATTTCACAAAAATTAGTGAAATGCTGATATTATTGTCTTCACTTAAACGTAACCTGTTTAGCATCACATTAGATTGTGTACACCATGTACTTAAGCATGTGCACTGAATTAACCCTAGATCAGAAAGATATCATTCACTTGATGTGTGAATTGCATGAAAACTAGTGGATGATATCTGTATAATTTTCACCTATGTATCCTTATTAAAGTGTAATGGCAGGCAATTGCATTATGTATATCACTGCGACTGAATTACTTGTGAATGCAAAAGAAGAAGACTAATTTGAAAGCAAGGTTCAATCAATTCAACAATGCGTATAGAAAGCGGTCAACTGATTTTCTAGGAGCAAGGATCTATAAATACTGGTTTAAGTGAATGATCCTGCATCATTGAACTGTTTTGGATTCTAATAGGGCGGAATAGTGAACAAGTGGAGAGAGATTCCCCAAAGGCATTTTGTTTTGAAAGAAACTTATGGAAATCTAGCAGATCACTACATCTCTGCTATTATTTTGGACTTTAAAATGTTGACTCACTTAATTTATTCTACCTGCTTTCGCCTTTAATAAATCATTTCTTTACTAAGTTTTAGTTAGTGTGGCTGGGTCTCCTGGACAGCAGGATGGCCTAGTGGTTAGGTCCTGGTATTAGCTGGAGCTTAGGGTGTAGGACTTCCAGCCGCTTACCAGAGTCTGTTCCTTCAATTTGGGGCATGGTCCCAATAGTTCAGCTTTCCCCTTCTCAGTGGGGTTTTTCCTCCTGGTTCTCCCCCTTTGTACCAGGGGGAGGGTTTGGAGCCTTGTGTCCTCTGGCGGCTGACCTAGCAGACAGCTCTAGCTTGGGTCCTGCAGACAGCAGAACCAGTTCCTGCCTCTTTGCTGGTCAGCCCCTAACTGAGCCAGGTTCCTCATTTATTCTTCCTCCAGGCCTGGCATTGGCTGCAGGTAAAATGGGGCGGGGATAATTGGGCAAAAAAGCCCTGTTTAGCCCCTGAACTGACAGGCCCCGTTCTCACTCCTCACAGTTAGTTTATTAGATAAAATGGCTGTCTTTGGTGTGAGAACCAGAGGAACACATTGACTTGGGGTAAGTGACTAATCCCTGGGGGTTGGAAGAACCTAATGTGAGGTAATTTTTGGTTCATCACAAAGTGTGGTTTGTCTGGGTTGTAACATAAGGTTTAGAGAACCTCAGGGGAATTGTGGCTCCATGGCAAGAGTAAACTATGAGAATGATGAAAACCAACTATACGATATACCGCTAGTTTGGGGTGTCTGCTCAGGTCTCTGACAGTCTGACCTGAGGGCGGCACTCTCAGTTGGCAGCCATAGTAGACAGCATGACCAGAATGATAAATGCTGCAAATGTTTAAGCAGAGACAAACACTATTTCTGCCCCTTTTCAAAGCAAGTAGCTAGTCAACTTCAGGGTCCTGGGTATGTTTCAGTTTAGAGAAGAAACTACAGAGACATTAGACAGGTTTCAGTTTCCACATTTAGAGTACAAGACTGGTACTTAGGCTTAAATAGGGATCTAAGTCTCTACATTACTCATGCAAATGTAGATGTCTACATTTAAAAACCGAGGCTCCAGAATTCAAGTATATCAGACGCCTACTTTACTCTATTCACCAGATCCTTTCTTGGTGTCCAGTTTTACAAATTTCAGCTACACAAATTGCATACAATGCTTCAGTTTCTTCTTTTGCCTTCTTGCATGGACCTGCAAGGGTCTTGTAGTGGCCTGGATAATCCAAATCTCATCAATACCTACAATTTTGGTTTGATTCATGGGATTATTTGTTTTTAGTATAAAATTTTGTTCCTAAACTGCCCTTGCCCTAGATTGGCCAAAAAGAGCTGTATAAACAATTTTTTCTATTTGCTGGCAATGCTGACAAAAGTGTTCTGGGTCTAATCAAAAAGAAGTTTTGAAAATATGATTAAATTTGGTATGTCAAGATGTACAATTGTTTGGAGTCAAGTGAATTGTTTCATTTTGATTTTAAGTATTAATGCTTTTGATGTGTTTAAAAAAAACTGAAGGAAGTTTCAAAACAAGCTTATTTTGAAGAGAAATTTGAAGTGTTTTGACTTTTTGTCCTCCATGCCTCCTCCATGAGCAATTTCAGTGTCACTAGATGTGCACTTCCCTTCCCAAAAGAGTTTTGGCTGAAAAAAAAGTTCACTTAGTTCTCAGTTGGCCAGTATACACATTTTTCTAATAATGTCAGCAGCAAAGAATCTCCTCTGCACATTCAGTACTAGTACTAACTGCTTTTTCACTCTTGTTTCCCCCGCTCCTGTTATATTTGGCTTTCAATTACTTTAATTTGTTTATTTGTTCCTTAATCACAACCAGCTAAACATTGGCATTGTTTTTAGTGTATAGCTCCAAAAACTGACTACAGATACCAAAGGTAAAAAATCCTGGACCTAATAAAGCATGGTGTCCAACCAGTTCTGAAGCAGAAGCCACTATAGTGGCTACTGCTATAGCAAACTAGCAAACTAGCAACATTCAACTGGCTAATTAGCCACATTATTCAAGCCAACTAGCCACACTCAAATGGCCAAATAGCCACATTTGGCTATTGGCTAGCATGTTGGACACCATGGCTACGTCTATACTGGCATGATTTTCCGGAAATGCTTTTAACGGAAAAGTTTTCCGTTAAAAGCATTTTCGGAAAAGCGCGTCTAGATTGGCAGGACACTTTTCCGCAAAAGCCTAATCCGAACTAGCTAGTCCTTGCCGCGGCACGGGGTCCGAACTAGCCGGCATTTAAAAATGGCGCCGGCCGGCTTCATTCAAATGAAGCCCGGGAAATTCAAATCCCGGGCTTCATTTGCAACTGTGGATGACTACATTACCCCCGCTAGTTCGAACTAGCGGGGTAGTGTAGACATACCCTAAGACTGCTTTTCTTTCCTTTTTTGCCCACTGCCATATTTATATGTATAAATGTGGTAGTGGGGAAAAAAATAATTGATAGAATAAATCCTTTAAAGTACCACTCTAAATCCCTTATAGGATTCTCACAACAGATTATTTTGCAGTGTCCATAACTGTGGTATCTGAATACCTTTTAAAATATTGTCCAAATGTCTGTGTGCTTGTGTAGCAACTAACAGGCTGGATGTGCTACTGGAAACCCATTATGAAAAATAATAATTGTGCTCCAGGAGTGACATCTGTTCCAAATGCTAATTTTTAGCTTGATATTCTGACACATACCTAAAAAATCAAATAATTAATCACTAGTATTTCTATAGCTATTATTTTTATGAGTGTTATTACTCCTTGGGTATGTCTACACTACAAAGTTAGTTCGAACTAACGGACGTTAGTTCGAACTAACTTTAATAGGTGCTACACTAGCGCTCCGCTAGTTCGAATTTGAATCGAACTAGTGGAGCGCTTAGTTCGAACTAGGTAAACCTCATTTTACGAGGACTAACGCCTAGTTCGAACTAGCTAGTTCGAACTAAGGGCTGTGTAGCCCTTTAGTTCGAACTAGTGGGAGGCTAGCCCTCCCCAGGTTTCCCTGGTGGCCACTCTGGCCAACACCAGGGAAACTCTATGCCCCCCTCCCGGCCCCGGACCCCTTAAAGGGGCACGGGCTGGCTACGGTGCCCGTGCCAGGTGCAAGCCTGCCAGCACCCAGCTAGCAGACCCTGCACCTGGCACGGCACAGAGCCACCCACCCGATGCCCCCCAGCCCACCCCCTCTTGCCGGGACCAGGCTGGCGGCTCCCGGGAGCTTGCCCTGGACCGCAAGAGGCGGGCACCTTCCTGGGCTAGTGCGGACATCGTGGACCTCGTCCATGATCTCCGCACTAGGCACAGGAAAGTGGCTGTCTAGGGCAGGAGAGCTGCCAGCCTGGCCACCCAGGACCAGGTGTGCATGAAAATCAAGGGGGTCCACTGAGACCCCCGACACTGAGCCCTGAGCTTACAATGGCCGTACTGGGTCAGACCAAAGGTCCATCTAGCCCAGTAGCCTGTCTGCCAACAGCGGCCAACCCTAGGGACCCTGGAGGGGATGGACCGAAGACAATGACCAAGCCATTTGTCTCGTGCCATCCCTCTCCAGCCTTCCACAAACTTTGGGCAGGGACACCACTCCTACCCTCTGGCTAATAGGACTCCATGGACCCAACCTCCATCACTTTATCTCACTTCCCTTTAAACTCTGTTCTAGTTGTAGCCTTCACAGCCTCCTGCAGCAAGGAGTTCCACAGGTTAACTATTTGCTTTGTCAAGAACAACAACTTTCTCTTACTAGTTTCAAGCCTGCTACCCATTCCTTTCCTTTGGTGTCCTCTAGTCCTTCTTTATGGGAACTCAGGAAGAACTTTTCTGAATGCACCCTCTCCACCCAACCCCTGCTTTTAGAGACCTCTATCCTGTCCCCCCTCCGTCTCCTCTTTTCTAAGCTGAACAGTCCCAGTCTCTGTAGCCTTTCTTCATCTGGGACCTGTTCCCAACCCCTGATCATGTTAGTTGCCCTCCCCTCTCCCAGCCTTTCTCTTCCCCTCTCCCACCTCCTTTTCCCAGTGTCCCCCAGTTTTTTTCAATAAAGACAGAGTCAATGTTGGAAGAAACGTTATCTTTATTTTGTACATCAATAAGAAGAGGGGCTAGGGAAGGGTAAGTGGAAGGAGGTGAGGGAGGAATGGGGTACGAGCCCCCGATGGGGAGGACTGGGCTGGCTCTGCGGGCTTCTGGGGGTGGAAGCTCTCCTGCAGCCCCCCAATTACTCCCTCTCCCCAGATGGCAGCCTGCGGCAAGTGCAGCCGGGCTGATGGCCGAGTGGTGTGATGTGCCCAGTGTGGGCACTCAGGGCACTCCAAGCCAGAACTTCTTTGGAAGCGGGGCACCCCTTAGAACTGTGTGTCCGGGGTGGGGGTCGGGACCCTTTAAGCGCAGCCCTCGGCTAGCCTGAGACAGCATCTCCATGCTCTAAGTCCTCCTTTTATGCCCTGCCGGCACTGCTTCCGGCCATCCTTAAGCCCTGTTCAGAGTCCACTCAATGTGGACTTACTAGTTCGAACTAGCAAAACGCTAGTTCGAACTAGTTTTTAGTTCTAGACGCGTTAGTTCGAACTAGCTTAGTTCGAATTAACTAATTCGAACTAAGTTAGTTCGAACTAGCGCTGTAGTGTAGACGTACCCCCTGTCAGTTAATGAGCATAATGGATTCTTGTGGTGTTGATGACATTTGTGGACAGTTATGTCTCCCCTTAACCATGATTTTGCTAGTTTAAATACACCCATTTCTCTTAACTATCCCTTCTGTCCAGTCAACTTTGTGTCATTTATCAATCAACTTATATGTTATGGCGGGAGTAGCACATAACTGCTTGAGTTAACTTAGGAATTAGCCATAAATGCTTTACAACTAGATAAATGTCAAAAAATAAAAATGAACAACAGCTCAGTTAAGAAAGGACATAATTTTCTCTGTCTTATTTAGCCACCATTTCCATTTTTATGGCTACATAATCTAATATGCAAGAAAATGTATGTTTTTTTCTTGTTTATCATGAGATAAATTAATCCCTTGACAGATGAAAGTCCATCCACATATTCAGCAATTAGTAGACTCAAATGAATCCTTTACAGCATCAACTGCTAAGTAAATTATTCACCATCTGCTTACACAATGCACACAGTGCAACACTCAATTTATAATATCTAAGATTTTACAGTTGTAGCAAAAATAAGTTCCAAATAAGTTGACCTTTCCAGAGGTCATTGACTAACTATCTATGGGAAATAATATATTGCATCCCAACTGGTGAGAAACAAAAACAAAAGAACAGTTTGGCATGGTTTATGGGGTTATGATGTTTCTTCAAAGTACAGAACTATTCATTTACAGGCAGTCCCCGGGTTACGTACAAGATAGGGACTGTAGGTTTGTTCTTAAGTTGAATCTGTATGTAAGTCGGAACTGGCGTCCAGATTCAGACACTGCTGAAACTGACCGACAGTTCTGACTTACATACAGAATCAACTTAAGAACCCCAGGCGTCCCCAAGTCAGCTGCTGCTGAAACTGATCAGCAGCTGATTCCAGGAAGCCCGGGGCAGAGCAACTCTGCCTGGGGCTTCCTGTAGTCAGCGCTGGTCAGTTTCAGCAGAAGCTGACTTGGGGACGCCTGGGGCAGAGCAGCTGGGGTGCTACTGGACCAACCCAGCAGCACCCCATCTGCTCTGCCCCAGACGTCCTGATTCAGCCGCTGCTGAAACTGACCAGCAGCGGCTGAATCAGGACCTGGGGCAGAGCAGCTGGGGTGCTGCCGGGTTGGTCCAGTAGTGCCCACGGGTGCTGCAGGACCAATCGGCAGCGCCCCAGCTGCTCTGCCCCAGAGTCCAAAACAAAAGCCTGGTCTGCTGGGGGGGGGGAGCACACTAGCTGCGCCCCCCCCCCCAGCAGACCAGGGACACGGGGAGCAGAGCCGCAGCGGCAGCGGGGTGCCGCGCCTCTGAGGCTTTGCTCTGGCAAAGCCTCTGAGGCGCGGGACCCCCCGCGGCTGCGGCTTCAGTCAGGGTGCCTGTGGTCTGCTGGGGACCGTCCCCAGCAGACCACAGGCACCCGGACTGAAGCCGCAGCCGCGGGGGGTCCCGCGCCTCTGAGGCTTTGCCAGAGCAAAGCCTCAGAGGCGCGGGGAACCGTCGCTGCTGCCGCTCCAGTCTGGATGCCTGTGGTCTGCTGGGGACGGTCCCCAGCAGACCACAGGCACCTGACTGAAGCCGCAGCCGCGGGGGAGTCCCGCGCCTCTGAGGCTTTGCCAGAGCAAAGCCTCAGAGGCGCGGGGAACCGCCGCTGCTGCCGCTTTGACTGAAGCGGCAGCAGCGGCGGCGGTTCCCCGCGCCTCTGAGGCTTTGCTCTGGCAAAGCCTCAGAAGCGCAGGAACCCGCCCGCTGCTGCCGCTTGGGTCCCGGTGCCTGTGGTCTGCTGGGGACGGTCCCCAGCAGACCACAGGCACCGGCACCCAAGTGGCAGCAGCAGCGGTTCCCGCGCTTCCGAGGCTTTGCTCTGGCAAAGCCTCAGAAGCGCGGGAACCCGCCCGTGCCCCTGGTCTGCTGGAGACAGTCTCCAGCAGACCAGGGGCACCGGAGCAGCTTACGAACGGGGCTTTCTCGCCCCGACTTCCGGGGCGAGAAAGCTCCGTTCGTAAGTGCGGATCCGACATAAGTCGGATCCGCGTAAGTCGGGGACTGCCTGTACTGACTATCATCCGTCTATCCATCATGTGCCAAAGGTCAACATCCATCTTATTCCAGCCCATATTCAAGATCTAGTCTCTCCCACCCCTCAGGTACAGACAGGAATGACGCTGATCTTCTATGTCCCTGTTTTTATTATAAGGTTCTCTTGGCTGTCAAATTCCAGCTGTTCCTTGAGTAGGCAGAAGCTATCAGCTGACTGTCATGTTATTTTTACTCTGTTATCCCCACCAGCTATTTGGGATTGAATTAAAATTTGTATTCTAAAAGTATACCCACAGGGACCACTGGGCAGAACCATCTGTGTGACAGAGGAAATCACTCTGACTGCCAGTCAGCGGCTATTATTCCTTCCCGCTCCAAACAAGTGGCCAACAGCCTATGTGACAGATAACAGCTCTAAATCTGCAAGTCTGCAATGGAGAGACAATCACATCTTCTGGCTTTATGAATCCATTGGTTTGGTTCCAAAGGCATTTCATCCCTAAACTGCCTTTGTAATAGATGCAGGGATCCCACCGCCTCATAGGTGTTAATGACCATCAGTGGCCAGATTGTCAGTGCCTATGTGGAGTGCCTCCCTGACACGCTGCAATCAGAGGGCAGAGCTCCCTCTTCTCCTGGCTATTAGAATATATTGGGGCTCCTATCCCTGCTTTAGAAGGAAAACTCCTCCTTCCTCTCAGCAAATACACATGCTCACTGCACCTCGTCCTGTGGCATGTTCCTGTCACCCTCCGCACCACTGTCTGAAACACGTGTCTTTTGTAAGTATCATCACAAAGAACAATGTTAATGTGGAAGAATAATACAACTGGCAATTATGAGCAAAGTAATAGTTAATACTCACCGGTACTAACTAGGAATTTCATTGCGCATTAAACATTTAACCTTTTTTTTCTTTACAAATTACATCTTTGTGTGACAGATCAGCTAATATGACCATGATTCAGATCTGATACAAAGTACAATTAATGTTAAGAGGTGCAGAATTGCATAAACTGAGCCACTTCAGGATGATGCCTTAGAACAAGATAATTACCATTTCAAAGCATGATTATTGAGTCCACCACAAGAGTCAGGTAGCCTTGGCATGGTGTGTGTGTGTGTGTGTGTGTGTGTGCGCGCACACACCCATCCTCATTTAGGGTGATAAAAAGTACAGCATTGAATATAGTCTAGGATGAATTAGAGGACAGCCTTTGAGAAACAACATTCTGGACCTGGGAGGTCTGGGATGATGAGAAACCAGGCACATTAAAGCAATCTGAAAAATATAAAAGCACTGTGAAGTAAAGAGTAAATGTGTGATTTTAAATAAATCCATTCCATTCAACTTGATGTATACATGCTGTTAAATTGGTATAAAATGGGTTATATTGATTTAGTGTGTGCCTGTAATTTAAGCCTAGTTTAAGCAGTTGTTTCACTTGTATAATGGGATGTAATTTGTTACCAAAATAGTTATACTAGTACAACAGGTGGTATGGACACAGTTATACTGGTATAAAAGATGCCCTAAAACCACCTTTGTTCTGGTATAACTGCGTCAAAGACATGTAAGTTAAGGAGTGCAACTTATATGTGTACATAAGACTTGAGAAGATGTCTCCTGACAGACTCGATGGTCAACAGTGTCAATGGAAATTAGTCCTTTCTCCCTTCTATTATCTAGACAATTAAGACAGTTTCTATAACTAGCACCATTCCTACCTACCTGAACTATTACCATGAAAGATTAGCTGCGTTAAACAAATGATGCATCTGATTCTCCAGCCTTTGATTTTTATGAAAAACTGGGGTAACTTTGGAAAATCAGGCCCCGTTTCTTATTTTAATCTTATTTTCTCTCTCTATTCATGTGTATTTATCTAGTGTTTCATGATGCAGGATTGGGTCTTATGGCTAAATAGGGGTAGTTTGACCACAATATGGCTACGGTGGGACAAGACAAATGTCAACATTTATTTAAGGATATCAACACCAACATTGGAGATTGATTTCTGTAGGATGGTAAAATGGACCATTCTTATAAGTAATGGAATACCACTAAGAAGAGAAATATTTAGGGTAAGATTTTTGAAAGTGCTCTGTATTGGCCTAATTCTATTCCTGTTTAAGTCAATGGGAACAGAATTAGGCCAATCCTAGTAGATTTCATCACAAGCTAAGAGACATTTCAGATATTTCAGGAATTGTTTTTCATAAGAAGGGAAGTTTTATTACTGTAATAACTCAAAAAGAAACACTTATTGAGTAAGAATATTTCTGAATCAAAACAACTTCATTTTATTAACATCACAACATCACACTTCTGGCATACTTCATCTTCATATAAAATTAATCATGGCATTTATTTTCCATTAAATATGACTGGCATTTTTTGATTCAGACTTTCTTATTTAATATTTTTTATCAGAAAGAATGTCATTTTAAAGCCCAGAGACAGAATTTGTAAACATTACCTCCAAGATAAGACATGAGGGTACCTCAGTTAGACATCTGGCCTCTAGGAGTTCCAAGACTCTCTCCCTCTAGGCGGGCAATTTAGGTTGCAATTCTTCCTGCAATTTCCCCCATGATCACCATAGCACATCTGACATCAGGTTAGCAACTTCTATCCTGGTCTCTCAGGGGAATGACAAATTTAACTAGTGACCAGCCAGTCTTCATAAAACAAAGTAGCATTTTTTTCAGAACTAAAGCGATGATCCTGTTCTGAATGGTGCTAAGATGATTAATCTATTTCCCTATCCACAAGTGCCTACACCCTTTCTTTTGTATCTGTAATAAGACTGATATCCATCCTTCCACAGAAAAGACCATTTAAATTGGGAATCCCTATTTGCATCTTATATTGTTCTAAAAATTGTGGTCACATGGAAGAGTTATTTTCACTTGCTAAGGGTTGAGGTTGCTAGACCTGGGGAAATTTGTATGGGTTTGTGTGGATGGGCATGTCAATGCCTCAGCACCCTGTCCGGCCAGGCATTGTACCAGAGTTCAGTCTGTCTGGGTGTCTCTGAGCATCTTTTCAGCAGCTTGCTGGTAAGCTTTCCTTTCTCCGGCCTTAATTGCTCCTCTGGCAGCTACCCTGCCCCTCTGTCTCCCAACTCTTTTATTCTCGCAACTGCTCTCAGGCTGCCAATCAGCAGTGGGGGACACTACCTCTATTATCTTCTTGGTTTCTGGCCCCTCCTGGCATATAAACCTCCCATGACATAGTTAAGTCACCAGCGGTTCAGATCTGTCCCACGCTGCACTCAATATTTTACCTTTACCATGACTGTCGTGTAGCAGGACAATCACACCTGGAGCCTGCTGGGGCCTGGGGAAAAGGGATTCTTTCATCTATATTAGTAATGCTATCCCATTAATCTTATTAATTTAATTTGTGTATACTTAATCTTGGAACTCTTCCCTCATCTCCTTATAAAGCTTATTGATCTCTAACTGCAGGCCCACCAGCCTTAGTGACTGGTGCTTCTCCACCTGCCTCTATGGTTTGTTTGACGGAGGGGGAGTTAATCTTTTTTTTTTTTTGTGGCTGGGTCTTTATGTTGAAGGGAACAGATCTTTCTTTTCTTTCCCTTCCCAGACACCTAGATCTTCTTGTCTTTCTTCCTTTCTTATTGTGGGCCTCTCTCATCGTGACTGTTGCCACACTTCCATAAGAACATAACAGTCATACTTGTCAGACCAAAGCTCCATGTAGCTCAGTAACCTGTCTTCTAACAGGTGCCCCAGAGGGAATGAGCAGAGCAGGCTGTCATCAAGTGATCCATCCCCTGTCGTCCATTCCCAGCTTGTTTGTTCGACCTTTCCAAAATGGCCACAGCCACACACCATCCCCACCCACAATAGTACAATTTTAAACAATATTATTGCATCACCCGCTCTATCTTTTTAGGCTAATAAGGGCTTAGTTCAACCTCTCCAAGCTTACAAAGTAATTTTCTCCCTACAGGCTGCTCTCTGGAAGAGGAATCGGTCAGCTCTCTTTAGCCTTCCTTTTTTTCCTCTCCAAAGCTGGCTCCATGGGCAGTTATTCATATTTAGGGTACAGATCTGTGGATTCATGCTGGTTTGGTTCTTTTTACCTTCTTCTATTGCTTTCATTTTTTCCCCTTTTATTGGAGAGTGTGGCGGGGTACCACCCGCCTCCATCCCCTTTCTCCTGGGAACAAAGCATGAACCCCCAGCCCGGAGGCCTAGTCCAGCACTCGCAGAAGGCCCAGAGGCCCAGTCCAGCACTTGCAGCAGGCCCACGGGCCTAGTCCAGCACTGCGGAGTGGGGTAGGGGGGTCCGGGCCCGCCCTCTCCACCGGACCCCAACCCAGGGCCCTAATGGTGGTGGGTGGTTCCCACCTCCGGCTCAGCGGGGGGTCCTCCCCCAAAACATGCCAAGCCCACTGGGGGGGGGGGTTTCCTGGCCCCTTGCCCTGGGTTGCTTCCTACCCCCAATCTGGTGGCCGACGGAGGTCCCACCTGGCGATGCTGGGTTGCCGGCAGCGGCCTCGTCCGCTGGTCTTGTCCCTGGGGCAGCAGCACAGAGGCGTCTTCTGCAGCGGGGCGGGCGGTCACCGGGCGGCAGTGTCGGGGGCGGGCTCGCCCCGGGGCTGGTGGTAGCAGCAGCGGCGCCTCCTCCGGCTCTGGATCTGGCGGCAGGTCCGGCGGCAGGCCTGCAGCTTGGGCCGGAGCTCCTGCCTCCCCAGTGGTCTGCCTCAACTGAGCAGCCCAGCAGTCTTTTATAGCGAGGCTGCACTTCGAGCATGCCCAGTAGGGCTGTGGGGGAGGGGCGTGTTCTGCCCAATAAATGGGCTCCCCTTCCTCCTGCTCAGTGCGGGGCAGGTTAGCCCCGTCACAGAGAGAATCATAGAACATTAGAACTGGAAGGGACCTCAGGAGGTCATTGAGTACAGTCCTCTGCCCACCTGGCAGGACCCAGTACCATCTAGACCATACCTGATAGATGTCTGTCTAACCTGCTCTTAAATATCTCCAGAGATGGAGATTCCACAACCTCCCTATGCAATTTATTCCAGTGTTTAATCACCCAGGGTATGTCTACACTACAAAGTTAATTCGAACTCACAGACGTTAGTTCGAATTAACTTTGATAGGCGCCACACAGGCAAACCGCTAGTTTGAACTTAATTCAAACTAGCGGTGCGCTTAATTCAAACTAGGTAAACCTCATTCTACGAGGACTAACGCCTAGTTCGAATTAACTAGTTCGAATTAAGGGCTGTGTAGCCACTTAATTCAAACTAGTGGGAAGCTAGCCCTCCCCAGCTTGCCTTGGTGGCCACTCTGGGCACCACCAGGGAAACTCTTCTGCCCCTCTCCCAGCCCCGGAGCCCTTAAAGGGCACGGGCTGGCTACGGTGCCCATGCCAGGTGCAAGCCTGACAGTACCCAGCCAGCAGACCCTGCACCTGGCACATCTCGAGCCGGCCACCCGCTGCCCCCCCAGCCCTCCGCCTATTCCCGGGACCAGGCTGGCGGCTCTCGGGAGCCTGCCCAGGTCCGCAAGAGACAGGCTGGTCTAGTGCAGACATTGTGGACCTCATCCACGACCACTGCACTAGGCACAGGAAAGTGGCCATCTAGGGCAGGATAGCTGCCAGCCTGGCCACCCAGGAGCAGGTGTGCATGAAAATCAAGGGGGTCCACTGAGACCCCCGACACTGAGCCCTGAGCTTAGAACGGCCGTACTGGGTCAGACCAAAGGTCCATCTAGCCCAGTATCCTGTCTGCCGACAGTGGCCAACACTAGGTACCCTGGAGGGGATGGACCGAAGACAATGACCAAGCCATTTGTCTCGTGCCATCCATCTCCAGCCTTCCACAAACAGAGGCCAGGGACACCATTCCTACCCCCTGGCTAATACTACTCCATGGACCCAACCTCCAAGACTTTATCTCACTTCTCTTTAAACTCTGTTCTAGTTCTAGCCTTCACAGCCTCCTGCAGCAAGGAGTTCCACAGGTTGACTATTTGATTTGTGAAGAAGAACTTTCTGTTATTAGTTTGAAGCCTGCTACCCATTCATTTCCTTTGGTGTCCTTTAGTCCTTCTATTATGGGAACTAATGAAGAACTTTTCTTTATGCACCCTCTCCACACCACTCATGCTTTTATAGACCTCTATCATATCCCCCCTCAGTCTCCTCGGGTACGTCTACACTACAGCGCTAGTTCGAACTAACTTAGTTCGAATTAGTTAATTCGAACTAAGCTAGTTCGAACTAACGCATCTAGAACTAAAAACTAGTTCGAACTAGCGTTTTGCTAGTTCGAACTAGTAAGTCCACATTGAGAGGACTCTGAACAGGGCTTAAGGATGGCCGGAAGCAGTGCCGGCAGGGCATAAAAGGAGGACTTAGAGCATGGAGATGCTGTCTCAGGCTAGCCGAGGGCTGCGCTTAAAGGGTCCCGACCCCTACCCCGGACACACAGTTCTAAGGGGTGCCCCGCTTGCAAAGAATTTCTGGCTTGGAGTGCCCTGAGTGCCCACACTGGGTACATCACACCACTCGGCCATCAGCCCGGCTGCACTTGCCGCAGGCTGCCATCTGGGGAGAGGGAGTAATTGGGGGGCTGCAGGAGAGCTTCCACACCCAGAAGCCCGCAGAGCCAGCCCAGTCCTCCCCATCGGGGGCTCGTACCCCATTCCTCCCTCACCTCCTTCCACTTACCCTTCCCTAGCCCCCTTCTTATTGATGTACAAAATAAAGATAACGTTTCTTCCAACATTGACTCTGTCTTTATTGAACAAAACTGGGGGAGACTGGGAAAAGGAGGTGGGAGAGGGGAAGAGAAAGGCTGGGAGAGGGGAGGGCAACTAACATGATCAGGGGTTGGGAACAGGTCCCAGATGAAGAAAGGCTACAGAGACTGGGACTGTTCAGCTTAGAAAAGAGGAGACGGAGGGGGGACAGGATAGAGGTCTCTAAAAGCAGGGGTTGGGTGGAGAGGGTGCATTCAGAAAAGTTCTTCCTGAGTTCCCATAAAGAAGGACTAGAGGACACCAAAGGAAAGGAATGGGTATCAGGCTTGAAACTAGTAAGAGAAAGTTGTTGTTCTTCCCAAAGCAAATAGTTAACCTGTGGAACTCCTTGCTGCAGGAGGCTGTGAAGGCTAGAACTAGAACAGAGTTTAAAGGGAAGTGAGATCAAGTCATGGAGGTTGGGTCCATGGAGTCCTATTAGCCAGAGGGTAGGAGTGGTGTCCCTGCCCAAAGTTTGTGGAAGGCTGGAGAGGGATGGCACGAGACAAATGGCTTGGTCATTGTCTTCGGTCCATCCCCTCCAGGGTCCCTAGGGTTGGCCGCTGTTGGCAGACAGGCTACTGGGCTAGATGGACCTTTGGTCTGACCCAGGACGGCCATTGTAAGCTCAGGGCTCAGTGTCGGGGGTCTCAGTGGACCCCCTTGATTTTCATGCACACCTGGTCCTGGGTGGCTAGGCTGGCAGCTCTCCTGCCCTAGACGGCCACTTTCCTGTGCCTAGTGCGGAGATCGTGGACGAGGTCCACGATGTCCGCACTAGCCCAGGAAGGTGCCCGCCTCTTGCGGTCCAGGGCAAGCTCCCGGGAGCCGCCAGCCTGGTCCCGGCAAGAGGGGGTGGGCTGGGGGGCATCGGGTGGGTGGCTCTGTGCCGTGCCAGGTGCAGGGTCTGCTAGCTGGGTGCTGGCAGGCTTGCACCTGGCACGGGCACCGTAGCCAGCCCGTGCCCCTTTAAGGGGTCCGGGGCCGGGAGGGGGGCATAGAGTTTCCCTGGTGTTGGCCAGAGTGGCCACCAGGGAAACCTGGGGAGGGCTAGCCTCCCACTAGTTCGAACTAAAGGGCTACACAGCCCTTAGTTCGAACTAGCTAGTTCGAACTAGGCGTTAGTCCTCGTAAAATGAGGTTTACCTAGTTCGAACTAAGCGCTCCGCTAGTTCGATTCAAATTCGAACTAGCGGAGCGCTAGTGTAGCACCTATTAAAGTTAGTTCGAACTAACGTCCGTTAGTTCGAACTAACTTTGTAGTGTAGACATACCCCTCTTTTCTAAGCTGAGAAGTCCCAGTCTCTTTAGCCTCTCTTCATATGGGACCTGTTCCAAACCCCTGATAATTTTAGTTGCCCTCCCCTCTCCCAGCCTCTCTCTCCCCCTCTCCCACCTTCTTTTCCCAGTCTCCCCGAGTTTTGTTCAATAAAGAGAGTTTCTATTTTTTAACACACGTGTCCTTTATTTTGTACATCAAGAAGGGGGGCTAGGAAGGGGTAAGTGGAAGGAGGTGAGGGAGGAATGGGATACGAGCCCCCGATGGGGAGGACTGGGCTGGCTCTGTGGGCTCCTCGGGGTGGAAACTCTCCTGAAGCCCCTTGATTGACCCCCCCCTCCGGATGGCAGCCTGTGGCAAGTGCAGCCGGGCTGATGGCCGAGTGCTGTGATGTGCCAAGTGTGGGCACTCAGGGCACTCCAAGACAGGACTGCTTTGCAAGCGGGGAACCCCTGAGAACTGTCTGTCGGGGTGGGGGTCGGGTCCCTTTAAGCACAGCCCTCGGCTAGCCTGAGACAGCAGCTCCACGCTCTAAGTCCTAATCTGATGCCCTGCCGGCACTGCTTCCGGCCACCCTTAACCTCAGTTCAGGGTCCACTCAGTGTGGACATGCTAGTTCGAATTAGCAAAACGCTAATTCGAACTAGTTTTTAATTCTAGATGCGCTAATTCGAATTAGCTTAGTTCGAATTAACTAATTTGAACTAAGTTAGTTTGAATTAGTGCTGTAGTGTAGACATACCCCCTGACAGTTAGGAAGGTTTTCCTAATGTCCAGCCTAAACCTCCCTTGGTGCAGTTTAAGACCATTGCTTCTTGTCCTATCTTCAGAGGCCAAAGAGAACAATTTTTCTCCCTCCTCCTTGTGACACCTTTTTAGATCCCTGAAAACTGCAACCTCAGTCTTTTTCTTTCCAAACTAAACAAGCCCAATTTTTTCAGTCTTTCTTCATAGGTCATGTTCTCTATATTTTCAATCATTCTTGTTGCTCTTCTCTGGACCTTCTCCAATTTCTGCACATCTTTCTTGAAATGTG
Source organism: Pelodiscus sinensis (assembly GCF_052426305.1). Lineage (NCBI taxonomy): Eukaryota > Metazoa > Chordata > Testudines > Trionychidae > Pelodiscus > Pelodiscus sinensis. The sequence goes on from NC_143053.1 coordinate 90,447,260, forward strand.
GTGCCCAGAACTGGACAAGATACTCCAACTGAGGCCTGATCAGCATAGAGTAGAATGGAAGAATGACTTCTCGTGTCTTGTTCACAACACTCCTGTTAATGCATCCTGGATTCATATTTGCTTTTTTTGCAACAGCATCACACTGTTGACTCATATTTAGCTTGTAGTCCACTATGACCCCTAGATCTCTTTCTGCAGTACTCCTTCCTAGACAGTGGCTTCCCATTCTGTATGTGTGAAATGGATTGTTCCTTCCTAAGCGGAGTACTTTTGCATTTCTCCTTATTAAACTTCATCCTATTTATCTTAGACCATTTCTCCAGTTTTTCCAGATCATTTTTAGAGTTAGATTAAGCCACTATCTTTTTTGCTGGAGCAGCAATGGTCCTTAGAAAAATAGAAAAATATTATTTTTCTAATGCACACAGTTTTCTCTTTAACTCACATAATTACAGAATTTTTAAAATTAACATTAAAACAAGTTACAACATATTTATGAAACACTGCCATCAGCCACACAGAATTCTATTTTCAGGGTCTTCCAGAACAATGCCTAAATCATCTCTATATAAAGATTCTTTGTAATCTTCCCAATCTGTATCCTATTAATACTCGCTTCATATTCTCTGCAAACTGCACCAGTAACTAACCATATTTTGTTTACCAAAGAGGGAACAAAGTATTTTCCATCTTTGTTTCCTTTACAAAGTTCCATTAGTTGTTAGGTTTGCTTTGAGTGAAGTGTAAATCAGCTTTACCTAATGGATGAATTACTGGGTAAGTGGAACTCATAGAAAATGCTGTGCATCTTGTCTAAATACTTTTTGAGTACTTTTCAAATATGCTGCTAGTGATGCCTCAAGACACTCATCATATAATAATAGAGGAGAACAAAGTAAGCTCCCTCCAGCTGGTTTAAATTGAAAAGATGTTAAAAATGTTGCTTTTGAAATAGTATTTTACAAGGACTCTAAATGCTACATGAAGTTGCATTGTTCCCCACCGTTCTTACATAAGTCATCATTTGTGTCAGCAGCACAAATATCAGTAGAGTGGGTGATCTGAGTTGACAGGCCAAGCTAAAAAGGGTTAATTCATAATACATTTTCCAAATCTGTAGAGTATCATTTAATTATACATTTAAGGCCCTATGTATTGTAACTCACTGTCAACTCAATCAAAAATAACAAATATTTTCCTAAATTATCCAGGCCTAAGGGTTTTCTAATTTTAACATGGCTGATTTGGTTCTGAAAAGTGGCTGCAGAAAATTGGCACATTCTTATTCAATACATCTTCTCCCTGTATGTATTGTGACAGACCCAGACCAGTTGTCTGCAGTAGTCTGGTCGAAGATAAGTGTACTAGCCATGGGCTGAATAGTTTTCTGTTCCCTAAGACTATGTCTAGACTGCAGGCTTCTTTTGGAAGAACCTTTTTTCAGAAGAGATCTTTACTTTTGGAAGAACGTGATTGCAACGTGGATGTAACTCAGGTTTTGTTGGAAAAACAGCCGTTTTTCCAACCAAACTCTGTAGTGTAGACATACCATAAGTGCCCAGGACAGGGGCTGCTCCAGAACAATCAGGAATATGCTAGAACCAATTAAGTCAGGAAGATACTATAAGACAGCTGGAGCCAATTAAGAATTTGCTAGAAGCAATCAAGAGAGACAGGTGAATCAGAACACGAGCAGCCTATTAAGAACCTGCTAGGACTAATTTAAAAGGCTCTCTTCAGGGAGAATGGCTGGTGAAGAACTGGGAGCAAGGTGGTGAGCTGTGGAAGAGCTGGGAAGATGAGTGATCAGTTGCAAGGTGCTAGGAGGGACTGTTTGAGGAAGTAGACCAGGGCAGGGCTATAGGTCTGGTAATGGGAGAAAAACTGCCTGTTGTTGCTGCCATTAAGCTCCCAAAGCTGGAAACTGAAGTAGAGGGTGGGCCTGGGTTCCCCCCCAAGCCGCCCCACACCGTCACAGCAATGTTTCCTGAGAAGGAAGACCGATTAAGAAGAATTCTCATGTCAAACCTGTTGATTGGCCTATGATGAAGGCTCAATAGGGTTGCCTCCAGAAAGGAAGAGAGGCTCTGTCGAGGGTCAGAGTGAACCTCTGAGACATGCTCTAACCATCGAGAAGAGCAGGATTACTGTGGTAAAACTAGAGCTTTGCCACAGTATTCAGAGTTACACAAAGCTGGACAGCCATTACCCTAAGGCTATGTCTACACTGCAGGCTTTTTGTGCAAGAACACTTGTTCTTGCGCAAACCTTGCAGAGCATCTACACTGCATGCACATTCTTGTGCAAGCAAATTTACAGTAAAGCGTCGGAAAACAGGGCTTCTTGAGCAAGAGTTATTCCTCTCCCCATGACGAATAAGCTGTCTTGCGCAAGAGCTCTTCCACAGGAAGGTAGTGTAGACAGGCAACAAGGGTGTCTAGTGCAAGAGAGCATCCACACTGCCATGGACCCTCTTGCGCAAAAGCACATCTCTTGCACAGAAGCACATGGCAGTGTGGACGCACTCTTGTGGAAGATCTTTTGCACAAGAACACTTGCGTAAAACAGTTCTTGTGCAAGAAGCCTGCAGTGTAGATGTAGCCATATAACTGTACTGCACAGTGGAGTAACTCTCCTTCTTTCCCCTCTGTTTGTCCCTGCTGATATTATGATTTTGGCTGTGGGGTGAAGAGCAAGGGATGCTGTCAGCTGAAATGGTCAGGGTAGTGTGTGCGTGTGTGTTACACCCAAGTCTTCAACTGCTGAGACGCAAAGTCTCGTTGCAGTGGGCAGCCTAGAAGGCTGGAGGGTGTCCCAAAAAATAGTTTAACGTCTGTGACTTTACTGCTAGGACCGGGGTCCCGACGCAGAGGGCAGCCAACAGGCTCTCAGATGACCCGAGTTTATAGGAAGAGCTTATTAAACCTCAGATTTTAGCTGCTAGGATACAGAAATCCCTTCTCAGCGGGCAGCCTGGGGAGGCTGAGAGATGCCCCAACGGATCTGTCACCTGGGAGTGACACAATCCAAAACGCCCAAGCTCTTCTTATACCTGTCCCTTATGACGGCTGAAGTTCTTTTGTTTGTGTTCGGTTCGGGTATAGCAGCACGGGTTCAATTCAGAAGCTTGACACGCACTGCCTTATTTATAGGAGAAAGAAAGAGAAAAGAAATAAAAGAAACTTGGTTCAATATATATATATTCATAAGTGAATAAGGGCACCCCGCTTATTCCCAAAGTTTATAGCTAAATCACCTTACCAAAGGCAGTTTACAATAGAAATGAAGCAGCTTGACTTAAGAAACTATAATAAAGTAACTAAACTTACAACAGAATGACAATTAAAGTGTACACATAAAGAAAACACTTTGCAGGTACAATTCTCACCCCTGCGTTCCAGACTTGGCGTGGCCAGCGTCTTTCTCTCAATCCCTCGGGAAGAAGTAGGGCGAGATTGGGCATCCCACGGACCTCGGGAGACAATCAATACCTGCCAGCAGGTGTAGGTGATTGGAGCTCAAAGGGGGTGGGCTACTAAACCCCTCTTTATACCCCTTGGGTCACATAGGCTTCTTAGACTCATAGACTCATAGACTTTAAGGTCAGAAGGGACCATTATGATCATCTAGTCTGACCCCCTGCACAGCGCAGGCCACAGAATCTCGCCCACCCCTCTTAGAATAATCCTCTCACCTGGTCTCAAGTGGCCAATTAGGAAAAATGGCTTTGAATGCCAAGTTTCCCATGAAGGGTGCAAAGCATAATTCACACCTGGGAAAATGCAGACAATAGGCACCTCTGGTATGTGATGGGCGAAGATTCCTCTCCTGGGACAGTGCAGGCATGTCAATTACTGGTACTAGACATCAGGGCGACGGGAGGCCTCCCAGTCGTCAGCTAGCCCATTTACTGTCTGGTTTCTGTTTATGGTAGAGTCAGGGACAGGCACCACACCTGCGTTCCCAGGGCATCAAAGGCTGACTGCCTTTCTCTTGCTCTCTGGAGGGGGGGGGGGAACAAGATGGGGTTCATGTCTGGCTACAGATGCTTACCAGATTGTCTTCCAATTGGTAAATGGGTAGAAAAAGAGGTGAAACAATGAACTGCCTTTTACTCAATGCAGATTATGAAGTAACATCCAAGAGGACTGCTCTGTTCCTGAGTAAAATAAGTCTTTATAGTCTTTTACTCTTAATAAGCCTGCAGAAGCAACTCAGCTCTGAAAGAATGAGCCAGATTATTGTTAGTTTTTATAATGATTATTTGTGTTACTGTAGCACATGGGATCCTGCTGTGCTAGGCACCGTACAAACACAGAACAAAAATACCCAACAAACAGAAAGAACCCCAAACAGTCCCAGCCCCAAGGAGCTTACAATCTAAGCATAACACATGATACAACAGATAAATATGGACAGAAGGTTTGAAATATTTTGCAACACTTTTTAAAAATGTCTGAAGACATTACAGTTTAGCAACTTTGATTTTTGCAAAAGAACAGCAGGGCACATTGGCTATGTCTATACTGCACTCTAAACTCGAAATAAGTACTTATTTTGAGTTTATTTCAAAATAGGCTATTTCGAATCATCCCTTAACCCTTGTGGAATGAGGGTTACCGGGATGCTGAAACAGCATTCCCATTTTTTCGAATGATATTTTGAAATTATGTGAAGACCCAGGGGACCTATTTTGGGAAACCTCTGGTATCCCAAAATAGCACTGCATTGTAGACACATCCATTTTTATCCAAACATTCCTTAGTTCCTGAGGGAAAAGCAGGAAGTAATACTATTTTAAGTTTTCAAAACAAGTTTTAACCTGGAATAAACTACAAGTTACATTTTGAAAAGTGCCCAAAACCAACCCTGCACTTAAAATTTAATTTTTCCTCTGAAAAATCAGTTAGGCTATGTCTAGACTACGCAGAATTTTTGAAAGAGGATATGCAAATTCCGCGGGAATTTGCGTATCTTCTTCTGATCTCACTTTCAAAAGAGGCTCTTTCGAAAGTGAAAGTAGTCTGGACACGTTTTTTTTGGAACCCCCTCTTTTCTGGAAAAAATGCTTTTCCTTAAAAAAGGAGGTTTACGCGGGTTTTTTTAAAGTGTTTTTTTTTCCTGAAAAAAAAAAAATGTGTCCAGACTACTTTCACTTTTGAAAGATCCTCTTTTGAAAAAAAAAAGTAGTTTAGACATGCCCTTAGAGAAACTTAAGCCCAATAACTTATCCTTCTTCCCAAAGAGGCTTAGTCACTTTCTTATAATATTCCTTTCCCAGTACATTTTACAGTATACTGAATATCATCCAGGCAAGGAATAAAATAAAGTAGTAAAGTCCCATTAATCCTATCCCAGAGTTGGGACAGTGACAATAAAACCAGACTTTCTCTCTCTCTCGCTCCACACATGAATTGTTCCTAAGATTGTTCCTCTGTGCCTGGCTCTGTGGAGGGAGAGGGGAGATTTGATTGGAGCAGGGCTCCTGACGCTGAGGATGCTTGCCTGAGGAGAAGAGGGGAGTGTACTAGGATGGGGGGGGGGGGCGCTAGAGGGGTCTGGCTCTGAGACAGGGGTGAGTGCTTTGGGATGGGGAGACTGGGGGGCATGGCTCAGGGAGAGGGGTGGGTGCATTGGCGGTTAGTGTGCAGTCCCAAAATGGACAAAGTGGTGCAACTTTTGCTTAACAACTTAGGATCCCACCCCACTCTTTCCTCTTTTTTTTTTTTGCTCAACAACTTTGGGGGGTCACACAGTTTCATTTAGCATTTTAGGGGGTCACGGTATCACAAAATTTGAGAACCCCTGATTTAAGGGTAAGACAAGTAGATTTACCTCATTAGAGCAATTCTATTAAAGTTAGCCGCTCAACCACACCATGCATCTTCTATCATCTTTCCATCTCATTAAATGGAATTCACACTTATTAGTCTCACACCGATATCTATGATACATAAGATTAGGCTGTAACTGGCCCTTAGAAGAGAGTGTAAAGGATGAAGGACACAAGGGAATTCCTCTTTTCGACTACCATGCAGGAGCTCTCCCTCTTAAATTTAACTCCTGGACATATTCTTGATACTGGGAGATTACCTGGTAATAAGGTGGCATTGTTCCAACATGTAGCTGCAAAAATGGAAAAGTCTCCCCACCAAATTCTGATTCCTGCTCAGTGATATGGCTGACCTCTCAGCTAATGCATGACAGGCCTTCTGCAGAAAGGGAATGCCTGAAAAATTCAGAGGAATTTGGGCTGACCTTTCAAAGGTCTATGATTAGTGAAGGACCTAAGGTTATATGTCTTCCCCACCCTTTTCTTGATTCTTACTCTCTTTATTCACTTTGGCTACGTCTACACTGGCATGATTTTCCGGAAATGCTTTTAACTGAAAAGTTTTTCCGTTAAAAGCATTTTCGGAAAAGCACGTCTAGATTGGCAGGACGCTTTTCCGCAAAAGCACTTTTTGCGGAAAAGTGTCCATGGCCAATCTAGACGCGCTTTTCCGCAAAAAAGCCCCGATCGCCATTTTCGCGATCGGGGCTTTTTTGCGGAAAAGAAATCTCTGCTGTCTACACTGGCCCTTTTGCACAAAAGTTTTTCGGAAAAGGACTTTTGCCCGAACGGGAGCAGCATAGTATTTCTGCAAAAGCACTGACAATCTTACATGAGATCGTCAGTGCTTTTGCGGAAATTCAAGCAGCCAGTGTAGACAGCTGGCAAGTTTTTCCGCAAAAGCAGATGATTTTGCGGAAAAACTTGCCAGTCTAGACACAGCCTTTATGTATTATGATGAATCTAGTATTTTGCTATATTTGTTGTATTTGGAAAAAATAAATAGGCAAATAATAATAAAAAAACACGTTAAGTGTTGCACTGATTCAGGGCCTAAGTCAATATGGTTTGCATGACTGACTTTGCATCTGATTGCAGGTCTGACTCTGTCTTGTCTCTTGGATTTGGACCCTCACTTAACTTCTGATCTTATAAAAGCTCTGTCTATGTTGCACTCCCCTAATTTGTTAATGAGCAGGTCATGCAAGACGATATCAAAAGCCTTACTGAAGTCTAGATGTATCACATCTACCATTTCCATCCTTTCCACGGGGCTTGTTACTATGTCAGAGAGAGCTATCATATTGATTTTACACAATTTCTTCTCCACAAATCCATGCTGACTATTACTTATCATCTTATTATCTTCTAGATATTTTCAGATAGAATGTTTTCTTGTTCCCCTTTATTTCTTTAGCTAGTTTGATCTCATTTTGTGCCTTGGCCTTTCTAATTTTGTCTCTACATACTTGTGTTATTTGTTTACATTTTTCCTTTGTAATTTGATCTAGTATCCTCTTTTTGTAGGGCTCTTTTTTGATTTTTAGATCATTGAAGAGCTCCTGATTAAGCCTGTGTGGTTTCTTGCCATACTTCCCATCTTTCCTACGCAGTGGAATAGTGTGCTCTTTGAAAAACTGCCAACTCTCTTCAACTGTTTTTCCTAATAAACTTGCTTCCCATGGGATTTTAACTACTAAATCTCTGATGTTGCTAAAGTCTACCTTCTTGAAGTCCATTATCTTTATTTTGCTGCTAACCTCCTCTCATTCCTTAGAATTGTGAATCATTCCATGATCACTTTCACTCAAGCTGCCTTCCGCTTTCAAACTCCTTATTTGTCAAAATCAAATCTAGAAAATCGTTCCTGCCTAGGAGCTTTCTTTACCTTCTGGAATAAAATATTATTTCCAATAATGCCAAGAATGTGTCTGATAATCTGTGTCTTGTGGTGTTATTTTCCCGGTATATGTCTGTGTAGTTGACATCTCCCATTATCACCAAGTCTTGTGCTTTGAATGATTTTGTTAGTTGTTAGTAGAATCCGCTCATGATACCCCCCTTATTTTTACCCTCTTTATCCTTACCCAGAGACTTTGAACAAGTTGGTCTCCTATTTACATCTCATCCTTGGTCCAAGTATCTTAATATATACATATTTTAATATATAAAGCAACACCTAGTCCCTTTATTCTCTGCCTGACCTTCCTGAGCAAACTGTACCCTTCTATACCAATAATCTAGTCATTCATATTGCCCCACCAAGTCTCTGTGATACCAGCTATGCCGTAATTGTGTTTATTTGCTAGCATTAGAAGTTCTTCCTGCTTATTCCTCATACTTCTTTAATTAATATACAGACATCTAACATACTGAATTAATTTCACCCTTCCCTCCAGTAATGTCTTGTCTCTCCTTTATCCCTGCTGTAATAGCCCATGCTATCCCCCAATTCTGACCCTTCTCCCAAGTCTCCATGTTTTAACAGACCAGTGGGTGGTCACCTACTCCCATTGAACGTAGTTTAACTCCTCAGTCGGTTAGCCAGGCTGTATCCAAATATGCTCTTCCCCTTCCTCGATCGGTGGACCCCATCTCCGCTTAGCAGTCCTTTTTTCTGGATCACCATTCCCTGGTCAAGGAAGCTGAAGCCCCCTTGGAAACGCCATCTTCATAGATGACTGGGAGGGTAGGGGCCCAATCAGTATTTTCTGCACCCCTCAGAAGCAGTGCAAAGGCTTGGGGGAGTTGGGGTAATGGAGGAGCTAAGAGAGAGGGAAGTAATTGCTTGGAAGGAGCCTGGGTATGACCTTGGAGGGTCATTAAATCGGAGAAGTATGGAACAGATTTATTTTTGGGTGAGAAAGGATTGTTAGGGACCTTCCCTCTTGCATCCCACTCAGCCACCATTTCCCCCTCATCCCTATATGTCCCTGCATTTCCCCTTCCCCATATGGCCCTGCAAACCTATTCAGCCACCATCTCCCCTTATCCCCATGTGCCCTGTGCCCCCCTCAGCCACCCCTAACCCCATGTGTTGTCCCTCCACTCCCCCTTATCCCCATGTGTTCCTACCCTACCACTCCCATTCAGCCCCTTCCCAAGTCTGTCCCCCACTAGCCCCACACTGTGACTCACCAGTAACTATAGGTGCCTCATGCTGTCCAGCCCCACCCATATCAAATGCCTCCTGACCTGATCCCACAGGCAGGGTGCTGTGAGGAAGACAGCTTCTCTCTCTTCCCTTTCTGCAACAGGGGCTGCTCCTGCCCAGAAGCAGCTGCTTTCTATTCTGGTGCCATAGAGGCCTCTGGTGGCCAAAATGAGTAACTACAGCACCTTTCACACCACATATTTTATGCAGAATTTTTTTTTGTTGTGCAGCCCATGAAATCTGTGCATGTGCAGTGTCGCAGAATTCTCCCAGGAGTAGACTCTGCTTCCACTGACGTCAGTGGGATGAGAGCTAATTCATTGCTGAGGGCTTCTGAAAAGAAACCTACCCTTTACCTTACAGGTTGTGATTTTTTTCAGCAGTTTTTATCTGATGTCTGTTCCATAATATAGATGAACAAAATGGTTTGACTCAGCACATGAAGTGTTTATGTTGCAAAATGGCCATATGCACAGAAATCTGGCCAGCAGTTAATACAGAACAGAACTATCTGCCCACGGAAGTTGCCTCTAATGACAGAATGCAAGCTACCATGCTATAGAGCAGGGGTCTCCAAACTACGGCCCGCGGGCCGGATGCGGCCCGCGAGGCCCTCTCATCCGGCCCGTGGAGACTGTGACGGGGAAGAAACTCCCCACACTAACAGCCCCTCCCCCGGAGAAGCGCCGAGCGGCGCAGCGCAGCGGAGCCCAGGGGAAAGCCCACGGGGAGGGGAGCGAGGGCGCACAGCCGCAGGCGCAGCAGGCGAGGAAGGCGGCAGGACCCAGGAGGAGAAGGGGCAGGGACGCCAGGGTGAGCGGCACCGGCTCAAAAGGGGGAGGGGCCGGAAGGACAGGGGCGGCCGGCACTCACTTTCTTTTGGGCAGGCAGCCAGGAGAGGGAAGCCGGAGGAGCCAGCGGGACGGAGGAGGGACTCTGGACCCGCGCAGCCCTTGCCCTGGGCAGCGAGACTCCCCGGCCGGGGGTGCGGGGGATCGGAGCCGCCAACGGACGGCCACACGCCCTGCGGACCAACGGCCGAGCCCGGGCTCTGCGCGTCCCTCACAGCAAGAGGGGTTGGGACTTGACGTGGACAATTGCTCCCTATTGGCCAGTGCGTTCTTATCCTATTGGCTAGCTCTCTCATGAGGTCACTAGTGGGCTGGGCTCTATTTTGGCATCCAGGAAACAATTTCACCATTCACACTAATACAGGTGTTCATGTGTAGTGTATCAATGTGTTATTAAATAATAACTGAATAAAATAATATTAAATAAATAATTAAAAACAACATCCATGTTTTGATTGTTTTTTATTTGGACCTCAAGTGTGTAGTCGGCCCCCGACCTGCTGTTTGATAGTTAATGCGGCCCTCGGGCAGAAAAGTTTGGAGACCCCTGCTATAGAGGATGGGGAAATCAGAGTAAGATCTCAAAGGCAGCACTTACATCCAAAGATCTGAGCTTTCTCTGCATTGTGAATACCAAGGGCTGGTAAGATAAAGAGGATCATCTTTCTGTCTTGCTGAAATGACAAGCTGCTTTAGAATGTTTTCCACAGTTGCTGGATATGAGACTACAAGAAATCTCAGCTGCTTGGTTAAGGCAGCTTTGCTGACCCTTTGCATTGACACTAAGTTACATATTGTGTTAAGTGGCATGGATCAACATTCACATCTCACTACCCCTAATTACCCAGCCTGGACCAGAGAAGCCAATGAGCCAACCATTGGACCAAATCCAGTGAGGAATCCTGGTCATGTGACACCTGCAGCACACGGTGCATTTATGTGCAGAAATCAGTGTCAAGTGTATACATGAAAATATAAAATGATTATCTATGCAACACTCTTTAAAGCACTACTAGAAAAGATAAGTAAAAGGAGCTTTGAAAGTACCAGAAAAAGTTAAAGTTTTGATTTTTAATATACATAAAAGACACAAACATAAAGCATGTTAAGATTGAAGTGTGTGTGTGTGTGCGTGTGACATTTATAAGCTTATGCTGGGATTTGCCTTATGCCTTTCATTATGTTCATTTTTGATGACTTTTCAGTAGGATAGTTATAATTCATTGTTTGCTTTTCTAATTGAGTAGGTCCAAAGAGAAGACACGGATTGATAATTAGATTTCAGCTAGCATTCAACACTCTGAAACATAGTCAGGCCTACTTTTCTCAAATCTTCTCTTCTTAAACTATAATTAGCAATATGCTGCATGAAGGCGATACAACATTCTAGTGACTGCAAAACTAGTGGAAACACTGAAAAGCAACTTGCCACTTCACCAAGATATAAAGAAGATACACTTTACTTTCAATATTTAGTGGTTAAGATTAAGCACCCAAATCCATATTTATGCCAGAAATATAAAATACTGTGTCTCTGTCCCACTAAAGATCTAAATTAAAGAGCAGGAAGACAATTGGAAAGTTTTCCATGGTCTGCAGTGAGCTTTGGATAAGGCAGCCTCTTCATTTATATACCAAGCCAGACCTTGAATCCAGACCTGTCCATGGCCTCATAGTTCCTTGTTAGTAAATTACATGTAACATCTTATGAAATGTAGGCTGTAGTATGGATGATCTAAATGCTTCAAAGTAGGTCAGTTGGTATGGGGATTATCAAATGCTATAGACATCAGCAGGTATCATTTTTGTTGCTCACTATTCCATGCTATGAGCATTTATTTGGCTGGTGGACTTGAATCCACTTGACCCTCTTTTAAAACTTATGTCTGTTGTCACATATTCAGCCCAGTACTTCTTTCTGAGGTCCTCAGTCTCAAAATGTTTGTTTTATGTAGTATCTCAAAATGTAGTATTTTAAGGGACATTCTCCATATGGATGTAATTTCTTGGTATATGAATGAAGAGGCTTGTCTCTTAAGGTCAGCAGTTAGCTCAGTCATTTTCAGCATCTATTACTTTTGGAGATATTTTCTTGATTCATCATCTCCATTTGAATTCACTTCAAGCACATGCTTGCTTTTCTGTAGTAAGGAGGAAATCCCATTGCAGCGGCTGAGGAGGACTACGAAACTAAGTTGGGACAATAGGGACATTATTGGTGGGAGCTCTGAAAAGTCTCCCTTCCTCCTTGTCTTCTTAGTTTGCAACTGAATCACACAGACTAACCACTTAGCTGAGGATTTGTCCCTGTGTGTGAGAGAGACTTGTCTTTATCCCTGTATTTAGAAATTCTTACCAATTACAAATAAGTAATCTCTTCATTCCATTTCTATTGAGAAGAGGGATGTAGAGTCATAACTGCTGCCTAGCCACTCACTGTAGTAATTAAGATTTAAAAACTAACTATGGAGCTCTCCCCTTTCAGGATATAATAAAGTATCAGAAAAATTAATTTTGGAGTATGACACCTGATAAGTGTTTACTTTTCTGCACTCACATGTGTGTTAGGGCATGCCTATACTGCCTTATATAGTTTGGACTCTGGGGGAGTGAACTGCAGTGTGTCCCAAAGGGTGTGTCTAGACTACATGCCTCCTTCGACGGAGGCATGTAGATTAGCCAGATCGGAAGAGGGAAATGAAGCCGCGATTAAAATAATCGCGGCTTCATTTAAATTTAAATGGCTGCCCCGATCTGCCGATCAGCTGTTTGTCGGCAGATCGGGAGAGTCTGGACGCGATGCCCCGACAAAGAAGCCTTTCTTCATCGACACAGGTAAACCTGGTTTCACGAGGCTTACCTGTGTCGATGAAGAAAGGCTTCTTTGTCGGGGCATCGCGTCCAGACTCCCCCGATCTGCCGACAAACAGCTGATCGGCAGATCGGGGCAGCCATTTAAATTTAAATGAAGCCGCGATTATTTTAATCGCGGCTTCATTTCCCTCTTCCGATCTGGCTAATCTACATGCCTCCGTCGAAGGAGGCATGTAGTCTAGACACACCCAAAGTGTTGCAGTGTAACTTTCCCATCTGGGTATATCCACACAGCAGGGCTAAAGTTGAATTAAGCTACTCAACTTCAGCTACATTAATTGTGTAGCTGAAGTCGAAATAGCTTAATTCAGCTTGTGGCACTGTCTACACAACAGGAAGTCAAAGGAAGAACACTTTTCCTTCAACTTCCCTTACTCCTCATGAAATGAGGGTTTCTGTGAGTCAGAGTAAGAAGTCCTCCAGCTCAACATTATTTTGAAATAAAGGCTTGTAGTGTAGACCTGCTCTCTGAATGACCTGGATGTGAATTTAAAGTTCCTTAGTTTGTACTAATGTTCAGGACTAGAGCCATTACTCTATGAGGCCAGTTGTAAAGGGAAAAAAGAAGCAAGAACAGTTTTCTTAACTGTTCAGTTTAAAAAAGAATAAGCTACAACCCTTTCGTTTCTGGATATTGCATAATATCTCTTTTTGAGAAGTACCTGATAGTATCTTTATGATTTCCACCTTTGCTCGCCAATTCATCATTTCCTTACTGCATCCACTTGTTTCCTGATAGAAACTAGAACATAAATTCTTAGGTATGGGACCTGACATTTACATGTGTGTGTGTATAAGCATGTATGTATTTACTGTGGCCCCAAAACTTGATTGTGTCTTTTAGACGCTACCAGAGAATAAATAGCAATTTTACACAATGACAAAGACACTGGCCAAAATAAAAGTGGTATGAAGATAAACTGGGTTTTAAAAACATTTTATAAAACCTGTATGGTATATTCACTCAGGTACTATTAATCATTTCTGTAGTACTATGCGTGCGCACCGTGCTTTACAATTTAAAACAATGAGAGCTCCCTGCACCAAGAAGTTGAAGTTGTGTCTATGCTGCACTGAAAGCAAAAGATTTGAGTTGGATCCTGCACCAACTCATAGGAGTTTTCCACTGATTATGGCAGGAAGCCAGGCTATAAAACAGCAGACAGACAAAAACAAAAACAAAAACAAAACCCAACAAAAAACCCCACCCCAAACAAACAAAAAACCCCAGACAAAAGATCGGAATATTGAATGGAGATGTTAAACAGACAGATGATTCTAGAAATAAGTTTGAAAGAGATGAGTTTGGAATCTATTCTTATCTAGCAAATATTTCTTTAACAAATGGCTTGCAATGGGATTTAGACATCTATAATTTGTACCCATGAAAATCTCTCCCATACAGAATAACTAACAGGGAGTAAAGTCTTTAATTTTGTAAAGTGTTGAGAGAGACAGAGACAGAGACAGAGAGACTCTGACTGACTTTGTACTGTACAAAAGACCTTAGATTAAATAAAGTTACATTGTCTTGTTGCTGTCCACAAAGAAACACTATTACTGAGTATTATTGAGTAGATGATCCGGTGTCCTGATTTATAGGGACAGAATCAATACTCTTATGACTGTATGGTTGACCCAGGTGTATGAATCTGTAGGGTGGAAGGACTGCCATTTTCTGTGTTTCATCTCCTTAGCAATAGGGAATTTATTCAAACACTAATACTAGTGAATTCACTATTAATTTTCCTGTGTACACATTGAACCTCCTTTTTTCAATGGGCTGGTGGAACTGGAAGTGGGCCGAGGTGCACAGACACATTAGAGCATTCTTGCCGGGACTGAAAGGTTTGGAAACTGTCAGGAGGGAATGTGAATAGCTTTGGCAGTTCCTTCAAGATCCATTTCAGGCAATCCACAGGTAATCCGAAACAACCTTGCTTATTCCTTGGGAGAAGGAATCAAAGGAATGATTCCAAGGAAGCTATATGAAAATAATTTTGTGGAGTCTCCTGTATTCTTTGTGGATTGCTAATAATCCCTGTAATGATAATATTAAAAAATACCTCTTGCCTGTTTCTACTAAAAATCCAAGGGCTTATCTTGTGGCTTGATACACAAGACAATGCTAGGGTCTGATGTCCCTTTCAATTGTACCAGTACAAGTCCACTGAAGTCAACAGTAAGAGCTGGAAGAAGTATTTATAAACATCATTTATTAAAGGAATCTCACGGGTTTTATAGTTCACAAACAGATCATAGAGTCTGAAGTGTATTTATTAGAAACTATTTGCAACTCCCTTCTGCAAATAATTCCTGAAGTTTTCCATGAATCTGTGAACATTTGCATGACGTAAATCAGTAACCTAAGGCATGTAGTGTTCTTTCTAGTCCTAGATTAGATAATTTAGGCAAATAATGACATGCAAACTGTCAAAAATGTTCTGGTTTGATCTTCTCTGGGACTTCTGGAGGGCTGGGGCATGCTCCGATTGTATGAAACTACTCTTGCGTTGTAGCTTTACCAGTTTTTTTAAACTTATTTTATTCTTCGTTTTTAAATGCGTATGTTGTTTTCTCTAGAGAATCCAAATCTGATCTGATTGCCCTTGTGACAGTCAATTTAAATATTCTCAGCACTGTCAAGATGACATCAGTTGGCATAATAAAAATGAGATACGAGAGTATAGTTTATCTTGGTCCCTGAGTCTTTGTGCTAGTGACTCAGAAGGAGGTAGGAGGGTAAAGGCAGCATCTGAGTCTGCTGGGCAATCCAGAAAGTGATTGAGAGGAAAGATGCTGTTTCAAGTAGCAGGCGTGCATGTTGGTTCAGGGGGATGGCAGGTGTGCCTGGCTGACTACCAGACACCCACTCAGAGGAGGAGCAGTATCTGAGAGAAAGTGTGCATGGGAGGGAGGAAGAATCAAATGATTTACAAGTAAAAGCACAGGAAAAAGGGCTGGCTTGAGGAAATAACAGTGCTCACCCCTGAGAGCACCGTGAGAGGGAACAAGCTATTCTGGAGATGTCTGGAGCCAGCCACTGAAAGGGAAGAACTTGGTATGAAAGGGAAGCTCCTGAGTCCCAGGACTGCATGCAGGATCCCCCCTGAGAACCAGCCTCTGAGTGCCTGGAAGCGATGTCCCTCAGCTTGGTCCTTTCCCTCTTCAAAGTAACTCTGAGTCACTAGAGCTTTGCTGGGAGAACTCCCTACCAGTCAGGCTGAGTTAGCCCTTCACTCACTGGGTGGTAAGCTGTTAGTTCAGAGCTGCCTGGGGGAGGGGGAGGGGCACGGGGGGGAAGAAGGGAAGGGAGGGCTTGGGAAGGAAATGCACGCTGGTCCACTCCAAAGGCCCCGTGTGGGGAGGCCCAGGGGAGAGTCTCACAGCTGGCCCTGGCTGAAACTCTCCTTCGGGGCCTCCCGGATGCACACAGCCCCCTGATGGGCCTACCGGATGGAAGCCGTGTGCAGCTGCTTAAAGGCCCTGGTGAGCTGCTCGGCCTCTGCCCCCTACCCTGGCAGGAATGTCTTCCCTTTATATTCACAAAGGTTGTGGAGGACACAGCACACAGCCACCATTTGGGGGATGCTCTGGTCACGAGGTCCAGCCTGGTGAGGAGGCAACGGAACCTCCCTTTCAGATGACCGAAGGTGCCCTCCACCACAATGTGGGCCTTGCTGAGCCTGGCATTGAAGATTTCCTTGCTTTGGTCAAGGTGTGTGGTGTAGGGCTCCATAAGCCAGGGGAGCAGAGGTTAGGCTGCATCCCCTACAATGCACATCGGCATGTCCACGTCCCCAACCCTGATGGTGCAGTCAGGGAAAAAAGTGCTGGTGTGCAGCTTCTGGAACAGGCTGGAGTTTTGGAAGATGTGGGTGTCGTGCGCCTTCCCTGACCACCTGATGTTGATGTCTGTGAACTGTGGGCTTGGTGATCCACAAGGGCCTTCAGGACCATAGAAAAGTACTCCTTGTAGTTGATGTATTCAGATTCCCAATAGTTGGGGGCCCAGATGGGAACATGGATGTTGTCAATAGTCCCCTCCCCCGCACAGTTGGGGAAGCCCATGGCAGCAAAGTCATCTGCGTTGCCCAAATTAATGACTCTGTGCAGCAGTGTGGTGTTGATGGCCCTCGCTACCTGTAGAAGGAGACAGAGAGAATCACAGGGTTTCTAGAGCTCTCAGAAGGTCCTAGAGCCCAACCCTCCCCTTCCTCCAGGGCTTTGTGAAGGTGGGACTGAAAAACTTTCCATGGAGGGAGCTTCCACCATCACCATCACTCTCTCCTTCCCTAGGGAACCCCATTCCAGCAATTCACCACCTACTGGGACAATAAGATGAAAGCACCCTCTTGTATGAGCACGGTCCCGACGGTTCATCTCCCCATGCCAAACTGGCTCCCAGTGGAGCAGTAGCTGTCCAGTGTGGTGAGCTTCCAAATAGTGATGGTGACCCGCTTCTAGAGGGGGGTGGCGGGTCGCATGTGGGTGTCCTGTCACGGGAGGGCAGGGATGAGCCCAGCACACAGCTCCATGAAGGTGTCCTTCCGCATGTAGAAATTCTGGAGCCACTGCTGGTCGTCCACCGGTCCATGATGATCTGGTCCTACCACTCAGAGCTGGTATTGCCGGAAGCAGCAGTGCAAGGTGCAGAGGAGAGGGTGGGAGGGGTCGAGCTGCATGAGCAGTGTGTGGAGAGAGGAGAGGAGGTGCCCTGCAATGAGCTGGGGCTCCTCCTCTTGCGGAGCCATGAGAGCAGCCTGTAGAAACTGTACCAGGAGCTACAGCATGAGACATAAAAGCCGTCGACTGCTTGAAGGCAACTCCGGCTCCATGGCCAGAGAGCTGTGGTGTCCGCAAGGGCAACCAGAGCACACAGAGAAAAGGCTTTGCTGTCCCGCAAGGAGGTAGGCAAAGGAGAAGAGCCTGAGACATGACTGTACAGCAGAGAGGTGCCTTTAAGTATGAGCCTCAGATAGCTTTCTGCAACAGCTTTGGGAAGTGACTGCTGTCCTGAAGCCTGAAGTGCTTCCAGGTAGCCTTAAATATGTTTCAGCGTCCAATCAGGGTGGACGCTCTATTTTGAAATAACTCAGCATGATTTTGATGGGCATTTGCTGTGTAGACGCACTATTTCGAAATAACCTATTTTGAAATATAAATTTTGAAATAGCTGATTCTGAAATAAACATGCAGTGTAAATGTACCCACAGAGGGTTGTAGGCTGTGAATCCCGAGCAAAGATAGGTGTCTCTTTCTAGCCTGCAATTAGGGGCCAAACTTCCTTTGGAGGATGGGGCTTAGGTCTCATCCCTCTCCTTACATTCCTACTGGCTAGTTTAGGTTGCTCCCTGATCAGCTTGCTGACTTTTATGAATCACTTTTCTGGTGCTTACCTCTCTCCATGAGGTGTATGGGGAGCCCAAACATCTAACATGGGTTGTGAATTTCTCTAAGGCTGTGTCCAGACTCCATGCCTCCGTCGACGGAGGCATGTAGATTAGCCAGCTCGGAAGAGGGAAATGAAGCCGCGATTAAAATAATCGCGGCTTCATTTAAATTTAAATGGCTGCCCCGATCTGCCGATCAGCTGTTTGTCGGCAGATCGGGAGAGTCTGGACGCGATGCCCCGACAAAGAAGCCTTTCTTCATCGACACAGGTAAACCTGGTTTCACGAGGCTTACCTGTGTCGATGAAGAAAGGCTTCTTTGTCGGGGCATCGCGTCCAGACTCTCCCGATCTGCCGACAAACAGCTGATCGGCAGATCGGGGCAGCCATTTAAATTTAAATGAAGCCGCGATTATTTTAATCGCGGCTTCATTTCCCTCTTCCGAGCTGGCTAATCTACATGCCTCCGTCGACGGAGGCATGGAGTCTGGACACAGCCTAAGTGGCAGGGTGCCTACAAGTTAGGTGTTATAAAAGTCCCGCAAAGTAGTTACCTTCTCCAATGCAACCTCTCTGCTATATTAGAGAGATCTTTTAATAGTCAGATATGAGCTGGGAACTAACTTTTAATTAAAACACTTCTGAGCTGGAAACTTTGCTTCCTTCCTTATTTTTCTAGAATCTAGCAATTACTGTTTGTGTTTCAGAAATGAAACGCAAAGATGTGACATGTGCTCCATTGCCAGTTCTAAGGGTGGCACTGTTGATGATGTTCCGCTTGATAGAATAATTTTTACAAACGCTCTTTATTCATCAGTTAAGAACTGTCACCACAAATGCATGGTAACCGTGGCTTACTGTTCACAAGAGGGTGTGCTCAAATTGACATTTGAATGACGGTAGCTTGTAACAGTTATTAACTCAGATAAATTAAGATTGACTCAAGATGTGAAACCTAATTAAAAGCAACAATACAAGCTTTTCCCCTTGGTTTAATATAGTGCTACGTTGCAGCTTGCTTCTTTGTTACTTTCATTCACTGAAAGGCAGCTTTTATTTGAGGCTGCTGAAACAATGGAGGTGCTAGAAAGCAGCTCTGATGAAAGAAGAAAATATGCATGTGAAGAAATGACAATGTACCATGTCTTGCTGTCCAGTGTGAAGACATTTGGTCTGAGAAAGGTTGAATCATTTGCCAATTATTTGCTGGATGAATTTTATTTCTTTTTTTTCCTGTTCACAATGGTTTTCTCTAAATGATTCACTATTTAAAATCAATTTGACCTTTTCTCCAAAGCACTCTGACTCCTCACATTCCTTGCCACTCTAACCTATAGCTAGAGCAAGAGTCATCTCTGAATCCTTCCTATCCCCTGAACATTCACATCATGTCCACATGTTTATTATTCTGCTATATGATGGGGTGTCTGCCCTGTTCTGGCCCTTTAAGAGTTAAAACCCTGCAGTGCAGAACAAGCAGCTGCAGCAGATAACAGCCAATTATGGCCCAGAGGATGGCAGGATAAATAAAGGCTCCTGGAGGGAAGGAGACAGACTCACTCTTGCTTCAGCTGTGGAACAGGAGGGACCTAGCTGCCAGGGACTCTAGAGGCTTCCTGTCTTAGAACAGGGCTGGGCAAAGGCAGGCAGAGCTGGGCAAGCTCCGAGGCTGCAAGTTTTGAAGCAAGGCCTGAGGGTCCTAAGGGACACAACCAGACTAGCAGAAGGCAACAGGTCCACATCCTCTTGCCAATGATGAGCTGCCATTTCAGACTGCAGTTTGTCCCTGTGGTGGAGGCTACATGAAGACTGGCCGTGGGTCACCGAGGCAAGGTGGGCATAGAAGCTTGGGGGTTTCCACAGGGGGAGGACCCTGTGGGTGCACTGCAGCAGGGCAGGATCCAGACAGTAGGACGCCACGGTCTGGGAGGGATGTGGGTCCTAATGCACAGAGCTGGAGGCAATAATAGGTAACAGTGGGGGAGACGCCCACTGAAAGGGGCGCTCCAAGGCTGAAGAGCTAATTCCCAGAGTGACCAGCAGGAGGCCCCGTAGCAGTGAATCATGCCATGCTAGACTCTATATAGGATATATCTAGACTACACTCCTCTTTTGAAAGAGAACTGTAAATGAAGCAAATCGAAAGTGCAAATGAAGAAAAGTTAAAGCGCCTCACTTTTTCAGGAGTATGGGTTCTTTTGAAAACGAGGTTTTTTCCCTCCTGAAAGAACCCCATCTAGACCGCACTTTAACATTAGAAAAACTCTCTTTCGAAAAAGTGCTCGGACACAAATATACAAATGAAGTGCAGGATATTTGAAGCCGTGCTTCATTTTTGCACTTTCGATTTGCTTAATTTACATCCTCTTTCGAAAGAGGAATGTAGTTTTGATGTGCCCTATAACCCTCCAAAAAGCAACTTTTTTTTCTCTCTAGCCAGCCAAGAGCCCATGTACTCAATCTCCGGTCTTTATGATTGTAGCCTCTTCCTCTCTGGCCTCCCTCACCACATCTTGACTCCAAATATCAAATATGGCATCTAATGATGATGTCTTGCCCATTGCTCCAACCATGCTATTCCCTCCGGGTATGTCTACACTACCCTCCTAATTCGAAATAGGAGGGTAATGTAGTCATACCGCAATTGCAAATGAAGCCCGGGATTTGAATTTCCCGGGCTTCATTTGCATAAAGCCGGCCGGCGCCATTTTTAAATGCCAGCAGTTCGAACCCCGTGCCGCGCGGCTACACGCGGCACGGAGTAGCTAGTTCGGATTAGGTTTCCTAATCTGAACTAGCTGTACTCCTCATTCCACAGATTCATGCTTCTGGTAGTTCTTAAGGCTCTTCACAATTCTGCCTCTCTCAGCTTGTCCGTTCTTATCTATCATGGTGTGCCCTGCTTCTTCCATGATGTCAGCCTTGACTATCCATTTGTCAGCCTCTCGCACAAACTTTTCTGCATCATCTTCTGGCCTTTATTCATGGTGTGCTCTCCCTTCATTAGTCCATAAGGCAGATCAATATTGTTTCCTCTTTTAAGTATCCCCCGAAAACTCACTTCTGCCATGACACCTACAAGATATTAGCCAATATTTAGCCAATAGTTTGAGGAGCAGATGGCGATAGTTGGCAATTATTTTAATGTATTTGGTAATAGTTAATGTGGTAGCTTTGCAAATAATGGTGGGGAGAAACCCTGAAGATGTTTGAAATTCAACAAGTGGGCAATCAGAAATAAACATTCAGGGTATGTCTACACTACAGCACTATTTTGAATTAACTTAATTTGAAATAGTTAATTTGAATTAAGCTAATTCGAAATAACGCATCTACACACAAAAACTATTTCAAAATAGCGTTTTGCTATTTCGAAATAGCACGTCCATTCTGAGTGGACCCTGAACCGAAGTTAAGGCCGGCCGGAACCAGTGCTGGCAGGGCTTCAGGCTAGGACTTAGTGGGTGGGGCTGCTGCCTGAAGCTAACTGAGCTCCGTGCTTAATGAGACCTTACCCTCACCCTGAATAGACAGTTCTCAGGGTTCCCCACTTGCTTGTCTACCTCGATGAGGGAGGATTCAAAGTGAGAGATAAGTCCACAGCAACGGGCTGGGAAGATGATTTTAGCTGTAGAATTCTCAGTGGATATGATCAGGGGATGACTACATTTGTGAAGGCCAGAGAGAAAGATGTTGCATTAGAGATTATGAGAGCCTGGCCAAGAATTTTAGCAATTGCTACTGAAATAGTTTGCAATTTTTCCAATGGCTTCAGTGGGAATTAGTTTATGGCCTGATCCATCTTATACATCTAATCTTTCTCTTAAAAAAATATATTGGTAGATTCTCAGTTTTGATGAATTACTATGCTTTGCAAAAAATTGTTTCCTTTTCAGTTTAACATGGTTTTGTGTTGCAGGAAAGGTGCACTAATCATCCCTCACTATAGTTTTCCTTATTTTGTATATCGTCTGGGAGCATGTGTAATATATGGGGGCAAGGTAATGATTGATAGAGAAGGAAAGTGTTATTTGGTTTGTAAATAGCTTCACAAACATAATTTAAACAGTATATTTCTCTATGGCATGACAGGAGACTCACTGCCTTTCCCCTAGTTCCCAGCTCTTGTTGGTGGAAGTGTTGCTAATGTCAAATCAGTGTAGTGGGAAATGGGTCAAGCTGGCAAGGTTCGAGAGGAAATACACTGAGTCTCAGGGAAAAGTTGAAGATGCAGGGACAAGTGCCAGCTGTCAGTGATATTCACCTTATGTTAGGTCCCATCACATTCATTTTAAGAAGAGCACTTGCTGTTTCTGCAATAAGATGGAGTCCTGAAGGTTCCCATTAAGCACAGTTTTAACACCTGAGACAGGTGAGAAACTGTGTGAAGCAGGTACTCTTAGCCCTGGTCTACACCCTGTGACAAAGTCCCTTGGTAGCTCCCTGGGGGTTCTGCACTTCTTGGCAGTTACCTGAGCGCCTCAGAGACTCACAGAGCCCCCTTTCTGCTGATACCATTATTGGACCTAACCAAGTGAGTTATAAGATCAAGAACACATATTCCTGCGCATCCAGAAATATAATTTATGCTATCATGTGCCGAAAGTGTCCGTCTGCTATGTACATTGGACAAACATCTCAGACACTTCGCCAAAGGATTAATGCCCACAAAACAGATATCAGACAAGATCACAAAGAGAAAACAGTTTCTTGCCATTTTAACCAGAAAGGACACTCTCTCAATGACTTAACCACCTGCATTCTGCTACAAAGACCTTTTACATCTGCACTTGAAAGGGAATCCTCTGAACTGTCATTCATGTTAAAATTCGACACTTTCCAAAAAGGACTCCACAAACATTTGAACTATCTCACCCATTATCAAGATAGTTTCCCCAATTATCACCTCTAATACCATTAACTCACAAACATCCCACTCTCCCTACCTCTAATATCATCAATTCACAGACACTTACCTTCCTTCCTTCCCCCCCCCCCTGCATCCCCCTACTGTTCTGCAATGTGATTCGTCCTTTTCATATGTGTTCATTTTTTTTAATTGTATCCTTTGGTATATATGGTTGTGACTATTTTCTTCCACTATTTGATCTGAGGAAGTGGGTCTGACCCACGAAAGCTCATCATCTAATAAACCATCTTGTTAGTCTTTAAAGTGCTACATTGTCCTGCATTTTGCTTCAGAGCCCCCTTTGTTGCCCTGGGATTTCCCTAGAGGCAAGGGTCCCCGCTTACTGAGTCATTCCCATCACAGGCCAGTCCTGGGGTTCAGCATTTCCTTGCTCTGCTCACTAACTCTCCTTTGCACACCTTCCAAAAAACTCCCCCCCGCTGCCTGGGAGGGATGCTTTTATAGGAACTCTGGAGGCCTTAGTTGTCAGCAGGTGCTTAATTAACCTCCGCTGCAAGCTGCCTCCTAATTAGGCCTCTATTTTCTACCCTGGCTGCTACGCTGTGTTCAGGTGAGGCTAATTTGGAAACAAGAAAGCATTAATCCACCTCCCAATATGGCTGCCTTCTATAAGAGTTTTGCAGTTTGCAGGCTGTGGTCCATCACACTCCCCTTATTTTGAAATAACAAGTGGCACGTCCACACGACCAAGCCCGTTATTTTGAAATAATAACTCCTGCTTTTCATAAGGAGTAATGCTTATTTGAAATAGTTATTTTGAAATAGAGGTAGCGTGCACACTGTACTGCTGCTATTTTGAAATAACTACTCCTCAGAGTCATTCAAAGTAATTACTCCCCAGTGCTTCCTAGGGCTCTAAGTTGAGGGAGCTTGTCTCGGATTAACTTCAAGTCTTCCCTGTAGTATGGACATGCTATTTCAAAATAGTTATTTCAGGAGTTATAATAAGTTATTTCAAAATAATTTCCCAGTGTAGACACGCTCTTAGAGGCTACATCTACAATGCAGTGCTATTTCAGGATATGGGAGGCATCCCAAAATAGCTAGTCCATGTCTTTTGAGCATGCTCATTATTTTGAAATATAACGGGCTCGCCATTCCAATGTCCCTGTAAACCTCATTCCACGAGGCATAAGGGACATTTCAGAATAATGATTTATTTTGAAATAAGTGCTGTATAGACTGTGCCAAATTTCAAAATAAGCTATTTCAAAATTGACTCAAATTAACTATGTACCTGGAGAGAACGCTGTATGGAAAGTAAAGTGAGCATATTGACCCTAACGATGCCCGCCTATGGAACACTGCATATCATATGGAGTGCTGCTTCAAGAATGCATTTGATCAGTTGGGTCAAAAGGTAAAAGTAACAACAACAAATACTGGTTTTACTACTACAATTGAAATAGAGCTGGAGTTCATAAAATGGCTCTCAGAGATGCTAATTGATGGGAAAGTGGCAGCAACGGCTGATGCAAAACCTAAGCACAGAGAAATATGTGCTTTGAATGGGGTCGACAAAGAACAAATGCTTAGCAGAAGGGCTCTTAAATCACTTATGGAAAATGAATATAGGATATAGATATAGTTTATATGACTTCCCCAGAAATACCAAAGTACCATGTGGAACCAATGGTGGGAAACTTCAGTCCACAGGCCGCACACAGCCCATCAGTGTAATCCACTGGCCCGCCAGAAGACATTTTGCTGATCATTGAGTGTTCACAGGCATGACCCCCTGCAGCTCCCACTGTTCGTGGTTCCTTGTTCTCAGCCAATGGGAACTGTGAGGGACTGTGCCTGCCCATGCTCAGTGTAAACAAACTGTCTCCTGGCCTGCCTGTGGATTACATTGATGGCCATGAATGGCCCACCTCTGATCTAGTCTCACTAGCTGCTATTAAATGCCAAGAAGGGGCAATTTTAAAACCCCCAGAATGAGTTTACTCACATTGGGAACTCAATTGCATATGATGGACTGGAAATCATTAATATCATGACAAAAGCAGTCTTTAGGGATGAGAAAGCTAAATAGGTCAGTTGAATGGATACCACAGGTCATGACTTGCATGATGCCTTCAAAGCACAAAGAATTATCCAAGGCCCCATCAGTCTATGGACTCTAATCAAATAGAACAGACTAAAGCTGAGTTTGAATGCAAAAAAGAAAGTTGGAGTGAACGTGGCAGGAATTATTTCAGAGCTTACTGCAGACAGGCCATTGTGTGTTCATTTCGTAGTCATGTCCAGCTCTCAGCATGATGATGATCTATGTGAGACTTTGGGGAAGTGTGAGTTCACCGTGATCGGTTTAAATGCAACTGAGCAATGCATATGTGCCAAGTAAGAAGCAAAATAATGAACACCTTGCATAGTCTTCCCACACCAGCTCCTACTGAAAAAGTGACTGGTACCTTACATACACCCAATGTTGGTAACTGTTTATGAAAATATTCCAAATATCTTTATCTGTAGTATGGTTAGTGTTTTTTAGATTTTTCCTCCCAGATGAACACAGTGGGACCAGTTCTCCAGTTAACCGACTCTGCATTCAGTCAGGACCTGAAAGATGGTGGAGGTGGATTAGAGGTCGTATTATACCACCATTATTTTCCTGTTTCTGTGGGCAACTGAGTGCTGGTTCAACCCCTTGCAAATTCAGACAGCATCAGGGCAGCTCTAATTTGGTTGGCAATGAGCCCACTCTTCTCCCCACAGGACGTATTACCAGACACAAGTTGTCCATGTACCCTTCCTCTCCCAGTATGTGCCCTATGCTTGAGGAAATGGGGGAGGAAGGAGGGTTAAGGGCATTTTTGGCAGGCTTTTAGCCTTTTTGTGCTTCTAGATGGTGCAAAGCAAAAGAGCAAGGACCTTTGAGTCAAGTATATAGTTCCTGTGAAGGTTTGGCCAAAGTATAATCCTCTGAAACGTTACAATTTGTTCATGCTCAGTAGAAACTCCTTTGATTTTTGTAGCAGTAGCTCCATTCCCTGATGATGATTCCACTTGTATTGGGTATGCTGAAGCTCTGGACTGAGCAGAACACGAGTGTGTGTGTGTGTGTGTGTGTGTGTGTGTGCGTGCGAGAGAATGTGTGTGTGCGCGTGTGTGTGTGTGTGTGTGTGTGTGTGTGTGTGTGTCCAGGCATTTGAATTGAAAATTGGTAACCTATTCCTTCTGTGCCCTCAGGGATTCTTGTGCTGGGCCTAAGTAGCATGGAGGAGGAGGAAGCTGTACAGCTTGATGCAGAGGAGACCTGCCTTTGGGGCCAGCGGTGGGACAAAGAGCAGGGGGTGTTTGGCAAAAAAAAAAAAAAAATGTAATTAATGAGTTTTTTATAATGCATAATCAAAAGAAAGCTGAATTATAGTTGAAAGGTAACCTTAATTCTGTCACTTTTACATGCTTGACTTTGCAACCTTAATAATATTCTTTTAACATTACAATCACACACATACACAAGCTGTGGTTGAAAATGTACTTTCAAACTTTAGATGATATAATTATGCTTAGTTATCATACAGGTTACTGTTTCAGTCATTTTCCTTGTAGAGTACATCTTCAATCCTTCTCCAACTATTTATAGCTGTAATGACCTTGGTGTTAAGTTTTATACCACCTGTTACAATGCTCAGAATTCTTTCTGAGAAGCACCTTTCTTTAGTTGTTCTTCTTTCCTCTTCATTTTTTTCCACAGCTTTTTAGCTATCTTCCTGTGATGCGTGGAATTGTCCTCTAGTGCTGTGTGATTTATTGCTGGGGTTTCCTCTCCTCCCCGCCCCCAACCCGACTCTGCCTATTCAGAATGTCCTTGCAAAAATACCAAGTACTCAAGATTAATTCTCGGGCTGATGATAATCTCATGCTGTTTTTCAGCCCATGCAGGGTGTGACATTTCCTGTTACTCTACAGAGCTCTCAATGAAACAGCTAAATGTTTTCTTCTGGTAATGTGTTAAAACATACAAGTGATTTCAGGAATGTTAGTTTCAATTATCCTAATTTATTTTTAATAGTGCAGTGAGGGGCACGGACAGCTGGATGCTCTAACTTGTTCTGGTGACTAATTTGTCCCCTAGTCAACTCCAGAGTAGAAGTACAGAGGTAGGATACATCATCATTGTCTTTCCTGAAATCCAAGAGTACTGTACCACCAAGAGTACTATACAAAGCTGAGTTTGGACACTCTTGAAAACACGGTCCTGATTTTCCAGTTGCATGTAATTTACACACTGAATTAAGCTGCAGCCCAGAGTTACTGGTGTGTAATGAGAACCAGACCCAAAGGGTATGATCCTATTGGACAAAAAAGACCCTATGCATTACCCTTATCTCTCAATTCTTGTCCTTATTTCCCAGTTGCTGGTGCTTATCTGTTTCTTATGTTCCTTTACATTGTATACAATCCATACAAACTGATAATTGTATCCTACATTCTAATTCAACACTGAGTATGCTAAGTTGGTTTTTGTATAAAACATTTGCTTTTGGGGATCTTGTTATGTGTAGTTGTGCAGCAAGGGATACTGTCAGTAATGCACATTACTCAGCAGAAGAAAATCAAGATACGTGTTTTAATTAGGGACCCAATGGGGATATATATTAATAGAAAATTATGTTTAGTGGAGATTCTGTTGCAAAGCTGAACTAAACCAAGATGAACTGTCAAATGGACAACTAAACTTGATGAATAATGTAAATTTTCTGGAAAAAGGCAAATCTCTGTACTTCGGATTCAATTATGTTAAGCTGGAAAAGCCACACTTACTAAGATTTTATGCCATGAAAGCTTGTGTTGTAGTAGCAGACCAAATGGTGTTTCCAACTTCAGGGCATTTTCAAAATTTCCAGTCAGTTGTGCATGCTAGATAGTGTGGTTTGAAAGTTACATCCAACAGGGATTTCCTTAAAGAGTGAACATCAGCAAGGGTGACAACTTCAGAGCCAAGTTTCATACTAGAAATAATACAGGATAATGCTTGTACTACAGCACCAAACCCCAGCTTCTCTGCATTGACTCAGTAGATCAGCCATACTATCACTGATAGTTGGAAGAGATAAACAGGCAGTCACATAATAACCATTTACGTTTGCTTGGCACTCAGGGACCAATCTTGGGCTCAAAAAGGTTGTGACAAGAGAGGACAACCCACAGGCTTTGTGACCTTGGAGTTATTTTCCTGCCTCTGAAGTGTATGGGTCACTTGCTGGATATATCATAGCTGGGTATAACTCATTTAATACATTCCCTGCCATTGCAGAGGCTTGGAGGACTGGTGCACTTTGGTCCCTCCTATTTTGTGTGGCATTTGTGTGGTGAGCAATAATACTTTGCTCTAATTTGTTGGGTTTAGTGTGCAGGTGGCTGGCGTTAGTGGCTTGTGACAGACACGAGTTCAGACTAAATGGTCATAAACTCCATGACTCTGGGGACCTCTGGGCAAAGCAGAATCTTCACAGGATTCTCAGTGCCCAGTTGCCTGAGGGGCAAGTCCGGAAGAGACACAGATGAGATGCAGTTGGGAGGGCCGACAGACTTGCCGGGTCTCTGAGCAAGGTGTGGGATGTCCGTGATCCCAGAATGTGAAGGGCCTCAGGCAGAAGGGATAGGGCTGGGGACATTGCTGGGAGTGCACTGCAATGCCCTCACCCTCCTGACAGCCCTTACAGCCACCCAGAGTGCGCGGTGCCCCACTTAGGCAGTGATTTTAAGGGCTCAGGGATCTGGCTGCCACTAGTCCTGCAGTGGCCAAGAGCCTTGGGCCCTTTGGAATTGCTGGGCCTCAGGGCAACTGCCCCTTTTGCACCCTCTCTCTCCCTCCCAACCCCCGTTGTTGGGCCTGAATGCAATACTATAATGTAGCTGCTTAAGGAGCCCCCAGAGAGTCTCAGACTTAGGAGGCATGCTGTACCTGCTGGTGCAGGAGGGCATCTGGGAGAGGCTAGATGCTTATATGTACAGGCTATATGTGTGCATGTACCCAGGAAGCATCCACCAAAAGGACTGCAGTGGAGCCCTAGCCATAAAGTAGAGCAGCTTTCTACTTTTGAGTTCCCCCTGGCACAGCTGTGGGGTAAACACCACCTTGAACCCATAGCAATGGATCAAGTCCAATTGGAGTTGAGAGTTCTAAGTGATTTAGAATTTTGCCCACCAATAATTAGGTTAAATCACGAAGTTGGTACTCAGGGTTAAACCCAATCTTAGTGCCCTTATTTTCTGACATGAGTAAGCACTAAATCAGGACCTCAAGGTATGGGCCTCTGTTTTTACTCACTCCATAGACAAATGTTAGTGACTTCAATAGGAATTTTTCCACAGCAAGGATTTTGCCCATTATTAACTTTAGTTTTTAATTTCTGCATTGTATCTCTATGCATGTCTCGCCAAGACAATGCTATTTCTTCACTTCATGAGCATTCACTCAATCGCATACCTTCAGGAAAGAACATGAAATGGCTGAATGAAATTTTGTATGAACAGTATTTCTAGTACTATTTGAAATTACTTCAAAAGGTTTCTGTAGTTGCAGAATACCTTTCCCTTGGGAAAACCCTTGGTATCACTTGTCTTATTTAGTATTATTATATTATTTTGCAACTTTCAAATAAATGGCTACAGCAGTGCAGAAGAAGTGGGGAAAACTAAAATGAATCCTGGCAGTAGAACTAAAAAGGGCCCGGCAAAAATAAATGTAATAAGTTAAGGTTTTCAACAATGGGCAGAAAAAGGTCAAAAGTGTGACATCTTTCAGAGAGGGATGAGTGCTGTGTGCCACAAAAAGTAGGTGAGTGAATTACTCTGTCAGGGTATATCTACACTACAGGATAAGGTTGAATTAAGATACGCAACTTCAGCTATGTTAATTGTGTAGCTGAAGCTGAAGTACCTTTACCTGACTTTTGGTGCTGTCCACACTGCAGGGAGTCGAAGGGAGAACAGTCTCTCTTTAACTTCCCTTACTCTTTGTGGAAGCAGGACTATAGGCAATGATTGGAGTGCTCCTTTCAAATTATGCTAATTCAAATTAGCATGTCTTCACTGGACCCGCTAATTTGAACCATGGAAGATCGTCAGCAGCAGCTTCTGTAGTGTAGACATACCCTTAGAGATCAGCACGAATGGCTCGAAGAGGATCAAGAGTGCAGTAGGAACAAAGGAATGCAGAATGTCACAAAGTAGCATACAAAACACTGCAAATGTAGTATTGCTCCCCTGTTAGATGTTTATTGCTTCCAGTTACAAAAGAAGGTGGTAGGGTACCTATAGGAATTCTTAACTCTGAATTTTGTTTTGGCTGTGGAAGAGAGCAAGTCTTTGTTAGCAGAGCTCTTTACAATGAATTATAATTACTCACCTTGTAATGACTCCTAGTTTTGATTTTGTTAGCAGTATTTCCTTCCCAGCATAAAATAAAGGGAGCTTAATCTATTAATTGACTCTCACTGTGAGATACAAAGGTATCTGCAGGTCATGCTTTAGCAATGATGATCAGACTTTTTTTTTCATATATCTGTCTGTTGCCCTCAAGGTATACTTACAGAAATGTGCTACTGAAGTATGCGAGAACAGCAGACATCCTGTAAATGCTTGATGTTGCAGGTCCATGGACTGCCTGCTGATACTGGTGTACTGTCTAATGGAAGGATTTTGGGATATACTATGGCAGAGAAGACATCAAAGCTATTCAGGGCTGTAATGACTTCAGGGATTGTAAATGGGGCAGGGGACTGTCCACCTCCCGTTCACCATTCTGAATCTGTCCTGCATCAGTTTGTGACCAAAATATACAGTAACGAATCAGATACATAGTATAGAACACCGTTTCCCAAACAATGCAGGGTTGGAGGCAGTGGGGCTGTCCCGTGGAGATGGGGGGAGGGGGGGGAGGCAGGCAGGTGGCGGAAGCAGGGTTGGAGGCAGTGGGACTGTCCAGCAGAAATCGAGGAGGGCAGATGGCAGAACCAGGGCTGGATGGGGGTGTGGGGGAGGCTGGCCAGGGGAGAACAGGAGGAAGACGACGGGAGAACCAGCTGCGGGAAGCAGGGCTGGACGGGGGGCAGCGGGGCTGGTTAGGGGGGGTGTCATTGGGGGAGCGGGTCTGACCAGGGGAGATTGGTGGGAGGCGGGGGGAACTGGCCACTGGAAGCAGGGCTGAATGGGGCCAGCAGGGCTTGACTAGGAGATTGGGAGGACAAGGGGGGGGCGGGGAGAGCGGGACTGACCTGGGCACATGCAGACCCCACAGACCCTGGCAGAGGAGTGAGTCTGCCTGGGGATTCCATTTTGCCCCCTCCCCTCCCAGCAACATACCCTCCCTGGAGTAGTTGTGAACTGCCTGGCAGGTAGACACACTCAGGCAGCGTGAGCACTTCTACTATCCAGGCAGTTCACAGCTAAGGACTGATACACCTAATTATAATAAAACACACCTAATTAGAAAATATCAGACATTTTATATGTCTGGTGATTTCTCAATTTGTTTCTCAGACAAAACCCTCAAATACCAGATTGTCCGGTACAAAACCCTACCCCTCCTTGCATCCTCCCTCCTAGACAGCTACCCTACCCCCAGTCTGCTCCTGCTCCCACCTCCTGGAGTGCCCATGCAGCACCGGGTCCCCCAAGCCCTGGCCCAGGCTGGGTGGAGGATGCAGCCGGGTGAAAACTGAAAATGTATTCATTTTTCATTCTTTTTTTTATGTGTGTTTATATTTTTGGGCTGCAAAAAACAGTACTAAAAAAACCAGGTTCCAACTAAAGTAAAAAGTTTGGGAAACCCTGGTCTAGCCAGCTTTCTATTCATCTTACAGTCCATGTATCCAATCCATATTCCCTTAACTTGCTGGCAAGAATATTGTGGGTGATTGTATCAAAAGCTTTGCTAATGCTGGCACTGGGGGCTTTGGGAGGACCAGAAACAACGTATTTGAGTATTCATAATTTGCTTAATGAATATGCAAATATGCAAATGAATGTTACTGGTCTTCCAAAAGCTCGTGAATGAATTTACTGGTCCCCATGTCAAAAAGTTTGGGAACCCCTGGTATAGAAGGTGGGGGTGGGAGGGGGGAAGTGACAAGAAAGGAGGAAATTGCTTATTGTAAGCATCAATTAAGTGGCTTATCTGGAGTTAATACGAATATCAAAAGGTGGTGAAGCAAAATGCAGGACAATGTAGCACTTTAAAGACTAACAAGATGGTTTATTAGATGATGAGCTTTCGTGGGCCAGACCCACTCCCTCAGATCAAAAGGTGGGGAGGCTGTCTTTGTAATGTGTAAGGTAATTATCATCTAAATTAAGGGCCATTCGCAACGCTTCAAATTTTCTGGCAAAGTAACTGACCAGTTTGTCCAATAGTCACTTCGCCAGAGAATTAATGCTCACAAATCAGACATCAGACATCTCCACACAGAAAAATCTGTTAGCCTACATTTTAATCAAACTGGCCATTCCCTTAAAGACCTAACAACATGGTTGTCAGGTTCATTTTTTACAAAGACCTTTTACATCTGCACTTGAAAGGGAATCCTCTGAACTGTCATTCATGTTAAAATTCGACACTTGCCAACAAGGACTTAACAAGAATTTGAACTATCTCACCCATTACCAAGACAGTTTCCCCAATTATCACCTGTAATACCATTAACTCACAAACATCCCACTCTCCCTACCTTTAATATCATCAATTCACAGACACTTACCTTCCTTCCTCCCCCTTCTCCCCCCATCCCCCTTCTGTTCTGCAATGTGATTTGTCCTTTTCATATTTGTTCATTTTTTTAATTGTATCCTTTCGTATATATGGTTGTGACTTTCTTCCACTATTTGATCTGAGGAAGTGGATCTGGCCCACGAAAGCTCATCATCTAATAAACCATCTTGTTAGTCTTTAAAGTGCTACATTGTCCTACATTTTGCTTCAATTACCCCAGACTAACACGGCTACATTTCTTTCACTATTCCCCACCTTTTGATATTCATAGTAACTCCAGATAAGCCACTTAATTAACGCTTATAAAAAGCAATTTCCTTCTTCCTTTTCACTTCCTTCCCCCACCCACACCTTCTATGCTATATATCTAATTCATTACTGTATATTTTGTTTATTTTTTCATTGTATCCCTTTGTTATATACTGGTCATGCCTATTCACTTTCAGAATATGATCTGAAGACGTGGGTCTGCCCAATGAAAGCTCATCACCTAATAAACCATCTTGTTTGTTTTTAAAGTGCTACATAACTGTTTTTTTTTACCAAGATCAGACTAACACGGCTATTTCTCTGTTACTTTTCACCAAATATTCTGAACATACACTAAGCACAACAGGTGGCAAAGAGTAATTAGAATGCCTGCCACATTGTGTATGGATGTTTCTCAGCTGCTGGATGACCCCAGTGTGGTAAGCCAATACCGATCAGACCGGAGCCATAACTGCTCTAATACTGGGGTTTTCAACTTTTTTTTTTGCTGAGCCCCTTGCTGCCAACATGGGATTAAAACTCCGTGGCTCAGCAGGGATGGGAAGGAGGGATCTTGGAGCTCTGGGGCAGCAGGAGGGACCTTTGGGCCTAGGCATAGTTTTTCCTCTATTGGAGAAGAAAGGGCTGGTGTGGCTTGGGCTAGCAACTCACAGCTGGATCCAGGGAGGGAATGCCACCTCTACTCCCTAACTCACCTCAGCAGGCCACCCAACTGTCTGGGCTGTGGGGGGACACAGCCAAAAAATGTAACTCACAGTGGGGACTCAGCTCAAAAAGTCTGTAAAACCCTGAGAATACATCTGGGGGGAGCTAGGTGCAAAAAGCAGGCAGGGGGATAGCTCAGGGGGCTGACAGGGGGCAGCAAGGATTTGTGTATTGGCAGGATGGGGGCCCAGTGTGTCTCCTAGCTTCAGCCTGGGAGGCGTTGGGGTCAGGGAGGGAGACAAACTTGACAGGCTCCTGGGTAAGATGGGGATGGGAGGTGGCTCCATGCTCCCAGAAACACGGGGAGGGGAGTCGAATGGAAGGGATGGCTGGGGGCAGCCAGCCCTCAATGCTGTCTAGAGCATTCCGCACTGTGCCCTCCCCTCCCCTTCCTCCCTGGGCAGCTCGGAGAGCTGTCTGTAGTGTGACACATGGGGCTCTGGTAGCAATTTAAAGGGCCAGAGGCTCTGGCTGCCACTGTTGATACATGGTGAGCATGGTTTGGTCTCCTGGCTTCAACCCTGCACCACTCCTGGTTTTGGGAGGAGGGATGCTGGACTTAGCCCCATGCTGCTCCTGGCTTCAGCCCCACAGGGAGCATTGGGGCTCAGGGCACTGGGCTTCATCTCTGAGGTCCCACAGCCTTCTGAAAGGCCTAATGGACCTCCAGGGGACTACCGACCACCAGCTGAGAATTACTATGCTAATCTACACTGGGGCAGGACTGGTATAGGTCTGGGATCAGAGAGCAACATCTGGGTCCTTTATAGATATCCTTGCCCAGATACACTCAGTGAAACTGAACATAAAGGATTTAGCCTGTAGCAGTTCATGCAGCTCTTACTAATGCTCGTTAATTGCTCCTGCATGTCATTAATGAAAATGTTAATTAAGATAGGACCTGTCACTGAACATTTCAGCAAGATATCACCTCCCTGCGACTTGCTATGCTCCTTTCTGTCCCCTGTCAGCCCCCTGAGCTACCATTAATCTTTTTCTGTTCCTTCAAATTGCTTTCAGCCCAGAGGTCAATTCTGACATTTATGTGCATTTGAACTAATTTTGTGGGAAGAATGCCATGAGACACTGAGAAAATGTTTGTAAAATGACTATCTATTGCATTCCTTTCTCCCACTACTACCGTAACTAGTGCTATCACAAAACTATCACAGTAGTTGCAGGGAGGTGATATCTTGCTGCAAGGTTCAGTGACAGGTCCCATCTTAATTAACATTTTCAGTAATGATTTGGAGGTGCCATAAATAGCATTAGTGAGAGCCGCAGGAAATGTTACAGGCTAAATCATTTGAAACTGGACATTCAGAATGGTTGACAAGTAGGAGAGCATGGCATTGGGTGATCTAGAGGTAAGCTGATGGTTTTATGCAGATGGCACTGTGCAACTGGCAGACACATTGGTCTTGATCATGGTACTCCATGATACCATGGAAAATTGAGGTGTAGCTGATTTGGACTTATGACTGTATCATCATCTTGGCATTTATTCTATTTTGGAAAAGGGACAATAAATAAAGTGTTGAAATGCAGCAGTGGTGACGTGGTAGAACAAGTAAAATTGTATTTGGAACTATGAAGCTTGAGCAATGCTTCTGGTTCCATCCAGGATGACGTTAAAAAGAGACAATTGCAGCACAGATGGTGATGAGTTTATGGACTGATAAACATTACACTAGGTACCAAATTGAAAATATAGCAAACCAATGTCCTAACAGCATTCCACTGTCTGGAAGCAGCCACATTAAAAGAAATAGACATCCGAAGGCTGAAGGGAGTGGAGAGGACAGTTGATTTCCTCAGAAAATAGCAAATATAAGATGGAGTTTTGCAAGAAAAATGTAGTTAGAAGGAGAGTCTGATGTGAAATCCGAGTACTGCATTAGCTTCAGTGGAACAGAGTATAATGATGGAGATGCCATAGAAGAGAAACTGATGATTTCTATGGTGTCCTAAAGCAGTGTTTCTCAAAGTAGTCCATGGACCCACTCTGAGAAAGCTGCTAACTGGCCGCACCCAACTGGTTATTTACTGGGTCTGCAGCCACAGAGCCTCACGGCTCCCATTGGCTGCGGTTCGTTGTTGGCAGTTAAGGGGTGAGACAGGAAGCAGCAGCCCAATCCATGTCGCTTCCCGTGGCTCCCCTTGGCTGTAAACGGCAAACTGCAGCCAATGGGAACCATGAGGCTCTGTGAAATAAATGGGAGAGGCTAGTTAGCAGCTTTCTCAGAGTGGGTCTGTGGACCACTTTGAGAAACACTGTCCTAAAGCAATCAATGTCAGTCAGACCCAGAGGCCAATCCATGGCAAGATGGCAGGACATTATAGCAGGGATGAGAGCAGGCAGAGCTGAAAGGAGCAATAAGCCATAGATAGGAATGAATAGTGAAGCTGTACTTTACTTTGGGATAAGAAGAAAGAATCTGATTTTTACAAGATGTTTTTAATAGTGGTGATCTTATGAACTCCTCTAATATGCACTACTGACTGCATTATGCACTCCTACTCTTATCATGTCTTTAAATAATATAAAAAGAGCAAACCTTTATGAGTGAAAAAATCCATGAAATAACATTTGATGTGAAATTTTAAAGTTTAGAAACAAAACACTCTGATATCCAAAACAAAACTTTGAAAAATATTTTTAATTAAAAATAACTTTTTCTTCATGGGAAGTTTAATCAAAATGCATGTTTGGAACATTCACAACCCCCCCCAAAAACAAAAAAACAGAAACCCTGGACTTTAAATGGAAAATAAATCCATAAGAAATGTTGAAGAATCATCATGTTTCCCGTACCTCACCCCTCTTTCTGATAAAGGGAAGCACAGAGCAACACTCCATTTTATATGCCAATGTTATGGTACAATTAAAAGCTTTGATAGACATGTTTTTTATCATTTGTAATTATGCATAGTGAATGAGTACAGATGAGGTACTGCTTAGGCCAAGTCCTTTCTGGCGTAAGTGTAGTTTCGTAAATTTTTCTTTTACATCTAGTATTGTTAAGCCACTTAAAATGCTATTGCTGAGGAAACAAAGGTAACATGTTGAGTAAGAAGATGTTAGTAAAAGACACACAAACATGTAGTGATAAATAACCCCTCCTCCCCCGTTTCTGGGAAGATATGGGACTGTGTAACAAAAACATAACCCAAAACCTGCAAACTCAACAGGAAAAATACATAAATTGAGTAACGGAAGCTTGGGATATACACAGATAGCCAAAAATCAAAAGGGTTGGTTTGCTAAAAGCCAACAGAATAAAGATATTGAATCTGTAATATAGAAATGTATAACTACCCTGCCCTTGCTTAAGTGAATATGAGCCCAAATTGAAGAAAAACCAACTAGAAACTGAGAACCAGACTGAAAGACCAGGCCAAGGGATCAGAGAGGGGACGACTATCATGAAGGTAGAAGAAATTCCTTGTGTCAAGAATGTGGTAACTTGGGCCCATTAATCAGTTCTGATGTATCAGTTATTATCTGTCTGGTATAAACTGTATGCCTGAAATTGTATAAAGACCAAAATTGATTAAGTCTAAACTGGGTGAACTCATGACTCAGTTTCCCAACTTTTAACCCTAACAGATTTAACTGCTTGTTAAACCTCAGAGATGTGATGAAATCATAAAACCTGCGGTATTGGACAGATGTGGTCAACAGATCTGTTAAGAGAGCTCTATTTGGCACTATCCTTTCAGGAATTACATCTTAGAGCAGCAATTCAAGAGGCCTCAGGAGATATAGGTTGTTATGGTCATGCAGATCATAAAGATTTTCTGATAGGTTTATTCCTAATATGTAGTCATACAAGAAACAATACACACGAGTGAAAGCGAATCAACTCATTTTTTATTTTAGAAACGAAAACATTATGTAATAGTGATCAAGGACACAGATCATTGTTTTTCTGCATAAGGCACAAAATAATCCCATTCAGTAAAGTACAATAACTTGATTAAAATGTGAGGCTCATTCAGCAAAGAACAATGGCATTTACTAACAGGTAGCTTGATAAGGCAAATGCAGAAACTGCCAATACAGTCAGTTCTTGGCAAACCCGATGTTCTCATTTTGTATGAGGACAAAGAACAAGGCCTTGAAACTTTGAAGTTTTCAGATTCAAGGCCTTGAAGTTATCAAATATTTGACACATGGCTGAAGTTTCAGCCGTGCTCAGCACCTATAAATTGCAGTGATGGCAATGGGAGCTGGAGTGTCTCAACAAGATTGAAAAGTCTGGCCATCCTACTAATAAACAGCCATGTAGTCAGTAATATTACAATGGTGTCGGGAGATTCCAATCAGGGATCAGGGTTCTACTGTGCTTCCAATGATAAATAAGTGAATCCTTTTACAAGCAGAGTCCTGACATCCCAAGGGGACAACAGAAGCTCCAAATATGCAGCTAAATCAACTCATGGAACATGCTGTTATTTCACTGTAAAATGTACATTAGTAAAGTCTGTTAGGAAAACTTGTGTTCATCTAATGACGATCTCAATGATTGAGATATGTCTACTGGCTCTCGTTACAAATGTATACATATAAAGAAATGCGCTCATAAACTTTGGCTCCATCTCACAGTGCGGTGGTGGGTGATCAGACAGGAAGAGGCGCTTCCCAAGCCACATGTTTTCACAAAAACAGACTCAAGTAATGATCTAGTGTACAACCCAGAATGAGCCAGTAGAGTTAATGGCAAGACACTGAGACAAATGAGGGTTTATTTACTCACTTTGAATATCTGTAGAGATTAAAAGGGGGAAAACTGCAAACCTTTTAATATTTAAAAGATATGAAGTGAAATCCATATAGAAACAGAGGGGAAGGCTCTGGCAAGAAGCTGTCCATTAAACACTGAATCTCCTTTATAGGAAAAGGGACATGCTAGAAACTGTTGAAGGCAATAGGTAATTTGTATCAGGAAGGAAATTGTATCTAATATGGAAGTGTAAGGCCTGAGATTGCCTCTAATTGTTTATTTTTCTAGGTAACTTGTACATATTTATTTCCAATACTGTCATAGGTGGTGATAGTAGGCTGAGAAGGCTGTGCTTCCTCAAACAGACAGGCATGATCCTGCCCACACTCCTCATCCAGGCCCCCTCTGCTCATACACCATACCTCCCCTCCACTGCAGAATCCTGTGCTCTGACACGGGCCGGGCAGGCTGGGTCTGTGTACTACCTGCCTTCTCCATGTCCCTGAGATGCGGGTTGGGTGTCTGAGGCCACATGTTGTCTATCTTCTCCAGGCTCTGGGATGAGAAGGCTGCGGCCTTGACTGCCTATCCTTCCTGTGCTCCTGAAGGATCCACGGAGCTATCCTAGGGCGAGACTCAAGGCTGGTGGCCATGCAGGGGAGGAGAGTTCTGGGCTCGGGTGATGGGTGGGGTTGAGGGCTAACCTGACCAGCACAGCCAGGGCTTCACCAACTGACCACGATTACTCTTTTATCTTTGGATCTGTGTTTTTTCTATTAAATAAACTGTTTACTTTTATTTCAGGAGGGTTTTTTGTAGAGCAAACTGTGTGGGGCATGCATACCAAAGTGAACTGATAAATGTGGGGCTAGTTTCATGCCTCAGGAGGTGATGAACAGGAGGAGAATGGTCCAAGTATCTGGTAATTTAGAACTCGAGGAGGCTGGATTTAGAGAGTCACAGGACTTGATAGACTATTGATATCCTATTCTAAGAAGTAATTAGGCTGGTGAGAATCAGGGTAAGGTCTTATGCTTGTGGACTAGCTTCTGGTGTCAGGCATCTGAACCACAGCTGAACATGATACCCTAAAGATAGAGGGCAGATAGTGATAAAATACTTGCCAGTCTGGGTGATCCTAAAAACATCACACATCCATTTATTCATGTCTGAATATTGGTGACAACAGAGCAGAATTTTCAGAAGCCTTCATAATCCTTCTGGTTGATTTATGGTTAAAGTTCTGAGGTAAAGTTCTTGTTGTTTGTAAGTTTCTCATGCTGAGAATTATTTCCGCACGGTATTGATGCAGGATGAAATTCATTTTCTGTTTCATGGTCCAAAAGGGCAAGCTTTGGAAATATCTCAAAACTCAGGGGGTCACTAGAGATTGGGGCTAGTCCCTCGTGAGCATCCAATTAATTTTGATTCTGCCTCCCACAAGGGCAGACAGGTGAGGACCCAGGGAAGATCTATGCACCAAGGATCAGTGGCTGTATCCCTTTGAAGAAGGGCAAATTTTCAAATAAGCAAGCACAAATTCTCCCTCTAGCCAGAATTTCTCTGCCCTGGTGTTAACTCAGTTGTGGCACACTTTCCCTATATTTCTTTTCATTTCTGTTTTAACTTTTCCTAACACCTTTTACTTTTAGTGTTTAATCACCTCTGATCTCTGTTTCTGATCTTGACATTATGGTTCTATTTTCTATTTTAAAATCTTTGAAATCTTTTTTTTAAGTGTTTTTAATCTTTCACATTTAATTGGATTTTCATTCGGCCACCTATCCACCTTCTTCCCATTTTCCTTTGTTCATTCCCTTCCTTTTTTCTTTATATATCTTTCATAATATTTGGTCCCCTGACAGTTTGTTATTCTTCACATAATTTAAATGCAGAGGAAGAAGAATGCCGTGGTAGTCACAGTACAAATAAGATTTCTTTTTAATATGCCTGTCACATATAACAAACCTTGTCTGAATCAGGGAAAATGATTTATTCTTCATTGATTCAATCCCAGAAAGTTTGAATTGCAATAGTATTTGAGCTCCGGGATCACCAGTTCTTAAACAAGTCAGACCTAGCTTCATTGTGTGGCAGGATGTTGCCCTGCCCTGGGCCTTTAAGGGACCAAGGAGCTGGTGGGAGGAGAGCCCAGCTGAGGGCTATAAGAACAGCTCCTGGGAAGAGAGAGAGACTTGATGGCCAGGGAAGAAGGAGGCTACCTGGAGGGGGCAGGACTGGGGACGGTCAGGCAAGAGGAACCCAGGCTACATGACCTGAGGCCCAGTGCTGCATAGGAGGCAGTCATGAAGGGCCGGGGCGAGCAATGGAGGCAGCCCTAAAGGGCCGGGCCGCATAGGAGGCGGCCACAGCTAGCAAGGAGGTAGCTGCAGTAGTTGGGGGAGGCTGAACCAGGGAAGCCCCAGCCCATAAATCCAGGAGGCAACCGGGCAGGCAGAGGCGTGTCTGTGGCCAGGGAGTAGGGGCCTGGAGATCCTGCAGTCTGCCTGGAGAGGCTGTTAAGGGGCTGGCAGGGGGCCTGAGGCCAGGACGGCGTGAGGGGAGTTAGGAGTCCCCATGGAGAAGAACTGGGGGTCCCTGAGTGTCAGGAGGACCCTGGAGGAGAAGTGGACCATAACTATCCTCCCCTGGAAGAGGGGTGCAGAGCAACCTAAGAGTGGTCACTGTCGGAGGGCAGTGCTCTGAAGCCACCACCATGGCCAAACAGGGCACGTCCAAGCAGCCAGCTACTTCCCCCAACCGGCCACCCTGGAGGGAAGAGCCAGGTGAAAAAGAAAAAAAGTGAGTGAACCTGCTACAGTTAGTACATGTATCTCAAAGAGGCTAATCACAATTGCTTGTCTCAGGTCCTGTAGATTTCAGTTGTGGATTAAACCACTGACTCATATAATTCAACATTGTCCAGCTTTGGAGTAAGGCACCATTCATGCCCTATATAACACAGGACAATTTATGCAATACTACCTCCTTGCTAGCTGTGGCCGCCTCCTATGCGGCCCGGCCCTTTAGGGCTGCCCCCATTGCTCGCCCCGGCCCTTCATGACTGCCTCCTATGCAGCACTGGGCCTCAGGTCATGTAGCCTGGGTTCCTCCTGCCTGACCGTCCCCAGTCCTGCCCCCTCCAGGTAGCCTCCTTCTTCCCTGGCCATCAAGTCTCTCTCTCTTCCCAGGTCATAGTAAGAAAGAATTTCTTTTTAGTCCCATGATTATCTTCTTATCTCCTGAACTAAGAAGTTTCATTATTCATATCACATTAACTTGCAAAACTACCAATGTTAATAACAGAGATGAGTCCAAGCAGCAGGCTGAAGATCTAGAATTACTTCTGGGGTTTTTGGATTCAGGGTTATATAGGGTTATATGATCAGACTGTTATATAGAAAGAAACTAACCAGCAACTTCAAATCCTGGTTCAAACTCAGAACTCTCTGCTCAAGTTCAGCTAAAGCATGGGTTCCAGGGCCGACTTATCCATTAGGCACAGTGCCTGGGGCCCACAATACTTTTAGGGGCCCACGAAAATGGTTTAATTTCTTTTAAAATCAGAAGAAAAAAAATGAACTTTTAGGGTCGAAGAAAATGTTTTAATTTTTTTCTCACATCAGAAAAAAATGAAACTTTTAGGGCCCATGAAAATCTATTAAATTTTGCCTAAAACAGAAAAAAAATAAAAATAAAATGTTCAAGTATTTAAAGTTATATCAAAAAAATAATTTTTAATATTTTTTTTAATGGAGGAAGGGGCCCACGAAGGCAAAAGTGCCTAGGGCCCACGAAAGTCATAATGTGGCCCTGATGGGTTCCCAAACTGAGGGGCATGCCCCCCCCGGGGCATGAAGAAATTCCAGGGGGGCCTGAGGTGACCTAGCCCCCCCCTCCACCGCCCAAGTTTCACTGCTATTTTTGTTTGTCGGCCCCAGTCAGGTGGGTTTTTTTTTTTTTGGCTCAACAAGTTTTGCTGCTATTGGGGGGAAGCGGGGGGTGGGCTGAGGGTGTCTCAAAAATCAAAAACGGGGCATGATGCCGAAAAGTTTGGGAACCACTGAGCGAAAGAGTCTGAGATATTAGTTCAAGCCCCTCTTTCATTATTAGTGCTCACAGTGTTTAGCGTAGGAATTTCCTAACTTTGACTGTCTGCACTATAAAGGCAGTGCAAAATAGTTCTAAAATTACCACACGTTAATCTCTGGAAACTATGTTGCAGTAAACTATTGCTATGAACATCAGTTGAGTAGGTGGTTGTTCTGTTGGCTTGCAAAAACAAATCAGGCCATAACCACCTTAAAGAAGGTTGCCATTAATCAAAGCAGTCCCTAGGACCAGTACTATATCTTGGTTTCCAACATGCTATCAGGCTATGAAGATAGCATCATAAGGGATATGAACACTACCTGGTGAAAAATGAATGTGTTTGCTTAACTATGAGAGGCACGCTTTCCCAGCCTGACAGTGACCCTTTTCGGGCTATGGATTATGGCACAAACTCTGCAGCAAAGAACTTAAATATACTGCAGCTAAAAATAAAAGATTAGTTTTGTTTCACATCTCCACAGAAACAGAAAGATGAGAGCTAATTTCTTCATGGTTTCTAATTAATCAAAATAACACCTTATCACTAGGTAACAGCCACCTAGGAGCTATGAGTGCAAGAGGATCTGGACCTGTTCAACAATCTGATAATATTTTCCTTCTAAAGCAAGACAGTGCATTTGTTCTGGATTGAGGTTGGGGAGAAGTGTGTATGTGTGCAGGGGGAGGGAAAGGGAGGGAGGAGGGAGGACAAGAGAGGAGAAATTTATTCTACTAGTTTTCCTCTTAAAATTGTACTGAATAGTTTCTTCAATAATGTGTTTTTCTTTTATTAATTAAGTGGAAGTAATAGCCATGCTGCAGGATTTAATGAGTAGTTTGTCAGGGATGGGGAACCTACAGCCTGAGCAACAGATTCAGCCCCCAGCTTGCCTGGATCTGGCCCCTAAGCCTTGGGGCTCTCCACCTGCGCCCCCCCCCCCACAGCATCAGGGAGCCGGGCTGGCACTCTAGCCCTGCGCCACCCTTCTGCACAGACCCAACACCCCCATTTTGCCCCTGAACCCTACCTCTGGCCCACCCCCAGCCTACTCCTATACTCTATACCCTCCCAGACTCACCAACCCCCAACCCACTCCTGCACCCTCCCTCCCATCCAGATACCACACCCCAAACCTGCTTCCTAGCAGTCCCCTCTAACACACTGAACTCCTCATTTTTGGCCTCACCCCAGAGCATAGGGGATCCATAAAATCTACCAGCCGGGGCCTCCCTAGACTCTGGTATCCATGCAAGGGGAATGTGGTTCCCTCCCCACCCCTGGTTTATGTGAAGGGGTGTAATGAATAACTAATGTGCTAGTTTAATAGTTTCACATGGTAAATCAGATTTCTATGCCATTCAGACTCCACACTTTCAACTGCATGTATAATGAGAAAGGAGAAGGAACATGATTATCGTTCCCCACAAGTTTTAACAGAGCTTTCCTCTCACATCAAAAGTCACCCGCTGTTGACTAGAATAGACAATCTTTACCAGGAGAAGT
This sequence comes from Pelodiscus sinensis, assembly GCF_052426305.1. NCBI lineage: Eukaryota > Metazoa > Chordata > Testudines > Trionychidae > Pelodiscus > Pelodiscus sinensis. The sequence continues at coordinate 90,491,314 of NC_143053.1, forward strand.
ATATAGGTTATTAGTTCAAACTCCAAATTGGAAGTGACTCACACAAAAGTTCTATTCACTGAGAAATTAATAAGTTAAAGTTATTCATTTGACAGTCATGAAATGTCACACAATCAGCAGTTCACATGTGTCAGTGTTTCCTTTCTTTTTCTAAGCACCAATACTACTTCACTCTCGAGTGAAGAAAATCATTCTCTTTAATGCATCAAATAGAATGCCAACAAAACATTAAGAACTGGCTAGGATAATGATGAATTACTTGAGCTAAAATTAGAATTTTTTTGAAAGGCATCCTTCAGTCCCAAATAGTTCACTGGTCTTTCACAGGAAGAACTGGTTCCACTGTGCTGTCATGGTAACATGAACCTTTGATCGAATAAGCATTAACTGCTGAGTTAGAAGTCAACATCTTTCTCCTCACAGGAAATAACGAAGGGGGAAGGGATGGAATCCATTTTATCATAGAAAAGTTCAAACAATTCCCTTGACCGGTCTGTCAGTTTCATGACAGATCTGCTTTCAAATCCATACCACCTACATTGATACAGGAGGCATTATGTCCCAAGATTTGTGTTTGGAAGAGAAGCTTGTTTGCTGTGCACTCTTTCTATTTGCTGTATAAGTAGCATATAAAAAGCTCTTGTTGAGGCTGCACATCTATCTGGCATTCTACATAGACTAAATGTTCTTTGGAATTGATGTTTGCCTATTTAGGATATATCACTTTTATATCTCTCACAAATAAGCAAGATGCCTCAAAGAACATAAGGTCTCTTCCCTAAAAAAATGGGTCCAAGGTCCCAGTTTTGCAAGTGGATGTATTAGCAAAGAGATCTGAATGCATATGAAGTCCCATTGAAAGCACAGGGTATAGCAGAGAGGTTTAATTCCCAAAGTAGGCTGACAGGCTCATGCTAGCTCAGGTAGAGCTAGTGTGCTATAGGTATCAGTATGGAAATTGTCACCTAGGGGATGTCATTGGTTAGCTGCCTGTGCTCAGACCCAAGTGGTTAGGTAGGTGTATGTGGGTGGCTAGTCTAAACTGCTAAGCGACTTGCAATATCCCTCCATCCCTAGAGGTTTTTAAGTCTCGGCTCCTCAAAGCCCTGGATGGGTTGATTTAGTTGGGATTGGTCCTGCCTTGGGCAGGAGGCTGGACTTGATGACCTCCTGAGATCTCTAACAGCCCTATGATTCTATGATCCCCACTGAATTAGTTTGCTCGTTTGAGGTGAGTCTGTCTACCTGTGCAGAGTAGACGTACCCACAGGACATTGTGTTAGGCATTCTACTTGCCAAAGTCAGGAGTCAGTGATGGATTTTGTAGACAAGGAAAAGGCGTGGAGAAAGTAGTATGGTTATAGGTTACAGAAATGAAATTGTATGCTTGCTCATTCCTATGAGTCAGTTATTTAAACAAACATAATCCAGTGCATACAGCAAATTCAAACTTTGAAGTTGAAATCCTGCCCCCACTGGCTAAACTTCCATTGATTTCTATAAGGCTTTCAGTTTTAGGTAACCTTCCTGGTTCTGAAAAACACTTGAAAAACAATGAATGGCCCTGCAGCATCTGAGGGTATGTCTACACTAGCCACCCTAGTTCGAACTAGGGTGGCTAATGTAGTCATTCGAACTTGCAAATGAAGCCCGGGATTAAAATATCCCGGGCTTTATTTGCATGTTCCCGGGCGCCGCCATTTTTAAATGCCCGGTAGTTCGGACTCCTTGCCTGCGGCTCCACGCGGCACCGGCTAAGTAGTTTGAACTAAAGCCCCTAATTCAGACTACCGTTACTCCTCATTGCAGACTACTCCTGCAATGAGGAGTAACGGTAGTCTGAATTAGGGGCTTTAGTTCAAACTACCTAGCCCATGCCGCGTGGAGCCGCGGGCAAGGAGTCCGAACTACCGGGCATTTAAAAATGGCGGCGCCCGGGAACATGCAAATAAAGCCCGGGATATTTTAATCCCGGGCTTCATTTGCAAGTTCGAATGACTACATTAGCCACCCTAGTTCGAACTAGGGTGGCTAGTGTAGACATACCCAGAGAGACTAACAAAAATGTATATAGTGTCATGAGCTTTCATGGGCACAACCCTCTTCTTCAGATGAATGGAGCAAGGAGTCCAGAGCTGGAAATAAACAGCAGAAAAAGAAAGGATGGGGAGAGAAAGAGAAGGGAAAAATTGTCAATTAGAGTGTCCGTGCTAAATGAGGCTAATAGAGTAAATGCCCAATACTTAACTTGTAATGCCATTACGGCGTTGAATGTAGCAACCCATCCAACTAAGGTCTTTGTTCAGACCTTGATTAAAGGTGTCAAATTTACAGATTTCTGTAGCTTCTTTCCAGCTGGTTTTTGAAATAGCTTTGTACTAGTTGTGTTTAGATCCATTAATGAGTGCTTGGGCTTTTACATTTTCTTAATGAGTGCCTGGACAATTTTTTTCCTTTCTCTTTCCCTCCCCACACCCTCTTTTTCTGCTCTTTATTTGCAACTCTGGACCTCTTGCTCCATTCATCTGAAGAAGTGGGCTGTGCCCATGAAAGCTCATACCACCATCTACATTTTGGTTAGTCTGTAAGGTGCTGCAGTTACAAACTAACACGGCTACCTCTCTGAAATGTTCTGGTTCTGTGACTCACCTGCTGTAGCACTTTGGGCACAGCTGTCTCTGGTTCAGCCATTCTACTTATCAGTTAGTTTCTGACTTCCATGTTTTCAGCATTGAAAGCAGAACGCTCCTCTTGTTTCATGGGGAACTGCCACAAAGCACACCTATTTTAAGGGGTGTATGTAGAGAGATCACAATTCAATTTTATTTTTGCGTAGGCAGGAACTGTGCCTTAGTTCAGGAAGTTTGTTTTTTATTTTCTTCCTTTTTCTTGTTTTAAGTCAGTGTCTCAAAATTTCACGAAAACAAAACACTATCCATTATTGCTACCACCCTCCTTAAACTAGAGGTCAGTATGAAGATGATTCCCTTTATAATGTAACAGATGCAATTATACAAGCTTTCCCTTCAAATATTAATGTAAATAGGGGAAGATTTCTCATTTGTGGTGAAATGTCATTGAGGATAGAAATTCTTTCAAGGATACTATAAGACACCAATTAAAAAGTCAGAAAAATGTAAGCTGACTGTAGTTTATATAAATTTATTTTTCTCAGAGAATTTTCTCACATCTTTCTACTCATGTAACATTTTATTTACTTAATATGGGATATTCTGTATGCTGCGCCACTCAGATAGAACTATGTCTGGCTTCAACATTTAAGCTGAAATTTTATATAAACATAAGATTATTCATACACTGTAAGCTTTCACAAGCATTGTTATGGGCTTACATTCATGCATGGATCTCTTTGTACCAGCAATTGAGGAAGAGAGATTTGGGCTTTCAGGAAGCTTAATTTAGGGTAGTTTCATCCTGCATAGTTCAGGCTGATTTTTGAGGACCCTTGAAGACTGTTTGCTGCTTCTGTATGCACCTGTGTTTACCTGATAGAGGAGTGGATATTGAAATGAATCGGGCAATTCATTTCTGTAGGGCACTGATAGTTAAAGATGGTCCTGATCCTACTGAGCTGCTTCATGTTTTATATTTATACAAGTAAGTCAGCTTAGAATCCAGCCAGTTAAACATATCAAGCATCAACAACTTGATGCATTTAAAATGTGAATCACTTTGCTTTTCCAACTATAACAGTTTAAGGGGCTCCGTCTGATGAGGGGCTACTTCTGCCTACTGGCAACAGAATGGCACTGCCAAATTCTGCAGGCTCTCTGGGAACCATCAAAAGCACTCATCTGTGGATGCAGTAATTCTAGAGTCTTAGGTGTTAAATTTATTGTTGGAATGTGTATGATGAAATTTCACATGTCACTATATCCTTTAACCACATGCATGAACTGTGAGGATATTCTAATTTAATTTTAAATTAAATGATAATTTCAATATTTCCAATGCTTAGTTATTCTTTTTAACTGTAATGATCTTGATATATGTTTTGAATAAGGGTTATAATTACTTAACTGTGAGCCTGAAATACTTTTTCTGGGGGATACAACTGCCAAAACTTTATAGTATTAAATGTATCTTAAGCAATTTAATGGTATCTGACTCCAAATCAGAGTTATGTTGTGAGATTTTTTTTACTATGGCCTCATATTTGCTGGAAGTGTTTTATCTTCAAACTGAATTATCCCACTGAGCCAGCTGCAATGGTCAAATTGCTCTTGCTAATAGTCGAAATGATAAATTCTCTTAAATACCCTTTCAACTGTTAATTACATTTTTGAGCTAGTCAGAACATATCAATTACTTTGAGCACAGTGGGCTGAAGTCAGGCCTGGAAGCAGCAACAGATAGCTCCTATTGACTGGAAAAAAAAAAGTTGCCTTCACTTATAGTAGCCAAATCCAGCCCTGGTTTATAGAGCCAGATCCTGAAACTACAAGAGTAATTCTACTCACATAATGGGCAGTTCCATTGTCTCCAGTAAAACTCATCAGATGAGCAGACTCGGACGGGTAGCCGTGTTAATCTGTATGTGCAAAAACAGCAAGGACTCCTGTGGCACCTTAGAGACAGATTTATTAGGGCAGAAGCTTTCGCATTATAAGCTTCTGCAGGCTCAGGGTCTCAGAAGTGAGAATTTCTGAATAATTAGATTCATAGAAAGTTCACCGGAAACATTTCTATTTGATCTCTGTTGCTCATCCTTAATCATTCTACAAGTACACAGACAGTATAATGAAAAATGTAAAAGGCCTGCAACAAAATAACCCGGTGAAAATAATTAAAGCATAATTTTAAACACAACAAATCCTGTATCTTGCCAGGAGCTTAGACTAGGTGACCTGTGTGCTCCCTTCTAATCCTATGGTTCTGTGTTTCTTCTGTGAAAGCATAAAATGGCATGTTAGGAATTCCTATGGGATGGTTTGAAAGTTTAGGGCTTATCCTGTGAGGCCTGTCTGTCTCTAAGGTTGCCAATCCTCCTGGGTTGAGCAGGAGTCTCCTAGATTTGGGAGTGATCTCCCGGAAGCCACTGAAGCCAGTTCGGGAGATTTTAGGTTGCTAAAAGTCTGGTGGCACAACAGGACTAAGGCAGGCTCTTTACCAGCTCTGGCTCTGTGCAGCTCCCAGAAGTGACTGGCATGTCTGGCTCCCTGGCACAGTGGTAGCAGGGGCTCACTGCACAGTCTCCCCGCCCTGAACATTGGCATCACAGTTCCTATTGGTTGGGAGCCATGGCCAATGGGAGCTGTGGGGGCAGTGCTTGTAGACAGGGGCAGCACATTGAGCTGCCAGGCTGCCCCTGAGGCTAGGAGCTGGACATGCTTACTGCTTTCCAGAAGCTTCTGGAGGTAAGAGCTGCCCAGCTAGAGCCTGCACCCCTCACCCCTCTTGCACCCCAACTCCCTGTCTCAGCCCTGAACACTCCCAGAGCCTGCATCATGCACTTCAACTCCTTGGCCCAGCCCTGAGCCCTCTCCTACTCCCAAGCTCCGCCCCGAAGCCTGCACCCTTCACCCACTCCTGTACCACAACTCCCTGCCCCAGACTCAGCCCAGAGCCCTCTCCCACACTCCCAACCCCTTGCCCCCACATTCCCAGCCCAGAGCCTGCACCTCCTCCTGCACCTCAACCTCTAACCCAGTCCAGTGAAAATGAATGAGAGCGGGGAGAGTGAGCCACAGAGGGAGTGAGCTGAGGGTGGGGCCTTATTGAAGGAGTGAAGTAGTAAGGATAGGACCTTGCGGGAGGGGAGGGACAGGAGATGGGAAAAGAGTGTGTGGGCTTATGTGGTTAGTCCCTATTTGTCTCACAATTTCTAATTGTGTGTTGACATCAACTAACCCAAATTAAAATTGTAACCTGAACCAAAGTACAAATATTCTTTCACCCTTTTCTCGTTATGCACCATGCCTCATCCTCACTCTCAAAAACAGAATAATTCTGCCTTGCCTTCTTTATAGTCCTTGTTTGAGTCTCTTTCCTATTTCATGCCAAGGCCTTTTGTCTAGTTTTCTTGACACCTGACTCTTGCCACCAGAACCTTTGCCTCTCCCTATTTAGAAGTACTTCTTTGCGGTTTAATTTGGATCTAAAACACATTTCTGCCTTTATCCTACTGTGAATATAATTAGGTAATTTTGTACTGGTATAATTCAGATGAACAAAAACAAAGTCTCAACTCACAATTCTGCTTTATTAATGGCGGCAGCGTGTGTGTGTGTGTGTGTGTGTGTGTCCGTCTGTCCGTCCGTCCGTCCGTCCGTCCCACAATATTCTAACTAACCATTCCAGACCATTTTGCTACAGTGTAAGAAAATACTCTGAATAAAAGAAGAAATAATAGGAAATATTTACAAGTACTTTATAGCAAAGGAAATAAATGTAACCTGTTGAGTGAGTGATATGAACTGACTTCTTAGTACTCATAAAATTATAAGGAAACTAATATTTTGTCAGTCTTTACTCTCTGTATTGAACCATTCATCCATAGAGCTCAAAGCACTTTACAAAGATAGGGAAACATTGTTGTTAAAAGTGCATTCTTTAAAAAAAAAAACCTCCTCCCACACTCTGTAGACTGTCTGCCTCTTTTGTAACTGTTCTACAATGACCAAAGTATCACAATAGAAAATATAGCTAATTACTGCATATTTCTCAGTTCACTAGGGACGTGTCCCTCCAGAGGTGTCAGAATAAACATTACTCTGATACTAAAGGAAATATCAAAGAGTGCCAGCAAAAACATATGGATAGTCTCAGTGATTCCTCTGGTAGAAATGTAGCCGTGTTAGTCTGGGGTAGTTGAAGCAAAATGCAGGACAATGTAGCACTTTAAAGACTAACAAGATGGTTTATTAGACGATGAGCTTTCGTGGGCCAGACCCACTTCCTCAGATCAAATAGTGGAAGAAAGTAGTCACAACCATATATACCAAAGGAGTGAAGAGAACAATTTGTAGTTTGACAAGTCACATGAGAAGCCTAATAACTTTCCATTCAAGATCCACAAAGATACCTAGTGAATTTAGGCACCATGTGGGTTAGTGGTTAGCTGCTTCTTAACATTGTCAGCCAGGGTGAAAGTAGGTGCCCGGACTTCCCTGAACTGGATCCAGCATCGTGGGTGGAAGCTGAAGCTGTTGCATTCCCCAGCCTCTGATTGCACCCATACTCCATCCCTGCTCCACCCAGTCCCCATCCTCCACTCTGCCCAGGCCCCACGACTCCCTCATCTCTTTCCTCCCACTCCCTGCTCATCACTTCCAGCCAAATCCCTGCATACAACATTTTTACATATGGGAAAAATCACTCTTCTGACATTTCTTTTTAAAGAGAATGTAGCATGTTTTCCACTGCATGCCAGATTGTGGTGACTGGGCATGCAAAAGGCACCTAATTAAACGCACTTAATTTGGGAATAAAAAATGTCATGCACAGGTTTTTTGATATTCCCTGAAGTTTGTCAGACTTATTTGCAAAAGGTTTATAGTAAGGACAAGTCAGTTATCTTGCTGAATTTGACATTAAACATTATGGAAAACATGGTGCAGCTCTTCTCTGTTTTACATTTTCCTAATGAGCACAGGTTGAACCTCTCTGATCCAGGACTCTCTGGTCTGGCAACATCCTTGGTCCAGCAGGACCACAGATGTTGCTGGATCAGAGAAACCTGGACTAGAGAGCCTCAGAGACTGGGAGTCTGATCACTGTGGGGGGCTGGCAGTTGGGAGTGGAGCTGGGAGCCTGATGACCAGACCTAGCATGGGAGCCGGACTGGTGGCCCGGGGCAGGGAGCCCGGTTTCTGGGGCTAGTGGCTAGCACTGGCAGCAGAGCCCAGCTGGTGGCCAGGAGGTGAGCTGGACCAGTGGCCTGGGCTGGCAGAGGATCTGGGCTAGTGGCCGTGGGCAGGGATTCCATCACCCAAGGCTGGCAACCCATGGACAGGGAATCTGGTGGCCAAAGGTAGGGAGCCCAGCAGCTGGGGCTGTCAGCAGGGAGATAGGGAGCTCAGTGTCTGGGGCTGGTAGCACAGCTGGGCCAGTGGCCAGGGCTGGCAGCAAAGCCCGGAGGCCAGGTGGGGAGCCCAGAGTCCATCAGCATAGGGGCTGGAATTGATCTCTGATTCCAAACTTCCTTGTTTGGAACTGGTCAGGTCATGAGGGTGCCAGACCAGGGAGGTCTAATCTGTATTATTAGCTGACTTTATATTTTAAATGCACTCTTAAACCTTCATGAAATAATCATTCCAGATTAACATTCTGAAACAAAGATATTATTTTAAATTAATCAGGCAGAGTGACTTTGTGTGTTTATAACCTTTTAGAAAAAGGGAACGCACTATTTATTTTGTAGCTTCAGGACGTAGCTGAGTTAGTCTGTTATAGGAAAAACAAACAAACAAATGGTCTGGTAGCACTTTATAGATTAACAAAACATGTAGATGGTATCATGAGCGTTCATGGGCACAGCCCACTTCTTCAGATGACCTGAGTCAGCTCCGGTCATCTGTAGAAGTGGGCTGTGCCCACAAAAGCTCATGATACCATCTACATGTTTTGTTAATCTATAAAGTGCTACCAGACCATTTGTTTATTTTGTGTCTATAACAATAGACAGGTTTATTAAATTTCATCATAGATTTATATTAAAAATGTTTCCAAAGATTTTAGGCATAAGAGAGGATTTCATATCTTACTAGGTGCTGGTTTTGAATTAGTTCAATTAGTCAGATGAAAAGGAAGAGAAACTCATTTGTCCAGCTATCTGGAAGAAAAGGGATGGTGTCCCTTTCAGGGCTCTCTAACAAGAGGGTTAAGGGAGGAAAAAATACAGAAAGGACAGGAAGACTTTGGAAGCAAGTTTTTAATACTATAGCCATTAAAATTAAATTGTGTATTTTAAATAAAAGTGGTCTATTGAAAGTTTTATTTAAAAATTTGTCTGGAGAATCAGCCATTTAATACCAAAGCTCAGATTGTGCATCAAAAAATCTCTGCACAACTATTTTTGTCAGTAAATTCTGAAACTGACAGGGACGTGGCCATTAAATAGCTTCATTAGCACTTTGTGGCTCTTTCACAGGTTCAGAATTTTGCTAATATGTCTGGCAAGTTGGAAGGTTTTTCACTTTTAAGTTACTTAGAGCTCCTCCAGAGGAAGATCCACCAGGTTGCAACAGCCTGATGTGGGAGACTGCAGGAAGGGTCAGATTAGGGGTAGGAAGAGGGGTGAGATTGAGCACTAAGACCCAAGGAAGGCATTGCCTCCCCTTTGCCTTTTATTCTTGCAGCCCATGCCTTGCATTTAGTGGGGGTGGGAGGGTCTGAGGAGGGAGGCAACTCTGAGCCCTTGGAAAGACTGAGGCTTTGAGCAGGAAGGGAAGGGAAGGGAAGGGAAGGGAAGGGAAGGGCTGGGGGAAAACTCCTCCCCAGCCAGTCATTCCTGGCCAGGAGCCTAGGGCCCTTTTAAATAGCGGGGTCAGTTCTTACTAGTGTGCTGCATTGGCTCACTTCCTTATACAGCCTCTCTCCGAGTTACGAATGAGTTATGGACCAAACACTTGAGTTACACACGACTGTGCTGTTCGTAAGCGCGGATCGTGTTCGTAACTCGGGGGCCGCCTTTACGACCGCTCCATGGGAGCTTTGGTCGTAAGTGCAAACGGTCGTAACTTCACCGTTCGCAACTCGGGGAGCGGCTGTAAAGTCTTTAAGCTTAAATAATTAAAAAGTTGTTGATTCTGATAATTTTGGAGAGATCAGTCTTGTCTTCTGGACTTGGGTGAGAGTTTGCTTGTGCATGCCAATAATTAATTCCTCGTTAAGATACTCCATACTTAAATGGCTTCTGACATTAATTAGTTTAGGATCAACTGACCTTGCTATGTTTGTATGTAAAACATCTTAGTTTTCATATAACACTATCAGATAGCTAGCGCACAAAGGTTTGCATTTAGATACAAAATATTTGTAAATATAGATCTCCGTAGAAGCTTATGCATCTGAAGCGTTTTAAAAACAACCGTGATTTGCACCTTCAAATGCTTGCACGGTTAGGGTCTGAAGGGCCACCTGGTGCTGCTTTGATCCCATTTTCCCCAAAAGTATATAGTGGAACCCCAGTGACTACAACTGCAGAAGCTAAACCACTGAGTTGGCAGTAGAGAAACAATTAGGAAGAGTTGACCTGTCATTTCATATTTCTCTAAACTAAATATTTTAGTAGCTTCTAAAATAAAATAACTTGGCATCCAGCCACTAAAATGACCCCCTTTTGCCCCACAGTTCCCTGCTGAAAAAGTTCAACCAGTGGTAGAGTATGTGAGGAAGGCCCGATTTACCCAAGTTTATGCATTGGTGTACAGCTAATCACATGAGTAGCCCACTGTCAATGCAATAACTGGATCACAATCTGATCTGGAATATTTTTAGTAGCATCATCACAGCAGTTTAGTGTTGTACCGAAACAAAGGTAAGTTTTGTCAAAAGAAGAAACTTCAGACTTGATTAAAGAAAAAGCATCCAATCAAAAACCAAAATGTTATGAACATTTTTAAAAAAACCTTTTAAATGCCCATACCACAGTAATTTTATGTTAAAAATCTCCCTTATCCCTAGTTTCTACAGTCTACCAGTCAAGAAAACTCTGAATGAGTCTAGCTCTTCTTAATGAGCAAGTCACTAGAAAGCTGCCTAATTATCTGTTCTAAGATCCCTTCCAACTAATTTAGGCTTTACAGACATTCATGTGATTCATAGTAGCAAAGAACAAATAATTCCGCTTTAAATGTAATCTGATTTAGTATGAGACAGTTTATCAAATGTAACTTTTCCCAGGAATATCACTTTACTAGCTACATCATATATATAATTGCAAGTGTTTTAAAAAATGAGTTTTGTCAAGAATTAGTTTTACAGCTAATACTTTTGCAAATTAGGCATCATGAAGCACTGTTGAAAGAAACTACAGAATACATAGAGCAGTAACTTCTAGTTATTAACATGTATTAATAAAAATTAATATTTTTCAGGAAGATTATATTTTGCAGAATTATATTGCAAAAGGCACCATGCAATTCAACAGAGAAACCTCTGTATTTAATTAACACCTTAAAATATTTACAAATATGTCCTGTTGAGCCACTGAGTTTTGAATGCCTTTTTTTTAAACCCTGTCATTTATGGAAAAATTCACATTTGAGGAACTGTTATTTGAATTACTATAATTACCGTTATTATATGATTATTTAATGTTAAGATGTTATTGATGTTCATCCAATAAGTGCAATTTCTCAAAGATGACATTTAATCAAAGCGAGATTGCAGATCAGAGGGATGGATAGATATTAAAATATGAGTCAGCAAGGTGATGTATTTTCAAAATGCCTATGAGTAATGACATTTATCCAGATGGATCTAAAAATATGGGTCTAGAAGTCAATGCAATAAAAAGGTACCCTAAAATCACTACGTAGTATTCAGTGAGAGGATAATTCTAGTATTTATACTTTAGTCTGTTGGGGTATGTCTACATTAGCCCCCTAGTTGGAAGTAGGGTGGCTAATTTAGGCATTCGAACTTGCAAATGAAGTCCGGGATTTAAATATGAGGTGTAACAGTTAATCCGAACTAAGGATTTAGTTCGGATTAACTTCTGACTGCCGCATGTAGCAGCGGGCAGTCAGTTCGAACTAAGGGGATTTAAAAATGGCGCCCTCCCAGGAACACGCAAATGAAACCCGGGATATTTAAATCCCAGGCTTTATTTGCAAGTTCGAATGCCTACATTAGCCACCTTAGTTCGAACTAGGGGGCTAGCGTAGACATACCCTTGGGTATTAAGGCTATGAGTAGGTCTACTCTTGGAGCTGGGGGGTGCGATTCTCAGCTTGAAGAGACATACCCATGCTAGCTCTGATTAGGGTTGCCGGGTATCCAGTTTTTGACCAGAATGCCTGGTTGAAAAGGGACCCTGATGGCTCTGGTCAGCACCACTGACTGAGTCATTAAAAGTCTGGTCAGGGGTGTGACAGGGCCTGGCTCCACATTGTTCCTGAAAGTGGTGGGCATGGCCTAGGCACTGCCCATTACACCCCCCACCCCACTCTCCCAAGTGCCAGTTCCGCAGCTCTGATCAAGCTAGCTTGCTAAGAACAGAGAATAGCGGCAGCCTCAGGAGTAGCAGGAGGGGCTAGGGCCCTGACTATGATCTTGTCCCAGATGCTAGGCACATGCTCAAAACAGAGCTAGCACAGGTATGTCTCCTTCATTTGGGAATTACTGCCCCCCCCCTCAGCTCTCCATATAGATATACCCTAAAAGCTTCATGCAATGAGCAGGTGGATGCAGAACAGCTGGCAGAAGCTGCATGTGCAAGTGCTGATGCTGATGAGGAGATGCTCTAACATCCAGGCCTGCCCGCCTGAATTTCTCAATGTTGAACAGTCACAGGGCTATGAAAAATGTCAGTTTCAATATATAGTTGGCATCCCTTCTGGCTGGATTCTGATCTAACCACAGTGAGCTGCACACATACAGCTACCAGCCTTAATTACGGTACGGTTCAGTGCCTCAGTAGGAAAAAATCAGTCTCAAACAAAATGACTGCTTGTTTGAAACACAAACAGCCTTACCACTCAGCAACATAGGCAGTCGAGAGCCCATCGCAATGGCTCTTTTTTCATGCTTGCTTCTCTCGGGGGGAAAATTCTACATTTTTCTCATAATCTCCAAATTATCCTGAGCACTAGGCTTTGTTGTTGTTGGAGCAACCTGTTGCTATGTGATCATGATTGGCTAATGTCATGCTACCCCCACGGTTGCCAACGGCTGATGATGATTTTTATGGACAGTATAGAAAAAAAATTATGAACAACCAAACTTTTTTACAGACACATTCTTATGCAATATAAAGATGGCTCAGAAGGATCAAGTGAACAATAGTCAATGTTTTTATTCAGACATCACGACAGCCACATCAGCTTCCTTCAATTTTTCCAGTTTGTAATCATACACTGCAGCAGTTACACTGTCAACCATTGCTTTAATAAATTTTCCAGATTGATTTTTGACAGTCAATAAATCTTCCAGCACAGGAATGGGCAGTTTATTTCTTATCTTTAAGTGACCGTAGTGCTGTGACTTACTGGCAGGGAGCCTGTGGGAGGCTGCTACACCTAGCCTGCTGAAAGTGAAGAAAAGGAATACTTCTTTCAAGTATATCAAAACAAAATTCAAGGAAACTCAAGACACAGATTAGCTTAGGTCTACAATACAGGCAGCTTAGGCCAACGTATACACTACAGCCTAGTCCTTGAGGATGGGTAGCTACATGGGGAGCTGAGAATCCAGGCCCAGAGTGGGACAGAGATGACAATCAAGTCCCTTGTGTTTACGATGTACCTGTACCTTATAGGGTTTTCTGATTCATCTATAATATGTCAATGTGAAATTTGATTTTAAAATCACAAATAACTAGTTGTTTCTGCTAGACCGCATATGTGATGCAAGCACAAATGACTGTTTTGTTTTTTGCCAGGAAGTTAGTTGCTGAAATATCATGTCTTTTTAAAAACAGGTAAGAGCTGGGCAAACTATTATACTTCCTGCTTCCCATTCTGACATTTATTATAACACCGGAAATTGTGGTGCAAGACTGAACCTCAGAAAACTGCCCTTATATCTTCTATATTATCCTTCCTTTGCAAGGAGATCTCCAACTAGAGAAAGTCTGTTGTGAATTTTGACAGTCAGAAGAATAGTAGCCAAATATTTTAAAAGGGCAAAACAAATCCCTTAATAAAGCTGAAGTGTTCAAGCGGCTTACTTTCTCTTTCATAGGACTGCTTATTCTTGTTCGGAATTCATATTTCTTTCTTGTTATATATCGTTCTCTAATGAAAGGGAAAAGTGGTTTTAGTTGTGAATATTTAAAGCTTCTATTCATGGAGGCCACTAGGGGGCATATAGCAAGCAGGGAAGAGTCCATATAAATGGGAAATAAAGACAATCAGAAGTTCATCCTCTCTCATCTCCAAAAGTAAATGAACAGAGGTTTATCTGGCAGAGTGTGGTACAGGAAGGAACAATATAAGCTAGCTAACAAAATTAATGAGTGGTAAGAGTAAATTTTGTTTCATCTTCCCTTGCAATTGAGAATGTCTGATACTATTTATTGTCATAACAATCATGTATATTATTCCGCCTTATTGATCATGAGGGATCCCAGGAATCCATTTGTCATGGAAAAATGGGGAATTTGCATTTTTATAGAGACTCTTTAGGTTTTACATTTTGTGGAAAAAAACCAAAACAAACATCTACAGTCGATTTCTCCAGTCTAAGGATATGTCTACACAGAAGGGCTAAGGTCGAATTAAGATATGCAACTTCAGTACCTGAATTGCGTAGCTGAAGTTGAAATAACTTAGTTTGGCTTTGGTGCAGAACACTCTTCCTTCAACTTCTCTTACTCCTCGTGAAATGAGAGTTACCAGGAGTCATAGTAAGAAGACATCCAGCTTACCATTATTTTGAAATAAAGGCTTGTAGTATGACCAGTGTTCCCTCTAATCTGAGTGACAGCACAGCTTCACAGGTGATTACTTAGCCCGAACCAGTCAGAGTCTCAGGGCTCCATGCACAGAGCTGACTGACCGGGCGGGACTAATTAATCACCCGTGAAGCTGAGCTGCCCCACAGCTTAGTAGGGACACTAGTGTAGACATGCACTATATTATTTTGGAATAATGTCAGTTATTCTGCAATAATGCTGCTGGGTAGACATAGCCTAATTGGGCCTGGGGTTGGGTCAGATAATCACAAATTCAGCTATCCAGGGGAATGGGCAGGGCTTGGGCTGTCAGCCAGGAGTGGCAAGTCTAGGGCTGTCATCTTGAAAAATGGTAAGTAGACCATTAAGCTGTGCTCATTTGATCTCTCTACATATATATTGTGTCTAGGGAAATGAAAGTTCAGTGTTTTTTAACTACAGAAAATTACAGATGTTTTTTAAAATGTTTTTTTAATCTGAGAATTTTTTTAATCAAGAAAAACTAGGATCCTTGTTGATCATGTTGAGTGGAATGTATAAATTTAAAAAAAAAATAGTTTGGGGGTAGGAGCTTTATGTTTGTTTGTATAATCCATAGCACATATTGACACTTCCATATTAATACAAAAATAAGGCAAAACTAAATTCTTACTATCAAAGACTGACTTTCAGATTATATTCTCATATGTGAAATTTGTTGCTGCTACTTCTTGCTTTAGCATTTCACAGGCTGTCACTTTACCAGTAAAAATGATGAAAGAAAAGAATGTAGGAGGTCATTTATTGCTGCTTTCATCTGATGAAAGTGATTGTGATAACAATATCACAGTTTCTAATGTAGATGTCTCTGTCCATAATTACTAATGCGATAATGGCTGCAAATATATGGAGCAGAAAAACCAAACCTAGATGTGTTATACTTGATAGCACAAATAATTTTAGGAGAGCTGAATGTGTGTATATTCTGTAGTTATCTGATGCAAGGATGGAGGTGAAGGCCAACAGATTGCAGTGCTTTTATGGAACCCAAAAAGAAAGGCAAAAAAAATGTACAAAATATGGCCAATGGGTAAGAGAACTATCTTACATAATCTGTTGCTAAAACTACATTGATAACCATCCATCAGGGGCACAGATGGGCTGCTTCATATATGGCAAGTCATTAGCACTGCAAAATCATTTTGTTTTAGCATGAATGGTTCTAGAATCACAAAACATACTCTGTCATCAACGAGGATGCAAAATTTAGGTTACGTGCCATTGCCTAGTTGCCCTCCCACCCCCAAGCCCAAAATCTTACAGGTTTCTTCTCATACATGTACACTTATGTGATAAGCAGAACTATTTGCTCCTATCTATGAAGTTCATCAGGCCACAGCATAGATCTATTCACTTAATCTTTTGCTAGATTCCTAAGGGCTGTTTAAATAAACATTCGCTAATCTTCAGATTACAGGTGTACTGTGTGCAGATGTACCAGTAAATCTCTAGGGTAACATACACCATGATGCTTCCTTGACTCTAGCAAGTTTAGATGTTTGTTTTGCTGTATATGACTTTCTTGCTTACGCTACCTCACAACTGCATTGTTTGTTATCATGATGAAACTGTCAATGTACTACAGTGAATTGTTTTTCACCCAGTTGTCATTTGTAAAACCTGTTTTCCAAATCTACATTGGGTAAAATGTTCAAAAGTATCCACGTCACTTTAAACATTTTCTGAAGTCCTAGTCTCAAAAGTAGCCGAGACTTAAGTTCCTAGTTCTCTCACTCACTTTTGAAAAGGGAACTTAGGTGCTTTTGAAAATGTTATTCTGTACTTAGATGTAAAATGAAAAGTGCTAAAATCTAACTATGTATGAAAACCTTCCCTCATTGCTAAAAGTATCGACATGTTTTGCATAAGTTGCTAATTCTGCACAGTTGACATCAGTTGACATGAAACTTTAGCCATGATTCAACTCTATAGTAATTAGTACTTGCCATTTATGATCATGGTACAAATAGCAGAGAGTGACAGGGCACGAGGCAAAGGTGTATTCTGTCCCCAAGTATTTTCAACATATACCCAGAATATATTATAAGATGAGCGCTGGAAGGTTTTGATTAAGTAGAAGGAACTGGGAGTTCTATTTGTGGATACCTCTTAACTGACCTCAGACATGCTGTTAATGTGATTCTCTTTGCCACAACTATCAATACAATGCAATCAATGTCAGAGTTTGTAAAAACTGTTTCAGAGATCATTTATATTCCTCACAATGTGACAAAAATAGAATGCAATGTACAGTACAATGAAACAATCACTGGAAATTGGGATACAAGCAGACACCATGATTAACGGTCAACTAGAGGAAGTACTTTAATGTAAATGGTACCATACATACACAACCAAGAAGTCTGTGCCACAGAAATTGGAAGATGACCAGGGATGGCTCACTCAGCCACGGACTCCGTTATGAAATTGGTAGGAATCCATTGGCAGCTTAAAATGAATGACTGGTGAAAAGCTTAATTCTTTTTCCATTGCAACTTATAGATGTGAATACTGGAAAAACAAAGGCTGCTGACAAATAGAAAAATCACAGCTTTCGAGATGTGATGTTGCTAAAGAATGTTGTTTAATTTCTGGATGAAAAAAAAAAAGATGAATACTTACGTTAGCTATACTGCTAGAGAGAAGTGGGCTTTACTCTCCGAAATCGACAAACACAGATGTAGTACTTTGGTCTCCTAAGGTGCAGAGATGGAAAGTTATCACAGAAGGAATAGGGATGGGGCATTGTAGTAGAGAATGACAAGTGAGGAGGTGGATAGATGGTGTGCTGCAGATCACTGGGAACTCAGCTGCTGAATGTACAAAGATAGTGATGGATCAGGAAGACTTCCCCAAAAATTCTGATATAATATTCAGACATAAATAAATGGACTTGTTACTTATTTACACAGGTAGGTGCTCATGTTAATTGAAATAATCAATAGAATGAAATGGGATTACGTGTTTATGTTCACTTTGTGGAACGTCAAAGCTTTTGCAGCAAACATGTTCTCTAAGTAATCTGTGTCCAGTAACAATTACGTGTACTCCTGTACATCACAATGCTTCAGTATGCACTCACAAGAAGAAGGACAATGTGTTTACATCACACACAAAACCATGGATTGAAGGGACAATGGAAGTAGAATATTAAAAATAGTATTTTGATTGCACACCCAACATGGAAAAACAGAACATATTGTTTAGAATTCTGAAATGTAAAACAGGATTTTTAAAAGGTAAATATATCATGAAGCTTGTCACAGCAGGATGCCGTTGTACCTGTATTGTACATACTGGGTTTTGAATAATAGTCTGTTCTGTAGCTACGGTAATAGCATACATTTGCTATAAATAAAGGGGTTGAGTCTCCACTGCTTAGCACATCATGTACCCTGTCATACCTGTGGAAAATGGGTTAAAATGCTGACATCAATTTATGTGAGCAGAGAATTCTGAGTTGGTGCTACTTGATGCCCACTTTATACATGTGTATCACACTGCATAAGTTGTAAGGCAATGCAGACTTACTCCATTCAGTATAGTGATAATTTGCAGCACTGACGTTAATGTCATCTAGGAACATATGCCATAGCCATGCGTCAGGGTGAACTGGCTCCTGCCTCTCTTCAAGCCCAGCACAGACACCTTCTAATGCTTAGACACTCCATGCAGTGTGTTTACAATATTGGTTTCTATAACCCTTATACACTATAGAGCCCCATGGCTATGATTCTAATTCATTCATAGTCTCCCTGCTGCTTCCCCCTTCTCTCTTGTGCCTTTTGTATCATTAGCCTCTTCAGTCACCTCAACTCCTCCCCATCAATGGATTAGGCCCAGCTCTTTTTCATGAGATCTACCCTAGAGCAATTAATTAGCATTGCAGTGACCAGAGTGCTGGCTCAGTTGCAGTTGCCACAGAAACACAACCCACATCTCTAAATGTTGACAATAGCTTTTCACCCTATCAACAGATGTGGCTTGAGTGCATACATAGTCATTCTATAATGTGGACTGAAATTATATACATCTTACATTGTCACATGGGTCTGCATAGGTGGTTAAAAATATGGTACAGAATTAATGTGACAGAATATGGTGCTGTAATGGTGACATGAAGGAAAAATGGTTACTCACTTTTGCAAAATAAAGTACAAACATGTGCTCTAGGAAAAACTACCATCATCTTTCCACCTGCTATGGGAAGCATAACACAAACGCTAGATGTTCTTTGTACAGAAACTGCAAGGCACTAATTTTTTCCCCAAAGAAAATGGACCTATGAAGTTAATGGAGTGCACTCAGGAAGGTGAATATGGTTGTCCCTCTGTGTGGGTATGTCTACACTGCAATGTAAAAACCTTGGCTAGTAGGACTCAGTTGAACAGACCTTGGGTTAAAGAAGCCAGAGCCTGAGCATCTGCACTGATTGTCAACCCTAAGGTTAAACATTTTCTAACCTGTACTCAAAGCTGGGACTCTGCTGTCCACTCTGCAGCACGCAGACCCAAGCCAACCCAACCATATCACAGACTCTCCAGCACCTTCCCAGCATGTGGCTGCTCTAGTATTTTGGCCTTGGGGCAGTGTGGGAAAACTTGACAATCTATGGGAACTTTGAGCAGCCTACCAACACATCCTGATGAGCTGTCATTTTGGTCTGTGTGCTTGCGGCTACTGCAGCTAGCAGTGTGAGAGACAGAGGCTCCTTTGGAAGCACTTCTCTCTCTTGTGTTTCCACTGCTGTTTCAGGAAATGGGCAGAGTTTCTTTGTGATGCTGATGAAGATTTCTGTGGCAGTTTCTGGACCATCAAAGGCACCGGACAGAGCTGATACTGGAGCAGGAGGAGGAGGAGTATCACCCAGGCATGGCAGATTTGTACCGGCTGTTGCTGCTTGTGACATTCGGTAGAGCTGCTAATTCCCTCTACATAGTCTGGCACCTCTGGAGCAGAGGTAAAAGCACAGACTAGTGGGCACCAAACTGTGTTGCTGACATGGAATGACCAGCAGTGAATCCAGAACTTTTGCATAAACAAAACTTACTTCATGGAGCTTTGTGAATAGCTAGACCTGGCTGTTCAATGTAAAAACACAGGCTTGAGGACTGCCATATTGATCCAGAAGCAGGTTCCTCTAAACATCTAGAAGCTGTCTACCTCTGCCTGCCATAGGAGCATTGCCAATCAGTTTGGTGTTGGGATATCAAGTTGCGTAAAGTGGTGGCAGAGGTTTCTGATGAGGTCAGGCATGTGGTTTACCCTCAAGTGGCAGGCATAATAGTTATTTCTGAGGTAACTGTAGCTTTTTATTTTAGAGGGATCCTTCAACCCCCTTTTGCCTTAGGTTATGAAACCACACCCTGATATCAGAGGCTATGGCAAAGCTGTAGAACAGTTGTTGAAGGTGGTAGATTGAAATCCCATTGGAGATGCTAAAAGACCCATTTGGATTTCATATCAGCAATGCTGTGTGCATAACTGCGGCATGCTGTGCTTTTCACCATCTCTGGAAAGCCAGAGGTGAGTCAGTCACACCTTCCCGGGCCCTGAATTGACCTATGACAGCAAGGGGTGGCTGACTCCACCAAAAAGGTCACATAGCTGGAACTGGACATACCTGGACAAAGAACATTAGGGATGCTTTCTGCCCTGCCTTATGGATTTGCATGGCCCAATGGAAGGAGAATAGTAGCTTTATGAATGGGCTTTTAGGGAGTGGGGAAGAGGCTGATTGTGAGGGTGGGAGGGTTGATTGATATGCACTGTACTGAGGAATGACCTGACTGCTTACCAAATGGGGAGGGGGTAACTCACAGTATGAATTGATGTAGGTGACTGTGTGGAGAAACAGTGCTTGCTTGCTAATTCCCAGTTCTCTCCAAAGACGTGTATTTTAAATAATGAGGGTAATGTATGATGTGCTGCAGTGACAGCGATACATTTTCTTGATGAAATAAAGAGCTTTATTTAAAAACTCATATTAGAAATGTACAACATTCACCTATGGCCAGTCAAGCCAGTCACCATTACCATGTACATCAGGTACAATAAGAAAAAGTGCATGAACACGTACAAACAGTGAAGCCATGTGCAAGCTAGAACCCCCGTACCATTGCATGTCTCCTAGCCTCTGCTCCCCTTTCCCTCCCTGCCACAGATGGTGTGCACTTGGGGCTGGGGACAGTAGCGGAGGCATTCATGGGAGATGAGGTCAATATTAAGGACAGCTCTCCCCCATGTGGGGTAGGCAAAGTTGTTTTGCCCACTCACTGATAGGGCTTGACTGCATAGACCACACAACTATGGAGTAAACCAAGGTTTTTCTGGATTGCAGCATGGACTGCTGTACATGGGACTCAGGGTGTGGTGTCATGATGCAGCAGGAAATGGTACTCCTACAGCCATTAGTGATATGAGCAACTCCTCTGCTCTTGTGTGTGTGTGTGTGTGTGTGTGTGTGTGTGTGTGTGTGTGTGCACGCTAGTGCTAGGAACTGCGAAGCAAGTGTCCGCTCTTGGGCTGAAACCCTGTCCTCAAGCTATGTAGCCAACCTCAGCCTCTCCTCTTGGGCTATGTCTACACTGCACTCTTTTTCCATAAAAAGATACGCAAATTACGAACTGCAATTTGCATACCTTTTTCTGTTTTTTTTTTTTTCCAGAAGAGGCTTTTCTGACATTTGGCCTGTCTACATAGGGCCAAAGGTGGGAAAAACCTCCTCTTTCGGAAGAGCCCTTATTCCTTATAAAATGAGGCATACAGGCTCCCAAAAGAATGCACCCACTTCTTCGCAAACTGTTCCGAAAAAGCAGATGCGTTCCCTGGACACAGCAGAGTGTAGATATAGCCTTAGCGTGCCTTTCCTCTAATTGGAAGACATGGAAGATTATTTGGTCAAATAGCTCAGTGCAGAAGCACAAGGGAAAAAGTGTGGAATTTCAAGGACATAAAACGTTACATTTCCAAACGGAACTTTAATATATCATGAGAAGGCTGCTTCTGAGCTCAGATGCTCCCTGGACACAGCTGGGTTAATTGAAGCTTAAAGAAGTGCAGAGACACAGGTAAGTTTAAAAAAAAAAAAATCAAAGCTGCTTTTCCCCCCCCCCTAAAAATGGCAGAATAAGTTGGGGGTCACGGGGGCAGTCAGCAGCTGTGCTAGAAAAGTTCTCTCTAGCATTTCAACCCATTCACGTTTTGGAGATAACAGTTCTTGTGGTGCCCAAATTGCAAAGGGAGAGGTTATTCAAAGCTGTTGGTGAGAAACTAGCTGTGTATGTGGAAAAATATCAAATGTATGGTGACTGATTGGCATCTCTGTGAATGGAATGGGTTTGTCAGCTATGGGAGGCACATATGCTAGCATCACTTTCTCCAACTATTTGGAGTTCCCACTGTAGGAAAAGTTTGCTACGATTAGCACCCAGAATTGGGTCAGAATTCACGAGGGAATCAATAGGCTATTGTGTGAGCTTCAACATAGATTAGCTTGTTAAGACTTCATGCAAACATGCAGAACTCCACTGCCCTCCTCCTTACCCCTCGCAGCATAAAATGTCAAACCCCAATTGTATTGGGTACAAATGATTGTGTCACTTATGGACTGCACAGGCTATCTTTATCTGAAATGGACTACATTGGTAAATGGAAACATATCCACCTCTGCCCCCTCTCCCTTTACAGTTCACTGTTTCCAGACAGCCCATTACACAGTTAGGTGGTTACAGAGTGACCTGGCAATAAGGTTATCATTTTTTAACAGCAGTGTCTTAGCAAAAATCTGTGCCTTTCCAGTCAACATTCACTTTCAAGATTTTTTTACTGTGGCATTTCCCAATCACTATTTTAAATTCCAGTTGGTAGGATGAGGCTGGGGGCTGCCAAGGCATGGAAATACATCCACCTTTCACAGGTACACACTGCTACCTTAAGCTTATAACTACTATTGCACTGGTTACCCTGATTAGAACCAGAAGGAACCTGCTGGAATCAGTTTAGCCTTTATTAGTTTATCCTGGGAACATATCTAATCTAGGGCTAATGAATTTCTATCCTTCTCCTCTAGCCCTCCAGCCTGACCCTGTCACACTGTACATCAGCTGATCTCCATCTTTATCACATTGCACTCAACTCCGGTTCTGCTGCTTCCATGTGACATGGCTTTCTCCCCTTCCACGATGTTTATTTCATTTCCATCCTTTATGATATCACCAAGTTCCCATGATCTGCACTCTAATGGTCCACATTCTCAGAAGCACAAAAAAATACAGCTGACAACAAATTTGATTTCCATAGGCTACAGGATGCAGTTCATAGCTGACCTCCTTGTCTTACACTCAAGAATATTGCTGCTCTATATCCTTGCTGCTCAGGGCTGGCCCACAACATTTTAACACCTGAGGCAGGGAGCTCAAATGACACCCCCATGCCCTCTCTCTTGGGCCAAAACTTTGAAAGGTCTCAATTCTGCCTTCTTCCTGTTCCTACTCCTCTCATGGTACTGCAGAGAGAATACATATGCACCAACAGCAGTCACAATTTTCTACACTCTGGGTCCTAGTAGAGCCCCCTCATAGTCTGGCACCTCAGGCGGCCGCCTCAGTTCGCCTCATGGTAAGGCCAGCCCTGTGCTCCCTCTTCGCATCTAAAGGTATGTCTACCCTGCAGTCAGGGTGTGAGATTACAGCACATGCAGGCATACTGAGCTAGTGTTAATCTAGATAGCAAGGGTCCAATAGCAATGAAGTTGTGGCAACTTGAGCTTCAGTGCAGGCTGGACAAGCCAGCCTGGTGCCAGCCCATGCTGCCTTGGCGTTACTTCTATATTCTGTCTAGCAAGGGGACTGCTTGGTATCCATGCTACCTAGATTAACATTAGCACACCTCGACTGCTTGGTACCCATGCTAGACTGAACATGTCTACATATACTTTTCTGCTTGTTGGATGAGACCTTTCTAATCCATAATGCTGTCTTTCCTGACCTGATAAAGTTTTATGTTAAGCCTCTCCAACAAGTCTTTGCACCACACCTGCCTTAATCAAAATACTGCCTTAAAAGTCTGAGTTAATTCTAATTACCATGGGATATACTTTACACAAGTGATGATTCTGATTAATTTGATTGGGAAACAAAATATGAGCTAGCATGGTCTTCCAAATTCAGAGGGTTGAGTGTGTGTGCGTGTGTGTGTGTGTGTGTGTGTGTGTATACACACACTGCACCAAGATAAGTTTAGGTCAGTGATATGTAGATATGTTATGTATTAAATGTGTGTGTGTGTGAACAACAAAATATTAACTATGAGCAACTTCATACATTATTTAAAAAATTGAAAATCCTCATTTCTAATTGCAGTCTCTCCTGTAAAATAATTTTTACATTAAATGGAAATAAGAAGTTAACAAGAAGAATTTTATTTTAGTGATTCAAGAGACAGCCTTAAAAGCTTTAATTTCCCCAAACATTGCTTGAAGGCAAGTGCTGAAGGAACTGGCAAGGACATGGATTTTTTTAATTTTTATTTTTTATTCAGAGCTGTGTGCAGCCTTGGAGTTTGTGTTCTCAGTGCCCTCTTAAAGCAGCTGTTCAGGTTTTAGATCATTTAGTGTCTGAGGACTGATTTATATCTAAAAGTCTGGTTGACCTACCTACATCGCTCATGGGTGTGAAAAATTCACACCTCTGAGATAGAGTTAGGCCAAACAAAAACCCATAGACACTGCTAGGTCAATAGAAACATTTTGCCATTGACCTAATAAACATCTCCAAGGGGAATGGAGTAAGAACAGTGATAGAAAAGCTCCTTCTCTGTTGCAGTAGTGTTTATATTCTGATGCTACAGTGATGCAGTTGCACTACTGTAGCATCTGCAGTATAGACAATCTCTATTTTTGAGACAGTTTAAGTACAGGCAGTCCTGGATTTACAACACAATTGGTTCCTGAAAATTGTGTTGCAAGTCAAAACGTCATAACTCAGAATCACAATCCATTCCATTGCAGGACCAATTGTGCAGTCAGTGGATAGGGACAGTTCTAAACCAATAACAGGAATCCATGTGATGGTGGGGAGAGGAACGAGAAAGTATATAATGGGGGGAGTGTACTCCACATACATGATTATTAGGTTAATGTGTAGATGAAGCCAATTATGTTGCCTGGCTGTACCTGGAGGCAGAGCCAGACTGTTGGGGGGCTCGTCCCCCACTTGACTATGCAACAATGTCAATGCCCCTCTACTGGGTTGGAATATGGCTCTAGCAGCCTAGTCCCCAGAGGCTATCAGGGTAAGTCCCGCTCTAACAGCCTTGTTCAGAAGTCAGTGCCCCTCTATCAGGGTAAATCCGGCTTTGGAGGCCTAGCCGCTCAGCGAAGCCTCTCCCAGACCAGGGGTTGATTACCCAGGAAAGGGAAAATGGGTGGTAGGGGGACCCGGGCCCTCCCTCTCCACTGGGTCCCAGCCCAGGGCCCTTTAGGCAGAGACTATTGCTCCTGCCTGCTCGGCGGGGAATCCGGCCAATACACACCGAGCCAAGCTTTTAGTCGTTTGCCCTGGGCTGCTTCCTACCACGCCCTGGTCCCCCTGCAGTCCATCTGTCTCAGAGTCCGTACCTGCCGGGGCCGCTGTCCAGGTTGCAAGTGCACTCCTCCCTCTCTGGGGTTGGCAGCTGCTGGCTCTATCTCAGGGTTGGGCACAGGCAGTGACTCTGGTCTCAGGTGCTGCAGAAACACCAGCATGGCCTGGACTACTCTTTCTGCCTGCAGCCTCCCTCACTGCAGGGCTCTCTCTGCTTTTATACCCAGGCTCTGCTGGGAGCAAGGGCTGGAGGGGCGGGGCCTTCTCAGCCAGCTGGACCTGAGCTACTCCCTGCCCTGCAGTGCGGGGCCTGTCCGCCCCATCACACAGACTTAATAGAAGAGGAAGCCCAGCTGTGGTGGGAGTGGATGGTGATTCTAAACGCAGAGGCTACGTCTACACTGCAGGCTTCTTGCGCAATAATGGCCGTTCTTGTGCAAAAACTTGCAGAACGTCCACACCTCAAGCCCATTCTTGTGCAAGAAAGTTTACAGTAGCTCGTTAGAAGAGAGGGCTTTTTGCGCAAGAAGTATTCCTTTCCCCACTAGGAATAAGCCTTTTTGCGTAAGAGCTCTTGCGCAAAAAGGCTAGTGTGGGCGGGAACAGGAGTTTCTTGTGCAAGAAACCCCTATGGCTAAAATGGCCATCAGAGCTTTCTTGCAAAAGAGAGAGTCCACGCTGCCACGGACTCTCTTGCACAACAGCACATGGCAGTGTGGACACGCTCTTGCGCAAGACTTTTTGCGCAAGAACTCTTGTGCAAAAAGTTCTTGCACAAGAAGCCTGCAGTGTAGACATACCCAGAAAATTTACAGCAAAAGGGGTCTGCAGGCAGAGAAAATATGGAGCTTTGTAGTCTCTCTTGGGGTATGTCTACACTAGTTCGAACTAGGGTGGTAATGTAGGCATACCGCACTTGCAAATGAAGCCCGGGATTTGAATTTCCCGGGCTTCATTTGCATAAGCCGGCCAGCGCCATTTTTAAATGCCGGCTTGTTCGAACCCCGTGCCGCGCGCCTACACGCGGCACGGGCTAGATAGTTCGAACTAGCAAGCCATTCCGAACTATCTGTACACTTCGTTCCACGAGGCGTACAGATAGTTCGAACCAGCAAGCCATTCCGAACTATCTAGCCCGTGCCGCTTGCCTCGTGGCACGGGGTTCGAACAAGCCGGCATTTAAAAATGGCGCCGGCCGGCTTATGCAAATGAAGCCCGGGAAATTCAAATCCCGGGCTTCATTTGAAGTGCGCTATGCCTACATTACCCCGCTAGTTCGAACTAGCGGGGTGGTGTAGACATACCCTTGGAGATTAGAGAATCCCAGACTGGAAAGGTGAAGGAGGAGGTGCAAGGGGAGAACTGGTCCTGAGATTCATACCTGAGTAGCAAAAAGTCTGGCAGGAAGCTAGGAAGGGAGGAGACAGAACAATTGCTGGAATAAAGCAGGCTGTAGCAAGAAGCCCTGATAAAGGCTGGACTTCCTGGGGGGCATTTAAGTGAGAGGAACATAAGGTCAAGCCCTCATGCTGGGACTTTGGAGGGCCCTTAGATTCTGAGCCCTGAAAGACGGGTTACATTTCAGAGGTTGCAGAGGCGAAGATTTGAGAGAGGCTGCTATCACAGATCCGAGGGAGTGGTCCAGGGTAACTGCACCTGTATTTCCTTTCAGAGGCGCAGCAAGCACATCCATTATTAGGTTTCCAGCTCCCTAGCTGTTGCTTTCCTGGGTGGAGACCCACAGCTCTCCCCCTTCTGACCTAGGCATTGAAGGCTGCACAGCTTCCTATCTTTGCTATGTATTTCTAAGCACAAACAGGTTGTCCAAGGACACTTGCTTGTTTTCTCCTCAGAAACAGTTAACAGGTCTAATTGCCACAATTAGAAAGAACCATCCAGCACTTCCCATGCAAGCCAATCAGATTCTTAAGGTAAAACCAGACAAAATATTAAAAAAGTCAGTATCTGCCTATATGCTAATAAGCTTACTCAAATTAACCCCCTTCCTAACACAGATGTCAGCTCGGACCAAACACCCAACCCGTCCAATCCTCCCATAAACACTAGGGTCCTGTATGTTTGCTGGATTGGAAGGAAAGTTCTGAGCCAGTTTAAAATTAGGCTATTAGCTAAAGCCCCTTTATGTCTGTGGATCGCTGGAGAATCTAGTTTGAAATAGTAGATACAACATCTCCTGCAGTGATTTTAAGGGGCTGATAACACAGAAGTACATTAGCGTCCACCTCCTTCCGGGACAAGGTATATACAATACATAAGCACAATGCATTTTCCATACAATGTGCCTTTAAGGCAGTATATCTCTAGTTCAATAAAGTGTATCTTAATTCTATAATGTTTGACCAGGACAGGCAGCATATTGTCCATCTGTCTCAGCCATCTACTAAGACTGCCATGAGGAGAGTCCAAGCCCTTTGTCAGGCAATAAATTTGCCGGGGGCTAGTCTTTTCTAGAATGTCTAGATTTCCAACAATTGGTTAATCTCTATTGAATTAGACCTGTGGGTGACACCTGCAAACTCACATCCCCAGACTTTCCCTCAGAAATATGTATCTTGTCCTACAAAACAAGATCATAGAAAGTCCATCATTTATTAATAGATGATATGCACAAATCTTGTTATCCCAAATGGAGTTTCCCAAACACTTTGATCCAAACACACTATGAGTAATCGGGCATATAAATCAGGATTGTAACACAGAAATAAAAGGTAAAACACAACTAACACCTAACTTAACAAGCTAAGTAAATACAAAGCAAAAATCTCTCATGTGTTCCTGCAGTCTTACTGGTTGAATCTCTTTGTAAGTTCCCTTCTCCACTTTGCAGTCCAATGCTGCTTCCTTTATTCTTCAGGTATTGTTGATGTTATGGGTAGGTAGCAAGGGAGAGAGATGATTTGGGGCATTGGACTGCTCATATCCATTTCTTCTGCACAAGAATAATCTTCAGCTGATGTTCAGGAAATAGAAAGTTTGTTGGCCAGTAGCCTTAAACTTCTTCTTTGTTAAAATGTAGATTTTTGTTTTGGTCCATATGCTCTTCTACCAAAGAGTGGCCACTTAGTCAGATGATGTTCACTCTGAACCCATTGACATCTGTTTGAGGCGTTGGATAGCCTTTTTGTCTGTGTATGGCTGCCTGCCAGTACATGTTTGAACATGTCCTAGTAATATCACATGATGAAATCATATATCTTTACATATAATGTTGCCACATCTTTTACCAGGACTCCAATGAAACAACTAATCATGAGTTTTCAAATAATACATTACAAATTTTGTACAAAATTTAACAATCTTGTAAAAGGTCTGGGGTACAGTGTCACTCCCTCTTGTTTAGTCATCTTGTAAGAATCCTTCATGACTGCTTTAGTCACTCCTTCTGGTGTCTCTCTAATGGCTGGATCCTCACATACATGCTTATCTCCAGGGCTTGTAGGTCCTTGGCTGACCTGTCGTATTCTAGTGCCTGCTTTCTCTGACTGTTGTCTTCCTCCTCTATCTTGGATCTCCCTCCTTCTACAATAAATCTCCTCACCTTGGTAAGAGGGTTTGGGGCTTTCGTGACATCAGTGGCTGTGCTAGACTGTTTTGGTATCCCGTTTTCTATGTGCCAAAGTGCTAATTAGGGATCACAGTCTCATATCCATTTTCACAGATCCATTCCACGAGGAGTACAGCTAGTTCAGATTAGAAGCCTAATCCGAACTAGCTACTTCGTGCCGCGTGTAGCCACGTGGCACGGGGTTCGAACTAGTCAGCATTTTAAAATGGCGCCAGCCGGCTTCATGCAAATGAAGCCCGGGAAATTCAAATCCCGGGCTTCATTTGCAATTGCGGATGACTACATTACCCCCGCTAGTTCGAACTAGTGGGGTAGTGTAGACACAACCCCCGTTCTGGGGTAAGGGTCATTCATGGGAAGAGGTGGACCACCAGAGGACCAGAGCAGCCATTTTGTGTGTGTGTGTGCGCGTGTGAGTGCACAAATGGGAACAGAGCCACCATGTCATTCCCAGCCACAAGGAGGTGCTCAAATAATGTCATCCTCCCTTCACAATTAATAATTTTTTGCATTTCTGTTGCACCCAGAGGGCCAGACTGCTTAGAACAGAACAAATGCATATTCAGTAATTCTGACTTGGAACTTTCTGATCTTACGATTAGTGTTATGTGGAAACTGGGATTTCCATTTTCAAAGACCATTTATATGATTTCAAAATTAGTTTCTAGAACTGGAACAAAAATGTAAACTTCTGAAATGTTCCACAAAATGAAATTCCCAGCCTAGAATCCACACAAACAATGTGTCCTTTTGTTATTGAGAAATACAGTAGGATTCTATTGATACTGGCACTGAAGTCATTTTAACAAGTATAGTAGCTAAACAATTTCATAATAAAGCCCAAAGAACAAACTCTCTGAAACGTCTCTTCTTACGCATCCTGGGGAAAAAAATCACACGTCCAAGGGACAACTCAGAGTTTGCAACCATGTCTCTTCAACATGTTTCACTTTGTGGATTTTTCTGTGATCTGTATAATCTGGAGGTAAGATGTACATTAGTTACTGAGACCTTGGAAAGAGGGTAAAGATTGTATTTAAGAGACTTTGATCAATATTGTAAATAAGTAAATTCTTCCTCTTGTGGCCCACATCTAAAGTATTAATAATATTCAGAGGAGGACTTAGTGCAGGCTCCTTGATTTCCACAGAGATTGGATTTGGAAAAATCTCTGCATGCAACAGCAGGTAGAGGACAGCTTAGTTTTTTCACCTGCGTCATCAAATCAGCATTCAGGTCACTTGGCACCAAAACAACATTCTCTTTACAGGAATTTATTGTCAGGGTGCTTTTTTTAGCAGGTCCTTAGAATACCACCTGCAGTTTTAACTTATGCAAATTATACCTATTTCATACTAATGCATAGCTACATTTTTGGTTGTTTTAGGAATATTTACAGCTGTGGATGACATCCCTTGATAACAGCTATGTCGGTTCTGTTTCTAGTTTACAGATGTAATTGCTTATACTTCAGTAGTGCCTAGGAGCTCCATTGAGGACCCCTTAGTGCTATAGGATATGTCTACACCGGCCACCCTAGTTCGGACTAGGGTGGCTAATGTAGTCATTCGAACTTGCAAATGAAGCCCAGGATTTAAATATCCTGGGCTTCATTTGCATGTTCCCGGGCGCTGCCATTTTTAAATGCCTGGTAGTTCGAACTACCTGCCCGCGGCTACACGCGGCACAGGCTAGATAGTTCGAACTAAAGCTCCTAATTCAAACTACTGTTACTCCTCATACAGTTCAGACTGCTTGGAAGGAGTCAGGGCCAAGGGAGGCAGCCCTATACACTGCAGTTCCTCTTCCTGCCACCCCACGCTGCTCCCCTGGAGCAGCGTTGTCACGACGCTCTGTTCTGGCATTGCTCTCATTTTTAGGCTCTGCCTCCCATAGCTCCCATGGGCTGTAATTCCTGGCCAATAGGAACTGTGGGGCAGTGCCTGCAGGTGAGCACAGGATGCATGAAGCCACCAGAACCCCCCCCCCCATGGGATCTGCCCACTCTAACTCCTTCCCAGATCCTGCAGCCCCAGACTCCTCCTACCCCACAGGTCCTAACTCCAACCCAGACTTCACATCTCACCCCAAACCCTGAGCCCCCTCACACACCCAAACTACTGCTCAGACCCTGCACCTCCTCCTGCCTTGAGCCCCATCCCACACTTCAAATTACTAGGCCTCAGCTTGGAGCTCCTCTTCACCCCAAACACCTCATCCCCAGCATACTCACTTGGAGCCTTCACCCTTTCCTGCACTGCAACCACCCTCTTGCCTCAACCTGCAGCTCCCTCCTGCAAACTGATCTCCTATTTTTTGGCCCCACTACAGAGCCTGGGGCACCCACAAAATCTAATAGCCTTGGGTCCCCAGAAGAGTTAATCCTGCCTTGGTTTGGCTGCAATTAACAAGTAGTGGGATACACCATGTTGGACTGCAAACTTCTGGTTTGCAAGTAAAAGACTGAACTATACAAAACAGCCATGGATTTACTAACGGTGATCCTTCTTCTGGTGTGCTTCTCTCTGAAGATTACTTCAGACAAGAGTCCACACAAACATCACCATCTTTTCTACATTATTATCCCTTCAAACTTTAATAATTTTTCTTTGTAGAAACTAAAGGGAAAAAGAACCCCTCTCCATGCACCTTTGCTATACAGTCTCCTTATGCTTATTTCTATTCAGTAACTATTTTTCTGCGCCTCTTTCAACTGGTTCTGAATATAGGGTATTTGGACAATCAGCTATTGCTTTTTAAAAACAAACTGTACTTGGATCAGGATTCTAACTTAGCCATGACCATTGCATTATTTTATTTCCAATACATCTTTTACCTGACTCCCTGTTATTAAGTCACTTCCTTTAGGATTACTTGTATCTGGTTTCATTTATAATTGGCCACCAAACTGACTTCCAGAGCTAAAATTCTTACATGATTGCTTGAGAAGTTCCCTCTAGCAACCTGAGTCACCACTCTTTCTATGGTATTCATCCACAATTGTTCTTTAATTTTTGTTTTTAAGGGCATGCACCTAATGATCTTGAAGTTGATGGTAAATTTCCTGACTTTAGTGGGAGCAGGATTAGGCCCTTCATTATTTGTAATAGTTTCTCTTTTTTACTCTGTGGAGTATTTCTCATTAGAATGCACTGAAGAGATATTTTTCCTCTCTACAAATGCTAGCAAGCACTATCTTGTGGTTAATGGCTCTCTGGAGATTTGTAAGTGTAGGTTACACAACACTGCTTAGGGATGGTCTAGAATGGATAATACTCAGCCCTGTTGGCCGTGCAAGGGACTGGACTAGATGACCTCTAGAGATCTCTTGCAGATCTATGATTCTATATTACTTCTCATGGACCTAGGGGTATGGTTCAAGTTCCTGTTGTTGTGTGAGGTTACTTTAATAAAAGCTCCAGATGATGTTTCATTACAGCTAGCTTGTGTAGTGAAGCATTCAGGATTCAGGTATGCCAGGAAAAAAGCCACAGGCTGAACTTTCAGCTCCATCTGATCTGCTTTGCTTTTTTGAAAACATTTAGGCCAAAATTTTCAAAACTGCAAGCCAAAAGGTAGGCTCTTAAATCTCGGATCAGGCACTTAAATTTATGGCCTGATTTTCAAAAGTGTTGATGTAGGTGCATCAAACTAGATGTAGAAGCCTAATTTTAGGGACTCAATTTTGGAGCTTTTGGCAGTCTCTCAGTCATAAAAATACAGTAAAGTCAGATTGAAAATGTGACTGTCTCATGTGGATACTACTCTAATACTGACAAATGGATCTGTTCTTACCTTTGTATATCTTTGGTTTGATCCAACACTCATTGCAATCAATGAAAACACTGCCAACTCACTTCAGTGATATCTTGATCAGCCCTTACCCAGATTCACAAGGAGCCTTAGGCATTATGACACCTTACGTTTAGGTGCCAGGAAAAAAAAAGTCACTGAAACAACCTAATCCGCAAAACCTGAGTTAGATTTCAAGGCTCTGTATATGATGCAAGGAGAGAGATAGATGCCTAAGAATGCGATCCACAACATCAGCACACTAAGGGTATGTCTACACTGGCCCCTTTTCCGGAAGGGGCATGTAAATTTCACGAGTCATCGTAGGGAAATCCGCGGGGGATTTAAATATCCCCCGCGGCATTTAAATAAAAATTTTTTAAAAGCCGGAAAAGAGCGTCTAGACTGGCCCCGATCCTCCGGAAAAAGTGCCCTTTTTCGGAGGCTCTTCTTCCTACTTTGCATGTTGCCGGGCGCCGCCATTTTTCAATGTCTGCTAATGTGGACTCCGTGCTGCGCGGCTACACGCGGCATGAACTAGATAGTTCGGACTAGGCTTCCTATTCCGAACTATCTGTATGCCTCGTGGAACTAGGAAGCCTAGTCCGAACTATCTAGTTCATGCTGCGTGTAGCCGCGGGCACGGAGTCCGCACTAGCGGACATTTAAAAATGGCGGCACCCGGCAACATGCAAATGAAGCACGGGAAATTCAAATCCTGGGCTTCATTTGCAAGTTTGTATGACTACATTAACCACCCTAGTTCGAACTAGGGTGGTAGTGTAGACATACCCTAAGTGGGGGAGCTGCCTGTATAGCTAATGAGAAATAATGATGAACAGAGTGTGTCCTATGTTCTGTATCTGGGACCTATGACTGCTTCCAATCCATAACTGAGAATCCCTCTTCCTGGTCTTCAGGCAGCTTAGTCACCTAAGTAGTTTTTTGTAAGAATGAGTTAGGCCTGCACCAAAACTGTTACTCCAAGCTCCCTTCTGCATCCAACCTCCACCCCAGACCCTGCATCTCCTCTATTAATATCATGGAAGAGTGCAGCCATTGATCACTTTCCAAACTCTTGGAATGCCCCCTCCCATCAAAAATATTGCCCACTCCTGGGATAGACCGATACATAACTCCTCTCAAAAGCTACGGGCAAGGGAATAGGAGGAGGCACTCCCTCACAACTTTTAGCCCAGGCATTAGGTTACTCATCTGGGATGTGGGCAACTCCTTACTCAATTCCTGTCTCTTTCTGATCAGAAGGGATTTGAATAGCAATACCCCAGTTGACCTGGATGGGCCAAACTGAGAACTGATTTCCCTATTTCTAGCAATCCCTCCAAAATAGTTGTCTGCTCTATAATTAGATTCACCTAAGCAGTAACAAAATAGTTTCTGCAGTATTACTGATTAACTAGCAGCCAAACACACTCCCCTTTAGGCAACCCAGCCTTTAGCTCTCATATAGGCAACCAAATCTAATACAGAAAGAAGTTACTGAAAACCCATTTCACTACGGAGGTGTTTTCTACTTCCAAAGGATTAGACAAACTCATGTTGACCCAGGGATTTCAAATCTTACCCAAATATCATGCTCTCAGTCAATCTTTAGTAAACTAACTAAAGAGTTAATAATCAAAGAAAAGAAGAGAGTTATAAATGGTTAATAGATCACAAACATACAAATGATTGCAAAGACCTTATATCAGGTTTGTAGCCATGATGGAAGGCTTGTAAAGTTTTGTTGGTCACTTCCAAGGGACTGAAAGGTCCTCAGTCCATAGTTCAAGATGCTCCTTTTTGTTGAAAATCCACAGTCCAGAGAATTACAGCAAGAAGGGACAAAATGGAGGTGTCTCAGAGGTCTTTTATACCCTTTGTCATGTGCATGGAAATATACTGTCCCAAAACAGAAGTCACATCCCAGGAGCATGGAAAGTTAGTAGCCCAAGATGGAGTTTGAAATGTAGGTGCCTAGGGAAGTTTCTTCAAAAACAGAGGTGCTGGGTGAGCTTAAAAGCCTAAATACCTTTGTGTATCTGAGCCCTCTTGCTTTATATTTTATAGACCATTGGTCTCTTAGGACTCTATATAGGGGAAAGGGCACAAAGGAGAAGACCCAGGTTGCAGCAAGCTGTGTAAGATTCATAAGAGCTTGTAGAGATAAATTGCCTTAGTTTTCAGCAAGGTTATTGCTGAAACATTTAGCTGAAGTGAAAAAATTAAGTGCAGAAGTGTTTAACTGGGTAGTTGTAAATCACTTTGCTTCTATAAATCCTAATAATAAACTGTTAAACTATCGCCTCAGTCCTTAATCAGCCCATAATGCAGTTCTTTCACAAACATGGAACACCCTCGGGCTATCCTTACAATGCAGGTTCAAGAAAAACAACATACTAATTTACAGCTTTTACCATCAGGAGAGCCAGCGGGTCTACACTCAGCTCCATTTTTCTTCAATGAACAGAAGGATAATGACAGTTGTTCTTTCAATCAAATGAAATGGCCTCAAAAGAAATCTCACACATTTTAATTTACAGCAAGCCCATCCCTCATTGTGTTTATTACAAGGATTCCCAGCTTACATTTGTAAGCAAAGACACTTGTTCATAACCTGCCGTGATCTTAAATGAGGATTTCCATGGTGACAGGCTGCAGTTTGTTACAAATAATTGAGACCATAGCTCAGGCATTTCAACAGAATGCGTGTTACTGATTAGGGCCTTGTTCTGAAATCTTGATTCAAAGCCTCTTTTTGCTCATATTGAAAGCACATAAAGTTCTGTCAGAGCAACAACTTCAGGATAGGGCCCTTCATTTTCAGTATGGCAACTGTTCAGGTTCAGGGGCAACAGGATCAGGCATGCATGAAGGGATCAGTCACTCCTCTGCCTTCCTTTAACCACCCTGCCAATGTTCCCATGCTAGCCTATAGACCAAAGTCAGTCAGCAGCAAACCAGGGGACTGCAATCTGTGAGATTCTCATGACTGGGGCAGCATGCCCAGCTCCAATGCCCCTCCCCCCCAAAAAAACCTGCCCTCTGATAGGAGGAGGGGCAAAGGGAGCAACACTGGGGCCTGGTGATTCTAAAAGGCCCAGTGCTCCCAGCTGCTCCTATTGTGGCAGCAGTGGCACTCAGAGCCCGGGGCCCTTTAAATCACTGCTGGAGTGCCGCATTGTGTGATCCCTTCAGGTCTAAATGCTGTAGGGGTGGTGGGGCACATTCCAGTTGGCACTGAGGGCTGGCAGAGTAACTTCCCTTCCCTTATGCAATTACACAATCTAGCTCTAACTGGAAAGGGCTGTATGAACTGAAAGCATTACAGTGTAACTAGCAGGTCATATCTGCTATAAAAATATTGGAGATCCTTTGGTTCCAAGAGATGTTTCATCTTGTTTTATTTGAAAGTTCTTTCTTCCTCGTCATTCCTTGCAAGCCACACTCTGAAATATCATGGCCTTATTTTAAACGGAAGGTTTCTCAACAGCCTTTGTTTCATTGCAGGAGATTTCAGAAACTGTTCCCTGAGACCATTTTTGTGGTTTTCTTCTTAATCACAGACATTTTACAATGAGTCATTCCTCATCAGCTTCCCATCAGGAGGCTTTCGCTTTTATACAAAAGAAAACTACCAATAGAGAAAAAGAAGTATAGAGACAGGGATTTCAAAGCACAATTACCATTTCAATTTGTGAAAAGAATACATTGTTTTTCAGAGGGCATCACGTCCCTTCAGTTGTGACACTGTGCATTCATTCATAATTTTATTTTGTCTCTAATCCTTTCATTTGATTTTATATTCAAGTAAGTGAAGCTGATGTTTTTCCATCCATTATTGATTAGAGCAGTGTAATGCATTTTGCTTTAGCACTGGTGAACTTTGTTCTGGAACTCCAACTATATTCTACCTTCAGACACAGGGGGGATAGCTCTCACCAAAGCAACTGGAAATTATAAGTAGATATTCAAAGGCAGATTATCTCTGAGGTTCAAATCTTCCAAGGTATTTAGGCTCCTAGCTTCAATTTATTTCAGTGGAAATTAGGATCCTAAATATCTGCCCACGTACTTATGTAAGAGTATGTGATTCTAAGGAAAGTATAGTCCTGAGGTCTGTTTCTATAATTAAGAAATAATAGATTAAGAATGTAAACAGCAAGTAGTAATGGGATGAAACTATACACATGAAAATGTATGATAAGTACCAGGAAACATTACCTGGAATTTAGACTGAGGAATAGCCAACCCACTTCCCTGTGTCCTCCCTCCCCCTGTGTACGCATCTACTTTGGCTAGAAAGGGCTTGATTTTCAAATTACAATTCATACTTTGTTGGTCAGCATACACTGTACCCCTAAAAATTCAATCAAAATGTCCTATTTGGGACTATTTAAGCAAGTTGGAAGAGTCTGAATAGGTATTAATCGGAATTAATACCACAAAATCTTGCATAATTTCTTTCCATTCTGAGTGGAACACTAATAATAATCCACTTCACATATTTCCTAACAGGTGCATCTCTACTTCTCTGATATATAGGTTAATAGAAGAGATACTCAATGGAGCACCATCTGAGAAACTGGCCCAGCATATTGGAAGTGTGATTTATCACTAACAAATGAAATACTGTGCTTACAAAAATGTCACATGTATTTTTCAGTTCTGTTTCTCATTTTCCTTCCTCATTAGTTTATGCATGCTGATATTCCTGGGACATAGCTCAAGAGGAAAAAAAAACCTGAAGTGAAACAGAAAATCCTCAACAATGAGCAGCCATTTCCTTGTCCCACGTGAAAATGGACTGTATTGGTCTCGTTCTTTTAACATAGCACAAGGGGCATTTTAGCTATAATACATAGGAATCAGTTGCCTCAGTGCCAAAAACATCATTGTATTTATCTTCATATATACAACGGAAGTTTGTGTTTTGTACCCAGTTTTCTGCCTCTGAGTTCGCACGAGACTTCTATACATACTTCCTCACAATTTATAAACTTCCTGAAATGTCCACATCCCTCTTTCCCATAACTGAACTTCTGAGGTCTCTAACGTTGCTAATCCCATAGGGTACGTCTACACTAGCTCGTTAGTTCGAGCTAGGTAGGGTAATTAGGGCAAGCGGCGTTGCAAATGAAGCCCAGGATTTAAATATCCCGGGCTTCATTTGCATGTTCCCGGGCACTGCCATTTTTAAATCCCCCTTAGTCCGAACTCCGTGCCCGCGTGTTGCCACGGGCACGGAGTTCGGACTAAGGGGGATTTAAAAATGGCAGTGCCCGGGAACATGCAAATGAAGCCCGGGATATTTAAATCCCGGGGGCTTCATTTGCAACTCCGCTTGCCCTAATTACCCTACCTAACTCGAACTAACGAGCTAGTGTAGACGTACCCACAGGGATTCTTAAATTTGTCTCTCTGGCTATTCATCATCACTCCACTGAGATCTCTCATGTCCTGGAGCTTCCTTGCTGAGGAGTGTTCCAGAGTACTCTTTTCCCTAGCTGACGGCAGCTCACACTTATTATTTCCAGGATCTAAAATACTTTTTACTAGGGAGGGGAAAATTCAATCTGTTTAAACCCTCATCTAAACTAAGCCATGATTTTCGAATGGTCACTTTACTTTCTTTTCCCACTTTTGACTAGGCTAGGAATCACCTCTCTGATGAGCTTTTGGCACTGCTGTTTCTGTTGGGGAGGGAATCACAGCATATGAAGCTTAACTGAATTTAAAATGAACAGAAAATCAGCTCCCCCCCGCAACAATTGTAAACGTCTCCTGTTTACAACAGAACAGTGATGTATCTATAAAGTCAGATACAGAAGAAACATTTTATACAAGTAATTTGCTATAACAACCTTTTCACTAAAAATAAAACTTCCCTTTAATCTTACTCCTATATTATCTAAGGGGCTTTTAAGAGCCCTCGGTTGATTATGAATGGAGATGTTGCCACAGACCACTCCTGCATGTTCAGCATGGGACCTGTACAGTAATTGTTCTGTTTCAAAGAAATGTTTTTCCAATTTTGGATATGGTATTTCTATCATGGCACTCCGATTAATCTGCACAATGGTGGAGCACAACCTGCAACTTAACAGTGAGTAATGAATGGTCTTCTAGACAAAGAGCAGCTAGAGGGCAAGCAGATCTTGATAAAGGATTGCCTAATGAATGGTCTATACTATGCAGAGGAATCCAGTATTGTTGCCTTTAAACTGGCTATCTGATTATTTGGTGAAACCATGCTTCAGGATCTTCCCTAAAGACTTGTTATTGGCAGTTCAATAATCATTTATACTTATAGGCTATGTCTACACTGGCCCCTTTTCTGAAAGGGACATGCTAATTTTACAGGTCGTAATAGGGAAATCCGCGGGGGATTTAAATATCTCCCGCGGCATTTAAATAAAAATGTCCGCCGCTTTTTTTAGAAAAGCCGGAAAAGAGCGTCTACACTGGCCCCGATCCTCCGGAAAAAAGCCCTTTTCGGAGGATCTCTTATTCCTACTTTGAAGTAGGAATAAGAGATCCTCCGAAAAGGGCTTTTTTCCGGAGGATCGGGGCCAGTGTAGACGCTCTTTTCCGGATTTTCTAAAAGCCGGAAAAAAGCGGCGGACATTTTTATTTAAATGCCGCGGGGGATATTTAAATCCCCCGCGGATTTCTCTATTACGACCTGTAAAATTAGCATGCCCCTTTCGGAAAAGGGGCCAGTGTAGACGTACCCATACTGTATTACCTAAAGCAGCAATGGGCAACCAAGAATAGTGAGTTGGCCACGAGTGACCCTCCTTCATAATAGTGGGCTGCATAAACCGTGGTGGGCACTGGAGCCCTGCACTTCCTCCTCATCCTCCCTGCCAGCACTTTTAGCGTGCCAGGAATTGCCTAATCCATGCTTCACTCCTACTCTTCTCCCACCCTCCCGGAGCTTGTACACTGCAAACAGCTGCCCTGCCCTGCCCTATAGTCAAGTACTAGTACTCAGGATAGCTTTACAAAGCGACATTCTTGATTGCTTAATAGAATTGTATTTAAGAAAATAAATGTTTACATACTCAAGCTTATCCAATTACCATATTTTTACATCCTGTTTGAGCATTCATCTTTAAATCATCTGTTTTGTATTCAAGGAAACAGAAAACGTTCTATTGTCACTTCAGCTGTGTCAGACGCAAACTTGGCATTATTTATTTAGGCAAATATAAAAGTCATGTTGGTTTTGGCTGCCA
This sequence comes from Pelodiscus sinensis, assembly GCF_052426305.1. NCBI lineage: Eukaryota > Metazoa > Chordata > Testudines > Trionychidae > Pelodiscus > Pelodiscus sinensis. The sequence goes on from NC_143053.1 coordinate 90,531,136, forward strand.
TTAAATTTACAAGCACTAGCTGACAATCTGTAGCCAAGGATACTCTGTACACATTCACTGGGTAAATACCATTCCTGTTTATTCAGTTATTCTCATAGTAATTAAAGTAAACAGCCTGGTTTCACTGCTGTTTCTTGTGCTTTCTTCCGTTAGAGAAACATATTCTTAAATTGGTTCTCTATCATGTTGATAGTATAGCTTTCACGTTAGGTTTGAGGGGGATGGTTCAAATGAAATAAGAATATTTTTTCTCTACACCTTTCCTCACAAAATAGATTAATTCTTTATTAGAAAGGTAAAAAAACTGACTAGCTGTTTCATGTTTTATTTAAATTTCCTTTCCTGCAGCTTCAGTTTCCAGGCAGAATTGGAAGTGTAACAATATTATAGGTCTCCTTCAACCCCCTCCCGGCTTATGAATCTGGGCAAATGCAGTGACCATGCTGATGGTGATTCCATTCATTAGTCATAGACCGCAGTAGTGAGCGCTGTAAATGTACCTAGGTAGACAGACAAGCAGTTTGGAATTCATGGCTATCATGGGCCTGTCCCAAGGTCACCCCTACTTTCTGGCTGAGCTCAGACCTCATCATTGTCTCACTGGTGCCCATTAAATTCATTGATTCCACGTCTTTTTGAAAAATATTCAAGCTTGATTTTAAAATTGCTAATGATAGAGAATCCACTATGACTTTTAATACAGGTTGAACCTTTAAAATCTGGGATTCTGGTCTGGCAACATCCGTGTTCTGGTAGATTGGACCAGAGAGCCCCAGCTGTCCAATTTCAGAAGTGCTACCTGAGCTGGGCTGGCGGTGGGGAGCGCATCCCCAATAGGGCTGGCATGGTGGGGAGCATAGCTCTGGCCAGGGCTGGCAGCGGGGAGTGCAGCCTCAGCCAGGGCTAGAGTCAGCAAGGCCAGCAGCTGGGCACACAGCCCAGGCTGACACTGTTGGGGGTGCAGCCCTGGCCAGAGTTGGAGGCAGCAGGGCCAGCTCCTGTACAGGGCTGGCATGATGAGGGACGCAGCCCTGGACAGGGCTGGCAGGGTAGGGGGCTAGAGGCAGTGGCAGGCAACAGGGATCACAGTCCCAGCCGGGAGCAGAGCCCTACTCCTGTGTAGAGAGCCCCTTATTTGGAAAAATCTGTGATTTGGGACCACTCAGGTCCTAAGGGTGCTGGACGAGGGAGGTTTGATCTATATCAGTTATTTACTAAAATAAAATAAAAGGCAATGAATAGTCTAGTAGCACCTTAAAGACTAACAAAACATGTAGATGGTATCATGAGCTTTCATGGGCAAAACCCACTTCTTCAGATGACTGGAGTATGGGTTTTGCCCACGAAAGCTCATGATACCATCTACATGTTTTGTTAGTCTTTTAAGGTGCTACACCACTATTCATTGTTTTTTAAGTTTTTCTAGTTACAGACTAACTCGGCTACCCCTCTGATGCAATTATTTACTCTCACTGTTAAAAAATTTGTGCCTTGTTGCTAGTCTGAATTTGTCAAGGTTCAGCTTTCAACCATTGAATCATGTTATACCTTTTTCTGCGGGACTGAAGAGCTCCTTAAATATTTGTGCCCCCATGTAGATACTTATAGACTACATCTAGACTGGCATGATTTTCCGCAAATGCTTTTAACGGAAAAGTTTTCTATTAAAAGCATTTGCGGAAAAGAGCGTCTAGATTGGCACGGACGCTTTTCCGCAAAAGCACTTTTTGCGGAAAAGTGTCCGTGCCAATCTAGACGCGCTTTTGCGCAAAAAAGCCCCGATCGCCATTTTCGCTTTTTTGCGCAAAACAAATCTGAGCTGTCAACACTGGCCATTTTGCGCAAAAGGACTTTTTTCCGAATGGGAGCAGCATAGTATTTCCGCAAGAGGCACTGATTTCTTACATGAGATCATCAGTGTTCTTGCGGAAATTCAAGCAGCCAGTGTAGACAGCTGGCAAATTTTTCTGCAAAAGCAGCTGCTTTTGCGGAAAAACTTGCCAGTCTAGACACAGCTATGGAGTAAACAAATCACCCCTTAATTTTCTTTTTAAGCTAAAGGAGCTCAATCTGTCGCTCTAACCATTTTTTCTAATACTTTAATCATTCTTGTGGCTCTACTCTGAACCCTCTCCAATTATTCAACTGCCTTCTTAAATTGTGGATATTTGAACTGGGCACAGTATTCAAGCACTGGTCACTCTAGTGCTAAATGCAGAGGTAGAATAAATTCTCTGCTCCTACTCATGATTTTCATGTATGTGTCCATGCCCTTTTGGCTCTTTGAGCTCTGTTCAGTTGATTGTCTGCTGCGACACCCAAAAGAGAGCTACTGCTTCCTAGGATAGAGTTCCCCTATGCTATAAGTAGGGCCTTGTGATGAGGTGTGACCTACCACGCTAGCACCTCCTGCTGTTCATCTTGCAGATCAGCTCCACAGGTGGGTGTTTCAACTCCTGGTGGTGTCTTGCACACTGTCACTTCTTCTCCTGGACCTGAGTTGCTCCAGAGATCGCGATATCCTCTTCATGACACAGCCATCTGGGTGTGCCACAGTCAATGCTTCCTTTCTTCTCAGGGACAGTCCAACTGTGCAGACACTTCCTCAGTGGTGAGTGAAGGTAGGCATGCCCACCCACTGCTTTAGGTCCCAGCTCAGAAATCAGCCATATGCTGCATCTCATCCAACTCTTGGTACCTTTCCCTGGGTCACTTCTTTGCAGCCCTAGCACCCTCTAAACCCTGATCTCAAGGCCTCAGCATGCCAGTCTTAGCAGCCAGCTAAGGAGCTACCTCTTACTCCCCTTATCCTACCCAGCACTAGTCATTCCAGTGAGCTAGTAGTCTTCTTCCTCCTGCAAGGCAGCCAATCCCTCTTCATGCTTCAGGGAGCAAGGATATGTGTTCTGCTCTGCAACTCTTCTTACATGCGCCTGCCTGGCCCTAATTGGTTGCTTCTCATAGCCCCTCCTGTATTGGCTGCTTTCTGCTCAGCTTCCCTAAGGCTTCATTAACCCTTTACAGGCCAGTGTGGGGGCAGACACACCATCACAAGCCTACATTCTTTGTTTCCAGATGTATACATTGAGCTATATTTAAAAAAATATTTTCTTGCACTCAGTTTGTTAAGCAATCCCAATAGGTAGGAATCTATAACCTGCCCTCTTCAATATTTATCACTCACCCAATTTCTGTGTCATCTGCAAACATTATCTGTGATGATTTTGTGCTTTCTTCAAGGTCAAATGTTAAATGGCACAGGGCCAAAAACTTATTCCTTTGGAAACCCAATAGAAACACACCCACTCAATAATGACTCCCGAGTGTGATTTGGTAGTCTGGTGCAGACACCAATGTATATAACGTCTTAGACTTTGCCTGTTAGGCTATTGATCCATAAGCATTCAAGATCATTTTCTTCTGCGTTATCCGTGATTTGAAACAGCTAATGCCATTTTTTTATAGTACCCATGGTTCCTAAATAAGTTATAAGCATTGATTTTGTCATTCAAACTGTGTGAATCATCCCACGACATTTCAGTAATACCAACTAAGTCGAATTTGTGCTCATACACAATCAATTCCAATTCCTCATTTGTTACCTAGGCTCCCAACCCTGGTGTATAAGCAAAAAAAGATTTTCTTCCCATTGTATCTTTTGGTTCCTTATTTAATTTTATTCTCAATATTGTGACTTTGTGCTGAGTGCAGTAAGTGGAGTGGGAACATAAGAACGGCCATATTGGGTCAGAACAAAGGTCCATCTAGCTCAGTATCCTGTCTGCTGACAGTTGCCAATACCAGATGCCCCATAAGGAGGGATCACAACAGGTAATCCTCATGTGATCCCTCCTCTGTCTCCCACTTCCATGGAAACAGAGGCAAGGGACATCTGGCTAATAGCCATTGATGGACCTAAACTTCATGAATCAATCTAGCTCTTTTTTGAACCTTGTTAAAGTTCTAGCCTTCACTGCATCCTCTGGCAAGGAGTTCCACAGGTTGACTGTGCGCTGAGTGATGAAAAACTTCCTTTTGTTTGTTTTAAACCTGCTACCTATTAATTTATTTGGTGACCTCTAGTTCTTATATTCTGGGAATAAGTAAATAACTTTTCCTTATTCACTTTTTTCACAGCTGCAGAAATGGTGTTCCTGTACTTCTGGGCACTTTTGAACTCTCACCCAATGCACATATGAAGTCATGCCCCCTGGAGGATTCCATTTTATATAGAAACTCACTAGGATGTGTGCGCGCCATGCAAAAATGTTTGCACAGAATGTCCTGTGCATAATATATTTAAAAACCCACCTTTGATTAGTTTTGAATTGTCTTTTTTTAGACTTTCAGAGGCTAAAAATAGCAAGTCTGTAAGAGAACACACATTTGGAGGAAGCCTTGGAAAAGTTTTACTGTATTTGACTTTTTCTTCCCACGGTTAAAAAAAGCCTATTGATTTGTTGTGTTTCTGAAAGAAAGCTAACAAATCAAATGCTATTGATGCCTCTAACTTGGCTGAAGTAGAAAGAATTATTTACTTGTAGCAGGTACTCACATGCTATGTTTTCAGGGTGGCACTCTTTTTTAATGAGTTGATCGCTGAGGAATATTCGGGCTCCATGACCTAGAAAAACCATGCAATCATCCGGCCCCATTTTCCCCCTTGTTAATAACTAAGCAAGGGTTCTTAAACAAGAGTCCCCCTTTGTTCTGGGGGGAATTATTTCTTTAGTCTTTTTTCTACATGTCTCTCAGGCCCCACCCTTCTTCAGTAAGGAGTTTCACCACCCTTCTTCTTGGAGTCTATATTACTTCAGAACAGCTGGAGTCTGAGAACCGGCTTCTCCCCAGCTGACCTCCTGCTTGTAGCCAGACATAAACCCCGCCCCCTCCCTGCTCCTCCCTCTGACATCCTTAGGAGAGAGAAATCCTTGAGAGCAAAACTCTGTCTTTCAAAGGCTCCAGGGCCTCCAGAGGTGCTGGAATAACAATGGCCCTGGATGCTAGACAGGAACCAGATAACAGCGACAATTGGCCCAGCAGGCGGTCGGGGGCCTTGGGCTACCTTTGGCTGGTACCAGTATTGATACCCCTACACACACTGTCCCAGAAGAGGAATCTGCCGCCCCCTCAGAAAAAGAATGTCTGGCCCTAATGATTTAGTTACCTCCACCTCACAGGTGCAAATTAAGCTTTGGACCCCCTGTGGGAATGGGCGTCACAAAGACGTTCCAACTTAATTGGCATTTGAATGACAAGAGAAGCGTCTACGTGACCACAGGGGTATAAAGTGGAGCCTTGTGCCCCACTCTAATTGGAGATCCACCCATAAACCTGTTGGTCAGGCGGTCTTGGACCCCCGAGACTTTAGAGATGCCTTCGTCTCATACTGACTGCTTTCCATTGGGATTGAGAGAAACGCTGGCTTCGCCGGAGTAAGGATCGCTGGGGTGAGAATATACCTGCTAGGTGTCTATTTTTGTGCGCATTCAATAAGAGCTCAGAGAACCAAAAGGGTTTCATGGTACCTTTAAGTGACTTTTCATTGTAATTTCTGTCTTGTCCTTTTGTAGTGGCTGTGTTATCTGTAACACAGCAGTAACATTTAACAGCTAAGCTTGCCTTGTAACAATAAAATAGTAACTGTTTAAGCTTTAACCTGACCCCTCCTGTTGCTGTAACAGAACCAAACACAATAAAAAAGAACCATAACCAGTCAGGGGTAAACGCAGTAAGAGCTGAGTGTTGAGTCGTGCTGCCTCCACGGGGCAGATTCTCGGGGCACCCGTCAGCCTCCCTGGCTACCCACTGCGAAGGGACTTTTGTCCTAGCAGTCGAAGTCTCAGGTGTAACGAGCTCTCTCTGCACCACCTTGGGGCACCTGTCAGCCTCTCTGGCTGCCTGCTGCAAAGGGACTCTGTCCTAGCAGTCAAAGACTTGGGTGTGATAAGTCTCACAGACCACTCACTACCCCAGCCACCAGCTAACACTGTGATAGCTCAGGCTACGTCTAGACTACAGGCTTCTTCCTCAAGAAGCTTTTATCAGAAGAGATCTTCTGCAAAAACTTCTTGTGCAAGAACGCATCCACAGTGCAAAAGCGCATTGAAAAAGTGATGGGCATTTGCAAAAGAGAGCATCCAGACTGCAGGGACGCTCCCTTGAAAGTAAACATCTGTGCTTTTTCCTCTTTCCTCTTTTTGCACAAAAACCCCCTCTTCTCCGTCCACACACACAAAAAGAACTCTTTTACAAAAAGGCTTCTTTCTCATAGAAAGAGGAGTACCAACAGCACAAAAACCCCTCTGTTCTTTCGATTCTGATCTTGTCTGTCCTGTCTTCAGGAAGAGACAGAAATTAAACAGCCTTCTTTCCCTGCTTGTTCTGACTGGCTGGGAGAGAGGGCAGCCTTGTCCTCTGAACTTTACAGGCTTCTGATCCCAGATCCTTAAAGAGAGGTAGCAGCCTGGATTTTCCCCAAACATTAGCTATCATCCAACTCCTTCCTTTGCTTGTATCTAGGTCCTTCTCTATGCTAAAGCCTCAGGTACCTTAGGAATGGGTGGTAACAGACCCCTAGTTCTTACTACATCTATGTGGGTATGTCTACACTTGCACCCTAGTTCAAACTAGGGATGCAAATGTAGGCAACTGAAATTGCTAATGAAGCAGGAATTTAAATATCCTTCACTTCATTAGCATGATCTCTCCGGCGTATTACTCCACTGAACAGCTGATTCCAAAGTGAAAGTGCACACTGGGAAGTGGGACACTTGCGCGCCCGGGAGCGCCCCCCCATAGCTGCATGCCCGGGGGCGGCCCCCCCCACAGCCGCATGCCCGGGGCCGTTGCCCCCACCCTCGCCACATGCCCGGGGCCGTCGCCGCCACCCTCAAGTGCTGCGTGCACGGGGCCGGCGCTCCCCCCGCCAAGCGCCGCGCGCCCGGGGCCGGCGCTCTCCCCCCCAAGCGCCGCGCGCCCGGGGCCGGCACTCTCCCCCCCCCCAAGCGCTGTGCACCTGGGGCCGGCGCCCCCTGCAAGCGCCTCGCGCCCAGAGCGCGGGCGGCCAATCTGCGGCGCTCCCGGGGCCGGCGCTCACTGTGCGCCATGTGCCCGGGGCCAGGCCAGCCCCGAGCACTTGGTGGGTGCATACAAATGCCCCCACGGGCGCCATGGCGCCCGCGGGCACCGTGTTGGGGACCACGGGTCTATTGTGCCATGAATCAATGGTGATAGTTCCTCAAGGTCTATTGTCTTTGACATCTCAGAAAGTGCTGCCAAAATGCCACTGAGCTTCTCATTGAGAGCCTGTGCCTGTGCATAAATACTTGTACTGCAATGAGAAGCTGGAGTAGGAGCGCATCATTCACCTGATCCATGACTTTGACCCTGTTTTGCAGGAGTATTTGTGTGGATATAAAGTGTGACCCAGAATTGCCACTTTCACATGTAGTAAGGTGACTTCTGTACCTATGTCCAGGAAGAACCAACAACACATCACTTAACAGTTCCTAGAGTGCCTCCTTGTGATGCAAAGAATCCTGAAGAGGTAGCATTAAACTTGTGTACCTAAAACAGCTGTGTAAACACAAGTAGTTCCTTGTATCCATTGTTCTATGTGTGCCCAGAAAGGGAAATGTTGTGAGTTTGGCTGGCACACGCCAACATGAACTAAATCCAGAACACAGGGATGTGGACCAGTGTAGACATATCCATGGATAGACATGGATGTGGACAAGCTGTTCTGATATTACTGTATGGAAGAGCCTGTCTCCTATCTCTGTTCTCTGAAGACATCTGCTTCTCATTGATTGGCCATCAAAACAAAGGTTTCCTTTCTCAAACACCATTATCAGGCAGTAAAATTAAATGTTGAATGAACTTCAACATGTTACACTTGTACACTTCTTATAATACATCCCATCTCACTTTGGTTATGGAGAATAATTTTAGTTAGTGATTTAATTGTAAGGTAAAGCAGGCCTGACTTCCTGACCTGTGTCTAGTACCGGCCTGAGAAAGGGCAGAGGGAACTTTAAGCTGTCTTTACGTTCACTTAATCTCAAAGTTACTGGAAACTGACCTGGTGCATCCATAAGTGTGCATCCTGCTCTAGCCTACCCTGGACTGTAACAATATGGTTTTTCTGTAGCAGGCCTGAACCAAAGCTTTCCTCTGCAGCCAGGCTGAAGAGCAGCAATCATTAGCTATAAGGCCTAGAGTCACATACTCACATTCCATTTAGCTTGAACCAACCCCTTTGGTTCGAACTAACATTACTCCTCTGGTTTTTGTTGTCATCAGCTTTGAACTGGCTGAAGCTGTTAATATGCTTGTGCTTGTGAAATTTACCACTTTAGGATACCTAGAATGTGTGTAAACAGTGAGATGAAGTTCTGCTGGGAACAATGAGATGAAGGCTCTACTAATAACCCATGTGTTTGTACTTCTCATTATTGATGCTGGTATATAACCCCAACTCATAAATGGTTACATATAAAACAAAGCACATAACACTTAGAATCTGACTTCATTTTAACAGGTTTTGATTTGTCTAAAGCAGCTCATCTTACCTAAAGCAACCAACATGGCTGGGATCTCCCTTTCATGCATGTGAACCAGAGCTATAGTGATTGCTTCACCAGTGACGGATAAGATGGCATCTTTTTTCTTTCTTCTTATAATCCTCCAATGTTCAGTATTTTGTGCCAGAATCAGGATGACCTCCCAGGGTTTATTCTCCAGTGCCTTGTCTCTTCTTGACTTCCAATCTCTCTGTTGACTTGTATGTACATAGAGGTTCCATTAGGTTGGCCTACAACAGTGGTCCCCAATGCAGTGCCTGTGGGCGCCATGGCACCTGCCAGGGCATTTATGTGTTTCTGTCTAGTGACCAGGGCCGGCCCGAGCCATTCTTGTGCACATGGCACATGCACGGTACCACCGCCGGGCGTGTGGCATATGCGCGGCCCTGCTCCTGGGTGCCCGGCAGCCTCAAAAGGTTGTGGACCACTGGCCTATAATGATTAATCGAAATAGCCAACAGAGGTATCCTGATTGAACCAAAATGTATGGATCAGCTCTGTCTTTGCACACAGATTTTAAAACACATTTTCAGTACCTATGCCCAACTTTTAAAATATTACTTCCCATATATCTCACAAGGTTTATGGAAATCAGTATGACAAGCTTTTTTTAGCTACCTGACTTGACATTTTTGGATAAATATTGTAAAAGCAATGTGGTGGTTTATAGTGAGTTCGTCAGGCCTCTCATGAATTACTATTACAGAACAGTGAACCCTTTACCAGCTGGCACTGAGTGACTCTTATAGTCACATATGTATTGTAAGATGTGGTTTGACCTGTCTCTGCACTGCTGTGCATGGAACAGAAATTAATGCTGAAAGATACAAAACTATACATACCATGGGACTCATCTAGCTTTCACACACGCAATAACATCAATGAGCAGTTGGGGAGTTACCTATGCAATCGCTGCAGAACTCTGCATCGTTCATGTCACTTTTGGATATACACGGGGGAACTTGTTTGATTTTTGTTCTATTCATTTCCCTGAATGGCAGGATTGTGAAAAATGAACTATCAAGTTATGGAACATGGCATATTACAAAGGTTTCCCTAGATATCAGTGTATACAAAAGGTTAACAATAAGGTCAGTGAATGCATAATTTAATTTCCTCAGTAACCTTACTTTACTGATGGCTCTTTCCTATACTTTTCTATGCATAGGAATTAGGCACATGGTCAAATGTTATGCTCATGTTCTTTGAGGGGCACAGTTCCTGAACTGTCCATATTGAAGCAATAGTTTTTATACATAAAATCCCACCTACCACACCTGTAGAATGTTGACAGGAGAAAAAAAGACACTGAAATAAAATCTACTTTTTAATGACAGTGAGAGACACTCAATGTGTTGCAAATATAAATGGACCAGTACTAGAAATGCACCGTACAATGCAACTGCAGTTGGCAGAGGATGTAATATTAGCATATAAACATACAATGTTGCCTTCGTATCAGCATATATCTCAAGGGAACATATGAAGAACCCACAAAAAAACCCAATTTCAGATGAAATTATACGTAAGAAGGCAAGATAAAAACCAAACTAAACCCTATCCAAACTACAAAACCAACAATAGTTAAATGCTCCCAAAATGTAATCTCTTTGAGCCAATCAGAGGAAGTGGTCAATCCATATATAAACAAAGTCATCAATTGCCCCACCTCCATCACCCTCAAGCCCACATCAGATGGCATAACTTGAATAGTTCCTTGTTGATCAGGAAATCCTCAGTTAATTCAGAAAATTCATAGTTCAAGAAGATGTCAAAGTCACTATGATGGGGAACTTCTGTTCAGATAGAAACGACACAATCCTGTATCAACTCTATCCTGGAAAACACAATATGGATGTACTGTATATCCAGCTCTTTTGTTGCTGTTGTTGGCTGGGGGAGCAACCTCCTGAGTTGCATATGACACATATACACTATCTCAATTAATTTACCTACTCATCTTGCACAGAATGCCTGTCTAATCTAGATAATCAGTTGCCGTGGTAGTCAGGAACCAAATACAACAGCTACAAAGTTTCAATCTCACATGGCAGAGGGCGGGAAGAAAAGGCACAGAGAACCAACCAGAAGGGATGTATGCAAATGGATACTGTCCTCTTCAGTGAAGACCCTGATACTTAATGCAATGTACTGTGTTTTGTTTTTGTTTTTGTGTGGCCTAACTTTAATTATCTATAGTGCCGTAAATTTCTTATTTTTTTCCTTTCTTGGTTTATGTTCATTTTAAATTTATAATTTCTGGTTGTCTCAGTGTGCATCTATCTTCTTTAACTTAGTATAGTTTCTTAATTCTCGCTTTTGATTTTAGCATGTTTGGGAGGTATTCACAAGGGCTCTGCGTTCCTTTACATTGAACACATTCCAGGAGTTAGGCACCTATGCCAGCTCATACGTGATGGTTCTGACATGTCTCAGGGTACAATCTGGATTGTTAAATCATTGTGTCCCATTTAACTCCTCAGTCTGGTGTGTCCATAGGCAGTTTGTAAGGGCCCCAGACCCACCTACAGCCTTGCCCCTTCTGCTGAGGCCCCTCCCCCACCACAGGGAGAGGAGCAGGCATGCACGCCCCAACCTCCACAGCCCTGTAGCACTGGGGAGGGAGGAGGGTACACGGCCTGAGCCTCTGCAGTCCTGGAGTACTGAGGAAGGTGGGTGCTCCAGGGCAGCAACGCTTCAACTAAGTATGCCTACAGCAGGCATTCTGGGGGTGGAGCGTGGGCACAGCCATGCTTGGCAGTTTGGGAAGGCAAAGCCTTCCCCCGCTTAGGATATTGGATGCCTATGGCTTTGTCTTACTTTGCGGTATGAACTACCACTCTGCACACTCACTATATCCTCTAGCATGCAAATCATCCCCAGGCAAGTACCAGAGAGCTATGCCTAGCTACTCTTGAATTGCATATTGAGTGACACCTACATATTCCTAGTCCCAGCCCTTACATCCCATACATGTGCAGCTTAAATTATTCAAGACCCCCTTTATCACATTAAGTTAATTAATTATCATTCCATCAAAGGGTATGAATATACACCAGCCTTCGTACCCTGAGTAGATTCCCCAAACTTCCATAAAAATTTATTTCTCTACGATAAAACATTTCAATGAGATCACTGATTACAGAAAGATGGATTTTTTAAAGATTGCAAGTGGCATAGACATAGAAGAGCAGGACTGGTTACAAAAAGAAAAAACAAAACAAAAAAAACCCCAAACTGCAAGCTGCTTCTTAAATTTTACCAGGCTAAGTAAAATTTGAAGCAATCAGGTTTCTCTTGTCGTGGCTCCTTTAACAGGTCTAAATTAACTTGGATCATGGTTGAGACTTGCTTTCTTGGAAGGTAGCTGTTTGCAGTGATGAAGAGCGGCATTTTCAAAATTAAAAAATATTTGTTAGTCCAAGTGAATGTATTGTTCAGGGACATTATATTAAAATGGGATAGCTAAGCCTAAATGCAGACCTTTCCCCTTACCTGCCAGTTTCCTTTGCTAGGCTAGGAGGATTCTTCTCTGCACTTGGCCAGTGGAAGGCCAAGTGCTTGCCTGGAGCAAATTTCCCTAATTCTGCCTGCAGGCTAAGTATTCCAAATTAGATTAGCCCCTTTATGATGGGAGAACACCTACATCTTTTGTCTCAAGTCCTAGTCATGCTGATGCTGTTTTTCCATGCACTCATGCCAACCCAGGTGTGACCTACACCTACTCCATTCAATGCTTATTTCTCCTGCTCCTGTTATCAAAGTTAATCCTTTGATACCAAATAGGTAGCAATACAAAAGTATGTTGGTAAACTGAGTTGCACCTAATTTTCTAGATATACAAAAATTTCTCACATTCTTCACAGTTCCCATAAAATGTGGGCCATTGTGTTCATCCTGAAGTATTAATTTTAGCAGCCTCCATGCAAATTAAAGCCATCAGCTGAGGCTTTGAAAGTTTGCTATTCTATCAAAAGCCAAAACATTCACTCACAGGAGTCATTTGCAAAGGACAAATTATTAGCAGTCTCCTAATGAATGGTCACAAAAACAAGCTCAGTAATGAGCTATCTACAGAATAAAGAAGCCCTGCTGATGATAGCTCTAAAAGTAGGACACACACAAAACCAATGTGACAGCAAACTGAAAAAATCACCAGTGAAAGCAAGCGGCCATGTAATATACAAATGTCACCCAGGAACAGAAAATGCACGGAAATATAAGTGTAATTAGAAATGCCATTGAAAAGAAGTTTTTCTAAATGAAACGACTGCTAATGCTCTCCCTGTTGGGTTCTACCACTGAAAATAAATTTGTCAAGAAAAGAAGGGCTGGAATTCTTGCTGCCCAAAACCCTGTAATACTTTGTTATTCACTGTTTATAGGGTGCCTTCATGAAGCTAATTCACTATGCCCTGCATTCCAGTTCCTCATTGTTGAAAAAGGAAACAAACTTTAGAAGGGCAACACAACCAACCCTCCTTCCTAATTTATTTTTTTCTCTTGGCCTCCCATTATTAATATCTTTTTGGTTTCTATCTGACTGTAAGCCTAGGTATAGTTTGACGGCTATTTTGGTGGTGGAGGTGGGGGGAGCAGCTTCAGCCAGATCAATAGGCCCATGTGTGAGGGGGAGACACATTAGCCAGGGGAGCCCCACCTGCTGCTGCTGTCCACTATAGAGACCTAAGTGCAGCTGCATCTGGACTTGATGCTGCTGCTTTTCTGGTTCCTCCCAGGGCTGCTGCTGCTGCTGCCATGTGCATGCCTCTTGCCAGGCTCCTGCTTCCTCACCTCACTACATAGAGACATGCAGCAGGCCCCATGGGCACCTGGGAGATGAGGAAGAGGAGGCGGGGAAAGCCAGGCATCAGGGACTGCTAGCAGCATCCATTCTTTTGCATTAAATTAAATGCACTGAGCTTCAACCACCTGACCACAGCAACCACTTGATCACACCCCTTTCCCCCTGCAGGACTGCCCTGTTTGGGAGTTCCTTCTGCTTCTCTCCAAATGACTCTCAGGACTGTAAATTATTTCAAGAAGGGTCTGGTTTCCTTTTGCCTTTTGTAAAGGCCCAGAAGAAGAACACAGAAACATCCTTCCCTCCCAAAATAACCCAGCTCTTCTCCTTAGAACTGAGTAATCTTAATAAAACTGAAACTCTTTCCTTGATGAGGAAGTTAAACACACAGGCTAAGATTTCTCTTCATGATAGCTGAGGAGGACTCAGGGCAGGATATTAATTTTAGTTACATTGGTTTGGCCTGCTGGGGCTAAGGAAAGGAGTGTTGCCCGTGGGAGAATGTGTTCTCAGCTAGGAAGTCAATTATGTCATAGTCTAGAAGATGCTGAGCACCTTTGCTGCCTATGGACTTCAACATCTCCCAGGACAGGGCCCTGTCAACAAGCACAGTTCTTGCTTGACTTAGAACAGGTCAGCACTTGGTGCAGCTGCACCACTGTGGCACTTCTCATGAAGGCACACTAAGCTGGCAGGAGAGGGCTTAATAACTCCACCTCCATGAGAAGCTGTAGCTGTGTGGGATGGAGAAGCTCTTCCACAGACATAGCACTCTTCACATGGGTTGTTGGTGGTGGTTAGGACAATACAGCCATGTTGCAGAGGTGTGTGGATTGAAGTGACTGTATGGTGTAGATCCAGTATCAGTGTTTAAACCTAGCTTTCCTTGGGGTTTGGCTTTACCAGCAACAAAACTGACACCAAGCATCCTCCCTAAACTGAGCTGTTCCTAGGGCTTGTGCTAATGCTCTCGGTTCCTTTCTCTAGAGACTCTACTATCTTCATTGTAACTTCACCAGCAATAACGATTTACAGATCAGTGCTCATTTCTTTGGGACCATTCCTCTTCTCCCATGGAAGCCTCGCTCCTGGGATGAGGTTTACTTGGGAGGTTGACAAATGCCTTTGATGTCGACCGCAGAGCGTCCAGACTACCGCGCTGAGCCGACAAACAGCTGATCAGCTCAGTGCAGCAGCCATTTAAATTTAAATGAAGAGGCGATTATTTAAATCACTGCTTCATTTTCCTATGCCGGATAGCCTAATCTACATGCCTCTGTTGCCAGAGGCTTGTAGTCTAGACGTACCCTATCTGTCAGATAGGGATGACTTGAATTGGGCTGCATAAGAACAAAGGCTTCAATTCTTGAGTTCAACAGAGTTTTGTGTTGCACAGAAATCAGAGTTTCTATACAGTCTTTGCATTCCTCCAGTCCCCAGAGTTGCCACCGAGTAGTTAGGACCCTGGAGTAAATTAGATCAACCATAAACTGTTGTGACAGCTTGGAATTGCCAGAAGTGCACGGGGCTCTGGCCATGTTCCCATGAAATCTCTTGTTGCAGAGCCAGGTTTGATGGCTCTGCACAAGACAGATATTTCCCTGCTCCAGGGAAATCCACTGTTGCCCACTGTTAAGGCTGGTTTGCATTGCTAGAGCAATACCAGGATGGCATATCTGATCCAATTTGCCACCCTTTTGCCCAGCACTAGAATATTTGCTAGAAGATTTACCCAGCTTTGTTCAGGTAGCTAATTCAATTAATTTATGTTTTTCTTCATTTACATCATTGTTCTGGAATGGGGCTGAGGATGAGGGGTTCAGTATGCATGTTACCCGAGGATAGAGGACAACCCCAGCCCTTTGTCACTGCAGCAGTTTGGGGCCAGGTGAGAATCACATGTCCATGGTTACTGCAGCTCCCCGGGCACAACCGGGAGAGGGGTGCATGTCCCCCCAGTTGGGGAAGAGACAGCCAGACACACAGACAAACTCTCTCAAATATATAGTAGATAGCTGTCCCTTTTTCCACCTCTGCCCCGGTTTCTCAATGGGATTAAAGCTGTCCCAGTCCCCATCTGTGGCCCCTTGAAGCCTCCCTGTGATCATTATATACCAGCACCTCCCTCCCCCCCTTTCCATCATTCCATACTGTAACTGTCCCTCCTGTCAGACCCATCTCTTTCCATTTTGAGAGAAACAATCTAATTCCAGGCACATCCCATTGTCCTGGCACAACCAATCCCTGACCTCGCTTTGCTCTAAGTTAGGATAAGAGGAAGCTGCATACCAAATTTGGTGGTCCTAGCTCTTACCGTTTAGGAGGAGTTCTTGAACAAATGACGGATAGATGGATGCACATATCTAAATAACATTGTAAGATTTCAGGGATTAAAGCCAGTGGGCCACTGCATTGCCTTACAGTACATGGAAATGTTGCATGGTAATAATTTGACTGGAATTATTTGTTAGCATTGTGCAGCATACTTTTCTGGTTTTGCTGATGTAAAACTCCAGGAAAATAAATATACTGAAGCGGTTTTCAACCAGGGAGACATGTACCACTGGGGGTGCACAGCAATCTTCCAGGGGTTACATCAACTCATCAACAGGCTACTAGTTTTGCAACAGGCTACTTGCTACAGTCAGTGCAAGCTAAAATTTCATACAGACAAGGACTTGTTTATATGGCTCTACATACCTTATCCATGTTTCTCAGCCTGGGGATTGTGATTTATTTTATAATCATATGGTAAAAATGAGAAAGTAGGCAATTTTTTAGTAATAGTGGGCTGAGACACAGTTTCCATTTTTGGGTCTGATTTTGTAAGCAAGCAGTTTTTAAGGGAGGTATAACTTGTGGTTATACAAGTCAAAGGGGTAGTAGAGTAATCTGGTAAGGTTGAAAACCATTGATATTTAACTTGTCTCCCCTTTACATCAGAAACATCTCAGGAAAAATCTGGAAGTAATCCTTTTTTGTCAGGTCCTCTGATTCCACGAACTCTACAGAAGTCTTAATTAGAAATGCTCTAGCCTTCCAAGGGCACAGATTACTCATGGAAAAGAGATTGGGTTTGAACAAAAAGGTGTGAACACATCTTCATTGTCTGCCCTTATGGCCAATAAACAATAATGTGAATGTTTCTCTGAGAAGAAAAAGGGGGAACCCAGAAGTAAGCTAGTTAAGAACTTAAGAAAATACGGCTAACATGCTAGATTCCAACCAAATCAAAACCTTTTTCTTGGATTTGGAATTTAATAAGAAGAAAATCTCAGTTCTTCATTCATGGATTTTAAACCTAACATTTCTGGTTAATCTATAGTATTTCTTTTTGATATCTAGTCTAAGTGATGATGAATCCATTACAACCTGTGGTAAATTGTTGCAATGGTTAATTACCCCAAATCTTCATCTTATTTCTCTTACGAATTTCTCTAATTTCAGTTTCCAGCTATGGAATTTGATTTGTTTTTTTATGGTGTCTACTATCACAAGTCCCAGTAGGTATTTGTACCATGCTACCTCCTAACATTCTGTTTAATAAGCTAACTTAATTGATTTCCTGGCAGAGCTTGTTGGGGATGTTTGTTGGAATGATTTTCTGAAGGCAAATGCTTTTTTGCAAAAATCAAAATTTTCTTTCGGAATGTTTCCATTTTCTGTCAGGAAAAATGAAAATGATGGCTCCAGAACTAACCACCTGGCAGGAAAGTTCTTGCCAATTTTATTGCCAGCTCCAGGAGGGCCTTTGAGGCTGCACATCCTGCCTTTCCCCTACCCCCTTCCCCTGGTTATGCCTCTCTGAGCTGGAAGCACTAGTGCAAATACAGTGGTATGGTCTGGCACACCATGACAGCAAGTTATTTATAGCTAATATGCCATACTGGAAAGACACAGGAGTTGCATCTCCTCCCTTTGTAGAGCAGCGCCTCTGGAGAGCAGGGTTGGGGGATGGGGCTAGAGGTGATAGAGCTGCACTGGAAGAGCTGCCAGCTTTCTGTTCCTTCCCCCACTGTGGTTCCTGAGAGAACATTGGGTCTTCCCCAGGCAATATGGGATGGATCATGGGGGGAGGGGGGGGGGGGGAACCTAGGGTGAGTCACATGGGTAGTTCACATCCCTTCCCCCCATACTGAAAGGATTTCTACTTGCAATACTGGCTGGAGAGAAAGAGAATCTGGCTGCCTCCACCTTCCGGACTCTTCCCTAGGAGCCAGAAAGGCAAAGATATACCTCTCTGGCTGCCGCAGCTTGAGGAACCTTAATCTCTGCCTCTCTGCAGCTGCACTGAAAGGTTCTTGACATTTTCACTTTCTGCAGCTTGTTAAGAACCTTCCAGGTTTCTCTGACAAGATCCATTTTGTATCAAACCATGTTGATCAGCATTAAATATGTTACCATCTTTTCATTCTTTATTGCTTTTGTCTGTCTCCTATCAGCCTTTTCATGATTTTGCCTGTGACTGATATCAGGCAAACTGGCCCATCGTTCCTGGGTCATTCCATTTTCTTTAAATATCATCACAACATTAACTTTTTCTAAACACATACATTAACACTCCTACATTCATTCCCCTTCCTTCTCTAGGGCTATGTCTACACTACAAGCATCTTGAGGAAGAGCAAATGCAAATGGGGCGCTCATTTGCATTTGTTGCACTCTCATTTGCATTTCCTCTTCCTTTCCCTTTTGCGCAAGTGGTTTCGACGCAAAAAAGTGCTGTGTAGACAGTGCCTTTTTGCAGAAAACCCCCCTTTTGTGCAAGAGCCTTTATTCCTAATTTTTTGAGGAAGAACAGCTCTTGTGCAGAAGGGAAAGGAAGAGGCAATGCAAATGACAGTGCGACATATGCAAATGAGCACTCCATTTGCATTTGCTCTTCTGCAAGAGGCTCGTAATGTAGACATAGCCAAGATATTAAAAAAACCCAACAACAATATTCATGATTCTGAGAACTCTTTGGCTCATTGAACAATCTTTAGTACAAGTTATCTTTTGTTGCAGATGTAAAAATATTTAACTTTAACAGTTGCTATTTAAAATTCTTCCTAGTTACTGAGGGTGTGTCTACACAGCAAAGATATTTCGAAATAACTTTACTAGCGTCTACACAGCCAAACTGCTATTTTGAAATTAATTTGAAATAGCAGAGCGCTTATTTTTGAATTTGGTAAACCTCATTTCACGAGGAATAATGCCAAATTCGAAATAGCTATTTCGAAATAAGTGCTGTGTAGACACATATCAAAATAGGGGGCCTCCAGCCTTCCCAGGGTGCCCTGGTGGCCACTCCAACCTCAGCCAAGAACACTCCTCTCCCTCCCCCCTCCCCAGAGTCCTTAAAGGGGTTGACTCTGGCCACAGTGCCTATTCCAGCTCCAAGCCTGCCAGCCCAGAGCCAGCAGTCACTGCCCCTGACCCAGTGGCCCCAAAACATGAGCCAACAAGCCACTGTCAGCCAGACCCTCCACCACTCCCCAGGAGCAGTCTGCCAGTTCCCAGGAGCCTGCCAGGGCCTGGAGAAGGTGGGCTCCTTCCTGGTCCAGGGTGAAGATCATGGATCTTATTCAGGTTTGGGGGATGCCTCCAATGTCCATGATCTTTGCACTTAATGGAGGAACATGGCCGTCTATGGCAGGATAGCTACCAGCCTGGCCACCAAAGGCCACATGCGAATCCAGGAGCAGGTTTGCATGACAATCAAGTTGATCCGGCGAGACCCACCCCAACTCTGAGCCCTGAGCTTTCCCTCCCTCTTCTTCCTCTTGCTTTCCCCTTCCAGCTCCCTCTTCCCAGATTTCCCCCTCCCCTCTCACACCCTCTCTCTTCCCCCTCCCGCCTCCTTTCCCCAGTCTCACCAGAGTTTCATCCCCCCCGCCCCAGTTTTGTTAAATAAAGAGAGTTTGTGTTCATGAAAATACGTGTATTTTATTTGAAATCAGGAAGGGGGGTTAGGGAGGGGTAAGTGGAAGGACGTGAAAGAGGAATGAGGCACAAGTCCCCAGTGGAGAAGACCAGGGAGGCTCTCAGTGCTCCTCAGGGTGGAAGCTCTGCTGCAGGGCCTCCTAGATACTGACAGCCCCCCCGCAATGGACCTCCTGGATGGCAGCCTGCAGAAAGTGCAGCCAGGCTCACAGCAACGTGTCCATGAGAAGCACCAGAGTGCCCAGGGGCAGCTCTGGCTCCATGTTACAGAGTGCTGTGGTGTCCTGAGTGAGGGCAACCAGACCACACAGAGACAAAATGATTTGCTGTCCCTCATCGAGGTAGGCAGACAAGAAGGGAAACCTAAGAACTGGCTGTCCAGGAGGGGGTCCCTTTAAGCACAGACCTCAGATAGCCTCATGCATCAGCCACACAAAGTAACTCCTGACCTGATGCCCTGCTGGACCTGGTTGTGGCCGGCCTTAAATCTGATTTCCAAATGCATTTTGTGTGTAGATGCGTTATTTCGAAATAAGCTATTTTGAAATAATGCTGTAATGTAGACATACCTTGATGGAAGCGAAAAGCATTTCATTATTACTGTCACATTTAAATACATTATTCTGCTTATTTCTAAATAGGGAATATTAATTTAATATGTTTGCTTTTTTCCACCACTACTTACTATCCTTGCCTAGTGTCTGATCTATATATGACCTATATGTTTTTCCTGACATAAAGATTTTTTTGTGTCTTTAAGTCTACTGGTCATAGATTTTTTACTGTTACTTTGTCAATCATCTGAATTTCCAAACACATAATTATATCTATTGGTATCAATTATGTTTCTATTACTTCTTTCATCTCTCCTCTTTTCCCGAATACATAAAAACCTACAAACCTGTAACTGCAGAGTTGTGAGGATTTGGGGGCATCTATTAACAGGGAATATCAAACATGAAATATTTCTTCCCACCCAAATTTGTTCATAATTATTTGTAGTGTCAGAATAATAGCTTTCTAAAAGCACCAAACATCTATTTTACCTGTTGGGACTATATTATGTCTGCACACAGAAGATTATCACTTCCCCCAGGGCAGCAGCCATCAGTTTTTAGTTCAGTGATCAATTCATTGTTAGCTGAACCCATAAGGGGGTTGCAGTACTTATTGTGGTTAATTAAAATGTTTAGAAACTGCAAAGATGTGTTACTAGTGGCAGCATGAGTATACGTCAACAACACCCCATTTTGTGATTTATCAATTATTACATTAAATCTAAAGCAGGTAATGATGCCAAATGTATGGGGCACCCACTCCATTTTTTCATAAATAGGGCACATCCAAAGTATTAGAGTTCCAAAATACATTTGTGGGGAAATTCCTTAATTTGATGCAAATAGTTTAAATACAAATACAAATAAATGGAAATTGGTGCTATGTGCCATAGACAGGAAAATATTGAATGAAACTCATATAAATAGCCATTTTTGTGATCTATGAATTACCCTGTATTTATAGAGATTATTCCTCATCAACAGCAAATTTCCTATGGTGACTAAGAGGCTTATTTTGAGGTTCCGATTAACATTTTCTCACATGAGCTCACCATGGACTTTTTGCATAGAACTGACTTACAGCTATTTGATGTACAGATGAAAGAAAATGTTGGCTGAACATAAGAATGGCCATATTGGGGTCAGATCAATGGTCTATCTAATCCCGTCTTCTAACAGTGACCTGTGCCAGGTGCTTCAAAGGGAATGCATATAACAGGGTGCTTATCAAGTGATCTGTTTTCTGTCATCCAGTCCCAGAATCTGGTAGTCAGAGACTCTGGGATACACAGAGTATGGGGCTGAATTCCTGACCATCTTGGCTAATAGCCATTGATGAACCTCTCTTGTATGAACCTATCCATATGCTTGGCAATGTGAACAAATGCCACCGTTAACATTCTAAGTAAAACTAAGATAGCATCATGATGATTTTTGCCATTGAAGAGATGTTATAAAAATACAGTGATTGCTCTACTTTTAACCTGCATCTATCAAAAAGCCCTCTTACTATTGTATTTATGCAGTATATTGACAGAAACACTGCTTCACTGCAAATTATTTGTGTAATGATTTGGATTCAAACAAGACACTACAAAATGGTTTGCAGCCTATATTAAAAAACAACCAACCCAACCCAACTCAAGTCAAACCAGTAACAAAAATGTACAAATATGAAAAACAGTGTTTCAGCTGAACTAGATGCTGGCCCTGGTTTATGTACACGGGCATGCTAGTTTGGTATGGCCACATGAGCCAGCTGCATGCTTGGTGAACTGATGCAAAGGACAAAATCAGATGCAGAAAATTGGGAAGGAGAAATAGAGACACACCCACTCCGATGTGTGGTGTGGCTTGTGAAATGGATGGTGACTGCTTCTTCCAAGCAACACTTGTAACAGCTCCTTCTTGTTTCATACTAGGAGACTACAGGAGTAATCTGTCAGGACCACATTGTTTTGGAATGCACTCCCCAAAATTTAGGAAGTGCTCTTCTGTGCTCCTCCTATATGAAGACAACACAGGGCCTTGCATAGCAACAATTCCCATATATGGCAGTCCTAAAGTTAGGTAAAGTCACAGACTGGCAAATGGGTGGGCAGGCCCATTGATGGGGGGGACGGACCAAGGGACAATTTGCCGGTGGCCAGAGCCCTGAGCCATTTAAATCATCTCTGGAGCTCTGCGCTTCATGCGTCTCTGAGGGCTGGGTGGGGTGCATGCAGCAGTCTGGGCAGTGCTGAAGTCTGGCTGCCCTCCCCGTCCCTTTTAACTGAGGCCCCACCCCTTCTTGGAGTACGAAGTTGGTCCTTCCCAACTTGCCCAGTGATCCATGCGGGCTGTTGCCTCCCCTGGAGGTAGGTGGCTACATTACATTTTATGCAGCATGGAATCTGTGTGAGTGTCCACATTGATGGAGCTCAGTCTTCTGGAGCTGCTGAGGACTATGCTCTGCCTGCTGTTAGAACTATGATTTAACCTTTGGTTTTATTTCAGGACTATGTTCTTCGGAGTATTTAGGTCTGAAATGTCTGAATTGGTGCTACAGCCATATCTGGTGTCAGAGAGTCACCTCTTTACATTATAGGATAATTACAGCAATGTGTTCCAGAGGCAAATTTATTACCACACTCCCCTCTAAGAAGTCACTGACAGATTTTGCAAATGCACTATGTTAAATTTATTACAAATTTGACTGAACATCTGCAGTATTTTTATTATGAATGTCAGGGGTTCTTCAGACTTCATTGCACCATGACCCCTTCTGACAACAAAAATTTCTCCATGGCCTCAGGAGGGGTGACTGAAGCGTGAGCCCATCTGAGCCTCACTGTCATGGGTGCAGGCGCAAAGTCTGAACCCCACTGCTCTGGGTCTGGGAGGCCAAAGCTGGCCACAAGGGCTTTACTCCCAGGCATGAGGCCTGTAAAACTTAAGTCATACCACCCAGGGCTGAAGCCCTTGGGCTTTTTCTGCAGCCTTGAGGCTCAGGAATCAACCATGGTTCCCAGAAAACCTAAACCAGCTCTGGTGACCCCATTCAAAGGGTGCTCTGACCCACTTTGGGGTCCTAACCCACAGTTTGAGAATCACTGAACTATGTAATGCAATCACACAGAGAATTATAATCTCTTTTCCATATTCTAGCTACCCCACAGATGTCAATTTAGCTTTGGGGTAATGCAATGATTTTGTAGGGACAGACATTATTCATACAGCAATAAACAGAGCTGGTCATAAGCGGGGGCTCAGGACTCTAAAAATTGGTGTGTGTTGTTAGAATGATGCATATTTTTGCTTAATTAGAAAAGGATGCCAATGCAGGCTTTCACATGGTGCCTGCTGATCAAAGTCTGCTCCCAGCTCCAATGCACAGAGGCACTGGAGGATTAGAACCTGGTTTATGCATGAAGGAATTTTGGCCAAGACAGTGTCTTTTTCTTTGTTGTAGTGGGATTTTAAACCCAAAGTAGTGGCCAGCTAATAATGCTAATTTTGTATTAGATTCATTTTTGTAAGGGAGCATCTCAGTGAAAATATTGCTACTGTGGTAGCATCAAATGAATAATAAATGATTACATTATTGTTTACGCTTAGTGTTACACAAATAATGGAAAAGGTGCCTTTCTCGTATTAGAAATTATGTTTTAAATAAAGCTAGATCAAATATTCTAATATCCTGACATGATCCAGTTTAGGATAGTGTCTGTCATTTGTGTGCTCCACCAGAGCTAGGGAGTTGGGTTTTATAGCTCAAAATCTCAAGAGCCATTCTGATGAAATTTCAGTACCAAATTACAGAAGTCCTATTGGAACAAATGGTGAAATGTCATGAGGTCAGCTATGCTTTAAAGAATGTCATTTTGTCGTTAGATGCATTCAACCATGATCCACAAACTAGACCTTTCTCTGGTTCTGAATCTGATGGGTATGTCCACATTTGAGCTGGAGGTGTACCTTCCAGCTTGTACAGCTGCATCTATCTAGTACTGCTTGAGCTATTACCTAAAAATAGAGTGCGCTGCGAACCATCTCACATACAATTCTGCCTGTTCCTGTGACAACACATTCAGGTAGATTGTCTGAGTGGCTGCTGTACCGTCATGGGTACACTACTATTTTAGGAACTAGATCAGGTGATACTCGTGTGAGTACATGAATGGGAAATACCCCCCTAGCTCAAATGCAGAGCAAAACACTGACCTTAGTACACCATGGCCCTTTCCTCCTCAAGTTGGGAGTGGAAAAGGCAGCTATGTCACCTTATCTAGTGCTAGGCTAAAGATGATGTGGGTGTTTGTTTTTTGTACATAAGGAGAATTCTGCAACCCTGTTTGGCCAGTTTTAAGTTTGTTTTGCACTTCTTATCTGGTACAAAATGAGGACTAGTGCCATGGAACATCAAAAAATAAAATCTAACAAAAATAGAACAGATTACTTTTCATGGGGTAGTTATAGCTTATGTGCAGGGAATAAATATACTGGAATAAATCTGAACTGTCTTCAAAAGTCATTAGCACGTCTATCCTAAACTGGTGTATCTGTGATCAAAATTAGATCCAGAATTTACAGCAGTCTCCTGTGACTGACTTAGTAGTTACATTTCCAGATAATTTATTATTGAATTCAGAAGCCTGGGCATGTACTGTTTTTCATGTTGATGAGTGTATTTTGGATGCTTTCACCACCTGTTATGCTATGGCACCTGACGAATAAAAAAATAATCTGCTGTTTTGAACCTTCAGTTAGTATGGATAAGAAATCAAAGCCCATCCCCTATTGTCATGATAGTAGAATAACAAGACTACACCTACCTGAAAACATTTTTTTTAAAAGACAAGTAAGAGAATTAAAGGACGAAGACTCTTTCTGGTGAGGTATGACTGGCTATGGGCAGAATTCAGCCTTACAGTTTCAGAAGAGAAAATATTCTAAATGAACAGTATTATAAATATTTTTTAAAAAACGTTAAGTGCTTTGAGAACTATTGATGAAAAGCCATGTGTATAATTCCTTCTTATCTCCACTCTACTGATGGAAAAATGGAACCAGAGGGATTGTGTTATGTGCCCCGTGTCAGTCAATGGAAATAATCAGGAAGGGATCACAGGTGCCATAGTCATTCAGTGCAGTGCTCAAGCCCTTTGACCACAGCTGCTTGTATTCTTGTAGAAAAAGTAATGACTCATTAGGGAGCTTTTCATGGAAGAAAAGTCATTAGTGCCTGTGAGCCACCTAACAAAAAGAACTCACATAATAGGCTACTCAAGTTTTAAAATGAAGAGACGGCCTCATTCAATACACACTTAGTCAATGAGAATCTTTCTGTTGATTTCAGTAAGGGTAGATCAGGCCTATAAAGAATCAGAAGTCTTAGATTACTGCATATAATGTTGTTGTATATGCACAGGTTAACACTAGAAAGCAGAAGACTCCTGGTCTTAAAGCAAATCAAGAGTTTACATTCAACACTTGCTAAGTAAAGTGTTTAAATTTACTGTGGTAGAAGAGAAAAGATTTAAATACACCTTGGACTTTTTTTTTCCTAAAGAAGATATTTACATGGTAAAAAATTGTGTTTTTCTTTTGGAAAAAAATTTAAAACTCACATATTTTTTAAGCACAGTCTATTGATTTAGTACAGGTTGAACCTCTCTAGTCCAGCACTCTCTGGTCCGGCAACATTTGTGGCCAGGCATGATTTGAGTCAGCCAGATGTCCACTGATCATGGGGGTGGTCAAGTTTCCCGTGGTCCCATAAAGTTTGTTTACAGCCACCAGTCCTGTCTCTCAGTGCTTTGTGCTGTTATTTAGCTCTAATTTACTCCTAAATGTCTTTTAAGAGCGAAGTGAGCAGTGGAAGTGTTAGTAATGTTGTTAGACAAAACTGACCTCCTGTGGTTTGGCAAAATTTCTGGTTCAGCGCCGGTCAGGTCCTGGGGGTGCCGGACTAGAGAGATTCAATATGTATTACAGTTTCTACAGAAAGTGCATTCCCTCAAATGTTAGTGCTTTAAATATATAGCAATTATACCATCTGTGTGCCATACCTTAAGCATCTCTTCAAATATCTAACATATTCTTATTTAAACGAGTTACTTGTGATCATAGCATACCTGCTGGACAGTTACAATGTATAGCTGGATTTGGAGTAGCTACTTGTCATCCCATGGTTTACAGATATAAGCTGTAGAAAATACCTCAGCATGAGTGCTTCACTTGTAAAACTTAGGAGGAAAATATAATTATGCTTATTGGCTGATCAACAAAACTATTCTGATATTATAGTCTTTTGAAGAAAGAAATTGTGATACCAATGATGGTAATGAATCATTCAACATATTTATGCATGGCCTTTTGTATTCAGTAGATTTTTTTGGAAAATGTGAAAGGTCACTTAAGTACCACACAACCAGAGATATCTGATTACATTGCCAGTAAAGAAACTGAAGAGGATTTCAACAGAAAAATAAGTACAGTAGAATCTCAGAATTCTGAATACCAGTTACAACCTGCCAGTCAATCATACACCTCAGCTGTAACCGCGAGACAAAACAAAACAAAACAACAAATACAGTACGCTACTGTGTTAAATATAAATTACTAAAAAAAAGGAAAAGTTAAAAAAAGATTTGACAAGGCTTGGAAGCTTTCTGTGTTTGGTTCTTTCAAATTAAGATGGTTAAAGGTAGCATTTTAAAAATTCTACACAGTAAAGTTTCCAAGCTGTGTTAAGTCAATGTTCAGTTGTAAACTTCTGAAAGAACAATCATAACGTTTAGTTTAGAGTTATGAACATTTCCAAGTCCAGAATAACCAAGTCCAATGGTCCAAGTGTGAAGCGTGAGCTATATTATCATAGCCTAAAAGAAGGCATGTCAAGGCCACACTTTATTTTCCCTGCAATCACATGCCCCTTTCTGCCTCAAAACAATAAAGTGACCTGGATAATTGCTTACCATGAGCCTTACTTCCATAGGACAGTGAGATATTCTGGGGACACAGTGTCAGGCTGCTGAGGGCCCATATATCCAAACATGCTGTTTTCCCTGGTTTGACCCACTACAGATATTTTCCTGCCTTTTCATGTTGGTTGTCTGTCTGTCTAGGTACTTAAAGGACCCCTTCACTATAGTATATGAAAATATATCCATGCCAAGATTTCTCCCCATGTTCTTCTACTATACTGGATAGCAGCAAAGTATTTCCAGACCTGCCAAGACATAATAGAGGATATTTTCTATAAAAAAATTAGGTTTACAGGATCTTTCGAAAAAGGGTTTTATTTTTGAAAGATTACCCTCTAAACTGCCGTTTTTCTTCGAAAAAGCCCCGTTTAAAAAACAAGCGTCAACCACCATTATGCAAATGAAGCATGGGATATTTAAATCCCAGCTTCATTTGCAATATCGACGTGCCTAATTTACATCCCTTTACTGAAAAAGGGATGTAGTCTAGACGTACCCTGAGGGTTGGGAGTTTTTGGATGATTTTTTTTTTTGCTTCTCACTTGTGTGGTTCCCAGCTGATTTTTCTGTGCATCCATGGCCCCTGACCCAAAAAAGGTTCCCCACCCCTGCCATAAAAAAGAAAACATTGAAACCTTTTGGGTTGCACATAAATTAATATTTTACTTTATTTAAAATGAAGTTTGATAAACTAACATGAGAAAGTTAAAATGCTTACTCTGTTTCATAATTTAAATTAAACCATTCTCCCTAGTTGCAGCTGGTTCAGAAAATATGGTCTCTGAACCCAGCCTGCCCGTTTCCTCTCCTCCCTCCAGCAATAGAAGTGAATAAGTTAAAACTTCTCACGCCACTTCTGAAAGGTTGCCAACCCCTGTTCTAACCAATCTGCCTACATCTGATTCAAAATGTATCCTCACATCTAGCAGCAAAAATTGCAACTCTGGACTTTCCCTCAATTTCAGGAAGGCTCCAGCATTAGTATAATTTCTCAAGGTAGACTTATTAGCTCTTAAGAAAGCTTGGACAGCAAGCCCTGCTGTTAGTTTCTACCATCCCAGAAAGTGAATACCAATTATGCATTCAGCTTTAACCTGCCAACTCCTCCCCTCCCGAGCCACTTTATTTCTGGCTGTCATACCACCCCATTCTATTTTAAGATACACAGGGTCATGCCTTTAGCAAGAGACAGAGATGGAAAATGCCCAGATCTGTCAGTCAGAAGTTGTTACTATGATACAAAATAGCTTCATTCCAATGATTACAGGTTTCTAGCTGAAAGAATTCAGAGCATATTCTGAGTGATTAACAGTATAAAAATGAATGAATCTGTCTGGAGAGCAGAATGAATGCTAAGTGAGAAAACTTGGATCTGTGTATTCAGTTTCTCAGAGACAAACTTTTTACCCCCTACTGCAGCAAGCATTTGAAAATTTTTTTTTAGCACAAATCTGATCAAAATGTTTACCATCCTGTGATTGCAGTAGTCTATTGTGCTGGGAGACATTTCCTGGTCTGTCTTTATTGATGGCAATTTGCATTTCTACAATGAGTTCCTTATAATCAAGTCAGTGAAAGTGAAAAAGAGTCATAGGTGAAAGCAGTGACTGCCCTTTATTTTTCTGCTAAACTGCCACTAGGAGCAAGGTCTGAATTATTGATAGGCCAACAGCCCCTTTCAAGAAAACACTACATCAATCAGAAAGGTTTCTTCAGGCTTTCGACCAGGATTCTAATTTGAAAAATGGCTTTAGAGCAGATTTAGGATCATTGATGTGCTGCTTCCCTCTCAGGACTGCCGGACAAAACTGAAGCAAAAATCAAATCTGAAGCAGAAGCATATGGTGTTTTGCTGGCTTTAGCATGGCAGGAATGATACTAAAATGCTGTGGGTTTAGCCTGGTTATTAGGGTGATCTTTGTGATGACTCTGTAACCGATGCACACACTGTGTTGAAAGGGGGGAAGAAATACAGAGGTGTAGAAGTGTGCTGTATATTATAAGCTTTGCAGGATAAAGAGTAGTGATCATGAATATTAATTTGAACATGATATGACATCCCAGGGTGTAATCCAGACCACTGAGAGGCTGTGTCTCCGCTTGTCCTGTAGCCTGGGATGTCTAACCATACTTTGCTGCAGAGGCTCCCCACAATAAACCAAACAACATGCAGGTTGCATCCTGTGTTTGTGTATAGCCACAGACCAGGTCTGGCAATTTGACCCCAACAGCCTGTTTTCAAACACTAGGTGACCCCCGATCATGGCCACATTCCTAATTCCCCCCCCCCCCAAAATGTGTGTTCTGCATTGTCTAGTCCTCTCCTGGACAGTTCAGAGGGTATGTCTACACTACCCCACTAGTTCGAACTAGCAGGGTAATGTAGGCATACCGCACTTGCAAATGAAGCCCGGGATTTGAATTTCCCGGGCTTCATTTGCATAAGCGGGGAGCCGCCATTTTTAAAACCCCGCTGGTTCGAACCCCGTGCAGCGCGGCTACACGGGGCTCGAACTAGGTAGTTCGAACTAGGATTCCTATTCCGAACTACCGGTATCGGTGGAACGAGGTGTACCAGTAGTTCGGAATAGGAATCCTAGTCTGAACTACCTAGTTCGAGCCCCGTGTAGCCGCGCTGCACGGGGTTCGAACCAGCGGGGTTTTAAAAATGGCGGCTCCCCGCTTATGCAAATGAAGCCCGGGAAATTCAAATCCCGGGCTTCATTTGCAAGTGCGGTATGCCTACATTACCCCGCTAGTTCGAACTAGCGGGGTAGTGTAGACATACCCAGATATACTATGGTCTATTGACCCTCTCAGCAGATCAAGATACAGTAGGTTGCCATCCCCTTAAATAGAGTTACCCACAAATTCACCACACTGGATTAGGTTTGATTAAAGAATAAAGCACGTGTATTCAACCATAGGATTGAGGTGAGTAAAGCAATTAAGGCATTAAAGTCAGAAGTGATTATAAGAAAAATAAGGACAAAATGCTTCCTAGTATTAATCTAAAATTAGACCTGGTTCAAGGGGAAGTACTTACCACAGGTCTTCAATAGCATTGCTGACCAAGTTTCAGGTTAGGATCTGCCCCCAATGTCCAATGGCTGCTTCTTTTGTATTCTTACATGATGAGAGTCATGGTCAGAAAGAGAAATTAGGGTGTTTTTCCCCTCACTTTGATAGTTCCATCACTTTTGTAAGTAATCTTATTTTAATACTCAATTATACAAGGCTGACATGTAAAGGGATTACACAGAGACTGAAAAACCTTGAGTTACGATTGCATCTTTTCAAGGCATTTGATCACATTAAACATTTACTATTATTATTAAGTAAGATGCTTAGGGCCAAGTTTTGCTCACGTCACACAAATTGGCTCATTGTGGCCCTCTGCGTAAATAACATACAAAAATTTAGGGTAGGAGAATTCTCCTTAGATTCATAAATAGTTGCCACCCTTTCTAACTGCAAGTTTTTTTTCCAGCTGGGCTGACACACCTAGTGTGTGTCATGTATGCCATAGTATACATTTTACTCAGATTCATTTTTCTCCTCTCGCAGGGTATGTCTACACTTGCCCCCTAGTTCGAACTAGAGGGCAAGTGTAGACATACCCCTAGTCCGGCCATTTATTCATTTTGTTTTCAAAACACCATCTTTGCTTTATCAAGCAGCTTGGGTTAGGAAGTACAGATAATTAGCATGAATATCGTTTATTTATCATTTAAGAGGATGAATGTGAATTTGAAGGGAGCTATTGAAAATTATAGGTGCAAGGAAACCTCTGCCACTGTAAATAAACAATTGTTTATATCTTGGAGGATGATTTTATAAATTTTAGGAAGTCACATTGTGCTTATTTTATGAAAGTGGCTCTGATGCTTTTCTTTCTGACTCAGGTGGTACTTTATTAAAATACATTTCCCTTTCGCTCTTTTTTCCCCATAGTAATTTCTGTATACGTTATTTGAGTCTTATATCCAATGACTTGTTATGATCACATGCCATGTGTGTGAGCTACTCAGACTCTGAAAATGAAACAAGATGTGTCAGAGTTTATATCCTCATTTTGTCCAACTACTAAGTAGTAAGATAATTAAATGACATAAAAAATAATACATCTCTTAGTCTGTAAGGTGCCACAGGACTCCTTGTCGCTTTTGCAGATCCAGACTAACACGGCTACCCCTCTGATATAAAAAATTAAGCAGCTCCATCATATTCTGTCCCACAGAAGACCATAATACATATTCCTAACATAAAAATCTTTGTTATGGTGAAGTAAATGTTTCAAGGACATCAGTGGACTGAGAGCACGGTACCTTTTTGAGAATGTTAGAATTGAACACATCTCTCACCTCACCTAGGAAATTAAGAGTTAAGGCTGCACACCTCAAAACCTGACACGCTAGCTCAAATTTTTCACTGCAGAGAAGCCAGCCTACCATCTTTTCTTCCTCACTTGTTGAGTATTGAAATTGTGCCGCACAGAATATTTTAATAGTGTTTCATACATGTGCATGTCTGCTACCAAGTAGCAGTTGCCATCACTAACAACCTTTTTTCTCATGTATGTATGATATACTCTGTGAGAGATGGAAAGATGTCTAGGTCCAAGAGTGAATGTCAGATTTTATTTCAGTCTTTGTATTGATTATATCCCTCACCGCCACTTCTTTTTGGTGTTAGAGCAGCTCTTTTGTGTTGGCGGGTGCTGGGTGAAGGATGATGCAAGAGCAACTTGCCTGATAGAACAAAGGATGTGCTGCTGTTATGGGCCAGTGACTTTAAATGAAGACTTTACACCAAAAGCTGCCCGGGAGGAGGGCATTTGAATTCCCTGGTCTAAGCACATGGCTGGGAGAGCCCAGTTCACCCTGACCAAACCAAGACTATTTAAGGGGGAATGGAACTTCCTGAGAAGGCAGCCATTCACTGTGAATTGTCAGAGGACCGAGTTGGATAAATGAAGGCAGCAAAGGAGGAAGAGGTCTGTCTCCAAAACTAGTACTGGTCCAGGGATACAAGTCTTTGTGGTTAGGACATTCTGGTGCTAAACTTGCAAACCTTGATTACCCATCATATTATCCCTGAAGAGCTTAGAGAAATCAGAGCTCCCGTTACCAGATGGATATTGGCATAATTGGCTACATAATCTTACACAATATGTAGTTGATTGGTAGATATTGTTAGAATGACCAAGTCAAGTATAAATATAGGAGTAGAAAACCTAATCAGTGGAGGGATTGGGTAAGGAGTCTCCACTACCTTACTCACTGCAACAAGAAGGTGAACCAGTTCCTACCACCTGATGCATTGTGGACGCTTCTGTGCATGGGAAAAGAAAGAAATCATGACCTCCTGTCTGACAATCATAAGGGTAATAGCAGTGGAACTGCATGTGACTTATAGAAATCAGTACATGTATATTCATATTCTTAAAATCGAGTATCTTGTGTATTGTCCTAGGTATAGGTGTTATTATATTGTCTGTGCTATCCCGTGTATTGGAATAGATCTGTGTAACCTTGCATTGCTTTCCTTTACTATTCTGTGCACAATCATATTTAAAATCGAACTACACGACACATGTGGCGCACTCTGGGTGGCTCTGAGGCAGAGTGTGTATGTGTGTGGGGGGAGGGTTGGCTGGCGCTGCACTCCTGGAAGGGGTGGGGTCTCAGATGGAAGGGGCAAGACTGGGGGCAGCCAGCTGTCAGTGCTGCCTAGAGTGCGCCGTATTGGCCCTCTCCCCTATCTCTCAGGCAGCAGCTGGCATATTAGTTGTCCCCCCCACCCCCAGTAGCAATGTAAAGACCCAAACAAGCTAATAGTTTTCTTATCTCCTACAGCCTGCCTCAAAGTCATTTGACAATAATGTGAGTCTTTCCATAGATCTAAAGTCTGTTAAAAATAAATTTCCTATAGTAGAAGGTGGTGGGGATGATGGGGTGATGGATCATAAATAATACAGATCAAAAAATTTGGTGCTGCTCCTAAAAAAAGCCACTCTCAAACTTGTCCTGCGCATAATGCAATGATCATGGTAGACAGGAATTAGACTGTTTCCAAAATCTAACTAGGAATACTAAGGCAACACTAGTTCTCCATCACAATAATAAGGTGTCTGGAATTTGCATTATCAGTATGTGCTCTGAGTGTTTGGTTTCACGCTCCTGTTGAGACAGAACATTATGGATGATCTTCCCTCCCCCAAAGGAAGAATGTGCCACAGTTTGGAGCTAAACGTAGATATTTAGGGGCTCATATTTCCTGTCAACATAGGAATGGAGATTGCTCTAACCCTGTATTAACTATTATGTAATGCTCCATTTGTCCATCTATAATTACTAAGATTTAATTCTTAACACAATGGCAATCAGCAGCTGTAACATGACTCACCACCATGGCACTGCCTGCTGGTCACCTTGGGATTTAATTCTTCAGCCTTGGTGCGCCTTCTTCTGGGAAGTGTGCTACCTTCAGTTACCAGCGTCCTGTGATGGGTCAGGCCTTGTATCCCTTCCTGCCCTCAGTGCCCTTTCCTCCCAATACCCCTGCATTCTGGGGTCCTTCCTCTCAGGGAACTCCAGTCCCCTATACTCACCTTGCCTCAGTGACCCACTGCCAGTTATCATCTTGTCCCTGCCTCTGGGGCAAACTGCAGTCTGTAATGGCCACTTATCATTGGCAAGGGGATGGTCCTGTTGCTTTCTGCTCCCCTAGATGCCTCCCTGCAGCTCTAGTACCTAAGGCTAGTACCCTAAAGACACGAGAGCAGCACAGAGGCAGCCAGGGGAGCAGAATCAGGGCTTCAGCCTGGGTATTGGACTGGCCAGATTTCCCCAGTTCTGCCTACCTTTCCCCAGCACATCTGTGCCTCATGTATCCTCTCTAGTCTACCCAAGCAGCCAGGTCTTTCCTGCTGCACAGCTGTAACAAGAGTGTCTTCTCTTCCACTCTGGGAACCCTTATTTATACTACCTCAGCTAGGCACTAATTTGTCTCAGCTACTTGCTCAACAGGCTCAGTCCTTTCCCAAGGGGCTGGGTTTAACTCATGTTCTATCTGGAGCAGGATGACTGCCTGACTACATCAGCATATAAAACATTGTACATTAAGTCTCTTGTCTGCCATTAAATAACTTTATAGCTCATGGAAAATTCTGAAACATAAGATCTTCTAAAATAAATACAAGCAGCTACTGAGTAGAAACAAGACTGAGGGGGAAGGCTAGCTTAGTGGTTTGAGCATTGGTTTGCTAAACCTAGTGTGAGTTCAATCCTTGTGGAGGCCATTTAGTGATTTGGGGCAAAATTTTGTCAGGGATGGTACTTGGTCCTGCTGTGAAGGCAGGGGACTGGACTTGATGACCTTTCAAGGTCCCTTCCAGCTCTAGGAGATAGGCAATCTCCATTATAAAAAAGGTCCTTCATCACACATCAAGAGGGTTTCTCCCTTTGTCTTTAATGGAAGTACAGTAGTTGCCCAAATAGCAGTTGCATTAAAAATGATATATAAATAATAATTTTCCATAGTGTAAGTGATTTTATCATGATGTTTCCAATTCTATTCTATTGACTTGTACTATGGTACACCCAGAA
The DNA here is from genome assembly GCF_052426305.1 of Pelodiscus sinensis. Classification (NCBI taxonomy): domain Eukaryota; kingdom Metazoa; phylum Chordata; order Testudines; family Trionychidae; genus Pelodiscus; species Pelodiscus sinensis. The sequence goes on from NC_143053.1 coordinate 90,565,588, forward strand.
ACCTTCACTGGCATCAGGGTCCCATTGTGCTTGTCTCTGAAAAATATGTAGAAATAGATGGTCTCTTCTCCAAAGAACACTGGATATGTCTACACTACCCTCCTAGTTCGAACTAGGAGGGTAATGTAGGCATACCGCACTTGCAAATGAAGCCCGGGATTTGAATTTCCCGGGCTTCATTTGCATAAGCAGGGAGCCGCCATTTTTAAAACCCCGCTGGTTCGAACCCCGTGCAGCGCGGCTACACGGGGCTCGAACTAGGTAGTTCGGACTAGGATTCCTATTCCGAACTACCGGTACACCTCGTTCCAATAGGAATCCTAGTCCGAATTCAAATCCCGGGCTTCATTTGCAAGTGCGGTATGCCTACATTGCCCCGCTAGTTCGAACTAGCGGGGTAGTGTAGACATACCCTTACTGTTTACATCTGCTGTAAGCATAGTATAATACATATAGCAGATTGTAATACAGGGTAATACCACAGTAGAGTCAAGTATGAAGCTTAGGGTCCTACAAATTCACGGTCCATTTCTGTCAATTTTACACTCATAGGAATTTAAAAATCGTAAGTGTCATCATTCCAGCTATTTAAATCTGTAATTTCATGGTGTTATAATTGAAGGATTCCTGAACCAAAAAAGGAGTGGGGTGGGGGGGGGGGGGAGGGGGTTTGCAAGGTTATTGTAGTAGGTGTTGTTGCAGTATTGCTACTCTTACTTCTGTGCTACTTTTGTGCTACTGCTGGCAGCAACTCTTCCTTCAAAGCTGGGCAGCTGGAGAGTAGGAGCTGCTGACTGGGAGCCTAACTCTGAAGGCAGAGGCACTGCCAAGAGCAGTGCAGAAATAAGAATGAAATGGTTGTCAGTGTGTGGCTCAACATGGCTGGGCTAGGGGGTGGGCAGCGGCTCAGCTGTGCTGCTTGGAGAACCTGGAAACCCATGGGAGAATCAGACCCATATGGTCAAGTACTAAAACGGTTGAGTGTATAAGTAACAGAGAAGGGGCTTTTCTAGGACTTTTTATATGCACTCCAAATAGATTTACCTTGTTTCAGTGACTAGGACATTGGTAGTCATGCCTAGTGGTTTCAGCAGAATTCAGCGGCCAGGAATGAAAGCCAAAGGTCAGAACTGCCTGAAGTGAGGCCAGGCACTAGTAGGGCTAGGAACAAAGCAGGAGCAGTGGGCTATTACAGCCATGGATGAGAGCTTTGAGCAATTCCTGAATTGCTGGTGGATTTCAGAGCCACTCTGCTAACTGCCAACCAACCAGGCAGTAGCGTTGCTGATTCCGGGAGCCAACTACTGGCTCTACTGCAAGCCTTGATTCCTGCCACACAAAACCAGCTGCTGTTTCTGTTTGAAGATGTGTTTTAAAGTGTGATTGTGTCTGTGTTTTTCAAATTTAGATACTAAGGTCTGAGAAAAAAAAAAAAAGCCCCACAAAACCAAAAATGGCTGTACTTCGCTTCAGCTATGGCAAGTCATTTCGTGTTTCCCTTCACTGGCTTGTTGACTCCCATGCCATGCTCAGGCACTCTTATTCCTTTTAAAAGTCAGTTGACTCACTATTCCTCTCACTCTCCATTTCAGAAGAGCTGCACGGGTTTCTGCAAGTCATGCTGTGCTTTAAAAATGACTGAAGAGAGAAACCACATGGTAGCCAGCGTGGAGAAAGAAATTCAAGCTCCCAAACACAGGACCAATTTTCTTATGTGAAGTATGTGCATTTTGAAGTAAAAATAATTGAAAAGAATTATGTTGTGACTTTGAATAGCTTTGTCAAAGTGGCTTACTTCAGCTCTGCAGAAAATACTTCTTACTACGCACTGGGTAGCAATGATTCTTGGACTACACTGCTGGAGAGTGCAGGGTAAGTGAGTTGCACACTTCACGGCTAGGGATTGCCTCCTACTTGTTTAGAGCATTTTAACGTTTTTCATTCAAAATGGTAGAATCAAAGTTACCATTAAAAAAAAGCAGCTAATTTCTTGCAAGGAGCGTCTATTCCACAAACATTTTCAGATTGTTGTCTGACAACTAAATATTGTGGGCTCTGACAGCTAAAAACAATTATTTTTTTGCCTGAAATCTGAAATTTTTTTTTGTTAAATTACTGAGGGAAGAGTACACTTCCCGCCCCCGTCCCTCCCACTCCCCCCGGTTCTGCTAGTATACCCCTACATCTGTACATTTTTCTTGAGCGTAGCAATAATTATAATAAATGAAGAGGACTACTCCTTTCCATCAGTTTCAGTAGGGGTAACAGTCACACATTCAGAAGTAAACGAAGCTCAGCACACTGAGATACACAGAACTGGGCTCAAATATTTTGTAAAGAAAATAAAGGCATATTTACAGCTTCTGTCATTTAGCTTAGAGCCTCATCTAAAAGATCAATTTAAGTCAATAGATAAACCCCCAGTGACTTCAATGGGCTGTGGATTAGGCCTGTAGTGCTCTGACTAACTCTGTTCCTTTTATCCTTTGTATCCATTACCTGAATCCCTACAATTAAATTAACATACCAGTGAATGCAGCTACGCTTTTATTGTTTGAGTGTTTTGTTTCTCATCCTTATGAACTCATCCTCACTGCCAGATGCTATGCTCAGCCAGATTCAACCTGCAGGTTCATTAATGTGGGGGATGGGAGTGTGGGGACAGAAAAGAGAAACTGAGCTGCTTAAAACAACCAATTCACAGGCAGTAGTTGATGAACACAATTATCAGAATAAAAATCCAAATGCATGGGGCCATATCTTGGGACCTTGCTCCAGCTGTGCACAGTGACTTTGAAATTGTCCTAAACAAACAGTAGTTGGAAAAGAAGACCCCTCTATGTGGCATAAATTTACTCCCACTAGTTCTACTTTCTTAGTAATGGAAAATGGGTCTACAGAAAAAAAGTATGGCCTGAGTACTGCTATGCTCTGGTGATTCCCCCAGTCAGCACACTGGCCCCTTTAAGCTGGTAGAGTAGCCTGGGCTTGTGTTGAAGACAGAGTCAACTGACAGAGGTGTTAATTCAAGGACCACAAGGTTTCATTCTGACAAAGGTTAACAATGCAGCACCGCAATGATCCATTCTACGATTGATATTAAACATTTACTAATCATTAGGGAAAGAAGTGACCAGTAGTAGCAAGACATAAGTGAAACAGAAGTCCTTACATTAATCAATACCAGAGAAGATCGAGGAAACTAATAAGAGTAGGCAGCATGATGGCAGATTAATTAATATGTTAACAAATGCAAGGATAATTCAGATTGGGAAGAACAGATTGAACTGCTCAGCACAATGCTGGCTCTAGATTAACTACAGTCTTTAAGGGCAAATAAAGTGGAGCATGATTGATGTCTATTGAAGGACAAATGGTATAAATGAAGCAAATATTGTAGACAACCATATTTTCCTAGTAATAATATAAAAAACAAGGCATTATCAAAGATCAAGGCAACAAGATTAAAAACAGATAGAAAGGAAGTACAATTATATACAATGCTCAATCTGTGAAATTTGCTTCTGTAAAACTTCACTGTTGCTAAGAGTTCCAGAAAGGACCTACGCTTCTCCCCTTTTGGATAGTGAGAACTGCAAAAATGTTTATTTTTCCTGTGGAAAATTGACAAATATGAAAATAAATTGCTTGCATCTAGATTTTCTGTGGAAGATTATATTTTTGAGTGAGAATTTGAATAGTGAAAACTTCCAACCAATAAGTTCTTATTCACCCGCCAGTAAATACTTATTTTTAGATTGCAGTTCTGATGAGAATATTTATTCATTACTTCTGTACTTCATTCATCTCCTCATCCCATTTCTGATGCCAGCACTCATTTCTTAAATGGATATTTATGTGTTTATTTTTTCCAGTATCACATGAGTGTACATGTTTATTAAATACTCCCATTTCTTTACAATTTCTCTAGGGGTGCGTCTACACTGCACCCTAAACTCGAAATATGATAAGCAATTTGTGCTATATAAATTGTGTATCTTATTTCAAATCTATTTTGAAATAGCTTAATTTGAAATTTGGCACAACTACATAGCACCAAATTTTGAAATAATGTGCTATTTTGAGACATCCCGTATCCCTCAAAAAATGACAGTTACCGGGATGCCAAAATAGCGCACCAGTTATTTCAAAAAATATTTCGGGGCAGCTTGTGTAGACACAGGGTAGCTTTTTTGGGATACCAGAGGTATCCTGAAAGAGCCGTGCAGTGTAGACATACCCTAAGAAATCAGTCTCTACTGCTATTCCTCTAAATATGTATCTTCATCAACTGATCTCATGCTCTTCCATAAGAATCACTTCTCAAAACCATACAACACTTCCATGCTACTTACTAACATCAATAATCACATGTCTCTTCTCATCTGTTACTTGGACTATAACTGTTTGCCTCTCATTTGCAAAACATTAATTTCATTCCATACTCTTATTTTATGTACTTTATCAGTGGTAGAGAACCTTATAAACATTTAAAACATAAATAATAATATTCTTCCCTAGCCAGTTGTGGATTTCTAAAAGTAGAGTTTTAAAATCAGGCTGAAAATAAATGTTTGAGCCAGGAGGCCTTCTGCAGGGATGAGCTGTAGGAGGAAAATGTAAGTGCCTGTTCCTGAAATGCCGACATCTTGAACATCATCTCACAGCAAGACTGCAGCTGATGTCATGAAAAGAATCCCATCGATACAAATTAATCAGACTAATTACCAAAGGGTATTCATTGATCATGTAATGGTGTGGTACAAGTAGGAGGAAGGAGCAGAGAAAGGTATGGCTGTAATAACAGAGGCAGGCAAATGTAAAGGTCTAAGAAGCATCACTTGTAGACCTAAGCAGAGACTTACTGTCTTTATTATGAGTGAGGGAAATACTTCATCTCTTAGATCAGATATATCCTTCCTGAATGATAATCATCTATCAAAGGCTAGGTCCACACTGCAAGCTTTTTGCGCAAGAAGCTTTTTGCGCAAGAAGCTTTTTGCGCAAGAAGCTTTTTGTGGACGAGATCTTCTACAAAAACTTTTTGCGCAAAAATGCGTCCACACTACAAAAGCACATCACAAAAGCGATGTGCTTTCGTGCAAGAGAGCATCCACAGTTCATGGATGCTCTTGCACAAGAAAGCTCTGACTGCCATTAACAGAATGGCTATCAGAGCTCGTGTGCTTTTTGTGATAGGCTCTTTTTGTGCAAGAAACCCCTGTTGAGCGTCCACAAACACCTTTTTGCGCAAGAACTTTTGCGCAAAAAGGAGTTATTCCTCATAGAAAGAGGTATACCTACACCTCAAAAAGCTCTCTGTTCTCCCGTTCTACTGTACATTTTCTAGTGCAAAAACACTCTTGAAGTGTGGGCGCTCCGCGGGTTTTTGCACAAAAATCTTGTAGTGTTGATGTACCCAAAAAGTCTAGCACAATCTAATAATGTTGACTTGAAAGAGGATAGAGCACCTGAATCTCCACATCTGCTAGGAGGATTATTCTCACTCATTTTGCTAGCTCACAATTCCAGCTCTGTGTTTTTTCTTTTCTCTGACTTTAGGGTTTTTTAAATTTAAGAGGACATCTTTGTCTATTACTCCACTGTCGCTTAGGGCTCCTGTAAGCTCTAATTTCATTCCAATTTCACATCAGAGGAACAGCCTAAAAAACTTTTCAAAGAGCTGGAATTTTTCAGATTGGGGGGGGGGAATAATTTGAGTCCAACCAATGAGCAAAGAAAAGATGCAGAGGAAATATTTTCCACTTATCAAAATTTCAGGGTATGAGAGAGAAGGGAATTCCTTTATGGATGCCTAAGCTTCTTAGAGATATATTAGTCTGTTTTATACATATTCTTGCATCACACCAGGCACTCAAAATTCTTATTGGCAATCTTTGATTGAAGATGGGCTTTTTGAGCTTTTTGATATCAGCAGGTTTTCCCATACCTGGCATCTCACTTGCCCCTTCAATTAGCCACAGGTCTTCTGAAGGTCTGTTCCCTTTCACTTTGTCACCAGCCCTTTTCCTCAGATCTAATGGGACCAATTTTTCATTTGTTTGCAGGGGGAGGCAGCATTCTCTCAGGGTGAATCTACACAGCAGGGCTTAACTCGAAATAGGCTACGCAAATTGAGCTATGTCAATTGCATAGCTTAAGTCAAAATAGCTTATTTCGAAACTGGGAGTGTCAAAACAGCACTTATTTCGAAATAGAGCACTCTTCCTCTGACTTCCCTTATTCCTCGTACAATGAGGGTTACAGGAGTCAGAGTAAGAAGTCCTCCAGCTTGACAGTATTTCGACATCATTTTGAAATAACTGTCTGCTATGTAGACGAGGACTAAATTATTTCAAAATAACCTTAGTTATTTTGAAATAACGTTGCTGTGTAGATGTACCCTCAGAGAACTGCACAGTATCAGGGTAATCCTGAACTCCTCTGTTGTGGGTTCTCAAGCCCTACATAACTGGCCCAACTGCTCACAATCCAGAACTGCTCTGTTTTCTCCATACCAGAAGCTCTTCCTATGTATTGCCAGTGTAGGTTTCTTCACTGGCCCTTTCCTGGTTAGCCTCTCACTCTTGACCTCTGAAATCCTTAAAAGTGTAGAGTGAGGGAACAAGAAGTCAGGTAAGGGTCCTTAAAATGTATCATTTATCTAAGCAATGGTATAATAAAGTCTGTTAATTGCCACCCCTCCTTTCTGCCACAAAGGAGTTGAAAAGGAAGCAGACTTAACATTTACACAATATCTTGTGACCAAGCATTGAGTCAGATTGCCATAAGTACGTACTGGGGCATCCCATATATAGCTCAGTGCTTTTTTGGTTAGAAAAAAAGGTGATGGTACTCCAGGGGAAAAGTTGTTGAGCTCTGACTGGAGATGTCTGTACTGCGTCTAGAGGTGCTGGTACGGAGTACCGGGCAGTACCATTACAAAAAAGGCACTGGCTTTAATGTATTCATATGCTATAATGGATCTCTGGGATATTAAAGTAGTTGTAGGTGCTGCTTGCCTAGGCCTTTACAAATTAAGACCGTGTAGCCAGACATGAACCCCATCTTGTTTCTCCCCCCCCCCCCCAGAGAGCAAGAGAAAGGCAGTCAGCCTTTGATGCCCTGGGAACGCAGGTGTGCTGCCTGTCCCTGACTCTACCATAAACAGAAACCAGACAGTAAATGGGCTAGCTGACGACTGGGAAGCCTCCCGTCGCCCTGATGGCTAGTATCAGTAATTGACACACCTGCACTGTTTCAGGAGAGGAATCTTTGCCCATCACATACCAGAGGTGCCCATTGTCTGCATTTTCCCAGGTGTGAATTATGCTTTGCACCCTTCGTGGGAAACTTGGCATTCAAAGCCATTTTTCCTAATTGGCCACTTGAGACCAGGAAGAAGCCTACGTGACCCAAGGGGTATAAAGAGGGGTTTAGTAGCCCACCCCCTTTGAGCTCCAATCACCTACACCTGCTGGCAGGTATTGATTGTCTCCCAAGGTCCGTGGGACGCCCAACCTCGCCCTACTTCTTCCCGAGGGATTGAAAGACACTGGCCACGCCAAGTCTGGAACGCAGGGGTGAGAATTGTACCTGCAATGTGTTTCTTTATGTGTACACTTTAATTGTCACTCTGTTGTAAGTTTAGTTACTTTATTATAGTTTCTTAAGTCAAGCTGCTTCATTTCTATTGTAAACTGCCTTTGATAAGGTGATTTAGCTATAAACTTTGGAAATAAGTGGGTGCCCTCATTCACTTATAAATATATATATATTGAACCAAGTTTCTTTTCTTTTCTCTTTCTTTCTCCTATAAATAAGCCAGTGCGTGTCAAGCTTCTGACTTGAACCCGTGCTGCTGTACCCGAACCGAACACAAACAAAAGAACTTCAGCCGGTCATAAGGGACAGGTATAGGAAGAGCTTGGGCGTTTTGGATTGTGTCACTCCCAGGTGACAGATCTGTTGGGGCATCTCTCAGCCTCCCCAGGCTGCCCGCTGCGAAGGGATTTCTGTATCCTAGCAGCTAAAATCTGAGATGTAACAAGCTCTTCCTATAAACTCGGGGTGTCTGAGAGCCTGTTGGCTGCCCTCTGCGATGGGACCCCGGTCCTAGCAGTAAAGTCACAGACGTTAAACTATTTTACAGGGCACCCTCCAGCCTCCTAGGCTGCCCACTGCAACGAGACTTTGCGTCTCAGCAGTTGAAGACTTGGGTGTAACACACACGCACACACTGCCCTGACCATTTCGGCTGACAGACCGTCTACCAGGCAGACTAGATGCTACATTGTAGGTACAAAAGCTTAGGAATGAGAAGCAGTATATTAAGCATTCACATACATTTATATCTATCCACTATGCAAAATAAACAACGGGCATGCAACGTATTGCTACTGTTGCACAGCCTGCAGAGTGAGATTGATCTGGTCAGCAAACTTCAGCTGAAGGTACAGAACACTATTGTAAACACTTGTGAGATATTTTGACAACTAAGAATAAGTATGTGAAAAGCAATTCATATTAGTTCAATATTGCAAATGTTGATATTTGCCATTCTTGCCACATGCTAAACAACTTTATCATTTCTGAAAAAAAAAGCTTGTCCATGCTAAGCAATAGAGATGTTTGAATACATTGGCAATTGGTAGCTTTGCCCAACTAACACCACAGTGAGATGTTGAAATGATCCCTGGTTCTTGTGTTTTGAGGAGTAAATAACACTTTCTCCACACCAGTCATGATTTTATAGACCTCTATCATATGCTCTTTTTTTAACGTTTCTTTTCCAAGCTGAAAAGTCTCCGTCTTTTTAATCTCATCTCACTTGGAAGCTATTTCATACTCTTAATCATTTTTGTTGCCCTTCTCTGTACCTTTTCCAATTCTAATGTCTCTTTCTTGTGATGGGGGACCAGAACGGCACACATGATTTGTTCTTTCAAATCTATGCTGGCTGTTCCCTATCATCTTCCAAGTGAGATGAGATTAAAAAGACGGAGACTTTTCAGCTTGGAAAAGAAACGTTAAAAAAAGAGCATATGATAGAGGTCTATAAAATCATGACTGGTGTGGAGAAAGTGTTATTTACTCCTCAAAACACAAGAACCAGGGATCATTTCCATTCCGTTTCTCTCTGGAAATGTCTTTGCAAATTCAAGGTCTTCCTTTCACTGGAAGTGCCGCTGTCATTAATACTAATTGGTGGTAGGTACACATATCACACAACTATGTTTTGCTGGCTAAGATAGAAATTGGCAGCAAGTGTTGTAATTCTGAAGCATGAAAGCAACAGTTCCTATAATTCATCTGCCTCTCATAACAACAGCTTTTATTCAATAAAATAAGCAAGCCTGTGATAATGGCCCTGGAAGGAAGATACACAGCAGGTGCAAGTGAAATGAAGAAACAATTGATCTGTTTCACAAGTTATTACATTATCCACTGTTTTATTTTTACAAATACTGTACACAAGAGACCTGATTCTGCAAGATTCTGCAATCTGTTAAGCACATGTGTACATGTACTTGTGAATAGTCCTATTGACTTCAATACAAGTGCAGCATAACTCAGCAGGATTGTGAATGAATTCCCACTAATTATAGTCTAACATAGTGCATGAGGACTTCCAATTAGGCCTCCTTGATTTCAGCTAAACACATGGATTATCATAGAATCATAGAATACTAGGTCTGGAAGGGATCACGAGAGGTCATCGAGTCCAGTCCCCTGCCCTCATGGCAGAACCAAATACTGTCTAGACCATCCCCGACAGACATCCATCCAACCTACTGTTAAATATCTCCAGAGATGGAGATTCCATAACTTCCCTGGGCAATTTATTCCAGTGTTTGACTATCCTGACAGTTAGGAACTTTTTCCTAATGTCCAACCTAATACTCCCTTGCTGCAGTTTAAGCCCACTGCTTCTTGTTCTATCCTCAGAGGCCAAGATGAACACGTTTTCTCACTCCTCTTTATAACACCCTTTTAGATACCTGAAAACTGCTATCATGTCCCCCCTCAATCTTCTCTTTTCTTTCAGGCTTCCTTCATAGGTCATGTTATCTAGACCTTTAATCATTCTTATTGCTCTTCTCTGGATCCTCTCCAATTTCTCCACATCTTTCTTGAAATGCGGTGCCCGGAACTGGACACAATACTCCAAATGAGGCCTAAGAAGCTGTCAGCCGACGGTCAGGGCAGTTAGTGGTGTGTGTGTGTGTATACTATACACTCGAGACTTTAACTGCTGAGACCGGGGTCCCTTGCAGCGGGCAACCTGGAAGAGGTTGACGAGTGCCCCAGTTCTGCCAACCAAATGGTCAGGGCAGTGAGTGGTGTGTGTGTGTGTATACTATACACTCGAGACTTTAACTGCTGAGACCGGGGTCCCTTGCAGCGGGCAACCTGGAAGAGGTTGACGAGTGCCCCAGTTCTGCCAACCAATGGTCAGGGCAGCGAGTGGTGTGTGTGTGTGTATACTATACACTCGAGACTTTAACTGCTGAGACCGGGGTCCCTTGCAGCGGGCAACCTGGAGGAGGTTGACGAGTGCCCCAATAAGTGTACAGGGAGAGCTTATTACGCTTCAGATTTCAGCTGCTAGAATTTCATAATTCCTTCGCAGCGGGCAGCCTCGGGGAGACTGAGAAGCGCCCCAACTGAATTTTGCCACCTGGGTGTGACACAAATCCAAACGCCCAAGCTCTCCCTATATCTGTCCCTTTATGACCGGCTGAAGTTCTTTTAAATTGTGCTTGGTTCTATTACAGCAACTGAAGGAGTCAGGTTAAAGCTTAAACAGTTACAGGTTTATTTGAGGAAGCTTATAAATCATGTGGTTGCAATGGCTATTGTTCTATTTCTTAACTGCTGGCAAATATATAGATAGATAGATAGATAGATAGATAGATAGATAGATAGATAGATAGATAGATAGATCTTTAAAAAAAAATGGTTACAAGGAAAATAAAGATAGGAAATAGAAAATAATGGTACCAAATGACAGCTTAATCTTTAAAGAGCTCTATTCTATGCATGCACTAAAACAAAAGGACACATACAGGTACAATTTTTACCCCTTTCTGCGTCACTCGGTCCCAGCGTGTCAGGCCAGGATCGGTCCCTCAATTCCTCGGAAAGACGAAAATACGAGGTGGGCGTCCCCGTGGACCTCGGGAGGTCAAACACCTAACCCGACCAGCAGGTAAATGGTAGTTTGACACTCAAAGTGAGTGTGTGCTGGGCCCAACTTATATACCCAGTGGGTCACGTATTTTCTCTTTCTTATCTGTAATGCCAATTGATGCTGGTCTGTCTGCTGTGAGACCAGTTCTTACAAGGGAGTTGTGAACTTAATTTACACTTGTAAGAGAGATTTGAGATGATTAAATTTTGAAGTACTGGACATTGTTTTCTCAGTGGGAAATTCCTCTTCCTGGGACTGTGTGTTCGAATCAACATAGGTGCCAGCCGACACTTCTTGCAGCCTTGAGCTTAGCTTATTTCCTTAATCGTTACTCAGAGTCAGAAGCTTGCATATCCTGGTCAAAGCAGATCAAAGCTTAATGGCTATGCTGATCTTCTTATTGTTCCTTCTCTGCTCTGTATACAGACAGACATCTCAGAGGGCAAGCAAGATTGTTTGAGAAAGGGGTGGGCTGCCTGGCTGCAGAAGCGCAGAGTAGAGCGGAAGAATGACTTCTCATGTCTTGCTCACAACACACCTGTTAATACATCCCAGAATCATGTTTGCTTTTTTTGCAACAGCATCACACTGCTGACTCATATTCAGCTTGTGGTCCACTATAACCCCTAGATCCCTTTCTGCCGTACTCCTTCCTGGACAGTCGCTTCCCATTCTGTATGTGTGAAACTGATTGTTCCTTCCTAAGTGGAACACTTTGCATTTATCTGTATTAAACTTCATCCTGTTTACCTCTGAAACATTTCTCCAATTTGTCCAGATCATTTTGAATTATGACCCTATCCTCCAGAGTAGTCGCAACCCCTCCCAGCTTGGTATCATCTGCAAACTTAATAAGCATTCTGTCTATGCCAATATCTGAATCGTTGATGAAGATATTGAAGAGAGCCGGTCCCAAAACAGACCTCTGCGGAACCCCACTTGTTATACCTTTCCAGCATGATTGTGAACCATTAATAACTACTCTGAGTATAGTTATCCAGCCAGTTATGCACCCACCTTATAGTAGCCCCATCTAAGTTGTATTTGCCTAGTTTATTGATAAGTATATTATGAGAGACTGTATCAAACGCCTTACTAAAGTCTAGGTATGCCACATCCACCGCTTCTCTCTTATCCACAAGACTCGTTATCCTATCAAAGAAAGCTGTCAGATTGGTTTGACATGATTTGTTCTTTCAAATCTATGCTGGCTGTTCCCTATCATTTTGCCACCTTCCAAGTGTTTACAGATGATTTCCTTAATTACTTGCTCCATTATCTTCCCTGGCACAGAAGTTAAACTAACTGGTCTGTAGTTTCCTGGGTTGTTCTTATTTCCCTTTTTATAAATGGGCACTATATTTGCCCTTTTCCAGTCTTCTGGAATCTCTCCTGTCTCCCATGATTTTCCAAAGATGATAGCTAGAGGCTCAAATACCTCCTCTATCAGCTCCTTGAGTATTTTAGGATGTATTTCTTCAGACCCTGGTGTCTTGCAGGTATCTAACTTTTCTAGGTGATTTTTAACTTGTTCTTTTTTTATTTTATCTTTGAAACCAACCCCTATCCCACTAGCATTCACTACGTTAGGCATTCCTTCAGACTTCTCGGTGAAGACCAAAACAAAGAAGTCATTAAGCATCTCTTCCATGTCTGAGTTTCCTGTTATAGTTTCCCCCTCCTCACTGACCAGTGGGCCTACCCTGTCCTTGGTCTTCCTCTTGCTTCTTATGTATTTATAAAAAAGTCTTCTTGTTTCTCTTTATTCCCATGTCTAGTTTGAACTCATTTTGTGCCTTTGCCTTTCTAATCTTGCCCCGGCATTTCTGTGTTGTTTGCCTATATTCATCCTTTGTAATTTGTCCTACTTTCCATTTTTTATATGACTCCTTTTTTATTTTTAGATCATAAAAGATCTTGTGATTAAGCCAAGGCAGTCTTTTGCCATATTTTCTACCTTTCCAACACCACGGAATAACTTGCTTTTGGGCCCATAATAATGTCCCTTTGAAAAACTGCCAACTCTCATCTCAGTTGGAATATTATGTTACATATGTGCTTAAATGCTTGCAAGACAGAGCCAAGCACCTTTCTTACATTTAAAGAAACAGTCAAGATGACTTCTGCTAGCCCTCTGGAGCCAGTAAATAACAACAACCATCTAAACCAATATGAAAATGCAGTATGAATATTTGTAATGAAATTTTCCAAGAGAACCTTATAGTGATACCCTTCCATGTGTGACTTCACTGGTGAACATTTGCTGGAATTTCACAGCTGTTTCCTAAGCTAGACAAAAGGCAAATTTCAGTTACAGCTTTGTTTTACAATGCATTTTTCATCTAGCTTTAGGTGGTCCATACTGCCATGCTGCTCAGTCTTTTGGGATAATCAGCTGTCCTGAGGCCTACTCTAGAAAACCCCTTCCCAATCTCTCCACCATATTCCTAGTCTAACTGCCCAGTCATTCCTAGTTCTCCATATCCCCATCTCCTTGTTCCCCATCTTCTTGCCTTGTCATCCCCAGTTCTCCCCCTCCCATCTCCTCATCCTATTTTGCACCCCCACTCCAGCCGCCAGGTGCTTCCAACCCACACCCACAACCACACCCACACCCACACCCACAACCACACCCACACCCACATTCCCCTTCTCCACTGGCTCTGATTCCCACGTTCACCCTATGAGCACTGGTGAATTCCATGCAACCCAGTGCATTCGTTTGTGAGGAAAACAAGTACCACCAATAATCAGACTCCAGGTCTCATAGAAAGTTCTTAATCTTTCTTCATTAGTGTTTGCCATGCCAATACCTTATGGTGCAGTACTATTTATTTGCTTACCATATCTGCTACCAAACTTTGCATGATCAAAATTACATCATGATCAGGAATCTCATCTTCAGTGTTATCTGGTTGTTGATAAAAATCTTTTTTTTCTCTTTCATTGCTTCTGTTACTGTATAATATTGCATAATAGCAGATACAGTTATGCACAGTTTATTGTAAGCAGTAATAAACCTTCCTGTATCAAGGCTGAATGACACTTCTGAGGTATAATAAGATACTCCTCAGATAATGTACACAGACAGTCTTACTATGAATTAAAAAAAGATCAAAAGGACAGTCCAATTGATATTTTATAAACCTTCGAAGGTTAAAACATTCTGGAACAATATCTGAATAAGTATTGATCTTGCCCTTGGAATTTTTTACTTATTCCACTCAGCAAAGAAGTACATTTTTGATCTTTGGGATAGCAATCTTCCTCTCAATTATCCTAACTGCAGGCAAAAAAGTTATCCCGAGAAAGTCAGGAAACAATGTTGGACAGGGATGACTGCCCAAGGTGGCTAACATTTTTTGGATAGAAAAAATTATCATTCTCCAACTCTCATTATCACAAAAAATGTCCAAAAGGAATAGTCTTTGTGTGCAATGAAGTGATATGCTTGATGTGAAAGGGCAGAGAGAAAGAAAAAGGGTGTCAGCTTTTAAACTTGTTTTTCATCTATTTTTAATTAGGCTTTTATACTATGGAACCATGATCAGAGCTGAATTTTCAGGGATTTCTTTGTAGGGTATAGCATAGTACTAAGGCTTTTTATATGCAGGCCTGGCCAAAGGGTTTGCGGGGCCCAAGGCAGGATGCTGGGATTGGGGCCCCAGGCCCAGCTGGTGGATGGTGAATACTGAGCAGTGCGGGGCCCTAAAAGCACGAGGGCTAAGACATTTGCCTTCCTCCCCTTGCCCTAGGTGTCTATATGGTGTCTGAAATCAACTGAAGTCCAAAGAAGCATGTTAGACACAAAAGTAATGACTCACTGATTACATAAGTGGAATTTCTTAAACTTCTATTTATGTCTATAACAATGTTCCCTCTAAAGTTATCCATCCATGTGCAGAATAGATTTTGCTATGTGCACCAAAGCATGTGTGATGTGCACCACCAGTCGAAACACATGCTGCTGGCGGTTGTGGGTGCTGTACTAAACAGCCCAACAGCACCCGACTCTCTCCTGGAGGGCCGCCCAAGCACTCAGCTTACAGGGAACAATGGTCTACAGCAGAACATCAAGTATTTCCCTTTTCATAAACCATGATATATACACAAAACAAATGCTCCTCTTGGTTCATTTGATTTTACTTTTGCTCAGAAATAGTGGGTTTGGCTACTGCTTCATCGACGTTTTTGAACTACAAGCTACTTGTACTTTCTTATTCTGTATTTTTGCTGGAATTTCACAGAAGTTTCATGAGGTGTCTTAATTCAATATTGTTAACAGATTCTACCTAAAAACATTTGCTTTTTAAAAAAAGAGTTGCCTAGTGAGATTAACGTGTTGGTTCAGACTTCATAATTTATTGCAATCATTTGAAAAAAAACCACTTTCATACTTTTTTCTCTTCTCTTCTCTATCAATATATTTCCAAAAAGCCTACAATGAACAAATGGACGCCTTCAGACCTATTGGTCTTTCCCCTAACATCCAAGAAAATGGACAATACCAAGTCAAATGGCACATATTAAATGGATTAAAACTGGCTGAAAGATTTCAAGGTAATTGTAAATGAGGAATCATCATCCAATGGAAATATGTGTAGGGAGGAGGGGTGTCCTCCAGGAATCTGTTCTTGGTCAATATTATTCAATATCTTAATCAGTAATGTGGAAGAAATTATAAACTCCAGGCTGGTAAAGATTGCAGATAATATATAAATTGGTGAAGTGGTAAATAATGATAAGGACAATTTAGTTCTACAGAATCAAATGAAATGGGGTATCTCTAAGCACAAAGACTACACAATCACACAGGCCTCGCTTATCAGCTGAGGGATTATTTTCTGGAAAACAGTGACTCCAAAAGAGACTTGGGATCACTGTGTTTCAACTGGACATGAACTCGCACTGTACTGCAGCCGTGATGAGAGCCAACACGAATCTCAGTTGCGTAAATGAGGGTATATCAAGTAGAAATAGGGGGACTATTATTTTGTGCAGCATTAGAGGGACTGTTGCTGGAATACTGGGTCCATTCCTGTCCATATTTTTAATAGGACATTGACAAATAGGAAAGGTTTAGGAAATAGCTATAAGCATGGTGTGAGGTCTAGGAAACATGCCATCCAGCTATAGGCTAAGGAAGTGTGATCTGTTTAGGAAGTGTTTATCTGAGAGAAAGTTAAGAGTTAGTGACAGTCTAAAAGTACCTATGTAGGGAGAAGATTTCTGACAGTGGAATGTTATTTAACCCAGGAAACAAAGGCACAATTGAAAGCTGAAGCTAAGTAAATATAGACAAGTGGTGTAGATGAGTGTGGGCGTGCTGCAAAATATTACTGGTGGATAACATCCTTCCTACACATTTCCTTACAGATATGGCTTTGTTTTTGATTGCCTACAGTCTTTTAAAAAACCATCTTCCCAATAGGATGCATCATTAAAAAATCTTTGTGTAATTTTATTTGCTCTTTGCATTGAACTGGCCGGACACGAAGGAGCTGAGCTTTTAAACCCTGAGCCCCATGTTGCCAGCCCGATCGAGGCAGAAAGAGTCAAACTCTGTTCCCAGCACCTGATGGAGCCAGCCTGATACAGGGCAAGGAAGCCAGGCTCTGCTCCCAGAGTCCCACAGAGCCAGCCTAACATGGACAGACGGAGCCATATTTGGATGGGCCTGTACACTAAGTAGGCAGGCCTGCAGCCCACACAGGCCCACCCATGGCTACACTATTCATATACACTAGAAATAAAGTGCACACTTTTAATAGTGAAGGTACTTTACCAATGGAACAACTTACCTAGGGCTGTGTTGGAATCTCTAAAACAAGATTGGATTTTTTTTGAAAGATGACTTAGCCCATCCTGAAATTATGGGCTTCATGCAGGAATCATTTGATGAAATTCTATGGGTTGTATTATGCAGGAGATCAAACTAAAATATCATAATGGTTCCTTCTGGCTTTAAGACCTATGAAGCTACATAAATGTCAATGCTGTTTCTTTCCTTTTAACAGTTTTCACAAACTGTGACCACACAGGGAATATCTGTGGTTCTATTGGCTTTTGATGGGTCCATAATAAAACCCCAGATCCGTACACCACTGAAAATTGGGAAATTCTAGATCCAGTCTCTGGGTTGGGCCTACTTACATTATTATTGTTACTAGCATTATTCATCCCGTTATGATGGTAGATGTACATGTGCCCTCCTCTATCCACGCTGTTCCTGAGGGTAGGGAGGTTTGGGCTGGCTTGGGCCATGTGGCCGCCTTCCTTCCCACTGCTCCGGCATGGGGGAGGCTGGAGCCATGTGGCCTTCTCCCTCTCTGCTGCTCCCAGGGCCAGGGCCTGCTTGGGCCACGGGACCTTCTCCTTCTCCACTGCTTCTGGGGTGGACGGCGGTGGTTGGGGCTGTGCATCCTCTTCCCTCCCCTCTGCTCCGGGAATGCTAGGGTATACATAGGACCCACCCACCCTGCTCCTCCTCCTCCCCTCCCTGTGGTAGGGGCAGGGCCTCAGCAGACTGGGTGGGGCTGTAGGCAGGACTAGGGACCTGTCTCCCCCTAGAAACGTCTCAAGTCTTCGCAAATGTTCTCTGTGACAAATGGCGTGATGGATGCCTCTCCTTTCATAATACTATAGATTATTAGTTATTGTGACTATATTTTGCACTCACTTTTTATGTACTCATGGAATGCAGATTCAATAATCACATGACTAGAAATTGATGTTCTTAAAGATGCCCAAGGAAACTGGGTGTTTTGAACTCTTGGACAGCTTTAAAAATTCCAAATTGAATATCTAAAGCTACTCCACATTCTTGGAGGGCCATTCTTGCCTAAAAAGGAAGGAACAAAGCATTCATTTGCTTCATGCCCTTTCATCTGCTAATTTAAAGTAGGAGTGGAATCCCTCAAAGGACATCAATGAGATATGCGAACACATGCCTAATAGATCTTTGACTTTAATGGAAGGGAGAGTTCTGTCATTTGTTTTATTAGGCCACTTGCTTTTCCAGAGAAATGTTGAACTATAGGGTAATGGCACCAAAGATATACTAAAATGCCCTTCTCATTACATAGCTACTGGGAGGAAACAATGCTTTAGCATTTTAGCAATGTAAGACTTAGGCTATGTCTAGACTGCAGGTTTCTTTTGGAAGAGATCTTCTGAAAAAACTTCTTCCGAAAGAGAGTGTCCACACACAAAAGTGCATTGAAAAAGCAATCTGCTTTTTCAAAAGATAGCGTCCCCACTGAATGGATGCTATCTTGCATTTAAACTGTGATTACTATGGGCGGAATGGCCACCAGGGCACCTGTGCTCTTTCCTCTTTCTTCTTCTTTCGAAAGAACTGCCTCTTCCCTCTCCATACACACGTAGAAAGAGGATTACCAACGCTAGAAAAATCCTTTGTTCTTTCGATTTACTTTTGGAAGAACGTGATTGCAGTGTGGACGTAACTCAGCGTCTGTAGCGTAGATGTACCTTAAGAGGTATAAAAAATGAGATTGCATACAATTAAAATAAAGGTTGCAGTTTTCTGTAAGCAGTTCTATATTCTTCTGCAGGGTTTGTGACTAGGGCTGTCTGACTGACAGATTCTGAGGGCTTGCTGTCTGTTCTGAAAAACAAAATGAAAATCATTTTGGGTTGACCTGATATTTAAAAAATTGCAGTGGACTGAGAAGTACAAACAAATTCATTTTAGGCTGAAATAAATAGTTCTTTGACCTGAAGCGAAACTTTCTGTCCCATGTTGAACACTTTCCCCATCTGAAACTGAAGGCTAAGGAGGTAGCAGAACAACAGCCTTAGTCAAGATGCTGCTCATGGGAGCCCTGACTGGGGAATTGCCTGGCTCTACGGTTAGATCCAGCCATTTAATTCAAGCCATCAGGAGGGATAGCTTGTCTGGGCTACTAGGTGACTCCCTATTGCTGCTTCGTTGGGCCCCACTCCCTGCATTCCTTACCCAACGCTGTTCTTGATTCCTACTCCACTCCAGCTCATGTCTCGACGCTGATTTCAGCACTTGTTCCCATCATGGTCCTCATCCTTGCCTCTTCTCCTGATCATGTCCTTACACCTTGCTTCAAATCAGTCCTGGATCCGATCTTGGCCCCTAATTTTGACTCCAGCTCTGGCTTCATCCACAGCTCTGATATTTGGTATCTGAACCTGGCGCCAAATGTTAGTTTTGGTTTGTAACTCTGACACTGACTCAAACTCTGCCTTTCAGAATTTGTAAGTTGACTCTGGGCTCACCCTCAACTCTCTTCCCTGACCTGGACTCCCACTTTGACTACAGCTGGGTCCTAACATTAAAACAGAAGTATTTTCATTTTTAGTTCATTATGGGTATGTCTACACTACCCCGCTAGTTCGAACTAGCAGGGGTAATGTAGTCATCTGCAATTGCAAATGAAGCCCGGGATTTGAATTTCCCGGGCTTCATTTGCATAAAGCCGGCCGGTGCCATTTTTAAATGCCGGCTAGTTCGAACCCCGTGCCGCGCGGCTACATGCGGCACGGAGTAGCTAGTTCGGATTAGGCTTCTAATCTGAACTAGCTGTACTTCTCGTGGCATGAGGAGTACAGCTAGTTCGGATTAGAAAGCCTAATCCGAACTAGCTACTCCGTGCCGCGTGTAGCCGCGCGGCACGGGGTTCGAACTAGCCGGCATTTAAAAATGGCGCCGGCCGGCTTTATGCAAATGAAGCCCGGGAAATTCAAATCCCGGGCTTCATTTGCAATTGCGGATGACTACATTACCCCTGCTAGTTCGAACTAGCGGGGTAGTGTAGACATACCCTATTTCATTTATTTGTACGTACATCACTTTACTGACCAGTTATTCTGATTCTTTTGGAAAATTTTGCTAATTTCATTGAACAATCGGGAGTTGCAGCAGTTCTGCAATTGTTTGCTCAAATGAGAAAATGAGTTCTGATTCAGATGGGCACCAATATCTTTATGTTAAATGTTCAGGCAAAAATAGTTATATTTACAGTTCACTGATGCCCCCATGTGGAAATAAATATATAAGTGTGGATACACCTATACAGTATAAAATAATACATATTTTCTAGCTCATGTAGGGATGGATTCTGAAATTGTCATGTTCTTTAAGTAGTACCTTACTTCACAAGTAGTTTAATTAACTTTAATAGGACTTTATCTGATGTTAGATACTATTCAACGTGAGTACAAAAATAATCAGAATCTGGTCCCAAGTTACTATTTCTACTCTTAGGCTATGACTACAAAGCAGCGTTATTTCTGAATAACTGACGTTATTCCGAAATAACATAGTCTGCGTCTACACTACAAGCAGTTATTTTGACATAATGTCAAAATAATGTCAAGCTGAAGGACTTCTTTCTCCAACTCCTGTAACCCTCATTGTATGAGGAGTAAGGGAAGTTGGAGGAAGAATGTTCTTTCTCGGCCTTCCTGTTGTGAAGACAGCACCAAAACCTGAATTAAGCTATTTCAACTTAAGCTGCACAATTGACGTAGCTCAAGTTGCATAGCTTATTTCAGCTTTAGCCTTGTTGTGTAGACGTGCCCTTAGAGTACTGCTATAACTAACACACCCTAAGCAATCTCCCATATAATTGGCTTCTATTCTGTTTAACTCCTCAGAGCATAAGGCAGCTTGCAAGATTTTCTGTCTCAGGCATCAATTGAATAGTCTCTAGGGATTTACTGACTGAAGAATATTTTTCCAATAATTCCTTCTGCTGCTATGACATATTAATAATCTCTACAGTAGGCTTTCAACATGAGAAGAGGACACAGGGTTATTGGAAAAACATAAAGACAATAAAACTAGTGAGTCATATTACCACGTATAAAACATTATATGACTCCCCTAAAGTGATCCAATCTAGTTATGGCAGTATGTATGTTTAAAACTTTATAAAACCAGGATTTCTTGATAGTTTTATATACTGTGCTATCTGTTGTCTATAGAGTATATAAAATATCTACACTTTCTAAAAAATATTGAACATATTAAACTATTGACATGAATTTTCCTTACCTTTACATTGCATTCTCCCACCATTATTAAAGGGTTGTTCAAACATGACAGTATCTGTTGTAAATCCAGCACATCTCCAGGACACATGCTATCATCATGCTGTTGTTCAGCACACTGAACTTTTTTGAAAGTGCTGGTCTAGCCAGGAGATCAAGAGATGAAGTGCTTCATTGAGAATATCTCCTGGACTAAAAGCATGTCTCAGCCTAAGAAGTCCAGCATGGGCATGTTTACATTCACTAATTACTTCAGTCTTTCATGCAATCCTTCATTCCATAGGCTACAACCTCTACTCATAGGCCTGGTCTATACTAGACCACGCAGGTTGGCTTAAGGTACGCCATTCAACTATGCAAAATGTGTAGCTGGATTCGCCTTTGTGACGAAGTGAGGATTGTATTCACTCTGTTTGTTTTGTTATATTGTATGTGATTCCTATCGTCCTGTGCTGTTCTGTAGTAACTTTGTGTGAGTGTGTGTGTGTGTGTGTGTGTGTGTGTGTGTGTGTGTGCGTGTGCACGCCTTAGTTTCCCTCGACACTGCACTGGAACCTGGCTAGGGATGGAAGTTTGAGGGGTAGGCTGCTCCATCTTAGCACATACACAAAAATAACTCAGGCTTTCTTGAAACCTGAGCCTAGGTGGGGGGAGCAATCAGGTGATGGGAAGCTGGACATTGGAGGAGGTGGGGCTTCCTGCAGGGCTACGACCAGTTGCTGGGTGTGTGAGTGAGTCTCAGCTGGTTTAGGATGCAGGGAGGAGATCCAGGGTCCCAGTTCTGGGTCCCCCTCTCCTCAAGACAGATCGTACTGACTGCTTCTGGTTCCTGTGCTAACAAGTCTGTTCTACGCTGTATTCCTGTGAACCAATAAACCTTCTGTTCTGTCTGCTGGTTGAGAATAACATCTGGCTGCGGATGGGGGTGCAGGGCTTGGTGACTCCCTCACACTCTGTGACAGCCTTACCTAAAGCTGAGCTACTGCTGCGTCTAGACTACACGGCTCTGTCGCCAGAGCCATGTAGATTAGTTTACTAGACATACCCAAATGAAGTGGCGATTTAAATAATCACCGCTTCATTTAAATTAAAATGGCTGCCGCGCTGAGCCAATCAGCTGTTTGTCGGCTCAGCTCGCTAGTCTGGATGCTCCGCGGTCGACATCAAAGGCATTTGTCGACCACCCCGTTATGCCTTGTGGGATGAGGTTTACCGGGGCAGTCAACAAATGCCTTTGATGTCGACCGCGGAGCATCCAGACTAGTGCACGGAGCCGACAAACAGCTGATCGGCTCAGCGCGGCAGCCATTTTAATTTAAATGAAGTGGTGATTATTTAAATCGCCGCTTCATTTGGGTATGACTAGTAAACTAATCGACATGGCTCTGGAGGCAGAGCCATGCAGTCTAGACATACACTAAGGGAAACTGTTGGGAGCACACACTCCTGTTGGCTTCCCTTACTCCTCGCACAGGAAGAGTACTGGATGCCACTGGGGGCTGCCCTCAGCGTTCAATTTATGGTCTACATTAGACCCGCTAAATCAAATGATAGAAAATTGACCTCCAAAGGATTGAGCTTCTCTGTAATGTTGACATACCCATAGGGTACAGCACTTTCTCATAACTCCATTAGTTTGTCCTCAACTTTATAATGTTTAAAACAGCGGCACTTTAAGGACTCACACATTTCAATAAAACTTTCATGAGCTACAACTCACTTCCTCGGATGCTGAAGCAAAAAAGACAGACAGAAAGAAAAAAAGGACACAGAGATGAGACTATTACTTCAGTGCTAATTAAATCAGAATGGATATGTTTCACCTCTAACAGTGGTGGAAAGGTAAGAATACCAGAATGGGAAATTACCTATTGTAATGTGAGAAATACTTCATGTGGACCTTGGTTCAGTGTGTTAAATTTGCATATGAATTCCAGCTGAGCAGTTTCTCTCTCCAATCTGTTTTTGAAGTTTTTCGGTTTCAGAGCGGCAACTTGCAAGTCTGAAACTATGTAACCAGGGAAGGTTAAAATGCCCTCACACACACACATTGGCTTTTGGACGGTGCCATTCTTAAGTCTCATTTGTGCCTACTGTCACCAAGGTCTAAGCAAGCCCCTTTCTCTGCCCCAGTCCACACAATGAATTCATCAGTGTTTTCTAGAGGTTTACTGTCACCTCCATGTGCTGCATTCGTCACAAGGGTCAAAATTCTCCCATGTGCAAAAAGGGCTCATGAACTAAAATCCCACTCTTAACCTTCAAGACAAGGCACAAGTGTAATGACCCACAATATGCAACCTTCTATATGTTGGGAGAGGAGGCAGAATCAGAAGCTGCATGTGTCAAATAGCTGTATTTCAAGCTATTTACAACAGCATGTTAGTATGATAGCTGTTATGCTGTCTGATATAAGGATGTAAGCAGCTAGTCAAGTACAGTGCTGGAATAAGGGGGGGGGGCGAGCTGGGCAGCTGCCCGGGGTGCTAACCTATGGGGGGGGGGCTGGTTGCAGCTGAAAGGGGCGCCGTGAGCTCAGGGGGGGGGGGCATGCATGCGCGTCTTGCCTGCTGCCCAGGGCACAAGAATGGCTCAAATCAGCACTGGTCAAGTAGTCTATGACTACTCATCTAGTCACTCCCTCCCTTGCTGCCTCTGGGGTGGAGGAGCTTGTAAAAAGTCTCTTGGGTTCATTTCAAATATTGGGATCCTCTGTCATTGTTCAAAGCTCTTCTTTGTTAGAAGTCAGAATCCGGAGCAGGAAAGAGGGTAAAAAAAACCAAAAAGACAGTTTCCACTTTTATATCCTCAGGGAATAGGCATGGAAAGTTGCTGGCACAAACATGGAGTATTGGATCACATTCCTACCTGCCATTGTGAGTCAAGGGGTATGCATTGTCTTCATGCTTTCAGGCTGGCCGGGGCTTCCTGAAGAGTTGATTCTCCTTAATGGACCATCAATACATGACTGACTAACCCCAATGAGAATCTGCCTGGTGCGTGTTACCCAGGCACATATCTGAGATTCTAATACAATATTCATAACTTTACATATGATGATACATGGATTTAAACAGGATGATAATATTTAGGAGAGTATAACTTTTCAATTGATAGAATATTTTGTACAAAATCTATTGCAATTGCATAACAGTGGTAGCCATAGTAATACAGCAAGCAGGTCATCTGCTTTCTATTACATGTCACAATACCTTTTGGTAGTCTCCAGAAACTACTTATTTTGCTTTCAGGTTGATTGTGTCTGGTTTTGTTTGCTTTCCTTCACTCTACCTATGAAGAGTAGTGCTGAGTAAATAATGGAGTTTTTGGTTTGCTGCCAATTTTGAAAAAAAAAATCTGAAAAAGTTAGTTTTGTGGAAAACTGAAAACATTTTTCAAAACTTTTGTCAAATCCCAAAAAATATTTTTTTCACAGTGAATGATACGTTATTTCAACAAAATCAAAATGTTTCCATTTCTATTTTGATCATATTAAAATGGTTACTATTTTTAAAGTAAAGTTTGAACTTGTTTCGAATAAAACATTGACATGTTTTGTTTTGAAAATGGAAGAACAAAGCATTTTGATTTTTCAGACTTTTTTGAAAAAATAGTTTGGTTGCAAACATTCAGATAATTTGACTTGAATGTGAGATACATTTCAGTGTTGCCAGATTTCCATTATTTGTAGAAAAAAAAGTTTGTCACAAAATATTGCAGGGAGCTCTGAGCTTACTTGCCAGTTTTAGGAAAAAATATCAGCACTCTGAACTTTTTTGGGTATTTTAAAATATTTTTTTGTGAAAAGGTAAATTTGAGAAGCTTGATGAATGTTCTCTTTGTTGAAATTGATATTCAACTCCCCTTTTACCATTATCATTTAAAACTGTCTAATTATACCACTGGATATGGCAATTTGAATAATCTGTTCTTATCGGCTGAAGTAGGATATTTTAGTAGTAAAATTAGAGAAGTACTTAGTGGTTATGACTAAACTTAGGGTGAGTACATAGTAGTAGTAGTATGGAGGAATTTCTATCCCACCGATTGTTAACAAAATATTTCGTCCTTCTTAAGCTTTGTCAAAGAACATGAAAATGTAACCCATGAACAGATTTCCTGTATTTACTGTACATCCTTCCCGGCATAGGAGTCAGCAGACAGTTGGGACTGCAGCTGGGAAGGAGCTGGAGGGCCACAACTAGGGAGGAATCATAGAATCATAGAATACTAGGACTGGAAGGGACCTCGAGAGGCCATCGAGTCCAGTCCCCTGCCCTCATGACAGGACCAAACACTGTCTAGACCATCCCCGACAGACATCCATCCAACCTACTCTTAAATATCTCCAGAGATGGAGATTCCATAACCTCCCTGGGCAATTTATTCCAGTGTTTAATCACCCAGGGTATGTCTACACTACAAAGCACATGTGTACATGTACTTGTGAATAGTCCTATTGACTTCAATACAAGTGCAGCATAACTCAGCAGGATTGTGAATGAATTCCCACTAATTATAGTCTAACTTAGTGCATGAGGACTTCCAATTAGGCCTCCTTGATTTCAGCTAAACACATGGATTATCATAGAATCATAGAATACTAGGTCTGGAAGGGACCACAAGAGGTCATCGAGTCCAGTCCCCTGCCCTCATGGCAGGACCAAATACTGTCTAGACCATCCCCGACAGACATCCATGCAACCTACTCTTAAATATTTCCAGAGATGGAGATTCCACAACCTCCCTGGGCAATTTATTCCAGTGTTTGACCACCCTGACAGTTAGGAACTTTTTCCTAATGTCCAACCTAAACCTCTCTTGCTGCAGTTTAAGCCCATTGCTTCTTGTCCCATTATGAGAGGCCAAGATGAACAAGTTTTCTCTCTCCTCCTTATGACACCCTTTTAGATACCTGAAAACTGTTGTTGTGTCCCCCCTCAATCTTCTCTTTTCTAAACTAAACAAAACCAGTTTTTTCAGCCTTCCTTCATAGGTCATGTTCTCTAGACCTTTAATCATTCTTATTGCTCTTTTCTGGACCCTCTGCAATTTCTCCACATCTTTCTTGAAATGCGGTGCCCAGAACTGGACACAATACTCCAAGTGAGGCCTAAGCAGTGCAGAGTAGAACGGAAGAATGAGTTCTCGTTTCTTGCTCAAAACACACCTGTTAATGCATTCCAGAATCATGTTTGCTTTTTTTGCAACAGCATCACACTGCTGACTAATATTCAGCTTGTGGTCCACTATAACCCCTAGATTCCTTTCTGCTGTACTCCTTCCTAGACAGTCGCTTCCCATTCTGTATGGCTGTGTCTACATTGGCATGAATTTGCGCAAAATCATGCTGCCTGTCTACACTGGTGGGGAATTCTTGCGCAAGAACATTGACGTTCTAATGTGTGAAATCAGTGCTTCTTGAGCAAGAACTATGATGCTCCCGCTCAGGAATAAGCCCTCTTGCGCAACTGTTCTTGTGCAAGAAGCCAGTGTAGACAGGCAACATGAATTCTTGCTCAAGAAAGCCCGATGGCTAAAATGGCCATTGGAGCTTTCTTGTGCAAGAGAGCATCTACACTGGCATGGATGCTCTTGCGCAAAGGCACATATCAGTGTAGACGCTCTCTTGCGCAAATACTTTAAAGCAAGAACTCTTGCGTTAAAGCGTATGTGTGCAAGATCATGGCAATGTAGACATAGCCTATGTGTGAAACTGTATGTGTGAATGCTTGGGTCAGAGGCACCAGTTGCTGTGGTAGTGGACCATGGCTGCTCCAGTTGGCTGGGGACCCCTGCCCGGTACCATGAATGGCAGCTGCTACTGTTAGTAAGTTAGGGCAGCAGAACGTGGCTGCTGTGGCCAGCAGGCTAGAGATCCCTACTAGGGGCTCCAGACCATGATTGCTCTGGCCGCCTCAGGATCACTGTTGGGAGCCACCAAAGCTGTGGCTGTCCTTGGGGCCATTCCAGTAGCAGCTGGTGTAGTTGTCCTGGGGGCGGAGAGTACATGAGCAGCTGGTCCTGGAGTCAGTTGCTTGGGCATCCCTGGGGTCAGCCATGCTGCAGAAGTCATGGTGGTTGCAGAAAGTCACAGAATCCATGACTCTCGTGACAGACATGAAGCCTTATTTGTAATGTGTTTGGTAGATGGACCGTCTCCTATTCTGTACAGTGCCTATCACAATGGGTTCCTATTCTGGGCTGGGCCTTAGGCACTGCTGTATTACACAGTAACAAGAACAGTAATAGCTAACCCAAGTTAAGAATACATTTTATTTCTTTCAATAAAGAGTAAGCTGGATTCTCTTCTCTCTTGCGTATCAGATAAAAATATTTACTGAATTCCAGTTACAGAACCCACTTTACCCCTCTGTAAACCTTCCAACAGGCACAGAGATGATCAGCTGCTGTCAGCCAGGGGATGATCTGCAGAGAATGGGGGCTGCATAGTTGTCAGTGTGGCAGAATTCAGCCTGCAGCCTCTTTACTTCTAAACCGAGCACATTTGATATGCAAGAATAATTGATGGACATAAAAAATTGAACCACATGCTGTCATTTTGCAGACTAGAACTATGTTTTACATAGATTGCCCAAATATTTCATTAATTTTTAAAGCCAATGAGATTGACACTCTTTTTTGGACACTTTTTGCACTTCAGCCTGCTAACTATGCTGTAAACATTGTTCTTCTTTGAGTAATGTCCCTGTGGGTGCTCCACCATAAGTACTGGACTCATCCCAGCACCGCAGAACAGAGAATTTTCCGTAGCAGTATTCGGCCGGACCATGCATGCGTGGTGGCATCTCACGATATTCACACTCTTTTGTGTTGTTCGTGTGGTCCGGCCCCCACCAGTTCCTCTCAACCACCTTAGGCTGCAGATGGAGTGAACTGGTCTCCTCAACCTCTCTCTTTGCTCCCTCAATCGTGAGATTCTTCTGTTGATAGTTATTCTTCTTACATCCTTTTCTTCCTGCATTCTTCCTAGTTATATATATATATAAAAATTCTTTTAATAATAACCAAGTTCTTTCTTGTGCTCTTATGCCCTTCCTCAAGTTTGTATAGTTATTATTGTAAATATATATATATAGTTGGTCTCTGTTGGTATCTTTAGGTATGTCTACACTTGCTCCCTAGTTCGAACTAGGGATGCAAATGTAGGAGACCGAAATTGCTAATGAAGCAGGGATTTAAATATTCCACACTTCATTAGCATGATCTAGCTGGCACGTTACTTCGCTGAACAGTTATTTTGAAAGTGAAAGTGTGTGCCGGGAAGCGTTAGTTTGAACCAAACCCCTTGGTTCAAACTAATGTTACTCCTCATTTTTTGAATGACAGTCACAGTGAAAAAACAATTTCTTGCCATTTCAACCAGAAAGGGCATTGTCTCAATGACTTGACTACCTGCATCCTGTTTTAAAGACATTTTAATGCAAGACTTCAAAGAGAAACCTCTAAACTGTCATTCATGCTTAAATTTGACGCTTTACGCCTGGGTCTCAACAAAGATGCTAATTACCTTTCCCATTACCAAGATAGCTTCCCCAATTATCACCTCTAATATCATTAGCTCACAGACATTTACCTCCCCCCTTCATCTCCCCGCTGTTTTGAAATTTGATTTGTCCTTTTTATGTGTGTTCACTTTTTTTGATTGTATCCCTTTGGTCTATATGGTCATGACAATTTTCTTCCACAATTTGATCTGAGGAAGTGGGTCTGGCTCACGAAAGCTCATCACCTAATAAACCATCCTGTTAGTCTTTAAAGTGCTACATAGTCCTGTCTTTTTCTATGCTTACCAGAGATGGCACTTAACTACTAGAACAACTGATGTAGGGATGCCATGGATTCTCCCTCACTTTACGTTATTATATAAAGACTGCATATCTTTTAAAAAGATATGACATACCTCAAACAGAAAATATGGACTTGAGGCAGAGATTGCTGGGTCAGGTTTTATGACTTGTGTTATGCAGGTCACACTGCATGGTCACAATGGTTCCTTCTGCCTCTCTCACAGGGTCTTGTTTTTCAGGAGGTCCATTAAGGGGGTGAGTACAGTAGAAAAAACAGGCACTGAGTACCCTGTTAATCCCAGGAATGACTTTACCTGCTCTTTAGTGGTAGGGATTGGAACAGTTACCTTGCTGGTTAAGAGTTGGATTTGCCCATTCCTCATGGCATATTTGAAGTATTATGACCCATGCCTTAGTTTTACTCCGGATGGCAATCAGCTTAAACCACATTTATTTCCATATAGGCTGTTTCCAGAGATCTTTCACATTTTTATTAATAATAAATAGAGCGCTGGGAGAATGCAGCACTGCACAGCACCCACAGCAGTATTAGAAGTCAATGGGAAGAACACATGGGCTACGTCTACACTGACAGCTTCTTGTGCAAGAACAGCTGTTCTTGGGCAAAAACTTGCTGGCTGACTACACGGCACACGCGTTCCTGCACAAGTAAATTTACAGTACAGCGTTGTAAAACAGGGCTTCTTCTGGAAGAGTTATTCCTCTCCCCACAAGGAATAAGCCCTCTTGCGCTTAAGAGCTCTTCCACAAGAGGGCAGTGTAGACAGGCAACATGAATTTCTTGCGCAAGAAGCCCCTATGGCTAAAATGGCCATCAGAGCTTTCTTCTGCAAGAGAGCGTTTACAGTGTCATGGATGCTCTTGCGCAAAAGCACATGCCAGTGTAGACATGTTCTTGTGGAAAACTTTTTGCGCAAGAACTCTTCTGCAAAACAGTTCTTGCACACGAAGCTGCCAGTGTAGATGTAGCCATGGGGTTGCGGCAGTGTTTCCAAGCAAAACTAGACCTATTGTTCATGTTTTGTAGCTTATCATAAACATTAGAAGTGCTCACTCTGGGGTTTTGGTTTTTTTTTGGGTAGGGAGACAAAGAGCAATTTTCTTCTTCCATATATTTTTGTTTGTTGAAAGTGACTGAAACCTAAATCTGTGCTGTACTACGGAAGGCAGGTCACTAAATTAATTAAATTAAAAACAGGATATACCATTTATGCCTTTCATCAATATACATTTTTATAACCAGCTGGATTCCCCTGGGTAAAAAACTGAATGGAACAGAACAGTTGCAGTGGAGTTTGATGTTAGTGATCACTATTGTGTTGAACATTTGTCTGTATGTTAATTTATGGTGATCATTCATTCTTATTGGGGCAAATGTTTGTCCCCGGTGTATGCTGGCTTAAAGTTTGATTGTTTAGTGAGACATACAATTCTCATTAGATTGGAAACAGTTTGATTCTCTCTGAGGTTTTCATGGGCCAGTTATGCAGAGCCATTGCACTCAGAGGCCATAAAGTAACTGTTCAGAGGGAATTCAAGGGGTACAAAATGAGTGTGTGGTCTATTGACAGGGGCACATGTGTAACGTTCATATTGATGCAGGAGAGAGACAAACAAGTTTCCAGCCTTAAAATTCATGATCCATGCTGTAAAAACTGCCATGCAGACCCTTGCCTACTCTGACTGGCTCCCCATCAAATATGTACATACCTGTGATGGTCTCTGGATGAGTGATGCAGAACGAAAGCTTCCATTGAAGATAAAAATGAAAGTAGAAAGAGAAAAATGGCTGCTTCTGTCCCCTTCTATAAAACAAAAACCAAATATAAAAGGCAATCATTTTAATTGGTGTTCTGAGCGGTAGTCTTACCACCAGACTAAAAAGTGCTTTAGTGCAATGATTCTGAACTTGTCTTCAAATGTCTTAAAAAGTAGCTATGGGGAATAAATCAAAACTACCACTTGATGTCACCATTGCTCTGCCTGTGTATGGCTGCTCCAGAAATCTTTAGTGTAACTAAAACGTTCAATTACATTATTTATTTAGCTAACTGTTTTGCAGGAAACATACATGAAATTTCAGCAAGCAGATTTTATCCTATCGTGATTGTGGGTGCTACGCAACACACCAGAGGACAGGATTCAGAGAGGTCAGAGACGTGGTGGTTTGCAGAAGTGCAACAGACTCACAGTCAACAGTTTACTGGGGAATCTGTAAGCAACCTGTAGTGGCAGATCTGGCCCATATATAAATGTTAATACAATTGAACAGTACAAAGATTATTAAAGCAAAAACATTCTAATGAAAGATAAGTGTACTATATACATCATATAGAAAAGCACAACCTAACTTTTGGGGAAATTGCATAGGTCTGTTTCATCCTTAATTTGTATCAATATTTCATACAAGTCTTCCCTTTAACTTAAAAATAAAGGTTTCTTTAAACAACTGACAACCCTGCATATAAACGAATGGAATAAAAGTAATTAACTCAAATAGTTTTAAAAGATTTAAACCTGTTAGTCTTTAAGGTGCCACAGGACTCCTAGTTGTTTTTGCAGATTCAAGCTATCATGGCTACTCCTCTGAGACTTTTAAAAAAGTAGTGTGAAGTCAAAGCACATAAAATTATTTAGTTGGGTTTGGTCCGCCTAGAGCAGGGGGCTGGACTTGATGACCTTCTGAGGTCTCTTCCAGTTCTGTGATTCTATGAAAATATTTGTAAAACATGAAACCCCACAACTTCTGCATATTTATAAGCCTTTTTCATTTTCAGAGTGCTTCACATTTATTAATTAAATTTCACAAAAAATGAGATAGTAATGATAATTATTGCTATTTACAAACAACGAAAGCGACATGGAGTCAGTGTCTGAACCAGGACCAAGAGCTAAAAAATCCTGTCTCTCAGGGCATGTATACACTAGGAAATTATTTTTAATAGCTACAGGAAAGCCTTGAAATTAGTCTGAGGCAGGCTCCCCTAATATGGACACACTATCTCATCTTAGATCCCCAGGAAGCAATGGGGAGTAACTCCTTTGAATGATTCTGGGTAGTAGTTATTTTGAAATAGCAGCAGTGGGGCATCCTTACTGCCTCTATTTTGAAATAAGTGTTATTCCTCATGGAAAGCAGAGTTATTATTTCAAAATAACTGGCTTGGTAGTATGGATACTCCACTTGTATACCAGGGCTAAATGTCTA
This sequence comes from Pelodiscus sinensis, assembly GCF_052426305.1. Classification (NCBI taxonomy): domain Eukaryota; kingdom Metazoa; phylum Chordata; order Testudines; family Trionychidae; genus Pelodiscus; species Pelodiscus sinensis. The sequence goes on from NC_143053.1 coordinate 90,597,869, forward strand.
GATAAACTAAGACAAGGTAGAACAGAAGCATACACAAAATCAGTATCAGTAGAAGTTTCCCTTTTCCATTAGGCTCCCAAATCAGATATAGTAAAACTCCATTAGTCCGGCATCCAATGCTCCGGGACTCCTGATGGTCTGGCACTGACCAGCATCTGAATTGGGGAAGCTGGGAGCAGAGCAGCTGGGGTGCTGCCGGGTTGGTCCCACAGCGCAGTCCTTTGGCGCTGCGGGACCAACCCGGCAGCACTCCAGCTGCTCTGCCCCAGGCGTCCCCAAGAGCAGCTGGGATGCTGCCGGGTTGGTCCCGCAGCCCCGAGGGGCAGCGCTACGGGACCAACCAGGCAGTACCCCAGCTGCTCTGTCCCAGGTGTCCCCAAGAGCAGCTGGAGTGCTGCTGGGTTGGTGCCGTAGCGCCGCCCCTCGGCGCTGCGGGACCAACCCGGCAGCACCCCAGCTGCTCTATTGCAGGCATCCCCGATTCAGCTGCTGCTGAAACTGACCAGCAGCGTCTGAATCAGGGACTCCTGGGGCAGAGCCTGACTATCGTAAGGGGGGGCTATGAGGGGTCTGGGGTGGCATCCCCTCCCACCCGACTCCAGACCCCTCATAGCCCCCCCTTCTTATAGTCCGGCATATCTGATAATCCGGCACCCCCTGGGTCCTAAAGGTGCCAGATTATCGGAAGTTTACTGTATTAAAGATTTAGACTATTGCCACAGGTGCTTGATCACCATATCTTGATTCCTCCCAGTCATATGTTTTTGTGATATTGATATTACTAAGGACTCAGTTCATCATTTCCCTCCACAAATAAACCAATGGATTCTGGCTCTGAATCTCTCCAGTTCACTCAACACAAAAATTAATAGGGCTCAGAAGCTTTTTTAAATTATCTGAGTTTAAGTGGCCCTGAATTTATGCAATGCTTGAAGAAGTAGATAGCTCATACAGTTTCCAATAAACCTATATATTTTCTTCAATTTCAGTGGCTGGTATAAATCTGGCATGAATGCAGAGGCTGGAAGATCAGGGCTAGTAACTGAGGTATAAAAAGGTAGAAAATACTGGGACTTTGGGGTAGGTAACAGAAAAAAATAAGCTTATGCCTGAGTCTCATGTACACAGTGACTCCTTTACAATGTAAAATATTTCCTGTAGTTAATGGCTAGGGATTCTCATTTACATTAATGCAAACAATGTAAAGAGATCTCTGTGTAAGTGAGATACTGTTTTGTAGCCTTCAAACACTGAAAAATGCTCCCCACTAGACTGAAGGAACATAATCAGCTTTCTTGTTTTTGACTTTTCTGCCTCTTAATAGCTATTCCATGAACTAGAGGGACTGTTAGTGAGATTAGCCTGGGAGAGTTGTATGTAACACAACTGTGCCTTTGTCTACACAAGAAAGTTCTTCAATGGGGACATTCAATTTAGGAGTTTGTGGTTTTCAAAAAACAAATGTTTATAACTAGAAGGAATGGAAAAACTAGGCCTTCCATTATCAAGCTACTTCAGCAAAGTGTTATTTTGGATTGGATAATTATTGACTTGAAACAGGATTCTACCAATCAAGGCCTCAGAAATCAATGCCTTTTATGGAGTGAAACCAAAGTCTATTAGTCTGTGAAATTTTCATTGGTGAGTTAGTATAGAGAAACAGAAGTAGCAATGGATTTATTTCAGCATTCTAGGAGGTTATTAACTGTAAGTATAAGTAATTGGTAGAATTTTTTCATTGCTAACATTTCAAAATGGGTCACAAATGTTTCACTCCCACGGCGAGCACCAACAATGGCTGAACTCCCATTATCGTCAATGGAAGCAGGATTGAGCTCTTAAAATAAGGGTTATCAAGGTGCCAGCTGACTACTCAGCTTATCTTGTTCTTCTTTAAGCTGTTGCAACAGTATTTCTGCCCCCCCCATCCCACCCGCCCCCGAGAAGAAACCATTATTGAGAATACGTGCAATGAAGAGTGAAGTGAAGTGAATTGCACAGAAGTTTCAATATTCACTTGAAACTAAATGTGATTGTGCTTTGGTCATGCTGCCTTTGGATTTGCTTTACATGAACAGTCAAACAACGGTATTTTATTCTCATGAACACTCAGAGAAAGCAAATGTTTGTAGCAGTGTGAGGAGGAATATGATTGATTTACATAGAAGTTCGATATTTTAAATTTGATTATGACCCAATTCAGAACATACCATTCCTCCCGATTAAAAAAAAAATCTTTGAACGGGAAAGTCCATGGATTCCTGACTCAAATGCTCCACCTGTTTGGTTGCCTTAGAGCTGTGGACCAGGGAATCTCTGGGTCCCTGAGCTGGGGAAGTTCACCATTCTTGCTGCCCTGAGGCTATGGACCCCAGAAAGCCAAGCGCCTCAGCCACACATCATATGGGCTGCCATGGAGCCAAACAAATACTGAACACTTCTATAGCTATATTACAATAACATATTCATATTATGACAGTGCCCAAAGCCCCCAGCTGGGATTAGACTACTTCATGTGAAGTGTTGTCAGAACATAGAAAAGAGACAAGCTCTACCTTGAAGAGCTTACTCTCTATAGACATAAACAGACAAAAGGCAGGGCATGTGAACCCACAGGCAAATGACAATGGTTAAGAATTGGAAAAGCTTTGTTAGTTATGTGCATTGCAGCCTTGGCAAGTGAGCAGTAAAACAAGCTAGATCAGGACTTGACCACACTTGTTATAGCACAGACAGCTGCTTTTCAAAGACTGATAGGCTGTGTCTAGACTACATGCCTCTGTCGGCAGAGGCATATAGATTAGACACCTAGGCAAAGTCAAATGAAGCCGCGATTTAAATGATCGCGGCTTCATTTAAATTTACATGGCTGCCGCGCTGAGCCGACAAACAGCTGATCAGCTGTTTGTCCACTCAGCGCGCTAGTCTGAACGCTCCCCTGCCGACATCAAAGCCCTTTGTCGGCAGCCCCGTTATTCCTCGTGGGATGAGGTTTACCGGGGCTGCCGACAAAGGGCTTTGATGTCGGCAGGGGAGCGTCCAGACTAGAGCGCTGAGCTGACAAACAGCTGATCAGCTGTTTGTCGGCTCAGCGCGGCAGCCATGTAAATTTAAATGAAGCCGCGATCATTTAAATCGCGGCTTCATTTGACTTTGCCAAAACAACAAATCTACATGGCTCCGTCGACAGAGCCATGTAGTTTAGATGTACCCATAGTGACAAAAAATTACAGATGAATACATGAAGTGCATACAATGTATTTTACATAGGAATGGGACATTGTTTGGCATATCAGAAAGATAGTGTTCCCCAAGCCAATCACAGCATCTTGCAAAAACACAATTCAATGATCTGGGGAAATATCTTACCATGCCCAGGAACATGAAGGCAATTATTTTATATCAGGCATCACTTGCTCTTGCATACTACTGATAAGCACATGCCGTAACTAAGGTGGTTGCTGTAGAATTAGATAAATTTGTGTAAAGCCAAGCTGAGCACTTAAAATATAAAGTGTAGTGATATTGTGTCAGATGTGGGCTAGGCTGTCACATTTAAGCCGCATCAGATTCCTAAAATGATGACACAGCATTACGTAATCTTGACACAGAGTCAGTTACTCCACAAGTTGTTTGCTAGTGACAACGATATGAAATCCTATTGCAAACAAAGAATGTGGATGAGCACAAAAATACTCTTTGGAGAGCACAGGCTTGCTGGTTCTCTCACCTTTGCTTTCCATGTTCTCAGTGCCTGGGGTAACAGCACAAAATCCTCAAAAGGCTAATTAACAATAGCAGCTATAACCAGCCTGTTCAGAATGGTTGATTGACCACATGTAGAATCCCTTTAACATATATGGGCTCTAAAAAGGACATCTGATGAAAGTTGGTGGAAGTGGAAAATAAGGTCCACCAACTATGTAGTCATCACTAGGATCACTAATGATAAGCAGAAATCAACAATGCTTTCAGCCTTTATGGAGCCTTGAACAGTAAGACATTTTTTATATACTTCAAAATCCAAGATGAACTGGAGCTCATTTGCAAATGCATTACTATCAACATAGGACTGAATAAGGATCTTAACTGGTCAACGTACTACAAAGGCAATTTCCCCTCTCTTGATATTCACATTTCCACATCAACTACTATGAATGAGCCACTTCCACCCTGACTTAATTAGCCTCTTTTATATAAGTAAACTTTCTTTTGTTGTCCTTATATAGACCCATGTCTCTGTAAATGCCACTCCAATGCATCTGATGAAGTAGGTTTTACCTATAATAGCATATGCCCTAATAAATCTGTTAGTCAGTAAGGGTATGTCTACACTTGCACCCTCTTTCAAGAGAGGGTTGCAAATGAAGTCGGGATTTAAATATCCCGTACTTCATTTGCATATTCGCATTATGGCGCTATTTCGATATAACGCTATTTCGAAATAACAAATGCTGTTAAGACATGGTTATTTCAAGAGAAAACCCTTCTCTCGAAATAACTGGTAAACCTCATTGTATGAGAAATAAGGGTCATTTCAAGAGAAGGTTTGTCAGTTTTAGAATGTGTTCATTTTTTTTCATTTTATTCCTTTGGTCATGCCAATTCTCTTCTAGAATTTGATCTGAGGAAGTGGGTCTGGTCCACGAAAGCTCATCATCTAATAAACCATCTTGTTAGTCTTTAAGGTGCTGCATAGTCCTGTCTTTTGTTTCAGCAAGATCAGACTAACACAGCTACATCTCTATTACTATTCTACATCCACGATGGGAAGACATTCTTGTTATCTCCCAATGTTCTATTCATTTCAAAGGAATCTTGATATTAGCATAAGGCTACACCATGTGGATATATATTTTAAAAGAAACAATCCTCAAATTGTGGGGGGGGGGGAATGGTGTTTGCAGTGCTATAGTTTAAATGTTGGACCCTAAGGCATACGGCATTACATGCCAGCATCACTAGAGAGGTAGTAGCTAATGTAAAACAATCTGTATGCAAAATTTAAAGTAGTTCATCTGATGGGAATTACTTTTGCATTGACCTATTTTATATTAAACTACCATCAAAGGGCATATCTACACAGTGGAGTTATTTCAGAATAACATTATTCCAAAATAACGTAGTGCACATCAACACAGCAAGTCCATTATTTCAAAATGAATTTAAAAGAATCGACTTCTTACTCTGACTTCTGTAAACCTCATTGTATGAGGAGTAAGGAAAGTTGGGAGAAGAGTGCTCTATTTTGAAATTGCTGTGTAGATAGTCAAAAAGTCAAAATAAGCTATTTCATCTTAAGCTACGCAATTGACATAGCTCAAGTTGAGTAGCTTATTTCGAGGTTAGCCCTGCTGTGTATACATGCCCAAACTGTCCTATTGTCAAGTGTGTAGACATCCTTTGGGAGTGCCTTACAATTCTGCTGTCTGCATAATCTACATAAATCTGGGGTTTGTTTCCTGTGTCAGAGTTCAATCACTCATAAGCGCATAACATACCCATCATCATATACCCAGTGTTAGTAGATATTAAAGCACCTATAATTCTTTTATATGTTTGTTTAGACAACTCCTTTCTGTGTCTGAACCAAGAGTCTCTATGAAATCTAATGTTTGGTACCTATCAAACTGAAAATTTCTTTCTACTTAGGTTGAACCATAGCAGGCATCCAAACAAAGAAATGTTTGTAATTAGTAATGGAATACACATAATATTTTATTTTGACCATGTGGGGAATTGTGTCCACATATTCCCCAGAGGCTGCCAACACATAATGCCCACTACTATAGCTGTGAGTTGTAATGAACAAGATAGTGTGCTCGATAAGGGGTATTTATAATTCAGATATGCTCTGTGATTCATCATGGATATTTGTCATTGCAGATTTTTTTCTGTGGCTTATGAAATGATGATTTACTGAAAAATGTTTTTAATGTATTAGGAATTACTTGTTGCCATGGATGTTCTTAGTAAAAATGAGTGGGTTAGGATCCCTTTACTTATCAATCATATAAACTGAGATTACTTATGGAATTTATTTTATGATATTAGACAAATTAAGATATTAAAACTAGAACACATAGTGGGATCAGTTATGGGAAAGTAGCTTCACTTCTCCACAAAGGAATTTCATTGTTCCATACACAATAAAAGGGAATAATTTTTGGAAGCTAAATTGGAAGTGGAAGTGGATAACCAGCTCTTGCTTCCCCAGTTAGAGAGTTAAAATATGGTTTTCTTTTCAATATGCTTTATTGTGCTGAATTAATCTTTGACTAATGACCTCTAATTAAATAATTGCAATTGGCTGCCTTATCTGACATCTCATGTCATTAATATCACTATTCAATTGGGACATGCATCATCAGTCAAGACTAGACTGGAAAAACTTGATTGTGGGAAGCTACTGGCGTAAGTTACCACTATGCCTCTTCCTTTACACCTGAGCTAGTGTCATTCCTCTGACTTTGGATAACTGTTATACTTTTTACATCCTATATCTTGTGTCTGGATTTGCTGTCTCTGCCGACAGCTGAGCAGAGTTGGGCCTTGAAAAGGAACTAAAAATCAACAGCAGAAGGTTCTTTAGTCATATGATTAAAAAGAAAGAAAAAGTGGGACCACTAACCACTGAGGGTGGGGTGGAGGTTTCCCATGCTCAACAGCAATAATCTCAAACTGGAAGAGGTGTAGAGAAGGGCTACTAAAATGATCAGAAAAATAGAGAGACTACTTCATGAGCAGAGAATCAAAGACCTTGACTTGTTTAGCTTAACCAAAAGTAGGCTGAGGGGAGATATTACTGTTCTCTATAAATACATCAGAAAGATAAATACCAGGGAGGGAGAAGAGTTATTTGACTTAAGCACCAATGTGGGAAAAACAACAAATGGATATAAACTGGTCATCAACAAATTTAGGGTTGAAATTAGGTGTAGGTACCTAACCATCTGATTGAAGTGAAATTCAGGAACAGCCTTCTAAGGGAAGAAGTGGGGAACAAAAATCAACTTGGCTTCAAGACTAAGCTTGATAAATTTATGGCAGGGACAATATAATGAAAGTTGTAACATGTATCTTATCTGCAAAAACAAGGAGCAAAAGCAAGTATCTCCATCCGCCACTGAATGGGGTGGATTCTGAGTTACTAGAGGCAGTTCTTCCCAGGTGTCTGACTGGTGCCCACATGCTCATGGTCTAACTGCCTGCCTTATTTGGCACTGGGGAGGAATTTCTTCCAGGTCAGATTGGCAGTGACATTGGGTTGGGGGTTCACGTTTCTTGCAGCATGGGGAACAGGTCATTTTCAGGTTTAAATTAATGTAAATTGTGAATTTTCTGTAACATGAACTCATTAAAACATTATCTGAGGACTTTTGTTACTCAAAATCTATTACAGGAGTGAATGGGTGAGGTTTTGCAGTCTGAAATGTGCAGAAGGCTAAACTAGAGGATCATGATGGTCCCTTCTGACCTAATAACTTATGAGTCTATGAGTCTCAATTGAAAGTCACTTAACATTATCACATTATGATACATTAACTCATCATCCAAGGAGTGGGAACTGCTACTTAAAGGATGCTCTGGCCTGCTTGATCACCAGCTAGGACAACATTCGTGGGGGGTGACCCCAAGGGTGTGGAACTAAAAGGGGTAGAAGAATTAAGTGGCATATTGTGGCTATTGAAGGATGGTGTGGATTTTGTTCACTGTGAAATGAATGAACTGAAAGGGAAAAGAGAGGGAGATAAAATGCATGGCACATTCTTTATTAAGACAAGTGAGAACCCAACATGGCTAGGTGCTGTTTAAGGGCTCTTTTGTTAATGCCTCTTCAACTCTTACCCCAAGCGCCGTGGTTTATAGTGCACTGGTGGCATTCCTCTCATTTGTTTGTGCTGGAACACTAATTCATGAGGAAGAATTTTTGTCTCCTTAGGAGAAATGGTCTTCAGGATGATATCTTCTAGTAGGGAAAAATATAGGACGAGAAATCTGTTGTTGAGATGTAGCTTAGGGAAACATGTGGGTTCAGAGTTGTGGGCATTATTAGCAAGTAGAAAAATCAACAATACTTCTATGTGTACTGAGACCTACCATATGAAGTCTCTAGAAGCGTCTTTCCTGCATATATCTCTTTTTGTTTTATTTGTTCAGAAACACCATCCCAAATGATGAACAATTATACTTTAAAAAAAAATGCAAACATACATGTATAAAAATTAAAGATCCCGATAAAGATGAACTTAACTTTTGTTTGAGGCAAGGTAGGCCATCTGTATTGACAAGTTTGTTGCCATGTATTCTGCTGTTTCTTTATTGATATACTGTGCTGTTCCCCTCACCGAATCTCTATTTTCTTTTACTTTATGCTTTAACAGGCATATTTCATGGAATTCTATAGATTTGAAGACCTGAAGGGACCATTATGATTATTTGGTCTTCATAACACAGCTATAAAAAGCTTGCCCAGTAATTTTTGAATCAAGTCCTTAACTTCTTATTGAGCTAGAGCAGAATGTTTTAGAAATGCATCTATAAACTTGATTTTCAGAGTCCATGTGATATAGAATCTACCATATCCTAGGTATATTGTTCCGGTAGTTTACCATTCCTCACTGACAAAAAAAATACTTTTTTCCTGTCCTGATTCCCCTTCCAGTCACTCCTTATGTAGCAGTTTATAGACTATAATTAAGTCATCTCTTAACTCTTGGCTTTGTTAAGCAAAATAGGCGGAGGTTCTTTAGTCTTTTAGGTTGTGTCTACACTGTACCCTTACTTCGAAATAAGTAACGCAATTTGTGTTATGCAAATTGAGTAGTTTATTTAGAAATAAAGCACTTTCTGAAACGTTCCTTAACCTTCATGGAGCGAGGGTCACAGGGACTCCGGAATAGCATGCCCATCATTTCAAAATCTATTTGGAAATAATGGGCACTCACAAAAGATGCAGAATAGCTATTTTGGGATACTTCTAGTATCCCGAAATAGCGCTGCAGTGTAGACATAGCCTTAATGGAGGGCAGGCTTTTCAGATCTTATATCCATCTTTTAACTTTCTTTCACAATTTGCAATCTGCCACAATCTTTTTTAAAGCATAGACACCAGAACTGAAAATAGTATACTAGTAAAAGTCTCTAATGCTGCTTGCAATAACTATCAGACCCCTAATTCAGCATGTTTGCTTTCTTGACAAACTGGATTACAACAGTTCATTTGGTTTTGTATTTTCATGGCTAAGACTCTTTGGGTATGTCTACACTACAGCGTTATTTTGAAATAGCTTATTTTGAAATAACGCATCTAGACATAAAATGCAATTCAAAATAGCGTTTTGCTATTTGCTACCACAGCACTCTGCAGCATGGAGCCGGAGCCGCCCCTGGGCACTCTGGTGCTTCTTTTGGATGTGTTGCTGTGAGCCTGGCTGCACGCTCTGCAGGCAGTAATAGTCTCCCTGGTCTGCCCCACTGGGGGCTTGTGCCTCATTCCTCCCTCATGTCCTTCCACTTACTCCTCCCTAACTCCCCTTCCTGCTGTACAATAAAAGACACGTGTTCATTACAACAAAGCCTCTTTAACAAAACTGGGGGGGGCGGGGGGCAGAATGAAACTGAGGTGAGATTGGGGAAAGAAGGTGGGAGAGGGAGGAAGGAAGGTGGGAGAGGGGAGGGGGAAACCTGGGAGGAGGGAGCTGGCAGGGGGAGGCAGGAGGAGGAGAAACTTAGGGCTCAGGGTTGGGGGTCTCACCAGCCCAACTGCCTCCCAGCACCACGAGTGCGGGAGCCTCAGTGTCACTGGGGATATGGGAAGGGTTGGGAAGAAGAAGCAGGAGGGGGAGAAGGAGTGGGAGGAGGAGCAGTAACTGGGGAGGCAGCAGGGGCTGGAGCAGCAGGAGGCAGCAAACTCTGCCCCAGGGTTGATGACCACTTGGGGGGCACGGACTGTCCCGCCCCCCAGGATGCGGTCCAGGGCATCAAAATAGGGGCAGGGGTCTGGGTCTGCCCCTGGTTGGGAGCTGCCCCCTATGCCCCTTGTATAGACCTGCCTACTGGTAGAGAAAAGAAATGCTTCTCTATTTTTTGTTTATATTGTGCATTTGAATGTACCAAGCATATAATCATTTTCACTATAATCAGTCTCCCTATTTTTCTGGGATTTCAAACATTATCAGGAGAAAAATATCTGTAGGCAAATTAAAACAAAAACAAAAACAAAAACAAAACATCAACAACAAACTAGGAGAGGTACTCAGAAGGAGAGGTGGATGTGGTATTTCAAACAATTCTTTTTAAAGAAACGTATCGAGATGTCATGTTGATAGTGTGCCTTTCAGTTGTATTACAAATTTATGAATTGACATCATATCCTAATTCCTAAATTAATACATTTTCCCTAAACATTCATAAATCAGTTTGCATGAGTCTTTTTAAATGAAATTAAAACCTTGATCCTGCATGAAAAATCTAAGATGACCCTTTAGGTCATCTTAGATGACTCAATCAGTCCTTGTTCCAGAATCAGGGTCTAAATGTGCTTAATATGAATCTTAAGTGCTTTACTCTTATGCTTTTTACAGACTTTAATGCCGTCAAACTATTTTATTCAATAATTAAGAAACAAAGTGTAGTACATGACTATATTACACTAGGATTATGCTCAAAGTGCTAAACTTCAGTTTCTTTTAAAATTAAAATCTCTCCTGACAATGACAGAGATCTGGATGAAGCTGCAGACACTGTTTTATTAGCCTGTAGAAAAGCACAAGTGAAAAAAATTATGAATTCTAAATTAAAAACAGGAATGATGGTTAACCTTTCAAATCTGCCAGAAAGGATATGGCGGCATGAACAGCAATTAGAAATAGCTCTGATAGAGTCAGTATCCAGACAAGTGGACCAGATTCATCTGAAATAACAAAACATGTTTAAAAAAATGGAATTCAGCAAGGCACAGTAGGATGCACTTGTTAAGGGGAAATTGCTAGAGGGGTCTAAATAATGAGGAGAGGTGAAATCTGATACTAGTGTAGTGCATGGTCTTGTCTTTTAGATTTCTTGGAAACCAATCATTAAGCTTTCTGGAACTGGATCAGCTACCTCCAAGGCAGCTCATTGTACATGAAAAAAACCATTCTAAGACCAGCTGCATTAGGAATACAGACAACCCTTTTCTATGCTAATCATTTCAATTGGACTATAGATTTTCCTGAAAGTTGTAGTTTTTCCTTCCACTGTTCCACTGCATCTACATTTTATTCATTATTTCACAAATTCCATGACTAGGAAAAGGGTTTTTTTTTTTTTTTTTTAAAGAAACGAAGAGACAATTTAGGAAACAAAATGCCTTTTTTCCTTTGATAAGGTTTATAATTAGGTCAACATTTTTTTTTGTATAATATTGCTGTGTGGGTGAACTCAAATTCCTGACCATATTTTCAACTCCACAGCTGGGAGGAAGACCTGTCTGTGAAGACAAAGCATCATGTTCTGCCTATGGGGAGAGTTTTGTGGTCCTCAATGCTGATTTATCAATCTGATTGAGGATCCCATGGATGTGAGTCTTCAGAAATGACCAGGGTAATAGAAAGGTTCCCAGTGTTTCCTCTTTCAGAGAGACCTGTCCAAGGGAAAAAATTGAGGTCCTGATCTAATTACCATGGGAGTCTTCCAGTGGATCCTCTATGGGAATTGGATCAGGGCCTGTATTAAAACTTTTCCTAAGATATGTTTTAGAAAAGATCAGATTTGGGATCTAAGCTGCTGGTAGATGTTTACTTGCTGTCTGTAAGACTGTTTTTTAGCATACAAAACTAAAATTATTGTAACAAAACTAAAATGATTGTAACAACTGACATTTTCCATGCTGCTGTACCCATAGCTGTTCGGTAGAAAAAAAAACCCCAGAACATCATTCATTCTACATGTAATAGTAGGTATAAATGTGGCTATGGTAAAAAAAAATGTAAAAAATTGTGCCTAATATGACCAGTCAACTATATGGATTCAACAGACCTGTTGGTTTGTGTTGCATCACAGAGATAGCACAATATCTATTTCAATAGCACAAAACAGGTCTTGCTTCCCTAAGAGTTTGGTAGAAGGTCACCCCCTTGATAGTTTTAATATATTAAGTTGCTCAACACATTGCGGTATGCTACTGTAATGCAAAGCAATGCTGTGTCTAAACTGAAAAGGGATTACACCTTTCTGCAGATCTGATGAAATTCAGACAGAGCCTTCTCACTGACATTAATTGCATCGATTAAAAACACTTAGAAGGCTCACAAATCATTAGCTACATGAACCAGAGTACTCAAAATATTTCTCAGTAGTGCAGATCAGCACATATTTAGTCAAAATGTCATGATAAAATAGCAGATATGATGTACTGAAAACAATTCTTACAAAAAAACCTTGTATAATAAATCACATCTAGTCTACAATAAAGTCATTAACCACTGTTCTGTTCTTCTCCTCTGAAGAATAAATCAGCCATAATACAACTTATTTTAGGTCAATTTGCACATCAAGTAGAAAGAAGATGTAGTGAATGTCGATTTGGACTGAAAGTAAACTTCTATTTCTATCATTACTCCTTGATGGAGTGCATATATGTTGCCGTACTATATAAAATGTAAAACTTAGCAAATGGGTCTGAGAATCACTTCTTATGAGCTACTTCTTTTTTTATGTTTGTGGTAAAATAGACATTTTACAAAACACTCTGCTTTTATGATAATTTTGGAAGTATGTAAATTCTTCAGCAAAATAAAATATAGTTTTCATTTAGTTGGACAATGTGGGCTCAGGAATATGAAATATTAGTTTCTGTAAGAATGCATTGGTTTCACTATGAAATAAGGTTTCTTTGGTATCAGCCCTGGAGAAACATATTGGTTTCAGTTAAAATGTATTGCCATGCTTTCACTAAAACATACAGACATTATAACACTGTATATTGGTTTCAGTAACAATGTATTCTTTCCAATGGATTCATGTGGCTTTCAGCAAGAATGTATTGATTTCATTAAAGTGTGCTGCTTGAGATAAACAAAAATTCAGTTAAAATGCATAGGTTTCTGTTAAAGTTCATTGACTGAAGTGAAGAACATTGCACAATGTTATTGGGTAGCCTTAGGGTTTTTTAAACACTGGGTAGGAAAATACATGTAACTAATAGTGAAGGTTACTGAAAACAGTCTATTCCATAACATCTGAAGATGTAAATGTTCTAAAGTACATTACATTTTCTCTCTCCACCAATGTTCCCTCTAATCTTTTCCATCCATGTGCAGCTTTTTTCATCCAGGTGTGGAATAAATTGTATGTGCACCTAGCATGTGCACCACAAACATAAACATAAAACCTAGCTGTGGACACTCTGCTAATCAACTGTGTGGCATTTGAATTTCTTCTGAGGACAGTCACAAGTGCACAGCTTACAGGGAACACTGCTCCACAGAGAAATACTTGCACAGAAAAGATGACAGTCTTCTCACATGCAAAAACCAGCTGTAGGGAAACAGTTTTTTTAAAGTGCGCAGTAATCATTTGTTATTCCAACACCAATTCTTAAGACATTCATTTTAAATAGAGTTTAGCAGTCTCTCACTTTCTTGAGAACAGGCTTTCTAACTTTCTAGTAATGCTGGTTGTGCACACAGTAGGAAGAGCTCCAGCTCATAGTATATTAAGCTATACAGTAAATACTACATTTGTTTGCTATGGCCTCCTGTGGCAGGGTAACCCCAACTCCTGGGTCCCAGTACCTTGCTCAGTCCTTAGTCTGGCAGTCTCAGTACTGTGCTATTAGCCCTTGGCAGGGTTTAAGCTCTGGTCCCTCAGCCACAAAGGGCATTTGGGCCAGTGCTGTGGAATCAGCCTGCGCTGCAAAAACAGTCCCCTGGAGCTCTCAGGGAATGGTGAGCCTAAAACCCCTGTTTGGAGCTCCTCACTCCCCCTTTGCTGTCTCTGGCAATGTTCCTGTCATCTTTCTTATATTGTCTGGTTCTTTTCCTATCTGCTCTAGTCTCCTCTCACTCCACTTCCTCTCTCACTCTCTCCTCCCCTCCCTGCAAAGATGGCTTCCTTTTAAAAGGCTCCACGGCAGCTTCAGGTGAGATCAGCTGGCTCTAATTGATTTACAGCAGCCCTATCTCCTTTGCTCCTGATTAACCAAGGCTGTTGCTGCCTTAGAGCTGCCTTTCCCTCTGTTGTAGTCCTCCAGCCTGACCCTGTCACATATCCCCCTCCCGTGCTCAACACTATGGCTACGTCTACACTGGCAAGATTTTGCGCAAATACTTTTAATGCAAGAGTTTTTGCGTTAAAGTATTTGCGCAAGAGAGCATCTACACTGGCATGTGCTTTTGTGCAAGAGATGTGCTTTTGCGCAAAAGCATCCGTGCCAGTGTAGATGCTCTCTTGCACAAGAAAGCTCTGATGGCCATTTTAGCCATCGGGTTTTCTTGCGCAAGAAATTCATGTTGCCTGTCTACACTAGCCCTCTTGCGCAAGAACAGTTGAGCTAGAGGGCTTTTTCCTGAGCTGGAGCATCATAGTTCTTGCGCAAGAAGCACTGATTTCACACATTAGAACATTAGTGTTCTTGCACAAGAACTCCCTGCCAGTGTAGACAGGCAGCATGTTTTTGCACAAAAGCAACTGCTTTTGTGCAAAATCATGCCAATGTAGACACAGCCTATGGGGTTGGGCTACTTGGGAGGGCAGGGAGTGCACCCTTGGCAGGCCATTTGCATTACTGTGCTTGACTCCAGGTCTATGTTTTACTCGGAAATGGAACAGTTGAAGGGACAGGAACCATCATTTCACTCTGGCATTTCTGCCTTTATTCTGGTACATCCACTGTAGGGGCGCATGGTCTGTAATGAGGGTGAATTTTCATCTGAGCAGGTAATATTGCAGGCTCTCCATGGCCGACTTCACCACAAGACACTCTTTTTCAATGATGGCATTGTTTCTTTCCCTTGGGAGGAGCTTCCGGCTCAGGTATAGGATGGGATGCTGTTCCTCTCTGACGATTTGGGACAGTACAGCACCAAATCCGACTTCAGAGGCGTCTGTCTGGAGTAAGAACTCCCTCTCAAAGGCAGGGGCTATAAATACTGGGTCCTTACACAGGACTGTTTTCAGGTTGACGAATGCCTCCTTTGCTGCACGGGTTCATTTCATGACCTCTGGGCTGCGGGCTTTTATTAGGTCTGTCAGGGGACACATGCTGGAGGCAAAGGGGGGATAAATTTCTGATAGTACCCCACTAATCCAAGGATTGCACAGATCTGCTTTTTTTGGACTGGCCAGAGCCAGTTCTGTATTGCTGCTACCTTATTCAGCTGAGGCTCCACTACACCCCTTCCTATGATATACCCCAGATATTTGGCGTCTGCTAGTCCCATCGCACACTTGGCAGGGTTTGCGGTGAGGTCAGCTCTCCTCAAGGTGTCTAATATGGCCTCCACTTTCTCCAGATGTGTCCCAGTCTGGACTATGCATGATGATGTCATCAAGATATGCCACTGTGTATGCATTATGTGGCCACAGTAGCTTATCCATAAGCGTTTGGAATGTCACAGGGGCCCCGGGTAGCCTGAACAGGAGGATGGTGTATTGATAAAGTCTCTCGTGTAGAAAAGGCTGTTTTCTCTCAGGCTTCCTTGGCCAAGAGGATCCGCCAGTACCCCTTGGTTAGGTCAAGGGTAGATAGAAATCGAGCCTTTCCTGGTCTATCAATCAGCTCATCTATCCAAGGCATGTGGGGTAGGCATCGAACTTAGACACCTCATTCAACTGCCTGAAATCATTACAAAATCAGAGGCTGCCAAGGGCTTAGGTACCAGAACAATTGGGCTGGACTATTGGCTGTGAGATTCTTCTATGACACCTAGTTCTAGCATCTTCTTTACTCCTTTTTTAACGTCCCCCTACTTTCCCTCTGGAATCTAGTAGGGCCTCACATTTATCCGTACACCTGGCTCTGTAACGATATGATGTTTGACCTCAGTGGTCCTGCCAGGCTGTGTTGAGAACATATCCAAATGTCGCTCCAGCAGATTGAGAACTTCCTCCCACTGATCTAGGGTTAACTCTGGGGAGATCCCCATCTGCTTCTGTGGGATTTCCTCTGGTGTCACTGTCCCCAGAGCAGACAGCTGAACTTCCCCATCCTTCCGGGTTTCAACAAGTTGACATGGTAGATTTGTTCCATCTTCTGGCAACCTGGTTGTCACACTTTGTGGTCTTCTTCTCCTAGGATCTTGATCACTTCATAGGGTCTCGGCCACCTGGCTAGGAGCTTGCTTTCTGCCATCAGAACTGGTACCATTATCTGATCTCCCACCTGGAACCTCCGGACCATTGCTTGGCAGTTGTAATAACTCTATTGGGCCTTCTGGGCCTTTTCCAGGTACTCCCTTATGATGGGGGCAGCCTGGGCGAATCTGTCTTTCATCTGGCGGACATGCTCAATAATATTTTATCCATGATTCATCTGCTCTTCCCAACCTCTTTAGCAAAGTCCTGGATGCTTAGGGGGTTGCGCTTGTACAACAGTTTGAATGGAGAAAAAACAGTGGATTCCTGAGGAACTTTGCAGATGGCAAACATGAGGTACAGGAGGAGTAGGGCATCCCAGTCTTTCCTGTACTGTCTCACCACCTTCTGGATCATGTCCTTGGGGGTGTGGTTGAACTACTCAATAAGGCCATCTGTCTGCGGTCCTCAGGGCCCGGATGTGGAGTAGTGTGCACAGATCCTTCATTAATTTAGAGACAAAGGGAGTACCTTGATCTGTTAAGATCTCTGTGGGTATCCCCACTCTTAAAACGATCGGGACCAATTCCCACGTTATGGTCTTTGAATGGGTATTTAGGAAGGGCACTGCCTCTGGGTATGAGGTGGCATAATCCAGGACTACTAAAATGCTCCAGTGCTCCCGAGCAGACTTCTCCAGTCGGTTGACTAGGTCCATCACAATATACTCAAAGGGGACCCCAATAATAGATAGGGGTACCAGTGGGGCTCTCAAGTGCAGCCGGGGTCCATGAAGTTGGCACTCAGGGCAGAAGGTGCAATATTTCTGGACTTCCATGTACACCCCAGGCCAATAGAAGCTTCTCAGAATTGGATGCAAAGTTTTATCAATCCCTAGGGTGTCTGCTAAACAAATGGCTGTGGGCCAGGTCCAGCATGGCTCTTCGGTGTTTTTGGAGCACCAAGGGTTGTTCCACTACTGTTTCCTGGCTCAGTACAACTCGGTATAGAAGATCCCTCTTGATTATATAATATGGTCTCGGACCCGTGCTTCTTCCCTCTACTGGGACCCCATTTACCTCAACTACAGCCTTGCATACATTCTGGTATATTGGGTCATTGGCCTGATCCTGCCCAAAATTCTCAATGAAGCCCTTATATGCCCGAACTCAGGGAGCCTTCAGCCTCTCCTTTCCCGGAGGCCCTGCCGAGCTGGGCCCAGCTTTGGGCTCACTTGCCTCACTTGCCTCTTGTGTCACCCACTCCCCAGATGTCCTAGTTCTATACGCAAGCAAATGTAGAGCCAGCTCTAGAAGTATTTCTCATGGTGGCCACTATCACTTGTGTGAGGCTCATTCAAGAGGAGTGACTCAGCAGTGAAGATATATGCTCTGCCCCTGCTGTGCAGGACCCCTGCTTCCAATATGCAAGGTAACATTTTAACACCTGTGGGTATACCTACACTCCCCGCGGAAGTGAGTCTCTCAACCCAGATTGACAAACTTGGGCAAGGGGGGACCGCACGAATGCTCTAAAAAATAGCTATGTAGACAATGCTTTAAGCAGTGGCTCATGATGTGGCTTGGACTCTGGAGCTCAGGGAGGGGGGTTCAGAGCCTGAGCCATAATTTCAAAACACCTTCTTCACAGCTATTGTTAAACCTCTTCCCCAAGGCTGGAAGACGCACTTCCATGTGCTGTACAGAGAGATTGAAAAGCCATATCCCCCATGTCCTCACACAACCACTTCGGCTTCACTCATTTCCAAAGTGGTTGTAAAATGCTACCATTTTTTTGGGGAGTTTTGTAGGCTCACTCCACGCAGCTGTATTTGACTACACAAGGTGCGAAACCTCAGGCCTCATCAGAAAAGTCTTGTTGGTAGCAATTTGGCACTTTCACTCTCGATCTCTAATACATAACAATAAAAGGAAAATGTTAGCAAAGGTTAGAAAAGGTTTCTAGGTCCTGCCAAGGAGCTCAGTTCTGATTTGGCTCGCAATTCTGAGCACTTCTTCTTTTATCTGAACTGATTTGCCTAATATAAAACAACACACACTGCAAATAAATTCATATTGCTTTAAGGGCTGCACATTTTGTTATGGGTCCTTTATTAGGGAGCTGGTCATATACACTTTACACATTCCAAGCTTCCTTAGACTTCAGTTGAAGTTGTGCCCAAGTGAAAACTGGAGGATTCAGCCTGCATACCGTCCTGGCTGGTGCAGTACAGCTCCAATAGAAGGGCCTGCTGATACATATGGGTAGGTCCCAGGCCAAGGGCGGGCAATAATTTTTGACTGGGGGCCACTTCAGAAATCTTCGAAGTGGCCCTAGGCCACCCTGGAAAGGCAGAGCCCTCAGGCAGAAGGAGTGGGGCTAGGACACTTCCATGTTTCCCCACCGACAGACCCGGATTGGTCTGGGGGTGGGGGAGTATGCAAAGTCTTTTCCCCCTTCCCCCAGAGAGAACCGCCAGCTGTTCTGAACAGCTGGAAGTTCCCTCTAGGTGCCCATGCCCGTGGCAGTGGGGGGAGACTTGGCATGCTCCCTCCCTGCTTCCCCCAGGTCTTTAACTGCTGAGCCCCTTGCAGGGTGGGAGAACACTTCACGTGCTCTCCCCATCCCCAAACCCTGCTTGGCCTGGGGGTGGGGGGAGTGTGCAAAGTCTCCTCCCACCCTGTTCCCGTCCTGCAGGACTGTGTGGTACTTAGAAGTGCCTCACCCCTTGCAGGGCAGGAGGAGACTTTGCACCCTCCCCCAGCTCCCAGGCCAATCAGGGCTTGGGGTGAGGGATGTGCACGAAGTCTCCTCCCACCCTGCCAGGAGTGGATGGAGCATCTAAGCACTGCACACTCTTTGCAGGGTGGGGGCAGGGTGGGAAGAGACTTTGTGCATTCCCCCACCCAAAGACTGAGCTGCAGGGCTGCTGCGGGCCAGATCAACTTGCTTGGTGGGCCAGATCCAGCCTGCGGAGGCCCTTTTGCCCACCCCATCTCAGGCAGTGAGTGTGTGTTAACTGCACATCAATAGAGGACATACACTCCATTCCAAACCAACAACAGCACATGCCCCAATAAGCAGAGCAACTGCCTTACCAAATTTCAATTCTGTGTGCTTGGAATTATTCTGCTTCCTTTCACCTCAGAAAAAGAGGTGAATAAGGACTTGATTTTACTCTAATATACCAGAATCCCTCCACCCACTACTGTAACTTTTCAGGGCATCCAGAAGCCTTTTTCTTTCTTTGAATCTCACTTTTTGTCCTGGATGTGTACTGGAGTGGAATCATGTATTTGCCTCTAACTAGGTTGAAGTTCCAGGGCAGAAACATGAATTCAGCAGCTGTTTACTGGCTTAGAAGACACAGTTCTGGAACAGTTATCTGTTTAGTGGATCTACATGGGAAAACCTGAGGAGTAAGATCACAAGGAAGCAAAGAAACCGATCACTTCATGAATGATTTATAGGAGGGAAAGGGTGAGTAGGGCTTATTGGAAGTCAGGATGAGATGGGTGGTAATTGGTCGCTCAGCAGTTTGCTCTTCAATTCTTACTTTGACCAGCAGATTTCTCATTCCTCTTGAAAAAAGATGACCCATGCCTGCCTAAGTAGTGTCATGTATTCTCAGATCCTTACTCTTGTCACCATTGTTTCACACAGCAATGCTACTGTAAATGGCTAGATTGGAGACATATTTTTAGCATAGTATGATGCTGTAGCACAAGTTTTTCCTCATGCTGTAGTAAAAGCTTATTTGAAAAAAATAAGTTTTTGTCCTGCTCAAATTGTCAACAGCGAAAGAGAAGGGACTGATTACCCTACCTACCAATTGAGTTTGTCAACATATTTATGCAATGCTGCTGATGTTCAGGATCAGCAACTCATTCATTTATGAAAGTGAGAATTTTGCCAGTCAACTCAAGTGAGTGAATATAAGAGTCAACAGGTTTTGCCATTAATTCTCAATGCAGGGGTTTTGCACATCACATAGGGCTGGGGTGGGGCAGGGGGAGATCTTAAGATATAATTTATACGAGAAAAAAGATTACAGACACAAACAATGTTAGAGAAGTTCTACATGTTGTATCAGTTTGCCACAGAGGCAGAAGCAGAATGAATATACATTAACATTTGTAGCAATAGAGAAAAAGCACTGAAATGAAAGGACATTGCTGATGGTGTGATTTCAAGCTCCATTTCTGGCTGCCACTTGGACTAATTGCCAGATAGGTCATTGACTGTGTGAAGAACGTTCTAATGACAAACAATTCTCACGGCAAGTGTCGTTAGGATTCTTTTGACCTGTACAATTCTGTGCTTATTTTACTGTCAATTTCGGCTGAGTTAAACAGTTGGCCCATATTTGTGGCTCATTTCCAGGACACGCCTTAGCTTTTCCTGATAAAGTTGTAACTTTCATTGGAGACTGGACTTTTGTCCA
Source organism: Pelodiscus sinensis (assembly GCF_052426305.1). Lineage (NCBI taxonomy): Eukaryota > Metazoa > Chordata > Testudines > Trionychidae > Pelodiscus > Pelodiscus sinensis. Next base: position 90,618,591 of record NC_143053.1, read on the forward strand.
ATAAATTATAAATGAGGACTTGGTTCTTTATATACTGATCAGCTGAGTTAAAAGTGAAGCATGCAAGTATAATAACACATGCAAAACATTATTGCTACAAAATACTTTCACTATGTTGATTAACCTTTATTCACGTTGCTATATTGGGCTAATAATCAGTACACATTGCCTTATCATCTCAGAAAGAGTACTATTTCTTCAGGCTGTCACGCACAAAGACGCACTTCACAGAAGCATCTCTAGTCAGGAAAAGTAAGTATTTACTTAACTTTAAGCATGCTTGTGAGTCCTCTTGAATGAGGACAGACATAAGGGCGGGCTGAAACTTTCCCGAAACTGGACCTGAACACACATTATCTCATCTACCCCATTTGTCTTTTGACTGTTTGTCTAACAGGCATGCCATCAAACAGGCATGGTAATCTTCAGAAATGTTTATGCGTATGGTATCCATCTGATTTCTGTAAATCAGGGTTGTGACACAGTCAGGGTACAATCTAGATGGATAAGTAGCTATGTCACCTCAGCACAAATCCTGTCACCTCAAATGGATTTTCCCCAACTCTTCAATCCAAACACACTGGATTAGATAACACAATTAAACAAGTTTATTAATTACAAGGAGATTTTAAGTGAACACCCGAAATGATGCAGAAAAGTCACATTGATTACAAGAAAGGTAAAATACAAATAAGGGCTAACTTAACAAATTAGGGTAAATTCAGGGTATGTCTACACTACAAAGTTAATTTGAACTAACAACCGTTAGTTCGAATTAACTTTCATAGCGTCTATACATGCAAACTGCTAGTTTGAACTTAATTCGAACTAGCAGAGCGCTTAATTCGAACTAGGTAAACCTCATTTTACGAGGACTAACGCCTAGTTTGAATTAAGTAGTTTGAATTAAGGGCTGTGTAGCCACTTAATTAGAACGAGTTGGAGACTAGCCCTTCCCAGGTTGCCCTGGTGGCCACTCTGGGCACAACTAGGGAAACTCTTCTGCCCCCCTTCCAGCCCTGGAGCCCTTAAAGGGGCACGGTCTGCCCACAGTGCCCATGCCAGTTGCAAGCCTGCCAGCATCCAGCCAGCAGACCCTGTACCTGGAACAGCATGAGCCAGCCACCTGCTGCCACCCAGCCGTCCTGGGGCTGCAAGAGGTGGGTGCCCACCTGGTCTAGTGCGGAGATCGTGGACCTCATCGAGGTTTGGGGGGAGGCCTCCAACATCCATGATCTCCGCACTAGCCACAGGAATTAGGCTGTCTAGGGCAGGATAGCTGCCAGCCTGGTCACCAAAGGCCACATGCGAACCCAGGAGCAGGTTTGCATGAAAATCAAGTTGGTCCAGTGAGATCCCCGACCCTGAGACCTAAGCTTAGAACATAAGAACAAAAGAATGGCCATACTGGGTCAGACCAAAGGTCCATCTAGCCCAGTAGCCTGTCTGCCAACAGCGGCCACCACCAGGTACCCCGAAGAGGATGGACAGAAGACAATGACCAAGCGATTTGTCTCGTGCCATCCATCTCCAGCCTTCTACAAACAGAGGCCAGGGACACCATTCCTACCCCCTGGCTAATAGCACTCCATGGACCCAACCTCCATGAATTTATCTAACTTCTCTTTAAACTCTGTTATAATTCTAGCCTTCACAGCCTCCTGTGGCAAGGAGTTCCACAGGTTGACTATGTGCTGTGTGAAGAAGACCTTTCGCTTATTAGTTTTAAACCTGCTGTCCATTCATTTAATTTGGTGTCTTCTAGTCCTTCTATTATGGGAACTAATGAAAAACTTTTCTTTATTCACCCTCTCCACACCACTCATGCTTTTATAGACCTCTATTCTATCCCCCCTCAGTCTCCTGTTTTCTAAGCTGAAAAGTGCCAGTCTCTTTAGCCTCTCTTCATATGGGACCTGTTCCAAACCCCTAATCATTGTAGTTGCCCTTTTCTGAACCCTTTCCAAAGCCAAAATATCTTTTTTGAGGTGAGAAGACCACATCTGTACACAGTACTGAAGATATGGCGTACCATAGTTTTATACTTCCCCTCCTCCTTCTTCCCCTGGCTTCCCCCTTCCAGCTCCCTCCTCCCAGGTTTCCCCCTCCCCTCTCCCACCCTCTATCTTCCCCTCTCCCACCTCCTTTTCCCAGTCTCCCCAGAGGTTAATCCCCCCCCCCCCCAGTTTTGTTAAATAAAGAGAGTTTGTAGTTTTGAACACACATGTCCTTTATTTTTTACATCAGGAAGGGGGGCTAAGGAGGGGTAAATAGAAGGAGGTGAGGGAGGAATGCGGCATGAGCCCCCTATGCGGATGACTGGGGTGGCTCTGCAGGCTCCTCAGGGTGGAAGCTGTCCTGCAGGGCCTCCTGGATCCTGACAGCCCCCCAATTGACCCCCCCTCAGATGGCAGCCTGCAGCAAGTGCAGCCGGGCTGATGGCCTAGTGCTCTGATGTGCCGAGTGAGGGCACTCAGGGCACTCCAAGACAGGACTGCTTTGCTGTCTCTCATCGAGTTAGACATGCAAGCGGGGAACCCTGAGAACTGTCTTCTCCGGGGTGGGGGTCAGGTCCCTTTAAGCACAGCCCTCAGCTAGCCTGAGGCAGCAGCTCCACACTCCAAGTCCTAACCTGATGCCCTGCCAGCAGTGGTTCCGGCCAGCCTTAACTTCGGTTCAGGGTCCACTCAAAATGCTAATTTGAATTAGTTTTTAGGTCTAGATGCACTAATTTGAATTAGCTTAGTTTGAATTCATTAATTTGAATTAAGTTAGTTCGAATTAGTGCTGTAGTGTAGACATACCCTCACATATTTCAGCAGTTTTACTGGCTGACTTCTTTCAGTCAGGATACTTCCCCCCAGTCTATTGTGAAGCTTTGCTCTTCAGCTGTTGTGAATGCCTTGAGCAGAGAGAAAGGAAGAGATTATTTAGTGAATCCCCTATTTATTTTTCTAGTACTCTCTCTCCTTTGAAAGCGACGAGGAGTCCTGTAACACCTTATAGACTGACATATTTATTGGAGCATAAGCTTTCGTGGGTAAAGATGCACTTTGGCCACGAATTCTTATGCTCCAATAAATCTGTCAGTCTATAAGGTGCCACAGGACTCCTCATTGCATTTGCAGATTCAGACTAACATGATCTGAGGAAGTGGGTCTGGCCCACGAAAGTTCATCACCTATTAAACCATCTTGTTAGTCTTTAAAGTGCTACATAGTTTTTTTTTTTGTTATGGCTATCCCTCTGATACTCTCTCTTTCGAGAAGCTTCTCAAGTTGAGATCAGTGCACCATGCAGCTTCTTCGGACAGGAACTCTGCTGTTTCTTTGCTAAACTGCGGATTATCACTTATGTCATTTTTCCTGACAATAAATAGTAACTTAGTAGGAGTTCGCCTGTTTGATCTTATTTACATCTGGCTAAAAGGACAGCTGATCCTTCATCTCTGAAGATCTGATTGGATTGCTCCCCATTCTTAGAACATGCTTCAGTGGAATCTTATAACTTTATATGCAATGTTGCCACACACATTTTAACGGGACAATAATGATCAGCAAATTATAAGTTTTCAAATGATACCTCACAAGGAAAATAAGAGATTATTACAATAATGTGAACGGGGTGAATACAGGACTACAGACTTTCACAAGAGTCAATGACTATTGTTGCCCCCCTATTGAATTTAAAGCAAAGTATTTCCATTTTACCAAGATGTGAATTGTTCACTAAATTAATTTAATATCATTAATTTTCACTGACAAAGCCTAATGTTTAAAGTACTTCAAAAACTGTGTCAGATTTAATTGTATTTACATTTATGCACATAAGCATTTTAACTCCAGTTTAGTTTTGTGCTCTAAAACTGCATATTGATACATAGGCTGTATGTATACTATGGATCTTACACCATCACAGCTGTACTGCTACAGCTGACACACTGTAAGGGCTCACATGTAGATGCTCTTTTCCATCAGACGAGATCTCTCTTCTGCTGGCATAATTAACCCCTTGCTCCCAGGAGCAGCATAAGCTATGTTGGCAGGAGAGCCTCTCCTGCTGAGATAGCACTGTCCACACCAGCACTTTTGTTGGTGAAACTTATGTCTGTCAGAGGCTCTGCTCCCTCTAATTTTTTATATCCAAGTTCAGAATGTTTCACCTCCATACTGATGCACATAACAAGTCCTTCCATTCTGTGCATGGACATACAAAAATTAGACTGGGGCCGTGGTGTAGGGCTGCAGGTTCATTCACCCCAAGGTTAATGTACAGAATATCCTCACCCTGAACACTGTGTTCAGTTTTGGTCACCTCGTATTAGAAAGGTCACAGTCAAGGTGTAGGGAAGAGCAATGACAATAATTAGTAACCTGTGAGAGAAGGGATAAATAATATATGAGGAATTAAAAAGCCTAGGAATAGTGAGTTGGAAAAGAAGTGGAGCAAGAACAGATGTAGAATAGTAAGGAATTCTATAGAGAAAGCCATTCAGATGCCTCATTTTCTTTTTCCTGTAATACAAAACAAGAACTCACTCAATACAATTATAAAACATTAAATTAAAAAAAGTGCAGCAGGAAATGTATTTTGCAAAGCCTAATTAACCTTATCAAGTTCATTGTCATAGGATGTTGTTGAAATAGTGTACTGTGATTTAAAACAGTATTGGCAATATGGTATATATGAATAAGAACAGTGTTTACATATACTAGGATATAAATAACAAGGACTCTCCATCCATATGCTTCTGGGCATAAAATGATTATCATCTGGGGGCAGGAAGAGTCCCCACCCACATTGGTATACATATGCATGTAGTTTCATGTTTTCCTGTAAAGCATTCATCACTGAGCATTGCCAAGAATCAGGATATCATGGTAAATCTGTCCTGGCGCAGCATTTCCTATCTTCCTAATTCTTGTTTTCAAGGTCAGTGGATGAGGATCTAACAGGAGGTTTCTTATGACTGGAAAAAAAATTCCCAAAGGGCCCTTTAGAGCTGTGGTGTCCAACCATTTTTGAAGCTGTACCCATGATAGTGAACTAGCCACACTCAACTGGCCAAATAGACACATGTAGCTAGTAGCTCGTGTGTTGGACACCATGGCCCTAGAGAGTCAGTTTGGGAAATGGTAGCTAACTCAGCCTGAGAACAGGGGGAGACGTATTGCAGCAAAAGGATGATATGTCCTTATCCCTGGGAGTACCTTCCCAAACTTCACTTCTGGGGAGTTAGGGTGGGGACAAAGAAGAACCACGGAGAGTTCAGGAGCGGCTGGCAAATGGGAAACTCTGACCCCATAGATCAGAGGGTCTGCAGTCTAAAGGCACAGATCTGGAGTCCTCATGGGGGCAAAAACTGCCACTGAAGAAAATGGGAGTAAGGGCTGCAGGATTGCAAAGCTCAGTGAAGTGAAAGAGCTTGAGTGTTTTTTTTCCTTTTTTTCCTGAAGTGTTCACAGCTCATTTCTTTTTGCCGTAAAACTCTCTATTTTTAAATCCCCCTTGGCTACAATTAAGATCTCCCTTGGCTGGAGAATGTGGAGAGATTTGAGTTAAAAAAAGAAAAAGAAAATCACCCTATCTTATTAGGGGATCCCAGCTTTGCGGTGGAATCATTAACAACAATGCGTTACTATTCACTATGCTCAAGGCTCGCTTAAATATGGGATCAGTAAAATCATGAATATGCATCAATATCTCTTGTTTTTACATGTCAGAGAGGAAAGATTTTCCCACCTCTTTTAGCTACTAAATAGAAGATTTTTTGTTGAGAAAACAATGAAATGATGTAAAATTCAACTCCTTTAAAAGACTGTTTCCCTAAAGAACAGCTTTTGCTTGCAAAATAATATTTCAAATATGATAAAGTGTGTTAGACTACTAATCCCAGCAGTACTGGCAAGAAAGGGCAGAAACTAGTGAACAGTGCCTGATATTATTTGTGGGGAAAATAGCCTTTCTTGTTTTCTTTCAATTGAAAGAGGGACAGGGAAAGAGAAGGAAAATTGTTCCTACTTTGTGAAAACCAGTTTATTTAGTGTTCAGATCCCCTCATAAAACAATAAATCAAATTATGCATGGTGTGATTTCTCATCTTCAAAAGAATCTTTAAGTTCACATTAAGAATAGCAAATTTAATTTAGTTAGTAATTAATAATTTGGTGTACATCTATTGCCTTTTTCCAAGAATACAATTATCACACATCATTCGAGTATATAAAAAACTCAGTAATGATTTCCTGTCCAATCCATCTTTTTTCTAGATATACATTTGTTCTTGGATATGAAAAAAATATGCATATGCGTCATACAACTTTAAAAACACTATCTACATTTTCTAGGATAACCAGTGACTTTATGAGCCTGACCTGCAATGGGGCCAGAGGGCATGTCTCCACTATGGACTGGATCAATGGGGCACTGATTGATCCAGAAAAGGTCAATTCATTGCCTCTAGTATGGATGTGATAAATCAAATGCCAAGCACTCTTCTGTCAACTTCAGTACTTCACCAGAATGAGACGTGCAAGGGGACTCAACGGGAGAGCATCTCCTATCGACCCACCAGTGAAGACACCACATTAAGAAGATTTTTAGACATTGACTTCAGCTACGTTATTCACATAGCTGAAGTTGGGTAACTTAGATTGGTCTCTCCCAGTAGTTTAAACCAGCCCTAATTTTCTGAAATACTAAGTAAAACGCCTTTGAAAATCAGGTCCCTTTAAAGTGTGGCAAATAAAGCATAAAAAACCTGATATACCCATCACTTTTGAAAGTTTAAGCCTGCCTCTATTTATAAAAACACCCTGGATACTTTAATGATCTCAAACCCATTTTTGATCTGATATCAGATGCTGTTTGGAATACAGTATGAAATGCATGCCTAATAACCAGATAGCTGTACCATTAAAACAAGAGGCATTTTTGTTAGTAAATTCAGTAGACAACCAAGAGTAGGGTCTCTTCAGCACATGGCCAAGACACGGCAAGGAAACTTTTAGCCTCCATATTTCTCAGCCCGATACTTTTCATAAATACAAACATATTAATCAGTGCAACAAAACTTATTTTACAATTATACAATCCCATTGTGGCAGGTTCCAAGAAACACACAATGGGCTATAGTTTGTTGTTGCTCCTATTCTCAGATATAAAGCACTACTTTCCACAACAAACCTGCTATCTGGCTTGAGTATGGGGACTCCTCTTTTTCTTATGGCTGTGACTTGGGCCCTTATGGAAAAGGAATCTGACTCTTATGTGTGCTTTTTCTGAAGTTGGGACAGGAACAGAGAGGTGGACTTTAAGCCTACATTGAGCTTCTCTTGTTCTGGATCTGTACAGGGATCTATTTGAACTTGTGATGTAAACTTGAGCAGTCTCAGTGCTACTCAGTTTTGTCCTTTGGTTTCCATGATCCTTGATCAGCCATTGTGTCTACACTATGGAAATTCACTTCACAGGAGAATTCACAGAATAATCTTCTAATATTTTGAAAACAGGCTTGTTATTCTGATAAATCGACAACACAACAAAAGGAGAAATACTGGATAAATGCTAGAGTAATTTTTTTCTGTTAATTTTGTGGTAAGATAATATTTTAACATATCTTGTAATGTGGGTATTAGATGGTACAAATAATAGGTCATGCTGGAAAAAGATTAGAGAGAACACAACAATGTGTTTCTTAACTGATTAGGCATACAACATCGTTCTGATGATCATATTACAAACACCATGACTGTATAGTTCAGGCTTACATGTAAGATGTTTATTCATTTTTTTAAAAAACATGTAAGACACCTAAGTAAATTCACATATAAGTTGGATTATACTCCAAGCCTTTGTCAATAAATTAGTTAGGATCCCCACAAAATGTGATATTTGAATTCAAGGTTTGGAAGTTGGTAGAGGGGAAATAGAAATGTTCAAAGTTTTTCTTTCAAAAAGTTTGTTTCAGCGATATCAAGTGTCAGGGTATGTCTACACTACCACCCTAGTTCGAACTAGGGTGGTAATGTAGTCAACCGGAGTTGCAAATGAAGCCCGGGATTTGAATTTCCCGGGCTTCATTTGCATCCTGCCGGGTGCCGCCATTTTTAAATGTCCGCTAGTTCGGACTCCGTGCCCACGGCTACACGCGGCATGAACTAGGTAGTTCGGACTAGGCTTCCTATGGAACAAGGAGTACAGGTAGTTCGGAATAGGAAGCCTAGTCCGAACTACCTTGTTCATGCCGCATGTAGCCATGGGCACGGAGTCCGAACTAGCAGACATTTAAAAATGGCGGTGCCCGGCAACATGCAAATGAAGCCCGGGAAATTCAAATCCCGGGCTTCATTTGCAACTCTGGTTGACTACATTACCACCCTAGTTCGAACTAGGGTGGTAGTGTAGACATACCCTCACTGTATATATCAGATACTGAGGTCTAAGTCAGAATAGATATAAATGTGATTAGCTGAATTAGAGGTTTATGTTTTGATATTTTGATGGATAATGTCTATGTTTATTTGTATGCACTTAGATTTTTAGCTAAAATCCAAAAATGATGGATGAAACCTTTTTTTCAATTGTTATCAGTTTAAATGTTCATAATTGCAGGAAATTATGCAGAACATTTTTTTTATTACAGTAGACATCAACATTTAAAAAGTTAAGGATTTATAACAGTTAAAACACAAATTGTCACATCACATGTCAAACTATACCAAGTACATATTTTTAAAATCAAACTGCTAAGTTATCAAAGCAGAATTTGTCTTTCTTTTCCTATTTGTAAATTTTGATTCTCTTCAAAGGAAATACTTTTTTCATTGGTTTATATATTTACATTTACCAACCTTTAATGATAAAATCCTTCTAAACCTTTAAATAAACAGGAAATCCAGAAGGTAGTTTCTTTGTGCTGCTGAGCAGCTTGCAGGATAACGATCCTTCACTGAACATGACGGACAGTTGAGCAATTCAGTCAAGATTTTCAAATATGGGTGTCTAAAATTAGACAACTAAATAAGAGGCTTCATTGCCAGAGGAACTGATCATCCATACATTCCACAGAGGCTTCTGACACAGGTGAGTTTCTTAATTGCTTTTTCTTACGCTGCTGATAGTCTTGAGCCAGAGTGATTGGATTTCCCAAGATCTCTCAATACATTATCTCTTGCATCCATGTACTCTGCAAAATGTCCCCTGATTTTCTATGCCATCTGAGAAACCAGAAGTTGTCCTACTGCATATTTGGACTTAATATTCAGTTATGGGTATTTTAAAATGGCTATGTAGACTAAAATAGACGAAGTTAAGGAGATTTCCGTGACAATCGGTGTTATTTTCTTGATCTATTTGGGCATCTAGCGGTGATTGGTGATCTGGTGCTTCCATTTTGGTCTCCACTTTACCATTAAGAAATGAACAGAAAAGGCCACCACTCATGCAGGACGCTGTTTCTAAATGTATGATGCACTGAGAGGAGAAGAGGATACGGAAAGCCTTTGGAATAATAACTCAGAGACTGAACCTCAGCAAGGATGATGCATTTACCTATTATAACATTCAAGCTTTGCTGCCCCTTCCCTGTCCCTGAACATTCTATTTTCCATGACTGATTAGAGGTTAAGAGCTGAGATGGATGCAATGGCTTAAAATATTTATTAAAAATCTAGGGCCTGTATCTTCTTGCAACTGCTTTTTTGCCTGTTATAAACTACCGGAGTCGATTCTGCAAATGACTATCCTTTTTCCATGAGGCATTTCATGGATAACCAAACTGATCTTTAATAGATACTGAATTTATAAACAACAAAAGCCCCCCCTCCCATCTCCCTGCTTAATAGTTTCACCTTCAGTGTATATATAATTGTATGAAATAAGATTTTTTAATACTTGATTTTCTAGGTTATAAAATACAAAATTAAGGTTACACGTTGAACCTTAATTCATCTCCCTCGAGTTTATGCATTATGACAGTTTTAATTACATGAACACAAACTATTTCATTTTCCACAGGAGCCTTGCCTCGTTCGGTGCATAGGTTGGAGGTGACCACTGAATGGGTAGATAGCTTTTGTTTACTGCACATCATCCAAACCTGGCTGTAAACACAGAATGATTCATTTCTGTGGTGCTCATTGCGACAGCCTTGGAGTGCTTCACAAACATTAATGAATTTTTATCTTCATAACATCCTGGGTGGCAAGGTGGCATTATCTCACTTTGCAGATGGAAATCTGAGGATAGGGGCAGAGTACGGGATTGTGGGGCCCTCAGCCAGAGCAAGAAGGCCTCTCCCCACCCTTTCCACTCCAGGTCCAGCACTCCTGCCAGAGAGTGGGGAAGGGCCTGTGCCCAAATCTTGCTCCCTGGCAGGAGTGTTGGATGGGTGAGCGACATGGCTTGGAACTTGGGAGGGGACTGTCCATTTTTCTGGGGCCCCACAATTGACTGAGGCACTGTTGGCCGAGTAGCTGATCTGCCACTACCTGTGGACCAGTAAGAAACACTTTCTGCCTAATTTTTCAAGCATGTTTATAGTACACTCTCTGTTCAAAGCATAGTTCTCATTGGCTTAAGTCACAGTTGTGAGCTCCTGCCACTTCAGTAAATATGATCCCTGGTGTCTGATGTTAGGCATCCAGAAAATGAGAACACCATCACCAATTGTGAAAATGTACAAAAGGGCCAATTGCTCTGTCAGAGATGAATCTGACCCTTTTTTACTCCTCTAAGGTTAGATGGTGAGTTCTTTTACATCAGGTCCTTGGTTTCATCCATATTTGTAACTAAAAGCAAATAACAATCCAGAGTAAGTTTGGAGAAGAGCAAATTCTCTGAATACAATCAGTCGCCATCATTACTGGTCTACTTAATTAGCTCTAAAGTGGTGAATATGATTATCTTAAAACTCCTTTGTACAGGCATTTAAAATAAAATATTCTTGCATATCTGCTGGCATTTAAGTGGAATTTATTTATTTAGTGAGATATAAGACTTTAGCTAGCTACTAAGTCCCATTTAAACAATTAAAAAACAAATTGCATTGAATAAAACAGCAAAAAACTGACACGCAAGATGTAGAAGGTAAGTAGCCACAGGCAGTTAACAAAAAACAAAAGCAAATACAGTAGACTTCCAATAATCCGTCACCTTTGGGATCTAGGTGGTGCCGGATTATTGGATATGTCGGAGTATCGGGAGGTACTCTGGTGGGGGGGCTGTGACCGATCTTCCGGGACCCACACTGTACCCGGGGGATGGGCAGGGAACGGCGAGGCAAGGAGCAAACCCTCTGCTGTTTTTCAGGAAGACAGGGGAAGCCCCGCGCTGCCACCAAGAGTTTCTGGGAGGCGAGGGGAGTGGGCTCCCCATCCTCCAGACTGCAGTAGTTATCCCCGAGCAGGGGGGTGAGGGGCAGCACTGTGGGACCAACCCAGCAGCACCTCAGCTGCTCTGCTCCTCACCGCTTCCTCAAGTCCGCCGCTGCCGCTGCGGAAACTAATGAGTGGCAGACTTGAGCAAGCTGCGGAGCAGAGCAGCTGGGGTGCTGCCATGTTGGTCCCACAGCACTGCCCCTCACCCCCCCGCTCGACGCCTGGCAGCACCGCAGCTGCTCTGCTCTGCAGCTTCTCCAAGTCCACCGCTGGTCAGTTTCAGCAGCGGCAGTGGTGGACTTGGGGAAGCAGCGCGGAGAAGCTCCAATTGTCTGGCTGGCCGGAGCACTTCTGGGTTCCAGTTGGTGCCGGTCTATTGGGAGTGCTGGACCACTGGATTCCAGACAATTGGAGTTTTACTGTATTTGCACCTAGCATCATGGCCTGAAAGCTATCAAATTCTACTCCTGCAGGGCAAGATCCCAAGGTAAGGGTGTTCTAATGGGAAAAATCCTGCTACTGCATAGTGAAGTTCTACAAGCAGTCACAGCAAGAGAATCCTTGCTGTTTGCAGTTACAAGATGGGGTATAAATTCAAAGATGTTTCTCAGGTAACTGAATCCCAGATCAAATCAGAGCTTTGCAATTATCGCTTCAGCTGTGCAAAATATTCATTAGGAAAATTAAAATGCTCAATATTTGAGTATTTTAGAGGCTGCTAAATATATGTGAAAATGCTTTACATTCACAAAAATGTTATCCAAGTTGGTGGCAAAATTGTTTTCTCTCCCTAGATATCTTCAAAAACGTCAGTGGATGCTTTTATCATACATTGCCAAGTATTGGGCTGGGTCATTTGGGTATATCACATAGCTGGAATCACATTCAGCAGTACCCCCCCAATTCCTGGACTTTGTCCCATCTTCTGAGAAGCATAGTCAAAGACATTTTCTATTTATAACAATACTAAGTAGCTTTTACATTGAATATGTTGGAAGTAGGTCTCACAGCACTTTACTAAGGAGTGCAGTATCATCATTCCCATTTTCAGATGGGGAAAACAGAGGTGCAAAGCACTGAAGTGACTTGCCCAAGGTCACCCAGGAGGTCAGTGGCAAAGCCAGAAAAGAACACCAGTCTCCTAAGTCCAAGCTCACTGAAAGAAGATTGGTGGGCAGATGGGAGAGAATAAGAGTTCTCAATAAAGTCTGGCTTGTAGAGCTGGTTGGGGAAGGCAGTGAGAGGGCCCAAGTCAGAGATCCCCAAACTGTGGGGTCCTGTATTGAACAGGGTACAGAGAAATGTTTTGGGGGAGCAATGCAGCAGGCCCAGGGCAGCCTCCATGGAGATGGGAAAAGGGCATTACACAGTTCCATCCAGTCTCCAACTCTGCTCAGGCCCTGGCCTCAGCCCCAGATCCTGGCCCTGTATCTGCTGGCCTCCACCATGGCCCAATTGCAGCTCTGCTCCCACCTCCAGCCTCAGTCCCTGGCCATATCTCCATTCATGGCCGCAGCTGCAGTCCCAGTCCCACCTTATCTCTGTCCACATCCCCCCTTGGTCCCAGGTGCCACATTCCTACTCTTAGCCCCGGGTGGGGGAAAGGAGGGGCAGACAGTGGGGCATGATCCTGAAAAGTATGGGAGCAACTGGTTAAGTAGTTGTATAGTATATCAGGTTAAAAATATTGCTATATCTTGGGGTTATAGAGAAAAAAGAAGAGGGACCAAAAAACATCCTTTCAAAGTTGGCAGATGAGGAGGCAAGGATCCATCCATCTAAATAAATGCAGCTAACTAAAGCTCAAGGCACTGATCTTGCAAAAGACCTCTGGGCATGGACACATACCCTTGTATAGAGTCACAGGCTAGACCACTCTTGAAGGTGTCATTCTGTTTGCATGCTTAGGGTTTTATTTTGCACAGTAACTCTCATAAAACAGATAAAAAACCGTTATGACAATTCTTTACCGAACAACATAAAACTGTAATAGTTGTAAGTCCCACAAAGGTCTCTGTTATCACAACTGACCCTATTGTGAGCACCCTATTGACCAATAATATTTCTTTATAATAGATATAAGACCAGAAGGGGCAATTATGGTAATCTACTCTGACCTCCTGCATAACACTGATCCATGAAATTTCCCATAGTAATATCTGCATTAAATCCATACTTTCTTTGTCCCCATTAGAAATTCTACAACCCCTCCGCCTCCCCCACCCCATAGAGTGTTTCACTGCACACCAAATAACCCATGTTCATAAACAACATAATCAAGTCAAGCAGGTCTGGAGCCCTCGGTGTTTTTCTTTAGTACACAGAACACAATGCATATATGCTCAGATATCACCCCCTTTTTTCAGTTGGCTTCAAACCATTTTTGATTGTTAAGGCAGTGTGATATGTACAGCAATCGCGAGGTGACTTCTTATCTACAAGTAAAAGCTGTCTGATAAATCTCAAAGATGAATAATTTATATGGCAGCAGCAGCGGAGAAAGCAGCATTTCACACTTTTTTCATGTAAAATGTCACATGAATTCCAAATGGACCCCAAACAAATTTGTATGAGTTTGAGACCTAAATTCACTGCTGAAAGGGGGAAGAAGGAGGGAGGGGAAGGATCAGTATTACAAGGCATAGTAATTGTGATTTTTGCTTAAGAAAAAGTATTTTGATCCATCTGTTCCTTTTTTTATGTTGGTTAAAATACAGAAACAAAGTACAGCTACCAAAGTCAGTGCAAAGTAATAATTATCATACACCCTCCCATAACATCAATACTGCAAATATGGCTGTTTCTTCCACTCAATTTCAGGCCATTTAGAGGAAAGCTGTAAAGTTAATTTTTTTCATTCCCTAATCAGCCGTTAAACCCCCTAGCTGCACAGAAACAAGACTGAATATTACTACTTACATTAATATGTATGCATAGTGCCAAGTTATTTACATGTAAATATACTAAAAGGTGGATGCTCTGGGTACTAGTAGATGGCAAAAGGAAAGACACAATATCAAATGGAAATGAAGGGAGTGGATGGAATATAGCAGAAAAAGTAGACATTGGAAACAACATACCAGAAAGGGCTGGGGGTGGGGGGAGGGGGGAAGAAGGAATGCTTGAAGAAATATATATAGGCCTGCCTGTGTTGCCCTACAGAAGATGTACATAATATCAGAGACAAAGAAACGTTTGTTACAATTGACAGTACTACTAGTGCTGGACGACTGCAGATCCTCAATTCTTTCTGGCCATTTCTGTGGCCCTCCTCTCCGAAAACACCCCAGTCAGTGAGTTTATCCTCATCATACCCCTATGAATTAGGGAAGTATCCTCACTTTAACAAACAGGGAACAGAAATTAAGCAATTTGCCCAGAAGCTCCCAGATCTATGATTCAGTACCATCCTGGAGACATTGTACAGTGAGAAGTCCATCGCTAGCATCCAATGGGTCCCAGGGCTATGATGAAAACGGGCCTGTGTAATTCCATTCTTTTGAGTATAGTGGCAGTACTATGCTATTGAAAGCTCACAACAAAGCACAGGTGAGCTTTGGATGTTGTAACCATATTCTGCAATATGCTTTTCATAGAATCATCAAACAAGAAGCAACATTGAGAGATCAAGACCAGTCCCCTTACTCGTGTCAGGACCAAGCATCATCTAAGTCATCTCTATCAGGTATTTGTCTAACCTGCTCTTAAAAATCTCCAATAATGGAGATTCCACAGCCTCTGTAGGCAATTTATTCCAGTGCTTAGCCATCCTGACAGCATGGAAGTTTTTCCTAATGTCCAACCAGTGTTATACCAATGACTCAGAATATTCTATTGGCCTTCTTTGTGGAGGATGCTGAGGATCCCATGATCCCCAGTTGATGTCTCCCTGCCCTGTCATAGCTCTCTATGCCCTTGTATGTCTTCATGCTATCTTGTAGTTCTGCTTTATCTGTCACATGTAGCTATCCTAGGGCACATCTACACTGCAAGACCAAAGACAAATTAAGATTTGTAACTTCAGTGTAGCTGAAGTCTAAATAGCTTAATTCAGCTTTTAGCGCTGTCTACAAAGCAGAAAGTTGAAGGAAGAACATTCTTCCTTCAGCTTCCCTTACTCCTTGTGAAATGAGGGTTAAAGAAGTTGGAGTAAGAAGTCCTCCAGCTCAAAATTATTTCAAAATAACGGCTTGCTGTGTAGAAGCACACTATGTTATTTTGAAATAACGTCAGTTATTCCGAAATAATGCTGCTGTGTAGATGTACCCCCAGTGTATTTCGACTCTAAATGCATTCAGTTTCCAAAGCACACCCAGACCAATATCCACTTTTTATCGGTGTGCAAAAAATAGACAATCAGGTGTGCTAAAAAGATTTTCCAAAGACCTGATATCTGCTCCTTTCTGTGTATATAGCTAAGTTCTAGTCTGATGGTCTCATGCACTTAGAAAAAAGAGATATAATGTAACAATGATTATGATTGCATGGATTTTTTAAAATTTAGTTTTATAGTAGATTACAAAATACAAATTGAGTCCCTAATTTTGAATCCATGTAAAAATGGAGATCCCAGTGAATTAAGAGGTAATGCCTGAAAAGATAGGCCACTCCTTTGCGTCAGTATCTCTTGGTGGATATATGTTTGTGCATGTGCCTACATTACTTTTGCCAGCTCGATACAGTACATAAATTTTGATTAGTGTGATGTCATCTGAAATACACTGTTTCTTGAGTAAAAACTGTAGGATTCAGCAAGTATTGTGTAGTGAAAGAAGAACCTCTGTAAATTCAGATCATAATCAGATAAAGTGCCGATACTAATCTGAACTGTCGGAATCCAGGCCCATCCGCAGGAATTTCAGTGTGTGTGTGCTTTTTTGTAAATATGGACCTCAAGGATGTGACTGGTCCCCCAGTAAGTGGGGAAATCAGCCCCAGCCTTCCTCTGGCTGGCCAGAGCATGGAGGAGGGAGGCTCTGGCAGCAGCGTGTTGCTTCTGCCTTCCCCTGGCCAGCTGGAGCATACTTACTTGAAGGACTCTGGAGGGGTGCTTTCACACCCTTCACACCCCTCCTGTGTATGGGCCTGGAATCTCTCAAATGTGCAGAACTGTCCCAGGACAGATTACTTTCCAGCCTTCCACTGCCAAAATCAAGACAATCTGACCTACATGAAATGAAAAGTACCTGGGAAAAATAACAATGCACAAACTTAAACCAGGCAAACGAAAAGATTCACATTAAAATCCGAATGAAAGTTAAAGTTCTTATTTTATCAAAATAGATTTACTCATCCCTTTCTGAAAACTCATCCCTTAGAGAAAAGTACAAAGATGAAATGGTTTGAACAAAGTGAAGTGCTACTCCGTACCACCAGGAGAGAGAGCTGTTAGACAATGTTAGAGAGACACTCTCAGTGGAGAAGGCATTTAAACAGTGTCTCTAGCCAGCAGAACCCCCAGGATAATGATAAAGTCATCTTCAAAACTAGAGTACAAGCAAGATTATATTTTGCACCATATTTTAAAGTAAGGTAAATGCATTTTTCCACAAGATAATATTATAGGCATAACATTAATAGTTATGAATTTAGAGGCATAAACATCCTTTGTTCAAATAGTTTCCACTGAGGGCAAGAAAAAAACCTGTTAACAAAATCCATGTTACAATAAATCAGTTGTAGGCAATGAAACTGTATGCTCATATATATGAAGATGTTATTTCAAGAATACTAAGACCAAGTGAAATTATAGTGGAAAAGGGAATTAAGTCAAGATATGATAGTGGTACATGCTAGACATTTTTGGTCAAATTTTGTGCTGAATTGTTCACCAGGCAACTTCACAGACTGCAAGTGAAAAGTTGGCCCCTTTTATTAAGCATTTTTTAAAGAAAATTGATGGGTATTTGGGGGAACTGTAAGAACGTAAATCCAACTGCTTATTTAGATGCCCATTTTCAGTCATTTCAATTCCAAAAAGTTTTGGGATGGATAGCCCCTTCCCCCCCACATACACAGACACTGTCTATGTATGTAGTCAAATCTCAAGCCAATAAAGGACCACAGTTTAAAATTTAATGTGAAACACCCTTCTTTTGTCATTATCTAAAAACTCAGAGCTATTAATTTTAAACATACTAATCAACAGCAGAAAGTCATGTAAGTGCATGAAGCTAGTTGTGCCACCTGTATCTACAATTTCTGTATCTGCTTTAAAAAGCAGAAGTGAAATCCCAAAATGGGTCAAAGGTTTTAGGCTTAATCATGCTATTCCAGTTGACTATTAGCCTGAAAGATACACTCTGAAAATGGAGAGTAAACTACAGCCAATCTTAGATGTCGGGGTTCAAATACTCTCTTGAGTGCATGCATTAGAAATACTAGAGAAATCTGTCTTTTCCAGTAGTGTTGGAACAGTTTTAGGAGTTGGAGTGCTGAGCTTCCCCCTTTTACTACTCTCCGCACCCCTCACTTCCCCCTAGAGCTGGAGCTGGTGTCTAGGACTCAGTGGCTGGGATCTTGGGTAGTCAGGTGAGATCCTGGACTGGCAGCTGGACAGGACCCTGGGGCCAGCAGCCGAGCCTCCAGGCAGCAGAGAGCAGACGGTGGAGCTGATGACAGGGATGTTGGGTGTGAAACCTGGGGGTACTGCAGGATCCCCTGCAGCCCTTCTTCCTGCGCCCATTAACTTTTCAAACCTCATAATGAGAAATACAGACTTCCTGGGTGTTGAAATATATTTAGTTGTCAGGGCAATGACAATTTTAATATTCTTCTCTTTTTTATAGAAATATTTTTCCCTTTTTTGCATGATCCTGCATTTTAATCAAAATGTTTTAAACCACATTTATATGCAAAGAATACTTTTGAGTTATATCATAAAAAATTAAGGGATTGGAACTTGCTCTTATTCAAATCAATGGAAAAACTCCCACTGAGATGAATTTGGTGGACTCAAGACCCAAATAAGTCTTTGGAAGGAATAAGCCAATCTGTAACCAAGAAAAGTTAGAAAAAACACTTTTCATGTGTATTGTTAGTTGTTCCATAATTATCCATTGCTGGTTTCATGCCCTTTCCTTTTATGTATCTGGTTCCCGCCAATGTCAGAAAGAAGATACTTGTCCAATAACATATGGCAATTTTTCAATTCCTATGTTTAATTTAATACTTTTACCTCTAGGAATGTCAGATTTTATTGATTGCAAATTATGAGCAAGGAGATACTAGTAAGGGGCAGCTAAAAGAACAGACCTTCCTAATGTCTGAGAAATAGCTCTTAAGGAACAATAAAGGATTCTTTATGTCCATGGTATTTGAACAGCAGTCACAGTACTACAGCTTCTACGACAGAGAAGTATCCAACAGAATGGATGTGTTTGTATGTTCTGACACCAAGAACCAAATTCTGACCTCAGATGTGGGAACACAACTCCTATTGAAGAAGGTGGGATTTCAATGCAGAATTCAAGGACATAATGTGAACCCAAATTCCATTCAAATATCTCTGACGGTATACAAAGTTAATGAATCTATCCACATTTTTGCTACTGACAATGGGGCTTACATCAATAAGACTTTTGCAGATGTATCAAAGGAGTTGTTGCCATACTTCACACACAGTACATTACTTGTTTAATCACATAATGGGCCTTGTTGTGGGTACATTGAAAAAGCCTTTCACAATTACAATGACCTTAGGGAAACTGTTTAAAAAGCAGATTTCTTTATCAGCTGAAAGATAGGCATAGTATTTGAGCTTTTGAGAGGAAGTGACCTTGTCAAAAGGGCCACAATACAACCTACTCAGACAAAGAGTTCCTGTGGCAGCTATTTATCAAAGAGCAAATTTGAAAAAATAACTCACTGAGATGGAGATTGAAGAAATAATAAGCATCTTTATATAATGCCGAAGAGACTGTATCACATCCCAGTCTCAAACTTTTGGTTCTCATGAAGCGTTGTAGCTGGGCCAATACTAGGATATTAAAGAGAAAAGATGAGTGTGGTAATGTCTTTTATTGGCCCAGCTTCCATTGGTGAGAGAGAAAAGATTTCATGTATACACAGAGTTCTCCTTCATGTCTGGGAAACATACAGGTAGTCCCCGAGTTACGCGGATCCAACTTATGTCGGATCCGCAGTTACGAACGGGGATTTTCTCGCCCCGGAGGACTCGAGCGGCGGGATGCCTGGTCCCGCCGCCCGCCTCCTCCGGGGCGAGAAAAGCGGCTGATCTGGAAGCACCGCAGTCCAGCCCGGGTCCTCCGCCGCTTTGCTCCGCGTCTCCCTGGTCTGCTGGGGGGGAACGCAGCTAGTGCCCCCCCAGCAGACCAGGGAGATGTGGAGCAAAGCCCGGGGCCTGTGGTAGAGCAGGTGGGGCGCTGCCGGTTGGTCCCGCAGCACCGCTCCTTGGCGCTACTGGACCAACCCGGCAGCACCCCAGCTGCTCAGCCCCAGGAGTCCTGATTCAGCCGCTGCTGATCAGTTTCAGCAGTGGCTGAATCATGACGCCTGGAGCAGAGCAGCTGGGGTGCTGCTGGGTTGGTCCACTAGCGCCGAGGAGCGGCCGCGCTACTGGACCAACCCAGCAGCACCCGAGCTGCTCTACCCCAGGCGTCCCCAAGTTAGCCGCTGCTGAAACTGACCAGCGGCTGACTACAGGAAGCCCGAGGCAGAGTTTCTCTGCCCCAGGCTTCCTGGAATCAGCTGCTGATCAGTTTCAGCAGCAGCTGACTTGGGGACGCCTGGGGTTCTTAATTGAATCTGTATGTAAGTCAGAACTGGTGTCCAGATTCAGCGGCTGAATCTGGATGCCAGTTCCGACTTACATACAGATTCAACTTAAGAACAAACCTACAGTCCCTATCTTGTACGTAACCCGGGGACTGCCTGTATTCAGAGTGTCACAGCTACATATAAGGTGGAACATGTTGTTTAGTGTAAGTAGTGGAGTGTACTTGTTTGGTGAAGCAGTTTGAGTATTTTTTTAAGGTACGTATCCTTTGTCTTTCTCCTCAGAGCATACTCTGTGTTATCTGAGTGCCCAGCTAGAGATTATGTGTGGGTGGTCACTCTATCTTTAAATGTAGGTGTGGTGATCCATGGGTTTGTTGTATATAGTTGTCTGCAGGATTCTATCATTCAAGATGATCGTGTTTTCCAGGAAGTTTCTCACATTGGAACCCATGTAGCGTAACATCTAACAACTATAGCCCATAATTGATGGAAACCCTATCCTGAAAGAAATCTTTCCTGAAACCCCTCTTATGGGTTTCAGACAACTTTCTCCTCCGTCCTCCAGCCAAACTCATCAAATGCAACCACCCTAAAGACCAGGACACACTTATTGAAAGTGGCACTAAAGCCTGCCAGAACAACAGATTCAAAACCTGCAGACGTAGTGGGTATCTCTACACTACTAAGTTCGAACTAGCGGGGTAATGTATGCATACCGAACGTGCAAATGAAGCCCGGGATTTGAATTTCCATGAGGCGTACAGATAGTTCGGAATGGCTTGCTAGTTCGAACTATCTAGCCCGTGCCGCGTGTAGCCGCGCGGCACGGGGTTCGAACAAGCCGGCATTTAAAAATGGCGCTGGCCGGCTTATGCAAATGAAGCCCGGGAAATTCAAATCCTGGGCTTCATTTGCACGTTCGGTATGCATACATTACCCCGCTAGTTCGAACTAGCGGGGTAGTGTAGACATACCCTAAATAACTACATTCAAAATACTAACTCCCCAAAATAACAAAATCGAAATAGCGTGTCCCCACTTGAGGGAGCCTCAAAATTAGTTTGAGGCAGGATCTGTTATTGTGGATGCGCGCTATCTCGATTTACAGTCCCGGGAAGCACCGGGGACTAATTACTTCAAATGACTCTGGGGAGTAGTTATTTCAAAATAGCAGCAGCGGAGCGTCCACATTACTGCTATTTCAAAATAATATTGTGAAATTAGCATTATTCCCTGAGGAAAGCAGGAGTACAGATTTTGAAATAACCAGCCCGTTATTCCGAAATAACGGGCTTGGTTGTGTGGATGCTCTGCTTATTATTTCAAAATTAGGAGTGTAGACCAGAGCAGTGCCACTGCTACAATGATCAACACTCCCCACAACACACCTTTCAAGATCCATAGGCCCTCCACATGCTTGTCATACATCTCCCAAATAACAATGACATGGATGAAACCAAACACTTACATAGGAAAATGATAAAAGATAAAAACGCCCTGT
Organism: Pelodiscus sinensis; assembly: GCF_052426305.1. Lineage (NCBI taxonomy): Eukaryota > Metazoa > Chordata > Testudines > Trionychidae > Pelodiscus > Pelodiscus sinensis. The sequence continues at coordinate 90,640,209 of NC_143053.1, forward strand.
CACCTCTGGATGAACACTTTTCACAAAAAAATCACTATATCTGACCTCTCAGTCCTCACTTTCAAAGGAAACCTGCTCAACACTTTCAAAAGACAAGGTTGGGAACTTACATTCATATATTTGCTAGACCAAGGGTGAACAGCTGAAAAAGCTCCCCACTGTCGGCAGAGCAGCAGCTACACTTTACTTTCACTTTTGACACAGCCTGATTGGCACAGCGTCGGAATGTGAGTATGCAAATGAAGCCCGGGATATTTGCACTTCTGAAGTGCTTGATTTGCATCCCTCTCTCAGCAGAGGGATGCAGTCTAGACATAGCCTGAGTGGTGTGCAGCAGATAGGGGGTCCAGCTGGGCTTCTGGCCAAGAGCCACTTAGGTAAGCATCTCTCAGCAAGAGCCTGCATCTGGTGCCTCAGGCCCTCCCTCCCCACCAACCCTCTGCTTCCCCTTGTACACTTCTGCTCCAGGTCACAATCAGGCTGTGTCTAGATTGCACCCCTTTTCTGTAAAAGGGATGCAAATTAGACACAGCACAATTGCAAATGAAGTGGGGATTTAAATCTTCCCCGCTTCATTTGCATAAACATGGCTGTCGCTTTTTTCTGGCTCGGGGCTTTGCCGGCAAAAAGCACCAGTCTAGACGGGGATCTTTCGGAAAATAAAGCCTTTTCTGAAAGATTCCTTATTCCTCTTAAAATCAGGAATAAGGGATCTTTCGGAAAAGGCTTTATTTTCCGAAAGATCCCCATCTAGACTGGCGCTTTTTGCCGGCAAAAAGCGGCAGCCATGTTTATGCAAATGAAGCGGGGAAGGTTTAAATCCCTGCTTCATTTGCAATTGCACTGTGTCTAATTTGCATCCCTTTTACGGAAAAGGGGTGCAATCTAGACACAGCCTCAGTGTTCCCTCTAAGTTGCACAGTTTCACAGATGATTAATCAGCTGCGCCCAGTCAGAGACGCAGGCCTCTGTGTATGGAGCTGACTGACTGGTTGGGCCTGATTAATCACCTGTGAAACTGGGCTGCCTTGCAGCTTAGAGGGAACACTGGTCACAACCCCCCTCTGCTCCTGTACCAATACTCCCTCCCAGAACCTGCACCCCAAGCCTCTGCCCTAGGTCACAACCCAAACCCCTGCCCCAAGTCACAACCCTGCACCTCCTTCCACATCCCTCCTCTAGGTCAGAAATCTCTCATACACTCCATTCCTCTTCCCTAGGACCCAACCCCCTCTTTAACGCAAACTCCCATCCAGACCTCGCACTCGCTCCTATACCCTAATCTCCTATCCTGAGCTGCCTTCTGTACCTAACCTCCATGCCAGATCCCACACCTCCTCTATTAAAATCATGGAAGAGTGCAGCCCTTGACCACTTACCAAATTCATGGAATGGCTCCCCATCAAAAATGGTTGCCCACGCTAAAAATGATGGATTGAATAGAAATATTGGATTATGGCTTAGTGCAACAATGTACAAGCCACCAACAATCCTACCCCTTCCTTGACCCTCTATGACTGGAAGGATATTAGTGGGCCACTTCACCTTGAAATGCATGAGATTATCTACTAAATAATCGGTCCCACTTTATATTTAGCTGTGACATTCTGGCTACGTCTACACTGGCCCCTTTTCCGGAAGGGGCATGTAAATTTCACGAGTCGTCGTAGGGAAATCCGCGGGGGATTTAAATATCCCCCGCGGCATTTAAATAAAATGTCCACCGCTTTTTTCCGGCTTTTAAAAAAGCCGGAAAAGAGCGTCTAGACTGGCCCCGATCCTCCGGAAAAAGCGCCCTTTTCCGGAGGCTCTTATTCCTTTGAAGTAGGAATAAGAGCCTCCGGAAAAGGGCGCTTTTTCCGGAGGATCGGGGCCAGTCTAGACGCTCTTTTCCGGCTTTTTTAAAAGCCGGAAAAAAGCGGCGGACATTTTTATTTAAATGCCGCGGGGGATATTTAAATCCCCCGCGGATTTCCCTACGACGACTCGTGAAATTTACATGCCCCTTCCGGAAAAGGGGCCAGTGTAGACGTAGCCTCTGAGTATGTGTCCCAAACCTGAAGTAGAGTTCTATGCAATCTTAAAAGCTTGTCTCTCTCACCAACAGAAGGTCCAATAAAGAGTTAGTCTACCTATATTGTCTCTCTTCTTGAGCCTGGTTCATTTCAGGGTCCAGTTTTAGTTGCACTCCCTCAGACTTTAATCTCTATTGTCCCTGCATAAAGCATCCCTCAATGGGGTGTAAAATGCTACCTCTCTGACTCTGTAGCATTGTACATGGCTTTGTAGTGATGTAAATGGATGGCAGAAGATGCAGGGTTATAGATCAAACCCTACCAAATTCATGGTCCATTTTGGTCAATTTCACATTCACAGGGTTTTACAAATAATACATATTGTGATTTCAGCTATTTCAATCCGAAATCATGGTGGTGTAATTGTAGGGATTCTTCTGACCCACAAGGGAGTTGCAGAGGCAAGTGTGTGTGGGGGGAGTTTATTGTAGTAAGTGTTGTGGTACTGCTACCCTTACTTCTGCACTGGTGCTGTCAGTGGCTCTAAAAGCTTCAGAGCTGGGCAGCTAGAGAGTGGCAGCTGCTGGCTGGGATCCCGGCTCTGAAGGCTAAATTGCCTCCAGCAGCAGTGCCGATGTAAGGTTGGGAAGGTATAGTATTGCAACCCTTACGTCTGTGCTGCTGCTGAAGGGACTGGGTGCCTTCAAACTGGTTGCCTGGACAACAACCATCACTCCTCAGCCATCTAGCTTTGAAAGCACCACAGACGGGTGCAATGCCATCTCTCCATCCCCTCAAATAACCTGGCAACCCTCCTGCAAGTCCCTTTTCAGTTGAGTTAGAACCCCCAATCTGGGAAATGCTGGGCTCCCCCTGTGAAATCAGTATAGTATAGTGTAAAAGCACACAAAAGACCAGATTTCATCGGGGGGGGGGGGGGCGGGGAGACCAGATTTTACATTCCTTGATGCATTTTTATGGCCATGAATTTGGAAGGACCCTTGTTATACAGAATCAGACCTCTGGATGTTTTTTTGTTTGTTTGTTTTAATAATGCACCATATAATTGACCCAGTTTGACTTCCGGACCTTTTAGTTCTCTCTCCTTTTTTCCTGTTCTCCACAGGGTACCAGATTCCTCCCTGCACGCAATCTTGCTACTGTTGGTGCCAGAGCCTTTCCCACTGCAGCTTCTGCCATCTGGAACAGCATTCCTGTATCTCTCCGCTTCATTGACCCTCCATCTCTGTGCAAATCTCTCTCTTTTCTCCCTTGCTTGCACTTCATTTTTTTCTCTCCCTTTCTTATTTATTATTTAACTCTGTAAAGCTTCTCAGGTTGAAACTTCCCTGAACGATGGGAAACAAAATAAAAGGATAGAATATATTAATGAGATCTTTGTAAGGGTTTTGGATATTTTTGGAAAATTATCATGCAAGTAAGTTATAAATAAATAAAAGACAAAAAAATTAAGTGTGAATACATTGTTCTTCCACAAACTAATTTTGAAAATAACTTTATTTTTGAGGGGCAGTTTGTTTCACTATAGCAAGAACTGTGAAAACTACTCACAATTCCATGCAACTTTTCTGAATAGGTTTTGGTCAAAAGTCTTTGTCACACCAAATACTGGAAATGGTTCAGCATCTCTCATGTGCATCCCAAACTCCTATTTTACTCTGCTCAAGATGTTATAACATGCCCATCACCATGGTATCTAGAGCATCCTTCAGTGGGGCATGACACAATGTAACAAGCATCTAGTATGTGTGGTTCCTTTTCTTTAGTGGAGAAATTTGTATATGGAGTGTATTGTGTTCCTTCCACTTCCTTAAGGAGGGGAGGCCTCCAACCAGGGAATCTAAATCCATTGCTCTGAGCCATTTCCTACCAGTCTGTTCAGTTTGGGGCATGGCCTCTCTAGTCCAATTTGTTGGGCAGCTTGCCTCCCACGGAGTCTACTCTTGGGTGGCACCTTGTCAAACAAAATGCCCCTCAAAAACAAAGCTCTTTTCAAAATTAGTTTGTGGAAGAACAATGTATTCACACTTATTTTTTTTTTGTCTTTTATTTATTTAGAACTTACTTGCATGATAATTTTCCAAAAATATCCAAAACCCTTACAAAAATCTCATTAATATATTTTATCCTTTTATTTTGTTTCTTGGGTGGCGCATTCCTGGGTCCTTTGGGAGGGATAGCCACAAATTGGTGAAAGTGAAATCCACACTGGCTCTGGCGTTGACTCACTTAGGCTATGTCTACATAGCAGCGTTTTTTGGAATAACTGCCATTATTGTAAAATAACATAATCCATATCTACACACAGCAGTTATTTTGACATAATGTCAAAATAATGTTGAGCTGGAGGACTGTTTACTTGGACTCCTGTAACCCTCATTGTACAAGGAGTAAGGGAAGTCAGGGGAAGAGTGCTCTATCTCAAAATAACTGCGTGTAGACAGCACTGAAAAGTCGTAATAAGCTATTTCGACTTAAACTATGTAATTAGCATAGCTCAAGTTGCGTAGCTTATTTCAGGTTTAGCCCTGCTGTGTAGATGTGCCCTTAATTACCTCCAATGCTGGAGGCTCCTAGGTCTTCTTTGCAGTTTCCCTTGGATGGAGAGACAGTGCTTACTGACTGCTGTCTGGCTAGTGCTCCTTCCCCTCACATAGGGAGGCAACTATTTCCTGTTTCTTTGCCAGCCAAGGCTGAACTGGGCCTGGCTCACTCTTCTTTTCTCCCACTCCAAGAGTTGGATGCCATTCACAAAAAAGTTAGACTAGGAGATATTTCCCACCCCACCTCTTTGTACATGAAACCCCAGTAGTGAGACAACTCACCTGCTATATGGGAGAGCTGAGGTAAAATCCCTGCTGTGAAAAAAGCAGTCTGTGGACTTTAACTCAGGTCTCCTGCATCCAGCTCTAACTAGAGGGCTATGTAGTATAAGACAGTAGTGGCAGCAAAACCTCCTCTTCTAAGTTCATGAATGGCACTCCCAAATGTCCAGTGCTTTAAAAAGATTCCAAATTGAAACAAAAATGTGTTTGACCCCCCCTAACAAAAATTTTTTTCCCATGTTTTTATTTTTCTGATAACCCTGAAAACTTTCATTTCAGGTCTATCCAAAATGATTTCCCACCCTGAATTTCTTGCCCGACCAGTAAACCAAAATAGGGATTATTTTCACCATTTTACACCGAAACTGGCTGAATTCTCCTTATCCTGTTCTAATTATCCTGACGCCTGCTAATAGACAATGGCGTTTCAGTGTGCACAACATCATGTTTTTCAAACAGCACCAACATCTTTCAGAAGAGTGTTTTTGTATTCCTGTGCAGAGAAAGATCATTGCAAGAATAGATTTTGATTATATGAGGGTATCTCTGCAACAAGGTTGTTTACTCTTATTACAAAGCATGGCTTTAAAAAACTCAAATACGTGTGCCAAGGATATGGTCAATTTTTTGGTCCATTTAATTAAAATAACCTGCCATAGGATGTTTCTACAACTATGTTACGTAGTTGCAGAAGTTACTGTCACAGGGTCAAATGCTTCAGCCACTTCATGCATTGGACTCCCACTGAAGTCAATGAGAGTTTTGGATGTGGAATGGTTGCAGGCTGGGAGCTAGAATGTAAACTCTCTTTATATAAAAAAAATGTCCCTGATGCACAACAGAATGTTCCTGCCGGGTGACAGAATGATGTCATCCTGTCATCAGTGTCAACAGGCTCTCTCAGTGAAGCAAAAGTTGCTGGGAGGAGGGTAGGTGAGCATAGAGAGTAGAGGATGTAGCCCCCTAGTATTGTCTGTGCCAGAAAATACAAGACAGTTCAGTCTTTTCATAATATTTAGGTCTAGAATGCCACAAAATATACAAAACTCTCAATGTAACCTAATGTCTGCCTCTGACATTTGCAAATCAGATTATCCCTGACTTACAAAATTGTTTTTAACACTCCTTACAATCGTGTAATATGTATTTATGGCTATTTATAAAACATGCACCTGTCACTCAAATCTGGGTTCATTTAAAGCCAAGAAAAATTGTTTGTGATGTGACAAGTACCATATTTGAACATAGAAGTTCTGATACTAGATGGCCACTTACACATGCCCTTTGTCATTCATACGCCTACAATTGCTTGGACCATTATCACAACGGAAAGCATAAATCTAATATTTGCTCATAAAAATGGCTAGACAATTAAATGGCTAAACAATTAAAGAGTCAGCTATGTGCACAAAATATCTGAGTTACAAATGCAGTTACAGTTGGGTTACATACAATGCATACGTAAATTGAACAAGCGCTACAGGATTTTTTAAAAAAAGAACCAAATATGCAGCCTAAAACAATGCACAATTCTATCATAGCATAACACACCCTTATATTTATACTACAACATATACTGCTGCATCGCTTATTCTACTAATCTTTTAAATTTGTTTTTAGTACTTTACTATCAAAGTCAGGCACAAAACAGAAATAATCAACTTGTCTCAGATCAACTGAGGCGTATAAAAACTAAAATTTAATCTTTTCATTGGCATTATTCAGTCATTCGTTAATTCATTTGGCTGCGTATTTGTGAGAAAAGAGAAATTACATCATCTTATATTATGGGTGGCAACTGGCTGTCACAGATGAACACATTACTAATGATGTCACAGCAGATAACATGAATTATATTGCATTAGAAAACTCCTGATAATATAGTCTCTCTGTCTGATTAGCATTTTGAGTGAATTTCTTTGTTCTTAACACACACATGGGGAGACGTCTATAGGCACTCTCTTCATTTATGCGAGGCCAAAAAGAGCAAAAGAATGCTTTTTTTTTTCTGAGAAAGATGGCGGGAATTATGGAGAAGCCAAGCAGGGGAAACTGCAGGCTGCTAAAGTGAGATTTTAAGTGGATCTCAGCAGGGAACAAGGAAGGTGAAGAAAAGGCCATGTCACCCATAAACAACAACATAACTAGTTGGTCAGTGCTCAGGTAAAGTAAAATCAAATATTGTATTTTTTAATGTTACATCCAGACAAATAGAAAACTAAGTTTTTATATGTAATGTAGAATAGTGTAATACTTATGAATTATGCCTTCAATTATCCTGTTCTATATTTTTCTAATGTAATGTGTATCTTCAAATATACTGTCTCATTCTTTAAATTGGCATGCATGTCTCCTTTTTCCTCATGTACACAATATGAAACATTCAGTCTATAATCATTCAGCAGATAACTGCAACATAGTCACTTCTGCAAATCTATTAAACTAATGCAAAAACTTAGCAAAGCAATACAAAGTTATAGATTGAAAAGGGCAGATTGGGAAAATAGTTTGTCTAATAGCCCCTTATAAAGTTCAAGATGCTTGGGAAGCAAAAGGATTTTCAAAATATTTCCTCTTCAGACAGTGTGGTTGAAAGAATTCAGACACGATTGTTTCTGAGGGGGAAAAAATAGCATTTTAATGTACGATAGTGTGTGGCATTGTACATATGAATGTGTGATTTTTCCAATAAAACAAAAGAATAATGCCATTGCACAGGCAATAATATGGTGTATATTTTCCCAGTCAGGTTGTTTCAGGTTTATCATCACAAAACCCCTAGAGGTTGGCAATGCTGATGCTTATCAGAAAAAAACTCACTCAAATCTTTTTTCAGCACTCCCCCAACTTTGACCTTTTCCTTTCCATCCAGTTGAATTCTTCTCATTCCCTGTCTCTCCAACTCTCTCACTCACCTAAACAAACCTTGAACACGCATTGCAGTCCCTTTTGCCTTTGTAAAAGGTCTCTTGGGAGTTTTCAAGTCTGGATCTCGCTTGGTGGGTTCTAGCTAGCTGATTGCATCTCTTATTAGACTTTGCTTTTCTTTCCTATGGTTTGCATTGCCCCACCTCTGGTACGCGGATAGCTTTAGAATTCACTAGATTTCAAGAGAGGAGCTAGCTCAACTGAAATGACAAAACCAATAAGTGCAAGTAAGACAGACGAACGTTTGGGAAGATTTTTTGGATTTTAAACTCCTTAGATTAGTATGGGCAATGATGTGACAAATATGTGCTAGGAACTGAACTAAAAATCATGATCTCATTTCACCGAAACCAATAAACACTCATCAGCTGGTAACAATTTTCAACCATTATTAATACCCAGACGGAATCTGAAACAGCATAATGAAAATGTATATAGCTTATTTCCCAATTCCCTGAGCCCTCCAGTACCTCATTAGTGACACTTACAATGAATATCTATATGAAATATTCAGACCAGTCTGAAATCAATCCTGAAGTTTTAAAGTAGGGATAAAAATTTCAAAAGTGCTGTGATTTAGGAGTCTAAATCCCACTCTCAAAAGTGACGTAGGCATTAGTTACCATTGACTTTCAACAAGATTTATGCCTTGTCTTCACTGTATTGTTAGCTCAAGCTGTAACTCAGCTTTTGCTCCAATCCTCACTCCCGTTCACACACAAATATCTCTAGCTTGATTTAAGTGGTCCTTTAAAATTGAGCTACCTGGCCTGTTGGGCGGTGTTTCTCAAAGGGTATGTCTAGACTACATGGCTCCATCAACGGAGCCATGTAAACTAGTTTACCCGGCATAGGCAAAGAATAAAATAAACATGGCTGCCATGCTGTGCTGACAATCAGCTGATCCGGCACAGCGTGGTAGTCTAGATGTGGATCGGTTGGCTTGGGAAGCCTTTGTCGATTGATCCCTTATGCCTCATGAAATGAGGCTTACAGGATTGATTGGCAAAGGCTTCCCCAGCTGACCGATCCACGTCTAGACTACCTCACTGTGCCGGATCAGCTGATCGTCGGCACAGCATGGCAGCCGTGTTTATTTTAATGAAGCGGGGATTATTGAAATCCCTGCTTTTTTGCCTACGCCCATCCCAAACTTAGTTTACATGGCTCTGTCGATGGAGCCATGTAGTCTAGACATACCCAAAATGTTTCTTAAACGGCGAACTGAAGCTAAAAGGAGCCATAAGGCTCCATGGCTGCGGAGCCAATAAATAAATAAACCAGAGCAGCTAGTTAGCAGGTTTCTCAGAGTGGATCCACAGGCTGTTTTGAGAAACACTGCTGTAGAGGTATAGCTACACTGGATTTGGAGGTACAATTTCCAGCGTGGGTAGACACACGGTTGAGCTAGTGTGCTAAAAAAAAGAAGCATAGCTGTGGCCCCACATATGGCAGAGGTTATCCATAGGACTGTGAGTTTCTCTGAAACTTTAGACACATACATGGGCTGGCTAGTTTGTCACACTGCTGTAGCTACATTGCTAATTGTTGCAATGAAGACAAGCCCTTAGAGTTCTGCATCAGTTTTGAAAGTGGGACTTAAGGGCTTTTGAAAAATTTACCCTTCTATAGTTTCAGACTTTAAGAAGAATAACCAGTTTTTCTCCCTGTATCTCTAAACAAAAAGGAAGGTCTTTAATCCATTATTTAAACAGACAACTATATTTCATTTTATTGTTATTATACTGGATGTTCTTTGATGGCAACAAAACTCTTCAGTCTAATTAGAGAGCTCCAGATTTGGTGAAATGAAATACATCCTGGAACAATCTGATTTTGTTTTATCCCAATGATGTGATTTAGCAGCATGAAATGGAAATTCAAAAGAAGGCAAAGCGCTTTCAGCACAAGTATAAATGAGACATCTATTACATTGATAGCTCAAACTATACAGACAACTTGGCCTTATACTGTAATTGTAAGCTTCGCTACCATCCATCTGCTACAGCATCAATTAGGAGCCATAAGCCAGAGGAACCAGTGAACCAGATTTTCTGTTTATGAGATCTTCAGGGCTAAGCGTTTCTTGTACAGCGTCCACAGTTCTGTCTAATTAGCTGGTATCCGTGAATCGTCCTCCCACCTCACTCCCCACAGGTTTGAAAGGTGCTTCTCTTAAACTCCCTTTGTTGTTGCACTAGGACTTCTCATCACAGAATGGTGGAACTGTGACATTCTAGTGAATGGTAGGAGGGAGGAGGAAGTAGTGAATAAGGCAGTTATATGTATTTTGTATATAGAGAGCTGCTGTAAGCCATGTTGGTCCCAGGATGTACAGAGCTAAAGTAGGTGAGGTAATATCCTGTATTGGACTAACTTCAGCAGGTGAATGATACATGCTTTCTGGATTACACAGAGCTCTTCTTCAGATCTGGAAAAGGTAGTGAAGAGGAGCCCTGTGTAAGTGGGGTCTTTCATCAACAGAAATTGGTCCAATGAAAGATCTTACCTCACCCACCTTGCCTCTGGATATACAGGACAACACTTTCAAATCTACAAGCAATTCTGAGCACCTCAGTGTTGGGATGCCCATCTTGAGACTTCTTAAAAGAACGTGACTTGCAGAAGTCCAGCATTTTCAACATTTTCTTCTAAAAAGTATCTCATGTTGGGTACCCAAAGACCTTGAATATCTTGAATATTTGTTCTTGAATATGGAGATGCCTCAGAATCTATCCAGGCCAGGAAGGGGTTCACTCACCACCTACTTTGAAACTTCAGGTGCCTAGAATGATATCCTGCTGCGGCTCACAGCCCTGACACCTACAACCAGTCAACAAACATGGAAGTGTTGCTCAGACTTCCAATGCCCAGTTACTATTTGCAAGGGGATTCTCAAATCCTTCAAGCCCCAAGTTCTTCCTCCATAATCTCTTTCTGTCGTGCCTAGTTTCCCTCCCTAGAACACCCTCAAAATGCCATCAAATTTTCTGTTCCTTTAAAGAGACAGCACACAGCACCCTGTTAGTTTAAGTGGGGGCTAATATTTCCTGCCCATCAATCACAGCACTGAGTTAGTTTATAGTAAGAGTAAAACACATTTATTTAAAAAGATCATAGGTTTAAGTCAGTGACTCTTAGCTTTTCCAGACTACTGTATCCCGTTCAAGAGTCTGATTTGTCTTGTGTATCCCAAAGTTTCACTTAACTTAAAAACTTACAAAACTTACGCCCCCCCCCAAAAAATCCAACAAAAAACAACAAATCCCACCTTACCAGACATAAACATACAAAATGGTGTTACAGTCCACCATTTCTGAAAATTTGCTTACTTTCTCATTTTTACCATATCATTACAAAATAAATCATTTGGAATATAAATGCTGTACTTACAGTTCAGTGTCTAGCACATAGAATCATAGAATCATAGAACACTAGAACTGGAAGGGACCTCGAGAGATCAAGTCCAGTCCCCTGTCCTCATGGCAGGACCGAGCACTGTCTAGATCATCCCTAATAGATGTCTGTCTAACCTGCTCTTAAATTATTTAAACATGGAGCAGTATAAACAAATCATTCTATATGACATTTTCACTTGAACTGATTTTGCTACTACTTTTCATGTAGCCTCTTGTAAAAGTAGGCAAATAGCTGGAAAAAGTACCCCCTGGAAGATCTCTGAGTACCCCCAGGCTTACGTGTACCCCAACCGAGGAGTAGTGGTTTAAGTGATACCAAATAGAAAGAATAAGGATAGAAGTGGTAATGAACAAACAAAAGTGAAAATCTACTACTGAGACTAAAACTCAGCTTACTGCACTAAAGAATTGTGTTCATTTTTCCCCCCACCATAATCATTTATCCAGTCTGGCTGGCTAGTCTTTTGCAAGAATCCTATAACAGACAACAAAGTGGTTAGTTTCTTTATCTCCTCAGGTGAAAGATTAGGGGGTTCTTGCCCCCTTTCTTTATAGTCCAGTAAACCAGTAAATTACTGAAATGTATTCTTTGGAAGTGTTTCCCCTACTGGGGGTAGGCATCAGGCTGCCTGGTGTAGACACCATTGCTCCATTTGTGAGTTTTACAATGCCAATGTTTCCTCCACTATCTCTGATACAAATGAATAGCGCACTGTCCTTGGCCACACAGGGCTTGAGGTATTGATCCCTTTCCTTTGTGTGGAAAATCTTGTTTACCAATTTCCCCTGATAGATTTAAACACATTTTAGTTACACATTTCCAGCATATCTATATAATTATGTGTAGGTTAACTGCACAAGAATCACACTAGAATATTAATGGGCAGTGAGTTAATGATTTCCCTATGATGTATTACATGCCTTGTTTTGGATAAATATCATGACTACAATCTGTGAAGTGCACTGAGCCAGTCAGGTAAGCTGAGACTCATTGCTAGATACTAGAAAACTCCATGCCACCTGGCACTGGAGTACATTTAGGGTCACCCCCTGCACTTTTTTCTTTATAGGCATGCTTCTAAGGTCAGTTTAATTAAATGATCAGGTTCAATATTGGTATAGTTGTGTTGAAATCAATGGACTTATGCAGATTTGTATGAGCTGAGAACCTAGCTCTGTCTCGTCTTACATGTTAAATTAAATTAACTTTGTCTCATAAAATAGCAGCACACCTATCAAGTTAGAACGAGTCCTTAGAAATTTAAAAGTACAGTAAACAAAGTCCTAATGACATTAACACAGATAAATAAACTTGGATTCCTGTTTCTGCCACCCTCTTCCTTTGTAATCTTGGGCAAATAAGTCATGCCACAGAGAGTTTATCTGTAAATGTGGGTGAATGTTATTTATTCTTCTCAGAAGGATATAATGAGGTTTAAATAAATTAATGTCTATAAAGTACATCAGAATCTTCAGACACAAAGCCTCAAAAGAAAGCTCCAGACAGATTGGCTGACCCAACTGATCAAATAAAACAAGGCAAAAGTCTTTCTACTTTAAAAAGGGAAAGAAAGAAAAAAATTAATTGCCTATTTTAAAGAGAATCCTCCTCAGCAAGAAAAGAAACATTATTGCACAAAACAAGCAATGTAATCAAAGCATTATAACAGAAGCATCCAGAACTACTATAGCACATAATTAAAAGGAAAAAATGAAGCATATTGGAACAGACTCTTTCACAGAACAGATGCCCTCATGTTCACTAAATGGCTTTGGTTTTGTGGCTTCCTCCTCCCCCTCCCTCTCCCCTTTTCTTTTCCTTTCCTTTCTGCTGATTTTAAAAGAAATTCTAAAATGTGAAAGATGGTTACATTTAAAAACCACTCATCTTGATAGACACAGGAAATCCTCCCATTGACTGCTAAACCCCATCAGATTAATGATATAGTTCCCATGTGTGAAATTCACTCTCTGATAAAATAAATGTGCACTTTAACTAGGGAGTTTTAAGGACTGAGGCAATTCTGAGAAAAAATTGTTTGAAAACCATTTATTTTCGTGGTAAACAATTATTAACACCAGCTCCAATATTAGAGCTGCATTTGGAGGAACCCAGAAGACATTTTTGGGATAAGGTGAATTAGTTATTTCTCAGGAAGCATGCATAGGGGCATACCTCATGTCTTGGACACTCATTCGGGCAAAACTGACACTAATTTCAGCTGGAGTTTTCCCTAAATAAAGGGTTCAGGATGCATCCATAAAAATACTCATTTGTTAGACTGATTATGCTGTGAGAAAAAATTGGCATCTAAAGACATCAGCATGTGAATATTCAAGTGAAATATAAGGTAAAGTACTATTCTTTTTCGTTGTCAAAAATTGTTTTCTTTTTGTTCAAATTGTACTTAATCCATTTTTTTCATTTTTCATATATTTTCATCAAAATATATAAGATGCATAATCAACATACTTAATAATATTTTGCACATTAGTGGAAAATAGTCATTAAACTTAAAAAGAAAAATTTCCAGCATGTTATAGATGTGAATTATTCTTAGGATCACATTCAGTACTATAGATTAAACTCTACAGAATATAATCTGTACCTTAATAATTAATTGGAAATACTCAATAATAAGAGACATAGTATATTATAATCCATATTAAGCAAAACCAGTTATGTAACTACATCGATCCACTAAGTTATTTTCTATTCAAATAAATTGATGATCTTGTATTAATTTTACATAATAAAATTCATTCATTTACTTGTATTCTAAATCTTTAATGTCACGTATTATGAAAGAAACAGTGGAAAATAAAATTTTGTACACAATAACTTAAATATCTATATACATATGATGAAAATGAGTTTTTATATTCTCCATTCCACACGTATATGTTTACATTGTTGGTATTACATGAACTGTCACAATAAATTAAATATTGTTAAAATAGCAATACTTTCCCATAATTGCTTTGTAAATGAAGTATCCAAGTAACTCTCCATACCGGTCTTGTCTTTTACTATAATAAAGTAGAGAAATGCATAAAACTTTCATGAGTTATTGCCAGCATTTCTGCTTATCCAAACTCCCATGTCCATTTTCCAAAATAAATAAAATACCAATACTAATAATAACAATAATTTATTTATGTATTTATTTCAGTGAGTCAGCAAGAAAAAATGTGTTTACAGGGCAGATAGACAAAACCAAAAAGTTTGTATGTTGATTTCAACACTCCCCTCACATTTGGGAGCATTTAGTTCCAGCGTTTTGATTTGTTTGTTGTACAATAAGGACTATCCATGACAAGCAGAGCCCCTTGGAGCCTGGGGTTTTGGCAGGGATCTCTTCTTGAATATATGTAGCTTTCCCCCTATATAACCTTGGTCCAAAACTGATGTGCACAATAAGAGATCCTTATTTTAAAACCTGACAACTAATAAGAATGATTGTACTATTAAATAAGATACAAGTCTTTAAAACACCATACTCGTTTAAAAACGCAAACTGTTTTATCGTTTTAGATGGCAATCTAATTAGACACTTCCATATGCAGTAGAATAAATTTAACCTGAACCTGAACCTGAAAAGTATTGCATATGCGACATCTGTGTTAATTACACTCTGACAATTATTCAGTTAGTAAACAGGAGAAAGCAAATTAGTTAAGAAAAAAGCATGAAATTAATTGCATTTAGGGAAAGTCATTGCACATAAAGTATTTTAAATCAGATGCAAGTACAAGATATAATACTGTATTGTAAACATATTATAATTGGATATTTAGAGAGCAAGTCTCTCATAAGATATGAGCAGTTTTATTTTCCCATGTTTAGTATGAAAGTCAAATACATTGGTTCTCATCTGTGAATATATATTACCTCCTTTGACCCGAATGGCTAAGCCAAAAATTCAGAATTTTGCAAGTGTTTCGAATTGGGAGAAGAAATGGTTAGAGTCTGATACCTTTGACACAGTCTCATTTATTTACAAGGCATGTACAAAGTCCTGTTTCCCTGAACACAGGAAGAACGAAAACAACAAGAGACATTTTCCTTGATTGCAGACCCAAGCTTATTTTATCTGTGCATCTCTTTTGTCCCTTCTTAGGATATTTCTGGGAAACACACACACAATATTCAGTAGAGACGTCTGCCAACATAGTCCAAATTCCTGGGCAAATTTGCATACCCCATTTGTCTTAGGTGGGGGCTACTTAGTTGTCTTTTAATTGTGTACTGCTCACACCAAACCACAGGCCTATTGGGTCGGAAGGGGTGGGGGATGGAGGAAGCAGTTGTCCTGGGACTGGTATAAATGTGCATATAGAGAGTGTACCAATCTCACCTTGTTCATGAAATCATCGTTTTTATTCACTGAACAAAGTTACAGTATTTGTCTATAACTACAATGAATATATTTAGATAAATAGTATTTGATTGTTTGGCTATCCCTAGTACAATGAAACCTTTGTTATCTGGCACTCTGTTAACCAGAAAACTTTGTTAACCGACTTTGCCCCCAGCCACATACTGTTAAATCTTCAGGCGCACAGGCCTGGCTTGGTTTACCATGATTGGCTTAACAATTTTTTATTTAAGAAGTACTAATCATCTTTAACTCAAAATAGAAATGTGAGACCAACTGCCTCACACTACAAAACTACCAATATTAAAAACTTGAGTTTTACTATTATTGTCCGTTGGTTTTTCCTAGGTTGATGGGACCCTCAGATAACCGGAATTTTTAGATAACTGGAACGCCCTAATCCCCAAGCATGCTGGATAACAGGTTTTACTGTACATCTAATCAGGGGTATAACATTGAGGGGCAGTGCAACCTGGTAGATATTGCACTGGACTGGGATTCAGGAGATATACGTCCCAGTCCTACCTCTACCACTATTATGCTGGGTGATAGAGGGAAGTAACATCAGCGTCTCCATCTGTAAAATGGGAATAATGATGCCCCTTCATTTGTAAAGCACATTGATATTCACTGAGGAAAAGCACAACATAAGAGCTAGGTACTACATTATTATTGTTAGTCTTGTCCTTGATTATTCTGGGGAAAATATTAGATTACTACTTGAATCTTTCACCATAAGTTGCCAGACTGCATCAAATTGAGAGTGAAAGATTCTGACTGTGAATGAGAACAATTTTACTCCTTCTATATTTCTTGAAAAATTCCTGATCTGAAATTTGATTAGATCTTTGCCTTGCTCCACAAGAACACTTTTCCCTTACAAAATTCCAAATGAATTAGAACAACATAATGTTGGCGTTATAAGTCTTAGAAACATTGCTGGCTTTACTGTTTTGGAAAAAAACAAGATCTAACCTTTTATGTGTATATGTCTACACTACAGTGTTTTGTAGGAAAAACGGCTGTTTTTCTGACAAAACCTGAGTTACATCCACACTGCAATCACATCTTCTGAAAGTAAATTGAAAGGCCGGAGGGTTTTTTCCAGCCATGGTAATCATCTTTCTATGAGAAAGAAGATTTTTTCCAAAAGAGTTCTTTCAGAAAACAGGCATGTGTGGACGAGGAAGAGTGAGTTCTTTCGAAAGAAGAGGAAAGAAGAAAAAGCATATGTGCCCTGGTGACCACTTTGTCCATAGTAATCACAGTTTACAGGCAAGATAGTGTCCATTCAGTGTGGATGCTATCTTTCAAAAAAACAGATCGCTTTTTCGATGCGCTTTGTGTGTGGACACTCTCTTTCAGAAGAAGTTTTTTTAGAAGATCTCTTCCAAAAAAGGTTCTTTCAAAAGAAACCCGCAGTCTAAACATAGCCTCAGAAACGTTGGGCTGTAAAATGTCAACCTTGTCCCGCATTTAATCCTTTGAGAGGCTCTTGAATAGGGCACGTTTAAATATATTTGGTTAAGAAATACAAAAATTAAATTTTGAATCTCTTAACATTCAATTATGCTTGAACTGTGCTGAAGGAAATTTCAAGGAGATTGTAAGTTCCTTTGGAATGCTAATGAAACAGCTGTGGAAGCATGAATTAACTATTACAGTGTTGATTTGCTGGAAGGAACTGATTTGTAAACTTGTTCAGAGATCTAGACGTATTTGAGGAGTCACTTGGAAGTGACTTTGCAGTGAAAATGGCAAGACCAATTTACATGACCAATTTTTAACATCAGCTGTCTCAGCACTCCTGTAATGGACTTGAACATTTTGCTGACAGATAGTAACTTTTCCAAGAGTGTTTACAAGCCATTTCAGACTTAAAGGCCTCAAAAATATATTTTTTGCATCTTTGAAAAAAATTTAAACTTTCCCCTACTTCATAATTCCAAACATTTTGTTAAAAAATGTTTAAGATACTCCTTTCTACACACTGGTTCACACACACACACAAATGTGCCTCAGCCTGACAACTTCATTTCTCAAATAAATAAGTTATTCATGGTCAAAATTGTTGACATCAGAATCTGTCAATTCCATGCAGTATGACAGAATACAATTGGAAGCTACTGGAGAAGCCAGATGGTTCTGCAGTTGCAGCAACACATTTTTTAGTTAGTGTGGATACGTTTTTTTAAAAGCTTTTTCCTAATTTTACAATTATTGAAGACACTAAAATTTTCATTGACTTTCATGGAAACAGGTTTAGACCAATGCAGAGTATTCAAACAAACAAACAAACAAACAAACAAACAAACAAACAAACAAACAAACAAACAAACAAAACCTTCCCAAGCTTAATTCTCAAGAAATATTCAGCAAAGAAGGGTGCACAGCAAAAAAAGATTAATCAGGTTTCTACTACAGTACCAAATATTTGGTAATGACTTGTGATCTCTCTCACCACTCCTGACCACAGGTGGTTGAACAGTACTTATCTCTTCCTGAGAAAAATTTAACATTTGGGGTAAAAAAACTGCCCCAAATCAGGATGAATAATGAAAAACATGATTTAGAAGAATTTCATTAAAGCAGTCACTTTCAGGATAACCAGTGTGGCTGCTTGCACAAGGAGCTCTGTCTTTGGGGGAACCATCATTTCAAATTTTGGAACAGAAAAAAAATCAGAATTTTGACACCATAGAAATTTTCCCATAGAAGCTTTGTGAAAAAAAAAAAGTATTATATTGAAAATTATTCTGAGGGAAAACTCCCAATCTGTTCTCCTCCCAACCTTTCTCCAGACAATTCCCTCTTCTGAGCCCCCTTCTCTCTCTCATCCCTCCTGAATGGGCCATGAGTAACTAATTGGGCAGAACTAAGTTCCTGATCTTCCATTGTACAAACGTATCCACATTCCCCATTTTCTGTTCCTGATGACAAGGCCATTCCTTCCTACCGCGGGGGGCCATCTTTGACTTTTTCCTTCTCTCTTACCCCACACATACAGGGTTGATACAAATTTCACTTTAAGTTTTTTAATATATCTAAAATTGGTGTTCTCTCTCACTGATAGAGTGAGAGAGAACACCAATTTTAGATATATTATGAAAAAAGAAAAAGTGAATCTCTACTCAAACCCTTCTTTGGGCCCTTCATTACTGTAAGTCTTCGAAGTAGGAATAAGAGATCCTCCGGAAAAGGGCTTTATTCCGGAGGATCGTGCCAGTCTAGACACTTTTTTCCAGCTTTTCCCCAAGCCGGAAAAAAAGCGGCGGCCATGTTTATTTAAATCCCGCGGGGGATATTTAAATCCCCCGCGGATTTCCCTATTCCCAAGTTCAAAATTAGCATGCCCCTTCCGAAGAAGGGGCCAGTGTAGACGTAGCCTTATAGTATATCCTACAGTCTGTATAAAACCTAGTTCTCCAACTGTCTGTAATTTTGTGCACATGGAAGGTGGTGCAGAGAGGCAATGCTAATGTATTGAGTAGATGTTGAAGCTCAAGATATAGTCGGGTGTGAGGTTCAGTAAATGCCTCATTTTTTATTTTCTTTTTTCAGATTTAAGGATTATGGAAGATGGAATTAAGATAACTGCCATGGCAACATTTAATAAAGGTAAATGCACTGTAAGAATGTCACTTTCAGATACCCTTTGGGAGCAAAAACATTCTGGATTAAAAACTTGTATTTGTATTGTCATTTCCATTATTTTTTAATGAGTTTTTCTGATTTATCAACTAGGAGACTGAAAGGGGGACAGAACCAGCTCTTTTCCTTTTCTTACTAATATAATTCATTACAAAAAGTTGGAATGAAACACAACATTTTATGCCAGGCTCTATCTTCTTGAAAATATGGATTTACAATGAAAACACCAACAGATGCCTAGTGTTAAAGAGCATGGTAGGTGCTGCTGTGATATCAGATGGTAGGAAAGATAACTCATTTTTTAAATTTTCTGTCGGCATGTGCAGTGTACAGTAGAATAAGAGAAAGACAGCAGTAGAGGCACTCATTTATTTCAACACAGCATTCTGAAGGTTCACATGGTGTGAAGCATGAGAGCTCACTGTATCTTAAACAGACATTGGCATTGCTCAGCCTCCAGCAACAAGGGCGGTAGCGAAAAAAAATGTCTTTCAATTTCATGCATTTATTGTTGAAAAGGCTAAAGCTCTGTCCCTTCACTGTTTAACCTCTACTAAAGGAGAAGAAAAATGGTTTACAATTTCTGGTAAGACCTCTTCCAGCTCTATTACAAACAATGTTAATTAATTCAGCATGATAGTAGCTGAGTCAAAGTTAGGCGTCCTCTGAAAATCAGGCCCCTTTAAAAAGGTCTCAAGTTGGGCACCAGAAATCAGTGAGTTTGGAAAATTTACTCCTAGGCTACGTCTAGACTGGCATGAATTTCCGAAAATGCTTTTAACGGAAAAGTTTTCCGTTAAAAGCATTTTTGGAAAAGCACGTCTAGATTGGCAGGATGCTTTTCCACAAAAGCAAAGCATCTGTGGCCAATCTAGACGCGGTTTTCCGCAAAAAAGCCCCGATCGCCATTTTCTCAATTGGGGCTTTTTTGTGGAAAACAGTACTATGCTGTCTACACTGGCCCTTTTGGGCAAAAGTCTTTCGGAAAAAGACTTTTTCCTGAATGGGAGCAGCATAGTTTTTCCGGAAAAGCACTGATGATTTTACATGAGATCATCAGTGCTTTTCCGGAAATTCAAGTGGCCAGTGTAGATAGCTGGCAAGTTTTTCCGGAAAAGCTGCTGATTTTCCGGAAAAAACTTGCCAGTCTAGACACAGCTCTAGGGTCTAAAACATAGGTAAATTGAAGCCACAGTTTTTATATGCCAAGAAGGACTTGCTGCCAGGGGGTAGGGAGTTTGGATTTATTAAGTTATGGTAAACATTCTAGGTTTCAGAAGATTCATTTGGTTCAGGTAGCCACAGAAACATTCAACTGTCATTTATTCACCCAAATAACTCGTTGTTAACAGGGACATTCCCACGGCGCTCTAGCTACAGATTACACTCAAGGCATGAACAAACTCACCTCATTCTTGGTGTTTGGCTTAATTAACCACAGTGTAAGGCAAACTAAACATCCTCCCATTGGGTGATTTAATGGCTTGCTGTGTTGGACCTCTCTGTCCCAGATCCTACTTCCTTGTCCAGTGAGTCATTCCCACATCATTTGCATCCAGGTTGGAATTAATGAGCTCATCATTCACAATGAATCAGCAAAAAATAATCCAGGAACGTTAGGTGGGACATCTTCAATGCCTGTATTACAAATGTGACGAGTGTGGGGAACAAGCAAGATGAAATAGAAGTCATGGTCTATGAAGAAAATTATGACTTAATATTAGGAGTTCACCCACCAATTTTTTCTAATATCAATTGAGTACCAGCACTTAGGGATATAGCTTGTTTTGGAAGGCTAGATAGGGAGGAAAGGAGGTGGAATTGGATTGTACATCAAAAATATATACACTTGCTCCAAGGTCCAAGAGAAAGTGAGAGACAGAACTATTGAAAATCTCTGAGGCTTTGTCTACACTGCAGGGTTTTTGTGCAAGAAACTTTTTGCGGAAGAGATCTTCTGTAAAAACTTCTTGCGCAAAAGCGCGTCCATACCTCAAAAGTGCATTGCAAAAGCAATGTGCTTTTGCTCAAGACAGCATCCACACTACATGGAAGCTCTTGCGCAAGAAAGGTCTGATGGGCTCTTTTTGTTCAAGAAACCCCTATGGAGCATCCACAAATGCCTTTTTGCGCAAGAGCTGTAGCGCAAAAACGAGTTATTCCTCGTGCAAAACCAGCCGTTTTTGCACAAAAAACTTGTAGTGTAGACATAGCAAAGAATAGTAAGGATTTAAAGGGCAAAGAATAGTAGCAATCTTACAGATAGATAGAAGAAGTGATCACAATCTGACAGAATTCAAGACCTCAAGGAGAGGAGGACATGGGAACAGCAAAACAAGGACACTGGACTTCAGAAAGGCCAATTTCAACCAATTTATAGAAATATTAGGTAAGATCCCATGGAAAGATCAGTTAGGAAGAAAAGGAGTACAGGCAGTCCCCGACTTATGCGGATCCGACTTATGTCGGATCCGCACTTACGAACGGGGCTTTCTTGCCCCGGAGCTCACAGGCAGCGGTCAGCCACCTGGAACTCCGGGGCGAGAAAAGCTGCTCCTGGTGCCCCTGGTCTGCTGGGGACCGTCTCCAAAGCCCTGTCCCTCTAGGAGGTAAGCAAGGTATTGCAGTGCTTGTTTGGAGTGCTCAGCTTCATGGGACACCCCAGCAGATTTTTTGTTTGGAGGTTTTTCTGTTTTAGACCCGTTTTTTTGGCATGGAGCCAGAGCTGCCCCTGGGCAGGCGATGGCCCCACGCCATCATACTGCAAGTGTCGCTGCATCTGCATGACACAGTCATGAGACTACTTCCCCATCTGGACCCAGACCAGAGGTACGAAGGGATCGTCCGTCATGTAGCCCCACTGCCCTTACCTCCAAACTTCTTTGTGGACAGGCATGTTTGGAGGCTTGACACCAGCTCTGACTGGTGGGACCGGCTCGTTATGGAGCTCTGGGATGACCAAGAGTGGCTACGCAACTTCCGGATGCGAAAGACCACTTTCCAGGAGCTGTGTACCTGGCTCGCCCCTGCTCTGCAACGGCAAGACACCCACCTGCGGCCTGCTATCCCCCTGGAAAAGAGGGTCGCTATTGCCCTCTGGAAGCTGGCCACCCCCGACAGCTACCGCTCCGTGGGACACCAATTTGGAGTGGGCAGGTCTACTGTTGGATACATCCTGATGGAGGTAAGTCAATGTCTGGGGACAGTCACAGTTTGGGGAGGGAGGAAGGGAGACTGTCAGGAAGGGCAAAGTGGAGTGTGAGTGGGAGGGAACTCCTCCACTCACCCTGAACTGCTGGGGGGGGGGTTCGGAGGAGGGGATTCTCGGGGTGTTTGAGAGGGAAGGTGGGTGTTGGGTTCTCCTCCTAAGAGATAAGGCACCCCTTCTAAAATTTTGTTGTCTGTCTCTTTCTGCAGGTGGTGAGGGCCATCAATTCTGAGCTGCTGAACAGGCTCGTCTGTCTAGCAGATCTGGACAGCGTCATGGTCGGCTTTGCTGCCCTTGGCTTCCCGAATTGTGGAGGGGCACTCGATGGGACACACATTCCAATCCGTGCACCACCCCATCGAGCAGCCCAATTCATTAACAGAAAGGGCTACTTTTCTATGGTCCTCCAGGCCCTGGTTGACCATCGTGGCCAGTTTTCTGACATTTGTGTTGGGTGGTCAGGGCGGGAACATGATGCCCGCATCTTCAGGAACTCGTACCTCTACCGGAGGCGTCAGGCAGGAACATTTTTCCCGCATCACGACTTTGCGATTGGGGATGTGCACATGCCGGTGTGCATAGTGGCTGATGCCACCTACCCCTAATGCCGTGGCTGGTGAAGCCCTACACCGGTCACCTGGATGCGAGCAAGGAGCAGTTTAATGCTCACCTTAACCGGGCTCGCAACCAGATGGAATGTGCATTCGGACGTTTAAAAGGGAGATTCCGGTGCTTGCTCACACGGCTAGACATTGGGAAGTGCAACATCCCTGAGGTGGTGGCCGCATGTTGCGTTCTCCATAACCTGGTGGAGAGGAAAGGGGAGGCCTTCCTACCAGGGTGGGGTACAGGTGTTGATTGTCAGGAGAGGCACTTTGCCCAGCTGCCATCCACCAGGATCACTGGTCTGCTGTTTGCATACCGGAGGCCCTACGGGAGCGATTCTCAATTGGAGGCCACTGACTCTACTGAGGGGCTTCTGCCTGGGGACCGGGCCCTGGCCCAATAAAAGCTTCCCTCCTCAACCCATCTCCTGACCCTGCTTGTAGAAATAATAAACACCAGGGTTTGTCTCAAAAGAATAAGTTCTTTTATTGTTATAAATATCAGTCACTGAAAAAGTGTATAACGTTGCAAACATAAAAAAGCTTTTGTTGATTTTTGATGTATAAAATATACTTTCATGACAAACTATGTACAATAAACATTTTCTTTAACACAATCCTTGTTATTTAACTGGGGTGATGGGGGTGCTTGAAACCTGGAGGGGGGAAGGGGACTTGAAACCTGGAGGGGGGAAGGGGACTTGAAACCTGGAGGGGGGAAGGGGATCAAGTTGCATGGTGCTTGCCTGCTTGCAGTCTCCTGCTTGGGCCTCGTATTCGGGGTCCACCATGGCCACGGGATCGGGTGGGGCGACTGTCCGTTGGCTGGACAACAGAGGGTAGGTGCTCTTGGGACTGGGAGGCCTGGGGGAGAGGAGGGCTGGCGGAGAGAGGGGCTCGGGGGCTGGGAGGGCTGGGGGAGAGGGAGGTACAAGGGGGGAAAGGGATGGTGCTGTGGAAGGGGGGTTTGGTGGGGCGGGATCATGGGGTGCTGGAGGAGCAGGACCAGGCACAGGTGCAGGCAAGCCGCAGACCTCCCTGAGAGTGGCACACAGGGATGTGCACTGCTGGACAAGCTCCTCCATCAGCCAATCATGCCACCGAGCCTCTGCCTCCGCCCTCTCTCGCAGGATGGTGTTGAGGTCCTGCACGGCCGCCACATGCTGCCTCAGGATATCTGCATAGACACGCCTGTGTCTGCGGCTCCCATGTCCCTGAGATGGAGGTGGAGCTGGGGTGCTGCGGCCCTCTTGCACGGCTAGTCCAGCTGTGGAGGAAAAGAGGAAGACACAATCAGTCCTAAAAAACTGGACTCTGTAGCACTTAAAATACTAACAGGATGGTGTATTAGGGGATGAGCTTTCGTGGGCCAGACCCACTTCCTCAGATCAGACTAACACGGCTACATTTCTATCACAATCAGTCATGTGTGCAACAGCTGTCCAAAAGGGCATGCCCTCTCCTTGAGACAGGGGAATCAGACATTCTGAAGGTAACACCATGTGTGACCTGGGCATCAGCCTGAGCATTACAGGTTTCCCTTGTGCATCACGCACTGTGCACCCACCTCCCGCCCCCCCGTGTGTTACACAACCTCTCTGGACTCACTTGTTGCTTCATCTACGGCATCAGATGACACCTGGGAGGCCTCTGGGGTCTGGGTGACTGGCTCCAGAGTGAGGGTCCCCGTCTCCTCACTGTCCTCCTCCTCCGGCACCATGTCTCCGTCTCCAGACTGCTCTGGGTCCTGCTCTGGCGTGTCCTTCCCAGGGTCCCCCAAGCCTGATTGGATGAGACGCAGTGGTGTGCATGCTTCACCACCACCCAGGATGTGGTCCAGCTCAGAATAATAGGGGCAGGAGTGGGGGGCTGCCCCAGAACGGGAGCTCTCCTCCCTGGCCTTCACATACCCTTGGTGCAGCTCCTTAACTTTGGAGCGCACCTGGTCCTGGGTGTGGGAGTAGTGTCCTCTCTTGGCCAGGGCCTCTGCCATGCGGGAAAAAATGTCCGCATTTCGCCGCCTGGTTTGTAGGGCTTGTAAGGCCTCTTCCTCTGCCCAGAGCTTGAGAAGGGTCTTGAGCTCTGGCCCAGACCATGCCGGTGCCCGGCGTTTGGAGTCCCTGGTTGGGTCCCCAGAAGGCTCTCTAGAAGGGCCAGGAGGGACTTGGGGCTGGGACATGCTGCACCTAAGTAGCCGTGTGCTCTGGCTGCTTTGCTGCCACAAGTGGCTGTGAGGGTGCCTGTCCCTTTAAAAAATGGCTGCAGACAGGAACCAGAGACATGCAAGGCATGCCCCAGATTGTCCACCAGGGCTTCTTCCTGGAGGCAATTATTTTCGAAAAAAAGGCCTCCCCGCGTCCACACACACTTATTTTCAATGGATCTCCGTCGAAAAAGGCGTTCTTCCCCGTGCAATGAGGTTTACCGCCGTCGAAAGAAAAGCCGCGTTCTTTCGATTTAATTTCGAAAGAACGCAGCTGTAGTCTAGATGCAGGTGAAGTTTTTTCGAAAAAACCCTTGAGTCTGGACACAGCCCAGGGTACTGAAGGAATTAGTGAAGAAATCTTGGAGCCACACTGGCAATATTATTTGCAAACTTATGGATGATACGAGAGGTCCCAGAAGACCGGAGAAGGGCTAACATGGTGCCCATTTTTAAAAAAGATTGAAATGAGGAGCCTGTCTTTGATACCTGTGAAGCCAATTTTCAAGTTGCAAATTCATGGAGAATGAGGAATATTCACTAGCAGGCAGCATGGACTTACTAAGAACAAATCATGCCGAATCAGCCTGAGTTCCTTCTCTGACAGGTAATCAGTTTGGTGTGTAGGGTGAATATGGTGGGTGCATTATACCTGGGCTTCAACGAAGCTTTTGACACAGTTCCACGTACTGTGAAGTAAGATGGAGAAATGCAGGCTTGGCAGAACTATCATAAACTGGATACATTATTGGTTAAACAACTGCAAACAAAGAGTAACTATTAATGGAATATGGTCAGATTGGAAGAGGGTCTCAAATGGGGTTCCACGGGGATTTGTTCCGGGTCTGGTGCTGTTTAACATCATTATTAACCTGGATATAGGAATAGAGAGCATACTTAAAATTTGCAGATGACACAAAGCTGAGGGAAGGGAAGAGTTGCCAACACTTTGAAGGCTAGAGCTAAAATTCAGAGGGAGCTTGATAAATAGGAGAAATGAATTATAGATAACAATGCAATTCAACAAAGACAAGTGTATGGTGCTAAATACAGGGAAAAAACCCAAATGCACAATGGGGGATAACTGGCTTTGCAGCAGCACTGCAGACAAGGATCTGGGAGTTGTGAATCACAACCTCAGCAGGAGTCAGCAGAGTGATACTGTTGCAAAATTTTTTTAAAAATGCAATTTTAGGTTGCATTAACAGAAACATAGCAGCTGTGTCTAGACTGGCCAGTTTTTCCAGAAAATCTGCCGCTTTTCTTGAAAAACATGCCAGCTGCCTACACTGGCCACCTGAATTTCCACAAAAGCACTGACTTCCTATTGTAAGAAATTAGTGCTTCTTGCGGAAATACTATGCTGCTCCCGTTCGGGCAAAAGTCCCTTTTGCGCAAAACTTTTGTGCAAAAGGGCCAGTGTAGACAGCTCAGATTTGTTTTCTGCAAAAAAGCCCCGATCGTGAAAATGGCAATTGGGGCTTTTTTGCGCAAAAGCGTGTCTAGATTGGCATGGACGCTTAAGCAAAGTTAGACTAAATCTCAAGAAAACGTCCTAACTGTAAGAACAGTAGCACAATTGAACAGATCTTCTAGTGAGGCTGTGGAAGCTCCTTCATTGGAGGTCTTCAGAAGAGGCTGAATAGTCATCTGTCTTAGTTTAAACATATCCAATCCTACATCTTGGTAGGAGATTAGACTAGATGAGCTTACAGACTCTTTTAACCCTCGGATTCTAAATATTTACAGCACTGGGTCATCAGAAGAATTGGGCCACCTTCTTGAAACCTTCTAGGAATTCTGATAGCGTTTATTAGAGACCTATAACAACATTTTTCATACAGCCTACACCAAGGAAATGTGTCTATCATTCTATAGAATCTGAATAATTCCCTAGAATTTCTCTATGATTCTTAATTTCATCATTATTAAATTTTAGTGGAGTTTTCCAGAAAGGAAAAAAGCTTCAAAATGGACACCCCCTATTGCTAGAAACATTGTGCAATCAAGGTTGCTCCCTCAGCTATAATACAGTTTAGAAAACTTGATGATAATCTTCTCTATGAAGTCACATTTATTATCTGTTCATAGCAATTCCATTGTTGGCCTTCAATTTCTTTTCTAATTAGCTTCTTGGCATGTAGGAATGGAAAGCTTCCTTAATTTTATTCAGGATTTGTATGCGCTTTTCTTCAACAACCTGTTTTTCTTTGTCTATGATTATTTTATTACCCTTGGTCGCAGCATGCCTTCTTAGTTAGTAGCTGGCAAAATCTTTACTGATGCTTACCATGTTCCAGTCTGCTGTTATGTTTAGCCCTTTCATGGTTACCCACAAATATAGTGTAACACATACAGTTTTTGTGTGTCATTTGATAAATATCTGGAAGGACATTTAGTAGACAGACAGGTAATTAGAGCATGCTGAGAAATTTTCAGACACACATTTTTTCCACTGGAAAATTTATCAGAACTGAAAATTTTCATGGAACTGTATCAATTTTAACCGGGAATATCTCTGGTTCAATATGTGGGGGAAAAGGAGTGGAAGAGAGAAAGGGAGGCCTCCCTCAGAACAGTCAATAGCCTAGAGATTAGGGCACTCATATGGAAGACCTAGATTTAATTCCCTGCTCTGAATATGGCAGGGAAGGGACATAAACTTTAGTTTCACACAGCCCAAATGTGTGCCCCCACAAGTAAGATTTTGCTTTCTGGGTTTGGCTATCCTTCATACTTTTTGTGAAAATGTATGTAAGCCCAGAGGGGGGATCCGGGCCAGGGTCAGGGAGGGGTGGGACTGGAGGGGGTAAGGCTTGGCCTGGAGCTAGAGGTAGAGGGACTGGGGGAGGAAGGGTGGTGGCACAGACCTTGTGCAGGTGCTCTCTAGATCCAGCCCAGGTTGGGGAGAAGGGGTGGGCCACACAGTCCGATTGCTTACAGCTGCACTGGGCAGCCTGGTGGGATGGGGGCTATAGCCCCCCCCAGTCTGGTGCTGGGGCTGATGGCTGGGGGAGGGGAATTAGGATATTGGTGAAATGGGGCACTTGCCTGGGCTGGTGGCAGGCAAGATGGTGAGCCCTGTCCCCAGATGGCCATGCCTTTGGTGGTGAGGATGCCCCCATTGGTCAATCTGCAATATAGCTGTCCCCTGCATTTGCTGCCTCCAGTGGTGACTGTGAGTATTGCATTCCACCTGTCTCTGCCCCCTCTCCTTCCATGTTCTGGAAAACAGTCCCATTCCCATCACTTCCTGTTTTCCTGGCACAACCAACCCTTGACCTTGCTTTAAGTTAGGAAAAGAGGAAGTTGCCTACCAAATTTAATAGTCCTAGCTCTTACCATCTACTAGAATGCACAAATGGACTCATAGACAGACACACAAATCTCTAAAATATTTTATAGATTACAGCCAAATATAAGGTGGGACAACTTAGCATAAAAAGGGGAAAGTCGGCACAGAGCAGACCATTAAAGTTTTGCAAGACAGATTATTGACAATTCATTCTGAAAGGCAGATTTACACAGAACAGCTTCTTATAACACACTGCAGTCAACACCCAGACCAGAACTTTCATATCAAACAGCAGCTCTCTTTTCTATCCCCAAGAAATTGAGGAACTCTTGCCCCAGTGTTGACCTCACCCCACCTGGAGGAGAGGGGCTGCTAAGTCACATATTAGGAGGAGACTGACCTGACTTACTTCATTGCTTCCCTTTCCCAGCCTTTGTGAGGTGGGGCAGCTCTAGCCTCCCACTCCTACTGCTGCAGCTTCTCTGGCATGTCCAAGGAGTTCTCAGCACAGAGGCTGCTGCTGCTGCTGCTTCTTTGGTGGTGATATGACCCTGGCCTTAGAACATTAGTGTGTTTGATTACTATTTTGGCATTGTCAAAAATTTCCTGGCAAACATATACAAGAAAAGAGAAAATGTTCATGTTTATAGCTCAGCAAAAGCTGTCTGCTATGCTTTGGGATAAAGAAAAGCAGGGCTTCCCTAGGAAGATACAGGGCCTGGGGCAAATCACCTGTATGGGACCCCCTGTAACATTTTTTAAACAGGCAAGTGGGCTCTGATCCACCTCCATCAACTGGCAGACTTTCCTATCCCCTGTAATTAGGAACTAGCAGTGCTCCTCTTTGCCAATGCAATTAATTCCTGTCCTCTAAACTCTCCAATTCCCCACTCCCCTGACCCTTGAGGGAACTGCAGTACATAGTACATCCCCTTCCAATGTAGTCTCCCATCCCTGCCCAATACTACTCCCTGCCCAGGAAGCATTCATATATCTAATTCACCCCTCCCCCCAAGATTGATTACATTCTCATCAAAATCAAATTGCCAACACCCATAACTCACAAATTGTAGCACCTGCCAGCAGGCATCTATTTAAAAACTCCTTTTGTCTAATGAGGTTGTGATTGACTTATCCTTAGTTATGTTAACTGACTGTGGGGTGAGTTCACACCATCTGTCTCAATGAAGACAATGAGGTTTGGCTCTGAATTATCCAGACTTTTAGTACTGTATTCTCTGACACTACAGAAGGTAACAGGTATTGAAGGATCCCTCTGTCAAATGACCCCAAATTTGGATCACTAGCAACTCTGCATTCCTGGGAAGCAGATTTCCAAGCAACTAAGAGTAACCATTCAGATTTCAGAACACTTGGAAAGGTTGAGTTTTAAAGCTCAGAAAGTGGTGGTCATCAGTGGAAACTCTCTGCTGTGTTTTTGTAACTTACCAGTCCTGGTGGAGGTGGTGGAAGTGTGGGATCCTACATGTTGGTATTGCAGGGAGGGGAACTCCCAAGGCTGGAGCCTGCTGATGGAGAGCTGGAAAAAAAATAAGGAGCGTGAAGCAGAGGGGTGGGGAGGTAATAAGGGCTGATTCTCCTCATGGAAAGGACCCCTCCCAGGACTGAGAGAGCTGAGAAAGGGCAGTGAAAGGGGGCAGGGTGGGGCATTAGGGGGTGACAGAGACAGGCTGGGTCACAGAGACTGGCTGACATTCACCTGTGCTTGGAGGAGGGCTGTGCTGGTAGAGGATCTTGCCACCAGAAAATGGAAGGGTCTGTCTGTCTCTCGTAGGTGGAAGCTGGAAGGTCAGTCAGGATTAGCCTGATCTGCACAGGCTGCTGGAGAAGCACTAATACATGGTATAATGGGGAGCACTAGGGTCCTGTGGTAGCCAGATCCAGAAGTTGGTAGAACTAGTCTGAAGCAGAGGAAGGGCTGCAGGTGAGAAAAATAAGTAAATGACCAGCCCAGAGGGGCCAGGAGGGGCACTGATCTGACTTCTGATGCCAGTACAAGGCTCCTGCTAGCCCTGCTCCCACCCCCACTCCAGAGGGCCCTGAAGCACAGGGTTTCCCAAAGCACGGGGCTTGGGCAATTGCCCAAGCCCTACCTATGGAACAGACAGCTCTGATGAAAAGCAAGGGGGTGTTCTCTCTGCCAAATTCCAAAGGTCTGCAAAACACAGGTGAAAGAAAAAAAATCTTTAATAATGGAAGGTGTTATGCATTTCAGTCTAGAGGCTGTTATTAGCTCCTCCTACACAAAAAGGGAAGCAAAAATGTACTACAGTAAAAAGAGGAATCACACAATGCACACCTCCACAACAAACTTCATGACCTGGTAATATTCTCCTTGCCTGAAAACATCTCATCCTGAGTCACAGTAAATCATATCTAATGCAACTGGATGCAGATGGGTTCAGCAGGTCCTATGAGTCTCAGTGGCTAAAATTTTCACTTAGGCCTCTTTGGAAATTGTTGCCACTGAAGCCAGTGTGGTTGTGTCTGGGCACAGAGATGTTCCTGATAATTTCAGGGTCAGGGCCTCACATTGGCACAGGGACCATATTTTTCCCCCTGCAGTGTAAATTACCATGTCTACCTAGAGTTCCATTTGTAAACATTTAAATTATAAAAATAAGTTAGAGTGTTGTATACAAATAGGAGACTTACCTACTATATGAAAAGTGTACTGAACCCCACTTTTTATGAGCAGGTAAGTTGTGAGTCCATCTCTTACCATTGGACAAAAAGGTGTTATTTGCCCATTCTCAGATATTAGTATTTATGATTGAATGGGCTGACACTTTAATTATGAAATGAGCATTACAGAGTCACAAAATGTACATAGCTTCATAATTGGCCAAATGGTCCTGTAAACCTCACACTTGCTTGATGAATCCAATGCTGCTAAGCAAGACAACAAATAGCCGACTGCAAGAACTGTAGCTGGGTTCATAAAATGAACCTATTCAATTAATTTGGATTTCTTTAGAGGGTTTAATATGAATGCAGGATGCAAGCTTTCAAAATCGGTCGGGGAGAGAGGGAGAAGCAGAGGGAGTTTCAGTAACAGCTGAAACGTCAATACAAAGCTCTGAAGCAGCGTAAAAAACAGTGGAAAGGTTTGTTAAAAGTAAACTCTTTGTATTCCAAAGGCAATCGTTTACTCAAGATGCTGTAAGATTGTTTCTCATAGGCTCCGTGATACTAGCTTTGTCCTGCTAGTAATACATTTCGTAATGGACTCCACTGATAGCAACTGCTCCTCAAAATACGTTCCATTCCCAGTCCTGTAGCTTTGAACATTTGCAGGGAAACCCACAGGCCTGCATTAGATCCCACCTCTGCAACATGCATTGCTCCATAGGTGTAGTGCCCAGGGCACCAATGGTGCTCAACTCTGTCAGACACCTTGGCTTTATCAGGTAACATGGACGATGGTGGTAGATTTGCCCTTTTAATTCTTTGTGCCCACAAGCTGTGTGACTACTTGTTGAACCCTCAGGGCACAGGATGATCCCTGCATGTTGTTAGACGTACATTCATTCTGACCAGATCAAGCAGCTTATGGAACATATTCTCCAAGGGTGTGATCAAACACCCACTGACATCAGTGAAAGGGGTCTCAGTGACTTCAATAGGTTTGGATCAAGTCCCAGTTAGTCCAGGGTATGCCCCCTTTTAACAGGTAACAGTTCTGGCCCATATCCCAGGTTGTGGCCATCTAGTGGTGTAATATGATCACATGGATCTGCTTTTTCTCTCAGGGTATGTCTACACAGCAAAGTTATTTCGAAATAACAGCCATTATTTTGAAATTACCTTCCTAGAGTCTACACAAGCCACCTGCTATTTTGAAATTAATTTGAAATAGTGGCAGGCTTATTTTGAAATTGATAAACCTCATTCCACGAGGAATAGCGCCAATTTCGAAATTGCTGTTTCAAAATAAGCGATGTGTAGACGCTTATTTCGAAATAGGAGGCCTCCAGCCCTTTGCAGGGTGCCCTGCTGGCCGCCCTGGCCACAAGGTAACTTCTGTCCTGATGCCCTGCCTGAACCAGTTCTGGCTGGCCTTAAATGCAATTCAGCGTCCAATCAGCGTGGATGCGCTATTTCGAAATAGCAAAAAACTATTTCCAAATGCATTTTGTGTGTAGACGCGTTATTTCAAAATGAGATATTTTGAAATAACGCTGTGGTGTAGACATACCCTCTTCCCCCCTACCATTTCCTGTTTTTTTTTTAAACAGAAGAAAAGTGGTGTATATGTACAAGTCTTTGATCATTGTTTAATGAAGATGTTTTATTGTATTGTTCTGTTGGAGTCTTATACACAACTTGTCCTTTCCTCAATCTCCCCCTTCCTCTGCACTCACTCTTGAAGCAGCTCTGTACAAGCACTCATTTTTTTAATTCACATTACACACACATTATAACCTGGGCCCTTACTTTTCAATTTAGCTTTCAGCTGTGTTGTATACTGCCTAGAGCAACAGTTGCGAATCCAGTCAAAAATCTGAGAAAGGATGAGTTTTATGGTTAATTGTATGAAGAGCTCTATGAAGTTCTGGGCACTTCAAAGAGGAAGACAGTGTCATGAAAGAAAGCAGTGACGGCATTGCTGCAATACATGATAACAGTCTCTATTAAAGAGAACCAAACAATCTCAATATACTTATTATGAATAATCACAAAATGAATATTATGAAGATGAAATAATATTCAAATAGCAGGATCTGAGATCTCTGTATTGTAAATAAGGATTGTAAACAAGGGTATTTTTTAAAATTAAGCTTCCCTTGGGAAACTGCATAGAATTGTGTGCGCGTGTACACACACACACACACACACACATGTAAAAGGGAATACTGAATAATTGTAAAGCTTTAAAGGTTATTTTTCAACCCAAAATAGGTAAATCACATCATATGCGTCTTACAAGAAAACAGAAAATAACTTTCATGAATATGTATTTCAAAGCCTTATTTCTGTCATTTAATTAAAATATATTTAAAAAACTTTAATATTGGTTCAGTAATAAGCAACACTAAGGAGTTTCAAAGTTAAGCCTAGAGCTTTGATCTAATTTGTTTTGAATACGAATCTTGCAACTAATTACAAAGGAGGCTGAGAATCCACCAAAGAGCAGCATAGGCCTGATTCACAGCCAACTGAAGTCCATGGAAAGACTCCCATTGGCTTCAGCCGACTTTGGATCATTCTCCATGTTAAGCATCCTCCAAAATACCCTATCCCATACATACCAGTTCCAGTCAGCCATGGTTTGAGCCTGTCAATATCTGCAGAGGTATGCTTAGCTTTTTGATGTTTTCTAATCAAATGTCTGACAGGCTTAGCAGAGGATGGAAAGTCAGGAAATACATATAATTGATTTTGATTAGTTAATTTATTAACCTCTGATCACAGCAACTACTGAACTACTGGAGTTGTTTATTGAATGAACCAATGTTCAGCCATATCAGGTTACTCTCCTCCTGAATAACATAGGGCATGTCTATGCTGCACCCTTGTTCCGGAACAAGCTATTTTGGAATAGAAACTATGAAAATACCATATTTTGAAATAGTGCGTCTATACAGCAAATTCCCATCAAAATAGTGCTGAGCTATTTTGAAATAGAGCATCCACACTCATTGGATGCTGAATCACATTTCAGGCCACCCAGAAGCATTTCAGGCAGGGCATCAGGACAGCAGTTACTCTGAGGCTCGAGCTTAAAGGGATTCCCCCTGTACAGCTGTGTCTCAGGCTCCACTCCTTTGCCTACCTCCTTGAGGGACAGCAAAGCCCTCTCACTGCCTGCTCTGGTTGCCCTTGTGGACACCTCAGCACTTCTGCCATGGAGCCGGACCTGCCACCAAGCAGTTAACAGCTCTTAGACCCCATGCTGCACCTCCTGCTGTAGTTTCTTCAGGCTTCCCTCATGGCTTTGCAGGAACAGGTCCCCCAGCTCATTGCAGGGCGCCCCCTCCCTCTCCTCTCTCCATGCACTGCTCATGCAGAACGACCCCTTCCACCCTTCCTTGTACAGCCCCTTCTGGCAACTGGACACCAGTTCTGATTGATGGGACTGGACTGTCATGGAGTGTTAGGACGACCAGCAGTGGCTCCAGAATTTTCTCATGAGGAATGACACCTTCATGGAGCTCTGTGAGTGGCTCGTCCCTGCACTGACACAATGGGACACCCACATGTGACCTGCCATCCCCCTCCAAAAATGGGTCGCCATCTCTCTGTGGAAGCTGGTCAGCTACCACTCCATTGAGAACCAGTTTGGCAATGGGGTTATGTGCTATTTTCCCAGTGGGTGGTGAGCTGCTGGAATGGGAAAACTTAAAAAACAACAAAGTCTTGCAGCGCCTTAGAGACTAGCAAAACATGTAGGTGTACCATGAGCTTTTATGGGCACAGCCAACTGCTTCAGATGAATGGGGTTCCCTAGGGAAGCAGGGAGTGGGGGAGGCTCTCTCCCTGGAAGGGTTTTCAGTGCTGCCTTCACAAAGACCTAATTGGGAATGGGATAAGTAGAGGGTTGGTCCTGGTGCATATGGGGATGGCGGCGAGGGTTGACTTGGGGACTCCCCAAGGGCCCTGGCAACCATGTGATTCTCTGTTTGTCTCCTTCTACAGGTGTTGAGGGCCATCTAAACCATCCAGCTGAGCCGGCTCATCCTCCTGGGCAATGTGGACCCCATCATTGCTGGCTTGGCTTATATGGGCTTCCCCAGCAGTGTGTGTGGGGCATTGATTCACCCACATCCCCATCCGGGCCTCCAAACACCGGGCATCTTACTACATTAACCACAAGGGGTACTTTTCTATGGTCCTGCAGACTTCATAGACCACCAAGGCCGGCTCACAAACATCAACGTTGGGTGGTCAGGGAAGGCGCACAATGCCTGCATTTTCTGTAACTCTGGCCTATATGAGAAGATGCAAGCCAGGACTTACTTACTTTCTTTCTTTCTTTCTTTCTTTCTTTCTTTCTTTCTTTCTTTCTTTCTTTCTTTCTTTCTTTCTTTCTTTCTTTCTTTCTTTCTTTCTTTCTTTCTTTCTTTCTTTCTTTCTTTCTTTCTTTCTTTCTTTCTTTCTTATGACTGAAGTATCCTCTTTTTGTGCACTAGCTGACCACCTTCTCTTCATTAAAATCCAACACTAAAAAGGGATATATTCCTTCCATGAAGATTATAGATTACAAATAGTGATAGAAATGTAGCCGTGTTAGTCTGGTTTTTTTAATTGTATCCTTTGGTATATATGGTTGTGACTATTTTCTTCCACTATTTGATCTGAGGAGGTGGGTCTGGCCCACAAAAGCTCATCCTCTAATAAACCATCTTGTTAGTCTTTAAAGTGCTACATAGTCCTGTATTTTGTTATAGATTAAAAAGAAATTATCTATAATGCTTTGCGATTTCACTTAGCTCTGATCTTCTGGTGTGTCCTATGTGTCCTGCTTTGTCTAAATTTAATTGCTCTCTGCCTCAAAAGCCTGTTCTTTATTTAAAGTAGTGCTGTGGACCTAAATAAAACAATATTTCCTAATATTTTAAATTACTGTTTCTAGATAGACCTTCTATTGCTGTAGATTTATTGAGACATTATAAAATTATAATTGTTAAATAATTAGACATTCAGTGCTCTAAGCAAAATAAATATTAACTGATTATTGAAACACTCATTGTAATAATAGTGGTTAATCTGCACTGAATATGTTTATAATAATAATGTTGTATTTAACACATGAGTAATGTCTTATTAAATGTAAATTTAAAATCTTTTATATTCTCTACTTGTTTGGTTTTAGCCCATTAGCAGTAATGGGATTTGAATGGCATTGAGTTCAGACTATGTCCTAAGCATGAGTGTGGGTACATTAATTAGATTTTAATAAATCTTTAATTAAAGAATGTTAGATAATTAGGATATTTTTGCACATTGCTTAATGTCAACTAGATATTAAATATTTTCATAAGCTTCTCAAGTTATATCTAGCCATGCAGTTTGAGAGCAATTGGGGAATTGAAAAACTTTTGCAAAAATTCATAATTTCTTTTGTCCTTTTGGTTGAAATTTTATTTTATTTGAAAATTTTGAACTAGCCCTAAAATCCACTTGTTACAAATGCTGTGCCCTATTGAAATGAGAGAATAAACACGTCATGTTTTTACATATTTCTTAATCAAATATATTTTAGTGAGTGTTAATTTTACATAAAATCTCTTCTTAGGCTTTATGTAAAGCCCATACAATTTGTTAACTGAGAGCGTCTGAACACTATTATTTTTTATAGACAACTTACAAAGTAACTCAATAGTCAAATCTATTTATGTATTTATACCATGATTATTAACTTATCTGAGTGCCTAAAGTCTCTGAAGCAGTTTGCAATCAGTGACCTCTATTGAGACTGAATTTAACTTAATGCTGGATAATAGATTCCTCGGCACTGGAAGGCAAATTTCCCAGAGCTACCAGAGTAAGCGATGTGGCTGTACTGATGATTCCATCCCTCTTTCCCAAGGCTAATTATAATGCAAAGGAGATATTTCAACTGTGTTTCACAATCCAAGAATTAATTGCCAGAATATTTCCTCTGTTCCCACTTCTAGGACATTTGTGGTCATACAGATGATAATCCAGCTTTAGCTCTGACTGCATTGTGCCCTTTCAAATCTACTAGTGAATAAGCTACAAGTTATTACAGAATTTACACTTGCCCTTCTGGGAAGTTCACAACATCTGAAAAAGATGGAGTGTTTCAGGTGATGGACAATGTCAAGGAGGATAGTGGTTATGAAGGCCAAACAGCAGCCTACTGGGGGAAAAAAATTTCACACCGTAAGAATTTGTGATCAGTTGGCTCAATTGCAAATGAAATTTATAAACAGATTGCAAATTGGAGAGCCAACCCAGATTAAATATATATATCAAATGGAGATTGCCTATCTCTTAGAACTGGAAGGGACCTTGAAAGGTCATTGAGTCCAGTCCCCTGCCTTCACAGCAGGACCAAGTACCATCCCTGACCAATTTTTGTCCCAAATCCCTAAATGACCTCTGCAAGGATTGAACTCACAACCCTGTGTTGCAGCTCCAGGTGTTTCTGTCCCCTGACTATGCAGAGCCCCTGATGTGCATGGACTACACATGTTTTTAGTTCCTCACCTAAAAAGATAGGACTTCTCCAGATCCTAGTTCACATGTGGCAGGGAAGGGGGGTCTCAAATTGTGGGGTAGATTTGGGGAAACCCAACCCCTGTAGATGGGGACAAATTGCCATATCTGGGCACACACAGAGAATGTGGGGATTTGTGGCTGACACGTTACACTGATCTTATTCTCCACTGTTCTTCCTGCCACTTCTGAAGACCTCTTCAACACTCACCTTCCATTTTTCTCTCATTCATCACCATTTACCCTGTGACACTGCACCTATTACTCTTCATGGGGATATTACAATGATATGATTGTGGTATAATGATGATGCATTTTGGATAAGATAGGTCATATGATGTGTCATTGCAAAAAATTCTGAATTGAATTATCCTTCTTGTATGTATGTATTATTTTTTGTGTCTGAAGCTATGAATATTGACTAGAGATCTGTATTTCAAATGAGCTTACTCCCACAGCTAGCCTTTCAGGTACAACAATGAAGATGCCAGACAGGGCTGATGGCCCAACAGCAAAGACAATGTACAGTGGAATAGCTCAACCTTCCTGTAAAGGTTTTGACCAATATGTAAGTAATGGTTGCTATAACACTACAATGGCATGTGACCAGACCACATGTGTCTGAACACTATCTTGAGATGTCAGTATTTTTCCACAAATTGGTCTGGGAACCAAGTTTTGAAACAAAGGGTTCCCACCATATGCTAAAGCTGTCTAAGGTAGGGAGTTACTCATCTGTGGTTCTTAATCCTCCACACAACAAGACTCCCAGAAACACATGAGGAATAAGTACTGAACTGGGAAAAATTCTGGACCTAGGCTAGAGCATGCCTTGTGAAATATCACTTGAAAACTCATAATATGCAGATCATTATTGTCTTGATAAAATATGTGGCAACCTCCTCTTAAGAATAGGCAGCCTGCTTGTATAGTCAGCCAGGGCGAGAATTTGTTAATTAATATTCAATCTTTCTAGTATGTTAAGTTTTGTTTGCATTTTTAAACTCGGTAATCTGCTTTGATCTGATGCCAATATACCTTATTGACATTGGTTATTTGATCTCTTGAATATATTTCATAACAAACCAAATTGTGATCTAGCAATTGACTATATAGTTTCTCAAAATCACCATCCTTTTGCTGCCTTCCCAAGCCGCTCTTCCCCTATTTCCCCATTCTTACACTCTCTAATTACCCCTCCTTTCTCAACAATCACACATCTATTTTCCCCCTCAAAGACTTTAGAAAATTCAGGAGGGTTGGGTGCATTGACAGAACTGGGACTACAGAGTGAATGGAGTATAAGAAGATTGGGGTGCACTGGTAACACTGGGGCTACACAGTGAATGGGGTGTAAGAAGATTGGGGTGCACTTAAAGAGCCATGTGTTTCTATCCTGAGCCCTTACCTTTGTTGCCTTCCCGACCGTCTGTTCCTATTCATCCCCACTCTTCATAACTCCCTTCCCTTTGCTGCAGCTCCAATTCCCTCTCCTCCCTCTCTTATGCTTGGTACTTTGGTATGCTGGACACTGTGAGAA
This sequence comes from Pelodiscus sinensis, assembly GCF_052426305.1. Classification (NCBI taxonomy): domain Eukaryota; kingdom Metazoa; phylum Chordata; order Testudines; family Trionychidae; genus Pelodiscus; species Pelodiscus sinensis. The sequence goes on from NC_143053.1 coordinate 90,679,505, forward strand.
ATATTCTCTGACCTTATAAGTTTATAAACTATGTAGGTAAGAAAGATAGTGGATGGGAAAAAGGAAATATTAATGCCATTTTACAGATGGGGCACAGAAAGATTAAATGATTTGTCCAACTCCCCACAGAAAATCTGTGACCTAATGTGTAATCAAATCAGATCTGTGCCCTCAATTCAGTGTCTTCACAAGACCATCATCTCACTCTAAGCAGAGCACTAAAATTTTAGCAGCTCAGTTTTAACAATTGTTCTATAAAGGAATGGATCTTTCTAGCCCGTCATTCTAACGAGACATAGGGAGAAACTCTTTTTTCAGGCATGAGTCTCCCCTTCCAGAATTCAAATAACTCTAGGTTGTCTTCTATCCTGTGGGAGAGAAACAGGCCCCTGCTCTTTAAATGTTCTGCATAAATTACAAGTAGTTATCCATCCAATATTAGGCAAGCTGTCCCAAGCTGGGAAAAGGTACCAAGGAAAATTAAAACAACAGGGAAACTACCCAGAAATTAGCAACTGTTTCCCCTTTCCCCTCATTAAAAATCCACCCAACCCTTTTTTGGGACTCATATATTCCTTCTGCTTGTTCTGCTCTTCTGAGATGCTTGTTAATGTTTTCCCTCTTGATCTCATCTTACAAGTGCTTTTAGCCCCAGCATGTCATACATTAGGGGAAAGTGAAGCTTGGGACATGTATTACTGCTTGCAACATCTGGTACCTAATACGTTCGTCTTTGATCAACTGTATGTCATGTGTTATAGTGAAGCAGATTGCACAGTTCATCCTTACTGAACCTTCACCCTGAGGGCATTGTGTGAAAGGCAAACTCCATCTGCCCTAGAGAAGACCAAAAATTTTCTGAAATGTAGAAATCCAACTTGCTGATTTGCTGTGACCATGACAAGAATTCATATTAAACAAGGCATAGAAATAATCTTTTCTTGGCGCTTTAGTAAAATATTGCTGGCTTATTTTTTATAGAGAGCAGGAGGCAACTTCATTCTGTTCAAAGGCTTTCTTCCTTAATGCACACTTCTTTCCTTATGCTTTGTAAGTGAATTTACTTTCTTATGAAACCAAACCAGTTTGAACCAGCTTGAGCCAGGCGCAGTGTGATGCAGGTCCTACACAAGCTTTCCCACACAAAGCTAACTCATGCAGCTCCATGATAACAACTACAACAGTGTTACTGCCCTTCTAAAACTAATCCAGAGCTGTGTGACTGTTTTTTTTTTTGATACTTGCAAATGGCAAATAGGATGAGACCATCTTAATTTTATGCTTGAATGGAACATTTGTGCCCTGGTTTCCAAAACTGAAAGATTCATTTCCCCTCTTCCTTCTATCCCCATTTAAAAATTAACATAGTGATACTGGCATAAAAGTTACACATGAGTTGTAGCCAAACTATCCTGAGCTAGTACTGATTTTTTTTATATTTGTATTTCGGAAACATAGAAATGGAAAGATTTCAACATAAGTTTTCCTCACATTAATTCGCAGGACCAGTCTCAGTGTTCAGTTACGCTCATGTGCATGTCTACTGCATTTACTCAAATGGATGAATAGGTCTTTTTTACTGCTTTCCCTTGTCAATATTGAGGTGATCCAAACCCCATTGCTATCCATGAAAAAACTTCCTTATGACTCAAATGTACTTTGGATTAGGCTCTATAAATCATACAATTAAATGAAACAAACCATACTCCTTGAAATCTCTCAAAACTAATTTAAAACCTAATTTGTCCTTAGCTGCTTGCGTTTATTCCCATCTAAGTAAATGGGAGCTGTACATTCACTCTAGAGCAAAGATAGTTATCATATTATATGTCTAGGCTCACAAGATCACTTAACTATGTATCTACTTGTCATCTGAGCCTCCCACGCTTCCTCCTCCGTTGTTACTAAATGAATGCTTCCCAAATCTGAATGATCAAAAATTCAGTAGCATATAAGATCCTTTCAGAAATAGAGTCTCAATGGGCTTTCAAGTTAAAACTGCAACCTACTATTCCACTTTAGTCTGCTAGTTAAATATGATTCAATTGTGAATTATTTCTACAATAGAAATGACAAACTCAATGGCTACACACTTTGCAAATCATGAGCAAAGGTGATCAAGTGTGATACAAAGTCCATTTCTGAGCATCCTATCTAATACTAGGTTAATGTAACCTTTTTCACTCAAGATTTTACTAATCAATAGCTACATCAGCAGTAAATGCTGACTGATGTTTATATAAAGCATATAAAGAGTTACAGGACTCAAACGTAAACAATTTCCTCATCTTAGATTATCATATTCACATATAACCTCAATATTTATATTGTTGCTAAAGGAAAAGACACCACATTCAGAAGGATCAAAGTGGGCGAAGTTTACGAAAAAATAGAATGTATAAACATCTGTGTTTTTCTTAAAATTATGCAATAGATATGACTTTTTTTTTCCAGAGACTTGTGCACATTGGCACAACATGCAATCCCACTGGGCCCTACCTGATTGGGAGGAGATGGGGGAACTGCCAACGAAGTCACGTTCAATAATTTCTTTTACTGATAGAAACAAACATTAGACAGAAATTTGTGCTTATTTTGTCACACTAGAAAGCAACTTTATTTTTTCTTGTTCATTGCTGTTACTCTAAGTGGCAATAGCAGAACCAGTTGAAAAAACATCGAAATTTCAAAATCTTTCATTAGATAACCACTTTATAAAAATTCTAATTTAAGATCTGGATGTGTCATCATCTTTCATTTTTGCAGATGACATTACAATGGAAAGAAAACATGTCCCTAGAACTCACAGGTGAGATTGATTGAAGAGCAGCTACTGTAACCCATAACTAAACTAATCTAGTTTTTCAAACAGTATTAACTTTTGCATTTTAACATTGTTTTTAGAAGGCAATATCTCCAGGCCGACATGTTGCAGCATCTGTTTATGGGGCACACAGAACCCATCCTCCAATTAAGCGCCTCCTGGCCAGCAGCTCTGCAGGACCCTAAGGCAGGCTCTCTGCTTGCCACAGCCCCCAGCTGTTCAAAATGGCTGGTTGTTCCCTGTGGCTCTCTGTTCCAGCTGCTGGGGGGAGGGAAATGCTTCACATGTTGCCCCCACCCCTAGAAAAATCTCTCAACACACATTGGCTGGTTTCTGTGAAGCCTCCCCATCCCCTGAGCGCCTGGAGCAGAGAGCCACAGGGAGCAGCCAGCTGCTTCATGTGGTGTGGGGCTGCTTTGGAGCAGCTGGTTGCTCTGTGCCTGAGGGCTCCAGCGGGGTGGTCCATAGGCCGTATCAAGCAACCCAGAGGTCAGATCCAGCTCACGTGCCATATCTTTCCCACTCTTGGTTTACAGTCATCTTTACCTAAGTGCATACTGTGAAAGGCTAGAGTCTTTTCATTGATGTTCTGTTCTTTTTCTCTTCATTGCTAGTTAAATGAGTAAGCACTTTGACCCTGCAGTAATATTCATTCATCTAGGTGGACCCCTGTGTTCAAGGAAAAGCCATACTGAAGCTAACTATGGGTCTCTATGCAGGGGCAAGGATTCCTGCATACAGACTGATTTATAAGACTAGGTCCCTGGCTTGTATTTTTAACTGAGCCCACACACCAAAAGTACCATGTGTACGTGGATAGATAGATAGTACCAACGCAAGTTCTTTAGTTTTCAGTGATTAAGTACACTTTTGCATTACTTTATATACTCAGTGTTCTTTAGTTTACATAATTATATCATGCCTTAGTTTCATTATTCCTGCAACCTATTTGTGCCGTGATCAGAATTTAATTTGACACTGTACACTTACCGCTTGTTAACTAATAGGAAAAATGTCTACACAAGGAAGGAGGCACTTTAAATCCGAACTTCAATAGCGGTAACAATTAAAAATAAAGAAAATAAGTTGCACAGTTGCAAATTAACTGCACCTTTAACCTAGAAATGTACACAGTTTTGTTCAGGTATGTACATTCTGTGTTTAGAAGTCTCCAATAGTAAATCTTCTTGACACACACAATTCCAAATAGGGATCCAGAAGGGATCAGATACTCTCAATTTGCTGAAGCCAAATAAGGGCTTAATACAGAATATATTGTTCCAGTTTCTTGAGCGTTTCCTCAGATCCCTTTACATCTTTCTCCATTTCAATTTGATTGTGCCTATTGTCTTCCATTTCTCCCTCAGATCTGTGGTAGGGATGCCAACCCCTCAGGGGTGTCCTGAAGTATCTAGGAATTAAAGATTAATCATGAATTAAAGATTATGTCATGTGATGAAACCTCCAGGAATATGTCCAACCAAAATTAGCGATCATAGACTGCCTGTTCTTTATGTTCTAAATCAGCTGGGCAATAAGTGGCCTGCAGGCTGGATGCAATTCACCTGGGTTAGCTCCTGGTGGGTTGCCAGTGCTTTATCTACCTGTGAACCCACAGGCCTAGCTGCTTGAAGCTCCCATTGGCTGCAGTTTGCCATTTCCAACCAGTGGGAGCTGAGGGAAGCAGTGCAGAGCAGGACACCATAACAGGGATGCCTGGTCAATGGGAGCTGCAAGTGGCCATATCCACAGATGCACAAGTAAAGGCCTGGTGGCCTGCCAGAGGCTAACCCTGGGAAACCGCCTCTGGCTTATTGTCCATCTTTGTTATAAATGCAAATGTGAGGATTTCAACCAGGAATTCTGACTAGCTGTTAAGTGGTCGCCTCAGTTTCTTTGTATACCCTTCTTGATGAGTTCTAGTTCATTTCCGACACAAAATGTACACAACGTGTTTTTCATAGAATCATAGAATCATAGAATAATAGGACTGGAAGGGACCTCGAGAGGTCATCGAGTCCAGCCCCCCGCCCTCAAGGCAGGATCAAGCTCCGTCTACACCATCCCTGATCTATTCTCAAACATTTAAGCACAGCACAAAAGAGAAACAGTGTTTATAATAATGAATAACCATCAGAGGCTATATTTACACTAGTCTAAATCAAATGTATGCTGTATTCTCATCAGAAGTGCACATATAAAGTAAGCTTTTCTTTCCCCATCAAGAAATATCATTAAAAAATTTTAAAGGACCCCAACTTCAACTACCTGTTTCACTGCATGAACCCATATTAAATAGGTAGGGAATAGAACTTTGTCTCACATAAGAAAACTAAGATAGAAATGTAGCTGTGTTAGTCTGGTTTAGCTGAAACAAAATACAGGACTATGGAGCACTTTAAAGACTAACAAGATGGTTTGTTAGATGATGAGCTTTCATGGGCCAGACCCACTTCCTCAGATCAAATAGTGGAAGAAAATAGTCGCAACCATATATACCAAAGGATACAATTAAAAAAATGAACACATATGAAAAGGACAAATCAAATTTCAGAACAGGAGGGGGATGTGGGGGGGGGGGGGGGAGGTCTGGCCCACGAAAGCTCATCATCTAATAAACCATCTTGTTAGTCTTTAAAGTGCTACATAGTCCTGTATTTTATAAGAGAACTAAATGACTCAATAATCTTTCTTGTTGCAATACTTACGGTAGCTCTAAATAGTATTATATGGAAGGTATTAAAACACTACCTAACCATATCTACCCAGTAGATAGGAATCCTTCCACAATGAAAATTCACTATTCCATAGGAGCCTTTATTGAACAGGAATTAAACAAAATACTAAAAACCAAAGTTCATCTTACATAAGATAAAAATGAAATAGTAATATCCAGTGATTCTTTAAGGAGCTTGAGTGCTGAGCATAAACCACGGAAAAGAGATTTGCAACTGATATGTCAATATCTTTGTGTCAGCTGTACCTAATCAAGCTAGTAGCTGAAGTGATAGTACCAAGTGTGATAAGTTTTAGATGAAAGGAAATCTGTGACATCTTAATACTTTACTTTTAAAATGCCATTTTACATTTTAAAAGTACTTATCATTGGAACAGCAAAGAGAACTGAAGCAGAAACAATAGAGATTTTCAAAAACTGACAAAAAAGTACCTCGGGAAAAGTTCCACCAAAATATAAATTGTTTTCATGTACATACACCAGCTTTCTCACCAGTTTCAAGCTGTCACTTTGGGTTTACTTCACTACAGTCACTGAGGACATTAGTAGAGAAAATAACTAGGAAAGAATGACAAGGAGAGTGAGCATGACAGAGACCTTTGAAATTTTTACAACCAGAGTGTGTATAGTAGGCATACATACAATTTTTTATTAAACTGATCTCTTCTAAGAAAAAACATACTGGCCACTGACAGACAATTCACAGGGCCTTACATATCATTTTAAAGGAGAATAAACAGAAGTGGCTGCCTCTGTCTCCTTCCCAAATGACAACTATATTTCATCCTGTTACTCTGCATTTTCTATTCCTATTGGTCGCCATTATTGTGCTTTACTTTTGACAGGGGACATGAAAATGCTCAAGTTGCTTCATTACATTCAACACAGGGGATGAGTTGTGACTAGTTAAACTAGAACCCCTTCCTTCCAACCTCCAAGAACTCTATCTACGTGAGCTGAGTGGGAGAGGATGAGACACAGAGAAAGAGAGAGATTATTTTGTCTGTGTGTTTTATATTTCTTATTGATATGGTTTGTATAAAAACGTAGATTCAAAGCTGAGGCCCCAGTCCTAACTGTGAACTATTGGTTTTCCTGGGTGAAGACCAGCCTGAGGTAGTGGGGAGAAGATGGAAAATACAATCAGTCTGTAATGGCATTGCAAAGTTGCTAGGCCAGGAGAATCAAGCCAATGAGATCTCCAATCCTATGTGGCTTTCTATCCCTGATGCTTTCTTTCCCATTGTTTTGGCTGCAAAAGGAATGGGAGTAGTAACCCTGTCTACCCTTGAAATGATGCTCCAAATTGTGCTTGACAATTTTAGAAAAAAAAGAGATAGAAAAATATGGTATCTTGCCTGGGGAGTTTATGATGTACTAGACATGCTCCTAGAGAAAGGATGTGACGGTAGTAACAAAATCACATGGTTATCCTGCATCAACAAATTTTAATAGCTTTTATTGTTTAAAACTGTAATAATAAAACCATAGAAATGTAGGGCTAGAAGGGACCTCAGGAAGTTATCAAGCCTAGCCCTCAGCATGGAGGCAGGACCAAGCAAATAAGACCATTCCTGACAGGTGCTTGTCCAACCTGTTAAATACTCCAGTAAGATGATTCCACAATCTCCTTTGGAAACTTACTCCAGAGTTTAACTTCCCTGGGTACGTCTACACTACAGCGCTAGTTCGAACTAACTTAGTTCGAATTAGTTAATTCGAACTAAGCTAGTTCGAACTAGCGCATCTAGAACTAAAAACTAGTTCGAACTAGCGTTTTGCTAGTTCGAACTAGCGCGTCCACACTGATTGGACGCAGGGGGGCATTTAAGGGCAGCTGAAACCGGTTCTGGCAGGGCATCAGGTCAGCAGTTGCTTTGTGTGGCTGCTGTCTGAGGCTATCTGAGGCTCGTGCTTAAAGGGACCCCCCCTGGACAGCCGGTTCTCAGCTTTTCCTGCTTGCTTGCCAACCTCGCCGAGGGACAGCAAAGCGTCGGTCTCTGTGCCCGTCTGTGTCGGTGCTTCCCTTCGGGGGGGCCGCCGCAGGTGGCAACATGGAGCCACGGCTCGCCCTGCACCTTCTGGTGCACGTTCTGGACTTGCTGCTGCAAGCCTGCCAGCAATGGCTCGAGGCTGCCTGGCACCACCTGGGGAACGTCAGCCCCCTGCCTCTCCGCCTGGCCGCCCTGGGGGCCGTGGAGGAGCCGCGGCAGCGCCCCGGCACCGGCGTGCCCCGCCGCATCTGGCGTCTGGACACCAGCAGCGACTGGTGGGACCGCATCGTCCTGGAGCACTGGGACGACCGACAGTGGACCCAGAACTTTAGGATGAGGAGGGACACCTTCCTGGAGCTCTGCGAGTGGCTCGCCCCTGCCCTGCAAAGAAGGGACACTCGCATGAGGCCCGCCATCCCCCTCCAGAAGCGGGTGGCCATCGCCCTCTGGAAGCTCTCCACGCCGGACAGCTACCGATCCGTCGGGAACCAGTTCGGCGTGGGGAGATCCACTGTCGGAGCAGTGCTCATGCAGGTACGGCGCTCGTCGGCCACCGAGCCGGGGGGGAGGGGGGCTGCGAGGAGGGGATGGGCCGCCCCAGGGACAAAGGGGGGGGCGGGAGGAGGCGAAGGCGCCCCGCACCGGAGGGGTCGGGCTGTCCCGGCCGTACTACACGCCGCCAGGGGGGTTGCTTCCGGGAGTGGGGCGCGGGGCACTGCCAGGGCACGCACGCTCCCAGCCACCCGGGCGCCCCACTGATTGACGCTTTGCTGTGTCTCTCTCCGCAGGTGGTCAAGGCCATCAACCGGGTGCTGCTCCGCAGGGTGGTCCGCCTCGCCAACCCGGATGCCGTCATCCGGGGATTCGGCGCCCTCGGCTTCCCCAACTGCGGGGGGGCCATCGACGGGACGCACATCCCCATCCGTGCCCCGGAACACCAGGCGTCCCGGTACGTGAACCGCAAGGGGTACTTCTCCGTCATCCTGCAGGCCGTATGTGACCACCGGGGACAGTTGACGGACATAAATGTGGGCTGGTCCGGCAAAGCACACGACGCCCGGGTGTACCGGAACTCCTCCGTGTGCCAGCGGCTGCAGGACGGGACCTTCTTCCCCGACCGCCACATCAGGGTCGGGGACGTGGACATGCCCGTCTGCCTGGTGGGGGATGCCGCCTACCCACTGCAGCCCTGGCTCATGAAGCCCTACACGGGACACCTCAATCCCTCCCGCCAGGCCTTCAATAACAGGCTGAGCAGGGCCCGCATCGTGGTGGAGGGGGCCTTCGGGCGACTGAAAGCCCGCTTTCGATGCCTCCTCACCCGTCTGGACCTGGCCGAGCACAACATCCCTCCCGTGGTGGCGGCATGTTGTGTGCTCCACAATTTGTGTGAGCGGAAGGGGGAGGCTTTCTTGCCAGCCTGGATGGCTGAGGCTGACCGCATGGCTGGACACTACGGTCAGCCCCGCACCGCCGCCGTCCGGGAAGCCCAGCGGGGGGCCATCCGGATCCGGGAAGCCCTGCGGGAGAGCTTCCAGGTGGAGGAGGAGGAGGACTGACCTCTCCCTGCATGCCCCACCGGGGCCTTCTTCCACCCTACCCCCCCCTTCCCCTTTCCCCTCCCTACCTACTGTCAAATAAAGACACCTGTTTTTCCAACAAAAACGTCTGTTTATTTCACAGAACTGGGGTGGGGGAGGGAGGAATGAAGGTGGGAGAAGGGAGGGGGAAACCTGGGACGAGGGAGCTGGAAGGGGAGGGGAGGGAAGGGAGGAAGGGAAAGGAAAGCTCAGGGGTGGGAGTCTGGGTGCCTCTCCCGTCTCGCCACACTGCGGGTCCGGGGGCGTCGGTGGGGAATGGTTGTGGAGGGGGGGGCAGAGAGGACAGGGGGTGTGGAGGAAGCAGGAGCGGAAGCAGGAGGAGCAGGAGGAGCAGGGGGAGCAAGAGGGGGAGCAAGAGGGGGAGCAGGGGGAACAAGAGGGGGAGCAAGAGGGGGAGCAGGGGGAGCAAGAGGGGGAGCAAGAGGGGGAGCAGGGGGAGCAAGAGGGGGAGCAGGGGGAGGAGGAAATGGGAAGCGGTCTAGCAGGCTCTGGAGGTGGCCTCGCAGGGCACGGCCCTGCTCCTCCAGGGCCTCCAGACTCCTCTGGCGCAGCCTGAGGTCCTCCTGGACCCAGTGGTCCTGGAGACGGAGCTGTCGGTCCAGGAACCGGAGATGCCGCCTCTGGTAGTCCTCCTGGTTCCTGGCTGTCCTGCTTGCCCGGGCGCGGGCGGCTGCTGCAGGCGGGGTGGTGCGCCCTGCAGTCCCCGGTGCTGCAGCTGTGGTGCAAGAAGACCAGCGGTCAATTACCCCAGGGGCCCAGGTGTGTGAAACCCAGCTCCCCTCTGCAAGGCCAGGGCCCCTGCAGGATCCCCAGCTGCTGCTCCGTAGTGGGCAAGGCCCAGGCGCACGGTCCCGGGGCTCCCTCTCGCCCCAGCCCCCCGTACACATAAGGGGAACACGAGGGTACTCACAGGTGGACGCCTCCCCGGCCTCTGATGATGCAGGCGAGCGGCTCTGTGGGGTGCCTCGGGGGTCCCGGGTCCTGGGAAGGCTGGCAGCAGGCTCCTGGCTCTCAGAGCCCTCTTCCTCCTCCTCGGTGTCCAGGAGCGGTCCCTCTGCCCCGGGGTCAATCACGTCCCGGGGGGCAGGGACGGCATGAGGCCCCAGGATGCGGTCCAGGGCATGGAAGTGGGGGCAGGCCTCCGGGTCAGCCCCTGGCAGGCAGGCCCGGGAGTAGGACTGCCGCAAGTCTTTAATCTTGCAGCGCACCTGCTCCCGGCTGCGCTGGTGGCCCCTGGCGGCCAGGCTGGCAGCCATGCGTCCATAGACGGCCGCGTTCCGGTGGCTAGTGCGGAGATCGTGGACATTTGAGGCTTCCCCCCAAACCTCGATGAGGTCCACGATCTCCGCACTTGACCAGGCGGGCGCCCGCCTTTTGCGCCCCCGGGCAGGCTCCCGGGAGCCGCCAGGCTGGTCGTGGGGAGCAGTGGAGGGCTGGGAGCCCTCGGATGGCTGGCTCATAGTGTGGCAGGTGCAGGCTGTGCAGGCACGGGTGCTTGCAGCCTTGCAACTGGCACAAAGTGAGTAGCCAGCCCGTGGCCCTTTAAGGGCTCCGGGGCCGGGAGGGGGGCAATAGAGTTTCCCTGGTGTTGGCCAGAGTGGCCACCAGGGAAACCTGGGAAGCCTTAGCCTCCCACTAGTTCGAACTAAAGGGCTACACAGCCCTTAGTTCGAACTAGCTAGTTCGAACTAGGCGTTAGTCCTCGTGAAATGAGGTTTACCTAGTTCGAACTAAGCGCTCCGTTAGTTCGAATTAAGTTCGAACTAACGGAGCGCTAGTGTAGCGCATAGGAAAGTTAGTTCGAACTAACGTCCGTTAGTTCGAACTAACTTTCTAGTGTAGACATACCCCCTTACAGTTAAAGTTATTCTTGGTATCTAACCTAAATCTCCCTCGCTGCAGATTAAAACTCTTGTCCTACTTTCAGTGGACATGGAGAACAATTGATCTTCATCTTCTTTTAAAACAGCCTTTAATGTATTTAAAGATTGTTATGTGGTCCCCCCCATCTTCTTTCTCTAGCCTAATCATGCCAGTTTTTTATAACCTTTCCTCATAGAATCATAGAACCAGAAAGAACCTCGAGAGATCATCAAGAGTGTGTCAACACAGTAGCACGGACCTCGAAATCAGCTATGCAATTTGAGCTATGCAAATTGCATGGCTTATTTCGAAGTAGCTTATTTTGAAATTTGGCTCTGTCTACATAGCACTTATTCTGAAATAAATCACTATTCCACTGAAACAAAATACAGGACTATGTAGCACTTTAAAGACTAACAAGATGGTTTATTAGGTGATGAGCTTTCGTGGGCCAGACCCACTTCCTCAGATCAAATAGTGGAAGAAAATTGTCACAACCATATATACCAAAGGATACAATTTAAAAAAAATGAACACATATGAAAAGGACAAATCAAAGGACATATGTCCTTTTCATATGTGTTCATTTTTTTAATTGTATCCTTTGGTATATAGGGTTGTGACAATTTTCTTCCACTATTTGATCTGAGGAAGTGGGTCTGGTCCACGAAAGCTCATCACCTAATAAACCATCTTGTTAGTCTTCAAAGTGCTACATAGTCCTGTATTTTGTTTCAGCTACACCAGACTAACATGGCTACATTTCTATGACTATTCCACTGACTTCCTTAATCCTTGTACAATGAGGTTTACAGGCAGTCAGAGTAAGAAGCTCTTTTTTTCAAATTTATTTCAAAATAATGGGATTCTTGTGTAGACAGTGAATAACATTATTTTGGAATAACGCATGCTATTCAGAAATATCTCTGCTGTGTAGACATACCCCACATCCAGTCCCCTGCACTCATGGCAGGACCAAGCACCATCTAGATCATCCCTGTAATGTATTATTCTATTCTGCTCTTAAAAATCCATAACCTCCCTAGGCAATTTATTCCAGTGCTTAACCACCTTGACAGTTAGGATGTTTTTCCTAATGTCCAGCCTAAACCTCCCTCTCTTCAGTTTAAGCCCATTGCCTATCATCAGAGGTTAAGGAGAACCTCCTTCCTTCTTGTAACAACCTTTCAGGTATTTGAAAGCTGTTATGTCCCCACTCTTCTTTTTTTCCAGACAAACAAACTCAGTTCTTTCAATCTTTCCTCATAGGTAATGTCTTCTAGATCTTTAATAATTTTTGTTGCTCTTCTCTGAACTTTTTCCAATTTGTCCACATCCTTCCTGAAATGTGGTACCCACAACTGGAGACACTACTTTAGTTGAGGCTTAATCAGCACAGACTAGAATGGAAGAATACTTCTTGTGTCTTGCTCACAACACTCCCGCCAATACATCCCAGAATTTTGTTTTCTTTTTTTTGCAACAGAGTTATACAGCTGACCCATATGTAGCTTACTAAAGTCTAGATATTCCACATCCACTGCTTCCCCCTTATCCAAAGGCATATTATACTGTTAAAGATAGCTATCAGAATGGTTTGACATGATTTGTTTTTGACAAACCCATGCTGACTATTTCTTATCACCTTATAGGTCAAGGTTTCTAACCCATTTATCATTTTTGTTGCTCTCTATTGAGCTCTCTCCAGTTTATCCAAATCTTTTCAGAAGTGTGGCACCTAGATTTGCAGAGCACTCCAGCTGAAATCTCTACAATGCTGAGCAAAGTGAGACAAATGCCTCCTATGGCTTACCCACAACACTCCTGTTAATACATCCCAGAATGTTAGCCATTTTTTTTGCAGCTGCATCACCTTGTTGACTCATTGAACTAGTGGGATGAAGAGACTTGTGTAATTACAACTAAGGATGAGCCTATGAAACCTGAACATCCATGAACAGATTGCACAGGGGATGCAAGTAAAGGGGTATGACAGGGATCAGCAGCAGTGCCATGTGAAAGTGAAGGAACTTGGCCAGAGATAACAGAAAGACTGGGAAGGCAACAACAGATCTGGTTCTGCCCCCACAGACCTTCTGCTATTACAAAAAAAAATCATGTCAAGATGAAGACTCTTGCTGTGAAATGCAAGAAGAAAGAAGGAGGAGATGTGGCTGAGGACTCCAAACATGCAATGAGCCAGGACCTGTTTGAAATTCTGCAGGAGTCTGTCAGTGAACCCACTAATCAAGGGGAAAATGCCATAGTAAATATGCAGACATTTTTCCTTACAACGTTAAATTTCAAAATGGTGCCAAACCCATCAGTGAACAAGAAAAGGGTATTGCTTTTTCATTGTTTTGCTTTTTGGGAAAAGACGGAGGTACAACAGAGGTAAAGTAGGCATCTACTTTTCATTCTCTTGTAGAGAGGAATTAGCTTGAGGAGATCCTGCAGAACACTTTATTTGTGCCAATAGAGATATCCCTTTTTATTCCCCCTGAGATTTCTTGATGAAACTTTTCATGAAAAAACTCTGCTATCCTCTTCCTAAGGTTTCTAGGGATGGCTGCCTTATTGTGTGTGCGACAGTACACATTCCCACAATGAATTTGCAGGCTAGCATCATATGAGCCTAGGCAGCTCCCGGACACCAGGAGTTGTTTTTTCTCAACTTCTGTTAGCCTTTAGAGTGAGATATCAGCTAGAACCACTCTGCCTGTGGGGAATAGTGCAATATTCACTGACATTACCCTATGGCTACGTCTAGACTGGCATGATTTTCTGCAAATGCTTTTAATGGAAAAGTTTTTCCGTTAAAAGCATTTGCGGAAAAGAGCGTCTAGATTGGCACGGACATTTTTCCGCAAAAGCACTTTTTGCGAAAAAGCGTCCATGCCAATCTAGACGTGGTTTTGCGCAAGAAAGCCCCAATCGCCATTTTCGCGATCGGGGCTTTTTTGCGCAAAACAATACCACGTTGTCTATACTGGCCCTCTTGAGCAAAAGCATTTGCGCAAGAGGGCTTTTGCCCAAACGGGAGCAGCATAGTATTTCCGCAAGAACACTGACAATCTTACATGAGATCGTCAGTGTTCTTGCAGAAATTCAAGCGGCCAGTGTAGACAGCTGGCAAGTTTTTCCGCAAAAGCAACTGCGGAAAAACTTGCCAGTCTAGATGCAGCCTATATGTGTATCCTGGAATAAAGACTGTTATTTTATAGCTTTGTGCAACAGCAAGTGTCCCCTCTCCACCCTCTCTCCACAGTCACTGGGTAGGCCATAAGCACCAGGGTTGGAACTGGAGAGGTCTTCCAAAGCTGACATGCCATATGCGTATTGTATTGAAAATATTAATGGAATAAGGGACAGAAGCCTGGAAGCTTATCTTTCCATTTCTGCTGTGCCTGTAAATCCAGCTATGCATTTGTCTGCTTTTAGCAGCAGCTTCTGTCCTTGTGGCCTTGAGTAGTGCCCCCTCTACACCCACAATATGCTGGATCCTGATGAGGAGGAGAAAGAAGAAGACTAAAGAGGACTTGTTCTGTGAGATCCTGTAATCCAGTACTGGATCAAAGCATGAACAATAGGCTTTCAGGGCCAATAAGAACGACAGTGTGGCAAAAGAAAAAGGACAGGAAAAAGGCCTTGATGTCCCAGTAGGACAAGTAGTAGGAAATGCACCAGGTTATTATGGTGCTGCAGACTCACGTTAAAAAATCCCAGACGTTCCACCCTTTGAAGCCTTTAGAGAATTCCCTAGTTGCTTTTACCTTACACCCACAGCAAGTGACATCACAAACTTCATCAACAGCAAGGGAAAACAGCTTCTTCTCACTAGCCTGTGAGAAACACAATGGGCGTATTTGTAGCCACATGGAAATGCATTTTCATAAACTTACTTAAATATTTACTTTTTAATTTATTTTTTCACCCTTTAAAATTATGTTAAATTTGGGTACCACATTATATGTGTTTGCTCTTGACCGAGTGGGGGAAAACAGTGCAAAATCATAATTCTGTTTTTGGAAAATATTTATTAGTTCATAATAAAGATTGCAGAGTGCACAGGGCCATGCAAGCAAGCAAACAGTACTTATAAATGCACACCAAGCAGAACTGAATTCAGACCTTCAGAAAAATACCCTGCCACACTTATAAATGAACAGAAAGCACCACATAACTCACAGCAGTGCCCAAAACTCTAAGTCCAACAGAATGGACAGCAACAATGATTCTCTAGTACATAAGGTTAATTACGCAAGACAGACACAATTCCATGATATCAGCAGAAAACAGTATTGTGGCTGACTGTTAAAATACTCTTCCAAAGCCTCCATCAACTGCATAGCTTCACAATAAGCTATTCTCTTAGGCTATGTCTACACTCGCGGATTCTTGTGCAAGAACATCTTGCGCAAGGGTTCTTGTGCAAGAAGTCTTGTGCAAGAAAACGTCCACTCTGCCATGTGCGAGCTGTGCTTTTGCACAAGAGCTCCCATGGCAGTGTGGATGCTCTCTTGCGCAAGAAAGCTCTGGTGGCCATTTTAGCCATAGGGCTTTCTTGCGCAAGAAATCCTTGCCAAGCATCCACACTGCTCGCTTGCGCAAGAGCTCCTGCGCAAGAGGGCTTACACCTGTTAAAAAAGAGCGTAGCTCTTGCGGAAGGAGCCCTCTCTTACCACACCATACTGTAAATTTCCTTGCGCAAAAGCGGGCAAGCAGTGTGGACGCTCTGCAGATTCTTGCACAAGAACGGCCATACTTGCGCAAGAAGCTGCAAGTGTAGACATAGCCTTATTCTTCATCTTTGTGACTGAACTATTCAAAGTCAGCAAAGTCTCCTTTGTCCTACAGAAGAGTGACACCTTTCCCCCTTTTGGCTCACAAACATTATGCAGGACACACCACAGTTATAACCATTGGGATGTTTTTCTCAGTAAGTAAATATCACCGGTGTCCCTCCAATCAACCGAAAGGGCACTCACCTGCCATCCTGCACCTGTTGAGCTAGTTGAATGTTCTCTTGGTGCATCAAGGTGGCCATCATATTGCTTCATGAGCTAGGGGAGCAAGACAGAGGCTAGGTCTCCCATAAAAACATAAGAACTGGTGTACTGGGTGAGATCAAAGGTCCATTTAGTCCATCCTGGAATCACTATTGGCATTTCAACATGCCAGTGGTAATCTACCAGTCAGGAGATAATGTCCTTGCTTTCAGTTTAGAGTCCTTTGTTCTGAGACATACATGTGTTATGCATCTTTCCTCATCAGCCCGCATTAATAGCCATGTAGTTTCCCCAGTGATCCACTAACATTTACCTAAGTACAGAAGTAACCCTTTCCTGTTGATGCACTCTCTGGTGAGCGAGGCTGGTGTCACAATAGAGATATGCATACTGTCCATTTCCCTCCCTAACCCCGCCAATTTTGGATCTCTATTGCTGCAAATACATCCACTATATCCTGCACATTTCTAGGAGTCACAGCCCGGAATAGCAAAAGATGATGAATGGTCGTACTACACCCCACATCAGCCCCCACGGTGGTTTTCCAAGCTCCAAAATAATTTCCTACTGACTTGAAACAATCTAGCATTGCAAGCCTCCAGAGTGAAATTGGCACTTGATTCACCACTATAAATGCATCTCTCCTTGTCCCTGAACTGGAGAGCTGGGTTGAGTTCAGCACACCGATCTAGAAATGTGACCTTTTGCATCTGAATGTTCTGCAGCCATTATGATGTGATCCCACCAGGCAGTACTGAATTTGCTCCTGAGAACAAGAAGTGGTGCTCCACCACCTAAAGCTGCTCCGTGAATGCCACCAACAAAGTTAATTTTTTTTGCTATGTCCGTTAGCAAACTAACTTTAAAGATATCCTCATATGCCTGGGGCTACGTCTAGACTGTATCCCTCTGTCAACAGAGGGATGCAAATATTCCATGCTTCATTAGCATAAACGTGGTTGCCGCTTTTTTTTCCGAAATGGACCTCTTTTGAAAAAAAATGGCAGTCTAGAGGTTTACAGGATCTGTTGAAAAGGGTTTATTTTTGACAGATTCGCATCTAGTCTGCAGGGTTGTTTTTTTTTAAAAAAGCTCCATTTTGGAAAAAAGTGACGGTGACGTTTATGCTAATGAAGAGCGGGATATTTAAATCCCTTCTTCATTAGCAATTTCGACATGCCTAATCTACATCTCTCTGTCAACAGAGAGGTGTAGTCTAGACACAGCCTGGTTGTTGTAGTACTTTCTTAGCATCTGGAAATACCAGAGCTTTGTACATCCTGCATTTGCAAAGTTCATGACAATAGTGCAGAGTCACACATGTTCAGGACCAGCTCTAGGCACCAGCAAACCAAGCACATGCTTGGGGTGGCACATTTCCAGGGGCAGCATTCCGGCCAGCTTTACTGCCCAACGTGGGCCTGCCTGTGGCCACCCAAGACAATGGGTGGGTTGGTGGAGCTGGTGGCCTGTAGGGGGAGCGCACGCTCTTGCTGCCCCATGTGGCTGCCTGGGAAGAAGCGTCAGCACCTCAGTGCTGGGCGCAGAGGGAGGGGAGAGCTGCCTGTCAGCCAGGGGAAGCTTGCAGCACGGCTGATGGGTGCCTGATTGGAGCCAGCCTTGGTGCGGGATCCCAGCTTTTTCCAGGAATTGTGCAGAGGAAGAGAGCTGTGCCGCCAACCTCTGGCCTTGCCTGTTACGTTTCCTGGTTGTCTCCGCGTGCATCCCCAGGGGGACCCGTTCCACTTTCACCCCTCTCCCAGGGCGCTCTGACGTTTCCGCACAGGCTGAGGGGGGAAGGGGGTACACGAGCATTTGGTGGGGAGATGGAAAGTAGCCAGAGTTCGATCAGTGTAGAGAGGTGGGAGAGGGGAGCAGAGTGGGTCCAGTTGGGAGGGGGGGATCAGGTTTGTCTGGGAGGGAAGAGAGGGCGCAGAGTGGATTAGGTGGGGGAGAGAAAAAGGGGGCGGACTGGGTCCGGTCACTGAGGGGTTGGGTTTGCCTGGGAGGGGAGAGAAGGTGGAAACTGGGTTTGGTGAGTGGGGGCGGGGGTCAGGGTGTGTGGGCATGGGGATGTGTATGGAGGGGAGACAGGATGTAGGCTGGGTTTGGCCGGAGGGCGTGGTGGGAGTCAAAGAGCCACAAGGTGAAAGGGGCGCTTTCCTCCTCAGTGCCTGTCCTGCAGCAGCGGGCCAAGGGGGGAGGGGAACCAAAATATTTTTTGCTTGGGGCGGCAAAAAACCTAGAGCTGGCCCTGCACATGTTCTATGTTTCTGTCAGAAACAGAAGAAATGGAAACATGCTCTGTGAGTATTTAGTGTTTTAAAATACAGCACAAAAATTATGGGGTCTGGATAGTGTAATGGGATGGAGAAAGTTGCATACTAGGGACTAGACCCCTAAGATCCCTAGGTGGGTCATTATTATCCCACAAAACATTGTAAAAATATCCCAAAAGGCATTGTGCCAGACTGCAGTGTGTGGCACACTACCTGTGGCACTTTTCTGAGGGTTTTGCTACTAGCTGCTATTCAATTTGTAGCTTCCCTTCTGCCTTTTTTTTATCTCTCTCTGCCTCTATGGGAAAGTCTACACTCTGGGGAAAAGTGTACACAATTTGAATTATGTGTAACTTTGATCTACTTACTGTGGGCTTCCCACCATGCTGAGTTAATGGGAGAAATTCTAACGTTGATGCCTCATACTCATTTCACTCCAGTGGAATATCGCAGTTCATGGAAGAGTGATCAGCAGTCAATTTAATGATCCACTAAATTAAACCCCCGATGGCTCGATCACAGCAGCGTTGATCCTGGTGGTAGTTGAGACAACTTACACACACACACACACAAAACTTAAGACAACTTACACATACACACACACACAAATACACACACAACTTAAAACAATATCCATCAAAACTGCTCCAGTCCACATTGTCTGAATTCTAGATTAGTCTCTAATATCCCTTTCTCTTATAGCTATCTTGAATGAAGGGTTGCAGGTAAACTCAAAATAGTGATATTGATGAGGTAAATAACAGGGTCTTCACCTGCTTAAAATTCCAACCAAAGAATTTGGCTGTATGTTTTCACATGATTTGGATGGAAACCAAGATTGACATGTCTTTTAATGAACACGGTTATCTCCCAGCATATATACTGTATCTGTAAAGAATAAATCTTTCTCACCTATCTGACCAATATACTACTAAATGAAATCTTATGCACAACTGAGAGGCCTAGGTGTGCCTTGATTAACACGCGTGAGCCCTGTTGTGTGTTACTGCTTAGATAAAGGCAGTCAAGCTGTGAGACCTAATGGAGTTGCAGTAGAATTCTAGGTGTGTTAATTATAAGCCATATTTAGACTGACACTTGATACCAACATTGGCAATTTCATCTAGTAGTTTCCTTTACTCTATAAGCATTTCTCAGATTGCCTTTGTTAATCCGCTTTAAATTTCATAGTGTGGAACTCTCAAAAGGAATTCAAAAAGAATCTAAGTATGGATGTGACAATTATAAAGGATATGTTAATTTCAAGACTTAAAGATAACAGATTCATATGCTTACAGCAAGAAAGGCACTGAAGTTCATACTGAAATACTGGAAAGATTTTTTTCTCAGTTTGGCAGATAATATCAATATTTATTTTTAAATATTTATTTTGAATTTAATTGATTTACATTTTTCCAGTTGCACAAAATTTGTGTTTTAAGCAGTTAATTTTCATCAATTAAAATTTTCATCATTGTAGGAAATTATGGGGAGGAAGTGTCAGGGAACAAGGGGAGGAAGGATCAAAAGCATTAACGTTCAAAAAGATAAAGCTTCATACCTTTTAAAACACAAATTAGCTGTGTCTACACTGCAGGCTTCTTGCACAAGCACGGCCATTTTTGCGCAATAACTTGCTAAGCGTCTACACTGCACGTGCGTTCTTGCACAAGTACATGTACAGTATAGAGTCGGAACAGAGGGCTTATTGCGCGAGAGTTCTGATGCGTCGTATGAGGAAGAAGCCTTTTTGCGCACATCCCCACATTGCATGGGAGCAAGCGTGGCAGACGAGGTCTGGGTTCTCGGACTACTGTCAATTGATGTCTTTGGAGACAGAGCCAGGGCGACTGGGGAGTGTACTGTCCCTGCAGCAAAACCCAAGTGGCCAGAGGCCCGGGCTGACTGCTTCCCCACTCCCCCTCCCCCTAGCCCTCAGACAAGTAGCCCAGGGAACATCAATGGTGTGTTGCTCACAGACAGTAACAAGAGTTGAAGCCAAGTGCTCTACCTTAGGGAGGGAGTGTGCACAATGCAACACAGACACACATAAAAACACAAGAACATAAGAACGTCCATACTGGGTCAGACCAAAGGTCCATCCAGCCCAGTATACTCCCTGCCAACAGGGGCCAATACCAGGTGCCCCAGAGGGGGTGGACCGAAGACAATGATCAAGCGATTTGTCTCTTGCCATACATCTTTGGCCTTTGACAGACAGGCCAGGGACATCGTTCCTTACCCCGGCTAATAGCCTGTTATGGACCTAACCTCCATGAATGTATCTAGTTCTTTTTTTAACTCTGTTTATAGTCCTAGCTTTCACAGCCTCCTATGGCAAGGAGTTCCGCAGGTTGACATACCACATGCCAAGTGACCAGGACACAGACAAGGGGTCTTCATTCACAGTGATGTCTCCCAAGGGTTACAATCCATCGAGGATCACTTCACTCCAGGAATGTTGAGCTAGTCCTTTATGTGAACATACACACAGAGGACCGATTGGGCCCAAGCCACAGTTGTGTGGTGTTGTGCGGGGCTCAGGGCAGAGGGTACCGGGCTCAGGGACAGGTGGGCAGGGCTGCCTGACCGCCTCATTATTTTCTGTGTTCTATGCAGTAGGACCACTCAGGAGCGAGAGATCCTCCAGCTCTGCAGCAGCAGCACCACCAATCACCCAGGCACCAGTCCGGCAGGCCAGGCAGTGGGACCAGTTCCTCCAGTGGCACATCCAGGCTGTCAAGAGGATAGAGGCAGCAGTCAACAGAAAGATTCAGGCTGAGCTGGAGTGGCGGCAGCAGGTGTAGGGGCAGTTTCTCCACAGGTGTGACTGGATGTACAATGCAATCACCACCCTGATGTCGCACGTTGGCCATGCCGTGCACTATGGAATGGCCTTACAGCATCCTCCTGCCCTACCTGCTCTGTCCATGCCCCCTCCAACCACCCCTCCAGCTGCCCCTCCTGCTGCCCCCTTCTGCTGCCGTTGTCATGCCCACGCCTGTGCTGCCTGCCTCAACCCAGCCTGAAGGATGCCAAGGCCTCCGCACCCACGGAGGCATGGGTAGGAGCTGCCCCTCCAGCAATAGCTCCCCCTTCCAGTTTAGAGCCCCTTCCACTGCCCACCATTCTTCCCTATTGTAAATAAAAATAGTTACATCTTGTTTCAACAAAAAACTGGTTTTGTTTATTGGGAGCTGAGGGGAGAGGAGGAGGGAAGGGTTGGAGATCCCATAATAGGGGATGGGAGGAAGATGTAGATGGGAGACAGAAGCGACCCTACTGTGGGGCCTGGGAGAACATGTCCTTCAGGGCCTCCTGGATGCACACCCCATCGTTGTGCGCCTGGCGGATGGCGGCTGTGTGGGGCTGCTCGAACGCCCAGCTCTCACCCGCCATCCATGCCAGAAGGAAGGCCTTCCCCTTCAACACAACATGCTGCCACAACCTCAGCAATGTTCTGCTCACCCATCTCAAGATGGGTGAGCAGACAACGGAATCACACCTTCAGCTGTCCAAAGGTGCACTCAACCTGGTTGTGGGCCCGGTTCAGGTGCTGGTTGAAACGTTCCCTGCTGGTGTCTATGCATCCGGTGGATGGCCGCATCAGCCAGGGCATGAGGGCGTAGGCCACATATCCCACAATGCAGAGAGGCGTGTGGACGTCCCAGATTGTAAATTCCCACTGGGGAATAAAGTGCCTGCCTCCATCCTGCAATACAGGCTGGAGTTTCTCAGGATGAGGGCATCATATGCCCTGCCAGACCACCCCACATAGATGACTGTGTAGCGGCCATGGTGGTCCACAAGGACCTGGAGAAGTACCCCTTGCAGTTTATGAAATGGGCCACTCAATGCTCCGGGGCATGGATGGGGATGTGGGTCCCATCCACAGCTCCCCCACACTTGGGGAACCCCAGGGCAGAGAAGCCAGTCAAGGTTGTGTCCACATCCCTCAGGCGGATGACCCTCTGGAGAAGAATGTCATTGATGGTGTGGACAACCTACAGAAGGGCACACACAAATACAGGGAATACAGAGAATGAGGCAGGGCAGGTGCATGAGGCCTTGGGGGGTGCCCGCTCCCCTGTGATGCCCTCTGCCCGCAAACACACCAGGGCCCCTTCGCCCCAGAGGTCTGCCTCATACCAGCAGGCCTGTGGGAGGGAGAGATGGCACAAGCCCCTGGATGTCGGGTCTTCCCCCACTCCTCCCCCCCCAGCCTTGAGTCTTCCCTTCCCCCAGGCAGGGAGTGCAGTTCCTCCCTCCCCCTGGAGTTACCTGTATCAACACAGCACTGACTGTGGACCTGCCCACCCCGAACTGGTGTACCATTAGTGGTAGCTGTCCAGGGTGGCCAGGTTCCATAGGGCGATGGCGACCCTCTTGTTCATGGGGATGGCAGGCCGCAGCTGGGTATTACATCCCAGGAGCACAGGGGTGAGCCGGGCACACAGCTCCAGGAATGTCTGCTTCCGCATCCTGAAATACTGAAGCCACTGCTGGTTGTCCCATTGCTCCAGGACCAGTTGGTCCCACCAGTCAGAACTGGTGTCCAGTCTCCAGTAACACCTCTCCACGGTCGGGTGGGGATGCCACAGGGACGCCACCGCATCCGGGAAGAGGGAGTCCAGAGTGAGCTCAGCATCGAGCTCATGCAGGAGTAGCGAAGCATCAAGGAGCAGCAGCTGCAGGCACTCCAAAATGGCTATGTGGGGTCAAAGCAGACACAGGGCCATCCCTGGCTCCATGGCACAGCAGGAACAAGGCAAAATTCACAAAAGGCACTAGGGCCCAAAGCTGTGGTGTCCAATGAGGCAGAGGGCAACCACAACTAGCGCTGCTATAACTTTCAGTCTCTACAAGAGGTCCCAAAGCACTCAGCAGGAGAGAAGCGGCTGTCCAGGAATATCCCTTTAATCATGCGTCTCAGAGGAGCTCCAGACTCCACCCCTGGAAAGTCTTGGTACCCTTTTGCCCTCTCCAAAGTAGTTCCGGGGGGAAGATTTTGTGCAAGAGTGTCCCGCCAGTGTGGACGCTCTCTTGCGCAAAAGCGCATGTCTTTTGCGATGCGTTTTGACCAGTGTGGACGCGCTCTTGCGCAAATCCTTTTGCGCAAGAAGCCTGCAGTGTAGACGTAGCCATTGAGAACAGAATCTTATCAGAATGTACAAGGTAAATGGGTTTAAATCAAACCCTAGTGACTGTGTCTAGACTGGCAAGTTTTTCCGCAAAAACTTGCCAGCTGTCTACACTGGCTGCTTGAATTTCCGCAAGAACACTGACGATCTCATGTAAGAAATCAGTGCTTCTTGCGGAAATACTATGCTGCTCCCGTTCGGGCAAAAGTCCTTTTGCGCAAAAGGGCCAGTGTAGACAACTGAGATTTGTTTTGTGCAAAAAAGCCCCAGTCGCGAAAATGGCGATCGGGGCTTTTTTGTGCAAAAGCACGTCTAGATTGGCACAGACGCTTTTCTGCAAAAAGTGCTTTTGCGGAATAGTGTCAATGCCAATCTAGATGCTCTTTTCCACAAATGCTTTTAACGGAAAACTTTTCTGTTAAAAGCATTTGCGGAAAATCATGCGAGTCTAGACGTAGCCTAGTTAGTTTTCAAGCAGCATTCTCATACTTTGCCTATTTGTGCTTTTCAGTTATCATCAATTGAAATATTTTATGGATTTGTGAATGTATGGTAAAATTAACATTTACTGACATTTACAGATAAAAAAATCGAATCCTTTCAAGCCTATGTATAGACAAAGTTTTCAGTTTCAAACTTTTAAATAAAATGGTTTTCCTCCAGGTAAACCAACAATATTCAGTATTTAGAGTATAAATGTGTAGACTGAGTCGTTCATAGTAATTTAAAAATATTCAAGGGTCCAGAGTTCCCTGAATAACGGCCATTTTTCCAGAAAAACTCTGCAGTGTAGACATACCCTGAGAGTGACACCCCAGGCACAAGCACTCCAGAGCACAACTGTCAATAAGAATGTCTTATTTCAAACTTTAGAGGAGCAAGGGAAGGGAGTTCTGAACCTTAGCTTTTGCTTACTATTTTGAGTTTGACAATACCATCAGTGGTGTGTTTTATCTGCAGATGCAACTGTTGAAGACTTTGAAGGTTTTCCCTCCACACCTGCAGAAGGCCTGAGCCAGATAGAGAAGAGAAAGAAGAAGATATGGGACAACATATTCAATGAGATCTTGTGAGCTACTGCTGCATCAGACCATGAGCAAAGGGGCTGGAGGATGGAGAAGGAAAAGGGGACAAAGAAGATGCATAGGAGTTTCAGCAGGAAAAGGAAAGGACATAATAGGACTTTTAAGGCCGGAAACAGATGCTGCAGTCTTTTGTGGACCTAGAAATTCACTATCTTGGACTTGTATCAGAGGGATAGCTGTTTTAGTCTGTATCTGCAAAAACAATGAGAAGTCCTGTGGCACCTTACAGACCAACATATTTATTGGAGCATGCATCTGACGAAGTGGGTCTTTGCCCACGAAAGCTTATGCTCCAATAAATCTGTTAGTCTATAAAGTGCCACAGGACTTCTCCTTGTTATCTTGGACTTGCCTCCCTTTGAAATTCACGGAGAACTCCATTATTTATAGCATCTCTCTCTCCATCCCCCTTCAATATTCCATGTGTGGCATCAGAGAGACTTCCTCCTTACCCCTGCCACTCACCCTGGGGGATATTAAAGACAATCAGAGCTTCAAAGATACTGACCTGTGAAAGCCACAATTGAAGTATGTGTAGCTAAAATGGGCATTCACATTCTTTTCCCTTGTTAAGTTCTGTGCCATTAATTTATTATGTTTTAATGTATTTGCTTTTAAATGTTGCACTGGTTTTGCTACTGAATAAAATGTTATTACTTGGAAAATAATTCATTTTTATTAGTTCACAACATATGCTACCGAATGCCAAGCAGTTCTGAAAGCACCCATTTACGTGTTAATTCCTAACAGGCCCAAAATAGCAATCTGTAACCCGCTCACCCCTTCCTCCCCATCTTTCTCCCTATGACTGGAGAAGTGTTAATGGGCCACTTCACCTTGAATGGTCCCTTGAAATATGTGTTAATTACTTATGCTAAACAATCTGTTCCACCTTGTATATAGCTGTGACATTCTGTACTTTCCCTGGAACTGAAGAAGAGTTACTTGTAAGCTCTAAAGCTTGTCTCTCTCACCATAAAAGATATTCCTGTACCCAACTTGTGTCTCTAATGTCCTGGGACCAATGTAGATTCAACAACAATGTTTGTTGACAGTTTCTCAGAGTCCACCTGCACTGACTAGCAAGAAGAAGGCAAATAAACCTACATTACTTGTATATCAATATAGGTTGTAAGAGGATAGCCTAATAAAGTATTTATTAACAAAAAAGGAATAGGTTATAGTGTTTTATGCCCATGGCATTTACCTGCATGAATATTTCATTAAGACATTTTTCTAGCTATCACTGAGTTTATAGGTAGTTGTTGATTACACCTCCTGCAAATCTGTGATTATGTTTCTAAAGCAGGAAGGATACCTTATACCTGAAGCGGGCAATCACTATTTCTGATTTTTACCAACTTTCAAGAGTAATCAAGTGACAGTTACTGACTATTTTAACTGCCTTGCTGACTCAGAGTTACCTACAATGCATTTTAATTATCTTATGATCCCTCTTGCTTCCCAGGGTTCCAAAACCTCTTTACTGAATTTTCACTGCTTTTTTTTATGAGGTATGTTGGTTTAGTTTAAGCAATCAGACACAAATGCCTTTCACTTTCATGTACACTATAATAAAAGCCATAATGAGTATGAATTTTAAACTGCAGCCAGTAATGAGTGCAGAATGCAAGTTAAGGCATAAAACTTTACAGTAGTTAAGATTATTTTTACTCTGGGAATATTTTAATTCCAGAAGTTCAAAAATACATTTATATTGACTTTTTTGGTCTGTAGATTTAGCTTTAATGGAGAGTTGCATTTTAAAAAAAATGGGTATAGAAGCGGTGGGCAGAAATGACATCCGAAGTTGAAAATAAAAAAGTAAATACCAATTATTTCAGTTTCATACCAGTCATAAAAATATAACACAGCAGATGCTTCCATGACATCCTTTAAAAGCCGTGTGTTTATTGTGTACATATGCTCGACATCGAACATAAATTCATTTTCCTCTATTCATCTCAAATTAAGGGAAAAGTCAGGCATCAGCAATTCTGCAAAGAATGACAACAAGCACAAGAGCTGCAAAATGTGCAGAAACATGATATGAAACAGAAAAGCAAAAAAAGTGTTATATAGGAAGGAGACATGGCAGGTTACCCCCTCCCACCAAAAAAAACCAAAACCAAAAAGCAAACCACCCCAAAGCATAAAATAAACCAAGAAGAATATGAAACAATGGAAGAAATTAATCTTAAAAAGAAAACTCTAAAATATGGCTCACAGCTCTGACATGACCACAAGAGTGCTGCTATCTTAGGAGAATTACTACTCTGTGAGCTGTGGGCTACATTTTTTCTGCATATATAGGAAGTAGTCACTTATATATAGATAGATATTATTACAGTGTCTAGGTATTAATGTGATGGGGTACATGAGATAAGTGTTTGATACAGAAAAAATAACATACTGCTAAAGGAATGAGTCATAGTTGTAGGGGTAAGGGTATGTCTACACTACAAAGTTAGTTCGAACTAACGGATGTTAGTTGGAAATAACTTTAATAGGCACTACACTAGCGCTCCGCTAGTTCGAATTTAATTCGAACTAGCGGAGTGCTAAGTTCGAACTAGGAAAACCTCATTTTACGAGGATTAAGCCTAGTTCGAACTAGCTAGTTCGAATTAAGGGGTGTGTAGCCCCTTAATTCAAACTAGTGGGAGGCTAGCCCTTCCCAGGTTTCCTGGTGGCCACTCTGGCCAACACCAGGGAAACTCGTCTGCCCCCCTCCCGGCCCCGGACCCCTTAAAGGGGCACGGGCTGGCTACGATGCCCGTGCCAGGTGCAAGCCTGCCAGCACCCAGCCAGCAGACCCTGTACCTGGCACGGATCGAGCCACCCACCCAATGCCCCCCAGCCCCCTCCCTCTTCCCGGGACCAGGCTGGCGGCCCCCGGGAGCTTGCCCGGGACCACAAGAGGCGGGCACCTGCCTGGGCTAGTGCAGACATCGTGGACCTTGTCCACGACCTCCGCACTAGGCACAGGAAAGTGGCCATCTAGGGCAGGAGAGCTGCCAGCTTGGCCACCCAGGAACAGGTGTGCATGAAAATCAAGGTGGTCCACTGAGACCCCCGACCCTGAGCCCTGAGCTTACAATGGCCGTCCTGGGTCAGACCAAAGGTTCATCTAGCCCAGTAGCCTGTCTGCCAACAGCGGCCCACCCTGGGGACCCTGGAGGGGATGGACCCAAGACAGTGACCAAGCCATTTGTCTCGTGCCATCCCTCTCCAGCCTTCCACAAACCTTGGGCAGAGACACCACTCCTACCCCCTGGCTAATAGCACTCCATGGACCCAACCTCCATGACTTGATCTCACTTCCCTTTAAACTCTGTTCTAGTTGTATCCTTCACAGCCTCCTGCAGCAAGGAGTTCCACAGGTTGACTCTTTGCTTTGTGAAGAACAACTTTCTGTTACTAGTTTGAAGCCTGCTACTCATTCCTTTCCTTTGGTGCCCTCTAGTCCTTCTTTATGGGAACTAATGAAGAGCTTTTCTGTATGCACCCTCTCCACCCAACTCCTACTTTTAGAGACCTCTATTCTGTCCGTACTCCGTCTCCTCTTTTCTAAGCTGAAAAGTCCCAGTCTCTTTAGCCTCTCTTCATATGGGACCTGTTCCAAACCCATGATCATTTTAGTTGCCCTCCCCTCTCCCACCCTCTCTCTTCCCCTCTCCCACCTCCTTTTCCCAGTCTCCCCGAGTTTTGTTCAATAAAGACAGATTCCATTTTTGAACACAATTGTCCTTTATTTTGTACATCAAGAAGAGGGGCTAGGGAAGGGTAAGTGGAAGGAGGTGAGGGAGGAATGGGGTACACGCCCCCGATGGGGAGGACTGGGCTGGCTCTGCAGGCTTCTGGGGGTGGAAACTCTCCTGCAGCCCCCCAATTGCCCCCTCTCCCCAGATGGCAGCCTGCGGCAAGTGCAGCCGGTCTGATGGCCGAGTGTTGTGATGTGCCCAGTGTGGGTACTCCGGGCAATCCAAGCCAGGACTGCTTTGCAAGCGGGCACCCCTGAGAACTGTCTGTCCGGGGTGGGGGTCGGGTCCCTTTAAGCACAGCCCTCAGCTAGCCTGAGACAGCATCTCCACACTCTAAGTCCTCCTCTGATGCCCTGCCGGCACTGCTTCCGACCATCCTTAACCCCGCTTCAGGGTCCACTTAATGTGGACATGCTAGTTCGAATTAGCAAAACGCTAATTCGAACTAGTTTTTTAGTCTGGATCCGTTAGTTTGAATTAGCTTAGTTCGAATTAACTAATTCGAAGTAACTTAGTTCGAATTAACGTTGTAGTGTAGACGTACCCAAAGAGAGCAGAAAGAGGGCACATGCAGAGTTGCACCATTTCAGTCTTGTTGAGCAGAGATAGATCCACTCTTTCCCCTCTGCACTAGGGCAGCTTTGTTTCCTTCCTGAAAAGTGACCCTAGAGCCACCTTGCTGCCCAGAGAAGGTTCACCACAAGTTGATGCTGTATTTGCTGACACAGAGCTGGCATGGATGATACTACACCAACCTTACAGCTGAAGTATGACGTGTCTGGGGTGTCTCTAAAATCCAGCAATCCTCAATAGCCATAAATCACAATCAGCTGCTAATACAAGTGACTGGAGACTGGGCCAGGGTACAGTGGCCTCAGGATCAGAGACGTGTGACCAAAGAGCAGGCTAAATGAAAGAGGATTAATGGCCGGGTACTCAGTCCATAGTCCTCCTTCAAATTCAGTGTCATTAGAGCTCAGAGTATAGGCAAAGCATTGAGGATTAGGGTAGAAAATAAGTTCAGATCTTTCTAGCACAGTTGATTTTGAACAGAGAAATCTGACTAATGGTTCTTCATAAACATAATTTTTTTAGGACAGGAACCACTGAAAAGATGGCTAGAGAAGCACATCAAAATCCTAGGTATCTCTGAAGTCTCAGTAAAGAAAAATCTGCTTAATTATTTTGAAAAGGTGATCACTTTTATTGATATTAATGGTTTTATAATGAAAGGTGTTACTTGTATATTAAGTAATGGGTAAGTATGGAGGAAGGCAAAGAGCAGGAACATGATGGTATGGTAAGTTTTAGATGGGCAAGGCAAAGACTATGTACAGGCAGTCCCCGAGTTACGTGGATCCGACTCGAACGGGGCTTTCTCGCCCCGGAGCTCGCAGGCAGCGGGACCGCCCAGAGCGCAGCGGTCCCGCCACCTCGACCTCAGGAGTGAGAAAAGCTGCTCCGGGTGCCCCTGGTCTGCTGGGGACCGTCTCCAGGGCTGTGTCCACACTCAGGGGTTCTTTCGAAAAAAGTAGCCTTTTTTCGAAAGAACTTCCCCTGCATCCAGACTCAAGCCGCGTTCTTTCGAAATTATTTCGAAAGAACGCGGCTTTTCTTTCGATGGCGGTAAACCTCGTTTCACGAGGAAGAACGCCTTCCTTCGAAAGTTCTTCTTTCGAAGGAAGGCGTTCTTCAATGTAAAGAGGCTGTCTTCGAAAGAGAGCATCCAGACTCGCTGGGTGTTCTCTTTCGAAAAAGCGGATTTCCGCTATCGAAAGATCCGCCTGCAGTCTAGACGCGATCTTTCGAAAGAGGCTCTTTTGAAAGAAGCCTGCAGTCTAGACACACCCCAGCAGACCAGGGACACCTGGAGCAAAGCCGGGGAGGAGGAGGGGTCCCGCACCGCTGCGGCTTTGCTCCTGGTGTCCCTGGTCTGCTGGAGACGGTCCCCAGCAGACCAGAGGCACCGGGAGCAAAGCCGCAGCGGCGGCGGGGTGCCGCGCCTCTGAGGCTTTGCCAGAGCAAAGCCTCAGAGGCGCGGCATCCCGCCGCCGCTGCGGCTTTGCTCCCCGTGTCCCTGGTCTGCTGGGAGGGGGGGGGGCGCAGCTAGTGTGCCCCCCCCCCAGCAGACCAGGCTTTTGTTGTGGACCCTGGGGTAGAGCAGCTGGGGTGCTGCTGGGTTGGTCCTGCAGGGACTTACCTGGCAGCCCAGCTGTTCTGTCCCAGGCTCGAGATTCAGCCGCTGTTGAAACTGATCAGTGGCTGATTCCAGGAAGCTGGGGGCAGAGCAGCGGCTGAATCTGGAGCCAGTTCCGACTTACATACAAATTCAACTTAAGAACAAACCTATAGTCCCTATCTTGTACGTAACCCGGGGACTGCCTGTATTATAAAATTCACAGGCTTTTAATAGTAAAATGTTGGGGGAGGAGGTTATGTACAAAAGGTAATTGGTATGAAAAGACAAGACATGAAAATGTGGCTCCATTGAAGTCAGTGAGTGCTTAATGATTGACTCCTTTGGAACCAGGATTTTCCTCATGGGCTGTCAGTCCCATTTCCAACGGACAGGAATTTACATAATAAAAACCAACACTGAGTTTGATGCCCTGTTCATGCTCTCAGAGCTAGCTGGAGGATTATCATTCTGATTCATGGCAACTTTTAAGGTTTGAAACTTGGTTTTGGTTTGCATTGGAATGAAAACAAAACTTTTTACATTTTAAAAACATTTTAAAATGGATGGGTGTCAAAATATTTATTTTTTCAATGAAATATCAGTTTCTGGTTCAGGAAAATTTTCTGGTTCCAAGACTCTCTGTTCACTTAGAGCAGGAGTGGGCAAATTCTGGTGGGCCCCCACCTATGTATTTACCTGTGCCTGTGCAGGTGTCAGGCAATTGAAGCTGTTATTGGCCACAAAGCGAAGTGGTGGCCTGGTCTGTTCTGCTTCCATTGGCCATGAACAGCAATCTGCGGCCAATGAGAGCTGTGATCTCCTGATACTTGCAGAGGCACTGTTAAATACACCGTTGGCCAGACACTAACTCTGGTGGGCCACCATTTTTTTATTGCCCACCCATGACTTAGAGTCTCATATTCTATAGGCTAATGGAAAGGACACTGGCCGGGGATGTAAGAGATCCAGATTTAAGTCCCTGTTATGCTTGATTCAGAGTGATTGGGGATGAAAACTCTTCTGAATCAGACAGGGACTTAAACAAGGGTCTCTCCCATCTCAGGCCATTGCCTTGCCTGGTTATTGAGCATGGGATTGAATGGACCACAAAAACAGAATTACTTACTGAGTCTTACAGGATAGTTGTTCTGAACTAGGACTGAGGCAGCATGGAGATGCTATTTCTGTTGCTGAAAAATCGATACCTATTCTGTAATAATTAAACAGACTTTAATCTGCACAGGGCTGTCAATCTGGGAACTTTCTCTAGCACTAAGCTCTATGTAAAATCAATAAAAGGAAAAGAGAAAAAATCATAACATTCCAACAAGAACTCTCAAGCAAATACTGTGATAACACAGTTGGCCTACTGAATCCAATCAAATTAAGAGTTATGAATACACATTGTAAATTTATGCCAAGCTTAAGGTCTTTTTGTAACACAAATCATTTATTCCATTCCACTGCTAAATGTTTTAAAAATATGATTAAAGACTTTTTTCAATATGGCTTTTAACTGAACTGACATAATTCCTTTCAGAGTACAAAGTGTATTTATAGGCTTTCATGATAAAGCACTTTATAAATCAGGTTGTATTATATAAACAATACAACTTGCAACGTAGATGTAGTTTTGTGTCTCTGCATTGCTGATGCTCTGCACTCCATACATAAATGTACATGTTTTATGTGAGTGAGCTTCAATATCCAAATAGTGTATTTCAAGACACATTATTTTAAGAATGTTATAGCTTGTGTCCACTTTTGTTAGTCCAAAATAATTAGCTCATGAATACTTTGTGAATTTTGACAACTAATGCAGATTTGAAAATAGTTTACCTTTAGAACTGTATATAGGCTTTTTAAATATCTTTCTATGGAGATATTACTCGCTTCTTACTCCTTACCAAATCTCTCCATGTGACTAGTGGACAACTGACACTGCAATAATTATAGTGTTTAGCTATAGCAGAAGAATATTATTATGTACAGTATTTACTTGTTCATATATATCTCTATCTAAAGTATACTAGATGGTGGTATCTCAATTGTTAAAATATGCTAGTTAGTTTCCGTATCATTTCGGTATCATTGGAGGGGCTGGCTTAATTATTTATGGCCTTCATTCTCCAGTGGGAAAAAGGAAGACCAAGAAAGTGGTTATGTCTGCCAAGGTAAGAATTTTAAATAAAGGAAGTTCTGCTGTCTTTGTGAGATGATTATGGATTCCAGGACACTCTTCATTAAAATCAAGGTTTCTGCCATAGCCTTTGGTCAAAATTCCTCATTGTCATCACCACTGGTATGCAGTGACTCTAGCTGTCCACCTGGCTGCTGTGTTTGTGAAGTGATTGGGGACGTGTCAGGGTGAAAAAAAAAGTACGCATACTATTATTCAGTCCAGTTATACAGAAGAGGAAGGGGAAGGAATAGAGGAAACTCTCACTTGTTAAATATTTACTAATTGAACACTGCATAAAATATCGTGGTTAATCTATGAATTGCCTCACACTTGGCTTATCATTGAACAAAAACATCAGTCTATGGATTTCAAATTCAGGACCTATAGCAAGGAATCTAAATCCAGAGTTAATCACACACACAAAAGTGACATTTTAAAAGGCATAGTGTGCCCAGTGCTCTCACGGAAGTTAATGTAACAACTGCAGGTTCTCAGCATTTTTGAAACTCAGGCAACATGTTCAGATAGCTAACTTTGTGCAGATACATTTGAAAATTGTGGACTTAATTACTTGGTGGGGGAACCACAGATCAAGCCTAGAGGCATATGGAGACTTAATTCACTAATAGCTCTGCAGAAGATTTTTTTTTTAAAATCATTAATTTTTGATATCGCAGGTATTTTTGAAGAGGTACCATAGAATCATAGATTAGGGTTGGAAGAGATTCAGGAGGTCATCTGGTCCTCTGCTAAAAACAGTACCAACCCCAACTAAATCCAGGTACCATGTTTGTATTCTTCAAATGAAAAGATAAACAACCCATCAGTTAGCAAAAGGCCAAAAAAAAAAAAAAGTTTCATTATGCAGCCCATAATTCAAATATGTCAGATGCACCATTTCATGCTCATCTCAGCATGTAAGCTTATACAGTTTCACAAATACCACCTCATACTGACGGAATGTTTTTGGTTTTGCAGCGTAGTTATGTTCTGGCTATTGAACTTCCTCCTCAACTTTTCATATACAAGGCACAATTTTATTAATGAACTATCTCCCCGGACTACAAAAAATAAGAAAAAAAGATTTTATGTTGATGTTTCTTTTAGATAGAGGGATAAAACGATACAGTCATAGAGAGAATTCGCTATGATTGTACATGAAATGGTCGCATAATATTATTGATTTCAAAAATTTTATGACTAATTTCTCAAGCAATTCAGTCATGGAAACTACAACTATCAGGCAGGACCAATAACAGGCAGTAGCACATCTAACTGCATCTTTAGCACATTAAATTCAGGTGCAAATTTAAATTTTGCCGCTAGCATGTAAAGCAGCTTTTCACTGCTGGTATTAAAATTTGATTTTTTAAAGCTTTTCATTAACTCTATTAAAGCTTTAACATTTGTCAGTTTCTCTAGCAGTACACTTCTAGTTAACATGACCACATGATTCAAGAAATGGAGAAAAATAATAGTGAGCTACACAATTCCCTAATATGCTACATGTTGTAGCTCATAGAATGGACGATAATCCAGCAGTGAGGGTCACCAGACCAGCTGTTAGGAGATGTAGACTCAGTCCTGGCTTTGACATGACCTTGAGTAAGTCATTTATCCTTTCTCCCAGTTTCTCCATCTGGGAAATGTAATAATGTTTGTTCACCTGTGTAAAATACTTGGAGATGAATTATGCTGTCAAAATGCTAAATATTACTATTACTGTGGGCCAGACCTACATTTTGAATTGTAAAACTACTATGATGACCCATGACAACCACCCAAATACTTGGTCAGTGAGATAGAATCTGTAAAATGACCTTTAGATATGCTTTGCTCTTCTGTGACACCTCTGTTGGGAGACTAGAGTGAAAATGTAGGGTTGTTATTTCATCTGAAAAGTCTTTAGCTGAGCCACTTTCCTGTGACAAAACTCAACTCAGGGAAGAGAAAGACCGAGTGCTTTCCATAGAAAATTTTTGCTTTGTGCCCACAAGATAAGAGAATGTGTCAATAATTGATTCTGCTAAGCCATAATCAGGGCATGGTATGCCGCATTATTTACATGGAGTCTGATTTTACATCAAGATCTGGAAACTTACAAAATAACTAATTTAAAGCAAAGTTCTCTTTTCAAATCCTGACAACAGATCTCATCTCCTATTGACTGCTTTCTTTATAATTCATGTACAGAGTTCTGCATGTGTAAAGAAAGAAGAGTTTCAGGGTATGTCTAGACTACAGGGTTTTGTCGACAAAAGTGGACTTTTGTCAACAAAAATATACCTGCCATACATAACATCGACAGAACTCAGCAGTTTTGTTGACGTCTGTAAACCTCATTCTACAAGGAATAACGCCTTTTGTTGACAGAGTTCTGTCTACAGAAGGCGTTATTGCATCTACACTGTCCTTTGCGTCTACACTGTAATGTCGACAAAGCAGCTTTCTTTGTCGACAGAACTGGATGTAGTCTAGACGCTCTTTGTCGACAGAAGCTTTGTCGACAGTATCTGTTGATAAAACTTCTGTCGATAAAAGCCTGTAGTTTAGATGTACCCTCAGAGTCAAGGTTAATTATATAGATGGGTGTGTCTTGAATATAGGGGTGTTTTTTCGAAAAAACTTCCCCTGCATCTAGACTGCTGCCGTGTTCTTTTGAAAGTAAATCGAAAGAACGCAACAGTTGTTTTGACCGCGGAAAACCTCGTTTTATGAGGAATGATGCCTTTTTTCAAAAGTGCTCTTTCGAAAAAAGGTGCTATGTAATGCAAACTGTACTTTTTCGAAAGAGAAAAGACTGCCTGGGTGCTCTCTTTCGAAAAAGCGGCTTGCTTTTTCGAAAGTACTGGTTGTAGCCTAGACGCTCTTTTTTGAAAGAGGCTTTTCAGAAAGATTGAAAAAGCCTCTTTCGAAAGAGGCTTGTAGTCTAGACGAAGCCAATCTGAAAGGAAAATGTTCTCTTAATAGGATACATTAGGTTTGCTCCTTCCCTTAAACAGAATTGGAAAACATATGTTCTTGAAGAGGGCTTCAGCTTAATTTGTTTATCAAAAGCCTTGGTTTGTATGTTCAGCCTTTTAATTTCAATTTATAATTCAATGCCAACAAATTACAACCACAAGGAGAATTAACACCCAGTAAGTAGATATAATGTGAAATGAAAGTAAAACATTTTAAATCAAATATAAGGTAATAAAGTCTATACTGTAGCACAATAAGTGAATATAGAAATGTAAAAAAAAGTCCAAATAGAAGTAAATAAAAGCAAGAGAGAGAACACAAGCATATAATTAAAGATTCCAGACTTTACAGTTCAGTGTGCAAGGAGGGAAGGTTTAATTGCATCTCTCTTTGTGTGGCAAGACCAAGACTAAAAGATCTGATGCTTCCTAACAACAAGCAGGCTTTAGTTAAGCCATAATTAAAATAACTTTTGGAGCAATAATTAGGAGGATATCAAATCATTTTTAGCAGGATTTTCCTAAAAAGTTTGCAAAAACATTCTGCCTTCAGAGTAACCTGTGATAAAAATAAGATGAAAGACAAAGAGGGTGTGTCTAGACTACATCCCTTTTCTCGAAAATGGGATGTAAGTTAGACACTTAGAAATTGCAAATGAAACCGGGATTTAAATTTCCCACACTTCATTTGCATTATGGCAGCCTCGGGTTTTTTTTACACAGGGCATTTTGATAGAAAAATGGCAGTTTAGATGGGAATCTTTTGAAAATAAAACTGTTTTTTGAAAGATCCTGTACTCAAAATATGAGGTTTACAGGATCTTTCAAAAATAAAACCCTTTAAACATTTAAGCTGCTGCTTTTCTATCAAAAAGCCTTGTGTCAAAAAAACCTGCGGCCGCCATTATGCAAATGAAGCGTGGGAAATTTAAATCCCGGCATCATTTGCAATTTTGAAGTGTCTAATTTACATCCCTTTTTCGAGATTAAATTGTATGAGTGAAGGATTGATGGCCCTGGTGCACAAAGAAAACTCTAGCACACTTCACTGGTATTCAAAATGTTTTTGACACTGAAACGTAAGAGAAGTTAATGGACAAGACAGAGCTAATGGGTGTTCACAAATTGGGGGGGTTCTAACAGTTCAGGGGTTGCTATGTTATTATGTGGGGGGTCAGGAGCTGTCAGCTTTTATCCTGAAGCCCTGCTACATCTCCAGCATTCATAATAGCATAACATATTTAAAACATGATTTTAATTGATAACGTAGGTATGATCTACAGTAACAGTAATATTTAGCTTTTTGACAGAACACATCATGTCTCAAAGTATTTTACATAGGTTTGCTGTGTGAAAAAGGTCACCAAAACAAAGCTCAAGAATCACTGTTTTAAAAAACAGTATGCATCATCTTCTTCAGGAGTATTATCCAAATGCAAATCTTGATGTTTGGGTTATACATTCCTGTTTTAGAAGGTTTTCAAAAGAATTAGATGTTGATTTAGAATAGTTGTGCGAACTTTTATTAGCAGAATGGATGAAACTGGTGATATGTTCAGACAGAATCCAGTTTGTCACCTGGAAATATAATCATAACTGAATTTGCATACATTTATAATTTTGGATATCATGTCAGTGAAAGTAACCCATGAACTTCAAAAAGGGGCTGATGTCAATGGTATTAAAATAAATCTCCACTTTTACAAGAATATGCTGTATCCATTCATCCTAGGAAAGGCCTTCATTTAAAATTAATGGCACATTTTGGGTTAGCCTAGAGTGAGGAATGGGCATTTTTAGGTTACAATTATTAGATGGAGAATTAATTAATAAGAAATATATCCTATATTAATATCACCTTTATATATTGAAGAATTGTCCATGAGTATATTGCAATTTATTTTTTTTTGACATTATAGATATAAATAATAGGTTGTCAATAGACAGAATACAACTAGTTTGGGAAAGGTATTTATTATCTGACAGTCAAGCTGTGTTGGGTGGTTTTTTATTGGACACAGTTCAACCAGTATTCACCTATGTCATAACTAGCTGAACATAAAGCTTAAAATTAGGTGTCCAGTGTGAACATTCACATTTACAAATGCAAAATTCATTCTGTAGTATTTGCTTAAAATGAGCTGTTTCCATGAACATTCCTTACAGTAAATGTATTCACAAGAATATCTGAGGAAACAACAACAAAACCCTCAAAAACAAACAAACAAACAAACAAACAAACAAACAAACAAACAAACAAACAAAAAACCCAACAACTAAGCACATTTATTTTAAAAATAGAATGAGTATCCAATGAAAATTGTTTGCAGTATTCATTCAGCCGTAATAATTGAATTTTTGTTATTATTTTTTTTAAGGAAAGTAATTTATAGCACCAAGTACTGGATCATTTTTAAGGTTGTAGATAAAGTTGGTGAAGCAGTGAGAAAGAAATATAAGATGGAAGTAAGATCTTTTCCATTTAGAACCAAAACCAGAAGGTTCTGGGCTTAGTACAAATGTTAGTGTGTATGTGGAATAAATATATTCAATAAACTGTCTTCAGTTTATTATCATTGGGATATATATATTGCCATAAGGAAATTCGAAGACTACACAGTTTCCTTGGGGACTGAGGTGGGAAAGGAAAAGGTAGCACAGCAAAGTAATAAAGTTAGAAAAAAATATTAAATATATCTTACTCAGTCCACACAAAATTTACTGGTAACTATTTTGTAGTATTTCTTTAATGTGATTATTAATACAATTAGATGCAGGCCCAGACAAAATGCAATGGTTCTTACAGGTGGGATTCAAAGCTAATACACAGTTTTTTGGAGGCTTGATGGTGTGCTCCTCCATATGGATCAACCTTCTTCCAATAACATTTGGGAATCATTAAGAAAAGAATAGAGAGAAAGACAGAAAATACCTTTTTGCCTCTATATAAGTCCATGAAAAGCCAACATCTTTTATATTGTGTGCAGATGTGATTGCCTCATCTAAAAAAAGATATCTTGGCTTTGGAAACTCAACAGGGTACTTTATCAAGTGATCCAGCTCTTGTCATCCTATCTTGGCTTCAGGCAGTCAGAGGTTTAGAGCACCCAGAGCACGGGGTTGTGTCTTAACCATATTAGTGAATAGACCTAACTTCCATAGATCTAACTTCCATGGACTTCTCTAATTCTCTTTTTTGAAGCTGGTTGCACTTTTGGTCCTCACAACATCCCCCGGCAGTGCATTCCACAGGTTGACTGTGAGTTGTGCGAAGAAATACTTCCTCATGTTTATTTTAAGACTACTGCTTATTAATTTAATTGTGTGCCCCCTAGTTTTTGTGTTATGTGTCAGGATAAATAATACTTCCTTATTTGCTTTCATCACACCATTTATGATTTTATATAGATCTTAATTAAATCACTACTTAGGTCAGGCCTGCACCATAAATTTGCATCAGTATAACTATGTTACTCAAATGTGTAAGACATCTACGTTCCTGAGTGAGACTGTCATACTGAACTAGTCCCTTCACTCCCACT
Source organism: Pelodiscus sinensis (assembly GCF_052426305.1). NCBI lineage: Eukaryota > Metazoa > Chordata > Testudines > Trionychidae > Pelodiscus > Pelodiscus sinensis. The sequence continues at coordinate 90,718,668 of NC_143053.1, forward strand.
CCCGAGCAGACAGTGCTGTGTCCATAAGAGAGCTCTTCTTATTTACATAGTTACCACCTCTCGTAGAGATGGATTGACTATGCTGATGGAAGAAACAATTCTGCTGTCATAGTAGCATCTTCACTGACTATAACAGATTTTACATAGTGGTATTATGATATTTCCTGTCTTATTATCTAGCCCTTTTTTAATGGTTCCTAATATCCTATGAGCTTTTTTGACTGCCACTGAACATGGAGCAGGTATTTTCAGAGAGCTATACACAATGACTCCAAGATCTCTTTCTTGAGTGGTAACAGCTAATTTATGTATTTATTTATTTTACCCCACCTCTCTATTTAAAATATTCCAGGTGGCTTACAATTTTTTAAACACAATATAAATATATATATAGATATAAAATTAAAATACGAGATAACATTTTTATAAAATAAAAATTTATAGAGCCCTACAAATCCGTGGATATCCACTTTTTGTCCACAATTATCCACATCCAGGAATGTGGATGTGGTGATCCACAGCTCATTTTTGTGGGTTTGGATGTGGAAACAAATTTGTATTTAGTACTTTGCAAAATTTGCAGATATAACCTTTGTAGTTGTCAATGCAGTTGTCTGTGGCTCATTTTTTGTGGATATATATGAGGATGTCAACACAAATTTTGTATCCGCGCTAATAGTCTGTAATAAGTACTAATTTAGAACCATCATATTATCTGTACAGTTGGGATTATGTTTTATGTTTATCAGCATAGAATTTCATTTGCGTTTTGGCTGTCCTGTCACCAAGTCTTCAAGTCTTCAAGTCGTCAAGCCTTTAAGTCGTCTTCAAGTCATCATTGTCAAGTCCAAGTCGAGTCTCAAGTCACTACAGTTCAAGTCTCAAGTCTCGAGTCCCTAAAGTCATCTTCGAGTCAAGTCCCAAGTCGAGTCTCAAGACTTAATTTAAAAAATGTCAAGTCACTTTTGTACAAGCCATCAATATCAAAATTTTCAAACAATTTTTTTCACCAATTAGGAAGCCTCAAGTCGAGTCTCAAGTCACAAACAATGAACCCAAGTCGAGTCTCAAAGTTGAGTCACCTAGGCCACTTAAGTCGGACTTGAGTTCAAGTCGTGGGACTAGAGTTCAAGTCGTGGGACTCGAGTCAACAACTCTTCCAGTCACCCAGTTTTGTGAAATTCCTTTGTAAATCTACATAGTCAACCTTGGACTAAACTCTCTGCATATTCTAAGCTTGGTTCCCATGCCTTCCACTTCAGTGGCTTCAGTATGGTTTAAGATAATGTAGTGATGTAAAATTACACTCTTTTACAAGTTTGATTCTGTTATCCATCCTCATGAAATATTTTTACTATAGTAATGCTCAGGGGCCCAGGATCAAAGACCCATTAGGAAAGACCCTATATAAACATGTGGATATTTGGTTCCCCTTTTCAGCCTTTTAAAAATACTGCAATGTCCCCAAAATAAAGTGTTGCTAGTAGATGAGGTCATTGCAGATTTCTGCCTGACATTTTCTGGTATCTGATTACAGGAAGACTACTTGAAGTAACCTCCCTCCTCTCTGCCCCATTGCTAAAGTAAGCAATATTTTTTCACTGTGTCTTTTGGTGCCATGTTTGCAACAAGAGTCTGATTGAAGTGCAGTCCACTGGTGTCATTATTTTTATATTACACAGCATCATGCAATTTTTCTAGGCTCTCTTAGAAAGATCTTCCTTAATGCTAAGATGCTATTGTGTATTCCATTTGTAAGTAGATGACTATAAGAACATCTGATTATTCCATGCTGAATCGGATCTATCGTTCATTTATTCTGGCAGCTTTTCTCCATCAATTACCTATCCCAGTTGCTAGAGGAAGATACAAACCCTTTATAATAAATTACAAAGGCAATGACATGCCCAAGTGGTTTTTTTTCCAAAGCCCGTGCCATTAGGGGTTCTTGTGTGTCCTGAAATGGTGCTTTACATCCCTTATAAATGTTTATTCTAGTTAATGAATATTGCTTATATGTATATATTAATATTGATTTGTGACTTCATTTTCAAAAGTGCTGATAGTCCACATTTACAGTGGACATCCACAGGGTTTATCCGCAAGCCACACATCTAAAAAAGAAGCCCAATCTATCAGGGCAATGAGTACTAGTGGTTAATTTTGTCAAAAAGTTTTCCCTACTGTCAGTTTTGCTTTGCTACCTTTCCATTGCACTGCATGATCCCCTGAGTTTTTGTTGTAAGAAAGGGTTAATCGGAGCACCTACTGACTACTACTTCTGCATGATCATCCAGAAAAACTTGTCAATCTGGCCTTGGATAATTTAATAATGTTACCTCTGTATTTGCACAATTCCCTAGAGAACACTGCAGATTCAAGGATAACCTTGTTTAGTTGTCTAAGGCAGTTGTAAAGCTTCTGACGGCGACCACTCTAGACTGCATAGCAAAATGTTTTAAGCTCTTGTTTTGAGTTCTGTTTACTCTCCTTAGAGAGAGCTAATCAATACTAGACCCTCTCACCTCCTACACTGTCATAATTCAGCTATACACAGAACTGTAGCATGAGCCACCAGACTGAATTTTTTCCTTTTGCATTTACTCATTAAAGCACTTCTCCCTAAGCAGAGTTATCTTGTTCCCTAAATTTTAATTTATTAAGTGTTTCACCTGAAAGCAATCACCCTTGCAGTCAATTCCCAAAATAAAACAGCTGCCTTTTCAATCCAGGCAGCCTATAAATGAAGAAATACACCAGGGAAACAGAATTATATACTCTTTTAGAAGGCAGAGATGTTTTACTGAGACATTCTGACATCAGTCAACCTGTTCTGCATTATGAATAAGCTTGTATTTGAGCTGAGGTAGGGACAAGACAATTAACATACGTTTCTCCAGCTCAATTGCTAAGTTTCTTATGCTTCATATCTTCTTAATTAATCCTCCTTCCTATACTAATTGACCTTTATATGGGCTACTTGAGACCTATAAGCCCTTCAACCGATAGCATTTTTGGCTTCAAATTTTCCTGAAGCATATATTTACATGACAGTTGTAGGTTTAGTGCAGAATAAAAAAGCACATCTTACAAAGATGAATTCTTAATACATTATTCCTTCTGAGGCCTTAAGATTCCACCTTGTATTTGAATGGCCCCTAAATGAGAACATTTAAGGTAGTAGGGGTAAATCAGACAAATCCCATCACAGCAAAATAATCCAAAGAATAAAATCTGAAGTTAACATGCACAATATACAATGTTTGCACAATTCACTTCTCCTTCACGTATGCACATTTTTCATGGCTGTGAAATTGGTGGGGCCCTAAATATAAATGTGAGTAGAGTGAAGGTCACTCACTAGGAAGACCTAAAGGCAGGCCATGAAGCATTTGAAACTAAGGCTATTAACCATAATAAGAAACACAAATGGTATGTGCAGGAGAAGTAGACGAGGAGTCCACCAAACTATGCAGTAACTTCCAAAACGTAACACTCTAAGGTCACAGCTACACTGTGGCTTTATTTCGGAAAAACTGATGCTATTTCGAAATACCATAGTGCATGTCTACACAGCAAGTCATTATTTCAAAATAATTTTGAGATAGAGGGTGTCTTACTCTGACTCCTATAATGCTCATTTCATGAGGAGTAAGGGAAGACAAAGGAAGAAGGTTCTTCCTTCTACTTCCTGCTGGATAGATAGCGCCAAAAGCCTAATTAAGCTATTTTGACTTCACCTACGCAATTGACTTAGCTGAAGTTACGTATCTTAATTCGACTTTTACCCTACAGAGTAGATGTGACCTTCAAGATAATTATAGAAAGTAGTTATAGAAAAGGGTCAATTCAAAGGGGAACACTAGTAAAACAGGGATTCCATCTCAGGCCACACATAGGAACCAGGGAAGTGGTTTATCTCCCCTTCTCCTTTTGCCCTCAGTTCGGAACAGCAGAAGGCACAAGAGGCAGGCACGGACCAATTCACACTGCTGAAACTTTCCAGACTCAGGCACACAGAGCTCATGAGCACCCACAGTGGATTATTCATAAGACTACCACTTGAAGAATCACTGCTTGTGGATGAGGAAATAGATTTTGTGACACATGTCCAGCTGGTTCTAATGGATTATCACAGGTCAATGATCCAGAGGAAGGCAACCAAATTAAATTCAGTGGCTATGGTTCTCCTGTCACTTACAGTGATATACATCAAGAATAACTGAAATCAATGGAATTATGTCAGTGTAATAGGAGTTACAGTGAAAAGGGAATCAAGGCTAAATTTCTTTTCTTTCTCTGTTTAATGCATGTTTGTATATTTTTGGCATCAGGGTAGCCGAGATAGTCTGTACAGGATAAACTTAAAAAACAATACATAATCTGGTAGCACTTTAAAGACTAACAAAACATGTAAATGAGCTCATGAAAGCTCATATGCCCATGAAAGCTCATGATACCATCTACATGTTTTGTTAGTCTTTAAAGAGCTACCATACAATTTGTTGTTTTTTAAGTTTATCCTGAATATTTTTGGTTAGAAAGAAACTCACACTAGATAGTGCATGGAGAGTAAAAGCATTCTACTCTTCTTCTATGCTTTTGAAAAATCATGAGGTTCAGAAGTTTTCAAAATTCACCTGATAAATTCTGCTCACCAATACACAAATGAATAAGTTTGTCTGTTACAAATCTCTGAGTTCTACTAGCTTAAAGCTTTTGAGGCTTTCTCTGATCAAAACCTGTGCCTGATCCTGTTCAGGTGTGCAAGGATCAGGTGATGATGGTGCAAGGCATTCTGAAGCATTCATAGACAAATGTGCCTTGTGCACAGATCAATAACTCTGCTTTATTTCCTCAGGTTATGAGAAGGTACATGCATAAGGGGTAGAAAGCTTATCTCACCTCTCTATTTGGTTCTGATGAGACCACAGTTGGGATACTGTGTCCGTTGTAGGAAGGGTCAACATTCCAAAAAAGCATGTTGATAAACTGGAGTTGGTTCAGAGAATAGACACAGGAATGATTAAGAATTAGAAAACATACCTTAGAGTGATAGACGCAAGTGCTGTGTCTGCACTGGGCCATTTATTCCGGAAAAGCAGCCGCTTTTCCGGAATAAACTGCGAGCTGTCTACACTGGCCCCTTGAATTTCCGGAAAAGCAGTGACGATTTACTGTAAGAAATTAGCTGCTTTTCCGGAAAAACTATGCTGCTCCTGCTTGGGCAAAAGTCCTTTTTCCGGAAAACTGTTCCGGAAAAGGGCCAGTGTAGACAGCACAGTAGTCTTTTCCGGAAAAAAGCCCCGATAGCGAAAATGACGATCGGGGCTTTTTTCCGGAAAAGCGCGTCTACACTGGCCACGGATGCTTTTCTGGAAAAAGGGCTTTTCTGGAAAAGCATCCTGCCAATGTAGATGCTCTTTTTCCGGAAATACTTATAACGGAAAACTGTTCCGTTTTAAGCATTTCCGGAAAAAGGTGCCAGTGTAGACACAGCCACGGAGTTCAGTCCATTATTTTATCACATGAAAGGATGGGGTGGCATAATTACAGTCATTAAGTAGCTGGCTGGAGAGCAAATAATTAATAATGGACTCTTCGAGTAGACAACGTTACAACATGATCCAATGGCAGAAATTAAAGCTTGGACAAATTCTGACTGGAAATAAGGGATACATTTTTGATATGGAGGTAAATAACCACTGGAACAATTTACTAAGGGTCATGGTGAATTCTTCAACACTGACAATTTTTAAATCAAGATTGGATGTTTTTCTAAATGATCTACTGTGGGAATTTTTTCAGGGACATTCTATGACTTGGGCTATACAGTCCAGACTAGATGACTTCTGGCCTTGGAGTCTGTGAGTCTTTGCAAAAAAAGTTTCTATTAAAAGGGGCGGTGTAATATATGGCAACTGGGTAATACCCTTTTAATTACAGAACACTGTGTGTTCACTGGGTTCTGTGTTTTAGAAACCAGTCAGAATTGTTGTACGAAACAGCTAGGTAGTCAGACCTTGCTTGTCTATCTACAGTTAGTAAGCATGGTTATGTGGAACCTTCCCGTGCCTGTGAGATGCTTTCATATGACTATTACATAAGGAGCCAAAGACACAAGAGGTGAGACCCCTATAATCACTGTATAATACTTTGACAGTGAAGCACCAAGAGACAAGCCCTGCTCTAAACCACTCAAAACATTTTCCCCAGCTTTTGCTTTCCTTTTCGATCCTCTTTTCATGGCAGGCCTTTCCCCTAACATAGAGATACAAAATCATTACAAAGTTAAAACGCTTACAGCCATAATTATCTTAGCTTTATCATTAGAGCACATCTTACACTCTCAAATAGCATTATAGGCGTATACTAATTTCCCTTATTTTTTTCCCATATCTGATGTTCACTGAAGCATTCCATATGCACACCCTGAAGAACAGATGGATAACATTGCGAATACAGTGCATTGTATGGGTAAGAAATATGGCACCAAATAAAATTCTCCTTATGTCAGCTCCTTTTGTTTTACTATTACACATTATTGGTGCTGCAGTAGCGCCTCTGCGCCCCAGTCATACACCAAAAGCCTATTGTACTAGACTCTGCACAAATAGAATTAAATGTTCCTTCCACCCCCCGCAACAGGACCCAGTCTCGAGGACCTTTGTTTTATTTTATACATTTTTTTAGTTTCTAAGAACCCCTGATCCTGCCATTTTCTGAAGTGAATATGAATTTATTAACTTATAAAATTCCATATCAGCTCAGATTAGCAGTCCATCTAGTCCTGTATACTGTTTTCAACAGTAGCTGGCACCAGCTGGCTCAAAGTATGATTCAAGATGGCCTCCAATAGGCAGTTATTGAATAAATTACCCACTGGGAATAATTTATCCACTAGACCTCATTAATTAAAGGTTGGTTTATATCCCAAACAGGAAGATTTATATCCCTTCCAAATCCTTCAGCTCACAAGCTCTCTGCTTGTCCAAATAACCAAGACTGACCTCCAATACCTTGTTTGTGACCCTTTTATTAGCATACTCCACATCTATTTTCAAAGTCCCTTAGACGTATCATCGCCTACCTGTGGTATCTAATTTTCAAATTCTAATTTTTTTTCCTCCAGAATACTTTACAGTTTCTCCTGTTTTTCTCTGCATACGTTGAAATAATTGCTTGCATGTGTAATATGTGCAAGCACATCTGCCTCCGAGTGAGTTGCTGTGTTCACTACTCAATGAAGCAATGAAGCATTTGAAATGCAAGAGCATCCCTTGGACGTTGTTGCAAGCTGATAATTCTTCATGCTCTGAATGTTGCATCTCTTGCATCCTGTGTCTCCATTTTAAAATGACATGTTACATGACTGTGTTTTTATCAATACTTTAAAAAAAAAAAAAAAAGCAAAACCAAAGTCACCGGACTGTATTTTGTTTGTTCCGATGAATTCTTGCCAAACAAAATAAGGCTGCCTATATTATGTTGTTTAGATGAGTGTCTCCTTATTCTTACGATACACAAAGGACATTTAACTGAAAGCTAGTTATGGTAAATCAACCTTCATATATATATATAACATGAATGTACACAAATGCCCTGTATTTCCTCTCCCCATCTCTGACTTTGTGCCTGTTTGGGAACATTGGGTTTAGCAGACTGAACAATTGAGCAGATGTGAATGAAGTCCATAATAAATTCAGTGTGCAGAAAGCATGGAGCAAATTTACAATGGTACTCTAGCCAATTCAAGACCCAATTAACAGAGAATTTGCAATCTGGTCAGAATAAGGGTGCAAATAAAACAGGAAGCCACATTATAGCATTTAGTAAAGTAAAACTAAACTTCTAAAGGGTTGCAAAACATTCTGAGGAAAAGACACCTTAATCCTAAATCTAAACAATTGAGATATTTTAAAAATAATGACATGTAGAGGACACTGCAGCTATACAATAAACATCTTGTATATATTGTAAATTTATATATGCCATATAAATGTATTACTGTAAAACTAATTAAGTAGATTTTATTGTCTAAGGAGCTCACTAAAGTAAGTTTTACTGTTTATTATTCTGCAAAACACAAAATCCAGGTAGATTTAATAAAGAAAAGTAGGCAGTAAAATATTTGGTACAGCTATGCAGTTTTGCACTAACCTGGATAAATTAGCCAAGAGTTTGACTTTGGAGTTTCTTTATGGGATTGGCCATATTTTATTTTTCAGACCTAAAATGAAAACAAAATAGAGCTCTGCATCGAATATCAGCTTTGCAAATGCTTCCATCAGCCAAAAATAAAAAAGAATGAACTGAATACAAAGACATCATCCTGTGCTTAGAACAGGTATAAATGAAATCAGGTTTTCATCAGAAACTTTTAACATTCTGCAATTTACTATTTATTCTGTTCAGAAAGATTAAGGCTAAGAACAAAAGTATTTATATAAGTTTTCATTTGAACAAGTTTTATATTTGTTTTAATCCCTAAAAAGAGAGTAATTAAATCATGTACATTTGAAAGATCAGGATTTTACAAAGCAAACCCCTTATATGTGTATCACAATAGTTTCTAAGGGTACGTCTACATTGCATGGCTATTTCGGGATACCCGTATCCTGAAATAGCTACTTCGCATCTACACAAGCCACCCGTTATTTTGAAATATTTTTAGAAATAATGGGCATGCTATTTCGCCATTCTGGTAAAACTTGTTGCACGAGGGATAAGTGATGGCTCAAAATAGCAGATTGTTTTGAAATATGGTGCCGTGTAGATGCACCAAATTTCAAAATAAGCTATTTTGAAATAGTTTTGAAATAAGAGACACAATTTGTTCTTATTATTATTTCAAGATTAGGGTGCTGAGTAGACAAATTATTTCAAGATTAGGGTGCTGTGTAGACACATCCAAAGAGAAGATGCATGAAGCATTAGCCATGTTAAAACCTGTATTTTATTATAAAAATACAGCCCCTATTCCATGGGTACTAGTACAGGGCACTGAGCACTGGCACAATTTTCCACAAGCTGTGGTGATTTTAGCTGATACTTCACTTCTGAGCATTGCAAATGTATAGAGCTGTGTTTTTCAAACTGTGGGTCCCAACCCCCCGGGGGGTCACGAGCAACTTAGAGACGGGTTGCGGTATCACAAAGTTTGAGAACCCCTGGGGCTCGTCTACATTGGCCCCTTTTCTGGAAGGGGCATGTTAATTTCAGACATCGTAATAGGGAAATCCGCGGGCGATTTAAATATCCCCCGCGGCATTTAAATAAAAATGTCCGCCGCTTTTTTCCGGCTTTTAGAAAAGCCGGAAAAGAGCGTCTACACTGGCCCCGATCCTCCGGAAAAAGCGCCCTTTTCCGGAGGATCTTATTCCTACTTCAAAGTTCTCAAATGTCAAAGTAGGAATAAGATCCTCCGGAAAAGGGCGCTTTTTCCGGAGGATCGGGGCCAGTGTAGACGCTCTTTTCCGGCTTTTCTAAAAGCCGGAAAAAAGCGGCGGACATTTTTATTTAAATGCCGCGGGGGATATTTAAATCCCCCGCGGATTTCCCTATTACGATCTCTGAAATTAACATGCCCCTTCCGGAAAAGGGGCCAGTGTAGACGTAGCCCTGGTGTAAAGAATACTGGTGCTGCTGGTGTCCCAAAGCTGCCCGGGTCTGTATGCTGCTAGTTAGTTTACTGCAATGAGGCCTGCCAAATTAATTGCAGAATGTCATGGGAAAGCATTCTGCCTTCTTTAGAAACCTTCAGGAAAGGCCTGCAGAATTTCTCCATGAAAGTTTAATTGAGATCTCTTGGGAGGTTACGTGGGACTTCCATGTATAAAATAAATGGATCTGCAGGCCCCCTTTCCCTACCTAACCTTGCAGGGCAATGAAAGGCAGCTAAATCCACCTCTCTTATCAAGTAAAGCAATGAAAAGGAGATACCTGTGTCCTGCTAATGTGGAACTGGGCTGAGCGTCATCTTCACATTGATACATTTTAAGGGAAAATTCATGCACCTTTATCTGAGGTTCCATCCTCTGGATTTGGCTCATCTGTGCTTAGCTGATTGGACAGGCTAAATTTCAATGAAGTTTCCTAACATATCCTGGCTTATGGCATAGCTGGATGTCCGCCACTCCACTGGGTATCCCTCCTCCTCCTTCTCCTTCATGTTCACAATAGGGATCTCTGTTTCAGGCTCTAATGAGGTATCTGTGATTGCCTGAGAGGTACTGATGGGGTCTCTGCCAAATATTCTATGTAGCTTTTTGTAAAAGTTACAGGTCTGTGGTATGGCACCAGATGGACTGTGGCCTCCCTGGACTTGTAGTATGCCTGGTGCAATTCCTCCATTTTCACACGGCTCTGCTCCTGATCCATGATGCATCCTTCCACCTGAATCTCTTGTAAAATCTAATTGTAGATGCCCAAGTTTCTATAAATGGTCTGGATGCCTGCACAGACTTTTCTCTTCGAAAGCTCAGGAGATCCATTTCCTCCTATTTATTCCAGGCAGCAGCTGCATGGAGACCACATAGCCCTCCTAGTCAGCTGGAGAGTTGCACACAAGGGAGAGCTGCTACGTGTGCTCACCAAGTTGGGAAATTAGGAAAAGGCATTTAAAAAATAGGAGGGGTCTTTCAGTTCTCAGTGCTGCTAGAGATTACTTGTATTACCTCATCACTTTAACAGGATGCTTATGTCAGCAAAAGATTTATTTGCCATAAGCAAATTTAAGGGTGCGTCTACATTGCACTCATAGCTCGAAATAAGCGACACAATTTGAACCACTCAGATTGCATAGCTTATTTTGAAATTTGGCGCTGTCTACACAGCACTTATTTTGAAATAAATTGCTGTTCTGAAATGTCCTTTACTCCTCATGGAATGAGGTTAATAGGGACCTTGGAAAAATGAGCCCGTTATATTTCAAAATAATGGACACGCTCAAAAGACATGGAATAGCTATTTCGGGATACCCCAGGCATCCTGAAATAGCACTGCAGTGTAGATGTAGTCTAAGGGTGGAAACATGCACAAATGAACCGATGCCAGGTAACTTATGATATTAACCTAACTTTGTAATGTAGATCAGGCATAGTACTTAAGTTAGGGCACTGCTGTTTTGAATTAGGTAAATTGGTTTCACTCCTTATCTTCCCACCCTATTCTTGAATTTTGAATGGTTTTACAACTAACCACAAAATGAATCTTTGGATGAGTGCATTTTCTCTAATTGCAACCAGGCTATGCCAAGATACCACGAGAATGCAGTGGAAATATAACAAGAACAGTCTATTTTCAGGCTCTGGAGGCTCAAATTATTTAGATAAAATGTCCATTTCAAACTAGACCCAAATTCTGAATCTTTGGAGTTTTCTGTCCCTAGTGGTAATTTTATCTATACCTTGTGTAAGTCTGCATTAAATACACAAGATTCCGTAAAATCAGCTTTGAAAGCTCTGATAGTGAATTTTTTAAAATGCACAACAGTAAAGTGCAAGATAATATGAGATGCAGAACAACTGGGCTTTATCTTGTCTTGAAAGTTCTTTTTTTAAAGTACTCCTTCTTTGATGTTTACTTAAGAGTCATGTGAATCTAATCCACTATTGTCCTGATTCCAAGCCCAGTCTGTCTTATATGGGCTTTGGATCAGGTTCTTTATTATCAATGTTATTTTTGGGAGAAATTATGTTTTGTTTTGGAAAGAATAAATACAGTAAAGATCAGTGGGAAATCTTACAATTACAGAAAGCTGCAATGTGATGAAGTGACACAAGCTGTTTAAATAGGAAGAGTTTTGAAAATGTGCATCTCATTTAAAGATTGTGTGAGAGAGTTGGGATTAGATCTACAAATACAAAAATGTAGATCCTCAACCTCTCCCCACCTCAAACACAGCTATTACTAACCCACTGGCAAAATCTCCAAGGCATTAATATTTCTGTCGTTGGTTATGTATGCAGCTGCCTAAGCCTGACACTCAGGAGCCTAGCTTATACATAAGTCCCAGCAGGATATTAGGTTAGTGTTTTTCCACCTGTCTCATCCCGGATGCCCAGTCCGAGAAGGGTGGTCCGAGAACACCATGGCTACGTCTAGACTGGCATGATTTTCCGCAAATGCTTTTAACAGAAAAGTTTTTCGTTACAAGCATTTGCGGAAAAGAGCGTCTAGATTGGCACGGATGCTTTTCCGCAAAAGCACTTTTTGTGGAAAAGCGTCCGTGCCAATCTAGACGCGCTTTTGCGCAAAAAAGCCCCGATCGCCATTTTCACGATCGGGGCTTTTTTGTGCAAAACAAATCTGAGCTGTCTACATTGGCCCTTTTGCCCGAATGGGAGCAGCATAGTATTTCCACAAGAAGCACTGATTTCAGACAGTAGGAAGTCAGTGTTCTTGTGGAAATTCAAGTGTCCAGTGTAGACAGCTGGCAAGTTTTTCTGCAAAACCTGATGCTTTTGCGGAAAAACTTGCCAGTCTAGACACAGCCCATGTGGATTGGGTCTCACACAAATCATGGGAGGGTGATTCTGTCTATTGGATAACTATTAGTCAAGTGGTTACAGCCCTTACCTAGGATGTGAGGAGACCATTTCAACCCCCCCTCTGCCTCAGATGGGTTCAAATCCCTGCTCTATACCTCCCCATCTCTCAGGTAAGTGTTCCAAGAACTGGAATATGGCATATTCTGGTGTGTGTGTGTGGAGGGGGGGAGGTGAGGAGGGAGGGCTCTCAATCTCTCTTACTGAAGGTGTTCCACTGGGATAAATAAATAGCCACTAGAACAGAGCCTGGATCTTGGGTCTCTCACAGCCCAGTGAGTGTCCTAGCCACTCAGTAGTTTGCTCTCTGGCCTGTGATTATGAAGTATTTCATCGATATGGGCATAGCTTTAGAGGGAGAGGAGAGACATCCACTCCAGAATACCCATATTCCTCATGTTTGTGGTGGAGGGAGAACTGGATTCAAATCCCTGATCCACATGAGGAAGATAGCAGAATTGAATCTGAGTCTCTCGCAACCTTGGATGAGATCTCTAATAGGAATGTCCATTTTCTAGCCAGTTCTGTTGACAACACATTCACTTCCATTCTTCTGTTGTTTTAATTAATATGGTGACAAAAAGCAGTAATGTAGTCAAGCAAAGCATTCGTTTCCCAATAAAAATCATAAGGACGTAGACACTTCAACTCCTGTCAATTTAAATATGAAGAACAGATTAAACTGTGGTATAGGCCAAAAGGCCCTTAGAAAAAATACCAGATCTCTGATAGTCACATCTAGTTTTTCCTTTACTGCCATTTGCATTTGAAATACTAGCAAACAAACAACCACAAACTCTATTCAAAATCCTTGGCATTAGCAGCCCAGGTTTGCAGATCATTTCCCAAGTAGTTCAGGATGGATCACTGTAAATACACACTGCCTTCTGCTTCAGAATCAGCACTACTGTAGGAAACAGACTCCCAACGTGTTTATATAAAAACAGAATGGAACAGAAAATATCATAATAAAATTGCCCCAGGAAGTAGGTGTGTAGGGTAAATCATATGCTGCTCAAATACTAATTCTTGTTTTGCTTTCCATGCAAGCATTAAAAAAAGGACAAAACAAAAGTAAGAGACATCATCATAGATTAGCCCAACGTAAATGAAAGAAAGAAAGCGAGCTGAAAATTGGTAGAAGAGTTGATTTCACTACATGTTTATGTTAATAGGGTATTTGACTTTTGAATGCTTCATAAACCTTGTTATGTTCAGTGCTATTTGAGGTAGTAAAACAGCTGGAACTCTGCCAGAAGCTTTAATTGGAATCAGCTTAGCAGGGGCTGACAAGGTTTCCTAGTGTTTAGTTTCAAACTTATTATAAAAATGCAAAATTATGTGCTATTCATTTTCTATTCCTCTTTGGTGTGTGCCCATAAAGGTGAGACATAGCTGTGCTAGAAAATAGATTTTTTTTTCTTGTGTGCCCCGGGCCAGTGCTTTAAATAGGGCAACATGGGTATTGTCTTTTATAATTAGAAATTGCTTTGCTTTAGATGCTGCAAAGATTATTGTGGAATTCTTTCCTTATGGCACATCTTGATTATTGATTAAACAAAGATGTCAGATGGACATACCATTGTCCACAACAGTAGCAATAAGTGACTATGTTGTGTGATCAGAATTTATCACTGAAGAAGCCACCATATGGATAACTTAATTGCATCTCTTCTGCCCAGAAATTCAAATAGGGTGGAACAGATCAGAGCTTCTAGCCATATAGGACAAGAAAGGAGTTGTTTTAGGCACCAGTCCCACCAGCTGATCCATGAAGGTGGACTCTAAAGCAATGGTTCCATCACTTGGACTATCTTGGGGTATGTCTACACAACAATGTTATTTCAGAATAACTGATGTCATTCCAAAATAATATAGTCCAAGTCTATACTAGAAGCAGTTATTTCGACATAATGTCAAAATAATTTTGAGCTGGAGGACTTCTTAGTCCGACTCCTATAACCCTCATTTTACAAGGAGTAAGGGAAGTCAGAGGAAGAGTGCCCTCTCAGACTTCCTGCTGTGTAGACAGTGCCAAAAGTAGAAATAAGCTATTTTGAATTAAGCTACACTATTGACGTACCTCAAGATGCATATCTTATTTTGACTGTAGCCCTGCTGTGTAGATGTGTCTTTGCAGATCAGGGCTTGACTCTGTAACTCATTAAATGTTTCAAGTTCTGGACTAAGGAAGAAGAAGTCTTCACTCATTATCTATCAATACAATTTAATAGACTAAAACTGTCCCCTATCCTGAGCTTCTCAAAATGTTGGCATAATTTCTTGGAAGTCTGTGTCTGATAAATTTAGATCAAACAAAAATGTTCAAAAATGTAACTGATAGAGAAAAGTGACTTCCACTAAGGCTGTTAAGATAGGAATGAATCCCAGGTCCATGTTATATTCTCAAGGGGCCAAATGTAGTCAAGAAAGTCATGTCTGACAGAAATAATATTCTCAAAGTTTTAATAGAAAAGTTTTATCTTGGGAAACAGAAATTTCCTGGAAAATGCTACTTCACCTGTAAAACTATTTTTGGTAGGATATTAACTGTCAATCATAGACTGTATCACAACTATTCCCATTGAGTGAAAAGCAGTTAGTTCAGAACTTTCCTATTTAAATAGTTAAAATTCTGGTTGTGTTTTGAAGAGTCCCCTAGCCACCATTTGTCTGGAGTGGAAGTTTGGCATATGATGAATGAAATGTGGATGAATAAAATAGCCCAAACACACTAATTTCTTTAGAGAAAACTTAAAAAACAACAAGTAATCTAGTAGCACCTTAAAGACTAACTAAACATGTAGATGGCATCTTGAGCTTTCGTGCGCAAAACCCACTTCTTCAGATGACTGGAGTATAATAAGTTCAGATCCAAGAATAAATAAGGGAATCGGGGGGGGGGGGGGGGGGGGGGGAAGGGAGGTGAGAGAAAAAGAGAGACAGTGAGTAGATAGTACAAATAGCTACAAGAAGCTGTTAAGAACCATTAGAACCTCCATTGTTTGTTTGGTTGTTTAAGTCATTAAAAGGTGGAAGACAGTGTGCAAGCCATCCTATATCCGGATTTAGAACATTAGCATAAGAATTAAACTTGTGAATGAAATTAAGTTCCAATCTGTCTCTGTGGGTATTTAGCTTGTGGAATTGGTCTGAAACAAAACAGCAACTTGGAGATCCATTAATGAGTGTCCAGGAACATTAAAGTGTTCTCCAACAGGCTTTTGTGCGTTGCCTTTTTGGATATCTGATTTGTGTCCATTCATTGTTTCCCATAGAGACCACAAATTATTTTGGCAGCCCAACTTCCAACCAGAGGCCTCATTATTATAAAACCTTGAATTCAATCAGAGTATTCAGATGTACTTGTCTGTAGAATTGGAACCATATGCAGGGCCAGCCTGAGCCCTTTTGGCGCCCTGGGCCTGGGTGCGTGACACCACCCCCGGGCACACGGCACATGTGTGAGCTTGCCCGTGGGGCACAGGCCCGCCCCTAGGGCACACGGTGCATGCACGCACCAGCCACGGCCGCTGGCGTGCAGCCTGGGCTCTGCCCCCGGGACGCACGGCGCATGTACTGCCCAGCCAGGGCCCCGCGGCCGTCGGGGGAAGGGCGCTGCTGGCCGGCGCCGTGCAGTCGGCGCTGAGGGAGCCGGGCGCGCTGCACTTGATGGCAGCTGTAAGGTGCCCCCCATCGGTTGGCGCTCTGGGCAGCTGCCTGGCTCACCTATGCCTCCGTCCGGCCCTGGCCATATGTACTCAGTTTGGGTACGTCTACACTACAGCGCTAGTTCGAACTAACTTAGTTCGAATTAGTTAATTCGAACTAAGCTAGTTCGAACTAACGCATCTAGAACTAAAAACTAGTTCGAACTAGCGTTTTGCTAGTTCGAACTAGTAAGTCCACATTGAGTGGACTCTGAACAGGGCTTAAGGATGGCCGGAAGCAGTGCCGGCAGGGCATAAAAGGAGGACTTAGAGCATGGAGATACTGTCTCAGGCTAGCCGAGGGCTGCGCTTAAAGGGTCCCGACCCCCACCCCGGACACACAGTTCTAAGGGGTGCCCCGCTTGCAAAGAAGTTCTGGCTTGGAGTGCCCTGAGTGCCCACACTGGGCACATCACATCACACCACTCGGCCATCAGACCGGCTGCACTTGCCGCAGGCTGCCATCTGGGGAGAGGGAGTAATTGGGGGGCTGCAGGAGAGCTTCCACCCCCAGAAGCCCGCAGAGCCAGCCCAGTCCTCCCCATCGGGGGCTCGTACCCCATTCCTCCCTCACCTCCTTCCACTTGCCCTTCCCTAGCCCCCCTTCTTCTTGATGTACAAAATAAAGATAACGTTTCTTCCAACATTGACTCTGTCTTTATTGAAAAAAACTGGGGGAGACTGGGAAAAGGAGGTGGGAGAGGGGAAGAGAAAGGCTGGGAGAGGGGAGGGCAACTAACATGATCAGGGGTTGGGAACAGGTCCCAGATGAAGAGAGGCTACAGAGACTGGGACTGTTCAGCTTAGAAAAGAGGAGACGGAGGGGGGACAGGATAGAGGTCTGTAAAAGCAGGGGTTGGGTGGAGAGGGTGCATTCAGAAAAGTTCTTCATGAGTTCCCATAAAGAAGGACTAGAGGACACCAAAGGAAAGGAATGGGTAGCAGGCTTGAAACTAGTAAGAGAAAGTTGTTCTTCTTGACAAAGCAAATAGTTAACCTGTGGAACTCCTTGCTGCAGGAGGCTGTGAAGGCTAGAACTAGAACAGAGTTTAAAGGGAAGTGAGATCAAGTCATGGAGGTTGGGTCCATGGAGTCCTATTAGCCAGAGGGTAGGAGTGGTGTCCCTGCCCAAAGTTTGTGGAAGGCTGGAGAGGGATGGCACGAGACAAATGGCTTGGTCATTGTCTTCGGTCCATCCCCTCCAGGGTCCCTAGGGTTGGCCGCTGTGGGCAGACAGGCTACTGGGCTAGATGGACCTTTGGTCTGACCCAGGACGGCCAGTGTAAGCTCAGGGCTCAGTGTCGGGGGTCTCAGTGGACCCCCTTGATTTTCATGCACACCTGGTCCTGGGTGGCCAGGCTGGTAGCTCTCCTGCCCTAGACGGCCACTTTCCTGTGCCTAGTGCGGAGATCGTGGACGAGGTCCACGATGTCCGCACTAGCCCAGGAAGGTGCCCGCCTCTTGCGGTCCAGGGCAAGCTCCCGGGAGCCGCCAGCCTGGTCCCGGCAAGAGGGGGTGGGCTGGGGGGCATCGGGTGGGTGGCTCTGTGCCGTGCCAGGTGCAGGGTCTGCTAGCTGGGTGCTGGCAGGCTTGCACCTGGCACGGGCACCGTAGCCAGCCCGTGCCCCTTTAAGGGGTCCGGGGCCGGGAGGGGGGCATAGAGTTTCCCTGGTGTTGGCCAGAGTGGCCACCAGGGAAACCTGGGGAGGGCTAGCCTCCCACTAGTTCGAACTAAAGGGCTACACAGCCCTTAGTTCGAACTAGCTAGTTCGAACTAGGCGTTAGTCCTCGTAAAATGAGGTTTACTAGTTCGAACTAAGCGCTCCGCTAGTTCGATTCAAATTCGAACTAGCGGAGCGCTAGTGTAGCGCATAGGAAAGTTAGTTCGAACTAACGTCCGTTAGTTCGAACTAACTTTCTAGTGTAGACATACCCTTTGGTACTAGTGAAATCACAGTTTACTCTTTCTAATTCACAATACCTGTAAGTCCATTCATTCTGTATTCCAGCTGTTGCCATCTTTAGTTTCACACTAAGACTACTAATTGTCTATATTTTGCTGTATTTAAGGAACATTGTCTTGCACTTAAATGAAAAAAATTAATTAAACTGCCTTCCACATTATTATATTACTAAATGAATTGGGTATATGCTGGGAGAATCTTAATCTAAGTCATGATATAAGCAGCTCATAACAGTAAGAGCATTATATGGCAAACCTGTGGTTAACGAAATTGTAAAGCAGTCAGAAAAAATAGGAGAAATGCTTCTTACTCCTCTAATGGAGTCCAGAAAATGGTGAGTTACTAATTTCTATTATGTACTCATTGCTCTTTAAACTGTCTCTCCCAAAATAAAATAATTTTTCTTCAGCTCTCTGGACTGACACTGGTAGTAAAAAGTAAACATGGATGATAAAAAACAAGAACCTCTAGCCCTCAAGGTTCCAGTAAAAAGTTGGTCAATAGGCACCAACTGGGAGTCAAGGTCTGTTTATGCTCAATTTATCTTTCTTGGTGCAAAGGCTTTCTGCCTCCCCTTTGCAGAGGGGGAGTTGTGAAAGTAGTTGACATAACTGGGCCAGTTGCTTTTTATTTCTAGTGTGCTGTGTGGAATGCTTGAAAGCAAGCCTCTGTGCTCAGTAATTGGCCGATAAAGCTCAATATCTTCCAAATTATGGTCATAGTTCATTCAGGAAAACACTCCTTAACATCAAATGAAAATAGGAGCAACACAAGTTGTATCAGTAACCAATTCAATACTACAGCACATTGTGTCATCCTTGGAGTTTTGTTTATGTACCCTCTGATAGAACTGTTGTTCCAACATTTTTTATTCTAGTACTTCAGTGCTGCAGTGAAACTTCCCACACTCACATGGCAGAAATAGAAAGCTATGATGGGAACTACAAGTGTGAATTAGGATTATTCAGAGACACAAAACATACTCCAAATCCTGACATTCTGCCAACAATGCCCAAGCTACCAAAGGACAAACAAAGCTAAATAGTATAATCTGATTGACCAGTGGATAAGAGATCAGCAAAACCAAAACATCTAGCGACTAGAAGGAGGCAGCTGGCAAGGTCAAACAACAAAATCTGAACGAATGGCAAATTGATCAGATATAAGAATCAAGTGTGGTGGAAGAATAAAGTTCAAAAACTTGCAAAAATATTGAGAAGGCCGATGCAGCATGATTTTGTACTTCATATATATTTAAAAGAACATATTTTTCGGTCCTAAATTTTTTAAAGAGATGAGTGCACCATGATGGCCCTTCTTAAATCCCTCTCAACCATTACTGATTTTCCGGACCTGGTTCCACTAGATGCAATGACGTTTTTCTCTGCTTACTGTTTGTTTTGTTCTCACTGTGTACATGCTCTGCAAACATGAATGATGATAAACAAACACAATAGGCAGGAGCCATAAATTTCCTCTCTGCAGTCACTTTTCTGAAAAGGAAAAATACATTTTCAGCGCCAATACTGTGGTGCCGTGAGTGGTTAACATGATAGAAAGGAAACATTAGTTTAGATAATCCATATGATGGCCTGTTTTTATCCAGGTAGCTGGTAAATTCATGTTCTAAGATTGGTCCATTCTTTTGGATACATGGATATATGGTTGCACCAAGCACAGCTTAAAATGAAGTGCCTGAAATCAACTGGACCATTCAACAATCAAAAATCACTCTCTCTCTCTTTCTCTCTCTCTGAAGGGAAAGACTGAGTGCTGGAAGATCCTTCCTTTCACAGTAGAACCAAAGAGATATGAACACCAGATTTATAGACTGACCAATCAACTGCACAACTTGTGGAAGTAATCCATCAGGCAGCAGCGGAGGGAAAAACCCTCAGCAAATACAGTATTGCTGTACTTCAGGGGTCCTCAACCTTTTTCTTTTAGATGCCCATCTCCAACATACTATAAAAACTCCAGGGACCAGCAGGAGGGAAGAAGCCCCAGGGTGTTAGCCCTTTGTGGCTCCAGGCTTCAGCTACAGTGGAGGGAAGGCTCAGGTAGGGTGGGGGGAGGGGTTGAGGCTGCAGCTACAGGGTGGAGGGCTCAGGGCTTTAGATCCAGTGGGAGTGCTGGGGATCCATGGTTCAGCTTCGCAGTTCTGTGCCTGGCTTTACTTGAGCTCCACAGGGACAGCGGGGCTTGAGGTTTTAGCTACTTGGGGAGCGTTGATTTCAGCCCCGGCACTCCTCCCATAGCTAACGCCCTGATCCCTGGTGTGTTCTCCTCCTCCCCTAGCTAACACCCAGAATGGAGCTGTGAGGAGCTCCTATCCCCCAATGTCACCCCCAGCTGAAACTGAACTCCATTGCTCCTTACAGCTCCAAAAACCCTGAGCCCTGGTGCTCCAGCAGGACAGTACCCTGAAGCCACCCTGAAGGGGTCAGAGGTCATGACTACCGTCCCCACCCAGAGTTCTGAACCCACCGTCCTGCAGCCCAGGACGTCCCGAACCTGTGTCTGCAGTCCAGACTCTCTTGTTCAGAGTTACAACCAGCCTCCATTCCTGAGGTGTCCATTAGTCTAAGGTCCTATGATACTGGGAGCAGAGACACTATTAAGCTCATTTTGGAAGAGGAGATACTCTGATAAGGATAAAGAGGAAAATGCTAGAAAACATCTCTTTTAAAAAAGGATTTTTATCAAGGTGGCATAGAAAAACTTGATATAAATTTGACAGTAAACTTGTATAACTTTTTCAGTCTGAGTCTAGGAATGTGCTTGGTCACTAAGGGTATATCTACACAGCAGGGCTAAAATCAAATGAAGCTACACAACTTCAGCTATGTGAATTGAGTAACTTAAATCCAAATGGCTTAAGTCGACTTTTGGCACTGTCTGCACAGCAGGAAGGTAAAGAAAGAACGGTCTTCCTTTGACTTTCCTTACTCCTCATGAAATGGGAGTTACCAGGAGTCAGAGTAAGAAATCCTCCAGATTGACATTATTTTGAAATAAAGGCTTGTAGTGTAGATGTGCACTATGGTATTTCGGAATAACGCTGCTGCGTAGACTTACCCTAAGGGACAGAAACTAGGATAAAAATCCTTGTTTGATGGAGTTGGTGAGATTAGAGCCACACGAAAATAGGTTTATATTTGTCACAGGGTCTGTTTAGCACAATTCATAGGCCTCACCATCAACACTAAAATGTTTACAGACACAGGCAACAGCTGTTGCCTACTATTCTTAGGTGTATACTGCTAAAATTGGGCTGAGTTATTCTTCAGTCATAAACCTGATCACTGTTGATTACATCTTACTCCCCTGCTGCCATGCCATCAGTATTTTCTCTACACATCTCACTTTATTCCAGTCAAAGTCTTTCCTCATCCACAAACTCAAATATCAGTTAATCACTCGACAAAATTGTATGCATCCCGGAAACCTTTTCATATCAATCTTCTACCACAAAATTAGCTACATCATACTAATCCTCCACATTGATTAGCACAATTTACCCTGTTATTTTTGGTATCTGATCCTTTCCTGCCCTAAACTTCACCAGTTTAATAAAAACCTCACCTCTGGGTTTCAAAGCTTCCACAAATGCAAATGAATGAATGGGAGTGATTTTTAAGAGCTAGCAGATTTCCTATTATGTTTTAAAATAATTTATAAACATTAATATTTTACTTTGTTATAGAGATTATTGTAACTAAATAACATGATAATTTCATCTCTTATGTTTCTTTAAAAGGACTTCGGTGTTTTAAACGAGTTTGTTTTCTCAGAAAAAAGTAATTAAGAGATTACTTAATGATGTAATATGCAAACCAGAGAACAAGGGTATAATGTATTGTTTTAGATACTACTTAAAAGCACCTCCTACTGTTTGCAAATTGGATTACAGAGTTGCTTAAACATCATTTGGGCAGGGAACACTAGAAACTGCTGCAAACAGTTGATATCTTCCTTGTATTTTGGAGCTGTTGTAATGGAGCACTGTAGGAAGCTAGGGCCTTTCATATATGAGAGTGAATTGTGAACTTTGACCCTAAACTGCATGGTTATCTGGGAAATGTAGTTAACTGACTGAGTGATAATTTTGTTTGTGTGACTGATTAAATAAAATAATGTTCTTTACTGAAGCCAGGCCCGTAGAATCTTTTCCTGGTATAGTAATACCATTTAAAATATGATAGAAATGTAGCCGTGTTAGTCTGGTGTAGCTGAAGCAAAATACAGGACTATGTAGCACTTTAAAGACTAACCAGATGGTATATTGGATGATGAGCTTTCATGATCTGAGGAAGTGGGTCTGGCCCATGAAAGCTCATCATCTAATATACCATCTGGTTAGTCTTTAAAGTGCTACATAGTCCTGTATTTTATTTAAAAATATGATTTTTTTACAGATTTCTTAACTGGCATAAAACCTAGTGTAGACGCAACATTCTGCTCTCGTTTGTTGGTATATTTTATCTAGAGGGACTCGAATAAGCTATACCAGGAAAAAGCACTCTTTCACCAGAATAAAATACAGCTACAGCAGAAGGGCAGACCTTCTAGAGCAGACTAAGCCCGGGATAATTTTTTGTATGAAAACCAGGTGATGAGTAACATGGAATATCTGCAGTTTGTGAGCACTGAAGTGAGACTATTTTTTTAAACAGAAAAAAAATAATGCTTTTGAAGGGGGAGTAAAGGAAAGAGAATAATAATCTCCTTCTGCAATGTGGGGCTGATTACAATTGTTACTTTTGGTCTGTTTTAACAAGGTAGGGTGAAGTTTCTGATTAAGATAACTGGGAATATGAAGCCATCTTTTCTGGGCCAGAAATGTTGAAGCTCATTTATCATGATGTACATCTACCTTCAGCTCATGCCCACTGCAGCCCTTGAGAAGCCGGTGACCTATCACCGTAACTTCAGCTGATGCCTTAGACTTCCCACCTTCAGCTGATGACATCTCCAGCCCTGGAGAAGCTGGTGATGGGTGCCCATATGCTCCAGAGACCGGGGGGAGGGAGATATTTGCATATCTGTAATGATTTCATATACAGCAGTGGGTGGGAGCATGATGTAAGAGTTATTCGGTTCTTTTTCTTCTCACAGCCCAGTCAAAAGAGAGACAGTGTCATATGGTGAAAATTCACTTCCACCCCTACTCAGCCTACCCAGGCACAGTACTTCTAGGTGGGCAGCAGGGGAAGGCTCCAGGGTATCTGTGCCTGCCCTTCCTCTTTCTCCTTTTCCAAAGATTTCTGATCTGATGTAATAGCTTTCCCTCCATTGATTCCAGCTTGGAGATTGATGCGGTTGCTTAAGTGACCTCCTTAAACACGGTGCCAGGCAGGGCTGGATTAAGACCTTTAGAGACCCTAAGCACTGAAAAGATTATGGTCTCCCCCATATGTAATTCAAAATAAAAACAATACTATACCATAAAATCTCTTTTTTTTGTGTGCCCCTGCTTTGCTGGTGCCCTAAGCACGTGCTTAGTCTGCCTATTGGGTAATCCAGCCCTGATACCAGGTCCTTAGATATGTTGGTATTTTCCTTTTTAAAATATGAAACCTACAAAATGTAGGAACTAATATTACATCAGAACTGTAATATTTCAAAAGATGAAATGATATTATCTGCTGAGAGTAAACAAACCTTGTTAGCACAACCACCTACTGTTTGGATTTTCAAAGAGTAAGGGGCCTAGCTCCCTTAGGTTCTCTGGAAAATCCCAGCATTGTTTGTTCACATTCAATCAAAAATGCTAAGAGTAGACATATAATAGAATGTTTAAATAATTAAATATAGGATTATAGACATTTACCCTAATCCCAGGAATTTGGAGGCTTTAAGGATGTGTCTAGACTACATGCCTCTGTCGACGGTGTGTCTAGACTACATGCGTCTGTCGAGGCATGCCTCATGCCTCGTGAAACCAGGTTTACCTGTGCCGATCAAGAAAGGCTTCTTTGTCGGCGCGTCGCGTCCAGACTGCCCCGATCTGCCGACAAACAGCTGATCGGCAGAGCGGGGCAGCCATTTAAATTTAAATGAAGCCGCGATTATTTTAATCGCAGCTTCATTTCCCTCTGCCGATCTGGCTAATCTACATGCCTCCGTCGACGGAGGCATGTAGTTTAGACGTACCCTAAATGAGATTAAAGCAGTACATGGAGTACATTTCTTCCAACAATTCCAATGTGTGTTTGAAATTATCGCATTTTGATTCTCTAGCATCCCAACATGCAGTTTGTGAATGTGTAAATGGCTGTAAAAGGTGCCCGGCAGTAGAGCAGAAGGCTCATGTCTTCATATACATCTGTTCACGCCTATCACACTTTCAGTTATTAAAATAAGTAGTCTTGATTCTGTTCTTTGGCTAAGCAGCAGGATTCAAATGGGAACATTTGATATGGTTACCATTGTATTTTATACCTTAGATGTCACACATTTTTGTCCATTTTAACTTTTAATAAGAAAATAAAGAGAAAGTTTTCTATTAACTTTTCCTGATTTTACATTGCTATATTCCATCTTGCACGTATCCTCCTGAATCCATACACTGCCTTCTCTGGAGCAACAATCCTGTCCCTTTTCTAAATACATTCTTCTATCACGCTCATGGAATTTTTCTTTCTTTTTACCTTTCCATAAACTAGTCATTTTTACAGGTGCAGCAGTCTGTCTCTCTCTCTCTATCTCTCTCTCTCTCAAGAATGAGGGATCCTTCTAATCAAAAACATTTTTAATACGTGTGTCTCTTTTCTAAGGCCACAAGCCATATCCAGGCTACAGTTCTTTTATAGATGTACAGAGGCTTTCCCTTTTCCTGTTTTATTTTTAACTTTTTCCCTTTTGCTCCTGTTCTCAGACACTTACACACATGCTTAAACCCTGAAGGGAGTAGCCAGACTAATCAAATCAGTAATGGTAAGCATAAGTCTGCTCCCTTATGATGCAGCTCCTACTCAGTGCCTGCTCTACAAAGGATATGAGTCTGTTAAAGCACCTACTAGACAGCCTCAGTGGCTTAGGAGAAGCTGGAGAATCTTATGCTTTTACCTCTACAAGACCCCCATTTGGTCCTCGGTATAACAGCCAAAGGCGGGTGGCTTGCACATGCATGTAACTGTGTAATTGAATAAATGAAAATGGCTTCTCGCACACAAGTAAGCATTTGAGGGAACCGAGAATGCTTTGTGTTTTTGCAAATAGAGGGTGCAATGAGGGGGAGGGGCAAGACCCTCCCTAAAACTCTGATTGGAGTTGGGTGGCCTAAGAGAAAGAGCCCTTCCCCACTGGCATGACAGTAGACCAGCCAAGACAAAGCTGAGTAGATTTTGGGCCCCTCCCCCTGCTCCGCAGCGTAGACATACCCCAGGAGATCTTGAAGAAATTAAAATAAATTGGTGGAAGTTGCCTCAGGTCCCAGGGACAGATAATTCTCCTTCCTTCCATGCACTGGAAGGGACTCCCACCCTACATTTCTACCACTAACTCCTTGCATGAGCTTTGAAAAGTCACATCTCTCTAGGCTCAGGTTCACCATCTGTAAAACATTGATAATGTTACTGCATACTTATATTTATAAGTGTCTTGAGATCCTCTGATGAAAGACCAGTGGTATTATTTCTACATTATCTTTGTTCCACACGATATGATAATACCGGGTTTGAGCCCGTGTATGCTTCCTTAATCACTGGGAATTACATGCCTGGTGACATTGCTGAATTAATTTATAATACCTTTCTTCAAAATTAGAGCCTCTGAATATTAATAATAGTTAAATAAAAAAGCTGGAGAAGGGCTTAGTTTCCTTAGTTACAGAACTGATGAATACTTTTGGAACTAGTCCTAATTAAGTTTTAGAATTTGAATATTACAACTCAGGGCAATTTATGTAACAACAAACGCTGAGGTGGCTTATTAGCAATTATTGATTTTTGCATTTTATTGTGCTTATTTTTAATTGTTTATAATCTGAACAGTGGAGTGGCTTCACTATCACATGCTCAGGGTGAGGCTTGCACAACTGACAGCAGTTTCCCAGGAAGGAAATAAGCTCAGCAAAATCATTTTTTAAAAATAAATGTTCTTTTTCTAGAGATTTTTTTTTTCTCAGAGATGCAGGTGTCTGTCTAGTTAGCAGCCAGTGTTTCCTTTGCTCATCTTCAGGTCCTCATTTTGCAACTTGTTCCTTTTACACGGCTATTGTTAGCCTCTTAAAAACTGTGGCACTTATATGGCAATCAGCTCCAACAATTAGGATATGTCTACATTACAGAGTTATTTCAAAATATCTTATTTCAAAATATAATGCGTCTACACACAAAATGCATTTTGAAATAGCGTTTTGCTATTTTGAAATAGTGCGTCCACACTAATAGGATGCTGAATCACATTTAAGGCCAGCCGGAACCAGTTCTGGCAGGGCATCAGGTCAGAAGACCGGTGCTTAAAAGGACACCCCCGGACAGCTGGTTCTAAGTTTTCCCTGCTTGCTTGCCTACCTCGCTGAGGGACAGCAAAACATTTTTTTCTCTATATGCTCTGGTTGCCCTCACTCGGGACACCACAGCACTCTGCAACATGGAGTCAGAGCTTCCTATGGGCACTCTGGTGATTCTCTTGGATGCATTGCTGTGAGCCTGGCTGCACTTTCTGCAGGCTGCCATCTGGGAGGTCCATCGGGGGACTGTCTGTATCCAGGAGGCCCTGCGGAAGAGCTTCCACCCTGAGAAGCACTAACAGCCTCCCTGGTCTGTCCCACTGGGGGCTTGTGCCTCATTCCTCCCTCACATCCTTCCACTTACCCATCCCTAACCACCTTTCCTGATGTCAAATAAAATACACGTATTTTCATGAACACAAACTCTCTTTATTTAACAAAACTGGGGGGGGGGGGATGAAACTCTGGTGAGACTGGGGAAAGGAGGTGGGAGAGGGGAGAAGAGAGGGAGGAGGGAGCTGGAAGGGGGAAGCAAGGGGAAGAAGGGGAGGGGAAACTCAGGGTTCATGGTTGAGGGTCTTGCCGGACCAACTTGGATTTTCATGCAAACCTGCTCCTGGGTTCGACGTGGCCTTTGGTGGCCAGGCTGGCAGCTATCCTGACAGACAGCTGCGTTCCTCCATCTAGTACAGAGATCTTAGATGTTGGGGGCATCCCCCCAAACCTGAATAAAGTCCATGATCTCCACCCCGGCGCAGGAACGCGTTCACCTTCTCTGGGCCCTGGCAGGCTCCTGGGAGCTGGCAGACTGCTCCTGGGGAGCGGTGGAGATCTGGCTGCCAGTGGCTTGCTGGCTCATGTTTTGGGGCCACTGGGTTAGGGGCAGTGACTGCTGGCTCTGGGCTGGCAGGCTTGGAGCTGGCACAGCACTGTGGCCAGAGTTAACCCCTTTAACCTCTTAAAATAAGGGACAAGGGATCTTTCGGAAAAGGCTTTATTTTACAAAAGATCCGCGTCTAGACTGGCGCTTTTTTCTGGCAAAGCTCCGTGCCGAAAAAAACCGGCAGCCATTTTTATGCTAATGAAGCGGGGGAGATTTAAATCCCCGCTTCATTAGCAATTGCGATACGTCTAATTTGCATCCCTTTTACGAAAAAGGGATGCAATCTAGACGTAGCCTGAGAGTGTCTCAGTGTCTTTCATGCATTTATCTTCATAACACTTGTGAAGGAGGGCAATACTATCATGTTCATTTTCTGGATGGGGACATTAGACAGAAGGGTATTAAATGAGTTGCCCAGGATCTTTATAGGAAGTTTGTGGTAATAATTTGCACCATGTTGCGAAAGCCTTATACTAGTACCTTAATCACCAGACCATGACAATATCCCTATTCTCCATTCCAAACTAAGCATAGCACAAGAACATACTGGGGAGAGGACATGTGCAAGTCTGAATTTGAACCTGTTTCCACAACTATGGGAACAATTGTTAAGTGGCATAATATGACCAAAATGCAAAGAGTTTACAAATAGTATTTTTACAAAATGATATCAAATCACAGATCTAAATTGATAATGGGATATCAGCAAAGTGGAGAGAGTGGCATTCAAGAATTATCTATATAGAGTATGTCTACACTACAGAGGTTTTTTTTTCTGGAAAAACGGCCTTTTTCTGAAAAAACTTCAATTACATCCACATTGCAATCACATTCTTTCAAAAGAAAATCAAAAGAACAAAGGCGTTTTTCTGACATTGGTAAACCTCTTTGTTTAAGGAAGAAGTGTTTTTCTGAAAGAGCCCTTTCGGAAAAAGGCATATGTGAATGGGGAAGGGAGAATTATTTTGAAAGAAGAGGAAAGAGGAAAAAGCACAGGTTCCGTGGTGGCCGTTCTGTCCATAGTAATCACAGCTTAAATGCGAGATAGTGTCCATTCGTTGTGGATGCTATCTTTGGAAAAAGCTAAACACTTTTTTGATGCGCTTTGTCAGTGTGGACATGCTCTTTTGGAAGAAGTTTTTTCAGAAGATCTCCTCTGGAAAAGCTTTTTCCGAAAGAAGCCTGCAGTCTAGATGTAGCCTATCATCTTAAACTTCCTTGCACTGTAACCCCTTTTTGACAACCAAAATTACTGCATGCCCCCAGAAGGGGGAACAAAAGTCCCACATCTGAGTTTGGGCTTCAGCCCTGGATGAGGCAGTTTTGGCTTGGGCTTCAGATTTGCTGGGGCTCAGGGCCAATACCATCCTTGGTGACTCCATTAAAATGAGGTTGTGACTCACTTTGGGGTCCTGACCCACAGTTAGAGAACCTTTTATTTATATAAACCTCAGCAACATTACATCAGGATGTGGGCTTGAATTTCACTTCTTGTTGGTTCTTATTTTTGTCCACTTCTCTTCATTGCAGCAAAACAAAATACATGAAAATTACTAAGAAAAGAACTACAAAATATACCACGGTTGGAAAAAAAATGCTGGTACTGTAATAACTTATCCCCATAATTTGGATGTGGTAGGCCTGCCAGCAGAATAACCTTGTTCAGTGCTTCAATTTATGTTTTCATCTTCAGAAATTTCAGGTGGCTTATGAGCCAGCAAATGTAGAATACAAGAACATATCTAAAAGCAAATGCATTTCTTTTATCAAGCAAGTGGAAAATTGCAGCCTCTTGTATGGCATAGGGTCTAAACTCTTAGGGTATAATAAAGTCAAAGCTGAAATTTCCAGTTTTATGGTACATTTTTTACCTGTCAAAGAGGAACCTAGCAAGTGCTGTTCTGGTGACAAGCATCTAAAGAGAAAAATAAATCAAAAATAGAAAGTATAAATGTTAGATTTAATATTTGTTTTTCTAGTGCAGTCACAAAGGCTTTTGTTATTGGCATATATTTTTGTTTTCAATAAAATTACAGCACAGCTACTGAACTCTGTATAAGGGTATCTTTAAATAAACTTTAGCAGAATTAGAAGCCTGGACATGATAACTGAGTACCACAGATAGCCTCCTATGAAAGTTGCATTGCTGAAATGTTACTACTACTTTCTGTAAGGCTTTGTCTATACTGCCGCATTTTGCCGGCTGAGAGTATGTACATGAAGTGCTGATTAGCATTTTGTTGCACTTTATTTGCATAATCTATTCAAGCCATTTTTGTGCAATGGGTTTTTGTGCAAAAACAAGCAGTGTAGATGTTTCATTTTTGTGCAAAACCCTCTTTTTGTGCAAAATTCTTATGCCTCTCCCAGAGGGAGAGTATATAGCTATATCACTAAAAAGGATAAAATGCACAATTTATTGTAGCATTTTCTTCTATAATAAATACTAAAGACATTTTGAGTAATCAGTTATGGTGTTTCCAGGTATTGTAAGACATAGTACAATGTCAGTGATACAGATTTTTCCATACATGTGCGCGCGCGTGCGCACGCACACACACACACACAAAAGTGAAAAAGGAAAAAAAGTCCTTACCTCAAAAAGAAAAAAATTGTTCAGAGGTTTTCAATTTGCGTTTTCATTATGAAAAACCATAAACTGAAAAAGTTTGGTTTTCAAAAGGTTTCAGTTTTTCTATTTTTTAAAAAATTGAAAAAATACATTCTTGAGTTTATTTTTAATAGAACAGATGGAAAACTGTAGTAACAATAAGATAATTTTAACAGAAAATTTTCATTTCTAAAACAAGCCATTTTCAGGTTAAAAGATTTTGATCAGTACTAGTCAAAATCCTGTGATCCTCTGAGGTACTCCCAGTAAAAGCTTAAGATATTCAGCAATTTTCCAGAGTGCGATGAATATGAGAATAAGCAAGAAGAACTAGAAGAATTAGTACGTAGGCTAAAAGCTGACTTAATTGGCATCCCACCAAGTCTCTGTGATAAGTCTTATGATTGGAATGTTGGTATAGAGGGGTTGGTATATAGAGGGATTGGTTTAACTTGTTTAGAAGGACAGGCAGGATGAAAAAGGGAGGAGGTGTTCTAAGGTATAGAATGAGCTGAGAACCAGATCAACTGAAAGTCTCTGTTATAGATCAAATGAGTAAAAAACCATTGGTGACATCATACTAAGGGTCTATTTCAGGCTATCGCATCAGGAAAAGGTGGTGGATGAATTACTTCTAGACAAATAATAAAAATGTTCAGAACACAAGACCCAGTAGAATTGGGGGACGTTAGCTGCATAGACAGCTACTGGAAAAGTATTATGGCAAAACAGAAGATTTCTAAGAAATTCTTGGAATGTAGTGGGAGCAACTTTTTATTGCAGAAAGTAGAGCAAGTAGTCAGAGGAACTGTCATTTTAGACTTCATTCTGACCAACAAACAGGGAGGAATTGGTAGCAAAATTAAGGTTAAAGGCAATTAGATAAAAGATTATGAAACTATAGATTTCATGAATCTAAGGAAAGGAAGAAATAAGATCAGCAGAGCAAGGAAAACTGACTTACAAATTTGCAGATTTTAACAAACAAAAAGATGAATAGTCACAGGGAAGTAGCTGTGTTAGTCTGATCTTGGTAAAAAAAAAAAGCAGTCATGTAGCACTTTAAAGATTAACAAAATAGTTTTTTTGATTATGAGCTTCTGTGGGGCAGACCTACTTCTTCAGAGCATATTCTGAAAGTGAATAGGCACAACCATTTTATAACAGAGTGATACAAAGAAGGTAAAAAAATTACAAGCTGACAAATCAGCTACATAGAACAGAATGTGGGGACGGCCGGGGAGGGGGAGAGTGACAAGGAAGGAGGAAATTGCTTACTGTAAGAGTCGATTAAGTGGCTAATCTGGGGTCACTACGAATATCAAAAGGTGGGGAGGCTGTCTTTGTAATGTGTAAGGGTATGTCCAGACTACATGGCTCCATTGATGGAGCCATGTAAACTAGTTTACCCGGCATAGGCAAAGAAGCGGGGATTTAAATAATCCCCGCTTCATTAAAAGAAACATGGCCGCCGTGCTGTGCCGATGATCAGCTGATCTGGCAGAGCGCGGCAGTCTAGACGTGGATCGGTAGGCAAAGGCTTCCCCAGCTGATAGATCTGCGTCTAGACTGCCGCACTGTGCCAGATCAGCTGACTGTCGGCACAGCGCGGCGGCCATGTTTATTTTAATGAAGTGGGGATTATTTAAATCCCTGCTTCTTTGCTTATGCCGGGTAAACTAGTTTACATGGCTCCATCGACAAAGCCATGTAATCTAGACATACCCTAAGATAATTATCATCTTGATTAAAGCCCATTTGCAATGTCTCAAATTTTAGCATAAATAAAAATTCTGAGGTCTCCCTCTGTTATCTGGTGTTAAAGTCTCTTTGTGGTAAGATGCATGTTTCAGGTCTTTAAGAGAATGACCAATTTGATTGAAGTGCTGGCTGACAGGTTTGTGTGTGTGGAGGTTACTGATGTCTGATCTGTGAGCATTAATTCTTTGGCGAAGTGACTGACCAGTTCGTCCATTATACAGAACGGCATTGTTGGCACATAATGGCATATATCACACTGTGGAATGTACAGGAATATGAGCCCTTGATCATATAACTGACATGGTTAGGTCCAGAGTAAATATGTGGACAAAGCTGGCAACGGGGTTTGTTGCAAGTGAAAGTTGCAAAAAGATGGTAGGTAAGATCCATGGGAGGAAAATAGAAAGGAAAAAGCAGTTCAGGATGCAGGCAGCTTCTCAAGGACATAGTATTAAAAGGACAAGTGCTTACTATGAAGAGGCAAAGGAAATACAGGAAGATCGGTTAAATGCCAATACGGCTCCATAAGGTGATCTTTCATGCCTGGAAAATGAAAATGAAATCCTACAAAAAGTGAGTATATGGGTGAATTCAATAGGAGCACAAAAGAATAAAACTAACATATAGGGCAAAAATCAGAAAAGCAAGGTCACAAAGTAAGTTATTCCTAATGAGGGACATGAACAACAAGAAAAGGTTCTTTACATATATTAGTAGCAAAAGAAGGATAAAGAAAGCATAAGTCCTCTAACTGGTAGGAAAGGAAAGATAATAAGTGATTACATCAAGAAAGCTGAAGGTGTTAATGTCTATTTTGCTTCAGTCTTCACTAACAAAGTTAATGGTGACCAGATAATCAATATTAACAATAAGGCAGGCAGAATGTAAGCCAAAATAGGAAAAGAATAAGTTAAAGAATATTTAGCTAAGTTGGCTGTATTCAAGTTAGCAGGGCCTGATGAAGTTCATTCCAGAGTACTTAGAGAACTAGCTGAAATAATTTCTGAACCTTTAGCAATTATCTTCAAGAATTTATGGAAGGCTGGTGAATTCCCAGAGCACTGGAGAAAGGCAAATATACTGGAAGGCAAAGGCAAATATAGAATAAGTTATTAAACAACCAATGTGTAAGCACACAGAAGCTAATAGGGTTCCAAGGAATAATCAGTATGGATTTATCAAGAACAAATCATGACAAATCAAACTGATTTCCTTCATTGATTGGATTACTGGCTTAATTAATCATAGGGAAGCAGTATACATGATATATGCTGCTTTTAGGAAACCTTTTCAAATAGTCCCATATGACATTTTCATATGGAAATTAAGAAAATGCAGTCTAGATGAAATTACTGTAAGGTATGCACAGTTTTATTAACCATTCCTACTCATGGTTAGTACACTTTTTAGCATTTTTGTCACTCTCCTCTGGATTCTTTCCAATTTTCCCACATCTGGATGAAAGCCCAAACTAGAAAAGTAGAAAACAATAGTTTGCTGTCAAACTGGGATGATGTATCTAGTGGGGACACTACAGGTCAATCCTGGGTCTTCATTCAAAAGTATTCAATACTTTCACTAATGACTTGGATAATGGAGTGAAGAGCACCTTTATAAAACTGGCAGATGACATCAAGCTGGGAAAGGTTACAAACACTTTGAAGGACAGGATAAAAAAAGGATCCTGACAAACTAGAGAATGTTTCTGGATTCAACAAGATATACTTCAATAAATGTACATGCAAACTATTGCATTTATGAAGGAAAAAAATCAAATGATAGCTACATGGCTAGATGGTATTGCAAAAAAATTGATCTGGGGATAATAGTGGATCCAAGGTTTGCCATTAGTTGATAATAACATGAGGTAATTGCAAAAAGGATTAATATAATTCTAGGGTGTATAAATAGGAGTCCTGTGTGAAAGCCACTGGAAGTAATTGGCTCTGGTAAGGGTTCAGCTGCAGTGATCTGTCCATTTCTGGGCACCACACACCAGGGCTATGTTTACACTGGCCCCTTTTTCGAAAGGGGCATGCTAATTTTAAACTTCGGAATAGGGAAATCCGCGGGGGATTTAAATATCCCCTGCGGGATTTAAATAAAGACGTCCGCTGCTTTTTTCCGGCTAGGGGAAAAGCCGGAAAAAAGCGTCTAGACTGGCTTATTCAAAGTAGGAATAAGAGATCCTCCGGAATAGGGCTTTATTCCGGAGGATCGGGCCAGTCTAGACGCTTTTTTCCGGCTTTTCCCCTAGCCGGAAAAAAGCGGCGGACGTCTTTATTTAAATCCCGCGGGGGATATTTAAATCCCCCGCGGATTTCCCTATTCCGAAGTTTAAAATTAGCATGCCCCTTTCGAAAAAGGGGCCAGTGTAGACGTAGCCCAGGAAAGATGTGGGCAAATTGGAAAGAATCCAGAGGAGAGTAACAAAAATGTTAAAAAGTGTACTAACTATAAGTAGGAATGGTTAAAAAAAACTAGTTTGGTCTTAAATGACTGAAGGAGGATCTGCTAACAGTCGTCAAATATGTTTGTAGTGAGTCAGCATGGCCTACCAGAGGAAGAAACTCCCATAAAAACCCCATGGTGGGTGGTGCCAGAACTACCCAGCCCCACCTCCAGGAAACAGGAAGTCAAGACTGGGGATATAAGAAGAGCTCTACGCTCAGTTAGAGCTTGGCTGCTGATCAGAACAGAGACCCTTCCCCAGACCCAGCAGAAGAAGATCCTGCCGTGCTGCCCTCAGAGAGAGGACTGGGTTGGGCCTCCCGGGCCACAGCTGGGCCCAGAGCACTGGCCTAGACCTCCACGGCTGTTGCCGGACCCAGATATCTATTCAGGACTGCAGAAGCTGCTGCCTGGGCTCATAGATCTACTTGGACCCCCTGGACTCTTGTGAGGCCCCAACAAGTGGGCTGGACCATCTAGACCCTTACCCGCACAGGACTCTGAGCCTATGGGCACTCTGCCGGCGATTCCATTCCCAGCCAACACCGAAGAGCAGCAGCCGAGCCAGGTAGGCCCCCAGGGGGAAAGGAAAGTGGCCCAGGGACAGCCAGCCCCTGGGCGGCTGAAGAAATGGAGGTAAGCTGGGCAGCACATTGCGACTTAGACCCTGCTGACCCACTGACCCGGACGGCGTGTTACGTCTTGGAGTCCCACCAACCCAGTGGTCACGGTGCCACCACTGCTAGGGCCCTGGGCTGGGACACAGAAGAGCGGGTGGGCCCGCGTCCCCACTGTCACTCCTTCCCTTAGGTGGCAGGTTCCCCCTGTGGGGCAAAACCCCTGCGCTTGTTGGCTCTTCGCCAACAAGGAGACTTGACCCCCTGTTTCAGGTTGCACATAGGCTTGTGCCTTTAAGCCTTTTGGACTATTTACTTGTGTAACTGTTTGTTTGTTGTCCTGCCCTGAGTGTGCCTGGGGTCATAAACTGCTGTGCAGCTTATCAGACTACGATTTACCAGTTTGTTTGCTGCCCTGCCCTGACTCAGGGCCCGGGAGTATAAACTGCTGACTGGCTTATTAGAAACTGTTTGACTGTTTATTTCCTGCTTGCCCTGAACAAGGGCGTGGCTTCTAGACTGCCATCTGGGTTACCAGAAACTGCTTAACTGTTTGTTTGCTGCCCCGCCCTGCACAAGGACTAGGCCTCTAGAACTGATATTTGGCCTGCAGCCAAGCCTGAAACCCTGAACTCTGGCCCATAATGCATCAGCATGGCCTCTCGCTGGCAAGCTCATGATACCATCTACGTGTTTTGTTAGTCTTTAAATTGCTACCAGACTATTTGTTGTTTTTTAAGTTTATCCTGTGCAGACTAAGTTGGCTACCCCCTGAAGATTTGTATAATGTTAAGGGCTGTTATAAAGAAGATGTGATCCATCTCCACAGAAGGCAGGTCAAGTGGTAACAGACTTAATCCGCAGCAAAGGAGATTGACGTTAAATACTAGGTAGAAAAGGCATCCAATGGTAGTTGTGGAATCCCCTGGATTAGAGTGTTTTAAGAATAGGTTGCACAAATGCCTGTCAAGGATGATCTAGGTTTACATGGTCCTGTCTCACTGCAGGAAGCTGATCTTGATGCCTTCTTCAGATCCCTTGCAGACCTACATTTCTATGATTCTCCTGTCATTACTTATGAATGCCTTTCTAGCAATTTATTTCACAAATGTAGTTTCCATTTGTAATACTTTTGGTATGTGAGTTGCCTGTATTTTTTTAAAAGGTAATCAAGATTATATTTTACTCTGAAGTCTAAAGTGTCATGCATTGACTTTAATGGGCAGTGACAGATGATTATCTAATTTTCAGACTATATCATGGCAAGCTAGACAATTAAGGTTGGAGAGAACAACGTGTGGTAGGGTGGACTAAAATTGGAGGGCATAAACCAAAAGGACAGCCAACACATGCCACGGAAGCTCTGAGTCTTATTCTCTGTCTTAGAATGGAATGTTGAGTGGTCAGAAAATACATTAACAACCAAAGTCAGAATTTGTGTGCAGATCATGCATCTATTAAATTGGACAATATTGATAATAAAAGGCAAAACATATTGTAAGAAGGGATAAACTTTAGTTCTCTGAAACCATACCACTTTGCACTGTGATCCTATAAGATAACAGAATCTAGCCCTGTGTACTTTGATGGAACACTTCTGAAGAACACACCATGGCTACGTTTATATTGGCAAGATTTTGCGCAAATACTCTTTAATGCAAGAGTTTTTGCGTTAGAGTATTTGAGTAAGAGAGTGTCTACACTGGCATGTGCCTTTGCGCAAAAGATGTGGCCATTTTAAAATCGTGCTTTCTTGTGCAAGAAATTGATGTTGCTTGTCTACACTGGCCTCTTGCGCAAGAACAGTTGCGCAAGAGGGCTTATCCCTGAGCGGGAGCGTCAGAGTATTTGCGCAAGAAGCACTGATGTTATACATTAGAACGTCAGTGTTCTTGCGCAAGTACTCGCGGCCAGTGTAGACAGGTGGCAAGATTTTGCGCAAAAGCACTCGCTTTTGTGCAAAATCTTGCCAATGTAGATGTAGCACATGTGGTTGGTGATTCAATAGATGCTATCATTTCTTCAAAATCAGTGCTGCATCAATTCCTTACTAATATTTGAGGGCTCCCTGTGCTACTATATGTTATGTCAAGTAAAATGTAAAACTAAAGGTCCTGACTATTCATATTGATTAAAGATCTTTTGACATTTTTTGTAAGAGTAGGAGTAGTAACTCTCAGATCCTTGCCAAATTCCAATTTGGATAATTGTATTCCACCTACTTAAATTTCTCCTGCAGTTTCAATTATAAAAGGTATTTTTCAAATTATTAAATATTTATATTGCAGCAATGCCCTGAGGCCTCAATCAGGATCAAAGCTTCATTGTGTTATGTGTTGCACAAACATACAAAAGACACGGGCCTGGCCCTACCCTTAGAAGCTTACAGTCTTATTGTAAAATGAGGGCAGTTTGTGTGATTTGTTACAAATACAAAAAACCTTAGAGGGGTGGTAAGAAATAATCAACAAACCAAAATAGATCAGAAAGAAACAGTCATAGGAAAAAGGAGAAACTGACACCACGGAAGAAGAAAATGAATAAATGACTGGCTTCTCACCCACATAAAACCCAGAGCATTTACTGTATTATTGAAATATGAATGTCTGATATAACCTAAATTAAATGTTGAGAACTTTTATCTGTGTATAGATCTTAAGAGTTGCCAGATGAGAAGATATATATTCGTCAGTCTAAGCTTGTAATTTTTTTTTCAAATTTCAATGCTTACAATAGTGATCAGCCTGCTTATTAAAATTAAACTGTGGAGTCTGAAAATTATTTTATAAAAACCTGCTTAGTCATTACCCAGCATAAAATGATGACTACATAATATGCTGTCTTTTTTCATTTTTGCCTACAAATTTATTAATATTCAGGAAAGGCAGCAGATTTTCTAATTGTAGTGGTCTTCAACAGACAGCACTGTTATTCCAACAGCCATGTCACTTCATCCTATATATCCAGTTTGTTCTACCCACCTGTTGTCTTTTGTCACATTCTACCAGCCCCATCCTGCAAGCTGCTCAGAGCATCTTACAGGACTGGGGTTTAAGAACAAAGTCTTTGATTCAGATACTGTCTTTTTGTTACCAGCATGTAAACTGG
Organism: Pelodiscus sinensis; assembly: GCF_052426305.1. NCBI lineage: Eukaryota > Metazoa > Chordata > Testudines > Trionychidae > Pelodiscus > Pelodiscus sinensis. Next base: position 90,756,779 of record NC_143053.1, read on the forward strand.
ATGGTCTAAGATAGTCGTCTCCAGGTGATACCATAATAAAATACACAACAAATAATAAATGGTAATTGCCATAAAAAGAGCATAAGAATTAGCAGTGTATAATTTCCCCATGTACCTTTATCTTGATTTGAGGATGAATTGATGGTTTATTCTCCATGCCCATGCAAACTCTGATCTCTCTGAGAGGCTCCGTTAATGGCCGTGGCATTTGTGCTTTGTAGACATGTCAACCAATTTCAGATAAGCCACTGAACAATTATTTAGAACTAGCCAATTAGCCCATCGTAAGATGGGATTTTCAGGTCTCTCCTCCACGTTGGTCTTCTCTCCTGAGCTTCCGACCTCTCGCTCCGTCTCTCTCTCTCTCGCCCTCCTCCTTTTATTGCCTCCCCCTCTCTCTCTCAGCTCTCCTCCGCCTTCTGCCTCTCTCTCTGTCTCTCTCCGTCTCTCTCTTTCTCTTCTCCCCCTCCTGCCTTTCACTATCTCTCCACTCTCCTCTGTCTCTGTCAGGGATGCATGCTCGTCCAGGCCCCACCCCTTGAGCGTGTATATCACTGCCCTGCCCTCCTTCACCTCCCGCCATGGTTCTTGGCTGACTTCTGCACTGCTCAGCCGGGGAGCCACGTGGGAGAAAGCGACGCAAACAGCCTCTCTCTCTCTTCTCTTCCTACTGCCTCGTCCTCTCTTTCTCTCTCAGCTCTCGTCCACCTCCTGCCTCTCTCTCCATCTCTCTCTTTCTCTTCTCCCCCTCCTGCCTCTTACTCTGTGTTTCTCTTCTTCTCCTCCTGCTGCGTCTCTCTCACTCTCTCTTTCTCGCTGTCCTCCGCCTCCTCTCTGCCTCCTCCATTCTCCTCTCTGTCCTCTCCGTATCCGCTCCGCTTTCCTCCTTGTGAATCCGACGCCCTTTCCTGACGTCAGAGACGCATGCTCATCTAGTCTCTGCCCCCTTGGCTGTTCCCTCTGGGCGGAGCTATTACCTCCAGCCGGGGTGCTCAGCTGACTTCTGCACCACTCAGCTGGGCTGCCGCGCGGGAGCAAGGGGAGTGTGGGGCCCAAACGGCCGCTTGTGCTGCTTGCTCCCACGCGGCGGCCCGACTGAGTGGCGCAGAAGTCAGCCGAGCACCACGGCGGGAGGCAACAGCACTGCCCAGAGGGAACAGCCAGCTTTTCAGTGTTTGAGTCACAGACATTGTGTTACTATATATATGATGTGACAATTAGTGTTACTACTGAGCCAAATTGAATTTCAGCCAGTGATCTGTATCTGAAAGATCCCATAACAAATTACTTGATCCTCATGTCCTCAGCTTCGAGTCTCTTAATTCATGTATGTTTAGTGTCTTCAGTATATAGTGAGAAATAATCAATTAGGCTGTGTCCAGACTCAGGGTTTTTTTCGAAAAAAAAGTAGCCTTTTTTCGAAAAAACTTCACCTGCGTCTAGACTGCAGCCGCGTTCTTTCGAAATTAAATCAAAAGAACGCGGCTTTTCTTTCAACGGTGGTAAACCTAATTCCACGAGACAGAACGCCTTTTTTCGAAAGTGTTCTTTTGAAAAAAGGCATTCTTGAAAGCAAACAGGGCTTTTTCGAAAGTTCCGCATGCAGTCTAGACGCTCTCTTTCGAAAGAGGCTTGCAGTCTAGACATAGCCTTAGTGTACTCACATAAAAACCTGTTCATTAAAGCTAATCATTATGTATATTTGAGAATATTAGACTGGTAGTCATATTCCAGAGCATTCTAAAGCTTTGTTTTTGTTTCTACATTGAATCTTATCCTGTTCAGAACAAGCCCTTTAGCTATTAAACTAGCGCTTGTACCGTAATCCCTCATTTAACACTATAGATATGTTTCAGAAAATGATTGTGTTAAGTGAAAACGTGTTATGCGGGGCCAATTTTCCCATTGAAAATAATGGAAAAGGGGAAGGTTGCGTTTCAAGTGGTGGTGTCTGTTGGGACATAAGGTTGGGGGAAAAATGGGACTTGGTTACAGCAGGGAGGGGAGGTGTTTGGCTCTGGGGAAGGAGAGAGGAGGAGAGGGGAGGGGGATTGGGTTGGGAGTATGCCCCTGTGACGGGTCTGCCGGGACCCGTACTGCGTCCGGCAAGGGTGGGGTCGCTGCGGAACGGTGCAGTGAGCAGCGAACCCTCTGCCGCTTTGCAGGGAGGCGGGGGAAGCCCCACGCAGCCGCTGGCAATGGGCCGGCTGGGGAAATCGTGTTATTCCGGGGACAGTCATGTAATTCAAAAAACCTTCCCTAAAAAAAATTGTGCTACCGCGAAAACGTGTTAAGAGGGCACGTATTAAATGAGGACTTACTGTACTCTGAACGTAACTAATGAGGTTCAAAGATTCCGTTCAGTTTGGGTGGCCACCGTAAGGTTTGGATGGCCTTAGCCTGAACCCTACTTAGGAAATCTAAGAAGGCACCTGGGCTGAGCCATACCCACTGCTATGATCTCCCTAACATGCAATGCTCCTTTGAGTATTGACGGCTTGGACTGGCAACATACAATTTCACAACTGTATCTACTATTTCAGTTTTTGGCCTGGATTAAAGAAATACCAGGCAGATTGTCTCAGCCCCTTTGGTTCTGAACCAAGAAGCACAGGGATGGGTGGGAAAGCAACCAAGTTTTTTCTTGTCTTAAAAACATTTCAAGGCTTGCTATGTGTCATGGGTCTTGCTTTGGTGTTGGGTCTCACTTTGAGCAATAGACTCTGCACATGAGTCAATTATTTTACCTTGACTGAGACAGAAGTCCTTTTGTCTTATTAATTCACCATGGTCTCAGTCCTGTAAGGCTCTGTGGACTCTGACCCTGCTCTAAAAATGTGTTTACTTGCAGTTTTATAGTTTGCTGAACTGAACCAGAGAGAGGAGTCGGCAACTTGCAGGATCAAGGTCTCAAATTTATCTCAATGAGCAAAACTTACAAAAAAAGAGCCAATCTAAAATATAAAGAACCTATATCTTCTGGTCCAGTTTATAACTCTCTTTTGGAATAAACAATGAACAATTTTGTTCCCCCAACAATTTTGTTCCCCAATGAGATATCCAAACCCTCTTGATTATTGCAAGATTATAAAGTGTTTAGTGAGATTTAAATACAAAAAGACAACGAAACCACGCCAAACAAATCTCTGTCCAAGGAGTAAAATCCCAATCTTACATCATAAGCAGCTCTATCAAAGATCCTGTTCTCATGCAAATGTCTTCAGTGGTAAAGAACACGAGTAGAGAAATATACAGAAAATGCATATATTAGAAGAATTTCTAAACAGAACATTCCTCAAAGATTCCAGGAGCTGTTAGGAGCTCTAACTTTGCTTTAAAATGCTGAAGAAAACTGAAATTCTTTTCACATGATTACTTTTCTATTTTCAGGTATTTTTCTAGGTATCATCTAGTGGTACATGAAATAATGTACTTTTTCAAGACAGAAATGCTACAGAAAGATCAAATTGTCCATTTCATTGTCTTAAAAACTTTTGATGCTACTTTGAGCAAGAAGAATAGAGGTAAAGGAGGAAGGGGACTCTTCAGGTAGGAACTAGGAAAGAAAATGGTTAGAGTGAGTTGCTATAAATTTTTTCAAGTCACAACTGAAAAATATCTAAATAGTGGGAATGCTGAATATTTTGGAACTTTGACCTTGTTGCTTTGTCTTTCCTGTGTGCCGTGGGCATAGAGCATGGTCATACAGCACAACCTTTGGCAGATGATCTTGAAGCATGAGTTCCATATGTTATCAACCAGCAAGCCTGTGAATGACCAGCATGGTCTGCATAGACTCTAGGCCAGTTCTCTCAAGGATCTTCATATGACTGATCTGTTGGACCAAAGTAACTCCAAGGACTTTCTTATGACACCAGAGGGCAAAACTGTTCAATCTCTACTCCTATTTGCAGTATGTAACAGCAACAACCATAAAGGAAGGATATAAGACAAATGCCTAATAGACAGACATGTCTGTGTTCAAAGTTAGCAACATTTTGTTCCAAACTCACAAAGTAAGTTTGCCAAAAATGACAGAAGTTTTTCCATGTCTAGCATGAAGTTCCTTATCAAAGTGAAATGAGCTGGGGAGAATTGAGCTGAAATGGCAGAAGAGATCCGTGTTATCCAGAGCTTCATTATTGACATCGATTTTAGGTGGAATGTTGAGATCTTGCGACATAAGAACTGTTTGCTTGATACTGATTACCATTCCAAACTGGTTGCTTGGATCAGAGAACTAATTCATCATGACTTGCAGTTCATTAGGTGAATTAGAGATGAAAAAGTAGATACCAAATAGTAAGCTGAGTGTAATGCCTTTTGTTCTGGAATCATTTGTTGTTAAACAAGGTACCATCCATTTTTTATTCAATTAGTATGCCAAAATGGTGATTTCCAAAGACCTATTTAAGAAGATAAGAAAAGATGCCAAAACTGGTAAGCCCTAAGACACAGCCTTCTGTAATACCAGCATCAATACTAAGGTTGGATGATTTTTCAGACGGGATGGCTGCTCTCATTGCTTCATGGAACTCCTTGATAGTAAATTTTCAGCAGGGTCATACAGATACCAATCCTTCTAACTGTGTTGAAGGCCTTTTGTAGGTCAGGGAATGTTACATAGAGAAGTGCCTATTTTCTTGCTACAGATGCAATTTTCAGGACTTGTTAGTCATGGAGCATCCAGCTCTGAACCCACCCTTACTCATCTGCTTTTCCGTGGACATTTCCTTCAACCGGGGGTTCCACTTATGTGCTCGTCTGGCCGAAGCATCGCAAGGGGAGACAGATTTATTAACTGGCACTAGTCATTCATCATTGTGTCACTGTCTGCACCATCTAAGCACCTGGTGGCAAATCCCAGCAGAGGGATGAGCCAGACAGCAATCTGGATGTGGAAGAGAGTAGATAAAGACAGCAATAGTTCCGGCATAGCTTTAATCAGGAAGCACAAGAGACTGATTCTTGTGAAAATTATCAATGCAGTTTGGAACACACCATAGAAATTTAAATGATAGATTGGGCAATCAGCTCAACTTTTGGCTGAGAATTCGGTCTTATCTGGATCATGTTATACAATAATTTATTAATAAAATCTAAATGTTCTCTTTTATGAAGGATTTCAAAATTTGGCTTTATTCCAAAGAGCAAGTGAAAAACCAGCAGTTTCAAAATTCTCGGAAAAGAAAAATAAATTAAATCCTCCTCATTTTGAGTCATTTGAAATATTTTGTTTTGATATTGCCTTTTTGTTTTGTATTATAACATATAGCACAACATAAAAAAATGAAATGAAAACCATTTCAAAGTAAAACATCTACATGTTTCATTTTGAAAATGACAACATGGAACATTCTGACATTGTTGAACTCTTCCTGTTTTTTCTTCAATTCCATGACTGACTTGATTGCACAAGGTGTTGTGGTTTTGATGGATTTGCAAATTCAGATACATCAGCTCAGATAATCAGATTACCTTTTTTCAACCAATATAAAAATTGCTGGATGATGCGCACGACAAAGCTATGTTCAGAGAAAACTTTCAAAGGCATGACAAAAATGTATCTGTTTATAGCCTAAAGCAATACCATATTGTCCTCTGATCTCACTGATTTTACATGCTGCATTAGGCAGGTACAGTACTTGATTGGCAATCTCTAAAAGAAACCCAAAATACTAACAGAAGTGGTATTGATGTTGCAAATGATGGCAGACCAAATCCTCACCTTGTGTTATTCTGTCTATCTGGTAACATCAGTGCAGCTAACCAGATCCCCAATATAGTGTTGGCAGCCATTGACTTCTAAATAGGAGACTGAAAAATAAAATTGATTGAGATAACGAAATTCCAAATCAGGTTACAGAATTACATTGTTTACTTAAATTTCTTCTGCAGATTTAGTCATATCAGAGGTTATCAAACTATTTTTTCATTGGGAGGCCACTTATGCAGCCCATGATGCTTTATCTGGGCCACAGGTTGAGAACCACAGTGTACACCCCCGAAGCTCCCTCTCCCGATCGACCTTTATGCTCAGGGCCTCCTGCCCAGAGACCCTTCCACAGAGAGAGGCCAGGAGCAGAGTCTTTGGTGGGCAGCAAGGATCCAGGACCCTGGACTCTGCTGTGTGGAGCCAGGTGTCAACCCCGATCCTGGACCCAGCCACACAGAGCTGGGCGGCAGGGCAGCCCAGATCCTGACCCTGGAGGTCCAGCTAGCAGCCATGACACTGACCTGGAATTCTGTCATGCTGGGCAACCAGGAACTTGGACCATTGCATTGGCTTGTTGGTCTTTACCACACAATTGCAATGCAGTTGTGTGCTAATAGGGCCTCATATGGGCTGTAGGTTGAGAACTGCTCAGTTAAACAGAGAATTCTTGTTAAATGGTGGCTATGATATGTTACATTTTATTTTCAGATTTAGCTGGGTAGGGTAGGGGGACAGCATCCTATATATCTCTCGGTTCCCTAACATGCATGGAATCAACTAATTAGCTATGTCTGTAAAGCCTTTTGAAATCCTCAGTAACAATGGGTTATGGAAATGACTTCAGGGGGTCAACCCAAGTACCTAACATTTATGCAGAGGCTTAAGTCTTTGCAAAACTGTGGCATGATGAGGAGACTTTGTTCAAAGAAGGTGCAGGATATGCTGCAGATAAGGATGATGGTGCATTATCAGGACGAGAAAGTGGTGCTTCCAGAGTAATACCTTCCTGTGGTCTGCCTGACTTTAACCAGCACAGTTAGTCTCACACTTCCAGGAGAATTAATCCTTTCACAAAATGTTATAAAATGACAATTATATTTTTATTTTGAAAAAAAAATGTATTGTGTTGAAAGTTGACTCCATTTTAACATCTAAAGGATCATCATTTCAAGGAGACCACATTGTTTTTGAAAAAGAAAATTGGTATTTTTAAACACAAGGACCAACAATTTGTCATTTTCTATTCCTCAGATCTCTGATTGCCAATATCTTCAGATGGTTACAAATGTCATTTTATAGCTTTAGATATAGCTTAGTGGCTGCTGTTGGAACATTCGAGTAAGTATTGACTATTTATCTTCAAATGGCTGACAGTGTTATAGTTTTATTCAAATGGGAGCAAACAAGAGTCTTTTTCTATTGCCTTTCTAGAAAGAGATGAATATTGCATACAGACAGTTATGTTGAAATGTGCACTAGACAGATTATTGTACCCACTGTGGAATAAAGTGCAAGCAGTCTCATTCCTCAGGAAAGGACTCTCTCAAAAACAAAAGCAATTAAAACTTGCAAGTATTAATAATCTTCAAAGAAGCAATAGAAAATGGGGCTATAGAATCTGAAAGAAAACAAGTTAGAGAATTAAAAATGGCCAAATGCAAAGGAAGAAGGAAACAGAGAGAGTTATAAGGGTCATATACTGATGTCAGTGAGAGTAATGTAAGTGAATTAAGGGTATTATATGATCATGAAATTAGAAACTACTTGCTTTCATTATCTCAATTTTTTCATGAACTTTCCTTCATATTTTTAACTGCAGAATAATGGTTTTTGTCTAAATATGGGATTTACTGTATGTCTGAGTGACTAGTATGGTCCTCCTATTTGAGTGGAATAGGAACAGAAAACATGTTTTGTTTTGTTTTCACTGCTTTGAAAATGGTACAGAGAAGTAGCATAAGGCAATGCTCAGTTGTGTTGCACAGTGGCCCAGCTAGAGGTGAGGACTTCAACACTTTATAAAGGACCCAAACATGGCTCTCTCTTTGCAGCAACCAATAGTGTCTTGTCTGAGAGCATTCCAGTTAACTTTGTAATTATAGAAGCAATATGTATTAACTAGTTGGTTTTTTTTTAATCCACCTTCTGCAAATGCTGCTACATCTAAGCAAGTAAACTGTAGCTGGACTATTCCCAGACAGCTTACTTTGGTGATGCTGAAATGCATCTGGCGAAGTGGGCTCTAGGCCACGAAAGTTTATGCCCATATAAATGTATTAGCTTTTAAGGTGCTACAGGGCTCACAGTTGTTTTTAATTCAAGTAATTGTTAGAGGGGCTGAGGAGGGACAGCTGTGCATATCTCACTTCCATTGATAAAGGGGCTGAACATTTTGTGAGCTTGTTCTGTATAAAATTTTATACAGAGTAAGATGGATTTATCTGGGGTTTTGGACTGTGCACTTGAGTCAAAGGGACAAGTCCCTTTGAATGAACCTTCCCAGAGCTGAGCTGATCTCAGTGTCTGTATTCCTCTGTTGTGGGCTGTGACCCCCAACTCTGTGCCATGACTGGAGGAGTCTGGAGAGTTTGGCTCAGCAAGACAAAGTGGCAGGGCAGGTAGGTGGCCTCAGTAGAATTTCAGCACATCAAGTGACAGTCAGAGAGTGATCTGTGACTGAACTTGTCACAATCCTGTCCTCCAAAGCACTTGCCACCCCACCCATGTTGGTATCATCCTCAAACTTCACAAATGTATTCTCTATTCCATTATCTAAATCATTGATGAAGATATTGAAGAGAACTGGATCAAGAACTGATTCCTACAGGACCCCATTTAATATGCTCTTTCAGCAAGATAATTACTCTCTGTGGGTGCATCTAGACTGAGTTGCTATTTCAGGATACCAGAAGTATAGCAATGCCATGACTTTAAAAGCACCTACTATTTCCCAAAATAGTGGGCATGATATTCCAGCGTCCCTGGAACCCTCATTCCATGAGGGTTAAGGGATTTGTCAGAATAGTGCCTTATTTTGAAATTTGGTGCTGTGTAGAAAGCACCAAATTTCAAAATAAGCTATTTTGACTTAGACTCGAAATAAGTTACACAATTTGCGGAGTGCAAATTGCATAGTTTATTCTGACAGAAGGGTGCTTTCTAGATGCACCCTGTAAATGGTTTTCCAACCAGTTATGTACCCACCTTATAGTAGCTCTATCCAGGTTTTGTTTCCATTGTATGTAACCATTTGACTCCAGATGAGCTGAATTTTGGCATAGAAGACAGAAGTTTTAATCCTAAACTCTACTAACATCTAATTTGTTTTCCTTTTCACTGTCATAGGGTTTCCCCCCATTACTAGAAATGTGCATATGACTGGGATCTTTATTTCTCAAGTGTTTAAAAGCTCTTGATGATTTTTCTTCAGATGAAGTTCTAATTCCCTGTTTGTGACAACATAATCATTTCCACAGCAGTTAATTACCATGTTTCTAACAGATGATTAGAAATCCAGGTAGGGAATATATAGGCAAGATCTGATGGGGAGGGAAAAAGATACCAGAGACTTTATTTAGAAATAGAATTGTTTTCATAGTTATCTGTGAGGATTCAACCTTTGATCAGGTATTTTAGTTGTCAAACTGGTTTTAGACTTCTACTCAGATAATTTTATGAGAAAACGAACCAATTTTAACCTTTTCAAGATTCTCAGCCTTCTATCCAACCAGCAACTGGACCTCTATGTGAATACTGTGGGTAAAGAATGATTGTGTTGGTGACCATTATATCTAGAAAAATTAGCCAAAGCCTACTTCTGTTCAATGGTTCATTTATGTCATTTAAAAAAAAATTCTGTACTTTGACTTGGGCTCTACACAGTCATTATGACAGTGCAGTCTGATGGAGACAAAAGTTGTCAGAGGACAGAGGAGGTCTTTTTTTTAAATAGTCTTTCCATTGCTCTATTCCCTCAGTTTTTATTTCTTTGTGAGTAAGTGTATTTTGGGGCTAGATGATGATTGGCAGTGAGTCACTGGGCAAGGTGGGTAGAGGGAAAGGACCCCTGAGTATGGGGGCACTATGGCAGGGCAGTACCCAGAGTGGAGGTCACTACACTCTGAGAAGTACACATGGGTTCTGACACAAAGTGGTGGAGAATAACAGGTAACAGTGGGCAAAACACCAGCCAGATGGGGGCACTCCAGCACCAAAAGCTAATTCCCTGTGTGACCAGCAGGAGGCGCCTGTGTTGGTGAGACCCTGCTGTATTACAGTGGGAAAGCATCTTATGCTATTTTTCTATCAGTAAAAGCTTTGAAATTATGCACAGAGGTGAAAAAAAAGACAACGTATCTGAGAATGGTGCATGTATCTCAAAGTAGTGCCCTGTAACTCCCATGTTCACTTTTTTTATATTGTTGTGATATTTCATACAAAATATGCCTCGTAATGTGCCATATGCTCTCATGAAACTCATTGTTCTGTCATATATATCATTATTGTGAATGAAAATATGATTTTTTTCTATATGGTTGTTACTGAAATATATTTTGCATGTGGAACCAGCAGGGGAATAGTAAACAAGAAATTTACAATTCTGTAAGAGTCAGCTGCGCAAGCACCACTCAGTGAAAATTGCTCAAATCTGTGACTCAGTAAGGTCCACCAGGACATGTTTGAACCAGTGTTTTCCCTGAGACATGAATAGAAACGATAATATAAGGGACAGTGGCACCAAGAGATCACCTCTCTCTATCTATGCTGAAGGCAACAAGAATGCTGAGAAGACGAAGACTTTGAAAAGTCTTCAAAGGTGGAGAAGAAAATCCAGCTTGTGTATTAAGAACTGGAGCCTACCTGCAACTTCTAGTGTGGTGAGATAGTCTATTTGATTCAAATCTTGCTTAACCTGAAAGAGTAAGATTTAGAATGTGTGAATCATGTAAAATCCTTCTTCCTATAGTTAAAAGTTATTTTAAAGTTTTATCCCTACTTGTGAGTTTGTCTAAAATGCTTGGGGAATCAGCTCAGTTTACAAAGGTTGGTGCATGTCTTTTGACAAAGTGGCGACCTAATTAATAAGCTTCCATTGGTCAAGAGAAGATCTTGAGCAGTGTGAAATGGTAAATTGCTGGGGTGTAAGCTTGGACACTGGGAGGATTTGCTGACTTCTCCCTACCTTTGTACAGTTCATAAGTGGTTCAGAGAATATTCCTGCAACTTAGCTGGATATGTCACTGCATGCTGATATGCTGAGTGATAACAGCATGTCACTAGCAAAGCATTGTGAGAGAGGCCATGCTGGAGAGCTAAGGGGGCATAGAAGTCCCACAGTTCTAGGTTGTGCCTGGGGAAGTTTATCCTGCTATAATGCTCAAGTGAACATGCTCCTTATATTGATACAAGAGAATTCTCCTGTTGACATAGTTAATACACCTCTGCAAAAGGTGGTAGCAATGTTGTAGGAGAAGCTCTCTTGCCCACAGCACTGTCTACACTGGTGGTGAGTTCACAACATAACTATGTTGCTCAAAGCATGGATTTTTTCGCTTCCCTGGGTGATATAGCTATGCTGATGTAGTGTAGATCTGGCCTTAGATAAAGTAAAGTATGTTCATACTTTGTCATTAATCCAATTCAAGCAATATATATTGTGGATTGAAATGTTCATCCAGATCCTTCTCAGTTACAGATTGAGAGGCTTTCTACATTTACATTTTGTGCAATATACTACTTTTATAACCCTGAGGAATATTCTAGAACATTACTGTTGCTCATGTTCTAAAAAGGTTTTAGAAAAAAATGTGGTTGATATCAAACTAAGTTTGATCCCTTCTTTCAACAAATGAACACTAGTTTATAGAGGTTACTTATTAATTGGTAACTTGACGTATTTTAAAAATATAATCTCACTGCTATAAAATTCAACTTGAAAACTGTAGAGAGCTTTTTCCTCCAACTTTTCTTTAACAAGCCCTTATCTGTCTGAGGATCACCTTGAAGTCAATACTATTGATTATGTTTCAGAACACAGTACTGTGACAGTTTGAAGTGAAGTAGCACAGGTAATGACTATTTTAGATTACATTTGTCAGCACTGTAATTTAAACAGTATTTTTGACAACATGCTTTTGGAACTTCATTTACAATGAACTTACAAGAATCTAGTCTATCAAATATTAGTTCCTTACAAAAACACTGGTTTTTTTAGGCTTTAAATATCGTAATTCTGCACCAATTCTTTAAAAAGAAAAAGACCTGAATTCTTTTTGTGTGACTATATATTTGTTTCTAACCCAATTATTTAAAATATGTTCATACTCCCTTTGCATTCATTTTCAGTAAATATGGTACCAATGTTCATTAGAAAAGGGAACTTTTGTCACATCGTATTGGAAAATATTCAGAAATACTTTTAAATTCACACGTGCAAGCATTTGCATCAGAAACTTTATTCTATGTGCAAATTTGGTCTTAATTTGGAGATCGTGAAATGACCTGAAAGGGGAAGGAGGAACCATTTATAATGGAGAATCACCTGAAAAACTATTCGTGGAGCAACTTCTCCGTACATTTATGTAGATAAAATACAATTGTAGGGTCAACTGAATGCAACAGAAAAAACACAAGAGAGTTTTAAAGGGAGTTTCTGACAATGACTTACACTAGTGCTTCCTTTTTTTCATGCATTTTGGAATGCATGTTTACTGATAGTGTTCTGTGATCCCCTCCACATCCTGTTCTTCCCCATGTTAACAGGGGAATACTGTAGCAGAGCCCAAATCCAAAAGCTTTCTGTTGGTGGAGCTTAAGAGTTGACAGGATTTTTTCTTCTCCGTTTTGGACTCTCACCCTTTGAAGCCTTTCACCACTGGAAGTAGTGGCTCTTCAATTAGTCCAGAATGGCCTCCTTGTCTCTGCTTATCCCCATAGTTCCAAAATGATGGAATCCATTAGTCCTTATAGCAGTTGGTCTTAAATAAAGTAATTGCCAGGCCAAAATATAGCATTGAGTCCCAGGTAAGAAGTGCTCCATTCAGAATTTACATCCTTAATGCTTCTGGATTTTTCTCAGGGCCCAATTTGAATATTTCAGGGTTGGGACTGACAACTGGTGCTGCAGTGTGAGCTGGGCTAGTGAACATTTTGATTAGAAGCTTCTGGAATTACTACTGTTCAGGACAGCTTGCTGTAGCTGAGAGCCTATGTGCTGTCCATTACAACATGTAGATGGTACCCATTACATTGCCAAATAGGACGTTATTTCTTGTTCAAGACAGAAAGGGATTTCGATGTCCTAAAATTCTTCTGGCATTTTTAGCTCCTGCTATCTTTCTGTCTCTCTCTCTCTCTCGCCTTGAAGTGTTCCTTCCCCATCCATCTTTTTGTGATAGAATCAGAGTTCCAGTCTTCTTTGGGCATTGCTGTTTATCAAGCTTAGGTCACCCAAAGCAGGGAACAGGAAGATAGCCATGTCCAGTCACACAACTGGAACAGCTTCAATTCATGCTCAGAGCAAACAGTTTGTGCAAACATTTCAGCACATGGATTGTTCAAAGTATCATCCACATCATTTTAAATATTACATGAAAATTAGTCTGTTCACAGCCAAGTCACAATTAAGAAAATGTTAAATTTTGTGGCTAAGTTATTCACAGTGAAGGGCAAGGTAAGTTTTCAATAACAGATGAAAACACAAATACAAAGTTGTGCAGAATCTTCCCTGATGTAAAAGGTATATAGCTCCAATGCTCATGTGGTTTCATCAGCTTATTTTAGGACTGAATCTGACTCTGATCCCTATCACTTTTATTTCCTTTTTCATTCTCTATTTTGAAAGAATTACTAGCTCAGGGATGTGATGCTACCTGCTACTTCACCTGTCACAGCTCTTTCCCTTGTGCTGATTCTGGGTTGCCAGATGAACTGCTTGAAATCAGACTAAATAATATCTTAAATACAATAGCTGCTGGCTGGATGATCTACTGTGTCACTAACTTCATCAGTCAGTTCAGAAACAGCTCTTGGGGAGCAGAAGTGCTCCCTGGAAGCCAGAGCAGAGAGAGGATTAGCACTACTAAATTGTGGGTTAATGTGTCCAATCCTTTTCCAAACTGGACACAATGATACCTTCTCTCCCCATCCTCTAAAATGTTTAGGAATGCTTCTTATTGATTAGATTTTTTTCTGCTTGCAGGTCAGTTCAGATTAGAAAACAGTGGCCAGGTTATAGGCCCCCCATAGTAAGAGCTACTGAGCTGCTGTGGGGATGGTGATATACTCTCTGGTTCTTGGGAAATTTATGCAAATTATTGGAGCTCCTTGTGCCCACAGCTGAGTGAATTATTCATAGCAAATAAACAATATGTCTAGCCTCTTTCTGCTCATAAATTGCTTTTGATCAGATCCTCAAGTTTACAAATTTTGTAAATTTTTTTGTATCGTATTAGGAGTTTGTTGTTAATAGTCCATATCTTATCATCAAGTCTGATACTGTATTGGTTAGCTCTGATTTGTCAGCGAACTTAGATGATATTTGTTTTGTTACCTGACTGGAAGAGCATAAAAGTCTCATGATCAAGAGGGCTGCATATAGAAGCAAGATTAGCAAACTCTGGACATTTAAAAACTTTTCTTATCTGAGTCATATGAGCGCTACTTAGCATCATTCTAAAAAATTATGTTAATGTAAGACTTATTGGTTGGGTATAGAGTTTGAGTTCAATTTCTTCTCACCAGTTGCATGACTGGCCTAATTATGAAAGTGTATTTGCATTATTTTCTGACTTTTCCTGTTCTGGAAATTTGTTTCCTAATCTGTAAGAAATGGATACTGCTTTACAATATATACCACTTTTGACTTGGATACTTGAGTGTGCAACTTCAAAATTTGTTTTCAGTGGTCATTCATGAGTGAGAAACTTGACCATAGACTTTCACAGAATGTAAAAAGAATGAGCAATGCAGAAGCAAATTCATTTTTACATGAGTGACAGTATTTGTGTATGTGGAACAAAAAACAGGACTATGTAGCACTTTAAAGACTAACAAGATGGTTTATTAGGTGATGAGCTTTCGTGGGCCAGACCCACTTCCTCAGATCAAACAGTGGAAGAAAATTGTGACAATTTTCTTCCACTATTTGATCTGAGGAAGTGGGTCTGGCCCACGAAAGCTCATCACCTAATAAATCATCTTGTTAGTCTTCAAAGTGCTACATAGTCCTGTTTTTTGTTCCAGCTACACCAGACTGACATGGCTATATTTCTATCACTATTTGTGTATCCACACTGCTCTACTTTAAGAGCAGATTAGGAGACAAAAATGAAAATATATTGCTGAAGGAAAGCTGTTTTTCCCTATAAATCTTGCTACTGGAAAGTTGGTATATTTTCTCTTTCTTTGTTCTTCCTTTAAGCTGGGACTGACTATGCAGCCCTCTTTGATCTTATTTGGAACATCTACTTATTAAACCATGTTTTATCCCTAACTTGGCTCAGAATGTATGCAGTCTTTCTGTTTTCAGTGTGTCTGGTGCTCTTTCAACCATGCTTATACTTCCCTTTGCTTTCCCATGTTGAGCTGTGACAGTGTTTATCTTACAGATTATGGAATTGATCTTTTTCTCTGTTAATCTTTTTGGGTCATTTTCATGAAACAGTATTTTAAAATGACTTGGTGTCCATAAGGCAGCATCCGTACATTTAGAAACAATGGAGACATTCTAAATTGTTACATGGGAGAATTAGTCATGTAGCAAATTAGCGGATATAAATCATCAATGGGCAACCAGGGCTCTGGTCTACACTAGGGAGTTATTTTAAAATAATCCCTCTTATTTCAAAATAATAATGGAGTGTCCACACTACCACACCCCTTATTTCAAAATAATGGGCTGGTCTTTTCAAAATCAGTATTCCTGCTTTCCTTGGGGAATAAGCTTATATCAAAATACGTATTTTGGGAGTTATTTCAGTTTAATTATTTCAAAATAATTTCCTAGTGTAGACATGCCCTAGGCTAGTGAGTGGACTGCATGAGTGGCCAGCCATGACAGTGAGCCTCAAGATTGTCATAACCAAAATGATCTCCCGGGATAAGGTAGTTTTTCTAACTGTGCTTGAGTACCTTGAAATTCCAGGGTGTGCAGACTGATCTGTAGCAGTGCTTTTATTAGATGCAGCAGGAGCACACGACTCTTACAGTCAATGTTGTGTGTAATCAGCATGCACCTCACTTCACGTGCCCTTGCTTTATGTGCGTGTCACTTTAGTAATACTGGAAGGAAAAAAGTGACACAGACAGAAACCAGTGGAATGTGGCAACTCTGCCCATGTGCAATGGTAAACAACATGTCTCATGGGCCATGACAGAACCCCAGTAGGCCGCATTCAGCCTGTGGGTTACAGGTTGCCCACCACTTGTATAAAGGAATGTGAAAGAATTAGAATTTTGTCTTTGGAAATCATTGTGTTCGTGTATCTGGAGGCAGAATTTGCCTTTCGGGTTAAGTAGTTCTAGGTGAGTCAACAGAAAAAGTAAATAATATTCATTGTCAAGACTGCAGTAGAGGAGGACAGAACGAAAACAACTTTGGTGCATGAAGCAGTAAAATAGGGAGCCATGAAGAGGGGGAGACAGAAAAATATACAGTACAATGAATTCAGGTTGCTAAAAGGCATGTTTAAAAACATAGATTAGAAAGCATGATAAATAATAGGAATTGGTGGCTGTTGTAAGAGTAAGTGGCTGTTCCTCTCGTTCCTTGTTTAACTGAAAGTAGGAAGAATTTTGCCAGGGCAGATTTTTTGGTTTTTCAAAGAGTTGCTAAGCTATTTTATTTGGAATGATGTGGTTGAAGTTGCATTTTATATTACCTTTCCATTTTGGCTGAGAGCTGATACTTTGTTACTTACACGCTTTATGGGCTTATGTTTCATTACACAATATAGCATGACACAACTAAATGACAAAGTCCCTGGTGAATATTTAAAGTGGTATACCTCCCAGACTGCAGTAAACAGGGTAAATTACAAATTCATGGACTGGTGAATATGGCCAATTCAGCGATAAGTAAATGGTTCATCTTAATAGACAATGCGTTCTGCAGAAAGGACACAGGTAACAGGACAGTGATTTATTTTTTTAGGGCTAAGGTTAAAGCATTCAAGGAAAGGATATATAGATTTATTTAAAATACACTGCAAGAGTTTGTGCCTTTAGAGGGACCTACATATCACACAGGTAATGATCGTAAAGATGACTTTGCTGATGTCTTCTACAGGCACTGAGGAAAAGGTGATGAGTATGATACCCTGAGGTTAATTTCAAGTTAAAAATGGGGCACTATGGTGAAATAGAATTTTGTAAGCAAGACATTGATTATTGACATTGCTCTGTCACATAATTGAGGCCCACACTTTCCTGATTTCCCTTGAAATCTAAATATTTATTTTACCATCCAGCCAACAGTTACCCTTCTGCTTTACCTACCCCTGACAACAGTTTACACATCACACCACAATATTTTTTTACATGTAGAACAGCTTCATCTCAATGTCTTTCCATAACATCCCACTAAATAAAATATTAGGTTTAAGCTTTTTCTTACCCTACTTCCTCAGGTCATGTCAAAACATCTATGAATTCTGATGCAGGGTTGAGAGTAAAATGGTATTCTAAATGATAAATGTGTAAAATAAAAGTCAAACCCAGTAAAAGAAAGTATTTGAGTATATCTCTAATATCTGAAGAGGTTAGAAATCATTCTGTAAAATATTGACCTAGAGGTTTTCGACCATCCCCCCAAAAGTTGTTGGACAATGAACACTTTATATAGATGAGTGTTTGGCCCCATATACTTATAAACTGAGGATGTATTTATACCCAATAGCACAGTGGTTAGGACACTCACCTGGGATATGAAACATCTAAGTTTGACACTCCATTCTTGAGCAGAGATGTCAACCCAAGTTCAAGGTCAGAAAGTCAATTTCATTTATTCTGGTCCAATTAATATTTCAATTATTAAACAAACTGGAATAGCTTTCAGGAAGGTGTGTGTGTGTGTGTCTTACCTCACACATTCCCATAGCCTGGCACTCACCTGCAATGTGGGAATCCTCCCTGTTCCACAGGAAGGATTCAAACCTGGGTCTCCCACATCTCAGGTGAGTGCTGTAATCACCAGGCAACCAGATATAAAGGAAAATACTTTTCTTGTTTCTGGTTTGTGAATGATACCTAAGTCCCCTTGTGACTCTACCCTGAACAATAAATCAAAATCTTTAACTTTGAAAACATTGACATGAACCATTTTGACTGTTCAGTTTTTTTCTTATAGCTGTTTGGGATTTTTTGGTGTGTTTGTTTTTACAGAAAAAAGTTCACTGATATTGACACAGTTTGTGAAACATTTTACTTGAACTAAATCTACATTTTTTGGTGAAAAATTATAGCTGAAAACTTTTCCCTGCTCTATCTGAAAGTTTGATTGTTTTTATAAAAATTTTCCAAACAGTGGAACTTCAACCATATGTTCAGGCAAAAATAGCTCAATTTACTGTAGATTAGCCAAGACTTGGCTCAGGAATCTGAATAGGATACAAAAGCAGCATGGTGACAGGTGGGTGAAGCAATGTTAGAAGGGAAATGTATATTTTTTTAAATGAAAGGTTCTATATTCTGTATGCAGAGTGGTTTACCACAACAGAAGTAGTGTGGATGTAAGTCAATGACAGAAATATATTAGAAATTATATTATAAAGAAATGTACACAAACAACTAATTCAGTACAAAAAAGATAGGTCAGGAAGTGTTTAGATACATAAGAGGCTTGTAAAAAGACAGATCATTACTCATGGAGACTTCAATTACCCTGACAAACTAGAATAAGAATCATGAAATGACTATGGAAGGCTGTTTCTGGAGGCAAAATACAGTTATTTCCTTCTAAATTTGTTGAGCAGTGAAGAAGGCCACAGACGACTTTGGATTTATCCCCAAGAAAATAAAATGTGCATGATAAAGGAGTTAAAATTTAATATGTAATTCTTATGATCTTAGAGTAATCAAATCACATTTTAGGCACACAAGAGATTATTCATAATAGTCGTACAAAAATAATGGACTTCAAAATAGCAGACTATGAAAGAATACAAGATGTACTGGAAAATCTGAGAAGAATATTATACAAGAGAACTTGCTAAATTTACATTGCAGAAGTGTGAAGAGTTTACAGAAAAAGGGATGAAGGATACTTTATGTTGCCATAAAATATTGGAACAAACAATACTGGATCAGAACATCAGCTGGTGTTAAACAGCAGCTCCATCCACTTCAGTGGAGCTACACAGATTTACAGCAGCTGAAGATCTGTCAATGTGTTTAGCTGAGATTAGCAGATGACTCAGACAAAGCGAGCACTTTGAAAAGTCAAATATGTTGCTGTTGGAGAATCATATTAAAAAAGAAAGCAATGCAAGTAAGAACTTAGAATGACTAATGTGAAAAGAGTCCAAGAGCATAGCAGTTTGATTAACAGAAAAAGCTTTTATTTTTAGGAATATACAAAACAGATTTTTTTCTATGCTTATGATTCTTGCTGCTTCAATATGGTTAAAAGCCACTGATGGAGAACCAACCAATCTACATGTAGGATCTGTAATATAGCATTGTTATGTATAGTACATACTTCTGGAAAGGCTGCTATTAGTTTTTATATCCTTTGTGTCTTTGCCAGCTAAAAACAACAAGGTGGTTGAAAATAGTCTGTTTTACAGTTCACAAAACACCAACAGTAGGAGGTCTCTAAGCTATTTAAAGAATTTCATGGACATTGAAAGCCATTCCTAGTGGATCATGCTGTTTTTTCCTCCAAATACACTAACATTATTTTTTTTAGAGTTAGACAGGTTCAAAATATCAACAATCACAGTTTTAATGTTTCTATAATATTTTGTAAAGATGCTAGAGAGAGACTTCTGTATGAAAACAGAACAAAAAGAGCATAACCACTGCCAATATAAAACAGAGAACATGCCCCACCACCATACTGAATAGTTTTGAGAGCCCTGAAAAACTTGAGTAGAACTATATATAATAACTGTGCTTCTTTTGAAGGCTTATAACTGCTTTTGAGGCAGTGTTATTCAGAACAAACAAAGGAATGCCAAGTTTAAAAGAGCAAAGATTCAAAGAAAAATTAAGACTATTGGGTCATTTCCACTGGAAAACAACAATAAACCTTATCATATGATAAATTGGAAAGTTTTAAGACTGATTTTTAATGAAATGCAAGCTCACTTTTGAAAATAGGTTTGGCTCCTTAATCAGTTTGCCACATTGGAAATTTTAACCAGTGTGTCAGTGAATGAGGACGTAGCTTAAAGTAATTTCAAATGGATAGAGAATTATTTAAAAAGTAATCAAGCAAAAACACTCCGCTTTGCCCGCAAAATGCAGTGGATACCACCAAGGAAAAAAGAAGGGTAAAATCGGGCAGTTGTGCTATGTCTAGACTGCAGAGCTTTTCCGGAAAAACTATGTCACATCCACGTGCATATCTTTTGCCGACTTTTCTTTGTAGTCTAGACACAGCCTTGTTTTCATATCACAATGTTATGTAAATTTGTCACAACTGAAAAAAAATCTGACTTTGAGAAGCAGAAAATGTTACTGCAGTATTTGTGATATTCTCTAACCTAGAGAACTACAATAATTTAAATTAGTTACAAGGCAAGATTGGAAAGATTTTAAATGTGATCACTATATTATTCTATATTGAAAGAGTACTCAGGATACATGGTGTGATAAAATAGCTGTTGTTGATATAGTAGATCCCATGCTTTTATTGGCAGGGGAACTAAGATGTCACTGCAAGGGTCCTGCTAGTGGACTCAGGAGGGTAGTAGAATAGGGAAGTGGGAAAGGGGCCTGGTTTTGCTCCTCACTCTGAGCCTCATACCCTCTCAACCCTGAAGGTCTCGTAGGGTGTGTCTAGAGACTACAGGGTTTTTTCGAAAAAAAAAGTAGCTTTTTTCGAAAAAACGTCACCTGCCTCTAGACTGCAGCCGCGTTCTTTCGAAAGTATATTGAAAGAACACGGCAGTTCTTTCGATTGTGGTAAACCTCATTTTACGAGGAATAATGCCTTTTTTCGAAAGTACTCTTTTGAAAAAGGCACTATCGAATGCAAACTGTGCTCTTTTGAAAGAGAGTGTCTAGACTCTTTCGAAAAAGCAGCTCGCTTTTTTGAAAAATCTGTAGTCTAGATGCTCTCTTTCAAAAGAGGATTTTTCGAAAGAGGCTTGTAGTCTAGATGTAGCCTTACTCTCTTCTTCCATGGATAGATTTACCCATGGTCCTTGATGCTGAGGGATAGGGGGAGAGGAAGAAAGGAAGCTTCTCTGCTATGCCGGAGGAAGTCTTCCTTTCTTTTCTCTTTCAGTTCTAAGCAACACTTTTCCAAACTCCAGTCCTCTTTCCATACTACCAGCCTGGAACCAGGTGGTGGAGGTATTAGGTTCTTGGTTACAGGTGCTGTAGTAACTTTTTCTAGTCTTCAGGAAACATGCCTTAATTAGCCCATGGCTATACATCCCCCCTCTACCACTCTTCCCTGGACTTACTGGATCACAATTACAGTAGTATAAAATGTGCTATATAAGTGTAGTGTTTCCATTTAAATAGTATGAAGAACACTGTATGGAATCATTTCAATCTTCAAACGTTGAAAAGATAAGTATCTCTGAGAATATTTAAATCAGTCTTTTGTCTTCCAGTTTAAATAAAATTATAGGAGGTTTTCAGATATAAAACTAAATGGAAATCAAACTTCTTCATAAGTTGTCATGTTGATCTATTACGCAGTGAAGGAGTATGAAAGGTCCAGGAGAACAAGTGAGTAGTTCTTCCATATGTGTGTGTCTTGCTCTCCCACCACTCTCTTCCTCCTCCACTCCCTCTGCTTCCCCCGCCCCCCACCAAACAAAGCCCTAAACAGAAAACACAAAGAGGTGATTCTAAATTTCACCACCACAACCAAATGAGAGCAATCATTGCATTTTGCATCAGCTTTACCACCCAACAGCACGTACCTATTATAAAGTGTCTAAGCCAAGACTCTGAAATATAAATATTTGATGGATCCGTCTTATAAAATGGAGTTGGGGAGACAATATATTGTACATAGATGAAAACATCTTTAGGCACAGAGCAAAACTATGTAAAGGGGAAGTACAGACACAGTTTGGAATTATTAGTTGGACCCCTTTTACATATATACACATAACTTCCCTAGATATAGGTTTACATTTTGAATAGCATTTTCCCATCTTTGTGGAAATAAAATTACAGCAGTAGGTGAAAAACCTAAAAGGAAATGAGACAGACTGCAATGCAGCAGAATACTCTCGGTTGTAGGAAGTTAAGGTATACATCATATTTATTGTCATCATAGACTGTACAGAAACCATAATTACTGGCTATGAGAAAAATAAAGTAACCATTGTCTTTGTGGCATTTCTCTTTATAAATTGCTATGGAACTGACTTACTAGAGAGAAGGAAAATGGTATATAATATATAAACCTCTGAAATGTGATAACAAACCAGTATGCCATTCTTTAGTTCCTCAACCAATCAGGATATTAACCTAATAGTTTTCCAATGTAAATGAAGAACACCTCAGGTTGGAATACTGAGAATCCCAAGTAACCAAAATTTAGCATTACAGGTCATTGGCTACACAATCTTTGACATATTGGTTTGTACTTTCTTTTTAAATAAGTTTAGGAAAATGGTAAAAAGTGATTGACAGTTACATTTTAATGCAGTATTCTAGAACTCTAATAATTCTTATTGAGACATCCACTGCATCACGAGTGAATTTGGGCATCATAACCAAGTTAAAATGTGTTTCAAATTGTCATTCAGCATATCTCCTGTCCCAGCACTTAGTATATAGTGCGCACAGCATGTCAAGGGATAAGAATTGTTACTATAACTTTCCTTGATTCTAACACATGCTTTGTTATGTAGAGTGCATGCTGAATGTAAGAACAGAGGAAGGGTCAAGAAACACAACAAGCTGAAATTATTCACACATTTCTCAAACATTTTCTAAGGAGCCTGAAAGCTGTAAACTTGAAAAGAAAATTAACAAACCACAAATTTATCTGGCACTTTTCTTTCTAACTGGGAAACATATTAAGAACAATTTTTAAAAAAAGTATGTGCACATAAAACTGAAATATGTTGAAGGAACATTAAGGTTGCAAAGTCAATCACTCAAAAGTTAGGAAATGCCAGAATTAAGGTAGCCTGTGCACAAGGGGGCTGAATTAATTTCTTTAATCATTTGCTTATATACTATTTTCCCTACAGGGCCTCTTTTTCTTTGACTACACACAACAGCCTGCTCTGGAGGAAGGGGGGGATGAATCAAGGTTGTGTAGTGAACAGTCTGTTGTCTGTGGGACCCTGTCGTGGGGTGGCTGTCTCTTCTTTCTCCCAAGGGGTAGAATCTTGGGTCCCCTGGGCTATCTGAGTCTGCAACTCACCTGTAATTAGACCCCTCCCCATGGGGCTGGATAGCCTGGCAGACAGAGTCTGTAAACCAAAATCAAAGGCTGGCCCTTTAAGGCAGGGCTGTATGGCCCATTGGCTGGAGTCTGCAAACCACAAATCAAAGGCTGGCCCTTTAATGCAGGACTTGGTGGCCCAATGGCCAGAGTCAGTAGGTGAGAGTCAAGGCTAGTACTTTGCAATAGAGCTGGATGTCCCAATGGCCAGAGTAATGGGGTGGGGGGAGGAGCTATGCCCCAATATGGGGACCCAGGTCCACCCTACTCCACTGGGTCCTGACGTGTGAGTGGCAGAACAGTCTACCACTCCCTCGGTGGGGAATCCTACCGAAACATGCTCCTGCAACATCCCAGGGCTGCTTCCTACCAAATCTGTCAGGTCAATGTCCCACGTAGCAGCCAGGTCCTCTGGCTCTTTGGGGATCACGTCTCCCTGGGACCCTTCTGTGGTAATGTTCCCACTGTCTCCAGGGCCTCTGCCGCTCTTGGCTCGGGCGGCTGGCTACTGCTGCTCTGGAGCTCCAAGCAGAGGTCCTTCTCCTCCAGTCACCTGTCTAGACTAAGCCTCTCCCCAGGCTTTTATACCCAGGCTACAGTCTGAGCCTGCTCTGCAGGGGTGTGGGGACAGGGCTCCTCCAACCAGGACAGCCTGGCTAAACCTAACTTGTTCAGTGGGGAGATGGTACACCCCATCACAGACCCCTCACCCATTTATTGCGGAAGTTGGAATGAGAGAAGGGACTGCAGGCAAAGAAAGATGATCTCAATTCCATGGGAGTAACCCTAAATACTCTTTTATCAATTACATATCACTAGACACATTTGTTCTCATCCAGAAGTCATCCATTGCTAAAATAATTCTATCAACAGGTGCACCTGTGCTCAGTAATGAGAACACAAATCCAGTGAAAATCTTTTCCATTTAGTTCTCTCTGAAGGATTATTATTTTCTTTTTAAGTTATTCACACTTCCACACATCGTTCATTCAATAATCTCTGTGCTTCCTATCAGACTTGCAGCTTCAGATCAACTACATGCAAGCACACTGCCTATCACTGGGTATATTTATCAGACTTGTTTTAACAATTACTTTCATTTCAGATTACCCAACCTTCTTACTAATTCCACAGTTCTCAGTTTTAGCCATGAGTATATTTCAACAAGGCTTAGTCTAGAGCACTGACTGATATCAAAGCAACAGTTGTAGCCGGGGGAGGGGAGGAGGTCAAGTGTAATATAATGTATGCGGGTCTGGCTCCAATCTGACTAGAAGGCTCTAGGTTTTGTCCTCCTTCCCCAGATCACAAAGGTGGAGGGCTATAAAGCTCTATTTCAGGAGGTAGATCTGGGGGACCACAACAGCAGCCACGAGAGGTAGTACAAAATTAAAACAATTTTTATTATGACTGGTATTAAGATGGAAAACAAGACAAAGCTGATAGGAGTTGGATGTTCAGTGAAAGATGCTGCATGGAAAATGTAGAAGCAGAGAAACTTAGAAAGAATAAGTAAAGTGAAGCTAAGAGTTTTGATGTGAAGGAAAGAGATGCTTGATAAGGAACAAGATTTTCCCTATCTCATCTATTGCCATAGCATTTTATGGGCCTCTTTGCATCATTAACACCCAACCTCAAATGGCCATAAACAGATTCTGCACCCTGAGATTTTATACATACTTGATTGGATGGGGATATTGAGACATTTTTTGAATATGCATGAATAAGATAATTTGATGCCCCTCTTGGACCCATTTCCTGATGTAGGAAAAACAGGAACCCGCGGGTAGATGCAAGACTTTCTGTTTCCTTGATCAGGATGTCATTTAGGCTGAGTCTTGAAGTTTTGGACTTATTTTAGGTCTCACAAGGTGCTGAGTCACATGCCTTACCCTATTTGTGTTCTGACCCAACTGAAAATTTCACCACAAAGACTTTTACAATTTCTGAAAAGGTGTTAAGGATATATAATTTAATTTCTAAAAAGATACTAACCCTTACTTATCACACTGCACTACTGCTAATGCCTGCTCACCCAGGATAAATCATGCAGGCTTTGCATTACTGGCATTACTAAAATATAATAAAAGGGATAAGATAGGAAAGTATATAGTTTTTCAGGCTACACAATGGAGTCCCACGGTTCAAGCTATTTAAAGGTGTTCCTTAAAATGAAATTAGATCTTCAGTGTAGTTAATTTGTATAGAAATGGACCAATGCAACTATGTTTTAGAGTTCAGTTTTCCTTAAACATTAGTCATCCAGTTTTGGATTTAAATTCAGAGCCTGGAAGAAATCATGAAAGGCCCTGAATCTTCATAAGTAGATACTATAAGAGCATATAACTTCACAAAAAGCTTTAGACATGAGACTGCTTTGTAGTGGGGGTGAGAGAGATCGAACTCTGATGCTCAAATGGCAATTTTTTTCACAGGTCAATCTAGTTTTAAGTGTAGGCCACGCCCAATTTATGTTAGGACAAACTCTTTAAAAATTAAACTCTTCTTTTTCATTCACAGAACACTGATGTTTAACCTCAGTTACAATGCAAGTTATACAACTTTATATGATCTTAATAATGCTGCAGTTGAGAATGAGAGACTATATACATTATTCAATCTACACTGACCCAATGTATTCGAGGCCCAGGTGTGGTCTGTGTATCTTAAAACTTTCATATGATTGGGTCAACTTCTGGTAAATGAGCCACATTACTGGCAAAAGCCATTGATCACATTCTTAGTCTATAGGTCACCATCTTCATGTGTAAAGAGAGATGTGGAAAATCCACATAGTGCTGGGTGTCTTGAATAATTTGATCCCAGTAGAACTTTGGCCATTCTTTCTAAACAGAATGTTTCCTAAACTACAAAGAAATAGCCTTTTATTTCTTTTATTTGACATCAGGAAGGGGGGCTAGGGAGGGGTAAGTGGAAGGACGTGAGGGAGGAATGGGGCACGAGCCCCTGGTGGGGAGGACTGGGGTGGCTCTGAGGGCTCCTTGGGGTGGACGCTCTCCCACAGGGCCTCCTGGATACTGACAGCCCCCGATGGACCCCTCGGATGGAACCTGCAGCAATTGCAGCCGGGCTGATGGCAACAACCCCATGAGATGCACCGGCATGCCCAGGGGTAGCTCTGGCTCCATGTGGCGGAATACTGTGGTGTCCCGAGTGTGGGCACTCAGGGCACTCCAAGACAGGGCTGCTTTGCTGTCTCTCATTGAGGTAGACAAGCAAATAGGGAATCCTGAGAACTGTCTGTCCAGGGTGGGGGTAGGACCCCTTTAGGCATGGAGCTCAGTTAGCCTCAGGCAGCAGCCCCACACAGTAAGTCCTAACCTGTTGCCCTGCCGGCATTGGTTCTGACCAGTCTTAACTTCGGTTCAGAGTCCACTCAGTGTGGATGTACTTTTTTGAAATAGCAAAATGCTATTTTGAAATAGTTTTTGTGTGTAGATGCGCTATTTCGAATTAGCTTAAGTCGAATTAACTATTTCGAATTAAGTTAATTCGAAATAGCACCGTAGTGTAGATATATCGTATGAGAATTGGAACACATGCTAGAGTTACAAGAGTTTATGAATACAAATGTGATCATGATTCCAATGGATCATACTGAGAACTATCGATCAGTGGTAAACTGTTTCCTAAATATGGTTTTTCCTCCATGTTTACACACCTATTTTAAATTATTCAAACAGTCGAGTATCCACCACTTCCCTTGGAAACTACTCCATAGTCCAATACGCCTATTTTTAAAATGTGTTAAATAACCAAAAGCAAGATGAAACATGACTACATGGCTACGTCTACACTGGCATGATTTTCTGGAAATGCTTTTAACGGAAAAGTTTTCCGTTAAAAGCATTTTCGGAAAATCGCGTCTAGATTGGCAGGACACTTTTCCGCAAAAGCACTTTTTGCTGAAAAGCGTCCGTGGCCAATCTAGATGCGGTTTTGCGCAAAAAAGCCCCAATCACCATTTTCGCGATCAGGGCTTTTTTGCGCAAAACAGTACTGTGCTGTTTACACTGGCCCTCTTGCGCAAATGATTTGCGCAAGAGGGGTTTTGCCCGAACGGGAGCAGCACAGTATTTCTGCAAGAACACTGATGATCTTACATAAGATCGTCAGTGTTCTCGTGGAAATTCAAGCAGCCAGTGTAGACAGCTGGCAAGTTTTTCTGCAAAATCATCTGATTTTGCAGAAAAACTTGCCAGTCTAGACACAGCCCAAAGGTACAGGAGACCCCCACTTTACGACGGCCCAATTTAAGATCTCCCACACTTACAACCTTTTCCATACGTGCGGAAGGGGCCAAAATCCCCATACTTACGTCCTCGGCCCCACATTCACGATGGCATACGATGCCTGTCTTAAATGCAGACTTGAGTTACGACATCCCCAACTTGCAACACAAGGAACTGATTGTGTCGCAAGTCGGGGGCAGCCTGTAAATGTCACAGCATTATACACTGAAGACTTTGTATATGATAAAAAGCCCCTTGATTTTTTTCCAAGAGCTTTGGTCCAGGTCCTTTTACCACTTGCTGTGCATTATGGAAGTTGTGAAATCAGCTATTACTTTAATTTTTTTATAATAACCAAATGATTGATTTCACTAGCTATATTATATAGCCAATGCTAAAATGCAAAATGCATGTCAAATCTAAATGAATATATCTGCTGCATTAATTCAAGACTGTCTTGTATAGGCAAAAATGCTTGCCCTTTATGAAACTACTGTTGCAAACCAATTCCTTTAGAATAGGTCTTCTGTTTATACTTAATGTTTTCTACACTGCTAAGGAACTCAGAAAAGCTACACAAGGCATAGGGATACATTAAAAAAATCATTAATAAGATCAGAGTTTCCAATTACTAATTCACACACTAGACAATAGGATGATAGAAATGGGGCATGGCTAGGAAGTTTTATTTTTGGAATGAGAGTTTCAGATAAATAAGAACAAGATGAAGCTCTGAAGTTAAGATGGATACTTATGTCCATCCTGCCAGGTTTGGGGTATATCAGCTATTGCAAGGCCATTTTATATTTCTTATAAAGTTACTTTCTAAACAATAGTATGGCCCCAATTCAAGAAAGCAACCATACTCAGGTGGGGTTAAGATTATATCTAAATCCTACTAACATCAGTGGGACTTATTAGAATGCATTAGTGGTTTCTTTAGGTGGGCCCGACATGCATATTAGGTCAGATCGTCCCAGTCTTTTAGGTAAAGCTCCCATTGAAGTTGGTGAGAATTTTTATGAAGTCAGGACAGCAGAATTTTGTCCATTGTACAAGTAGTATAATTAAGATTAATATCTACAATAATAGTATCATAATAAGTTAATTTTCATGTATAGAAATCCATGCCTGAAGTCTTCCAGATAAGCTCACACAGATAAATGTCAACAAAATTGCAAACAAAGCCAAAATTGCAAACAAAGCCAATTATATAAAGTAAAATCACAAGGGATAATAAAGGCCCTAATCCACCTCTGGCAAAGTCAATGACAAACCTGTTACTGAATTCAATGGGAATAGAATTCCTTCCTTAGACAACAAAACTGAAAAGGGAACCCAACAGTATTTCACACATTTCCAATGATTATCTGCTAAATATCTAAAGGCTCACAGGAAACATTTTTACCTACTCATTCGGGGTAGCTCCACTGTCAAGTCCTCAGAACAACACACTCATGTGATTCGGAGCATAGAAATAAAAGTAATAAATCACAGTAAGAAAATTACATTCATGCAGGGGTGCATGAACAAGGGGGGCCATGGGGTCCTGTCCTCTCACTTTTTGCTATGAGCCTGGCTCCTGCCTTTCCTTTGAGACCCTACCCCCAGCCAGCCAGGGTAAGAGAATCCTTGGGAGTCTGGATAGCTGGGGGGAGCTGCCTCGGATGTGGGGGCCCAGAGAGCAGTCCCCAGACCATGTCCCTGACTCCCTACAGACCAGGTGAAGTGCCTGCAGCTCCCCACAGCTGCCCAAAGGGCCCTAGGATTACCATATTTGAACTGTCAAAGAAGAGGACACTCCTGAGAGGGAGAGTATCTGAATCCGTATCCACCAACTCATGTTGTATTAATGTGTTATATGGTATAGTTATAATATATAACACATTAATACAATGTGAGTTGGTAGATACTGATACAGATACACTCCCTCTCAGAAGTGTCCTCTTTTTTGAAAGTTCAAATATGGTAACCCTACCAGTGGCTCTTATAACGGTCAGGGTAAAAGCTGCGGTCAGGGGAGCTGCAGATCCTCCACCTGCCCTGAGTGGGTAGCCCAGTGGGCAGGGACATGAGCCTGGGGCTGCTTTCAGGTTTCCACACAATGGTCCAGTAGAAGGGCTTGTGAGCTCCCCTGCTTGGTTTGGGCAGAAGCCAGGGCCTGAGGGGAGGTGGAAGGAGAGGGGCAGGATCATGAAGGGGACAGGGCCTTGTTACTTCTCTATTTTTAGGATGAATCTGTCACCCCGGTAGTCATACCATGTTTCTTGCCAACCTGACTACACAACCTATCGTAAATCTATCAAGTAAGAAAGATTTTCATCCTGCTTTGAATATGTACATAGTTTGGATAGTTCAAACAAACACTGAATAATTATCCACACTTTCGGATCCCAAGCAAACCAAATCTACAAAGTTCCTTTTCATTCCAATCATTTAGTTGAATCATACTTTATTAGCTTGCAGTAAGTCATTTGATACTAGCAGAAGATCTGTCAGCTCTTTGTATTAACAACTCAAATTCCTGTTTTCCATTTATTAGCTCAGTTTGGGCTCTAGTGGTTCTCTGTGTCTAGATCTTCTTTGGTACCTTCAGATTGAATAGAGAGGGTTAGAAAATAAATATGTTAGAGATGAATAACTACATCTTTCATAAATCTGTTTAAATGAGTTCAATATACTAATGCATTTTACTTTAATTACATTTTTGATGACCTTCTCAGAGCTGAAAGCTATTTCTCTTTATTTAATGACATGTGTGTGTTTTGGGAGTTTCTGTTGCTAAGTGATTTCCAGTAAGCTAATGAAGCAAACTAATGAAGTGTCGAGTAATACTTTACAGTGTTTTGTGGAATGATATTGCTTGCCCAATAAGATGCTTGTTTTGAGTTTGCAACATCTTCAAAACTTGAGTATTTTAGAAAGATTGTGTTTCACCATGCTCTTAAAAGAGCCAACAAAACCCTTTTTATTTATTGATAGCCAGCTCTTTACTTACATAAAATATTAGGCCATGAAAGTATAGTGATACTTGGATGAAATATATATGACATTTCTTCTGTGAAATAGTGCCAGCCATGATTATCATATACTGTGCAGGTTCACAATACTCTACCCTACATTACCAATACTTTTCTTGATGGACTATGATACTGTTAATTTTTCACCAAGACACTTTTTAAAACAGGTTGAAAACAACTAGACTCATAAAAAATGTATTTGCAAATGACAATCTCCAAATAGTATCAGACATCAACATTGTCCCTTCCCTCCATCTAGCAAAAAAGCTATGAGAGCACCTCCAATTGATCTGTTTACTAGGTATATTCAAGTTGCAGAACTGAAACTTCTCCCTTTTTTTGGGAAGGGGGGCAGACACTCAACTGATGCAAATTGTGATAGCATTGAGCTATGACACCAGCATGGGTTCTACTCTTTGATTCTGATACAGCTATAGTTCTATATGCTTGCATAGATGTATAAGGGAGTTTCATAAATGTAAGTAAAACAAAGAACACACATAGGAACATAAGAACGGCCATACTGTGTCAGACCAAAGGTCCATCCAGCCCAGTATCCAGTCTGCCAAGAGTAGCCAATGTCAGATGCCCTAGAGGGAGAGAACAGAACAGGTAATCCTCACATGATCGCTCTCCTGTCATCCATTTCCAGCTTTTCACAAACACAGGCTAGGGACACCATTCCTACCCATTCTGGCTAATAAGAATTTATCAGGCCTAGCCATAGGGCAAGGCAAGCGAGGTGGTTGCCTTGAGCCTGGCTCATTGAGGGTCCCACAGCCCCACGCATTTAGGGCCCCGTGCTGCCCAGCTGCCGGCCCTGCCTACCCAGACGCTCACTCGCTGCCCTGACTGGGAGTTGCGCGGCTTTGCGGCTCAGTCATGCTGCCTTGGGCCTTGCAATCTCTTTGGCTGGGCCTGGTATTGATGGACCTAACCTCCATGAATTTATCCAGTTCCTTTTTGAATTCTATCTAAGTTGTGGTCTTCACAGTATGCTTCACGTGCGTAACACATTTCAACACATGAAGTAGGTTTCCTTAGTGCTATTCAAGTAGTACACAGCAAAAGCATGTAGAAGTCTAAAGCAAAACCATTATAAAGATTTATTTTAATATAGCCCTTCCCCATTCCATTAATAGAATCAGAATCTTGTCAAATTAATTATTTCCTTTATCTAAAAACACATTTGGAAAAACTTTGGTATGTACAGAAGGGGAAGAAATCCTGCTTACAAAAATTCCCAGGTCCTCCTAACTTTAAAAGTATATTTATATTGGATTTTCTCTAAATTCTCCAAGATAAAAAAAAATCGATAATTTCTATTAGAAGTCATGGTGTGTGACATAAAAGGAAAAATATAAGTATTTATGCTTTGGAATTCAGTGAGACTATTCAAATGATTAAAGTTATACTGTGTATATATTTTCATAGGGTGGTCTCTTAACATGTAGCAGCTTAGAAAACCTTAGAATAGAGTTTGTTTGTGGCTCTGATTCAATTGCTGTTGAAGACCTCAGGAAAACATATTGGAATTATTTTAGGATATTATCTTTCAGCTGGGAGGGTGGATGGATTAATAAGGAATTACAAAGCTTCTGGCTGCTTTCAAGCCATTTTATAGTGAAAGAATAAATAAGTAGGGGAATGGTGTAACTGCTGGAGGACTGAATCTTGAGAGGGCTAGCAAGAACAAAGGAACTGATATTTCATCTGAGAGGGCCAAAACTGAGAAAAATAGCTCTTTGTGATCTAAGTTGTGAAGGGGTGATTTAGGTTTTAAGTCACAGCCAGTTTTAGCAGAAGAGAGATGGGCTTATGATATATTATGGTCAGTCTGAAAGCAGAGATGGGCAGAACAGATCAAATAAAGAAACAATCAATGCACAATTTTAGAAGTACCCCAACCAAATGTTAGACATCGGAAAAAGTTTTTGTAAACTATGCCTGCTTAATGTGGCACTCTGTCCCCTCCAATGGTTGTTAGACAAGCTGCAGATTGATGAGCTTTCTACAGGGTTAGTTACTAGAAACATGCCTTTCAGATCAGGCACTAGCAGCTCATGCATTAAAATCAAGAGGTCTCAGGTTTGATCCCTAAAATCCAACAGTGCAACTATTACATTGTTAGCTTTTTCTCAAAGAATATGTTTCAGTTTCATATCTTTCTGCCCTTTTGGGATCTAGTTGATATCTGAAGTAGAGGTAACAAAATACCATGGAAGAAGCTGATTCTGGAGTATTTCTAACACAATAGGCAGCACTAAATTCCAGAAGGCTAATGAAGAAAATCTCTTCTTATGAAAGTTCCATTACTGGTTACAGCTTCACAGAGTTGAGATAACTTGGGTAAAGCGACAGGCACAAGAAGAGATGTGAAGTTGCACCTGCTTACATCAGATTTGAATCTGATACCAAATCAAGCCACACCTCAAATGATTAAAGTTTGACCTTTACTATGATGATTAAGTGACTAGTCCTACAGTCAAATTTTATACCATGACCACACAGATTTCTGAGTTCCAACTCCTTGGCTCCTACAGTAGCATTACTTGTACATCCATAGTGGAAAACAATGAAATACTAACTGGTAGTGCTTCTGCTTACTCCAGAAGTGTTCTGATCTTCAACAAAGGTAGCCACCTGAATTTATTGAGTGATTTTTGATTATCTAATGTGTAAGTAGTGCAACAAAATAAACTGGTTATGAATGTTGACAAATCTAAGAAAAAATATTGTTTGGGACATCTCCTAAGTTATAAAACATCCGATTCAGTGTAACTCTTCTTTTCCTCAGTGATTCAGCTATAAATCTTTTTTTCTTACTTAATAAAATGCCCCCATTGATCCTACTAGTCCAAAACTATGTTTGTGTAATACATTATTAAAGCGATGTCAGACTTGTGATATAGTGAGCTTGGGGCTTCACAGCAGTATTATTTTACCTGGCACTCCTACAACAAAATGCTCAAAGGGTTCCAAGGACATATTAGTTTCTCTCGGCATTGTACTACATAACCTACTTAGTTGTAAGCCAATACACTACTAAAAAATTAAAAGGTTGCTGTTGTTTCTATTTATGTTGCACCTCATAATTACTAAGTGTAGGAAATTTGTTTTCTGTCATTTTTTTTTTAGAAAAGGAATTCTTAAGTCTTGAAAAATCCTGTTTATTCCTTTTATATAATGTCTGAGGGGAGGGGCCCTAGGCTAGAACCTACCATTTTAATGCAAGTATGTGTTACTTCTACTGAAACATTCCTAATTGTCCACATGCACATTACCTGCAACATGCTTTGACAGCTGAAAGAATACATTCACAGAATCACTGTAATTAGCAAAATAGGTTCATTGCAATATGAAGTCCATGTTTTATTTTAAACACTTCCTGGGTTCCCTTATGTAACGGCATAGAGTTTCCCTTCAGTTAAGAGAGGCAGCTCATGACTTTATCATAAGATGAAATCCAGTAGATCTCTTACAGCAACATGCATCCTTCTCTATCCAGTTTTTGTTTCAAAGATAAGTGTTCAAATGAAATGTCTGGATGTGGGACTGACATTTCTCAAAAACGAAGCCTTCTCTGCACAAAGCAGGGACTGCCCAGGGAAAGATGGTGCAGGGTTGCCAATGCCATCCTATTTATATGAGCAGCACTGGCTTTGGCATTTGGGGAGACTGGCATGAGCACCAGAAGTGTCCCTGGTGCCTAGATCATAGTCCTGCCTCCTGCCCCACCCCAGGTCCTGCCATGGAGGACAGGAGCGAGCTTAGGGATGTAGGAGAGGAGCAAGGCAGTGGGTGGCAGAGGCCTGGGAGGAGAGAGGCTGGAGGAGAGGAGTGATGCAGCAGGTGTTGGGAGGCTCGAGAGGAAGAGGGGGAGCACGGACAGGGCCACTGGAGAAAAGCAGGAGCAGAGCTTTGTTGCAGAGACTAGGCAAGGCCACAGCCCAGACAACTGCATTCTCAAAGACAATGGGTCAGCAGCAATTTGGGGAGGCTTTGCCTACTTTAGTCTATTAGACCACCTGCTCATGTGTAACAATAAGCACCTCTTCTGAATTTTACCGGAGAATATAGTTCGCTTTTTGTATCCTATCTAGCTCATCTCTTTGCTGAGACTGACACCCAGAATGACTATTAATACCAACTGACAAGGTGGTTATGTCATTTGGACACTGGTCCACAGGGAGCAGTGGAACACCTAGTCACTTCACATTCTAAACAATTGTTGTGCCAGTTCTACACTGAGTTGCACTGGTTCAATACCTGGTGCGGTATTTACACAGGGTATAAATACATGTTGGCAGCATCTGTGGTAACTGTATAAGTGTCCCTAGCCCCAACCCTGTAACTTCGGCAACTTTGTGTCAGAGGGCTTTTATGGAGAATGGCATAGACTATAAGAAAGCTGGTAGGGTTGCTAGATGGTTTTAACAAAAATACCAAACACACTTGACATCACATCACAGGTCTTCTCTCCTGAGCCTCCGGTCTCTCACTCCGTGTCTCTTTCTCTCTCTCTCCTCCTCCTACTGCCTTCTCCTCTCTCTCTCAGCTCTCCTCTGCCTTCTGCCTCTCTCTCTGTCTCTGTCTCTCTCTTCTCCCCTTCCTGCCTCTCATTCTCTCTCCGCTCTCCTCTGTCTCTGTTGGGGATGCACACTTGTCCAGGCCCCGCCCCCTGGTCATGTACGTCACCACCCCGCCCCCCTTCATCTCCCACCATGGTGCTCGGCTGACTTCTGCACCGCTTAGCCGGGCCGTTGCGGGGGAGCAAGCAGAGCAAGCAGCTGTTTGGGCTCCTCCGCGGCAGCACGGCTGAACGGCACAGAAGTCAGCTGAGCGCCACGGTGAAAGGCGAAGGGGGCCGCGAAGGGGGGTGGGGTGGTGACATATTGTCATTCCATGGCATGCTGGCTGTTTTCCCCAATAAAGGTATATTTACTATTAATGAATTGAAGTCATTCTTCTGTGCCACAATGGCAATCAATTCCCCATTATCATGGTCATTATTGCTCTTTACCCCAGTGCTGGATTTTGTGTACACAACCCTTATAGAATATACTAGAAAAAGTTTATTCTGTAGGCCTGCTGCTGCTTTCAGTTACACGAGCAAGTCCCCAGAAGTTAAACTTGTGACAGATTTATGGTGATGAATGAGAACAGAATCTAGTCCTACAGAATTTTCAGATTTCTTTTCAACAGGTAATATTCTCTTATCAAATTTGGCAGACAGGGTCATTTCTCTAATATTCATTTCTGGCAAGCCCTAGTGGTTTCATCCCTGTTAATTTTTCTATGATTTTTCAATTTATGCATTCAATTTTTTAGTTGCAATATGTTCGTAATCTTTCAGGAATACATAATAAAAATTATTTCAGTTTAAAAGACAACAATATACTTTTTTCAGTACTAAACTGCCATTTTACCCACAGAACTTTTCTTGCTCAGATGTAAGGCCACTTTCTCCAAAGTAATACGTGCAGTTTAATAGGCATTGCTGAAAATAATTATTGCTGCATCATTAACTGCTTTGTTCACATACCTGATGTGCTGTTTACAAAAAGTGAACTTTTGTTTCAGAAGAATGAAATGTAACATGTGAATATTATTTTTATTTAAAAAATGAAACTGATAATGCAAATCATTTTAGAAATATGTTTGGAAGCACTGATCTTAAGTATTGTTAATAGAAGTGACGAGGAGTCCTGTGGCACCTTATAGACTAACTGAAGTGTAGGAGCATAAGCTTTACAGATGCATCTACGTGCATCTGACGAAGTGGGTCTTTGCCCACGAAAGCTTATGCTCCTACACTTCAGTTAGTCTATAAGGTGCCACAGGACTCCTCGTCGCTTTTGCAGATTCAGACTAACACGGCTACCCCTCTGATACTTGTTAATAGAAGTGTTATCTAAATCTCATACAGGTAATGAAAATGTCGTTAGATGTTAAACTACTGAATCTTCTGTCACTTTGATATAAGGACTAGGCAACAAAATGGATTTCCTCGTCTATCAAAATGCGCTGAAAGAAAATTTCACTGACTTTTGAGGTAAAAATGACATAAGTATACAGCAAAGCTCACGTGGATTTTGTCAAATTCGGTGAAACTGTATTTTCTTACAAAAAGGAGAATGGAGGGAATATAAGATGCTGCCAAATAGACTAATAAAAATTAATAATAACAATGGATGACAAAGATAATTGCCGAACGGGAGATCACTGTGTTACCTCTTTGGCTTTCTGTGTAGCGGGCCATTAGCGACAACTTCGACAGTTCAGGAGACTGCTATCGGCATTGCTTTCATGGAGGAGGATACCTAACAATGGTGATTCAAAAAAGATGCTTGTTTTTAAGCTCTGTTCCAAGAAACTTCTCATTGGCTTGTGTTTTAAATTGAGCTGCAGTGAAAAGAGAAGTTTTGGTATATAATTATGCTTGGTAGAAAGATTTCTTCAACGACAAGTTATTTGGCTTGAATTACTGGGTGTCGGAGTGGCCAGATGGAAAGCTCAATTTACATTTTATTTTCACTGATTTATCAACTACTCCATTGACAAAGAGGTGTTACTTTGCAGAGTGAGAAAATGTTATTTTCTGCTTATGATTGCATTTAACCCTTCTCTCTCTCTCTCTTCCCCCCGCCCCAAATAGAACAGCCAATCTACAGTATGTTCCAAATTTTCCATTCAGTCTTTTAATCTTTGCTGCCTGTCTCTGAGGCACCTTCATCATTGTTCATAGAAGTTAGAGTTTTCTCTATGGATGACATTCACAACACTTCAGGAAGCTGATCAACAGCAATTTCACAGACCCCTAGATACAAGGGTTAATTTCAATGTCTTGGACTATTGCTGGGCCTTACCTCTTTGCCATGGCAAAGTAGCAGTTTTTCAGGTTCCTTATGAATTTGCTTAGCTCTCCATTTTAATGACCAAATTTCCTCCCTTCACAGGAAACTAAAGGTTCCTCCCTTCACAGGAAACTAAAGAAGTAAAACTATTTTTCACCCACTTGCTCTTCCCCTAGGTCACAGGTTCCCCTGAAGGAGTGTGTCAGCCCTTTAGTTCTTCTACCCACTCTTAGGTATAACAACATCACTCTGGGTAAAGTTCCTCAAAGACATCCCTCTTCTGAGAGCAACTGCATTGGACCCTAGATACTGAAGAATGTGCCAGAGCAAACTATCCTTGCTTGTCTCTTCCCAGCCCTGTTTTGTCCATTTGACCACAATCACTTATATTCCCTCTCAGGACTTGGCTATATCTCTATAGTCAAAGTGACACCACCTCCTCTACATAGCTATCTGGTAAAGAATCAATTGTCCTGGTTCTCCAGTCCAAAAGCCTGGGAAAGAGCCAGGCATGAATCAAAAGAAAAGCCAATCAGAGACATGCCTCCTCCCTCCCCCAGCAGGTTTTACTGCCTTCCCATTCTCTCCTGCACTGAGGGAAAGGAACTTTTGATATACTATGACTTTCTTACTAATCATCTTTGTTGTGAGCACAAATCAGAACACATCTCTGTTCTTGGATGAAAACAGGATTTGGAATGACAGATTTAAAGCCTATCTTGAGCACTATTGCAGTGTCCAGTCTTGAAGCCTTTTCTTTCAAAAAGCTCCCATTAAAATTAATGGAAAACTTATCTTAATAATGACTCGAGAAATAGGCCAATGTTATTACTTTTCTTTTATAAAGAACAATATATGGGGTTTTCAAGGATGCTTAATGGCTTTGGTACCTAATTGAGTCACATACTTTTGAAAATATCAGCCCATAACTAGTTTTAATACAGTGTCATTGATTATTTAGCACTTAACCTTTTATCTTCAGTTCTTAAAGTTCTTATAAACTCAGGTAAACAAGCATCACTAACCTTTTTACTACAGGCACATTCCTGGTTTGATGTCCAGAAGAGCTAGCTGGAAAATGAAAAATTGACTTTTATTGAAAAAACAACAACAACAAAAACTGGTAAAAAGGTTTTGAACTTCTGGGTTTTTTTTCCTTGAAACCTAAATATTTAAAATGTCAGTTTTTTTTTCTTTCTCCCATTAAATGAAAATAGATGAATGAAATCTAATAGTTTTATTCCCACATTACAGTTTTCTTACTTTTCCTGTTGCCACTAACCAAAATATGTCTACCTTTCAGAGAATACCAATCTATTCTGTCCAACTGCACTTAGTTACAACTAGCAAATCAAAAATCACAAAAAGTGTTTGAATGAATGAGTGTGTTTTGTTTTAAATCCTGTGAAATATGAGAGGGACCTTTTTTATTATGTTTTGACCATCTCTATGTAGCACTTTATCAGAAAGAGAGGCAGCAAGCACAGAGTGAAAAACAGGAGGCTCCAATAGAAAGGTTTTATCATAGGTCTCACAGCTCTTACTGCAAACATGACCAAAATTTAATCTATCATTTTCACTTCCTGGTTTCAGTCAGTTTTAGATCTCTTAGAAGCGCAGTTAATTTCAACACTATTGTATTATTTTTAAATTATTTATTATCTCCCCCCCCATTTTAGATGTTGTGATAACACATCTCTCATAAGAGAATCGCAAGATGTTTCACAAATAGTAATTAGCTTAACAGTCCTGTTAAGTAGGTTTAATAGCAGATGGCATGAAAGGTTAAGGTACAGAGTCTCAGAATTATTTAGTTGCTAATTCCCATTGATGCCAAGGGGAAATAAGGTACCTAAATACCTAAAATCACATATCTAGGATTTATGCATGAGTATTTTATCACTCAACCACATCAGAATTGTGTATCAGTCTGAAGCAATATAATGGACTACTGTCCCTTCCCACAAATAAGCCACCTGAAAAAGAAATCCCACATTCTTGTACCTCACACTTTGTTCCAGATGCATTAACTGTCCTAGTATTGAAACCTGTAAAGTTTCACTTCTTGTGATAACATGGTTTGGTTAAATACAGTAGGAGAGTAGCTCTTCATATTTTTGGAATAAGTTAAATGCCAAGAAGGCACAGCAACTATTCTATTTAAATTAAGCAGAGTCTTAGCAGCAGCTGCAGTTTCTCATAATGGAAAATAACCAGTATGCTTTGTCATGAAATATTATAAGAACAGTATTTGAACTGATGACATGTTTACATTTCATGACATGGCTATTTGATTTCTTTCATTATTTTATTCATGATATTCTTGAATTATCTTGATTTATTGATTTCAAATGAAATGGATATTTTAACTTGAGCAAATGAAACC
This sequence comes from Pelodiscus sinensis, assembly GCF_052426305.1. Classification (NCBI taxonomy): domain Eukaryota; kingdom Metazoa; phylum Chordata; order Testudines; family Trionychidae; genus Pelodiscus; species Pelodiscus sinensis. The sequence continues at coordinate 90,796,595 of NC_143053.1, forward strand.
TGCTTTTTCAAAACACCATTCTGTAGTCTGATTGATGTTGTTAATCTTGCCATGCTGAAGTGGAAAAGGAAACTTTGCAAGCATCAGAAGCAGGGATTTTGCTGGACTATTACTACAATTGATGGTTTTGGATAACACAGATCAAAAGTAAAGATTTTTTTCCAGCAGAGAACCTTTCTAAAAGTGAGTAGGTTAAAACACCTTTCATTCTGAATTTCAGCCCCATGAGACTGGGAACTGGAACACCTAATGTTTTTATTTTTATAGTGATATACGGCAAAGAAAATAATAATAAAAAATCAGAAAAATTTCTTTTTATTACTTGGAATTCATTCCATCTTACCCTCAGGCTAACAAACCAACAAATATTCTTTAACATTATATTAAATCTGCTTGTTTTATCAGTAGTCCAAGAATGAAGTTATATTTTAATGGGGATGGGTGAAGAGGAGGAAATAAGGACTTGATAAAATAAAGGTTTTAATTAGCTTTACCATCTAAGAACAGGTAAATAATTTACTGTAATTATGTTTTTTTTCTTTGCTATCAAAAGTCCTGTCAATATGGCCATTTCAGTAAAATGCAGTTTACTGTGAGAAAAAACATTCTTCTGCTCTCTCCATTTCAATAGCTAATCTTTTTTATTATCCTGTAGCCAGTGTTTATAGCCCAGAGCAGTAGATTTTTATCAACTAAAGATATTTTAAATGTGCATCAGTGTTGGGACTTTCCCCCACCCCTTAGATGCTGCAAATATAATAGCTAAAAAACAGACTGAAATACCCCCTCCTGAACTCATCTACATTTCTCCAAGCTGTCTGTAATATGGTTGTACTTCAGAGAGTTATATTAATATGATAATTCTGCAAATACACACTGATTGAGATTGTTATGATTTGAACGGTTTTTACTATTTATGTTCAGCACTGAAATGGTTTGAGTTTATTTGTATTTTGAATTAAAAAGGTGTTTTTGCACATTTGGCATTTCTTTATTTCTATTTCATTATTTTTTCTAATAGTTTTTGGGTGTTCCAAATGACATACAAGCTGCCAGTAGAAATGAGAGTGCTCGCTGCTTTCTGTACCACTTCACAGCAAAGACAACACTTTACTCACTCACTCTGATGTGGATTCATACAGCAATATTCTCAGCATCTCATAGCATTCAGCTCCTGTTCTGTGTTAATACTTCTGTTATATGAATGAGAGATAAGCCTGATCCACAGCTTTGAGTAGGGACTTCCTGAAACTTCAAATAAGTTTGGAAGCGGATTCATGCTTTGGACCTCTATTTAGAACAGGCCACACTAGAGCCACTAGCGTGAACAACTCTGGATCTTGGATAAACTGAAATGTAGAACAGAACTTGCGAAACTGCCCCCATACCTAATTACCAAATATATAAATACTTCATATAGTTAGGTACTCAAATAGAAGATTCAGATGATTTGATACAATCTACTAGCCATTATTTAGGCACAGTAGAGGCATTTGTGAAGATGACACATAGATGAGGTGTCACTGAGACTGTTACATCAGAGCATGTGATGCATCATCTCCCCAACTGCTCTCCTGGAAGTACTTTTGTGAAAGAGAAAGGTCCCACCATCATTCTTTGAGCAGAGGGCTTCTGAGGAATAGAAGTTATTATTTATCTCTTGGTTCCTGCTGAAGAAGAAATATTGAAGCCAATGAAGTACTGGAATTCAACTAGCTATATGTATGTCATGTAAATCTCAAATCCACATTTTGTGTAGGTAAGAATTGGGAAGACATGGTGGATTGTATCAAAAGCTGAAGACTAATTAGGAACTGTCTATATTGAGGTGTGGCCTCTATCTGTGGCCATAAAGATATTGTCTTTTAGTGATACCAGGACTTGTTTGCCCTATGCCTGGTTTGAAACCTGGTTGTGAAATTTCCAGAATATTTGCAGATAACACATGTGGTTCATTGTCACAACTTTAACTGTTTTACTTAGAATGAGAATGGAAATATGGCAATAGAAATGTTGTGACATTCAAGTTGCCTTTTTAAAAGATTATGTCATCTATTGTATTTCTGAAAGTATGACAGGTTTGTGTCCCTGAAGGAAGCACTGGAATTTCTGTTAGCCTTGGTAAAGCTGTCCCTCACTGACTTCCACTCTCTAGAGGAGACCAGGATCTGATTAGCAAGAAGTGTCTAATATTTTTAAGGACTTTTTGCACCACACTTATTATGATGGGGCTAAATTGTGTCAGCATTAGTAATATAAGGTTAATATGATATGGTCTGGATGTTTCTGTCTGAGCAAGTTCTTGTAAAGCACAACTACAGAATCCTACATATGTAATTAAATGGTTTGAGTGAATGAATTATGTAGCTTAAATTGCTTAGACTTCCCAATCCCAGCAAGAAAAGAATATTGTAGCTTTTTCCCACAAATCTCATTGTTTTTATAATAATTTTTGTTGTATGTATCTCTGTTTTAAGTCCATGCCAAGATGTCACTATTTCTAGATTTTTGTGAAATTGCCCGATCAGTGGACAATTTAGAACTCCAAAGTATATTAGCATTCTAACAATCATTGCAGAAATGGAAAGACAATATTAAATGTTACAAGAGGTCTCAAAAAGGTATGATAATATGACTTTCTGAAGAGCACATTCTGCATGTATCTACAAGATTTCTGAGAAAGTGAAGATGTTTCATTTAGCGAGGACTTAGAGAAACTGGCAGATTTAGGCATAAATGACTGGTGCCATGCAGCAAAAGGCCCCCAAAATCCCACTGCTCCAAATGTTCTCTTCTGATCCACCTACTATTGCCATTTTTGGCCATAGCATTTAAAGTTGGCAGAACTCCTTGTCTCACTGCTTGCTGACTATCCACCTTTCCAGTGCATCAGAACTGCTCCGCTACTTACTGTCCTTAAGGCCTGATCTGAAGTCTAATTGCATCAACAGGCTTTGGGTCAAGCAGTTAGGGAGATGAAGCAACAGAGGAAGCGTACTTTACTGTAGATTTGCTCTAGACTTGGGATTCCGCTTTTATGAGAAATTTTGGCACTTCAAAATTTGGTTTTATGTTGATTTGTAATGAAACCAAAATGTTCAAAGTTCCTCATGAACCTCATAATTATATTTAAAGAGGTTGGAAGTGGAAAAAAAGCTTAATAGTCTATGACCAATCCTCTCAATTTTCCCTTATCTGTTACAAATAAAGCTTGCAAAACTATATTGCATGTTAAATTTCTCCTATAATTATTTTCAATGGCATTTTCTTCGTTGGGCCATGACATTTCAAGACAGCTTTCAATGGTACAGTTATCAGCTAAGCTCCAAATGAGCTTCTATTTTGATGCCCCAACCTTGCAAAAATATCCATATTTTGCCCTCCTGATAAATAGTGGGTTCAGCTATTAGTGGCTAGGAATGGAAAGCATTAGTGATGTATATGACTATTATTATTTGCACCTGAAAAAACAGAGGCCTTTTCTAAAAATTGGGCCCTAAGAAAGAATGAAGCAATAGTAGTTTACTAACTCTAAAAGGAGCACCTGTATACTTTTAAAGGGATTTAATATTGAGTAACTGAATAGGCTTATCTTAAGAGCTATTATTGTTTTAATGGGCTATCTGTTGGGGCCCCCAGAAGGCATAGCCATAGTTTCCAAGTGAGATATAGGCAATAGGTTATTTCTCTAGTAGGACAGAAATTAGTATTTCTACTGACACCAGTCTGTAGTGTGAGTCTGCTTTATTCACAAGCTCTTGCCCTCTTGAACAAGGAGTAATAGAAAAAGCAGAAAAGGTTCACAGCTGTAGCTTCCTGTTCACAGCTCAAGCAAAAGCAAAACAAGTGAACAACTTCTGCCAGCCAGGCAGAGATTTCTCCCTGCTGCTTGTCCTAAGAGAATGTTTCCAGAAATGCTGCATGAGACTGTGTTCTTTCTTCTAAGGCACATTAAAAAATCCCGTGTTAAAGGTAACACACTGAGCTAGGGTATGTCTACACTAGCCCCCTAGTTCGAACTAGGGAGGCTAATGTAGGCATTCGAACTTGCAAATGAAGCCCGGGATTTAAATATCCCAGGCTTTATTTGCATGTTCCCGTTCGGTCACCATTTTTAAATGCCATTAGTCAGGACTAACTGCCTGTGGCTACACTCAGCAGTTAAATGGTAATTTGAACTAAGTTTTTAGTTTGAATTACCTGTTACTCCTCCTGGAATGAGGTGTAACAGGTAATTCGAACTAAGGACTTAGTTTGAATTACCATTTAATTGCCGTGTGTAGCTGCGGGTAGTTAGTCGAGACTAGCGGCATTTAAAAATGGTGACCGGACGGGAACATGCAAATAAAACTTGGGTTATTTAAATCTCGGGCTTCATTTGAAAGTTTGAATGCCTACATTAGCCTCCCTAGTTCCAACTAGGGGGCTAGTGTAGACATACCCCTATTCCCTTCTATCAGATATCCTCTCAGAGCTTAAGTCTAGTTGTAGTAGCTTTATTTTGTAATCTGATGGATCTCATTACTACATTTATTTGTACCCTGGACCCCTTAATTCCATTCATCTGAAGAAGTGGGTTGTGCCCAGGAAAGCTCATGATACCATCTACATGTTTTGTTAGTCTCTAAGGTGCTGGAGGACTGTTCTTTGTTTTTTAAAATGATCTCACTACCACACTCTCACGTATATAGCTCTAAAGGCAAGGAAAGTAAATAGAATATCCCAACAAAATAACTTAATTCTGGGGTGGGTGTAGTTGCAGTGTTGCTTACACCTTTTTGAACTCATGTCACATCCTTCAATAAAATGATTTATTACATTCTACTTTTGGCACAAGAACACCTTGTATTTCAGTTAAGGCAAGAAAGGAAAATGTTAATTGGTAGCAGCTAACAGCAAATATGGGGCAAAGCAAAAGATCTCTTTAGTCTTTATGAAATGAACTGGTATGGTGCAGAGGGATTCAACTTTCTCTTTACATACTCCTTATGATGAGAGAGGAGAAATGTGCATTTGATAACCCAGGGAGACATTTGAAGCAATACCCATCTAAGGGTGTTTTGAGGACAGCGCTAAAAGTTTTTAATTCTGGCAGTGCCTCATTCATGTTGTACTAATGCCCAGTCATCGAGAGAACGCTGTAGACAGAAGTCATGCCATCTGTTCAAGACAAATCACTTGTCCCTTGTCACTGCTCTTGACCAGTTTTCTCCTTTGACTTTCAAAGTGTGAAAATCTAGGTGGGCATTGGAGTAGTCAACTTTTCCCTGTCCTGATTGCAGCTCTGATTGGGAAATTTGTTAGAAGTGCAGCAATTGTGGAAATAGTAAATAAATGTTACCATAACTCAATCTGGTGGTGACAGAACTCAGCTTGTAGTGATCATGGTACAGACTTTGAGATATTACCTTCTGTAGCTCCTGGAGGTGAAAAAGAAAGTTTCTAAGACTTGGAGAACCTTGAGGAGCTCACAACCTTTTTTTTAAAAGTCCATCTTAATTTGCTCAATCATAACAAATGAAGAGAAGAGAGTTTTTCTTATGATTTATTATTGTCTGTCTTACAAAAATGGTTAAAGTAGGCTAGCTGAAATATAAGCAAGCATGATCGTTATTATTTCTAAAATGGAACATTTCATAGTGATCTGTCTCAATGACAAAGAAAGAAGGGGACTGTATGTACCATTGAAAGCTATCACATAACACACCTTCATAACCCTTATTTCAGTGGGAAGGGTATAAAGAGAATCAATTGATTTCATAATAGTTCTATTAGAGCAGCTCATGCCTCTACCTAGAAATGCCCTGTTAGTGAAGCTGTCACCCAACAATGATCTCACAGTAGGTAAATAAATATAACATGTTGCTACTGCATTCATTTTAGCATAGTCAATAGCTTACCTCAACTCCTCTCTATTTTGTTCAGTATCATAATTTCTAACATTTTTTTGTTTACAATGCACTCTCCTGGACCAGTTTGATTCAAAGTGAAAGCTTGGGCAAATAGAAATTACACACTGGAGAAATATTTACAAAGATGCACTGTAAATTCTCATACAGATTTTCAATATATTCACTTCTCCAGCCCCCTTGAAGTTGATATACTAACATTCTTCCCCTGCAGTAAGGGAAATTCCCCAAAGCCAAGAGTGTAGGAATATAGCTAACAAGAACAAGAACAATAATAATAATAATATATCCCAATTATTATTATTTCTTATTATTATGGTGGATTTTGGTCAGGATCAAAGCAGAAACTTGTAAAATACTGCAAGAGAGGACATCCTTATAGCTCTTTCTGCTTCCAAGCAGCCTGAGAATGGTATACAAAACCCTATTCTGAATAGATTTCCAATCCAATTTTGCACATTACAAATGACTAGATAGCTCCAACAATAGCTGTTGGATACTCACTCAAAGGAAACTCAAGGTTTATGCCACTGTACCCCCCGATTTCAATTGCCATAGCTACCTTTTTACAATAGTTAGTTGACTTCAATTGATCCTTTTAAGGGAATTTTTAAAGAGTACAAATGTTTGTCACTCAGTTTACTGGAATAAAATCCAAACCATGACTTGGCATGGTTTTCGAAGGAGGAAGTTTGTAGTATCTTACATGCCTATTAAATGTGGTTTGGAAATTTCTAGTGGGTAATCAGCTTGACCAATCAGTCCTTCAGCACTCTCAGGGCATGTCTACACTACAAAGTTAATTCGAACTAACAGACGTTAGTTTGAATTAACTTTGATAGGCGCTACACATACAAACCGCTAGTTCGAACTTAATTCGAACTAGCGGAGCGCTTAATTTGAACTAGGTAAACCTCATTCTACGAGGATTAACGCCTAGTTCGAATTAGCTAGTTCGAATTAAGGGCTGTGTAGCCACTTAATTCGAACTAGTGGGAGGCTAACCCTTCCCCGCTTACCCTGGTGGCCACTCTGGCCAACACCAGGGAAACTCTTTTGCCCCCCTCCCAGCCCCGGAGCCCTTAAAGGGCCACGGGCTGGCTACACAGTTTGTGCCAGTTGCAAGGCTGCCAGCACCCAGCCAGCACACCCTGCACCTGCCACAAGATGAGCCAGCCACCCGATGCCACCCATCCCTCCCCCTCTTCCCGGGACGAGCCTGGCGGCTCCCAGGAGCCTGCCCGGGGCCGCAAGAGGCGGGCGCCCGCTTGGTCTAGTGCGGAGATCGTGGACCTCATCGAGGTTTGGGAGGAAGCCTCCAATGTCCATGATCTCCACACTAGCCACAGGAATGCGGCTGTCTATGGCCACATGGCTGCCAGCCTGGCCGCCAAAGGCCACCAGTGGACCCGGAGGCAGGTCCGCTGCAAAATAAAGGTCCTGCAGCAGTCCTACTCCCGGGCCTGCCTGCCAGGAGCTGACCTGGAGGCCTGCCCCCACTTTGAGGCCCTGGACCACATCCTGGGGGCTCATGCCATCCATGTCCCCTGGGTGGTCATCGACCCCGGGGCAGAGAGACCGGTCCTGGACACCGAGGAGGAGGAGCTGGAGGATGCCGTGAGCCAGGAGCCAGCCCAGGACCCAGGACCCCCAAGGAACCCCACAGACAACATCTCCTGTGTCGTCCGAGGCCGGGGAGGCCTCCACCTGTGAGTACCATCATGCTCCCCTTATGTGTACGGAGGGGTTGGGGGGAGAGGGAGCCCAGGGACCATGCGCCTGGGCCTTGCCCACCATGGAGGAGCAGCTGGGTGTCATGCAGGGGCCTTGGCCTTGCAGAGGGGGGCTGGGTTTCACCCACCTTGTCCCCAGGGAGAATTGACCGCTGCTCTTGTTTCACCACAGCTGCAGCACCTGGGACTGCAGGGCGCACCACCCCACCGGCAACAGCCACCTGCGCCCGGGCCAGCAGGCATGCCAGGAACGGGGAGGAGTACCAGCGTTGACACCTGCGGTTCCTGAAGCACCAGCTCCGCACTCAGGACCACTGGGTCCAGGAGGACCTTTGGCTGCGCCAGCGGAGCTTGGAGGAGCTGGAGGAGCAGGGCCGTGCCCTCAGAGGCCACCTCCAGACCCTGGTAGACAGGTCCCTGCCTCCTCCTGCTCCAGCTCCTGTGGCTGCCCCAGCTCTCGCTTCTCCTCCCACCCCTGCTCCCCCTGCTCCTGCTGCCCCTGCTCCTCCTGCCCCTGCTGCCCCTGCTCACCCTCCCACTTCCTCCGCACCCCCCGTCCCTCCTGCCCCACCCTCCACACCCGCTCCTCTCCGACGCACCCGCACCCGCAGTGCTGCAAGATGGGAGAGACAGCCGGACCTCCAAGCCTGAGCTTTCCCTTCCCTTCCTCCCTTTCCTCCCCTTCCAACTCCCTCCTCCCAGGTTTCCCCCTTCCCTCTCCCACCCTCATTCCTCCCTCCCCCCACCCCAGTTATGTAAAATAAAAAGAGAATTTTGTTGGCAAAAAAGGTGTCTTTATTTGACATTAGGAAGAGGGGTTAAGGAGGGGAAAGGGGGGAGGGTGGAAGAAGGCCCCAGTGGGGCATGCAGGGAGAGGTCGGTCCTCCTCCTCCACATGGAAGCTCTCCCGCAGGGCTTCCCAGATCCGGACGGCCCCCCACTGGGCTTCCCGGACAGCAGCAGTGCGGGGCTGAGCCTAGTGTCCAGCCATGCGCTCAGCCTCAGCCATCCAGGCTGGCAGGAAAGCCTCCTCCTTCCTTTCGCACAAATTGTGCAGCACACAACATGCTGCCACCACGGGAGGGATATTGTGCTCTGCGAGGTCGAGACAGGTGAGGAGGCATCTAAATCAGGTTTTCAGTCACCCGAAGGCCCCCTCGATGATGCGGGCCCTGGTCAGCCTGGCATTGAAGGCCTGGTGGGAGGGATTGAGGTGCCCCATGTAGGGCTTCATGAGCCAGGGCTGTAGGGGGTAGGCCGCATCCCCCACCAGGCACACGGGCATGTTCCACATCCCCGACTCTGATGTGATCCTGGCCTGCAGCCTCTAGCACACGGAGGAGTTCCGGTACACCCTGGTGTCGTGTGCCTTGCTGGACCAGCCCACATTAATGTCCGTGAACTGTCCCCGGTGGTCACACACGGCCTGCAGGAGCATGGAGAAGTACCCCTTGCAGTTCACGTACTGGGAGGCCTGGTGTTCCGGGGCACGGATGGGGATGTACATCCCGTCGATGGCTCCCCCGCAGTTGGGGAAACCGATGGCGCTGAACCCCCGGATGATGGCGTCTGGGTCGGCGAGGCGGACCATCCTGCGGAGCAGCACCCGGTCGATGGCCTTGACCACCTGCAAAGAGACACAGCAAAGCGCGAATCACTGGGGCGCCCGGGTGGCTGGGAGTGTTCGTGCCCTGGCAATGCCCCGCACCCCACTCCCGGAAGCAACCCCCCCGGGTGGCATGTAGTACATCCGGGACAGACCGACCCCTCCGGTGTGGGGCACTTTCGCCTCCTCCCCCCCACTCCGCCCATTTTCCCTAGGGCGGCCCATCCCCTCCTTGCAACCGCCCTCCCCCCTGGCCCAGTGGCCGGCGAGTGCCGTACCTGCATGAGCACTGCTCCGACAGTGGATCTCCCCACGCCGAACTGGTTCCCGACGGATCGGTAGCTGTCCGGCATGTAGAGCTTCCAGAGGGCGATGGCCACATGCTTCTGGAGGGGGATGGTGGGCCTCATGTGAGTGTCCCTTCTACGCAGAGCAGGGGTGAGCCACTCTCAGAGCTCCAGGAAGGTGTCCCTCTTCATCCTGAAGTTCTGGGTCCACTGCCTGTCTCCCCAGCTCTCCAGGATGATGCGGTCCCACCAGTCACTGCTGGTGTCCAGATGCCAGATGCGGCGGCACACGCTGGCATCCGGGTGCCGCTGCGGCTCCTCCATGGCCCCCAGGGAGGCCAGGCAGAGAGGCAGGGGGCTTACGTGCACCAGGTGGTGCCAGGCAGCCTCCAGCCATTGCTGGCAGGCTTGCAGCAGCAAGTCCACAAACTGCACCAGAAACTGCAGGGCGAGCTCTGGCTCCATGTTGCCACCTGCGGCGGCATCCCCGAAGTGAACCACCGACACAGACAGGCGCAGAGAAAAATGCTTTGCTGTCCCTCGGCGAGGTAGGCAAGCAAGCGGAAAAGCTGAGAACCGGCTGTCCAGGGGGGTCCCTTTAAGCACGAGCCCCAGATAGCCTCAGACAGCAGCCACACAAAGCAACTACTGACCTGATGCCCTGCCAGAACCGGTTTCAGCTGCCCTTAAGTGCACCTCAGTGTCCAATCAGTGTGGACGCGCTAGTTTGAATTAGCAAAACTCTAATTCGAACTAGTTTTTAAGTCTGGATGCGCTAATTCGAATTAGCTTAGTTCGAATTTACTAATTCGAACTAAGTTAGTTCAAATTAGCGCTGTAGTGTAGACATACCCTTAGAGTATGTCTACACTGCAGTGGTATTTTGGGATACCAGAGGTATCCCGAAATAGCTCCCCTGTGTCTTCACAAGCCACACATTATTTCAAAATATTTTTCCAAATAACGGGCACCCTATTTCGGCATCATTCCACGAGGGTTAAGGAATGATTCGAAATAGCACTTTTATTTCGAAATAAACTGGAAATAAGTATGCAATTTGCATAGCGCATTTTAAATATCTTATTTTGAGTTTAGAGTGCAGTATAGACATTTAGAGTACATCCACACAGCACCCTTAGCTTGAAATAAGCTATGCAAATTGCATAGCTTATTTTGAGTGTATTTTGAAATACCTTATTTTGTAATTTGGCGCTGTCTACACAGTGGCAAAAGTCCAAATTTCGTTATTCCAAAATTTCCTTCAATTCTTGTGGAATGAAGGTTACCAGGATGTCAGAATAAGCCAACTGTTATTTCAAACTGCTTCAATAGACATGGAATAGTTATTTTGGGATACCTCCAGTATCCCAAAATAGCTCTGCAGTGTAGACATACCTTTAGAGCATGTCTATAGTAGGAAATTATTTCAAAATAACATTTTTTTAAATAACTCCTGGAATAACTATTTCAAAATAAGTTTATTCCCCAAGAAAGCAGGAGTTATTATTTTGAAATAATCAGCTGCTTATTTCGACATAATGGGTGTGGAATTGTGGACTCTCTGCTTGTTATTTCAAAATAAGGAGACTTATTTCAAAATAACTCCCTAGTGTAGACTAGGGTTTATTTGTAACTGTGTTGAGGATTATAAAATCTTCACTGATAAACTGAGGCAATGTGTGAAATTAGCCTAGAAAAGACTGGGTAATGTACTGGATATTTTCTAAAATATCACCCCAATTAATTTCTTCAAGAGAGGAGTCTGAGTCAAACAGTTTATATGTGAACTCTCAAAATTCAGGTGTGTTTTGATTCCAGAAGTGGGGGTGGCAATGGTAGTGTCATTCTGGTACAGAGATGCTGCTCCTCAACCCATGTTTTCCGGATTGCATTAAGACCTGTTTGCAACTCGTATTTATTCTTGCACTCTTGGACAATTTCCATAATAAAAGATTATTTCATGAGTGCATAAACTAGAAAAGCTTTAAATTAGAAGTTCACTTAAGAAAGACATCTGTCAGATGAATGAAGTAAGCCAGATAGGTTGGAAGGGTAGCCATCTTGCCATTTTTAAATAAAAAGTTAAAGTGAAAATAATTACAATGATTAACCTGACAGCAGCCACTGCACATGCAGAGAAGTCTGAAGATTATGATGTGACAGGCCATTTATTTTATGGCATCAATAGAAGCCTGCACAAGATATGTTGAGATGCCAGTAAAAGTGTCTGGGATTTATGCTAAGGTGTGAAAGAGCCAGTTTATACTACTATTTCAGTAGGAGCCTATATGTTTTATATTGTGCTGTGAAATATGTCTTTTTTATTATGTGTCAAGAGGAATCCATGGAAGTTACTGCATGCTATTCTGTGAATTAACCTTGTTTTTTTCACTTGGTGTACGTCTACACTACAGAGAAGATTGAAGCTGCCGCTGTTGCTCTTCCAGAGTTCAAATTAGCGGGTCTACTGAAGACATGCTAATTCGAACTGAAAGAGGCACTCCAGTCAATGCCGGCAGTTTTGCTTACATGAGGAGTAAAGGAAGTCTAAGGAGGAGTGTTCTCCCTTCAACTTCCTGCAGTATGGACAGCGCCAAAAGTTGAATTAAGTTACTTTGACTTCAGCTACACAATTAACGTTGCTGAAGTTGCATATCTTAATTCAACCTTGTCCCGTAGTGTAGACATACCCTTGCTGATCCTGGAGCCATGCTCAGATTGTTTGGAAGTATCACATTCTTTGGATCTCCCACAAAATCTCAGGCTTGTAATGTAAATGTCAGTCACAAATACTAACAGTTGTGATAACAATTAGTACAATTCTTTAGCGTTCAAGTAGTTAGATATCCAGGAAGGTCTTGATCTAGTTTGAGTCTTACACATATAACTACAAAAAGTAAAAAGGATGAGAGTATGGCAAAGGTATTTCGGGGGAAATCCTATTTCTTCCTCCTGTACTCCTAAAATGATTTACTCCTAAGGTGATCAAAGATCATCTAAAATTTACAGGAAATGTTAAAAATTAAATAATATTACTTGAACCCTTGTATTTGCCAGTCCACTCAGTCTGAGGATGTTGGTTGTATAGCTCTGTGCTACCATGTGGAAGATGTAGATTCAAATCTTATGAAGTTCCTGGATCCCAACGATCTAGGTGATATTCAAGAAGGTGGTACTGAACTCTGAAGGAGTAAGTCAAAGACATGGGAAAGTGTCATGTTGCTCAACACTGACCTTATCAAGGATGTTGAGATCTGAATGGTGATCTGTTTAAGTTTAATGGACAGAGGGCAGTCTGGCAAAGTAAACCAAGGCAAAGGAGAAACCAAGTTGTTATGATGATGCCAATTAAACTCAGATTCCTAGATGCTTAAGGACTCATGCCTACTAAGTGACCCTATATAACAGGAATAGTTTTGTTAGGTTTTGATAAACCACTTTATAGTAAAGCCAGGTAGCCAAAAATAACCATCAAATGAGCTCACATTTGCCGACTATATCTAAAGGAAATGCTGTATGAACAAAATTATCTCCTATACCTTAGAATGTAATGTTCAGTTGAAATATTGGTTACTTACATATATATGTACTTCATACTGAAAAGCTGGATGGTGGTTCTAAGTAAGGCCAGGTCCACACTCCAACAGAAGGTTGGCTTAAGGTACACAATTCCAGCTACATAAAAAACATAGCTGGAGTCAATATACCTTACGCCGAACTTTGGCATCATCCTCACATTGGGAGGTTGATGGGAGAAATGCTCCTGTTGACTTCCCTTGCTCCTCACAAGGAGTAGGAGTTCCAGCATGTGTACTCTCAGCATTTGATTTAATAGGTTTTTACTAGACCTGCTAAATTGAACTCCGGAAGATCAACCATTGCACCCTCGATCTTCTGAGAAGTGAAGATGTGGCCAAAGAAATACCAACATAAAAGATCAGTTGATCTAACAATGTCACAGATCATCTGTTTTAAGTCAGAATAGCTCTACTGAGGTCTGGGAAGCTATGCTGGCTTGCAACTAGCTAAGTGCAACCCATTGTTATCAAGAGGAGATAAGATATTTTGTCACTAGATAGCTGACATTAATATTACACCTTACCATGAGTTATTGTGCCCATAAGCCATTACATCCAATTAAAATAATGACTTGCAGTTTCAGGAATTGCTGCTAAACCTTGCATCAGGTCAGTAATTAACTCATGCTCCTTTTGTATTTATAACGATGGAATGTGATAAAAAAGTAGTTTAATTACCTATTTTCTTTCAAACTGTCATTTTGTAGTTAGAACAAGTGAGAATTGGAAATACTCACCTGAAAAGAAGGTACAGTGACCATATAGTGAATGTGAGGGCCTTTAGCAGTTTATTTATCCTGCAGTAAGACTCTCATTAAGCCAGTGTGAGTATGCCTGTTCAAGCTAGGAGTCACACCCCCAGCACAAAGTGTAGGTGTAGCCCTACGGTCAGAAGTTTGGAGGTAATTCTAGTGGGAGTTGTCTGAAGAGTACAGTACTTTGTTTTGTCTCCACATTTTCCCCAGTAGCCCATCTCTTTTCTTTTTTTAAAAATCATCTCTCTCACAGGATTTAGACTAGGATAGTCTGAGTGGTTTGTGAGTTCATGTGTGCACTTGTCATTATCAGTACAAAACAGTAGATGTACTCAGGATGGAAATTAGGAATTAAATAATTAAAGTGATGCAAATCAGTTAATTTCTAAATTACAAAGATGGACTAAATTTCAGTTAACAATTGTCTTAATGCCATAGAAGGCTACTTCTGGACCTTTTGCATCAGCTTCACAGGTCCATTTTTCTATCTCACAGTCTACCATACACATACCTTTTTATGCTATCCAAATGTTAAGTTTGTAATGCCACAGCCTGCTGATATTCTCTCTCTCTCTCTCTATATATATATATATAAACATTTTCCTGTGGGACAACAGAACACAGGAGCTAAGCCCCACCCACTCCCAGCTTGGCCCTCCCTATGGCCCACGTGGAGACCTGGGGCTGCCGCATTGTAGCCCTGGTCCAGCCCTCCACCCCTTGGCACCCGGGGGGAGAGACATGGCTGCTATGGCCTCAGCCTGGCCCTCCCCAGCAGCCAGAGGGGTCCAAGACAGTGGGGCTGGTGTGGCCTCAGCCCCGGCCCTCCCTGGCAGAGGTGGTGGGCCAAGAGATCAGGGCTGGTGTGGCCCCCAGCCCTGCCTGGCAGCCAGAGGGAGAGCTGGGTCTGACTATCCTCAGAAAGAGGGGGATTAGGGAGTGTAGTGAGCAGAGGGACAGACCCCTAGTAGCATGCACTCTCGTAAATACTGTACAGCATAATATAAGACCAGTGATATAGAATTTCTCGCTGATAGCAGCCTCTCCTAAACAGAGGGGATCGGGATTCTGCTGATCAAACCAGCAGTATTATGTCGTAGGAAGGACAAGTTCATCTCTTTTAGTTAGACTTCTTTGGAGGCACAAAACAGCCATGTAAGCAGACAGGGCATAAAATTATAGAAACTATTTATGATTAAATCATTCTGATCTGACATGAAGCTACTGCCACTGGTGATTTAAGAATATATTATGGTGACTGTGAGGAAAAGCTGGAGAAGAGGGTGCCTAATAGCCACTATCATGTGTTGAAGAGAAACCACCATTATCAAGTCTTTCCAAACCATCAACCTCAGATTGTGTTGGGGGGATACCATTGTGTTAAAGTTCTTTCAGCCTCAAAGCTGGATTAACTGCTGTCAAGCAATTTTTCTGGTCATTCTGAAGCATGTGATGGGATAAGTTTCTTCTCCTCTTATTTACCCATCACAGAGATCTCCAGCACACAGTCTGAGGAAATGGACTTTTTCACAGTACCAAGATTTGGCCTTACTTGGGAAGCTATTTTGTATGACCAGTACTTTCTTCTTGAAAATCCGCAAAATATGAGTTGAAGGGACAAATTCTCTCTTGATGTAAGTCAACACAATGCATTTGACTACAACAGTGGTATGCCTGCTTTTGCCCAGTCTGTCTTTAGGACTCTTGAGCTTTCTGAGCACTTCTAAATGATGAATTAATACATCTACACTGATATTTCAAATGTCTTTTTTAAAATTAAAAAAAACCCAGGAAGGTGAAAGGGGAAGTGAGTTATGATGTGAACAAATAAATTGCTGAAGCACATTTATTAATATTTACATAGTGATCATTAAAGCATTGTATTTATCAGGAAGATCTGCCACAGTAAACATGTCCATAATAGGTCAGACTCCTTATAAACAAACTTAGCATATAATGTATAACAAATGAAGACACTTCAGAATCTCTGCTGGAACACGATGTTGGATTAATTGCAATGTATGAAATGCTTGTGTGTAAGTATAACTGGTTTTTAATGGTCAGACATTAAAAAAGGGAATTAGAGAAATAAATACTATACAAGGATTGTAACAAATGTGTGTCACAAATATTTATTTTAGAACGTACCTCTCTAAATTTGAAATATACAAAAATTGCACTTTTTCATGATGCAGAGCTGTTATTTTTAGAACTGCGTGATCAAAATTTCTCATCATAATTGCAAAAATAAGTGATAATGGTATTAAATTATGTTGTAGGTGGAAGTTATATATGTTAATAATAACCTAGTTATGTTGAATTATATTTGTATATTAGTTTCATCATTATCCTCTATATATAGTGTTGCAAAACATTTTATATAATACCGAATAGTGATATCAGTTAGCATTTATATAGCCCCTGTCAAGTGAGGCTCTCAAAACCCTCTACTAAGATTAATAATATAATTATCTCAATTTTACAAAATGTAGACATTAAAGAACAGAGCAGTTAAGGCCCTGGTGCAGCAAACAATTACATGAGGGCAGATCACTGCACCCATGTTGGATCTCCACAGACTTCAACAGGATGCTGTGAAATCACAGTGGTCTGCTTGTGTGGAGCTCATGGCAGAATGGGAGGGAAAATTAGTAGTCCGAGGTCACACAGAAAGACCAGAGGCCACGCCTCTTAACTCACAGTCTACTGTTGTAACTATTTGAGAACATTTCCTACTTATATTCACATCTTATGAGAAAAAAAAAGATTGTCTTAAACCCCACAACCATAGGCCATATACACAAAGTGGTGTAAGTGCGTAACTGTCACTTCCACATGCTTATATGCTTATGTCCAAAACTTAAATATTCCAAACTACCACTCGGCGGTTGCCTAGCCCAATAGGCCCCACTGAATTCTATTTCTTATTTTATGGAGGTGAGCAGAATTTCTTCAATGTCTTCTTGCATTGCCACCTCAGTCCTGATAACTCATGTCTAGTTCATGCCTAGCACCGGGTGGGATTCTCAGACTAGGCATTGTCCTGATTATTGGGGGCTCAATCCGGTAAGTGTTCTCAGAGAACACTGAACCGGTTGGGCCCAAAACAGAACATAGCTGGTGGGATGCTGGTGACAGTGGCATAGGTAGGACAAGAAAACTGTGTGGGCCAGAGCTTTTGGGTGGGTGAGAGTCACGTCCTCCCACTGAGGGAGGGAATTACAGTTTTGTGGAGCAGGAGCAGGAGAACTGCTCTCCTCCCTCAGTGCTTCTGCTTGGAAATGGGGTTGGAGCACAAAGGCTTGCCCAGCTCCACCCACCGGTAGTTGGTTAGGATACTGGGGCTTGTCCCACTCTGCCTGTCTGGTGCTCCTGCCAGACACTAGGACTGGGGTTCGGGCATGCCTTTGGGCCCACTGGCTAACCCACCAATAGTCTCTCACCCCATTCAGATAGTCCTCATTGCTCAGCAGCACGCACCTGAAGATGAGGCTGCCTGGGGGAATACAGGCTGTGGGCATGACCATAAAGTGGAAGAGGGCCCTGCTGGGGTTTGGGCTTGAAATCCCTGCTCATGTCCATCTGCCTGGTCACATCCCTCTCCTGTCAGTGCTACTGCCATGGCCCCAGCACTAGGTCCACTCACATGAGGCACACCCCTATCTGGGTCTGGAGACTGGGGCAGCAGCATGAGACACCAGTAGGAGAGGGATGTGGCCAGACAGACACTGAGCCAGTCAGGAATCCCATTCTGTGGATTCGGGGGGGTTCTGTTTCTGATTTGGGTGGGCCTGGAGGCTATGTAGTAGCTGTGGCTATGCCCCTGGGTAGCAATGCTCCTCATCTCCTTAATATCTAAGGGTATGTCTACACTACAGCACTAATTCAAACTAACTTAATTCGAATTAGTTAATTCGAACTAAGCTAATTCAAACTAGTGCATCTAGACCTAAAAACTAGCTGGGTGCTGGCAGGCTTGCACCTGGCACGGGCACCGTAGCCAGACCGTGCCCCTTTAAGGGCTCCGGGGCTGGGAGGGGGGCAGAGGAGTTTCCCTGGTGGTGCCCAGAGTGGCCACCAGGGAAAGCTGGGGAGGGCTAGCCTCCCACTAGTTCAAATTAAGTGGCTACACAGCCCTTAATTCGAACTACTTAATTCGAACTAGGCGTTAGTCCTCGTAGAATGAGGTTTACCTAGTTTGAATTAAGCGCTCCGCTAGTTCGAATTAAGTTCGAATTAGCGGTTTGCCTGTGTAGCGCCTATCAAAGTTAATTCGAACTAATGTCTGTTAGTTCGAATTAACTTTGTAGTGTAGACATGCCCTTAGAGTCCAGTGATAAGAGAACTCACTTAGGTTACGGGAGAGCCTTGTTCAACTATCCCGGAGTGTGGGGTGGAGTTCTCTCAATCTCTCTTGTTGAAACAGTTCCATTTTGTATAAATAAGAAAACAATCAGTGGGCAAAAGAAAGAGTGACACTCACCCCACTGGTTCAGGCATTCCTCTTGGGTGTGGGAGACTCAAGTTCCTGTTCTAATGACTACCGGTGCACCTGCAACTTTGACTAGAGAGATGGGGAGAACCCACTCCTGTGTATCCCATAGCTCAGGTGTTAGGGTTCTTTCCTGAGAGGCAAGAGACATATTTTCAAATCCTTGCTTCAAACTAGACTGAGGGAGGTGTTTGAACTTCAGTCTGACACACCTGGATAACAGGGATACAGGGCATAGGGCATGTGGCAGAGATACACTACCACTACAGGGTTGTTTGTTTGTTTGTTTGTGTGTGTGTGTGTGTGTGTGTGTGTGTGTGAGAGAGAAAGGGCTTAGGCTTTCCCTTCAGGAGAAGTTTCACAGCTGAGAATCCCAATGAAGATTAACCCCCCCCCCCCCCCCCCACACACACACACACAAAAACGAGTGGCCTTGTAGCACCTTGGAGGCTAACACAAAATGTTATAGTATCATGAGTTTTCATGAGCACAACCCACTTCTCAGATAAATGGCACAGAGAGGGACAGAAATTCTAAAATTTAAAGCAGAAAAAGAGGAGAGAGGGAAGGAGAAAGGAAAAAAAAAGAACCCTGACAATTATAGTGTCTGTGCTAAATGAAGCTAATAGACAAGCGACACCATCACAGGACCTAACCACATAAGCCACCATATCAGAGGCTCATACATTTGCACATCCTCTAAAGTGATCTATGCCATCAAGTGCAAGCAATGCCCCTCTCCCCATGTATATTGACCATACTGGACAGTCTCTGCAACAAAGGATTGATGGACACAAATCAAATATTTGAAATGGTAACACACAGAAACCTTTTGGGCAGCATTTTAACCTGCCTGAACACTCAGCCATTCTTTTGCAAAGTAATTTCAGGAACCAACTAGAGAGAGAAACTGCAGAACTGGCCTTCATGTGCAAATTTGATACCTACATGCAGGGACTGAACAAAGACATTAGCTGGATGGGCTGTTATATTCAACACCCAAATGACATCAAAAGCTAAGTATCAGACACTTACAATCTATTCTATTGACCTCATTTAGTATGGAAACTGTAATTGACAGTTTTGTATTCCTTTCTCTTCCCTCTCCCCTCTTTTTCTGCTTTAAATTTTAGGATTTCTGTCCCTCTCTGTGCCTCTTGCCCCACTCATCTGAAGAAGTGAGTTGTGCCCATGAAAGCTCATGATACTATATAACATTTTTTTGTTAGTCTCTAAGGTGTTACAGGACCACTCACTGTTTTTAGTTTGTTTGTTTAAGTTTACAGGCTAACACTACTCCCCTCTGAAACTTTTAAACACCCGGGCTACGTCTACACTGGCCACAATTTCCGGAAAAGGGATGCAAATCAGGTAAGTCAGGATAGGGAAATCTGCAGGGGATTTAAATATCCCCCGTGGATTTCCCTATTCTGACTTACCTGATTTGCATCCCTTTTCCGGAAATTGTGGCCAGTGTAGACGTAGCCCCAGTGAAGATAAGTTCCTCCCTCTGACCTGGACTTAGGTGTCCACCTCTCTTTGAGTGGCAGGGTTTAGGGCCCACCCTCTTTCTCGGCATTTCCCGTATATTAGCCTAGGTAGCTGGCCGGGGTGTCTCCCTGCTCAGTTTGCTGGATTTTTGTGGATTTTATTGTTAGTGCCTCTCTCCCCATGCTGTGTGTGGAGAGCCTGGACATCTAATTTGGAGCTATAGAGTCCATTGAGTAGCAGCAGAGTTGTGCATCCCTTTTTTGAATGTAGCCCAAATTATCCCTAGAACCCGTACTCTACAAGTATCATAGCTCTTTTCAGAAACAAACTTGAAACTAACTGTGACGGACCCGGTAGGGTCCGCACTTGACCCGGCAGGGGGAACCCCCTCCGCGAGGGGAAAAGCGGCGGCAGCAGACGCCGAGCGTGCCCAGGCGGCGGCCCTGGGGGCAGGACGTCCCGCTACCCCGGAAAGAGCCGGGAGCAGGAGACGGGGCCGAGCGCGAGCGGCCAGGAAGCGCCCGCCCCTGCCGCCCCGACTGACACCCCAGGCGCGCACCCGGGAGCGCGTAGGGACACCTGGGAGGGGGGCCGCGCCGGGGGGGGCGGAGCTAGCCCCTCCGACGTCATCCCCCGGCGACTATAATAGCCGGGGGCGTCCCGGCCAGAGGAGGGGAGGACTCCGACAACGGGCGCCCTGGCGTTCAGGAGCACCAAGCCCCCAGCCCTTGGGGCGACACGGCGAGACGGACTCGGCAGCTGGCGGCTCGCCCTGGGACGCGCCCGACGACTCCGGCGTGGTGAGTCACCCGGGGCTTGTTCGGCCTGTAGGGCAGGTCAACAGGGAGTGGAAGGAGCCCGAGGCGGGGCCCCTGTGGCGCCCGTGGGCGGACGAGTTGAGGGCCACAGCCCCGTCCGCCGTGGGGAGCGACGACCAGTCGTGAACCCCCACCTAGGGCCTCGGGCTGGGACCCAGAGGTGAGGGAGGGCCCGGGTCCCCCACTCCCCTTTTCCTCCCACGACACTACCCGCCCCTACTCCGCCAGGTCGAGGGGCAGGGGAAAGAGACGGAGGGGTCGCAGAGCCCCCCCAGTCCCTCGGGGCTGAGGGGTGATCGCCCCCACAGCGAGGACCTACTAGACGGACCCCGGGCGGGGCGAACCAACGAACATAGTTCAGGCGGGAGGGGTACGCTGGGCCCCGCCCCCTCCCCAGACTTGGCCCGAGAGCGGCCGGGGGAAAAGGGGCGAGGAGCTCGCACCCCGGGGACCCGTCACACTGGTGGAGAATGTGGGTATAAACATTGTTCCCCACAGACGAGCAAGACCGGGAAAACCGGGCGATTTCCCCAGAGTACGGTACGGAGCCGGAGGGAATAATGGAACCATGGCAATTCCTAGAATGGTTCGAGGGGAACCAACGGCAACAGAATCAGATCCAGCAGGAGCGCCAGGCCCAGCTGGTCCAACAACTGACGAGTCAATTCCAGGAACAACAAAGGGTATTGATTCAAGAGATGGCCGCTCAGCAGGACCAGTGGCGGCAGACAGCGGAGAAAAGGTGGGGGACCACCACGGGAGGACCCGGAGGGGCCGGGGAAGGACCCAACCTCCCCCTACGCCTCAGCAAGTTGGGCCCCCAAGATGACCCCGAAGCATTTCTGACCACCTTTGAGAGGGTGGCCTCGGCAGCACGCTGGCCACCGGAACAGTGGGCCACTTTGTTGGCCCCCTATTTAAGCGGACCCGCCCAACTGGCTTATCGGAGCCTAGCCATTCCAGACGCCCTGAACTATGTCAAAGTGCGTGAGGCGATATTGGACCAGATAGGGCACTCCCCTGAGACATGTCGACAGAAGTTTCGACAAGAGGGGTACAAGACCGGAGACAGGCCACGAGCGGTGGCCCAGCGGCTGCGGGAGTGGGCAAACCGGTGGCTGGAGCCGGAGCAGAAGACCGGGGTCCAGGTCATGGAAATGATAGTCCTGGAACAGTTCCTACACATATTGCCCCGGGACGGGCAGCGGTGGGTCCGGAGGAATCAACCCTCAACCCTCCACGAGGCGGTGGCCCTGATGGAGGCACACCTGCTGGCCGAGCAAGAGGAGAGTGGGGGCCGGCGAGAGGTCCTACCAGGCCCGAAGGCGGGAGGGTCCCGGCTGTTGGGGAAACCCGGAGGGCGGGAACAAAACCCCGGGGAAAGACGAGGACGGAAGAAGATTCCCCGTTTGGCCCCGGTTTGGCCGCCCCACCGACCGGAGAGAACCGAAGATGGAGGGCCGGCGGAGCGGACCCAGACGGAGGCACGACCCGGAACCCGGGGGCCCTGCTTCCAGTGCGGGCAAGAGGGCCATTTTAAACGGGACGGCCCCATGATGGACTGCACACTGAATCAGAGAGAACCAGCGGGCACTACGGCAAAGACGACGGGTACCGGGGACCGGGTCATCTGGGAGATGTGGGTGGAAGGATGACCAGTTAAGGCCCTGGTCGACTCCAGGTCTTCCGTGACCCTCATCAGGGCGGACCTCGTCCCCCAGAACCAGGCGGAAGGAGAACCCATCTGGATGCGGTGCGTCCACGGGGACGTCCGCGCCTACCCCACTGCCCAAGTACACCTGACTGGCGGGGGTCAAGATTTGCTGTGGAAAGTGGGGAAAGCCAGGGACCTACCCTACCCCCTCCTTATAGGCCGAGACTGGCCTGGATTCGGGGCCCTGCTGCAGAGCCGGACCCCACTAAAGCCCCAGGGACGGATAGGGCAGACCCGAGACCCGGGACAGGACCGGGAGCCCCGGGGGGGGGGCAATCTGCCTGGAGATAGGAGCGGAGCCAGACTTCCTAACGGAGCAGAGGATGGATCCCTCCCTACAAAACGCCTGGGACCAAGCGATCGCAACCGAAGAGACGGAGCAAGGCCCAGATCGACCCGCCCAAGGCCCTCAATTCCAGGTATGGGAAGACCGCCTTTACCGGGTTATGACGGAAAAGGGCGGGGAGGAATGGAGGCAACTAGTGGTCCCCACTCGGTTTCACCGGGAGGTATTGGAGCTGGGGCACGCCAACCCCTGGGCGGGCCACCTGGGGCGCGAAAAGACATTGGACCGGGTCCTGCAGCGGTTCTATTGGCCGGGGGTCTTTCGGGCCGTGCAGGATTTCTGTGCATCCTGCCCCGAATGCCAGCAGACCGGCCCGGCCAGAGTGGCCAAGGCCCCCTTGGTACCCCTGCCAGTGGTGGCCGTCCCGTTCGAGCGGGTGGCCATGGACCTGGTCGGACCCTTAGAACCGTCGGGGAGGGGACACCGCTTCATTATGGTGGTGATAGACTACGCCACCCGTTACCCGGAGGCAGTACCCCTCCGGAATACTAAGGCCCCTACCCTGGCCCAGGAACTCTTGCGGATCTTCTCACGGGTCGGACTTCCCCAGGCTATCCTTACAGACCAAGGCCCGAACGTGACGTCACGGGTCATTAAAGAGCTTTGCAGGATGCTGAAAATCAAATGGCTGCAGACGTCGGTTTACCACCCCC
This sequence comes from Pelodiscus sinensis, assembly GCF_052426305.1. Classification (NCBI taxonomy): domain Eukaryota; kingdom Metazoa; phylum Chordata; order Testudines; family Trionychidae; genus Pelodiscus; species Pelodiscus sinensis. The sequence continues at coordinate 90,819,977 of NC_143053.1, forward strand.
AAACCGACGGCCTGGTGGAACGATTTAACCAAACGCTCAAGGGCATGCTGCGCCGGTTCGTAAAGGAAGACCCCTGGGGGTGGGATCGGATGCTCCCCAGCCTCCTGTTTGCCGTACGGGAAGTCCCCCAGGCTTCCACAGGGTTCTCTCCGTTTGAGCTGCTGTACGGACGGCGACCCCGAGGGATCCTGGACATCTTGAAGGAAGGATGGGAGCAGACGCCGACCACCGGACGCGGAACGGTCCAGTATATCACCCAGCTACGGGAGAAGCTAAGCCGGCTGGGTGAGTACACCCGACTGAATCTGGAAGAGAGCCAGAGGCGGCAAGGGAGGTATTATAACGCCCACGCCCGCCAGCGGACCTTCCAGCCAGGGGATCGGGTGATGCTACTCCTCCCCACAACCCAGTCCAAGCTGCTAGCTCAGTGGCAGGGACCCTTCGAGGTAGTAAGAAGGGTGGGGGAGGTAGACTACGAGGTAAAGTTATCGGGAAGTAGGCAAGGAACACAGCTCTTCCACGTTATCTTACTAAAGAAGTGGGTACCCCGCGAGGCCTTGCTGATAGCACCGGCCTCCCGGGGGGAAGACCTGGGGCCCCGAGTAGAGGAAGAAGAAGAGCAACCTGAACCCCGCTGGGACCCCGGACTAACACACCCGCAGCAGGAGCAGTTAAGAGAGGTCCTCCAGCGACATCGGGAGACCCTCACAACGAGGCCGGGCCACACGACCATGGGAATGCACCGGATCATCACCGAGGAGGGCCAAAAGGTACGCGAGCCCCTCCGACCCCTCCCCCGGAAGGTGTGGGATACGGTTAAACGCGAGTTACAGCTAATGCAAAGTTGGGGGGTGATAGAGGAATCCGCCAGCGAGTGGCGCAGCCCGATCGTCCTGGTCCCTAAGCCCGACGGGTCAACCCGGTTTTGCATAGACTTCAGGAAAGTGAATGCCGTCTCCCGGTTTGACGCCTACCCGATGCCGAGAGTGGACGAGCTGTTGGAGCGACTGGGACAGGCTGTATACATAACAACATTGGACCTGTCTAAGGGGTACTGGCAAATCCCCCTCGACCCCCAGGCCCGGGAAAAGACAGCCTTCTCAACACCCTTCGGGCTGTTCCAATTCCGGACCATGCCTTTCGGACTCCATGGGGCAGCCGCGACTTTCCAGCGGACGATGGACCGAGTCCTGGCACCCCACCAGGCGTACGCCACCGCCTACATAGATGACATTGTCATCTACAGCAGGACATGGGAGGATCATCTAGGCCACATTGAGGCAGTACTGACGACACTGGGTAAGTCAGGCCTCACGGCCAACCCAAAAAAATGTCATTTCGCACAACGAGAAGTCTCTTACCTGGGCTACATGGTGGGGCGGGGCAAGCTGAAGCCAATCTACAGCAAAATACAAGCCCTGAAGGACTACCCGATCCCGACAACCAAAAAACAGGTCCGCCAGTTCCTGGGGCTGGCGGGCTACTATAGGAGGTTCGTACCGCAGTTCGCCTCCCTAGCCGCCCCCTTGACCGAACTGATAAAGAATACGGAACCAACCAGGGTTCAGTGGAACCCACAGGCTGAACTCGCTTTCCAAAGGTTAAAGGAAAGACTGGCCTCAGCCCCGGTACTGAGGCAACCAGACTTTGATAAACCTTTCATCCTCTATACAGATGCCTCGGAGGTGGGACTCGGAGCAGTGCTAGCCCAGGAGGAGCAGGGCGGAGATCAGCCGGTCCTATACCTGAGCCGAAAACTGCTACCAGCCGAACGGGCTTACACCACGATTGAAAAAGAAGCACTTGCGGTGAAATGGGCAGTCGACACACTACGGTATTACTTATGGGGGAATAAATTTAAGTTGGTGACTGATCACGCACCCTTAGTCTGGTTAAATTCCATGAAAGAAACAAACGCGCGTATAATGTGGTGGTATTTGGCCCTACAGCCATACTGTTTTAACGTGGTACACCGGCCCGGAATCACCCACCAAAACGCAGACTTCTTTTCCCGGATAGGGGAACAACCAAACCCAGGAGCTCGCCTTTCAAAGGGGGGGAGGTGTGTGACGGACCCGGTAGGGTCCGCACTTGACCCGGCAGGGGGAACCCCCTCCGCGAGGGGAAAAGCGGTGGCAGCGGCCGCCGAGCGTGCCCAGGCGGCGGCCCTGGGGGCAGGACGTCCCGCAACCCCGGAAAGAGCCGGGAGCGGGAGACGGGGCCGAGCGCGAGCGGCCAGGAAGCGCCCGCCCCTGCCGCCCCGACTGACACCCCAGGCGCGCACCCGGGAGCGCGTAGGGACACCTGGGAGGGGGGCCGCGCCGGGGGGGCGGAGCTAGCCCCTCCGACGTCATCCCCCGGCGACTATAATAGCCGGGGGCGTCCCGGCCAGAGGAGGGGAGGACTCCGACAACGGGCGCCCTGGCGTTCAGGAGCACCAAGCCCCCAGCCCTTGGGGCGACACGGCGAGACGGACTCGGCAGCTGGTGGCTCGCCCTGGGACGCGCCCGACGACTCCGGCGTGGTGAGTCACCCGGGGCTTGTTCGGCCTGTAGGGCAGGTCAACAGGGAGTGGAAGGAGCCCGAGGCGGGGCCCCTGTGGCGCCCGTGGGCGGACGAGTTGAGGGCCACAGCCCCGTCCGCCGTGGGGAGCGACGACCAGTCGTGAACCCCCACCTAGGGCCTCGGGCTGGGACCCGGAGGTGAGGGAGGGCCCGGGTCCCCCACTCCCCTTTTCCTCCCATGACACTACCCGCCCCTACTCCGCCAGGTCGAGGGGCAGGGGAAAGAGACGGAGGGGTCGCAGAGCCCCCCAGTCCCTCGGGGCTGAGGGGTGATCGCCTCCGCAGCGAGGACCTACTAGACGGACCCCGGGCGGGGCGAACCAACGAACATAGTTCAGGCGGGAGGGGTACGCTGGGCCCCGCCCCCTCCCCAGACTTGGCCCGAGAGCGGCCGGGGGAAAAGGGGCGAGGAGCTCGCACCCCGGGGACCCGTCACACTAACCTTTGAGCAATTCTGAAATTCTCAGAAGGGTACATCTAGTTTCTGTCCCTATTCAGATTTGTGGCATCCATCACCACACAATTTGGGCACACCACATATTTGAAATCATTTCATATGCGTAATTAGTAAGCCTACCCAGCTTCTACATTGCTAACAAACAAGGAGTCTAAGGGCCAGATCCTGGAATTAATTTAATATTTGAATAGTCTTTTGTAACATAGTAGCCTTAAATTGAGCAAAATTGTGTAATCATAATTCAGTTATGAGAAAATGAATACAATCTTTTAAAACTCCATTGTTGTATAGATTGCGCTCTTTTATAGAACAGCAACTTTGCTGTTAATACAACTCAGGTCCCTCTATATTATGTTAAATTTCAATATCATGAGAGGAAAAACTTGAGGAAGTTTTTAATCTAGCTAGAAGTGGAAGCTCTCATGAGAAAGCCTATTCTGATGAGATTTTTCAAGACCCAATTTTTCAAGTTGTGATAAGTTTTATAAAAACATCTGATCAGATCCTCCATCCTTGTAGTCAATGGAGCTACTCCAATTTATACCAGATCTTGGATATTTTATTTAACTGTGCTCCAATTTTGAGGTTTATTCATCACTATTTATTAGTTACTAGTTACCAGCATAGTTTTGAGAGTGCGAGAGTGTCTCTACATGCAGTGTAAATGCGTGTCCCTTTTTAAAAAGAGTTGACATGCTGTTTGGCTAAGAACACTTATATAGTATCAGTATGAGACACAAAATGCTTCTTGTAGTTCCCATAGCTTGTTTATTATTCTTCATACAAACTGACAGTTGCTTTGCAAGTTTCTCTAAAAACAACAGTGAAACAAGCTGTGCCTTTTACTGAAATTAACTATATTGAAAGTAGAAGCTTCCTTTTTGAACTATGCACACGACCTTGACAAAGTGTAATGTTAGCTGAGGAGCAAAGAAAATTAATTGTTCAGATGGGCAATGGCTGCTAGCGCTCCCATCATTTACAAAAAGAAAAAAGAAAATCATTTCAGAAATCAGAATTGCAGGAGCATATCCAATAAAAAGTTAGCCAGTGTGCCTAATGTTAATCATCCACGTGCGAGTTGCCCAAAGGGTTCTGCATATAAACTGCACTCTTTTCCTGTAAAGTGACAAGCAGGAAATGCCCTATTATTGCCTGTGCTAGATCAGTAATGACTTCTCTGCCTTTTTTCCCTGCTGTAGGTAATGGCTTACCCATGCAATTACCTTCTTTTGTCTTCACAGAACTGAGGATGAATTATTTCAACCTCTTTGCAGGGGGCATTTGAAACTAAAGTTATTTTTAGGGAGAAATACATTCTTTCATGTAAGATGCGGGAGTTGTTGCTCCTCAGGCAGCTGAAGGAAAATGAAAGGCACTTCAAGTCTTTTTAAAAGCTGGGTTCTGATGTTTAGCTTGAGATCAAAGAGAGACTGGGGAAAGGAAGGGAAATAGAGCTTCTCGTAAGCTACCAGTATATACAGCTTGGTATATGCATCCTTTGAAGGGTCTGCCATTACATTTCTGATCTTTGAACTCTATTTCTCATTTTATGGAGGTGAGCTGAATTTCTTCGACATTTTATTGCAAAGCTAATAACTAGGATTTCAATGGCTTGCAAGTCAGTACTAACCTCATAAACAAGAAGAACATAATGGCTGATTGAGACTTGATTAATACAAACACAATTTTGCCTGTATGGGGGAGGGAAGAGCCATGCTAAAATAGATTTTTAAAGATTAACATATTAAAATTTATATTTACCAGATTCTTTAAACCACCATTCAGATTTTGCATGTCATGTAATTTTTAAGCTTGGTCTTGTTGGCTTCAATATATTTATCATCCACTGCAGAAAGCCTATTCATTTTCTTTTCAAACTGTTTTATTTTTTAAAGGGGTGCAGAGTTCAAACTCATAGTTTATTTCACTGTTGTTTTAACAGAAACTTGGAAAGCCACTGTAAGTTTGTATGCAGAATAATAAACAAGCTATAGGAGCTACAAGAAGCATTTTGTTTCTCATATGGATGCTATATAAGTGTTCTAAGCCAAATAGAATGCCAACCTTTTTGATATAAAGCTCTGTGTATCACTTATTTTCTACCATGCTGAGGGAAAGTATACCTAATAACATACAGTGAAGAGACAGTATTTTTGACTCATGAAAGTACACCATCAGCCAGTGGGATTGGTTATAAAGTTCTGCACCTAACTATATCGATTGTTGTTATTACATATTCTTAATGTTTCCAACACTCATCCAACTTGAAGTGGTAGGGACCAGGAATCTATCAGGTTTTATAGTTTCTGTTGTGGAAGCATAGAGGGTATTTCATAGAATCATAGAATACTAGGACTGGAAGGGACCTCGAGAGGTCATCAAGTCCAATCCCCTGTCTCATGGCAGGACTAAATACTGTCAAATACTGTTTTTAAAGTAACATGCACAATTTCATGTAGTTGACATTTTCACAGGATGAAAAATGACAAAAATAAATGGGAGATGCAGTTTTGTATTTGCACATGATAATCAGACTTTGCACATATGCTCCTCTTACTTCTTAAAAAAGAAAGGAAATTGTCCCCATTTTTATGCACTGAGTAACTGAGGTACAGGGAGGTAAAGGTCATACAAAGAGCCAAGTATATATAAACAGCAGATTATGATACACGTGAAATATTTTTTAATTTTGTGATTTTCTATCTTACCGCATTGATAGGAAATTACTGTTACTTGGTTTTATCAATATAAAATGACAGCCATGAATGCAACAAACAATGTTTTTGCAAGCACATGGCAGAGCCTCTAATTTGGATCAAATGAATGTCAGAGTCAGAAGACAGTAACATGAAGATTTTATTATTATTCTTTTTGGAACAAATATTAGATGCTTGTTCACTAGCAGCCACCTTTGTTTTTTCATTGTATGTGCATAGCAAACAGGAATAGTGTAAATGATAATTGCTTAATCCACTTCTACATTAAGCCCTTAGGTAAAACTCTGTTCTTATTTATACTCACGCTATCCCATGGAAATTAGGGGCAAGGTGTAAAAGCATAAAATCTGGTTCCCTCTATTGATCATTTATTAATTGTTCAACAGAGGTGATTATGAACTATTAAATATAAGAATAAGAGGATGATAATATGATTATGAGCAATGTTCCCTCTAATCTTTTCCATCCATGTGTGGATTTTTTCCATCCATGTGCAGAATAAATGTTTCATGTGCATTGAGGCATGAGAAGCCTCAAAATTAGTTTGAGGCAGGCTTCCATAACGTATATGTGCTATCTCGATTTAGAGCCCCAGAAGGCAGTGGGGAGAAATAACTTAGAATGGCCCTGGTGAGGGACTATTTCAAAATAGCAGAAGTGGAGCATCTACACATGCCTTATTTCAAAATAGCTATTTCAGAATAGGCATTATTCCTCATAGAATGATGTTTACAGATTTCTGAATAAGGTGTCCGTTATTTCAAAATTATTTCAAAATGATGGAATGTCTGTAGACCAGTGTTTCTTAAACTTTTTAAGACCGAGGAACACCAAACAATAACGAGGTTTACAAGATTTTTCAAAAAAGGCTTTTCTTTTTGAAAGAACCGCGTCTAGACCGCGGTTTCACTTTCGAAATAGCGTTTTTCGGAAAAAAATGCAGTGATGCAATTATGCAAATGAAGTGCAGGAGAATCAAATCCCAGCTTCATTTGCAATTTTGACATGTCTAATTTACATCCCTCTTTTGAAAGAGGGATATAGTCTAGACATAGCCTATGATAATAGTTGAAAGAGGAAAATACTGGAAGTTGTACTAGAATATTCATACATGCCAAAATTGCAACTCAGTTTACAGATCTCAGAATAAATCTAAATTTGACATAGTTTGCAAACTTTAGGACATTTCTTTAAATCTAATGCCAGTCCATTGTGAATATCAGTAGAAACCTTTTAGAGAGTTAGTGATTTTCCCACTCTCAAAAGTTCAGAATGAAACACATGGGACAATGAATTTCAAGAAGGCTTTTGCAAGCACAGGATTCAAAAACAAGTCTCAGTAGATATAAAATGGTCTCTGGACACATAGTATATATCATTTATTTTATTTATTTGTTTATTTAATGTAATATGTCTTTTTCAGCTTGGTCTCACTTGAGAAAGATTGTTTACAATAGCTATGAGAAACATTTCTATGCAAATATCTCTCAGAATTGCTATTGATAAATTATATTTTCTATTTCCAAACACCGGTAAATATGAATGTGTCTAATTGTAGACTGGCATAACACCATGTAATTTTCCTTCAGTAATATCACCTTATTATAAAGCCAACAAAGAAACAATACATAAGATTAACCTATATGTGTAAGAATGTATTATAAACATTGTGTACTCTCAAAGAGTCTTTTCTAGATATTATTCTCTGTGAATTATATGTATTTATTAAATGTAGTGAAATTTTAATCTGTGGTTGCACTAAGTGATGTTCAGTTGGGAGCTGAATATTAATACTCTAGGAATATGAGTATGATCAAGAATTGGTCATATATTCCTCTTAATAACATCCAGCTAAAATAATAATTAGGGATGGACAGATTGCTTCTGATAATCCCAATACTTTGATAATCCCAATTCAATGGTATCTATTCCCAAAAGATCTGATATATTTTGATTAAATCAAAGCAAAGCTGGGTTACATGCTATAGCTAAAGTGAAAGATAACCTTATTAGAGTTTGGATAAAACTCCTAAAATGTTTTGTTGATAGCCCAACTTTTTGTAAAGTCTCATCTGTAGCTGTTTACCCTGTGACTTTCTTGTGAAATTAACTCACAACCTTTCTTTTTTCAGCTTCAGAGGCTATTCAAAAATTTATACATTAATTTGGGCCTTTTAACTGTGTTTTTTGTTTTTGCTTGCTCCATCTCCAGTGTTGGGCCCCGAGGCAAGATTGCACCAAGGTTGGGGGGGAATAGGGGAGAGCTTCATGTGACCCCCAAGGGGAGGAGCCTCAGGAGGATGGGGTGAGGCTAGGGTAGGCTTCCCCCAGGCAGCTGCATGGGGATCTGGTGATCATTTAAGGGGCGTGGCACTCTGGCCACTGAAGGAGCTGCAGTAGTGCTGGCAGCCAGGAGCCCCGGGCCCTTTCAAATCACAGAATCCCTGCACTGTTATCCCCTCTCATCCCCCTTCCCGTTGACAGCCCTGTCCATTCCTCGCCTTCATTTCAGCCTTTTCCCTGCCAAAGTTTACAAAAGTCACAACTAGATTTTTTCATGTAACCATCACTGTGCTTAAGAAAAGTAAAACAAGCTTTTAGTGGAGTACTTAGCTCTCTGGACAAAGCTGAGGATAATATACCAGGCTCTTTAAGAAGAAAGACACTTCACATCAAAGAACAAGGCAAGTAAATAGGAAGCCTCTTAGTATTCATTGTACAAGAACACAGTAAAATCCAGATAGTGTTTTGATTTTTACCCCTCCCACTATTCAAAGTATCCACCTTCATTTTAATTGCTTATTTCACGGTGGTAACTGTTTATATATCAGAAGAAAGCTTTGAAGGAAGGACTCTAATGTCATCTTTGCAACTCAGTCACTGAATGTTTGATCAAAAACTTCTCAGTCTTGTCACTTAGGCTGATTAAGGTGATTAAAATACGTGTGCAAAAATGTGACTTTTTAAACAGGTAACAGTGGTGGATGACGGTGCAAAGACTGATAAAGGAAACCAGAGGCAGTAGGTAGCAATGAAGCTCATGATTAAGCTTTAGACAAAGTAAAAAATGACCTTTAAAGAAAAGGGATCAGAAATTATATCTAGAAGATTTACTTGGCATTACTCGTGTTCTTGTGGGGACTCAGGGCAGGGAGTGCAGGAGTCATGGCTGGGATTTGGGAGGCCTGCGAGGGTGGCGGAGGGAAGGGGAAGCTCAGTAGGGCCACCCACATCAGCGAGGGCAGTGCTGCTCTGGTGACCGTGGCTCCCTGGGAACATGCTGCCCAGCCGGCAGCTCCTCTCAGGGGGACAGGACAGTGCTGCCCTCCTGACCCACGTCTTTTCCAGGACAGCCACATTGCCCAGTCACCCTGGCCTGAATCTGCTTCTGGGAGGAGATTGGGGCTGTGCTGGAGGCTTAGGCTCTGCTCTCCTGCCCTGGCCTGCGCCTCCTTTGAAAGGGGAAGGGAGTGGGACATCACTGCCCAGTCCTCCCTCGGCCAGCATCTCCTTGGAGGAGGTCTGGGGCTGTACTGGTTGGCCCCAGTAGTGCTGCTGGGGAGAAGGGGGAGGCTCAGGGCTCCCCTGTACAGCACTGCAGCTGAGGGCTGCAGGTTTGTGAAAGGTTTGGGGCAGGGAGGCCAGCAATATGGAGAATTCTAGCTCCAGCTGGCCACTCTTTTCCTGGTACAGCTGTCCCCTTGTGGTCCTTCTGCAGTATAACTCTCCCCCGCACTTGCTGCCCCCAGTCATCATTGGGAAGCATAACTGTATCTGGTCTCAGTCCCTTCCTGAACAGTGTCATGGAAAACAATTCAATGCCAGGCACTTCCCACTGTCCTGGCACAACCAAACCCTGACCTGGCTTTAAGTTATGATAAGAGGAAGCTGCATATTAAATTTGGTGGTCCTAGCTCTTACCGTTTAGGAGTTCTTGAAGAAACAGACCTGCAGACGGACTTATGTGGAGACAGGCAGACATTCAGCACCTCTAATACAAATAGATAGATAGATAGATAGATAGATAGATAGATAGATAGATAGATAGATAGATATGAGAGCGTTTGGGTGATTCTATTTTTAATGTCCTTAGGTAGAATGATCCAGTGGTTAGGATGTGGGACTAGTACTGAAGTGTGTGGCGTTCCAGTTCAGCTTTGATTGTCTTGTTGCCTGATCATCAGGCAAACCACTTTACCCCTCTCTGTTTTAACCTTCCCAAACTTGATATTCATCATTACTTTGTGATCTTTAATGTATTTATCTTAACTACCCTTGCGAAGTCAGGTAATAATCATATCCCTCTTTTACAAATAGGAAACTGAAGCACAGACAGACTGAGCAACTTGCCCAAAGTCACCAAGGAAGTCTGTAGCAAAACAGGGACTTGTGCCCAGTACTCATAATACAAGGCTAGTGGCCTGACTATTGTACCATTCTTCTTCTTAAGATGGATAGATTCTACCTGCCAGTAGTGTGTAAAGAGACACTGTTGGGGTTTGGGATTTCCATTTGTAAAGGTGATGATTGTTAAGGAGGCAGAATCCCAATAAAAATCAAGCTTTTCATAGCTTATAGTTGTATGTTCTAAACCTCACATTCTTAAAACTATAGGACCAGATTCACAACAGGTGTAAGCTGATATATCTCTGTGACACTCAATAAAGCTATATTGATTTACACCCTGCATTGCCCCATCTGTTGCTCTCATCTTGATTTGGATATTTTCTCAATAGCAATTTGGACATACATACACATTAGTAAAATGCAGGACTATGTAGCACTTTAAAGACTAACAAGATGGTTTACTAGATGATGAGCTTTCGTGGGCCAGACCCACTTCCTCAGATCAACAGCTTACAGAAAATCTGGAGGACTAGGGGATATCATCAGATAGTAAAACTTAAACAAAAATCCTTCAATGCTTTTGTTTCCAATTTAACCATGCATAACTTAAGCTTTTAAAAAATAAATGGTGGTAACTTAGAACTTGATTCTTATTTCTTGTCTTTTAAATAAAATCTTTAAATATTTATTGCCAGCAAGGGTATGCATATATCACATTCTGCTGCAGGTCTATCTCTATATGATAGTTTCCTGAGATGTCATTCTGTCTACTATAGAATTAGCATTTCCCCAGCTCTCCATCTGAGGGGCATCATAAACATTGGACTTTCCATCATTACCGTCTTTTCTGTGTGGAAAGGGTTTGTAGTCTGTTCCCAGATTCTATTACTGAATGTGCATCCTTTTCTGGAAGGCATAAAAAAATAGCAGTAACATTTTTATTAAACCTTTCTTTTAGCTTTACGCAGCTATTTTTTTTTTAGATTCCTATATATTTTTAATGATTTCTCTGGTGCTTATAGAAAGTTGAGAGAAGGAGGAGGAGAGAAGGAAAAAGAGAGAGCACTCAAATAGAATAATTCAATTTTCTATTTTGTGCAGAGGAAAAACATCTGTCTCTGGGCTAGAACTAAAAGAAAAGAACGAAAGAATGAGAGAAAGTTTTCCCTATCTGCTTCTAATACTTTTTATTAAAAAAGAAAAAATTGCCTTTTTTATTTTGGTTTCCTTTTTGGAGAAATGTGCTTGGCAATATCGCTGTGAGGCTGATGCAGGTACACACTTCACTTGGTAAAGAAACAGGAGACTTGCCTGCTGGACCTGAAGATAACTTACAAGAAAAATAACCCATCAACAAAGCAAAGTCACACGAGCATTAGTTTTCAGGCCTCTTTAGCTTGATAAAGGGAGTAGAAGTTTTCCAATGTGTATTTTTCATAGCCTGATGCAATTAGGTAGCTAAATAATAATAATTTATAAATGTGAAACCTCAAGCAGCTATTTAGCTAATAATTAATATGAAAGGTTTATCGATTTTTGCTGTCATTTTGTGTGGCAGACAAATACATCATTGCATGGAGAATGGCTATGTAAAGAGTGTAAGCTGCTGCTGTAAGTGATACCGTGGCTTCGTGGCTTAACAAGCTACTGTGGTATTTATGGGAGGTGTAGGAGAGGGTAGACACTGACGGTCCTACATGGAGACACTCTGCCTACTAAGAACAAGGTCAGGCATCAGTTTGTCAGAGACTGGGAGGGGAAGGTATGCAAGAGCAACAACTGCTACACCTATTACACAGCTGCAGCATGTGTTGCTTCTAGTCGTGGCCCTAGAATACAAGAGGTTGCAGATGCATCACTGTGCTCACGCATCTTTATGGCATAGAACATCACTGGCATCATTAACACTTTTTCTGCTCTGGCACCCTGTGTTTATGGAGCACATGGTGTGGTTTCATTACTATCCTCTGCACAGATGGACATAGCCGAGAGACAAACCTCCCAATATCCTCTGCCTCAGAGCACACTCATGTCAGAGAAGCCAAATTGTGAGTCAATCTCATTCTTCATATATTTTTCTGACTACTGTTTTAACCCAGGAGGTAAACTCATGTTTAATCCCTGCGGGTATGTCTACCCTGCAGAGTTTTTTCAGAAGCAGTCATTTTTCTGAAAAAAAAAACTTCACTTACATCCACACTGCAATCACTTTCTTTTGGAAAAAAAATCGAAAGAACAGAGGGGTTTTCCCGACATTGGTAAACCTCTTTCTACGAGGAAGAAGCCTTTTTCTGAAAGAGCTCTTTCGGAAAAAGGCGTGTGTGGACAGCGAAGAGGGAGTTCTTTCGAAAGAAGAGGAAAGAGGAAAAAGCACAGGTGCCCTGGTGGTTACTCCATTCATAGTAATCACAGTTTGAATGCAAAATAGTGTCTATTCAATGAGAACTTTATCTTTCAAAATAGCAGATTGCTTTTTCAATGCACTTTGGCAGTGTGGACACTCTGGAAGACACTTTGGAAGAAGTTTCTTTGGAATATCGCTTCTGGAAAAGCTTCTTCCAAAAGAAACCTGCAGTCTAGACACAGATTAAAGATCAACTCAGCAAATGGCAGCTAATATGTTATGTCTGCATCTTGTTTAGTTCAGGTTCAGTTTTATAGATAAAGGGTCTGATTCTCAAGTTTGTCTAAATCATTGAAATCATTAAAGACAATGGAATTACACCTTAGTGGAATTAAATGAGTATAAAACTGATGTGAAAGAAGAACCAGATCCAATTATTCATTTTTTAAACAAAGCTTCTTAATCCAATATTTTAAAATTCTGCTTAAGGGTTAGCTAATATTTCCTTATATCACTAATTGAGCCATAGAGTCAGCCCGAATTTTTATGCAAAACTTTTAGTACACTTGATTCTTTGGTATTTTGGATGATTTTAAAACATAGTCACATCTAGGTTTTGGCTGTGGCTAGAAGAAGGAAATATCAACATTCTTTAAGGTAAGTTATTACGGTATTTGATGCCTGGCTGAATTCAAGAAGTAGCTATTTTTAACATTAGATTTCTTATTATTTCATTACAGCAAGTAACAGTAGTAGTAGTAGTTAACTAGTTGTGCATATAAAAGTTAGTATAACCAAGGTTCTATTGTGCTAGGCACCATATAAAATTTAACAAATTATGGTCCGTGACCCCAAAAGCTGATGATCTGAGTGACAGAACAGATGGATAAAAAACCACTAGAGGGTACGTAAGTAACAAAGAAAAATAAAATACTACTTTAACAGTATTGGATATATTATGAGAAAACCTTTTCTAGCCTTGTTGCTTGACCAAATCGTGTATAATAGTATAAATGACCTTCAGATAACCAACTGCATTTTTAGATGCTTTTTTCAGCTGAATCTCCTTGTAGGCTGTGAAGAGTCCAAAAAACTTGGGATTAAAATGCTCGGGCTTTGTGTGGGATACAGAAGCAAATTTTGTACCTTGGGGCTCATTCCTATTTTTAGAATACTCCCCCATTATCAATAGTCACAAGGAGACATTCTATTTACCTCCAATAATGTATTTTCTGAAGGTGTCATGCCTAACCAGCTTAAGCAGGTTTTTGAGTATGCTGATGGGGATTCTAATGAGTCTAGTTATCAGCATTATGGTACCTCATGTTTTGAAGAGCTCTGGCACAGAACATCTTCAGGGATAACTCTATTTTATAACCCTTGCTGTGTAATGAAAGTCCGTATCTCCTAAGAATTATATTTAAGAAAAAGTGAATAATGGTCATTGACACACAAAATCTAATCACATATATGATTCAGTTGAGGAGGTGTATTTTAATACTAATGTTCGGGGATTGGTAAATTTAGCTGCCTTTGCTGTTAATGGGAGTAATTCATATGAATCCATGCATATTGAGAAGCAATGTATATCTTGCAAATGGGAAATTCAAGCTATCCTGTGTAGAGCAAAGAACAGTTTGCTGAGAAATGGCTCATTTCTTTTTTAACATGAAGGCAGTTTTGGTCTGAAAGGTACTTTTTCAGCTGTAAACTCCCTATTCTGCAAAATACTTATTGCTTGTTGTTCCCTACAAAGAAGATCTAAAAGGTTCTTTCAGATTTCCTATTTTATCTCAGTCCAGCTTCTCAGACAGGAAACAGTATTTGTGCTGAACTGTTATTGACAAATCTACCTGACTTAAACATAGGAGGAATTCCATCATGAGAGTAGACTTGTACAGTGTCAGATTGCTGTTTGCAGGGAATTAAGGTATAGCCTACAAGTTACAAATAAAGTAAAAACTCCCTTTTGTAGAGCTGTGCCTTGAGACCAAAACAGATCTCCTTATTGTTAAAGAAGGCTATTCTTTTATTTATTTAGGGTTAGAGTGCCTATGGATAGGGTTGCATGTCCTATGGTGTGGGTTCATATAAATAGGGGAATTGAGGTTAGGATTAGGGCTCTCATGCATAGAGGTACCTACTCTAGGGTTTCTATAGCAAAGGGAGTGGAGGCGGAATTCCATGCCAAAGGTGCTCAGGGAATGTGTATCTTCTGTAGTGTTATGGTTTCCATGGGCAAAGGTGTTGGGGCTAAGGTTAGGTTTCCTATTGCCCAGGTTCCAGCCTTAGGATTAGAGTTTCTATAGATAGGGGATATGAAGCTAGGGTTACTATGAGTAGGGTCTCCACACTGGTATTAGGGTTCCTGTGGGTAGGGGTCACCACTCCTACCAAGTAGGGGACTGGAGGTTAGGGGTTATATGGGCAACCAACTTGGAGTTCAGGTTAGAACCATAGACTCATAGAACACTAGAAATGGAAGGGACCCCCGAGAGATAATCAAGTCCCTGCCCTCATGGAAGGACCAAGCACAGTCTATATCATCCCTGATAGATATCTGTCTAACCTGCTCTTAAATATCTCCAGTGATGGAGATTCTGAAACTTGCCTAGGCAATTTATTCCAGTGTTTAGCCACCCTGACAGTTAGGAAGTTTTTTGTAATGTCCCACCTAAACCTCCCTTGGTACAATATAAGCCCATTCTTGTCCTATCCTCAGAGGCCAAGGAGAACAATTTTTCTCCCTTCTCCTTGTAACACACTTTTAGATACTTGAAAACCACTATTGTGTCCCCTCTCAGTCTTCTCTTTTCTAAACTAATCAAACTTAATTCCTTCAGCCTTGCCTCATAGCTCATGTTTTCTAGACCTTTAATAATTTTTGTTGCTCTTCTCTGGACCTTCTCAAATTTCCCCACAACTTTCTTGAAATGTGGTGCCCAGAACTAGACACAATACTCCAAATGAGGCCTGATCAGCCAGAGTAGAGTGGAAGAATGACTTCTCATGTCTTGCTCACAACACTCCTGTTAATACATCCCAGAATTGTAGGTTAGAGTTTCTATGGTCGGATTCCCCATCATAGAGCCAGGCCGCCTGTGGTTATGAGATTTGGGGTTAGTGCTGGAGTTCCTATCATGGTGATCCCCATCCTAGGGTTAAGTTTCCTATGGGTAGGCTTTTTTACCCTACTTTTAAAATTTCAGTGGGAAAGGCACTTGGGGCTCTGGTTTGGGTTCCTTTGGGTAGAGACTTTTCCCTAGCATTATAAAGGTTCCTATGGGTAGGGATTTCCATGCTAGCATTAAACTTCCTGTGTTGACAAGTCTCTGTACATAGGTCAAAATTACTGTGGGTAGAGGTCCACACACTGGGATTAGGATTCCTATGGATAGACAAGTTGGAGCTTGGTTTACCATAAGTAAAGTTAACGCTGGTAAAGAACTTGGAGCTGAGATTTCTGGGATTGTGGGTCCCTCCCCTGGAGTTAATATTCTCAGAGGTAGTGGTCCCCATCCTTGGGTTACGATAGCTATGGGTAGGTGGACTCCTACATGTAGTGGACTTGGGGCTGGAGTTAGGTTTCCTATAGGGAAAGATTCTTGCCCTAAATGAGAGTTTCTAGGGGGAAGCACTTGTGGCTAGGGTTAGTGTTCTAATGCAATAGGCACCCTGACCTAGTGTGAGTGTTTCTATGTGGAGGGTTCTTAGATTAGGGTTCCATATGCAAGGACTCCCTCGGTTACAGTTATGGTTCTGGCTTCTTCCCCTGGGTTTGGGGATCCAATAGGGAAAGCAATTGGACTTATGGATTGGGTTCCTATGGGAAAAAGTACCTGCACTAGGGTTTGGGTTCCTATAGATATTGCTCTAAATGGTATGATTAGGTTTTCTATGGATAGTGATCTGCACCTCAGTAGTAAAATTGCTATTAGGAGGGCTCTTGGTAATAGAGTTAGGATTCCTATGATAAATCCACTTGTATTAAGGGTTATGAGGGGAGTGGTTAGGAACTTTAAGAGCAGGATCTCTGGCCTAGGGTTAGTGGTCCCTGGGAATGGTACTAGAAGCTGGGTTTAGGATTTTAAAAGGAAGGGCGCCCCACCATATGGTTATGGCTGCTATTGCTAGGGATCCCTGGCCTAAAGGCAAGTTGTTTCTATGTGGTTGGTTTTTTGTTTTTTGTCGGTAAGTCTCCCCATCCTATCATTAGGATTGCTCTGGGGATGGTTGTTCAGTCTAGGGTTAGGGATCCTGTGGATCAGGGACTCTGCCTTAGGATTCGGTTTTCTATGGAAAGGGGCTTCTAGTTCAGGTTTGGGTTCCTTTTTGGTAAGGGTCTCTGATGTAAAGTGAGGCTTTCTAAGTGCATGGTTATTAGATCTAGGTTCAGGGTTAACTATGGGAATGGGACCCTGCCCTAGCCTGCAGGCATGTTCTTTGTGAGAATCAACATGAGCGACGAGGAGTCCTGTGGCACCTTATAGACTAACTGAAGTGTAGGAGCATAAGCTTTCGTGGGCAAAGACCCACTTTGTCAGATGCATGTCAACATGAGGCTAGTCAGTGTTTTAAAATGCTAATCAGCTATTTTATGCCTTGGAATAGTCTATGCTTGGGGTGAACACCGACTTTGGAGGTAAGTTCTTTATATGAAAAAAAGTCTGCAACTGTCTAGCGAGGAGCAGATTAAAAATAGTTCTTTTGGATATCAAGAAGCACTCTGGCAACCAATAAGACAGAGAATAACAAATGTTGGAAAATTTCCCTCAGTCAGTGGGCAGACATATGGCCCAGCTCCCTACTGCTTGACATCTTGGCTGTGTCTTACTGTGTGAGATGGACCCCAGTTTAGAACAATGTTTTACACCCTTTTTGCCAAAGTATGAAAGAGCCAGTGAAGAATAAATCAGCAGAGAATCACATGCACAGCTTTCACCTCTTCTTCCACCAGTCTCTATCTGCTTTAGCTCTGTCCTATTTGGGTAGAAGGTCAACCACCTCGCCCTAATCCAATTAAACGTTAGCACCTTTTAATGCAGTTGCAGGACATGTATATGTTCTGACAGCTGTGAGAAAAAGAAATGGTATTCAAATTTGCTGGTGTTGCTAAGACATTCTTAGTATATCTAGCCTCAGTCAAAGTTTCTCATATGGTATTTAGCAGTGAAGTGAATTACTTTACACAATATAAAAAGATCTAATAAAATTAAATGATTTGTAAGGTAAGAAGAACAGAGTACATGCTGAACAGGGTATGAATTTCAATCCAGATGATGAAATTAAAGACTAGCATATTCCCTAACAATGTGATTACATGCACTTTCCCTCCTGAAACAATTGCCTGTCTGTATTTTGGAGGCAGAATAATAAATTATGGCTGTATTATAAACACCAAGTTACTGATAGGAAATTACAGAAATACAGAGTTACTGTAAAAGAATCATAACCAAAACTTGTCTTTACTTCCTTAAAGATAGTGTAGTGCTGGTAGGCTGTTATATTATATACATACTAGAAATTTTACCTGGTGTTGCTTGGTTCCTTAGCTCAATTAATTTTTGTTTTTCTTCATTGCTCTGGGGTGGAGATGAGGGGTTCAGTGAGTAGGCTGCCCCCGGGAAAGAGGACTACACCAGTCTTCTCTCACCACAGAAGCGTGGGGCCAGGTGAGACACATCTTTTTACGGCCTCTGCATCTCTAGCTGGTATAGCCAGGGGAGGGTGCATGTTCTCTGGCTGGGGCATGTTCAGGTTCATCTGCCCCCTAGGCTCCCCAGCCAGAGTGAGGAATGCAGCAAAGTGTGCACTTTCCCCCACTCCCTGATAATGGGCAACAGCCAGCAATGTTTCCATACAAATTGGAGAGGGGGAAGCTTTAGCTCTGTAAAGCGGGTCTGGGGCAGGAAGCTTGGAGCTGGGGCAGTCCTGGGCTGGGGTACCCTCAGCAAACCCCTTTCATCTGCCCGTCTCTTTTCTGTGTGGTTTTATATGAAGCAATCCCATTCCATGCACATGTCATTGTCCTGGCACAGCCAAACTCTTTCCTTGCTTTAAGTTATAAGAGGAAGCTGTATGCCATGTTTGGTGGCCCTAACTCCTCTAAAATATATAGTAGATTATCTTTAGCTGTCCGACTTATTTATTCACTTAACATTCATCACTTGCCCTTATATGGCATCCTAAGTCTGGGGACCACAGAATACTTTCCAACTTTTAATTAAGCCTTTCAACATTGTGAATAAATAAAAGTTATTAGACATGTTACAAATGGGAAATACTGCCACCAAGAAATTAGTTAATCTTATCTAAATTCACACACAGTCAGTTACCAGCAGAACCCACAAAAAATAGTCAGGAGATCAAACCTTTTCCTCTGCACACTAGTTCACACTTCGTCTTGAGGAGTGTCAGGTTAGGAATGGAGAACCTTAAACATAGTTGAATAAACATTCAAACGATAAGTTCTGAACATTCTCCTGAAGTGATCAAGCTGCTCACAGAAAATTGAAGATGTGAATGCAAGCCACAATGGACTATCTTTTAGGAAACAGAGACTCCCTCAGATTGGGGGGCTTGTATTTTGGAGTGATACCCATGAAATAATTAAATAAAGTAAGTGGAACATTTATTTCTGAACTAATGAAATAAATGAGGGTCTGAGGTATTATTTGTTAATCTGTTAATAAAGTACATGACTACCATTTTCACTTGCCTTCACACAAAATTGCATTCTGAATACACACATTGCCCTAGCACTAAAACAACTCCTGTCACACAGGAGGCAGCAGCCTCCTTTTTTTGATGGACTCTGATCCAGAAAAATTAATAAAGCTACACAAGCAGTCTGTCCTGTTTGATACTATCGACCATGGCCACAAAACTTTTTAATTATGATACAGGCAATATTTCCTCCTCTGACACTTTGTGTTCTTCTAGGTTCCATTTATTTTTAATTAGGATGCTGGCATTTTCCATTTTGACAGCCAAAATTAATGTTTAGCAGGATGAATAAATACCAGTCTATATAATCACAACATTTTGCCATCTGCTGAGAAAGAGGGTGAAGAAAGTGTGGGGGATACGTTATCTCGCAATTGAGGGCCAGGATCTCTTCATAGTAATGAAAAGAGCACTGGGAGAGAGGACTATTTCACGTGCCAACCTATAGGCCACATCCTCAAGGGGGTATTGTCTACTGTTTAGGGGGTATATAATTGGTAAACAGTAGATACCGAATACAATCTGTATCCAGCTACTTGATTTACAGTGAAAACTTTGTTATCTGGCACTCATGGAGAATGGGGGTTGCTGGTTAATTGAGTGTGCCTGAAAACAAGTCTTCATGTTCCGCCCTTGCCACCCACTGATAGGTCTAGCTCCTGGCAGCTCGAGGCAGGCTGAGGGGGAAGAAGGCACCTGCTGATGATGTCAGCTGGCAGTACCAGCTGTAAGAAAACATGCAACAGCTGGCCGAACAGGCAGGAGTCAGGAGCGTGCCCCTGTAGATGCAGTGTTATTATGAGTGGGGGCAATACTGGTTAACAAAGTTTTCTGGTTAACAGAGTGTCGGATAACCAAGTTTTCCTTGTATTAGGAGTCAATAATCTGCTTCCACTGAAGTCAGTGGTAAAACTCCCATTGCCTTCCCTGGGAAAAGATGCTCAACCCTTTGAAACACACTTACCATAAAATGTTAACCATGTTTGCACTGTTATGAGTGTTATGAGTTAAGGGTAGGATTTTAATTCTGTTATTCTCATCTAACCTTATTTCGGAAACATGTGGTGTGCCATAGTTAGCTAGATTAAATAACAGACACCTTCCTCATTAAGGAACGTAGGTGTTATATATGATTCAACTAGTGTTTCAGAATAATATTTTCTGTTTCCTGAATTATTCTTCATTTGGTGTGGAATCCTGCTACTCTGCAGACATTTTAACACATTGTAAAGTTCTGACTGGGTGCGGGGAGGCGTACCTCCAGGATCCAGTTGTCGGGGTACAACCCCCCCCCCTCAAATCCCGTCTCCGACGGTGAAAGGCTCACCCTCCTGCCCTCTACGTTAGGGTCCTAGATGGCGGATTCGCCACTTGGGAGCATAGTGTGTGCTTCTGCTGCGGCCATGCCCTCGATGCCTCCCGGTGGTTCTCAGCCGGGAGAGGGAGCAGGGGGGCCCGGGCCCGCCCTCACTCACAGGCCCCAACCCAGGGCCCTAAGAGCAGGTCTGGCCGGACCTACTCAGCCGGCAGGGGAATCTAACCCCGAAACCCTCAGGCTCGCCGGGCCAACTCCAGCCCCTGCCCTGGGCTGCTTCCTACTCCCAACCCGCCGCAGCAACCGCTGCTGTGGCACTTGCGCCTGCCTCTGCCTCTGACCCTGGCTCTGGGCCTCTCTTCCCCCCCCCCCCCCGTGGCTTCCCGCCGTCCTTTTAAACTACCCGCCGCCCTCCTACATCATCCCCCCGCGGTGCTCCTCCCCCTCGGTGCGTCCCCGGTGCCTCCTCCCTGACGTCATTCCATTGGACATCGGGGCTTCCACCGCGCCCGACGGTGCCCTGCCTAGCAGGGGCCGTGCAAGCCGCACAAACCTGCCGCTTCTCCCCGGCAGCGCCGAGCAGCGCAAGCGCCACCGCCGGCTCCGCCTCGGCGGGGCAGAGGCTTTCCGCCCCGTCACACTGGGCTATATTGGTTCTAATGTCTGCATTGCTTAAGCACTGCTTAGGTACTAGTAGTTTCCCTGCTTTTACTGGCAAACCGCAAGAGATTTGGAGACTCTGTTAATGACATCCAAGTCAGGATATTTATCTAAACTCAGAACCTGTAGAACTAGACTGTAATATAATAAGCATCAGATTTCTTATTTCAGCTTGGCAAGAAATAGTGCAGCAGCATTCTTTCCAAAGGTATTTAATTATTTCCATTGTCATGTCTGGAACAAGGTAGTGTACAGGGGGAATATTAGGAATAGCAGGAAAAAGATTTCTTGAACTTTTCCCAAACTTAAAAAAAAAGTGTTTTTAGTTTGAGTGCTCTGTGAAGATTTGATCTGTTCTTATTTTATCCCAGCCTATTCACCCATCTCTAAATAAAAGTAGGGCTAAATTCAAAAGGGAATTTGATTTAAATTTAAGTGTAAGATAATGAGTCATCCTGAATAAACCACATGCATTAACGAAAAAGCAACGAGGAGTCCTGTGGCACCTTATAGACTAACTGAAGTGTAGGAGCATAAGCTTTCGTGGGCAAAGACCCACTTCGAAGTGGGTCTTTGCCCATGAAAGCTTATGCTCCTACACTTCAGTTAGTCTATAAGGTGCCACAGGACTCCTCGTCGTTTTTGCAGATTCAGACTAACACGGCTACCCCTCTGATACTTGATGCATTAACAAGTCATTTCTATAAGCCTCACAGGAGAAACAGCAGCTCTGTGTGCTCTGACCACTAGGCCTGACCATTTTTCTTATGGTTTCTGACTGTAGGATCCTAAAGTTAGTTATCAAAATCTATACTTGACTTTCAGAAATTCTGGGCATCCACTTCTCCCACAAGTGTCTTGTTAAAGCCTCTAATTCTGGATTTAGTTGCTTATTTTTGGGCACTCAACTTGCAAAGTGTTGCCCTACCTACATTTACAGAAATAAAACTGTACATGTTTAGACACTGTTCATCTAGGTAACAGATCAGATCATTGGCACTGAATGTGACTAAAAGTTGGCAAAGGATAATGGCCTCCTGCTGTTCCATAAATATTCAAGCAAAGCCAAGGGGCTTGTTTTCAAAGTGGGAGACAGAAATCCTGTGTTATACTGCTGTTATATCTTACAGTAAATAACTGATATGAATTATTTTTCTGGGAGGGTACTGGTGTAAAAGGATATCAGTTTCTTTGTTTTGTTAGCTTTTGACTAATTGAAAGCATATTCAAGTAACAGACCTATTGTTCTGGGTTGTTTAAAAACAAGAACAAAACTATTTTAATACTTCAAAACTTTTCTCTGGTCAGAAAGCTATTATGCTATCGAGCAGGGGTGGCAGTAATTTTTTACTGGGAGCTACTCCAGAAATTTTTGAAGTGGTCCCAGGCACGTCCAGAAGGGGTGGGGCCAGGATACTTCCCTGATTCCCCACCCACAGAACATGATTAGTCTGGTGGCAGAAGAGAGCGTGAAGCCTTTGCCCTCCCAGAGGTTCTCCCTATGTGCCTGTGCCCCTGGTGATGGGAGGAGACTTCATGTGCCCCCAGGCCAATCAGGGAGTGCATGGAACTTCTAAGTGCTGCGCACTCCTGGCAGGGTGGAGGAAACATTGTGCGTTTTCCCCTGCCCTTGGGCCCTGATTGGCTTGGGGAGCGGCAGGTCCTCACAGGCCGGATCAACCCACTTGGCAGGCCAGATCTGGCCCGCGGAGTCCCTTTGGCCCACCCGCTGCTATAGACTGTAGTTTAAAAGACTTCTATAGACTAATTAAGGTAGAGATTGGTTTCACTTTCATTTAATTATGATAGAAACGGATAAATTACATATTCAGCTGGATTTTATTTGGTAAAATCCAATTATTGTGAGATAAATGTAAACGGAGCAAGCAGTCATTGAATTTTCTACTAGGCTTATTATATAGCAAAACATAAAAAAAAAAAAACGCTCTGGTTACCTCTGACTCAGACTATCTGAAAGCCATTCCTCAATTTAAAGCATATCAGCAAAAAGGGAGCATTGTTCTAAAACATAACAATAGAAAGAGAAACACTCTTTTCCATTAAAGGAGAAAAAATTACACATGTTTATCTTATGGAAACTGAAGAGCAAGTCAGAATTAAATGTTTTGAATTCCAAATAGCTACAATTCGGGCTGATTGTTGCCTGCAGAAAATCTTCCAGGTTTTGTTTCTGACAATCTAAACACACAAAAAAGCGAAGGTTAGACTCTTTCTGAAGTATATGCTGAATATTCTTCAGGAGTCATAGTCTACTGTGTAATCTCAAGTGGAATCAAATTGGAGCTTTCCAAGAGAAATCAGGAGACAGACTAAATAAACTGAGTTTTGAAGTTGTCACTTCCTTGCCCACCTTTAATCTTGCCTGAACAAACAAAGCAAACTTGCATTCCCAACTCACTAGGAAATGACCAAAGCAAAATACAGAGTAAGTTTATAAATGTGCAAATATAATTGTTAGCACACTATGACAAGGGCTCTCCTGATCCCCTGTATTTTGAGTTTAGTCTTTTGAGGTATCATCTGGTTTTTCATGGGTAGGTTGGAGTAGGAATTTCAAATAGATGTCAGATTTCTTTTTGAAATAGTATAAATTAAAGATAATAGGTAAATAAATCAATTTGTTGTCTTATTTATGAACTATGTAGCACACAAACATGCACAACCCACAGGATACTTTGAATGTTGCTTAGAACAAAGGCAGTTTGGAATTCTAAATAAGTGATTTTCCTAAGAGACATTATTTGCATTATCCAGTGAGATAAAGATCATGAAACAAATAGGCCAACAGCAGCACAGATATTTGGATGCTTTTGTAATATCCTCTCACTTAGCATATATAATCATGTTATGGGAGATGGATGACATTTTTTGGAAAAAAAACCCTTCATTTTATTTTAGTGGACAAAAAATGCAGATTTGGTGCCACATACTTTGTGCATTTCTGTCAGTTTCACAAAAGTGATTGCATCAAAAGAAGATTGTTTTGCTTTAACATACTCAGAATGAAACATTTCTGTTTTTTATTCAAAGCTGTTTTTCATTTTGAAAATGTCCTTTTATTTTATTAAGAAAAATAAAGAAATATTTTTAAAATGCTTGAAAGTAAAACAAAATATTTCAAGTTGAGCAAAACATTTAGTTAGACCTGAAACAATCCCCTCTCCCCCAAGAATTACTAACAAACCAAAAATCAATAATGTGCATAGCTCTACACATCACCTACTAGTGACTGGACTGAGCAATAATACAGCCTTCTAATATCTCACAGCTCAGTGAACTTTCCTTTAGCTCTACTGGAAGAAACTTCTGATTTTCATGCTGGATGCTCTAAGTTTTTTCTTTCCCTGATGATTGTGTTGTATGTAGCTACATTTGCCCTCTTCTGAGCCTTCAAAGCAAACTATAGACATTTAAATTAAAAAAAAACAGGCTTGAAAAGAAGTTATGGTATGTTGCCTTTAAAATACAGTCTTCTTTTACTAACTGTTGCTGAGAAATTAACTGAAGACAGCCAACCTGGTATTTTTCAGGATAGCATTCCAGGAGGGTAATTTTCAAGCTGTTTAGTACAGAGGCGATATCACATTAAAAGTTCTGTCCACATATGACAGAACACACTGGGGCATAATGGTAAACAGATGTCATTATTTGCAGTGGATGTAATAGCAACCACTAGAAGCATTGGTGCCTGCATAATTTTGCAAATACTTTCATATTATCTTGGATTCATATGTGGAACTTTGCACTGGGAAAACTTGCAAGGCACAGTTATTGGTAATAACTGGAGTAAACCTAGTGGTGAGGCAGTAAATGAAGTCATTTGAATGTAGATGGTATTTACAGTAACACACAGAAGACAAAGTGAATTCAGGGTCATGGTGGATTCTCCATCACAGGCAATTTCTAAATCTCAATTGAATGTTTTTTTTTAAATATGCTCTAATTTAAACAGGAGTTATCTGGGGGGAATTCTCTGACCTGTGCAACATAGGACATATGAGAATATCAGAATGGTGTCTTCTGGTCCTGGAATCTGTAAGAAAAAATACAAAATAGATTTCCCACGAAGCCCAGCTAAGACAAAATTGCTTACCAGTTCTGTCACTAGAAATGATATAGTTGTTGTGAAAAGGTGAGCTTCCATCTAGAGGTTACAATCTGCAGTGACAGCTCCACCCAGTTGTTGAGAGTAAGGGAAATGGGTCCTTCTACTCCACCAGGTTCCAACCCACAGGCATTATTGAGCACTGTAGGGATGGCATCATGACCTGTGGTCTGGCTCATCCCCTCTCGTGGGTGTCTTTCTATAGCTCTGTCCCACCTCACAGTGTGTTACAGCTTATGGTTGTCCCTTGCAACCCAACCACAGGCCTCTGTGGGTGTTGTTCCTCCTTAGCAGTGAGAACAGGTATGCCTCCTTCCACCAATTGCCTAGCAATGTGGATGTAGTCCCTTTTTTAAGCCCCTCCTTCAACTGAAGCATGCCCATCAAGCCTACTGGAGCTTCCTGTACTCAGACTCATTCCTATATCTCATATGGAATTTAGCCACACCATCACAGATCTCATGTGAGCATTCAGATACCTCATTCTTCAGTCACTCAGCAGGTGTGGTGCATCTAAATTGTATTACCTATAATACTTCCCAGGACACCCAGGATTAAGAGTCACCTTGTTACTACCTGCCTCCAGTGTGAGGCCTTGCCTGTTCCTGCTGGGTGTTTGCTCCCTCTCTTAACCAGGCTATATGGCCACCATTACTGCAAGTAATATTTGCAGTACAGGGTAGTTCTGAGAACAACACTGTAATTTACTACATATTTCAGAGTTTGTCTGTCTGTTAAAGAACTCCTAATCAGTAAGAGCTAGGTCCACCAAATTCTGTATACAGTGTCCTCTTCTTATAACTTAAACCAATGTAAGAGTTCCAGTGTGCCATGAAAACGGGACATGCCTGAAATGGTTTTATGAGAAGCAATCCCATACATAAAAGAGACAGAATCACCAGGCAGATGAAAGGGACTGACTTCCCTTTCTCCTACCTGGGACTGCTCCAGCCCCAAGCCTTCCACACCGCAGGTGCCCTTTAGAGAGGGTGGGGAAGGAGCTGAAACTCCCTCATACATACACACACACAAATTCAGGGGCACTGCTGGCTGTTCCCCTTTGTTAGGGAGTGATGGGAAAGTGTTCAGTTTGCTGCAATCCCCACTCTGGCTGCAGGAGCACATGAACCTGGACCTGCACCAGCTGGGGAACATGCATCCCTCCCCTGGCTGGAGCTTCAGTGGCCATGGAGAGCACTTCTCACCTTGCCCCATGCTGCTTCAATGTGAGAAGGCTGGTCCTCTCTCAGGGACAGTTTGAATCCTGAACCCCTCATGCCCAACCCCACCCTAGAGCAATGGTTCAAATGAAGCATATACATTTCCACTCTATTTTTCCCAAAAAAACCTAGTTAAGGACCCGAACAATGCTGTGGGAATAAATGCTATGCAAAGACATGTTGAATGCAGGAAAGATCACGAGGAGATGATTGAGGAACAGGGAAAGGCTGGAATGAATAGTGGCTAGTGTAATCTGGGCTTGGAAACACTTATTTTCTTAACGATTACTGGTATAGCTCTTTTGGGTGCTCTTGCTAGTAAAATTATTGAACCTGTGTTTTAATTAAAATACTGCAATTTGCAAAGAGTTTAAGTTGGTGCTGCAGATATATAATTCTATTAACAAAAACCTACACTGCGTACTAGCACATTGTAACTAGATAGTATAATGAGAATTAATAATATTTCAGTATCTACAATATCCATAAATAAAGCTTCAATAAATACATAAGCCAGGGCATTTTTAAAACCTTTTTATTCAGTAAAGACACTGAGAAATCATAGCATAGACTTGCAGTTAATATCCTCCCCTCCACAATATATCTCCTCATTTCTTTCTGCATTTAGGACTAGACTTTGCCCTGGTCTTTATTTCAAAATAATAAGCAGAGCATCCACACTGCCAACCCCATTATTTTGAAATAACAGACTAGTTATTTTGAAATCTGTACACCGGCTTTCCTCAAATAACAACACTAATTTCAAAACAGTAATTTCAAAATAACATTTGTGTGGATGCTCCGCTGATGCTATTTCAAAATAACTACCCACCAGAGTAATTCGAAGTAATTCGGAGTTGAGGAACCATGTCCACAATAATGGAGCCTGCCTTAGACTAATTTCGAGCTCCTCCATAGTGGGGACACACTATTCCAATTTTGTTATTTTGGGAGTTCTTATTTTTAATTTCGTTATTTTGAAATAATTTCCTAGTGTAGACATGCCCTTTGACTTTAAAAGTTCCTGATACATTAGCAGAGATGTTCCAGAAGAGACTTGCATCTCTGGCAACTCCCTGAGAGGTCATCTGTCTGCACAGGACAGAGGGAGCACAGACTGAACCCAAAGGTACTACTGACCATAAGCAAGGTTACAGAGACACGGTGGGTGACCTGGTAACTTTTATTGAACCAACTTCTGTTGGTGAAAGAGACAAGCTTTCATGTAACACAGAGCTCTTCTTCAAGTCTAGGAAAGGTCTGTTATCTACAGCCAGGCACTCAGATACTACAGGATATGCTCTGAAGAGAAACTCTGTGATTAATTCATTTAAAAACCTTCACCAAACAATGACTTTGCAGCAGAGGAAAGAGTCACATAATGGAACAGGACATTCAAATATCCAAAATGAACCTGCTTCAATACAGAAAAAAAGCCCCTTTGTCTGCAAACCTCTTGTTATCACCTACCATCCTGCACGTAAGTGAAAAACAAAATAATCAGAACAACTACAAAAAGCAAAACAAACAACTACAACAGGCACTTGAAGAAAATCCCATTCTGAAAAAAATCTTTTCTGAACCCCCATTTGTGACCTTAAAACAACCCACTCAACTTCTCCAAGCTCATTATCAGATGCAAGTTCAGCACAGACCAGGACCAACCAAATGAATATGGCACCAGACCCTTCCAGAGCAATAGATGCAAAACCTGCAGAGATATTTCCACTGAGGCAATCATCAACATATCCCACAACAAACCTGTCAAGGTGTGTGGATAGGAACATAAGAACAGCCATGTTGGACCAGACAAATGGTCCTTCTAGCCCAGTATCCTATCTTCTGACAGTGGTCAATATCAAGGGCTTCAGAGGGAATGAACAGAACAGGCAATCCCTGAGTGATATATCCCCTGCTTTCCATTTCCTTCTGTTCACTCTGGCAGACAGCAGCTTAGGGATTCTCTGAGCTAGGGCTGCCTTCTGTGAAGGAATGGGGAAGGAGGAGAGCCCAGCCTACGCCCTGGTCCCTAATGAGGTTGGGGAAAGAGAACCTGAGCTTGTGAGGCGCAGCTCCAGTTGACATCCCCGGTGTGGTGGGGCTCTGACTGTCACTTTTGTGCCCACCTCCTGAGTGTGCATGACCCTTCTGCTCAAGCTCCAACCACTGGGATTGACAGACAGAGCACTTCCAAACAAACAGCCATTCCCTGGCCTCCCTTGGCAGGCCTGCCCCCTAGTTTGAGAACTTTGGGTACAGACACATTGTAAGAGACTGTCCCTGCCCCAAAAAGCTCACAGTTGAGATAGACAGGCGGTGGGGGAAAATCAGTAGTAGTATCCTCACTTCACTAATGAAGAACTGAGTCCTAGTCCAAAATCTATTTAAATCAAAAGGACATCATTCAACATTGCTGAGGTTTGGACTGGAGCCTTAAAGCATTAAGTGGTTTGCCTGAGATTGCAAATGAAGTCTAAAAATTAAACACAGATATCCTGAGTCCCTGGCTAGTGCTTTAACTACAAAACCACCATTCTTTTAGTTCTTAGTTAACACTCCAAGTTCCATGAAAAGAGCAACAGTAAAAAAAACCACACTCATTTCACAAAGGTAGACTACTTAAAAGGAGTAATAAGAGTCCTCAGGAACTTACATGCACTTACAAGTCTCAGTCTTGTATGGAATATGGTTTCCATATGATCTGAAGAGCTGAAATCATAAAGGCAGTGGCAGGATGAAAATAGAGGGGACTCTGTTATTTCCAGAAAGAAAAAAAATCAATGGTAAAAAATCAATGAGAGACTTGTAAAAGCTGTACCAATTAGTTCTCTAATATATGGTCTTTGAAGTGTTATTTTTAAGGGATACTTTTAAGTGATACTTTTTATTTTTGTTTGAATAGACTGCCTGCTAATGGTACAGAAGCAATTGTGCAAAACTAAAAAGGATTGTAACAAAAACATACTTTAAAAGCCAAAGCATCATGTGATATAAATATGAGTGATTTTGCTTTTTCAAAATCTGTACATCCAGACATGTTACACTTGTCCTTTGTTATTCAAATCTACTTTCTGTTATGTTGGTGTAATGGCACTGACATCGATGAGGTTGCACCAGTGTAACCAAGAGGATAATTTGGACTTGTAGGCATAGTAAATTTTACTTCAGTCTGGGATGTAAAAGGTCACAACAAAGTACACCAATTTGCCTCACTCAGTTATATGGCTGCAAGGCTTCTTAGAGCATCCCAATTAACTGTAAGAACATCAAGGAGTACGGTGGCATCTTAAAGACTAACAATTTTATTAGGGTATAAGCTTTAATGAGTTGCAACTCACTTCGTCAGATGCATGAAGTGAAAGAATCAGATGGGGGCACAGAGTATGAATGTTATGTCAGTGTTAATTCAACCAGGGTGGATGTGGCTCACTTCAAACAGTAATATGAAGTAGTCCTGTGGCACCTTTGAGACTAACCAAAATATATAGAATCACGAGCTTTTGTGGGTAAAACCCACTTCATAAAATGAATTGGAGTGGAAATAACATGTAAAATCTGCTTTTCCACATCAAAAGCTATGAATGGGACACATCTTAGACACTTAATTAGCCTCATTAACATGGGTCCTGCAATTGATAAATATCTAAGGGTATGTTTATCCCTGTTTCCTCCTTCGAGGGAAGACTGCAAATGTACACATACGAAATTGCAAATGAAGCAGGGATTTAAATATCCTGCACTTCATTTGCATAATTGCCGACTGCTGCTTTTCCACAATAGTGCTATTTCGGGACATCAAACTTGGTCCCAGCAGGGTTATTTTGAGAGAAAACCCTTCCCTTGAAATAACCCTTACTCCTCAAAAAATGAGGTTTAATCATTTTAAAAATGAAGGAGGAATCAAGTGTAGACATACCCTTAGTTTCTGTTATTTACACTCTAAGTCATCTGATGAAGTGGGTTTTACCTATGAAAGTTCGTGATTCTATAACTTGTGGTTAGTCTCAAAGGTGCCACAGGACTACTCATTGTTGTTAAAGTTACAGAATAAGACAGGTACTCCTCTGTAGTGATAAGAAGGTAAGAGTATTTAAAGGGGAAAATTATTTATTGTAATGAGAGAGCCATTCCCGGTCCCTATGTAGATCCAGTCTGATTTTGTCAAAATCACATATAAATTCAAGCTCAGTAGAAGGGATGTAAATATATATACAAAAATATTAACAATGTAACCAAAAACAATTCTACTGGTTACATGGTTAAATGCAGGGCTTGACTGCTGGTTGCTGGCTCCTGGCCACACAGGGCTGAAAGCTGCCTGATGGGGGACTGCTTTGGCTAGGTTGGGTGCCGGTTAACCAGTAACCAGTCAAGGTGATGCTTACCAAGTAATTGGTTAACTGGTTACCCGTTTACATCCCTACTCAGCAGTTTCATGTTGCAGTCTGTTTTTGAAGGGCTTCTTTGTTTGAGATTGGCAACTTTCAAGTTAGTAATTGTGTGTCCAGGGAAGTTAAAGTGCTCTCCAAGTGGTTTTTGTATTTTACCATTTTTGACGTCTGACTTGTGTCCATTTATTATTTGGTGTCTGCTTTGTCCAATGTACATTGCAGAGAGGCATTGCTGGCACATGATGATATATATCACATTAGTAGATGTGAAGGTGAATGAAGCCTTTGATGCTATGGCTGATGTGGTTAGGTCCTGGGATGGTGTCACTAGGGTAGATGTGTTGACAGAGTTGGCAATGGGGTTTGTTGCAGGGATTGGTTCCTGAGTGTGCCTGTGTGTTTATAAACAGAAATGCAGTTGAGCAAAGATTTTTAATTTTTTTTATTTCTAGCATCCTGTATCATAGATTAGTAGTTAGACACTTCCATGTTGAAATACCCCTCCATATTCTGTTGACTGGAACTACACACTAGTGTAAAAATAACTTTTGGAGGTGGGAGGTTTTGGCATCCATTGTTCATTCTTGTGCATTGAGCCTCAAAGCCAGATAGCTGTGTGAGGGAAATTGATGTTTTGTGATTTGAATTTTTGTGCAGGGAAGGGCTTTTTTTATATTATAAGCACACACCGAAAAATCTGAGGTACTGAAGGCAAATCTCCCATCACAATAGTTGGAATAGAAAGTAATAATTGCTTCATGTTTGATTGCATAGTTGAAGAAATACAAAAAGTGAAAGAGGACAAGGAAGAAAGAACAATAAACATTATAATCTTGTAGTGCAATTTTCTAGAAGTACCTTGTATCCCCAAAACTGTTCTATCCTTTGATGTATTTTTGTTACATCAAAAATACCCTCAGTTACCTGAACTTATTCAATGATTTGTAACATTCAAATGCTCAAGGTTGTATTTGGTTGTTAATGAAATTTTAGACAGTCTCTTATGTAATTATAAGTGGGAAAATGAATTCAAATAGTTTATATAGGAACATATGGGTTTAAAACCAGCTAAAAACAAAGGAATATGATAGTGACTATGAGAGAGAGATCTAGTAGGGTAATGAAGGGTGCAGTTTTCAGATTGTTCCTATTTAACATCTTCATTAGCAATCTGGAAGAAAGAGTAAACAGAATGTAAATGAAATTCACAAATGGTACTAAATTAGGAAAAGTCACCAACACTAATGAAGATGAGATATAATGCAAAGGAAGTGAGGAAATGAGAAACATGGACAGAAAATGAGATGCAACTTAGAAATATGCAGCCTCTCCATTAATGCTAAAACAAACATGAATCCATGTGAGGGAAAATCCAGAGAAATAATGTTGTAAGAGACTTAGGGGTAATAGTGAACAACAAATTAGATATTGGCTGCAATGTGAATTTCAATAAAAGTGCAATATAACTTTGGGCTTCACATATATAAGAATCAAGTCATGGATCAAAGAGATAATAGTTCCCGTAAATGATTCTGTGCTTGGAATATTCTATATCAGGGGAAACACTGAGAAATACCGAGAGAAATACTGACAGAAAGAAAAAGATTCAAGTTTTGTCTACATTAGCACTTTTGTCGGTAAAACTTTTGTTTGTCAGAGTTAGTAAAACTAGTCATGGGTTAGGAGGACTGATTTGTAGGGAAAGATTAAAAGCTAAATATAAGCCAAATTCTCTGCCTCTCTAATGTATAGATTCAAAAGCAGCAAATGGAGCTCTCCTAGTTTACACTTGGAGAGAGTTTGGCCAGTAAAGTTATTTTAAGATACGATGAAGGCAGGAAGTATTAGTTCATAAATATTTGGATGATGTCACCCTCAAGAATGAGCTTACACTGTTTTTGGTCCACAAAGTACTCATAACTGGGATTAGTATCATTAAACTGAAAAAGAAATATGAGGGTTGATAACAGGAAAATACCTTAAGGTTTGGCTAAATTTCCCAGGTACTTCTTCCACTTTAATTCAGGGGGAAAGAGCCTCAAAAGTGAAATGTCTTACACCCCCTTGATTCCTTTGTGCAGGAATGCAACAGAGCTCATGTCCGGACCTGTTATTTTTCTATGCCTCTCATTATTTGGACTTTATGGCACACTTTTGAGAATTCTTACTCAGCTTTGGGTTGACACCCTTGCTCATGCCAAGTACTGTTCTGTCAATAGTCCCACTGTAAGGTCTTACTCTGATGGGGGTAAATAGCTTCCCAATAAGGGACACTGTGACAAAGGACCACTTGGCAAAAGGTCCCCTGTTCTTTACAGACAGTTCTCACCTCAGACATGACCGAGCACATGTGTTACAGCATCTACAGAAAGGGTCATAACTTGTAAAAATTCATAATCATTGTGAGAGGTATGAATGGCTAATGCTTAAAAAATAATGTATATAATGTGTATATAATTATATACATTTCACGGGAAATACCACCTAATTTGATTTAGGGCTTTATTCTGGAATCCTATTTCACTGCCGCGTGTAGACGCGGGTTGTTACTTGGAGCTAGTCAATTTCTAAAATGGCGACCGGTCGGGAACAAGCAAATCAAGTGCAGGATATTTAAATGCCGGGCTTGATTGCAATTCTGGTCACTCTTATTAGCCTCCCTAGATCGATCTAGGGGGCTAGTGTAGATGTACCCTTACTCATTAAATCTGTATTCTTTCTTAAATAGTCCTAATTTTGTTTCATATAAGTACTCATAAAGGTTATGTGATTTACTGGAAAAGGGGGATACACTGCAGCTTTGTGTGCAAGAGGGGTCTGGAATTTCTGTGAGAAGTGGGGGTCAGGGGCTTTCTGTCACAAGGGAACAATTCAAAGGGACACAATGACTGCGGTGCACCTGTTGTTAATCTACAGGAAGGAAGATTGGGCTGACAGAGGAGGTCGCTCGGTGGCTGAAATGCTGGTGGGGTCAAGGAGCTGACATGCACAAGTTTTCCACATGCTGGAGATGCTCACAGTTTGGGGTGCCCCAAGAACGGCTCCACATACTATGATAAGGTATAGCAGTGTAGAGAACTCTTCCCTTTTATCAAGAACTTCCTAAAAGAGTATGGCTACGTCTAGATTGGCATGATTTTCCACAAATGCTTTTAACAGAAAAGTTTTCCATTAAAAGCATTTGCGGAAAAGAGAGTCTAGATTGCACTTTTGCGCAAAAGCATCCGTGGCCAATCTAGACGCGCTTTTGCGCAAAAAAAACCACGATCGCCATTTTTGCGATCGGGGCTTTTTTGCACAAAACAAATGTGAGCTATCTACACTGGCCCTTTTGCGCAAAAGCTTTTGCGCAAAAGGACTTTTGCCCGAACGGGAGCAGCATAGTATTTCCGCAAGAAGCACTGATTTCTTACATGAGATGGTCAGTGTTCTTGAGGAAATTCAAGCGGCCAGTATAGACAGCTGGCAAGTTTTTCCGCAAAAGCAAGTGCTTTTGCGGCAAAACTTGCCAGTCTAGACACAGCCAACATGTAGAGGGAAGAATGAGGTCTGCGTGGTGCACTCTGTATGCTTGCACACAACATATATTCTGCTTGAACATGGGGTGCAGAATCAAACCTCAAGTGATTATAGATATGAAAGTTTTACTTGGATACTGAATTTGATTCACTTTCTATGTCTACTCAGAGTGAGTAGTAAAAGAATACTTGTTTTCCTCAATATGTATAGTTAGCTTTTTCTTTCCGCTCCTAAAAGGGGACATTTTTTTCCTGTAGCCTCTTAATTATTTAAAAAATATCACTCTAATATATTTTTTCTAGCAGCAGATGCCAGCCTGGTTGGAAAAAAATATGTCTGCTCTTACTAGGTCACAAAGTGGCCTCTCTTTGTGATTAACCAAATGGAAAAAGAAAAGGGACTGTTTAACACATTAATAGTATGAAAGATCTCTAGAAACTGAGAGAGTCGCCTGCTAATACAGCACTACAGGCAGTACCAAATTAAGATATTGCAAATACTACTCTAGCCAAGTAGCTTCTGCAGGTTTGTTACAGAGAAGGAAATAAAATTGATGTGGTGAAGATATCACTATATAAAATAAGATGTTAATATTTTTCCTTGTCAATCAATCATCCTTTTAATGAGCACTTGATATATTATTCATGTTTTTCATATTACCTGGGTATAATGTGAAGCACATTTCTAACAAATTATTTCAATATAAAATCTAGGATCAAGCTAGCCCCAAACTTTGGGAAAACTTGAACCTACATCCAACTCTTATGCAAACTTTAACATCAAACAGAACTATAAAAGGTGATACAAAGAAATAGAGAAAAACAGAGTAAAATATGTCCAGAGTTTCTGAAAACACACAAACATACACACGTAAAGTTACTTTTGGTTAAATAAGAAAATGACAGTGATTTGGGAATGGAGGGATTATTCTGTTTATAATAGATGTGTGATGGAGAAGAGTAGTGCTGGCCAGCATTTCGTGACTAAAGGGTTAAACTCAGATATTTGGGGGTGTTGGCAGGGAGCCAGCAGAGCCAATGGGAGACACCATTGAGATTTGAATTGGAAGACCTACCTGTCTGCTGTTTTTAATTTATGTGAGTTTTAAGCCAGGTGTTGGGGGAACAAGATGAATTGAACCAGGCAGAATGATCATGCCTACAAAGAATACTGGGCATGGAAATGGACTGGACCCTGTAGTATGGATTGGAAGTAGATAGGGAAATATCTATTTAGTTGTAATCAGGTTGTTTTCTTTGTTATGTTGTCTGGTTAAACTTCTCTGTGCTAAGTCCATGAGCTCCCCCTCCCATATACTGTATTTTAAGCTGTATCCTATGGATGTAAATTTCTCTATTTTTAAATTCTTTTCTCAGTTGCTTTGAAACACCTAGCAACCAAGTATGCTTTTCCAAGTGTATTTTTTGGTTTGTTAATAAAATCACCTTTTTAAAGCTATGATTTGATTTTTGTATCCTGGAAGATAACAGGAGGTCTGTTTATGCATTTGTAAGACTGAGATGTCAGCTATCAGAAATTGCAGATTTTTTTCTCTTTTTTATTCCAAGCTCTCTTGTGGTAAAAGATTTGGGGCCACCCCTCTGGAAAAATTGCTTTCTTCCTGGGTTCAAGAAGAAAGGTGTCTTTTTTTTCACTTGGTGGTGGCAGATACCTCCCAAAGCCAGGGAATCTGTGATATTGGGGAGCTTTTAAGCAGAAGCCTATAGATATAAGGTATATTTAAGATCTGCTGTGGACCCGTACCTTCTGTACTCGGAGTGCTAGAATGGGGACCAACCATGACAAGATGTAACAAAACAAAGATGCAATAGTGCAAAATGTTTTCACCATCATTAAGAGTACATTTTTTTTTTTGCAAAAGGTCAGAGAAAGGAAATCCTCAGAGTAAAGGAAAAGGAGCAGAAGTGAACAAGCAGCAAAAATACAATCAAGTTATGAATAAGCAGTTCTAAGGAGTAGTCTTTTTTGTGTGAAAATGTTCACAGAGCTCAGTGACTCAAAAAATGTAACTTCTTGTGGGGGAAGGAGAATATTCATTGACTATCACATTGCGAAGTGCAGACTCAGTCTTGTCCTTGGGGTTCGTATTATGGTGCAAACATCCAGGTCTGTGACACTCTACAACAGAGGAACAGTTGCAGTTTATTGTTTTTGAGAATAGTGGAAGGTCCAAAGCACTTTAAAGAATTTAGCTCGCAAGGCCCTGTCTCCACAGCAAGACTGTAATGTGCAATTTAACTGTTCATAAAAAAAGTAGTGTTTTTGTGTGCAACAAATCCTGTGCTTGTTTGTATTATTTGTGTTAC
Source organism: Pelodiscus sinensis (assembly GCF_052426305.1). Classification (NCBI taxonomy): domain Eukaryota; kingdom Metazoa; phylum Chordata; order Testudines; family Trionychidae; genus Pelodiscus; species Pelodiscus sinensis. Next base: position 90,856,693 of record NC_143053.1, read on the forward strand.
ATTTGGTGAAGGTTATTAAATAGCCTTTTCTGGGATTAGGTTGTGCCACTTAATACGTGGTGATGTGGAGCTGCTGTATGTGGAGGGTGCAGAAACCCTTCTGGAATTGCCGTATATGCATGATTACTACCATACCACATTAAGGGATAAAGTTGGTTGTTGCATGAAGGTGAGTGGCTAGAGCATGAGAATGAGTTCATGGGCCTTCCTCTTCTAGTTTCCTTTTCACTGTGCACCAATGGGGAAGTCAGAAGAAAGCAGTTCCTGTGCTTTCTAGGGTACAGAGGATGCTATTTCTCCTGGTCCACACAAGGAGGAGGATGGCTTTGCACCTATCTCCACCACTTAGTATCTCTAGAAACATTTTAAATTCTTGATCTGTTACATATCTGCTATACACACACACGTGTGTGTGTGTGTGTGTGTGTGTGTGTTGTGCATTTAAATAGAGGACTCGAATTACTTTAGGTGCAGTGACTTTTATAATGGAAAATACACCAATCTTATTTACAGTTTATTTTTTAATAAAGGTTTCCCTTCTTAGCTGAAATGATTGGAAACATAATACCAACTGTACCGACAAAATAATGAGGTCTAAATTAGCTGTTACCACTCAAGAAAGAGATCTTGGGGTCATTATGGATAGCTCTCTAAAATCATCCACTCAATGTGCAATGGCAGTTAAAAATCTATCAGAAAATTAGGAACCATTAAGAAAGGGATAGATAAGAAGATTGAAAATATCATAATTCCACTATAAATCAATGGTATGCCCTTGTCTCGAATATGGCATGCAGTTCTGGTTGCCCCATCTCAGAAAAGATGTATTAAACGAACTGGTACAGAACAAAATTTATTAGGAATATGGAAGAGCTTCCATAAGAGCAGATATTAACAAGGCTGGGACTGAAGCGAGATAATTAAGAGGGGATTATGATAGAATTCTATCAAATCATGAATGGTGTGGAGAAAGTGAATAGGGAAGTGTTATTCACCCCTTCACATAACACAAGAACCAGGGTCACACAATGAAATAAATAGGCAGCAGTTTAAAACAAACAAACAAAGAATTTCTTCACACAACACACAGTCAGCCTGTTTTCCATGAATGGGAAATGAAAGGATGCGGGGGTCAATTGCGGAAGAACTTTGTACATACTAGTTTAGGGGTGGTGAGGCCTGCATTCTTTCTCCCCTTTCCCTTTTCCCTATATCTGATGAGCCAGAAGCAAGTCTTTGGGAACATACGCCATTTAAGATAAGCATTGTTGCCAGTATAGCAAGAACAAGTATAAGATAAGGATAAAGGGCAAGAACACATAAAAATTCTGTTTACCCTAATGTATTGATCATGTAAACAGGGCCAAAGAACAAGAAGAACTAGATCAGAACCAGATCGATAACTAACAGCTAAGCCCTACATCAGCATGTAATGAGTAACCCCTGGAAATTTCCAAACTGCAAAACAAGGCAAGAAAACTGTATTTAAGGCTGCACCAAAGCACAGCAATTTGAACCTCACTGATGGACTTTGGGTACTGGCACCGCAGAAGCTGAGACAACCTCCCACTTCGTCCGCAGCCTACCCGGGGTTCCAGGCTTGCAGGAAGGAACGTAAGGTATGCCGCTTCTTTGTTATATTGTTCTTCAACTTATGAGGCAAAGTTGTTAGCTGTCAGGCAATAAACTACTTGTGTTTGACAGATACCTGTGTAGCGTCCTTTGTGCTTTGAGAACCCAGTGTCGGACCTTAGTCTTACTCTTGCCAACTACAAAGGGCCAATTTTTTAGACAAGTGTACTTCAGTCTCTCTAGGGTCTTCTAACAGACCCATTGTAAGAATATGAACTCTCTCATACCGTAAGGACTATACTACAAAAGATGCTATTAAAAATTCAGTATTACCACTGTGTCATGATTATCATACATGGTATAATATCTTCCATTTATAGCAAAATGGTACAACTCTTCCATGGTACAACTCCACAGTTGTAAAATAGTAAAATACCACAGTTACTGTGCTTAGAATAGGATACATTTATATCTTACTATATATTTTTGAAATGTGCATATCTGTCCATCCATGAATCTGTTCAAGAACTGCTCCTAAATGGTAAGAGCTAGGACCACCAAATTTGGTATGCAGCTTTCTCTTATCACAATATAAAGCAAGGTCAGGGTATGGTTGTGCCAGGATAATGGGATGTGCCTGGAATTTGATTGTTGCTCATGAAATGGAAAAGTAGGGGTCTGGTAGGAGGGACAGTTACACTGTAGAACAACCACAAGGGGACAACGAGAGGCCAGAGATGGGGACTGGGACAGCTATACCCCACTGGGCCAGTACATGGAAGGGGTGGAAAAAGGGACAGCTATATACTACATATTTCAGACAGTTTGTCTGTTTCCATATCTGTTTGTGTGTCTGTCCCCCAGCTGGGAGACTTGCACCCCTACCTCAGATGTGCCCATTGTAGCTTCAGTGGCCATGAACATGTGCTTCTCACCTGGCCCCAAGCTGTGAAGGTGACAGAGGGTTGGGCTTGTCCTCTTTTCCCAGGGCTGCCTGCATACTGAATCCCTCATCTCCAGCTTCCCCCTAGAACAATGATTTAAATGAAGAAAAACAACACTTATTTCTGTTAAGAACCTGAGCAATGCTGGGTAAATCTTCAAATTTAGAATAGAAAAAAACAACTGTCCTGTCTCAGATACAACTGCTGCAATTTGTTGAAAAATTAGTGTTCTGCTATATGTGGTATATGGAACATTGATTCTCTCTAAAATAGCTACTTGTTTGCTAGTTTCTCTTGGGATATCCCACAGCCATTTCTCCATGCTTCTTCTGAGTTTAGCACAAGTCTCTGAAGTTCCACAAATCAGTTCTGGAACTGATTCCTGATACCCAAAGGGTCAAATTCAATGGGAGCTGGTTATGCATATCTTTGCGCCGGCCTGTAGCCATATAACACTGTACGCATTCACACTATAGCCATTTAACACCACTCTAGAAGACTAAAAATGGATATAAATATAGTCTAATCTCATTTTGAGACATTTTTACAGAGCCAGAATGGTGCAAAGTGGATTTAGTGTAAACGAGAATCAGGTTCAGTATGTCCATTTGCTAAGAATTTGATTTGCATATTGAGTTTGACATTAGCATAAGACCCGAGACATCACCATTTGTTGGGGTTCAATATAACACTTAGGACTTAGTTTTCCTCCAAATATACATATACAATACCTATTAGTGTCAGAAGGAGTTATGCATGCTTATGGTTGGGGAGATTTATGAGCATATATATTACAAGCACATCACCTTGAAGTTTTGCATATGGTTTGGAAATTTATAGTGTCTGCAAGTAGGAAATAATGGAGTTGCTTTTAGATAGCTTATCAGTAGGAATAAAGTAGTGTATAGGAAAAGAACAAAGGTTTATAGTTTTCAAGTACTTCATTCTGAAGCGCAGATGTGACAATCTCTCTGAATTTTTAAAGAGGCCCCCTGCCACGAAGCAGACATATCCTGGTGTAAAGATAAAATCATTCTATAACTACATGTTGTAAATGGATAAGTAGAGAGGCATGGCTTTACCACTTCTGGAATAGAAATGCACATTTAAATGTTGACGAATATTGTGTTTATTACTAGTAAACAGGAAAGTTACTCTGGCAGGTACCAGTACTAGCTTGATCGTCTTACTGCTGGAGAAAAACATCTTTCTTTGTATTATACATTGGTAATTGTGGTGCCATGATTTAAATTTCACAGATATATACTGTAATAACTATTCATAAGTATTCCAACTTAATCTCTCACTTTATGTATTAAGACAGTCAGCGTACTAATAAAGATCCCACATTCAGGAAAGCATTTAAGAGTATGTTTAAGGACATCCCTATTCAGGACAGTACTTAAGGATGTAAGTTCTGTAAATTCAGGATGTCTTATATAGAGACGTTTTCCTGAATTGAGGCTTAGGTTTCAGTTTTCTGAAATGTATTTTGTAAATTGAATAACTATATACAAAGCTATCTCCTGCTGTTAAAAGTTTTTAGTGAAATTTAAACTAACAACCCCCAAACTAATCAAACTGGCATTTGATTAAATAATCTACATGAAATAATAGTATAAAGCATAATGAAAGATATTGGACCTGATCCTATAAAAGGATGTTCTGGGGTGAATGCTTCTATCAGTGTGGAGTCCTATTGAGTCTTTAAAGGGTCCATACTGAGCCTGTGTTTGCACAGTGAGATCCTTATCAACTACATTTAAAGTGTGTAGAGCCTAAACTAGTTCTCATTAAAGTCCATGGAAAAACCTACACGGATGACAGTTGTGCAGCTCCAGGCTCTCATTTTAGAAACCTATTATTTTCTGGAAAGGATGGTGTCATATCTAAAGAACATATTTGCAGTATTACTCAAGATAATCATTTCAGGACCTGTCTAGAGATAGTATATGTGCAGAACTACTATGGATTGAGATCTGCTGATGAGAATGGAGATGATGATGATGATCTGTTTTAAATGACCAGAAAGAGTAAATATAAACAATGCTGGTTCACTCACCTAATGTGTTAAAGCTATATCGTGGCACAGCTAGCATGGTGGAACAGAGACAAATAAAAGGCTGTAAGGCAAACTAGTATGTATGCCTCTGTGTATCATGGGATACACACAGCACAAGAGAGGAAGCAGGTTCTGCACAATTTTCCTCCCCAGCTGCTCCAAGAGCAGCATAACCTCATTCTGGGCAGATAGTAATTTCATGATCTAGCTCAAAGTAATATTGGACCAGATCTTACTGACCAATACTGCCCCTTTGTACTACTGCAGAAGCTCAAAAGACAGAAAATTGCCATTAAACAAGTCTCTGAGGATTTCTCTGATGTAACAGAATCTTCTAGTAAAATAAAAAATATGCTGCTATTGTGGTCTTGATCAAATAAGTGTATGTAATTAAAATAGTTCTAAATTTTAAATAAGAGAACTTGTGTCAAAAATAATTACCAGAAAATTGAAAGATAAAAAAGGACTTGACAAATCAGTTTAGATTCTTAATGGAAAAAGTTTTATTTATGGAAATAATTACCAAGGCTCTGATCTTGCACACACTTATACACATGAAAAACTTGAGGCATGTGTGTAGTTCCACCATGTTCCCTCTAATTCCATAGGATTCCTTTAAGTTACTCATGTAGATAAGTGTTGGTAGGATTGGGGCTTACATTATTACAGCAGTCTGTGGCTAAAATGTTATAGGCAGAGAAGAAAAACTGTCTCATACTCAATAATTAATATCATAGACATGAAGCAGAACTGATTAAAATGTTCTCAAGATAGCTCTATAGAGAATTAAAACTCTTTACAGAAACCTTTGACTACAGGGACTCTGGCATGGTAAATTTCAACTTGTAAAAGAAAATCTGGTGCATATAAAAATAAAAGTACAAGTTACTTGATAGTATCTGGTGTATTATCAGAAGAAATGAATTATATGGTAACTAAGTAATTACAAGTGCAACAGATGATAAATATTTCTGTAATCAAAAGTGGTTACATTGTATGAAAGATGCAATGATATATTCAAGCTATAACAGAAGTGCGGTTTCTTGGTTAGTCAAAGAGAAAGAAAATTGAGTAAATGTTAGAGAAGTATTGATCAACGATACTATTTAAAGTGTAAGTTTCTAACTGCTGTTTATCTCTATTGCTCATGTCCTTTTCATACTCTTTTGGGGAAACATTTGTTCATGATTTGTCTCAGACTAAAAGTATTTTTAAAAGAAATATTAATTGAGTCTATGTATGAATCAAATTGGGGGAAAATACATTGCGGGAATGGGGAATATGATGTCTTCTAGCTGAAATTTTATCCTTGCATAGCTTAGAAAATGCCAAGTTTACTTTATAGTAATTGAAAATATCCAGATTTGAAAAAAAATGGTTCAGAAATGTTCAGATTTTGTTATATTTATTAGTAAAATATTTCTGCATTTGCATCAAAATACTTTCCCCCTCATCAGAGATTTTACAGCAGATAGTGAATCCTTTTAACATCCTTAACTGCTTAGAGTCTTTAATGCTGACCTGCCTTTAAGAAGTTCAGTCCATAGGATGCTGTTAGCATGTACCTGCTTTAGCCTCTTTAACACTAACACCACACATAAAGATTTAAGTGTAAGCAAGATCTGAAGTACTTCATCCTTTACAGCTAGTTGGAAGTGGGGTGTGTCCATATAAAGATAGTTTGCTGGTGATTTGTTTAGATTTGCTAGATATTCAGCAGATGGAATGGTATTTTGTTCATTGTAATCAGTTTAATTTGTGACCCAACACCAGCTATGTGTATAATAAATGCAGGGGTGCTAAAATATGATTACCAATATATGTAATTTTGTGATGTTACAGAAAAGTAGGACTGTGCTAAATTGTTCAAAATGAAAGAGCTCACAGTTAGCAGAAAGGAACTTGCTAAGACAGGGGCTTGCCTTTCAGAGATGCAATGAGTGTCCAGCAGAAGGGAGGCAGAGAGGCATAATGAGCAGACAGAAGGGTGGAGGCAGAAAGCATTGAGGAGGTGGATGGCAAGTGACCAGCAGAGCTAGTAAAATGGCTCCTCCCCACTCCGGATAGGATGTGAATGTTGTGGATGTATCTCTGAACTCTGCGTCTGCTCTGACCACGGGCTGCAACTGTGAGTGAGGTGCAGAGAAGGGTTGGGCATGTGAAGGGGACATTTACATTGCTGACTTCAGAACCTGAGAGGAACAGGTATTGCCCAACCTAGTTGGGGTGGAACTTTTACTCCCCCTCCCCTTTTTTTGGAAACCTGGTTTGTGGTGTTTTCCCAAATTAATGCCAAGTTACTTCCCTTTTCTACACTCAGATTCTGTCAAAGGCACCATTTCGAGGATGTAGAGGAGGCAGCAGCCGCGTGCTCCGGGACATGGCTAGTTTTTCATCCCATTCCCAGGATGCTAAGGGAGTGAGAGGAAAGTGCTTGCATATAATGCGTGCCTCTCACACCTGGCTGGTGAAGGGAACTCAGTCTTGTAGCTGGTCAGATTTTTGCCACACTGCTTCTATGGGGCTCGTGCTCCAGAACTTCAATCCTCTGATCATTAGAACCTTCATGTAATTTCAAGACTAAACTTGTTCATGGCCAATTTATATCTATTTGTTCTGGGGTCCATATTGGTGCCTAACTAGAATAACTCCTTTCCCTCTGTGATGGGGGCTTGAGCCCCCGCACTAAGAACAGAGCCGCTTTAGTGCTCTGGGGAGCGGGCTCTGAGCTGCACTGGGTCTGTCGCGAATGCACGGCCGCGCACCCAGAACTGGCGGGTCTTGGGACACGGAGGAGAGGGAAAGTGGGGGAAGCCGCCGTGTCGCCCCAACGCTGAGCCTGGGGAGTTTAAAGGGAGGTCAGGAAACAGAAGCGGAGGGAGAGTGGGAGATCCAGAAGGAGCAGAGCAGAGGCTGGCTGTGTTCTCCCCAGTAGGAGACCAGAGGGACGTGGGTGAGCAGAGAGGACCCTGACACCAACCCAGAGCACTCGGCCCCGTCCATAGCAGAGTGGAGAGACCGGAAGCCCGGAGGAGAGCTCTGCTCAGACATTGAACGAGGGGGTCAGCCGGAACTCCGGGGCATAGTCATTGGGGGAAGGGAGGCCATAGAGGGATCAGAAGCATAGAAGGGACAGAGCGGGGAATACAGAGAAATACACCCTCTGTGGTATTTGGCCATTGGCCATCTGAGACATTTATAGAGAGCAATCACAGTTCCCCACAGCCTTCATTTGGTTAGTCTGAACAAGCCTAGCTATTTGAATCTCCTCTCAAAGGTAGGTTTTCCAGTCCTTAGACCATCCTACTAGCCATTCTCTGAACTTGTTTCAGTTTCAATTCATCTTTCTTAAGCATGGGAGACCAGATTTTTATACAGCATTCCAGATGAGGTCTCACAAATGCCTGATATAATGGTATTAACCATTCACTGTTTCTACCTGAAATAACTTGTGTGGTTCACTACATTACTCTTTTTCACAGTTGCATCACACTGCTGGCTTGTAGTCATCCTGTGATCAACAAATACATCCAGATCTTTCTCCGCCTCCTGTCACTTCCAATTGATAAATCCCCATTTTATAGCAAAAATTCTTGTTGTTAGTCCCTAAATGCATGATCTTGCACTTTGCATTATTAAATTTCATCCTATTTCTATTAGTCCAGTTTACAAGGTCATCCAAATTGTTTTGTCTGCTATACTGATTTTCCAGTTACTGGAAGATTGAGATTCAGTTATATTAAGCCAATCATATTACCTAAAAATACTCCTTTACATTTAAAACCTTAATTTACAATTTATTTAAACCAGTTACCAAGGTTTTTGCACTTTGTACAGGAATTGCTAAAGACAGCAAGCTAGTCTTGCTGACTTTTGAAAGGACACAGATATAGTACTCTGATCAAGAATAGGCACACAAGCAGTAATGTCTCTGAAATAAAAAATAATATTTTTAAAAGTAGTTACAATGTTAAATAAAGCAGGAAAGAATACAGTTAAAAGAATGAATGGTGGAGAAAATAAGACCCCAAATCTGTAACATATAACCATCAGCATTTAACATTTACCATGTAATAATTCAACTTTTAATAATTAACATTTAATACTAAGGCTCCAATAAGTGCTGATAAGACAGTTATATTAGATGGGAAGGGGAAGATCTTGTAGGGCATGTCTACACTAGAAAACTATTTTGACATAACTAAATTTGAAATACCTCCCAAAATAACTTTTTCAAAAAAAGCTTATTCCCCAAGAAAAGCAGGAGTACAGATTTCTAAATAACCAGTCTGTTATTTCAAAATAATGTGCTAGTTAGTATGGATGCTCTACTTTTACTTCAAAATAAAGGGGGTTATTTTGAAATAACTCCCTAATGTAGACAAGGGCATACAACTTTATTGACAGGCAAACCCCTTACACTCTTTAAAAATAAATTGGGAAAACGTAAGGGCTGATATTTTTCTGATCACCTTCCCTCTCTCTGATTTGTCTATTGATCCTTCTGCTCTGTCATGGAGAAGGTGTTTGATGCGGTTATTGAAGTTGTAGTCTTCTCAGTCACTGCTATTGCTAAGGAAGCTGTTGCTGTGATGATCTTAGAATTATGTGGTTGCTGCTGCTGCTGCTGCTTCTTTATCTGCTCCTTTGCACAGAGCTTTCTTCTTCTTCTAGGATTCTTTTCTGAAGGACTCTATTGCCATTGCCACTGCTTCTTCTCAGGTAGCTGCTTCTGTGCACAAGCCTCCACCACAAGGCCCAAACCCACTACAAGTTTAGCCGCTGTCTGTCAGCCTTATATATTGGTTCTGTTCCTAGCCCTGCCTGGTCATGTGATTAGTAGTGCCTCTCAATTATATGCATCTCTATAGGGCTATCAGCTGTCAATGAAGTTTAGGGCTTTTCCCACTCACTTCTGGAAGTACTGGAATCTTCTGCTATGTCACAGCAAGTGGAATTTCCTATTACATCACATAAAAAGGGAATCATTCACAGGAAATGTAACTTTATATTATATCACAGGAAATGTCATCTTCCATTACATCATTTCTATAGTCACCATTTTTGGCAGCCATATTGGATTTTCTAATTCTAAGCTATTATTATTTCTATTTAATTAAAGCTTTAGTCTTAAACCTAATTGCTTTTCTAAGCACGTTAAAGGGTTCTGACACTATCACCATCCTTTTTATGTCCAATTAAGAGTTATAGTTTTCTTCATTTTAAGCACCTTCCAAGGTTTTTCTACAAGCCTTCATTTAAGATTTTGTGAGGTATTTCAGAACAGCTAAGGCAAAATCTTTTTGCTACACTCTTCCATACTGGCAATACTTTTTAACTCTGCAAATTTTATTAGCATATTCCCACTTTTTGGGCCAACTTCAGTAATAAAAATGTTACATTAGATTGTCTCCAAGATTGATCCTGAAGGAACTCCAGTTGAAACCTCCCCTTAGCATAACATTCACCTTTCAGTATGACCCATTTGTAGGGCAATAATTTTGGATGAGGTCCAAGAATTTGGTAAGTGGTAAAGGGCTCACTCTTCCATGATATCAATGGAGGAGGTGCAAGGTCTAGAATGGAGGTAGTGTGCAGAATGGAGCATGGGGTAAGGGATTGGAGTGCAGGAGGTGGGGTGCAGTAAAGGAGGCAATTTTGACATGTGGTAAGGGCCTGGGGGCAGAGGAGGGTTCAGGGTCCAGGAGGAGTATGAGTGCAGGAGAGGATTCTGAACTGGAGGAATGGTGTAGGAGGTGGTGCAGGATCAGGAAGGGACTTGTGACCTAGGGAAGGGGTACAGGAGGGGGAGAAGAGGGTTAGGGAGATGGAGGTACTGGGGTACCACATGCAAGTTCTGGCTGGGAGGCATTTATGAAGGCAGCTCCTGGCCAGCAGCCCAGCAGAATCCTGGGGCAAACTTACTGCCTTCCATGCCCTCACACACTGCTCAAAGCAACTGGCTGTAGGTCCATGTGTTCTCTGTGTGTCATGAACCCAGGGGCAGGAAAGCAGGGGTTGTCTTCATGTGCTGCCTACTCTGCAAGCATGGTCCAGGCAGCTCCTATTGGCTGAAGCTATGAGATTGTGCTGGGGGCGGGCACAGTGTGCGGAGCTCCCACCCCGGCACACAGTGTGTGGACAGCTGGGCTGCTTTGAGCAGTGTGCAGGGAGCTTGCCCAAGGCTCTCACAGGCCATATTTTGCCCTTCCCTGCATTATAATCTCTCTGACAACCAATTCCTTATCCATCTTTCAGTTCTCATATTAATCCCCCTCTTCTCCAATTTAACTAATCTAATATATAAAGGAGAATGTTTGTATGTTTGTGCTCTAATAACTTGGACACTATAAGACCTACTGCAACCAAACTTTGCATGGAATAACCTTTCCCTCAAGAGAAGGTTTTAAAGTACTTTTGAACCCTAACGGGCCTGATCTCAACCTGTAAAAATAAAAAAACCCACTGCGCTGCGCTGCAGGGGCAGCCCCACTCACCCTAAGTCACGTGCCCACCGCCTGTGGTCCCCGGTGCCGTCCAGATCTTGCCCCACGCCAACGTGCACAATGGCTTAGGCACCTGCCCTGCCCCCCATGGCTACAGTTACCAGGTAGTTTAAAAAAACCCGGACACACTTGATTGGGAGTGGAGAGGGGTCAGGAACCGGCTGGGAGGGGAGTGGGGCTGCCCAGGAGGAAGGGGGAGGTGCCGAGAAGCAGAGCTGGTGGGTGGAGAGAGGAGGAGGCAGCGGGGCTGGCCGGGGGAGATCAGGGGAGGGGTGGCTGGTGGGAAGCAGAACTGGGGGGGGGGGCAGGGGCAGCGGGGCTTGTGTATTTCCTTTGCCTAAAAATCAGTGAACTTCTTTAAAAAAATAAAAGATATTGGTAGCTTTGTTACTACCTCCTGAATCCAACATTGAAATAATTGTAGGAAAAAAACTACAATCTTTTTTTATCATTAGGACTACTTCCGTTTTGCTTTTTTTACCAAACTTGGAACAGATCTTTTAAATTTGGAAGAATCTTAACTGCCCTTTCTTATTGTAATTGAGTATTAATCACTGTATTTATCAACAAAATCCTGCCTTCCTTCCTCTGGGGCTGAAGCTAGGAGAAGTCTCCTGTGTAGAATTATTATATTGCATACTCAAGCTACCTGCCTCAGGCTTGCAGTTGGGGAATGCAATGTGTTTTTCTATCCGCCCCCCCAACTCTGCTCATGTCTCTGCTGGCGTAGCAGCTTTCAAATCTGGGTGACTCTGGGACAAAATTTATTAAAACATCAGTATTTATTTTACACAGACCTAAAAGGGCAAAGTTAATACAAAACCAGTAGAAATACCGGAAATTAATGTTTTATTAAAACTTTTCCCTTGGAATGAATTCTTACCAAGTGGGATATTTTTGCTGGCAGGATGGAGGAGATATAAATTGCATCTTACCCTACGAGACAGCAAAGTGCTCTTGCTCTCTTGTTCTCTCTGTCTCTTTTAGTATTACCCATAATCATTATTGCTTCAGATCTGGTCAGAAAGACTGATTTTTTGTCATTCAAAGGCCTATTCCTTGATACCAGTCATAATTCTGACAGCCTAAAATGAATTTTAGGGAAAACTATTACATATATTTGAGGGTCTGCCATACATTCTGCAAGCTATCCAGAACAAAAATCAATGTGTCTCTGCAGATTCATAGTGATCGCCATTTCACAAAACTGTGAAGAAATATTGTGATATGGTTCTGAAATGCTGAAATCCATTAAAAAGTTAATCTCTGTTTCTAATAAAGTTTACAGATCTCCATGATGAAACTGTGTCTGAAAGATAATTAAATTGTTTTCAAGGAAAGAAATTCAGCCCACTAATTGTATTATTAAAGTTACAGACAAAAATAGAAATGAATGAAACTGCAAAGAATGTTGGTGGTTGTCTATGAGCATTTGGAGCATTGCCCTTTATTAATAGTTTCTACTTCAAATATTTTCCTTTGTAAGTGGACCTTTCCTTTCATTTTGTCAATCATTTAGGTGCCCATAAATCCAAGATTAGCACTAGTAGCCCTCTGTGAAATATGCCAGCACCACAAAACATAACAAAAGGGGAAACTAATTTTATTTATTCACTCAAAATCACAAGGATACCAGAGCTCATTCCCCATATCCAGTGAAACAAGACATAGTTAAAGCCTTAAACACAGCTAAGCCAACAACACAACATTCCTAAGTCTTGCCAAAAATGCAGAGATAAGACCTTGAAAAATGCCTGACACTGCCACCTACATTCCCCCCCCCCCAGCGCAGTTTTGCAATAACACCACACACATATCCACTCCCCCACACATGTCCATTAAAATATACCATGTCGAGCCAACTTCTAATTTTGTTGATAACAGGCCATGATCTACCATCCTTACACACATTGACCAATACTTTATTCTTTGAGTAGCCACATGGAAATCATTCAAGGAATCATAAAATCCAGGAACTGGAGACGTCATCAAGTCCAGTCCCCTGCCCTCACCAAAGACTAAGCACCATTTAGATTATCCCTGATAGATGCCTATCTAACCGGCTTTTAAATATAGGAGATCCCCTTAAAGCTCTCAAATGGGAGAGTAGCATCTTACCAGAAGTGGGGCTCATACAAGCACAAACATATGTCCATTGGCTCATAAGTCCAACACCTTAACCACTGGGCCATTCTGGTGAGTGTTATGGCTAAAGCTAAATCTGATGAACAGTCAGGCAGATTCCTTGCAAGTCACAGACATTGAGGATGTTTTTTTTTATCAGATGTAGCTAGTCAGGTACTGATAAAACTGAAGAGTATACTCAGGCTGAAGACCATCTTGACCAGAAGTCTCAAACTCCTGGCCCGCACGCCAGTCCCTCCCAGAGTGATTGTGCAATCTGGCCCAGGACCCCCAGTCTGTTCTTTCTTACCAGCCCCCAAGCCCTTCTCTCTTCCTGCACCTCCCTCCCGCCCCCCCTCCACCCCCGCCCCATGATACCTTGTCCCCTCAGCATGCACCTTTGTGGATCACCGGGGAGACCTGGTGCTACATGGTGGCAGCAGTCGCACTCCTCCCTCACTCAACCCAGTGGCAACAGCTCTGGGGAATCACAGCACAGTGGAACAAAACTCACAAGAACTTCTGGATCAGTAACTTTTTTCTCTTTGTTGCTGATGTGCTGTAGCTATACACACATAAAGCAACACATGTGTAGCAGCAGCTTGATGACTATTCTAATACGTCTAATGTGGCTTGCCAGGAGAAATGAGTCTATTGTTGCAATTTCTCTCTGAAAAGGGTCATCAGTCCTCCTGCTTTCTTAACTACTTATCTGAAGTGTTCAGTGCTGTCATTTCAATATGCAAACTATTACATCTAGTCACTATACAATACAAAAAAGTCACCTTTCTCCCAGATATACATGAATATACTCTTTTCACGGTATTTGAGTGATTGCTACATCAAATCTCCTATTATTGTCCGAGTACACATCACTAGTATGATGCTATTCTAAGATAATTCTGAGATGAAAGAGTGTGAAGTGTCAATACTTTTTTGTGAGGATAGAGGGAATGGGAATATATTAACCTATTTGAAAACAAAGTGCTTGTCTAAATAGGAAGTTAGTGCATGGTGAGCAGGACTGTGAACATTCAAGACACTAACTACTTCACATTAACATTAGTGTGTTACTGAACACTAAAAGTGCTTTTTCATGCTTTAATTAATACCCTTTAAAGTGTACAATGCTAAATTACCCAACAACAATTATCAGGTCCAGTAGGAGTGGCCACAGGGAAGTTAAGGTGGAGTAGTTAGTGCACTATAAATTCATATCCTTAGGGTGTGTCTAGACTACAGGATTTTGTCGACAAAGTGGACTTTTATCGACAAAACTATACCTGCGTCTACACTGCCGCTGAGTTCTGTCGACATAACGTCGATAGAACTCAGCAGTTTTGTCGATGGCTGTAAACCTCATTCTATGAGGAATAACATCTTTTGTCGACAGAGTTCTGTTGAGAGAAGACGTTATTGCATCTACACTGTCCTTTGCGTCTACACTGTCATGTCGACAAAGAGGCTTGCTTTGTCGACAGAACTGGATGTAGTCTAGATGCTCTTTGTCGACAGAAGCTTTGTCAACAGTATCTGTCAACAAAACTTCTGTTGACAAAAGCCTGTAGTCTAGACGTACCCTTAGTTGATGTTCCTTCAGGCATTCCAGCCTCTGGCTTTCCCCACCTCCCCGGACAACTGGACATTTGTGATAAATTATTATTAAAACCAGAAAGCATATACAACATGATCATCCAACTCAAAGGAGCTGGCTTCTCACCCAAGGCCAAGATATCCTTTAGATCTTACCCAAAAAACATGCTGCTGCCAATTCCAGTAGGGTGCTTCTACAGATCAAGCCTTTACTCAAAATAAGTTACGCAAATTGAGCTATGTCAATTCTGTAGCTTATTTTGAAATAGCTTATTTCAAAATTGGAAGTGTCTACACAGCACTAATTTCAAAATAGAGCACTCTTCCTCTGACTTCCCTTACTCCTCGTACAATGCGGGTTACAGGAGTCAGAGTAAGAAGTCCTCCAGCTTGACAACATTTTGACATTATTTCAAAATAACTGGTTTCTGTGTAGATGTGGACTAAGTTATTTCAAAATAATGTTGCTGTGTAGGTGTACCCTTAGTAACTAAAGTTTTACTAAAAACAAAAGAAACAATTATTAAATGGTTAATGAAATCATATACATTACAATGAATTTCAGAGACCATAGGTTAGGATTATGGGAGTGCTGATAAATCTCTTAGCTTGCATAAGTCTCTCTGCAACATCCAAAAGATTAGAGTCACCAGTCCTTTGATCAAAACTTTCTTGGTTTTTAAAAAAAAAGTCCAGAGAAGTGGAGCAGAACTGATGACAAATTAATGATGTCACAGTCTCCCCTTTTGTACTTTCAATCCATGTCCCTGGAAAGTTATGAGCAAAAAGAAGGAGTCTTAGATCTCATGTCCTCATATCCCTTGATGTCATGGGACATTCCTGCTCTGAAACATCTTCAGAGAGCTCACTGGGAGAGCTGATTATCCTTAATTGGCCATTAAGCAGGCTGACTAGCCTGAATGCTCATCTGTCTCAGGGTATGGTGATGCTGCATGACTGGCACATGACCATTTATATAATTAATATTGCCTCAGTTAGACAATTGCAACAAATCTTGTACAAAGTATGTCATGTGAGGTATCGATGGAAAAGTGATGTGATGTATGCATGTCTCATCTTTGTATCTAAAGTTATGAATATAGATGATAAACCAGTATTTCAAAAGTGTTTGCTTTTGATATAACACCTACAACATAATTTACATCCAGTCTGGTGAGCACATTATAAATGGACTATTCAAGTTGATGGCCCATTAAAGAACACATAGATCATACAATGGATCACAGTAGAAGCTTGTCTTAATGAAGTAAACTTTCCCATGTACAGTTTAGATAAAATATGGGTAATGGCTATTTTTATGAGTCACGAGCCATGTTTGGGCATTTGACTTGCTCATGTGACCCTGGCCTCCATCTTGAACCTATAATTTTTTACAAACTAATACTGAGAGCATTCCCTCCACATGAGAGAAAGTATTAAAGACATTGGGGCTTAAAGTAAGAAAGAAAAGGATGTTTAACAGATGTTTTGGGGTGTGTTGTAGATATCTGGTGCATATTTTTATGCTTTTACTGAAAGGCCATGGGGTTTGGAGTGTGGGAGAGGGCTCAGGCTTGGGCAGAGGGCTGGATGCAGGACTGCAACAGCTCTATCTGGGGCTGTGGACTTTGGGGTGGGGATGTGGATGAGGGGCTCAGGGCTGAAACAGAGGGTTAAGGTGCAAAGACTCTGTCTAGAGGTGCAAGCTCTGTGGAGGGGCCGGAGCAGAGGGTGGGGTGCAGGTTTTGAGGAGGAGCATGGGCCAGGTGCGGCATGGGGGATCCAGGGCCAGTGGGCTTGCAGGTGGGGGTCCGGACTGCCCCAGCCACTAATGCCACTCCAACTGGGGGGCAGCCTGGGAATTGGTCACCTGGGTTCTACCACCATTGCTGGGGATTTAGGTGTTGGGCAGGAGCAGGTGGGGGTGTTGGCATGCGGCCAGCCACATTTGTCTTTGGACTGGGGTAGATGCCTGGTTCCAGCCATCCCTCCCTTGGCCACCAGGCTGGAGGCTAGGCTGCAGGTGGAGTATCACTCCTCTTTTCCTCATGTGTGTGCCTTGAATGCCTGCACATCGCTAGCTGGGTAGTTGTTTGGCTGTGCAGCTTATTGGGAATTATGCAGGCAGGCACATATAAAAAGACAGACAGAATAGGACTGGGGACTGGCTGCCTTGCAGGCAGAAGGAAGTTAGCACCTTGGACAGAGCACAGCTGGCCAGGAGCAGGGGTGAGAGAGCGCTCTTGGCTGGCTGCTAAGACTAGCATGCTGAGGCCTTGAGATAAGGGTGAAGAAATTCCTGTGGTGGTGGGAAAGTAGCCCAGAAGTATGTACTGAGAGGTTGGAGGGGGCAGAGCATATAGTGACCATCTACAGGGTCCCTGGGCTGGGACCCAGAGTAGAGGGTGAGCCTAGATTGGATCCTCCACTGGCCCAGGAGGAAATGGCTAAACAATTGGTCACAGTTCTGGCCCCTGAAAAGTGGAGTGCAGAGTGGCACAGCTAGAGGGCTGTACCAAGGAGAGTTCCTTGGAGTAATGTGGCTTCAGGAGAAGAAGTAATGGTGGAGGAGACACCACCAGGAGTGTATATACCACCCTCAGGAGCTGATCTCTGAGAAGTCCTGCAAGAGATGGGGGAGTCCCATCACAAGGCTACACAGAGCTCTGAAGAAGATATTGCCTCATCCACCTTGTCTTTTTAAGCAAAAATGAAAGAGAACCACATCCAGCATAAAATAGCATCTGTATGCTTGGCATGCTCAAGGGAGACAGAGGAATCAGAACTCTGCTCTGATTTTGAACAGACAGCTTTGATCTAGGTTAAATTGGATACTCAAGGAAATCCTATACACTTGTATACTGATGGGGGTTATAGGACTACTGGATAGGGCTCAGACAACTATCCAAGAAATGAAATCATAAAGGTCAGATATTCTTGGAATAACAGGTCTAAGAATGATGAGCCAGGTAGTATAAATTGGCATCGATTATCAGCTGAAAACCTAGCCTCATGATGTGACAATCACATGGAAAAAAGCATAATTATATATGATGAGCCTAAAATCCCACTTTCCTCCAATCTATCACCAAACTAAGATATGAATGCTTCTTCTTCTGAAGCAGTTTATACATGAGAAAGAGGAAATGTGAATAGTTCACAGCATTCCAGTAAAACTGCCAGGGATTTATGAAGCAAAAGTTTATATTTGGGGGAATACTAAGTCTGCTGAAAAACTACTCATAGTGATAGCCTCTGAAATAACTCTGAGGATTAGATTTAAATAAACTCTTAATCTGTTAAGAGGAATGCTCTTTGCTCCTCTTAATGACCACAGTTGCAATTCTCAGGCTACATCCCCCATAGCACTTGGTGGCCTATGAAGAACTGTTTGGTGACAGGATGCTGACTCTTCCTTGTTCCTATAACATGTAAGGGGAAAGGAGGACCAAGAGAAATGAGGTGGCAGAGAAACATGAACAGGGAGCAGGGTATGACAGAAGAACAAAACAGGGGGGAGAGGGAGACTCTATGAAGAGCAAAAAATGAAAGCACAATCACTGCATGGTAGATAGCTTAAATATTTCCCTTTCATTTATTTTCCTTGCTTACGAGAGAGATGCTGCACAACCACTAGTGGAAGAAGAGGTGATGTATGAGATAAAAATGACTGGGCATACTACAAGGTATTATAAACTCCTGGGGAAAAGACCGTATTTTTGTTGAGTCTATTCAGAACACAGCACAAGGATGTCCTGGCCTATGACTAGGGCTATTGTGTGCTACTGTAATACAAGTAATACATATGAAAAAAAGATGGAGAGCATAGGGATTTAGCTGTTTCCACAATTGGCCACCCCTAATTGAGAACACCTTCTTTCTAGTTCCTTCATGATTAAATATGGGAGGATGTTCACTCAACTGCCCCGAATAATGTTATTTGGTCTGGTAATAGTATCCATATAGCAAACACATTATTTTGAAATTATTTTGAAACAACAGGCATCTTATTTCAAAATAATCAACCCTCATTTCACGAGGAATAACACCTATTTTGAAATAGCTATTTTGAGAGTTATTATTTCAAAATAGCTTATTTAGAAATAAGCATGTAGTGTATGACATACCTTGAAGGTTTTCTCAGTCAAAACCTAAATTTTAGTGCATCTAACTCTACCATCCAAGATTGTTAGAACTATAACTCAGATAGATTCAGCCCTGACTGCACAGGGTAGAGTCACTACACTCACCAGTCCTTGTTAGTTGCCTTGCAGCTCAGGAGAAGGCACGTACAATCATAGGTGGAGAGTTGTACAGGTGTCCAGGGTCCATCAATATTGGGGCTGAGTCTCTCCCCCAGCCATGCATACCAGCCTCAATGCACCTCTGCCAGGTGTCTCTGCTGGCTGCCTCACTTGAGAGACCTGGTCTGCACTCTGCCCTTTCTTCATCAAGCAGCTCTGCTCAGAGTACTTTCCTTGTTGGCTGCTGCTGCTAAACCTGGCTATAAGGAGCCGTGCCAGCAACAGGCTCACTGCTGTGTCTGCCAAGGGAGGAGGACAGAAGTTACATTGCATTCCCGCTCTTCCCCCCACTTCCAGGCAACTCCAAGTGAAGTCCTTCCTGAGTGGTGCTTCGTGAGTGGGTGTGGTGCCAGGAGTAGGGAGAGGAAAGGAAGAGGGAAAAGAGAGAAGGGAGGAATGGTGGTCCTAGCCCCAGCCGCTCCCACACCTCAAACCCCTCATCCGCAACCTAGAGCCTGCACGTCAATGCTCTGCCCCAGCCCTGAGCCCTTTCCATACTCCAAACTCCTCATTCTCAGCTCCCCCCAGAGGCAGAGTGTTCACTCTCCCAACCTTTGCAAGATAGGTATGTTTGTGTGTGTGGGGGTGCGACTTGGACCTGCTCTGGTTACCACCAATAATTATACTAACTTGCTGCCTCTGGGTAGAGTACCACTTTAGTTTGTAACTGGGGCTCCATAGAGCTCCACATTTGAAAGCTGGTAAAGAGAAGTGCTGAACTTCCCCAGCTGATGATGACTATTTTTTCCTGTGTTGTTGTTACAAGAGAGGTTGTGGCTGCTTTGCTAACCAGTGCACCAGACCAGGACACAAGCCCCAATACACAAATTAAGAAAAAAATATTTTTAACAATGGAAACATCTCAATTCTATTTTTAAAAGCGGAGCCACTCCTCTAAAGGTTTTACTGAACCAACAGGAATGATTCACCATCTACACAAGATAATGTGCCGGTTGTTGTTTATACTATGTTTATTTGATTTTTGATTTCTTACATTTTACTTCTTCCATTCAAGCTCCCATTGTTAACTCTGACACCTGCTCTCAGCTATATTTCTGCAACAGTATTGATTAACTTCCATAAAATGTGTATGTGTAAAGTTACACTCTTGAACTGTACAGTAACATGGATCTTTAAGTTTATGGCCTTGCTAATAAATAACTGAGTTTGTACTTTCTCATATAGGCACATTCTGGCCACATTTTCAGTGGCTAGAGGCCTTATTATATGCACCAAAATGCACTTGAGTTCTTGCAATTACACCTGCAAATGAGCCTGTAGACATCTCAATATAGTTTTACACACAAATTTACCTAAATTTACATCAGGGTCTCCAACATACTAAGAGTCAGTCCTTGAATACAAAATGATAAAATTAATAAAAAATACATTAAACATTAAATTAACAGATACCATGTTTATTTTAGTTCCATCCTTCCATATCATATTGCTCTACCATATTATTTGATACTCAGTTAAAGGTAACATTAAGTGTTCTATGTTTATAAGGGCTAAATTCTACCTTCAGTTAATGTAGTTGCCCAGAGATAACTGAAGACAGAATTTAGTTAACAGTAAATGTAATCTCTTCATTAGTACTATATATATATTACAAATAGATTCTACAGCCAGATCCTTTCTAAATTTACTATGTGATTTTACCTGATATATTTTCATATTATAATTACAGTAATGTCTTTTTCAAACAATAGACTAGTCCAGAATGCTTATTTTTAACATTATTGATTAGAGACAACAAACCACCTCCCAATCATTAAAGGCTTCCTCCCAAGTGACCCTTAGACTTTCTGATTACACAAGCTAGAAATAGAAACAGTTAATTAGTCGATAGGCATCCCTGTGAAGGATTCTCTAATGCTTTGTTCAGTCTACCTTAAAGCATGTTAGCTGAAGTGGGCTCCTACATCTTCTTTATGACATCTCATAATTAGAATTTTTTCCTGATGTGCAATCTAAACATAACATTCTTTCTGGTCTTTACACACTGTCAGTTCCCTTTCCAAATTATTAATACTATTTTAAGGAGACATACACATTTTCCTTTTTTTTTTGTTTTAAGATAATGTCCACAATGTACTAGGCACAATTGAAATACATAAGACTCTCTCTGCTCTTAAAAGACAGCAAGCAGCCAATGATGGATTAAAACATCATATACAATCAACATTTTTTGTACTTTCTTATAATCATCAATTGTCCTCTGCTTGGTTATTTTCTGGTAGATATCATGACAGAAGTGGTTCTTGTGAAGGACGAGAGGCTAGTAATAGCTTTGGATGTGTATTTTGGCATAAGATTATCTAGATCCAAACTGAAAGATCAATAACTTTTTTAACATTGAAAATGAGTATTCCTATGGCACCTTAGAAACCAACATTACTATATCTATATCCAGGGCTTGACAAATAATGCAATCTACTCACCCATGGAGAGTAGATTTCAGCCGCGTGCCCCATTCATTTGCGGTGCACGCATGCGCAATGCAGCTCTTGCGCATGCGCAGTATGGGGCTGGCAAGTGGTTTTTGCCGCCATTTGTCAAGCCCTGTAGACTATAGCTATATCTATATTGATAGATAGCTAGATGGATAGCTTTCGTGGGCAAAACCTGTTTCTTCAGATGAGATCATGATATATTATTTTATTCATTGGTCTCTAAGGTGCCACAAACTATTCATTATTTTCAAAGTTACAGACTAATATGGCTATCCCTCTGAGTTTTTTTAATACTGTTTACCCAAGGGGAAAGCACATGCAGTGCATTAGCAGAGATAAGTGACAATCAAATAACATAGGATGCTTAGAACCACAGTTTGAGCTCTGGCTGCATGTATAAAACATTAGATTAACAAATTGATATTTTACAATTTTGTTTTAAGTGGGCAGTGCTTTAGAAGCCCCTGTCTCAGATGATCCCAAAATGTGCATCACTAACCCTCCTAAGAATCTCAGTGAGACACAGAAAGAGATAAAACCATTTGAATCAGTGTGGATTTTAAAGCAGTTATGATAGTCCAGCTCAGCTGTACCAGAAAGTGATGCACAACCCTTACTACAGCAGAGCTCATACTCTGCTATGATAAGCTTTTTGAATGGTGATGTGATCAAAGCCTACATAAGGTCTTCACTGAGCCAAGTGCAATGATAGCAACCAAATATAAATGGCCCCGAGCCTTAGAGATGACAGCCTGATAGATAGATTGGTATGAATTGAAAGCAGAAAGGTCATTCTGAAATTTTGAGCTGCTTGCATTTGAATTACTGGGAAGGTTTACAGAAGTTTAATACTTCAAGATAGTATCTGTTTAGAAAGAAAAATAACCTGCTTAGAGAGAACCAGATTTTCATGGACAAAAACAGTCACTAGTCCTGGATAAGGAAGTGTACCCCTTCTGCCAGTTGGAGCCAGCAGCAGTCAGGGCTAGGTTCAATATCTGATTCTAGGGGAACCTCTCCATTCATCTAAAGAGAACTGCATGAAGCCACCACCCAGTAACCTGGAGAATTTACATACCACTCCTGGGCGCCTCTGAGAGGAAATGCTTCCTTACTCACAAGCGCAGAGTCTAAGGGTATGTATAGACTGTGGGGGTTTTGTATCTTGGAAAAACTCTGCCACATGCAGGGAATGTGTTTGCTCTTCAGCTTTTTTTTGCAGAAGAACAAACACACTCTTTCGGGGAGCCCTGCATACCTCGTTCTATGAGGAATAAGGACTCCTCTGAAAGAGGAGGCTTTTCCACCATTTGGACCCAGCTAGGTGGGGCCAAATGGTGGAAAAACCTCTTCTGGAAAAGCAATTGGAAAAAGCTATGCAAATTGCAGAGCGCAATTTGCATAGCTTTTTCCGAGAAAAGTCTATAGTGTAGACCTATCTTAAATGTAGAAAATAAACCTTTAATAAAACAGAGGGAAGTAACTTGGCATTGATTTGGGAAAACATCAAAAACAGAGTTCATATACAGAAATCATGAGTAAAAGTCCCACTCTTTTCCTCTCAGGTTCTTAAGTCCAGCAATCTAAGGCTGTGTCTAGACTGGCAAGTTTTTCCGCAAAAGCAACTTGCCAGCTGTCTATGCTGGCTGCTTGAATTTCCGCAAGAACACTGACAATCTCATGTAAGAAATCAGTGTTTCTTGTGGAAATACTATGCTGCTCCCATTCAGGCAAAAGTCCTTTTGTACAAAAGCTTTTGTGCAAAAGGGCCAGTGTAGACAGCTCAGATTTGTTTTGCGCAAAAGTGCGTCTAGGTTGGCACGGACGCTTTTCCGCGAAAGTACTTGTTGCGGAAAAGCATCCGTGCCAATCTAGATGCTCTTTTCCGCAAATGCTTTTAATGGAAAACTTTTCCATTAAAAGCATTTGCGGAAAATCATGCCAGTCTAGACGTAGCGTAAATGTCCCCTTCACGTGCTCAACCCTTCTCTGCACCCCACTCACAGTGGCTGCTCCTGGTCAGTGCAGACCTAGAGTTCAGAGACACATCCACAGAGTTCACCTCCCATCCTGGGTGGGAGGAGGTAAAGAAGCATCTTACTTGCTGGTCACTCGCCAGGCACCTGCTCGCTGATCTCTGCTGTTATCCTACTGGCTGTTGGTTGTACCTCTCTACTGCTGCGCTGCCGGGTGTGTCTCACTTCTCTGACACCCACCTGCTGGCCCTTCCTTGCCTCTCTCTAGCGCTGCCCTGCTGGCCTCTCGTCACATCACTCCACCACCACCTGTCAATTGCCACCCACCTCTTGGCTGTGACTTCTGCCCATCAGTTTCAAATGATTTCTGTTCCCAGTGATTTCATTATTAGCAAGCAGGACAGAAGAAACAACTCCAAAATAATAAACATAAGAAAAGAGGCACTTAATGATGCCTATTTATTGCTGTTCTTTTTACAGTTCAGGCAGGGAAGGATCTGCAGGCTCCTGACCAGAATGTCCTTCCTTCACCCCCTCCGCTCTTATAGAGGGCTGTGTGCACATGGGAGGGTGAAGAGATAAAACAAAATTCTGTCATTTTACTTTTGGCAAGAGAAGGGGTGCACACAATGTCAATGGCACAACCTTTATCAGCCCTGGCAAAAAACTGCTGAGCCCTGACCTCTAGCATATCAAGGAATTTTCATGATAAAGGCTTGTATTAGGAAATGTGAAAGGAAATATCTAAGCACAGGGTAGCTCAAAGCTGCCCGGCATGCATCAGTATTGATGGATTCTTGGCTGTGCCTTTTGTTAAGTAATTGAGAATACTGTCTTGCACAAATTGGAGTTACGTGTCCAAATGCAAGAGCCGCCCACACAAAACCTGTTGGAACTTACCAAGCTGACATGGTCAATAGAAGTGAGATGTTCAGTTTCAAAATAAAGAATCAGGACATCTGTTTCAGATTTCTTTTGGGGTGGGATATGGAAGAGCAGGGAGATATTCTTCTAATGTGACAGAAACCAATCATTTTTTTTCCATTTCCACATACATGGTAAATATTTAAAATGACAGTATCCATGCCTACAAAAGTGCAGATATTAAAATGCTGGCCATTCATATCTGTATGCAAAAATGGGTGTGTATTTAACTCCCTTCTGCCCCCACAAGTACCATTACCAGCCTGATGTAGGAAACTGGACCCTAGGGTCAAGAAAATGAGGAGGAGTGCTATGCTGACATGGTTTCCACAATTACAGTTTGAGTGGCCTTTCTGCTGTGATACAATTGAAAACAGCGATGTGCACCATTCAATTGCTTGATTGGATTGCTTAATCCTGTATTTCCAAACATCAGAGAACTATTTGTAAACCTCTGTGTCCATGGGACTCATCTTTACTTAACTTGCCTTCCTAAAGAATAGTGATATTCCCAGCAGCAGTATCACAGAAAGGCAGTTCGTGGAAGAGTACAATTGCAAGGCTGGTTAATCAACATTTCAGATACTGTGTTGTCTCTCCTTTAGTTACCATACTCCAGAGCAGTGTTTCTCAACTTTTTTTTTAATAAAGTACCCCTTTTTCTCCCCCCAAAAAAGTATCCCCCTTTTTAAAAAAAAATAATTACCCCTGGTACCTACAGTTTTCAGACACACAAAAATGTCTTTCTACCATTGCAACACATTTGTTGAAACAACTTAATCATAGCTGGATGGGCGATGAAATTTCGGGGTGTTAAAAAGTACAAAAATAATAAAGCGCTATAAAACTTAAATCAAAAATTCAGTTTTCTCCAAATTTTATTTTTGTTGATGTACCCTTCTCTCCCCCTCCCCCCCCCGACTTCTCTGGAGTACCCATGAGGGTACTAGTACCACTGATTGAGAAACACTGCTCCAGAGTCTTTTTAGGAAGGACTTCAAAGGAAATAGCACAATATTGAACACAGAAATATTGTAGAGGATATTTTTCAAAACATGTAAAAATAGTTGTGCACACAATGTTAGTAATTGTGTGTTATACACTGGCCTTTTGCATTGACAAGACAGAGGCAAATTTATGAGAGCACTTTGACACACAGAGAAATTGGAGTTAATGGCTTGATTCTGAGCCCTGGTCTACAGTAGGGAGTTATTTGAAATAGCTCCCCTTATTTTGAAATAACGAGTGGAGCATCCACATTGCCACAGAGGCTAGTTATTTTGAAATAACTCCTGCTTGTCATGGGGAATAATGCTTATTTCAAAACAGTTATTTTAAAACAGCAGTAGTGTGGACACTCCACTGTTGCTATTTTGAAATATCTACCCCACAGAGTCATTCAAAGTAATTACTCCCCAGCACTTCCTGGGGCTCTAAGTCGATGTAGCACATTCACATTAAAGGAGACTACTTCAGACTAATTTTGAGGCTTCCCTGTAGTGTAGATTTGCTATTTTGAAATTGTTGGTTTGTGAGTTATTTCATTTCAAAATAATTTCCTAGTGTAGACATGCCCTGAGTTCAATGGGATTTGGGGACACAGAAGAGTTTGTGAGGGATGCTCAGCATCTCACAGGATTGGGCATTAGCCATCAACTATATCCTGGGTGTCAGTCTTTACCAGCTAACAATGCATTTAAGTTATATGGAGAATCATCTCTCTGTTTGATATTATAGGCAGCAGAAGTAGCGATGGCGATACTTCAAATCGACTGACTCTTTAATTATAAGATCTGTTTTAATTATAAGATCTGGGGTGTCCGCTGCAGGCTGATTTTTGGAGGGAAAATTTCAGCAAATATGGTTCATTCATTCATCGGAGCAAGAGTGGGGAAATATACATTGTTTTGCTCATGTTACAAAATTCTTTCAGCCATTTCATTAAGATGGTCTAGCACTTTCATGCTCTGGAGCAAGGAGCTAGTGTCAGAAATATTCCTTTTACCATGCCATGTTAGTGTTTGAATGATGTACAGTAACATGGCATAAAATCATGTATGCATTGCATATATAAAGAAATATCTAATACCTATCCATTCAATGATTACCGCCCATCATGTGCACTAAATGAGGCAACGGATACTTTAAAAAATATAGCATGTGATCATGTCATTAAAGACTATATCACAATGCATATGCACAAAGGAGCTGAATTAAAGTTGCACGGGCAACTATAAATTTGTTATTTCCTAACTTTTGAATACTTGGTCCTTCAACATTAACTTACTTTCAATGTATTTATTTTAGTATAACACATATAATATGGGATTTTTCCAAAAGTATCTAAGTAACTTAGGAGCACAAGTCTTATTGAAATAAATCACACCTTTTACATTTTTATGTTTATGATATAACATACCTAACAACATCAGGGAGGATTAATTTTCAAAGAAAATACACATGAAAAATGTTGTCTGTCTTTCCTTTGCTTTTATCTTTTGAAAGACAAATTATCCAAGGATCCTTCTGATGAACCTGTGACTCCAATTAAAGCTTCTGCTTTGTCATCTGGGAAGTTATTTATAACTGTGTTCTCATAGTAAATTCCAAAATATGGTTTCTCTCCTGTCCGCTACAGACTTCAATTTAAGTTCTAGATAGTTTTAGAAAGATTGTTCATTATGGCTGCACAAGCTGGAGAAACCCATATGGTGTGCAACCTCACTTTTATTTTCTGAAATGTCTCTAATAATACTGAGCTCATATATCATCTAGGTGAGTTTAATTAAAGTCAAACAACAATAGCCAGCAAGCAATAAGCTTTATGAAATACTTTGGGGCATAATATATTGTTGGTGGAATCAGTTAATGTTCTTTCTCTATAATAATTTTTGGAGTGGGTTCCTTTATTTTTACACTTAGGAGCTCCACATCCTATTTTAGCATTTATTTAGGGTTTTGCAGGGATAATGATAATACCTGCTAGCTCTTTAAGTGTAAGTTGCCAGATTGAACGTCCTTGAGTCTGAAGATCTTCAGGAATCTACAAAAAAATTTAGCCTGTACAATAGCATACACTTTTTATAATCGTCCTGTTAATGTGCCTCAGTTCCTCAGAGTGAGTGAGCCATTCTGTTTTCATGTCCAGTAATCCTTGCCCTGCCTATTGAGACCCAGTAGAAGTGTCAGCTTGTGTCAGTTAGGTGATTGTTACAATGTGTACACTAACTGGACTCAGACCTACTCATTACACGTCACCAAACATTTCTCTAGTCTAGTGGCCTAGGCTGAATATGCAGTTATAGAACCCTTTTATCCTGTTACTAAATCTTCTGAGTCTCCTAATCTCAAAAACTGGTGAGTTGGAGGTAAGGCATGTTTTTCACAATTTACAGCTTAATGATGTTTCCTACAGAACTGCTCTCCTTGGCAATATTATGCTACTTAGTTTGTGATATCCTGGGATTTAATTCATAAAGTGGGAAAAATGTAGGTGGGTTGTCTAATTTCTTTCTTTTTTGGAGAAAAGTAGAAAGAAGAACTAAAAAAGAATCAAGCCTTAAAGGCAACTGAAAATGGATCATTTCTCTTCTCATTCTCTCTTCCACTGGAAGGAGCTTTACTTGGGAAAATGTCATTAAGAGGTCAGGAGATTTTTACATTGCCTCCTCAACTCTGTATTCCATCTTCAAAAGAGCTTTTAGTGACTTGGTGGAAATCCTTCAGTTGGTAACTTTCCATCACAAGAAACTTTGTTGTAAAGTTTGATGGCTGTATTTGGTACACGTACAGTAGGTGAGAAATTTAAAAGTGTTTTTAATAGAAGCCTTTCAACAACTAGTGTCAAAATTCCCATTCCACTATTCATAGTTTATGGAGAGTTTTGCATTTTAATATTACATTTATTTAGTTTTGGTCTGCCGCATGACTTTCTTAACTCCCACACATATGCAAATCTTAGCCACAGGATGCAAAATATAGCTGTCATACATATATTACCCATTGTTCCTGATCTACTTCTGTGTTAAATGCATTAGCTAAGCAATAGGACAAGCTTTAGTACAATGGTGTTAATCAAGTTCTAATTTCTATTTAAAAATGAAAATCTGACACTATACAATATTCAATTTGAAATATCTTTAACCCTGTTCTGCATTGCACTACTATAACAATTTTTAAAATTTATAAATAAAAGCAAAAAGTATGTATTTGAAGAAGGTTTTTATTAATCCATTAACATTTGCTACAAGTTTTCATCTGGGGAGAGCTAGATACCGCTATGGTGTGCAAAGTTTTCCACAAACTGAAATGCATTGCTATGTATTGGATAGTACAAGGACTGACTATACAGCATTTAAGTTCAATTTAGAGTCTAAAAATAGGCCTTAAGTGGGCCTTATGGGGTGAATTGACCTTCTACATTGAGTTGAATTTCATCTACAGAGCAAAGACTGTCATGTGTTCTCTTTCTGCTACATCATAATGCAAGAGAAAGCCTAAAGTTAAAAAGGTGAACTTTTCTTCCCCAATACATTTTTACAAGAAGAAGTCACTTAATCAATAGTCAGTTAGTTAATACTCTTCATTGGTTAGACTCAATGATAGAGAAACAACTTAGGCTATGTCTACACTACAAGGTGTTTGCACAAAAAACAGCCGTTTTTGCACAAAAACCTGCAGAGCATTCATACCTCAAGAGTGTTTTTGCGCAAAAAAATCTGGAGTCAATTGACAGAACAGAGGGCTTTTTGTAGTGAAGGTATACCTCCTTCTGCAAGGCATAACTCCTTTTTGCGCTACAGCTCTTGCACAAAAAGGCATGTGTGGATGCTCCGCAGCGATTTCTTGCGCAAAAAGAGCCTATCTGAAAAAGCACAGGTACTCTGATGTCCATTCAGTGAATGGCAATCAGAACTTTCTTGCACAAGAGCATCCATGCAGTGTGGACGCCCTCTTGTGCAAAAGTGCATCGCAAAAGCGATGAGCTTTGAGGTGTGGACACGCTTTTGTGCAAGATATTTTTGTGCAAGAACTTCTCCACAAAAGACTTCTTGCACAAAACCCCTGCAGTATAGATGAAGCCTTAGAGAAAAAGAGGGAACTCTGCAGGCTACCATCTAAGGCTATGACTACACTGGCAATTGAGTGATAAAATGTTTGTTGTTCAGAAGCGGTTAACTCCTTTTCCCTAAAAGATAAAAGTTTTGCTGTGACAAGTGCCAGTGTGAGCAGTGCACTGTTGACAGGAGCGCTTTCCTGGCATCAAAACGAATACTGCTTGTTGGGGGTGGAAGTATTTTGTTGGCCAAAGACCCAGCAAACAGCAGCTACACTGTCCAATTTTCAGTGACATGGCAATGTTGACAGAGCCATATCACTAAAAGCTGTGTAGTGTAGACAAAGCCTAAGAGAAAGAGTTTCTAAGATCTTGTCTGTACTTGAAATACTACAGAGCTGAACTACTGCAACTGCTCCACTATAGAAGTTCAGCATAGACACTACTTACCCAGACAGGATGGCTAGGTAATTCCATTAGCTTAACTGTGCCATTCAGCATGTGTGGATTTTTCACACCTATGAGCAACAAGGATAAAATGGCTTAATTTTCTAGGATAGACCAATTCCAATTCTTTGGTTGTGTAGCACAATGAGCTTTTATATCACCTCAAAGCTTTCTTTTACATAATGGTTATCACAGGCTTTATTTTTAGGCTTAAAAATGTTTCTTTTGTTTTTGAGAGCTGAAGGGAAGAGAAATAGCAAGTGATAAGTAGAAAGTGTTAACTCACAGTGTTGTCTTTTAGATCGCTTGTTTCAGTGGGAAAAGACTTGAACAACTGAAAAACGGAAGAGGGCAAAGGTCAATTTTGAGGAAAAGACTGAGGGGAATTTCCCACTTTCATTTTGTCACTGGTCACTCACCCTCTTTCTTCCCTCGGATTACCCAAATTCATCACTGGTCAGTTTCTCTTTCAAAAGGGTGATCACCCAGTTTGTCTTTCTATGTTCTATGGAACAAAATACAGGACTATTTTAGCCATTGGGCTTTCTTGCGCAAGAAATTAATGTTGCTGTCTACACTGGCCCTCTTGTGCAAGAATACTTGCACAAAAGGGCTTATCCCTGAGCGGGAGCATCAGAATATTTGTCCAAGAACCATTGATTTTGTACATTACAAAGTCAGCGTTCTTGTGCAAATATCATTCCCATCTAGACGCAGCCCTAGTGTTTAGGAAGACAAATCAATTCTTTTCAAATGAGTGTAAGATCAGGCTTGACTCTCCTATCCCATCTGTAGAGTCAGGCAAGATTTATTTGTCTGTTAATGTGTATCTATAGGTCAGCCATTTCAGCTAGTTATGTCCCACTAGGAGGATAAACATTCTTTGATTTGTAGAATTACACAGAATATCAATTGGTTTGGCCTCTAAGTGTTCATTTTCTTGGAATGTTGATAAGCTTTTAGTAAGGGCTAGAGTAAACTATGATAAGAACTATTGTTTCAAGATCAATATTAGTCCACTTGAAAAATTAGCACTTCTTCCACATGAAATATTAATCCAATACCTATCAAGCTTGTGTCACCACAGGTCAGATTTATCAAAGGTTTCCCTTACATGAATCTTTGTGATTCTGCCGCCAGAGAGGGGTCCGGTAAATGGCCCTGAAGACTCAAATGCAGAGTAATTGACCTGAGATCTTTAGATGGAAATGCTATAAAAATATTTTTTTTAAATTAGGCTGATTTCTAAGTGAGGCAAAAGGCTATTTATCTGGTGTTCCCCTACTTTGTATAATGCAAGGCAGTAAAATCATACAGTTCTGCAGCAAATGGGAGGAGTGTTATGCAGGAATCAGTACCGCGAACAATTCAGAAATCATGAACATGTCAGCATGAAGTGGAATTTTCCTCATAGTAGAATTCTGTTTGTTTTATAACAGTCCAGCCTAATACTTCAGGCTTCTTTATGTTTAATCTTCACAATAATTTAAAGGTAAACTAGAATAATAATCTATATAATAGTAATAATATTTCACTGAAAAGAATAACCTCTGCTGATCTATTCTCCTCAAGCCAAATTTGATCTTAGTTACACTTGTAAAACACAACTGATGGCATTACATAGGCTTAAGAGAGACCAGTTTGGCTACTCATTTTTACATTTCTGAAGTCCCAATAAGCTGCTCTTCATAAAGAATTTTAAATGTGAACAGCTTCACCTCTGACTAATGGATACCTTTTTTCTTTGTTTTCTTTTAATGGACAAACATTTCAGACTTTGCTAGGAGAGAAAACGGTGGTGCTGGTGAGATAAAAAGTAATTGCTAGTACTTTTTAATGAAAGTAATACAACAGAGCAATTTTATTCTACTTACACAAGCAAATTTGAGTGCTAGCTGAACAAATACAGAAGATGGTATGAGTATTATGAAAGAAGAGCTCTGTGTAGCTCAAAAGCATCTCTTTTTTACCTACAGAATTTGGTCCACTTTGGCTATGTCTACACTTCTGTTTTTTTTTTTTGGAAAAGGTACACAAATTGCGAACCGCAATTTGCATACCTTTTTCTGAATCTTTTTTCGGAAGAGGCTTTTCTGTAGACGGGCCAAATGTCAAAAAAACCTCCTCTTTCAAAAGAGCCCTTATTCCTCAAAAAATGAAGACTACAGGGCTTCCGAAAAAGCATATCTGCTCTTCCAAAAAAATTTTTTGGAAGAGCAGACGCATTCCCTGGATGTGGCAGAGTTTTTCCCGGATACCAGAGGTATCCGGGAAAAACTCCACTATGTAGACATAGCCTTTGTCTCTACAATGGAAGAAATAGTCAAGCAAACCACAGGCCATATTTAGATTTTGGTTATATCCCATGCAACTGCATGCACTTCAGGCAGTGATGGGTATACAACTGTTCAGTTTGGCCAGTTTTGTGCTGATGGTGCTAAGGTTGCCACAAGCTGTCACTGAGCTCTGAGGCAGCGATGGGGAACTTTTTTGGGTCAGAAAAATCAGTTGGGGGCCACACACAAGTGAGAAACCCTTGTTTGAGAAGGAAAAAGATTCTCCTCCCATTCCACATTCCTCTCGCACTCCAGAGCCTAAGGGGGCCCAGGCTAGTAGATTATGTGTGTTCCAGCCCTATGGGTGAGTGGCAGGGGGGCTGGAGTGCCAGCATAGGCTCACCAATGCAGGGGGATCCCTGAGCCTCGGGGGGCAGATCCAAGCAAGCCAGGGGCCACATCCAGCCCCTGGGCCTGGAGTTCTCCATGCCTGCTCCGAAGGTTTCTCTGTTTTGACCTTTGGGAGGGTCAAAACAGAAAAGTAGCTCAGCTTGGTACAATGAACTAAGAATAAAACCAAGAGCAAGCATTTATCCTGGTTTTGATACAAATGACTTATGCAGCCTTAGTCAAATCATTTTGGAAGACAATGAGAGTTTAAATGGCTAAATATGGGTATAGGTAGCCAATTTTAGCCTATAGGTTCAAGAATGTATTTCCTAAACTTTCTATCTTTGGTTTCTTATTCTGCAAAATGAATGTAGTGGAATTTCTCTACTTCACAAGGAAAAAAAAAACCCCAAGTCCTATTCCACCTTAAAGACTAACACATTTTTGGGGGACATAAGTTTGCATGAGGTGGAACCCACTTTGTCAGATGCATCAACTTCACAGGACTTTCTTGATGATTCATTAGTGAAAGTTTGTAGACCACTACAGAAAAGTAACAACATTCATAAGAATGGACACAAAATCCTCCAAGAATCAAGGGGTACGGCAGCAACAAGCCCCTGCTTATTTGTTGAACTGTCCCTAGGAATTCTTAAAACAACTATTGAAAACTATACATGATCCTCTATAAACAGCTGGTGTCCACTTCTCTTGCAGCAGGCAGCTAGTGCTTACCCAACAATTCCTTTCATTTAGATTCACCCACCACTAGTGCTTCACTAAGGATGGACAGGAGTCTGTTAAGTTTCAGAAAGTGAGGATGAATTGGTGTCACTTGCCAATCCCAAAATACTAAGGGTAGCTGAGGTGTGTGTGTGGGGGGAACCAGTATCGAATTTCCTAGCTGATACTTTCACAGGTAATAGACCTGCTCTAATTAAGGGCAATCATAACATATTCTAGGCAGAAGGAATAGCGGATAGGGTGGCACTATTTAGAAACTAAAATCATACCCATCTTTTTTCAGAGAAAGTGTCTCCTTTTAATTTTTTTAATGGCTCAGTGCTCTTATTGGCCTTGCCAATAATTAGTAGCTATTGATCAGATTTTTTTTTTACAAAAGAACTTTAGGGATTTAGGAAAACACATTCTAACAAAAATCAATTGACTTTGGACTCCTAAATACCTGCAAATACTTCAAAATCTCTCCCCTAAATCTGTTGTGTCAGTCTTCTCCACAGATGGATCCTGAGGGCTGGGCTGAAGTTTAAATTCTTCTGACAAAGATTTAGAAACAAATGACAAAAGCTCTAGCAGAGGCTGTGAAGTCCTAATTCATTTCCCTGTGGCAGCTCAATTTTTAAATTTGTGCTTCATTTCTCAGCAGCTTTAGTTTTAATCAATATTTGAAGTTTAATTCCACGAAACAGCTCCCACTTCATGCATACTGGAGTGCTGCCATAGTTGAAAGAGAGGTCTGTCTTATTCTCTCTCTCATCTAGTTTCTGTGTCACACAGAGGAGTGCCAGGGTGGAATTTGAAAGATTAAAGACTTTAAAGTTTAAAGACAAACTTACAAAGAAGACAATCAAGGGGAAGCAGACTAGCAGTAGACCACTGAAGTTCAAAGAACAATGGGACCATCTGTTTATAGTTGATATTTCTCATTTAAGATATGACATCTGGCAAACCTACACAGAAATATAGTTCCCAGGCTTTCAAAGTTTGTACCCTGCACTACTTTTTTCTTTTCCTCACTTTCTTCTACAGAGAACAAGCAAAACAATTTTGCATTTCATGATCTGACAGGAATTGCACAAAGAAGTGTTGGGAGAAGAAAAAGAAGACTGCATGTTGGAGGCTTGAGGTGCTTTGGTAAAAATGAAACATATCAAGGTTAGAAAACAAATGGCAGCTCCATCTTCTTTAGATCAGTACTAGTTCATATGTAGAAAGTCACTACGGTGTCTTGAGAGTGAAGTTAGTGACATCATCACAACCACAACTTATCAACAGAGGATAAAACTTCACATGGAACTCGGGATGGAGTCCTGACAGTACCAAAGTCTGGAACCTGAGTCCTTCATACACAATCTAAACCTTTTCTCTCTGGAGGCCAAGATCCTCTCAGTTCAGAGGGGTGCATGTGAAAGAGAATCAAGCAACTGGTTATGGCTCATTGATCCCATGCTCAACTACTAGCACTAGCCCCAGCACTAGCCCCAACATAGGTGAGAGCAGCATAGGGATTGTTCTAGACTATGTCAGCGGACCAGCTGGGGACAGACAAAGCAGTGGAGACGTTGTGGTAACTTGAACTAAGGTACGTCAACTCCAGCTATGCTGTTCACATAGCTGGAGTTGTGTGTCTAAGTTCAACATTGTTCCCTAGTATAGACCTGGCCTTAGATACGGTCTATTCTTGATGGGGGGACTCAACCGCTGGGGAAATATGGATGCTTTCTAGTCTCTATGCAGCACCTTATAAACACAAAGGGGGTGGAGTGTGGCTGTTAAACTATGTAGCCCAGGAGCAGTCAGCAACAACGGCCAGGTTCAATATGCAGGGTCCCTTTTCAATAATACAATTCAGAACCAGGGCAACCCCCTACCTAGTAACCTGGGACAGTTATGCACCAACCCTTGGGTGCCTTTAAGAAGTATACGTCTTTCCTTCTTGCAGGCATGGAATCTACAAGTAGAGAAGAAACTTTTTATTAAAAGGGGGAAGTAATCAGGTATTAACTTGGAAAAACACCTCAAGGAGGATTCATAAGCATAAACACATGAGCCAATCATCCATCCCAGAGTTCATTTGGGCATTGGCCTTTTACCTCAGATTCTTAAGTCCAGCAATCAAAAGGTTCTTTCATATGCCCCTCCCTACTCCCTGCGAGCACCCCATTCACAGTTGTTGTCTTTAGTCAACAAATATTCAGCTTTCAGAGGTGCATCTTCACGAGTTTACCTCATACCCTGTCAAGGGAGGGAGAGGGCACATTGCTTGCTTGCTTCACAGTCATCCCCGCAGGACACTAGACACCATGCTCGTCCAGCTACCCTGCTTTGCTGGCTGGCCAGCCACGCCGCTCTGCTGGCTGGCCAGCTACGCCACCCTGCAGCGTCTTGGAGATCTTAAAGTCACACCACTTAACACATCTCTCAGTAACTTCAGTTCTTAGTGGGGGAGCCTTGGACAGTACAGTCTAGGAAGTCTCTTGCATCAGAGACATTTCTTCAAAGCAGGGTTAACGTTTTACATCTGGTTATTAGTGGTTTCAGCTCCGCAGATCTGCAATCAGACTCTCAATTGAGTCTTAAGCACAGGGCAGCACCTGACTGTGCCACACCTTCCCCAGCCAATCCTCAGTGCTGCCTGGACTGCACAGTGCAGGGCCTCGCATGACGTAGCTTGACTAAAAAGATTTGGGGCTCTGGCAGCCATGGTACTGGTGGTGGTTGCTCAAAGCCCGAAGCCCTTTTCAATCACTGGGCCTTTAGACAACTGCCCTCTTTCCCCTCCTTCAGCCTCATCACCCAACCCTGCTGTCAGCCCCGACAGTGGCCTGATTACCCAAGCGCAGATGTGATCTGATTGCTATTTGAACTCCTAGGATGCAGAAGTGTTGTACATTATCAGCACTGCACCTATCCCTAGGTTGGGATGGTAGATTTAACCTTCCTCATGGTGCTGTCCTCCATCCAAGTGCAGTCACATATTTGTGCTTTTTTGCCAGTGGAGTGGACTTCAGCCTTAGGATTGTCTATCGTGGGATGCGGTCATAGAAGAGCCCTTAGGATTGTTCCCCTGTGTGCTGATCATGCCACTGACTCTCACCTCTGTGCTCTCTGGGGCTCCCTGCTGGGCCAGATCCTCTGCTTTCCCCCAGACAAGGCATAGAGTTGGGGTTATTTGCCCCCTGAAGAACAATGTAGATACTGAACCACTTCAGTTCTGTGAGGATGCAGTTCTAGGGTACAGCACTCAGGAAACCAACCCTCAAAAGGGATCACAATCCCGGAAAAATCTGTCTTTCTCTGAGTAAAAGTTTGCCACAAAGAAAGCTCATGAGGATGTTTGTCCTTTTTATCAGTAAAAGAAAGGTATGACACTCCTTGCTCGTTCCCCCCAAGTAACAATTATTTACACTGGTAGGATGCAAAAGTGGCTTTATTAAGTACAAACAGTAGGATTTAATTGATAGCAAGTGAAAACAGACAGATGAAATTAAGTGACTAAAAAATGAAAAGAAAACACTCGGCTAGTTCTAATTCACTTTAAAAAAAAAAAAAAAAAAAAGGATTGAAAGTGTTTTCTTACCCGAAAGAGCTGTTCTTATTTCAGGCAAATCTTCAAATTAAAGATGATCTTTTACTCTGACTTGGATCAATTCTTTGTTTTCTTGTATCCTAGTATGCCTGGTTGTTATCTAGGCCAGCCAAAGGCCAAGATTTGATAACTTCTCCTTGCTTAAATAATCTTTCCCTTTGTGACGGGATGAGGTCACAGATAACCCCTTGGGGGTGCCTCCTGGGGAGCTCTCTCTCCTCACCATCCAGTCCTGCTGGGCCAGCTCCACTGGTCTCCCCCAGCCAAGGCCCTGAGCTGAGGCCCCTGACCCCACTGAGAAGCAGTACAGACACTGAACCACTTCAGGTCCAAGGAGAGTGAAGTTTAGGGCCCAGCCTCCTGAGAGAGCACTCCCCAGATGGGATCAGACCCCAAAGAATTAGGTAAGTCCCCTTTATCAGAGAAGGGAGGAATGTGCACACTGGTTGCTTCCCCAGGTAACAATCGCTTACACTGGGTTTGATAGAAAATAAAAATGGTTTTATGAAGTTGAAGCAGTAGGATTTAAGTAGTAGTAAGTGAAAGTAGGCAGAGCAAAGTAGGTTGCAAATCAAAACCACTTGGCTAATTCTCCACTGAAACCTCAGTGCAAACTTAAACTCACCCTAAAATCTCTTTTCCAGCTGCCCCTCCAAACCAGGGCTTTCTTCCATACCCTGGGGTCCATGGCCCCTTCTTTCAGATGCAGCCCAGCCAAAAGATCCAGGCCTCTCCTTTCCTATTCCTTTTGTTAAGGAGTTGAGGCCACTGCCTACCAACCACTGCTCAGACTTAAGGACAAGAGATTGTTTAACAGTGGCTCATCTAGAAGTTGTAGGTAACACCCTCCATGACTCCCATTCATTCATTTAAAACTCAAAAAGTATTCCCCACTCTGTGTGTCTAATTTTACACACACAAATGATACATACAACAGAGGAATATAAACAGAACCAGCAGATCATGACATGAAGATCGATGGGTTACATGAAATAATTCTCTCAAACCACCTTTGAGTTATGTATATTCATGTCCATGAGGCCATTTCATAAGGCATGAGGGTGTGTGTGTGTGGGGGGGGGGGGGGCGTCAAACCCTTAGAGATCTTTTGTTCTCTATTTTCCCCTTCCATGGAAAACTATCTGGCTAAAAATGGAATCCCAGTGCCAGGTGGAATGGTCACATGTCTTACTAGCCCAATCATCTTTGGATTTACAGTACACATAAGTCTGTTTACAAGTCATTAAGCCGATCACACCATCATTAAGGCTTCCAGAGTACCACTGACGTCTTTCATTAGCATATTAAAACCTATAAACAGTTTAATACTTGGTATTTCTAACTTTACACTCAAGAATGATACATGCACCAGCGTAAGAGATCCAGATCCAGCAGATTGTGACATTTAATTTGATAGGTTACATGAGGTATCTTTTCCAAAGCATCTTCGAGTTTATGCATATTTTTATTCATAAACCAATTTCAGAAAGCATGGGGCTGAACCATCACAATGTCTACACTGTGCACTCTTTTAGGCTGGCATGCAGTGTATGTAACACTGCATTCCCTCTTAGTACAGATAAAAATAGAAGTGCAAATGGCAAGGCTCTGCTTACATGTGTAAAGCCATTCCTGCACCCTTTGTGGTATGATCTCTACACACTATTTTTAGAAGTGTAATGTCCCACTGCCTTTCTGCTGCTGGAGTCTTTCCCTATTCCCTCCAGCAGCAGGGAAAGTACCCAGCTATTGAGGCCTTTCCCCACTACCTCCCCATTTCCAGAGCCTTTCACTGACATGGACATAGCCTTTCCTGGATACAGCCTGCTTTTCACTGTAGAATGATACCCTACATTCACATGATACCCTAAATTCACATATTTTACACTCTGCTGCCAGAGGTGTGCAGTATAGCCTAAGTGACTGACACATGAGATGTATAGTTCAAGGCAAACAAGACTTACTAAAGGTGCTGTGCCCACTTATATTAACTCTGACTTTGCCCCATATAGAGTTCAAATTGACCTAGGACTAAATTATTTAGATCAACTATGTGTACATCAGAATACTGCATGTTAAGTTGCACAATGGAATTGCACATATTGCCATGGGGACAAAAAATATCCATTTCCATAAAAGTTAAGCAGAAGAAGGAATCTCATATAATGAACAGAGGCCTAGTCAAGGCGATCTATGTATTTTCTCCCTCCTGGCTGATTACGGTAGCCAGTTACATTTAGGCAAAAAGTCACACACCATGAAAAAAAATCAGTCTAATATAAAATATAGCAGACCATTAGCAAACCACATCACTGT
Organism: Pelodiscus sinensis; assembly: GCF_052426305.1. Taxonomy (NCBI): domain Eukaryota; kingdom Metazoa; phylum Chordata; order Testudines; family Trionychidae; genus Pelodiscus; species Pelodiscus sinensis. Next base: position 90,895,969 of record NC_143053.1, read on the forward strand.
AAACTCAAATTTCTGTACAGAACATATAGTTCAAAAACTCTGTCCTGTGACTTATAATACTGTATGAGACTGACCCAAACTCACAGACATCAACCATAATAACTGCATTCCATTAGAAAACCTGTGATCCGTGAACCTGTGAGTGATCTTCACATTATGTCTAAAAAATCCAAAGGGAGCCATACCTCCATTTGAACATTTTTAGGGGAGACACAAATGAAAAAAGGATGAAAACCACTGCACTAGAACAATGGAACTATTGACCAAGACGAGGGGGCTTATGAGTCCAGGAGACAGATCTGTCACAGGACCTGGACCTAGGCACAAGAATTCACTTCCATAAGAACTAAGGGTTTGTTTTCACTACATGGTGGATCGATGCCACAGCAATAGATCCATCTACTAGCTGTTGATTTATTGTGTCTGCTTAGACACGACACATTGACCTCCGAGCATTCTCCTATCGACTTCAGTACTCCCTCGGATGAGAAGAGTAGCTGGAGTCAATGGGAGAAGAGCCCCTCCAACGTCACTACATAGAAAACACAGTGGCAAGTACTTCAATTTCAGCGAGGCTATTTACATATTGGAAGTTGCATAGGTTAGATCGACAGGGTGGAATGATGGGTGCAGTGTAAACTAGGCCTCAGAATGAACATGGAACTCACCATTAATAACTTTCAGAACCAAGGATGATCCAGAATTTTTGAAGCTCTGGCTCAAATTCCCACTCACTTTACTGGGCTTTGGCTCTGGTTCTAGATGAAAAACTAAATTATTTGACTTAACTTTCTCCTCAATTTCTTCATATACATATCAAGTATAAATAATAACATACATAAATATTTCAAGCAAACAAAAAAGACTGCGTACACTAAATCAAGCTACTTGTCTTGCAAGCTCATAAGAAAAAGAGAGAAAGATTATGATTGATATTTCAATTTTTAAATATTGAAAAAATGGTCAGATTCTTCTATAACAGTGACTATATAAATCTCTAATAAAAAAAACCCCGACCAACTAACAAAAAAAAAAAAAAAAAAACCCAGGAAGAAATGTTTTCTCTCAGCTGATACTAAACTGAATGTGGATGAGGGATTTTTGCCCTAGGGTTTTGGTTAGTTGTTTTTTTAACTAAGGTTGTGTGTTGACAAATTTTCTGAATCACCCAATTCTAATTTTCTTGTGGCAGTTATTTCCTTTTCAGTCAGGCTGCTTTTAAACATATATTATAAATAATAAAAATAGAAATATTGTATATCACATTTAATATAAAGTATAATATACATATAATATGCATATATGTGTACATTTTCCTAATTGTGTAAGAATGGCAATATTTATGAATTTATAAAGTGTACTAGAAATATTTTAGTCGTGAGTTGAAAGCACCAGGGCTTCTTTAATTCAAACCAAAGGTGCATTTAGTGGGGTGGAGTGATCGCCCACTGACCCAGAGAGGGAAGGGTCCCTCCCAGAGTCCTGGTGGGCAGCGCCTGGCCCCAGCATACCACCTGATCAGAAGACAGGAGGTGAAACTAGGACTCTAAAAGACCAGCCTAAAAGGCCAGTCAGCCCCCAGCTGCCAGAGAAACCAGAGGCTTCCCCTGTACCTGGGAGCATGAGAGTCAGGAGCCGCCCCAACCAGGAGACAAAGATGGTTTATATAACCTGCCTTCTAATGCACCTGCTCAACCTGCCAGCTCTGAACGTGGGCCCTGCTTTTCCTATGGCCACCTGGGACATTTACAGCAGGACTGCCCTAATATGGACTGCACTTTTGGCTGGCCTGCAAACCAGGCCCACCAAAGCTGATTGCACCCATGAGGATGGATCCATGGGAAGTGGCTGTGCTTTTAGACTCAGGATGTGGACAAACTATCATCCTCAAGGACATTATCCCAGTCCCAGTGGTGACTGATGGGGAGCTTCATCTCCAGTGCATTCACAGAGATGTAAAGACATATCCTCAGGCCTGGGTGGCCCTGACCATAAACAGTATAATTGAAGAAATGGTAGTGGGGGTAGACCCTACTCTAGCCTACCCAGTCATCCTTGGCTAAGAGGATGCCCTCGAGGGTGATCCGGTTAGTCATAGCCAGTCTGAAGCCTGAAGTGAAGGACACTCGGAAGAAAGTGAAGAAGGACAGGTGGAGACTGAAGAACTCGAGGGTTCAGGCCACTGTGTTTGCTCCCCCGGGAAGGATCTGACAACCACTCATCTAGCTGACTTCCCCTAAGAACAACGTGAGGATTCATCTTTGAGATTTGAGTATGACTAACTGGTCCGTGTCAGTGAGGCTGTCACTGACCCACAGAAAGCTGAAATGGTGTCCGACCACCACTATCGAGTGGACCGGGACTCTCAGACTCGAGAAGTCCGGGCCCAGCTAGTGGTCACTCTCACTCACTACCATTGGAAAGCGGTTCTAAGACTCATGCATAACATTCCCACAGCTGGCCATCTGGGGTAAGACAAGACCCTGGCACTGGTCTTGTCCCCCTTTTACTGGCCACGGGTTTACCAAGAGGTAAAAGACTACTGCTGCTCCAAATGCCAGTTAGCTGCCAACCCAGGGGTTCCATAGGCCCCACTGATACCCATGCTGGTGGTTGGTATTCCCTTTGAGCACGTTGCTCTGGACCAGGGGGGACTGCACCAGAAGACAAAAGCGGGGTTCAGATACATCTTAATCCTCATGGACTATGCAGTCTGCTTTCTGGAAGCCATCCCACTTTGAAATACTAGCACTCTGAGCTAGTGAAGGTCCTTGCTAGGATGGGCCTTCCCCGAGAATTGCTAATGGATCAAGGAACTAATTTCACCTCCTGGTTACAGCGGCAGGTCTGTAAACTGCTGGGCATTTGCAGACTCCAAACATTGGTATATCACCCCCAGACTGATGGCCTGGTGGAGTGCTTTAACTGAACACTGAAGGGGATATTGGGGAAGTTTCCCCCATCTGAACTGCAGCAGTGGGACCAATTATTCCTGCCCTTGTTGCTAGCTGTCCGGTAGGTGCCACAATCATCAACCCTGTTCTCCCCATTTGAATTCCTCTATGGTTGACAAACTTGTGGGGTGTTGGACTTAATGAGGAAGACCTGCGAGAGTGCTCCCTTAGCCTCCCAAGGGCTTCTCCAATACATCTTGCAGTTGAGGGAGCAGCTACCCCAGGTGGGGACTCTGGCTCAAGAAAATCTCCAGGCAGCTCAAGGGATGCAGGAGAGATACTACAACTAGGGAGCTCAGGAGAAAACTTCTGAACCCAAAGATTGGGTACTCCTTCTCCTTCCTTTGGAGGAGGAATTTAAACTCCTCGCTTGGTGGCAGAGCCCCAACGAGATTACCTACCAAATGGGTCCTATGACGTATGAAGTACATCCGGTGGACCGAAAAAAAGAAGCAAATCTACCATGCGAACCTCCTAAAGCCATGGGAGCACAAAGGGCTAATGATTACTCTGTACTCTCCTGAATCTGCTCTAGGTCCTTAGGTATCTGGTCCAGTGATGGAAGAAAAACTACTACTGGGAGACACACTGACAGACGGCCTGCAAAAGCAAGCTCAACGGCTGCTGGAGGCCTTTTGGAAGACCTTTACAACACTTCCTGGACAGACTACGGTGGTATTGCAAACAATTCAGAAAGTCCCAGACCAGGTATTTCAAGAGATTACCCGGCCCTTACCCCGACGGATAAGAGAAGTAGTAGAAAAGATGGTCCAAGAGATGCTAGAACTTAGAGTCATTGAATGGTTGAAAAGTGAGTGGCGAAGTCCCTTAGTGCTCGTGCTGAAACCTGACAGAAGTGTACAGTTCTGTATAGATTTCCAAAAAGTAAATGCCATATCCAAATGCAACACCTACCTGATGCCCCAAATTGAAGAACTCCTGGATCGCCTAGAAACTGCTATCTATATTACAACCCTCAATTTGACAAAAGGGTATTGGCAAATCCCTTTGGATTCAGATTCACGGGAGAAGACTGTATTCACCATGCCATCCAGATTATTCCATTTTGTTTGGATGCCATTCAGCCTTCGTGGCACCCCCGCTACATTCCAGTGCATGATGGACTGCCTCCTGAGCCCCTATATAGATTATGCCACTACCTACCTCAATGACGTTGTCATTTATAGTCAACACTGGGAAGAACATCTCCAAATGGCAGTAGTCCTTTGAATTCTTTGGGATGCTGGCCTCACTGCCAGCCTGTGTCCCCCCTGCCACATTGGGGCTGTGGACTGACCTAAAGCCAAAAACCCAGCACAGCTGACTCCCTCCAGAGAAACTGAGTGGGCGTGTAAGTGAGGTGGAGTGCCCACCTACTGAGCCAGAAGGATAGGAGGCCCTCCCAGAACCGTACTGGGCTACAGAGCAAAAGAATTCTGCAGTTGTTCTGAGCATCTTACATACCCTGAACTGTTTATGAGAAAGAGACAGCAGGTGGAAATCACCAGCAACCAGCATCAGCAGAGTATAGCTAAGGAAACAAAGAGTAAGGTCATTCAAATATGAAGGGATCAGACTGTTAAATGTATTTTGCATGAGAAGAGCAATCTTGTAATCAATACACTGTTTAGCAGAAAGTGCAAATCCTTCAACAAAGAGGAAATGTGTTCTGATTAGTTCAAGTGATAAACCTTGCTACTACATTATGAGCCTGCTGGAGCTGACAATTGCCTTATCAGGGAAGTCTACAAGCAAAACAGAAGTAGTATTGTGAGCTGCTATACACAAGAAAGGAGGGGAAAAAATTTGCCTAACTGAACAAGGAAATGGAACAATGACTTAACGGAGTGTGAAATCTGATCCATTAAAAGGAACACAGCTCATTTAGAGAAGGGGACTAAATGCACTTCCACTGAAGTCTCCAGGCTTTGTCTACATTTTTAGGGCAGTGGGGTCAGGGCACCAATGCTGTGAGAGAGCTCTTCCAGCACCTCCACAAGGAAAGTAGCTAAGGCTGTGTCAATAGTAAGAAACTATTTCGAAATGACTAAGTTTGACTCTCCGGATTTAAAAAGTTCAAACTTATATGTCCTCACTCTGGGGAATCTTCAAAAATAGTCAGAAATAGTGTGTGCACATTTCATGGAGCCTGCCTTGGACTTGGACTTAGAGCCCCAGGAAGCGCTCTGGGGAGGTTGCAAGGAGGGCAGATACTTCTCATGGTTGCTTGGTTTTGCAAACTGCAACAGGTGCTTACAGGGGCTCCTCTCTACGACCGTTTCTCACAAGCCACTCCTCCACTCCCTGCCCCCTTGTGGGGCAGAAAAGGAATGCAGTGGCCACGTGCCTTGTCATGTTCTGGTTGCCTGCACGGACACCACAACGCTGTCATTATGGACTCAGAGCTGGTACAAAGCACTGCCATGCTCATGGCTCCCATGCTGTGCCTTATGGTACAGTACTTTGAGACTGCCCACATGTTGCTCCAGATGGAACCAAGAGGACAAGGAGCATGAACCTACTGTGTGTGTGGGCTGGAGTAAGGTAGGCCTCTCTTTATGAAACTGATCGCGGGATTCCTGTGTGAGAGCATCATAGAGCTGAGTGCTCCAGGCTGGTGCTCCATTTGCACATCTGTGAACAAGTTGTTGTGTGACCCCCTCACCAAGCAGGTTGAGAGAGGAGAGCACCTCCCCCACTCCCCACAACCCATCTCCTGATCCTGCTTGTAGATAAAGAAAGTTAGAGAACTCACCAGAAGTGCCCTCCCTGGGGTAGTCGGAAGCCTGGGAGACAGCCTGGGAGACAGCCTGGGAGAGGGGACTGTCTCCAAGGTGGGCATCATGGCCTGCTCTTCGTCCTCCAAATCGTTGTCTTTCTCCTCCACCACCCCGCCCTCCTGCAGACTGATGCCAGGCGTGTGTGGGCTGGACTCAATAACCATGGTGAGGGAGGTAACCGGCTCCTCTCCCAGGATGGCATCCAGCTGCTCGTAGTAGCAGCAGGCGTGAGGTGATGCTCTAGATCATCCACTCTGCTCCCTGGCCTTGTGGTAGGCCTGGCACTGCTCTTTTATTTTGAGCTTGCACTGCTCCTGCTGTGCCCTTTCTCTGCCTGTCTGGCGGCAATCCTGCCATAGATGTTGGTAGTCTGCTTCTTGGTGTGAAGATCCTGGAGGCTGGTCTCCTCCCCCCACTTCTTGATGAGATCCAAGGTTTACATACAAATGTAGGCTGGACCTTTTCTGCATCCCTGGGCAGAGGAGGTCATGGCACCAGCAGAAGTGCTGTCAGAGGGTCCAAGGAAGCATTGGGGGTGCTCATGTCTCTGCGGTCTTTGCTTGCACAGGGCTTGCGAATGGCGATGTAGGGCAGACCAGTCTCCTGTTCCCAGGACTTTTACAGCTCTGCAGGAGGAGGAGATCCATGGAGACACTAGATGTGGTCAAAGCAGTCAGAGCAGACATCTGTGGGGGGCCTCCAGAGGCCAATTAGTTTGAATTAGCAGCACTGGAGTGTCCACACTAATGTTATTTTGGGCTTACAAGTTTAGAATTAGCATTATTCCTGATGAAAAGCAGGAGTACAGAATTCGAATTCCGTGGCCCGTTATTCCAAAAAAAAGGGCTTGGTAGTGTGGATGCACTGCTTACTAATTTGGACTTGAGGGGGTTATTTTGGAGTAAGGTCCTAGTGTAGACCAAGGCTAACAGTGCTGGAGACTGATTACACTAGTGCTTTATAGCACTATAACTTGCTGTGCTCTGCGGGGTATTTGTTTCTTTTTAGTTTTCCCATATTTTTATCCTGACTGACATCTGAATTCCAACATCTTGATTCTCTTTAAGAAAGAGGAGACAGACAGGGAAAACCAATGGTGAGTAGCAGCAGGGATAGAGAAGAGACAATGAGATTTATTCCAGCTTCCCTATTTTGATCAATCCCCCAAACATAGTGTAGCGGTGACAGCATGCATCAGATTACATCTTGCATTATTCCTTATGTTTTAAAAGGAAAATGCAGGGGTTGGGTCAGGAAGGCAGAAGAAATAACTTGAAGGAGAGCTTGTTAGATAATTATGTGATTATTTAAGCAAAGCTCAATATTTAAAACCATCCTCTATAACTGTGCAATCATTATTCGACAAATGATTACAACACCTGGTGCTGTGATTGTAGTTGTTATTTTGCCTGTCTGTTTTCTTGATGGTGACATCTAACTATCATTAGAAACTATATTTTTTTTGCAAATGGATAGTCAGCAGCTTGAAAGCATGCCTGTGTTGAACCTGGTCCCTGCTGACTCCATTTCTCACAGCAGCCATACAAAGACCACCTAAGGTACAGCTACAATAGCATCAAATGAGCATCTCTGTTATTACTATACCTCCTAGAGGCCCTCCTTCTGCTTATATGGGGCATACGCTCAGTAAGAGACACTTTCAGCTTCTAAAACAGACAAAGGGTGGGAGAATGGAAATCTTATTACCCTTGTGTAACAGATGGGGAATTGAGGCAGACAGAGATTAGATGACTTGCAGCCAAGAAAGCAATGGAACCCAGATTGCTCAAGACTGAGAATTTAACCACAAGTCTATTCTTCTTCCCTGAAGAAATATCATCTTCCTATCATATACGCTGAAGATTTAGGATTGGCATAATATAATCTCAAACTGTGGCAGAGCATAAACCAGAACTGGTAGGGAAAGGACTGAGTATGTGCTTGGCAGATTCCTGGGCATCTACCTACTTGGTTTGTGAGGTTGCTATCATTGTACGTATCCCAGGGTCCAAGTATAGCCATAAAGGTTGGGATGGCTCTTGTAATGTGCAACACAAATCAGAACTCGATTAAAAATGTGTCTATCGTGTTTGCCCAGAAAGATGAACTCCTGTATTAGAATTCTGTACATGTGTCATTGTGTTATATACATAACATCTACCTCATATCTTGGGAGAGTGTGAAACTGCAACCCAGAAGGCGCATAGTTTTTATGGGATTCTGGGAGGGGATGTTTTTAAGCTACTGTGGGCTAGTGGGGATCAACATTGGTTCTGGATGCCTTTGGCAGATGGGGAGAGGGGGTTTTTTTGTGAGTGGCAAAGGACAAAGACTCAGTGCATAGGAAATGTCACAGGGAGACCAAGAGAGGAAACAGTGCTACAGGCTGTTGAGATCCAGGGAATCTTAAAATTGCTGGGGATCCAGAGATGCAGATTCCCCTTACTACAATCTGATGGGCAGCAGGTAGAGGGAGCCCAACCAAAGCTATGATAATCTAGTTAAAGGAACAAGATAGATGGTTAAGATGACTTGGTGTATGGTCTTTGGTTTTACACCACAGCAAAAATAATGGGCTAAACTCTGCTCTTGTTTACACCCATAGTGGATGACTATGAGTCATCAGACAGAGGACCTACAGAGGTTCTGTTGTTGCAGTGACCACAGTATAAAATGAATGCAGAAAGTTAGCAAGGGCAGGTGAGATGGCAATTTAGAGCTTCAGGTTTAAACTAGAAAAAAGAACAGTAAAACAAAACAATATTATTAATTTTCAAATATATTACAAACTTCTACTCCTGATGAGCAGGAAGTGCATGCCTCAGCATCCTCATCCTGTAGCTGGATGCTGACACACACCAAAATTACTTTTTATTTTGTTTTCTTGCAGCTCAGAACACAGTGAATAAGTGTGCTGCTTGAGGATATCTAACCCCGTGTCTTTTCTGAAGAAGCAACAGTGAACCATCAGGCTCCCGAGCAGAGGTGCTTCTAAAGAAACTTGTGAGTGAAGATCAGAAATGTATCCTTAAGCAGAATTTATCCCCCAGGGAGCACCAGCTTTTTTTTTTTTTTGCTCATTACCTTTTTCTGAGCAGTAAGTGTATGATAAAGACTTCAGGTACAATAACTGTTCTACTATAGCACAGTACAGTTAATCCAATTGAAGCTATTTGCAACCAGTTTAGAATAAAGCGCTTTACCAGGCTATTACTAACAAGAAGTTGTAATAAGAATGGGGAATGGGTAAAGGCAGAAGGAAACTATGGAGAGAGGGGATTATACAATGACTATCCATCAAGAGGAAATAAATTTTTCAAGAGGAAATGAACTGACCATAAAACTGACCATTTCCACTGCATGCATCTGATGAAGCGGGTCTTTGCCCACAAAAGCTTATGCTCCTATAAATCTTTTAGTCTATAAAGATGCCACAGGACTTCTTGTTGACAATAAAACTGTTATTTTAATTAAATCATTTAAAAAGGACTTTAATTGAAATAAAGCTTTTTAAAGGAAAAGAAATGACAATTGAAAAAACCAGAGGGAGCATGGAGTTTGTTTCAAACACCAGTGGTCAACATTCTCATGAGAAGACTTAGACTTATTTACATTTTAAAACAGAGTTCCAGTTGACTGAGCTTCCAAATTAAAACAACCAGATCAAATACTGGACTAAGAGAGGAGCAGTGTGGTCATTCTGCTTCTACAAGTCTAAACTATAATTTTTGTACCTGACAACAATGACAATGTTTATAACCAAGCAAAGTTCCTAGGGAGGCAAAAGGAAGGTTTAACTGAAGAGCTGATATGTACTTCAAAAAGTTACATACAATTGAATGTCACTCTCAGATTCTAAATCATGACCTAATTAGAATCCAAGAGGACTGGTACAGATATCTCAGAATACCAGACAGGCACATTTGTCATTGTGAATCTGTCCTTAAAAGTACCTGAATCATCCAGTCTGTAATAGACAGTCTGACTATAGTGGAACATTTCTGGATGAAAGGTGCTATATAATTTAATATAAGCATAATATAGTATTTTAAACTAGAGCAAGACAAATAATACATTCTGATTTATTTATTTATAAACTTTGCTTTTTTCCCTTCCTCTCTTTCTCCTGGTCTATACTAAGGGATAAATTCAAATTAAGATATGCAACTTCAGCTATGTTAATTGTATAGCTTAATTCAAAGCATCTTAACTCGAATTTTGGCATCACCCACACTGCGAGAAGTTGAAGGGAGCACACTCTCCCTTTGACTTCCCTTACTCCTCGTAAAAACATGACTACTGGCACTGACTAGAGCACCCTCTCAGTTCAAATTAGCCTGTCTTCACTTGACCTGCTAATTTGAACCCTAGAAGATCAATTGCAGGTGCTTCAATCTTATTTGTAGTGTATACATGGTCTTTGAGAGTTGTCCATGAAGAGGTCTACATTTTCTTGAATTTATTGTTCTAATTATTTATTGTTTAACTTCTGCAAATAGCTGTTGATCTCTAGATTATTCATAACCTCAAATCTTTTTTTTTTTTTTTTTGCAGGTACTCAAAATTCAAAATCTATAGCTGCTTTAATGCAGCAATTAGGCCAGGTAGATTGCCCCATTAAGTGAATTAAATTGTGCCATGTAGGCAAGCCTTTTGTTGGGACTGTTTGCAAAAATGATTACCTGGATGAAATACAACCTGTGTGCAGAAAGCCAGCGCAAATCTTATGAAGTACTTATATCTCAATCAAGCCATTCTGTGTGAGTCTTAGGTAGGACTTGAATGGTACAGAAGCCTTTTATAGTTTTTGCATAAGGATACATTTCACTCTTCATGGAATAATCTTCAATATAACTTAAAATTCACTATAAATAATCTCCCAAAGAAAAAAAAAGAACACGTGTGTTATTTTGGAATTTAATCAAATTTGCAAAAAAAACCATGGAAATTTTAATTTGCCCTGCTCTATTTTTAATTGAGATTGATACAAAAAGGTCTGCTGGAAGTTTGTAGGCATTTCACCTGCATCATGAACCAACAGTCTGATAACCTACATTGTATTGGTGAAAGATCAAAGCGTACACATATATGTCAAAAAGGTGTTAATATGATAGTGATCTTTCTTCCAGTATTATGAAAAAAATGCACACACAAACAGATATCTATTTGAAAGGCTGTTAGATCACAATTACCTTGCTGTCCGTATAAAAATAGACACAGTGACAGTTTGTTAATCTGAATAACACGATGAAGAACATGCAATGCTCAGAATTAGTAGTCTCTTCTCAGTCAGGAAATTATAGGGATAGTAGACTCCTTATTAGTTTTTCGGAAATCGAAGGAAATCAGGTAAGTGAACATTACTCAAGACTTTGCAGGATGAAGCCCTAAATTAGGATGTCCCCTCAATAATTTTTTTAAAATGTTGATTCACCTCCTCTTAAACATGCTTCTCCTTATACATTCCTACACACTGAAACCACATTATCTGCATAAGAACAGTCTACACTAGGGAGTTATTTCAAAATAATGCCCCTTATTTTGAAATAACAAGCAGAGTGTCCATACTACCAAGCCCATTATATCAAAATAATGGACCAGTCATTTTGAAATCTGTACACCTGCTTTCCTTGGAGAATAACACTTATTTTCAAATAGTGGAGACGCTGCTGCTATTTTGAAATAACTACTCCGCAGAGTAATTGGGGAGTAATTACTCCTGAATGCTTCCTGGGGCTCTAAGTCAAGGTCGCACATCCACTATAACAGAGCCTGCCTCGGACTAATTTCGAGGCTCTCCCCTAGTGCGGACACACTATTTCAATGTTGTTATTTGGGGAGTTGTTAATTCAAATGTAGTTATTTCAAAATAATTCCCTGAGGTAGACATGACCTGAGTTTTCCTGCTGTGATAGTCCAGAGAGGTCACCTGGGCCATGGTCCAGACATTTTTAGGCATAGTCAGTGGATGGCTAGGGCTACAGAAGGCTTATTCCCTCCCCTATCTCTGTCCTCTGCATCATGGAATCATAAAAATGTAGGGCTGGAAGGAACCTCAAGAGGTCATCAAGTCCAGTTCCCTGTGCTGAGACAGGGCCAAATACTTAAGTCTTAGACCATGCCTGACAGACTCAGCACTGTTCCAGTGATATATCGCCCTCCTCCCAACCCTTCTCTCTCTACCAGAATTCTTAAACCATCTCTTTCATAAATGTTCAATACTGGGGAAGTAAACATTAACATCATTTCATTTAGCAATCCCTCCTCATTCCCTGGTAGTTCCCATGTCCTGACCTTCCCTATCTTGAGCAATCACAACTTCTGTACACTGCAGTGTTGATCTCCATTAGGAACCTCCCCTCTTTTCTCCATCATTCCCTCTGTTACTTTACTGTTAGGGACTATTCAAGTTGAATTTCTGTCATTATAGACCTATCCTTTCCAAAGTCTCTGTCTTCCACCAAGCTTTTAAAATTTGACATAGCGATCATATACTTTTTCAGATCTGCAAGCCTATGGCTGAGCTAAAAAGACTAGACAAAAGCAAAATGAAACAATAGAAGATAGACTGATAGATAAAATGCTTCAAGTTATTTAAAATACTAGAGGCTTTAAAACCCTAAGGCTCCTGAAGCCTGGGCCAGACAGACTGCAAATATGCATTTCTTTTTCAACACAAGCTTCTGTGTCTTTGATATAGTTTTGAAACAGATGTGTTTTGAGCTGGAGTTGGACTTGAAAGAGAAAATAAATGTTCAATAGAAAATATTTTTTCCTATTCAGAACAGAATCTAAAGAGAGAAAAACAAATTCTAAAAGATAGTGTTAATTACAGAGGAGAAACTCAAGTGATTCAGAGGTTCAACTCAGTAAGTGTTAAACAACTGAACTTTTGATCTGAACCTCTGCTGACTTGTTGAATCTTACAAGCATGTAGAACTGGACTTGAAATTACACTAACCAACCCCTTTGTGACACATCCATAACTTCCTGCTTCTGTTCTCATTTGATACGCCCCAAACAGCTTCTCTTGCAATACTGCAGAGTTCATTTTCAAGGCAGTGGTTCACAGTATGTCTGAAACTGAATCTTTCCACTCTGTTTCAACCACTAAAATCCTTGTCCATGCCTTGATTTCTTACAGGTCTTTCCTCCCTAACTCTCTGACCTCTCATTTTATCCATCTGTAATATATATCTTAAATACTGCTGCTAAAATTGCCTTTCTCCAGCCATTTCAATCATTGTCACATACTTCCTTTAGTGGTTTCCTCTCACCTCCCACATAGGTGACAAGCTGTCCAGATGACCAGTTGGAAAATACCGCAGTCTTACGATTCTTTGATCCAGAGCCCACTGAATACAATGGGAGTCTTTCCATTGTCTTCAGTTGGCTGTGGATCAAATTCAGACCACTCGAGCTGTGATTTGCTCCCTATGCAGTTACATTGAAAATGCACTGTTCGAAAACTGATGTGCTACTCAGACTGAACAGGGGAATCAGGATCACACTGTAAGTGCCTAGTAGTTATGCAATGCTATACAAAATATGCAGGGAAGATGAAGTCCCTGTACTGTTTCATAGTAAGTGGAATCAGAACCGAAGAGTCCATGTTCGATGGAGTTACTCTTTGTAACAAGACACCAGCAGAAACAGGGAATGCTGGGGAGTTAGGCTGGAAGCAACTCAGCCACAAGGACAGAGCAATCTACAGGTTTTAATAAAGTTCTGCTTGTTTATCTTAACCTGCATTCTGCCTCACTCTCTATATAAAACACAATGGCAACATCTGAGCTGACTTCATTGAAGTGTAGTGCCTGGCAGTGTAAGCCACGGAACTTAGTCATTTCCCCCCCTCTTTCTCCGCTGCCCTGATCCCCTTCCTCTAAGCCGTGGATTTCAGAGATACAAAACTAGTCAATGATAAACATGGTATGAGGCGTTTGAGCTGTACCCACACCTAGCCATGCATGAGGATGTCTGCAGCAAGAACGTAAAACTCTGCAGCAAGAGTCCCGTCAGCCTTGGGGAACTATTAATCCCCAATAGCAGAATGAATCTGGAGAGTGGTGCAGTTTTCTCGTTAAACACCAGTCTGAATGAGGGGAGAGGGATAAATTCCTATGTTACTGCCCTGTGCATACTGGCTGTTATTGACAGAATCCCTACTTGTGGACAGGGTAGTCTGCAGATTTTGGCCATGACACCTGAAGGATTGGCTAATCTGGCAGGACAATTTCACATTAGAGCCCTGCACTAGGGTAGCATTGCAGGGAGTATGGCAAGTGGAAACACATTAACAGTGTGTGCAAGAGCAGAAGATGCTCTTAGAAAGCCCCAGACTTACATGGAAGGTCACATCAGTCAGCTACGAGTACATCATGACTCTTTCCTTGATTCCAAGAGCATATTAGATTCAGGGTGTAGGAAAAGGAAAGCAACAAGGGACAATATCAGTCTCTATGCATATAGCGATGTTAACAGGGAAACATTCCGTGCAATTTCATCTAGTTAGTATGGTCAGTTAGTGGGGCCCACCGCAATGTGATTCCTTGGGGTGAATTGGACTACGACACACCCATTACAAAGAACAGATGTAATCTAATTCTGTCCAATGACAGCATAATCCATGCCCTAGGAAAATATGATGTTGCAATGACTGACCTGAACAACAATAGATGGTACCAACAGAAGTGATACACACCAACTCTTCCCTGGATGATCAAGGTAAGATCCTGGAGTAGCCCTTACTTATCACAAGGTACCCCTTCTGCTCCTGTCTTCCTCTGCATGCACAGACTATTTGGAGACTCTGCTTGTGAACAACACACTTGGTATATTGCCATTGATCCTCTGTCACCTTCACAGCACCATGCAGCATATAAAAACTCCCTCGCTCAGAGGAGCAAGAGGGAGAAGAGCTTTCTCTTTGAGATCTGTTCCTCTTGGCTCCACCGTTCTAGCCAACTACCTATCCAGCCTGTCTCTTCTCTCTTACACTTCTTTCATATTCTTCCATTCCCCAAGCACTTTAACCTTCCCCAGATCATTGCAATCTGCCCATCAGATTTCTTCCAGGTAATTTACTTGGTGATGCAATGATCAGAGTGCTGGTACAGCTGCTAGTGCCCGGTACTCCATCACAGAAGGTTAAGGGAGTTATGGTAGAGAAGCTGAATGAAACCATGAGAGAAAATGACAAGCTTTTCTCGTGCACAAGAACATAAAACTCAACCCAGGAAAAACGTGATTCAAACAGCATTAGATGATGTACACTGAACATCTGTTCACAGCAGATCCCAATAAGAGCAAGGCAGCCGGAGATGAGCCAGGTCCAGTGGGTACAAAAAGGATGTGGCACTGTATGGGAATGATACATTTTCGGTTCAAGTCCACACCTGGCTTCTGTAGCAGAACCCATCCATCTACTCACAATGCAAGGTCTTGTTCAGTGCTGGGGCAGCTCCATAATTGCAGGCATTCACACACTAAAACAAACACTAATGGATGCTTCTGTCATGAAGCACTGCAGTGCAGGACAGACATTGGCATAATGGTGTGATGCATTGGAGAAAGGTCTGGGTGGAGCTTTTTGCAGGAGCAGCCAACCACTTATGCCTGCCGAGCCCTGTCAGAGATGGGTCACTGGTATTCCTAAATATAAAACAGTCCTCTGGCTGTGGTATTTGGAGTAATGCTATTACTTCAGTGACCATTCCGTAACAGTGCAATCTGACCACAAACCCCTACATAAATCATAGCAAAGACTGTTCTTAGTGATCCAAAGAGATTGCAGTTCATGTTAATGTACCTCCAGCACCAACAAGTAGAAATTAGATATTGTCCAGGACAATTACCAACATTAACTGACACCCTGAGTACTGCATTTTCGCCCATCACCCAGTAGCAGGGGAGGAGGGGATCAAAACATTGCATATATAAAATAGCTGCACTACCTCCTCATTTCAACAGCAAAGCTTATGGAAAATGAATGAGGCTACCGAAAAGGACAGAGCTACAGATGGTCAAGAGACAGATTCCAGGAGGAGACAAAAGCCAAGTGCAAATTATGAGCAGAACCATATTTTCAAATGAAAGATGGGCTGAGTGCTCAGGATGAGATCATTTTTTTGACAGAGTTGTTGATCTTGCCTCGTACTTTAGCACTGATTATGGTCTTAGACAATCTCAAATGTGTGTTTACTGGCTGGGAAAGAATACACAACTCTGCTCTGTGATAGAAGGATGTGACATCTACTGGTTGTGTGATAACGGCTAACTGAAAAACACTGTTACTCTGTTACCACATGTCTTGCCCACCTGCCCATAGGAAAAAGTGGTGGACTTATTTATATTCAGGGAAAAGCAGTGCTTGATTACAGTGAGCTACTATTGACATTTTTAGGAGGTTGATGCCATGGCCGATACAAGCAGCAAACCCGTGATAGGCAAGCTGAAGGCTCACTTTGTGAGATATGACATTTATTGATGAAAGACCCCAATTTGCATGGAAAAATTAAAGGGATTTATACAAAAATAGGAGCTTGACCACTATATCTCCTCCCCAGCATACAAACAAGAATAATGATAAGATGAAATCAGCTGTGAAAATGGCTGTTACTTACACAAGGTAGTTTCTTCTGGTTCAGACCACTGGTCAGCATTTCTGGCCTACAGGCATAGTGTATCACAAGGTGTGGGAGAGTAAGAGTCCAGTGCAGGCACAGATGGGGTGAAGACCAAAACCCTGCTACAGTATCAGTGAGGATAAGCTGTTTCAGCCAGAAGGATGGCATTACCCTTGAAAGGAGATGGACAACAATCAGAAAAAATAGGTATTGAAGTACAGCTGGTCAGTCAAGGACTGACCTGTCCTATAAACAGGCATTCCTGTGAAGGTCCAGTGATTGGAGAGACACCAGAAGGAGTGGACTACAGCAGTTGTGAGGACTGCAGTGGAACCTAGCCCATATAAGCTGATTACACAAGAGGGACAAGTGAGCTGAAGAAACAGAAGGCACTTATGAGAAAGCCGACAACTCCCAGAGACAACCCACAGAGGTCTTCTCAGAGCGAAGACCAAGAACAACCTATACTCCACAGAGAGACAGTTTGCTCAGAGATGGGTGAGAGGGACATAGAGGTCAGGCTCATGTGGTCACCTATTGAGGAGCCCAAACTACCCCAAAGACTAAGGACACAGCAAAGACTGTGGGGAACCAACTTGGTTAGATCCTTGCAACCTCTGGCCCAGGGGACAAAGGGTGGGAAATTGGGCATCAATTATTTGGTTTTATATTTATATTAAAATGTTTGTAAAATATAGGTAGTAGAACTGGAGTCAGAAGGTCCAAAAAAGGCCTAGTATTGAGAGGAAAGAGTGGAACAGGTAGGATGGACACTCAAACTTCCCCACAATACTAGACATGCTGCTGTTTCCAGGCTTGGACTCACACTTTCCTGCATGACCTCACACACAGGGGGAAATGGTGCTGACTTTGGGTGTGAGATACTTTTATTCTATGTTAGCATGCCTTTAAAAGCAGGAACCAAATTATTTTAATTTCAGTTGCCTTACACTAGTAAACTGCTTTGTTGCCCTGAAACATACAGAAATGTAAATGATATTCAAGCATCTTGGTGTGGTATTGGCTGCATTAGCAATTCTTTTGTTATTCAGTAAGGGAAACAGTGGCAGATCATCTAGAGTACAAAGCAGCAAAAGAAAGGGAATAGCAGTAAGTACCTCAGGGTATGTCTACACTACAAAGTTAATTCGAACTAACAGATGTTAGTTTGAATTAACTTTGATAGGCACTACACATACAAACCGCTAGTTTGAACTTAATTCGAACTAGCAGAGCGCTTAATTCGAACTAGGTAAACCTCATTCTATGAGGACTAACGCCTAGTTCGAATTAAGTAGTTCGAATTAAGGGCTGTGTAGCCATTTAATTCGAACTAGTGGCAGGCTAGCCCTCCCCAGCTTTCCCTGGTGGCCACTCTGGGCACCACCAGGGAAACTCATCTGCCCCCCTCCCGGTCCCAGAACCCTTAAAGAGGCACGGGCTGGCTACGGTGCCCGTGCCAGGTGCAAGCCTGCCAGCACCCAGCCTGCAGACCCTGCAGCTGGCACGGCACAAGCCAGCCACCCGCTGCCATCCAGCCCTCTGCCTCTTCCCGGGACCAGGCTGGCGGCTCCCAGGAGCCTGCCCAGGTCCGCAAGAGGCGGGCACCCACCTGGTCTAGTGCAGAGATCGTGGACCTCATCCACGACCTCCGCACTAGGCACAGGAAAGTGGTCGTCTAGGGCAGGATAGCTGCCAGCCTGGCCACCCAGGAGCAGGTTTGCATGAAAATCAGGGTGGTCCAGTGAGACCCCCGACCCTGAGCCTTGAGCTTAGAACATAAGAATGGCCGTACTCGGTCAGACCAAAGGTCCATCTAGCCCAGTAGCCTGTCTGCCGACAGCGGCCAACACTAGGTACCCTGGAGGGGATGGACCGAAGACAATGACCAAGACATTTGTCTTGGGCCATCCATCTCCAGCCTTCTACAAACAGAGGCCAGGGACACCATTTCTACCCCCTGGCTAATACCACTCCATGGACCCAACGTCCATGAATTTATCTCACTTCCCTTTAAACTCTGTTCTAGTTCTAGCCTTCACAGCCTCCTGCAGCAAGGAGTTCCACAGGTTGACTATTTGCTTTGTGAAGAACAACTTTCTGTTACTAGTTTGAAGCCTGCTACCCATTAATTTTATTTGGTGTCCTTTAGTCCTTCTATTATGGGAACTAATGAAGAACTTTTCTTTATGCACCCTTTCCACACCACTCATGCTTTTATAGACCTCTATCATATCCCCCCTCAGTCTCCTCTTTTCTAAGCTGAAAAGTCCCAGTCTCTTTAGCCTCTCTTCAGATGGGACCTGTTCCAAATCCCTGATCCTTTTAGTTGCCCTCCCCTCTCCCACTCTCTGTCTTCCCCTCTCCCACCTCCTTTTCCCAGTCTCCCCGAGTTTTGTTCAATAAAGAGAGTTTCTATTTTTGAACACGTGTCCTTTATTTTGTACATCAGGAAGGGGGCTAGGGAGGGGTAAGTGGAAGGAGGTGAGGTAGGAATGGGGTACGAGCCCCCGATGGGGAGGACTGGGCTGGCTCTGTGGGCTTCGGGATGGAAGCTCTCCTGCAGTACCCCGATTGACTGACCCCCCCCCCCCTCCGGATGGCAGCCTGTGGCAAGTGCAGCTGGGCTGATGGCCGAGTGCTGTGATGTGCCTAGTGTGGGCATTCTGGGAACTCCAAGCCAGGATTGCTTTGCAAGCGGGGAACCCCTGAGAACTGTCTGTCCAGGGTGGGGGTCGGGACCCTTTAAGCACAGCTCTCGGCTAGCCTGAGACCTCAGCTCCATGCTCTAAATCCTAATCTGATGCCCTGCCGGCACTGCTTCCGGCCATCCTTAACCTCAGTTCAGGGTCCACTCAATGTGGACATGCTAGTTCGAATTAGCAAAACACTAATTCGAACTAGTTTTTAGGTCTAGATGCACTAGTTCGAATTAGCTTAGTTCGAATTAACTAATTCGAATTAAGTTAGTTCGAATTAGCGCTGTAGTGTAGACATACCCTCATTAGCAATATTGTGCTACAAGTGTGTGAGACCCCACAGACTTCAAGCCAAGCAATCAAACAGGTTATGCTCAATGGATGGCTGAATAGTTCCAATGAAAATCTTGCTTTGATGACATGTGCCTACAGCTACCAGTTCCTAATTTTGCCTGCAGTACCCATCTCTATCTTTTGCCATCCCATACAGTGCACTTCTCTCTCAATTCAGTACCTTCAAGGTACATGAAAGCTGTGAAACAGCAAAATTATAAAATAATGGCCCCTGCTGTACCCACTCATAGTGTGTAGATTGCTAAAATGATTAGATATATCCATTTTAATGACAGAGGAAGATTAGTAAAACAAACTTAAAAAAAGGTACATGAGAACATATTTTGTGCTATTGATGATAATCAAGCCCAGGACATTTAAAATATTATTTGTATGTATTAGTCTGTGGATATATATTAGGTCAGGTGGCAGGAATTTCTCTTCCATCTTAACTTTGTAAAGTGCCTTATACGGCATAACAGAGGTGCCATAAAGTAGAAGCATCCCGTCAGTTCCTGCTTGCCTTTTTCACAGAATTAGGTATTGTTTGCCGCAGAAACCCCCTGCAGCACCTCCAGCTGTGTCCCTTCCCAGCTCCCTCTCCTCCCTCACCCGCGACTCTGGAAGCATCCTTGTTTTGGTAGCATGCATTATAGCAGTGGTCCCCAACCTTTTGGGGCTCCCGGGTGCCCAGGGGTGGGGCCTTTCATGCAAGGGGCACCCAGGGGCAGGGCTGCATATGTGCCGCATGCCCGGTGCCGGCACCACCCATGCGTAGCACTCCCGGGGCCGGTGCCACTCCTGTGCTGCATGCCCAGGGGTGGAGCCGCCAATACGCCATGTGCCCAGGGCTGACACCGCTCCTGTGCTGCATGTCCAGGGGCAGGGCCACACATATGCCGCGTGCCCGGGGCCGGAACAGCCCATGCGCTGCATACCTGGGGCTGTGCGCCCAGGAGCCAGCAGTGCCCATGCGCTGCGCAGCTGGGGCCAGCGCTGCTCCTGTGCCGCATGCCCTGGGGTGGGGAAGCCCATACGCTGCTCTCCTGGGGCTGGCACAGCCCATGCACTGCACACCCAGGGGCGGGGCTGCCCATGTGCTGCACGCCTGGGGCTGACGCCGCCCCTGTGCCGTGCGCCCGGGGGCCGGGCCGGCCCTGATCAGTCGGCGGGCGCACAGAAATGGCCCCAGAGGCGCCATGGCACCCGCGGGCACTGCATTATAGTAACCCCATAAAGTGGTATTGTGTATTAGTAACCTTATGTTATCTCTATGAGCATATCTACACAGCAGGGCAAAAGTCGAATTAAGATACACAACTTCAGCTATATCAATTGTGTAGCTGAAGTCAAAATAGCTTAATTCAGCTTTTGGCATTGTCTACACAGCAGGAAGTTGAAGGAAGAACACTGTTCCTTAGACTTCCCTTACTCTTTGTAAAATGAGGGCTATAGGAGTTGGAATAAGAAGTCCTCCAGCTCGACAGTCTTTCAAAATAATGGCTTGCTGTGTAGATACAATTTTTTAAATTTTGAAATAATGTCAGAAATAATGCTGCTGTGTAGATGTATCCTAAGAGCATTTCAAAAAAAGATGTCTTTAGTCTGGTTTAAGTAATGGGCTAAAATAGCAGTCAAGACACCATAACTAGTTTTTAAGTACCGTATTTTCCGGCGTATAAGGCGACAGGGTGTATAAGACAACCCCCTAATTTTCTAGTTAAAACATAGGTTTTCGTCTTATACTCGCTGTATAAGACTACCCCCCCTTAAGAGACCAACTGGCAGCGCACCAGCGCCCCTCCGCCTCCCCGGCTTTGCTCCCGGTGTCCTGGTCTGCTGGAGACGGTCCCCAGAAGACCAGGGGCACCGGGAGCAAAGCCGAAGTGGCGGCGGGGTGCCGCGCTTCTGAGGCTTTGCTCCGGCAAAGACTCAGAGGTGTGGGACCCCGCCGCTACTGCGGCTTTGCTCCCGGTGCCTCTGGTCTGCTGGGGACCGTCTCCAGCAGACCAGGGACACCGGGAGCAAAGCCTCTGAGGATGCCGGCAGCGGGACAGCCCAGAGGGGGGGGAGGGGCTCAGGCAGCGGGGCAGCCCAGACGCGCCTGGGCTGCCCCACTGCCGGCTTCCCCCGAGGCTTTGCAAAGCCTCGTTCGTACCTGCAAGTCGGGGACAGCCTGTATACCCGGCGTATAAGACGACCCCCGATTTTTGGGGGATGTTTTTTAGTATAAAAGGTCGTCTTATACGCCGGAAAATATGGTAACTTGGATTAGCAGCTCAAAATTAACCCTGGCTCCCTTTCAGGCTATGATTATCTTGAGGTAGGAAAGCTGAGCTGCTTTGTCTTCACTACTATTTTAACTTGATTAGATTAGTTTGTGATAGTTAACTTGAGTTGGGAGAACACCTTTGTCTGCAGTGTAGACATAGCCAGTGAACTAGTCTAAATTAGAAACTGTTTGTCACTTATTCTAGCAAAGAAGTGCTTTTATCAGTTCCCTGAAAGAAATAAGTTTTACAGGTTGCAGCTCTGAAAACTGGCAGTCTCTAGCCTGGCAACATCCATGGTCATGCTCCATGACTAGAGAACCTGGGAGCCTAATGGCAGGAGGGACGGCAGCCTGGCTGGGGTAGGGACAGAGGGACCAGAGCCCCATAGCACAGTGCTGGGATCTAAGCAGGAGAACCCTGGCAGCTCATGACAGTATGGGGCTGGGGAATCTTGGCCATCTGCAGCACACAGGGTGGGGACTGAAGATATCTGGCCCCCCGTGGCAGCGTGACGTTGGGGGCTGAAGAATTCCTGCTGCCAGCAGCAGCATGGATCTGTGGGCCAGAGAACTTTGGCTGCCCATGGCAGCATGGAACTGGGAGACAGAGAAGGTTGGCCACCCACGACAGCATGGGGCCAGGGCTGGGGGGCTCAGTGGCAGCAGGGCAGGCAGTCCGGCTAAGAAAGTAATAGAGGGAACCAGAGGCAAGGGGCCAGCTGTCTCGGAGCCGGAAGCAAGGGACAACTCCCCTGGTCCAGCAAATTCTCTTGATTGGCCCTGGGCAGATCCTGGTCAGTAGTGTTCAACCAGTAGTGTTTAAATTGTTCATACAATAACTTTTTGCTGGCATAGAAACACGCACACAAAAGAGCACTCTCAGCTTTCACACACATTGTGACCATTACAATTAGTCACTGTTCACTTCGCTCAATTTCAATTTGTTGTCTTCAAAGACAGACTGTTCAGGAGTTTTCAAGGACATTTAACTAATCTATTTGAAAAGGCAAAGTAACAAGTTTTGGAGTGACAGAGACACAAACAAGTGTTGGACAAGTGGAATTTTTTTTTAATTACCTACAATTTTAAAACTGGTCAATTTCCTCCAGACTTTTCAGGGAAAAAAATGTCTAGCCATCTGAATGAGTTACATGATTTTTTGAGCTAAAACAATTTCAATAGCCCACATTTTAGGAGAATAAATTATAAAAATAGGATTTTTTAATAAAACCTGCTTGCAACCATGACTACAGATGAACTACTTCCCCTGTATTTCATCTAAACCTATCAACCTTTTGTTCCTTCCCACTTCTCCATGTTATAAAAAGTTTCCCTTCTCTTCCATCATTTTACATCACTTTGGACAATTAAGAGACCAAATAGTAAATTTGTTACATGGTATAGTCACACGCATCAATCAATCAATCAAACAAACAAAAACAAAACAGCAAAAACCCCAACAAAAAGAACAGCCGGTTGTGTTATGTTACATAATTAACAGGATTGGTCAATAATCATTTTCCCATTGGGACAGTTATTACTTCCCTTATTTAAAGGCACACAAACATATCTTAAGACATGTTGCACTGAAAATCTTAACTATATCAATTTGTAATAAAATACTGAAGCAATGCATTAAAACCAGGCTTATGAATTACAGATGCATTGTAACAGGACCTTTACTTTGCTATTTTGCATAATATGGTGAGATGTTTAATACAATGGAATTTTTATGCAGATAGCTTTTTAAATTTCATAATGTCAGCTTATCTGTTCAATGTCTGTCCAGGAAATATACTAACTGGTAAATAAATGTTTACCATATTTTTATCCTGTGCATGGTAAATTGGTTCTAATTAGGCAGGATTAGAGTGGTATTGATGCATGCATGTGAAATAAAAAGACGACCACTAAAGGCCAATTTACAGTCTCATTATTCACCACATGTGAAAATAAAATAGGTTTGGCATGAAAAATGAGGATTCTTTGTCAGTGATCCAATGACAATACATTTGGAACAAGTTCCTACTTCTCATATTGATAGCAAATATCTGATCTGAAGGAAATGATTCTTTCAGTTTTTGAGATGTGATGCCAGCTCATACTGAATTATGTTGCATTAGTTCATATGCCAAGAAAAAATTATGTGAGACACAGTGTAAAGAATGCTACAAAAAGATGAAAGTTTTAAAGAAAAAAGTGATACAAGCAGGAGTGTCTTCTACTTTTTTAGAGAACTTGATAGATCATGAACTATGGCATAGTCATTTCTTACCCACAATTGTCATATACCATTTGAATATGTAGTGCCTGCCTGCCAGGCAGCTATTGTTGTTACTATAATTATTTGTTTGTATTGTAGCAAAGTCTAAGATCCCACACCATGAATCTGAACCCCACTGTATGAGCATAGTTCAAACACAGAACAAAGAGACCATCCCTGCCCACAAAAAACATATTAAGTCTAAACTCATCAGTTAGTATTTAATAAACAAAGAGAAAAAGGTAATAGCTAGAACTTAAATTTTTTAACCATAATTTTACCATGGTTTATTATGCTGTCACATGATATGATGCTCTCTTGTCATTTATTTTTCTTCAAAGCTGCCTAATAATGAAACATTGCATTGTATACCTACGTTGTTTTCTGCTTCCTGAGTGGAGATGAATGGGGGAAACCTGGGCTGGCTAAAAGTTCTGTATGCATCACTTAAGGCAGGTGAACAAACTCTGAACAAATAACAATAACAATAGAAATGTAGCTAATGCCCTTCACCACACAAGATTCCAAAGTCCTTTATTGCTTCTCCGTTGTTAACGGTTCTAAATCCTGCTGGAAAGGGATAACAAGTGGAGTTCCTCAAGGGTCTGTTTTGGGACCCGTACTATTCAATATCTTCATCAATGATGTAGATATTGGGATAGAGAGTACTCTTATTAAGATTGCAGATGATACCAAACTGGGTGGGGTTGCAACTTCTTTGGAGGATAGGGACATAATTCAAAATGACCTTAGCAAGTTAGAGAAATGGTCAGAGGTAAACAGGATGAGGTTTAATAAGGAGAAATGCAGAGTGCTCCACTTAGGAAGGAACAATCAGTTCCATACATACAAGATGGGAAGCGACAGTCTAGGAAGGAGCATGGCGGAAAGGGATCTAGGGGTCATAGTGGACCACAAGTTGAATATGAGTTAACAGTGTGATGCTGTTGCAAAAAAAGCAAATATGATTCTAGGTTGTATCAACAGGTGTGTTGTAAGCAAAACTCGTGAAGTCATTCTGCCGCTCTATTCTGCACTAGTTAGGCCTCAGCTGGAGTACTGTGTCCAGTTCTGGGCGCCACATTTCAAGAAAGATGTGGAGAAATTGGAAAGGGTACAGAGAAGAGCGACAAGAATGATTAAAGGTTTAGAGAACATGACCTATGAAGCCAGGCTTCATGAACTGGGCTTGTTTAGTTTGGAA
Organism: Pelodiscus sinensis; assembly: GCF_052426305.1. Lineage (NCBI taxonomy): Eukaryota > Metazoa > Chordata > Testudines > Trionychidae > Pelodiscus > Pelodiscus sinensis. The sequence goes on from NC_143053.1 coordinate 90,921,102, forward strand.
AAAAGAAGATTAAGGGGGGACATGATAGCGGTTTTCAAATATCTAAAAGGGTGTCACAAGGAGGAAGGCGAAAATTTGTTCCTCTTGGTTTCTGAGGACAGGACAAGGAGTAATGGGCTTAAAGTGCAGCAGGGGAGGTTTAGATTGGACATTAGGAAAAAATTCCTAACTGTCAGGGTGGTCAAATATTGGAATAAATTGCCAAGGGAGGTGGTGGAATCTCCCTCTCTGGAGATATTTAAGAACAGGTTAGATAGACATCTGTCAGGGATGGTGTAGACGGAGCTTGATCCTGCCTTGAGGGCGGGGGGCTGGACTCGATGACCTCTCGAGGTCCCTTCCAGTCCTATTATTCTATGATTCTATGATTCTATGATTCTCACTTAGATAATTTTCTGTAAATTGTAAAAGTGGAAAATTCATCCATGGGCTCCAGAAATATAGGCTGAGAAACTCTGAACTACAAGGCTATGTCTACACTGGCACCCTTTTCTGGAAATGCTTAAAACGGAAGAGTTTTCCGTTATAAGTATTTCCGGAAAAAGCACATCTACATTGGCAGGATACTTTTCCGGAAAAGCACTTTTTCTGGAAAAGTGTCCGTGGCCAACGTAGACACGCTTTTCCGCAAAAAAGCCCTGATCGTCATTTTAACGATCGGGGCTTTTTTGTGGAAAAGACTACTGTGCTGTCTACACTGGCCCTTTTCCAGAACAGTTTTTCCGGAAAAGGACTTTTGCCCGAACAGGAGCAGCATAGTTTTTCCGAAAAAACACTGACAATTTTACAGTAGATCGTCATTGCTTTTCCGGAAAAGCAAGCGGCCAGTGTAGACAGCTGGCAAGTTATTCCGGAAAAGCGGCTGCTTTTCCGGAATAAGTGGCCCAGTGTAGACACAGCCCAAGTGTCAGACTGCGTCTACACTGCAGTGCTATTTTGGGATACCTGAGGTATCCTGAAATAGCTATTCTGCATCTTTTGATCGCACCGGTTATTTTGAAATATAATGGGCTCACTATTTTGACGTGCCTGTAAACCTCATTCCACAAGAAGTAAGGGATGTTTCAGAATAGCAATTTATTTTGAAATAAGTGCTTTCAAAATTGACTTGAAATAAGCTATACTATTTGCATAGCTTATTTCAAACTATGGGTGCAGTGCAGATGCAACTTCAGAGGGGTAACCGTGTTAGTCTGTAACTGAAAAAACTTAACAATGAATGGTCCTGCAGCACCTTAGAAACTAACAAAAAAATGTAGATGGTATCATGAGCTTTGTGGGCACAACCCACTTCTTCATATGAATGGACTAAGGGGTCCAGGGTACCAATGCATGTACCAAATTACAGTGGTAATTTTTCAGCAAGTCAAAAGAATGCTCTTTTGCTGAATTGTTCAGTCTGAAAGACAAAAGGTATTTTAAATTAATCTACCATATCAGATGTTTCTCCTTGTTCAATTTCTGATAAAGGAATTCTTGCATATGAAAAAAGTTTTGGTTTACCTGGACTTTAGTTATGGCAGAATGTTATAATTTCTTTTGAAGAAAGAGGAGTGTCCAACCCATTGAATTAGGGTACAATTTTCAAACGTATCTAAGAGACTAACGTGCCTAGTGATTTGGGCTTGATTTTAAAGATATTTAAGTATCTAAAGATGGAGAGAAAGGCCAGATGAGATTTTCAAAAATTCCTGGGCACCTATTTCCCATCAATTTTAATTGGAGACAGGTATCTAAGCACTTTTGAGAATTCTTTAGGCACCTAAAAAATTCTCCCAAAGTCACTTAGATCTAAAACCTCAGAGTCTCTAGTTGCCTGACTACACTGAACTTAGGCACCTAAAGACATTTGAGGAGCTGGACTATAAGCATTTTTGAAACTTTTATCTTTATCACCTCTGTATGATGTTGGTTACCTAGCCTTACGTGTAATTTTAGAGGGAGCCTAGGAAATTTCCACCTGCTTAGGGACATGAGATGGGACGAAAGTTCAGCATCATGGAAATACTGCCAGCAACAGCAGCAGTACTCTCATCATACCCTTTACCCTGCTGAGAGCTGTGTGCAGACATGAGGACTCCATTAAGCAATGCTACACCGAGCAAGTCCTTTCAAAAATGCTATCCCAGTCATTCAGCAGAGGGAGCCAGCACATCCAGAAGAATTACCTTTCACTTTGCATCCTAACTCCACAAAAACTATTCTATATTTTCAGGAGAAAGACCCTTGGAATCCAAAAGAAAGTACTACTGGTTAGAGCCGAGAAAAGTTCCACCGTGAAATTCTGTAATTTCAGTGTTTGTTCTTAGCTTGAAACTAGACTGTGACGGATGAACCAGGCCTGGAAACCCCCTGCTGGAGGCTTGTGACCTAGCCACACCCTGCTGCCAGAGAGAGGTCTTCCAAGGAGCCTAGAGTGGCTGCCCAGGAAGCAATCAATCATGGGTCTGTAAAAAGAGCTGGAGACTAGAACAGCAGTCAGTATATCTGGAGCCTTCAAGGAGGGGGCCATCTGGCTCATCAGATGCTGGGGTGTGTGTAGTAGTACCCCAACAAATGATCAGAGGGTGCACCACTCACCAGGTGCTTGAGTATGGCCTACGGCTGAGAGGCAGTCTGACAGCTATGGTTGGAGGGTGGGTGGGGCTCTGTGCTTCTCTAGGAGAGGGGGTGGCAAAAGGGTAGGTCTGGTCTGGTATGGACAGAATAGGATGTGATATGATTGCGTGTAACTTCCACAAGCCTCTGGTTCACCCACCACCTATTGGTATCCTATCTACCAAAGCCCCAGCTCTCTAGCCTGGAGAGGGGGATGTGATGGGCTCCCCCCAGGGTGCCATCTGGAACTTGGGTACCATTGACATTCACCAACCTGGGGTCCCTCAGCACTGTGCTGCTATGACAAGCTACAGACTGCTTGTCACCTGCACATTGAGCAGCCATTTCATGAGCCAACAATAGAGAGGCTTGATACTACAGCCAAAGGACCCCAGAACTGTACCTTCCTGCCCTGGTCCAAATCCCAGTCAGTATGAATTTATAATCCCGTTCACTTCCCCCCCCCCCCCCCACACACACACTGAAACTGCCCTTTCAACCGCATGGGCTCCTTTACTACGTCTTGCTGTGGGCAGCCTTCAAGCTGTCTATAGCACACACACAAATAAGGCTCCTTTGTTGAATTACACAGAGTCTGCAATCAGTTCCGTGTGGGAAGACTCAGCTCAGAGATTGTCTAGCTCTGAAGTCCATACACCCTCTGGAGTATAAACCCACAATTATATTGTCTTGCACTATATAGAGAACTATATAGTGCAGGGCTACTCAACTTTGGAAGCCCCGGGGGCCACAATGATACTCACAGCACATACTGAGGGCTGCAACTTAAGTGTGGTTGCATATACATGCAAATATACATGCAAATAGCTTATTTCACACTGATGGGCATGAATACAAAACACTTCCCACAATGTCCCAGTGGCACCTCTTCCCTAGGGGTTAGAAATGCCAACACCCTGTACCTGTCTGTTCTAGCCAGTCCGTCTGCTTGCGTCTTTCAATGCTCACCCCGCCTCACTGTTGTGGAATATGTTCCCAGTGGAGACCATGTTCAAAAGATCTCACCCCCCAAGCCGCGTGTTGAGCCCCACATAAACCCAAACCATACCATGGGCTACAAAGAAATGATCCGTAGGCCACATGTGGCCCGTGGGCCATGTGTTGAGTAGCCCTGATATAGTGTAAGCTCATAAAAATTGTCCCCTTCCTCACTAAGGAGGTTGATATGCACATTCTCCTCTTTCCCATTATGAATTGCACAATTGGGTTTTAGAATAAACAAAAATAAGTTTATTAACTAAAAAAAGATAATGTTCAAGTGATTGTAAGGGATAGCAAACAGATCACAGCAGATTACTGAGCAAATAAAACAAAGCATACAAATTAAGCTTAATTGTTAAACAATACTGGATATATATTAAAAAAAAACCTCACCCAAATGTTGTTTTAAGCAGATTGCAGGGTTTCTTGAAGATAGACTGCATGGGTTGCAGCTTAAATGTCCAGGTATGCTTTTCACAGGTTAGACCTTTATTGCCTGCATTCAGCCACTGCTCCTCCTCCCCCTTGCTTAGTTCTTTTGTTTCTTGAGGTGTTTTCAGGAGTCTTCCTTTTAAATAGGATATGTATATGGCAAGAATCCTTTGTTTACCAGTGGGATCCCCACACCTTCTTAATGGAAAAATACTGGACATTCAGGATGAAATCTAGTACCAGGAATTACTACAGTGCAATAAATAGAACATAATGAAATGAAATATATAATACATATGTCCAAAGTCTTGTGGTCTGAAATTATAGAAGGTAGAGAGTTAAGTACGCTCATCTGTGGTGAGTTTGTAGAAGTACAGCAACATAGTAAGTTTCATTTGCATAAGCTTTCTACCTTAAAATCTTCCAAGTAGCAGTTGGGGAGTCATGGAAACTGCACTCAGACTCTGAAATGGTTGGATAGTCGGACTGAACTGAGAGGATCAGGGCTCCCCTGCCTTGTGGCTAAGAGTGTATCACTGGCAGCAAAGACAGTGCTTAGGGAAATGACAGATCACTGATCCACCTCCTCCAGTGAGGAGTGTGTGAAATGATGACAGAAAGAACTTCATGATGAAAGATGGCCCAGAGGTGGCTCTTTTGCTGAAACTGTGGAGGGAAGCAATACAGCTAAGCAAACTCTAGCGAGGACCTCTATCACCAGCACAAATAAAGTTGAAATTACACAGATTCAGTGTTTGGGGAAGGTTACTCAAGTTAAATATTTAGTTTTCCCATACTCATGTAGGAGTGTGAACCAGTGAGGTGTGTATTAACTTTAAGAGGAACCTCTAGATATTTGGGAATGGTCCTTGTTGATACCGACAGCACCTGGAAGAAAGATTTAGGTTACAATGTCTACACTGAAACTGGAAGGGTAATTTCCAGCTTGAGTAGACATAGCCTTTTATTTTCAATGTTGCCAGTGCTACTGCAGGTATCTATGATATGAGTTGTGCCAGGCTGCAGGTATCTATGACATCATGAATGGAGCCAGACTGTAGCAAATAGCTGCCCAATTATAATTCAGATTTATACTTGGGCAGCTAACCTCTTCTGCTGCTCACACCACAGTGGTGACCCTTCTATTTTTAGCTTTCTATCACAGAGCTAGTACAAGTATGTCTATTCAGGCTGGAAATTTCACCTTGCAGCTTCATTGTGGACTTACACTATGATTTCCGCAGAATCACAGCTCATTCCTTATTCAAAAAACCCTTGTCTTTCCTTCATCCAATTATGCATACGCAACATAACACTACAGAAATCTTCCAAGGAAAAGTCATTTTGCACAATACAATTGCTAAAACTACTATGTGCAGTATAATGCTGGAGAGAAGGAAGCTTGTAATTTTAACTTTTGCAGCTATAAATCAGTGGTTCTCAACCTTGCCTGGCTACTATGCCCCTGATTTGTCTTGCATACACCCGAGTTACACCTCATTTAAACAATTACTTGCTTGCAAAAATCAGACAAATTCAAATGTGCCACATCATACTATTACTGAAAAAAATGCTTCTTTTCTCATTTTTACTATGCAATTATAAAATAAATTAATTGGAATATAAATATTGTACTTAAATTTCACTGTGTAGTACAAAAAGCAGTATAAACTAGTCATTGTATGAAATTGTAGTTTGTACTAACCTCACTAGTTCTTTTTATTTAGCCTGTTATAAAGTTAGGCAAATATCTCGATTAGTTGATGTCACCCCCCACTCAGAAGACCTTTACATACCCCAGGGGTACACGGACCTCTGTTTCAGAATCACTGCTGTAAATGATGTTATGGAATGAAATTAGACTCCACATTATTTCATCATAGCTTTTGTAGGTTCATCTACTGTATATATGACTTGCTGAATGTTAACCTAAACCAGAATTAATAGCATTTCTATTCATTGTGTCTGATGGTCTTTCCTATTTCCATGATTTCCTGTGAATAATTCATACAATCTAATATACTTTCCTTTTAATTCTGTAACATCAGGACATTTAATTTACGGACAAAATCTGTAGAAAAGTTCCTTCTATCAAATGAATGAATTAACTCAGAATGGAAAATGATCTTGATGGTTAGTTTAATGCATTCTGTCCCCTCTACCACCTCCCTCCAGATGAAAAAGACAAAAGGGGTTTTGTTGCTGCTTATGTTTGGGGTAGGTTTTTTTGCGCTCTCTTTTTTTTTTTTAGTCTGGGCTGCAGCACGGTAAATTCTAATGAATAATTCAAATGTAATGGGAAAACAAAACTTCCAGAGCCCCAGTTACTCATTATTAATTGTAGATTTTCTCCTAATATTCTGCAAATAATATTGCATTGGAAGTCGGTACCCACAAAAATCTAATGAATATGATGTGAAGCATTTTTAAAGTCTTTAACTTTCACCAAAGGTGCAATGAAATTGCCTTGGGTTATGTGCATAGATCATCCCAAGAGTCATAAAATGAAGAAGATCTTTTCTGTTTCTGAGAGAGATTTAGTTTACTTCCAATCTGACTAGCAACCCCAGGGACTTTCACTTTTCCTCTATAAAAAAAAAAAAGCTTTACTTTCTCCATATAATTGGATAATTGTGAAGATGATTAACTTCAGCACCAGAAGGGCATTAATCCCAGAACATGAATAGCACACTTTGATGTTGCTGGTGGCCAAAATGCACCACCCATTCATTTAAATATCACAGAAAAATAATCTACTTTGGGAAACATTGGAGGGATTTTTTTCCCTCTGCTTAATTATTACAGGTATGATATTTTAATGAGCTTTAAATATAATTTAATTCATTTTTCTTTATGTAAATGACTCCAAGCCTTTTGTTCTGGGAGATCAAAGTTGCTTGTACAGCCTCTACTACTCTCAATCACATAAACAAACATTTTCTTTGGCATTTCAGAATTTTTAGCATTTTGGGACCTGTATTACTATGTACCATCTGATGGTGAGGAACTGAAGGTCATTTGCAAATAGTCTCTGAGGATATCATTTAGATAAGTTGTACTAAAATAAGGTAGTGCAAATTTCTTTAATGGCCTATGCAAGGAACCAGAATAGTGTTCCAGTGACATTTAGCATCATGAGAGACATATGAATAAGTGAGGACAACAAGATAACAGATGAAAACACATTTGGATCATAACTAGCTTGGGCTATCTCCACACATCAAAGCACAAATGTATTTTTTTGTGGGTAATGAGGATTAAAAAATCATCCTCCATTCTAAATGTCACCATGTATATATCTAAAGTCTTTTGAAATGATGTACAGTTAATTGTTCTATGATTCAAGAAAAAATATTAATGTATTTTTGCATAGTACCTTTAGTTAGAAGAAGAGCTAATATTAATTATGCCTTATTAGATCTCTTAACAAGGGAAGTAAATATGCCCCTCATATTGTGTACTGAAGCTTTTGACTTTGCCTAAAGAAAGGATGATAAGCAGTGAGGATGAGAAAGGGACTTTAGTTGGAATACTCTGTGCCTTGAAAATGTTCTGAAAGACAAAAATGTGACTTGTACTTCAGTGAAGAGTTGAAGTTAGGTGTATGAAGAAAAAGAGTGCAATAATGTTGTACATAATAATATTGCCTTAGCATTCCCCTGTATATAGACAATATTATTGAGAATCCTTTTTTATATGATTCAGTTGTGTATATTACTTAACTTCATCCTGTATCAATGTCAAAGAGTGCATAAATAGTAAAGCTAAGAAGACAACCCAGGAGACCTAGTTTCTAGTGTGCTGGTATAACTGATCCGAATTTATTTTTACTAATTACAAAGATAAAACACCATGTTAGACTTATAGCCACATGTACTTTCATCATGAATGCCATAAAATGATGATTTACTTGAGCAAGAACAATAATCTGTACTGTATTATGTGTCAAGGCAAAGACATTTAGGAGATGGTTTAGTTAATCTGGAAGATGGAAGAGACCATGGTGTTTAGGGAAGCATGCTTTAATATTTATTCTTCCAACACACTTATTAGTGTGAATGAATCAAGGCTTAAAGATATGCAAATTAATTTTAAAATGTGCACTAACCTTTCAGGAATTTGCATAGTGAATAAAAAACTAACATCAGGGAGGAAACCTTGGGACCACTGAAGTCAATGGCAAAACTCTTAAGCTATTACTCCAGACGCTCCCAGTGCCACAGTTTAAAATCATCACAATATTTTTTGGTTTGTACTCTTTTAAAATTCTATTTTCTTCAATTGCCTATCATTATGTGTACTCACTACTCATGAGCTACATAGCAGGCATGTTAAATATATTAAATGCTTGCCTTTCATCAAAATATCCTTTATTTACTTATTATTTATTTAAAATATTTTACCCTGCCTATTTAAAATATTCGAGACAGCTTACAAAAATTTTAAAAATAATTACATCTATGTCTATATATAAACAGAATAAAATACAAATTAGTCCATTCTATTGCATCTTTACTAGTAATGCAAGAGGATGCAGCAGCTTCAAGGTCAATTATTTTACAGAAAAAATATTGTTTCAAGCATGCTTTTATGAAAAAAAACAAAGCTTTAGTAATTTTTAATATTTTAAAGACTACATCTTTAAGACATGAAACGTTAGTACTGAACTTGATTTTGAAAGCAATGTGGTCTTAAAAATTGCATTTGTAGAAGACTTCAGAAATGCACTAGAATTCTTGGGAAATTCAAATTGATTGGGGGGCATTCAAAATTTCTTGTTTTAAAGGTTCAACATGTCTGGAGTCATAAAGATTCACTATGATGACAAAACAGCCAATCTGGTAGCATGGGGATCTCGGCTCTCTTGCTCCCAGAGTTGGGTGATGCTGATGACAGATGACAAACTTGAGCTGCCTGGGAAAATAACAGTGAGTTTGCATATCTTAGTGTTACCTCAGAGGAAGTTGAGCCTCCTAAAAGGTGAGGTGATCACAACTAAGTAAGGAGGTCGACAGTACTTTACAGGTCCAAGCCTCCAAAGAGCAGATTTAATTAAGAAACATTCAAGGTAATACAGTTATGGAAGTGGGAGATAGACAAGTAATTTAATTGGAACCACCAGAACTCATTAATAGCAATAATGCAAAAGGGAATCCAGGGGGTTAAAATAGGAACATGTTCTATTTGTAACAATGGGGCAGTTTGCCTCGGTATGTCTCTGAGGGCTTAATCGAATGCTTACTGAAATCAGTGGGAAAGAATACACCCACTAACTTGAAGGGGAATTGGATTTGGCCCTAAATTATCACCGCAGGAGAAGTCAAAAACAGACTTGTTAAACCCCTAAGAAATGAGTGTTGAGGATAATCCTCAAGAAAACAGCAGATAGGTTTAGATAGTCCAAAAGGTCTTTTTTAGTTCTCTGATCTGTGACTGCATGATTCAAAATTGGTGTCAGCTAAGACGATGACAAACATGAGTGTTATGACTGTAGTCCTTTAGCTGAAAAGTATAAGTTCGCTCAGGAAAGTAATAGTCCTCAGGCAAAGTGGTGGGAGGATCATATGTTCTCCTACATTGAAGGAAGACAAAAGAATAGATAGCTAAAACTCAGATATAGGTAGGATTGAGAATACAATCCTTAGATATTAAAGAACAGTCAAAAGGCATAAAGGGCAGTTCAATGTGACAGTCAATGCGATAGTCAATGCACAGTCAACAACTTTTGCTTTTGCCAGTGGGTGCTTTGCCTTCTAGCTTCACTGTCTACCATGTACATGTTCCTGCCATCAACTAAGCACTCCCCCCCTTTTTTCGGTGGGTGTTTGAACCAGGAAGCACCCATAGATAGGTGCCTAACAACCCTTTGTGACTTTGAAAGTCTCCCTCTTGAATGTTGGAGTTTAAAGTGGTTTATATGAAATATTTTGATAAACAATTTGCATCCGAAACAAAAGACGTTTTTGGGGTGAGGTAAGCACATACATTTTCCCCTAACCCTATTCTGAACAGACTCCACAAATACTCACTTCCTGCAGACCCTTAAGGAATTATTGAAGCAGAGGAACCTTCTTGAGTCAGTAAAAATGTGTCAGTATCATTCTGCAAGATGTTCTGCTGTCAATCTTGTTAGCAGGCAATGACTCACAGGGAGGGTTAAAAGAACTGCTGCCTTACCTTTTGTACATGAAGAGGGGTTAGGATGACAATCTATTACTTTTTTTTTAAAGTGCATTTAACATTCAGGAACAAAAGTCAACTTGTCCAGTTTTTGGTATGTGTGTGTGTGTGTGTGTGTAAATTTTCTGTGAAAAGAATGTAAATACATAGAGGCAGATCAATCTCTTTCCATCAACCTGGTATTCGCAGCACATTGTGTTTAAACCAATATTATTTATACATACTTACTATACTAATTAGGGCATTCTTATATGCAGATATATTTTTGAAAAACCCCAAACCAGTAGCCACTTGAGCTGATATGAAAAAGCAAAATTAAGCTGCTGAAACCATCCTACTTGTAAGTAGATCAGAGGGAAAATATGTCTGCATAGCTTTAAGTCTAGAGAGCCCAGCATAACTTTTATTGCAACCCAAAAGTATCTTTAACATGCAAAAACTTCTCAAATAATTTTTGGCACAGAATCACACTAAGCCTGTCTACAACATAATGCTTCATCTGTAAACACGCAAATTACTTGGCTTTTAACAATAGTCCTATAGAAAGTGCATTCTAATTAAATTTAAAGGCAGACTAAGGTTTTGTAATTAGGATGAATTATAAATATGCAAGTGTTTATGGGAGTGCTCTTTATGCTTTATAGTGTAAAAATGCATTGTAATTTCTAAAATCACTTCAGACTCTACTGGCACACTTGATATATGCTTCTGAACTGTATTAAAGCCATAAATGGCCCAAACTGTCATGAAAATGAGAAAGCCATAAACATTAGGTAGCACAGGATATAGTGTGTGTGGGTGGATGGCGGGAGGAGTATCATTCAGTGGATAGTGGCTACGTTAGAATTATTTTCTTACATTAACAGGATATAACACCAGATTATATTTATGAAAATATATTTATGGAACAATAATGGTAATAGTAATTTTTGCTAATTAAAAAAAGCAAGAGTACTGTACAAAATTGACCTACAGCAGTGACTCCTGTGCATTTCTCATTTTCATACTCTGTAGGATGAATTCTCAGTCACAATACTATAACCTCTTTAGTCAGTGGAGTTATTCTGCATTTCAACCTTGGTAACTGAAGGCGTTATTTTGTGCTGTAACATTTTATATTAGTTATATGTAACCAGAAAATATATCATCAGGCACACAAGCACAAATTTACAGAATATATAACCCTTTAATAATTCTCCCCATCTGTTCCTCAATATTGAGTGTAGCACAACCAGTTCAAGCTGTAGAACAATCTACTAAATATTCAAAGCAGATTTAAGCTATTAATCAACATTTCTACCCCTACCAAGGAAAAATATACAAAGGGAAGGGTCTTTGTATAATGTATTGACTAATATAGATAGTGCATACTGAAATGTTGAATACTCTTGATAATACTCACCTCATGTGAGGTCCTCCAAACCACTTAAGCTTCACAATAGGCCTGTGTGGAAAGGGCCATCGATATAATGGCTACATGATAAAACACTTTCTGCATTGCGGAGGGAAGCAATGGCAATACCTCTGGGGCAGGTTACAGAAATTTATATGATGTAGATCTAGGGCTGTATGTAGCACACTCTGCGAATATTGTAGAGTGGCTGTGCCACAGTGGGTATCTCTTCAGTCCTGTACCTCAGTCCAGGTAAGGTGGTGGATTTAATTCACCCCAGTGCACTCCACCCACTTAGTGCCTAATCAGTTGTGTTGTATGAGGCTAAATTAAGTGAACTTTAGGTTTAATGAACTGACAAGCGCTTAGGATTTAGACTAAGTGGAACTATTTTTAGTACTGGAATACAGTAAATGAATCAGAGGTCCAGAAGTTCTGTATTACCATCTTGTTTCCTACAGTATAACCTCTGCTTTTATGCTCATCTACTACAATAACTCATAGTAACTGCCTAGTCCTCAAGGTTATGTCTTAAAAGCACTCTAATATTTCAATAATCCATTTTCCTGTGGCTCATTGCTTTTCTGTTTCTCAAGACATTCACTTCTTGAACATTGGCACTGCATTCACAGTCAGTAACCCTGAACTTTAACTAATATCTTTTTCTGTATCTTCTCACTAATTACTACACACACCGTATTCAATAAACCTTATCTTCCTACCAGGCAACTCATTATTTTAAAAACTCTTTAACATTTTAAACTAAGCCATGTTCTTGAAAAATTTTGGTCCAAAGACACCCACCTTTCAGTTCAATACATTTCTACTCTCAGCTATTTTTTTTATCACATGTTAGATTAAGGAAATGTTTCTGAATAGTTTATAGAAGGTTACTAAGTGATTAATAAAGGGTTTAATGAAAGGCTAATCAATTGTTTTATGTTCTAGGTCCATAGTTTGCTTATCACACCTCTTATGATGTGTTCATAATCCCTCCTCTTGTAACACAGCAACTATTAATCAGTTATTAAGCCTTAGTAAGTTATTTATAATATCAGGGATGACATATCTTATTCTCCACTGTGTGCTTCTAAGGTCTTTCATTATGCAGACTACTGCTGTTACACTGATTGTTTCCCTTCCCTGCCTTGACTCCATTGTACTCTGGTTTCCTTCTCCTCAACTACACGGCTGTGTCTACATTGGCCCCTATTCCTTAATAGGGATGCAAATGTAGCACTTTGGAATAGACAAATCCACAGGGGATTTAAATATCCCCCGCGGCATTTGCATTAACATGGCTGCCGCTTTTTTCCGGCTTGTAGATAAGCCAGAGAAAAGCGCCAGTCTGGACGCGATCCTCCGGAAAATAAGCTCTTTTCCGGAGGATCTCTTATTTCAAAAGAGCTTATTTTCCAGAGGATCGCGTCCAGACTGGCGCTTTTCTCCGGTTTATCTCCAAGCCGGAAAAAAGCGGCAGCCATGTTAATGCAAATGCTGTGGGGGATATTTAAATCCCCCGCGGATTTGCCTATTCCAAAGTGCTACATTTGCATCCCTATTACGGAATAGGGGCCAATGTAGACACAGCCAATCAGTTTTCACTATGGTTGCCAGTTTTCACTATGATAGCCAGTGATGTCTTCTTATCCTTATTTTCTGGCACTTTTAACATAGATCACTATTTCCACTTCCATTGGCTTTTTGACTATGCTTTCTTTTTTCTTTCCCTTTCTTTAAAAATTTGCCACTGAGCCCCATCCCTTAGGGTGTGTCTAGACTACATGCCTCCGTCGACGGAGGCATGTAGATTAGACAGATCGACAGATCGGCAGAGGGAAATGAAGCCGCGATTAAAATAATCGCGGCTTCATTTAAATTTAAATGGCTGCCCCGCTCTGCTGATCAGCTGTTTGTCGGCAGATTGGGGCAGTCTGGACGCACCACGTCGACAAAGAAGCCTTTCTTGATCGGCACAGGTATGCCTCGTGAAACCAGGTTTACCTGTGCCGATCAAGAAAGGCTTCTTTGTCGACGCAGCGCGTCCAGACTGCCCCGATCTGCCAACAAACAGCTGATTGGCAGAGCGGGGCAGCCATTTATATTTAAATGAAGCCGCGATTATTTTAATCGCGGCTTCATTTCCCTCTGCCGATCTGTCTAATCTACATGCCTCTGTCGATGGAGGCATGTAGTCTAGACACACCCCTACAGTGGCGTGAGTTTGGAGAGGCTTAGTTTCCTCCAGACTGCATTACATGACACCTACATACAAGATGTTGAAAAACCTGTCCTTATTGCTCTCCTTATTCCTCCTCCTCCTATGCTGAAAAATCCATAATTATTCCCACCATCCAGGCTCATAATTCCTCTTTCTTCCTTCAGCCACATTGAGATCTATGGGTACATCTACACTATGCCCCTAGTTCGAACGAGGGAGGCTAATGAGGGTGATCGAAATTGCTAATGAAGCAATGATTAGCATATTCCCTGAGGTTTAACTGTTAATTCGAACTAAGGGGTTTTATCTTGGAATCACGCTTCTCTGCCATGTGTAGACGCGGGCAGTTACTTCGGGCTCGTCAGTTTCCAAAATGGTGACAGGCTGGGAATATGCTAATCAAGCAAGGGATATTTAAATCCCGCGCTTCATTAGCAATTTCTGTCGCCCTCATTAGCCTCCCTAGACATACCCTCAGATCCTGTTGGTTCTTGCTTTAATACATCTGTGATGGCTAGGAGGAGTGCTGGCCTTTTCCCAACATCCCAGCATTTAGTAACCAAAGGTTTAAACTCAGAGAGCAAGGAGGTGTTGGCAGGGAGACAGGCGAGCCAATGGGGGAAGGTGTTGAGATTTGAAATGAAAGAAACCCTGTTTGCTTTTGCTTTTTTTGTGTGAGCTTTAAGCTAGGAGTTGGGGGGAATAAGATGAATTGAACCAGGCAGAACTATTAAACCTACAAAGAACACTGGGCATGGAAATGGACTGGACCTTGAAGCACGAATCTGAGAATCGATGGGAATGGAATATAAATTTATTTTCTTTGTTTTGTTTAGTTAAACTAATCTGTCTTTGCAGGTTTACCTTTCTCTATGTCTTTTCCCTCCTCAGGCAGCAAAAGAAAAAAAAAACCCAAAACTTCCAAACAGTGAACGAAACTAAAACGTGTCCTTTTAAAATCCTAAGATCTATGTACCTGGTTCAAAATGATCCCACCAGTACTGACACCATGTGAAGGCTGTTCCTCACTCTGGCACTCCAAGTGCAGAAGGCGGGGATCCACCAGAGAACTTAAAATACCTTGCCTCTATAGGCTTCTTCTTAAAAGCTCCCCATGGTCACAGATTGGGAGGCCTTGGGAGGTAGCCATCACCACAAAGTGAAAAAAATTCTTTCTTCTTGAACCCAGGAAGAAAGCACTTGGACTTCTCCAGAGGAGTACTCCCAAACTCTTTTCCCACAACAGAGCTCAAAAAGAAAAAGAGAAAAGCTGCTACCTCTGAGTCTTAGGCATGCACACACAGACCTCTTACCCCCAGGATATAAGAATAAAATCATAGCCTTAAAAAAGGTGATTTTATTAACAAAACAAAAATATATACTTGATAAAGCATACTTGCATACGAGGGCTATGTCTACACAGCAGCGATATTTCGGAATAAGTTTTTCTGGAAGAGTATATTTCAAAATAATGCATCTACACAGAAAATGTGTTTTGAAATAGCACGGAGGGTATGTCTACACTACCCCCCTCGTTCGAACTAGGGGGGTAATGTATGCATACCGAACTTGCTAATGAAGCCCGGGATTTGAATTTCCCGGGCTTCATTAGCATAAAGCCGGCGCCGCCATTTTTAAAAGCCGGCTAGTGCGAACCCCGTGGCAGCACAACTTCACAAATGATTGGTTAGCCTCACCCAGTCAGTCAGGTTTGTGCATGGAACCCTGCGCCTCTGACTGGCCAGAGCTGATTAATCACCTGTGAAGCTGTGCTTCCCAGCTTAGAGGGAACACTGCTGTCTGCCCCGCCCCTGCACAGGCTGCAGTCATGTGCTCTGGAGCCCCCTGTGCTTCGTGGCTGTCTGTTATTGAAACAGGTAGTTCCCACTGGCTGGTTTCTGGACAGAAACTGGCCAATGAGACTGTGCTGGCGGTGGGAACAGCTCCTAAAGCTTTCCCCCTCCCCTCCAGACTCTCAGCTTTTAAAGAGAAACAACCCCGCAGCCGCGTTTCTGAGCAGCATATGAGTGGGGCGAAGCAAGCAGGAGCCTGCTTGGCTTCCTGCAGCGTCCGCGGTCCAGACCTGGTAGCTTGGCAGGCTGGATCCGGTCCATGGGCCAAATTAAACCCTTTCTAAGGCCTTTTAAAAACTTAACTTTGCAGTACACTGGAGCCTGCAATTCATAGAAGTGAACAATTTGGAAATGACTGCTAGGCACAAATAACCATGACTGCCATTGCTCTTTCCCCCCCTTGTGAAAACTTCTCACAAATGGTGCAAATAGGTTGCACAATTTAAATGTAAAAAAGTCTTGAATTGTGGAAGATAAATATTGTACAGCAAGATCACTGGAGTATGTGTCCCATGAGCATTGTTTCCAATTTCTGTTTTCATTGGCAAAATGTACACATTATTTCATACACACATTCGTATACACATTGTATGTAAGTTGTACAACTTGGCTAAATTAATGCCACTGTGGAGTTTAATCCATGGGTATTCAGAGATGCTCCCATTGATAACAATGGAACTTTGTGAATGCACAGCAACCTCTGAAAAGTCAGGCCATAATCTTTGACACTTCCTGACTATTTTGACTTAAACTGTGCATTCTTAATGTTGCATAAATGCAGAATTAAATAAATTTTGCATTTAATTAATACAATATTATGAAATCTTCATCCCGCACATGAAGAAAACAAAGCTTGCTTTTGTCATTCAACAGAACTCAGAGTGACGCTTTGCTGAAGGCTAAATTAAAATAATGTCCATTGACGACAAAAAGCCACTCATTAGGGGGCATAAAAAGATTTGACAGAAATGCAATCTTCCATGATTCCATCAGTATGAAATTGTTGCAGGTTGTCAGCAGCCCCAGCAGCCATTGCTAAATGAAATACGGCAAGTGACAATTACCAAAAAAAAAAAAAAAAAAAAAAAAGGCACTATAGGTTGGACCTCGCTGGTCTGGCACCCTCAGGACCTGGCTGGTCCTGGATGAGGGGATTTGCCTCCCTCCCGTCGTGGCCATGCAGCCACCGGGCTAGGGTTCCAGCCTGTCCTGCTGCTGCCGGGACTGGAACGCCATAGCCAGAGCTGCTGGGGGCAGAGCTCTGCAGTCGCCTGGCTCTGTAGGTAGGGCCAGAGCTCTGTGGGCGGGGCAGAGGGCCAGGGCCAAAGCTCTGGAGTTCCCCATCCACTGGAGCTAGAATGTGGCTGGAGCCCGGCAGCTGGGACCAGGACCAAAGCTCTCTGGCTGCCACTGGAGTCGGAGTTCCCTGGCCGGGGCTGGAAGTCTACGACCATGGCTAGGCTAGAGCTCCCCAGCTGCTGGGACTCCCTGCCACGCTGCCCATCCTCTCCCTTCCCCCCACCACACTTTGGGCTCCTGACTGAGTCACTGGTGCCCTTTATGGTGCTCCTGCCCCACTGCCAGATCTCCTACTTCCTTGGCTCTGTGGTCCAGGGACATCCGTGGTTTATGCCGGACCACGGATGTTGCCAGACCAGGGAGTCCTGGTTAAGAGAGATACTACCTGTATAAATGAGGAGAGATATGCCCACTTTCAATTTATGAGTACATTAAAAAAAAAAACTCTCAAAGAAAACATCTTAATCTTTTACCCAGTACATGTCTCCTGACATTGGGCAAAACAAGAAATATGCTTTGGAAATCAGCCTTCTACAAAAAGCCCCCAGGGAAATTGTGAAAGATGTGTTATCTTGGGTTATACATTGTACTCAGACTGAACGGTCTATGCAAATACCTGCCAGGAAAGCAAAGTAATGTCATCTTTTGTGTGCAATACTTTAAACTCTGCATTCAGTTAAGCATGTAGTACAACAGATTCAGAAATTTCATATTAATTGAAAATGGTTCTTTAGATACATTGAACAATGTACAAACCCCAGTACTACAAGAACAGAAGTAACAGATCATAATTATATTGTCAGCTTTTAACAGTATTAAAGTTGGTTGAAAATCACTTTCATTCTCAATATTAATTTCTTTCAGATTTTATTTCCACATAACATCTACAAATTGCATTGTGCCAGTGTGACCAGGAGATTAACTTGACACATAAGCAGTAAGGTATGTTCATAATCCATTTGGTCTGCTTTTGTCATGCATTCTAAATGCACTTTATGATTAGACAAATACTTTTTAATAAAGATTATCCTGCATTATCTCATTGATATATAAATGATATAACTCCTGGCATTATCTGCTTTAGCACTGAGAACTCACAAATTAATGTCTGCTGATAATATCCAGAACTTTCCTGGAGCTTCATAAAGCAGCAAAGCATGATTACTCTCTGCCCCTTTCTTAAGCCAATTTACACCTCCCATGCAAAAATATATATCCCAACATGGATTCAAGGGAATACATCTTTTTCTTCTCATCAGATAGTTCCCCAAGAAATACTGAATAAATACCATTTCATGGCTAGTCTTACCTCCTTATCTTGGCTGGTTCCACTCACTTTCCTCGTGGAATGAGGTTTAACAGTTAATTCGAACTAAGAGGTTTATCTTGGAATCCCGCTTCTCTGCTGCATGTAGATGCGGGCAGTTATTTTGGGCTAGTCAGTTTCCAAAATAGCGACCGGGAATATGCTAATCTAGCACGGGATATTTAAATCCCGTGCTTCATTAGCAATTTTGGTTACCCTCATTTGCCTCCCTAATTCGAACTAGGAGGCTAGTGTAGATGTACCCAAACTTATTAAAAACAGTTACAAAAGAGATGGCCAAGGCCAAGGACTATGATGAGATAGCCCTTCCGTGTAACACAGGAAAGGTGGAATGGGAAACAAAGGACTTTTTATCCCTTATCCAAGGCATTTGATTTGAAATCTGAATGAGACCACCAAACTACCACTTGTGGCTATAATCAGACATTTTTAACTAAGTTTTCCTTCAGAAATGACAGTTCAATGGAATTTCTATCTTAATACACCTTCTTGCTTACTGTAAGGAGCAAATTTTAAATGCATCATTTGCAAGCTATCTTAGAGCTTTTTATATCACAGGTGTTTAGAGTGTACTGAAATGCTAGTATAATGTCACTTTTAAAGATTGGCATTCTTCAGAGGCTTCAATTTTCATCACTAAAGAAGGCTGATCTCAGACTGTATTTAATGTCACACTTCTTCCCATGACAGTAAGTGACATACACCAGGACACAGTAGTAGGAGAAAAAAAAACCCTGCAATGTGGTTCCTATTCAAAGTGCCCTGAGAGTTTCAGCCTGTTTAGTTTGTGCTGCATCAAGATAATGGTGCTGTATAATGAGAACAATAGGGCATGACAGCACAGCACTGCTGTTGTCTGCTTCATCCAATGGTGAGGTCACTATCCCATGCTTGTACTCTTAACAAATGGTAATGCATCACTGACAGCACAAGGAGGCTGAGTCTAGAGGGAGAAAGTTCTGTTTTATACATATCTATTTGGATAATAAATAGTGAGGAAAAGGCATATGGCATTTTAATTGGATTTGGATAACATTGTCTTTTCCTAAAGTTTACTTTCCGTAAGAACAGAAGAACAACCATACTGGGTCAGACCAAAGGTCTAGCCAGACCAGTATTTTGTCAGCCGACAGTGGCCAATACCAGATGCCCCAGAGGGAGGGAACACAAAAGGCAAGCCTTATGTGATCCCTCTCATGTCACCCATTTCCAGAGGAACAGATGCTAGGGACAATATTCCTATCCATCCTGGCTAATAGTCATTGATGGACGTAACCTCCATGATTCTATCTAGCTCTTTTTTGAACCCTGTTAAAGTCCTAGTCTTCAATACATCCTCTGGCAAGGAGTACCACAGGCTGACTGTGAGCTGAGTGAAGAAAAACTTCCTTTTGTTTGTTTTAAACCTGCTACCTATTAATTTCATTTGGTGACCCCTAGTTCTTATATGATAGGAATAAGTTACTAACTTTTCCTTATACACTTTTTCCATACCATTCATGATTTTATAGACCTCTATCATATCTCCCCTTAGTTTCCTCTTTTCTAAGCTGAAAAGTCCAAGTCTTTTTTAATCTCTTTTCATATGAGACCGGTTCCAAACCCTTAATCTTTTTTGTTGTCCTTTTTGTAAGGGGACTGTTAGCCCCTTACTAGAACTCTGTGGGAGTTTTTTGGTTTGCCAGCTCCCAGTATCAAAAGGGGAAGGGTCCATGAGACTGACAGACCCCAGAGACAATGGAAAGCAGCCAACACTCCAGCTCAGCCTGATCGACAAGTTGAACAGGTCAGTGAGAAAAGCAAGAGGCCAGGACCCATCCTCCCTGTGAGCTGGGATTGTTCAGGGTCTCTCTGAGCAAGGAGAGAACTGAGACACAGCTAAGAGCAGTGCAAGCTGTGTGCAGAAGAAGTCCTGCAGCAACAGAGCCAGACACAGACAGCCCAAGGAGTGCAAGATGTGTGGAGAGACAGTTTTTGCAGCAGCAGAGCCAGACACACACAGCTCAAGGAGTGCAGACCCTGTGTTAAGCAGCAGACTGGCAGTGCTCAGAGAGCCAAAAGGAACAGAGAAGCAATGCAAGGAGCTAGAGACTGGCCAAGCAGCACAGCCTGCAGCTGGATGTGGTGAGCAGCTGGGAACTGCAAAGTGTGGGGAAGAGGCTCTGGACTGGGAGAGGGGTCTGGCCACTTAGAGCTTGAGGCTGTGGGGTCACTGCCAGAGCAAGTGTGTCCAGCCTGCAGCACATCCAGGGCCTCTAAGGAAGAGACTGTGAACTGTCCTTACACTCTGCAGACTGCTGTTTTGATGTCCCTGTGCTACAGAGCAGGGCTGTGTGTTCTCATTTAACCAGTCTCATCTTTTTCTTATTCTTTTCTCTTTAATCAGTTGATGTTTAATAAATTGTATTTGCTTTGAACCTGATGAAATAATCACTGGACCAAGAAAGCATACAGTGTAAAGAGAGCAACTCAGAGTGGGGACACCCTAACTCCTGCCCCTACTGACATTAGACTTACTGGTCTGTAATTGCCAGGATCACCTCTAGGGCCCTTTTTAAATATTGGTGTCACGTTAGCTATCTTCCAATCATTAGATACGGAAGCTGATTTAAAGGATAGGTTACATACCCAAGTTAATAGTTCTTCAATTTTACATTTGAGTTCTTTCAGAACTCTTGGGTGAATGCCATCTGGTCCCAGTGACTTGTTACTGTTACGTTTATCAATTTATTCCAAAACTTCCTCTAATGACACCTCAATCTGGGTCAATCCCTCAGATTTGTCACCTAAAAAGAATGGTTCAGGTTTGGGGATCTCCCTAATATCCTGAGCTGTGTATGCATCATTCCAGGACTAGTGCAACTAATGGTCGGCCCCAATGATTGTCAACTTTGGAGTGTGTTTATCAAAACCCTGAGTAGGAAGGCTGGCATCACAAAACAATGTTAGGTTGCACTAGGAATGAACAATCATGGTCTCAAGCTGTGGTCTGCCAATCCCTGGGGATTGTCTAAGAGATTACAATTGTTAGAACAGTGGGTTTTGACCTATTCACCCACAGGGGTCTCCAGACCATGTTTGAGATTTCCAAAGGGATCCCCACCTCTGTGCAAAATTTTGTAGGGGTACACCAACTAAAAAAGGTTGAGAACCATTGATTAAGGTCATGGTTACTTTAAAGGCCCTATGTGACCGGAATTTCTAGCTGAGAGCACAGGGGGCAGACAGACCTGGACCTGCCCCAGTTGGGAGATATGCACCCCTCCTACAGCTGTACCCGCTCTACCTGAAGTAGCCATGGAGAGGCACTTCTCACCTGATCCCAAGTTGCTGTGGTGAGAGAGGGCTGGAATAGTTCTCTCCCTAGGTCAGCCTGAATACTGAATTCCTCATCCCCATTCCCACCCCAGAGCAATGATTTAAATGAAGCATGTACATTTTCATTTTATTTTCCAAAAAACACCCAAAATTAATAAATTGAGTTAAGAATTCGAACACCACAAAGTAAATCTTCTAGTATTACATCTATATTGCGCTATAGAAAAGAGGCCCAGCTGAGATCAGGGCCTCATTGTGCTACACACTTGACTAACAAAGACAGTCCTAGCTTCACAGAGTTCATAATCAAATGATCTTCTGTATTTGGAAAGCACTGAGTGCTACTCTATTGTAAATGCAAATGATAAATATATTAAAAACATTTGCATGAGAAATTTAGTTCCGGAAGATATGCAAATCTAATCAGGTAATAGAAACATATCAGGTAACTTTTGTGACCAAACAAAACAGCTGAAATATTAAATACAATGAATAACCTGCAGATCAAGATTTTCTCCTTGAACATTTGTTTACCATAGAATTTCACGTGGCAAATATTTCTGAGAAAATAATAATCCTTTCATAGTTAATACATACATAGGAAAAGTTAAAGTACAAAGACAGGCAAATTATTTGTAGTTTGTTTGTGGATTTGTTTGTGAAAAATAAAGTTATACTTCGGGATGACCTACAGATACCAAATTTTGCATAAACAATCCTCCCACTTAAATTAGCAGAATGCACTACTTTGTACACCAGAATATGCTGGGTGAAAGGTTTAAATAATTATTTTTGTTTTTCATTGGAAAAAATTCACGATATGATTAGAGTTCATAAAAAGTATTTGCTAACAATTAAAATCGAGTCACCTATTCAACTATTATTTTAGTGAAAAGACATTTTTTACTGTTATAAATCACAAAATATCTCAAATTAGTTATGAAAAGAGTAATGAAAGATTTACAAGTTTCTGATTCAAATTAACTAGGTATGGTAATTATTCAAGAAAATGAATAATGTTTGAAGTTGAAATCTTATACATTTAAAACTGCTCTTTTACTTCCCTTTTGCAAGCATGTTAATAAAAAATTCTGTTACTTATATTTAATTTGTTGAACTTCCCTATAAGTGTAATCTACACAAAATGACTTTGCCCAGTCAACAACGGGCCTCACCTGCTAGTAAGGTATAATTGAGAAAATATGGGTGTTTTCTTTTAAAACTAGTATTAGTTATTTGCTAACACATTTAGGCCCTGACTGAGAAAAAATCCATTGAAATCACCCATTAAAGTCTAAAGGACTTAAGTAACCTCTTAACTGATGGCTTAATCAGGACTTTGATCCTGTGAACCTATTTAACTTTTATAAATACAAACTCCTTGCATAGTTTGTGAATACACCCTCCTCTCAGGATACAAATGTCCATAGTGCCAACTCCAAGTATTTAAAAGTTATGTCAGGCACCAAAATAATTAAATTAGCTTTAAAATAATTACATTTTTTAAATTTGGTGTTATTTGCCTAAGGTAGGAGCACTTACAGTTACAATTTTCACCCTTCACTTCATATCCATAAAGGATTGAAACTTACATTTTAAAAATAAATGATAGCTAAGATTTTCAGCTAATAATCTAATTCCATCAGCTGAGGTTTTAAGAAAAGCTCCAAATATTGAGAGAGAAAAATCACAGGAGTTGGCACTATGTTGGTACTACCACTGCAATTGAAATTTACAGCATTGACTAGTATAGGTCTTGACCTTTTACAAGAATGAGGCTGTCTCTGGGAATTGCATAACCCATGGGAATGAGCAAAGGTGTCAATGAAGCTCTGATGAACCATTATTCACAGCTCTGATGATGTCACAAAATGTTTCATGACTCTCCAACCCCCTCCTAACAAGCTGGGACTTATGCATTATGGAATGAGATAGACTCTAAAAAGGAAGATGGAAGAGTTCCAAGTATATTCTAGCAGCATACAGTAGACCTTCCTGCCAATAAAGAATAAATCAGGACATCAGAAGGGAAGCACAAAACCAGTCTGGTTTCTAGGACGTCGATAGCTGAAGTCAGAGAAAATAAGTGAGGGGTCTGTCTCTCCCTGTATGCTGCACAGCATCAGAGCAGCTGTGCTGTCCTGATCAGTATCACAGGGAAAGAATCTCTAAATGTTGAAATTTGGGCCTTTTCAGCTGCGTGGTGTTAAGACACTTTGTTGTTTCAGGTTATTTGCATATCATTTTTCCTTAGATA
Organism: Pelodiscus sinensis; assembly: GCF_052426305.1. NCBI lineage: Eukaryota > Metazoa > Chordata > Testudines > Trionychidae > Pelodiscus > Pelodiscus sinensis. The sequence continues at coordinate 90,944,982 of NC_143053.1, forward strand.
TGAGCTTTACATGGCATTCCGTAAACTCAGTTCTAAATGAAGGAGTTAAGTTGCACGTCACCACTCTCTTTGAAGGATGGTTGCTGGAGAAGGACAATGATGCCTGTAGCACCAAATGATGAAATGGAACTTCATTCTAGCCCTAACACTGTGGTTTTAATCAGAGCAAACAGTGTCTTGTACTTGGTTTATGTTCTCCATGGCTGGAGGTCTTTTCATGCTATAAACTCCACATCACTGAAACCATTGTTCATTGATGCAATCATGAAGAAAAAAGTCACATATAAACACCGCAGAACATTATTTCCAGCTCAGTGGACCGGCATTGGTTAACAGAATGAAACTTGACAAGTCACGTTTTCAATTCTCAAGCTAAAGGCTTCTACAGAAAATACAGTCCTAACGAAACCACTTGAAAAGTGTACGTCTCTCTCTCTGATACAGTTTCCATCATCACCAAAATTGAGTATGCACATATTCAGTGCTGATAATAAATTGGGGATGGCAACCTTTGGTCAATTCCTTATTGTCAAAAATTCTCAGGGGAGAATACATCTGTATTTATTCAGTCATACTGTGATTCTGAAAGATACAAATATTGTAAGACAGTTGTGCTTCGGTGCAAGGTCAGGTGTGCTGATAGCAACTGCTGTTACCTTCATGAGAGCTTCCTAGACTTATGCCCTGGAGTATCATTTGGGACTAACAGGAGAAATAACTCAGCTGTCTATGCAGATTCAGATGGAATTTTGTTTATGGCCTTGCAGATTGGAATGAATAGAGGAAGTATTTCTCTGAAGAAAAGGATGGAAAAACCTTTTAGCATATTGGTTACATGATTTTTCCTTCCAGTCAATTCTACAGGCATTATTGGAGAATACACACACTGGTATGATATGACGAAAAGTGACAAAACAGTAAAAGTAAAGAAATTCTGTAGATATATAACCAGTTATCCAATCATGGTTTCATAATGTTTATGTAGTCGAGTATCTACATGGTAAAAAAAACCTACTTTCTCTAGGTAATGGTCCAGCTAAAGTCCTACAGGCTATATGCACAGTTGCATTCATATCATTATAAGACATTGATGTAAGCCTGAAAGGAATCTATTTTGTCTGGCAATAAACTGAGTTTGCAGAGGCACCAAAGGGATCATTTAAAGTTGAATTGCACTAGAAATCCTAGAGAGCCTTATTGCCTGCATATCAATATGAGATTAATTAATCTCTCAATGGTATTACAATAAGTAATGCATGGGAATGAAAAAGAAATGCCCAGAGTGTAGATAGTATAATACTTTATTTTAATTGAATTAATTGGATAGTTTGTCATTTTTCATTATAACTCCATAAGGACTTAAAGTATTTATGATTTCATGTATCTGCAAACGATATTAGTTATCATTCCCGCAAATAATTCAGCTGAGATTTTCGTATATTCGCTGTAGCATATACTAAATAATTAATTAAATTCCCAGTCTCTCTGTCCTTTTGTATACTTTGCCCACTAATGTTAGTGGGAGTTTTATGGATAGTAGGGTACTGTCGTCATCAGAGCCTTAACGTGTCATTTGACAATTTGAGATAATGCTGTGAATTCTTTTGTTATACTTGATGAACTACCTATTGTTAAGAGGTTAAGAGAAATAAATGTGAGTCATTAATCCTGTCACACTAGTTCTTTTTTGTGTGGCCACTACAAAAGGTAGCCTCTACACCAAGAAATCTTATAAACTACATATGTAAAGTAATGAGATGGTGTTTGGTACTTATGCTACTCTTGAGAGCTTACAGCCATGCAATTGTACCAATGCAGCTGTGCTGCTGTAAGATCACTAATATAGCTTCTCTAAGATCTCTCCAGTCAACTTCATTAATCCACCTCCATTGAATGGTAGTAGCTGTCCACACTGGTGCTTACATCAGTATAATTTACCTCATTCATGGCATATTTACACTAAGAAATATTTTTGAAATAACTTATTTTGAAATAATTCCCAAAATAATTTCGAAATATCATGTCCACACTACTGGGAAGCCTTGAAATTACTCTGAGGCAGGCTCCATTAATGTGGAAGCGCTACCTCGACTTAGAGTCCCAGAGCACTGGGAAGTAGGTCGTTTGAATTACGCTGGGGAGCAGTTATTTTGAAATAATGCACCAGGGCATCCACACTGCTGCTATTTTGAAATATTTATTTCAAAATTAGCGTTATTCCTTATGGAAATCAGGAGTTATTATTTCAAAATAACCAGCCCATTATTTCAAAATAACGGGCTCGGTAGTGTGGACACTCTGCTTATTGTTTCAAAATAAGGGGAGTTATTTTGAAATAACTCCTTAGTGTAGACCAGGCCTAGAGGTGATTTATTCACATCCCTGAGTAGCATAAGTTATAAAGACATAAGTGGTAAAATAGACATAGGATTAGTTTCCCTGGAATAATTCAGGGAAATTAATGGTTGTCAGACTTTGTCTCAAGCAATAGCCAAGGTTAGTGATATAAATAAAATTAAGCCCTAAGCAGAAGCAGTGCGGTTATAAGAGCCTTTCCTACCTGCTATGAAAAATACATACAGTTTTATAATGGTTTATGCTTTTATTAATTTTTAAGGATCCAGAGCATGGAAAGAAGTACTTTTTATATAGCATATATAAATTTAAATAAATTATTTATTTAAATTCATCTCTAAAATCCAGATTCTAGCATCCACACTCATGGGACTACTTGTGGAGTGACAAACTATTCATTGGGATTCATAGTGACAAAAATATGACCCCATATCCACATGCAAAGAATAAGTCTTCCCAGAGAATTAGCTTTATTCAGTAGTCATAAGATATTTCAGTTCATTTTTTTTTTAGAATATAAAATATTTTAATGTACTTCAAATATTACCTCTCTGTAACTTTCTCAGTTCCAAACACAATGGTACGCAGAGGACTATGGGTCAAACAAGACAGGAGATTAGCATGTACTTTGAAAAGGGCAGCTCCAACTCTCAGGATGATGCAAAGAGATTATAAACCAACTTCCTAGTGTCTGAAGTGGCACTGATGCAAGTCTAGTATCGCAACAACCAGTAACTGGTTTCAAACAAAATTTGCCATATTCACTCCAAATCATCACTACAATTCTTTCCTTCTCTAGTTACTAACAAAGAACTAAAAACAAAATACCAGTTAAAAATTATAACTTCTGACTGGCTAGCTGAAAATTATGTAACTGCACTTAGAATATGTAATGAGAATGTCAATAGTTAGGACTTTAAAGCTTCATAAAATTGATAGATATTGATGCAGTAGTAAACTTAAATGTAAAAGGCTCTGCTCACTTAGTAGGTAGGTATATATTTGTTTTATGTGTTCTCTCTGCAGTGCCTGACGGGTGTGCTGGTTGTACAATATTCATCATAAAGCAATCTAAAAAATATAGGGCAGCAAATAATTAGCAGAAGAGGAGGGTTTGACCACCTTTCTACTTATCTGTGGATTTCAGACAGACACAGAGGGAAAAGAACAAACTTACTTTACAAGTATTACAATTAGCAATGGATAAATCACTTTGGATTAAATGATTACATAACTGTTAAACATTCACAATAAAATGAAAAATTATTCAAAGTACTTGTTTTTCACATTTTATAATGATACCATTTCCAGAAATTTTTCTGTAAGCCTTGCATTTAAAAAAATAGAAAATGGACACATGTAAGTGAAAATTTGATTGACATTTGAGAAAACTTAGTTTTACACAACAATGATGCAGACCCGCATATTTTAGATGTGAAAATATCACTCCATTGAAATTTTGCATCTAGTGAACTTTGAGGGTCATGAAATCATGTTAAACAAGAGAGCAAAATGTTCCACAGAAAAAAAAGCACAAATGTTAGATTTTGAATTTTGCAGTCTAAAATAAGCATCTCCAGCCACAAGCCACAATGTAAGTCGCAGTGAAATCAACTCACTAAAGGGTTCAAGTTATGTGATTAATTTGAAAACTTCTGAGGCTCAGTGCTACAATGGACTCAACACTTTGGCTTGATGCAGCAAAACAGCTACCCAAATACTTATCTTTAAGGAGATGAAGAATTTCAGAGCCCTAAAGGGTATGTCTACACTACCCCGCTAGTTCGGACTAGCGGGGTAATGTAGGCATACCGCACTTGCAAATGAAGCCCGGGATTTGAATTTCCCGGGCTTTATTTGCATAAGCGGGGCGCCGCCATTTTTAAAACCCCGCTCGTTCGAACCCCGTGCAGTGCGGCTACACGGGGCACGAACTAGGTAGTTTGAACTAGGCTTTACTCCTCATTCCACGAGGAGTTCAAACGAGCGGGGTTTTAAAAATGGCGGCGCCCCGCTTATGCAAATGAAGCTTGGGAAATTCAAATCCCGGGCTTCATTTGCAAGTGCGGTATGCCTACATTACCCTCCTAGTTCGAACTAGGAGGGTAGTGTAGACATACCCTTAGAGAGGAAAGAGAAGCACAAGGCTTGCTCCTTCACCATTTTAGTCAGTGGCCAAACTGCCCCTGAAGAGTATAGGAGTAGACTCACATACAGAGAGCTGAACTGAGTTGGCCAAAAGTCATACAATAGGTCTGTGTTATCCACTCAGCCATGCTGTTAAAATGGTGCTTATGAAGAAGCTATGGTCTTGCGATCATTCAAAATAAGTAGCCAGCAAAGGGCGGAGGGGGGAGGGAGAAGTCCTGGAAAACTGGAAAATTACCATCTGTTTGTAGAAAATGTACGACCTTAAACAGATAGTGTTCAAATACATTATTCACTGAGACTTAGTCACACAGCTCTAGTGAGTATCCTGAATGCTGTATGCGAGGAAGAGGGGGAAGAGGAAGTGTAGATGGAAGATGAAAAAGACAAGGGTAGAGAGGAAATTAAGGCTAAAGTGAAAAACCAGACACCGAGCCCAACTTTCTCAACAAGAGAGACAGAACACAAGCCAGTAGTGAATGAGATACCAATGATTCCACAACCTCCCAGGGAAATTTATTTAGGTGCTTAACAACTCTGCAATTTAGGGAATTTTTCCTAATGTCCAACCTAAACCTCCCATAGCTTCTTTTCCTATCACCAGAGGTTAAGGGAAATATTTCTTTTTACTCTCCTTCTTGCAACAACCTTTTAGATACTTGAAAATTGTTATCATGTTACCTCTTAGTCTTCTCTATTCAAGATGAAACAGACCTAATTCTTTCAATTTTCACTCATAGATCATGCATTTTAGTCCTTTAATCATTTGTGTTGCTCATTTCTGGACTTTGTCCACATCTTTCCTGAAATGTGGCATCTAGAACTAGACACACTACTTCAGCTGAGGCCTAACCAGTGTGGAGTAGAGCAAGAGAAGTACTCCTACTACTGCATACAAGAATGATGTTCATTTTTCTGTTGTTGTTTTTTGCAAAATTGACTCATATTCGGCTTATGATCCACTAGTACTCCAAGATTACTTTGTGCAATACATTTTCCTTGGAAGTCATTTACATCACTTAGGAAACAACAGTTTGCATTTGTCCCTGTTGAATTTAATCCTATTTACTTCAGGACATTACTCCAGATCAAACTACTTGCAACCCCTCCCAGGTTAGTATCATCTGCCAAACTTTATAAGTGTACGTTCTATGCCATTATCACTGATGAAAATATTGAACAGACCCAGACCCAGATCCAGGGGCGGCCCGTGGCTATAGGCCGACTCGGCCATCACCTAGGTCACTGCCTTCAACGGCGCCCAATGATGAGGTCATGGGGCGCCCAATGATGATGCCGCCCCATTGATGGCCCATTGACAGCCGTGCAGGCAGGGACGGTGATTGCTCCTTCCACCTGGGACATCAGCTGCTGCAGCCTGCCTCAAGCCACTCCTGGATACCTCCAAGACCCCCTTGATATGGCCTTACAGAAAGGTTTTCTAACCAGTTATGCACCTACCTTACAGTAGCTCCATTTAGGGTAATCATTTTTGCAAGGGAGCCACTCCACAAATTTTGGTACATGGTCATGGACTGGCTCTGGCCCCCCCAGAAGGGATGGGGCCTCAGGCAGAGGGGATGAAGCTGGAGCTCCAGAGAGAAAGAGAGAGATAGAGTGTGTGTGTGTGAGAGAGAGAGAGAGACTTTGTTCGTGAGAAACAGACTTTGTGACAGAGTGTGTGTGTGGCACAGAGACTGGAAAAGTGTGTATGTGACAGTGGTCGTGTGTGGCACAGACTGGGTGTGTGCTGACTGCTGCTGGCTAAGTTTCTGGGAGAAGCCGAGCTCTGTGTCTTTATGGGAAATCTGTCCTGCTCTGTAGTCTCCCCACCCTGGTTCTGCTATCCTCTGAATCACATGCTTCAGATTGTAGTAGCTCTAATGACTGCGTCTCTGTCTATAACCTCTGCTCTGCAGAGATGGGGTACAGAGGCAGGAGGACACTCTGACTTCAGCACTCCCCTCTCTCCTCTACCCCCCTTCACAGCTAGCAGGAAAATCTTGGAAGCAGCTTGGTTGCAGGGTGGAGCAAGGTGGGGGGAGGGCATCTGAACACATGTACCTCTGCTAATCACCTGGTCTGGAGAGCAATGCTTAGTGGGCTGGATACAAGCTCTGAGCCTGAGTTTGCCCACTCTGATCTAGGTTGTATTTCCCTAATTGGTTTATGAGAAGGTCAGACGAGAAAAGATAGTAAATGATGCTTGTTACCCTGTGAAAGAAAGCTATTAAATTGGTTTGACACAATTTGTTCTTGAGAAATCTGCACTGACTCTTACTTATCACATTATTCTCTTCTAGGTGTTTGCAAATAGATTGCATAATTATTTGCTCCATTATCTTTCCAGGTACTTTGAAATTAAGATGACTGGTATGAAATTCCTCCAGTTGTCCTTATTTTACTTTTTTATTGATGGGCACTGTATTTGCCTTTTTCCAGGCTTCTGGAATGTCGCCCATCTTCCTTGACTTTTCAAAGATAATCAGTAATGGCTTAAATATTTCTTCAGACAGGTCCTTGAGTATTATAAGTTGGATTTCAACATCCCCTAAATGATTTGAAAAGATTTAACTTATCTAAGTAATTTTAAACTTGTTCTCCTCCTAATAGTTGAGGCTCCAACTATGACCCACACTCAACAGTTAAAAGAATTTTTGAAAAAAACAACCACCACTGTGGAGCACACAAAACTAATACAAATTGTTCTCTAGTGAATTGTCCCTATGCAACTCAGATGAGGTCAGAGAAGTTGTGTAACCCCACAGAATGTGAACATAGGCTGTGTCCTTGCTATGATCTATAGGTGAGACTCCACTGCTGATGTACACACTTAAGTAAGCTCTTATCAAACTAGTGAGAGTCTAGATAGCAAATGTAGCCATGGCAGTTGGAGTCATGACTCAGCCATGTCTTCACTGGCACTAATGTACACTAGCTTGAGGAGAGCTATCATGAGTACACGTAAATGAACAGTAGTATCAAACCCAGATCTCATAGCATAGATGCAGGGTAGACATAGCCTAGTGAAAGACTGATCAATGATGAAGCTTTGCAAGCTTATATGACATACCCTTTCATCTATGTGTTGTATGAATCCATGATGGTATAAGATTCCAAAAAGATATGAAAATGGTATCACTGTATTAGAAATTTATTATAAAATCCTGATTGCTTTGCTCACACCAGACGTCCTGCTGACTTTAGCAGCACTACTTGCATGAGAGCACTTTACTCAATTTTTCCCTGTAAGTGTCTAATGTGTAATTTGGGATTTAGATTTTTTTCCCTTTGGATTCAGTTGTTATAGAGAGTAGCATCCTGCAGTTTTCTAAGGGTATGTCTATAGAGCCTGCTGAGGGAGAAGAGGCTACTTTTCTCTCTCCTTTTGTCTGTAATGAAACATTATCTTTATGAAGTCTCCAGATTTTATGTTAAGGAAATTAAGATGGCAAATGATATTTTCCATTTTGCACAGTCGTGTTGCTTTATAATTGTTTTTGGCTTCAGTTCAGATAGTACTTGAAAAAAATCAATACATTTTATCACTTTTTAGTGTTTAAAAATATGATCTATTAGTGGCTCTGCTCATTTGGACAAGATTTTATTATTTCCTTCCCCTCACCAACCATCTCAGCTATATCTTAAGACATTCCTAGTGAGGTTATAGTTTATTAAATAAAACTCATCTACTTGGAAGTCAGAACCTAGAATTTTAAAAGGATGCTTACAGAAGTCCACATGCATTTGCATCAAACACCCACATCTAACCAGAGTTGCTCTAATGTGTTCGATGTTTTGCATGATCAATTTCAGTATACACAAATGTCCACACACATTGGAATTTCCATACAGGATCAGACTCCTAGATCTTTCATGTCAGGATGATTTTTTAATTTGAAAACAAATCAAAGGATTCTCTCAGTGATACCTGGTTAAACTAGGGGTGATGTCACATAACTAATACTTGGATAACAGTATTCAGGGCAGATGGAACATGGGGAACTGAAATTCCGATTCTCTCACTCTTACAATCCCAGAATACCTTCACTGAAGCCTGTAGAAGTAACTGATGAAAAGCTGGTGTAAATTGAAAGGAGATTAAGGAACAGAATGATCAAAAACACCATGTCCATGCAGGCCAAATTAAAGCACAGACATTATAGGCCTCTGCTTATGACCTCATGCCCTTGAGCGTAACACTTTGTGGGCTATGTAACCAGGCGCCTTTCTGCCACTCTGAGTCTACACCCAGGCTACGTCTACACTGCAGGCTTCTTGCACAAGAATTGTTTTGTGTAAGAGTTCTTGCGCAAAAGCGCGTCCACACTGCCATGTGCTTCTACGCAAGAGCATCCATGGCAGTTTGGACGCTCTCTTGTGCAAGAAAGCTCTGATGGCCATTTTAGCCATAGGTATTTCTTGAGCAAGAAACCCCTGTTGCCCATCCACACTGCCTTCTTGCGCAGGAGGGCTTATTGCTTAGGGGGAGAGGAATAACTCTTGCGCAAGAAGCCATCTGTTCCAACGCTTAAATGTAAATTTACTTGCGCAAGAATGCACATGCAGGGTAGACACGCCGGAAGTTTTTGTGTAAGAACGGCTGTTCTTGCGCAAGAAGCCTGCAGTGTAGATATAGCCCTGGTGTCTATTATAGGGTGGAGGAGGTATGTGTTGTACCCAAAGCAGGGATGCAGCACAAGTACCATAATCTTGATCTTAAACTTTACTTCTACTTCTGCAAAAAGTGAATTAAAAAAAATACCCTTACTTACCTCACAAGGGTTTTGTGAGGATTCAATATTTGTAAAGAACTTTGAAGATGAAAGAACTATATAAGTGTTAAGTAGGCTTCTAATTTTACTCTCTTCATGTTATCTACAAGGGAATTTTCCTTTCAGGTTTATTTTCCTTTTTTCTTCCCTTAATTTTATTTCTCTTCCCTACATCTATTTTCCTTTTAGCTTCATTTATAGCATAAAAAGTGATCTCTAATTTTCTTTGAGTCAAACTTGTGAGCATATTTATTGATGTTTTCTAGATCATTTTTTATTACTGATTCAGATTTATGACTAAAACAGCTGCCCCATTTCTTTTGTTTCCCTGTGAAAGAGCTCCTTGCATTTAGCCATGAGACCAGTAGGAGAAAGGAGCATAGCAAAATAGTGGACTATAACATGCTGTTGAAGCCAAAAAAAGAATTTTTGCTTAAAAACAGACAGCATGATACGGTCTGTTGTTTTGTTCCATGTTATTACTAAAGCAGTTTTCCCCAAAATACATCCTAATTCATTATGGTCACTAAACTGTGATTCTGAAACACTAAGATATGGAATTAGAGAGAGAAGTTAGGCTAATTAAATTGGCCAGGACACTTCAGGAAAGCATTTTGGGCCAATTTAATTGGTAGTGGATGAGGGAAAATTCAGGAACAATTCTGTGAAATGCTGTTGTAATTATGTGTAAGGAGAAATGTTGCCCTTATTTTCAAATTTCTTAATTAGGAAAATGAAGCAGCAGCATTAATAACCTTTGTAGTCCACAAATATGGAAATGTTGGATAAAGTTTGTTTCATCAAATTTTATGTTAATTAGTCAATTACAGGAAAGTCTATATACATTACTTTATACTCCCCTCCCCCAGTGCTGTTCTTAGGATTTATGGGCCCTATGCAATACCATTAAACTTGTGCCCCTATGTCTGATGGCAGCTGGGGAAGATGACGATTTTTTAGAGATGTGATTTTATAATCTTCAGCAACACACTAATGACATATTTTGAAAACAAATTTTAAACTAAAGCCAGAAACTGATAGTATGTACGTAGGGGTTGGCAAATGCCGATTAAATGGCTTCATTACCACTTGAATGGCTCTTTCACAGGTTCAGTGTTCTGTTAGTAGGTCTGTCAGGCTTTTTCACTTTTTAAGTTAACTAGATTCTTTCCGAAGGAAGCAGAGCCACAGAACAGGAACAGGAATAGATGGGTGGCCATTAAGACCCAGTGCCAAATTTTTGGGCGACCTATGCAACTACATATTCTGCGTATGGCTAAGGATGGATCTGGCCTCTCCTCTCCAGATCTATGAACAAAGAAACAAAGAAAGAGGTGGAAGAAGAAACAAGAAAGATAAACATAAGTGGGAGGCATGCAAATATTCCAAGAAACAAAAGTAGCCAGAGGATTAGGGATGGGACTGACTTGTACTCTCCAACTTGAAAAGCAAGCATTTCTCTTTATTATCCAAGTGATGTGTGTGCATTTGTACGCGCATGTGAGTGTGCACACTTCATTTTACCACACACACACAATCCAAAATGGTCAAATAACAGAAAACTTATGAGTCAGGAAGAATACTAGAAACAATTTTATATCTTCAAAAGCGGCGAAGAGTCCTGTGGCACCTTATAGACTAACCGAAGTGTTGGAGCATAAGCTTTCGTGGGCAAAGACCCACTTCATTAGATGCATGTAGTGGAAATTTCCAGAGGCAGGTGTAAATATGCAGGCCAGAATCAGGCTAGAGATGACGAAGTGGATCCAATCAGAGAGGATGAGGCCCACTTCTAGTAGCTGATCTGGAGGTGTGAATACCAAGAGAGGAAAAGCTGCTTTTGTAGGTAGCTAGCCATTCACAGTCTTTGTTTAATCCTGAGTTGATTGTGTCAATTTTATACCTTATAATTCAAAAGTACCTTTACAGGTTTCATGTAGTATTAGCTCTGTCTGCCTACCCATGTAGCATCCAATCCAATACTAACCTAATAAAACTGTTATATTTTGAGAGTCAAAGGCTTAATCTCTTGAGTTTGTGTCCATGCTGGTAAAAAACCTACTGCTGACAATGTATATCCATAACTGGTAAGCTAAACTAGATCTGAATATAGTTTAGTTACAAGTGTAACCAAGGACAAAATATATTCAGCACAGTTTCTGAAACCATGTGTTTTTAACATCTTTAATAATTATTCTCAGTGGCTTCAAATGAATACTCAAGAAGCTTAGCTTGAAACAATAACAGTAATATGGCAGTGAGCAAAGATAAAAGAATATTATAGATGCTAAAGTGTGAGAAACAGGCCATATGTTCCCCCAAAAGCTAAGGAAAACTTGCAACATTATGTGACTGCTATAATTAAGGGATACTGCATGGTGTAAAAGGAATGAAGGACCATTTATTCTCTCATTTTTAACAACTAAAAATACATCTAGTTTATTCCAACATAAAATCAGGCTATAGAGACTCAAATGTGAACCATCAGACCCAAATTCAGAACAGGAGCAATTAACCAGGTAGCTCACACACCAGACTATACCTATCATATGACAACATGCAATAATTTGAGTAGAACTTAATTAACCCAAATATTCCTAAAATGTGAGTATTGTACAGTACTGTTAAGATTTATTTAAACAAATCAACAGCTTTGCTTCCTAATTTTGTATTAAGCTGAGCAAAGAAATGAATATGGTAGGCTTGATTCTTAGGACAGTTACAACAACTTCAGACCCTTGAATTCCATGAAGCACTCCTCATTTTTAAGGCTTGTTCCTGTGAAGTAGTGAGGGGGTGTCATGGAAGATCATGACCATCTTTCTGGAATGACTTTGTGCTCGTGTTCTAGAAGTAAGTCTAAAATAATGGTAAAAATGGGTGTTCTGTTAAAGGGGGAAGTTAAAATTGGGGTTGAATTCCAAATTATACTACTGGGGGCTCTCATCTTGGCCTCTATATGACAGACCAGTATGAAAATGTGTTAGTGGATGGTGACAATGAAATAATTGTAATAGAGGTCCTAGACAAGACAGAGTGAGACCAGTGATTGTAAGGAGAGACAAAGAGGCCATTGATCCTGACTAGGGTACTATATTTTGCTAAACTGTATGTTAGAAGACCTCCACCCATTAAGGAATTTCAGTCTGAATTGAGAGATTTGTAAGAGCTCTGTGCAGAACACAGATCCCTTCTCAGTCAAGTTAGAAAAAGAGTTCAATTCTTCACTATGTATTGAGCACAGCTTGGGTACAGCTGAAGGGTGGGGGCTGAAAATGATCCTACTGTGACTCCCTAATTTTACTCTCTACAGCCCTAGTGTAACTTGTGGCTGACGGGAGCATCTTAAAGTCTTGATCCTGGAGAAGACCATGCACTATCAGAGAATCAAAGCAGAATTTTACTCTTTTCTCCCTTCATTCTCATCCCATCTGCTTCCTCCTGTCATTGACCTGTCTCTTGCTCCTCCTCCAAGCCTCATGCTGGGCAACTCCAGCAGAGGAAGCAGTGGGTGGCAGAATCAATGAAAGAAGCAACAGAGCTGCTTGTCAGCTTTACTCTGATTTGAGATTCTTGATACAGAGGACAGGACACAGGTTTTCATGGGGTTTTGCAGTACAAAATTAACTTACCAGAATGGAGAATCTGGCCTCAATTCTTTTAAAAAAATATTAACCTAAACGTTTTATTTGAAAATCTTCCATTTTCTTTTGGACCCAGTGGAAAAAAAGCTGAATGGGTATGTTCCAAACTTGCAAAAACATCACTTTGGAGCCATTTGTGCCACGTTTCATTTTAAAGTCTGAATTATAAACTCCTGAAAATAGGGGATTATTATGGAAAGGATGACACAACCTTGACTATAATGTTATCAAAGTGATGTTATAATGTCAGTGCCATGATTGAAAAGAAAAATTGTTTTAAAAAAATGTTTCTAAACTCAGTTTGAAAACTACACTACCTGTGTATCCTGTTAATAAAAATACACTGCCTTTATTTTAGTGGGACATTTTGATAGCATATTGAAGACAAATACTCACACAATGCTGCATCATGCAGCCTTTTAAATGTAGGTTTTTATGCACTATAGGCTTGGGAAATTTTTTTGAAGGGATATCAGCAATATCAAAAATTCAACAAAGAGAAAAACAAAAGTCATTATTTAAAATGTTCACAAATCTTTTCTGAACAACATGTTATATTTCTTGGTATGTGTCCATTAAAATTATATAATAGGATTCTGATGTAAAGGTACTTTCAGATGTATAGTGACTCACATTATATTTTAATACATTATAATAGAGACTGCTAATTATGATTACATGATATGAAACTGGCTTTTAATCTGGGATATAAAGGGGATCTAAAGCTTTAAAGCATTTATAGGGGAAAAATATCATAAAAAGCTTTGCAAGGTACAAGCTCATAAACTGTTGTAGGCAAATAAACATTTCTACATGCCAGCCTCCTCAAACTGTACTCATAGAAAGTTCCCTTTTTTGAAAAGTGCATTATCCGTACACACAGATTTGGATATAAAATATGACTCAATGCAATAGTAAGTGGTTGGGACATCTTTGGAAGGAGACTTCTTACAGCACATTGTCATAAGTACATAAATATCAATTAATACATAGCAATCTAATTCCTATCTGATTTATGACTGCTGACATTTTTTGAACTCAGGAACTAAGAGGCAATAAAAATTGTCACTGTGGCTAAAATGCTTAGTGTTAATTTTGAGTTTCTTCCTTGGGCTCATGCTTTTCCTCAGTTATGTGTCTAATTTCCTTGGATAACGTTCTACTGATGTTAACATCCATAGTAGATTTACTTTATTTCCCTGCTGTCTGCTAGGACTTATATGGTGTAATGAAAGCATTTATTTTATAGTGCCTATAGAGACCAGCTTTCAATTGACCCACTACTCTAAACTTTATTAGAGCTTAAAGAATAAATGAGTATAACACAGAAATCCTAATTCTTTTCTGCACTCTAGTTTATTGTAAATTCATGTTCAATTGAGAGATAGATAGATTGTCATAATTTGTGACTTGTACAAGAAAAGAAATGTTTTGAGAACATTCCGTTTCTCCTCATTTAGAGGCAGACTGTGATCTAGAGGAGTGAAGTTATATCTAAACTACAAAGCCTAGCCCAGTAGAGGCCCTAGTGTAGATGCAACAAACCGTGGCAGAAGGAGTTTTACTGAGGGCATAGGAACATAACCTCCCTGAATGACAATGATGACAAAAGTTGAATTTTTTCAAAAATTTAAAATCACTTCTTGACTAGCCCAGTGCGATTTGTAATAGCTGAGATATAACCCCCACTCCCTGCTCAAATGGGCGTATAATGGAAACAGTGAGAACACCTTAATTATAGGGCACCACTATAAAATCTATATTCATGGAAGAATTAAAGTGCAGTTCTCCTTTTTAAGTGGCCTTTCGTCACACAGAAAAGTGCAATTAGGAATTGCATCTTGGCAGGTAAGAAGCAAACAACTCTCTTCAGTTCCAGCTCTCCCAGTTGTTGGGGAGCAGATTATTTGTTGCTATAGTATTTTCTCCTCTTGTTTTTACAGAGGTCAAGTGCTTGGATATAGTTCAGCTACCAGAAAAATCACAGGTTGATAGGACCAGAAGCTCTCTCAGATTTCAACATGCTTGAAAGTGATGTAAACACACAGTACCATGGAAAATGTTTCAGTCCTGCAGGGTTTTTGTGCTAGCGTCTTCATTTAACAATGATCTGTTTGCTTATTTTGTACTTATGTAACATGCAGTCCATTGCAACATCCTTTTTATACTGTCAAAGGTGTTAGGATTGTGGGGGGAGAGCTTTGATCCAAAGGCAATCACAGATTTCATTAATGCCAATGGGCATTCTCTAGTCACGGCTTCGTCTAGACTGCAGGCTTCTTTTGGAAGAAGCTTTTCTGGAAGAGATCTTCTGAAAAAGCTTCTTCCAGAAGAGAGCATCCACACTGCCAAAGGGCATTGAAAAAGTGATCTGCTTTTTTGAAAGATAGCATTCACACTGAATGGACGCTATCTCTCATTTAAGCTGTGATTACTATGGACGGAGTGGCCACCAGGGCACCTGTGCTTTTTCCTTTTTCCTCTTCTTTTGAAAAAACTCCCTCTTCCCCATCCACTCTCCTTTTTCTGAAAGAGCTCTTTTGGAAAACTCCCTTGTAGAAAGAGTTTTACCAATGTTAGGAAAACCCCTCTGTTTTGAAAGAACGCGATTGCAGTGTGGACGTAAGTGAAGTTTTTTCAGAAAAACTGATGTTTTTCTGAAAAACTGTAGTGTAGACATAGCCTCTGTCAGGCTCAGTGGTAGGAGCAATGAAACTCTTTATGTAGTGGAACAGTTGCAGACGATAGAGACTACTCCTGGAGCCATATTGCCATACATGAGCAAAGCTAACCCAGCTAGAACAGGGCATTTCTCTTCAGGGCTTGAAGACTGAACTGCTGCCTGTGTGTGCTGGAAGAAGAAAGCCTAGGGAAGGAGGCATGAGCATGACCTTGGGAAGAAGAAAGATGGAGCTTCTTAGGTAAGTCTTCACTGGAACAACACTATTGGAGAATTTCAAACAGGAAATCTGCCCGCTCTTTGTATCAGAAAAACAGGACTTCATGTACCTGGCTCTGTATCACTGATTGCTCATCCTCATGAAAGCAAGACCCCAAGTATTGACTGTTTACCCTGTCCAGTAGATAGGACACTAGCCTCAAAGACCTGGATACAATCCCCATCTCTGCCACAGACTTCCAGTGTGACCAGACCAGTCACTTAGCTTCTCTGTTTCAGATTGTAAGATACAGATAACACTTCCTGAACTCAGAGGCATGTTGCCAGGCTAACTACATTAAGAGGTTCCTGGGTATTATAGTGAAGGGAGTCCAAGAAATATCTCCAGATACTTTTCCAAGGAAACATTCCCCTTTTAGCTGGACCAAAGCCACATATTCAGATTAGAACTGAACCTTAAATTATGTTTTGATGCAAGGTTTTGCTTTGGCTCCAACTTTTCTGCATAGTGTTAGGTAGCATTTTATCCTCACTTTGAATGGCTTTAAATGATTTACAGGAAGTGGAGGGCAACAGAGAAACAAGCCCAACATCTCGGGCCTTCAACTACCCCAATGTGTGGAATGGGGATAATTGATATTCACCCCTTCTTTGTCCTCCTTTTACACCATTATTTCCTGTCACACATCACCTCCACATTGAATTTTCTTAGGAGTACTATTCTGCCCAGGAGTGGAAAAAAAAATTACAGGGAACATTATGTTTGACCTGTCCTCTTCATAATTTACCACTTCCCCCATCTGTGTGTCATCTGCAAAAATTTTTAGCAATGATTTTGTACGGTCTTCCAAGTCATTTATATAAGTGCTAAATAACATAGGGCCTAGAACAGCATTTATGATACTTCTAGATTGACACCTGATTCAACTTGTAGGTTTCGAATTTACAGTACTCAGCCCTGCAATGGAATAGATTGTGGTTACAACTTTCCAGCTTACAACTGTAAGGAACCAACTGTGTTTTAAATTCAAGGATTCCCTGTATTTAATTTGTGCCATGTAATTTTTGTATCACCCCAGTTTCTCATTCAAAATATTGTCCCATACAAAGTCAGATGTCTCACAAAAAAATCTAAGTATCATACATCTGTGCTATCACCTTTATCAACCAAATTAACAATCTCCTCCATCATTAGACAGCATCTATCTCCATACACCAATATTGACCTTCCTTTAACTATTTATTAATTGGCTCCCATATCAGCTGCTCCATTATTTTGCACAAGATTGGTGTCAAGATGAAAGGCTTATAATTATCCATATGGTCATCTCTACCCTTCTTAAATATTGGCACAATATTATGTTTCTTCTAGTCCCCTGGAACTTCCACAGTGTTGCAGGTATTACTAAAATCAATGTTAATCAACTAGTGAGCTCTTCCAACATCTTTTTGAAAATCTCTTGATGCAAGTTAGCTGTACCTGCTTATTTTAGTGTTTAGCTTTAGTTTCGACAGTTTAACGTCCTCCTAAGTTACTGTTGGAATGAAAATATGTTATAATTGTATTTTATGAATATATCCTCTCTTTTTCCAAATATAGAACTGCAATATTTATTGATTTCTTCTGCATTTATTATTGACAATTCTACAATTTCCATCTAGTAATGGAACAATACTACTGTTAGGGTTCTATTAGTTTGCAGTATATTATTTTTCATTGTGCTTAACTCTACTGATTATAGATATATATTTGTGTCCTTTTGATTTCCTCGTCAGGTTTTGACAGTTCTTTCCTTCTAATTTATCTTATGTTATTACCTTTCTCTTTTCCACTTCTGATTTATTAGTGAGTTTTTAGTGGCTTTCCCTATAAGCCTATATAAGTTTTTAGCAAAAGTAGCCTTCCTTCCCAATTGCAGCTTTTGGGACACCTTAAAAAAAGGAAAATTTATCATTCAGATATTTCTGTTTTAGGTACTCTCTTCCAGCAGATTTGGCTTACTTTAGTTTTTTAATTTTTGAAATTGGTCTTTTTAAAGCATGAGTGTTACAATCTGGGATTTTTTGTGAAACAAAGTAAGTGCAAACAACTTAGCAGCCATTAAATTTTAATTCTGTGATCAGTTAAGATCAGTTATAATAAAGAATTCTATGTTGGATTTGACACTTTTGAAATTTTCATTTAGAATTTCTAAAAATTCCAAGGTCATTTTAGTACTAGATTCATGAGGACTCAGCATATGTTGCTCAATTCAAGTCACCCAATATAATAATACATGTTATAGATCGATGCTTAAAGAGACAGTCATCTTGTTGCCTCATGTGCTTTGGTGGCCTGTACAGAGATGAATTAGTACCCACCCTATATTTGTTAGAACACTGATCAATAAGCATTCAAACCATTTGTTTGTCAGTGACTTGAAATGGGTAATGGCATTTTTGAGAGAGTGCAGTTTTCCCTCTACTTTTTGTCCACTGGATCCTATCTACCTAAGGTTATTTCTATTCTTAAAATGCTACAGTTGGAGCAGTGCAACTATGCCACATCAGCAGTTCAGTATAAATGCTTACAAATAGAATAGTCTGGATTACTTTGGATACTGGGTGCAAGCAAACAATGTGTATTTCAATAGGACTAAATTTAAGGTCACACCTCCAGGAACAAAAAAATGTAGGCCAGGCTTACAAAATGGCCTCTGTTTCCTGCAAACTTAGTTAAGTATCAAGCCAGGTCTGTTTCACTCAATAGTCACTTAGACACACTTTGATAGAAGAATCTCTGGACCACTCGGTCTTACAAATTCTGATAGTCACAACAAACAGGAAGCTCCTGACCACACAGTGGAGTCGATTATTATTTCCATTGAGCCCCTACGGGGGGCTGTGATAGTACCTAGATCTTATAAAACTACAGGATCCGCCCAGCTAGAAATTCCACCAGTGTGGACTAGCCAGGGCATCATGTTCCCCTTCTTGGTAACTCTGTTTATAGGGATTGTCAGCAGGAGAGGCGGGCATGGTCAGAGTGCTGCTGCACATCAACTATAGTTGGCTGAAACAATAGCCCTGAAGGAAGAAGAATAAGCAATTGATATTATTTAGAGCAACCCTCTCGTTGCATCAAGTACACCCGGGCTGATATAGAGTTCCCAAAGTCCATCTTGACCACACTTATATTGGGTGCAGTTCAAAATGTCATCTGTTTTCTTTACTGATGTTAGATCTGTTTTCTCTATTGACAGAGTGAAACAAAGACTGTTTAGGTTATTTTTGTTTTTTAAATATCTATATGTTGTACTGTTAGCTTAATTAAAACATTTCCCCAGTATCTGCAATTTAAACGATCTCTTAGAATTCTATGAAAATTGAAAGAACCTACTGAAATTTATTGTGGTTTGCTTGGAGTTAATATGTAATTCAACATGCAATGGAGCATGTATGGTTTTCCCAAGCAACATCTTATGGAGTTGATCAGCTCACAATGGAAGTGAGTTGAGACAAAATTCATACCCATAAATGGTAGAAAAGGGTAAAGAACCTTCTGTTTCATGAGCTGATTCCTTCTTTAGACTCACTAATTTTAATATCTACTGTATGTGTAAATGTGATGGTCATCTATGCTGAGACTTACAGTCAAGATTGTCTATAAGCTTTTAAAATTGTTATTCACATGCAAAGCAACTATGTTAGTGAATCCTTTAGCTGTGAAACTGTAAAAACAGCATTGGACTGTTTTTTTCCTCTGTGCCTTTTATTTTTCTTGTTGAAGTAACTCTTCCTGATAATCTTGGAGTACATTCAGATATCAATAATGTACAGTGATTTATATTTTTGCTAGTAAGTTCAGACATAAGGTAAGCCTGTGGCAGATTAACCTAACTGATCACCAAGGTGGAAGGTTAACAAGGGCTATAAACTAGGCAAATGTTTAGATGTGATTAAAGTGAGTTTTCTAGGGGAAACTGTACCATAAGGACATTAGTACCCTTTTAAAAAGCCTCTGCCTCTTCTTCACTGTCAGGTAGGCAAAATGCCCTCTAAATATCCATATGTTTTGGATGAGTTCCAGACTGGCTGAATTCACAGCTTTGGTTCATCTCTAGTTACTGCAGTAAGGTGATGTATGGTAATGGAAATTTCACTGAGGAATGGCAATTTAAAGCAACAGAAAATAATGGTAAAAATATTTGGCTATATTTCTCATTACCATGAAGAATTGCAACTTGAGACTTCATGACATGAAAAAGCTGCTTACTCATCTCCTTTGATGAGATCTGAGATATTTCTAGAAAAAGGAGTAATCGAAGGCGGACAGATTCTATCTGGTGTTTCTTCAGGTGCCTAGTGGAGTGAACAGAAGCAAGGAGCCTTTCCTCCTCCATCCCTGCTACACAGAGTGTATGTGTTGCCATGGAAAGGGAGAATAAGGAATTGGCCCAAAGCTTTGCCCCCTCCCATACAGACTTGCAATAGTCATCACGGGTTGGCTGCCTGCATGTTGTCCCTTACTCAGCCATCCTTAGACTCCGGCTCGTGACCCTGTTTTAATGGTATTCCCAGGGATGGTATTAGACTTGCTTTGGCCTAGGATTAAAACAAGAGCCCAAGCACCAAGTGGCTTCAGCCTTGGGTGGTGAGGCTCTGGTTACAGGCCCTTGGGCTTTTTGCTCCCTGCCTAGAGCAATGGAGCTCAAGTGGGCTCAGGATTTGGTCCCTCCTGCTGGGGTCCTGGAGTAATTTTTATTGTCAGATGTGTGTGGGGGGAGGGAGGAGTGTCTCAAGTTTGAGAACTCATGATCTAGTCCAGAGCCCATAAGACTTGAACCCAAAGTTCTGGAATGTTCAGATGTTTCTAATGGCTATGTTTGAAAGACAGGCACTAACTGAATCCACCTGCAGTGTCCTAACATTGGTAGCATGTCTCTCAAGGGCAACAATCACCTGACTGAAGGTCTTAGTATAAACCAAAACCATATTTCAAGAAACTTGGGTGATGCTATGGCACAAGTGTCCATAATCGAGCTTTTACACCTTCCTCTGAAACACTGGGTACTGGCCATTGCTGGAGAATCTGGAATGGCCAGTGGTCTACTCCCATATGGCATTACCAGTGTTACCATAAGAACACTCAAAGGTGCAACTTTTTTAATGTAGATGAATTTCACGGCATATTAATCCCAAATCCTGGAAGTGAATGAGTTTCACGTGCCCTGGGGGATCTTTGGGTTCAAGGGAGGAAGAAGTGATTCCTAACCAACAGCTTCAGCTCTTCCCCTGTTCCCTTCCATTTCTGTGGTGTTATCTATGTGTGAAGCCCACAGCCTTAAAACTCAGGAGATATATCTGGTCTTTTTTCTCCTGAATGGAAAGCAGTGGTACAGGAACATTTTTAAGGGTGGGACTGCTAACACCCTTCTTACCTCTATCTCCGCTCCCAGCTGAGGCTAGGAGCAAAGTCCTGTCATAGAATCATAGGTCTGGAAGACACGTCAGAAGGTCATCGAGTCCAGCCCCCTGCCCAAAGCAGGACAAATCCCAACTAAATCAAACCAGCCAGGGCTTTGTCAAGCCAAGACTTAAAAACCTCTAGGGATGGAGATTCCACCATCTCCCTTGGTAACCCATTCCAGTGCTTCACCACCCTCCTAGTGAAATAGTTTTTCCTAATATCCAACCTAGACCTCTCCCACTGTAACTTGAAACCATTGCTCCTTGTTCTGCCATCTGTTCCTACTGAGAACAGCCTTTCTCCATCCTCTTTGGAACCTGCCTTCAGGAAGTTGAAGGCTGCTATCAAATCCCCCCTCACTCTTTTTTTCTGAAGAGTAAATAAGTCCAAATCCCTCAGGGTATGTCTACACTACAAAGTTAGTTCGAACTAACGGACGTTAGTTCGAACTAACTTTAATAGGTGCTACACTAGCGCTCCGCTAGTTCGAATTTGAATCGAACTAGCGGAGCGCTTAGTTCGAACTAGGTAAACCTCATTTTACGAGGACTAACGCCTAGTTCGAACTAGCTAGTTCGAACTAAGGGCTGTGTAGCCCTTTAGTTCGAACTAGTGGGAGGCTAGCCCTCCCCAGGTTTCCCTGGTAGCCACTCTGGCCAACACCAGGGAAACTCTATTGCCCCCCTCCCGGCCCCGGACCCCTTAAAGGGGCACGGGCTGGCTACGGTGCCCGTGCCAGGTGCAAGCCTGCCAGCACCCAGCTAGCAGACCCTGCACCTGGCACGGCACAGAGCCACCCACCCGATGCCCCCCAGCCCACCCCCTCTTCCCGGGACCAGGCTGGCGGCTCCCGGGAGCTTGCCCTGGACCGCAAGAGGCGGGCACCTTCCTGGGCTAGTGCGGACATCGTGGACCTCGTCCACGATCTCCACACTAGGCACAGGAAAGTGGCCGGCTAGGGCAGGAGAGCTGCCAGCCTGGCCACCCAGGAGCAGGTGTGCATGAAAATCAAGGGGGTCCACTGAGACCCCCGACACTGAGCCCTGAGCTTACAATGGCCGTACTGGGTCAGACCAAAGGTCCATCTAGCCCAGTAGCCTGTCTGCCAACAGTGGCCAACCCTAGGGACCCTGGAGGGGATGGACCGAAGACAATGACCAAGCCATTTGTCTCGTGCCATCCCTCTCCAGCCTTCCACAAACTTTGGGCAGGGACACCACTCCTACCCTCTGGCTAATAGGACTCCATGGACCCAAACTCCATCACTTTATCTCACTTCCCTTTAAACTCTGTTCTAGTTCTAGCCTTCACAGCCTCCTGCAGCAAGGAGTTCCACAGGTTGACTATTTGCTTTGTCAAGAACAACTTTCTGTTACTACTTTGAAGCCTGCTACCCATTCCTTTCCTTTGGTGTCCTCTAGTCCTTCTTTATGGGAACTCAGGAAGAACTTTTCTGAATGCACCCTCTCCACCCAACCCCTGCTTTTAGAGACCTCTATCCTGTCCCCCCTCCGTCTCCTCTTTTCTAAGCTGAACAGTCCCAGTCTCTGTAGCCTTTCTTCATCTGGGACCTGTTC
Organism: Pelodiscus sinensis; assembly: GCF_052426305.1. NCBI lineage: Eukaryota > Metazoa > Chordata > Testudines > Trionychidae > Pelodiscus > Pelodiscus sinensis. The sequence continues at coordinate 90,967,829 of NC_143053.1, forward strand.
CCAACCCCTGATCATGTTAGTTGCCCTCCCCTCTCCCAGCCTTTCTCTTCCCCTCTCCCACCTCCTTTTCCCAGTCTCCCCGAGTTTTTTTCAATAAAGACAGAGTCAATGTTGGAAGAAACGTTATCTTTATTTTGTACATCAATAAGAAGGGGGGCTAGGGAAGGGTAAGTGGAAGGAGATGAGGGAGGAATGGGGTACGAGCCCCCGATGGGGAGGACTGGGCTGGCTCTGCGGGCTTCTGGGGGTGGAAGCTCTCCTGCAGCCCCCCAATTACTCCCTCTCCGCAGATGGCAGCCTGCGGCAAGTGCAGCCGGGCTGATGGCCGAGTGGTGTGATGTGCCCAGTGTGGGCACTCAGGGCACTCCAAGCCAGAACTTCTTTGCAAGCGGGGCACCCCTTAGAACTGTGTGTCCGGGGTGGGGGTCGGGACCCTTTAAGCGCAGCCCTCGGCTAGCCTGAGACAGCATCTCCATGCTCTAAGTCCTCCTTTTATGCCCTGCCGGCACTGCTTCCGGCCATCCTTAAGCCCTGTTCAGAGTCCACTCAATGTGGACTTACTAGTTCGAACTAGCAAAACGCTAGTTCGAACTAGTTTTTAGTTCTAGATGCGTTAGTTCGAACTAGCTTAGTTCGAATTAACTAATTCGAACTAAGTTAGTTCGAACTAGCGCTGTAGTGTAGACGTACCCCCCGCCTCTCCTCGTAGGTCATGTGCTTCAGTTCCTTAATCATTTTGGGTTCCCTCTGCTAGACCCTCTGCAATGAGTCCATATCCTTTCTGGAGCAGAGGCTCAGAACTGGACACAATACTCCAGATATTTACTTTTCTAGATCTTCTGGCAACGCTCCTCCTAATGCAACCTAATGCAGAGATAGCAGCTAGGACCTGAGGTAGGAGGCTGGCACTGGAGCCCCCAGCATGTGGGGCCATCAGTCAGGACCCAAGGCACGGAGCCAGCAGCAGAACCATTGGTGCACAAGCCTAGCAGCAGAGCCCTGGGCACACTGGGCAGCATCTGGGACTATGGTTGCTGAGCCAGCAACAGAAATCCCGGAGTAAGGAGAGGCAGCCTGGACTCTAGGCACTAGGCTGGAAGTGCGGGGACTGCTGCAGCATCTTCTGCACCACTAGTTCCCATGCCTATGATGGAAAAAGTGATTGCATAACCTGCATCTCCCTTCTGGTATTACTGACATGCTGGCCCTAGCATGTACTCACCCTCAGCTGCTTCAAGGATCTTCAGAGGGGACACGCTCATGTCCGAACCCCATTTCAGCAACAACAGGAAGGGGATCATTGCTGTTGGCATGGGAGAGTGTTCTCTCTCAGTTGGAACAATCTGAAATGACTCCTAGGGTTAGCCTGGGAACCCTCATTCTGAGTTTCAAAACCTAAGCTCAGGGAATGAAACCTGATGTGAGCTGAAACAGAACAAAAGACTGCCTACCTCCTGTGAGGCACAACAGCTAGCTTTTTGCACAGCTCTAACTGATACCGGAAATTAGTATTAATATCTTATTCTGTTTTAAGGAACACTTTTCCATCACGTGTTTCTTTTATTACGAATGTTTCTCCCCGGTCCTTTTTAAATTGAAATGTTAATTTACACTCTTTTTAATTCATGTTCAGATGGTCTAATTTTGTTCCATCTTAATAAATGATAAAAGGCACATGAACAATAGATGAAAATAAACTATTAGACATCCCTGCACTTGAACAGTCTGATTATAGCAGTGTGCCTTTTGCAAAGTGTTTGTTTCATAAGGTTCACTGTTATTTAGTCTTCAATACAGAATTAGAATGACGTGGTGAAAAGGTGTCATGCATAAGGCATACATCAGAGTGAGAATACCAGTTTTTACTATCATTTGTATAATTTCCTGATAACCAGACAAATGGTGCAAATTGAATTATGCTTCTTGGTTTGTGGTTATGAATGATTTCTTCCAAATGTGATACTCTAATGTGCAACACCCATAAAAGCACAGCACATTATGTGAATACTCTGGGCATTGTCATTCCACAACTGATTACTTCTTTGATCACACTATCGCTATGTCAGCCTGTTTAAAGCTCATCAATAGGAATAAACAAGCTCAAAGTGTTTGTCTTGGAGTGACTGCACGAAGCAGTCCGCAATCAAGACTGAATGTTTAAAAGACAAAGCACTGAACAATAAAAGGTTAACTTATAACCTCTGGTAATATGATAAAATGTTGTTTGGGTAAAAACATTCAATCAAATTCAAATCTGACTTTTCTTCATACAAAAAAGCCTTTTCAGTGCAAATTGATCTCCTCCCCAAAGTGCAAGACATTCAATAGCATTCAGGATGCCCTATTAGATGCCCATTTTCTTTACATTTCATATGAAAAGCATGTCTAAAGTGAAAACTGGCGATGTTTCATTTTAAGAGGCAGCAAGTAGCACAGATGGGCCAATCATTCAGTAATCTAACCGTTTTGAAAGCCTCTGAGTAGAGCCAGTGAATCAAAGAGTAAATCAGTGGAGCACCAGTCTAAACCACCCTGTCTGTAATTGCAGGCTGCACCTTGGAAAACTGGATACTTCATCCTGGCACCAACTTTTGCAACTAAGAACAATTTGGTAAGTTCAAAGGTTGGGGGAGGAGCCATATCATCTGCACATCAGCAACAAACTTTAGGATTGTTTTTATGGCGATAAAGATTATGGGATGGCAGTCACCATCTTAATCTAAGATAATGATTAAAGCTGTTTACTGTACAAAGCCACAGAGAACAGATGCTGGAAACAAATAAGCATACCTATGACTGGTAAAGTGCTGGACTGAGGCAGTTTGGTCCTACACTCTCATTCATTACTGCAGGTATTACCAGACTTTATATTCCACTAATAAATGCTAAATTTTTGGCCAGATTGTCTGCTGTGACAGTTGCTTTGCATGCCATTGCTGGTGGAATCTGGCTATGGAGCTGGCACTGTCTGAAACTGGGAAGATGAGTCCAAAGTAAAGCTTATCCCGCCAATACTTTAGAGGCTCCTTCGTTACCTGACTCCTTGTGGCAGAGTAGGGACATGGCTAGACTGATGTTATGTGCGAGAGATTCCTGGCTCTGGGTTTAACATTTGGGGCAGTTGGCAGGCAACATATGTTGGAGAAACTGACTTGAGCTACTTCTGACTGACTTGCGGAGCACTGCACACAGCCGCCTCATAGTCAAGGGAGTGCAGAAGCGTACTTTGTGCATTTTTTGCCTTCCACTCTGAGATGTGCTAAATATAGTTTATTTGGACTCCAGGATATGGGTCTTACTCTCTTCCTTTGTAACATACTTGTAAAATTCTACATAAAGTTGTTTGTTAGAATATATAAGCTAGATATTGATATGCATAAAGTGCATCCTAATGATATACCTCAGCACATTTTTATGAATTGTATGCATGTGCTAAGCATTAGTTTACATTAACTGAAATATGGAGGCAGTAAACACCTACTGAGAATGCTTAATTTTAAAAAAATCATCATGGTAGCAGTGTGTCCCTCGTAATTCTAGATAATATGTTTCTGATTACCATTTGCCTCTCAGCTCCATAATGTGAAAACAAACGCAAATGTAAGTCTCTGTCTATACTTATGGTCATATGTCATCCTATCCAACTGGGCAATAAAACAGCAGGATGAGGCTGGTGTTAAATAATAAAAAATGTGATGCATGAAGAAGGAGGTAAATATGTGCTTATTTAAGTTACGACTATCCATACTGTTTCACTGTGCATTTTTGCATCATCTCTGCAATGAACAGAATAAGCTGTTACACAGTTTACATAGGTTTCTGTAGCATTCTGAATATATGAATAATTTATACAAGTCTCCTAGAATTGACTCCAACTATTACCAGATTAATAGGATTTAAAGATAGGAATACTGTGAAAAAGTTGAGACCACCGCAAAGATCTTGTCTCTCTCTTTTATCATTCTTTGGAACTAGTCTACTTAAACCTCAGTCTCAGAGGATCTACTGAGTCACCTAAAAAGATGGTTCTATTTTGTGATTGTAGCAGGGCAGCTGCCCTGTACTGGCCCTTTAAGAGCCCAACCCCAGCCTGAAGCAGGCCCGGGAAGTTCAGCCCAGCTGGGCGGCGTTGGCCAATTAAGGCCCAGCTGGGAGCTATAAAAGGGAAGGGCTGCTTCAGCCAAGGCAGTGTGAGCCTGGCTGCCGAGGGAGCAGGACGCTCTCTGGAGCTAGGGCAGGGCTAGAGAGTCAGGCTGGGCCAGGACGCTTGGACAGCCAACCGGCCAGCCTGCTAGGCCTGCGGCAAGGCGGGGAGCCTGGCTGCCGAGGGAGCAGGACGCTCTCTGGAGCTAGGGCAGGGCTAGAGAGTTAGGCTGGGCTAGGGCGCTCGGACAGCCAGCCGGCCAGCCTGCTAGGCCTGCAGACAGGCCCGCTGGAGAGACACCAATCCCCCGGAAGGGGGGCTCAGAGCGAGTGACTTGGGCACTGCCGGAGGGCAGTGTGGCGAAGAGAGCAACGCGACTAGAAGATTCGAGAGGGGAAACGCCCCGTGAGCGGAGGCCTGTGCGGGCGGAATGGACTGATTCCGGGGACAGATGACGGACCCCCGCTACGGTGGTGAGTGACCCCCTCACAGATGGTGGAGAATGTGGGTACTTGAAAATACGCGACCCCGGCCCTGACGTAAGGGCTCCGCGTGTGCCTCAGTGGACCCTAGTACACAAAAAAAAAAAAAAAAAAAAAAAAAAAAAACCCCACGCAAAGAGAGAGAAGTTTGCGGGGTTCCCTCCTCCCCTCTCGGCGAGCTCGGGCGGGAGGGCCATGGAGGGAGAAGCAATGCCCGAAGGACTGACTAAGGGGCGACAGCCACCCGTGAAGCTTCGAGCCCAACGATTGGCAGCGCAGCTCCTACAACAGCAGAGGCTGGTACAGCAGCTGGACGCCCAGTACCGCCAGGCTCTTCAGGAGGTGGCGGAGCAGGATCCGGCCGGTATGGGGGCCACCCTGACTCCCCCGGCTAGCTCCCCATCCCTGACTACGGGGGGACCCGCGGGGGACCCCGCGTTGTTTGCCCTCCTCGACTCGGGATGCAGCCAGACACTTATCCGCCCCGATGTACTGCCTGACACCGCGACGCCCGAGGGGGAGCTGCAGCTGCAGTGCGTCCATGGGGATGTGAAGACCTATCCTCAGGTCCGGCTCCCCTTGATGGTGCGGGGAGTCACCCGAATGATGCGAGTGGGCGTGGTGCCGCACCTGCCATACCCTATGGTGCTGGGTCCCGACTGGCCAGGTCTTACAGCTCTCATTAAAGACTCACCGGCGCCGACCGAGGCCCGCGTGGAACTCCTGGGGGAGGAACTCCAGGCAGTCCGACCGCAGGGGTCGCTCGACAGGGAAGGCCCCGCCGAGCGCGACGCATCTGACCTGGCCGACCCAGGGCGCTCAGACACGGAGGACGTGCCGGTCGTGCTGGACTCGGCGGATTTTCCCCGTGACCAGCGGGAGGATCCCACCCTGCGGGAGGCCTACGTCCAGCTCGCTGCTGTTGATGGGACGGTGGTGGATCCACAGAGGGCGGCACACTGGCCCCGGTTTGAGCTACGAGCCGACCGGCTCTACCGGGTTGGGCGGAACCCGCAGACGCAGGAAGAAGAGGCCCAGTTGTTGGTACCCCGGGCCCATCGACGAGCCGTGCTGAGGTTGGCGCACGACCTTCCCGCCGCCGGGCACCTTGGGCATGAGAAGACCCTGGCCCGAGTCTTGGCTCGCTTCTTCTGGCCTGGGGTGTACCAAGAGGTCAAAGACTACTGCCAGTCATGTCCAGCCTGCCAGCTCGCCGCCGCTCCCGGGGTGCCGAAGGCTCCCCTCGTCCCTTTGCCCGTGGTAGGGACCCCCTTCGAAAGGATTGCCTTGGACATAGTGGGGCCCTTTCCACGGAGCGCGGCTGGATTTCGATATATTTTAACGATCATGGACTATGCAACCCGGTTCCCTGAGGCCGTTCCCCTTCGAAACACCCGTGCCCGCACGATCGCGAATGAGTTGGTGAGGATTTTTGCCTGGGTGGGGCTACCTCGGGAACTACTGACAGACCAAGGAACGAACTTTACATCCCGGTTGCTGCGTCAGGTCTGCGACCTCCTGGGTATTCACAAGCTACAGACCTCCGTCTACCACCCCCAAACCGACGGGCTGGTAGAGCGGTTCAACCGCACCCTGAAGGGGATGCTGAGAAGATTCCCTCCACCGGACATGAAGCACTGGGACCAGCTCATCCCCTTGCTCTTGATGGCGGTGCGAGAGGTGCCACAGGCCTCCACTCGATTTTCCCCCTTCGAGCTCCTGTACGGCAGACGACCTCGTGGCGTCCTCGATCTGGTTAGAGAGACCTGGGAACGGACCCCCTCCTCCGCCGTCGGGCTGCTGCAGTACGTACTCCGACTTCAGGAGAGACTCACGCAGGTGGGGGCCTTGGCTCAAGAGAACCTACAGGCGGCCCAGCGAGCGCAGGAGCGAGGGTATAACCAGGGAGCCCAGGAAAGAGTGTTTGAACCCGGGGATCGGGTGCTGCTGTTACTCCCCTCAGAGGAGTCAAAGTTGCTGGCCCGCTGGCAGGGGCCGTATGAGGTCTCCCGACGAGTGGGCCCAGTCACATATGAGGTTCATCAGCCGGACCGGCGAAGGAAAAAACAAATATACCATGTGAACCTCCTCAAACCTTGGCGAGAGCGAGAAGGCATGTTGGTCGCGCCCTACCCGTCGGAGCCCGTGTTAGGTCCTAGGGTCCCTGACGCCAAGGAGGAGGAGGAGACACCCCAGCTCGCGGACACCCTGTCACAGAACCAACGGCGCGCAGCCCAGGTGCTTGTCGAAACCTTCGCCAGGACCTTTACCTCGCGGCCGGGCCGAACCTCGGCGATAACACACACCATCCGAACTCCGCCCGGGCAGGTCGTGCGGGAGGGAAACAGACCTCTTCCCCGACGGATGCGTGACGTCGTGGAACAAGAGGTCCGCACCATGTTGGAGTTGGGGGTGATCGAGCGATCCCGAAGTGAGTGGAGGACTTGATAGGGACGCATGGAACTGCGGCCCTGCCTCGTAGCGGGACGGGGCTGGGACTTCTGAAACAGGGCGGGCAGCAGGGAACCACCCCCCCCCCCGGGAGATAGTTAAGGGGGAGGGTGTGTAGCAGGGCAGCTGCCCTGTACTGGCCCTTTAAGAGCCCAACCCCAGCCTGAAGCAGGCCCGGGAAGTTCAGCCCAGCTGGGCGGCGTTGGCCAATTAAGGCCCAGCTGGGAGCTATAAAAGGGAAGGGCTGCTTCAGCCAAGGCAGTGTGAGCCTGGCTGCCGAGGGAGCAGGACGCTCTCTGGAGCTAGGGCAGGGCTAGAGAGTCAGGCTGGGCCAGGACGCTTGGACAGCCAACCGGCCAGCCTGCTAGGCCTGCGGCAAGGCGGGGAGCCTGGCTGCCGAGGGAGCAGGACGCTCTCTGGAGCTAGGGCAGGGCTAGAGAGTTAGGCTGGGCTAGGGCGCTCGGACAGCCAGCCGGCCAGCCTGCTAGGCCTGCAGACAGGCCCGCTGGAGAGACACCAATCCCCCGGAAGGGGGGCTCAGAGCGAGTGACTTGGGCACTGCCGGAGGGCAGTGTGGCGAAGAGAGCAACGCGACTAGAAGATTCGAGAGGGGAAACGCCCCGTGAGCGGAGGCCTGTGCGGGCGGAATGGACTGATTCCGGGGACAGATGACGGACCCCCGCTACGGTGGTGAGTGACCCCCTCACAGTGATTAATGGAAGCTTTCTGCATGTATTAATGTGTCATGTTTTGGCCCAAAGAGCACCATACCTTTCAAACAGAACAAAGGTTTCCCTCACTCCTGTCTGCAAGGAGAGCATGAAGCTCTGATAGCAAACCTGCATTCTAATGCAAGCTACCTTCCAAAATAAGTGACCTGACTTTTGCTGTAATGAAGATTATATTACAAACTTCATTCTTATTTACAGTAGGATGCCTTAACACCACTCTGGAAGTGTGAAGGGATTTTAAAATGTGTGTAAGTTAAGGCCATATTATGGCTTCCATCTCTCTTCCTGAATGGTGAAAATGAAAAAGAGGCTGTGTGTGTTGAAAGTGGTGTTTACAAGCATTCAACAGTTCACCATAATGGTTTTGTGCCAATACAAAAGTCAATAACTAAATTTTGTTAATCTTGTTTGATTTCTAAATGTTATAAAAAAACCACAAAAATCCAGGTACAGGGGGAATACAGAAACAGGTCCCTTGTGACCTGGGACAGTTTGCTTGAAATACTGTGGAAGGACATTTCTTTCAAGATATTCATGAACTTATTCTGATGGGGAAGTTATTTCATTTATAGTCTTCAAAAATGTTAGCCAAGTTTTCCCTGACTCTAATGTCACAGGACAGGCACCGATCACTAAAAGTTAACACAAGCTTACATACTCTGTGGGATCAGTCCTAGAGTACTCAGCTCCTTGTAAGATCAAACACTTGGAAAGTATAAGCATGATTACACTATAGGTCACTTGACTTCTTCAATAAAATGGGTTGGACTCTGGTTTCTTACAAGTCTTAATATCACAATTAATGGACTCCATCCACAACATACGATTTTCAAGTGAGAACTTTAACACAGAGACCGAAGTTTAGATAAAATTAATTTTATCCCTAGTCCTATGGAAATTTTCTAGCCTGTGGATGGAAGACATTTGTACACACGAATGGCCCTTCTGTAGTTGTATTCCAAAACAAGTTGGCTGCTGCTTTTTCATGCAGTGGAACTATCAGAAAATTGTGTTGAGTTTTGAAGTCTCAAAAAACACAATATGAAAAAGGTATCTCATTTGATTTTCATATTCCATGCAGTGCCTAAAGTGAGCAGAGCTCACAAGACCTGATCTCTTGACCTTTTCTCTAACAGGACCTGATTATCTGAAGTAAAACAAAGAAAAAATACATGATTCCATGCAGTTGAACAAGAATAAAAAAGACAGAGAGGTTGAGCAAAGAACTACAAGTTTAAGGAAGTAAAATCTGAAAACACTTAATTTGAGAGCCTGACTATTCATGTTCTGCACGTTTTTACTTTACTATCCTGCTTTATCCCTTGTGATCTTCCCCCATCTCTTACCTATGTTAGTCTCTTTCTGTGCACTGAATATATAATATACTAGCACAAGACAGATGTACTGATAAGCATGTCAGCAAGTCAATCTCATCTCTGCCAGGATATAAATTAGAATTAGGTTTCATGATGCCCAATCTTAAATAGGTTTTCCAATATTCTTTGGGCCAATCCTTCCTTCTCCCAATTGACAAAAATATCAGGGATTAGTTATTTCATCATGTAAATCAAGATGTAGTTCACCTTTAATGGACATAACTTTTTGTATCACTGTTGGGAGTGTAAGTGCAAACAATGGGACAGTATTAAAAAGCAGGACACAAGCCCTTTATTGGTTGTAAGTTCTAAACTTAGATTTCACCAGCAAGTCAACTGCACCTAGGGCAAACTTCTCAGATGCTTTAACAGCATTATCACTGAATCACAGGCAGTCCCCTTAGATAATCCAGTCTTTCTTGACACTCAGGTGAATGTATCTGTGATAGATGGCACCTTACACTAAGAACCACAGCAATAGTGAGGGTAACTCCTGATGCAAAAGGACCAGTCATTTACTCCAGGTGAATTGCATTTTAAGTCTCACACACAAGCCCATGCGTGTAGCCAGTCCTATATTGAACTACATGAAGATCCATTCAACAGGAAATTAGCGTACATCTACACAGCAACATTGTCTGTGTCTACACAGCAGGCAGTTATTTTGGTTTGGGGTTTTTAAATCTCCCGCCTTCCACATGCTCTGAGCAGCAAATTCAGGTGAGGGGAAGAGTCCATTGCATTTCTCATCTTCAGAAGAAGAACAGAAAAAATAGAGTCTTTAGTCCTTTTCTTGGTAGCTTCTCGATCCAGATATAGGCAGTTTCCAGCTGTAAGATTCAGTCAAAATCTGTCAGACAGTGGGTCTTCTTTTGCAGGAGGAGAATGAGAATTTCCGTAGAAGAGCAGTAGCTCTTCACACTGATTAAAGTCCCTCTCTTGTATTCAATATAGTTATCCTTTTAATATCTTGGGACCAACATGGCTGCCAGATGGGTAAGGCAATAAATTTATTTAGACCAACTTCTTCTGGGGAGAGAGAGACAAGCTTGAGAGCTACACAGGGCTCTTCTTCCAGTCTGTCCAGCTCAAAAGCTTGTCTTCTCAGCAACAGAAGTTGGTCCAGTAGAATGTGTTACTTCACCTCTCTTGCCCCTCTGTTGAGTTATAGTCACCACAGCTCACCATACAACCATTCAAATATTACAAGATGGAATTCTGGTATTAGAAGTAAAATTAATGCATGCATTGTGCACAAATTATTCAACAGATTCTAAACACTACATACTTACTTTTATCTATAATACATTCTCTGTCGATATGACCTTGCAAGTGAATCAGATAGATGCATAGATGGAATCCATTAAGTGCTCAGATGAGACATGTGTGGCTTGGCCTGTGCTGGCATCTGGTCTGCCAGCATCATGGTTTCTGCATGTGACTGGACTGAGTGGTGGGTGATAAAAGACTCAACAATCTTTTCGGTCAGTGAGTCAAATTTTTCAGTGACAGCTACATCTTAATGAACTACTTATCTTGTAGCCCACCTCCCATTTGTTTTGTGATCACATAGTCCACCTTCCTTGTAAATCTTAATGACAACGTCCCTGTGGCAAGTGCAGCAATTGCTTCCATGAGAAAGCATATCATGTATTTTTAGTTTTTGTTATGCCTTTTAGAAACTGCATACAAGGAGAAGAGCCAAGTGTATGGGACCATATGGCTTGCTGCAAACCACTATACAGTGCTCATTTGGAACCTTTGCTTTCAGCCTCAGCCAAAGGAAAATGAAGCTTCCTCTATCTTACCCCTCTGGGAGGTTTAGCTAGCTCACTACTGAAGTGCATTGATAAGGTGCACGTTATTTGGAACCTCACACTACATAGATAAATAGTGTTTGGAATCCACTGTTTGAATTTTCCAGGACTTTAGTTCTGAGGATGCCAGTCCAGTGCTTTTTTCACTGAGGCTTTCATCCTCTGAGCACTTTACTTACAAGAATAGTGAGTGCTTCACTTCTTACATAAATAGTTAACTTGATTCTAACAGAGCTACTCATCTGAACAAAGTGAAGCTCATGTGTAAGTGTTTGAAAGGACAGGTTCTAAATTAAACTTTGCTTTTTTAAAAAATTCAAATTTCAGTGAAAGCGACGAGGAGTCCTGTGGCACCTTATAGACTAACTGAAGTGTAGGAGTCAGGCCTGTTCATGATGACAACAGCACCTCCTTTGTCAGCCTCTTTGATTATAATGTCAGAGTTGTTCCGGAGGCTGTGGATGGCATTGCGTTCTGCACAACTGAGGTTACCAGGCAAGCAATGCTGTTTTTCCACAATTTCTGCCTGTGCATGTCGGCGGAAGCATTCTATGTAGAGGTCCAGACTGTTGATCTACAACCCATCCTGGACAATGATCCCTCGCTTTCACAGGCCTTGGGAGGTAGGCCGGTCCTTGCCCACAGACAACCCGCCAACCTGAAGCATATTCTCACCAGCAACTACATACTGCACCATAATAACTCGAACTCAAGAACCAATCCTTGCAACAAACCTCGGTGCCAACTCTGCCCACATATATACACCAGAAACACCATCACAGGACCTAACCAGATCATCCATACTGTCACTGGTACATTCTCCTGCACATCTACCAACGTAATATATGCCATCATGTGCCAACAATGCCCCACTGCTATATACATCGGCCATACTGGACAGTCCCTATGTAAAAGAATCAATGGACACAAATCTGATATTAGGAATGGCAACATACAAAAATCTGTAGGGGAGCACTTCAATCTTCCTGGACACACAATTGCAGATCTAAAAGTAGCCATCCTGCAGCAAAAAAACTTCAGGACCAGACTTCAAAGAGAAACTGCTGAACTACAGTTCATCTTTAAGTTTGACACAATCAACTCTGGATTAAACAAAGACTGTGAATGGCTTGCTAACTACAAAAGCAGCTTCTGCTCTCTTGGAATTCACACCTCCAGATCAGCTGCTAGAAGTGGGCGTCATCCTCCTTGATTGGATCCACCTTGTCATCTCCAGCCTGATCCTGGCCTGCATATTTATACCTGCCTCTGGAAATTTCCACTACATGCATCTGACGAAGTGGGTCTTTGCCCACGAAAGCTTATGCTCCTACACTTCAGTTAGTCTATAAGGTGCCACAGGACTCCTCGTCGCTTTTGCAGATTCAGACTAACACGGCTACCCCTCTGATAAATTTCAGTGACTACACACTACCTAGACCTAAAACAAAAAACTTCAACTTGTGTGATTCAAGATATCTAGCAATTTTAAGAATATACATAAAAAGAACCATACGTGGAATTATTGGTGCTTTAACTGACACACACAAAATTCAGACATCTTGGGAGTCTGGAGTCACATTTAAGAAGTTTGAAAGCCTGAGGAACACAATTTCCATGGAGAATCAGCTTCATCATTGATGCTGTAACCATATTTACAGTACTTTCAAATGTTTATTCAGTGTAGGTATTTTCTCCATCTCATTCTGAACCAAATTGAAACACAATCAAGATTTGCACTGGATCCTAGATTTGTGGCCCTACTGTTTGATTCTATAGAATTTGCTCTTTTCACCTCTTGTATGGGTTATTTAATGAAAATGCTTCTTTCTGTTTGTGTGATTTCATATTTCTCCTAGCCTATTTTTCAAGTGAGATTACAAAATCCTGTCATTAAAGTAGATCTTATTAGCAATAAATGACTATTTTGATCCAGTGTTTCTTTGAATTCAGTGATCAAATTACATTTATATTTTTTCAGCTTCTAGATCACATAAATCCAAATAAGATGCCTCACAATAGCGAGGATGTGCTTGAAGTCCGACATCACTGTATTTAAATTTATCACCATTTTAAGAATGTTTCCTCAATAGAATATACAGGCAGTCCCCGGGTTACATGGATCCGACTTACATCAGATCCCTACTTACAAACGGGGTCAGGCAACCCCGCACTAGCTGCTTCCCGTCAGCAGACCAGGGAGATGCGAAGCTAGCGCCCCCCTCCCCAGCAGACCAGGGAGACGCGGAGCGGCTTTTCTCAGCAGACACCTCAGCTTGAGAATAAAGGACTGAGGGAAGTGAGGTGTGGGAGAATAAAACTGAGCTCTGGAGAAATGTTTGGCTAGAATTTCCCCTACAATATGTACCAGTTCCGACTTACATACAAATTCAACTTAAGAACAAACCTACAGTCCCTATCTTGTACGTAACCCGGGGACTGCCTGTACGTCTTTTTAAAGAGTTATATCTAAGAGCAAGTGTGCTATTAAAATAAAAATGTGAAAAGTGATTTGTCCACTTAAACTGAAGTGCTGTTTTATGAAGTGCAGGTTATTTTTTTTAAATGTGAAGATACTGGCAAAATGAGTCACCCTGCTAAGAATATAACTCAACTATCCTATGTTTAGCTGGGTGCTCGCCATGTTCTACATGTCTTGCCTGTTACAGCCTTATCTCCTACTCAAATGATGCAGAGCTTCTATCATTCTACCAACTGTGCTAACCTGTCACAGATATATCATTGGCATCTGAGCCATGCTGCATTTCCTAAATCAAAATTTAGAATGCAAACTTCTGATATGGTATTAGATAATGTAAGGAACAGAGATGAATGAATGGTGAGGGAAAATAGACTGTTAATATTAGCTCAGATTCAAAAGTTAATTTTGATATGATCATTTTTGTGCCCCTTTCATACACCCTTTCAGAGAATACTGAATGGCTTAGAAACTGGTGAGGCTCATGCTCAAATGTTGAATAGTCACCACTTTTAATTTAAGTGAAAATTCACAACTAAGGCTGTGTTGGCTCATCTGTATAAATGATGCAGTATTGTTTCTGCTCCCAGAATGAATGGTTTGAGGGACTAATTGATGTAATATAAACTGTGAATTTTGCATACAAGAAGGATATTTTCAAAAGTAAAAAAAGTAGTAAAGCAATGATGACTTTGGGCATTTTGGCTGTTTTGTATGTGTTACAGGTTGGTTTGTTTGTTTTTGCCCAGATCCCAGAAATTCAATATTCACTGCAGCAAATACATTGGATAATACTGTGATCTGTACTCAAATATTTGAAAAGATGAAATTCATTAAATTCTGAGTTATTAACTCACTTTTAATAAGTCTAACAAAAATAGTGACAAATTAACTTTACATGCCCATCTTTATAGCCTTTAGATGTGTGAGAATCCCACTAATTTTACTTGCATAAAGAGTGCATAAAGAATCCCCGTAGGTAAGTTATTTAAAACATCTTTGATCCAATGGGATGCCCCAAAGCAAGTACAATTTAAAGGCAGAGACAGCAAAGAAATTTATGCCAATGCCATGATTTATTTTTTAGAAACATAGTAAGACTGTAGAAAACCATGAGGCAAGTAGTTTTACCTTAGCACAGAGAATTTTCATAACTGCTGTGCATAAATTTTAGCAGTATTCTTATGTGATCGATCCAGTTCATTGTCACCTAAGGGCTTTATTCTATATAGACTGCTGTATATGCCCATACCTTTTCTACCTCATTTGGCTTTTGTGCCTGACAAGATGGTGCTGTTGTTTCCTGACCCAAAAGCATAAACAATATGTGCCTTGCTCTGCTCCTGGGAAGAATTTAGCCTATGGTATTAGTAAATGGAACTTCACTCCCTCGCACTTCTCCTTTTTGTAATAAGCAAATGAAACATGTGTCCATAAGCAAATTATATAATTAAATAAATGAACATTTTAATTATCATAGGTGAGGATCTCTCAGATTATTAGTTTTTGGTGGGGATTTTCCATATAACCCTGTCACAAAGGCAGGTTCTCTCTTTGGTTGATATGGATGAATTGTTTGGAGTAGCATATTAAAAAAAACATGCAGAAAGGCACAGAGGATCCCTCCCCCCCATACGCTGTCTAATATTTCAATTCTAAAAAATTTGGGGTGATGTAGATAAAAGTCAGGAAAGCATCTAAATTGTTGTTAGCAAATCCACATTGAATCATTAAGGTTCTCTCAATTGCCGTCTTTCAGCTTGGGAAACAGAAATATTCAGAAAGAGATAAGATATCCTCAAAGGAAATATTCTATAATAAAATGAGAACAAAGAACTTAAATCCTCAAACTTCCTTATTAATCTCAAGACAGTATCTACTAATAAAGAGGTGATATTGGTAGAAATGAGCAATGAGCCTTCTATCAAAGAAATATTAGCTATAACTTGGCCTAGCTGCAATCCTGAAATACAGTACTCACTGTGGAGAAAGAATCCAATATTAAATACATTTTGTTCCATTCAGCCAGGAAATGATTAGTGTTTTTTTTTAAATGGAACATGTGCCACTTCAGAATGTCAACTCCTTTTCTATTGAGAATGATACAATATTGCATTCAAAATTATAGGCAGAGATTATATTTACCCACTTTGGTCAGCAGGGGACTGGTTATTAATATGTAAGTTGGAATGAATAGCACTGTTTTTTGTAATGTCTGAATGTTTGTATAACTTTGTACATAAATCACTGGGGGTATGTCTACACTACCCCGCTAGTTCGAACTAGCGGGGTAATGTATGCATACCGTACGTGCAAATGAAGCCCGGGATTTGAATTTCCCGGGCTTCATTTGCATAAGCCGGCCGGCGCCATTTTTAAATGCCGGCTTGTTCGAACCCCATGCCGCGCGGCTACACGCAGCACGGGCTAGATAGTTCGAACTAGCAAGCCATTCCGAACTATCTGTGGAACGAGGCGTACAGATAGTTCGGAATGGCTTGCTAGTTCGAACTATCTAGCCCGTGCTGCGTGTAGCCGCGCGGCACGGGGTTCGAACAAGCCGGCGTTTAAAAATGGCGCTGGCCGGCTTATGCAAATGAAGCCCGGGAAATTCAAATCCCGGGCTTCATTTGTACGTTCGGTATGCATACATTATCCCGCTAGTTCGAACTAGCGGGGTAGTGTAGACATACCCTGGGGGACTAGATCAGGCTGAAATATTAAGAAGGCACATAGCACAATAAAGCAATTATTGCAACAGTAGCCACACAGAACTTTTTTTTAAGAATTAATTTACATATTAATTTCATATGTTCACATTAAAAAAGCAATGGTGTCCTTGAGTGCCCACCAATCAGACTAACTGTACCCCTAACCAGTAGTTGGATGTTCTGCTCCTCATTCTCCTGCAATCTTGCGGAGGCCCTCACGCCACTGCAAAGTGGTCATTCTGATGTAACAGCATTTTGTGCCCCATTTGCAATGGCATGAATATTTACACAGGATCCAGGATAACACAAAATCAGGACTAACATGTGGGTGTCCTCCTGTGTTCTCTCTAAACTGTGCAGGAGCACAGCTTCACAGGTGATTAATCAGCCCTTCCCAGTCACCATACATGGAGCTGACTGATTAGGCGGGGCTGATTAATCACCTGTGAAGCTGTGCTGCCTCAGGGAGGACATAAGTCGGGGGGGGGGGGGGGGGGGGGGTTTCAGCCCTTTCCTCACTTACAAAAATGGTTGTAAGTGCAGGGGGGGGGGTCACAATTTGAGCCATCGTAAGGTGGGAGGTTCCTGAAATCTCAGCTAGGGCTTAAATACGTGTTTTAAAGTCTGTAGTTAGCAACCCTGCCTACAGAGTAAAGGGACAATCTCTTCCCTGCATATCCAGGAGGAAGGAGAATGACACCCTTTGTGTGGTTTATACTTTTTTAACATCTGAGATGCCTTTCAGATATGACCTGATCCTGATTTTACTGAAGTCAATGGTAAAGCAGCTATAGATTTTAATGGGGGCAGGATAAGTCCTGTCCAAGACTAGCTCTACTTGAAAGCAAAGGTCAGACTCTAGTCCCCTTTCTATCAGCAGCAGAAAGGGAGTGGAAACCTCCACCAAGTTTCCTCATTTAGTGTGGCAGATCCTAGCAAGCACAAAGCCTGAACACCAGTTCCCATGACTTTATCTAGGAGCTCCAGGAGCAGAAGGCAGCAAAGAGAAGAGATTCTGAAGGACTATGGACAGATGGCACAGTTTACAGGAGCATTGAAGCTACTCTAGCCTGTGCCCAGAGTCAGGGCCAGAGAGAAAAACGAAGCATAATCTACTGTAGTCAGTATAAGTAGAATGTGACTTTAGATAGTCTGTCCCACAGAATGGAATCATTTATCCACAAATGCTGAAGGTTCAGATAAAAAACCCAAAGCATATCCAGGGTTTTGTCCACATTTTATTTAACTATTTGCAAATATACCATTATTTGAATATAAACATTATTCACGTTTGGCCATGAGAAACACTGCTGGCATCACATTACAGATTTCTGAAAACTTGGTCAGCAAAGGTATGACATACACACATGACAAGGCACCTATTCTTCCAAACGTAATTAGTATAATTCTGCATAAAATTGTATTCCTGCATGCACTTAGGCTACTCTGCGCTTTGGAAACATAGTGGCCATATTGACTGAAGTTGCAACCAGCAGTCACCTTTCTGCATTAAAGTAAGGAATTTTGGCTGCTCAGTGATGAGCCATTAATTTGGCTTCAAAGCAATTTCAGCTCTGGGGCATATTACTTGACTCAGTTATCAAGATTTTTCCTCATCTCTTGAAAGTTCAGCAATATACTATAGGCCTAGCTGAAGCCTAGCTGTGCTCTGTGCCAAGAAAAAACTAAAATCCAACGTCCTATTGAGAGATAAAAGCCGGATATCAATCACAGTAAGGAGAGACATATAATTTAGC
Organism: Pelodiscus sinensis; assembly: GCF_052426305.1. Lineage (NCBI taxonomy): Eukaryota > Metazoa > Chordata > Testudines > Trionychidae > Pelodiscus > Pelodiscus sinensis. The sequence continues at coordinate 90,985,777 of NC_143053.1, forward strand.
AGTACCTTTTAATACATTATAAAATTCAGAAGATTAAAAGATCGGTTCAACAATGCACTAAGAGGAAAAAATACAATAATGTTCTATTTCTGCAGCATACCAGAATCTCTAATCACTGACAGTGCTAATGAAATAAGTCTAACAACCCCAATGTGAGGTTGTGAAATCCCATTTTAACAAATGAAAAGCTGAGACTCAGGCCATGTATACAGTACATCCGGCAGTTCGGCTTCCCTTAAATCGGGCTTGGCACTATTCCCAAAGCGGGAGGCCGACAGGAGCAAATGCTCCCATCAGCTTTCCTTACTCATGGCAAGAACATCCGTACCAGATGCCAGTGGGGTGCCCACTGAGTTCAATTTAGCAAGTCTTAACTAGACTCACTAAATCAAACTCCAGAAGATTGATTGCAAGAATGGCAAGCTTCTGCAGAGTGAAGACGTGGCCTCAGAGAATACGGGACTTATAGAAAGAAATTCAGTGCAGTTCTAGGGTAAAAGGGAGATTTCCTGATTCTACCTGTACTTTAATTACAAGACCATCAGTCCCTCCAAAATTAAGAAAGTCATTAGAATTTCTCTTCTGCTATTTTTAAAAATCAATCATCAGAGTAAGCGAGTGGTTGTAATGTGCTGATTTATTATTAAGGATTCTGCTATAATTATATATATTTCCCACGAAAGGATTAACTTGACTATTTTTTTCCTGAGTATATCACTGCTGAGGCCCTGCAAATGTGCATCTCTTGTGTGCCATGAGACTCTGCTGCTCACTGATGTTCCATTAATTTAATTGGAATATCAATTTAGAGTGTCAGAACACAGAGAATGAGGAAATATTTCTTGACAGTGAAATCTATTATGTGATGGACTAGCCTCCCAGATAGCATGGATTATCTACTGGAACTTTTTAACCACTAAGGAATCAGATTTATCATGATGCTTGTATTTTGATATCTTCCAAATATTAAGATTTTGGATCCATCAGAAGGGTTAAATTCCCAGAAAGTTTGTATTACATGAATTTTCCGCTTATTAGAAGAAGCCACCTTCACTTAATATTGCAAGCATCTGTTGGATTCTCTCCTCACCCTGCAAAAAAACTATTCATGTTATAGATCCAGCTTTATAAACTCAACCAAATGACAGATGAGTTGCTAAGGAATTTTCCATCTGGACTGGGAGAGCCAAGAGGTAATATATGACAGGAGCTCCACATGAAGAAATATGGAGGCATTCATTTATGGAAAAGTGAATCCATTGCCAACTGCATAAGTCTGCTTTCTCATATCGGCCCCATTAACTCTGCAATGAGCTGTTGAAATAGCAATGCAGTTGGAAGCTACAATACAAGAGGCTAATTGGCTGGCAGACATATATTACCTATTCCAGTCTCATGAAGAGAGTGAAGTCCAGAACCTTTGTATGCATAACCATCTTGATATAATGAAGTCAGAAAAACAAGACAAAGACTTGTGGGTGCTATCACGGAGCTAGTGTATCAACCAGCTCATGAACCACAGCTGTAGAAAGAATAGCAATATAATGCTATTTTGGGGGCAGCCTAAGCTTGTCCATACTTAAGGTTGTGATGAAATTCCACCTGAATAAAAGATGGAAAGCTTTCTATTTTTCACCTCAGCAAGTGAATTTAGCCTCCAATTTTAACACATTCATGCTTCATAGGCCAGCTGAATTTACCATATTACCTTTTTTTTTTACCAAAAGTTTAAAACGAAACAAAACTCTTGAAGTTTCTCCTGAGAGTTTAACATTTTTTTCCAGAACCTTAAAACTGGGGCTGCTGATTTGTCATGGAGGGAAGGGGGTGTCACAAAGCAACTTTTTGTTTATCCATTACTTTTTTGCTGGGTTTATGATTCATCCACCAGGGATGGCACTCGCATTTCCACGGAACTGGGCCCAGTTCTCTAATCTGAGCATTGTAGTGCTGCTCAGATTTGACCTGCCCAGCCCTCTACCATGATGGAAACAAGAAGTAGGGGGAGCAAACTTGAGTGGCCTTGTGAACTAGCATGCCAGGTCTCAATGCCCAGGTCAGAGAGCTGGTTTAAACCCGGCAGGACACGAGAGTGGTGGGAGCCATCTCTCTGTGAGGTAAGTGTGGTGCAGGCTCAGTCTCCCATCCTCCTTCTTCTGGGACCTCCCCTCATACCAGGTCAGGATTACAGTGTTTACCTACTACAAACAATGCTGTAAGTTATCAAATATAAATCTAGTAATCTGAGCTCCAAAATGGTAACTATATCTAAATTATAATCATAGCTCTAATAAACTTCTTTCTGCTTCAGTTTCCTCAGCCATAAAAACCAGAGTGTGACATATCACTAGAAAATGTTTCAGGTGCTTTGAAGATGCCAAGCACTAGTATATATACATATGGCTAATAATAAAGTAGACTCAATACTGCTCTCATACCAAAGGCCTCACATTGGTCCAGACAGAATATTTAAGACACAGGAACCCTGCAGTAGAGGAACTGCAAATATTGGTGATATGTGATATGGTAAAATACTGATACGTCATCAAGTGCCAGAAAACCCAAATCATAGAAGAGTTAAGGGGTGTCTAATGCAGGAGTCTGAAACTGCCAGCCCACAGGACATCCCTAGCCAGAGCAATTGTGCAATCCAGCCTGGGAGTCCCTGTAGTAATCCAGCCCTATATGGGCCCTTACCACACATTACTGAAGATAGAGAGGAGGCACAGAAGATAATTGAAAGGTATCAGATCTTCCCTTTGGAAGAACGGGCTCTAGTTACAAATCTGTCCGATCCAAAGCAAAACACCGAGTTTTGGAATAGACTTAACAGCTTGTGGGAAGTATTCCTCCAAATTCTCAAGGAAGGAATGCCTGCCAACCATCAAGCCATATTGGCCCTAGGCATTTTGGTTGGAAACATATACACAGAACACAACGCAGGAGTAGGAAAGGGCTGCCAAGCAACTTCAGGAGATTGTCAAGCCCTTGTTACCGAATAGATAACTACAGCCTCTCTGGCTGGAATCGCAGGCTACCCAAGGATGTTTCACAATGCACAAGTCGGGGCTGTCCAGAAAAAAAAAAGTTAAAACCTTTCCCTCACACACTGTTATAATTGGCTTGAGGGCGTGGGAGGACGTAACCTAAAAGCCACCCTAAAAGCCAACTAGTGGTAATTGAATTTGAAGATGTAATCATTATAAGCTAAATCTGCCCTAACAAGGAGACACATTCTGCAACATAAATCTCCTTACAGAGCATGGTCGAGTAATCCACCCCAGAGTTAGCAGCATAGATCAACTGCTGCAGCATGGATGTTATGAAAACCCTATACTGAGAAGTTTAAAATTAGTAATAGCTGACTGCAATAATACACATTTGGATTTACCTATTGAAAAGAATTAGGAGGTGTGGAGGCTAATGGGAAAGCCCACCCTCCTTACCAAATTAATACTGGACAAACCTGTGTCATTGAAAAAAAAAAAAAGGTCATTTAGCAGGAATCAGGACAGATCATAAGACAATCAGGACAATCCAGCCTGGGTAATCCTCGAAGCCGCATCCTCAGGGGGGTGTCATGGGTGGAGAGGACGGAGCAATGATTGGAATAGTCTGGGCTTGAGGAACAGTAACAGACAATCCCTCCCTCCTCTCTGGCCCACTGGGACTCCTGGGTCAGATCATGCTACTGCTCTGGCTGAGAATTGCCTGTGGACTGGGAGTTTCAGACTTCTGGTCTAATTAGAATGGAACAGATAGGCTTCTCGCCAAATGACATAGACATAGTAGACAGAGTGAATTTGAGCAAGTGGAAACAAAGAATCATATAGAATCATAGAATACTAGGACTGGAAGGAACCTCGAGAGGTCATTGAGTCCAGTCCCCTGCCCTCATGGCAGGACCAAATACTGTCTAGACCATCCCTGATAGACATTTATCTAACCTACTCTTAAATACTTCCAGAGATGGAGATTCCACAACCTTCCTGGGCAATTTATTCCAGTGTCTGACTACCCTGACAGTTAGGAACTTTTTCCTAATGTCCAACCTAAGCCTCCCTTGCTGCAATTTAAGCCCATTGCTTCTTGTTCTGTCCTCAGAGGCCAAGATGAATAAGTGTTCTCCCTCCTTCTTATCACACCCTTTTAGATACCTGAAAACTGGTATCATTTCCCCCCTCAATCTTCTCTTTTCTAAACTAAACAAACACAATTCCTTCAGTCTTTCCTCATAGGTCATGTTCTCTAGACCTTTAATCATTCTCGTTGCTCTTCTCTGGACCCTCTCCAGTTTCTCCACATCTTTCTTGAAATGCGATGCCCAGAACTGGACACACTACTCCAACTGAGGCCTAACCAGTGCGGAGTAGAGCGGAAGAATGACTTCTCATGTCTTGCTCACAACACACCTGTTAATGCATCCCAGAATCATGTTTTCTTTCTTTGCAACAGCATCACACTGCTGACTCATTCAACTTGTGGTCCACTATAACCCCTAGATCCCTTTCTGCCATACTCCTTCCCAGACAGTCGCTTCCCATTCTGTATGTATGAAACTGATTGTTCCTTCCTAAGTGGAGCACTTCTCATTTGTCTTTATTAAACTTCATCCTGTTTACCTCAGACCATTCCTCCAATTTGTCCAGATCATTTTGAATTATTACCCTATCCTCCAGATTAGTCGCAATCCCTCCGAGCTTGGTATCATCTGCAAACTTAATAAGCGTACTTTCTATACCAATATTTAAATCGTTGATGAAGATATTGAACAGAGCCGGTCCCAAAACAGACCCCTGCAGAACCCTACTTGTTATGCATTTCCAGCAGGTTGTGAACCATTAATAACTACTCTCTGAGTACGCTTATCCAGCCAGTTATGCACCCACCTTATAGTAGCCCCATCTAAGTTGTGTTTACCTAGTTTATTGATAAGTATTGTAAAGCAGGCTTTTTCTGTCCATGGCCTTCGCGTATAGCCCATCCTGCCACACAAGGCCCCTCACACAAAACCCAGATACTCAGAGGAGCCTGGGCAGCACAATGCAGTTTTTGTGAATGGAATTTGACCTTATAGGCATCCTGGAACTCAAAGGCACCAAGAAAATAGGGAAGTAAGCATAACTAGATAACGCCTAGCTGAATTTACAGATAAGCCTCATTTGACCGTAGCTTGACCAGTCTTAGGGGCAAGGGGAAAAAGTAAACATAGGGTAATAAAACACAGTTGTCTCACACTAACTATGCCCCATCTGGTCCTGTCCACGAGGGGATCGCGCATACATCACGAAAATTCCTATAGGGCAGTATTGTCATACTACCTCATCACTAGCCTATCAGGCCCTGCCAAATGCAGACCCTAGCATGGCACAGACACCGAAGTTTTGTATAAAAGACCCTCAATCCCTTTGTTCAACGGAGGTTCCGTGTATTGAGGGCACGTGTCTTTTTTTTGCCCGGCTAAAGGATTGATCACCCTGAGGCTGCCTCCCCACCCTTCGAGTCAAATATAGGGGTGCACGAGTCCTGAGCATGCTCCGAGTTCTAGTGTGTCTTTCTGTTGTTATTGTTACTGGATTTGTAAGTATTGCTTAAATGTATTAGTTATTGGTTTAATTAATAGTTAGATTGTGTTAATTTCACTGTGTAATTCTGTAAAGCGTATCTAAGTTCTGTTAACCACACTGTGTAAATTGTATAATTTTGTGTTGTCTAGTAGTGTTGTATTTAGGTTAAGTATAAGTGTTAGAAATAGAAGACCCAGAGTTGTTAAGTTGTAAAAGTAGATTTATGACTAACTCCACCAGCTGTCCTAAAATAACCATAGAGGGGCTGGCTTTGGACGGTTCTTTTATTATCATTACTTTGGCTTTGTTTTTTGTATTTTTTATTTGTATGCTGCGTTGTCTTAGGCAAGTTAGGGATAGTGATTTGATATGAGTTGAATTGTAATCAAAGAAGTTTGTAATTAGTTAAGTACAGCGAAGTTTAGGGTTTTCTATGCAGTAAAAGTATTGAGCAATTGCTAGTTTAAACACCTATTTGGTAATTATTGGTTTTGACCACTTAATAAAAATAATTTGTTTCACCATCATCCAGTAGTTTTCACTGGGTAGTCAGCTTTAACCCTTGAGGCTCTCATCACATCACCGAACCAAGGTGCAACAATAAGAATATCATGCAAGACCGTCTCAAATGCCTTACTAAAGTCTAGGTATACCACATCAACTGCTTCTCCCTTATCCACAAGATTCGTTATTCTATTAAAGAAAGCTATCAGATTGGTTTGACATGATTTGTTTAAAAATCTGTGCTGGCTGTTCCCTATCACCTTGCCACTTTCCAAGTGTTTACAGATGATTTCCTTAATTACTTGGCTCCATTATCTTCCCTGGCACAGAAGTTAAACTAACTGGTCTGTAGTTTCCTGGGTTGTTCTTATTTCCCTTTTGATAAATGGGCACTATATTTGCCCTTTTCCAGTCTTCTGGAATCTCTCATGTCTCCCATGATTTTCCAAAGATGATAGCTAGAGGCTCAGATACCTCCTCTATCAACTCCTTGAGTATTCTAGGATGCATTTAATCAGGCCCTGGTGACTTGCAGGCATCTAACTTTTCTAGGTGATTTTTGACTTGTTCTTTTTTTATTTTACCTTCTAAAACTACCCCCTTCCCACTAGCATTCAATATGTTAGGCATTCCTACAGACTTCTCAGTGAAGACCAAAACAAAGTCATTAATCATCTCTGCCATTTCCAAGTTTCCTGTTACTATTTCTCCCTCCTCACTGACCAGTGGGCCTACCCTCTCCTTGGTCTTCCTCTTGCTTCTTCCTTTGTCCTTTGGATGGTGGAAAGGAAGAAGTTGGCCATGAAAGTCAGAGAACAAACCTTCATTTTAAATTAAAATCTCATGTGCAGTACATGATTTGTAGGACACTCTCTCCCATGATTTTCTATCCAACTGGGATATCTTTTTTAAACACCACCCCGCTTAATCTGTTTTATCACAACACAGCAAGTAAAACATGAGGCTGCAGATTCCAGTACTACATTTCCCTAAAATTATCTGATTTATTTTAAGATGTTTGATAAATAAGCAGCACCATGAAGCCCATAGTAGAGACCATTTTCTCTTTAAAAATAGAGAAAATACTGATAACTGGGTCTACTTTCATACCTTAACTCCATTAACAAGGTCTACTGACTTGCTCGAGCTATTTTTTAGCCCAGCTGGTATTTTTTATCTTTGCTGATTAGGAAATTAGATTTTTAAATCTCAATGGCTTAAATCCTGGCTAAATTTAAAATTTACTCTGTGAGCCTTGTACCAAGCAGCATCTATAGCCATACATCACTTGCTGTGCTTTTCTTCCCAGAATTTGCATTGAACAAACAAACAAACATACATACATTTTAAAATTCACCAACTGACCCTACTCAAAGTCTTATAGATATTGAATAGAAATAGGAAGGAAGTAGTTGTCTAGGATTGTTAAACACTGAAGATGCATATTGTAGAAATACCTAATCAGCATCTGATTCCCATTGTGCTATGACATACACACACACACACAAGAAAATCTCGTAGTCTTGATAAACAAGGCAGAAAGCAATAGACAAGTGTCAGTTACATACATTAGTTCTTTCCTCACAGTCAGCCGAAGCATCTCCTTATCCTTCTGTCCACATGCTTGAATCAATGTGCCCCTCCCCAATGCTAATTTAATATGATTTGATTCTACAGAACCTGAGATTCTTTGCATTCTACAGAAATAGACTCAGGATCACCAGGGTGGAAGCAACTGATCAGATGGATGCTTAGAGGACCGAACTGCTTTGCAGTTATTATACCTGACCTCCAGCACCTTGTCTTATTTCAGGTGCCGGGGTGCCTGGTTGGCTTCCATCTATAACTGGGGCCTTTGTCCTTAACAGTGTATGTATGTTTGGTACAGGGACCTGGGTCCTCCCTCTCTAGAAGGTCCCAGATTAGATCCTTGTAGGAAGCAAGACCAGAAAGGTACTCCCTGCAGAAAGATTAACTCCATTGCCAGGAGTACTTCCTACCTATGTGCAGCTTCAGTCTGGCGCACAGTCTCTATAGTACAGTCAATATTTGAACAAAAAGCATTCAAATTAGTAGGGCCCTGCAAATTCTCAAGAGGGGGCACTGCTTGGAGGATACACTGCCTGCAGGCCTAACTCACTTCATGATCCCCTCTCAGTTTCAACCTTCTGTCCACCCTTAGTGGGCTTCTGAGCTTCTTTTATCCTACCCTCCAACTGGAACATGCTGGGCAGGTCCAGAAGGCTGAAGCAAGATGGCTCCGAGTTGCCTTTTAACCACCGTTGGGCCAAATGTGGGGTTTGTATACCCCATCATAATTCCTCTCTTATAGGGTCACTTAAGGTCTCATTCCTGAGTTATATCCAGTTTATTCTTGGCACAGCTGACAGAGGGCACAGTGATAATAACCAGCTGTAAGTCCTAGGCTAGCCTGGAGTAAAAAAATTCCTCTCATAACTTGAGGTTACTCAAATTTATGTCAGTTGCAATGCAAAGCAACTAATCTCAAGCCTCAAATGTCTAAAAGCCTCTTTGCAGCTCTTGCAGGCAATTCCAGTGAACTTTCTCCCATACAGGCAAGGGTGACACAGCAGCCAGTATGTACTTAAAGGATCCCTTGGATCTGGGAGTTGGGAAAAGCTGCTCTGAAGATACGTGCTGTCTCATTAATATTGTTTAAATATAGCTTAGGAGTGTTTCAAAAGAACGGTGAAAAAATAAAATGGCTAATTATCTAAACACCCACGGTATTTGAGTATAATGGTATTATTTGATAAACTACAGTGACTATTACATACACTCTCACAAACATAGGAATCATTTTAATCCAAAGGAGGATGTATGTGCATTCCTCTGGAGCAAGAATCATTCACTAGGAGCAGATGCTATTCCTATCACAACAGATATGTTTGCAACCATAGGAGGTTGGATATAGGTTGGGTTTATTCTTAATTTTTAACTCCTTTGTGCAGTGCAAAACGGACCAACAGCACTGTGAGCTGTGTAACGTTCAGATTTTCTTACCACTGAGCTCCATGTCCAATAAGAACCACCATCCCTTTATATCTAGTATCCACAACTATTTTTGTATTGATAAGAACTTCCAGCTTTTTTATGCTTTACAAACAATATATGGAGTAATCACTCAAGACCACTTCACTAGTCTAAAAAAATATAAATTTCAATCCTGAAAACAATCTGCTGAAAATCCAGTAATTTATCAAAGTTTATCTAGATTTTTTTCAGAAAGTATTCTTTTACATTTTAGGATATAAACTTAGGACAAGACTGAGAAAAATCTAACATTTTAAAATTATGGCCCAGGTAATAAATGCATGCCTAAATTTCCTCCTGCTAAAGAAAGGAGGCCAGCATAGTAAATGTTACCTAATTTCCCCTTATTACTTCAGTAATTCAGTTATACAAAATAGTGACATTAATTCAAACAGAAAGGTTTGTTTGCTGCTGTGATTTTCTTTAATGATCCAACGTAGACTTAGCGTATGTCTACACAGCAGCTGGGAATGTGCATCCAAGCTCAAGTCGTCAGACCCTCACACAGGGAGCTGACAGACTCGCCAGGACCCTGGGCAATGTGTGCGGGGTGGCTCCTCTTTCCCAGAAGGGGCATGGCTAAGGGCAGACAGTGCCTCACTGGCTGGATAACCATTCTCAGACAGTAGTTAACAACTGTTCACAGTCATGCTAGAAGGGCATATCCAGTGGGATTCTGCAGGGCTGTGTTTTGGGACCAGTTCTGTTCAATATCTTCATCAATGATTTAGATGATGGCATAGAGAGTACACTTATTAAGTGTACAGATCATACCAAGCTGGGAGAGGTTGCAACTGCTTTAGAGGATAGGGTCATAATTCAAAATGATCTGGACAAACTGGAGAAATGGTTTGAGGTAAGCAGGATGAAGTGAATAAGGACAAATGCAAAGTGCTCCACTTAGGAAGGAACAATCAGTTTCACACATACAGAATGGGAAGCAACTGTATAGGAAGGAGTACTAAGAAGCAAACATGATTTTGGGATGCATCAACAGGAGCATTGTGAGCAAGACACGAGAAGTCATTCTTCCGCTCTACTCTGCACTGATTAGGCCTCAATTGGAATATTGTGTCCAGTTCTGGGAACCACATTTCAAGAAAGATGTGGGGAAATTGGAGAAAGTCCAGAGAAGAACAACAAAAATGATTAAAGAAAACATAAGCTAGAAAAAATGAGCCATGAGGCAAAGCTGAAGGAATTGGGCTTGTTTAGCTTGGAAAAGAGAAGACAGAGAGGACATGTTAGCAGTTTTCAGGTATCTAAAACGGTGTCACAGGGAGGAGGGGGAAAAATTGTTCTCCTTGGCCTCTGAGGATAAGACAAGAAGCAATGGGCTTAAACTGCAGCAAGGGAGGTTTAGGTTGGACATTAGGAAAAACTTCCTAATTGTAAGGGTGGTTAAACACTGAAATAAATTGCCTGGGGAGGTTGTGGAATCTCCATTAATGGAGATATTTAAGAGCAGGTGAGACGGACATCTATTAGGGATGAACTAGATGATGCTTGGTCCTGCCATGAGGGCAGGGGACAGGACCTGCCCCTGATGATTTCTTATCTTGATGATTTCTCGAGGTCCCTTCAAGTCTAATATTCTATGATTCTATGCACTACTGGTGAACAACCACCTCAAAAAAATCAGCTCTTTACACATTTATACAATGAGGGTCTAGCCATGCCCTTGTCAACTATTAAGATTTGCACCCAAGCATAAAAAATGAATATGGGTTAATCTCTTCTGGACAAATTTGGAAAATTCTCAGCAAAGAGAGCCACTGACATAAGAGAAGCTTTAGAAATACTGATATGAAAAACAGGCTTTTTTTTCTAATCTAACAACATATTTTCCTGGAAAAGGAGGCTGAGGAAAGGATAGTGGAATCACTGATGTTTGAATTTTGGAGATAATCAGCCACAAGCATATGGCCATGCTGTGGATGATCTGCAGGTAAATCATCCCAAAGGGCGACATTCTGCTCTCTGTTTTACTGACACAACTCCTGTTAACTCCAAAGGCAGTTATGTGATTGCATCAAATGTCAGAATTGGGACCTCATGTGCAGTACATGTGCTCACATTTCAGGCTTGACAAGTGTCACACTTCTATACTATAATTATAGCAAATAGCCTGTGGAGTCAAGGTTGAGAAAGGTCTGTCCATCAGATGTTGACTTTTGAGAACATTTTCTAACCTGTGCAAGTGATTTATAAGACAGCTCCTTAGTAACAGGGGGGGATCTTGCTTTACAAAAAGATCTAATGTAAAAACATACTACATGGTGAGACTAATTCTTTCCATTGCTTGTGTCATTTTTATTTCAGTTGTCTGGATGACACACACAATCCCAGTTATCGGTCCATACAAACACTATATAAATTTTTGTTAGTCACTAAGGTGCCACAGGAATACTTATTATTTTTAAAGTTACAGAACGACATGGCTACCCCTCTGAGACATATAAACATAGGCAGTAGAACAAGCTGCACAAGTTTCCTCATGCCATCTCACCATTATGCCTCATCTCTAATCTGCAGCCCTATGAAGAGAAACAGGTAGGCCAGTGGTCAAGTTGTTCCCAAACAGGTTCCAGACGTTCCATCTTATAGGCTGTGTCTAGACTACATGGCTCCATCGACGGAGTCATGTAGATTAGGGTTATAGGCAAAGGGAAATGAAGCGGCATTTTAAATAATCGCCGCTTCATTTAAATTTACATGTCTGCCGCGCTGAGCCGACAAACAGCTGATCAGCTGTTTGTCCGCTCAGCACGCTAGTCTGGACGCTCCCCTGCCGACATCAAAGCCCTTTGTCGGCAGCCCCGTTATTCCTCGTGGGATGAGGTTTACAGAGGCTGCCGACAAAGGGCTTTGATGTCGGCAGGGGAGCGTCCAGACTAGAGCACTGAGCGGACAAACAGCTGATCAGCTGTTTGTCGGCTCAGCGCGGCAGCCATGTAAATTTAAATGAAGCCGCGATTATTTTAATCGCGGCTTCATTTCCCTTTTTCGAATACACAAATCTACATGCCTCCGTCGATGGAGACATGTAGTTTAGACGTACCCATAGATATGGAACAGGGGCAGAAGGTATGCAAGAGGCTATCACCACAACAGAGAAAGATGGAGATGATTTGTTAGGAATGCTAAGCCATGATAATACATAAAGAATCACAGTGAGTTGAGGAGCCCCTTTGTACTGGTACCCACACAAAATGAATTCTGTATTTTCAGCTGTTCATTGACACCATTTCAAAATTCAATTCATACCTGATGCTCAGAGTCAATGAACTGCTGGAAATACAGAGGGTTATAAAGCATATATCCACCTCCAACTTGGTGAATGGATACTAGCAAATCCACTTGACACCTGAATTTAAAGAGAAAAAAAAGTCTTATCCAGAGCATGGGGCTATCCCAATTTAAAACCACATCCTTCAGATATCATGAAGCTGCTGTCATTCTTCAGCCACTGATGGACATAGCGCTATAGCTACCTGGTTTGAATTCAACATATTGGGGCCCAGGAGAGAAAGGCCAAGATCAAGCACCACTGTCCAGGCCTGAAGCTGAAGCCTGAGCAACTTCAGGGGCTTTTCAATGGCCCCTGCAGCATGGGAATCCATGCAATTGCTCTGCTTGCTACCCTAACACCAGCCCTGCATGGCTGCCTGCATTGATGATATTGTCATCAACAGTGAGAGCTGGGCCATGCATCGGAAGCACAATGCAGTGGTATTGCAGAATCTCAAAGAGATGGGTTTGATGGGCAACCCAACTAAGTGCTGACTGGCCACCCAAGAAGGCACCCTCCAATGGTATGCTGTGGGGGCAATGGAGGGGCAGCTATGACTCTTGGTGGACAAAATCCAAGTCCTGCCTGGGGGTCTTGTCCCTTGCATAAAAAAGCCCGGTAGTTTTTGGGACTAGCGGAATGCTATCAATGGTTCGTCCCATACTTCACTTGACAAACGTGGTAAAGACACAACATTCCAAATGGCCTGTTGGACCAAAAGACATGAGGAAGTATTTAAAGACCAGTTGACCTGGGAACCACCATCATTCCACACAGATTTCTCACAGCCCTTTATTTTCAAGACAGGCATGTCCAATGTCAGACTTGAAACAGCACTCTCTCAGAAATTCAGAGGAGAATAATACTATTCTCTCTCTCAGCAGGACGTTGCTCCCACAGGAGGAAGCATGCTTGATCATGGAGAAGGCAGCCTTCATAGTGAAGTGGGCCATAGATGCTCTGCGCCATTATTTGTATGAGCAGTTCTTCTGCCTGTTAACTAACATTGCACCATTCGAGTGGCTGAACTCAATGAAGGATAAGTCAGGCATCATGTGGTGGTAGCTGCCACATGCAGGCATGGAAAAGCTTCATGAGATGGTGGGGACATGAATCAACCCCTACGCACCACACCCCAGGGTCTCTGAGCAAAACTGTGTGAAGGGTTACCCAAACCCTATGCTGGGCTGGACAGGTTAAAGGATACTACTAATCCTAGGTTGTCCCACCCTCCAGAACATCCTCCTATCCATCCCTGAACAAGGGATTGCAAAGGGAGCAACCCAGTTCAGGAGGAGGAGGCTGGAGAAGTAAGACTGTAGTAAGACTGTACACTGAGCCTAGTTGACACAAATGGTTTGGTTATCTTTTTCTTTTCACCTTATTAAGGATGAAAGCTGAGAAAGGAAATGAAAGAAAGAAGTGATCCAGGAAGTGTAACTCAGAGGGCATGTTTGGAGGCCAGGCACTGCTGATCCTTTTGTAACTCAGAGGGCACTAGGTTGGAGCCTGGTGGAGTGGATGGATTTGGGCTGTCCTAGCACTGTTCCCACTACAGGAGCGACTTCAATTACTTGTACTCCTTACTGCACCTTCGAGTAGAGAAGAATCAGGACTACAAGATTGACTTACTGGGAGAGGGTACTGGGGAGCACTAAGTGTAATAATCACTAGGCTACCTACCCCACCAGGAACTCTCTTACAGAGAGAGAGTGAACAATGCAGTGGGAATGTTCAAAGCTGGGGAAAATAGCTTTCAAAACTAACTGTAAGCCTAGGTGTTTATCTTTAAACATTCTCTTAAGTCCTTTTAAAGTCAACCTATGTATGTTGACCATCTTCCTCAAGTACTGCAGATAGGGAAAGAGGAGTCTTTGCTTTGCTATTTAGCACAGTGAAGCTGTTCACGCGGTGATTTGTGGGAGGCCTCCTATTTAGAATTCTGAAAGAACACTGGAGGCAAGTTTGAGCCAACTAACTGTGATGGAATTTACCAGTACCCAGGAAGGGATGAATTTCATCAGAGTTAGGGTAATTGGCTCGAGCTCTCCTTTCATATACTTTCAGAATTTTAAACACTTTCTCTTCAGAGGCATCCCTGCCAGAAATGACTTATCCCGGGGCTAATAAAAATACTCCCAAAGAGAGAACAGCTTTCACTTTTTTGATGGACCAACTGCACAAAAAGTTATGTACTTTCAAAGTTTACCAGAGAATGCTATTTTCCCTTCCATGCAAGACTTGCAACAAGTTCTTCACACTTCAGTTTTTATAGATGGAACACACCATAGTATATCACATATAATCCTCAGGCTTTCAAGCAAATACACCTAATATAAAAGCAGTCTTGTCTCCTATTATGCTAATTGGTGTAAGAAATAGTTTTGTAGAAATGGAAAAACAAATGATTTTACAATTATCCACTTTCTGCACCCCCTCATTGCAAGCACACACATCCTCAGCAGACAGTAGAATGCAGCTTTTCAATTGAAAAACCAAAACCAAAATAAAAACCCAAACCTAATATATTTTTGACATTGAGATACATCTATTAAGTAGTACTTTAATCAATAGGACTATTCATGAAGTATAGTGGAGCTGTTTGTGATATTATGTCATATGAGTAAGGACAAATTCTTCCAACATATTAGTAACACATCTCTGTCCATATTGAAGAAAAGAAAAGAAAAACATTTTCTTTCTGATCCAGATGCTTACTGCTGTTACATATCTAAATTCGCAGCACATATTTGGGAGTAAGCAAAGTTTATTCCATGAATTTTGCTAAAACTGGGGGGTAGAGATTAACAACCTATTTAAAAGTCCGAGGAACAGTGTACCCATCAATATTTAATGGTAATGTTGAATGGTTAGTTCAATTCACAAATAAAAATAAGGTTTGGAAATGTAATGATTACAGTGCACTTTAGTTATAATTACAGTGCGTGGACCAGGCAGTGTTTGCTTTTTTATCATAAATCATTATTTCCCTTGCTTTGGAATAGAGGAGTTTCCTTATTTCCTGAGCAAGATAATATGTATATTGTCATCAAGGTGATAAAGATATTATTTGGATTGGTTGCTGTATAATGAAAGGTTCATTAGTGCATTAAAAAACAGAGAGCTTTGCTAGGAAATGCTAATTTGTCATAGTGAGGAATATTTATCTGCTTTGCAACTCGAGGGAATTTAAGTTATTCTTGTGGAAATGAGTAATGTAACAAAATAGGAGCCAGTAATCAAAAATAAACACAGATCTTCCAGAATAACACAGCTCTATCAGAACTTTGTATATTAGATATGAAAAACATTTTTGTTAAGTAACTGATGCTAGACTCCATGTGTTTCATACCAGTTTATTGCCTCAGTGCCTATCCAGATGAACAACATTTGCTGCTCCCCCTCCCTCTTTTTTTTCCCCTAAGTACAAGGCTGATATAGGTTGAACTTCTCTAGTCCAGCACCCATAGGGCCTGACTGGTGTCAAACCAGAGAATTTGCTGGACCAGGGAGGTCAATATTGTCTAGCAGCATTAGCAACACTTCCACTGCTTACTGGGCCCTTAGAAGGCATTTATGAGTTAATTAGCACTAAATAACACAGAAACATTGACAGCCAGGACTGGTGGATGTAAACAAAATTTATGGCACTGTGGGAAATTTGGTCACACCCATGATAAGCGGCTATCTGGCTAACTAAAATCATGCCAGACCATGGATGTTGCTCGACCACAGAGTACCGGACTAGAGAGATTCAACCTGTGTTGCTGTGTCTTGCTGCCTGTTTGAAGAAGATTCTCTGTCTCACGCATTGTGTCAAATGTAGCCGTATAGTGAACAAGATCTATCCAAGTGAGGGAGAAAGCTTAGAGGTATATGGCTGGTTTCTGAGTGACCAATTAAAAACAAAAGCCAGAGACAGAGGTACATGTGGATATTTAATGAATGTTCAGAATACTAAACCTACTTACATATGTATGTAATCTTATTTAAATGAATAGTGGTAGAAATGTAGCCGTGTTAGTCTGGTGCCACTGAAACAAAAAACAGGACTGTGTAGAGCTTTAAAGACTAACAAGATGGTTTAATAGGTGATGAGCTTTCGTGGGCCAGACCCACTTCCTCAGATCAAATAGTGGAAGAATATATATGGTTGTGACAATTTTCTTCTACTACCGTATTTTCCGGCGTATAAGACGACTTTTTATACTAAAAAACATCCCCCAAAAATTGGGGGTCATCTTATATGCCGGGTATAAACATACAGGCAGTCCCCGACTTACAGGTACGAACGGGGCTTTTCTCGCCCCGGAGGACACGGACTGCGGGACCTTGTGGTCCCGCCGTCCATGTACTCCGGGGCGAGAAAAGCTGCTCCGCGTCTCCCTGGTCTGCAGACCAAGAAGACGCGGAGCAAAGCCGCGGAGGGGCTCCGGCAGCGGGGCAGCCCAGACGTGCTGCCCGAGCCCCTCCGTGGCTTTGCAAAGCCTCGGGGGAAGCCGGCAGCGGGACAGCCCAGATGCACCGCAGCTGTCCCGCTGCCGGCGTCCTCAGAGGCTTTGCTTCCAGTGTTCCTGGTCTGCTGGAGACGGTCCCCAGCAGACCAGGGCACCGGGAGCAAAGCCGCAGCAGCGGCGGGGTGCGGCGCTTCTGAGGCTTTGCCAGAGCAAAGCCTCAGAAGCGTGGCACCCCGCCGCCGCTTCGGCTTTTCTCCCGGTGCCCCTGGTCTGCTGGGGACCGTCTCCAGCAGACCAGGGACATGGGGAGCAAAGCCAGGGAAGCGGAGGGGTCCCGGAGAAAGTAGGAATAAGAGATCCTCCGGAAAAGGGTTTATTTTCCGGAGAATCACGTCTAGACTGGCGCTTTTCTCTGGCTTATCCCCAAGTCGGAAAAAAGCAGCAGCCATGTTAATGCAAATGCCGCGGGGGATATTTAAATCCCCCGCGGATTTGCCTATTCCAAAGTGTCTAATCTGCATCCCTTTTCCGGAAAAGGGGTGCAGCATAGACACAGCCTCAAAGTTTTGTCAATTATTTACATGGAAGTAGGATCAGACTCCTAAGTAGCAAGTGTGGATTAACATCAGGCTAAATATTTGCTGTTTGAAAACCAGTGGGCTGAGCAAACAAAATAGCTTCCTTTGAGATGAGAAGAAGACAGACTGAAAACATTCTTGTCCCATCTTAAGGAGCAATGGTTTTGGTGCTGCTCTTTTGTCCTCCTTACTTTGACAATGGCAGGTACCCTTTTGAGCTGCTAAATTCCCCTGTTCTTTTTGTTTGAAGCATACCTCTTTCTGGCTGCTTGTCTTTACCAAGCCCAGTGTTTGGTTTGGATTAAAGTACAGGTTGGACTTCCCTAGTCCAGGACCCTCGGGGCCTGAGCAGTCCTGGATGAGGGAATTTGCCAGACCAGGGAAGGTCCCCTGCCACTGGCCCCCTCAGCCTGCTGTCCTCCCCACCACCAGCAACTTTGGCTCTTCAGCCATCCGAGTGACACAGCTGCTCAGGCCCTGATGCCAGAACAGCGTAATACAGCCCTGGCCGAGCTGCCCTGGCTGATCTGCATTAGTGACAGCACCAGCCCCACTGCCAAACCAGCATGCAGCCCCAATCGGGCTACTGGTCTGCCCTGGCCCCAGCTGGGTTGCTGTGGCCCCAAATGGGCTTCCCCTGCTGGGCTGCCACAGCCGAGCCTTACTTCCAGCCAGGCTGCCATGGCTCTGCCCCGGCTGCCGGGCTGACACACAGCCTCGATCGGGCTGCTACACAGCCTCCATCGGACTGCTGTGGCACCAGCTCTGCTGCTGGGCCAGTGCATACAGACTACCCCAGCCAGGTTGCTGGGCTGCTGCTGCCCTGCTTCCAAATCCCTGCTACCGCTGCTGGGGCCCTGGCACCACCACCACCACCACCAGCCTCACCATCTGCAGAACTCTCAGTTGCTGGCCCTCCTGCCCCGGGGTGCTCTCATTCAAGAACATGGATGTTGCTGGACATCCTGGTTTTAGGAGGTGCAACCTATAGTAGGGAGTCATTAAATCCTTTCCTGGGGCCTCCTATAGATTTAATAACAGCCTTCCTTAAAAAGCCCGTGACAATTTTATTTGCTTATCACATAATTTATAAAACTCACACTTAAAAGCTACACAAGAGTGAACATCTCAATGCTCCAATAATCTCTTTGAGCATATCAAAGTAGTAAGTAAAGAAGAAACTTCTCACAGTTTATTTTTGACTTCAGAAAAGTCTTGGCTAAGACCTTGCGCAAGTGTTTCCTAAAGAAGCTGATTGGTCACCAAGGCAAAGGCAAAACATACCCTGGCTCAAAACCTGGCTATGAGACAGAAAGCAAAGAGTGCATAAAATCATCAGTTTTCATCATGGCAAAAGGTTAAAAGGGGTGTCTCAAAGTTCCGTACTCATTCATGTGTTGTTTAATATATTTACTAGTGATCTGGAAATGGAGGTGAGCATTGAGGCGGTAAAATTTGGAGATAAAGTTATTTAGGTTACTCAGGACCAGAGGGGACTGTGAGGAAACCCAACCAAGCTACAGGAATGGGGGACATGTTGACAAAAGAAATTCACTATTGACAATTGTAAACTAGAGCACATTTGAGAGAAAAAAATGTGACAGACTACTCAGACATCTTACTGGGTTCTAAATTAACTTCATCTATTCAAACAAGGCATTTGGGACCATTGTTGATGTTCAATGAAAGTGACTAGTCAACATGCAGCTGCTATAGGATGCATAAGGAAAGGGATGGTGAATAATAAAAAGACTATTGTATTATTGTATGCAATACTGGTCATTCCATCTAAAAAGGATATTTCATACTGAAGAATGTTCAGAGAAGAGCAATGCGAATGATTAAGGGACTGGAAAAAATTCATAAGAGAGACTGAAAAGAATTTGATTGTTCACATTACAAATGAAATGAAAAAAGGGGACACGATAAAATCCATAAAATAATGGGTATTATAGAGATGGTAAATCAAGAGTTTCTGTTCTTCCTGTCCCATAAAGTAAGACCATTGGGCCATTTAATTAAACAAAAAGGTGGGGAAATTCAAAGGAGAAATTAAACTATGGAACTTGTTACCAGAGGTAATCACTGAGGTCAAGATTCAAAAGGTTTTAGACATTATAAGGCTATCAACTATGAATAAAACATGCCCCCCACATCCTCATCCTTTCCCCCACATGGATTTCCAAAATTTAGTAAATATACACCGTGACATCAACAGTAATATTGAAACGTGAAGAATGTATCAGCATTTTGCTTCATTATTAACCTTGTTTTGTTTTTTAAACTACCTGTTTGATAAGGACCAGATCCTGTAATCAGCATACTTCTACTGATATCAATGGAGTTGTTCTAAATTGCCATTCCCTAATATATTTTCCTTTGTGCAAATAAGTCCATATTACATCACCACACACTTAAAGGACTCAGAATGCATTGAACGAGCTATAGACTTCTTACTACTTATCAGTGTCTGTGTATTTCTTGTTAGAAACAGGAACATTTTTGGTCTTGCCTAAAGAAAAGATATTTATATAGAGCCCAACGCATGCTTGATATTATACAAAGTAAAAGACAGGTCTCTGCCCTGCATGTGTGTAGGAGTTGGAGATCAGGTGGGGAAGAAAGGAGATCACTAAAGTGAAAATATCAAAAAGGTTAGGTATTTTGGTTTTGCTCTGGTATCTTATCTATACCAGAGAGAGCCTCCCAATCTTTTCTGATTCCCATTTTGCTTATTGCAAGGCACCCATGTTGGTGTACATGAAACAGAGAATATTATATCTAGAAGAGTTTCTCTAATTTTGTTGATTTAAGAAATGTCTGCTCTAAGTCACAAAAAGTAACTGTGATTTACAAGGTTAGCTAACTAATCAGCTTCATTCAGACAGGAACGTCGATCCTCATTATGATTTTAAAGACTAACTGATATGCAGAGGTACTTAATCCAGACCAACTGAGTTTTTCAATAGTATACTGCCTGTCTTCATTTCACAATATTTGCATTTGGATTATATAAAACATTTAGAGATGATATTAAGTGTGGATTCATCACCATTTACTGCAGGAGCAGTCCTCTGTTCCACACACATTTCAGGCTTTGTTTGTGAACTGCTTTTCAAAACAATTATCAGAAGCCACTGTGCCTGGGATTCCTATCACATCAGAGTAGAATGGTGCAGGTGTGTCATTTCAGGAGGGACCCCAACATGTAATTTAGCTCTTGGAATAGTAACATTTTCCAGATTGCTGTAGATGACATGTGGCCTTTTGATATTAATGAACATTTTGCCATTTAATTTGAGGCAGGATCAAAGTTATAGAGGATTTGATACTCTTTTATACACAAGCGCCACTGATCTTGTCAAGCTCCACCCAGTTTTCTGTGATGAGATTTAGCCACTGCATCTCTTGTGACCTTTTAAGCTTCCCTGTATCCTTGCCATATTGTTTCCTCCCCTGGGGTTTCTGGCATAATTCTCGGGCAATGACTCAGTCTTTCATCACATATATCAAAATCAGCCTTTTATAACCTTCTTGTTCCTCTGTTAGGTATTCCTGGATCTACCTCCTCAGGTGGCTTTGTTACTAGGTGACCTTTCCTATGACAAACTAGGTATCTTAATTAGAAGGCTGATCAACAGAAATAGGTGTTTGTATTTAACGAGAAGATCATCCAGATTTAATGACCCTCTGTTAATAAATTACAAGGTCAGAAGAGACCTTTGTGATCAACTAGTCTGACTGCCTGATTAAATTATCACAATATAATTTCTACTTGAATCAGACAGTATCATAAAAAGGACCATGCAACATATCCACCCATGATTTAAAAATTGCTGCTGGTGGAGAATCCACCCAAAATCTTTAGTTGTCTTAATGGTTAATCTTTTATAGATTGTCTGGTTTCAACTTCCAGCCAGTGGATCTTGTTACACCTTTGTCTACAAGAGGGTAGAGCCCATGATCAAATGTTTATTACCCATGTGGGTACTTACGCAATATGATCAAGTTGATCCTTAAACTTCTTCTTGTTAAGCTAAATAGATGGAGGCTCCTTGAGTCTATCACAATTAGTGATGTTTTCTAATCCTTTATTGTGAGCCTGTATCAATTCAAACTGGGCTGAAATTCCAAGGTGTGGGCCACTGACAACAAAGATGGTAAAGAACATCTAAAATGGTATCTGCAGTCTGGTATAGATACATAAAGACGGCCTCTCTTATGGAACAGAATTAATACATTGTACATAATTTTGAGAATCTGTGCCACATAAAGGGCCCTTAACACAGCCACAGTGGTAGTCTTGGTGTTAATGAGAATGAAGCCCAGGGTGTGTATGCCTTGCTTGGCCACAGTCTCAAAAAGATTAAAGTGTGTCTCATGGCAGCAAGGGAAAAATCTAAGTCTGTCTGAGTAAACTTTGAAACTTTTTTGTTAATATAGCAGCTGGACTAGAATTTTATATGTTTCCAATTACATTCCACAGTCTTGTAATTAGGGTGTAAACTGTGGTTTTAAAATCAAACCCGTCACTAAAGGAAGCAAAATTGGACAGGAAGCTTCTTGAAGACAAAGGAGTTGTGAAGGCAGCTCCTCATGCCTTCCAGAGGGTGAAAGGAAACACATCCATTGCTACACGTGCCAAAAAAGGGTTTAACTGGATGGGTAAAGAGCTCGGTATCCGTAGTTCCCTCTTTGTTCCATTTGGATTTTCCAGATGTGGCTCTAGAAACTACGGTCTTTTTATAGAAGAAATCCAAGGGCTGGGATTGTGCTTTGGTCAGAGTATGTAACCAGCAGGGCAAGGTGAAAGCACACTTATACAGACACAATCTCACATTGACCACTGTCAGTGCTCTAATGGCTCTGCGAATGCATACTTGTTCATTTCAATTCTCAATGGTAATGATAACACATATACATTTACGGTCCTGCCCACTTGTAGTCATTAGATTATCTATTTTTCAAGAGAAAAAAAAGGGGCGTTACTGCTAACAAAATTCACATTGGAAAAATTACAGCCTGCTTATTTTAACCCCCTGCCCACGGCCCTTGTATCAACTGGAGGAGATATTCCACATCATTTTCTGCCTAAGAGAGTTATGTAATTTGGCTGCTTCAGTTTGTAAGTTAGTCACAAACAGCATGGTCACCTCAGTATCCTAAGGGGCTACCTGATCTCATATTGAAGCTGAAATAGAAATAAATGAGACTTACTATTTTTATTCTACTTCTCTACCCTCAGTATTCTTTTCAAACACACACAAACACCAGACTTTTAAAAGAGGTTTATGTGACCTCTCCCAACAACTCAGAAAGTTAGGGTAATTTTAAAATTATCATAAAATTTGGATACACTGTAACAAGCCACACAATGTTGATGGTATGTCCTGTTCTACCAATGTGAGTGGGTTTGCTAGGAATTTGGCTGATTACTTTTTTTTTTTTTTAAAGTGTTTAGTTAGCTAAAGTGCTCTGAAAAAACCCCTATAAAAGCCAGACTTGAATATCCAACACTTTAAAGCCTGACTGTGCTGGTATGAAAAGAGAAACAAAAAGCAATAAAAAAATGAATTGTCTGTCTTAGTCAGTGCAAAATAGAGTCTATATTGTTTTCAAGTTATTTTTTAGTGGAAGATAGATCTTTTGTTTGACTATGACAATTGGGATTATTTGTCTGAAGCATTATTCTCTATCGTATTTGTCCTTATTATCTAAGCAAATAAACATTTAATTGATTTGGAGATTAACAACCTCCAACTTTATGCAAAAAATTAAGTTCCCATTATATTAATGGAATGAAAAAGCTGCAGACTGGAAAAAATATTATTTACTGAAGTTTTGGTGAACTTTCTGGAAAAGCAGCCATCACACTGAGATTCATTGAGCCTAAAGTGTACATAGTCATTGGCCCCTCCACCTTTTTTTTTTAAATGAAAATCTAATCCAAACCTAATCCACAGTAATTGTCTAATAATTTTAACTATCATTAAATAGTCACATTACTCTCTTCCAAAAGATATGCAAATTGATTAACTCCATCCTTGCAAATATTACTTTTCATGGAAAACCCACTCATAGTGTTCTTCAAAAACTTTCTCTTTGCCTTAGATTACTGGGAACCACAGCTTGGCAGTCTTCATGTTCAGTAACACAGGTTGCACCTCTATAAATCGAAACTCTCTGGTCCAGCAACATCCAGAAGGACCACAAATGTTCCAGGATCAGACAGTCCCGTTGGTGGGAGGCCAAGAGCACAGTGTGAATTAGAGGGGGGGGGGGAAGGGAGGGAGGGAGCAAAAAGGGAGGTGGGCAATGCATTGCCCAGTTGGGCTGTAGAGGAAACCAGGAATCTTGGAGGGGGGGGGGGAGAGGAGGAGGGTAGGACAGGGGATGGGGCTGGCAGCAGGAGGCCAGAACTGACCTCCCTCGTCTGGCAAACTCCCTCATCTGGGACCAGTTAGGTACCAAGGGTGCCAGACCAGGGAGGTCCAACCTATAGTTTAGATTTGGTCTATACTTAAGTTAGATTGATACAGTTACATCAATCAGTGACAGGGTGATGTTAGCAGTTATAAATAGAGTTTCTTTAAGAGTCAGTCATCTGTCCACTTAGGGTACATCTACACTGTATAAAATATTCATGGCATGACCCTGGCTAGCATGGGTCAGCTGACTTGGGGTGGGGAACTTAGGTAAAAATTATCATGTTGCTATCTGGATAACGGCTAGATGCCAGGTGCCAAAAGCTTGTGAGGGAGGGTCTCAGAGCCCAGTCACCAACATGACCCTAAACATCTACTCTGACAACTACATCATCTACTTTTGGGGGTTTGACTTGATGACTTCCTGAGGTCTCTTCAAACCCAATGATTCTATGCTGTTCTCAGGCCTGCAGCCTATGCCCTGTGAGACCAAGTGAATTGACTCAGGCGGTGAGGATAGGTGCTGCAGATTTTTATTGTAGTGCAGACACACTTTTAGAATATGCAAAACACTGTGTAGTTACAGTAGGAGAGACTTAGGCAGTCTGATTGAGGTTGAAAGGTTAATGGACATTATTTGCATATGCCTGGATATACAAAAAATAATAAGACAGACACTTAGCGAAGGTATTCTGGTGCAATAAGCATGTGTATCCTGGGCATGTGATCCAGAAGGAACCTGCTTACATTGAGGTATAAAAACAGTCACATCCCTAATAAGTGCAACTGTGTTGACCTAACCCCAGTATAGATGTAGCGGTCAATGAGAAAACATTTCCAACAGTGGAGCTACTACTGCAGGGGGGTGGTGTTCCTACACTGTTGGAAAAATCTCTTTAATCAGTGTAGGTTGTCTACACTATGAGGACATACTTCTAGAGCTATAGAGACATGTCTGTGCTGGTATGATCTTCCCATTGTAATCATACCTTGATTCTTTAAGCAGTCACACGGATTTAAAAATGGAGTGAGGTGCTACGCTGAGTAAAGCTGACAATCTATTTACCCTAAATCAGTAGTTTGCTATAGAAAATGCACAGTACAAGGAAATAGTTAGGCACAAATTCAGGCATGGAGGTCACTATTTATGTAAGTCCAAATTGGCAAGTTTTTAGAAAGCCACTCTAATTTACTCAGAATTGGTCAGGGTCTTGAACTTGAAGCTTTCATGAACTGAAAACGTGGGCAAATGACCAATGGTTGGGTAATAGCCTATAATTAATAATGCAGTATGTGAGAAAATTTATCATCGTATGGGTAAGATTTAGGGTAACTGGAAGACTCAATTAAACTGCCAAAGTGAACTAGGGTGTGCTCTATTACTATATAGACTAAGGTTTTAATTAAGATAGAAATGCCCTTTTTCTAGAGGTGTAAAATAAATAGCTGAGGGCATGTCTATGATGGGGAGTTATTTTGAAATAACACCATTCATTTCAAAACAACAAGGTGAGCATTCATACTACCAATCCCATTATTTTGAAATAATGGGCTTGTTATTTTGAAATAACTCTTGTTTGTGAAGAGGGATAAGCTTATTTCAAAAATAGTTATTTCAGGAATTATTATTTTGAAATAACTTGGTAGTGTAGACATAACCTTACTGAAGAATCAATTTAAGATTACATATTTAGGATGTATAGCAGAAAATAAACTTTGACCTTTTTAACAATGGAATTGTGTTCTAATATAAAGACAAAATAGTGAACTTACCCTGTCTGGAGAAGCAAACCGGTAATGTATCTAGTCATTGTGAAATAAAACTCTGAAAACTTTTTCCCTTCTAAATTTGAATGAATTTTAAGAGTTTCAGGTCATACCTCTGGGGTCCCACACAATGTTTTGCTGAATCAATTCAAAGGAACCATTCCACTGATGCAGTCCAATAAAACACCCTTGCAACATAATATACTACAATTGATTTAGGTAATTTTATTTCAGTAACCTAAGTAAAGATTAGGACTCTTGTGTAAGTCAATCAAGAAATAAATGAATATAATATAACTAAAACAGCAGCCTAGAAATTCTGTAAGTTGCAGATAAATATTTCTTGGTTACCTGCACTTCTAACAAGAGTAGATCACTCAGAATAATAAAGAACAGGTCCATAGGTTTTACTAAGCACTTTTTTCTTGTTCTTGTCTTAAAGGATATTGCCTATGTAGTATTATTTATGATTTACATTCTTTTGTCTTTGATTACTATCCTGCACACCAAGAGCTGCTGTTCTTTTCCAATGGACAAGTAATGTTTTGCTCCATTTTAAAGTGAATTGAATGTAACCTATTTTCTCTCTATTTCTATTCTTTTTTAATATAACAAGTCAACCTATATGGTATCTTAATCTACCCGAGCATCATTTCAGCACAATGGTACTGCCCAGTCCTGGCCAGTTCTCCACTACTGCCATTGAGGGAAAGAGGGAGAAAGCTGGTCTGGAATCATGTAGTGGAATCACCTCTCAGCTCTGTTCTTAGCCTATGTCTACACAGCAGTGTAATTTCAGAATAACGTTAGTTATTCCAAAATAATAAAGTCTGCATCTACACTACAAGTAGTTATTTCGATATATTGTCAAAATAATATTGAGCTGGAGGACTTTTTACTATGACTCCTATAACTCTCATAGTATGAGGAGTAAGGCGAGTTAGAGGAAGAATGCTCTTTCTTGGACTTACTGCTGTGCAGACAGCACCAAAAGCTGAAATAAGCTATTTTGATTTAAACTATGCAATTGACATAGCTCAAGTTGTGTAGCTTATTTCAGCTTTAGCCCAGCTGTGTAGATGGGCCCTTACACTGCAGGTGCTGGAAAGGTCCTCTTTATTCACACTCCTTGCAGTTGGTAAATCCCAGTTGGGTTTAGAGACATAAAATATCATGTGAGGAAAGTCACCTTTGACAATTTCAGAGGGAATATTATAGGAAGATTGATCGTCAACAGATAAATTATTATTCCTGGAGATGTATCATTGTAGAAACAGAATAAAGTGATTCTTTTCTGAACCCCCCCACCCTGTTGACAGCGATGTAATCTAATTATGTATCTATACTATGTCCCTGTCTGTGAAGTTTCCTATATTGTGCTTATCATCAAAAAATCTGAGTGCCTTCCAGCAATGTGTTAAGTAAAACAACTGCACATCTGTCACATTTGTTCTATCATCCCCTCCCCAGGAGAAAAAGCATGCACAGTGCAGTGTCTTGTTTTGGAATTTTTTGTTTTTATTTTGGTTTTTATAATACTATTGTGATTCCCCTGGAACCTTTTCCACTTAGTTCCTTAAGAATTCAGTCCAACTCTAATCTGGTGTCTCAGTTCCTTTATCTGGCTTACAGCAAAGCTATTCTGAGTTGATCAGACTCAAGTGTAATGGAGGAACATAAGCATATAACACGTCCAAAATTACACAGTGAACCTCTTGCTTTATATATATATATTTACTATACATTGCATGTATATGTTTTGTTACTTTGTAGAAACCAATCTCTGTAGAGCATGCACAATTTACTCTTTACACCATCTTATCCATTTTTACCTTGTCCATTGGAAATGGCTCCCTAGTCATCCTTCTCTTATCTTAGCTAGTGTGGACATTATGTTTCCAGCTTGCTTATCCAAATCCCCTTCTCTCCCCCGCTCCCCAAGAAATGAAGACTCATCCAGGTTCAATTACTCATGTTGGGCCGGGCCTACACATACTCATTGCTCATTCATATTGGAGAAGGCAAGTTACAAGAAGTGCACCTTGCACTTTGAATGGAAGATGAGGATTTTTGTGATAGTGTTGTGGGATGTTCTACTCACATCCAGAGTACCTCCTCCTGGCTGCATCTAGGGATTAGCTTTGCCAGGCTAACACACTTTCCTGTGATTCTGTCCCTCTATCCTTCCTGGGACTTGACTGCTCCTGCTTCATTGTGTTGGCCCTTCAGCCAGATCATTGTTGTTTTCCTCTTTCAGGGATGTATTTAAGTCTTTCAGGACTTATTGTCCCAGGCAGTCTTCCCATTCACTGACTCTTCATGGTGCCACTTCCCCATTGGCTGGGAACCCAGGCCCATCCTCTACACTGGGTTCCAGACCATGGACCCTCCAATAAGCAGTTAAGGCATGGGTGGGTTAGTCCCTGGAGGGCTCCACTGCCACATTTATCTGTGCCTCTGCAGGTATCAGAGAATGGCAGTTCTTGTTGGCCACGAATTGCCATTCACAGCCAATGCAAGCAGCAGGAAACAGCGTCCCAATCCATAACTCTTCCTGCCACTTGCATTAGTCACAAAAGGAAATTCGCAGCCAACCAGAGCTGCAAACCTCTGATACCTGCTGAGGTGCCAGTAAACATAGTGGTGGTGGCTTGCCAGGGACTAACCCTGCAGGCTACTATTTTTTTATTGCCCACCCCTGAGCTAAGGTCTTCACAGTCCAAAACATGACTGCCATATCCCTGGGCTACTTCCTACCTTACCTTCTCTCACCCTGAGAGCAGCTGCATCCCATAGCTGCCTTCACCTACTGCACTTTTTTCAAGTCCCTCCTGTCCAGCTGAGCCTCATCTCTAATTAATCCTTGTTGCTTGGTTTCTCCTCTAACTGCAGTCTAGGTGGTTAACTGGCTTACCTGGACATCTTACCCCATCAGGTCTTGTGTGGGATGGACACCCCATCACAGATGGTTGTTCATTCCCTTGAGAGTTCATTTCATAATCTCTGACCAACCCTCTGAGAAAGATCTGTCTCCTGCAAAGAAGAGCTTTGCTCTTGGTATAGAAAGATCCATTGTGCCATGGGAATATAGCTGTTGACCCTGGTTTTCTCCTAGACCTTTAAATATCCTAGGCCTGGGCCACAGAGTGATTTGAAGAGAAAGACTCAGATCTCCAACTTGATGAAATATTTGCATGTATCTATCAAAATTTGTGTAACTATGTGTGTCAATATTTTCTATGCTTTCTCTCCAAATGCAAACAGTTGGGCATCACACCAAATGGACTGAAGGTGAAAAATCCATTGCAATCAACATACTGCACAGACAACTGTGAGAGATTATGAACCTCGTTATCTCTAGCCTGCATATTTATACCTGCCTCTGGAGATTTGCACTACATGCATCTGATGAAGTGGGTCTTTGCCCACAAAATCTTATGCTCCAATACATCTGTTAGTCTATAAGGTGCCACAGGACTCCTTGTTGTTTTTGCAGATCCAGAATAACACGGCTACCCCTCTGATACTATGCTTAGTGGGAACATTTTAAAAATGAAATTAACATTAAGTACATTCACAAGATTTATTTTTGGTATCTACTGTTTGTGTCTGTTTCAAAGCAAGGATAAAACACATAAGGTGCATTGACCTTAGTTGTATTTGGACAGCCAAATCTTTTAGGCAGTTTTAAAAATATCAGGCACAGACAACATGAATATATTCACTCTGCTGGACCTATTCTTACTACAGTACCTGTTGCTTGGCTGCTAACTGCTTTGGGAACAGGAGCCAAATCATTAGGTAATGTAAATTGGTATTAAATTGTAAGTTTCTTGGGGCTGGGACTGTCTTTTTGTTCTGGTTTTTTTAGGTGCCTAACATGGAGGGGCCCTGATTCATGACTGGAACTCCTAATTGCTCAGACTATACAAAAGACAAATAGTAATGTCAACAGTGGATAAAAACCTAGTCGTGCAAATACAGGATGATAAGTAGTAGTATCTGTTAAGATTTTCTGAACATATACTCTCAGTAAATTCCAGCTCATTATTCCTCCCAACCTTTTTGAGGCTTTTTTTGTGTGTGCTCTTTATAGCTAACTAATTTCAAGCTTGTTGCTCATTAGTTATACAGTTTTCTTTTCTTTTTTGCTTGATTAGTTGGAAACACACAAGAGAAAACTCTGCAAGGAGATTGTAGACTTAGAAGTAAATTATTGTCAAGGTACAAGTTAAAATCCTTTTGAATAAGGTAAGCAGATGATCCCATTCTAAGCAGATGATCCCATTTGGAGTTCAGCCCTGCCAAATCTGCAAATGTTAAGATAACAGCTAGAAAATGAAGAACATATGCAATTAGTTTTTTCAGAAATGTCTGATAGCTGGTATTATAGATAGATATTGTTTA
This sequence comes from Pelodiscus sinensis, assembly GCF_052426305.1. Classification (NCBI taxonomy): domain Eukaryota; kingdom Metazoa; phylum Chordata; order Testudines; family Trionychidae; genus Pelodiscus; species Pelodiscus sinensis. The sequence goes on from NC_143053.1 coordinate 91,015,828, forward strand.
TTGGAAATGGAACAAAGTAGATTACAGAAATTGTAGTCTGAGTTTCAGAAAGTGGGATGGGAAATGAAAATAGGCTAATGTATTAAAAGATGTATTGTGAAACTGTGGTTTAATGGTCTACATGTACAATGAACAAAGAAATGTTATAATGACTACTTGCCAAGAGAATAATGCAAGTGATCACTCGATCCCTAATGATCCTGTAGTTAAATTGCCCTGGGAATCCCCTCAAAGACACCTCATAAGCAAAACATAGTTTAGGGAACACAGGATGCCACTTTATTAAATAAATAAACAGGAATATAAAAACCCAGCGGGAAATTAATATGCTCTTTGTAATAAAGCTTGGCTATAGTTGCTAATTCTGACATCAGCCATTGTATCTTAATTCACAGGCTTCAAAGCTGAACATTTGTCAAGCCAGGAATATCATCTGGCACCCATGCCTGGACACATCACTTACATGAATCTATGCTCCTGCCTTGAAGTGAGGGTTAAACTGAATTAAACTAAAGGAAGTCTCTGCTAATGAATTTTGTTTGGTCAAGGTACCCAGGAACACCACCACTCTGGGATTCTGAATATATCACTATAGATATACTCCTCACCTTCTTACCATCAGAGCCCAGTCAAATAATTATCCCTGAAAAAAACCTCTAAGTCTGCCCCTGGAGTTGTGATATAGTATAGTACAGTTTGGAAAACTCAAACACAATGCTGGCTTGTCCCAAAGTAAGGTTGCCAGCCCTCCAGGATTGCTCTGGAATCTCCAGAAATTAAAGATTAATTAAAATTATGTCATGTGATAAAACATCCAAGAATACATCCAGCCAAAATTGGCAACTCTAGCCCAAAGAGTAAAGACAAGACAACGGTAAATTAACATCACAAGAATGTTCAGGATAAGAACCAACCACTCACCCTAAGCCCAGCGCACAGGAGCAGGGAGGTTAGCAGGGCAACCTTGCTGAAGCAGAAGAAGAGGCATTTGAATGGCCCTTAGCTCCTTTCCCAACCTAAATGAAGAGGGGTGTAGCTCCCTCCTTTCCTCCTAGCCAATAAGGCAGCACCTTAGAGCCCGAGGCTCAAACTTTGGAATGGCCTGACACAAAGCAGGGCTATGATTGGTTGTGAGGAACAAGTAACCCCTAGAATCCACGTAGGGAAATCTCCAACAAATCCAGTCCAGTTGGCCAATGCCTAAACAACCTGCAAATGGAATAGAGGGGCTAATGGGGATATGAGATGAACTGTCTAAGTACAAACCTGCCTCATATAAATATTGTGCATACATAAATCTATATGGTCGCAACATATATATTAATATGTATGCATTAGGATCTGGCTTGTGACCCACTTGGGGAAACTTATTTACATTGCCTCACTACAAGGGCAAAATTATACAGCAATGAAGCATGAATTTGTAACAAATGACACTTGCCAAGTTTTTTAGTTCTATTCAGAGGCTATCACTCAGTTTTATGACTGTGGTAAATATTAGATTGTTAAGACTGGAGGTTTCCAGTCTTAAGTGGGAAAAAGTTCATGATAAGGGAAAATAAATTAAATTGATGGTTTTGAATTCAAGTTTGGCAGGACGATGGCAGTGGACTTCATTTAAAGAGAAAGAACTGGTGGATGCAATAGTGAGTTAAGCAGGGGACACAAGCAATAAAGAGAAATAGCACAGATGGATTAACAGGTGGTGTGGGCATAGCACAAAGAGAAGATGGATGGAATACTAATAGTGGAAAAATATGACCAGATTCAATAAAAAGTCAGCTGAATTGCAGTGTAGGATACTAAATTTTGGAGAGCAGAACCACAAATCCATCTGGGACATTTACTGTTGATTCAGGATCTTGCCAATGCCTGCGACTAAGTCAAGAAAAGCAATAGAAGAAATAAGATGGTGAGGGCTATCAAAAGATATTGACAGCTGATTACTTTTTTTGCCTAGGATTTCAGTGGGCAGTCTGATGGTTGCAAATTTTGGATAGTAGCTTTTCAGTAATTATCAGGATATCTGGTAACCCAGAATGTAAAATTGTATGATAGAGTCCAAGGAATCCAATCATTCCCCCACCCCCTTTACATTTAGTAAGAATGCACACTATGTTTTTCTTCCAAACACTTGTCTAACACTTTTAGAAAATGAAAATATTAACTGAAGTTGTTAATGTAGCATTGCAATCAAGAAATACTGAAAAGCTTTTGTGGAGACCTTTTTTCAGAGCTAAAAATCAATTCCCATAGGCTCACTGAACAAGAAGATAAAAGACAAACAGTAGAAATAATTGTATTTAGATAATTTCCAGAGTTTTCCAATAAGACACTGATGTTGGTGCTGTATAAACTTTTTTTCCCTTAAAGGCTAAATTTGCTGCAAGTTATGCTATGGGACAAATCCTGTTCATCTGATTCATGCGAGTAGTCTATTTAAGTCAATCCTTGCTTAGTCTTATGTAAGTAAATATTCACTTGAATAAGGACTTAGTTCTCTGTGTTGTTATTGTTTCTGGCATTCTGATTGTCTTGCTATAGGCTTAATGTGAGCATTAGTTTGCTTTTTGGAAGGAATCTCAAGTGTCATTCTCCCTGATATTCTTAGCTTTACATTTTTCTTGTGTTGTGTTGTAGTTTTGTTATAGTCCATTGTATTTTGAAACCATATAGCTAGGAAGTCAGTACAACACATTGTTATCTTATCTTTGAACTTTTTTGAAGTACATTATCAATTTTAGGAACTTTTACAGGTGCTCATTACCCCAGTACCGCTCATTCCTTTAGTCTTGAATCCTGAACACTTGAGTTTATAGGCATTTATTCTGGGGTTTTTACTAGGCATACAAGTTACTGTAAGATTTCTGATATAAATAGTACACAAAGTTTTACATTTATCCTTGACAATTTCACCAGTCATGACTGGCAATCAGAAGATCACCACATGTCTGCTTTCTTTACCCCTACAGTCTTCTCCAAACACCATTCCACTAAACTGTAGCTCAGGTCCAAGAGATTGAACCCAGATTTTAACCCCCCAAATTCTGGATTAATAATGGCAAAGCATCTTTTAGGCTAAAGCTAGTAAATGAAAGTAATGTTGAATGCAAAAAGTTTGAGGTAAATCTGCTAGTTACAAACAGGAAACCGATCAGTTGTTGTTCATGTCCACTGAAGATAAGAAAAGTCAAAATAATATACTTAATCTGCAACAAGGGAGATTGAAGTTAGATATGAGGAAAAAAATTAACTATAAGAATAGCTAAATATTGGACTGAGTTATCAAGGAAGGTTGTAGAATCCTCATCAATGAAGGTTTAAGAAGAGGACAAAAACTGGCCAGTGATGGTCTAAGAATCTATTTGATTCTGCCTCAGTTGAAGGGGTGATAGAGGAAGAGGAAAAACTTGAGGTCCTTCAAACCGTAATCTTCTATAAAGTCTAAGAAATCAGGTTTTATTTACCCCTTCTAACGTAGAGGTTGACATTTCCATACCAGGCTGGTATGACCAGATGGGGTTTATTAGCAAGAGAAAGCATTTATTATATGAAGTACTGCCCTTCTAATGGTTTGAATGAAGAAGGCTATTTTAAATAACCGATGTATTAAAATGCAAATGTTGCAAGGAATTTGTACTCCTTGGTCATGCCTCTTCAGGATTTTGGAACCTTGATGGCCAGCTCTGTGCTCTTTGGCGAACCAAGGAAGGCAGATTTCTTGTAGTGCCATAGTTCCATTGCTGAGGAAGATTCAAATTTTTAAGTGTCTATCAGATGTTCATGTGTAGTTGAAGAAATTTTTAAAGATGCAACAGAGTTACAAATAGGCTGTGCAATTTCACACATCTGGGTATATTTTAATTCATAGTTTACATGATCCCATTGAAGAAAGAATACTGATTTTTTTGGTTTTTAAAAATACTTTGGTGGAGGTGGTCAGGAAAGTGATTTTTTTTCCTGTGAGAAACTGAACAACAAAAATCCATTCATCTTTTCTGTTGGAAAGTTTTGGTTTTGCTATAGAGGATATTAGTGTCAAAAGAAAAAAATGTACATTACAAATCAACATTTTGAAACAAAAAATCATTTTGGCTTTTCCCATTTCAAGTTCCTCTTCCTCCCAACATCTATTTTTAAAAGTTATCAAAATTATTAATATGATTAAAATCATTTTGAAATGTCATGGGGGAAAATAATTTGTATTTTTGTTAGAATTTATATTCTCCTATGAAAACTTAATTTTACATTAAAGTATATTTTTGGATAAGAGGGAACTTTGCTCAGAACATTTTTTGTTTAGCACTATATTTTAGGAATTATTTACTTTGCTCTTGCTGAAAACCTCAGCTATTAAGTCACCCATTAGTCTGTGGAGTGCTCCAAAATCATTGTTGTACTAGAGAGATGAACTCTTTAACTCTCTGCTATTTATTAGACTATTTTCCAACCCCCAAAATAAAACTAAATGTTGAAGATGAAAAAAACCCATTAATCCTCCTTTAATAGTCCTGTCCTCCAATTCTTTATAACCTAGAGACAAATACTTTATAACCTAGTGACAAAAGCGCTTTTCACAAGATATTCCATAGATGAAAAACAGCTCTAATAGAGAGAAACTTTCACTAAAAACTGTCAGTACAAAGCGATTTTCTGCATATCTTATGAAATTTAACAGTGTGTTTAAAACAGCTTCATTATAGTTTAAAGGGGAAACCCTACAGCCTTTATTCAGGACTTGCTGAACTAATGAGAATTTTGCCTGAGTTAGGACTGCAGTTGGGATTTTCAAAGATATCACAGGGATTTAGGTTCCGAAATCTCAGTGTAGTTCAACTCTCTTGCACTCCTTGGAAAAATCCCATCGAAAAATAAATCTTCCCTTAATCTGTATTTACTGGTTACAGTTTGCAAACTTTATCTATCTACCTATATATATTAGAGTGCATCCTGTCTATCTGTGTGTCTGTGTGCAAGTCCATTTGTTCAAGAACACCTCCTAAAGAGAAAGAGCTGAGACCACCGAATTTGGTATGCAGCTTCCTCTTCTCCCAACTTAAAACAAGGTCAGGGTTTGGTTGTGCCAAGAGTTGGACAACTGGAAGCACTCGTAAAGGGATGGTATTACATAACATTGAAAGGAGGAGCTGTTTGGAAGATATTAGGAAAACCTATATCACTAGGGGTATGTCTACACTACCCCGCTAGTTCGAACTAGAGGGGTAATGTAGGCATAACGCAATTGCAAATGAAGCCCGGGATTTGAATTTCCCGGGCTTCATTTGCAATTGCGGTATGCCTACATTACCCCACTAGTTCGAACTAGCGGGGTAGTGTAGACATACCCTAGGAGAGTGGTGAAGAACTGAAATGGGTTACCATAAATTAGCAAATATAGCATGCATCCAAGTATAACACACACTCATGTATTACCTGCAGTTTTTCTATTGTATGTAAAAAGTATATTAGAATACTTGCGGGCGTACATAACCCGCAGGTTTTCGTAAAGAACAATAAATGACCGACATCTGTGTTGGCTTCTTTTCATTAGGTATAAACATAGTATAGAATAGTAGGGTATGGTGGATCATCCTCTCTGTTTATAGTATCATTGAAACCCTAAACTGTCTACGGTACCGTAATCGTCCTGACTTTGAAGTTGTCAGCATTCGCCAGTACAGCTATTGCTTGCATGAAAGGCAAAGCCAGTATAATTTTGTCAGTCAGTTAACATATTATCACAGAACAAAGTCATCAACTATCGTATCAAAGAGACTTCTACCGCCTTCATAAAAGAATATGATGGTCTTCGATGTTGTTGCCACTTGCCAGCTATAAACATTGGAGAGTATGACATCATGCAACCTGATAATACTGGGTCTTGGTATACCGGTAATGAACCATGGCTGAGGCTGCTGAGCTATAAAAAGCAATAAGCACTACCCTATTACCAGTATATAAACCTACACCAACCACAAAGTTTTAAAACTTTTTCAGTTTATAACAAATATAGTCCAAGAAAATATTTTTAAAGATGCCTAAATGCAAACCATATACAGCCGATTTTCAACTATCTGTTGTTAAATATGCAATAGAAAATGGCAATAGAGAAGCAGGCAGAAAATTTTCCATTAATGAAAAGTCTGTTTGCGAGTGGAGAAAAGAAGAAGTGGCTATTGAGAAATTAAATCCTCACTAAAGAGGAAAGAAAGTCAAGTGGCCAAATCTAGAAGAAGACCTGGCGAAGTGGGTTCTTGCACAGAGAGATAGCCAAAGTGTGGAAACGAGTCTTAAAATATTACTACACCATGATACCAGTAATATGAGTAAAAATTAAACTGCATAACAGCGGACATATATATCCGGGGAGGGAGGGGGGAACTTGGACAACCCATGGGCTATATTTGCTAATTAACAGTACTGAAGGAGGTGGTAGAATCTCCATCCCTAGAGAATTTTAAGTCCCAGCTTGACAAAGTCCTGGCTGGGATGATTTAGTTGGGATTGGTTCTGCTTAGGACAGTATGTTGGAGCCAATGACCTCCTGAGATCTCTTCCAGCCCTATAATTCTATGAGTGACCACTGGGGGCAGTGAGCCTGCAAGGGAGAGCTATCCTGCAGAGTCTCCACTGGGAGCAGCCATACCATCAAGTGAATGGTCAGGAGGGCTGGAGCTCTGCCACCTTGCCTGCCAGCACACCAGCTAAGTAGCCCCCCTGTTCCAAACCCTTCCCCCATCCTGGGCCTTGGATGCAGTGCTGGGGGGAGGGGAGAAAACAGGTACCTGTAGGCTGGGAAGTAGCAGGGTGGGGGAGAAGAGAACGGGCCCTTGGTGGACAATGGGAGGAAGAAAACAGGCCCTGTGTAGTCTGGGGTTGGGGAGAGAACGCTTCTCTGGCGCCCAGACTCCTGCACCCCCCCCCCACAACCCCAAGTCACTGCCCTGAAGACCCAGGCAACACCAGCTAAATCTGCTAGTATATTATAATCCAAGGGTCCAGATAATTTACTCCCTTTGCAGAGTTTATCAATCATTCAGTCAGTCAGCAGGGGAGGAAAGGGGCCCTGTCTCCAAATTCCACTAATCCTGGTAGATCTGCAGAAGGTTTTGTGCCTCTTCTTTCCTCAACCAAAGTGTGTGATATAGGGCCAGGGTAGTCCATTTAATAAATATTATATATATCTCTATGAGCCATGGATAATATGCTGGTTCCTTTGCAAGGCATACCATGCTTGAGTCATTAAAATAAAGGGCAATTAATGTAAAATCTCACAGCTGGTTATGCAGATATCCAGTCCTTTGAGTGTTTGGCCTACTAGGGGAAAAGGGAAGTGACTAGTTTTACTTGTTTTCAGTAAGCTGGCTTTTGGGGCAAAAAAGTTGAGCCAAACAGACTCGAGGGACTTCTTTTTGATCTGGCAGACGTGACCTTCTGTCCAGCAGAGGACTCCAGTTTCTTGAAGGGTTGGAAAGGCTGGAACATGCCATGGTCTCCTTAAAACCAATGTAGGAGATAAAATAAAGTGTTGTAATCCCTAGATTTTTTTTCTTTGTATGTTTTTCTTCTTAAATAAATGTCCCCTGCTTTGAATAAGCTGTTTGGGACACAAGTAACCAACAGAATACACTGATCAAAGCCATTATAAAGAAAGCAAAGTGCAGGGAGAGGGGAAATGAGGAGATGCTGGATTTTAGTCATAGCTCATTGGGGAGAATCACAGTGAGTGGAAGGGATGCAGCCTAGACCTCAATCTAGAGGATCCCTCCCCTGAGAGAAGTGACTGCTAGAGGTTTGAGTCCTGAGCAGGCATTCCTGGAGCAGGTATTGGAGGAGAAATGGGCCACAGGTGCAGTTTTCCTGAAACTAATATTTCTGATTTCAGTCCTAGGCAAGATCAAGAAGTAGAGAGGAATACAAAAATGAAGGGAAAAAAATGTTTGTCTTATCTCAAACACTCAGAAAGCTTGGATTTTTTTTTGAGGAGATTTGGATCTATCCTTATTTTAACAACATTCATTAGCCAAAGCCTACTGGAAATATTATTTGTATCTTTTTCTCTAATTATCTTTACTTTTACTTCTAGAAGATGAGGCTTGAACACATAACAAAACAACATAAATCATTCCTCTCTCCCTGGTCTCTTTGCCAAACTCATTTTTCTAATAAGGGTATTTAGCCTAATTTGTGTATCTTTTAAAAGTAAACTGTGCCTATTTTACTCATTCATCAGATTAAAAGGTTACACATTTGTCACCATAATATGCTTTGAACAATAAATATTTAAAATTTTCATTTAGTTGGCAATTCTGAGGAAAATACAGGAGGTAGTGATTTTGTAGAAAAGCTGTGAGATTCCAGGGGCAGTGTAAGGCAGGGGTGGGCAATTAAATGGTGGCAGTTCACAAGGGTTAGCTCCTGATGGGCTGCTGCCACTATATTTACCTGCACCTCCACAGGTATTGGCGATCACAGCTCCCATTGGCTGGGAATAGTGATCCACAGCCAATGGGAGCTGTGATTCCTTGTACCTGCAGAGGTGCAGATAAATACGGTGGTGTGAGGGCCAACCAAGGGCTAACCCTAGCATACCAGATCTGGCTCATGGGCTGGTATTTGCACAACCTTGATGTACAGGCATAATACAACAGTATATAGGAGCAGTTTCCATCCTGCATTCATATTTGCTTAACACTCTGAAAAATAATCCTTCCATTTAACATTGACCAATTATGTAAACTGAGTGGTGGGCTGATTTCAGTTACAGGCAGTTCCCGACTTACGCGGATCCTACATATGTCGGATCTGCACTTACGAACGGGGCTTTTCTCGCCCCGGAGCTCACGGGCAGCGGGTTGCCACCCGTGTCCTCCGGGGTGAGAAAAGCTTCTCTCGGTCTCCCTGGTCTGCTGGGGAGGGGGGGGTCCATCACAGCTGCTGGACACCCCCAGCAGACCAGGGACACCCGAGCAAAGCTATCGCCTGTACATCAATCAATAACATGGCTGAGGGGGTTATGCAGTTTTCTGTTACAATGGATGATCCCGGTGTATGAAAACTTTAAAAACAGTTTGAAATGTAATAGGGTTATAATATAATTGTCCTTTGTAGCAAATGACAATAAACAGTACAGACAGTGAAAATATGAAAGGTTGGGAGTCAAGGACTCAGGAAGTAAAAGAAATACTTCAGTATTAACAGCCAAAAAAGTAAGATCCTGAATCCCCTTCTCTTTCGGCTGCTAGTAGAAAAAATACAAAACAAAAACTAGGATTGAGGCTGAGATTTAAATAGTTTTAAATTATTTTAACATTTAACACAGTGATTCTAGAGTGCATATTGATCAAATCTGTAGATGACATGAAGCTAGGAAGGATTGTCAACAATTTGAAAGATATAGCTAAAATTCAAAAGGATCTTGATAAATTAGGGTGGGTCTACAATTCACCGTAACTCAAAATAAAATATGTAATTTGAACTATGCAAATTGAGTATCTTATTTCGATGTTATTTCAAAATAGCTTATTTTGTCATTTTGCACTGTCCACCAAGTGCCAAATTTCAAAATGAACCGCTATTCCAAAACATCCCTTACGCCTCGTAGAATGAGGTTTACAGGAACGTCAGAATAGCAAGCCTGAAATAATGGGCTTGTTGTGAAGACGCAGGATAGCTATTTTGTGATATTCTGGTATCCCAAAAAAGTGTTGCCATGTAGATGTAACTTCAATGAACTGGGTTATAGACAACATGAAATTCAACAAAGACCAATGTAAGGTGCCACACTTCAGAAAGAAACCCCCCCCCCCCAAAAGCACAAATACAGAATGGAAGATAACTGGCTTGGCAGCGGCACTGATGAGTAATAATCTCAACATGAATATGATGCTGTTGCCCCAAAAAAAAAAAAAGAATGCAATTTTAGGTTGTATTAAAAGAGGCATAGCAGGCAAGTCACACAAGGTGATAGGACCTCTGTATTTGGTGTTGGTTAGGCTTTAGCTGAAGAACTGTGCCCAGTTTTCATCATTCATTATATAGAAAGGATGTGGAGAAATTGGAAAGGATCCAGAAGCGAGCAATAACTATGATCAAAGGTATGGGATGAAAGCCATATGATAAAACTCTGAAGGAATTGGATATGTTTCATTTGGAAGAGAGGAGATCAATGGGGGTCTTAATAGCAGTCTTCTTTGAAAGACTGCCTTAAGAAAGATGTTCTCTTTTGGTATAGACAGCTGGGCAAGAGGCAATGGGTTCAAACTACAGCATAGCAGATTTAGATTAAAACTCAAGGGGAAAAAAAACTTCCTCACTGGAAGAACAGTAGGACAATGGAACAGACTGCCTTCACTGGAGGTTTTCAAAGGAAGATGGATAGCCATGTCTCTTGGATGATTTAGGCATAACAAATCATGCATTTTGGCATTTGGTATTCCTGCATTTGGGTTAGGTTAGACTAGATGACCCTTGCAGCTCCTTCTAACCCTATGGTTCTATGGTCCTACCTGGGCTGGGATGCTCACTCTGAGATGTAGTGTAGACATAACGATAGCTAGCGCTAGGGCTATGTGTACACTATGGGTTTTTTCTGGGATATCAGAGGTATCCCGGAAAAACTCCACTGCGTCCAGGGAGCATGTCTTCTCTTCCACTTTCTTTTTTGCAGAAGAGCAGATGCGCTCTTTTAGAAGCCCTATCTTCTTCCTCCTCCCACGAGGAAGAAGGGCTCTTCTGAAAGAGGAGGCTTTTCCAAAATTTGGCCTAGTGTAGATGGGCCAAATTTCAGAAAAGGCTCTTCCGAAAATCTATCAGAAAAAGGTACGCAAACTGCGGAGTACAATTTGCGTACCTTTTTCCAATAGATCATTGTATTATAGACATAGTGTAGGAGGTTGAGCAGAGGTGGGCTGGTTCAAGGCGTACCTTAGAAAGGATTGTATACCTTTATTCCTGGGAAACATCTGCAGTTGTTGCATTTGGAGCCATAGTAAAATTCCAGCATCACCTTTAGGCTGATATCTTATACTAATCATATAGTGTGCTAATCTTTTGTATTCTTCTGCTATTTCTTCATTCTAACATACACTAAAAATATTGACAATTTTATTTTCCATATAGACTGAATTTATCTGAGACAGTTTTTTTAATGGTCATATCCCAAATTTGCTTTTCAAATAATGAGGACAACATGGGTATGTCTAGACTACAGGGTTTTGTTGACAGAAGTTTTGTTGACAGATACTGTCGACAAAGCTTCTGTCGACAAAGAGCGTCTAGACTACATCCAGTTCTGTCGACAAAGCAAGCCACTTTGTCGACATAACAGTGTGGACGCAAAGGACAGTGTAGATGCAATAATGCCTTCTATCAGCAGAACTCTGTCAACAAAAGGCGTTATTCCTTGTAGAATGAGGTTTACATACGTCGACAAAACTGCTGAGTTTTGTCTACATTATGTCGACATAACTCAAAGGCAGTGTGGACGCAGGTATAGTTTTGTCGACAAAAGTCCACTTTTGTCGACAAAACTCTGTAGTCTAGACACACCCCATGTTGAGAATTTGATGCCTAGCTCCTTAATTCATATTTTGGCACTTAAATAAAGGTGGCCCTATTTTCAGATGTTCTTAAATCCTGTCACCCACACTGAAGTCAGAGTCACATGTGTGCACATCTCTGAAAATACATCTGTTTTGCATATAGGAACTTAACTTCAGGCACCCACATTTCAATATATCATCTTGGGTGTGCAATTGGAAGCACTAGTTTTTGCCCACCCCAGGACTTAGATTTAGGCTTCTAAATTGGATAGTTAGTTTTGGACTTGCAATTCATTTTTGCTCTCAATTATTGGTTTTCTAGATATGTCTAAACTTGTTTTAAATGTAACCACTAAGAGATGGGATTGAAACCACGTAAGAATCAGCTATGAATACTTTTCAGACAGCGTGATTTTTTAAAAAAGGCAAAGATCTTTGAATTTTGCAGCTTACCTTAGACTCCGTGGAACAAAAAAATACAGATGATATATTTAGGACATACTATGGATAATTAATGTGAGAAAGAACTTTCCATAAGCAATGCAATATACTGAATATGTGTGGGCATGTGCATGCACAACACACACAAATAAATTCTATGTATAGATATATATGGAGAAACTCCTGGGAGAGTTCAGAAGAATTGTGTAGATGACCTTAAAACATACAGAGTAACCTCATTATCTACATTCTTCCCCAAAAAAGCAAGGCGTAAATTCAGTTTTAAGAAAAGCTAACACTTTCCATTCTGTTTTAAAGCAATTTCTTACCTGGCAGATGGATAATTTTGTCTTCACTTACATCTGTTGAGGTGCAAATTAATTTTTGCTTTCGATAGCAAGTTATCCCTTTTTGTAAAAGAACTTGTAACAGTAAGATATAAGTTTCTTTCCAAGCAAGATGCTTATGTTTAACGCAGAAATACATGGGATTCAGCAAATAATTTGTTTGCTTAAAATTAATTTGTACTTTCTAGTAGAATACACATTCAGAAGGACCAAATACTCGGTAGTATCATCTTAAATATTCCTCTCTTTTGTTACCTATTCCTAGAAAGAAATTACATTTTAATGGTTTTATACTGTATTAACAGATGAAATAGCTTGGATTTTATATATTTTAGTAAGCCTTTTAGAAAACACCAATAGCAATATTCAATAGGCTACTGCATGCTCCCTATATATCATACTTGTACAGTACTCCCAGCAGTATTATAACAAAGTCAAAAGAGAATCAAACAGTAAGATCATAGTAGCCCAAAACTTACATCTTTATTCAAAATATGGTGGAATTGTAATCTTTGAAACAAAATTATAAGTTTGTATACTTAAACACTACATCATTTTATATATATATATATATATATGAATATGAGAGAGAGAGAGAGAGAGAGAGAGAGAGAAACATTTCAAGTTGTAGTCCTTTTTGTGTAATATTGTACCTTTGAATAGACTATTGTATTCTCATATACAGAAACTGAGTTTTGAGTCTCCTCTAATTTACCCCAGTGTAAGTCAAGACTAGCTTTACTGAAATAATAGAAGGAACATTAATTTATAATACAAGACTAAGTGGAAAGAACATTAGGGCTTTAAATTACTGTCATCGTCTTAAGACAGGAGTGTTAAATCATGGTAGTTATTTTTATGCAGTGTTTACACAAGTGACAAATGTAAATTGTATTAACATTATTAGGCTGCATTTTCTTGTCATGTGACACTTTAGTAACATACAATACGTAGCCTTAAGTGCATTAATTTATATCTATATAAAAACAACCTACCAATCATGTTACCAATTAATGACATTCTGAAGTGAAAAGGTACTTATTACATAGAATTATGTAAATGTTTTGACTGCTTCTGATTTATTATAGTTTTTGCTACCAGAATTTGATGGATACCATAGTAATCCTGTAGGGATTTATCTCATTCTTTAAAAGTAGTGCAAGTCATCAAATTAACATATGTATACTTGCCAATGATGTTGGATGTCACTGATAGACATTCATAATCCTTTTTGGTAAGTGATATAGTGGAAGCAAATATATTCAAAGATCTTTTTACTGATTTTTTTTGTTGATACACATAGCTTTAAAACATAAACACACCTGCTTTAATACCTTGCTGTATCAGGGACTTTCAAATCAATTCTTTCCTTTAGAAGAAAGTGTCCAAGAGACATTCTGGTGGTTTTTCCTTTTGCTAGTTAAAGATCAAACACCTTTGTTTATGTTAGTAAAAAAAAAGACTACAATTTCACTCCCAAAGTATAATGTGCACATAAAAGTGTGATTTTTAGAAGTTGGTAAAATATAAACTATTTTTTACCTGAATACATACCATTATTTCTCATTGAATTTTGTTTTCCTGCCACTTTTCTGCTGATCTTTCTATCATTTTAGTTCTTGAGGTATTTAAAAATTCTTTTTAAACTGGAGAAAGTGAATTTTATTCACCCCTTATTTGAGGGTGCCTGAACCATTTTTTGCGTATACTTTCCAGTCCTCCCAATTTGCTATAGGGTAAAATAGAGGTGATACATATGAAACATAAAACTAAACTGCATTGCTGATCTAAATGTATTTTAGAGAGATAAGGTGGGTGAGGTAATATCTTTTATTGGACCAGCGTCTGTTAGTGAGAGAGAAAGCTTTTTAGCCACACACAGCTCTTCCACAGGTCTGAGAAAGGAACTCCCAACATCACAACAGAATGCAAAGTGGAACAGGTTGTTTAGAAGTTTGCTGCGATGTTGGGAGTTCCTTTCCTAGACCTGAAGAAGCACTCTGTGGGGCTGGAAAACTTCTCTCTCTCACCAACAGAAGCTGGTTCAATAAAAGATATTTCCTCACCCACCTTATATCCATTTAGCTCAGCAATATAGTTTAGTTTTATGTTTCATATGCATCGCCTCTGTTTTAGCCCAAAAAAATTCAGATCTTTGTTCTCTCATCTGGCATTCTGAAACAGATATATACACATGCACTTCAACTATAAATGTATAGTTATAACATTTATTACATTGATAACTTATATTACATTCTCTTTGGACAGAGAGTTGACCAGTATGGGAAGTTGGAGAGGTTAAGATATATTCAATACATTTACATTAAATCATTTCATAGCTCTTCATATCTGGTACACAGACAGGTATGCCCTCTTGGCCACCTACCAGACTGCTGTGAAGAGAATCAAAGGCTCTGGGACCCTGGACCTATCAGTGTTTTAAGCTTCCAGAGCTGAAGAGTGTCCAACTGCAGTCCAAATCTCAAAGACCCTGGGCACACAGTTGGGGTGCAGTCCTGTAGTCTAACACTCTCTTCTGAGAGCTAGAACCCGCTGTTCAACTGCTTAGCAGCTTGGGGTGCAAGATAGACACGTTAGACTGACCTACAGTTAAACACAATGTTAGTGAAACAGATCCCCTCTTTGAACTTTATTTCAAAGTGTGACGCTTAGGGTTTATTGTTTAACTCTCAGACACACATGATAATTGAAAAGCAGATAATATACACACCCTTGCTGTTCAGAAGTCTAATTAGTTAGCCCTACAAAATACAAGAAAGTACAGATTACATAGAGAACAATTAACATCCTAACTGCAATGGCCCTTTCTAGCTCCTCCTTCCCTGGAGCACCCTCGGGGACTATCTGTGTCTGGGAAGGCTGGCAGGCAGGGCTTCCCCTGCCTCATGCAGGCTGTTACGTACTCAGCCATTTCTCACAGGATCTCTTTCCCCTATGATGCAGTCATTGTTTAGCCAACTTTTATGTTGTCAAGGCACAATCATGAAAGTTAAACATTCTCCGTTGTTCCTCAGTTGGTATGTCCCTGCTGCATGCCCCGTCTTCAATGGTGAGTCCACATACATAGACATAAGCGTTCTATGTTAGTAATTTCATGATGCCTCCAGAATTCATAAGTTGTACAGATAGACCCCCTAAACTCATCATAGGAAACAACATTTTTATGATACTTCAGCCAGCTGAGTTCCAGATAGTACAGCATTAGATCAACCAAAAAACCAGGACCTACAGCATAATGTAACTCATGCCAGAACATAATATATGCTATGAACATACATACATACTATCAGTCCTATATAATGCTATACACAAGTGCAATTGCTTGAGTGACAACCTAGGGCTGAGCTAAAAAACTGATTTTACCATTAGTGGAACAAATTTTTTTTAAAATCCATTTGATTAGAGATAAATTGGTTGAGATTACCCATATTTCAATGTAAAATGCTAAACAAGTTGGCCTAGTGCCGTTGAACCAGAGCTATGTAATGTCATTTCTTCACAGAGTTGTTTTCATGCTACCAAACAGTTTATTATTGGTAGGTCAGCTGCATGTTCAGACTTATATAATCTCTAAACTTGTAAAGCAGGGGGAAGGAAAGAAGGAATACAGCCCCAGAAGCACATTCAGAAATCAATCTACTCCAGAGGCCTTGAATGTTTGCTGAACCTAAAATTGGTAGCAAAGACAACATCAATAAAGGCATATTGTATGATTTATAGAATGATTATTGCACTTAACCTGAACGGCTATTGTGTCTTCCCAATATGGACTGAAAGGAAAAAATGAATAGCACCACAATAAATTACATTTTTTTTTGAGAGCACATAATTTATGGGCAATCTGGCATGTCTCAGAATAGATATAAGCTCTCAGTTCAGAAACATGGGAAGTAATTTATCCAAATGGATTAAATGCAAAACAAAAATCTGCCTCTGTCTAGTAATATTTTAAATTTTAAACAACATCTTTTTACAAAATCATTTCCCAGAAAATAAATAACGATTCCAGATTTATGAGGGGCGTTTATTATGATGATTTCCAGAATTTTTAATTTATTAAGAAACACTCAATAAAATACAAAATCAAGTCCAACTTGAACAAGGACTATATGTGCTTTACATGCCTCTGTAAAGTATTTCCTGGGTATCCAGCACAATCTGATTCTAATCTTTAGTTAAAAGACCACCTTACCACTAACAAAAATATGTTGGCCGGTTCCTAATATCATTTCTTATAGTACAGCAAAATCCTGAGTGTGGACCACACAGGTTTCAGACCAGGCTGCAGTATCTCAGGGAAGCCACTCATCTAATTTAAACCAGATTGTGATCTTCTGAGGTGGTCTGCTGTCCTCTAGCACTGAGGCAAACTGGAAGTGGTTTTGTCCAGTATAGGATGGGGAGGGAAGGGAACTCCATTTTGAAGAACACATCATAGCGACCTCACACACACAGCATGCAATGTCACAGCAGCAGGGGCAGGGCCTCAAAATGGCTCTGCCTGTGCAGTGTGATCTTGCATGCATGGTGAAAGTGTTGACATGATGGCTGGGATGAGGTATGTGCTCCCCACAATGGTGTGTGGCCCTGTGGCAAGTCCTCAAACACAGTGTATGTGAGCTGTCTCGCTGGCAGGGTCCATCCGTGCCATTCCAAGAATGTCCAGTATGTGGGAATGTGTGTGGGTACCCTAAGTACCTATGATCAAGGGCATGCACTCAGCACCTACATCAAGAATGGCTTCCATACCAGACAGAAGACAGGTGCAGAATTCCTAGACCTCATAACTGCATATAATAGAGTCTGGCATGAATTGATCAGAAAAGTGAATTAATCTCTGTGAGGTAGTAGTGTGACAGCTCCCTTTCCTTCTAGGCCAGTGGTTCCCACCCACCAGTCTGCAGACCGGTGCTGGGCTGCAAACTGCTGGCTGCCAGGCTGTGGCACACTGCAGAGCCAGCATGAGAAGGGACTGCTTAGTCTCAGCTCACATTGGCCCCAGGAGCTACCCCCCGCTGAATACCACAGCAAGGGTAACTCCTGGGGCAGCAACAGGACCGATGAGCCCTGTTTCAGGGAGCCCTGGCTAGGTGGGGCAGCAGCAGGACCGGCAAGCCTCATCCCCGGGGATCCCCAGCAGGTGGGGCAGCAGTGAGATAAGTGAGCCTCTTTCCCAGGGATCCCTGGCAGAGCGCAGCATAAGTGGGGCAGCCAACAAACCCAGTCCCTGGGGATCCCCAGCAGAGCATGACAGAAGTGGGGCAGCCAGAAAGCCCCATCCCTGGGAATTTCCAGTCTGACAGGAGAGAAGCGAGGCCACAGCGGCTGGGGAGCTCCACCCTCAGGGAGCCCCAGTGGGCTGGCGCCCAAGTCCAAGCCATGCAGGCTGCAGCGCAGTGGCAGTGGGGCTGGAGCAGAGCCAGAGACAGGGGAGGGTGGGGGGTATCCTGGGAGACCAGGGGCAAGAACTTCCCCATATCTGGCAAATTCCCTCATTTGGGATGGGTCAGGTCCTGAGGGTGCTGGACAAGGGAGGTCCAATAGTAAGGCCTGCAGGAGCTCTTACTACATTTGAAATGCAGCGCCACAGTGGGGTTAGTTCCCAGGCTGATGCAAGCCGGGATTAAGCAGTCCCAGTTCGCGCTGCCTCTGGGACTGTGAAGGTTGAATAGGCATTTTAATTAATTAAAATAATGAATATGCAAATGTTTCTGTGTCAGTCCACCAAAACTTTTTGAATGAGTTTGCCAGTCCACGGTATAAAAAAGGTTGGGAACCCCTGTTCTAGACAGTCCCTCTGTTTGCTATCCTAACCTCAATGGGTGGGACATACGCTCTGTAGTTGATGCTGTGATGTCCTGTCCTTTTCAATATGGGTATGTCTACACTTGCTCCCTAGTCTGAACTAGGGATGCAAATGTAGCATACCGAAGTTGCTAATGAAGTAACATTGCACAAGGAGTAACGATAATCCGAGGGAAGGGGTTTCTTTCAGAATACCACGTCTATACGCGGTGAGTTAATTCAGACTAGTGGATTTTTTAAATGGTGACCGGCCGCAAATATGCTAATCAAGCACGGGCTATTTAAATCTCGTGCTTCATTAGCAACTTTGGTATGCTACATTTGCATCCCTAGTTCGGAATCGGGAGCAAGTGTAGACATATCCTATTTGAGCAATGCCCTCTCTTCTGTGAAATGCCTTCCTCTTGGGTTTTCAGTTTTACTGCCTGAAGCTCTAATTAGCAAAGTCTCTCCGGTAGGCAACTGTTTCTGTCAGCTCCTTCTGTATCCTCCTCACCATCTCCTATGCTCAGTCCAAACGGAAGAGTTGTTGTGCAAGTATGTGGGGTGGCTGCAGAGACCAGTGGTCACCTGTCCTTTTGCAAAGTGTCATTCTGCAATGCAGGGGTTGGAGCAAAGAGTTGGTACTGAAATGTAGAGCAATCTCTCTTTGCTTTATGTCAAGTATATATAAAAAATAAAGGAGTTGGTACACAGAAGTACTCTTTCCCTTGATAAAATCAGCATAGGGGCTGGGTTTGTGGAGGGCTTGCAAATATTGTAGATGTACAGAACATTGCCCACTGTATTTGTGGGGTGATTTTAAGCAAGGTTATATTAAAGTGGGTTTCAAATGTCAGTGTGAATGCTGTAGATCATGGTCATTCTCCAAAAGAACATGTTGGGGCAGCGGTATATGCCTATCACAGTTGTGTAACCCAAAGACAAAAGTTGTATCCCCCTCCACATATCTGTTTAATTAACAGCCATCTGAAATGAGTATACTAGGAACAGATGTCTTGTGTATAACTGATTCTAGACAATTTCTGAGAAAAAGATCCCAAAACACCATTTGTATAAGCCTGACAAGACGTATATTCACTTGGATCTTGATTTGAATAGCAAAGTGATTTGATCCACCGTTCAGCTAAATCAGATATCCAAATACAAAATGCAATTCACTGAAACATTGTGCAATTTTTTTTAGCCCTACAGGGAGCGCAGTGTCCAGAAACCAATGAATATATGTATTTTTAAAGGTGGCAAATATATTTATCACACTCTTCCTTTCGCATAGTAAACAATCAGGAATAATTCAATTAAAGTTATGATGAGAAGTTAATATAAAATACTACTATAAGGTTAAAGCTGCTTTTCTACATGGATTACACTGGTTCAGAAAAAGTAACAGAATGAAGTTTGTCAAAAAAAAGATATTTAAAAATAATTAAATGTGCATGCATCAAGTGAATTCTATTACTGGGTTATAGGTATGCCTTATTTGTGACAGTTAGAACATAATAATATAAATGGGAATATTTTCCACTGAAGCCCCCCACTGTACTATATTTCCTCCTCTGTCAATTATGTTTCAGTCTGCTAGGAGCTGCTTTTACACCACCATCTTTCCTCCAAAGCACTCAGAGTGCGTTTGAACAAGCTGCTCACTTCATCTGTCATCTTTACATAAAGAGACCTTCTATATCCTGAATCTCCCTTGGTCAGTGGGCTGCACTGGGAGGCAAGTGGGTCAGGAAAATGGCCTACTCACACTGTTGCAAGGCTACTGACCACAGTTGGAGATGTCCCAGAGCATGATAATTATAGAAACATTAGGGAAGAATGTAAAGACCACTCCCCTTTCACCTAAAAAGACTGGAAAAGTTAAGCGAACAGGATCCATTGAAGAGAGATGAGGGGCAAAGATATTTCTACAAACATGAAAGTTTGGGTTTGTTGAATCCTGGTGACCTTCACCTACGTTCAAATGTTGCTCTCAAACTTTCTCTCAGCTCTGATTCTGTCATCTTGTTCTGGCTTCTTACTTGCTCAGTTATTTCAACTTTGTGGTTTACTAAAGATCTGTTTTGTACTCGTTCTTCTATCTTGTACCCAGGATGGGAAACATAAGATCAAATTGAAATAAATGTCCTGCTGATGGAAACTAATATAACTCCACAATCACCTGATGCCTATTTATATCAGCTGAAGAGCTGAACCAAACTGAAGACGTGAACCAAAAAAAAATGTATTTTTTAGACTTATCAAATTAATATTTAAATGTGATATTCAAATCCTTTGGATATCATAAGATTTTGCAATATCGTTTATTTGTATTCATGTGCTTCCTGAGTTCTCTCCCTTACTGTTGTTTTAAATCATCCCTTGGACACATGTTATTCTATGGTTAACACTATAGAGAATACTCAAAAAGTTGTTTTAGTCTATTCTTCTAAAACTCCTAGCTTATCTCTGGATAAATGTTTTAACAAAAGGTAAAGACTGTGGAATGTCATTTAAGCTGCAAATTGCTTGGTTTAGAATTTGCTAGAGGGTAGAAAAAAGAAAAGCTTTTCCTTTATCTCTTCCTTAATCATCATTAAATCCTCCTAAGAACCAGAGCTCGGCAGGCAAACAGATCTAAAAGGAAGAAAATATTTTAAAATGGAGTAGAGGATATATGCAGCCTAACCTTGGCAGTGATATCTTCTCCAGCACTTGTCTCTGTCTATCAGATTTCTCTCTGTCACACCATCTGAAACTGATACCCCCGATGCCCTTCTAGGCAACACCTCTCTGTGTCCCAGCTCATTCTCGTCTGTGACACTTTCTTTCAACAAGACTCAGGCAGGCTTTTAAATAGAAAAGGAAAAGAAATCTGCCTTTACTTCCTTTCAGAGTTGATTTATGAGGAAATATATATTAATGCAGTCTGGTTTAATTGTTTCTGCAGAAGTTTTCTACCTGAGCAGAGGCTTAACTTCATGACTCAGACATGTAGTTTTATACTGAGCTTCAAAGGCACATGGCCTGGGCAAGATACAGCTCTCTCTGCATATTTGTTTGCCTCATTCAGATCAGAGACATGAATTTCACATTTAAAGTATTTACATAATTCAGTGGTGTTGTGTACTACCTTATTCATGAATATCTGAAAAGACAAATTGACATCGCATATCAAATAGGATGCTGGTAAAGAGATGGCAGTGAAGTATTTCTGACAACCTAAGACCTGCTGAAGTTTGGACTCGGTAGAACTTTATGACTGATGGCAGAGTCAGTAGGTGTCACTTTAATTAATTTTCCTTCTGTGACGGCACCCATTCATACTGACACTGGAAAGACATTCATATAACTGGTACAGTCGCATGAATTCATGGGAGATTAAAAAGAAAAAAATCTCTGGTCTTTGCTAGGAGTACTGAGATCACTCACAAAGAATAAATCATAATTCTAAGAATTCTAAGGAGGAGGACAAAAGGGGATTCTAGTACCATATGTACCAACTCCATGGGTGCTGTGGGGTTGGAAAACCCACAGGAAAAAACAGTGGCTACTCAGCACCCACCCATGGGCTTTGTTTATCTCCCTCCCAACTGCTGCAGATTAGCTCCTGAACAGCATGAACGAGGCACTGGAAGGGGAGGGGTTAGAACACATTTGGGGACACAGATGGGAGAGGCAGAGCAGGGGTGGGAAGAGGTGGGGTGGAATTGTGTGGGAAGGGTTGGATGTGGGTGGGACATTGGGTGGAGTGGGGGAGTCAAACACCTTTCAGGAAATGAGAAAGCTGGCGCCTGTGCACAGTACTACTATAAGATGGAACAAGTGAATACCTGACAACTCCACTTGAGTTTGGCCTGATGGAGGGGTGGTTGGGTCAAACCTGCTTCTCTAAGCAAATGCCTTGTTCACTTATCACTAGGCTGATCCCTATTGAAAAGGACACTATTAACAAAGGGATTAATTGCTTGATCCAATCCCATTGGTTGAAGGAGAAATAAAACGGGTGTCTAAATCTTTCCATGTTTTCATCATTAGTACTAAAATCTGACATTTTAAGTGAAGAAGTTAATTTGCTGCTGCCAAAATTGAAATATTCGATATTCTAGGCAGCTCATTTGTGGATACTTCCAGCACAACTTCAGTATTTATATGCTTAGCGTAACACAGCCTGAATTCAAAGGCTGAATGAGTTTATCTATCTAAGAATACCTTCAGAATGTATTGCATAATATCACTCTGGAAAAGGATTGTGTGAGATTATGGCCCAAAGTAATTAGTCTTCCTTAGCTCGAACACTGCAGAGTAAATACCAATGCCTAGCTCCTATTTAGTATTTTTGGCCATTTAGTACTGAATGAAGAGCGGCTTGACAAGTTGGTACAGAAAATGATGGAAACAGCTAAAGGCAAAAGAAGAGATGCTATTTTATAGAAGTTACACTGCAGAAGTGTTACTCTGTACTGCATGCTGCATACCATGTGAAGGAAGTGGCTAGTCTCTTCTTTCACAGTATTACAATACTCCTTAAAGACAATAATCTCAAATAGGAGGCACAATCTTTGAGAAGACAGGAGAAAATAGGGACTGATGCTCTTTAGATTTTGCAAAACTGTAACACCCATCTGGAAAGCCGTTACAATTTAGGTATGCCCTTGATTGCTTTTGGAGCAGGGGTAGGGAACCTAAGGCCTGGGGGCCAGATGCGACCCCTGCCTTGCTTGAATCAGCCCCTGAGGCTCAGGGTCCCCCCCCCCCCACCAGCATTGGGGAGCCTATGCTGGCAACCCAATCCCCCCATCCCATCAAGGGGCTGGACCACACAAAATGCATTATCCTGGGCTCGCCTAGGCTCTGGTGTGCAAGTGGAATATGGGGAGTGTCTTTCTCCTTCTCAGTCAGGGGGCCACACCAGTGAGGGTTTGGTTTTTGGGTTTTTATTGCTTCTCACTTGTGTGGCCCCTAGCGGCTTTTTCCATGGGTCAGCAGCCCCCAACCCAAAAAAAGTTTCCTTGTCCCTGCATTAGAGAATCACTTTTAATTGTGCTAGGTTCTGTACACGCAACATACCTATGTATTTCTGAATCATAGAATCATAGAATAATAGGACTGGAAGGGACCTCGAGAGGTCATCGAGTCCAGCCCCCCGCCCTCAAGGCAGGATCAAGCTCCGTCTACACCATCCCTGACAGATGTCTATCTAACCTGTTCTTAAATATCTCCAGAGAGGGAGATTCCACCACCTCCCTTGGCAATTTATTCCAATATTTGACCACCCTGACAGTTAGGAATTTTTTCCTAATGTCCAATCTAAACCTCCCCTGCTGCACTTTAAGCCCATTACTCCTTGTCCTGTCCTCAGAAACCAAGAGGAACAAATTTTCGCCTTCCTCCTTGTGACACCCTTTTAGATATTTGAAAACCGCTATCATGTCCCCCCTTAATCTTCTTTTTTCCAAACTAAACAAGCCCAGTTCATGAAGCCTGGCTTCATAGGTCATGTTCTCTAAACCTTTAATCATTCTTGTCGCTCTTCTCTGTACCCTTTCCAATTTCTCCACATCTTTCTTGAAATGTGGCGCCCAGAACTGGACACAGTACTCCAGCTGAGGCCTAACTAGTGCAGAGTAGAGCGGCAGAATGACTTCACGAGTTTTGCTTACAACACACCTGTTGATACAAGTAAACTGCTATCTATTTTCATATATAACCTAGAGGATAAGTGAATATTCTCCTGATGTGATTATATGAAACTTAGCTTATTCCTGGCAGGGGCAGGCACAACGGGAGCAATCAGGGGAATGCCCCCAAATTTAGGAATTTAGGAATGCCCCCACCTGTAGGAGGAGGAAACAACAGGGTAGATTGCTTCTGACGAACCTCCTTTTCCCTCCATGCTGCCACTACTTCCTTGCTGCTGGAGTCCAATATCTTGCCTCTGCCTCCATCACTGTTTCACCTCAGGGGCAGTCTGCACAGCAGACCTCAGCACTGGGACTCCAGCAGCAGAGAAGGGAGAGGAGCTCAGCCAGCAACCATCTGCCTGGCTGCTTCTTCCCACCTCAGCCTGCAGGGACATGGGAAGAGCCACTGCCAGCAAGAGCTGCTGCCTCCTTTCTGCTGGGCATTCCAGCCAGAACCATCCTAAGAAATCTAGGGAGAGGGGACACACAAACCTTTCATTTATGTGTGTTTAATGCTCCCCTCCAAAAGCAGACAAATTTAAATTCCTGCACATGCCCCTGAATACTGGCGCATCACATCCCTCTTCGTGAGAGTAAAGAATTATATGTAAATTTCAGAGTTCCTAGAGATTCAGAATGCTTAGTCATCATTACCGCTGCCAGTTGTACAGAGGAGAGTTTACACTCCCAAAACAGATAGAATATGATTAAAGATGGTGGAGGTGATGGCATCTGAATCTAAGGTTTTTGGCTACAGTTTGTGGTTCAGATTTAACAGGGTTAAAATATCACAAACTATTCTTGAGAAAGCAGGATAAAAATTACGGAAATCTTTCAAGATCAGATGATACTGAATAATAGAAAGTGTGTTATCAGCAAAGTCATAGGGGCAAGCGATAGCCCAGTTTCTCTCCAAAATTAAAAGGAATCTAAATTTAAGGTTTCATTTGTGTCCCATCTCTACCATGAAGCTTATACTTTTCTGTGGGGTACATTAGGGGACTAAAGTAGATCAAATGAGAAGAGAATTTTGTGATATTTCTTCTGGTCTTGATTTTTAGGTTATGGATTAGGAATCACAAGATCTGTGTCAAATCCTGGCTCTCTACCAACCTTCTTACATAAACTTTGGCGAGTCACTTAATCCCTTTCTATCTCTTTCCCATCCCTAAAATAGGGTAACATTTTCTGACCTTATAGGGGTCTTGTAAGGATAAATAGACTGTTTGTAAGGGGAAAAAAAGCAGGAAGGAAAAGTCTCTCAGCATAAGCCACTTTACCACAGACACTTGATGGTTATTCTAGGAAAATCCTAGGGTGGGAAAAGAACTGCTCGGTACACACAAGATGAAAAAAACTATAGTGAGGATTAAAAAGGGACTTGATCAAGAGGGAGAAAGGTTTTTGGGACTGTTGTGCATGGGAGCCAAAGTGCAACCGTGTCTAAAAAAATTAGATCTAAGCCTTTACATAAGATAGATGTGTGTACGCTATTTTAAAATCCTTTTTCTCTTATGCCTATGGCAAAATACACCGTACTTGTGCCTTAAGTCTTTCCACTATATATCACTGGTCCCAGACTCACATGAGGAAGAACTGTAGGTGTCCAGACTCAGTTGGACTTGCTAGATCAGTGATCCCCAACGCGGTGCCAGCCCCTGGGCGCATTAGCGGTGCCAGCCCTGGGTGCGCAGCACATGGTCGGTGCTGGCCCTGGGCGTGGCGGTTAGGTGGCTCTGCCTCCGGGTGCGCAGCGTGAGGTCTGTGCCGGCCCCGGGCGCGCAGCGTATGGATGGCGCGGCCCCAGGCACACAGCATAAGGGTGGCACCGGCCTTGGGCATGCGGCACATGGGCGGCCCTGCCACCGGGCGTGCGGCGCATGGGTGCTGCTGTCTTCTAGGAGCGTGACACAGGCGCCGGCTCTGGGCACACAGCGCATGGATGGTGGTAGCCCCACCCCAGCGAGCACAGGACATTAGCTGTTCCGGCCCCGGGCGTGCGGCATATGGAAGGCCCCACCCCCAGGTGTGTGCGCAGCCCCAAAAGGCTGGGGACCACTGTGCTAGATAAACACAGCTGATACACAGGGTACTGTAGCCCAGAGCCCAGTTTAATAAGAAATTTCATCCTAGGATAAGGAAAGACATGAGACCTTCTATCTGAAGGGTTGCATTTAGAAAGACCAGAAAGGGGACAAAGGAGTTGTGAGCCCGATTACCATGACATAGGATCAGAACTTCAATTTACTCTATTTTGAATATAAATAAATATATTTTGAGAAAAAGCAGAGCTTTCATTGTTTGATCAGAGAATACTCAAAAGAGGCCAGTTTTTCAGGGATGAAAGGCATTTGAGTATTTTCTAAGTTACAGAATCAATGTGGCTGAAATAAAGCACACCACAGGTAAATTTTATTGCTCAAGCAAATAATCAGACAACCTGATCTGAGCTGAAGCTCTTTTCCTCAGCAATCTCCAACTGCTTTGCTTTACAGTATTGCAACACATGCCTACTGTCCAAATGTTAAATTGAATCTGGTACATAGGAAATCATCTGGGAGGGTTGTTTCATTCTTTTCAGATGCAACAACTGGAATGCCAGAAGCTCAGCTTAAGGCTAGTCAAAAGATTTCCATCAAAATGGTTTCCAAGCCCATATAGAATAATGGGGACAAGGCTCCTGAACTACAACTCCCATGAGGCACCATGGCAGGCAGGCAAATAATTTAATATTTACTGGCCCAGAGTGGGGATATCATAGGAACATATTTAAAGATCCACCAGTGAGGCTGTTTTTTTTTCCAGGAAAAATGCTACAAAGATGCCTAATAAAATGTGCATGTTTATAGTGAGGATCGCTAATAAATGCTGGAGTTGTAGAAAAGTCCATGGTGATTTTATTCACATGCTGCAGTATGCACAGTAATACTCTCCTTTTGGGAATAAATGATTAGGTGGTTAAGTCTGATCCTAAGTAATGACCTTTGGAATGATCCCAAAATTATATACAACTCCTGGGAGATGTAAGTGGCTTACCGAGCATCAGTAAGAGCAAGTTGTATATATATTGAAAGCTAGCGTAATTGTTAGGGAATCAATTGTTAAACCCTGGCCATAGGGAATGAAAGAAAGAGTGGTACATGTGACCTGACTGATATGCAGATAGTTAGGGGCCAGGTTAGATGGTAGCTGTGGAAAATTACAACCCATTAAGATTTGTTTAAGCAATATATGAAGAGTTTCATAGTTCAGAGACTAGTGAATATACTATGTGTGTGTATTAGCAAGAAAACTGAATGTATGATGATAATATCCTCCCATTGTAAAAACAACAGAAAGGTTAAGGGGGGAGAAATCTCCAGGAGGTTCATCTCTTCCACCTTTTTTAGGAGGAGGAGGAAGGGAAGGGCTATCACTTTTTTGGTATCAACCCCCCTAAACACAGGGGTATTCAAAGAGCCCAGGACCACCAAAAGTGAGTCACTGCACAATCATGTTGGCTCACAGGCCCTGTCCTCCCTTTCCTGCTCTTTAGCAGCACAGCTCTTAGGCAAACTTCTGGTCATGGGCTCTTGGTTCTAAGATGTACCTTTACAAGTAGAATCTACACTTGGAGAGGGGCCATGGAAAGTAACAGTTTGGAGATGTTTTCTCCCTGTTCTCTGCAGTGTGCAAGATAACGTACATCCTCCTAACCCCACTCTCCTTCTTCCTAGAATCAGATGCTTTTACAGGTCTCCAGCCTGTCCTTTACCATAAAAAACCTGGACATCTGTAGACAATGCTAAAACCGTGCTATAAATGGATAAGCCTCAGTTAGAAGTTTAGTATCACTCAGATTGTCTCAAAGAGAGAGTAGAATCTATTACAAAGATTGAAACAAAGACTGAACCCAGATTAGATTATAGCAGCATACATCATTCAGACCCATCTGATTTTTGTACTCTCATTATTTATCCAGCCACAGAATATCCATAGATCAGTAATTGTGATTTCTAGCCACGAAAATTTCAATTTTCAGTTATTACATATCTGGGAAGAACTTGCTGAAAAAAAGTGAAAAGATGCACATCTTTGGTTCTCCTCTGATCTTCTTCTTCTCTGCTTTCAATCAGGGAGCAGAAACAATACCTCATAAGGTCGGGGAACAACTATAGAGCATGAATAGCTAACAATGAAGTCCATTGAAATAACTTGCAAACCACAAAATTGTCTAGAATAAATTAATGTGATGTGTTTGTCTCACCAGTGCAAGCATTTTAGACAAAGCAGGGGAGGCAATATATTTTACTTAACTAACTCCTGCTGGTAAGAGACAGAGGGAAGGTGGTCCAATAAATGATATTATCTCACTTAACCTGTCTCTATATTATCTATAGATTGACATTGCTTCAACATTACATGCAACAATTTTGAATTGGAAGATTTTTGTGGTAATTTAATTAGAGACAGGATTTTATTTGTTGAATGCATTATTTCCAATAAATAGATCACTCAGCTCTACTTATAACTATATCTGTTAGCATAGTGACTCATGGCCACGTACAATATTGGAGTAAAATGCAAACATGGCAAGGGGAGTAGCTGACCAGAGTTTCAGTAACAGAGTGTAAGTACTGAGCTCAAATAGAAGTTCATGAACTGTAACAAAAGGCCAGATTTTTGGAAGTAGTCAGCACCCAACATGGTGAGAGAAACTAATTACTTATTTTGATATTTAAGAGAGAACTGCGCTCATTAGAAAATCTGGCTTTTATTCAAGTGTCTGAATGGGAGCTGAGTGCTTATAAAAACCTGGTCTCAGGTGTGGGTGCTGAGCCCAGGAAAAATCTGTCTCTAAGGGTATAGCTACACATCACCCTTACCTCAAAATAAGCTAAGCAATTTGCACTATGTGCTTCGGTGCTATTCCAAAATGTCCTTACCCCTCATGCAATGAGGTTTACTGAGACTTTGGAATAGCAAGCTCATTATATTTCAATATAACAGGCTTTCTCTTAAGTCACGGAATAGCTCTGCTGTGTAGTCGTAGCCTTAGTTACAGCAAATCCTTAATCCATGTGCTCCTTTTGATGTCAGGAGGAGCGTCACATGAAGATCAGTCTCTTCATTGGTAGGCAGCCACTATGAGGTGAGTCCACATCAATCAATAATGCTACTTTTGGAACTTAAATTTATTTTAATCTACCAAGCTTCATCTTGCTCCCATTAAAGCCAACAGAAGCTTTCCCACAGAATTCAATGACAGCAGGATTGGGTCAAAAAAGACTTCCCTTGAGTTAGTTCTGAGTGCAAGCTTTTAAATAAACTTCATTTTTAATTCACCATGAAAAAAATGACCTCCTTCCTACATCATCATCTCCTGAGGTACTCTTTTCCCTGGTAATAATTTTACATATTCAAGGATCCAAAGGAGAATTTTTTTACATCTTGAGAATTGAGCCAGGTTTCTTAAAGGTCTTCATTTGCAATTAAATACATTCTCCAAATGGACAACTGAAATTATCAGTTTTCCCAGTTTGATGAATGTTTACCACAATGATAAACTCTTGATAATCTGATGGAGAGGATGATAACGTGTACATTTGGGGATACAGAGCGTCCCCACTATAAGTCACCCTGGTATACATCCGTTCCACACTAAAGTCATTGATGCTTGTAGGAACTGATATGCTTTAAGTCCTCCCATCCCCTGCTCTTAAGTTGCATGCAAAGGAAAAAAAAAAAAAGAAAAATAGCAAATGGAAGTCAGCAGCGGGAAAAAAATTCCCCTCTAAGTGTTTCACCATAAGTCCAAGTTTTTTGGAGTGTATCTTGGACTTATAGTGAGGATGGCCTATATCACATTGACCTTTGAAGAGAAGCTGCTCCTTTACTTCTACTTCTCAAGCTAATTTTACCAACAAAAAATGGAATATTTTGTCTTCTATGGCTCCTTAGCTTGCTGCACTCCACCACTGCCATAAAACAGAAGATAATGTATTCTGTCAACAGAGTGAAATAATGTTGCTAGGTAATAGAGTTTGAAATGTTTACAAACCTATAAATGAAAACTGCTCCATTAATATGAATGAATATAATCAAATTCCTTCATGATAATTGCTACATACATAATATTGCAAACGAGCTATTTTTAGTACATTAGTTACAAGTTTTATGGGCTCGGAAAAGAAGTGACTGTTCATTAGCATTAACTTCTGTTATGCAAAAGGATGTTCAAGATCCTTTCATTAAGAGTTGAAGGCCCCATTCTTCAGGCATTTGCCAGTAGGCTGGGTCTCATTTTAATCAACTGTCTGTGGAAGAAAGACAGAAAACAATGTAATTCCATGTTTTAAGTCACACCAGGTATTGGGCTGCTGATTTGGGAGATTGTTATATCACATCACACTTGCCTGGTTTTGTGTGTGTTGGGTTACCAATATCAGAAATTTCATTCTCTCAATGCTATAATTCAGAGGAAAACTGAATTTCCTCTTACCCAGCTGGACAGAAGTTGATGGAGTGTTCACTCTGTGTTTTCCAATTTTCAACTGAACTGGTATGGCCAGAAATTAAATGTGCATCTAATGTAGCTGGGGCACAGATTTGCTCCCTGAAGCTTGGGGGAACCCGGGACTGAATTGTGTTTCCACATCTCAATATGCCCCTTGATTGCTCTTGGACAGTAGTACTGGAATTATTTTTATGGTAGGAATGCTGAGATGTTCCCTACCAAACTTGTTCATTCCCCTCACCCCTTCCCCCCAGGCTGGGATAACACCTAGGCCAATGCTCTTTGACAAGATGGGCTAGACACCATTGTAGCTAAAAGTTGTCCAGTCCATCTAGTCAGGAAGAGTTTGCAACTTAGCCAAAGCTAAAGGCAACTGAAGAGTTGAGGGTCAGCACTGAGACCTAGCACAGCAGTGCAGCCTCCAGGGCTGGTGGCCTGGACTCCAAGGATAGCAGGCTGTAGAGACTGGGGAGGATCATAGTAGGTGGGACCACAAAAGGGCCATCCAGAGACTAGTACACGGAGCTGGCTTCTTGGTCTGGGGAAGCTGGGTGAAAAACCCAAAGGTACTGCAGCATCCTGTGTACCCATATTCCCTATGGGTGTGTCTAGACTACTGAGTTTTGTTGACAAAAGTGGACTTTTGTCGACAAAACTATACCTGCGTCTACACTACTGCTGAGTTCTGTCAACATAACATCGACAGAACTCAGCAGTTTTGTCGACGCTGTTAAACCTCATTTTACGAGGCATAACACCTTCTGTCGACAGAGTTCTGTCGACAGAAGGTGTTATTGCCTGTAGGGTTGCATCTAGACTACAGGGTTTTGTCGACAAAGCAGCTTGCTTCGACAGAACTGAATGTGTCTAGACGCTCTATGTCGACAGAAGTTTTGTCGACAGTATCTGTCGACAAAACTTCTGTTGACAAAACCCTGTAGTCTAGACGTACCCTATGTCTATACTTTTGGGGAATTCACTCATGGCATGAGTGTAACCCATTTACATGATGAAGACATGAGAAAAAAAATTATCACAATTGGCTGGAGAAAGAAAAAGTGGGAAAAGTGAAGGGATCCAGAATGATGGATACAAATTGGCTTAACTATGAGCAAAGCGTTGGGTGGAAGTATCCAATATACAAATTCCAGGTGCCCAAGTACCAGAAATGTCACTTGCAAAACTCTTGCATCATTATGAATGCAATGGTAATGCACCTGAGTAGGTATCAAAGCATGAACTTCTAGATCTAAATGCATGAGCTTCTAATGCAAGAGCAGAAAGAAATCTCTCCTCTCCTAGTGAAAGCTGTATAGCAGTCTAATCAATCTCTAGTGGCCTAGCTATACCTATACAGGAACAGAGAGTAACACCAACCTGATGCGGTTCAGATTAGATTAATGGCTTGATTACAAAATCTACAAATTTCTTAAATTTAATACCTTCAGCCCACCTCCCTCTGCAACACACAAATATATGTAAGAGTCAAGTACAATCTGACCATTAGGCTGCAAGAAATGTGAGGCAAGAAATATTTTTTCATATATATTCTACAAAGTACCATGAAAATTTTCAACATTGTATATCTTCTATAATAGTAACTCTCTTCTCTTGCTTAGATAAAACAAAATAAAGTCCAGCCCCATAACAGAAAATATAGAATTAAAACTCATTACAATATTTAATACACAGTAATCAAAACAGTTTAGCTCAGTTTAAGATACTGATCTTAAAGCAGAAGATGAATAATAGGGAATATGGTTGTTGGTACGATTGTAGAGGTAGCTTCTTCTAAAAGCAATATGCTTTCAATGACAATTTGTGTGCATGGAGAGAGAATTTGGTTTCAACTTTTAGTATTTATATAGTTTTCTTCATATCTGAGTAATGCATTTGCATTGCACAATTTGCATCAGGCATTGAACTTATGAATACACACTTAAAAATGTTGCCTAAATGCACAATGCATATGCCAATATGTCAGTATTGGGGAATGAAGTATTTTATCTATCAGAGCCATAACAAGCAGAGGCAAGCTAGAATTACATACAGCCCCCAACCAACATAACTGGACAGTATTTTTAGGTTTGCAAAAACAGCTTTGGCTCCAAAGACAATATAGACCTTTTGCACTTCTACTAAGACTTTGACAAAACACAATTAGTGGCATTGGTTGCTAGCCAGCACATGAAGCCATGCACATTTTTAAATGTTACAGGAGAATTCCCATTTTAACCCTGGAACAGAGACCAGGAAAGAGAACAAAAACGCAAAATAAATGAAAACACTTTTTTGGAACTTTACTGTACCCGGAGATTTTAAAGTATAAATAAGTAACCAAGGCCCTGTCCCAAACAGCTTACAATCCAATTTAGCCAAGGCACAATACATGAGGCAACATAACAGTAGTGAATGGAAGGAAAAGAAAATAGTGGTAACAGCAGTAAGGTTATGTGGTTACTCAGCCAGAGCATGAGTGCATTTAGGTAGTGCGGGGTTTGTCTTTAGATAGATCTTTTGATGGATTTGTTTGTGATAGGTCAGTTTGGCTGATGATGACTTTCCAGGGTCAATTCAATTTAGGCACAGAGAAGTTCAGTGCTAAAGGCTACAAATTTTGTTTTATATATATTATATATATGGTTGCATATTTTCATTCTGTGGAATAACTTCGATTGTACAGCTCCAGATATATAGCTGACTGCAAACTATAGTAATAGTTCTCATTTTAATGAAAAGCTACCAGGCAAGGCAAAATTTATTTAAGGTTTATTTTCACAAAAATAAATCCTAAACTACCTTTGGAGTCTCAGCTTCTAGAACTATATTTACTGAAGGGAATTGACTGTGGTAGGCTGAAAAGATTCACAGTCAGAACTGTAATCACATAATGGAAGCAGCATAGGTCTTTTATGAGTGGATTGGGGGAGGAATTCTGGTCTAAGACTAAATAATTGTCTACTACAATCCTCCTCCGTAATGTCCTGCACCCTAGCAGCTCCCCTCCACACACTCCATGAAACTTATCTATTTTCCCATCAACTTCAGTGTGTTGTGGATCAGGCTGCCACAGCTAAAAGAAGATTTCCAGGGAGATAGCATGATATACATAAACTGCTACACTACACTACCCCAAATCTATGAGTTAAGATAACTCTCTCCCTTTTGTATGATTTTCCCGAACATTAGGTGCCTTCTTCCCAAGCTGGTTATGTTGCAAGAGTGGTCTCATCTTTTTGGAAATTGGAATCTGCAGAACTCCTGGGAGAGGTCTATGTAATACTGCCGTGCCCTTTCCAGGGGTGACTCTCCCTTATGCACATCATACCTTCTGGGCTTAGAAAGTAGAGATTGAACATGTACAGGTGAACCAAACATACTAACTTCATAGCTAGTAAGACTAGAAGGAGCCATTATGATAATCTAGTCTGACCTTCTGTGTAACAGTCCATAGAATCTCACTCAGTATCTCATCCAGTAGTCTGGATCACGACCATAATTTGCTTGAGCTACAGCATATCTTTGAGAGATCCAGTCATGATGTAAACACTTCTAGTGATGTACAATACACTCTCTCACACTAAGTTGTTTCAATGGGCAGTTACTTTCACTATTACATGTTTGTGCCTCATTTCTAATTTGTCAAGCTTCAGTTTCCAACCGTAGGCTTCCATAATGCCTTTTTCTGGTAAAGAACAATTGCTTTCAAGAAATGGCTTCCCCAAACAGAAACTTGCAGAATGTAGCTGGTTTCAGAAGAATTTATACGTACCAAGCTACACATCATACCATCGCTACACTGCTGTTTATAATTCCCTGAACAGGCCTGGATTTCTTCCCAAGCTGGGCACAAGCAAATCATGTATGTTTTAAAATATTATATATTCAAATGTATACACCAAGAAGCAAATAATGTAGGCCATACTTACCTGGGAAGCAATGTTTCCAGAAAGATATGGTGGATAATCATCTGACCATATAGTCCCAGTGCAATGTGATCATTGGATGAATAAATGAGGGAATTTTGAGTAGAAATAAGATTGTTTTGCTGGTTTATTAGTACTGTTGTGACAGCTGCTGGAATACTGTTTCCAGTTCTGGTGTCCGCTGTTCAAGAAAGATGTTGAAAAATTGGAGAGGATTCAAAGAAAATTCACAAGAATGATTAAGATAGATTGAGCTCTTTGACTCTATTTAGATTAACAAAAAGAAGGTTAAGGGGGTGACCTGAGTAGTCTATACGTCCCTACATATAAGCAATTGTTTAAACAGTGGGCTCTTTCAAAACATAAGATGATCCAATGGCTAGAGGTTGATGCCAGACACATTCTGAATGGAAATAAGGCAAAACTTCTTAATGGTAAGAATAATTAATCTTGGATCATCTTGTCAAAGTTTATACAGTCAGGCCCCGACTTATAAACTGGTTACGTACCAAACACCTGGTCATAAACTCGATTTGTTCGTAAGTCGGGAATACATACTTTTAAATTCAGCCATGCTGTTCGTAAGTGCGGATGATGCGTTTGTAAGTCGGGGACTGGCTGTAATAAGGTTAATAGGAGGTTGGTCGTAAGTGCGAATGGTCGTAAGTCGATGCGTTCATAATTCGGGGACTGCCTGTATTAGATTCTCCATCACTTACCATTTTTAAATCAGGGTTGGATGTTGTTTTTAAAAGATATGCTGCAGAAATTTTAGCCTTGTGATCTATAAATACTCAAGCTAGCTCACTGAAAGCAGCACAGATGTGTATGTGAGAACGGGAATCTCATCCCTTGCTCATACTATAGGCTAAGGCCACATCTACACCAGGGTACAATGATGAACTAAGGTAAGCAACTCCAGCTATGTGAATAGCACACCTGGAGTCAATGTACCTTAGTTTGAGTTACCACAGCATCTCTACTGCGGGGGTACTCCTCTTACTCTTTTTGTGCTAGTGGAATACCGGAGTCAACATATCTTTAGTGCAAATTAATGAGATTCTAATTTTTTTCTTAGGGGACTAGATTGCTTGAAATTTTACCATAGTTACTTGTCCTTGATTTGGACCAGTGGCTCTCTGCTATGAAGTCAACTATATCATTCTTCTGTTGAACTCTTATCCCTTCTGGAAATATTGACAGAACACGATAACTATTTACTTACATCTGGGATTTCTGTTTTATTGAGCAAAGACTTTGTTTTACTTTGCAACTTAGTTTTAATACCACTCATGAAATCTCAGACTGAATAAATATAGTCATTCTTGCAATGACCCCTATTTGGTATTTGACACAAGAACGGTGCACAGACACATAATAGTTCATCTAAGCCACACCTTGAAGATAAACTTGGACAACATGCAAATGATAATGTTTGGTTACTCATCCATGCCCAAGAAATCAATGTATTTCCCTTTCCATTTTAAAAATGTAGTAAATAAGTAGGTGTCAATGCCCCTCTGCAGTGATAGGGTGGATTGTCATGTAGAAGATCTGGTGAAAAGAAGTGGTGAATATTTTTTATGGAGGAAAAAGTTGACATTTACAATTTTCAGTTGAAAAGTGATTTTCAGCATATACTTTGAAAAATTGTTTGCTTTGTTTGGAAGGTAGGATTCGGCACATAGTAATATCTCAAAAAAACAAGGTGAGATGAAGGAGAAATCTTTAATAAAACATTAAGCTGAAGATAAGAGTCCTTGGCCAGTGGCACCATGCACTCAGACTAAGGGCATAAGTAGTGCTTTGTATCATTCAACAGATTCCCTGCTGGCTGATTGAAAAATGACAAATGGTCTGAAATGAGACTCCTTTCTAGCTTACCTAATCAGAAGGGTATTTGGACAAGGGAGTGGTTCAAAAGCAGGGTGTAAAAATGCCCAAGAGTAAATGATGTGTAATTACATGCTATTGAGGAGGAAAGATGCAAGTTACTTTTAGCAAATTAATGTATGGAAACAAACTAGCTTTTAAAATTAAAGAAAAACAAGAGGCCAAATTATGCAGTTACTCTAAGAGAACCGAAATTACTCAAATGGCAGGAAACAATTGTCTAAATGCAGGAAATAGTCTAGTGAAGGTAGAATGCACACAGCAGGCAGAGACTGAATTAATTTTCTCTTCCCTTTTCTCCAGCATGGCACACCACCTTCTCCATTCAAGACTGAAATGACTGCAGTGGTTAAAATAACACCATACACATAAGTCATAAAAATTACTTGTCACATTGTAAATGCACATGGTGTTGTCCTGCCTTTCAAAAGAGATGTCAAACTCTCCAGTGCCAGGCCACATAAAATATAGTGACAGTGGATAATTTAGCTCAAGATATTTCATCATCCAGAAAGTTTTTCTGAGACAGATGGACAGATAAACCAACTGCATTCATTCGCATTTACTACTTGCTTTTTTGGATCCATCAATCATGGATCCAAAAGAGGAATGCAAGTTCATGCCAATTTTTTTCCTGTGTTTTTAAGCAGCCGATCCAGGATTTAACATCTTTCCAGAGATGAAAAAGGTAGAGTTTAGCTGTCATTTATTTGCGCACAGGTAAATTCTTTCCAAACCCGGTGTGTCTTAGCATTTAAAAAAAAGGAAATATGTTTATTACAGAGCTATTCCTGCCGTTAAAAACAAGGATCAGTTTACTGGTTCCTTAGATGTAACCTCACTTTTCTTTTTAAGGTGTTGTTTTTATTAGAACATGGTAGCAACAAAGGAGTAAATTGTAAACATTTATCATCTAAGCATTGCATTTATTGATTTTCTCATATATAGCACTTTGGGTACATAGTGATATATGTTGGTACCAATGAAAAACGAAAGGTTATAACAGTTCACTGATTATGGATCATCCCCTGAGAGAGCAAGGAAACTTGTAACAAAGTGCCTGACTTGAACGTTACCCATTTATTGTGTTTTAAATGCACTTTGTGGATCCTTAATGCTGCGGGCCAATTTCTTTCCCGGAATAATTCCACTCAAGTCAAGAGATTTACACCAATAGTTAATTTGCCTCTCTGTGAGTGCTTGTTTCTCTGTGTGAACATCTTGGTTTATTGGAAAGTCTCCTTCAGTAACTATGGAGTACGTTGCATCGTTTTCAGATCATAAAGTAAATCATCAGTAACAGCTCAAGTAACATATGACACACAATTCAACCGCCTTCTATACCATGAATATAGATAAGGCTTTATGTACTTATTTCCTTAGGGCTAGATTTTGGTCAGCCTGAACTCAATCAGGAAATGGGAGGAGAGGCTAGAAAGACCCCACCGCTCTTTGGGTAATTACTTCTTGTGTGATCTAAGTGTAGGCGGGGAAGAATTCCAGTCTGACATCTCCCAGAGTGCCTGGCATCCGAAAGGATGTGAGGAAAGTAGAAGTAGGTGTAAGCTTCATAGGCAGAAGTATGCTATATTCTCCCCGATTTGTCAGAGCTCCATTGGCATTTTGTCACTCTGCAGTGGATTTTCCACAATGCCTCTCGTAGGATGGAGATGATCCACACTTCCTTGGTGCTGAAATGTGTCAGCCAGGCATAATCTAGCCTTTAGCGTGATGGCATTTATTCTAACTTCAGATCTTGCCTCCTCCAGAGGAGTAATGTAGTACATTAGGTGTATAATTTTCTAGTCATGTCTGACTTTTTCTTAAGGTGACATAAAAGCAACAACTGACGTTTTCTGACAGGCAGATTGTCAGTGTCATTCCAAATGAGCGTTGCCGAGACAGATCTGCTTACAAATGTCAGAAGCTGGTGAAAGGGAGGCAGAAGAAAAGGAAATCAAGCTTCTGCATTTGCTGATATGTAACTGATGTTGTTATACAGTATGCAGCACTGAACAATGTGAAAGGGAAGGTATAATGTAAAAGGCGGTTAGGCTTGTTCTACACATGCCACTTATGTCGATAGAGTGTGGAAAATCCACACCATTGAGTGACGCAGTAATATCAACCTCACCCAGGGTGTTGACAGGGCTCTGAAAACCCTCCCACTGGCATAGGTAGCATCTTCAGGGAAGCACTACAGCAGTGCAGCTGCAACCTTTTCAATATAGACAGGTTCTTACATGGCTCACAATTTGTTGTCATTGCCAAGACGTGCTGACATTTTTCAATGGTTGTAATCACAACCATTATATGTTTCCCTCTGTGCCTCATGTAGTATGCACTTTATCCCCTTCCAAATGCCCAAGGCTCTGA
This sequence comes from Pelodiscus sinensis, assembly GCF_052426305.1. Classification (NCBI taxonomy): domain Eukaryota; kingdom Metazoa; phylum Chordata; order Testudines; family Trionychidae; genus Pelodiscus; species Pelodiscus sinensis. The sequence goes on from NC_143053.1 coordinate 91,054,342, forward strand.
ATGAGCTTTCTGGAAGGTATATTTAGTTTTCATATTTACATTGCAAATATAGCAGGGGTAAACACATGCAACTTGGTGAAGCATCGCTGTCCTCGAGTTTTCATTCATCCATTACACTGAAGAGGAAAAGCCTGATTGTCACAGTTACTGAGCATCCAATAGCAGCCGCTGATTTCAGTCAGTCCCAAGCTGAAATACAAGTTCACATCTTTTCTTAAGTTTGTGAAAGTTTGATCCACTTTTTAAATAAAACAAACATGGTTGGGGGGGGGGGGGGGAGAAGAGGAAGGCTGCGGGTTTCTATGCACTTTCCTGTTTATGTCCTGAAGGGAAAAAGAAGAAATCCGCAGCTAGTGAAAATCATCATGGGTCCACTGAACCTGGTTTATCACTACAGAAGATCATTTCTGAACAGACTGAAAAGAAGAGTACCAGAAATTTTCAGGCATATTCTTGTAACATATCCAGCAGCATCCATCTATCTAATGGATGACATGTTTAAAAACACCCAACCAACCTCCTTCCCCTCCCCCCCCCCAGCCAAAAAACCCCAAGAGTTTGTCACTCCACAGATTTACTTGTACAAGTAAATCATATTCAAATTATCCTACTGAAGTTGGTGGGCCAATTCATATGGAGTAAGGATTCTCAAATGACAGATGTTAGGACAGAGACACCTTTAGATTTCTGGCATGCTACAATTATAAAGACATTTCAAAAAGACTATACATTTTAAATGAATATACCATTTGCTAATAGAGCCAGCAGAAAACAATCCAAGAGGTGAAATGTTGCAGTTAGAACACTGTATGCTGAAGAGAAAGCCAGCTGAGCATGGCTTAACACACCCTTCCAGTTCCTAAAAGGAAGTCACATTTTACAAACCAAACTTGGCACACGGAGCTGCAGAGAAATCAAATATTTGCATAAGATTTTCTACTTTTGCCTATGAAAAGGTAAGGCAACTGAAAAAGTTAGGATTCTCAGGGGAATGCACATTTGAGATACTGTGACAAAACTCCTTCTCTGTTTTGGCAGGTCCTGCACTTTAGGGTGGACTGCTGAGCTTAGAGACTCATGGCAGCCTTCCATTTAGACTCTTTCCCCAAGGGCATAAACTTGACATTTACTTAGCCATCATCATTGGCTAACATAGGGGAAAGGGAGGTGAATAATCCCATAGGTTCTGCTGCTCCTCCTAGTGGGTTGGGGACAGGCCAGACCCCTTTCCAAAGTAGTTCTTCCCCTCTGGTGTGTCTCACTGTCCAGGCCAACTCTTCTGTAGCAAATAGGGAGTGGGGGGTAGAGAGGACCCAGGCCTGCCCTCTACTCCAGGTTCTAGCCCAGGGACCCTGTAGATAGCAGCTGTCTGCAACATCTCCAGAGGCATCTGTGAGACAGCTATGATTCCCTGGGCCACTTCCTCACTGTCCCATCCCAGCACCTTCTTTATCCTTACTGCAGGACCTTCCACCTGGTTCCTGACAGTGTCTGTACTGCCTCCCTTCCACTGTCCTCCAGCAGCATGCCTCCTTACTCCAGCTCCTCACACACCCAGAACTAACTCAAGGGAAGTCTTTTGAACCAGTATTAGCCAGCTCTTAATTGGCTCCAGATGTCCTGATTAGCCTGTCTTAATTGGTTCTAGCAAGTTCCTGATTGACTCCAAGTGATCTGATTGCTCTGGAGTAGCCTCAGTTAGTTTACCCAGGGAAAAGGGAATTGTGTAATCTGGGGCTAATGAACCTGCCGTCTGTCATTCTCCTGTAGCCATCTGGCCTCACCCTGTCACAGATTAATATTATATTCTACGGTAATAGTTCTCATTTTCAGAAAAAAATAGTAATTAAGAGTCTATTTAAGATTTGTTTTTGCAAAATTAAACTCCAAAATCTCAACCTACTTTTACTTAAGGGAATTGTCTATGGAGACAAAAAAAACCTAATCACAACTGGAGTCACACAATGCACACAAACATGAAATATTTTCTAGGGGGAGAAGTGGAGTAACCCCGTTAGTGATTGGTAGAGACTGACATTCAGCAATGGGTGTCCTAATATTCAGCTTGCATATTAACCTTTTAATATCTAAAAAATTAAAAGTATGAGACACCTCCTTTTCATCTCCTCACACACAATCTACATCCCTCTTTTGAAGAGCCTGCAACTAAGACTTCCTTTTTAAAATATTTGGAGCCTGGGGAGTGATCATAAACCATCAAATATTCACTTGCATTTTTTGTCAAGGGAGAACATTTAGCAAAAATAAGGTAAGTCCAGATGACAGTGAAGCCACTAGCATGAATTTGTACATGCAAACTGAATTTATGTGCATAAATCCAACAAGTATTTACTCAGTTTATTGTTCATATGAATTTTGCACGCACAAGCCTAAGTTTATGCATGCAAAAATCTAGCCACAGAAGATGGCCACTGTAATTTTACAAGCTGTGATAAAAAAATTGGCGCTTAATATGCAGACAGTCTTTTGGTATGTTCACTGATCATTCTGCTATCTCCTAACTTATCAAGCAGACTAGAGGGCAGAGTGAGTAACAGCATGTTTTATAACAGCCATCAACAACAATTCTTTGTGTAGAAAGTATATTAAATAATTGGAATTATTGATAACCATTGTTCAGACACAGGTGGCATGATGCAACATCCTAATAACATTTTTGTTTCTAACTTTACAAGACAGGGTCAAATGAAATGCAAGCTACAGCATATCTATTAGTTGGTTTATGACTGTCTGCTTTTGTCAGTGAATTTTATCATATAAACTTTTTGCCCCAGCAAGCTCAATCGATATCATTACTAGCACGTCAAAAAATCATCAATTTATAAGCGCAAACAGATTTTTTTGAAGTGGTATTCTACTGTACTTTGAAGATATATCATTTTTAGAAGAGGCAATTTAACAACCCATTGAATATATTAGAATTTCACAAATGATTATTTCTGCTATTGTTTAACAATGTGTGTGCGCTCACTCTGGTTTATAAGCAACAAATATCAGCATGTTTTGCTTCAAAGCAAGGCCGTTGGCTTCTGCGCTCACCACACATCTGTTAGAATTCTGCTTCCTTAGGCAGAGGAGCAATTATCTCATCCACATATGCCTTTTCCTCTGCTCTTTGAGCTCCCAACTTTCTACTCACACAAGACCAAACTCCCTCAAAGTCATGCCCCCTGCCCTGAAGCTTCCCCAAGGCCACATCCCCTGCTTACTACATTCTCCCTCCCTTGGTGGCTCATTCTTCCCTACCCTCACTCACTTTATGGGGCTGGAGCAGGGGGTTGGGGTGTGAGAGGGTGTGATGGCTCTAATTGCGGATGCAGGCTCTGGTGTGGGGCAGGGGGATGAGGTCAGGGAGAGAGTGAGCTATCTAGCTGGGGGTGCGGGCTCTGGGCTGGAGCTAGGGCTGAGGGGTTTGGGATGCAGAAAGGGGCTTCAAGCTGAGGGATTTCAAGTGTGTGGGGAGGGTTAATGTTGAGGCAGGGGACTAGGATACAGGAGGGGATGAGGTTTGAGGCTGGGGGTGCAGGCTTTGTGGTGGGGCAGGGATCAGGGACTTAGGGTGCAGAAGGAGAATCTGCATTTTAGGGGACAAGTCTGGGGCTTGGGCTCTAGCACTGGCTTAACTTGGATGGCTCCCACTCAGCAGTGCTGTGAGGCTTAGGCAGGGTCTCTGCTTGTCCTGGTTTTGTGCTGTGCCCTGGAAGCAGCCTACAGGTCCAATTCCTAGGCAGCGGAGGGCCAGGAGGCTCTGCACAATTCTCTTGCCTGCAAGCAGCACCCCTGCAGCTTCTGTTGGCTGAGGTTTCTGGTCAAGGGAGTGTGGAGCTGGTGCTCAGGACAGGGGAAGTGTGTGGAACCCCCTGCCTCCCTGCTAGGAGCTGGACCTTCAGGACACTTTCAGAGGGCAGTGCAGAGCCAGGATAGGTAGGGAATAGCCTGACTGGGATCCTCAGCACCAATGGCTGGATTTTTAATGGCCCAGTTGTAGGTGCTGACCAGAGTCACCAGGGTCCCTTTTCAACTGGGTATTGTGCTAAAAAACTGGATGCCTGGCAACACCGCTCTGGTCTAAAGAGGTGGAAGCAGAACCAGGCCCAATAAAGTGGACTTTTTAAAGGTAGTCATTAATTACATGCTCCCTTGTTGTCTGGGAGACCATTTTTTCTCTTTTGATTTGTAAAGATGATAATACCATAAATGCTAAGTGCTTATTTGATGCAGATTACAAAACCAGAAGGGACCACTGTAATAATCTAGCCTGACGTCTTATGTAAAGAGACATTAGAATTTCCCCAAAATAATTCCTAGAGCATCTCTTTTTTAAAAAAAATTGAGTGGATGTTTTTCTCAAAGTGCTGGTGATGGAGAAGCCATTACAACTCTTGGTAAATTGTTCCCAAATGTTAAATTATTCTCATCCTTCATTTTCTTCTTATTTTGGTTCTGAATTTGTGTAGCTTCATATTGCAGCCATTAGAAGTCTAGATGAACCATTAGTCTGACCTAGTATGCATGTTTTTATTTTCTTATGAATGTGTTTTTCTTTTCTCTACTAGATTGAAGAGCCCATTATTAAATATTTGTTTTCCCTCTGAATATAATGTGTGCCGCTGTAGATCAATTTTAGATGTATTGAGAACACAACCAATGAAGAACATAACTAGCAGCCTCCCTTAATCCTCAGAATCACCCAAAATAATGAGACAGAATCCCAAATCATACCACTGTAGATGCCTGTGTACTTCAATATACCTCTCTAACCCCCCAAAAGGGGAAGAGAAATACATGGGTTTTGTGCCATGCCCTGAAAGTCAACAAATGTGTGTATCTTCACACCAAAGTTCATCTTCAACACAGGGAACAGACACCTGGAGCTTCATACAGACCCATTCTGAGAATTAAAGTTCCCAGAACCTCAGTGACCTGCTGGCATACCCATTAAGCTTTCCCCAGTTCGTTGAATAGCACAAACTTAAAATTAAACAAGAGAGATCAGTCTGCACTTCTATTGAGCTATAAAGACAAAAGCTATCCCCTTGCTAGCTGAATTAAAAAAAAATCCGGATTAAAAAAATTCTTTCCATCAGTGGGGAAACTTGCATGCAGTTACACAAACTGCTTGATGTAAAAAGACTGACATTGATCTGGATGAAGTTTTATTAGGTGAATTTCCCATACTGCTTGACCATACCATATTTTTGTATCAGATTTGTCCTCACCAACTGCATAGAGAAACAATTATGCTGCAGTTAAAGATCATTCTCAGGATAGTCTCTTGACTAGAAGGATTTCACTGCATCTTTCCAAAAATGTCAAAAGGTATGAAATATTGTTGGAATATATAAGAAGAGTGCAAAAGGGGTTGATAGTCCAGTCCTTCAGAGGAACTCTACTGGCAATAGTGACAACTGCAATATTAATTTCACAGCTGATAATTAAGTTGCAGGGCTGTATTTCCTCCAAGTGATGCAGAGAGGTGTAAAGCACTCAGACACCATTCTGAGGCTAGCATGTGGGGCAGATAGGCCCCACACTGGGAACAGGAGGCTAAAATCTGTGGGCCTCTTTTGCCCAGATCCACTACACTTGAAAAAACGTCAGGCATGGAGGGAAATTGAAAAGACAAGCTCTGGCCCAGTTCAGGGCTGATTAGGAAGGAGAGCTGAGCTCCGCTTCCCTTGATAGGAAAGAAGCTGGGCTGCAGCCTAAAGACTGAGAAGCTTTGCTGGCGAGACATAAGGGATGACCATTTGACGGTGGATCAGTGGAATCAGGGATGGTTTGGAGATTTAAAGTATGAGGCCCCACTGAAAGGGTGTGGGATGAAGTGATTTTGAACTGCTTTTTTGTTTGTTCCTGATTTCCCTTGGACCGTAGCACCCTGGAAAGGGTCAGAATGAAGTGGGCCTTAACTGGAGGGCCAAAATACTGCTACCTTGGTCCTTTTAGAGACAGCAATTGGGCCACAAGGAGATACTGTAGAGGCAGCCTTGTCACAGCTGGTTACCTGGTTCATCCTTAAGGAGGCAAGTGATCATTTCATTGGTTTCCTGCTTTATTGATTGCACCAGAAAAAGCAACTTTAATGTATCTTCCTGCCATTATCATTAGGTAATTCTCAAGGTACATTCTGCTGATGTTGTGTACGCATTCAGCAATGGTGGGCAACCAGTGGCCTGTAGGCCACTCATAGTTCATCAGTGTTAGTGGCAAATGGACTGCCAGACAGGCCGTTTACCTTGCGACCACATGTACAGCCTCCCGCAGCTCCCATTGGCTGCAGTGCACTATTCTCAGCCAGTGGGAGCTGCAGGAAGCAGCAGTCAGCAAGTCCCTGAAGCCTATGCCATTTCCTGCAGGTCTCATTGGCCGGGAATGGTGAACTGGAGCTAATGGGAGCTGTGTACAGTCATATTTGTGAATGGAAGGTACATGTTAATACCAAACAACTTGTCTGGCAGCCTGCAGTGACTAACTGACACTTGAGGTATGGCCTGCAGGCCACAGATGGCCCATCACCGAGCCAGATCCTCAGCTGTGTAACATGGCCTGGCTTCATTGAAATCAAAATAACTGCACCCATTTACTCCATCTGAGTATATGGCCCCAAATATTTCCTATGTTTTCACACAGAAAAGATGACATCTTAATTTACCTTTTCTATGAGGCCAGGAACTACATCTCAAAAGCTATGAAAGAAAAACAGCAGCTAAACATAAGGGAATTCTCCAGAGACAAGTACCAAAATATTTCTCCTGCTTTGTACATGCTGAAACTGCAAACATACAAGTAATTAATGTTGTTTGAAGCATAGAGAGAAACATACACTGCAAACTACAGATGTGAAGGGGTAATGGTGCCTGAGGGCAGCCCACCGCCCCATACCTGCCACAGGTCGGGGGGCTGCTTCAGCCTTGCCAGGCCCATCACTCTGGAAGCTGGGGTGAGAGCCAGAAGACTTGTGGGCTGGGAGTTGCTCCAGTTGGACAGGAGCAGTCCCCTGCCTGGGTTCCCGTTTCATCAGTTAACCAGCTAAACCTAGTGTTTAACTGGTTAACTGATTAGACAGAATTTTACATCCCTACTGCAAACAATCTGGGATCAGAATGCTTAAATGAATGAATTGCATATTGATCCAAAAATATTACAATGCACAAGTCCCCAAATGCAGGAAGAATCACAACCATGTATTTCCGAGTAAAGCGTGGGCTGGAAACCATCTCACACTTCCTCATTTCACGATTACTCTTGCTACAGCCATTCCCTTACTTGCTCTTATAACACTAGTAACTGCTGATGATTTTGTCTCCGTAATTCTCCTCAGCAGAAGAAAAAATTCTGGTAATTCTAATAACTGAAAATGAAGATAAGGAAAATGAGTCCTCATTTGGGTGACATCCTAATTCGGCATAGGGCAATTAACTTTCTGAAGATGCACCTTTGTAGTTAATGCACTGTACAATGAACTATTAAGCTCTGATGTTGAGAGACTATTTTAAGTGGTCACGGAAGTAGCCTCAATGGACAAATTTCAGCCCCACAGACCTTAGAAGATTCTATGGCTTATCTTTTGGATGAGTCATTTTCCTTTTTCGCCTTTTCAGTGCCTGGTGCATAGTGGCTCATGCATTCTAAGCACTAATTGCTACATTTCTTCCCTAACGGTAATAGTGGAGAAAGTACTCCTAATAGACACAGGATAAAATATTGCACCTGTTACAGTAAATAGGAAGCATACAATGCTTAATCTGAGACAGTGCTTCCAGCTTTATTCTTGTAACTTCAGTCAAAGCTTATGTTTTGAATGTTTTTGGTTTAATTACTGCCATAATTAACATAAGCAGTACAGCCTAACTGTCCAATACCTTCCCTATAAAGTATTATTATTGTTATATCTCAATTGCTTATATAATTCTACCCCATCTGTTAATTTATTATTGCATCTTCTGCTTGTCTCCCTATCTCTTCTGTGCCTTTTTAATATGCAACCCCTTATTAACAGACTGTATCCCCCACTAAGCTGGCCTGCACAACTCACGCTTTGCTTCAAGACCAACAACTGCAGAGGAACACTTGTTCAATTTGTATGTGAGCTGAGGTACATTGGACAATTTGGAGGTGTGTAAAAAAATATATATAAAACCCTTTCCAGTTGACCCTCAGAACTCGAGGGTACATTTCCATAGAAGCAGGGAGATATGCTTCCTCACTCTGATGAAGATATGAGTGATAGCTCTACTCAAGCTAGTGCACCAAACAAATCAGTGTGGCCAGGACACACGAGGTAATGCCAGAAGCTGCCAGAATACAACCCTTAACTGCCCCTTCGTGTGCATACTGAGGTTGCTAACCCATACCGCCATCCATGCCATTATGCCACACTGCTATTTTCAGTACTTTTCAATTTGAGGAAAGCTAGCATGTGTTCTGTCTGACCTGGGAATCACATCTTCCAGCTGCTGTGTGGACACACCCTAGGTCAGGGGGTCTCAAACTACCAGCCTGCAGGCCATCCCCAGGCAGAGCAGTTGTGCAATCCAGCCTGGGAATCCCAGCGGGCCAGGGGGTGTGTCTCCTTTCCTGTTCCCAAGTCAAGCCCCTTCCTGCCACCTCTCTGCTCTTTGTCCTCTAACACTCCCTCCTCCAAGGATGCAGGCTTGGAGATTACTGTAGGACCTGGCACAGGGCAGCAGCAGCGGTCGGATCCCCTGTACTCTCTGCAATGGAAGGAGCCGTGGGGAAGTGAGTGTGTGTGCCTGCTAAGTGCATGTGCCCACTCCTGCCCTTGTGGAGAGTGCAGGGGGACTCACTGCTTCTGTCCTGCCCAAGAGCCTCCTCAGTAATCCCCAAGGCTGTGTCCTTGGAGGATGGGGTGGAGTTTGGGGAACAAGCATGATTTCCCCAACCCATTGGGAATTCCAGGCCAGAGTAATTGCTTTGTCTGGGGACGGCTTGTGGCTGGGAGTTTGAGACCTGTGCCTTACGTTATGTAAGACCAGGTTAGCCTGTGTTTAGGACTCATGCTCAAGCCTGACTTCCCTTCCATTTACACACAACTTATGGTAACCTAGGGCTCAGACCCAGGATCCTGCAGGGCTGAAAGGGCCAAGCCTGAGTCAAGTGGTACCCAGGGTTCAGACTTTATTGTTTTGCAGCATCAACACAACCTCCTTTAACTCAGGACCCAACCGTCTGCTAAAAGTATCTCACAATCCCACAGGCCAACTTCCTTTGTCCTCTCTATTCCCATATTCTCCAATTCACTCAGGTGAAAATGGAAGCAACCCCACCTGGCATGCAGCAGCAGCTCCGTGAGTTAGCATTAACTCTTCCATTGCCATCTGACCAAACACACCATCAGTGAGCCTTCTATGCTTGCCACACACTGACCAGAACAATTTTTTTTTGGCAAAGCAAGCTGCTTCCTGGTTACAGGATTAGTCATATTTTAGTGCATCTCTGGTGTGATACCAAAATTGAAGACTGTGCCCTTTGGTAAGGGAGCTGGCAGCTTGTGAAAATGTATTGGACCAGCACAGGGAGTGGATTAAGCAACTCAAGAGTGAGCACTGGAAAACTAGGGACCAGAAACACACCTCAAGTAACTTGCCAACATCGTGCCCCTTTTATGAGTTTGACTGAGTGCTGGGTGCTGAAACCAGCACAGAGCCAACAGTGCTTCCTGATGAACTGGTCAGCTGGGATGACAAGCTGCTGGCCCCAGAGTCCAGCCGGGGGATTGATGGGAGCCAGCAACCAGCACTGAATGGAGATAATGAAGTCACTCCATTACTGAAGCCAGTCTCAGAGAAGGCTTTGCCTTAGGAGCAGCAGCACCATCTGAGTAGTGAATGTGCCTCCTGGGGAACAGCCCACTTGGAACCTGCAACCTGCATGGAGTCTCCTGCCCAGTATGCTAGGGCATTCCAGAAACAGCTTGGAAAATGACACGGAGGGGTGACATTCAGGCCTCATGAGCGTCTGGGCAGGGCAACTGAATGTGATGATTTTCTGGCTTCATTTTAATAACAATACAATTGGAGGACTTTCAAGTCAATGAACGAACGCAAAAGTTATGATACACCCCACCTAGCAGTGTGCATGCACTAAGGGCAGATTATATGCTAGTACCTTGCCCCCCTTTCCCTCCACATACATAAACCCTGTGGAGTTCAAAATGCAAATGGTAAGGAGCACTTTTCACTGTGTTCTGTAGCAATATACTGAAATCCAGGTTTGGAAATGTAACATAAGGATTTTTTTTCTGTGCTCCTACCTTGGCATATTTGAGACAATAACCCTCCATGTCTTGTACTACACAAAGCCTTCCAACCTCTAGTGGCTGCAGTACCTTCACAGCTCATACTCTGTGCAGTACAAACCTGGCCTAATGTACCTTCATGGACCATACCAAAAGGAAGCAATTGTGATGTACTTTTGGTTGAAGTTCTGGCATGGTCCAACAAGTAGGTCCCATACCAGAGACAGAAGGTCTTACAGCTAAAGAAAAGGCATGCTGAGAATCAAGAGGAAAGGTTGAGATTGGCTGCAGCGCTTGACAGCAGGGTTTCATCCTGGGAGCTCACACCTGCTTTGCAGTGTCTGGCACAGGAATGAGAGGAAGACAGAGCTCAGTAGAAAAAAATGTTTGAGCGCTCAGTAAAAATCATGGCTGCAAGAGTACCATGGCCTGAATTCCCTGTGAAATACGCTAAGATTCTGTCTACAAACAGTTTGGAAAGTGCCATGGCAGGGTGACCCAGGCATTCAGGCCTCATGGGCAGGGTAGCTTGGCTCTCTCTTGTCCCCCCTCTCTTGTGGATGCGTCCACTTCCTTCCCTAAGTGCCCTGTGCACAGCAAATAGGGGAAGAAGCATGAGAGAACAGGGACCAGGGAGTATGGAATAATAGGGGGTTCTATCTTCTACATGACTTCATACTTTACACTTGTTCATGTACTACTGTTGTTGTTGGTTTGTTTGTTTCTTTGGGGGAGGTTCTGTTGTGACTGATTTTTTTGGCATGCCAATAGCAGCTGGCCTGCCTAGCAATGGGTTTTTCTAATACGTTTATACAGAAAGCTTTTCATGCCATCAAGAAAATGAATTGTGATCACTGCATCACATCACACAATCAGGACCAATTTAGGAATTAGTAAGCAGATTTTAGTCTTCCACCAAGTTAGGTAGATCAACCCACACTTAGGCATTTCCTTAGATGAATCTATGCTATAAAATGCTGCCCCCATTTCATTAAGGATGTGTCCAGACTCAAGGGTTTTTTCGAAAAAAGTAGTCTTTTTTCGAAAAAACTTCACCTGCCTTTAGACTACAGCCACGTTCTTTCAAAATTAAATTGAAAGAACGCAGCTTTTCTTTCGACGGTGGAAAACCTCATTTCACGAGGAAGAACTCTAAAGTGCTCTTTCAAAAAAAGGCGTTCTTGAATGCAAACAGGGCTTTTTCGAAAGAGAGAGTCCAGACTGTCTGGGTGCTTTCTTTCAAAAAAGCGGCTTGCTTTTTCGAAAGTACTGCTTGCAGTCTAGACGCTCTTTTTCGAAAGAGGCTTTTTTGAAAGTATCTTTCGAAAAAGCCTCTTTCGAAAGAGGCTTGCAGTCTTGATGTAGCCTAAGGGACACCCCTCCCCACACACTGAACCCCCCACCCAATCAATTAGCCCTAGTGCCACCCCCATCAGTACATTAATTAAAAAGTACTACTCCTGCTCCTCCCTTGGGCCATGCAAATCCCTAGTTTGAGAGCCCAAAGCATCCCTGCTGTCCTTTGCCCAGGTGCATCCAGCTCCAGCTGTAGTAGGTGACCTTTCAAGCTGAGTGTGCAGATTCAACAGCCCCTCATTGTTACAGACCAATTCATGGGGAATGGCTCACCTCTGGCTTTACAAAGATAGTGAAAAGCATAGCATGCCATAGTTATGCACACAGCACTTATGACACTGAAATCCAAATGGGTCTGTAGGCATCTCTAATGGGATTTCAGTCTGCCAAAAGCACATTCAGCCAGCCATTCTACACCTTTTGAGACAAGTAAATATGGCATCTTTTGCCAGCCCCTCTAAAAATCAAGGTATGGATTCATAAGCCATCATCAAAGGAATAATGCAGCGTCCCCCTGGAATAACAATGAGAACAGTAATTCCATTCATGGCCATGCCATTTAGTGATAACAGTGTACAGCCTGTCTGTGAATGTGGACTCCTGATAAACAAAACAAAAAACCTTGGCATCGTGAACTTTCCTGGAGCAGCTCACATTGACATTCATAAATTGGCCTCTGTGGTCCACAAGGGCCTACATAACAATAGTACTCTTTATGCATTTATATGCTCCTGGAAGAAGAGGTCAATCTGTGGGTCCTATCAATGGCCTCAGTACAATTTGGATTCTCTCAATGCCAGCAATTACCTTAGAAATATCTTTAGTTTCCACCATCTTGGGGTAAACCAAATGCTTGACTTCCTCAGAAACCATCTCTATCATTTTATTCTAAGTCAACTCCCATTGCTTGGGAATGGAAAGGTAGTAGTCTGAGGTAGCCAGCTTCCAGATAGCAGTTGCAACATGTCTTTGGAGAAGCAAGGGTGTCTATATTTATGTCTTTATGCTGGAGAGTCAGTGCACGCTGCTCACAAAGCTCCAGAAATGTTGCTTTCTTCATGCGAAAGCTTTCTTCACTGCAGGTCCTCTCAGGTCTGCAAGACAATGTGCTTTTGTCAATCTGTGCTGGTGGCTCTGCATGAGACGAGCTTGCTTCCTACATAGGCAGTAGCCTCTATACGAAGTTTCATTGCCAATGCTGATCATGAAAGTCTGTCCTCCTCTAATGCCTCCTTTTCCAGCATAAACTGTGATAAGTGCCCTCTGGGGCTTAGAAAAATACAGCCAAAATGTTCTACCAGCACCTCACAGAATCTGTACCCTATTTTATACACAGGAATGTTCAGCAGGCTGTGTTGGTGGGCAGTTCAAACTTCCTGTAACTTGCAGAGTAGACAGTAAAGTTTTCTACAATGCACCATAATTAAAGGGCTAGAGCAGTGTCAGTTCAGGAGGACACTCGGAAGTCTGGGATATGGTTGGTTTGACTTAGATCTGTGTGGTACAGTATGGATGGCAGAGTCACAGGTTTGAGCCCAAGCTAGACAATTCTAAACTTAGAGCTGGCAATCAGTGTAGACACTGAAGCTCCAGGTTCTGTAACCAAGGGACTGTGAACATGAGGCCCCCTAACCATAGGCTTACACTGCAATGTAGACATACCCTCAGGGGCATTGGAAATCCCACCCAATTTCTTGATTACATCTTGCCTGCGTCAGGCTTCTGATTTGTATTTCATAGGATACTCCTCAAGAGGAATCTGCAGATTTGTCTTACACATATCGATGCTACTATATGCCCGTGCTTCTTTCCTTTCTTTCTCTTTTCTCTTACCCTTTCTTCCTCCCTCCTCCGTGTTTGTCTTTTTCCTAATTCTTTCTGGGTCTTGCTTTCGCTCTCATTTCTCAATCTCAATCTGTGAGATACAAAAGCAGTTCATAGCTGGTATTCTACAACAGCGTGAACATTTGCTTCTGTTATGCAATACAACAAGAAAATTCAACAACTACAGGCAGTCCCCGGGTTACGTACAAGATAGGGACTGTAGGTTTGTTCTTAAGTTGAATCTGTATGTAAGTCGGAACTGGCGTCCAGATTCAGCCGCTGCTGAAACTGACCGCCAGTTCTGACTTACATACAGATTCAATTTAAGAACCCCAAGCTTCCCCAAGTCAGCTGCTGCTGAAACTGATCAGCAGCTGATTCCAGGAAGCCTGGGGCAGAGCAACTCTGCCTCGGGCTTCCTGTAGTCAGCGCTGGTCAGTTTCAGCAGCGGCTGACTTGGGGACGCCTGGGGAAGAGCAGCTGGGGTGCTGCTGGGTTGCTCCAGTAGCACCGCTCCTTGGCGCTACTGGACCAACCCAGCAGCACCCCATCTGCTCTGCCCCAGGCATCCTGACTCAGCCGCTGCTGAAACTGACCAGCAGCGGCTGAATCAGGACCTGGGGCAGAGCAGCTGGGGTGCTGCCGGGTTGGTCCAGTAGTGCCCAGAAGGCGCTGCAGGACCAATCGGCAGCGCCCCAGCTGCTCTGCCCCAGGGTCCAAAACAAAAGCCTGGTCTGCTGGGGGGGGGCGGGCACACTAGCCGTGCCCCCGCCCCCAGCAGACCAGGGATACGGGAGCAGAGCCGCAGCGGCAGCGGGGTGCCGCGCCTCTGAGGCTTTGCTCTGGCAAAGCCTCAGAGGCGCGGGACCCCCCGCGGCTGCGGCTTCAGTCCCGGTGCCTGTGGTCTGCTGGGGATGGTCCCCAGCAGACCACAGGCACCGCGACTGAAGCGGCAGCAGCGGCAGTTCCCCGCGCTTCTGAGACTTTGCTTTGGCAAAGTCTCAGAAGCGGGGGAACCCGCCCGCTGCTGCCGCTTCAGTTGCGGTGCCTGTGGTCTGCTGGGGACCGTCCCCAGCAGACCACAGGCACCGCAACTGAAGCCTCAGAAGCGCGGGAACCCGCCCGGTGCCCCTGGTCTGCTGGAGACGGTCTCCAGCAGACCAGGGGCACCGGAGCAGCTTACGAACGGGGCTTTCTCGCCCCGGAGCTCGCAGGTAGCAATCCGCTACCTCGACCTCCGGGGCGAGAAAGCCCCGTTCGTAAGTGCGGATCCGACATAAGTCGGATCCGCGTAAGTCGGGGACTGCCTGTACAACATAACAGCATGTTTGAAATACGGTGTCTATGCCCTTGCAACAGTTTTCACATCCCTGTTTGGTTACATCTCCGTGACTTAACAATGGAGATGTGGTTTAGGTGAATAATTGTTTAAACACTAAGTAACTCTCCAAGTCAGCATCATTGAAATTGACTAATGTTGCTAGCCAGTGGGCTCATCTATCAGTAAGGATTTCACTGCCACATGTAAAAAGACATAATTTTTTCTTTTTCTGGACCATGATTGGCTGAAATCTTTTCCTGGTCAGATTGCAAGAGGGTGTCATGACTAATTCAGGAAGTATCCTTTTTTTGCAGCACAAACAATAACTACAATACATAAAATAAAGACAGCAGAGCTCAATAACTGTACTGTGTCATTGTCCAATTAAGAAATGCAGATAAAGTTCCCAAAATAGCTTTCGATTAACACTTATTATGTACCACAGAATATTTCATTTCTTAAATGGCCATTAATTGTTAATATACTGCAATTAGCCAGTAAGTATGTGATTAGTATTCTGCTGAATGCTTATTTAATGTTATTTGGCATTCATTACCAATGAATAAATATTTAATTGAAGACTGCTTCCATAGCAGGATGGATGATTTCCTTGCACCTCTTCCATTATTACTCTCTATTTGTTTTCCTCCACCCTGTCACCTTAAAAGTTGTAGAATTGTTCCTGTGGTTCAGTCAGCTAAGCAGAATGCAATCAGTTTTTTAACCATTCAGAATAATATACTGGGAGGATAGGGTGCTCTAAAGCACAGCAAAGTGCAGTCAGCAAAATATTTAACCCCTACCAGACAAGGATCCATAAAATAGATCCAGAGCTATTTCTGATCCCTCCCCCATTCTCCTCTGCATCTCACTGACTGCAGGTAGACAAAAGAGAGAGAGCAAACGAGGCAGAGAAAATGCAACAATCCATATGCATGGTAATACGATTGCCTTATGGAGAAAACTTCAAATGCTTTTCTACAAGGTAAATGTGCCTGTGCTGTGTGATACTCATTAACTGATGCAAAAAGGTGAACATCATGCAACTACTTCATGACACTTGGTGGTTACATTTACAAGTAAAATTCAGGCTCTATGTAGTCAATGAGCATTTTGCCATTGACTTCAATAGAGCCAAGATTTGTGCACTGTATTTTGTAATGCCAAACATCTATCATCTGAAAATCAAGTCCTTTTAAATGTGTATCCAACTGGGCACCCAAAAATCCCTAATCAATTTTGAATACTTAGGTCAAAATATTTTTTAAAAGATCCTTTATCCGCACTAAAAGAGCTGGACGAACAGTGAAAAAGTGCCAACATTTTACTCTGAATATTTAATCAAATTTGAATATATTAATTTATATTTGAGTTGTTTATTGACTTTGCAAACATGTTACTTAAATACACTTTTTTTCTTTATTCATCCAGTTTAAAATGAGCAATCTCATATCCAGGGAGGGAATGGGTAACAAAGGCAGCCCTGTGACAGAGGTACTAAGGGAGTTGTAATCAAAGGTCACCCTTAGAGACAGAGCCAAGAAGAGGGTAGAACAGGTGAACCCAAAAGGCAAGAAGGTTGAAACTGTTTCCAGAAGAGGAGCTCAAAAAAAAAAAAAGTAGAAACTGATTCCAGCTGGAGGGGACAAGAGTTCAGAAGGAACTAGACGTTCATATGAGTAAGATTTACTTTTAGGCTACGTCTACACTGGCCCCTTTTCTGAAAGGGGCATGGTAATTTCAGAGATCGTAATAGGGAAATCCGCGGGGGATTTAAATATCCCCCGCGGCATTTAAATAAAAATGTCCGCCGCTTTTTCCGGCTTTTAGAAAAGCCGGAAAAGAGCGTCTACACTGGCCCCGATCCTCCGGAAAAAGTGCCCTTTTCCGGAGGATCTTATTCCTACTTCAAAGTAGGAATGCCTTCAAAGTAGGAATAAGATCCTCCGGAAAAGGGCGCTTTTTCCGGAGGATCGGGGCCAGTGTAGACGCTCTTTTCCGGCTTTTCTAAAAGCCGGAAAAAGCGGCGGACATTTTTATTTAAATGCCGCGGGGGATAGTTAAATCCCCCGCGGATTTCCCTATTACAATCTCTGAAATTACCATGCCCCTTTCGGAAAAGGGGCCAGTGTAGACCGGAATCTATATACGAGACTTTCTGGAGCAATTGCTCCTTAAAGGACAAAAAAGTCTGCCTTGGATAGCTTGTACCTGATGGATGGGAAATTGAGGAAGGTAGCACCTGAGGAGCCTCACTCAGGCCAGGATGCAAAGATATAGGTATAAAGCCTGCACAATATCTAGAGGGACTCTCCAAACTTTCCAACTATCAGCTATTATTCTAGTGAACATTTTTTACCACCTCTTTTATCTTCCCAAACAGTACATGCAGGGATACTCCAACTGAAATGGATAAAGGAATCGGGTGTAACTATGAACTTGATTAGTTTAATGCCAAAACCTTGATTTTTTAAAAATGTACAACAAACATTACTTTACAAATATCCTTAAATGTATGTATTAATCCAACACATATATCAGCGTAGCATTTTCATACACGTGATCTTTGAAAACAAAGACCATGAAAGCCGGTTTCCCCTTTACTCATGGCAAGGCCTGAGTTCAACACTCTGGGTTCAATCCATGTCTGATTTACATCCATTAAATCTCCATTACATCTGGAAAAACTGAAGAAAGCGATGCTAAGTGATTTGCTCAAGATCACACTGAGTCAGTTAGGAATAGAATCAGAAGCTGACTTCTGTTGCCCTTCTATAACTGCTGCATGACAATGTAATAAAATGGAAAATACTACATGTCATTTCTGACTAAATTAGTGACTATTTAGTGGTACACACATGGAAAGAAGCTTTACCATGTATCCACTATTTTACACGAATGCAAAATTAAGCTTCTGGGGGAAACCTTGAACTATTTCAATTTGTGTGAAGATCTGATTTCAAGCCAATGATCTAGAATACCCTCCCCTCTCTAAACTCTAACCTCTATTTATCCCTTTAAATGTTTAAAATCTAGTGATGACCTTTTCTTTAATAATCTACACTTCACAATTAATTCACCCTTTCTTCTGATCATGTTTCCCAGGTACGTACTACATACTAACAGATAGTTCATGTGTAGAGATATACCTTTCTGCCGAGGATTAATAGCATGATTAAAGAACGTTTCACACTGAGTTTCAAGCATAAAGGAAGAAGTATTATTCAGTGACTGATTTTTATGATACACTTAACTTCCAAATCATTCTCATGTTACTTATCTGGAAAGGAGAACACTAACTTTAACAAGCACTAGAAATTAGCTGATTTAGGTAACTCATAGTATGACACTATGCTTTCTTTGCCCTTTGCTTCATTAATGTCTTCCTGAATCTTAACTTGGGATTCTTAACTTGCACCCAACCTTTGAGCACTGAAAACTACCATACTGGACACCCATTTCACAGGGTTAACATCACATTTCTAAAAGGAATGTATGAGCTCTGAAAGATCTGAAATAATGGTCTTACTGCTTTTCTCTTCTCATTTGTTTACTGTAGGTAACCTTTGATAGTCCTGTGGTAATGCTGCAGTTCTTGCATTTGGAGCCACAGTAAAATTACAGAATTCCCACAGGATCACATTGGGCCCAAATTCGCCCTTAGAATGCAGGTTGCACTTGCTTACACCAGAGCTGAATTTGTTAATTTGCTCCTCTTATCAACTATAATCTAATCACTGTGCTGTTGGAAGAAAATATTAATGGAGGGATCTACCAAAGATGTGGCCTAACTGTAATCCCCAAATACAAACATATAAATTTTGAGAAGACGAGTAAGTTTTCAAAGTCTGCACTAACTGACAGATCCAAATGTTAAAGTTCACATCCATTTTAATGCTAACGGTCAATTCATTAGGCAACATTTTTGTCCTAATTGGGAGAGAAATCTCTCCTTCTACTCTTCTGCGCTGCATGAGATGAGGGCAGAAGTCTGAGGAGTTTATGAGGAGAATAAGATCCTCCACTTAAATCCCATAATGTATGTGTGACGTAGTGGGGGTACTTGCTGGGCTGTGGTGACCCCTGCTGTCTGGAGCAAGACCCAGCAGGGAAAACCTCACTAGGCAGAGGTAATGCCAAACTTGTTGAACCAGTGGCCAGACACCCCCCATGGAGAGGAACAAAGGGAGGTGGATGCTGCCCTGGCTGGGGGGCAGGGCTGGAAGTTAGTGAGTTGGTGGCTGGCTGTCGGAGGGCATGGAGGAGAGCCTAGGGGAAGGGGCTGGAGTTTAGGGGCCCAGTCTCCCCATCTCAAGGGGGCCTGAGGCATCCTAGCCCAGTTCCTGTAACCAGATTACATCTGTGCTGCGCTGTGCTGGAGGAGCAATAAACCACCCTCAATTCCACTGGCTGGTGCAGTCTGTTTGTGCCATTTCGGGGTGCAGGAGATGGGGAACCCCCAACGCGCCGTCACAGTATGTTTGCTAACTTATGTAACTCTGATGGAAAAACCCATTACATCAATTTTCAGTACATTTTTACATGTTTCCTAAACTATACATACTGCAACCGTACAAATGCTTCCATGGTTTCCTAGAAGCTATCCAGGAAGGATGGGGATGAGGAGAAGACAAGGGGGTTTTGTATAACTCATACTTCAGCTGACT
Organism: Pelodiscus sinensis; assembly: GCF_052426305.1. Lineage (NCBI taxonomy): Eukaryota > Metazoa > Chordata > Testudines > Trionychidae > Pelodiscus > Pelodiscus sinensis. The sequence continues at coordinate 91,073,792 of NC_143053.1, forward strand.
ATTAAATTCTGTAAACTCCCACATAAAAGAACATTTGCAAAAGGGGAGAAGAGCTCACATCACAGCAGACATCAGAATAGGTTTTTAAGCAACTGTTGATAGGAATGTTGTACATCAGCAGATGTGTCATGTTTCCCCTGTAATCCAGTTCAAATGACTTATTTCATATTAAGTAGATGGGAAACAAAAAATAAAACATCAAATATTCACACACACCACCCACATCTCCAACCCTGACAGCTATGTAGCCATGTTTCAGTTCTTGCCTTTAGAAGTGTAGTGCACATAAAACTCACAAGTGCCTTAACCACAATGTTCCATATTTTTATAGTGCACCTCGTCAATGACACCACCCATTTGCTTGAACTGAAGCACGTACTTAAGTTCTTTTCTGGTCCAGGGCAGAGTGCTCAACCACATGCAGGACCAAACCCAGAGAGAGCATGAAAATCCCTGAGAACACAGAAGGTTTCCCTAGTATTGATTCGACTTATTCCCTCTGCACAACCTTTTCCTCCCATTTCACACATATGACAATGTCCTGACCAAGACTGTCTTATTGAGGTTTTCCCTTTGTCCACTCATCTGGAAGTATAATACTAACTGCCGGACTGACTAAAGGATACTTAGATACTGCCAGTTTGACAAAGTGTGAAATCTGACAAATTGCCTTTGCCCATTTTCAAAGTCGGGGTCTCATGTGATTACTGCATAGAGATGCACACTTTCAAAGGACAGAATGGATAAAGGCTAGGTAGTGTTAAGTGACAAGCATACTTCATGATTTTCTGGAACCCGATTTATTAGTTATACAGGCATGATATAAGGCAGACATCCCTGGCAACAACTGTTTTAATTGGGGGGAGGAGGGCAGTAATTCTTCCTGGCTCAGAGGAGAAGGGGTGGGGAGTATGTCCTTTTTGAACCAGAGGAAGTTTGAAGCCTGGAACATGATTCACATTCTGTTTCACTCCTCTTTCTGGCTGCCTGAGTAAACTCTCTAGGGATTTCATGACAGGTATAAAATGCAAGGTTAAGCTGAGATGACCATTTGGCCTTCATTTTATTGTAGATTGTTCCTAGAATATTTGTCTTTGTTCTGTTGTTTGCTTTTGGTTAAGAGCTGAGCCCTTGTGGTTTGCCTAGATATGCCCTAGAGTCTGCTGACCTTCCAATTTATCACCTGACAGCAGTGATTGTTTAGTGTAATTAAAAGTCAGTGCTAGCTTTTGGGATATATGCTATAATAAATGAACCATCTGAAATTAGGACTTAAATAATGAAGGGTTCAGGGACACGTAGACTGGTATTTGTTATGCATTATAATAGAGGAACTTTGCAGCTAATTGGACGCTAACTAAACCCCTTGGACATATTTCAAGTCACGTCAGTGTTTTGGGTTTTTTTTCCCCTCCCCAAGGAATCTGATAGGCCATGCAGCTTAGTAGTTCCTTTTTCTATCTTAATTACCACATTGAGTTGTGCTAATGTAGGTTTGCTTTAGAGTCATGTGTTATGATTATAACCCAAGCAAGAGTTGCTTCTGTAGGCATCAGAATTTAATTTAAACATCCCTCTATCAGCAAATACTGGTGGTGTGGTGGAGAATTAAACACCAATTTACTTCTGAAACTAAATCACTATATCCTCACATGCATGTTCCTAGCTCAGACTAAATTATGTGAATTACTGTGACCCATCCTCGTCGGCACGTGAACGAAACTTTGGAACATAATAATACTCCAAATACACTGTGCTATATCTGGAGTCATCAGTACTGTATATACAGAAGGCCACATAAGTATCCTTTCCATGAGCACATACAGTATCCAGAGGCATTGAAGGGAGATCTTTACTAAGCACGTATGATTTATTTTTATTTGAATCCTGAATCTTCCCCACATTTCCTTGACTAGATTGTAGTCACATGAATGCTTAAGAACAACAAAAGACGAGATCTCACAAACAGAAAATCAGTAAACATTCTACCTCACAATGCCTCTTGCAGACCCTAGGTTAGCAGTCACCAACCAGAAGATCAGGATCTACTGGTAGATCTTGGTGCCTCTGACAGCCTCCTGATCAAACCAGTCAGGGTCATCTATCAAGTGCTGGCACTGCAGTTGCCCCTACAACTTCTGTGCTTCTCCGGCCCTCGGCCTTGGAGCATCTTCTACCCCTCCCCGCTCCCGCACCAGGATCCTTCTGCTTGTTATGCATGATGGGAAAGACAGAGGAGGCAGCACTTCTGTCTCCCTCTTCCCATCTCTGTATCCCATCTCCACAGAGAGGGCATGACAAGCCTCAGGGTGGAGGGATCTTGCTGGCGGCTGCTCCGAAGTGTGACCGTGCTCAGCATACTTAAAGAGACAATGCAAATCTCTGTCTCTCACACACAGCGTCTCTCTCAACCCAACACATACTGTTGTTACCTTTTTTACTTCTTTCAAAATGTGTTGTTTTAAGTTTTTGACTGGTCTGTGCAGTTCATATCTTTCATTTTTCTCATGTTAAAATGTAATTCTTTGAGCAATGAGTTCTAAAATGCCTAACCATTGGGCTTGGAGCAATTAGCCCTAAGGTAATTTTACATATACAAGTTGGCTCTCCCTGGTTCAGCACCCTCAGGACCTGACCAGTCCTGGATAATGTGCTGGACCGGGGAAGGTCCCCTGACACCAGCAGTTCAGCCCAATGCTTTTCCCCACTGCCGGCTGGCCAGCCTCGGCTCCGCTACATGCCGGCTGGCACATGGGCCCAGCTGCACCACTTCTGCCAGGCTGCCATGACCCCAGCCCCAATTCCCCTCCAGGCTGCAGCTGCAGCTCCAGCCCTGATGCTGCCACGCAGGATACTGTGGCTCCACCATCATCTGTGCTGATGCAGCACTGACCAGGCTTCCCCTCCTGAGCTAACATGGTCCCAGACTCACTGCCGAGTGGTAGGCAGCCTTGATAGCACTCTGCCGCCACCTGGCCTGCCTTGGTGCTGCTGCTGCCGTGGTTGCTGCTGCCCCACTGCTACTAGACTCACCAGGCTCCCAGTTGCTGGCCCTTCTGCTCCAGGGCTCTCTCATCCAGAACACCCATGGTCATGGATGTTGCTGGACAACATATATATATGTTTTCTACTGGTGGTGCACAGCTGCACATTGATTCACATAAAATTTATTCCCTCTATTTGTTTCCGTCAATGTACGGAACACTGGCAGTGAGCCTCTGGAACTGGGCTCAATCTTCTGGAGGCTCCTACAACCAAATTCCGAGATCGACCTCTAGCAGTCCAACAGCACAGCCAGGCTAAGGCAGATACCCCACTGCCCTGGCCCTGTACCGCTCCTGGAAGTGGCTGACACATCCCTGTGGGGCACTGCCAATCTTTTCACTCCTCTGCCCCTGTAGGAGTTGGGACAAGGAGTCTGCATACCCTGCCCTTGCCTGCAGGCACTGCCCCCACAGCTCCCACTGATGGGAACAGGGAGCCCCGGCGATTCCTGTGGAAAGAGAGCAGTGCATACAGCCACCTACCCGCTCCCCAGGAGCTGCTACTGGACATCACAGCTGCTTTCAGGAGCAGCACAGGACCAAGATGGGGTGAACTTGTCTTAGCTCCACTACCTGGGAGCTACCTGAGGTAAGCGGTGCTCAGCCAGAGCCCGCATCCTGACCCCTACCCAACCCTGAGCCCCTCCTGCTCCTAAACTCTCTCTCAGAGTCTGCACCCTGGATGCCCTCCTTCTCTAGTGGTACCAGATCTCTCTGCCCCATTTCACCTGCTCCCTCCCCTGCTGTTGACTCATGTCCCAGCTTACTCCCAGCTCTGCTCCTATCCTCCTCCTTCACAGTTCCTGGTCCTAAACCTCTACCTCCATTTCCCCTTCCTTGCTACCATCCCCTCCATCTCCCCCCAGCTCCTGCCATGCCCACACTCTTATTCTACTTCACTCCCTCCATGGTTCCTGCCCCAACTCCCAGCTCCAGATTCAGTCAAGATACCCCCCCATACGTCGTGATCCTCCACCCCTGATTCCCCAACTGCCTGCCCCAGCCTGGTGAGTGAAAGTGGAGGAAGTAGGTGGGATGGAGTGAGCAGGATGGGGCTTCATAGAAGGGTGAAGAAGAAGGTGGGGCAAGGTTATTGGGGTCTGAGGTAGATCCTGGATTGCAGTTAAATTAAAAAATGATCTTGTACTTACAAAAGTTACAGGCCACTGTCCTAGGCATGCAACCCCTGCACACCTATCACCATATCCTTTTGTGGGGATTGTAATTAGAGGGTTGGCAATGGAGCCATAGACCCACTTTTCCAAGCCATCAGGAAGTCTCTGTCCTCTCTTCAGCACAAGGGCTAGAAATCTTCCTGATTTTAATATGGGCTATGCAAGGTGAAAGCTCCTTGCACCTCTATATCTATAAACCCAGGTACAGGCCAGACAGTCTGATACTTCACTAACTCCACTTAAAGTGTAATACAAAATAGTTGAGAATAGTTTCACACAGGAAAGTGTTGATTCTGTTTGCTGTTATTTCTGAGGTCACACCTTTTGTTGTTTGAATATACAGATGGCTGCCACTTCCTAAAGTGTTTGGGATTCACAAATACAATATTGCCAACTCCAAAGAATCCTGGGAAAAACATCTGCCCCGCCACTCGATTTACTTGGATGATATTTCAGTTAGAAATTAAAGTCTGCTAATTCTGCAAGACTTGCAGAAGTGAAGAGAACCAGTTAACTTATCATTGTAAGTGAAGGATTGTGTATAGAAGAGACAGTCAAAATGTGTTAGCTATGACCTATTTCAAATTGAGAAACTCCAGCTTTCCCCAAATGAAAGTGAACTCTTCTCAGCAACAGCTAGTTTTCTTGACCCATGACTTATTCAACAAGTCATACTACTGCAATACCAACAAAAAAAGTTTTAGTGTAACTTTTAATAGTCAGTGAAGAAACAGCAATTTGTGTGGCTCTGTCATGATATGTGCACATTTCCTCCTGTTCAGGCATGGCTAGTGGAGTGCATGGACACTGCCGTTGACTTTATGGGGGGCCTCCAGGCTTCACAACCCCTACAATCCAAGGTCTAGGGTGAAGGCACTTGTCTCAGTGCCCCTGGGACAGCATGTACTAATCGCCAGAGACTGTACAGCAGCCCTTGCTCAGAGCCAGAGTCAGTAGGGACTTCCAATATGCTGACTTCATCCAAGTGGAAGGTTCCACTTGCTCACCCACTCAGGGTCGCTTCCTTCTGTACTGAGTGGGCTGTCAGTCCAACAAGTCTCAGGATCTCCAGATTCCTCAGTGTAGGCAGCTTCCTGGAGCGCCATTGGCTGTGGAAGCTTAATCTGAGCCTCTGGGTCCTCAGCTCCTGAGTGGTGGGTCTGTGGCTAGTTCTCAGTAGGAGCTTCCACCACACAGTTTCCCTCCCAAATTGAGCTGAGTTGCTAGTCACTCAACACTTCCAGCATTCTGAGTACAGTCAGAGGGGCGGGACTTCCTCCATACAGAGTGTGGAGTTAACCCCTCCCAACCTAGTGCAGGGTATGCTCACCCTGTCACAGGATCCTTATGGTGTTTGCTGTTTTGTTCTTAGAGAGAAACAGCCAAAATGTCATCCAAATCCATCTTACCTAGGATTGATGGCTGTGTAAGTTAATATACCTCTCTCAAAGAGGTGACATTTAGAAGCTTTTAGCTTAATCCCACAGAGCTGTAACTGTTGCACTAACTATTCTCCTTACATTCACCATATGTTCTTCAAAAGGTATGGTATACAATGATATTATTCAGATATGGAATACCAACCTGATCCCTAAAATCCACAGGGTATTTTTCATACACACCTGGAAGGCAACAAATACGTTTGTTAAATCAAATGGGATTCTAATCTCTTCATATAGACCCTATGGAGTAATAAAAGCGGTGAGATAAGTACTTTGTTCAGCTATGAAACCTTGAAGGCAGGCCTTCTCTTGATCTAAAACAGAGCAAAGGTTTACTTTCTTATTCAGGCAGAATAGCTTTGGATTTGAGGAATACTCTGGTAGAGTATTTTTATATCCGATTCCTGACACCGACCATACTTTGTCCAGATACATGCTATTGGCGATGAAGAACAGGATGACCAATAGATACATCTTCTATTTAGAAGATCTTGCAGATATTCCATTATCTTTTTTAATATAGCAAATGTGGCACTGAGATGTCTTTTGTACAGTATTGTCGATATAATTGGAAATGCATTTGCAGATTGTTGGTCTGTCCCAGGTTTTCCAGAGAAAACTAGGGATTCTTCTTTCAACATCCCTTTGTATATCTGAAATATCGCCCGTTCACAGCATGTTCAAACAGATCTCAATCATCCTCTTTGTTTAGAGGCTGTTCTCTTTCCCAAATCTCCTTTGGCACGGTAAGGCTTTTTTTTTCCTGAGTATCCACAAGTTTTTGTTTGTTTAAACGTCCTTTGGAACAGCACTATGATTTGATTGTCAATGGGGATGTTTAGATCATCCTGTAGCTATTTTTACCAGTGTCTTATGCTCAAATCCTTACGCCTCTGAGCAGCAGTGCATGTCTTGCACATTGCTGTTAAAATCTTTCAGTACTCAAGCCTGCATGAGCCTAACATGTTACATAAGTGGTTTTTCCTCTGGAGACAAATACATCCATTCTCTACAATTTAAGCATGCACAACTTCTCTGGAACGTTATTTCTGATAAAGTTTGAAAGAGGCTATACTTTTCTGATGCTTCAAAATTGGTAATTAAACTATATGAAATGTGTACAAGTCTAGGGGCTGGTGACTTATTAAATGAATTGTAGCAACGGTATTGGACTATCTTCTCAATAACATTATGGGCAGTTGTTAAGTTCTCTAACTTGTGTGGACTGAGCAGCACAGGAACAGTCAAGATCTTATTGACTTTACTCAATCGGAGCTGGACTTCAGTGCAAGGGCTTTGAGTTCATTGGCACATAGATAGTTTGAGGAGCTGAATGTCAAAGAGTATGTCTAGACTGCATTACTCTGTCGGCAGAGGGATGCAGATTAGGCAGGTCGAAATTGTAAATGAAGTGGGGATTTAAATATCCCATTCTTAATTTGCATAAACATGGCCACCATTTTTGCCAACTCAGCACTTTGTCTGCAAAAAGGGGCAGTCTAGAGGGGGATCGGTCAAGAAAGAAAACCTTTTTCGACAGATCCCTTATGCCTCCTGCATGGAGGTGTACAGGATCTGTCGAAAAAGGCTTTCTTTCTCAACAGATCCCTCCCCAGACTGCCTCTTTTTGCCGACAAAATCTTGAGTTGGCAAAAAACGGTGGCCATTTATATGCAAATTAAGCGTAGGATATTTAAATCCCACTTCGTTTGCAATGTCAACCTGCCTAATGTGCATCCCTCTGCCGATAGAGGGATGAAGTCTAGACATACCCTAAGATGCGTCTTAGAGGAATTATTTTCCACCCACTGATGTAGCCATGCATGCATGTGGTCCAGTGTCCATGAGTTTGCATTTTTTTTGAGAAAACACCACACCATACATTGTTCCAACTAAGTCAGCAACTCTGGCTTGCTGCTTGCGTGTTAGGTGGCAACACAACACCACTTCTGGTAAATTAGTGTCATTTTTGTCTCTGTAGTTTTATGCTTTTCCTGCCTAATACTGATGTAGACTTTGGGATACTGAGTTTTGCCAGCCACTCTCAGCTCTGCAGCAGTGATCCACTTCCTTCCTCCCTCCCTCCCCCCCCCTTCCTCCTGGTCAGTTTCTCGATTGAGCTTCTCTGCATGGCATCCTAGTGGCGGAGCATTTTTTGCATCTGCATCTGAAATAGTGGTCAGAAAGTTCTGCTTTTACCAAATTGGCTGCAGCTAACACCACCTTCTCTCATCTTCTTGTCTGCAAGCTCTTCCTCCTATTATCAGTCCTTTTGCCATGTGTCCAGACCTGGCAAATCCATTACTTAATATTGATTTAATCTTTCAAGCTTTTAATTTTATCAGTATTGATCTTTAATTCCCTTATCTGCGAGTTACCTTTGGAGAGTTCAGTTCCCTAGGGTGAAGGTATTGCTTCACACTCTGGCTTTTGCTCTGCATACAGTGATTTCACAGATATACACTTTACTGCCTTAACATATGCTTCACACCCTGCTCCATTTTTTTTTACCTCACTGCTTTCAGCACTCTTCAGTTTCTCAGATAAGATCCCATCTGCAGCCTGGTTATCTCTGAAATAAGGTTACATGACTATTTGAATATTGTCATTCTCTAATCCTGCCAGGGTTGAAGGAGGGAACATGCTCTGTAGAAGGATGAGATCGGATTTTAGGTCAGAGTCTGGTTTCTGTGAAGCAACTGATACTTTGTCAAATGAACAGTTCTGACTAGAAAATCCAGAGGTGACTCTTGGATTCTGTGGCTGCTCTACCAGCAGAAGGTGAAATTCAGTTGCATCTCTTTCCTGCTGATAAGACCTTACAATGCACCTCAGTTTTGGCATAATCTGATCAGATTCCTCTTTCAGGTAGGTCCCGTTGCTCAGCCCTGGTCAAACTCCTCAGACAACGGCATCCATAATCTCTTCCTCTGTGCATCCTTTTCAAATTTCTCTTGCAATTTGATGAGACAAATTGCTAAACTGTCTTTTTTGCTTGGGGGTGCCAACTCTTCTATTATTTTAAAGCCCCTTTTTGACATGAGGATGACCAGTTTTTCATTGGAGTTTGGATTTTAATTTCCTTCATGCTTTCCTGACAATATTATTTCAAGCATCTTTAATTTTTCACACAGCGTTTTGGAAATGTTTCTACTTTAGTGGTTTCAATTTGATTTTTTTTGGCTGTAGCACTGAGGTGTACAATCTTCTGCCTTAACTCCAGCAGTGCAAGCTATCCCTGATCTTCCAGTTCTCCCAGATTTCCTCCTCGAGAGGCTTATTTTATGTTTAACACAAAAGTAACTTTTTGCCATTTTACCATAATTTGTCTTAGAAACACCCAGAGAGTCACAAACTTATCTTAAATAGAATCATAGAATACTAGAACTGGAAGCAATCTCGAGAGGTCATCATGTCCTGTCCCCTGCATAGGACCAAGCTCATCCTTTAGCTGATATGAGTCCTCCTACCTCCATAAGAATGTCCTCTAATTCTCTCTCAGCCATAGACCTTATAAAAAAAATAATAAAAAAATCTTGTGCTCTGCTTCCAGATTAAATTTCTTTGCAAAAATCACTTTTTTGTTACTATTACCTTCTGGCCATTTTTACCAGAATGGGGAAGGTCAGATCACTGCAGTTCAGCCTCTTTCTCTTGGTTCATAACATGTTACACTCCCAGACCGGTGATGGTTTCAAAATGGAGGCTAATGTTTAGTTGTAATCCCCCCCACATGCACAAGAGCTTGTACAAGTTCCACTGTGACTCCCACTCATTCATGTCAGAATACACCAAACTCTTCTGGGGCCACACACACACACACACACACACACACGGTTTCAGTGCTGCATCCCCATTAAACTCTTCAGAGGAGATCCAAAACCTCATAGGGACAGGGCATAAGAAAACATAACCCTGGTAATCCATTCTGGGTGCTTTTCTCAGGCAATGTTGAGAGGCTGGACTTCTTTAACATTAATTAATTGAATCACCCAATTCCAGAGGAATGGTGAGTAGCAGCAGAAAACAGGATATGGAAGTGGAGGTATATTGCCAAACCAATTAAATTTTTTTTTCTGATTTGAAAACCCAGCCACGACTAACTTATTGACAAAGCACGGAAAGGCTAATTTTGATTCGAAGACTGTCCTATCTGCTGCCATTGCATCCTTCTCCTCTAGCAGTGCTGCAATTTGTTCAGAGAAAAGTACTAATATTTTGGGGCCTGGTGAGCACCCAGGAGTATCCTGGAGTGGAGATGACAGATCAGGGCACTACATGATGTGATGGATAACACAGGTAAATGGAGGTTGTAACAATCAGGGAATTTGCCTATACATGCTGTGAATTCTGTATGAAAATATGAATTCTTCATGTACCTTTAACATGCTACAAATTGAATGTAAGGAGCTAATTTACCTTCTCTGTTATACTTTTACCTCTATGATGGACTGAAATTCCAAACTGAAGTTGTACAGAGCTGACAGCGGAGGCTTTTTAACTTGGGATCAAGCCCCTGATTCATACTGAGAAAGTCGAGTAATTGGCTAGTTACTGTAGGGGCCAGAACATGGAATTAAGAAGCCTGCAAAACAAATAGGAAGGGTTAGAAATCAAGGAACTATGATGTGATTGGAATGACAGGGACTTGGTGGGATAATTCACGTGACTCAAGAATTGTCATGGATGGTATAAACTGTGCAGGAAGGACAGGTAGGGAGGAAAAGGTGAAGGAGTTGCACGATATGTAAGAGAGCAGTGTGATTGCTCAGAGCTCCAGTATGAAACTGGAGAAAAGTCTATTGAGAGACTTTGCGGGTTAAGATTAGAGGTGAGAGCAACAAGGGCGATATCATGGTGGGTGTCTGCTATAAACCACCAGACAAAGAGGATGAGTTAGAAGAAGCTCTCTTTGGACAACTAACAGAAGTTTCCAAATCACAGACCCTGGTTCTCAGAGGATTTCAAATCACCCTGACTTCTGCTGGGAGAGCAATACAGCAGTGTGCAGACAATCCAAAAAGATTATGTACAGTGTTGGGGTCAATTTCCTGGAGAGAGTGCTGGAGGAACCAATATGCTCCTCTTGATCTGTGCTCACAAACAGGGAAGTATTGACAGAAGTAGAAGTAGTAAGTGGCAACTTTGGCAGCAGTGACCATGAGATGGTTGAGTTCAGGATCCTGACAAAAGGAAGAAAGGAAAGCAGCTGAATACAGACCCTGGGCTTCAGAAAAGACTGACTCCCTCAGGGAACTGATGGGCAGTATTCCCTGGAAAGCTAATATGAGGGGGAAAGGAGTCCAGGAGAACTAGTTGTATTTTGAAGAACCCTAACTGAGAGTTGTGACAGACCCAAACCAACAGTCTGCTGCACTCTGGTGGAAGGCAGATATACAGGGCACTGGATAAGTGGTTCTCTCTTCTGTCACAGGGAAGACTCACCACCACAGTGCCTTCCGCTGTCAGTGTCTCCCTATGTCCTCATTCTACTCACTCCCTTCTCGACCCGCATCACTCCAGGCCTGTGGCATCATTTCAAAGGGGCAGCATTGCCCTATTGACTATCAAATAGCTACTACAAAAATGCACCAACTATTTGATTAGTCAATTACATGACCACTTAATAGCCTTACATTGAACACCTGCAGCCAATTAAAGCCATTTGTGCTGCTTTAAAAAGTTCCCCCCAGGTAAGGAGAGGGGGAAAGACAAAGAGTGATGGACCAGAAGGAGGAAAGGTGGAAAAAGAAGCTGTCTGTGAGTGGAGGACTGGATAGCAGGAACCAGAGGAAGACATCTGGAGGGATTGTTTGGGGAACTGGCCCAGGGAAAAAGCTGAAGCTGCCAGTTTTGAAGGAAAAACAATCCTGACCATTGCTGCTACCTTAGGGTGCCTGGACCAGAACCTGGAGTAGCGAGCAGGTCCAAGTTCCTCCCAAACCTGCCCCATATCAACACAGACTTTCTCTAGAGAGGAGATCGGGATTATCAAGGGGTTTCACCCCCAAACCATGAAGTAGGCTGTGGTGAGTACGGCTCAATAAGCTAAGGACCCTGCCTTTTGTCAAGAGACAGAGGCTGTGTGAAGGGCCACAGCAAGCCTCTGAGGCTAGTATTATCCTCCAGTAGTGCCAGACCCATGGGGCACAGCCAGAGCTTTCCAAGGGTTTAGATACAAACCATCCCAAGGTGCAGAACGAATAGCAAGTATGGCAGGTGACCAACTTGGCTCACCACAACTTGGCAGGTGACCAACTCAAAAAGGAAGCTTACATCAAGTGGAAACTTGGACAGATGACTGGGGATGAGTACAAAACTATTGCTTGAGCATTCAGAGGTGTAATTAGCAAGACCAAAGCACAACTGGAGTTGTAGCTAGCAAGGGACGTGTAGGATAACAAGAAGGAGTTTTTACAGGTGTTAGCAATAAGCAGCTCAGGGATAGTTTGGAACCCTTATTGAATGGAGAAAGTCACTTTGACACAGATGATGTGGAGAAAGCTGAAGTACCCAAATACCTTTTTTATCCCCCCTTCATCTTCACAGACAAGGTTATCTCCCAGACTGCTATGCTATGCAGCACAGTACGTAGAGGAGGTGAGCCACCCTCAGTGGTGAAAGAACAGGTTAAGGACTATTTGGAAAAACTGGACATGCACAAATCCATGGGGCCAGATTTAATGCATCTGAGGGTGCTGAGAGAGTTGGCTGGTGTGACTGTAGAATCAGTGGCCATTACCTTTGAAAGTTCTTGGTGCTTGGGGGAGTTCCTGGATGATTGTAAAAAGGCAAACGTAGGGTCCATCTTTAAAAAGGGGAAGGAGGAGAATTTGAGTCCTTATAGACCAGTAAGCCTCACCTCAATCCCTGGAAAAATCATGGACGGGATCCTCAAAGAATCCATTTTGAAGTACTTGAGGGACGGGAAAGTGATCAGGAATAGTCAACATGAATTCACAAAGGGCAAGTTATGCCTGACCAACCTGATTACCTTTTATGACGAGGTAACTGACTCTGTGGGTACAGGGAAGGCAGTGGATGTAATGTATCTTGACTTTAGCAAAACTTTGGACACAGTCTCCCCCAGTATTCTTGCCAGGCAGTTGAAGAAGTGTGGATTGGATGAATGGATAATAAGGTGGAAAGAAAGCTAACTACATTGCTGGTCTTAATGTGTAGTTAGCAACCAGTATCAAGCAGTGTGCCCCGGTATTGGTCGTTGGGCTGATTTTGCTCATTATCTCCAATAATGACCTAGACGAGGGGATGGATTGCACCCATGACAATTTTGCAGAGGACACTAAGCTCTGAGAGCAGTAAGAATGTTGTAGGGTAAGGATAGGACACAGAGTGACCTAAGAAATTGGAGGATTGGGACAAAAAAAATCTAAGGGTCAACAAGGACAAGTGCAGAGCCCCGAACTTGGGATGGAAGACTCTCAAACATTCTTACAGGCTGGGGACTTATTGGCCAAGGGATGGTTCTGTAGAAAAGCACCTGGGAATTACAGTAGATGAGAAACTGGTTATGAGTCAACAGTGTGCTAATGGCACATTAGACTGTTTGAGTAGGAGCACTGGTGAAGCCACATCTGGAGTACCAAGTCCAATTTTGGGTCCCCAGTATGGAAAGAATATGGACAAACTGGAGACAGTCCAGTGGAGGGGGAAAAAAATTAGGGGAGCAGGACATATGGCTTCCAAGGAAAGGCTGAAGGGAAATGGGCTTATTTGGTTTGCAGAAGAGTGAGGGGATTTGATAGCAGCCTTCAACTACCTGAAGGGAGGTTCAAAAGAGGATGGAGCTACACTGTTTTCAGTGGTGACAGATTACAGAACAAGGCACAATAGGCTCAACTTGCAGGAAGGGTGGTCTAGGTTGGATATTAGGAAAAGCTATTTCACTTGTAGGGTGAAGCACTGGAATGAGTTTTTTAGGAAAGTAACCCTCCATTATTGTTTTTTTAAGGCCAGTTTTGAGAGAGTGCTGTCTGGGATGATTTAGGCTGTGCTTTGGGCCTTGTGAGGTCTCTTCCAACCCTAATCTTCTACAATTCCATTGGTTTTAGCTGGCAGACTGGCTCAAATCAGGAAAACTGACTTGTCAAGAAAGAGGGCACCTTGCAGAGGTCTGGGGTTCCCTGGGCAGGCTGAGGTAACAATAATCAGAGGCATTGGAGGGTTGTAAAGGGCAGGGATGGACCTATTAGGAATCCTTGGCCTCTTTCTTCAGATCCAGGAGAAAAATGGTTGTCAAAGCCTAATGAGGCAATAGAGCCTCACCTACCTGAACAATGCTGGCCCCTGCAGGACTTACAAGAGAAGGGTGAGCTAGAGTGAGGGCGATGGCATTCAGTGTGTATTTCTCATTCTTAAATGAAAAGCAAGAGAGTATTAGAACCCTGTGAAAATGTGAACCATGCCTGCTTGTTATGACCCTCTGTCCCCTTATAGTGACACCTAAATTATCTAAAGATTGGTGAATGGGCTACAACCTTGGCAAAGAGCCATGTGGCTTTTGAGCTCATGTAGTAGAGACATATACACTAACCCAGTGGAGGTCTACCTCTGGCCCATAGACCACACATGGCTCAGCAACACAAGTCGCTGCAAGGCTGCTAGACAGGTTGTTTACCTTGCACCTGCAGGTACAGGTACCTGAAATTCCCATTGGCCAGCACGTCTCTGTGGCCTGTGCAGCTTTGCATAGCTTTCATTGGCTAGGAACATTGAACAACAGCCAGTGGGACCAGCACACGGTTGTATCTGCAAACACAACATAAACAGCCTTTCTTGCACCTGTCAGTGGCTTACCCTAACAAGTCATGTACAGCATGGAGGATGCATGTTGCCCACCATGACACTAAGCTTCAGAGATTCCAGTTTTAATCCCACCAGCCAATGACAGGCGCCTGTCAGTGTTACAAGTTTGCTTGGCAGTAATCTGAGTGAACTAAGCTCCCAAGATGGATCCCAGATCTGCACCCCAAAAGTCTACTTTGGAGCCCCAAGAAAAAAAAAAAAACACAGTGACTGGGCAGCTTAAAACACCTCTGAATTCACTGGATAGATGCCTTCAGAATAGTTTGATTGCCAAGAGGAGCCACTTGACTGAACTGCCAATTCCTCAAATACACTGCCTCACCATTCTCCAGGCACACACTCAAGTGACTATCAATATTGATTCATTTGAAATGCCACCAGGCTACGGCCTCCTTTGTTGGTGGTGGTTTTGGTTCCATGTTAACTCCCTCTGAGCTATTGCTCTCTCTCTCATTCTCTACTTTGTTATTGTTGTTGTTTTGTTTCTTTTGTTCTACTGCAAAACACCCTCTTTCTCTTATCTCACAAGGAGCTTTACAATGGTTGAGAGAGCATTTTCAAACTCCTAGCCATTTTAGTTTTCGTACACTCTTATGTACATAAAATAATTTGCACAAGTTTGACGAAGAAACCACGAGGGATTGCGGACAGCAGCAGAGTAAATCCAGGAGAGCTATTTACAGAAAAAATAATTAATATTTTTGTCTTTGCTGATAAACAGTTAAACTCTGCCATTTTTTATCTTGTAATTTAACCTGATTCACTCTTAGGGGTTACATTCAGAAAAACGTCCGTTCTCATTCAGCAAAAGTACAGGAAGGAAATAATTTGCATTGCAACTGGAAACACAAATCCTATTTGGCAATTCCTCAATTTATATCAATATCAATAAGAATGTAACTGAATTCCCCTTACACCAGAATTCCTTCTACAATATTGGCCTCACTTATCTATATAGACATAACCCAAAAACATTCTCTCATCATGTCCCAAAGACCAGAAGGATATCAAATATATATAATTTTTTTTCATTTTTTTCCCATTCAATCCTGAATGCTTTCACATAGGCCAACTGCCTATTTAACGGTGGTCCCTTCAGATGCAACACCCTCCTTTCATTCTTACTCTTTCTTCTCAATTCTTAACTTCACTGCTTTGTTATTTTTAAATTGACAGGATCATAATTCTTCAAGGTATGCTGCCTTTATTTGAATTTCTCTACCGTGCACTATTATACACACACACACACACACACACACACACACACACACACACACACACACACACACACACACACACACACACACACTTCAAATAATCACCATTTATTCAGTTATTCTACTGTCTTTTTTTCCAATCAGTTCTATTTTGGTTTAACGCTGACCCAGTAACAAATTCATTATCAGATTATCTTCAGCCAGTTCTCCTCTTCATCTACTGGTTTTAAAGGTTAATAAGGTTTGAAAAGTAGCAATGAAAATTCACTAATCTCACATTTTTCTAACTGAGTACCAGTTCATAAGCCAATAACCCAGTGCTTAATTTTTAATGAAAGAGATGCCTGGGCACAAGTTATTTTTTAACTTTTATAATTATTGCAACAAGCCCAGAGGTGAGGGGCTATGAATTCCGAAGTCTAGAGGGTGAGGGCTCAGCGCTGGCCCAAACTAAGCACTGAAGTAACCTCTATTTTTTGATTAGCAACTGAAATAAGTCCTTGAAATATACCTGTCATTGAGGTCCTCTTTGTAACCCATCTTGATTTTAATTCTATACTACTAATCAGAATTACCATTTCCATTTATAATCCCAAATTCTGGAGATTATAATTCTGCCCTTTTAATTAGCCTGGAACAGAAACAAAGCATTATTCCCCCCACCCTCTCTCTGGTATGACTTCTTTTTAAAAAGTCATTTAGATGAGGTATTGGGGAAGGAGGGGAAGGATGAAGAGGGAACCTTATTCTAGTCAGATTGTGTCAGGAATTCTTGCTGCTTTAAAAAAAATTGTAACCATGCAGTTATTTGGAAGTATGAGTGATCACATACAATAACAGTTCTATCTTCATTATTGTAGTGTAAAAAAAATAATAGGGTGTAAGGTTGTGAACTTGATCCAAAGCCCATTGAGACCAATGGGAATCTTTTAAATTGATTTAAAATGGGGTTTTGGTCAAGACTGGATTACAGAGCAGCCCCAGAGAACAAACTGAGCATCAGGTCCTGATCCCCTTTTTGCTTAGCCGTTCTCCAGCTGTCTTTGTGAAACAGATCACTATCTTCTACACGCTGTTGGTTGCTCTAGCCAGCAAAGGGGAAGAAGAGATGGAACCTATACCATCTCCTGCTCCCGGACCTTTTATATCTCTGCCCTACATGCTTGATATGACCCCGGGAAGATGAAAAGTGACTACGGGCTTGGGAAGAAGGGATGAAGGAGTTGGGGGTGCAGGTTGTTATCCTTCCAGTCAGGGGGAGGGACCCAAGCAGAGAGAGATGTATCCTGGAGATGAATGCCTGGCTGCAAGGATGCTGTTGCCAGCTGAGCTTTGGATTCCTTAACCATGGGATTCTGTTGAGGAAGAAGTACTGCTAAGCATTGATGGACTCTAGTGAGCAAGAGCATCTTTGGGTATAGAGTGAGTAAGCTAGTGAGGAGGACTTTAAACTAAATTTGATGAGGGCAGGTGACAAAAACACACACGTAAGTCAAAAACATTGAGACCTGGGAGAAAGTTCAGAATCTGGGGGGAGCAGGGACCATTATAGCAGGGATAAGGGAGAGACAAGAGAGAACATAAGGGGGAAATGAAATCAGTATTTTAGACGTCTGTATATTAAAGCAAGAAGTATGGGAAATAAGCAAAAAGAATTTGAAATGCTAGTTAATATAAATAATTAAGATATAGTTAGCATTACAGATTTGTTGGGATAATACACATGACTGGAACATTGGTACGGAATGGTATAGGTTTCCCAGGAAGGACAGACAGATCAGGGGAACAGGGAAGAGGTGTTTTCTACATTAAAATGTATACTGTTGGACAAGCGATGGCATGGAAATAGGAGACACATTTGTTGAGCATCTCTAAGGGTATGTCTACACTACAGCATTAATTCGAGTTATCTTAATTCAAAATAGTTAATTCAAATTAAGCTAATTCGAATTAACGTGTCTACACACAAAATGCAGTTCGAATTAGCATTTTGCTAATTCGAAATACTGCATCCACACTGACTGGACACAGACTCACATTTAAGGCCAGCCAGAACCAGGTCAGGCAGGTCATCAGGTCAGGAGTGTCTGTGTGTGGCTGCTGCCTGAGACTGACGCCTGTGCTTAAAGGGACACTTCCCCTCCGCTCCTCAGACAGCCGGTTCTCAGGTGTCCCTGCTTGCTTGCCTGCCTCGATGAGGGACAGCAAAGCATGTGTGTGTCTGCGTGATCTGGTTGCCCTCACTCGGGACATCACAGCACTCTGTAACATGAAGCCACAGCTGCTCCTGGGCACTCCAGTGCTTCTCGTGGACATGTTGCTGCGAGGCAGGCTGCCATACCGGAGGTCCATCAGGGGACTGTCAGTAACCAGGAGGCCCTGAAGGAGAGTTCCCACTCTGAGGAGCTCTAAGAGCCTCCCTGGTCTTCCCCATTGGGGGCTTGTGCCTCATTCCTCCCTCACGTCCTTCCACTTACCCCTTCCTAATCCCCTCTCCCGATGTCAACTTATTTCTTGCCAAAAACAAACTCTCTTTATTGACCAAAACTGGTGGGAATGAGGGGGAAACCTGGGAGGAGGGATCTGGAAGGGGGAGGCAAGGGGAGGAAGGGGGAGGAAAAGCTCAGGGTTGGGGGTCTTGCCAGATCAACTTGATTGTCATGCAAACCTGCTCCTGGGTTCACATGTGGCCTTCGGTGGCCAGGCTGGCAGCTTTCCTGACATAAATGGCTGCATTCCTCTGTCTACTGCAGAGATCATGGACATTGGGGGCATCCCCCCAAACCTGAGTACGGTCCACCCCTATCTCTGCCCTGGACCAGGAAGGCACCTGCCTTCTCCGGGCCCTAGCAGGCTCCTGGCAGTGGAGGGCTGGCTGCCAGTGGCTTGCTGGCTCATGTTTTGGGCCACTGGGTTGGGGCAGTGACTGCTGGCTCTGGGTTGGCAGGCTTAGAGCTGGTACAGACACTGTGGCCAGAGTCTGCCCCTTTAAGGGCTCCGGGGAGGGAGAAGAGTTTTCCTGGTTTGGCCCAGAGTGGCCACCAGGAGAAACTGGCAAGGCTAGAGGCCAGCTAATTCAGACTAAGTGTCTACACAGCGCTTATTCCGAATTAGCTAATTAGAGTTTGGCGTTACTCCTCGTAGAATGAGGTTTACCAAACTTGAATTAAGTGCCCCGCTATTTCAAATTTAATTCAAAATAGCAGTTTGCTTGTGTAGACGCTATGGAAGTTAATTCAGAATAACTGCTGTTATTCCAAATTAACTTTGCAGTGTAGGCATACCTTAAGTAAGTATGAAAGGGGCAAAAAACAAAAAACGAGGTAATGATAGAAGTCTACTATAGACTATCAAACCAGAAAGAAGAGGTGAATGAGTCTATTCTTTAAACAACTGACAAAAATCTTTCAAAGCACAGGACTTGGTGATGGGGGACTTCTGCTATCGAGACCTCTGTTGGGAAAATAATGAAATATGGCAGATTGTCCAATAAGTTTATAAGCTTCAGAGGGTAACAGAGGTAGTCTGTAACAGGAAAAAGTTTAAGAAACAACAAATAGTCTAGTAGCAGCTTAAAAACTAACAAAAACATGTAGATGGTATCATGAGCTTTTGTGGGCAGAAACCCACTTACTCAATATTTCAGAAGGTGAATAAAGCTACTAGGAAAGAGGGTGATCTAGATTTGATTTTGACAAATAGGGAAGAACTGGTTGAGAACTTGTAGGTGGAAAATAGCTTAGATGGAAGTGATCATTAAATGATAGAGTTCATGATTCTGTGGAATGGTAAGAGAAAAAACAGCGCAATTAAGACTTCAGCAAACTCAGGGAGCTGATAGACAAGATCTCCTTGGAAGCAAGTGTAAGGGGAAAAAACAAAAGAATTAGTAATTTTTCAACTGCGACATTATTACAAGCACAAGAGCAAATAATCCCTCTGCATAGGAAAGAAGGGAAATATGGCAAAAGGCCACCCTGGCTTAACAGGGAGATCTTCAATTATGTAAAACTCAAAAATAGAGTCCTACAGAAAGTGGAAATCAGGTTGAATTACAGAGGATGAATATAAATCACATAACACAAGTCTGCAGGGACAAAATTAGAAAGGTCAGGGCTCAAAACAAAATTACACTGTTAGAGGCATAAATGATAACAGGAAAACATTCTACAAATACATTAGAAGCAAGAGGAACAAGGACAGAGTAGACCTCTTACCTAACAATGGGCAGGGAGAACAACAACAAAAAATGTGGATATAGCAGAAGTGCTTAATGACTGACCAAAAAGGTTAGTAAAAATTGGATGTCACATATAGTGAACGTCAGTGAAAATGAGGCAGGATCGCAGGCTAACATAGGGAAAGAAGTTAAAAATTACTTATCTAAATTAGATATTTTCAAGTCACCAAGGTCTGATGAAATCAATCATAGAATAATGAAAGAGCACACTGAGACAATATCTGAGCCATTAAATGATTATCTTTGATGAAAAGTCATGGAAGATGGCACAGATTACAGAAGATTGGAAAAGGGCAAATATGGTTCCCATCTATAAAAAGAGAAATAAGGACAACCCAGAGAATTACAGACCAGTCAGCTTAACTTCAATACCCAGAAAGATAATGGAGCAAATAATTAAGCAATCAATTTGCAAAACATCTAGAATATGCTAAGGTTTCCCATAAACGAAACTAGGAAAATATAACATTGGTGGAGCTACTACAGGTGGGTGCATAACTGGTTGGAAAACAATTCCTCCAGAGTAATTATCAGTGATTCAAAGTCTAGCCAGACGGGCATATCAAAGGGTGTCCTGCAGGGATCAGTTCTGGGTCTCTCTCTGTTCAATATCTTCATCAATAATTTAGAAAGTGACATAGCTTATAAAGCTTGTGGATGATACCAAGCTGGTGGGATTGCAAGTGCTTTGTAGGAGAGAGTTAAAATTCAAAATGAGCTGCTCAAAGTAGGGAAATAGTCTGAAGTTAACAGGATGAAATTCAAATGTATAGTACTGCACCTGGGAAGGAACAATCAATTTATTATACACATACTAATAGGCTTACTAATGAAGAGGGGGCAAAGAGAGCACCTGCCCCCACAGTTCAAATGGATCTTAGGTTCCGGCTGCTGCCACTGCTACTGCAACAGTAGCCAGAGCCCCAGGTCGTTTAAATTGCTGCTGGATCCCTGTACGATGCACTTGGGACAGCTCTGAGACTGCCAGGGGTAGGTGCATTGTGCTCTAGGCAGCTCTAAGACTGCCTGAGGGAAGCTATCCTCAGACCAGCCCCTTACACCCCAGACCCTGGTCCTGCAGGCGCAGAGCTGCCCCTAACCCTGCCTTGCCCAAGAGCCCAGTGAGCGGGTTGGCCTCACTGCATACAAAATGGGAAATGGCTGCCAAGAAAGAAGCACTGCCAAAGGGGGTCTGGAGTCATAGTAGATCATAAGCTAAATAAGAGTCAATAGTGTAACACTTAAACAAAACCCTCCCGAAGCCTTATTGTGGGACGTATTAGCAAGAAAGTTATAATCAAGTGAGAAGTAATTCCTCAGTGGTACTCTGCAATGATTAGGTCTCAACAAGAGTATTGTGTCCACTTCTGGGTGTCACATTTCAGAAAAAAAGGCAACTAATTGCAGAAAGTCCAAAGATGAGTAACAAATTGATTAGAGATATAGAAAATATGATCTGTGATGGAAGTTAAGAATTGGGTTTGTTTAATCTGGAAAAGAGAAGACCGAGAGAAAACATAACAGTTTTCAAGTACATAAGAGGTTGTTACAAGGAGAAGGGAAAAATTGTTCCTCTTAACTTCTGAGTTTAGGACAAGAAGCAATGGGCTTAAATCATAGAAAAGATGTTTAGGTTGGACATTAAGAAAAACTTCCTACGCAGAGGATGGTTAACCACTGAAGTAAATTGCCAAGGGAGGTTGTGGAATCTCTGTTATTGTGATTTTTAAGGGCAGATTAGACAAATACCTATCAGGAATGGTCTAGATAATACTTAGTCCTGTCATGAATATAGGGAACTGGATAAGATGACCTGGTGAGGTCCCTTCCATTTCAATGATTCTGTGATTGCTCTATCAGGTGAGCAGCCCCTGGTCTTCCTTCTTTGCTGGATTCAGTGTGTTGTTCCCCCTGAACAACTGTGTAAAGAGTGTTTTAAAAGCATATTGAACAGTGTACTCTTCTGTAAAATGTAGGTTATCACTTCCAGTTTGTTCTTGAGCAGGATCAAAAATCTAATATTACAATTATCTCCTGGCAGAATATTCCAAAGCTGTGTGGCACATAAGCTTTACTATTTCAGTGCTCTGATTTCAAAGTTATCAAACCAACACAATTCAATCTGAAACAGACATGCTGAGTTTTATAAAGACAGTAAATCCTACATGTTCATGAACAGGTCACATAGGGCTTTATATGCAAGGAATAAGATCTTCAAAAAAAAATCAATTCTATGCTTGATCAGGAGTGAGTGACAAAGAGAGACAGAAGTCACACAATAGGAATAATAAGTTTTGTATATTTTTCTGTGTCAGAACTGAGGCTGCAGAATTTTAGATATGCAGTAAATCAGACAGACTTTATCAGCCGATCTAGCACAGAGGATGACAGTTTGGGAAAAGCCAAATACTTAGCTTAAAAATAAAATAAAGCAGAAGAGGAAGAACAAATCACTACTTTTCACTATAAAAAAAATATTGACAAGAAATGTGAATTTAGAAAATATAAGGAGTAAACAAAAAACAAACAAAATCAAGAGTGCCTAAAGTCAAATAGGGGAATCAGGACACTTGTTTCAAAATCACAAGCTGCTAAATATAGAAAATATAAACAGATGGGACTTTGGGGCTAAGTGGGAATGATTAAAACCTCAGCCTTGTTCAATTTAAATTTGACAAACGTTTGACAAGACATACACTTCTTAATGTTCTCCAAGTAGGTTGACAAAGCAAACACAGTCGTATGGACATGAGTGTAGAGCAAGCAGACCCTACGGCTCTGCATATTTTGGTTCAAGGATTGTGTGCTGTACATATTAAAAAAGTGACAAGGCCCTCATTGAACCTTGAGAGCTAAGGTACACTACAGTGAAATACATCAGCATGACTATTAACCCACTCTCTCAAAGTGACAGTTTTCTGAGGATTCCTAGCTGTTGATATTAAAACAATATGGTAACATGAAGGAGTAACATTGATAGTCTGTCACTTTATTATATAGAAATGGTTGCTTCAGTAGTATAATGTAACATTCTCCTTCAGCAAAGCAAATCAAGTGCAAAGATGCATAAATAAAGATAGGAACCTCAAAATTTGGCCCTACCAAGGTAAAATTCCCAACTGGACTGAAATGCTTACCAAGGTGAGTAGGTATAATCATTGGTCCTAATGTCATTAACATCATTCATATACTCTGTGTACATCAGAAGGAAGATCTGAAGCTTGTAGCATATGTTTAATCTTGTGGCAAAATTTTCCAAAAAGCCTCTGTCAAGCCAGCGTAATTTTGTATGTGCGAGTTTTCTTTGCACACATCACTTGCAGAATTATGGGCACAGATTCAGTTTGCCAAATGCACTGTCAGATTGACTAGAATGGTACCTTTGCTTATCCCATTTGCATGTTTCATAGTGTGTAAAACTGGATGTTGTTTGCTCAGCTACAGTAGAACCTCAGAGTTATGGACCCATGAGAAGTGGAGACTGCCTGTAATTCTGAAATGTTTGTAACTGTGAGCAAAGCGTGGTTTGAACTCCAGATCCAGCAGCAGGAGTAGTATCAACAGCCTTGCTAGACTGCTGGCAATGGAGAGGGTGGGAGGCCCCTGCTCTGTGTCCTGGAAGGACGGGTCCTTAGGTGGAAGGGGCAGGGCTGGGGCAGGTGAAGTGGGTACAGGACAGGCAGCTCAGATGTGCTATCTCTAAGGAGCAATACAGTCACAGTTCATTGTTTGCCATTTTTTTGGGGAGGTGAGGGCACGAGGTGTTTGTTGTTGCCGATTGGTTACTTCCAGTTTCATCTGGTGTCCAGTTGAACAGTCCCTTCCTAACTCTGGTGTTTGTATCTTGGAGGCTCTACTCTATGTAGATGTCATGTCTGGATATTTTGAAGCTACAGTCTCAAGGAAAAACTTTCAAAAAAAGTAAAATGATAAAGAAAATTCATAGAATCATAGAATCATAGAATAATAGGACTGGAAGGGACCTCGAGAGGTCATCGAGTCCAGCCCCCCACCCTCAAGGCAGGATCAAGCTCCGTCTACACCATCCCTGACAGATGTCTATCTAACCTGTTCTTAAATATCTCCAGAGAGGGAGATTCCACCACCTCCCTTGGCAATTTATTCCAATATTTGACCACCCTGACAGTTAGGAATTTTTTCCTAATGTCCAATCTAAACCTCCCCTGCTGCACTTTAAGCCCATTACTCCTTGTCCTGTCCTGAGCTCTGTGAATTCTGAGCTCTGTGAATAGTTGCACTGATACAAGTTTGACAAAATTATTCTAGCACTGTGTTTATTAGAGATTGGTGATTAAGGCCACAGAATGAAGGTGAGAAGCTGGATTATTTCATACTGTGAGCATCATTAGCATGCCTGTCAAGCTCTAAAACAATGTCATGTTCCCCAGTGAGTTCTCAAAACAGAAGGAATATCTTTGAGTGTTATTTAATAATGAGCAGTAGTACACTACTTTTTACACACATGCCTCTTAAGGCAGTTTAGAAAAACTAGTATGCAACATGAGACCCATTTTTCAGATGGGGAAACTGAAGGAAAGAGTAGTGATTTACCCAAGGTCACATAAGTCAGTGACTGAGGCAGAAATAAAATCTAGATCTGAATTTGAAGGATACCACTGTTAAACTGTGAAGTCTTGGTGTACAGTAACAAAGGTATTGAGAGCTGGTATTGAGCACAATACATAAATGAAAAGAGCTCTAAAATGGCAATGTTAATTCTATCAGACTTTTGCAACTGAGGAAAGATCACCTGTGTTGAAGATAAAAAGGAAATTACCTCCAAAGAACATATCTATTTTCCATCCTGACCTCAGCCCTATGGTTTAAGCTAAAAGGAATAATAGCTTGCCACTAAAATGGAACATTTCTGTTCGCAACCAGGCAAAGTTTACTTATAAAGGGTCACTTATAAAATAAATGTTTTATTTTCATCAGTAAATTCTTTGTACGCAGGCAGGGCTAAGAACAAATGCTCTTCATTATGGTACGAAACCCAGGATTCCATTGACTGGCCTTTCATTATGTGGGCTATAACAATAAGCTCTTTGGACCAAGGACTATTCTTTTGAAATACACACACACACACACACACACACACACACACACACACACACACACACACACACACACACACACAAAATTGAGTTTTGATCCTTGAGGGGGCTGTTAGCTACTACTGCAATCGAAATAATAAATGGTAATTATTACCACCTATATTCAAATAGCCTGAGTAAAAGTACTATGCCTACAAGTACTTAGGGATGAGAAGGAAACAGATTCCTTGCTCATAGCCAAAATATATAAGGAGACACAGCTACTACAACAAGCCAGTGGCAAATACAAACCACAGCATCCACAGCATCCTCCAAGAGATTTGTGCCTCGTTTCTATTCTATATAGATTCATATATTGTCTTCATCACTATAGCATTTGGATGCCTGCTAGTAGTGCATTAAGCAACATGACTTACATCAGTCACATATGGTTCATTTTCTGTTCATTCTTTCTCCAGAGGTTGGTTGTGCTTGCTGTGTTTAGGTTGGTAGGAACCTAAACATTTGTTTTAACATACAAATGCATATATGTGTACACACAGCTATTTAGAGAGTAGAAAGTCAAAGGACTCCACTTTGCATTGTGATGGCTCTTAGTTCCTGTGTGACTTTATTATTATGACATACTACGCCTCAAAGTAGCACCCTGGAATCCCCATATTCATCACTGTCATGTGATTCTGTTCTGTTTTGTACAATTCATGCCTTATGAGGTATCCTTTTAAAAGTCTTGACCTGTTGAACTTTAATATTGTGTAATATTTGCATGTACTATCATTGCATGTGACATTATGAAATTTTCCTTATATGCTACTGAAATATGTTGCGAGATGGGGAGATGTCCACAGCTGGCCTTTCACTGGGACAAAGGAACACGGGTCACTATCCAGACAGGCATTAATGCCCATCAGAAAGAGTTCTCTAATCTAGAGACTTCTCAGAGAAAGCACGTATGCAAGGGGGACTGCCTGACTCCCACATCATAGCAAGGATCTTTCTGGCAGCCGGAAGGAAGTATAAAACATGGAGAATGATCTCATCAATCGACCTCTGTTCCTCTACCAGCTCCATCTCAACAACTGGGAGAGCATCTGGAAGACAAAGATTTTGAACTAGGGAGACTGATCCCAGACTGAATAGAGTTTAGTCAAAACACTGAAGACTGTGAGCTGTCTGTAACATGTCAGGAGGAGAGGCTGCTTGATTTAAATCTTGGTCAGTCTGTTAAAACTAGAAATTAGAGTGAATTTCTATTTTTATATAACCAACTCTGATTTCTGTGCCTGCTATTTATAATCTCTTAAAATATATCTTCCTGTTGCGCTAGAGGAATCTCAACTCAGATTAGAAAGACCTTGTCCAGATTATAAAGGCACTTTCCTATGACAAAATGGCAAATTAATTAATAAGCTTGGACTGCCCAAGGAAGTCTTGAGCTGGGTAAGATGGTACATTTCTGGAATCCAAAGCTAGTACCTTTCTCTGTATAATTCATGCGTAGCTCAGAGAGCATTCATGCAATTTAGCTGTGGGACTCCACATACTGTTAGCTTTGATAGAGACAATCCATGCTAGAAAGTTAAAGGAGCATAGTGGTCCCACAGTTCTAAGTTGTACCCCAGGGATCCCATTACGATTACGAGCTCTGAAGGAAGCTCTTCCGTATGTGCAGTGCAGATGTGCACTGTACCTAGTTCTTAATTATCACAATCGAAGTCCTCCTTCTTGAGACCAGATGCAAGTGAGGGTCAGGTATTTAGTAGTATGTACACAAATGTATATTCAAAAAATTAATTTCCAATTGTTGAGAATGTGCCGTACACTCAAAATAATTTCTCTTGTATAACCGTATAAACACAATTTAAAATATCTGCCCCTCAGCTCTCAAATTCTGACCTCATGCCTTACTAGCATTGCTATACACACTCTTTCAACTTCCCCTTGTCTACTGAGTTGAGGGAAGGTGTATTAGAAATGTTAACTGAAAGGAGCAACCTCCTCCCCTCCCTTACAAGAATTCCTATAAACAGTCTTCTGTCTCCAGTGAACTGTCAAACTAAAGTAGATTAGTATTATTCCACACACTACTGTGTTCATCATAGACATGTATTTTAATTATTTCATGGAACACAGAATCTTAGAAATGCTATAAAATAGGCAAAAGTATTTAACAAAGAAAGCATATCCAAACTTATTAATAAAACTGGTTTCAAGCAACCATTATTAGTGCTCATGAGCGTTCTGAATTTCTCTTCATCTCGGACTTCATTTTGTATTGTCATGCATGAGGAGAAGAATAATAAAAAGAAAACTTTTCTTCAAAGTTATGATGACACTTTCACAATCTGCAACTTAGTAATGTCTCTAGAAGCCAAGGACAGCTTTTATGATTCTCTGGTTAGCTAATTTATTGTTTATAATGTACTGAAGTTCATTTAATCTCCTGGTATATGAGATTTAACTGCCTTGGACTTTTTATTTTATTTTATTTTATGGATTTCCTTTCAAAAATAAAAAGTCTCTCTGTTTCCACCAGTGTAAAATGCTACTTAATTTAATTGATATATAAAGAAATAACAGTGGAGCATACATATTAGAGACAATGTACAAATAGATTTGGTAAAACAGCTCTTACGAAACACATGATCTAGCTCTCAAAGGGAAGTCTTGTTGTCATTGACTTCCTGAATTATCTTTGTGGGACACAGTATTAATCCATTTACCAATCCCAATTTTTCACTAGTCAGATTCCTTTCAAATACGAGGGTAAACAACAACAGAAAGGACAGCAAACAGTAATGAAGTGTAAGCTAGATTTACCTAGTACAAATCCCTGATGGTAAACAAATATACACTGGCCTGTCACTTTGAGACCAGAAGGAGCTATTTGCTTAGCATTTAACAGAATTAAAAGTACTGTTGTATTGTGCTAGGAAGCAATCCAAACATTTTAGATTTGCATTAGAGATACAGTAGTCAGTGCCGAATAGTGACTAAGTCTGGCCTTGTGTCCTTGAGACAGTGATGTAAAACTGCATGGCCTCTTAGGATATAAATTACTCTCTCATATCCTCTCTTTTAAAAGATTGTGTTCAGAAAAATGGCTCATTCTAAACTTTAGAACAGTTGGGCTTGCTTTTGTCAGAGTGATGGTACCTGTTAATTCAGATTATTTTGAGTAGCTCAGAAAGCATTACTATACTTTGTACTATACTTGGAGGCTGGCTAATGCCCTCTCTCCATCTTCTTGTTCATGACCTCAACTCAGCAAATAGGCCAGACCAAATTTTTCTGGCTGCTGGAAGACAGAATTCAAGTTCTATATGTTTGTTCTGCATTACCTATCCCATGGTAAAGAAGTTATTGAGACAAGGAACTGTATTAGGACCTCAAAGGTAACCAGTGCTTTCAGCAATAGATGGGATGGCATAGCATTGACTTTGCCTGTGGTAAAATCTGCAAGTGCCTTATCTCCATTTAGGATTTTACAGTGAGAAACTTACTGTGCATTAATGATGTTGCTGTAAAGAAACCTACCACCCCCACTTTTGCCAGTGAAGGCAAATCTTTGTGCTTCTTATATGCTGGGGCCAAATTAGGCTGCCTAGATCACCAATGTGTCATAAGGCATTTTAACCATGCTTAGTTTCTCTTGGACTTCCCTGAGCACTGCAGAATGAGAAGAGACATACCTTTCACTTTTGGAGCTCTGTGTTGCTAAGGTAGGAGGGGAGTAGCACAGTCACAGAGGAGTTTTCTCTCTTAAAATAATAATTGTATTTATGGTGTTAGAGGTTGGATGAATGATTACAAAAGACTTCAGAGGCCACTTGCTGCATACAATAGCTAAAACACCCCTCTCCCCCTGCAATCCTGAATGCTTTAGAAAAACTGTATTGTATTTAATGGGTTAGTTGTGCTAGGGTGCAGAGCTTTTCTGTATGCACGCACGCGCGCACACACACACACACACACACACACACACACACGGTCTCCTGACACCAGACCCCCTTCGAAGTCAGTTTATTTCTGACCTGAGTGATGTTGCAACTCCAGACACACCAGCTGGACATTGGGCAGCATTTTTGATTTGCTGGGGTAGTGAGTAAATGCCCTGAGGTCCTGATATGCTTTGCAGAAGCTGCTCACTCGCTAGCAGTCCTCCACAAGGAGAATAGTGATAGAAATGTAGCCGTGTTAGTCTGGTGTAGCTGAAACAAAAAAACAGCACTATGTAGCACTTTAAAGACTAACAAGATGGTTTATTAGGTGATGAGCTTTCTTGAGCCAGACCCACTTCCTCAGATCAAAAAGTGA
This sequence comes from Pelodiscus sinensis, assembly GCF_052426305.1. Taxonomy (NCBI): domain Eukaryota; kingdom Metazoa; phylum Chordata; order Testudines; family Trionychidae; genus Pelodiscus; species Pelodiscus sinensis. The sequence continues at coordinate 91,103,128 of NC_143053.1, forward strand.
TTTGTCCTTTTCTTATGTGTTCATTTTTTTGATTGTATCCTTTAGTATAGAAGGTTGTGCCAATTTTCTTCCACTATTTGATCTGAGGAAGTGGATCTGGCCCACGAAAGTGCATCACCTAATAAACCATCTTGATAGTCTTTAAAGTGCTACACAGTCCTGTTTCTTGCTCCACAAGGAGGACATCAATAGTATTATGCAGCCCTGTAGGCACTGATCAACATAGGTGTGAACCCCACTTCCTCTTATGCTAGCTTGATGATGCTCTGCAGTACAGGCTGAGAAGTGAATTGCAGCATATAACAAACTGCTGTCACTGCCCTGTGTGGATACTGCTGGTGCACAGAAGGAGGTTCCTAGTTTGTACTAACATCAACCTCTCCAAACAGGTACAAATACAAAAAGTTTTATAGTATGAACTGAACATTTAGTTCTGTGTAATAACACAGCAATAATGGGCAAGGAAGTGGCATGTGGTGGATGTATTCATTTGAGTATTTAAATTCAAGTGATAAACATGGAAGCTCTTTTCTCTCTACTAGATGTACCCTGCTGTTCCCCCATATTTTCTCCTTTTCATGGGCAGAATTGCAGAAATGCAAATGAAATCACATGACAGCAGTGTGAATGAAGAGTCAGATTTTGCAACATATAGCGTAACTATTCTAGATAAATTACACTGGGATTCTATGATGGACTGAAAGGAAAGGATAGATTAAAAGAGCACCACACACTGCATGGGTATGTCTACACTGCACGGATATTTCAGGATACTGGAGGTATTCCGAAATAGCTACCCACATCTACATAAGCCGCTCGTGATTTCAAAATATTTTTTGAATTAACGAGCATGCTATTTCACCATCCTGGTAAACCTAGTTGCACAAGGGATAAGAGATGGCTGGAAATAGCATGTTATTTCAAAATTCGGTGCTGTGGAGATGCACCAAATTTCAAAATAAACAGTTTCAAAAGAAGATATGCAATTTGCATAGCATAAATTGCATCTCTTTTTTGGAGTTCAGGGTGCTGTGAAGACACACCCCAAGTGAATAGTCAGCCAGCAACCAAGGAACTAAACTAGAATTTAGGCTAAAATGAACCAAGAATGTCACAAGAGTTTGCTTAATCCTATCAGCAAACCACTCTAGGAGGATCCTATAAAAATATGGAGGGAAAGAATATATAATGTAAAGACTTCAGCAGAGACACTCATATTCTGTTTATTTCAAGTAGCTGAATCCTTCACATGCCCCAATTAATCTGGCTTGAAAACACAGCTAAATATCATTTGCTCTCATTCACTGCAGCCCAGATTTTCAAAAGCCTTTTGCTTTTGGACATCATGGAGCCATGAGCAAAAACCCTCACTCAGGCTTTAAATATTTTTACACGCAGGACATACAATATCAAGCCTAGCTTCTTACAAAAGTGAAAAACCCATTTGAGTTTGTAATGAAGTCTAAAATATTCTCCTTTCTTCATCTGGAGTGAAATGAGCTTGGCGCCATGTGTAGCTCTGAATAGTAATCTACATGTAAATCAGTAGCAGCCCCATGACCTGAAAAACCTTATTCTCAGAAGATCACCGTCTTCCGCCAAAAGAGGGGAAGAAAATACATATTGATACAACTGTAGAGTACAAATGTACACTGGAAAATAAGAGTCTGACTCCAAGATGACATGTCTCAGATGTATAACCAGCATAACATCTCATTAGGGCAGCTTCCTTCTACTGTCTGTTCTGAAGTAATGATTTGAAACTAAACATTGTGGTGTAAAAGAAAACATTCTCACCTCCCACAAGAATCCATTTCTCTCATTTTGTCTGTGATGACTGCTGCTTATGAAGGATTTATTGTTTTTACAGCATATATTCCATTATGCGTTTCTATAATCTCATTTAACATGTGTGTCATTTGTTTATCTAGTTTAGTTTTGCAGTCAGAAGGCAGCACATTTCTCCTTAAAGTGAAGGGTCAAATTTTGCTTTAAAGTCAGTGGTCTTGCACAGGATGTAAACCATGGTACTTTCACTCTATTATTGTTTATTTCTCTTTAGAGAATGCACCATTTTGTTGGTTTTTTGTTTTGTTTTGTTTTATTTTGATTTTTGTGGGGGTCTATTGAATGCATCCCTCGGTAGAGGCTGCTATGATAAAGTTAAAGAAAAATACCACTATGAGGCTGTGGTAAAGAACTCTTTACCATAGAGTATCATTGACACATTCTTGTTATTGACTACTTGAACAACAAAAAGTTAGAAGAGACTCATGAACATTGCCTGCTACTTAGAAGTTTCAGAACCTGCATTACTTCAAGGCCTTATAAATCCATTTCTTTGTCCAAATTATAATGTACTGCCCACTTCTTCATGGGCCTTTTGACATAATCACTAGATTGTACCTTAAACTTGGTATTTTCATGCCCACACATACTCCCACTGCCTTTTGTCTCTCACGGCTGAATTGCATTTTCCAATATATGAAGCACATCAATGCACATCTTAAAAAAATAGCAATTTTTCTGTTTGCCGAAGAAGCATCTGAATTTCAGCTGCAGACAATGTATGGTGCACATCAGAAGGCAGGCTCAAGACTGTCTCTCTTTGATGCATATCGAGAAAGAAGAATGACCTTGTTTGTATGTCTTTTCATAAGCATAAAACTTTGTTCATTCATGTTTAGAACATTCAATTTTCTTTGATGTTAGAAGGAACATCTTCTGATCTATTTAGCTATTTATAAGATGCAGTATGATAATGTGAAGTTTAATAAAGAAGGCAAGGACTGCACAACCCAAGAAGAAACAGAAGCAGTTACATACATAGTCTGATTAGAGTAACTGCTTTGGGCAATGCACAGGAAGAATCCATCTTCTCCAAATCTTTGTCCATTTTAAAAAATAGTCTAAAACCAAACTTTTTCTGATCAAATGAAATATGAAATACCCCTTCCATACTCCTAAGAATGGAATTAGAAGGCCAAAATACTGTTAGAAAATCAATTCTCATAAAACTCAACATATCACGTAGTATGACTTTGCACCACCCTTTACTGTGAGGTATGCCTATCTCATTCGAGAGCATGGGGAGGAATTCTGCTGCCTCTCTGAACATCCTGGTGTAACTCCCACACCCTCTGATGTCGGTACTGTCTGACGTAGTGGCACTTACACAATTTATAGAAAAAAAGAATGAATTTGCTCTACAACCTTAGCTGAGAGCCAGCTGGCTTTTAACTCAAGCTGTAGAGGCTCATGTAGCCTTATAATTTTGTAGGTAATAATTTAGTAAGTTATAATGAATGTATGTTGTAGCAAAAGTTTAGGATTAAACTTAAACGGAAGATGTAGGACTCAGACAGGCCAGGCAGCTTTGTTAACTTAGCTCCAGCTCTGTTTGATGTTACCATGTTCTGATGTTAATGTGTAATGCATAGTGATGTTACTATTAGGTAAGGCCTTGTAATAGATAGAAAGAGTTTAATGTTGAAAGACTCTGTAACTTTGTTAAAGTGACTAGAAGTACTCTTTGTTCTGTGCTCCAATTGCGTAAATGTATTGTTTGTATGAATGAGAGAGAGAGGAAAATTTTAGGAGAGATAAGAGTGAAGGCCACTGCATGCCCAAATGGTCAGAAGAGGGGCCGGAGACTCAGAAGAACCAAATAATTATCAACTAAGCTAAAGCACACTGAAGATGCAAACTGGACTGAGGCAGATTGACAAACCTGAAGTCAGTGGCAAACACCCCTTAACAGGGAACTGATAACTTTAGCCAGAAGACAACACCCCCAAGGGGTCGTCATCACACTGATATCAGATGACTGTGAGAACAACTTCCATATTAACATGTTTCACAGAAAACCTGATTGTGATGCTGAATGACTGATTAAGGCCTGACAAGGCAAAATGCATAGACTCGCATGGAAGGGAAATCTTATAAAGGATGGGGTTCTTTGGGTTCTGTCCTGCTGAGAGCATGGAGCATCAGTCTGGACTGACAAAAATCCAGCTGGCCTCTTGTACTCAATCTATCTGGCCAATAGGTTGGGTCAGGATGGGTAACTACTCCATCAACAGGACGTGCGTGTCTGTACATGCTACTGTGTTATATTATGAATAAATGCGGAGTGTTGCCTTAACCCCTGAAAAAAAATCCCATGTGTTTCTTTTAAGCATCACACTCATGCACTGAGAGGTCCCAAGTTCAATTTCGCCTGTCTGCATTTCATGTTGGGGCTTGTCTGGGATTTCAACTGGGATGTCTCTGAAGCTCAGGATACATTTCTTCCATTAGGGGAAATATGTAACCTAAACACCTGGGCTACATCTACACTGGCCTCCCTTCCGGAAAAGGGATGCTAATGTAGCACTTTGGAATAGGCAAATCCGCGGGGGATTTAAATATCCCCCGCGGCATTTGCATTAACATGGCTGCCGCTTTTTTCCGGCTTGGAGATAAGCCGGAGAAAAGCGCCAGTCTAGACGTGATTCTCTGGAAAATAAAGCCTTTTCCGGAGGATCTCTTATTCCTACTTGAAAGTATGGAATATCACGTCTGGAATATCCATATACTTTCCTACTTGAAAGTATGGAATAAGAGATCCTCCCGAAAAGGCTTTATTTTCCGGAGAATCACGTCTAGACTGGCGCTTTTCTCCGGCTTATCTCCAAGCCGGAAAAAAGCGGCAGCCATGTTAATGCAAATGCCGCGGGGGATATTTAAATCCCCCGCGGATTTGCCTATTCCAAAGTGCTACATTAGCATCCCTTTTCCAGAAGGGAGGCCAGTGTAGACACAGCCCTGCTGTGTGTGGTTCACTGTCCCATGTAGAGACGCTTACACTATTTACAGAGAGAAAGAATAAATTTGCTCTAGCTGAGAGCCAGCTGGCTTCCCTCCTCCACCTCAAGCTGTAGAGGCTCATGCATTAAGCTCCCGAGTTCCCAGGTTCAGTTCTGCCTCTTGGCGTTACACTGGTACAAAAGGAAAATTCACCAGCTACTTTCCTTTCTAGGTTGCTGCTTACTGTCTCCTGCTTCATGAGTAATGCACAAGGGGGAGCAGTACATGGCTCCATCTTATCTCTTCCTCTTTGTATCCAGTTGAAGCACAATCCCTCCTGAGCAGATAGGGAAAGAGAAATATTTGTCCTCTACTGAGTGCAGGAGCTATTATTTGCCTTAAGTTTTTCAAAAGAGGGGGAAACATACTTGTTTCCTTTTTGACTATACACGAGTATGAGTGGCGAACAAAATTTGGTCCCCAATATCTGAAAACAAACCTGGAAATAGGAATGTAAGAAAAATGTATTGAGATCTGCAGACCTAAGACATTTAAATAAGCATGCAAATTTAGCAGCATTGAATTCAGCTCCTTTGGAGTACAGCACGGAAATTTTCAGACAGAACTGTTTTCCATTAGAAAATGCTGATTTTCTGCAACGGAAACGTTCTGCCGGAACATGTCAATGTTGACATAATTCTAATGGAAATGTCTATCTGCCTGGTTTCCTGCCAGCTCACCCATGCAGTCTCCTAGCTCTTCAGTAGCCAACATGGAGGACTAAGTGTGAGCTGACATTTGTGAAGTTCTACAGTTCCTGTATCCCAGTCTTATAGCTCCTTAACTGTCTGGGCTCCCAAGCCATTAGTTCCAGGGCAGCAAATCTCACAGGCTGCCTTGGAGATGGGGCTCCTGGGGCAGGTCTACACTACTGACAAAAATTGATCCTCTGGAGGTTGATCTTCTAGTGTTCGATTTAGTGGGTCTCCAAATTGAACACTGAGAGCAGCCCCCAACAGTGTCCAGTACTCCTTGATCCGCAAGGAGTAAGGGAAGTCAACAAGAGCATGTGCTCCCATCGGCCTCCTGCAGCGTAGATGCTATGGTGGCTCGGGTTAAGGTAAGCCTAACCCAGCTACACATTTTGCATTGCTGGAAGGGCTACCTTCAGCCAACCCGTCTGATCTAGCATAGACCAGGCTCTGGGGATTCTTGTGGTCCCTAGATTTGAGGCAGGACAGATGCATTGGAAACCCTGACTCCCTTACTTCACTGGCTCCCCAGCCTGGCAGGTTGCCCTGACTCCAGCCAGCACTGGGAGCATCAGAAATATTTTGGAAAGGGCAAACAAACACCATTTCAAAACCACAATTTGGAATGGCCATTCTATTAAATATTTTGGAAGATGCATTTCTTGATTTTGTTGTTGTTGGTTTTTTACATTTCAGAATGCCACAGGGAACAGAAATTCCAGTGTCCCGACAACTCTCCTTTGGCTTTTTGCCCCTTGCTTAACAATACCCAACAAAGGGCAAGATTAAAGCCAAAGCAGCTAAGCTTGGTTTCAGAGCCAAAGTTGTATCCGGTTTCGGGATTTAGGATGAAACCCCAGCAGTTGTAAAGGTCAGGAATACTTATATCTGGGATTTTTGTTGTTAGTTCATCTCAATCTCTTGTCAAAATACATGACTTCAGTGGGTGGTACTAAATAACCTGCAATCAATATCTGAAAGCTGCTAATAATTCCACACAGCACAAAACAACTGCTTCACATCCAAATCTACAGCTAAAATGCCCCAAAGCTAAGTATAAATATCTGCTGGAAGTTGGGAATGTTTTTCAGCTCTCACTTTCACCAAGCTAATTCAGATGCATCTCCACTGAAATAATTGATACTTACCCTGGCTTTACCCAGTGTATGCGAAATCAGAACCAGGATCAACGTTGTAACATGATTTATATGGTTTTTAATTTTGTAATAGAACATAAGAACTAGAAATGTCATGTATAAGTCTGAGGACCTCCACTCTCTACTCATGGCTGAGAAACACATTCAGGCTCATAGAATAATGGTAGCAACAAGGATATTTGAATGTTAATTGCTCCTAAAATTCCAGCTTGAGCGATCATAGCTGTGACCGTGGAAAGATATCCTATTTTTCCAGTGCTTAGGACATAGGTAAACACAGCCATTTTAATTATGCTGGGTGAGGATGATTACACAGAACTGATTAGCTTCAGTCATCAAGCTAATTTTCTGAAGGTTCTAAGAAACTCTTACACACTTGTAAAATCTTAAAAATAAATCATGTCTCTTTAGGAAGCATGTTTTTTATATTAGGTCATCTAGATCATTAAGCACTGACTGGTCTGGCGGTATAATATATTGTATGAGAAATTTTAAAAGGCAAAAACTTCAAAGGAAAATTATGCTAAAACTAAAATATCTGTTCCCTTATTATGCAGTTGTCACGAGGAGAAAAAAAAAACGAGGTAGATTTTCCTTCATAATTTTTCATGTAAGAGTTTGAGGTCACCACAGTGCAAATGAGGTGGCCGATGATAGCTGTAAGAAATTCAGAAATGAATTAATGTTATGAAGTCTGAGGGCAAATCAGATTTATTGAAAAAAGCGTTTCTTTTCAAATGTAATCAGAATCCTAGTCCCCCTCTTTTGGACAGGACTCTCGGAAAGGAGGAAGAAAAGAGCTTTTTCCTATTCAACAAACAAATCTTCCAGTTTATACTAAAATTACTGCATCTTACTTTTTTACATAAATTGCTACCAGTTAAAATTGCTACAGTAATAACAAAAACAGAACAAAAAAACAACTCCAAAACAAAAAAACAAAAACACAACAAGCTCAAAATTCCTGAATTTTGAACTCAGCAGATATTGGAAGGGAAGAGAGAATAAGCGGGGGGAGGGGGGGGGGAAGATGCAACATAATCTTAGTGTTACACACAGGAACTATTTTAGATGTATTGACATCTATGATCACTATCCTTAGGATTGCTTTCTTAATGCCTACATGCCTTTGCAGCAGAATCTGGAACAGAGTTTTATCATCGTTCCCAGAAAAAAAAAATGGTACTGTCAACAATTGCCTGTGTGATTAGGCACTTATCTTTTGATGTTCAGTTACCTTCTGCTTGTTAACCTTGTCAAGGAGGGGCACTGAAGAGAGCACCAACCAAATGAAACCTAAGGTAATTACTGTAATTCAGAGAGAAATATATTCACTGGAGGCAGGCAGTTCCACCCTCACAATCAACCTTTCTGCAACTCAAGGAAAACACAAACATGGCCTGGCTCAGACAAATTAGGCATGAACAAATGTTGCACATTAAATGAGTTAAAGGACCTTGTTGAAAATTACAAGGACTGCTTAGGGAAGCAATGAATCCCATTAAGGCAGAAATAGGCCTAAAAAGAAGTGGGCTTTTTGCAGAGACTCACACACACATTTACAATAGTCAGTTCCAGTGTGTGTGTGGGGGCGGGAGAGGGAGGGTAGTAGGAACAACCCTCTCCAAATGCATCAATGCTGATAATAGCAAATGGCTCTTGGGGAGATATAATGAAAGCGGAAACTACAACCACCATCACCAAGTATCTCTCATTGTTCAGATCAATCTCTTGTCTACTTTTCTTGAGGAGAAACAAAATGCTTTAGGAAGGTAGGGTATAAGGATCTAAACAATGGTTTACACCTATGCTTAAGAAGTTAATGTGATGTTAATCCTTTCCTAAACTGGGAAAACAATATGCACACTGTTTTTCTTAGCATTCCCCAAAATGAATTCCCATATATCACACAGCATTTTGAAAATACGCAGCTGAAAGAAGAATCATTCTTACATTATTATAACTTCAGGAACATCAGAACAGCTAAATGATCCGTCTGTGTGAAGTACTTGGTCTTAATAGGCATTACCCTTTCCTCCCACTATATTTATAGGAGGACTACTGTAGGTTATTACACTTAAAACTTTAATGGGAATGGGTTTGCTCTATTTCCCTTCTCTCAGTTTTCATACTAGTCATGGAGAAGGATGTCATGACACCATTTTTCTGCATATTCACGTGATCTGCTCTAGAGGAAAAAGCAGAGCAGGCATGAATTAAACAACATGTGATTTCCAATGTTGTTTGCAAGTGGAATCAGCGAGCTAAGGGGCAGAATGCCATATTACAGTAGCGCCTAAGAAATTCACACTTGTAAATATGTTTGAATGCAAAAGTTAGAGAAGGAGCTAAATTAAGTTACAAAAGCACAATGAGAGCACAGTACCAGTACAGACCATAAGGTGCCAAGTTCAGCATTAATCGTGCTGCATGTAATACAAAGGATTATTTTTCAAAAGCTTCTCTGCAGTGTGCAAGCTCACTACAATCCTGACAATCACAAAACATTGCAAAATGAGACTGTTTCATCATTTAAAAGAAATGGCACGATAGTCACATGCTAATTGTATGGACTTGTCACTGTGGGTGACAAATAGACCCTTCCAAAAGGAGATTATGGGTAACAGCACTTTGGGGTTGATTGTGTTCTTCGACATTAAAATTCCCATTGTGTGAAGAATTAGGAAACATTCTTAATGCCACGGGCAGCTTACTGTGCAAGGAATAAATAGAGCATGCTGAATGAGGGGTGAACCAGTGCTACAGTGAATGAAAGACAGAAATTAGGAAGAAAATTGGTACTCAGTATGACCAGTGCTAGTACTGCGAGGGTAATTTTTAAAGATGATGTGATGTCTGCAATTAGTCTTTCTCCAGTGCAAAAAAACCTCATCACCATTGCTCCAGATTCACACCCATGTAACTGAATTATGCATAGATCGTGCCTGAAACACGGTCTAACATAAGAGGATTTGTTCAAGGATTGTCCTGCAGACAGAATTCATCCTGGCACACCCAGCCAGCTCAGAGCACAGTAACACCCACACTACCCGTGCAAAGATGACCCATTTCACCACCATCAGCCAGGTTTTCTTGCCTTCTTTCAGGCACTGGAAGTCAGGGTATGTCTACACTTGCACCCCCTTATGCTTCATTTGCATAATCGTGTTATGGAGCTATTTCGAAATAACAGATGCTGTTAAGACACAGTTATTTCGAGAGAAAACCCTTCTCTAGAAATAATCCTTATTCCTCATACAATGAGGTTTACCTGTTATTTTGAGAGAAGGGTTCTCTCTCAAAATAACCGCATCTTAACAGTGTCTGTTATTTTGAAATAGTGCCATAACGCGATTATACAAATGAAGCGCGGGGTATTTTAATCCCAGCTTCATTTGCAATTTCAAATGTCTTCATTTGCATCCCTCTCAAGGTGCAAGTGTAGACATACCCTCAGAGACTTTCTAATGGCATTCTGAGGAGGGAGGTGAAAAGGATTCAGGGGGAACCTTCACAATGGCCAGGCAGAATTTCGCCCACAGTGTTGCATTAAGAGATTTTGTTATTCAGTTGAACTGAAAAGCAGAATCAGTCATAGCGTGGGATTCCCAGTTCACCTCTGTTTTGAAAGGTCAGCCTGAGGTAAACTGCGTGGCATGCAAAGTGCCATTCAGAAATGAGGCAGTGAAACTCATGCTAGCAACTCTAGAAAGGGAAAATGGCAGTTTTAAAACTGCTGCCAGGATGCTTTTTCCTCAGCAACCTAAAGAACTGCCTCCCTCCCTTGACAAAGTGGCTCTCTCAGGAACTCCTCCACTGTGACTACATGAAGAAGAAAACAAATCATACTTATTGTGGGGTGTGTGGTGGGGTGGGAAAGGTTAGTGCTCCCTGAGGCATGGGAAAATATAGTTAAGGTTAAAAGGATTGTGGAAGAGAGAAGTAAACAGTAGGGAGGTTAGAGGCAGGCATGGTGAGAGGGATGGGGAAAGCAGAGAGGACAGTGAAATGAGAGGGGAGTTAGAGGGTGGATAAAAATCTCTCCCTAAAACATGGGTGCAGCAGGTAGATAAAGGAGAGAGAAAGGCAAGAAGTGGAGCAAAAAATGCAACAAAAGCATAGAAAATAATAAAAAATGGGCTCATCTGTCTAATTGGGGTGGGATCCAGGAAGTCACCCTCTGGGCTGGGGTATGGAGGTCTTAGCCACAAGTAGCTGATGCAGCATTCCTCATGCCTCCCCCTTTTACCCTGGGGTGAAGATAGCTGCTTCACTCTTCAGCCCTTCCATTTTCATCCTTTTCTGTCCATATTTGATGAGTGTGGCATCTGGGCTTAGGCTCTTGGGCTTGTGTCCTACCTCACACCACTGCCAGTGGGCAGTGTGAGCGGCAAAAGCCTAAGCAACTGGCTCATTTGATGGTGGTGTTGGGAGAGGGAGGATACAGTTTGTTTTTTGAACACAGCTATCATTGCTAGCTTGCTGCTTCAACACTAGACTTAATGTACTTAGTCTTAGAGAGGTAGCTATGCTTGTCTGCAATGTTAAAAACAAGTAGTCCTGTGGCACCTTAGAGACTGAGAAATATGAAGGATCATGAGCTTTCATGGGTAAAACCTGAAGTGGGTTTGACCCACTAACTCTCATGATCCTATGTATTTTTCTTAGGCTCTGAGGCTACGTCTATACTGCACCCTTCTTCCGCAAAAGCTTATGCAAATGAAATGTGAATTAGTATATTAGCCACACTTCATTTGCATTACTAAATAGGGACTGTTTTTGCTCAAGAGGCTTTTGCGCAAAGAGGAGCTGTGTAGATGGCTCCTTTTTGCGCAAAAACCCCCTCTTGCACAAGAGTTGCAGCCTAAGATGCCACAGGACTATTCGCTGTTCTTAATATATTTAAAACTCCGATCATCTGAAAAAGGGAGCTGTGCCCACAAAAGCTCATACCACCATCTACATATTTTGTTAGTCTATAAAGTGCTACCAGACCATTTGTTGTTTTTTCCTGTGAAGACTAACTCAGCTACCCCCTGAAACTTCTTAATATATTTGTTGGCTTTCCTATAATACCAGGAGTAGCAGCCAGTTTTGGATTCTGGAAGGGATACTTTTCCCCTCACACTGAAAATTTTGGCATGAGATTTTCCCCTCTATCCACTTGACATCAAGGATTTATGTCTTTGTTTTGTTGGAAGGGGTTTAAATCACAATTGTTACAACTTTGGTAGGTTCCAATGCGGTTTGTGGGTTATGAGGTACCCTCCTGAGATCTCTGTAATCCTGTCGACTGCCAAAGCCTCAGGCCAGAGCACTCACATGGCACGATGAAGGGCTATGCCTTGACTTCTGGCATAGCTTGCAGCTTTTTCATCTCAGCTCTAGAATAGGATACTGAATTCCAATCAATGTCTCTTGGAAGATGTAGAGATTAGCCTTCTGTGATGGACTATACAGACCCTACTTTCCAGCAACACATTGTGACTAATTACTTGATCAACAACAGGTGGAAGAAAAGGCTGCAGCCCAGGCTGCCAGAGATTGGGGCTCCTAGAGTCTCAGCAGTGAGCTGACAAGGAATTTCTTACAGAACAGACCCAGAAGCTGCTTGGAGAATAGAGTCTGATTTCAGGGAAAGAGTTAAGACATTCCAAGGCCCAAGTTACTAGATTCTTAGGAAGAATACAATACAGGAATTAAAGAATAGACAGCAATAAATAGATGACCAGGAAAATGGTGTCTTAAAGGGCACTGTTTATTCTTAATTCCTTAGGTACAGGGGAAAGGAAAAAACGCTCCTTCATATTTTTACACGTATCCTTATGAGTTTTAATACCTCACCAGATATTGTTGCTGCTGAGCTCTGCACTAGAACATCCCTGCTGAAGAGGGATGATATTAATTGTTGCTATTAATTGTTAATTATGTTGCTGATGTCACAGCGTGGCTAGGTATCTGGTGTTCCATTGAACATCTGGTCAAAAAGGGATCCTCCCCTAGTCTGGTAAAAATGAGGACGTGATTGAGGGTGGGGAAGAGCAAGCTACAGACGGAGTGGGGTGGGTTTGCAGAAGAAGGACTGAAATAACCATTGTGGTGTCTGTATTGCAGGGGTCTCCAGCTGCTGGCCTGTGGGCCAGTCCCAGCCAAAGCAATTGTACCATTTGGCCCAGTACAGAGGCCTGTTACTGTCCTCCAAGCCCTGTCCCTTCCTGTCATTGCCCCACCCTCTCCACCCCATCCCCAGAGCATGCAGCTTTGGTGCTATGTGGTGGCAGAGGTGGCACCCTCCCCTCCCTGGGAGCCATGGGGAAGAAGAGCACACTGGGTGGGCACACTCATGGGGGTTGCCATGAGTGTGAGGGCAAGGCAATGACAGAAAGGGGCGAGATTTAGGGGCTGTAACCCACCTTCTTCCCCCAGACCACGCAATCCATCCAGCCAAGACTAGCCCACAGGACAGGAGCTTGATACCGCTATTATATTGCATTGTTTCCAGGTCTACACCTTCACGAGTAAATCTTGCATTTTGACTGACTGACTAACAACTGTTATTTATGAAAGGACAAAAACAGGATTTGTGGTCTTGGAAGGTGTAATTCTCAAAATACGAATCAGCACATAACAACCTACACTATGTATGGAGGTTTATTTGGTTAACATATTTACCCTATTATTTTTCAAACTTAATGCAACTCTGCACCATTTGGTTCTAGCTGAGTCAGGAGATGGAACTACCAAAATTCTGGGAATGTGAGAAAAGTCAATCTTCTTGATTTTCTTTCCAGGTTCTTATTATAGTCCTCATCACTGCTGCCTCTGAGGCTTTGTCTACACTGCAAGATTTTGCCACAGAAAATATGCTAATGAGAGACTCGTTAGCATGAGTCGCTATGTCATTAGCATATTTTCAAGGGTTTTTTGCGCAAAAAGAAGCCGTGTAGCTGCTTAAATTTTGGGCAAAACCCCCCTTTTGCGCAAGATCCTTATGCTTCTCTGAGAAAAAAAAATCGGCAAAAAGAATTGGCAGAAAATATGCTACTGACATTGTGACTCATGCTAATGAGTCCCTAATTAGCATATTTTCTGCTGAAAAATCTTGCAGTGTAGACATCGCCTGAATGTAATGTTTTCAACCTGATATACCTACCAGATTTCTCTGTTCTCACAAGATTTTTAGCCCAATTTTGCAGACTCACGATGTGTGGATGAACATATAAGCTTCTGGGCACTTATCTGTAGCAAACAGAAACGACTTGACCAATATGAATAGCTAATTTTCTAATACAATTTTATAATTACCATTACATGTCAGTCCCTTGAAGTAGCATGAAAAACCATAAAAAAATAATCTAGCAGTAATAGCACTGAAACGGAGTCGAAAAAGATGACAACCATTTTATTAAATTCCACAGCTCTGTTAAATAGTATTGTAATAAACTGAACAACATCTATGTGTATTGTGGCTCCTTTTTTCCTACAACTACTCATCTGTGTGTCATTGAGCCCATAGTGTTAACAGGCAGTGAAAGTGCTCTTTTAGTTGAATGATAGGAGTCCATGCTTTTGAAGCAAAATAAGTTTAATTCCTATCATTTCTGTGAAGTTCTAAGTTGCCACAGTATGTAACCTACCCATGACAATGAAATACTCAGGTAGCAGCTGATTTGTTGCACTACTTAAAATTGAAAACTGCTTAATGCAGCAAAAATGTAGTCAAATGTAGACCCTGTCAATCACAGAGATTAACAAGGGTAGGAGCACGGCCTTCAAAATGCTGTAAATAATCAAAGAGAAAAGATTCCTTTGAACATTTTACTGCTCATCTACTCAGGAAAAGCTGTTTTCCTCACAGGAGAAAAAATTCTTTAAAGATTCTCTTATCCCAGCACAGAAACCTGTACATCTTTTATTCATATTATCTACAGAGCTTGTTATATTTGTATCCAAGGTCTAACAGTTCTCGCCGCTCTAGAAGCACAGTCAAAAATGCTGCCCAGTGCTTTTCAGCTGATGTGAGGTCACTAAAATATAATCAGGGGGAAACAGGAGATGTATACCAGTGTATATAAATATGCATCAGATCTTGCATATTAAGGGGGACTTATTACAACATTTTCACTTTCATTCTCTCATGTTGCCGTTACAGGAATTCTTAGCACATTACCTACAGAAAATCTCTTTAGAGGTATTTAGCTTGTTAATTGCCATTTCCCAGTATGAGCCTGGCTGCTTTGCAATACCAGTCATGAGGAACACATCATCCTGATATACCACTGTCCTCCCTGGCTCCTCATGGCACAGGGAGTCCAGCTCATGGTCGATATGCTGACTTTCAAATCTTCTCATGAAATTGGTCCTGGCCACTGGAGAGATCACCTTTCCCTCAATGTCTATAACCTCCCAATGACAGCTGCAGGCAACTGGAACAATTAAGTTAGTGACCACTAGGGGTAGGCTGATGAAACACGGAAACAGAACTTTCACAGTATCAGAGGGGTAGCCGTGTTACTCTGAATCTGCAAAAGCGGCGAGGAGTCCTGTGGCATCTTGTAGACTAACCGAAGTGTTGGGGCATAAGCTTTTGTGGGCAAAGACATGCATCTGACGAACTGGGTCTTTGCCCATGAAAGCTTATGCCCCAACACTTCGGTTAGTCTATAAGGTGCCACAGGACTCCTCGCCGCTTTTGCAGAACTTTCACAGTAGCTGAACCAAGAATGTGATACTTCTTGTTAGGGTTGCCAACTTTGTAATATTTGAAAACCAGACACTCCAGCAGGAGTATTGGAACCTCCCATAACCCATCTCTCTCCCCACTTCAAGTTTCCATCCCCTCCCACATCTGTGAGCCTTGCTGCCTTCAAAGATAGGCGCTAACCCCTTTTCTCACAGTAGTTTACCTAGATTCATTTTTTTAAAGTGCAGCAAAACCAGAAAGCCTGCTTCTGAGAGAGCCTGGCAAAGAAAAGAGGAGAAAAAACATTGTAATCTTTTTAAAACTGGGAAATACTCAGAATCTAAAATGAGAATGGCCATATAAGTACATCAGTAAATAGGTAGGCAGACATCCTCCACTGAATCCATAACCAATATTTGTTATACATTTTCTGAGGACTGTTTCTTTGAAGTGAAATTCCGTTGGTGCAAAGGGCCAGCAAGAAGCAAGAACATCACTTAAGTCCCACATAAGCCTTATGTGGAGTTTGACATATATATGTTTTTTTCCCCCAAAATGTCAGTCTTCAGACTGAAACCAAGTACAGAACATATCATCTAAAAAGAAAGAATTCTGGAGGTGAAAACGGGATGTAAACAAGGTTAGAATGAAAATCAAGTTACTCAACTATCCAGAATAATGAATCCCCTTCGATAGATTCTTTGCTTAACTTCTATAGGTGTAATGCTTAAGTAAAGAATGAAACATTAAGCTAATAGTAATAACATCTGCCCTTTGAGATGTCATAGGATCACATGATTTGAAGAAAAACTAAAACTATTGACCAATTTTCTCTAACAGTTTAAGATCATTGGGATGATTTCAGTAGGAAAGGAAAATAGAAAAATAAGGTTAGTTGTCATGCAGGTTGGCAGTTTCTTTATTGTAAATTAAATCAATATTCTAGTCATCTGTTCAGATATCTGAAAAGCAGACTTCATCCTTTTGATCTCTCTGTTGAAAAAATTATCCAACAGGCCAACTTCCAAATACTTGCAGGACCCAACCTCTTTTATTAGTGAACTTAACTGGATATCCATGGTGCTGTGGGGTATTTTTTAATGTCATAGCAAAGAGATATCTGTACCTTTATATAACTGCAATACTGAAATATAATACAGATAAAATTAAAGATTCATATAATATATATATATATTATATGAAAGTGCAAGTCCCTTTTCCCTTCTAAAGATCAAGTACTGAGCCACAAGGGCCCTGTTTTGATGTGGGTCATTAAGAACTCAAAGTCAGGATGGATGAAGGAGAGAAAGAGAGGAAAAAAAGGTGTCCTTGCATTCCAGGGCTTAAATCCTTTCAATAATCCATTTTGTGATTCTGCAAAAGTAGACCCTACCTGTGGTAAGATTAAGTGAATAGTTACTAAAACTGCAAACACTTGAGAGTTCTCCATCAATTCTCAAGGCTACTATAATCACAAGAACGGAGGACAACTCCAACTATGAACCTCAGAACAGTAAATGTTTTATTGCAAGTAGACCCATTGCACTGGATATTGTACCAAAAATAAATGAATAATGTTTTAATCTTTGCCTGGAGGCCTAGAAAATAAAACTGGAGTAAGGAAGGGTGGGGAGGAATTGAATTACTGTGTGGGGAGGACTGAGAGGGAGTAAATCCAAAGGGTATTAAAAAAAAAAAAAAACTACTATTATTCACTTATCAGTTGGACCTCAGTGACACTTATTTAGTCCACTGACCTAAGTTCAGAGACTTCCTGAAATGCAAGTCTGATTCTGTACAACCTCTCAGACAAGATGGGTGGGTATACGTTGGGTACATCTACATAGCAACAGTATTTCAAAATAACTTAGTCCGCATCTACACAGCAGGTAGTTATTTTGAAATAATGTCAAAAGACTGTCAAGCTGGATGCACCTTGTAGTTCAATCAAGCTGGATGCACCTTGTAGTTCAATCAACAATTCATAGGATAAATACTACAAAGTAAAGTACCTTGTCTCTACATTCACTACTTATATAGGCAGAAATTGTCTTCATGTTCAAAGTAAGGAAAAGTCTTCTGGGTCAGTATGTGATCTTGTACCTTCATTAAATCGAATCTGCCGAACTGCCTTTCTGATATTATTCCAAATGACTACAGTTACACCAATGGGTGCAGTTACACAGCAGGGCTTAACTTGAAATAAGCTGTGCAAATTGAGCTATGTTAATTGTGAGGCTTATTTCAAAATAGTTTATTGCAAAAATTGGGAGCATCTACACAGCACTTATTTCAAAGTAGAGAACTTTTCTTCCTCTTACTTCCCATACTCCTCATACAAGGAGGGTTACAGAAGTCAGAGTAAGAAGCCCTCCAGCTGGAGAGTATTTCAACGTTATTTCAAAATAACTGCCTGCTGTTTAGATGCAGACTAAGTTATTTCAAAATAATGTTGCTGTGTAGACATCCTCACACTGAACAAGTTTCTATACTTGATACATCTTCTAGAACCACAAAGAAAGATTAAGCTAAAAACAGGAGGGCAGGAAATGTTAGAGGAATCTAGAGGGAATTAATAGAATTACCTTGCCAAAAACTTTAATAAGGTGGTTGGTGATGACCACTGAGCTGAACAGTTAAGGACACATTAACTCAGAGATTGGGAAAATGTGCGTGAGCTTTGGTTCTGCAAAGCTTTTGTTCTTGTATCAAATTGTTTGCAATTTTGTTCAAGTTGGGGGATTTTTATGTAATAAAAATTGTTTGATGATTGTTCTTCACCACCCACAAATGCTTTCAAAATGAAATGTATTATTATTTATAGGGGAAAAAGAAAAAGTCAGGGTAACTTAGGGTACGCCTAGACTACAAGGATTTGTCGACAGAAGTTGTGTCGACAGATACTGTCGACAAAGCTTCTGTCGACAAAGAGCATCTAGACTACAATTCAGCTTGCTTTGTCGACAAAACTCTGTAGTCTAGACACACCCTTAGATAAGGGTCCTGTTAAACCAACCCACTCTCTTTTTTAAATGAATGCACTACTCATGAGTAGTAGATTCACAGTTTGAAGGTAAATTTACCACTCTCCCTCTCCCCAGCTAACTCAAGAACCCAAGGGCTTGTCTACACTATCACTATGGTTATATTGGTGTAACTTATGTTATTTAGGGATTTGATAAAGGGTATGTCTACACTGCACGGCTATTTTGAAATAAGCTATTCCGGAATAGTTATTCCGATATAGCTTTTTTCGAAATAGCACGTCTACCCTGCAGGGAAGCCTCAAAATTAGTCCAAGGCAGTCTTCCCTAATGTAGACGTGCTATCTCAATTTAGAGCTCCAGGAGGCACTGGAGAGGAATAACTTAGAATGGCCCTGGTGAGGGTCTATTTCGAAATAGCAGCAGTGAAGCCTCTACACACGCCTTATTTTGAAATGGTGATTTTGGAATAAGTGTTATTCCTCATAGAATGAGGTTTACAGATTTTTGGAATAAGCTGTCTGTTATTTCAAAATTATTTTCAATGTAGAAGCTCACATTGTTATTTTGAAATAACACCAGTTATCTCAAAATAATGGTACAGTACAGAATCTCCCAGAGCAATGTAATTTATGCATGTGATGGGCTGAGGTTGTGGTTCATAGAAGTCCCTTTAGGATTGTTTCCTGGTGTGCTAATCATGCCACTGACACACCTTTTTGTTCTCTGGGGCATTTCCCTTTCTTATTGGGCGAGATCCTCTGGGCTCTCCCAGAAAAGGCACAAAGTTGGAGTAACCACCCCGCCCCCACAGAGCAAGGCAGACACTGAACCACTTCGGCTCTTGGAGGACACAGTTCTAGGGCACAGCACTCAGAAAAACAGCCACTAACAGGGATCAAAACCTCAATAAATCCATTTAGATCTGTGTGAAAGTTTTACACAGTGAAAACTCAACAGGTAAACTACCTTTGCCAGTGAAAGAGAGAGATGCAGAATACTTGCCCCCCCCCCCCCCCCCAGGTAATAATTATTTACATTGGGCCTGATAGTGAACAAAAGTGTGTTTATTAAATATAGACAGTAGAATTTAAGTGGCTGCAAGTGAAAACAGACAGATCAAAGTAAGTTACTAAATTAAAATGGATAGAAAATGCTAGTTTTAATTCACTAAGAAATTTGTCTAATGCAAATTCTTAACCTAAACAGCTGTCCTTAATTCACATTAAAAGCTTCAAATCAAAATTGGTCTTTTATTCTGACTTGGGTTCTCCAGACATTCAGAGTTATTTGTTTACTCTCAGAATATGCCAGGCAGTTTCAGAAGCCAGCTGGAGACAAAGGGCTGATATCTTCCCATTGCTTAACTGGACTCCCCTCCTATGGGGTAATCTTTTGTTTGACTTCACCCCTTCCCATGTAAAGAAAAACAGGTTTAAAACGGATTTCCAGTACCACGTGGAATAGTCACTTTTTTCCCTAATTCAACCACCTTTGGACTTATAGGACAAACAAAGCTGATTATAAGTCACTGAATTGTTCACCCAGTCATTAGGCTCATTAGCACATTTATAATTATAAAAAGACTTACACTTCATCTTTCTAACTTCACATACAAGAAGGACACACACAAAAATAAGATATACAGATCCAGCAGACTATAACATTGAAATTGATATGTTACATGAGGTATTTTGTCTAAAGCATCTTTGAGTTAGTTTACAGTACTATGTCTTTTTCAAACAACTCCTAAGATTATTAATTTGCAAAGCAAACAGTGAAAGGCCCAGTATGGATCTTTGTAGAGAACTTTCCTGGGAATAAATAAATATTCAGAGTAAATATTTGCTAGCTCAATTATTTGATATCTTATTGATGTGATATGTACATTTTGTCCATTCGGAACTAGACTGGGGCCATCTAATTTTTCACATAGGACATGTCAGATTTCAAGAGCTAATGACTTTTTATCACTACTGGGATGATTTTAATCAGTGGCTAAAAGTTTAAACTTTCTATACTACCCCCTGAGCTATTTATTGCCCTATTTCTAAAAGTTAATTATTAATCATCTACTTTTTTTTTCCAAAAGAGTTTGTCTCTGTCATGTTAAGATTCACGTTCATAAGAAACTTCAAGTTGTTTCATAACCTTGTTCATGGATTACCGTGTCACAAAAAATTTGGCAGGGGATCAGTGTCAAGGAGCCTTTCAACTTGCATACCTACATTTTCTGGCTGCAACATCTTGTCACCATGTACTATTTATTTACTCTCTAGATTCCTCGCTATTTATACTCACGTGTGTTGTCTCCCCTCCCCCCCAGCAATGCATTGTTTTCTACTTGTAAATTGACTTTGTATCCTTCAAAATGCTTCATATAATGTATACATGCAATGCTTGGTTGTTCGGGCAAAGGCTCATTAACATAAGTTGATTTCAGTAGATTCCAACCTATCAAAAGCCTGAAGCAAACCCTAAAATAAATGACTGCCCAGACTAACCAATTAGGAATTCTTTGTCTGAGTCTTAGTCTTTGACAAAAAGAGTTCTCTCGTCTCCTGATACTTATTTCTGCATTTCCCTCTTTTGGAACCAGTGCGAATACTTACAAATAGTCTCTTGCAAGAACTGTCTCTAAAAGAAGATGGTGGAAGCCCCATTTCCAGGGCCAGTTCAGGCACGTGTGGGGTTTCCTTCAAAAGACACTTGATTGGGCCTTCCGATACCAAGACCCAAGACTCCGTCCCACCTGCTCCATCCCCACACCTCCATTTCATTAGAAATCTGGTTGAAATTTTTCAGACCAAGATTTGTCCATGGAAAAACAGTTTTTGTCAACCTGAAACAAAGTGTGAATTTGACACACTTTCACTGAATAGTTTCAGGATTTAAAAGCACCATTCACAAAACAAACCATGGTTAGAATATTTGTCAGGATGCAGGAGATCTGGGTTCAATTATTCCCTCTCCTTGAAATGATTGGAGATTGCTTAACTTCTAAAAACTGGAAGGGACCTTGAAAGGTCATTGAGTCCAGCCTTCACAGCAGGATCAAGTACCATCATTGACAGATTTTTGCCCCAAATGGCCTCCTCAAGGATTGAACTCACAATCCTGGGTTTAGCAGGACAATACTCAAACCTTAAGGGGTCAAAGGATATGGACAGGGGTCTTCATCTCCCACACCTTTCAGGAGAGTGCCCTACCATTGGGATATGGGATATTCTGGAGCAGGCCATAATAATTAAGCCTAATTTCAGTTGTGGGGTTTAGTGTAAGGATGCAGCACGTTGCTGGTTGCCTGTGATATATACAGGAGGTCAGAGTAAATGGTTTGGTGTCTCTTTCTGGCCTCAAATTCTATAATTGCCTCATCCTCTTTTGTTGGAGCTGTTCTACTTGTGTACAAAGCCTTGAACAGGGCTGATGAGAAATTTCACTGGACTCTGGAGAGAATGGCTCTAGGCTCCCCACAAGGGGCAGGTCTTCAGATAGAAGGGGCAGGGCTAGAGCTAGACTCCCCCAGCCAGTCCTTCAGCACTGTTGCCAGGCCTTAGGATGTGCATTGCTGGGGGCTTCTGTGGTGACTGAAAGAATCCGGGGTGCCAGCTCCTGCAGGGGCCAAGGTGGCGGTGGCCCTTCCAAATTACCAGGCCCTGGGGCAACTGTCCCCTTTGCTCCTTCTCCTTCATTGGCAGTCCTAGCCTCAAACTATCATTACCGAGCCCTCTGTCAGCATGAATAGGTTCATAAACATCGCCATTACCCACCAGAGGAGCAGAAGCTTTAAAAGCTAGCTAATACTTCAGCTTCTACCCAGGGGAATGTTGGGGAATATGACCTAGCACAGAGAGGGAGTGACCCCAGGTTGGGTAGGTGAGGTTTGAATCCTTGACCTCTGGCTCCAGAGGTGGAGACCATCCTCTGCTATTAAAGGTTTGTCTGCATTGTCTGAACTAGCCTTATTTATCCATTGGCATATTTAAAACAGCAGTGGATCAGAGGACTTAAAATGAATTTTATATGCACTCTAGTTTCTATGATTCTGGAAGATGATGTTGTTTGAAAAAAGTAATTCAAATCTGTTAAGCACTGGTACGCTCTGATAGCATGTTATTTGAGTCACCACAGTCACAAAATTATCTGCTATTCAGAGCTCCAGGTTTTTTCTAAGGGATGCATGCAGTGAATCAACTTATCAGCTGGTCTGTATCCAAAGTTCTATATGTTGCTGGGAAAAAAAATCCTAGGTTTGCAACAACAAATGCCTTGGTTTGTGCCTTGATAAACGAATAAAGTCAGTGGAGGTACTCTAATTTTACACTAGCTGAGAATCTGGCTCTGGGAATTAATATGTCTTTTAGTTTCAGCTATAATCTAGTATTGTCCACGCACAATTGTTGTTCAAGTTACAGGAGCTACACTAATTTACACATCCTGAGAATCTGGCCTTGTATTTTGGGTGATACAGAGGGGAGCAATGAGATTTACAGGCACTTCTCTTTTGTATGCAAGACCTTCCTGAACAGTTAGTTCAACTAAAGCCTTTACAATCTCTGAACTTTCCCTGTCAATTAAGATCTCTCCTGAAATGTTTAGCCTCCTTATTGCTCCTGACAGACATTTACCTCAGAAGTCCATTTGATTTTTATATTCCTGACCCAAAGACGACATTCATTTTCAAATTACAGTGCAAGGACACAAATGCCAGTATAACATCCTTACTCTCTATTACTTATTTTTGGCACTGCTAATGCTTACTCTGAAGTGCCCCTACATTTCTAAATAAGAAAGAAAGGTTAGACTCCTGCTATTGTGGTTTCCCTTTGAAGCAGGGCATATATTTCAATTTTCCATGGTTCTCCTCTCTCATTCTCACTACCTTCAACAATAAAATGTTAGGACTCTTATTTCTCAATTATTTTCTGTATTCTTTTAAAAAAACATAAGCTATGTACATTTAGGTTAATAGATGTTTGCTTTTCTAATGTGTATCTGTTAAACTGAAAATACTTTACTGCCTGAATTTGGAAGTGTAGGCATACCCTAGTTACTGCATACCGAGTTTGGTCTTAAGCAAAGCCAGTATAGATCCATGCATATATTTATTTTATAAATAAAGCACCAGCCACCATGGCCCAGCTAAGCCCTCAATAGGGATAGATATACATTCACAGTATGGTGGGGGGGGCCTAAGCCCTCTAGAAAATACTGGGAATATTTAACACAAAATCCTTGCTCATTGTGTGTACTTTAGCACAATTCTGAGCATTATTTCCAAAAAGTTCTTTTTGTCGTGGCTTGTGCATTGCTTCAGCTTTCTAGTTTTACTTTCCTCATTGATCCATTCTGTAATGCAAATCAATGATCACTATTTAGGGTGGATTTAGCAGAATTAGCCTGAACAGCTACTTTATTTATACACAATTAGTTTAAATGGAGAAGAAAATTAGATGGGCTAAATGTGGGAATATTTTCCAGTCCATTTACTAGTGAGCCTCCTCCCTAGGGTATTTCACTGAGGACATTGCCTCTCTCATCATTATGGGGACTATTGATTTCCTTGGATTTCTCTCTCAGAATCCCTATCATTGTCCACATGCTGCCTTATTTGATGGCAGCAATCCCACTCCAGCTAGGACACAGCATATGCAGAGTTGGGTGAAACTTCAGCCAAACTTATACAGTAGCTGAAAATTGCAGCTATAGGTCGACCGAAACATCTAATAAATTCAGCATCATTGGCAGATAGTTTCAGTTGAAGATAGAAAAGATGTGAAAGACATGTGAGACATGCCATGGCTTTTTTCGGTTTGTTTGTTTGCTTTGGTTAACTCAGATTGGGCTTAGCAGCTTTTCTGTTATTTACCTTCTATTGTCATCCACTGAGCAGACCTGATCCCTATTTCACCAGAGAGTTTTGGTAGCAGATAGTTCAATGTAGTGATAACTATTATCGTGGCTTAGCACTGCTCCTGAACATGCAGAATTTGGCAAATGTACATCACACGTAATAACAAGTATAAACAATATGCTCCATTCAATTAGCAGATGCTTCCTATGGCTCAGGCATCACAAAACAGTGAGAAAGTTACCCTCTAGTCTTTGAGGAGAGTTGCTAGGTGACACAAAACTGGTGCTGATATGCCCTAGTGGTCCCTTCCACTGTTCCAGCTGGCACCAGATAGAGAGAGCATTGCTGAGTTGAGCTGGTCAGGAGTTTTGTGATGAATTTTCTTCCTTGGAAAATGCCAGTTTGTCAAATTCATAACTTTGCACGAGAAAGGGCACTTAAGACCAGTTATGTATTTATTGTGGAAATATTTTTGACTCTTTAAAATGAACAGTTTTCTGTTTTGAAAGGATTGTTTAAAAATTAAACTTATTACGGTAAGGAGAAAAAGTCAAAATCAAAACAAAACATTTCAGCATAATCTAAACAAAGTATTTCAATATACTCAAAGAAGCTAAATGTTGGGAAGTTCAGTTCCCTTAAAAAAAAATTAAATGTAGACTTTTTGTTCCAATTCAGGGCAGATTATTTCCCCTATAACTCAAAAGCTTTCATAGGCTACATGGCTGTAGTCCTGAGGCTTTTTTAACTTGTTTTCTGGAGAATGGAAAAGAGGAAGTCCAGACAGAAGGGTGACAGAAAGAAATCTATGTTCCTCCTCAGTTATGCCACTTGAACACTTAATGTAGTGGTTCTCAACCTATTCACCATTGTGGGACACATATGTGTAAGCAGAGTCTGAATCAACGCTTCCATTACAGCCAACTGGAATGGGAAAGGAATCCTGGGCGTGGTTATGTAAATACACATCAAGCAGGTTGCTCAGGCCTGCTACATGTTCAACTGTTAGAAGGTACTGTGCCCATTGTGACCAGTTCGGCTGTTGTGTGTGTGTGTGTCAAACTATATTAAAACTAAATGCAGGAATTGTAAGATGTGACCACCAATGTTTGCAGTTACTATGGGAATGCACAATGCAGAAAAGTCAGACTATGTTTAATTGAGTTAAAGAAACAGACCCTGTCAGCGTAAATACACTTAGATGGACGGAGGCTGGGCTTTCAGAGACCTATAGATTGAGCTGGGGAGAGAGGTGAGTCAGCAGGCTGCATGCCCACCATATTTGTGAGCTGTAAGACTGACTCAGCCTGTTTCTTCCCACTGTTTCAATGACAGAGTTAAAGAAAGCCTTCATAAGGAGTCCCTTTTTGTATGTAAATTCACTACCATGAATTCTGAAAACTCTTGTGGATGGATTGTGCTTTGAGGCAGAGGCTGAAGTCACTATGTTTGGCCCAGAGCCAAATTCACCACACGCCACCAGAAGACGCAATGAGCAGCCACAAGGGGGGTGATGGAGAGGTATGAGGAGCTGCCAGGAGAGTGGTGGCAGCAAGAGGCAACACATGGCCAACAGGACGATGCCAGAGAGCAGCGAGCAGGTGGACGGCAAGTAACCAACTGTGTAGGTTAAATGACTCCTACCTGCCTCCCCCAGGATGGGAGGTGAACTCTGTAAATCACCTCTGAACTCTGGTCTGTCCTGATCAAGGGCCACGACCAAGTAGGGTGCAGGGAAGAGTTGGGCATGTGAATGGACACTTACATTGCTGGTCTTGAAAGCTTGAGAGGACAAAGACATTGCCCAACCTACTCGAATAGGGACGTTTACTTGTGGGTTTGTTTGAACTGTGTTTGTGATGTTTTCCTATGAACTCTGACTGTGGTGTTTTCCAAAATTAATGCCACAGTACTTCTTTCTCCTTTTATTAAAAGTTTATTTTCTACACTGAGACTCTGTGCTTGTGAGTGGGGAAGCATTGCCTCCCAGAAGTGCCCAAGGGGTGTGTGTGAATTTCCCAGGTTACTGGCTGGGGGCTTGAGCCAGTTTTGAGTTGGATGGATGAAAAGGAATCCCTAGATATCGAATCCATCCCTGACTGCTGCCTGCGCTGCCTGGTAGAAGGTTTACATATGCAAGCTTACCATGTGTTAAGTGCATTGAATCATTACAATATATGTATTACTTGTGTGACCCTGAGGCTATCACATGGGCCACAACTTTGCGCTGCTTGGGATGCAAGTGGTCCATGAGTTGAAAACTACTGATTTATACTAATTATTTTCAAAAGCAGAGTAATTAAAATGTGAAACATCTGGATAGTACAGTCTGCAAGGACATGAAAATGACTGTAAAGATAAACATGCACCATGTTTTGTCAACAGTGTCAGTCCTTTCCATACCTATATTTTGTGCCTAATTCTGCAAGCCTTGCTTCCATGGAATAGCAGTTACTCACAAGAGCAACCTCATTGTTTCCAATGAACAAAATCACCCATGACACTTAGTGTGATTCTGATTTGGAGGAGACCTATGAACATGTGTTTGTAACACAGCCTAGCCTATATAGATAACATTCCACTATGGAAAAATAAGTTGTGCCAAATGAGCAGGGATAAAATATAACTATTATGAATGACACCATTATTTTAGCCATGGACAAACATAGAATGATGTGTAACATGAACACATTGGACAAATTGTGCAAGTCTGGATTATAAACACTTCACCATGAAACAAGTGGCCAACAACCTCTTCTGTCAACACAAACATATATAATTTAGAAAGGAAACCTAAAGCTTTTTCAGTCGAGGTTTTGAAGAAAGCCATCATATTCTGAAGTTTCAGAGGGGTAGCCAAGTTAGTCTGAAGTCATCTGAAGAAGTGCTCATGAAAGCTGTGCCCACAAAAGCTCAAGATATCATCTGCATGTTTTGTTAGTCTTTAAAGTGCTATCAGACTTTGTTGTTTTTTTAAGTTTTTCACATTCTAAAAGATACCATCTAGATTTTATGATTTACTCAACATAAAAAAAGACTGCCTGTTAAGAGTCATAATTATAGCATGGAAACCAAGTAACGTTCTCTGAAGGGGTTAGATAGGAATATATATCATTTTCCACTATTTTCAAATGTATATATACCATTTAATTAATAAAAAGGGTTCTTATTACATAAAAAGCCAGCATTAGAAGAGCATTTAGGGTGCAAAGTCAAGCACTCAAAAGTTAGGAACTGCTAGCTTTACAGTTTTCCAAGCAATTTTCTTTCCTCCCATTCAGAACACATCCTCTGCATTAAATGAGGTAAGAGTCTTGTGATAAAACAATGTAATCACATGTAACCCTTCTGCCAGGTAGTGCCGGCAGCAGCCAGGGCAAGGTTCAATATCTAGGGGTTCCTTTTCATTCATCCAACACAAAGCTGGCTTGAGCCCCCAGCCAATAACCTAGGAAATTCACAAACACACTTGGGTGTCTCAGAGGCAATGCTTCCCCACTCGCAAGCACAGAGTCTGAGCATAGAAAAGAAACTTAATAAAAGAGGGAAAAAAGCAATGTGACCTTAATTTGGGAAAAGACCACAAACAAGAGTTCATAACCAAATCGCAAGTAAACATCCCAGCTCAAGTAAGTTGGACCATGTCCTTTGCTTCTCAGCTCACAAGTCCAGCAATGTAAGTATCCCATTTACATGCCCAAACTTTCTCTGCACCCCACTCACAGTTGCTACCCTTGGTCAGGGCAGACCAGACTTCACAGGTGATCCACAGAGTTCACCTCCCATCCTCAGTGTGGAGGAACAGGAAGCACCTCATCCATCCTGCTGGTCACTCGCCATCCACCTGCTCACTGGTACCGCTTTGCTGGCCTCCTGCTGGCTGCTCCTGCTAGACGCTCCTACCAGCCACCTGCCTGCCAGCTGCTGCCACTCACTTTGTGGTGGATTTGGCTCTGGGCCAAATCTAGTGACTTTTAGCTCTCTGTGATTTCAGCTCTTGGCCCACAGCACAGTCTAGCTAAAATATTCCAGAATCCACTAGAATAATTTAAAATAATAAAGAGACTCCATATGAAGTCTGTTTTAGTTCTATCATTAGAACAAGAGGGAGGAGAAGGGGGAAGAGAAACAGGTTGAACCAATCCTACAGCTCATGCCTGGAGGGCATGTAGCCTGCTGATTTGGAGCTTTTCCCTTCCCCCCAGTTTACTTTACAGAGTTTGGAAGAAAGCCTTGTCCTTCTGAGATTCTTTACTATGACAGTGTCTCTCCTTTGAACTGAATTAGACAGAGTCTGCTTTCTGCATTCCCAATAACTGCAAGCATTGGTGGTCATATTTTACAATTCCCACATTTATAGTTAACATGGATTGTGACCCATTAACAGCCAAATTGGGAACAATAGGCAAACTATCATGCTAACAACTGAATATCTAGCAGACCTAAGCCACCGAATGAACTGTATTTACATAAACACACCTAGGATTTTTTTCCCATTTCAACCTGAACTGTATTTACATAACTGTTGAATACATAGCAGGTCTAAGCAACAGAGTGAACCACACCTAGGATTCCTTTCCCATTCCAGCTGGCTGTAATGGAAGCATTGATTCAGACCCTCGTTCCACATGTAATGAAAATGTTTACCATTATACATATGCACACGAGAAGATGCTTTGAAGACTAAATAATACTCTATATGTAACCTCCCAGTTTAAGAAAAAAGTTAGTTTCACACAATGGAAATCGTGTTTATAACAATCACACCCTTAATGAGTGATCAGCAGGGTCTGAACCTTCAGCACAGACTACAGAACTACAATAACTGGCAGTAGGGAAAGGTTGTTTATCCCAGAAGGAGGATGGACAACAGCAGGTATATAGATCACTGGAGAGAACTCAGCTTCAGCCAGGCTTTTCCTTTTCTCTACTCTGCGAATTTGGGGAGCTTCCACTTCTCATAATTCCTCCAGAGGAGAGAAATGGCCCTGAAAATCTAAGGGAGGGGCAGCAGGGAGTATGGGTCATCTCCTTCCTTCTCTGTCGGCTTCCAGAGACGTTGAGAATGGGGCTTTTCCCTTCCCTAACTACAGCTGTTCCAGCAATCCCCAGTATGATGAGTGCTTCTGTGTCAGCGTGAGCCTGGGCTCAGAATGTTGTTATGTTCAATTATTTTGACATTTACACAATAGCATCAAGGGCCGGTGATGTAAATGAAAATTAGGCCTTCAGTTCTAATAAGGTGGTGAACTGATTGGCTTGGAAAGGATACCCAGATTTTTTTGAATTAGCCTTGGACCCCTGTTACTAATTCCTGGAAAGCAGCCTCTCTCAGTAGGTTTTCAGAGTAGCCAGTGTTAGGTCAGGATTCATCTGTCGCACATGTTCCCTTCTGCCAGGATTTCGTTGCATATTGGATTTGGCTCAATATATTCAATGTCAAAATGTCTGGTATTCTGTTGAACTGGACTCTTATGTGATGTGTGTCTGGCTATAATGATCACAGTGAATTGGTAAAATTTTGTAATTTTCACCTGTGATATTTCCATTAACTGTTCTCACTGAGAAAGCCACGGGGTAGCTTAATCCTGCCTAACATGACTAGAAAGGAAACCATCACAGATCAATAGCTACAGTTTGATATCCATTCTATGACTATCAGGCACATAAATTGCAAGGGGCAGAGTAGCTTGCTAGCATTCAGAAAATGGCATTGAGCCCAGAAAGCACTTAGGGCCAAACCCAGCCCCACTAAAGGCAATGGCAAAACTCCTATTTACTTAAATGAAGCAGGATCAAGCTCTTAAATGTAGCTTTATATATGCAAGGCCAGTGTTTACAGAAATTTCTTGCATTTTAACAGCAGGAGACCTTGTTAAGAGAGCCATGTATTTCGCTATAATGTTCATAGACATGAACAGATCTTGATAGTACAGAACTATTGGGATGTAACTGATTTACTTATCATTGCACTAAAATGCTTGACAAGCATCTCAGTGTCTTCATATTTTCCCAGATAAACCAGATTATGAGGTTACTATATTTGTGAAATAAGCTGCAAATAGGCTATGAACTGGAACTGAGTCTGGAAGTATATGGTAGGTATGAGCAATAAAAAGCTTTTACATTTGGTTAGAAATCAAAGTAAGTTATTATAAATAAAAATGAGGCGCCTTCAAATAATTTTTGTCTATTATACCATTATTCATTTCCACGCTAAGGGAAATGTCTAAAAAATGGAATACATGGAGAAGTTGGCCCAAAAAGTTTATATTGATGAGACCACAGAAAAATCATATTTTTGCTGGTTTTGTGAAAATGAAGCAGTTGATTTGCCTCATACTTTTCAGCTTTCCTACGACAGAATATTGGGGTGTGTCTAGACTACAGAGTTTTGTTGACAAAAGTGGACTTTTGTCGACAAAACTATACCTGCGTCTATACTACCGCTGAGTTCTGTCGACATAACGTCGACAGAACTCAGCAGTTTTGTCGATGCTGGTAAACCTCATTTTACGAGGCATAACGCCTTTTGTCAACAGAGTTCTGTCGACAGAAGGTGTTATTGCATCTAGGGGTACGTCTAGACTACAGGCTTTTGTCGACAAAGCAGCTTGCTTTGTCGACAGAACTGAATGTAGTCTAGACGCTCTTTGTCGACAGAAGCTTTGTCGACAGTATCTGTCAACAAAACTTCTGTAGACAAAACCCTGTAGTCTAGACGTATCCTTGGTGTTGGGTTGTTTTTCCCCTCCTTCCATCAACTGAAAAATAATTGTGAAAATTTTAATCTCCCTCTGTAAAATCAGTCACTTTTCATGCGAGGCTGAAGAGTGAAAGTGTACTAACGCTTCCACAAGGAAAATGTGGGCATTGACTGTTGGAGAGGAATAAAGGTTCTTTTGTTCATGGATGGAAAAATGAAAATTATTTCCTAAGAATGTGTACTCCCTGACAATGGACTCAGCTAAGACAGTGGCAGGACTTTCCACTGCCCCTCAGTTGGACAAAAAGCAGCCCCTTTGAGATACATCTTTATACACATATATAAATGAGTTTTAGATCACTCCTGACATACCTGGATGTCACTCATTACCTTGTGCATGTTGATTTAATTAAAACAGCCTTATCCATTTTGCTGTCATCCTGAATTGATCCTTTGTGTGGGTCAGTATGGTCTTGTTATCTGTGTGTGCTAGCTTTGAGGTATCCTGGTACTGTCCTGGAAGGTTTTTACATGACTTGTGGCTAGTATCTCTCAGGTGTGTTTCTACAATACTTGCCAGATTCTGTGAGCAGGACCTGCCTTTGGCTCACAACCTGATTTCGCTCTACAGTAGCAAGTTTTGACCAATACTTTAGCCTATACTTTAGACCTCACAACAGTCCTCTGATGTACACCCTGATATTTCAGGCTCTCTTTCTACCACAAATACATCCTCCTCCTCCTCCATGTACACATTGTCTTTTACTATGGGAGAAAAGCCTCGTTTTAATCTTCAAAAAAAGCTAGCCTTTTGCTGTAGTTACCCCCAGGAGTAGAATTCCAGTTGGGAGTTCCATGCAAAGCACAGTTTCAGGATCACCTCATTAGCAGATGTGTCATAAAAGTGCAATGGCCTGAATTCACATTCCAAATTGGATGTTTCCTCAACTCAGCTGGTAAGGGAATTCTTCACTGTATCCCATCTGCATGTGTCTCTACTGTACAGCTAAATGGCACTTGTGTTCAGTGAAGTTAGAAAGTAACATGGAAAATCAAAATCAATACCATTCAAGCTGAATTATATTAACCATTCAAGGTTACCAAATGTAGTTTCATGTCTGCATATAGTATATACATCATTTCTTCTTCTGCAAAGCAGCTTGCACTAGAAACCTAGACTAGGCCATTCACATAATTTCTTAATACACAAGAATCAAAATGCAGCACAAGCATAAACAGAGAAGAGTCAGCAGCAGTATAAGCTCTCCTGGTTGGCCTGCAAGGCACTCTGATTTATATGACCTATTTGTGACCCAAGCAGAGATGAACATTCAGGATAGCCTTGTGGCACACTAACTCATGTGACAACCTGTGCCCCTTGTTCACTTCTTTATAAGTGTTATAATATATTTTGCAGAAATTATGTATTGTGTGTTATCATTTGAAAATTCATAAGCTGATGGATATTATTATCCTGGAAATGTGTGTGTGCAGAGTTATGAGATTCCACTGTTTAACAATGATTTGACTGTATTATGCTACAAGGGAGAAAAGAAGTCCATACTAGCTTTTGGGAAAGGCACACAGAGGGATCAGAAAAATCAAATACAATGTCATTTAGATAATTGGCTATCCTGTTGGGGGGGGGGGGGGAGGTAAACAAAGCATGCACAATTCATCTGAAGGACAGATAGAGCTCACATGCATCATGAAACTGCCTGATTCCATCGCCCAATAAAGTCTTTTCCAGTAAAAAGGGTCAAAATATAAAAGGAGGGTCTGTGGTCTATTCACCACTTTCTCTCTCCTCTCCCATTTCTGCTCATGGCACACAAAATGCTTGGGGGGAAAAAAACCCAAAAGGAAGCTTTGGGAATGAAGAGATGGGGTCCTTGAGAGCCGGCTTTCCAAATAGCACAGACTGCTATAAGGTTTTGGATGAAGAAATTAGCTTGTTTGTTTCTCTCTCTCTTTTTTTTTTTTTTTTTTAAGTGAAAGCTTTGTTATCCAGCTCTCAGTTGCTGGTTAACTGAATGTGCCAGATCACAAAACACACTAGTAGATTCTTCAGGATAAAGAGTCACTAGGCTCTGGTCTACATTAGGGAGTTATTTTGAAATAACTCCCCTTATTTTGAAATAACAAGCCGAGTGTCCACAGTACCAAGACAATGGGCTGATTATTTTGAAACAGCAACTGCTTTCCATGAACAGTAACATTCATTTCAAAATAGTGGTAGTTTGGACACTGCACTGCTGCTATTTTGAAATAATGACACCCCAGAATCATTCAACATAATTACTCTCCATTGTTTCCTGGGACTCTAAGTCAAAGTAGCACATCCTCATTTAGGGAGCCTGCCTCAGATTAATTTCAAGGGTTCCCTGTTGTGTGGACATGCTATTTGGAAATAGTTATTTTGGAAACTATTATTTCAAAATAAAAGTTATTTCAAAATAATTTCCTAGTGTAGACATTCCCTGAGTGTTTTCTCATGATTGTCCTACCAGGAGCTAGGAATTGAACAGAGATGACTGTGCTTTGTGTGTATTTACAAACTTTACCATTCAGGTACCCTTTTACAGTCTGAATTATCAGGACAGAAGCAAGCACGTGTTGGAAATGAGCCAGTAATGTACACTTGTTCTGCCATGGAACAAACAGAGTTTGGAAGGTGAGACAATCACTTAAAGGTGACAGCAGCATGCTCTTTTTTGTGACAGTAATACTTGCTAGAAGATTTCATGGTATTATGCCATAACAATATAATGGCTCCCAGAAAAATTTATTGCATACCTAGAGGAAGACATGTCTACACAGCAAAGAAAATGCAGTCATTCCATGCCAGCTGACTTGGCATTGCAGTATTTGGGATGCAGGTTTGTTTTATTGCTGTATAATCTTCCAGGAGCAGACTGGAGCCCAAAATCTGAGACTTTCCCACCTTGTGGGATCCTATAGCCCAGACCTGCAGCCTGAGCCCTGGGTGGGTTTTTCTTTTCTGCGTATTGACCTACCCATACATTATGTAGACAACCACAGCTGATGTAGTGTATTACCAATGCATTTTATATGGTTCTTTAGATCTGTATGGTCCCTGATTATGGTCCCTGATGGTACTATTTGTGAGTAAATGTGTTAATGTCTCATTTGAAGGCTGACACTTTCCAATGGTGCAGCTTTGTTACAGGGGTGGGGTCAGAGGGAAGGGTGGAGAAAAGCTTGAATGTGAACCTTAAAGACAAAAAGAAAGTATTCCACGTCAATTAGATTTACAAAATCTCCTGAGTTTGAAGATAGAGGGTAGGGTTGAAAAAAAGACAGAGAAAAGGAGAATATGCATGTTGCTTCTTGTCTCTTTTTCACTGGTCACATTTTCTCCTTGAAAAAGAATTTGTTGCAGATTCTCACCACAGATCCCCAGCTCCAGCTTAACCAATGAGGACGATAAATAGAGTGGCAGTTTTGGGGGCCAACTGTTCATTGTACTCGAGCAACTTAATGCAGAATGACTATGTAACAATGGTACCTTCTTATTCCATAGATGCTTCTTAAATATATTCAGAATCCACTTAATTTATAGTGACAAATGGTACTTGCCACTTTTTTTGGCTCTGCAGTGACATCATGTCTATAGGATTGAGAGAGCTGTATCAGATACGCCATAAACAGTCAACAAAATTGCTATGTAAGTTTAGATGTGGGTCCAATTCTGCCCTCAGTTGCACAGGCCCTTAAAAAATAAAAAAAAGTGAAGTTGCACAGATGTCTGTGTGTGCTCAATTTTAAAACAAAGAGGCCAAGCTGGCATCAATGGGGAAAGGGGGAATATTGTGACAGGACAGGAAAAAGAAAGGAAGAACACAGATGCTAAGCCGAATTTACAGAACTACCCGCTTTAACAAAAAAGTTGATCAAATGTGTTTTATAATTAAGATACTCTAGCGCTTTGGAACTCTGTTGGGAAAGCAAGCCAGCTGAAGGTACATTGATCTCTGCTAAGTACTGTCTAAACTTTACTTGTTCTGCATATCTACAGCTGTTGAGCAAGAGTTATCTACATTCTGTTTTCCTGGCCCAAATTTACACCTTCTCTTGTACCCTTCTTAGTGTAGTTAAACAGCAGTGAAGACCACTTTATAAACTGGTGGCTTGTTTCTTGGTTAGAATCAGATACCCAGAACTTCACTGTAGTAGTGACATAGCAACTCTCACTGCTCCTTCAACTGTACATTCCTCCTGTGCCACACAAGAGCAGCCTCTTACTGTCCCTTTCCTTCCCCGTCCTCCCTACTTTGTTCCTGCAAGGAAGAGTATTTCAGGAGTCATGGAAAGAGACCAATTCATGGTCTCATCACTAAGGCACAGTAGGTTATCTTGTTTTCCGGTGCTTTGGAACCACTAAAGGGAAATCAGTAAATTCCAACCTTTCCTTTCATCACAGTGATGAGGGCCTGAATTCCTTTGCTTGGTCTTGGCCTGTGACAGGCTATTCTTACATGTGCAGTGTGGTATTTGTCGCAGATCTGCATTCCCAGAATGGCTGAGAGCACACACAAGTGCTGTGGAAGCAGCTTCCGTAGTGCTACCATAATTAAAATTTCCTTTAAAAATTGCAGACACAAGAGAATAGAAAACCAGGCTGAGATCCAAATTAGAAATAAAATGTCAGCACAAATGTGACAGACTGAAATCAACAAGAGAATATGGAACTTTTTTGTGTTTTACCGCTTACGCTCTTGCCAGTTGCCCAATATACCAAGTCATTTTGATTATTCCCAGAGCATATCATCATTAGTCTCTACACTGAGGAGCCAGTACCAAAAGGAAAAGAGCAAACGCTATGCGTAATTATAAGTTAGCATTCAGTTTTAACTTAGACAAGCACAAAACTATCAAACTTCAGTTCCAGCTTACCTTGTTTTATCTGTGACAGAGCAGTCCTTGGTCATTCCCTCTGATGGTCCTGCAGTTACATAGCCCTCAGCTCCTTAGTGCTTGCCATCATTTTCTCTGATGAGTGTTGAGAGAAAAAACTTCCTTTAGGCAGTCTCCTTTATTAGCTTCTTTTAGCCTCTCAAGTTAAACCCTTCTGGTGGTCCTGGGGTTAACCCCAACAAGCAGCCCCTTTCATGTTCAGAATTCCCACAGACTCTTCTTGGGCCTCTGTAATAATTCAGAACAGCTTCTCTTCCTTGTATTCAAGAGTCCCACTGTTCTCCTCCCAGAGCTGGGTTATAAACAATCAGACTCTTCTTGGATCACAAACTAGACCACTATAAGGGCCAAGCTTTGGGCTTCAGTCGGCATCTTGCCAGTTGGCCCCTTTTCCCACTAAGCAGTTTCATCTGTTGACCATACATCATACTCCTGTCCTTGGGAGCACCCTTTTTGAAAGGAGCTCCTTTTGGCAAGCCCAGGTACTCTACTCCATTTAGTTGCCTGCCAACACTGCCTGCTGATCCATGCCAATGACTCGGGATCATGGAGGTTGAGCTGAGGGGCTGTTTAACTCAATATAAACTCTTAGGGCCCTGACTGGAGCCTGGGCTCCAGGACCATGTGAGGTGGAACTCATCTGAAGACTGAACCTCTACACTGCAAATAAGCAGCCCCTTACTCTGAGCTCTGCAAGCCTGAGTCAGCTAGCATGGGCCAGCTGCAGGCAGCCAGTTGCTATGCAGACATACTAATAGACAGTTTATTATTGACAGCTGGCTGTGATGGGCTTATCTCCCTGCAGAAGTCTATCAAAGATAGGCTGGACTCTGAGTCTTTTAAAGCTCCCAGTCACCCTTGAAGATAACTTTTAGTGTAACATAGGCCATAGGGGATAGAGTGTAACATCAATCCCTATACCAAGAACCCTGATGCAAATAGAGCTTAACATGAGGCAAAAACTCCGATTGATTTACTTAGCACTTGCTGGTGTTCTTTTATAATCTTTTGAGGCCAGCTCCACAGCCGGTGTAAATCAGCAGAGCTCCATTGATTTCAGTTAAGCTACATTGATTTACACTATCTGACGATTGGGCTCATGGTGTTTACTTAAAAGTTACCTTAATAATGTTTTGCATGCAATTATATTAGAATTCTTGCAACTGTTGTATTATAAAAATATACCAAAAATATAAACCAAATTCAAAGCAACCTGTTTATGTGCTGGAAGTAGGGATGCTGCTACAGCCCCTGGCTTGAAGTGGTTTCTATTATATATAGGGTTTATAGTTTGATTCAATGGCTCTCAGCACCACCTAGTATAAACATTGTTGCAAAAGACAACAAAAATTAGAGGTACTTTAATGAAGTAGGCTGGAATCTAATGAAAATGCAGAATGTCAACTTGAATAGCTGTTTCTTCTGCAGTATGAATTTCAAGAGACATAAGTGGAAATTAAAGAGACGCTAACCCACAACAGATGTTAGCAAAGCTTTTTTTTTTTCCGCTCGAACATAATAAACATATGGAATGGCTTATCAGGCACTATTGCTGAGGCAAAACACAAGGATCATTCAAGGAACAATTAGGGGCTGTTCTAAAGAAATGGAATACTTTACATGGATGAGCCCTTATGGGCCAATAGTCCTGATGGGTAAATCGCTCCAACTAAATCGTTTTATGTTCCTATATTCATTTGAATGTAAATATCGCTTCAGTAGCACCTACTTCCTGGCTTGGTAGGGAAACTTTCATTTTCTCTTTCTTTTTATTCTTTTGAGAGAGTTTGTTGTTTTATCTTCTAAAGTTGCAGAATGTCCACAATGTATTTTTTCTTCCAGCTACCACCAACAGACAGAGATATTGAGGTTCTGGGATGGTAACTTATGAGGCAAGTATTTACTTTAGCTCATTGTTTTAATTTGAAGCAAGAGTTACTGTCTCAGGGGAAAAAAACTGACAAAAGGTCAATTTATGTCAATACTGCTAATTCTTAACAATGCCATATCAATTAAAGGATCAAGTGCGTCAGTCATTCTCTTTCTCTCCCTCTCTCCTTTCAAGCACCAACTGCATTCTCTCACACTTCCTGCTGTCTCACAGTAGTGTGAATAGTGGTGTGTGCAGAATATTGGTTATAAGTCCACATAGAGACACAGAGGCTACGTCTAAACTGGCATGATTTTGCAGAAATGCTTTTAACGGAAAAGTCGTTCCATTAAAAGTATTTCCGCAAAAGAGCGTCCATATTGGCAAGTGCCTTTGCGCAAAATATTTGCTTTTGTGGAAAAGCATCTGTGCCCAGTATAGACGCGGTTTTGCGCAAGAAAGCTCGGGCGGTCGTTTTCGCCATCGGGGCTTTCTTACGCAAAAAATTCCTGTCCCTGTCTACACTGGCCCTCTTGCACAAAAATACTTGTGCAAGAGGGCTCTTTCCCAAGTGGGAACGTGAGAGTTCTTGCGCAAGAACACTGACAATCTTACATTAGATCGTCAGTGTTCTTGCACAAATTCTCGTGGCCAGTTTAGACAGCTGGCAAGATTTTGTGCAAAAGTGAGTGCTTTTGCGCAAAATCTTGCCAGTCTAGATGCACTCAGAATGTCTTCTGTGTGTAATGAGAGCAGCTTAAAGTAGTGCCATCTTCTAGCAGGAATGCAGCAGTCTTAGAGCAAAAGTTTAATACAAGGTGGTAAAAGCAGTGTCCTGAGTTCCAAAACGTTTTGATTCAAGGATACTGGCATAAACAATGGAAGATAAAGGCTAAAGTTTGACCAGAATTGAATATCAGGGTGGCAGGCAGATTTGGGTAAATCATCCTGAGAACAGTGGGTCAAAAGCAAACACACTGGGCTTCATTCTCCATTGCCTTTCCTTACTGCACTCTTCTAAGGTCTTTGCTTCCCCTCACACAGAATGGGGAATTGAACCCATGTCTCCCACATCCCTGGAAGGTGCTCTAACCATGAGGCTAAAAGTTATAAGATGGACAGCTCCACCACCAGTCTTGGTTGCTTGCAGAGCAATATCTATATCCTTGAGACTGGTACATCTTAGACTGCACCTCCCTTAGCATCTCTCACTGCTTAGCTTTGGTATCTCCTCCCACTAGGGTGCTGGTTTCTTTGACTAATTCTTTGGTGCTTATCTGTCTCCATTCATTATAGAGGAAGTTTAGGTACCTACTCAGGCTCTGTGAATCACAGTCGTGTTCCTGTGATTTTGTAGATGCCTTAAAGTTTGGTACTGCTATAACAAAGACCCTTTGTGAATTCAGTCACTACTCTAGTGCAAAGTAAAAGTGATTGATTTGCTGATCTGGTAGCATGTTCCTGCTACATGGGCAAGGCAGTGGAGAATCTTATGTAAACAAACAAAAAAACCCAATTGTTCTTCTCTCTCCTTTAACTATAAATATTTATTCTGTCAAGAAACATGAACTAATTAATATTTACAAACATATCTGCCATATCAAAGGGTATCCCATTTTTAATAACAATTTATGTCTTTAACAGGCACACTTAGTTGAGAAAGAACAAAATATTGTTACACATCTTAATAATGAATGTATCTTCAAAAAGGCAACCCCCATAAAAAGGGTGCATAGTGACAGATAACAGATGTGGCACATTCAGAAAGAAAAAAGTGCAGATAATAGATTTGTGCTCGAAGTCAGACAGTAACAGACTAATTTTCATATAACAGTAGCATTCACTTTTAATGAGTATATGTCATACTGCCTTTCTGTATCCTCTAAAATGAATATGTTTAAATATCTTTTGTGCACTCATTTCTTTGTTCCCACCTTTCTTTTCTCACTCTCTCAGTGAGAATAATTAATGGATTGGCCATTGAGATATTGCTTTAAAAGTAGTTAGGTTAAAAAAAAGAGGATTAGCCAGGTATCAAATAGTATCTTCACTTGCACAAGCTGGAATAAAGAAAGATTACAAGGCCTATTGGTCTTCATATTTCATGGGGTAAGTAGATCACCAGCTGTTATAAGGAGGAAATTTCCCTCTGTGGCATAGTACTGCACAGTGAGGTGCACAACACAATAGGGAGGTAATGGTAGATTAAGACTCATTTGTTTCTCTGAAGCATCTGGCATTGACTTCAGTCAGAGACAGGACACCTGGTTAGAAGGCACTTTGGTCTTCTGCAAAATTGCATGTCTTATTCCCAATGGGTCTAGAGTGGGGAGTGGCAAAGTTACAGTCCCATCTTGGTTCGTTGTTAAAATATTATATAATAAACCTGATAGAAACTCTGTTTCTGAAGAATTTTATGATCTGTGAGTTTTCTCCCTGGACACATAAAGAGTCTCTTTAAAATGCCCCCTTGAGTGATAGCTCCCATATGCTGCTAAGCTATCTCCTACCAGTTGATGGTATATTTATCTTCGCAAAGTGGTAAAGAAGAAACACAATGTGCTCCAATGCCTACCTAACCACACATTCATAAAGTGTCTGTGCCAATTTGGCTGTAACCTCGTACTAGGTTACCCAGAATAAAAAAATTGAAGTTTAAATTCCCCGGACTCCTGAACACATCCTAGGAAAGAGAAATCGAGAGCTTTTGAGCTACAAAAGGAAGTCTCACAGCATCTTGTCAGTCTGTTGTTAAAGGATTTTTTAGAATATTCAGTTACATTTGCAGCAGATAATAAAAGGGGAGCAAGTCATTTTTATGAATGAGAATCTTTCTAGCAGGGAGATGGTTAAGTCAGTCTGCCTTCCCAGAGCTCCTTAATGGTGTCTCAAATCAATCAGACATTTATTTTAAAAAGACTTGTTTTAAATCCACAGGGACATTTATTCCCCCTTGTGTGGTGATGTGAAGAAAGAGTGAAGAGAGATTATGGGAAGTGCTAAATCCACATAACCTTGAATATATGATAATTGTTTTAGTACCTTGAAATCCAGCAAAATGTGTCAATTTAATTAATTGAAGCAAAAATTGATTTCCCTGTTTCTAGCAAATGCTAACAGGTTGTCTGTGTCAAAGGCTAGGCAGTGACCTCTTATTGCATCCAAGAGGCCCACATCATGCAAAGATAGCATACAGCTTTGTAAT
Source organism: Pelodiscus sinensis (assembly GCF_052426305.1). NCBI lineage: Eukaryota > Metazoa > Chordata > Testudines > Trionychidae > Pelodiscus > Pelodiscus sinensis. Next base: position 91,144,068 of record NC_143053.1, read on the forward strand.
TATTTTAGTTTAGAGAGCTAGAATTTGAAGCAAGCATCTGGTGGGCAGCTTGCTAACGAGGAACTTAGGAGACAGGTTCAATTTCTTGTTCTGTCACAGATTTCTTGTTATATTTAGGCCTTGTCTTTACTCCGCAGAAGATTGATGCTGTCATGATTAATCTTCCAGAGTTCAATTTAGCGAGTCTACTTAAGATTTGCAAAATCAAACTCAGAGGGTCCCCACACTGGGGTCCAGCACTCCTGCTCTTGCTAGGATTAAGGGAAGTCAATGGGATCATTTGCTCCCATCGGCTTCCTGCTGTCAGGACGCTGCCGAGCTCATCTCAAGGTAAGCCGACACCAGCTATATATTCTACATAGCAGGAGTTGCATACCTTAAGATGAGCAGCTGAGTCTAGTTTAGACCTGGCCTTAGCCTCTGCACCTAAGTTTTGTATCTGTGAAATGGGATAATAGCACTGACTTACCACAAAGGAGTATCGTGAGGATAAGTCCGTCACAAATTGTGATGTGCTCACATCCTGCAGTGATGAAGACCTTTAAAGTACCTTAGATAGAAAATGAATAGGCTGAGCAATCTTGTTGTGTACCCCAAGATAGTCTTGCCTTCTGGTTGGTAAGATGAGTCAATCAGTTATGCTTAAAATAAATAAATCTATTTCAAGTCTCCTTAAAAGCCTCCATTCAAACACTAAGTAGAGATAGTATTAGCAAATGCTTTCACAGCATCTGTGGAGAAAAAGCAGGTAATGAAACTACGTATTTTCTTTTTTTCTGGGAGGGAAGAATAAAGAGAGGATACTGGAGGCAGGAGGAAGAAGGAACAGCCTTATATAACACCAGCAAAGACACCAAGGCTGTGTCTACACTGCACCCCTTTTCCGGAAAAGGGATGCAGATGAGACAAGTCGGAATTGCAAATGAAGCGGGGGATTTAAATATTCCCCCGCTTCATTTGTATAAACATGGCTGCCGCTTTTTTCCAGCTCGGGGCTTTGCCGGAGAAAAGTACCAGTCTAGACGGGATCTTTCGGAAAATAAACCCTTTTCCTCAGGGAATAAGGGATCTTTCAGAAGAGGGTTTATTTTCTGAAAGATCCCGTCTAGACTGGTGCTTTTCTCCGGCAAAGCCCCAAGCCGGAAAAAAGCGGCAGCCATGTTTATACAAATGAAGCGGGGGATATTTAAATCCCCTGCTTCATTTGCAATTCCGACTTGTTTCATCTGCATCCCTTTTCCGGAAAAGGGGTCCAGTGTAGACACAGCCCCAATGGAAGAGTCAGACCTAGAATCCAAGACTTGTAACTCCCATTTCAGTGTACTAACCACTATGCAACCCTTCCTGTTAACAGACATTACTTACAAAAAACAAACAATAAATAAACCTATCCCATGTTTTCATTACTTAAAAAAACATTAAGCCTTGATCTAAAAGATATGTTTACCTTTTCTAAGATTTGTGTTTACCTTGAAACTATTCAGTAAATCTTTTGTGTGAATGTGGATTTCACTGTTTTATTTGTTACAGCCTGGTTCAGCAGTATTCTGTGATACAAATAATAAAGATGCCTTAGCATTAGCCCTGCTGTATTATAATAAAGTGTTACAAAATATGTTCATTTTAATGGTTTCATTTCTGGGATTATGTCTGCCCAAGGCGAGAGAAAATATAGAGTATGCAGTTCTCTGGTGTGCCAATACATTTATTCAGAAAGCATGCAAATCAACAGAGAATCTCACATAAACAGCAGAGTTGAGCTGATAGTTAATGACAATAAATGCAGATAACTTAATGATGAAAAACATAACATGCCTAATTAATAGGCTGTAACAGTTTCAGAAAATCTTGAAAAGAATCTTCATCCTTGGGAAACTGGCTGTTTAAAATAGGTTGGCAGGAGTTTGATGTGTGTGAAGCAACTCTAGTGTGAGTAGGGAGGGATCTTGGCAAGACTGTGGTTGGGTTAGGACTCTGACTTGGATCAATACTCATAATCCTTTCGGATTCCTAGTATATGTTCCCTTTATGATCTCTTCGGTCAGTGCTAATTCCAGACCCAGGACAGGGGAAAAGTGGGTTAAATGGGAAATCACATCATTGGGCAAAACACTGTCAAGAAATTGAAGATGTGGTGGTAAGAAGGCTAAAGGAGATGGAGGCCAGGAGATGAAGACAGTCACACTAGACAATTTTAGGGTACAGAGATACCCAGTGAGGGTAGCAGAGCTGGGAAAGAGTAGACCTGGTGCAGAGCTAAGAGGAGGGATCATCAGCTGGGAGAGCACACTGTGGTGACCAATGAGGGAAAATGATAGAAACTCACGCAAGTGCCTCAGTGCAGTTCATGTTATAAAGGAAAAAGTCATTGTGGGGAAATCTTTCAAACTGCCTGACTTAATATACATTTCCCAACTCTGCTCTTCTGAATATTTCTTTCAATATTTGTTTATACATTTTCCGGTGTCCCCTGCTATTTGACTCTGAAGTGATATTGGGAGAGATTCATCCCTATGCTGAGGGGGTGCACATAGTGTTAACTTTCTGCATGTGGGGTGGATCTTACACATGGGTGAATAAGAAATCACATTTGTAGATGTACAGATTTCAAAGCCAGAAGAAACCATTGTGATCACCGAGTCTAGATAGTGTATAACACAGGACATAGAAACTCTTCTAAACAACTCCTAGGCTGTGTCTAGACTCAGGGGTTTTTTCGGGAAAAGTAGCCTTTTTCCGAAAAAACTTCACCTGCGTCTAGACTGCAGCCACGTTCTTTCAAAATTAAATCGAAAGAACACGGCTTTTCTTTCGACGGCGGTAAACCTCATTGCACGAGGAAGAACGCCTTCTTTCGAAAGTGCTTCTTTCGAAAGAAGGCGTTCTTGAATGTAAATAGGGCTTCTTCGAAAGAGAGCATCCAGACTCACTGGGTGCTTTCTTTCGAAAAAGCGGCTTGCTCTTTTGAAAGTTTCGCGTGCAGTCTAGACGCTCTCTTTCAAAAGAGGCTCTTTCGAAAGAGGCTTGCAGTCTAGACATAGCCCTATAGCAAACATTTTAGAAAAAACATCAAGTCTTTAAAAAATTCCAGTGATGGACAATCCATCCTGGCCCTCGATATAGCGTACTGTTTCAATGATGAATTACTTTCAGTCTTAAAAATGTATACCTATCTAATTTTGTCTAGCTTCAACTTCCAGACATTGGAACATGTTATGCCTTCCTCTGCTTTTGGCAAATAGATACTAACTGGCTGTAATCAAGTCACCCCTTAACCATCTCTTTGTTAAGCTAAGTAGACTGAGATCATTGAGACTATCACTATAAAGCAGTGGTTCCCAAAGTGTGGTCCGACTGTCTTGCAGGTGAACCACAGACTCAGGGTTCACCCTCTGCCCTGCAGCGGGGAGCCTGTGCTGGCACTCCAGCCTTGATTCCCTCCAACACACACATGATTGGAGCAACAGTGTCGGCTTCCCGCTGCAGTGGGAAGGGACAGCCTTACAGGCTGGATCTAGTGTGGGGGGAAGGCGGTGGAAGTTTCTCCACACACTGGCATTCCTCCTCCTGGCATTCCTCCCCCTGCAGGACAGGAAACCACTAACCTGAAGGATTTGCCCACTGTTCCATTTGGCCAGAATCATGGCAAATGGGAGCATCAGGGCATAGTTTCTGGGAGCAGCAGGGTGTGCAGAACCAGGTAAGCACCCCTCATTCCCAGACCCTGCACCTCCATCACCCTCACACATACACCCTCCCACCAAGACCATGCACCCCCATCCTGCTCCTGCACCCTCCTGCTCAGACCTCTCAACCCCATCTCCTACCAAGACACCTCACCCTCACCCCCTCCTGCATGCCACCTGACCCTGCATCCCCTCCCTATCCCACCTCCCATACATTGAACCCTTAATATTTGGCCCCATCTCAGAGCCTAGGCTTCCCACAAAATCTACTTTCCCTGGCTTGTGTGAAGCCCTGAACCTCTGTTCTCCTTTCCCTCCCTCCTGCCCCCATCGGGCTAGAGCATGAGGGAAGTGAGGTGTCTCAGTCTGGGGCCATATCAGTGAAACATTTTTGTGGCTCTAATCTGAACCCTGTCTAATTTATCAATATTCTTCGAGAACTGTGGGTACCAGGAGTGGGCACAGTACAGCGGAACCTGAGTTATGAACACCTTAGGAATGGAGGCTGAATGAACTCTGAACAAGAGGTCACCAACATCAGCCACTGGAAGAGTTGGAGGGGGTGCTTGGGACTAGAGCTGCAGGGAAGGGGGAGCAAGCCTCCAAGCAAGCAGTGGTGCTCATGGCTTCTGACCCTTGGGAGCACAAGGGCTCAGGACTTTAGACCTGGGGGGAAGCACTGAGGCTCAGGCCTTCACCCCCACTATATCTCTGCTCCTGATTTCTGCATTGCTGGGAGTGCTGGGTCTCAGGTTTTCCCATGACCATGCTTCTAATTTCATTTGGGTAAAGAGGAGTGTGCCAATGCTAGGGACCTTAGCTGCCATAAGAGCATTCGGGTTGAAACTGGTGCTTCTCTTGTAGGTAAAGACCCACGCCCTGATGCCACCTGTGGACTTGAAATTGGGAGCAGAGCTACAGGACCAAGCAGGTGCCACTAGGCATGGCCCTCATCTGCCTATGGCCTTGGTGCTTGTGAGGGTTAGACATCCTGAACTTCATCCCTTCCCTGAGTTCCTGACCCCTGTCATCCTGACGTTTTAGCCCTAACTCATCCTGTCCGAGGACTGGAGCCACGATCCATGTGCTGAAGCCCTGAGGCAGTAAAATATGTGCTATTTGCTTTAATCTCCACCTCCACCCCTGCTGCCTGATTACTCCCAGTTCTGCATAGTGTGCCAATCCTTGAGGTTCTACTCTATTTCAGAAGTGGTAACAACGGTGCCAGAGAGAAAGGTGAAATAACATATGTACTCCGAATTGAGATTCCCTTGTTCATGCATCCCTGGAGCACATTATCATGGCATTATTTTTGGCCATGGTATCACACTGGAAGCTCATATAAATAGAGAAAGTTGTGTAATAAATGTGAGTCCAGGCTTAAGTGAAAGAATAAGTTTGTTTGAGAGAGGAAGTCATATGAAAGACAAACACCTTGGCAACCAGCAATCAGCAACATAATACCCAAGCCCCTACACATCAGCTAATCTCTTCCCCGCATTCCCATGTGATCACACAGAGTGTATACAGTTCAGATCTGGAATAGCTCCTGCTATGTCAACTCACATTCACAGTTGCCACTTACTTTAGACGACTAGTGGTGAGTGAGCTGTTGAGTTTGCTCCTTATTATATGTTAATTAGCAAGGTATGATTCTTAAAAGGTTTGGCGTATCATTGCAAAAAATGTATCAACATTGATTCTGTCAAAAAATCTTTTCTAATAGGATTCACAGTGCTTCCTGGTTCACTTAGGTTGGAAATACCATGAGAGGAGTTTTTCTCACTTTATTCCAAGTATTGCAAGAAAAATTAATATTAGCCAGTAAAGAGAATAGCGCCCGCAACATGCTGCCCTGTATTAAAGTAAATCAAGAGTCACTCCACTGTTGTAAACAAAGTTTTCCTGGTATAAAAGTAGGGTATGTGAGATCAGAACCATGCCCCTATTTGCAAGCTGATAATGATCTAATTGCACACCTCAGTTGACCAGCATGGCCAGTTCCTTTCCATAAAAGGGGTGAGGGCTTAAACTAGATTGAGGGTACTCAAAAGTTCTGACCTGAAGTTCCAAAAAGTTCAACTGGCTTTAATGGACTTTGGGTCCATAGGCAACAGAGCTGTAGATAGTGGACCACACCAAGCATATTCTTTTAACTATCTACTGTGTCTGGAAAGCAGAATTAAAAGCCCATTGTGGGAGCACAGAGTAGCACAAACCACCTTGCCCCAAGGCCCAACTGTTCTGTTGGCCCCTCTACTTGTAAACATACTAAAAGAAATAGCATGCTTCACTGGTAAGGGAGTCTACATGACACATAGCATCCTGGAGAGAGATGAGCAGTTGCTGTAGGCAAATATTGGTTTTCACCTGAACAGCACTTCACTGAAGGGCCTCTCCAAGTGAAGTGTGTGGGCTGGCTAAACATGATTAACTCAAAACCAGCTTTTTATATTTGCTGGGTTGACTTCTTCTACAGCTGCAGAATAACCTGCTTTATTATAAAATGCTAGCCAATGACTTTGGCGGTTAGCATTCTGAAGAGAATTCACAGTGATTAAGGTAGAATCTACAACAACTCTTGAAAATTTAAATATAGAGAAATGCTGGTACTTAAACTCAAGGACACAAGGATGATTAGTTTATCTCGTGATCTCCAGTTTCCTACCATGCTGAGTGTTTTATATCTATAGTATAAAAGAAAACAACATGCTGAAGTAGGCACTCTCATGATGATCAGGTTCTGAACTTAGCCTACACTTAAAGAAGTTTTCAAAATCATTTTTATGGATCCAGAACAAACACCAACCCAAATCAACCTAAGGGCTACATAGCTTATCTTACCTCAATCATTTAAAAATCATCAGCCATCCCCTACCTCCATATCATGAGTTTGGCTTACATTTGTAAGATTGTTTTGAATAATAATTTTCAGTTCTTCTCCTTTCCATCTGATTTCCATATCTAGAATGTGCACTCTAAGCTATCAAGCTTTTCTCTGCAACCATGAAGGCTAAAACAAGTGCTTAGTTATCAAATAAAAAGAGATTTCTTTCATTCTCAATAATGTTACTTCACCAGATTGGACTCTAAGAACTCTCCCAAATGTTTGTGATAAAATTATGAAAAATGGCAGTGTTGTTACACAGATAATGCGGCAACTCTCCCGTTAAGTGCTAATGGGATTTGTTTTTCATTGTGGATGTGCACCATTGTTTAGGCATGTCTTCCTGTTTCATTTATATGGCCAAGTGAATTGGGCCTCTCCCAGACTGGGACTCAAAACCTACTTGCTAGCAAGACTGGAACATGCATGTCAAAGAAAAGACCTTCAAGCCAAAACAAAGCTGCTCAGTTATGGTTCCCCATTGTTGATTTTGTTCACTTAACCTCACAGATTGAGAATGCCCCTTTGTCACTCAGGGTATGTCTACACAACAGCTGGTAAGTGTAATTTCCAAGCAGAGGAGTTTATTAAAAATAGGGTAAAGCGGCAATGGCATGAGTGGCTGGCCACCTCAGGTATGATCCCACTGGAGAGCATAAATATGTTCTTGGGGTGGCTAGTCACTGCCTCTGCTCATGCAGCTATGGTAACACTTTTATTTTTAGCATGCTAGCGCAGACATTGTCAGTGGCATGGCAGTGACTTGAGACTTATTGCAACTTTTGTATTGGGGTTGTTGCAGTGGCATATAAAAATATCCGTATATATGCAAACAGATAATAGATAACACGCCCGTGAGATAAAATTCAAAAATATTGCTCCTAGGTTTTCTAAAAGCAATAGAAGTTGTTGTTGTGTATTGCAAATTGCTTCTAATATACTCTTCTTTAGAATGTGTTCTTAACGGACACATTGTATGATTGTGATAAAAACATCACCATGCACTGATGTCATGCTATGGTACAAATGATACAATAAGAGCTTAGGCACATCTTACTATTAGGATTTTGTATGCCTCGGACCATTTGTCTTATCATACCTGTTCATCCTCAAATGAGCTCCACTGCACAGTCATGCACATGCACTTTAGATTCTAAACTTGTGTGCATAGGCGTTGGACTCTGCACACTCTCAATCCGCTGGGACATGTGAGCTTGCAGATGCGAGGCACCATTAACTACATGGATAGATTTTACTGCAGGGACAGTTCCTCAAAGCTGAGCAAGTGTACAGAACTCCCTGTTTTAGCTCACAGGTGCAGGCAGTGAAGCAGAAGTGCTTATCTGTTCAGAAGTCTTCTCATTCTGAGCTCAAACAAAGCAAAGAAGCTCACATCAAATTGATGAATTCCTCACTGGTCCGAGGTAGCATCTTAAAAAAAGCTGCATGACATCTGTGCGCCAAAAATGGAGTATGAGCGCTTTACCCAATTCTATATAACTTTTGTCAGTGATAAGACAAATTTATGTCTATGGCCTATATTGTATGTCTATATAGCCACATTCATATATTGACATGGACAATTTTCTTATCCTTAGAAAACAAGAGATTACACTTAATACCACCACAGCACTTTACATTCTAACAGTTGCTTTATTTGGATAAGATATTAGCAGTGGAAAGCCGTTTTCAACCCTAAAGTTAAGATAAGTTCTTCTATTTTTGATCTCTGCTCCATGACATCAATTAACCACTGGGCATAAAGCAGCTGTATGCACTTCTTCAGTGTTGGAGTTAAATAGTGGGCAATATGGCCTTGAAATATGAGTGACTCTTTACTTTTTGGGAGGAGAGTAAACTGGATCTGGGTGAATAGCACATACTGGGCCAAATCCAGAAGTACCCGGGCAAAAACATCATTGATTTGGTGAGAGTTTTGCCTGATTAAGGACTAAGTAAAAACTGATTTTTGGATTTTGCTTGGCCCTTTTGCAGGTGACAAGGTCACCAGGAGCTTCTCCATGTCATGGCTGCCATGCTGGCTGGGCAGTATTATTTTACCTATACTCATGATTGCATAGGATTGATCTTTTCCATCAGGTATGTGGTGTTTCTAAGGGGGGAACTGAAGAAGCAGAGACAGGGTTCTGCTCCACACAACACCAGTCCTTGGAGCAAACTGCATACATGATGGAGAAAGCTGCAGCTGATATTCTCTGATATTCTATTTATCTAAACATAGGCTTCAGAAATATCCTGAGTGGCCAGAGTGTTGCCTCTTACCACCTTAGGTGGCAGAACTCCACACTGCCTCTTACAGTGTACTATGCCAACAAAGCATAGTCAAGCTTGGGAAAAGAACTTCAGGGTGTGACCCAATCACACATGACTTTTCATGGCGACCTGTTCTTTAAAAATATGCAACATGGATATTAACTTTATATTACAGGTATCTGTACTTTAAATTAAATGTAAAAGTAAAATATATCAAGATTGTAATTGACATATGGAGGGTGTGTCTAGACTACAGGCGACTTTTTTCGAAAAAAACTTCCCCTGCGTCTAGACTGCTGCCACGTTCTTTTGAAAGTAAATCGAAAGAATGTGGAAGCTTTTTTGACCACGGAAAACCTTGTTTTACAAAGAATAACACCTTTTTTCGAAAGTATTCTTTCGAAAAAAGGTGCTATGTAATGCAAATTGTGCTTTTTCAAAACTACTAGTTGTAGTCTAGACGCTCTTTTTCAAAAGAAGCTTTTTTGAAAGTATCTTTCATGGCGACCTGGATTTTCGAAAGAGGTTTGCAGTCTAGACGTAGCCAGAATGACCACACACATACACACCTCTGAATGTATATAGAATTATGTTTGTGGTATATCATTCATCACAACAAAGGAAGACATTTGGGCTACGTCTAGACTGCAAGCCTCTTTTGAAAAAGAACATCTAGACTACAATCAGTACTTTTGAATAAGCAAGCCGCTTTTTCGAAAGAGAGCACCCAGGCAGTCTGGATGCTCTCTTTCAAAAAAGCACAGTTTGCATTACATAGCGCATTTTTTAGAAAGAGCACTTCAAAAAAAGGCGTTGTTCCTCATAAGATGAGGTTTTTCAAGGTCGAAAAAATTGTCACATTCTTTTGATTTAATTTCAAAAAAATGCAGCAGCAGTCTTAGGTGCAGGGGAAGCTTTTTTGAAAAAAGACACTTTTTTCGAAAAAGCCCTGTAGTCTAGAAACACCCTTAGGGTATGTCTACACTGCACACTTATTTCGAAATAAGCTATTCTGGAAGAAATACTCCGAAATAGCTTATTTTGAAATAGCACGTCTACAATACAGGGAAGTCTCAAAATTAGTCCAAGGCAGGCTTCTCTAATGTGGATGTGTTACCTCAATTTAGAGCCAGGGGACACTGGGGAGTAAGTAGTTTGAATGGCCCTGGGGAGGAGCTATTTCAAAATAGCAGGAGTAGAGTTTCCACACTACCGCTATTCCAAAATAGCTGTTTTGGAATAGGTGTTATTTTGTATGGAATGAGGTTTACAGAAGACAGAATAAGCTGTCCGTTATTTCAAATTTATTTCGAAATAATGGAATTGCTGTGTAGACACTCACATTGTTATTTCAGAATAACATTTGTTATTCTGAAATAATGCTGATGGGTAGATGAACCCTTAAGGTGTCTCAGTTACTTGCTACATTTATGAGGTCAAGCCAATGTTAACATTGCTGGGTTTGTAAACAAAGGCTTAACAGGTGAGTTTTGTCTGAAAATATTTCTCATTACATTAGAGTGCTTCTCAAGGGCAAGTGCCTTGTATATTTATTAGACACGATTAAAAAATCTAGAACATGTTGAAATTTGTTGCCCCCTACTCAAGAACAATTCAATATAAAAAATGTGGCCTAAAAGTCCCCTGCCATAAAAAAAAAAAAGGCACAGAAAATGTTGCGTGTTTCAAAACTGTCATTTTAAAACAAAAAGTTCAAAACAAAACCATTATTTTCAATTAAAAAGCAAACAAAACCTTTTTCATTTGCAAAATTGATCAGCTCTAATATTCATTTCCAGAATAGTGATAGAGATGCAGCCGTGTTAGTCTGGTCTAGCTGAAACAAAAGACAGAACTATGTAGCACTTTAAAGACTAACAAGATGGTTTATTAGGTGATGCGCTTTCACGGGCCAGACCCATTTCCTCAGATCAATATGTGGAAGAAAATTGGCACAACCATATATAACAAAGCGATACAATAAAAAAAAGAACACATGTGAAATTGACAAATCAAATTTTAGAATAGAGTGAGGGCGAGGGGGGAAGGTTAGTGTCTGTGAGGTAATGACATTAGGGGTGATAATTGGGGAAGCTATCTTTGTAATGGGTGAAATAATTAGAGTCTTTGTTTAGACTCATACATAAAGTGTCAAATTTAAGCATGAATGACAATTCTGAAGCTTCTCATTGAAGTCTGGAGTTAAAGTCTCTTTGAAGCAATATGCATGTTTTAAGATCATTGAGGTAATGGTCAGTCTGGCTGAAATGGCAAGCAACAGCTTTCTCTCTGTGAGAGAGTCTTATGTCTGTTTTGTATGCATTGATTCTTTGGCGAAGTGTCTGAGAAGTTTGTCCAATGTACATAGCAGACGGACTCTTTAGGCACATGATGGCATAAATTATATTTCTAGATGAACAGGAATATGTGTTCTTTATCTTGTAATAGGCATGGTTAGGTCCAATAATGGTGTCAGCAGAGTAAATATGTGGACAAAGCTGGCACCGGGGTTTGTTGCAAGGAAAAGTTCCAGGGTTGGTATTAGTGTGGTATGTCTTGTAGTTGTAGGTAAAAATCATTTGATCTGAGGAAGTGGGTCTGGCCCACGAAAGTTCATCATCTAATAAACCATCTTATTAGTCTTTAAAGTGCTACATAGTCCTGTATTTTGCCTGAGGTTAGGTGGTTGTCTATAGGAGACTGAAATAGGGAAACTAGTTGGTTCTCGGTACTGATAGTGGAATAGAAAGCTTGTATTCTATTTGAAACAAGGTATTTAAATAGTAGGTGAGAATGGTTAATACTTAATGGCTTTGCAGCACCTTGTGGAATTAAGCTTTTTGATCATTATCAAGTTTACAATGCATAAGCCACCACATTAAAAAATCTTGCCATACCAAAGGCCCTTGAGATTGATTCACCACTACATTAACTCCAGTTTTATGTTGGAGTCAGTTCATTGTAAATCAGTGGTTAATCACACCCTCCATTTAAGAGAGAAACCAAGTGGCATGAGTAGCATGAATACTGGAATACTTTCTCTCCCCCAAAATAGTTCATACACAGTGAGTGATGCTGACAAGGCAATCTGGGGAAGCTTGCACTGTGGTTATGCCTTTTTCATATTCTGTGGCTTAATAGAGGATTCCGGTCTCCAGGGTTGTCAATCCAGAGCTTTGTTAAAATACTAATTTCCCTCAAGAATTTTTTTAATGTATTCACAAATAATGAAGAAAATACACATCATTGCACCTAAAAATAGCTCTATCCTTTGCAAGGACAAAATAGCCAGCTGGCTTATTTTGCAGGGGGACATGAAAACAATGGAGGTGTTATTCCTGGGACTTTGCATCTAAGATTTTCACTGACAGGTTTTGATATGTTTATGCTATGGTGGCTATCCCTCGATACAAGAATGATGTCTGCTGTGGATGGCATGGGGGGCATGGGGGTGGGGGTAATTGATGAGACTTAAGAAGGCTGAAGGGTCCAATTCATGGTTACAGGTTTTTCCACATATGTGAGAGGTCATTGCTTGGAAAGCACACATCTGCTATTTGGGCCACTATGATATATTTTCCCTCCTCTACTTTTTTTCACCCTCCAGAACAAGGTGATTTACTTCAAATATGAGCTGAGGTTTGAAGTATGATTCAATGCCATTGCAGTCTATTTCTAGCCAGCTCTTTCCAGTTCATGGGATCAATGTTTCTCTTCTTCAGATACACTTTCCTTATATTCTTGTAGCATTTTCTCAGTCCCACATGATAAGTTTCTTTTACCATGATAAGGTGAGAAAAGAGGACAAGTATCAGCCATTTGTGCACAATGGCCCATCCTGGTAATTTTAGTTTTAGAATGAAGAAAATCACAGGTTGAAAAGCTGTCTGTCCTTGTGTTACTCAGTCCCAATTTCAGAAGAATGGCAGTCACAAATGTGAATCAAGATTACAGCAAGACAGATGACAAAAAGGAGGGAAGGGGGCATTAATACAGCCCTACTTAACACCAGTTTGAATGGTGAATGGGCCTGTCTCCAACCTATTACAACGGTCATCATGAAGTAGCTGGAGAACATGAATGAACTTCAATGGACAACTGAAATTAGGCAGCACTTTCCATAATGCTTTACAACTGATGGAATCAAAGGCCTTAATTAGGACAGTGAATGTCATAAACAATGGCTGGTGTTTTTCTCTACACTTCTCTTGGATATGTCATGTAAGAAGAATCATGTTGATGGTGCCCCAAGATGGCCCGAGACCACACAGAGTCTGGAAGGATATATTCAGCAAGGGGGAGGAGATAGTTCAAAAGGATGCAAGTAGGATCTTCTTGGCAATGGAAAAGGGGACAATACCTTGGTAATTCCCATAGATTGACTTGTCCCCTTTCTTAAAAATAGTCACAATATTAACCCAAATTTGACAGGAAGTTGATGAACATTTTGCATGAGTGCCATTTTGCCCATTTTGAAGACCTCCATGGGGATGCCAGTTGAGCCTAGCATCTTGTTATTTCTAGTCTGAGTGATGGCTCATAGAATCTTATTAGAAGACAAGGTTTCAGCAAGAAGTTCTGGATGCTGATAAATGGACAACATGGTAGCAGCTGAGACTTCATATTTGCTGTTCAACAGAGCCTCAAAATGCTCTTTCCAAAATTGTTTGATGACCATATTGTTTCTAAGATAGGATCACAGATTGTAGCAATTATATGATAGGGTAAAATTTCAAAATTCTGCAAATTGAGGGTCCTTGGAAAGACATGAATATCTCCAGGAGTTGTGCTTAATTTTCTGAGGGCAGAGTTTACATGCATAAATCAAGTCCACTCATGCAGGAGCCAAAAGGTGTATCCTCAGACCCTTGCCATCACTGGAAATTTTACTATTGACTTCAATAGGACCAGGATTTCACCCAGAATTGGGGGGTTCAGTTACATGACCATGGAATAAACTCCTGTGGGGCCACAAAACCATCCTCAGCATCCCACTTTGCATTCCAACTGTGACCTCATCTTCACACATAATGCTGTAACCTACCAATCAGTACATGATGCCTGTCCCATAGTGTTCTCTAGCCACGGAAGATACCTGTCTGTTACAGCTTCTAGTCCCAGGATTTGGTCCATGAGTTCACATCATGGAAAGTCAAACGTTTAGATCTTGGAGCCCATGTAGTGATGAAGAGGAGAATCAGTACAAAGGCAGAGAGCACATCATATACAAAACAGACATTACTCTTCTAATATTCTGTACATTATTTTCTCTCTAGGGAGAGGAACTGCTAACATGTTAGTCTCATCATAGTCTTAAATGAATCACCGGAAGTGTTAAGTGGCTTACTGATCAGTGAAGTATTAGAACCCGAACAGAACACATGAAGAGAAATGTGGGAAACGAACATGTGTGCAGACACTTATTCCCATCACACAAGGGGCTAGACCCTGCACAGTGGCAATTTAACAACAGAGAGAAGTAGGAGGATTTTCAATTAAGAGCCTTCTACTGAGCCTTTAACCTGGAAAAAGCAGGCTTATTTATGTGTTGGAAACTCCATAGATGTCCCATTCCCACAGGATAATCAGCACATTTCTCTGCTGAACAAGGGCACTCTAGGTATGGCTCACTGAAAGCAAGTGTTGGATTTTTCCTACTGGGGTCTGTGTTTCCTGTTGAGGTTGATGGGAGTGCATGGGTTTAAATAAATGCAGAGTACAGCTGAAGTCACTTTTCCATGACCACAACACTCATGCTTTAGGAAGGAAATACTGAAACTATGGAGTACAGTAATTCCTCACTTAACACTATAGATGTGTTTCAGAAAATGATCGTGTTAAGTGAAAACGTGTTATGCGGGGTCAATTTTCCCATTGAAAATAATGGAAAAGGTGGGGGTTGCATTTCAAGTGGTGGTGTCTGTTGGGACAGGGACATAAGGTTGGGGGAGAAAGGGGACTGGGTTACAGCAGGAAGGGGAGGTATTTGGCTCTGGGGAAGGGAAGGGAAAGAGAGGGGAGGGAGATTGGGCTGGGAGTATACCCCTGTGACGGGTCTGCCGGGACCCGCACTGCATCCAGTGAGGGGAGGTCGCAGGAGAAATTGTGTTATTCTGAGGCTAGTCGTTTAATTCAAAAAACGTTCCCTAAAAAAAAATCGTGCTATCACAAAAATGTGTTAAATGGGCACAGGTTAAAAGAGGAATTACTGTATATGAGAGTTTTTTTAAGTTATAGCTCATATCTGTTTCTTTACAAAACTACAGTCTATAAAATATTTTCCATTTTTTTCTTAATGAGCTCAAATTGTTAATTATTTGCTTGCATAATTATTCTCTTAGGGTACGTCTACACAGCACAATTATTTCAAAATGTGAGCATCTACACAGCAATTGCATTATTTTGAAATAAATTCGAAATAACTGATGGCTTAGTCTGACTTCTGTAAACCTCATTCCACGAGGAATAATGCCTATTCCAAAATAGCTATTTCCAAATAGCTGTAGTGTAGAAGCTCCACTCCTGCTATTTCAAAATATCTACCCCACAGGTCTATTCATACTAATAACTCCCCAGTTCTTCTTGGGGCTGTAAATCAAGGTAGTGCGTCCACATTAGGGAAGCCTGCCTTGGACTAATTTTGAGGCTTCCCTGTAGTGTAAACGTGCTATTTTGAAATAAGCTATTTCAGAGTATTTCTTCCAGAATAGCTTATTTTGAAATAAGTGTGCAGTGTAAATGTACCTTAATATGACATCATTAAGTGTCTACAAAGCAAATCTATCAAAAAATTTCAACAACCAATTTTGCTGGGAGGTACAGATTCTGAATATTTCAAAACACACCTTACCCCTTTTTGTGTGGTTGTATCACTTATGCGGAAAGAACTGAAATACACTTTCTAAGCCCCTGTGGTGCACTTGATCTGCGCGCTGGAGGCAGATCAACTTCATTGTTACAGGGTCCAAACAAGTGTCAGAGTGCACCAGGGGGCTGTTATTTGAGCAGTTTATGGTTATCTTCTAATTACATTCCATAGTTCCAAACTGTAGTACTGGAATCTTATTCATTTGTCATTTCTGTAACATGTATCAAGTGGTTTGAGATCTGCAGTCAACATTAACTGCCCTCTTCCGTTTTCTCATGAAATAAGAGTATAAAATATTATGCCCATGATAACATGGAATTGCGCCTGAGGGCTGAGAGGCAGCTATTGTACCGTGATCCATTAGGCATCTTCTTTTCAAGCTTAATTTACCAATGGTTTGCATTGGCAAGGGGAGCAAGGGCCTAGACAAGAGAAAGATTATTTGATAGATTGTATATTTATCTATATCGGTGTTTCTTAAACTTTTTAAGAGTGAGAAACACCAAACAACAATTTCAATAATTTTTTTTATGAGGAACACCAACAATATTTGTTAAGCAAAAAAAAAAAAAAAAAACCCCGTGGAAAGTTATTGAGAAAAAAGGATTGGGGGAAAGTTATTGAGCAAAAATGAATAAATAAATAAAAAGGTTGCCTCCCTTTTAAGGGTGGCCATTTTGAATTCTGTTGTTCTCCGTGGCACACCTCCGACTGCCTCATGGCACACCAGTGTGCCGCAGAACACAGTTTAAGAAATACTGATCTCTATTGTTGGATTTATGTTTAATATATTGCACAGTTCATTTTAATGACCCAATTAATATACAGCTCTGCTATGCCTTTTGTTACTTTATTTGGAATGTTGCAATAATCAGGTACAATAGAGTAAGTTTAAATGTCATTGTTTTTTGGGGCTAGGTCTACACTCCGGGCTCGTCTACACTGGCCCCTTTTCCGAAAGGGGGATGTTAATTTCACAGGTCGTAATAGGGAAATCCGCGGGGGATTTAAATATCCCCCGCGGCATTTAAATAAAAATGTCCGCCGCTTTTTTCCGGCTTTTAGAAAAGCCGGAAAAGAGCGTCTACACTGGCCTCGATCCTCCGGAAAAAAGCCCTTTTCCGGAGGATCTCTTATTCCTACTTTACGACCTGTGAAATTAACATCCCCCTTTCGGAAAAGGGGCCAGTGTAGATGTAGCCTACAGGTTTTGCGCAAAAATGGCCGCTTTTGCTCAAAAACTCGCAGAGCGTCTATACCTCAAGCGCGTTTTTGTGCAAGTAAAACAAAAGAACTGAGGGTTTTTTTCCAGTGTAGGTATTCCTCCTTCTAAGAGTTCTTGCGCAAAAGGGTGTGTGTGGACGGGCATCAGGGTTTTTTTGTGCAAAACAGGAAAGAGTAAAAAGCACAGGTGCCCTGGTGTCCATTCTGTGGATAGCTATTAGTGCTTTCTTTTGAGAGAGCGTCCATGCGGTGTGGACTCTCTTGCGCAAGAAGCCTGTATTGTAGACATCACCTGAGGGAAGGGAAAAAATAGCTTACTATTGAATGGATCTGCGTGTTTTGCATTTTCAGAGTCTTGTCTACTTACTTTAATAACTGTTGGAATTGCAGAATTGATCCCTTGAAGGGGGCTTGCAAAGAAAAGGGGAAGGATGTGAATAAACATGACTTGATTTACATAACAAAACAAAAAAAGTGTAGTTTTTTTTTAATTTTGGGAATGTCTGATCTGAAAATTTCACTTTTCAGTGTAGAACTGCTCAGAAATCAGTGATGTCACAAGGAACTGAAATCGGAACTTTATCAGATTTTGGATGAAAAGTGCAATAAAATGAAAAAATGATTACTGTGAAACTTTTAAACACCAGATTGTCTGAAACAGATTGAACTTTCCCCCTCTAAATTACCAAAGTGCTAATCCCTACTGGTGGTCTCATGATGATACTCTCAATATAATATGTCACGCAGAGCTAACATACACTGATAGAAATGCCCCGTGATGACAGAACTCAGAGCTAATATCACACTTCTATCCCACACATATGTGTAGCATATCTCTTCCCAGTGATGCTAGCACTGAGCTCAGATTACAAAAAGGATCACAATGTGATTCTAGTATCTCTTAATTTTGTAATAAAGCAGGGTTCCCCCCCTTCCTGTGGGCATCTATATCAATTTAATATTGTCAAGATCATTATGAGAGACTATCCTTTTAAGCTATGGCCTTTTGAACTTTCTTTTAGAACTTAATTCAAACAAAAAGAGTAGCAAGAAATGTTTCCAATCATTCTAGGTGACAATATTCTGTCCTACTTGAAAGGTTGATCTAAAACTATTTCACTGTGAGGAGAGCATATGTTATGAATTATTCAAAGTTTCCAATCAACAACCTTTTAAACCATTTTCTATCCCAGGATAGATGACTCAGGCTCAAGAATTGTATTTGTCACCAATAAACTAAGTCTGCTGCCCAAATCCCACACTGACAAAGTGTTAAACTGCTTGTATATTGCTATGGCTGTCATTTAAAACAACTATAGGAAGGGAACTCAGAGTCAGAACTGTTCCAGCATTCTTAACTCACTGTGTTGTGTTGAAGATTTTTGGAACTCAGAAAATTTGATATATTACAAAAAGTACTGATGAGTCAAGAGTACTAAGCCATGCTAGGGCTATAGTGCTATAGAAATAATTCTGGGTTTCACTGTTTTTGTTTAAATTACAATCTTTCAGCTGTGATCTTATTATAATGTAGAGACTTTAGTATCACAACTCCCATGTACTGGGAATGCAAACAAAATGGACCAAAACCTCGGCTGCTGAAAGTCAGTTGGCCTCATTAGAATTATACCAGTAGAAAATCCAGCCCAGTAATGTGATTATGTATTGCTTTAGCTTTATTCTAGTTTCTTTTGTGTCTTTTTGGTTTTTAAAGTAGTATTTAAAAATAAAGAGAAAGAAAATAAATAATCACAAAAAATCCCACTGCTGTTCTCTTCCACCCAGAAAAAAACAAACAAAACCCAAACAAATCAAAACAAAGGCATGACCTCTTTTATGCCATTGTCTGATAGATATGGATGGAATTCTGACTATTTTTCCTATTTCCAATCATTTCAATCAATAATTTTCCCTAGGTTTTTGCATACTGTTCTGTACCTTGATCCGCAGTGGCAATTGAAGGTATTGACTCAACAGTTAGAGGGAGAGTTTCCAAGACACAAAAAGCAACTAAGTGCCCAACTCCCAAATCAATGTGAATTGGAAGCATGAATCCTCTTTGGGTTCATCTACACAGCAGGGCTTAACTCGAAATAAGCTATGCAAATTGTGTTATGTCAATTGCCATAGCTTATTTTGAAACTGGGAGCATCTACACAGCACTTATTTCAAAATAGAGCAATCTTCCTCTGACGCCCCTTACTCCTCGTACAATGAGGGAATTATTTCATTATTTTGAAATAACTGCCTGCTGTGTAGACGCGGGCTAAGTTATTTCAAAATAGTGTTGCTGTGTAGATGTACCCTTTGTGTCTTTAAAATTCTCGAAGCTCTTACCTTAGCTTGCCCTTAGAGCTCTTACCTTATTAGAAAAAAAAATTTCCGCTACAGCTGATCCAGACTTCCAAAATTCTGTGGTGCCCCCAGGTACTCAAGTCATTGACTTGAGTGGCATTCTATGATGAAATCAGACACTCCAAACACATAACTGATCGTTCAGAATAAGACAAAGCAGCAAGTCAGGTTTGCAGGTTGATGGTAGTGTGGGGAGAGGTGTAGAAAGGGAAATAGGGAACAAAATGAAAAATTCCTAGGGCTGGTCTCATGGGTGATTTTTTTTTTTAACTTCTTGGAAATTTCTGGGACAGGATCTTTGTAAAATTGACAAATAATGACATTTATGAATGTAATAACTATGTCAAACATTGTAGTCTAAATTCAGCCTTAGCATAATGAAGTAGAGCCAAGATAATTCCTCTTTCCGTCCCAGAGCCCAGGCTGCAGTCCTATGTCAAACATCTACAACACAATTTTATACCCCACAGCTGACACAGGCTAGCTCCACATGTTTTAATGCAGTACAAATATACCTTTTAGGGTCTATATGCATATGTGTAGTTCCTATTGAACACAATGGAACTAACTTACACCAGACTGCCATGATTCAACATTAAAAAAAACAAACCAAACCAAACCTATATCCAAAACATTTTTCCTTTGAGTTATATTCCTGTCTAATTCACCAACTCCTTAGAAAAGAACAGATTTTTTAAAAAAGAGCCCTTTTAAACTCACACCCTCCTAACCCAAGTGTTTATTCTTCTTAATTCAAATAGTGTAACAGATTAGTTGTAAGATAGGACCTCTGTTTCCCCTTTAGTAGTATAATAAAATCTTATCACCGTAGATAGATGTAGCCACAGACAGTGCTTATATTTCTAGTTTTTGTTTGAAATGTCATTCAGTATGATGTTTTCAGTTCAGGATTAGACTCTCTAGTTTCATGTTTTAATAGAACTTTTTTTTTCTTCTGAGGAATAACGGTCATTTCTATTAAAAATAAGTGATCATAGATAAATGTACTATCTGTTGTATGAGATGCTACTCCAATCAATTCTTAGCATTTATATTTTTATCTCAGGCACTTTAAAATTGTTATTGGAATAAAAAATAGCTATTGAGATGAAATCCAGCTATATTAGCCTCTCTTTTCTGGCATCACTTCTGTCATAATCTCTGTGATATGAAATAGAATATTAGGACTGGAATGATTCCTGATTTATTTACTGTTTTTTTTTTTTCTGGGCAAGATTCTTGTATTTTTTTTTATCATTTCCAATGGGTGTTCATTAAACTGTCACTTGCTGGTGCTAATGGCTACGATTCCACTGCTTCTTATCAAAGGTGGCTCCATTCTTTAGTTTAATTTACCTCTAAAGAATTTTGATATGACTTTTTAAAACTACATAGGTAGAAGGAGGAAAATTGACATCAATTATCAAAAGGCATGCACGGAGGCATTTTTATAGATATCTGCCAGTGCCGCCCACACTTTAAACAATTACAATAACACCTCATAACAGTCACATTTACAATTTTATATTAATGTCAAGAATAAGTTAATATTCCACTAAACCTATCAACATAACATAAAAAATGACATTAAAAGAATGTTGTTAATGTTGCAAAGTTGAGGACTTGAAGATTACGAAATGAGAGAGTTTCCTGTGCAGTTTGTTGTTTCATCTAATACATAAAAGTACTTGGTGAAAGCACTATCATTAAGACTGTAAGTAGTTCCAGAGAGGTACCATCCCCCTGGGGTAATACGCTCATATTGGTTCAAACTGGGTTTTCCCGCTTGGCATGTGAGGATCGGCCCAATTGCCAGGTTTCAGAGGCAAAGCATATTGCTATTTTTTATCATCATGTAATGAGTCTTGAAAGCCTGAGTCTTTAGAACTAAGCTCTCAGAGTTACCGATGTTGGGTTTTGCAGGATTTTTTTGGTTTTCAGTGTAGATGTACCTACAGATTCCCATGTGGATGATGGGTTATTTCAGGTATATTTATTAATACATGAGTAGGAACTTCTGTTATTTTTATATTTTTTTTGTACAATTTTGTTTTATCCTGAGAATACATGTACTTCCTTGAGAAAGAGCTGTGTGGAATCTTGCAACTCTGGCACATACTATTCAAAGCCCTAGGAAAACAAGCACAGTCCAGATACTGGCTTTTAGGTTGGGTAGCTTGCTGGAGATCACGGTGTACGACAAGGGACTATGGAGGCTTGAAACCCTTGGTTAGTAGGGAAAAAGATGTAGGTCTTCACCCAAGATAGATGATGACTGGGAGTTTGAAACCTTACGTGGGTGCCATTGAATGACCACAGGTGTGTATTGGGGGAATATAGGAGTAGTTACTCTGCAACCATGAAATTCATGACAGAACTTTATGTTACGCTCCCTCACTAATGTAGTGAATACAAGCAGAGAGAGGGTAAGTTTAGAAGCTAGGATACACAAAGAACAAGTTAAAAATCACTTAGGAAAGTTAGATGTCAGCAAGTCACCAGGTCCTGATGAAATGCATCCCAGGATACTCAAGGAGCTGATAGAGGAGGTATCTGAGCCTTTAGCTATGATTTTTGAAAAATCATGGCAGACAGGGGAGATTCCAGAAGACTGGAAAAGGGCAAATATTGTGCCCATCTATAAAAAGGGGAATAAGAACAACCCAGGAAACTACAGACCGGTCAGTTTAACGTCTGTCCCAGGGAAGATAATGGAGCAGGTAATTAAGGAAATCATATGCAAACACTTGGAAGGTAATAAAGTGATAGGGAATAGCCAGCATGGGTTTGTGAAGAACAAGTCATGCCAAACTAATCTGATAGCTTTCTTTGATAGGATAACGAGCCTTGTGGATAAGGGAGAAGTGGTGGATGTCATATACCTAGACTTTAGTAAGGCATTTGATACGGTCTCGCATGATATTCTTATTGATAAACGAGGCAAATATAACTTAGATAGAGCTACGTTAAGGTGGGTGCATAATTGGCTGGATAACCGTAGTCAGAGAGTTGTTGTTAACGGTGCAAAATCCTGCTGGAAAGGGATAACAAGTGGAGTTCCGCAAGGGTCTGTTTTGGGACCCGTACTGTTCAATATCTTCATCAATGATGTAGATATTGGGATAGAGAGTACGCTTATTAAGTTTGCAGATGATACCAAACTGGGTGGGGTTGCAACTTCTTTGGAGGATAGGGACATAATTCAAAATGACCTTAGCAAGTTAGAGAAATGATCAGAGGTAAACAGGATGAAGTTTAATAAAGAGAAATGCAAAGTGCTCCACTTAGGAAGGAACAATCAGTTCCATACATACAAGATGGGAAGCGACTGTCTAGGAAGGAGCATGGCGGAAAGGGATCTAGGGGTCATAGTGGACCACAAGTTGAATATGAGTCAACAGTGTGACACTGTTGCAAAAAAAGCAAATATGATTCTAGGTTGTATCAACAGGTGTGTTGTAAGCAAAACTCGTGAAGTCATTCTGCCGCTCTACTCTGCACTAGTTAGGCCTCAGCTGGAGTACTGTGTCCAGTTCTGGGCGCCACATTTCAAGAAAGATGTGGAGAAATTGGAAAGGGTACAGAGAAGAGCGACAAGAATGATTAAAGGTCTAGAGAACATGACCTATGAAGCCAGGCTTCATGAACTGGGCTTGCTTAGTTTGGAAAAAAGAAGATTAAGGGGGGACATGATAGCGGTTTTCAAATATCTAAAAAGGTTGTCACAAGGAGAAAGGAGAAAATGGGTTCCTCTTGGTTTCTGAGGACAGGACAAGGAGTAATGGGCTTAAAGTGCAGCAAGGGAGGTTTAGATTGGACAGTAGGAAAAAATTCCTAACGGTCAGGGTGGTCAAATATTGGAATAAATTACCAAGGGAGGTGGTAGAATCTCCCTCTCTGGAGATATTTAAGAACAGGTTAGATAGACATCTGTCAGGTATGGTGTAGACGGAGCTTGGTCCTGCCTTGAGGGCGGTGGGCTAGACATGATGACCTCTTGAGGTCCCTTCCAGTCCTATGATTCTATGATTCTATGCTTTATGAAAATTATCTTATGAATATTAATGTGTGTAATTTGAACACACTTCAGGCTAAATGCATCATGTAACATATCCATTTTCTGCTAAATCTGTATATCCTATTTTGTGCATGTATTATTTTTGTACAGACAGTTAGAAAAAAGAAATGAGAATCTCGTTTTAATTCTTAAATGTACTAATGAGAGCCATTAGTGATACTTTGGGAACTTACTGGCTTTGTACTCAAACTAATGATCTGTGCATGTTTTTATTTTTCCTATAAGCCCAAACTGTCATTGGTCCTAGAAAGACATGTGATCATACCACCTGGTACCGGAATCCATTTTGAATCTTGTATTTTTCCACGAGGAAGGGGAAGACTGAATAAAGGGTTCCCACTGTTGGGTAATGTTTGTTTAAGGAATAAAAAGAAATCAGGTCTTTGTCTTCAGGCTGACTTTTGAAATTGCCTCTCCACCAAGAAGTTACACATAAAGAAACGTGGGGACAAAAAGCTGTAGGGAAAAGGTGAAGACAAATTTGCTAGGACCAGTTCAGAGAAAGATCAACTCAGTCCTGAGATAAGAACAACTATTTAGGGTAAAGATTTGCATGTAACAAGTTTTTTAGTGGATTAGAATTAGCTGGGGTTGTGTTTGTTTTAACTTAGTAATTTACTTTGATCTGTCTGTTTTCACATGTAATCACTTAAATCCTATCTTTTATACTTAATAAAAACATTTTTGTTTATTATCAAGCCCAGTGTAGATTAGAGATGGTAAGCAACTAGTCAACAAGTTGATTACCCAATAAGCCTAGGCTTATCGGGTAGTCGAGTCACAACTCAGCTAGTTGCCCCACCCCCTTGCTACCTCTGAATGAGAGGCAGCAAGGTGGGGGAGCAGGAGCTGGTGTTTTGGGGAGCTCGTTTAAAAGCTCGTTTCCCTTAGCTCTGTCTCCGTGGGGATGGGGGGCAGGGGAAGCAGAGGCGCAGTGGGGGAAATGGCGCACTCTGGGTCCCGACTGCTGCGCCTCTGCCTTTTAAATGTAGTAAGAAGACTGTGGGACTCTTACTACATTTATAAGGCACCATCTCTTTTAAGGAGGGGAAGAGAGATGTTTCTAGCTGGTCTATATATTTGAAAGGAGGTGGATTTACAGAATAGCAGGGAAGCTCACAACTCATCAGCCATAATCTACACAGCCTGGCTGTAACCTGAAATGGCTCTATACCTTTACTTTGGTGTACACTAACAGTTGTGACACTGAATAGAATTGATTTTTTTAATTGCATTTCCATGAGACATGGTACACTAATATAGCCTCACCATTGTTTCTTTATTTGTCTTTCCCTTCTTCATTCCTATTTTATCCTAGAAGCTTTATCATTCCAAGCTTTACCTAATTTTCATAACATTGGTTTTATATGACCTGCAAGAGGTTTTCTCAGTAACTTGCTTGAACTTATATGTCCAATTATCTAGGTCTCAGGAAAGTATAATTAATGCTAGATACTAATGAAGAGACTGAAAGAAAAAAAGAAAGGACACAGTTCCATTTTCAAATAATATGATTAATCAATAATATTTAAATGAAGCCATATTTATATTCTGGAAAAATAAGACATACTAATGATTGTCCTATCAAGGGATCACTTGATATTAGTAACTAAGGGTATGTCTACACTACCACCGTAGTTCGAACTAGAGTGGTTAATGTAGGCAACCGGAGTTGCAAATGAAGCCCGGGATTTGAATTTCCCGGGCTTCATTTGCATATTGCCGGGCGCCGCCATTTTTAAATGTCCGCTAGTTCAGACTCCATGCCCGTGGCTACACGCGGCACGGACTAGGTAGTTCGGATTAGGCTTCCTATTCCGAACTACCGGTACACCTCGTTCCATGAGGAGTAACGGTAGTTCGGAATAGGAAGCCTAATCCGAACTACCTTGTTCGTGCCGCGTGTAGCCGCGGGCACGGAGTCCGAACTAGCGGACATTTAAAAATGGCGGCGCCCGGCAATATGCAAATGAAGCTCAGGAAATTAAAATCCCGGGCTTCATTTGCAACTCTGGTTGCCTACATTAACCACCCTAATTCGAACTAGGGTGGTAGTGTAGACATAGCCTAACAGTGAAATGAATTGTACTCACTCATAGACCTCACAATAAGTTGAAAATTAGGCACAACAATAAATAAGTCCATACACCTGGCAAGAATAATTATTTCTTCTGGATAAGTACCTGGCTATGTGGGAGAAAGGTTATATCCCCCACTTCCCATCTGCTGCCCTTTTAACCAATTACCAGAAGTCATTTTGTCAAATGTTAAAAGCACACACGGAGCAAGGGTTTATTACCCTAACAAATAATTTTGAGGAATGGTGTAATGCTCATGCACAGAGATAGCACTTTACAGCCAAACAAACAGATTCCCAAAGCACATTACAAACCGTTGCTAACTGATTGTACACGTAAAGGTCACATGATCTTCTAAAATACTTACCATCTGGACATTTAGCCAGCTAATGTAATTGGCTGTGTAGGACAATATAGTCACCTATCTTACTACCCATCTATCTGCAACTTTATGTACCTAAGTCTTTTTGGATATCTCTATGCTCCAAAATCAGCTACATTGAGGCACCTAATGTTGCCTTTTAAAATAGTACTTAGCTAGTTTTGGAAAATGTAGTCTTGATTTTATTTCAGATTTAAATACAGTGACAACACCAACATAAAGCCTTTAAATAATTTACAAATGCTGATTTGGGATTTTTTTTTTAAAGATAAAATTGTTCAAAAATGTTTCAGTGTGACCTGCATTCTTTTAAAGGGCTTGTTGGATTTTGCTTAGAATGCTTTATTAAAAAACAAAACTAAACAAAACTAACACACACAAATGCACCACAGTAACCTTTAGCAAACATTCTGCAGAACCTGACAAAGTTCTGATTGAAGAAAGATTGATTCTTTGAAGTTTGAGTGGTCAGACATGCATGGAATTTGTTGAGGTTCATTCCAATATTCTAGAAAGTATTTTCATCCCCTCTATCCTAATCAGCTTATTAGTAAAAGGCTGAAAAGATCACAGATTGTCTATCAAGAATGATTGTCAGTCACACAGAACTCTGCTGTGATTTATACATCAGGAGCGTAAAGAAAATGGTGCTAAAAATGGAGTTTTATTGTGCCCCACAGTCAGTGCAGTAACACAAAATAAAACACGCAGCACAAAGGACCTAGTGTTTGGGGGGAAGGAAAATAAGTTCTGGATGAGGAAATCATAGAAAATTAGATGGAATAGTACCTTTCTCCTGTTGTTTCCTCCAGTGATAATTATATCTCATAAGAGAAATTGAGTTACCTGCAGTAGTAATAGCCATGGTCAAAAAATGTGCTATTAAATGCCATTGAAAAGAAAAAAAAATTCTCAAACTCAGCTCAACTGCTGTTAGAAAATGCTTGTCGCTAACTTCTCTTCACTCAGTATATCGAGGCATGACAGATTCACACTATAGTTTTATATCCAACAGAGAATTTTTTTTTCAGGTTCTCACTTTAGCTTGTGTGGCGCAGCAGGAACTATAGATAATTATATTTATGGAAAAAAATTGCAGGCATTTGCCTATGACCAAAAGATTTTCAAATTCTTAAAAAAGAGAAATGTTTGTAATATAATGTTTTTTGCTAAGGCTCGGGAGAACTGCAGATACATTTTTGATGTTATATTAAACAGAAGGTGAGCGTGTCTGATAGATGGAGCAAGATTTGAAAAGGGGATTATTTTCTCTGGCTGTAGTTCTGCAGAACACGTAAGTATGTCCTTAATCCGAAGCATATGCGTTAGTCACATTGAAGTCACACTATAATACATGCTAACATGCTTTGCTGAATTATAGTACTCAGGACATTGTAGTTGCAAAAATAATTCTCTTGACATTTTCAAAGGAGAGAAATGTTTGATTGCATTTCACCTTATCTGGCAATTACTCCTGTCATGGGATATAGTTTAGGAGTTTGGGGAAGAGAGTTAGACAGTCAAATATTGCTGACCTTCAGACCTGAAGGTAAGTCAGGAGAGAAACAGACAGACAAATAAGAGAATAAGCAGCAAGGAAAAAGAAAAATTCTCAAAGGAACATGGATTATTAACAATTTCAATTTCTAACATTTCCAGAAAGTTGCTTTCTGGTACTTGTGAATCAGATCTCTTCTCTAGTATTTATTTTTGTGTAAACAGAATAAGCATGTGAACAGTTTTATTTATTTATTTTATATTTCCACAAATGTAACTCATTAGGAAGTTTTTCGGACATGTGCATATTTTGAGGTGCAAGTTAGTGCTATCCACCCCCAATAGCACTAACTTGCACCTCAAAACATGCACATGTCCAAAAAACATCCTAATTAATTACATAGCTGGAGTCAATGTATCTTAAATTGAGTTTCTGCAAACGCTCCCATCAGCTTCCCTTACTGTTTGTGAGGAGCATGGGTACTGGTGCCAATATGGGCACCCTTTGAGTTTGATTTTACTAGACCCACTAAATTGATCCCCGGACAATTGACCTCAGCAGCATTGATCTTCCGTGTAGTGTAGACATGGTCCAAGTGTGTTATGGTAGAGAATATTCTATGCTCTTCATCTATGCAGATTTCTTCAAAAGGAAATGTTTTTATTTAAAATATAAATTACAGCTACCCCAAATCTGTCCAATACCTCTCATTCCCAAAGTATTAAGAAATGTAAAAGATTTGACTCAAAAACAACTTTATTTTAGTTAACAAGATGGTTTTTGGAATACTTTGTCTCTTTGGTTCCCCCAAAAAGACATTTGAGGTCTCAAATGAAAGCTAGGGTCACACTGGGTATAAATATCTCTGTGAAATGTATGTTCTGACACTATGTAAGGTATTATGTACATGTACTGATACTATGTACTTAAAGTTTAAATCAAGGCTTTATTCTCTAGCAGAGGTAAAGAACAGTCTCTCATCCAGACAGGAGGTTAAAAATGTATGTCTCTCATTCAGGATGGAAATTAAGAATTGTAATTTAACAAAACATGCCTATTTACATACAAAGTTAGAAGTTAATGAAGAGATGTAAAGTGAAGTAGCATACCAGGAGAAAAATCAAGTTAAGGGGGGTTATTCTGTTTTTTAGGACAGACAATGACCTTTGTGGATACATGTAGCAGGGAGGGAAAGAAGACACACTCTTTCATCCTGCAGCTAAGAAGAAAATGGGCAGTGAACACACATTCATGAAAACAAGATCACAGCCATCCTTGGTTGAAATACTGCAAAAGACTTTAGGTAAGATACATTTCTTTAGACAGCAGGTTAACCTATTAGTTAAGTTTAGGCTCTAAAAAGCATGTGTTGATTTTTTTAATATAACCTTCCCCCCCCCCCCAGCCTAATTCACTATCATTTGAACTTTGATAATTACTTGAATCCCTGGTAATAAACTTACTTTTGTTTTCACTAAAATATACCACAGTGCTGGAATAGTCAAATGCTGGTTCTAAGTTGAATTTTGCAAGCTGGTGCATATACTATTCTTTTGGGGACAGCACACTTGGTATTTCTGTGAGAAATACCCAGGGTCTGTATATCACCAGGGAATGCTGCAAAGGGATTCGGGGACTTGAGCCCACCTATTGTTAACCTGCAAGACAAAGTAAGGGCTAGCATAGCCTACAGGAAATGCTTGAGTGGCTGAAAGGCTGGAAGTGATAGGAACCTGAAGCCCAGCTGAGTGAAAACAAGGCTTCTTTCACATAGGAGGCAGAGGGTAACAAGGTGGCTCACTGTCCAGGGTGTGCCAAGAACTGTCACAAAATTAAAACCTTTTATAATTGTGTACAGTCCAAACATGCAGAGAAAAACAATGTGAGCCAGACAGTTCCAAATGGGGGCAGGTGTTCTGTCTATTTCATTTGCTATTTAATAAAATCATGCAATTTGGATGGAAGGATGCAATTCTTTTTGATTAACCCTGGGCACAGTATTTGAAATGAACAAGGAAAGATTTTTATTAAGAATGTCTGGAAGCCCACTGACCATTTTATAATCTGTTTTTAACCTTTTCTCTCCTATTCATAGAAGCAGAGTGAGGTTACAAATTCAAACAATCAAAAAAGGAAAATGTTTCAAAGAGTTGCCTATGAAAATTCCCAAAGGACCTTGCAATTCTGCAGGGTTGGTCTTGCAGGATCATTGGGTATTCATATTCAACATCTGCTGCATACCAATAGCTACTGCTTGGCATAAAACTGAGTAACAAACTGGATTTGTCATATCCTTAGCTGGAACGGGAAACTTGTGTCAAGAAGTTCCAAGGAGGAAAACACTTCAAGTTGGTATTGCATGTATATTTAAAACACTTTAAATAAAAAGAGCAAACAGTGCTTCTAGCCATACATAGGCATCTTCAAAAACTCCTTTTTTAATGTATAAACTATGTGTTATGTGTTCTGTTATCCTGAAGACCAAGTCATTACTTGCTATTTGTCTCTCTCTCATAGTAAGTCATTTTGTTGAGTAGGAAAAAGCATTTAGCACAGTCTGGGCTTCAATATTCAGCTACTCCTTTAAAATATGTAAGGGAATATAAGTTACATGAATGCTACATATTTTACACTAATATGTCCATTTTTTCATTGTAGTTTTAAGTACCATCGTATTGTAAATTGCTACACCAAAAGGACAGATAACATTGTGGCCACTCACCTGGTGCTCGGACCTGTATCCTATCCACTAGACCACACTGCCTCTCTACTAAGGCTGTACATTAATGATTAACAGATTCCCTGCAAAAAAGGTGAATTCCATCCTGTAGCTCATTGAATATCCTGAGCAATTCCTCAGGCCCAGGTTCAAGCCTCTACCTGGACTAGCAATGAGAACATGAGCTCTAACTTCCCTTGAAATGAAAAAGCTGCCCGAGGGATGCCATGAGCTCTAGGACTAAATCCATGCTCTGTTTGGGACCTGCTAATAATTAAATTACAGCCTTGGTAGAGATGCTAAGGGTAAATCACTTATAATAGAGTGAACAAAAGCTGAATTGATCAAGTGACTGGTAAATTGAGCCATTCATTTGGGCTTTAGGTTTGAGCACCTTGCTAGAGCAGATGTTTACAATGGCTACACTTGCAAATGAGATTTAACTACAAATTGCACTATTGACTATTCAAACCCCAGCACATTTTATCTTCAGGAGTTAGTTTATACATTTATTTTCCACAGTTACATTTGAGTCTTTTTTTTTATGTTGGTCCTTCTATCTTTGCCATTTCTACATTTAAATTCTGAGCGCATTTATGGCCTGAGTGCAAAGATTCTGAATACCCACAGCTTCTGTTGCTTTCAATGGGATTTGTGGGTTTCAGCAATTAAGCACTCTTGGGTCAAAATGTATAACAAATAAATGCTGCTGGACTTCTTTTCCCCTTTTTGAAGTTTACAGTAACGACTTTTTTTTTTCTCTCCAGAATAATTGAAGATTGAGGTTTTTAGTTTGACTATGTTGATGTAGTTAAAGCACCATGAGATATGTGAGCAGTGTTATATAAATCAAACTGTAATAATAATAATAATAATGTTTGAAGGAAAAATCACAACAGATAAGAAAAAGTCTCATGCTGGTAAACAAAATTACTCTTAGATATCAAAAAGACCACCAACAGTTAATGAATGGGTTATGGTATTAGCAGAAGCTACATCATGTAAGTGACTTACGTTTAGTGGACATGATAATAGAAAAATTCAAGGATCTGTAGATCCCATTCTTTGATTATATTCATTTGTGTCCTGGCAGGACATGAGTAAAGAGGTTTGACACACAGGAAAAGAATACATTCGACAATACAAAATATGGCATTTCTCAGGTCAGTATTTTCTTTTTTTTTCTTTTCTTTTTTTTTTCACATTCTTCAACCTATCAGGATACTAAGAGATACATTAAAATTCTGTCTAGCACTCTATTTACATGGGACAATTCCAAAATTTCAGAACACATCCCTGGCTAGTGAAGAATCCTGGTTATCTGAAATTCCCTGATAAACATATCTGATAGCAGTGGTGTTGAAAACCTCAATTAAAAATGCAGAGAATTAATTTGTCACTATGCCAGTTTCTACTATAGCCTTTGAGTCTCTACTACCATTGACTCTGAACAGTACACTTTCCAAAGGATTAAAGTGTGTCTATATTAGATTCAAGGTCATGTTTAAAGCTCACCAGATTCTTAAATGTGATCTATTTTCCTAGTGTGGCCAAGGCTTCGTTCTGACTCAGCCAATGCATTCAGCCCCTCACTAATTTGATCACTATTTTTTTAATTCACAAATATCGTTGGAAAATGATGATCATTACTACAGCTCCTTTCATCATCATCATCATCATCATCATCATCATCATCATTTTCTTATGTTCACAAGACACACTAAACAGGTAAATATCCCTTTGGATTAAGAATAGAATTTATAGTAGGGAAGAGGGGGCAAGAAGCAGGAAAAATATATTCTGGGGGAAGAAGGAGACAGCAATTCTTCATGTGTTATACCGTTCATGAGCCATGAGGAAAATTTGGAATCCTTTCTTTCTGTTCTTATGGGAGAGTATTCAATTGAGTAACTTTAGCTTGAGTAAGAGCCCTGATGGCCAATGATGGAAGGAAAGTAGTACTTACAAATCAGTACTTTGTTCTTAATCTTCATATTTCTGCTGTCATAGATAGTTGAGCCACTTGTAATTGCTTTTATAAGCCCTTCTCCTGAAATGTGGTTGCAGGATGAAAATTATCTGCAAAATGTCTGATTAGGAAATGCTTTTGCTCCCCTCCCCACAACTGCTATACTGAAGAGCACTGATGTAGGTATTCAGGAAGGAGAAAAGAAAAGCATCAGAACACCTTTAAATAACCAAACAAAGTTTTGAAAATATTTTAACCCATTTGGTTCCTTTAAGAAATTACAGAGGAGATAAATATCTATCTTACAGACCAGCACTTAGGGCTGAGCAGACAGAAATTGTTCAGGAGAGTCTCAGATTTAAACAAAAAAAAAATGAAACTGAAATCTAATTAAATAAAACAAAACCAAACAAGCAAGCAACAACGCAACCAATCAACCAACCAACCAAACAAAAAAACCCTAGCATTTCTAGCTAGAATTAGGAATATGAGCAACATAATTCATACTTGACACAAGTCTCTGGCCACATTCCTTCTATACCGTTTACACTCAATAAACTCCAGAAAATCAAATATGAAACCAACAGAGCATTTCTGTTTTTTCAGTAGTCCCTATACTGACATGGGATTAACATACAGCTCCAGTTCTCACAGGCATAATTCTGACCCTCTTGAAGATACTGAGCTTTTCCAGACTGGACTGGACCTAATTAGCTCCCAGCTGGGACTGCCTCTCTTAGCCAACTGTAAAATCCTTTGTGTCAATTATCCCCACGTACACTGGTATGTAGCTCAGTGAATCACCTCCTAGGA
This sequence comes from Pelodiscus sinensis, assembly GCF_052426305.1. Taxonomy (NCBI): domain Eukaryota; kingdom Metazoa; phylum Chordata; order Testudines; family Trionychidae; genus Pelodiscus; species Pelodiscus sinensis. The sequence goes on from NC_143053.1 coordinate 91,176,899, forward strand.
GTGCCACTGGCTGAATGACTGCATCCTATTCACACAGATGGCTGATTCCTGTCCTTATGCCTTTTCCTCCCAAGGAGAGGGAATTGAACTAGCCATCTTCCACAGCCTGGGTGATTACTCTCGCTAATAGGTAATAAGGCAAGGATCCTTGTCCCATTTCCCTGTAGCCTGGACTTAGTTGCCTATTTCAATCCCTACTTACTAGTCCACTGTGCTATTAGGCCTATATCAAATACTGCTATCCATGGGTTGAAAACCAGGGTTAGGTAACCATTATCCCTCCTAGAACAACAGATGAGCCACTCAACTGCACCTGCACACATGCACGCACACCCTCTCTGAGTAGTGGATTCCCATGTACAGACAAGTTTGTGTGAACTTCAAACAGGTTGTCACTTAAATCTACAAGGTCTTTTAAGAGTATGGCACAACGAGGGTAGTTAGTTTCCAAGCCCATTCAATTTACGACTTCTCAAGCATTCCAAAGCAGATGCCGGTTTTGATCAGCTCCATACTTTTAACTTTTACAGGCAGTTAGCAGGCAAGATCCAATGAAGCCTTCTCTCATGTTATTGTAATTTATGGGTGAACATGAACAGGCATCTTAAATTGTTTTTTCAATAAACAGAAGGAATCTCACTGACTACATTTTCACATGTTTTATTCTTGCTATTTCTCTTGAAACCTAACACTTAGCTATATTATACTTCAAAAAAAAAATAAACATTCAGCATCACCCAGAGAATAAAAAGCGTTACTGGGCTTCTGTTAAATTGCAAACATGCATTAGTAATTTTTTCCAGAAAATGAATGGGTTTGACATTATTGGTATTATACGGCAGAAACCTTGTTTTCAGATCTTCAGGAGGTGTTTGAGTAATAAGACATGATAGACTATGCGGGAGTCCCAATTAATGTTTCACTTTGGATGAGCAACACGCTCTGGGTGGATATTAATCAACTTACCACAGCGTCTAAAGTGTCTGAGTGAGATTAAAATATCATCATTTTTTTAAATGTTGTTTAAAATTAGTGTTTAAAAACATTAATGTTAACTAATGTTAAAAATAATGTTTCCCCCATAAAATGTAGTTTAAAGAGTTGTTTTCAACCAAAATAAGACAATTAACCACAATATAGCATGAAAATACTTTCCAAGTTGCAGATCATTTTCTTCCTTTTTTTAAATACAGCATGTTGCCAGCCAGTCAAATTGCATATCTTACTTTGAGATTAGGGTTCTTTGTAGATGCACCCTTTCTGTTTTGGAATCAGGATTTCCATCTTCTGTGAATGGCATCCCTGGGTACTCAGAATCTTTGGCATATTTGTGTTTTAGTCCTGAACTTCTCTACCCATGCAGTTCATATATCCACATGACCCAAGCATTTTCTAGTTGTCACAGAATTTCCTAACCCCCATCATTTCAGCATAGCCTTCGTTATTGTTAGGTACTCAACAGCAGGTCTGAAGGCAGTGTCAGTCTTACGGCGCTTACATTCAAAAGAAACAGTTTACAAATGTGGGCGGGGACATAGGGATGACAAGAACTGTCATTCTTAATTGAACTAGAACACCCATGAGTTTCTTAGAATCTAGAGGATAATCAAAAGGAGGGCAACCTTCAGCAGCAGGTAAGGAAAAATGGCACAGAACTGGGTCAGGGTGATCCAACTATATAATATAGGGCATCAGAGACCTGATTCTTTATGTCACTTCATCAGTTTTTTTTGCTGGTACAACTCTATCAAAGTGGAGATCAGATCCAATTAGTCCTTACACGTGATGTTTAAACTGCTGACTTTTTCAACTACAATTGGTATATTGATCTAGTTTTTATGCTTGTAATGAAGTCACTTTTAGAAAAGGAGTTCCCATCTGTGTTGCAAAGGTAATTAGCACAGTGGTTTCCTTAACCAACCGCACTCTGAGAATTATTAAGCCCATTATATACTAGAGCAAAAAACCTCTGCATTAGCAGGCTCAGGTGCACACCTCAAGTGCATCATGAAGTGCTAACTAATGCACAGCCTGAACTGGCTTGCTTTTTTATTTTTATTTTGTTACAGTGTCTGCTTCTTGTGCATTTAATTTAAAAACAACTTTTTAAAAAGCAATTTTCTGTCATGTCAAAAATCATGTCAAGTAGCATTCCACAACCACATGTAAGTTTCGGTACAGCAATCAGAAAACAGATGAGATTATAAATCCATTTTTCTTTTCTATTCTGAAAGTATTTGTTGTTTTATTTTCTAAACTTTTTTTTTGAATTATTGGACCAGTCTTAAGGACTAGAGCTGCTTTCTGTTCTTTTTCATAGACAGAACTCCCATCCCTTTTAATACTACTTTATTGTGCATTAGTAATGGTGCAAAAAAAAACCAAGGGTACTTCAATATTTTGGGCATGTACTGTAGATTATGTGCAAAATTTTAACCCATTGTAATAGGCTTCGGGGATCTTTGTACCAGTGTTCACAGACTGTTCCTATAATTGCGTAAGCTAGATCCCCAACTGTGCCCTTGCAGTGTGGCTAAGTGATGGCTCCTGGCTATTACTCCACCCCTTGAGGAAGCAAAAGAAGCAAGTTCATCATAATGACCTAGTAAACCTTAAACAGATACAAGAAATCCCTGGACAAGTTTAGGTTCTCTTGAATAACTCAACCCTGAGCAAGTATCCGCTATCACTGGTATAGCTGAGGCCACACTCACACTGTCTTGGGGTCTGCTTCTTGGTTTCCAAGAGAACACCAAAGGTCACCTGACCATGACTCCCTACATGGGTTTTCACATTCCTGCCGGAATATGGCTGGCAGGTTAAATTGCTACAGCTGTGTAGATGTCACAGGCTAGACTACATGGTAATACCTGGTCCTGAAAGGGACCACAGAGATTGCTCCTTTGCTAACCTCCACCCTGCCTTGCGTGACTCCCTCTCATTTGCATATTACACAATGCCATGATATCACAAAAGTACATAGACTATGCAGGGCTGCAGGGAAATATGTACAGTTCTCTCTGACCTTACTGCTAGCCACCGCTGACATTCCTACACTATCTAACACATGAGTGTAGGTAGGCTGGAGGATGACTTTGCTCACTAGGGGTGTTCCTATATATTAAATTCTTAGATGCACATGCAGCTTCCACTAATTCAATGGGAGATGGATGCATTTATTTAAGAGCAGAATTTACCCAAATGTAACTGGTGTTGTATTTAGTTCTTTAAGGTAAATTATCAGATCCAAGCAAGGCTACTATTTCATACAGAAATGGCAGGCTATTGGCAATATTTCTTATGTATAATAGGCTATATATTTTTACATCAATACAAATTAGAATTAACTCCTTTGAATTCAAGGAAATCAGAAGCACTCCGTGTGTCTACACATTCTGACTACAGCATGCAATTTTTTAATGCTGATAATTACAAAAAGAAGGGTACCAGAGGGCCAGCCACAACACAAATGCATTCTGACTACCCTCTCCCCTCCTCCCCCCCACGAACAAATAACAAAGAACAACTTATAGAGTTTCTTATGTTAGCAAAAATGCAGCCTTTATGGACAGCTTCTTCTTGGGAACCAGCACAAATTCATTCTTCATGGTAGTTTCCACTATCCCAAAGATTGTCAGTTTTACCTAATAGCACCTAATACTTCTGTGATATGGACAGCTGTGCATTAGAGACTAAGCTGAAACCAACAAATGCTCTATTATAAATATTTTATCTCTCCTCCTGTTACATTTATATGATAGAATAGTCCCTCTGTAGGGTTTTATGCTATCCCTGGATCACCAGCAAGAAATTAGGTCAGACTATTAAAAATAACCATCTGCCTAGTGGGGATCTGAATATAGGACCAATACTTTGCATCAAATAGCTTTATTTCTGCTCACATTCATATTTCATACTGCTAAAGAAATATGCCAGGCAAGCATCATTTGGAGGAATTTGTGATCCACGTCAATGTGTTTTAACATATTGTGAGGCTGATTTAGGGGTTAGAGAGTGTATGCAAATAATCTGGTGTTTTTAAAAAGTGATGGGTACTAGATTGATCTAATATGTTTGGTAACACGAGGAGAGTTACAAGTGTAATACAAATGGTTGGGATACTGAATTGTATTTTAAGAATAGAGCTAAATTATGTCCATGTTGATATTGTAACTTGTTTATAAGATTAGAATTATTATTACTTTTGTTTCTACAATAGAAATAAAAACAATCTGCTAGCAGGTTTGTTGTTTATTGAAGACACTAGCTTCATTTTCTGTCTCTTTTTTCATGTGTGTTGACAGATGAAACATTCATTCAGCAGAGAGTTACCAAAATAGCTTCAACTTACAGTTCAGTAGATTTAATATCAGTTATAGCTTTAAGGCATGCGGCGAGTATAGCATTTTGCCTAAGGCTGATGTCATGACTTCCTCTTAATGCTCATGTCAGTAGAGTTTGTGGAGTATATGACTTCTGTAAACTGTTTTTTATTTTGTTTTTAAAAGAAAAATAGAATTTTATTTAAGATAGCAACATTAAAATAATACTTTTCTGTCTTTGTCACTGTCAGAACGTAGCATTATATTAGCATTAATCTTGCATAAAGCATCAAATTGCAACCTGTGATCATCACAAGATTTAGAAACAAAAAGTGTAATCTGACTACAGAACTACTTTAGTGCTACAGCAATACCTCAATTTTCTGGTCTTTCATAGCACTTATGGCAGAAAAGAAGACGCATAGTTGTTTGAGAACTGAAAAATTCAGGGAATTAAAAAACAATATGCACCTTGGGCCTTTTTCAAAGCCCATTAAAATCAACAGGCCTAGATTCTCGAAGGTTTTTAGGCATGAAACACCCATGGGAGTTAGGTGTCTCAATATCTTTGACAATCAGGGCCCTTTTGATTGGTTGAAATGCACCTCAATATCCTCATTCAGCTTTCCATCTCACAAAGCTTTACCATGATTTTGTTTTGTTCTAAGTGTGAAGTGGTGTCATTGGATACAAGGTATGCTTCCATTTCCTAAGTGGATGAACATAACACTAAGACTTGCATTTCAGCACAGCCACTTACACTTATGTATTTAGAATGCCAGGAATACTCTCCAGTATTTGCTTAAAGGGGCTGTCATGGTAGACACTCTTGCCAACATCTTCCAGAGAACATTCTTGGAGAATAAAGAAAAAAAAACTACACAGTGTCAAAGTAAGCATGTTTATAAACAAACAATTAAACACGGAAACTAATTGATTGGCTTTTTCCTACTGCTGCTTGGGATAAAGAGAGGCAGTGAGAGTTGCTTAGGCCGCCTGCAGGCAGAGGGTGACAGCTCAAAGGAAAGTGTACACTACTTCTGCCTCTGCTGATTTTGTTTCTGGGAAATATTTGAATCTCAGATGGGTTCTCTGCCTCACATGGATCATCCAATAGAGTGGTAGAAGAGCTCTGGCAAGAAGGGGCTATATAAATGCATAGTAGTAATATTATATAAAAGGCTATTAGCCAGGGGATAAAATGGTGTCCTTGGCCTCTGTTTTTCAGAGGCTGGAGAGAGATGGCAGGAGACAAATCACTAGAACATTGTCTTCGGTCCACCCTCTCTGGGGCACCTGGTGCTGGCCACTGTCGGCAGACAGGATACTGGACTAGAAAGATCTTTGGTCTGACCCAGTACGGCCGTTCTTATGTTCTTATATTTTCCTAGGGACTGATTCTCCACCAGTCCAAAAAGTCAGGATGTTGTATTAAACATTATGAAATGTTACAACAATATTATTTCTTCTAAGAATTGGCATCTTGTGTTTGTGCATTTTAGTTTCACATTTTCAAGCTTTTCTCTGCCACCAAGAGGACTACCAGCTGTTTAAAAATAAAAGATGAGATTTTATTCATGCAATCGCATACTGCTAGGATTTGAGGAAGACACTATTTTGTGAGATGAAGGATACATTTGGGAAAATAAGTGTGATAGACCCAGACCAGCTGGCTGCCACACACTAATGGAGGGAAGACAAGCTGGGCTGTGGGTAAGCAACCTTCTCTTCCCTGCATAAAAAGAGGACAAGCCTAAGTGCAGCATAATTAGATAGGAATTTTGGGTCAATTAGAGCTTGCTAGAAGCTAAAGGCTAACTAAGGCCACAGGAGCTGCTTTAAAAGCCCCAGCCCCACCCCTGGGCAAGGAAGGGGAGAAAGAAAAGAGAGAAGGACTGGAAAGAGGAAGTGTGGTGTAGAAGAGGTGTGCAGGCATGAGCTGAAGACTGACAAGCACATGCCAAAGAAAAGGCATTGGGAGGGGTCATTTGGAGAAGCTGCCCAGGGAAAAGCTGCTAGATTGAGTGTAGCAGTAACCTGGCCTGTTGCTGCTTCCTTCAGGTCCCAGGGCCAGAACCTGGAGTAGTGGGCAGGCCTGGATTCTGCCCGAACATCCCCACAACATCTCAAAATATGCCCCTGAAAAGGGAAATCAGGGCTCCAGAGGGGATTTTACCCAAACTTATGAATTAGTATAATGAGTATGGCTCAGTAGGCTGTGGTTCCTGCCTCTAGTAAAGAAAAAGAGGCTGTGTGGAGGGCCACAGCAAGCCTCTGACGCTAACACTATCCGCCAATAGCACGAGACCCATGCTGGAGCTTTGCCACATAAGGCAACACTGGATTCAGGAAAGAAAATGCATGAGCTAATGAAATGATGTTGAAATTAGGGGTGGTGGTCAAATTTTTCCATCGGAACTCTTCTTTGTTTGTTGTTGACATGCAGAACATTAGATTTTCTATAAAATTATATTTTTCTACAAAAATTGTCTGCTTTCTGTGGACTATTTTGCTTTTCTATCAAAAACATAATGTCCCCCAGCCTTTCTGTAAATTAATTTTATTAGTAATTAAAGTTTGCCAACAAATCTAAATTTTCCTTATTTTTTGTCTTTTTTTCCAGAATACCCTTATCTCTTTTTTTTTCAACCAGAGCTAGTCAAAATATAAAAACTCCTATATTAAAATTAGTGTATTTCTAAAATGTGTTATTAATACCAGTTGTGATTAATAAGCATGGTATTATCTTTTTCTGTATGGCTTCCATTATATTTTTAAGACATGGGAATAGTATGGATGGATACTGCCACAGCAGGGGTGAAGAGCAGTGACTTCCTCATGCTTTTTTTGAGAATTTTGCAATCCAGGGTCTGCATATTTCTGAAATGCCAATTTTACCTATGTCATGATACTGGGAACAAGGGTCAGAAAGTTTGCTTGTGATCTTTCCACCCCTTACATATCCACTGAGCAGCAGAGCACAGTCTGGCTCTGTATCATACCTAATCTGCCAAGAAACAACAGGAACTGAAAAAATTCAAACTTTGAACCAAGGGGAGCAAAGATGGGTCCACAGCAGCGGAGGATGTAAAATATAGCAAGGATATTGCTAATGTTACTGAAGTGTTATTCAAAGTGGGAATAAAGACTAGTCTATCATCATACCATTCATCGTAATAGTTAGTCCTGCCAGTAATAGTGTTGGCCTGTAGCTAATTTTAATTTGTTCTGCACTGCTTTGTGTGTTTGTGTGTGTGTTTTAATGTTTCTTCTTGTTATGATCTGTTTTTTTTAATCCTTAAATATCAAACTGCTTTGTTACTAAAAGTTACACATCTAGCACCTCAGCCTCAAAGTGCAATAGCAGATTTTCCAAATGACAGTTTTCGTTTTCATGCACTGGCAAACGGGATTGAGTTGTTTGCATTAAATTTAAAATAAATCCAGATGAAAAAAAAACAACCCAACAACCAAGAAATAGTATTAAGAGCTCAGATTTAGAGTCTGATTTTAGAAGATGCTGACCATTCTGGCTCAGATCCAGCACAACATATAAGCACTTGGCTAACTATAAGTCTGCTTTTTTACTTCAGTAGGACTAAACATGTGCCCCAATGTTGTGCTAAATCACAGCCACACTACTCATCATCCTGCACGGCTGAGCATTTAAGGCCTGATCCTGTCCCACTCAAGTCCCAGGGAGCTTTACCTTTGACTCCAATTTGGCTCAGGATCAAGATATTAATATGCAAACTCAAACAGGGCTTGTTATATGTGTGCAACAAGTTGGTACATAAAGATACTATTGGTGAATATCTTCAGATATGTTAGTTTCTTGTTTACATCAAAGATCACCAAAAGATTCTAGTTGCTTCCATGCTTGAGACTAGTCTTTTACCCCAGGTTAATTTTTACCTCTTACACCAAAGACAATGCTTGTAGCCAACTATGTAAATTAGTAAACTAAGGCTTTATTAACCAGAAAAGAGAAAGGACAGCGTTATTTACATGTTAAAGAATATAGACACAAAGGACTCATATTCATGTACATCCAGCAATGTGATATATGCCATCATGTGCCAACAATGTCCCTCTGTGACATATATTCGACAAACTGGTCCGTCACTTCGCCAGAGTGACAATGCTCACAAATCAGACATCTCCACATGTAAAAATCTGTTAGCCTACATTTTAATCAAACTGGCCATTCCCTTAAAGACCTAACTAACAACATGTGTCTTACTAGAAAGAGACTTTAACACCAGATTACAGAGAGAGACTTCAGAACTCTTTTTTATGCTAAAATTCGACACCTTGCGAATGGGCCTTAATTTAGATGATAATTACCTTACACATTACAAACACAGCCTCTCCACCTTTTGATATTCGTAGTAACTCCAGATAGTCGCTTAATTGACACTTACAATAAGCAATTTCCTCCTTCCTTGTCACTTCCCCCCCCCCCGTACCCTCATCTTCTATGCTATGTATCTGATTCGTTACTGTATATTTTATAGACTAATAAAACATGTAGATGGTATCATGAGCTTTCGTGGGCACAGCCCACTTCTTCAGATGACCAGAGTTATGACTAGGGGATAAGAAAACTGGAAATAAATAGAAAGGAAGTGAGGAGGTGGGGGGGGGGGGAGAAAGATGCTCTGTTACCCACCCCCTTACCTCAATACATAAAGTATCAGGAGAAAGGGTGCTAAACCTGAGTCGATAAAGATCAAAGTCAGTGGATAGATTGGTAAGGCAGGAAGGATACCATTCAGAAAGCTGTTAGCACCTTCAGTGATATAGGGTCCACCATCCCATATCTTGATTAAGTCCATTGGTAATTGAATTGAATTTGCATAAGTATTGTAATTCCAGGCTTTCCCTGTGTATTTGACTTGAGGAGTTGGCCTGTGACAAGACCGCCACCTTCAGATCTGTGTGATTATGGTTAGGTAAACAGAAATGTTCTGCCACTGGCTTCTGAGTATTTTCTTTATGTATATCCAATTTGTGTCTATTGATTCTTTCCTGTAGAGAATGTCCAGTCTGATCAATATATATAGTAGAGGGGCACCATTGGCATTTGATGGCGAAGATCAAATTACTAGATGAGCAGTCAAAAGAGCCTTTGATTTTGTCGCTTGTGTTGTTTGCTCCAGTGATGAATTCGTCAGTGTAGATATGTGGGCAGAGTTGGCATCTTTTCTGGTTGCAGAGACGGATTCCTGGAGGCTTATGATGTGGCTGTACCCATGAAAGCTCATGATACCATCTACATGTTTTGTTAGTCTATAAAGTGCTACCAAACCATTTGCTTGCTGTTTTTTTCTGTAACAGACTAACTCGGCTACCCCCGCAAGCTACTGTATATTTTGTTTACTTTTTCATTGTATCCCTCTGTTACATAATGGTCATGCCTATTCACTTTCAGAATATGATCTGAAGAAGTGAATCTGCCTCACAAAAGCTCATCACCTAATAAACCATCTTGTTTGTCTTTAAAGTGCTACATGACTTTTTTTTGTTTTAGACACAAATGAATTAAAGAATATGGTTCCAAAACATGACAGGGTTGCAGGAATCTGCCAGCACTTAATGTCTTTTAGTGCTAATCCAGGGGCAATTACTAAGGTCTTTGTATTATGATGCATCACAATGACCTATGTTGTTTTGATAATCCTTCCAGATGGTCCAGAGGTAATATCTTTCACAGGGATTTAGCATTTTGCATGAGGTAAAGTTTTTTTCTTGTTTGGTTAGTTACATAGTTCAGAATAACATATTATAGGTATATAGAAAACATTTATATAAATCTTAGCGCGTGAGGTACAGACATTATAAGTAGAATTAATACATGTAGCAACTTAGAAGCATTTCATAAAATCTAAACATGAAATATATTGTTATTTAGCCAACTATCCTTCTTACCTACGTTAACACACAGGTTAGCCCAGGGGTGGGCAATAATTTTTGCAGGGGGAACACAATGAATTTTACTATGTAGTCACCAACTGGCTTCCCTGCCCCCAGAAGGGGCAGTGTCTGAGGCAGAAGAGGCAGGGCTGGGGACTAGCCTCCTCCCAGAGTTGTCTGGGGCTGGAGGCTTTGAATTAAAAACACAGCAAAGGGCTTGTGGCTCCTGGCCCCATTGTTACTGCACCGCCTGGTAATGACCCGGGGTTGCTGCAGCTATTTAAAAGGCTCACTGTTCCAGCCCCTGCCAGGGTAGTGCTGCGACCAGTCGCTATAGGCTCTTTAAATAGGATTCTGCTGCTTAAGCCACCACCTAGAAATTCAGCAACACAGGCAGTAGGATATAAATAGAAAGCAGCCAGATATAGTTCGTGGGCCGAATCAAAGTGTTAGGTGGTGGGCCAAATTCAGCCACCATGGCATATCTTGCCCAGGCCTGATGAATCCAGCCCACCAATATAATCATCAATGCTCAGTTGAAAGCCTTGGCAAAACCTGGCACCTGCCAGCATCATAATATTGTATCAATATCTTATTTATAACTTGCAGGTAACATTTTGAAGAGAGATTTTAAACAAATAGATTCTATATGCTGGACTGATCAAAACCATCAAGGTATTTCAAAGAGTTCATTTGTACAGTTAAAATATCCCACATAGGAATCTCTTCACAGAAATGCAGATATCTCATTGGAGAAGCGTGGACTTATTTAACCACCTAAATCAGTAATTCATAACAATTCAGGATGGGGACTGAAGAGTACTGGGTCCAGCTGAAACTGCAGAGAAAATGCTTGATAGCTGATAGATAGATTGTAATTAACTGAAATGTATTCAGGGCACTAGAGCCATCATCTCACTTCAAGTAAAAGGCACTGCCAGGATATTTTTAATGATCGGAAGTAGATAGGGCTTCTTTCTGACAGCACCTCCAGTCCCATAATCTCTAATGTATTGCATTGTTTCAGCACAGATCAAAAGGTAAGAAGGTAATCTACTGGATAATACTACTTACTGGAGCAGCCTGTATGTCTTCCTGTGTGTCACACATGCAACTATTCCTCTAGCTCCATGCTATTTAGCTGCTGAGACTGACAAGCTCACAGACTAAAGTGGTCTGATGAGAATGTACATTGTAGAGCTCTGAGCTTCAGTACTTCTCACAGGAAAACCTGACACCATTGTGCACATGGAGCTATCCTTAGAAACAGAACAGAAACTCAGAGCACGTGGCCAGAAAATAGTGTGGATTGCTTTTATTTCCCCATCAAAGGCCAAGGTATGGGGAGCAGATATCTCAGTTTGATTGTTCAAGTTCCAATTTTTTAATGGACTGGGTCAGTGTCCAATGACAATGGCAGACCAATCCTTGGGGATGCAGGGTAGGGTGCTCTAATGTAGATAGACCACTGATCAACACTGAAAATCAGGGTGGTGTGTGAGGATCATTGTGTCAACAGCCAATGATCCAAACTCGGTAGGTCATTTGGACCTATATTGTTTAAAGCAGAGGGACCAGAGCAACTTGCTAACACATGAAGGAGACCAAATGGGTATTTCCAGACTCCTCCACAAATACATCAAACAACAATGCTGCTAGTGACACTTTACCACAAAGAGCCCAAAGAGCAGCAATACTAGCTAAAAATTTAAATGTCCAAGGGCGCAAACAATTTCTGAATATCACCAACAAAACAAATCACCCCTTTCACTCCTGCTGAGTACAGCTTTATATAAATAAAAAAACCCCTCTTCATCTGGTGGAAGGATAATAAATAGAAGCTGAATAGAGGAGGAGACTAAGCTAAATGTGGATAGGAGGTGGCTGGAGATTGTTGAATGGAAGCTAGCCACAGCAGTCCAGGAAAGTGCATAAAAACCACTGAATTTCCTCATGTGTACATTCCATTATCTGCATGTACAGGTCTTGTGGCATATAACCTTGATTACACAAGCATTTGGCTTCCTCTTTGATACCAGCACTGGCAAATGACATTAAGCATTCATATTTGAAAATGTTTTTCAACCGCCAGGTTGTACTCTTGCCTTGTATTGATGTGAATTTGATGATCTCCGGTAGACACAACATACAGAAGCGGTGGAGCAAAATCTGTGAGGCAGACATTTTTGTATGGGGGTGGGTTAGTGGCAAGATAATGGTAGAATGTTTCTGCATCCTAATAGAAATCATTGGACACAGGGCCAGTCCATTAAAAAAACTGGAACTTGAGCAATGAAATTAAGACATCTGGTCCCCATAGTTTGGCCATGGATGGGGAAATAAAGACCATCTATCCTGGCTTCTGGTCAAATCTGAGATCAAATGTTTCCACTGCATGTCAGTTTTCTTATAAGGCTATTTTCTGGCTGTTGACTCCTCTAAAATATGCCAGAATTGAAACCAAAACTGTGTGAATTCTGCTCTCTTTTGGGATGTTTTTCTTCATTTTCTTTTCAGACTTCCATATGGGAGACTGATAACATTCCAATTATTGGGGATTCAAAAGCACTGTGTTTTTTTCTCCAAGCCCTCTTGTTTTTTAAAAGCATGAACCCTGTCAGGATGAGGACTCAGCTGCTTTTCATATTTTTCTAGCGCTAATTATGCTACAATCATGGGTCTAGAAGGGGTGGCGTTCTGGCAAGGTCGTTCCATTCTGCTCTGCTGCTCTTCGGTGAGGAGATTTAGTTCTTCTATCACCAGATCCGTATGTAGGAATTTCTGTGGAGGGGGTTGCTTTTTTTGTAAATGCGGACCACAAGGGTGTGAATGCACTCCCATGGTCCTCCAAATAAGCGGGAAAATCAGCCCCAGCCTTCCCCCAGCTAGTCAGAGCATGGGGGAGGGAGGCTTGGGCAGTGCATTCCTCCTGCTTTCCCCAGGCTGGCTGGAGCATGCTTACTTTGGGGAGTATGGAGGGATGCTTTCACACCCCTCTGCATACAGGCCTGATCACTATCTACGTCTTTCACTGTTTCTTCCATCTCTGTCCCTCTTCCCATCCCACTCCATGATAGAAAGTTCTTTTCACTGCAGCATGTGAGTATTATTACTGGGGGCATGATGAGAGCCTTTGAGAAGTCAAATACCAACCACCCTAAAATGGAATGGTGAACTCCAGGCAAATTGTGTGCTTGGATGGGAGTGACACATGACAAAAGGGGTGGGCTTTATATGTTACATATCAAATGCATATTTATTCTCATCCTCTTCCCAGAAGTCACATGGGGGGGGATGAATAGTTTGTATGTCACTACCACATCTGTAGTGTGATCATATGAAGATGAGAAGTCCTGTGGCACATTAAAGACTAATATTTATTTGGGCATAAACTTTCATGGGCAAAACCCCACTTTTAATCAGATGCATAGAGTGGAAGTTACAGATGCAGGCATAAATATACTAATATTGGGAATAAACCAAAGTAGAAATATCAACTAATATGTTCAATACTCCAAAGACATTCAGTATTGACAGAATTCACTTCGATGGAAAAGTATGTTAGCCTGAATTCTTTTACAGGATTACAGAACAACAAAAGTGTAGGCCTCCAAAGGAACTCAGGAGGTCCACACATGCTAAGGCAGGACCAAGCACACATACCTAACAAGTGACTGCTCAACCTCTTCTTAAAAATTTTCAGTGATGAGGGTCCTGTAACCTTCCATGGAAGCCCACTCCAGAGCTTAACCACCTTTATAGTTGTAAAGCTTTCCTTGATATCTAACCTAAATCTCCCTTTCTGTAGATTAAGCCCATTGTTTTCTGTCCTATGTTTGGAAGATATGGAAAACAATTGATCACTATCTTCTTTGAACAGTTCTTAATGTATCTAAAGACTGCTATCAGTTTCCTCCACCTTGCAATTTTTTTTTCCTGAAGACTAAGTATGCCTAACTTTTTAAATCTTTCCCCACTCGGCTGGTAGTTGTGCATTTGATTAGTTTCCTTCATGGGTGTAAAACTGAATTTCATCTTGTTCAATTTAGACCAATTCTCTAACTAGTAAAGGTTATTTTGAATGCAAAGGTGGTTCTCCAAAGTGTTTTCAATCCCTCCTAGTTTGGTGTCATCTGCAGATTTTATGAGCGTGCTGCCTCCTCCATTATCCAAGTAATTAATGAAAATATTAAGTAGAACCAGATCTAGGTCTGACCTCTGCTGAATCCCACTAGATTCATCTACCCCAGTGGTCTCCAACCTTTTTACACCCAAGATCACTTTTTAACTCTCAGAACAGGCGAAGATCTACTGCCCTGCCCTTTCCTTGAAGCCCCGCCTACATTACATGAGGAACTCTAATGTAAATGCACTGCGCAGGTGCTCAGTTCAGAGAGGGCTCAAGAGCAACTCTTGGAGCCCCTGAGATCTACTGGTAGATCACGATCTACTGGTTGGTGACCACGGATCTACCCACTCTGTCAGAAATCCATGGATAGCTACTCTGAACACAGTACTATCACAAATTGGGGGGGGGGGAGAGGACTACAGCCTGTGGGCCAAATCTGGCCCAATGAACCCTTCAATCTGGCCACCAAGCTCCCAAGGGGAGCAGGGTTGGGACAGTCTTGCTAGGAGGAGCCAGCCCAACTCATGGGCAGCACAACAAGCACGGGAGGCTAGTTTCTAGCCCCTCCTCTTCTTTTCCCTGCAGCCTCAGCTCCCCCAGCACCTATGCCAATGCTCTGAGTGGCTTGGTGAGGAGGTAGAGACTGGGAGGGCTTCCCTTACTCCTCACAGAATGTGGAGTACAAGGTGTTGGTGAGGGCTACCCTCAGCATTCAATTTGCAGGTCTATACTAGACCTGCTAAACTGAACACTAGACGATCAACCTCCAGAGAGTCGATCTTCTCCTTAGTATAGACATGCCCTCTGAGAACATTCTTCCTCGAACCCAGTCATATTTATACCAAGTGAGTAAACCTAAGCATCTCAGATTATCTTGCTTGTCCCTGTGCCACACACAGAGGGAGGTGACCCTTGCTAAAAGTGTAACCCAGAGGCAACTGAGACCACTGAGAAAGGAGAGGGAAGTCTGCTCAATAGCCTTAACTAAGAGGAATTTGGGTGTTAGTTCATGCTGTGAAGAGGAACGTGGCTTTAGCTTCTAAGGTCCCGCGTCCATCAGCTCTCCAAAAGCAAGATACAATCCGTTGGAAGCTCAGTTTACTGGTTCAGTTCCACATGTTAAATTACACTCAGAAACAAGCTGGAAGCCTGTGCAGATCAAATAGCACAAAAGTAATGTATTTCCTGTGAGAAACAGCTCTGCCTCTGCATTTCCCAAACAGCTGGTATTCCCTAAGAGGTTTTAATGAGGAGTAGTTTCATGAAGAGAGCACAGTTGTAATCCAGTCATTAAAACAGAAGGTAGCTGTGGTGAAGTTAGAGTCAGAAAAGAAAGGCTGGAGCCTGGTAGCTAAGTACAAATGATGAGACATATTCTGAATTATCAATACAGGATTTAGCGACTCAGCAGTAGCTGGTGGGCAAATCCTTCTATTAAGGAAGTGGATATCAACCACTGTATGCAAATTTTTCTGTTTATTTCCCTGGGTGCACCAGAATAAGCTGAGCCACTGTGTATGGATTGTTTCTGAGCCATCTTATCCATACTGAAGTTCAGTCACTGGTGGATTGAAGTAAGTACTAAATCAATCATGTCTTCTGGGTATAAGGAAATAAGATTAGATGACACATTTAACTTACTTCATGGGGAAACTGTATAAAGCTCCCATCATTCAACCTATCCATCCAAATAAGACTACCTGGATCTGAAGTTTTGGTCTGGCATGGAGCATATCTCCTGATACTGCTCACTGCAAGGCATTGATGGAGAGCTGGTTATGAGAGCATGAAGAAGCTTTAGCTTGTTCCCCCTGCAACTTGTTTGTCCCATGAATCAAGTAATTAAGGGTTTGTCAACCTGACATTAAACCCAGGCAAAATAATAGAATAGCTGCTATAGAACCACATTAATAAAGAATTAAAGGAGGGTCATGGGTTTACGGAAAGTTGTCAATTTAGCTGTCAGCATGTTTTGGTTATATTACAAATTTGGTTGCTAAAAGGAATTTGTATTAAGGTTAGAGTCTTCGATTTCTGGAAAGATTTTGACTTACAACTGCACAAGGTTTGATTAGGAAACTGGAATGACACTAAATTAACATGACATAAATTGAATGGCTTACAAATGGTCTAACTGATAGGTCAACGTGTGGATGAATTCCTAGTAGGGTCCTTCTGGGATCAGTTCTTGGCCCTACATTGTTTAACAATTTTATCAATGAATTGAAAGAACCTACAAAATTATTGCATATTTAGGTGGCAGATGAAACAAAGATTGGAAGAGTGGTAACTAAAGATAGACAGACAAATGAACCCTTGCAATAGATAAAGTGCTCACTTTTATTGACCCAGCTCAGTTTACTTTTAATAGATAATGGCAGAAACACTTCATCAGGTGCACTTGTTTTAAGCATATTGAGAAGATAACAGATGGTATTTTATATCTCTGTGGACTAGGCTGCTAGATTACTTACATGGTCCCTCTCATCATATTAGCTGAGTAGCTTGCAATCTTTAATGCAAGGGTTTCAAACTCCCAGCTCACAGGCCATCCCCTGACTGAGCAGTTATGCAATCTGAGCAGTTATGCCAGGAGTCCTGGCAGGCCAAGGGAGGATTGGTAGTCCGTTCATGTTCCCCAAGTCCTGCCTCTTTCCACAATTGTCCCACCTTCTCCCTGATGGCACCACATCCATTGAGGAATGTGGTCTCAGGGATTATCAGTGGGATGTAGTGCGGGGTGGCAGCAGTTGTCAGGATCCCCTGGTAATCTCCAAAGCCACATCCCTTGGGGGTGGAATGCCATGGATGGGCAAGGGTGGGATAAGTGCAGGAAGGGATGGGGTTTGCAGGATGGGAATAGAGAGGTCTCACCCAGGACAAATTGTGCAATTGCTCCAATCAGGGGGAATTTGAGACTCCTGCTCTAATATATTTATCCTTAAAACACCTCTGTGAGGCAGGAAAGTCTTTCCAATAGATGGGAATTGAGGCATAGAGAGGCTAATGACTTGTCCCAGTTCATACAGGAAGTCTGTGATAGAGCAGGAAATTCTGTCTGGGTTTTCCACGTCTTAGGCTGTTGCTAAACTACTGAACCATGCTTCCTTTCCAACCTTCTGACATAACACTCCTCATATGCTTTCCCACAAAGGCAGAGTGGCAATCAAGCAGTGATTATAAAGAGACAGACTTTTGATTAAGCTCCTACGAATGTATCAATTCTAAATAATGACCTCTAAGCTCAACATTTCTGATGTCAATACTTTATACAAAACATAGTAGGATGTAGACATACTGGGGACTTATCGTCCTTTGCAAAGAGGAAGAATTAAGTACCCGTAGCTTAATACATTGGTTCAAGGCCCGCTGTTCCCTTGCCTTGCATGCTATACTCTACTTTGAAGTTCATTAAAATCTGTCATTGTTTTCCCTATATCATTTAGCTCCGCTATTCATTTATTTAAAGAGGCTGTTCTTGAAACTGAGAATTAGATCTGAAGTCCTATTGATTTTTAGGCTTCTTAAGACTTTAACAGCACCTTACTATATTTAGAACTTAGGGGTTCTCTTGAATGAACACTGTAGGCAACTTCCCCCCTCCCCGAATATACTTAAACAGGCAGAACTCTTACAGAAATTGAGGTTTTGGCTTAGTCAATACCCTAAATTAAGTCCATAAATAGAATTCCAAAACCTGAAAGGGGTTAATGTGCTAATGGTTTGTTCATTTCTTCAGCTCCTCTGCAGTGGAATTGTGGCCCAGGAGAGAATCATTTGGCAGATTTAATTGTTAGTTTCAAATTACAAAGACATCAGTCATGACTTCACACTTATAGATGAGCTGAGTTTGAAGATAAAGTGGAATTTAATTTCTTTAATATCCTGGCACAATTCTTGATTATATAATCCACACTTGACCCATGTACAAAGATGACCCTAAATGAATATTCTATATACATTTCATACTATTTCAAGTTATATCCTCTCCACAGTCAATGTTTAAAACTTTGCCTTTTAAAAATTTACCACCCTTTGTCATGGGCTTTTCTTGTCAAGAATCAGGTGATCAAAGCTCATGTTAACCATGTGCATTACAATACTATGCAGTCACTCCATTCACAAGTGATGTACATTCTAAACAAGGTCTCGGTTTAAAACAAGACACTTTCAGACATCTGTTATGGCATCAGTTATGCAAGTATGTAGACAACAGTAGAAAAAACAGTTCTGTAGTAATCTCAGCATAAACTCCCTCTCTCTACAATGGTCTCCTGAACAATCTCTTGTTACACAGTTATCACAATTAGTTATTTGACACAGATATCACAATTAGTTATTTCAAAAATAAATTTGTCCTCCTATGTTTTAAGGAAATCAGGAAGCACTGGAACAGATATGAAAATGTATGCACATGCTTAAATCTTTGCAGGATTGGGACCTAAAATGCTGCTAGGTTGGTTTTATGGCATATATCAATTGAACACTTGGTTAACTTGTCTGAAACCCATGGAATGATGAAAATGATGCAATATGCCATCTGTTGGCAAACTGCAGTGTTGCAGCCGGAAGGGATATCTTCAAAGCCATGAAGTACGTTACCATCACAAAGTAAATTAGCAAAAAATCACAGGGAGTCCTCAAAACAAGCAGACAAATGCAAGTGCAATTGGCACAAAACCCAAATGTAGTTGTTCCTTTATTTGCACACATCTGCTTACTGAACACATTACAATTTGATTATATAGCCACATTGCTATTTCCTATCATAGCTATTGTTGAAGTTTTTAGATTCCTCCAAAGTGTGAGCTTGACTTCATTGCTATATCTACTAGAATCGAGCAAGTAAGTATAAGCAGTGTCTAGGGCCCTGGCAATTTCCTTTTTCTGAAGGCTATGTACAAATATTAAAGGAATTGTTAAATTTCAATTTACTATAAACTCCTTTTAATGGTACTTCTTTCTAAAATTACCTACATTCCTTTTGTACAGAATAGGACAATTTTTTTTAGCCTTTTCCTGAACAGTGTGAGAACCTGCATATTAAAGGTACATTTTGTCATGTCCATCATTTCAACAATCCTATAACTAAGTCTTGTTTCATAAAATGTATTTTGCACAAACAACTTTGTTTCACTGTGCTTTAAATTTAGGATCAAAACAAGTTAGAATCAAACCTTTACTTTTCCAAAAATAAAACAGCACTGGAGATTAAAAAAGACAGATGCAAAGAATTTTTCCACTTGTTTGTATGTAATATAAATACCCACTTTCCAAATAGATCATCCAATCTAGATATAATGGGAGTGAGGACTTTATTTTTTAATATTATATATTGTATATCCATCAACACAATTATCCTGAATACTAATAAACCACATAATTCCTAGGCTTTATATATATATAGGAATATATATACATACATACATACACAAACACACACGTATACATACATAAATGAACCCAAATATTAAATAACTAAGAGAAGCAAACAAGCGGAGGGTAGAAAACAGAGGAGTTTGTAGGAAGGAGAAAAAATAAAAGCACCATGGTTTTTAAAAGGCTACATCATCAGTGCCAATACTGCTCATGGCTCCTCCACTTGTGCCTATGTTCAGACAGGGAATCCAGGTTTTGGTGTGGATTTGCAAAGATTATGACCTGCATTTCCCTTTCACAGAAAGCCAGGCTACAGAGACCATCTGGTGTGAGAGGTGCCTACTAAAAGAATCTCCCAGGAGGCTTCTGGAGGCGGTGGCTAGACTGAGGAGCATACGTGGACATGAATAAGCATTGGAAAATATGCACATGGACATTTTCAAAGATGAGGAAACAATCCAGCAGGAGGGGACTGAAGTGGTGCTACCAAGGGAAGATGAAACTGCTCTTTCACAGGGAAGAAGCTGGCTGCTGGTTATTTCTGGAAATAGGGAGAAGTCTTCTATCCTCAAGGCTGGGAGGATTATGGCTACTGCTCCCAAGAGAAAACAAAGGTGAGTGGTGTTTGGTGACTGTCTTCTAAGGAGAAGGATGCATTAATCTGCCAGCCTGATCAGGCATGCCCAGAACTCTTCTGCTTGGAAAAAGCACACGAGACATTCTGGAAGAACTGATAGGGATCATTCAGCACTTTCACTACTACTCCATGCAGTTCATCCATGTGGGTACTCCTTGCCCATATGGGATTCTTCAAGGTTTAACTTTGTAGTGATTGTGGGGGAGGGAGTAACCCCATTTTCTGGACATTCCAGTCATTCAGTTATCTAAAGTTTTTCCCAGTAAGTTATCTTGCCTGTAAGGGTTAAAACCATAAACAGTGGGTTCTAGAATGTCATCAGAAACACTAGGGAAGGAGGAAGTGAGTTTGCAGGAGGCCAGGAGAGCCAAGAGAAACAGGGTATGGTCTTTTGAACTAGAAGCAGTGTCACTTCCTATTCCTGTTTTGTGGCCAGAGCAGAGCCTGGGGGACACGAAATAAGTCAAGTAACCAGGCATGGAGAATCCAGTAACATCCATACCTAGAGAAGGACTAAGTATTGAAATTAAAGGTACGGGAGTAGAACAGGGAATAGTTAATGAAATGTGATCAGGTTTTTTTCTTTATTGTTGGACTTACCTGTGTTGGGTACATGTAAATACCCCCTACACTAAAGCTTTCCAAACAGAATCTCAGGGAAGCAATTGTTTGTGTTTTTAATCCTTTATTTTCAGTTCTGTTACACCTAGCAACCAAGTAATCGTTCACAAAGTTTGTTTACTTTTCTTTTTTGTTAATAAAAATTACTCTTTTACAACCATGATCTGATTCCTGTGTGCGCATGTCTATGACCACAAAAAGAAACCACTAACAGTGATTAAAGTTCCCATTTCAGCTGATTGCAACAGCTAAGTTTGTCAGCTCTCTTCAAAGGTTGGGTAAAAAGAGGTTGAGGGCCATTCTCAGGAAGGAATTCCCAAGTGTCCCTTCCTGGTTTCTCAAAGGAATTTTGCATGAATTTGGCATGATTTTGCGGAAATACTTTTAACGGAAAAGTTTTTCCGTTAAAAGTATTTCTGCAAAAGCGCGTCTAGATTGGTCCCGGAGTTATCGTTACAACGATGTGCTTTTGCGCAAAAGCACTTCTACATTGGCGAGACGCTTTTGCACAAAAGCAGAAGCCTGCAACCATTTTGAAGAGGGCAAAAGGACAGCAGCCCTTTCTGGGGGCGGGGGCTGGAGCTCCTTTGAGACACGTGCTTAAAGGGATCTCCCTGGACAGCCGTTTCTCTCCTGCTGCATGCTATAGGTCCTCTTGCAGGGACTGACAGCCGTAGCAGTTTTTGTGGTTGCCCTCTGCCTTTTTGGACACCACTGCCTTTTGCCCATTAGTGCCTTTGCCTGGTTTTTTTTTTCATCTTGCTTGTTTTATTATGTCATGGAGCCAGGGGTGGCCAAGTCCCTGCTCTGGCCCCTCCAGCCCCTTCCGGCCGAGTGCCTGTTCTGGCCCCTTCCGGCTGGTGCCCTCCTCTTCCAGGACCTGGAGGTGCAGATCGCTCTGGACTCCCTCACTACAGAGGACATGGCGTCCCTGTGGCATCCCCATCCCAGGGTGGAGAGGCCACTGTGGAGACTGTAATGGTAGTTCGGAATAGGAAGCCTATTCCAAACTACCTAGTCCGTGCCACGTGTAGCTGTGTGGCACGGAGTCCGCACTAGTGGACATTTAAAAATGGCACCGACTGGGCTTCATTTGCAACTCCGGTTGCCTACATTACCACCCTAGTTCGAACTAGGGTGGTAGTGTAGACATACCCTTAGGGACATAAAGAGTAATAAGAATACATTTCACAAATATATTAGAAGCAAAAGGAACACTGTGGCAGGGTCCCCAGGCCCTCCCTCTTCTCCCCAAGGTTAAAGCAGGCCCTGAGGCCTAGTCCACACCCTGAGGAGATGGGATAGGGGGGGTCTGAGCCCTCCCTCTCCACCGGATCCCAACCCAGGGCCCTATTAGTGGTGGGTGGTTCCCACAACCGGCTCGGCAGGGAGTTCTCTCCGTAACACGCCGAGCCCACTGGGGGGGTTCCCTGACCCTTGCCCAGGGTTGCTTCCTACCCCAGCCCTGTGGCCGACAGAGACCCCACCTGACGGAGCTGAGCCGGCAGCGGCGGCAATGTTGGCAGGTCCTGTGTCTGGGGCAGCAGTGAAGGGGTTGTCCACCGCAGCGGGGTGGGCGGCCCCCCCGGAGTTGGCGTTGAGGGCGTGCTCGAGCCAGGGATGGTAGCAGCAATGGCGGCTGTCCCTACTGCTCTGGTTCCAGCAGCAGGTTCGGCTGTGGCTCTGGGGGTTGGGCCAGAGTTCCTTCCTCCCCAGAGGTCAGCCCCAACTGAGCAGCTCGGCAGCCTATTATACTAGGGCTGCACTGCGAGCATGCCCAGCAGGGCTGTGGGAGAGGGGCATATTGTACCCAATAGGCAGGCTCTCCGCCCCCCTGTTCAGTGCAGGGCAGGCCAGCCCTGTCACAAACACCAATGACAGAATATATTCATTACTCAATGACAGAGGAGGAAAAACAAGAGAAAACGCAGCAATAGCAAAATTGTGCAATGCCTTTTTTGTTTCAGTTTTTTCTCGAAAGGTTAGTGAACATCATTGTAAATTGGATGTGAGTCTAAAATAGGAAAAGAAGAAGTTAAGAATTCCTTACACAAGAGATATGTTTTCAAGTCAGCAGGGTCTGACAAAATACAACCAAAAATACTTAAGGAATTGGCTGAAGCTATTACTGATTTCCTTTGAGAATTCATGGAGGACAGATGAAGGCCCTTAGGACTTGAAGAAGGCAAATATAGTACCTATCTGAAAAAAGCAAAATAAGAACAACCCAAGTAATCATAGCCCAGTCAGTTTAATTTTGGTACCCACAAAGATAATGGAGCACATAATCAATTGATCAGTTTGTAAGCATGTATAAGATAATAAGGTGAAACAGTCACATGGGTTTGTCAAGAATAAATAATGAAAACCAACTTCATAATCTTCTTTGACAGGGTAACAAGAAAAGAAGCATGGGTGGAAGCAGCAAAAGAGATATACCTCAAGTTCAGTAAGGTTTTTGTTAATATCCCACTTGATCTTTTAATAAGTAAACTAGGGAAATACAGTCAAGATGAAGCTATAGGTTGCACCTCTATAAACCGGAACTCTCTGGTCTGGCAACATCCAGACAGACCATAGATGTTCCAGGATCAGAGTCCCAGAACACTGCAGGAGACACTTTGTATGAAGCCTAGCCATAATCTCTAAGCCAATACCAAAAGTCTCAGTTCAGATGATGGCAATGTACTTTGAGCAAGGCCATATGTTGCCTAGAAAGTGGGCTCTTTCCTGCAGGTGCACAGATGTCCCAGAGAAGCATCACTACACTCACTGCCCAGGGACAAACAAGCATGGGAAGGTGCCAGCCAGGTCAGCAGCCTGCAGATGCGAGAGGGGGACCAGGTAGCTCAGCTTCCTTCTGTCTCACACACAAGTTGGGTCCATCATTCATGGCATCTCACAGAGAATTTCTATACCTGCGTGTGGGAACAGCAGACACCACTTTCCGGAGAGAGTGCAAATGGGTTCCTCTCCTCTTCCTTCCCAGCAGGTTCCCATGCCTGGAATCAGACTCCTCCACATCACTGTGTTTGACTGGGAGCGAGTGCTGACTGAGTGCAGGCATGACCCTGGGCTGTGTGTGACACAGCTGTGTGGTTCCATGACTCTAGACTACCTACTGGTGGCTTGGCGTGGGAAGGTGTCCTACCACAGAGGTTGGAATAAAGGGGGCTTCTCCAGAAACCTTGTGTGAAAAGTTGAGAGGTTCCTTTGTGAGAGCGTCATGAGCTGAGTGCTCTGGACTGGTGCTCCATGTGCACCCATGTGCTCAGAGCACGCAGCATTTTGCAGTCCTTCACCTGATCCCACTTATTGATAGAGAAATTTAGAAAACGCACCAGAAGTGCCCTCCCCAGGGTCATCAGAAGCCTGGGAGATGTTGGGGATGGGGAGAGGAACGGGGGGAAGGAACCAGCTCAAAGGTCAGGAGCAGCTCCTGGATCTTGGCCATCATCCCCTGGCTGGCCTTCTCCTCCTCCTCCACATCCTGCTCCTCCTCTGCCACCCCACCCTCCTGCATACTGTCACCAGAATGGCATGCAGCTGGTCATAAGAGCAATAGCTATGAGTGCTGCTGCAGAGAGTCTGCTCTTCTTCCTGGCCTTGTGGTAGGCCGGACACATTTCTTTTGTTTGAGCTTGCACTGCTCCAGGCTCCTGCTGTGCCCTTTTTCTGCCAGACTGGCGGCAATCCTGCCATAGATGTTGGTAGTCTGCTTCTTGGTGTGAAGATCCTGGAGGCTGGACTCCTCCCCCCACACCTTGATGAGGTCCAGAATCTCTGTACCAGTCCAGGCCAGAGCTCTTCTACTTCTCTGGGCAGTGGAGACCATGGAAGCAGCAGAAGTGCTGTTAGCGGGTCCAAGAGTGCATTGGGGCACTCATGTCTCACTGTGGTGCTTGCTTGCACAGGGCCCTTGAAGCTGGCCACCTGGGACAGGCCCTTCTCCTGTTCCCTGGACTTTACAGCTCCGCAGGAGGTGGTGTGGCCAGAGTGGTTAGAGCTGACAGCTGCAGAGGCCTCCAGAGGCCGATTAGTTTGAATTAGCAGCACCAAAGTGTCCACACTAACATTATTTCAGACTTACAAATTCAGAATTAGTGTTATTCCTGATGAAAAGCAGGAGTACAGAGTTCAAATTTCATGGCCTGTTAATCTGAAATAACAAGCTTGTCAGTGTGGATGTACTGCTTACTAATTCAAACTCGGTGGTGGTGGATGTTATTTCAGACTAAGCACCTAGTGTAGACCAGGGCTAAAGCAGTTTCATTAATATCTGTGGGGTTACTTGAGTAAGGAAGAATAGGTGAGTAAGGGCATTATAGGATCTGGTGCTTAGATTATAAACTTTTGGGGGCAGGGCTCTTGTCTTTTATTTATTCAAGTGCCATGAGCATTTATGACAGACATTACATAAATTAACTAATGAATTAATAATTGTACTTTATTTATATAATAATGTTGAATGATTCCACCAGGTCTACTTATTCCTCTGATTAATTTTCATGAAAAATTCATGCACTTGTCAGGAGTCACTTCAAAATATAAGTCAGGTCATTTATCAGATAAGGAAGGGAAGCTCAAAAGCAGCCAGTAACATACAATACAATATCATTTTGGAGTATTACATTCAGCACGTATGCTCTCATAGTACATAGGTCCCAAAGTCTCATCATTTGCATATTTTGGCATTATCATGAAGTGATACATCACTCTTGTGCATTGGATTTATCTTGTCAGTTTTGTAATCAGAAAGTGAGTTTCCACCCAATGCCTTCATAAAAGCACCGGAGCTAGGAAGATAAAAGACTGTTTAAAAGTACTGCAGGAGAGCAAAGCCAATTGGGTCCCAGTCTAAATAAAGCTTAGCATATCACAGAGACAACTTAACATCTAAAAGGGAAAAGGAAGACACCAATGAATCTATGCAGAAGTATGCCCTGCCGGCAGACCACTGGCTTCCACTGTGAAGACAGCTGCTCTCCAACCCTCCTGGCTGAAATGGTCTGGGAAGTGTTTCACTACAGATGGGAAGGAGGGAGAAAATGGCTGGGGGAAAAAGCAAAAAACAAAACAACCCCCCCACACATTATCTTCTCAGTGAGAGGCAGAGGAAAAATATTTACAGTAAATTATATGTTATGCCAGGCTATGCGTGTTAATCATCAATGGGAATTGTGTTCCCATATTTGTGCCAATTTCTTACTTTATTATTTATCACAGTTCTCAGGTTAGATCTCAGAAAAATCCCCAAGGAATGATGTAGATTTCCAACTATGCATGGCATCCTGCAGTTGAACTGTGATAGTAATGGCTGGTAGTAAGTCATTTAAAACAGGCCTGGACAAAATCCGCTGAGCTCTTCAGAGGACCATTCTGCAGTGATGGAAGAAGTAGTTGACTTAAAATGTCTATTCAAACTCTGATTTTTACAAGCCAAATGATCTTCCTTCCATGCATACACCATAGAAGAGGAAAACAGAGACCAAGTGTTATGGTTGAGCTGCATTTTAGACTCCTTTTATTCCTGTCAAATATACCACCTGGGGATAAGTTTTGATACCTGCACATTTAGGTGGAATCATGCAGTCGTTCTAATCTTGGACTGGGTTTCTGGGCTGGAAAAACCCTATTTAACAACCATGATAACCATTAAGCTTGGAGTCCAGTGTTTGGAGACCATTAAGCCTTTTTTAGGGGAACCGTTGATAATGGCTGTCTAAAGTCACCCCAAAAGCACTTTCTTGTGCAAGCTTTAGTAAGACCCAGTTTATCGGCATTCCTAGTTTATTAGAAGCATACACACTGTGTCGCCTCGCATCTTATCAGCAATGACTGACATTCCCTGGAAAACTCATTCAACTCCCTTCCTTTTCTAGACCAGCAGTCCTTTAATGGTTTAGCATCTCTTCTGTTCCTAGGGAGAGGCCTGTGAAGAATCCAATTGAAGCCAGGCCGGGGGGCACAGTGCCATACAGCTCTATCCCATTGTTTTCTCAAGATCCCTTGTTATTCTCTGCATTGTACCTTTTCTTTGTATTGTAGCTACTAAGAAAAATTCTTCCTTAGGCGGGAGGTGCTATGACTTTTCACTGGGGCTTGAGTCCTGGCCTGCTTTTGATACACAATCGAATGAAATATACCTATTATTCAATCCAGATACATTAAATAATAATAAACAATAATAATAATCTCTTTCTATATATAAAAAACGTTTCTCGTGTCCCGCAGCCCCTCAGCCACATGGTCTGTCCCCTCCCTCCTGCTCTGCAGGAGCCAAAGCCACACAGCCTCCCTCCTCTGCTTTCCCCCATGAGCCACCTGGCTCCCGGGGCATGCAGCCTCCTCCCAGGTGCTCCAGAAGCCTCACGGTCTCCCCGTTCCCTAGTGCTCTGGACGGGGAGGAGGCAGAGTCATGTGGCTTCCAGATGGTCGTCCCACACTACAGCTTTGACCCAGTTGCAGCAGCCAGGGGTAGAGAGCCAGGGATGCTGGGAGGATGGGAGGGGGGCAGAGAGGAAGTAGAGGAGGTAGAGCCAGGCCTGGTGAGGTGTGTGTGTGTGTGTGTGGGGGGGGGGGGATAGAGTTGGGTCTACCACCCTGGCAGCCAGCGGGAGAGAGCCAGGGCTCGGGGCGTCCAGGGGCATCCCAGGAGGGCAAGGGGGTGGGGGTCAAGGGGCTGGGGCCTTCCCTGGTGACTGGGGGTAGGAGGGAAAAGCTGGGGCCTGGGGTGGCCTTGGAACCTCCCTGGTGGCGGGGGAGGGGGTGGGGGGAAGAAGGGGGAAGAAGAGAAGGAAGGGGGAGAGAGGAAGAACTTTGGCCTGGCCCCTCCCAGCAGCTGGGGTGGGCCCAAGAGCTGGGACCAGGTAGGGCAGCCTCGGGGCCAGGGCCTCCTCAGAGGCAGGGGGGAAAAGCCAAGGCCAGTATGGGGTAGTGGGGGAAGAGCTGGGGCCAGATGACCTCGGCCTTGAGCACTCCCCGGCGAAGAGGCTGGTGAGCATAGCGAGCAGGGGGCATCACTCCCTAGCAATAAAAGAAATAATCATTTTAACAATTATTAAAAATGGATTGTTTTTTGGATTTGTATCATTTTGGTTACAAAGTGAAAGTAGCATTTTCTTTTCTATTTTTAAAAAGGAAAAGTGTGGATTGCACCCTCAGCAAGTTTGCAGATGACTGTAAACTAGGGGGAGAGGTAGATACATTTCAGGGTAGGGTTAAGGTCCAAAGTGTCCTAGACATATTGGCGGATTGGGCCAAAAATCTCAAGCACTGTTACAGGCTGGGGACCAACTGGCTAAGCAGCAGTTCAGCAGAAAAGGACCTGGGGATTACAGTGGATGAGAAGTTGGATATGAGTCAACAGTGTGCCCTTGCAGCCAAGAAGGTTAATAGCATATAAGGGTGTGTTCAGCACTGGTGAGGACACATCTGGGTTCCCTCACTACAGAAAGGATGTGGACACAGTGGAGAGGGTCCAGCGGAGGGCAACAAAAATGATGAGGAGGCTGGAGCATAAGACTTACAAGGAGTGGCTGAAGAATTTGGGCCAGTGTAGTCTACAGAAGAGACGAGTGATGGGGGAATTTGACAGCAGTCTATAACTACCTGAAGGGAGGTTCCAAAGAGGCTGGAGAGAGGCTGTTTTCAGTGGTGACAGATGGCAGAATGAGGAACAAATGGCCTCAAGCTGCACTGGAGGAGGTCTAGGTTGGATATTAGGAAAAACTCTTTTACTTGGAGGGTGGTGAATCACTGGAATAGGTTACCTAGAGAGGTGATAGAATCTGCATCCCTAGAGATTTGTAAATCCAGGCTTCTCAAAGCTCTAGCTGGGATGATTTAGTTGGGATTGGCCCTGCTTTTCACAGGGGGTTGGACTCAACCTCCTGAAGTCTCTTCCAACCCTACGTTTCTGTGATTCTTTGATGATTCTACGGGGATAGCAGTTGGTGCTTAAAAACTAACCAAATGGGAAGAGCTTAGATCAGCGTTTCCCAAACTATGTGCCACGGCTCGATACCGGGCCGCGGGAAAAAAATACCAGGCCTCAGCATGGCTGCCGGGAGGGGAGCAGAGCGGGGTGGGTTGGGGGGGGGAAGTAAGTGTCTGCCAGAAAGCAGTGCTGGGAGCAGTGGGGCTGTCTCAGTGGAGATCCGTGCAGGTGGGCAGGCGGCCAAAGCAGGGCTGGGAGCGGTGGGGCTCTCCCACAGAGATCTGGGCGGGCGGCAAAAGCAGGGCCAGGAGCAGCATGGCTGTCCTGCAGAGATCCGGACATGTGGGCGGGTGGCAGAAGCAGGGTTGGGGGCAGTGGGGCTGTCCGGCAGCGGAGATTGGAGAGGGCAGGCGGCGGAACCAGGGCTGCACGGGGGGAAGGGGAGCTGGCCAGGGGAGATCAGGAGGAGGAGGACGAGAGAATCAGCTGTTGGAAACAGGACTGGACAGGGGCAACGGGGTTGGTGGTGGGGAGGTCGTCGGGGGAGCAGGGCTGACCAGGGGAGATTAGTGGGTGGTGGGGTGAACCAGCCACTGGAAGCAGGGCTGGACTGGGGAGATCGGGAGGAGAAGGGGGGGGGAGCGGGACTGACCTGGGCACATGCAGACCCTGCAGACCCTGGCAGACGAGTGAGCCTGGCCGGGGATTCCATTTTGCCCCCCCCCCCCACATACCCTACCGTGAGTAGCTGCGAACTGCCTGGCAGGTAGACACACACTCAGACAGCGTGAG
Source organism: Pelodiscus sinensis (assembly GCF_052426305.1). Lineage (NCBI taxonomy): Eukaryota > Metazoa > Chordata > Testudines > Trionychidae > Pelodiscus > Pelodiscus sinensis. The sequence continues at coordinate 91,206,634 of NC_143053.1, forward strand.
CACATCTACCAGCCAGGCAGCTAAGGACTAATACACCTAATTATAATAAAACGTACCTAATTAGAAAATACCAGGCATTTTATATGTCTGGTAATTTCTCAATTTCTTTCCCAGACAAAACCTTCAAATACTGGACTGTCCAATACAAAACCGGACACCTGGCAACCCTACCCTTCCTTGCACCCTCCCTCTTAGCCAGATACCCTACCCCCAACCTGCTCCTGCTCCCGCCTCCTGAAGTGCTCATGTGGTGCTGGGTCCCCCAAGCCCTGTCCCAGGCCGGGTGGAGGATGCAGCCGGGTGAAACACTGAAAATTGATTCATTTTTCATTCTTTTTTTTATATATGCGTTTATATTTTAGGGCTGCAAAAGACAGTACTGAAAAAAAACGGGTTCCAACTAAAGTAAAAAGGTTGGGAAACCCTGATCTAGCCAGTTTTCTATCCATCTTACAGTCCATTTATCCAATCCATATTCCCTTAACTTGCTGGCAAGAATATTGTGGGTGACTGTATCAAAAGCTTTGCTAACGCTGGCACTGGGGGCTTTGGGAGGACTAGAAACAACTTATTTGAATATTCTTAATTTGCTTATTGAATATGCAAATATGCAAATGAATGTTATCGGCCCTCCAAAAGCTCGTGAATGGATTTACTGGTCCCCATGTTAAAAAGTTTGGGAACCCCTGGCTTAGATGATTGGTTTTTTTTCTTTGAGCTAATGTCAGACTGTTTTTATTAATGATGTAAAATGAGTTCCGTGATATGAATGTGCAGGCTAAAATCAAGTGCATCGATCTCTGCAGATACCCAGCAGTGAAACATTGTGGAAAACAACTTTTTCTTCATCCATGTTCCCTCTAAAAGTTAGTGATATGTACCTCCCAAAAATCTTCCGTAATGCAGTTTGGACCAGCATCTGGTGTCTGAAAATCTGTTAAAAATGTTTTCTAGTCAGTTTATTTGTACGTATTCCTTGTTCTATTCATTTTGGAAATATCAAATTGGGACACTGTCTCACATTATTTCACCCTTCCAATATCTGTCCAAAACTGGGGCCCAGAAAAGAATAAATACATCTTTCCTTGATGATTGTTAATACAATTTGGGTCACGATATATGCCAAAATACTTCAAAAAGAAAGAAAAAAAATCTCAACTTTCGTGAACATCAACAAAAGTAGAGCATAGCATTCATTCATAGAAATCTTAATGAATATATTGTAACCAGGGAAGTCAAATTTGAAGTCCAAAAACTAGATTCATATTATGAAGGGCCAAATAACAATGTATCTCTGCTCAATTGAAAACTGCATAAAATTACTCCTACTTCTTATTTGCCTTCTTTTTTTGGGCCATGGCCAGTTAATTTTTGGATACTAATGTTGGACCAATGAGATTTAACATCTGTAATCTTCCACAGCATCTGTGAGGTTCACAGTGACTAGAGATGAAGGGCTTTTTGGATGAATACATCCTTAATTACATAAGAACAGATTGTCAAGATACAGTGACTCCCAATCCTCAATATCATCACAAACATACAGTATTAGAGCTGTATTTCTAAAATAAATGTGGTGCCATAATAGCAACTCCCCTCCTGCCGGTGAGATTAGCAGAGGATATTTTAAAGGTTAGCTTAATTAAAATATATTTTTATCTATTCACTCATTTTGAAAACACCCAGTGCAGATGCTGACAAAAATATTGTAGACATCTATGAATAGAATATTATTATGCACACATCAGATTGTGTTTTTCTTGTGCAGTATTCTTAGTTTAACAAAAATGTCATTCTCCTGTTGGTCTGACTAACTGTAATGTGTATATCTAGTAAGAATAGAAACAACAACAAAACGCATTGTATACACCACCTCTACAATGGGAACAAGTTAATGGTCAGAACTTCATAGTGAAATGTTGCCATTCTGTGATGAGCAATAAAAAATTAGAAATGACCTGATTCATGAAGAAGGATCTAGTTTTTCATAGAGGGGTTGGTTTTAATGTTTCAGCATTGCTAGTCAGGACTCTGAATGTAATTTTGATACTGAGTTTTTATGTAGTTCATCTCCAAGGGCTTTGTAAAGGAAAATAAGTATCATCTCCATTTATAGACAGGCAAAATTAGGTATGGTGAGGCAAACCGTTTGCTCAAGCACACATAAAAAGTTAGTATTAGACTCAGGAAAAGAACTCAGGTTTCCTGAGCTCCAGTCCAATATACAACCAAAGTGCCTCTTCAGATTGATTTGAGCTTATTATCTACTAGCAGAAATACCCAGTGTCACCGGGGAAAATATAGTAAAAGATGTGATGAATGAACTACATCAACTACATTAACATAGCATATTTTATTGGAAATACTTTTCTCTGATATATTACTATAAGAAATTAACATAGCTAGTGATGTGCTTACAAAACAACAAATCTCATAGAGTCTCTTTTCTCAATCCCCACAAATCAGAAAGGCCCATCTTCCCTTAAAGACTCTATGCAAACCAATGCCTGCAGTCTCCTTGCCAGAAGCCCTGAGAAATGGAGGGGATGTCTCCTGGGCTCTGCAGCAGCAGCAAATCACTGCTCCCCAAGTAGCCACTCCCCCAGTGCCTTCAGTGCACACTCCAGGGGCAACCTGAATGGACTTCTTAGCGGCAGCTGGACTGGTTTGCATTGATCAGACAAAGTGAAACACCTTCAGACCAGGTGCAATGAGTGATATCTAGATGATCAGAACATGTAGCACCTGAACGTACCTGTTCTAATGAGAATGGGCTGTTCTGAGTGTACTGTGTCATCCTCAGGCTCCATGGTGCTCTAAACCTAATCCTTCTACCCACCTCCTCTTTGTTCTGTGAACTGAATCCTGCAAAGTGCATAATGCCCGTGGCACTTGCTGATAACGCACACAGCCCTGCCAAGAGAATGCACACAGCCCAAAGGAGGGTGAGTGGTGGGATGGCTCTTCTGGGTGTGGGGGGAGGGAAGCAACTTTAATTTCCAGAAGGGGTTCAGTCGGAGCTCTTCTGCGTGAAGATGTTGAGAGGCTGTGATAGCTGGAGGGTTCTCTCAGCCACAATTAGCAAGGCTAGACCCCCGCCAGCATCAACCACATTTGGGTCTGTCCTAGAGACCTGCTGGTGCCCTAGTGTAGGAGAGGTTGCTGATTCTCTGCCCCACTGCAGCCTCTCCCCCCATGGGCTTTCCCTTGATGGTGCTGCACGTGCCCACATGCTTTATCCTCTAGGATCTCATAGTTGCAGTTTATGTGACACGCTTAACAGAAGAGTCCAGCAAATACCTATGATCAGGCTCTAATAAAAGCTAATTATCCATGGGCCCCATTGGGGCTCTGGGGAAACCAATTTTGAGATATAACCAATCTAGTGATTTAAGTTAGGAAATTAGTAGTATCCGTGCAAAATTTGGTGTTTCTAGCTCTTACTGTTTCTGAGATCTTTCGGGACAAACAAACAAACAAACTTTCAGAAATATTTATAAGAAGATAAAAAAGAGAGTATTCCATAATATGGACAGCTGTGCTTGGATATCAAACCACATGCATAGATTATGAGAAGTTAGTTAGAAAAATCAATGACTGAACATTCAGACTATATATTAACTTTATGAAGTACAATAAGAACTTGGGTAAACAAATGCTATCTAATTATATATGGGCACCAAATGCCATTTTCATATAAAATGACATTTATAGTAGCAGAAATTGCATAAAATATTGCAACTTATGCAGGGAGGGATGTGACATTTGTGTGTGCTAAAACTGTGAGTATTACTAGCAATTTTCTCTCATATGAGGCTAAATTGTGTCATGACAACATAGCCCACAAGGCATGTCAGCACTTAGTTGCTTTGTCCCAAAGAGAACATTGCAGCTTCTGAGCCCAGACTATGACTGGGTTTAAGGTCCAGATATACAGATGAATTTCAGCACCTAAGCCTGAGATTCAGGATCCACTGCAATCTCCAAACCTCCACTCAGCAGCTGACTCACCATGTAGCTGCCTAAACTCATGCAAGCACTTCAATTTCTGCTGTAAATGCTTCTCTCTCACCTTTACCCTCAGCACGACCCACAAAACAAGAAGACAGGTGTTCACCAACCTGCCTTGCCTGTGGAGCTCATAGTCCCCATTCAAATTCCAGTGGCTAGGAGACTCTACTGAGAGGTGACAGACTCCTATTCACATATTTTCTCCCCATCAGACAAAGGAGGGAGTTGAAACAGGGTCTTCCCCATCCTGGGGGAGTACTTTAAGCCCTGGGCTAAAAGCTTCAAGATGGACACCTGCTGCTTCTGCTTCATATGAAATTAGGCAGGCTACTAACTCATTCTCACTAAAAACAGCTTAGGTATCAAGTGGCCCAACTCCCGGTCAAGGATTTCCAGTTGTGGACTCAAGCAGAGATAGACATCTCCATGGAGCCTGGATTTACATGCCTCACTCTATGAGATTGATGGGTTTTAGGATATATCTATCTCCTTAATAACTCCCATTGGTTAGCTTGATGGCTCCCCATCTAGCAAGATGCCTTTTGCAGATCTCACTTTTAGATGCCCATCTCTTCCTACTCACTATATGGGGAACCAGGTGCCTAACTCAGACTTTAGAAATACAATATGTTTCAGTGATTTTCTAGGTGCATAAATCCCTTTGTGGAACTGAGCCTAAATGCCCATGCAGAGAAGCAACAGAAAGTTACAATTTCTGAAACAAAAATTCTTCCCTGCTCCTGTTTTGCTACTTTGAGGCATGTATAAGTTTTTGCTCAGCTTTATTAGGACTGTAATAAGTTGCTAGCCCCAGGGGAATGCTGTCTGATGCAATTTACCAATGACGTTGGCAACCCACCATTTCTCTGGGGCTGTGTCCAGACTCGAGGGTTTTTTCAAAAAAAGTAGCCTTTTTTCGAAAAAACTTCCCCTGCGTCTAGACTACAGCCGCGTTCTTTCGAAATTAAATCGAAAGAACGTGGCTTTTCTTTCGATGGCAGAAAACCTCATTTCACGAGGAAGAATGCCTTTTTTTGAAAGTGCTCTTTTGAAAAAAGGCGTTCTTGAATGCAAACAGGGCTTCTTCGAAAGAGAGCATCCAGACTGCCTGGGTGCTCTCTTTCGAAAAAGCAGCTTGCTTTTTCGAAAGTACTGCTTGCAGTCTAGACGCTCTTTTTCGAAAGAGGCTTGCAGTCTAGATGTAGCCTGGGAGAAAGAAAAGAAGGCATAGATCCACCTACTCCTTCACACCTGGATTCAAGCTCAAGTAATCTATCTAGAGGTGTGAGGAAGTAATTTTTACTTTTTAAATTCTCCTTCACTTAATCCCAGTCACAATCTAGGTCTTGTGTGCCCAAAGAGTATAGGTTACTGTTTCCTATCTGACATATCAAGAACATTTTTCCATCCAGTCTATGAAAATAACAATTTTTCTACATGTTTTAGTTGTTTCAATCCCCCTCCCTAACATTAAATAACTTCAAATCTTTGGAAAGGTCCTTTTGTTAGTCCCAACTCTTGCCATTAAAATCCAGGCAGTTATTGGTTCCTTGATGACTGCTGTCTATGAATTCCTGACTATTTGTACAAAAGTGCTGAATTCTTGAAAAAGGGTGGTGTGTATTTCTTATGATGCTTTTGTGTTCTTCAATAGCCTTGAGACTATTCTGGATGTGGGTGATTGCCTCTAGGGTATAAATTGCTAATTCCTTCCTGAAGCTATGTGCAGGGGCTAAACAGAGATAGTCTGGGTTTATGAAGTACAGAAATACAAGCAACAGAAATCAATCAATATACGTCAATCAAGTTGAAACAGTTTAATCTAAGAAGTCATAAGAAACTAGAGAACTGCATGAGGTTTATATTCACTTCCTACAAACTAAAACAACACATTGTTTGTATAGTTCTACCACACACCTGTAAATACAACAAATATAGCTCTGGGGAATTGATATTTACTGCCAATATAGCAACAACATATGTTTAGCTCTTTCATCATTGTAATTTGAAATTAGCACCAATGTATTAAGCTACTTTAATTGTAGTTTATTCTAATAAGGAAACAGTTTACAATCTGCTTTCCATTTGGTTATGAGGGCCAAAGTCTCAGAAATGGCCACTGAAATTGCAAGCATATTTGTGCATGCACATATTTCATAGCTGTGTTTGCAGATGGCCATTTAGGCATATACATTTTTCTCCCTTACACTTACCAGTGTGGATTTTAAAAGGAGGAATGGGTGAATGCACATATTTCACAGGTGTCATTTAGGTGGCAAGGGAAAAAACAACCAGTAGCTGGATCTAAAGTCCTTTTCACACACAATGAATGTATATTAATGCTTAAAGATGTTACTGAAATACATTGAATGCACCGCATGCTCTTATCATTAACTATGTGCAGTTAACGGTATGTATGTTTGCAATGTTCACCACAGATTGGGATGCCTACTTTTGAATATGGATCATATGTTTATGTCCTTGAAGTGGCCTTTCAAAACTTCAAAGTTTTTGTGGTAGAAAAAGTTCATTCTCTGAGGACATGGTTATATTTATCACTTAGTCCGGCAAATTAAATGAGACCCTAAAAATTAGTAACTGAGAGCTTTTGGGATTATATATTACTCTCAGACAACCCCATTGCTTTACATGGGGGCAAAAGTTGCCCCTTGTGTACACATTCTTTCCATCACCATAGCTGAGAATTACTTATAGTCTCAATGGTGTGTCTACACAGCAAAGTTATTTTGGAATAACGTCCGTTATTCCAAAATAACCATGCGAGCATCTACACAGCAGTTCTGTTACTTTGAAATAAGGGGAAGCTTATTCCAACTTCTGTAAACCTCATTCTATGAAGAATAATGCCTATTCCAAAATAGTTATTTCAGAATAGTGATAGAAATGTAGCTGTGTTGATGCTCCACTTCTGCTATTTCAAAATAGCTCCTCACCAGGGCCATTCTAAGTTATTCCTCCTGGGATTCTAAATCGAGATAGCATGTCTACATTAGGGAAGCCTGCCTCAGACTAATTTTGAGGCTTCCCTGCAGTGTAGATGTGCTATTTTGAAATAAGCTATTTTGGACTAACTATTCCAGAATAGCTTATTCCATAGGGTATGTCTACACTACCCTCCTAATTCGAACTAGGAGGGTAATGTAGACATACCGCACATGCAAATGAAGCCCGGGATTTGAATTTCCCGGGCTTCATTTGCATGAAGCCGGCTGGCGCCATTTTTAAATGCCGGCAGTTCGAACCCCGTGCCGCGGGGAGTACATGAGGAGTACAGCTAGTTCGGATAAGGAAACCTAATCTGAACTAGCTACTTCGTGCTGCGTGTAGCCGCGCGGCACGGGGTTCGAACTGCCGGCATTTAAAAATGGCGCCGGCCGGCTTCATGCAAATGAAGCCTGGGAAATTCAAATCCCGGGCTTCATTTGCAAGTGAGGTATGCCTACATTACCCTCCTAGTTTGAATTAGGAGGATAGTGTAGACATACCCAAAATAACTGTAGCCATAAGTCCTATCTGTGATACTTACATGGGTTCCATTACCATAGTGAGTAAAGCTTCAAAATCTGTAATATATGAGGAAGGAATGCTATGCCTAATATTCTACAGATGAGGAACTTAGGCACAGAAAGACTCAATTACTTATCCAACATCACAGAATGTCTGTGACATAGAAAGGATTTAAACACAGAGCTGCTCAAGGGTTAGGATGGTGCTCTCACCTCTAGACTATCCTAGCTCTCTACATCATGTTATTTGCCTTGGAAGGAGGATGAGTTTCTGTTACTCTGTGTTCTATTACTTTTCCACATGAAATTCTATCACTTCCCTGTCCCTTTCTTTTTCTCATTTCCTCTACAGCTTTTTTTCCAGCTGGCATCAAAATATCTAAGGTGATTATTATACTGCCTCCGGTTGGAGTGCCAATAAGAAATCTAGCAGCAAGTCCTTGCAGAAGGATTGCAATTGTTGCACAGACAATAAGCTACTTACCTGTGTACCCTGGTTAGTGGAATGTCACTTGTAAACCTCAGAAAGCTTAGTCCTTCTGACAGGACTCTGATTCCATCAGAACTGATTCATACTAACTTAATCCAAGTCTGACCAGTTAATTTGTGCTATATCTTTGTGACCTACCCAAAGTTGTGTTTTAAAGGCTACTTAGCTCCAAGTAAACTTTATAATACAGTTTTCACTCAAGGTATCTATGCCCCTCCTCCAGGAATTTCTCACAAAATATCTCTTAACATTCTCCACTTTTTTCTCTCTCTCTCTCTCTCTCTCTCTCTCACACACACACACACACACACACACACACACACACACACACACACCTTTTTTTTAAATGAAGTATACTTCTGCTGCTGTCTGGGTTCTTTCTTCCAATTGCTGTGTCTTCACTTAACAATTATGCTGAGGAGTGCTCTAACACTGGAAAGGTGAAAACTGCAATGTCTGGAGTCACTCTTTACAGAATACAAAGTATGTGAACTTAAATCTTCCTGACATTTACTGACTAGTCCAACAATGAAAAGCGTACTGTGTACATTTTACATTAGATGCCTAAAAAGCCTTTCAGGTTTTCAACTCAGTTGGCAAAGCAGAATGGATGCAGCCCATCAGAGCAAGATAAAAGATCCCAGTGCTAACAGCCATTAGCATTCAGAGGCTTGCAAATCTGAATATCCACTATACCTGCATCCATGGATGTAGATTCTGTGGGCCATGTTTGTGGATTGGATGTGGATACAAATGTTGTATCTGTTCAGGGCTCCACTAAAATTCTTTGGGGAGTGGAAGAGGAGGGAGTAGAAATCTGCCAGAATAAAGGTGGGAACTAAGACTAGCAACACACTTAGCACATTACTTAGTTCAGTTTTTCTGAGCTTCCCTTGTGTAATCTGAACATCTGTGAATGAGTTTATTTGTGAGACCAAATTTATGACATCTCCAATAGTCAGAAAAAAAGTGCTCTTACCTCTGTTCCACAGATGGAAAACTGAGACACAAAGACTTGGTCTACACTACAGTGGAAGGTCAACTGAAGATACACAACTCCATATATATTAATTATGTAGCTGGAGCTGACATATCTTAAATTGCATTTTTGTGCTGTCCACACTATGGAAAGTCAAAGGGAGCAAGCACTCCCATTGGCTTCCTTTATGCCTCATGTGGAGTAGGACTACTGGTGCCAACAGGGGAGCCCTCTCAGTTCAAATTAGAGGGTCTTCACTAGATCTTTTAATTTGAACCCCAAAAGATCGATTGTGACAGCGCCAATCTTCCGCATAGCATAGACATGGCTAAAGAGACTTGTCTAAGGTCACAGAAAGTCTGTGGCAAAGGAAGGATGTAAATTCAGGTATCCCAAGTCCAGGCTAATACCCTAATTAGTGGACCATCCTTCCTGTCTAGGTCCTGCTGTCTGCCTTCAAAAAAACATGACATTTGGTTACTCAGAAGTTTGGTTACTTTGAGTACACACTTTTCTCTCTTTCTCTGCAACTATTTTCCACCTGGCACCAAAATAGTCAAAATAGTTAGAATGCTGCATCTTGTTAGAATCACTGAGAACTTGTCTGTTGGTAGTGGGTGGAGATAAACTGATGTTTTTTTTTTTCACAAAGCTACTTGTTCCATTTGCATGTTTTGTTAAAGGCTTCTGGATGATCCTGACATAGTGTTTGATGTGTGTTTGCATATACTGGAAGTGACCTTACATGTTTCAATTTGGTGCCAGAACCAAAAAAAAGGTGTGGAGGTGAGAAGAAATTGTTAACTTTCTTTTTTAACTTTCAAGTCCCAAGGAAAAGAGGAAGATGTAATCATCATTAATGTATGATAAATGTATATGAGATAAGTATCTTATTATTAATAGTGAGTTAAACAGAATTCTTGAAATCAAATCCAGATGTATAGGTGGTAGCATAAGAGTTGGTTGGGAAATACTTTTTCTATCTTGCAAACATTTTTGAGTTCTTGGAATGTTTTCCTGACTTAAATTGGAACGGAAAGTCCAATTTTCACAAATTCTTGTGAACTGAAAATCTGAAAACATCTTCAGGTCAACCAAAACATGTATTTTATTTTTACCATTTTTTTAAAAAGTTAATAAAATATTTGAATACAGGCACACAAGTTCTCTGCTGAATGCAGGTTTGCTATTAGCATTTATTATGTAGCTGACTGAATGTGTTTTTGTCAAAAAAAAATATGTCTGAGCCATTTTGAGTTGGAAAATACTTTTAGTTATAGTATGCATTTTACAGACAGACAAAAAAAACTTAACAAATGTTTCTGGGCAGAAAAATGATCCAAGATGATGAAGGAAAATAACACTGTTGTCAAAATACTATTCAGGACATGACAGCATTTGAAAAGAAAAGCTTGTTTGACCGAAAGCTACAGAAACTCTTTAGCTATTTGACACATTATTTTTATACTAAAACAGCTTTGTGTAAGCTGCCAATCATTTGTACCTTATAAGAAAACAATCAAGTGTCCCAAACAACAGTGAAAGTCAAGCCTTAAAGTCTTCTTCATAAGAAAATTTTCTGAGGGCCCTGTTAGCCAACATTATTTATGAACAGTGACAGAGGAAGCTAAATGGGATTTATCACCAAATTTGTTTAAATCCCCTCAGTTTGGGTTTTCAATGGTTTTAAGCTTACTGTATGAAATCTACTCTAACTCTGAAAGGTTTTAATGATAGGCAGTTAACTTCTGGACATCGCATACACATATGTGGGACAGCAGATTTGAGTAAGTCCACAGTAACTCACCAATACATCTCCCCACAATCCTACTTCTGTGAGAAGTGTGGGGCTTAATTGTGGCACCCAAGTTGACCTCTGTACTTTGCCACAGCAGATTACAGGGGTCATAAAAGTCCCAAATGCTTGTAGAGCAGAATACTTCTGAAAAAGACATTGCATAAATGAATCACAAGCTGTTGTGACCACAATGAAACAGGTATTTAAGCACATAGAGTATTATGCTGATTTGAGGTAGCATGCATACAGTCTTATGCATGTAGGATAGTGATAGAAATGTAGCCGTGTTAGTCTGGTGTAGCTGAAACAAAATACACGACTATGTAGCACTTTAAAGACTAACAAGATGCATATAGGGTCTGGCTGACCTCAACAGCTACCCAGTAGATTTGCTGCTATGACAAACTATAGAGGTTATGAGGTAATGTATTTCAACTATAAAACATTCTTGTATCATTCCATTCAGGATATAATTGCTCTTGGTCTACTGTTAGAACAGGATTAAAACTCAATCAACTAAATTAAACTGACTCATCTTCTGATGCCTGAGTTCAAACCATAAGTGTTGAGATACAGTAGTTCTTTCAGGATTTCCATAGGTCCCCAGATAAGATGAGAGGGAGAAGCTCAGTCTATCAGGCCCTTACAGATGAAGTATAAAGCCTATTGGCTATCTTATAAAGCAGTGAAGAGGAAGAATGCCCTACTGGCCAACTCTTGAATAGGAAGAGGAAAGCATGCCCACCCTGCTGCTCACAGATTGTGTTAGCAGAGAGCGAGCATATCAGCACACAAAGAGAGTGTTGGTAAGGACATACAGTGCTATCCTCAAACATGCTGAAAGGCTTTCGAGTAACATGTCGATACAGCCAAACACAGGCCCAAACATCCTCCATTCCTCCCTTCTAAATCAAGCAAGTAACTGCTGGGATCTCTTGAAGCAAGGAGGACTATTTCGGTGAAGGCAAGGAGGGGACTGAGGGCCTGTTGGAAGTGGGAAGTATATCTATCCGAAAATTTTAGATATAATTGAGCTCCAGTTTGTTGAAGAGTCTGTCCATCACTAAGTTCTCCAAATCTTCAGAACTAAGTATAGAAAATTTTAATAACAGTTTCTTGAAGCAGATCCAAATTCTACCACATTCCTTTAATGACCACTATATGGAACCTCTTACAATGAATGAATGTGAAAGCTATATTACATGCTCACAAATCATCAATATCACATCATAATATTCTGAGAAGTGGTGAGTCTCTTTATTATATAGGGACAGTATCAGGCCAAATGGCAGGCTGTTTGGGCTCTAAAACTGACAATTTCCCATCACTGGTGTACCAAATGAGAGCAGTTTTATGAGTGATGGTTTGGCTGCCACATGGGAACCTTGCACTCCTGCTCACAGGGTTTCTGGAGAGACCTGCCTTACTCCCACCTCCATGGTGGGAACCTTCCCACCACAAGCCTCCACTGGGGTCATGGAATCACACAGCCGTGCTGTTCATGGCACAGGGTTATGCCCACTCTTAGGCAGAATCTGCTCCAGGTCAAGCATGGTGATGCAGAGGAGACTGATCTTGTGCATGGGAATCTTCCAGAAGGAGGAAAAGGAGGGGACCCCAGTACCACCCTCCCTAGCAGGCGGTATCTGCCGCTCACACACACCTCCCCCAACATCCTCTCCCCATCTCCTTCAGCGGGCAGGGATAGAAGTCCTCTCCCTATGGGATGCCACCACTGCCAGACCCAGCATATTCATGACATGGAGAGAATCTGAGATGCCCCATCACCCTTCTCCCACCCACAGGCTCCCAGACTGGCCTACACCTTCCTATGCCGGCTTGTGTCCAGTGTATGGGGGTAGCGAGGCTCCCTTGGGATGTCCATGCCCCTGCAGGACACTGCCTGCTGTCGAGGCCACAGATGGCCTTGATCAAAGCACATCACCATCGTCTGAACTGAGACCTTTCAGTGTCAGCTCATACATGAGGGCCAGGATTCATGCACCCTGTCTCCTGGGATGACTGCCCTTCTCTCTGTTCTTCACAGCTGGACCAGTTGTGAGTAAGATGAGTCAACCACCTCCTGCACCAGCCTCCTGACCCCGCGAAACCTGTAGGCACTGGCAACCTGAGGAAGACCTAGAAAGGGAGCACATCACCTGCCTGCATTCCCTGCAGTGGTCTCTGGAGCTGCAGGAGCCAGGAAGTGTCAATGGTAGCAGTTCCAGGAAGTGACTGCTGTCGTGATGCCCTGCCTGAAGTGCTTCTGTGGGGCCTTAAATGCGATTTAGTCTCCAATCAGCATGGACATTTTGATCTAGATCTGCGCTAATTATATGGGGATTTGTAGTGTGGGCGCGCTCTTTTGAAATAGCTATTTCAGGAGTTATTATTCTGAAATATTATATTTCAAAATAACACTGTAGTGTATATGTACCCTTAGGCTACACAGAGGTAAGGGTGCTGTGTAGAGCAGGCCTGGGCAAAATACAGCCTGTGGGCCAGATCTGGCCCACCAAGCTACCAGATCCAGCCCACAGATATTGCAAGGAGCCCCAGACAGGCTACCCACTTGCCTCACTCCACCGGCACGCCACTGAGAAACACAGCTGCGGGGCAATTTCACTTTAAAAACTGAGCCCGGAGGGGAAGGGAGAAAGCTTTAGGAGCTGCTCCCACCCCTAGCACAATCCCATTGACTGGCTTCTGGTTTCAGTAACAGGCAGCCATAAAGCATAAGGGGTTCATAGTTATTCACAGAGCACATGGCTACAGCCTGTGCGGGACGGGGCAGACAGGGAGGCTGATTCAGGAATGGGCTGCTGGCTGGTAAGTCTCCTGGCCAGAGCCTACCTCTAGAACCCCAGCCTCTCCCTTTCCCAACCTTCTGTCCCTCCACTCCTGTCCCCCACATTCCACATACCCCAATCCTCTGCCCCACCTCCTGCACTCATATCCCCTCTCAGATCTGGCACTCCAATCCCCTGCCCCAGAAAAAAGTCCCCCCCTGCCCTAGCTCACACCCCAAACCCCTGCACCCGCCTCAATACCCCAATTTTCTGCCCTAGGTCACAACTGCCTCCTTCACCCAAACTCCCTCCCAAGCTCTCTTCTGCACCTAACCTCTATCCCAGACCCCATTACCTCCTCCATTAATATCATGGAATAGTGTGGCCCTCAATCACTTTTCAAATTCTTGGAGTGATTCCCCTGCAAAAATTATTGCCCATCCTTGGTGCAGATGCACCTTTAATGACCTACACATTTTGCTAAGTGCTCCATTTTTTAGCATTCTATCAAGGAAACCTAGCTCTAGTCCCTACATCACTGTGCTGGAAATATCAAGTCGATATCATTGCCATGTGAGAGATGTCTTTTTCAGAGATTTGTAAGGAGGCTACAGTTCAATACCTTTAACAAAATGAAGAATTACAAGTTGCTAACTATGGCAAGCTGCAATCACTCGACTGATGCCAATAAATTAAACTTTGGATTGAATAATTTGTGTCACAATTAACCATCCTCGGAGTTCACAGGAGCACAGTTAAAGGAGTGAGGAAGGCACAGTGCATCACTATGCACATACAAATCATGTCTCTTTAGATAATACCCATGATCCATGACCTATGCTGACTGTCTGTAATCAGCAAGTAAATTTGTACTTCTTATGATTAATATTTAAAATGTAAAACAACCTAAGACCAGTTCACCTGACAATGGTTATTAAAAGGTCAGAACACTGGAACTACTTGCTATCCTAAAATAGAACCTCAGAAGGCTGCTTTTCTTTGTCATGTGGGTTATTTTGCACCCATTTTTTGTTAGCATTATTTGTATGTGCCTTGGACTACTTCATGAAGTTCACAAGAACAAATCTCCAGGACAATAAGAATAATGGACACAAAGTTATATCCCTCAGAACCACATCTGAAGCAGACATGATGTGAGAATGCCAGTACTACTCTGGGATTTTCCATGAGATATGTTTGATATATGGATGAAACATTAACAGTCTATTTTGTGATCACTGGAACAAACTACCAAGGGAGTGTGAAAACTTGCATATATTCATAGAGTAACAATAATGAAAGAAGTATCAGAGGGGTAGCCGTGTTAGTCTGAATCCGCAAAAGCGGCGAGGAGTCCTGTGGCACCTTATAGATTAACTGAAGTGTTGGAACATAAGCTTTCATGGGCAAAGACATGCATCTGATGAAGTGGGTCTTTGCCCATGAAAGCTTATGCTCCAACACTTCAATTAGTCTATAAGGTGTCACAGGACTCCTCGCCAATAATGAAAGAGATATCTTTTCTAAGAGACAAAGTTGCATTTGATAGCAAGTTCTACACTCTTCATGAACAACTCTGGTATGTTCTTCGTGTCTATTGCATAATATACAGATTTGTTTCCTCATGCAAAAGAAAGAAAAGGGGAAAGGAAGAGTACATTGGTTTGGAAGATTCATATAAAGCAAGGGCCAGACTATGGCCTATCCTATGCACTGGAGCAAGGGGGCTATTACAGACCCAGTAATAGGCATGAGGTTCCAAAAAGATCAGGTTTGTATTAACCAATATATCTGCCATATCATACATAGACTTCCTAGATATTTGGTGACATTGCTTTGGAAAGGAATGTAGGCAGGCTGACAGAAGAACAGGGTGAAAGGATATAAGAAGGTAGAAGATCCTGAAGAAAGGCTGGTCTCCAGTTTAGAAGAGGAAATGCAGTTGTGAGTTGGCTGTGTATAGCAGAAAAACACAATGCTAGAGAATGGAAAGCAGTAGGAAAGTCTGGGTATGTCTAGACTACATGGCTCCGTCAACGGAGCCATGTAGATGAGTTTACTAGACATAGGAAAATGAAGCTTCAATTTAAATAATCGCCACTTCATTTACATCAAAATGGCCGCCGTGCTGTGCCGATCAGTTGTTTGGCGGCACAGCGGGGCAGTCTGGACATGCCATGGTCGATAAGGGAAGCCTTTGTCGACCGCTCCTGGTAAACCTTATTTCACAAGGCATATTGGAGCGGTTGACAAAGGTTGTTGTGTATGGAAAAATATGATGCAGTGAGGACTTAATCTGAAATCTATTGAAGTTGATGAAAGATTTCCATCAGTTACAATGAGTCTTGGATTAAACCCTAACAGTTCAAGAATGTAGGAGTTAGTGTGCACAAGGGGTTGCTTGATCTGGCCCTGGAAAAGATGATCAAAAATTTTCTCACATAAGTTGCAACAATGTCTGCTAAACTGACCTTCAGTGCTCAAAATAATTCAACAAGAACCAGGTATTTCTCCTCAAACCTTCTTTTTTTGGACACACATTAAATGAGGTAGAGTCTGTCCTATGTGTGTGGACAGGGCCTACTACATATCCAGACCAATAATATTTAATAATGAATCACTCTATTACAGAATTTAAACATTTGTTATGGGTTGCTCCTTAAATCCTAACAAGGAAATAGTGCTAGGTCTTTGCATTAAAACTGGTAAGGCAGTATGATCATAAGGATTATCAGTAGTGCATAGTATACATTGGCTTCTGCAATATTGAAATCCAGAGTAGATTCTGAATTTGTCTATTTAATACTGGTCCTCCACATGATCAGATAACTCCCTTCTTTTTCATGTGTTGTTATAATTATGCCTGCCTCTGTAATTTCCACTCCAATGCATCTGATGCAGTGGGTCTTTGCCCATGAAAGTTTATGCCCAAATAAATCTGTGAGGGTGTGTCTAGACTACATCCTTTTTCTTGAAAAAGGGATGTAAATTAGACACTTTGAAATTGCAAATGAAACTTGGATTTAAATTTCCTGTGCTTCATTTGTATAATGGCATCCGCGTTTTTTTTTCAAAACAGGGCTTTTTGATAGAAAAACGGCAGTTTAGATGGGGATTTTTCAAAAAAAGCTTTTAATTTTGAAAAATCCCCATCTAAACTGCCATTTTCTATCGAAAAGCCCCACTTTTTCTACCGAACCCCCCTCCCCCCACCGCAGCTGCCATTATGCAAATGAAGACACACCCTTCGTTTTTAAGGAGCCACATGACTCCTTGTAGTTTTTGCAGAACACAGACTAACATGGCTATCCCTCTCATATTTGTCACAATGCAAGCATCAGAAATGCAGATTGTCAGTAACAATTGGCACAGTCTTCTTAGGTAAAACTCCCATTACAAGATTATCAGTTTGTCATTGCTGAGATAGACTGCTTCATTTTGGGGACTTAGGAAGTACTTTTTCTTTATTGCAAAATTGAAACTGTGTGAAATAGGAGTTTCACCTTCAACACACATAAGATGTTTGGATTAGCATCAGGGATTCTTTAATGAATTATTTAATTTTTCTTAGAAGTTATAAAGTGTAAATGAATTGAGGTAGCAGTGGGTGCAGAATTGCTACTGTAATCAGCTGGTGGAAGCTTGCTGGGAAGCCTGATTTGCATTCTAGGTTGAGGGATGGGTTTCAATGCCTAGCACTGCTGGTGGAACTTCTCAGCTCAATCATCTTTTGCACAAGTGATTATGAGCCATACAGATTCTATATCAGGCTTGTTTTTAATAAGCTGTGTAGAAATCTGCATGGGACTTGAAGGGAGAAACACAGGCTGCAGGAGGGAAGAGTTTGGAGGAGAGACAAGGCAGTCAGTCTGGGTGCACACGAGTGGAATGCTACCTGTAGCTGCCGCATCTCAGAAATAGCTCTTTTTAATTAAGAGATAGTTTAGGTTTACAAGCATGGAGTCTTTATATGCTGTTACCCAGCATGCATTAAATGAAATAAAAGGGGATTAGGGTTGGCTTTTACAGAAATTAGCTTGGGTATCACATTCGATTTCCCTGTAAAGCTGTGACTTCTTTTACCCATATCCCCGTCTGAGTTTCTTACTGACTATTCTGTCTATCCTACAGTAATTGATTACCAGCTCATATAATTTTTTTTAATTTTAATTAATCTGTTTGCTTCACAGATTTCCTTAAAAAGCAGTTTGAAATTATTTGTTAATAAACTATTTCCCACTCACAGGGCATAATTTGTTAATTACACTATTTCACTTAAAAACTAGACAAACAAAACCCTGAACAACTACTTAGTGAATTTTGATTTCAATTTCTTATGAGGTCTCTAAAACTCTGGTTGTACTACAACATTTGTAGGAAAGTATCTAACCTGGATTTTTGGAGGTTTAATGAACAAATATAGCACACCAATGACAGAAAGAACAACCTTTTTTTAAAAAAAAAAAAAAAAACCCTTCAATATCCCTGCATATAAAGACGATATTGAGGTTGGTTTTAGATTTAGTTCTCTCTTAGGCAAAATACCAGATGGCATGGTAAACAACAAGAAGAAAAATATGTACTTTGCATATGCTGGCTGCCAACAAAAGTGCATTACTCTAGGTTACAGCAGGACACACAATATCAGAAATGGATTTCAAGAATTACAGGAGGAAAGGATTATATCTATTCTATAATATAGACTGTTTTGATGTAAGCTACTCTCCTGGGGCAATGGTTTTCAAACTTTTGTTTTCATTTGTTGATCCCTAAAATGTTTCAAATGTATGTGCAGGCTCCTTTGGAAATCTTAGATATAGTCTATTTTCCCCAGGGACCTCTGGGCCCTAGGTGGAAAACCACAGGCTTAGGGGAGGATATAAAAGGCTTAAATGCCAGTCAAAGGCCATAATTCCATTGAAAGTCGAGGGCCATTAGGCATATAACTGGTATCTGTGCCTTTGAAAATGTCTGCCATAGAGATGTTAGATGTCCAGCACCCTGAATCTCCAATCAGTGGGAGTTGTGGGTGCTCATGAACAAGCCCACAGCATGTTTTATGGCATGCTCTTGGCTTCAACATTTATTTCTCATTTCCCTATATTGTTACCTAGAGGTAATAGTGTACAAATATTTTGTTTCCTTTTCTCCTGGTATCTCTCATACATTTTCTATAAAGTCAACATTTGGGGTTTTAGTCCCCCTGCTTGCTAGTAATTTGACATGTCCTGACTACATCAAAGGCTTCTCTATTGTTAATTTTAATGGACATATCTGTCATTTCTTTCTGTACTGTTTTCATCCTTCAATACAATGTTAAAAATTGAAAATGCAAAGGTAAAAATCAGTGCAGACTATGACCTATTGAGAATCGGCATCATCAAGCCAATAATAATGCTAATGTAAAATACCAAGTGCTGTCAGTCTCAAAGACATAGCAAACCTGATCCAGACAGCAGGGAATAATGTCACATCTTCAAAAACTGCCAAAGAAAAAACAAATCAATTGTTTGAGAGACATATAAACATAAATTCTAGTGGGTGCAAGGAGTTACTTTAAAAATGCCAGGCCAGTTGTCTCGTATAGACAGCCTCCCCAACCTGAAGCAAATACTCACCAACAACTACATTCCATACCACAGACACACTAGCCCCGGAAACAATCCCAGCAACATACCCTGTTTCCAACTCTTCCCACATAACTACTCAAGCGATACCACCATAGGACCTGGCCACATCAGCCACAATATCAAGGGCTCATTCGCCTGCACATCTACTGATGTGATATAGCCATCATTGCCAGGAACGCCCCTCTGCCATGTACATTGGCCAAACTGGTCAGACTCTATGCAAAAGAATAAATGGACACAAATCAGACATGAAGAATGGTAACATACAAAATTCATTAGAACACTTCCATCTCCCTGTACACTCCATCAGAGATTTAAAAGTGGTCAGCATTCAAAAAACAAACAGGTCTGGGGTCTGTTCGGCTTGCAGCTGCATCCCAGCCTCCAGCCGGACCAGAAGAGGGAGGAAGTCGGAGTCAGTCCTGAACTCCAGCCGCCACCCCCTCCATTCCCTGAATTCAATTTTGCCATGGTGAGGTTGCTCTGATCTCGCACAGAGGTTGTCAGCGTAAAAAGAAGCCGGGTCTCACTCTCTCGCCCAGGCTGCTCTGCAGAGGCTATTCACAGGCAGCTAAATTGGTGCTCCCCTAGCATGGCACCTGGGGGCAACTGCCTCCCCCTGGCCACCTTGCTACACCTCTGCAGAACTCATTATTTCTCTTGCTTGTTATGGTGATCTGAAAATTCATAGAGAAAAAAAAATCAGATTAAGCTATTGCAAAACAGTTCTGTGGTCTGGGCCTTATTCCTACAAAGGAATACAGCAGACAAACTATTACACCTAGTATAACTCACAAAGGTTGACTCCATCTGAAGTTGCATCGACAGGAATGGAGCCCAGGTAGAACTCATCACCGGTTCAGACCAATATGTTTAGTGACTAATCTGAAGGTCTGCATGTTGACAGGAGAATAACTTTTCAGGAAGAATTATTAACGGCTGCAAAGGTGAGTTCCTGCTGAAATATATTTCCAACTAATTTTCTACTGAGATGGTTTTAATGTTACACAACTTATTGCCAATTCCCAACAGGATCATCTATTTTCAATTAGCCCATTATTATAGTTTAGTACACATTATGGGTCTGGGTCATCAATTTAAGTAGAAGGATAAAATGAGTAGGCTGCGAGTGTTCACTGAACTTGTTTACAATGTGTGTTTAATTCACACTGTAATGAAGATTAAGAGGATGCATAAAGGATGTGCTCAGTGAATTTAGCATGAATTTTAGCAACCGTAAGCAAGCATAAATTTGTGACATACAACAAATATAAAGGAATATATTCACTTTTACCTTCATAACAGTAAATATGAATTGTGTATAGGAAATAATTATTATTTACATTTATAAGTTGGTTAATAGATGATTAAAAGCTGTTATACTAGTAATTTTGGTATCATATGTGTATGTTGCACCTCTATAAATCGGGACTCTCTGGGACAGCAACATCCACATGGATGTTCCAGAATCTGAGAGAACTGGCCGAGCTGAGGGAGGGGAAGAGATGGGAACCTGACATGACGGAGGGAGAGGCTGTGGGAACCTGGCACAATGCAGCTGGGCTGCCTGGGGGGCTGGGAACCTAGCATGCAGCCCTGCTGGGCTGTGGAGGGAGGTGGGGAAAGAAAGGGAAGCCCAACATGTGACTCAGTTGGGCTACCGGGAGTGGGGGCAAGAGTCGGAAAGCCCAGCGCACAGCTCAGCGGGCCTGTAGGGGTGGAGGTGGGGCAGGAATGAGGAAATCTGGTGTGTGGCTCTGCTGGGCTGGGGGAGGGGAGAACCTGGCATGAGGCCCAGCTGGGCTGCCGAGGGTTAACGGGTCGGGAGCAAAGAAGCCCATTGCTCAGCTCTGCTGGGCTGTGGAGAGGGAAGAGCCAGAAGCCCAGTGGGACAGCAGTGCAGGAGGTGGAGCCAGCAGCAGAGAGGCCAGAATTGATCTTCCCTGCTCTGGCAAAATCTCTCATCTAAGATTATTCAGATCCCGAGGGTACCAGACCAGGGAGGTCCAACCTGTGTTTGTTATTGTTGGTTATCAGTAACTCAACAGAAGGCATTATAAGTGATATACAGCAATGACCTCTTGCAGAGGTGGTTTACCCAGAGTGCACTAGCTGCAGAGCTAATGTGCACTAACTGCGCCTTGCCAGACGGACATCATGAAAGTTACAGTGCTGGGGGCTGATTTACTGCACAGTAACTTTCCAGTGTAGACTTAACTTTATGTTCTTATGTTCTATCATGTTACTAGACTCTATAATGAGAACCATTTGTCAAAATTTCTACCCATCCTATGAAACCTTTATATAAAACTAGCCAAGCCCCACCTCGTGGCTGCACTGCAGTGTGCTGAAGGGTGGCAGAGACAAGAGGATGCGGCAGTGAGGTGGGGCAGGTGAGTGGGGTGGCACAGGGGAGGAGGGAAAGTGCAGGGGAAGCCAGGGTGCAGGAAGACCCAGGGGGCACTAGCTCAGGGGGCCAAGGGAGGGACAGGCAAAGTGTGGCAGGCAGGGACTTACCACCAGGCCCTCTGCTCACAGCATCTCTCACTTCTCTTTGTTCCTGACCCTGATGTGCCACTTGGTGAAGTCATTGTGCTGCGGCACCAGCTGCTCAATGGACCCCGAGATGCTGCCCCCTGCCACCCACACAGGGCCCTGGTCTGTGAGCTGCCCGCCTCAGTGGGAACGGGTCTGCATGGTACCACTGGTTGCACCTGCCAGCCACTTGCTTGGGAGGTGCCAAGCCCAGCCCCAAGCACCCTGTCAATGGCTGCCTAAGAGGTGGGGCCCCAGCCCCATCCAACTCAGCCCAGCTGGCCAAATGCTGCTGCACTCATTCTCACCACAGGACAGGGTTCCCCTCATCTTTTCTCTCATTCTGGAAACTTCTCAAGTCTTCCAATGTATTCTCAAATGTTCTCTGTGACAGATGTCATGATGGACACCTCTCCTTTTATAATAGATTTATGTGTATAAACCCTTAAAATGATCCTTTATGGAAGAAGTATGGCTAGGGCTTTTTTCCAGTATTGTAATATTGATGTGTTTTCTTTGGTCCTTAAAAAGGAAGAAAACTACATTAAACACTTTTTATCATGGCAAGGACATGATGCAATACCAATCAAACTAGGCATGTGTTTCACCAAGCTGTGGTTGATATACAATTAAAATAAATGAACAAAATAAGTAAACAAAATACATTATAAGTATAACAATGTTCCTTGCAGAAATGTCTGAACTTTCCACCTTTATTCTGTATGCCATATTTTCAAAATAAATTAGTAGTTAGAACTGCATTTTAATTGAGCTAACCTTTAAAGGGATATCATCTGCAAATCTCTACAGGCATGATGGAAGATACTAAAATGGCACTTTAGTTACTGCAGAAAATATCATACTAAAATCCTGATCCAACGTCTATTGATGTCAATGGAAGTTTTTAATTGACTTAAATAGGCTTTTGTTCATCCAAATTAAGTACTCTTTTCCCCCTTCTGTTCACCAGAAAATTAAATATGTTTGTTCTGTTTTGGTCTAAGTTCTTCATCAACATGGTGAGACAAAAGGGGAAAAAGTATATTTTGTTGTATCTATGCTTGTATCAAGACTACTATATCAAAGTAGATTGCTACATATTTCCCATCTAGACAAAACAGTAGTGTACTAGCAGATGGAACCCTAGTAAAGTATTTTCATCACAACCCCATGGTTTTCAGTCTTTCTTAACTTCTAGATAGTTTCAATTATCAGGCTTCCAGACCTTGTCTTTTCCTGAATTATTTTTTCTTTAAATTCTGAGAACAAAACTAGTTTGAGTATTTTTGAGAATGAAAGTAACAGGGAGAAAATACAAGAAATTGTCATATAATAGTAATGGTATACTTGATTTTGAACAGCACTAAGACTGATGTGTGTGGAAGTACAAAGTTGAAATTTGGCATGAAATCATCCTAAAATGATTAAATGTGTATTTAGTGTTCCTGTTTAAACAGCTGACTGGTTGAAAAACACCCCTTTCTGAAGGTACAGAATATTTTAAATCAGTCACAACACTCAGCTCATAACGAGTACAGTTACAAACTTTATCCTGAATGTACATGCATGGCTAAGTTAGCCATATATTGAAAACACTTCTGAGGGTCCTTTGGATAAAGCAGGAGGAAGTTACTACACTGCATTTGTGTGTGTGTGTTTTGTAAGCTGAAACCTAACACACTGTGGTTCTTCAAAACCCTATTTCATTCTCTATGTACCTTTAAATTGTATGTGCCAGATCTTCACCTGGTGAAAAATGGTGCACTCAAAGTGTTGCTCTATTGATTTCAAAGGAGCTTAAGTTCATGGTCAGAGTTATATGTATGCTGCAGTGCTGCCCTGACCTGGGATGTTCTCCTTAATTTGGATCTCACTATCTGTCCTCCTCTTCTTTTCCAATGGCAGTATTAACTTATTAGCAGTGCCCTTACTGAATGTTCTTTGGAACAGGGACTCTCTTTTTGTTTTGAGTTTACAGGAGCTTGGTCCATGACTGGAGGTCCTAGGTGCTATAGTAATACATATACTAAACAAAAATAATATATCTGATACCATATTAACTTGGTTTTTATACTTTGCCTCGATGACATATTTACTGGTAGTTATTTGATCTAACTTCAGGACAAAATCTGAAGTCCTTAATTGAACTACTACTGATTCCAGAAGATCATTTTATACAAATAATCATGGCAGAACTTTGCCCTTATTAATAACCATTTGTTGTGCATGCTGTCACCATATCTTGTGTTGCTTCAGATTCATACCAGTATTTGGGAAATTCCTGAAAACTCACGTTCAATTATCCACTATTGAGCACTTTACTTATCTGAAAAGAAATGCAACATATACACAGATTGGACCTCCCTGCTCTGGCACTCTTGGGACCTGACTGGTCCCAGATAAGAGATTTTTCCAGACCAGAGAGGTCATTTCAGGCACCCCCTGCTGGCCCTCCCTGCTGCCCTTTCACCTGGCTTCCTGGTTTTCCTCTCCCTCTCCCACAGCTCAACTGAGCCATGTGCTAGCTCCTGGGCCCCCAACCTCCTGCAGCACACCGGGACTCTCTGATCCTGGAACACCCATGGTCATCCTGGAACATGGATGTAATCGGACCAGAGAATCCTGGATTTTAGAGGAACAACCTGTAGTGTATAAATAAGTTGATGCTGCAGAAAGACAAAGGTAGTGATATCAGTTAAGAAACAAAACCTCAAGGACCTCAAGAACTATACTTCCAACAGCCTATTTTTAGTGTTTAACACCAGGATCTTCACAAATGTGCTAGTGAGCAGATTAAAAGTATTGCTAGACATTAATAAGTCATGACAGCAAGCAGGATTCATGAGTAGTTTACCAGTCATGGGTCATCTAGAGACAGTAAATCAAGTTCTGAAGAAGACTGCTGTAAGTTTGTGCTTTTATGGAGCGTGAAAAGGTCTTTGATTTAGTGGAAACAGAAGCAGGGTTGGAAGGAGTAACAGAGGACTAGAAGAGCTTCAGAGTGCATACTGAGGCCACATGGCTTTAATAGTTTGAGAGATATAACCTGTTGTATTGATAATTCCTACTTTCGGTATAAGGAATCTCTGAAATGGGTGAAACTTTTCCAAAAGGAAGCTATTTGAGTGCAGTCACTGCATAAGAATCCTGATATAACTTTTTTTGAATGAAACATCACTAGAAGAGTCAAATGATTAAGCAGAAAAAGATTTAAGTAAAAATATTATTTACTTAATGCCCGGAAAAAAAATGAGAAAGTTTGAATGGAAATTCTCCCTCCCCTCAAAAAAATAAAAATAAAAATAAAAACAATCAGAGACTTAAAGTCAGCCACTTAAATTTTGCAGTCATCCCTTGCTTGAATTTTTCAAATATTGAAGCAATGATAAGAGAGCTCAGGGTATGTCTACACTACCCTCCTAGTTCGAACTAGGAGGGTAATGTATGCATACCGCACTTGCTAATGAAGCCCGGGATTTGAATTTCCCGGGCTTCATTAGCATAAGCGGGGAGCCGCCATTTTTAAATCCCCGCTGCTTCGAACCCCGTGTAGCGCGGCTACACGGGGCTCGAACTAGGTAGTTCGGACTAGGGTGCCTATTCCGAACTACCGGTACACCTCGTTTCACGAGGAGTAACGGTAGTTCGGAATAGGACCCTAGTCCGAACTACCTAGTTCGAGCCCCGTGTAGCCGCGCTACACGGGGTTCGAAGCAGCGGGGATTTAAAAATGGCGGCTCCCCGCTTATGCTAATGAAGCCCGGGAAATTCAAATCCCGGGCTTCATTAGCAAGTGCGGTATGCATACATTACCCCGCTAGTTCGAACTAGCGGGGTAGTGTAGACATACCCTCAGTGACTAGGAACAGGAGATGTTGACTCAGAATAAATATGCAGAAAACCAAAATTAAACTCAGGTTAAATGTAGAGGAAAGAACAACCACAATGGTAGTTAATTTTAGAAGTTGTATAATGAATCTGGTCACCTTAGGATTGCCAGTGTATTTAATGGAACAAGACCATGGATATTTATGGCAAAAAAACCATGGAGGCTTGATTGCATAAGGCTTACATGTAAGGAACAATCAAAGTCTTACAGTCTAGGCAATGTATAATAGATGTCGGCAGATATTTTTGTCATATACCAAAGCCCAATTTATTTTTCAGACCAGATTACTTAATTCATACAAGGGAAAACAAAGAATGAATATTCTGGGCAAGCAAAATGCAGGACAATGTAGCACTTTAAAGACTAACAAGATGGTTTATTAGATGATGAGCTTTCGTGGGCCAGACCCACTTCCTCAGATCAAATAGTGGAAGAAAGTAGTCACAACCATATATACCAAAGGATACAATTAAAAAAAATGAACAAATATGAAAAGGACAAATCACATTGCAGAACAGAAGGGAGATGCGGGGGGGGGTGGGAAGGGGGAGGAAGGAAGGTAAGTGTCTGTGAATTGCTGATATTAAAGGTAGGGAGAGTGGGATGTTTGTGAGTTAATGGTATTACAGGTGATAATTGGGGAAACTGTCTTGGTAATGGGTGAGAAAGTTCAAATTCTTGTTAAGTCCTTGTTGGCAAGTGTCGAATTTTAACATGAATGACAGTTCAGAGGATTCCCTTTCAAGTGCAGATGTAAAAGGTCTTTGTAGCAGAATGCAGGTGGCTAAGTCATTTAGAGAGTGTCCTTTCTGATTAAAGTGGCAAGAAACTGTTTTCTCTTTGTGATCTTGTCTGATATCTGTTTTGTGGGCATTAATCCTTTGGCGAAGTGTCTGAGATGTTTGTCCAATGTACATAGCAGACGGACACTTTCGGCACATGATAGCATAGATTATATTTCTGGATGCGCAGGAATATGTGTTCTTGATCTTATAACTCACTTGGTTAGGTCCAATAATGGTATCAGCAGAATGAATATGTGGACAAAGCTGGCAACGGGGTTTGTTGCAAGGGAAGGTACCAGGGTTGGTATTAGTGTGGTATATCCTGTGGTGGTTGGTAAGAATCATCTTGAGGTTAGGTGGTTGTCTATAGGAGACTATCTGGGCAAGGTTATTTTTAAATTGGACACGTAAAGATACCATCGCTCCTAAAAATTATAACTTTATTTTCAAAGATGTTGAGTACCCTCGACTTCCATTGAACTAAATGAATCACAGTGTGGAAACACAGTAATAATAATATAAAAAAGAAAAACAGATATTCTGAATTAGACACCCAGTCCACATAGACTAGTACCATGTCTCTGACAGCAGCCAAAAACAGATATTTCATAGGCTGGTGCAGGTAACTTGTAGTAAGCAGAGGTGGAATACATCCTAGTCAATAGTAGCGAGATCGCTAATAGAAATGTTCTATTCAAACTTGAGTTAATTCAGGAGGGCCTTATGACCGGCATGAACAGCAGCTCAGACTACATCATCACAAAAGGGCCATTCTGGCTTTACTATTTATTAGCCACCCGTCTTTTATCAATAACCTCTACTAATTCAGCGTTGTTCCTCGCACTGTAGACTCCAACCCTTTTCCCATCTAGATTTAATAGTTTGGAGCCTGCCAGGGGCTAATCCTGCTGAATCCCTTTTGGCCTATCTAAGGCATTGGTCCTGTAGCTGGACACAGAGCTAGATCAATGCATCCATAAGGAATCATATTGTTGTCTAAGGGGTTCTACGCAGGCAAAATGGTCTGGACTCCTTAGATCTGATTGCCAGATCATGATAATTGGGGGAAAAAAAACCTGTCCTTAAAAGGTAGAGTGTAATTGTATCCAATAGGAAGAAATTGCAAAACATTTCCTTGCATGGATCTCTTTTGACTTCCTTTAATCTATATACACTGAAGAGTTTGTTTGTGTGGATTTGTTTATGCAAAATAAAGTCACACTTTCCAATTACCTACATATACCAAAATTTGAATAAACAATCCTGCCACTCAAATTAGCTGAATGCACTACTTTTTACATTGGAATATACTGAGTGAAAGGTTTAAATCAATGTTTCTCAAATGGTAAAAGGCAGCTAACAGGAGCCACGAGGCTCCAGAGCTGTGGAGCCAGTAAGTAAGCAAACCGCAGTGGCCTGATAGCAGCTCTCTCAGAGTCGATCCACAGACCACTTTAAGAAACACTGGTTTAAATAATTATTTTTGTTTTTCATCAGAAAAAAAGTCATAAGTATTATGATTAGAGTTAAAAATTTTTGCTAACAAAATTAAAATTGAGTCGCCCATTCAACAGTCATTTTAGTGAAAAGAAATATTTTACTGTTACAAATCACAAAATAATTCAAATTAGTTATGGAAAGAGTAATGGAAGCTTTATGAGTTTCTGATTCAAATGTACTATGTATGGTAATTATTCAATAAAATGAATAATGTTTGAAGTTTTAAATGTGGAAGATTTCTTTTACCTCCCTTTTTGCAAGCACATTAATAACAAATTCTATTACATATATTTAATGTCTTGAACTTTCCTATAAGTGTAATCTATGCAAAATGACTATTCCCAGTCAATGACAGGCCTCATCTGCTAGTTTTTTAATATTGCGTCTAAATAGAATCAGATTCAGACCTTCTACCTGAGAGAGATTTAGGCCTTTCATTGGTCTGTCCACCATGATCTGCAGCTTTGAGACATTAGGGGTATTAATTGAAAAACATTCCTGACAGTGCTAAGTTTGAAATATGCATGAGATAAAGAAGATGGGTTCAGGCTGTATCTGAGTTAAACAGAGGTAGCTTGAGCCTGATTCTCATCCTGTTTAAACCAGCATAACTCAATTGACAAGTGGGGGGCCTCAGCAAAAGAAGGATTTTCACAAGCTTGCCAGTTGTCACAATGTTTCACCACTGAAATGACGACTTACATTGACAGCCCCCATATTCTATCAACACTTTCAACTGAGGTAAGAATGAAAAGATTAAGTTCAGTGTAGTTTAGATAGGAGGCATGATAATGATATATACAATAATAATAAGTTTACTGACTGCATTCTGTTTATCCTCTTTTATAATTCAAGAAGGGAGCAAATTAAGATTTTTTTCCTACCCTTACAAAACACATTGAACTTGTGGAATTCAACTCCTTCAAATATCATAGAGACCAAGAAATTAGTAGGATTCAAAAAAGAATTACGTCTTTATAAGAATGATAAGACCATTTATGTTACAACACATTGGATTTTTTGCCCGACTATATAAAAATATAACCAAATCCTACATTTGTTGGAGTCTTCTGGGACTCAGAGGAAACTTCCTACATTTCTGACTATGTACATTGTTGGAGTTCCTGTGTGAGATTAACTATGACAGAGAATACAAATTAGAGAAATCTGATAGTTTCAGTATAGTTTCTAATGACTGGGCACCCATATTAAAAGCTGCCAAGCAGGTTAGCATAGTAGATAGCTTTGACTTTTGGATAGATAAGAAAACTGATTGAGTAATGATATAACACCATGCATTTACAGATTGTGATGAGAAAGTTTACTTGGTGCATGTTTGTTTCAACTAATACCTACAAGTATTCACTCTGCTAATCAAGAAAACGTAATTTAAGAGCCAAAGCATTAGCAAATAAAAAGGTGGAAGCTTATGCTTATTAACAGGATATTTTATTGCTTAGATTTTGATAGCTGGAACAAAACCTTTGCAATTCTTTTTAGTCTCCTGATTTAATAGCAATTAGGCAAGGAAGATATTTTATGACAGCTTTCTCTCAAAATTGGGATTAATGCTATTCTTTACTCTGAAAAATGTAGGAAACTTTAGGAAAGAGATTTTCCTTCTGTTTCATTCCTTATACAGGTTTCCCTTATCATAGACTCTGATCATTGAAATAAATATTGTGCAACATTGAAGACAGAGCCTGCTTCTGATCTCACTCCATTGTTATTCATGTGTGTTCATAGAGTCATGTTGGTTTAAGACGGATGAGACTCAGTCTCCAACTAGCCATATACAACTCAAATACACTATGAAACCAGCTTTACTACATCATGGCTTGAATAGAGAATGGCAGTCAAGAGCCCAAGACAGAGGACTTTCTGTAACCTAATAATAAATACACAACACAGTAACTTTCTCAGAAAGTCACAGGATGATTTATGATTCAACAAAATTAAAAGCAACATCAGTCATTTGCCTTTTCATTTTAATTGTAAAACTGCCACAGATTTACTTTCTGAAAAGGAACAGGAACCTTTTTTCCAGAACTGTAGAACACAATGGCTCAGAGCTTGATTCTAAAGTATATTTCAGATAATGAATCATCAGAATCTGCACAGAATCTGGACAGAATCATCAGAATCTGCACACCATTCATTGGAATGAAGATATAAAAATCATAATCACAATAGGAGGACCTGAGTACCCACAATTCCTCTAGATCCTCATCAGCTCTGATGATAAGGCCCACAAGGCCTGCTGGGGATATTATCTGCTTGACACAATGGTCACAAAGCAGTAGATTGGGATCTACTGGTAGATCTTGGAGCCTCTGACAGGTGATCCTGGCAGGTTTGGCCAATGGGCTACAACCACAGCATTTCACCTCCTACCCTTTTCCTTAGAGCTGCCTCCTCCTTGCCCCCTTCCCCAGCCTCCTGCTTGCTGCGCAGGGAAGGGAGAGTAGGGGTGCTGATGTCAGGATGCCCCCCCACCCTGTATTTTGTCTCCAAGGAATGGAGGGGGACACAACAGGGCATGGGATGGAGGGAGTTTGCTGGCTGCTTTTGGGAGTGGTGGAGGGCCAAGGCGGGGGTGAGCCTGCCTTAGCCCAACTTCACCACCACCCAGGAGCTACCTGAAGTAAGCAGTGCCCAGCTGGTGCCAGCTCCAAACCCCTGTCCCAGTCATGAACCCCTTCTGGTACCCCAAGCTGTTGCCCCATCCCTGAACCCCCTGGACCCAAACTCCCTTACACAGCCTGTACCCTGACCTGCTCCTGCTCCTCAATTCTTTGCCTCAGGCTCAGCTCAGAGCCCCTCACACTCCAAATCCCTCAGCCCAAAACCAGATCCTGTGCCCCAAACTTCTGCTCCTGCCTGGTAAAAGGAAGGGAGAATGGGGAAGGGAGAGAGGACAGAGTCAACATAGTCAGGGCCTCACAGAAGGACCACAAAGGAGGCAGGGCAGGATATTTGGGTTTGAGGTAGATCATGGATTGTACTTAAATTCAAAAAGTTCTCTTATGCTTAAAAGGTTAAGACCACAGACTTAACAGATCTCTACCCCTGATAATTAACAGGTGTATGATTTTTCCATATTTTTCTATTGTTTCCATTATAATGTAATCATTGTAAATGATAGAGGCTAAATTGTTAGTTCAAGTTTTTTTGTTTGTTTTTTGGAAGTAAAGGAAAAGCACAAACCAAAAAAATATTGTTTCAGTCAATCTGAGACACTCACCATGCTCTTGTAACCAATTATTTGTGCAAAGGACTACTGACAACCCCATTAGCTGTCATATTTTATCAACGTGGTTACAATATGTCAGGGTTTTTTTTTAGGAACTGTTTTACAACAGCATATTTGAATTTCTATTATGATAATTACCAGAATGTTTGATAATTATCCTTCTGACCATAGTTAATTGTAATGTATACCATTTGGCTGAATGCAGGATAAAACTAAAGGTATTCTGCTTTTGCATGAAAAAACAAACACCATTTTGTACTTAAAGCAGCAATCCCCTACAGATAAAAACAATATGCATGATTCATATACAGTTACTGTATTCTGTACAAATTGCCCTGATAATGCAAAACATGACATTCATTATCAATAACAACAATAAATTGCTTGATTTCTTATTGTTTAATTTTAATATAATATTTTAGACATAAATAAATGAACAAACAAACAAACAAATAACATGAAATTGTCTTTATTGTAGGTTCTATATGCCTGCACAGCTTTATGCATTGGATTTACACTAAAGTAAAATTTTTGTTTTTTAATTACTCACAGTGAAGGGGCACAAAAATAAAATCTGGCAACTTTATATACTAGGTGAC
This sequence comes from Pelodiscus sinensis, assembly GCF_052426305.1. Classification (NCBI taxonomy): domain Eukaryota; kingdom Metazoa; phylum Chordata; order Testudines; family Trionychidae; genus Pelodiscus; species Pelodiscus sinensis. The sequence goes on from NC_143053.1 coordinate 91,238,419, forward strand.
ACTTGCGTATAAAAAAAAATCAGCTGAAAGGCATGAAATTCATGAATGTTTCTTTAAAATAGGAAACAGTCCACTAAACTTTGTAAATGTGAGCATGAGTTCCTATCGCTTTGTGTTCTTTGCACCTGTGCATGCTACAATTCTGATTTAGCAGCGTGTCACATTCACTCTGCACAGCTATAAATGTCCACATAAGGCACAAGATAATTAGATTCTCTAGCGATTTAAGTTTTTATTCCACACTACTCATCAGAGAATCTGAATGCTTTATAATAAATGATGTTGTAGTATGGAAATGAATAGGCAAAATTATGGACTTCACTTTGCAGCTTCGTAAGAGTAGTCATATTAGATCAGAACTATAGTCCATCTAGCAAAATATCCGGTCTTCTGAAAGGGTAAGTCTAGACTACACGCCTTTTTTGACAGAGGCTTTTTCGAAAGATATTTTTGAAAAATCCTATTTCGAAAAAGAGCATCTAGATTGCACAAAGTGGATCAAAAAATTGATCCAGACTGCCTGGACGTTCTGTCGAAAAAGGGCAACTGGAAGCATTTCTGCCAGGGTACAGGGGCAGCCTTTACTTCCAGGTTCTGCTGCATGCTCTTTGCAGAGACGCGTGCCTTAAGGGATCCTCCTGAACAGCCATTGCTCTGCTCCTGCAGCTGGATTGCCTACCTCCTAGAGGGACAGCAAAGCTTCTGCAGTGCTTGCTTTGAGTGCCCTGCTTTCTGGGACACCACAGCATTTTTTTTCCTGCTTCTGTTTTGTGGTTTGAATTGTTTTTTTGCCAGGGAGCCAGAGCTGCCCCTGGGCAGGCGAAGACCCCACAGCGTAGTGCTTCAAGTGCTGCTGAAAATCCATGAGACCTTCATGGTGTTCATGCCAGGTCTGGATTCTGAACCCAGCCTTGAGCCCCTCGTTTGGGATGCAGCAACACTGTTCTTGCCACCAAACTTCTTCCATGAGAGTTGATTTTGGAGGCTGGAGACAAGTTCAGACTGGTGGGACCGGCTCGTCATGGAGTGGTGGGACGACCAGGCGTGGCTCCAAAACTTCAGGATGCAGAAGGCCACCTTCCAGGAGCTCTGTATATGGCTCGTCCCACCCTGCAATGACAGGACACCCACCTGCGCCTTGCCATCCCACTGGAGAAGAGGGTGGCTATTGCCCTCTGGAAGCTGGCCACTCCTGACAGCTACCGGTCAGTGTGACACCAATTTGGCGTAGGGAGATCTACTGTTGGTGCCGTGTTGATGGAGGTAAGTCCCTCTGGGGGAGGCAGACCATGAGGGGTAGGGGAACTGTAACAGGAAAGGACAGGGAGGGGAAATGGAGGGGAAGTGGTGGAGGACTCCTGGCCTCACTCCACCCTACTGCTGGGAGCAGCCGCCGGGGGGGGGGGGGAGTCCTGGGGTCTTGGGGAGTCTTGGGGAGGGGGAGGAAGGGGGGAACCTCCCAAGGAGTTGGGCAACCCCTCTAATTTCCTATTCCATGTGTTTGTATGTGTCTATTTCTGCTGGTGGTGAGGGCCTCACAGGGGCCCTGAAGTGGCTAAGGCAACGTCTGTCCCCCACAACTGTGCCCCTCCACCATGGCCATACAGTTCAGGGGAGTGTGCAGCCAAGGTGAGTCACAAGATGTAGGACAGGGGCCTGGAGCAGCTTGGGGTTTCCTAGGACCCTCACCCACACACCCACTGCCTGCCCGCCTGCTTGCACATGCACAGAGAAATGCAAGCTGTCCAGGAAGAGCATGACATGTGCAGATTCTTCTGCATTCTCTGTGCTCCCACCTCCCTGCTTCTGTGTGTGTGACCCTGGCTGCACGCACCTGATGTTCCTTCACCAGCATCGGAGGATGCCTGTGAGGCCTCCTGTATATCAGGGACCAGCTCAAGGGTCAGGGTCACCTCAGTTCAATTGGGGGTCCTCTTCCTCTTCTTCTGGCAGATGGTCCTCAGTCTCCTCTGTGCCTGCCTGGCAATGCTGCACAGGTGTCTGCAACCCCGTCTGCACAAGAACCGGGGCAGACAGGGGTTCCCCACCATCCAGGATGCGATCCAGCTCCTGATAATACGCACAGTGGTCAGGTGCTGCCCCTGAGGTGGAACTGAGCTCATGGGCCTTGGCATAGCCTGAGCTCCTTCACCTTAGCCCTCACTTGATCTAAAGTCCTGGGGTTGTGCCCTTTTTTAGCCAGCCTCTCGGCCATGCATCTGTAGATGTCAGCATTTCTGTGTCGGGTGTGCAGAGCCTGGAGCGCTTCCTCCTCTCCCCATTGTTCAAGCAGGGTCAGGACCTCTGGTCCTGACCAGGCTGGAGCGCTCTTCTTGCCCCAGGAGGGCAGCTGGGATGGCTCCTTGGCAGGTCCTTGGGGGCCTTGGGGGTCTTGTTCTTGTGCCATGGCCACGTGGCAGGGAGAGCCATGTGCTGACAGGCTTGCTTTGTGGCTGGCTTCCTGTCAGAATGGCTGCCCAGGGTGTCTGTACCTTTAAAACATAGCTACAGACAGGAACAATAGAGGTTTCCCTCCAGATGGATAGTCCACCAGGGGTTTTCCCTGGAGGTCTGTTTTTTTCGATTCACCCTCCTCCCCCGCGTCCACACACCCCTTTTTTCGACAGAACACTGTCAAAAAAGGCGTTAGTGATAGAAATGTAGCCGTGTTAGTCTGGGGTAGTTGAAGCAAAATGCAGGACAATGTAGCACTTTAAAGACTAACAAGATGGTTTATTAGATGATGAGCTTTCGTGGGCCAGACCCACTTCCTCATAAAATGAAGTTTACTGCTGTCAACAAAACTGTCTCATTCTTTTGATGTACTGTCGAAAGAACATGGTGGTAGTGTAGACACGGCTGAAGTTTTTTGAAAAAAAAAGTGTAGCCTAGACACACGCAAAGTGATCAGTGCCAGATGCTTCAGAAAAACAAGCTGAACAGGGGAATTATTTAATGTATCCATACTCTGTTGTCCTGTCCCAGAATCTGGCAGCCAGAGGTTTCAGGAAAATCAGAGCAAGGGGTTGTTGCATCTCTGACTATTCTGGCTAATAGCCTCCATGTATTTGCCTAATTTTTTTGAACCCAGATATACTTCAGCCTTCAAAACATCCCTTGGTAATAAGTTCTGCAGGCTGACTATGCATTGTATGAAGAAATACTTCCTTATTGCATTAGGTGACCCTCTGGTTCTTGTGTTATGTGAAGGCATAACTATCATTTACCTATTCACTTTTTTGCACAACGCTCATGATTTTATAGAGGTCTATAACCCTCCCCCTTACTTGTCTCTTTTTTTAAGCTGAACAGTCACAGACGTTTTAATCTCTCCTCTCATGGATGCTGTTTCATGGTTATAAAGAATGTGTTTCCTTACTCTGTACCTTTTCCAGTTCTACTGTATTTTATTTGATGGAGTGACTAAAATTGCAAGTAGTATTCACAAGGTAGGTGTACTGTGGATTCATGGAGTAGCACAATAATATTTTCTGTTTTATCTTTCCCTTGGCCAACAGTTCGTAACTTTGCTCAGTTTTTTTCACTGCCGCAGCATATTGAGCAGATGTTTTCAGAGAACTGTGCAAAATTATTTCAGGATCTTTCCTTTGTGGTAAGAGCTAATTTGGATCCCATCATTCTGTATAGCTGGATTATGTTTTGTGTATTACTTTGCATTGATCAATATTGAATTTAATCTGCCATTTTGTTACATAGTCACTGAGTTACGTGAGATCCCTTTATAACTCAGGGTCAGTTTTGGACTTTACTATCTTGAGTCATTTTGTATTGTCTGCAAAGTTTGCCACCTCACTGTTCTCTCCCTTTCCTATATCCTTTATGACTATATTGAACTGCACTAGTTCCAATACAGATCCTTGGGGGACTCCAATATTTAACTCTACTCTGTCTTTTGTGAGAGCTGACCATTTATTCCATCATTTTTTCCATTCTTTTAACCAATTACTGATCCATGAGAGATCTGTATTTTCTTATTCCTGATTATTTACAAGTTTCCTTTGGTCCTGTCATGAGGCCCCAATTGAAGAAGATATGTAAGCATGAGCATAAATTTAACCACATAGATAGTGCCACTTAAATCCACAGGATGGGTTCATGTGCCTAAAAGCTTCGGAAGGGGAGCTAAGTTAGTCTGTAACAGGAAAAACTTAAAAAACAACAAATAGTCTAGCAGCACTTTAAAGACTAACAAAACATATAGAATAGATGGTACCATGAGCTTTTGTGTGCATAATCCACTTCTTCATTAATACATGGCTACGTCTACACTGGCCCCTTTTCCGAAAGGAGCATGCTAATTTCACAGGTCGTAATAGGGAAATCCGCGGGGGATTTAAATATCCCCCGCGGCATTTAAATAAAAATTCCTACTTTGAAGTAGGAATAAGAGATCCTCCAGAAAAGGGATTTTTTCTGGAGGATTGGGGCCAGTGTAGACGCTCTTTTCCGGCTTTTCTAAAAGCCGGAAAAAAGCGGCGGACATTTTTATTTAAATGCCGCGGGGGATATTTAAATCCCCCGCGGATTTCCCTATTACGACCTGTGAAATTAGCATGCTCCTTTCGGAAAAGGGGCCAGTGTAGACGAGCCCCATGTGTTTAACAACCTTTCCTGAATCAGGACCTTAATCTCTGAAATAGTCATGTAACAGGTGTTTAAAAACCTTGAATACTGCTGAATAAGTATAAGACTTTTTTTTCAACTTGAAGTATCTTTTCAGACACAGAGAGCAACGTATTACATACGCATGTATACACGTGTAACATCAACAGACCCCAGTCTGTGGGTGGGATCAAACCTAGACATCTGGAGCATGATGAGTGAGCTTCTACCACATAACCTAAAAGCCACGTAGCCCTTAGCTAAGGCTGAAGAGCAGATTCATTAATCTCTTTAAGTGGTCTCGGTGCCACTACATCGGGGGGAGCAATAAGTGGCCTTCAGCCAGTCATGGTTCTCCAGGCTTAGCCCCTGACAGGCAACCAGATGCTTTATTTACCTGCATGTCCACAAGTATGGCCACTTCCAGCTCCATTCCTGGCCAATGGGATCTACAGGAAGTGGTGACCTGGTCCACACCACTTCCTGTAGCTCTCATTGGCTGCAAATGGCCATTCGTGGACAATGGTAGCTGCAAACAGCCGCACCTGCAGATGTTCAAGTAAATCAAGCGAGAGCAGCCCACCAACGTCTTACCCTGGAAAACTGCTTCTGGCTTGTTACCAATGCTTCAGTAGGTGGAACAGAACACTACATCTCACTGTTGTGTGGAGACACACATACACACTTAAGAAAACTTGTTTCAAAACGAACTTGGTAAACCACCTAAAATCTTTCCAGAGTGAAAAGTATTCACTGAATCAAGAGTTATCTGATGATAAACTCAAAAAGCATTTTGATTATTAACTTAAAGGTGTTCCCAGAATTACTCACCTTAAAAAAAAGAGAGAGAGAAAAATAGCTTTTGCAAAGCTTAATGGTTGTTTTATTTTAAAGTTGTCCTTGATTGAACTTTTACTATGTTGCATTGGAATAAAACAGCTGCATTGGAATAAAAATCAGAATTAACATTTCACCTTGACAGCTTATTTACATATCTATATTATGGTAATGCATAGTAGTTTATATACTAATTAATAGGATTCTTCTAACATAGAATGATAAAGAACATTTACTATCTTTTCAAATGCTTGTTACCATTAGGGAATACAGGTTTTAATTATTCTAAAAAAATTGAATTGTCTCAGCCAATCATAGCTGAGAGGTAATGCACGGTGACTGACATACATTTTATGCATTCTTGGCCACTGATTACTGAGAACACCCAAACTGCATTATGTTTTTGCAATTTCTTTTCAACAGAGTAAGTTTTCACATCTCTATTTTGTCTGCTATAGTCCCTCTCTGATAGGCCACTTTACTCAGAACTTTCATGAAGTGCACCATCAACACAGACAGACTTCAACTTCTCATCTCTTTAAAATGAAGCAGAAAAACTCCAAACTTTACACAAGGGAAGGACAAAACTAAAATCAATATTTTAATAGAACTGCCAAAGAATTTTCTGTTTTTTCTACTTGCCTTTCCACATCACCAATGCACATCACCACCCATTTACAGATGAGAAAGGCTTTTATGTAAATATCTAAATAATGTATTCTGCATTTAGCCATGAATTGAATCAGTTCTTATTAGCATTATTATTTATATTGTCTGAGTACATGGAAGCCTTGGTCATAAAATGGGGCTCGTTTTTGCTAGGTGCTATACAAAAACTGAATGAAAAGATGGACCTTACCCCAAACAACTTCCAAACTACATAGAGGCCATGAGACAACAGGTGGATTCAGCTAGATAAATAAAGAGTAAAAGAAAACCATGACACAAAATTGGTCAGTATGATAGGCCCTGGTCTCAGTATATCAGCTGTTTATCTCTTGACAAGTTTTTATAGGTTTCACAGCAATAGGAGAATTTCTAAGAGGGATTTGAAGCTCATGAGATATCCTTTGCAGTTGTTTATAGAGAGCTTCTCCCAAAAGTGAGGGATAACACTGGAGAGAAAATGATGTACATGATGGAACATGGAAGGACAAGATTTCAAGAAGAAGAGCATAGTTAATAGTCACAGGCAGCTGACAACTTCTGAGTTTTGTCAGGAGGCGATTGAAATTTTGGCAAGAACTACTTCAGTGGAATATTGGGGGCACCACAGGAGATAGATTGAGAGGGTAGAGGATGGATTTGTAGGAAAGCAAATTCTTGGCCTCTAGCTTGACCAGTCTACTTTATTCACACGTAAACAAAAAGCACCCTCAAATTATCACTGCTAGACATTGGGGCATTCCAGCTGTGACTTGTTAAACACCATATTATATATCACATACATATCTATCTAACTAACATTACTTTATATTTTAGAAATGTCTGACTGTGAATCCATTTGTTCAAGAACTCCTCCGAAATGGTAAGAGCTAGGATGACCAAATTTGATATGTAGTTTCCTCTTAGGATAACTTAAAGCGTGATCAGGATTTGGTTATGCCAGGATAATAGGATGTGCCTGGAACTCGATTGTTTCTCATAAAATGGAAAGAGAGGTGTCTGGAAGTTATAAAGAATGACCACAAGATGCAGCAAGGGGCCAGAAATGGAGACCAGGACAGCTATAACCTCATTGGGCTAGCAGTGGTAAAGAAAGGGACAGCCATCTATTATATATTTCTAAGAATGTATTTGTGTGTCTGCCCCTGCCTCCCCCAGCTGGGGGACATGCACCTCTCTCCTGGTTGTACGTACTGCAGCTACAGTTGCCACAGACAGGTGCTTCTCACCTGACTCTAAGTTGCTGAAGTGAGAGAGGGCTGTGGTGGTCCTTTCTCCCTAGGGACGCCTGTATTCAGAACTTTTCATCCCCAGCCCCACACCAGAGAACAAGGATTTAAATGAAGAAAAACAAAAAAACTTATTTGAATTAAGGACCTGAACAATATTAGTTATAGATGATGGAAGAAACTCTACAGATCCTTCATTTATTTTGTGGCTTTAAGTTTTAGCCATAACACATTAGTACTGTAGATTTTACAGTAGCCTCTCAATGAATAAATTTATTTTTATTGACATCCTATAAATACCATCTCTTCTAATTTCGATTCTTTTGTCAGTTGATATTCATAGGCATGAAAACTTATCATGTCCTGTAATTTTCTGCCACATTTGAATGTGATTACCATGTTCTGGCTCTCTTCTGCACTACACAGAGAAGGGAAGCACAATTTTCATGTTATTTTATAGTCTAGCCGTCTCTAAAGGTCATTAATGATCTTAGTACAGTTACTGTATTCATCAATTTATATGCTGGGAGGCTGGAATGTCTGGCCTGTTATTAGAGGGAGAGGAACCAAAGGGCATATTCCAAAATTCATTGAGGTCAATGGAAAGATCCCTGTTGATTTCAGCAGCCTTTGGATCTGGCCCTCTAGCCTGATAGCTGAGGCAGCATACATATTTTTCAATATTCGCTAATGCCACTCTGAGTGAATGCACCCCAAGGAACAGTCCATTCAGTACATTTAAATGATTAGGAAAAAAGTTCACCTAAAAGCAGTCATTATTTCTCTATTAAATTGAATAGTCCCCCCAAAGGAAATGGTGGAAGCCACAGTATGTGGAACATTAAAACTAAGCTGAACAAAATGCTAAAAATACTCTAAACTACAATCCTGAACTGGGAGGTGCATAGGAAAAATAGCTCTTCTGCATCCCAATTTTCTAAGACTTTTATGATTAATTGAGAGGGTCGTGGGACTTCATGAAGAGTCTGTTTTCTTTATTTCTCATTCCTCAAATATTGTGCTGTGGGACTACAATGGCATGCCATTAAAGTGATCACTCCTATTAATTTAAAATAAATAAAAGAATAAAACCCATCTAGCCTAAGGAAAGGCAACAAACCAAAATGTGTATCATTATTTGAATTAGGTCAGGGTGTTCTAAATGTTATTAGCATTAAAATTGAACGTACTAGTGCAAAGCAGCATGGCTTTAACATTACACTGAGGTTTTCTGACATGTTGAAAATGTATCAGCTAATGGTGGCAACAGATTTTTTTGTTTTTTGATACTATCAAGACATAAAATTAAGTGGATTATATTAGTTACCTTTAATTCTTAAATTCTGGCTTATTCTACTAGCACAGTGTTTCTCAACCTTCTTTTTTTTATAAAGAGCCCCTTTTTCTTTAAAAAAAAAACAAGTATCCCCAGTACTTACAGTTTTCAGACACACAATTTTTTTTTCTACCATTGCAACACATTTGTTTAAACAACTTAATCGTAGCCGGGTGTAAAAACTACAAAAATAATAAAGTGCTGTAAAACTTAAAACAAAAATTCAGTTTTCTCCAAATTTCAGTAGTGTTGTGTGTACCCTCCAGACTTCTCTCAAGTACCCCTAAGTGTTATTGTACCACTGGTTGAGAAAAACTGTAATAGCACAAAGAACACTGTGAATGGTTTTCACTTTCCTTTAAAAAAATTATAAAATACATTAAGTATTACCAGGAACAGTGTACAAAGTTTTTACAATGAACATTAACATTTGTCATGAGGAACATGTGGCAAGATACTTTATTTTAATTTTTCTTCTAATTATCCTTTAAAAATTCTACAGCTAGTAATTGTTATTGCCAATGGACAATGGTGCCTCAGAGCTAAGGAAAGCTTCAGAATCACATCAGAGCCAAGTATTATACTGGGCATCTGTGAGGGATACATCAATAAACAAAATCTATAGTTCAAAGATGTTTGGGGCAAATCTAATTTGGAAAGAAAACCAAAATCACTGAACAAATGTTTCAGTCTGAGTCTCCTTTTACTTGTGTTGGTTTAAATAAGGCTATGAAAATGAAATTAAACCAAAGTACAGGGAGAATGAGGCCCAAAATTAGGCCAATAACTACAGATAATGATGTCTCTGTACCAGAGAGCTTGACTATTCTTTAACCTTTGGAGGGAATAAAACAAACATTAGGGGGAAGTAAGAATCACTGTAGGAGGCTCATTCATCACTATCAGTCTGTTCAAACAAATTTTGGCTGTTTATAAACATCTCCTTAATTTGTGTATCTGATTCCTTTTATATCACTGCTGTCAGTATGCTCCTATGCAGTTCTGACTCCCTGATGTGTGTTTTTCTCTGATGCATGTTTAGGTTTTTTTGGAATCTATAATAATTAGCTTTTCATTTTTCTGTCTTATTTTGGTGCAGTGCCTTTACTTTTATGTATTTTCTTTCCTCCAGTTGTTTTAGATGATAGCACAACTTCTAACTTTGATTTATGTAGATTACAATTGAGACTGAAATACTTAATATTGCTAAGTTTGTACTGTGGGTTCTAGAAAATTTGAACAACGCCTCTGAAAAACCACATCTTATACTTCCATGCATTATCAAGCAGAGTAAATACAATACTGAAACCTTCAAAATGGGTAGCACACACCAATTGTCATGGAATGTTTAATTAATTTTACACACACGCACACGCACACACACATGCACACACACATAAATATCCCCTGCACTTTGCATGCATTGGGCCAAATTCATTGAAGTCAGTAGAGTTCACGAAGGAGGAATTGGATAAGTGTAATAATTTTCACCAATGATAAAAATAATTAGCATTTAATCGGCACTTTTAATACGTGCATAGAAGATTACACTGTATTTATTATCCTCTTTTTACAGATGAGGAAAGTAAAACAAACATTGGTGAAGTGACTTGCCCAAGCATCCACACCAAGTTGGTGGTAGGTCAGAGACTAGAACCTCAGACATCCAATGTCCTCCTCCCAGCTCTGATCACTGATCTCATGACATGGCATATTTATTTTATGGTTTCTGTGAGTGAATAACCAAACTGTTGTTTTGTGAGCTGCAAATTGTTCAAGCACATCAATACAAAGCTGAGCAACTTGCATGAACGGCTTCCAATAATCACAATCCTCTGTGCCAGTTTCAAGAAACTCAGTTATTGTTGTGACACCCCTCCAAATGTTTCAAAAAGACACCCACTTTATGGAAATCATGACCAACATGGAAATTCCTGCATCTGGCATCATACATCCTAATTTTCAAAGGAGAAAGACTGAGAGCTTATATGATATCTGTCTTGCAAGCTATGCCTTTTAGGATATGATTGACCTGGTATTTAAGATACAAATACATAGCAGCAAATACAAAAAGCAAAACATTCTCTGCTGACTGTCCTCTAAACCTCTCAGACTCTGAAACTCCATACATTAGCTGAAGATTTGTTCTACCCCAAACAGCATTCATCTTAACAGCTGCAGGCTGACAGTTCACATTAACTGTTGAGGCACAGAAGAGCATGACCCTTGTCTCAGACATCTCTTGTTCTATCTTATCAAACATAATAATAGTAATAATAATAATACAATATTGTGTTCCCAAGAAAATGCCAAGGACCAAAAATATTCAGCAACAGTAAGAATATAAACCCATGTTTTCAGCTAACTGTCTTTGGAGCTGCAACAAAGAATTCAAGAGGTGTGTAAACAAACCTTGTAAAGCCTTACAAGTGTGTGTTATTCACATTGATTCCACAGCCATTTTGACACATCTTTGATTTTCCCTCTCTCTTACCTTGCACAACTATAGAGTGTCTCAAATTTGCAGCTTCTTTTTTTCATAATATTTCCAGAATCAGTCATTTGCTCTGTGTTTACTCTATAAAACTCTAATTTATGCTATGGTCTTCCTTATATTGATGCCTGCAACTTCCTCCTCTTTGAACTCCCTCACACACATACATTGCTGCCTTCCGATCTGTTCAATAGATAGCAGCTAGAATCATTTGTTTTACCTTTCAATCTAGCCATCTTTGATGAATTAAAGTTGTGGTAGAACCACAAGAAGAAAGGAGAATAGTGGCTGTGTACCTCAACGAGATCCTGGTCTGCACTAGGGAGTTATTTCAAAATAACCTCCCTCAGGTTGAATTTATAAGCAGAGCGTCCACACTACCAAGCCTGTTATTTTGAAATAACAGGCCACTTATTCCGAAAGCTGTATTCCTGCTTCCCTCAGGGAATAACACTCATTTCAAAATGGTTATTTTCAAAATAGCGTTCGTGTGGATGCTCCGGTGCTGCTATTTCAAAACAAGTACCCCCCAAAAGTAATTTGAATTAATTACTCCCCAGTGCTTCCTGGGGCTCTATGTCAAGGTAGCACATTCACGTTAACAGAGACTGCCTTAGACTAATTTTCATTACATTTGTAATGTATCTAATAGAACTGTAGCTCCTCAAAATTTTAGATGGATTTATATGCACGTTTGGTTCTCTGTTATACTTATGTGACCTGCTGTCATGCCCAAAGTATACGTTTTAAAAAGGGATAATTTTAATAGACAGTTTCCAAAGGACAGTTAGTATAGGAAATTTAATTAAAAAGATAGTCCCAATAGTTGCCTGGATATTTCTCCTAGTGGCAAAATTCCCATTGATTTCAGTGGAAGCAATTTCAGCCCTGGTAGTGTTTGGTTTCTGTACAACAACTTTCCTCAGAGGACCTCAGAATATTTAAGAGGAAGAGTGCATATTGATCTCAAGTTTACATATAGAACAGTGATTCTCAAACTTTTTGGCCCCCACTCAATGCAAACCTTTCCACTAATTACCAGCCAGCCACTCATGATGACAAAATGAATGCAGGAGTGGGTGGGACTGGAGGTCTGGCCAGGAAGTAGGGTGCAGATGCAGGCTGGGGTGGGAGGTCTGGAAAGGAGGTTGAGTACCAGAGTTGGATAATGGTAGGGGATCTGGAAAGGAGGGAGGGGTCAGGAGCAGGGTGTAGGGGAGGAGGGGGTGGTTTCAGGGGGAGAAGGGTACATGAGGATGGATGGGGTGTAGGGTTTGGGCATGAGGGGGATGGTGGGTGCTTACCTGGCTCAATGTCTCCCACCACTCCTAGGAACCATCCTCTGCTCACCCGCTGCTACCATTGGTTGTGATTCTGCTGTTCCCTGCATGGCAGTAAAGAATCAGGCTCCATGAGTTGAAAGACAGTGTAGAATGCTACAAACTAGGGTTGTATTTTATGCTACTTTGAATATGTGTGAATGAGTGCAGGAGGTGCAAGGAAATAGACAAGCAGAGCTAATGTCTTATGTGATTTTAACCTATCAAGGGCCACTGGTGACCAAGTCTGATGATAATGCAGGCAGTGAAGTTCTTCATGAAATAGTCTCAAACAGAACTTTCACCAATAGCACAAATTGTGCCCCTGGTAGGAAGGATCAGCATATATGCAAAAGATTTGCAGGCTGTAGTTTTTAAAGATGGGGAATATTAACTGTGGTTGAGGAGTAACAGAAGAAAGCTTTTGTAGATGCTGCCTTTAAGACATTAGTGTGGAGAAGCAACAAGGCATTTCACTTTCTAGGGCAGTCAGTCTGATACTGCTGATGCTGGAAAGTTTCACTAGGGCCAAAAATTTAACTCTAGATGCTCTCACTATTGTCATAGAAATGTAGCCGTGTTAGTCTGGTGTAGCTGAAACAAAATACAGGACTATGTAGCACTTTAAAAACTAACAAGATGGTTTATTAGGTGATGAGCTTTCGTGGGCCAGACCCACTTCCTCAGATCAAATAGTGGAAGAAAATTGTCACAACCATATATACCAAAGGATACAATTAAAAAAATGAACACATATGAAAAGGACAAATCAAATTTCAGAACATAAGAGGGATGGGGGAGAGGTAAATGTCTGTGAGCTAATGATATTAGAGGTGATAATTGGGGAAGCTATCTTTGTAATGGATAAGATAATTAAAGTCTTTGTTCAAACTTAGGCGTAAAGTGTCGAATTTAAGCATGAATGACAGTTCAGAGGATTCTGTTTCAAGTGTAGTCTTAAAAGGCCTTTGAAGCAGGATGCAGGTAATCAAGTCGTTGAGACAATGTCCTTTCTGGTTGAAATGGCAAGAAACTGTTTTTTCTTTGTGATCCCGTCTAATATCTGTTTTGTGGGCATTGATCCTTTGGCAAAGTGTCTGAGACGTTTGTCTAATGTACATAGCAGATGGACACTTTCAGCACATAATAGCATAAATTATATTTCTGGACGCGCAGGAATATGTGTTCTTGATCTTATAACTCACTTGGTTAGGTCCAATAATGGTATCAGCAGAGTGAATATGTGGACAAAGCTGGCAATGGGGTTTGTTGCAAGGGAAGGTACCAGGGTTGGTATTAGTGTGGTATGTCCTGTGGTTGTTGGTAAGAATCATCTTGAGGTTAGGTGGTTGACTATAGCAGACTATGGGTCTGTCTCCCAGAGCCTCTTGGAGTTTAGTATCCTGTTCCAGTATAGGCTGTAGCTTATTGATAATGTGTTGGAAAGGTTTAAGTTTATCAAAGGTTTAAGTTTATCTTTGAGCAAAGACTTTAATTATCTTACCCATTACAAAGATAGCTTCCCCAATTATCACCTCTAATATCATTAGCTCACAAACATTTACCTCCCCCCATCCCCCTTCTGTTCTGAAATGTGATTTGTTCTTTTCATATGTGTTCATTTTTTTAATTGTATCCTTTGGTATATATGGTTGTGACAATTTTTTTCCACTATTTGATCTGAGGAAGTGGGTCTGGCCCACGAAAGTTCATCACCTAATAAACCATCTTGTTAGTCTTTAAAGTGCTACATAGTCCTGTTTTTTGTTTAACTATTGTCAGTGGGAGCTGTTGGATACTTAGCACTTTGAAAAATCAATCTACTAATTTAGGGACCCTAATGGATTTTGGAGCTGAACTTTAGCCCAGGTGTACATTAGAAAAAGGTTTTCCAGTACAGCTATACTGGCAAACATGCCGGGATTAGAGGTACTTCATATTGCCAAAAAGTGCTTTAATTGGTATAGGACTTTTATGGCTGGTATAACTTCATCTACACCAGGGTTTCCCAACCTATGGGCCAGGACCGAAATATGGGTCGCCATTACATTTCAAAAGGGTCACCAAGTGTCTCCCCACGTGGCTCTTAAGGAGCCATTCACACCTTTGAAAAGGTAGGCTCAAAATGGTGGTACTCAACTTAATTGGTTTAACAACCTTCAGGAAGTTAAATCAATCAATTGAACTGAATACCATTTCAGTGACTCAGAGCAGAGTAGGGAAATATCCCTGGTGGTGGGCTAGGAAACCCAGAGAAGAAGCAGCACCCAGCTCAGGTACGTGTGGGTGTGGATGGGAGTGAGGGGAAGAGAGTGGGACTGTGCTGGGGGTGTGGGTGGCAGGCCCATGGGAGAGGCTGGGACTATGTTCAAGTGTTTGCACTGGGAGGGCTGGAGGGTGCCTGGTTCTGGGGTAGGGGTGGGTGCATTGGGATAAAGCAGTGGGCTGGGGCACCTGGCTCTGGGGAAGGGGCGGGGCATTGGGTTGGAGTAGAGGGAGCTGGAGGGTGCTGGCTCTGGGGTAGGAGAGGGGCTATTTTAGTAAATTTTGTGATCTGCGTATATTTGCATATATGCAGCTGCGCTAAGTTGTGGCCCTCGGCATGTGCTGTGGGTATCATCGTGGGCCCTGGGGCTTCCAAAGCTGAGTAGCCCTGGTGTAAATAACAGCCAGTAATATACGCCATCTCAGACTTATCGTGTCGCACAGTCATAATGCGTGTAAGTGCTTTTGTTAGTAAAGCAGCAATTTGGTGTTTTCTTGGCACAATCTTACTGTGTGCATGTGTTTTTGTTATCAATACAGCAGGGGATTGTAAATTTAATTTTGCCCTTTATTTGAAAAAATGACTTCAGCAAAAAGAAAGTATATTGATGAATACATCAAGTATGGATTTACTTCGATAATTACAGCAGGAATGGAAATGCTGAACTGCGTCATATGCATGGAGGTCTTTCCAATGAATCACCGAAACCAAATAAATTGCAACATCATTTAAATACTAAGCACCCTCAATTTAAGAGCAGAGATGTGGATTTTTTAAAACAGAAAGCAGAAGGTGTCAAGAAATGCCGAATTGATGTTGGTGGGTCTGATCTGCAACAAAAATTAGCTGCCATAGAAGCCTCATACGCTGTAGCATTGAAAATTGTGAAAGCTAAGAAAGCGCATACCATAGCCGAGGATCTAGTTTCCAGTACCAAGGAGATGATCTGCCTTTTGGTAGGTGCAGATGCTTTGAAAAAGCTGTAACCTTTGTCCATGTCCAATAATACAATTAAGCATAGAATTACTGACATATCTAACAACATCAAATCTCAAGTCATCAAAGAAATTAAAAATTCTCCTGGAGGATTATTCAGTATGCAGCTCGATGAAACTGATGTGTGTAATCTTGCACAATTGATGGTGTGTGTTCAGTATATTAAAAATGAATATGTAAAAGAAGAATTTTTGTTCTGCAAACCATTGGAAACTATGAGCACTGTACAAGATGTGTTCAATATCTTGAATATTTTCTTTGAAGAATATTCCATAGAATGCAGCATTTGCACAGATGGGGCTCCTGCTATGGTTGGTTGCAATGATTGATTCCAGACCCTGGTTAAAAAATGTTTCTCCAGAAGTAATTGGAACTCACTGTTTCATCCATCGGCAAATATTAGCAACTAAAACTTTACCTATTTCTTTGAATCAGGTACTTAATTACGTTATTAAAGTTGTAAATTTTATTAAGTCCAGGACACTCGGAACTTGCATATTTAAAAATCTTTGTTCAGCACTAGGTTCTTTGCATGAAGTATTATTGTTTCACACTGAAGTAAGGTGGCTATCAAAAGGCAAAGTTCTAAACTGTGTGTTTGAGTTATGAATTGGACTTAAAATGTTTTTATGTCACAGAACAAAACTGAATTTGAATATTTGTTTACAGAAAACAAGAGTTTGTATAAAATAGCATACCTAGCAGACATTATTGGCCTACTAAATGATTTAAATGTGTCAGTTCAAGGACCAAATTCTACAATTATTGGATAATCAGAGAAAATAAAATACTTCAGAATGAAACTCCAATTATGGATTTCGAAAATTGGTATAAAAATATGTTTTCAACCCCCACAATCTTTCTCAAAGTACAAATGACATTCATTTTAATGCTGATTTAGGACTGTTGATACAGGAGAATTTGAGACTTTAAGTGATGAGCTACTCTGATATTTTCCAGATACAGATGAAAAGTGGTTTGCTCTTGCAAGAAATCCTTCCAGTGCGGATGTTTGTGATGTACCTGAAGGCACCCAGGAACAATTTATTGATATGATCAACAGCAATGATATAAAAGCAGAGCTGTCAACCACGCTAAATAATCAGTTCTGGATCAGACGCAGGGTGGACTACCCACTTTTGTCAGAAGTTCTTTTGAGAATTTTACTTCCATTTCCAAAGACGTTCTTGTGTGAATCAGGAGTCTCACATTTGCTTACAATTAAAAACAAATATTGAAATAAATTAAACGTGGAAGATCTTCAATGCGCACTCACCACAACAATTCTGAGGATACAACAGTTAGCAAAGCAAATGCAAGCTCAACCATCCCATTAATTTAAGTTCATGTGAAACTGTTTGGTAAAATACTAAATTTTACTTGTTTTTTTTTTAATAATGTGTATTACGTTTCTAATATTTTGTAACACGTGAGAGACTCCTAGGCCCAGAGTGTGCCCCCTAGGCCCTGACTCCCAACCCCTGAATGTGAGACTCCCCCTGAGTGTGTGACTCCCAGAGTGTGACTTCCAGCCCAGGTGTGACTCTGAGTATGACTCCCAGGCCCCTGAGTGAATGTGCCCCCCAGACACCTGACTCCTAGCCCCTCCAGCCTCTGAGAGTGGGGTTTAAGCCAGGTGGCATGAGCAGTTTGGGGATGAGTGTCTTTCCCCCACCACAACTCAAATAAATGTAGTGTTATTATTTTATTATTAATGTATTTTCAGTTTTTCTATGAAATTTCTACTATGAATATATAAACAGGAGGGGGCACAATTTTATATTCTTGCCTCAGGTGCAAAATCAGTTAGTTACGGCATTGCTTCCTGCTCTATCCCCCCATTTTTTTATTGCCTTGGGTCACCAAGTCTTCCTGAATTGTCAAAATGGGTCACCACCTGGAAAAGGCTGGGAACCACTGATCTACACTGAAGCTTTTGGTATGGAAAAGTTGCAAAATAAAGGAAACAAAACAACTCATGCTCTTGTCCCCCACATCTAGCCAACATTATTTTACTGGCAAAACTTTCTACTGGAACCCTGACTTCAGTCACAATTTAAAATAATCATCCAAAAAAGTAGGATTGACTATAAATGGGTGGTAAATAATTCCTCCTTCTCCGACAAAAAAATTGGGGGGTTCATCATTTTTTTTTAATTTTCATTTTTAATGGAAAACAAATATTTTGACCAACTCTGATACCTATTCTTAAAACCTTTTCATGATTTTTAATTTTAAACTCTTTTCTATAGCTGCGACAGTCCATGGAAAATGTCCGTTAAAGTGCTTACAAACGGCATAGAAGAAACAGGAAGGTGGAAATGCTTTCATTTGCTGTATAAAATTGTGAAGCTATTTTCAGTTCCATTACAGAAGAAAATGCCCCAGAGACAGAAAGGTGAAGGAGCAAGGAACCTAAGGCTGGGAATAAATGTACTTGGAAGGGGGTTTATTGTTTTGTCATGAAGTGATCAAGTTATTTAAGAGAGGAGCTGAAAAATAAAGTCTGTCGAAAATCATCCAAGCAGAGCAAAGCATTTGCTAGACTAAAGCAAAGTGAACCAGCACTTCTAATTGTTTAGTTGAATTAATATACTTGTGACTGCTCAGCAAGAAAACAAAAGAGAGATCTATCATCTTAAATCTGTAATAAAATGCATTGGTGTGTTAAGTTTCCAATGGCACAGGCAGAAAATGTGAACGAAAAAAGTTAACCACGCATAGGTATTCCTAAGGGTCTAACTCAATAGAAAAGCAAGTGGTTCTGGGTTCAGCAACGAAACCTGAACTGCTATGCAATTTTTGGCATGCTACTTACCATCTCTGCTGCTACTTTTATTACTAAAGCGCACAACACTTGGCAGTTTGGGTTCACAGGAGATCTTTTGCCTCAAGATTTTGTTCACATATTTCATAGTCCTTTGAATTTTGTCCTGAGCATTGGGTCCAAAACGCTCCTAACCCTCAAAATTAATCTTAGTCCAAACTGCTGAAGTTCAGCTGGTTTTCTGTTAAAAGTATATTACACCACGGTATATGTTCACATTATTAAATTGTTATCTGTATTATGTTCAAACTTAACAGTCCCAATTGAGTCCACGTCTCATTGTGTGAAGCTAAATTTTGAACACACACATAATAACAAGTGTTCCTGCCCTGCAGTTTACAGTTGAAATAGGCAGCCAAACTAAAATAGGGAGGATAGGAGTTCTTTCATCCTTATTTTTGCTGATAGGGAATTGACAGATTGAATAACATTTTGAAAGCACCTATATTGTTTACAATAATCCTAAATCGGGGGCTACGTCTACACCGGCATGAATTTCCGAAAATGCTTTTAACGGAAAAGTTTTCCGTTAAAAGTATTTTTGGAAAAGTGCGTCTAGATTGGCAGGATGCTTTTCCGCAAAAGCACTTTTTGCGAAAAAGCGTCCCTGGCCAATCTAGACGCGGTTTTCCAAAAAAAGCCCCGATCGCCTTTTTTACGATCGGGGCTTTTTTGCGGAAAACACTACTATGCTGTCTACACTGGCCCTTTTGAGCAAAAGTCTTTCGGAAAAAGACTTTTGCCCAAACGGGAGTAGCATAGTTTTTCCGGAAAAGCACTGATGATTTTACATGAGATCGTCAGTGCTTTTCCGGAAATTCAAGTGGCCAGTGTAGACAGCTGGCAAGTTTTTCCGGAAAAGCAGATGATTTTCCGGAAAAACTTGCCAGTCTAGACACAGCCAGTGTGAATAAGGAGCCTGAGGTCTTAACTCACTTTTGAAAATGAGACTTTAGGCACTTTTGAAAATGTTACCTGTGGGGACTTGCCCTGCTCCATGCCCACCGATTACTTGCAGAGAGACACATTACAGAGCTCATTTCCTTTCCTGCTTTGGTTCCCCATCTTAGCACAGGAGACCTATTCCAGTTTTGTTGCAAATGGGACCACTGCATCCATGGAGAATCCAGGTGACTTTGGTTTGGGAGGTCAAACATTTTCCATTTATTTAGAGCTTGAAATAAATTTAAAAAAAAAAAAGCATTTGGCTTCACATTTACTGCATTGGAAACTATGCGAATTAAGACTGGGCTTTAGTCTAAGAAAAATTTCAGAATAAGAAGGTTTGAAGGAACATGTTCTCTGAAATCGTTAGAATCTTGGAAGATGTGCCAATAGCTTCTCTCTCATAAGACATTGCTTTGTGAGCTCTAAGCATCTGCACTCTAGGGACCAATTCGATCACTGCCGACTGCAGACAGCACACAATATTAATAAAAGAAACACTAATCTTCTGATGCCAGCACTTACAAATATTTTTCCTAATGCATGTACTGATCCAATAGGCTCCCAAAGTTAAGTACACTCTCCTAAATGGAAACTATGAGCCATCTGTGAAAGGATATGTTGACTCTTCCTCTTGGATAACTTATAGGGCTGGTAAGTTCAATTGACTCTAGCTTCATTCCTAAACTTTACAGCATATGCACACATGTACCCATGTAGCCTGTTGTTCAAGTGTGGCAGAAGCACCAGATGTTCAAAGATTCAATCTGCTACATTTTTGCCAATTCAACAAGCACCCAAATCTGACTAATTCTGAACTTCCTCTCTCCAGGGCAGCTTTCTTAATGCAAGACAACTTTTGTTCCTTGTGGATTCATGCATCTCATCCTCAAGGCCTTCATTTACATTAGAGATCCTTCAGCAGGCTTATTTTTAAATTAATTTTGTTGCCATAATACTAATCTGTGAAAAAGTACTACAAAATTTAATATAAAATGTTAATGTTGCTATTTTTGTTTGTTTGTTTTACTACCCTTGGAATGCAGTAGGGAATCATATGTCTACAGGTTAGAATTCTATAGGTTGCTTATTAAAACTATAGAAGAAAAACACTCAATTACATTCTATAGTGTTATAAAAGTAATTTCTATAGAATGCTATTAAAATCCTAATAGTTGGATAAATTTCCCTTGGATTTTATAGATTAAAATATATATAAAATACATAAGATATATAATTAGTTTCAAAGCTGCAATTATTGCGAACACAGAAATAGGATTTCCCATGTAAAATTTGTCAGAGACAAAGCCTAATTCGAACTACCTACTCCGCGCTGCATGTAGCCGTGGGCACAGAGTCCACACTAATGGGGATTTAAAAATGGCAGCGCCCGGCAAGATGCAAATGAAGCCCGGGATATTTAAATCCCGGGCTTCATTTGCAACTCCGCTTGACTACATTACCACCCTAGTTTGAACTAGGGTGGTAGTGTAGACATACCCTTATATATAAAAGAGAATGTTTGTATGTTTGTGCGCTAATAACTGGGACACTATAAGAGCTAATGCAACCAAACCTTTCATCCAGGTGAGGAGCCTGAGGGAAGAGATGAGACACCGATGCTTCTCCCCAGGGCTGCATGGAGCTTGGCAGTGTGGGGAGAAGCAGCTTCCCGGGGGAAATGGTGGGGACAGTCACTCACTAAGGCCAGCGGATGGACAAGGAAGCAGAGGGAAGGCTCGGGCGCCGGATGAGGCTCGCGGCTCCCTTCCCCTTCTCTCCCCTCAGGCTCCTCACCTCAGTTATATCAACTTTCCCGAGCAATGCCGGGTAACTCCAGCTAGTATAGCATATTTATGAGGAAAATAGCAGCTCCCACAACTACAATGAATCAGTCATTATCACAGCAGAAAAGTCTCAGACAGTATTTGGCTGTGGTGGTATTCTCTGTTCTTGCTTATTTAAGTAATTCAAGATCTAAACCCTTTATTAGTGCTAAATGCTGCTGCTACTGTGAATCATTCAATAACCTATTCATTAGACAAACTTCCATCACAAAGCAAATCCTAGATAATCTCTTCACATCATTTTGCTGCAGGGCCAATCCTTATCAAATATTTTAAGCACAGAATGATCTTTGCTTTTTGTGGCATGATCAGTCAGAATATTCTAATACCCATATGATTCTGAACATTTTCCATTTCAGACTGGTGATGGCTTTTTTCCTTTAATAGTCAGACCATCTAACAGAATCCATGGGCTAGAAATTGCATGAATGGATAGTCCACTAGAACATATTATTCCATTTCTCAATCTTTTTTATAGGAAGAAAAGGAAAAGGTATCTTTGGATGGGAAAGAGAAGTTACTGGGAGTACAATGGGCAATTAGAATACTCAGGATAGGATTAGGGAAGGAAATGAATCATTAGGTTGAAAACAGTATGCTGGACTAAATAAGATAAGTAAATAGGACAGTCAGGTGAGTAGGCTAAGCTAACTAAGGTAAGAGGTTCAGAGGAGTAGCTAAGTTAGTCTATAACTGGAAATACTTAAAAAACAATGAATAGTCTAGCAGCATCTTAAAGACTAACAAAACATGTAGATGGTATCATGAGCTTTCATGGACACAACCCACTTCTTCCGATGAAAAAGGTAACAGGGAGAGCATTCAGGGAACTATTTAGATAGCAAGGCAATTAGAAGCCTCAGAGGGGTAGCTACTTTAGTCTGTAACTTAAAAAAAACCCCTTTAAAACAATTAATGGTCCTGTAGCACCTTAGAGACTAACCAAAATATATCAATAGCATCATGAGCTTTTGTGGGCACAACTGACATATATTTGTCGTCATGTGAAGAAGTGGGTTGTGCCCACAAAAGCTCATGATAGTATTAACAACAAATGTTAGAAATGCGGAGATGAGATAAAGAAGGTCAGTATGTGGTTAGCTCCTTCTGCAAGGGGATTAGTTCCGGCAAAGAAACTAAACCCATCTAAAACTGAGTATTTTAATATATACTAAATGCAATGAAATGTGTCTGGTATATAAAGGGAGAATGTTTCTGTGTAACTTTGGAGCTGTGATGTGCCCTACATCTGTCTCCTCAGCATAGCTTTGCAGTATGTCAAATAAAGATACCTGAGTAACAAAGGCTGGAGTCAAACTGAGTTTTTGAGAAGTCGAGGGGAAAGAGGTCTAGGAGGGAAGCCCAACAATAACCTTGTCTACACTTGGATTTTAGCCACCAGAGTACATTTCAGTGCCAATTCTTTCTGTAG
Source organism: Pelodiscus sinensis (assembly GCF_052426305.1). Taxonomy (NCBI): domain Eukaryota; kingdom Metazoa; phylum Chordata; order Testudines; family Trionychidae; genus Pelodiscus; species Pelodiscus sinensis. Next base: position 91,261,236 of record NC_143053.1, read on the forward strand.
ATTGCAGGTTTATAAAGAAATAAGAAACCGAAGTTAAAGATGACATTATTTACATTAATATTTAATCTCACAGCATTTTTGAGTTTCTTACATAAATATTTTTTTTGGTGTCTCTCTTTGAATCTGTGTTGCATTCTGTTCTTGGGCCTCAGCAGATTGATGGTGGTGGACAAAGCTTTACAATTCCACAGCTTTCCTATTTTTCCTCCATTGCAGCTGTAGTTCATAGGGTTCTATTTCCTGATAGTTCCCATTTGGAAAGTAAGATTAAGCCACATTTTGTGCTATATGCAATGGCAGCAGAGTGATGACCAATGTCTTGTCAAACACCAGGGAACAAACCTCCAGAGATAAAACCAGAAAACGTTGCAATTTGAGTTTAAGAGCCATGCTGTCTGGTGAAGAACTGTAACAGAGTCACAATCTTACAAACACAGAGGAGACACAACCCAGTAATATTTTTAAAATTGATTAGTAAGGCTATGTCTAAACTACAACCCTCTGTTGGCAGAGGGATGTAAATGAAGCACTTTGAAAGTGCAAATGAAGCGGAGATTTAAATATCCTGCACATCATTTGCATAATCACGAAATGGTGCTGTTTCAAACAAGCGTCTAAAGTGCAGTTTCATTTTTGACATGGCGCTTGTTTGAAACAGCGCCATGACGTGATTATGCAAATGAAGCACGGGATATTTAAATCCCTGCTTCATTTGCCCTTTCAAAGTGCTTCATTTACATCCTGCTGCCAACAGAGGGGTGTAGTTTAGACACGGCCTAAGGGTATATCCTTTCTGCTTATTATCGGTGCACGGGATGGCATGCAAAGTGGGATTGCTCATTCTTTTGGCCATTGCATTTTTTCTATCAAACATACATTCAACACAGACACAGTTTCAAAGGAACACTAGTTATCTTGCTGCTGAAGTGTCAGAAGCAGTTGCTGCTACTGCTTATTGTCACATTTTTGAAGGATGAAAACCACAAAGCTAACACCACTAAGGGACAATTGATTCTCTATAGTCTATTTTTCCAGGTAGCCTTCTGCAAGAGAACTATTGATTTACAGTTTTTTGGGTATATTTATCAAACCTCCTTCTTCATAGCATCAATAATAACTCACACCATGAAATTGAAAGGAACAATGACTAAGGATGGGCAGAGTCCAATTTACAACCCCTAGGCCTCTGAGAACACAGCAGTGAACATTTGGATGCTTTAAGATACCTACTTGATTATTACCAATGCTATTTCTTGAATCAGAGACTAAAGTCAAAGTCAAGAGGCCCCTACTGGGGGGACTCAGCATTCTGTGTTCATCAGTGATCCAATACCATATTCATTTTTTCAGTTTTACTATAATTCTTCATATACATTATTTGTCTCCAATACCCAATGCAAATAATAGTCCCTTGCTGTGAGCTACTGTCATGGCCACGAGGGATGGCCAACAGCTTGAGGATTAAGGGATTAACTATGTCCCCTGTACCTAGCCAGGTAGCAGTCGACCAATAGAAATGCAGGTGAGGATTTCAAACTGAGACAATTCTGGGAGTTTCCCTCCTTTGTCTCTGAGTCAGTTTGCTCTCTAGCTATTAAGGGAGACAGAAGACATGTCTCTCCAAGAAAAAGACTCTTCATAATGTGTACGTAGGGTAAAATCTAGATAAATCCATCAGGTTTTATTGTTTTCTGGTTTGGGAATTTGGATCTGATATCTGTGCTATTAGAAAGGGTTTTCCCTCTTTTTTGTAACTAAATTTTGGCCCATGGGTGGAATCCTCCATGAGTATATTGATTGGTGGCTCTTATCATCTAGTCATTCCAACTATGCTTGTAACTGGGGGCATTGTTTTGATAATAAAAGTTCTTTCTTTTTTATTTAACCTGGTATTAGTTAATTTTTGTGTCCTGGTTTTACTTTAGGGCTGAGATTTCCCAAGTGATATCTTCCTTGGTTTTTCTTGTAATACTTGTATGGTGGCAGTGGTTTTTTTTTAAAAAACTGTTTTTATTTCCCAAAGTCCAGGTGTTAGGATTTTGGGGGGAATTTTGTACCAAAACCTGTAGAGATCAGGTTTTGGGGTGCTTTAGTGGGACCCCTTTTCTGCATTCATTGTGTTAAAGTGAGGAACAGCCTTGATAGCCACACTTTGCTTGATTTGCAATTGAGCACAATATGTATTTTCCTTTGGAAAAAAAATCCATCATTGGTCTGTTTACAGCTCCAAAATAATCTGAGAGCATCCATAATCTCACACAGAATCTTGTTACAGACATTTCACATCATGACCAGGATGTTATTCGTTTTCAGATAATGTATTACAAGGCTTCTTTAAAATAAACACCATGACAAAAGTGGCGTGTTGTTGAGGTGTACAGAGCTGATCAGATCAGCTGAGTCTCACTGTTCCATGGCAGGGGTCCCCTTGCCATCAGGCACTGAATTGCTCGTAAGATAACACTAATGTATCCAGATAGTGTGTCACTGCATGTGGTCTAAGAACATGATAAGATGTTCTTAGACCTATTATCTCATCTTGATAAATAAATTAATTAATAAGCCCCTACCAAAAAATGTCAGGACTTAAAAATTACTTTCATTTCTATATTTAAAATCATCCCTTGGATGGTTATTACAGGAAAGGGAGAAGATCAGTGTTATTGGGCATTATAAAAATGAACTGCCAATCCTGAAAGAGTTTGGATAGGAGCCAAATGCATTTGGGGACTTATTTGCAATGTTCTATATTTTGAGCCATTTTGAAAATTGCATTTCAGAATGGAAAAGCCAGTTCAGCCTGATTATGAGCAGTGTTACCATCACTTTTGTTAGCCCACCATTATTTATCTCTATATATTGGAAGAAAAGAAGGGTTGTTAAGTAAGCAACTACAAACTCATAATGAAAAGTTTCAGGGGTAGCCATGTTAGTCTGCATCTGCAAAAACAACAAGGAGTCTGTGGCAGCTTAGAAACTAACAGATTTGTTAGGGCATACGTTTTCATGGGTGAAACCCACTTCATCAGATGAACACACAAAAGCTTGTGCCCTAATATACCTGTTAGTCTCTAAGGGTAAGTATACACTACAGCACTAATTCGAACTAACTTAATTCGAATTAGTTAATTCGAACTAAGCTAATTCGAACTAGTGCATCTAGACCTAAAAACTAGTTTGAATGAGCATTTTGCTAATTCGAACTAGCATGTCCACATTGAGTGGACCCTGAACCGAGGTTAAGGATGGCCGGAAGCAGTGCCGGCAGGGCAACAGATTAGGACTTAGAGCATGGAGCTGCTGTCTCAGGCTAGCCGAAGGCTGTGCTTAAAGGGACCCAACCCCCACCCCGGACAGACAGTTCTCAGGGGTTTCCCACTCGCTTGTCTAACTCCATTAGGGACAGCAAAGCAGTCCTGGCTTGGAGTGCCATGAGTGCCCACACTGGGCACATCACAGCACTCGGCCATCAGCCCGGCTGCACTTGCCGTAGGCTGCCATCCGGGAGGGGGAGGTAAATCGGGGGGCTGCAGGAGAGCTTCCACCCCGAGGAGCCCGCAGAGCCACCCCAGTCCTCCCCATTGGGGGCACATACCCCATTCCTCCCTCACCTCCTTCCACTTACCCCTCCCTAGCCCCCCTTCCTGATGTACAAAATAAAGGACACGTGTGTTTAAAAATAGAAACTCTCTTTATTGAACAAAACTCGGGGAGACTGGGAAAAGGAGGTGGGAGAGGGGAAGACAGATAGTGGGAGAGGGGAGGGCAACTAAAATGATCAGGGGTTTGGAACAGGTCCCATATGAAGAGAGGCTAAAGAGACTGGGACTTTTCATCTTAGAAAAGAGGAGACTGAGGGGGGATATGATAGAGGTCTATAATAGCATGAGTGATATGGAGAGGGTGCATAAAGAAAAGTTCTTCATTAGTTCCCATAATAGAAGGACTAGAGGACACCAAATGAAATTAATGGGTAGCAGGCTTCAAACTAATAACAGAAAGTTCTTCTTCACAAAGCAAATAGTCAACCTGTGGAACTCCTTGCCGCAGGAGGCTGTGAAGGCTAGAATTATAACATAGTTTAAAGAGAAGTTAGATAAATTCATGGAGGTTGGGTCCATGGAGTGCTATTAGCCAGGAGGTAGAAATGGTGTCCCTGGCCTCTATTTGTGGAAGGCTGGAGAGGGATGGCACGAGACAAATGGCGTGGTCATTGTCTTCGGTCCATCCCCTCTGGGGTAGCTGGTGTTGGCCGCTGTCAGCCAACACCAGCTAGATGGACCTTTTGGCTACTGGGCTAGATGGACCTTTTGTCTGACCCAGTACAGCCGTTCTTATATTTTTATGTTCTAAGCTCAGGGCTCAGGGTCGGGGGTCTCACTGGACCACTTGATTTTCATGCAAACCTGCTCCTGGGTGGTCAGGCTGGCAGCTATCCTGCCCTAGACGGCCACTTTCCTGTGCCTAGTGCGGAGGTCATGGATGAGGTCCACGATCTCCGCACTAGACCAGGCGGGTGCCCACCTCTTGCGGCCCCAGGCAGGCTTCTGGGAGCCGCCAGCCTGGTCCCGGGAAGAGGCGGGGGGCTGGGTGGCAGCGGGTTGCTGGCTCGTGCCGTGCCAGGTGCAGGGTCTGCTAGCTGGGTGCTGGCAGGCTTGCCCCTGGCACAGGCACCGTAGCCAGACCGTGCCCCTTTAAGGGCTCCAGGGCCGGGAGGGGGGCAGAAGAGTTTCCCTGGTTGTGCCCAGAGTGGCCACCAGGGAAAGCTGGGGAGGGCTAGCCTCCAACTAGTTGGAGTTAAGTGGCTTCACAGCCCTTAATTTGAACTACTTAATTCGAACTAGGCGTTAGTCCTTGTAGAATGAGGTTTACCTAGTTCGAATTAAGCGCTCTGCTAGTTTGAATTAAGTTCGAACTAGCGGTTTGTATGTGTAGCGCCTATCAAAGTTAATTCGAACTAACGGCTGTTAGTTCGAATTAACTTTGTAGTGTAGACATACCCATAAGGGTATGTCTACATAGCAGAGCTAAAGTTGAATTAAGCTATGCAACTTCAGCTGCGTCAGTTGTGTTGTTTACATCAAAATAGCTTAACTCAGCTTTAGGCGCAGTCTCAACAGCAGTAGGTCAAAGGAAGAACACTCTTCCTTTGACTTCCCTTACACCTCGTAAAATGAGGGTTACAGCTGTTGGAGTAAGAAGTCCTCCAGCTCAACATTATTTCGAAATAAAGGCTTGTAATGTAGACATGTAGTGCTGTGTAGACATACTCTAAGCTGCCATAAGAAACTCCATAATGAAAATCCCAATGTATTGCTAGTGTGATAGTGCACATTTGAAAAAAGAAACCCAGTGCATTTATAATCTTTTGACACCTTAAAGGCTTGTCAAAGTCATTGCAGCTGTTTTCTAGCAGTGCATTTAGCAGAAGGACTTTTTGTTATTTTTTCCACGCTTTGTAGTTTTGCTGATTGCTACGGCTTTGATTCCTGAAACATCTCAAAGAAGATAGATAATAGAAGCCAAAGACAGTAAATTTATAATGGTATTTAAATATACACAACACACAACACAATTAAAAAGTTTCATTCTTTAGCTATGAATTTTATACCTAATATAATTTGATAAGAACAATAAGAGGATTAACAGAGCCAAAGGGCAGGAAAAAACAACAACAAATCAGTAGCTCTATAGAAAAGAGGTTTTTTAAATGAAGTGTTTTCCCTGCCTGTAAGTATATGAATTCCATTCCTCTTTCGATATAATATAATCTGGTCTAATTTGTTAGGATATGTCTACTTTGCAAAGTTAATTCAAAATTAACTTCAATAGTGTCTATACATGCAAACCACTATTTCAAATGTAATTAGAAATAGCGGAGTGCTTATTTCAAATTTGGTAAACCTCATTCTACGAGGAATAACACCAAATTCAAAAGAGCTAATTTGAAATAAGTGCTGCGTAGACACTTAATTCAAATTAGGTGGCCTCCAGCCCTTCCCAGTTTCCCCTGGTGGCCACTCTGGGCCAAACCAGGAAAGCTCCTCTCCTCTTCCCCAGCCCCGGGGCCCTTAATGAAGCAAAGTCTGGCCACTGGGCACATGTCAGAGCCAGGCCTGCCAGAAGCTGCAGTCCCTCACCCAGTGGCGGCACAATGACAGACAGTGGCAGCCAGCCGTCCCCCGCCCAGTCCCCCAGCACCCAGGGGCCAGCCAGGATCCGTAGACGGTGTGCGCCCTCGTGGACTAGTGCGAAGATCATGGACCTCCTTGAGATTTGAGGGGAGGCCCCCAATGTCCATGATCTCTGCACAAGGCGGAGGAACGCGGCTGTCTATTGCCGCATAGCGGCCACCATGGCCAGAAAGGGCCACAGGTGCACCCAGGAGCAAGTGCACCTTAAAGTTAAGGAGCTGCGGCAGGCATACGCCAGGGCCACCAGGGGCGGCGCCGCATCAGGGGCTGACACCTGCCCCTACTTCCTCACCCTCAACCGCATCCTGGGGGGCGGGACAGTCCATGCCACCCTGGGGGGACAACAAGCCGGGGCTGGAGGACCCTGACCTGGGTGTGACAGAGGGGCCACGCCAGCAGGACCCCCAAGCTGTCCTAGCACCAGAGTCAGCAGGGTCATCCGAGGAGGCCACACCAGGTAAGTGCCATCAGTGTCCCCTACCCAGGGGCTGGGGGTGGGGAGGGAGACCAAGGACTGCGCGCATGGCCCTTGCCTACCACACATCACGCAGCAACCTGTGCACGTACGAGCATGTGCCATGCCACCCTTGGGCAGGTGGCTCCAGCTGTGTGACACCCAGGGGCCATGGCCCATGCGTGTGTGAAGAGACCTGACATGCTCCTGACCCTGGGGCGGGACACAGCAGCATGCCCTCCCTTCACACACCCCCTCTACACAGTGGCAGGGGACATCTCCCCCCCACCTCGGCCACACTATACACGGCACAGGGGCATGGGTGTGATCTTGGGGCATCTCCCACTCCCAAGGATAGCTGGACATTCCAATGATTGGCCTCTGTGCAAGAACAACAGCTCTGATGGTGCAGGGCATGGTCATCCTCTCTTCACAGAGAAGGGGCTGGACTTCACCCACTATGTCCCCAGGAAGAACTGACCACTGCTCTTCTGTCTCCACATCCGCACTACCTGCACGTGCAGGGCGCACCATCCTGCCTGGGGCATGCTCCCGCACCCGAGGGCTCTGCAGGACCAACACAACGCTGCAGGGGTACCATGAGCAGCACCTTGTGGCCCTGCGAGGCCAGCCCAGAATCATGGAGAAGCAGCTGCAGGAAGAACGGGAGTTCTGGTGGGAGCTGCTTGCCCAGGGTTGTGTCATCTGGGCCCATCTGCAGACCTTGGTGCAGAGTGCACTGCCTCATGCTGCTCCCGTGCCTGCTGCCTCCCCAGCTCCTGCTCTTCCTCCCACTCCTTCTCCCCCTCCTGCCTCTCCTTCCTCAACCTCCACACCCCCTCCTCAACCTCCACACACTCCTCCCCATCCCCCAGGGGATGCTGAGGCCTCCGCACCGCCATGCTTGGAGACATGTGGCCCAGCGAGACCCCCACCCCTGAGCCCTGAGCTTCCCCTCCCCTTTCTCCCCCCTTGCAACTCCCTCCTCCCAGTTTCACCAGAGGGTCATCCTGCCCCCCCCCCAGTTGTGTTAAATAAAGAGAGTTTAGGGGGGAGGGATAGCTCACTGGTTTAAGCTATTGGCCTGCTTAACCCAGGGTTGTGAGCTCAATCCTTGAGGGGCCATTTATGGATCTGGGGCAAATCGGTCAGGGATGGTACTTGGTCCTGCTGTGAGGGCAGGGGACTGGACTCAATGACCTCTCAAGGTCCCTTCCAGCTCTATGAGATAGGTATATAGCCATATAACAACAACATTAGTTTAAATGTAATCTTCAGTTATACTGAAAAACACAAATAAAAAAGCTCCCATTCCTGTATGTAGAGAAGGCTAATAAAAGGATTATTACAACAGGGAGCTATATCTGGTGTCGCAATAATTGTTGTCTTCTACTATGAAAAGTGGAGACTGGATAATCCTGGAATCTAGAACTATTTCCAAGAAAATTATGTGACTACTGTGCAAATCTTCAAGCAACACTTGTTTTTTTTACTGATGTTTGTGTTTTAACCAAACACGTGTCCTTCATTTAAATGTATGACCATTAGCCATTTGTTAATTTCCCTCAAACCTGTAAAATCTGTACCAACACTTATTTCTGTGGAATTTTCCTTAATATGGCTCTTTCAGAATAACTGACATTCATCCTGTGAGTTTGAGAAAAATGCATTTGTCTTAATCCAACTGTCAGGTCCCACAGCATTGCCTGCTCATTTGTGAGTAAAGAAAAAAAAATGCTGAAGTCTGCTTACAGTAAAGAACAGTGAAAGATGGTTAATATATAATTGATAGTTTATGTATGTAGAGAAGAGTGTGGAAAATCAGTGATGGAGAACTATATATGGGGGAAAAGATCAGATGAAGCTAGGCTTATATCTAATGTGCAGTCGTATTGGGTAGGCATGTTCTATGCCCTCCTAACTCCAACAAAATCACTGGAGCGGAGTCATTCTCTCACTGGGCAAATGTATGTGTGTTCTCTCTTTCTTCCTCTCTATACATTATATTATTATTATATAGTGACATCATTATCTAGTGACATACCCAGGGCAGTTGATTACAGTAGCTTGGTAGAGGGAAAATACACAGAAAACTGGGGAAAAAGAAAAGACAGCTTTTGTCATGCTCTCCATTTTTAGCACCATTCCTTATATCTGTCAAATCAGACTGGAGTTTGATATGAAAAGAATGTCCAGGACTATACAACTAATACTGGTGGGTTGGAAATTGCTGCTGATGCCGAGTACCTGCTTGAGAAAACTTTAATTTCCTACATGAGGACCAAGAGACCTTACCACATATGGGTAATTTGGCTATTTCTGCCCTGGAGGACACTATGTTACCTATGCTGAAGATGAAAGAGAAATGATTTGTCTAGATTCTTTAGGATTGGATCCTGACACTAGCCGTTTGGACAGTTCACAACTAAAGAAAACATGTGAGCTATCCTGTTGAAAGAAACTAATAATTTATTTGATCTTTAGAATACATTTTTAAATAGCAGGAAATCTCTGGCAGATGCAGACGGCCCATTTGTCCACTATTACCCCAGGCACTTTTATAGTAGCTTTTCTGTCCACGTGGTCTCCTTAAAGAAATCTCAGCATCAACCTTGTTGTCCTGCACATTGTTCCACAAAAGGAAAAACTATGTAGCACTTTAAAGACTAACAAGATGGTTTAATAGGTGATGAGCTTTGGTGGGCTAGACCTACTGCCACAGATCATATTCTGGAAGAGAATTGGCATGACCATATATACCAAAGGAATATAATGTGAACACATTATAAAACTGACAAATCAGATTTACTACAGAAGGTGGGGTGAGGGTGAGGGAGAGGGGGAATAGCTATTGACGAGTCAATGAATGGCTAATCAGGGTGGTAAGTGAGGAAGCTATCTTTGTAATGGTTAAGGTAATTAGCATCTTTGTTAAGGCCCATTCATAAAGTGTCAAATTTAAGCATGAAAGAAAGTTCTGAAGTTTCCCTCTATAATCTGGTGTTAAAGTCTCTTTGAAGTAAGATGCATGTAGTAAGGTCATTAAGACTATGTCCAGGTAGGTGGAAATGAAAAGCAACTGCTTTTTCCTTGTGAAGATATCTGATGTCTGATTTGTGGGCATTATTTCTTTGGCGAAGTGTCTGAGAAGTCTGTCCAATATACATAGCAGAAGGACACTGTTGGCACATGATGGCATAAATTATATTTCTGGATAAACAGGAATATTTGTTCTTGATCGTGTAACTGACATGGTTATGTCCAGTGATGGTGTTACCAGAGTAAATATGTGAACAAAGTTGGCAACGGGGTTTGTTGCAAGAGAAAGTTCCAGGGTTGGTATTAATGTGGTATGTCCTGTGGTTGTGCTCTAATCCCACTGACAGAGACCAGAAACTTCAAAATTTCTACCAAGCATTTGTAAATCTCAATTACCCATTGGGGGAAATAAAACAAAACAAATTGAAAGAGCCAGACAAATACCGAGAAACCATCTACTTCAAGATAGGCCCAAGAAAACCAACAATAGAACACAACACACCTATAGCCCCCAACTTAAACCCCTCCAATGCATTATTAGTAACCTACAACGTATACTGGAAAAGGATACTACACTCTGAGAGGCTCTGGGGGACAGACCTATAGTCTTCTTTATATAGCCACCTAACCTCAGGAAGATTCTTACCAACAACCACAGGACATACCACATTAATGCCAACCCTGGAACTTTCCCTTGCAACAAACGCTGTTGCCAACTTTGTCCACATGTTTACTCGGGTAACACCATCACTGGACCTAACCATGTCAGTTATATGATCAAGAACATATATTCTTTTACTATGTGTTTGCGCAGTACCTAGTGCAATTGGACACCTTTTTTATTGGAACCTCGGTCTCTGACCTATTGCAAATTGCAATCAAACATCCTCTGCAACAGCAATCTTGAAAAGCTAGAGCAAGGTTAGTTCAGAGACATCCTCTGGCATTCACGTTAATGTTTCTCTGAATAGGAAAGGCATGCTTCTCAGGCTAGTATTTACTGATAACCACCATTGCCTCTAGCCACTTATCCAGCCACTATGTATCCAACTGAAGTCAATGGGACAACTGAAATGAGCTAATTGCTACAGGGTCAGAAACTAGACATGTCCACCTGAGGACAAAGTATTGAAGTTTCTGAATTTATCACCCTTTTCCCTCATGTTACTTTGAAAAAAATCGTCAGATCCTGTCCTGAAACAGAGATCAGAAATCTCAGCTTACGTAAATTGACATCATGCAATCAATTGAGCAATGTTAAGGCATACCAGCTAAGGATGTGGGAGCTGTTTTTAGGACTCTTTAGTGAAGAGATTAAACAACTTGGTGTAAGTTATATTTCCGTTTGCTATATGAGCTTTTAGCCTAGAAACGCTTCTAGAAAATGAGGCTACTTCATTATTGCCAATTTCTATACCAGAGCCTGGCGCAGGAAATTAAAATTGGAGATATGTAAACACGAGAGAATCATTTACATCTGAAATCCAGTCCTATCTGAATTGCAGACGGAGCAGATGCTGAGCTAGATTTAGCCCTATTCTAAATCAATCTTTCTTGAATGGAAGTGCACCTGCTTGCAAATGGACTGATTCTGTCCATCTGTCTTATCCAGAGTGCACGCAGCATCTTACTTATCACCCAAATATCTAAACAAGGGCTTAATGCAGTATAACACCAGTACTCATGAATGTGTAAAATCCCTTGAGAGGTGTAGTTGTGACTACCTAACCCCCTGATTCAGAGAGCAATAAGTCAATAGGAGGGCTTCTCCCATCAACATAGGGAGGTGGAGTATCTATACAGAGAGGAGAAAGTCCTCTGTCAGCGGAGATAGTGTCTTCACTAACCATTAAAGTGGAGGAACCCCACTGCTGCCGCATAAACCTGAACAGTTGAACAGACAATAAGACTCATGGTGTGAGAGAGAATTTTTTAACATCTTAAGAGAATAGATACCTGATTATCAAGTCTAGAAATGCAGATTCCCAAATAAGAAGGAAACCTGCAGGATTTCATAGCTTGCTGCCCATAATTCTGACTATCTAGTCCTTTGACAGTACTTCATTTTAACTCCCTGTCATCTTCCTGGATATTTCATTTGCCTTTGGGGTGCGTGGGTTTGAAAGAATGTAGGACTACATTCTAAAAGATGGGAAGGAGATATAGCTGTTTTACTGCATTCAGAATAGGTTTCCTAGGTATTAGAAATAACAAATATATTTTTGCCACGTAAGGGCATCTTTGAAAGGCTATTTTTCAATGAAATATGGAAAACTGTATCTGCCCATCCTACCTGGGAAAAGTCCTTTTGTGTCAGGAATTTCTCTATTTAATAATACTTTGTAGATTCGTTGTAGTAGTACTCAGAAAATTGTAGACCATTTGACATTAAACTTTGCCAGCTAAGCTTTTATATACATTTAATATTTTTTCAAGGTGAAAAAAATCAGGCTGACTAAATATGCTACACAGTTTCTTTTTTCTTGCCAAATGGATTATTCTTAACCTGAAAGTTCATTATTTCATTATTTCTTATGGAGGATGTCAATGTCTTCTTGAACTGAAGGGCTGTCCTTAAGGAGTATAGCTTCAAGTTGATGAATTAACCACGAGTTCTACTAACCTATCTTTCTAAGACAGCATCTAAGGGCATGTCTACACTAGGAAATTCTTTTGAAATAACATTTCAAAACAGTAACTCAGATTTTGCAAAGTGCACAGCAGTCAGTAGCTATTACTGAGAGCAATTGTGTTATTCATATCCACAATGGCTCAGGTAACTATTGGCTGGTTAGACTGACATCACTGTTGAAAAAATGACAGAAAAGCTGATAGGTTTCAACTAATAAAGAAATAAAGCACGGGAATTATCATTAACATGGCTCTATGGAAAATAGGTCTTGTCAACCCTGATTTCATTATTTGATAAGATGAAAAATTCGCTTGATAGCGGGAACAGCATAGGTGTCATATCTTTAGACTTCTGTAAAGTAAAGCCCTGAAAATCTGTGGATATCCACTTTATACCCACGGTTCTCCACATTCGCGAATGTAGATGCAGATAAAAATTTTTTATCAAGAATCCTGAAAATGTTTATATCCTCGGGTTGCCTAGATCTGGCCACTGAGGCTTAGGGCCTCCCCCAGCATTGGGGAGCCTGTGCTGGCACTCTAGTCCCCGTTTCCCTGCAACCCCCGGCTCCTGACTGATTTTTCTGTGGGTGAGCGGCCTCTGACCCAAAAAAGTTTTCCTGCCCCTGCATTAAATCATCTAGTTTGACTTTCTGTATGACACAGGTCATTAAACATCACCCCTGGATTACCTGTATTAACCCGATAAGTTGTGTTTAATGTTTTTATCTTACAAAAAGGCATTCAGTCTTGATTTGAAAACATCAAGAAATACCAGATTCCCTTGGTAGTTTGTTTCAGTGGTTAGTCACTTTTGGAATGCCCCGTAGACAGTATGAGTCAAATGCCTTTACGGTAGAGTCCTGGGTAGATACAAAATTTGTGTCTGCTTGTGTATCTCAAAAAGAGGATTGTAGGGATGGATTGTAAGGATGTCAACGTGTACTCAGCTATACAATTAACCAATAAACCTGAGCTTATTGGTTAATCTTGTCGCCTACACACATTTCCTCCCCCCTTGCTGCCTCTGTATCAGAGGCAGCAGGCGGTGGGAGTGGGATCCAGGGTCTATGAGGACCAGGGCGTAAGTAGTCTCCCCACAAGCACCAGATTTGCCACCCCTCCCATCTCCACACTGCTGCCTCTGATAGAGAGGCAGCAGCATGGAGAGTGAGGGGGGCAGGGTGGAGCCGATATGTGCAGGAAGATGGCTTTCAAGCAGTTTCTTTGTATGTGCCAGCTCCATGGACCCTCCTGCCCCCCTTTGCTGTCTACTACAGAGGCAGCGGGGGGAGCGGAGAAGGCAGGAGCTGGTGTTGTGGGGAGCTTAAAAGCCAGTGCCTGCCAGCACCAGCTCTGTGGTGCCAACCTCCTCCCCTTCCCCCCTGTGGCCTGAGCTTACTGCAGACAGAGGCTGGTCCATGGCAGCAGCTCCTGTCCATTGGGGGTCCGAGCTCCCACTGACAGGGGCTGCTGCTGCAGACCAGCCACTATCTGCAGGGAGCTCGGACCCCCAATGGACAGGGGCTGTTGCCATGGACCAGTGTCTGTCTGTTGGGAGCTTGGGTCCCCCTGCGAACAGGGGCTGCCATCCACAGGGAGTTTGCACCCCCGCGAACAGGGGCTGCTGCCTCTGTATAAGAGGCAGCAGTGCGGGGCGGCAGGCAGGTGGTCTGCGCAGGGAGCTGTTTTTTAAATAGCTGATATAGAGGCAGCAGCACAGGGTGGCAGGGAGTTCCCTGGGGATGGGGATGGGAGTGCACTGGTTGCTAGCCCCACTCACATGGACTATTGATTAGTCGTGTAGCAGCTAAGATTTCATGAGATTATATGACTATTCAATTACACAATTTCTAACATCCCTAATGGCTATCTCCATCGATATTTGCAGATGGAGTCTCAGAATTTGAGTCTCAGTCTGACCTTTACACAATGCCTGGATTCATATCTGTTCAATTTTAGAAATAGGTTTGATCTATGCACTGGGATCTAGACCAGGACATGTTTCAAAGAATTGGTTTGGTCCCTTTCTGCTTCTCATCAGTAACAGCAGAGATACCTGTGGGGATGCTGATAGACCAGGCTGTGCCAGACTGTATTTAGGTCAATTAACTTGTGTATGAGTATAGATCCAAGTTATTGTTCAATGAATAAGAATGTATCCGAGTACTTAAATTTCATGAAAACTATCAGGATGTTAACATGCACTGTTTTTACTTATCTGTTTCCTGTTGTAACATAATAAACATTTATTTTGTAAATACCTCTGTAATTAAATAACTCAGATGTCAGTGAAGCCTTTTGAAATGCTAATGAAGGACTTTTCTAGAAAACAGTGCTAATTCCAAGGAAAATGGGCATTGTGTGTGATAACCGGAGGCTAGTGAGTCAAAGCATATTCCTCACTCACCATCTTCAAAGGATAAGCCCAGAGAGACTGTCAGCTTGTTTCCTGTAGAAGAGCTAGAAGATGGGATTCAAAGAAAGAATCTTTGTCTCTGAACTGGTTGGACTCTTATAGGGAAGTATACCAGATGCAAGATGGAAATTCCCCAGAGACAATCTGTGTAGCCTGAAAAGACTTTTGGAAAACTGGCAGTTTTTTATATCACTGCCAGCATTTGGAATTACAAACTATGAAACACTATAGATATATAGTCCACCACTTGCCAACTTTTCCCCAGGACCGATCCAGGTTAAGGGGAGGAGACTTCTCAGGCTGCCCACTGGCTTATCCCTGCAGCGGTGGGGACAGTGTGACATGGTAGGCAGCTGCTGCCAACTGCTCCCCAGGACTGGCCTGGAGCAGCGAGAGCCACATGGAATGGTGGGCGGCTGCTCCCTGGGGTTGGGGCCCTTGCTGCTCTGCTATGGCTGTTCAGGAGTATAACTGTCCCCTGTGTTTGCTGCTCCATTGTAAAGACTTGTGAGTATAACTGTCCCTGCTGGAATGAGGTGTACTGGTATTTCGAATTAGAGAGCCTAATTCGAACTACCTACTCCGTGCCGCGTGTAGCCGCGGGAACAGAGTCCGCGCTAAGGGGGATTTAAAAATTATGGCACCCGGCAAGATGCAAATGAAGCCCTGGATATTGCTTCATTTGCAACTTCGAATGCCTACATTAGCCACCCTAGTTCGAACTAGGGTGGCAGTGTAGACATACCCTAATAGATTAGATGCCAAACTTGTTTTGATTAGATGCCAAATGATCTGGGGTAGAGACTGGTCTTTTGGGACTGAAAGCACATGATATCATAGGGTATCTGCCTTGTTTCTGACACTCTGCCTTGAGTGGTGAGACAGTGTGATACATGCATTACATATTATATATAATTTTACCCATTGATGAAATTTCTAGCATGAAACAGATATTGACTCTTCTTGCAAAACTGTTCTGGTTTTGTTTTTTAAATAAAGCAGAGATTTAAATTAGGGAGAGAATATATGTTTTATTTTTTTAGTACTAACATAAGAGCACACAGAGGAAGGTCACGACTATCAAACCCATTAGGCAGAATCACAACAGATCACCGGAAATCCTTTTGTTATATTTTGTTCTTTGGAAACCAAGATAAGAAATAGGAATGCCCGGTCCTACCATTTGCCCACCCATAAAGTATCCATTTAAGAGTTAACAACAAACAGGCATCCCAAAAGCTCATTTCGTTGTCTTGGGCTGTGTCCTTGCAGTTTTGCAGATTATATCGGAAATCAACAAAAAATGCATGCTGTAGACCGTGATTTATCATACAGATTGGAGGACATTATGGAGAAAACTTGGTTCTTGCCCAAGTTGGGCATACAGTAGGAAGAGCGGCAGGAGAGGCTAAGCATCTGGTGCAGGACACTTCTTGCTTTTGCAGAGCAGGATGGTCTAGGCAGATGGCCACATGCATTGCCAAGCCCTGTCTATTGCTTTTCTGATAAGGAACAACTTGCCAGTTTATGCTGTTCTGGACTAGATCATGCCACTGAACAAGGCCACCCCCCTGCATAACCTGTTTATATTGGTCCAATCAGCAGAACATGGCCCTTTGACCATGTGGTGCATAGGCTGGCATGTTAGAGGTGCTCAACTAATAATGCTTTCTGAAGGCTGAAAAAAGCCTATTGAAGCCTATGGAAGGACTTTCATTGGCTTCAATGGGCTTTAGACCAGGTCTTTCAGTACTGTTACAAAATCACTGGGAGAAAAGCTTTTATAATTTTATAATTCTTTATTCCCCAACTTGTTCAGCCACACTGCACAAGGAAGAATGTTTCCATATGGTAAAGAAAATTGTGGCAAAATTATTCCTCCTTATAATTTGAGTCTACTTTTTCTTTAAAATATTGTATATAACACTAGAACTTACAGTGGAGTGCTTAAAGTGCTTGATAATATCACGGGGGAAAATGGCACAGTGTAATTATCAATGATTATTTCCGACAACAGCAGAATACTTCAGAGAAGAAATGAGACAGCTCTATTTGTTAGAATACTTTACAATTCATAATAGGATGACATCACATAAGAAACAAATCATATTATTCAATATATGAAAGAGGCATGAATAGTGTACTCAGGAAAGGCATGCACTAAATTTTCCAATTTGATATGTGAACAATGGAAAATAAGTTTTACAAGGATTAGACTGACTAAGGAAATACTTGATATTTAAGGTATTTGAAAATCAGATACAATTTTTCTTTTAAAAGGGCAAAACAACTCTCCTTGTTACTTAATTTTCAGTTAATATAATTAGTTATTTTTAACTTCTCAGAATTCTAAATAATATCTGAATCTTCTTTCATTGGATAAAAGGGCACCTTGTGGGGAACTTAATTCAGATAGTAATAGAGGAAGCCAAAGCTATGACAATGCCATGATGCAATTCTGGCCTGCATATTTATACCTGCCTCTGGAAATTTCCACTACACGCATCTGATGAAGTGGGACTTTGCCCACGAAAGCTTATGCTCCTACACTTCAGTTAGTCTATAAGGTGCCACAGGACTCCTCGCCGATGATGCAATTTAGTGAACATTTATCTTACACTGGTAATCGAACAATTACAACTGAAATGAGATTGGAAATAATCTTGTCTTCTATAAACTTTGCACCTGGAAGACAATATATCTGTTTAATACCTTACCATTTCTTTCATTCCGTGCTAAACAGGCAGCTCTCAGCTCCAGCTGTATAGTCACATAAGGCATTACTGCTAGTTTTCTAAAAAGCTGGCTTAATTAATATAAATAGCTGTCATCCATTTATTCCAATTACATTTTTCCTCCAACTCAAAAGCAATATGCATCTTGCTTAGTTTACCTCATGCCTGGATACATTTGAGAGCATGAGAAATGCAATTCCAGTTAACTCAAGAGTAACAGGAAAATGCCATTTCCCATCAGTTACCCCATCAACTCTATCCGTTGTTCATAAACATTTTAAGGTAAGTATTGGCTGTTACTATCCTAGTAATAAAATATAAGCTAAGTCAAGTGAATTTAAAAATATTGAAAAATTATGATACAATGAATTTGTTTTTCAACCATTTTAATGAAGATTGTACTGCTGGTTGTACGTATCACAACCCAATTCCACAATAAATCTGCTTCCTTAGCAGACATTTATTTATAAAGAAAGTACTGAATAATCTTTTCTAGAAAGATAATTCCTTCATCATGTCAGATCTAATTGTAATCAAACTCCCATGTACTTTAAATAATCACATTGTGCACTTACCAAACATGAATGACAAGGAACAGCTATCCTAAAATGGAATTCTCCAAAATTTCAGCTTGTGTCATTGTCTGGTTCTGATTTCCATTGTCTTCTTGATTTGAGCAATTAGACTAACTCTCCCAGGCATTTTCAGAAGTGTTGCTGCTGTAAGTTTTATTACTAGGCTGAGCCAGTGCCTATAGTCAATGGAAAGACTTCCATTATTTTCTCTGGCACTGACTCAGCCACTAAAGTTTAGGAATTTCAGTGATACATGTTGCAACATTTAAGTGTCATTGTGAATCTGGGTCTATCATGTTACAAGAGGAACTTCGGCCCAAATCCTTGAAGTTGTTTAAGCACCTAACTGTGAATGAGGCATCTAAATATCTTTTAATATTGGAGACAAAATGCCTCTCTTAAGGTACTGAAGCCCAGATTCACAGAGGCACCTAGGCATTGCAAAACTGAGTATTGCAATACGTCTTTCCTACACAATACATTCAGGATGACAGCTCCACAAAAGTCAGCACATCAGGTGGAGAATCCCCTAGGCTAGCCAATAGCACATGCCAATGAGATGGGTGTGTCCTAAGCCCTGCCCCTTCGTGGAATTAAGTGTCTACATTTACACTTGAAGGATCAGCCAATCAGCCCTTTAGTTTCTACAGCCACATACCCTCTCCAATAGTGAGGTGTTTAAGCTATTTCTTGCAAGAACACCACCTGTATACACCTAACCCTAAATGGCAGTGGGGAAGAAAGAAGAGGAGGTTTGAAGAATTGACATAAGCCCACTGGTGAGAGGATTCACCCAGGATGTGGGAGATCCTGGCTCAATTATCCTTTGCCTAAGACTCTCAGGTAAGTGCTTTAACAACTGGGGTATGTGAATGCATCACTCGTTCTCTCCTGCTGAGGTTGTTCCACTTTGTGTATTGTGCACACACAGAAACCCAGAGAGAATGACTCCCCTTCAGTGATTTTATTGGCGCTAGGCATGCATGGAACATACCTACCCAATACTGTCACACATGAGAAATAATCCTAGCTTCACCTGATTTAAGAATCATCCTGGGGCTCAGGCTGAAAAAGACATCCAGGAGCCTCATATCAAGGGGCAGAAATGTAGCTGTCTAACGGGCATTTACAGTGAATATTTAGATGCAGAGGGTTAGGCAGCAACTCACTGTAGGCTTTGAGATTTCATAGATTCCAAGGCAAGAAGGGAGTACTGTGATAATCTAGTTTGACTTCCTGTATAGCACAGGCCATAAATACTCCTGAAAATAATTCCAGTGGTACCTGAATTTTGAACTGAAACACTGAAGTTCTTTTGTCAATCTGAGCCTGAGTGGTGAATATTCACTGAAGTCACCTAAATGGGACTGGGACCAGGGCAAGAGAATCGCAAAGCAAACGTGAACACTTCTGACCCTCTGGATGGGATGGGAAACACTCCCATTGTCTCCCGTACACACTTAATGAATTAACATATTTAATTAACAGTATTTTATAACCATTGTGTCTGCAAAAATGCATATTTCCTGCAATAAGAAAAAATGATTCTTATAAAAAAAGCTGTGTGTGAAATGTATATTCATAACAAAATAATTGCTACTCACACGTCAGAATGTTGATGATGTTCTCCACATTCAGAGATCAGATCCAATGCTCTGCATTACTTTCCCCTTTGTTTGAATCATGCCATACATCCTAGCAATTAAAGAATGGTCATGCACTCTGCAAAAACAGGTCACTTTTTAATTATATGTAAAAGAGTGGTTTGTGAACTTCCGTATCAATGTGATTTCTTGCAATAAAGACTATCTGTAAAACACGAAGATGTTTCTGTTGGTCCTCTAGCTATCTTGATTTTACTCTCCCCACAAATTCTTTTTCTGTTTGTTTGTAAGAATCCTTAAAACATTTTAAATGCCATTCATTTATATTTAACTTCTAATATTTTAAAAAAATATGATATGATTCTATTGTGATTCCCTCCTTTCTACTAGATTTGGATTTATTCCTCTCTCACTAAGTGGCTTTACTGAGTAATTTTCTTTAGTTCATCTAATCTCTCTTTACTTTACCTTCTAATGCAGGGGTTCTCAAACTTCATTGAAATCCCCTTCTAACCACAAAAATTACTGCATGATCCCAGGAGAGGGGACCAACGCCTGAGCTCTTGGTGGCCATAAAACCTGATCCCTGTCACCCAGGGAACAAGCCAAATATTGAGTCCCACCATGGAAGGCTGAAGCTTTTGGCTGCAGTTTCAATGCCAGTGGGGAAGTTTGGGCTTTTGCTTCAGGCCCAAGCCACAGCAAGTCTAGTCATGGCAACCTCATTAAAACAGGATTGCAACCCCTTTCGGTCCTGACCCACAGTTTGAAAATCCCTGTTCTAATGTTTCTGTTCGCTGGTGTCTTCCAGTGTGCATGAATGCACTTCTTAACATATTCAAACCACCTTGGTGCCACTTTAGAGCCAGAGGAAAGTGGCCATGATGGGGCAATAGATACAACTAGCAAAGCTGTAGATTTGTCAAGGCTAACTCAGCATCACGGGCCAGGAGACAGGTGGCTGGAAGATGAGTGGTTGGTGTATTTCTATGTCCCGTTTTTCTGTTGTTTGTTTGTATTTTTGGGTTTATTTGTTTTAGGGTTTTTTTGGATGCCATGAGACCTCAGAAAGGACCAGGCTACTAGGTGAAAGTAAGAATATCATCAGGGTTGCCTCAGGAGCTAAACCATCTCCCAGCAACTCTAGGACCTGGGAGACCTGTGTCAGGATCTGGAGCAACAAAGAAATGAATTTGGCCGTTCCCTACCTACAGCCTCCAATAATTATATTGTCACATTATAATGTGAGAAAATGTGATTATCCCTACGGCTTATAGTTATGGAAGTTAATGGGATTTTCCCCAGGCCCCTTGTTAGAAGGTCTGTCTCATTTCTTCTCTTTACTCCATGATCCTTTTTCTCCCACCTCACCTCCTAATAACTTCCTCCACCAGGCCACTTTCTTGTTGGTAGGTTTTTCCATGTACATTATCAGAAAAAAAGAAAAAAAGAATGATGAGGAGATCAGGTGAGGAATTCTTCCATGCAAACACTTTCCCATGGGCATCCCTATAGAAGAAGGTAACATCAGAAAAACTAACTTAAAATCTTCATGAAGGAAAACCACACATCTTCCCTGAGAGTCTGCACTGACCTGCACACAAAAACATGGCTACTTGCCCCTACTGACAGCAGAGTCCTTTGAGATCTGGAGGCATAGATCACAAAAAACTAAGATATTGCATTTGCACAGCTAAACTCCCCACACTGCTCATTCTCTCTTCAGTTAATCCCTTTATTTCCTCAGGGCTTCCTCCATTTTCACGAGCCCCAGTTTATCGTGGTGGCATCAGCCCTTCAACCTGCAGTTTGGCCAAAGCTAGATAATGTAGAGGCATATAAAGTATGTGAAGGAGATTGTATCTGAATACTCAAGAAAATCTTGGTTAATGCATATCTGGAAAGAGGAAACATTTCTAGATCGAATCTTCTCTTCTCTCCTGTCCCTAGAGGAACACAGCCATGCTGATATTTTTCTCTTCTGTAAATTGCATAAGTAGCAATATTAAGAAGTTATAAGAATCATTCTCTGAAATATCAGTTTCATTATCAAGAGTAATTATCAAGGAGCATTTTAACACACTTTGGTTCATCATAATTATAACAAGCCTGATAGTGCTTATTATGTTAGTTTTAATTCACTCTAAGTGATGAATGCTACTCATTATCTTAATAAGGAAATATAAAAGCTGCAACAATTCTTTTCTGTACTGTACCTTAAGATGCTAAGTCACAGGCTCAAGCATAAAAATTTTCTCAGGAAGAAATATGGGCACCTATACTAGCATACAACTAAGTTATTATGAAGGAATTCTTGGAATTAAAGATGGTACTCCAAAAATAATTACTGTTTAACATTTTTATTTGAAAAGTATTCTAATTCTCTTTTTAATTAAACCAGAGCCCCAAGAGTTGCATTTGTAATGGTAAATCACTGAATTTAGCAACCTTCCCACGCACACATACAGATTTCTTTTCCCCTCCCCTTATTTAGATGTCAAAAACTATTTCCAATATTCAATAAATGCAGACGAATCTATAAATAAATACATCAATATGAAACAGCTAAAAAGAGATATCAGGAAAAATAAAAATAACGATTTAATATTAACTTAATCATATTGCATATATTCATGTTATTTCCTTAAAAAAAAAAAAACTACAGCCCTGTGTAACACCAATTCAGGAATGAATCCCTATTTAGGGTATGGGTAATTTAACCTGATCCTGAAATCTCATCCATCTTAGTTACTGTGATGTCACTATGTCAGTGTGCACATTACAGCCTGAGTCCCGACGATGTGAAGAGCTCTTTTATATTGATAATTGCACGTCCATCAGAGTAGGGTTTATGTTTTTGTCTTATAACTTCATTCAGGAGCATTGATTTGAGGTGAAATTTGGAATTTTGAATATCAAGTTGACTAAGCTCCTTTAATTGGTATAATGCTAATTATACACTGACATTGTTCATAACAGACACAGGACAAAAGGAATTGTCTAAGATTACGAATGTTAGCATCTAAATAATCCTATTTAGCCTTTGAAGTTGAAATACTTTCCAGTGGGGATGAGATTAGGAAGGAGGCAGTATTCATATTTCACTGAAGTACACATAATTTACCATTCTAAGAATTTACCACTGCAAAAAGACAGTAAATATTTTCTGGGTGAGGCCTATTGCTTGTCTCGAGATATTTTTCAGCAATTTCAAATTAACATTTGTATATCTGCTTACATTGTGATGGCTCATATTGGCACCTACTATACTCTCAAACACTGCTGTGACAAAAGTTTAAAAAGCTTTGTCTATCTATCTATCTATTTATCTGAATTTGTGCATCTGTTTGTCTGTGTGTCTGTCTATGAATCCATTTGTTCAAGAACTCCTCCTCTGGATGGGCTGCTGCCCTCTCCCCCCGGAATCCTGCCACCCCCCAAACAGACTGGAGGTCATGGAACCCTACTCCCTACCCCAGAGGAGCCACCAGTTGGGTAGTGCAACCCTGGACCCTCTGGAGGAGCCACTGACCAGAGAGTGCACCCCTGATTCCCCAAGAGGAGCTGTTGCCACCCTCGCCACCTCAGCCCTGGTAAGCTCCCCCTCCCAGCTCCTTACCTTAGGTCCCCTGATCAGAGTCCTGCACTTCCCATGCAACACTGGATACATCTGCTAGTACATAAATAAATACGACTTTTAAAGCACAGTATGAGCTGAGAATATACAGAATGTAACAAGAATTGTGGATAAACAGAGTATCTGTAGTTTTCTCATGCACGCAAATCTCAGAGGTTTCTATTGTTAAGACAATGGCTTATTGTTGATCTTTTTGTTCCAGAGGGGATTATGCTGTATGTGCTTCAATACCACATTTACAGTCCTCTTCATGAAAATTGTTCTAACAGCAGCACCTGTACCCATGAGGCTATGCTGGGAGAATGTTCATTGGGTGTTACAAAGTAACTGTGCCATCACAGCTGCAATCATTTATAGTGCTCAAGCCCCTAGTTTTCTTCAGAAGAAACTAGAGGCAAAGCAAATAAGTGATGGTCACATAAACACCACCCTATACCAGAAACCTATTGACCACTGTACTTACCTACATAACTTGACTCCAGCTTTTATCAAGGACACAAAGTCCATATCTAGCCAAGCCCCAAGATATGACCACATTTGTTCTGTTCCTTCAGAGGGAGGAAAACACCCACAAGATCTTTATTAAGCGTTTTTAAAACTACAATGTCCACATGGGGAAGTGAGGAAACAGATTGACAGATGGGTACACAGAAGCTATCCATTACAGGACAAGCTCAACAAGGAAAATTACAGAAGTCCACTGACATCACCAACAGCATATTATTGACCATTTACAATCTATCCTGGAAAATGATCCTTCATCCTCACAGACCATGGGAGACAGGTCAGTCCTCACTTACAAACAGTCCCCCAACCTGAAGCACATACTCATCAGCAACTACAGAGCATACCACAAAAACACCAACCCAGAAAACAATCCCTGCAACAAATCCCCTTCCCAACTCTGCCTGCATATCTATTCAAGTGACACCATCATAGGACCTGTCTACATAAGCCACAGCATCAAGAACCCATTCACCTGCGTGTCTACTAATGTGATATAGTGTTATTTTGAATGTATTATGTGCCAGCAATACCTCTCTGCCATGTACATTGGCCAAACCAGATAGTCTGTATGCAAAAGAATAGATGGATGCAAATCAAACATCAAGATAACATTAAAAAACCAGTAGAAAATGTGAATATCCCTGAGCACTCAGCAAGAGATTTTAAAGTGGTAATTCTTCAACAACAATGAAAACCTCCAAAAAAAGACTTCAAAGTGAAACTACCGAGTTGCAATTCATTTCCAAACTTGACACTATTAATCTGAGTTTGAATAGAGCCTTGGAATGGCTGGCTCACTACAAAAGCAAATTTCCTTCCTTTGGTTTTCACACCTCTTAATCAGCCGTTGGGAGTGGGCAACATCCACCCTAACTGAATTGTCCTCACTAGCACTAGCATTCCATTTGATAAGGTAACATCCTTCTTTTTCCTGTTTTAGTATATTAATGCCTGTCTCCATAATTTCCACTCCATTCCTCTGATGAAGTGGGATTTTATTCATGAAAACGTATGCCCAAATAAATCTGTTAGGGTACATCTACACTACAGGACAAGTCAAATTAAGATATACAACTTCAGCTACGTTACTTACGTAGCTGAAGTCAAAGTACCTTAACTTGGCTTTTGGTGCTGTCTACACTGCAGGAAATCGAAGGGAGAACACTCTCCCTTCAACTTCCCTTACTCCTCATGAAAGCAGGGTTACCGGCATCAACCAGAAGGCCCCTCTCAATTCAAATTAGCTGTTTTAACGAAACCGCTAATTCGAACCCTGGAAAATTGGCAGCGGCAGCTTCAATCTTCCTCTGTAGTATAGACATACAATAAGTCATTCATGTGCCATGGGATTCCTCATTGTTTTTAGGGGCAGGGCAGTGAGGGATCATTCATTGAAGGTTTTTCCTCCCTGTCATGGTTCATCACAGTCTCAATCTGCAGATTTTGAAGACATACTGAAAGGGCTTGTCTGATCTCCCAAATTTTTCCTGAGAGGAAGAATAAAAGAGTAGATAAA
Organism: Pelodiscus sinensis; assembly: GCF_052426305.1. Taxonomy (NCBI): domain Eukaryota; kingdom Metazoa; phylum Chordata; order Testudines; family Trionychidae; genus Pelodiscus; species Pelodiscus sinensis. The sequence continues at coordinate 91,286,547 of NC_143053.1, forward strand.
AATAAATGTTCCAACATCTTCTGGTGGGCACCTATTTTCAAATAATAAAAGGAAATTACTTCAATTTTAATTAATTAATTAAATGCAAGGAACAGTGCTTCATTAGACTCCACCAATATAATACCCTACCAAACATCTAATGAGGAAATTTAGAAGCAATTCTCCAGTTATTATTTAATCAGCTCTCTTCTAGTTTGAGCAATGTTATCACGCCAAGTTTCCTCATATACATTCTGATCCTGTAAGCTGCTCTGTATGGTCAGATCTAGGCACATATAGAAAGCTCAATATGGACTTCAAGCAAGCCCCAAGAACTCACCTACATGGGACAACTTGCAGCTCTGAGATCTTAGGCTACGTCTACACTGCAGGCTTCTTGCGTAAGAATGGTCATTCTTGAGCAAAAACTTACGGAGCGTCTACTACACTGCACGCGTGTTCTTGCGCAAGTAAATTAACAGTAAAACATCAGAAAAGAGGGCTTCTTGCACAAGAGTTATTCCTCTCCCCACAAGGAATAAGCCCTCTTGTGCAAGAGCTCTTGCGCAAGAAGGCAGTGTGAACGGGCAACAGGGGTTTCTTGTTCAAGAAACTCTATGGCCAAAATGGCCACCAAAGCTTTCTTGCACAAGAGAACGTCCACACTGCCATGGATGCTCTTGTGGAAAGGCACATGGCAGTGTGGATGCACTCTTCCACAAGAATTTTTGCACAAGAACTCTTGCGCAAAACAGTTCTTGCTCAAGAAGCCTGCAGTGTAGATGTAGCCTCAGTGTTTTAGTGAAATCTGCAGGGGAAAAACAGGGAAATCTTTTTCTAAGAGTATTGTTTTAGTCTGTCATTACCAAATAAAGTAAAATAATAAAAATATGTATTATGGACTTTGCCTACATTCAAAAAGAAAAATCATTTGCATTTTCTTTCATCATTTCTTGCAGTAACCACAATATGTTAGCAAATACAGAGGAAGGAACAACTCCCTATCTGAGACACTCACAGTCTTTAGTAAAACTTAAACAACAAATGGTCTGGTAGACTATTATTAGTCTTTAAAGTGTTACCAGACCATTTGTTGTTTTTTAAGTTTATCTTGTACATACTAACTTGGCTACCCCCTGAAGTCTTCAGTAGGAAATTATTTTGATGAAGAAACATTCTTTTTTTTCCCTGGACTAAAAATTATAATTGATAATTATAATTTGACACTGATTTCAATGGGGCCAGGACTTGACTCCGAAAAAAAATAACTCACATATCTCGTTTTACTGTACACGCTATTTAATTCAATTTTGCATGCTGAACCTCTCTGGTCTGGGACTTTGGTCCAGCAACATCTGTGGTTCAGCAGCAATCACACATTGCATAAGCAGAGAGCACTGGTAGTTTGGAGTGGGGATTTACTGGGAGTCTAGCTGCAGAGGGGTCGGCAGTTGGGAGCCTGGCTGAAATTGAGTCAGGCCTGTGGCCAGGGGACTGACAGCCAGAAGCTCGGCCAGGTTCAGGAGTAGATTCTGGCAGGAGGCCGGTGTCAGAAGTGCCAGCAAAGAGGAGCACATTGAGGGTCGTAAGCAGAACTGGGCTGGGAGCCCAGAGTTACAGAGCCTGGTGGCCAGGGTCAGCAGCCAGGAGAGATATAGCTACACAGCAACGTTATTTCAGAATAACTATGCAGGCATCTACACAGCAATAGTGTCACTTCACATTTATTTTGAAATAATGGATGGCTTATTTTAGTGTTGGTAAATCTCATTCTACGAGGAATAATGCCTTTTCTGAAATAGTTATTTCAAAATAGGGGCTGTGTAGACAGGGCAGCTGAAGTTATTTCAAAATAAGGAGCCTTCAGCCCTTCCCATGGTGCCTTGCTGGCCGCTCTGTCTACACTCATCCAAACTCTATAGTTCCCCTTTCCCCTGGAGCACTTGAAGGTGCAGCCTTAGGGCAAAGAGATTATGTTTCACAGGAGGACCTGACAGCCCTGAGCCACCCAGCAGCTGCCACTCCCTCCGATTTTGCACAAAATGAGCCAGTCTGCTGGTCCCACCCAGCTCTCCACTGCTCACAGGGAGCAGTCAGACAGCTCCCAGGAGCCTGCCTGGGCCCAAAAGAGGCGTGCTCCTTCCTGGCCTGGTGCGGAGATCCTGAACCTTATCGAGGTCTGTGAAGAGGAGACAAACCTCCAGGATCTCCGCACCAGATGCAGGAATGTGGATGTCCATGGCCAGATGGTCAAGAGCCTGTCCAACAAGGGGCACATCCACACACAGGAGCAGTTGCGGATGGAGGCAAAAGAGCTTCACTAGGCATATGCCAGGACCTGAGAGCATAGCTCCTGCTCCAGAGCAGAAACACCACACCTGACACTTCTATGAAGACTTGGACTGTATCCCAGGGGGTGGTTCAGTCCTCTCCTCCTCCGATAATGTACTTAGGGCTCAAGATGCCCACTGTCATCCTCCCAGGGAACAGAGATGTGGAGGAGGAGGAGGAGGAACTGGACAAGGCCAGCACCATCACCTTCCTGACCCTCGAGCTGGTACCCCACACTCTGGACCTGTCCCAGGTATCGTTCAAGGCTGGGGAATATACATCACATTCCCTACGCACACAGGTTGGAAGGGGTGGGAGGCGAGGGACTGGGGCATGTGCCTCGCTAGGCCTTTGCTGCCTGGGTATTGCACAACAGCCGGCGCATGTGTGTGCATGTGGCACAGCTGTCCAGGGCACACAGCCCCAGCAGGCTGCACGTTGAGTAATTTGTGCTATTGGCCACAGGGTGACTGGAGAGACCTGCCATACTCAAGACGGTACGGTGGGTCACCCTCCCTCCACCAGCTACCACTAGAAGGTGGCTGGGGACATGGAGACAGACACACGCGCACACACAACCTCCATAGTGCCGCACACAGCACACAAGCTTGCCCACACTCCCTGGGCAGCATCCACTCCTGGGGACAGCATGGTGAGGCGCAGGAGCGTTTACTAGTCTCACACACCTCCGCACAACACCCTGTTCCCCTCTCCCTCAACAGGCAGGGGTAAAGTTCTCTCTCTGCAGGATGCTGTGCCTGTAGATGTGGTCAGCCTCTGCCCCCAACCCTGGCAGGAAGCCTCCCCCTTCTGCTCACAAATATTGTGAAGGACAACATACAGCCACCATGTGTGGGACGTTCTGTTCCCCAATGTCCAACTGGGTGACGAGGCATCTGAAACATACCTTCAAATGGCCAAAGGTGCCATCCACAAGGTGCAGTTGGGGAAAAAAGTTCTGGCATGCAGCTTCTGGAAGATGCTCAGGTTGCAAAAGACATGAGCGTTGTGGGCCTTCTCCAACCAGCCGATGTAGTTGTCCGTAAACTGGCCCCAGTGGTCCATGATGGCTTTCAGGACCATTGAAAAGTATCCCTTCCAGTTGATGTAGACAGAAGTCTGGAGTTGGGGGCCTGGATGGAGATCAATAGTCAGCCTCACCACCTGAAGAAGGAGACAAAGAGAATCATAGAATAGTTAGAGCCCTCAGAAGGTCCCTGAGCCCAACCCTCACTCCTCCAACACACACCAGGAGCAAACCCCACACTTACCTCATCCCCCAACAGGTCTTTGAGAGGGTGGGATTGAAAAACCTTCCAGGAAGAGAGCTTGCACCACCACCATCCACTTCCCCTTTCTCTAGGGAACCCCATTCCAGCAGTCCATTCCCCTCCTGGAACAATGGCCCAAAAGCACCATTCCTGCATGACTGTGGTCCTGATTGTCAACCTCCCCACACCAAAATGGTTCCCGACAGACCAGTAGTGCTCCGGCGTGGCGAGCTTCCACATGGCAATGGCGACGCACTTCTGGAGGAAGATGGCAGGTCTCAATGTGAGTGTCCCATCGCCTGTGGACACGGGTGAGCCACTCACAGAGCTCCAGAACGGTGTCCTTCATCTGAAAATTCTGGAGCCACTGTTGGTTTTCCCACCACTCCATGATGAGCCAGTCCCACCAGTCGGCACTGGTGTCCAGGTGCCAGAAGCGGCAGTGCACGATGTGCAGGGAAAAGTGGGTGGGATCCAGCTGCAAGAGCCACACCCACAGAGCGGCAAGGAGGATCTCCAAGATGAGCAGGGGGATGGGTTCCTGCAGAAACTGTTGCATGAGGTACAGCACACGCTGCAATAGCTGTCGACTGTCCAGAGGCAGCTCCGGCTTCATAGATGGATTTGTGAGGTGTCCTCAGGGGCAATCACAGCAGGCAAAAGAAAAGGGTTTGTTGTGCCTCAGTGAGGTAGGCAAAGGAAAAAAGCCTGAGACACTGCTGTACAAGGGGGTCTCTTTTAGCAAGAGCCTCAGATAGCCTCAGGAAGTAACTGCTGTCCTGATACCCTAACTAAAGTAGTTCTGGATGTCCTTAAATATGATTTAGTGTCCAGTCAACATGGACACTATTTCAAAATAGCTCAGCACCATTTTGATGAGCTTTTGACATGTAGAAATGCTATTTCAAAATAAGGTATTTTGGATTATTTCTTCCAAAATAGCTTATTCTGAAACAAGTGTGCACTGTAGACGTGGCCCAGGAAAACCAAGAAGCAGAGGGACTAGAATTGACCTATTTTGATCCAGCAAACTACCTCGTTCCAGATTAGTCAGGTTCTGAGCATGCTGGACCAGAGAGATCCAACCTTTATGGATAATAATGATACACAATGGATTTGAAGATAACATCTAGAAAATAGCACTGAGCTAAGAATTTCAGGAAATAGACCTTGCAAATGAATGTATCCTTTGCCAAGACAGAGCCCCTGCTTCCATCTTTGGGGCTCCTCGTGGTCAGCAGAATGGACCTGGGCAAATCTGTTTGTAAGATTTAGTCTTAGTCATTTTTAAACTCTCTCCCTCAAGGCAATTTGCTAAATAGTACAGCAAACTATATAGGACAGAAGAAATAGCAGTACTTGTAAAGTTCATGGGTATGCTAAAGTTTTTCATTTTATATATCACACACAAGTTGTTTCGGCATGTCTACAAAGTCAGCATGCTATAAAATGATAATAAAGAAAAACATTTTTTAGAAGTTTAGTTTTAGGGTTAGGCGCATTAGGAAACAGGGCATATGATGCTGTAATGCCTGCCACTGATTTCATTTTTCTCATTGCATTGCTCTCACAGAAAGGTCATTTATCTTTTGGATAAGAAATACATAGTGAAAGGGACATCATTTTATTTGAAAGTCGTGTTTCAGAATCTAGAGATAGACATATTCAGCCCTGCCTGCTGGTGACTTGTTTTCACACCATCCCAAACAAGGACCTACTTCAGCTAGTTGGCATCAGTTGACAGCCTTGGTGGTAGGTTCAGCATAGGTGCTGAGCAGAGGTACTGGAACAATTAGTGTAGAGTAAGGCTGCTGATAGCCATTGCATGGAACTGTAAACTTTATATACAATGGAACCACAAAAAGCCCCAGAGCAGCTGCACCCCTAGCACTCCTACTGACAGCAACTATGGCACTGAGGAATCGATGGGCATGCTCTAGAAAAGGGGGAATGCTGGGAAAATTTCTATGGCCACTATTTGTTCTGGGTTTATATAGAGGATGGATTGAAAGAATATTCCCTAATCTCCCCATTATAAATTATACAGAGATAGGATTTCTAAGTTTCAATTTGGCAGGGAAACAGATTCCATGCAGGGAATACTTTATAGCCTTCTTGCAGGGAAATTTTTTTCTTTATTTGATGACATTGCGAGTGCTTGAAAGCAATGTACTATGTGCAGCAAAATTCAATGTGCACCTAAAGAAGGATAGAATGTAAATGAGTGCAGAGATAATGTAGGTGTGCAGTGAAGCGGTCATTGCAAGAATGGCTGCGAAGTTCTCTAGGCAGTTTTCTAGATATAATGTGAAAGCTAGTCTATCCCGCTCTTGCTGTTTTCCCTACTGAAAGGTGTTTTCCTAATGAGAATATCATGTCTGGGCCTAGAAGGCTTTCAGTTTTATTTCTACTAATTTTTTAAGTGGCTTTTTATACATTTCTATGACTACGTCTATATTGCAAGCATCTTGCGCAAGAACTGTTTTGCACGGAGTTGTTGCACAAAAGGTCTTGCACAAGAGCACATCCACACTGCCATGTACTTTTGCGCAAGAGTGTGCAACAACTCCGTGCAAAATCAGGAAAGCTCTGATAGACATTTTAGCCATAGGAGTTTCTTGCGCAAGAAACCCCTGTTGCCCATCCACACTGCCTTCTTGCGCAAGAAGGCTAATTCCTCATGGGGAGAGGAATAACTTTTGCACAAGAAGCCCCCTGTTCTAACACTTTACTGTAAATTTACTTGCACAAGAACACACGTGCAGTGTAGATGCTCCACAAGTTTTTCGCAAGAATGGCTGATCTTGCGCAAGAAGACTGTGGCGTAGATGTAGCCTAAGTGTCTCAGGTTTATTTTCATGGATCTGTAAAAGTTGCAATTTGACATGGAAATAGTCATTAGTAAAGAGCTGCGCACAGCCTTGTTACAGAAGAAATTGGTTATCTGTTGATTAATGTATAGATGTTGGGAATGCTCCCCCTCCCCCTCCTGATAATGAGCCACCTTAGGCTAGTTAACTATGCACCTAAAAGAGCATGCATTGTATGTATAGGTAGCGAAGTATGTATCTTCATTCCCCTCTCCCCCTTCTGTCAAGGATAGTTGTTTAGTGCATAGAAAGATTGACTAGAGATGGTCTAAACTTTGTTGTATTGCTTTTCTTTTTTAAAAGAAAAGTTGGGGAAAAAAGTACTCCCAATCAAGTAAATAAAAGACAATGATAATTCTTGGTACCTGTCAACATTTTTAATTAAAAGTCTTTACTTTTTACTCAAAGTGCTCTATTATTGGGGACTTGTTTATTTTACAACCCACAGTAACGTCAAAACTCAAGGCAATAGCTGTTTTTTACATTGAGTTTTGTCGTTTCCTTTTTCTTTGTAAAAAGTTAAGGCATTGAATGCCACAGTATATTTTGAAAGGACATTAAGTCCTTATGCTTAATGGATATCACTACTAAGCATTAATGGTGTGTTAATAATAAGCTCTCTTAAAGAATATTAACACAGATACTGCGATAGTATTTAAAAAAAGATATAACTTAATTTTGCCCTATAACTATACCACACAATCACTCCTACTCTCTGTAATCTGAATTCTGTTTACTTGCAATCTGAATTCTGTTTACTTGCCATCTGAATTTCTTTCCTTTATCAGAATTCCAAATACTACACAGTTCTATAAGATGTTACATATGAATAAGAATGTAGAAAAATATTTTCTCTTATGTTACAGTATTTATTTACATGATGACTTAATACTCTAATAGGCTGCATACCCAAAGGTCATTGGCATCATCAATTTATTGCATATGAAATCTAGCACACACACACAAAGTGGTGCCATAACCAATGAGTTTAGATAGGCTCTTTGTCATAAAAGTCTTGCCAGTATCTTCTCTTCCATTGTGTCCCTCTTTCTCTCTGAGCTTCATTCAGAGCAGCTCCGGAGCACCAAGACTGTGACTGTGTTACAGCATATATTTGTTTTGTCACATGGATAGCTTTTTATAGAGTGCCTGTGTTACAACCATCCATACAAATGCATAAGAAATAAAAACCCTAACAAGAGGCGGAACCTTTCCTATGGCAAGAGTATACTCTTTATATGTACTTTAATACTTCTCTCAAGAATCTATTTGAGCAATCAAAACTGAAATTGGAGGGTGTAAGCCACTCTTCTCAGTCCTGGGCCCCAGCCATGTGCTCCAACCCGTAAACCAACACTCAGTGGTGCTCTTTAAGCACTAGCCCTGAGAAAAAAAAATACAGTTTCAGGTAGGCCCAGGTCCTGGTTCAGGGTGGGACAGATAAACAGGACAGCAGTTCACTGGCAAGAGAGGGGGAGACTGCCACCCAAGATTTTGGAGTGGGAGGGGGGACGTGGGCCCTCCCTACTCCACCGTGTCCTGGCCCAAGGCCCTAACAGTGGCAGCCATGGCTACCACTGGGGTCAGCAGGGATCTAGCCTGCAACACACTGGCCCTACAGTACAATGAGGTCCACCTGACTGGTGTTGGCTTCCCCTGGGGCACTTCCAAACTCTCCCCAACTGTCTACTTGTCTCCACGGTGGCTGCAGGTTCTCAGGGTCATCGGCATCTGAACCCTCAGGTAGGGTAAAGAAGGTCTCCTCTTCAGTGTAGGGGCTCGGCGGTCCGGGCCAGTCCTCAGCCTTCGTAAGGTCTTCAGCAGCTTCCTGGCTCGAAAGCTCAGGGCAGGCTTCTACTTCCTCCAGCAGCTGGGGCACTACTGAGTTCCTGGGCTTGGCTTTTATACCACTCGCCCCATCCCTTGGCTTCCAGGGTGTTAAAAGGCAGGACTGGACTCTGTCCACCTGGGCTTAGAGAGGGGTCCTTCCCCCTCAGGGTCAGTGAGCAGCCACCCCTGCTCATTAGAGGGATTGCCTGTAATTTTGAAATGTTCATCCTGAGATCTGAAAATTTTCACTGTGTCTAATAAATGTACAGTGACAGTAGGGTTAGACTGTGACTCTGACAGTCATTTGCTCATCGTCATTTCAACCTTGTGCTTATTTTATTCTGCAAGTGTCAGATAGCTGTTTGAAATTATTCATTTTGCTGGTAGCTTTTAAGTTGAAAACTCCAAAAAAGGAGAACTTTTGAAATTACTGTTCAACTCGTGAATCACCAGGCTCTAATGTATATGGTTAGAAGAGATGGACTGATTCAAGAACTTGTTCAATCAGCTGCTCCATTGATGAATATTCATCTACCGCTCATCTTCAAACCGGATCTTACAGCCATCTGTTGCCCGCTGCTTAGAATCAGTGAAACACCTGCCACAATCTTGTCTTACATTTTAACTCTTCCTATGGGTAAATCCTGCATTTTCCTCCACAGGGACAGGGAGCCTTGCCCAAAGAGGAACCAATGGTGTTCTGCTGTTTGCTGAGGCACATGGGATAGGATGGCAGGATTACATACAAGACATGTAGATTTTCCTGCATGCCAGAGTGCAGCTCCAGAAGTGTTCCCTTCTGGTGTGGTACAGAGGATTATTTTGGGGCTGGAGCTGGTAAAACTGTGGATTACTAACCACTTTCCTCACTTAGAGGGAAAGAGAGCACAACAGCTATGGAGGCTAGCACAGCCCTACCTCCAAAATTGTAGCTCCTGCTGAGAGCCTGGACATATGTCCCATGGGATTGTGAGAGGATCACATGCAATTGTGGAGCTTTGGTTGTTGAGGGGGTTACAATTTTTTGTCCTAGAAATGTGTTGGCTGGAGGGAGCAAGCCACATATTAAGATGCGGAGAGTCTAGGTGGCACCAAAAATTGCTACCCTGGTACAACAATTACTTCTAATTTTATACTTCTGTACTATGCTTATACATACAGGATGTGATTGCATGAAACTGTCAGTTTCTTATTCTGCCATCAGGCCAAATGATGGCTCAGATCCTCCACTGGTGTAAATTGGTTTGGCTCTACCAAAGTCAATTAATTTACATCAGCTGAATATTTGCCCTGGCTCATTCTCCTCTTCATGTTTCGTTTGGCAAATGTAAAGCACGTATTTCTATTACCTCTGCTGAACAACCACAGTGGTGAGAGAGACAGAAAGACAGAATTTGAGATGGATTCTTTTTTGTGGCTCATAAATTAAAACAAATAAATAATTAAAACTCTGTTGCAGAATTTGTATTGAATGGTGATAAGACTAAAATGAATTCAGATTGACATTCAGTTCCCAGGTTAATTTGGTAGGGCCAACAGTTGGATTTTAATGGAATGACAATTTCATTTAAAATAAAAGCTATATATTGTATAACATCAAACCTTGCTCACAATGCTATTTCTATTCAGTAATTTTTAGAGAATAACCACACTTCACTTAAAGTAAGTATCTGTTATGTTATTTTGATTATTCTTATCATTATAATACTGTTGGGAAACTGTTCTATACTTGAAAGAAAACTTTAGTCTGCCCCTGGTCAGGTCCCTTATTTCCATAGAAACAGTGAGAGTGTTTAGGGAGATTGGATTACATTTAGGCACGATAAAATCTAGGCAATTTTTGTGGCATTTGGGATTTTTGATATGGTATACAAATTTATAGTCAAGATTTTGAAGACTGACAACAGCTTCTCATCTGTCTCCACTGTACTTAATAACTATTTTCATTTGCTTTGATATTATTCTTGACATATGCTGTTGTTTAATTCCACTTAAAACATGAACACTGAAACTCTGGCTTCCGTAAAACAATTTAACCATCCCACAATTTAAGCATTTACTTTTTTCACTTGGAATTGGCAAGGAGTGTTTCCCTGACATAGAATCCTAAGCAAAGGATCTGTTTGGTTAAAGCCATGGAAAAGTCTGTGAAATCAGTTTCCAACCCAAGGCACAATTGCAGTCTTCCAATCAAATTTCAGGTTTGTTCACAGGTTCCCAAGCCTCACATCCACAGTCAACTACTGTAGACTGAGCCTATAATATAATTAATGCCTCGGTAGCTATGCAAATATTTTAGAGCTGGTTGGAAACCAATTGCCAGCCCCTTCCCCAAACATGCTAATTTCAACATTTGTTTTCATCATGAATTGGGATGAAAAAAAAACTGACTATTGAATATTTATGTGTGAAATGGAAAGTTTCAAAGATTTTGATTTAGAAATGTCAAAATGGTTTCCATTTTGCAGAAACTGCATTTCAATATTTAAAAAATTGACCAGTTCATGTACAAGAAATCATCAAGCACACCCATAGCCTGGGATGGTCACACTTTTGTAGTAGAAACAGCCTATGCTACATGGAAAAACTTAGTCCTGGTGATATTAAAATCAGGAATATTTCTTGATCACTTAATATAAGAGATATTATACATTCCTGGGAAATTCCTAAAATGAAATCTCTCAGAATAAGCTTTAAGGACATGTCAACACTCTGGAGAACTTCAATCCTCCAGAGGTTGATCTCCTAGCATTTGATTTAGCAGGTCTAGTGTAGACTCTCAAATTGAATGCTGAGGGTAGCTGCTGCTGGCATCCTGTACTCATTCTGTGGGGAGGAAGGGAAACAGACAGGAGTGTGTGCCTCCCTTGGCCTCTTGCAGTGTAGATGTTGCAGTGGCTCAGCTTAAGGTAAGCCAAATCCAGCTATGCATTTTGTACCTTAAGCCAACCTGCCTTGTCTAGTGTAGACCTCAGCTAAGTGTGCCTACTTCAGCTCAAATCAAAATAAATAAAGTTTATTGTCAAAATGATTCAAGATACTGCATTTGTGACTTTGCTTTGGTCCATTCTTCATCTTTCTGACCTAGAAATATTTTAAGAGCTACTCTATGGTTCATCAGTACTCTTCCATACCAATACCCTCACACAAACCTTCAATGCATTCAAATGAAAGTTCATTTTCAACATACCAAATTTCACAGAAGATGAGCAAACAAATCTTAATGTCTAATATCAGATCAAAATCAATTCTAAGTCTTTATAGGCAGTCACTGACTGCAATTTTATCATAACATAGTGTTAGTGCATCTTTGAATGCAAAATCGTCTCAGTGCAAAATGGTATTGTTGCAATATTTGTCTTTTCACTAAACAACTTAAAAGGGTGGTCACCAACCAGTAGCCTCTGACAGGTGATCCTGACTGGTTTGGACAGGAAGCTATCAAGTGCTGGCACTTCAGTTGCTCCTCCACCTTCTGCATTTGAGCTGCCCCCCTGGGAGCCTCCTACTTGCTGTTGCAGGGTGTGCGAGGGAGAACGGGGGGCTCTGATGTCAGGGTCCCTCCCCCCCACTCCTGTACCCTGCCTCCACACAGAGAGAAGTGGATGGAGAGAGCTTGGCAATGCAAATCTGTCCCTCTCAAAGAACACATTCCTTTACAGCTTGCAAAGTGGGTTATTTTGGGTTTTTGACTGGTCTGTTCATTTCATCATTTTCATTTCTCTTACGCTTCAATTTAATTCTTTGAATAGTGAGTTCTAAAATGCCTGACTTGCCGAGGCTGGAGTAATTATCCGGATGGCAATTGCTGCTCCTGGAAGTAGCTGGCATGTCCTTACAGCTCCTGAGAAAGGAAAAGCAGGGGGTCTCTGCATGCTGTTCTTGCCTGCAGACACCACTCCTGAAGCTCCCATTGATCAATAACAGGGAACTGTGGCCAATAGAAGCTGTGGACTCAGTGCCTGTAGATGAGGGGCAGCACATGGCACCATTGGAGCCATTACTGTACATACCAGCGCTTTCAGGAGTGTTACTTGGCCAAGGTAGGAGTTAGCCCCCCCACTGTTCTACCACCTGGAAACAGTATCAAATGGTGCCCAGCCAGAGCCTGCATCCTGAATCCCTGTCCCAGCCCTGAACCTCATCCTGCCCCCAACCTCCTGCCCCATACGTGAGTCCCCCAGACCCAAACTCCTTCCTAGAGCTTGTACCCTAAGCCCCCTCCTGGACCCCAATCCCCTGTCCTGGGCTAAGCCTGGAGCCCTTCTCACAGGCTGAACCCCTTGGCACAAGACCAGAGTCTGCATCCCAACCCTCTACCCCAGCCTGGTGGAAGTGAATGAGGATGGGGGACAAAAGGGGATGGGGTGAGCAGGGTGAGACCTCAGAGAAGGGGTGGAGCAGAGGCAGAGCCTTAAAGAAGGGCTGGGAAGGAAGCCAGGCAAGGATATTTGGATTTGAAGTAGATCTTACATTTTACACTTATATCAAAAAAGTGATCTTGTGGTTAAAAAGGTTGGAGACCACTGACTTAAAACCTACACTCTGCTATCAGTAAAACATGGATAATGTATTTTAAGCCATTACCATCATCAGGCCAGCTTTTGGTGCACCATATTGACTATTTAGAAGTTTTAACAAAGGAAAGCACCATTTCTTTCCTTTCAGATAATTACAATTTCACACCACAGTCATAATTAGTGACATGTAGAGAGGCCTGTATCCAGCTGTGACAGGTACTAGATATCAATCATTATTTCATCTCAGATTGAACATGCAATATTAATCACTAGCAGAAATCATGCACATTTCATAGCATAAATCAAAACGAGTTTAACAAATGTCATTGCAAGGCCTTTATGCAATAATGATGAGCGTCTAGTTCTACTCTGTCGTGGTTTCTTTCCAGATAATAAGACCATGCAGCCACATGAAGCATAGTCACAATATTGACATTTCAGAAACGCAACTAACAGATTGAGAGATGGATGGCATATCAGAGTAGATGATGAGGATGAAGTAAATTGCTTAAAGTGTATTAACCAGACTATAAGAGTACACCAGGAAAAAAAATGATATTCTCTCAATCTGTGTTCAAACCCCAACATCTACCCACTGTGGACATGAAAATAAAATGCTACTCATGTCGTGTAAGATTGCATAGATCTTTAAAAAATGATGTTTCTTAAATGCAGCAGAAAAAGGAGGAATGAACAGTGTTGACATTTAAGCTATCATCATTTCACTTCAGAGTGAACAGTGAACAGCCCATTGAGATGAATAGGAAAGTTCAGTTCTCCACAGCTGTTCTCCCCCCATACCTCCTGCCCTGTCTGCACATTTCTTCTTTGATTTGCATTTAACCCATAGATGACCTTTTAAAAACAGAGACATCTTGTTTGAAAATAGAGCAAATTGACTCATCTACCAACTGGCTAATCTATGCATGCTCAAAACAACATACAGGGAATATTAATCAAATTATACTGATGGGCTCAGATGATGATGCATTGGTCTGGATTTTGAAAAAATGTGATTCACATTTAGATTCCTATTTTATTTGTGTTGCAGAAGGATAAAGAGCAAATGTCTGCAATGAGTTAAAAATTCTTCCTTTTTGAATAACTTTATTTTATCCGGACCTACAAGAAAAAAAACCTGCACAAAACAGTGCTTCCAAACAAACATTTTGCAGAGGTATTCACACCTAAGTCATTGCAACAAAAGTGATTATAAAGTAAAGTATGAGAAATTGGGCACTTCTGTTAAAATTGCCTAAAGATTCTGACTCATCCCTGATCTCTGAAGGTCTGTCAGAAGGGTGCTGTTTATACACATCCATTATTATTAACCCCCATCAGGTCTTGATAGAATCTATGAAAGAGTTCTACTGCCATGCTGGACTACAATTCTCTGCCTTCATTGCTCTTGGAGAATGGCTTCTGTTGATTCATGGCCAGCTCATCTTTTTCCAATGGAGGGACAAAAGAGAATTATCCCCTACGCTGCTCCTATAATTCCTGCCTCAGACCCTATAGCAGAGGCTAGCTGAACAGTCTGTCACCTATGAACTGCTTCCCCAAACAGTTCCTTCTCTTGCACTACCTAGGGAAGTCTAGGGCTTATAACTGACTTCAGCAGGCTTTGGATCAGGGACTTAATTTAGGAATATTTTGATCTAGAAATAAGCTTCCATATAAACTTCAAAGGTGCTATATAGCATAGAAGTCATATGAGCTAACTAAGGTTGGGGTCAGTGGAGGGGGTAAGGATGCAGGGAAGAGATCTGAGGAACAGTTCTTCTTTTAGCCTATTCCTGAGTATATGAACTGAAGGTTTTGGTGTATACACGAGACAGACAGAAAACTGAAACAGCACTAGCAGCTTCAGTGAAAATCATGTTGACTAAATGAGAGGCCCTTTGACTTCAAGAAGGCACTACTGGCTTTGCTACAGTATTCCCACAAGACTGCAATAGGCTACAACAGTAAGGAAAATGAGCTCTTCCATACCTAGTGTGTTAACATTTAAGGGCAAAATGTTTATATTGAACATACTGAAGCCTCTAAATCTGTATCTGAAGTTCTGTTTGTGTTATCATTTGTGCCTACAAAGAACAGCTCTTTTTTTTTTTTGACAGAAATGGCATTGATGCACATAAACCAATATATTTAAAAGTTTCAAATAGCTCTTAAATTATTGACATATAATAAACAGCTAATAAAATATTAGAGAGTCAATAGTTTGCTTATGTGTATGTTTTATAGCTTTCTAAAAGAACTTTCCCTGATTTTTTTTATTTCAGAAGCTGGAGAATGCAACTAGGGGAGAGGCTGTTCTGAAATAGACTTTAACAAATAGAGAGGAACTGGATGGGAATCTGAAATTGGAAGGCAGCTTGGATGAAAGTGATAATGAAATGATAGAGTTCATTGTTCCAAGGAATTGTAGGCGGGAGAACAGAAAAATAAAGACAATGGATTCCAAGAAGGAAGACTTTACTCAACTAGGGAAGATCCCATGGGATGCAGGTCTAAAGGGAAAATCAGTCCAAAAGAGTTGGCAGTTTTTCAAAGAGACATTAAGAATGCAAAAGCAAACTATCCCACTGCATAGGAAAGATAGGAAGTATGTCAAGAGACCATCCTGGCTTAACCAGGAGATTTTCTATTACCTACACAGATCAAAGAGGAGTCCTAGAAAAAGTGGAAACTAGATCAAATTGCAAAATATATAAGGGAGACAATATGGCAAAGGCAAGGCACAAAACAAGGTCAAACTAGATAGCAACAATAGATAACCAAAGAACATTCAAGATGACCAAGAGAGGGTAAGACCATTACTCAAGGAGAGATTGCGGGTAATAGTAACAGAAAATATGGAAACAGCAAAGCTGCTTAATGACTTCTTTATTTCGGTTTTCACCAAGAAAGTTAGAGCCAATTCCACATTTACATAATGAATGCCAGTGAAAGTAAGTATGATCAGAGGCTAAAATAGGAAAAGAACATGTTACAAATTACTTAGACAAATGAGATATCATCAAGTCACCAGGGTCTGATGACATTCATCCTAGAATACTCAGAGTTGACTGAAGAGGTATCTTAGCCATTAGCAAGTCTCTTTGAAAAGTAATGGAATATGGAAGAGATTCCGGAATATGGAAAAGAGTAAGTATAGAGACAGTCTACAAAAATAAAAATATGGGCAACTCAGGGAATCACAGATCATTACTTCTGTACCCTGAAAGATAATAGAGCAAATAATTAAGCAATCAATTTGCAAACATCTAGAAGATGATAATGTGATAAGTAACAGTCAGTATGGATTTTTCAAAAATAAATCATGTCGGATCAACCTAATAGATTTCTTTTGATGGGAGATGGGACTTGTTGATGAGAGGTGGGACTTGTAGACATGGTCTATCTTGACTTTAGTAAAGCATCAGATACTCTGTTGCATGGTCTTCTCATAAATAAACACAGGAAATGCAACTTAGATGGAACTATAACATGAGTGCAAAACTTGCTGGAAAACTGTTTCCAGGGAGTTATTATCCATGGTATACAGTCATGATCAGACAACATAATGATTGGGATCCTGTAGGGATCAGTTCTGAGTTTGGTGTCCTTCAATGTCTTAAGTATTTAGATAATGGTGTAGAGAGTAAACTTAAAAAGTTTGAGGGTGAAACCCAGCTGGGAGGGGTAACAAGTGCACCGGAGGACAGAATTAAAATTCATAATGATCTGGAGAAACTGTTTGCAGTATATAGGATTAAATTCAATAAGGACAAATGTAAATTGTTCCTTTTAAGAAGGAATCAGATACATGCATAGGGTATGTCTACACTTAGGGCCGGCCCGATGTATTCTGGTGCCCCGGGCACGGGCTCGTGGCACTGACTCCGGGCGCATGGCGCATGCGTGGCCTGGATATGGCCGCTGGTGTGCAGCCTGGGGCCTGACCCTAGGGCACACAGCGCAAGCGCAGCCCAGTCCAGCCTGGCTGTTGCTGCTGGCATGTGCGCCGGGCCGTGTAGGGCCCCGCAGCCGTCGGGGGAAGGGCATTGCTGGCCGGCGCCGCAGGGATGTGGGCGGGCCGGCGCTGTGGGAGCTAGGCGCGTGGCGCCTGATAGCAGCTGTAAGGGATGCTGCGTACCCCTTATAGCCGCCATCAGGCCCCCCCCATCGGTTGGCACCCTGGGCAGCTGCCCAGCTCGCCCATGCCTCCGTCCGGCCCTGTCTACACTACAGCACTATTTTGAATTAACTTGTTTTGAATTAGTTAATTCCAAATAAGCTAATTTGAAATAATGCATCTAGGCTATGTCTAGACTGCAGGCTTCTTTCGAAAGAGCCTCTTTCGAAAGCATCTTTCGAAAGAGCCTCTTTCGAAAGCATCTTTCGAAAGAGCCTCTTTCGAAAGATCGCATCTAGACTGCAGGCGGATCTTTCGAAAGAGAAACCCGCTTTTTCGAAAGAGAGCACCCAGTGAGTCTGGATGCTCTCTTTCGAAGACGGCCTCTTTACATTGAAGAACGCCTTCTTTCGAAAGAGGAACTTTCGAAAGAAGGCGTTCTTCCTCGTGAAACGAGGTTTACCGCCATCGAAAGAAAAGCCGCATTCTTTCGAAATAATTTCGAAAGAACGCGGCTTGAGTCTGGACGCAGGGGAAGTTTTTTCGGGAAAAGGCTACTTTTCCCGAAAAAACCCCTGAGTCTGGACACGGCCTTAGACACAAAAACAAATTCAAAATAGCATTTTTCTAATTCGAAATAGCGCGTCCACATTGAGTGAACCCTGAATCGAAGGTAAGGCTGGCCGGAACCAGTGATGGCAGGGCATCAGAGTCAGACTTAGTGTGTGGGTCTGCTGCCTCAGGCTAGCTGAGGTGCTTAAAGGGACCCTACCCCCCATCCTGGACAGACAGTTCTCAGGTTTCTCTGCTTGCTTGTCTACCTCACTGAGGGACAGCAAAGCATTTGTGTCTCGGAGTGCTCTACTTGCCCTCACTTGGGACACCACGGCACTCTGCAACATGGAACCAGACCTGCCCCTGGGGACTCTGCTGAGTCTCATGGATACGTTGCCAGCAGCCTGGCTGTACTGTCTGCAGGCTGCCATCCGGGAGGACCTTCAAGGGGCTGTCAGGATCCAGGGGGCCCTGCAGGAGAGCTTCCACCCTGAGGAGTGCTAACAGTCTCCTCGGTCTGCCCCACTGGGGGCTTGTGCCCCATTCCTCCCTCTCATCCTTCCATTTACCCTTCCCTAGCCCCCCCTTTCTGATGTCAAATAAAATGCACTTCTGTCTCAAAAATACAAACTCTGTTTATTTAGCAAAACTGTGGGGGGATGAAACTCTGGGGAGATTGGGTAGGGGGGCAGGAGAGGGGAGGGGGAAAACTTGGAGGAGAGAGCTGGAAAGGGGAAGCAAGGGGAAGGAGGAGGAGGGGAAACTCAGTGCTCAGGGGTGGGGGTCTCGCTGGGCCAACTGCCACCCAGCACCATGGGGGAGGGAGCCTCGGTGTCCCCCGAGGGATGGGGAAGAGAGTGTGGAGGTTGAAGAGGAGGGTGTGGAGATTGAGGAGGAAGAGGTGGGAGGGGGGCAGGAGTGGGAGGAGGAACAGTAGCTGGGGGGGCAGCAGGCACAGGACCGGCACGGGGCAGCATGCTTTGCACCAGGGCCTGTAGATGGTGACAGATGGCATGATCCTGGGCAAGCAGATCCCACTGGAACTCCCAGTTGTCCTGCACCCGCTGCTCCATGATCCTGGTCTGGGCTCGTAGGGCCTGCAGGTGCTACTCTCTGTACCCTTGCTGCATGGTGGTGGTCCTGCTGAGGCCGCAGGTGCGGGGGCTTGTCCCGGGCGGGGTGGTGCGCCCTGCACATAAGCGCTCCTCTATTTCGATTTAAAATAGTGGTTTGGTGGTGTAGACGCTATTGAAGTTAATTCGAAGTAACAGCTGTTATTTCGAATTAACTTTGTAGTGTAGACATACCTATACAAAATGGGAAATGACTACCTAGGAAGAAGTATTGGGAGTCAGTGGAACACAAGCTAAATGAGTCACCAATGTAACATTATTGAAAAAAACAACAACATCCAAAACTATCCATCCAATCCAAACATCATTTTGAGATGTATTAGAAGGAATGTGATAAGCAACACAGAAGTAATTCTTCCACTCTACTCTGGGCTGATTAGGCCTCACCTGGAATAGTGACACCAACTCTGGGTGCCACATTTCAGGAAAGATGTGGACAAAGTAGAGAAATTCCAGAGAAAAGCAACAAAAACCATTAAAGGTCTAGAAAACATGATCTGTGGGGCAAAGTTGAAAACACCTGTCAGGGATGATCCTAGATAATACTTAGTCCTGCAATGAGTGCAGGGGACTGGACTATGACCTCTCAAGGGCCCTTCCATGTCTTTGGTTCTATATATATAACCAATGACAACACTTATAGCTCATAATACCTATAATATGCTTCTAGCCTCTTTACATATTTAAATTGTATAAACTACTTTTAATTGTATCTTTAATACAATTTGTGGCCAGTCACCTTTTAACTACTGTAAATGATTGTGGGAGAAAAATTTAGATGTCAAATTTGCAAATATGCTTTTTGATTGGGCTAAAAGTCTACAAGTCTTCAATGAACCCTACGTGCATCGTCATCAGCCATAGTGCAAAATTTCTTTAAGGTGTTTTCCCCCTTCCTGATCTGATATTAATACAAGATAGTGGGACATGATCAAAAATCCTGTGAAGGCAATGGAAATTTTTCCATCAAATTTAAGGGTGTGTGTCAATATGATTTATACCACACAAATGGTCAAAGGCTCAGAATTTGAGCAGGGGAAAGTGGGCATAGCTTCATTGCAGTCAATAGTATAATGCTAACGCACACAAGCTGGACATCAGCCTTAGCACTTTTATCCACTCAACATGTAGCTTTAAACACATTAGATGTTTTAAATTCAGTGTATTCTAATTTTACTCCTTATCTTTGATTTGGAACAGTTTCATAATATTTCTTTTGGTCATCATTAAAGACCAAATTGTGCCTTTCCCATAACCCTTTGTACAAGGAGTAGCAGACTGTTTTGCTACACGTTGAGCAGCTGGAACTCCAGATAGTCACAATTTGCTTCCTGTTTCTCCAGGGACTACAAGGAGTATTAGCCCTTGGGATGCTTCTGTCCTTCCTGTGCTAGAGATGTGGACAGCCAGCAGAGAAGAAAAAGGGAGCATCTTTTGCTGCCTTGTTACTACCCTTCAAAGAATCATTATATCTAATCCTACTTAAATAATGATACCCACATTATAAAACTCCTGTGTTATGAAGACAGTATAAAAGAGATAGAAGCGGGCCTAAACCATGATGATTAGATCTGCTTTTTCTTACAGTTAAATTCAGTGTTAGGACATGACAAAGATTACAAGCAACCATTCAAATTAAGCAATTCCATATGTAAATTCTCCCAGAATATGAGAATGTTCAGATCTGGGATTTTGATTCAGGTCCATCTCTGATCATGTCTTTAGTAATTTTGTAAATTTAGAAAAAAAAATCTAGCTCCACAAAAGGAAAGTATTGAAATCTTCTTCTTAGCAATCAGAGAAAAATATCAAACAACAAACCTTCACACAAGGATTAGGAGATCCACAACCAATCTTCAACTTCTCAGAGCCTAATTCAGAGTTAAATCTCATCACTTCAAATTGCACCTATGTACGTAACGAATATTCAGCTTCATAATCAGTGCAATAAAAATAAAACATGTTTAAGCAACTTAACTTACTGCAGAAAATGTAAAATCATCCCCAAATATCCCCACAAGCAATGACACCATTGTTTCCATAGTAACTAATGAACTTCAAAAAGGAACCTCACACATGGCCTCAACATCATAGTAACCATGACAACCTGACGTTACCAGTGGAAGACCATGAATAAAATGTTAAAAAAACCAAACTCATCACAAATAAATTGTAAGACTGTAGTTTGTTTCCTAAATCAAATGGGAACCATACATTTTTGTTGCTTTGCCTCAATCTTATAGTACTATCATCTGAAAATAATATGATCATAACAAACTCCTGTAACCAAAAAGTGTACCCATCACACATCAGCATGTTTTCTCACTATAAAGTAAGTATTCAAAGTTGGGTTGCAAAGGTTAGTTACTTAAAATCACATCTAGTCACCTAAATCAGAGGTCTGATTTTTTTTGAGGTGTCATGTATATGTAATTCTCCATAAAGTCAATGGCATTCTCCATGAAGTCAATGGAAGAAAACAGAACTAATGGTGTTAGCCTCCAAAACTATAAATACAATTGTTATTTAAGGGTGCTTCTGAAAATGCCTCTTAATTTTTGCTGGTGTCTGCTGGATTTCTCAATGATACGCATGCAAACTCCATGAATTACATAGTTCCAGAGACAGGAGAAAATGGCCAGGTATTTAAATATAATCGGAAGGATGTTTTAAATTAAGACCTATGAACTTCAGAGAATAAAGCTTAAATATTTTATTCTCATTTAAATTTTCTCAGAAGAGAAGGCAACTGTAATGCCAGCACTAATACTAGAAAGAAAAGAGTTCCTAAAAGTTGTAAAACATGGGTTCAGGTCCTCAAATTCACTGGTATTGAGAGTTATGTGCCTAAATAACGGTGAGCATCTGAGCCATAGTCAGTAGATACATTTTGTATTTCTAATTAATGAGAGCTCAGAATTAGAGGACAGAAGGCACCATTGTGATCATCCTGTCCAGTGGTTCTCAACCAGGTGTACATGTATTCATGGGGGTGAGCAGAGGTCTTTCAGGAGTACTTCAACTCCTCTAGATATTTGCCTAATTTTACACAAGACTACATAAAAAACATCAGCAAAGTCAGTGCAGTAGTACAGTAGTCTGGGAAGGTTGAAAGTCATTGATCTAGTCTGCCCTCTTGTATAGCATAAGTCACAGACCTTCCCCCAAATAAATAATTCCTAAAGAGTATCTTTTTAAAAAGACATCCAATCTTGATTTAAAAATTGTCAGTGATAGAGAATCCATCGCAGTTCTTGGTAAACTATTCCAATGATTAATTATTCTGACTGCTAAACATTTATACTTAACTTCCAGTCTGTTTGTCAAGCTTTAACTTCTAGCCATAGGATCATGTTATACCTTTTCAGTTAGACTGAAGAACCAATTATTGTTCCCTATTTGTAATCAAATTGTGACTTACCCTCCTTTTTTTCCATTAACTATACTGAGCTCCTTTAAAGTCTGCCACTATAAGGCATGATTTCTAATATTTTAATTATTCTTTTGTCTCTTCTCTGAACCCTCTCCAATGTAATAAAAAAAACCTCCTTGAACTGTGGACACAAGAACTGGACATAAAATTCCAGCAACACTAATCCCGAGGTTAAATCTCTACTCCATTTCAAGATTCCTTTCTTTATGCATTCCAGGATCAGTCTTGTCATACAGCCAATTATCGAAGGATTTTATCAAAATTCCACTGAAATTTTAATGGGGTGTGGATCAGATGCTTGGTATCGTTATATGCAATGGCTGTGGTTTCCTGGTCTACATGAAAATCTTCATTCTGAAGCCTTAGTTTTGAATTTTCCCTCAGTTTGACAGATGGCGTTTCTTTTACAGGATTTTTCTCATCTGGGGTGTTGCAGTGGCCAGGAAATTATTGTCATGCTGCCTGGAGTGACTCACAATCATGAGTGCCATCCTCAGAGTAGACTGTCAAAGTCAGGAAGACACCCCAAAATGGTGATATTTTCTATATGTGAACTCTCCATTACTATACGTGAACTCCAAGGTACATGCTGGCTGTATCTAGACTGGCAAGTTTTTCTGCAAAATCATCTGGCTGTTTGAATTTCCGCAAGAACATTGATGATCTCATGTAAGATCATCAGTGTTCTTGCGGAAATATTGTGCTGCTCCCGTTTGGGCAAAAGCCCTCTTGCGCAAATCATTTGCGCAAGAGGGCCAGTGTAAACAGCACAGTACTGTTTTCCGCAAAAAAGCCCCGATTGCAAAAATGGCGACTGGGGCTTTTTTGCAGAAAACCACGTCTAGATTGGCCACGGACGCTTTTCCGCAAAAAGTGCTTTTGCGGAAAAGCATCCTGCCAATCTAGACGTGCTTTTCCGAAAATGCTTTTAATGGAAAACTTTTCTGTTAAAAGCATTTTCGGAAAATCATGCCAGTGTAGACATAGCCGCAAGCTTTATAATAGAGTCAGAGATAGCACCCTTAGACACTTTAGTCTATCTAACCACACAGGCAATCTGGGCAATGTAATAAATGATCACTTACAGTAAAATAAATACAATATAATTAATAATAATAATAGTCCCACAAGACCAGCCATCACTCAGGTCAAGTGGAAGCCTAGATTGTACACCAAAGATAGTCCTGGTAATCATTTTGTTTGTAAACTCACTAAAGGTTTATTAACTAACAAAGAAATTAGGGCTATTGAGAGGTTAAAATAGATAAAACACATATACAGGCGAGTCGCAATCTATAATCCAAATGATAGCAAAGATGTAATAATCAGCCAGCTTCCCAAAAGTCTTTTGAAGCTACCTAAAATAACCCTCAGGACCTTTGTCATCTCATTCAGTTAGTTTGCTCTGTTAGAATCCAAACAATGAATAGATAAATATTTTTCCCTTGTGACCATAGTTATAGCTTTTCACAGAAAACAAGCTGACAAAACAAGCTACCCATGTGGGCTTGTTCATCAATTGGTGGAGATAGAAGTGTGTATTTGGATTGTTTCATCTTTGACCATCACACTGAATGACCATTTACCCTCAAAATGTGCAAGAATTAGCACTTCCTCATTAAAGCTCTTTATTTGCATTACACAAGGCTTCTCTCATTTGATGAGTTAGTTAGTTATATGGGTATATACAATGTGAATGTTTGTTATTACTTCAGAACAAGATACAGATAAATGAAAAGAATGCATATAACATCCCATCCATTTTCATGAAGTTTAAACATAAAATAAATGTATTAGAAAGTATAGATCAAAGCAATTATTGAAAGTATGCAAGTGAATTGGCCAGGCTTCCAATGGTAAGTTTGCCAATTTTGAGTTGACTCCAAGGTTTTGGTCAGAGTGAACTTTTGGCTTATCATTTTCACAATCATAAAAGGCTATCTAAGGCTTGTCAGATATTCTAAATTGTATTACAATTTTAAGCACTGAAAAATCTTCCTTCACCCGCTCTCTTACCCCTGAAGACTAAGGCTACATCTATGCTGCAAGGTTTTTGTGCAAAAACCCGTGGAGTGTCCACACCTCAAATGCATTTTTGCACAAGGAAATCAAGAGTAAAACGGCAGAACAGAGGGCTTTTTCTGCTGTAGGTAAACCTCCTTTTTCGAGGCATAACTTCCTTTTGCACAAGAGTTCTTATGCAAAAAGGCAAGTGTGGATGCTCCAGAGGGGTTTCTTGTGCAAGAAACCCCTTTGGGAAAAATCACAGGTAATCTGATGCCCATCAGAGCTTTCTTGCACAAGAGTATCCATGCAGTGTGGACACTCTCTTGCTCAAAAGCACATTGCTTTTGTGATGTGCTTTGATGTGCTCTTGTGCAAGAAGTTTTTGCGCAAAAATTCTTGCACAAAAGGCTTCTTGCACAAGAAGCATGTAGTGTAGACATAACCTAAATGTTTTCTGTCAAGCTCTCAAAAAAAACCACAAAAATTATATGGGCTTATTATTGTCAGTAACACACATATATATAAAAAAGTAAAACTAAAATGTCAGGGAATCAGATATTTTCTTGATCTGATGTACTAATTAACTGTGAAAGTATACATCTCTGTATTCACACCATATTCAGTATTGTAATAATTTTTGTATGAAGTATACACACTAGGGTATCATTTGAAAATTTATTTAATGGATTATTATTGTCCTGTAAAATGTATTGCAATGTTGAATATGACTTTAAAAGATTCCCTAGTATGGTGTTTCAAACTGGTTTCAAACCCCACAGTCCTGACCAAATAGAAATTGGTAAACAGGTCTGTCCTAAACAAATCAATGTATGCTCTGATTAATTTGCATTTAAGCCAGTGTGTCACCAAGAAGGAGGGGAAAACAAAGCAAGTTCAAGCAGGTCAAAGACTCCGCAGAAAATACCTTTGCATAAGGACTATATCTCCTGGAAATCAGCTGGAATTGTTTCTCGAGAGGAGGACTGAAACTATAAAAAGGAGAATCAAACATTCCAAAGCACCCCTTTCTTTCTTCCTCATTCAATGCAAAGGAAGCAGTCATTGAACTCTGTAGGAGGGGTCCTGATGTAAAGAGTTTGTTCAGTAAGACTGCTTTGAATCTCATATAATTTCTTAAGTAAGCATTATACTTTTATTTTTCCTGTAACCAGTTCTGACTTTCATGCCTTCTTACTTGAATTCACTTAAAATCTCTGTAGTTAATAAGCTTGTTTTGCTTTATCTAATCCAGTGTGTGTAAACTGAAGTGTCTGGGTAACAAGTTAAATAACAGACTAAATAGTTTATATGCCCAGGAGAGGGCTATGCAGCATAGGACATACATTTCTGGAGAAAATTTGGGAATGGGGGAGTTTATTGGGGTCACAGTGTGGCATAACCAAGGCTTGCAAGAGCCAAAGTGTGGCTAACTGCAGCACATGTACAGACATAGCTAGCAGTGACATGCTGAAGGCTGGTTATGAGCAGTCCTGGTTGGAGGCTCCAGCAGTAAGATGCTTTAGAGAGTACCACAGGCAAGGGTGACAGTCAGCATGGATTGTTCCTTGGTACATCATGCAAGTATGTTAAAGTTTTATTGTAACATTGCCTTCACAAAATGTCCATTATTTATTAAAGACTTCAAATAAGAGATAGTGTTCTCAATATTTTAAGGTGCTCTGATTTATAATATAAGCCTAATCTTCTACCATGGAAGCATAGTTAAAAAGTGCCCCTTTTCATCGGTGAGAAGTAAACTGCAAAGGCTGTTGCTAAATGTCTCTCTAAAAGACGGTACTATAAAAATCACTGAGAACAAGAAAGCAGAGGAGTCAATGGCACCACACTGTACCTAAAGGATTATTTCACATCAGTCAGCCTTCTTTACCCAGTAAGAAAACAAACAAACTTCATTTTCAGCAATCACTCACTTCTCTCTGATAATTGGTAAGGAAGCTTGAGAAGCAAACCTCATTTAGATTGGTACTTCATTGTTTTATCATCTCCCCTTGTACTTTTCTACATGTTTCTTATATGCCAGAGTCTGTTTCTCACTGATAGTCTTAACTCTTCTGACCATCAACTGACTTCACACTGTTCCTCTGGTTGCAAATGCTTTCAACCACATGTAATGTGCATTTTCAATAAGATGCTCTCTTTCATTTTCATCTCATTTAAACTAACAGCTGAGTTCCAATTTGCAAGCTGAATTTACCTCAGTCAGTACAAATCCCCTCTACACTGCCATGACACACTACTAATAAACATTTGTTTTTCTTAATTCTCACAAGGTTTGATAATTTATTCAAGTGGGTGATGCTTAGGAAAACACCCATGTGTGTTGACAGTAAAACTCAAAGATGATGAAAATTATTTTTCCCAGGAAAACAAATTACAATGTTAAATGCTGTGCTAGTACATTGAAACTGTACACAATATAAACACCTGAGCTAAACTTACAAGAGAATAGGCTAGCGCTTTGGAACTTTGGCTGTGACTGCAGTTTTGCATCGTATCCTCTCTGTAATGTAGGATGTCAACACTCATGAAACACTGATAAATCAAACTGCTATAAAATGATTTACTTTGTAAAGAAATGGAAATGTCAACAGTTAAAAAGCATCTGACTTTTTTTTGAAAGAGTATAGCAGTTCCCTCTGAGTATGTCTACACTATAGAGAAAATTGAAGCTCCGCTGTCCATCTTCCAGGGTTCCAATTACGGGGTCTAGTGAAGACATGTTAATTCAAACTGATTCAAAGGCAGATGCAGTTTGACTCAAAACATTTTAAGATGTTTCATTGATTTCACTGAATTGTTTAGGCAGAAGAAACCTTTAAAAATAAGTTTTGTTTAAACACCTTGTAAATAATACATGTTGATTTTTCAATTCTCCCACTGACTTGATTTGTGAAAAATTCAAGAACTAAAAGAAAAACAAACATCTCCCCAAGACACTTAATACAGGCGGAATGTCCGTCGGACGCCGGCATGGCATCCCGACATGTCTCGCAACGTTTGAAGTCCGGCGAGCCGGGCATGTAGGGTTGGGGAACAAGCGGCAAGCCGCAACGAGAGAAATTTTTTTTTAAACTAGTTGGGGGGGGGGGGGTTCGAAAACTTGGTTGATGAGGTAACTAGGGGGTAAAACGAAGAATTTAACTGTTTTTTTCCCACAGGAATAAGGCAAAGAGAGGGCTCCGTCTACTGCCGAGGACGGTAGAGAAGGAACTGAGGAGCCGCACGCGCTCAGGCGCCCTTCAGTCCCAATGACACTAGAGGGCGCCACGGCACCTGCACGCCACGGCAGAAACAGCTAGAAAAAGTCTCCGGTCACCGACGCGAGGACGCACCAGCACCTAGAGTGGAGCACCCCCGGGGACCACTCGAAGGAGAATCATGAATTCAATCGTAATTGTATTGTCCCTTCGTTCTAAGCCTCACATTCTGAAATTGTTTCTTTTATAATGGTATCACAGCCCTCACCCAGAGCTCTACTGACTTCTGTTGACTTGCTGTGCAAAAACATGTTTCTGTATTA
Organism: Pelodiscus sinensis; assembly: GCF_052426305.1. NCBI lineage: Eukaryota > Metazoa > Chordata > Testudines > Trionychidae > Pelodiscus > Pelodiscus sinensis. Next base: position 91,314,137 of record NC_143053.1, read on the forward strand.
AAGCACAGGAAAAAAACATGTTACAATCTTAGAAGCGAAAGTGAAATCTGACATTACTCAGTCCCAAATCATTCTGAATTGCTATCTCAGAGTCAATATTCTGCCAGCTGCAGAGTCATAAGAGTACTATGCTGATTTATAGCACCTGAGTGCCAGATCGAAGTTTAGACAGTTATTTACAGTTAATTTCCCAGGCCTTAATTTTCCCCTCTCTCATACAGGGAAAATAATGCTCATCCACTTTTTATAAATAACATTTAGATAGCTGGCAGAAAGTTTTGAAAGGCCTGGTTGAATATATTAAAGTCAAATGGAACTTTTCCATTAACAAGGACACTAGTTTTATAGTTAATGAGAAGAAAGATATTCTTATTTTCTGTCTTCTATTTTGTCTTATTTCTGCTATTTAAAAGACTATGGTTTCTCTCTATCCTTTTGCTGGTTGAACTCATCCACAAGAAAATTATTTTACTATGTAACTGTAAATAAAGTACAAGCTTTAAGTTGAACTTGAAATGTGAACTCTTAACAGAGAACAAACTCTAGCTCAAATTGTCAGGAATGACAGTCTGCAGTTTCTCTAAAGCAGAAATAATTTTAAAAGTTACCAATTAAAATATCTGTTTGGTCATATTCCAAAGTTTGAGAGAAGAAAAAAAACCCCCTAAAATCTTACTCCTTTTTCCATATTATTTTTTGATCCTTGTAATCATTGCTTAAGAGAGAAGAGAGTCTATGGACAACTTCTATTTGGGAAATCACCATGATAAATGTTGTCATGTATGTATTCTGCATGTACAGAACCATCTCTAGGGTATGGAGAATTGGGTGATCGCTCCAAGCCCCATTGGTCAGCACAACTGGTTCTGAAAGTGAAGAATTTGTAACTTCCACCCTGGGCCCTGCCCTTGGGACAGCTCTCTGAGACCATATAATATATTACTTTTTGTATGACACTCCATATTAGAGGATATCAGAAAACAACAAAGGGTGTAAACATGCAGTTATATAGATGCTAGAGTTGGGGACACTGTGCTCTAGAAGAACAAAGCAGCAGATGCTGTGTTCTTCATTCTTCCTTAGAGTAACCAATAAAGCAATGCATTTTCAGATAACTCTGCTCATTTTATATTCCACAGATTTAAAACTGTACCAGAATCTGATGTATTTCTTGGATCATTTCTTTAAGAAAACCCAAGACTAAGGACTGCATTCAGCAAGGGTATATCTACACTGCATTTCTCTTTTGAGAGAGGAATGCAAATGCAGCCTAGCAAAATTGCAAATGAAGTGCGGATTTGAACTTCCCATGCTTCATTTGCATAATGGCGTACTGGCGCTTTTTCAAAATACCCTATTTTGAAAAAAAAAAACACAGTCTGGATGCGGTTATTTAAAAAAAAACCCCTTCTTTTGAAATAACCCTTACTCCTTAAAAAATTAGGTTTAAGGATTATTTCAAAAGAAGTTTTTTTTTTTTTTTTAATAACCGCGTCCAGACTGCGGGAGTTTTTTGAAATTGGGTATTTCGAAAAAGCGCCCAGATGCCATTATGCAAATGAAGTGTGGGAAATTCAAATCCACACTTCATTTGCAATTTTGCTCAGCTGCATTTGCATTCCTCTCTTGAAAGAGGAATGCAGTGTAGACATACCCCAACGTATTTAAACATTTGAGTAGTCCCATTGAGGTCAACTGAGCAATCTGCATGCTTAAAGTTTCACAGGTTTTTCCGTGCTGTTCCTCTTTTCTCTTCAAGACCCTCAGTGATGCTTTCAAATATTGAATGCTACATACAGTTGTTGCACTCAGAGTGCATAGTAAACGACAGGTGTGACAAGTGCACATCATTGTTTCATGGATAGTCCTCTGCTGTTTTCTGACTGAAATGGCTATAAATAAGAAACTAGATCATGACCAGCTTTGACTCCTAGTATCTTTATGGAAGAAAGTGAAGCATGGAACTGCTTTTTAGATGTTTTTAAAAGGACAGCAAGGAATACTCCATGACATCATCTTAGTTAAAAAATGCGAGGAAGGCAGAGGCAAAGGGGAAAATCACGCAACAACTCCAAGGATTCCCTTCTTTAAAAACTTTGCATTGTACCAATTCTGAACACTCACCTGAACTTTATTTTTGCCACGGCTAATGCTACAGGTTCATAACCTCAATCATTCTGTGTTTCTTCAATCTGATTCATTCATCATCACCAGCAACAACTATCTCCAGAGAGCAGGCAACATGTTGAGATTCTGAGATTAGTTCTCTCGGTGATGATATATGATGCAGAAAGTGACAGCTTGAGTGCCATAATAATGAGATTGCCACTTTTTTATTATAATTATTTCCCTTTTTAAAAAACCTTTTCAATTTAAATTCTGGAGTTGTTCCTTTTATGCATTAAGTCTACTCAACCACTACCCATGCCAGGAAAATATTTATTTTTTAAAAACTGTTCTTTGTGCTAAATGGCACATTGGGGATGCATTTAACTCCCCTACAAATTTTTCTGCACCATGTGTGCATGTTTTAAAATCAAAGTTGTTATTCTTCGGGGTTTTCTTTACAATTTTAAATAATCCTCCTGTTTTACACTATTTGGCCTCACCAACCACAAATATTATAAAATAAAAATGTGATGCTTTTATGTAATCTGACTAGTATTTAAAGAAATTCAGAGGGAAAATATAAAGGATTATACTTTAAGAATTCCTCTCTGAGTGCCATATTAATATTTATCTTTGCATGCAGTAATGATGAATGACTTATATTTACAGATAATACCTTTCATCCAAAAGGGAATCCAAAAAGTATTTTATTAAAAAAATCCTTTTTGCTTGTTACTGAAATGCAGCATCACAGATTGCTCAATCACATAATGGAGGAAAGGAAGACTAACATGTATAAATACAAATTGTAGATAAAATAGAAGGTAATTTCATAGCTGGAATTTAATTAGAACAAGGTTAACACCCTACTTTCTGAGTGTCACAGGATCGTAACTGCACACAGAGCTGGTCAACCCTTTAGGCCTAGAGCTCTGCAAACATCTATAACTATAGCAGCACAGTATTCCGCACCTCCATGAGGAGGCATTCATTCACTGATTGCCAACCCGTTGGGATTGGCTTGGAATCTCCAAGAATTAAATACTAACCTTTAATTAAAGTTTACATCAAGTGATGAAATCTCCAGGAATACAGCCAACCAAAACAGGCAACCCTACTACTGAAGTAGATAACATGGAGTCATTGACTAGGTCAAGAACCCTACTTTCTGCAATAGAATGGATTTTCCCTATAACATGCTCATCTTTGTGGTGTGAACACCTCATTCTGTTTAGTTATGAGACTCGGTGACAGCCTAGACTTTAGTTGGTATGGAGGTTACTCTCTTAGTCCGAATTTCCATTATACCAATGCTGAATATCATAATTAATGGGTAATCCTGAGCAAGAGTACCAGAAATTGGTCCTTCCTTCAAACTACATTCTCATTTTTTAATTAAACAAATAATCCAGAAGATAGTTATTCAAAAGTTTTTAGCAGGATAGCTGAAAGATGCTCTTCTGATGCTGTCACAGAATGTGAACATGCCAATGTTTGATAGAATGCTAAAATTGTGATTGGCTACACATAAATGACACACTTGTGCAATAAGAATAACTGACGGCATGACACGGACTGTGATAGGTAATGCAGTTTCCAGTCTCCATTTGTCTGAAAACAGAACAGACTTCTGTGTTTTAACAACAATAAAACAAATGTGATTAACTTACTATCCAACAGCAAAAGCCGGTTGAGCCCCTCAATATCCATGACAGAAGTATCAACAAATGTCAATAAGAGACAGTGATAGAGTGAACTTATTAAGGAAGTTCAGAGATTGCCAGCCAAGAAATCAGAGAGGAGAGTGGCAAAGAGATGGTACTAATGAAAATCAGAAAAGGAAAGACAGTATCTCCAAGCTCAGTCTGGCCACAAAGATTTGTTTGGCTGCAGCAAGAAACTGACAGCTATCTTAATACAGCTGGTATTCCCAGTCCTCCTTCCACTGCAGCCAAAATAGAAGTTTTGCCATTGACTTCAAAAGAAGCCAGACAGGAATCTTATTTTTTAAAATGCATTTAAAAAAAAAACCTTAATCTAAGGTACATATATGATGCCCCTCCTCCCCACTCTGTAGTATCTGAGCACCTGATGTAAAGATAAATATATTACATTTGAACACCTCATTGAGGAGGGAAATGCTATTATCCCCTTTTTATACATGGGGAATGGAGACACAAAGGGCATGTCTACACAGCAGGTCTAAACTCAAAATAAGCTATGCTAATTGCGTATCTTTTGGCATTGTCTACAGAGCAGTTATTTTTGAAATAGAGCACTCTCCCCCTGACTTCCCTTACTCCTCGTATAATGAGGATTATAGGAATCATAGCAAGCAGTCTTCCAGCTTGACATTATGTCAAAATAACTGCTTGAATGTAGACACAGACTATGTTATTTTGGAATAACATCAGTTATTCTGAAACAACGCTGCTTCATAGACATAGCCAAAGAGATTAAAAGCCAAATGTTTAAAAAGGTAGATAGCTGCCTACTGGGATTTCCAGATGTGCCTCTAGACATCATCAGGCAATGTGGCCCTAGATAACTTGGCAGAGGTCACAGAGGTAGTCTGCAGTGCAGCAGGAAACAATTTCCCCTAATCCCAGACTAGTGTTCTAACCACTAGACAACCCTTCTTCTGTATACATCCAAAATGACTTACAGTATTCATTGACATATTTTTAAACTCTAAGGGGAACACTACCAAGAGCAACAGTGGTTGAAATCCCCATCAATAGGAAGGAGTGAGTGGAAAGCTCTCAGAATTGAATTGTTGCTCTACTGGCTTTAGCAGACAGAGCTTTACAGATTTATAATAGCTATGAATCTGTCCTCAAAAATTAAAAACAAACAAACCACAAATCAGATTGGGTTTGAACATTGTAATGTTTTAGATGTTATTGTTTGGTTTCCCCTAACATTTAAATAATGTCAGCGTGGAATCACTTGGGTGTAGAGATTCAACTTAAATGAACACACAGATCTGTGTGGGTCCCTCTCTTAGCTGCTTCCAGGGGAACACAATTTACCCTCCCCTAATCCCTGTCTTGGGAAAGCAAGGATTCTTTCCCTCCAAAGTCCATTTCCCTTTTCATTTCCAAACCTATCCTCTCAAACTTCTGCCTCTTTCACTCAGCCTCTTCACCTCCAGGTTATATCTAGACTGCAGGCTTCTTTCAGAAGAGCCTTCTTTCAGAACAGATCTTCCGAAAAAACTTCTTCCAAAGGAGAGCGTCCATATGCAAAAGCGCATCAAAAAAGCCATCTGCTTTTTTGGAAGATAGCATCCACACTGAATGGATGCTCTGTCACATTTAAGCTGTGATTACTATGGATGGAGTGGCACCTGTGCTTTTTCCTCTTTCCTCTTCTTTTGAAAGAACTCCCTCTTCCCCATCCACACACACCTTTTTCTGAAAGTGCTCTTTTGGAAAAAGGCTTCTTCCTCGTAGAAAGAGGTTTACCAATATCAGAAAAACCCCTCTGTTCTTTTGATTTACTTTCAGAAGATGCAACTGCAGTGTGGACGCAACTCAGGTTTTGTTGGAAAAGTGGCAGTTTTTCCAACAAAATTCTGTGGTGAAGACATACACCTGTATTCTTCCCTTTTGCCTAGGTTGTTTGTCACTTCCCATTCCCAAGGCATATTCTCTTAAATCCACATTTCTTACCCCCACTCCATTTGTTTGCAAGTCTTCAGATATAATCTTAATTTTAGATTTTCCTGTCCCCCATGTTCATTCTATTATCACAGTACCTCCTTCTCTATTCCCACAGGTGTGTCTAGACTGGCAAGATTTTGTGCAAAAGCAAGTGCTTTTGTGCAAAAACTTGCCAGCTGTCTACACTGACCGCTTGAATTTGCGCAAGAGCACTGACTTTGTAATGTACAAAATCAGTTCTTCTTGAGCAAATACTTTCACGCTCCTGCTCGGGAAAAAGCCCTCTTGCACAAGAATACTTGCCCAAGAGGGCCAGTGTAGTCAGGGAAGAACTGTTTTGTGCAAAAAAGCCCTGATGGCTAAAATGGCGATCGGGGCTTTCTTGCGCAAAATCGCGTCTAGAATGGCCACGGATGCTTTTGCGCAAAAGCACTTTTTGCACAAAAGCATCCATGCCAATCTAGATGTGCTTTTGCGGTAATACTTTTAACGAAAAAACTTTTCCGTTAAAAATATTTATGCAAAATCATGCCAGTCTAGACACAGCCTCACTGTATTCATTCAATTCCCTCCTTCCCCAATCCCATATTCACCCACTTCTCTCAATATTCCTTCCCAGCCCTCCCATATTTATCAATTCAAATGGCATATGTCCCCACAGTTACCCTTCCTTTCAGGATCCCTGTCCCCCATCTTCACAAGCTTCCCACGGTTTCCTTCCATTTCCTCCTCAGCCCTAGTGTCTGCTCTATTCCCCCCATATTCCTTCCCTCCCCCCATTCCCATCTCAGCAATTTCAGAAGAGGGCACTAAAAGATGTAGACAAGATAGAGCATTATTGAAAATGGAAATATTTTAAGAGGTAAGAGTCAGAAAGATTTTAAAGATATTTTTTCCAGCTAATGGGCTCCAATACAGTACAAGTAGGACAGAATAAATATATACATGCAGGATCTGCTGAAACTCTCATTTACCCCAGTCTTACACTGGTGAACATTATTGACTTCAGTGGAGTTACCTCAGACTTACAGCAGGGTATGTGAGACGAGACTTAGTCCCACAATCAGGCTGAATTGATCACGAATATTAATTTCATTAGCCTGGCAATGTTTTCACATAATAAGATGTTTAAAAACAAAACAAACAGAATCTTTTATAGTGAAGAAGAGAAATGTAACACATGGCAACCAAACCCAGACAAAATAGGCCTCTTTCAAACCAAAAGTCTCCATGACACTACAGCAAAACAAATGACCTTCTGGATTTCAGGAGCAGTATGATTGCAATGTTCCAGTACTCAAAGTTATGGCGTGTTTTGCTTTGAGTAAAGGACTTTGTCAAGACTGGCAGAAACTGCAACACCTCTGAGATTACTGTTTGTTCCAGTTGAATTGTCATTGTCACTTTGCAATCTGTGACCTGCCTATGATTTCTTGCTAAAACTCTCCTATAATTACCCAGGCTATTGTGTTCTGAACCTTGTGAATATCATCATAAAGGGCATTGCTCTACTTGTCCAGCTGGCAAGTGAAGTTTGGCCCTTTCAGGGACCTGTGGGGTCCTGTACTGCAGGTGACTATTATCAGATGTGCTGTAAGGATGAGATGACATTTGAAAGGCTTAAATATGCAAATGACATTTTTCCCCACAGAAGTGATAATCTCATGGTAACTGTTGCAGAGGGTTTTATCTCCCTCTCGCTCTCCAAAATAATCCTCAACTATATTGCATTCTGTTTCAACCAGCGAAAAGCAGCGAGAAAGAATTACAACTTTGAATGAGCTGTGGTGAATCTGGGAGTTGAAACTTATTTTGGCAGACTGCATTTCCTTTGCCTTTAAGTAGGCAGAGAAAGATGTGCTTCAACATATGAGAGCCAAACTGCTTATTTAGTAGGGACATTTATATGGTTATGCATGGCTGTCTCTCCTATGCAGTTCTGCTCAGCTTCACACATCTGGCATCCCTGTAAAGTTCTGTTGGCAAGTTTAGCCACCCAGAAAGACAGGCTGTGGTCAGCACCACAGGTGATTCCACAGCATCACAGCTGTTCAGATGGACTCATTTCTATGCTCCTTTCTCCCTCTGTTTGATTGTGGTGGTCAAAAAAATTCATTCTCTCTCCCACACCCCTTTCATCTCAAACCAACAGCGAATGTTCGTATTATTTTCAAAAGTCAGTTGTGAAAATGTCACTTCATTTTCAAACAACCTAAGTTCTGGAGCCTAGCAGATGAGTATCTTGGAGAGAAAAATAGAGGAGCTAAAAAGTAAGAAGATGACAGAACAGAACTCACCACTATTCACCCTCCCCAAATCCATGTCCAGCCATTCAGATGCGGCAAGTATCTCACAATGATCCCCATTCAGATACTTCTAGCAATCCCTAGACTAAAAAGCATAAGGCATCCACCAAACCTGAACGCCCCAGTATCTAGTTGCCACTCTATTACCAGGCCTCCTAATCAGTTAAGAATTTCATGTACACACCCGATCTGAAATTATGTCACACACCAGCCACCTAATACATGAGCCCCAAAGGCATAGATTTGTTATACCAGGCTAGACAGAGTCATTTATAACTGCTGTTGCTATGGCACCAGGAAAATGTAATAGCAAAGGAACAGTGCTGGTCATATCAGGAACAGTGCTGGTCACACTATCAGAGATAATTGCTGATTTACTATTTACAGATATTTCACAGGGAAATTATTTAATTTTTAAAATATTCAAATATAGACATGGTATTTATCATTATGTGCAAAGTTGTTTACTAAAACCTTTTGTAACTTATAGTTTTATAGTGTTAGCTATTTTAAATCTAAAAGCCTTCTGCATAAAATCTGTGTTGTAGTGAACCCCATGGTGATCTTTTCAATGTATATAATTTGCTAGGGTACATCTACACAGCAGTGTTATTTCGGAATAACTGACATTATTTCAAAGCAACAAAATGTGTGTCTACTCAGCAAGCCATTATTTAGAAATAATGTCAAGATGGAGGACTTTTTACTCTGACTCCTGCAACCTTTATTTCATGAAGAGTAAGGGAAGTCAAAGGAAGAGAGTGTTCTTCCTTGAACTTCCTGCTTTGGAATTCTGAATTAGAACAACAACAAAGACCTTTACAATTTGTTCAAGAGAATGCAAGAGAGAGAAAATAGCATAACCATTTTCCCAATGTTCAGAGCACCTTTAATCTGTAACGCTGAATATTAAACCTACTGGCTGTGTCTACACTGCACCTCTTTTCCGGAAAAGGGATGCAGATGAGGCAAGTCGGAATTGCAAATGAAGCGGGGGATTTAAATATTCCCCACTTCATTTGTATAAACATGGCTGCCACTTTTTTCTGGCTCTGGGCTTTGCCAGAAAAAAGCACCAGTCTAGACGGGGATCTTTCCAAAAATAAAGTCTTTTCCGAAAGGTCCCTTATTCCTCTTAAAACAAGGAATAAGGGACTTTTCGGAAAAGGCTTTATTTTCTGAAAGATCCCCGTCTAGAGTGGCTCTTTTTTCCGGCAAAGCCCCGAGGTGGAAAAAGTGGCAGCCATGTTTATATAGATGAAGTGGGGGATATTTAAATCCCCCGCTTCATTTGCCATTCCGACTTGCCTCATCTGCATCCCTTTTCCGGAAAAGGGGTGCAGTGTAGACACAGCCATTCTGTTTCATTTAGGCTTTAGTTCCTTCCTGGATCTTCCCAGGGAAAAGTTTCATCAAAACAGATACATGCTGTGAAAAGTTTCAGTTTTCACAAATAGCCATTGTCTGATCCACTCCCAAAATTTTAAAATTTAATAATAAATAAATAAATACATAAATAAATAATAGTTGTAGAAAAATTTCAAATCACCTAGTGCAGGGCTTCTCAACTTTGAAAGCCTCATGGGCCACAATGATACAGTACTCAACTTAAGTGTGGTTGCATATACATGCAAATACATATACAAATATATGCAAACAGCTTTTCACACTGATGGGCATGAATATAAATGACAGAAAATATTCTAATGATACTGCAACTTATGCTAATAATTAGCATATTTTCTGCCACAAAAGCTTGGAGTGTAGACAAAGCCTTAATGAACAATGGCAATCCAGGAATTTAACTACTAAAATATACCTCAACAGAAGACGATTATATTGACTACCTTTTAGTTTTAGCTCCCTCCTGTCAGCCGCAAACAAATGGTCCACAAGTCAAATGTGACCATTGGCTATGTGTTGAGTAGCCCTGACCTAGTGCTATATACATGTTCTTGTTTACCTCTATTGCACTAGGAGCTGGATGTCTTAGAAAAATAATGTTATGTCTATGCTTAAGATGCTATAGGAGCATAGCTACAACACTTTAGCATAGTCACTTCCTACTCTGATAGGAGGGACTCCCCCACAGGTGTTAGTATTCCACTTTCTGGAGTGGTGGTACCTAGGTTGACAAATGTACTTCCATTGATTTAGTGCTGTCTACACAGGGGAGTAAGGTGGGTGATAAACATAATAGATGGTCCAGGTTTTGATCACTAGAGAATTGGAATAGATTTGAACTGTTAAAACAGTTGATCTTAGGGTGAAAATCCAAGTGCCTCATTTATAATTCCCTCAGATAATCCAGCCCTGGTCTACACTAGGGAGTTATTTTGAAATTACAAGCAGAGCATCCACACTACCAATCTCGTAATTTTGAAATAATGGGCCGGTTATTTTGAAATAACAACTCCTGCTTTCCATTTTTGAAATAACTTTTTAGAAAATAGTTATTTCAAAATAGTGGTAGTATGGATGCTCCACTGCCTCTATTTCAAAATAACTACTCCCAGAATCATTCAAAGGAATTACTCCTCAGTACTTCCTGGGGGGCTCAGTCCACATTAAGGGAGCCTTCCTCGGACTAATTTTAAGGCTTCCCTGTAGTGTGGACACCCTACTTTAAAAGTTATTTGAAATAACTTATATTGGCAGTTATTTCAAAACTAATTTCCTAGTGTAGACAGGCTCCCATTTATTGGTTTAAAATGTCTGCTTTAGTGTACATAGAATGTAGGTGTTTAGGTACTGAAATACGGAATGTTAAAATCAACAAGCAGAAAGAGAGAGTGGGAGTTAATACACATTTCCTAGAAGGAACTGCACAATATAGTAATCTTTGCATTCACTTTAAGAGCATATTTTAACTTAAGATCACTGTTTGGTAATGAGCTGTTGATTTTGTCTTCTGAAAAAACACTTACATCCAACAGGGAGGCTTCAGACATCTGGCATACCTCTGTGTGGTCAAAGTTTATCACCTAGAGGACTAAAAAGGAGAAAACAGCCTATGATGTACAAACAAAGCAGTGGGGAGCAGATGCTTGCTTGTAGATTTCAGAAGACCCCCAGCAGCACACCCTCTCTCCACGTAGTCCTGTTTTCATCCAGGGAAAGGGCAGCATTATACTTGGTCTTTCAGGATGTCACAGTGAAGATACAAGTATTAAACAAAATATGCAAACACCTGAAGCACATAGAATTTGTCATAAATTATAACCTCTGCCTCCGTGTAGTAGGTGTGTAGAGTAGAACTGAATAGAAAACAGTTCTCCTGTTCAAGGGAATTGTATGATTTCAGAAGTGTTCCTGTTCCACTTGGGATAAATATGACACCTTACAAAGATTTTATGTAAAAGCAAACAAAAAATACCATCACATAGAGACCTGAACTCCCAAAGGGCCAGTCACCATGTGGTGAGAGGAGATGTAAGACAAGAGTTCTCGTCTGCTCTGCCCGATTCAGATCAGGAATTTGAAGCCAAATCTCATGCATCCCAAGTGAGAACCTGGGCTCTAGGTTTATGACCAGAAATTCCATTAAAGACCGGAGAAGCCTTTCCCATTGAAACTTTAATTAAAATTGTTACGTTCCTAATGATATGTTTTGGTTTCTTTAAAGAGGCATTTCTAGGAAAAATGTCATTGAAAAATTTCCAACTTGTTTTACGATGGGGCATGAAAAGAAGAGCTAAGATTAACATTGGTAGACTAGAAATCAGTGTATCCCAGGAATTTTGGCATTCACAATTCCAACTACACTGCTATAATACTCTCTGTAGTAAATAAAAAGTAAGTTTTGAACCTTACCTACACCTTGACTTTGTTGTTGTTTGGTGCTGGTTATATTGTGACTCCCTCGGAGATATAGGAAACCTGCTGAAGAGTGATTTTTTTTTTTTTTTTGGTAATTCATGCATTTTGAATCAACTGCTTTTCTACCTCAAAAGAACATATGATAAGCTTGTAATATGTTTAATGTCATGCTGAGTTTAAAAAAAAACATTTTAAGCAGAAGATTTTAAGGACAATATTTAGTTATTAAAGAAAGAGCTAGTCATTGAAATTAAGTAGAACACTATGATTCAGCTTTACCTGCTAGATACACATCTACTTCTCAGTGTATTATATAAACAGAGGAGAATTGGTGTATCAAAAAAACATTAAGGCTGTCAGAGCAATGATTACTTAAAGACATTTCAGAACAGGATTCTGTTGGCTTTTGATATTTGTCTCTCTCTTTTTTTCTTTTTTTAAAGTGGAGAGTACATTACACACATTTATTTTAGAGTTCAGCTGGTGAGAGATGACATGTAGGTTAGAGATTCCATGGCCTAAGATGAAATCTGCAAGAAAATTGTTTGTGCAGTTCACCCATTAATGGGCATTCCCACAATACAGTAGTGCACCTCTTGACAGAAAAAAAATGTGCGAATGGTGGGATCCCTTTTTTGAGATTGTTTTGGTCAATGCCTAGCTGACATGAGACCTGCACACACAGTCAGGACAGAAGATGTTGGTTGTTCTGATGACTAAAATCAACTACCATTACTTATAGCAGCAGTAGTTCTTTTTTAGTGCTAGTGAAATATGACTGTAATGAAAAGTCCTCTCTTGAACTACAGAATAGTATAGGCAATACCAATGCAAAGTTCACTTTCACACCCCTATTGCTATACCTTCATGCTGCACTCGAGGAAGCACCTCTGGAACTGGGAAGGCAGATCTTTCAATACAGCCTCTGACTTGTGACACGTTGTCCAATTAGTGCCACTTGTGACTTAATACTTGACAAAATTTATTTTTACAACACCGTGAGGATGACAGAGGGGGGTAGTACTAGCCTGAATTTGGGGAACTCAAAGAAATCAAGATCAAAAGTATCCACTTTTTATGGTTCCTAATTTGAGATACCTAAAACATGATTTTGCAGAGGAGTTAGCATTATGTGGTATTTTATATATTCACCTACAGCTCCAATCAACTTTGGTTGCAGCTATGAGTAATCAGCACCTCTGCAAATCAGATCCTAGCATTTTCTGTTGGTTCATTGGCAGGACTATAGTCTTATTATCAACCCCACAAACATCTGCCACTTCATCAAAGGCAGTAACTGATAGCAGTAGTAGATGTCATCTTCTTCATGGGCCACTACAAAGAGGGGGCTGAACCAATTTTCTTTTGAGTTCCTTAGTTATTAGTTGGCAGCAAAGGAATTGCATAACTCAGAAGTAAGAGGTTCCATTCAAGGCCATGTGTTTGTCATGCACGGAGACTTGCCTATCCATTTCCCTCCCAACCTTGAATCCTTCCACCCCATTTCTTCCATCTCTCTCCCATGCACTCACATTTTCCCCTGCCATCTCTACTTCCTGTCTTCTGGCCCAGACAATCCCAGTTCTACTCTTGCAACCTAACTCCACATTAAATCATCTCCCCTCCCTCTAATCACTCCCCCTCAAATTGTGTTCAGTCCCAATCTCCTCCATCAGTTCTTTGTGTAATTTCAACTTCCCTACTGGCACATAGCTTGTTCCTACACTGAATCTCCCCAGCTCCCAGTCCAGTCTTCTTGCCCAGAGAGTCCTATTGTCCCTTCCTCTCTTCTTAGAAATAAATTTCAGGTTGCAAAACTCAAGCAAGTCTCTACATATTTTGCACATGGGTGGTGGACTTTTCAGAAAGGGGTAATTCAATTTTTACACACTGTCAAAACAGAATATTTCCCTCTAGCCTCTTTGAGAAACAGCTTAAGCTTTTGGCTAAAATCAACTAAATAAAAACCGCAATAAATAAAAACTCAGCTTGAAGCAGACAACCGAGCTGGAGAATCTCAGTGCAAACACTTAAAGTTTAGCCAAAAAAAAAAAAAAAAAGTTATAAGGTACTAGATACAGTGTTTGGAATAGAAAGTACATTGGGCAACCTTACTAGGGGATGAGATCACTTCAGTTTATAATTAATTGTTTCAAAATAACATTGAGACATCCTTTCAATGGGCCAGATTATCCCCATAACTTCTCTCTGCGTGTGGACCTCAATCTTTCTCTATGAAAATAAGATCATCTTCTCCCAGCCCAAGACCTGAGAAAAACCTGGGCCTTCTTAAGGGCAGAGTTGCAGGTAGAAGAGACAGTGATAATGAAGTCATATTGCAATTGTCAAGGAGCCAGAAGAAGAAGATTTAGCAACTCAGAATCAATAGAGAAACACAGGTCCTTTGCATGGTGAGGTGACAGAGGAGGGTTGCTGTTAGGTTTGATTATGAAACCCCTTAATGTTTATGAGGCAAGGTGTTACCATGTCTCAGTGGATCACATCTGAGAATCCCAGACTGATGTCAAACTGCTGAGAAATAGGACAGACTCATCCCTCGCTTGTGGTTAGTCTCTCATTAGATGATACCATGCTAGTAAACTTGTCTAACACATTTGCTAACAAGAAATAATAAAAACATGTAGTTTCCTTAGGCATTCCAGCCTCAGTCTCACTACCAAGACACTCGGCATTATGATATGTTTTCTGTGCTCAACCACATATCCAGATGAGTATATAATTCAGATCTTATCCAATAAATCATGCTACTCCTATCCATTAGCAACTACAGTTTAAGTTTAAAGAACATTTCTCTTTTTTCTATAAATGAAAAAGTTAAAATTGTTTTTAGATCATATAATGACAAACTTCTTATACCAGATTTGACGCAGTGATGTGGCTTGTAAAGTCCCTGGTAATGTACCAAAAGATTGCAAGGTCTTCAATCCATAATCAATATGCACTTTTTCTCTGAGAATCTGGAGCCCAGATAATCGGAGTAGGAAAGAAGCAAAATGGAGTTATTCCAGGGATTTGTATATCCTTTGCCATGTACCTGAGATGTTCTGTTTCAAACAAAGCACACAGCCAAGTCTGCAGAAAGTTACAGCACAAGATGGAATCCAGGGTTACAGATCCTTACATGACTTGATGGCTTGGGGGCTAAGGTGACTGCAAGTAGAGCCTTCTTGGTGAATGAATTTCTGTTATAGTCCACTGCTGAGAACTGCAAGTTGTTGGGTTTTTATTGTTATTTTCATGTAGCAGGAGGTAATCCGACCCACTGTGATTTTGAATTGTATAAAATTGTCTACCCACAGTACATATCTATACACCTTTTGGTCTGCTGATGGCCTAGAGAATTGCTAGTAAGCAGACTGACTAAATAATTAAATATATATCAATATCAGGTTTCCATTCAAAGACCAAATTAACGTATTTTCTCTCTCAAAATATTAAATGCATATATAGTCAGATCTTTGAGAAAACTGCAATTAACTGATCACCTCCTTACTCCATTATTATAAATGTATGTTATAAAATATTGTTTCAAAACAGCTCATTAAACTATTTTCCCATGATACTAAGGCTTTGCTATACTTAAGGGAGGTATTTCCCCTGAAAAATGTATTTGACAAAAGACAGATATTATATAATCATATATAAAATAGAGACGAGTACATTTATTACACTGAAATCTTTGGGTTTCATCCAGAACTCTTAGAAGTCTATTGGCTTCTTTCAAGTGACTTCCAGGGTTTTGATTGAGATTTTCACATCTGTTTCTTTCCATTCACTGTAGGAAGGAAATGCATTTTCATTGGGTCATCAGATCATTTACCAAAATAATAGCCCTATCATACGGGGCTGTTAACAGTACACAGTAATAAAACAGTACAATCCAAAATATTATTTTTATGTGTTAGATTGGTAATCAAGTTGGTTTATGTTTCATAGTGCCATTGCTGCTCAGATTTATTGTGGATGATTTTTGATAATCATTTTTACACAAGTTATTTTTTTTAAAATAAAGAAATGAAATTCTTATGAAAAGTTGTTTAATACAAACAGTGCCTTTAACATGTACCAAAATATAGTTTACTAGACTTACCTGGCATTGCCCAGGGGTGAGGTGGGAGCTGGCCTGGGACTGAAGGGGGGAGGGAGATGGTTTGGCCCAGGGTTGGATAAGGCTTGGGGCTGGGAGGAGTTGCTATGCAGGCTCCCCATCAGCATTCCGTGGGCTCAGCCCATAGTTGGAGGGGGGGGGCACACAGTTCTCCCGTCACTGTTCCCGAGGCCTCGCCCTGGGAGGGAAAAGGAGAGGACCATGCAGTCTAGCCAACTGCAGCCATACTAGGAAAACCAGGCATGGTTTTTGGGGGAGAGGGGTGTGCAGGCTGTGGCTCCTGCAGTGAGGGTCAGAGCTGCATTGCCTGATCCCTGTGGTGCTCCTGTGGGTGGGACACAGGAGTGTGGGTAGCTGGGCTCCCTCCCTGTAGTCTGGTGCTGGGGCCAAGGACCAGGGGGCAGGAGTACCACTTACCTGGTCTGATGGTAAGGCATGATGGCAAGCCCCTTCCTAGTTGGCTACTCCTGTCATGGCTACTCCTGTCATGGCGCGACTGTCCCCAGTTGTCACTCTGTAGTATAGCTCTCTAGTGGTGACAGTGAGCATAGCATCCTTCTGCTCAGTCCCCTCCCTTTCCAGGACATGGAAACCAATCAAAATCCATGCACTTCCTGTTTTCCAGGCATAACTAAACCCTGACCTTGCTTTAAGTTAGGGTAAAAAGGAATCTGATCATCATATTTGGTGGCCCTAGCTCTTACTATTTAGGAGGAGTTCTTGAATAACAGACTGAGACAAACACAAACATTTCATTTGGCAGATAAATAGACAGAGAGATAGAGAGATAAGGTATGTCTAGACTACAAGCCTCTTTCGAAAGAGGGTCTTTTGAAAGAGCTGTTTTGAAAAACCCTCTTTCAAAAAAGAGATCGTCTAGACAGCCACAAGACTTTTGAAAAAGCCACCCACTTTTTTGAAAGAGCACCCACGCAATCTGGACACTCTCTTTTGAAAAAGCCCTGTTTGTGTTCAAGAATGCCTTTTTTCGAAAGTGCTCTTTCAAAAAAAGGCATTCTTCCTCATAAAAGCAGGTTTACCACGGTCAAAAAAACCCCACCACATTCTTTCAATATAATTTCGAAACAACGCAACGGTAGTCTAGATGCAGTTGAAGTTTTTTAGAAAAAACACTGCAGTCTAGACATAGCGATAGACAGATAATGGTAGAGAGAATTGTTCATATCAATGCCTAGATCCTCTAATAATTTTTCCAGCTAAACTATTTTAAATAGAGCTACGGATCTCAGGCACAAACACATTAGTTTCTCAGAAATACAGACTTCATCCCTTCTGGTATCCCTATAACAATATTTAAATACAACTGCTGTCAAAGGCGGCAGATCTCAAATTATTGCTAGATACTTTTCAGACAGCTCAAAATTATTCCTGGGGCTCTTTAATTTTCTGATTGGACTGTGGAATAGAAATATTAATTGTATACAGTCTGTGAAATGAGTCATTTTCTTCCCACAGAGGGTAGGAAGAAAAAGGAATGAAGGGCCTTACACGATTTGGCAAGACCTGGAGGTTTAGATCAAGTGGAACCTTCAGATTCTGCAAAAATGTGGGTTTTTACACTCATTTAGGATACATTCCTTGTGCCCCCTGGACATGCTGAGTAATGCATTCAGGCCCTATCCAGAGCATGGGGAGTGGGGTAGGAGAGGGGAGAAAGGGAGCATTTGGTCTGGACCTCAGAAGACAAAGGGACCCCAAAGTTTGACATTTTTATACCAAGTCATTTCCATTTATTACACACCTTGCAGTTATAACAGACAACAAAAGAAGCTACATATAATTGCAAAAAATTAAATTTAAATCATTGTGGGATCTTGAGCCTTTGGCAATTTTTCGACTACATCCAAGTTCTCATCTGCATGACTGGAATAGCTTCTGTGATTAGCGATGCTATGTTATGAAATAATGTTTACAGTCTTAGAATAAAAAAGTAATTAATTCTGTTACTATAAAGTTATTTTTCTTGCTCTAAATGTGAGTTTAACCTTTAAATTAGAGGTTTCTCTCTGCATAGGAGATTTTCATATTCCTGTTTTTTCATGTGTCTTTGTGTACAAAAAGCATATCAGGCTCAGCTGTAGGCTCTTTGTCCAGTTTCAGATTCACCTTTAAAGGTTTTTTTGTGATAAACTTAATTCTAGTTGATTAAATAAACTTTATATCTAGCAATTGACCCATGTTCATATTTATAGTAATGCACAAGTTATTAGAGGAATTTAATAACAGGAACAAGTTAGCAGATGAAATGTCAAGACAGTGAAATATGGCTATAAGGACCATAGTAAGCAATGCCCCTAAATCGTTATTATATAGTATTAATTGTGAAGTATATACAATTAAAAGTTTGTAAAACCAATGCCCTTTGGTGAATTAATTTATTGCGAGTTGTGATATTTTAAAAATGAAGCTAAGATTTGAAAGTAGTGTAAGTAAG
The DNA here is from genome assembly GCF_052426305.1 of Pelodiscus sinensis. Lineage (NCBI taxonomy): Eukaryota > Metazoa > Chordata > Testudines > Trionychidae > Pelodiscus > Pelodiscus sinensis. Next base: position 91,332,620 of record NC_143053.1, read on the forward strand.
GGATGGTGACGGCAACAGAGTGAAGCAGTTGTTAAGTGTTTAAAGCCAATTACAATTTCTCATAGAAAAATCCCTCAGCCATTGGACAGTTACCACACTGACAGTGACACTTCCAGTTCTGATGATGAAAACTTTGTATGCACAAAATGACATTGCAATGTCACTGCCTCAAAATGAGGAGGTCATTAATCAAGACAGAAATGCCAACAGTAGTGATAGATGCAGAATCTATGCTCGATTTATAGACTATGCAGGCATAAAATGAGGACCTCGGAAATGCTGCACAACAGATGCAAGAACTTATGCACTGGACACAGCATAACAACAGTGGCATCAGAACCTGATATTGAACATCTCGGTAAGAACAATGTTGCTCAAATACAGTTGTTTCTCAAACTTACTTGGAATCTGAAAACCACTAATATACTGAAAGATGCTGAAAAACATGCTTTTCCCACATGTTTGATGACAAAAACTCTTCCAAATGAAGAGCTCTACACAAGAGATTGGCTCTGCTAGAGCCAGGAAAAGCAGGCTCTGTACTGTGCACCCTTTTTCATTTTTAACAGTAATATTTCAAATGCATTCTCTGATCCATCTGGTTCGAGCATCAGTAAAGGTTGGAGGAAACTGAAAGACTGAATACCTGCACATGAAACTTGAGTATTGCATAAAGATAACCATGTTACATAGAAGTCAGCTAGTAGAGTAGCACTAGCTGACAGTTCAATTGAAAACTTACTCCTGAGTGAAAAAACACAGAAACTGATAACTGGAAAAAACTCCTTGAGCACATTTGAATGTCATTCTTTTTCCTTCTGAATGGGGATTGACTTTGTTTAGTTTCAGTCAACATATCAATGGCCTTACAAACAGAACCTTTCTTGGTGTACTTGAGCTTCTTAGCAAGTATGACCCACTTTCATCAGGCCACATTAAGCATGTTCGTGAATCACATGAGAGCAGAAAATGCATGCAAGTCCATTATCTGTCTACAAAAATACAAAGTGAGTTTATTGAGCTGTGTGGGACATTTGTGCAAACAAGAATTCTTGAAGAGATATGACATGCAAAGTCCTTTTCAATTATTGTTGGTGCAACTCCAAACTGTTCTCATAAAGAACAGATGACCTTGGATGTTCAGTGTTAAAAATGCAGGAAGTTCAATGGTTTCAACTGAAGAAAGATTCATTTTGTTCGATAATTTCATGAAAAAAATCTGGAAAAGAAATTGCCACTTTTGTATTAGAAAGTTTGGAAGGCTTCACAATTAATTTTTCAAGTCTGCACTAGCCAAGCCTATGACAGTGGGTCCAGTATGACTGGGTAGTACAACAGAGTACAAGCAGTCCTTCTTGAGTAAATTCAAACTCTATTTTCTCTAGTTGAGGCAACCACACATTAAATCTTGTTGGCGTTAATTGTGCTGAATCATGCAAGGAAGCAGTCAGATACTTTGGAACAATCCAGCAATTGTACAACCTCTTTAATAGCAGTTCTCCAAAGTGGGAAATTCTGAAGCAGCATCTGCCTGTTTCTCTTCGTGGCATGTTGACAATGAGATGGTCACCATAGGGATGTTAAATTTTATTACATTATAGTCACTATTTCCAGGTGGTCCAATTATATTTACCTTTTCAAACAGATCTTACATGCCACTTAGGACTAACTCAAGAAGAGCCTCTCCCCTTCTGAATTCCAGAACCAGCTGTTCCAGAAAGCAGTCATTTAAGATAAAGAAATTTTATGTCTGCATCCCGTCCTGAGGAGACGTGTACCCAGTCAATATGGGGATAGTTGAAATCCCCCATTATCAAGTTTTTCAATTTGATAGCCTCTCTAATCTCCCTTAGCATTTCGATAATATATTCCTACTGCTATATTCTTATTATTGGAAAATGGAATTGCTATCCATAGAGATTCTATAGAACATTTAGGCCCATTTAAGATTTTTACTTCATTTGATTCTACATTCACTTTCACGTATAGTGCCACTCTCCCACCAGCACGACCTGTTCTGTACTTTGGTATGACTTTGTCCCGTTCATTGTCCTCATTCCACCAAGTTTCCATGATGCATACTATATCGATATCATCCTTTAAAACTAGGCACTTTAGTTCACCCATTTTATTATTTAGACTTCTAGCATTTATGTATAAGCACTTAAAAATTTGTCACTATTTATCTGTCAGCCATTTCCTGATGTGTTAGACTCTTTTTCATTTGATTGTGTCTCATCTGATCTGACCCATACTTCCATCCTCTCCTCCTAACTAGAACATAGAGCATCTCTATTAATATATATCCCACTAACTTTAAATTAGATTGCAAACCAAAAGAACAGCTTCAAGAAATACTTGATCTTGGTCTGTCGACTGTATTTCCCAATATCACAATTGCATTACATATTTTTGTCAGTCTCCCTGCATCAGTGACTTCAGGTGAATGCACATTCAACACATTAAAGCAAGTAAAGAACTGTCTTTGTTCTACAACGGGACAAGAACATTTCAATAAGCTTGCAATGCTTAACATTAACAGTGATGTTGCACATAAAATTAGACTTTTCTTCAGTTATAAACAAGTTTGCACATAAAAAAAGCCCAAAAAGCTTCATTAAAATGAAGAGTTTTGTTTGCAATGGAAACTCACAATTAAAGTTACATTTTTAATATACATTCTATTGGTATAATGACTTAATTGTTAATAAATAAATGTCTTAAGTGTTCATTTTCATACATTCTTTTGGTTTTAGCATGACCCTCTGGATAAGAAGTTTCATACATCGGGGCTTGGGGTTGGGACTCAGCTGGGGACTCTATACTCAAAAGTGGCCTCTATCATTCTCTGAGAGGGCCTGAGTGCATTATACTTTTCTCGGCTCTGCAAGAGGCAGTACAGAGAAAGGTATCTTTCATTGTAGGAAAGTTAGCACAACCCAGGCTTTCTTGATGTTCCTATGGCAGCACATTGCCCAGAGAATGAAGTCAATTCCTGTTTGGTTTTCGGTGCAACCCATCTATGAAATAATTCTGGGAAGAGATGAAATTTTCCCCTTCTCAGTGAGAGATGAATCTGAGACGCCTCATAATAAGCTGGTATGTTTCAACACTGTTGGATTTTTCACTGCTGATCAGAAGCCTGATCTTTCTCTCTGTATACTTACTGGGATACTAGATATTAATTGATTTTAATGGATATTAGATCAGTCCTCAATATAGAAGAAACAGTATATTAAATTATTACAGACATAGCAATAGTGGATAATAATGCAAGAGGAAGTAAGGCTGGCTGGAAATCAGTTATAAATATTGTATTTCTGAATCATCACTCTACCTGTTTTGCAATGTGTGGCCCTACCTAAAGTAGGAGGGAGTGGGACAATAAATTAAGCAACCCCCTTTTTCTTTGACAACTTAACTTTATTTGTTTGCGGCTACTTCTGCAGCTGCTGAGTAACAGCCAGCAACTACCTTGCCTTAGGGCTTCCTTCTTATTGTTGCCCCTACATGCTGAGTCCCCTTGGGGTGGGGCAAAGCTGGAACTGGAAACAAGAATTGGAATACTACTAGCAAGAAAGTGCAGAAAGCATCAGGGAGGCACAGGGTGGTGCTGATTTGGCCCTGTTGACTGAGGAGATGATGCACTGCAAAAGCCCTCTAAACTATGAAACCTGAGAAAAAAGAATAGCATCTGATGCTGCAAAACTTCAGCTGCTCCACAGGAATCAGTCTTGCCCAAAGATAAAAAATAATTACACATATAAATTAAGCTGGAAAGACAGAAAGTTCACACGTCCTAATATTTATGATGCTTGCAATCACTTGAGGACTGGATTGGACTTCCCAGCATACGTCAAAGAATAGACCTGGAAACTTTCTCTATATAACCCTAGAACAGTAAGCAGCAGGCCAATTTTTACTTTTCTCTCCGACATGTCTTGATGGATGCCACTCAAAACCTATCACTGTTTGGATTGGATTCAGTCTGCATTTCATTTTTGCATTTGAATTTAGGTCTGTCACAACTGATAAAGAGAGATAAATGTGACATTACTGCGTCTAAAGATCATTAAATGTCAGCTCATGCGCTGGCAGCAAAATGGCTGGCAGAAAGTCAATGATGCAAGAATTGTAAGGAGTGTGAAGAGCGGAGATGGATCTAGGGCAGCGGGGAGTCATGCAAGCTGTGAGCAATCAATCAATCATTTTTTACTGAGGAAGAATAAAGGGACTTAAAGGCGGTGCAGTGTGTATAGGTACAGAGAAAAAACATCTTATTTGTGAAGAGCTTTGATTCACATCTGTGTGCATCCAGTAACCACGATCAGAGACAGTAGGTCAGTAAAAGCATGTATTGTACTCTAGCCAATACCTTTTGATAATTCTTTTAACATTTGAGGTTCTTACACATAGTTCAAAAATGAATCACCTCTCTGTCACAAATGTATAGATACCTAAATGGTTTCTAGTAAAAAGTGAACCTCTTAGATTTTAGATTTATGTAGTATGATAAAGAGAGAAATAAATCTGACTGGAAAAGCTATTTGTATTCCTCTGTGGCCTTTAAAAGCATTTTTGTATATTTGCTTTCTATTTTCCAATTTATACAGCATGAGTCCTAAGAATTGCTAAATAAAAACTGTTTTAAACTGTATCAAAATGAAAATAGAACTTTAATAATATCAGTTACATGATACTGTTCAGAATTTTGGCTGGTGATATGAATTGTTACTTTAGTGCTTTTTAAAAAGAACCAGAAAAATGAAAAGGCCTGCTTCCTGACACCCTGCAGGTATCTTTTAGTTAAGCTTTATGTACATGTTTAAAATCACTTGCATATCCACTGTGTAAAAACTTAGGGTGTTATTTTGCTCTGGCTTGTCTGCAAATTAGTCAAGAGTACTGCCATTGGAGTTCATGGAATACATCAATACAAAATTAGTGAGAATTCTGAACAAGCCTAGAGTCAATATTAAAAGCACCAGTGACAGCTCCATAGTTAGTGACTTTCTTCATAAAGTGAAGGATTCTAGTACATTATCCCAAAAGTTTCACATGCACACTTTCTCTTTGAGCTAAAGAATATATTTTCAGATAATTTGACATCAGTTACATTAAAAATCCCCCAAGAAATGTAGCACTCCTTCAGACATTTTCCTATTGAAAAAAACCTCAAGGGGGAGAGGATAACACTCACATTTCCATTCAGTTTAAGCTCATTAAAATCTTATGTACACACTACATTTGAAATCTATTTATTTTGGGATTAATAGGATTTTTTCCGCCATCATTCATAAAAGTGAATGGTTACTCTTCAACAAATCTATGATAGACCATCTTTATTGTCACAGAAAATAACTGTGCTATTTCAATACTGCTGCCATTTCCCATTGATTTTTGTTTATTTGTTGTTGTTGTTTTTTTTAAATGAGACAAAGGTAAAAGGCTGACCTAAGAAAAGATAACTACTGCTTTCAGGGCCTCTTTTTTCAGATGTCTCATCTCTTCTCCAATAACATGTGACTAACCATCTTCCCTAGGAGCCGGTCTGCTTCATCTACCATTGGTATCAATAGGGTATGATGACCAACTTTGCTATGAAATGGCCAGGAAAGCTTAGGCCGGGGCTATTCTAGATCCTGAAGGTTGCGTTAAGGTATGCAATTCCAGCTATGTAAATGAAGTAGCTGGAGTCAACAAACCTTAAGCCAAGTTTGGCACCATCTCCACAGCAAGAGGTTGATGGGAACGAATACGCCCGTTAACTTCCCTTATTCCTCAGGAGATCCAGCGCTAACCATGGACACTCTTAAAATTTGATTTAGCCAGTCCTTACTAAACCCACTAAATTGAATGCCAGAAGATCAATCTCCAGTGCAGTAAGTATAGATGAGGCCTTAGAGGCAAAGTGTCTAAAGTGTGTGCTTGATGACTGTGGTTGATTTGGGTTTGTTTGTTATGAGAGCGGATAATCTGTATTTGCGATGATATGTGGGTGATGTAAGTATATGAATTTTGATTAATGTGATGCTAAAAGTTACACTTTCTTTAGTGGCTTTTATTAAGTTGTTTTCCCTGTAGTTTTTGTGTTTCATTATAAAGAAAGGTAGAGCAGAAGGACACAAGTGATGAAATCAACAGCAGTTTTGCATGCGTGGTGTTTTGAGCTCTCTTCACATTTGCTAACGCTAATTCAAGACAGAATGTCAATTCTTTCACTGGAAGAAAAGAAGTGGCTGTTGTCCAAAAATCCCTTTTACCTTATCACTAAAAATCCCTTTTACCTTATAAGTGGCCAATACTGTACAATATTCCTATATGTTTAGACTTTGCCACACAACCTGTGCATTGGCTTACAATCATATAGTACCATCAGCACTGGCCCAAGAATTTTTGGTGCCCTAGGTGAACTATGACTTTGGCACCTCTACCTCCCCATATTCAATATAGAGAAAAATGAGAAGTCTAGAATGAAAGTTTACTTTATTTACTTGGCATTCAAAATGAATAATGTAAAATAAAATATTTTATTAATTTTGTTTCTACTTTTTATTTATCCTAACACAATTATACTGTATAAGTTAATCTGCTCAGTAGCTGACACTTTAAAATTTTAACAATTTTGACTTGCACAGTGTTTCTGGTCAGCACTAAAAATAGCTGCATTTCAAGTTGCAACTGTCTTCCTCCCAAAGGAACGGATTTTTGGAAAACTGTGAAAAATCATGTAAACATTCCTTTTAAACTTTTTTTAAAAGTAAACAGAAGTCCAGAATTTTTATTAGTGAAAATTATTGCAAATAGAACAGAAAGGAGTGTATCTGTGGAGTGGTATTTGTTAACGTTATCAGAGACATGTTTGAAAATTAGCACTTTACCATTACTTTAGTCCACAAAAATACACAATCTCACAAGTATTTGTGATTCCCCTTTTACAGTCTTGTTAAAGCCTCTTAAATTTTTCAAATCCAACATAATACAAATTCTTTGTGGGCACAGCATCTCTGGGATCATGACCGGCCTTCACTAATCAGTGAGCAACATCATCTCAACTGTATAAGTGGCCAGAAGTGGGATATGAAGAATGATTGAACTGCCACAAGCCCCTCCCAAGCAGAAAAATCCAGGTGGTGCTCTTTTGAAGCTATGCCCCGACTTATTTTAATTATATTTAAATACACAGCCATGCAGTACAATGTGAACTAAATAATATAACAACTTCTGTATCATTGCCAAGATCCACTGTTTTACAACTACAGTATTTGATGCTTTCATTTATAAGAGAATATATTAATAAATTTTAAGTAGAGAAAAAAAAACACTTCTATTTCACCTAGTGGCTCTTAAAAACCTAGTGTCCAAGGTCAACCTGTGGAACTCCATGCCAGAGTAGTCTGTGAAGGCTAGGACTATAATGGAGTTTAAAAAGAAGCTAGATAATTTCATGGAGGTTAGGTCCATAAAAGTCTATTAGCCAGGGGATAGAAATTGTGTCCCTGGCCTCTGTTTGTCAGAGGCTGGAGATGGATGGCACGAGACAAATCGCTTGATCATTGTCTTTGATCTACCCACTCTGGGGCACCTGGCACTGGCCACTGTTGGCAGACAGGCTACTGGGTTAGATGGACCTTTGGTCTGACCCAGTATGGTCATTCTTATGTTCTTATGTGATCTCCTAGTTCGCCTATATCTATATGGTTGGGCTGGCCCTGGTCACCATACTTAATACTTTGAAACCCTGAGATATAAAAGCAAAGGTTTCATTAGCCTCTCTTTCCCCATTGGAAAAATGAGGGTAAGTGATTTGCTACGCTGAGAACAATCCAGTAGCACACAAGGGACCAAAAATGTATGTTTTCTGACTTTCAGTTCCACCTACTAGCAACTCATTCATGTAGTTATTCAATTACCCCAAATGAACAAGTCCGTCTTAACATTTCAAAGAGGACTATAACATGAGAAACTCTCACCTCCTTTGCCTTCTTGCAGTTTACTCAACAAACTACCAATTATTGATGTTATTTCTGTTAAGGTTTTTCCTGTACAACATTTATAGCCAAGCCAAATCACTAGATATCATCTAAATGTTAATGTATAATTTAGTTTAACATTGTTAGAGAAAATATTAAAAGAAACCTGAATTAAAGAGAAACAGCAGCATAGAGAATTAAGCAATCCAACTTAGGGGAAGGGTAATTAGAATTTAAAATAAAAGGGTTAGGAAGACAGGCATTTAGGCTATGTCTACACAGCAGCATTATTTCAGAATAACTGACATTATTCTGCAATAACATAGTGTATATCTACACTACAAGCCTTTATTTTGAAATAATGTTGAGCTGAAGGGCCTCTTGCTCTGACTCATGGTAACTCATTTTATGAGGAGTAAGGGAAGTGAAAGGAAGAATATTCTGTTGCTGTGTAGACAGCATCTAAAGCCGAAGTAAGTTATTTCAACTTAAGCTATACAATTGACATAGCTGAACTTGTGCAGCTTAATTCATTTTTAGCCCTGCTGTGTAGATGTACCCTTAGAATTTACCCATATCATGATTGCACTATCAGTATGGCAATACCATCTCAGTCCCTCGGTCACCAGGGCTGTAATCTGGATTTCAATTACATCTGAGGTCCTTTTATTGAAGAAATTGCTTGAATGGAGCACTGAAACAGGACAAAAAGTAATTGGCTTAATCTGCACCAAGGAAGATATTAGATATTTTAAATATCTTTCTTATTAGAAGGATAGTAAGCTATGATGAGTTTACCATGAGAGATTGTGGCATCTCCATCATGGCAATTTAAAAATAGGTTGGGCAAACACCTGTCTTGAGTGATCTAGATGTATTTCATCCTACCTCAGTGTGGGGAGTAAGAATCTTCCAGACCTACATACCTATGACTCTATGGAAATACTTAGCTATTAGGTACTGTTGTTAGGGAAGCTGAAAGGGTTTTTTGATGCATAATTCTTTCCCCTTATATAAAAGTCTTGTTACCACTTCTTTTCTGAGAAGGTCTAAACTTCTTCAGACTGCTTGAGTGCTTTGCCCTGTGCAGAGAACCAAATCAGTTTGAACTGCTTATTCCCCTATTGAGTATTGCATTGATAGACTCACTGTACTGAGGGGCCTGGCCTCCCTCTGAGACCAATATCAATCATCAGTTTAGTGAGAGATGAAGCGTGAAAGGGAATACTTGTAAAAATGTAGACAACTATTTAATTCAACCTCATAGAAAATATCTAGGCCTAGCAACTCTGTTTCCCGGCATTATTAATAACAGGACTGATACTTCCAGAGGTCTATTTAGTTATGTGAGGTGAATCAGTGAGATTATTAAAACATTCTTATTTTATAATTCATATAATTTCATGAGTGACATTGCACTGATTTTGTTTATAATATAGGGATTTTAATTCCATTTATTGGATAAATGTCTTGTAAGAATTTTTCTCAAGTGTATATTCTGCTAATCAAGGAAATAAACTAAAGATAACATATTGTCTAGATGAGATTAAAAAAGGGAATAAAAACAGACATCTGTGCTCCAGTCAAGAAATTTCTTCAATAAAAGGAACTCAGATGCAATTGAAACCCAGATTACAGCCCTGGTGACTGAGGGACTAAGATGGTATTGCCATTCTGACAGTGCAATCATGATACGGGTAAACTCTAAAGTAAAATTAAGCTACACAACTTCAGCTACGTCAACTGCGTAACTTAAGTTGAAATCGCTTAATTTGGCTTTTGACACTGCAGAGAGAAAAATTGAACATCATCCTCTTTATACAGTCAATTACTTCAAAAAATTTAAGAGGTCCCCTCTCAGTCTTCTTTTCGCGAGACTAAATAAATCTAGGGCTTTTTTTTTTTAAACCCAACAACACTTTTCCTCGCAGGCCAGGTTTTACAAACTTTTTATTATTTTTATCTAGACTCTCTCCAACTTGTCCATATCTTTCCTCAAGGGTGGGTACCCCAATTGGAAACAGTACCTCATCATTGCTAAGACCTCATCATTTCTGAGCAAAGCAAGATTGCTACTTCCTGTCTCTTACATATAAACAATCCTATTGATATACTCCAGAGTATTATCCCCTTTCTCTACTGCACTACACTATTGATTCTTATTCAATTTATGATCCACCTCAGATCCTTTCAGCACTATCGCCATCTAGCCAGTTATTCTACATTTACTTTTTTTCCTTTGGAAGTGTAGCATTCCACCCTTTACTTTTTTGTATTTTATCTTGTTGATTTCAGATCAACTCCTTAAATTTGTCAAGACAATCTTGAATTTTAATCCTATTCTATAAAGTGTTCATAACCCCTCCCAGTTTAGTGTCATCTGCAAAATTAATAAAGTGCACTTTCTAGTCCATTATCCAAGTAATTAATAATAATGATATATTGGAATTTTCCTTCCCAGAGGATATAAATAATTGAAACTGCAGAGAGAATTTAAGTTAATACAATGGACTATACTTAGCAAGTTCCTCTCCTGCATCCCCTTGTTCCAATGGGTATTGGAAGGGTAGGACTGAAGGTCTTGACAGCTCATGTTGGATTGCACTTGACCAGTTAATCTTTCCTCAAATATGCAGAGAGCAGGGCTTGCTCTTTGCACTAGACGTGCCCCTCGCTAGAGGTATGCCAAACCCTATGTAACTGACTACCCACAATTTTATCAGGATACAAGGACTACAATAGTGACATGCAATCTTTAGTAACAAGTGGTGGCAGCTTCCCACTTCCGTGTCTCTTCTGAAAGCACAGCGGATCTTACCACTATAAGACAAGACAGAGGTTCTCTATTGACTCCAAAGAGAAAATTTCTAATATGGTAAATTGCACACTCCCATAATGTAACATAAGATTTCCATGGGGGGCGGGGGCGGGGGCGGGAGTCTGTTCTACTTATATAATGGCCAGGCTGCTTCTACTCGATCACCCAATCCTTTAATCACAGCATATAGGTATTTATTGGAGCTGGTGAATACTATTCAAACTAACAGTTTGTTTTCTGATAAGTGCTTATCCATTGAAACCAACACTGTTCACAAAACAGGTTTCATTTTAAATGATTCTACCTACGTTGCGTAATCCAGATTTGCAGTTCATATAAGTTTGAGATTCACATTATGTCCTGATATGGAGAAAAAAATGTCCATCAATTAATAATATTTTAGCTGTTGCTATCAAAAGAGACTCGCTTTCCTAAGACAGAAACTAATCATTGTCAGCTTCTTCCTCTTTTCTTGATGGCTTTTACTATATTTCCTGTTTTCAATAGTCTGTCATAATTTCATGGCCATAAAATTAAAATTCCATCTATGGTCAAAGTCTGCTTCAAAAACTGCTTCAATACTGAATATTTTTCATTATCAGGTACGCCATTCACCATAATCCCCTCTGTGCGATCCTCTCTTTGCCCCTCCATATATGGAGCTGAGTGAATAATTGAACACCACATTAAATAGTTTTCATTTTGGGCACTTACAGGTTTTTTCCACACCTTTTTGCTTGACAATAATGTATAAAACAAACCAATTTTCAAAATAAGCAGCTGAAACATTTCCTTCCATAAGAGCTAATGACAATCTTTTACTCCTCCCTCTCTACCAAAACTTGTTGAATTTGACTTGAATTAGTACTCCAAAATGACCTCTTTCAGGAAAATGTACTATTTTCCTGAAAGGAAAAAAAATGCTCAGTTCTAAATTGTATAGAAAATTAAATCTCTTTCTAGGCATCATGACTATTGATTTAATGAAGATTTTTCACTTCTTCACTATGCAAATACATTTTCTGACATGAGAGTTTCTCTCAACCGAAAAGAAACCCTTCGCATAGTTATCGAAGGAGAAGTGTATTTAGCAACCCCACTGTAAATCAGCACAAATGTAGATAGTATTTTCCAAAGAATAGAAGAGCAGGTTTATTGCCAGATGGACCTCATTATCAGTTGTTGCATTTGCTATGTTATTTTACTCAATACATCCATTTTGCTAAAACATGAGAACTGGGTAAGAAAATAGTCCAAGTCCAGGGTCACACTAAGGGACATTTGTAGAATACAAAAGACCAAACTATTTCCTATAGAGTACAGTAAATTAGAACAAAGACTTTTCAGTCTGTCTTCATATTTTGGAGCACTGATGTTCAGCTGGTGGCCTAGGGGGATACTTGAGAATTTACACCATTAGCCTTGGGCTGATTGTTAGAAACAACATTTTACTTTTAAATGAAAATATTTTCCCCTAAGCTGCACCTGTAACTTTTAATTTGCACAATCAAACTGGCCTTTGGTGCTGGGAGATCTCCCTCCCCATCAACTCCATCACACTGCTTTCCCTGCAGCCTCAAAGAGCTCTAATGAGTGCCAGGAGCATTCTGAGAAATCGCTGTTCCTCCTCTGCTGCAGCACTCCAATAGGTTCCCTACTGATTGTTTGCTGCTGGACATCAGAGAGGGAGGAGAAAGTGGCTCCAAATACTCCACTCCCTGTTTCCCTGCTGGGCTATGGAAGCACCAGGGAGAACAACAAAAGCCTACAGGATTGCATCACACAGGAAAGGTTGTGTCAGAAAATCGCCTAAGCGAGTCAGAAAGGAAAAACTAAGAACCAGCAACCACTTTTAGCTCCTCAGTTCCCCGATTCCATCCTGATTCAAGTTAGAGTAATCTTCAACATATCTTAACTAATTAGTGGGCAAATGATCCCCCACAGCCTGTGGCAGCTAGGGATCACTAAAGACTAACAATCTCCACTCTTCTTCCTAATCCTGACATGCTCCTTTACTTCAGAGCCACTGGGTCCTCTACTTCCTGGGATTTCAAAGAGGTTTCCAAGCTCTACGTGCCCTAACATACTGATTGTGGCTTGTCCTTTTTCAAAGAACAGGTCTCATATTCAATACATTTAGCTCACAGACTGAAAAGCATGGACATCACCACTTTTTTAGATTTTTCATTTGTCTTTAAAAATAAAATCCAGATCAAAAGCACGTCTATTCAGTACACTCTTACAAGCAGATGCCTTTGTTTTGAACTGATGGGTCTTCAGCTTGACTTCCTCTGATCACAAAGGCAGCACTATTTAGGATCATTTCTTGACAATGTAACTACATCTAAGAGTAGAGTAAAGTAGAACAAATGCTCTTAAAAATTCCTATTGTAAGACTAAGTATTGTATTTTTTTCCATAGTCTTGAATCCACCAGAGGAAGAAACATTACAATTGTTCTTAAATGCTTTATTTTATTGCCATGACTACCTACACTTTTATTGTTCTTTCATGAAGCCAAATTTGTTCTTTTATTTTTGTATCTACAATGTGAAAATACCTACTTAAATAGATAACAAAAAGCAAGCAATATAATCGCACAGGACTTTAACATGAAAAGTGTATTAAGAAAATGTCCCCTGGATACATCAATTGGCATATTAATCCCAAACATTCAAAAATCATGAACTTGACCCGCAAAAACTTGAGTGGCTTGAAAATCAATTATTTTTATTAGCTGAATTTTTGAGGTTTTATTATTCACATTTTTAAGTCTCTCTCTCCCCAAGTACAAGAGCTTGAAACTCGCCAATGGACACAAACCCCTGTTCCTCCCTCCTTCTCATATATTTCTACCTCTCTCAGCTACAGCTTGACTAGTTCCTATTAAGCAAATGTGGTTTAGATAATTTCTGTTAGCTGAGCAAATGTGGTTTAAGTAGCTTCCTATAATGTCAAAACCAATAAGGCCAAACCCTTGCTTAAAACTACATTGCTTAAAAAAATTAATTATATTCATGCTTATGAATATGTATGTAAGCCATGGAATGAGTGAGGAAGTGTAAATGAGAAACACCCAATCATAAGGCAATCCAGCATTTGTAACCTTTTAAGGCAAGAAAGGATCCTGCAAAGTGCTTAAATTAATGTGACAGATAGCCAGGTCTTTCTTTTGGACAAGATGCAACAGCACGCCAAGCCCAGAACTGGACCAGAAGCAGTAGACCTCCTATGAATCCAAAAGAACCACAGGGAATTCTAATTGCTTTGTGGCCTGAACTCTGGGGGGCTGTCATCTGGCCAGTTTCAGCAGTCTGCAAAATTTGAAGTAATCTACGTTGCACCTGCAGCCGGCCTCCAAACTGCCAGCACAAATGTGATGTTATGTGTGTATACCATTGTACCCTTAAGAATCTGTACTAATACACAAGCTTCAGTACTGCTTCAGTTCACCCTTTGTCTTGGCTTTATTCCTTGGCTGATTCCAAGGATAGGTAACAATATTCCCAATGAAATTATGAGAAGTGACAAATCACACCCCTCTTTTTTTCCTCTCTCACATTACAGCCAAAATTCTCTGCTCAGACTGTAGATGAACTCTTGCCTATGTTCAAGTCAATGGCAAAACTCCCATTGCCTTTTAGGTATGGAGTAAGTTATGTTTATAATGTATTGACATCTTACATACACATCATATATCAATAGTGGTAGATCTTCCGGTCTATCATATTTTTTCTTTATTTAAATATTTTTTCATTAAAAAAGACAATGCCAAGCACAATTTCAATAAATGATCTGAGCATTTCTAATGAAAAACATAACATATAAGAACACTCTGAAAGCTAAGAGTAATTCAAGGGAAGTTCGGAAATAGGTAATCTACTAAGAAACTATGCAATGAGGACTAAATATTGTGCCCACTATAGTCAGTGGGAAAAACTGTTTAATGGATTTGGTGGAAATAGGATTTGGCCCTCCAAAAGAAGCCCTTTTGCATTTGATGTACGTTTCTGAAAGTACAGGCAGTCCCCGGGTTACATACAAGATAGGGACTGTAGGTTTGTTCTTAAGTTGAATTTGTATGTAAGTCGGAACTGGTACATGTTGTAGGGGAAACTCTAGCCAAACATTTCTCCAGAGCTCAGTTTTATTCTCCCATACCTCACTTCCCTCGATCCTTTATTCTCAAGCTGAAGTGTCTGCTGAGAAAAGCCGCTCCGCATCTCCCTGGTCTGCTGTGGGGGGGCGCTAGCTTCGCGTCTCCCTGGTCTGCTGGGGGGAAGCAGCTAGTGCGGGGTTGCCTCACCCCGTTTGTAAGTAGGGATCCGATGTAAGTCGGATCCATGTAACCCGGGGACTGCCTGTATGTTCCATGGCATCTGTTATTTGATCTCCTACAAATATGTTCTTTCTTTTAATCCCTCGATTAATATGTTAGACATTGGAATGAGAGAAAGAGGCAAAAAGAAAATTGACACACACACACTGGTTCTGGATAATTTAGCATGTTTTTAATGAAATTTTTACTATCATGGATCATTAAAAATATTGACTTCCCCATAACTGTGAAAATGTAACTTCAAAAGTTTTTATAATTTTCAGTAAACTAATAATCTGTGTGTCTCAGTGTTTATTTTAAAATAAAAAAATAAATCCTTTTCACATCTTTCCTCCCAGAAAAATATTGTCCTGTCATGTAAACAATCCTTAAAATTAACCTGAAATATAAGAACAACCTTACTGGGTAAGACCAAAAGTCCATCTAGTCCAGTATCCTGTCTTCTGATAGTGAGCAATGCCAGATGCCCCAAAAGGAGTGAACAGAACAGGTAATCAGCATGTGATCCCTCTCCTATCATCCATTTCCAGCCTTTGACAAACAGAGGCTAGGGACACCATTCCTATCCATCCTAGCTATTAGACATTTACGGACCTATCCTCCATGAATGTAGCTATCTCTTTTTTGAACCCTGTTAAAGTCCTGGTCTTTACAACATCCTCTGACAAGGAGTTCCACAGGTTAACTGTGTACTATATAAGGAAAAACTTCCTGTTGTTTGTTTTAAACCTGCTACCTACTAATTTCATTTTGTGACCTCTAGTTCTTATGTTATGGGAACAAGTAAATAACTTTTTCTTATTCATTTTTTCCATACCAGTCAGGATTTTATAGACCTATCATATCCCTGTTTAGTATCCTCTTTTATAAGCTGAAAAATACAAGGCAAAATGCACCAAGGTACAATCACCACCAAGTAGTACTGGTGTCAGCCCTACTCTGTATCCTTTGGTCCTCTTTACAGTGTTTTTCTGTTGTAACCTCCAACCTGGATTGCTCAGAAAGAGCCTTTGGCATGTAAATCACTCCCAGATATGTGTGTCTGGCTGGCTGCAGGCCACATAAACCTTGTAGGATTGACAATTTCTGTTGGATATATTTCCGGAGTTTTATAATATGACAATCTTTTAATTAAAGAATGAGCTTTATTTCTTGTAAGGTTGACAACTCTAACAGCTTGGCTATTACCAGCTCTAAAGGTTACCTCAGGCTTACCACAACATACTCCTAGTGTCAGATTTCCTCACCCACCCTCCAAAAATCTATGTCCTGTATTGCCCATCTCTCTCCTGGACAGTGCAACTATATTGAATCTGATATTCCTTTAGGGAAATAAAATGCACACAACTTGTTAACTCAAGGAGAGTTATCCAGACATGGGATTAGATAAAACATTATTAATAATTACAAGAAGAGATTTGAGTAGGCTCATCCCTGCTTTGAGTGGCATTTCCAGTTGGTAGCAAGGAAGCTGTGTCTATTAGACTTAGTCTACGCAATGTTCCCCTCACCCCATTGAGCTAAGATACAGAACTTCAGCTATGCAATTAATGTAGCTGAAGTTACGGTGTCTTCCATTCTGCAAGGTTGACGGGGCTACCCTCTCATTGACTTCACCTACACTTCTTATCCTGATGGAGTATTGGAGGTGATGGGAGAGTGCTCAGGAGGTAGACTTATTGGCTGTGTCTACAATGGCATGAATTTCCGGAAATGCTTAGAACGGAATACATTGGCAGGCTGCTTTTCCAGAAAAGCCCTTTTTCCAGAAAAGCGTCTGTAGCCAATGTAGACGTGGTTTTCCGGAAAAGAGCCTCGATCGCCATTTTCGCGATCTGGGCTTTTTTCCGGAAAAGACTACTGAGCTGTCTACACTGGCCCTTTTCCGGAACAGTGTTCCGGAATAAGGACTTATGCCTGAGCGGGAGCAGAATAGTTCTTCCGGAATAGCGGCTGATTTTGTAAAGTAGAGCATCGTTGCTTTTCCGGAAATTCAAGGGCCAGTGTAGACAGCTCGCAGCTTATTCCAGAAAAGCGTCTGATTTTCCAGAATAAGTGGCCCAGTGTAGACACAGCCATTATGTCTAAGCAGACACGATAAAATTGACTGCAGGGGATTGATAGCTGCAGCAACAATCCACTGTGTAGTGAAGACAATCCCCACATGTATTTTTGTTGTGATAATATTGATCAGCACATTATGAGGTATAATTTTAAAACTTATAAGACATGCCTTACACAAAAACTACTACAATAGTGTGTAGGGTAAACACACAGAGATACACTTTGTCACCTCAGGACGTCTTGCTTCTAAAGGATTTTCCAATTTCATTGCATTCTTGGTATGCAGTTTGATCAGTTTAAATCAGAACCAATTCTGTCTCGTGTTACAGAGCTATTCACATTTCAGATTAAAAAGATCTTCCATATTATCTAGTTTTCCTCATGATGCAGTAGGAATCTACTAGAAAAAAAATCAATTTAGTAGACTCCACAGTCAGCTAGAAAACAAAATACAGTATTCCTCTTGACTTTTCCACTGTGGTATTTCCTTTGACCTGTGCTACAAGCTCACATTAATATAGTAGAGCATCTAGTCCATTTCTATGTTAAAACCAGTGCTTCCACTTTTCCCCCACTGAACCCAAAAAGCAAAGAACTAGAGTTGTTGGAGTTCGGCCTTTTCTTGGTTCCCTGCAATTTCCAAATTGAGCCAATCCTTATAGTCTTAACTGCATAGTTATGAAACAATTTTTGTTCTGAGTTGCCTCTTCCT
This sequence comes from Pelodiscus sinensis, assembly GCF_052426305.1. NCBI lineage: Eukaryota > Metazoa > Chordata > Testudines > Trionychidae > Pelodiscus > Pelodiscus sinensis. The sequence goes on from NC_143053.1 coordinate 91,350,525, forward strand.
GGCAGTCTCCTGGTTTCAGTTCTCTTTCATTTCACTTCAGTCACACAGGAGACTTTTTTGCTGAGATTACTTCAAATTAATCATCAGAGGGAGACCAGGCTGCCTGAAGTCTGCCTGGTCTGACATGTATAAGGTCCAGCAAATTTAAAAGTAGCTCATCTTGAGAGAGGGAATACTTGAGGAATCATTGAGAGCGGGCACTAATGGTGCTGTGATGGGTTCTGCTGTATACAGTGTGATAAGGTTCCAATCTTGTCAGTTTTTGCATCCTTAGAAAGGTCAGCTAGATGCTTGGGAGAAGTGGAGTCACAAAACTGCAGGAGTACTAGAAAGTGTTCTGTCTGCCTAAAGTCTTGAACATGAACAGATACTGTGCTTCTGTAGCTCTGTTCGGAAGTGTAGTCATGGCTTCCCCTCACTTTACCTGAGGGTTTCCAGGCAACCAGTTTTTGACCAGAACACCTACGTGACAGGGTCAGTCATGGAAATCCCCTTGAGATTGTCACTTGATGTGCTGAAAATACTACCTGAGTCCACCTACCTTCCCTCTGGAGTGTCTGACCACCCTATCCTTCTGAGAACCTCTAGTTTCCCCCAGGAAGGCAGAGTTGGGGGGGGGGTCACAGCCCACAGCAGAATGGCATGACACCACTGAGATCAGCCTCTCAGAAGGCTCAGTTAAAAGGACATGACACAGCACCTTGGTGCAGAGCCCCAGTGGGATCACTAGACCAGATAAATCAGTCTTACTCTATAAGAAAATTTTATACTGAGAAAACTCTTAAGTTATTTGCCCCATTTATCCGAGGAAGAGAGATGCAGAACTAATGTCCACCACCTCCTGGTAACAATTATTTAAATTGGGTTTAATAATAAACAAAAGGGATTTTATTTAGTAGGATTTAAGTGATAGCACGTAGATCAAAGTAGACACATCAAAGTAAGCTACTAAGCACAATAAAACAGAACATAGCAGCTAACCCTACTACACTAAAAACTTGTAAGAAATTGTGATTTGCAACCTTAGTTACAGTGCTTTTGTTTCCAGGTGTTTTCATGTAACCTCTCAGGGTGAGAAGATAGTCTGTAAAGCTTGCTAAAGACCATCGTTGTTTACTTCCCTTGACTTGTATAGAATTTCCCTAGGGCACGAAGCCTTTGTTCAATTCCTGACTTCTGTGGGGAAGTACCAAATTCTTTATGGATTCCAGCACTAGATGACAAGGACACATGTCTTTGTAGCATGTCTGCAGGAGACAGTTCTCCCCAGCTCACTAGGGCCTTGCTACTGGGCTTGTCTCTGGCCTATTTATTGTTGTTCCTGAGGGGCTTACAATAGTGTTTTCTTAACATGAACACTTTCATAATATACCTACAATCAATATTCTTAATTTCACACATAAAAATAGTACATGCATGCAAACAGAATACACACATTTAGAGGTTGCAAGCTTTCCAGTGATAGTTCACACACATTCTTTTGCATAAAGCATATTCAACTAAATTCATATTCATGGACATATTTGCATAGAAAATATGGGGTATAACATCACAATCTCATCAAAAAGGGATTCTGAGAGTTAGAAGTCTGATCAGTGGTACAATGGGACTAAAACAGACTCCATGCCTGCCCTTGTTCTTCACTGCTTCCAGAAGCAGCCAACATGTCTCTGTGGCCCTAGATGCAGGGACAGCAAGGAAGGGTCCAGGCCTGACCCCCCACTCCAAGTGCCAGCTCTACAGCCTCTATTAGATGGGAATCATGACCAATGAGCATAGGGAGGGTACCACATGAAGGCAAGTGTGGCATACCAAGCCTTGCAGCCACCCCTGCACCAAGGGTTTGCAGGGATGTACCATCCACTTCCAGGAGCTGCCTGAAGTAAGCACCACCCGGAACCTGTATCCCTCACCCATTCCTACACCCGAGCTCTTCCCCCCTCCCCCAGCTTTCTTCACACCCTCCAAGCAAACACCTTGGCCTCAGTCTGGATCCACTCCCTTCAGTCCCAAAGCCCCCCCACAACTCTCTGCCTAAGCCCAGAGCCACCTCCTTGCACCCTGAAGCCCTCATTTCTGGCCCTACCCCAGAGCTCTCCCCACTCCGTCACACACCAACAAGGTGAAAATGAGCTAGTGGGGGGCAGGGGAGAATGAGTGATGAAGGGAGAGGGGATGGAGTGAGCAGAGGGTCTGAAAGAAGGGGTGCAACAAGGACTGGGACAAGGGTGTTCAGCTTCCTACAATTAGAATGTTAACAACCCCATTCCACGAGCTACCTAAGAAAAAGCCCTTGTGATCCATTGGTGAAAGGTGAAAGGACTGAAAGGTGAAAGGACATTGGTGAAAGGACTGAAATTCTACCTGGCCTTTAAAATCAGCCTTAAAAATGGACAGGACGTCTTTTTGCCCTCCTCCACACTGCACACCTATATATAACCCATTCACCTGCTAGGTGTGTAGTACTGTCCCATGTAGTGGCATTGAGACAGCTTACTGAGAAAATAATGTAGCTAGCAGGCAGCTGGGTTTTAGCTCATGCAGTAGAAGCTCATACAGTAAGCTCCAGAGGTCCCAGGCTTTGTTCTCCCCACAGGTTACAAGGGTCCAAAAATCAGGCCCTTTATAATTTTATTGGAATAATTTACACTTGGGAGGTTTCACAGAGGTGTTTGTAGTTGATGGCTCTCTCTAACGGGAGTTGAAATTCCACAGACCATAATCAAGAGCTTCCCATGTAGTCTCATAGCTGAAGAGGTCATGCAGGTTTGGGATAATTTTTGGAAAGTTTGGAGACTGCAAGCCAATAAACAGAGTGCACAGTGAGAAAGTTCTACATTTTCAAGTCTTTCCATTGAGCCCACACATTCTGAACACTCTTAATTAGTGCTCAATCCCTCTAGATGCCCATAGACAGTTATGTAAACATGTACCATTGGGGCCTGACCCTGTGACTTCTGAAGTCAATAGGAGTTGTGTCACTTTCTTAAACAAAATGCTTAGCTGCATGCATCTAACTAGAACTGAGGAGAGATATTAAAACCTCAAACTGGGAGTGGGGAGATGGGGGGGGGAAGAGCCAACGCTCTGGACTTCACCACACACCAGGCTGAGGTGTAAATTTGCGACACATTAAACAACTATGTGGACTTTGCTCCTGCACATCAAAAGTTCCCCAGTGTTCTTTAATCTACTCCACTTTCAAAGCTGAGTGGATCAAAGCATCCTAGGAAACTTTTAGTATGTGCTAGCAGGGTCCAAACAGCCAGTTACTATGCAGCAGACTGGTGCATGCTGCACATTCACAGCTTGTGGAACCAAACTGGGGCATTCATACTCCAAAACCTGTATTAGGGCACTGGCCTGGAATCCAGATGACAAAGGCTCAAGTTCCTCCCCTGTCTGAATCATAGCAGAGTTTTGCATTCCAGCTCTGGCTGAATCAAGATGATAAGGAATTTGAATCTGTCTTTCATATCTTTACCTAATACTCTAAGCACAAGGCTACAGGGTGGGAATGCCAGTGCAGCCTTTTCCCTTGACCAATCCCCACTTCCCTGAAGTTTTCATTGCATGTACATTATTGGTCACGATATGAGTAAGAGAAGGGGAAGGGAAAAAGAAAAAACACATGGTCCTTGCCGCACAGGGCTTATAGTCTGAACAGATGGATAATGCAAACTGCAAGGGGAGATCCAAGAAAGTTTTCTCTAAGCTCTGCTGTTGATATTTGTTTTCTTTTCTCCCCTACAGTTTATTTTATTTATTTGTTTAAAGATATAACAATCTTGCTTCACTAATTTCCATTTTATTTAAAGGAAAACTTATCAATTTTGCTCAGTCTAGCAGTCTGAAAGTTTCAAAGAAAACATGCACGTCCCAGCAAGCATAAACTGTGAAATGTATTAGAAAATAGAGGTTTTAATGCCAATTATCATTAAAAACCTTATTTTCAAAAGCCCTTCACAGTTTATTCATGCTGCGAAGTGCATCTCATCTTTGAAACTTTCAGACTGCTAGACTGAGCAAAATGGGTGCAATTTTCTTTTAATTGTTTTGAACACCATGTGTGAGAGAACATGACAGAATGCAAATTGCTTATAGAAAAATGTAAGAGTGAAAGGAGATGGAAGCATTTTGTGCAGCTCTTACCGAGAAGTGAAAGGCATAGGACATGTCAACTTTTTATCTTGAGGTCATAAGCTAAAGCATAGCATGCCTTTAACTTTAATGAGGAGCATGCCCCAACCCTTAGTGTAACATGTGGCAAAGCACCAGTTCTAACTCTTATTGTCAGTCTAAGAAAAAAGTTGACATTTGTGTGTGGTGAACGAACCCTTAGCATTAGCAATAGCTATGGAGAGTCAGTGTTCAAGCACACGGGACATTTTGAGGAAGCTCAGATTGTTACCTATCCTGTATGTGCTCAGTGAATACAAGACACCAGGATATAAAAAATACTGAGCACACAGACTGGAGGTGCTGTAAATTCCTCCATGTCTTTCCAAGCAGCCAAACAGCTAAGGAGGGGTTGACATTCAGAACTCAGGATAGATAGGGAGAGAAGGAGGGAGGGAGGGGAGAGGAAATATTGTTCTGAATGAAACTGTAAAGAGCTATGGAATAATCATGGCACAATGTCACAGTAGCAAGTGGGTCATGGCATCACATAATATGCAATGACATTGTCCCACAAGGAAGCAGTTGATCTATGAAAACTTTTCCGTAACTGGACATCAGGTTATTATTTTGTGGTTCTCTGTGACTACACTCAGTGACAAATTCTGTCTTAGTAGCTCTGAAAGGCAAAGCACTTGGACTATACAGAGCTAATGAAAAAAAATGCGCTATTGTAAGAGTAGGATAAAGGACTATTGATAAATGTGTTATTCCTCCATTTATTAAAATAAACTATTAACTAATTATAGACAACCTTTCAGGTGTTGTCATAAAGGAACAAGTACCTATTGCTGATGGTGATTGAAGAAGATCAAAGCCACTCTCTCCATACAGTATTTCATCCACTTTGATAAGCATAATCTGATTTCTGTAGCTCTATAAAGCACAGAGGTCAGGTTTGCCTTTGAAAGCCTCTAATGATCTGACAAAAGTTTTCAGCTGGAGTTCAAATAGAAAATCCCCCCAGGATAATTTGATACTGAATTAGTTTCCACAGATGTTCCAAAGTAAAATAAATATAATTTGGTGGGGAGAGGGGAGATAAGAGCCTGCTGACATGTGTTCTCTCATCACTGCAGAGTTTTATAATTTTATTGGTTGTGTTGCAGACCCTTCCCTCCCATGTCCTTTTTTACTTCTCCAGGCATGATTTATTGAACAGCTCTTCTCAGCATCATTTTGCTTTCACTAACCTTGAGCTCTCTCTTCCCCATGTTGCAGTATTTTCTTCCTCTTTGCTGGATGCTGCAAGAGGACAAAGGGCTTCAGCTGCCATTGCCTTCAGTGGCCCAACCAGTGTAAATAATGGGTCACTCACTGTGGACAGAAATCACCAATACTCCTAGTGCTAGAATTATACAGCATAAGCCCTGCACTATGACTGCATGGGGGAACTGCTGGCTTCAAGATAAGCATACGCTGTTCATCTCAGAAGAGGCCTTCACACCCATTCTGCATAGGCCACACAATTCTTGGTGAAAGTGCCAAAAGGCCACTCTATGGAGCAGGCTACTTTGTGGAGCAGGGGAGGAGCTATTGAGTGAGCTCTGTTTTGGCTGATACAAGTGACAGCCAATTGCTCAAGCTGCTAGTGCAGAGGAGCTAGTGACTAGATTGAAAAACAGCCTCATTCCAGAAACACAGATGATATGGGTCAGATGCATGAGAAGGACTTAAGTGCTGCAACACCTAAATTTTAGCTGTCTTGCCACCTCCTGTGGAACAAACAGTCAAAGTTCCCTATACACAATGTACAGAGGGAGATGGCTGGCTAAGAATGGAATCCCTAAGAATCAACATTAAACAAGGAGCTGCCTAAACTAGCCAATAGGAAGTGCTGAAAAGAGCAGTGGGGCCTAGACCTCTTTCAAGAAAAGAAATTAGGGGCTTAAACCCAGGCTGGAGGAAGGTGTAGATTTGTTTCGCATACATAGCCATAAGCACTCTCCAGGAGTTAGGCTTCGAAGCCAAGTCTGTCCTTCATGACACCGGAGGAAGAGAGGTTGTTACCCTCCTTATACCTTTTAGCTCTGTGATTAGAACACAGACCTGGGATGCGGGAGAAGAGAGTTCAGTTCCCTGCCATGCAGAGTATAAGAAAAAAAAATGTGAAATTGGTTCTCCTTCCCACTTCAGGTGATTGTACTAGCCCCCCTCTGGCTCATTGATTATTTGTGGGAAATGGAACAGCTTCAACAAGAGACATTATGGGACTCTTTCCCCAGGAGACTCCCATCATCTTGGCATTAGGGGACATTTGTAGGAGTGGGGAAGACAAATTCAAATCCCATCTCTATGTCAGGCTGAGGGAGGAAATGAAGCTGCATCTCGTTTCCATAGACAGTGTTCTAATTACTGAGATAAGGGTTATAGCAGAGTGACAACACCACTCCCTCCGCCTACCGTGTGAGTGTTTAGGCATGATCTGAAAATGCCAGGTCACAGAGAGGAGTTAAGTGGGGGCACTAAGTTTGAAAATCTAAATGAGGCTTTGGCATGGGATAAGTGGCTGAATGCATGTCTTGGAGCTAATATGTGCATGACTGATGGCAGATTTTAGGCAGCTAGAGACATCGAACACTTAGGCTATGTCTACACAGCAGCGTTATTTTGAAACAATGGTGAGCTGAAGGACTTGTTACTCCAACTCCTGTAATCCTCATTTTATGAGGAGTAAGGTAAGTCGAAGGAAGAGCATTTTTCCTTCAACTTCCCGCTGTGTAAACAGTGCCAAAAGCTGAGTTAAGCTATTTCAACTTCAGCTACGCAGTTGACATAACTGAAGTTCCGTTGCTTAATTCGACTTTTGCCCTGCTGTGTAAATGTACCCTTACAAAGTTAGGAAGCAGTTGAGTAAGGTTTTGAGGATTTCAATGTTGCCTAGATGTTGGATTTGAGGACATCTTTTTGTGGATCTAACCATATATGTTCGCCTCTACTCACATGAATCAACAATACTTGTGTAGATGGAATTAATTTCTCTTCATATTTTGCGTCTTGCCTCCACTATGCCTCTAGTCACATTAACAAGATCATTACTATGTTAGTTTATAACTTGTTCATTCTTAGTTTCCTGATCAACATTCATGGGGGAGAGGAAGGAATACAGTCATCTGCAAAGACTCAAAAGCAAATAGAAGTGACTGCTTTCAAAAACAAAACAAAACAAACCACACCAGCCATAAAGTATGTATGTTCATGGGCAATTTGGTTTCTAAGCAGTTGGCATTGTATAAATGCTCAACATAGTGTCTATAACAGTAATATTTCCTAGATACCATTTTAAATACTAGTTAGTAGTTACAAGTATTTAATATTTACAAGGCCTTTTGATTGGGAGAGTTTATATGTCCAATGATAATAGAAGGTTTTGAAAGTGTATCGATATCACTGTGATTCTTTTAGAACTACAACAGCTGTAAAATAGAAGTCCTACTAATCCACAATTAGTTTGCATAATGGGGCATAATCCTTTCAGATAAGGAAGGGATTCAAAGCTTGCAGAAGAATTAAGAATTTCCCCCAAAAAAATTGCTCAGAGAAAAGTGTATTAAGACAAGGGAAACCGAAGAGTGAAGAAGTTCTAGGCTTGTTGGTTGTGGAGACAGACAACAAGAGTCACCTAACCAATGCCTCACAGAGAAGAAATAGAAATTTTTCTAAGATGTGGTCATTGTGTTCCAAGAAAGCACTACTGAACTGATCTCCTTGTTAATCAAAATAATCTGTTACTGTCAGACTTTCCATACAAAACAAGGAAATATTTTATTGCACTAAAACAGAGTTTAAGATTTGCTTTTTCTAAGAAGTAATTTCTGTAAAAACACAATCCTATGCTTTTGGGGACAGAAAGCTGACTACAACAGCATTTCAATTGTTTTTTGTGCCTAAGAGTCTCCCCAGTTCAAATGCCTTTTAATATCACTAAAGGCTTTTGCTTTAAGTGACAGCACCGGGCTTCTGATAAATAAATGCATTATTCATTAGCTAAATAGATACATTAAAATGAGCTATTTAGAATTTAATGAATATTAAATGAGACTATTCACAACTGAACCATATTCATCTAGGCTGAGGAAGCCTATAAGTAAAGTAGTTTATTACAAACATCCCGAGAAATTTATTCCACTGTGTTTCAAGTGATATAAGAAAATACCTTCACTTTCAAGAAGTGAAAGTTGTTTCATTTGCAACCTTCTCAAAACAGGTAGAAACTTTATCAGAGGGAAAAGCAGAATGTTATAGATAAGGTATCAATAAAACAGAGTCCAAATTACCAAGGCCTGGTCTACATGACAATGTTAAGATGCCTTGAATCAATCAAATTATGCATGTCTGTCCTGAAATTGGTCTCCCACTGTTTTAAGTGCTCTGTTGCTGCACCAGTGTAACAGCAGCTCTCTTACCTCCCCCCCAACCATGAGATAGAGCCACATGGTTGATGTACTGCTGTTTTACAAAGAGCTGCATCCCCCCCCCCCCCCATTCCCCTAACATCTGGACACCTCTGAAGAGTCCAAGTCACAGCCCGCTGCCATAAGCAATGAGAACAATGACAGGGAATCCAGATAGCCAGTGAGCCTGGATCTATTTCTCACACCACTGCAGTTCACCCAGTTGCATGATCCTTTGGTAAGCATGTAGATTCATGTTGGTAACTGAAAATGTCACTCCCAAAATAGTTGGTCACATATGAATTGATCTCATTAATATTAGAGGAGAGGTAGTGATATAACCAAGAGAGACAGCCACTCTATCCACTTTTTTAGACCCATGTAGAATTGGGGGGAGGAGGGAAAGAATGAGCAGCAGCTTCTGGGCACAGGGATGTCCCCTGAATCCTTCTGAGATCTCTCAGTGAAATGTACCTGGAGGTATTCTACAAGTCTCTGCCAAAGTTTACCAGGGATAACAGCCTTATTTCTTCCTTTTCTGACTGGCCTACACCTCACATCAAGAACTTCAGCAGCCAGCATTTCAGCACACAGGATAGCAGCATATGGACCCAGCCAACATCAGGACACCAGCAGCAGCTGTGTCTTCTGGAAGATTGAGATAGAGAGAGGGTGATTTTAGCTCTTATGGAAAATGATGCCTGTGTTCAGTGTCATGGCCCTATCCAACAAGAATCATTCCCTCATTGCCCCAATGCCCAGCAAGCCACACTCATCATGGCTAGTACAGGGCATGAGCAATCCCAAGCAGAAGTGAGGCTGTGTTTTTAAGGAGCAAAGGGAGTGAGTACTGCATTGTAAGGTTGACTTTCTAAAGTGAACACACGGACAATGGTATGTCAGTATATCTGCAGCTGCCGCCATTTTAGCCTTCTGGGTCTTCCTTTGCACCATCTGCAGAATTCCTGAGCCAGATAAGGAGGAGAAAGACAATGACTCAGCATGACATGTTGAATGAGATGCTGTAAGCCTCTGCTGTATTGGACCATGAGCATAGGTCCTGGAGGATAAAAATTGCAGGCAGCTGGGAAGAGAAGAAAGATCCAGAAGTCCAAGCAGGAAAAGGACTGAATGAGGATATAATAGGGCTTCTAAAACAGCAAACAAAGATAATGCAAACTCTGGTGGACATTTTAACAATCCCAGGCTTGCTGCACTCTGCCATCTATGGACAATATCGAGACCTCTCTATTGCCCTACCCCAAAAATTCTACATGGCATGAGCAGTTGCTGCTCTACCCAACCATTCCACTCTTGGGGACGTTAAAGACCATCACAGCTTCTATACACTGAGCTGGGAAAGCCACTGTTGGAGTATGCGTAGCTGAAATTGACATGAATGTTTTCCCCCTTAATAAATGAAGACAATAGAATTTATGAAGTTTTTAATCTATTTGATTTAAAATTGCTTGATTCCCTTCCCCACTGATTTAGTTACCAAATAAAATTGTATTATTTGGAACCTAATTCATGTTTATTACTTCCCAACATATGCTGCCAAGAGATCAGCAGTTCAGAAAGCAGACAATTACCTGTTATGGCAAGGTGTCACACAACTCATAGGATCATTCACAAATAAAAATTAATAGGCTAATTAACAAGAATCTCCCTCTTTCTGCCCCCCTCCCACCCCACACAAAAGAACAGGGCCAGTTAGGACATATTGCAAACACACAGTACACTACTGTCATTGTTAAAATGGTTTTTCAAAGCCTTTCTAAGCTGCTCTTCAAATAGTCCTTGTATATGGCTATTCAAATTCAGCAGAGAGCCACTACTCCACCCTCCTACCCCAGTGGAAGCTTTCTCCCTTTTTCTTTACACTGTTATGCAAGACACAACAGATAACTATAAAAATATCCCAGTGTTTTCTTACTGATGTCCAGTCTTGAAAGTAAACAAACACTGGGAACCCTTTATACATATGATCCAAGGCACATTGGAGTGTTCTTCTGTACCTGCCAAGATAGTAGTTGAGTCATTCCCTGATTCTGTTGAAATGGCTAATGTAGAGGTTCAGGAGCCAGACAGGCAGAGGTAGACCAGGTTTCCCAGGATCATAATTTAGAAATACCAATCACCAATATTAATTCTCCAGTCAGGAAAGAAGGTCCTTGCTTGCAACTTTTTGAACAGTCCTGTGTTCTTAAGGATGCAAGCAGCACTTGCCTTCCCTGACTAGCCTACACTGTCAGTGAATCATACCCAGTAATCCACCTATTTAATCAGAACCATAAAAAAGCAGTGCTCTCTGCTGATGTACTCAGTGGCAAGGTGGTCTAATGCTGAAATAAGAATGAGTGTCATTTATCACTCCACCACAACTTGGGGATCCCAGAGCCGCAAAGCCATCCACTATGTCCTGCACATTGCTAAAAGCCACAGTCCCTCTCTACTGTCAGTGAAGCTCCCATTTTAGTGTCCCTCTGCTGGAGGACTGGATTAAGTTCAGCACACAAATCCAAGAACGTGGCCTTCCACATTCAAAAATTCTGCACCCACTGTTCCTTATTCCAAACCTACATGTTCCTTGGACTCAGAAGCCATACGCCACATCTACAGCTGTTCCATGAATACCATCAGCCCTGAATTTTAGTTCTTGCTTAGCCTCACAGCAATCTGTTCTCCAAGGAATTATCAGTAACCAAGTAAATACTGTTGGATCATGTGCTCTAGGCATGCAACACTGATGACAATAATGTGTTATTCCCTCTTCAGTCAGAGATGGAAAGCAGCAAGGAGAGATGACTGGACTTGTGGAATTTTGAAAAAAAAAGGCACAAAATTATAGGATGGACAATACAGAATGCAGACAGTTATAAACTGGGAAGTTAACTAAAGGCTTGCAGCCACCCCTGTGGAACTTGTTTCAGCCCCACAATGCCTTGCTAAAACTTCCCAAAAATACAGTGTGTTCAGCAGTGGCATATTGCACAGTGAGACGTCTACCCATGTTACACTGTACTCTGCATCACTACAAGCACTCATGGGGTATGTCTACACTACAGAGAAGAGCGAAGCTGATGCTGTCTATCTTCCAGGGTTCTAATTGGTGGATCTAGTGAAGACATGCTAACTCATAGTTAGAGGGGTGCTCTGGTTGATGCTGGCAACCCTGCTTCTGCAAGGAGTAAGGGAATTCTAAGAGAGAATGTTCTCCCTTTGACTTCCTTCAGTGTGGACAGTGCCAAAAGTCAAGTTAAAATATTTCAACTTCAGCTATGCAATTAACATAGCTCAAGATGATATACATATCTTAATTCAATCTTAGCCCATAGAGTAGACATACCCATGGTGATCCTGACACCAGGATCTAAATATGCTTGAGTACTACAAGTGATGTGCTAACTGTTGTGGTGATACGTTGACAGAACTTGAGTTTAATAGTGTAGACATGGCCTAAGGCTCCAGAATAAAAGGGGAACATTGAACATGATCTCTATTCCTAAAAGACAAGGGCCTGAATTTGTGTGGTTAGATACAAATTTGGGAGCTATTTAAGCCTAAAGTTTTGATTGGGTTTTGCTGCTTCTTCTGTACTCCCTTTATATTTGCAAAATGTCTGCCAGTAGGACCAAGGAATCTTGTGATGATTCAGGGCTCAACTGGCATCTTGCTTTCCATAGTAAGTTTCACTGAAAAAGGGAAATCAAGAGTATTTGCATATTATAATAGCACATTTTCACTCAGCTCTAGTTGTAAATTTGATCAAATCGCATTTTGCTTTCCAGGTCATAAGCATATTCACAGACCAGTTTGCCCCTTATTCTTTTGGCTGGAAAGGAGTTGCCAAAAAGCTTGTTGGTATGCTCTATTCTCATTGAAAAGCTATCGAGCAAATCCTTATCATTCTTCTCTCCCTTGCCCCATTACTGCTGCCATTTCACTCCCCTCCCTGTACTTTTAAAACCTTAAAGCCAATGACAGTATTTCATATTTGTAATGCATTCATTATACATTTCTGCAACCAACTAAATCAGCTTTACATCTCCAGGCAACCTTCATCATAAGCAAGACCTACATGGTTCATTATAGGCAGTCCTTCAGGGTGGCTGGCTGGTTTTCCTCATTAATATTTTCATGAATCAGCTCTCCACTGAGAATAACTATCAAGGGTAATCTGGTCTAGTCATGTGATACACATGATGACTCAGACAAATCCCTTTTCTCCTGGACACAATTAGAATTTATCTAAAATAGCAACTGTATTGATCCTGCCTAAAGTCAGGGAAAGCTTGATCCTCCCTCTTCCCACCCCGATTTCTTGTGTATAAACCAAATAAGATTCAGCTCACAAACTAGACATGGAAAGTTACTTTCACTATAAGAAAAATGTGGAAGAGCTGGATGAATCACTGGTTGAGTGCTAAGGGCTCAGTTCTTTCAGCTGCCATATCACTGAATTAATGGGCAAAACCTTTGACGATACTTTGGAAGTCTGCAACAAAGTGCGGGAGTCGCTATAATGGAAAAAAGGGCAAGAGTGTATCAAAGTTGCAGACAGAAACCATGCTTGCCTAAACATTTGGATCCCTCCCCTACTAGCAATTCACAAGGTAAATGCTGCAGAGCCTTCCTACAGGATCAAGAAATGGAGAGATCAGGAAGAATTTTCTTTCAAGAAGGGATACTGGATCCATTGCATTAATAACCCTACAAAGTGTGTCTATTGGTTACAGTCTGTGCTTGGGAACCAGAATCTCTATATTCCCCAAGTCCCATTTCCTGTATGTCCTTAGGCAAATCTTTTTAGGACTAGGTTTTAAAATCCTACAATGAGGTGTTGCTCTAAGAGCTACCATGAGGTCTCTACTTCCCTTTGTTTCTTGGTGGGAGGGGAGGTGGAAGTAGGGATTGAGTAAAATAGGCCATCTCTTTTCCTAGCACAGATTATTCCTCCCTCTGTGTCAGCTCAACTACAGCAATTTGGGAAGAGAAGAAAAGAGGACAGAGTCAAGGTTTCCTCTACTCCTCACCTATATGTAAGGGAGGAGAGCCAGCAACCTGGTGCTTTATCCCACACATATAAGGTTGGGAAAACTCCTGCATAAGCCTCTCTCAGCTATACAACTCTACACTGGCCCCTTTTCTGAAAGGGGCATGCTAATTTTCAACTTCAGAATAGGGAAATCCGTGGGGGATTTAAATATCCCGCGCGGGATTTAAATAAAGATGTCTGCCGCTTTTTTCCGGCTTGGGGAAAAGCTGGAAAAAAGCGTCTAGACTGACCCGATCCTCCGGAATAAAGCCCTATTCCGGAGGATCTCTTATTCCTACTTTGAAGTAGGGGCCAGTGTAGACGTAGCCGGGCTCCTGAGTCCCTCTCCTTTCCTCATTTTTTTAAACATACAGATAAACTTAAAAGAAATTATGGAGGTTTTGTTAATTCATGTCCTCAAAGCACCTTAACATTAGCTATAAAAAGCATTAAATGCAAAGTGTTAATTACATTCATTGCTTTAAAAATAAAACATGTTTGGATTTAGATTTAAAACACACACAAAAAAAACCAAATACCTCCACGGAGAAAACACCGCTGTTTCATTTAATCCAGAATCCCAGAGGAGATTCCATATTGCATTCAATAACATTAAATACTTATTCCAGGAGTCCACTGAGAATTCCACAAAGAACATTGAAGTGTGGTATTTGACTGGGTATACAGGATTATGAAACATGAAAGATATAGGACTCATGCTTCAAATTAAAGTATGGGTTGTTAACCTAAAAAGCAAACACAAAAAATGCATTTGCCACTAAAAACAGTTTGAGGGTTCAAGGTTATCAATTGATTTAGATTGTGATTAATGGAGAAATCAAAAACAATTTAATAAAGTTGGAAACTACTTTTTCTGTTCAAGAATACTCACTTTTTCTTACTGAATCCCATGTGTATTAATTATTAAGTAATAATCTACTTAATGTATTGACTACACTCACTACTTTGGAAGAGCTGTTGACCTGAGTATTTATTTTGACAAATGAGTGCTCCAAATCTTCTCATCTTAGTCTTTCCTGCACAGGAAAAGCTAAAACATCTCTAGCTCCTCTTGGATTCAGCAAAGTCCTGACTGCAGATTATGCCCATCAGGATTCACCCCTAAGGCCTGCTCTTGCAAGCAGCTCCACTGAAAATGGGGTCCAAAAGGACTCTGGAAGCTTCTCATACAGCTGCTGGAAGGTCTGACTCATTTGGGAAAATGGAGCAGAATACAAGGCAAAATTGTCATTTGCTTCAGATGTTTGGCTTTACCTAGGACTACAGAAAAATTCAATGGGGATGTTTTTCAGGAAAAACTCAAATCAACATTCTTGTTATACTGGGCGCCCATGAGAGGGCACGTTTACTCAAAGCCTTGTAAATTTTACCCAGTTTAATATACAGGCAATTACAGCTAGTAATACATATTTCTCCAACCTATAACAGTGTCACTGGACTAGAACGATCACGCTTGGTTTACATGATTCCTTAGATTATACCCACATAAGCAAACAAGAATAATATACTGTGCCAGAATATTAAAACTCTTCCCATTCAGTGTTGAACTCAAATGTATATGGTTTGGAGGTCAACCTGGACAACACTTAGTGACAGTTGTTTGAGTGCCACTTAGTAGCATACCATCTTACTTTCTCCACTTCTTACTATCCAAAAAGCTTGGGAAAAATCCTGTATATATCACTTGGGCCATATTATTTGTCAGTAAGACACTATTTATATGTTTAATTTTTGTGGTAGTTGGTAACTATCATGTTCTGAAATACGCAGATGCATAAATATCTACTTTTCTTTTTGTACACACTATCAAAAGCACACTATCAAAAGTACACACTGCTTTTCTTTTAAGTACACACTACTTAAAAATATTCTACTTAAATAGAAAAATCCAAGTTTTAAGATCTTATAGACTTCAGCATGAGTTTGATGCACACTGCTCTTCAGAAACAGCACACTTATGTCTCTCACAGTCAATAGCAATGAGACCCCAACTTAGGTAACAACAGTTCGAACACATACAAAGGCTAGGGAAAAGGTGCAATCAAAATATTGGTATCGTGGTTTAAGTCCAAACACCCATTCGAGTAGCTAACCCCTTGAAGAGTTGGCACTCTGAACGGAAAAGTTTACAATCCTTTCAGCTATCTTTTTCTCTACTGTGCAAAGCATAAAGATGAAGACACTTGCAGAAAAGTCTGTGAAGGAGCCAGAAACGAAACCCAGATTTTCTGAAGCCCAAATCAAGTACACAAAGCCATCTTTGTGTACTA
Source organism: Pelodiscus sinensis (assembly GCF_052426305.1). Lineage (NCBI taxonomy): Eukaryota > Metazoa > Chordata > Testudines > Trionychidae > Pelodiscus > Pelodiscus sinensis. The sequence continues at coordinate 91,366,427 of NC_143053.1, forward strand.
GATGGCACTAGAACCATGAAACCATTTGCAATTATAGTCTAATAATTATAGATGACTATATCTGGTCTTTCATTTATTTGCCATTTGAAATGTCAGTGGAAATGTTTGCTAAAAACTCATTTCTTCCATCTGTAATATAAAGTGGATTCTAATAATCACCATAAGCGCCCATGAAGCCCTTATTAGTTGGATGATTTCTTGGGCATTACAGAAGAAACAGGTATTGGTGAAGACTTTTAATAGAGACCACGTGAGTGTCCTTATGGATCACTTCTCAGAGGTTTTCATAATGAGGGAATCATAGAATAATATGGGACCTGGAGAGGTCATCGAGTCCAGCCCCCCGCCCTCAAGGCAGGACCAAGCTCCGTCTACACCATCCCTGACAGATGTCTATCTAACCTGTTCTTAAATATCTCCAGAGAGAGGGAGATTCCACCACCTCCCTTGGCAATTTATTCCAATATTTGACCACCCTGACAGTTAGGAATTTTTTCCTAATGTCCAATCTAAACCTCCCCTGCTGCACTTTAAGCCCATTACTCCTTGTCCTGTCCTCAGTAACCAAGAGGAACAAATTTTCTCCTTCCTCCTTGTGACACCCTTTTAGATATTTGAAAACCGCTATCATATCCCCCCTTAATCTTCTTTTTTCCAAACTAAACAAGCCCAGTTCATGAAGCCTGGCTTCATAGGTCATGTTCTCTAGACCTTTAATCATTCTACTACCCTGGGCCCCCCTAGAGTCTGGCATGCAAGGGGAATATGGGTGTGTGTGTCTTTCTCCGTCTCAGTTGGGGGCCACTTCAGTGAGGGTTTGGTTTTTTTAAAATGTATTTTGCTTCTCACTCATGCAGAGCCTCTGATTTCTGTGTTAGCAGCTCCTGACCCCCAAAAAAGTTCCCTACCCTAAATATTCCCCAGTAATATAAAGTACTGAAGTTAACTCTAAACCAGTTATCACCAGCTAGTATCTGTGAGTCAAGACATGAAATATATTGCATGTGACCATCTTGAAGTTTTGTTTTCAAAAAGCTACAAATAGTCTTAGTAAATGTTTCATTACATACAGTTAATGTAAGCAGAAAGCCTCTGATAGCTAACACTGGAAAATTGTATTGACATTTGAATAGGCTTTGTTTATACGTGGTATCTGACTGCTATTTTATTTTAATTTTTATAAAGTTATTTGTTGAGAGTAAGGCTCCTTGTAGCTAACTATTAAATTCTGATCATGAACCAGAACCAGTAACTCTTTTTTAGATGAAACTCATGAAATTCTGTGAAGATTTTGGTTGAATAGGAATGGGATGATCAGACACCAGAAATGTCAGTTAAAAGGAAAGCTACATTCTATATCCTTCACAAGTTATGTTACTGATATTTACTTAAAATACAAGAGATCTCCATTATATGCCGTACAGATCACAGTACGCATTAAAACTGACATGGCAAATGCTATAGAACATATACACAAAGGAATTTCTACCAATCATTTCTTTATTGCCAACATTTTTTAATTGTCATAAGACACAAGGCACTACATTTTCAAGGTTAGGCAAGCGTAGTTGTGTGCAAAGATTTCCTTGGGCATAGTTTAGACACTTTTGCATGCATCTAGTATATGGATGCAATATTTCATGCAGACATGCCAATCAGATATTTGTGTATGAATCCAATTGAATCTACTTAGCTTTGCCATTTAGGCAAGTAACTAGATCTTGTTCTGGGTAATCCATTCACTGATATGGAATATCATGCTGGATGGGAACCTCAGGTCTACTTTATGTGCAATATACAAAGTTAATTTAATTCTGACTGAATCTAATTCTCTGTGCACATTTTTTCCTGAGGAAAATACTGATTTTAAAAATCTCTTAAGATAGAGAACCAACACCCAGAGCTTGTTAAAAGATACATTTCATTTTATTAAATGTAACTTCCTTGTTAACATGGTTTTAAACTTTCACAGCATATTGAAATCATTAATATTTGATTTGTTTAAAAGGTTTAATATGAGATAAGAAACTACCGAAAGTTAAAGTTTAATTTAAAAAAAATATGAAAAGTTAAAAACCTAGCCATTAAATATTCATGATTCAATTAAAAATGTTAAAAGCCAAATGTCCGAGTCATAGTTTCTCAAGACTTGTGTAGCTGAGTGTACTTACACAGCCTTACTTTTTAGTTGTGAGCCTGATGAGCACATGAATTTTATTGAATTGTCTCACCAGCATATTGCAGGACCAGAGCTTAATCTTACTCAGTTTTCTAGTTTTCAGAGCCACACCAGGCCCCAGAAATCTTCAGCTTCCAGGTCCATGCTGAGTTGTTCTAGTGATAAAGCCAGCCTGCCTGCTATCTAATGCAACTTCAGCTCTCCACAACATAATTAGATTTCAGTCTTTCCATATTTTCTCCCAGTCCTTCCACAATCAATGAATAAAAACTGTTTATATTTGTCAATTCTTGCAGATAGCTGCATCTATTTTCTGGTACTCTACCTTACTTTTATAGGAACTGTAATTAACTGCTGTTTTATAGCTTGATTATTTTCTGAAGTTCTTATAAAGGTGACAGAATATGATTTGTCTAATTAAAAAAAATGTATTCCAAGGACTAGATTCAAAAGGAAATTACATAAATATAGAACTCCTACCCCTGAATCAATTGTACATTTTGTCCAGTTCCTTTTAAAGCCACTTGGAAAAGCGCAGAAATCACTTTTTTTAAGCTCCGCATTTCCATGGACAAAAGACATCCATGTAATGCAGTATGGGTCATGGTAACAATTCTGAAAACACACATTATATAGAAATATTTTATCTGAAAAACACTGACACCAATAGGAATTGGGGTGATAAGACAGAAAATTCAATAAGTTGACTGGCAGGAAAGATATATCAGTCATAACAAATAAACCATAGAGTTTGCCAGAGAGGGCAAGTGAGACAATGAATCTACCCTATAAACCTTTAGTTGGGGGGAAGGAGGAGCAAGGGGAACAGCAATGTGGCATGACAAATTGTATAGTTACACATTAGCACAGACTAGCATTTGAAATTTCTGGCCTCATTGGTCTTCATTAAAAGTTCATTTTCAAAATTTAATACCAAATGCACGTTACAAATGTCACCGTCAGCAGTTTTATATTACACTCAGTGCTCAGAAAGAATTCCAAGACATTAGATTCTTGGTTGTGAGTAAGGAGGGTTTAGATGCAGTATTCCAAGTCCTATAGTTTTGCTTCTGCCCTTTCTGCTCAAGAAAGTCTCCCATTGTGTCTCAAAAATCAGGCCCTAAATTAGGGAGCTAGTGAGAATGCCCCTTAGTGAATGGGCTTATGGTATCAGTGAAGATCAGGCCCTCTGTATCTAAAAATAAATCCTCTATGGGTATATCTACAGGAAGTGTTTGGTAATAATATGAAATGGTTCAGATGTTGCTGAATAAGAGTGCATGCCAACAGCAAATTGCAGGATGAGAGACTTAGTAGAGAATCTTATATCTAGTGCAGTGGTCCCCAACCTTTTGGGACTGCCGGGCGCCCAGGGGCGGGGCCACTCGTGGGCCCATGGGCGGGGCTATGCATGCGCCACATGCCCGGTGTGGGGCTGTGCATGCGCTGCGTGACTGGGGGGGTGGGGCCAGCACATGTGCCGCGCGCCCGGGACCAGCACCAGCATGTGCCGCGACCCCAGGACAGGGGCCACCCATGTGCCAGGTGCCCAGGGCCGGAACCAGCATGTGCCGCGTGCCCGGGGGCAGGGCTGGCCCAGATTGTTCGGCGGGCGCACATAAATGGCCCGACGGGCACCACGGCGCCCACAGGCACCACATTGGGATCCACTGATCTAGCGCATCAAGGATGGGATTGCCTGCTTGTTGAAACCATTAAATCTAGAAAGAGAGGGATATTTTTAAACCCGGGTAGATTGCTATTGGAATGTTGGCCCAGACCCTAATCACACAGTGTACAACCTGTGAGACTCCTTGCCAGAGGAAGTTGTGAAGTCCAAGAATATAATAGGGTTCAAAACAGAGCTAAATAAAATCATGGAGGATAGGTCCATTAATGGCTGTTAGGCAGAATAGGTAAGAAGGGTGTCTCTAGACTCTCTTTATCAGAACCTGGGTATGAGTGACAGGGGAAGGATCCACATCATGATTATCTGTTCTGTCCATTTCTTCTGGGGCACCTGCCATTAGCCACTGTTGGAAAACAAGAAGACACTGGGCTAGACAGACCCTTCGTCTGACCCTGTGCAACCATTTTTATGTTTTTATCAACAGCTGAGCTCTCAATAGCTCTTTTCCCACTGGCCACTGCAATAACTAATAATATACATCAGTGTAATAAAGTATTGTTACTAATGTCTTTGGAATACAGGAAAGCAGAAATTCTCTTATTTTGCTCTGCCATAAAAATAAAAGGTCAGCTTGACTAGACTGGTGTCAAACTATCCATTTTGGAGCCCTGATCTGTGTGAGGCCCCTCACAGCTGAACTCGTTCCTAAGCCTGTGGGGATCTGTTTGTGGGACCAGAGACTTAAGCCTTAAGCCTGCATCAGAAGCTGCTAGCATTAACCCGTGCACTCGGCTCAAAGTCTTTATATTGTTAACCTGCTAGGCAGCCATTCTATAATTCATTACATAGAAGCAGGCTGTTGTGCCCTTTGTGGGAGAACTCCCATTGACTTCATGGGGCTTTGCACATGTGGAAAAAGTCCCCTCATATGCAAAAAATTGGAGGGCCAGGGCCTTAATTGTAACTGCATGTTGTTATTTGAAGACTAATACAAAGATTAAAAAAAATTCAAACTGATGAGATTAATTATACTAGATTGCTCTGACCTGACGACGAGCTTTGCCTAGCTCAAAAGCTTGTCTCCTTCACCATCAGAAGTTGCTTCAATAGAACCTATTATCTTACCTTGTCTCTTTAATTTGCTCTATTCAGTATCATGCTAGTGTGCAAGTGACAGTTCCATTTTGATTAATAATGTAGAGTCATAGACCAATTTGGTTTAAAAAAACCCCAAAGCCTGATTTTTCCTTTTAAATCATAGCATTTCCAATGAAGTGTCAGGTAAACAAACGATTGTATAGTTGTTTTTAATAAGGTTATGAGGGAGCATACTTTGTACAATATTCTACAGCCACATTAAGCAGCTGGAAGAATCTTCTCCCATTTCAGTTAGCTCTCTCTGCTTATGCATTGCAGAAATTTTCCATTTTGTTTTTTCCCTTCGTAATGCAGTAGGAAAAGTTCAAGCAACTGTTTGTCTACCATGCTCTCAGTCCTTCTTCCACTGTGTTTGGTCTAATACAGTATATTTGAAACTATAGTCCCTTTCTTGTTTATGGCTTTATTACCTTGGTACTGTAAACAATGACTTGCATACTCAATTAAGATGCTAAGACTCCTAGTATTCTCCGGGTTCTCTTTATTTTAAGGCCATCTGCATTTGAATTGACTTGTGCCTTTTCACCAGCTTTATATCATCACAACATTTCATCACCTTACTCAACTTAATCAGGAACATAAGATGCACCATATTGATCAGGTCACTCAAGAGACAAAATAGCTCCAGCACAGTTATCTCGGCACAATTCATTTTGCTGGGCTCTGTTAGACCACTAAAGAGGATATTATTTTATACTTAGTCCACCACCTTTTTTATATCAATTGGCATTCCATTGCAGGGCAGGATTTCAAGTTAAGAACGGTGGAAAAGCAGACTTAGGCTCCCTCAGAAACCTGATGGGCAGAATCCCCTGGGATGCTAATATGAAGGGTAAAGGAGCCCGGGAGAGCTGGCAGTATTTTAAAGAAGCCTTATTGAAGGCACAGAAAGAAACCATTCCAATACGTAGCAAGAGACGCAAATATGGTAGCAGACCGGATTGGCTTACCAGAGAAATCCTTGGTGAACTTAAGCACAAAAAAGGAGCTTACAGAAAGTGGAAACTTGGACAGATGACTAGGGAGGGGTTTAAATGTATAGCTTGATAATGCAAGGGAGTTATCACAAAGGCGAAAGCGCAACTAGAATTGCGACTTGCAAGGGATGTGAAGTATAACAAGAAAGGTTTCTACAGGCATGTTAGCAAGAAGAAGGTGATCAGAGAGGGTGTGGGGCCCCTACTGGATGAGGACGGTAACCTAGTGAAAGATGATGTGGGGAAAGCTGAAGTACTTAATGCTTTCTTTGCCTCTGTCTTCACGGACAAGGTCAGCTACCAGACTAATGTGCTAAGTGACACAATATGGGACGAAGGTGGACAGCCCTTGGTGGGGAAAGAACAGGTTCAGAACTATTTTTTAAAAAGCTAAACGTACATAAATCCATGTGTCCAGACTTAATATATCTGAGGGTACTGAGGGAGTTGGCAAATGTCATTGAGGGTCCTTTGGCCATTATCTTTGAAAAGTCATGGAGATCTGGAGAGATCCCAGATGATTAGCCTTTTTCCAATGTAGTGCCCATCTTTAAGAAAGGGAAGGAGGATGATCCAGGGAACTATAGGCCGGTCAGTCTTACCTCAGTCCTTGGAAAAATCATGGAGGGGATCTTCAAGGAATCCATTTTAAAGCATTTGGAAAAGGGGAAAGTGATCAGGAATAGTCAGCATGGATTCTTGAAGGGCAAGTCATACCTGACCAATCTGATTAGCTTCTATGATGAGCCAGTTACCTCTGTGGATATGGGAAAGTCAGTGGATTTGATATACCTTGACTTTAGCCAGGCTTTTGATACGGTCTCCTATAATATTCTTGCCAGCAAGTTAAGGGAATGTGCATTGGATAAATGGACGGTAAGATGGATAGAAAGCTGGCTTGAAGGTTGGGCCCAGCAGGTAGTGATCAACAGCTTGATGTCAGGATGGCGGTTGGTTCCTAGCGGAGTGCTCCAAGGTTCAGTTCTGGGACCGGTTTTGTTCAACATCTTTATTAATGACAGAAAGGATGTGGATGCATTGGAGAGGGTCTAGCGGAGGGCAACCGAAATGATTATGGGGCTGGAGCATATGACCTACGAGGAGAGGCCAAGGGAGTTGGGTCTTTTTAGTCTGTGGAAGAGAAGAGTGATGGGGGATTTGATAGCAGCCTTCAACTTCCTTAAGGGAGGTTCCAAACAGGCTGGAGAAAGGCTGTTCACAGTAGTAATGGTTGGCAGAACAAAGAACAATGGTCTCAAGTTGTGGTGGGAGATGTCCAAGTTGGATATTAGGAAAAACTATTTCACTAAGAGGGTGGTGAAGCACTGGAATGGGTTACCTAGGGAAGTAGTGGAGTCTCCATCCCTAGAGGTGTTTAAGTCTCGGCTTGACAAAACCCTGGCTGGGTTGATTTAATCAGGATTGGTCCTGCTATGGGCAGGGGGCTGGACTTGATGGCCTTCTGAGTTCTCTTCCAGCTCTATGGTTCTATGATTCTATGAAATTAACATGTTGATGCTTTGTCAATGTGATTAAATTGACAAAACAAGACATATATATTTTTTAAGAACCTCCTTCCCCACCAAGCAAGCACAGTGTTTAATAGGGACACACATTAAAGTAAAACCAATTTGTTAGGATTTTTTTTTGGCCACTTGCAAAATGCATATAGCTAATTGCTGCTTATCACTCTGACATATTTAAAGGAGTATGCCAATGAAACCATTAAAGGAAATCATATTCTTGCTCACAGTCAAAAATACACCATTGCACACAGGTAGAGAAGAAACAAAACACTAGCATACAGGCTGAAATAGGCTTGTTTCCTGACTAGTGCAAAAAACAAACAAAAACTCCCACAAAAACAAAACCCACACTACTACAGTGAAAATCCTTCAGGAAACATCCACCAGCAATGTTATTGTACTTTTTGTATTGTAATAACATCTTAAGTTTTGCTTTTTCCATCACAAAAAGCATATCTACAATCTCAAAGTGGCTCTATCAGTTCATTCAAAAATACTTTGGTTTAAAAACAAAATTCATTCTGAACATTTTGGTTAATCTCAGTGTAATTTACATCACTGCATGTCCCTATTATTACATTGTGTAGGTTTCACACATACACTTACTTTTACCTTCCCATAGATTCACATACCAAATTCAAAAGACCGCTTTTAAGGAAACCAGAGGCAACAGTCCAGCAAAAGAACAATATAGTTCGACATCTGTGACCTGAAGAGTCCCTTTGAGGTTGAAACAAAGGGCTATCTAATCTGGATTTAATTGCAGGATCAGGATTTAACCAGTATGAATCATATAATAATTTTCCAGAAGAGGATAGGAGGAAAAGTAATAAACAATAAGATGATCAGTAGCAGTAGACTCCCTCCCTGCCCCTAGCTCCCTTTTATGAATTAAACCATTGTACATAGACCTTTAACTTTTTGGTATACACATTATACTAATTAACAATTCTTTGGTTTGTCTTACACCATCTTATTGCTGTGAGAACATTTTACACATCACCTCTAAATTTGGCTAGGTAGATACCAATCAATTGTCAGATCATCCATACCAAATTTTATTCTTATATCTCACATCCTGCCTACTTTATGGTATAATTCTCAAGATTACATTAAAGTACGTAAAGATGTTTAATGAAAAGCCATGATCAAATATTTGGATGAGAAACAAGACTATCTTAACATCTCTTCTTTTGTAACAAATCAGTTTTACTGAATCTGTTAATCTTAGTTATGGAAGTTCTGTTTCAGGTACCATAAACTGATACAATCAGTGATAATAGAAACAAAACATAAATTCATCCAGTTTTCAGACCAGTCCTGTTATAAACAGTATTTTCTGAGTTCTCCTAGAACATATTACATCCATAGAATGTTGCTTATTTTGTGCATTTTTAAATATAAATAATTCTGATACTTACATCTATAGCCTTGACCTTCACAATTCCTGAAGATACTTGAACATACACAAGCATAACGGTCTCATTCACATTCTCCCAAGGTTAGAGTTGCTTTTAAGTTTGTCATTTTAAAAACTATATTAGAGATTGATTTATTTTGTCAGAAATCTGTAACAATACCATCACTACTAGATCTTTTAATTTCCTTTCTTCATAATGGACAGTCCTTGAATGTGCTACGAGAGAGATAGAGAGAGAGAAAGGCTAACCTTCTATGAAAAAGAGCCAAGCCTTCTGTAACTCAAGGCTACAGATGAAGGGTGAAATTAGTTTCACCTGGATGGTGAGTTGATCTGGGGCAGATTCTCAACTGGTATAAACTGATAGGGGTATTGCAATAAACTGAGCTTTGTTGATTTGTATGAGCTGAGAATCAAGTTCTCTGGCTTTTGGCTAGCGAAATGCAGAAGTATAGGAAGGTGAAACCTAATTTTCATGGGGGGGGGGGATTGTTGAAGCAGAGCAGTAGCACAGTCTCTCCACTATTAATACTGATAGTACAGCTGTCACTGGTTTAGTATAGAGGCTAGATGAGCTCACTAGAAGACTGCTTAGAATATAGCTACTGGGCTGTGTCTACACTGGCATGATCTTGAGCAAAAGCAGCCGCTCTTGAGCAAAAACTTGCTGCCTGTCTACACTGGCCGCGTGTTCTTGTGCAAGTAAACTGACATTCTAATATATGAAATCAGGGCTTTTTGTGCCAGAACTCTGATGTCAGGACTGTCCAGAACTCTTGCGTTAAAGAGTATTTGTGCAAGATCATGCCAATGTAGATGCAATCAAGGAGTAATCTGAATGTAATCAGTGGAGTGACCTTAGCTATAAATAAAGGGAAGAATCAGGACATAGAGTACTTATAATTCTAAGAGAGTGGTTAAGGTCTCATTCTTTCTTGGGCTATGTGACTGGGCATATTGGGACAACACTAGGAATGCAAGGGTTAACCCTAGTCTCCTAGCTGAGGCAGTCACTCTCCTCAGCTCTGCTGAACATATGAGGTGTAAAGGCCTGCAGAGCAGCTCGGTCTAGGTTGACCGCTGATGGTGAAGGAAAGGTTTTAGAAGATCCTGAAAAGGAACCACAGGCATGCTGGGATGCTGAAGGCAGCCAGAAGGAAGCTGATGTAGAACCCCCAGACAGAGGGAAGATACAGAGAGAACAGTGCTAGACAGTCAGGTAGGCAGTAACTCAGGGGAATTTTGTAGAGAACAGTAACTGTACCAAAAGAGTCCTGTGTATTTTGCTGAGATCCCCTTTGAGGTGGTGATTGGTAAACCTGACCCACTGACAGGGCCCTTGGTTGGGATCTGGTGGAAAGGGTGGGACTGAGTCTCTCTACTCCATCACCACCACACCCTAAGGTGGTGGACCTGCACCCTGTGTTATTGACTTTAGCTGCTAGGCTATGCTGCCCTGTGGGAAACAGGGGGCATTGTTATTGACTCTTGCTGCTAAGCCACACTGTTCTGTGGGAAGAGGGTTCTAGTGACTCTATCTGCTGGGCCACACTGCCCAGTGAGGGAGGGCATTGTTATCAATTCTGGCCACTAGGCCGTATGGCCTTGGAAGAACAAGGCTTTGCTGTTGAGTCAGTTTCCTTGACCAGGTTGTCTGGGGAGTCAGGATTGCAAGATGAAGACCCAAATTAGTAAATCACGGGGAATTAAGTCCCACTCATGGGGCCTTCTAGCATGTGACCTGCCTCTGGTGGATGATGGAGTAGGAACTTGAACTCGGGTCTCCCATCATCTAATGGAGTAGTGTAACCACAGACATAGGCGGTATTTTAAACCAGCTTTAACTCAGTCTTGTTTCCAAAAGCCATTCCACTCTGTATAAACAGTCCTTGGGTCAGAGACTGATTTAGAAAGGTTTTATAGCCCAGTGCTTAAAGCTTAGGGTATGGCTACACTAGCCACCCTAGTTCAAACTAGGGTAGCTAGTGTAGCCATACCCTTCCTCCTGTAATGTAGAAGCCTTCAGTTCAAATCTCTGCTCCACAGTAGGCAGAAGGTAAATTGAAAGAAGGTCTCCTGCAACATGGGTAACATCTGTAAACACTGGGCTAATGGTTAGGTGGGGATGTGTATGGAAGGGGAAGCACTTTTCTTGAAAAAAAGAAATGATCTGACTTCAAGCTTTAATCCAGGATCTTGTGCAGACTTAGGCACCTCCCTCTGATGCAGAGTTAGGTACCATCTTTGAGGAATGGGGCTTAGCACCCACTTCTCTCATTATTTCTTATTGCCCAGCTTAGGTGGATCCTTGTCAGTTTGATAACTTTTGTGAATCCAGTTAATAAGTGTAGGTCTTTTCCATGCATTGTGTAAGGAGCAAGAATACCTACATCAGGGTTGTGAATTCCAAAGAGTAATAAAATAGGAAGAAGGTTTAAAGGTTCAGACTCTTTTTACTGCTTAAAATGCATGACAGAAACCAAGAAATCATTATATGGTTATTTCCCTTATTCCATTTCAGATAAACTGTTGAAAATGTAGGTTCAAATTAAGTCAAGGAATAGTACACATAATAGCAATATGTATGTCAGAAACAGTGTAATACAAACTTTTCTTGTCAAGTTTTGAACACAGTCTGCACAGTGCAATGAGTCATTATACTAGTCAGAGAGAAACAAAGCACTCTGTGTTGTGAGAATGTATATGTAAATAATAATCTGATACCTTTTAGGATCTGGAATTATGAAAGGAATAGATAGAAGGGTCAGCCAGGTATCTACTCTTGTGTAACAAACAAAACTGAGTTTCTAACTCTTAGATTTTGAACAGGCCTTGAAATTGGACCTACTTATTACCAATTGGCACGTTTGTATTTTATGCTTTTAAATATGTCATGTAGCCTATTATTATCTATGTAGATTATAAAATCTTTCAGGGCAGGGATTATTTTTGTTCTTTGTACAGCACCAACCACAATGGCACCCTAGTATGGCTAGGGTGCCCAGACACCATTATTCCCACTAATCTTTTCCATCTGTGTGTGGATTTTTTCCATTAATGTGCAGAATAAATGTATTTATGTTCACCAAGGCACGTGCATGAGCACCACCAGTAGAAACAAATATCTAGCAGTGGGCCCTCTGCTAGTCAACTGGGCCATATTTGAATGTCTCCTGTGCAGCCACACAACACTACTAGATGCTACAACAAATTATAAACAATAATTATTAAAAACCATAACAACATGGCTTAATTTCATGAGTGAGTTTAAGGTGGCTTGCCATGAATGAGATACAAAGAGTGCCCCAAACAACTTCCATTGAAAGCCTGTATACTACACTTCACAATCATCTTCCTCCCAATAAAGTACAGAACCTCAATTACAACTTCAGCAATATTAGCTAATATTCAGGGTTGACGTGTCCCGAGGTCAACTGTGAAGGTTGGTATGTGTTTGTCGGGTGGGGCGGGGAAGCATGAAGCTATAACTGAGGCTTTGTATTATAAAGTGACAGGGACACCAATGGAGGGGAAAGGGAGAGGCACCCTGGGGCCTGGCAATTTAAAAGGAGCAAGGGCTGGGGGTTGCTGCCACTGTGACAACAGTGATGACAAGAACCCCAGACCCTTTAAATCACCACTGGAATCCTGCACAGCACTGTCTAGGCAGTGCTGAGGGCGGGTTCGAGGAGATGTGGCACAGCCCAGGCAGTGCTGAAGGCTGACTACACTGAACTCCCCCCCAGACGTTATCCAGAGCCCTAATGAAGTCCGACAGCCTAAAAGAATGGTGTATTGGAATTTGTTTCAGAATTCCAGCATAATGCATTATACTTTGAAAGTGAATGAACACAGACAAAGTCTTTGCCCTGTCCAGTTTTCTTCCTCTGTGATCCACTCCAGTTTCTAATGCTGAGACCAACACAGTGTACATTTGGCAGCTGCAAGATTTCTGCACACACTGGCCAATATTTCATGGTTGCACTTGGAGACTGCAGCTATAGAATTGGTACACTGCAGAGAAGAGGGGAAAAGTCATTGCAAAGTGTCATTTTAATATAAAAACATAAGAAATGCCATAGTGACTCAGATCAATGTCCCATCTTGCATGGTATCCCATCTCTTTTTCTCATTAAGCCTTTCTCCATTTTGATTGTAGGAACATGGGGCATAAGTCATCCAGAATTCAGAGCAAGGGAACTAAAGCAAAGCCATTTACAACCATTTCTTGTAACATGGAATATAACCTATGGTGGTGGTGTTGGTACAGATCAAGGCTCTCTCTAAGTTGTGCATTAGCACAGCCTGGCCAATGCTTAATGAGCCCTACCCAGCCAGGGGCTCAGGGTTCTGTGTACAGAGCTGCTTGGCTGGAGAAGGGGTACTTTTCCCTCAGCTACTGCAGCAGCTCAGCTCCTAATTGAGGGCAGAGCAGCAAGTCTCACTCAGCCAGTAGGCACATGTCCCCTCCCTAGCAGCTGTGCTATCGTGCAGCTTAGAGGGAACCTTAGTATAGATCCTTGGGCAACTCCAGTCAAAAGAGGATCTCTCCTGAGCACTGCAAGGAAATGGTGATAGTGTTTCAAGCCCAATGTATCAAAGTATCTGTGTCCTGCTATTGCATGTCAGACTGCTGCTGACAGAAAGACCAATCAGAAGTAAAAATAGAAAAGGGAGATTACACTTTGGCTAGGCCTACACAGTTCTTGCACAAAAACTTGCCAGGTGTCTACACTGCATACACATTCTTGCACAAGTATATTTACAGTCTGGCATCAGTAAAGAGGGCTTCCTCTGGAAGAGTTATTCCTCTCCCCACAAGGAATAAGCTCTCTTGCGCAAGAGGGCAGTGTAGACAGACAACATAAATTTCTTGCACAAGAAACCCTTATGGCTAAAATGGTTAAAAGTATTTGCACAAAGTTATGCCAGTGTAGATGCAGCCACACAGTGTAGAGGTTCTACACAAAGCAGAACATAGCCTAGAATCCAATATCCTACTCCCTACTCTAATGACTAAACTAATGTGGCAAGAACCCCTCTAACCTAGGCCACCGCTTGGATCAATCTCTCACCTTTCTCCCCAGGGATTGGAGCCTGTGGCAGGTGTTGGTAGCCCAGACACTCCTCCCAGGATTCTCTCCCAGGCTATTTCTGCACTGAAGCTGATATGACTTGCACACACTCTCCTATACTTCTCCTCCTGTCCTCTCATACCCTCTTCCAACTGTGGAGGCTTTTAAAGGCCATCAGCCAGCCAGCAGTGGAGTCAGCTGACCCCAATCTAACTCAACCAACTTCTCCACAGCTGCTTCTAATTGCCCTACTGCCCTTGGCTCCTATTTAGCAGGTCTTTTCCCCCTGTTTGAGCTGCCTTTCTCTTACTTTGCAGGAGCTCTTTGGCCTGACACTGCCACACTACATTTTTCCTTTTGCTATATATCAAGACTGTTTGCTGCACAACAAATATAAATGTGATTTCCCCCACTAATTAGATAGTATATTTATTAATGCATTAAACCCAAATTACATATTAAATTATGCACCATTGGGAATTAGTAGAGAATGCCTTTCACATCCAATAACTAATCCTAGCCCTTACAAAGTGTTCTAAAACTTGTCAGCGTCATCATATCAGCATTGATCAATGGGATTTGCATAACTTGGTGATAGGACAATTGATTCAGACAACACCTCTCCCCTCCAAAATTTGCTCACTCTACTCAATTTTTTTGAAGTTCTGAATTAAGCCCTCCCTCTTCCCCCGTCTCTCTTTTCTCTGCTCTATGTCACACAATATACACTTTCAAGCTAGTGGGAAATCTTAGGAAGTCCAGAAGTCAGGGTTGCTATATTTGTCCAGTACTAAGTCTCTCCTTCACAGATGGACTAAAGAGTCTTTTCAACATCAGAAATCTGCTAGCTCCTCTTCTATGCTACTATATAGTCTTAGCTCTGCTCCAAAATTTTCTGGGAACTCTCAACGAGGTGTGCAGAGTCTCTGCCCTTATGTTGGTGTATAGGGTCAACTGGTAGGCCAGATGCCACTTTCCCTTTAACCTTCAGTGGACAGCTGGAAGGTCATCTGCACACATCCTTCCAGACTTCAGAGCTCATTGTTAGACTTACTACTCCTTTGGATCTTTGATATTTGATCTACTTCTATGTCCACCTGGCTTTTCAGGAGGCAGCTTGCTTGCTCCCCTCTTTCTGAATCTTTGCAGGCTAATTGTTCAATCTGTTCTCCCTTAACAGTGTGTATGTAATTTGCCACAGGTTGGAGAAGAAACCTGCCTATCTCCCAAAATGCAGCACTGAGTCTCAGACTTAGCAGGCCTTTCAGCATTGAAGAGTTCTTGATTTAGGATATCTGAAAATACAATGTGTTAGTTTAAAAAAAACTAACCCATCATGTGATCTCACATTAAAAACTGCACTACCAGGTTATTTCAAAATAAGTTGTTTTGAAATAATAACTCCCAAAATAACAATTTTGAAATAAGCTTATTCCTCTTCACAAGCAGGAGTTATATTGAAATAACAAGCCGATTATTTTGCAATAACAGGTTTGGTAGTGTAGACAACACGGCTACATTTCTATCAAAATAAGGTGAGTTATTCTGAAATAACTCCCCAGTGTAGATATGCTCTTAATAGCCACATATCTCCCCAGTTAGAGAAAACTTGAACTGGATCCTCATGTCCTTTCCTCCCCATCACCTCCATGCTTTGAGGGTATGTCTACCCTACAGAGAAGATAGTAGCTGCCACTGTCAATCTTCCAGGGTTCAAATTAGCGGGTCTAGTGAAGACATGCTAATTTGAATTGAGAAGGGTTCTCCAGGCGATGCCAGTTATCCTGCTTCCATGAGATGTAAAGGAAGTCGAAGGGAGAATGTGCTCCCTTTGACTTCTTGCAGTGTAGACAGCACCAAAAGTCAAGTTAAGGTACTTTGACTTCAGCTACGCATTTAACGTAGCTGAAGTTGTGTATCTTAATTCACCCTTATCCTGTAGTATAGTCATACCCTGAGGGCACATTGAAGAAAGTGCAAAAGTTGCTCCAGCTGTTGAAATGGAGTAATCACTACAGAAAACTTTAGATCCTCATCCTGTGACTCCCACCTATCTATGTTCTTGACACCCAGCATGGTTTCTTAAAATGACTTACAGTTCTGAATTTCCTTTTGTGTGACGATTTCAGTATGTACTTCATGAATTTTTATTTCTTATCCAGGGTGAACCAATTAATACTGTATGACTGAATATTGGACAAAAAACCTTGGTAAGTGTATCTAAGCAAGAATTGTCTAGTCAAGAGATCAGATACCACAAAACTTCTGTGTCACCAGCATTTACATGAAAATAACAATATTTACAGGAAAAATAGTTTGCTTGGGGTACATTAAACAGACTAGATTTTGAAATCTAAAGTAAAACTGTATAAGGAAATTCCTTCACTACAAAAGACTGACCTGCCCACAGCAGCAAAATAGTATAGATTGTACCATTATTGTTAGGGCTGCTTTGGAATTTTTAGGTAGGCTTCATTTTGAAGAATGTATAACTTGACCATAAACATTCTTTCTGAGCTGAAACTTGACATAAAAGTCAAGAAGTGTGAGAAATCTACTACCTTTTCCTCATATGGCTTTGTAATGCTCAAAGCGAATTGTTTAGGTTATACAATTTCTGCACTGTTTTTTATGTTGCTCTGAACTGGTGTATGAGTAAAAATGGAAAGCAAATTATTAAGCGAAACAGGACAATTGTGGTTACATTCGTCATTTTCAAAATGAAACTGATACTTGCAGAGGCCCTGGTTCCTGTTATCTTCAAGATGTACTTGAGGGATGCTTTTAGGAACGGATGTCTGGATCACTTTTCCAATGTTGGGCCTTTGCATAGTCCACCTTTAAATATCTCCAGAGTTTTTATATAGGTACATAAAATATGTGTAGACTAGGCCAGGCCACATTTGCAGTGTGGAAAGCACAGACAACACTCTGTGGTCTGGTCTACACTTATTTTATGTACCTATATAATTGCTCTGGTTAGGAAAATGTTTTCACTGAAATAATTATTCTGTTGCAAGCTCTAGTGTCAATGTGATTATTCTAGTATAAAATACTAATATATGGGACAGTTATATTGGTACAACTATGTCCATGATGGGGAGGTTGTAACATTTTAATTAGACCAGTATGGTTAAGATAAGAGCTGGGCTGAGAGCTGTCTCAAGATACCAGGTAGTAAAAAAGGGATACAGGGGAAAATGCACAGCAAATCTTAGGCCAGGTCTACTTCACAGATTTTTGCAAGCATATCTATGTCAGTCAGGGCTACGGTGAGGATTCCTCCTAGATTGACAGCAGTACCCGCAAAGGCCAATTAAACCAACAAAACTGCAGCTTCTGTTAATAAAACATTATTTTGTTCAGGAGGAGGTAGAATGTAAAGTAAAGGTTTGAATAAACAATTTTAGCAAAAAATCAGTTTTGCCAGTATAAACTGTATCTATGACAGAAATGTGCTAGCCAGTATGGTGTGCTGGAATAACTTACCAACAAAACATTCCTAGTGTAGACCTGGTCTTAAAGTGTCAGGATCCTAACAAAACTTTTGCATCACTAAGTAGCCACCTAGAATGAAAATAAAATATAAAAATTTATAATTAACAAAACATTTAAAATTAATTTTGAAATACTGGTGCCTTTAAAAAATATTTCTTTATAAATTTACTAAAACCTCCATGCCTAGTTCTGTATAAAGTTAAATACTAGTATAAAATCAGTTAAAATGATGATTTTTCTCACTTTTTTTTGAAAAGAGACCTAAATTTACTTTTAAATTAAACTGTATAAGATTGTTACTCTGTTGTGGATGTATAGTAATTGTTTGCTATATTTTTAATGAGAGCATTTTTTTTATTGCAAATGGGTTATTATACACGTGCAATAAATTCTATCTATAGAAGTTGTAACAGCTCAACAGGTCTCTGAACTGCTCACTAAAAAGGCACTTCAAAGGTTTTGTCTGCATTACGGTACCACATCATGTTATTGATAATTATTTTTACAAAGAGCTGCTAAACATATTTCAACTATGTACATTTTGTTGCATCCACACAGCATGAGAGTGTTAAGAAGAATGGTACCAGATTTCACACTGAATGTGATTCCAAACTATGCTTGGGATGTGTAAGGGACAGGGGCTGAGAGATGACTAGCAGAGAGAGAATTAGCCCACTTTTTTATGACTATATTGGCTAGAAAAGGGAAATGCTACTAAGACTCCATTTTTCAGGTGGGAAAGAAACAGACTCTAAGTTTCCTAACTTAGTAAGAGCTAGAATGTAGAAGAGATCTGAATGTCTGTATCCTTACATCCTTGACGTCTTAAATTACTAAACCCATATTTTTCTGACTCTTGTTTCCATTACTACCTATCTGAGCCCAACATCCAGTCTTCCCTGCAATGTTTCTCAAAGTGGTCCACAGATCCACTCTGAGAAACCTGCTAACTGGCCACTCCCATTTGTTCATTTACCATCTCTTTAGCCACAGAGCCTTTCAGCTCACATTGGTTCTGGTTCACTATTTACAGCCAAGGGGAGCCACGGGAAGCAGCAGCCTTGCCCATGCCGCTTCCGGCAGCTCCCATTGGCTGCAATTGGTGAACCAGAGCAAATGAGAGCCACAAGGCTTCATGCTGCGGAGCCAGTAAATAAACACACCGGTGTGGCCAGTTAGCAGGTTTCTCAGAGTGGATTCACAGACCACTTTGAGAAACACTGATACGGCCATATCTATAATAGGAGATTATTTCAAATTTACTAAGTTTGACTTCTGGGCACCCAATTTTGCAAATTTGAAGTTCCAGGTCCTCACAATGGGAAAGAATCAAATGAAGTCCATGGCAGTCTCTGTTAATATGGACATACTACCTCAGACTCAGAGCTCCAGGAAGCTGTCTGGGGAGCTGCAAGTGGCCTTTGGAAGCCAATTAGTTCAAATTAGCAGCACCAGAGCATCAACACTAATGTTATTTCGGACTTACAAGTTCAGAAATTGTATTATTCTTCATGAAAAGCAGGACTACAGAGTTCAAATTCTGCATCCCCTTAACAACAGGAATAACAGGCTTGGCAGTATGCGTGCATTGCTTGCAAAATCTATGGGGGAGGGGAGGGGAGAGTTTATTTTGGACTGAGGACCTAGTTTAGACTAGGCCTATGAAACTTAACTTTCCAGTTTCTTGGGTGGGAAGTAGGAATGGCACAGAAGCCTTTAACTGCTTTCCTTTTCTGCCGGCTTCAGATAGTCCCCTCGCCTTTTCCACAGGAGTGAAGAGAGAAAAGTAAAGCCCACTACTCCAACCTCTAGTCAAGTCTTTATGGTATGATATTGAGACCCAAGCCCTCACTAGGCCCTGTTGTGTACTGGGTTGTCAATCTGAAGATCAACTTTGTCCTCTAAAAATTAGATTTTTCTTCTCATGTACAAACATGCTCTTGTATTTTGTTTGCCGATCATTCAAAATGATTGCTCATTGCTATCCCTAAATGCCAATTAAAGGTATGCTGTCAAATTTTATAAACTGAATTTAAGGTTACATCCTCTTTGCCTGAGTAAGGACTGAACTGAATGGAATTAAACCAGTGTCAGACAAAAATAAGTGAGGAAAAAAATCAGGCCCATAATTTTTAACTTGTGCATATCTCTTTAAATATTAAAAGTTATACCATTACTAATTTATCCCTATTATCTTACACAATTTAGGATTTTATGTTCTTACATAATGTTTTGCAGAATAAAATCCACAGCTTGTCAGTCACAAGAAAAAGGAGTTGAACATTTTCAATCTGCAGTTGCATAAATTACTCGCTTGAAGAAAGAGCCCTAAGGCACAACAAAATGTAGAGTGATAGACATTATTATAATTTGAGATGGGAAGAGGCTTCTCTTTCTACACATGCTATTCACTTTAGTTTTAACAAAAGAGAGAATCTCTATGTAAGATATATCAAAGAGTTGACTTTGAAATAAAACAACACAAACAAACTAAACCCCTATTTGCTAGAGAGCTTGTGTGAGGACTTGTTCACCAATTTCAAATAAAAGGATTTCCAATCACCTTAAGTCCTCTTTATGATAATGTAGCAGAGTTTGTGTGCCTGCCAGTATTTGAAATTACAATGAACAGCTTTTAGCACTCTGTTAATCACAGTGCCAGGATGAGAAAGTTCAAGTCTTACAGAACAATTTTTTGGAAAAAGACACGGTAAATAGGTATTGAAGACTTTGGTATGGTTTGTTAAGATTATAAGGTATAAAATAATACTGCAAATACCAACATTTGTGTTTTGCCTCTATCTTTATTCTTTTTCATATAATGACAAGAGCTAAATATGACAGCACACATTGATGAGCTACAATGCTATGAAAATGCACTCTTCAGGAAATTATTTTTGAAAACAAGTTTGTATAATACCAACCAAATACAGCTTACATTACTCTATAGATTTGTTAAACAAGGGTAAGCACTGTAGCACTGAAAAACCTATATTTTTTACAAAATAGTTTTGACTAATATTTCCTAAAGCAAAGCTAAAATGTAATACCAAACATGCACAAAAATGGAGTGAATACAAGGCAATATTTTTAACATCTGGAGCTATGTATGCAGGGAGCACTAAAGCATATGTGCACTCAAATTTGTGCAAATGTATATACTGTGGTTATGCACACAGACATTCAGTGGAGGCTGTATATGGTATTTTCTCCCTAGTCATATATATATTAGTCACTCCCTTAGAGAGAGTTTCTCATTCGTTCATTGAATAATACCTGGCCTCCACTTCAATGTTTTACTGGCATGGCTATGTTGCTTAGGAGTTTGAAAAAAAATCACACTCCTAATCAATATAGCTTGTTGGTGAAAAACCTAGTGTAAGATCAGTGAGTCCTTTGGCTGTGACTACTTATTATGTTCTGTGTAGTAGTATAAGTTATATTACAAAAGAACTCTTTTCTGCCTACATGAGCTGAGTCACCATTAGTAATGGTTACCAGCATAGCTGTATAACATTATTGCTACATGGACAAACCCTTTCCATGTATACAAGCTCTACCAATAATTCCACTGAAATCAGTTGGACTGCTCATATTACTAAGCATGAGTAGGGTATCAGAATCTGACCTTTGGAAATCATAGCTGAGAAGGGATGCCAAAGAAAACACCATTCAGCAGAAGAAGGCACATAAACAGGAAAGCAAAGAGACCCATTATTAATATCCATGTCAGTGGGCTATCCAGATGCGCTATGTAGGTATGTGCTTGATTAGCTGCTAAAGAAGCTTAAAGTATAGACGTACCCTTACAAGCAACAGACATGTGCCAACAAAACAGTCAGGGGAGTCTGCCAATGAGCCAGATGCTACTACTGAAAATCCACCTCTCTCAAATTGGCACCGGAAATGCATAGAGCTGGTACTTACCAGTACCCACATCACTAAACTTTATACTGTCTTGAGCAAATTATTTTAATTACTCCCAACAATAAATTAATATTTTTGTTTTCCCTTCATTTGTTTCATTCTTCTGCTGTTCTGTGACTAAAGCTGGAAACAGGAGACTTAGTGTACACTCTGTATTTGTAGAGTTAGTGAAGTCTGATTTAAAACATTGCACAGCAGGGAAATGATCCCCAAACGTTGCTGTCTGCATAGAAGTGTAATTCTTTCCTCAATTTTGACAGTACCCAAACATTGGGACTTTATTTATCACCATCTGGAGGGAGGGAGTAATCTAATGCATTTCTTCCCATCAAGCCATTGACAATCAAGGTTCAGTGTGGTAAAAACTGGGAAGAAGACACAGTGCACCTTGGAAGACCTCTTTGCATCTGGGTGGAGTGTTTTGTGGGTGCACTCTATGAAGAAACTGAGAGTTATACTGCTATAAAAAGAAACTTAAAAGCAAATAGCAATCCATAGGTTTGAAAGAACATATATACTTACAGTATCACTGAGCAGAGCCCTTTCAAGCTTAGCAATATTTCTCCTACTCCTAAATCTTGTCTATATTCAACATCCCCACTTGAATTTTTGAATGAGAGAACAATGCTAGTCTTTACTAAATTGTCTTCCATGTACACACCAAAATCAAGAATTATTTTAATGTATCCATAAAATATATTTGTGGGAATATGACTCCTGTGCAATGTATCATCTCGTATTGTTACTGAGAAACATCATATATTTGTCAGGCTGTCGCCTTTTTCTTTATCATTATGAGATTATTTTCTCCTCTCTTGTATTTGGGAGAACTAGGATATATGTCATGTTATAATTCTGGAGAGGAAGGATGACCTTGCAGTGAAATCATTGGGCAGGGACTGAGAAGAACTAGGTTTAATTTTCAACTTCTCATGGAACCATGGGAAAGTTGTTTAATATTTCTGTGCCTCGGATTCCCATCCCATGGGAATTATAACAATTCCCCAGCTCACTTCCATAAATACTGAAGCAGTGCTCAGATACTATGGCAATGTGGGTCATATGAATATTTATCAAGGCATTGTCAGCATGCAAAAATTACACCTGCTTAAAGGTATTATTTCAAGCCAAGGTAGCTAAGCCAAAATGAGCTGTCTGCTTCTGCAGTGAATTTGATGCTGTGCCTTCTACTCATGTACCCTATTGCCTGTATACTTTACTTAATAGTACACAAACGGGATTATCATTCATACCAGGATGAGTGAGAGGCAAATTTGAAGACCTTTACAGCTTACAAATATGACAAAGTGTGGGTCTCATCAAAAAACCCTACAAAATCTATTAGAGAACTTTGTATATGGACTTAAAATACAGGGAAGTTGGGACAGGGACATTTGCCTCCCACTTTGAGGCAAGGGGTGTGTGTGAGTAACAGTATTTTTTATACCCCTGAACTTTCAGCCCAGTACAAAAGGGAAGAGAAAAAACATGTGTGTGAAGCTAACTATGCCCAGTGCAGAGTCCTGCAGTGCTCTGCCTCCTTTTTCCTGCAAAGAGGAGGCTCAACAGCAATACAGCAGCTCTGAGCACAGACAGAGTTGGCTTTGCAGGCAGCTGGCCAGCAAGGCTGTGTCCAGACTCAGGGGTTTTTTTTTGGGAAAAGTAGCCTTTTTCCGAAAAAACTTCACCTGCGTCTAGACTGCAGCCGCGTTCTTTCGAAATTAAATCGAAAGAACGCGGCTTTTCTTTCGACGGCGGTAAACCTCATTTCACGAGGAAGAACGCCTTCTTTCGAAAGTGCTTCTTTCGAAAGAAGGCGTTCTTGAATGTAAATAGGGCTTCTTCGAAAGAGAGCATCCAGACTCACTGGGTGCTTTCTTTCGAAAAAGCAGCTTGCTCTTTCGAAAGTTCCGCGTGCAGTCTAGACGCTCTCTTTCAAAAGAGGCTCTTTCGAAAGTATCTTTCGAAAGAGCCTCTTTCGAAAGAGGCTTGCAGTCTAGACATAGCCCAAGGGAGAGCAGCAGGAAAAAGACCGCTTGATTTTAATGCACTGAGGAGGAGAAATAGTTTGACTCTTATACCCCAGCACATGAGAGAGAGGAAAAAGGAGAGCTACAGGTCCCTCCAAAATGTTGAACTGGGAAATGGTTGTGGGGCTGGGAGGAAAGAGCTGGGCAGAAGATTAAAAGGAAGAACTAAGTCTAACGTCAGTACTGGGCAAATTAGTTGAAACAATAGTAAAGAATAAAATTGTCAGACATGTAGAAGAACATAATTTGTTGGGCAAAAGTCAACTTGGTTTCTATAAAGGGAAATCATGTCTTACTAATCTATTAGGGTATGTCTACACTACCCCCCTAGTTCGAACTGGGGGGGGTAATGTAGTCATACGGAGTTGCAAATGAAGCCCGGGATTTGAATTTCCTGGGCTTCATTTGCATAAAGCCGGCCAGCGCCATTTTTAAATGCCGGCTAGTTCGGACCCCGTGCCGCGCGGCCACACGCGGCACGGACTAGCTAGTTCGGATTAGGCTTCCCATCCAAACTAGCTGTACGCCTTGTGGAACGCCTCGAGGCATACAGATAGTTCGGATTAGGAAGCCTAATCTGAACTAGCTAGTCTGTGCCGTGTGTAGCTGTGCGGCACGGGGTCCGAACTAGCCGGCATTTAAAAATGGCGCCGGCCGGCTTTATGCAAATGAAGCCCGGGAAATTCAAATCCCGGGCTTCATTTGCAACTCCGTTTGACTACATTATCCCCCCTAGTTCGAACTAGGGGGGTAGTGTAGACATACCCTTAGAGTTCTTTAAAGGAGATAACAAACTTGTGGACAAGGGGGATCCAGTAGAGATAGTGTACTTAGATTTCCAGAAAGACTTTGACAAGGTCCCTCACCAAAGGCTCTTGTGTAAACTAGGTTGTTATGGGTTAAGAGGGAAGATCCTTTAATGGATTGAGACAGGAAACAAAGGGTGGGAATAAATGTTAAATTTTCAGAATGGAGAGGTGTAACTAGTAGTGTTCCCCTAGGGTCAGTCCTAGGACCAATCCTATTCAACTTATTTATAAACAATCTAGAGAAAGGGGTAAGCAGTGAGGTGGCAAAGTTTACAGACTATACTAAACTGTTCAAGATAGTCAAGACCAAAGCAGACTGAAGAACTTCAAAAAGATCTCACCAAACTGAGTGATTGGGCAACAAAACGGCAACTGAAATTTAATGTGGATAAGGGTAAAGTAATGCACATTGGAAAAAATAATCCCAACAATACATACAAATATGATGGGGGCTAATTTAGCTACAGCTAATCAGGAAAGAGATATTGGAGTTACCGTGTATAGTTCTCTGAAAACGTCCATGCAGTGTGTAGCAACAGTCAAAAAAGCAAATAGGATGCTTGGAATGATTAAAAAAGGAATAGAAAATAAGATGAAGAATATCTTACTGCTGCTATATAAAACTATAGTATGCCCACATCTTGAATATTGCATACAGATGTGGTCTCCTCACCTCGAAAAAGATATTTTGGCATTCGAAAAGGTTCCAAAAAGGGCAATTAAAATGATTAGGGGTTTGGAATGCTTCCCATATGAGGAGAGGCTAAAGAGACTGGGACTTTTCAGTTTAAAAAAGAGGAGACTGAGGGGGGATATGATAGAGGTATATGAAATCACGAGTGGTGTGGAAAGGGTGAATAAGGAACAGTTATTTACTTGTTCCCATAATATAAGAAGTAGAGGACACCAAATGAAATTAATGGGTAGCAGGTTTAAAACTAATAAAAGAAAGTTCTTCTTTACATAGCACACAGTTAACCTGTGGAACTCCTTGCCAGAGGAGGCTGTGAAGGCTAGGACTGTAACAGAGTTAAAAAAGAGCTAGATAATTCATGGAGGTTAGGTCCATAAAAGGCTATTAGCTACGGGTAAGGAATGGTGCCCTTGGCCTCTGTTTGTCAAAGGCTGGAGATATATGGCAGGAGACAAATCACTTGATCACTGTCTTCGGTTTCCCCCCTCTCTGGGGCACCTGGCACTAGCCATAGTCGGTAGACAGAATACTGGGCTAGATGGACATTTGGTCTGACCCAGTATGGCCATTCTTATGTTCTTCTTATGTTCTTAACTCCAAGGGATAGATACAATGGAATTAAAGAAGAGGCGCAGAATTCAAGAGGAGAAAAGGAGACACCACAGACAAAGCAGAAATGAGAAACCAAAAAGGGCAGTGAAAAGGACTGTGGAAACTCATGAGAGAGCCAGAGTGAAGGGAAGGCAACATTTCTGGAGTCAGCTTCTTGGCTATCTGAATTGGGAGCAAACACTGAACTGATATACAGCCAAACTTCATTAAAATACAGACATACAAAGTGAGTCAATAAGTAAACTAATTGACATGGTGGTGTGAGCACATATGCAACATCATTATTTAACAGATTTATTATTTAATTATTATGCCACATTAAATAGTTTTGAACAGCTAATACCCATGCAGACATATGTGTAAAGAATAAAACAGATGGTAAAACCCTTGTTACATACACATTGGACTGCATTCATGACTGCAATGTCAACTGATAATCAAGTTGATTTTTTTTTTGAAATCTGACTCTCCCAATATATTATTTCTTTGTCCAAATCACCAAAAATCTTTAGATGGATTCTTGCTATAGACAAACTCTCAAACCCTTCATAGTCTATTATTAACAATCTAGACAATTATCCCATCATAAGACGGGATTTTCAGGTCTCTCCTCCATGTTGGTCTTCTCTCCTGAGCCTCCGGTCTCTCGCTCCATGTCTCTCTCTCTCTCTCTCCTCCGTCTCTTGCCTCTCTCTCTGCCTCTCTCTTTCTCTTCTCCTCCCCCTCCTGCCTCTCACTCGGGGTACCGAGGAGCCCAAATGGCTTTTTGGGCTCCACACTGCCTGTGCTGCATGGGGAGCGCGGTGCCCAAACGGTCACTTGTGCCACTTGCTTCCATGTGGCAGCCCGGATGAGTGGTGCAGAAGTCAGCCGAGTGCCATGGCGGTGGCAAAGGGGGGTGGGGCGGTGATGTTCACCACCAGGGGGTGGGGCCTGGAGCTGCTGTCATGCCACACATCACCGCCCCATCCCCCTTCCCCACCCGCCGAAGGCACTCACCTGACTTCTGTGCCACTCAGCTGGGCCGCTGTCGGGGAGCAAACAGAACAAGTGTCCGTTTGGGCTCCCCACGGCAACCCAGCTGAGCGGCGCAGAAGTCAGCCGAGCGCCACGGCAGGAGGCGAAGGGGGGCGTGGCAGTGACGTATATGGCCAGGCCCCACCCCCTGGGCATGTACATCACTGCCCCGCCCCCCTTCCCCTCCTGCCGTGGCGCTCGGCTGACTTCTGCGCCACTCAGCCGGGCCACTGTGGGGGAGCAAGCAGCGCAAGCAGCCGTTTGGGCCCCACGTTCCCCATGCAGCACAGGCCACCCAGAGGGAACAGCCAGCATTTCAGCGTTACAGACTCAAAGACACTGGACTACTCTTATTGACAAATAGGGGTGATTCAGGTGAGTCACAACATGCCATTTACAATATATTTGACCTGCAATCAGGGTCGTCGACTAGGGGGTGAAGACGAAGGTGGAAGTTTCGATGGGGCCCTGTGATTTAAAAGGGTATGGTGTGCTCCAGGGCCCACTTTGCACAGTTTGGGCATCCTTCAGAGCCGGCTGCCTCTAACCCCACCCCTTCCATCAGAGGCCGGAAGCCAAGACCCACCTCCACATTTCCTGAGGCCTGACGAATTTTGTTGCCAAACTGCCTGCAATTATTCTCCCATTAAACATGTTGAAATTGAAATCCTCTCTCTTATCTTCTACCATTCCTCCCTCTTCCCACCCCCCACCCCCATTCTGGAAGCTAGCTAAAATATTTGCTGCATGCAATGATATGAACAATATCTTTGAAAAATATGAAAACATGTCATTTATAAAAGAGGCTGTTTCAGGTTAGGATTGTCTTTTGGATGGGATTTTTTCTGTGCCCCCTCCTCCAAAATCCTCCCCAGAACCTGTTTGCCCACTACATGCTTGGGTGGAAACAAGTGGCCAGCAGGCATGATGAGTTCATCTCCCTGCAAATAGGTTTCGTGTTCTTGTAGAGGATTGAATTTTGTTGGCTGTTCTGAGATATTGCTCTGCAGTATTTTGTAGTCTTGTCACTTGTCTAAAGGATGTTTAGGGCATGGATAAAATCCTCTTGTATTTTTGTAAACATCTAAGTAAAAGAAATACATTCACACTAATTTGTAGTAAATATTACTTATAATTTATCTATGCACGTTTTCTCTTTTGTCCTTTCTCTCTCACACACATGCACATATATGTATGAAGTGATGTGATATATAGGTTTTGGTACTAGATTGTGGCTTCATCACAAGTCCTTCATAAGGAGTAGCATGTCGTTGCTCTGCCCCAAAGCATATGAAAGACTAGATTGTGAATGACAGCGTCACAATCTGGTCTCTGGATTCCCCTTCATGCTCTGGTAGGGAAGTAATATTTGTCTGCCCTATAGCTGGTGTCTCCTTCTGCACTGGGTCTTCTTCATGGGCTGTCAGATTTTGGGGAGAGGATGAAGTAAAAGCTGTGTCCACCTCTCCCTGCACAGGAGGGTGAGTAGCCATTCCTCAGAGACTGTTGTCCCTCTCACACAGTGACCTGAGTTACCCATAGCCCTCACAGGAGAGCACAATGGTAACTTACTCCATCTTATGTTCCTGCGTGTCCATATATTGTTCTCAGTCCTGAGTTTGGGATGGCTGCTTTACTCAAAGGTAGGAAACTTCATGCTGTGCTTCTCTTCACTGTTATTTCTACATTTGTTTCCTGTGATTTATCCAAAGAACACATTCTGTAACTTCAATCTAGATAACAAGTATTTCAGATTCAGACATAATAATGGCCAAACTGGGTCAGCTCAATGGCCTGTCTAGCCCAGTATCCTGTCTTCCTACAGTGGCCAATTCCAGGTACCTCAGAGGGAATACACTCAACACCCAACTTCTGACTAACAGATGCTAGACAGTCAGAGCATGAGGTCGCATTGTGGCCCATCTTGGCTAATAGACATTGATGGAGCTTTTCTCCATTAAATTTTTATCTAGCTCTTTTGTGAATCCTGTTATAGTTTTGGCCATCATAACATCCACTGGCAAAGTGTTCCAGGGGTTAATTGTGCATTGTGTGAAGTACCTCACTATATTTGCTGCCTATTAATTTCATTGAGTGACCCGTAGTTCTTGTATTATGTGAAGGAGTAAATATCATTTCTTTGTTCACTTTCTCCACATCAGTCAATGTTTTATAGAACTCAATTGTGTCCCCTCTTAGTTGTCTCTGTTTCAAGCTGAACCATCCTGTTCTTTTTAATCTGCCATCACATGGAAGCTGTCCCATACCCCTAATCATTTTGTTACCCTTCTCTGTGTCTTTTCCAATCCTAATGTATCATTTTTAATTTGGGGCAACCAGATCTTCAAGCAGTGTTTGTATTCACGCAATGGATATATATACACATATAATAGCATTAAGGTGCTTTCTGTCTTTGTTATCTAGCCCTTTCCTCATGGTTTTTAATATTTTGTTAGCCTTTTTGACCAAATCCAAATACCAAGTGTCAGAGACAGAGAGAAAGAAAGGATTTAGATTTACCCTTTGTCTATCTTCAATTTTTCCTCCATATGCTACTTTTTCCTCTCCTCAATGGTAGCATTGATGCAAACTCCATGGTAGACATGTGGCCACCAGTATTTCTAGACTACATATTCTTGCTAGGTTACAGTGCTGGAGGAGAGTATATAAACTAGCATTTCCTCTATTCTTAGCACCAATGGAGGGGTACCAATGTTATTAAAGATGGGATATATGGGGAATTAAAAGCTGGTGTAAACACTAGGCATATCAATGTGCAGTAGACTACATGATTAACCAATAAGCCTGGTTTTATCAATTAATCTTGTTGACCACACACACCCCTCCCCTCCAGCACTGCTTCTGACTCAGAAGCAGTAAGGAGGGAGAGCGGGAGCTGGGAGCCATGAGGAACTGCCCCCCATCACACTGCTGTCTCTGATAGAAAGGCAGCAGTGCAGAGGGTGAGGAGGGCAGGCTGGAGCTGCTACATGGGGGAATCTAGCTTTCAAGCAGGCTTCCTGCACGTGCTGGCTACGCGGACCCATCCGCTCCTTCCCTTGCTGCCACCTACAGAGGAAGTGAGGGTGGGCAGGCAGGAGCTGGTACTGGGGAGAGCCAGCTTAAAAGCCAGTTGCCCTGCACCAGCTCTGTGGTGCTGCCCGCCTCCCCTGCACTGTTGCCTCTATCAGAGGCAGCAGCACGTTTGGGGGCGGGGGTAGGGGTGGGAGAAGAGGCAGCTGTGCAGCAGCGTGGAGCAGCAGCAGCTGGTCTGTACAGGGAGCTGTTTTTTTAAACTAGTTCCCTTCATGGAGTAGCTCCTGTACCTTCCTGTATCTGAAGCAGCAGCATGGAGTGGCAAGGGCCTCCCAGGGGACAATCGATTAGTCATATAACTGCTAAGATTTCATGCAGTTACACAACTATTCAATTACATGCTATCTACATCCTTAGTAAAAGCACCCCTAATAAAATGTTATTCTTGTAGACTGTAACTGAATTGAAACTGAAGAATAGTAGCTCTTACTGCTGGCAATCCAGCACACAGAAACCAGAATGTCATCTCCTTTCAGTTACATAGACAAAAGGATAAACTGAGATAAATTTCTGGATTAGCAGAACCAAATCTCTAAACCTTGCAAGATTCACCCATCACCCACTGTGCATGCTCAGATAAATCCTACTATCCTCATCCAAAGTGCTAGTGTGCAAAGCTTAGTAAATATTTTGATACATTTTTACTTACCATGCACATAATCCAAACGCACTGTAAATCCTGGTGCCAACCTGCTGTCAGTACTACCATTAACCCTAATAAAGCATTCCAGCTTTAAAAGCAGATAGATGTCAGTTCCAAAAAGAGAAAGAAGGTCTGCCAGATGAAAAGAGTATGAGCTGATAGTAGAAACTTTAGACAAAGCCAGGAGGGAAGGATTGGGACAAATGGAACAAACTAGAAAACCTATGAAGACTCTGCAGGGAAGAAAAAAGCTTGGGCACTGAAAATGCAGTTATAAAGACAAGATAATCCTAGCAAAGAAGAATGGGGATAAGGCAAAATAAAGAGGGATCCACAATAGTATTTAAATGGTAATGCATACCATGCTGGACTTTGGAAGCTGAAAGAAATCCAAAACAAAGTAAAAATCTGTGTCATATTTTAATTAATTTCATGTGATTATCTATCTAATTCTTTTAGTAGCTGTAAATAAACTTTTAGTCATATTTGAATGCATTCCAGGTGAAATTAATTGCATTAGCAAAGATCCCAGCAGGCTTCATGGAAACTTTGGCACTTCTTTTTAGGAACAAAATTCTCTGCTGGGATAGGATTTTTGCCTTTGCTTTCTTAGATTTCATTCATTCATTCATTCATTCATTCATTCTGGCGATAAAAGGGGGACATGGATAGAAGAGGGATCCATTTTTATGGAGGAAAGTCCTGATTCAGGGGTCAGGGATTTCTATTTTCCTTTCTCTTCACCACATCTGTTCTTTCACCTGACATACTGCTCTGCTTTTCTGAGGTCTCACTGAAGCCATACTTTACTCTATTATTTCCCTTCTCTTCTAACTGCATAATACCCAAGCTCAGGAGAGTTGCACTCACTTTATCCTACTATTTTCAATTATTCATCTGTTTTGAAACCAGTCATTATTTTCTCATGACAGGGTCAATAAACATAAATACATGCTGGTACATTTTATCAAATGTGTGACTGGAGATTACTAATTATAAGATTTCCAAAAGTGCCTAAGGGCCACTTTATTAAAGGTATTTGGATGCCAAAAGAGGGCACCTAAAAGGAATTTTCAAAAGGACTCATAATTGGGAATTAAGTGCTTAAGTGCTTTTGAAAATTTCTCTATCGGTCAACCAATTTTGAAAAGTGACCGGGGCTCTTTCCCTCAAATCTCAGTGAGTGTCAATAAGGCCAAGATTTTCAAAAGTGACTACTGATGCTGGGTACTTTGATTTTTGGGTGCCCAAAGTGAGATTCTTAAGAGAGGTGTGATTTTTCAGACAGTGCAGAGCATGTCTGAAAATTAAACCACTGGAAGGTATCTCAATGCATCCAAAGATTGAGTCCCTTAAAACTATCATGTGATGTTGTGGCCTTGTAGGTCCAAGGATAGGAAAGACGTAATGAAAAGGAGATATCTTTTATTGGGTCAACTTCTTTTGGTGGAAGAAGAAGCTTAAAAGCAACACAGAACTCTTCTCCAGGTCTGCGGAAGGAAGCTATGTCTGAGCTAACTGCAAGTTGGGACAGACTGTTAAGCAGAAGGAGCCCATTATTTGAAATGAAGTATGCAATTGGGATTAGATTGTTATGCATAAAGAGTTTGAAGTGGGCAGTTATGGGCAGCAGGCAGTTGTGGTGTATTACAAGTAGTAATGAGCCATA
Source organism: Pelodiscus sinensis (assembly GCF_052426305.1). Lineage (NCBI taxonomy): Eukaryota > Metazoa > Chordata > Testudines > Trionychidae > Pelodiscus > Pelodiscus sinensis. The sequence goes on from NC_143053.1 coordinate 91,398,387, forward strand.
AAAATAGTGCCCCTGTTAAATCTGTGATTTTTTGGTATCTAGCAGGGTTATGAATTTAAATTTCCAGGGTCACCTTTTGACTGTGCTGTTCTGGTTTCCCTTGAGGATGAGTACTGGAAGATCAAATATAGAGTAATGTCTTTATGTAAAATGTTTGCCTATAAATGATACGGTATTTTTTGTCTTATTCATTCAAGAGCATGGTGATTGTCTGGTTTCACTTACATAGTTATTACTGAGGCATTTGGGGGCACTGGATGAGGTATGCAACATGTTGTGGTAAACACTGTGGGACCCATCTATCTTTAAAGGTATATTGATCAACATAGGAGTGGAGATGCATCTGTAGACTTTGCCTTTGCTGTTCTGGTAACATCTGGTGGCACTTTGTATTGGTGTGTCCTGGTCTGTGGGGAGCTTGCTTCTGAGTTGAAGCAAGATTAAGAGCTGGCATGAAGCCCGGAAGATGAGGGTTGGGAAATAATTATTTTTGGGTGTGGTTCCGGTAAAAAATGGTCTGTAATTGTTTGATGGTAAGCACTGTGTAATATTGAGGTTAATAGTGAAAGTAGAGATGCAGCCAATTAGTAGCTAAAGTAGAAACAGTATTTTATATTTAATGTTATGAGATAAATGAAGTATTTTCCAGGGGAGAAGCAGTGTGGTCTTGCAATTAGGGAAGGAGATTTATAGTCTATTCCTGCTTTGCCAATGACATTCTGTAAGATTCTGAACAAGTCCTCTGTGCTTCTCGCAAAATGAGGGTAAAGGTGTCTCCTCATTGTGGTGTGGCATGAGGCTTACTGAATTACTGTAAAGTACTTTCAGAACTTTAGGTGAAAGACACTTTCGAAGTAAAAATAAATTATTTGTATGATATTATTAATGTGTAACTGCTGATAATTTTCTTTCAGTTGTTGAGAGTTAAATCATTGCTCCATTGTTGCCCTCACATAAGTATGTTTCTAGATCGGAGAGAAAAATATTATTTTTTAAGAAACTGCTAGTTACCATGGTAAAGAGTGAGCAAGTTGATTTTTTTGACCATGGTGGTAAATTGGTATTGCAATTTCACAAGGATGCTTTATATGGTACATTATTTTCTGCTTTTTCTGTTATTACTGGTTTTCAGAGCCATTTGTTCAACAGCAATTTCCATGACAGGAAGAGGGGAACACAGCAGAATATCAGATAAGAAAATAAGACGTCATTTCAGAATAGAGCAGGTAGTAGCTCCTGCAAGGAACCTGCATGCCATTCATATCAAATTGACTCCGTTAGCCTGCTGGCACATTTCTTCGGAATTTGGAAAGCTTATGCTAGTATGCAACTAACATTACAGTTATGCCAGAGGTGAGCATTGATAGAGTAGTTTTTAAAGGATTTCAAGGACTTACCATGATGGGAGGTCAAACTAAATAAACGAATCCCATTTCTATGGCCAAATCCTACAGTTTTTATTGCCAGAAGGAATAATCCCTGATAGGGGTCACTAAATGAGATGCATTCCTGGATGACAACTGAGGATGGAAACTTCTTTGTCTTCCCCTACTTACAGACTGTCAGTGTAGTCTCAGAACTGCAGCAATTCTTGTATTTGTGGTGTCCTCCTGCACATTGAGGTGTTTGGCTAGTGGGCCCATGTAATTATGGGAGCACTAGGTCCCAAACTTCTCTGTTCCAGCTCCTCTTTGAACAGGTTGCAGGAAGCACTCACTTAACTGAAGTCCTCAGGAGAATCTCTGCATCCTGCACCAGATCTCAGTGAAGAACCATGTTGGTTCTGCATCATTCAAGGCCTTCTGCCTGTGTTGATGAATAGGGTTCTGGAAGGAGATCTGTCCACTTGGTCTGGCAGATGAATTCCAAACTGCTTCACAATATTCTTCTGCCCAACTTACTTAGGTATTTTTCAGTAATTCTATATAATTTGGTGATTCTGTAAAATTCTATAAGGGTACATCTACACAGCAGGGCTAAAGCCAGCCGAAATAAGCTACGCAACTTTAGCTACATCTATTGCGTAGCTTAAGTTGAAATAGCTTATTTCAGCTTTTGGCATTGCCTGCACAGCAAGAAAGTCCAAGAAAGAGCACTCTTCCTCCGATTTCCCTTGCTCCTCATAAAATGAGGGTTACAGGATTCAGAGTAAGAAGCCCTCCATCTTGACATTATTTTGACATTATGTCGAATAACTGCTTGTCGTGTAATTTATGCCATCATGTGCCTAAAGGGTCTGTCTGCTATGTACATTGGACAAACGTCTCAGAGACTTTGCCAAAGAATCAATGCACACAAAACAGACATAAGACTCTCTCACAGAAAGAAAGCTGTTGCCTGCCATTTCAGTCAGACTGATCATTCCCTTAATGACCTTAAAACATGCATATTACTTCAAAGAGACTTTAACTCCAGACTTTAAGGAGAAGCTTGAGAATTATCATTTAAGGTTTAATTTTACACTTTATGTATAGGTCTAAACAAAGACTCTAATTATCTCACCCATTACAAAGATAGCTTCCCCAATTATCATCCCTAATGTCATTACCTCATAAAAACTTCCCCTATTATCACCCCTATGTCATTACCTCGCAGACACTAACCTTCCCCCTTCATCTCCACTCTGTTCTAAAATTTGATTTGTCAATTTCACATGCGTTCATTTTTTTGATTGTATCACTTTGGTATATATGGTTGTGCTGATTTTCTTCCACATATTGATCTGAGGAAGTGGGTCTGGCCCCGAAAGCTAATAAACCATCTTGTTAGTCTTTAAAGTGCTACATAGTTCTGTCTTTTGTTTCAGCTACACCAGACTAATACGGCTGCATCTCTATCACTATTCTATCATTTAGATGTGGCCACTTCTCCAGTTTTATACATGAAAATGCCCACTTACTGTCATTGCAGTAAGTCATTGACCTTTTGAATTCAGAAATATTTTGCAGATTTATGCTCAGCTGTATCTTGGATTCTACACATTCTCTTTGTTTTGTGCAGGAATGTCCCAAAGTTATCTTGATATGTCTGATCAAGTAATTGCTTTCAAGCAACAGGGCAGGCAATTTAAATCTTTTCTAAGGTGTCCGTTTTTTCCTCATGGTATCACTAATGAGGCTCAATTCATTTTACTATTTGTCTTCAGTAAGATAGCCCAAAAGCTGTCAAATACCTCCAGTTTTACTATTTAAAAATATATTAAGGTGACTAAACCACATGATGTCAGACCAATGCCACATAATCTGCTCAGCACCAGCTTTCTGGACCTCTCCAGTAATGCCCAGCTATTTATATCTGGAATCTTTTAATTAGTTACTCCAAAAGAGTTATGGTTCAAATTCTTCAGTCTTTACCCAGGCTCTATGCTTACACGAGGTCTACCATTATGGATGTTCATGCCTGCTGCCATTCACTGACAGCCACAGGTTTTTGGGTTCCCACTAGTTAATGCTTTAGCTGGACCAAAGCCTGCAGTGCTTCCCTTCAAACTGTAGTACAGCTGCATGCTACTGGTACCTTAGGGATTTAGTGTACCCCAGAACTGAGCAGCAGTGATAACTACAGTATATTTCAAAGGAGCTATTCTGCCCAGAGGCTAAATGAACTGAACTGAGATGCAACTATTTTCAAGGAGCTGTCGCAGGGCCTTTTTTCCTACCTGATATCTCCTTTTGGCAGGTTTCCTATGCTCAAAATGTGTATAGTGACTCACATACATGCACTCTCCATATGTATATGAGAAAGAAATTGATCAGAATGGATATGTCTGAGAGACAATTTGGAGCAAGATTATTGTATTGCAGTCTAGCCTAGAATAAGGGCAACACATTTCTGTGTTGCCTCTGATGCAGCCTAGGAGGGAGTAAACTTCTCCAGTTCTATACATGTGCAATGTCCCCTGTCGAATTTGCTGTCATAATGTCAAACACCACAGGCCACTTCTTGCCCCTCCTGCACCTTCCTGCCTACTTGTGCAATCACAGTATGGGTGTCATTGAAGGAGACTGCTACTGCTGTGGTACAGTAACGAGGTGCAAGAGAATAATAGGTGCCTTCCATCCCCTTACTCTCTTTCTCTGGCACCTGAACAGTCCACAAGCTGGCCAATGGTGTTTAAAGACAACATGAGTATAATGTATACACATAGTCCATGGCAATAAATATAATGCAATGGCTGAGATGGGAATTAATCATTGGGGAATGCTGAAGCATCAACAACAAAGATAACAAAGGAAGGGAGAGCAAAGGAAAGCTAAAAACTTACACAATTGCATTTGACATTATCCTAATTCATGCAACGCTACATCCCCCACTATATGCATGGAATGGTAACTTCCATTTGTTTGAAAGCAATTGGGACACCGTTGGGTTAAAATAATGCAGATTTAAAAACAAAACAATTCTCTTATTTTACAAATAGCTTGGATTTTTACACTTCAGTCTTAATAGACTAATTTACCTTTTTAATGCTATTTTCTTGTTGCATTGCTACCCCTTGGACACTGAAAATCCATTAGTCATTTTCTAGTAAAATTCATCTTTCACTTGTCATGTACTAGCACAGTGCTGTAATTACGGTTACACAGATCCTTGGTTACAAAAACTTCAGGGGGTGTGAGTATGTGCGTGGGTGTGTGGCTACACACACACACACACACACACATGCACACACATTCAAGAATATTTCTATTAAATTTATTTGTTGGAAATGTTAGCTGAAACCTTTAAGCTCATTTTTCAAAAGCTAAATTCTAGCCAAATTTGATCTGCCAAGGTACCTTTACAAATATAAAAAATATCTACAGGTACATATGTTATTTGCCATTTTTGGCAGTTGTAATGATTAATGCTCTATAAATACCTAATAGAGAGTGAGATGGATATTAAAAGAGAAGAAAAAGTAAGGTCAGTCATTGGACCTAATCTTGGTCTATTAACATAATGGGGAGTTTTGCCAGTGAATTCAACTGAGACATGATCCTGTCCTTAAAGGTTTGATAGTGGTGAAAAGAGTGTTAAGTCCCTAGGCAAAATCCCTCAAATAAAGGCTCAAGCCCCATGGTAATCATTGTGCTATATGAAGCAGAAAAAGAAAGATGTTTTACTTCTTTAGAAGTCAATTGCTAAACTCCAGGGCAACTGGGGAAAGGGAAATGTTTCAGCTGAGGCAGACATACAAAACTGAATTCAGAGATGAGTCTAAATTGTTTTTATTTACATGATCCTGGAAGATATAAATCTACAATTTGGACCCTGTTTTTCCCATTTATTGATATGTAACCTGCATTGCCCCTACTTTAAATATCACTTCAGAATTTGACCCTCATTGAAAGTAAAAGAGAAAGGAACAGCTTAGGAGCTGTCAAGCAGTTCCAGTGATGAGCTCCAAACGAAGGGCTGTGGAATTTGTATAATTTCATAGCTTCCCACTCACATTTCTTATTTTACTTAAATATGTAGCCTGAGTCCTTATTCTGGCTTGTAACTATTTACCATCCAACTTTCCTAAGTCAGTCTTCATAAAAACAAAATCGCAGGAGAGATAGTTATAGAAACAGCACAGCCTAATAAATTATAGTGGATTTTACATTGTTAGAAATCAAAATCTCTGTAGTTCTAATCCTGAGTTTGTCAGTGGCTTCTTGTGTGGCCTTCCCTGTGGAAAATCCAATGATTTTAAAAAAACATGAAACCAATAAGGTTCTATATAATTATTTTAAAACCTAGGAAATGCTAACCATTCTATAGATATCCTACAACATTCTATGGCAGGGACATAGCCCTCTATTAAAGTTTAGAGGATGACTACAAACATAGGTTGAGCCTCTATAGCCTAGCATTCTGTGGTCTGGCAATATTTGTGGTCTGGCATGATATTAGTCAGATGTCCACTTACCATGGATGTATTCAAGTTTCCCATGGTCCCTTAAAGTTTGTATACAGCTATCAGTCTGGGCTCTTAGTGTTCTGTGCTATTATTTAGCTCTAATTTACCCCTAAATGTCTTCTAAGAGACCAGTAAGCAGTTGAAGGGTTGGTAATGCTGCTAGACAATATTGACCTCCCATGGTTTGGCAAATTCTCTGTTTCAGCATTGGTAAGGTCCTATAGGTTTTGGAGTAGAGAGATTCAACCTGCATAACATTTGCTGAAGGCCTTTCCGTAAATCAATTGGAAAAATAATAGAAAACCAGATTCTCAAGAGGAGCTAATCCAAAGTCTATTGAAGACAGCAAAAAGACTCTCATTGATTCCAGTAGATTCAGGTGTCATCCCAGAGTAGACAGCCCAGGTAAATATACTATATTTCGAAATCCAGCCTAGCCTTTTTTATCTCATATGCAAAAGAGCATCACTTATTGAACTATGCTCTTCCTGAGCTTTGAGCCATTGGAGCAATACACAAACCATTGACCATGCATCATCACATCAAGTGTTCTTAAGTTATTTTGTTAAAATAAGGGCCAGAATAAGCTGATTCTAAGACATATTCTTGATAACCAAAAAGAGAACGGAACATTTATTTTTTTGAGTGCTTTAGTAACTTCCCTGGTTTCTCCATTCCATTTAACCTGGTACTAAATAATGCATTGTAACCTTATGCTTTTCAGGTTGTTAAGAGTATCCGCCTTAGGTTTGTGTATTTTCAAAGACAGAAAGGAATAGCCTTTCTGAAGAGATGAGAAAGACAAGCTCAAGACACATTTTGTTTGCTTCAGGTGTCTGATCCCTAATGAAAAAGTTCTCATGAATTTGATTGAACCAATAGATACCTATACAAACTGGATTTCTAAATTTCTCTAAAGCTCAATAGACATCCTATTTCTAGCATCTTCATTATGTGTAGGTTTGAGCATTCCATACAAATGTTACAATTTTCTGATCCACTCCAGGGTTTGTTTGTTTTTTAACCAATGATGTTATATCTGAAATACTTTAATAGAGTATTAACAATAAAAGCCCAAAAGCGATAGCAAAAGAAAACAGAAGCAGTCAAGATGACAGTCAAGAAGAATGTAACAAAAATACATTCTATAAATATATTGGAAGCAAGTGGAAGACCAAGGACAGGGTAGGCCCACTGTTAGGTGAGGAGGGAGAAACAATAGCAGGAAACTTGGAAATGGCAGAGGTGCTTAATGACTTCTTTGTTTCAGTCTTCACCAAAAAGTCTGATAATGAAGGAATGCCTAACATAGTGAATGCTAGTTGGAAGGGGTTAGGTTTAGAAGATAAAATAAAAAAAGAACAAGTTAAAATTACTTAGAAAAGTTAGATGTCTGCAAGTCACCAGGGCCTGATGAAATACATCCTAGAATACTCAAGGAGCTGATAGAGGAGGCAATTGACATGATTTTGCATGATTTTCTTGTCAATAAATTAGGCAAATACAACTTAGATGGGGCTACTATAATGTGGGTGAATAACTGACTGTATAACCATTCTCAGAGAGTAGCTATTAATGATTCACAATCATGCTGGAAGAACATAACAAGTGGGTCATAACAAGGGCCGGTTCTGTGAAATATTTTCATCGACGATTTAGATGATGCCACAGAGAGTACGCTTAATAAGTGTACAGATGATACCAAGAAGGAAGGGCTTGCAATTGTTTTGGAGGAGAGGGTCATAATTCAGAATGATCTCGACAAACTGGAGAAATGGTCTGAGGTAAATAGGATGAAGTTTAATAATGAAAATGCAAAGTACTCCACTTAGGAAGGAACATTCAGTTTCACTCATACAAAATGGGAAGCGACTGTCTAGGAAGGAGTACTGCAGAAAGAAATCGAGGGGTCATTGTGGACCAGAAGATAAATATGAGTCAATAGTCTGATGGTGTTACAAAAAAAGCAAACATGATTCTGGGATGCATTAACAGGAGTGCTGTGAGCAAGACACAAGAAGTCATTCTTCTGTGCTGATTAGGCCTCAATTGGAGTATTGTGTCCATTTCTGGGCACTACATTTCAAGAAAGATGTGGAGAAATTGGAGAAGATCCAGAGAAGACCAGCAAGAATCATTAAAGGTCTAGAGAACATGGGCTATGGGGGAAGACTGAAAGAATTGGGCTTGTTTAGTTTAGAAAAGAGAAGATGGAGAGAGCACATGATAGCAGTTTTCAAGTATCTAAAAGGGTGTCACAAGCAGGAGGGAGAAAAATTGTTCTCCTTGGGCCCTGATGATAGACCTAGAAACAACAGACTTAAAATGCAGTGTGGGAAGTTTAGGTTAGACATTGGAAAAAACTTCCTAACTGTCAGGGTGGTTAAACACTGGAATAAATTGCCTAGCGAGGTTGTGGAATCTCCATTTCTGGAGACATTTAAGAGCAGGTTAGATAGGCATCTATCAGGGATGGTCTAGATGGTATTTGGTCCTCACTTGAGGGCAGAGGACTGATCTCAAGGACCTCTCGAGGACCCTTCCTGTTCTAGTGTTCTATGGTTCTTTGATTCTATGAGAATGGGAATGATGGCTATGTGAAATCTTCATTTAGTTGCAACTCCCATTTCAGAAATAACATTTTTTTTTCTTTCTGGGAGCTGCCAAATTCTAGACTACCTTCTCCTCTTGTTTTATATCCTTTGGTGACAAAGACTGATAGGAGAATTAGACAGAAGGGATGTTAGAGCACAGGTAGTGTAGCCTGAAGCTAGAAAATGTAAACTTTTAATTCTTTAATTTGGATGGAAATGATACCCCAGTTAACCCAGGAGCAAAACTCCCGTGATGGATGTGAGCAGAACAAGCAATTGGTATTTTGTGTTTGTAATTCACAATGGCAGCTTAGTGGGGAGGTGCAGGTGATTTTGTTCTGTATTATTTTTTTAAGGCTGTAGGCTTCTCTATGATATTTCCAACTATGACTCATGATTCATGCCTTACACATTAAGAAACCAAGTTGAAGAGGAGGTCATATTTTTTTACTGTACATGTAATTTTATTTTATGACTGGCTCTGTGATGTGAATCAGTACATTCCACAGGCAGTGAATTCTATATCACAGTCCAATGCAGGAGGCACACTTTTTGCTTAGATCAATAGGCCAAATTCATCCCACCAGTCAATTGTGTTACGTCACAGATGAATTTGGCCCTCGTGTTTTGGAAACAATAACAGATATCTGAAAACTAAAAACCACTGCTGCATGTTCAACAGTTACCAAGCTGTAAAATGTAGTGTGACCACATTTGTTTTTTGTACGCTTCATGGTCTAAATCTCATTTTTTAATACAGGGCAAAGCTGATATGCAAGATTGTATTATTCCATTATTATGGCACAGTAAGCAGGCTGTTGCAGTAAAAAAATAAAATAAAATAAAAGAGAGAGGATCAATAAAACTGGAAGTAGCTGAAGAGTGTAAATATAATTTGTTTGTTCAATGAACATTCTTTGTTTATGCTATTCTATTCTTTGTCGTTTTGTTCTGAACCATCAATTATATATGTTGAAAAATTCTTTTGTTTGTGGATTTATTTATGCAAAATAAAGTCATATGTTGTGATTGCCTACACATACCAAATTTTACATAAACAATCCTGCCACTTAACTATTGTTTTATTTTGCTTTTTTAAGCACATAAATAAAAAAATCTATTACATATATTTAATTTCTTGAACTTTCCTATAAGTGTAATCTATGCAAAATGACTTTTCCCGGCCAACAACAGGCCTCACATGCTAGTTCTTTATATTAGTAGAGTATTTGGTACATTTTAGAAGCATCACTATATTTTCTTTATATATATAAAATTTACTGAGAGCTGATAATTTTGCCATCATTAGTCATAATATTGAGTAGCACCTCACTCTGTAAGAGGTCCCTATAAATACATTAGTACTATGTGCAGATAAAATATTACTCAGCACCACAAAATGAGGTAATCTTTTCCCCTTTACAAATTATCTGTCTCAAGACTCATATTACTACTGAAAAGCAACTCGACAACACTCTACATGAAGACAAGCTTATTTATTATGTTTGGGTGGGCAATATATAAAAAAATTTATCCTCAATTTAACCATAGAGAGCTTCACTGAAGTTTTAGCAATCTAATGAAACCCTGTAGATCATTGCTAGTTGAACTGGAATAGGCCCAAAGAAATGCAGTGTTTACCTAGGCAGAGCTTGTTGGAACTGAAAGTTTTATTCTTTTTATATTTGTATTTTAGGTTTAGTAATGTAGTAATGTAAGGTAATATATAATCATATTTAATATTGTAGTAAGTCAAATTCTTTAGTTAAGTATATATCTCTTATATTTCCTTGCTCTAAAGTGTAGTGAGTAAAAGAGACAGGATCTCATTTTGTGTCTACGTCAATGAAATTAGAAATATTGAAGGCCCGGGCCTTCGATATGAATTGTTTTGATTTTGATTTTGCTTAATATAAAACACTGCTGTTTACCTTTGAAGGTTTCTGTGAGAGACTGTTTGTATGAATGAGTTATAGTGTGAAGGTCATCATTGGAGCCAGATGGTCAAGAAAGAAGGGGGGGCAATGCAGGTGAAGACAAACTGTAAAAGACAGACTGCGAAGAAACATTTAGGTGTCCGAAAAACCATCAGTGCGTACCCATGGTCAAGGATTGATCAGATTGGCAGAATTGACGGCTCTAAAGGTGATTAAATCCAGAAGAGGATGAGCCTCTTGAAGATGTTTTGGGAATGATTAACATCAACAAGATAACAGTAACTGGTAACAGGCTGATAGTGCGGAATCCATTGATTTCAGCAGAGAAAAGGATTATAAAAGCAGGGTGCGTTGCTATGGAGCTTTGGGTTTGTCTTGCCACCAACTCCAGAAGAGCATTGGATCGATTGACTGACAAAGGCCCTGCTCTCTCTCTGTGATCAATCTGGCTGGCCACTAGATTGATCCAAACTCTGGACTGGTAACTATAACATCGTCTGGAGGGACTGTGTGTGTGCATGGTGTTTGTGTGTGTGTGTGTGTGAGATTGGAAAGCATATGCAACTGTTGTATTCTCAATAAATGCGGTGTACTGCCTTTTCCCCTATAAAAGATCTCGTGTGCTTCATTTAAGCAGATAACAAGCTGACCACCTCAGGACTTCTTTCTTTGGGCTACTGTCTGAGCAAGTTGAGGGGGGAATAATTTCACATTAAAACAGACTCAACAAAATTATCCAAAGATTGACTAATTATCAGAGACTTGCTTCTAAAGTAACCGCAGCCCTCTCTACATACCTTTTGGCATTTATATGGTCACCATTAAAGTAATGTCCGAACAATTCACAACCATTAGTGTGGTTATCTTCACAACATGTCTGTGAGGGAGGGAAATGCTATGTATCTATTTTAGAGATGGAGAACCAAAGCTTTTAGAGGTTATGTAACTTGCCCAAGGTATTTGAGGGCACGTCTACACAGCAGGGCTAAAGTCTGAATAAGCTACACACTTTCAGCTATGACAATTGCATAGTTGAAGTCGAAATACCTTAATTCAGCATTTGGTGCTGTCTACACAGCAGGAAGTCGAAGAAAGAACCCTCTTCCTTTGACTTCCCTTACTTCTCATGAAATGAGCGTTACAGGAGTCAGAGTAAAAATCCTCAAGCTCGCCATTATTTTGAAATAACGACTTGGCACGTAGACATGCTCTTTGTTATTTTGGAATAACATCAGATATTCTGAAATAATGCTGTTATGTAGACATCCCCTGATGGAGCAGGGAATTGATCCTGAACATCCCACGTTAGTGCAATAGCCAATAGCCAACCTTTTCCCTTCTCTTGACCACTACACAGATTGCTACTTCTTTGTGGGATGTGCATTGAAGGGACTACTCTGGGGTTAAAGGTAAACCCATACAACAGTGTCCATAGGATCAATGCTATAAAGTGTCACTGTTGCTTTTGCAGCACAGTGTATTCTAATGAAAGGGGAGGAATTATCCCTCGGGTACAGTGAATAGGTGACTCCTCTGGGGCTCTCTTTGGGGGTCCCCATGGGCTGGCATGATCTGCTGGTGCAGTTTGTCCCAGAAGCAGGGGAGCTGACAGCCTTGACAGATTCCTGGACAAGATGGGGCGGCGGCTCCTCACTCCAGGAACCCCTCCCTCGGGTGGGAGGTGTGGGAATGAAAGCAGTCAGCTCTCAGTGCTGCCCAAACTGCAGCTCCCCCAACCCCAGTGCTACCTGGAGTGCACCACACATCACCCCCATCTCCTCAGGCAGCCCTGAGAGCCACCCCACCCCAACTATGTGGCACTCCACTGGCGATATTAAGGGCTCAGCCATGGATCCCTTTGAATCATTGGATCACAGGACAGTTTCCGCTCCCACCCCTCCCCATCAACCATCAGTTGACCTGCCCAGAAGTGACAAGTTGGTCCCATAAGTGAATGATTATTTCTGCCCTCGAGAGGGGGCATGATTAACTGAGAAAAACAGATTTCTTTTAAAATGAAATTAATGTGAAGTGTTGACAAAGTGTTGTGTTGTTAAATGATAATGTATTCCCTAAAAAAAAGATAAACTGGTGAGCTCCGCTGCTGCTCAGCATGCCAAGTTTGCCAAGCAAAGTGCACCTCTAGATTGCTCAGCAGTCTAGGAATGTCACCAGGATTTCCTGTTATTTCAATAGAACACCAGACCTTCCATCAAATCCTATGAGATATGTTAAGAACCAGTGGTGTGGTGATTAATAATGAATACAACACACAGTCTGGGGTGTGGTTGTTCTTGTCGGTTAATAAGATAAGCAGTCAGGTAAGTTACAATTAATAGCAAGATATATTATTATACTCCACAATCTCTCATGTCCATATGGCTGCAATAGGTTTTTTTCTGCCTTTGTTTCCCCATTAGCACTGTTTGTTAATACATATGGCTAGTCAAAGTGAATTGGACTAGTGTCAAATAACCTTTTTTTAGAATATACTTCTGTTTTCCAGATTTCTGACACCAAATAGCTCAAAAATCAACCATTTCCCCTGCAAACAGAAGACAGTGTCCTCTGGAAAACTGAAACTCTCTGGGCATGTATAGCTGAAACAAAAAACAGGTCTATGTAGCACTTGAAAGACTAACAAGACGGAAGTGCTACATAGTCCTGTTTTTTGTTTCAGCTAGACTAGACTCTATTACTATTGGGCATGTGTAAATATTGTAAAAAGGAGGTTTCACATAATTTTGATTTCCCACAACACATGGAAACTGTACAGGAAATATTCTGAACCCAAACATGTCATTGTTTTCAGTTGAACACTGCTTCCACTGACCAATAATCTATCTACTGTCAAAGAATGTTAAATGGCAGGTAGAAATCTTGCCACCATTAAAGTTTACAGTGAAACTCCCTGTAACTTCAGTAGGGCCAGGTTCCAATTTGGGTTTTTAATTTTCTCTACTGCTTTTGGCACTATAATCATGTTATACAATTAAAACCCTTTTGCTGACAGTTGCATAAAGAAATGGGTAGTCTAAGTGACATCTTGAATTACTATTACAGTAGCTAACCCACACAGTATAAGCATGTACGTACATTCTAGACTTATCCTTTTTTTGACTAAGACAAACAAAAAAGATGGTGGCCCAGGTGCAAGTGGCCATTGTATACAAACTATGTTCTAACAATGAACTGATTGTTCTGATGAACTTGCAGCTGTCCGTATGCTTGTTGTTTCTTTTACTTACTAGATTGTCCCTGGAGTCCAAACAAACAGATATTGGAGATGCAGTTGGCTGGTATATAGAAGCAAGTGTGAGGAAGTGGTGGCAATGACATGGACCACAATAGTTTATGAGAGCATCATTAAGTGATTGTATTTGCTTTAGGAGAAAATAGAGCTTTAATTCTACCCTTGAAAGCAGGAGCAAATAATTTTGTCAACACATTCTTTCCTGTCAAATATTTTTCTTATTGAAGAATTTTCAGGCAGCTTAAAAGCTTCTGCATATGCTAATAGAACAGTATCTCCTTGTGCTTTCGATTTTATTCTGCATTTGTTCAAGCAAGAAGTATGGATGCTTGACAAGCATTTGCATCTGGTTTCAACATAGATCATTACCACTGATTTCTCACTCCATTTCAGGTTGAGGCTGAAAATAGTTCTGCTGCCCACTTAATAAAAGAAATATTGTACTGATATTTTACTACTTTGTAGTAATATCTTAGGTTACTGTAATTATAATGGGCAGCACTCACCTCCCACAAGCTCCCTTGTCAGACCAAGTGCGTGTGCCTGCACTCTGTCCAAAAGTCTTTTCAGCTACTCAGCTCTTCAGTCAAGTCACACCCTGTGTGAAGCACTCAAGCTCTTTCCAGGGTACACCTTTAACAGGCCCATCTTGGTGCCTTCTTGTCTAGTGTCTTTCATTCTGTTTCCCTACTTAGAGACCATGGTTCCTCTAGTGCATCCTCTCCTGAAAACAACTTCCTTGCTCCTAGCTTACAACTTGATCACATTTCATCAGTCTCAAGCTTCCCACACGGAGCTGGTTTCACTCGGAGAGAGTGGTACTCCAGTGCTTCCCCTCCTGGAGATAGCTTCCTCAGCCAGCTTGCTTCCCAGTCTGCACTGCTTGTGCTCTGCCATGCAATAACTGTTGCTGTACTTTGCAGTTCCCTTTGTAGGCTTTCCTGGATCCTGATTTGCTGGTTTCTCCAAGGCTGCTCTAGCCTACTGGAGGACTTATCTATGGCTCTTTTCTGGGGTAAGGTGTGGCAGGAATACCCCATTGTGATGGCTTCTAGTTCGGGCGCGAGTGTGTAACCCTCCCCACACCGAGGTTACGGCCCTGTGAGCCCACGTACATTAAGGTTCCGGTGCATATCGCTCGGTGGAACCAAGGAAGTCAGGGGGGGAAAGGGTGGCTAGGGGGACCCAGGTACTCCCTCTCCACCGGGTCCCAGCCCAGGGCCCTAAGGGTTTGGGTCTTTAGCCGTCACCTGGCTGACGGGGTCCCACCCCGTAACGCCTCAGAGCATGGGCGCCAGTATGGCCCTTCCCCGGGCTGCTTTCTAGCCTCCCCCAAGCTGGTCTGGTGGGATCGCAGCCTCTCGGCCCTTACCTCCCCAGCGGTGGCCTGCGGCCGCCTGTCTGTGTCCTCCTCTGGCATCCAGGCCTTGCTCCTCAGCCGGAGGGGGGAGGGATCGCCCTCCTGGCATCCTTCCCCCTCCTCTGGCCCTGGTCCCACGTTTAAATGATCGGCCGGGGTTTGCGTCCCTGGCGTCCACCCTGCCCCCGGTGTTGACGGCCCTCCTACATCGCGGCATAGGAGGCGGGCCTGCGTCCCAGCTTCCCCCGCCCCCGGCGTGCTCAGGCTTGCTGGCACGGCCGGGAAACGCCGCCTGCTCCTGTCCGGCACTAGGTGTGGGGAATGCGGCACCCCAGTGGGGACTCTGCGGGAGCGCATCTCCCAGATTTTCCGGAGGGGTCATGGCCACAGACTCCCCCACAAGTGTGGGCCGGGTCGGACCGTCAAACCCGTCATGCGAACATAAAAGATTCAGGAACAGGACTAACACTGAAGCTTTAGGTGCATCCATCCTTAAAGTCCATTGAGCATGAAATTTAAATGATCTCACTAGCAACTAAGTCATTTCCCTATGCTTCACACATAATTACATGTATACCTTTGGAAAATATCAGGACATTTTTAAAAGCAAATAAAAAATGTGCTTGGAGTAGGGAGGTGTTATAAACAAGAGACTAGTACCAGGTATATTTACCAGATTGTTTTTGTTTGTTTTTAGAGAAGAATAAGAAAGATGACCTGCCATCTTTTTTCTCTATCTAATTTCTCTAATTTTTTTTACCTGCTTTTTATGCCTGCCTTTAAGCAATCACCGTGATTGCTCACTCATTTTTTACTATTTACCCCAGGATAAAATATTAAATAAGCTGGCTTTTAAACCAAATAGATGTGTTGTCAGACTCTTCATAACATACCTTAAAGGCATGATTCTGTCAAAATAACAACAGAGCAAACTTTAGAAAGAATGGAAATTAAAAGTTAAGTTTTTATTTTTTATCATTTGGAAAGCATAATGAAGGTTACACAAATACTCTTTACTCAATCTTGTTATACATTAACCAATAACTTTTCAGATCTTAAATTAAGACACGCATAATATTTGTTTACTGTGAAGGTAGACTGTTAAAATGATTAAATGCAGCACATAGGTTGCATAAATAATTTACTACCCAAATAGTAAATGTGCTACTTTGACATCAAATTAACCCTTCCCTGCTGACATAAGTGTCTTGATTTCATTCTGAAAAGTTTGCACATAGCGTGATACACATATTATCATTGTATCAGATAATAATCACGTAATTGAAATTGAAGACATTTTTGGGAACTGGGGCAAATGTTCGACATCTGTTAGCTATTCATACAATTGGGACTTGTTAAAGCACATTCCAGGGGCTGTTTGTGGCTGTAAAGAAAGACCAAATCTGCAAAATCCTTCCGTGAGGCATTGCGTTTACTACTCTCTCTATATATAATAGAAGAAAGGAGACATTGATATTAGTGAGTATAAATCCATATTGTTGCTTTTGGGGCATCCTACTAAAGTGCTCAAAAACAAATATCAATTATCATTCATATTTTTTCTGATTAAACTTGGTGTCATCAGAAAATTTCATTAGCACATCGCTACTATTTGTGCAAAGACTATCAATGAAAATATTAAATAAGATCTATCCAAAGACTAATCCTTGAGGGACTGAATTAATAAAATCCCTCCAGCCCAAGAATCATCCTTTCATCACAATCTATTGACATCTCCCCTTTAGACATTTCCTTATTCACTGTACTGCACTTGTACTAATCCCCACCTTCTAGAAGTTAACTAATAATATCTCATGTGGGACTGTATCAAATGATTTGTTTTTCCCCTTTCTGAAATATCCGGTCATATGGTATCTCCCCTGATTTGACTGATTTATTAAAACTGATATTTTCTTTAGCTATTACACCTGTGCCCCCAGGCTCTCCATTTTATCCTTACTGAAAATGAAGACAAACTATTAATTTAGTGTTTTGGGTCACAGATTGGTTATCCTTAATCTGTATACATCTGAATTTTTCAGATTTTTTTTAAATAAAAATGTATTTAAAAATTCCGTAATATTTGTTATTTTGTCTAATACTCGGATCTCTGTTGGAAAAGGTCTTGGTAGAAAATGTTTGATCAACCCTAGCTTTTAGGAATTACTAGAAAATAAATAATTAAATGGATAATTAAATAATTAAAAATATTTGGTGGGTACTTTTGGGTGGAAAGAAATCTTACAGGAACTAAGGGATATAAAGTGGACTTCTTTAGCATTGTCCTCTGTAATAAAAACACATAGTTGTGTGTCCATTAGAGCTGTGGAGGTAAAGGCAATTTAGTTTTGTTTAGATTTAATTATTTTGAAATTTGATTTGGTTCTGATTTGACATGAAAATAGAAAAATCAAAATTATCCATGAAAAGGAATGAGTCCAAGAACCTTTAGAGTCCAGGCTGCTTAAAAGCCACATGCCTGGAAGTTTGGGAGCCAGCACTCCCAACTTTTCCAGGATCCTGACCTCCATCATCCAGCTTGGTGAACTGAGATGAGAAGACTGGGAGTTTCAGAGCCAGGCTTTCAGCTCCCTATCATTCGTTCAGGTGGGCTGCTGAAGAAGTAGGCTGCTGACCTGGAAGAAAACACAAGCGTCTGTTGGAACCTGGCCTTCATTCAATTGCAACTTAGACAAAATAAAAACATTTCTAGAAAATATAAGAACACAAAATAGCCATACTGGGTCAGACAAAGGTCCATCCAGCCCAGTACCCTGTCTGCCGACAGTGGCCAATGCCAGGTGTCCCAGAGTGAGTGGCTTGAACAGGTAATGATCAAGCGATCTCTCTCCTGCCATCCATCTCCACCCTCTGACAAACAGAGGCTAGGGACACCATATTCTGCACTTTCTGCCCCGAAAAGTGTCAGAAAATTTCCAACTAGCTCCAGTGCACGTTAAAAAATTCTGTTGAAAAAAACACTACATTGAGCTTACAATTTTCCCCTGTGTGAGGAAGTGGTGGCAATGACATGCACCACAATACTTTTGAGAGCATCTTTAAGTGACTGGTGTTTGCTTTCAGAGAAAATATGGCTTTAATTCTGCCCTTGAAATCAGGAACAAATGACTTTGTCAATACATTCTTTCCTGTCAAATATTTCTCAGATTCAAGATTTTTCAAGTATCTTAAAAGCTTCTGCCAATGCTAATAGAACAGTATCTCCTCGTGCTTTCGATTTTATTCTGCATTTGTTCAAGCAAGAAGTATGGATGCTTGACAAGCATTTGCATCTGGTTTCAAGATAGATCGTCACCACTGTTTTCTCACTCGATTTCAGGTTGAGGCTGATAATAGTTCTGCTGCCCACCTAATAAAAGAAATATTGTACTGACATTTTACTACTGTAATATATAGTATTGTCTTATATCAGTGTAACTGTAATAGGTCCTTTTGATTCAGCATGATCATACTGTTGCTCTTAGGAGTGATTAGAATACAGGTTGTGTTATAAAGAAAATATGATGAATGATTAAAAGTTTGTACTAATAGATGTTTTTGTTAGAAGTAGACTGATATCTTTTTCGTAGGCAATTTTATCTCTTTTCCCTTTAGACAATTATGTAGTTCCTGGGGAGGGGGAGTGAATGAGTGTGGAATGTGAGTCTTTGGAAAGAGATAACAACATGTAGGCTTAATAGTTTCAGAATTCAAATGGTCAAAGTAGGAAGCTGCAAGACTCAGGGGCACCAAAGTACATCAATTGGACTCAATACAAGACAGTCTGGTGCAGGATGGATAGACTGCCTTAGAATTAAGAGCAAGCACCCCTTTTAAATAAACACTGGGAAGGAGGCACCAACACATTGATGTCAGAGTAAAGAATAACTCCCAGATAAACAAATGTTAAACAGAATTGATGGTCATTGATTAGGAACTGACACTGCAAAATGAGGCATCTTGCATGAATCTCTGGGTCTCATCCTGTCAAGATTGGAACTTCAGTTTGGACCAAGAGAAGCCCCCGCTCCTCTCCCCCACCCCAACATGTAACTCCCCTGGCCAGTGAGTTAATGTGAGCAACAAACTGGTAACTTTAAGCAATGACAAGACATGGGTGTGGTGGGTGGAGGATATTTGTGAACGTGCATATGACAGAATAATGTTACATTGTCAATAGATGTGGCATTTTGCCTTGCCTCCCTGAAGAAGATCCTATGAAATTCTTTCAAGTATAACATTTACTTGGTAGTTTTCAAAACAATGGACCTGCGCAACCCTTTCCAAATGATCTGGTCTACCACATATTCCCATCTGAGATAGGTAAATTATGACACTATGATTAGATTGCCAGGCCTCACTCAATAAAATTATTACAAAATATAGGAGCTCGCATCCCCCAGTTTGAAAATCACTGATTTACACACAAGCATGGCCAAACACTGATTCAATCTCCTCTGTTGCCCAAGTAAGAGAGTTGAGAAAAGGGACAACAATACGAGGAAGTTTGGTATAGGAGAATTCTTTGATTAAGGGAGTTGGTTGACTCACCTGAGACCATATGTAGCTGCTTGAAAAAAGAGACACAGGAGCGGTAATGAAATTTAAAGTCAGAAATAGATCTGCTCGATCTAAAAGCACAGTGTTAAAATTATTTCCTATAATTGCCTGGAAAGACTAGCTTTGTCAGACTAGTATCACTGGAGGCTGCAAATGAATGAATGAATGAAAAAAATAAATAAAGGTTTCTAGGAATGGTATAAAAACATATAGCTCTATAAAGATAGGTAGCAATGTATTTTAAGTAACACGTTTCTCAATACTTTGCTTTTGCAGAGAAAATTGTCTATTTCTGCAATTTGTACAAGAGGTGTACAAGAAATGAAGCATTACTGTTATAAAATGACATGTTAAGACTGTCATGATGCCGTTAAGAGGAATGCATTATTTTCATTTCAATTTTTATGTGAAAAGCATTAAGCTTATGAAGTAGTTCACTAAATTAACGTGTGAATGCCCTAATCTTCATCTCAGCCACAGGAATCTCAGGAATAAGTAAAAGAAAGACTGGGATATTAAAGCAGATGAAAGCCAGAAGCTGGTATGTAGGGCAGGTGATGTGCATTTGAAATATTATTCTTATCTGTGGTCATTATGGTTGCTGTAGGAATAATTTCCTGATCGTTATTTTAAAAACTCAAAAACATAGCATGTATATCTCTAGCTATAGTTATATCTATATCGATTCTTGTGTACAGGATTGGTTTATATACTCATCAGTGCAGCAGGAAATCATATTAATGAAATTCTGGTGCAATAATCACACAAAAATAATAAGAAATTAGGTGGATATGGTAAGAACATAAGAACATAAGAATGGCCGTACTGGGTCAGACCAAAGGTCCATCTAGCCCAGTATCCTGTCTGCCGACAGTGGCCAGTGCCAGGTGCCCCAGAGAGGGTGGACCAAAGACAATGATCAAGCGATTTGTCTGCTGCCATCCCTTTCCAGCCTCTGACAAACAGGGGCCAAGGACACCATTTTATCCCCTGGCTAATAGCCTTTTATGGACCTAACCTCCATGAAATTATCTAGCTTCTCTTTAAACTCTATTATAGTCCTACCCTTCACAGCCTCCTCTGGCAAGGAGTTCCACAGGTTGACTACACGCTGTTGACTACACGCCGGTAATTTCTGTTCTAGGTAGCTTGAAAGCTTGTCTCTTTCACCAATAAAAGTTGGTCTGATATAATATATTACCTCATCTATCTAGTTTCTCCAATGTCCTCTTCAAGAACACTGAAAATAAAAAGGATGAATATTTAATAAATAAAAATTATGACAGGTTTCACTCAGAATTCCCCTTTGTGTGTGTTTAATGATATCTCCATAGTAGCATCCACTGAATGCTTCCAATGCCACATGTAAGGCCAGTCAAGCAGGCAGAACAATAGAGTTTCAATGAATGGACGAGACAGTGGTGTGGGGAGCAGGGCCGGATTAAGGTGGGGGGCTAGCCGGGCAGTTGCCCGGGGCACCAACCTAAGGGGGAGGCACCTGACGGCAGCTGTAAGGGGTGCTGTGTGCCTGGCCACAACCAGGCACCGCGAGCCTAGGGCCTGGGGCCATGTGGCACCTCTTAAAGCTGCCATCAGGTGCTGTGCACCTGATAGCAGCTGTAAGGTGCACAGCGCGCCGGGGGGCAGGGCCACTCATGCACCGTGTGCCTGGGGGTGGAGCTGCGCATGCGTCGCATGCCCACTGCCTGGGGTGCAGGAATAGCTCAAGCTGGCCCTGGTGGGGAGATGTATTTTGGCATTTAGTTTTGTGTTTTGGGAAAGGAGAAGGCTATATACAGGAACTCAACCTAAATAAAAAATGTAAAATTAAATCTATTGTAAAGGAGTTTTTAAGAGCAGGAATAGGGGAAAGCTAACAGGTACATAGGTGCTCACAATTCAGGCGGAGACTTCCCCTAGCGGAGGATCTATTAACACAGATTCTCTATATATCTTAAAAAAGAAGTCAACACTAGAAGTCAACAAAATACAATCAAAGCAACAGTCAAGTGAAAAAGAACACCATTCAGCTGCATCACATGAAGAAAGACAACTAAAAAGTGACAAATTACTGAAATAAATGAAACACGATATATTCTAAAGAATAAGAGAGCATTTCTGAAATATCTCAGGATAAGACACAAAATGAAAGGGATGGGGGAGGTGGGATTCACCATTGCTGGGGTTCTTTTCAATATTGTTCAATAAGCACAAACTAATTATATGTAATACATATGGTTGACATTTTATTGTTTGTGAGCCTGATCTTGATGTATTTATATATGCAAACTCTCATTGTTTCTATTCAAGTTTTGTTGATTTAGGAACTGAAATGGATTGTACCCTATACAATTTGTTGTTGTATTTAAAAAAAATAACAAAAAATGTTCAGGCATAGGTGTTCAAATTAAAAAATTAATTTGCTGGGACTATGTTTGATTCCCATTCATATCCATTTACTCTTAACAATCTAACAAACTTTGCTAATACAAAAGTGAGCCTATACTATTGCTAGTCTTTAAAAAAAGATTGGAATGTAAACTAGAAAACTAACAATGTAGCAAATTTAAATTTTTATATTAATGCTTAATCAAGGTCTGACTTCTGGATTGAGGGCACTGAAATCTTGTGACACATCCTTGTGAGAGAGTTTGACTCAAAATGGGCTATGTAAGATCAACTCTTCTCATAAGGTTTTCATCGTCTTGGGTCAAAATGTTATGAAAATAATCTCATCACATGTTGGCTTTAACCAAACCGGAAGAGAAACATAGACCTTTTCTGGGAATGGATCTATCCTGGAACTTAAGCCTTTCTATCTGAAAATTAAATTCTGAATTATCTTGAGAGGCTTGATATGTAGAAGCTCAATTGTGAGGTTGGGGTTCTGACGAGTCTTTTGTTTGGATGTTCATATTCTGTCCCCTATGAAAGACAAGAACTATAGTATTGATTTTTGTTACTCTGTATGGTTGTTGAGATATTTTTCTATAGAGTTTGACAGATAAAATATATATTTTTCAGAACAAAGTTAAATGTATAGTGATGTGTGCATCTTTGCAATAGATCAGAAGCCTAATTCTCAACCTCAAACAATGAAATATCCTGAGAGTTCCTGTTTAAAATTTTTTTTTAAAAAGCAAACCACTGAGAAAACTCATATGTCCATTGGAATTAAAATGAATGGTTTGATGTTTCATGAGAGAGAAAACAAAAATCAGAAGTCTGAAAAATCTCAAATCTCACAGGCAAACTGAAAGAACTGAGAAGTTTTGCAGTGCCTGAAAGGCCTTGCTTGTTTTCCAGTAGACAGGCTCTTTGGTAATGTGCTTGACTTACTGATGGGAGAAGAAAATTATCACTGAGAGCAATTCTACAAAACTTTGTGTACTGTAATCTATATTTGTACATCCTTAGAAATCATACTACATTGATTCCACAGCAAGATAATAGGAGTTTTCCTATAAGATTTCTAATGTTTGGAACAAATACTGTACAATAATGTAGCATTTTTATTCAGGGTAAACTGGAATTTACTAAAAAATATTTAACTGACTAACCTTGAAAAATTAAACATTTTAAAATAATAGTCTAACTTAATCCCTGCTGAGTTTATGGATTGAACTGTTACACCCTAAAGATGCATTTGACTTTATTCATTGATATTTTTTCAGAAATGGCTTCAAAGACATACTGCTTTTCAGATATAATCAAAACAACATTAATTATAATACAGAGATGTTCAAAGAAAAATATATTGATCTCTGATGGCTCTCACATGGAACAATGACCATAGTTTTCCAATGTCCAGTGACTCAGCTCTCACATGGAACAATGACCATAGTTTTCCAATGTCCAAAATAAGTATCTTCTGAATGGAGTCTCTTTAAGGAAATAGCTGCAGTCATATTTATTATAATCTCCATGGGTTTGTCTAGACTACATGGCTCCGTCGATGGAGCCATGTAAAGTAGTTGACCCGACATAGTCAATGAAGCAGGAATTTAAATAATCCCCACTTCATTAAAATAAAAATGGCCGCCGCGCTGTGCCGACAATCAGCTGATCCGGCACAGTGCGGCAGTCTAGACACAGATCGGTTGACAAGGGAAGCCTTTATTGACCACTCCTGTAAACCTCCTTTCACGAGGCACAAGGGAGCAGGCGACAAAGGCTTCCCTTGTCGACCGATCTGCGTCTAGACTGCCGCGCTGTGCCGGATCAGCTGATTGTCAGCACACTGTGGCGGCCATTTTTATTTTAATGAAGTGGGGATTATTTAAATTCCCGCTTCATTGACTATGTCGGGTCAACTACTTTACATGGCTCCGTCGATAGAGCCATGTAGTCTAGAAACACCCCACATGACAAAGAAACAGTGAGGTATTAGCAGAATTAGAATATGCACATTTGTCTGCAAAGCACAAGTGGGTGTAATAGGCTGAGCTACCCAATTAATTCTAAACAATGTTAAGACCTGCAATCCCATGTCCTTTCTTGTGTTCTGTGAGTATGACATTTGTGGACCTTTCTTCTCTTCCATGCTCTTGTCAAATATATGAATCCATTTGGAGTTTGCTGAATCTTACCCATAGACTTTAGAGGAATTCTGTTGTATTTTTGCTATCTACATGAAATTAAGAATACGGGGTGACCACGATGACATGTTTGGATTCCAAATAACTATGTTAATTAGCTGTTTACAAGACCGACCTGCAACTCTGGAAGTTTCTGAAACAGAAGACAAGGAAACCCAATAGAAGGCACCCAAAATATTCAAAGAGATATTACACAATTTGTATATACTATACGCTGCATGGATATAAGGGTCTGAATGGACAAATCTCTTTATAGGCTCAGATCCATTGTGTAGAGGAAATATCCACCCACCATCGGGATAGAATATCCTGTAGTTAATAAATTATGGATGAAAAAGAACACTCTGTCCATCTGGACATCCAGGAGCATTTCAGTAAGGAACATGACTATGGCTAACATATTAAGGCTAATACAATATCCATATTCTTGCCAAAATGGCAATCTTCAGTGGCCCTGTATAGTCAGGATCTGAATTTTATACATTTGGGGTATGTCTAGACTACATCCCTTTTCTCAAAAAAGGGATGTAAATTAGACACTTCAAAATTGCAAATGAAGCTGGGATTTAAATTTCCCGTGCTTTATTTGCACAATAGAGGCCGTGGGATTTTTTTTTTAAACGGGTCTTTTTGATAGAAAAAACAGCAGTTTAGACGGGGATCTTTCAAAAATAAAACCCTTTTTCTAAAGATCCTGTAAATCTCATTTTTTTGAGATTATTAAAAAGGTTTTTTTTTTAAATATCCCCATCTAAACTGCTGTTTTTCTATCAAAAAGCCGCCATTATGTCAATGATCACAGGAAATTTAAATCCCGGCTTCATTTGCAATTTCAAAGTGTCTAATGTACATCCCTTTTCTTGAAAAAGGGATGTAGTCTAGACACACCCTTTGTAGGAAAAGGAAAAAGCATTTCCTGTAAAATAGTGTGGAATTTGATCAGTATTGGCAGGCAGAGAAGTGTAATCTACAGAGTCACAGCCAACACTTTCTGTTGTACCTCATGTTTTCCTTGTAGGTATTCAATCTACCACAAAAATTGGTCAGGACAAACCATTTTAGCTTCTGGAATCTGACAAGATCACTGTCCAGACAGAAAAGACAGAACTATTATTTATTAAATGCAACATTTGTGTATGTAAACCACTGTTGATTTGGTCTAAACAAATAGTCTAATAGAAAAAACATATAAATTGTAGATTGAAAATCAAGCCCAATTGACCAGGCTTAACCTTTCTGTCATTTCCTTTTTGTGAAAAATGCCTTTAGCAAAAACACTATTATGGGAAGCTTGAGCTAGGATTCGGCAAGCACAAGATTAACTTTACGCATCTGAATTGTCTCCAGTAGGATTAAGCACACGTTGAAGTGTTTTCCTTAATTGAGACATAGGTAGGATTTTCTCCCACTTGCAAAATTAATTTATATTTTAGAAATATTTTGCCTATTTTATCTGTCATATTTTTTAGAGTTAAAATATTTTCTATACTTGTTCTTGTTACATGACTCATTATAGAAGATATGGAGAACTTCTCTCATTTGTTCTGGGAGCAAAACAATAGTGTCAGTGACGATGTCACATCTTATGTTCCATCTTGAAAGTTTTCTGTATGATAAAAGAATAAGTAGGGGTGAGCCTGTTTATGGGACTTTGAAGGAAGAACCATTCTGCAGTTGTTGCTGGCGCATATTTCTCAAATATGCCCCACTTCAGGCATTTCACTGAAATGTCATATGTAATATCGGCACAAATGCAACAGCTGCTCTTTATTGTTAAAAGTTATTTATATCCTAAACAAAGAAGCATGAAACTGAGGTTATAGTGAGAGTTCTTTCAAACAGAAGCAATTTTAAATTACTTATATGAATAATATTTTGTGTCCCTCATTTTGGGTCTGTGTCACACATTTACCTTTAGGCCTCAGCAGGTTAAGAGATATGTGCAGATCAGCTATGCATTTTTGGCTTTCAGCACTCTCTCAGCATCTAACCAATAACTGGATATTACCATTTCAGCTATGAAACTATCAACAATGATGCAGCATTGAAATCACTTGGAAGGGAGGATAAAGTGGAATAAACAGTTTCTCCGGGCCTTTGCAGAAGTCATGGTCTTGCTTGGTATCAATATCCTAGACACCTGCAGTAAGCATTACACTGAAGAATATGCTAACAGTGCAGAATACCCTGTGAAATAAAGTTTGTAGGACAGAGAGAACTCAGAACAGTATAGCTGTTTTTTAAAGGATCTCTATTACAATGTCGTTTGCTGTTGTTCATACACAACTTGATTTTACCTCAGTCTGATGGTTTTACATTTTCACCACCTTTGTACAAAAAAGTGTCACCTTGAGGGATGCCACATGTTAGATATTGGAACCCAATTAAACTGTCTACTAGAACTATGTAAATAACGCCTATAGATAATTTATGTGGGGAATTTAATTTTTTTTTCTGTTCACAACTTGATTGTGAGCACATAGTGGTTTTCTCCATTTTATTGTCACTGCACTTATTTGTAATTTGGATATGTAGGTTACATGATGATGTTTCTATTATTTCATCATACAAATGTAACTCTTATTTTAGGGTGAAAGCTTGCAATTATTAACTTGAAATTCACTTTTATGAATATTCTGTAATATTTGTGTCCCTGAAAATACTCTAATTACTGTTCCTGAAAAACAATTATTTGACTACAAAATTAATGATAATGATCACAAAAGGACTTTGAACACAAAGTTCAGTCATTATTATTTTAGTGAAACAAATATCTATAGAAATTTGTTCAGCTAATGTCTACTGAGATTTACTTGTTCTCAAAATAGCTAGTATTCAAACTAGTAAATTGCCTCATTAACATTAGCTCTTTTTGTTTCCTTAAGATGAACATACTTACATCTCTGGGTGCAGAGATTTCCAGATGGAGGCACAAATGCTAGTTTGAGAGTGAATTTGTGAGTCAGTGAGCATCAACATCTTAGCCTCAAAATGCGTCCACTTTCGATAGTATTTCCCTTAGGTTAAATGGTTGCTACTTAAACAAAATGAAGGCATTTTTTATACTAACACTTTTCACTTACAGGTGAACCCACAACTTGAACTTCAATACCCAGAGGCACAGGATACAAAGTAGGTTCATTCCTGTTTTTTCTCACATGGGAATAGCAAAATGATTGTCAGGTACCAGTTATTGCATATACATTCCTTTCCTGTTCCTTGGCTTGTTTTATTGCTTTTCAGAGTACGTGTTCTTGTTCCTGAACAAGAACAACACTTGCTTGTGACAATCCTGACATCCTCAGCACTTTCTCTCAACGAATGATGGGTTAGGTGGTGAGTGAATATGACTTGCAATGTGTTTCTTGGCTGTTTCATTTAGTTAAAATAGGGCACATGGAATACATTTGTATTAAGCATATTCTTTTGCAGAAGATGATATGAGCACTTGGAATTTGACATCTGTCAAAATAATGTTTTATCGAAGGGGATGTCTTTTGATTCTGGCATGTTTTACTAACGGTTTTAACTGACAAAATTTCATTCTGAGCATCCATTTTCTACTTTTCAGTATCTTGTCAGCTGGGCTTTAATCTTGTATATTGTCCTTTTCCCTTAAGAGGCAGATTTCAGCAAGCATTGGTTCTGCCATTATATTTTATAGCTTAGTGATAATAAATATCAAGGAAGCTATTTCATGGCCTTTTAGCCATGTAGATGGATGGATCTGGATCAGAGAAATGTATTTTGCCATAGAACTCATCTAACATATGCCCTCATTTAATTGATGATAGATTTATTAGCTACAACACACGGGCCTGGAAATTGGCTTTTTTCATCCCTGTTATGAAGGTGGGTTTTTTTCATTCTGTCAATGAAACATTTGAAAGATGCAGTGAGGTTAAGCCACTGGTGGCCGTGGTTAATAGGAAGCATTTAAATACCAGATGGTGGGATAAACCACAAGTGCAAAGCATGAATAACTGTCTAGTCCCTGTGAGATAGCATATTAAACTTGAACATGCCTGATTCTGTTTACTATACTGTGTATTACATTTTCTAGTATTCTTTTTGGATGGATCTGAGCCTGAAAAATTCACTTTTCTGTCCCTGTCGTGTACCTACTGAAGTTAGGAAACTATGTATTGGAAGCATCTTGGTTCTCCTTAAATGTGGGAAAACTTTACATTTTGATTTATCTAACATTAAAATGTGATGCTTCTGCTAATATGGCCCTTGTATTCTGCATTATGTTGAGGACTAGCACATAGAAAGCTGAATAAAATATGTTTGTAACATCCTTCTCAAGCATAGTCTCCTTTATTTCTTTTCTTTCTAATCGTAGGATGCATCTAAACAGTAGGGCTTAACTCGAAATAAGCTATGCAAATTGAGCTATATCAATTGCATAGCTTATTTTGAAATAGATTATTTAGAAATTGTAAGCGTCTACACAAAACTTACTTCGAAATAGAGCACTCTTCCTCTGACTCCCCTTATTCCTTGTACAATGTGTTAAAGGAGTCAGAGTGAGAAAACCTCCAGCTTGACAGTATTTCAACATTATTTTGAAATAACTGACTACTGTGTAGACGCAGATTCAGATATTTCAAAATAATGCTAGTTATTCTGAAATAATGTTGCTGTGTAGATGTAGCCCAGCTAAATAGGCATTGCTAGTCACCTTTAAAATATGCCCAACAAATAAAACTACAGTGGTCTGATTATAAAACTACAATATGGGCTTATAAAAAAATATGGGCTGAGTGGCCACTTTAAAAAATAATATGAACAGCATCAAATTTATTAGCCTTAATATATTAAGACATCAGCACAGATTAGTGATCTGCTTAAATCTACTATGTTGAAATGCTGCATTTACTATATTATTGCACATGTTTATGGGCTAAACCATAGCAGAAGTAAAAGAAATTGGAATCCTCTCCAAACAGGTAGATGTGCCCTATTTCTGACTTCCTTTGTAAATAGATATTTGTCAATTCCACTTATTTTCCTCCTAACAAAAATATTATGTATTGATTTCTTTTGGAACAATGCCTAGTAATTTCACCTTTGAGGTACTGACAACTTCCAAATGAAAATATATTTCATTGGAAAAATACACAGGTTTTCCCAGCAGGTAAAATGCAATTTAAAGTGAACTACTTGTAAGATATCTTTTCTTCATACCACAAGCAGATTACACTGTCCTCTGTGAGGTTCCACTAGTGAAGTGAAGTTGACCTCTTCATTCTGCATTAAGGGATTATTTTGTAGAATTACAAAATATTTCACCAAAAGAATAGTTAAAAGCACAATGCTAATGAAGGCCAGATCTCTTCTGAGAATTAACAAAAATTAACAGATACCTTAGCATTTCATTTTTTTTCTGGTCAAATTTTGCAATGTTTCTGCAGTAATCAGGCTCTTTCAATGTTAAATTGCTCCTTCTGAAAACTCAGGGCATACTGCAAGCCACCTTTGAAACAGCAGTTTCTGCACTAATCAACATGTCAACACTATGTGGAAGAAAGAGAGAAATCTGCAGGGGGTCTCTGTTGCCTTGTCAAGTAATTTTTAATTGTGTGTGGGGGGGGAGGGGAGGGATTAGCAATAGAATTTGCTTGGCCCTAAGCAATGTGGGGGCAGGCTTGGCTCCAGGGATCCTAGAAGAGGCATAAGGGGCGGAGTTAGGGCAATCAGCCCTCTGAGCCACCCAGAGGCTGCACCGCTCCTAGCTAGCGCTGCCCAGACCACATTTCACAGGGCTCCAGATGCATTTGAAAGGTCCTCTAAAATTGCTAGATTCTAGAGCTACTGCTCTTTTACCCTTCCCCCTCCCTCGTCAGTGCCTCTGTGTGTGTGTGCGCATGCGTGTGTGTAATTATTTTTCTATCATAGGCTTGGCCATGCTCAGAAGAAAATAGAAAGAATCTTTGGGCTAAACAATCTACACAGCAGGGCTAAACTCTAAATAAACTACACAACTTGAGCTATGCTAATGCATAGTTTAAGTCAAAATTGCTTATTACGACTTTTTGGTGCTGTCTACACAGCAGTTATTTCGAGATAGCGCACTCTTCCCCTGACTTCCCTTATTCCTCATACAATGAGAGTTACAGGAATCTGAGTAATCAGTCTTCCAGCTCAACATTATTTCAACATTATGTCGAAATAACTGCTTGTGTGTAGACGCGGACTACGTTATTTCGGAATAACATCAATTATTCCAGAATAACACTGCTGTGTAGACATAGGCTTATAGTTTATCAGTTGGATGAACTTACTCTATTTTATATTCTATAACATGCAAAAAGCATCAGTGGGAGCATGGGGTAACTGAGACTTCTTGTAGAGGAGAAAAAAATATCTGTTTTACCCCCAAAAGCAGATACACGTGCTCTCGGTCATGGGAAGGGCTAGCAACTAAACTATTAAGAAGCAGGCTTCTAAAAGGAAATGTTTTGGACTTTGGATATGGCTGTTGATTTCAGTGGAAAATATACTATGATGTCTAACCCCTAGCTGAGAGGGCATTGGTGTAGGGCCACATTGATTTCATGGAGGTTGAGAGATAGCAAATCTGATTCTCATTCACACTAAAACCACTATATGTCACTCTGAGGCTATGTCTATACTGGTGGGTTCTTGCGCAAGAACATCTTGCACACAGGTTCTTGTGCAAGAACTCTTGCACAAGAACACATCCACACTGCCATGTGCTTTTGCACAAGAGCATCCATGGTAGTGTGGAAGCTTTCTTGCTCAAGAAAGCTGTGATGGCCATTTTACCATAGGGCTTTCTTGTGCAAGAAACCCCTGCTGCGAGTCTACACTGCTTATACTTGTTAGAAAAGAGCGTAGCTCTTGCATAAGAAGCCCTCTCTTCTGACTCCATACTATAAATCTTCTTGTGCAAGAGGGCTTACACTTGTTAGAAAAGAGCTTAGCTCTTGTGCAAGACTCCCTCTCTTCTGACTCCATACTGTAAATCTTCTTGCACAAGAGCAGGTGGGCAGTGTGCACGCTTTGTGGGTTCTTGCTCAAGAACGGCTGTTCTTGCGCAAGAACCCATCAGTGTAGACATAGCCCATCAGTGTAAGTGGGTCTTAATGTTCTAAACACTGTTTATCCACCAGCATGTTTTAAATGGCCCTAATAAATAAGAACCAGGTCCTCTGTAGTTAGACTGGTTTGGGATCACATGAATTTTTTGTACTGTTTCCCTAGATAACCAATAATATATAATGGGTGTTAACTCCTCTACTTGAAATCCAGCCCCTGTTTAGTACCTGCAGCCATATTGAGCTTTGTAGTATTTACTTTGAATTTGCTGGAACCTGGTGTTGCTGCCATGATGTTTCAATGGCCACATTTATTTTCATGATTGCTGCTATGAGTGTATAATATTACAAGCACCGTCTGTGCTGTCAATGAAAAGATGCAGTAGGAACCTACTACATAAATAAAAGCCATGGGGTTCCTTAAGCATGTTCTTGTTTTATGAACCATGCTTTGGATTAATCTGCAGATAATAGATTACCTTGGCAGATCTGCTCTTTTATTGGACCAGCTGCCCATTTTGATTTGTAGAGCCTTAGAAGCAAGAGCAATGCAAAGGCAGAATAGTTAGGAACTGGTCTGTGGTATGCTTACTGGGTTGACACATCAAACCTAGTCAAGTGAAATTCATGTCTGACAGCTACAACATGTCTTCTTTAGTCCACAACTTTAGTCCTTACTCCTTCCCACCAGCCAGCCATGCACTACCCCCTCGCTTCTCCAGACATTGCCACCTCCAATGAGTTTATGTTGATTTTCAAAATGAAGACTATCAATAGGTCTCTGAAAGCATTCTCCATTGGGTGGATCACTGGGGGGCTTTAAAATCATGTTGCAAATCCATTTGTATTCAGCATTTGCACAGAAAGAAGGTTCATAACACAGGGATGTAATGCTGCATTTAGTAGACTTTATTTTTTAGATAAGTTAACTTTGGACAGGCAGTTAACTGACTAAGGCTTTACATATTTGTATTAACTATTTTAGGTCAAGTACCTCTTCTGACTGCAGCTGCTGCATTCTTTCATAGAGGGAAGCAACTTCCCAGTAGTTTGATAACTTATCCAGACCTTAGTATTAAAGCTTTAAAAAGTCTAACTAAATAAATATCCAGCATGACTAGCACTTTCAGAAATACCTGCCAGTACATTGAGTAACCATACTTCACATTTTAGGATAAGGAGAGCCTTGAAAATCCCTGTATAGGCCCTTCCCCTAGGCTAGCAATGCAAGCCCTGGAGACTGGGAGTTACCCACATTATTTCTGCCTTGAAGCTCAGCATTATGCTATAGTATTAGAGGCTTTGTTCTGTCATTATTTCTTAACAGGTGTCGCAAAATATAGGAAATTTTTAAAAACGAGTCAATTTCCTGTAGAGATAAATAGAATAAATCAACTGTAGATAATATACTGTGGATATTTTTTTCAGGGACAAGCTGGGAAAGAATGATTCTGAAACTCACAAAATCTGGAAGACTCATAGTAGTTTGACAAATATTCCAGGATTCCCGCTGTTGCTGAAATTAATTAAAAGAACAATTTCTAGAGAAATGTGTCGAACACAGCAAAATATTGAACCGTGGTAGAACTCCCTCACAGTAGCTTTGCGGGTACTTGCCAGCATCTGAAAGAATAATAATCTTTCTCATAGATGCATTCAAGCTACAATCATTTAGTAGTGCTATGCATCTGCAACTTTTAATTATCTGTTTAATCAGCTGTGAATCAACTAAAGTAGGTTAATTTAAAAAATCCTACTTGGATCAAGTGTTTTGACTGGATTTGAAACATACCCAACACCTAGTGAGATTATAGGACTAAGGCAAGACAGACATATTTTCAAACATTTGCCATTCATTTTGAGGTCCCAAGACTTCATTTTGCATAAATCAGTAGTCTGAGTGCACTGTTTGCAAACACCGTGACACATGAGCACCAAGATTTGTAAAGATCTAGATATGATTGAGGACAATGTATGCCAATGGATTATATCATTTACAATCCTGCCTTTTGGAAATTTGACTTACAAAATAGTGTGTTTTTCCTGGGTATCTATGCACTGTATTTTCAGAATGCAGTGGAGAAGGCACCTATTAGGCAGCACCTTTTACTGCTTGAGGACTGTTTGTTTGCATGTCATTAAGGTATAATAATAAGCTGGTGTCTCTAATGTGCATTGTTAATCTTTATGTTCATTAGTTCTACTGCATGTCTCCAGGGATCACTATTTACACTGCAGCATGAATGCTAATTAATTTCTATATTCAAAGTGTCGGCAAATAGCCTCTTGTCTTGTCAAAAGTATTATACCACTTTCATTGTCTTGGAACAAGAAAAAAATACAGAGTACCGTCTGAACTGCCGTATTGAGAAGAAAATTGAAGTTTAAATCACACTGATATCTATGCTGTACTGAGCATTCAGTACGATGTGCATATATTAATGAAACTCTATTTTTGGATTTAATTCCAACTATTATGCTTTCAAGTTACTTTCTGAGTTGTAGGAATTGAACCTGATTCACAGAGGCCATGTTTACGCTATAAAGTAAGGTTGACTCTAATATGGTTGATTTCTGGGCATCCGATTTTTTAAAGCCAAGGGTCTGTGTCCTCACTGCAGGGAAGAATCCAATATAGCTGGAAGTTGTGTGTCCCCATTAGGGAGCCTCCTATCAACTCAGAGAGATGGGGGTAGCTTTGCATTCTGGACTATGATCCCAGTGCCCGCTGGGTCCAAAACTATGCAACAGGCGGTTGTGGGCCCGTGTCATCAGCATCCCATAATGCACTCATCTAGTCCCTCCCCTCTTGCATGAGATCAATGGGAAGCAGTATACTCACATCTCTGCATACCCTGGTTGCCTATGTAAGGGTATGTCTACACTACAAAGTTAATTCGAACTAATGGACGTTAGTTCGAATTAACTTTGATAGGCGCTACACTAGCGCTCCGCTAGCTCGAACTTAATTCGAACTAGCGGAGCGCTTAGTTCGAACTAGGTAAACCTCATTCTACGAGGACTAAGCCTAGTTCGAACTTAGTGGGAGGCTAGCCCTCCCCAGCTTTCCCTGGTGGCCACTCTGGCCAACACCAGGGAAACTCTACTGCCCCCCTCCCGGCCCCGGACTCCTTAAAAGGGCACGGGCTGGCTACGATGCCTGTGCAAGGTGCAAGCCTGCCAGCACCCAGCTAGCAGACCCTGCACCTGGCACGGCTTGAGCCAGCCACCCGATGCCCCCCAGCCCTCCGCCTCTTCCCGGGACCAGGCTGGCAGCTCCCAGGAGCTTGCCCAGGATCGCAAGAGGCGGGCACCCGCCTGGTCTAGTGCGGACATCATGGACCTTGTCCACGACCTCCGCACTAGGCACAGGAAAGCAGCCGTCTAGGGCAGGAGAGCTGCCAGCCTGGCCACCCAGGAGCAGGTGTGCATGAAAATCAAGGTGGTCCACAGGACACTG
Organism: Pelodiscus sinensis; assembly: GCF_052426305.1. NCBI lineage: Eukaryota > Metazoa > Chordata > Testudines > Trionychidae > Pelodiscus > Pelodiscus sinensis. The sequence goes on from NC_143053.1 coordinate 91,433,100, forward strand.
AGCCCTGAGCTTACAATGGCCATACTGGGTCAGACCAAAGGTCCATCTAGCCCAGTAGCCTGTCTGCCGACAGCGGCCAACCCTAGGGATCCTGGAGGGGATGGACCGAAGACAGTGACCAAGCCATTTGTCTCGTGCCATCCCTCTCCAGCCTTCCACAAACTTTGGGCAGATACACCACTCCTACCCCCTGGCTAATACCATTCCATTGACCCAACCTCCATGACTTGATCTCACTTCTCTTTAAACTCTGTTCTAGTTGTAGCCTTCACAGCCTCCTGCAGCAAGGAGTTCCACAGGTTGACTCTTTGCTTTGTGAAGAACAATTTTCTGTTACTAGTTTGAAGCCTGCTACCCATTCCTTTCCTTTGGTGTCCTCTAGTCCTTCTATTATGGGAACTAATGAAGAACTTTTCTGTATGCACCCTCTCCACCCCACTCAAGCTTTTATAGACCTCTATCCTATTCTCCCTCAGTCTCCTCTTTTATAAACTGAAAAGTCCCAGTCTCTTTAGCCACTCTTCATATGGGACCTGTTCCAAACCTCTGATCATTGTAGTTGCCCTCCCCTCTCCCACCTCCTTTTCCCAGTCTCCCCGAGTTTTGTTCAATAAAGAGAGATTCTATTTTTGACCACACATTTTTTTTATTTTGTACATCAGGAAGGGGGGTTAGGGAAGGGTAAGTGGAAGGAGGTGAGGGAGGAATGGGGTACGAGCCCCCGATGGGGAGGACTGGGCTGGCTCTGTGGGCTTCTGGGGGTGGAAGCTCTCCTGCAGCCCCCCGATTGCCCCCTCTCCCCAGATGGCAGCCTGCAGTAAGTGCAGCCAGTCTGATGGCTGAGTGCTTTGATGTGCCCAGTGTGGGCACTCAGGGCACTCCAAGCCAGGACTGCTTTGCAAGTGGGGCACCCCTGAGAACTGTCTGTCCGGGGTGGGGGTCGGGTCCCTTAAAGCACAGCCCTCGGCTAGCCTGAGGCAGCAGCTCCACGCTCTGAGTCCTCATCTGATGCCCTGCCGGCATCCTGCTTCCAGCCATCCTTAACCCCAGTTCAGGGTCCACTTAATGTGGACATGCTAGTTCGAATTAGCAAAACGCTAATTCAAACTAGTTTTTTAGTCTGGATCCGTTAGTTCGAATTAGCTTAGTTCGAATTAACTAATTCAAACTAAGTTAGTTCGAATTAGCGCTGTAGTGTAGACATACCCTAAGTGCCATAGCAGAGCGAGCATGGAGCCCAGTTTGTAGTAAACTACAGTGATGCTGATATATGCTGTGGGATACCTAATGGTGCATGACTTCAAGAGTGTGCAACACCAGACAGCTACTATTCAGTCTGGAATCAATTTGAGGTGGGGAAATTAAAAGGGGGTGGGGAAATTAAACATGTAGCCAAGGTGATCATAACCATTCTGCTACAGAGGGTTGTTACTTTGGGAAATGTGGATACCATAGTGGTTGAATTTTCCATGAAGGGGTTCCCTTGATGAGGGAGTGGGGAATTGACAGACGGAACACACATCCCCATCTTGGCCCCCGACCACCTTGCCACAGAGTACATCAACCGCAAGGGGTATTTTGCCATGGTGCTGCAGGAGCTGGTGGATCACAAAGGCCATTGCACTGGCATCAACATGGGATAGTCAGTAAAGGTGCATGACACATGCATCTTTAGGATCTCCTGTCTCTTCCAAAAAATACACAGTGGAAGTTTCCCCTCCTCCTTTCTCCGGGTTGCCACGAGAGATATCAGTTGTCTCCAAATCACATAGAGTGTTCGGGAATGGATGCTGACTAAATGTGGCCATAAACCTGAGCCTTATGCTGCCATGCTTTGTGGTTCAATGACACCAAGCCACTTACTGAAGATGTCATGGGTAGGTGTCCTACTGTGGAGGACAGGATAAAGCAGGCCTCTCCAAAAAACCTGTGAGAAGGATCAAAGAGTTCCTCACTGAGAGCTTCATGGAGCTGTGCAGACAAGACTCCCACTCTATCTGCAGACACATTAACAAGCTGTTCTGGGCACCCCACACTGTGTAGGCACAGAGTGCACCACACATCGCCCCCATTGCCTTAACCCACTTGCAGTCAGAAAAAAAATTGTGAACTCACCAGAAGTGCCCTCCCTGGGGTCGGTGCTCGACTGTGAGACATTCTGGGAGGAAGGGACCATGAACAGCTCTTGGCTCCCATTGATAGCTGCCTAGCCAGCCTCCTCCTCCGTCGCCTCCTCATTTGCCATAACACTGTCCTCCACGCTGACACCAGCAGTGTCTTAGCTGGACACCACAGTCATGCTTGGGAAGCTGGTTCCCCCCTCCTCCCTGAATAGCATCCAGCTGCTCAAAGAAGTGAGGTACTGCAACCGACCGTCCATTCACCTTGTGGTAGGACTGTCCCAGCTTCTTGATTTTGCCTCAGCCTTGCTGGGTGTCCCTGGAATGGCCTTTCTCCGCCAGGCAGTTTGCCATCTTCATGTAAATGTCAGCGTTCTGCTTGCTAGTTAGGAGCTTAAAAAGAATGGATTCATCTTCCCTTGCCTCAATGGGGTCCAAGATTTCTGGAACATTCCACACTGGCAGTCTTCTGAATCCTTGGCAACTGGAGCTCATGGGAGCAGTTGAATTGCTAGAAGTCATGCCCATGTGTGTTGTGGTCTGCTGCTCACTCTGAGATGTGCTTGCAATACTGGCCACATGGGAAATGAAATTTACATTTTCCTAGAGCTTTTTCTGCTCACCTGGGGAGCAGTAGAGATGCAAGTTCTAGCCAGAGCAGTCAGAACAGGGAACTGTGGGATGCCTCCTGGAGGCACAAAGCCTCAGCTTATGCTAACACTGCATCTAAACTACCAAAAACATGACCATGCAAGGTCAGAAATAGCATTATTCCTTGTGAAATCAGGAGAAACCAACATTGGTTTCGGGTCGACATGACAGGCTTGGTTGTGTGGGTGCATCATTTAGAAAATTATCCTTAAGCAGCTCAATTCAATCTAAGCTACTAATGTAGACCAGGCGTGAATGTATCTGAATGTGACAGTACATTTATTAGTAAAAAACTGGATTGGGATATATTTCAGCTAAATATAATCTTGTCTGCTTAGAAAATGTTCTGGTTTTTTCCTCTAAATTACCACTGAATGTAAATATTTAATCCATTAAAAATTCTGCCAGTAATTTTGGACCAAGATCTGTATTTTCTTCAGTTATGTACCCATGTAATCCTATTTATCTATTATATTAAAATAACATATTTTAAAATCTTCAAATGAATGAGGACTGTTTCTTTTATACTTCTCACTTTTATGCTCACAGTTTTTGCACAATCACAAGCCCACCCACATAGAACATATCTAGCTTTTCTTTGCAACTATAAATCTATAGGCCAAGATTTTGAAAGTTAGCTATGTATTTTGGACACCAAAGTGTTTGGTTACCCACTGTGTGATACCTTACAGGTATCTGCTCTCTTTGTCAGACAATGGCTCACTTCAGGCATATGAAGTTGAATACCCAGAAGTGGAGGCCCCCCAAATCACTACAGGTTGGACCTCTCTCGTCCGGCACCCTCAGAACCTGACCAGTCCCAATCGAGGTGATTTGCTGGACATGGGGAGCTCCTTCCCAACATGGCCCATGCTGAATTCCTGCCCCCTGCTAAGGCTCCAGCCCAGCACTGCTTCTGCCTGCCTGGCCATGGTTCCCCAGGCTGAAGCTTCCAAGTTGCCATTGCCAGACCCTGAGTTCCGTGGCTGGGGCTGGAACTTTACAGCCACTGCCAGACCCAAGCTCCACAGCCAGGGCTGGGGCTCCCTGGCTGCAACCGGGATCAGAGCTCCGCAGCCACTGCCACCTCGCTACCTCCCAGGCACAGGAGGCAGAACTCTCCACTAAGCCACTATCCCTTCTTCGGTCCCCTCCCATATGGGCTCTCAGCTGAGTTACCAGATCCCATGCCCCCCGCGCCATGCTCCTGCCCCATGACCTAACCTCCCCATAACTAGGCTTTGTGGTCCAGGAACATCCCTGGTTCTGCTGGACCTGGTTAAGGGAGGTACAACCTGTAGTTTATTTTTGCCACCTGCAGACATATAGGGGTGAAATGTATTTATAGCAACTTCTAATAAGGTTTACAATGCATTGCTATGATCGGCCAGACATATAATCTCCCTTCCTATTTCTTCTCCACCCAAAATATTTTTAAGGATATGTTGGCTCTAGGAGATATTGAGGGTCTGATCTTCCATTTGAATGGTCTCATTCATGTTAGCTTGATGACAGCTACTGCAAGTCTAAATATTAGGGTGTCAGTGGTAGCATTGGGAGCAGTGTCTCATGTAGCTGTCAGGAACCATGGGATTCAGTCAGATTTGTACTTGTCACAATTTAGCTGTGCCACCAGTTGTCCATGGCTATCATGGCTATGATATTATTTATACTCACCCTCTCATAAAGCTAGTGCAAGTGTGTGCTTGCAGGCAATCATACCCCTAGCTCATTCTTGTTTCTTTGTTCAGAACACTTTTGTGACCTTTATCTTAAAAAACAAAAGTCAGATCTTCAGCTGGCATAAATCAGCATAATTTGATTGGCACCATCTGAGGATCAAGCTCAGGCTACTCATTGCTAACAGGCATTTTGCTTTTCAAGAAAATTAAAATGGTGGGAGAGATGGGAGGTCAAACAGTGTGAAATATTTTTTACTGTGTTCCGGATTCTGCCTCACTGTTACATGTCTGAGTAGTCAGAGAGGGAAGGGCATCTGAACAACTTGTTTTGAGCACATGAACATTTGTTGGAAAAAGCCTAATTAATCCCAGATTTAAAATCAGTCATGTTTTCATGACTTACAAATCTGTGTAGTCACAAGTTTCCTAGCATGAAACAGGGAAGAAAATGTTGGGAGCAAGAACTTGTATTCAAGATGAGCAGTACTACCATTACTGTTCAACTTGCCATTTTGGTTGTCTTTGTAATATATGAGGCTAGGTCTACACTATAGCAGAAAGTTGATCTAAGAGAATAGTGTAGCTGGAGTCAATGTAGCTTAGGCCAAATTTCTGTGGTGTCCACACTGTGGGAGGTTCACAGGAGAGTTTATCTTACCCTGCTTGACCCAATGGAGTACTGGAATCAGCAGGGCACCATCAACATTCAGTTTAGTGGGTTCCTAGCAGGTCTGCTAAATTGAAGCCTGGGAGATCAATCTCTGGAGCATTGATCTCGGAGTAAGTGAAAACAAGTCCTTAGTATAAGCAGGAGCCTTATTCAGGTGGTGAAAAAGAAAACAGGAATCGGGCAGATCTTCTAACCCACAAAAGGGCAGTTAAACACTCAGCTCCCACTGAAGTGTAAGTTGGTTGATATGAAACTAATTCTCCTCCTCTTTATTCTGGTGAGCCAACAGTAAAAGACAGAATTCCCCCAGATTTTTGTTTTTCAGAAGTTCAAATAATGTATCATAGGACAATTTGTTAGGAGTGTTAGCCATAAAGAGGGGAAAATGGATGTGTGAAGCTGTGAAAAATTAGAGAGATTTTGCTTGTTTAGCCCCTCTGTCTAGATCCTGAAATCCTTGCATACACAAAACTCCCACTGAGTTTGAGGAATGCAGGATAATCCTTACTTTTCATTTTTTCTACAGACTCATGCAGTAGAAATCTCATGTTGTGATGAAAACCTGATTAGCATGGATTTTAAAACAGAATTTCCCTACATTCAAGTCCTTTGCCTCCTCCAAAGTCTATTCAACATGAGAACCAATGCATTGTAAATGCCTCTGTCAGGGGGTTCACACCCCAGTGCACCTCAGTGTCCCCTGACTGTCTTCATATAGCCCATCTCAGGGCAGAATACAGTCTGTATGGGTTGCTCATCATAGGCATTTGGGCTTATCTCCGTGGCCCCGCTTACCTAAGCCAGGCTGCAACCTGTCTCCACGCCCAGGCCTTTCCTCCGGCCCCTCATCGGGGTAGCCTTAGCCGGCCTTCTCCCAGCTCTAGCTGTCTAGCCCCAGCAGGTCTCCCTCCTGGGAGCTCCTGCTTCCTCCACAGCCAGCCCCTCACTGGCCTCTCTCCTCCCCTTGAGCAACCTGGGCTTCTCTATATATACAAGCCAGCTGTGCTCCTACTCGCCCTAATGGGTTCAGCTGGCTTCTCTCAGCCATTCGTGCAGTCCTGGGTCTTTGCCAGCTGGGCCCTCTCTAGCCCTAACTAGCTCCCGCTGGCCTCCTCTCTGCTAGCCCCGGCTCCGGGCCGGAGTCCAAGTATTAAAGGGCCAGTGCAGGGCAGGCACCCTGTCACAGCCTCCTTTATATATATATATATATATATATATATATATAAAAGCCCTTATGGAAAGGTTTTACAATGGGATTGATTAAGCTAAAAAGATGGACCTTACTGAAAAGGATTTGTGGAGGAATAAAGCCATAACAAAACATAATCTTTGATATGACCCATTGAAGAGGTGGTGATAACCATGGTTTCTGAAGAGTAAGATTGTTCAGAGTTAGGTAGATTATGATTATTAGTTGACTTAATTTTATTTTTCCCTGAGTGCTTTACTTATCTTAGTGAGGAGGTAGTATTATGACAAGCTGACAGTACAAAGAACATCAGGAAAATTAAATTTCAGATAGTTCTATAATCCTTAGAATTCTCTGGGGCTCATTCATTTTCCTCTGGAAAGTGAAGTTGGTCAAAATCATCTTATTTAGTAGCTTTTAAGAGTATAAGCAGACATGATGGATAAAGACAAATTTTTAGTAAAATTAACTCTCTAGACAGCTAGATTTAAGGCTACTGCTTCACATGAATTCTGTTCTGTAACAATTTGCAGCTACTTCTAACATTAAACTGTCAAAAACAAGTGTTTTAATTTTGATTTTTTTCTTTGAATTATAGCTGCATGAGCTTTAACATTTCAGAGCTCTTATTGTAATGGAATAGAATAGTCACAGGAAAACAAAAGTTATAGCTTAGAGGCAAAAAGGACCTCTCACAGTGTTTCCATGTTATCCTTTAACAGTCACAATCAGAATGTAACAAAGTATTATGTAGTTGTTTAGACAATCTTCATTGCTTGAATCAATTTTTGTTAATTATTTTTGCTGCATGCAACTAAGTTTTAAATATGATCACTCAGACCACGATTATTTAATCAAGTGGATATGAACAGACCCTTTGGAGTACTGGAGATTTCAGAGGGATTCTTTGTGGCTCAGGTGCCTGCCTGTACAGTTCATACTGCAGAATCATTGCTCTTATAGTATGATGAGTGGGACTGGAAAAAGAAGGTCAGGTTTCAGGTGGGACGTTATATGGTAAACTGGTGGCCGAGGACTGCAAGTTAGTGGTCAATATGGTGCTGGACAAACCAACACTGACCTCCTTACATACTCAATAAAGATCTGTTTCCTACAACTTTGCTACTTTTTACAACACTTATGGAAATAGTGTTAATTAGTGTTAAACCAAGTTTTAATTTGGACATCTGACTATTTTAAGTACTAATTTGCCCTGATCACCATAGTATCTGAGGAATTTGAAGTCTTTAATGCATTTATTCTCACAACATCGGAGTGAGTTAGGGAAATACCCGCTTTCAGATGGGGAAATGAGGAACAGAGTTCACCAAAATTACAGAAGTAGGTAGTAGCAGAGGTGATAATTGAACATGGGTCTTTAGGTTCTAAGTCCTGATCCTGGGTTCACTGGAATCCATGAAGTTTCAATTTAAACTGAACTATTTTTTTAAAGTAGGGTTATTTTGATGTAAAATTCTAGACTGTTCTACTTCTATTTATCATGATGTGAGCTGCAAGTGAAATTTCTGACTGGCTTTAACTTGTGCTGCTATTTTCAAAAACAGCAAAATCACGTTAACATTAAAACGGCTTAAAATTATTTTTTTCCAGATATAGTGTTTGGAAAGTGAAATGTTTAAGAATCAATGGAAGATCATAGAATCATAGAACTGGAAGGGACCCCCAAGAGATCATCAAGTCCCTGCCCTCATGGCAGGACCAAGCACAGTCTATATCATCCCTGATAGATATCTATCTAACCTGCTCTTAAATATCTCCAGAGATGGAAATTCCACAACCTCCCCAGGCAACTTATTCCAGTGTTTAATCACCCTGACAGTTAGGAAGTTTTTCCTAATGTCCCACCTAAACCTCCCTTGGTGCAGTATAAGCCCATTCTTGTCCTATCCTCAGAGGCCAAGGAGAACAATTTTTCTCCCTCCTCCTTGTGACACCCTTTTAGATACTTCCTAATCCGAACTAGCTAGTTCGTGCCGTGTGTAGCCGTGGGGCACGCAGTCAGAACTAGCCAGCATTTAAAAATGGTGCCGGCCGGGATCATGCAAATGAAGCCTGGGAAATTCAAATCCCGGGCTTCATTTGCAACTCCGTATGACTACATTAACCCCCCTAGTTCGAACTAGGGGGGTAGTGTAGACATACCCTGACAATGGTTATCCAGCCAGTTATGCACCCACTTTATAGTAGCCTCACCTAAGTTGTATTTGCCTAATTTATTGATAAGAAGATCATGGGAGACCATATCAAATGCCTTACTAAATTCTAGGTATACCATGACCACCACTTCTCCCTTATCCACAAGACTTGTTATCCTATCAAAGAAAGCTATCAGATTGGTTTGACATGATCTGTCCTTATAAATCTATGCTGGCCGTTACCTATCACCCTATTATCTTCCAGGTGTTTGTAGATGAATTCCTTAATTACATCCTCCATTATCTTGGATGGTCTGAAATTTGTCAGCATGGTTGTTCTCGTCATTCACCAAATTGATGATTAATTGTGATTGTAAGGGTTACTTTTTTGCATTCTAAAAAAGCTCTTCCAATGATCAAATACCATGAAGCTATCAGTTTTCCAACCACATTATATTGACAGCTCTGTGATGAATGAAATCAACACACCGACAGTTATATTAACAAATTCCAGTCTCCTGGAACTCTGGAACTGACATATCTCAAGGTTTGTCATTTACAGATGCTTCTTGTACTTATTTGTTAAGCTGACAAGAGCAGTGCAAACCTGTAGTCAGCAAGCTAACCACAGTAAAATGGATTCTGAAGGCCCTGCATGAGGATGGGGGTGGAAAAGTACTACATAAATCAAGACATTAATGCAAATATTATTGCTAGATATTACCCCTGTGCTTCTGGTTCCATTGGAACAGTAGAATAATTGGTAGAGAAAGATCCTTTCTGAACATAAGAAAGATAGTAGAATCTGGCCTTTATTTTGATTAGAACTTGCTGGATATTGAAGATTCTTACATAAAGTAATATGTAGTGGGAGATTTGTTGACATCGTGAAACAGACTTCAGGATGGTTGCTTGATAGTAACTATTAAAAAGCTACAACTTGGGAATGCGCAGGGAAATTCATGATAACTGTTTTTAAAAGTTCAATGTTAATGGTGGCCCCTGTGAAAGGAAGTCCAACATACTGTTTTTATTAGCTGAAAACCTATTCTGTTTGCAAGGGTATGGCAGTTTGGTAAAGTAATCTATTATTTATGCAGTCTCCCTCACATGACCAATGAAACTGAGGAATGCAAGTTAGCTGTAGAGTAAGAGTGGTGATTGGTCAAGTTAGTTCTGCTATCATTATGTTCTAGGACTCTTGTCATGTGTAATTCAAAAATGTAAATGGATGAGAAAAATAACAGATCAGGAATCTTAGGCATGATTGAAAGTGGAGATACTCTGAACAGAGAACACTCAGCCAAGCTTGTAGCTGTTTTCTTTGCTTCACACACACTGACTTTCTAAGTTTTTGAGTGACACAGAAGCTACATGGACACTACCAGTTTTTTCTAACAGAGCATATGCTAATGAAGCGCTCATTAGCATTTGTCATGCTGTCATTTGCATATTCTCTGCCAATGCTTTTTGCCCAAGAGGTTTTTGTGCAAAAACAAGCAGTGAAGATGGGTCCGTTTTGTGCAAAAAAAAAACCCTTTTGTGCAAGATCCTTATGCCTCAAAAAAGACCAGTCCATAGATCTTCAGAGAACTTGACAAGGAACAAACATCAAATTAAAAAAACCCAAACTTTTAAAAATACAGTAATATTCTCACACACACACACACACACACAAAGCATCCCCACCAGTAACTCTACTGCCCTATTATATCCTGTGGGTTTTTTAAAATTAAACTGAATTGAGAAGTAAATTAGCACAATTTGAAGTGCCTGTTTCAGTCCAGCTTGTTGATCTCTGGTATGGTTTCCTCATTTATTTTTTTTACTTATGGCTTTTTTATAGTTCTAAAAATTCAGGTCTGCAAATATGAGAGGTTCAAAAAAAGTAAGGGAGAGACTCATATCTCAGAATAATTGCTTCAATCTGGCAAACAATAGCCTTTGAATTTTCTTTAAAGAAACACACTGTAAGCCAGGTACATGCTGATTCTGTTTTTTGCCCTGGAATTTAAATATGACATCTGTATTGGCTGCCTTATTCTTCATCCACGGAGACTTTGAGTTTAAGGTGCTTCACCCACTCCCCCCCCCAGCTCTAACACAATGCCCCATCCCTCCCCCAGAAACACGCACCCCCAGTCTCCCGCCCCCTGCATTCTAACCCAATCCCCCTCCTCTTCCCCAGAGCTAGACACCTCTAGTCTCCCGCTCTAACCCAATTCCCTTCCTCTCCCCCAGAGCCAGGAATTCACAGCCCCCCCCACTCTAACCCAATGCCCTCCCCCAGAGCCAGGTACCCCCCTCCTGCTCTAACCCAATCCCTCTCCCCTTCCCCAGAACCAAGCACATCCCATTCCCCCGCGCTCTGACCTAATGCCTGGGTCCCGGAGCCGCCACTGCTGCTGCCATGTGCTTCTCCCTCCAGGATCTGGGCACATGTGCAGAGCAGCCTGCCGTGAGCATGTGCTGGAAGCAGCAGGAGCTGCATTTCCTTAATCAAAGAGCCGTATGAGGCTCAAGAACCACGGGTTGACCACCCCTGCACTAGAGTCCTTCAATAGATTACAGAAAATCTGCCACATTTCAGTTCCAAGTAATTCCTTGACTCCTAGGGTCAAGAGGTTTGACATTTATAATAATGCTAGTGCTGTACTTGTACTTCCAGAGTAAATTAAAACCCCTTAAATTGTATTTAACCTGGTGGGTTAAAGAGAACCCCAAAGTCAAGAGAAAAGAACTATAGGAGTAAACTGAAGCAGTCCATGGTATCTTGCTGAGAACTGACAACTCAAACCTGAAAGTATTAAGCCAGCTTAAGAAGTAAAACAGTTCAACAGTTACTGTGACCCTGATTCCCCTAGCAACCACATTCCAAAAGAGCCTCACTTTGATAAAGCTAGTACCAAACAACCGCGCGGGATTGTTTTTACATTTTGTTTTATTCCTAAGAAATAACCTTAGTTCCAAAGAAGCCAGCTAGCTTTTAGCTCAAAGAATAGAGACTCATATGTCCATCAGCGAAAGACTGCTCTAGAAAGACCTTTACCAAGTTTTGCTAACCACCAACACCGCTGTGAAGTGCCAAGAACTGACTGTTGGCCAATGCTTCTCACTGCAAAAAGATCCCTCCATCTCGAAATGATCCTACCCCGATTGCTGATAAGCCTCTCTCTTCTGGTCCTGCTTTCCTACCTGCTAGACACCAGAAGAACCAAAATATTACAGAGTGATGTGCTAGTAACCTCTCCCCTGCATGATGCTGAACCACGACTGTTTCAAGAAAAAAAAAGAGAAAAAGTCCGCTCCTCTGACACCGCCAAAGCCCAAAAATTTCTGACTACAAAAGGACATTAAGAACTGACCTTAGTGAAAGAAGCAAAGTATTGTATATTGCCAAGGAGAAACTTGTAAGAGTAGTTTAGGTTTCTCCCTTTAATCTAGACTCTGTGCTTATGGACAGGTACCATCAGCATGTATCTGCCCTCCCTAATTTAGTTACTAATTATAATATCTTGTATGATGTTACTAAAATTATAGAACAGCCCCATCATAGAATTATATTAAAGATATTAATGATTATATTGCTTTTGCTTATTAAAAGTTTCATATTTGATTGTTGTAAAAGATGTAGTGGTAGAGATAGCTTTTGTGTTTGTGCTAATTGTGTAATGTTTAATGAAGGTAAAGGTTTAGAGCAATAGTTGTGCTGTGGGCACAAAAGGGGGGATTGTGGAGGCAGGAAAAAGGAATAAAGGAATTTGTGTGCAGCCATCTTGGTCTTGTTAACAAGAGAGCAAGAGTCAGGCTAAGTCTGTGGCCTGACAACGCGAGATCTGTAATTAGACGCTGCCTTCGCCTCTCGCCTCCATACGGAGATAAGGATAGAATGCTGACTCTGGCAAAGACCTTAGGATAAGGAGCATCTAAGTGGAACTAAATAATTGTTAGCCATTAGTGTTTAGAATAGGAAGGAGACTAATTGTTATTGTTATTATATTTAATAGACAGTATATAAACTGCTTCATAATTGCTTCTATTCGAAGATCTGCCTCGGTGAGGGGGGACTCCCCCCCTGTCCGAACCAGTTTTTCCCTTGCTGCAGCTCGTAATAAAACTGCCTCTAGCTACTTGTTGCTTACAAACTCAGAGTGAGGACAATGTTTTCTTCCACAGGTTAGAGCAAGGCTGGGTAAGATGTGGCCCAGGGGCTGGATCTGGCCCACCTACCACCCTGATCCATCCCACAGGCTGCACCTGGCTGCTTTCTATTCATATCCTTCTGCCCATGCCACTGCATTTCCAGGCAGTGGTGCAGGCAATGGGATCTCATTTAAATGGCTCATGAAAGGGCCAGAACCACAAGACCTTTAAATACCTGCAGCAACCCCGGGCAGCTGCCAGGCAACACACTAGTGGCGGGGCTGGAACCACAAGCCCTTTGCTGTGGTTTTCATTCAAACCCTCCTGCCCCAGGCAATTTTGGGGGGAGGTTAGGCTTCAGCTCTGCCTTTCTGCCCTAGCCCTACCCCCTCCAGAGTGGAGCTGGCTCATGAGCACGTATCAAAATTCATTAAGTGACCCTCCTGTGAAAATTATTGCCTATCCCTGGGTTAGAGTACAAAGGACACAATCACTTATGTAATAACACAGTAAATTGCAGTTAAAATTCAGCTTATTGACAGAACAGTAGGTTTAATTACAGCTCACAATAAAAACACAGTGAAAATAATGTATAGGCTTGCAAGGACGAAGACAAAACTAGGCTTTTTAATATTAATGTTTAGCCAGCATCTTTGGCTAACTCAGAAAAGAACATAAGAACATAAGAACGGCCGTACTTGGTCAGACCAAAGGTCCATCTAGCCCAGTATCCTCTCTGCCGACAGTGGCCAGCACCAGGTGCCCCAGAGAGGATGGACTGAAGACAATGATCACGCAATTTGTCTCCTGCCATTCTTCTCCAGCCTCTGACAAACAGGCAGCTGCTTTTGTGCAAAAATTTGCCAGCTGTCTACACTGGCCACTTGAATTTGCGAAAGAGTACTGACTTTGTAATGTACAAAATGAATGCTTCTTGCACAAATACTCTCACGCTCCTGCTCGGGGAAAAAGCCCTCTTGTGCAAGAATACTTGCGCAAGAGGGCCAGTGTAGACAGGGAAGAACTGTTTTGCACAAAAAAGCCCCAATGGCTAAAATGGCGATCGGGGCTTTCTTGAGCAAAATCGCATCTAGACTGGCCATGGATGCTTTTGCGCAAAAGCACTTTTTGCGAAAAAGCATCCGTGCCAATCTAGACGCGCTTTTGTGGAAATACTTTTAACTGAAAAACTTTTCCATTAAAAGTATTTCCACAAAATCATGCCAGTCTAAACGCAGCCTAATAGATTAGTAAGACATGATTTCCCTTTACAGAAACCATGTTGACTTTTCTCCAACAAATTATGTTCTTCTACGTTCCTCACAATTTTATTCTTTACTATTGTTTCGACTAATTTGCCCGGTACTGAAGTTAGACTTACCGGTCTGTAATTGCCAGGATCGCCTCGAGAGCCCTTTTTAAATATTCGTGTCACGTTGGCTACCTTCCAGTCATTAAGTACGGCAGCCGATTTAAAGGATAGGTTACAAACCACAGATAATAGTTCAGCAAATTCCCATTTGAGCTCTTTTACAACCGTTGGATGAATGCCATTTGGTCCTGGAGATTTGTTAACATTAAGTTTTTCTATTTGTTCCAAAATCTCCTCTAATGACTCTTCAATCCGGGACAGTTCCTCAGATTCATCACCCACAAAGGACGGTGCAGATTTGGGAATCTCCCTAACGTCTTCAGCCGTGAAGACTGAAGCAAAGAAATCATTTAGTTTATCCGCAATGGCTTTATCATCCTTGATTGCTCCTTTTATATCTCGATCATCTAGGGGTCCCACAGGTTTTTTAGCAGGCTTCCTGCTTCTAAAGTACTTAAAAAACATTTTATTTCTTTTTGAGTTTTTGGCTAGCTGTTCCTCAAAATCTTTTTTTGCTTTTCTTATTACACTTGATTTGACAGTGTTTATGTTCCTTTCTATTTATCTCACTAGGATTGGACTTCCACTTCTTAAAAGATGCCTTTTTGTCCCTCACTGCTTCTTTTACATGGTGGTTAAGCAACAGTGACTCTTTTTTAGGTCTCTTGCTATGTTTTTAAATTTGGGGTATACATTTAAGTTGGGCCTCTATTATGCTGTCTTTAAAAAGTTTCCATGCAGCTTGCAGGGATTTGGCTCCAGTCATTGTGCCTTTTCATTTCTGTTTAACTAACCTCCTCATTTTTGTGTAATTCCCCTTTTTTAAATTAAATGCCAGAGTGCTGGACTGCTGAGGTGTTCTTCCTACCACAGGAATGTTAAGATTCTGGTCTGTTTGAACAAGAAATCGTGAGCATTTAATTTTTTACTAACATAGATACAGGCAGCTTCCAATTTGTGATGCGATCGGTTCCTGGGGAAGCATCGCAAGTCGAGGGTTTCGTAACGCAAAACTTCATTTATGATAGGCACCGTGCACCATCATAAATGTGGGCCAAGGACATAAGTCGGGGGTTTTTGGTCCTTACTGCACTTACAAAAAAGGTTGTAAGTGCGGGGGAGTCGCAACTCGGGTGGTCATATCTTGGGGGTTTCCTGTATAGGCATAGCTAAGGAACTTAAGTAACCTATTTCTGAAATGTTGGCCCTGTCTGTGCACTGTAATTCCTCTTTACCTCTTCTACATTTATCATACAACAATGGGAATGTGAACTATATTAGGAAAAACATACAATTTTATTAACAAATATGAAAGCAGAGTGATGTTAGAATATATTCAGACTTGCCTGTAAAGGCCTACACTTTAATATTTTAGGTATATTTTTTTATCACTTAGCTAGATGCAGGGGTATAAAAACAAAGAATCAAAATCGCAATCTGCCTGCATATAGACCTTCTCTATCTGTGACAGTGTGAGGCCTTGTTCTTTAGCTAAAGGGCCTTTGGCTAAGCAGCAGGGGTAGCCACAGCTGGCAAGTGTAAAGTTACCACTTCATATACTAAACCAGTCACACTGAAATAAGGTGGCATTAGGCTATTAGGAGGGTGATTCTGTCCTGATAGTGCCCATCACCTAACAATATTAATATTACAAGCTGCACCTCCCAAAAATGCAATTCTCTGGTCCAGCAACATCCGTGATCCTGCAGGACCATGGATATTCCTGGATCAGAGAACCCCGGTAGCCGCAGGAGCGCAATCCAGAAGGGGCTGGGTTAAAGCAGAGAGACTGGGCAGGAGCTGGCGGCAGCTCCCAACTGCCTGTGGCACTGGGACTGGGTTGGGGCAGCCCCAATCTGTGCAGGATTGGGTTAGTGACAGCCCATGGCAGTGTGGGGCCAGGGCCAGAGCCCTGGGCAGCCCAACCAGGGCCAGAGCCAGCCTCCAGCAGCCCCTGGTAGTATGGGGCTGGAGCCTATGGCAACATGGGCTGCTGGAGCCCAGCAAGCAGTCCAGCTGAGGCAGCAGCATTGGGGTCAGTGCCCCCTTCCCCACCCCCGGCTGGTAGAGTTGACTTCGGGGGAGGGAGGGGAAAGGGAGGCTCTGGCAGAGAACCATCCCTAGTCTGGTAAATTCCCTGGTTGGGACCGGTCAGGTCCCGAGAGTGCCAGATAAGAGATGTCCAACCTATAGAATGCTTCAAGAAATATTAGTTTGAAAGTTTTCTGTCTGGAAAGTACTCACTTGTAGTGAGTGCTGTAGTTGTGAAACCCTTATTTATTTATAGATGTACTTGTGAAATCCTCATTTATTTACTGGTTTGTTTTTATGGTCCCCACTTCTCCATTGTTTATCTATATGGTTTCTGTCCGCTGTATAATTACTTGGTTATATACCAATCAAGGTGGTGGGTTATAATTGGTCAGATAATCATGTGACAATACTGTAGGATTTCTTAGTTAAACTTCAGTAAAATAATCCACTAAGGTATAGCTGAGAATATTACTATATAAACTGGGGGCAAACAGGAAGTTGGGAAAAAGAAATACAAGAAAATTGGAGTCATTCCTGCTGGAAGCTAACCTTAATAAACATCGAATTATCTGCACCTTCAGACTTCTTGTACTAGTATGACTTCTGGTGGGGTTGAACGAACAACAAAAGAAAAGAATTAAGAAGTAAATAAAAGCAACTGTTACAACCAGAGATCTAGCACTCTTCTTCCAAGGGTGCAAAAATGCAAGAGCTCCCCCTTAGATGGCTTCCTTGGGATTCTCCTAGTGAAAAATGAATATCTAGGTGACAGTGTAGCTCTAGTTCAGACTCCTTTCCAGTCTTCAGTGTAGTATGCATGGCTGGGGGAAAGGGGACATGTCTAGACTCTAGAGCACTCTCTGTTCCCACAAACACTACCTGCTGAAATTGCACCTTCATGCCATGATAGTTAGGGATACATTAGATACCTGGGGGCTACTCTATTATCAATTCCAAGAAACTGTCCCAGCAGAATAAAGGGCCAGAATCAGAAAGGTGAAAAGCTGCCTGACCTGTTCTATCTCAATGAAGAGAAAAGAAACAAAACAAGATCTGAGAGCAAAGGCAGACTGAATATATTTTTGAATGCAGGCAGACCTTGGACGTAGAACACAGTTGGTTCCTGAAAATTGTGTTGTAAGTTAAAATATCATAAATCAGAACTGCAGTGCACTCCATTGTGAGACTGGGCATCATAACATTGAAATCAACCTCATAAGTCAAAGACACATTGTAGTGTTCATCATAAGTCAAAAGTTGAGGGCTGCCTGTCTTACAGTAAAAAGAAATTTGGAGAACACTAAAAAAAGAGAAGGAAATGGCCATCACCTTTATCAGCATCCTAAGTTTGTTAAAACTGTGAAATTTTTCATCCAAGATTTTGTTTAATGAAAAACATTGATTCAACCACAATAAATATTTCATTGATTGGTGTCAATTTTGCTGAGGTTTTTTTTGTTGTTGTTGTGTTGTTCAAACAAAAAAAAAGAAACATCTGATTGAACATTTTCATAGTGAAACATTAAAATTATTCATTTCAAAATTTCCTTTAATTTTATTAGAAAACAATCAAATCTCTTAAATATTCAAAATTTAAACAAAATGTTTCTTTTATTGCTGGACAAAATGTTTCCTTTGATGCAAAAATGATCAGGATTTTTTTGCTAATCAAAACATTTTAATTTTTCAGAATTGCCACAAACCAACCAAACAACAAAGCCCCAAATACCCAAAACACAACCATTATTTATTGGAGGTTAATTTGACTGTGCTAGTTTAAAGTTGTGTTTTGATATAAAATTTTATGTCAGTATTTTACAATAAATCCCAGAATAATATATTCTATACCTAGTTTCTGCAAAACTGTTCAGTGTTTTAGTTGTATTGTAAATTTCCATTTGTTCTTTCACAATCCCAGTTTGTTACTTCGTCCAGTGCCACAGAATTCTTACTGCTGATAGGATTTTGTGTGTCTATTCAAGGTATGTCTACACTGCGGGGGTTTTCTGGGTTACGGTAGGTATCCTGGAAAAACTCCGCCTTGTCCAAGGAACATGTTTGCTCTTCTGTTGTTTTTTGGAGAAGAAGGGTATGTCTACATTACAAAGTTAATTTGAACTAACAGCCGTCAGTTCGAATTAACTTTAATAGGGGCTACACATACAAACTGCTAGTTCGAATTTAAATCGAACTAGCGGAGCGCTTAATTCAAACTAGGAAAACCTCATTCTACGAGTAACACCTAGTTCGAATTAAGTAGTTCGAATTAAGGGCTGTGTAGCCTCTTAATTCAAACTAGTGGGAGGCTAGCCCTTCCCAGCTTGCCCTGGTGGCCACTCTGGGCCAAACCAGGGAAACTCTTCTGCCCCCCTCCCAGCCCCAGAGCCCTTAAAGGGGCATGGTCTGATTATAGTGCTTGTGCCATTTGCTTGTGCCAGTTGCAAGCATGCCAGCACCCAGCATGAGCCAGCCACCTGCTGCCACCCAGCCCTCCGCCTCTTCCCAGGACCAGGCTGGTGGCTCACAGGAGCCTGTCTGGGGCCACAAGAGGCGGGCACCCGCCTGATCTAGTGCAGAGATCGTGGACCTCATCGACGTTTAGGGGGAGGCCTCCAACGTCCACAATCTCCAAAGTAGGCACAGGAAAGTGGCCGTCTAGGGCAGGATAGCTGCCAGCCTGGCCACCAAAGGCCACATGCGAACCCAGGAGCAGGTTTGCATGAAAATCAAGTTGGTCCAGTGAGACTCCCGACCCTGAGCCCTGAGCTTAGAACATAAGAACATAAGAATGGCCGTACTGGGTCAGACCAAAGGTCCATCTAGCCCAGTAGCCTGTCTGCCGACAGTGGCCAACACCAGGTAGCCCTTAGGGGATGGAACGAAGACAATGACCAAGTGATTTGTCTCGTGCCATCCATCTCCAGCCTTCCACAAAGAGAGGCCAGGGACACCATTTCTACCCCCTGGCTAATAGCACTCCATGGACCCAACCTCCATGAATTTATCTAACTTCTCTTTAAACTCTATTATAGTTCTAGCCTTTACAGCCTCCTGTGGCAAGGAGTTCCACAGGTTGACTATGCGCTGTGTGAAGAACTTTCTTTTATTAGTTTCAAACCTGCTACCCATTAATTTCATTTGGTGTCCTCTAGTCCTTATATTATGGGAATTAATGAAGAACTCTTCTTTATTCACCTTTCCACACCACTCATGATTTTATAGACCTCTATCATATCCCCCTCAGTGTCCTCTTTTCTAAGCTGAAAAGTCGCAGTCTCTTTAGCCTCTCTTCATATGGGACCTGTTCCAAACCTCTAATCATTTTAGTTGCCCTTTTCTGAACCCTTTCCAAGGCCAAAATATCTTTTTTGAGGTGAGGAGATCACATCTGTACACAGTACTGAAGATATGGCGTACTATAGTTTTATACTTCCCCTCCTCCGTCTTCCCCTGGCTTCCCCCTTCCAGCTCTCTCAATTAGTACTGTAGTGTAGACATACCCGAGCAAACACGCTCTTTTGGGGAGCCTTGTATACCTCATTCTACGAGGGATAAGGGCTCTGCAGAAAGGATGAGGCCAAATGGCAGAAAAGCGATTGGAAAAGCAGAGTGCAATTTGCATAGCTTTTTCCGAGAATGGACTGCCATCTAGACCTAGCCTTAGTTACCAGTACTAGAAAAAATGAGTAGTCAGAATAGATAGACTTTATCATTGGTAAATAAGAGATGGTAAAAATAATCTACTGGGTCATTTAATTTATCCTGTTCATGCAAGATTTTACCCAAGAAACTGATTTCTAGTGCTATTTTCTAAAGTTTCCACCCTGGCACATTAGATAACTTATAGGACCAAAAACATGTCATACAGTATAATACACAAAAGCCCCTTTTAATAGATGTGGGTAAATAACATTTTATATTTAGTACTCAAATGTATAAACAGTTATTCCTGAGAATTATGGCTTTATGGAAGAAGAAATGTAGTACTACTGTACCAGGGGCTCCTACTTTCTTCTTTGCTCCATGGTGGAAGTAATCAATGCCAGCCCTGTTCCTGGAAGGGATCACTTTTCCTCAAACACTGATACACCTCTCCTGGCCAGTATGTTTGGTAGAGAAGACTCAAGTTACTACCTACCCACATGTGCAGAAGGCAGATTAGCAGCCACATGGAGTCCTACTTCCTCCTCCCACCTGTATTAAAAACTACAAGTTGAGATGGATATAAGGAGGTTTTATGCAGCCTTTATTCCCTTGCAAAGTAGTGCACAATCCCAATCTAGCCCTAAACTGTGTACAGATGTGGTCTCCTCACCTCAAAAAAGATATTTTGGCCTTGGAAAGGGTTCAGAAAAAGGCAACTAAAATGATTAGGGGTTTGGAATGGGTCCCATATGAGGAGAGGTTAAAGCGACTGGGACTTTTCAGTTTAGAAAAGAGAAGACTGAGGGGGGATATGATAGAGGTCTATAAAATCATGAGTGGTGTGGAGAGGGCTGATAAAGAAAAGTTATTTATTAGTTCCCATAACAGAAGAACTAGAGGACACCAAATGAAATTAATGGGTAGCAAGTTTAAAATGAATAAAAGAAAGTTCTTCACACAGTGTGTAGTCAACCTGTGGAACTCTTTGCCAGAGGAGGCTGTGAAGGTTAGGACTATAATAGAGTTTAAAGAGAAGCTAGATAATTTCATGGAGGTTAGGTCCATAAAAAGCTATTAGCCAGGGGATAAAATGGTGTCCTTGGCCTCTGTTTTTCAGAGGCTGGAGAGAGATGGCAGGAGACAAATCGCTCGATCATTGTCTTCGGTCCACCCTCTCTGGGGCACCTGGTGCTGGCCACTGTTGGTAGACAGGATACTGGGCTAGAAGGACCTTTGGTCTGACCCAGTACGACCGTTCTTATGTTCTTATGTTCTTAATCAAAGTTGATAGAAACAAGATAATCAAACACTGTTACATCAGGAGAAATCTGAACAAGCATATTCAGAATTTTTGCCCATATGAAACATTTCATTACAGATTGATAATATTAGCTTTAACACAGTCAAATGCTGTCTCATCCCAGACCTTGGCAGGAGTCCAGTCCTATCAAACAATATTGTAGTCCCTGTGTTGGAAAGCTATAAACTTATCAGAATGAGAAAGCAATAATATATTTCCCCCTTCTCAAGTTTCCCATTAATCATCAGAGTAACAAATTAGTCATGTCTCTTTTCTAGACGGCTATAAACACATGAACCTCTTTTTAAAATTCTGTCTTTGAGCCATTTTATAATTGCACCAAGACACTCTAAGGCATGTGTCACAAAGCCTCTGAGATGTGTGTTATCTCACAGTAGCATACACCCTGTCATGTATTATTTATTACATTTGAAGTGTCTTGTAATTTTCATTAACAGTTAGATGTCTAGCAATAAGATAGGAGAGATGTTTCATATTAACTATTTCAGTTATGAAATGAGTTTCTAATTTTGTATGTAGACACAATGTAGAAGCAGCACAGGGCAAATGTCTCAGTAATATGATCCAAAAATGTACTGGATAAAAAGTGCAGAGAAATGGTCACAAATTCAGTTTCTTCCCTTGCTAAATCCCATGATGCTTTGGCTAGAAATTCATATGGTTCTAGTATGGCTAGAACTTCATAATACATATAAAATGAGAGGTCCCTGATTATCTGAAATATCAATTGATGTGTGTAGCATGGGACCAATGCCATATTTGATAAATGGTAAACATTTGGGGTACATCTACACAGCAGTGTTTTTTCGGAATAACTGATGTTATTTCAAAATAACAAAATTCGTGTCTACACAGAAAGCTGTTATTTCAAAATAATGTCAAGTTGGAGGACTTCTTACTCTGACTCCTATAACCCTCATTTTATGAGAAGTAAGGGAAGTCAAAGGAAGAGTGTCTTTCCTTCGATTTCCTGCTGTGTAGACAGTGCCAAAAGCTGAATTAAGTTATTTCAACTTCAACTTCACAATTGACATAGTTGAAGTTGCATATCTTAATTCAGATTTTGCCCTGCTGTGTGGATGTGTCCTTAGTGTCTTATGCTGTTGCAAAAAATATATAACAGTGGAGGAAAAGGAGAATCCTGTTTTTTCCATGTATAGATTCAGCACGCTAAAACTAAATGAAGTTACTCTGTACCACCATGGTGCACAATGCTGTTACAATGCTTGCTTTTATTTTTCTTCCTTCTTTTTCAGTTCCAAGCTAAAGTAAATGTCAAAAAACTATTATGTCTAGTGTCAGTTTTTCTTTAAAGGAGACATGCTCCAGTCTTACAATTTAGAAATTACTTTAAAGTGCAGATACACTCTGAAAATTGTGTAAAAAAAATAGCTTGAAGAAACAATGAAATTTTGTTCATTGTATCTCTTGGCTTCCTAGCAGAGTTGCTCAATTTGCACATTATATATATATATATATATATATATATATATATATATATATATATATATATGTTTTATTTTTCTGACAGTTTGGGATCTGAAAGTCAAAGCATGTGAATTCTTATATATCACAAGGAAAGATCCTGCAATTAGGACATAGTTAAAAATGCCACTGATAACAATGCAAGCCAGAATAAAATATAACTCAATTTATGCAGCAATACTAAAAGGATTACGATAATGTTGTTTCAGTGTCTCCAGCAGTAACTGGCTGATATTTGATTCTTACAGTATGCAAAAATAACGATTTTTTTCAAGAGATGTCATCACTGTGTATATTTTAGAGCTCATCTAGACTACGCCGAAGTGCCGAAAGAGGATATGAAAATTCCGTGGGATATATGAGGATATGAAAATAGTCGGGACACTTTTTTTTTTTGAACCTCCCCCCTTTTTTTGAAAAGCTGAGTAAACCTCATTTTTTGAAGAAGAGCGGCTTTTTGAAAAAGGGAGAGGGGTTGCTGAAAAAACGGCGTAGTCTAGACGAGCCCTTAAAAGCATCTGTCTGTACTCTTATCCGATCTTAAAGCAAGGTCAGGGTTTAGCTGTGACAGAAAAATGGTATGTGCCTGGAATTTGACTATTTTCCATAACATGGAAAGGGAGAGGTTGGCTCTGGGACAGCTTCTCCTTGCCCCAGCACCAGGCTGCCCCATCTCCCCCTAGCCCTGTGCCGGGCCCGAGGAGCGACAGGTAAGCCTTCTAGTTTTTACATATTTTTGAAATGACCAAAAAATCCTTTAACGAAACACAATGACATACTACATATTTTCTCTAAAGGGATAAAATAGAACTGTAAAAGATACGATGCAAGAAAAGACAACAAAAATGAGAAAGGAATAGGCTTTTGATAAATATTTCAGTGATTTGGTATGGATAAGGAAACTAGTTTTGCATATTTGATTGAGAGGCTGAGTCAATGGGAAGCTCACAGGGGTAAACAAAATACTGAAGAGGAAAGAAAAGAAAAATAATGCCAGACAGCTTGGGCACTATTCCAACCAAGAACAAAAGGATGATAATTTGCGCTGTGCCCTATATACTGAAAGAATGTAGTCCCATTTCTTTAAACTGAGTAAATAAAAGCTTGTCTCTCCAAGATAGTTATACTAGTACAAACAACGTGTAAGTTTAAACTCCTATACTTATACTAATATAACGCCCCCTTTGGGTACTCTCAGGACATGTCTACATAGTAGGGCTAAAGCTGAAATAAGCTATGCAACTTGAGCTGCGTCAATTGTGTAGCTTAAGTCGAAATAGCTTATTTCAGCTTTTGGTGCTGTCTACACAGCAGGAAGTCCAAGAAAGAGCACTCTTCCTCCAACTTCCCTTACTCCTCATAAAATGAGGGCTACAGGAATCAGAGTAAAAAGTCCTCTGGCTCAACATTATTTTGACATTATGTCGAAATAACTGTCTGTAGTGCAGACGTGGACTATGATAATTTTGAATAACTGACGTTATTCTGACCTAAGACAGCCTTTTCCAGTTGAGTTCACAGTACTTTGGAATAAGAGCATACAAACAATTAGGTTATACTGCAATAACTATAGGACTATGTCTACACTACCAGCTAATTTTGAAATAATAACTTCCAAAATAACTATTTCTAACTAAGCTTATTCCTCTTCACAAGCAAGAGTTATTATTTCAAAATAACCAGCCCCTTATTTTGAAATAACAGGCTTAGTAGTGTGGATGCTCTGCTTGTTATTTCAAAATAAGAGGAGTTATTTAAAAAAAATCTCTACCCACTCTAGATATGCCCTAGCTGTTTAATTATGCTGCTTTCATTATACCAACATAACTTGGGGTACGTCTAGACTAGGTTTTTTTTTTCAGGATACCAGAGCTATCCTAAAAAAAACTCTGCCGTGTCCAGGGAACACATTTGCTCTTCCGCTTTTTTTTGTAGACGAGTAGATGCGCTCTTTCAGAAGGCCCTGTCTTCCTCATTCCATGAACAAGAAGGGAGCTTCTGAAAGAGGGTTTTTTTCCCCAAAATTTGTCTCAGTGTAGACAGGCCAAATTTTGGAAAAGTCTCTTCAGAAAAAAAAGCGGAAAAAGATACACAAAATGCAGAGCACATTTTGTGTCCCTTTTCCCAAAAAAAGATGTAGTCTAGATGTACCCTTAGGGAAAATAACCCAGCTAGACAAGCTCTAATAAAAACAGTGTTTGTTTTTAGGGTTTACAATTTGTTATGGGGAACCAGCTCATCTCCTCTATGCTAATTGCATGAATAGCATACATTTGTTTCCCTTTTTAGTCGTGTAATCAAAACATTTTACCTGATTTTTGGTTCTTTCCATGTAGAATACTCTTATGTGATAATATTGATATGTGATACTATTCATTGTGGTTGAAAACTTGTTTTATGGCAATAAAGACAATAATCCTAGAACATATATGAATTAAGCAACAAATGGGGAAACTGAAAAAAGTAAGCACATAAAAGGAATGTAAACATGTAGTAAATAGGGATTGATTATGCCACCATTATTTACATTGATTATAAACTTACTCTGTGCGTAGTCTAATTGAAATAACTGATATGGTGACATCCGTCAGGATCATGATGTTTCACTATACTTTTATTTAGACTTTGAGTTAACTATTCATTCAGTAAATTATATGCAGATACATTTTGTATTCAAGCAACTGACATTAAAGCAGTACAATGTTTCTATTAGAGGAATAATTGCAATATCTTAGTGGGAAAGGAGTAACAATAATATTAAAATAAATGATGGACAGGGTTCCTATGAATTCGAAGCCATCTTTTGGAAGACAAGCCTTTAAAAAATTATTAATGTCATAAACTGACACTCACACTGAAGGCATTTTACTTTTGAAAAAGCTAAACTCTCATGACTTTACTATAATAGAGATGAGGAATTTCAAGCCAAAGAGAACTGTTTTTCCCTTAGAGTATGTCTACACAGCAAAGTTATTTCAAAATAATAGCTGTTATTTTTAATAACTTTACTAGCATCTACACAGCCAAACTGCTATTTTGAAATTAATTCAAAATAGTGGAGCACTTATTTCGAATTTAGTAAACCTCATTCCATGAGGAATAATGCCAAATTTGAAATAGCTATTTCAAAATAAGTGCTGTGTAGACAGTTATTTCAAATTAGGAGGCCTCCAGCCTTCCCAGGGTGCCCTGGTAGCCACTCCAGCCTCAACCAAGAACACTCCTCTCCCTCTCCCCTCCCCAGAGCCCTTAAAGGTGTAGACTCTGGCCACAGTGCCTGTGCCAGCTCCAAGCCTGGCAGCCCAGAGCCAGCAGTTACTGCCCCTGACCCAGTGGCCCCAAAACATGAGCCAGCAAGCCACTGGCAGCCATCCGTCCACTGCTCCCCAGGAGCAGTCTGCCAGCTCCCAGGAGCTTGCCAGGGCCCGGAGAAGGTGGGCACCTTCCTGGTCCAGGGTGGAGATAACGGACCTTATTCAGGTTTGGGGGGGATGCCCCCAGTGTCTATAATCTCCGCACTAGATGGAGGAATGTGGCCATATATGGCAGGATAGCTGCCAGCCTGGCCACCAAAGGCCCTAAGCCTCCCCTCTCCCTTCGTCCCTTTGCTTCCCCCTTCCAGCTCCCTCCTCCCAGGTTTCCCCCTCCCAATTCCCACTCTCTTTCCTCTCCTCGCCCACCTCCTTTCCCCAGTCTCACCAGAATTTCATTCCCCCCACATACACAGTTTTGTTAAATAAAAAGAGTTTGTGTCCATGAAAATACATGTATTTTATTTGACATTAGGGAGGGGTAAATGGAAGGACGTGAGGGAAAAATGAGGCACAAGTCCCCAGTGAGGCACACCAGGGAGACTCTTAGTGCTCCTCAGGGTGGAAGCTCTCCTGCAGGGCCTCCTGGATATTGACAGCCCCCCGATGGACCTCCTGGGTGGCAGCCTGCAGAAAGTGCAGCCAGGCTTACAGCAATGCATCCCCGAGAAGTACCAGAGTGCCCAGAGTGCTCTGGCTCCATGTTGCAGAGTGCTGGGGTGTCTCAAGTGAGGGCAACCAGAGCACGCAGATACAAAATGCTTTGCTGTCCCTCATCAAGGTAGGCAAGCAAGCAGGGAAACCTGAGAACCAGCTGTCCGGGGGGTCCCTTTAAGCACAGGCCTCAGATAGCCTCAGGCAGCAGCCACACAAAATATCTCCTGACCTGATGCCCTGCCGGACCTGATTCCGGCTAGCCTTAAATGTGATTCAGCATCCACTCAGTGTGGACGCACTATTTCAAAATAGCAAAACGCTATTTCAAAATGCATTTTGTGTGTAGACACGTTCTTTCAAAATAACTTACAGGCAGTCCCCGGGTAACGTACAAGATAGGGACTGTAGGTTTGTTCTTAAGTTGAATTTGTATGTAAGTCGGAACTGGCGTACAGATTCAGCCGCTGTTGAAACTGACTAGCAGCAGCTGAATCGGACACGCCTGGGTTAGAGCAGCTGGGGTGCTGCTGGGTTGGTCCCGCAGTGCCACTCCTCGGCGCTACTGGACCAAACCGGCAGCACTCCAGCTGCTCTGCCCCAGGTGTTCCCAAGTCAGCCACTGCTGAAACTGACCAGCAGCTGACTACAGGAAGCCTGAGGCAGAGCTGCTCTGCCCCGGGCTTCCTGGAATCAGCTGCTGATCAGTTTCAACAGCGGCTGAATCTGGACGCCTGGGACAGAGCAGCTGGGGCGCTGCCGGGTAGGTCCCCACAGTGCCGCACCTCAGCGCTGTGGGGACCAACCCGGCAGCACCCCAGCTGCTCTACCCCAGGTGTCACCAAGTCAGCCGCTGCTGAAACTGATCAGCGGCTGATTCCAGGAAGCCCGGGGCAGAGCAGCTCTGCCTCAGGCTTCCTGTAGTCAGCCGCTGGTCAGTTTCAGCAGTGGCTGACTTGGGGACGCCTGGGACAGAGCAGCTGGAGTGCTGCTGGGTTGGTCCAGTAGCACCGCACCTCGGCACTGTGGGACCAACCTGGCAGCCCCCCAGCTGCTCTACCCCAGGCATCGGTGAGAAAAGCCTGGTCTGCTCAGGGGGAGGGCACACTAGCTGCGCCCCCCCCCCCAGCAGACCAGGGAGACGCGGAGCGGCTTTTCTCGCCGCGGAGGATGTGGGCGGCGGGACCACAGCGCGTCTCGGCGGTCCCGCCTCCGCATCCTCCACGGCGAGAAAAGCCACTCTGCATCTCCCTGGTCTTCTGGGGGGAAGCACCCCCCGTGCCGCCGGAGGTGGCGACAGTGGGGGAGGCACCCCGCACTAGCGGGGCCCCCCCGGTTCGTAACTAGGGGTCCGACTTAAGTCGGACCTACGTAACCCGGGGACTGCCTGTATTTCAAATTAACTATTTTGAAATAACGCTGTAATATAGACATCCCCTGAGTGAATTTGTTTAAGTGAATTCAGTGCTACTGAAGGTTGTTCTTTATCCACAGAACAAATGAAGTGTTGTACAAACTTTCCTCATCTCATGGTTTCATCCTATCACAGCATTTATCCCATGGAAATTTAAGCTTTATGGTATAAAAACCAAAAACCTATTCTTGTTTGCCAAAAACATTCAGCCAAAATCCAAACATTCCAATTTAGAAATGATTCCACAAGTCTCACAATGCCTCCTGGGAGTTGTGGTTTTGGTGCTTTATGCGCCTATTCTCCTGTAAGTGCAGGGCTCATGACCAGGCTGAGTCTCCCATGATGCACATACTTTCCCTTCTCTCTGAGCTGCTGCAATGAATTATGAGAAGGGTAGTTTAGCTGAGAGGCCTGGTCCATAGGGAAGAACAGAGAGAAAAAGCACTCATGGTACAATATCAGTGCAGCACTTCAGCACTATAGGCAGATGTAATTTGATGTTTAACTGACTTGAAGCAAAATATTTTGGCTGAATTCAATGAATGGAAATATTTCAATTTATGTTTACTTTATCTAGAACAAAATATTTCAAGTTAATGACCCGTTAAAAACAACAACAAAAAACAAAAACAACAACTACAACAAAACATGTCAACAGTAAGTTCCTATCCAGATGCAAGAGAAGCACAGACAAGGAACAGTTCAAACACCAACAGCTAAGGTGATTTTTATGATTTGGAGTGGAAATCTCCCTGAAATAAAAACAACCAATGTATAAATATGCATAAGATTTAAGTTACATTTTTCTGTTATGAATTGAATTTGTCTCTGCTGAGATATTTGAAATGTTGTTTTGCTATTGGCAGAAACAGCTTGCAGTTCCAGAGTTATGAGTAAAAAAAAAAAAAAAAAAAAAAAAATTCTGTAAACCAAATAATCATCACTTTATTCAAATAACATTAGGCACTCATTGTGTTACATCCAGGATTTTGTGGTCTTATAGGACCAGAGTGGAGAACAGAAACAGAAGTGTTAGCGCTTTGAGTAGGCGGGTTTGTGGACAATCTCAGAAAATATTATTTTTCAGTTTTAGGATGAAACAGATGTGTCAATTCCCCTCAGCTTATCCCGGAAAAGTGTTAATGTTAAGTATGTCCCAGACATACAAGGCAGCTGTGTGTCTGAAAGTGGCAGTGTGAGGCATTTTTATATTGATATAAAGACAAAGGTAATAAAAGTGTCATAAAAATTGATGAAAGAATAGAAATATTTATTCAAGACTTTGACCTTAGATATAAGTTAGAGCTGCCTACAAAAACAATAAGATTTTCAGATCACAATGAAAATAACAGATGAGAACTCAAGTGATTCAAAGGTGATTAAAAATAAAAGCAAATCTTCAGCTGTGCAGTCTAGGGAATTCAGGTACATTTCTATCAGATCAGCCTATAAATTGTAGTGCACAACTGAACTGAAATTCACTTTTTTAAAGTCTCTAAGGCTATGTCTACATTGCAATGCTATTTTGGGATAGCAGAGCATCCCGAAATAGCTATCCTGCATCTTCACAGCAAGCCCGTTATTTTGGGCTCGCTATCCTGATGTCCCTGTAAACCTCATTCTACAAAGAGTAAAGGAATGTTTTGGAATAGCACTCTGTTTTGAAATTTGGTGCTGTATAGACAGCACCAAATGATAAAATAAGCTATTTCGAAATAGCATCAAAATAAGATACACAATTTGCATAGCTCAGATTGCGTATCATATTTCGAGTTACAGTGCAGTGTAGACACATCCTAATTTGTTTGTGATTACTCACCATT
This sequence comes from Pelodiscus sinensis, assembly GCF_052426305.1. Classification (NCBI taxonomy): domain Eukaryota; kingdom Metazoa; phylum Chordata; order Testudines; family Trionychidae; genus Pelodiscus; species Pelodiscus sinensis. The sequence goes on from NC_143053.1 coordinate 91,462,770, forward strand.
TTTTATACACAAGTCTATAGCAGTGATCTTTTCCCTCATGTGTTTCCGTGCTAAAATATTTTATGCGCTGTAATGGCAGTGAGATTTGCTTCAGTGAAGCTTTCTAGACAATTTTCAGATGTCTTTTGTTCCCTCCATTAGATTCATTGTTACATTTCCATACAGATGGAGCAACAAAGTTCCTGTCTTGAGACAACGTGTACAGTCTCTAGATAATCCTTGCTGATAAATACTGAGAGCGAAGCCTCCTGCCAGGTTTCTAGCTAGAAAATGGAACATTTTTGTGACCTATTAACAGTTTCACGTAATGAAAGTTTGGGTTCTTAACAGTGTCACCTGATGTAATACATTTCAATGATTGAATGATAATCAAGAAATAATTCTGGAGAAAAGGAATTTGGATGTGTTTTGGTTCAGTTTCAGATCATCACAGCTGCTGTCAGGGGTTTATCTACAAAGAGTCTGACAGGCAGTCATATGCCTTCTCAAAATTAAAGTTTCTCCTTAGAGATGACTTCCCTTGTACTGCAGTTGGAGTTTTTGATCGTAGCAGTTTCTGAAGAACCCTGTGGCATATTGCAAGAAATAATGAGGAAGGAGTGTTTTCCTTTGTAAGCTAGAAAGTTATGGAACAAAACAAGTCAAATTCACTTAATCCTACAGAAATTGAGTTTCCTGATGTTTTTCATTGATTCATTGATAATGTTAAGCAGGAAAGAGGGATCTGACATATTGCCTTTTATCTCTCTCTCCCTCTCCTCCTCCTCCCCCGGTCTCTCCCTCAACAATCAAGTTTTCTTCTTGAAGAAAATATACCCCCTAGTCATAGAGCTTTGGCATTAGACTCATGGTATTGCAGGTCTGTTTCATACAAAGTGCTTGAGAACAGCAGGTAAGGAAGCTGTTGAGGTTTCACAGCCCTACTGATTTGTTTTTTTGTGAAGTCAAAAATCCTGCTTACTAGTTCTATGCTTTTAAAAAAAATAAAAACAGCAGCTTCTTCCCTCTTTGGCTATGTCTACACTGCACTCTAAACTCAAAATAAAATAAGCAATTTGTGTAATGCAAATTGAGTACTTATTTTGAGTTTATTTAAAAATAGGCTATTTCAAAATTTGTTACTGTTTACACAGCACCAAATTTTGAAATAAAGTGCTATTTCAAGACATCCCTTAACCCTTGTGTAATGCGTGGAATTCATAACAAGGGTGGCCTGTGAAAACATGGGGGAGCTATTTCAGGATACCACTTCTATCCCAAAATAACTTTCATGTGTGGACATACTCTTTGACTCTGCTCTCTATTATACTTTAATGGTTACTCCTCTCAAAAATATTTCTAATTCTGTGAGATCAAAATAGGAACTTGAAACCATTCATTTCACTTGGCCCAGCATAACTGTCAGTAGGCAGGGGCAGAGCAGGCCCAGGCAGGTGAAAGGGTTGCCAGGTATTCAGTTTTCAATCTGACACCTGGTCAGAAAGGGACCCTCCCAAGCTCTCATCAGCCTAGTGAAAATGTGCAAGTGAGTAAGCGTGGGGAAAAGAGAGCAACAGAGTGAGGGAAGATGGAATGTGCAGGGCAGAACCTCGAAGAAGGGGTGGGTCAGTTTTGTTCTGTCAGAAAGTTGGCAATGCTATGACAACTGGAGAGAGAAGGCCAAAAACCTATGGCTGGAACTGGAGTAGGTTGGGGGATTATAGACAGGTCAGGAGCAGGCCAAAAGCTAAAGCAGTCTGTAACACCACAAGGCAGAAGGTTGCTTAAATAGCTGTCTCAGGCTCATCTGATTTAGTCCTTGTTTGTGGATTGGGGAATTCTGCACACCTGAGGGTGAATCATCACAGACTCTAGCTGAGGGTTTGCTTTACAATAACCAGCCAATTAAAATGAAGATAACAAACCACACACTGTGCACACCAGATTAAAGAACATTGCACCAGATTCTTCAGTCCTCCTGAGTTCTGGTAAGTGTAGAAATAGTAAGGATGGCAAAAGTAGCTTTAATCCTCCTTTGCACCATTTCATATTCTGGGGCAATCTGGGATCCTACCTGTCCACATACAATTTAAAGAAGTATATATATATACAAATCAAATATTTATATCTATCTATCTAATTACCCCCAATACCTACAGTTTTCAGACACACAAATATTTTTCTACCATTGCAACACATTTGTTTAAACAACTTATTTGTAGCCGGGCAGGCGATGAAATTTTTGGGTGTAAAAAATACGAAAATAATAAAGCACTGTAAAACTTAAAACAAAAATGCAGTTTTCTTCAAATTTCAGTTGTGTTGATATACCTCCCAAACTTCTCTCGAGTACCTCTGATGGTATTTTCACCACTGGTTGAGAAACACTAGCCTAGAGCTGCTTCACAGCCAAAAATAGCCAGAATACATCAGGCTGCAGCCCACTCCCTCCTTCCCACAGCACGGAGATTGAAATTGTATACAGAGCATTTCTTTTATATTCTAAACCATATAAAAGAGTGATTCAAATTATAACTGTAGAAGACAGTACAACAGTAAAAACACTATCCAAGCCAGCAATTCTCTCATACATTTGTTACCTACAGTCATATCACTTTGCATTGTGTTCATGTCAGACCTATAGGCTAACCAGTGTTTTTTCATGCATGGTTGGGAGAATAAAGCTCAGAATTACTGATGACTTAGATAATACTCTTTCATCTGCATCAGGACTGAATCATTAAATAAGCTGGGTAATAAATTCATGGCTGCATTTCACATCAGTGATGCGTGCATTAGTATGGTCACTATAGTAATCACTGCAGTTAGTATGTAAAGGACTCTTTGAGAAGAGTGATATTTTATGTTTATGTCTTATCCGAATATTAACAATGGCACATTTTTTAAAAATCAATAATTGGCCAATTCTGTCCTGCATTATTACTCAGCTTGAGGTAGGACTGAGGTAGAAGGCATCAAAGAGCAGGGTAGGGCTCCCTGATTTTTATGGTTGGGCCAATGCTCACAATGCTTAGTTCTGTTGTTGGGTAATTATAAATTTGCTACCAGAAGAAATTTCTTAATCCCTTAAAAGGTGTAGCAAAATGGAATTCTGCAATAGGACATCCCCATTTCTGACATGTATCCTCACAACTCCTACCCTAGAAGGCAAAGCTATAGGCTCTTGATCTGACACAGATGCACCAGACAGGAATTTCCCTCTGAAAGGGGAATTCTATACCTTGCAGTTTGCAGGAGGAATCCCCTGTTTTTGCCACCCAGATGGTGCAAAAGGGACAGTTCTCAGAAATGTTGGCTCATTATACTTTGAAATGCCTTATGGATGAGGCTCTTGCATAAGAAAGGGCATTGTTATTCGCCAGAGATTCAGCCAATGCTACCCCATATTTAGGAAAGGACAGATACTGAGAAAGAAAATACACATTCAAAATTTAAAACACTAAACATTAAACACCAAAGAATCTAATTTTCACAAGTGCCTAGCACTTGCATGTCCCGTAGACTTCAGTTGGAGTTCTGGGTTTTTGGCCTCTCTGAAAAATCTGGCCTCTAGTTATTTCCATCTTCATACTTTTTTAGCTGGGAGAACTTTCTGAGTGCATCTGAGCTAAATGGAATGTGCCCCTAGTGCACAGTAAAGAACAGACCACTCAGCTGTAAATTCCTCCTTTGTGATAGATAGATTTTATTTTGTATATCAGTCATACCTTGTTGCAATGGTTCCACAACATCATAACATATTTCAACATATAGAGGAAAAAAGAGAAAAGTATGTTTGAAAGAGTATGCACAAAGTATCATTATGTACAAATGTTATTTTCATTACACATAGAGCCTATTTCACTTCATTATAAATTCTTCCCCAAACATAAGCCCACTTCTCTATTCCTAAACATAATGCAAATAAAGCTGATGCCCAGTTATAAATGGGATGAGAATTAATTGGTGGAATTTCTCAACTTTGCACAGATGACAATGGATACACTAAGGCTACGTCTACACTGGCCCCTCTTCCGGAAGGGGCATGTAAATTTCACGAGTCATCGTAGGGAAATCCGCGGGGGATTTAAATACCCCCCGCGGCATTTAAATAAAAATGTCCGCCGCTTTTTTCCGGCTTTTTTCCGACGACTCGTGAAATTTACATGCCCCTTCCGGAAGAGGGGCCAGTGTAGACGTAGCCAAAGTGCAAGGCAGAGGTAGATCTGGCCCTGAGTCTCATTGGAGGCCATTGTAGTTTAGTGAGAACATTAGTCAAATTATCTGCACTTTATCCAATACCAGAAGATTTACCTGGCTTTGCCCAAGTCCTTAAGGGCAAGGAGCTGGGATCATGGGGAGTGCAGGAGTCAGGGCAGGGGTTTAGAGATATGGGGCAGGGCTTAGGGCAGGTATCTGGGAGGTGGAGGTTCAGGAGTCAGGATTGGGGAGCGAGGAAGGCTCATAGTAGAGGCCTGTGGGTGGGGCGGGTGTGGGACTAAGGATGGGAGGATGAGGAGGGTCTCAGAGCAGGAGACGGATAGTGTGTGTGTGGGGGGGGGGGTGTAGAAGTTGGTAGGGACCATGGCTACCTGGGCAGCAGGTCTCTATGGCTGGCTATGGTAGGAGCTATACTTCCAGTGCAGGGCTTCTCAAGGCTGGCTGTGGTAGGGGCCGCACTTCCTGGGTGGTGGTTCCCAGTGCTGGCTGTGGTGGGATCCGTGTTGGCCAGGGGCAGCACTGACTGGAGGGAGGGTAGGAAGCTTACCTCTGTCCCTGCCACGGCTGCCCCAATGGGATTATAGATGACCCAGTTCCCTATCTCAGGCCTCTTGCTGCTCCTCTGTAGTCATTACACATTATAATTGTCCCTGCTAGCAGCCCCACCCCTTCTGTGTTATGAAAAACAATCCCATTCCAGGCACACCCTACTGTCCTTGCACAATCAAACCCTGACCTTGTTTTAAGTTTTGACAAGAGGAAGCTTCATACACATTTGGTATTGACAAATTTGGCGTCCTAGGAGGAATTGTTGAACAAGCAGATGGACAGATGTCCTTGCTCAATCAAAGACAAACAAACTCTCTCAGATATATAGTAGATGTTATCTTAAAAGAGACAAAACCAAACTTCCATTAAATCACAGTTCAGGTTTTAGTTCTTTTATAATTTATTATTTTTTCTTTGACCTGAAACATCAAGCACTTCGTCACTTTAAAAGGTAGGATGCAAGACCTGATAGCTCTGAGTGATCTGAATTGGTGTGATAAACATCTCTTTTTAGATTTCTTCTCAAATAAGTCTAAGTGAATTAGGTGCCCAAATGAAATGCAGTGGGAGTTAGGCACATACATTCACTAAACTCTTTTGGAACTCTCAGCCTTCAGGTTAGAGCTTGTGGACTTCTAAGGATAAGTCTCTTTTTTGCTGGGAAAAAAGTTACCCAACTCCTTTGCATGACGAGCATTTGCTAAATAACAGAAATAGATCTCAAGTAAAACTGAATCCAAATATTCCCAAACTTCAACAGAGATCAAAATTCAAACTTGGCACAGATTGGTTCTTATTCAACTTGCTGTAGTTCTATGAATGTGGTGAACCAAAACTTGGATCCTAATATCCTTGAAATATAGGGGGTTCAAAAATCTTCCAAAATGTGCATTTACCCCTGCATAATAAATATCTGGTTCATGGATTCTATCTGAATGTCAAAGTAACATATTGCACAATATATCGGCTACATAATCTTATGCAGTGTCAATATCTAAAACATATGGCAGGTCTTGTAAGGACTTGAAATAAATCACACATTACTTTCTGGGATTGTTCATCCCAAGGAATGATTCCTTGCATCCATTTTCCAAGCTTTATTTTAAAGCCATATTTAAATCTAGATAATGTTACAATAATGAACATAACTAAAGCTCTAGCTATGTGAATTGCTGAGCATGCTAAGACAGCTTGCTGCCTTACACTATCTGTCCCATGAGCTTTATTTCACTAAAAAGAAATAAAACAACATGAAAACAAGTTCTCTTGACAGCGCTGAGATAGCTGAGATGGTTCACAAATGGTGATGCATTGTTGCTTTAAAGATACAGAATGAATAACACAAGGACACATAGACATAAAAAACAAAATAGAAGATTAATCATAAGCCCACAGGATAGGTCACAATGAAGACATATGCATATATCTACCAAAATTTGATCCTATCAATGACTAAAAGGATCAGAAGCTATAAAAATAAAAACAACAACATCATCATCAATATTTTTATAGCGTGTTGACATCTCTATAGATGAAAACACAAAAAAACATACAACTTAAAGAGAGATGAAAGTTTTGAATCTGAAGAATTAGATTATAAGCGATAAACACATGAGAACATAACATTCTGAAGCAAGCTGATCTATATAAAAGATGAATAATGAAATGTAAATAAAAACTCATTGTATAATGGGCATATAATGAAATACATTTTAAAGCAATGTTCTATAGGTGAACATAATACAGACAACCAATCCTTCAGATATCTCAGGTCAGTTTCACTGATGGTATAACTCTTAATTTCATCTGACTTGATTATACTATAACCTTAAGGGTGTGTCTAGACTACAGGGTTTTGTCGACAAAAGTGGACTTTTGTTGACAAAACTATACCTGCGTCTACACTGCCACCGAGATCTGTTGACATAACATCGACAGAACTCGGAAGTTTTGTCAACAGCGGTAAACCTCATTCTGCAAGAAAAACGCCTTTTGTCAACAGAGTTCTGTCGACAGAAGGCATTATTGCATCTACACTGTCCTTTGTGTCTACACTCTCATGTCAACAAAGTGACTTGCTTTGTCAACAGAACTGGATATAGTCTAGATGCTCTTTGTCTGTCGACAAAGCTTCTGTTGACAAAAGCCTGTAGTCTAGACGTACCCTAAGTGATGAACTTGTGATACAAAAATAGCTATTCAAAGATATCCTGCCAAGTATTATTTTGGCCCCGGGGTTCAAAATGATTTTTTTTAAGTTTCAAAAGCTATTTATATTGCTTAGAGAAATGTCTTCAGAATGATATCTGTGAGCACTGTGGTGATCTTCCTCAGGTGCCTTGGCTTGTACCAGTGCCCATCAAATCTGAAGAAGAGCTCTGGGTAAGATCAAAAGCTTGTCTCTCTCATCAACAGAAGTTAGTGAGTAAAAGGTATTACTCACTTTGTCTTTCAATCAATGTCAATAGCTAACTGTGGCTATGTCTACACTATGGAGTATGTCTACACCTTTGGTATCCCAAAAAAACTCCTCCGTGTCCAGGGAACGCATCTGTTCTTTCACTTTTTTTTTGCCGAAGAGAAGACGTGCTCTTTCAGAAGCTCTGTCTTCCTTCTTCAATGACGATGAAGGGCTCTTCCGAATGAGGAGGCTTTTTTGAAATTTGGCTCAGTATATACAGGCCAAATTTCAGAAAAGCCTCTTCCGAAAAAATGGAAAAAGGTAGATCAGTGTAGTCTAGACATAGCCTGTGTGTTGTTAAAATAAGGGCCTGGTTCTCATACAGCTTCCTTCTATTCACTGAGTTGCATTGTTGATTTTAGAATTGAGAAGCTTACTATGGAAAGAGGATAGAGGGGTAACTGAGTTAGTCTGTAACTGGAAAAGAGAGAAAAGGTAGAAGAATCAAAATCTAATTAAGGAATAAATAATCTACTGTGGATGTTGGTGACAGCACATTCTTTTGCTATTTGTGCGACATCAAAGAAAATCAAGTTCCATCTCAAGTTAGGGTTGGTCCTGCTTTGGGCAGGGGGCTGGACTTGATGACTTCATGAGGTCTCTTCCAGGATTCTATGATCTCTTGTTACCTATGTCAGCAGGAGCTTGGAGCATTGAGGCAATGTGATTTATATTTGAATAAAAACATATTTTTTATGGGTTTCTGGCTTGAGCTGGTGTTCAGAGGAGCATTTGTGGGTACTGGATGAAAGTCTGAGCTATCCAGGCCCTAAAGCAGTAAGAAAAGGACAAAAGAAGAAAATCTGCCAGTACCGCCCTTGAAGAAAGGAAGACTGTTTTGGCAGATATTTTTAAATTCCATATTCTACCTTAGAATACCAAGTGTGGGGACATATTTCATTTCACTTTATCACTAGAGACTTCAACTATTTTGTCAGTTACATTTTTCACACATTTTAATTGTCTTTGTCCTACAACGTGTTTAGTCTCCTTTCTCCGGTCTCTTGGTACAAACTGTTGGTCTGTGTGTCAGACCTGTCTTAGAAACATTACAGATAATGAAACGGAAAATTGCAAAAGAAGGACTAGAGAGACATACACTCATATAGAGCATACTCTCTCAGGCTTTATAGGTTCCTCTGGGTTATCATCTGAAGCACAATTAGAGAGGGCCAATTTACCAGCACTTCAAATTCATTGTGGTTATGGCCAATATCCAACAAAATGAACACTTCATAGAAAACAGCACAATACCAGGGCTGTAATGTGAGCTAAATAGTCACTGCTGAGTGAACTGATAAAATATCAGAATTACTATTGTACTGCTGACAACAGTTAATACAGGGCAGGTATTGTGTGAGAAATGAACTGTCCTAACAGATGGAATTATATTGACATGATGGTAGAGCATTCATCTTTTACCCATTCTTCCTTATCGCTGCCGGCTTAGTTTATTTAAGAAACAACATTCTTTTCCCTTTTCATTACCTTTTGCCTCACCTTTTGTTACAGTCCTTCATTTTTTTTATCTCCTTTATTTTATGGACTTTAACAAAAGAACATGCATCTAGTGGTATCTTGAGTGTTCCTGACATCAAATCCATATATTCTAAACATTCTAGGTTGGAGGGTGTTTCTTGTATAATGGTAGGAATTTGTTAGTTCATCTCTTCACCCTGGACCAGAATTTGTATACTCACATATCAAAAGTTGGCTTCCTCCTTCATATTTCGGCACCTAAATAAGTGGCTTGATATTCCAAGGTGCAGAATATCCCCAGCTCCAGATGGACTAAACAGAAGCTGCAGATGCTTTTATCATCTCTGAAAAATCACACAAATACAGGCTTGGGAGCTATTAGACACCCAGATTTGAAAATTTGGGCCTTAATATTTATGACCTAAAGGTCTGTCATAGTTAATGTTGCCAGGTTTTCTTGTAAAGTGTCAGTGGTGATGGCCTGAGCGATATGTGCTAGCTTTCTTTTTGTCATTCTTTGGATTTGATTTGAAAAGGTTTATTATTATTATTGTAGACTGGGACTTTCAGATGGAACCAAAAGATGAAGGCATAAAAAAATCAAAGGGATTTGGATAATGAAAACTCTTAAGGACCTTTGAAAATCCAAATCTATAATCATCATCTCCATTTGTTGTGTGCTTTATTTTTGTAATATATAAATACAGAATCAACAAGAAAGAGAAAGAAATTAAATTTTATTTTATTTTCCTGGAACAGCCAAAAGATTCATGTTCTAATCGCTACACTGATATTGTTGTAAAAAGAAATACAACAATGGTCAAAGGTCAATTGGTCTAGAACAAGGGTCCCTGGACCTCCCATCTGGAAGTTATCTACTTAGTAAAATGAAAACCAATTTGGGAAGTGTACTTTTGTGATCACAACACATAAACTCTTTGTTCTGCTCCTTAGAGGAAAACTCCCTGTAGAGTATCAGTGAAAAGCATATGTTCAATAAAGGATGTTACACTGAATGTGCATTTATTGTTCCTCAGAAGTTGTTTCCTATGGGGCCAAAGCATCTTCCTATTTTCAACTAAAGATACCTTTTAAGGTTCTTCATGACTGTGTATAAACATGAGGTGTTCTTTTTAGGACAGTCTGCAATGTTTGTCATATATGTATATGTATACACATGCACACAAAGTATTTGAAAATGTGTTAATTTTTATTGTTATCTATTCTGTAGTTTACTATTTTATCTGATTTTATGGTCTAGATGAAGATTTGAACTGTACACCCACAGGGGAGCATAGGGGAAAAAAACATTCCTTCCCCTGATACCTTTTAGAAAGGTTATAAAGAACCTTGGGCTTGGGTTCATGTAAGTGGGCAGGGAGGAGGAGGATGCAGAAGCTGGAAAAGGGTGGAATTAGAATTCCATGCCCCCACCCCAAATTCCTTGCCAATTCATTTATGGTAGCGTAGAGAGTGTCATAATCTACTGTTGGTATCAGTCAATGACAAATTACTATTTCCTCCCTCCCCCGTCCTTCCCCACACCAGAAAAGAGGAATCAGGTAGGAAACAGAATTTCTGAGGAGTGACTCTGAGGCACAGTTCCTACAGGAGTTATTTCTGGGGTGGTATTGCCACCCATTGCTCAAGGCTATTATTAAGACTGTCCAGCTTGATGAATTTAGGGTTAATGTAATAGAATACTGCCTCTTTCTATTTATAGCTGATAGTAAACAACTGGATAGATAACAGGTTAATGGATGATTCTGTCACAAAGCATTCAATGTTCTTCTCACTTCTACCTGCATAAGCTAGGAGTAGCTCTCCTGAAGTAGCATGGTTGCACTGGTGTTCTCCATCAAGTAGAGAAGCATAGACTAAACTTAGTTTCACTTACAGTCTATGTAATTTATTTTTGAACACCTCAAATGAGATCTGCAAAGGAGATAACACTTAGGTCTGGTCTACAATAGACCAGGAAGGTCAGCTTAAGGTATGCAACTCCAGTTGCATAAAATACATAGCTGGAGTAGACTTACCTTAAGACGAGCCCTAGCAGCGTCCACACAGCAGGAGGCTGATGGGAGCAAATGCTCCCATTTAGTTTTCCTTACTCTTCATGACTGAGAGGAGTACAGAAGCCAGGGGGAGCTGCCCTCAGTGTTTGATTTATGGGTCTATACTTGCCCGGCTAAATTGAACACCAGAAGATTGACCTCCAGGCCATTAATCCCCCGGTAAGCATAAACATGCCCTAAGTAATATATTCCCAGAGGTAATTGTCAGTTCACTTAACTTTTTTATCAGTTATTTGACGTTAATTTATTTTCAGTGTTTTGAATCAAACCCACTATGATTCATTTCACAGTGGTGCTTGAAATTTAGCACTCTGAACTTTTCAGATATATATCACATGTTTATTTAAAATAAATATTTGCCCATGTCAAGCATAGTACATGTATTATTACACGGTAAATAACAGGTACTACAGGATATAAATAAATTGAACTACAGTAATTAAACACAAAGGTCTATAAAGGAAAATATATTCTACTTTTCAGGCACAATGTCCTTTTTATCCCTTTCCTACCTCCCACTCCTTTAAAAAGACATTAACACTAAGGAAGATAAGAAAAATATATTTTGGCTCCTGATAATATATATTTTGGCCCATCTGCTAACTTGCTTAATTTGGGGAGGGTGATCTGTCTTTGTAAAGTCTGGTTATGCTTAGAATTTGAAGATAAACACCTGTGGTCTATGCTTTTCCAGAAGGTTTGTATTGGTCCATAAAGAGCAAAGTCAAGTGTGTTCTTTACCATTTTACAGGGGAAGCAAGTGATGGGTTGAAGGTTAAGATCCCAAAATTCAGGAACAGGTTCTATTTTTCTCCCCACCAGAGTCAATTCTATAAATTTTTTCACTGATGATATGGCTAATATACTGCTTACACCTATCCTCTGCCTGAAGTACTGAGTTAAGGTTTGTTTTGTGATGCATTTTCTTATTCATAACATTTTAATTGAGATGCGTGCAAAAGATTTTGCAGCTGGTGCATTTCCAAGGGCAGTGAGCAGGACATGCCTTGTTGGCCATACATTTAATACCATTACATACACTTGAATGCCTGACTGAACATTCATACACTTTGCTTATATTCTTGGTTTTTAAATTTATATCTGGCAGTATGATACACTGTCCTGTGGAAATCTCCCGCCCCTTGTTTTAGAACACTCTAGCTGTCCCATCCCTGTTTTTGTAAAAAGGGATCTCTAATTTAAAAGAATGATTGAATAGTGAGAGCTTATCTTTTAACCCCATAGAAACTTATTCCAGGTCCAAATCATCTTAGACCCTGGCCGTTGTAGAAAGACTCAGCCACCTGTGTGACCTCTTTATCTGTTACCTGTTCATTTTTCAGCCTCCCCTGTTACCATTACACATTTGTTCATTAACTGAATCACATCCAATTTAATAAAAATCAGCTTCTCTTCATGAATAATTCTATTACTAGTGAGAGGTCAGAAGCTGTCGGCTGTCTTTGGAAGTTAAGGAAGAAGGAAATCTTTTCACCTTTAAAGCAGAAGTTTTGGATTTTCATTTTTTCTTTGAACACAGATTAACTGTCCCTGAAGTACTGCAGCCCACCTGTCATTAAACAATTTGAGCAGGGCTATGAAACTACTTTTCATCCTCCTCACCAAGTATGACCATCTTCTTATAGAGGTTATATTGAGGACCCTATGAGCTTTGGGAAAAATCAATGTCACATTTGCAGCCCCAGTAATCAGTTTTATTTTAGTTTGCATTCTCAAGGCTATCTTCCCAAGGAAATAAAGCCAGAAATGCACTTATAACAAGCAGATTTTTTCCTATATATTAATTCAAAAATCTGTAGGTCATTTAATTCAGAGAAGGATTGACTGGGATAGCTCTTCTTGATTGCACGTTACAGTTTTTAAATTGTTTTAAAGTTGATTTGTGATGATTTTTAGCTAGATTATAGTAAGATTCTATTAGGTGCTAAGCAAATTAAGCCTTTGGGTAGAGGGTAGTGTCCACCCATTGTATGTGCCTCTGAAATCACAAAGCTGCGGATTTTTGGAAATGTTCCTTTAGGTACTTGAGCTGAAGAGACCTCAAAGTGCCTATCCATTTAAACAGAACTTCTGTAATGTGCCTAAATTGAAGGCTTTTGGATCCTGCCATTTCAGCCACTGCATGTGCATATGGTTTTCACATTGACAACATAATCTGTTGCTAGGATTTGCTAGGGTACCTCTGAGTTTTCTCCTCTGCCCCTTCCACTCTTAAGAAGGATTATTTGTTTTTCTTTACCTTTTAAAATATTATCAGTACAATGAAGAGGAAATTAAGCTTCACTAAAGTGACATTAAAATAATGTTATGTATCTGATTTAAGTTTACAAAGGAAACCCAACAGAAAGTGAAGCTGAATGCACTCAACTGTCCTCAAGTATTTCAGCTCCTAAGGTACTACTTGTAACATCACAGACTATTCTAGTGTTCTTTTCAGAGTATATCAGAGAAACGTAGGAGTTAGTTAGAATAGCTAGGAACATGGGAGTTAGTTAATGATAACATTCTAACCATAAATCACAGTTTCCTTTCTCAAACCTTTCATTGAGCAGTGTGTCTGTGTATGGATAGTTCAATTGAAATGTGTTTGTGTTATTTCTACCTGTGTGAGTGACAGATTAGTTAGTGAGCCGTTTCTGAAACTGAACAAGCTAATACTTCTTTAGTCACTATAGCAAGTACAGTGAATACATTCTTCTCCTTTTTGTTGTATTGATTTCTTCTAGAGGTGTTGACAAGGGCACCATTTTCCTGAAGACAAGCATCACAAAGAAGGCAAGCTAATCAAAACCACAAAAAGTTCAAAGAATAGCTGAACAGAACACCAGCTATAACCAAAGTACGATAAAAACCCTTAATGAAAAACATTTTGGAGTTTTAAGATAAAAATCCATGAATAAATATGCCTCTTAGACTTCTGCAGTTAATCATGTTTTGTATAATACCTGGAATATAGTCAAAGATTTCCACCTAAGGAAATTGGGCCTGATTCTCAGTTATTGTGAAATCTCTTTACACTGTTCTCACAAGTGGCCTTCAAATGGGTTTAAATTACACTGAATTTCCCAGCACAGTTTATAAAGATGATTATTGCTCTGTTTCTACATAGCTTTTATGTTACATATTATTTACAACTGTATGACATCAGAACAAAGTGAGCTAAACTACTACTAGATCTGAATCCTTCACTTGCATTGTTGGAAACAGCAGACAGCTGCACATGTAAATTACCATACAACTTGTGGGGAAGTGGAGAATGAGAGACTTCGAGTTGAATTTGAAGAACAATTGGGAAATTTTAGTTTAAATAGCTTTTGAAAGAGATCCCCAAAAGAAAAACAGGCATTTTAATGCTATCTAATGGTATGTTAAAAAGACAGTTAAGAAAAATTGTACAACCTTCAAACAGAAATATGATCATTCTCCGTTTCAGTAGAAGACTGGAATTTACAGATTATCCACATGCAAGATCTCTGTTTACATTAATTTCAAAGCAGACCAGAATAGCCTCCCTCCTGTTAACACCTTGTGTTCTGTTGTGAAGCTGTCATTTGATATTGGGCTTCTGCTGTCATTTACACAAAGACAACCTGTTTGGAGTGGGAGGGCAGAATTTGGCCCAAAATTTTAGCTGTTACTAAGTGGTGCTTAAATGTCTGAGGAAAAATGTCTTTTCCAAAGTTATCAACATTTAAAATGGGGTTAAAATGAATGTCCTGGCATAATTTTAAGTGTATTTTTCACCAATGTTCCCTGTAAGCTGTGTATTTTTGTAGGATGAAGACCTCATTTACAAGCTCTTCGAAGAATGGATCTGGCCACAAACTAAAGCCATGTGTTAATATGCTATGGGGCTTTTACTATTTGACTTGGTGACACACACAGTATGAAAGTTCCAAACCAGGAGAACTTTTATCTGTTTTCACAAGTCTCTGTTTCACTTGTATAACATGGATCCTAAATAGTCATTTAAAATACCCATAACCAACCACCTGGGCTACGTCTACACTGGCCCCTTTTCCGGAACATGTAAATTTCAGCAGTCGTCGTAGGGAAATCCGCGGGGGATTTAAATATCCCCCGCGGCATTTAAATAAAAATGTCCGCCGCTTTTTTCCGGCTTTTAAAAAAACCGGAAAAGAGCGTCTAGACTGGCCCCGATCCTCCGGAAAAAGTGCCCTTTTCTGGAGGCTCTTATTCCTACTTTGAAGGAATGCCGCGGGGGATATTTAAATCCCCCGCGGATTTCCCTACGACGACTAGTGAAATTTACATGCCCCTTCCGGAAAAGGGGCCAGTGTAGACGTAGCCCTGGTGTTTTACTTCCCTTTCTATTTCCAGGGATTGTTTGTGGCTTTGTGTGCTGTCTGTTGCTTTATTACTTACTTTTACTCTTCTATATTGGTGCACTATCAATTGAATTTAGAATTGACATCCCAGAAAACCTGTATAAGACAGAGTGAATGCCTTTTACTATACTTTCCAATTCTGGGTTCCTGTTGTCCCTCTCCAGCTCATCTGTTGAAGTGGGTTTTGTCCAAGAAAGCTCACAATGTTACATATATATTTGTTATTCTCAAAGGTGCCACAGGACTACTAATTGTTTTTAAAGTTACAGACTAACACAGCTACCCCTCTGAGACTGAGCAAATATGGGTATGTCTACACTACAAAGTTAATTCGAACTAACGGACGTTAGTTCGAATTAACTTTGATAGGCACTACACAAGCACTGTGCTAGTTCGAACTTAATTCGAACCAGCGGAGCGCTTAGTTCGAACTAGGTAAACCTCATTGTACGAGGACTAAGCCTAGTTCGAACTTACTAGTTCGAATTAAGGGGTGTGTAGCCCCTTAATTCGAACTAGTGGGAGGCTAGCCCTCCCCAGCTTTCCCTGGTGGCCACTCTGGCCAACACCAGGGAAACTCGTATGCCCCCCTCCCAGCCCCGGACCTCTTAAAGGGGCATGGGCTGGCTACAGTGCCCGTGCCAGGTGCAAGCCTGCCAGCACCCAGCCAGCAGACCCTGCACCTGGCACGGCTCGAGCCACCCACCCAATGCCCCCCAGCCCTCCCCCTCTTCCCGGGACCAGGCTGGCGGCTCCCGGGAGCTTGCCCGGGACCGCAAGAGGCGGGCACCCGCCTGGTCTAGTGCGGACATCGTGGACCTCATCCACGACCTCCGCACTAGGCACAGGAAAGTGGCTGGCTAGGGCAGGAGAGCTGCCAGCCTGGCCACCCAGGAGCAGGTGTGCATGAAAATCAAGTTGGTCCACTGAGACCCCCGACCCTGAGCCCTGAGCTTACAATGGCCATACTGGGTCAGACCAAAGGTCCATCTAACCCAGTAGCCTGTCTGCCGACAGCAGCCAACCCTAGGGACCCTGGAGGGGATGGACCGAAGACAGTTACCAAGCCATTTGTCTCGTGCCATCCCTCTCCAGCATTCCACAAACTTTGGGCACGGACACCACTCCTACCCCCTGGCTAATACCACTCCATGGACCCAACCTCCATGACTTGATCTCACTTCTCTTTAAACTCTGTTCTAGTAGTAGCCTTCACAGCCTCCTGCAGCAAGGAGTTCCACAGGTTGACTCTTTGCTTTGTGAAGAACAACTTTCTGTTACTAGTTTGAAGCCTGCTACCCATTTCTTTCCTTTGGTGTCCTCTATTCCTTCTATTATGGGAACTAATGGAGAACTTTTCTGTATGCACCCTCTCCACCCCACTCATGCTTTTATAGACCTCTATCCTGTCCCCCCTCAGTCTCCTCTTTTCTAAGCTGAAAAGCCCCAGTCTCTTTAGCCTCTCTTCATATGGGACCTGTTCCAAACCCCTCATCATTGTAGTTGCCCTCCCCTCTCCTACCCTCTCTCTTCCCCTCTCCCACCTCCTTTTCTCAGTCTCTCCTAGTTTTGTTCAATAAAAAGAGATTATGTTTTTGAACACAATTGTCCTTTATTTTGTACATCAGGAAGGGGGGCTAGGGAGGGGTAAGTGGAAAGAGGTGAGGGAGGAATGGGGTACGAGCTCCCGATGGGGAGGACTGGGCTGGCTCTGCGAGCTTCTGGGGGTGGAACCTCTCCTGCAGCCCCCCGATTGCCCCCTCTCCCCAGATGGCAGCCTGCAGCAAGTGCAGCCAGTCTGATGGCCGAGTGCTTTGATGTGCCCAGTGTGGGCACTCAGGGCACTCCAAGCCAGGACTGCTTTGCAAGTGGGGCACCCCTGAGAACTGTCTGTCTGGGGTGGGGGTCGGGACCCTTTAAGCACAGTCCTCGGCTAGCCTGAGACAGCAGCTCCATGCTCTAAGTCCTCCTCTGATGCGCTGCCGGCACTGCTTCCGGCCATCCTTAACCCCGGTTCAGGGTCTGTGTGGACAAGTTAGTTCGAATTAGCAAAACGCTAATTCGAACTAGTTTTTTAGTCTGGATGCGTTAGTTCAAATTAGCTTAGTTCGAATTAACTAATTCAAACTAAGTTAGTTCAAATTAGTGCTGTAGTGTAGACATACCCTCTTGTATTAATATTTGTAAGGACAGCATGACTATTTCTAGTTGACTCATATATTTGTTTAGCAGCTTAATATCTGAACTATGTGTGGATAATACCCATGCAGGAGGGATAGTTTTGTGAAATGCAAAAGTGTGTAGCATGCTACTGTTTTGGCAAATGGTAATTTTTTGAGAGCTGCTTTAGTAGAAATTCTGAAGATTTAGTGGTCTGTGGGAATAGGTTGTTAAATTGGAGCTCTGGTGCATATTTTTTATGCTTTTACTTAATGGCCATATCTTTGATTTATTTATATAGTTTTTTTTTCAGTATGCCCCATTTTGGTCTGTTTACCAGTTTGAGTTGTTAGAAAGGATAATAAACTACATGTAGTAGGTTAGTCTCAATTTTCTTTGTATTTGATATTATACAGGCAGTCCCCGACTTACGCGGATCCGACTTACGTAGGATCCACACTTACGAACGGAGCTTTCTCGCCCCGGAAGTCGGGGCGAGAAAGCCCCGTTCGTAAGCTGCTCCGGTGCCCCTGGTCTGCTGGAGACCGTCTCCAGCAGACCAGGGGCACCGGGCGGGTTCCCGCGCTTCTGAGGCTTTGCCAGAGCAAAGCCTCAGAAGCGCGGGAACCGCTGCTGCTGCCCCTTGAGACCCGGTGCCTGTGGTCTGCTGGGGACGGTCCCCAGCAGACCACAGGCACCCGGACTGAAGCCGCAGCCGCGGGGGGGTCCCGCGCCTGTGAGGCTTTGCCAGAGCAAAGCCTCAGAGGCGCGGGGAACCGCCGCTGCTGCCGCTTTGACTGAAGCGGCAGCAGCGGCGGTTCCCCGCGCCTCTGAGGCTTTGCTCTGGCAAAGCCTCAGAGGCGCGGGACCCCCCGTGGCTGCGGCTTCAGTCCGGGTGCCTGTGGTCTGCTGGGGACCGTCCCCAGCAGACCACAGGCACCCAGACTGAAGCCGCAGCCGTGGCTGGGTCCCTCGCCTCTGAGGCTTTGCGGCTCTGCTCCCCGTGTCCCTGGACTGCTGGGGGGGGGGGGCGCAGCTAGTGTGCCCCCCCCCCAGCAGACCAGGCTTTTGTTTTGGACTCTGGGGCAGAGCAGCTGGGGCGCTGCCGATTGGTCCTGCAGCGCCCGTGGGCACTACTGGACCAACCCGGCAGCACCCCAGCTGCTCTGCCCCAGGTCCTGATTCAGCCGCTGCTGGTCAGTTTCAGCAGCGGCTGAATCAGGACGTCTGGGGCAGAGCAGATGGGGTGCTGCCGGGTTGGTCCAGTAGCACCCCAGCTGCTCTGCCCCAGGCGTCCCCAAGTCAGCTTCTGCTGAAACTGACCAGCGCTGACTACAGGAAGCCCCAGGCAGAGTTGCTCTGCCCCGGCTTCCTGGAATCAGCTGCTGATCAGTTTCAGCAGCAGCTGACTTGGGGACGCCTGGGGTTCTTAAGTTGATTCTGTATGTAAGTCAGAACTGGCGGTCAGTTTCAGCAGTGTCTGAATCTGGACGCCAGTTCCGACTTACATACAGATTCAACTTAAGAACAAACCTACAGTCCCTATCTTGTACGTAACCCGGGGACTGCCTGTATAAACATCTTTAGCATTGCTTCTCATTAATTATCCCTTGTTTTAATATTTTTCATCTTTCATACCTATGAACTGTTTAAAATACATATTTAAATCTAGACTTTTTGTTTGTACTGGTAGTGCACATCCACACATTACCTCAATATTGGTGTTGCACATAAGAAAATTCAAGCTGCCAAAAAGAAAATTCAACCCACCCAAAAGAAAATTCAACTCTCTCTAGGTTGGAAATATTATAGGGAACACTGGTTTTCACTATAACAAATCAATGATTAGTTTCAGTGGATCAGAAACAATTTATATAACCTTCTATTAGTCATAGTCACAAGCAAGACTCACTTGTTCTTTTGCCATCATTGCAGGTTCAGAGAGACAGGAAGAAAATGTAGATGGTCAACACTACAGACTCTTGTCAGCATAGCTATGTTGGGGCATGATACACTCTAAATTATGCTGGCAGAAACCCCAGGGTAGATGCATCTATACTTCTGTTAGCATGGCTAGTCTTGTTCTGGTAGGTAATTGTATGGTACCAGGAGAATTCTTATGTTGGCATACACTGTGTCAAATAAGAGGCCCTGTCCCTGGAGCTACACCAGTACAGATGCAGAGCTTGTGTAAGGTAGACAAGGCTTTACTCTTTTACTGTTATTCCCAGGACCCAGTGTTCAGAGCTGGCAAAACATGTAGTAAATCAGTGGTTCCCAACCTTTTTTATGCCAGGGATGGCAAACCCATTCATAAACTTTTGGCGGACCAGCAACATTTTATTTGCATATTGATTATGCAAATAATTAACATGTAAATATGAAAGTTAAGTTACTGGTCTGCCAAAAGTCCTGGTGGCTGTGAACAACTGGCCTCAGGTTCCTTATGCCCCTTCACCCTTTAGATAGAATCCCCACCACCAGACTCCGCCTCTGTGCCAGCCTCTTGTTTCTGGCCATGGGGCCCTGTGGCCCCAAAACCTGGTGGCAGCCACAGCCCGCCCAATACAGCCACAGTCTCGGCAACAGCTGCACCTCAATGCAGTCCTGGCTTCAGCCCTCTCTGCCACATGGCTCCGACCCTGGGAGCAGATGGGGCTGCTGCTGCATGGCAGTTGCTGAGACTGTACCATGGTACTAGAAATAACACCGTGACCCTGCCTCCAGTCCCAGAACATGGGGCAGTACATCCAGTGTACCAGGTTTGGAGCCGAGGCTATTTTTAGTACCACGGTCTGGCCCCAGCAGCCACCACACAGCCACAGCCCCAGCTGCTCCCGGGGGCAGGGCCATGTGGTGGACACAGCCGGAATCGGGAATGGAGCCGGAGTCACAGTCCTATTTTTAGTACTGCGGCCCAAACTCCAGCCTTAGAAGCCGCCTCTGCCCTGCCCCACCCCTGGGAGCAGCTGGGACTGCAGCTGTGCAGCTCTGCTGAGGGGGATTTCCTGAAGTAAGTAGTAATCTCAGAATAAGATGCTACTTACTTCAGGTAAAGATGGCAGAATGTGGCCCACTTTAATACTGATTCTTTTTACTAAAGTGCTATCATTTTACTGCAAACTATTGTATTGCTTTGTTCTGAAATCACACTTTTGAGAGAGATGTTAGAGAGGAAATTATATGATTTAATTAAATCTGGAAGTGCCTGAGTTTGTTTATTATTGTGTTAATCTGTCTATCAAAAAGTCTTGCCCAACTTCAGATTGCCAGAATGCTTCATAAACACAGGAAAAAGTATTGTTGAAGGAAGATATTGGGAGTCTGTGTGTGTTTCATGATAGTGTCCGAAGTTCTAGAAGTCTTCTGCTTATTTTTCTCCAGAAGCCCAATGATCACCTTGAGTCAAGAAACAGTTCTCCAAAGCAAGGTGGCATAAAAGTATTGTTCTGCTGTTTGTAGACTCTGACCATTATCCAATAGTCATTTCTATAGCCTCTTTTTAATGAATGGGATTTGATAGTCAGCACTTATCTCTTTTACTATATATCAGTTGTTCTTGCACAGTGTTAAAATTATCTTCAAATCAATGTATCTCTTTGAAGTAACTTTGCTCGTAGGTGTTATTCATGTTGGCAGGTGCGGTAGGAGGCGGATCAGTAGCATTCTTCCATCAGTCTTTTTTCTTGGTAAGAAAACCAAACTGGATTGGAGTTTGAAAACAAGAGAAGAAAGGATGAATACACTATTCCTTTAGAAGTTTGCCTCAGGACAGTTTGGCATGCTACCTGACCAACACTGAATTCACACTTTGTGCAATAGAAAATTTTCGATTTTGAATTTGACAAGACATTGGTATCTTTGCAAAGTCAGAGAAATCCTGTCTTTCATTATTCTCACATTGAGGTATTGCATAATAAATAATTACATTTCCTAGCTAATTCCTTGCTATTCATTGAACACTCTCTAAAGAGGTAAACACCATACTATTGTTTCTTCCTCTCATCCAAACAAATCATTAGCCCTAGAACATAATGTATTATGATAAGATATCATGATTTCACTTTCAGAAAGATACAGGGCTCGGGAATAAAAGTAAAGCAGGGCAGAGATGTAGGAGAAAATATTAATGTGTTTTAAAAGTTGTGAACTAAATTGAATACAGGCAGTCCCCGGGTTACGTACAAGATAGGGACTGTAGGTTTGTTCTTAAGTTGAATTTGTATGTAAGTCGGAACTGGTACATATTGTAGGGGAAACTCTAGCCAAACATTTCTCCAGAGCTCAGTTTTATTCTCCCACACCTCACTTCCCTCAGTCCTTTATTCTCAAGCTGAGGTGTCTGCTGAGAAAAGCCGCTCCGTGTCTCCCTGGTCTGCTCGGGAGGGGCACTAGCTTCGCGTCTCCCTGGTCTGCTGAGGGGAAGCAGCTTGTGCAGGGTTGCCTCACCCCGTTTGTAAGTAGGGATCCGATGTAAGTCGGATCCATGTAACCCGGGGACTGCCTGTACTTGTTAATACCTGAACAAAGATCTCTATTAATTCTCTGTGGCTGTGTCTAGACTACACCTCTCTGTCAACTGAGAGATGTAGATTAGGCATGTCGAAATTGCTAATGAAGCAGGGATTAAAATATCCCATGCTTTATTAGCATAAATATGGCCACTGCCTTTTTCTGAAACTGATCTCAGTTAACAGAGAGATATAGTCTAGACATACCCAGAGATAAAGTATGGGTTATAGTAGTAGTAGAGAATACTATCAATATGTACAAGCTACCTACTTATACTTACTGGTATTTTTTGCTGTGCAGCAGCTGTGCAAGTTTCACAGTCGCTCACTAATGTACTTCAGTCTTGACTTGGAGGGACTTGTCCAGAAATCCTTTGCTTCAGTGACACTACCAGCAAGACCTAGCAGATTTTATGATAATTTTCTTCTTTATGACACAGACATATGAATTTGCAGAACTTTTTTTTTTAAATGACATATAAAGCAATTCTCTTGGAGCACATCTATACTACATGGAAGATTACCGCTGCCATGATTTTGAGGTTTGATTTAGCTGGTCCTCCTAGATCAAATTCAAAGGGTGCCCTCATTAGCGCCAGTACTCCCATGCCTCATGAGAAGTCAGGGAAGCCAAAAGGAACATTTGCTTCCATTGACCTTCTGCCATTTGGGCTATGTCTAGACTGCAAGCCTCTTTCGAAAGAGGCTCTTTCGAAAGATACTTTCAAAAGAGCCTCTTTCGAAAGAGAGCGTCTAGACTGCACGCGGAACTTTCGAAAGAGCAAGCCGCTTTTTCGAAAGAAAGCACCCAGTGAGTCTGGATGCTCTCTTTCGAAGAAGCCCTATTTAAATTCAAGAACGCCTTCTTTCGAAAGAAGCACTTTCGAAAGAAGGCGTTCTTCCTCGTGAAATGAGGTTTACCGCCGTCGAAAGAAAAGCCGCGTTCTTTCGATTTAATTTCGAAAGAACGCAGCTGCAGTCTAGACGCAGGTGAAGTTTTTTCGAAAAAAGGCTACTTTTCCCGAAAAAACCCCTTAGTCTGGACACAGCCTTGGATGGGGATATAAGATATGGCAACTCCAGCTATGTAATTTACGTAGCTGGAGTTGCATTTCTTACTTCAAGCCTTCCATGTATTGTAGACCAGGTTTTAGTGTTTAATAGGATCTGTATGTTCTATGTAGCTTACGTGTCTCCCAAAATAGAACTAACAAGTAACATGTGAAGTAGCAATTCAGGAAAACATCTCGATCATCTGCTATAGCTGGTCATTATATCAGAATATGAGGTTCATACTATCCTTGAAGCTTTTATAATGTACATAAAATTACCACTAGCTAGTAAATGATAAATATTTTGTGAAATATTTGAGAATGTTTCAAAATGTATAAATATATTTTAAATACTCAGCGTATTAACTCCTGATTATACATTACAGACTAAGGGTATGTCTACACTACCCCCCTAGTTCGAACTAGGGGGGGGGGGGTAATGTAGTCATACGAAGTTGCAAATGAAGCCCAGGATTTGAATTTCCCGGGCTTCATTTGCATGAAGCCGGCCGGTGCCATTTTTAAATGCAGGCTAGTTCGGACTCCATGCCGCGCAGCTACACACGGCACGGATTAGCAAGTTCGGATTAGGCTTCCTAATCCGAACTAGCTGTACACCTTGAACTAGCTGTACACCACAAGGTGGAACGAGGTGTACAGATAGTTCGGATTAGGAAGCCTAATCCGAACTAGCTAGTCCATGCCCCGTGTAGCCGCGCGGCATGGAGTCCGAACTAGCCGGCATTTAA
Organism: Pelodiscus sinensis; assembly: GCF_052426305.1. Classification (NCBI taxonomy): domain Eukaryota; kingdom Metazoa; phylum Chordata; order Testudines; family Trionychidae; genus Pelodiscus; species Pelodiscus sinensis. The sequence continues at coordinate 91,486,379 of NC_143053.1, forward strand.
AAATGGCGCCGGCTGGCTTCATGCAAATGAAGCCCAGGAAATTCAAATCCCAGGCTTCATTTGCAACTCCGTATGACTACATTACCCCCCCTAGTTTGAACTAGGGGGGTAGTGTAGACATACCCTAAGGAAGTACAAGGGAGAATTTATACCCTTCAGTGCATGGAGGGAATTTGCCACAAAGTATTCAATAAAAAGAGTTGAGATATTTGTCATTCAAATACAGTTATACAGTAAATTGTCTACATATGTATCAAGGAAATGCAAAATTAAAACAAGAGCTTGGATTATTATTCATTATGTTTTAAAAATTGCCTATATTTGTAAAACAAAGGTCAAAAAGATTGTTGATCATTACCGTAAAGAGAGAGCTTTAAAATACAATTTTATTAAGATACATAATAAACTCTTTTTATACTCCTAGTTCTCTTCCCTTTTCTAAGTAACAGCAGAATTTAGGACTTGATCCTGCTCTGTGATTTAGGGCACTGCACATGTACAGAGCGCTTCCTTTGAAGAGCTCAAAATGTAGAAAATACTAAGTAGTTAAGCCTTGTAAAACCTTTAAAGGTATGCAAATCGGACACATTTTGACACTGAGTAAACGGAGACTTTAACTGTTTAAGTTCTTTGTCTAAGAAAGATGACATTGCAATATAAGAAAGACATGGAAGCCTGATTGCATACTGCATCTACATATTGATAATATTAGTAGAGCACAGTGAGTTTAGATAGCTCTCTCTCTTGAGTATTTTCAGTTACCAGAAGTCAGTGGAAGGAGAGAGAATGCCAGTAAGTACATTTCAGAAGATGCTCAGCAGCATAGATGATTAGTCCCATATGCATTACTTAGAATTTACTGGACACATTTTTCTTTTTCCTCTTTTATAATTTCTGGTTTGTTTTTTTCTCTGCTTTTAACTGGCTGAAGAGAGAAGTGGAAATGCCCAAACACTTGTTCTCCACAGAATTTTTTTGTATGGAAATTTGGATCCAATCAAGTAAGAATTGTTAGAAATATAATGACAGAGCATGTCCTAGACTGGAGAGATTTCTTGCACTGTTATGCAGACAATGACATAGACAGATGCTATAGGTGAAATACAAATATGTATTCAAACTACTGGGTGATTCTCAAAACCAAAGTGAAATTTCACAATATTATGGTTGAGGTTGTCCTGGTAGATCTCCTGCTCCATCAATAATGATAACTGTTCATCTACGTGCATATGCTCCTCTGTATGTTGTGCTAGGTTGCACAAACAACCACCATAGCAGACTCGAAGAAAGCCTCCCAAAGACCATTAAATCAGATAAGAATTGAAGGCACCAGGCTAGGTTTTTGTAAATGAATCACAGTTATATATTTTGAAATATATTTTGAAATAATGGGCGCATTTAAAATAGTGCTGGTGTTTAGACATAGCCTAGTATTGCTAGCACTGCTAAAACACATGAAACACATAAATACATTCTACCAGGAGAGTATAAAATATATTTTGAAATAATGGGTGTTCTATTCCGGTGTCCTTGTAATCATCATTCCATGAGGGTTAAGGGACTTCTCAGAATATCACTTTATTTTGAAATTACCTCAAAACAAACTATGCAATTTGCTTATTTATTTTATTGATAAATTTACAAATTTATTTTGAGGTAAGTGTGCAATGTAGATTACACCCTTACTGTCCCAGACACTGGCTTGCAGGCAAACATCTTGACTAGGCATACCTGTTACTCACAATATAACTTTTGATCACTTTGGTTCAGGCATCAGGACTTACACTAGGTCCATGCTTCATGCTCTTTCTCCTATAATGGTTAGCTTATTATGATTTTAAATGGAACATATAGGCACATTGTTACAAGTAAACCTTAAAACGAGTAGAACAACAATAGACTAGAGAAAATAATTCTTCTATTCTCTCAGCTAATATATGTATTAAATAGCAATTAGCACTTTGTGTATTTTTTTCCATCATTTTGTTGCACCACTCTCAAACTTTTCTGGCTACTGTGGCTCTTCTAGATCTGACAAAAATACTTACTACTTAATTTGTGATCAGAGGATTTTTTTTGGAAGTCAGTACTGTTTCTTTAAACAGTAGATCAGACTAGTGAATGGTACACAAACCTCTGATGATTGTTTTGAAATGGGAAGGTATGATGTGAAATAATGTTGACTTTAATATTCTCTTGAATTTCTCTAGGAAGAGACTGACGAGTTAGAAGACATTGACAAAGGACTGGGAGCTTACAACATCACAAAATACATGTACACTTCTGTAGGGGTCAAAGGCTGTTATTTTAAGGAATTAAATTGTAGTATGCAATCTAGAGTAGTTAAGTTATTTTGTGTATTGAAATTTTGAGAAATACATTGAACTAGTTTATCTTCATAAATGTATTAAAAGATTAAACAAGTAGATATAAGACAAATAAAAGTTTAAGCAAAATATGTCACTAGCCAAGCTAATTTATTGGTTTCTACGTCTAATTTATAATGGCCAAATTCAGGTTACATTTGAAACATAATTTAAAAATCGATAGTTTGATTAATCTGGGTCATCCATTGCTACACTTAGTATTTAAATAAAAATGAGCAAATTACGGAAAACAATTATTTTACGGTTTACAGAAAAATTAAGGAGAGAATGAGCTCCCTTCAGTTTGATCTGTCTGGCTTACAGTTTGCTGAAAGTAGAATCTATGACTTCCCTAGGTTTTATGGAAACACAGTTCTTAAAATAATTTTTTGCTAACTTCTGTTTGACTGCATGTTCATCTATCAACTTTTGGTCAATCAAACTTTTATTTTTCTGATATTTACTTTCCCTCACTCCTCAACACAATGCCTGCATCTTTTTGGGGAACTGGCACAGACACAGCAATTTCTATAATCTCACACTTTTAAGCAGCTTTAGAATAATGTTGGTTTAACCCAGAGATCTTTTACCATTTAAATAGTGGATGTAGGACTTATATATATGACCCTTTAAGTTGCAGCAAGCTGGGGTGTGAATCCATGCTAGCAATCTATCTAATGAACAGATAGTGGATATTACCAAGGTCTACATGAACTATTAGTTCATGGCAGGGTACTATAGAGTACATTTTCTCTCTCTCTCCCTCTCTCTCACTCACACACACACACAAACACAGGCACATTTGCTGTGAACAGAAGGTCATGTAGAGAAACCTTTAGAGGTTTAGTTAGTGTCTCACTTAGGGAACAATTATTAACACACTCGTCATGCAAGGGTTTGATTCAAGTGTCCAGGATTTGCTCTACAGAATAATTTTTGTACCCTTTTCTTCTCTCAGGATATGTCTACACTACCACCCTAGTTCGAACTAGGTGGTTAATGTAGTCATACGAACTTGCAAATGAAGCCCAGGATTTGAATTTCCCGGGCTTCATTTGCATGTTGCCGGGCGCCGCCATTTTTAAATGTCCGCTAGTGCGGACTCCGTGCCAGCGGCTACACGCGGCACGAACTAGATAGTTCGGACTAGGCTTCCTATTCTGAACTATCTGTATGCCTCGTTCCACGAGGAGTTCAGCTTGCTGGATCAATGGCCAGAGGCATGACATATTAATCTTAAAGTCTAGTGTATCCATGCCATATACCAGCTCACAGCTTAAACAGGAAGTGCCATGTGATAAGGAACTTGTAGGCCAATTTCTGCTGAGGAGCCAGACATAAGTTTTTTAGGATGCATTTATACTGCACCCTTAGCTCAAAATAAGATACACAATTTGCACTACGCAAATTGTGTATCTTATTTTGATTCTTTTTCAAAATAGGCTATTTCAAAATTTGGCATGTCTACACAGTGCCAAATTTTGAAATAAAATACTGTTTCAAGATGTCCCTTATCCCTCATGTAATGAGGTTTACAGGGATGCCGAAATAGCGTGTCTGCTATATTTCATAATAGCAGATGGGTTCAAAAGACGCAGGGTAGCTATTTCGGGATACTTCTGGTATCCCGAAATAGCATTCCAGTGTAGATGTATTCATAGCTGTTTATAAGCTATAAAAGGTGGAAACACCTCCATTTTATCTCTTTCCTGCTCCAAACCTCTGCACTGTGGAATATACTTATACTAATGGGAGAATCCTAACCAAAGGATTGACGAGCTTTAAATGATTTGGAACAACCAGAGACTTAACTTAAACCAATAGGTTATTCCATCACAGCTACATGACTGAACTAAGGATTTTTCATTTATTGTTTGTATTGACTCTTTTTATTTGAACTCTTTGGATATGTGTAGACCGCAGAGTTTTTCCAGGATACTGGAGGTGTCCCAGAAAAGCTCTGCCGCATCCAGGGAACATGTCTGCTTTTCCAAAAAAAATGTCAGAAAAGCAGACACATTTTTTGGCATCCCTGTAAACCTTGTTCTATGAGGAGAAGGGATGCTCTGAAAGAGGTTTTTTCTGACATCTGGCCCAGTGTAGATGGGCCAAATGTCATAAAAGCCTCTTTCAGAAGAAAAGCAGAAAAAATACACAATTTGCATTTCGCAATTTGCATATCTTTTTCTGACTTTTCTTTGTAGTCTAGACACAGCCTTCTTTCTTTCTTTCTTTCTTTCTTTCTTTCTTTCTTTCTTTCTTTCTTTCTTTCTTTCTTTCTTTCTTTCTTAGGCTACATCTAGACTGCAAGCCTCTTTCGAAAGAGGCTTTTTTGAAAGATACTTTCGAAAAAACTTCTTTCAAAAAAGAGCATCTAGACTGCAATCTCTTCTTTCGAAAAAGTGAGCCGCTTTTTCAGAAGAGAGCACCCAGGCAGTCTGGATGCTCTCTTTCGGAAAAGCCCTATTTGCATTCAAGAACCCCTTTTTTCAAAAGAGCACTTTTGAAAAAAAGGCGTTCTTCCTTGTGAAATGAGGAGTACCGCCATTGAAAGAAAAGCCACGTTCTTTCTATTTAATTTTGAAAGAACGCGGCTGTAGTCTAGATGCAGGTGAAGTTTTTTCAAAAAAAGGCTACTTTTTTCAAAAAAACCCTGCAGTCTAGACACAGCCTTATTGGCAACAGCATGATTTTTTGTAAGATCTGAGTTCTATATTGCCTATGGCATGTGGCTAGTCCTTTTGGTTCAGAAGAACTCTTTTATTTGATTAAATTGATTTGGTAGTGATACAAGAACTGGAATGCCTACGGAAACTACTTTTATGATTTCTTCTTAGACATGGCAGTGGAACAGAAGTTTACTTTTTTTGTTTGTTTGGTATATCTTATGGGAGAATAGCTACCATCTTTGACAGTTGTCTGTCCTATATCTCATCAGTTTTTCCTGAATTTGATTTTCTTATTTGTGAGCTACAAAAGCATGGCTACACCAATAAACACATGTTTATTAACTCAGCAGCTATAATTTATTCTACAGCATCTGTCAAAAGCTTTATAGAAATTCATGGTGATTCAATATGATGGGCTAGGGACCACTGGAGACAATTGAAAAAGAGGGACTTTCAAATGCTCCATGCAGCCATGGAGAGAAAAGGAGGGGATATTGGCAGGAAAGGTGGGGATTTACTTTACCAGCCTCAGGTTCTGGTTCCTCCTGTGACATACCAGGAGGCAGTTGATAGACATATAGAATAAAATGCTTCCCCTTCCTCTGGGTCTTCTGGGCTTCCCCCTTCTCCATGGTCACCACATCCAGCTTGCCTGCTCCACCCTTGTCAGCATCCCATGAGACAATGAGGCCTCTGGTGCTGAAGTGGTGATCATGAGTCACCTTAGGCTCGCTACTGGGAACCCTGGAAAGTGTCCAGCTAAACTCCTTGAGGATTGGGCATGTTGGAGGACCCCTCCTTGAGGGACTGCAGGAGTCTTTTGCCCACTCGTACAAGATCTTCAGGTGCTCTATCCATTCCCACACTGGGCTGGAGGTCAGTGTATGCCTGTCTGTGCTGGCCTTGCTGATACTTCCCAGAACAGGTGTAAGTTCCTGGTGCTCCAGGAGCAGTTGTGAAAGATGGTGAACTCCCACCACACATTTTTGAAAACCTGAATATGCTCAGCTGACCAGGCAGCTGCTCTCAGAGGAATACTGGTTCACCAGTACTGGTCAAAGGAGTGCAGGTGAAAGCTGAATTGATCAGCACAGCTCACTGCTCCTGGTGACAAGGGGACAGGATTTTTACAGAATTAGGTATGGATAAGGCATGAAATAATTCATTATGTGACCAAGGGATTGTGAACTATTGAACTTGGGCCCAAGTACAAGCACATTGCCCCCATTCATATCACACACTGGCATGGGAATTCAGCCGTGCCACTACCTGAAACATGTTCATACCCACACTCCTCAAGTGGGCTAGCTTTCTTGCCTGATATACTCCTTGAAAGCTGGAAGGTGCAGAAGGTGTTGGCACAACTATCAGCATGGAACTGGATCTAATCACCAGTCTAGATGAAGCTTAAGAGATGGGAGCAACATCTAGTAGCAGGGAATATTCTTCTCCTAATAACCTTTTGCCTACAAACCAGAAAACTGCTTCAAACATTTCCTAGATGTGGCAGCTTTTATTAAATTTTTAACAAGACATAAGTCCTGAGTGTTTGGCCTATGTTTCAGACAGTAATTTTCTGAAAGGACTTCAAGTCCTAGGATGTTTAATTCAACACATTTAGTACAAGACTAAATTTGTTTTAAAGATAAATTTCTGGGAGGGGATAGAGAAAATGTATATTTAGAATATTGAATGGTAGAGTTTTGTTAAGTTTGGCTGTGGCTAGCTTTGTATAATATTTTGATGTGAGGCTGCTAGGTTACAATGAAATTAGAATTTGGATTTGAGTGGGCACATGTGATTTCAGTGGGTTGGCAAGTGGGGCAGGAGTACTGTCAATCCAATCAACTGCCAACTGGTGGGTGTCATCTTGGATGTCATCCCAAAGTGGTACTTTTAGTAAACAGCATTACAGCACTACAAAATGCAAATAACCTCATACTGCGACATCATTACAGCAAGTACTGAGGTGGTAATTTTGGAAAGTATATAAAATAAACATGGTTGCTTTGTGTATCCAAATGCCTGCTGATAGGTGGCAAGCCTGCTGTTATTTTTTCTTTGAACATCCTTTTGTTTTGTTCTGTCTCTCTTTACAAACGTATGTGCACATCACTGTCTGCTGCATTTAAAAAAAAAGACTTAACTATTAAAATGTTAGGAGTCCTACAAGTGCTTAGACAGAATTCTGTGGTGCAAATGACTAATTCAAGCACTACACCCTGAGACTACAACAGGGATGAATTTGGTAGAAGCTGGGCACCCTTATTACATAAAAGACTCCAATCTTGCAATAAAAGCCATACAGATCAACTGCTGCATTTGCACAGAGCCCCTTGACTTCATTGTGTACAGGCATAATCAACGGCAGGATCAGAGATAGAGGTCTGCTGCAACTAACACAACAATCTTTAAGATGGAAGACATTAAATCTAAATCAGATTGAGATCATACACACACATTACTAATCAAATAATAGTTACAGCTAAACAAAGAGTTCGTTCTCTGCTTGTGCGATATCCAGGGCTACATAGACATTTATTCTCAACTACACTCAATACTATGAACTGTGGAATTTACTTGATGGCTGTTTCTGCAATTGCTCACTTTCTTGGCTGACTGCAAGTACTCTAAATTTCAGCTGTGCTGCAGAATTGTGACTGATCAGAGAAGCCACATATTGGTTTTAGTTCCCTGACAGGATGTGTCTCCAAGCACTTGCTCTGTAAAGTTTGAAATCATCTACAGACCGGATCTCTTCTTAGTTCATGCAAAGCAAAGCGAAAGGGGATGTTATGAAAATGTACAACCTTCTCATGTGAAAAAAGTGAAAAATGAGGGCAAACATAACAGGAGTTAAAAATACCTACTAGATAGGTCAGAGTAAAAGATAAGAAGTAGCAGCCATTACAAAATCATCACATAAGGGCTGGAGTTGTCATTCCCTACTAAAGATATAGAGTCAGCCTCAGAAATGTATGCTTGAAATAGTTCTTGTAAATGATCAACCTTGGAGTTGAGAAAGAGACGGAAGACTGCCCAAATGAGTTATGACTGTGGAAGGAAGTAAATTTGCATCTTACATTCCATCAGCCTCACACCCATGTAAACATATATAGTTCAAATTGATTTAAAGGTTAGTTGAATGTTAGCAAATAATATTTTGGTCAGCTCTAGTAAAACTCAAGAGAGACAAATGAGAAAGAATGCAATCTCACCAGAGAGAAAAAAGGCAAACAGTTATGAGAACTGTAATGTCCAGTGAAACCTGAATAGCAAACATCAAGAGCTTGGAGGATCTTAACCCTCCCCTCAGATCGTGACAAATTTTCATCTTCTAGAAAGTCAGCTGCATTTAACAGCCTAGTAGCTTCCTGCACAGTGGGGGACAACTTAAAGACATCTGAAGCTGATGCTCCATTCCTGCTGTGTTTTTACATCTCCAATAGTGAGGCAGCAGGCAGGCAGGCCCAGCAGAGGGTCTTTATATGTGTACTTGCTTCATGCCAAAATAGGGAATAAACTGTTGAAGTAGAGCAGAAATCAAGAGGAAACTTGAGGTCTTCTGCAGGAAGTTCACCATCTGCCCACATACAAAGCATTCTGCTGGGGGAAAAAATAGAGCTAATGGTCCAAGAACATTCATGGGGAAGTACTAACAATGCATTGAGCAAGGAATCTACAGCTAGTAGATAATGAGCTGATCCAACCAGAACCATTATAGGAGACTCAAGACATTGGAAAAATAGGAAAAGATGAACAAGGGCATGTCAGCAGGGAGAAATTGGACGTTTAATGGGCTATAGGGTGTGAAGAAAGTGTCTAGTCACAGAGTGTATTGAGCAGTTAGAGAAAGAGAGACCACATGAGTGGGAAAGGAAAAGAAGGGAGTGTAAACTAGTAAAAGGTCAACCATTTGACATCAAATTAAGATGGACTCAATGGATATGTCTATACTGCAATGCTATTTCGGGATACCAGAGGTCTTTTGAACGCATCCACTATTTTGCCATCCCTGTAAACCTCATTCTAAAAGGAGTAAGGGAAGGCTCAAAATAGTGCTTTATTTCAAAATAGACTCAAAATAAGCTATGCAATTTCAATAATGCAAATTGCATCTCTTATTTTGAATTTTGGGTAGACACACCCAATATTTCACCTGATATTTGAATCAAGACTTTTGAGTTTTGAAAATATTTGAATCATTTTCTTTTTTCTGCCTTCATTTTCATGTATTTCTGCATTTCCTGATCCCAGCTATTACTGGAAGTAGAATATATGTGAAATCTTACCAGAAAATCTATTCATACATTTCCAGCTCAACTGTACAAATTTAGGTGGTTCAAATCATCTCCCCTTTCAAGTGAGTACAACTTTAAACTACATTTCTCATTGCGCTGATTTATAGGAAATGTGGTTTGGAAGCCTGATGCACCCATTATCTCTGTTGTATAAAAAAGCCTCTGCTTGAGCTAACTTATTTTACATATGCATTTTCTGCAACAACACTAAACTGTAAGGTCTAAGGTTTTAAACTGCAACTCATTGTGATCTTTGTCAAACCTTGCAACTTGCTGTAATCTTTGTAAAACTTTGTAACTCTCAAATTTACTGTAAGCTGTAACCTTTGTAACACTCAGCCACTTTGTTTGTAATTTGCTCTAAACTGCCTTCACCCCTGAGTGATGAAGAGGTGTGTGTGTGTGTGTGTGTGTGTGCGCGCGCGCATGTGTGTTTCTTAGAAGGAGTTAAAATGCTGAGGCTGGAGAACATGCTGATGAGTCATCAGAGACAGCTGCTTTGCTAAATGAAGGAAAGTCTGGTGATGAGGTGTGTGAGTCACAGGAGCCATACAGACACAATATAAAAGGAGAGGGAGCACATGTGAGGTGCTCCCCCCCCCCCCCCATTCCTGAGAAACTCCTCTCTACAGCCAGTGTTTTTCTTGACCAGCTTCCCCAGCCATGATGAGCAGACAGACCCTCCAGGACCGACATGCCTTGGCTCCTTCTGCAACCCATATGCTTGTGTAAGTGTGTGAGTGCCTGAGGGCAGGAATGAATGTGTGTGAATGAGTGAATGAATGGAGGTGTACATGGGCTTGATTGCTTGTGTGTGTGTGTGAGAGAGAGAGATAGCGCTACATCTTCTTTAGTTTATACCTTTAGTGGCAGCTCTATCGTCTTTGGTTTAACCTTGTAGTGCAAATAGTGGAGTGCTAATTCCTCAAAAAATAAACCCATACTAGTGTAACCCTTGGTGGTCTCCAGTGAGAATATTTTTGGGGTATAATCTCCTGTGTAGTCTTCAAGGAAGCCTGCCCCACAGGAAAGAATGGGGGCCCAAACTGCGACTCCCATAAGGCAATGCACTGCAAGGGAAACCTGTTTTTAATATTCAGTTGAACTAACTGAAAACAAAATATCTTGAATGAGCTTAATGGAGTGAAATAGTCCAAATAATCTAAAAGTATATATTACATTTAAATTCTCCTAATGAAAAAGTAGATTTTTTTTTTAGCAAAATCAAAATTCTCCTTGAGAATTTCTATTTTGTAGTAACTGAATAACCCATGAAACCTCCAGTTTCTTCCTGCTGATATGCCATTATTCATCTTCTATATCAATTAAAATAATCTTCCAATAGTGTTTTCCCAGCCAGCTCTTATGTATAAATGTTGGTTGACTCAGTAACGGCCAATTCTGAACAAGTGAATCTCAGGAAAGGAATTTCTAAGAAGATAGTGGCATGGCAGCCCAAAGTAATGAGCACATTTCATGGTTCAGGAGATAAAAGAAAAATGCATTTAGCTGAGTGAGGAAGAGGTGAGCAAACTGGGCATTAAGACTGGAATTACTGGTAGAATGGAGAAGGGGAAGGTGACACAGTGAGAGATTAGGGCAGAACAAAAGCCATGATGGAACCAGGTAAGTATCCAACATGGGGAGTATTTTTTTAATATGATCAGAGATTCAAAGAGGGGGCTGACTTGGAGTACAATTTTCATAGTCACATACTTAATAAACAGTGGGTACCAAGGAGTGCCAACAGTAGGAGAATGAAGTCGTTAAGATGAATAAAAAAAATAAAATAGTGGATTTTATATGATGGACAGTGAAATAAATAACTTTTATATTTTGAAATCATGATGAAGACTTATGTTGACCAATTAGCTGAATTGCAACATGAATATATTGCTTGATTTCTTAAATTTTTCATGCTGCTTTTCCAGGTTTATAATAGCTTCACAAATCAAAATAAAAAGTTTTAGTTCATTTGAACTTCTAACACATTTTAATTGTATTGAAAACTAAATATCTTGTTAACAACCTTTTAATTATTTTAATGAGCTGCAAAGATAAATATTTCTTAAGTAATGGAAGTGATGCTAATTTGGATATACTGTACTTCATTTTTATTTTACTTTTATCAACAATAGATTTGCAAATTCCTAATTTTTTTCTTTGTTTAGAAAAAAGACATTGCTTCTCACTTATCATTTGCATTTTGATAGACCAAATAGTGTCATAACTGATGTCTCAAGTTTTAGACAGCATAGTAATGAATATATTTCACACTATTACTTGAGCAAGTCATAACACTTCTCAGATCTTTGAGTAGTTTTTTGGGTTCATGCAAATTCAAAAATGATCGTGGAATGAGACCATTGTGTATGGATTCCTGAAATCAATACTAAATTGACCCAAATGAAAACAAATTTAATTTTCAATTTACAAAAGTTACAAACCTTGAAGAAATACTCAGTAAAACTTACCAGAGTAAGTAACTTAGATAAGTAACCTTATCTAGTAGGCCTCCCTTTCTGCAGAAAGACATGATCAGAAACAGCTGAGCTAATATAATACGTCTTCTCAATACAGCAACTTTGAACTTGTGGAGTTTTGTTTGTTTTTCTTTAATTTTCCCAGTTTTGATTTATAAAATACATTTGCTTCCTCTCTGATAAATGTACTTCTGATGACAACCAATGTTTTATGTCTGATTCTAAGTCACTATGGAGGTGTTGACAGTAACATGAACTGAACTGGAAAGATTCATATAAAACCCTGGCAAGAGAAAACCACTAATGTTATCCAATGGTCTTGGCCAATCTCTCCCAAAACTATTGCCCAGGAGATGCTCCTGCAAGACGTCCTCTCAGTGCAGCAGATTACATTGCAAAATGCAATGTTTTGTGATAGCCGCCTCTTTGATATGAAAGCATGACATGTGTTTGCTTAGTTGTGGCACGCCACCTTGCTGTGCTAGGTCACAACTAGCTTTTGACAGGCTATGCCTGAAGCAGACATGTAGGACAGTTTTCAGCTCAACATCATGCTTGCTATAAAATATTTCATTTCTCTCCTCGTTTTGGATAAGTAATTTATTTTATTTTGTTATGTCACACATGTTCATAAACTATATAAAGAAAACAGATGCCAATTTGCTCAGCTCTAAAAAATTTAAATTCCAATGATATGGCACATAATGTTTTATATACTGTGCATATATACCCTTAGTGAGTGGTGCTTCTGGTCTTCGGAGCTGTCAGAACTCCTTTGAGTCAAATGAACTAACATTTTCCTTCGAAACAGCATAAAATATATAGGAGCAGGTTTATGTCTAAGAAATTTTACATTTATTTTATTTTTAGGGAATCAACTCCTGTCTCCCACACAACCCATTTGAGTTATTGAATATATGATGGTGTATTTGGTATATTTTCCTACTTTTACAAATTCATATTAGCAATCAACTCCCTATTAGCTACCCATCAGAAATGAGTGAATTATTCTACCTGCAGTGCAATAGAAATAATGTATCAGTTAAATGCATTTTTGATGGCATAATTTTCATGAATATTTTGTTTTAGGAATACCCCTTTTAGGCCACAGTTATTTTACAAGTTACTTTACAACTTATTTTGGCATGTGGAAGACATAATAAAAACATATGATGACCTAAAGCAAACTTTGACATGTGGAAAAATAAAAATGAATAGAAATTCTAACCATCAACACTCGAGTCACTTTTCAAAGATAAGCATTATAGATTGGATAGCAGAGATTCACCCTAGAGTCCTTTGTTAGAGCTTGTCTTCACTTACTGGAGTTCGATCTCCCAGGGTTCAGTCTAGCAGGTCTAATAATGATATGCTAAATCGACTGGTGATCGTGCTCCTGTTGACTCCAATACTCCACTGGGTTGTGAGGAGTGAGGGGAGTTAATGGAAGAATTTCTTCTTTTGACCCCTCTCCTCCCACCCTCACAGTGGGGACATTGCAGTAAGTCGAACTAAAGTACGACGAGCCCAGCTATGCTATTCAAGAGCTGGAGTTGCATAACTTAGCTCAATTTTGCCCCCAATATAGACCTGGACTTATCCTGTACCCTCTTGGGTAGTAACTACATTTGTCTCCCCATCCTTTTTTTTTCTTGTTAAGCAGTTACGTCTCAGTCATATGCAATATGGTTTAATAATACTTGCCTACCTCAGGTAGTTTTGAGGCTTTATTTATTAATGTTTGCACAATATTTTACTGCGTAGAATAAAAGGCACTGACATAAATGGAACACTATTGTTGCTTTTACTCTCTCTTCTCTTCCTATGTCCGGTCAGAGGAGTCTTAGTTTTCAATTCCTCCCTTCCCCAGCCCTTCCTGTCACTCATACAGAAGAGGATTAGCACTGAATTGGACAAGGTGCAACTCTAGCAGCTTTCTGCAGAATTCTATGCCAGCTGCTGAGCCCGTTCCAACAGTGTGCCACAGGCAAACATCTGTTGCTACCTGTCACCCGCCGGTATCTAGTGTCTTCTAGACTTCTCCTGGCTCCTATATTCCCCAGTGCTGTTTTTGATTTTCTGCTGTCCTTCATGATTTAGTCTCTAATATCTTGCATGAATTTCCTTTCGTCTCTTGCTCATTTTTATTAGGTTTTTCATGTTGTTGTTTTGTTGCTATCTCACCAGCCATCTGGCCTGCTAATTTTTCTCGGGCTTTTAGTATTTTCTTCATTGCTGCCTTGCATACATTGGAAAGGAATGAGTATGTTTCTACTGTCAGGCTTGGAACACCTTCCTCCCCCTCTCCCAAGACTACATTTCTCTTCCTTTGATTGCGTTTTGCTTTCTAAATTTGAAGTTATCAGGCAAGTGACAGTTATGGTCTTATTCATGCCATATTTCTGCCTTCTCTTTCTTCACTTATAATTCAGTCCTCCAAGATTCTGAACACTTCCTGAAACTGTTTCAGGCCTTCAACTCTCCTTAAAACTATTGAACCAAAGCACTGGGCCATAGACAATCCTCAAATGCATGGAGTGGAACTGTGCACTGGCCTGATGCAATTCAGGATTGTTAGGCTCTTGAAGCATAGTAGGTAGGTTGGTTGCTCAGCTCTTTACTAGCAAACATAGCTGTGTTAAAATAACCCTTCAAGGAGTGTGGTGGTTGAAGCAATGATCATCAGCTTAACTTATCTTAACCTGAACATTTATGTTGGTATTAAATTTGATTCAGGGAAAAGATGAATTTTGAGCTAATGCTGAGAAGCCATTTTACACCCTCCCAGAACAGGTTTTTTTTTATGAAGGAAGCAGCTAATTCTCTAAACTGTTCTTCGTTTGCACTGAATATTCTGCTAATGTCATTGGTCTTTGGTACACACAATGTCATTCTCTCCAAAATTTAATATCGTTGTCTATTAATTCAGTTGCTACCATTAGAAGCACTTCTACAATTCTGTATGTGAACCTATCATAAGAGCCAGAGGCTGTTTGACTGCTTTCAGATTATGCGATGATTGTCATTATTTGATGGAACAGTTCTTTGCTGTTAAGGTCTTTGAAGTTGGAATTGTTTTCATCTTGGGAATCTCTCACGACTAACATAGTTCTTCTCTTGAGAGCAGTTTCTCCCCGGCAGTTTTCCTCGCTGCAAACTTCTTTTACAGAAGCCAAAGTAGTATTTGCTTTTGTGAAATGTCTCAATATCTGACACAAGTGTTCTATCTAAATAATGTAGCAGAATGTAAATACATCAAATGGAAATGTAAAGGGGGCAAGAATGCTTTTTTCTCCTCTTCCCATTGTCTGAAGAAAAACAGCTTTAATGCAGCAAGCACCACTTCACATCAGTGATTACTATGAATTTTTTTGCAACTACAATATATAAAATGTTTCCTTTAACTCATGTATTGCACCTAGAAATACTTTTGGAAGTGTGAAGTATAAACAAAGGCCAGCAAGTAGACACTGCTGGTCCTCTATCTGTATTGGGAATCACCTAGCATACTGAATTTGGTACTGGAATCCAAATAATGACAATTTTAATATAATGCACTGCTTCTTTATCTGCTACCAGAAATTTGCCTAGATTTTGTGAATTATTCAGTCATCGATAGGTAATTTTTAACTGATTTTTGCCTCAAAGATTTGATTCAGCTCTTAAATTGTTAAATAGTCTAGTTTTAGAATCAATACTTAAAAGTGTATATTACATGCTGCTAACCGCACCTGGTGCCATCAATGCACTTTACTCCAGCAAATGTATATTGTCATCCTAATTCACCTCATCAGCAATATTAGAGAATCTCTAAATTAGCTAGCTGCCTTTTAGCTTACAGTATGATATAGTTTCTGATAATAGCCATTTCATTTCTGGAAGCAAACTTTCCCAGGAGAGAGTAATTTTTTGTTTTCAGAGAAAGATAAATTAATACACGTTTTCTGTGACAGGGTTGAATACTAGACAGGGAGGGATTAATCCCACACTGAGGGTCAAGGAAGCTGCTCCCTCAGCCTCCAATGGGAATGCTCCAAATGGACTTCCTGTATAACTCAGTATGACTACCTCAGCTGACCGCTGAGGATGGAAGACACATGTAGCAGGCTTCTGTATGGAAGCTGTTGGACTCAGACCACAGAGGCTAAGCAGGCCAGGATCCAGACAGATAATCAGCTAACCATGGACACCAGAGACCCAAGAGACTGAGAGGCTGTTCCACTGGAAGACAGTGGAAAGTAACCCAAGTGAACTAGGTTGTGATCTGATTTTAGGAAAAGGCACTAAGTCATTGTTTTATGATCAGATCCCTCTGACCCTGTGGTAAATAAACTTGTTGCTGACAAGGCCATGTGCTGGTACCCCGGGAATTAGTAAGGGCCTCTATCCCTCTACCCCAGTCACTACCATACCCCTTTGGCGGTGGCCTGTTCTCCTCTGATCACTAGGCTATGGAGGAGGCAGCCTCACTGGTTCTGGCTATTAGGTTGTACAACCTTGAGGCTAAGGATGGCCAGGTGGACTTAGCTGTGGGGCTATAATGTAGTTTCCTCACCCATAAAGGGGGACAGGCTACACTTGCCTCATAACACCTTCCTTAAATTTGGTTGCAGAATTTCAGTAGGAGCCTTTGATAAAGAAAAGATGGCTGAAGCATGTGAGTAGGCTCAATTACTGGCTCTGCCACAGAATTTGTGCATCATAGACAAATGACTTAATCTCTTTGGGCATGTCTACACTACCCTCCTAGTTCGAATTAGGAGGGTAATGTAGGCATACCGCACTTGCAAATGAAGCCCGGGATTTGAATTTCCCGGGCTTCATTTCCATAAGCAGGGAGCCGCCATTTTTAAAACCCCTCTGGTTCGAACCCCGTGCAGCGTGGCTGCACGGGGCTCGAACTACATAGTTCGAACTAGGATTCCTATTCCGAACTACTGGTACACCTCGTGGAACTTGGAACGAGGTGTACCGGTAGTTCGGAATAGGAATCCTAGTTAGAACTACCTAGTTCAAGCCCCGTGTAGCCGCGCTGCACGGGGTTCGAACCAGCGGAGTTTTAAAAATGGCGGCTCCCCCTTATGCAAATGAAGCCCAGGAAATTCAAATCCCGGGCTTCATTTGCAAGTGCGGTATGCCTACATTACCCCGCTAGTTCGAACTCTCTGAGGCTGAGGATGCCACCTGTAAAATGGAATATCACTTCTCTTCTCTCACCATTTGCCTCTTGCCTATTTATTAGTCATGAGTGGCAATGGGGTTTTCATTCCATAAAAACATGGAGATTTTGAAATGTTTTGTTCTGAAGCAGAAACAGGGCAAAAAAAGAAAAATCTCATAATTGTGCACAGTGGCAAGCTAGCTGGAGATCTTGCCATCCTTACCACCTTCCAGATGGTCAACACAAGGGGGCTGATCAGGTAGGGAAACAGCCATTCAGCTCCTGGGGGAAGCCAGTTGCCCAGGAAGTCCGTGGTCCTTGAAGTGTGGCTTCATGGAAGCTCAACAAGTGGCCTGCCAAGGAGCAGGACAGCCAAAGAGTTTCCCATGAGAAAATGGTGCTTTGAAGATTGCATTTTCTGATAAAGCCTCAACCAGCTGTGATGTGTATACTTTAAGGGCTTTGGACGTGGACTGTTTCTTACTATTCAGTGTAAAGTATACTTAGCACAATGGGACCCAATTTGAGCAGGACTTTCAAGTAGAGTTATACAAACATATTAATTGGGAATCCCCCCAGACTTACCTCTATCACAGTGGTGGGCAACCTGCAGCCTATCAGAGTTCTATGTGTTGTCCACATGACATTTTGGTTACCATTTCCCAAGAGCATGATTGCCAGATTCTGCTGGCTTCTGTCCATGTCATTTTTTTCCCTACCAGTATTACTAAAGTGACATGCACATAAAGCAAGGGCATGTGAAGTGAGGTGTGTGCTGATTGCATATAACATTGATTGTTAGAGCAAGGTGCTCCCTCTGTACTGCTATGGTTCAATCAGCACACCCTGCAAATTCTAGGTGTGCAAGCACAGTTAATACAACCTCCCCACCCGAGAGACTGTCTTGATTACAACAAATCTTAGGGCCAACTGTGGTGAAGGGCTACTCATGCGGCACACTCACTAGCATCGGTTGCCCATCACTAGAATCCTGCAAATCTGTGGATACAGTAAAGCCTGTGTTATCCAGCACGCTCGGGGATTAGGGAGGTCCGATCATCTAAAAATTCCGGTTATCTGAGGATCCCATCAACCTAGGAAAAACCAATGGACAATAAAAACTTGAGTTTTACTATTAATATTGGTAGTGTTGTAGTGTGTGGCAGTTGGTCTCACATTTCTATTTTGAGTTAAAGATGATTAGTACTTCTTAAATAAAAAACTGTTATGCCAAACATGGTAAACCAAGGCAGGCCTGTGCACCTGAAGATGTGACAGTATTGTGGCTGGGGGCAATGCTGGTTAACAAAGTTTTCTGCTTAACAGAGTGCCAGATAACAAAGGTTTCACTCTATATGCTTTATATATGCTTTATATCTGCAAGCATCCATGCATGTGGATGTGAACATCCACAGCTTATTTTTGCCAATACAGATACAAAATTTGTAGCCACATTCGTATCTAGAACCCTGCAAATTTGTGGATATCAGCTTTATATTGGTGGGTATTTGCATTTATGGATGTGGATGCCCATATCCCCGGCTTATTTTTGCTGATATGGATGCGGATATGGATACACTTTTTGTATCCATGCAGAGTTCTACCCATCACTGCTCTGTTCAGACATGTCCCATCCATAGAATGAATTGGGGTATCTGCCCTTTGCCCCACATTGAGGGTCACATAGCAGCCACCTCAACTGTCCTCTTCAAAGCGATCTTCAGACAAAGATTATTATTGCACAAAGCTGAGGTGACTGATGCAGAGGTTCAGGCTGCCTGATCTCAGTGAACAAAACAAACTACATAATATTTTTAATTATTCTCTTGCTACTGGGTGAGAGATGTCTTTGTGAAAAGGGCTAGAAGAGGAGCAGATCAGATTGACTGTAGAAACAGGCTGAAAATATGCCATCATCACTTACTGAAGAATTACTATTTTAGCAAGGTTAAGCACCTATGGTGCTTTCAGTGGGCTATATTCCTCCCCTGTACTTGGAAGAGAGGATGAATTATGAAAGATCTCATAGTAGACAGGGTGTGTGTTGCTGAATCCTTAGTGTGGATTCTTTGAAATTTTTAACTTTAGAAATGTTTAGAGACCAACGTTCCATTTATGGTTGCAAAATAGCTGAGGGTAGCACAGCCTTTGAGACTGGCACCCACAGAAACAACATGTGAGATGACAGCCTTATAATTCAAATTTAGTCACTTTCTAATACAGTTTTCTACTTGATCTGTAGCTGAACTGAATTCAATGTGCCTAGATTTTTTCCATGTCGGTTTTATGGACTAAATTTAGATAAAACAGCATGATACATGGAGATTGAAAAGAGGTGAAATATTACATCCAGGGCTTAAAACTAAATGCTAATTGGTATGGAATGTCCAGCAAAACTAGGACAAATTTACAGAGGGACCAATAAAAATTGGACGGCTATTTCTATTAGGTAACTGTTGAATTCTTACACTATAAATTAAGAGAACAGTTGGAACTCACCTTTAAAAATTGGTTTATCCTATCTGAGTAATAGTCAAGTGCACAGATCACCTTGTCAACTTACAATGAATTCTCAAAGACCAGTTCTTAATCAAATCCTTCTATTTAAATAAAATATGGTTCTGTTGGTACTAAGCTGTATTTCTTAGAGTATTCCCTCTTGCAACAGAGGGTCTTTAACAGATTGTTGGTTTTTCTTCATAGAGAAGGTCCATTTTCTAGATTAGAGCATTGCCTGAGGTCAGGGATCAGATACATTGAAAGAATAAAAGAATAATGGTAAATACTGTTTAAACTTTTTGCATCAATAATAAGCGTTGGTAATTTTGACTAGAAAAATGAGTAAAAAGTTCATAAAAATGAGCTAACTCCTATCTTCATTTAATTCATTTGAGGTATCGGATCTTGCACTACTGTGTAGCATTGTTATATCTGACTCTGACACCAAACTACCTCAAAAGTACAAAATACTTTTGGCTCATTACCCGGATACATTAGGAAACTAATTCTTTAAGCAATAAGAACATGAATACATTTACTTGAAGATCCCATTGAAGATTTTATAGTATGTTACTCAAGCTCCTAACTGTTGGCTACAACTGGCCCTCTGATGGAAAGTTTCTGTTTGTGGCAGATTTTTGCAATGCATTTTTTAAATGAATACAAAAACATTTTGTGAATAGGATACCATAATTCTCCTGTTTTGTCCAAAGTATAATACGGTATTTAAACTTTAATGTAATTATCAGTTTTTACTGGAGGCTTCATCTTTCTCAAGTTAAAAAGAAACTTTTGTCACTTACCAAGAAAAAAATCTTTTTTCAATCCTAATTAAGAATATAAATGTTTTTTTAAACATTTTTGGTGATTTAATAAGTGGATTGTACTTCAAAACTCCAGAGATCAAATTGTTTTAAACAAAGAAAACAAAAGTAGTCTAATTAAATGGAATTTTTTAAAAATCTTGAAAATGGGATTTGTATTACACTCTACAACATTCATTTCACTCAGTATGGCCAAGCTCACTCACCTATCTTACCTTGTGACTAGTCTCCCTGAAATTAATGGGACTAGTTAAATAATAAAATGCTATTCAATAATTTGGTCAGGAAGGCTTAACTGTGAATGCATGTCTGTCAGAGAGGTGTAGGTCTAGATGGACCTATTGCAGATGTTGCATACAGTGATATCTATAATTAAGGTCGCCCAACATTATGAGATCCTTTTTTCAGTCGCTTATAACATTTGCCATCAACCTGTTTGGGCTGAAATTTTCCATGATGGATGTCCATTGGAAATGACGAAATGTGATCAGGTAATTAAAGGTTATCCTAATTCAAAGTCACAAAGAATCTGAGTTAAATTTGCAAAGACATTGCCTAAGTGTTGAGTTCTTGACTTTTGCAATCTTAATGCTTTTTTAAATGTAGTTTTATTTGTATGGAAAATATATTGAGAATATGATATGTATTTGCCTCCAACTTTTACATTGATAAAAGCTTTATTCACCAACTACAATATTTATTTTTTATCTTTTCATGAGTATGTAAGCTTTATGAGAATGTTAATTTATAGCCTATCTATGCAGTGATCACTCCCATAATACAGCTTGTCAGCAGGAATAAAATTCTGGACATTCAAAACAAGCCGCAAACTAGTTAATCTAGTTCTGTAAGCCATTAGTAGTATATGTGGAATCTTCCATTTTGTGAGGCCATCACCATCACATATACACAGACATTTCTATGGTACTTTGAAGTATAGTTTTGGGGACTGCCTGCCCAACTTGAGACCAATGGATGGGATCTAACTTTTAAGAGATCTGAACAATCCCACTTTGAAAATCGGGCCCATTTAAGATGTTGCAAGAAGGGCTCCCAAAAACTGAAGCACCCAAAATTAGTAACCCTTTTTTGAAAATTTATTTCCAGACCCCACACAGATCACCATTAGATTATAATTCTCTAGGCCGTTTATAAACTTGGATGAAATCCTGAACCTCCAACCAACCACTGGCCTCCAGCGTGAGGTGCTACTTAGCTCCAGAGGCAAGAGTTGGAGCTATTGGGTATGTCTTGACTACATGCCTCTGCCGACAGTGGCATGTAAAATAGGCTACCCAACATAGTCAGTGAAGCAGGGATTTAAATATCTCTGGCTTCATTAAAATAAAAATGGCCGCTGCGCTGTGCCAGCTCAGCTGATCGTCGGCACAGCGCGCGAGTCAAGATGTGGATCAGTCAACAGGGGAAGCTTTTGTCAACCACTCCCTTATGCCTCATGGAACGAGATTTACAGGAGTGGTCAACAAAGGCGTTCCCTGTCAACTGATCCGCGTGTTGACTGATGCACTGTCCTGACAATCATCTGAGCTGGCACAGCACGGTGGACATTTTTGTTTTAATGAAGCCAGGGATATTTAAATCCAGACTTCATTGACTATGTCGGGTAGTCTAATTTACATGCCTCTGCTGACAGAGGCATGTAGTCTAGACATACTGTTTATGTCTAAGTTTTATCCCTGGTGATCATTTATGATGGAGTAGTTTAGACTCCCATATTAATGTTCCCATATGTTCCCATTATAACCCTTCATATCTGATTTACAACAAGCCTTCTATGTTGAGAATTATTTGTAGGAATCGTTATATGCCTGAGTCTTGGAAGAAGTCAGGAAGCCTGGGATATTTTGTACACTTTTCAGTGATTGCTTTTCTTTTCTTTTTTTTCTTTTTTTCGTTTCCTTTTGTACTGAAAGGCTTAGGCATACTTTTAGTGGCCTTCAATACCTTAACTGTAACTTATTTCAAAATAACCTGCTGTGGCCGGGTATCCCAGGCAGTGGGTGGCCTAGTGGTTAGGTGTTAGCTGGGGGTCTGGGGTGTAGGACTTCCAGCTGCTCATCAGAATCTGTTCTTTCAGTTTGGGGTGTGGCCCCAAGAGTCCAATCTTCCCCCTCTTCAGTGTGGTTTTCCTTTTGGTTCTCCCTCTTGTGCCAGGGGGAGAGGCTGGAGGCTTGTGTCCTCCTGTGGCCGATGCAGCAGACAGCTCTGGCTCAGGTCCTGTGGACAGCAGAACCAGCTCCTGCCTTTTCGCTAGTTAGCCCCTAACTGAGCTAGGTTCCCTCCTTTTATTCACCCTCCAGGCATGGCATTGGCTGCAGGTAAAATGGGGTGGGGCTAATTTGACAAAAAGGCCTTGTTTAGCCCCTGCACCGCCAGGCCCTCCTCTCACTCCCTCACACAGGGGTTATTTTGAAATAACTGCCTGCCTTATAGATGCGGAGTAAGTTATCTCGAAATAATGTCAAAATACTGTCAAGCTGGAGAACTTCTTATTCCAACTCTTGTAATAGAGGAAGAGTACTCTATTTCAAAATAAGTGCTGTGTAGACACTACCAATTTCAAAATAAGCTTTGCAATTGACATAGCTCAATTTACGTAGCTTATTTCAAGTTAAGCCCTGCTGTGTAGATGCACCCTATGTCTCATTCAAAGAAGATAAAGGTATTGTATGATCCAATGGTTGAAAATTAAAATGAGACAAATTCAGACTAGAAATAAGGTAAATTTTTAACAGTGAGAACAGTTAACTCTTAGAACATTTTGTCCAAGATAGTTATGATCACTGATACTTAACAAAATCAAGACTGGGTATTTGTCTAAAAGAGATGTTAGTAATTATTATGGGGACATTCTATGGCCTTTGTTATACAGGAGATTACACTAGATGATCACAATGGAATATATTAATCTTTACCTTTGTTGGGATTGGTGTTTGTTGTTCTTTTCTGTTTTTGAAGCTGGTTGAAGCTAGTTGTCTTATAAAGGTCTTATCGGCAATTCTTCAATTTCTGTGAAAACACTCTTGTTAATTCCTCTCGCTAAATCAGACTTCAGATAGGTCTACACTGGGGGGGAAGGAGAGGGATTGATTTAAGGTAGGCAACATTATCTTAAGCTGAGCTTGGCACCATCTCCACAGTGGGAGGTCGATGGAAGAAACACTCCTGCCAGCTTCCCTGACTCCTCACAAGAATAAGGTGCCAACAAGTGCACATTCAGTGTTCAGTTTAGCAGGTCTTTGCTAGATCTGCCAAATCTAACTCTGGAAGATCAATCTCTGCAGCACTGATCTTCTAGGAAGTGAAGATGTGGCCTTAAAAGCTTCACTGCTTTCTTTTTACTCTTTGATGTCATGTTATATGTAACCACACAGTTCTTTTATTTCTTCTGTAACTTCACAATACTCTAATGATCTCAGTAATGCCTGGCAGGTCCAGCCTTGGTGTGGAGATGATGTAGAGTTACCTCATCCCAGGAGTAGCTCTGGAAGCCCTTGTACCTTAAGCAAGTACAAGTACATAGCTCTGAAATCTCCTGAAAAATCCCTTAGATGATGTGATGTACTTCTTTCAGCATGCACAGACAGATCTGTTGGGCAGTGTCAAGTAGGTTGAGTCCAAAATTATAGGCCTGTGTTGACATAAGTAACATGCCTATTTTCTTAGTAGGAATAATTGGGAAGGTGAATGGAAGGTTAAGTTCATTATATTTGTTTTATTTAAATTATTTTTACTCTGCCTCTCTATTAAAAATATTTGAAATGACTTACAAGTTTTTTTAAAAACACAATAAATAAATATATATAACGTAAAATACAGGAGTTGTAAAAGTTGCAAGCAATAGGTTGACAACTAGTATTCTGGAGTCAGGAGTTCTATGCTAAAATAAGCAATCACACCCTGATGCTAGGGACTTTGGGCAAGGTAATCCTGGAATGTAGGGAGCAGGTTGTATGTGAATAAAAAATGTATGGATTATGTACAGCAGTGAGTGGCATCCTGAGGCCCATAGGCTGCATATGGCTCATGAGGGTAAACCACTGGCAGGCTGCCAGAGATGCTGCTTGACTTAAGTCCACAAGTACGGCTTCCAACAACTTCCACTGGCCATGGGTCACCATTCCTGGCTAATGGGTGCTGTAGGAAGCAGCAGCTAGCAAGTCCCTCGGGTGTGTGACACTTTCTGCATCCCCCATTGGCTGAGAGGTGAACCATGGCCAATTGAAGCTGCAGGAGAATGTACCTGCAAAATGCAAAGTTAACAACTTCTCTGGTGGCCTGCTAATGGTTTACCCTGATGAGCTATAAGTGGCCTGTTCCTGCAAAGAAATCAAACTACAGTAAATGAGTTTTCAGATTAAATACAATGTAATGTGTACACTTATATAAAGGAAGAAACTGCCTGTGTAACTTTGTACATATGGGATTCCTCTTATGCTTGAGTCTGATTAATTCAGTATAGTTTTGCTGAATGCCAAATAAAGGAACTTAAGTGATGAAAGCTGAAGTGAAACTGAGTGATTTGGATCCCAGAGAACTGGATGAAATGTTCTCCCAGAACTGCACAAAGTGTTTTGTAAAAGGTCTTGAAGGGAATCTGAACAATAACTCTGCCTCCTCTATACAAACCCTGTTCCCCTTAGTTTCTAGGACCAGTTTGTATGCACAGGACAATCCCATAATTAATTAGTCTTTGCATGCACCACCTTGGCCACTCTTTATATAGTCTACGTTGAAAGCTACCCTATTTCTAACTCAGTTCTTTGAATCAGAGATTACCTTGACTTATCCAAAGTAAACTGTTATAGATACTGGTATAATGTATTCATATTCTATAGGAATGCTAACTACTGTATAACAAGAAGAAACACTGTCACAAAAATGAACAGAAAGTAGACCAATTCAGCCCTAATTTAATGGTAAATTAGTGATGAGCCTTTGAAACAGGTGTGGGGAACACTTTTTGGGTCAGGGGCCACTAACACAGAAAAATCAGGCAAGGGCTGCATGCAAGTGAGAATAAAAAAACAACCCCTCGCCGATGCAGCTCCCCAACTGAGAAGGAAAAAGATGCTCTCCGCATTCCCCTCACACAGCAGAGCCTTGGGGGGCCCAGGCTAGTAGATTTTGGGTTCTGTAGTCCCATGAGAGGTGGCGGGGGCTGGAGCACCAGTACAGGCTTCCTAATGCTGGGGTGGGGGGAGCCCCAAGCCTCAAGGAATGGATCCAGGCACGCCAGGGACTTCATCTGGCCCCCGGACCTGAGGTTCCCCACCCTGCTTTAAAATATGTTTACGGTTACTTTAGACAAGACTCTGAAAATGTGGGTCGTTGGTGAAGCATATTTACAGCTTTAACTAAACTCTTTGGCTGCATCTAGACTGGCAAATTTTTCCGCAAAAGCATGTGCTTTTGCGGAAAAACTTGCCAGCTGTCTCCACTGGCCGCTTGAATTTGCGCAAGAACACTGACGATCTAATGTAAGACTGTCAGTGTTCTTGCACAAATACTATGTTGCTCCCGCTTGGGGAAAAAGCCCTCTTGCGCAAATGCTTTTGTGCAAGAGGGCCATTGTAGACAGCTAAAAACTGTTTTGCGCAAAAAAGCCCCGATGGCGAAAATGGCGATCGGGGCTTTCTTGCGCAAAACCGTGTCTAGATTGGCACGGATGCTTTTGCGCAAAAGCACTTTTTATGGAAAAGCATCCATGACAAAGTGCTTTTGCGCAAAAGCGTCCGTGCCAATCTAGATGCTCTTTTCCGCAAATGCTTTTAACAGAACAACTTTTCCCTTAAAAGCATTTGCGGAAAATCATGCCAGTCTAGATGCAGCCTTTGTGATGTTAGACATGTATTGCTACCTTCTCAACAGTGCTTTTGCAAAACCAGCTCATTCCACATCATAGTGAGAATGTGGATAGAATCCTATAGCCATATTAAACAAAATGCAAATGTGAGTCTTGGCTCTTAAGCTGCTGTCACTTCAGGGTTGTTCAGGATTTTCTTACCCTTCTCAGCAATGATAAATGTTCTGTTTGTGAAAAAAGCAATAAATGTCTCTTTTTTTTTGTATTATTGCTGGGAGATCAATCCTTCATGACAGCCGCAATCATGCTATGAACAGCATTAACAACAAGAAAGTTCAACTCATTTTAATTAGTTATTGTTTGAGCAGTTCTTTGAACATGTAGAGTGATATATGAGTACTAAGTTTTTATTATTACTTTAAGTAAGTTTTTTATTGGGTTTATTGAGAAAAATTTGAATTTCTCACAGGAAATTGGACTGAAAATTGCTGTTAACTAGGAATCTTGGGAACTGAGCATGTAAAGGGATTAAACAAGCCACAAGTCTGACAACTTTTACCATGGAATTATGGATTTATTTTTTAATAGACACTGGCTCTAAATTCATTTAAAATGTTAACACAGGAAACAATTAAGAGCAGCAGAAGGATTTGGACAAACAAAAAGATTAATCAAGGTTTCTTCAAAATGAAAAATCTCTTTAGAAATTATGTGAAATACCATGTGGTAGCAGAATAAAATCCCAAATTGTTCTAAAACATACTGCAGAGCAACAAAAGTCCAGATGGAAGAAGACTTGAAGTAGTGCATTCATTAAGGCTGATAAATCATGCATTATTTTATGTATGAAATTATGTTGAATCACACTGTATATTATTTTATAACCTCCAAGAATACACTCTACTAATCTTGATCATGGTCTTGGCTATGAAGAGATTTTGAAAACTCAGAGCCTAGTAACATTTTTTTTTTAAATACTATGAGAGGTGCTATTTATTTGTAAAAGTTTTTTTTTTAAGTTGATCTTTCCCTCCCTTCATTCTTTTCTCCTCCTGATGCAGCTATTGCTATTGCTCCTCCACAGATGGAGGATGAAGAACTTTTATTATATTGTGATTGCAAATTTCTTTTCTCTCATCATCTTGGAAGAGTGAAGCAGAATAATATGACTGACTGTGGATTCCCCTTGGTGTCATAACTATTAAGCAACTCTCTGAGGGTATGTCTACACAGCAAAGTTATTTTGAAATAACAGCCATTATTTCAAAATAACTTCACTAGCATCTACACAAGCCAACCTCTATTTCAAAATTAATTCAAAATATTGGAGGGTTTATTTTGAAATTGGTAAACCTCATTCCACAAGGAAAAACATCAATTTAGAAATTGCTATTTCAAAATAAGTGCTGTATTGACACATTTCAAAATAGGGGACCTCCAGTCCTTCCCAGGGTGCTCTGGTAGCCACTCTGGCCACAACCAGGAAAACTCCTCTCCTCCGCACCCTCCTCAGAGCCCTTAAAGGGGTAGAGTCTGTTTGGCCACCGTTCCTGTGCAAGCTCCAGGCCTGCCAGCCTGGAACCAGCAGTCGCTGCACCTGAGCGAGGCAACCAGTGCCAGCCAGCCCTCCACCACTCCCCAGGAGCAGTCTGCCAGCTCCCAGGAGCCTGTCAGGGGCTGGAAAAGGTGGGGGCCTGCCTGGTCCAGTGCAGAGATCATGGACCTACTTGAGGTTTGGGGGGAATCCTCCAATGTCCATGATCTCCGCACTAGTCAGAGGAGTTCAGCCGTCTACAGGCGGATGGATGCCAGCCTGGCCACCAAAGGCCACATGTAAAGCCAGGAGCAGGTGCACAAGAAAATAAAGGAGCTACGGCAGTCCTATGCCAGGGCCACAGGGGGCAGCTCCCAACCAGGGGCAGACCCAGACCCCTGTCCCTATTTTGATGCCCTGGACCGCATCCTGGGGTGGCTGGATGGTCATTGTCCCTGGGGCAGAGGGCCTTGGCCATGAGACTGAGGAGGAGGAGGAGGAGGAGGATGGCCAGGAGCCTGGAGGGAGCATGCCCAAGCCATCCCAGAGAGCCTGTCGCCGGTGTCATCCAAGGCCAGGGAGGTAACATGTGAGTGCCATCGTTGTCTCCTTATGTGGGGGGCGGGGGCAGGGGAGGAGAGGGAGACCACAGATCACGCAGCAACCTATGCATGTGCCGTGCCACCCTGGGGCTTTGGCCTGTTACCCACACGCGTGTATGTATGAAGACACATAACATGCTCCTGTCCCCGGGGTGGGACACTGCCCGATGCCCACCCTCCACAAGCCTCCCCTACACAGAGGTTGGGGACATCTCCCCCTACCCCTCCTGCACTATATACAGCACAGGGCCATGGGTGCAGACCTGGGCAAGCTCCCACTCCCGGGGATAGCAGGACATGCCGAACATGGCCTGTGTGCAAGCACATTGGCTCCGATGGTGCGGAGACCTGCTGTCCGCACATTGCAGAGGAGGGCTGAGCTTCACCCACTGTGAGCCCAGGGATAACTGACCACTTCTCTTGTTTCTCCACAGCTGCAGCAGCTGTGAGTGCAGGGTGCACCATCCCGTCCAGGAAATCCTCCCGCACCCAGGCCAGCAGGCTGATCTGTAACCAGGAGGAGTACCAGTGGCAGGATGTGGGGATCCTGCGACACCAGCACCGTACCCTGGACTAAAGGGAGCATGAAGACCTGCAGCTGCAGTGGGAGAGCTGGCGGGAGCTGCTTGACCAGGGCCGTGCCATCTCTGACCACCTGCAGACCCCAGTACAGAGACTGCTGCCTCCTGCCGCTCCAGCCCCTGCTGCCTCCCCAGCTACCACTCCTCCTCCCACTCCTGCTCCCCCTCCTGATTCTTCCTCACCCTCTCTACACACGCCACCCTCCATACCCACTCCTCGCGGAGGCCGAGACCCCGCACCCACAGTGCTGGGAGACAGGAGGGCCAGCAAGACCCCCAACCCTGAGCTTCTCCTCCCCCTTCCAGCTCCCTCTTCCCAGGTTTCCCCCTCCCCTCTGCCACAATCTCACCTCCCCTCTCCCGCCCTCATTCCCTGCCCCCAGTTTTGTTCAATAAAGAGTTTGTATTTGTCAGCACATGTGTCTTTATTTACATGACGAAGGGGGGTTAGGGAGGGGTCAGTGAAAGGATATGAGGGTGAAATGAGGCACAAGCCCCCAGTGGGGCAAACCAGGGAGACTTTAGTCCTCCTCCAGGTGGAAGCTCTCCCGCAGGGACTCTCGGATAGGGACAGCCCCACGATGGGCATCCCGGCTGGCAGCCATGCAGGCCTGTGTGTACAGGCCAGCCAAGTGGTCAGCCTCTGCCATCCAGCCTGGTAGGAAAGCCTCCCCCTTCCTCTCATACAAATTATGCAGCTCACAGCATGCTGCCACCATTTGAGGAACATTCCACTCGGAGAGGTCTAGGTAGGTGAGGAGGCATCTAAAATGAACTCTGGCATTATAGGCCTGTCTGGAGGGGTCGAGGTGTCTCGTGTAGGGCTTCATTAGTCAGGGTTGTAGGGGATAGGCTATACAGGCATGTCCACATCCCCAACCCTGATGTGGTGGTTGGGGAAGAAAGTCCCGGCGTGCAGCCTCTATCACACGGAAGAGTTGCAGTAAACCCGCACATTGTGTGCTTTGCTGGACCAGCCCATGTTAATGTCCACAAAGTGGCCCCAGTGGTCAGACATAGTCTGCAGGATGATGGAGAAGTATCCCCTCCAGTTTATGTACAGGGAGACCTGGTGTTCCGGGGTGTGGATGGGGATGTGTGTCCCGTCAATTGCCCCCCCCCCCTCCGCCGTTGGGGAAGCCCAGGGTGCCAAATCCCTCGATCACCGTATCCACATCAGTGAGGCAGATGACTCTGCGGAGCAACACTCTGTTGATGGTCTTGATCACCTGCAGAGGGATACACAAAACCGAGAGTATCAGAGGGGTAGCCGTGTTAGTCTGGATCTGGACAGTCCCTACGCAAAAGAATAAATGGACACATCAGATATTAGGAATGGCAATATACAAAAACCCGTAGAACACTTCAATCTCCCTGGACACATAATAGCAACCAATAGGTAGCCATGCTGCAGCAAAAAAACTTCAGGACCAGACTTCAGAGAGAAACTGCTGAGCTGCAGTTCATCTGCAAATTTGACACCATCAGCTCAGGTTTAAACAAAGACTGTGAATGGCTAGCCAATTACAGAAGCCATTTCTCCTCTTTTGGTGTTCACACCTCCAGATCAGCTGCTAGAAGTGGGCCGCATCCTCCCTAATTGAATTTACCTTGTTATTTCTAGCCTGATTCTTGCCTGCATATTTATACCTGACTCTGGAAATTTCTACTTCATGCATCTGACGAAGTGGGTCTTTGCCCACGAAAGATTATGCTCCAATACATCTGTTTGTTAGTCTATAAGGTGCTACAGGACTCTGTCACTTTTATAAAACCGAGAATCACTTGGGTGCCAGGGTGGCTGAGAGTGCTCCTTCCCTGCCACTGCCCCATGCCCCTTCCCCAGGAGTAACACCCCCTGCAATCCTGGCCACCGGAGGCAGTCCATAGTGTGGGTGGGACAGAACAAATCCTCCCAGGGAGGGGGACTTGCGCCACCTCCCCCCCTTTTCCCTGGGGCAGACCATCCCCTCCTTGCACCCTTCCTCCTGGCACAGTGACCAGAGATTGCTATACCTGCATGAGCACCGCTCCGACGGTGGATCTCCCCATGCTGAACTGGTTCCCCATGGATCTGTAGCTATCCAGCGTGGAGAACTTCCAGAGGGCGATGGCCACACGCTTCTGGAGGGGAATGGCGGAACTCCTGTGTGTGTCCTGTCACCACAGAGCAGGGGCGAGCCATTCACAAAGCTCTATGAAGATATCCTTCTTCATCCTAAAGTTCTGGGTCTATTGTTATTGTCCCCAGTGCTCCAGGATGATGTGGTCCCACCAGTCACTGCTGGTGTCCAGATGCCAGATGCGTCCAGGAGCTGCAGTGGCTCCTCCATGTACCAGGAGGGTCCGGATGACGGCATGGGGGTTGGGCTGCAGCAGATGCTGCAAGCAGCCTGCAGAAAGCACAGCCAGGCTTGCAGAAACATATCCAAAAGAAGCAACAGAGTGCCCTGGGGCAACTCCAGCTCCATGGTGTAGAGTGATGTGGTGTCCTGAGTGAGGGCAACCAGAGCATGCAGAGAAAAAAGTGCTTTGCTGTCCCTCAGCGAGGTAGGCAAGCAAGCAGGGAAACCTGATAATCAGCTGTCCAGGGGAGTTCCTTTAAGCACAGGCCTCAGATAGCCTCAGGCAGCAGCCACACAAAGTAACTCCTGACCTGATGCTCTGCTGGAACCGGTTTCAGCTGGCCTTAAATGTGATTCAGCGTTCAATCAGTGTGGACGTTCTATTTCGAAATAGTAAAACGCTATTTCAAAATGCATTTTGTGTGTAGATGCGCTATTTCGAAATATCTTATTTCAAAATAACTTTCGATATAAGATATTTTGAAATAACGCTGTAGTGTAGATGTACCCTTACACTCATCAGTCCAGTTTGCTTCCTCTGACCTGGGAAAATAAACATGTTTTAAACTTCCTGCTTGGCTTTACAAAACTATGTCCACAGTCCATCTTACATAATTATTCAGTAAATCTTACTTGTAGAATATGTAATGTGTTATGCATATAAAATATAACTTCATATTGCAATTTATACTTACATTGCAGTAGCATAACATATAATACTCTTGCACCCATTCTTCATGCTTTGATCATTTTTAGTGTGTATTACAATTCCTTTTTTTAATGATGATGAACCACTCTTGTCTTCGGGCAATCCAGAACAGTGTTGCCAAACTGCTCCTTTGCCTAAGAAGCAGGGACATTCCATCCATTTCAATGCTCAACTGTGTGGGCCACCTCTTTATCTCCTAATATAAATAACAATATCCTCCTTGTTCTCAAATCTCTCAGTGCATTTGCATGTTTCCATACTCTGAACATCAAAGACAAATTGGAGGGGTGTGAGGAAGTGCGGCGTTTTGGGAATTCAAAGGGGGGTGTTATATACAGGGGGGCACTCAGTACCCAGAAGTTACTGGTTTAATGTGACAAAGGTGGGGAGTGTGTTGTTTCAGAGAACAGCCCAGAGTTGGAGCCGTGGTGTCTGGGACCCTGGTGACCCTAACCTGCTTAGAGGACACAACCAGTTCTGGCCAGATGAGAGACAATGGGCTGCAGAGAGGGACCCCAGCAACCAGCCCAGCTGACCCTGGTGAGGGAAGAACATTGGACGGAGGAGAGGAGGTGGAGAAGAGAGGGCCCAGGTGACCCTCTTACCTGGGGAGAAGACAATGGACTGGGAAGAGGCTGTTGCTGGGGATATTGGAGGCTCTGCTAGAAGACTGAGGGCTGTTTTTTGGGGAACTGAGCACAGAGCAGGCAGAGTTCAGCTGGATGCAGGGGAGACTGACATGTGGGATGAGGGCCCAGGCCTACAGGCCTGAGAGACCCGTTGTTGTGTTCAAAACTCAATAAATCCTTCTGTTTTGTGCTGGCTGATAGTTGCTCTGGTCTAGAGAACAGGGTGGCACTGTTCCTCCTGGGAGTGGAGGCCCTGGGGGTCCAGAAGGAGTGGACCCCCCTAAGGGGCTCACAGCAGAGGCAGGCAGCTGAAGGCCCTGAGAGGCACCATCCTGGAGGAGGAGGAGCGGACCCCCTCCAGGTGAGAGTGAGCACCCCAAGAGACGGTCGCCGCACTGGAGTGGACTCCCTGAGAAAGGGCTGTCTCACTGCTGAAGGGGGTTCTGCCCAGGAGCCGAGGGGCCAAGTGAGGGCACAACCTGTGAGCCGTGACAAGGAGAGACCAAAATTACACAGTTAATAGAATCATAGAAGCCAAAGATAGAATAGACCTATTATATAATTTATGACAATATCTTCAAATGGTTTGTAAATCTAAGCCTCTTTTTCAAATTTGACTTTGGCATGTAGGAGCTAAAATCTCATTCATTTTTCCATGAGACATAAGAGATCAAGTACCATTATCAAATGTGACTTGGGTACATAGGAGCCTAAGTCTCACACAAGCATTTTAAAATGTTATGCTTAAGCCTATTGTCTGATCCATATGAGAGTTTAACTTTTGCATTTGTTATATTTTGTCTAATTAAATGCTAAAGATCTTACTGATGGACTTACCACTCTTTGGAGATCTAACTGATCTTACAGCTGATATTCAGTTTATATTTTTCTTTTCTTATTTTCTTTCCATTATTTCTGTTCTTGTCATATACTTTTTATGTCAACAGAAACATCCAACAGAGTACAGGAAAATTCAATAAGCTGAGATTTCAGACCACATTTAGAAACTTTAATAGGATATTTGGGACTCTCTGACCTCTTTCAAAAATACTGTAGCAGTAGGATGACAGACAGAGCTCTTCAGGAAGTGATACAAAATACCAATATGCTTGAGAAACCAAAAAGGGGAACACTGTAGAAATGTGCTTAGCTAAGTATGCAAAAAGCGATGGAGATAAAATTTTAAAAAGTAATTGAAGAAAAGAATGATCATTTGTTTTAGTGATATCTGTATCAAGAGTCATATTGCCTTATAAAGTACTCTATGATCTGGATTTTGGCTAGTTAAAGACAATATATTGTCCTATGTGCAACTGCAGCAATTAAGATCAGATGGTTCAGTTGTTGCTATCATTTTGAAGACCAGTGATCTAGTGGATGAGCATTCTTGGCTAAGGGCTGTCATTTGGAAAATTATTTTACTATTTATTAGTATGCACAAAGTCTGAGTTGTATTAAGTTTTAGGGCCCAATATAAATCTAATCACCTCTTAAGGCTTTTGTTTGAGAAAGATGACGTATGGGAATAAATTGACATTTCGGGAGGAGCCACTGAAATTATCAAAATATTTATATTTATAGTATTAAACAAGAGCCCTCCCAAGACTTTTTTCCCCTAAATCTTTAAATAAGTGAATCTTGGAACTGCATTTTAGACAACCTAAAGACAACTAATTAAGGAAATAGGAAAGCTAACACATAATGCATTACAATTATCAGTCAATAAATGTAATGACTGCATTGATCAAAGTCTGAGTATCAGTTTTCTTGAGCATGGAGCATAATTGGGCTATAATTACAAATACAGTTGGAATCAAAGTATGAATTTCTTCAAGGACAATATGGTGTTTTAGATGCTGCTTGCAATTATTAGAACTGGGTGCATTGGCTGTTGGGAGTCCGGAAGTACAAGAAAAAGGAAGGAGTGGGAGGAAGATTGGCAGGGGCTCAGTGAGAACTACTGAGGGATGCAGCAGCTTTGTAAAGAGGCTCCACTTTTGGTAAATAAAGTCCTGTTGAAGTTTGTTAGTACCTTGCTTGCATGATACAACACAATGTTAGTGTTGAAATTGGTGGGCAGGGAGTCTAAATGAAGATTCCATTTGGCTTTAATATTCATTCAAGGTAATAGCCAAAAGAAAACAGTAATAATAGAGACATAGGAACAAGAACATATGCAAAAGCCAGTGGATCAAGACCAGACTCTCGAGGCTGATTGTAAATTTAACCAAGGGAGAAAAAAGTGGCACTTGATAGTTTTACAGATTTGTCTTTCATAGTATAATAATGAGTACCTGAAAAAGATGTGCAGGAAATGAGAAAGGTGAAAGATATGGATAATAGATTTTATTACAGCTGTGTGCTTAAGAAAAAGGCATTCTCTGACAGTACTTTTTATTCTGACCTGTGTGTCTATTGATGTATTGTGTAGTTGTTTTGGATGAGCCTCAGTTAATCCTAAACAAATTTTGACTTTATTCAACTCCTTGTTTATAATTGCCTAATCATTAGTCCAGTTGTCAGAAGTATTGATGTCTTTCTTTATCTTGAAAAGAACTTTGAGGAACATATACATACTCTCACCGAAGTCTTTCCTCAATATTTCAGGAATTCAGCTAGACTTATTTTGATACCTAATCCCTTGTGAATGCTTGAGTCTTGTCTGTCATCTTCTAGATTCTATAATATAACGTAACATAACAATGTAATATAATGTAGAAATAATTGGATTGCTAAGGAAAATTCTAAAAAGACAGGGTGAATAAAGAAAAGTTTAGTATGGTTTTGGTGCAAAAACATAATGAAAATTCTTTAAGTGCATTTTTCCAGTATTTTGAGTGAAAGGTCCTGATCACCTGTGGCTAATAAATCTCCTCTGGTACTTTCAGAAGAATGAATTTATTGCCTTTCAGAGGCAGTTCCTAGTTGAAAAATCACTTAGGGTATGTCTAGATTACATGCCTCTGTTGGCAGAGGCATGTAAAATAGGCTACCCGACATAGTCAATGAAGCAGGGATTTAAATATCACTGGCTTCATTAAAATAAAAATGGTCACCATGCTGTGCCGGCTCAGCTGATTGTCGGCACAGCGCGGCAGTCAAGACACGGATTGGTCGACATGGGAAACCTTTGTCAACCGCTCCTGTAAACCTCATTGCACGAGGCATAAGGGAGCGGTCGACAAAGGTGTTCCCTGTCGACCGATCTGTGTCTTGACTGCCGCACTGTGCCGACAATCAGCTGAGCCAGCACAGCGTGGAGGCCATTTTTATTTTAATGAAGTGGGGGATATCTAAATCCCCGCTTCATTGACTATGTCGGATAGCCTATTTTACATGCCTCTGCTGACAGAGGCATGTAGTCTAGACATACCCTTAATGTCTGTTCCAAAGCCTGTTGAAGTCAATGAGAGAGTCTTTCTACTGGCTTCAATAGTTATTGCCCATAATGGCTACCTAATTAAATCTTTGCATTTTCAGTTGGATAGAATTCCATTTCCTTTCTGGGACTATCATTCAGTGTTGTTGTGTGACATTGTGATGAAGGTAGGTGCATGTCAATGGTTAGTAACATGATCCCTATAAGTCTTTTACCAGCATTACAAGATTTTGTTATAAGTAGCTGTTTAAAGTTATAAACCATACCTACTAATGCAAGGTGACACTGAAAAGAGTAAATCTTGTAAGATTGAACAAGCCTTTGCAGTCTAATTTATTCAATCCATGAAACAAACGTCACTCAAGTAATTTTTTAATTATTTTTTCCTGTTACCCAGAATGTCAACCAAAATAGCTTTAGTTTTTTACTACTTCTGAACCCACTTATTTAACCATCTCCTTTTCAATTATTATGCCAGTGGTTCTTAAGCTTCCCAGCCTCCTGTACCTATTTCTGGAGGCTGATTTGTCTTGTATATCCTCAAGTTTCACCTAACTTAAAAAAACCCAATCTTGCTTAGAAAAATCAAAAATAAATATACAAAAATATCACATCATGTTATTACTGAAAAAAATTGCTTACTTTTTAATTTTTGCCATACAATTATAAAACACGTTGATTGGAACAGAAATGATGTACTTACATTTCAGTGTGATACTTGAGATTGTTTTTCACTTGTGAGTCTTGTCTGAAGTATCTAAATTAGCTCTGTAGAATCCCTGTGGCTTGCAAATCCAGGCAGCTTCCCTGCTTGCCATCTCCCAATGCTGGTTTTTCACTTAACAACTGCCCTAAGCATATCCTTTGACAACCCCCTGCCTGCAAGGGGACTGTAATCCCCAGTTTTAGAAATACTGATCTAGGTGACAAGAATCAGAGGGGTAGCCATGTTAGTCTGAATCTGCATAAATCTGACATGAATCTGACAAAGTGGGTCTTTGCCCACAAATGTTTATGCTCCAATAAATCTGTTAGTCTATAAGGGTATGTCTAGACTACATGGCTCCGTCGACGGAGCCATGTAGATTTGTTTTTTTGGCAAGGCAAATGAAGCCGCGATTTAAATGATTGCGGCTTCATTTAAATTTACATGGCTGCCGCGCTGAGCCGACAAACAGCTGATCAGCTGTTTGTCCGCTCAGTGCGCTAGTCTGGACGCTCCCCTGTCGACATCAAAGCCCTTTGTCAGCAACCCCGGTAAACCTCATCCCACGAGGAATAACAGGGCTGCTGACAAAGGGCTTTGATGTCGGCAGGGGAGTTTCCAGACTAGCACGCTGAGCGGACAAACAGCTGATCAGCTGTTTGTCGGCTCAGCGCGGCAGCCATGTAAATTTAAATGAAGCCATGATCATTTAAATCGCGGCTTCATTTGCCTTTGCCTACAACCCTAATCTACATGGCTCCATCGATGGAGCCATGTAGTCTAGACACAGCCTAAGGTACCAGGACTTCTTGTTGTTTATGCTTGATCTAGGTGAGTTGAGTACTGCTTGGAAGACCTCTGAGCGGTCCCAGAGGTGCATGTACTCGTGGTTGAGAACCACTGGTGTATACTATCCAAAATCTCCCCTCTGCCAAAGTGAACTCCTATATCACACAATGTGCCAGTCACGTGCAGTAGTCATTAGCCAGCATGCTTATTTTTTATTTACAAATCTATAGACACCCACATACTATTAGAAAGGCCTTTTGATTTCCTGTTTTTTTTTCTATTTTACCCATTTCTCTGCAAAGTATTATGGATTTCAGAAGATGCTTTCTTCCACAGTAGCTATGCTACTATCACAATCCCCGTAAACAATTGCAATGTTGGTTATATGTCTTCTCTTCTGCCTTATTGGCTCAATTACAGGGCACATTCGAATGCTGAAATGTACACTGAACTTCTCTTTTTAAATAAATTGGGTTGTTTTGTTTTAAATGAAAGCTCATTGATTTTTA
Source organism: Pelodiscus sinensis (assembly GCF_052426305.1). Lineage (NCBI taxonomy): Eukaryota > Metazoa > Chordata > Testudines > Trionychidae > Pelodiscus > Pelodiscus sinensis. The sequence continues at coordinate 91,524,292 of NC_143053.1, forward strand.
CTCATTTTGCCTAGATTTCCAATGTTCAGAGCCAACATTCACAGAATTTTACATGGTTAGGTGACTGCTTACCTTTCAACATATCTTTGGCTTTTAAGGGGCAAATCCTATCTTTATTGGAGGCAGGTGATTCAGATGATGGTGTCAATGATTTGCTATTTGTGCATGCAGTGGAGGAACAGGATTGCTTGGCCACTCTCATTCTTCACTGGACATTTCCCCCCACCTTTTCTAGGTAGGAGCAGTTTGTTAAATGGTATTTTTATTACCTAGGGAATATGGCTGATGGTAGCATATATGCTAGCTGGCTTGGCTATTAGCAGTTCTCTGATCTGCTGGATGGTACTCACCCTAGTGTATTACAAGACCATAACTACCTGTTCACTTATGTATGCCCTGTCAGCTTCCTTCTGTAAGCCAACTGTATGATACATTATGCTTGTCTCTCCTTTTTCCCCTCCAAGCACAAGAAAGAGCAATATTTAGCCATATATGTCAAGGGCTCTGGATTGATTGAGTGTATTCAGAAAAAATAATGATCTGGATTTTCTTTATTTTTAGTGAAGGATCCATGTTTACACTCAATGCTGCCACCTGAGGACAAACATCAGGGTTACTTTCCCCAATAACTCAGATCTAATATTTTGGCTACCTTCCTACGGACTGCACAAGAGTCCCTGGGTTAATCAGCAGTGTTCCTAACTCAGTCAGAGCAGTCTATCTGAGGAAACAATGTGTTGGAGAGCTGTAAAATGCAATAACAATTTTCCAAAAATATTCAAAATTTGGAACTATTACATTGTGAATTATACTGGCACCTAAGCACACTGCCAAGTTCTCATACAAATACACATGTTCACAGTGCTAATAACACTCTAGTCTATTGGCAACATACTGTGCCAATGGATATTGGATCTAATGATAAAAAATGAGTTTTGTCGGCAAAAGGTGTTTTGCTATACTTGGCCTCTATAGTTTGCAGTTGTTTATTAACTTGTCTTCATGCTGATTATAATATTCAGTTTATATAAGAGTGATGTTTAGTTTATATAAGAGCATAAGAGGATTAATGTCCTTTGTGTGCAAACAAGCAAATCATAATGTTAGCTTTACAGCAGAGTTTACTATATGAATTCAACCCAAAGTCACTTAACATGTGATATGTTAAAATGATCTATTGGCTGTTTACTTTGCATCTATGGGCTACAGCTTCATTTCAGAGGTTTAGTTTCTCCCTGATATATGCACATAATTCACTCTCACAGTAGTTCAAGCTACATGTGTGTTTTGAGCAGAGAGTTCAAACCAAATTCAGCCCAAGAACAAGTGGATGACTCTGCTGAAGCCGATGGGGCTGGAGCATATGCCCTCTGAGTAGAGGCTGAGGGATTTGGGCTTATTTAGTCTGTAGAAGAGAAGAGTGAGGGGGGATTTGATAGCAGCCTTCAACTTCCTGAAGGAGGGTTCCAAAGAGGATGGAGAAAGGCTGTTCTCAGTAGTGACAGATGGCAGAACACGGAGCAATGGTCTCAAGTTACAGTGGGGGAGGTCTAGGTTGGATATTAGGAAAAACTATTTCACTAGGATGGTGGTGAAGCACTGAAATGGGTTACCTAGGGAGGTGATGGAACCTCCATTCCTAGAGGTTTTTAAGTCTTGGCTTGACAAAGCCCTGGCTGGGATGATTTAGTTGAGATTGGTCCTGCTTTGGGCAGGGGTTTGGACTTGATGACCTCCTGAGGTCTCTTCCAGCCCTAGAATTCTATGACTCTATGATTCTATGACTACTAGATTGAACTTGTCCTTCAATGACTTAATATATACATAGGTTGGACCTCCCTGGTCTGGCACTGTGAGGACCTGACCAATCCCAGATGAGGGAATTTGCCAGACAAGGGGAGGTCCCCTGACACCAGCCTCTCAGCCCACTGTCCCACCCACTGGCAACTCCTTCAGCCTGGCTGGGCTACCTACTTGTCAGTCCCAGCAACAGCTCCACCTCCAGCCTGGCAGCATTCTGCCCAATCAGGTGCTGCAGCCTCCACCCCACTGCTGGGCAGCACAAGGCCCTGAATGCACTGATTCTGCTGGGTTGCCACAGCCCCAGCCAGGTTCCCCTCTCAGGCTGCTGGGGCTGCAGCCTCAGCCGTGCTACTGGGCTGCAGGCAGCCCCGGTCATGCTGCCGCTGCTGCCCAACCTGCACTGTCACTGCCACCCAGGATACTGCAGCTCTGCCGCTGCCCAGGCTGATGCAGCCCCAGCCAAACTTCCCCTCCTGGGCTGCCAGGGTCCCACCCAACTGCTGGGCAGCAGGCAGCCCTGAACACTCTCTGCTGCTGCCCAGACTGCTGCAGCCCTGCCGTTACCAGACTCATGGGGCTGCACCAGGCTCTCAGCTCCTGTCCCTCCTGCTCTGAGATTCTCTCATCCAGGAACATCCTTGGTGATGCGGGACCACAGATGTTGCTGGACCAAAGAATCCTGGATTCAGGAGGTACAACCTGCAGTATCATAAGCTTTCATGGGAAACACCCACTTCCTCTCTCTCTCTCTCTCTCTCTCTATATATATATATATATAATATTTGTTAGTCTGTAAAGTGCTATAGAACTACTCATTGTTTTTATAGTTACAGACTATCAGGGCTACCCCTCTGAGACTTTTAAAATGTATAAGTTTTTAACTCTCCCAACACCTGTGTTTGCAACAATTATTTTAATTGTCTCTTTTAACTATTTGTAATTTGGACACATATGAACCTTTAATTGTTCATTGACTTAAAATATCCAAGGCAGAAGGTTTGTTTGTTTTTAAAGTTGCAAACTTTTTTTAATGAAATTGCAAACCTCTTGTTTGAGAGTACAACGCATATTAAAGATTGTATGTCTTGCAAGTGGCATGTTTAATATCAAGGAAATCAATAAAGGCAGTAGCAAAGTTCATCTATCCATCTGTCTTCTACTAAATTCTTGTATTTCAAGTAGTGGACATTGTGATGTGAAGTAATTAGAAGTTAACCCCGTAAATAAAAGGCAAGAGGCAACCTCAATAAAAAAGGGTAAGAAATGCAGTGTTTAAAGACTCCATAGCACATTAAGACACCAACTTGTGTCACCAGTCTTTCTTTGTGCCTGTTTTTTGTTTTTGAAGTTACATCCAGAAATGGGCCACAATAAAACATGTGAAAGTAAAAGATTTTCTATTTGTGTTCTGTTCACTTAAATACATTCTCTATTAGACAATGTCAAATTTCCAGTTTTTATTTGTGAAAGGTAAGATTGCACAACCTATGTATGCAGTCTCAAGCACCTTGATTGCCAGTTCATTTAGTAAACACTTGAAAACAGTAGCAGGAAAACTACGATGCATGGGTTACACAAAGCTCATCAGGGAAATCAGCTGGAGGGCTGCAAGACATTTTTCTGATGATGGCCATCTGCAGGCAAGCCTCCCCTATCCCTGCAGCTCCAGTGGCCCTGATTCACCATTCCTGACCAATGAAAGCTGCAGGAAGTGGTATCTAGAACTCCCCTGTGGCCCACTGCCTCACTGGGAACGGTGAACCATAGCCACTGGGAGCAGTGGGGAGCCATGCCTGAAAATGGTCAACATAAACACAATGTCTCACAGCCTACCAGGAGATTGTCCTGATGGTCTGCATGCTGGCCACAGGACGCAGGTTGCCCACCACTGCTTTAAAATGAATTTGGTATAGCAGAGTTTCTGACGCGTTTCAGAGTCTGACCAATACTCAACCCAACAAACCTAGCCTTCCTCAAAGCCACTGTCCTGAAATTCTGTGCCTCATGTTTTATTGATGATACAAAGGACGTGTCTAATACCAGAATTGCTCCCAAGAGATATGGAAATTAAGCTTTGTAGGTTTATATTCACCCATGGGAGTTTGGGTTCAGTTTGTCCAACTGCCCCAAATCATGATTATTTTATTTCAGGATTATCCAAACAATCCAGTAGTCCTGAATCTGACAAATCAGACTGGGATTCTTGCCAGTATATCAGACAGAAGTTAGCTGAGATTCTGTGTGTTTCCAAGTTTGCTAGCTCTCAGGATTTCATTAGAAGTCTCATGAGCTGAGCTTTTTAGTTCCTTAAGTCAATTGATTTTATGGGCATCTCAGCTTTCATTAGGAAAGAGAATAGAAGTTTTTGGCTATGCTAGGGGAAAAGTTTGAGAGTGTGCCCTGAGTTTACAGCTTACAGGTTTTTTAAAAAGACTAAGATTCCAAAATGTATTACTTTGTCTAAAAATCTGATGATTTTTAACCAATGTCATGACTTTTTGAAGCCTGACTCACTTTTAATCTTTGGGCTTGTCAGTATTATATTTCCTCCTTTCTCTCAGGCTATATTGTGAAAATAGACTCTCTTGCCTTATTTGTCTCTTTGTTAGACAGGGGAAGTATTGGATGTATATCACTTGTCTTTGCAGAAGAGTCTGTTCATCACAGGTATAATCCCTTAAGGCTCATTTTTAGTCCATCTCCTTCCACAGAAACATAACTCCAATATGATAATGGGTTGGCAGTGTCACACCAGACAGTTTCCCCTTACTTCATGCTTATTGCAGGCCAATGGGAGATTTTTTTTGTAATATTTTTATGAATGATGGGCATGGGAGTGACTGATTTACAAGGAATTGGTACCAATAGGTACAAAAGGGGTAAAGAGCTGCCTTTGGGGAAGGGCAGGAGAAATGACTTGTTTGAGGCACATACCCGTCCAGGATAGTATGAATAGATTAAGGACCGACTGAAATAGACCTTTCTCAAGAAAGATCTGAAAATGTAAAGGGAATTCCAGGGACTGAACTCTTAACAGTACAATCTGGCAGCCAGAGCATGTGAACTCTCTGGGGTCTGCAGGAGGAGGACAAGGAATGGAGAGGTGACAAATGGCTAGAATCAGAGCTGGCCTTTGGAAACACCTGAGGCTGACAAAAAGGCAGAGACAGAGTCAGACTGGGATTCCATGGCACAGCTTGGCTGGTTGACTGCACTGGCATGGCCCATATGAACTGCGCCTTAAGCTTTGTTTCTCTAAGCTAGCCTAAAGATGTTCTGAGGTTGTGTTCCAATTGACTTAGATGCCCTATTCCATTTTTGAAAAGGTGGCCTGGTGTCACTGCAAATAGTTTCTTCATAGTGTAAAAGTCTCTGACTCAGAGCTGCCCTCAGAAGGACTCATTAAGCAGAGCTCATGGTGTGTAGCAGGAGTGTGAGAACCCAGCAACTCAGTTTCAAAGGCTGATCTACCCTTAAAGAGTGGAAATGCTTCAGAATTTGGCCCCCTGAAGAGGTTCCTTCAAGGGACTGTTTAAAAGCTGAAGTGCAGTATAGGCTTCGTGGGTCTCCCAGAGTTTCCAAACAGGTCACCTACCTTAGTCTCCTCTTGTGTGGAGGTACGTATCTCTTTCCCTCCTGACTTATCTTTTTCAGGCCACACAGCTACCCCAACAACTCAGACTATCTCATCAGGCCTGAGTCCATAGTTGGTTTTCTCTCCAGAGAAAGAGCAAATTACCAACAGTTAAGTTACCATTCCATCCTTTCGAAAAAAACAAATTTATTCTGGAGATAAAGGCATTACAGAGACAATGAGATAACCCACAGAAATGCGAATAAGCTTATAATAGATCACCCCCAATTTCAACAGGGGTTCTGGCTTGTGATCAGTCCTTCAAACTCTGCACAGGGATTTTCCTTGTGGTCATAAGCTCATACCAGGTGTTAGCTCAGAAAAAGCACTCCCCTCAATCTCAGATGCAAAACAAGGCCAGAGAGCACAGAAGTCCCCACACCTTCTTGGGCCCTGACCAGAGCTTGCAGTTTGGTTCATCTGCTCATCTATCATGACAGAGGACCAGCCAGTCCTAATGTGAGTGGCATTGCAACCCTATACTCCTGCTTCTGCCTCCACCTTTGCAGTCCTGCCTAGCTCCCATGGGCACTGCACACTCCAAGTGGGAAACCAAGCAGGACAGACAAGAAACCCCACCCCCAATATCCAGGAAGGAAGGGGGCAACACTGCTTACCTGTCTCAAAGAGATTCTGACATGGCTCTAACCCCAGATGGTCTGGCCATCCATGAGCCTTAAGAGATCTATTGCTTCTCTTAGGCTATGGTTACACTGCAACACTATTTCAGAATACTAGAGTATCCTGAAATAGCTATCCTGTGACTTCACAACAAGCCCATTATTTCGAAATACTATTCCAATGTCCCTGTGAATCTCATTCCATGAGGAGTAAGGGAGATTTCAGAATAACGGGTTATTTAGAAATAAGCTATTTTGAAATAAGATCAAAATAAGCTATGCAATTTGCATAGCTCAAATTGTGTATCTTATTTTGAGCAACAGTGCAGTATAGATGCACCGTAAGTTTTTACCCTTTTTTCTCCTCACTCCAGGTTTGAACCCTTGTACACATGTAACAAGGTTGGGTTAGTTAAGCCCATTTATTCCTAATTACCACATTTCTGGCCAGTACCCTATCTGTTTTTTATTTAGATAGTAAGGTTTCAAAAGCAAGGACCATCTTTTTGGAATGTGTTTGTATAGCACCCAGCACAGTGAAATTCTGATTCATTACTAGGCCATCTAGCCTCTACTATAACTCAAACAATAAATAATAAATATTCTAGAAATTCTGTTTCCTGTCTCACCTGATATTCAAATCACAGGGGTGTGAAAACTGAAATGTATTTGGGAAAAAGTTAAAGAAATATTTGATAACCATCAAAAATTCTCATAAGTTCAAGCAAAAGTTCAAGGGGATGACTGGATGGGGAGGAAGGTTTTTAATTTTTTCTTTTAAATTAGTTTATCTGTGAATATTTAGTACATTGTTTAATATATGGATTTAACCTATGAAATAGACACATTTAATTAGCCTTTCAACACCCACTTTTTGATTGTAGTTTAGCCATGAAGACAAAGGTTGCTTGAGTGTAAAGAATTTGAGCTCTGGCTGATAGCTTGCAAGAGCTTTCCTTTTTAGACACATCTCTACTTATTTCATTTAGTTTGTTGCATTGTTTTTCTTCACAGTTTATTTTTAATCACAATTTAGAGAGGGATAAAATAAATTTAAAAGATTATAAATTAAGATTATTTACTTATAAAACAATGCACAAAGAAAACCTTTTCCTTTTTCTTGCCTATAAATGTACAAAGTGGAATTCTGTAAGAAAAAATACTGTGGTTTTGTGAGGGGGAGTCACATTTTTTAATCTCTGTTTGCTAATTAATTTTTGTTGTTGTTTTTAATTTGCCAAATTTCATACAGGTGAAAAGTACCATACCTGGGATTTTCATTCTTCTTACTAAGAGTAAACTGCTTCAGCTGCATTCAAATAAACACCTCAATTCTAATGTGAATTAGTTGCTTCAAAGGCTGAAAGAAACTCATTTCCATCGCTATTCAAATCTTTGGCCTCTGTGTTGGTGATGCCTACACACATGCCTATTAGTGAAATAGACATAAATCCACTAGAATGTAAAGTCATTCCTCCAACGTGTCCACCTTTGCTAAATCTGAACTAATGTTCAATAGCTAAATGCTCTGCATCCGATTTCCTATCCCCTCAATCATCCAGCCTTGCACTGTCTGCATGCTCTGTGTAACTGTGCATTCCCTTTGATCCTGGATCATCCATTTAAAGCTTTTTATGAGTAAAATCTTATTGAGGAGAGCAGATTGGACTAAAACAGTTTGTGAGGGGAAAAGAAGATTGTCAGTAAGACTTTTATTAGTCCAAAGAGGAACATCAGGACAACGTTACTAAGTTTGATTCGACATATACAGGGTTTGATAGAAAGAAAATGTTGTATTGGACCACTTACATCTTGGAGGCTTTTATCCCAAGTTTCCTTGGCCAAACATAATATTGACTATGCCTGAATATAATCTACTCTGGATTTAGTCATTTAATGGGACAGTTGAAACTGTTATGAATGAAGATACTTAGATGTTGCAGTGGCATAGCTGGAGATGTAAGTATAGAGGATTTCTTTAAATGCATTAAAAACTGGGAATTAAATCTTTGAAAACAAGAAGACAATTCAGAAAGAAGAGTGGTACAGAAACACACTGAATTAAAAAAAAATCTCTCTCAAAAAGCAGGTTTAAAATAGATGAATATGCTGCCAGAAGGCACACTGAGTAGAGAGGAGAAACCTGAAGATTTACTCATGAAAAACTTCCACTGAATTCAGTATGAGTTTTGTCTGAGTATAAATGTTGGGACCAGCCTGGAGATAGGTCTTTTTCTATAGTTTTCTGATCTGTGTTAATCTGTGCATTCACCTGAGGTGCCATTTAAGTATATACATCCCTGTTCTTCATGCTCCTCTATTCTCTCATAAAGGCCTTGCTCCCAAGTCAGACTCACTGAAATCTTTTGCTAAGGCCAGAGGCCTCTGTGTATCATGGCACTTTGTTTCAGGGTGATAACATAAAATTAACTGTTTCAATTCAGGCATATCAGTACTTTTTTTAAATGTAAAAGGTAGTAACAACATATTTCTGAATCAATTTTTAAACCATTTCATTTCATGAAAAGTGTTGATATTTTGACTTGCCCTCGTAATTCAAAATGAAGACTAATGTCAGAATATCAGAATTTTCCCAGGGAAAGAAATTTCATTTTTGATCTGCTATAGGGAGAAATTTAACAGTAAATGTGCCAGGTCAACAGCAAAGTTTTCTTTAAGTTATTGATGCGATGTCAGATAACCCAGACTCAATCCAACCTATTAGTCAAAGATAAATCAGCACAACATAGAAACTGAAGGGTGAAAGTTTATCAGTCGAGAAAACGAAGTCTCATAGCCTTCAATTTTTCTCTTCACTTTTGCTCTGTACACTATCCCAGTTTATTTTAAAAAATGGATTAAATACATATCCTGCAGTATTACTTAAGATTTGTACTCCAGATGTTAACAGGTTATGTCTTGTTTTGAATGTACTTTTCTAGAAGTCAGCAAAATTAGAGACATCAGCAACTTGGTATAGTCTGTATGTTGGTTAAATTACATCCACAACACTATTCATCTTTGTCTTGTCTTTCTAGTCTTATCTTTCTAGTATATCTGTGTGCCTAGTATATCTGTGTGCCTAGCACTAAAATTGCACCACTTCACATCCGCCTTTAATTAAACAACCCAAGGAAATAAAAAGCATCCTGGGCAGAACTTAATATGAAATCAAATGACAGTTATTAAAAACACAGTTGATTTATTGACAATATTTATTGGTATTAGTATTGTTCTAGGCAGTGTTTCCTGTGCTGGAATGCTGCTACCTGAAACCTTTCCACATTTTTCTTATCTACTTTTCAGGAGATGTTTGCAAAGCATAAAACTGCCTAGCACAGATACCATCTGGATATTCATCTCTTGGAAACCTCAGCATACATCTTAATTTCTGACAAGTTCTGCTTGGCTTTCTGCACATACAGAGATTATAACCATCTTTTTTCAGTGTAGTTCAAAGCTATACAGCTTAGCATGACTATAAAAGCTATCTAAATATACTCTACTTATTTACAACTAGCTACTTTCTTATGTTAATTACACAAACACCTTATTCAATCATACTTGTAGTTACACCAATAAAGCAATTTGCATTTTTCTTAATACATCTGCTTATGAGAGCTGTTTTTACAGTCTTTTAGTACCATTTCAGACCTCATATGGAAACTGCCATTGCAATATCAGCCCAATAGCCTTTAAATCAGTATTTCTCTCTTTTGTCTTTAGTCTAGCATTATGGGATTCTGGTTCTGTTTGGTCAGCAATGGAAACCGAGGAATGACAAGGATTCATTAAGGACTAAGATTTTGGGGACGGTGGTTGTCATTTGCTTTATGTTTGCACAAGACCCAAAACAATAAGGGCACATCTACACTGCAGGGCTAAACTCGAAATAATCTATGCAACTTGAGCTATGCTAATTGAGTAGCTTAAGTCAAAATAGCTTATTTCAACTTTTGGCACTGTTTACACAGCAATTATTTCAAGATGGAGCACCCTTCCTCTAATTTCGCTTACTTCTTGTACACTGGGAGTTAGAGGAGTCAGAGTAAGCAGTCCTCCAGCTCAACATTATTTTGACATTATGTTGAAATAACAGTTTGTAGTATAGACAGGGACTATGTTATTTTGGAATAATGTCAGTTATTCCAGAAAAACACTACTGCCCCCAATAACTCTATGGCCCCAATCCTCACTGTAGAATTTGATCACAATAAGAATGTCATAGCAGCAATATGTGATATCCCACAATAGAGCAAGAATAAAAATTCTTAAAACATTCCAGATGATTTGGTGACCCAGACTGCATGCAGAATGAAACCAACTGTAGGTATTCCATAATACCATCCCTTTTTTCTTCACAAAATATAACTGTGCCACCTCATTGAGTTATTGTTACCATTCTAATATCTGTTGTTAGAGCCGTGCACATCCATGGATATCTGAAGTTATTCACATCTGTGGCTCATTTTTATTGTTATGGATGCAGATGTGAACACAATTTTCTTATCTAGAACCCTGGAAATTTGTAGATATCTGCTTTATAGGCTCAGGTATCCACAACCATGGATGTGAATGAACATATCTGCGGATCAATTTTGCAGATCCAGATGCAAAATTTTTTATCTGCGCAGGGCTCTACCCATAGTCTACTTGCGGAAGGAGAATCTATTTTTAGTATCTATTTATTGAATCTGCATAAGCAGAGGAAGATGCATATTTGTATGTAGAGTAGAATCCACCATAAAATTACAGATAGCATCATGTGATGGGATTGCCTGTGATAGCTGGGAACTATACTTGATGACCCTTCCAGTCCTCTGTCCCTATGAAAAGTTACTTGGAAAATGATGCACCACAGCCAGTATCATACTTCTGGAGTGTTTTCTGGAGTGGTATATGCAATTTATGGACTCTAATCCCTCTCTAGGCCCTGATTCAGCAAGGCACTTGTCTTTAAGCACATGGTAGTCATGGTGAAGTCAACAAGACTACTCATGTCCTTTGAGTTGGACACATATAAAAATATCTGTATGAATGGAGGCCTTAGTAACTAATGAATCACTGCACATTTTCTATAGTAAGAGGCAGAAAATTGCAACATCTGACAGCTTGTTTAAGAGGGAAATAACAAACTCAGTAGGAACACTCTTTGCAGAGCAGATAGTAGCTACAGTGGAATTGCTGAACTTAACTAACTTTATTTATTATTGTTATTATTTCAAGAAAAATCTATTGACTTTGTGGCTGGGACATCAGTGCTGATTTACCAACCCACAGGTTATTGTTCGATGTCCGTATTACTATGTACATTCAATACAGAAACGTCTAAATAAATAAATAAATATTTGTCAAGCGTTACTGATAAAAGTGCTCCCAGCAATTTGGAAAATTCAGTTCAACTTGATTTGGAAGTCTATATTTAGACATGAAACACTATAAAATTTGGTGCATTATTTAATGAAAAATTAAACCAAAATTAGGGTAAAATAATAACCCCACACAAACCACACTGGAAAAGAAAAAATCTGCCACAGTGACATTGAAAGTTTGCTTTTCAAATTAGTCTGACACTGCAATGAAAGTCAATGTATGCATTTAAATGAAGATGTTTTGATAGGGTGAGAGCCAAAGCGATTAAATTAGGTTCCAGCAACAGAATTGCTTTAAACTGAATGACATTTCATTGCTAAATTAGCTCTTTTTTTCTGTCACAGTGGAACTGAAAAGGTTAATGAGAACCTGCAATTTACAGTCCAAAGTTACTTGAAAAAAATGATTTATCTTGGTTTAAGAAGGCTTGTAGTGCCTGCTAGAGTTGTGTTTCTAAGGCACATTTGTTGTAGCCATATACTTAAGGGCTATGTCTAGACTGACAAGTTTTTCCACAAAAGCGCCTGCTTTTGCGGAAAAACTTGCAGCTGTCTACACTGGCCGCTTGATTTTGTGCAAAAGCACTGAAGTTCTACTGTCCGAAATTAGTGCTTCTTGTGCAAATGCTTTGACGTTCCCGTTCGGGCAAAAGCCCTTTTCCGGAAATGCATTTGCACAAAAGGGCCAGTATAGACAGCTGAAAACTGTTTTGCGCAAAAAGCCCCGATGGCGAAAATGGCGATTGGGTCTTTCTTGCGCAAAACCGCGTCTAGATTGGCACGGACGCTTTTCCGCAAAAAGTGCTTTTGCGGAAAAGCGTCCGTGTCAATCTAGGCGCTCTTTTCCGCAAATGCTTTTAACGGAAAAACTTTTCCGTTAAAAGCATTTGCGGGAAATCATGCCAGTCTAGACGTAGCCAAGGAGCATGTTTACCCAGACTAAGTTGGTGTCAATCATAACAACATGTAGAGCTCTCTTACCCTCTGTGTATGTACTGTAACATGTAACAGCAAGTCCACCCGATTGCTGTGTGCCCTCTGAGTCTGCCCCTATGATTTGCCTTTGACAGTGTTTGTTGACAATTCTTTTGATGTGAGGTCCAAGGAAAGTACCCCCAATGGATGGCAACCTTACTTTCTTTCTCAACAAATGCTATTTCAGTGACTAGGAATGATGTGTTCAGTAAAAGTATAAAAGGGAAGGGAAAACACATACAAGTAAGATTCAAAAGCAGACAGAAATGGTTGGGCCTTCTTATTTCCAGTTTGGATTAGTACCCAAGCTTATTTAGCATGTAACATAGGCTATTCCTTTCTGAAAAGTCTAATTTAAGGTAAGGGGACAAAATAAGTTCCACACGTGGGGCATCTGAACAGCTTTTTTTCTGCAGAAAGATGTGGTTGAGCAATTTCAGAAGAGATTATTGGATATATTTAATATTGGGCTTACAGAGAATTTGGAGGTAAAATAAATGTTTGGGGATATGCTAAATACATTTATTTAGTGCCTGATTCTGGCATCCTTTTAACTCAAGGGTAGGGAACCTTTTTTGGGTCAGGGTCTGCTGACCCACAGAAAAACCAATCAGGGGCCACACACAAGTGATAAACAAACAACTCCCCCCCCCACAAACCCTCACTCAGGTGGCCCCCAGAGAAGAACAAGACATTCTTCTCACACACAGAGCCTTAGGGGGCCCAGGCTAATAGATTTTGTGTGATCCAGCCTCATGGAGGGACAGTGGGGGAGGGGGAGGGGGATGGACACCAGCATGGACTCCCAACCCTGGGGGAAGTCCTGAGCCTCAGGGGCTGGATCCAGACAAGCTGGAAGACACATGAAGTCCCCAGCCTTAGGTTCCCCATCCCTGTTTTAACTTTTAATCAGTTGATCAATGGCACTCCCAGTGTAGAGAGAGTACTACTAAATGTGAGTAAGGATAACAGAATCCAGCCTTTGGCTACGTCTAGACTGTCCCCTAATTCCGGAAAAGTCATGCAAAGCAGGTAAGTCAGAATAGGGAAATCCGCGAGGGATTTAAATATCCCCCGCGGGATTTAAATAAACACGTCCGCCACTTTTTTTCTGGCTTGGGAAAAAGCCGGAAAAAAGTGTCTAGACTGGCGCGATCCTCCGGAATAAAGCCCTTTTCCGGAGGATCTCTTAGGAATATATTTTTTAAACGTACAGTTGTTTTATTATGGGAGGATCTGACGATGAACAGCTCACATAATGATTTTAAGGACCTGATTCAGGAAAGCACTTAAGCAATGTAGGCATCCTTTCTCAATAAGGATGTTTTCCTAAACTGGAACTTAAAAGCATACTTCCAGCTCCTCAGTCTTACTGATCAGAACTGAGCAGTTGGTGGAAAAATACATTTATTATATTGTTTGCTAAATCTAAAACATAACCTTGTCTGAAATTATTTTTTCCCCTTTTTTATTTTTATGAAGAATTTGGCCATGAATTTTTGTATGCACAAGTTTTTGTCGAAGAACCTTTTTATTTGTGTAAATACAAGTATCTGTGTACATCAGAGGTATTTGTGCTAGAAGCATGGTACTCCAACCACACAGATGCTAGTTTTTTGTTTTGGAGTATGTCTACATTACAGGACAAAGTCAAATTAACAACTTCAGCTACGTTAACTGCGTAGCTGAAGTCGAAATAACTTAACTCAGCTTTTGGCATTGCCTACACTGCAGGAAGTCCAAGAGAGAACACTCTTCCTTTGACTTCCCTTCCTCCTCACAAAAGCAGGGTTACTGGAATCGAACAGAATGCATCTCTCAGTTCGAATAGTGGTCTTAATTCGACCCTGGAAGATCGAGAGCGGCAGCTTCAATCTTCCTCTGCAGTGTAGACACACTCTTGGTGAGCAAAGATGACAAAAGGTGGTGAGAATTTAGGAAAGTGTTTCAAAAGCACTGAGTTTCTAAACCAAAATAGGGCTTGAATCCTGACAATATTAAATTATAGTCATGTTGAATTTTAAGCATGTGTGTAGTTCCATTGATTTCATTGTGTAATCAAAAAACTACTCATATAATTGAAGTTAAGCATGTATACAAATGTTTGCAGGAGCAGAGTGTAAATAAATATATCACCATGAACTGTAGTGAGGAGAAGGTAGTCTGGAAAATAGACAGTTGCTCCAACTATTTGGATGCCTGGATATAGCACTTTTGGTTTCAAAAATAAAATTCCATTTCATAGATATCTGTGCAAACTCTTTGAGCTCTCTTGAGGAGATAATGAAAGCAAAATGTAGCCTATAAGAAGCTTGGAAAATGTCTAAAAATCACTGAAATGTCAACAACATTTATTGTAATGTTGTAATTTTGTGCTAAGATTTTAGGACTTGCTGCCCTTTTCTCACTAAGACTCCAACTGTGCTGATTATAATGAGTCTTTATAACAAATTAAATCATAGCTCTACTACTCACCAAGGACCAAATATGTGACACTAGCCATTAACATGGGTGAAAGTAAGTGAAGAGGAAGACACATTGTATCATTAGTGATTACAATATTAGAATATAAAAAAAAGTTTGGGTGAGGGGTTATAACTTCAGTTTGAGGATTTTCCATTTCTAACTCCATAAATTTATAGAAATAAACAGTGGATTCTCACTAGGCTTGATTTTGCTGAGGATAAACTTGGGTCAATAATGAGCAGCAACGTACCACACAATGAGGCACGGCTGAAAGGTAGGTGCATACAACATAGTACAACAAATATTGTTCCATGGCATCTGAATTCCCCATTTTGTGGACAACAATGTTTCTTTGCATATATAAATTACAACTTGCTAGGAAGATTCATCCACATTAATATATCAATTTTACCGAGACGAAATGAAGCAAAAGAAAGATGAAGTACAGAGAATGGGATCTGGTTCACCAAGGGTGCGTCTAGACTGGCAAGATTTTGCGCAAAAGCAGAAAAAGCCCTCTTGCGAAAGAATACTTGCACAAAAGAGGGCTTTCTTGTGCAAAATCACATCTAGACTGGCCATGGATGCTTTTGTGCAAAAGCACTTTTTGTGCAAAAGCATCCGTGCCAATCTAGATATGCTTTTGCGGAAATACTTTTAACGGAAAAACTTTTCTGTTAAAAGTATTTCCGCAAAATCATGCCAGTCTAGACGCAGCCCAAGAGTATATCATTTTCATAGCACGTATCCTTACAGGAGAGATGGTGAAACCCTTAATCATATTCGTAAACAATTACTCACATTAAGTCCTATTAGCTTGAGTGGGACTGCATCCATGGGCTAGAAGTTCAAAACGTGGCCCATATAATTGTATAATTTTAAATCAATGCAGTGTAAAATAGAAGAACTATAGAAATATATTTAATGTTGCTTTGGAATTTAGTCAGATTTCACAGAATAGATTTTTAAGGGCACAAAGAGCTCCTAGGTGCCCCACTTTAATTGAAAATAAAATTTTTGCACCTAACTCCCCTTTGTCTTTGAAAATCAACCCATGTGTATGGATGCTCTCTATCTCTATGTAGTTAACAAAGAGTAGAGCAGAATGCCGGCTAAGTTGAACAAGTAGAAATTTCTTCACCCCTGTGTGCTGCTCTGTCCACATGGCAGCAGTGCCTTCAGCTCAACTCCATTCATTTCCTGCTCTGTTGGGTTCCATCAATAATAGTCCCTTAAGGGAACCCAGGAAATGAGTCTAGTTCTGCTGATCATGATACAGACACCTTTTTTTAATTGTACTTCAGTAATAAAGTAAAATATTGTCATGTTAAAATGAAAAGATAAGAAATGCATTGTTAAT
Organism: Pelodiscus sinensis; assembly: GCF_052426305.1. Classification (NCBI taxonomy): domain Eukaryota; kingdom Metazoa; phylum Chordata; order Testudines; family Trionychidae; genus Pelodiscus; species Pelodiscus sinensis. Next base: position 91,540,522 of record NC_143053.1, read on the forward strand.
GGTTAATTAATTTTTGTTTGTGTTTCAATGACACCCACCATGAGCTTGTCACTACCCATATATACAGGCAGCCAGCTTCCACCCTCAAGAGCTTTCCATCAAAGAGAGGAACCATTAGCAGCTAGGAACACCTCTAGACTGCTCCTTAGACCTTATCATTGCTTACCCAGAGATTAACACTCTGGAAATCCATCTTCTGGGTTAGATTTAGAGGGTCTAATAAGGATGCACAATTGAATGCTGATAGCATCCCTGTCAACCTGGATATTCCATGGGGACACCCTCCCACAGTGGGGTGGCCGTGGAAATTCAATTTAAGGTACATCAATTCAAGATATGTGATTCTCATAGCTGGAGTTGCGTATCTTAAATAGAAGTTCTCTGTCAGTGTAGACCTGGCCTTAGTTTGCTTAGAGTGCAATGATTGCAATGCATGTGTCAGAAGCCTGAAGAAGGTGGAAACATCTTGCAAGACATTCCTGAGATTCTTCCCAACATGTTGTGTGTAGAATCAGCCTGCTCTCATTCTGCCCCCAGAATAATATATCTATTTTCAAAGGGATTTTTCATGCTATGGGTATATGTCACAGTAAAATGAGGTGGGGAGAGAGAAGAAGGGAAATAGGTTGGCTCTGTGTTCATAAACTACTGTGTTTATTTTGCTTTCAAGAATGTGTTCATCTGTGATAAGTTATTTCTTACCTTGCATTTCAAAGTTAATTTAAATAGGTGAGCAAGTTCAACTAGAAAATAGAAGAGCAACAAGGCAATGTTGTCACCAGGGTAGCATGCTGAGCATTTTAGGAATTACTTTAAAATTGTGCAGGATCTTTGTCAGTGGAGGGTTATTATGGACAGACAAGTGGCACAATAAAAAAATGTACCTTAGCTCCATATCATGTTGATTATGTTTGCAAATTTTGATCAAGGGACCCTTAATCCAGTTCAAAACCAAGCTCTTTCTTTTTTTTCTGCTTCAGACCTCATTAGCAACTACCACAGGTTTGTACTCTACACTCTGGAATCAGTGTTTGTTTGGTAATTCTGTTGATTCCTGAGACTGAATTAGATGCAGCTTGCGCATCTGCCACTATTGTATATTAACTCTGCTGGGCTAATAGTAATAAAGTGCCCCCTTCTGAAAAAGACAGTACCAAAGGCCATATGTACAGAGTTACTTTTTCTGATCATAACTGAACTTGAAAGATTACTTATGAACATTCTGCTTAGCTCGAAACACAGCTTCTTTGTGATGGTTTCTATTCTCTTGTTGAACTGCTGAACGCCTTGTTGCCTATAAAGTTGCACAGAATTTGTGAACTTGTTCACAAAGTAAGAGCTTGTGTTGTAAGCTCTGGGAGAGGGCAGAACAAGAGGGCCTGTTGAGGAGAAGGGAGAATGTTTTTTTGCTCCAAGAAAGAGCTGGTTGATCCAGGGCTAAATTGTGCTGGTAGATACAGATTTGAACAATGGCAGAGGGGTAGGCCCGGAAGGAAAAGGGCTAGAAAGATACTGCAAAAGGCACATTTTTTCAGCACAATCCTTTGAGTATGCTGGAATGAGGCATAGGATGCTATAAGCTTACTAAAGTGGTCTGTGCTTCCCATCCTTACTACATGCATCCAACCAGCTTTACTGGTTATTGCAGAGGGTAGGCACAACCATTCCTTCACTGTTTCCTGACTACTCACTTTCATGCGGGAGAGCCCAGCATGCAACCCTGCCCTATCCCTAACACTTAGAAGTATACACTGGGCAGGACTTACGTAGCTGCACAGAGGAAGAAAGATGGGGCTTAATTTCTCTTCTTCTGCATGACCAAGTTAAATTGAAGTATGATCCACTCCTCAGTTTTTCAAAAAACAAAAAATGCACCAACTGCAACCACCACCACCACCACTAGCAGCCACCCTTTCCTGGCAAACAGAAGCTGCATTCTGAAATGAGGAAAGTAACCTATTGATTGCATCATACTGTTTTACATCTGAGGTTATGTCCAATTCGGAAGGTTCTGAGTTGCACTATAGGGATAACAGAGAATGGTGCACTGTTTTATTATTTCCCTCCTATCTCTAATGCTTTGAAAGGCTTGAAGACTAAAGATTTTCTTATCATGCTTGAACTTTTGTCCCTTTTTCAGCCCACATGCTAGCCAGCAGGACAAGACACTTTTACTCAAAAGTACATCAAAATGCATCACCACAGCTGTTGTTGCAGTCAGCGGGAATGCAGCAGTGCCAGGCTATTAAAGAGTTTTGGTTGTTGTTTTTTCCCCCCTCAAATCAGTCAGTTCAAATTCCCTTGAGTGTGTCAGGAGGAAGCCCAGGCCTCTCAGTCAATCACTGCAGGGCATTATCCTTGGAACTGTCAGCTCTGAGATTATTTATTTAAAAAGATCTGCTACCTTCCCTAACTACACTGAAGGAAAAAAGTGGCCCTGCTATTAAAAAATGCAGCATACCCCTCATTTATTGTTGTACTATTCTTACAGTTATTTCCCCTCAAAGGTGACTAACAGCTTAATACTCTGTCTCTTTCCATTTCCCATCTGTGCTGATTCTTTCTCAGTCCACTGCTCCATTTATCGCCCCTACTCCATAACTGTTGATTTGGAATAATCATATATACACCCGCAAAAAAAATCAACCTAATTTAGTTAATGTTTTGTTTAAGGTTTCATATTAAAGAATGCAATCTTCACATCACACATATCACCATGCACGACTGGTACTCCTTCTGCCCTTGTCTTTTTGCCCTGCAGAATTCCCATTAGGAAACAGAATGTGTTGGAGAATCTAACATTATTTTTTATGTCTTTTTTATTATTATTATTTATATTGTCTAAGCTGCCGTGGCAGGTCTGTGTTTGTCTGGATAAAGTATTCATTGAGTCTCTTGTATCCTTTTCCTGGAAGAACTGACTTCACAGAAGGCCTAAGCTTTTCAATGTCAGTGTGTTGTTAATATCTCTTCAGTAAACTCTTAAGTGAATCTGACAGTTGATAGTGATTATTAACCTTGCACTGAACCAGTAATTAATCCATTCAGGCTGTACAGGAGGAGAAAAAAAGCTAAAGCAAACTTGAGTGCTCTGGCTCAGTGATTCTGCTGAATCCAAGTGCCTTATTCTGATATTGTTTCACCTCATTAGCATTCACTATGTAATCTAGAGATTTAATTCATTACATACATCATTTCCCTATAGCTCATATACCTCTTTGCAATTCCCAAAACACATTTTTTCCTATACACATTTAATCTTGGCAGAAGAAAATAAGGTTAAGGGAACAAATGTTTGAGGAAGGGATGCTGCTTAGGGTGTACTAGGGACATACTGCACCTTTTGCAAACCTATTCAAAGAACTGGGTGTGAGTAAGGGCAAAAGTTGTCCTCCTATGTGTGTAAGAAAATAATTTATATTCCTTGTAGAACCATAAGGCTGATTATTATAGTGCCAGATATTTGTTTTCACAAACATTCTAATCAGCTTATTGGGGAAAAGGGGAATGCAATTTACCCTCTGAAGATTAAATTTGATCTCTTGAAATCACTTTTGAATTGTTTGGCTTCAGAGCCACTCAGTTTGAGATGGTTATCCAGCCACAGGATGGCACATAAAGATCTCAACTCTGGATAGCCACAGTGAAAGCAAGTTCATATAAAGAAAACCTAACATGCACTATGTCCTTGCTAGGCTTTGTCCCATGTTTACTACCAAGTTATGCTATTATACCTAAATGACACCACAGAACTCTCTTTGCAGCAAAAAGTTTATTTTACAACACTGCATATCCCTTTTGGCCCCTTGCCTCACCTGTGGTTATAAAGCCTCATGAAAATCCTTCATTCTTTTAGGCTAAGCTGTATTTGCTTCATGCTAATTGCTGTGATGTTTTTGTGTCAGCATAGATGGCTGACAAACCTAACCAAATTTTCTCTGTCTGTTTGAAGAAGAAGGTGATAGCTTTGGCCATCTAATTACTTCTAATGTTCCCACTGCCTGTTGATAGGCTGCCATAATGTAATTATCTGATTTTTCCCTAGTTGGTATTATCCAGAAGTGGAAAGGCAGAAGCATCAAATAAGCCATTGTTGCTTCCATTCTGTTGTCTATTATTTTTCTTCTTTAACAAGCTATTGTCTAAAGCTTTTGTGACAAACAACACCATGCTGTCCAGGTAAATTTCCAAAGTTTTGAAACCTTGACTAGACTTTTCAGTCAGCAGGTTCTAGGGAACAACACTTTAACAGATTGTTCTTGACTATTCATTATCTGAAGGATTTTCTAATAATCATTTTTCATAGTAACATTTTACCCAATTTTTTTTAAAAAATACAGATAACTGGGTGAGTATAAAAGTAATCTGAGTCCATCAAAATTAGAGATGATTTCAAAATGACTTCTAATAGGTCTAGTTGTCATATGGCATTTGATCTGGGGTCAATAAAATGACTTCCATTGATTTCAATGAGCTTTGGATGAGGCACATGGCTCCAACAAATATTATGTAGACTACACTGTACAGAGAGACACAAATAAACCAGTCTAGTATACTGGTGTTGGTTTCTGTTTTAAAAAACATATATGAAAAGAAATAAAATAGCCTCCTTCAGGGACTAAGAACACTGCTGAATAATATGAACTGGCAAGTAGAAACACAAAAGTCGTCTGGGCTGAATGTATTAGATGTCAAAAAGCTATAATTAATTTTAGTGGTTGTTTAACAAAATGTGCTCTCTGTGTGCTGTACTCATTTCTCTTTTCCTTTATTCCTTTCTGTAATTGCTTGCATATTTATAGTCTTTTTGATCTCATAGGTATGGTCTTTTTTGCTAAGTGCTTTTTTGCAATATATATTTTTAATTTTTCTATACTACTTTTGATAAAATATAATTACCAGAATCCATGGTGGTGTGATGTTCTGTTGCCATCTTTTAAATTTTATTTTCTTCACCTTGAAGTTCTTTTCATTTTTTTTAATGTACCTGAACTCTGGGAGTGTATTCAAGGGACAGCAATTTAAAAGGAGTTGTACTCCTTATTGGTTCCCCAAGTTTGAGCTTCTCCCATCATCTGTATAGAGGAGATAGACTCTATTTCAGAGACTGAAGAATTAATCTCTGATAAGGTCAGTGCATCCTTCCTTAACTGGTATTTGTGTGTGTATCATTGATGCACTAAAGCAGTGAGGTCCCAAAATGATCCTGCATATCCATTCAAAGGCCTGCTTGTTTACTGTCTTGAATCTTGTATATCACATTACACCTGCACAAGTTGCAAATGGAACCAATTCTGCCCCAGGCTCTCTATCTGAACCACAGTTAAAGGGATGGGATTACACACTGGCATTCAAAGCAACAATTTGGCATTGCCATGTTATGGGTCTATTACTGCAAAGTGTTAAGCACCTCTTAAAGGTGAGAGAAGCCAGGATTCACAAGGAATAAACTGTTTCCTGTATTGTGGATCAGAAACAGTTAGCAAATATTCTGCATATGAATCGTGAATAAGCCTTTCCATTTTGAACAAGACTGAAGCAATGCTAGATGGAAGGGAGAAACGTTTTGAAAAATGCTCCACTCCTCTAACCTTTGCTGAAGTCATTCATCTCGTACGTCAAAGTGGTAAAGAGATTCAGAATGCTCTTCCACTCATTTCTTAGTCTAGAGATGATCAGGTAGCACTGGAAGCAACCTTCCACCTCCAGGTTGCAAGAAAACTTTACTCTTCCTCCCACATGAGACTCTGGCCACCATGATCCATGCGTTAGGCATATGCAACATAGATAAATGCAATTCAGTGTATCTGACATGGAAAGTAAGTACAATGCAAAGATTTCTTTTTGTGCTGAGCACATTAAGTGTGATCTCCAATTTCCCCATTAGCATCCAGTTAGCTTTGGTTGCATTTCGGTGACTTTGCCCTGAACTTCTAAGTCCTTACATAGATACAGACTCCTATTTACATTAGCAAGTGAACCTCAGGTTATAGTTGGTGAGAGAGCTACATTTTGGGATACTGAAAATCATAAATCCAGAGTGAAACATTTAGAAACAGGAAATAAGACATTTTTGGTCCCTGGCATCTGAGAGGGGAAGGAACAAAATCTGACGACCTCTCTTAGGGTGTGTCTAGACTACCTAGTTTTGTCGACAAAAGTGGACTTTTGTCGACAAAACAATACCAGCGTCTACACTACCGCGGAGTTCTATCGACATAACGTCGACAGAACTCCGCGGTTTTGTCGACGCTGGTATACCTCATTTTACGAGGCATAACACTTTCTGTTGACAGAATTCTGTCGACAGAAGGTGTTATTGCCTGTAACACTGCGTCCAGACTACGGAGTTCTGTCGACAAAGCGGCTTGCTTTGTCGACAGAACTCCATGTGTCTGGACGCAAATTGTCGACGGAAGTTTTGTCGACAGTATCTGTCAACAAAACTTCCGTCGACAAAACGCGGTAGTCTAGACGTACCCTTACTGTGAGACCTAAATCTTTCCCCCATAATTTTAAAGCCATTGAAAACATTAACCTTTCTCTTTCCCAATCAGCAAAGAAACAAACAGAAAAACAAACAAACAAACCCTACTCCAGTTAAAGGTTCCCACAATCCAGTAGAAATATTGCTACACAAATTAACCTGGAAGGCAGGCAGATACTCTGGAGATGGGCATCAATATGAATGCCTAACGCAGTAATTTTACATTTCAACCACTTGCAAATTGTTTCCAAACACTTGACTCTTCCTTTGCTTTTGATTTCTACTCACTGAAGCTGCAATTTACAAAACAAAGAAAAGCCAAATTTCTTTATAAAGACTGCTTAAAAATAAACACATAATGAACTGAATAGAAATATCTATCATTGCTCATTTATGTATAATTGGTAGAATTCACTCAGCTGAAACAACATATGAGCTTTGATGTCACCTATAAATATGAGAAAATAACACCCTATTTCAGATCTGTCCATTTCAGCTTAATGCCTTTTTGCTGTATAAAAGTATGTGTTTTTGTCCATAATGAATAAAAAGCTCCTTCTGGGTTTGAGAGTTATTCTCCTGTTTATGCTCTTTTTTCCCTGATACTTGTAAAACAATTTTTCTAGTTGTGACAGTCACAGTGCACAAATATGCACAATTAATATGCCTTTTCATTAAAAAATAGTAGGCGAGGTTCCATACAGTTTATAAGCTGAGCTGTTGTTTGTGGCAAAAGGTGATTTAATCAGCTTCTTTAAAAAAATTGCACCACGGCTTAAAAAGAGCAACTCTTTAAGATCTAACTTCCAGTATAGCAACTTAGATAAAACTTGTGATGTTATCTGTAATAGTGCAATATGATTCCTCCCAACACAGAACAGAACACCAAAAATTCCGTTTCATGGCCTTACCTCACTGTGTGGGAAGGTGCTGGGAAGCAGATAGGGTAGAGGCCTATCTTCCCCCTTCTAGCCTCCAAAGCTCTTTTCCAAATTACAAGATCTATGTAAGGAGATGAGACATAGTATACAAAATGCTATGGGCCAAAAAAGAAGCATATCACATGAAGTAATATATAAAGTTCTATAAAATGTAAATCTTCTTAAACTGGGGCTATGTCTACACTGTACTGTTTTTGCGCAAGAAATATGCAAATGTGGCTAAGCATGGAATATTGCCGAGCCTCATTTGCACGATTAATGAGCAGCCACTTTTTGCACAAGAGGCTTTTGCGGAAAAGAATCCATCTATACGGCTCCTTCTTGTGCAAAAACCCCCTCTTGTGCAAGAGCCGTTTTTCTGTTTTTTTTCCTGAAAAACAGCTTTTGCACAAGATGGGGTTTTTGCACAAAAAGGAGCAGTGTAGATAGTTACTCCTCGTTTAACGGAATAGGAAGCCTACTCCGAACTACCTAGTCCGTGCCGCGTGTAGCATGGCACGGAGTCCGAACTAGCGGACATTTAAAAATGGCGGCGCCCGGCAAGATGCAAATGAATCCCGGGAAATTCAAATCCCGGGCTTCATTTGCAACTCCAGTTGACTACATTACCACCCTAGTTCAAACTAGGGTGGTAGTGTAGACATACCCTCACTCTATAAGGTATGTCTACACTAGCTCGTTAATTGGAGCTAGGTAGGCAAATCAGGCAACCGGAGTTGCAAATGAAGCCCGGGATTTAAATATCCTGGGCTTTATTTGCATGTTCCCATCCGGCCGCCATTTTTAAATCCCCAGTAGTCCAAACTAACTGCCCGCAGCTACACGCGGCAGTTTAAATTTAATTCAAACTAAGTCCTTAGTTCAGATTAACTGTTATTCCTCATTCCACAAGTAATGTAGCTGTGGGCAGTTAGTTCAGACTAAGGGGGATTTAAAAATGGTGGCCGGATGGGAACATGCAAATAAAGGAAGGGATATTTAAATCCCGGGCTTCATTTGCAACTCAGGTTGCCTGATTTGGCTACCTAGCTTGAATTAACGAGCTAGTGTAGACATACCCTAAGGGTGTGTCTTGACTACTTGGCTCCATCAACGGAGCCATGTAGATGAGGCAGGACGACAAAGGGAAATGAAGCGGCAATTTAAATAATCACTTCATTTAAATCAAAATGGCCGCCGCGATGTGCCGATCAGCTGTTTGTCAGCACAGCGTGGCAGTCTAGACGGGGATCTTCCGACCCCAGAACCCTTTGTCAGCAGATCCTTTATGCCTCGTAAAATGAGGCTTACAGGATCTGCCGACACAGGGTTCTGGGGTCGGCAGACCCCGTCTAGACTCGCCGTTTCATTTCCCTTTGTCAAGTAAACTAATGTACATGACTCTGTCGACAGAGCCATGTAGTCTAGATGTAACCTAAGGTGTCACAGGACTCCTTGTCGCTTTTGCAGATCCAGACTAACACAGCTTCCCCTCTGATACAATCTATTCACTATCAGAGGGGTAGCCGTGTTAGTCTGAATCTGTGGCACCTTATAGACTAACCGAGGTGTTGGAGCATGCATCTGACGAAGTGAGTCTTTGCCCATGAAAGCTTATGCTCCAACATCTTGGTGAATCTATTCACTGTCTTTTTTCTCCTTTTTTTCTCCTCCCCACTTCCCCCCGTTTCCTTATTTATTCTTGGATCTGGACTTTTAATACTCCAGTCATCTGAAGAAGTGGGTTGTGTCCACAAAATCTCATGATACCATCTACATGTTTTGTTAGTCTTTAAGGTGCTACTAGACTATTCGTTGTTTTTTAAGTTTTTTTAAGCAGTGACCGAACATCTCAAAAGACGAGGGCGTAGCAGTTCAGTTACTTTACATTGTGCTGCAGCATCATGAGTGCATATAAAGTCCAATTCACAAGTGATAGTTCTTGTCACAGATAGTGCAGGGGGAGAGAACAGGGTCAGATGTCACCAGCATATTTAGTAGCACTGCTTAAGCTACACTTATAATTAAGAAATAGAAATCATATACCTGTAGTGTTGAAAATGCAGAATGGAAATCTTTAGCTGGGAAAGGTTTGCAATAGGCAATTTTTAAACCAACCTGTGCTTCACCTTCACTTCAGCCATTTCAAATTGCTTGTCTGTACAACAAATCTAACTAACTCAAAAGCTTCTGTCCTACTCTTATCTATTATATTGCTACACATCATCCAGTTTCTAGGTAGTTTAACTGTTTTTTCACAGTATGTAAACCATTTAACTTCTCCAGCAAAGTGGAGAAATTAAACTCATGATAGACCCAATGGCACAGATGACAAACACCTGCCCTCACAAAAGCAGGGAATTGCTGAATTTATATTTTCTTCAAGGAAGGTAACATTCTCTCTCTCACAGAGTTATATACACTGGTAGGGGGAAATGGTGACTGAGAGATTTTACTTGTGCTAGTCAAACCATTTTCTACAAGTCCTAGGCCTCGATCTGTTCTGAATTCTAACACCGAGTAGTCCTATTGACTACTGTGTAAGCCCATAGCTTTGATCCAGCCCGCGAGGCAGTTCCAGGCCCTACCCCCTAGTTTATTGCCTGGGAGCCAGAGACACGTGAGCCCTTTTATCTGCTTCTATTTAAAGGGCTCTCACTTCCCCGTGTCTGTCAGGCAACACATTGCCTGGAAGCTGCAGGGAAGGCACAAACCCTTTAAATAGAAGCATTTGCAAGGGCTCGCGTGTTCTGGCTCCCAGGCAACATGCTAACAGTGAGGCTGGGAGCAGCAAGCCCTTTAAATAGCAGGAATTTAAAGGGCTCGCAGCTCCCGTCCCCTACTAACGTGATTCCTGCGAGCCCTTTCAATTCCTGCTATTTAAAGGCCTGCCCCTTCTGCATGAGGCTCTGCCCCACCTATCTTAGGCCCTACCCCTTCCGGGGTGGCCTGTGACCACTTAAAAAATGTTTCAAGTGGCCCTCGTTCAGAAATTGCCCTTGTGTGAGGGCAAGCTGGGAGACAGGTGAGCTGAATTGCAGCCAATTGGGACAGGTCAGGGAATAAAGTACTGATCAATGTGAATAAGGGAGCAGAGTCTTACCCAATATTTATTAAGAATTTAGTCCCATTTTCATTAGCAAAGTGTATTTGAACCAATTATTATACTCTGGGATTCAGTCCATGATTTTTCCAAATTTCATGATTAGATGTAAGTGTAATAATTTATTATGTTCACAAATCATTTGCTAGACTTGTCACTTATTCCCTATGTCAGGTAGTGAAGCCCTTTCTCACATTGGTGTGAGTCTAAGTCCAGTGAGCTAAATCCTATCAAGGACACACTATTACCTCATCAACCAAGTGAAGTATGTTCTAAAGTTTTAATGCAGTTCTGTAGTGAGCAGCTAGACAGTACTTCACCTTCTCCGGGCCCTAGCAGGGAGCTGGCAGACTGCGCCTGGGGAGTGATGGAGGGCTGGCTGCCAGTGGCTTGCTGGCTCATGTTTTGGGGCCACTGGGTCGGGGCAGTGACTGCTGGCTCTGGGCTGGCAGGCTTGGAGCTGGCACAGGCACTGTAGCCAGAGTCAACCCCTTTAAGGGCTCCAGGGAGGAGGGAGGGAGAGGAGTATTCTTGGTTGAGGCTGGAGTGACCACCAGGGCACCCTGGGAAGGCTGGGCCCCCCTACTTCGATATAAGTGTCTACACAGCACTTATTTCGAAAGAGCTATTTTGAATTTGGCATTAATCCTCGTGGAATGAGGTTTACCAAATTCGAAATAAGCACTCCGCTATTTCAATTTAATTTCGAAATAGTGGTTTGGCTGTGTAGACGCTAGTAACGTTATTTTGAAATAATGGCTGTTATTTCAAAATAACTTTGCTGTGTAGACATACCCTAGATCTGCTGGCAATGCTCCCCCTAATGCACCCTAATATTCCCTTAGCCTTCTTAGCTACAAGGGCACACTGTTGACTCATATCCAGCTTCCCATCCACTGTAATCCGCAGGTCTTTTTCTGCTGAATTGCTACTTAGCCAATCAGTCCCCAGCATGAAACAATGCTTGGGATTCAGGCAGTACTCCATACACATGAACTGGATGTTAATCATAAGACCCACTGCTTGTGGGAGGCCTGCTGACACCATCCCAGCAGATTCTGTTTGTTATAGGACAAGGAGAATACTGTGAGCCTGGTCTACTAGCTGCTTCCCAGTTGTGGTAAGCCCAGCAAGGGTCCATCCCTGGTGCTGTTACCCCCTCCTTTCCATGGAAATGGGGGGAAATCACCTCTTCTGCTGCTCTCAGATGGAAGGGAGTACCCAGTGCTGCACACGATGCTGCTCCCAGGCTAGAGAACAGAAAAAAAGAGGGTCACTCCTAGGCTGTGTCCAGACTCAGGGGTTTTTTCGGGAAAAGTAGCCTTTTTCCGAAAAAACTTCACCTGCGTCTAGACTGCAGCCGCGTTCTTTCGAAATTAAATCGAAAGAACGTGGCTTTTCTTTCGACGGCGGTAAACCTCATTTCACGAGGAAGAAGTGCTTCTTTCGAAAGAAGGCGTTCTTGAATGTAAATAGGGCTTCTTCGAAAGAGAGTATCCAGACTCACTGGGTGCTTTCTTTCGAAAAAGCGGCTTGCTCTTTCGAAAGTTCCGCGTGCAGTCTAGACGCTCTCTTTCGAAAGAGGCTTGCAGTCTAGACATAGCCCCAGTGATAATAGGGCTATAGAGCAGGGCCATGTCTAGAGTTGTAGCCTGATCCAAAGATTTCTGTTTATCACTTTTAGTGTTTGACAGGTTCTTGTCCCAAGATCAAGCTCAATTAAATTAATTCAATTATTCAATGGTTGGGAACCCTGATATGCACACGTACAAAACCCACATGATAGGAACTCTTTAATATTTGCAAATTAATAATTTATTTGCATATTTACTGAAGTTTATACACACTAACTCTGCAAGGTAGATAGAGATAATATAGAAAGGACATTTGGACATCCGTACTCACATCAGCCCTTGCAGAGCAAGTTGGACATTAGACATTTTCTGCCTTGTTACCATCAGTTTGGTCCCTCCACAGGTCCACATCTGTCCTTCACTGCTTTGGGATGCCATTGTGTTATGCTGATGTTACCATGTTTAATACGTGTTCAATAGAAGTTTTCAACTTATTCCTGATCGGTATTTCCTCCCTTGTCAATGCTCAGGTGTACCTTTTCTATAGGTTAGTATATCTATGATTTCACCCCATTTTTATATATGGAAGTTCATTGCCATGACCTCATTTGTGGTCAGATGTTCCACCCAGAACCTTCCAGATGCTAGTGTCAGCTCATGTTCTCAGTTGAAGTCAGATGCACAAGACTCCCCTTTACATCCTACTTCCAGTTCCTCATAACTTAAGTTACTTAAGTTTATCTATGCCACATTTCACAGGTCTTAAGCCTTCTGTTAACTGATAAAGCCAGTGTCTTACAGGATACAAACCTATAGGTTGCTTGCATTACTGATGAATATAATAAAGCAGAATATAATGGAACACAGGGTATGTCTACACTACCACCCTAGTTCGAACTAGGTTGGTTAATGTAAGAAACCGAAGTTGCAAATGAAGACCAGAATTTGAATTTCCTGGGCTTCATTTGCATCTTGCCGGGCGCCGCCATTTTTAAATGTCTGCTAGTTCGGACTCCGTGCCCGTGGCTACACGCGGCAAGGACTAGGTAGTTCGGATTAGGCTTCCTATTCCGAACTACCAGTACACCTTGTTCCACGAGGAGTAACGGTAGTTCGGAATAGGAAGCCTAATCCGAACTACCTAGTCCGTGCCGCATGTAGCCGCGGGCATGGAGTCCGAACGAGCGGACATTTAAAAATGGCGGTGCCCGGCAAGATGCAAATGAAGTCCAGAAAATTCATATCCCGGGCTTCATTTGCAACTTCGGTTGCCTACATTAACCACTCTAGTTGAAACTAGGGTGGTAGTGTAGACATACCCACAGTGAATAGAATAGAGGTAAGCCAGTCCACTGTGATACAGAGTGGAGGGAGCAGGAGAAGAAATTGCCACAGTTTACCTGTGGCCCCAGGTTTCCTTAATCTAGGCCTGCCTTAGTATATGATTCTGAAACATTCTTTTTTTTTTTTTTTTTTGAGTAGCACTTTATTCCATGCACTAATCCGATTGAAATCAACGGGGCTACTCTCAAAGTATGTTACTACCCATTGGAAATAAGAGCATCATATGCTGCCTCTTCATGATTTGGAATATTAAATAGCTTTTTTTTAATGATGCACAGCTTTGTAAGTCACCTATATATTAACAGAAATGATTTATTCAGGTCTTTTTCTGAACATTTTGCTCCACCTCCCCATTTTTTAATTATCTTAATTTTCTAAAATGCTTTATTACAACATTTATCTTTATTTACGTATCTTTAATTGAGATCATTTTATTGGAAATATTATCCATTCTGAAGATTATAAATGGCCAGGTTCCTTTACATAGAGCTGTTTCAGCAAGCTGTCGGACGTAAGATTTATTCACACGTTTTAAGGTCAGGATTAGTTTCTCCATTAAAATGGTGATACTTACTTTACTAAGAAAAAGTGTGAGTTGTCAGGCTGGGTAGTGTGTTGTTTCTTGATAATTAGTTCAAGTCAAGCTTGTAGCTGCTTCAAAGCATATTTAAAATCAGACCATACTAAGGAGTCTTTGGGGATGCATCAGTACTCATTCAGTGTAAGATTTAGAAGCTGTGGATGCATATTACTCAAATATTTATTTTCCCAGTATATGAGTTATAAGAACATACTGAATCCATTTTCCTGTTTTTCCTGTGATGAATATAAGAGTAAGTATCAGCCAAAGTGTGCATAGATCTAAGACACGTGAACTAAAAAGCTTTAATGTGCTACCTCCCAAGACTTGAATTCAATTTTTATCCTGCAGCAGATTATGATCTTAAAAACACTTAAAACTTAGCAAGTCAGTTTTGGCCTTGTATTCCTTAGGCATTGGCCCCAATAAGGGCTTTGGGTGCAAAATAATCCCTCAAGTACTTAGACTTTAGATCAGGGGTGGGGAACTTCTTTTGGGTCGGGGGCCACTGACTCACAGAAAAATCAGTCAGGGGCTGCACACAAGTGAAAAACAAAACGAAAAGCAAATAAAAAAAACCCCAACCCCCACCTCTCACTAGCATGGGCTCCCCAGTACTGTGGGGGAGCTCTGAGACTCCCCGACCAGAGTCAGGCAAGCTTGAGGGCATTTGGCCCCCGGGCCTTAGGGTCCCCACCCTGTCTTAGATCATAAGGTTTTGGGAGCATGGAACCTCTTATTATTCTTTGAACAGTACTAGAATAAGATCTTAATCCATGATAGAGGGTTCTAGGTACTAATGTAAGAATAAGAATAATAATGAATATAATGTCTATAATCACCTGCAGCAGGAGAATGTTGAACTAGAGTCGTCAGGGAAAGTACAAAAAAGGGAAGTTCTCAAATATAACATTTAAATTAGAGCTGCCAATTAATTAATTAATTAAGCAATGTATTCAAAAAACTTAAATTGTGATTAAAATTTATTTGCAATTAATCTCAGTTTTAATTACAATTTCAAAATGCAGATATCTTTTGTTACATGTTGGCACTCAAAAAGAAAATGATATAAAACTTTAGAGCCCAAAAGTCCACTCAGCCTTACTTCTTGTTCAGCCAATCGCAAAGACAAACACATTTGTTTGCACTGATGGAAGATAATGCTGCCTGCTTCTAATTTATTTATGTCATCTGAAAGTGAGAATAGGCAGTGCACCGCCCCACCCCAAGGAGCTTCCATCTGAGTCACAGGACCCACAGCCAGACTTCCCTATACCTGGATTCGGTGGTTCAAGAACATCTGTGGTTCTTGCTGGACCAGAGAGTCCTGATTATAGGAGGTACAACCTGTATTATAAATTATCAAATGTAGCGTGATTGAGTCCAATTGACTCATTTTATTGATGTATATATAATGATTCTTAAAAAAGTCATTTGGTGTGACTGCCTTGATCAACTATGCATCAAATTTCAATGTACATACTGTAAAACTGGTCAATCTCTGCAGGCACAAGACTGATGACTAGCTGAATTGCAAAATTAATCAAGAAAAGCACAATATTTCTCAGTACAGAAATCTAAGGAATCACACAGAAGAAACATAAGAATATTTTGTTAGATCAATTGACCCTGCATTCTTCCAGCAGTGGCCAGTGTCAAATACTTCAGAGTATATGCACAAATTAGGGCTATTGCTGAATGATCCACCCTCTATCATTTAGGGACAGTCAGAATTTTATGGATACTCAGAGCATGGGTTACATGCTAAGCTAACAGCCATGAAAAGATAATGGACATATCTTCCAAGAATTTTATCTTCTTTTTTTGAGCCCAAAAGCTCAGAAGTGACTACGGGACTCTGGAAGAAAGGGTGAAGGAGTTTGGAGCACAGGTGGTGTTCTTTTTTACCTTCCTGGTGAAGGGTAGGGACCCAGGAAGAAGCAGAGGCATCCTGGACATGAAAGCTTTCCAGATGGTGTCATAAGCAACACATCGGTTTCCTTATCCACTAGATGTTATACCAGGCAGAAGGATTGATAAGCAGAGATGGGGTCTACCTGTTAAGGAAGGGGAAGAACATATCTGGATACAGACTGGCTAACTTAGTGAGGAGGGCTTTAAACTAGGTTAAAAGGGGGACAAGTGACCCTATGACAGAGGGAAGTGAAAAATATTAAGACTTGTAAAAAGGGCTGGAATTTTGGGGGAGCACGGGCTGTTATAGCAGGGACAAAGGAGAGATGAGACAGAACTGGGGGGAAAACAAATAAAGATGCTGAATAACTATATGGTAATGTAAGAAGCATGGGAAATAAGCAGAAAGAACTCTTAATGCTAGTAAATAAACAAAACTATGACATACTTGGCATCACAGAGACTTGATGATATAAAACACATGACTGGAATGTTGGTATATAAGGGTGCAGCTTGCTCAGGAAGGACAGTCAAGGTAAAAAGGAAGGAGGTGTTAACTTGTATATTAAAATGCATATACTTGGACTGAGATGGAGATGGAAATAAGAGACAGACATGTTGAAAGTCTCTGGGTAAGGAAAAAAGTGGTTAAAAACAAGGGTGATATTATGTCAGGGGTCTACTACCTAACCAGGAAGAAAAGGTAGAGGAGGCTTTAGTTAAACAACAAAATCATCCAAAGCACAGGACTTGGTGGTGATGGGGGACTTCAAGGGTATATCTAGATTACATGCCTCTGCCGACAGAGGCATGTAAAATAGGCTATCCAACATTTAAATATCCCCGGCTTCAATAAGATAAAAATGGCTGCCACGCTGCGCCGGCTCAGCTGATCGTTGGCACAGCGCATGAGTCAAGATGCAGATCAGTTGACAAAGGTAGCCTTTGTCGCCTTCTCCTGTAAACCTTGTTTCACAAGACATAACGGAGTGGTCGACAAATGCTTCCCTTGTTGACCAATCTGCGACTTGACTCACGCACTGTGCCGACGATCAGTTAAGCTGGCACAGCGTGGCGGCCATTTTTATTTTAATGAAGCTGGGGATATTTAAATCCCAGCTTCATTGACTATGTTGGCTTCATTGACTAAGTCTAGTTTACATGCCTCTGGGTATGTCTACACTACCACCCTAGTTCGAACTAGGGTGGTTAATGTAGTCATACGAACTTGCAAATGAAGCCCGGGATTTGAATTTCCCGGGCTTCATTTGCATGTTGCCGGGCGCCGCCATTTTTAAATGTCCGCTAGTTCGGACTCCGTGCCCGCGGCTTCCTATTCTGAACTACTGTTAGGCTTCCTATTCTGAACTACTGTTACTCCTCATGGAACGAGGTGTACCGGTATTTTGGAATAGGAAGCCTAATCTGAACTACCTACTCCGTGCCGCGTGTAGCCGTGGGCACGGAGTCCGAACTAGCGGGGCTTTAAAAATGGCGGCACCCAGCAAGATGCAAATGAAGCCCGGGAAATTCAAATCCCGGGCTTCATTTGCAAGTTCGTATGACTACATTAACCACCCTAGTTCGAACTAGGGTGGTAGTGTAGACAGACCCTCTGTCAGCAGAGGCATGTAATCTAGACATATCCCAACTATCCAGACAGTTGTTGGGAAAATAACACAGTAGGCCACAGATTATACAACAAGTTCTTAGAATGTATTAGAAGCAATTTGTTTTACAGAAGTTGGAAAAACCTATTTAGGGGGAAGGCTGTTCTAGATTTGATTATAACAAATAGAGAGGAAGTATTTGAGAATTTCAAGGTGGAAGGCAGTCTGGGTGAAAGTGATCATGAAAAAGTAGAGTTCATGATTTTAAGGAATGACAGTAAAGAGAACAGCAAAATAAAAATAACAGATTTCAAGATGACCCCATCTTAGCCAGGAGATATTAATTTATCTAAAAATCTAAAAGGAATAGTACAAAAAGTGGAAATTAGGTCAAATAACAAAGGATGAATATATAAAAAAATGACTCAAGTCTGCAGGGACAAAATTAGAAAGGCCAAAGCACAAAACAAGATCAAACTAGCGAGAAACATAAAGGGTAACAAGAAAAAATTCTACAAAAACACCAGAAGCAAGAGGAAGACAGGCTGAGTCCGCCCCCCACTGTGGAAGCAGAAGGGTGAGAAAGAAAGTATGTGAATTGAGGCCTCCAGCTTGGTTGAGCCAGAGCCAGACACCCTGGTTTTGCTGTCAGATAGGAACTTCTGGGATGGTCACCCACGCAGTACCCCAATGAGATGGAGGATTTATGACTGAGGAGTACAGCTAGTTCGGATTAGAAGCCTAATCCGAACTAGCTAGTCCGTGCCGCGTCTAGCAGCGCGGCACGGGGTTCGAACTAGCCGGCATTTAAAAATGGCGCCGGCCGGCTTCATGCAAATGAAGCTTGGGAAATTCAAATCCCGGGCTTCATTTGCAACTGCGGATGACTACATTACCCCCGCTAGTTCGAACTAGAGGGGTAGTGTAGACATACCCTCGTGGATTAACCAATTAACCAATAAGCAAAAGCTTATAGGTTAATGCTGTAGACTACACACATTCCCACCCTTGCCAATAATTTTTTTAGCAGGCTGGCCAGCAGCCCAGCTCACTCCTGCTTGCACTGGGTCCAAGACCTACCCCTGCTGCAGCTCTGCTTTTAAAGTATATGAAGAGTCAGGTAGGCAGGCAGCCCAGCTCAGTTCCAACTTGTGCCAGACAGGAGCTGCTGCTACCCTATGCTGCTACCTCTGTATCACAGGCAGCCGGATTGTGAGGGCAGCTTGTTTTTAAACTGGCTCCCCCGCAGACAAGCTCCCACATGGCATTCCATGCTGCTGCCTCTAACACAGAGGCAGTAGCGCGGAGTTGCGGAGGGCTCCGTGGGAGCCTGGGGGCTATAGAATAGTCGAGTAACCTATAAGAATTCACGAGTTTAACCGACTATTCAATTAACCAATATTTAACATCCCTAGTTCATAGTTTGGATTATGTTTTCCAACATGTATTATTTTTCACTTATCAAAACTGAATTTCATCTGCCTTCTTTTTTGTCCAGTCAATGAGATTTGTGAAATCCTTTCATATTTCTTCACAGTCAGCTTGGCACTTACCCATCTTGAGTAACTGAGTATCATGTGAGAACTTTCCACTTCACTGTTCACCCTCATTTCTAGATCATTTGCAATTATGTTGAGCAGTACAGCTCCATGGGGGAGCACACTATTTACCTCTGTCCATTGTTGAAAATTGACTATTTATTCCTACCCTTTGTTTCCTATCTTTTAACCAGTTACAGATCCACAAGAGGACCTTCCCTCTTATCCCATGACAGCTTATTTGCTTAAGAGCCTTTGGTGTGGGATCTGGTTGAAAGCTTTCTGAAAGTCCATGTACATACTTATCCACATGCTTGTTGTCACTCTCAAAGAATGTTAATAAATTGTTGAGGCATGATGTTCCTTTAAAAAATCAATGTTAACTCTTTCCCAGCATGTGTTCATCTGTGTGTCTGTGTGATAGGTTGAACTAACACTGTGCTGGATGGGAAGGGATTAACTCCTCATTGTGGTCTGAGGAAGCCATGTCCTGACATCCCTATTGGATATGCAGGAACTGTAGCACAAGTATAAAGGGGAGGAGCCCAGCCCAGCCTCCTCTGCTGATGAGGAAGGGTATCTGCTGCAGGCTCCTGCCTTAGAGCAGTGGCATCCCCTGAATGCAGAAGTCAAAAAAGCAAACAGGACAGAAACTGTGGAGCCTCTAGGAACAATCCAGGCAGTGAAATCCAGAAACCACAAAGTTACTCATACTATGAATGCAAGAGTCTTGGTAGAAAGTAGCCAAGAGTTCCAAATATAATCAGTATCTTGCAGTTGGCTTCCTGCTGATGTGGTGGACAACTCACTCACTACCATTAGGGCCCTGAACTGGGCCCCGGTGTCAGGATGGCCCAAGTCCCCCTACCCTACCCTTGTAACTCCTCACACCACTGCAGGCCACTAAGCTTTGCTGTCCAATGAACCAGGATATCTTGATTGACTCTGCCCACTAGGCCATGCTGCCTTGTGAACCAAGGTAATTGTATGGACCCAAGGTCTTGCTGCCCTCTTGAGTAAGGTGACCTCATTG
Organism: Pelodiscus sinensis; assembly: GCF_052426305.1. NCBI lineage: Eukaryota > Metazoa > Chordata > Testudines > Trionychidae > Pelodiscus > Pelodiscus sinensis. The sequence continues at coordinate 91,560,625 of NC_143053.1, forward strand.
ACTTGGGCCACAGGGCTCTACTGCCCATTGGATCAGGACAACTATATAGATTCCAGCCACTAGCCCTTACAGCTCTGCAGATCAGGGAAACTCTGTTGACCTTACCACTTAGTTCTTACTACCAAGAGACAAAGAGCTGCTTGAAGGATTTTCACCTTGCACTGGATGTGCCCTCTCACCTTCTCCCACCACATTCCTGTCTGATAAATCAGTTCTTTACTACAGTTTTAACTAGTTTGCATTGTATTGAAGTTAGGCTTGCTGGGATTGCCTCTGGAATATTTTGTTTTGTTTTTAATTTGCATCACTTCAGATATCCTCCAGTCATCTGGCATAAAGGTTGATTCAAGAGAATAAGTGCAGGAAGGAAAGGAAAGCGGAACATCTGAGATCAAGGTCCGTGACTGGAAAATCTTTCAAAGTTTGGTGGATCAGTTCTTATAAGGTTTTAAATGTTTGCTGCAACTATGAACCTTACCAGAAAACTGGAATCTGAAAAATCAGGCTATAAATCTCACAATTTTTCATTGTATTTTTGTCATTTCCATTTCCAGTCCTGGCTTGAATGATAGAATGTCATGGCTCTTGGAAAATGAAATATGAATTTATAACAAATAGCTCACAAATTTTTTTGAACCTCAAAATACATTTTATTTGGTTTTGGAACTTATTTTATCCTGATGGATTCAGCCCAGTGAGTATTGGTCATTGGAAGGGCATTATAAATTTCTCCCATGAAACACTCTAATGAATCTCAAATATCACAGAATGTGTATATTATATAATCATAGAATCATAGAATACTAGGACTGGAAGGGACCTCGAGAGGTCATCGAGTCCAGTCCCCTGCCCCCATGGCAGGACCAAATACTGTCTAGACCATCCCTGATAGACATTTATCTAACTTACTCTTAAATATCTCCAGAGATGGGGATTCCACAGCCTCCCTGGGCAATTTATTCCAGTGTTTAACTACCCTGACAGTTAGGAACTTTTTCCTACTGTCCAACCTAAACCTCCCTTGCTGCAGTTTAAGCCCATTGCTTCTTGTTCTATCCTCACAGGCCAAGATGAATAAGTTTTCTCCCTCCTCCTTATGACGCCCTTTTAGATACCTGAAAACTGCTATCATGTCCCCCCTTAGTCTTCTCTTTTCTAAACTAAACAAACCCAATTCTTTCAGCCTTCCTTCATAGCTCATGTTCTCTAGACCTTTAATCATTCTTGATGCTCTTCTCTGGACCCCCTTCAATTTCTCCACATCTTTCTTGAAATGCGGTGCCAGACCTGGACACAGTACTCCAACTGAGGCTTAACCAGCGCAGAGTAGAGCGGAAGAATGACTTCTCATGTCTTGCTCACAACACACCTGTTAATGCATCCCAGGTCGCTCTGCCTCTGGCTTTTAAAGACTGCTTGCTAGGCCAAGCCTGCCCCCTCATGAGTCACACGGGGGAAAGCTGACCAGATGCAATCAAGAGAGCAATTGAGGGAACAAAGGGTCAAGGCACTCAGTCCCAACTGCCATAGCAGCTGAAACTGAAACTGCAGTCACCTAAAATCAGAATCAGAATTCAACAAACAAATTCAAACAGTCGAGCAAACTCATTCACACCAAAACCGTCTCCTCTCACTCTCACCAGGTAGCCTGTTCAGCGGCGGGATCTCTTGCGGTCCCTCTCAAACTCCCCTGTCTGCAGCCTCCTGTCTGCTTTCACCTTTTGCTATATTATATTATATTATATTATATTATATTATATTATATTATATTATATTATATTATATTATATTATATTATTTAACGTTAGCAATACAGAGAGAAGCAGTCATCTTTTTGTATGTGTATAATGTTTACTATTCTTGTTATTTTAAAATAGAACCATTTGAAAACAAGGAACACATATGTTTCACATATCTGTTCCTTATCTATATCATATACTGTGGCTGTTTCTCATCCTGTAGAATATGTAGTATATTAGGCACAGCTTTATCTTTGAGGCTACATCTGTATTTTCTGCAAAAAAGGTTTATGAGAAAGACACACTTCTGCTGTTATGGTAAAGACAATTTTAATAGTCATCTGAGGTATATTTAAAAGTGTTTTCTTTACATTTGAATCAATGCTAAAGCTAGACATCTGAAACATAAAGGAAGCGCATTCATGTTAAGAATAACTCCTCTGAGAATTCAGTAAATCCATAATGCAAACAAGAATAGTTTGGTATTCTAAATTGACCTGGACACTTACAGAAGGTTTAGCCAATGGTTTAGACACAGTACTTAGTATAAATTTTATTTGAAAATAATGATGAATCATCCTTTCCAGGGAGCTTTTTTTTTCTCACTTCTAATGGTCCCTCTTTGGTTCCATGTACATATAATATCAACCTCTTTCCCCTCCTTTAGTGCCTGATTTTGCATAGTGTTGATCACTTTCAAGGTCAGTTAGAGCTGAGCATACTCTGTACCTCTTAAGGTTTGCTCAACAGTAAATTTTAGAATCAGAACTAGCTTCTCACAAGGCTCTGCTTTGTATTGAACTTCTCCTTGATAGATGTTGGGAGGAAGTTCTTTCTGGATCTCCTCATGGCAGTTCCTTCAGTTGGCCAACTGAGATTAGCTTTAGAGGAAGTTTACTTTATTTTTCATGGAAATGTGAAGAGATCTAGATGAAACATATTTTATGTGGGATTCACAAACCAAAACTAGAGGGTCCTGTTCATTCAGGTTGGCAGAAACTCAACCCCTTCAGGCTATGTCTAGACTGCAGACTTCTTTCGGAAGAACCTTTTTTTGGAAGAGATCTTCCGAAAAAACTTCTTCTGAAAGAGAATGTCCACACACAAAAGCGCATCGAAAAAGCAGGTTGCTGACTGGATGCATTCTCACCTTTAAGCTGTGATTACTATGCACAGAATAGCCACCAGGGCACCTGTGCTTTTTCCTCTTTCCTCTTCTTTTGAAAGAACTCTCTCTTCCCTGTCCACACATGCCTTTTTCCGAAAGAGCTCTTTTGGAAAAAGACTTCTTCCTCATAGAAAGAGGATTACCAATGCCAGAAAAACCCCTCTGTTTTTTCGATTTACTTTTGGAAGAACGCAATTGCAGTGTGGACGTAACTCAGGTTTTGTTGGTAAAATGGTTGTTTTTCCAACAAAACTCTGTAGTGTAGACATACCCACAGCTTCTTTTGAGTCACAAAAGTGCAAGCCAACCCATTCAGACAATTACCCTGATTCCCTTCTTCCTTCCCAGCAACAATCCACCTGTCTCCAACCTATTCCACAAATCCTTTCCATATCCTTGTGTTAAGGTATCTTCAAAGCTGAGGATGCTAACAAATTACCAAACAGGAAAAACTGGGTAATTTCAAAAGTTTAAAATAGCTAAAGGTAGCATGAGACCTGAAATCTTTTCTTACAAAGTGCACAGGCCCCAAACCACTCCCATTGCCCTGTACCAGGAATAGGGCACAGCAAGGCAACACATGCACCAGTGATTTGTTTTGAAGTTGGGATGGTGACCATACAGCTACACCTCCTATGTATCCTGAGAAAGGGTTCTCAGAAAACATCAACATAGCATTTGAAAGGATAACAGGGTTCAGATGATTTCTTTCCCTCAGACAAATCTGTAGAAGAGAATGTTCTTTGGCTTATTGAGGGGAAGGAACAGCTATATTGGGAATAGAAAGAGAACACTAAAGTGAACCAAAATATAAAATGTCTCCCATGTTTTGCACCTCAGTAAGCAAACCTACCATAAGCGAATGTGCAACATTACAAAAAAAAACAAAACAAAACAAAAAACCCTTAGGTCAGGTGAATCTTGACTGCTCTTGTGTTTTGTTTATATACTTTCCACAGCTCCATGTTTGGGAGAACAGAGCTGTTTCTATGGAAATAAATATTATTCCCACAGAAACAGCTCTTTTTCTATTATTTGTGTGTGTGAGAGAAAGTCAGGAATTACTACATTATTTTCTGCAATTATTACATTATTTTCTGCTCTCTTGATAATAATAAAATTAACAAATAATAATGCTTTTCATTTAAGCAGAACACTTCATCGAAGGATCTTGTAGCTTTTTACATTTTACACAGTTATTAACTTTTACAACACTTTGTAAGACATTTCATTTGTTCTCTGCAAAATGTACTATCCACTCCACTTACATAGTCAGCTTTGATTTACAAAAATGGAAGGCGTAATCATTCTGCTTTCAGGGACAAGTAATTGGTCCATATTTAGCAAAAAAAAAAAAAAAGTTTACAGTAATTTCCATAATAGGGAGACCCAGTACTACTTTGGTTATTGTTCATGTTAATTAAACTCCTCAGTCTGAGAAAACATTGAAGAATAGGGACTAGTAATAGGAAGTGCTTAAATGATGATCCACCCAAGGGAAAAGAGCAAACATTGATGCCTGAAAAATACAGATGTAGTGTAGCCTGAGGATAACTATGGTGCACCATTCTAAACAACAGTTGGTGATTATTTAAGCAAATGTTATTTATAGTGTGTGGCAATTCTGCAAGCAAGCTTAACAAAAGAAACCTCTTTGGAAAGCTTTTTTGCAACCGTATTGCGAAGAGAGACAAATAAGCAATGCATTCAACGTTTAGGGGTGGATGAAAAAAAGACCTCAGGACATCAACTTTGATAATGGGTCTCTGGACCAAATAATTCTATAGAGAATGCATTTTTAAAGCATTTGGCGTCTGCATTTCTAATATAAAGAACAGTATGGGTAAACTTATTTTAGCAAGGCAGAAAGAATGACCGTGTGGGTGGGAGTATTTGGCTGGCTAAATTAAGGGAACAGTGCTTTATGGCTAGGAAAGATGAAAACTGCTGCAAAAGAGTCAACATGATTGCTGACTCATCCCCTATGACTGCAGGATTTAAAAGGGGCAACTCTGAGACTGAAGTCTCCCTTCTACAGGGAGCAGGCTGAAGCAGGAGTCACTCTCTCTCCCCTGAGGTGGCAAAATACCAGGTTTGATCAAGACCTGCTGTGGGAATTATGCTACCTGTCCCTTTTTAGGGGTCCTGAGAAGGAATGTTTCCCTTTACCACCATATTGGCCTAGGTGCAGTTGGGGTTTGTCACCCACAGCAGATTCCGGAAGGGTTCTGTTCATGCATGGCATAACTGATGGTATAATATGTGGCACAAATCATTCTTTAGTGTGGGGCAGAGGTCCAGTGCTGGAACTCCATAGGAAAGATACACACATGCCAGATAAATGGCTTTGGAAAGGACTTAAAAACAGGTATTAATTAATGGCGTTAGGTGGGGTGGAGGTTGGAGACTCCTATGCTTGATACAGTAGGGAGTCAATTCCACATTTTTATAGCCCATTTTAACTTTTCTAAGAAGGGGGTGGATTTGCTGGAAGGACCTGGGTGGGAAAAGAGGGGGAGCTGGTAAAAGCCCCAGGGTAATTATGGAATAAACATGGGGTTAACTGCACTGTACACACTTATCTGCTGGGTAGTCCCAGAAATCTAATAATAGTTGTGGCCTAGTCAGCCCATGTCAAAAGTCTTCTGTCCTTCATTTAGTATAGCCAGACAATAAGATAATTGCATTTCTGTTTCTGAGTTGACAGTGTCCCACCCTTCCCCAACAAATAAGGATGGCAGACCCCTGCAAGCATCAAGACAATTCCAAATATCACATTTCATTAAGATCTTGGCCAGAACACTGGGCTTAAATTATAGATCTTTGGATAGGCAGACCTGGGAAAGTGGGGGCAATGCAATTTCTCCTAGGGCAAAGTATGTCTAGAAAGAGAGTGGTTCTATATCAGTATTTATGAGCTGTTTAATTTAAGAGGTTAAGTATCACAAACAGTTATGTTCCTTATTAATTCATTAGAGCTGTAGTATTCTTTTGTTGTAAAAAAAAAAAAAGAAGAAAACTAACTTTGATTTAAACCCGCTAGTAAAGGCAGAGCTTAACTGATTCTGTGGTAAATGAAGACCTTTTTAACAGAAGAGTCTATTGTGCATAGCACTTCTGTTTATAACAATATAAACATTAATGTGATAATAAAACTACTAATACATTGCTATAAGACATTTGTATCTTATCAATAATGTTGCCATTTTAAAATGTAAATTATGGGTGTGGATATAAACAATATCCAGTGATACCTTTTTTCCCCTTGTATATTTTTGTGTGCCTATAAATATGTGTGTGTGTGGTTATGTGAGTGGGGCAGATAGCATTTGTGTTTGAAACAGAAATTATTCAACACTTTGGAAAGTGATTTGAATTCAAGCAGAGTTGTCTGGGCATTCTAGCTTCTAATCCCACAGATATATTTAAATCCAATATTCCCCCGTTAAGGCTCAAATATCTGCATAACACAAAATATATCTTTCAAGTATATGTACACTGTTTAAGCATACAGATTTGTTTACCTTTCTGATTTAAACTCACAACTATATGTCCTCTAGTGGGAGAGTTTATGACAGGGGACAGATTTATTGGTTACAAAATTCCAAGGAAAATCAGGGAGAATATGAGTCCTCATCTACTTCATGAGAGAGTGTTAACAAGAACTGGGACTCCTGCCAGCAAATTGGGATATCAAAAGATGACTCTCTTCAACACAAGGCTTTCTCTCGTTCCTGTCTCTTTAATTTCTAGAACTTTCTCATAAATAGTTTACCACCAGAGGGTGCTAAAAATTGTGTTTTAAAATCTAAGAATGTGTAAATACGCTGTTGGTAGGAGTGTGTGGGTGTGTACATGTATGTGCAAATGGCTTTTAGGCACTTAGTAAATAATAATAAATTCACTTCTTTGTATATGCACAAAAGAAGGCCAGGCTGAGACACCTTTTGCAAACTATTCTTTAACAATGCAGATTTCTTTCAGTTTTGTTGCAATCCTTAGTGGGCCCAGTGAGAATCTAAGAGAAAGTAATTTCTGTGCTCTCTTAAAAAGACTGGCCACAATTATGATATCCCCAGTTTCTCATAAAGGCCTTTGATGCAGAAATTGATAACAAAAAACTGAAATAGACAGGAGGTTACAAGAAACTGTATGCATTACTGGCCCTCTTGGGTAAAATTAATGCAGACTGCTGATTCCTGTGATTGCTCTTTCTTCTGATTGCCTGCCTCTTGACCTCTTAAAAACACTGGGACAAATATAGTAACACCAAATTGTCAACTAAACTATAGTAATAATTACTTAACATCTCTTCCAATATACTTACGTTTTGTATCTGTCAAATAATACAGAAAACAACTACTGATAAAAAAACTGTTATGAAATCTTGATTGTTGCAAAAATTCCTGCTGAATATATAATGCATCTATAAGTGTCAACCATATCTTTCTGGGCCAAACTTGGACGTACTGCCCATGGGAATTAAACATAAATGTGCGGGTTTGAGGTACTTTAAAATTGCCCTTGACTTTATCTGACCGTGTCCTATTAGTTGCAATTCTTTTTAAATATTCCCTTCTGCTCTAATGTCTTAATTTACAGAAACATTTATCTCTGAATTTGTTCCAAAGCTAAACTTATCCCTAATCCTAAAGGTAAATGCACTAATGCAAACCCCTATATTTGTTTGAAATTCCATTTAGACCTTCAGTATTCCATGTAGGTGCTGGATCCAAACTAGTGCATCTTACATAATATAAGAAGGGTATGTTCACGTGTTATAGTGGAATTCTGAAGTCAGGTTCTCTGCTGTGCTCTGTAGATGGTATCTAGAAGGCATAGACCAGGAATAGGGAAGGCTAAAGTGATTGTAAAATGTTTGCGCCTATACATTCAGGACTGCTCCTGGTGTAAGCAGTGCCCATAGAGCAACTTAGAGATGCCTTCTGCATTGATCTAGCTTACGGCTGCTTATAGTCTTCTCCGCAGCTCAGACTCATCAGAATACCCTAGCCACACCCTATGCTGGAGAAGCAAAGTGAGGCGGTGTAGGGCTGTGCACGTCAGTCTCATGCTGCTCCTTTAATTGGGGATACCTCAAGAATACATTTAAGATTTCTTTACACTGCAGAAATAACCAAAATCTGTCTTGTTATTTCCATCAGTAAGGGGATTCTCTGCTGAAAAGCGTCCCCTGGGCATAAAATGACATCACCATTTGTTTATAAGTTAAGTAAGTTTAATCGTGCTTCAGTTTCACCATCTGTAAAATGGGGATAATGATCATGTTTTTCTTTGCAAATTGTTTTAAGATCTATGGATGAAGAACTCTGTGGAACACTATGTATTATTTTATTTTAGCTTGCTTTCTCTCCTACACCCACCTTACAAAATAGGGTGATTTCTCTGTGATTGATCCCATTATAATATTTCAGATCCTGATGTTTTCTAGGAGCCTTTACAATCCCTGCAGAAATTATGCCACTCTAACCCTGCAAATGGCCTGCAAATGGTTTACACTCCTAAATAGATAACAATAGATCGGAGGGAGTCATTAGCATTCCTCATGTTAGTGAACAGTAGGAGGCAGCCTTATTGACATAATAAATAGTAATTTCTCAGTTTGAACAATTTGGTTTAGCGTGTAAGTACATACTCAGGACATTCTTAATTCATGGATATGCAATGAATATTATTAGCAAACCTTTAAACTGCAGACTCTGATAAACAAACCTGATGGTATATTTTATCAGTGTGAAGTGGTGTGTTTTGGAATAGGCAATATATAGAATTAATGTATGTAGTACATAAACAGTAAACATATATACTAAAGCTGTACTGAAAAGGCAACAGCCACCATGATAGCAAATGTTTAAAGCTTTAACATTGTTTCTTTAGTAACAGAAAAAAAAATCCCAGATCTCTGATCCTAATTACATTCTAATGACTACCAAATTTGGGGTTTTCTACTCAAAGCCTTTTTTTTTTAGGTTTAGAAGTGATGAAACAGCATCCACAGAAAGTCTGACATTCTCACTCTAGTCTTTTATAACTTTACAACATCTAAACCAATATTAGTAAAAATGCTTTGAACTGAGACCTCATATGTCAAGTTGCAATTTAGAATGAATTTTTACTGTCAAATTATAATCCCACAAACTAGGAGGTGCTATACAACTGAAATGCTGACACAGGCCTCTAATTGTAGAGGTGTTGGCAGGTGCTGCGATGTTAGCAATATATTAGCAATTTTTGCATATAATTATTATTCATTAATGCTTATTACTATATCACATGCATGCAGATTATAGGCTATAGAATGACAGTTGTGTATGATCAGTTAAATTAAAATACATACTACAGACATAAACAGGCACATATTAAAGATATTGAATGAGTGTCCTTCAAAGGTTGTTCATTTTAAAATAATATATGGAAAAGATGTTCATTGGGATGTATTTCAAAATAAAATACCTGACTCATTCACTCTAAGATGGTACTTAACACAGCATTCATAATAAAGGGCAAATAGAAGTGCATCTTCTTTTAACTAAATTTTAAGTTAGCTCAGCTGCAGTGATTGTCTGAATTGTGACTGTGTATTAGAGAACACAGATCTAATTGCCTTAGGTGTTCTAGCTGCTCAGGCAGTACAGATGTTATGCAAATGATTTAGTGCTCAGTTTCAGAAAGCAAAGCAAAGTGGTGATTTTTGCAAGGCATATTTGTTGCTTTGGATTTGAGGAGAGGGGCAAAATTGTCATTCAGATTTCCAAAAAATGGTCAGGACACACTATTAAAAATTCCAGTGATGTCTCAAACATCTTGAAAAATCTCAAAAACAAAATCTTGTTACATGTTTATTAGTGTGTGTCTACTCTAGGAAATTATTTCAAAATAATATATTTCAAAATAACTCACAAAATAACTATTTCAAAATAGCGTGTCCGTACTGCCGGAAAGCCCCGAAATTAGTCTGAGGCAGGCTCCCTTAATGTGGATTCGCTATCTCTACTTAGAGCCCCAGGAAGCACTGGGGAGTAATTACAGGCAGTCCCCGACTTATGCGGATCCGACTTATGTCGGATCCGCAATTACGAACAGGGCTTTCTCGCCCCGGAGTTCGCAGGCAGCGGTCCTGCCACCTCGACCTCCGGGCGAGAAAAGCTGCTCCCGGTGCCCCTGGTCTGCTGGGGACCGTCTCCAGCAGACCAGGGACACCGGGAGCAAAGCCTCAGAGGCGCGGCACCCCGCTGCCGCTGCAGCTTTGCTCCCCGTGTCCCTGGTCTGCTGGGGGGGGGGGGTGCAGCTAGTGTGCCCCCCCCCCCAGCAGACCAGACTTTTGTTGTGGACCCTGGGGCAGAGCAGCTGGGGCACTGCCGGTTGGTCCCGCAGCGCCGCTCTGGGGACTACTGGACCAACCTGGCAGCACCCCAGCTGCTCTGCCCCAGGCGTCCTGATTCAGCCGCTGCTGGTCAGTTTCAGCAGCGGCTGAATCAGGACGCCTGGGGCAGAGCAGCTGGGGTGCTGCTGGGTTGGTCCAGTAGCGCCGAGGAGCGGCGCTACTGGAGCAACCCAGCAGCACCCCAGGTGCTCTGCCCTAGGCGTCCCCAAGTCAGCCGCTGCTGAAACTGACCAGCTCTGACTACAGGAAGCCCGAGGCAGAGTTGCTCTGCCCCGGGCTTCCTGGAATCGGCCGCTGATCAGTTTCAGCAGCAGCTGACTTGGGGACGCTTGGGGTTCTTAAGTTGAATCTGTATGTAAGTCAGAACTGGCGGTCAGTTTCAGCAGCGGCTGAATCTGGACGCCAGTTCCGACTTACATACAGATTCAACTTAAGAACAAACCTACAGTCCCTATCTTGCACGTAACCCGGGGACTGCCTGTATTTGAATGACTCTGGGGAGTAGTTTTTTTCAAAATAGCTACCGTGGAGCATTCACACTATTGCTATTTCAAAATAACTATTTTGAAATAAGTGATATTCCTCTTGGAAAGCAGGAGTTATAATTTTAAAATAACCAGCCTTTTATTTTGAAATAATGGGCTTGGTAGTGTGGATGCTCTATTTGTTATTTCGCTAGTGTAGATCAGGACTCAGAGACGGGCCATAACTTAAAACCCTGGATCCAGACACGTCAGAACTTTTGGAAAGTTTGTACCCCAAACTGAACTTAATGACCCAGAGCATCTCCAAACACACACACACACACACACACACACACACACACACACACACACGTGTGCGCACGTGCAAGATTTTAAAACTGGCATGTGTAAATGTAGGCTTTTGATTCTTGTCGAGGCAGTGAAGTAGCCTATTTTTTGAAATTGTAGAGGCAGCCAGCAGCTTCCACTTGCTCCCATATAACTTCATTGGGAATTTCTTCTTATAAAGTATTTTAAGAAATTGAACCAGTTATTTGGCTACCTAAATATGGACACAGGAGCCTAAAGTTAAGCATTCACTTTTTATTTTAAATACAGGCAGTCCCCAGGTTACGTACAAGATAGGGACTATAGGTTTGTTCTTAAGTTGAATTTGTATGTAAGTCGAAATTGGTACATTTTGTAGGGGATACTCTAGCCAAACATTTCTCCAGAGCTTAGTTTTATTCTCCCACACCTCACTTCCCTCAGTCCTTTATTCTCAAGCTGAGGTGTCTGCTGAGAAAAGCTGCTCTGTGTCTCCCTGGTCTGCTGGGGTGGAGGGCGCTAGCTTTGCGTCTCCCTAGTCTGCTGGGGGGACAGCTAGTGCGGGGTTGCCTCACCCCGCTTGTAAGTAGGGATCCAATGTAAGTCGGATCCATGTAACCCAGGGACTGCCTGTATTAGTTTTTAACTATTCTTTCAGCACAACTGTTTATTTAGTAAGTATTTGTAATGTTGGTTCCATGAGATTCATTTTTCACTCAGTACTTGGAAAAACCTATACATTTATCAAGTTAGTACCCTCTGGTATTTTTTAAACAGATTTGTTCCTTAGAATTATTCATGTAAGGAGGCTCCTTTGTTATATTTCTATCTATATTTTTGTTTTATACCGTGAAAAATATTGAAGGAATTTGTAGTTTGTCTTCTGGACTCTATTTAAATAAGGTGGTTTTTTTACTGATCTGCTTGATGATAGAAAGTCTATTATTAAGATTATGTGTGGAATTCAATATCTAGTGATAACATTCACAGATATAATTGTGAATATGTTTGTCATGTAGATATAGCTAAAATTTGTTCACTATCTGAAATAACCTTCTTTCAGACTGACCCCTTTATTGTCCTTTGTTATGTGATTGTCTTGCCATTGCCTGTATCATTTCTTGAAACCATTTTCCAGCAAATTGGATCACAGTGAGTTAGAGTAATATCTGGCCACAAAATAAATATTGGTATTGAAAATATTATTGCCTGGAATTTCATAACAGAACAGTTGTGATGTCACAATCGATTGTGATGTTACTGAATAACTGGATACCAAGCATCAAACAAATATTGCAGCATTAAAACCAAACCATCGACTTCAGTGTTTTTTAGTCGGGCCACCTAAAAAGCTCAGTTTTATGTTTCTATGGTTTCTTAATTTATTTCTTACAAAAACAGAGACTCTCATAATTATCCTTATATAGCGTTAGTAGTATAAGTGGTGTGAGTGATTTTGTTATCACAACAAGAGTTGAGGTCCCCCAAAGCTCTGCTCTGCATGAAGATACACTGACAGTATCTGGTTTAACCAGAAAAAAAGGCTGGAAGTAGACAGATGTCCTCCTTATCTCACATGAATTTGTTAGGTAGCTGCTCAAATGTCTTTGTAATGACAGACCAAGTGCATAATGCATTTGAAATTGAATTAATATCTCATTTTTTTCTTCCAGAGAAAAGGACAGGTGAAGCAGGCAAGGAGTCAAGCAGGTTTTATCAGCTGCTCAAGCATCTGCTTTTTGGCCTCTTTAAATAATGTATAATTAGTTAAAACACAAAACAAACAAAAACACTTTTCCTTATTTTGTTCAGAAACTTCTCTTTGACCAAAATGCTCCTTATTAAGGCCTAGACCTGCAAGCATGTATGCATATGCATTTCCTGAATATTTTATGCAAATCCAATGGGACAACTCATGGTGGTAAAAGTATGCACTTGGTAAGTGCTTGCAAGATTTGCCTTGCTCTACATAACACAGTTAGGTCAACATAAGGCACCTTAAATCAGCCTAACTCTGTAGGCATCTACACTGACATATTACTCCTGCCAGTGTAGCTCTCCCGCTGTGCTGACTTAACTTTACCTCCATGACAGGCTTAGCACTTAAGCTGACAGTTTGGTTGATGCAGTTTCAGTATAGACACTGTGTTATTTACCTTGACTTTAGAGGCCTCCAAGAAGTGTCCCCCAGGGACTCATTTTAACCACCCTGGTCACCATTTTGAACAATACACGTCCTCCTCTCTAAAGCCCTGCAAATTTTTAAAATTCCATTTCCTGTTTGCTCGGTGTAGAGAGCTCACCTAGCAACTCCCCAGTGGACAATGCCAGCTGAATGATGCAGCTATGCTTCTGCCTCCAGTACATAGGAAGTGGTCGATCTCTTGGGTTTGTGGGAAAAAGAGGCTGTGTAGACTCAGCACTGATCCAGCCTCAGAAATGTTGATATCTACCAGCAGCTTGCTTAGGGTAGGAAGGGAGAAGGAAGGAAGGCTGCAAGAGGGACCCATAGCAGGGTCATGAGATCATCACTCACTAGTTCATTGTCACTGCAGCTCTCATTTTGATGTCACAAGCAAGCCCCACACACATCTCCAGGAATGTGGCCTTCTGCATCTGAAAGTGCTTCAGCCACTGCTCATCATCCCATACCTGCATGTCAATGTGATCCCACCAGTTCATGCTTGTTTCTGGGGCCAGATTCAGAGCTCCACCATCTGAAGCTGCCCTGTGAATGCCAACAACAGTCTTGAATTGTTTCCTTTTAAGTTCTACAGAAAGGTAGCCTACACTTAATCGCCTTGTTCCCCATGGCTCCACCAGTACTGCAGGATCTGGCACCCCATTGCTCAAAATGCTCATCACAATAGTGCAGAGCTGTACGTGGGATCCAGGTTCTTACAGCGATGGTGGACATATGGGTTTCTAGTTTTGAAAACAGGTATAAAACATTTTGGGATGCAGATAAAATTATGGGATAGAGAAAGTGTCATCATGAGACATAGAAACCACGCTCTCAGTCACTCCTGCATGATTCATTTGCCTCCACAATGCATTGCAAACCCTTCCCAAAACACCCTGCACTAGATGGTAGCAAGTTGCTCTATGGATATGCCCACAGTACACTGCTCTCTGCATTGATGCAGGTGCTGGTAATTAGGATGTGGACAGCTGACTCAGAAAGTTTAGTTTGGATATGCAAAAGCGATTTAATTACTGCAGTGGCTGTACATCAACATAACTTAGGCTGACTTCCATAGGAAGCTTTGTCCATTGGAGCCTAACAACCCAATATCTGCTTTGACTACAGTATCAAATACTTTTTAAAAGTACTCATGTTCCTTGTGGTTTTTGTGCCTTGTGATTGAAAAGATGGAACGTTCTCAAAATAGTGATACTGTCTCCTGATGTGACCTTATTTATCCCATTTGAACTATTCAGAAAAAAATATGGCATCGTTTTCTGATATTTATTGAAAATATCCCAGCATATTGGCAAGAGGGACTATAGTCTAATTAGGGCAGGGTCCTAAAAGACAAGGCTCTTGTGTTCTATTACTGGTTATGTTACTAATTCATTGTTCCCTCTTGTGCCATAGTATCATTTAACTTTATCACAGCAATGTTTGTGAAAATTAATTAATCTATTCAAAGTGCTGCAAAATACGGGGAAGGAAAGTGTGGCACATGCAAAATATTCATAATCAATTAAATGGATCATTGAGCTAAGGATTTTCTAGGGTGATCTTAATAGTCCTCAGATATGTACTGTCCTCTATTCCACTGCTTGTTTACTCTTTAGACAGTAAAACAGAACTAACACATATGACCAAAAACCCTTTAGCTATGAAGAAAACAAACCTTAATAGTGTACCATTGAACCATCTAAGCCTCTAAAAAGATAAGTGTAACTAAAATGTGAGAGGTTATAATGATTAGTCCCATTCAGCCTTGCCAGTAAGGATGTGAGGGTATGTCTACACTACCCCGCTAGTTCGAACTAGCGGGGTAATGTAGGCATACCGCACTTGCAAATGAAGCCCGGGATTTGAATTTCCCGGGCTTCATTTGCATAAGCGGGGAGCCGCCATTTTTAAAACCCTGCTGGTTCGAACCCCGTGCAGCACGGCTACACGGGGCACGAACTAGGTAGTTCGAACTAGGCTTCCTAGTTCGAACTACCGTTACTCCTCGTGAAATGAGGAGTAACGGTAGTTCGTGCCCCGTGTAGCCGCGCTGCACGGGGTTTGAACCAGCGGGGTTTTAAAAATGGCGGCTCCCCGCTTATGCAAATGAAGCTCGGGAAATTCAAATCCCGGGATTCATTTGCAAGTGCGGTATGCCTACATTACCCTCCTAGTTCGAACTAGGAGGGTAGTGTAGACATACCCTGAATGAGTAATACTTACCAGATGATGTTTACCAGGTAACTGGGTAGCCGGTGCCTAAGAGCAGCCCCCAGCCTGCAGCCTGCTGTGGACAGAGAACTACCCAGCCCATACCCCAGCCCCTGTGCATGGCCGGGAGTGGGAGCCCCATGGACTGGGAGCAGCTCCAGCCAGGCTGTGGTGGTTCCACACCCAAGATCCTGCTTAGTCAGTTAATCAGTTAAATATTAAGTTAAACTATGGTGTGGGGAGGGGCGGCTCTGGATTCCTGGAGGGATGTGGCCTCAGACTGAAGGGGCCATGCCCCCTGCCTCAGTGCCATCCAAATTATGCTTCCTAGGGCTCTGCAGCATGCCACGTGGGGCTCCAGCAATGAATTGAAGGGCCCAGGGCTCCAGCCGCTGTCACTACTGCAATAGTGGAGGCAGCAGCCAGTAGCCCCAGGCCACTTGGAATTACAGAGCCCCGGGTCAGTTGCCCTCTTTGCTCCCACCCCCATTGGCAGGCCTGGTTCCAGTCAAACAGTATCATCCACTAACATCATGTTCATTTTAAATATATAGAAAAAATGATCACCCTTTTTCTGTGACTCAGATTCAGCAGTATTTTTACTTGATCATTTCATGTTCCTGAAATAAATTGTAATTCATTCAAAAAAATGGAAATCATTTTTTTCAGCCTCTAAATCTATTTTGGACAGCTTTTGGAAAGTGAGCAAAACTCACAGTGAGGTTGCATCTAGACAATGGTGCCTCCAATGGTGACTAATACTGATGCCAGTTGAGTTGCAGTATATTAGCATGAGTTGAGTGATTACAGAAAATGAGTTTTTTCCTTAAGCTTGTACCGTGCCTTTTGTTACTGGCAAGAGTCAAAGGCAGGTTCAGTTGAAGTAGCACCCCTACAGAAAATTGTGAGGCATATTTTAATGATGATTTTTCATGCAAAAAATAAATATGTTTCACTCCAGGGCAGGAAAGGCTTTAGGTAAAATAATTGCTTGAGGTCTGACACTGATTGATGAAGAGTAGTTTATTTGTCTCCTACATTTGGATTGCTTTCCTTTCTCTTTGGTATGATCGGTGACGTTTCTAATGTGTCTCGATTAATTCTGGCAGAAAATGAAGTTCTCTAAGGATTACCAAGTATGATCTCGCCTGAATTAGTCTAAACAAATTTCCTTTTCCTTCCTGCTTAATTGTATTGTGCAGCTAATTATTCATGCAGAAGAAGAAATTACACACTTGTTTTCTGTTTTATTATTTTTCTGTAAATATTAAAACACATATTTGAAAAGACATGCTATATACATGCATAGGCAGAAATAAACAAAATAATGTATTCATTCATGGCTCTGATATAAAATTCTCAATTCAGCCCTGCCAAGTATGTGTGGGGGAAAAGGAGGAGAGGCAAAGGAGACAACTGCTCCACAGCCCTAAGCCCAGAACCCCAAATAGCATGCTCTGAGTGGTGTTGAAAGAGTGGAGGGGTGACAGCTAGCCCCCAGACCCTTCAGCTTGAACCTGCCCCTCTCAGGATCATGGAACTGTCCTCCCCCTAGGGTTGCCAGATACTTTCACAAAAAATCCAGAACATGGCAGGGAAAAAAATTGGTTGAGAAGAAAAAAAAAGGGGGGGGGGGGACCAAAGTTGTGGAAGCAAATGTATCATGCAGGAGTGACTGATAGCATGGTTTCTATGTCTCATGATGACGTTTTTTGCATCCCGTAATTTTATCTGCCTCCTGAAATGTTTCATGCCTGTTTTCAAAACCAGAAACCCATATGTCCACCATCGCTCAAAGAACCTGGATCCCATGTACAGCTCTGCATTATTGTGATGAGCATTTTGAGCAGTGGGGTGCCAGATCCAGATGCAGCAGGGTAAAATGTCTGTTATTTTCTGTTTTTTACCGGATAGGGGCCAAAAATACCAGAATGTCCGGGCGAAAACCAGACACCTGGTAGTCCTCCCTCCCCTCCCTCCCCCCATCTTGCACAGGGACCCAGCAATTCTATCTGATCAGATTACAACTTTTTATGCATTTGGTATTGAGGATGCATGCACCAGGGAAATTTGATTTTAATAGGAATGAGCAGTATTCCTAAATCATGAGAAAATGGCTACTTTGAACATTTTTCTATTTAGTCACAGAACAGACATGGCCTGGATAGAAGCAAAGCAGGCTTCCTCAGTGCAACCCTCTGAGAGAATGGAGAAAAAAGGCCCAGCACTCCAGAGGTTAAAGAAAGCCTCTGGGCCTAGCTACCCTGCTTTACTTGCAACCAATGCCAGACATGAAGGAGGGAGAAATGAAAAGAGTTTGGCTCTATCCGGGGCTGCTGAGAAAGGAGGCAGAAGGGGTCCCTGGTGATCTAAGGATACAGAGGCCCAGCAGAAATAAGAGCAAGTAAGCCCCCACCTCATCCCCCATCCTTCTGGGCAGCAAGGGGAAAACTTATTGAAAACCCCCAACTAAGAGGAATCTGTACTCTTGGGGCAATGCCCCAAATTTAAGCACTCGGATATGGAGTGACTCAGGGTTCCTGGGCCAAGAACCCAAGGGGAAAAAGGGAACTAGACTTCTTCCTTTTTCTACCCACCTATTCGGCGATCTAGCCATTCAGCTACACATCCTCCTGGCCACAACTCCTTTTGTGGGTTTTCTATGGTATATTTCTAGACAAATGCTGACTTTTTATGGCAACCATCAGACAATCAGAGACTCAATGACCCTAAGAACACTTTTTACACTTTAGAACAGGTGTAAGGAACATTTTTCAGGTCAGGAGCCAATGACCCACAGAAAAATCAGTCAGGAGCCATATATAAGTAAGAAGAAAAAAAGCAAAAATCCAAACGCCCACTGATGTGACTAAGAAGGAGGACGACATTCCTAAATTTCCCCATACGCACCAGGGTGGGGATGGCGGTAGTAGATTTTGTGTGCTCCAGACCCACAGCGGGATGGTGGAGGAGCTGGTACACAAGTGCTGGCTCCCCAATGCTGACATGACCCAGAGCCTTGGGGGCTGGATCCAGGAAAGCCAGGGGCCACATCTGGCCCCTGGGCCTTAGGTTCCCCTCCCCTGCTTTAGAGCCTAACTCTCTGTGGGTATCTCTACACTAGCTACCCTAGTTCGGACTAGGGTGGCTAATGTAGTCATTCGAACTTGCAAACGAAACCTGGGATTTAAATATCCCAGGCTTTATTTGTATGTTCCCAGGCGCCGCCATTTTTAAATGCCCGGTAGTTCGAACTACCTGCCCGCTGCTACACGTGGCACGGGCTAGGTAGTTCAAACTAAAGCTCCTAATTCGAACTACCGTTACTTCTCATTGCAGGAGGAGTAACGGTAGTTCGAATTAGGAGCTTTAGTTCGAACTACCTAGCCCGTGCCGCATGTAGCCATGGGCAGGTAGTTCGAACTACCGGGCATTTAAAAATGGCGGTGCCTGGGAACATGCAAATGAAGCCCGGGATGACTACATTAGCCACCCTAACTAGGTCCGAACTAGGGTGTCTAGTGTAGACATACCCTATTAGCATAACTCAGTTGAAGCCACTGGAGGCACTCCAATAATAGGGAACTTGACTCACTGAATTCCTCACACTTTTAGGGAGTGAAATCAGTTGCATACGACTATGCTGACCATATATGTAGTACTTAAAGACAGATTGGATGAATACTTCACATCATTATTCAGATGTACGTTGAGCAAGGTACATATAAAAAAACAGAAGAAGTTGCTGTTGTGTATGCATACTGTGTAGCTGAAGCATGCACAACTGTAACAGGAAATTAGAGAGAAAAAGTGGGCGAAGTATGTTTTATGAGGCCAACTTCTATTCATAAGAGAGATAAGCTTTCAAACCACACAAGAGCTCTTCTATAGGCCTGGAAAAGGATATCCCAGCATAACAGCAAAATGGTTAGGAGTCTACTAAAGGAGTGGGTTGGTGAGACTCTATGGCTTGCAGTGTTCAGGAGATCAGACTAGATATCACGATGTTCCCTTCTCTGAGTCTATCTGGAGCATCGTTCTTGCCCTTGCCACTTCAAAATTAGATTACTGCAATGTGTTTTACATGTAGACGCACCTTAAATTCACTTAAAATCTTAAATGGGAGCACTAAGGATACATCTACAGAGAAGAATTATTTCAGAATAACATAGTGTGCATCTACACTACCAGCCTTTATTTCAAAATAATGTTGAGCTGGAGAACTTCTTACTCTGACTCCTGGTAACTCTAATTTTATGAGGGGTAAAGGAAGTCAAAGGAAACATGTTCTTCCTTTGATTTCCTGCTGTGTGGACAGAGCCAAAACCTGAATTACTGGTAAGCTATTTCAACTTAAGTCATGCAATTGACGTAGCTGAAGTTGCGTAGTTTAAGTCGACTTTAGCCCTCCTGTGTACATGTGCCCTAATATAGTTTCTTGCCTACTAATTGTGCATCTCACCTAGAGCACATTACACCCGTGCTGCATGTTTGGTTGTTCTGCATTGATTACTTCCAAAGTAATATATGGCGTCAGTTTTGAATTCTTATCCCACTAATGGTTTATAAGTTACCTGTCTGTGATAGTGTATTAATTGTGATCAGCAGAATTAAAGCACCTTCAGTTTAATCAGTTGGGACTGCTGGCAGCAACTTTAACACTGGAATTCATTCTCTTGCTTAGTCTAAAAGAGCCTAAATTATTTCTCTGGGCATGCTGAAAAAAACATATGTTTTCATGACTATTTTGGAAGGGCAAATTATGGAGAAGGAGGCTCTCTAATGTAATGGATGAGTTGTTTAATTGTGACCAGACTTGTATGATCAGAGGTCTGCATTACAAACTTAGAAATTCAAATAAATATTTAGCCACAGTGTGCATGGGATCCTGCACACAGGCCTGAGCTAAAGCCATTAAGGTAAACGAGTTTCTTTCAATGTTTTGCATGAATTTTGGATCAAGCCCTTACTTCCTATGCTAATTGAATGATAATCTTTAGTCTCTTACATACCACTGTGTAGTAATAGTGATAAATATTAACTATTTAAATAGCAATCACTAAATTTTATTTACTGAATAAATTTTATATTGCATGTTGCACATGATGTTTATGTGAGTCCAGTGCTCACTTTCTATATGGAAACAAGTGAGTTGCTGGAAGGCAGATAGAAGGAAATATTGTTTTCTCAACAACACATGCAAACCAAAACAATCCATTAAGTTTCTAAATGTATTAATGTTTTTACTTTGAAAAAACCCAATATAAATAGGAAAATGATATTGTGATATTTATGCTTTCCTTTTTCCTTACCTTCCCCTGTTCCCACAAACACATGCATAGATAGCCATAATGATTTTAGAGAGGATAAATTAACTACCACTTCATGACCTATGCACAACACCCCCACAGCCTTCAATATTGGCAAGAAATCAGATGCTTCCTTTAACCATGCCCATTCTGTAGTAGAAACTAACAAATTATTCAGAAAATTGAGACTGGGATTAACTTTCATTTGGAACAGAATAATAACTATGTTACAACACATCCAAATATGTACAAATTAAATTATAGTAGCAATATGACAGTGATCAAGATATAGCATGAATTGTGAGATGACACATTCTTACGAAGGCAGGGTATAAGATATTTTTTCCTTGCTGTGTCAGTAGAGACCAGCTTGTGGGGGAAAGATGAATAATAGAGAATGTTTAGTGTTTTGCATAGCAGTCAAGCCTTTACAAGGGCAAATCCATTGCATATTAAATCTTTCTTTATTGCAGATTGCACTCTTCAAGGCAAATGCAAATATTCAGTGAAAGAATGTGTGCACAAAATGGAATTATTTGATTATTTTCAGAGCAAAATGTTCACAAAAGTGGCTTATTTTGGCAACTGTGCTGAGGAAATAAAAGACACATTGTCCAGAGCATTCACATGAACACACTCTGTACGATTACCCTAATTTTAAATAAATCTTGAGTATTGACCTCAGTATATTTCATTCAATAAGATATGAATAAACAAGCTCCTGGAATTCATATTCAGAGTACTCAAAGGGTTTTATTCAATACTCCTGTGAAGTCAACAGAAAAACAGCCTTTTTTTAAAGCAAAATCCTCTATGCTGGGCATGACCTCTACATTTTTTGTTCAGTAAAATATGCTGTTTGGAAATAAAGCATGCAGCCTTTCATGAAGAAACAAAACCTGACATACACAGACAAGGTCCACATTTTGAATGAAATGATCACTGAGCTTCATGGTTTCTGGACTTCACTATATATTGCAGTCTTTTAAAGCGCTAATGCCAGAGTCACCACTTCTTGCTGGCCCCTTTGCACTATGCAATCAGAAATTTGGCTTAACCAGCCATTCAAAACAAGCTATTGTTTTGTACCAAAGGAGCAGTTATGTCACTAAACCTGGTTTCTGTTCCGTTATTTTTTTCCTTTCAGCTAACAGATTTAAAAATCACACTTAATTATTTAACAATTATTTTGTAATACTCCTAACAGACATACTGATTCCTAAGGAGAAGTACTGGGAAAAGATTTCATTATAAATTGAGCCTATAGGGATAGATATAATCTAATGGAATTGATTGTTGTTGTAAAGGGTTATTAAGAACATAAGAATGGCCATACTGTGTCAGACCAAAAGTCTAGCTAGCCTAGTCATCCATTTCCAGCCTCTGAGAAACATAGGCTAGGGATAACATTCCTATCCATCCTGGCTAATAGCCATTAATGGATCTAACCTCCATGAATGTATCTAGTTCTTTTTTGAACCCTGTTAAATTCCTGGTCTTCATAACACCCTCTGGAAAGGAGTTCCACAGGTTGACTGCACTGCATGAAGAAAAAAATTCCTTTTGTTTGTTTTAAACCAGCTACCTATTAATTTAATTTAGTGACCCCCTAGTTCTTATATTATAAGAACAAGTAATTATTTTTTTCTTTTTTACTTTTTCTTCATCATTCATGATTTTATAGACCTCTATCATATCCCCCCTTAGTCTACTCATTTCTAAGATGAAAACTCCCAGTCTCTTCAATATCTATTTAATTTCTCTTTAATCTTTCTATTGTTTCACTGGGGGGGAGGGGAGGGGGGGTTGGAGGCACTCTTTGGAAGGTTCTAATTTTAACCAGAGCATATTGGTGAATTGGGATACTGTTTTGTTGCCACTATCACCATGATCATTGGAGTGCTACAGGTGTTAAAAAATAAACTTGAGTGTATATAAGTTCCCGTAAATCACTTATAAAATACCTGAAACCATTTGATGCCAGCAAACCACCTGGTCACTGTCCAGGTGATAGATGTGAAGTTATTACATTATTGCAAAGTGTGGAGATGTATGCCAGAATGTATCAGACTTGTCGAATGCTCAGGCTGTTTTTATTGTGCTCTCAAAGTAGATCAACTACTTAACAGAGTGGGTAGTCTTGACTTCTGTTCTTCTCACATTCCTGAGACTGTTCATACAGGTGGGTGGGTGTTTGTGTAGGTGTTTTCCTCTGGCCAGCTACATACTATGATAGAGGTTCATTGTGTCTGTTGTTTTTACTTCAGAATATGGGATCACTTCAGTGTCAGTAGAACCTAAAAATGTATTGAAACTAAAAAATATAATGCAAGTTATATGTACACGTCTATACTTACCAGAAGATTGATGCTCTGGAGGTTGGTCTTCTCGCGTTCCATTTAGTAGGGCTAAGGGCATCCCCCCAGGGCATCCGGTACTCCTCTTTTTGTGAGGTGTAAGGGAAGCCAACAGGAGTGTTTGCTCCTGTCACCCTCCTGCTGAGTGGACGCCACCAAAGCTTAACTTGGTAGGAATGGTGTCCCTAGCCTCTGTTTGCCTGGAAATGGATGCCAGTAGAGGGGTCACTTGATGATTACCCGTTCTGTTCACTCCCTCTGGGGCATCTAGAATTGTCCACTGTTGGAGGACAGGATATTGAGCTAGATGGACCTTTGGTCTGGCCTAGTATGGCTGTTCTTATGACTTAAGGTAAGCAGACTTAGGGTGCGCATTTTGACCTATTAGATTTATGAGCCATGTAATTGTGTGTCCAGGAAGACCCTTGGTTTATAGGTAAAGAAGATTAGATGAATGAGTACAATATCAAACATAGCCATCCACAACAACATAAAAGCTACTTTTGCCCAAACTAGTTTCCAATCATTTCCTGACGGTAGATTTTCTTTTAAAAGTGGGAGTGTGTGTGTGCATGTATTGAATAAATAAAGAGTAAAAGTGTATCCAATACCTCAGAAGAGCAGTTTTCATACTTCTTTTCAGTCTGGACTGTATTTTAAAAGGGACATTGTGTCATGGGCTGTCTCTCACATATTACTAATTGTGTAGATCACATCCCCTCTCGTTCTTAAATGCATAACATCCTTATGGCAACTACTTCTATTGCTTTCATGGGAATAATGATAGTTATATTAAATATTTTCCTCTCAGATATTTACGTGGCCCTTATTGCTGTACATCTGAATGCTTCACTATCTTTCATGCATGCTCACACAGATGAGGCAGGGGAGTACTTTTATATGCAGTTTACTAAAAGCAGATTGAGGCACAGAGAGACTAAGGGTATTTCTATATAGCAGTATTATTTCAGAATAACTGACATTACTTTGAAATAACAAAATGAGCATCTACACAGCAAGCCATTATTTCGAAATAATGGCGAGATGGAGGACCGATGGAAGACTTCTTACTCCAACTCCTGTAACCCTCATTTCACGAGGAATACGGGAAGTCGAAGAGAGAGTGTTTTTCCTTCAATTTCCTGCTATGTAGACAGCACCTATAGCCGAATTAAACTATTGTGACTTCAGCTACACAATTGACTTAGCTGAAGTTGCGTAGCTTAATTTGACTTTTGCCCTGCCATGTAGACATGCCCAAAGTGACTTACCCACATTCACCCATAAAATTAATGGCAAAACAAGGACTTTATCCCGAGTATCTCAAATCCCCATTTACTGCCCTAGCTACTGGACCATTCTTCCTCTCTAGTGTATGCTTAATTCCCTTTTAAAGTAAGTCGGCATCTGTAAATAAAAAGACTCCAGTACCATGTTTGCTGTCATCTTTACACCAACCACCAGCAAGTGTTATGTAGGCTGATGGACCACACTTCAAGAAGCTATATTAGAATAAATTTGTCTTTTGTTTCTACACACATGGTTTCCATGAGATTTTTGTGCTGTCTGTTGGATAGGCAGACAAGAGCTGTTTTTCTTTAGCTCAGTGTTAGCTTTCAGGATTCCACAATATATGACCTTCTGAAGTAAAAGCATGCTATAGTACAGGAAGGGGAATATTATGGATATAATGTAAAAGAGAGAAACATCAAAACCAGATAAAGGGGCATATAAAAGGGCATGGCATTTCACTGAGCTGTACTGTTAGGAAGTCAAACTTAATTCACAGAAATTATCTGTAGATGTACAGGTTTGGTAGATTTTTTTTCAGATAAAAACAATCTACAAGAGAAGGGAGAGAAAAGCAATTATTTTTGCGAGTATATTCTATCAACTCTGCTAATTTGGACAGTAACTTCATTCTGAAGCTTAGCCAGCCTTTAATAATTTAACAAGTAGCCCTGATAATCTGCTACATTTTGCACAGTCATTGTGCCATTTCTAATTAAAATTGACAAGCCCCCTGAAACTTGCCCTAGACAAATGTAGTGAGTTTAGAATAACTTGAACCAGTTTAACTATTTGGGAACATTTTTTAAAGAAGAAAGCTGAAAGGTCAGATGCTGTATGAAAATTCAGCATAGAACGTTTTGTCACGTGAAGAAATATAAACAATGGTTTATGAAACCTTCTGTGAAAGGGAAAATACTGCAACCAGTTTGAGGTAAACTATCCTAGCAGCTGTTGGCCAGGGCCCATTGTGTGGAAAAAGGAATGTGTATGTTTGTATATTTTGTGATTAGAGGTAGGCAGGTAAAAAAAAAAATCTGAAATGAATCAAAACTAGAAAAAAAATCAGTCCAAATAAAAAATGTTAATTTCAAAATATTTTGTTTTTATTGACAATTTTTAGTTTTTATGGGGTTTTTTTTAGTTTTAGTTCTATAAATAAACACACATTTCATATAAAGATACAAAATTGTATTTATTCCATGTAGTGTGTAGATAGACAGATTATGTATATGAAGGCACAACTGTATTTCTCACATTTGGTAACATGTTACTCTTGAAAGGGTTTCACTCTTTAAAAGATGATTCCCAAATGGGGCCTTTGAACTTTCTGAAATTAAGAGAGAAGTAAGTAAATGCTGATCATGAAACAACCACTTTATTTTCTTGTATTCCATAGAATGACTCCTTAAGGAGAGCGGAAAATAATTCCTCATAATTTGAAGAATATAATTGGGGGATCCAAGACCTTTGAACCTAAAGAAATCTAAATTCTATTAACTTGTTCAGTTTCTGATGAGTCTTTATCATTTTATTTAAACTAGAGAATTGGACCTTAATAAACTAAACATAGTCATATAAGTTATAATCATTATATACTGCTTCTCTGCACTCTATGATGGAAGGTGTTTTTTATGTTCCAAAACAACAAAAAAATAAAATACAAAAGAGTCATCACTGAGGTATATTTTCAATCCTTTACCCCAACAAGGACCTTGTGGACATCAGCTGAGTTGCTGTCCACATAGATGGACTACTCTACTATGCATGTATTTGGTACACTTTGCACTGCCCCAAACATGTGGTAGCAACATAATCTCTTTGGGGTTATAATTTACTATATGGCTATATAGGGAGAAGGGATTTAAGTATTGGGAATTTAAGAAATCAACCACTATATATTAGTTTTAATTGTAAACAATATCTGGAAATTAAGTGAGAGAATAAGGAAGAGATAAAAAATTAAAAAGGAAAGAAAAGAGGAGGAAAAACTCAGTAATACAGATTTTTATGGAAATAAATTAAAATTAAGGTTCCTATTTATCCCCTGCTAATCCTTAAGAGAGGCTAGGTTATATTAATAATCAGTACTTGTTTCTTCTACAGCACTATATTAATAGGAGCATGAAATGCTATTTCCTGCCTGCCCTCTCCCTGTTTCTCTTCCTCCTTTTCTCAATTGTTTGGATTCATGTGTAGCACAGTCTGGCTTCATATATCTCCTTGCATGATGAAGCATCTGCCGGTGGTGCTGAAGCTGCTGGCACTCTCTGTGTTTGCCCCACAGCACATTACAGATGGCAGTGTCATTGATGATGATAGCCTAATATAGTAATGTTAGCAACAGGGGACAGCTGCTGCCTTTGTTCAGTTTTCAGTCACATATCCATCCAGCATATCATGGGGACCACTTTAAAGACAAGCAAGGCTGACAATGTAGGTGGTGGCCGCTGGGTGGGGCAAAAGTGCATCTATTTATTTATTTTTTTGTTAAAGGAGGATGCTTCTGTCTTCTAGAAAATAGTAATACAGGGGAATTTTAAAGTACCTCCTTTTTAAATGTCTAAGTGATTTTTAAAAATTGCAGCAATGTCATAAAACTGCATAACTTCTAAGTATAATATTTTTAAAATATTCTTATGTATATTGCTGTCACAATAATTCTCACCAGGTCACACACCATAAAATTCTGTTTTGAAGGATCTTCTGTCATTTGGACCATACGATATGTACACATTTACCCAAGGTAATCTGCCGTAATTTGCATTACTCTTTCCAAGGGGCATTTACATTCATCCATTTGATTATAAACATGAATTTTCACAGTGTACAGTGGCAAAAAGCCTTATTATAAGAGCTGTACAAACACATGCCGGTGTAGCTTGTCCTTTTCTTTTGTGGAATATATTCTAAATATTGAAGCCATCTTAGTTACTTATAAGAATTTGCCGTTGTAGTTTTTACACAGGGTATTATATTCCTTCTATTCCTCCATCTCAATGTTGGGTATTCCATAAAGATTTCACCTAACATAACGATTATGTAAAGTGGTATTTGTAGCACAGTATCCCTTAGTCACATCTTAGTGGCGACTCAGAATGTGGAGCTTCAGATGATTTCCACTGTCAGAAATGGGAAAACAGAAAGTGTGGAGTAAATCTTATTAGTCTCCTCTAGATCCCTGGGTCTGACTATTTCACCTGAGGCAAACTCTGTCTCTGCCTGCAAAAATAACAAGGTAGATGTCCTGCAGGGGAAACCTTAAAAAGACTACCCCCTCCTCAGTCAGAATTCACCCATAGGTTTTGGAAGAGGATGTTCTTGGTTAAAATTCAGCAAACATTTAAAAGGTGGGCATAGGAATCAAGAAGAGGGGGCTATATTCATTTTGTAAAAGTAAATGAAATGATTTGCCAATGAACAAAGTGTATTTTTCTTAAACTTACATCTTTTTGTAGATTACTGAAAGGCTATCACAATTTTTTCTCCCTGATCCCTTTTTGCACAAGTTAGTTCTGCACCTACCCAACAAATTGATAGAATTGTGATTGTCCAGCACAAAAGAAGAGCTAGAGTATTGCAGTTCCTCTTCCATATGAGAAGAAACAACCTCCTCTTACAAGACATACATAGATTTTTGTAAAAAAAAAATCTATTTTAAGTGATTAATTTTTCTTCTGCTCTTCCTTTTACCTCTTATTCCCTTATGGCTACCATAATCTATGTTAGAATGAAATCACTCAAATGGGAATCTTTCTACTCTTTATGATATTGGCAGTTTGTATTTTTATTTATGTCATAAGTTCGGTAGACAGGATATTCAGCTTTCTATACTGTAGTCCCATTGGAATGTAGCTTGAAAACGGAGATGTATATTGCTAGCGGAAAGAGTAAGATTGATAGAATGTTAATAAAAGTTGTCAAAGTCTACACCACCAAAATGTCCCCCACATTGTAAGGGGTGGAAAGTTCATTATTTGTTAGCATTAAAAAAAGATGCAGGGGATTGTAGAGTTTAGAGGATGGGAAATGGGTTATAGAGTCCCAACTCAAGGCCATTAATTGAGATCTAGCCAACAGTTATCATCAGTTGGGTGACCTTATAAAAATAAAGTGCTTTCAAAAAGTCAGGCTGCAGAAATAATCATGGATTGTTAAGGCTGGAAGAGATGGTGTCATCTAGTCCAACCCCTGCTCAAAGCATGACCATTCCCAACTAAATCATGTTGGACTCCTAGGACATCAAGCCCTTGCAGCTATGCAGGACAGACCAAATGGTGAACAATCACCACTGCTAACTGTTTGTCTAAGTGTTAAGGAAGAAGAATGTAAAGGGACAATAAAAAGATGGTGGAATTCTAAATATGGTAAAGGTCACTTCAATGTTAATTAGTATTATAATGGAATGTAAAAGGAGTAGCCTTGCTATATTTGAAGAGATCTCCAATTAACATTGAAAGTGTGCTGTTTGGTTCTGAGATATAAGGCTGTACTTCACTCTGTTCTCCGTGGACAGATCACCCATTAACATTTCTGTAAGTAGCAAATGCTTGCCTATTTGCTCAAACTAGTCATTTTTCTTTTTAATAAAGTTTGGTGATTTCATTCAAAGTGTTGTTTTGTGGTCTTCTACTAAATACATTTCCTGCAACTGACCTAGAGGCTCAAAACTGAAAATGAAGTTTGATTTATTGTACCCTTATCTTTAATAATTTAATATTAATTGAAAATATTTCAACAGAAAGGTTATAGTCCCACCCAGAGAGATAAAGGGACTAGCCTTGAGTCAAAGGAGGCCAGTGATAAAAAAATGCACATTGAGTCCAGATCACCTGAGTCGCAATCATCTTTACACTTCTCCATGGTGTAAAATCACAGTCCTGAGCTGCCAGCCCTTCAAACTTATACATGCTAATGAATATTGTTATTTATACTTAGCATTTACAAGACTAAATACTGCTGGGAAGTATGTAGCATAGATTCCATTGAAGTAAACAGCAGCTGTGAATGATTGTATTAGGGCTACATTAGACTCATAAAGCACTATTCTTTCATTGATTTCAAAGTACATAACCAAGATGTGTAAATATAACCTCATACAGTTGCAGAATTTGAGAGGCAGAAAGGCTATTACTTGCCCAGGGCCAAACAATGAGTAAATTATACAGCTAGGTATAGTCTTATGCCTCCTGACTCCCAGTTCTTTGCTTTTACTGTTAAGCAGCACTGCCTCGCAACCCTGAATAAAAAATAGAATGATGAATTAAATACAGTAATACATACTTCTGATAGTCAATAGACCATTTTCAGTTGCAAGTGAAATATTTATTCAAGGCCTAAAATAAATATAATAAAAATTACATACAAATTCATCATAATAAAAAAAGGAAAATGCAAAACTGAATAGAAAATAAAATCAAATTCAAGTTTTAATCAGCAATGCCTCCTTGCTTTATGACTCCTTCAGATTTAATGTTCGGTTCCTGGATTGTAGTATTGTAAATTACCTCACTGAGACATAAGTAGCAACTATATATACACACTATATGCTTGTGTGTGTGTGTGTGCGTCCATATATATTGCCGCATGTGAATATAAAAAACTGAGTATTAATCTTAGCTCTAGCAGAAAATATAAAACATTAGCATTTTTCTTCTTACAGAGCACAAAAATCAACTTCCTTTTTGTTGGAGTAATATCACTGGCATCCAAAAAGAGGATTTTATTATTGATAACTGAACTTCTTATTTTTCAGAGAAGCAGGCAGACTATATTGAAGGGGTAAGACTCTAATTTCATCAAAATGAGCATAAATCTAGAGTAGCGTCATTGATATTTATGGATTTACTCAACATATACATCTGCCTATGTGAGATCTGAATTGAGTCCACAAGCTCTTCAACAAGATTATTCTGCTATCCTTAGTTTGATTTTTTTTCCGTTTATTAGAAATGGAAGAACACTCAATTCAGGATCTAATTGCACATGAATCCATTCGTATTGACATATTAATTCGATAATTTAAAAGTAACAATCAACCAAATATTACAATGCTACCACATCCTTCACTCAGCTATGTCACATGTTTGGTCTCCAAGTTCTCATAAAAAATACTCACCAATTTATGCCAGTTGAGGCTCTCTCTTAGGGTATGTCTACACTACCCCACTAGTTCGAACTAGGAGGGTAATGTAGGCATACCGCACTTGCAAATGAAGCCCAGGATTTGAATTTCCCGGGCTTCATTTGCATAAGTGGGGAGCCGCCATTTTTAAAACCCCGCTGGTTCGAACCCCGTGCAGCGCGGCTACACGGGGCACGAACTAGGTAGTTCGAACTAGTCTTCCTAGTTCGAACTACCGTTACTCCTCGTGAAATGAGAAGTAACGGTAGTTCGAACTAGGAAGCCTAGTCCGAACTACCTAGTTCGAGCCCCGTGTAACCGCGCTGCCCGGGGTTCGAACCAGCGGGGTTTTAAAAATGGCGGTTCCCCGCTTATGCAAATGAAGCCCGGGAAATTCAAATCCCGGGCTTCATTTGCAAGTGCGGTATGCCTACATTACCCTCCTAGTTCGAACTAGGAGGGTAGTGTAGACATACCCTAGGTCTTTGGTCTTTTTGCTAAATCATATGGCTGAGGCAAGATTCTAATAGGCTGGGCTCTGTTCCTGTTTCTGTATGACTCTGGTCAAGTCATTTGAGCTTGCTGTGCCTCTGTTTCTTCACTGTGAAACGTTAAGGAGTGTTGTAAGAAAAAGTGCTTTGAGAGCCTCAGGTGGAAAATGTCTGACTTTGAGGGCTGTAGGCCAATGTTGAGCTTAAAGGAGGTCAGTTCCCAGAAACAAAAGCAATTCAGTTGGCCCTAGCTGAAGTGATGGCTAAAGATAGTTAGCCCTTGTCTACTGTAGAAGCTGTGTGATTTGAGTACAGTGGGTTGATATCTGGATAATGAAACAAAAATGAATATTAAATACAGCTAATTATTGGTCCAGCACTGTCTATGAAAGTCTTATTATAGGACTGGAGCCTCATTATTACAGAAAAGCCCCCTTCCTCGGGGTTTTGCTCTCATTGCTATAGCCTGTAAGTATGAACACATTCAGCAGAAGGTAAAAATTCTGATAAAAATCATCAACTCTTACTCTTATTATAGGCATATGACCCAAAGACATACTGCATGGTTCCTTCTGGGATTAACAGTGCACTGGAGGAATAAGGGGTCCTAAAGGACAACTGTGATTCATTGTAATTACTTTGACAGCAACCACAAGAGTACATAACAGGTCTAAAACAATGAATGTAACATAAAAGCTTGAAATGATTCACTTTTACAGTTTAGGGTACTTCCCACACAAAGTCAGCCGCTCTGTAGCAAAGATGCAGCATTACATCAGTCTTATATAAAACGCTTGATCTCGATCAACTGAAAGTCAGTAGGACATCATAGACATTCTCTTCCTGCAATTTCTTACAATAAGAATGGGGTGAGGCTGTTATCATTTAGTACATACTCACACTTTTCTTAGATAAATGGACTCTCACTCTCTTTTCTTACCAGAATCGTAATGTTGCCTCACTGACTGTGTTACAATTTTGTCTCCACAAGAGTATTTTTAATGCTAAAAGTACTTGAGGAACCAACGTAGGAGAAAGCTCTACTTAAGACAATAGCTCTCTGGACGTTTTTGCTTCTTAACCACTCATAGCACCCATTAACCAGAAGTCCTACATCAAGGCTTCCAAACACTGAAAACAAGAGTTTTAAAATCCATGTCGGACCAGTCAATCCACACTGAAACAGAACAAACGGATGCTGTTGCCTGTGGACCCACAGCTTAAGGTCTACCCATCAAGTTCAGATACACCATGTGCTGCTGGAAGAAATGTCACTATGCATTTGTCAGAAAAGAAGTATGCACAGAAACAACAATACTGTAGAGTAAAAAAAAACAACAAACCAACAACCTATTAAGCAAATTTGTTACCTGTTAGCCTATGCCGTCCTCTTCAAATAATGAATAAAACAAATATGTGCAGCTGGCGGGAGAAAATACTGGTTGGTTCTTAGGCTTTGTTTACACTACTAACTGAAGGATAAAACTTTTGTCATTCATGGATGCTTAAACCACCCCTTTCCCCCAGAAAAAGACAAAAGTTTTGCCGCAACAAGTGGCAATGTAAATGGCTTGTTTTTAGTAGAAGTGCTCTTTTGTTAACAATACAAACCGTCCTCATAGAGACTATACGTGCCAACAAACAGCATTTACGCTTCCAACTTTCAGTGGCATAGCCAGTCACAAAGGGTATGTCTAGACTATATGCCTCTGTTGGCAGAGGCATGTAAAATAGGCTACCCGACATAGTCAATGAAGCGGGGATTTAAATATCCCCGGCTTCATTAAAATAAAAAATGGCCACCGCACTGTGCTGGCTCAGCTGATCGTCGGTACAGCGCGGCAGTCAAGATGCGGATCGGTCGACAGGGGAAGCCTTTGTCGACTGCTCCTCTAAATCTCATTTCACAAGGCATAAGGGAGCGGTCGACAAAGGCTTCCCCTGTCGAGCGATCCTCATCTTGACTGCCGCACTGTGCCGACAATCAGCTGAGCCAGCACAGCACGGTGGCCATTTTTATTTTAATGAAGCCGGGGATATTTAAATCCCTGCTTCATTGACTATGTCGGGTAGCCTATTTTACATGCCTTTGTCGGCAGAGGCATGTAGTCTAGACATACCCTAAAAAGCTGTGTGGTGTAGACAAAGCCTATTCTCCAACCAATGGAAATACAGTTAAGAACAAATATTGTTTCACACTCAGCCCATTATGCCACAGATAGAAGACCATAGATTGGTAGAAACAAAATTCTATCACACATCAAACCCTTCTGCTATCTTCATGTCTTGCTGGGAGCGCTGTACCTTCTGGGCAGCTGTTCATCAGTTGGGAGCTGTAACAGGTTCAGTCCTGTCAGCGAGCGTCCCTTAGTGGCTACAAGGGGGCTCACAACAATGACCTTGCCCACTCGGGGTGAGATACAGTCCAATTGGCGGTCAAGGTCCAGGGTTCCCCCCTTGCCCGGGGTTCTTCCACGCCGCCACAGGCTAGCCTCTTGTTGCAGGATCTAGGCTTGGTTCCTTGAAAAGGTCCAGCTCCAACTCAGAGCTGGCTTAGGTGCTGAATGGCCTCCAGTGGAAGATGGGCTCTGTCCGCCCCATCACAGGAGCATAACTACGTAGAACACAGATCGCTATTCCCAGGCTACGTCTACACTGCAGGCTTCTTGCGTAAAAACTGTTTTGTGCAAGAGCTCTTGCACAAAAGGTCTTGCACAAGAGCACGTCCACACTGTCATGTGCTTTTGTGCAAGAGCATCCATGGCAGTGTGGATGCTCTCTTGCACAAGAAAGTTATGATGGCCATTTTAGCCATAGGGGTTTCTTGTGCAAGAAACCTCTGTTGCCCATCCAGACTACCTTCTTGTGCAAGGGCTCTTGCACAAGGGGGCTTATTCCTCATGGGGAGAGGAATAACTCTTGTGCAAGAAGCCCTCTTTTCTGATGCTTTACTGTAAATTTACTTGCGCAAGAACATGTGTGCAGTATAGATGCTCCACAAGTTTTTGCGCAAGAACACTTGTTCTTTGGCAAAAAGCCTGCAGTGTAGACATAGAGTATAAAGAGTTGTTAATGTGCCAAAAGTGTTCTCTTAAAAATTGAGGTGGAGGTCTTTTACCATTTACAACCAAATCTGAGCATTTGTCTCATTTTATGAAGATGGTCCAATATATCTCTAATAGGTCAATGGTTCTCAAC
Source organism: Pelodiscus sinensis (assembly GCF_052426305.1). Taxonomy (NCBI): domain Eukaryota; kingdom Metazoa; phylum Chordata; order Testudines; family Trionychidae; genus Pelodiscus; species Pelodiscus sinensis. The sequence continues at coordinate 91,594,893 of NC_143053.1, forward strand.
TTTTTTTATGAGCAGACACTTAAAATATTTCAAAGAGAGGTGTGGACCTTTTTGGAAATCTTAGACATAGTCTGCAAACTTCTAGGGATCCATGGAGCACAAATTGAGAACTATTGTATTTGATAATACCAATAATATCACACTGATATAATTTATTTTATTTAATATATTTTGCTAGCTATGCTGTGTATTGCAGTTTTAACCCTTTAACGTGCTGCCATTTTTATTGACTTAGCATCTTTTGATGTGCAAAATGGTATGGTTTTATTGAATTAACATTTAAAGCTCCATTGGAACTGATAGTTTTTCAAAAACTGAGTGGTCTCTTAATAAGTGAATTCATATTTGTGATTCTGATTATATTTCAAAGGTGTTGGCCAATATCTAATGAACCAATAGGAAAAGGATTACTTATATCACTATTTTCCCTCTTTTCCCCCCACTCTATAAGATTTTATCATAACCATGCAATATTCTATATTTCTGCATTGAGAACTACACCCAATACTATTCATTTTTTAAATAAAAAGTAAAACAAGGAGCATTCTATTCTACTGTCACTGGAGTGGCAACTTCTGGATTTTGTAATTCTTCTCAGAATGATTGTCAAATTGCTGCTTTGAACAATTTTGTGAGGAATGTTGTTTAAGAGTGGCCATGGCAAATCATCTAGTTCAGCTTTGTGTCTCTGATGTTGGTCAGTGACTGAAGTTTAACACAATGCCATAAAACCCAGAAAGTGCACATTACTATGTGGGGGAAAATGCTTTTTCTTATTTTAGCTGATTGTCAATTTATATCCAGAAGCATTAGGATTTGTGGTAGCTCTTGTAACCTTAACACTTTTGAAGGTAAAGTAATGTCTGATTCTCTTCTCTTTCATGTGTTTGATCCTTTTTTAGGGTCTTCCTACTCTTTGGCCTCATAAGCATAGAATTCCATGGATTGAGTTACACTTTCATCTTTTTTTCTTTTCAATGTATTGCCTTTTATTTTCAGTGATGAGTAAGGGAAGCCGATGGGAACATTTGCTCCCATCCACCTCCCACTGTGAAGACAGTGCCAACCTCGGCTTAATGTATGCTGACTCCAGCTATATTATTTATGTAGCTGGAGTTGCATCCCTTAAGACAACCTTTGTGGTTTGTATAGACCTGGCCTAACAGTGACTAATACAGGATGTTTCAGAGGGCAGCATAAGAATCCCACAGAAGGCAGATCTGTGTGTGATATACATCTCATTTTGGTCCCTAAGGGTCCGTCTACATAGCAGGGCTTAAATTGAAATAAGCTAAGCAAATTGAGCTATGTCAATTGTGTGGCTTATTTCGAAATAGCTTATTTCAAAATTGGGAGTGTTTACACAGCACTTATTTCAAAATAGAGCACTCGTCCTCTGACTTCTCTTACTCCTTGTACAATGAAGGTTATAGGGCTTCAGTAAGAAATCCTCCAGCTTGACGGTATTTCAACATTATTTTGAAATAACTGCCTGCTGCATAGACACTGACTAAGTTATTTCAAAATAACACTAGTTATTTCCAAATAATGTTGCTGTGTAGACATATCCTTAAGCCATAACTAGGGAGAAAAGAAAGTTGTGGGTTTTTTTTTCTTTTCAGATTTGACTATCTGGATATATTTTAACATTACAGTTTCTAAATTAGAAAGTTCAATTTCTCCATGACAAAATAAAATACAGGACTATGTAGCAATTTAAAGACTAACAAGATGGTTTATTAGATGATGAGCTTTCATGAAAGCTCATCATCTAATAAACCATCTTGTTAATCTTTAAATTGCTACATAGTCCTGTATTTTGTTTCAGCTACACCAGACTAACACGGCTACATTTCTATCACTATTCTCCATGACAAAATGACTTCTTGTTTCAAAATTTAAGTTAATTTACAATAAAACAAGTGTTAAAATATTGAAATCAAAATATGATCAAAACAAAATGGTTTTCTGAGGGTACATCTAGACTGCAGAGCTTTTCCAGAATACCTCCAGTATCTCAGAAAAGCTCTGCCACGTCCAAGGAACGCGTCTGCTTTTCTGAAAAAAAATATTGGAAAAGCAGATGCATTTTATCGGCATTCCTGTCAACCTCGTTTTTTTCTGAAATTTGGCCCCGTGTAGACAGCCACATTTTGGAAAAGCCTCTTTTAGAAGTAAATCGGAAAAAGATATTCAAATTGAGTATCACAAATTGCGTTTCTTATTCTGATTTATCTTTGTAGTCTAGACATAGCCTCAATAATGTCTGACAGTCGTGTCTTGCTACTTACATTCTACAGAGTTCTGGGATGCAAAGACAGAAGACTGACTCTGATCCTTCCTGCCAGAACATCCTATCTTCACCTCAAAGACTATCACTTCCAGAATTTTGATGAGGTTCTACAACTTCTCCATTTCTATTCAATATCTACATGTAAAATCTCTTGGCGAGATTGTGACTTTCAAGAGTTTTTAAAATGTCCTGCACACGAGTATAATAAGCAGTGAGTAAAACAGATACTACTTAATGTCTTAATTAGTACACACACTCTGGGCCTGATAATCCTTTATGTTAAGGCTCTGGGAATATAACAGGCCATTAAAATGGTGGCTGACATTCAAATGTTTGAACTTAAGTCTCATTTACACCATTAAACAATTTGAACACATTTTATCAGTTATAGTCTCCATTTTTTCTCTGGCTATGTAATATGACTATCTGTATTTTCAGAAGGATTGCCTCAAAATTGTTCTTGTAATGACGAAAATTTAAATAACCTATTGCATCCCAATGCCTTAGACAGAAAACAAATGTAATGGAAAAGGTATCTTAAAACTAAATTACTTACTCCCCAGGAAACTTGTGTTCTGGATTTCATTTTAAAGGTCTGTTTGAATACAGAGTGTTTATTTTAGAAGTTTCGGGGCCAAATTGCATCGTAGCATAAGGGGTTGAAATTCTAATACAATCAAACCATGGCTTAAGTTGGCTTCTCTGTCTGTTACTTCAGGGATCAAACCTCAGAGCTTACATGGCACAGAACTCCAGTGTACCATTCCATATACCACTTGGACATTGAATCAATATATATGGTTTTCCCCAATAGCTCTGGCTTCTGTATCATTAAGTGATGAACCAGTGAGATTCTCTTTTCTTTCTTCCTCAGTTATTACCCTACTTTGTGTATAGCTATACCTGAAAGATGAATTTTTATGCCCAGCCATTCAGTTTGAACACAGAGACCGAATAAATGCAGTAATTCCCAATTGCACCTGGGCTTAAATTTACAGCTTTATGAATTAACGTGAGCCACAACCTCAACCGACTCCTTTTGAACCAATTTGGTGAAATTACCTATGTGTCAGCATAGATTTTGCTTTCCTTCTGGAACCATCAAAGAGCATTTCCTTTTGAAGTGATAAGTAGTTGGCGTTGGGGCTTAATGCATTAGTGGATTGTTTTGTTTGGCCTCAGTCTTAGAGAATTGCCAGTCTGATCCTTCACAGAGCAGAAAACACTGGAATCTGAGAAATCTGGGACTGAAGTGAGTAATTGCAGGAGCTTGGCTGCATTAAGCAAAGGGTCAGGAATTCATCTTTCCCTGCTAATGCCTGCTTTGTGTTCTTCTCTCATTTGGTAGATTAGAAAGAGTTTTAGAAGTGGAAAATACCAAATCCTCAACATTTGTCTTATGTTTCATTTCCTTTGTGTAGCAATTATCTAGTATGCTGTTTCCAAGCACTGAAATAGACTGATAAGGTGGTGTGAACTGGTGATTTACCACTTTTACAAAAACCTGGTATCATTTAGAGGCAAGGTTCTAATGATGCTATGGCAGGAAATTGATCTTTGATCACACATTCAACACTTATATACTAGGATAGTCTTCCAAGTGTTAACCAAGCCATTTGTTTCCTTAACCTGAATCATTAGTGTGTCTATTTGAAATGTTCACACATTAAATAATTAGGTGTAACTTAATAAATGTTTAAACTCCATTTTTTCCCCTGTTCACCTCAATGTAACTGTCTTGTAGTTTATGTCATTATAGCCTACTTTTCAACAGGAGCATGTCTTAATATTGAGTGTATCAAATCTAATCCTACGGTTTATTGTGGGCAGCCCCAGTTGGTCCTGTTCTAAGACTTTCCCTCCTTTTTTGGTGAATAGAAGTTATACTGTTGCCCTGCTGGTGGCCTGAATCACCTCAATTTGTTCTAGCAATCAGAGGCAGCTGCTCCATGTGAAAGGAGTGTGGACCACTGAACAGAGCATTAGGACTGACCTCCGGCTGAATGCAAAAGGCTCGGCCTTTTCTACCAGGCCAGTCGAGCATGTGCAAACAGATTTGCTGAAGTACAAAATGGTCCAGTGATTTAAAGCAAGTTTTCTTCTTTCTTTCTTACTCTCTTTCTCCCTTTTAGAAATGAAAAACAGGATCGAGGACAGACTGGGTACAATCTTAGCAACATCTGTTGCCTTTCAGTAGGGCCTTGGCTGAGGACAATATCTTTTCAAAGAGGTACTGACATTTTACTGAAAGGGAAAAAAGCCTTAAATAGAGAAGTATTTGGACATGTTTCCCAACACGCACAGTGGGGTCCTTTTTCTGGGTGTCTGTCAAAATGCTTTGGGAAAAACACTCCCCCACTTTCTCCCTTTTCTGGAAAAATGTCAGAAAACAAATCTTTGAGCAATTACCAAATTCAGTATGCTTATTGTATTGAAGAAGAGTTATATTTGTCCTTTTTTGCTTTTATTCTCCTAACTAAACGGTGTTTGACAGCTCAAATTTCAAATGTACTTGTTAAGAAGTATGAAGGAATTTATGCTGAACATTATTTCATGTGTGCTACTTTCTAATTTTCTGATTAGTTTAACTTTTAAGCTGACTAATGATTGCACTGCAATGTGTTAGCACTTTCCATGACTGGTATTACATGAAGATTAATTTTTAAAGTATTTGGATGTTTTCATATTCATGTTCACCTATATTCCTCCCTCCATCCTCCTCGAAATAATTGCAATATGAATTAATTTTAGCCAACACTTAGAAGCAGTTACCAGCTCACACCCCCCATTGCTTTTCACAGGCAATTTTGTTCAGTCTGACCATGACACACCTTCATAAAAATGACAGATGAAGCAGCTGAGTAACTAGTGGGTATATTATCCTCCTGCAGGCATCTGCTGCTCAAAAAGTACCTATTTTTTAGTTGGCCTTAGGACTGAGAATGTATATATAACTCATACATGAAACCATTCTTATACAACCATTCCACTATTTTGAAGATGGAGGAAATTAAATAAAAAGCTACTCAATAGAATTCCAATAGATTCAGTCAATCTCATAGATTAGCAATAAGGATCTGTAGCTATAAATGTTTAAATGAAGAGGAGAGCTCAACAGTCCTTTACAAGAAAGTATATTGCTATTCAGAGTTTATAATGCCTTTTTAAAAATAACATAGTCATTAATAAGTGTTATAGGTTATGTATATTTTAACCATAAATATTTCAAACCATCAGATGATACAAAGTACCACAAGATGACTGACATATCTATATCGGTATCAGAGGTTCCAACAGCCTCTGGGGGCCCATGGGCAAGGTGTGGGAGGCCAGCTCCCACTCTTGGAAGGAGCAGGACCTCAAGCAGAAAGGGGCAGAGCTGAAGGGCAGCCAGCACTGACCACCACCCAGAGCATATCGTGGCTGCCCCCTTAGTGCAGGGATAGGCGATAATTTTAGAAGGAGGGCCACTTCACAAATTCCACCAGGGCCTTGGGTGGAAGAGGCAGGGTCAGGACACTTCTATGCTCCCCCACCCACAGACCCTAATTGGCCTGAGGGCAGGGGGAGCACATGAAGTCTTTGCCTCCTGTCCACCAGTGCCGGAGAAAACTGCCAGCTGTTCTGAACAGCTGATGGTTCCCTCTAGGCACCACACACCCCTTGCAAGGCCTGGAAGTGGGGCAGCACACAAAGTCTCTCACCCACTGTCCCATCCTGCATGAGGCGTGTGGTGTTTAGAGTGAACTGCCAGCTGGCAGTTCACTCTAGACACCGTGCACCCCTGGAGAGGGGAGACTTTGCACACTCCCCTGTGCCCAGGTCTTGATTGGCCTGGGGACGGAAGAGCAGCAGGATGGCTGCGGGCTGGATCAACCTGCTTGGCAGGCCAGATACGGCCCACAGAAGCTCTCTTGCCCACCCTTGCCTTATTGTCACTTGGAGTGCTCAGTACAGCACTCCTGTGGCAATTTATAGGGCCGGGGCACCAGCCGCCATTGCGGCCGCAGACAGATAAATGGCAGCTGGGAGACCTGGATCCCTTTGAATTGCTGGGCCCCAGGGCAACTGCCCGCTATGCCTTGCCCCCATTTATGTGTATTGTGATTGTGTGGCAATCCTCCAACACAGTGATGTGCAAGCTTTTTTCAACTGCACCCCCCACAGCTGGGCCTGGCTGTTGGTGGCCACATGGCACTGCTCTTAGATCCGGGCATCCAGGGGCTGGGCCCAGCCATTGGTGGCCACACGGCACGGCGACTCCCCAGGAAGATATCCGTGACCCTCTTAGGGGCTGCGACCCACGGGCGCGCACCACTGCTCCAACACATGACAAAATGCTAATTCCCGACATAAAAACCTCACAATATATGCAGTATATCGTAGAGGGCCCTATCAACTTCACAGTGCATTTTGGTAAGTTTCACAATTGAAGGGATTTTAAAACTGTAAATTTCATTATTTTATCTATTTAAATCTAAAGTTTTATGATGTTATAGTTGTTGGGGTCCTAACCAAAAGAAGAAGGAGTTTGGGGGATTGTATGATTATTGAGGGAGGATACCTTCAGTGAGTTCAGAAACAGTGGCCACTGGCAGTAGCCCAGCTCTGAAGACAGAGGTGCTAGCAGCAGTGTAGAAGTAAGGGTGACAGGGTATGTTACTTCGTTCAGTTCTGGGTGCCTAGCTAACAGCTGCTGCTGTCCCATCACCCAGCTCTGGAGGCAGCAGAGATGGGTGGCAATAGGACAACCCTCCTAAAATAAGCTTGTGATCCTCCTCTAGCTTCCTGTGGGTCAAGAGCCCCAATTTGAGAAACACTCACCTATATAGAATAAAAACACAGAAAAAAAAACAGATTTCATGGGAGAAAAGCAGATTTCATGGCCTGTGATGGGTTTTTCATAGCCATGAATTTGATCAGGCTCTAATCAGATATGTAATAAAAATCTAATGGATCAGAGAAAACAGCCTAAGATCAAAAACACTAGAGCCATTCCTTGGGCCAGCAAGCAGAGCATCCTGGCTTTGGCTGTATACAACATCACATGCTTCTGAAAACCAGATTATGGCCCATCCTGAGTACCAGTGTAAAGGAGTAAAAGCATTAAGGTGCCCTTTACTTCCTAGCACCTGTACACTGCAGTGTTTCCTGCATGGGGTGAGGAGAGCAAGCTCCACATAGCCGCTACTTTCTACCCCTCCTTATACACATAATAAGGCAGGAGTGGGAGGCAATATGAGGAAAGGGAATGGGTAGAGCCTTGGATAAATAATAAGGAAATCACTGGAGGCAGGGAAATGAGAGCAAGAGAAAGACTTAGTAGCCCCATGGTTAGAACACTCACCTAGGAGGCGGGAGATCCTGCATCCAGAGCCCCTGCTCTAATGGGCTTTTAAGATTATTGACTGCAGTGGAACTGCTTGAGATGGAGAGTCCAAGGGACATACTTTTCAGAATAGCCTATGGCCCAGAGGTGGCAAAGCCTGCTTCAAATCCATTTTGCCCATCAGTTGGTGAGGGGACTTTCCCCATGAGTCTCACATGTAGCAGGTCAGTACCTTAACCACTAGGTCCCTCCCAACATGGTCTATGCTGCCCTGCTGCCACCAGCTAGAGCTCCAGCCCTGCCTCGCTGTTGCCTGCCGCTGCCAGCCCTCCATGCTCCATGGCCAGAGGGGCCAGAACTTCATAGAATGATAGAATCTTAGGTCTGGAAGAGACCTCAGGAGGTCATCAAGTCCAGCCCCTTATCCAAAGGAAGACCAACCCCAACTAAATCATCCGAGCCAAGGCTTTGTCAAGCCAGGACTTAAAAACCTCTAAGGATGGAAATTCCACCACCTCCCTAGGTAACCCATTCCAGTGCTTCACCTTCCTCCTAGCGAAATAGTTTTTCCTAATATCCAACCTAAACTTCTCCCACTGAAACTTGAGACCATTGCTCCTTGTTCTGCCATCTGTCACTACTGAGAACAGCCTCTCTCCATTCTCTTTGGAACCCTCCTTCAGGAATTTGAAGGCTGCTATCAAATCCCCCCTCACTCTTCTGCAGACTAAACATACCCAAATCCTCAGTCTCTCCGTGTAGGTCATGTGCTCCAGCCCCCTAATAATTTTCATTGCCCTCTGCTGGACCCTTTCTAATGTGTCCACATCCTTTCTGATTGAGGGGCCCAGAATTAACCCAATACTCCAGATGTGGCCTCACCAGTGCGGAATAAAGGGGAATAATTACTTCTCTAGAAATGTTCCTCCTAATGCACCCTAATATACCATTAGATTTCTTGGCTATAAGGACACACTGTTGACTCATATCCAGCTTCTTGTCCACTATAGCACCCATGTCCTTTTCTGTCAAACTTCTGCTTAGTCAGTTGGTCCCCAGCCTGTAAAAGTGCTTGGGATTCTTCCATTCCAAGTGCAGGACTGTGCACTTGTCCTTGTTGAACCTCATCAGATTTGTTTTGGCCCAATCCTGCTATTTGTCTAGGTCACTCTGGACCCTATCCCTACCTTCCCACATATCAACCTGTCCCACAGGTTAGTGTCATCTACAAATTTGCTGAGGTTGCAATGCATCCCCTGATCCAGGTGATTGATAAAGATGTTGAACAAAACCAGCCATAGAACTGATCCTTGGAGCACTCCGCTTGACACCAACCACCAACCAGACATCCAGCCATTGATTGCTACCCGTTGAGCCCAACAATCTAGTCAGCTTTCTACCTACCTTACAGTCCATTTATCCAATCCATACTTCCTTAACTTGCTGTCAAGAATTATGTGTGAGACCGTATCTAAAGCTTTGCTAAATTCAAGATATATCCCATCCACTGACTTCCGCATGTCCACAGAGCCAGTTACCTCACCAAAGAAGTCAATCAAGTTGGTCGGGCATGATTTGCCCTTGGTGAATCCATGTTGACTATTCCTGATCACATTCCCTTCTTCCAAGTGCTTCAAATCAGATTCCTTGAGGATTCCCTCCATGATTTTTTTGGGGACTGAGATGAGGCTGACCAGTCTGTAGTTCCCTGGATTGTCCTTCTTCCCTTTTTTAAAGATGGACATTACATTTTCCAGTTGTCTGGGACCTCCCCCAACCTCCATGAGTTTTCAAAGATAATGGCCAATGGCTCTGCAATGACATCTGCCAACTCCCTCAGAGCCTTTGTATGCATTAAATCTGACCCCATGGATTTGGGTATGTCTAACTTTTCTAAATAGTTCTGAACCTGTTCTTTATCTATTGAGGATTGCCCACCTGCTTTCCATGCTGTGTTGCTTAGTGCAGTAGTATGCGAGCTCACCTTGTCTGTGAAGACAGGCAAAAAAAGCATTGAGTACTTCAGCTTTTCCCACATCATCTGTCACCTCCCTCATCCAGTAAGGGACCTACACCTTCCCTGATCACCCTCTTATTGCTAGCATGCCCATAGAAACCTTTCTTGTTACCCTTCACATCCCTTGCTAGCTGCAATTCCAATTGCACTTTGGCCTTCCTGATTACACCCTGCATGTTCTAGCAATATATTTATACTCTTCCCTAGTCACCTGTCCAAGTTTCAATTTCTTGTAAGCTTCCTTTTTGTGTTTAAGCTCACCAAGGATTTCCCTGCTGAGCCAAGCTGGTCGCCTATCATATTTGCTTTTTTTTTTTACTGCTCATCAGGATGGTTTGTTCTAAGGATGTTAAGTAATGGTTAATTTACTAGTCGAGCAGTTGATGGAATTTCCATTGACTACTCAACTAGTCGATAGGCACTTCAGTATTTCTCCTTTGAAATGTACAAGAGCCCCTGCTGGGACTCTTGTACATTTCAAAGGAGGAATGCAGAACTCCATGTGTGGCCCGGGGCCAGTGGGAAGTCTCACTGACTCTGGGCTGCAAGCAGGCACCAGCTTTGAAATGTACAAGAGTCCCCAGCGGTGCCATGGCAGCATTTCAAAGGGACAGTGCCACACAGCTGAGCCTGGCCTAAGCTGTGTGGCGCTGCTCCTTTGAACACCACCTCAGTGTTTCAAAGGGGCAGCTGCACATCTAATCCCCAGCTCAGCTGTGTGGTGCTGTCCCTTTCAAATGCTGAGGGGTTTCAAAGTGGCAGCACAACACAGCTGAGCCCAGACTCAGTTGTGTGGCACTGCTGCTTTGAAGTACTCCCTCTCCCCCCCACCACCACCTTTGCTGCCTCTATTTAATAGAGGCAGCAAGGGGAAAGAATCGACTAGTCAACAGGTAGACTGTCTAGCCAATAAGTATTTGCTTCTCGGAAAATCAACTACTTGACTAGTCTTTAACATCCCTAGTTTGTTCCTGTGCATCCCAGGGGACCCTGCCCATCAATTCTTTGAGAGAGTCCTACTGCACTGTCTGCCTTTCTGTGCTCCCCCCTCAATATGCTCCCAGAGGAGTCGCCAGCCCCTCCTGCCACTCCTGCACCATGGCCCAAACTCCCTATACCTGGGCTCTGTGGTCCAGGAACATCCATGGTCCAGACCATGGATATTGCTGGACCAAAAAGTCCTGTTAAGGGAGGTACAACCTGTACTTATATTTCCAGAAAGACTTTTGATAAGGTCTCAAACCAAAGGCTCTTAAGCAAAGTAAGCTATCATGGAATAGGAGGAAAAATCCTCTCATGGTTTGATACCTGGTTAAAAGATGGGAAAAATGGTAGAAATAAATGGAATGGAGAGAGGCAACTAGTGGTGTCCTGTAGAGGTCCATACTGGGACCAATTCTACTCAACACATTCATAAATTATCAGGAGAATGGGTTACACAGTGAGGTGGCAAAATTTGCAGATGATACTAAACTGTCAGTATGGTTAAGTTCAAAGCAGACTGTGAAGAGCTTTAAAAGGATCTCTCAAAACCTGGTGACTGTTCAACAAAATAGTAGCTAAATTTTAATATTGATAAATGCAAAGTATAATGCACACTGGAAAACATAATTCCAACTATACAAATAAAATGATAGGGAATTTTGAAGGGGTTCACCCTCTTGTGGTTGCCCGTTTGTAGCCAATGGTGTGTGCAACTACTCTGCCCTGACCATCTCTGGGGCTACATCTAGACTACGGGGGTTTTCCAGGATACTGGAGGTATCCCAGGAAAACTCCACCGCATCCAGGGAACATATCTGCTCTTCCACTTTTTTTTGCAGAAGAGCAGATGCGCTCTTTTGGAAGCCTTGTCTTCCTCCTCCCATGAAGAAGAAGGGCTCTTCCAAAATAAGGTTTTTCCTGAAATTTGGCCCAGTGTAGATGGGCCAAATTTTATAAAAGCCTCTTCCAAAAAAAACTATCGGAAAAAAGTACACAAATTGCCTTTTTCCTATAAAGCTCCGTAGTGTAGACAAAGCCAGGAAGTGGAAGTACCCCACATGGTTTTCTGATTTGTTGCCTGGAACCAGGCTTCTTCTTAGCCCCTTGTTGTACCAGCTTGAGGTTGCGGGGGGGAGGAGGAGGCTCGCCCACTCCTCTGGGTCCCAGCCCAGGGACCCTGTAAGTAGTTGCCTGCACACTATCACTGCAGTCCACTGTTATCTCGCTCCCTGGACCACTTTGCCAAGAAGTAGCTTTGTCTAGCCCCCTCTCTCAGGACTTTAAGTTCAAATTCTCACCTTCCCCTGTCTGGGATTCTACAATTACTGTACTTATTATAGCTAGTCGTTCACCACTGGGCCTGGGTTTCCAACAAGTCTGGAAATCAGCTCACACTAGGAGCTGTCTGAGGTGCCACTGTCCTCCCAGTCAATCCCTAGGTTTGGCTGGGTCAAGCTCCAGTGGGGAACTGCCAGGCCCTGGCCCAACAGCTTCTTTTATATCACTGTGCTAGGCCCTGATTGGCTGCAGAAGAAGCAGCCACTCTAATCTGCTTGGAGGACCTATTTTCTGCTCTTCTCCTTGGGGGTGGGATGTGGCAAGGCATTCAGCCTCCAGCATGGGGCTTTGCACCTAGTCCACCCCATCACAAGACTAAATTAGCTATCACCACTCAAAAGAGAGACTTTGGAGTCATTGTGAATAATTCTCTGAAAACATCCAATGTGCAGCAGCTGTCAAAAAAAGCAAACAGAATGTTAGGACTCATTTAAAAAAAAATAATAGAGAATAAGTCAAAGAATATGTTATTGTTTCTATATAAATCCATGACATGCCCACATCTTGACTAGTGTGTGCAGATGTGGGTCACCTCATCTCAAAAATGATATCTTGACATTGGAAAAAGTTCAGAACAGGGCAACAAAGATGATTAGGGGCTTGAGAAGAGATTAATAAAACTGGGGCTTTTCAGCTTAGAAAAGAGGAGACTAAGGAGGGATATGATAAACAGGGCTCGCCGAACCGCAGCGAGCCCTGCTCGCCAGCTGCGCTCTCCGGCGATCTGTGCATGCGCAGATTGCTCTGTGCAATTTGCAGATCGTCCAAACCCAGCTCTTCCGGGTTGCAATCTACTCGCCATGGGTGAGTAGATTGTACTATTTGTCGAGCCCTGATGATAAAGGTTTATAAAATCATGACTAGTGTGAAGAAAATGAATAAGGAAAAGTTATTTACTTGTTCCCATAAAATGAGTACTAGGAGTCGCCAAATAAAATTAATATTTTGCAGGTTTAAACCTAAAAAAATAAATGACTTCTTAACACAATATATAGTCAAACTGTGGAACTCCTTGCCAAAGGACATTGTGAACACCAGGACTTTAACAGGGTTCAAAAAAGAACTAGATAAATGCATGGAGGATGGGGACATCAATAGCTATTAGCCAGGATGGGTAGGAATGGTGTCCGTATCCTCTGTTTGTCAGAAGCTGGGAATGGGGGACAGGGGATGGGTCACTTGATGATTAGATCTTCTCATTCCCTCTAAGACACCTGCCATTGGCCACTGTCAGAAGACAGGGTACTGGGCTAGATGGACCTTTGGTATGGCCATTTTTATGTTCTTATGTACTATATCTAACCATATGCATTTACATATCATATGTAAATGCAGTCCGTGTTCACAGAGAGTTGCTTCAACCTAGAACCTCAAAAAGAAGCATGCAGCAGACTTCTTTCCTCAAGTGGCGTCCCTCTGCTATCAGTGGGGCTGACTGTACTGCACTCTTTTCAGGGCTATGCATAAATCCTTGCAGTCTAGCTGGAGATCATTTGGAAAATTTGTTCATGATGCGTGCTACAGTGTAAACTGAAAAAGTTGAGCTAGGCAGCTTTTGAAAACTTATCTCAAAATATCTTATATCAAACCAGTGTAATGTACTGTAGATCTTTATTTCTTCATGCATGCAATAGCTCCAAGGAGTGCCTAGCCCTTTACAGACACGTAAAAAGATAAAAATCCTACCTCAAAAAATCAGCGTTGACAGATAATGAATTAATGGAAGCTGCAGGAGTGCAGAAAGGCCAGGAATATCCTTATGTTGAATATACTGGTAATAGAGGTCAGGTTCTCTGCTACCAGGAAGGATTTTGCCTTGTCCTGACAGGTATTTTTTTCTGTTTTGAGAAATGGGAACGAAGGAAATAATTGTAGACTGAAGACAGTCAGTGCATGGTTCTGTATTTGATTTATAACTATATCAGTGTGGATATGGAAATCGACAACAATCTCACTTCTGAGATAGAAGGTCATGAATTAAAGTCACACACCTAGACTTATTCTCAGAGCATTTCTAGGCAATAGGGAGGATACTTTCTTAAAGGTACTTATACTTGAACGGGTGCTGTTTTCAAACCATATGGTATAGTTATTAGAGGTGCTCGCCTTCAGATGAAATGTTAAACTGTAAATGCTTGTATTTTCAGGAGTTATAAGAGAAAGTTAACATTATGTCTCTGGGTGTAATATATTCTAATATCCAAGGCACTGTGCAAGCTGTTGCTGAACAATAATGACTGTTATTTTTGCCTACATAGTCATTGAGCTACAGCTACCAGCATCTAGTCATTGCTTTTTAAAGCACATCCTTTGGGTATGGATATAGATATTAGTGTTGGGAGACTGAACAGCTTAGAAGATTGGTAATATGGTATAGAACTTTTTATGTCTATGTCATCAGTTCAGAACCAGCCCTAAGCAACAGAGGCCAAAAGTTGTTACCATCTGATGGCTATTTGAGAGTCTGTGTGAAATGAGTTTGCGATCTTAGTTCAGACCAAATGTCTGCAGCACAAAAATCACTGATACAACTGTTATATATAAAAAGGCATTCCCCTTTGCGGTCTTAGCAGAGAGATCAAAGAGTAAAAGGACATAGTGATCGAATGACCACTTAAGAGTGGTTCCTTCAAGATGTAACAGACATATTTCATAGGATGATCCAGCCTATGTTTCTGCTCCCCATGTCATGCCTGTTGCCCCAAAACACTATAAACTGTCAGGCCCATGCCTCTCACAATTTAGATTACATAAAAACATGTAAAAAGAAGGACACAATCACTAGAAGTGCTGGTGACAGCCAAATTCAACTAGCCAATCCATTGGATATTGCCTGCTTCTCTGACAAAACTCATCAATAAGTCAGCGAAGAATATTCATATGCATTTTAAAACATTTGCTTGCACTACTAATAAGTCTCTGGATTTATAAAACTGAATAAGAATAATTTACTATTTTATATTTTATTCTGTTTCTGCAGTGAAAATATACAGGTCTGCTCAATTCATTTCCTTTTTCTTTTTTGGAGTCACTGGGCTCAATTTTCCTTCCATGCAATCAGTTGATTAAATTTAATTTCAATCTGGGAATGTAAAAATGCCTGTTTTTATTATAATCTGTTCTTAAAATATACAACTATTTTCCTGTATTCCTCTTCGGTGTATTAGTTTGTGTTTTGATTTACAGAGCGTAGATCGTTGGCACAATATATATATCAGCATCCCTTTAAACTCTTCGAGCCACTTGTGAAATAGTTATTATAAAAGTTACCCAGGAAAACTTTTAATTTGGCTAATACTTGAGTATTAGTATTATGTCTCAGTGCTATTAATATCAGAATAAAAATAAAGGTGAGACGCACTTTAAAATGAGCAGATAATTAATTAGCCCATACTATAAATCTTAACAGGACAAAGCTTGTTGTGTTCAGTTAAAATTTATTATAGTAATTCCTTCTTACTGTTTCACTTCCCTCCTTGCCCCATGTGCAAAAATGAAATAATCTTTTAAAAACATATTTTCTTTTCACCATTGAAGTTGTGGCTCTCAAATTAAGTCTTAAAATACTTAAGGATTGAAAATTCTGATTAAATCTCATAAAGCATGATAAGAAGCAAAGCCCAAGTACATATTGTATTTGGTGATTTAAACAATATTCTGTTCCTGAGCCTTGGTTTTTTAAAATGAATTCCAACTTCCCTATTTCCCCTTATTCATGAAAGATGCCTTAAAATACCAATATTGCAATCTTGGACACATTTTGAATAGCTGTGTATAGGCATGTATCAGGGTTTTCTTGCTTGAATTCATCCTATTAGAATATGTCTGTGTACTCAGGTGCTATGTAGGTTACAGAATGGGATTGCTTCTAGTTACATCTTTAAACCACTTCTCCCTCAGTTCACAAATACCATGATGCTATATTGCCTCTCTCTCCTAGAAGGATGACTTCAGAAAACATAACTAAAAATGAAGCTAAAAGACAAGATGTGCCTACTGCCACAGTAACTGTTCCATGTTGCAGTTGCTAAAACATTTGTGATTGTATTTCAGTTATTGAAAACTGCAAACAAATCCAAAGATTGACACTATTTTTGAAAAAAAAACCTTCTATTTTAAAAATATGCAAATATTTCTACTCTCAAGGTATTTGTTATCAGTGGTGCCACACTTCACTGTATGATCTATCAGAGAGCAACATTTAATTAAAAAAATCTACACTACTGTTTTGCTCTTTGGAACTTAGAGAAGGCTTTCAAGAAAAAAGGCTATAAATCAAAAGACAACATTGGCCCAGGCCTATTTCAAACAGTTGCCCTTGATATGATTCACTGTTCTAAAAGCACTTGGTGTTAAAAATATTCCAAACCTAAGGAAAATGTCAGCCTACTACATCATTTGTACCCTGTGCCATTTATATAAGCAAGCGTTCTGACTTCTTGGTGATATCGCTTAAATGGTTTTCTCTGTTTTATTGCAGCAGGGAAATGTTTAAAGAATGTTGGAATGAAACAGAAAGTTGTGCTCCTGCTTTCAAAGATTAGTAAGTCAGCAATTCATGGCTTATATTTTTGTCAACTATCTTGTGAACAGTGAGATTTAGTACCCAGTGTGTACATTTTCTGTGTGTGACAATGTGTCTTCCTTCTCCCTACGGTACTACAGCTTCAGCACCAGCATTGTCATTTACTCAAGCTTCTATTTCCACCATGTGTTTCATGATAAGCTCTTCTGGTTTTGGAAACCTGCGGTGGGGAGGAGGGGCAGTTGTACTGTATAGGCTGAGGCAGCCCCACTCCTAGGGTCCTAATGGGATCACAATGACAGCCTAAGCCTGATCCAACCAGCCGCTCTGTATTGAAGTTCTTTGGACCCACGGCGCTTCGGCGTGGGGTCATTAGACAGTCCAAGCCTCCACACCCCGCCATCCTTGTACAAGACGATCGCCCTCCTCGCCCTCCCCTTGAAGGAGAGAATCTCTTCACCTCATTAAGCTTCCCCTTCCCGCCTCCTGGCCAGCCCCTTGCGCTAGCAGCGGCAGCTGCTTGCCAGGCGGCCCCCTTCGCTCAGGTGCCTGTTCCACGCTGCGAGCAGGAGCAGCTCGCGCCACAGCGAAGTTTGACACCGGCGAGCCGGGCGCGGGGCGGGGAGGGGTTCCCGGAGAAGGGGAAGTAGGACAGGCTGCGAGGGGATTGAACGGGGCAGAACTAGGGAGGCAGGGAACTGTAAGTTCTCATTAGTTTGACCACTTCGCCTTCCTGCCTCAGGAGCTCCATGGATCATGGCTCCTATGACACGCTTAAAAAAACCCAGCCACCCTTAAACTCCCTGCTCCAGCCCCGTTGCTTTCCGACGCTAATCGCTCACCCCTAGATCGGCTCCAGCCCCACCCCCTTTAAGCCCTGGCTCCTGATTTTTATCCCCCAGCGTAGCCTGGCAAGGAGGAGGAGCTGGAGGGGGAGGACGGGGAGGAAGGCTGCTGCTTTGGAGCGCTTTCCAGTAGCCAGCAGTGGGACTGCGGGAGGCAGGCAAAGTCCGGGGGCCTCCTCTGGGCAGCCTCGGATGGAAGAGACGGCCGGCTCCAGCCGCTGAGCGGTGTCATCCCCCCGCCCCCGTCCCGCGCTCCTCTCCCCACCCCCGCTGCCAGCCCCGCACCCAGTCTGAGCCGCGCGTGGCGCAGGGCAGGAGCGCGCGCCCCTCGCAGCCGCGGACCAGGAGGGCTCCGCTACGTCAAAAAGGCTGGAGCTGGGAGGGCGGGGAGGCAGCGGGCTGGGGGGGGGCGCGTTCCGGGAGCAGCCCCCCGCCACGCTGCCTGGCTCCCGGCGCCGTGTGATTGGAGGGAGGGGATCCCCCCGCGCCGGAGCTGCCCGGAGCTCAGCCAGACGCGGCTGGCCACGCAAGTTCTCCACAGCCGAGCTCAGAGCAGCTGCCCGGGCACATGGTGGAGAACCTCCAGCCGGGACGTCGCTGGCCGGCCAGCCAGCCCCGGCCGTGCGGATTAAAAGCCTTGCTGCAGCTGCCGATCCAGGGGAGGAGAGAGGAGACAGGTAAGTGTCGGCTCACCCTGGGTGCCTGCGTGGTCCGGGGGCGGGCAGCTTGAGGAGTTGTGGCACAAGGAACGAGCTTTGTCTCCGGGTTTCTCCCCACGTTCTCCCCATCGCTCAGCTGGTCCCAGTCCAAAGTCAGATGATGCTGATCTGCAGAGTCCGGAGGTGGCTCGGCGTTGTACGCAGGCAGAAGTTTCCTTGTGGTGCTGTTCGCCGGTCTATTTGCAGAGAGACGCTGTGCAAATAGCCCGAGCACAGACAGAGGGGGAGAGAGATCCGTGTGGATGGAGAAGCCATCGGGAATACTGTACAGACACCAGCTGTGACAGCAGAAATCGCCGAGAACTGTAATAACGATTCGAGAAAGAAAACAGCAAGACAATCGCCCTGTCTCTCTGCGCATAAGCCAGGCAGACAAAAGGGAGAGAATCAAATACTTCTGCAACATTTAGGAGGAAGCAAGTCTCTTCCCCCCCCCCCCCATGAATAGATGTGAAACTCAAGTGGTTGTCTTTGTTGCACCCAAAGTCCGGCATCAGTGCTTCAGAATGAAAGATTATTGGGCCGAGAAATAGCATGAGATTTTTTTTTCTTATGGTATCACTAGTGTCGGGAATGTTTTAGGGTTTGCCAAGGTAGAAATGAGAGCCTTATTTCTTTAATTAGTATTCAGCTGGTAAGGTTAGCTCTGCAGTGCTTGGCTGTTTGATGCTGACCTCCCCCCGATCCATACCCATACAAGCACATCCTTCTTTTTTCGAGTAGAGTACATGCGTTGCTGGTAAATGTTTCATGGTCTGGATCCTCAGGGTTGATGTTGATAAACCGAGAAGATGGGTTTTTTTCCTCCCTAAAGATCAGTTATTTCCCCTGTGCTTTCGATAGACGATGTAGTTCAGGTGAGTCAGAGTTATGTTAGGGTTGACTTCCCTGAGAACACAGGGAGGGATTTGGGGGTTGGGGGTGTATTAAGGCTACTGAAGCTTTCTGATTCTCTGAATTGAAACATGACACTTTCATCTGTTTCCTTTGCAAAGAAAAATCTTCTGTTTGATTGATAACTTCTCAAGGCAAATCAAACACTTGAAAGGACAGTGTATACTTTATAGTCCCTCTCCCCAGACATACTGCATTGTCATTTATCAAATAAAAGTGGCTAATCATAAAACTTGAAGAAAATAAATTCAGGCTATGGGGAAGGGGAAAAATTAAAAAATCATTCTTGGGGGAAGGGGAAAAATTAAGCCAGCAGACAAAAAACCCAGTCCTATAGCTAAACTGTCTTAAATGCCAATCTCCAGAAACACCTCAGCTTGGTAATGAGGTGTAATTTACTTTTCTCAGACTGTATTATGACTAATACTTTTTTTCCCTCTGCCAAATGCTTTGAAGTTAGGGGAGCAAGGTATTTTATTGCATGGTCATTAGTGAGAGCCAAGTAAGGTGATGAGGGTCATAGAAGTACCAAGATTGACAGATTACATTAATAGCAAAAAAGTTGTGGAACTTATATAACTTGCCTTATCCTAGGCAGTAGCTAAAGCTTTTACAGCTACAACAGGTAAAAATTAGCTAGGAAAGATTATGCTGGCAGCAACATTAAAACAGTTTAAAAGATGACAGCAGTGAAGTTAGGCATTTTAGAAATATTCTGGCTATGCCTCATTAAAACTAGCATAGTTTGTGCTGTTAGTATCTTTGAAATATTCATCTAGGGCCAAACATGACTTCTTGTTGAAAGTCATTGTCTAGACTTTCTAGCCCTTCCAGGCTGCAACTACCAGGTGATCTAATCAATATTTGGTGTTTTTAGGAACAGTGAAAAAAAGATGAAAATATATTTAAACAAACAAATAAAATGCCTGCAGCAAAAAGCAGAACAGAAAAAAAATCTAAAAACTGACCCTGACAACTTTTTATATTAAAAAAAATCATCATTGGTTTGAAAACTTATCAAATGCAAACTTCCAACAGTGTTAGGTAAATATCAGTCAGAAGTCTGATCAAGTGTTGTACATTGGAAGTGTTCTTTGATTGGATCAATGTTTCTGTTGGTGAGAAAGACAGACTTCTGAGATTACACAGAGCACTTCTTCAAGTCCAGAGGTCTGTAAGATGGCAAGCTTGTCTCTCACCCACAGAAGTTGGTCTAATAAAAGATATGGCATCATCCACCTTGTCTTTCTAATATCACGGGACTAACATGGTTAAATAGTACTCCATATCTTGTGTCAGTTAATGTGAAGAAAAAAACACAATAATCAGTAATGCAGACTATTTTCCTGCTAAAAAGCCATTAAGCATTGCAGTTTTAATCAGAGGGCATTGTGCCCTTATAATGTGAGATATTATTGTAATTAAGGGTTGCTATAGGTCATTAGAACTGTGTTAACAATCAGCTGACAGCCTCACAACTCCTTTTAGTCTACTTTTATTGATTTAATAGCAAAGCACTTTTACCCTTCTGTATAAAAGGGTAATTGTAAAGCATCTGTATAACTGCAGTTTATCCTTGAGTTGACTATAATGTCCTATGAACAAAAAGTGATAAAGCTTCCATTTATCCTTCATGTATATGCTCAGAACATTGCAACTTTTTATGTGTATGTTGTGTATCTCTCTCTCTGTTTAATCTTATTAGCAGCCAGGCCTTAAAAATTGGGGAACTTTTCATTAATATATATAAAAACATATTACTGCACCCTGAGTAAAAGTCCTTATTTATTAAACAAATATTGCTGTGTGTTTCTTAAGGGTTTTCAACACAAAAATTGCATTCTCTGTGAGTAGAAAATTGTGAGTTGGGTATTTTCAACTTGAAGTGATTTGGGACTAAATTTGCTGCTTAGCATCTGGTTTATGAATGCAGCATTGGCTAATAGGTTTTCATGTTGCATTTTTGTGGACTATTTTGAAATTTGATATTGTGATACCATTTTCAATAGAGCCAATTCCTTAGCCATCTAATTTGTCTTAGCTGATCACATACAGTGTGTCCATGCCTGTTTTCATGTTACCATTGGGTTTTACTTTCTCAGAAAATAAAAGATCAGCTAATTCTAGCTGAGGGAGGGTGCATAAAAATGTGATGATTCCTTCTTCCCCTTCCCCCTTCCCCCATTTGTCACAGCAGGCTTAACCATACGCAGTAATACAGGAGTGCCTCCTCTGGGGGCTTCATGGTTCTACAGGGAAATACCATAAAGACATTTTTTCTCCTAGATAGTTTCTGAAATTCTACAAACAAACTGAGAATACAACAATCAAACTAAGTTCTGTGCTGAAAAGTAACTATTTATGCTGTATAGTCACAGCTATAAAAATATTATTAACCTTTATTTTCAGATAGCTGCATAACCTGTTAACATAGCATGATTTTTTTTCAACAACAATATGGGAAGACAAAAAGGCTACGGAGAACTTTCCTATGAAGCAAATGACAGACTTTTTAAAAAGTATGCTTTAAAAACAAAGCCTTTCTTCCATGTAATCATAATTAAATCTGGAATACCATGGAAGATTGAATAACAATCACTTCGCTTTCTGTGTACACCATGCCAGACTGTGTCATTTATTAAAGCCTGCCTATTGTTTTTCTATTGCCTTGCCAAGTCCTTTCACCTGAGTCAGAGGGTACTAGAGTTAGTTTTGTGTAACGGTGCCATATGTTTGGAGCAGTGTTAGTTTCTTGCTTGATAACCAGATGCAGCATACAGGATGTGCACTCTATTTACAGTGCTCCCATGTGAATTTTTAGGCCAGTTAGCGGCAGGAGGTTGTGGTCTATAGCTGTAATGTCATCTGGCACAGGGAGTTAATGGGTTTGATCATGCTGGCTTGACTTGTAGAACCTCACTAGCTCAAAGGAGCTCTCTTTTATTTAGAAGAAAGGTAAGAGCCAGCAGTTGCAATCTATGCTATAATTATCTAGATTTGTTCTCATATCTTCACCTGTAGTTGTCTAAACAAGCATGGATTGAATGTTACTGTAAAGAAAACTCCTGTGATAGGAAAACCCTCTGTGCCACGCTTTTGAGCTATTGTCAGTCACTAAAAAGGGAGTTTTATTTTGCACAGAAAATACCACCATTTCCAGTTGGCATTGTAAAGTAGAATGGTGGAATATAAATATTTCGTCTAGAGTAGCTCTGCTATCAAGGGGGCTAACCTGCGGATTCCACTGAATTCATGGGATCATGGTGTGAGTTCCAGTGGCAACAGTCAAGTCTCAAATTATCTGAGCACAGAGAGTGTTACTTTGAGTGACTGACCCGTAGTGAGAAAATGAAGGGATAACTTTGCACTGTTGACCCATCTGGGGCATCATTTACTAGGGAGCATTGGCTGGGTCAC
This sequence comes from Pelodiscus sinensis, assembly GCF_052426305.1. NCBI lineage: Eukaryota > Metazoa > Chordata > Testudines > Trionychidae > Pelodiscus > Pelodiscus sinensis. The sequence goes on from NC_143053.1 coordinate 91,617,254, forward strand.
ACTTCAGGGATGTTTCCAGAGACAGTGAAGATCAGGGTTAACCTCTGTGTATTGCCATGGTATTGAGAAGTTAAAGCCATTTAAAGAAAGGACAAGAGGCATGGTGAAGGAAAAGGGGTTAAAAGTCATGTGAGGAAACCTAGGATTAGAAATCTTTCAGACTATCATTTCCCAGCCTAGAAGTATTAGAATACATGTATTGGGGTATGAAAGGCAGGGAAATGGGGATGTGGTGTAGGAGGAGAATCAGAGGAATAATGTGGTTCATGGATTAATGTGGCAACAATACAGTAATAGCAATGTGTGAATGGAGGCACAACAAGATGTATTTTCTCCATAAAGCAGAGGAGCTAATGGGAGGCACCAAGGGAGTAGACATTCTATGGAGGCTTGAGAAAAGCAGAGAAAGGGTGAACTTAGACCTTGATGCCTAGAAAAGGTGAGAGGAAGAAGTAGGTTCACCTCTAATCACAAACAAGAAAAAAAATATTACAGGTTCAATCTCCCTGGTCAAAGGATGCTGGGGACCTGACCGGACCGGGATGAAGGAATTTTGCCTGACCAAGGAAGATCATTTCTGCTCCACCCCCCCCCCCCCCCCCCGCAACGGGGCCTCTCAGCTCTGACTTGGCCACCAGTCAGAGCCTGCTGCCAGCCCCACTGCCCCTCACTGGGCTTCCTGGCCCTGCCAGCCAACTCAGACAGGGTGTGCTGGGCTTCTGGCCCCAACAGGCAGCTCAGCTGCAATGTGCTGGGCTTCTGGCTCTGTTGGACAGCCCTGCTAAGGTGTACCTGGCAGTCCGCTGCCCTGCCGACCCACAGGGCCCCAGGCAAAAGGCCTCCACTGGGACTCTCTAGTCCTGGAACATCTGTGGTCCAGATGTTGCCAAACCAGAGAGTCCTGATTTAGAGAGTACTGATACAGACATTAGCAACTGAAACAAAATATTGGGTAATATTATCAGCTGATTTAAATTGACCTTGGTTCTTTGAAGTTAATGGACTTTGACAGTTTAGAACATCTGAGGACCCATGATCAGGTTATTTTCTTCCAGTCAGGATTGCCCTTCTGAAACAATGTACAGTATTCCTGCTGGGTGCATCTATACTGCACCCATAGGTCGAAATAAGAGATGCAATTTGAGCTATAAGTATCAGAGGGGTAGCTGTGTTAGTCTGAATCTTCATCAACAATGAGAACTCCTGTGGCACCTTCTAGACTAACAGATTTATTGGATGCATCTGATGAAGTGGGTCTTTGCCCATGAAAGTTTATGCTCCAACAAATCTGTTAGGGTATGTTTACACTACAGCACTAATTCGAACTAACTTAGTTAACTAAGCTAATTCGAACTAACGCATCTAGAACTAAAAACTAGTTCGAATTAGTGTTTTGCTAATTCAAACTAACTCCATTAAGTGGACCCTGAAGCGGGGTTAAGGATGGCCGGAAGCAGTGCCGGCAGGGCATCAGAGGAGGACTTAGAGCGTGGAGATGCTGCCTCAGGCTAGCTGAGGGCTGTGTTTAAAGGGTCCCGAACCCCACCCCAGACAGACAGTTCTCAGGGGTGCCCCGCTTGCAAAGCAGTCCTGGCTTGAAGAGCCCTGAGTGCCCACACTGGGCACATCACAGCACTCGGCCATCAGCCCGGCTGCACTTGCCGCAGGCTGCCATCTGGGGAGAGGGGGCAATTGGGGGGCTGCAGGAGAGCTTCCACCCCCAGAAGCCCGCAGAGCCAGCCCAGTCCTCCCCATCGGGAGCTCGTACCCCATTCCTCCCTCACCTCTTTCCACTTACCCCTCCCTAGCCCCCCTTCTTGATGTAGAAAATAAAGGACAATTGTGTTCAAAAATAGAATCTCTCTTTATTGAACAAAACTGGGGGAGACTGGGAAAAGGAGGTAGGAGAGGGGAAGAGAAAGGGTGGGAGAGGGGAGGCCAACTGCAATGATGAGGGGTTTGGAACAGGTCCCATATAAAGAGAGGCTAAAGAGACTGGGACTTTTCAGCTTAGAAAAGAGGAGATGGAGGGGGGATATGATAGAGGTCTATAAAAGCATGAGTGGGGTGGAGAGGGTGCATACAGAAAAGTTCTCCATTCCCATAAAGAAGGACTAGAGGACACCAAAGGAAAGGAATGGGTAGCAGGCTTCAAACTAGTAACAGAAAGTTGTTCTTCACAAAGCAAAGAGTCAACCTGTGGAACTCCTTGCTGCAGGAGGCTGTGAAGGCTAGAACTGGAACAGAGTTTAAAGGGAAGTGAGATCAAGTTATGGAGGCTGGGTCCATGGAGTGGTATTAGCCAGGGGGTAGGAGTGGTGTCCCTGCCCAAGGTTTGTGGAAGGCTGGAGAGGGATGGCACGAGACAAATGGCTAGGTCACTGTCTTCGGTCCATCCCTTCCAGGGTCCCTAGGGTTGGCCGCTGTTGGCAGACAGGCTACTGGGCTAGATGGACCTTTGGTCTGACCCAGGACGGCCATTGTAAGCTCAGGGCTCAGGGTCGGGGGTCTCAGTGGACCCCCTTGATTCTCTTGCACACCTGCTCCTGGGTGGCCAGGCTGCCAGCTCTCCTGCCCAAGCCGGCCACTTTCCTGTTCCTAGTGCGGAGATCGTGGATGAGGTCCATGATGTCCGCACTAGCCCAGGTGGGTGCCCACCTCTTGCGGTCCCGGGCAAGCTCCCGGGAGCCGCCAGCCTGGTCCCGGGAAGAGGGGGAGGGCTGGGGGGCATCGGGTGGGTGGCTCGATCTGTGCCAGGTGTAGGGTCTGCTGGCTGGGTGCTGGCAGGCTTGCACCTGGCAGGGGCACCGTAGCCAGCCCGTGCCCCTTTAAGGGGTCCGGGGCCGGGAGGGAGGGCAGACGAGTTTCCCTGGTGTTGGCCAGAGTGGCCACCAGGGAAACCTGGGGAGGGCTAGCCTCCCACTAGTTCGAATTAAGGGGCTACACACCCCTTAATTCGAACTAACTAGTTCGAACTAGGCTTAATCCTTGTGGAATGAGGATTACCTAGTTCGAACTAAGCGCTCCGTTAGTTCGAATTAAATTCGAACTAATGGAGCGCTAGTGTAGCGCCTATGAAAATTAGTTCTAACTAACGTCTGTTAGTTCGAACTAACTTTGTATTGTAGACATACCCTTAGTCTGTAAGGTGCCAAAGGACTTAATTTGAGCTATGCATGTTATGTATCTTATTTCAATCTAATTTCAAAATAGCTTATTTTGAAATTTGGCAAAATAAACCACTATTCCGAATCATCCCTTAACCCTCATGGAACAAGTATTACAGGAACATCAGAATAGTGAGATCGTTATTTTGAAATCTATTTTGAAAAAACAGGCTGGTTCAAAAGACATGGAATTGTCGCAGTCTAGACATATCCTCTGATGCCTTCAGATGATGCTGGCAAAATAAAAACATATGATTACTCAATTTCACTTGTAGAATTTAGTTCAAATGTAGTTCAAATTCCAAATACCAGATATAATCTACTCAATAGCAAGACTCCTTTAAACCTATGTTTTTTATGACACTATGTTTTACAAATCAACCAGTCAGATGTCTGTGTGGGAACACAAACAATATGGAGTAAATGTGCAGTAGTCCCTCTTTAGGGCTTTTTCTGATCTCGGGGCTCATTCCCTAGAATGCCCATTTCAGATATTATGAGATATGCCATTATTCAACAGAAATATTGGAGCCCCAGTCTCAGAATATATCCCTTGATTACAGCATGTATCCCTTGAGTTACAGTTTGATTGTTTATACTTACGTTTGACACTTTAGGCAGCCCAGAGAGCTTTGCACAAATAAATTACACAGTTGAGTTCAATGAAAGTAAACTGTAGTACTTTAAAAACATCTACAATCCCAAATTATTTTACACCCTAACATTCAAAAACTGACCTCCTTTCCTACACACACAATTTGAGGACACAGGGTTTGCACCCCAAATCTTGCATGGACACAACCAACATCATTTGAATGTCTGACTACCAGATCTGAAGATCCACTTAGGTGTTCGCATATTTAACTTACATCAGTTGCATCTGCAAATAATATCTCCTTCAATCACTTCCATCCAGAATACTGTGTGAACAGTTTTATTCAAAACAAGAACATTTTAGAACAAAATAGACAATAACTGAGAATCAGTTTCTCCTTCACCTGGTACCCACTCCTTTACCAGCAGATGACACAAAAGACACTTAAATCAGAGGACAGAGCTGCATTTCATAAAGTGCTTCCAATGTTAGTTGCTTCCAGTGAAACACAGAAACCTACATTTATGTTTTGGCAGGAAAAAAAGCCTTGCAGCTTATCTTTTGACTCCATCAAAATAATATTCCATAGAAAGGCAACAGATGATCCAGAAGAGTTATTCTCCATATGTATATTAGTCTGTATGCATACAATAAGGGAGAATATAAGATATGTATGAATACACTGTATTGTATATCTGTGCATACCTAGAGATATATTAATGAGAGAGAAAATGAATTACACTTTAATAAATAATTGTTCTGCCAGGAAGCAACGAATATTATGCAGTGCGTATTGATTTTTTAAAGAAATTATCACTTTGAAATATTAAATATTCTGGAAGTTCTAAAAAAAAACCCTAAAGAATTAGTTGTGATAAAATAACATATATTAATAGTAGGGCAAATAAAATATCTATTTGAAGTGTTGTGTTGCCATTTATTTGAATAGAAGTAAGAATAAAAGTAATTGGAACAATGAGACAGTATGATAAAACTACATGAGAAGGGGTAAGAAATTATTTTTTCTGAAGTACTTTAATATTTCATATTCTGCTCTTCATCAGATTATGCTGTCTAGCATATGGACTGTACTTCGACTAGTATTCTGGGTGTGTTTTCAGTTCCATGCTGTGGTGTATGACTAGAGACCACAAGGATGGTACTCCACACAGTTTTTATACTTTCCTTCAGTATAAAAGAATGAGGATCAGAAAACATTCAAGATAAAGGTTACAACAATTCTGTTTTAAATGTCTTTTCAGAGCAAGACATTTCAGAGTGCTCTGTAGAGGAACTCTAACATACTGTAAATGTTTTACTGACATTTCTATGAAAATCCATTTTATATTTTTATCTATTAGCGTGCTGCCTCTTTGAAATAAACAAATAGTTTATCTATACCAGATGTCTGCAACTAACCTGGTGTAACAGATATGCATTAATACTTTAAGGGTGCATTTATAATTTCTGGTATGAAGGGCACTTCCCTAGGGAACTCTCTCTTAACTGAATTGAGTGAAAGGGGAACGTCATTCAACAACTGAACAAATCCTCTCCTGTATTCTTATGCTATTAGTTTTTGCTGGTTGTAGGATGCTTTAAATCAGACTATTGTTTTAATTTAAGGCTCACATCAAAGTTGAGCTATGGCTATTCAGAAGTAAATAATTAATACGCCAGTTAACTGAAGCTGGTACCTCTATGTCAGCTCTACTCCAAAGAGAATCTGCCATTCTCCATGCTTCAGAATTGTAGCAGTTAGAAACCAGGGTCATCAGATAATAAGTTGCTTATTTTCTTCACTGTGCCTGTAGCTAGGCACTAGCTCTTTCCATATGGAGCTTTCAAATTACTGCTGCTTAGTGAACATGCTTAGTGGGTTTGTGGTTTATTACACTGGTCTCTAAGTAGAGCCTTTCTGTTGCAAGGCAGTACCCATAAGGGATTACTATAAAAAAGGCATTAAATACAGACTATAATCAGAAGGGCTTTTTATTTGTTTTGGTTTTTTGCCCTCTAGCTACCTTTGGGAGATATATAGAAATTGCACAGCTTTTTTTTTTTAAGAGCTCTGTGCACAACTCTCAAAAACTGTATTTCATTCAGTTCTAATAAAGATGGCCATTAATAAAAGAATTTACCTACATCATTTAATGTGTGTACTAATTGCTAGTCCACTCAGTTAAGTAAAATACCCAAAAGATTAACTTTTTTTTTCTTCCAGGACTTCCTAGGTCACAGTATTTCACTCTGTGAATTACTTGGTAACCATTTTAACTTCATCCTCATTTGCTCTTTTATATTTGACACATTTCTAATGCATCTTGACTGCCTGACACATTGGCCTGATAAGGAGTACAAATCCTTAACTGCAGGAGGAAACATTGCTTACATAGAATTAAAGCAATCCGATGATATATCTGCAACGTAAGACCTTCTTTTGGCTCTCTCTGATAACTATTTAATTATTTAGGTTAAAGATTTTGGGGAAATAATCACTTTGCTTTTCATAGATAGATTGATTGATTGATCAAACCAGATTTGATAAATGCAAGAGAACAGAGAGTATATCACAATGGTATATGATTTAAAATCATACTTTTGGTAAATGTTCATGCTACTTTCAGGCATTTTGTTGGGATTGGTCCTCTTTTCTAGTAAATTCTGCCAGATCCTGAATAAACAGAACATTGAAAGTGAAACAGAAGATATCATTTAAGAAAATATTTGCTTGTGTTACTACATAGGAATAACTCAGCCTCATACTAACATTGCACTAAACATATACAATCAAATTATAGTCTGACCTTTTTGAAGATTTAAATAGTTGTGTAACATTCTTCATATCATAGCTGATACTTAGTTTGGAAATGGGGAAAAATAAAATGGGGGAAATGCCTGGCTTTTTAGGTAATCAGATTCAAACACATCAAAACATCTGGTGTAGTGTGACTCAGAATCAATCAAGTTGTTCTGAGTCACCTTATACTACTCTCTGCCACTTTCCTATTAGGTACAAGCAATTTAAGCTAACATGGTCTATCCATTGGTATGAATCAGTGCCGTTAGATGATTTGTTCTTTTGTCCTAATAATGACAAGTAAAATTAGCTGTACCAGAGAAGAAAAAAAAATCAAAGGTAGTAAATGTAAAATAATTAGAAGGGAGGGGAAGAGATTGTGGCCTTTGTAATTAGGAAAAGTGCATAAATCAAGAGAACATTCATCAGCAATATACATTTTTCTATTATTTTATTATTAAAATACAGATCAACCAACAAGATTAATATAATCAAAGGAAGGCAATATAGACTGTTAAAACATTGTTGTATAAGCTAAAGTCTATTGGTACTACTAACAAGGATGAAAAAAGTTTTAGTAAAGTATGTAGCAAGTGAATGCTAATGTATGTTTTTTAACTTCCTGACAGCAGTCTTGTCTTTTTCCTCTGATAGGTACCTATTATACCATTTCTCGGGTGAAGGCTACTCAGCAGTGGTGACCTCTTCCAATTGAACACTCCACAAATTATTATCCGTGGACTCCCAGCTGACATCCTGCTGGAGGCTAAAGCTACTGAGCCAACTGGAATTTCGCCCACTCTCTTATCAAGGTTTTTTTTCTTACACAGGGGAAAAAGATGAAGTTTGGCATAGTGGAGTTCTGCCATTTTTTGCAGATAATAGCTCTTTTCCTGTGTCTTTCTGGGATGAATCAAGCAGAACTCTCAAGGTCCAAATCAAAACCCTACTTTCAATCAGGGAGGCAGAGAACCAAGCGCAGCTGGGTGTGGAATCAATTCTTTGTGCTGGAGGAATACATGGGTATGGACCCTCTCTATGTAGGAAAGGTAGGGGATTTGATCAGCATTTGGAAAGAGAAGATGTTTGTTATCTTGATACATTTATAGAGTATAACTATGAATTGTCCTTTTATTGGCTTGGTAGAAGTAGGTCAAAAGGGAATTGATTTTTTTAAAATAAAAAGATTGTTGTAACTACAAAAATATCAACAATATGCAGTATCTTTAGATTCTTCATGCAGAAGGTTTTTTCAAAGCAATACATTGTAGCTGTCTAAAAAAAAAGTGAGAACCTGTATATTTTATCATTATCACAACTATGATAATTACTTACTCATATAGCCTTAACAGATGCTTATTACATTTCTTGTGACGTATATTTATTACATAGCTAGATTGCAGAGGAAGTATACATGGTCCATTACAAGAAAATAAGAAACAAGGCAAACAAAAAGCAGAGTTTCTGTCCTGTATAGCTTACAGTCTTAAGATCTAGGTCTGCATCACTGAAGACAGTGGTGAAAGGGCAGAATGGCAAGTGGTAAGGTGAGGGCTAGAAGAATGAGGGAGTGTCTGGAATGGTGCTGTACTCTGGCTTTCTTTGGTTGGTACACTGGCATTTTCGGGGCAGAGCTGGCCAGTATACTTTAGTACAACCCAAATGCTAGGCTATACTAAATGGGGATTTGGGCCAGTATAAAACAACCCCCATCATCAGGGAGTCCCAAATGGCTCTTTTGTAACCTCTATAGCGGCATGAAATGCATATTGAGCAAGCTGTGAAGTTGGCCTTAAGCTTATTCATTGTTTTGTGCTGGCATGAAATACAGCTCCATCGGTAACTTTCCAAATGAGAAATGCTTAGGTTTCTTATGTAATATATCTGGTAACAGTTTATCGAAAGAAACATTTTTCTTTTATTTCACAATCTAGTTTCTTATTGAGAAATAGCTACAAATTAATAATAGCGGTTAGTTTCTTGGCTTAATTATAGGAAACAAAACACAATAGGGTATTTCCAGCAGAATCATTTAAGTTTACCAGAAGTTGATAAGAAGATGCCAAAATGAGGCCCACTGACAGAAGTGGGAAGATTAAAGGGGGCAGTTGCCCAAGGACTTGATGATTCAAAGGGGCCTAGGACTACTGGGTGGTGCGGCTGCTACTATGGCAATGGTGGTGGCCAGAGCCCTTTCAGTCACTGCCAGAGTGCCATGCCATGTACTCCAAGCAACTTTGAAGGCTGGGGAGAATGTTCTGTGGTCTGGGTGGTGTGGAGGACTGGCTGTCCCTGCCTCGCCCCTTCTGCCCAAGGCTCCACCCCTTCCAGGAGCACAGACCTGGCTATCCCCATACCTTGCCTTGGGGGCCTGCAGAAACTCTTGGCTCCCTTGGCGAAGGTCCAGTAATTTGGAGCCTACTGATTCAAATGCTTGTGCAGGTGAAATATTTTTCTTTATATGATTCATCCCAGTGATGTCAAAATTATCTATGCTGTATGTGTTTGCAAATAAATACACCTTGATCCTGCCAGGTGCTTTAGCCACATGAGTAGTACTAATAAGATCATAAGAGAGACAGTTCATATGCACTTGTTTAAGAGTTGTGCTAGGCAGGGGTAAGAGAGCTGAGCACCTAGCAAAACTGAGGCCATAAAGATCTACTAGGATCAATGATGATCCAATAATCAGATTCTAGGGTTTTAAATTTTGTATTATTATCATTATTATAGGAGTCATGAAAAGGTTAGTTATATTTAAGGTTATGTAAGAGTTTCTATTCTGATACCCTATGTTATTTATGGGCTTTAGCCTTTGAAGATGACATAGTTTCAGCTTGATCTCTCTGTGAAGGTATAGCTATGTGTAAATTTTCAACCACTTTTGACTGGTAGTAGAAAGTTAAAATTTGGCTTGGAAATAGTCCTGGCTGAGAAATATCTGCACATATGTTAGAGAAAGTTTTGATTTCATTCATTGCAATTCACATTTTGCACATGCTTAGTACAGGTTGAACCTCTCTAGGCCAACACCCTCGGGACCTGACCAGTGCCTAACCAGAGAGTTTGCTGGTCCATAGGAGGTCAATATTATCTTGCAGCATTACCATCACTTCCACTGCTTACTGGGTTCTTAGAAGACATTTAGGGCTAAATTAGAGCTAAGTAACAGCACAGAACACTGAGAGTCAAGACTGGTAGCTGTAAACGAACTTTATAGGACCGCAGGAAACTTAGGGTATGTCTACACTACCCTGCTAGTTCGAACTAGAGGGGTAATGTAGGCATACCGCACTTGCAAATGAAGCCCGGGATTTGAATTTCCCGGGCTTCATTTGCATAAGCGGGGAGCCGCCATTTTTAAAACCCCGCTGGTTCGAACCCCGTGCAGCGCAGCTACACGGGGCTCGAACTAGGTAGTTCGGACTAGGCTTCCTATTCCGAACTACCGGTACACCTCGTGGAACGAGGCTACACCCATGATAAGTGGACATCCGGCTAACTAAAACCATGCTTGGCCAAAGATGTTGCTGGACCAGAGAGTGCCTGACTAGAGAGGATCAACATGTACATTTTGCATGGAGTTGTCATTATAGCAGCACCCTGCACAGATAAAGAAGTCCACATATGTATGGCTAATTTAGTGATTCAGTGAGGAATTTACTGAAGGGACATAGAGAATGAGGCAGGCCTCCAAAGGCACTCTTGCCTCAGTTTGGGGTACATTCTCAGAAGTCTGACTACAGTATGAGCCCTCTGTTTCTAGGTACAATTTGTATACTGCCTAATTTTCTTTTTCATCCTCAAAATGATGTGGGAACAAGAAGTCATATTTGCACCAGAAAATTATTTTACAGATGCAGAAAATGTAAGCATAAATTTGCACCTGGAAAAAGGACAGCATTTTACTGAAACCATACCTCTTGTTGTGCATATTGTAAGATAAGATGCACAGCTCATGATCGGTGAGGAGTCCCGTGGCACCTTATAGACTAACAGAAGTGTTGGAGCATAAGCTTTCATGAGCAAAGACCCACTTCGTCAGATGTGCCACGGGACTCCTCGCCACTTTTGCAGATTCAGACTAACACGGCTACCTCTCTGATACTTGACAGCTCATGATGTTCACAGGACAGGCGATCTGCAGTATCGACTTCCCACTGGTCAGATTGTGACTTTAGCTGGGTTTCCACACAAGGGAATGAAGGCGTGCAAGGAGTTACTTTCTTGTATGGGTACTGTGGCATTGTGATGTGATCAGACACTTTTCAGCTGCTCCTTCTGCCTCCAGGCAGATGGTTGATGAGTGGATAAATGGAAGTGATGATTGGAATGAGTTTTGCACCTTAATGTTTGAGGAGAGGGGAAGTAAGCTGTGCTGAGATTGTTTACTCCCCCTGAGGCCTCTGACCCAAGCCATTTAAATTGCTGCTAGAGTGGCGGGGGAGATAGTGGCACTGCACAGCATGCTCCAGGCAGTGCTAGAAGGGAGGGTGCCACTTGGAGGTCCAGGCAGTGTTGTCTTCTGCCAGAGGCCCAACACCTTCCAGGAGTGTGCAGCTGCTTTCCCTCAACCATTATCCAGGGGCCCGGAGTGGCTGTCGACTGTCCTGCTTCCCCTGTGGAGCAAGTGGGACCAAAATCGAGTCCCATTCCTGCCTGCTCTTGGGACAGCATTGTAAGGTGTCAGTCCAGGTCTAATTTCACAGGACAAGGCATCTTCCTGCAGACCTCAGAAAATGTGTGCAATAATGTGTTTCACTAACACTAAATAGGTCCACATTATGGTATGTGTTTTCTTACCATTTTAGTCAAGAAGCCCCAGGCATTTCAGTTTTAAAAATAGTGTTAGGAAAACATACGGATTCTGTGGAAATCATGAGGAGTCACAAAATGCCAAACTTACTTAACCTTAACTTTGTCCTCTTCTTTGTGTGCATTTTTACACATCAGGTATATGAGAACAGAGGGTGAAGATATAGACCCAGTGAAGTCAATGGTCAGGGTCCCATTGACTTCAAGAGGGCCAGGATTTCACCCATAACATCATTTCACATGACGGAATAGCATACAGTTTCTTAGACTTTAGATGCACATATGGAGTATTTTGTAATATATCATTCTTATATCCTTAAGCATTTTTAATGGCTACAGTATATCATATTGTTTTATATGAAGCTGGGCCTGGTTCTTCTCTTATATGGGTGTAAACCAGGTGTAACTTCACTAGGGTTGAGGCTAGGGTTGCCAGATGGTTTCAACAAAAATACGGGACACACTTGACATTACATCACAATCCACATTACATATTTTTTAGAAAATACCAGACATTTATATTTTCTCAATTTATTTTCTGAACAGAAAGCTCAAATACTGGACTGTCTGGTTCAAAACCGGACACCTGGCAACCCTAGTTGAGAGAAGGGCACCAGTGAAAACTGTTAGAACTCCTACTTCTGTACATTCTCTTCTCTCCGAGGTTTGAATGGTAATTGTTTAGGTCTGTCACAGGGGCACTCTATTCTCTACTGAGGCCACTTCTTGTGGCTGCATATGGGGATTAGCTCCACTCAGGTCTGACGCCCCTTCGGCTGTTCGCTGCACACACTGTTGTGCCTCTCACTCTCCCTGTGACTGCTGTCTTCATGACTTTGCTGTCTGGGCAGCTCACTGTGGTCTTCCTCTTGCGGAGTATGAAACACTCAGGGCTGGCCTTACCATGAGGCGAACTAAGGCAGCTGCCTCAGGTGCCAGACTGTGGGGGTGCATCACTAGGACCCAGACTGTAGAAAATTGTGTCTGCTGCTGGTGCATATGTATTCTCTCTTCTCTAGATGCACAGAGATAGTGGAGTGCTGTGCTGGAGGAAGGAGGGCAGAAGAAACATAATAGGAAGGAAGAGAAAAGGTGGCATGGGGGCGTCATTTGAGCTCCCTGCCTCAGGTGCCAAAACCTTGTGGGCCGGCCCTGGAAAGACTTCCTATACTAGTAGTCCCAGGCAGTCTTCTCATGCACTGCCCTGATGGTGCCAACTCCCCTGTGGCTGTTTGGGGAATCTGGGTCAACCCAATTGTTCAGGTTCCAGCCCAGGAACCCTATCTCTAGTAACAGTGGCCTGCTCGTGCCCTGATATGTGTCTCTGCCTTTGGATCCTTCCTACATCTTCCTACTTCTCAGCTCTATTTTCTGGCTTCCTCACTTCTGTGGATTTACTAGCTCAACCCCCCCTTCTTCCAGGAATTAATGTCAGACTGCCCAACGGTAGCCCCAACACTTCCCTTCTTCCAGGGAGTGAAGGCAGACTACCTCCTGGTAGCCCCTTTCGGTTGCCCACTTCCTGCCTTTTAAATCTGGCTCAGCTTCTCCTCCAGCGAAATTTCATAAGAAAAGTAGGTTTTAGCACTACCTGGCTTTGCTCCAGTGGCAGCCTATTGGTTAATTTTAACTCTGCCCGCTGGTACATATGTGTTTCCACACACATTTTAATTACATGATCACATACTGGTTCTCAAAGAATGCAGTATAATAGCATTCCATTTTCCTACAGCTTTAGATGCACACACAGAATTGTTTAGTACTGCAGACTTGTGTGAGGTGGACACCCTATCACGGTGGCTCAGTTCTGCATTATGTTCAGTGCCTCCTGGGATGTGCTTAATAACTAATAGGATAAGGTGCTTAGCCATAAACAGTACAGTTTTGTTCCATCCATCAGCACAGCATACCACAGGTACAATTCAGGGGATGAAGCAGTTAATTATTTGGCAAATTTAAGTGAATAAGAACTTATTTAGCAAATCAAGCAGAGCACACATGCATACCAGAGGTGAAATGTAGGGGACAAAACAGTCAACTCTGAAGCTAATTTATCTGGAAACTTAGGTGGCTTATATTTGTTGGCAAATGTTTACCATTACTCTGCTGTATTTTGTGTAAAAAAGGCCTTACAGTGTATTTTCCATATAAATGACTTTAATGAAGTCTGTTTGGCATACAAATAATAGTACACAGTACTAAACAATTCTATGCATATGTGTTTAAAGCTGAAGAAAAATGGTATGCTATTATATTGTATTATTTGAGAACCAGTATGTGATTATGTTATTAAAGTCTGTGTGGAAACACATATGCCCCAAGGGGCAGTGTTAAAATTGTGTGTGCCACAGTAACTTGGGAATTTTCTATTTTATTGATTGCTTAACCATGTAACTCTAATTTTCTCTCTCTCTCTCTTTTTGAGTAAAATGCTAATAAGAATTTCAGCCTTCTCAAGAGTGTTGTGAGGCATTACAATGATACCAGATCTCGTTCAGCCATAACCTCTTTCAGTTTTTGCCTGTCCAAACAAACAAACAAGCAGGGAAAGAGAGGAAGATTGTGAATAGGAGAGAACTTGTTTTAAATCATGATTTCAGGCTTCACTGATTTTATCAGGGTTTGTTTAGAGCAGGGGTGGGCAACTTCAGGCCTAGGGCCCGGATGCAGTCCCTGAGGCTCAGGGAAGCATTGCCCTCCCCCACATTAGGAAGCCTGCACAGGTGCTCCAGCCTCCCTCCGCCCATGCTGCCTCACCTTGAAGATGGAGCACACAAAATCTACTAGGCTAGGCCTCCCTAGGCATTGGTGTAAGGAGTGTCTCTCAGTCAGGGGCCATGAGGGTTTTTTGTTTGTTTGTTTTGCTTCTCACTTGTGTGTGGTTCCCACCCAAAAAGGTTTCCCACCTCAATTTATAGAGAGGCACTATCTGTAAAAGTGCAAACCCAGATCTTAATTCTAAACTCTTCCAGAATCCGGAGCAATGGGAGCAGTGCTGCCCATCTCCACTTCTGTGCAATACATTTAATGCGATCCATTCTTTTTTAATATAATCTCAATAGAATGTGAAGGATTCTGCAAATAAAACATAAAGGAAAATAGGTATGAATGAGTGGGGGAAAAAAAAATACTGATGAAATTTTAAGTGGCATTTTGGAAATGAGAAACGGAGGAGGAAAATTTAAATGATTTGCTCAAGGCTATTCAGCCAGTGTCAGAGCTAGAGTTAGAACTCAGGACTTGCTGGCTCCCAACCTCATCTTACTGAGTGATTATGTACCTTTTGGTGCTTCCTCTTAACTACTCAAAGACATGTTGGGAGATTTTTCAAATATGGGTCAAGATATTGCAATAGTGTCTTAAAGTCCAAATCAAGATCAGAGTCTTGTTGTACTAGACGCTGTACAAACACTCAGCTAGACACACTACCTTCCTCAAAGAACTAAGAACCTGATCTTTCAACTGTGGGAACCACCATGGGTGAGAGGATGATAGGTAGCTGTCACCCATTACACTTGAGCTCTTATTGCAAGTCACTTTTTTATAGAATAATCCCATGTCATTCTATCCCACTTGTCCCAGCTCCTCTACTGATAGGTACAGGGGACAGTCACCTGCTCTTTTCCTTCCTCCTATTAGGAGGTAGCTGGCCCACATACCCTGTCTACAGTTTTTGGGAGGGGACATTGGGAAAACAGGATCATACTCTATGGTCATGAAATAATTGGAGCCTGGTAATTAATACACATCTCTTCTCCTGTATTCTCCAGTAAGTCTTGGAAACACTTACTGCTAAAGACCTCTCATTTCTCTGAGGCTGAAACATGCCAGAATTCTGTGGTGTAATGAATAGGTAGATGACCTTTAGCCCACTGCCTACTAGAGAACCAATACCATTAGGAGAATGTATATATAAGTACTGCACCATTTGGGAAAGGGAGCCTATGGGTAGGAACACGGAATGGGTCCTTGCTTTTCTGTGTAACCGGATGGGAGAGAGGAATGTTTTTTCCATCCATGTAAGGACTGTGAAGTAGGGCTACTAGAGAGAGTGTGCTTAACTTCCCTTTCTCCTTGAGGCCAGGAAAGGAGATTTATAAGGGCATAGGACATTTTTTTAACCTCCCTGCAAATGTAGCTTACAGGGGCCAAATGGAAGAGGGATGATGTTCACATAAATTATTATACTGTGCTAAAACCATAAAACACACTGTACAGAACATGAAGACTAGATCAACAAAGAATTTCCCAAAAGAGTGTAGTCCACTAGCCATTTATTTTGTTGTGATTTAATTTTGGGGTGCCCAACCTAGGGCACTTTGAAAATGTTGGTCTTTCTGTCAAACTGCTGCAAATATGATGGTACAGTTGTTCCCAAAAAATTGAGGGAACTTCTTCATTGAAGAAAGCGGTACAATCATTCACCAGTTATTAGAAAATACCATCAATGGATTTGTCTTTACCCCATGGGACAAATGTTCAATTGAGCCTCTGAAACTGCAAGCAAATGCCAAGTTATCTTCATTTCCAACTAGACTCCCAAATACTTTAAGGCTGTGTCTAGACTGGCAAGTTTTTCCACAAAAGCATCTGCTTTTGCGGGAAAAACTTGCCAGCTGTCTACACTGGCCTCTTGAATTTCCGCAAGAACACTGACTTCCTACTGTCTGAAATCAGTGCTTCTTGCGGAAATACTATGCTGCTCCCATTCGGGCAAAAGTCCTTTTGCACAAAGCTTTTGCGCAAAAGGGCCAGTGTAGACAGCTCAGATTCCTTTTGTGCAAAAGTGCGTCTAGATTGGCATGGACGCTTTTCCGCAAAAAGTGCTTTTGCGGAAAAGCGTCCGTGCCAATCTAAACGCCCTTTTCCGCAAGTGCTTTTAATGGAAAACTTTCCCGTTAAAAGCATTTGCGGAAAATCATGCCAGTCTAGACGTAGCCTAAGTGTTCCGGCATTGTATTTCCTAGCTACATTCCTAGCATCTTTCTGGGATAGCTGCACAATATTTTCAACGTAACATGGAGGAAATAGGTATATTTGCAAGTTTTCTCATTTATGCCTTTTTTTTGTTGCATAATAGAAAGCTCTATTGCTTTGAATACTTCCAAGAAACTGTTCTGGAGATTGATACATTTCAGAAGCACAACAGAGTTATTTTATCAATCTCAGCACCTTTTTATTTGCTTTATATAATAGGAAGTGATAACAGTTGATCCCTTAAGTAAAAAAGGACACCACTGTTCCCAGCAGTGATAGTGCACTTCAACTGCTGCTGCTATTTGAAACAAATGAGAAATACAATTAATCTAAACTCTATTTAGATATCTCAGCATGTCTGTCTTAGGGGCTGCACACAGCCACACTACCCAGGGATTGCTAGGGGACTGCACTATCATAATGGCTAGTGTAGCAAGCTCCCCTTTTTGTTTCTGGAAGGTTTGTGGGCCAGTGTGATGAGTCTTAACAGGGGATAGAGAGCTAAAAGGGGATAGCTACTGGATTTGGAAGTGGATGGTGACACTTTTTTGATTCTTTGAGTCAGCAACCTCTGGCATGCAGCCCATCAAGGCAGACCTCTGGTAGGCTGTGAGACATTTTGTTTACTTTGATGTCCACAGGCATACCCCCCACACCCTGCCGCAGTGGCCATGGTTTGCTGTACACCAGACAGGCTCTTAGTGTTCTGTTCAATATCTTCATAGACGATTTAAATACTAGAATAGAGAGTACACTTATTAAATTTGCAGATGATACCAAGCTGGGAGGTATTGCAGCTACTTTGGAGGACAGGGTCATAATTTAAAATGATCTGGACAAATTGGAGAAATGGTCTGAAGTAAACAGGATGAAGTTTAATAAGGACATATGCAAAGTGCTCCGCTTAGGAAGAAACAATCAGTTTCACACATACAGAATGGGAAGCAACTGTCTAGGAAGAGTACTGCAGAAAGAGATCTAGAGGTTATAGTGGACCACAAGCTAAATATGAGTCAAAAGTGTGTCAGTGTTGCAAATAAAGCAAACATGATTCTACGATGCATTAACAGGAGTGTTGTGAGCAAGACACGAGAAGTCATTCTTTTGCTCTACCCTGAGCTGATTAGGCCTCAGTTGGAGTATTGTGTCTAATTCTGGGCACCACATTTCAAGAAAGATGTGGAGAAATTGGAAAGGGTCCAGAGAAGAGCAACAAGAATGATTAAAGGTCTAGAGAACATGACCTATGAAGGAAGGCTGAAAGAATTGGGCTTGTTTAGTTTGGAAAAGAGAAGATTGAGAGAGGACATGATAGCAGTTTTCAGATATCTAAAAGGGTGTCACAAGGAGGAGGGAGAAAAATTGTTCTTCCTGGCCTCTGAAGATAGAACAAGAAGCAATGGGCTTAAACTGCAGCAAGGGAGGTTTAGGTTGGACAGTAGGAAAAAGTTCCTATCTGTCAGGGTGGTTAAACACTGGAATAAATTTGGGTATGTCTACACTACCCTCCTAGTTCGAACTAGGAGGGTAATGTAGGCATACCGCACTTGCAAATGAAGCCCGGGATTTGAATTGCAAATGAAGCCACGGGTGTACCGGTAGTTCGGAATAGGAAGCCTAGTCCGAACTACCTAGTTCGAGCCCCATGTAGCTGCGCTGCACGGGGTTCGAACCAGCGGGGTTTTAAAAATGGCGGCTCCCCGCTTATGCAAATGAAGCCCGGGAAATTCAAATCCCGGGCTTCATTTGCAAGTGCGGTATGCTTACATTACCCCGCTAGTTCAAACTAGCGGGGTAGTGTAGACATACCCTTTCTGAGGGAAGTTGTGGAATCTCTATTTCTGGAGATATTTAAGAGTAAGTTAGATAAATGTCTATCAGAGATGGTCTAGACAGTACTGGGTCCTGCCATGGGGGCAGGGGACTGGACTCAATGACCTCTCGAGGTCCCTTCCAGTCCTAGAATTTTATGATTCTATATTTAAAAGGCTGGTGTGCAGTGGGGGTATCCTGCGTGTGCTAGAAATCAGCTGTCCCTGCTTGTGCTGGGTCCCCCCTGCTGTGCTTTAGCCTTTTAAATGTATTAAGAACTAACGGTCTCTTAATACGTTTAAAAGGCAGAGCTTCAGCACTGTTAGTTCCTGGCCGGGAGCTAACTCCACCGTGGCTCCTCCATTTATTGACTAATCAACTAGTCAATGGAAAATCCATCGAGTAGTCAATTAGTTGATTAAACTAAATTTAACATCCTTATTTTGATGACAGTCAGGCTCATGCTGCTTCAGGTTTTTTTTTTCTTTAAGGCCACGCTACTTCCTTTCCTTTCCTTTTGCTTTGCACTGGCATTTTCCCTTCTTTTCATTTTCTGAGCTTGTTTTTCAGTTCTGTACCCATAGCTTTTAAACATCACTAATTGTGCAGTTTTACCTCTGTTTTACCTATGTCTGAAATACAGAACCATTAAAGGGTGGTTATTGGTAACGTTGTTAATCTAAAAGAGAGTACTGCATCATTTTAAACTTCATGCACTGATAATTATTAGTCTCACCTTTAAGATCTTCTCATTTGTGGTCAGTAACAAGTCACAATGTAAATTTGGACTCCTTTATTTTCTGTGCCAATGCCTAGCTAGCTGTCCATAGGTATTATCCAAAGTCCAGTGAAGGCAATGAGAGGCTTTCTATTGACTTTAATAGGCTTTGGATCAAGTCTCTGGTTAGGTGATATCAGAAACATGTCTAGCAATTCTGATTCTTTTACAATCTGCTAGCATCATGCATCTCTTCTAGGCAGTCTTTCTCTTTACTTTGACATCTTTCACCAAACCTTCCTGAAGCATTTGACACAAATATCTATATAAAGACCCATCAGGCTTTCATTCCAGGTATTTAGTGTTTTTCATCTTTCAGAACCCTTTAGTGCTGCTGGACCTATCACTGTGCTACAGGCTATTACTTGCATTGTAATGCTTGTGGCATCTCTTCTATACTCTGTTCTGCAGCTGTTAAATAACAACCTTGCCTTGTCACAACCCTTTGTTCCTTCCATATTTCTAGAGACTTGACAAAATGTTTCCAGTGGAATGTTCCAACACATACAAAGCATATTTCCAGTATATGGGTATGTGTGAGTGCATATGAGTCTTTTTTTCAGTATGAACTTTCCCTCTTTGTTAAACAGAGCACTTATTACTTGTTTAAAGACACTTGGAGATACTATATGTTCTAATTTCTATAGATTAAGGGCTCAGAGTTTGCTTTTCATGGACAGCCAAGTGAACTTAAACATTATGGATATCTGTATTGCAGAATTTCCCCCTACGTGGGAGAAACCTCCTCTGGTGTAACTGTACATCTAGTACACTTTACACTGACAACATATTTGGGAGGAGAAGGTGATCAGAGTGCAGGCTGGGTGAATGTACGGGGCAGGTGGAGGTGTGGTGGAGCTCTGTTATGTCTGATCCTCCATTGATGAGTATGTATTACCAGTCCTGCTTTATGTCTGATCTGCAGAGTGTATGTGTCCGTAAAACCATAATTAGAGAAGATTGACTCTTTAGTACGAGCTATATAGGCTAATGCTTTTAGCTCTGGAGATCACATTCAGGCCTGAATGCATCAGCCAAGATGCTGGCCATCACATAAGTTCCAGCTTTCATCAACGACAGATGCTGAAGAGGGTTCCTTGCTGCTATAGCTTCCAATGGGACTAGATGGATGAGGATCAGAGTCAATTCCCTGTATTTTCCATTGCCAATGACATCTGAAAAGGGGCATAGGAAGTTCTGTGTTCCAATACAAAAATTTTATAACCTTTAATATGTATAGAACTTAAAAAATGGAATGTAAAGCTAGATCCCTAACTTACCTCACTTTTACCTAACTCAGGGGTAGGGAACCTCAGGCCCAGGCACCTGATGTGGCCCCTGGTTTGCCTGGATCCAGCCTCTGAGACTCTGCCCCCGACAGCATTGGGCAGCCTACACTGGCACTCCAGTCCTCCCACTGCTTCACTGTGGGGCTGGAGCACACAAAATTTACTAGGCTGGACCTCCCCAGGGTCTGGTGTGGGAGGATAATGTGCAGAGTGTCTTTCTTCTCAGTGAGGAGACACATCAGAGAGAAGGTTTTTCTTTTTTTTAATTCTCACTTATGTGGGGCCCGTAACCAATTTTTCTGTAAATCAGAGGCCCCCTGGCCCGAAAAAGGTTCCTCGCACTGTCCTAACTCATGCATGCATATCACCCCCTCCTAGCTAGCACATGGTAATGATTAAGGGCATGTCTACACTTGCCCCGTAGTTCGGATTAGGGAGGCAAATGAAGCATACCAAAGTTGCTAATGATGTGCGGGATTTAAATATCCCACGCTTGATTAGCATATTCGCGGCCAGTCACCATTTTAAAATGCAGATCACTGATTTAACTTGTCTCGTGTAGATGCAGTAGTCCTATTTAAAACCCTTCCCTCGAATTAACTGTTACTCCTCGTGCAATGAGGAGTAACAGTTAATTCAAGGGAAGGGTTTTAAATAGGACTACCGCATCTACACGTGGCAAGTTAAATCAGTGATCTGCATTTTAAAATGGTGACTGGCTGCGAATATGCTAATCAAGCGTGGGATATTTAAATCCCGCACATCATTAGCAACTTTGGTATGCTTCATTTGCCTCCCTAGTCCGAACTACGGGGCAAGTGTAGACATACCCTTAATCATTACCATGTGCTAGCTAGGAGGGGGTAATATGCATGCATGCATGAAATGAAATGGAACTTCAGAAGATATTTTTACTTTTGTCTCATTCATCTGTGCTATCTGAAATGGGGAAACAAAAACAAAACCCCTAACACTTTAACAACTTAATAAAGGGGTAGGGGGGAGCCTATCTTTTGCTTTCACTGAAGTCAATTGCCTAACTCCCATTCCTTTTTAGTAAAAGTAAGACCGGATCCTAATTGCTTACATATTCTTTATGTTCATGTTCTGGTTGGTAGGTTGCATTAACTTTTATAGTTTCATAGTTCAATTAACTACCATAGCTGGAAATCTTCTATTTCTAATCCTTCCAACTTAAAAGAGCAATCATTATTTTGTTATCTGTCCTATATTTTATTGGAGATATTTTTCAATACTTTCATATGAGGAAGAAAGGGATCATACAATACATTTAAATTAGCATCCGCATATTTGCTTTTCATGTTGCTTTAGACAACAAACTATATTTATATATATGCTGCTGCTAAGCTATACACTATTAAAGGCCTAGCAGGTTATTATAGCCATAAAATTCATGTTTATTTTACCCCAAAAACATTTATAGGAGAATGATTATGTATTGATTTTTATCTTAAGGTAAATATTTTTTTCAAATGCAAAATGTGCGGAAAAACCATCAGCCTTATATTCTAAATTTAATATTAATGGTATGCAGTACAAATTTGCATAACACTTCCACTTTTGGCAGTAAAATTCAATACATTTTCCTCTATATTTCTTGGTTATATAGAAAAAATCTATCTTGCTTACTAAAGGTTATTTTGTTTCAGATTAAAACAAACAAAAAAAATAGCATGTGTTTAATATTTATTTTGTGCAAGCATTATTTAGGGTAACTCATTTTAGTTTAGGAAAAACTGATGAGGAATGACATTGGAAAATATTGAAGGAACATGTGATAAATAGGTATTGGCAACCAAACCCAGAAAACACGTGTGCTCAATAATAGTGCAAATTGAAGACTCAGTCTTCCAGATGCAGCAGATACCTTGTTTTCTATATGTGTGTGGTGATGATAAATTTAAATACATTGGGAGACAAATAATGCTAATGGATCAGGAAATCACTGAGATAAAAGTACAGTACAGTAATTTGCAATAAGTAAATGTACCATTTGAAGGTACATAAGGATCACATAATTTGCCATATTGTCTCAGACGAGTCTCAGTCTGTGCTACAGAGTAGTCTTCCTCCAGCAGGGACAAGACAGAATACTTCAGAAGAATACTTTCTAATGTACTTTGTTAATTGTACTGTGGGATGGAGCTAAAGATTCAGTCCTGATGTCTCCATTATATCGAAGGTGTAGCCATTCTACTAGCTTGATATCCAGTCACCTAGAATGGGTGTTGCAACCCTGGACAGCAGTGATATAACCATTTTCAAAAATGTACAAATGGAAATGATCAATGTACACTCTGATGCATAAGTGCTAGTAGTTCCGTTATAGCATGTGCATAATTACTGATATTATTTTTGGCCATCAGATTATTCTGTCCATTTTGTTGAAATCCAGTCATAAGATTTAATGCTACAAATTATTAAATGAGTACTGATAATTTCTTGACAACAGGTGGCAATATATTCCACAGTTTAGCAGTGGAAAAAGCATGCCTTAACTTCCAAAAGTTCTGTGCAATTGACTGTCATTTATCTTAGTGCTTGATAGAACCCATGGACGAACAGGATACATTTTAGGAATGGGAAAGGAATATCTGAACCAAATATTCTAACCTTTTTTGTGGAACGAGAGAAATTAATACAGCCCTACATTTGCCAAGTGATGTTTGGTTTCTGACTTCCACTGAAATGAATTGGAGTCACAAAGCCTCATTATCCTTTCATGACTGTGAAAATCAGGAGCAACTGCATTGGACTCAATGGATCTAGTCAATTAGATTGGGGTAAAAGCAGTGTGAGTGAAAGGAGTCTCAAGCTCACAAGTTTGTGTCTTTGTGGAAGGCACTAGAAAATTAGGAACAAATCTGATTTTTAAGCTTTGTCTGCACTTCAGTCAGGCTGTATTTTGCAAGCTTTTGTTACATTTTTGTTTTAGCTAGGTCACAATGATTGTCAGTGAGAACACCTCACCATGGGTTATGCAAGCCAGTAGGGTTACCAGGTGGCTTCAAAAAAATATCAGATACACTTGATCTCAGATGAGGGGGGACACCAGTCGGGAGGGGAGCAGGGCTGGGGGGGGGCAGGGAAGGGGGGAGAAAATCGGCCGGCGGGGAGCGGGACTGACATAGGTGCATGCAGATCCCAGGGCGTTGCCCGTCCCACGCAAAGACCTGGTGACGCATGAGCAAGTCCCGCCTCAGCCCAGTCCCGCCCCTCGCATAGTTGCATACTGCCTGGCTGGTAGACACACTCACGCAGTGTGTGTGTGTCTACCAGCCAGGCAGTTCGCAACTAGGTACTGATACTCCTAATAATAATATAACTTACCTAATTAGAAAACACCGGACATTTTATATGTCCGGTATTTTCTTAATGGTTTCCTGGACAGGACCCTCAAATACCAAACTGTCCGGTTCAAAACCGGACACCTGGCAACCCTACAAGCCAGCCTTTGTACGTACTCATGTGGCGAGCCTGCTCCACCATGTCTTCACTGCTCTTTTTAGCAAGCTAGTCTGGTTATGGCTAGCACACTGATTTTTACACGAGGGGCAAATTACAACCTCTGTGTGCAGTACTTAGGGGATGTCTAGACTGTGGGGTTTTTTTTTCAAAAGAGGATATGCAAATTCTGCGGGAATTTGAATATCTACATTTGATCTCACGTTTGAAAGAGGATCTTTCAAAAGTGAAAGTAGTCTGGACGCAGGATTTTTTTGAAAAAAAAAAACCTTTTGAAAAAATGCTTTTCCTTAAAAAATGAGGTTTACACGTTTTTTTCTAAAAAGGGTTTTTTCCCCGAAAAAAATGCGTCTAGACTACTTTCACTTTCAAGAGATCCTCTTTTGAAAGTGAGATCGGAATTTGCATATTCTCTTTCGAAAAAAAATAGTTTAGACATTCCCTTAGGGTATGTCTACACTACAACGTTAATTCGAACTAACTTAGTTCGAATTAGTTAATTCGAACTAAGCTAATTCGAACTAACGGATCCAGACTAAAAAACTAGTTTGAATTAGCGTTTTGCTAATTCGAACTAGCATGTCCACATTAAGTGGACCCTTAAGGATGGCCGGAAGCAGTGCCGGTAGGACATCAGAGGAGGACTTAGAGCGTGGAGATGCTGTCTCAGGCTAGCCGAGGGCTGTGCTTAAAGGGTCCCGACCCCCACCCCGGACAGACAGTTCTCAGGGGTGCCCCGCTTGCAAAGCAGTCCTGGCTTGGATTGCCCGGACTACCCACACTGGGGACATCACACCACTCGGCCATCAGCCCGGCTGCACTTGCCGCAGGCTGCCATCTGGGGAGAGGAGGCAATTGGGGGGCTGCAGGAGAGCTTCCACCCCCAGAAGCCCGCAGAGCCAGCCCAGTCCTCCCCATTCCTCCCTCACCTCCTTCCACTTACCCTTCCCTAGCCCCTCTTCTTGATGTACAAAATAAAGATAACGTGTCTTCCAAAATGAAATCTGTCTTTATTGAACAAAACTGGGGGAGACTGGGAAAAGGAGGTGGGAGAGGGAAAGAGAGAGGCTCGGAGAGGGGAGGGCAACTAAAATAATCAGGGGTTGGGAACAGGTCCCATATAAAGAGAGGCTAAAGAGACTGGGACGTTTCAGCTTAGAAAAGAGGAGACGGAGGGGGGACAGGCTAGAGGTCTCTAAAAGCAGGAGTTGGGTGGAGAGGGTGCATACAGAAAAGTTCTTCATTAGTTCCAACAATAGAAGGACTAGAGGACACCAAAGGAAAGGAATGGGTAGCAGGCTTCAAACTAGTAACAGAAAGTTGTTCTTCACAAAGCAAAGAGTCAACCTGTGGAACTCCTTGCTGCAGGAGGCTGGGAAGGCTACAACTAGAACAGAGTTTAAAGGGAAGTGAGATCAAGTCATGGAGGTTGGGTCCATGGAGTGCTATTAGTCAGGGGGTAGGAGTGGTGTCCCTGCCCAAGGTTTGTGGAAGGCTGGAGAGGGATGGCACGAGACAACTGGCTAGGTCACTGTCTTCGGTCCATCCCCTCCAGGGTCCCTAGGGTTGGCCGCTGTCAGCAGACAGGCTACTGGGCTAGATGGACCTTTGGTCTGACCCAGGACGGCTATTGTAAGCTCAGGGCTCAGAGTCGGGGGTCTCAGTGGACCACCTTGATTTTCATGCACACCTGCTCCTGAGTGGCCAGGCTGGCAGCTCTCCTGCCCTAGACGGCCACTTTCCTGTGCCTAGTGCGGAGGTTGTGGACGAGGTCCACGATGTCCAAACTAGACCAGGCGGGTCCCGGGCAAGAGGGGGAGGGCTGGAGGGCATCGGGTGGGTTGCTCAATCCGTGCCAGGTGCAGGATCTGCTGGCTGGGTGCTGGCAGGCTTGCACCTGGCATGGGCACCGTAGCCAGCCCGTGCCCCTTTAAGGGGTCCGGGGCCAGGAGGGGGGCAGACGAGTTTCCCTGGTGTTGGCCAGAGTGGCCGCCAGGGAAACCTGGGCAGGGCTAGCCTCCCATTAGTTCGAATTAAGGGGCTACACACCCCTTAATTCAAAGTAGCTAGTTCGAACTAGGCTTAATCCTCGTAAAATGAGGTTTTCCTAGTTCGAACTAAGCGCTCTGCTAGTTCTAATTAAGTTCGAACTAA
The DNA here is from genome assembly GCF_052426305.1 of Pelodiscus sinensis. NCBI lineage: Eukaryota > Metazoa > Chordata > Testudines > Trionychidae > Pelodiscus > Pelodiscus sinensis. Next base: position 91,643,127 of record NC_143053.1, read on the forward strand.
CAGAATGCTAGTGTAGCGCCTATCAAAGTTAATTTGAACTAACGTCCGTTAGTTCGAATTAACTTTGTAGTGTAGACATACCCTCTGATATGATGGATATAGCCTCAGATACGGTATCAGGCGGATAAGCTGTTAAAATATTTCATATTGAAGTATTAACTTAAAGTTCCTGTCTGCTAGGGAGTCAAAGACAGTTCAACTTTTTTTTCTATAAGCTTACAAAAGTATTCTGTTTTATAATTTTAGCGTGTGATTCTACAACAATGAAAAATTTTTAGTCACAATCTGGGAAGCATATATCCATTTTTCATAGATATGTCACAGCGGCATACATAGGATACTATAAATGAGTACATCATTTTAACTAGTGTTCCATAAAAGGTTTTCAAGTTACATGTTATAAACATTCTTAACTCTTATGTATTTTTATGTTTCCCTTTTAAGTTACAGAACTGTGATTTATTTGAAGACCTTTAATTAACCCCTTCTCATTGCTGGCTGTTTATACTCTTCAAATATTTGTACACTGTTAATATGCCCCTTCCTGCATCCATGTAGCTGTTTTTCAGTCAAGGAGTATGTATATTTTACTCTTATAATTTTTCCTCATTATTCTGCCATCTAGCCCAGCAGTTCTCAACCAGGGATATGCAGAGGTCATCTGTAGGTACATCAGCTTGTCTAGAGATTTTCCTATTTTTGCAACAAGCTACATAAAAAGCATTAGCAAAGTCAGTACATTTCAGGCCGACTGCTTTATATACTATACACTGAAATGCAAGTACAGTATAAATATTTCAAAAGGTATATTTCAGAATAATATAGTAAAAATATCAAGTAAGCAAATTTCAGTAATGCTGTGTTGTGACACTTTAATTTTTATCTCTTATTTTGTAAACAAGTAATTTTCAAGTGAGGTGTAACTTGGAAGTTTGGAAAACAAATCAAATTCCTTACAGGGGTACAGTAGTCTGGAAAGGCTGTGAGCCACTGCTTTACCTCTCAGATTATTGTTATTGCCCTTTTTTTCCACCCAATCCCAGTTTTTTCAGTCTCTTCCTGGGAACCAAAAGTCCAGAAATGTACATATATTGTAGCTTCTCTGCAAATTGTGTATCTTATTTACGATCTATTTCAAAATAGCTTATTTTGAAATTTGGCACGTCTACGCAGCACCACATTTCAAAATGACATGCTATTTCAACCCATCCCTTATCTCTCATGCAATGAGGTTTACCAGAATGGAGAAATAACGCACCAATTATTTCAAAAAATATTTTAAATAATGGGTGGCTTGTGTAGACACAAAGTAGCTATTTTGGGATACCTATAACTTTCCAAATCGAGACTTTAGTGTGTTAATTCAGGACATTTTCTGGTTTTACTAATTACAAAAACTAAAAGGGAAGAGGGAGATAAATTAAGTACATCTGGTCCCATTGACCTCTTTAGAAGGTTGCTATCTTGTCGCATGCACCATATATTGATATAGGAATGTCCAGAATTAAAAACATGAGTCTTGAAAGTTTGAACTGAAAGGTCAGCACTGTTTGGGAGGGGCTATCATAAATTTATAATTTCCATGGATTGACCCTAGAGGAGGACCTTTCATACACACTCACCAATGCATTCCATTCTCATGCATTTTGTACCAATATTGGTGAAATTTTTAAGCTATCGAGAGGAAATAGGAACACTGCCTTGCACCACGGTATTAAGGATTAACAATTGTAGCTCAGATTCACTTCACTGGAAAATTGCTTTACAGAATGATTAGCAAGATAGCATATGAAACAAATTAAGGTTTGATCATTAAGATCAGAAGAATAAAGTTGTAATAAAGAGTAGAGTGATTAACAGTATTAAAAGTTTTCATTGAGTCCCAATATTATAACACCTGAAAGTATCCTTTTATCAATGACAGTACAGAAATGTTCAGTGAATTCCAGGAGCATGGTTGTACAAAGTAACAGAATGAAACCAGAGGCTACATCTACACTGGCATGATTTTTCAGAAATGCTTTTAATGGAAAAGTTTTCCATTTTCCGTTAAAAGCATTTTCGGAAAAGAGCATCTAGATTGGCATGGACGCTTTTCCGCAAAAGCACTTTTTGCGGAAAAGAGTCCGTGCCAATCTAGGCGCGCTTTTGAGCAAAAAAGCCCCGATCGCCATTTTAGCCATCGGGGCTTTTTTGCACAAAACAGTACTGTGCTGTCTACACTGGCCCTCTTGCGCAAATGATTTGCGCAAGAGGGCTTTTGCCCGAACAGGAGCAGCACAGTATTTCCGCAAGAACACTGACGATCTTACATGAGATCGTCAGTGTTCTTGCGGAAATTCAAGTGGCCAGTGTAGACAGCTGGCAAGTTTTTTCTGCAAAAGCATATGATTTTGTGGAAAAACTTGCCAGTCTAGACACAGCCAGACTGTTTTACCAGTGATTAAACTGTTCTGTTGAAAGTGTGAGCACTATTGATGATGGACAAGGTTTCAACAGTTTCCTAGTCTACTAACAAATCCAAGATATGCTGCTAGCTTAGTTAGAGACAATGGAGGTTTTGTAGTTGTTTATATCATATATGCTATATCTAGACTACAAGCCTCTTTTGAAAGAGAGCGTCTAGACTACAAGCAGATTTTTTGAAAAAGCGAGCCACTTTTTCGAAAGAGAATCTAGATGCTCTCTTTCGAAAAAGCACAGTTTGCATTCAATAGCGCCTTTTCCCCAAAGAGTACTTTTGAAAAAAGGCATTATTCCTCCTAAAATGAGGTTTACCACGATTGAAAAAACTGCCGCATTCTTTCAATTTACTTTCGAAAGAATGCAGCTACAGTCTAGATGCAGGTGAATTTTTTTTTGAAAAAAGGCTACTTTTTTTCGAAAAAACCTGGTAGTGTGTAGACACCCATAGTGTGGAGGCTTTTCCAATCCAAAAGAGTAAGACATTCTTTAATTGTATGTGACAGAGGATAAAACGATATTTTAGCAGTTATTTTAGTGGGGTGGCATTCATAAATGCTAGAATATATTATTTCGACTCAAGAAGATATACAGAGTTTTGAAAAAAGAAATATGCTTGTCCATATTTGCATCCCTAAAATCTGTTGTAAAGTTTATTGAACCAGTGAACAAAGACATGGTACAGTTCTAAGACTGTAAACGTGTTGGGGCAGGGACCATCTTTTTGTTTCATTTTTGTACAGCTCCTAATATATCTGGGGCTCATTCGAACTCCTATAATACAAATAAAGCGTAGTGTTACTGTTAAAAATTATAATGAAGTAGCACACATAATTAAACTTTGATATTGATAATTAACTAGAGGAAATTCATACTAAAAGTTGGATGTCCTTTTAGAATGTTTCAAAGTCTTATTGTATATTTCCATATATTAGTTTCAAGTGTGATTTTTCTCTGAAAAGTGACTATGTAAAATGGTGCTTACAGAAGAGATCAGTTCTCCGTGAGAGTCATATTTGCTTTCTTTGTCAACAAAAATACTTTTTTCTGCGTCTTATTTTTCTTTATCCTGATGAGCCAACAGTGCTTATAGTGGTTTGTTTTCAGTGTGTGTGTGTGTGTGTGTGTGTGTGTGGTGTGTGTGTGTGTGTGTGTGTGTATGTGTATGCATGCACGTGTGATGTACAGAATTCTTTGAGTTTTAATCCAGTTGCAGGCCATGTGATTTACATTTCATAGGGGCAGAATTTGAAAACCAGATGGTTTTTCCTGGTGTAACTGAAGACATAATTTCTTGCAGAACTTTTATATCTAGTGAAGATGCTGGAGAATGGTAGAACACAGCTTACACACTAGATTAAGGTTGCAAGATAAACAGTTTGCTTTTTACTGAGTCATTTGATATGCGAATCATTGAGAGGCAATAAATACAGATTCTCACAATGCCATTTTTAACCAGTAATGTTTCGGAGACCAATACATGTTACATGCAGGCCTGTTTTTCTCCAAACATTTCTATTATTACATCTGTTTTAATTGGTAGGGCTGATTGAATCAGTTTCTTGGCAAGTAAATAGCTTTTATGTTTTAGGTATTTCATACAAATATTTCCCCTCTGTCCAAACCAATATTTTTCCACTGCATAGACTCAAAGCTTTCCAGAGCTCTATTACTAGGCTAGCATTCCGCTCTTGTTTCCCAAAACAAAATGTGGTATTTAGATAGCACCTTCGTATTCACATATCCATCCAGCGTACTGTAATGAATCAAAATCTTCTGTATCACTTTTGAATTCAGATTCATAGTAAGAGGTTGAATAATGAAAAATGGTTGTGTCCTGAGTATCTGTATGTCCATCACTTCAGACAAGCTCTGTAGCACTCAGCTCTGTAGCACTAAGCAGCAAGTTGTAGAGTGCTATCTTGCCCATGCTCCACCAATATTCAGAAACATGGGCCTGGCTCCATCAAAGTTTGGGCTCATATTTTCAGATCTGTCCCATCCATAGGATAGACTAGGTCAACTGCCCTGGGCCCCATGCTTTGGGGGGGGGGGCTCTGACTCAGGGGACACGGTATTCAAGATTACTTGAGTGGCTAGTGGAGGGCCTGGAGCTGGCTGCAGTGACATCCCAAGTTCTGCCTCCCCCACTGTGCTCTGTGCTATCTTTTCCCATCCCTGATCCATCCCCTTTGCGCCCCATTCCACCCCATCCCATAAGCCCTCACTCCATGTCCCATTCAAGCATGGGGCTCCCCAAGCATGGGGCCTGAAGCAGTTGCCCAAGTCTGTCCTATGGATGGGATGACTCTACTTGGACCCATTCTGGGAACCACCAAAAATTATACTGCCCTGGTACCAGGATAGCACCTACACACCAGAGAAACAATGGGTTGGTGACACAAACACTTGAACAATGAATGAGCTGCATCCTTAGAAAGCTAGTCTTCGTTTAACTCTTCTGAAGGGAGGAGAGGAAGGCAAGAGCAGTGGAAAGTTACTTCAGAGACAGAGCAAAGGACCCTAGCCGGGTTTAAACAGCTAGCCACAGAGAAACTGGAGGAGTAGAGTATGCAAGAAGAGAAAATGTGAGTAAGCAAGCCATTTTTTCTGGTTTTATACCAGACAGTCCTCTTTCTGGGTGGTTTGTTTCCCATTCAGTACTTATACAAATCCCATTAGGGGTTCGTCTGGCATCAGATGGGGAACACCACTTTGAAGAATGAACTGCTCTGCCCCTCACCAGCCTGACACCACATGCTCCATGTGCGCAAAGTTATGCCCATAGGTCAGAGTGGCATACTCTTCAAAATTGTGTCTTTTATGCAGCATGATCTCATATGCACTGTGTGAACAAGGTCACACCAATTGGGTCACGCCATTCCCAGAAGTATCAGAATGTCCGGAATTCTGGAAATGCGTGAGCGGCCCCCATAAGTGTGGTATAGGATCGAACAAGGTCACAGAAGCTGAGAAGGGACTCCAGGTGGGAGAGAGACCAGCTATACCCTACATGAGCAGGAGACATCTTGCCTACCAAGACCCCAATTGTTCCCCCAGGGCTCACAAGGGAAGGGTGAGAGAGGGTATGTCTACACTACCCCGCTAGTTCGAACTAGCAGGGTAATGTAGGCATACTGCACTTGCAAATGAAGCCCGGGATTTGAATTTCCTGGGCTTCATTTGCATAAGAGGGGCTCCGCCATTTTTAAAACCCCGCTCGTTCGAACCCTGTGCCGCGCGGCTACACGGGGCACAAACTAGGTAGTTCGAACTAGGCTTCCTAGTTCGAACTACCGTTACTTCATGTGGAATGAGCAGTAACGGTAGTTTGAACTAGGAAGCCTAGTTCGAACTACCTAGTTTGTGCCCCGTGTAGCCGCGCGGCACAGGGTTCGAACGAGCGGGGTTTTAAAAATGGCGGAGCCCCGCTTATGCAAATGAAGCCCAGGAAATTCAAATCCCGGGCTTCATTTGCAAGTGCGGTATGCCTATATTACCCTCCTAGTTCGAACTAGGAGGGTAGTGTAGACATACCCCTAGAAAGTGAGGGATATTGCAGTTTCAGATGTTTACTATTGTGTATGATCTGTATGCTCCCATGTGTGCATCATTAAATGTATGTTAACACTTAAATCACAACCCTTATACTGTTGTAGTGGTTTACCTGAAGACATGCCTTTCAACTGTAAACCCAAAGCCTTCACCTTTGGGATGGAATTTTGTTAGAGGGGTGTGTGTTTAAGTACCAGTTTTCTGACAGTTCAGCACTGTACCCAGAGGAATCAGTGGTGGGGAAGCAGGTTCCAACACATAGAGGTAATCTGAGATTCAGGCAGTGGTTGGATTCCTTTCAAGTTCCAAGAGCGTGAAACAGATCAGGTATCTAGAACAGCAGAGGCTTGGATTCCTCTAACAGCAGTCTTATTGCATCTATAAGGAAAGGTTCTCACTCTGAGATTTCATAAGTCATCTACACATCATTTAGTCTTTCCTGTGTTTACTTAATCATCTGCAGTGGCATTGCAGGTCCGATGGTACCCAGCACCCTCTTAGACGTGGCCATCAATTCTAATTTTTATACTATCCATGTCCTGTAAAATACGTGCTTTAAGTGTGTTCACATATTTTTAAATGGAAGGGGGGGAGGGGAAAGCTCCCTGTCTGCTCCTCTTAAGCTTTGTTTAACAAATATGATTAGAAGGATACAGAAAAAACAAGATACAACAGCAAAGCTGAGCATAGAAAAAACAACAACAGTCAACTAGTGCAGGAATACTGGGCGACTAATTGTCTTTGGATCCTGGGAGGGAAGGGGCATCTGGTAGGAGAATTGAGTGCAGAGGACAGCAAGTAAAATGGGCCTGATGCTCATTTTTTAAAATAGAATTTTGGTAATGGTGGTTGGGGACATACAGGGAATTAAGATCAAACCTTGAGCTGAAAATTTAGTTGAAATAGAATTTTCCATTTAACTCTAGGGCTGGTTTTAATTATTTTTGAAGTTTATTCATCCTCGGTCTTCATTGATTTGACCAGTTTGTTTTAGATTTTTTTTTAAATTTGTTTGTTTCATTTGAAACAGCTAGACCTCATTAATACATATGTAATGCAATTTCTGAAGAGATTACCTATTTATTTAAGGATGGTTATGGTAACATGCTCATTTTAGGTAGGGAGAAAGATTGGGACCAGCCACTCTTAGGTAAGGGTATGTCTACACAGCAGGGCTAAACTTGAAATAAGCTATGCAACTTGAGCTAAGCTAATTGCGTAGCTTAAGTCAAAATAGCTTAATTCAGCTTTTGGTGCTGTCTACACAGCAGTTATTTCAAGCTAGAGCACTCTTTCGCCAACTTCCTTTACTCCTCATACAATAAGGCTATGTCTACATTGTGCATTCTTGTGCAAGAAGATATGCAAATCAGCTATGGCGATGAATATTGCTGCGCCTCATTTGCATACCTAATGAGTTCCATTTTTGCACAAGGGGCTTTTGCACAAGAGCTGTTCTGCCTGAAAATAAGCGGCAGAATGGCTCTTGCGCAAGAAGGCTTTTTGCACAAGAAGGAGCTGTGTAAACTCCCTTGTGCAAAATGGTGGTTCATTAGGTATACAAATCATTGCCATGCCTCATTTGCATATCTTCTTGCACAAAAATGTGCAATGTAGACCTAGCCTGAGGGTTACAGGAGTTGGAGTAAGCAGTCCTCCAGCTGAACATTATTATGACATTATGTCGAAATAACTGCTTGTGTGTAAATGTGGACTATAGTATTTAAAAATAATGTCAGTTATTCTGAAATAATGCTGCTGTGTAGACATATCCTAAGTGAAAAATAATACATGTACAAAAGCATAATTAACATTTGAAAGATTAACACTTTAAAGAGCTGTACCAATTTTTCACCCAATTTCTAATTTTCCAGGGGAAAAAGTTACTTTCAAACTATTGAGATATATAGATAGTCAGACTATTGAGATATATACATATATATCTCAATAGTATGAAAATAACTTTTTCCCTTGGAAAGTTATAAATTGGGTGAAAAATTGGTACAGCTCTTTAAAGTCCCTTCAAATATATAATATTTGGAGCAATGAAGAAATGACCGATTATTTTCTTCCATAAAATATACGAACAGATTTTCAGTTGGTATAAATTTACATATTTTCATTGAAGTCAGTGGAGCTATACTGATTAACACCAGAAGATCTGGCCATGTAGGGGGCTACCCCCATAAACATGATTAATTAACGTGAACAGTGTGTTAAATAAAACTGTTATAGAAAAGCCCACAAAAATGTGTTAGACAAAGTAAAAATGCTTTGTGCTGAAAAAAGTACATTGGATTTCGAGTGCTATAATTGGTGACAGAAGGCCAATCAATGTGACAATAATCCTGTAAAAATACTGGAAGATCAGATTGCTTGTAGAATTAGAAAGCTTTAACATGGGTGCATGGGAGGGGATAGCAAAGGAATTGGAAATCTGCCATATGCTTTGTACACAAAGTGATTAGATTGCGATCACTTAGTCCAAGAGGATAGAAATGATACACAATTCTGCCAAGATGAGAGATGCAAATTGGATCAATTAAGCTTTGAGAGTGCTCAAACAATCTGGTGAAGAAGTTTACATGCTGTGTCAAGTGAAACTTAGCAAAGATCAGTCTTGAACGCTGGGGGCAAGTATTACACTGATTTAAACTCTTATCTTTAAAAACAACAGGGGATTCAGGTTTAAAAAGGAGGTGCTTAGACACTGTAATAAAAGTTTCCTTTAGAAAATGGTTGGTAATATGCATAATCAAGAAATATCACAGGCATGCAAGTAACCGTAAATTTAACAGGTTTGATGTACATGGAAAGAAATTTAAAGAAACCAATTTAGTTTGCAGTTAATGAAGTAACCAATGTAAATAACTCCTCTACCTTCATGACGATCACAATCTTTAAAATACATGAAGTGTCCTTTTGGGATAGTGGGAGTGCACTATCATTTCTATTCTTATCTTACCAGAGTTCATTTAGAGGGAAAAACAACATTAAACTGATGATTAGATAAAAGTACGCTAATTTCCTCTATTTTGTTTGGGAGTCTCTGTACATTCAGATTGCTTATACTATGGAAAGTCTTTTGTTATGGTAAAATGAAATATTTGTGTCATAGAATCAGGTATTTATGTAAATCTGAAGTGCCCAGTGGTACATAGAATATTGGAACCATCAGAAAAGAGCTTCTAAACAGAAACTTTCTACATTTTCAGTAGAATCCAGACAGTTTCAGGATTAACACAGAGATGGCACAATTTGAATTTTAATGTAGATTTAGCAACCCCACATATTGAGAGTAAAACAGTACATACTGTTTCACTTATTTCTTACCATTTGGTTGTAAATTGAACATAAATTCATTGTATCACCAGCAATTAACAGTGGAGGCTAATTTACAAGAAAAACAGACAATGGCTTAAGTATGAAAAATAGATTTAAAAAATCATGTCTTTTTTCTGATATTAATTATTTTGGTCAGAAAAGCTGCATATATATACACACACACAAACACATACAGAATGAACTTTGATTTTAATGAATTAATGTCTTCAACTGAGCGTATTAAATGTTACAGGGAGTTTTACTTATTTAACATTCTGCATACTCAAAGGAATAGGAAAGGGAAAAATTGTCCCCTCAAACCTCTAGACTGGCATTACACCATTCACTGTAAACCCACTCCATTCCCATTGAAGTGGGTAGGTTCTAATCGCAGTTATATTGATATTGGCCATCCATGCCACTTGGAGGTGGTTTGTATTTGCCCCCATTAAGCTATAGTCAAAGTGCCTATACAAATTTAATTCATTACCCGGAGACGAATGTGGTTATATTCAGAAGTCCCAGTAGACCTGCAAATGTTAATGTTAAGAAAAATTTTAGAAGAAACCAAACCATTTAAAGCACTTTTCCACTGGGGATCACTTTAAATGATCTGAACAATTTAAGACAGACTCTGAAACATCCATATTTACTGTGCATGCTATACTTCAGCTTGTTCTGAATACTGAACAGTTACACTCTGAATTTATATAATGGAATCCCATCGACTTTTAATGTTGCTTCTTGCAGTTAGTCTGTACAGTACTTCCTTCTCGTAACCACATTTCCGTTCATTAAAATAACCTTGCTTTACATGCACATTAAGGCCCCCGGTCAGGAAACCACTTACACATGTGCTTAGCTTTAAACATTTGTTTAAGATCCATTGACTTCAATGCAAGTTTTAAGCATGTGTTAAACCTTTACAAATGTGGCTGATTTCCTGAATTACAGCATTATTGACACTGATTTGGTCTGGTGTAATATTGAATTAAATTACTTCATTCTTGTTACTGAGGTTAAAGTTTCAGCAACGTATTGGTTTACAAAAAAGAAAAATAAATCTTGAGAAAGAAGAAAACATAGAAAAGCAATATAAATAAAAATGAGCAAGAGAAAAAGATGATGTGAACTGGTATTGTCTTGACCATTATTTCTAATTTTGTAAAGGGATATCTCAGCTACTCATCCATCCAGCGGTCTGCCCTACAGAAATCTTTATCAAACTGCAACTTTAAGCAGACAATAATAGTGACTGATGAAGAACACTTTTAAAATTCTCAGAGGGGTAGCTGTGTTAATATGTAACTTTAAAAACAATGAGTAATCCTGAGGCACCTTAGCCCTTGTCTATACTAGGGAGATATTTTGAAATAACTCTCCTTATTTTAAAATTATAAGCAGCGCATCCACACTACCAAGCCCGTTATTTTGAACAACAGGCTGGTTATTTCGAAATCTGTACTCCTGCTTTCCTTGGGGAATAAGCTTATTTCAAAATAGTTATTTCAGGAGTTATTATTTCAAATTCAGTTATTTTGAAATAATTTCCTAGTGTAGACATGCCCAAAGAGACTAACAAAGTTATATAAAGTATCATGAGCTTTTGTGGGCAAAATCACTTCTTCAGATGAGCTGGAAGCCCATCTTGAAAAAGTGTCATCACTGAACATCAGTGAAGCCTTTAGCAGTGAACAACTACCATCGACATAGAACACTACAACTGGAAGGGACCTTGAGAAGTCATCGAATACAGTCCCCTGCCCTCATGGCAGGACCCAGTACCATCTAGACCATTGGTCCCCAATCTTTCAGGGCTGCCGGGTGCCAAAACAGACCCAAGTGGAACTCCTCTTGTTATGCCCTTCCAGCAGGATTGTGAACCATTAATAACTACTCTCTGAGAACGGTTATCTAGCCAGTTATGCACCCACCTTATAGTAGCCCCATCTAAGTTATATTTGCCTAGTTTGTTGATAAGAAGATCATGTGAGAGCATAGGAAATGCCTTACTAAATTTAGGTATACCACGCCCACCACTTCTCTCTTATCCACAAGACATTTTATCCTACCAATATATATGTATACAGGACTCGAAAAACTATGTAATCTACTCGCCATGGGCGAGTAGATTCCAGCCCGGCTCTCCATTTACTGGCGGTGCGTGCATACGCAATGCGGCTCTTTCACATGCTCAGTGTGGGGCTGGCAAGCGGCTTTTGCCGCCGTTTGTCAAGCCCTGTATGTATATATAAACAGCAGTGAATGTTGCTGGTATTTTTTTTTAAATAAATTTCACCCAGCACTGGCACTAAAACACAATGCCAGGGCCTAATAAAATTGTGAAGTTCACTAAAATCATGTTATGTGCTAGTAGGAATGGGATGGTTGTGGCATGGTATAGATTTTCATTTGCTCCCTTTTTTGTAAAATAATTTTCCCGTGCTAAAGCCCTCTACCCATGCTTCACTGCCTCTACCTTTTACTGTAAAACATTTCTTTGCCCATACTCAACTGCTTGCTTTTTGTTCATTTATGTACCCCATAAGCATGAAGTAGCCAATCGTTAAGGCCCTGATTCAGAAAAGCACTTAATCTCATGCTTAATGTTAAATCTGTGAGTAGTCCCATTGAATTTAGTGGGGATACTCGTATAAATAAAAGTGAGCAAATGTCTTTAGCAATTCCTGGGTAAAGGTCATTTAATAGTCTGTCGAACATTCTAAATATAACCATAAGTTTTCTTATACTATACAATACTGGTCTGCCTGTAAATGATTGTAGACATGTCAAGGCAGGTACCTATTCATTGTTCAGCTCAGATCACCCATTACAATTGTATGATGCTATGTAAGAATTATAGGATCTTGTCTTTTGAGCAAAACAGCCAGAACTGAGCAAGATGTCTTGATACATGTGTGCTATCAGTGGGGTTGAAAGTACAAGGAGAGAGGCAAGCAATGATAATGTTATTTCACTTTAATAGTTTCATAGATTTTATTTAACTAGTCTTTAACTGTTTTCAGGGAATTAAAGGTTAGAGTGGATTTGGACCCAGCTTATTGCACTCATTCTGCATTATAAATCTTTCATCATTAAAATGATCAGATCAAACATAGTGCTGCAGTCTAGTACTTTATAGACTTCTACAGAGACAATTAGTCACAGTAATTACTTTGACTGCTTTACATTTTCTCTCACTACCATTTCACCCATCCTGTTTCATCACTTCCCAGATCTATTGATGTGCACTAAAATATTACGAGAGATTTTTTGGTTAGATTAAACTTACAACAACAAAGGAAATATTAGTAAATGAATGCAACATTAAAAATAAACAAACAAAAACAATCCTATGTACCCTCCAAGAATCTATTTCTTGGTATTAATGGATTAATGTTCTTCAAGAGCAGGTTCCTATGAGAAAATCATTATCAACCATGTAGTGCTGCAAGCTATTTTGGATAATTCAAATGGAAAAATAATAATTTATCTAACCTGTAGATAAAAAATTTGAACAAAAAAACCATATAGAGCAGAGTGGGCAACCTGTAGCCCATAAGGATTCTATGTGTGGCCCACCACATATTTTATTTACCATCGTCCATATGCAGGATTGCCAGATTCTGCTGGTTGTCATCTGTGTAGGTTTTTTTCTCTACTAGTATTACTAAAGTGACATGTATGTAAAGCAAGGGCATGTGAAGTAAGGTGCAGTCTAATTGCGCACATTTCCTGTAAGAGCTGTACACTCCCTCTGCATCCAATCAAAGCGCTGCTACGGTTCAGTTGACACATCCTGCAAATTCTAGGTAAGCAAGTGCAGTTAGCAAATCTTAAAATAGTCTTTGAAACAATTGTGTGGCCCTTTGACATGAAGGAGGGCCACTCATGTGACCTACTCACTAGCCCAGGTTGCCCATCGCTGATAGAGTTTATAGAATATGGTTGTATAATCTGTAAACACATAGCACTATTGTATCTATTTCTGATTTTTTTTGTTTAAATGCTCCAAAAATGTTGATGGAAAAATATACTTTTTTACATGCCCCTAATTTCTAAGTATTTTATTCATGTTTCAAATATTATGGCTTACTAACAGAATAAATACTGTGGCAGAAATAGCTTTTGTATGGTTAGGTCTGCTTTTTTAAAAAAATTTCTCTTGTATGTATCCACCAAAGCAATGCTCAGGCGTAGAGATGTAAGTGACTAGTCAAGTAGTCACTCCCCACCCCCTACTTGCTGCCTCTATCAGAAAGAGGCAGCAAGGAGGGGAGAAGAGGGAGTGCTAGGAGAAGCCAGCTTAAAAGCCAGTTCCCTCCAGCTCTGTGGAAGGGGGCAGGAGCGCAGCAACAACGTTCCCCCTTTGAAATATACAAGAGTTCCCACTAGGCTCTTGTAAATTTCAAAGCAGAAATGCTTCATGGAGTCTGGGGTCAGTGGGGGACTAAGGTTCCCCCAGTGGCCCTGAACTCCACATGGCATTTCAGTCTTCAAAATATACATTTCAAAGGCGGAATGATGTACAGCACTTCTACCTTTGAACTGTAGCAAGAGTCAGGCAGGTTCTTGCTACATTTCAAAGCGAAAACATCCCCTTATCACTAATTGAATAGTCGATGGAAAACCAATCGACTCTTTGGTTAGTTGATTAATCTCATTTTAGCATCCCTAGTCAGGGGAAGAGAAGAAGTAATAATTTTGAAGAATTGTACTTTTGTGTAATAGACTCCCTCTCCCTCTCTGCCTGAAGTACAGAACAGAATCTTGTAATGTCAAAAACAAATTTGACATTAAATAATTAATAAAAGGAAAAGGAAAAAAAATCACACTTTTCCTCTAATATTCTTCAAACTCCATAAAAACAGATGCAATAAAATCATAAAATTTCTGGAAGAGTTTGCTCTTTCAAATGTAGTCTCCATTTACATTATGTTAGCTAGTACTTGTGGATGGTTTCCAGCTTTAGGAATAGAGGTGGGAAATGGGATTTATTTTACATATTTTGGGGAAGTAATTTGGGGCAATAAATTAACTCTGTCAAATACACTTGATACCTCTGGCTGCACACTAAAATTGTAATCTCAGAAGCTGCTCCAAGTGTGCTGACCTAATGAAGTCAGTAGGCTCTGTACAAATACAGGGATCCTTTTACATGGAACACCTTGTAGGATTGTGGTCTGTAGTGTTCATTTGTTACACAGCATTCCTAATGCCCATTCATTTTTATAGGAGCTGTACATGTGGAATATAGGGAGAGTGCAGTTTTACACAGTTGGATTGCAAAGCTGAAATAGAGAATACTTGGCTTTTGTTTTATAGTTTCCGTGCTTCCTGGCAACAAAATAAAGTAAGGCACTGGACTAGTTAATACACGGGCTAAGTAAATAATATCTGAAATCATGGTGGACTGTGGCTAGACATGGAGTATGTGATAAAACCTGTGGAATTCCGGAAGAGAACTGTGGCTCTATCTTGACCTCAAAAGTAGATTGAAAGGTCCAAATTTGCCACCTTCAGCTAATGAGGATAATTATCTATCAGCCTTTAAGTAGAATTTTACTTCAGGCATATTCTTACACTATTTATTTTCATAAGCACTTATCTGAGCAAGGGTGAATCACTGAGATTTGTTTGATCACAAAATGGAATGGGTGTGGATTAGAAACAGCAGTAGTTTATAGTGTTTAGGTCAGAGAGAAGTTATATGGTATCATTTCTTATCTGGTGAAATACAGAGTTTGAATATTGAATAGTAGTCTGAGTATGTGAAGGAATATCCACAGTAAAAATAGTCTTATCAATGCATGAGATATTTCTAGAAAAAAATGGAATAGCAACCAGATTTGTATCCATTGCAGTATGAAGGCAATTTCTGAACAGGAGAAAAAGGCTAAATGTATCCAGTGTAGTGCTCAATGCAAATTATTTCCCCTGTTCTAACTTACAAACTGATTTACTTCACTGGTGTTGCATGTGTATAAAAGAGGGCAAACTTTGGTTTTGTATGTGACCACACAGTTTTTCCTTCTTACTTGCCCTATTTTCCATTATATAAATGTGATATTGCCTATGGGTTGTTGTCAATGCCATAGTACAGAATCATTGCTTTTTCAAATTAAATATTTTGCCATTAGTATGTGAAGATGTACCATATCCAAATGTTTTTTCCCACTCAGAGCTGCCAAACTCTCATTTAAAAGCATGAATGTCAAATGACCAGTCGGTATCATGATGATGGCCCATTAAAACTCCTCAAGAACACTCATGGACTACATATGCCACTCAGCTCCATCTACAAGAGCAACTGCTTCTGTGCTCTTCCTTTAACTGAGTTAATCTTAATGGGCTTGTTGCACATTTCCTTGCAGTCGCAGTGCTCTTATTAAAATGGGAATGGGGGAAAGCAGAGGTTTTGGATTGCAGCCTCTGCAGATGTAGAGAATGGAGAGGATCCAACAAGGAGATTTATATCTCTGGATATGTGACATTACATATTATGTATATATTTAGTTGAGTGACATTGCTTGAGAGGAAAAAATTGTGTACATGTTACTGAATGTGTGTGAGTTGGCTGCCCTTATCACATCCAGTGTTCTGTATTTTCTTATTAATTATTCAATCACAGTCTTTAAATGACAGTACCTCATATTCCTAGGGGTTCTCTGTCATCTGAACTTGGTCTTTCATTTAGAAGCCTTGAGGGTGTATTTAGATTATACAGGCAGTCCCCGGGTTACGTACAAGATAGGGACTGTAGGTTTGTTCTTAAGTTGAATCTGTATGTAAGTCGGAACTGGCGTACAGAATCAACTTAAGAACCCCAGGCATCCCAAGTCAGCTGCTGCTGAAACTGATCAGCAGCTGATTCCAGGAAGCCCGGGGCAGAGCAACTCTGCCTCGGGCTTCCTGTAGTCAGCGCTGGTCAGTTTCAGCAGAAGCTGACTTGGGGACGCCTGGGGCAGAGCAGCTGGGGTGCTGCTGGGTTGCTCCAGTAGCGCCGCTCCTCGGTGCTACTCGACCAACCCAGCAGCACCCCATCTGCTCTGCCCCAGGCATCCTGACTCAGCCGCTGCTGAAACTGACCAGCAGCGGCTGAATCAGGACCTGGGGCAGAGCAGCTGGGGTGCTGCCGGGTTGGTCCAGTAGTGCCCAGAGCGGCGCTGCAGGACCAATCGGCAGCGCCCCAGCTGCTCTTCCCCAGGGTCCAAAACAAAAGCCTGGTCTGCTGGGGGGGGCACACTAGCTGCGCCCCTCCCCAGCAGACCAGGGACACGGGGAGCAGAGCCGCAGCGGCAGCGGGGTGCCGCGCCTCTGAGGCTTTGCTCTGGCAAAGTCTCAGAGGCGCGGGACCCCGCCGGGTGCCCCTGGTCTGCTGGAGACGGTCTCCAGCAGACCAGGGGCACCGGAGCAGCTTACAAACGGGGCTTTCTCGCCCCGGAGCTCGCAGGTAGCAATCCGCCACCTCGACCTCTGGGGCGAGAAAGCCCCGTTCATAAGTGCAGATCCGACATAAGTCGGATCCGCGTAAGTCGGGGACTGCCTGTAACTGAATTTTTTTGAGGAGTAGGTTTAAAAATATTGGTACTTCTTCAGTGGATTATGATTGAATAATAATCTATCAACTAATACAGATGTCTTTGCATCAACATTTCTTTATGTTAGTGTTGAGATGGGTCCCAGGGTGTTTAAAAATATATGTGATATTAGCACCGTATAATACCAGCTGGAAAGGGATGACAGGTTTGGTGCTTCCTAGAAGTTCTTTGGCTACTTAAAGATTGAGAGTACTAGTACTATTAATAAAAAGGGGAAGTCTTTTTAAAAGAAATTTGTAATGCTTGTGGAAGTTGGAGGCTTGGCAGTGTGGGAAGGTGAAGACTTCCTTATTTACAGTATTGGTGTTTCATGGCTTTTGTAGTGCATGCATCACCAAATTGTCCCATCAAAATGTTTCAACCCTTGACCTGTAGGCAGCAGAACAGACAGGATCACTGTGCCCCTGGGTGAGGTTGGGGAGGGATGACTTTGTGCCCCCAGAAGGAGTGGAGCCTCAAGCAGAAGGGGCATGTCTAGAGTAGCCAACTACAAGTACTGCCTGGATGACCCATTACCCCACCCTTCCTCACCAGCCCTCAGAGCTGTCCAGACTGTGCAGCATGGGGTTGTAGAGCACAGTACACTGTGCTCTCACAGCAAGTCTAAAGGGCCAAGGGCTCTGACCGCTGCCGAAGTAGCAACAGCGGTAGCTGGGAGCCTTGGGCCCTTTAGCATTGCCAGGCCTGGGGGCAAGTGCCTCTTTTGTTCCCTCATCAGAAGGCCTGCCTGTAGGAGTGAGAGGACAGATGAGTCTTCTTGTCTGTTCAAAATTTGGCCTTGAAATAGCAGCTGTATTTCTTGTGAGGAAAGGAATAAAGTTCTTATTTTTTATCTCTCTGATGCAGCACCTATTCTCAGCTATAGCTCTAGCACCATAAAAGGGCTATAATGCTTCCCTAACAGGATGAGTAAATAATCATCCAGTGTTAGTATCACACTGGGTCACAGCTGAGAATATCAGATTCAGGACAAACTGCTGAGAAATAAGGCAGTATCACTCCCGAACCAGTGGTTATTCTATCATGAGATATACCAAGCCATTAACAAAAGTAAAAGTCTGTCTCACCACACTGGTTAACAGTAAGTCTAAAATGCAGTTTCCTTAGGCATTCCAGCCCTTGTTTTACCATCCAGAGGACTCTAGATGGGTAGAACCCTACCAAATTTACTGCCATGAAAAACATGCCACAGACCATGAAATGTGGTCTCCCCACATTAAATCTGATCTTCTGTATGCTTTTGCTCTACACATTGTATTTCTCAGATTGGAGGTCCTGACCCAAAAGGGAATTGCAGGGGGGTTGCCAGGTTTTTTTAGGGGGGCCGCAGTATTGCCACCCTTACTTCTGTGCTGCTGCCTTTGGAGTTGGAAGGCTGGAGAGTGGTGGCAATTCACTGAAGGTTCAGCTTTGCAGGCAGCATCTCAAAAGTATGCATTGCAATAGCATCCCATACCATCCTTATTTCTGCAGTGCTGTTGGTTGCAGCTCTGCATTGTTAGCTGGGATCTCAGCTAGCAGCGACTACTTTCCAGTTGCCCAGCCCTGAAGGCAGACCTGCCACCAGCAGGAGCACAGAAGTAAGGGTAACAGTACTGCAATCCATCTCCCAACAATAACCTTGTGACCCCTCCACTCCTTTTTTGGTTAGGACCTCTACAATTACAACACCATGACACTTCAGATTTAAATAGCCAAAATAATGAAATCTTGGGATTTTAAAAAACCCATAACCATGAAATCGGCCAAAATGAACCCTGGATTTCAGAGAGTCCAAATGATGAGTGGTTATCAATAACCAATTTAATAGCATAAAGGATCCTTTAATCCCTAGAAGCCAGCCACATGGCCAGGTCAATTTTTAACTCAGATTACTCAATCATCTATACTATTGCCAATCCTTTAATATTATATTGTAGTATTGCAAAATCTAAGACCTGGTCTACACTAGACAAAAAGGTCAAATTAAGATACACAACTTAATTACGTAGTAGGAGTCAATGCATCTTAATTTGCATTTCTGCACCATCCACACAGTAGGAGGCCAATGTAATAAACACTCCCATCAGTTTCCTTTATTCCTCATGAGGAGCAGGAGTACTGGCACCAACGGTTGTGCCCTCTGAGTTTGATTTTGAAGGTCTTCACTAGACCCTCTAAATTGAACCCCAGAAGATCAGTCATGGCAGGATTGATCTTCTGCATAGTATAGACATGGCCTAGGGATTTATTTATAAGAGGAAAGAAAAGAAAGGAGAATTACATTTGTTAAGGAAGTCATATACATATAATTATTGCAAAAGTCTTGGATCAGGTGTGTAGCAGTGATATTATACACTGCTATCTTGTAAAATTTGTGGTAACTTGCAAAAGTTTGGAAAGTCCTCTGTCCATAGTAAATATGCTCTTTTTAGTTGAAATACATAGTCCAGAGATCATAGCAGGAAAGAGGCAAAATGGAGATGCTTCCAGGGTCTTTTTTACTTTTATTCCATGTGGAAGTTCTGCTTAGTTTGGGGGAAATTAGAAGATGGAGTTCCTGGTCATATGAGTAAGTGACATGCCCTTGCATGTTTTGATGACTCATAGATGCAGCCATTACACATATTTTGGCCAAAGGATCAACAGGAAGGGTGAGCAGGTAGGGACAAGCCTCTGCTATGGCCTGTTGTGAGATTTAAATGTTATTTAAAGAGCCATCAGCTTGAATAGTTAATCTACAATGTGCTAGTGAAACTGTATGTAAATTACCTTGTGGCTATTCTCTCAAGAACAAAAACATTTGAAATACAGATTTATAGGGTCACTATTCATAACTTGAGATACAAAAATGACACATGCATAAGAAACAGGATAATCATAGTCAGCAAATCATAATTTACCACTGATACCTTACATGACATGCATTGTTCAAGATTTGTTGCAATTGTCTAAGAGTGGCAATATTAATTATATAAATGGTCTTATTTCAGTCATACAGCATTGCAAAAGCAAAGTCAGTTGGCTGGAGTAGGCACAGCC
This sequence comes from Pelodiscus sinensis, assembly GCF_052426305.1. NCBI lineage: Eukaryota > Metazoa > Chordata > Testudines > Trionychidae > Pelodiscus > Pelodiscus sinensis. The sequence goes on from NC_143053.1 coordinate 91,663,091, forward strand.
ATCCCTATGCCATTCTCTCTGACTGCCCATTATATCAGAAGGACTTCAGGGTCAGGATATGATGCAGAAATCATCAGCAAGCACAGAGGCCCTTAAAAGTCCTCTCAAAACTGGCAGAATTTAGAACAGCACTACTCTAAGTTACTCCAGGGGCTGCAGTGACCCATGGCAGACTTGGAAGTTAGTGAAGCACAAAAGTTGCTGGAAGCCATATTTCCTTCCATTTTACCACTTAGTTGTGCTGCTCAGAACTCTGGAATAGCTGAGAAGCTGAACCCGTGACTAAATTTTGAAGAAAAAAAAAGGTCTTATTCTTTACCTTGATCTGTGCATGTGTGCTTACTTGTATTTTTCCTTTTTTTCTGTTGCACCTGATTCTGCTGATTCTCAACCTTATAAAATGTATTGCATCCTTCATTGCACCTCTTAATATATGATTTAACTCTTAATACACAATTTTTTTCCTTTGAGACATAATTTCTTTGTAAGCAAGGGTACTTACAACAAACATGTGCAGTTACATGATGTTTGTCCAGCAACAGAAAATGAGATTGACATTTATTTTTGGCTTATTTTCTCTTTTGCCATCTCCATTGTACTTTATTTTTCCCTTCCATTCCTTTTCACTTTCTATCTCTCCTTTTATTTTTCCTCTTGACATTTGCTGCCCCAGTGCCTCTCCTCCTTTTTCTGTTGCCCGTCTGACCTCCATGTTTGGTGTGCCTATCCCTTCTTGTCGACATTTGCTTTTCTCTCACTCTCCCCATATATGGTTGGCCGTGTCCTGTCTACTCTATTCTTTTTTCCCTGACTTCTTTTCTCCTCGCATCATACTGCCCCACTTCCTGACCCATGTGTCTATGTTCTCTATTATCTCTGGATTTCTGATCATGCCTGTGCATTGCAAAGCCAATACTAGTCTCTTTTTCCACATATACTCCAATTGGCACCTGTTCCTCATGTATCTTCAGAGCAGTGTCCAACAGATGCTATGGTGTTTCCTTTTGTGTTGCCCATAGTGAATGTGTGTTTACTGTTGTTCTTCTTCCGCTACTTCTATGCAGTCTCTGCTCTTACATGACAATAGAAAGATCCCATAGCAACAGAGCCAAATACACATGGCTAGTATGTGCCCTTGTAGCATAATTATCTACATTGGTTCCATTCAAGCATTGATGGCATAGCCTTGTGAACCAAGACAAAAGCTAAACCTTTCAAAAGTATATTATTTGAAATAGGTTTTTTTCCTTAACATACCCTCATTAAGAGTATACTTATTTTTATACATCCATTTATATTTGATGCTTTTCTCTTTTCTTTTGTCCCTTCTCTATATTGGTTCTTATTCTAAAAAAGAGAACGTAGAATCGTGTTTTCCCCTTTTTATCCTAGCATTGTACAGCAATGTAACATAAAATAAAGAAAATAAAGAAGGAAACATTTGCCCTCCAGGAGTTGTTCCGCAGTGTTCTTTGGGAGCAGATTGCTAAAAGAAAATCATTATCATCTGAGAAGAACTGTGGCTAGCTCCTGGGTGAGAGGTGAATGATGTGAATTACAAGCCTTTGCTGATGTCAGTTATGTGTATTACAATTATCTATTTCTATTTCTCATGACTTTGTGATAAGGAAAAATGGCAAATGATGCGATATGGTTAGATTTTCAAAAGTGTTCAGTATTCAAGAACTCATTTTGGGAACTGTAAGGTCAATATGTGGGTGAGAGGCAAAAAGAGAGAGCACCCTCATTGTAGCAGGAACATGACAAGTCTCCAAATCAAATTTAACTTTGACACTAGCATTACATAGACCATATTTCATTTCAGATTTAAACTTTTACTCAGGGTGGAGATTTTTCCAGTTCACTCAGTCAGTCACTTAACCCTCCCATATAACAAACATTATAAAAGTACAGGACTATGTAGAACTTTAAAGACTAACAAGATGGTTTATTAGATGATGAGCTTTCGTGGGCCAGACCCACTTCCTCAGATCAAATAGTGGAAGAAAATTGTCACAACCATATATACCAAAGGACACAGTTAAAAAAATGAACACATATGAAAAGGACAAATCAAATTTCAGAACAGAAGGGGGATGGGGGGAGGTAAATGTCTGTGAGCTAATGATATTAGAGGTGATATTTGGGGAAGCTATCTTTGTAATGGGTAAGATAACTAGATCCTTTCATAGAATAATAGGACTGGAAGGGACCTCAAGAGGTCATCGAGTCCAGCCCCCCGCCCTCAAGGCAGGACCAAGCTCCGTCTACACCATCCCTGACAGATGTCTATCTAACCTGTTCTTAAATATCTCCAGAGAGGGAGATTCCACCACCTCCCTTGGCAATTTATTCCAATATTTGACCACCCTGACAGTTAGGAATTTTTTCCTAATGTCCAATCTAAACCTCCCCTGCTTCACTTTAAGCCCATTACTCCTTGTCCTGTCCTCAGAAACCAAGAGGAACAAATTTTCTCCTTCCTCCTTGTGACACCCTTTTAGATATTTGAAAACCGCTATCATGTCCCCCCTTAATCTTCTTTTTTTCAAACTAAACAAGCCCAGTTCATGAAGCCTGGCTTCATAGGTCATGTTCTCTAAACCTTTAATCATTCTTGTCGCTCTTCTCTGTACCCTTTCCAATTTCTCCACATCTTTCTTGAAATGTGGCGCCCAGAACTGGACACAGTACTCCAGCTGAGGCCTAACTAGTGCAGAGTAGAGCGGCAGAATGACTTCACAAGTTTTGCTTACAACACACCTGTTGATACAACCTAGAATCATATTTGCTTTTTTTGCAACAGTGTCAGACTCAGGTGTAAAGTGTCGAATTTTAGCATGAATAAACAGTTCATTACCCATTACAAAGATAGCTTCCCAAATTATCATCTCTAATATCATTAGCTCACAGACATTTACCTTCCCCACCCCATCCCCTTTCTGTTCTGAAATTTGATTTGTCCTTTTCATATGTGTTCATTTTTTTAACTGTGTCCTTTGGTATATATGGTTGTGACAATTTTCTTCCACTATTTGATCTGAGGAAGTGGGTCTGGCCCACAAAAGCTCATCATCTAATAAGCCATCTTGTTAGTCTTTAAAATGCTACATAGTCCTGTATTTTGTTTCAGCTACACCAGACTAACATGGCTACATTTCTATCACTATTATAAAAGTATATATTTTATAGGAAAGTGTAGAAAATTTTAAATTAACAAACACAACCCAAAGTGCCAGTACAAATGATAATATGAAATATATGGCAAGCTTACGCAGTTACAATAAAATACAAGAATAAATCCTATTTTTTTACAAATGTACGAAGCAGCATTGTTGTTTTGTGACCATTGCAAAAAACAAGATCAGGGGTGGGAGATATGGGGGAGAGAAGGAAGCAAATACAGTCTTTGCTAAGATAATTTTAATTTCATCTTTGGACAATTTAATATTTTAAAAGTGACTTTTAGTTTCATCTACAGCATGTGGCTGTGCATTCCCTCCCAACCTCATTCTCAGCTTTGCCAGTAGAATGGCAGTAGATAGTTCTGAGTGTGTCCCCTTCACTCCACAAGCTAATTCCAGTCTGTCTGGTGAGATGAGTGTGTGTGAAGAATGGAGAGAAGGTTGCTACCAGAGAACTCAAAACTTTTGCCTTGGAAACTGCTATTATGTCCTCTCTCAATTTTCTTTCAGTCTTCCCTCATAGCTCATGTCTTCTAGACCTTTAATAATTTTTGTTGATTCTCTTCTCTTTTACATTTAGGGTATGTCTACACTAGCCCCCTAGTTTGAACTAGGGAGGGTAATGATGGCGACTGAAATTGCAAATGAAGCGCAGGATTTAAATATCCTGCACTTCATTAGCATGTTCCCAGGTGATCGCCATTTTGGAAACTGACTAGCCTGGAATAACTGCCCGCATCTACACGTGGCAGAGAAGCGCAATTCCGAGATAAACCCCTTAGTTTGAATTAATAGTTTAACCTCATTCCAATAAACCACAGTTATTCCACGAGGTTTAACTGTTAATTCGAACTCAGAGGTTTATCTCAGAATCGCACTTCTCTGCTGCGTGTAGACACGAGCAGTTATTCCGGGCTAGTCAGTTTCCAAAATGGCGATCACCCGGGAACATGCTAATGAAGTGCGGGATATTTAAATCCCGTGCTTCATTTGCAATTTCGGTCGCCATCATTAACCTCCCTAGTTCGAACTAGGAGGCTAGTGCAGACATATCCTAAATGTAAAAGAGAAGAGAATCAACAAAAATTATTAAAGGTCTAGAAGACATGAGCTATGAGGGAAGACTGAAAGAAAATTGAGAGGGGACATAATAGCAGTTTCCAAGTATCTAAAAAGGTGTTACAAGCCGGAGGGAGAAAAATTGTTCCCTTGGCTTCAGATGATAGGACGAGAAGCAATGGGCTTCAACTGCAGCAAGAGAGGTTTAGGTTGGACATTAGGAAAAACTTCCTAACTGTCAAGATGGTTAAACACTGGAATAAATTTCCTAGGGAGGTTGTGGAGTCTCCATCATTGGAGATATTTATGAGCAGGTTGGATAGACATGTAAGGGATGATCTAGATGGTGCTTGGTCCTGCCGTGAGGGCAGGGGACTGGACTTCTTGATCTCTCGAGGTCCCTTCAAGTTCTAGTATTCTATGAAAACATTAAGGGTATGTCTAGACTACATGCGTCTGCCGACAGAGGCATGTAAAAAAGGCTACCTGACGTAGTCAATGAAGCCGGGATTTAAATATCCCCGGCTTCATTAAAATAAAAATGGCTGCCATGCTGTGCCAGTGCAGCTGATCATCGGCACAACGCGCGAGTCAAGATGCGGATCAGTCGACAAGGGAAGCCTTCGTCGAGCGCTCCTGTAAACCTTGTTTCACGAGGCATAAGGGAGCAGTTGACAAAGGCTTCCCTTGTCGACTGATTCGCATCTTGACTCATGTGCTGTGCCAACGATCAGCTGAGCCAGCACAGCGCGGTGGCCATTTTTATTTTAATGAAACCGGGATATTTAAATCCCGGCTTCATTGACTACGTCGGGTAGCCTATTTTACATGCCTCTGTTGGCCGACGCATATAGTCTAGACATACCCTAAGAGTCCAAAATTATAGAGCCAAGACAGAGAGTTCCACCATTTTGTCTTTCTTTATTACCTCCCCCAATACTTATCTTCCTATCCCCCATCATCTCTGCTCAATTCTAGTGTTGAGACAGATGAGCAGGTGAATTTGTGTCATCTGCACAGCACAGAGATTTATGGAAGACAAATCAGTTCTCCTTTGTCCCCCATCCTTTTCTCATGCTTTTTCATAGTGGGATGGGAAAGGAGTGAAATTTGATGATTCTTCCTCAAGAAATTTTCTCAGTTGTACTGAGAATAAGTATCTCTCTATAGCTGATTTAAGGCCTAACATCTAGAGCTCTGTATGGATACAATTTTTTTTATCTGTACCTGCAAAAATGAGCACAGATATCCATTCCAACTGCGGGTGTGGATATTGGTGGTTATAAAGTAAATATCCACAGAGTTATAGAGTTTTACCAATATTACTAAATCTCTGAATACTTCAGCTTCTCATAATCTTTTTCTCTCCCTGTTTCTCACCACAGCCTTTGTGATCCTGTTGGTGGTGGAAAGCCTGCCAGCTCCTCCTGTTCTTTCTGTCTCTGTGTTTTCTACCAAGCCTCAGGCTTTGCATCTCTGGACCTTGAAATGAAACAATAGCCATTAACAATCCTGTCACCATGAGGAACAGCTTCAGATATAGATTTAAAAAGTATTTAATGCTAAAAAGAGGAAGACAAGAAGATTAGCATTCCATCTGTTTTGAGGGATTCTAAACTCAGGGAAATAGCAAACTATGCCTCCAGAAATGAGAGAGAGCCTTGCTGGTCAGACAAAAGGACTCTAGCACACAGGTATCCATAGTTATTAATGGAAATAGATTTCTAGCTCAGTAGGAGATGCTACAACAGCAAACTATATTGCTAAGTAATGCAAAATGATGTTATTATTGAGCATATCAATTGCAAGCTACAAGATGGCTAAAAGAGAGATTTAGTGTAAGTGAGTCTGAAAGATATGGATGAATCATTTCTGAATGGCAGAAGAACGGTTGTCTGAACTAAATAAATAGAAATGCAGCAGGCCAGACTATACCCTAAGCTTTAGTCCTGCAGGTTCAGCAGCACCCATCGGTGTAACTGAGGATATAGTTTATTATTTTGTTACTGAAGTAGTGTCTTTGCTGTTCATTATCTAAAGAGCTTGTTCACACAAAGGCATATAAGAATATTTGGAAGGGTTTTTTGGGGGGGAGGGGTGGGGAGAGAGGGGCTTGATCCTGTGAAGTGCTAGGTGGCCTTTATTCCTGTTGATTTCAGTGAAAGATAAGATCTTTTATCAACTTGCAGTGTCAAGCCCACAGTGAAAAATAATTGTCATTAGTGATACACGGGCCTAAAAAGTGTGTGTAGTTTAAATAATGACCAAACTGCTGGAGAACTCATTTCCAGCAGGCTAACATGACCCCAGGATCTTTTTAGGGTTATGGCAACATTTTCCTCCTGTTGAGGTTGAATTCTGTGTATTTTTTTTTAGAGCCTGATGACTTCGCTTTTAGCTCTCGAGCTCTTCTGCACAATGCGTGCTAGGGAATATTAAACCATAGAACCTTCAAAACCTAACAGAGGTTTTTGGGGCTCAGCTGAGAGGCATCTGGGCCCATTCAATAAATCTCAGAAGACGGAACTTGGGCTAGATCCCCAGGTGTGGGGTTATGGGAGCTAGCTAATATGAGGGATTGACAAAAGGTAAACTTGAGTGGAGGCAGCAGGGATTGGTTTGAGGCATGTAGTCTCTTCATGAAATGAAGAGATCAGAAATACTTGTGCTTAGAGAAAGTAATGAAGACCATTCCCACTTAATTATGGCCTCTTGCAAAGAAATCAGTGGCTGGTTGTTTAAGACAGCTCTCTGAAGTGAAGGTCAATGGATTTCCTACAAAGTGTGCTTAAAAGGCGATACAATAGGAGAACTTCAGAATGCGAGTGGGCAAAACTTCCAAACCCTTTGGATCCTTGGGACCACCCCCTCAGCAGAGATATGATTAATTCATGTTACTCAACTGGATCCCTTCTCTGCTAAAATTATAATTCATTTGCACTGCTACTGCCTGGACCCTCTTTTAGGTTTCTATGCTAGATCTCTTTTGGATTTCTGTGTGAGAAATTGCAAAGGGAGTCAAAGGCCTGTTGGAGACAGAGAGCAAGACTAGTCTACCTGACATCCAGTCTGAATTGCAGAAATTCTCTGTAGCTCTCCATACATAATTCCAGAGTAGGGTTTCCTTCGGAAACAGCTGGCAAAGAGTTTTGCCAAGTTCTCCATCTCCTTCTCCATATCAATCCCCTGGGATCAACCCAAATCACTTACAAAGCCAAATATTTAGTCCTCCCAATGCTCTCAAAGTACTTTGCTGATTTTTGTTAGGCCTTAGACTTTGGTATGGGTAAATGTCATTATTCTCCTTTTGGATAGGGAAACTGAATAACTGACAATATGACTAGTCCACAGCCACATTAATAGTCAATGGCAGAGAGAGAAGTAAAACCCGGAACTCCTGGGTCTAAATCTCTCTGCCATTGACTATTAATGTGACAATATACAAGGTGGCTTTGTCTAGACTGGCAAGTTTTTCCACAAAATCATCTGCTTTTGGGAAAAACTTGCCAGCTGTCTACACTGGCCGCTTGAATTTCCGCAAGAACACTGACGATCTCATGTAAGATCGTCAGTGTTCTTGCGGAAATACTGTGTTGCTCTCGTTCGGGCAAAAGCCCTCTTGTGCAAATCATTTATGCAAGAGGGCCAGTGTAGACGGCACAGTACTGTTTTGCACAAAAAAAGCCCCGATGGCTAAAATGGCGATCGGGGCTTTTTTTGCGCAAAAGCGCGTCTAGATTGGCACGGACGCTTTTCCACAAAAAGTGCTTCTGTGGAAAAGCGTCCATGCCAATCTAGATGCTCTTTTCCAAAATGCTTTTAACGGAAAACTTTTCCGTTAAAAGCATTTCTGGAAAATCATGCCAGTGTAGACATAGCCAGTGAGTTAGACCTAAAGCAAGGCTGATGTGTACTTTCTCCCGCTAATATTAATCTGGATCCTTTGAGTGCAGTTGAAATTTTTACATTGTTTATTACATGGAACTTTCATTTTTCTCCTGCTGGTACTAAAATACTTGAAAGAAAGTGTTTAAACAAATTCCTTAGGGTATTCTTATAAATTAAGAACATAACACATCCATCTGTGGTGATACAGGGTTTTCCCTAGGGTTACATAAGTAAGGAGTGCATGAGGCACCGCTTTTAAAGGTTTAGTAGTACAAAATATTCTGTAATTTCAATAAAACAAAATGTGTAGTGAGTGTAGCTCACCCACAGCCTGAATTCTCTAGTATCAGAGAACATTGCTGGTCACTCTTTCAGACCATGGGGTATCAGTAATCAGACTCCAGTCCATCTATTAACATTGGTAGAAGGAGCCATACTGCAACTGCATAAATTGTAGATAGTCCAAGGATATAAGCTAGGTAAAGTATAAGTAATAGGTAGCTCTTTATCCATTTGAAAAACTCAAAACTCATCTCAGATTTTTCACCACTGGAATGACACAGGCCTTTTGCAATTGTATTACTCAGATAGCAATTTTCTGCCCATGAATTCTGGCAGTGATTACAATACTAGTGATACTCCCAGATGAGGAAAAAAAATATTAGTGATGGAAAGAATGATAATGATGAGGGTAAAGTGCAAACAGGCTGAACATGCATTTGATATGGGGTGAAAGATATTCAAAGAGGATAAAAGAAGCAAACAGTTTGAACATCTTTGTCATTCTCGTCTTTTAACAAAACAGCAGGTGCTAAGTTTTTTACTTGTTCCCTACTGAAATGGTGAGTTTTTTTAAATTGATTGAGGCTTTATTAAGGAGGGAGAGAGTTGGGGATGTTTTATTTTCTTAGTTGATTACCCACTGCTATTGTGCTAATGAGTAGTTGAAAACATTGTAAATGCTGGAATATGAAAATGGGTGTCTGAGGGCACAAAAGAGGTAAAGAAACTGTGGTAGAGTTAAAGATTGCTGGCATGGTCTGGACTGATACAGAGGCATTAAGGAGGGGAGTGTGTGTAGTTGATAGGATTAACCAATAAACCCGGTTTATCAGTTAGTATTTTATGCTAATGTAAACACTAACAGTTAGTCATTTACTATATGCGAACATCCCGAGTGCATCTAGACTGGCAAGATTTTCTGCAAAAGTAGACGCTTTTGCACAAAAACTTGCCAGCTGCCTACACTGGCCACTTGAATTTGCGCAAGAGCACTGACGTTCTAATGTAAGAATTCAGTGCTTCTTGCGCAAATACTTTGACGCTCCCGCTCAGGGATAAGCCCTCTTGCGCAAGAATACTTGCGCAAGAGGGCCAGTGTAGACAGGCACCTTAATATTTTGCGCAAGAAAGCCTGATGGCTAAAATGGCCATCGGAGCTTTCTTGCGCAAAAGCGCGTCTAGATTGGGCACGGAGGCTTTTGCGCAAAAGGACTTTTTGCGCAAAAGCATCCATGCCAATCTAGACGCTCTTTTGTGGAAATGCTTTTAACAGAAAAACTTTTCAGTTAAAAATAATTCTGCAAAATCATGCCAGTCTAGTTTTGAATGTAATTTTGTGAACTTCATTTTGGTCTCAATGAAATTATCATTTTGAGCACTAGCACAAGTTTTTGCAGGCTGGTAAGAGTTCTCCTCATTTTCTTGAGAGGAAATTGAGTCAGAGAAGTGAAGTGACTGGTTCAAGCCCAAGCGATGTGTTAGTAGCAAAGCAAAACTCCTTGATTCTCAAATCTATTCTGATTTTCCCAGTTTATGTTATACAGAGAACACTGGGAAAATGGAAGTATCCAAAAGGGAAGAAACGATTATTAAGAGGTAGTTGATAGTAACTTTGCTACAAAATAACAAACATACTGTAGAACAGGGGGTTGCAAGCTAGCAAAAGGTTATACCTATTTAAGAACAGATAGCATGATAGAAGAGAAATACAGCACAAGGCTACTACTGTTTTGAAATGACATAAAATACTTTTGAAAAAATTTCTGCATAGAGAAAGGAAAGAAATTGTCTTGCTCACAAGAGCAAGCTGACAGATTCTAATAGTATTTCACGTGCCACACACAATAAACATTCAGTTTATCTTTCCAAGAACAATACAATTTAATGTACTGCTGTGTGACATAAGAATAATTTTTACATATCTTCATATCACTGACTCTCTTGTAAGTTAATCTCAGTTCTCATCAATTTTTCACCAGCTTCACTCTGATGTTGATAAAGGAGATGGCTCCATCAAATACATCTTGTCAGGTGAAGGGGCAAGTTCCATTTTCATTATTGATGAGAACACAGGGGATATTCATGCTACAAAGAGGCTGGATCGGGAAGAGCAGGCCTACTACACGCTCCGAGCACAAGCACTAGATAGGCTGACTAACAAACCTGTGGAACCAGAGTCGGAGTTCGTCATTAAGATTCAGGACATCAATGACAATGAACCAAAATTTCTGGATGGCCCTTACACTGCTGGAGTTCCTGAGATGTCTCCTGTGGGTAAGTAGAGTATATATTGTTCATGTCTTGGGAAATCTGTTTTTACTACCATTTTAAAAAATTCATTACTTTTTTACAATATCACACCAACCTATTCAATTATCTATGAGCCACCTGCAACAATTGACTGTTTGCGGGCTTGACTGGAAAGTAAAATTCAACAAAATATTTGCTCTTCAAAAAGATAGAAAAATTAAAATTAGCTATTTAGGGATTTAGATGGGCATTTTACAGTGTAGTTCTCATTTCAGTGCCCAGAAATTTTGTTTTATAATTCTTATTATGAACAGAGAGTTTGGTACTTATAGTGTGGCACGGAGAGGTGATAATACCTCTTTCTGTATACATCAACTCCATTATGAACATATTCCTTAAAAAACCAGTTAGTACATAAAGTGTTTGTTATGTGTTACTTATATTGGTTTGCACTTCATTTGTAATGGTCACATTCTGCCATGCAAGAACATTCACTTGGAACGAAAAGCAGAAATTGGCCCAACTTAAAAGAGTTTTGAAATTGAATGGAAGTGTAGCCTTGTAACAAACTCAGGGATTATCTTGGAATACACACAGGTGTAAAACATATCTACATACATAATCTAGTCATTTTAAAGGTCCGACATCTCTACAAATGTCAATAGGCAATGCTTTATTGGCTTCAGTGGAGTTACGCTGATTTACACCAGCCTCGAAATTAGTCCGAGGCAGGCTCCCTTAATGTGGATGCAATTAGAGCCCCAGGAAGCACTGGGGAGTAATTTGTCTGAATTACTGTTGGGAGGAGTTATTTCAAAATAGTAGCACCTGCTAGGTTTGACAGATAGTATCAACAAAAATACCAGACACACTTGACATTACATCACACTCTACATTACATCTTATTTAGAAAATACCGGACATTTATATTTTCTCATTTATATTTTTTTCAATTTGTTTCACGAACAGAAAGCTGAAATACTGGACTGTCCGGTTCAAAATCAGACATCTGGCAACCCTAGCACTGGAGTGTCCACATTACCACTATTTTGAAATAACTATTGCAAAATTTGCATTATACCTCATGGAAAGCAGGAGTTATTATTTCAAAATAACCAGCCCATTATGTGGACGCCTTGTTATTTTGAAATAAGGGGAGTTATTTTGAAATAACTCCCTAGTGTAGACCAGGGCTACTCTCTCAGGGTTAAGCTATTTTTACTGCAGCTTCACTATTTTCAGTCACCTTTTTACTAATTATATGCCATTCTTAAAGTATTAGCTCAAATAAATTTACCTGAGTGCAGTAGGAAGTAGGTTTTTAAAGTGTCTAACTTCTTCATCTCACATCCTGAAGAACTATCTTCCTTCCTGGTGCAATTTCTGCCTTTTTTCACATTGATTTATATTGTTAAGTCACGATGGATCCAGTGAAGACTTTTTCCCCCCTAAAAAACATAAAAAGAATCTTTTGGCGTGTGCATTTAAAGCTGGATTGTGTACCTGACTTTTTTGAAATTCGATAGGAAGCCCATACTAGTATCATTATATATGGTAGAGAATGTACACTGTTGTTTAATAGGAGTTAATTTCACATATTCCTTTTCTGCTTCATCAATATAAATGACTGGGTGAAATTCTCCCCAAAGCAGGGGATCAGCACAAAGCATATATACCATTTAACGCCTACTTAAATCCTCAAAATAGAGTTTAAGTGGGACTTGAGTGATGCGTAGGCTTTCTGCTGACCTCTGCATAGGACTGAATTGCACCTCCTTTGAGATTCCTAGAATAATACATTTTAAACATCTTCTGAGTTTGCATTGTCATAATGCTGAATACTGCATTCATATTGGATTAAGGATTTAGTAGCATGAAGCCCTTGTGTGGCATTTATCTTACACAGTCACATTGATGCATCGTTTATTCATATTACATAATTTATAATTAAACATATACAGCATTCATGCAATATTAAGGGGAAACAAAGTATCTCTTCCCTATTTTGTCTAAACTTATATGCATGACTAGTATTTCTTAATTGAATATGAAACTGAATGAAAAAAAAGATCACAGGTTTATAAAGTAAAATTAAATTAAACCAAAATGAAATATAGTTCTTACAGTTTTATAACACTTCACTTTAAAATAGGATTGTTATGCAAACATGAAAATTTAATATTACATTTCACAGAAATATTAGGACCCTGTCTGAGGACCACTGAAGCCAAACAGAATTTTTCCTCCAGTGGAGTTTGGATTGGTCCTTTCATGAAAATATTGGGCAGGAGAACATATTGGTGGCTTACAAATTTCTCCATGGAAATAAAGAAGCCCCCAAAGTAGGGCCTATACCAGGGGTGGCCAAACTTACTGACCCTCCAAGCTGCATAACCACAATCTTCAAAAGTTTAGGATCTGGGGTGTGCCTGATAGAGTCCTCCCCGCATCTGCAGGGTCTTGGGGCTTTAAAAACAATCCTGCTGAAGTGCGAAGACCTGGCAAGTGCTCCTTGCAGGGCAAAAGTCCAATACTCCTTACTCCGATAAGCAGAAGCCCCAGGGCTGTCCTTTCCATGAGACGAACTGAGGCAGCCACCTCAGGTGCCAGACTATGGGGGGGGCGCCACTAGGACCCAGAGTGTAGAAAATTGTGTCTGTTGCTCGTGCATATGTATTCTCTCTACAGTGACATGAGAGGAGTAGAACAGGAAGAAGACAGAATTGAGATCTTTCAAAGTTTTTGCCCAAGTGAGGGGGCATGGGGGCATTTGAGCTCCCCACCTCAGGTGCCAAAATGTTGTGGGCCAGCCTTGAGAAGCCCCATCCTCACATAACGCTGTTGCAAGGTAGAGATCCCAAGATCACCCCACAAGTCTGGTAGGTGGAGAAAGGGGGTCCAGGGAGGCTCTGCAAGTCTTTAACTGTGAAACTTTAACTGTGAAACAGCTGCTTGAGTCTCACAAGGCCAAGTCTGGCCACCCCGGCATATGGAAATGTCAGAAATTATTAAAAATGTTAAATTATAGATAGAGTTATGAGAAATAATGTATTTAATTTATTTAAAATGTGATAGAATGTTTTATTTCAAACAAAAAATAAAATTCTTTTTGAATTGATCTAATGATGTAGGCTGGAATTTCAAAAGGGCTTAGTGTGCAAAAGTTGTCACGTAGGCTCCGTAAAAAGTGGAGGTGCAGAACACTTGAAAATCTGGTGCTCTGTGCTTCTAAAGCAACGAGACTGAAAATTAAGATTTGTACGCCTACCTTACTTCTGTTTCTTTACTATGCCAATTTTTCACTTATAAGAAATTCTCCCCATTGCCACATAAAAGAAACTTATGTGTGTCCTGTTACATATATGATCATTTGGGATTTTATTGTATGATAATTTACTATAATTATTTGTTTTAATCAGTTACCGTGTCCTCTGGTCAAGTCTGAAGGGGCTTGCTTTTTTTTTAAACAGACGTTTATCAAGCATAGCCAATCACTAAAAACAGCTTTTGTTTAAACAATCTTCTCCCCAGTATTCCCTGTACAGCCTCATTTAACAGCCCTGCTCCCCAAGCACCACCACTCTTCTCAAGATATTTACAGCTTAAAAAAATGTACAAACATCCGGTCCCAAATAACCTCCTTTGGAACAACCAGTTAACCTCAGGCAGCCTTTTACCAACAAAAATCATTTTGGACAATAGGCTACCTTTTGCAGCATGTCCTAGATGACACCATATCTGAGCTCTGTGGAATCAAAATGGGAATGAGTTCTAAAGCCAAGGGTTGCTTTCTCTCAATATACTGCAGCTATCCCTTAACTTTTTAAATAAGGGAGTAGCTGCTCTCTCTCTCTCTCTCTCTCTCTCTATATATATATATATATATATATGTGTGTATATATGGCTGTGTCTAGACTACATGGCTCCGTCGATGGAGCCATGTAGATTAGGATTATAGGCAAAGGCAAATGAAGCCGCAATTTAAATGATCGCGGCTTCATTTACATTTACATGGCTGCCGCGCTGAGCCTACAAAACAGCTGATCAGCTGTTTGTCCGCTCAGCACTCAAGTCTGGACGCTCCCCTGCCGACATCAAAGCCCTTTGTCGGCAGCCCCGTTATTCCTTGTGGGATGAGGTTTACCGGGGCTGCCGACAAAGGGCTTTGATGTTGGCAGGGGAGCGTCCAGACTAGCGCGCTGAGCGGACAAACAGCTAATCAGCTGTTTGTCGGCTCAGCGTGGCAGCCATGTAAATGTAAATGAAGCCGTGATCATTTAAATGCGGCTTCTTTTGCCTTTGCCAAAACAACAAATCTACATGGCTCCGTCGACGGAGCCATGTAGTTTAGACGTACCCTATATGTAGATTAATATTTGTTCCTTTCACAAAAAAAGTATACATATTACCTCATTCTGCACTAGCCGCATTTTCTGAATAAGTTTAGGATGTAGCCTCATTACAGAGGTCCAAGATGTAAGCTACTAAGTCCTAAAAAATTGTGGCAAGATCCATATCAGAGAGAAAAGGAAGAACCCTCCATGGCAAGTACAGAGGCTAAAATAACTCACACCCTTATTACTGGGCTATATAGGAAAGGGAATCTGAAGACATGAGGATATGGATTTTGCTATGGGGTCCACAGGCCAATACATGGGTAAACATGATATGGATTAATTTCTTGCTTGTATCTGGAATTTGGGGACTCTGACCAATATTGGAATAGTGAATGAGATTAATTTTATCTACCAGTTCATTTGCAGTCATAGAGTGAACACCTATACAGCAGGGCTAAAGCTGAAATAAGGTATTCTATTTGAGCTATCTCAGTTGCTTAGGTTAAGCAAAAATAGCTTATTTCAGCTTTTGGTGCTGTCTACACAGCGGGAAGTCCAAGTTAGAGCTTTCTTCCTCCAGTTTCCCTTACTCCTCATAAAATGAGGGTTACAGGAGTGCTTAAGCACCACACTCTCCTGGCAGGGTGGGAGGAGGCTTTGCATGCTCCTCCACCCCCAAGCCCTGATTGGCCTGGGGGCAGCGGTAGCACACTAAGTTTCCTCTGCCCTGCCCCTGCCCCTGCCCCTGCCCCTGCCCCTGCCCCTGCCCCTGCCCCTGCCCTGCTAGGAACGCACGGAGCTTAGAAGTGCCACACGCTCTTGGCAGGGCGGGAGGAGGTTTCATGTGCTCCCTTGCCCCCAGGCCAATCACAGCCTCGGGTCAGGGGGAGCACAAGAAGTTTCCTCCACCCTGTAGGTAGTGCATAGTGCTTAGAAGTGCCACATGCTCCTGACAGGGCAGGAGAAGACTTTGTGCGCTCCCCCTTCCCCAAGTGCTAATTGGCCTGGGAGCAGGGGGAGTGTACAAAGTCTTCTCCCACTGCCAATGGCATGGTTACCTAGGGAGAACCTCAGGGCGGGGGGGGGGGAAGGTGCTCCTCCACCCCAGACCAATCATGTTCTTTGTGGGGGAAGCAGGGAAGTATCCTGGCCTTGCCCCTTCTGCTTGAGGCCCCACCTCTTCTGTTTGAGGCCCTGCCCCTTTCAGTGTGGCCCGGGGCCACTTCAAAAATTTCTGAAGTGGCTCCTGGCAAAAAATTATTGCCCACCCCTGCATTAAATATATCTTAACAAACTCTTGGCAATGAAATATTCTTTGCTTTTTTGCTTTTGTTTAAGTGAAATTTTTAATTAATTTACTGAAGACCTTTTGGAATAGAATGAAATAAAAATCTTTTTCACTATGAAACCACAACTTGGGGGAGTCTGTTCTACTCTTGGAGAGACTCAGAAGCAAGATTGCCAGATCTCTGTATTACTCTCTCCAAATCTATTCTTGTACTTCCCATAAAAAACATCTTCCCCATGGGGTTATTTTCTATACAAAACCTTCATAGAGAAAAGTTTCTATCTGAGATGAATTCATGTTGCAAATGTGCTACCCAAAGCCTTATACACATGCACATTATACATATGCTAAATATTTTATATATATATATATATATATATATATATATATATATATATATATATATATATATATATATATATATATATATATATATGATGGCCTATATATAAATAGGTTGCACACAACCTTTCTTTTGTAAACAGTCCTTTATAAAATATCTTCTTAGAAACAGACATGGCAGAAAGATACATGACATTTTCCTACCTAGAAAGTTTTATGCAGGAGATATTTTTATGGAGGGACTAATCTTCACTCCAGCAGAGAACTAGCTGCAGAAAACAGTGGTTTCATAATTCAGTAAGTCACTGATTTATTCCTCGCATGAAGTTTAGAGACTGAATTGTCTTCATTGGTGGAGTTTGAAAGTATGCAAGCACAGTTAAGTTTGTGGAATTTACAAGTGCTCTCCATTGTGACTGTAGAGCTTGTCATTACATTCCAAGTATTTCTTTGCAGACCTTACAAGAACCATGAGCAGTGAACAAAAACCTTACTGTTTGTGGATCTTGTAAATGACACTGTCAATATTTAAGACCTTGTAAGCTCCATTGGCATTGTTTAGAGAGCTTGTAAATTCCATCCAAGCAAACCTGGCATTAACAAACTGCACAGAATATTGAATAATGGTTATTATATCCACACACTCAAAAGTTACGGATACTGGAAGGTTTAAACTAGGTCTCTGTATATGTTTTCATTAGAAATCAAGATGTAAAGCCTGTTTTAAGTACTGAGTCAAAGATCATAATCTGTCTAAGGTGGCAGTGAGAAAAACAATTCTTTCTCGGCACCCAAAAGCTAACTAGCCTGATTATGGGTGGTCTGATGACAAACATTAAATGATCCTAGGGAATGTATGTCCCTTTGAAACCTCAGTGTGGTCTCTCCAAGTCAGGACTGAGCTACACTGATGGGGCAGTGTGGGTTTGTTGTAGTTGCCATTTGCCATTGTGTACCTGTCTTGTGGACTATCAAATAAAGTACATCATAGAAACTGTCAAGGCAGTTCTTTCATCAGAATGAAAAATAGCAGTAAAAGCAAAATACAGTAAACTTCCAATAATCCGGCACCTTTGGGGCCCAGGGGGTGCCGGATTATCGGATATGACAGAGTATCAGGAGGTACTCTGGTGGGGGGGCTGTGACGGGTCTGCCGGGACCAGCACTGCGACCGGCGGGGGGCGGGAGGGAGGCAGCGTGGAATGGCACGGTGAGGGGCAAACCCTCCACCGTTTTGTAGGGAGGCGGGGGAAGCCCTGCACACCCACCAGTGACAGGCCAGCTGGGGCTGCAAGCGGCAGTGGCAGACTTGGGGAAGTGGCAGGGCAGAGCAGCTGGGGTGCTGCCAGGTTGGTCCCTCGGTGCCACCCCTCACCTGAGCGGCGCTGCAGGACCAACCCGGTAGCACCCCAGCTACTCTGCTCAGCCGCTTCCCCAAGTCCACCACTTATCATTTTCAGCCATGGAAGACTTGGGGAAGCATCTGAGAAGAGCAGCTGGGGTGCTGCCGGGTTGGTCCTGCAGCGCTGCCCCTCACCTGAGCGGTGCTGCAGCACCAACCCGGCAGCACCCCAGCTGCTCTGCCCCACCACTTCCCCAAGTCCGTCGCTGCCACTTGTAGCCTCAGCTGGCCTGTCGCCGGCAGCTGCGCAGGGCTTCCCCCGCCTCCCTACAAAATGGTGGAGGGTTCGCCCCTCGCAGCTCAGCTCCCCGCTGCCGCAGTGAGGTCTGGCAGACCCATCACAGGAATATAATCCCCTTCCCTTCTCCTCCCCTTCTCTTTCCCGGCCCATGAGCATGCATGGGGCTCACAGGAGCTCCAATTGTCCGGCTGCCTGGAGCACTTCCGGGTTCCAGTTGATGCCAGACTATCAGAAGTGCCGGACCACTGGATGGCGAATAACTGGAGTTTTACTATATTAAAATATTTTGGTAAAAGGATAACACTGTAAGTCTAATGGTTACATTAATATAATTCAGAATTATGGCATATTTAACTAAGTGGTGTCTTAAACCTTTTACAGGAACTTCTGTGGTTCAAGTAACAGCGACTGATGCAGATGACCCTACTTATGGCAACAGTGCTAGAGTGGTTTATAGTATTCTGCAAGGACAACCTTACTTTTCCGTGGAGCCAAAGACAGGTAACTTTCTCAAGGTCCCCCAAAGATAAGTCCACGGTAATGCTGAGATACAATTTATACCACGTCTGAAACTCAAGACGAGATACCTGCTAGTGCAGTCTGTTGTTAGAAAATGAATTGTGGTTATAGTGCTCTTGTTTCCTGATGTCAAGAACATGTTCAGTTTATCATGTAGCAGCATACATTTGAAACATATAACCACTTAAAAATATTGGTATGTCTTGTCCCTCACTTCAGTCTCTCTTGCCCATTACCTCCACAGACTCTGTTCTTTTCCCTGTCACCACCTTTATCTGCTTCCCTTTGTTGCCAAATGCTTCACTGTGCAGTTCAACCAGCCTCCATATATCTGTGAGGCCTGGCCTTGATTGTTTCTTTGAAACCTTGAACATTTCTGGATTATCTCTAGAAGTTCTTAGGTGAGCACTGGTCCCAGGGGCATGTGAGGGCATGTCTACACAGTTGGGCTAAAGTCAAATTAAGCTACACAACTTTGGCTATGTCAATTGTGTAGGTGAAGTCAAAATAGCTTAATTCAGCTTAGGGCACTATCTACAGAGTAGGCAGTCGAAGGAAGAACACTCTTCTTCCTTCAGCTTCCCTTGCTCTTCATAAAATGAGGGTTACAGGAGTCAAAGTAAGAAGTCCTCCAGCTCAACATTGTTTTGAAATAATGGCTTTCTGTGTAGACGTGCTCTTTGTTATTTTGGAATAACATTAGTTATTCCAAAATAAAGCTGCTGAGTAGACATAGTCCAAGTGGTCAGCTCAGGATCAATACATAGCTATAAATCAACTAGGCTTCAGGATTAAATCTTGTTAAAGGTATGGGCGTTTAGGATGGTGCATGGATAGGATTGTGGATTCTCAAGGAAAATGGTTAAAAAATATAGACATTTCTTGATTAAGAGAAAAAATCTAAATTGCCACACCTCTACCTGATACCTCTTTCCACTTTTTCACCATATTAATACAAATCTGTACAACACTATGAGATTGAACTGCAAAGAATATAATTTCTAGCACTGATTTTCAAGGTGTTCTTCACACACCACAAATCGGTGTCATTTGTATTACAGGCAGTCCCCGGGTTACGTACAAGATAGGGACTGTAGGTTTGTTCTTAAGTTGAATCTGTATGTAAGTCGGAACTGGCATCCAGATTCAGCCGCTGCTGAAACTGATCAGTTTCAACAGCGACTGAATCTGGACACCAGTTCCGACTTACATACAGATTCAACTTAAGAACCCCAGGCGTCCCCAAGTCAGCTGCTGCTGAAACTGATCAGCAGCTGATTCTAGGAAGCCCGGGGCAGAGCAACTCTGCCTCGGGCTTCCTGTAGTCAGCCGCTGGTCAGTTTCAGCAGCGGCTGACTTGGGGACTCCTGGGGCAGAGCAGCTCGGGTGCTGCCGGGTTGGTCCAGTAGCGCCAAGGAGCGGTGCTGCGGGACCAACCGGCAGTGCCCCACCTGCTCTACCACAGGCCCCGGGCTTTGCTCCACGTCTCCCTGGTCTGCTGGGCGGGGGGCACTAGCTGCGTCCCCCCCCAGCAGACCAGGGAGACGCGGAGCAAAGCGGCGGAGGACCCGGGCTGGACCGCGGTGCTTCCAGATCAGCTGGGAGCACCGTGGGTCCAGCCCCGGGTCCTCCGCCGCTTTGCTCAGCGTCTCCCTGGTCTGCAGATCTGATCTGGAAGCTGATCTGGAAGCGGCCGGGGGTCCGGCCCCGGGTCCTCCGCTGCTTTGCTCCCCGTCTCCCTGGTCTGCTGGCTCCCCCAGCAGACCAGGGAGACGGGGAGCAGCTTTTCTCGCCCCTGAGGAGGCGGGCAGTGGGACCAGGCGTCCCGCCGCTCCAGTCCTCCGGGGCGAGAAAATCCCCGTTCGTAACTGCGGATCCGACGTAAGTTGGATCTGTGTAACTCGGGGACTGCCTGTACTTAAAAGTAGACTGTAACAAACACTATGATTTACACTTTGGGCCTGTAAGCATTTTCTGAAGTAGAATCTATTATATTCTGTTTCATTTCTTTTTAATCCACATACTGTGCTTATCATTGTGATATTGGTAAATATTTGCCACCAGTTGCTACACAGCTTCTGAAGTTAGAGTTTTCATTAAAGCATTTGTGATACACTGTGTAAGGCATACAGATTAAGTTCTGCCTCCCTGTCTGATTTCATTTTGTACCCCTCTCATTTCTGTGTTTTTATTCCCTTGTTCTCCCATTTTGTAATTGCTCTCCCCTTTGGGTGTCTTCTGACCCCTGATTTCCTCCCCAGAGAGTGAAAATGGAAACTTTCACAGAAAACGTTTCTTTTTTTCCCTTTGACCATGCCTTAAAAATAAGGCATTTGCTTTTGAATTCCCATGTCATCTGCCACTTTTTTATACTCACTACCAAGAAGAAATATTTTTTAAAACAACATTCTTTATGTTTCAGAGGAATTTATGAACTTTTACAGCTAAACTATCATGCAAATGTCCTTACAGTCTTCCTGAAGATTGTGAGCATTAATCATTCTATTACATCAGTTCGAATGAAGACTAAATTAGTAACTTTTACCCCGTCTCTTTTAGTTTGTTTCTGACCCCTATCAATGTAGCATCTGAGTACTTAGCAGTCATTAATGAATTTACCCTCACAAAGCCCCTGTGAAATAGAAAATTGATATTATCCCTGTTCACATTTGGCACAAATTGAAGCACAAAATAAATGATTTACTTAAGGCAGCTTAAGATGTCTGTGACAGTGCTTGGGAATGTAACTCTTCCATGTCTTAGTGCAGAGCATTAATCACTTGGCCATCCTCTCTCCAAGCCATTAACAGTACCTGAATTTATTGAAATTAGCTAGATTATAGAATAACTGCATTCATGTTAAGCGTTTTGTGCCACTGCAGCTATGCCTGTTTCTAAATTGGTACTCTGGTATTCAAAAAGTGTGTAGGTCAATGACTTAGGTCTTGTCTACACTATGGAGATGACCCTCCAGAGGTCAATCTTCTAGCATTCTATTTAATGGGTCTAGTGACCCCCAAATTGAATGACAGCTGAGAGCAGCCCTTGTCGATGTTGTGTACTCATTCTGTGAGGAGTAAGTGAAGGCGACAGGAGCATGTGGTCCAGTATTGTGCATACACACAGGATAGACGCTTCAGTGGGTTGTCTTAAGTCTTAAGGTAAAGCGAATCTAGCTACGCATTTTGCATAGCTGGATGGTGTACTTTATCTACATGACAATTATCTTCCAGAAAGGATGGGAAGAATTGTGACAGTAACTGTGAACGATAGAAAAGCAAGCAAATCAGAACATTTAGAAACAATTTTAAAAGAATATCTTGCAAAATTAAATGTTTCTCTTTTTTCACAAATTTGTTAAAATATAGTTTCATGAAACCTATTTGTAAAGCAAATATATTTGCACAGACATATTTAATGCAGAGGCCAAAAGGAAGAGATGAAAAAACATGTAACTAAACATTTGTCAAATCTCCAATGAAGATATATAGCCTCAAGAGTGCCTTTCCTTTATTTCGATTGTTTCCTTTGTTAGTCACAGTAAGCATCGGTAGAATAAATGCCTGCCTCTCTGGAAATCAGAGTTAGCAGCTGTACTATGTGCCAAATATGAAATATTCATAAAGTCATCATAGTTTGAGAAGGTGTATTTATTGAACTGATGCATATCAACAGAGCAGAATGGAAGAAGCACTGGATTTTTAGCTTTAAAAAAAATCAAACCATAATTACAAATTGTATGTAAATGACAAAGTGGATATAACAATAATATTATTTCATAAATTAAAGCATTTTAATTAATACATCAAAGTTACCTTATTACATGGAGTGCTTTACATGTGGCTACTGTTTAAATCAGGGCTACTCAACACATGGCTCGTGGGCCACATGTGGCCTGCAGACCATTTATTTGCAGTCCGCGGTGCAGTTTGGGTTTATGTGGGACTCAACACAGGGCCTGCAGATGGGATCCTGTGAACATGGCCTCCACTGGGTACACACTCCACCACAGGGAGGTGTCTCGCAGATGAGGTGAGCACTGAAAGACACAAGCAGACAGACGGGCTGCCTGGAACAGACGGGTACAGGGTGCTGGTGTTTCTAGCCCTTAGGAAGGAGGTGCCGGGAGCACTGGGGCATTGTGTGAAAGAAGCTATTTGCATATATTTGCTTATATATTTTCATGTACATGCAATCACACTTAAGTTGCGGCCCTCGGCACGTGCTGTATCATTGTGGTCCCTGGGGCTTCCAAAGTTGAGTAGCCCTTGTTTAAATAAATAGTGGCCAATACAAAATAGCTTCATTTGAATCCATTACTAGGATATGAGATTAATAATATCAAGAATCAAATTGGTCAGTGACAATTTCAAGACATTTGTTAAATTGTCCTCTCCGCTTGGAATTTTGAAAAGCAATAACAAATACATCTTTCTCCATATCACCAAAATAATGGGGAAACAAAGGTGTATGAGAGACTGCATGGCTGAGGAGCCCAAGAATATACATTTGCCAATAACTCTATGAAGTCCATAGAAGACGTTCATAGTACAGTGATGGATGGCAGTAGAAAATCAAAAGACAAAGAGAACTTTCAGCCCATAATACCATTGGTTGAAAATTGCTACCTTTTGGCAGGAGCAGTTGTGGGTTCAACTTAATTACTAGTGAAAAAGTGCCATGACAAAATTGATACTAATTGTCCCCCTTCTTGGCACTCACAGCAGAGATTAAAAAGATTGAATGGACATAGAAACCGACCCAGAAGTAGTTGTTTCAGACCAAGCTTCAAAAACACTGGCAGAATTAGCAGGAGCTTGCACTACCTGGTTGATGTCAATGTAAATGTTTTGCTATGAATAAACTATTTTTCACAATAAGAAAGATACTTCTATATTTGCAGATGCTGACCCATATTGACCTATAAGGACTTTCACTATTGTACCTTACAGTATACTGTAGACATGGAAATACTGGGCTAACTCATCTGTGTCTCATTATGATACTATTATTTGAATGCAAACATAATATTTATATTACTATCTTTACCCATAACTAATGTAACCAATGACATTGTATGTTTTGTTGTTTTCTAGGTGTTATCAAGACTGCCCTTCCGAACATGGATAGAGAGGCCAAAGACCAGTATTTACTTGTTATTCAAGCAAAGGATATGGTTGGACAAAATGGTGGACTATCAGGGACCACATCTGTAACTGTCACCCTGACCGATGTTAATGACAATCCACCACGCTTTCCACGGAGTAAGTGACTTTGTTACAGTTGCTACTATTTCTAAATGTTCTTGCATTCTTTACATTACATGCCATCTGTAAAATGGAGCTTATCATACTTATTTCCACATTTAAAGTGCTTTGATATCTCTGGATAAAAACAAATTTTATATCATGACTAGGTTATATTATTATTGTTAGCAGTAGTTGTAGTAGTATATTGAAAAAATCTGCCTTGTTTACTACATATAAATATTTTTTCAGATCAATTTAAGTAAAGCTATGCACAGCATATACATATATTAATATCTTTGTGCTCTCCCTGTCAAAGGAAAGATAAAAGATTTATAGTGTAGTATTTACTTGCATACACTTCACATTCCTTTGGAATTCAGCAAATTTTTTCTTCTATAGACATTCAGAGTTTCATAAGAAATCAATCTTGGAAGAACCAGAAAGTCATCTGCCCTCAATTTGCTTGTGTTGAACAAGGTGGCTCTTGATTTAAGCAAAAGGAGGAAAGAAACAAGTATATTACCAAATTCAAGCCACCCTGTTTACAAATTACATTTTATCTCATCCCTTTTCTTTCTTTCAGTGCTTTTTCTTGTAACGCCATTGCCATGGGAAATTAAAATAATGTGCAGAATGTGTTCGTGTCCAATCTGGTCTGTTCTCAAGTGTATATGAAAAACAAATATGTCCAAAAGACAATGAAAATTATATTTCCTGCCATCAACTGTTTGTGGTATTAATAGAACAACAGAGAATCTATTTCTAGAGCTGAGAATGATATTGGCTGCACACTACAACTTGGATATCTAGCTACATTGTATATCACATTCTGCTTGAACTACAAGGTTGGAATGTTCAAAGGAGAGGGAGATGCACTTATTGTTAAAGGGTCAGAAACTGAGTCCATCACAAGATCTAGCCATATAGGTAGGAGCAAGGCTTCCTCAAGATTTACAATTATAAAAATAAGGGCTAATATGCATCCTAAGGCTTTTACTTTATTCCCCTGCTATTATAGGAAATATACCAAACATTTTGTTTGCTTGAACCTTTTTAACATGAATTCATCTCACACCTTAATTTAGAGAGTTGCTGTCTAAACAATCCCACAAACCTGGTGGGAGACCGTGGAGGATATTAAAAATGATCCCCTCCATCTTTCACCCAAAAGGACCATTGTTCTGTTTTTCATCTAAGATTTTTTGTGGTACCTGTAACAGAGATGTCAAGTTAATGTTTTAATAGAGGCCATGATCAATTATTCAATTATTGTTTTAAATTTCACAGGGTCATATCAGTATAATGTCCCAGAGTCCTTGCCTGTGGCTTCGGTGGTGGCCAGAATAAAAGCTGTGGATGCTGATGTGGGACATAATGCTGAAATGGAATATAAGATTGTGGATGGTGATGGCCTTGGAGTTTTCAAAATTTCTGTTGACAAAGATACACAGGAGGGAATCATTACAATTCAGAAGGTAACCCTGACTCATTCTTTTGTATCTGTTGTGGAGCAAGACCAGTGTCGTAGGTATAAGGATGAGACTGTATGGTTAAGGTGGGGAGGATTCTCACCTGCTGTTAGAGAGCCATGTTAGCCAGTCTCACTTTGATTTCTGCTTTTAAAAAAAGCCTACACATCATTTGTATTGAAGACTCTACTGATTTTGTCAGGAGGTTAATGTGTTTTTTTTAATTCCCAGGCCCTATAGAATCTGAGAATCTCAGCATTCATTTATAAAAAGTAGATTTCTAGCCCTCAAGGCTGTAGAGAAAAGGTGAACTGAGGGCACTTTAAGGGTACATCTACACTGCATGGCTATTTTGGGATACCAGAGATATCCCGAAATAGCTACCCTGTGTCTGCACAAGCCACCCATTATTTCAAAATATTTTTTGAAATAAAAGGTGTGCTATTTCAGCATCCCGGTAAACCTTGTTGCAAGGGGGCAAGGGATGGCTTGAAATAGCGTATTATTTCAGAATTTGGCACTGTGTAGATGCAGCAAATTTCAAAACAAGCTATTTTGAAATATATTCGAGATAAGATAAGCAATTTGAGTAGCACAAATTGCATATCTTATTTTAAGTTTAGGGTGCTGTGTAGACACGCCCTAAAGGGCCAAGAGCCACAAGTCAAATAAAAAGGATACCAAGTTTATTATTTTTAAAATCTCATGATTGTTAAGCCATTCTTATAAATTTTAGGGACCCAAATTCACAAATACATCTGTGTAGAATCTAGAATCTCCATTCTGTGGGAAATTCCACAACCTATCTTCATGCTGAAGAGGTGATTATTGCATGATATTGAAGTGTAGTGCCTGATCCTGTGAAGGTACTAAGTACCACCTAAAAGCTGCTTCCCTGAAGTCAAAGCAATGAGAGAATGTTCAGCTTCCCCCAAAAAATCAGTTTCTAGCACTGCAACATGACTTGCAAATCTCTTGTTTCAAGGCAGAAGTGATCAAGCACACTTCTTACATCCTGTGCTGATTTCTATTTAGCACATATTTGAAATATATTTAGTGAAAAGTTAGCCTTTTCTTTGTTCAGCAGCCAAATTCAGTGTGGCTTCTTCAGCTTGCTCATTTAATGTCTCCAAGTACAGATCTGGAAGAATTATGCCTGTCCTGGAGGGAGAACATTTGTCAGTGTCACACTGAACAATATTGAATCAGTCTGGGGTCTCTTATGATCCAAGTCAGGAGCTGATGCATATGTTTTAATTTTGCTGTGAGCCTGTAGGCATGGTACTTACACTCAGAGGCTCTCTATTTCAGTGTTGTGCAGAGTGGTGTAAATAACTGCCATTCATTATTATTATTATTAGCTCTGTTGTCATTGGTAAATTTATTGTTGAGTGGTGACCAGCCCTTTTCAGCGCTGAAAATTTGTCCTGAAAAGTGCTTCATTAAGCTTCTGGTGAATTACATTGGAGAGAAGGTTACCAAATTTAAACTCACTCTACTTCTCCAGTCTGTTAACTGTTTTGAAACCTTTCTTGAGCTAAAGAAAAGTGCTGTAATCTTTTAACCTGGACATTCAGACTCTTTTCTCTTATAAGTGTGCTTCCAGCATCACATCAATTTTTCTGCTTTTAGCAGTCTGGCCTCATCTGCAATACCCTCACACAGTCAAATCTGCCCTTGAGGCACAGGGCAAGCTAAGGATCTTCCATGGTGCATGAGCTCCACACTGAAGTTGAACGAGTCAACTCACTGTGGGATGGATAAGTAGGGGTACCTATGCACTGTTGAAAGAGTCTCCTTGCGAAGGTTGCATACCCCACTACAGACAACATTGAGTGGAGAGAAGGACTTGGCAGTGGAGGACGCCAGAAGGTTTGGGGCTAGGATTTCATTTCCCAATCCCCTTTCTCTGCAGTCCACTTATACAGAATTCAGTTATCAGTTCCTATATGCATGTGGAGTGGATTTCTACTGTAATGACAAACACGCTAGCTTACAACTGAATCAGCCAGAGGGTGTCACTGCATGGTAAAATGACTGAGCTCTGCATAGAAGAGTAAGGGAATGAGCACAAGTCTATAACTTGGAACTTGCCTAGTAGCAATGGTATGCAGGAAGTGTTCTAAATAATGATAGAAATGTAGCCGTGGTAGTCTGGTGTAGCTGAAACAAAATACAGGACTATATAGCACTTTAAAGACTAACAAGATGGTTTGTTAGATGATGAGCTTTCGTGGGCCAGACCCACTTCCTCAGATCAAAAAGTGGAAGAAAATTGTCACAACCATATACACCAAAGGACACAGTTAAAAAAATGAACACATATGAAAAGGACAAATCAAATTTCAGAACAGAAGGAGAATGGGGGGGAGGGGAGATAAATGTCTGTGAGCTAATGATATTAGAGGTGATAATTGGGGAAGCTATCTTTGTAATGGGTAAGATAACTAGATCCTTTATTCAAACTCGGGTGTAAAGTGTTGAATTTTAGCATGAATAACAGTTCAGAGGATTCTCTTTCAAGTGCAGTCTTAAAAGGCTTTTGAAGCGGGATGCAGGTAATTAAGTCATTGAGACAATGTCCTTTGTGGTTGAAATGGCAAGAAACTGTTTTTTCTTTGTGATCCTGTCTAATATCTGTTTTGTGGGCATTGATCCTTTGGCGAAGTGTCTGAGACGTTTGTCCAATGTACATAGCAGACGGACACTTCGGGACATGATAGCATAAATTATATTTCTGGATGTGCAGGAATATGTGTTCTTGATCTTATAACTCACTTGGTTAGGTCCAATAATGGTATCAGCAGAGTGAATATGTGGACAAAGCTGGCAACGGGGTTTGTTGCAAGGGACGGCACTAGGGTTGGTATTAGTGTGGTATGTCCTGTGGTTGTTGGTAAGAATCATCTTGAGGTTAGTTATTCATGCTAAAATTCCACACTTTACACCTGAGTTTGAATAAAGGATCTAGTTATCTTACCCATTACAAAGATAGCTTCCCCAATTATCACCTCTAATATCATTAGCTCACAGACATTTATCTTCTCCCCCCCCCCCGTCCCATCCCCCTTCTGTTCTGAAATTTGATTTGTCCTTTTCATATGTTTTCATTTTTTTAATTGTATCCTTTGGTATATATGGTTGTGACTATTTTCTTCCACTATTTGATCTGAGGAAGTGGGTCTGGCCCACGAAAGCTCATCATCTAATAAACCATCTTGTTAGTCTTTAAAGTGCTACATAGTCCTGTATTTTGTTCTAAATAAGTGTGTGTAACTCATTGCTCTCTCCCCCCAAATCAGAGTAAACATTAGGGAACAACATTTTCAAAGACACCTCAACCCAACCTCCAATTTGTTGACCCATAATTTAATACATTAGGGCTGTGTCTACATTGACACCCCTTTCCGGAAAAGGGATGCTAATGAGACCAGTCGGAATTGCAAATGCTGCGGGGGATTTAAATATCCCCCGCTGCATTTGCATGAACATGGCTGCCACTTTTTTCCGGCTCGGGGCTTTGCCGGAAAAATTGGAATAAAGAATAAGGGATCTTCCGGAAAAGGCTTTATTTTCTGCAAGATCCCGACTAGACTGGCGCTTTTCTCCGGCAAAGCTCCGAGCCGGAAAAAAGCGGCAGCCATGTTCATGCAAATGCCACGGGGGATATTTAAATCCCCTGCGGCATTTGCAATTCTGACTTGTCTCATTAACATCCCTTTTCCGGAAAGGGGTGCCAATGTAGACACAACCAATCTGTGTGTGTAGGTGCCACTTGTGCACATGCATCAAACAATTAGATGGCATAGGGAATACTTCTGAAAAAGGAAGTTTGGTGTTCAGTGTACAAAAATGCATGTGTAACTGTGCACCTTGGCTTTTGCAAAGTTTGAAGTGTCATTTGTGCAAATCAGGCAAACGGACATGCAAAGGACAACTTGTTAGGGTAAACATAGGAGCACCACTACACTTGGCTCTGTGCTTAATATTTGACTTTCTGCTACTTGGTTTTCACACAGAATTTATAGATTTTATACGACACATAAATCTTTAGAAATTTAGAAATAATTAAAAATGTGGCCCCATTGCTAAAGGTCTAGGGTTTGCTTAATTGCTTAAATCATACACAGAACTTATGGAGTAATTAGCTAAGACAAATGAAAATTAGATTTCCTAAAAATAAGGTACCTGTGTTATGGGCCAAGTTAGATATTAAGAAAAAAATCAGAACTTGTATATGTTAAGACATAATGGGAAAATAAAAGAAACTACACATGTCATCAAAATATGTAAAGAGTGTATTATAAAATAATCTGCTCAGGAAACAGTGGCCGGTAATGCTGATTTAAAGACTAGGAAGCTAATTAATAATTGTATATGCAGTGAGATTGTTTATGGCCAATTGATCTCACCCATTTAATATGGGTATTGTCTTTTCTCAGGTTGAGATTGAAGTGTGATATTTAGAAGGGGTTGAGAAAGTTGTTTTCCTCCCCTAAACATTTGAAAACAGCTTTTCTCTGCATTTTAGGAGCACATACTCCAAAACAAGGAGTTACAGTTTTTGCAGTAGTACTTACACTGTTTATTTTCATCAAAAGTAAATTTGATGGGCATAGGCTGCACCTTTTTTAAAAAAAACACCTTTTCAGTCCTCCTCAGGTCAGAGGAGTTGCACAGGTATGATAGCAGGCTCCATGTAGGCTGATTTTGGATGTAATATTTTTCACAGTGAGAGATCATAGAAAAGAGAAGTGGATCTGCTGTTCTTATGGTTCATGCTGCCATGACAGGACCTGGGAGGACATGCTGCTGAGAATGCAGTACTTGCTGCTGCCTAGAGCCTGGGGACAGTGTGCAGTAGCTGTCTGGACTGTGTGCCACATCTCATAACGGTCAGAAGAGGCCCCATTTGAGGCGATATTTACCTGTGTGACAGTAGCTTTTCCCTCTATTTCCATTCTCCTGAGAATTGGGTAGACTGTGAAAGGGGAAGATAAGCTCTCTGCATCTTCTTCCTACTGTTTCCTGAAAACACAATAAATACCAGGATCTGGCAAGTGATATCTTAGGCAGCGCTGATATGTTGAGCTGTGTACAAGTCTTCCATATAGATCAGTAGAGACTCTGGAATTCTTCTTTCCCTGAACATTTCGGAAGGACTTCACCTAACTTAATGGAACAAGACCTACATTATGATTTCATGCATGTGCTTGTGATGCCTTACCCAGTTCCGTGCCTGGCCAGCTAGGACTGGACAGTAGGACTGGATGAACAAGAGAAACACTCGATTTTTAAATTTGTTTAAAGCCCATGTTGCATAAATTATTATTTTTATTTACTTTTGATTTTGGAGATAATTCTTTGTGATAAGAGCCACATCTTCTACAAAGCAGAGTGCTCTGTTGGAGACTGAATAGTAATAATGGGCGAAATCTGGGAAGATGGAAATCAATGGGAATTTTGCTATTGACTAACTTTAATCTAGTAAATAATAATAATTGTAGAAATGATCCATTTACTTTGCTATTGATATTTTAAAGAACTCAACCAACCAGCAAATTAAACCCCTTCCATATCACATGGCACAAATTACACATTTGAATTACTAATCTGTTCCTTACTTGCAAACATTTCATCTTGCTTTTATGTTGAAATACATAATAGCACAATTGATTATAAATTGATACATTGTTCCTAGCATGTCAATTTTCATTTACTACCTGCAGTTAAGACTTGAAAAATATACCAGATATGTATGAGTCAGAATATAAAACCTACAAAATATCTTTGGTCTCTTTGTTCCTCAGTTTTCTAGTGTAGGAACCATAGCTTTTCCTTACCTCATGGGGGTGTGGGAGGGTATGCGTTTTAAAGATTCTGATGTGGGAGGGATCTTATCAGTAGGAAACTTTTTTAAAAAGCTTAAAATTTTTAAGCTTATGTATGACATGGAATTACCATTCACAAGAAGTGCTGATTATACTGTCTAGTCATGCATAGAATTTTAAAACTTTTCCTATCATTCCATGTGTTGGTCTTCCTAATCTTTCTGATAACTTTTAAAAATGTGAATTCTCAAAATTCACTTTATTTTTGAAAAGGGATGTGACTCCGTTGACATTGTGAGTTTTATTTGGAGGGAACATAATTGTTGCAATTGCACAATGAACAGAAGGAACATGACTATGATTATTCTTGCTTTTGCTCGATTTTGGCATTCTTGGATGAGCCTTATCAACATTTAGATATTCATATTTAATTTAGTAAGGACCGATATTAATTAAGTACACACTCTAGTTAGCAGCACTTTGAAGGAAAGAGTAATTTCGCTACTGATAAAGTGATTGTAGAAATTATGTCACATTCTTCTCCCAAGAAGCAAATTTGGAGTTGAAAGAGAAAATCTGAGAGTGGAATGTTTCTGTGTGAAAAAGCATACACACAATTTTGTATATGCCATACTGTATATCCATTTTTAAGCATTTAGACCTAACATTAGTGGGTCGAGAAGAGAATCATGTCTACTGATTTCAGGTTTATTGATTTTTAAATTTAATATGTAAAAAGAGTGTATGCGCCCAGGCTGTTGGCAAAAGTTAAACGTACAGTCACAAAAACATCACCCCAAAGTGCAATATATTAAGAAAATGATCATACCAGTCACTTGATGGATAACAAAATCTCTTCTATCCATCCCACTCCACCTAAACGTTTCTTTTCCAGAAGTTTTGTAAAATACATAGATTTGAAGTGGCAATTATAGTAGTAGATAGGTATTGATTACTTTTTATTATTTAAATAGGATATATATTAAAGATCTTAGCAGACTTTAATTCAGTAAGAAATACTGAAAAACATTTGGAAGATTGTCATACCTGATTTTTGTCTAGTAACAAGTACCAAGAAGCAATTTGAATAGTAGATGAAAAAATTGAAAATGAGTGATGCAAAATTGGATAACTGTTAAGAGATTATTTTAAAACTTGAGCTGGTTTCTAAGAGTACCACTGGCAATTATAAAAATAGGGCTTTTAGGAGTGTGACTTTGAGTGTTAACATTCAATTTTTTTCCAGCCAGAGAATTTGCTTTCAATTCTGTATCAGAGTTTACAATGTAAGAACTTGAGCCTTTCTTGGTTCCTTTGAGATACAATGTGCATTTGTTTGATGTACTGTGGTGTTCAATATGAGACCTCAACTGGGCTAAAAAATGGGATTTCACCTCTGTAAAGTACATGATTACAAAGTTACTATACAGTAAAAAATGAGCATTACAAAAATGGGCTTACTTTGAAGGATAACTGCATATCCAGCTTCTGTGATATGGATAACTTGTTTTGTAATTTTCTTCAAACAGACAAAATCCCTACCCCCAAAAATGAAAGAGAGGGAAAAAAAGACAAGATGAATGGAGCCTGTACAGGATCTAATCAGATAACACTAATGCAGAGATATTAATGAAGCTGTCAAGCTCTATTCACTGTACTGAAGGAAGAACTAAAGTATACATTGTCCTTTTAACCTTCAGTACTGATGGAGTGATTTGTAAGCTGTTGGCTTGGTATTCTTTTATTGGAAACTGTGCTTCTGTTATAGCATACAGTAATGAGGGGATAATCTGAAGGCCAGTTAAATGATGCTCTGTATAAAATAAGCATCAATACTAATTAGATTGATGGAGAAAAAAAACTTGCAGATCTTTCCACTGCACTTTTTTTCTGTCTGTCATTAGTGTCTGTAATGTGCAGTATCTTTGTCATTTTCTATATTGAAAGTTAGCCTTTTTTGAACACACATTTCTTCCAGGTCAGTGATAATATCTATTGCTTATATCAGATAACATTCTAACTGAGAGAAATCCTCCCTGATTATCTAAAGTGTATAGCTTGCTTTTCTGCTTTAAAGCCTGCCATAGATAGCACAAATGTCCTACTCAAGAGCATCTGTAAAATATATCCTATGGCAAGATCCAACTCTTAGTGGTTGATCCTACCAATGCTTCCTTCTGCTGAGGCTGCTTCTTCATCTTCTTATTTTCGGGGTATTATTTTGCTGGACATTGTACACATACATGGCTGAAAGAGTTTATAATGTAAAAAGACAAGGAAGACAATATTATCATCCCTATATAATACTTATAGTAGAGTTATGATGACCCCTATGTTGCGGATGGGAAATTGAGGAATGGTGATATTATGTGACTTGAGAAGGTTACACAGGATGTTTGTGATAGTCAGGAATTAAGGTGCAGACTTTGCCTTGAAATACATGACATCTTCCTCTTACTGTAAGTAGTTCCATTGACATCTGTGTGGCCTTCCTCTGCTGGTCCCCTGTTCAAGGTTAAATTTTACTCAATATAGAACATTACTTTTGCTAGAAAGTATTTGTAAAATTGGGTTCTTCTCTATCAGTAAACTACAAACTTGCTGAATTAGCTATCTTAGTAACTGGCTTGACAGTGGCTTTGAAAATCTGTTTTCATAGCCACTATGATAGCTAATTAGTAATTCAATCAGCAATCATATTTCCTTCACTGTTGAACAATTGTTGATTTTTTTCCCCCAGTGTATTAATATCTGGACTGAGTTCAAATCATTTTCCCAGCCAAGGCTACTGGATTGTATTTTAGAAAAAGATCAGTCAATAATTTTTAAGGATTTTTTCTGTAATTTAGGAAATATAGTCTTTAGAAAAATAAATATTTCTTCATAACATAATTTACACAGGCATAATTACTATTTTGAGCACGAGTAATTTAAGAGATATAATAATGATTAAGTGCTAAGTGGCAGACCTTTTTATTAGGTGGAACATGCATTCAAGAGTGCTTTCTTGAGCTGTGATCTAATATAGACAGAAAAAGCCAGTAGATTGATATGCTACAGTACTCTGGAATATTCTACTTAAATAAATCTGGAATGTACTTGTACGACACCATCCCCTAATCCCTCAATTCCCTTGCAACTAGAGGTCCTGAGAAATTTACCTGGAACTGGACATGACTGAAGATTCCATTTCAGAAGGGTTTCTACCCTGCTGCAAGACAACCCCCCCTTAAATAGAGAGAGGACTAGAAGGAAGGTACTAGAGCAGCAATCACAGCTGTCCTGAAAGAGGGGAGCTCTGACTGGTTCTTTACCTGAAAACCATATGCCTGGGAGAGAGGAGGTAACTCTTCCTTCTGCGGTGTCAGTTGAAGAGGAAAAGAGAAAGAGAGAGAGAAATGGAGAGAGCCAAAGAGGAAAAGATCATCCAGCTTGACTGATTTTTTTTTTTCAGTTTCCCTAGTCGTTAGTTGGGAAATGCATATCCAGTATGGTTTCCACAGAGTGACCCACAGGATTGGGAATTGGGAAGAATTGATGAACAGTAAATCTGGCTACCTCAGCTGCCACATTTTAGTAGGAGGAGTCAAAAAGCCTATAGGTAATCTATAGGGATTAGACCATTCCTTGGGGCTAAAAAGATATTTCTGAGATCCAAGCTGCTCTGCATATTTTCAGATCTCTCAAACAAGATATACACTGGACCACAGTGCCCACAGAAGCAACTGCAGTTGCACTACAAATAGATACCTGAACTTGGGACTGACCTGTTAGCGTGGTGATTTCACAACTAGAATCATGGAGACTTTGAGTGATTGGGTTAAGTGACCAAAAAAGAAAAAAAAAAGAGATTCATGGCTAGATCTATAGAGGATAGATGCCAAATCTAGCCATATACATATATATGTATTTAGTATATCTTGTTTCTGGCATTTTTATATTTATAATTTATTTCATAACAAAAGCTTTCTGGAGTTGCTTGGTAATTTGAGAATTTTATACTTATTTCTGAAGGGAGTACAATATTCACAGTTTGGGAAGAGCACCCATTCTTTCCCAGGAGGCACCACCATTTGGTAGCAGTTCGATTAATCCATATTACCAGTGAGGGGAGACATGGTTTCATCAAAGAGACCCACACTGGCAAAAAAAGGCCAAGAACCTCAGGAGGTAAAGCCTACCTGACACCTCTTGAAATTGAAGAAGCAGATGAGTCAGGGGGATATGCATAATGTATGATTTTTTTTTCTTTATCCTGTGAGGCCAGTGATTTATTTGTTACTTTCTGCAGGGATCTGGGCCTCTGTTCAGCAAAACATACACAGAGTTTGGGGATATTCAAGAGCACGTAGATAGATATCTGTCAGGGATGATCTAGACAGTACTGGGTCCTTCTGTGAGGGCAGGGGACTGGACTCGATGACCTCTCAAGGTCCTTTCCAGTTCTAGTGTTCTATGATTCTATGAGTTAACCCATAGCTGTTCAGTACTGGAATGATCTGGAGTCTGTTGTATTCAATGGGATTCCTTCTTTTGCCTTCTGTGGACTTTAGGTCAGGTCATAAAGCAGTATCTTTCAGCATGTACTTCAGTCCCATTGTCTTGGAATGTGTGCATTCATTTCAGTGTTTTACCCAAAACAGTGTCATGAAGAACTATAATTCTACACAGACCAAAGCTGTCTCTTGCAGTCACTACTTCTCTTCAATAAATGTAACTGTTTCCCCTTACCACCTCTGATCAGTGAACAGTTTTGAAAAATAAGGTTCTGTTATTAAAAGATTGTGAGTGGAGCGGAAATTTCTGACACAACAGTGTTTAGTCAAAAACGCTGGTTCAATGCAAATAAATCATTTCATGGGAAGGTGTTGATTCCATTGAAAATTATGACACAAACCAAGCAGGGAGGCAGGCTGGCCAACAAGCTCAAGTATTTCACCTCAGTTCTGGTAAAACAGAAGTTTTCACAATTTTTCTTCTGGTGAAGAAAATTGAATATTTTACTTTTTCTTTTGCTCTTGGTTCCCTCTCCCCCTCCTCCGCCCCCCCTAAGATTTCTACATTTTGCACAAAAGGGAAATACCCTTTTCGGATCAGAATTAGTAGTGGACAACATCTGCAGAATGCTTAATTACCAGAGTTACCACTGATTTCTTTGGGAGCAGAGGTCTTCTGTCATCTCATAGGAAGTGCCCAATACATTCTAGGACTTGCAATTCGCAAGAATTAATTATGAGCCCAATTTCTTTCTTAAAAATATATAATTATTTCTGTGAACAAAGTCTATGCTCTATTATTAAATGCATTTTTCCATTTCAAACGTATTTAACATTTTTTGACCATATTTCTTTACCAAGGTTTCCTGAAGACTTAGGAAACTATTAGTAGTATTGAATGCCCCACATTGCAGTGTCACTGCCCTTTAGATACCCTAGTGAGCTGGCTTGTAAAACATATGCAAATTACATGATCTTGTTCAAGCATGGATGAAATATCTCCCTCTTATGAATATGTATTTTATTTGCTCTTTATTGTTTCACATTTCATCCTCTATCACATCCGAATCCTTGAATTAAAGGCTAAAAGAGAACTCCCTTTCTACCCATAGAAAAGAGGTCAATAAATGGTAAAAAATTAAAGGTACTTGTCAGTGTGCCAAATAACAATTAATGTCCAATCAGAAAATTGAAGGCCCAAGTGTGTTTTAATTATTAAACTTCCTGGAAATTTTAATTTAAATCTTTTTTATGAGCAACACATAATGACAGGAATGTCTATAAAAACTGGACTTTGAATTTTACTTTTTTAACTTGTGCTCTGCTATATTTGAATTAAGCTTTGGAGAATTTATCTAAAGTTATATATTGAACTGTATGCATATTTTCTATTAAAATGGAATTCCTTCTGAGCACTTTCTTCTGAGTGCTGACTTTGGCATTGATGTTAGATGCTCACTAATATCTAATAAAAAAGGGCATTTGTTTCTGTTTCAAATATATTTCCACTTGCATGATTAAGTTTTCCTGTAATCTAAAACATCTTATCTCAACATATACTACTGTTTAAGTAATGTAAGCAACCTAAAACAAAAGAGACATTTGAAACATTAAATCTATATATAATATTTTTTAAACATCTGTTACCGGTGCTATCCTAGCAATAGGTGGTACATAGTCTACAGAGAAAAATACAAAAAAACCAAACAAGCCCCAAAACTCTCATATCAATTTTGTGCCCAATTTTTCTAATGCATAATGTGACTCCATGGATTGTATTATTTATTGCAGAATTATAGACTGAAGTATTAAATTTCCTTAGTATTTGGCACTGTGACACTGCATCTGGTACCAAAACACCGTTTCCAGTGCTGGTATCCTTACTTTCAGAGGGATATTGAAAAGTTGGAGAGGGTTTAAAGAAGAGCCCAGAGAATGAATAAATTGGAAAACATGCCCGATAATAAAAGATTCAGGGAGATTCACCATATTTAGCTTAACAAAGAGAAAGAAAATGGGTGACTTTTTCATCATTTGTGAGTACTTACACAAGGAAAAGGAATTTGATAAGTATGGGCATGTCTACACAGCAAAGTTATTTTGAAATAACGACTGTTATTTCGAAATAACTTTACCAGTGTCTACACAGCCAAACCGCTATTTCAAAATTAAATCAAAATAGAGGAGGGCTTATTTCGAAATTGGTATACCTCATTCCATGAGGAATAGCACCAATTTCGAAATAAGCATTGTATAGATGCTTATTTCAAAATAGGGGGCTTCTAGTCCTTCCCAGGGTGCCCTGGTGGTCACTCTGGGCACAGCCAAGAAAACTCCTCTCCCTCCCTGCCTCCTCCATGGTGTTCTTAAAGAAGTAGACTCTGGCCACAGTGTCTGTGCCAGCTCCAAGCCTGCCATCCCAGAGCCAGCAGTCACTGCACCTGATCCAGTGGCCCCAGCATGAGCCAGGCATCCAATGCCAGCCAGCCCTCCACTGCTCCCCAGGACCAGTCTGCCAGCTCCCAGGAGCCTGCCTGGAGCCAGAAAAGGCAGGTGCCTACCTGGTCCAGTGTGGAGATCAGGGACCTAATTCAGGTTTGGGGGGGATGCCTCCAACGTCCATGATCTCCGCACTAAATGGAGGAATGCAACTGTCTACAGGTGGATGGCTGCCAGACTGGCCACTAAAGGCCACATGCAAACCCAGGAGCAGATTCACATGAAAATAAAGGAGCTGCATCAGGTGTATGCCAGGGTCACTGGGGACAGCTCCCAACCAGGGGTAGACCCAGACCCCTGCCCCTATTTTGATGCTGTGGACTGCATCTTGGGGGTCCTCCAGGTGATCATCAACCCTGGGACAGAGCTTGATGCCTCCTGCTACTCCAGCCCCTGCTGCCTCCCCAGCTACCACTCCTCCTCTCACTCCTTCTCCCCCTCCTGCTTCTTCCTTCCCACCCTCCCCACACCCCCAGGGATGCCGAGGCCCCTGCACACATGGTGCTGGGAGACAGTTGGGCCAGCAAGACCCCCAACCCTGAGCCCTGAGCTTCTCCTCCCCCTTCCTCCCTTTGCCTCCCCCTGCAGCTCCCCCCTCCCAGGTTCTCTCCTCCCCTCTCCCACCTTCTTTCCCCAGTCTTACCTCAGTTTCATTCTCCCCTACCCCAGTTTTGTTTAATAAAGAGGCTTTGTTGTAATGAACATGTGTCTTTTATTGTACAGCAGGAAGGGGGGTTAGGGAGGGGTAAGTTGAAAGACGTGAGGGAGGAATTATGCACAAGCCCTCAGTGGGGCACACCAGAGAGATTGTTACTGCCTGCAGAACATGCTTCCAGGCTCACAGTAACATGTCCAGGAGAAGCAGCAGAGTGCCCAGGGACGGCTCCAGCTCCATGCTGCAGTGTGCTGTGGTGTCCTGAGTGAGGGCCACCAGAGGACGCAGAGAAAAAAATACTTTGCTGTCCCTCAGTGAGGTAGGCAAGCAAGCAGTGAAACCTTAGAACCGGTTTCCCGGGGGAAGGGGGTCCATTTAAGCACAGGTCTCAGATAGCCTCAGGCAGCAGCCACACAAGGTAACTCCTGACCTGATGCCCTGCCAGAACCGGTTCCAGCCATCCTTAAATGTGATTCGGCGTCCTATCAGTGTGGACGCGCTATTTCAAAATAGCAAAATGCATTTCAAAATGCATTTTGTGTCTAGACACTGTAGTGTAGACATACCCTATGTGTGTACCAAATGTGATATTTGGGAAGCATGGAAACATCAAAAGACCATTATATTGATATATGCCAAATTCTATCACAGGGCACATTCACGAAAATTTGTGAGCTAGGAATTCAAGAGGTTCAGACGTTAAAGAAAGGGCTTTGTGCATAAAGAGTCAGTCTGAAGTGTCTGAGTGAGTCTCATCTAATCCTCAAAATGACATAAATTTGTAAACCAGAGGATAAAACCCTGCTGGAAGTTTTTGAAGGACTGCAAACTTAGATGGGTAATACCTGGTAAGCTGTATGTGTGCAGACTGTTTCTTGTTTATGAAATATGTTCTCTAACTATTTTTTCCTAAATAAACCTACTGTGCTCTGAAAGCTAACTGGACACTGGGAGGATAGAATTGCAAGTTCTGGAATAAGTTGAGACTGATGGGATGATCAGAGCGAATTGTAAGGGCACTGTAAGGGTAAATCCCTAGTCTGGAGGAAGAGAGAAGAAGATCCCCACACATAGAGAAATGATGGCTGGAGGTATGAGCCATATGGGGAAGTCCTTGAGCAGATCACAGAGGTAGCAGAAGTTGAATTAACCCTGGAATTGTGACAAAAGGTTTCTCAATCTGTCAGACTCAGGATTAACAGTGACTGGAAGTTAAAGTAAAATCAGACTATAAAGAAGGAACTTCTAAAAAAAAATCAGGGGTTGTGAGGAATTCCTGTAGTTGGATATTTTAAATCAGGATTGGATATTTTTTCTAAAAATTATGCTTTAGTTCTTTAAGCAGGAATAAATTCTGGGGAGACTGTATGATTGTGTTATAAGGAGGTCAGAATAAATGATCAGAGCAGTCCCTTCTAGCCCGAAAGCCTACAAATATATGCTCCAGAATAAAATCTTTCCTTTCTGTTTTGAAATTGTGTTTCTGGCCTCCTAACTGTGAACACAGCCTTGAAAATGTGTAGCAGGTGCAGACCAGTAGATTGACAGTTTCCTAAGACTTCAGATCACCTAAAACACTAGCTCTGAGCAGACTGAGCTGCCCCATTCATCTTGGTGGTTTTTAAATCCTGAAACCTTAGTAAGTTGAATAGAAATCATGTTAACTCTTTTATTCTTGAGCGCTTGAGTCAAAATATGCAACTCATGTCATACCTTTGTTCTGCTGCCCCAAGCTTCATCTACCCTCACATGATAATTTTTATTTTTCAGTGAAATATTGTCAGTGCAATTACCCGGAGCAGATGGACAGTGTTGGGACAGCACACATTGCATTGAAATTAACACACAGATAAACCAAACAGGTTTTTTGTACTAACTGAATTATATTTTTGCACAGCTAGCTCCTTATAACTTCCATTTTTTTACAAGAAGCTGCCACAGCACAGCACCACAGAATTCAGGCACTTAGCTACACAAATGGCATGCACTTTGCTTCAGAGTTCCCAGGCTTTGCTCAGAACACACGTTTTCATCTTCAACAAATCTCTTTTCTCCCTACCTTCTATGGCATTGTTTATAGCCTAATTTCTTTCACTTGTATGGTGAGTTGTGCTAGAAAATAAGAATAGCTTTAACACTTTGCAGGTTTCTTGTTCTGGTATACTGCATATCATATCAATTCCTTCATTGTACTGCTCCAGAACCATTTCTTGGATACACTACTACCATACGTACCACCATTCGTGCAATACCATGTTATCAACGTGGATACTGATATGGCTGACATATGTGGGTTCCTCAGACCTTTGGATTTCAGATGTAAAACCAAATGGAGGTTGAGATTCAAGATAAATATTCCTGTTTCTGTAATAACAATTTAAAACAGTCCACTCCTGTATCAAAATTACAGCAGATTAAGAGTATCTGCTTAATTTTTATACTTGAACTGCTCAGAAGGACTGTCTCTGACATGATTTTTGAATGCTTTAAATCTTTACAAATGTGTGTAACTTAAAGCACAATTGTAAATCCATCCCTCTGCAGCAAAGCAGTGAATTTCAATATGAAGTTTCCAAAAGTTCAGCACCTTTTGAACACAATGGGCCAAATCCTTCCCATGTTTATTCAAGTGTATATACTGTTACAATTGTAATGTGAACTCCATTGATTTTGATGGATTTATTTGGCTATATACCAGTGTAACTGAGAGGAGAGCTTGGCCTACAGTGTATGAAGGTGAGAAGATGAGTGTTTTGGCTCTGAGATGCGCAAATATTGTTCTTCCAGGTGTGTCTAAAGATGTTTTGAAGATATAAGCAGATTCTTGTGGCAGGACATTTCTAATGCTAACTTTTTTCCCCATTGTCTGTAAAATCACACTAATTTTTTGTAAATATTTCATAGTCTCATGAATTTAATTTGAAGG
Source organism: Pelodiscus sinensis (assembly GCF_052426305.1). NCBI lineage: Eukaryota > Metazoa > Chordata > Testudines > Trionychidae > Pelodiscus > Pelodiscus sinensis. Next base: position 91,705,009 of record NC_143053.1, read on the forward strand.
AGTAGCTGATTAACCAAACTGCAGACTTAGCAAGGCTTTGGTCCCTTCATTGTTGTTTAAAAATGAACATGTCTGCAATGAAGAATGTAGATAGGCCCATCCACTATCATGATATTTGCCATCATGTGCCAGCAATGACCCTCTGACAGTCTCTATGACAAAAGATAAATGGCAACAAATCAGACGTCAGGAATGGTAACACACATAAAGCTATAGGAGAACATTTTAACCTCCCTGGACATTCAGTAACAGTTTTAAAAGTAGCCATTCTTCTATCAAGAAACATTCCAAACCAGATTACAATGAGAAACAGCAGATTTGCAATTCATTTGCAAATTTAGTACAAAGAAATTAGGACAGAAAAAGGATTTAGATTGGCCATCTCATGACAAAGGCAATTTTCCCTCTCTTGGAATTCACAACTTCATATAAACTGCTATGAGTGAGTCACTTCCACTCTGACTGAATTGGCCTCAATAACACCGATCCTACATTTGATAAGGAAGCCTCATTATTTTTGTAGATACAGACTTACATGGTTACCCCTCTAAAAATTAGTAGTTTGTTATGATCTGCGAGTCAAAGTTCTTTATATCCACAGTGACATTTGTAAATGAACGAGCTTTGCTGCACCATCTCTTTAATTGGTAATTAAATTTCCAAATAACTTTCTCTTTATAGGAGCTGGATTTTGAAGCTAAAACAAGCTATACACTGAGAATAGAAGCAGCAAATAAGCATGTTGACCCTCGCTTTCAAAGTCTGGGACCTTTTAGCGATATGACAACAGTGAAGATAATTGTGGAGGATGTGGATGAACCCCCGGTATTTACTTCCCGTTTGTATTCCATGGTGGTGTCTGAAGCAGCAAAGGTTGGCACCATTATTGGAACAATTGCAGCTCATGACCCTGATGTGTTGAACAGCCCTGTTAGGTAATGAGAAGGCTTCCTTTATATATATATATATATATATGTATGCATTGTCATAGGTATGTAAATATGTTGTCATTTGATGTCATTTTGTCCACTATAATGCAGGATTATTCATTTTAAAGGAGGAGATTATTTATTTTTTCCTGTGCAGGATATGTCTATGCTGTTTGAAAAGTTTACTTACTTTGACTCCAGTGTTGCAGTAATTTTGGTCAAATAATTTATTTTAATCTTTTTAAAATAGATAAACATAATTATAAATGTATATATTTTCAGGATTCTAAAACAAAAATCACTTGATTATCCAAGCTCATTATTCTGGGACGGTTGCGAAGAATCTTCTAACCATATCTTATGTCCCTGGTAAATCAGTTATGCCCAACCTATTACAGATAAAACTATGTACAAATAGAAGTAATGCACTGACAATGTATGTGTTGTAGAATGTCTGTTTATAAGAAGTACAAAGGGGAGGTTCATTTGTTTATCAAATTATATATTTATACTTGTTTGAAGGATATGTGTTTGCATTATTTCAAATTTTCTTATTCAGCTATTTCAGGCTCACTCTTTCTACAACAATATAATTATTAATTATTTATATATTATATGTATAAATTTCATGTTTTGTATAATCACCATGCCAAAATATTTTTAAGATACAGTTAAGATAGTAAATACATAAAGAGTAAACATTTCAGAATTTATTTGTATTGATTTCCCCTTATGTGCTTTTGAATTATGTACTAATAGCCCTTAACTGATAGAAGCCTTATTAGTGGATCCTACTGTAGTATGTATGAGTAACATAAAAACAAAACATTTATTTTAGTTCAGAAATTTAAAACTGAGTTTCCACAAACAATATTAACTATTTTCCCATATCGTTACCACAGTATGAATTGTCCATATATCATAGGAATGGACAGAGTCAAGGAACATATAGGGTTGCCATGTTTCCAGTTTTTTGCCCTGACTGTCTGTTATTCAGGTCCCCTGTCTGATAAAAAACCCAGAAAATACTGAACATGTGAAATGTCTGGTATTTCCTGTTTCCCTTGGAGGGAAGCCTGGTGGGGCCAGTTTTCGCCTGCTGTGTCTGGCGGGGGAGGGGGAGTGAGGAGCATGGGGCCATTTTTTCCTGGTGTTTTTTTTTTTGTGGGGGGGGGTGAGGTGTTCAGTATTTTTTGTTAAACCATCTGGCAACCCTAGAAACATCTGGTTGCATGTGGGTGATTCAGGGGGTTACAATAAGTATTATGGTATTATGAATCATAATATGCTATAATGTCATTTGTGAGATCGAGGGATGTCTAAGGTTAACCAGTTAACTGCTAAGCATCAGCCTTAACAGGTGAGGATTACCGGTTCCAGTTAACTGTTGGGACATGAAGCAGTATAGTGGGGGGGGGGGGGGTCTGCTGTGGACAGGAGCTGCTCTGTTATCACACTAAAAAGGCATGCCTCCTTTAACCAGTTAACCAATTAAACAGGATTTTACATCCCAAGTGGGATCCAAGTATAATGAATCTATGATAAGAACCATATGTGGAGGGATTAGGAGAGTGGAGGGTTGCATGGAGAAAGAGGGACAGTGACAGAAAATGATCACACAAATTAAAACCCAGCCAAATCACTGTAATTCTTTTTCTAAGTACTGTATAGGTATTAATACTAGATGTCACAGTGATATCCACAGAAATTCTAACTGATCCTTAGAAAATAGGGCAATTTATTTAAAAGAAAGTTGCTATTAAGTGTTATTATTGTTAATATTATTCATTTGGAAAACACACTGAAAACATTATTTGGTGATAATTAATTATTTCACCTTTTTTTCTGTCTAATTTTTATTTACACTTATTAAAGGTGATTTTGCCACTGTGTTGTGGTTCTGTAATTTACAATGCAGCAACCCTGACGTAAAAATAAAACATGTATATCACTTGAAGAGGTGATATATGTGTTCTCTCTCTCTCTCTCTTTCTCAATACATATTAGCAACAGATTCAAATAGCTGCTCCCTATCATGTATAAACAAGTACTAGATGGATGAGTTGGCATGGATTTACTCCTAAAATTTATCTTCACTAAGCTCTCTCTGCCATGGCAGTGTTTTCTGGCAGTGCTGTTAGCATCTGGTTTGTGAAATTTGCTTTTAGCAGAAGTGCAAGGGTTAGTGTTAGTTCCAGCTTCCATCTACACACAATCCATCCTCACTGTACTCTTTTTGACTGTAAAAAGGTGAGGGTCAAATTCTCTATCTCACTTTAATCAATTTGTACCACTCCAACAGCATAAAGGGGCCATAAAACCAGCTTAATTGACATCTTAATGATTTCCCCAGGCTGAAGGGCATCCCAAGGTTGTGCAGGACTCAGGGGTAGAGCAAGCCAAATTTTTCAGATTAATCTTTTTTTCCACAGAAAATGCAGATTCAACTACATCAAAATGGTTCACTAAATCATTTCAGTTTCACCAGATTGTCTAAAAAAAGGCAAAACTCTGGAGCCGTTATGTTTCAGCTTTACAAAATAAAACTTTTATCAAGTCAAAATGACTTTTCCTCTTGAAATTCCTTTTTCTTTATTAAGTAAATCAAATGTTTAAATACTACTCAAAATGGAAATGAAACTTTTTTGATTTTTCAATTTTCTAAAATGTTTACAAAAGTTTGTTTCTGAGTTAACCTGAAACATTTTTTCAGTTTATCAGAATTATAGATGAACCAAAAAGTCAGTTATTTTCACAGCTCCACATAGGAGATGTGGTTGGAGGGGAAAAAAGCAACTAGAAATAGCCAGGGTGTGCAGATTTCATGGTAGTCCCTGACGCTATGTCTAGACTGCAAGCCTCTTTCGAAAAAGCAAGCCGCTTTTTCGAAAGAAAGCAGCGAGTGAGTCTGGATGCTCTCTTTCTAAAAAGCCCTGTTGGCATTCAAGAACGCCTTTTTTCGAAAGAGCACTTTCAAAAAAAGGCGTTCTTCCTCGTGAAATGAGGTTCACCGCCGTCGAAAGAAAAGCCGTGTTCTTTCGATTTAATTTTGAAAGAACACGGCTGCAGTCTAGACACAGGTGAAGTTTTTCGAAAAAAACCCTGAGTCTGGACACAGCCTGAGTGCCAAATCATGCCTTAAGTAATCAATGACATAAAACAGAACTCTCCAGTGTCTAATATAATTTACATAAGGGATCAGCTTTATCAGATTACTTTTCTTGATCCATATTGGAAGCTTAGATGACTATTTGAACAATATATGTTCCAAGATGGAAAATTGATATTGATTAAATAACTGAATTGGCTGGAAACATACATGTCTTGAAATTTAGGGTGGGATATTGTGATCATAAGATTAGACACTTCTAAGTCTTGACATCTAAGAAAAATGGACAATTTTTGATATCTAAGAAAAATGGAAAATGTGGTAAGAAAAGCAGGGGTTATCTCACAAGGTAATGAGAATTATTGAGGTTTGAAATAGCTTTGACAAAGGACCTGCCAAACTAATGTTCAAATACAATTGATACTAAGGAATTAAAAGATTAAATCACACTGCAATAGATTGATAGAATTTGAGCATAGATTCAGCACTTGTAAGTAAGTGTTAAGGGAAATCTCTTTTAAGAATGTTTAAAATATTCCTTTTTTTCTTGCTCTATGCATATATGTTGCAGTTTATGTAATCCATTGTTTTGAAAATGTTAGATCTACGGCTCGTCAAACTGTACAGTGATGGTGTTAATGACTAGAAAACCTGAGGTTTGGCAAGGCACTGAATCTCAGTTGCTGGGCAAGATTCACTGTATTTCAACGGTGACAGGTAGAGCATAGTCTCTAGGGATAGCATGCCAGCCACAAAACAGTTGATGAGCACTGCTGACCAAGTATGCAGCAATTCTGGCATGGAGAAAAGGAAAAATTCAAATAGAAAAGACAGGAAATACAATGCAATAAAAAGGAGTGTTTGCTGATATAAGAAGAGTTCTTAATGATGAAATCCAAAAAGTTTTCATTAATGCTTCTGTTGATATATTACCCTTAGTACACAATAGTGCATAGAAAAGCAACATCAAGTGCATAACCAGTCTCTGCTCCAGACAACTTGTAGTCTAAGAAGCAGATGAAAGCAATGTAGTACAGAACAGTACAAATGAACATAGTTCAATATACGTAGTACAAAGGCATAAAAATATATGGTCATTATGCTTGGGAAGTGACCTCTTATGGATAACTATTGTAACTTGACCCTTCTACATTTTTAAAAGATTTGATCAGGAGTGCACCAAAAGTGTAGTAGTTGCATTGTATGACAGTATTTGCAATATTTGGCCAGATTACGGTTAACTCACTTAGGTTATGTCTACACAGCAGTGTTATTTCCAAATAAACATAGTCCACATCTACAATGTCGAAATAATGTCGAGCTGAAGGACTTCTTACTCCAACTCCTGTAACCCTCATTATGCGAGTAGCAAGGGAAGTCAGGGGAAGAGTGCTCTATCTCGAACTAACTGCTGTGTAGACCGTGCCAAAAGTCTAAATAAGCTACTTCAACTTAAGCTACACAATTAGGGCTCGTCTACACTGGCCCCTTTTCCGAAAGGGGCATGTTAATTTCACAGGTCGTAATAGGGAAATCCGCGGGGGATTTAAATATCCCCCGCGGCATTTAAATAAAAATGTCCGCCGCTTTTTTTCGGCTTTTAGAAAAGCCGGAAAAGAGCATCTACACTGGCCCCGATCCTCCGGAAAAAAAGCCCTTTTCTGGAGGATCTTATTGAAGTAGGAATAAGATCCTCCAGAAAAGGGCTTTTTTTCCGGAGGATTGGGGCCAGTGTAGACGCTCTTTTCCGGCTTTTCTAAAAGCCGGAAAAAAGCGACGGACATTTTTATTTAAATGCCGCGGGGGATATTTAAATCCCCCGCGGATTTCCCTATTACGACTTGTGAAATTAACATGCCCCTTTCAGAAAAGGGACCAGTGTAGACGTAGCCATAGTGTAACTCAAATTGCATCGCTTATTTTGAGCCCAGCTGTGTAGACATGTCCATAGAGTAGTAAATAAAAACAGTATGTCAAGGAGTCATTGTTAGTAAATCTAAAACTGCATAAGACCTCTCATTTTCACAATGAAAAATTAAACTGAGGAGCCAGGGAGACTCTTCTTTTCCTCTGTGCTTTTTCTGTGGGTTGCTAAGCTGTCTCACTCTTCCTAGGAAACAATATGTTAAGCCAAGAAGCTCAATGTGTTTGTCTAAAGCACCAGGAGCGGGCAGTCGAACATGTAATTCCCTGACCTTCTCTAGAATTTTGTCCCCAGCCCTGTAGCACAGGCTAAGACAGGAGTTCTTCCAATAGTGACAGAAGTTCTGTTCTTCTCTGCTGGGAGCTGCATGAATTTGATCCAGCCATATGGCAAGCTTCCAATTGTGATTCACATTAGGTTGAATTCAGGAGTATGCTAGTCTATGAATAAATGTATGGCTGCCTTAAGGAAGATAGTAAGATATGAAAATATCTGTTACATCATTTAAGAAGACATTGTGGATGGGAACAGTATCTGCATCTCCCAGCACGGTTCTCTTTGTAACCTATATAGTTTTATTTTTTCAAGAAACCCCAGAGATATTGGACAAAAAGAATTCCAGAAAGAGGGACAATGAATGCTCTTTCTATCTAGTGAGAAATCAGTGAAAGATTTCAGCAAACTGAAGTTGAACAAAAATCAAAAGTTTTCTTAATTTTTCACTCAGGTACTCAATAGACCGAAATACAGATCTGGAGAGATATTTCAATATTGATGCCAACAGTGGAGTCATTACAACTGCCAAGTCTTTGGATAGAGAAACTAATGCTGTTCATAACATCACTGTCTTGGCTATGGAGAGTCGTAAGTTACAATTTTAAAGGTTTTATACACAGAATGAACAAAAGCTTCAGGTTCAATTATAGTAATTGCTCGATGGCATTGAATAAAATTACAAAAATTCAAATCTACGTACATGATCTTACTATAGGTAATGTGCTGACTGTGTTGTAAATAAGGTGAAAAAGAAAGAAGGAAGGAAGGAAGGAAGGAAGGAAGGAAGGAAGGAAGGAAGGAAGGAAAGAAAGAAAGAAAGAAAGAAAGAAAGAAAGAAAGAAAGAAAGAAAGAAAGAAAGAAAGAAAGAAAGAAAGAAAGAAAGAAAGAAAGAAAGCTAACCCCTGCTCTGCCTCATACCTTGTACAGTCATTTAGACCTATCTCAACTGCAGACAGGTATTTTATTAATTAAGACACATGTCCCCTCAACAGCAAATATGCTTGAGGGAAGGCAGGAGAAGGCAAGGAATCAATGCATTACTAAAATCCATGATTGCTTTCATTTAGGGATGTCCTTCAGATTGGGGAGGCATTACACCATATGTGTCAATAAAAGTGCTAAAATTCCTAGAACTAGATTCTGTCTTAACACTATGGGAATTGCAGGGATATTCACTTGGGTGGATAGATGATACTTGTCTTATGCTTCCCACAATTACAAGGAAACCATAAATTCTGTCATGGGCTCCCAGAGCCTAATCAACTGCATTACTGAGGGGAATTAACTGAATAAATGTCTCATATCCATTCTAATCATGCCCCATCCCAGGCGAATGGTGCTGTGCTAGCAGGCTGGCTGTGAGCCCACAAAGAGGTGGCAGGGTTTTCCTATCACCTCATTTCCACCAATCCAGGGACGTTTTGCTCCTGAGATGTATATACTGGAATGTGAATTTTACCCCATAGGGAAATATGGTCCCAGTGAAGTAAATGGCAAAACTCCCATTGTCTAAAAAAGGCCAGGATTTCTACCCTCGAGTTTTTCATTATGTTTCTAGGGGATATTTTAATTTGTTTAGACAGGTTTAATAGGTTTGTGCAAAAGGAAAAAATGCAAATGAAAAGCACATTGATCCAAAAAATAACATGTAAGGAGTCTGTGTCTCTTGATTTTGCACAGAGAACCCAGCCCAGATTGGGAGAGGTTATGTGGCCATCACTATTCTTGACATCAATGACAATGCGCCTGAATTCGCCATGGACTACGAGACCACTGTCTGTGAAAATGCTCAGGCTGGCCAGGTGTGGATTGATACTTCTGGATTCTTTATTCACATTGGCTAAATAGTCATATTTAAAACAAAATGACGTCTGCTTGAAGATAACAGCTAATCTCTTATGCCAATACAAATGACACTTTGGAATTGTCACGCAGCATAAGCGAGCCTAAAAATACCACCTACGGGTACGTCTACACTTGCTCCCTAGTTGAAATAGGGATGCAAATGTAGGTGACCGAAATTGCAAATGAAGCGGGGATTTAAATATCCCATGCTTCATTAGCATAATCTTGCCCGTGCGCTATTCCGCTCACCATCTGATTCGAATCAGGAAGTGTGCTCTGGGCTACGTTAGTTTGAATCAAACTCCTTGGTTCGATCTAACGTTACTCCCAGTGATCTCTGTAGGAAGTGATGTTCAGAACTTTGCATGTCTGAGTCCTAGACCCTCTAAGGGTATGTCTACACTACCCTGCTAGTTCGAACTAGCGGGTTAATGTAGGCATACCGCACTTGCAAATGAAGCCCGGGATTTGAATTTCCCGGGCTTCATTTGCATAAACTGGGCGCCGCCATTTTTAAATCCCTGCTCATTTGAACCCCATGCCGCACGGCTACACGCGGTACGAACTAGGTAGTTCGAACTAGGCTTCCTAGTCCGAACTACCATTACTCCTCATTCCACGAGGTTCGAACGAGCAGGGATTTAAAAATGGCGGCGCCCAGTTTATGCAAATGAAGCCCGGGAAATTCAAATCCCGGGCTTCATTTGCAAGTGCGGTATGCCTACATTACCCTTCTAGTTCGAACTAGGAGGGTAGTGTAGACATACCCTAACACTCCTAAAGCTTAAATGGGATAGCCTATGTTTGGCTGAATTAGGAAAAAGGGGTCTTTGGAACACATTGGCCCCATATGCAGGTTCTTTTGTATTGGAATCTGTTTAGTATTGCCCTCTGAAGTCCTGCCTTTGAGAGGTTCTGAGCATCCCTTCCATTGACTGCGACTGAAGTTGTTTGTCCTTGATTCCTCTGAAAATCAGACCCACAGAGATCCATTTATATTGTTCCATCCCTACACTATAGGAAGTTGGAGGCAGAAACTCAAAGCACCCATGCACAACTCTGGATGCAATGTTCCTCCACCTCTGTGCTTTCTCCGAGTGTGTCAGCCTTCTGCCTTTTTCACAGAAGGCATCACTTGCTGTTCTGTCCTTTTTTTTTTCAAAATTACAAAAAAACGTAAAACTACAACAGAAACTTGAATGGTTAGTTGTATCTACTCAGGAGAGCCCTAAACCTGAAATAGCAGGGGTCTTGTAAGCAATGAGAATTAACAAGGACTCTCCAAATTGTATGAGAACATTTGCTACCACTGTCCCTGGTTCTAAGCAACGAGTCAACCAGATACTCACTAATTATAAACAACAATGACACCAGCCTTATCTTCTATATTGTGCATTGTTTGCTATGTTCAGCAAATGTTGATTAAAATAATACACAATTCTGTTTTATTCATCCTAAATTAACTCTAAATACTGGAGTTTACTTGTACACATGTGGTTTGCAGACTCAATGTGACACTAATTGCAACCCACAAATAATTGTGGGTGTCTTTTCCCTCTTCTTCCTAGGGAACAGATTATATCCACTATTACTTTTGCACATAAAGTGTCTCCTTTCCAACACCATAAAATGCTTATTCCTTGTCTGAATGAGTGGTGATATATTAGATCTTAACTTGTCACTGAATGAATATTGGCCATATAGTGCCTCGGGCGAGTGCAGTTTGGGGTAGGAGAAGGAAACGGAAAGCATTTATCTTGCACCGTTTTCTGTTGGGAGATGGGAGATGGAAAATAGTGGCATCTAACATTGTTTACAAGATTGACATGATAGCACAAGATGCAAATCAGGTGGCTGAAGGTGCATGATAAATGTAGTTTTTCTTTTCACCATGAGCATGGCCTATATAGGGCATGTATGTATATACTTCATTATATTACATAAAATGTAAATCCCAATATAACTTCCAACTGACTCTCTTTCCAGGTAATCCAGAAAATCAGTGCTATTGATAAAGATGATCCACCCAGTGGTCACCAGTTCTACTTCAGTTTGACAGCAGAAGCAGCAAATAACCACAACTTCACTCTGCAAGACAACAAAGGTAAGAATATAAATATGATTGGGAAGCATAAGTGAGCACTGGCTGACTGTCAGCCTCTTTTCAGACATTGTGATTATCCTTTGGGTGAACTTCCCTGTCAGTGAGGACATTCATTAAACAGCAGTCAGTCCCCAAAGTCATTTTTACCTATAGTTTATCTATCAAGAAAGAAAAAAAACATGTTGTTTAAATCATTTTGAGCCTTGAGCTAAACACAGGACTTCAAATATTTTTTTCCAAAGTGACTTTTTTCACCTTTTTTCTGTATTTATAGGTCTTTATTCAAATTAGATTTAACCTTAGGGGCAGTGGTTGAAAAATGTCTTGGGCCTCATACTTTATTAATATATAACTTGAGGCCTAAAGAAATGAGCCCTAAAAACATGACAAAATGAGCATTCCTTTGGGGAAAGAGGGGAGGGAAACACCTTTTCAACAACTACATCAGCCCCTTAGAGGTGAAAGCTGAGTGTTCATTTTTTTAGGCTACCCACATTATTTACTCATACTGTCTACGGGTGTATTTCCCCAAAATTCTACATAAAAGATGCCAATTGGCATTGCATCCCCACTGGTGAAAAGAGATGATCATATACCCCTTATTGGTGTTCTCATTAGTTGCTGTGTATGTATAGCATCTGGACATCGTAAGTCTGCTTAGATTGTGGTTGAAGCAAATAGAATAAAATAGACTGCTTCAATTCTCTATGTGCACTGCAATGTGAAATGAAGTAAAATCTTGCTCTTGTTAATAAAATGAATGATTAAACATATGTTGAGGAAAAGGCACTATTTTTATGAACCATTTTTCAAATGGCATCCACACTTTGATCCACCTTTTGTCCTGAATAAAAATAAGAATACAAACTAAATATACAGTAAAAGCTCCCTTGTCTGGCACTCAAATAATCAGAAAATTCAAGTAGCTGGTATTTCTGAAATCTCCCAATACACATCTTCAGTCTAGTAACTGGGACTCGAATACTGCCTAGTGTGTTATGCAATTGCATATTCTGCACACTACTTTTATGCAAAAGGGGCAGAGGTAAGCAAGCTGAAATCAGGGATTTATTCAAAAAAGCAATTTTCAGGATGGCTGTGTCTACACTGGGCCACTTATTCCGGAAAAGCAGTCGCTTTTCCGGAATAAGCTGCGAGCTGTCTACACTGGTCCCTTGAATTTCCGAAAAAGCGCTGATGAATTACTGTAAGAAATCAGCTGCTTTTCCGGAAAACCTATGCTGCTCCCGCTTGGGCAAAAGTCCTTTTTCCGGAAAACTGTTCCGGAAAAGGGCCAGTGTAGACAGCACAGTAGTCTTTTCCGCAAAAAAGCCCTGATTGCGAAAATGACGATCAGGGCTTTTTTCCTGAAAAGCGCGTCTACATTGGCCACGGACGCTTTTCCGGAAAAAGGGCTTTTCCGGAAAAGCATCCTGCCAATGTAGATGCTATTTTTCTGGAAATACTTATAACGGAAAACTGTTCCGTTTTAAGCATTTCCGGAAAAAGGTGCCAGTGTAGACACAGCCGATGTGTTGTAGGCTCATTACAGATTCAGACCAATCTCTTACACCTTCTACATCTATGATGATAATTGATTTTCATAAAGGTGACCCTGAGGCTTTGCAAGATCCTAAAGTGCCTTCTAAATAATCAAAGAAAGATTGCATTATGTTCCATATAGTTTTAGAATTAAGTGTACTTTTAGTGATCTGGGTGTACACCAGGCGCACCCATAGTGATATGCAGTGTCACAAAATAAAATGCTACAGGTTGGACCTCTCTGGTGCAGCACCCTCAAGACCTGAGTGGTCCCAAAGGAGGGAATGTGCCAGAGTAGGAGAGGTCAAGCTTTGGGCTCTCCTGGGGCTCCCCTCCTGGCCACCGGCCTGGCCCGTGTGCTGCCCCCAGCTGATGGCAAGGCTCTACTCCCAGCTACTGCCCAGCTCTGGCTGGTGGGGCTTCCTTCCCCCTGACTGACGGTGGCTCCATGGGCACAGCTGTAGCTCTGTGTCTCCAGTCACAGGGGCTTCTCTGCCCCCGGGCTACAGAAACTCCACACTCACAGCCACAGGGGGTCTTTGCCCCCAGGCCTGTAGGGCTCCCTTCCCCTGGCTGGCACTGGCTCTGTGCTCCTAGCTGCAGGGACTCCCTGCCCTCGGCCAGCAGGGGCTCTCCCTCCCTGGCCAGCAACGGTTCTGGGTCCCCAGCTTGTGAAGCTCGATCTAAGTTGGTGGGGCTTCCCACCAAGCCCTGTTCTGTCTGCCAGATGCTGGCTGCGCTCCCTGTCCCCAAACCACTGGCTATCCAAGCAGCCTGCTGGCTGAGCTTCCTGCCACTAGCAAACTCTGTGGCTGGGGCTCTCTGGTCCGGGAACATCTATTCATATAATCAATGCGCAGTTACAGAGCCTGTAAAATGAGAACTGAAATATGTGTTAATATATTCTATAGCTACATAAAGTAACAAATGAAGCACAAACTTTTTTTTGTCATTTATAGTGCTCCCCCTTTTGGGATTGTGTTTCAAGAATGTGACCCTGCAAGTTGGATTAAAGTTTATAGGCAGGCCTCCACCCTTCCAGAATCAGTCTTACTGAGAAAAGGAGACCTGAATAGGTTTTTATGAGCTAGAACTATAATGTATAGCACATCATACTATTGCAGCCTCTTATAGTGCAATGGCAAGGACACTCAAGTAAATACAATAATAGAAAACTTAAAGTCCATCAGAAGGAAAAATGCAATTTTACGTGTGGACTGATCCTCTATAAATTCTGTGTGTCTTTCTTACACTTGCCTTTTTTTTTCTTTTAGACAACACTGCGTCGGTGCTAACCAGGAGAAATGGATTCCGGAGACAGGAACAGTCTGTTTTCTACTTGCCTATATTCATTGTGGACAGTGGCTCACCTTCCCTTAGTAGCACCAATACCCTCACTATCAGAGTGTGTGACTGTGATGCTGATGGCATAGCCCAAACATGCAATGCAGAGGCATACATTTTGCCTGCAGGACTTAGTACTGGCGCACTTATAGCAATACTCGCATGTGTCCTGACATTATTAGGTATGTCCTTGGAGTATTGTTCATTTTCCATCCAAAGAATGATAGTAACAACCAACAGTCACACACCCACACACATACACTTCTCAGCATATTTATTGTTTATCCTCAGTTTTCTTTAGGCTAGAAAAGCTAATATTCCAGCAAGAGACATTTTATAATATGAGCCACACAAGGCTGTTTAGCATGCCTATTCAAACTAAGTACATTATGTCAAAGCTAAGTTGCCAAAAAGTAATGGTAGAAGGAATAATATCAGTTGCATCTGAAACAATAAGGATAGATAGAGCAGGTGAAAAAAATGAATTTGTGGAAATAATTCTCTTTTAGAACATAATATGCTAATCTATAAGCAACTGATTGGTTTTTTTAAAAAGATATGATTCATTTATAATATTTATTGATTTGCAAAGAGAAAAAGCTATACAGCAAATGCCAGAGATTATTTTTTATGAGAATGAGCATATTTTTTATGAGAATGAGCATTTGAATGACATGCCTTTGTTATACATGCAGCTGTTAGCACAGTTGGATTTTACAAACCATGGGAAAACTGAGACTAGATAAGGAAAGGAAGAAAACTGATTTGGAAATTGTGAAATCACACTAAAAGCTTAGTTGGCTCAGAATTTCTCACTTTCCTGTGGAGACTGAAATTGACTAAGAAGTGACAGGGTTAAAAGGCCAAAACTGTGGAGTCAGAAAGGGAACTAAGAAATTTTTCTCAACTTTCATCCCAGTGCAGGATTTGTGTCCATTTATCCTTTGACGCAGAGGCTGTCTGGTTTGACCAATGTACATGGCAGAGGCGCATTGCTGGCACTTAGTGGCATATGTCACATTAATGGATGTGTAGCTGGATGAGTCCCTGATGTTGTGTCTTATGTGATTAGGTCCTGTGATTGTGTCTCTTGTGTAGATGTGTGGACAGAGTTGCAACATGGTCTGTTGCAGTGTTAGAACAATGAGTCAGGGTTTCTGTGGTATGTTGTGTGGCTGCTGGTATTTGCTTCAGTTGGGTGGTTGTGTATAGGGAAGGACTGACCTGCATCCCAAGGTCTGTGAGCATGAGGGATTGTTTTTCAGGATAGGTTGCAGATTGTCAGTGATGCACTGAAGGGGTTTTAGAGCTGGAAGGTGTAGGCCAATATGAAGGTTGGAGTGTTTCCTGTTTCTGGTGTTTTAAAATTGTGACAGAAAAAGCAAAGAGTTTTTTCAAATTTGCTCTTTACTTATTTTACTGTACTTAAATTGCTCCTTCAACAATTAATAACAGTATGTAAAGTTAAAAATGGAATGGAACTGTATGAAAAACAATATGATTACCCTGATCATCAGCAGGACTAAAGAAAGTTCCTGAATGCTCGCCTCCCTCATTTGTACACTAGGATCAGTGATTAACGGCCAGATCTTTATCTGCAATGGATTGGCATTGCTTGGTTGTAGTTGACAGAGTGAGGCAAGTTTGTACAACTTAAGATCTGGCCCAAAATACTTTACAGTAGTATACATTCCATAGTCACAGGAAACCACTTCACCCAACACTGACTTATTTCTAGCATATAAATAAATGAGTCAGTTATTTTCAAATGTCTCTGAAGATATACCTTTGTTTACAGGATTGTTATGTGAGTTTGTGTTTTTAAACAGGAGATTGTGTTTTTCCGGGAAATCACTCAATAGAGACCCAAGCAGTTACCGGGCAGTAACTTGCTTATTCTACTCAGTAGAATGGGATTGCAAGGCAGCAGATATCTCATGGCACCACAGTGTACCCTCTCGTCATTTTGAGACTATGCACAAGCAGGTAGTTGTTCAGTTAATTAGCTAAGAAGAGAGGATCTCCAAATATATTACATAAATAATTTGTTCTGCAACAGCATATGAGGAATATGGCTTTTGATGTTAGGTATCAAAAGAGTTGACATTCATTGCATTCTGTGGGCTTTCAAGACTAACGTTTTGAAGATGCCCATAAAACTTACTTTTACTTGATTGTATGGATGGACAGCCAACACCAGCAGTTGCACTGCTGAGCCTGTTACCACTTTCCGCCTACAGAGTCACATTTGAATATTTATGTGCAAAGCTGAAGGTGGTTGTGACACAGCTGGGTTTGAAGATGCAACCTTGTATGAATGCCAGAATTATAGCCTCTGAATAGAAGGGCCAGAGGGATGAACTGTTTTCTCCCTAATTTGACTAATGAAGATTGAATTCCAAACTCTGTCCCACAAGAAAGTTCCAATACTTAGTCAATTAGAAAAGTTGCACAATTATCAACTCTGCATCAGGGCTGTTGTTTTCAACTAAAAAATATGGTTGCAATATATGCTACAAAGAGCATATGAAAAGTACCATGCTCATGTGTCATTTACTATATACTGTACATAATTCTTTTAAGAAATAAGAGAGGAACTCTTTAACTCCTTGGAAAATTAAATGGTAATTTCATTCAATATAACTTATTTTTCAATTACCATTTCACAGATACAATAATAGTTGTTTTATAATAAGCAATTAACGTAAAGTGTAATATGCATATGTTAAAGCTCAGAAAAAGAAGTATGTGCATGTTTATACACATAACTTATTTCCAGAGCTCAGGAGTTTCCATTATATTGAAACAGTAATGAGGCAAAGTCAGTCTGATTAGTAACATGCTTTCCCTTCTTTTAGCTTCCTCCATCAGCACCCAGTTTCCTAGCCTATAAAAAAAAGTCTTTGCTTCTCATTGTACACCCATGTATCACTTGTTCTACACCCATGTATCACTCATTTTACACCCAGGTACAGCTATTTGCAGATCCTGTTAGCTGCAGCTTTCTCTTCCCAGCCACTGGGAGATAAGGGAAGCGGTGCCACTTCCCATGGCCTCTATTAGTCAGGAATGGTATTCTGTGGCCAGCGGAAACTGACAGCATCTATACTTGTAGATGCACAAGTAAATAAAGCATCTGCCGGCCTACAGAGTCACATTCAAATATTTATGTGCAAAGCTGAAGGTGCTTATTACCCACCCCTCTTGTACACGTGTCTATATGCTGTATTATATAATAATACATTGATTAGATGTCCAAAAAAATCTTATATTCTAAAGATATAAAATGGACGCAGAATGTGAAACTGACTCGTAGAGAGATTATGGTCTATATATTTTTAAGTAACTGGTGTTTTGGGATGAGTCAGTATTGATTTACCCAACCTCTAACACCTTGAATGATAGCTGATTTTCAGATGGTGCCAAGAACCTGCCCTCTGAAAGTCATCCTCTACTAAACCATCTCAAATTGGACATACGTTACCACTCACATTTGAAATTTTAAGCCACATTGATTTATTCAAGATCACCCAGAAAATCTGTGCAGATCTGGGAACAGATCTCCTAATCCCAATCTGCTTTAAGCACAAGATCTATCTGATTGCACTAGTCATGAGAGTTGTTTGAATTAGAAGGGCTACTGAGGTACTTCTTAGAAGGCTGAAGGTACCCAGCCTTTAGCTTCAGGATGCATACCATATCCAAGGCATGAACCAATAATTTACTAATTCAAAGACTGATATGGTTTATTTCTATATTAGATCACATGCTTAAGGGACTATTATATGGCAGTGACTATCTGAGAGTATTAGCTACATACCATTCTGTACAGCCGTTTGTGGTCTTTTTTTTTCTGTGTTGGCTGTATTACATATTTACAGTGATACTGCAATTGCTTTGAGTATAAAGTGCAAGTCTAGAACAAAAACAGAGACAGGGATACGTGCCGGGTGATAGCCTTCTAAAGAAAGTGAGAACTTCAAATTTACACACATTGGTAAATGGCTTTGAGAGGCAGTGACTTAAACTGAATTACTCTTGGGACTGGTCTACTCCTAGTTTTTGCACTGACTTGAAGTCTATTTATTCAGAAACAAATTAAGGTTAATAAGTACAACCCTTACAGTGCAGTGATAGAAAGGTGTTAATATCAGCATAATTGATTTTGACAAATTTATCCAAACAAACTGTGCTGATATAAGTACATTTAGACCTGTGTAACTGCATCCATATAAGGCCATTATAATGATTTAACTCAACTGGTTTTTTTTAACCAAATGTAGGTAAATGGGTACATAATGTGAGTGTAGTCCTGGCTGTTAGTTGTTCCAGTTATTCATGGATTAGTTGTTTGTAACAATTGTGATTAGCTGCTTTGTTTATTAAATACAACAACTAGTGATTTTGCCTGTCATGTTCTTCTCTGTGTGGTTGTTTAGAGTTAATATATGTACCTAATACTTGCACTATACCTTTATTTTTACTTTTCAGTCTATTCAGTTAGCTTTTCTAGTCATATTGTCAGGCACTCCTGTACTGCCTTGATCACTGTTTCTGTGATGAACATGGGAAAGGAAATAGGACATAATGGGATGCAGACTACCTTTAAAGTCAGATGTGCTTGCTTTAGGTATCACAGATATTTGGTTTTGACCTGTAACAATCTCCACAGTTTCCTGCAATGCAGCTAGGGCTTTGTTCATTTAGACGTTAAACATTATTGTTCATAGCTGCTGGATTAGTTAGAAAGTGATAATCTCTTAAAGCTATATAAATGCTAAAATGTTTAACCTTTTGAAAGACTTTATATTTTTCTTGGCTTCAAGCAAGAATGGGATGTACAAGACATACCACATAAAATATTATTTTATCTTGATTTTTATTGTTCCTCTAGGCAGGCATATCTACTAAGTTTCATATTTTTCACTTATTAGCAAGTATTTAAATCCCAAAATGAAGTCTGCTCGACATGACAGGAGTGTGAAAACACATTTACACTTGAGTAAAGGAAGTGATTAGATGCTTGTTATATGGCAATAAAAATTGTCACACTAACGTGGTAAAAATATAAAGGAGAACTAAAAGATGGATAAAACCCTTAGTTGTGTCTCCAGTGATATTAAATTAAATCACAAATTTATCACTGATAGCAACATAATTTGTATTTCATTTAAAAATGTCATTTTTACTAAGAAAACTGGATGAGAGTGAAATGTAACTATTTTATCTAGGAATATTATATTGCTTATATAAAAAAATTGCAACCTACTCTAAATCCTTTTTAAAGATCAAAATCCTAATTTTTAACACTACTTATATAAACGTGGCACAGAAGATTATGTCCCAAACCAATGCTGCCTCAAAGTAATGTATGTCTTTCTTGGGCCAATAGACGTCATGGAAAAATATAGGCTGATACAGCAATAATTCACAATCACAAGGCATCTGCTAATAGACGGATCATTAGATTTGTGCCTTGCAGCTACTGCATGAAAAACAATTTATTCCTTACTATATTTATCAAAAAGAGAAAACTTCAGGAAAACAACTTGTTTCAGTCTTACTGTTAGAAGACACATGTAATGTCCAGGAAGGAACTGCTATGACTCCACTTGGAAGTTTGATTGTGCTGTAGGCCAATTTGACACTGGACTGTAAAAAAATATATAAGAAAGATGTTGTGGTCATTCTAAATAGAAAATGAGTCTGAATGGCTTCGACTTCCTTAGGTATTTTTATCTCCTGACCCACATGTTAATTATGTCCTGTGTGTACATTGACATCTTTGTAGAAAATACCTCCCTGAAAAGATATTCTTATAAGGATGATAGTTCTGCATTATGTACTGCATTGATATCACACATGAGAATACTTGGGGACAGTTCACATAGGTGGGCAGGGACTGCAAGGTTGTTATTTATGTACAGGCAGTCCCCGGGTTACGTACAAGATAGGGACTGTAGGTTTGTTCTTAAGTTGAATCTGTATGTAAGTTGGAACTGGCGTCCAGATTCAGCCACTGCTGAAACTGACCAGCGGCTGACTACAGGAAGCCCGAGGCAGAGTTGCTCTGCCCCAGGCTTCCTGGAATCAGTCGCTGATCAGTTTCAACAGGCTGAATCTGGGCGCCAGTTCCGACTTACATACAGATTCAACTTAAGAACCCCAGGCGTCCCCAAGTCAGCTGCTGCTGAAACTGATCAGCGGCTGATTCCAGGAACACCCGGGCAGAGCAACTCTGCCTCGGGCTTCTTGTAGTCAGCGCTGGTCAGTTTCAGCAGCGGCTGACTTGGGGACGCCTGGGGCAGAGCAGCTGGGGTGCTGCTGGGTTGCTCCAGTAGCGCCGCTCCTCAGCGCTACTGGACCAACCGGCAGCGCCCCAACTGCTCTACCACAGGCGTCCGGAGAAAAGCCTGGTCTGCTGGGGGGTGGGGCGCACTAGCTGCGCCCCCCACCCAGCAGACCAGGGAGATGCGGGCAGCGGGACCGAGATGCACCATTCGCCCGGGTCCTCCGCGGCTTTGCTCCATGTCTCCCAGGTCTGCTGGAGACCAGCAGACCAGGGAAACGGGGAGCAAAGCCGCGGAGCACGCGGGCAGTGGGACAGCCCAGGCACGCCGCGGCTGTCCCGCTGCCGGTGTCCTCAGAGTCTTTGCTCCCCGTCTCCCTGGTCTGCTGGTCTCCAGCAGACCAGGGAGACGCAGAGCAAACCCCGTTCATAACTGCAGATCCGACATAAGTCGAATCTGCGTAACTCGGGGACTGCCTGTATTTAGAACCCAGAATATGTCTTTGGATTATTTATGTCCAAGTTATATTTCATTATGTAGTTTCTTAGTTCAACTACTCTAATTATTGTGGCATTCCTTCCTATCACCATAGGTCTGATGATGCTTGTGTTTATATTATAAAACCTTATGTTCAGTGTTTTGTATTTTGAAACAAAATATGAAGAAGCATGATATGCAAAGAATCAGCCCAAAGGAGAACTGAGTTCTTTTAAACCAAAACCAATCTAAATCAGCTTTCAAGAACTTTTCAAGAAGTACATGAGTGTTTGTGAGGTGAAAACACTTTGTATCGTGTTTTTTTACAAACAAATATTTGTAGGAGAGTTTAAAAATAGCACCAAGGCACAGTGCTATGAGATGGAAGAACAATTCTGCCACTGAATATATTGTGATTTGTACAAACTTAAGTGTACATTCCCTTCTTTGGGCACACTGTAGCTCTCACTAATTCCATTAAAGTTATTCAGATGCCTCAATGTTGAAATAAAATAATAATTGGGGGTACGTTCTGGTCTGGCAACATCCATGGTCCAGCCTGGAGAGCCCCGGTGTGCTGCTGCCTAGTAGGACTGGGAGCCAGAACAGCAGCGACTGTCCAGCACAATTAGCAGGGCAGTGGGACCAGCAATATGTGGGAAGCTGACTGTGAGTCTGCAGTCCAGGCCTGGGGGAGGACCAGTGGAAGGGGGCCCAGAAATGATCTCCTCTGATCCACCAAAATCCTTCATCTGAAACCAGTCAGGTCCTGAGGGTGCCAGACCAGGGAGGTCTAACCTGTATGCACTGTAGGCCCTTTGAATTATGTTTTGAATAGTATCTATTTGTTTACTAAAAACAGTAAATGACTGCAAATATAGTATATGCCTTGAATAAATCTTTTGGGCTAAGTCTTACAAATTAATCTTGGCTTTTAAACTGGAAAAAAAAAGCCAAAATATCAGGATTTTTTAAATCATTACATTTTGGGATTGTTCCAATAATTGCAAACAGCCTTAGCAATTCTCATCAAACATAATTCACAAGCATCAATATAGTACTTTGCACATTAAAGCAAAGTACAGTCTAATATAAAGATGCTTTTAATCCATGAACTCAAATAAGCATATAGGAGATATTACTTAACAACTCAGAGTTTCCCAAACAAGGAACAGGTATTTCATTAGTGAACCTATGGTGGCATATTTTAATTCAGTCACTTCTCTAACTACAGCTGTTAAACTCCATGCAGTTTCTTTATGAATGTGCTTTTACTGCTTGGGCAATTAGGAGTTCAGTATAAGGCTTTTATTTTCATTTTGTGGCAGTAAGATTATACTATTCAGCCTGAAACTGGCTCTTAAATTTATGTTTAGCAGATAGTGTGGGATAGAGCTTTAAAGATGAAGACATTAAGTCAAAATGACAATTGAAATAGATTCTGTAATATCTGAAAGGTCTTTGTATAAAAGCCATTTTAGAACCAACTAGTGATTCAGAATCTAACTGCATGATGTGGACACTGTGTTCCCTGGACAAGGAAAGAATCTGTTGGCTATAAACAGAGGAATTGTTCAACTACTGGAAAGATCTGAATGCGGGATAAATTCAAACGCCAGCTTTACTAAAACATGGGTCTTTTGTGTTTCCAGTGCTGGTCTTGCTGATTGTCACCATGAGACGGCGGAAAAAAGAGCCTCTCATTTTTGATGAGGAGAGAGATATCAGGGAAAACATAGTCAGATATGATGATGAAGGCGGTGGAGAAGAAGACACGGAGGCTTTCGACATGGCTGCCTTGAGAAACCTCAACATCATCCGAGACACCAAGACCAGAAGAGATGTGACTCCCGAGATTCAGTTCTTGAGCAGACCAACTTTTAAAAGTATCCCAGATAATGTCATTTTTAGGGAATTTATCTGGGAGCGACTAAAAGAGGCCGACGTGGATCCCTGTGCTCCACCATATGATTCCTTGCAGACATATGCATTTGAGGGAAATGGTTCAGTGGCTGAGTCACTCAGCTCTTTAGATTCCATCAGTTCAAACTCTGATCAGAATTATGATTATCTCAGTGACTGGGGGCCTCGTTTTAAACGACTTGCGGATATGTATGGAACTGGACCCGACAGCTTGTACTCATAGCCTTGGAACCTTTCCATGTAAATGCACTGAAGAAAAAAAAAAAAACTCAACATCTGGACTAAGGCAAGTTGTAAATATTTCTCCATTTTTAACCTTTTAGGTTTTTTTGCCTTTGGTGAAGCATATTTTCATTAGACTTGTCCTAGGGACTGCACTGACCACACAGATCCTGAGCATTTGATGGCATTTTTGATAAAATGAGATGCTCAGTCATATCCAAATGGATAGCAACCCCCATATACCTGCAGAGGCAACTAATTTCTAAGTATGTAGTGCACTGTGACTTCAATGAGCCAATGATACCCTGTAGATGCCTTCACAATACTGCCATATCTAGATTGTAAAATCTCTAATAAGGGTTAAGTTGAAGTAACAAACAAAACTCAATATTCTATTCAAAACAGTTTTTACAATATATTACACTTTTCTGATACAAAATCTTTCGGCAAATTTAATTTATAGTGTTGTATGCAGCTTGCTGGCTAAAAAAAGGCAAAAAGCCACCCCCACCAAACCCAGCAGAACATTTTTTTGGTGGTTGTGATGGTTAAAAAAGCTATTTAATCAGAAGTGTCTGCAAATTCCTACTTTATCAAAACAAACAAAAATAACTGCACATCATGCTAAGAAAACCTTTAGTATTTCTCATCAGCATTCTGAAATAATTTACAAACACATAAAATAAGAAATGTGGAAAGGGATTCTTAAAGTTGAAAATAATCTTGTGATGCCTGTGTAGGTATGCAAAAAGTTGCTGTCTATTTATTATTTTGTATTATCTCTTCTGATTTGTACAGGAGAATTTATCTTTTTTTGTTTTAATTTGGCATATAGTGTTTGTTATATTTATTTTGGAGCTCGAGTCTCCACTAAATTCAGGTCCATTTTACTGCCTCATGGTATTAGACTCGTCAGAACATGCTGATTTCTCTCCAGTCTCAGATACATGAAGGAAATGGAGCATGGAAATGGAGAAATTACAGTAAAGCAATCGAGCCCGCCATTCATCTCTCAGAAAGGAGCATGGCTACAAGGACACACCGTCATTCTTCTGAGCTATTACCATGTCTGAGACATTTGAATAAAATATTTGTACATTTCATTTTAGAAAGAAGACTCAGAGGTAGTGGGGAGTGTCTTTAGTGTGAGATTTTGTTTTCAAGGTCACATGTCCTATGCGCTTGAAAAACTTTAAAGCCTGTGCTTTTTTTCTCCCCTTTTCTTTTGCTGTTAAAGGATCACAATGAAAGACTGTTTCAAATTTCTTTCATATGTTAAGCAATGTAATGCTATAAACTCCAGAAGCCATCTTTAGATCCTGGCTCACATAAGTATTTTCCCTAGAGGAATTAACTTCACCACACATAATTTCTACACTGATTCAGGAGTGCCAAAATAGAAGGACAATTGCAGTAGGTTAAAATACTGTACAATTTTGAAGTAGGGGTTCTTAGAATAAGACTTTTTTATAATTCTGACAATATTTATACTTCATCTTTCATGATTTATTATTAGGTAGTTAAGTATATACTCAAGTAATAATATTTTTAATATTCTTTCCAATGTTTTTTTTTTCTGTTTGAAGAATATGTAGATGAGTTCCTAAATAAGGCCCTAATCTTGCAAACATTATCCATATATTAAACTCCAGTGACTTGACTTCCTAGGAATTCAGAGGCATGCATAATTGTTGAAGGGGCTGGGCTTAAGTATGTTTATAGTAATCACTCCACAGAGGATGATGTTCACTCGGAAAATGCTTCTTTCTGAAAAGAGAAACTTTAAAGTGAAATCCTAATGTATGGATTGCACATAGGGGTGAGAAAAAATATCCTTAAGGCTTTGTAATTCTTGCAACCCAGCATTATCAATTAACTGTTTGAAAGTGACCTTCAGCCTCAATGAAAATATAATATTGGTTTTCTGCAACAATTATTTAATTTAGATAACATTTTTTTGTAGACAATCATTGTTTCATGATTGAGTAGATTTGCTTCTAGTTGTATTAAATCTATATATAGATATATATATAGATAGATAGATGACCGATTTTGTAATGGAACTGAAAGGTATTATCCATGACTTTTAGTCACATATGTAAGATTTTCAATAAAAGAAAGTGAAAAAGTATTAAGTGTATGCAGTTCAATAAAAGTAAAGTGTTATGTAGTTGTTAAATTAGCAAGGTGGTGAGAAAACAATTTTATAAAAATCTCCTTCTTGGTAGAATGATAAAATAATACATGCATTTGGATTATGAAGTCAAAAGTTCTGATGATGACACATGTTACTCAAAAGAGATCTCATTGTGATTTAACTAAACAGCATAACTACCTTGGGTTTTTTTCTGTTGTATATTTATAGAAACAAAGTACAACCCCTTTATCACAAAAATGTGTCAGGTTTGCCTCGCATTTGCATGAGAAGAAATCCGTTTCACTTAATTTAACACAGTGAACATTCTTGCATGTGGTCATTTTTGAATATACAATTTGAAGATGATCTTGAATCGCTGTTGTTACCCTAAACATATTTGCCTTCTGGGCATAAAAAGTATTATATTAAAAGATCCCTAATATTGATGAGAGATGTTACTAAAATATATTTAATACATTTTTCTTAAAAAGGACTCTTTAGAGCAAATCGTAACTATGAATTTGCATAGATTTTTCATTGGATAAAATTCTTTGTTTTAGGAGGTTTTGATGTTATGGGACCTGGCATTATTCAAGTTTAAGTGGCTGATTAAATATCAGATCATAAGAATGACTAAATTAGGTCAGACCAATGGTCCATTTAACTCACTATCCTGTCTCCTGACTATGATCAGCGCTAGGTGCTTTAGTGGGAAGGAACAGAGCAATCAATTTTGAAGTGACCCATCCCCTGTCATTTAGTTCCAGCTTCTGGCACTTGGAAGTTTAGATCATCCAGATCATGGGGTTGCATCCCTCACCATCTTGGCTAATAGTCATTGATGAAGCTAAACTCCAAAATGGTGAAAGTAAATTGTGCTACTTCTTTTCTGTGTATCCGACAGGGAAAAATGGAGCATTCAGAAAGAGCTCTTTTGATCAGACTCCTTCATAATTTTCTACATAGTTTTCATGAAATTTTTGAAAATTTCCAGCTAGCTTTTGTAGCTAATGAGAATTGAAGGAAGTCCTCCTTTGGCAAAATATCAGACAACCTGGCACCCATAATTATAATTTAACTACCTCCTGTTCCAACTTAATCACAACTGAGTTATATAGTAGGGCTTTCTAGCTGAAATCCCCTGAAGTCTTAACATGAAAAAGTCTGGGTAAAACTGTCACACTCAGATGAGATTATGGTCTGGCCTCTTCACTCTGTAGTGAATGTGTATATCAGCTGTAATCAGTGAAGTTATTCTGGTTTAAAACTGATGTATGGATTGAGTAACCTGATCCTATCGTTCTTATTACCAAAGATATAAGATAATTATTTGCACATAACTAATATTCAAAATAGATTTTAGTCTTTCTTTAAGTAAATGATCCTGTTAGATGGACTGATGTTATCACTCCAGTATGCTTACTAGGTGTCATCTCAGCAGCTGTGATGAAAACAAATGATCAAGGATCAAAAATGCTATTGCTTCTGTTGTGTTTGCTCTTTTTCTCTGTTTAAGTCTTTTTTCCTTTAAGAATTTCTCTCGTGAATCAATGTTTCCCTTCTAAATTACTTTTCTGTATTGATTGTCTGTGTATGCACACTTGTCAATATCAAAACATTTTCCATCTTTTTTTCTTGTATAGATTCTGGATGAAACCATGTTGTGCAATATAAAACACCAATTACCTATTTTTTCCTATAAGTACATACCACTGGATGACACAAAGTCAAGTGATATTTTCTCACATAGGCATCATGAAATGCAAATACACTTCATACTACACAATTGTGTGCACTTGTAAAAATGTTGCATGGCTGAATGGTAACATACAATGCTATTAGCTGTGGTTTCCAGCAAATCTATTATTAAATTCATCATTGGAGATGATCAATAGTTGATTTTTATATAGAACACTTTCCCTTGAAGGGCTATGCCCATTTTAAAAATCTGTGCATAGTTATATTCATCTGAGGAATGCTAAACAGCTTCACATTCACATAAGCACAGACAGCTGAAACAAGGATCACACATAAATGATGCCAACCTGTAAATATAGCACTTTTCCATCTATCAAGTTCAAAATGCTTTACAAAGGAGTGAAATGTCATCATCTCTATTTTACTGATGAGGAAAGTCAATGGCAAAGCCAGGAAAAGAAAGCATGTCTGTTGAGTCCCAGTTTAGAGCAAAGATTCTGGAGTCTACTCAGTCAATATGTTTCCCAAAGAAGCAGTTAAAAGACTCTTCTTTACACCCTTAGGCCATCCCTATACATAATGGTGTGATAGCAGTGAAGAGGGATAATTTACATTTGTTGGTGATTGTTTCTTAGGCTCACCTCAGAATTCTAGGGTTGGCTTTGAGAGCAAAAGCAGACATGCTTTTAATATTTGTGACACAGATGAATTCAGGAAGAGTTGGAAATACTTCCAGAACTCTTCCGAAACACCTGTGTTTCACTCTGATTCATTACAAGGGCAGCAAGAAATATTTCAGCACTCTTCTCAATAATGGTTGTAAGGATAGCTAATAATTGCCATTGTGTTCTCTGAGGAACAAGAATCAGAACACAAAACAGGAATATGTGTCACCCTCTAATGGCTGAATTCACTGTCTGAAATAAACATACATAACAAGACACCATGGCTAGGCAAAAAGGTCATTGTTTATATCATATTTTGGCTTGTTAGAAAATCATTTTCTTCAAAATGAGTGGGGCACCTGAAAATACTTTATCGGTGTTATATTCCATTGGTGAATCCTTAGATCATATTGTTACTGTCCGAAAACAAATCTGCCTCAAGAAATCAATTTATTTAATTATTATGAAGATTCTGCCACAAAGAAAGGAATATGTGAAAATCACTAGTAATAATGATACAGATTGGCCTTGTGCCACTTCTTGACAGAAATCTACATTGCCTCTTTGCAAACTTACTTCCTGAACTGAAGAGAACATTGAAGAAATCTAGTATACTAAGTATAAAGACATTGTTCTCTATAAATGCTCACATCGGAGGGACATTTTCTGCCAAGTAAAATATCGTGAAAATCTTTCTTAATATATGTACACAGACTATTCTAAAGAAGTGGCATCCAATGGGGTCATGTATCACTATGCATCATCTCTTTATTTGCCTTCAATCCTAGCAGGGAAATTATATATCCTGTAATCAAATGCACATTTAATCATTCCATGTACTTTTTTATGTAAAATTACTCAGAATTTTAAGCAGGGAGAAGTTTGGTTGGGATTTGGTTTAAATCCTACCACTCTTCCAAAAAATGCAATACTAATTGCCAAACATATCCTTGTTGTCCCTAGTTGCAAGACTCCGCAGTTTGCAAGTTGCTCGGCCCCCCAGTCTTCCCAACTTCAAGGGATGAGGGAAAGAGAAGAACCAATTGAAATGTTCACTTCTCCTTTACTGTTTTCTAGAGAGAGAAAATCATGAGTTCAGCATAGTCTTCCTCAGAAGCATTAGTTCACTAAATCTTTCAATATCTCTAGGAGAGAGGTAAGTTTTAACCCTGTTTTACAGATAGGGAAGAGAGACACAGAGTAGCTAAAGAAGCACACTGATTATGTGACAGATCCAAATTTTGAATTCTCAATTCTAGTCCTGATCCTTATGCCCAAGGATGGTTCTTCCTTTTCTGGAAACAAGAGGAAAGACACTTCCTTTTTGATCTCACTGGATACAGAGAAAGACCTGTGCACAAAGGCGCATTGGATTACAAGGTGTTACGGTGATCATTGTACTCTAATTCATATGGTACTCTAAGCTAATACTTCAATTTCAGAACAATGTCGTTTGCTACTAGTTTTATTAATTACTTTTCATTGTTCAGTAAAACTAAACCTTAGGATTTTTTGAGCTTCATTACCTGTAACATGGTTTCTTCACTATCATTTATATCATTCAGTTTATCTGTATGCGGAAAGAGGACAAAAGATGTAAAAATAAACTGAACCAGCACAGTGCAAAATGCCCTATGTGCACTGACATTCATTGCTTTCCTTTAATTACTGCTATGCCTCAATACTCCACAATGCACCGAGAACTTGTCCTCTTATTGAGACTAACTACTCATCAGTTAAGCATAAGTGTAATATCAAACAAGACATTGAATACACATTAAATCATTTGAGACTGACTAGATTGGACAGTCTGAGTTTGTAAGTCTTTTTACTTTCTTAGTGATTAAAAAACGCCATTACTACCCAAAATATTATCACACTGGTGAGGTGGTGGTAGGAATAAAGCAGTGTCTATTAAGACACAATAGATGAAGGGTAAAATCACCCTTAGTGAAGGACACTAAAGAGAGAGTGATAAAATGGCCATTGAAAGTGGCAGGAGAAAGGATACCTGGTCAAGTTTGATGCTCTCTCCTTTCTATCATCTCTATTCTCTTTCGTCTGTTAGGAGTCACCTTTCCTTGTCCTGCCATCAACCAAGCATCATCCACATATTTTATAGTAGTGCGCCTATCTTACTAGGATGTTTTTAATGGCATAATCTAGTTGCTTTCAACAGAGTGCATTTAACCTTGCTATTACAGACAATACGCTTGCTCTCACAGGTCATTTCTGAAGAGTGATATCTCTGTGCACACTAAATATGAATAGTGTTGCAAGAGGATTATATTTTTGCATGATGTACAATACTGTCTGGGAAAATAGCAGTTCAGTGTTTTCTAAAATCAAGAAAATGTGCCTTGTAAGATGGTGTAGGGAATAATTCTTGGACACACTGGGTGTAGGTGAAAACAAGCGGAGGTTTTATTGGTTCACACAGCTGGTGGAGTGTCCATCAGGGGGTTAGCCTGGTGAGCACTAACTTAACCAAAACATACATTAGATTATATAGGTAGCAGATGGACGGAGGAGAAGTGATTTGATAGGTCTAGCAGCGGAAGTGAGATATGCACATAAGCCAATGGTCTATGACAGTTACACAGTATCTCTGCCCCATTGCTAATTAAACATATTATCACTAATACAGGTAGTTATTCTTAACAAGCTAAATGAGCCAACATAAACAGGATGGAAGTCCCAAAAATGGACATATTGATGTTAATTTGTGTTACTGAAATTGTGATGTCTACTGTGAGATGACTTCTTCCTTGTGTTGGCACAGTCCTTGGGATCCAAGCAGAATAATCGGAAATCACAAGAGACAGTGAAGTATCAGAGGGGTAGCCGTGTTAGTCTGAATCTGCAAAAGCGACAAGGAGTCCTGTGGCACCTTATAGACTAACTGAAGTGTAGGAGCATAAGCTTTCGTGGGCAAAGACCCACTTCGTCAGATGCATCTTTGCCCACGAAAGCTTATGCTCCTACACTTCAGTTAGTCTATAAGGTGCCACAGGACTCCTTGTCGCTTTTGAAGAGACAGTGAGAAAACCGCGCAGCCTGGCTGGTACCAGCCAGGCCTTATCAAAGTGAAGCCCCTTTAGAATGTAGTTGCCAGGGGAACCAGGATCACGGTATCTGGTGTCTGTGCGCTTCCTAGGCCTAGCCTAATACTTTCAGATTTGAGTTGCCATTTCTCAGCAAGATACCATGGACTGCCTCAGTTTACCCTACAGATGGCTTGTAAGAGATCTTCATTTAGGGCCAGATTCTGATGACCTTACTCACACTAAGTAATCCACAGGCAGTTCCAGTGACTTCAGTGGGATTATAATGTGGTATGGTACTATTCAAGCCACCCTTTTCTGTGTGCAGGCAGTGTCATTTATCATTTTAGTTCTAAGAAGTTAGATGAAATGAAATAAATAAAAGGGGGCGAGGAGAGGAGGACAGAGACTTGAAACAGAAAAGTTTTGTGTTGGTGCTTTCATTGTTCTAAAAATATTCCTCTGACAAAAGGCAGTAGGGTTGCAGAATAAAATTACCCCAAGGAAAATGAAATTGTCCTCCAATGGAGTAAATAGGAATGATACCAGATAGTGACATGCTTAATGGGAAGTATGAATTTCCCATAAGCAATGAGTTCTTGTCATTGGGTTTTCACCCACACTGATCCTTACCTATGAATGAAGTTCACAGCAGAAATGTATTTTGTGGATGCTGCTCATCTTTTTAGTAGGGGATAGCTCCGTGTCTGTTGATTTTTTATTTGTTCCCTCCAATTCCTAGCAGTGTTTGACTGTGACATACAGCAAACATGCACAGCGATGAAAAGATGTCCTTTCTGTCATGGTGTAAGGTACTTTCAAGGACATTGCAAGGATTCAAGCAATATATGAGGTTAAAACATTTCTTCTCATGTGAACTAAATAAGCTAGTGGAAAGATGTATGTTTCTGTGTTCATTTTGTACTATTCTTGTTGACTTTCAAGACAAAATATGATTTTGTTATCTATAATTTTTCTTCTTTGGTTACTTATTCATTCTGGCTATGACTACCGTTTTTTTTTTCTGGAAGAAGATATGCAAATCTCACTTACATTTTCATGTTTTCTTCCAATTCTTTTTGTGGAAGAGGTTTTGCCGCTATTTGGTCCCATGTAGATGAGGCCAAATGTCGGAAAAAAACCCTCTTTTGCAAGACCCCTTATTCCTCATAAATCGAGGTTTACAGTGTCCTGTGAAAAACGGATTTTTTCGACATTTGGCCCTGTCTACACATTTGGCCTCATTGTCCTTCACAGTGCCTATGTGTATAGGGTGACTATAGAATGAACAGGCAACACAGCTGAAGTTTGGAACTAAGAAAGCAATTTTTTCCTCTTCACTGTTGGTGTGACCGTCACAAACTGGTTGCAAAGAAATGGAATGCTCATATTTCCAGTAAGGACAATTATCTTAAAAGAATACAAAAAATTAATAATGACAAATAATTAAGCATGAAAAATAGATGAAAAACCATAATCCAATTCTTATGAAATGGCAGTAATCAGAACCCAAACCCAACGATTAGGACCAAATATCAACACCAGTAACTGGAAGCTAATGCTTACCTGAAACATTCTGGTTCAGATGCTGTATCGCTTGTGACTTTTATTTAAATTGCACCAGACCTGGTGATGAATCAAAAATCAAAGTATTGCGATGTCACAGGGAAGGACCTGAGGTAGGTAGCAGCCTTGAGATTTCCATTTTCCTTGATCCTGGAAAATAAGGAAGTAAGGAGATGATTTCAGGGGCAGCTGTGCACAGCTATATCCAAGGGCAAACTCTGGCCCTATGAGTATTGCTGCAATTGGATGATTAGCTGAAGAGTGTTGTAAGGAACCCCTGGAGGCTGGAAGATGAGTTCTGTTGTTATACTGAATGATACTAGTGTGGAAAAAGTCACCAGCCTCTCAATGAAAAGGAACTGATTCACTGCACTGTGATGGTGGATTAGAAGAACATAGATAAAAAAATTGTAGTCATGGACATTTTAGAAAACAGCAATAAAATAATCCTTCAAAATAATAAATGTTGCAAGTGAGAAATGCTTAATAGAGTGTGTGTGTAAAAAGGTCAGTAGGCTCACCAAGATTTACAGCGTGACACTTAGCGGGTCATGTCCTCCACTGGTTTATAGCGTCAGGCACTGGGTTCAGTCAAGCTAGACAGGTTCACAGGAGCCGAGGTAAAGGTAACAAATGCTGTAGTTGTAGCATTTCTACAGGCATTCTATAGGTTCCAGCATATCTGCAGGTATTCCATATTGAGGCAACGTGTGGCCTTGTCTAAAGCTTGTCAATGATTCCTGTAAGGTAATGCAATCTATCTACACAGCTAAAACTCTCATGTCTTAGTTATTGCAATACTCTTTTCTCTGGACTTGACAAATTTAATCTTGCACTGCTCATACTCCTTCAGAACACTGCTGAAAAGGTCATTTTCTTAGCTTATTGCTTTGACTATGTCACCTTTCATTTTGCAACCCTCTCCTGGCTCCCCCTTCTCTAGTGTATTGCCATAAATTGCATGTCTTTACTTTGCAGACCCTGCACAACCTGTCTCTAGCTATTTGTGACACCTGTTTGTTGTGTATTATACTTGGATTATATTCTCATTAGAAGCAAAGAACATCTTTTTATTTTGTGTTTATACAGTGCTCCGTACAATGGAGTCCCACTCCATGTCTGGGGCTCCTAAGCATTGCAGTTATACAAATAAATAAAGAGTAATTAATAACATGGTCAAGCAGGTAGGCCCCTGGGCTTGCATTTAGGAAACCTGAGCTCAATTCTAAGTACTGCTACTGAACTGCTATGGGATGTTTGACACGTCTCCCATCTGTGCATTTGACTTTTAAATCTTGGATATTAAGTTCTCTTTAAAGGTTAGTGTTCTAATTATAAATATAAGACATCAAATAGCGTGGCTTTGTACTCCCAAATAAACAATGTCAAGTTTTTAATTGAAGCCTCTGTATATAACCAGGGGAAAAAAATCAGCCCTAATACAAGTCTGGAGTAAGCAGGACTAAATTCAGCGGCTGTATCCTTTAAATTCTGGTTATAAGGCTGCAATGTGGGAAAGTGGCAAAGGTGCATGGAGTTTATACTTTGTTCCTGAAAGAGAAAAAAAACATTTTGTGTAAATAAGAACCTAATGTCCAGCTGGTGATCTAAACTGGTGAGCAGACATCTTCCTATATGATCAGGGGAGGGATTTAGTGTATCCTTCTTTCCTTTTTTTTTTTTTTTTTTTTTTTGGCAATATCTGACATTTGTTCTAAGCCTTTCCAAAAGCAAAATGTTTGTTCTTACTAAGTATAATTAATCACAGAGAAGAATAAATTAAAGTTTCGGGGAAGGGGCAATTGCATCAGAGAAAAATAATTTCATTCTTACAGCAGTTTCATCATATAAATCAGCAATTCCGCAAATTGTGAAAGCGGAGCCTTTCCAGAAAAAGGAACTCTATTGTACCCCCTGTAGACAAGTCACATTAGCAGACAGTAAAGGGGAAACTTACATTGCCATTGTTGCATGCCCACACACTGGATACCCCTCAACCCTAGGGGGAATATGGTTTATAGTTTGGGAAACACCAGTTTAAATGTTATAATTCTAAGGAAAACAGTTTTATCAGCTAAGGCATCCTGGGTAAGTTCAAATAACAATCAGTTATGAACCCATTTCTTTTTTGTCATTTCTGTTTTCAGATTTGATAATGTATGTAACTGGCCATTTTTTGCAACTGTTGCAAATTGTGAATTTTCTGGGCAAATATAAAATTTGGAGGACATTTTCAAGGTAACAAATGACTTTTCATCGGGATTCATGCTGGTGATGCTCAGGCACTCAAGAATTGGTTGAAAGAGAACTCAGAAGTACTGGACATAGTGTGAATGTGAAAATTCCGTTCAAAACCAAATGAAAATCCATAAAGACATGCTTTCTGTAATGAACTGTGCTATATAGGAGGTCATATCCAAATGAAAATTCAAGGGAAATTGAGGTTAGGATACAGGTGGTTAATGGCCCTGTTCCTTTACAAAGTCCTGTAGGATTTTTAATAATCACTAGTGGAGAATGCCATGTTTTTATATCCCAGCCAGCAGATCATACCTTCAGTAGCACAATGCCATTCTTTACTTCTGTACTGGGGAAATAGTACATTCTGAATCAGAAGGCAGAGAGCCATCAACCGCTGAATAGCAAACACATGTATCACCTAGACTCCCTAGAGTTCCTCCAACCAAATATTGACTAAGTCTGATTTTTGCTTTAGTCTATTAAATATGGCAAGATTCTCAGTCTGAGGAGATCTGACTGTAGAAGAAAGGGAGGCCATCTGCAATTTTCACCTTTTCATGTTATGTTATTATAGTGCAACAGATCATACCAGCCTTTTATCCTGATATGTCCAAAGCATTGCATGAGTTTTCAGCTGCACAATTCCCACTGAAGCCACATAACCTAAAATTCATTTGAAGACTCTCCCTTGATCTAACATGGGGGTCTTTGGTACCGTATATAGAGAAACTTTTATGATTTCTAATTATTTTTCAGTTGCCCTGCTTCTTTTCTCCAGCTGCCACACAAGGAGACATATGGTAGGTCAAATAACACATCTTCTCTCTTTCTTATTTGCAGCTTTTTAATAAATCTATTCCCTTTGACATTCAATATGAGCCCAATTTTAGCATCAAACTATCTTTCTGGTTTAGAAGAATAATAAACTGGCTAGGTTTAGACGTGTACACTGTATGATTATTTCTCATCGACCATCCCATGTATCGTTGTGGATTATTTTTGTTTTGCTGTTTCTTTTTCATTTGCTGTGGTTTCTATAAATGAGGCTACATCTACATTGGTAAGATTTTGCGCAAAAGCAGCTGCTTTTGTGCAAAATCTTGCCACCTGTCTACACTGGCCGCGAGTACTTGCGCAAGAACACTGATGTTCTAATGTATAAAATCAGTGCTTCTTGTGCAAATATTCTTACGCTCCCGCTCAGGGACAAGCCCTCTTGCGCAACTGTTCTTGTGCAAGAGGCCAGTGTAGGCAGGCAACATCAATTTCTTGAGCAAGAAAGCCCGATGTTTAAAATCGCCATCGGAGCTTTCTTGTGCAAGAGAGTGTCTACACTGGCACGGATGCTCTTGCGCAAAAGCACATCTTTTGCTCAAAGGCACATGCCAGTGTAGACGCTCTCTTACTCAAATATTCTAACGCAAAAACTCTTGCGTTAAAGAGTATTTGTGCAAATTGTTGCCAATACAGACGTAGCCTTAGTGTTTTTATTTCTGCTGACTTTTACATTCCAAGACACACACTGAATTTAGCACATACTTTTATACATATTATCTTTAGAGTCAGAGGGTGTGTCTAGACTACATGCTTTTGTCGACAAATGTGGCCTTTTGTCGACAAACTATACCTGCGTCTATGCTACCGCTGAGTTCTGTCGACAGTAAGTCGACAGAACATGGCAGTTTTGTTGATGGCAGTAAACCTCATTCTATGAGGAATAACACTTTTTGTCGACAGAGTTCTGTCGACAAAAGGCACTATTGCATCCACACTGTGCTTTTTCAAAAGAGAGCGTATAGACTCTCTGTCGAAAAAGTGGCTTGCTTTGTCAACAGAACTGGCTGTAGTCTAGACACTCTTTTTCGACAGAGGCTTTGTCGACAGTATCTGTCAACAAAGCCTCTGTCGACAAAAGCCTGTAGTCTAGACGTACCCAGAGGGACAAACTTCTTACACTTGGCAGGCAGAACTATGAGCCATGTACAGGATGACATGATGTTAGAATGTGAGGATACAACCCTAAATAGCCCAGAAACAGGATGTCTTGTTTACAACTGCCTGTATTCATCAGAGAGCTGTTAACTGGATAGTATTAAATTTAGTGCACTTTATAAAATGTAAAACGGAGCACAGGAGATAGAGAGTATAAATTGTATTCTATGGGCAAATAAATCTAATCTTCTCCCGGCTCTAAAATAGGAATAACTACAAAGTGTAATGTTAGAAGACAATTTAGAGGTCAATCATTGTGGTAGTCCATCAGTATTTATAGGGTTGGCAGCTTGAAAATAAATAGCCAATCACATGATCTATTAGACTTCCTTTGCTCTTGCACACTTTCAAACTTCCCTTTGATTTTCCCTCTCTTCATTCCCCTTTGCTTTTCTCCTAATACATTGATTTTATTGTACAGATGCTAAGTCTTACAAAGGTTAACATGTACCAGGTGCACTTGCTAACACAGAAACGCAATCCTGGGGCTGCAAAATTAGACTTTACTCCAGCGCCCTTGAATCAGTGCCCCTGAAAGTATTATATTTTACTAGGGCTGTTCTTCACAGATTTGCCTATGTGGGTTGCACTTGATCTAGCTCAGGATAAAATTTCAAGACCTAAGAAGAAGATTGAGACAAGCTTTTTAAAAAAAATACACCTCAGTCTACTCTTGCCTTTCTTCCTGTGTTTCTATCCTAAAAGCTTTAGAAAAATAGATGTGCTTTGTCGAAGAAATGATTAATGGGTAAAAGAGAAATTATTGCTCAGCAGGCTATTAATGACCTAACAACACTTTCCCTTTACAGAAATATGCTCATTTGAATTGGATTCTGGTCAATAGTTTCTGAACTTCATTATTCTCTAATGGTTGTCGTTGGCTTCTGTAACATGTTTGTTGCAGGAGTCTAGTTCGTAGTGGGCAAGTGTCCACGTTACAAACTGACCATGAAACTTGTACCATTTTTGGTCATCTAAGGAGAGAGGAAAGGTATTTAAACTGATATATACACTAAATGATCTTCTTATCATAGAATCATAGGACTGGAAGGGACCTCGAGAGGTCATCGAGTCCAGCCCCCCGCCCTCAAGGCAGGACCAAGCTCCATTTACACCATCCCTGACAGATGTCTATCTAACCTATTCTTAAATATCTCCAGAGAGGGAGATTACACCACCTCCCTTGGCAATGTATTCCAATATTTGACCACCCTGACACTTAGGAATTTTTTCCTAATGTCCAATCTAAACCTCCTTTGCTGCACTTTAAGGCCATTACTCCTTGTCCTGTCCTCAGAAACCAAGAGGAACAAATTTTCTCCTTCCTCCTTGTGACACCCTTTTAGATATTTGAAAACCGCTATCATGTCCCCCCTTAATCTTCTTTTTTCCAAACTAAACAAGCCCAGTTCATGAAGCCTGGTTTCATAGGTCCTAGTACTATTTCTTGTCCTAGTACTGTTTCCTCCAGATCATTTTTGAGTCAGATTGGTGGAAAGACATTGTTACTAGCCCCTGGTGAGCAAAAGCAACATAAATCAGACTTTGGATGTTAAAATCAGCATCTTTCATGAGCAATGCAAAAACAAGGAAAGGAAAACAGCCGAATAGGCTGAGACACCTCACACTAAGTTATGGTCACTTATAAAAATTACAAAAACTGCAGGATGTATTCACTTGTGAGTATACATTAAATATAATTGTTTTATCACCTTGCTAACCAAACAACAAAGAGAAATGATCTCAGAAAGGTCAAACACTGTCAGTGCTGTCAAGTTTATTTTGAAGATGTTTAATAATATTGATAATACATAAAATATTGATAATATTGACAATATAACTGTAGGAATTTTGGGGGTCTGATTCCAATCTTATTCTGAAGTGTATCGTGAGAGTATCTCTGCTGAAGTTAATGAAGTTAAATTGGTATATATATGGTCAAGGATCAGAATCAGGTCCTGTTTCATTGCCCAGAGAAATTCATTTGCACAGCCATGAATTTGTGTGAAATTGCAAAAGATAGGACATGAAAGAATAATATTCTGTCTGTTATAGTTAGCTGAGCACTGCATATAGCCATACCTGCCAAGTCCCTGGCTTTTGGCCAAGGATGCTGGCTCTTTCCTCTGTCTTCACATACGCTTTGGCTCACCTCTCACTACCTCCAGCTTTCCGGTCTGTCAGAAACTTTTTTTTTCTGGTTATTTTTTACTTTCTGCCTGCCACCAAAGCCCACACTCCCTGCAGCTGAAGAGGATAGGTCACCTTGGCAGAATCTTCCTTTTCACAGCTCTGCATGGGGTTCTTTGCTTCTCATGGCTACTTACTCCTGCTCCAGAGCTCATTGTGCATTTGAAATTGAAGAGAAATGGGGTGACAGCTCCCCTTGTACAAGGTCACAAAAGTGATATCATGCAGCAGTGATGGGCACAAGTCCAACACCCTTCTCCTCCTCCTCCTCCTCCTCCTCCTCCTCCTCCATGAGAAACGGTGTTCCAGAGGGACAGGGCAAGCAGCAGTGCAGTAGATCTATAGGGGGAGGAAAATTTGTTGGACTGAGGGTGAGGAAACTGAAAACATGAATCTGGGTGTTGAGTTTGATGGAGTTGGAGAGGAATGTTGTGTAGCTGGGATCCATTTGAATTGTTTTTTTGTACTTTTGCTGAAATTTTTTATTGTTTTTCTCCAAAACTTTTTGGTGTGCCTGTATAGGTAGGACTGGTCCACCTATAGTAGTGTTACCTGTAAGCTGTGTGCTTGTGCAGCCTTTCAGGAGAGATTCAAATGCTTCCCAGATGATTAGCATAACATCCCCAGCTCAGTTTTGTGATTCTACTGGTAGTGAACATTCACACATGGCTCCGTGCACATCAAAAGTTATTCCAGACCTGGATGGAAAAGATTAGAGGGAACATGAACTTATACAGGATCACTTGGGTGGAACTACCCGCACCATTATTTTGAGATAACTAGTGTTATTCTGAAATAACAATGCGAGCGTCTACACAACCATTCCATTATTTCAAAATAATTTTGGAATAACAGACGGCTTATTCCAAAATCAGTAAACCTCATTCTACAAGAAATAATGCCTATTCCGAAATAGCTATTTCGACATAAGGTGTGAGTAGACGCTCCACTGCTGCTATTTTGAAATAGCCCCTTACCAGGGCCATTCTTAGTTATTCCTCCTAGGGCTCTAAATCGAGATAGCACATCTACGTTAGGGAAGCCTGCCTCTAACTAATTTTGAGGCTTCCCTGCAGTGTAAATGTGATATATCGAAAGAAGCTATTTCAGAATAACTATTCTGGAATAGCTTATTTCAAAATAAGTGTTCAGTGTAGACATACCTCTTGTTTTAATTTTAATTTTTTTATTTTCCAGTATCTTTTCATGATAGATGCTGATATGGATGGGAGTTAGGGAATTTGTTCCAACTTTAATTGCTTTTTTTTGTATTTTTGACTTTGAGCAAGTGTTCATTAATTTGTACATAATAGCTTTTTTATAAAAAAAATATTGTGAGAAAAGCCATTCTTCTGAAGAAAGGAGAAAGTTAAAGCCTTCAAATATTAGAATTATTTCTCTGACAGATGAATCATGCTATTTTTTAAATCCTTAATTTCATTGTTTCCCTTCATCTGGGAAATGCTAATATACGTTTGAGAATTACTATCATAATACTATACATTTATATTGAGCCTTTTCTTCTGAAGATTTCAAAGCACTTTGCAAGGTCCCCAAAACACAATAAAGTAAGTATCAGTGCCCTTTTTGCATGCTAGAGACTAGGGAATGTTAAATGTCTAAATGACTTGCCAAAGACCACCCAGCAATTCATTTGCAGAACCATAAATTAGAACTCAAGATTCCTCACTCCTTGTCCCCTCTTTCTTGGCAAGCACCTTTCCTGTGGACAATATCCTACTGCTTAGTATTGACATGAAATAAGACAAAATAGAATCAGCCTAGTTTGATTTCATTATGTCATGTCTACATGGTGAGGTAATGCACTTAAAAAGGTTCAGATTTGATTTCTAGAGGGCCCTAATGTGCTGCATGCTAATTGGTTGGTGTAGACTTTGCTAATGTGTAGTAAAGGTTCCACAGGATGTTTTAACATAGTACTTTTTTCAAACAGTAATATATTAAAGCACAGTAGGGAATCTTTAGTGCAGTGTTTCCCAATTTTATTTGGCCACGGAACCCTTTTAAACTCGAAAGAATTTCACGGAACCCCTAATAACAGTCTTATATATGGAGCAAGGTGTTTGAGCAAGCTGGGAATGCAGACTCTTGGCAGGGGGAGAGGAATGAGTGAGAGGGATTTGGGTGTGGGGTCTGGGCATGAGGGGGGATGCTTACCTAGCTTGGCACCCTGCTGCAGCAGGGAAAGCCTCCAGGCAGCACACTGTCATTCCCCCAGTAGGGGGGTGGGAGAGGAAGCTCAGTTCCCCCCTCTCTTGCAGCAGGGATCCCAGCACAGCTGCAGCACCAGGTCAGGCTTCCCACTGGTGTATCTTCCCTGACCTTCCCCACCAGACCAGACTCTGCCACTTCCCCAGCAAGGTGAGGAGGGGCATGGGGGGGAGAGAGCGGCAGCGCACAGGGGGCAGTGAGTCCAAGTACACCCCGGGGGGAGGGAGGGCGGCAGAGCCCCAGCTGAGTTCTGCGTAGCCCCTGCCAGGGCATAGGCAACAGTTAAAAAATTCCAAGGTCTGGGAGCGGCTACTTGGTGCCTTGGACCCAGCCACCCCTCCCCCTCCTGGCAGCAGTGGCTGCTGTAACAAGCCACCGCCTACACACGAGAAGAAGGAGGCTGCATGGCACCAGAGGCCCCGTGGGACAGGGGCAGTTCTGCGGGGTAAGGAGGGGGCCATGCAGTGCGTGGTGCTGAGGTAGCTGCAGTGGGTGTTGGAGTGGCCAGAGCTATGAGCTGCCGGAAGCCCACTCTCACGGGCACAGCTCCAATAGGAGCGGCCTATGGGCTCTGCAGGAGGTGGGGGAGTAGAATTTTTTTGCGGAACACCATTTGGGAAACACTGCTTTAGTGCGTGCCAGCAGGGTCAATGTGGCGCAATTAATACTCGGCATGTTAGTGTGTTTTAGAAACTATACCCACACATAAGTCACATTACTCCACTGTATTGGCCATGATACAGTGCTGCATGGTTGTACCTTTTCTTCATAGAAGAAGAAACATTAAAAGAAAATTATTTACATGTGAGGCATTTTGATTTAAGAAAGATGCAGCTATGCATGTGAAATAGTAAAAAAAAAAAAGTAACTTTGCTCGCATGGCAACAGTGGTATACTGTGGAATAATAAGGCACAGCTGTGGTAGCAAAGGGCTGACTGCATTAAGAACTTAAACAAAAATAAGTGCTGTATTAGGTATTTCTTTTCCTGCACATTTCTATCTTCCATCAAAATATACATACACTGCTATTTCCAAAGTCACACAATTTGCCACTCTGAATTGTCATTCCGAAAAAGAGCCAGAACTGTCAAAGGCATGATTCAATGTAAAAAGACTCACCACCCTTCTACCTCCCATTATCAGAGGGGTAACTGTGTAAGTCTGAATCTGCAAAAGCGGCGTGGATTCCTGTGGCACCATATAGACTAACAGAAGTGTTTGAAGCATAAGCTTTCGTGGGTGAAGACCCACTGCATCTGACGAAGCGGGTCTTTGCCCACGAAAGCTTATACTCCAAACACTTCTGTTAGTCTATAAGGTGCCATAGGACTCCTCACCGCTTTTACCTCCAATTAGTTATTTCAGCTGATTTTTTTTTTAAATCATAGACCTTAGCATGGGCACAGAAAATGAATGGTAAACTACCACTCTACTGGCTGTTTTCCATCCCTGTTCCCTTTGTTATGACATAAGTCAGGGGTTCCCAAACTTTTTGACCAGTAAATCCATTCACGAGCTTTTGGAGAACCGGTAACAGTCATGTGCATATTTGCATATTCAATAAGCAAATGATGAATATTCAAATAAGTTGTTTCTGGTCTTCCCAAAGCCCCCAGTGCCAGCGTTAGCAAAGCTTTTGATCCAGTCACCCACAATATTCTTGCCAGCAAGTTAAGGGAATATGGATTGGATAAATGGACTGTAAATGGATAGAAAGCTGGCTAGATCAGGGTTTCCCAAACTTTTTACTTTAGTTGGAACCCATTTTTTTTCAGTACTGTCTTTTGCAGCCCAAAAATATAAATGCATATAAAAAAAAGAATGAAAAATGAATAAATTTTCAGTGTTTCACTTGGCTGCATCCTCCACCCAGCCTGGGTCAGGGCTTGGGGGACCCTGTGCCACATGAGCACTTCAGGAGGCGGGAGCTGACCAGGTTGGGGGTAGGGTATCTGGCTAAGAGGGAGGGTACAAGGAAGGGTAGGGTTGCCAGGTGTCCGGTTTTGTACTGGACAGTCCGGTATTTGAAGGTTTTGTCTGGGAAAGAAATTGAGAAATTACCAGAAATATAAAATGCCTGGTATTTTCTAATTAGGTACGTTTTACTATAATTAGGTGTATTAGTCCTTAGCTGCCTGGCTGGTAGATGTGCTCACGCTGTCTGAGTGTGTCTGTCTACCAGGCAGTTCGCAACTACTCCAGGGAGGGTATGTGGGTGGGAAGGGGGCAAAATGGAATCCCCAGCCAGACTCACTCGTCTGCCAGAGTCTGCATGTGCCCAGGTCAGTCCCGCTCCCCCTCCCTTTCTCTTCCCGATCTCCCCAGTCCAGCCCTGCTACCCCCGTCCAGCCCTGCTTCCAGCGGCTCGTTCCCCCCCGGCACTCACCAATCTCCCCCGCTCCCTCGACGACCCACCCAACCAGCCCCGCTGCCCCCATCCAGCCCTGCTTCCGGCAGCTGAGTCTCCTGTCCTCCTCCTCCTGATCTCCCCCGGCCAGCTCCTCCTCCCCCCATGCAGCCCTGGTTCCGCCACCTGCCCTCTCCAATCTCCACCACCGAACAGCCCCACTGCCCCCAACCCTGCTTCTGCCACCCGCCCACCTCCCCCATTTCTGCGAGACAGCCCCGCTGCCTCCAACCCTGCTTCTGCCTGCTGCCCACCTCCCCCCATCTCTGAGGCCGTGTCCAGACTCAGGGGTTTTTTCGGGAAAAGTAGTCTTTTCCCGAAAAAACTTCCCCTGCGTCCAGACTCAAGCCGCGTTCTTTCGAAATTATTTCGAAAGAATGCGGCTTTTCTTTCGATGGCGGTAAACCTCGTTTCACGAGGAAGAACGCCTTCCTTCGAAAGTTCCTCTTTCGAAGGAAGGCGTTCTTCAATGTAAAGAGGCCGTCTTCGAAAGAGAGCATCCAGACTCGCTGGGTGCTCTCTTTCGAAAAAGCGGATTTCTCTTTCGAAAGATCCTCCTGCAGTCTAGACGCGATCTTTCGAAAGAGGTTCTTTCGAAAGAGCCTCTTTCGAAAGAAGCCTGCAGTCTAGACATAGCCTTAGAGACAGCCCGGCTGCCCCCAACCCTGATTCTGCCGTCCGCCTGCCCGCCTGCCCACATGCCCAGATCTCCACGGGACAGCCCCACTTCCCCAGTCCTGCTTTCGCTGCCTGCATCTCCGCGGGACAGCCCGGCTGCTCCCAGCCCTGCTTTCACCACCCGCCCGCGCAGATCTCTGCGGGACAGACCCGCCGCTCCCAGCCCTGCTTTGGCCGCCCGCCCGCCTGCCCACATGCCCGGATTTCCACCAAGACAGCCCCGCTTCCCCCAGCACTGCTTCCCGGTGCCTGGTTCCTCCCCCCCTCATCCCAGCCCGTCCCGCTCTGCTCCCTTCCCGACAGCCATGCTGAGGCCCAGTATTTTTTTCCTGCGGCCCATAGTTTGGGAAACGCTGACATAAGTCATTAGCAACCAGTGAGAAAAAACAAAACAAAACTGAGAATGTGCATTCACCTGGAGCTCTAGCAATTGTCTAACAATTCCAAAGCACTTTTCTGTCAACCATTTTGTAAATCCTGTGCTTTTACAATACTGGCAACAGTTTAGAAATAGGATTCCAGTTGTGAACGAGCCTCAGGAGGTGGTGCGTCTAAGGCCTAATCTCTATTTGAAACTTAGGTTGATAGAGCAACCATGCTCAGTGGTGTAAAAACACGTTAGGGCAATGGAAAAATGCTTCCGTTGATCTATCTACCACCACCAGGGGAGGTGGAGTTCCTACAGCAACAGGCCCGCTGACAGGGGGAGGAGGAGCAGGAAAGGTGGCAACTGCCACAGGGCTCAGTGATTCCAAGAGGCCTGGGGCTCCAGCTGCTTCTGCTGCAGCAGTGACAGCAAAGATGCCCCGAGCCCTTTACACATGCGGCACACTCTGGGCAGCTCATAGGCCTCCCGAGGAAGGGAGAACAAGGGCAGATGCTGTGGTGTATATGGCACTGCAGGCTGGCTGCCTTCAGCCCCCGTCTCTTCTGCCTGACTCCCCATCTCTTGGAAACATGGGGCCACCCCTGCCTTTGTCCAGGGGCCCAACACGGTTGTTGGCTCCCCTGTACAGCAATGAAAATCCCCTTCCTTCACTGTAGTTGAAATCTAAACCATGGGATTATAGAAGCATAGCTAGAGCATCCCAGTTGTGCTGCTAGAATGCCTGTAGTGTAGACTTCACCACCATTTCTTAGCTTTCGCAGGCACCTATACTTGTGCAAAGCGATTCTACCTTTCTGATTGTAGGCATTGATTTTCTTTTTTCTTTTTTCTTTTTTTTCTTTT
Source organism: Pelodiscus sinensis (assembly GCF_052426305.1). Classification (NCBI taxonomy): domain Eukaryota; kingdom Metazoa; phylum Chordata; order Testudines; family Trionychidae; genus Pelodiscus; species Pelodiscus sinensis. The sequence goes on from NC_143053.1 coordinate 91,749,077, forward strand.
TTTGCACTGGTATAAATGGAGATATAAGATAATGGAGAATCAGGCATATGAAAAGAAGCCTATTAATGTTATGGGGAAAAACACTAGGACAAGATGAATAAATGCATTTCCATAAACCTCCATTTTCTAATCAGTGCTTGTAATAATGTTCATCACATTATATGTATGAAAGTGAATAATTTTACACAATTTGAATATTTCTATCTTCTAAATAGTTGCCAATATATGGACAGCTATTTGCAAAGAGATTTTATAACATATTGTTATCAAATGTCATTTAATCGTCTCTGAGGAAATCTATTCTAAATATGCACTAATCAGGAAAACGATAACGTTATTACTTTCAGGATTCCAGGGTGTACCTATTTTCATTCAAAGTGCTGGTGGACTAAAAGAAAAGTCAACAATCTGTGCAGTGACTATGTAATATTTCCTTGTTAATCCTTGTTTATCTTGCTGACCTAACTTAGTTAATTTGTCATATACCCCGAGGCTGCTTTACCATGTGAGATTGTGGTTTTGCAATTTAAACAGGCTTCGTGGGATTATTTTTAAATAGTCCCAGACAAGGCGTTTACTGACATGATTGACTATTTGTTTCTCATTCTTACTATAATCTTCCCTCATATATTCAAAATAGAGGCCTTTAGCCAAAGGCTGCATAATTAGCTGTATTTGAACATTGTGGCTCAGAGCCATCATCCATAATGTGTATTTCACCACTGGCAGTTTATGGCCCTGAAGACATTGTAGCTGCTCACACGAGGAATGTTGTATTGTCAGGGAATTTTCGGACAGCACAAAGCTGCTATGGATGCCACTACACTTGAGCCTCCATTAAGCATTGCTGAAGAAAAAGAGGCCAAGGCTTGGTTTCACTTATGCTCATTAGATCTCCAGCTATATCAACTGTTGGAGGCAGTTTGTAGATGACATAATTTAGAGAAGACTTTCAGGATGCCAAAAGTGATGACAGACACCAGCCTGACACACAACCTGCCTAAACTCAGGGACATGCCAAAGAACGCGTCTGGGTTTGCCAAAACTGAAGATCTGGGCCTAGTTTTCCAGTCACTGCAAATCATCAACGTGCCACATTACAGAGATGTCAAATGCCGTGCTGCTTTTGCACTCAATAGTGGTCAACTCTAGTCATGGTGTCACAGTTCACTTGCTTTTGTTCAGCCATGATCATTTGGCCAATTTGAAATGCTTACAGCATTGGGGTAACTTGTGTACTTGCTGATACAAAATGCAGCCCCCATATTTTCAGAGATTGTTTTTAATTTTTTGGTTGAAACCATGAAGGCTGGGGGAGCTGCGCTCGGGGCCTTTATCTTCTGTCTTACTAGCACATGTTGCTGCCAACTCTTCTGCATTTCCACTATAAAAATACATCTGGGATTTAGCAGGAATTAATACTTCTCCAAAAAGTATTAATACCCAAAGGGATGTATGTAAGGAATTAAGGAGGACAACGCACAACCACCCACTCAGGTTGTGTCCCTGACACATTGCAGAGCCAACTCCCTACAGAGTTCCATTGTGGGGAATTGTGTGGAGCATGCAGGAGGCAATGTACCTATTCCCTCCTTGTCATGTGACAGAGAGATCTGGTGGATCTCTATCCATTGCTTAACAATTAAAAATATTAATTTAGGACTCAGTTATGCTTTGGTAGTTTGCAAAGATGCAGAACTCCTCCCTGGGCGGCATCTGCAGTCAGGTAGCTCCAGTGGCCAGTGGAAAGAGGCAGTATGAAGCAGACTGCTTGGTAATTTTTGAGGTGTTTTGTGTTCCAGAGCTCAAGGTGCACAGAGAGAACAGCTTCAGAGTGCAGTTTTGTGAGATTACAAAAGATGTATCAGGGAGATATTCTTTGCACCAGTCTCTCTTTGTACATCTGCAGAACAGGCAAATGCAAATCAGCCCCTAACAAAGCAGTACAACTTGCACTGAACAAACCAATCAAAGAATTATTGTCCTGGAAATCCACAAGTGGAATACAAAGTTGTGTTTTAAAACAAACAAAAAATTACGTAATACATTCCCTATTCTATCCAGTAACTTCAATTTACAATTTAGCAGCCATCTTCCCCATTGTGTACTCTATAAACTTCAACAAGTAGAGTGTGAGTGAAAACTGCACAGATTAATGAGTAGGCAGCTGTTTGGAATGCTACGAACACGCTGCCTAAATTTACAGTTTAATTTTCAAAATAATTTTGATCAGCTCACTATTGGGAGACCAGTTACTGTATTCTTAACTATTCAGTCACTATTCAGTTCCATCCTGAACATTAGTAGTTTTTTTGTTGGATTTTTTTCCTCTTTTTTTCTTTTTTTTTTTAATAAGTAAAAGTAATACATAACATCTATGAGCTAACAACCACTGAGCTTAGTTCTCAGATGCCATCTTAACTATGATGCATCGGTTTTTTATTCATTGGACTGCTCTCTTAATCTTGCTGTTTTCTACTCCTGCTTTTTGCTTAGTCTTGTGATGGCTTGATTACATGACTAAGAAGAAGTCATTGGGCCTGATTCAGCATCAGTGGAAATTATTGACTTTTTTTTCAATGGGCATTTGATCATGCTGTTGATCATTATTTGGTGGAAGGAGCCAGATCTTTGGCTGTGGTGTCTCTACATTGTTTCCACTGCACAGAACAGAGATGCAGACAAAACAGGAAGGACGTTTAAGTCTGAAGTTAGGTTCACAGCCGAAGAAAGAGAAGCAGCAGCAGCATTCCCCAGCTGTGCTTATTACTCCAGCACAACAGTGATAATTACCAAATTTCTATATTTATAAAAAACCTCATGCCTTCATAAATATCCAGCTGTGCTTTTAGCTCCATACAGTATGCACCCATTTTCTATAAATATAGAACTTCGTTAGAGTTGTTTGTTAACTGTTTGTTAAAATACAAAAGTAGATCTGTTAGAAGAATGCCTTTTAAAAATGCCTGTGCGGACAACTCATCAGAAACCCATATAGAAGACACTGACATTTTCAGTAATCAGCAATGGCAGCATTCTGTGCTTTTGACCTGATGAACTATATAGAGCTCAGTTGCAGTATGGATGATCTTGATCGGAAGTTAGCAGATTTGTAGAATTTCTGACTAGTCTGACTAAGATACATGATCACGTCATAATAGATAAGCATATTGGGCCCAATAATGAAAATGCTTGCACCTATGATGAGAAGCTACACGTCTATCATAGAATATATACCCCACTGCAGAACGCTATCTTGGACGCTATCTTGCATATAAGGCCACTTGGAACCAGTGCTCTGGTTGCCCAGCTTTTGGACACCACAGAATACTCCTTGCCATGGAGCTGGAGCTGCCTCTGGGCATGTGATGGCCCAACACTGCCATGGGCGGGAGAGGGACCTGGAGCAGCTTGGCCTTCCATGGGGCCTGCACACAGACTTGCACCTGGCAGCACTGTCCGTGGGAGCGAGTGGGACCTTGTGTGTGCAGGCATGCCCATGTGCTGTGTGCGGCACTCCTCAGTCTGTGTGGGGTCATGCCTGTGCCCTTGTGCTCTGCCTTCTTCCAGTGGTGGCTGGTGGTAGGAGCGTGTCCCCCCCATGGGTGTCAGGAGGGTGTCCTCCCCCCATGGAGGTTAGAAGTGTGTGGGGCCTCCCCTGAGCCTGTGAGCAGGAGCCCAGGGGTGCTCTGGGGTTGCCTCCTGAGGCCACATGGTACAGACTGGCGCTGCACGTGCTTCCACGTGCATGGACTGCAGCACGATGTCCAGGCCGAGTGACAATTGCACCCCACCCCCCTGCACCACCCTCCCCCACCTTATGTGTGTGGCAAACTGAGAGCACTTACCTGATAATCCCTCCCCAGCCTCAGAGGATGCCTGGGAGACATTCAGGGTCTGGGGTACCAGCTCGAGGGTGAGGATGACCATGCTGGCCGTGTCCTCCTCCTCCTGCAGCTCCTCTTCATACTCCTCCTCCTCGGCAGAGAGCTCTGGGCAGGCAACAACAGGCATCTCTAGCCACAAGTCCACCACCACAGGTGGGGAAAGGGATTCACTACCTCCCCTCCCCCCAGGATTTGATGGAGCTTCTGGTAGTAGGGGCAGTAGTGTGGTCCTGCCCTAGAGCAAGAGCTATGCTCCCTGCCTTTGGCGTAGCCCTGCCGAAGGTCCTTGACCTTGCTCCTTACTTGGTCCAAGGTCTGGGGGTGGTGTTCCCTCATAGCTAGAGCCTCAGCCATCTGGCCTTAAATGTCCGCGTTTCGTCTCTGGGAGCGGAGATCCTACAGGGTCTTCTCCTCCCCCCGTAGCTCGAGGAGGGACAGGATCTCTGTCCCAGACCACAACAGCACACAGCCTCTGCCTGGGTCCTGGGAGCCCTGGTGGTGCCCTCTGTGAGGGCCAGGGTTGCTTGTGGATGAGCCCTGGTTCCAAAAGTGGATGACAGTCTGAGCCGTGTGCAGCTCCCAGGGCTGGCTTCCTACCACAAAGCTTGTTCCAGTAGCCTGTAGGTTTAAGAGCTACCAGGAGACAGGAACTATAGAGTTCTGATTACTTTGCATGGAGTGGCCACCAGGGCACCTGTGTTATTTCCTGGAGGCCTCTTCTTTAAAAAAAACTTCCCTCTTCTGCATCCACACACACCTTTTTCCAAAAAAGCTTTTATAGAAAAATGCTTCTTCCTCATAGAAAGAGATTTACCGCCATCAGAAAACCCCCTCCATTCTTTCAACTTTCTGTCGAAAGAATGCAATAGCAGTGTGGATGTAAGTATTGTTTTTCCAGAAAAACAGCTTTTTTCCAGAAAAATGCTGCAGTGTAGATGCACCCTATATAGAAGATATTGTCAGTAACTAATGCATTGTAGATTCATGGCCAAAGCAGTTCCGTGTCAGCATCCACATAGTGAAGGCAATGAGATTGTCTGGGAGCAATCAGGCTGACAGCATTAGGGAGTTTTGAAAAGGTTTGAAGCAGCTTAAGAAATATTCATTTGAAAATGATTCTACCTATGGATGGATTATAAAAAGCCACATGTTATTATATCATCCATGCCAGCTGCTTGTTGCAGTATTTGGATCTTTTCTCATCTTGTCTAATAATATTTGGTTTAAAATGTGTGCCCCTTTTAACCAATAAATAAGTAAATAAATTAAATAAGCCCACCAACCTGCAAAGCAGCAAAAAACTTACATTAGAAAAAACGGCTTCTTTTAGTTAATCCTAATGGTTCTGAAGTCTTTTTACATAGTTTTCCTGTACTGTGCTCTCTGCATTTGGTTCTACACTGTGTAATATGCCTAGACAAATTTTGCAAAATGGGATTGCAGCTTCCTGCTGATGTATCATCTCTTTTCTGCTCCCTTACCCAACTCCAGGACTGAATACAGGGTTGAGGGTTAAACTATTCACCTGTTTCTGTGTAGTCACTGGACTTAAAAGGATTTTAAATTTTTCACCTGTTGAATCGCTGTGACCCCACAACAATAAAAAATAGTAGAAATCCTAATGTCATCAGGAAAAGGTAAGGGGTGTGGGACACTAAACTACCACTGAAAATGTCAGCAATTAAAATTATTAAAAAGTAATTTACTCCCATCTTCTTGTTTCCCACTGGTGTTTGTTTGACATTACAGTTGCAGTCAACTCATGTACAGATTGAAAACAAGCTATGGATTCAGGGCTAGCAGTACCAATGATTCACTTTTCATTCTTATTATCTTTGTTGTTCCTGGAGCAAGTAACATTATTAGTCCAGATTCTCCTTTCATGTTCACCGCTGTAAAAGTGGTATAACAATTTCAACAAACCCTGCAGGAAGTGCATCCCGTGCCTAGGGCTGTAAACTATGAATTAGGAAAACTGTATTCTATTCTTGGGTCAGATGCTTACCTGCTGCATGACTTGTCATTAGTCCCGTCACTTCATCCTCCTTCTGTTTCCTCCTCCACCCTCAATTTATTTAGATTATAAACACTTCTGGGCAGTTTCTCACTACCACTATCATCCCAAAGGAGGAGGAGGGGTAGCTTTTTTCCCACACAGAATGGTCCTCATGACTGGAGGAAAAGCTTATAAACCCTTCCATTACAGTAAGAGCTTTGTGGCCTGTTAATCATCCCAGAGCTCCCCTTCTCCAAAAGGTTAAGGGGTGTGCACGGGGGTACTTCTGAAATGAAACTAAAGGTTTTCTTTTCCCTCCTGGCTCAGAATAAATTCCTCCCCTGCTGAGGCTGTGAGGTGACACTGTCTTTGAAAAGACAGACAAGTACCAGGAACATGATTCCACTGGACTGAAACTTTATTAAGTAATGTACCTGGAAATTATTTGGAAAAATCTCACTCAGTGAAGGTCATCCTGTCTATTTTGTCATAGAGTTTAAGGACAGGTGGAGGATGTCTGTTATGCTGGCTGCACACAATTTGTCAGGGTTTGCTGCTGGCAAACTGCCAGACGCTTTGTTTACCCGAGCATATACAGACAGGGCCATTCAAAGCTCCCAGCGGCTACGGTTCATTGTTCCTGGCCAATGGGAGATTCTGGAAGTGGTGCAGGCTGGGATACCATTTTACTCAGATGCCATTGGCCATGAACGGTGAACTACTGCTACTGGGACATGCAAAGCTCAGTGTATATGGATATTTGCGTAAACAAACCATGTGATGGTCCACTAGTGGCTAACCCTGATGAACTAAATACAGTCCATGGGTCAGAGATTTGCCACCCCTGGTTTAAGTTTAGAAAGGACCACAAGATCATCCAGTCTGACCTTACATATATCACAGGCCACTAAACACCCTCCACCACATATCAGTCCAACAAGAATTAGCCTGATCTACTTTAGCCCTCAAAGGTGAGTCTAGACTTCAGGGTTTTTTCGAAAAAGTGGCCTTTTTTCAAAAAAAACTTCCCCTGCACCTAGACTGCTGCCACATTCTTTCAAAAGTAAATCAAAAGAATGTGGCAGGTTTTTTGACCACAGAAAACCTAATTTTACAAGGAATAACACCTTTTTTCGAAAGTTGTAATGCAAACTGTGCTTTTTTGAAAGAGAGCATTCAGACTGGGTGCTCTCTTTCGAAAAAGTAGCTTGCATTTTCAAAAGTACTGATTGTAGTCTGCTCTTTTTTTGAAAGAGGAGTCTAGATGTACCCCAAGAGACTGAAGTATTGTGTATTGCAGGCAGAGAACAGGAGGAAACCAGATACATCATGGTTAGGAGTGGCTCACAAGGAAGAATAACCAATCTCAAGGCAAATGGTTGTGAGTCCTATGCTTACATTTCACAAGCCAAGTAACAAGTGTAAACTCCTTACTTACACTCCCTGCGTGAAGCAATTAAGGGGGCATTCACTCATCAGTACAACAAATCATATCCATCACCATCTCACTTTTGTGGTAAGAGTTCAGTTATTGAAACATATGGTCTACATAGCTCCTCTGCCATGGGGCTTCCTTATACATAAGTGACCTTATTCCTATATTATTTATCTCAATAGGACCTTCCCAACAATCGTGCATTTTGTTCCTCCTCGCTGAAATCAAGATGACTCAAGACTAACATTGAGTCATCTATGTCAAAAAGTCCTTCTCCAAGCTTTTTGTAACTCCCAGCTTATTAAAACAAGTGACATATTCCCCTACAGGTTGTCCTGTCATTTCTATACTATCCTCCCAAGAGCCTTCAGTCAAATCTCATGTCTCCCATAGAGGAAATCAAAAGGACCAAAAACAATAGATTCTTGGGCTCACACCCACATGTGATTAATCAATAAGGGTATGTTTAGACTACATGGCTCAGTCGATGGAGCCCTGTAGATGAGGTTTCTAGACATAGGGAAATGAAGCGGCAATTTAAATAATTGCCGTTTCATTTAAATTAAAATGGCTGCTGCGCTGTGCCAATGAGCTGTTTAGCGACACAGCGCGGTAGTCTGGACACTCTGTGATCGACATCAAAGTCATTTGTAGACCTCCCCGTTATGCCTCGTGGGTTAAGGTTTACTGTGGAGGTCGACAAATGCCTTTGATGTCGACCTCGGAGTGTCCAGACTACAGAGCTGTGCTGCCAAACAGTTGATCAGCACAGCACGGCAGCCATTTTAATTTAAATGAAATGGCAATTATTTAAATCGCCACTTCATTTCCTTTGCCGAGTAAACAAATCTAGATGGCTCTGTCGACAGAGCCATGTAGTGTAGACATACCCTAAGGGAGTAATATATCCCATCATTCTTTCTCCTGGTAATGTATCAACATAATTTTAAATGTTCAGGGGGTGTCTTTTTGTCCCCCAGGAGCAAGTTTAAACTTTCCTCTCCTTACGTAATTCTTAAGTTTTTTTGTCTCAAGACCACCAAATGACTGTGGTCCACTCATATGGTATGTATTCAGAGCAACCTAAACTCGAAATAAGATACACAATTTGTGCTATGAAAATTGCATATCTTATTTTTATTGTATTTTTAAATAGCTTATTTTGAAATTTGGCACATCTACATATAACACATTCTGTGATAGATGGTCACTTTACATTAAGTTTCACAAAATATGTGGGTTATTCTCAGGCAAACGGAACAGTCACTTACCCCGGGTCAATTTGCACCTTAAATTTCCCGACAAACACAACAAAGACAATCCTGTAACAAACTAAGTAAAGGTTTATTAACTAGGAAAAATTAACAGGAGAAATATCTGCAAGGTTAAAGCAGGTAAGCATATACACAAAAATGAGATAACAATTGTAAGTTCAAAAGGTAAAAGAAGTTTTTAGAATAAGCGAGTTTATATGTCTTTGAGGCTAACCCAAGCCAACAAGCTTGGAGAGCTCTTGATTAAGTTTAGTGATCTTTGTCCCTTAGGGTATGTCTAGACAGCAGAGCTATTTTGGAATACCAAAGGTATCCCAAAATAGCTGTTCCACTTCTTTAACATGTGCCTATTATTTCGAAATAGATTTTGAAATAACAGATGCACTATTCTGACATCTGTGTAAACCTCGTTCCATGAGAGTTAAGGAATGTCTCTAAATAGCACATTATTTCAAAATTTGGCACTATGTAGACAGCGCCAAATTTCAGAATAAGCTATTTCGAAATACATTTGAAATAAACTATGAATTTGCATAGTGCAAATTGCACAGCTTATTCTGAAATAAGGGTGCTGTCTAAACGCATCCTTAGAGTCCAAACAGCATAAAAAGACCCCAATTCCTTTTTTTCAGGGGTCTTTATCCTACCTCCCTAAAGTCAAAGTTTATTGATGAATGCTTCTGTACATAACTTCTTCATGGGTGGGTGAGTGGAGCAATCAACAAAGTGTCTCACAATGGCACAAAAGTTCTTTGAGACAACATCATCTTTAGGAGTCCAGTATTTTGCATTAGGTGGACTTTCCCCCCTCCTCTACCATTTTGTGTTACCGTCACTATGTGGAACTGGATACAGCTATTATGTGTAGGATTAATACATGAAGCATCCTATAAACATTTCGTAAAGTCTAAACACTAGATATGTTCTTATAATACTAATATCTATTTTAATTATACTAACCCATGGATGAGCCAGACTGGTTTACAGCTATTTATTGTGTCATGAGGCCCAGGACATTGGCATGAGCTGATACCTGGTGTGCCATCATTACTAATCCCTGCATTCCTTACAAACACTAAAACAAGACTACCTCTGGAACAAAATCATTCAAAAATCAATTCTATACCGCCAAAGCACACAATTACTGTTCTTCCCTCAAGCCAGTCTCCCACAGAATCCCTACTGTTAGTGCTACTATAATTTGTTCCACCTGGTGGAAGGCTGCTGTCAGCTACTCACTCCATTAATCTGTCCCAGCAATGTTTCCTCCTTTCGGTAACCACAACTCAAAATTTATTTGCTAAAGCCAGAAAGTTTTTTGGGTACAGCAATTGCAAACTATTTTGTTTCGTTTTGTTTTGTTTTGATTTTTGGGATCTTTTTAAGGGAGAAATGAAAAATTTAGATGACAACCATTTTATACAAAAATACTTCCAAATGAATAAACTTTTAACTGAAAAATGTTGACCAAGTGTATTTCTCAACCTCTTTTCCCATGTCTATCAAATCTGGATCTGCACCAGTGTCTTTTGAGATGAGACTGATGTCAGGTTTCTCAGATCTTTTTTTTAGTCACTAATGTTAACGTTATTCTTGTGCTAGCAAAAGAATGTGTACCGCTCTTTAGCAATATCTTAGCTCTTTATGCCTTCATTTTCACAGCCCAGCAAGACAATTTTCTCTCCAGGATACTTGTTGTCTCATCATGTCTTCCCTTATGTAAACTACTTTGCCGCAATCCCTTTATTTCCTTTAATTTACTTCCTGAACTTCATTTTCAATCGGTGTCTTTTCTCTTCACCTATTGGCATAAGAGGAATCTCCTAAGTACAGGCAGTCCCCGGGTTATGTACAAGATAGGGACTGTAGGTTTGTTCTTAAGTTGAATCTGTATGTAAGTCGGAACTGGCGTCCACCCGCTGCTGAAACTGACCGCCAGTTCCGACTTACATACAGAATCAACTTAAGAACCCCAAGCGTCCCCAAGTCAGCTGCTGCTGAAACTGATCAGGAGCTGATTCCAGGAAGCCCGGGGCAGAGCAACTCTGCCTCAGGCTTCCTGTAGTCAGCGCTGGTCAGTTTCAGCAGCAGCTGACTTGGGGACGCCTGGGGCAGAGAAGCTGGGGTGATGCTGGGTTGCTCCAGTAGCGCCGCTCCTCGGCGCTACTGGACCAACCCAGCAGCACCCAATCTGCTCTGCCCCAGGCGTCCTGATTCAGCTCCTGCTGAAACTGACCAGCAGCGGCTGAATCAGGACGCCTGGGGCAGAGCAGCTGGGGTGCTGCCGGGTTGGTCCAGTAGCGCCCAGAGCGGTGCTGCGGGACCAACCGGCAGCGCCCCAGCTGCTCTGCCACAGGCGTCCGGAGAAAAGCCTAGTCTGCTGGGGGAGGGGGGTACTAGCTGCGCCCCCCCCACCCCAGCAGACCAGGAAGACGCGGGCGGCGGACCGAGACCAGCAGACCAGGGAGACTGGGAGCAAAGCCTCTGAGGACGCCAACAGCGGGACAGCCGCGGGGCGTCTGGGCTGTCCCGCTGCCGGCTTCCCCCGAGGCTTTGCAAAGCCGCGGAGGGGCTCGGGCAGCGAGGCAGCCCAGGCGCGCCTGGGCTGCTCCGCTGCCGGCTTCCCCGAGGCTTTGCAAAGCCACGGGGGGGTTAGGGCAGCGGGGCAGCCCAGGTGCGCCTGGGCTGTCCCGCTGCCCGAGCCCCTCCGCGGCTTTGCTCCGTGTCTTCCTGGTCTGCAGACCAGGGAGACGCGGAGAAAGCCCCGGAGTACACGGGCGGCAGGACCGCGAGGTCCCACAGTCCGTGTCCTCCGGGGCGAGCCCCGTTCGTAACTGTGGATCCGACGTAAGTCGGATCCGCGTAAGTTGGGGACTGCCTGTATACAGTGGTAGCTGCAGTCATGTTAACAAGTACCTTAGGGCAAGTCTACACTGGATGGCTATTTCGGGATATCAGAGGTATCCCAAAATAACTACCCCCTGTCTACACAAGCTGCCCGTTATTTCAAAATATTTTTCAAAATAATGGGAGCACTATTTTGGCATCCCGGTAAACCTTGTTGCACAGGGTTTAAGGGATGGCTCAAAATAGTGTGTTATTTTGAAATTTGGCGCTGTCTACACATCACCAGATTTCAAAATAAAGCTCTATTTTAAGCCATCCCTTACTCCTCGTAAAATGAGATTTACAGGGATGGCAAAATAATGTGTCCACTATATTTTGAAATAGTGGACATGTTCAAAAGACACGGGGTAGCTATTTTGGGATAGCTCTGGCATCCCAAAATAGCATTGCAGTGTAGACATACCCTAACTGTCCCAGGGTATGTCTACACTACAAAGTTAGTTCGAACTAACGGACGTTAGTTCGAACTAACTTTAATAGGTGCTACACTAGCGCTCCGCTAGTTCGAATTTGAATCGAACTAGCGGAGCGCTTAGTTCGAACTAGGTAAACCTCATTTTACGAGGACTAACGCCTAGTTCGAACTAGCTAGTTCGAACTAAGGGCTGTGTAGCCCTTTAGTTCGAACTAGTGGGAGGCTAGCCCTCCCCAGGTTTCCCTGGTGGCCACTCTGGCCAACACCAGGGAAACTCTATGCCCCCCTCCCGGCCCCGGACCCCTTAAAGGGGCACGGGCTGGCTACGGTGCCCGTGCCAGGTGCAAGCCTGCCAGCACCCAGCTAGCAGACCCTGCACCTGGCACGGCACAGAGCCACCCACCCGATGCCCCCCAGCCCACCCCCTCTTGCCGGGACCAGGCTGGCGGCTCCCGGGAGCTTGCCCTGGACCGCAAGAGGCGGGCACCTTCCTGGGCTAGTGCGGACATCGTGGACCTCGTCCACGATCTCCGCACTAGGCACAGGAAAGTGGCTGTCTAGGGCAGGAGAGCTGCCAGCCTGGCCACCCAGGACCAGGTGTGCATGAAAATCAAGGGGGTCCACTGAGACCCCCGACACTGAGCCCTGAGCTTACAATGGCCGTACTGGGTCAGACCAAAGATCCATCTAGCCCAGTAGCCTGTCTGCCAACAGCGGCCAACCCTAGGGACCCTGGAGGGGATGGACCGAAGATAATGACCAAGCCATTTGTCTCGTGCCATCCCTCTCCAGCCTTCCACAAACTTTGGGCAGGGACACCACTCCTACCCTCTGGCTAATAGGACTCCATGGACCCAACCTCCATCACTTTATCTCACTTCCCTTTAAACTCTGTTCTAGTTGTAGCCTTCACAGCCTCCTGCAGCAAGGAGTTCCACAGGTTAACTATTTGCTTTGTCAAGAACAACAACTTTCTCTTACTAGTTTCAAGCCTGCTACCCATTCCTTTCCTTTGGTGTCCTCTAGTCCTTCTTTATGGGAACTCAGGAAGAACTTTTCTGAATGCACCCTCTCCACCCAACCCCTGCTTTTAGAGACCTCTATCCTGTCCCCACTCCGTCTCCTCTTTTCTAAGCTGAACAGTCCCAGTCTCTGTAGCCTTTCTTCATCTGGGACCTGTTCCCAACCCCTGATCATGTTAGTTGCCCTCCCCTCTCCCAGCCTTTCTCTTCCCCTCTCCCACCTCCTTTTCCCAGTGTCCCCCAGTTTTTTTCAATAAAGACAGAGTCAATGTTGGAAGAAACGTTATCTTTATTTTGTACATCAATAAGAAGGGGGGCTAAGGAAGGGTAAGTGGAAGGAGGTGAGGGAGGAATGGGGTACGAGCCCCCGATGGGGAGGACTGGGCTGGCTCTGCGGGCTTCTGGGGGTGGAAGCTCTCCTGCAGCCCCCCAATTACTCCCTCTCCCCAGATGGCAGCCTGCGGCAAGTGCAGCCGGGCTGATGGCCGAGTGGTGTGATGTGCCCAGTGTGGGCACTCAGGGCACTCCAAGCCAGAACTTCTTTGGAAGCGGGGCACCCCTTAGAACTGTGTGTCCGGGGTGGGGGTCGGGACCCTTTAAGCGCAGCCCTCGGCTAGCCTGAGACAGCATCTCCACGCTCTAAGTCCTCCTTTTATGCCCTGCCGGCACTGCTTCCGGCCATCCTTAAGCCCTGTTCAGAGTCCACTCAATGTGGACTTACTAGTTCGAAGTAGCAAAACGCTAGTTCGAACTAGTTTTTAGTTCTAGACGCGTTAGTTCGAACTAGCTTAGTTCGAATTAACTAATTCGAACTAAGTTAGTTCGAACTAGCGCTGTAGTGTAGACGTACCCCCACATTCAATCTTTCTGCAAATCAAACCATCTCTATCTCCATTTCCACTTGCCTATATATCTCATGTGAAAACCAATGGCCTGATTTCCTACAGGTGAACTTCAGCTCCTCTCTAGCCAGCCATGTCCCCTTGTTTCCTACTCCTTTGTATGCTTGTTCTTTTCCTGCTTTATCTTAAGCCATTTATCCCATTTCCTTCCCTCCCACCACGTCAGCTTCGTCTACTGGATTGACTACTGATCATGAGCTGCAAATACCCACACTTCTGACATTCCCTGAGAAACAGTTTGGACAACACCAAATAATATTCTGTCTCATAGGAAGTAATTAAGTGGTTTTTTTCCCTGTACAGTTTATGTTTTGTTCTAAATAGGTTCTTATACCTTGTTCATTACTGTATCATCTGAATTCCTGAATACTTCAACTATAATTTCAGTGAAAGGATTTTTCAGTGTAAGGATAATTTATGTTCATAAAATGGTAGATCCTAATAGACCTTTTGTTTGGGGCTGGTTCAGTGGATCTTTGTTTCTGTTCTCACATCTTTACACCCATTAAATTCTGCTTTGAATTTAGGGTTCAATAGAATAGAATCTCATCTTGTAAGATCTCATCTTACATTTAGAGGCTGCTTTTCAAAGATAATTAGATTACCCATTTGATCTTTCCCATCTTCTTTAGGCAGCTCAGTGCCCAATGTCATCTCATAAATATTCCTTTAAAGTGGTAATTGGCTACTATTGAGGGGGCAAAATTATATGCTTAAACAGACAAATACTTCCTTGTGGAAATGCTACCTCTCAATTCACCAAATTTCAGAAAGTTTCACTGAAACTTGGTGAACCAGTGAGAGTTGCAGTTGATTATATAATCAGAAGTCAGAAGAAAGTTACCAGGGGTTAAGTTTTGATGGAAAAATCTGATAAATACTTAATTTGCAGCAGTTTTTATGTAGTATTGCACAATAATATTAATGACTAGGGTGATCCCAACTTTTATTTGATGACTCACATGACAGTCTTTGGTGAACCAGAATGTACATATCAGAATCAGGACATTCCTGTAATCCTCATGCCAGCTAGCATTAAGGGGTTCTTGAGTCACACAATGCTGGCCTTTCTAAAGTCTCAGAATATCCCTCTTCATTATGGGCCTGATTTAAATCCTACTGAGTGCCATAGAAAAGCTCTCCTTGACTTCATGGGGCATGCTTTATAGGCCAAATTCATCACTGACATAAACAAGCATAATTACAATAATGATTTGCTTGTGCCAGTAAATTTGGTTCTAGGTGTCTGAAAGAAACATGGCTAGAGAATGCTCTTCAAATGTTGCTATTATTGGTAATTCAATTTTACATTAAATTTTGCAATGTTCACCCAAGGTTTTGAAGACTTTTACACCTGCTACATTTCCCTGTGTTCTGATTGTCCCTTCCCCCTAAAACAAGGAAGAAAAAAAGTTTTACTGTGAAAAGTGGAGGCAGAGAAAATTAGTGGTTTTTTCATTCTCCATTTCCAGTAATGATAGTGTCTATTTTCTCACTGTTTCATCCTTTGACCCTCATGCTTTCATTACTGCTTTGCTAGCAGTTACCTCAGTTTCATCAGTTAATGGTGACAGAGGAAGCTTTCCTTTACAAGATCTTTTGTAAAGAATCTTCCTTTGGGAAGCTAACTGACATCCCAACCATTTTCGTAATGAACTATTGATTTTCTTGCGCTTTCTCTCTCTGTCAGACATGGGAACTTCATGCTTTAAAGATGCTATAACTAGGGAAGCAATTCAAACAGTATATTGTGCACCATATTTTGAGTTCCTATTAACTCTTGTTTATCTTTCTCTGCTCTTCCTGTTTTCTTAATCTTTCAGTGCTTTCTCTGCCATGCAGGCATATTTCCAAGGACTTGAAAATCACCATAAGTTAAGTTCTAATGTACCCTACAACTTTTCAGAGACTCCGCTGTCTTTTCTGAGACTTTTGAAAAGTGGAGCAAAAATATTCTAAAAGAGGAAGAAACAAGCAAGCAAGAAAACAAACTCAGAAACATCACAGCAAAGCATTTGCTTTTAGATTCTAAGATTCTAAAATGTAGAGAGAAATATATATAAACAAAATAAACTAATTAGTTTAGGGTTTATACTCTCTGTCCATCTCTACTATATTGATAAGGTACAAGGGAAATGGAAACCTCTTCTTACCCACCTGAGATACCCCCTACAAGGATCAGTCCCCCCAACCATGTATAGAGCTAAAAAGCTGACACTTACGCTGAACTAACATCATCTCTTGGTTCAGGGAGTGTATTGGGGTGTGTCTAAACTACACCCCTCTGCCGACAGAGTGATGTAGATTAGGCACCTCGCTCTTGCAAATGAAGCAGGGATTTAAATATCCCGCTCTTCATTTGAATAAAAGTAGCCGCTGCTTTTTGCCGATGCGGCACTTTGCCAGCAAAAAGCGGCAGTCTAGACAGGGATCAGTTGACAAGGAAAGCTTTTTCCGGCTGATCCCTTATGCCTCATGCAATGAGGTTTACAGAATCTACATCTCTCTGTCAGCAGAGGGGTGTAGTTTAGACACACCTTTGGGTTTTAGACAAATAGGGAGTGATGAATACCACCACACCCCAATAAAGTCAGTAGAAGGTCAAGTTTATTAGCACTTGTAAAAATAAGGCCATTCATTTCACCCACAAAATATGCATATCCTAACTTTTAACGTCTTGGCTTTTGCTCTTTCTCTTCAGGTTCTGGTTCCTCTCTCTGAGGGGTAGATTTTGAAAGGCCAAGCTTCCTTTTGCAAGCCCATCTACTGTACTTTACAATGTACACATTTGCAACTTCATCAGGCAGATGCAAAGGCCTGCACAAATACTGTAAATAATTTAAGTCTGCAAGAAAATCTGCTGTTCATGTTGACATTGGTTGGTGCACATTCTATCACTTGTGTAAACCAAGTTATTAAGGCATGTTAAGGCTGCATACAAATATTGAAATCTTTGAAACATGCACCTATGTGCATGTTTCACTTTCGTCATGTAAGCCTCATTACGTTTATTTGCATTTGGAGCCCAACTAAAAGATGAGACCAAAGTGCACCCATCAAAGAGGTATGGGGAAGGGAAGGCTGGTATTGCCTGTGCCCTTTTTAATAAGATATGATCATAAATTTACCCACTCATGTGTATTAATTTTGAGTACATCTTTTAATGAATCACCCATTCTGGATAGCTGTGGAATATATTAAGCACATTACATTATTTAAAAAACACATTCAATGTCAAACAGGCATTAAAGGCATCCATTTTGTGGTTGCTTAGGCTACGTTTACACAGTGGAGCTATTACAGGATACCTCCGATATCCTGAAATAGCTATTCCGCATCTTAAGACAAGCCCATTATATTGAAATATATTGAGCTCGCTATTCTGATGTCCCTGTAAACCTCATTGCGCAAGGGATAAGGGATGTTTCGGAATAGCTCCTTATTTCAAAATAACATCAAAATAAGCTACGCAAATTGCGTAGCACAAATTGCGTAGCTTATTTTGTGGTAAGGGTGCTGTGTAGATATACCCTTACAGAGCTAATATCATCACAGATTATATTCATAAAAAGCATGAAAGTTCTCAGAAATGGATTAAAGAAATCTAGGAAACAATGAACACTTCTGTTCAGGAGTTTTCTGCTTACCATTCACACAGACAAAGGGTTGTGTGAGTGACTACCCTCATTACCTCAACCCAACACTTGCTAGTGGCAGGAGAGATAGCTGGGCCCCACAAGCAACAGCCCAGTGGTATCCCTACAGATGCAGCTGGCCTGCTTTTGCTCTTTATCATGCGTGTGGATTCCTCTCTGGTTCTAAAGACTGATGAGCCTTCCTCAGTTAAAGATGGCTTGTAATATCAACCAGATGTCACATTTTGAAGCTTTTTTCTTTGTACAACCGGGGGAGAGATGCATGTTCCCTGGCTGAGGCAGGTCCATGTTTGTCTGCCCCTGGCTCCCCAGACAGAGTGAGGAACATAACAAACTGTGCACTTTCCCCTGTAAATACACAAGAACACAAACTCTCTAAAATATATAGAAGATAGCTGTCCGAGTCTTTGGCTATGTCTACATTGCAACTCTTTTCCAGGATACTGGAAGTATCCCAGAAAAACTATGCCATGTCCTAGGAATGCATCCACTTTTCCAAAAAATTTTTTGGAAAAGTGGATGCATTCTTTTGCCATACCTGTAAACCTCATTGTACAAGGAAGATGGGAAGGGCCGAAAGAGGAGGTTTTTCTGAAATTTGGCACTGTGTAGATGCGCCAAATTTCGGAAAAGCCTCTTCTGAAAGAAAAGCGGAAAACGATATGCCAATTGAGGCTCTCAAGGAGGTTAAAGCTATCCTAATCCTCATCTCTGGTCCCTTACTGCCACCCTCAGATCATTATACAGTATAATTGTACTTGCTTTCTGTCCCATATCCCCTGCTGCCCACATGTGGTAAATATGTAGCAAAGCCTTCCCTTTCCATTTTATAAGAAGCAATCCTATTCCAGGAACATCCCATTTTTCTGCCACAACCAAACCCTTGCCTTGCATTAAGATATGATCAGAGGAAGCTGTATTCTGAATTTGATGGTTCTAGCACTTACCATTTAAGAGGAATTCTTGAACCGGCAAACAGATGGGCAGATGGACGGACAGACAGAGACAGACACAGTCTCATATCTATCTATCTATCTATCTATCTATCTATCTATCTATCTATCTATCCTGATAAACATGATATGAGGAGCATTTTCAGGCAATAAGGGCCATTTACTGTACACATTCCCATGGACCCACACTACTTCAAGCCCAAGATAGATCAACATATTTTAAGGACAGAAAAGCCATCAAAGTGAGATGGAAGAAGTGGTTTGAGTTACTCTTGTGCTGTGAGACAAATGTCTCTGATATACCTACCAAATCTCAACAAAATGAATGAGGATCTCTTGCCGACCTCTCCACCCTTAACGAAGTAACACGAGTCATTATATAAGCATAGGACAACAAGGTAGCTGGGCTAGATGGCATACCAGCTAAAGTGTACAAGTTTCCCGATAAGGAAACACTATAAACTTTTTCTTCATATCTTGTATCATGATAAGATTCCAGAAGATTTGAAATGGTAACATTATTACAATCTTTAAGAAAAGGAGACAAGTCAATATGTGGAAACTATCAAGTCATTGCCTTGCTATCTATAACAGGGAAAATTCTTGTCTGTATACTCTTAAACTGATTACTTCCTCTTTCTAAGGAAATATTGCCAGAATCTCAGTGTATTTTTACATCATCTTGCGGGACAGCTGACATGATCTTCCTTGGCTGCCAAATCCAGGAAAAGTCTCAAGGGGCAAAATCAGGGCCTGTGCGTGGCTTTTATTGATTTGCCAAAAGCCTTTGACTCTGTCAGTCATAAAGCCCTATAGAAGATGCTAGCCAGATTTGGATGCCCTCCAAAACTGATTAAGGCCCTAAGGCTTCTCCAGGACCAGATGATTGAAACAATTTTCTGTAATGGCCTGGAGATGGAAACTTTCACCATCAAAACTGGGATTAAGCAAGGATACATTATTGCCCCAACCTTATTTTCCATCTATTTAGTGGTTATTTTGTTTCTCGCTAAAGATCACCCCACCCCCAGCGGATCTGACAACCAATACAGAATGGATGAGTGACTCTTTAATCTTCAGTGTCTGTGCTTGAAGTCTAAAGTCTTCTTCTTACTGATCTCCATTATGCTGATGACCTTGTCATCCTCATGCATCCTGAGAATGGCCTTCAGTCCATACTGGGTTTCCTTGCACAAGCTTACCAAAGGCTAGGACTCTCACTCAGTATTGAGAAGACTAAAATGCTCTATCAACCCATTTCAGGTCTTGCACATGATTCACCATAAATTATCAAAATTTTCAGACAGTTGAGCATTTTTTCTATCTCGGTAGCCAACTTTCTGAAAACACAAAAATTGACAGTGAGATCCAGTTCAAGATCCAGTGTACAAGTGGTTCCTTTGGGAAATTGCTCTGATTGTTTTCATGTCCTACGGCAGGACACACAGATCTAGGTTTATAAGACAACTGTTATTCCTACAGTCCTTTATGGATATGAAACCTGGGTGACCTATTGACAGCACCTCAAAGATTTGAAGAGGTTCCACCAATGATGACTCTGGAAGATCCTTCATATTAAGTGGTAAGATTGCTGCACCAATGTCAGTGTCCTCTCTGAAGCCAATGTCATCTGCATTGAAGCACTGACCATCATGCACTAGCTTCACTGGGCTGGATAGTCCGTGCCTGACTCTTGACTCCCAAAACAACTCCGCTCTCCCCAACTCACCCATGGTCAGAGATTGTATGATGGTCAGAGGAAATGGTACAAAGACACACAGAGAAAGTGTATCTTTTACAAAAACTGATGTGGCCCTCACATGATGGGAGGAACAAGTCACCAACCAATCCCGATGGTACTATATCATTCATCAGGCAGTGACCCACTTCGAGAAGAAGCCCCTTGCCCTCAAAGCTGACAAGAGAGAGAGAAGGAAGAGAAAAGAAAGAACTTTTTCCCAGCAGGCAGCTGCTCTCTCACAAAATGTCCGTGTCTATGGTGGTTGGAGCTGCAGTCCCAGGATCAGACTCCTGAGTCACATCAGGACCCATATGTAAATCGGTGGTAGAGACATCCTTGAATTGAGATATCATCACTGAATGATCCAAACTGTATAAACATTTACCATTTTTAAACTGTTGAGTATTCTCCAAAACATTCCAGACAACCTATTTAATATTTAATGTTAATAAGTTGCAAAAATAACATAAAATAAAGACATGTTCTTGTCAGGTAACAGCTTTCATCACATTAGGGCAGCGGTGGGCAATAACCAGCCTGTGAACTGGATGCAGTCCACCAGGGTTAGCTCCTGTGAGCTGCCTTTATTTACCTGCACCTCCACAGGTACAACCACTTGAAGCTCCTGTTGGCTGTGGATCACTGATCTCAGTCAATGGGAAATGTGGGAAGCGGCGTGGACTGGGACACAGCTTCCCACAGCTCCCTTTGGCCAGGAATAGAGAAACTCCAAGGGGAGTTTCAAGAAGTCATGCCTGCAGAAGCCAGGGCTGGCCTTACCATGAGGCAAACTGAGGCGGCCACATCAGGTGTCAGACTGTGTGTGTGTGTGGGGGGGGGCGCCACTAGGACCCAGAGTGTAGAAAATTGCATCTGTTGCTGATGCATATGTATTCTCTCTGCTCTAGATGCACAGAGATGGTGGAGTGCTGTGCTGGAGGAAGGAGGGCACAAGAGACATAACAGGCAGGCAGAAGGAAAGGTGGCATGAGAGTGTCATTTGGCACCCACCTCAGATGCCAAAATGTTGTGGGTTGGCCCTGGTAGAGGCACAGGTAAATAAAGTGGCAGAGGTCCACCAGGGGCTAAACCTAGTGAACTACCTTTTGCTTATTGACTAACTTTTATTAGGGAAAGATTTTTGAATGAATTCAGGAACCAGAAATTTCTGGTAAGTAATATTAGTTTATAAGTCAATTGAATAAAATCACACACAGTAAACATTATGATGAGTAATCCCAACGTCAAAGGGTTTACCAGACTCTCCATCAACCCCTTAATTTTTGACAGCTGGTCATTTATTTGTATTGAGATTATGTTGTGTGGTTTGGTTTATAATCACTGACCAAACAGAGTCAATGGCTATTAATGATTGCCACCTTTTCATTCCTTCACCAATAATTGAGTATTCTGACTCTTTCTTTGTATAGTAGTTTTCCTTCTTCTATAACTTCTAATTGGCGTCTGGTCCCCAAACAGTAAATTGTTTGATTCCGTGCTCATAGAAATATAGCTAACTTTCTAAATCCCTTCCTTTTTTAATATTTAATGAGTCTGGAAAAATCACCTTCACAGAGACCTTTTAAATCATTCCATAAATAAACTAATACAAATCACAGATGTTCTGACCTCATTTAGACACTGAAACTTCAAGCAATTAAGTTAGCAATCATTATCACATAGATGTAGAAGTGGTTTTAGGAGATAAGAAAGGCAGAAAGCACATCTTTTTTTGATAGCTTCCCCGGAGTCAGCAGTTATTCTCCACAATAATTTCTCTTCCAAATATTGCACCTAACTATATTGCAAATTTGGTTTTTGTACTAATTGTTCCTATTCCTGCTTTTGATCATTGATTCTGTCTAACAACTAATCTATGTGTAACAACTGAGATCCCCTCTGAATCTCCTCTGCTCTAAAAATATATCGACTTAATTTATCTATCCTTTTTTTGAATAATTAAGGTCCCCGACCCCATCTAACAGAGAAGGTGAAGGGTGTAACTGCTAAGGAAAGCAAGCTAGTGTTTATGGTGGTACAAGGAGATGCGATTTGGAGTTATGGAATGAAACTGAGAAAATAAAATTGTCTGTTGAACAAAAGATCCTCAGGAATTGACTTGAAATAATTTTCCAAGAGGATTGGGGGAAGATTGTGTCATTAAATAATAATTTGCAGTAAAGGACATTGAAAAGGAGAGGAGGAAAGATGAAAAAAGAAAACACACAATAAAAGAAGGATCGAGTAATAAAACAGACAGAAAAAAGAAAGATGGTGGGATATGTGTGAGGAGACTGGGGGAGGGGGAGAAATAAGGGAAGGAGTGCCCATGCATCAGTTCATCCTAAAGGGATCCACAGAAAAGGCTCGGGGCTAAGGGCTCTAAACAGAAGCAGAATGAATAGAAAATGTGAATCTATGGAAGTTTGAAGATAGATCAATATCAGCTTAGGGCAGCCTTTTGATGTCAAGTATTAAGCACTCAGAACAGCTGCCTTTGGGATTGATGGTTGCATATACACAAGACTGTGAATATCTGGCCTTTGTGTGAAGGAATAGCTGGGGATCTCTTATGATGGAAGGAACATGCACCATATCTACCTTCTGTATCACTGAAGTCAGTGAATGGAATGAGAAACAGAGCTACTCACATACTCTAAAGAAGTCACAGGTTGAAACTACTTTGATTAACTGGGGCCTGAGTGACTTGCCCAAGGATCACAGAGAGTCTGGGTATGTCTACACTACAAAGTTAATTCGAACTAACGTCTAACTTTGATAGCGGAGTGCTTAGTTCGAACTAGGTAAACCTCATTCCACGTGGTCTAAGCCTAGTTCGAACTTACTAGTTCGAATTAAGGGGTGTGTAGCCCCTTAATTCGAACTAGTGGGAGGCTAGCCAACCCACTCTGGCCAACACCAGGGAAACTCTATTGCCCCCCTCCCGGCCCCGGACCCCTTAAAGGGGCACGGGCTGGCTACGATGCCCGTGCCAGGTGCAACCCTGCCAGCACCCAGCCAGCAGACCCTGCACCTGGCACGGATCGAGCCACCCACCCGATGCCCCCCAGCCCTCCCCCTCTTCCCGGGACCAGGCTGGCGGCTCCCGGGAGCTTGCCCAGGACCGCAAGAGGTGGGCACCTCCCTGGTCCAGTGCAGACATCGTGGACATTGTCCACGACCTCCACACTAGGCACAGGAAAGTGGCCGTCTAGGGCAGGAGAGCTGCCAGCCTGGCCACCCAGGAGCAGGTTTGCATGAAAATCAAGGTGGTCCACTGAGACCCCCGACCCTGAGCCCTGATCTTAGAATGGCCGTACTGGGTCAGACCAAAGGTCCATCTAGCCCAGTAGCCTGTCTGCCGACAGCGGCCAACCCTAGGGACCCTGGAGGGGATGGACCAAAGACTGTGACCAAGCCATTTGTCTCATGCCATCCCTCTCCAGCCTTCCACAAACTTCGGGCAGGGACACCACTCCTACCCCCTGGATAATACCACTCCATGGATCCCAACCTCCATGACTTGATCTCACTTCTCTTTAAACTCTGTTCTAGTTGTAGCCTTCACAGCCTCCTGCAGCAAGGAGTTCCACAGGTTAACTATTTGCTTTGGGAAGAACAACTTTCTGTTATTAGTTTGAAGCCTGCTACCCATTCCTTTCCTTTGGTGTCCTCTATTCCTTCTATTATGGGAACTAATGAAGAACTTTTCTGTATGCACCCTCTCCACCCCACTCATGCTTTATAGACCTTTATCATATCCCCCCTCCATCTCCTCTTTTCTAAGCTGAGAAGTCCCAGTTTCTTTAGCCTCTCTTCATATGGGACCTGTTCCAAACCCCTCATCATTGTAGTTGCCCTCCCCTCTCCCACCCTCTTTCTTCCCCTCTTCCACCTCCTTTTCCCAGTCTCCCCCAGTTTTGTTCAATAGAGATTCTATTTTTGAACACAATTGTCCTTTATTTTGTACATCAGGAAGGGGGGCTAGGGAGGGGTAAGTGGAAGGAGGTGAGGGAGGAATGGGGTACGAGCCCCCCAATTGGGGGGGACTGGGCTGGCTCTGCGGGCTTCTGGGGGTGGAACCTTTCCTGCAGCCCCCCAATTGCCCTCCCTCCCCAGATGGCAGCCTGCGGCAAGTGCAGCCGGGCTGATGGCCGAGTGCTGTGATGTGCCCAGTGTGGGCACTCAGGGCACTCCAAGACAGGACTGCTTTGCAAGCGGGGCACCCCTGAGAACTGTCTGTCCGGGGTGGGGGTCGGCTCTCTTTAAGCACAGCCCTTGGCTAGCCTGAGACAGCAGCTCCACGCTCTAAGTCCTCATCTGATGCCCTGCCGGCACTGCTTCCGGCCATCCTTAACCTCAGTTCAGGGTCCACTTAATGTGGACATGCTAGTTCGAATTAGCAAAACGCTAATTCGAACTAGTTTTTTAGTCTGGATGCGTTAGTTCGAATTAGCTTAGTTCGAATTAGTGCTGTAGTGTAGACATACCCGCAGGAACAAAACTAGAGCTAGAAGTGCCCAGCTTTGAGTTTACTTTATCACATCGTGTTCTCTCCTATGTCATTGCTAGACCAGGTTTTTACATGGCATTTTAGCAGATGAGGATGCTCAGCCCCTCCCAGAAGTAGATCATTAGACCCTTTTTTATCTTTATTTTCCTGTAATGTATTCTACCTCACAAGCTGTTCTGTCAAGGACTCCAATCTCATCTATATCCGAAGGACTCCTCCTCAGGAATATCATGTAAAGTTTCTATAATCCTTCATGGTTAGCCTCTTCCCCACTCTCTGTTAAGCATGTTCACTTAAATGGAACAGTCACCTGTCTTTGTCCTAAAATTGTTTGAAGAAGGTAAAGACCTCAGAGCAGCATATCAAAAAGGATAATGGCAAATGAAATGGTGCACTTCTGTGTTGCTCTAGACCGCATTAAAATTTAGTATCAGATATTAGGCTTTTTTAAATCCCAACTTTCACTGAATCATCTGATTCTTCCCCTTCTAATTTTAATAATTCAAAAACTTTTATTCCAAACACCACATGTCAGCATCACTGTCGGCCTCATGCTAATTCCTTTGACATCACCAGAATATAAAAGAAAGGAGGTCAGAGCACAGATTGAGGATCAAGACTGGAATCAAGCACTGCAGTAACAATCAATCAAGGCGAATGTATTTTCCATTGAGGAACATCAGCCTGCTAAAGAGGGCATTGTATTTAATATATTTTCCCATATATTTTAGAAATGTGTGTCTGTCTGTCTGTCCGTCCATCCATCTGTCAGACTCTTTGATCAAGAACGCCTCCTAAATGGTAAGAGCTAGGATTATCACATTGATATGCAGCTCCCCCTTATCATAATTTAAAGCAAAGTCAGGGTTTGGTTGTGCCAGGATAATGGGATGAGGGTTTCTTAAACTTTTTAAGACCGACTTTTAAGACTTTTTAAACTTTTGTTTAACTCCAAACAATCATTTTTTATGAGGAATACCAAGGATTTTTTGTTGAGCCAAAAGGGGGGGGGGGGGATTATTAATAAAAAGAAAAAGGTCGGGGGGAAAGTAATTTTTTTTAAAAAAGATCACCTACTCCTTTAAAGGCGGCCATTATGAACTCCGTTGTTCTCTGTGGCACACCTCCGACTCCTTCGCAGCACACTGGTGTGCTGCGGAATTCAGTTTAAGAAACACTGTATTAGATTGTTTTTCATAATATGGAAAGAGAAGGGTCTGGAAGAGATACAGTTATACTGCAGAATGACCTGGGGGTGGGGAGGGAAAGGGGGAACCAAGGAACCAGAGATGCCCTGGGATAGATATAACTGGGACAGATATAACCTCATTGGGCCAGCAGGGGGCAGGAGTGGAGAAAGGGAATCCTATCTACTATTTATTTCAGAAAGTTTGTCTAATAGTGTATCTGTCTGTTCACCCCTCCCCTGCAGCTGCAGCAGCCATAGATAGGTGCTTCTTACTGTCCCCAAGCTGCTACAGTGAGAGGGCTGTGCTTGTCCTAACTCCCTGGGGCAGCAGGCATACTGAACCTCTGATTCTATGCCTACCCCAGAACAATGATTTAAATGAAAAAAAACCCACTCTTATTTGAGTTAAGAAGTTGAGCAATGCCAAGTAAATCTTCTAGTAATTAATATTTTATCATATGCTAAATAATATACATTTATAGTGTAAGGAATAATCTTTTGCAGTGCAGCTATAAATTTAAATAGCAGATTATCTAATGGATCTATTTCACAACTGTTTAATGTCTGTGAATTAATGCTGTATCATCAGACTTTGTCATTCAAAAGAGAAAGAGATGAGTATTAAAATGTGTGTGTGTGTATCTTCATCTTTAGATTTTAATACAATTCAAGTGGAGGATCAATAGAATGCAACTTCAGCAAGTTAATTAGTTAATTAGTAAAAAAATAATTAATTTTTAAGTCTTTATTATGTTTAGCTATATAGTTATATCTATCTATCTATCTATCTATCTATCTATCTATCTATCTATCTATCTATAGTTATATAGTTAGCTATAGGTGCTGTACAGATCCACAATGAGACCAGTGCACCAGCCAGTTAAGCAAGGATTTAGGGTTAAATGGTGCACAGACCTTGCCTTTGATCACTGCGCAGTTAGGCTATGTCTAGACTACAAGCCTCTTTCAAAAGAGGCTTTTTCGAAAGTATCTTTCAAAAAAGCCTCTTTTGAAAAAGCGCGTCTAGACTGCAAGCAGTACTTTCGAAAAAGTAAGCCACTTTTTCGAAAGAAAGCAGCGAGTGAGTCTGGATGCTCTCTTTCTAAAAAGCCCTGTTGGCATTCAAGAACGCCTTTTTTCAAAAGAGCACTTTCGAAAAAAGGCGTTCTTCCTCGTGAAATGAGGTTTACCGCCGTCGAAAGAAAAGCCGCGTTCTTTCGATTTAATTTCGAAAGAACGCAGCTGCAGTCTAGACGCAGGTGAAGTTTTTTTGAAAAAAGGCTACTTTTTTCGAAAAAAACCCTGAGTCTGGACACAGCCTTAGTGTTAATTTCATTCCTTGTGCCAGAAACATAGAATCATAGAACTACAGGACTGGAAGAGACATAATAGTGTGGCTATTAAAGAACAGATAGTTCACAATATTTCAAATCCACATATCCCTGAATTTCAATGATGAAAGCATATCAGAAAAAAATTATAAGAAATTAAAATTGTAAAATGTAGTGATATTTCTTCTGTTATGATAATCTGCTTCACAGCTTCTATAGAGTTACCATACATCCAGTTTTTCCTGGACATGCCCTCCTTTTCCCTTCTTAAATCTCTGTCCAGCTGGGTTTTTTAAATAGCTGAAAATGTCCAGGATTTTGCCCTGCAAAGGGGATCAGGAAGGGAGCGGTGGTACATGCCTGTGAAATTGAATATTTAGAGACATACACCTGTACCATTAACAGCTGCTCTGCGCAAGCGCCTCAGGGTATGTCTACACTACCACCCAAGTTCGAACTAGGGTGGTAATGTAGGCAACCGGAGTTGCAAATAAAGGCCGGGATTTGCATAAAGCCTGGCACCACCATTTTTAAATGTCCGCTAGTGCGAACTACCTAGTCCGTGCCGCGTGTAGCCGCGCGACACAGAGTCCGCACTAGCGGACATTTAAAAATGGTGGCGCCCGGCTTTATGCAAATGAAGCCCAGGAAATTCAAATCCCGGGCTTCATTTGCAACTCTGGTTGCCTACATTACCACCCTAATTTGAACTAGGGTGGTAGTGTAGACATACCCTCAGTGACTGCGGGAAAAGCACGTAGCCACAGCAGGTCCTGTGAGATACAGGGCAGGTTCAATGTGGAGGGTGGGTTCTGGCTCCTACCACAGAGTCATCGATTTACCTTCTGGCCCGCTAGGTTATATCCAGAGCCAGCCCAAGGTATGGGCCAACCAGGCTATTGCCCAGGGCACCCCATTGTAGGGGGTGCCACGCGGGGCTGCCGGGGCGGGCAGGGGCGGCATCGTGAATGCTCCATGTGCCCAGGGCAGTGCCATGCATGTGCTGGGCACTTGGGGGTGGGGCCACGCATGCGCCACATGCCCTGGGGCGGAACCGCACATGCATCGCACTCCTGGGGGTGGCACCACGCTCCCAGGGCCTGGGGTGCACGAATGCCTCGGGCCAGCCCTGGTTATATCCCCAGCTTTTCAGGAAGGAAAGGGCACTGGGTTAGAGCAGTGGGTTACGGGTGCCTGGCTCTGGGGGAAGGAGTGGGTGCATTGGGTTAGAGCAGGGGGCTAGAGGTGGCTGGTTCTGGAGGAGGGCAGGGGCACTGGGTTAGAGCAGGAACTGGGCATTAGAACTTCTGGCTTCTTTCCTGTAGGTGGCCAGTGGGTCTACTGGTTAGATTTAGGGGTTCCAGTCTCAGCTCTGTGAGAACTGTGAGAGCTGGTGCTTGGTGGGCCAGGCAGGAGAAAGGAAGGGATTCTGGGAAGCAGGATTCCTGGGTTCCTTTTCTAGCCATGGCACATCTCCCCTTGGTACCTTTAGCTTCATGCCCCAGGATGGGCCCCTGACAGCCTCCTCCCTGGCCCCTCACTCTCTCCTCCTGGCCCCTCAGCAGCCTAGGCTGCCGGCTGGTTCTTGGCGCCACTGGAACCCGTGCTGCTGCAGGTTTTGGGGCAGTGCAGCATGGAAGCAGGAGCCTGGCATGTGGTGTCCCCTCGCACCATGAGAGCCAGCAGAGGCAGCAGCAGCCCTGGCAGTTGTAAGGCAGCAGCCAGATCCCCAAGCTTGGTATGCATGGGCATGAGTTTGCCAGCTCCCAGGCCCGGCCTTTTGTGCGAGCAGCTGCCACCACAGCGGCACTGGCAGGCTCCAGAGACATGGTGGTGGGAAGCCCATCAGAAACAGCTAGTGTCTAAGTGGCTACAGCTCCTGCGCACCGGTTGCCACAGCGGACAGCAGCAGCAGCTGGTGTTCCCAGGTGAAGCCAGCACACCCAAACCCACAGCAACAGCACCTCAGGTAAGGCATAGCCCAGGTAGGGAAGGAGGGCTCAGCCAGCGAGCCCAGGGATGTGGCGTGTCTGTCAGTGCAACATGGCAAAAGGCTAAGAACAGTGGGATTAACAAGGTCAGTCTGTGATTCAGTGTCTTTTCTGAGTGTTTGCCATATACTTTTTTTATATTATATTCTCATGTTGTATATAGTATATATACAAAACATTAAAACAACATGAGTTGGTAGATACTGATACAGATACAGTCCCTCTCAGGAATATCCTCTTTTTTGAAAGTTAAAATATGGTAAACCTAACTTATAGCAAGAAGTGCAACTGACTTGCTATAGAATCAGTTTTATGATTAGTTCTCTATTCTTTTAAGATCCAACTTAGATGGGGCTACTATAAGGTTGGTGCATACAGGGGCGGCCCGTGAGCATAGGCAGACTCAGCAGTTGCCTTGGGTGCCGCCTGCCCGGGGCGCCCAATGATGACATCATGGGGCGCCCAGGTGCTCAATGATTTTGTTGCGGCCATTGACGGCCGTGCAGGTGGGGACACCAATCATGCCTTCCGCCTGGGGCGCCAGCTGCCGCAGCCAGCCTCGAGCCGCTACTGGGTGTATAACTGGCTGGATCAACATTCTCAGAGAATAGTTATTAACAGTTCACAATCCTGCTAGAAGGGCATAACAAGTGGGGTTCTGCAGGGGTCTGTTTTGGTATTGGTTCTGTTCAATATCTTCATCAATGATTTAGATATTGGCATAAAGAGTACGCTTATTAAATCTGCAGATGATACCAAGCTGGGAGGGCTTGCAACTGCTTTTGAGGATAGGGTAATAATTGATCTGGACAAACTGAAGAAATAGTCTGACATAAATAGGATGACGTTTAATAAGGACAAATGCAAAGTACTCCACTTAGGAAGGAACAATCAGTTTCACACATACAGAATGGGAAGCGACTGTCTAAGAAGGAGTACTGCAGAAAGGGAACTAGGGGTCATAGTGGACCATAAGCTAAATATGAGTCTACAGGGAGGCAAGATCAAATCAGTATCTTAGATGCCTATATACAAATGTGAGAAGTACGGGTAATAAGCAGGAAGAACTGGAATTGCTAACAAATAAATACAACTATGATATCATTGGTATTACAGAAACGTGGTGGGACGGGACGCATGATTGGAATGTTGGTATGGAAGGGTACGGCTTGCTTAGGAAGGATAGACAGGGAAAAAAGGGAGGAGGGGTTGCCTTGTATATTAAAAATGTACACACTTGGACTGAAGTGGAGATGAACGTAGGAGATAGCTGTGTAGAGAGTCTTTGGGTTAAGCTAAAAGAGGGAAAAATGAGGATGATGTCATGCTAGGCGTCTACTACAGGCCACCCAGCCAGGTGGAAGAGGTGGATGAGGCCTTTTTTAAACAATTAACAAAACTATCCAAAGCCCAAGATTTGGTGGTGATGGGGGACTTCAACTATCCAGACATATGTTGGGAAACTAACACAGAGAGGCACAGGCTATCCAATAAGTTTCTGGACTGCATTGGAGACATCTTCCTGTTTCAGAAGGTTGAAAAAGCTACCAGAGGAGAAGCTGTTCTGGATTTGATTTTAACAAATAGGGAGGAACTAGTTGAGAACTTGAAAGTGGAAGACAGTATGGGGGACAGTGATCATGAAATAATAGAGTTCATGATCTTAAGGAAAGGTAGAAGGGAGAACAGCACAACTGAGGTAATGGATTTCAGGAAGGCAGATTTTGATAAGCTCAGAGAACTTGTAGGTAAGGTCCCATGGGAAGCAAGACTGAAGGGAAAAACAACTGAGGAGAGTTGGAAGTATTTCAAAGGGACGTTGTTAAGGGCCCAAAACTAAACAATTCCGCTGTGTAGGAAAGATAGAAAATATGGCCAAACACCAGCTTGGCTTAACAAGGAGATCTTGCATGATCTCAAAATAAAAAAGGAGTCCTATAAAAAATGGAAACTAGGACAAATAACAAAGGATGAATATAAGCAAGCAACACGGAAATGCAGGGGCAAGATTAGAAAGGCAAAGGCACAAAATGAGATCAAACTAGCTACAGGCATAAAGGGAAACAAGAAGACCTTTTATAAATACATTAAAAGCAAGAGGAAGACCAAGGACAGGGAAGGCCCACTTGTAGTGAATACAAGCAGAGAGAGGGTAAGTTTAGAAAATAGGATACACAAAGAACAAGTTAAAAATCACTTAGGAAAGTTAGATGTCAGCAAGTCACCAGGTCCTGATGAAATGCATCCCAGGATACTCAAGGAGCTGATAGAGGAGGTATCTGAGCCTTTAGCTATGATCTTTGAAAAATTGTGGCAGACAGGGGAGATTCCAGAAGACTGGAAAAGGGCAAATATTGTGCCCATCTATAAAAAGGGGAATAAGAACAACCCAGGAAACTACAGACCGGTCAGTTTAACGTCTGTCCCAGGGAAGATAATGGAGCAGGTAATTAAGGAAATCATATGCAAACACTTGGAAGGTAATAAAGTGATAGGGAATAGCCAGCATGGGTTTGTGAAGAACAAGTCATGCCAAACTAATCTGATAGCTTTCTTTGATAGGATAACGAGCCTTGTGGATAAGGGAGAAGCGGTGGATGTCATATACCTAGACTTTAGTAAGGCATTTGATATGGTCTCGCATGATATTCTTATTGATAAACTAGGCAAATATAACTTAGATAGGGCCACGATAAGGTGGGTGCATAATTGGCTGGATAACTGTAGTCAGAGAGTTGTTGTTAACGGTGCTAAATCCTGCTGGAAAGGGATAACAAGCGGCGTTCCGCAAGGGTCTGTTTTGGGACCCGTACTGTTCAATATCTTCATCAATGATGTAGATATTGGGATAGAGAGTACACTTATTAATTTTGCAGATGATACCAAACTGGGTGGGGTTGCAACTTCTTTGGAGGATAGGGACATAATTCAAAATGACCTTAGCAAGTTAGAGAAATGGTCAGAGGTAAACAGGATGAAGTTTAATAAAGAGAAATGCAAAGTGCTCCACTTAGGAAGGAACAATCAGTTCCATACATACAAGATGGGAAGTGACTGTCTAGGAAGGAGCATGGCGGAAAGGGATCTAGGGGTCATAGTGGACCACAAGTTGAATATGAGTCAACAGTGTGATGCTGTTGCAAAAAAAGCAAATATGATTCTAGGTTGTATCAACAGGTGTGTTGTAAGCAAAACTCATGAAGTCATTCTGCCGCTCTACTCTGCACTAGTTAGGCCTCAGCTAGAGTACTGTGTCCAGTTCTGGGCGCCACATTTCAAGAAAGATGTGGAGAAATTGGAAAGGGTACAGAGAAGAGCGACAAGAATGATTAAAGGTCTAGAGAACATGACCTATGAAGCCAGGCTTCATGAACTGGGCTTGTTTAGTTTGGAAAAAAGAAGATTAAGGGGGGACATGATAACGGTTTTCAAATATCTAAAAGGGTGTCACAAGGAGGAAGGAGAAAATGTGTTCCTCTTGGTTTCTGAGGACAGGACAAGGAGTAATGGCCTTAAAGTGCAGCAAGGGAGGTTTAGATTGGACATTAGGAAAAAATTCCTAACTGTCAGGGTGGTCAAATATTGGAATAAATTGCCAAGGGAGGTGGTGGAATCTCCCTCTCTGGAGATATTTAAGAACAGGTTAGATAGACATCTGTCAGGGATGGTGTAGACGGAGCTTGGTCCTGCCTTGAGGACGGGGGACTGGACTCGATGACCTCTCGAGGTCCCTTCCAGTCCTATGATTCTATGATTCTATGAACAGTGTGATGCTGTTGCAAAAAAACCAAACACAATTCTGGGATGCATTAACAGGAGTGTTGTGAGCAAGACATGAGAAGTCATTCTTCCACTCTACTCTGCTCTGATTATGCCTCAATGGGAGTATTGTGTCTAGTTCCAGGTACCACATTTCAAGAAAGATGTGGAGAAATTGGAGAGGGTCCAGAGAAGAGCAACAAGAATGATTAAAAGTCTAGAAAACATGACCTATGAAGGAAGACTGAAAGAATTCTGCTTTTTAGTTTGGAAAGGAGAAGACTGAGAGGGGACATGAAGGCAATTTTCAGGTATCTAAAAGGGTGTCAGAAGGAGGAGGGAGACAAATTGTTCTCCTTGGCCTCTGATGATAGGACAAGAAGCAATGGGCTTAAACTGCAGCAAGGGTGGTTTTGGTTGGATATTAGGACAAACTTCCTAACTGTCAGGGTGATAAAACATTGGAATAAGTTGCCTAGAGAGGTTGTGGAATCTCCATCTCTGATGATATTTAAGAGCAGGGTAGATAGATATATCGGCATCTATCAGGGAGGTCTAGATGGTACTGGGTCCTGCCGTGAGGGTAGGGGACTGGACTCTATGACCTCTCAAGGTCCTTTCCAGTTCTAATGTTCTATGATTCTAATATTTCATCTGTATTAAAGATATTAGAATATTTTTGTTTCTGGTAACCTTTCACAAGTCAGGTTTTTATCTAGATCAGTGCTTCAGATTTAAAGTGGTTTTAGGGGTTTAGAATGTAATAATTAAATCTTCTGCCCTGCAAAAGCTGAATGTGCCTAAATGCGTAAAGTTAAGCATGTGCAAAAATCTTACAGCATTAAGACCAGAATCTATAAAGCTAATCCTTCATCCAGCTGCATCTCAGGAAAAAATCAAGACATTTGTAACTGCTTCCTTCTGCATTGTGATGTTGCCCTGTAGATTAAACCTAAACTTAACACCTGTAGTTTGGTTAAGGTTGTAAAGAAAGCAGCTGTTTTATTACTTTGTACTTTTGCATTAGCCGAAATAATTCTTTCAAAAACTGTATTTCTCCTCTTTACTTTAAATTAAGGTTGCAAAAAAAAAAAAAAAAAAAAAAAAAGATAATCACACCAGAAATATCACAAAGAGAAAAAAAAAAGTATCCATGAAATCAGCTTCTAGGATGTTGTGTTCTGGCTGGCATTTATCTTGTAATATTGTGGTATCTGCTCCTAACCCTTTTGTTCCCTGGGCTGCGCCATCTTTTGCGTAACACACCATCAGTATGCCTTACTAATACATCACTGGCATGACAGCTTCAATGGTGTACTGAAGCAACAGCTCATCAGAGCAGCAGCACGCTCTGATGATTTATCACTGTAACACATCATAGGAACGAGGAAGTCTAATAATATACGATTAAAAAAACCTACAGGGGTATTATGCAGGAGTGAATTCAATTTAGGCACCAGATTGAAAGTATGCAAGAAAACTTCCAAACTATGTTCACTGATGTAACAACAGTATTTGCATTCTTGTAGAGGATCACATACTTCTTTTCTACTTTTCTAGACACCTTGTCCCTTTAGCACTCACCCTGAAGCTCTAAGGAACATCCAAGGCTGCAATTCAGCGGTACAATCTTTTTGGGTTTTCTTGGAATGAGACAATGGTTTTACTGTGCTGTAGGGTCTGGTTTTATTCCCATCTCTGTCCAAGCTAATGGAGTCATAACAGCTTGTCCATAATGGACTAGTAATGTGCTTCGGAGAGATGCACTCAGAGGGTGCATCCTGAAATATGATGCAGTCAAACAGGATTATAGCATTTATTATCACTGGTTACAAGGTCAAAGTCATACAGCTCAGGAAACATGAAATGGAAATTGGATATACAGAGAATGCATACTTAAAAACGATCTAGTAGATATGTTCTTGGTATTGGAATGTTTTGCTACAGGGAAGGATAAAATAAAATAAGCAGAAGAAAGTTTATAAGGACATCCTCTTAGAAATTATGGGCTGACTTTAGTTTTGGAGGTTGCCATGCATGCTTAGTAAATTGAATATATACTGAGAGAAATCAGTAAAATCTTTCTCCTTGGGTCTCAGCTCCATTGGACTCCTTGAGAGCCCACATGATTTCTCTCCTGCATACTCTAAGGCAGCATTACCCAAACTATGGGCCACAGCCCGGTACTGGTCCACGGAAAAAAAATACCGGGCCTCAGCATGCCTGGTGGCTGCCGGCAGGGCCAGTCTTAGGCCGATTTGACCGATTCGGTCAAATCGGGCCCCGCACTCCTGAACCCGGAAGTGCCAGCGAGTTATGGAGCCGGGGGCCCTGCTCCACCAATATGTTGACCTGGGTCTCTCCCCCAGCTCTGCTTGGAGCGGGCCCTGGCCCGTCCCTGCCATGCACGGCTCCTCTTCACCGGCTGCTGCTGCCCATGTGCAGCATTGCATGAGGGCAGGAAGGACGCCCGGGCATGACATGACGTCACGGCTCAGGATTTTAAAACTCCTCCGAGGCACATTGCGGGGCTGTCTCCGGGTTCGGCCTCTGGGGCCTGAGCGTGGCCTCCAGCCCTGCAACGTGGAAGGCAGAAAGCAGGGAATGGGCTTGTGTGGTGGTGGCGGCGGGGGGGGGGGGGGGGAAGGGAGGAGAGGAGAGGAGAGGATGTGGTGGCGATGGCGGGGGGGAAGGGAAGGGGCTTGGGCTTGGGTAGGGAGGGGCTTGGGCAGAAGGGGAGGGGTGGAAGGAGAAGGGGCTTGGGAGAGGAAGACACCAAGGGACAGGGTGCAGGAGAGACAAATGCCAGGGGGCCAAGTACAGACAATGAGGGAAAGGGCAGGAGAGGAGGTGTTAGTTGGAAGGGGGACAGGGTGATGCTGGGATAGAAGAACAAGGGCATTGGGGGCTGGAGGAGACATGGCAGCTGAGAGAAAAGAGAAAGGTTTATAAATATTTATTAATAACTTGGTATGCTGTCCACAGCCAGTTTGTTTGTGCCCCGTGGTGCAGTTTGGGTTTATCTGAGATCAACACGTGGCCGGTGAGTGGGAGCTGAAACAAAAAAGTAATCAGTGTAATGATCTTCTGTTGATATGTGTTTTAGTAGTTAAATTCTTGGACTGTCAATGCTCATGAAAAGTGCTGTCACATGGGTAGAAATCGGGCAAATATTGAATTTTATTAATATCAGCAGAACTGACTTAAATGGGGCCTGTGTGTTGTGTAGTCTTCCCTTAATCTTTGTATTCATGCCTGTCAGTGTGAGAGAAGCTATTTGTATATATTTGCTTGCATATGCAACCACACTTAAGTTGAGGCCCTCAGCATGGTCTGTAAGTATCAGTGTGGCCCCTGGGGCTTCCGAAGTTGAGTTGCCCTAGCTCATCCCTGACA
This sequence comes from Pelodiscus sinensis, assembly GCF_052426305.1. Taxonomy (NCBI): domain Eukaryota; kingdom Metazoa; phylum Chordata; order Testudines; family Trionychidae; genus Pelodiscus; species Pelodiscus sinensis. The sequence goes on from NC_143053.1 coordinate 91,785,444, forward strand.
GGTGTCTATCTAACCTGGTCTTAAATATCTCCAGTGATGGAGATTCTGCAATCTCACTAGGCCAGCGTTTTCCAAACTATGGACCACAGCCCGGTACCGGGCCGCAGGAAAAAACTACCAGGCCTCAGCGTGGTTGCTGGGGTGTTCTGCGCTCCCGGAGTGCCTGTGTGGTGCTGGGTCCCCCAAGACCTCTGCCGGCCTGGGCGGAGTCTGCAGCCGGATGTTCTGGCTCCTGGCAGAGTCCTAGCTAGGGGAGGTGGGGAGGAGGGAGGAGGAGGGGAGAGCCGGCCACCGGAAGCAGCACTGGGCAGGGGAATCAGGGCGGGCTGAGGAGATTGGGGGGCCAGTGGAAGCAGGGCTGCTGGGGGGCGTGAGGTCAGGGGCAGGGAGCTGGCCGGGGAAGATGTGTGTGGGGGGGGAGAAGTGGCCGCCAGAAGGAGGGCTGGATGTGGGCAACGGGGCTGGCCAAGGGAGACTGGGAGGAGAAGCAGGGGAGAACTGGTTGCCCGGGAGGAAGTGGGGCTGGCCAGAGGCGCAGCGGGGGAAGTAGGGGTGAGGAATGAATTGGCCTGCGGGGAGTGGGAATGACCCGGCCATATGCACTGCCCCTCTGCGCCCCCCCACAAAGCACAAAGCATGAGTTAGTCCGGCCCGGGGAGTCTATTGTCTCCCCCCCCCACACACCCCTCAAGTAGTTGCAAACTGTCTGGCTGGTAGACACACTCATGTAGCCTGAGCACATTTATCAGCCAGGCAGTTCGAAACTACAAACTGATACATCTAGTAATAATAAAACTTACCTAATGAGAAAATACCAGACATATTATATGTCTGGTATTTTCTCAGTTTGTTTTTTATGAGTTTATATTTTTGGGCTGCAAAAAAAAAAAAAAAAGGGTTCTAACTAAAGTAAAAAGTTTGGGAAACCCTGGTCTAACCAGCTTTCTGTCTGTCTTACAGTCCATTTATCCAATACATATTCCTTAACTTGCTGGCAAGAATATTGTGGGTGACCATATCAAAAGCTTTGCTAAAGCTGGCGCTGGGGGTTTGGGGAGGACCAGAAACAACTTATTTGAATATTCATCATTTTATTAATGAATATGCAAATATGCAAATGAACGTTACCAGTTCTCCAAAAGTTCGTGAATGGATTTACTGGTCCCCATGTCAAAAAGTCTGGGAACCCCTGCTCTAAGGAATATTGGCTGTATATCTGCCCTGCTGCTCCAATTACGTCATTTAAGCATTTACTACAGCAGTTTGTATGACTAATATTAAATGACTTTCGTATGTGCTAGGGGTATTACATTACCAGCCTATTTCCCCCATCCCACTAATTCCTATGGTTGGGCCATTTAAATAATGGGAGAGTAGGAGGTTCCACTTATTGAAGGAACACTCTTCACCTTATACCATTTCCATAGTCAGTGTTTTACATGAGAGAGAAATAGGGCCAGATTCTGTCCACATGACTCTGTAACCCTACAAATATTAAGGGACTGGCTTCTGATTTATAGGGATGGAACTAGTAGCAGATTCCAGCTTTTAGCTTCAGACTGGGAAAATTAAAGGATTTTTAAACTCCATAAAAAAATTAATTGGGAAGGCTTAATATTTTTTCTTACAAGAACTCACTTGAAATTACTTGAAAACTGCCAATAAAAGGATGGTTCTTTTGTTAACTACCCAAGAGAAGAATGTTTTCTGCGTGACTTATGTAGGCCACTTAATGGTAAATATGATGCTTATATATCTTCACAGTAGTATACCAATCTTAGCAAACTAATCCATTTATGCTAATCCATTTAATTAAAGCACTTTAATCCAAATGACCTTTCTGAGTCATGCAGAACCTTTTTCTCCTTCATGAAATTGTCTCTGCAGATCCTTCTTCTAGGGATCATTTTTCTTTCTTTAAGAGCCATGGATTCACACAAAGGAGTGGAAATTTTTATTACTGCCACTTATCCAGCAATCATAGGTAAAAATTCTTGATTTTTATAACTCAGGTTATAAAAGGAGGTAACCACTGCATATTTTTTTCTCGCATGGCAAAGTTCAATTTACTTGCACCCTAGCACCAGTGTTTCCTTGGATCCTATTGAGGCTAAAAGGTAGTAGATCATTTTGAAGTATGAGGCACCACACCCTCAGTGAGTCATGAAAGAGACTTCATATCTGAAAGAGACTTCAGATCTTTCTGCACTAAATGTTATGGATCAGGAATTGTCTGTGGATTTCCAATGTCCTTGGTTCCAAATCACTCCCCTATTGGAAAACAGCCCTCAATCTGCCATACTTTTTATGTAAGGACAGCACTATTGCAGTTCCATTGATCTTTGAACTGTGAGAAAAGTTTCTCCCATAGAATGTCAGAGAAATCTTTAGATCTGTTAGGGTATCATATTTAAGTTCTAGTGGCTTCATCTGCTTCTAGGGAATCCTTCTAGTTGAGAATCTTCATAGTCAAGCATTTGCATTCAGCCTTAATTCTCTGCCTTGGGCTTGGGACTCCTCTCATGGAGGCCAAGAATTTTATATTCCTTTCTGTATATGAGGCCTACAGAATGTATGGCCTTGGATTCCACCACATCCTGGTGCTGTTGGTGAAAAAATTGCTAGGAAGAGGAGAGTCAGCTGTTGTATATGTGAATACACTAAAGGACATTGTAGCTATTTTGATTGCTCAGTGCCATGGTATACCAAACCTCTTAAACTACACAAACAGCATGACTCAAAGGCAAGCACTTAAGGCACTTGAACTGCTACCCCAAGTGGTTCTCACCCTGTTGTATTCAACAAGCACTTAGACTCGTAGTTAAAGAAAAGAGATATTTTACTAGGTTGGCAGAAAAGACTCTAGACATTCTAGCTATAACAGTTTAACCAGTCACACGTCAGGGCAAAACATAGAAATTCCTACCTTGGGCACTAGCACCGCTTGTCAGGCCTAGTGACTAATGTGCTTTCTCCAGGCTAGTCCTTTGTTAAAGGCAAGTTGGTAACTTGCAAATTTCCTGGCCAAGATCAGTCTGTGTTGTCTCATTGTGGGGTCTCCTATGGTCTTTGGTCTGTATATTGTCCTTTACAAAGTCTTGCTAGAAAGAAGTCAGAGCACGCAGGCTACACATACACTTCAAAACATTCCAGTTTACCTGTTTTCATATGCCTTTAAAATATATATACACTATGAAAGAAAATGTGGCTGTGAAAAATCTCATCCATATAATAAACCTACTACAGGTTAGACCTACTTGTTCTGGTATCCCTGGGACCTGACTGGACCCAAGCCATGGAGTTTCCAGGACCAGGGGAGGTCAATGCCTGCCCCTCTGTTGCAGACATTCCAGGCTCCGCTCCAGCTGCTGGACTCTGCTGCCAGCTCCTGATTCTCAGCCCTGGCCTCCAGGCTTCAGCCCCCTCCCCCGCCCCAGCCACTGAACTCCAGCTCCAACTCCTAACCCCACCCACTGGCCCTAGCAAGGCTCTGCTTTTCTGGCTGCTGGCTTTCTTCTGCTGGCCCCAGCCAAACTACTGCCACCAGGCTCCAGTCCCAGCCTCAGCACCACTCCAGACTGCCGCCCAGCTCTCTGTTTGGCAACATTTATGGCCATTCAGTGCTGGAGCACTGACAGGATCCCTGGCAATGCCGAACTATGGATGTTGCTGGACCGGAGAATCCTGGACTAGAGAGGTCCAACCCATAATAATGTTATTTGGAACATGTACTAGCTCTGAAATATGTGAGACTTTTAACAGAATTGTATTTGTGTAAAATATATCCGCATTAGTGTAAATGGCTCTTCTTAGAATATATGCAAATGCCATTTTTTTTAGTTCAGTCTTGCTTTTGAAAGTACAGTTAGTTTTACTCTCCTGGATTTGTTGGGAGTGTCCTGGTATACTCTGCATTATTCTCAGGCAAACCTCTTACACATGCTCATTCTTCAAAAGGATTCATATTCCCAAATCTAAATCCATTGTCAGATGATATTTTAAAATCAGTTATTTACCATTCATTCAGCAATAGGATTTCCTGACCAATTTTAGAGGTCATCAAAGAAGGTGAATTGTTCCTAGGCAGTGTTTTAGAGAGGTTTAAATCTTGGCTTATGCAGACTGCATTTTTGGCCTTCTGTGCATGTCTAATGTGCATTGGGGTGTCTCAGGGGTCCTGTCACAAATCTCCTATTCTTTGTTATTGGTATGCTGCATTTAGCTACACTGATTTGTGTATATAATCCAGGCTTTCATTTCTATCCAGAGGAAACACCAATTTACATGAATCTTCCAATATCTTATAGTCCTGTTATTGTCCTAATGTCTTTTATTCATCCAGTAGTACCAGTTGGATTAGGTGAATGAAAAACAACACTGAAAGGAATGAAATGATGCCAGTTGTTTCTCAGCATCATTTGGCTGGCATTTATATCAGAGTCTCTAATTAGTAATGTATTAACCATATCTAGGATTTGCAACCTGGGGATCTAAGGACACAGAATTGACACACGAGTAACGATATTCACGATAATAAACAAAATGTGTATTGCAATCTAAGCAGTGATTATTATATTCACCCAGATTGCTTGCAAGTTTTTGTTGTGTTTTGCTTACTTCTAAAGGTGCTGCTGGTCTAGCAGATTATATTAAAGTATACATTTAACTTTCAACATATCCATTAACTCCAATGGGTATGGGCCATCTTTTATTATTGTGACTTTCTGATTGTTGTGAGGTTGGTGGGCATTTTTTTTTGATCCTCTCCCTGCCATTATAGACAATCTATGACCCAAAAACAGTGAGAATATAATTGATGTGATTTTAGGTAAACTCAGCATAGTTCCTGAGAGCTCAGTCCCTTCAACAGACACTAAGTCAGGCTCAATATTAATTTTAAAATATGTCTTCTGCTTTACAAGACCTTGTATGTCCTTGGAATTTCTCACCTTAGTAAGCTATTCTCTCTTCATATTCTGCTTGAGTGCTACGATCTCAAGATGCCAGTCTGTTGATTGTGCCAAAATTGAAGCTGAAATAGCCAATGCAATTGCACTAACATCTAGAATGCGGAAAAGGTTATACTTCTCAAAATCAAAGTCAAGGCATTTCAAAATTACATGGTATTACCGGCATTCAAATAGCCATGCATTTAATTAAATGCACAAATTGTTCCACTCAAGCATGTAGTATGTCTCTTATTTTCAGTCTCCTCTCAATGCCAGTTTATTCTTGTTTAAAGAAGTCTGTATTGTATTTAGTTCTGTATGGTGCTAGTAGTAGTTACGTGTCAAAGCTTCAGTTTGAAACCATTGCTGTACACATCAGTCTAAGATCTAAGCACTTCATTCTCTTCTTGTTATGCCTCGTAACACCCATTAAAATCGGTGACATGCACATTCAGAGCTAATAAGTCCCAAAATTAGTGTTATAGGAAAATAAAAAATGTGCCACAGACACAAGTAGTTTAAAGCTTGGTTCTCATTTACACTTAAAGCAGCTGTAGACCACTCAGACTATGTAAAGCAGTGTAAATATAATTTGGCCTCATTACATTGCCACAGTGATGTAAATATAGGATCAGATTTCTAAAGTTGAATTAATGTGGGCCTGATTCTCCATTGCCAGTGAATAGAAAATAAATGTAAAGCATTCTAATTTAGTGGCTCCTCACACCTACTTTGGATTCACTTAATAGTGCTAGTGACTATACGTATATAAACAGTAATCATTAAGTCAACATGTGCTAAGAGATGCTATATAATTTTCATAGTTACCACAGTTGTTTTCTAGTTTAAGTAAGGGTGGAAATTCAATACCTGAATTTTCAAATATCAGAGGGGTAGCCGTGTTAGTCTGAATCTGCAAAAGCGACGAGGAGTCCTGTGGCACCTTATAGACTAACAGATTTATTGGAGTATAAGCTTTTGTGGGCAAAGATCCACTTTGTCAGATGCAACCATCTGATGAAGTGGGTCTTTGCCCACAAAGCTTATGCTCCAATAAATTTGTTAGTCTATATGGATTTTCAAAGTGGCCAGATTGCTTTACTTTTAGTGCAATAGCGTGATGGAGGTACCTGGGGTTGGGAAGCTTCCCTCTACAACTAGATTTTAGCTTAAGGAAGTCTTGTCTGGACTTATCATGGATCAGTTTCCCAATTTCACCAGCCATGGGCAACATAAGCATCTCTCTCTCTCTCTCTCTCTCTCTCTCTCTCTCTCTCTCTCTCTCTCTCTCTCTCTTTAAGTTAGTGACAGGAGCACTTCAGTACCTCAGCACTATGGGTTTTTCCCTGGAGTCTCCAGCCCCTCTTCTTCTGGACATTCACAGTATTCATAACTCCATAATTATAATGGATACATTTCATGGTGATTTTAATATCCAGTGGGTTACTGGCTCTCAGTAGAGACATCACATGCCATATTTGAGTGCATTATTATGCATATATCTGACTCAAGAGATCCCTGTAAAGCCCTATGCACCCTTTGTGTTCCTCACCAGCGGCACCAAGAGGTCCCTGAATCACAAATAGGTAGAAACAGAAAACATTAGTTATGTAGCTCTGCATATTCTTAGATGGCATGTGCATATTGTTCAGTACTATTCAGATACAGATGCTAAATCTGTTTGTCTTTTATGGTTGCTCTTTTCAAGACATCCTATTAAGAGTTCAGGTGAGACTATGGCAGCATGTGACATACTAGCTTTATACTTAAAAAATAAAAAAATGATAGGAGTTGCCCTGCTTTTTTAATGGTATTGATAATTCCAATGATTGGAAAGTTAAGTTCACAACCAGCTTGGCTTATAATGAATTTTGTCCAGGAATTTTATCCAGATATATTTAAACAATATGACAATATGTAGCTCTAAGAACCATTTGTTGGCAAATATTAAATTCTGAAATGTAATTATAATTTTACCAATAATCTTTCAATGCACAGTATGGCTCAGCGCTATGCATGAAGGAATATGAAAGATAAGAGAATATAAAGGGGGAATGTTTTCTGTAATGGGATTACAGAATGAAAACAGACTGTTATGTAAATTTACTAATTACTACAAGGCTTTCCTAGAGTGGGATGTTGACAAAAATCAATAATTACATTTTCTAAGTTACAGTTTAAATACAGAGTGACTGACAATTTTCCAAACTTCATAAAATCAGGTTAGTCTCAGATAACCTAAAATAGCATTACCACATCAAAGAGACATAGTTTGATATATTATGTATCATATAAAAGTAGCATTCCTTGCACTAGTCTCAAAGCATGGGCTTCAGTCATGGACTCATGCCCCTGTGTGACATCCCATTGAATTCTATTAGCCACCACTTCCCACAATTCTCCTTGTCTACAAACAGCTAATTAGAGCCAATGGGAGCCATGAGGCTCTGTGGTTGTGGCACCGGTAAATAACACACCAGACCAGCCAGTTAGCAGCTTTCTCAAAGTGGTTTCACAGACTACTTTGAAAAACACTGGGCTAGTCCTTCTTTGAAATGCATTTTTTTGAGGGCTATTCCTTGCTCTTCACTCCTACTGTGAGAAAACAGACATGGAGTCTTTTGGTGAAAGAGGTTCCATGCAATTGTTTATTAAATGCAAACCATTTTGTTCTTGTCTACTTTCGTTGCAAAAGATCGTCCACTTAGTGATCGCCATCTACTCTGATGACATGTGGCCTATGTCTTTAAGAAACTGGTTTACACAGACTTGGCTGGTAAACACATTTCAGCTTACAATTATAGTTTTACATATAATATTGCTACACACATTTAATCATGATATTATAGACCAGTTAGTTATTCAGTTATTAATTTTCAAATACCTCCCAAGGCATAGTTTGTATAAAGATTATTGCAGTAGTAGGTAAGATGTGAACACAGGACTACAATCAGTCAAAACTGGGTAAGTTTGAGGTCAGCCTTAATATACAATCAAACATATATGGAAAACACTATCTAAATTCATGTTGTCATTAGGTATAGCCAACATGTCATAAACTCCTGGGAGTATACAGAACTAAAGTTTTCAGGATTGGTTCCACCAATAGGCTTGAAATCTGATTTTGAAGAAGGTAATTTACACTTAACTCAAAATTTAAAATTCCACCTATACATGCAGTCCCCAACTTACGCGGCCGCAGTTACGAACGCGGCTTTTCTCGCCCCGGAGGACACGGACTGCGGGACCTCGTGGTCCCGCTGCCCGTGTACTCCGGGGCGAGAAAAGCTGCTCCGCATCTCCCTGGTCTGCAGACCAGGAAGACGCAGAGCAAAGCCGCAGAGGGGCTCAGGCAGCCGGGCAGCCCAGGCGCACCTGGGCTGTCCCGCCGCCGGTTTCCCCCGTGGCTTTGCAAAGCCGCCGAGGAGCCGCGCTACTGGAGCAACCCAGCAGCACCTCAGCTGCTCTGCCCCAGGCGTCCGTAAGTCAGCCGCTGCTGAAACTGACCAGTGGCTGACTACAGGAAGCCCGAGGCAGAGTTGCTCTGCCCCAGGCTGCCTGGAATCAGCCGCTGATCAGTTTCAGCAGCAGCTGACTTGGGGAACGCCTGGGTTTCTTAAGTTGAATCTGTATGTAAGTCAGAACTGGCGTCCAGATTCAGCCGCGGTTGAAACTGATCAGTTTCAGCAGCGGCTGACGCCAGTTCCGACTTACATACAGATTCAACTTAAGAACAAACCTACAGTCCCTATCTTGTTCGTAACCCGGGGACTGCCTGTATTCATCCATGCCCTAAATATTTTTAAACACATACTGATGTGTGAGAGTAGAACTAATATTTGTTAAAATCCTCAAATGGTGTTCAAAGATTTATTAAAAAAACTTTAAAATACACTTTTGGTCCTGGCTGATGTTTCATGCCCAAGGCACTCACCAGTAATGAGGCAATCCACATTCATGTAGTAATGCAAAGAAAGCCTGTTAGGAAGCTATAAGATACCTTTTATACATTTAAATACATTAACAATGTTATCTGCACATTACTAAATTGCAAGTCCAATGGCCTTGACTATCTGAGATGCATACTAAAAGACGTTTCCCAAAGCAGAACAGGAAAGAGCAGATTTTCTAATGTGCCATTTTCCAAGTTAATAGTACTGAGATACCATTTAGAAGGAATATTATATTTGTTCTTCTGAAAAATATAGCTATAACACCACTTATTTTGATGGACTCTGAAATAAGTCTCCCCTTCTTGCCCAGTTCATTACATAATGTTTTACATAATTTAATTGGAAATTAAATGAAAAAATTTGTAATCACTCAATGTTAAGTACTCAAAAGTCAGGTAACATGAAAGCTATGGTTGGGAAAACATCACTTTACTGTACTGTTGGGAGTGGAATTTAAGATGGTGAATCTAATTTTTCAGAAGAATTCCATTTATGCAGCCATTTACATGCATGAAGAATGAGCAAAAATCGCACTCAAAAGCAGTAAACTTTTCACAGATTTGAAATACTTTAAAAACAAAACAGAATTTTCTTTTTAACAACACAGTAGTTTCATTGTAGTTTTCCGAATGAAAATATTTCTGGTGAATTAGGGGCTGTGCAGTTTAGTTAAACACAGAATTCGAGTGGTATGGCAACAGCTTCTGAGAATGCTAATTATCTCTCCTTTGGGGTCCCTTTCTACTGCCCTTTCAATCTATTTGTCCATTGGATGATTTTGTAGAGGTTTGTGTGAACTGGAATATTCATTTTGCAGGGAATGCCACACATTTGAAATTTCTTTGTGTTCTAGAGCACAAAAACATTGATTTTGGGGGGGAAAGGGAAGGAATTTCCTTGTGAAGATTTTTTTTATATGAATGGTTCAATTGAAACATTCAATTTTTATGAAATCTAAATGTTTTGTTTGATTTAATACACATTTACAAACAAGCAAACAAACATAAAAAGGCACCTGGGAATGAAACAATGAACTATTCAGTTTCAAAGGTGTAAAATGATTTTTTTTCCAAAATGACATTTTATGAAATTCACATTGCCTTGGGAAAAACTGAAGAAATTTGATAAAATGGTTGAGAAAGATGTTCCAGCAGAAAATTTTCAACCCACTCTAAATTTATTGATGTTGTCTAGCTATAATGACAGTCTGGGAAGTCATCATTATTACTCTTGTTCCCAACATCACTACCATTGCCAGACCTTAGTACCTTATCCATGGTCTCACATGGCAGAGGTATCTAGTCTCCTCTCAGTAAGTGGTATTCTCTACTAATTTCAGTATGTTAGGGGTTTACATGCATAATCCCCAATAAAGGTAATGGTAAATTAACTGTACCCATTTGTCTATTCCACATGCTAGCTTCCTGTCCCTCCAATATGCCTCTTACTGAGACTTGTATAATAGCAGCAATATCTTTGTAATGGTTCTGGGGCAGTTCTGAGCTAAATCTCAGTTAAGTGATTTTGAGTGACAGAACATATATGATGAAAACTATTATTTCATTTGAAGGTGTAAATCAGGGCTACTTAACTTTGGAAGCCCCGCGGGGCCACAATGAAACTCACAGCGCATGCCAATGGCCGCAACTTAAGTGTGATTAAATATACAGGCAGTCCCCGGGTTACATGGATCCGATTTACATCGGATCCCTACTTACAAATGGGGTGAGGCAACCCCGCACTAGCTGCTTCCCCCCAGCAGACCATGGAGACGCGAAGCTAGTGCCCCCCCCCCAGCAGACCAGGGAGACACGGAGCAGCTTTTCTCAGCAGACACCTCAGCTTGAGAATAAAGGACTGAGGGAAGTGAGGTGTGGGAGAATAAAACTGAGCTCTGGAGAAATGTTTGGCTAGAGTTTCCCCTACAATATGTACCAGTTCCGACTTACATACAAATTCAACTTAAGAACAAACCTATAGTCCCTATCTTGTACGTAACCCGGGGACTGACTGTATATACAAATATATATGCAAATACCTTCTTTCACACTGACAGGCTTGACTACAAAGATTAAGGCAAGACTACACAACACACAGGCCCCATTTAAATCAGTTCTGCTGATGTTAATAAAATGCAGTATTTACCCGATTTCCACTCACATGACAGCACTTTTAATGAGCAATGAAAGTCCAGGAATTTAACTACTAAAATGCATATCAACATAAAATCATTATATTAACTACTTTTTTGTTTTGGCTCCCACCTGTAGGCCGTGTGTTGAGCCCTGCATAAACCCAAACTGCACCGCAGGCCACAAACAAATGGGCCGCTGGCCGCATGTGGCCCACGGGCCACGTATTGTGTAGGTTCGGTGTAAATGATGGTTATATGTATTCACAGTGAATTTTTTACATGAAATTATACCTTTGGTGATATTTAAAACCTTCTCTTGTTGTGTAATTAAACTAAATTTGTCTTTGGGTTTATTTTAATTTATTGTATAGAACAATGTGAAAATTGTTTGGTTTTGTTGCTAAATGAAATATATGAATTGAAAGACAGAATATTAGAAATGTGGAGGACATTGATCTTCTAACCATAGCTTCAGTGACATAGCTGGGTTTCATAATTCTAATGCAGAAGATCCTTAATGATCTGATATGGTTACCATCTTCTTTGTCCTTGATCATTGATATAACATCTCTTATAACATCTCATTTTGTCATCATGTAAAGTCATTGTAGTACACAAATGACTTGCAACAGATTAAATGAGAAGGGTAGAAATCAGGGCAACAACAGACAAATTTTAATTTTGGATCTGTTGTAAAAGAGAGATTTGTGGCATGTAGGGATTATTTACCTACAATCTGAATTCAGATTTCCTTATATTTCATTGATTCTACAGGACAGGAAGTTGGCTTGCTCCTGTTCTAATTTAACTTGGCAGCAAGATGGCAGTTTCCAAGCTCTAAGTTTTATTATTAGTTTGTATTCCATGTTTTAAAGTAAATTCCAATAAAATTATTTTTGAAAAAAAAGGAGGAAATAATTGTGATACTGTGAAAATAAACATTAAAGTTAATCTTGAGTGTTTAAAGCTATACACCTACCCCTTAGCTTTCTTTCTTCAATCCTAGAAATACAATAAGGAAAAAAGTGCACACCAGCAGCATAATTTTAATGAGTTGATTGTTCATTTTCTCACTGGTTCATTTCTATGTAGGATTCAGCAAAAGCTAAATTGCCTATTAAATATTCAGTGTACAATGAACCGATCTAGTTTTGCTGATTCCTGAATAGAAATGATTAAGTAAGAAAGAGAAAATATTTCTTTCTTTATGTATTTTTTACATGTTTCTGCCTGTCCTGGAAGAGATTAGGACTTCTACAGGGAAGAGCACCTCACAATTTAAAAGGTGACAAACTCAATTCATAATGTAATGAGTGTGAGAATTAGTGATATTTAATAATTAAGCAAGATAATTTTAACTCAATTTTCTTAAGAGCAGAATATAAAAAGACTGAGTTCCAGCCCGTTGCCCACATGTGGTATTGTGGTGAACCATAACTGTGGTTCCAGTTGTGCATGAATGCTGCGTTAATATATTTCCCAGTATTAGTAATACATTAATATGATTAACCTCATGGTTGTATTTAACAAAGTTAACATACAATTTGGTTAGAAATTCATTAATTTGTTCTTTTTCAGTATATCTATATCACAAGATGTATATTATTGTTTCTTATAACTTTAGGCCAAAACTAATGCTAGCCTTACAATAACTGCAAGGCTCTAAGAGGCCTTAAAGTTATTACCAAGTCTATTTAATTATTTACACATTTATTCCTTCCTAATTTTATTACAGCTTTATTATTAACATCTGTAAGCACTTTGTTTATAACTTAAATATAAGCACAAACATTTCAAGATCAGGCAAAGGGTCAAAGGTCAACACTTGTGGATTTTGTCAGCGTCAGGCCCTCATTGATTAGCCTCGTAGGACACGATGACTGGGAATTGAAACTCTTGGGAGACAAATAGAAAAAATTATTTAGTATTTAAATATAAAAATAGAATTAATTGGAGCGGTAAAAAAGTTAAAAGAATAAGTAGCAAAATGACCCACTGTACCTTTACCCTCACCTAGAGATGCATAAGCACTTCTGTACTATTAATCTCTAAGGGTGCGTCTACACAGCAACGTTATTTTGGGAAAACGTCTGTTATTCTAAAATAACTTTGGGAGTGTCTACACAGCAATTCCATTATTTCAAAATAATTTCAAAATGAGCAGCTTATTTCGGCATTTGTAAACCTCATTCCATGAGGAATAACTATTTTGAAATAGTGCCTGTATAGACAAGGCAGCTGTGGTTATCTCAAAATAAGGGGACTCCAGCCATTCCTGTGATACCCTACTGGCTGATTTGTCTACACTCATCTAATTTCTGTAGTCCTCCCTTCCCCTGGAGCCTTTAAAACTGTAGCCTCATGGGAAAAGACATGTGGCACACAGCAGGCCCCGACAGCCCTGAGCCACCCAGCAGCTGCCAAAGCCTTGGATTTGAGCCACAATGAGTGACTCTCTGCTGCTGTCACCCAGCCCTCCTGTCAGCTCTCAGGAGACTGGCTGTGGACAGAAGAGATGTGTGCCTTCTTGGTGCAGAGATCCTGGACCGCACTAAAGTTTGGAGCAATGGGACCAACCTACACACTTGATACTGAAATGCCGACATCTATGCCAAGAGCCTGGCCACTATGGGGCACACCCGTACCCAGGAGCAAGTGTGAATGAAAGTCAAGGTTTGGGAGAGCAGCTCTAGGGCAGAAACTCACACCTGTCCCTACTACTCAGACCTGCACTGCATCCTGGGGGGGAAGGGCAATCCCTTCCCCTCCCTGGTGGTAGATTCAGAGTTTGAGATGCCTGTCATCCTCCTCCCAGAGGACAGAGACATGGAGGAAGTAGAGGAGCCACATGAGGCCAGCATAATCACCCTCCTGACTCTGCAGCCACGTCCACACTCTGGACATGTCTCAGGCATTCTCTGAGGCTGGGAAGACACATCAGGTGAGTGCCAACATGTTCCCTACACACGATGGCTACGTCTACACTGGCCCCTTTTCCGGAAGGGGCATGTAAATTTCACTAGTCGTCGTAGGGAAATCCGCGGGGGATTTAAATATCCCCCGCGGCATTTAAATAAAAATGTCCGCCGCTTTTTTCCGGCTTTTAAAAAAGCCGGAAAAGAGCGTCTAGACTGGCCCCGATCCTCCGGAAAAAGTGCCCTTTTCCGGAGGCTCTTATTCTTACTTTGATGGCCCATTCTCCCATCAGAAACCACCACTTGAAGGAGGCTGGGGACATGGAGACACACACACACACTCAGCAGTGCCACACATGGCACATGGACATGCCCACACTCTCAGGGCAGCGTCCACTCCCAGGGACAGCACGGTGAGGTGCAGGAGTGTCTGCCATTCACACACACCTCCCTGCAACACTCTGTCCCCCTCTCCTGCAGCAGGCAGGGATATAAGTTCTCTTCCTGTGGGATGCTGCTACTGCTGGACTCATCGGCTGTGTCTACACTGCACCCCTTTTCCGGAAAAGGGATGCAGATTAGACCAGTCGGAATTGCAAATCCGCGGGGGATATTTAAATATCCCCCGCGGAATTTGCATTTACATGGCTGCCGCTTTTTTCCAGCTTGGGGATAAGCCGGAGAAAAGCGCCAGTCTAGACGTGATTCTCCGGAAAATAAGCCCTTTTCCGGAGGATTTCTTATTCCTACTTGAAAGGAATTTCTACTTATTCCTATTTTCCAGAGAATCACGTCTAGATTGGCGCTTTTCTCCGGCTTATCCCCAAGCCGGAAAAAAGCGGCAGCCATGTAAATGCAAATGCCGCGGGGGATATTTAAATCCCCCGCGGATTTGCAATTCCAGCTGGTCTAATCTGCATCCCTTTTCCGGAAAAGGGGTGCAGTGTAGACACAGCCATCATGTGTATGGCATAGAGGGAAGCCCAACCACGCTGTGGCTCCCATCCCACCTGCAGGATCCCAGTAGGGCCAGCACCTTCACATGCCTGCTTGTCCCCAGGATGTGGGGGTAGTGAGGCTCCCCCCCTTGGACATCTTGGCCCCTTCAGCAAAGGGCCCATTAGCTAGGCCACACATGGCCTTACTCTAAGCACATCGCCTTAATCTCAACAGACACCTTTCAGTCTCATTTCAGAGATGAGGGCTAGGCTTCAGGAACAGCGTCTCCAGCGATGACTGACTGTCTCTCTGATCTCCATAGCCAGACCGGCTGCGAGAGGGGGGTAGTCGACACCACCCAGGGCAGCCTTCCCACCCAGAAGGACCCGCTGGCACAGAAGACTCATGGACAAGTTCCAGGGGGCACACCTCGCAGCACTCCAGTCCCTGAAGCAGACCCTGGACTGGAGACTACAGGAAGATATCCAGCTGCAATGAGACACCTGATAGGAGATGCTGGAGCAGAGCCACACCATGTGTGTGGCAGTTCAGTCCCTGGTCACCAGCATGCTGCCTGCTTCTGCTCCTGCCCCTCTCGCTTCTCCCCAACCCCGTTCCCCATGGCTTCCAAGGCTCCTGCACCTGTGACAGTGGCATTACCAGAGCCAGACGCCATTCCCAGCCCCATCCCTGAGCCTCTCCTCTCCCCTTCTCCCCTTTCCAGTTCCCTCATCCCCTTTTCTCCCCCTCCCTCCTCACTCCTTCCATCTCCCAGGTTCTTTCTGCAGTCTCTCCCCATTTACTTCTATCCCAAATACAAAAATAAAGAGGGTTTTTCCCCTCAAAAAGTGTGTTTTATTGTCTCAGCAGGGGAGGGAGGGAAGGAGGGGAGAAGGGAAGTGTATGTGAGGAAAGGCTAAGAGGGGCAATATACAGTCCCCTAGTGGGGAGGCCCAGGGGAAAGCGTCACTGGGGTCCTTGTGAGAAACTCTCCCTCAGGGCTTCCTGGATGTGCATGGCCCCTGGATGGGCCTACCAGAATGCAGCCATGCACAGCTGCATGTGACCACCATGTGTGGGATGTTCTACTTGCTGACATCCAGCCTGGTGAGGAGGCATTGGAACTGTGCCTTCAGTCACCTGAAGGTGCCCTCAACAACCATATGGGCCATGCTGAGCCTGGTGTTTAGCTATTCCCTGGAGTGGTCAAGGTGGCTGGTAGGGCTTCATTAGCCAGTGCAAGAGAGGATAGGCCATGTCCCCCACCATGGAGATGCGCATCTCCATGCCCCTGACCCTGATGGTGCGGTCGGGGAAAAAAGTGCTGGCTTGCCACTTCTTGAACATGCTGGAGTTGCAGAAGATGCAGGCATCATGCGCCTTCCCTGACCACCCAATGCAGATGTCATGACAGCCTGCAGGAAAATTGAAAAGTACTCTTTCTGGTTAATGTACACAGATGCCTAGTGGTCAGGGGGCCCAGATGGGGATATAGGTGCCACCAATAGTCTTCCCACAGTTGGGGAAGCCCATGTCTGCAAAGCCACCACCACCCCCTTTCCTAGCAGTCCATCCCCCCTCTTGGGACAATAGCCTGAGAGCACCTTACCTGTATGAATAGGACCCTCATGGTCAACCTGCCATTGCTGAACTGGTTCCCAGCGTATTGGTAACTGTCTGGCATGGTGAGCTTCCACAGGGCGATGGCAACCCACTTCTGGAAGGCGATGGCAGATCTCATGTAAGTGTCCCCATCACCTGAGGGCAGGGGCGAGCCACTCACAGAGCTCCAGAAAGGTCTCCTTCCTCATCTAGAAACTGAATCACTGCTGGTAGCCGCACTACTCCATGACGAGCTGATTCCACCTGACAGAACTGGCGTCCAGATGCCAGAAGCGGCAGAGAGCCGATGAGGGTCTTCAAGATGAGCAGGGGAATGGGTTCCTGCTGGGCTTGAGAGGCAGCCTGCAAAAACTGCTGCATGAGGTGTAGCACAAGCTTCAATAGCTGTTGACTGCCCAGAGGCAGCTCCAGCTCCATAGCTAGAGAGCTGTGGTGTCCAGAAGGGCAACCACAGCAGGCAGAGAAAAGGCTTTGCTGTCCCTCAAGGAAGTAGGCAAATGAGAAGAGCCTGAGAAACTGCTGTACAGGGAGGAGGAGGTCATTTTAAGGACAAGAATCAGGCAGCAGCTCCAGGAAGTAACTGTCCTGATGCCCTGACTGAAGTCCTTCTGGGTAGTCTGAAATGCGATTCAGCAGCCAATGTCTGTGGACACTCTATGTCAAAAATAACTCCTCACTATTTCAAATAGCTTTTGGTGTGTTGATGCGCTATTTCAAAATAAGCTAGTTCGGATTATTTTTTCTGGAATGGCTTATTCCGAAATAAGTGTGCAGTATAGACGTAGCATTAAATACCATTTTGTGATGAAAGAGGAAAAAGGGTAATTTCTGAGGCAGAAGGTCATGGTTGAAAGTTGCCACATCACTCCACCTTGTTGAAGTACACATCATACCCACCACTGTTTAATATAAAAGTAAAAAAACAGACAAGAGGAATAGTATATACAAGGGAAAGATGAAATTTAATTTGAAAAGTCAGAAGGATGAGAATTCACACATGGGTTTTAAAAATAAGAGATTAAAAATAGAATAATATGATTTGTTTTCTCTAATTAGATGCTTTGTTTTCATACAGTTTGTTCAGTTGTTCAATATTAGATTCACTACATTCCATAAACGACAGTAATGAGCAAGACCAATTGATCTATGTCAGAAAGAATCTAGTCCAACTATTGTTTTTTTTACTGATTCTACTTAATGTGTAATCTTAAATTTATTCAAAGCCACCAGATTTCATGAACAATTTGGCAAATAAGTGTTAGTGTATTCGTGTTAAGGGTATGACAATGGTATTCTTCTGTAATTTATTTTATAAACACACTGCTATTTGTCTGAAGAGACATAAACAGGATATGTTTCATTACATTAAATAATCCCCATATGGATACTTAATGAATAAAATGCCTATGATGTTAATATTTTCATTAGGCCATTTAATAGCATGGTAAGGTTTCCAGAAAATGAATTAACGTATCATTTTAAGCATGTCATGAACTAAACAACTGGTGATTTCCTTAGTGAGATTTTATGTACACTGTGTAATCTATAAAGGAGAGGAGAAAAATTCACTCAGTAGTTCGAGTTACATTTTTTTTAAGATAAATTCTTGTTTTCAGCATTGCAAGAAAGTTTGTACCTCTTTATACACTGTTGAAGACAAACAGCAACAATCTGAATATGCTGCAGTCTAGACTAGACAATGTATATATAGGAGAAAGTTTTGATTTGCAAAAGAGGTTATAGATGATTTGGAGTTGGAATTGTGAGTGTGTGTTACATCAACAATTGCATGGGCTTTGTGCTAATCAGATTGTAGATATAAATCATGATGCAAGAAATCAAAATTTCAGAATTAAGCATGATACCAAATTTATTGGCAATGGAGAAAATCCAAGCAGTTGGTCTGAGATGAGTACGGAGATAAAAGAGAATGAATTATATTAGAAAATAAGATACTATTCTAACCCATGATGAGTCCCCAGTTCTGCAAGTCCCCATAAATCAGAAACAAAAGACAGGACTATGCAGCACTTTAAAGACTAAGAAGATGGTTTATTAGGTGATGAGCTTTCGTGGGCCAGACCCACTTCCTCAGATCAAATTGTGGAAGAAAATTGAGTCCATACTAATACATGGAAGGTATCCATTTTTAAAACCAGTTGAAGGTCTGATCCACATACTTACAAGCAGTTGATCATATTAATGTAACTTTGAAGTTGAAAAAGCAACCATATAAATGTCTGCAAGGAATTTTAAGAGTGAATGATTACCCTTAATTCTGTATCTTATGCTTTTACTTTAAAATAGCATTTGTTTATGTTATTGCGTATTGTGCCATGTTGCATTACTCTATACTATTCTTCATTAACTAAATTATGAAATTTAAAAACAAATCTAAAATAAAGGACTGAGATGAGTCTTTTAATTAAATGTGCACCTGATTCTGCCACCTTTTTTCTTATTGAGTAATACCGTATTCTGTTAATAGTCCCACTGAAACCAGACTTAGCCCTACATTTAAGTAACAGCTTATTCAAAACTTAATTTACAAGATGATGGGTTGTGTTTTTCAACGTGACACAAGAATGGCTCCTACAGAACTATCACAGCTTAATGTCTTTTGAAATACTAAAGATTATGACCCCAGTTACCCCTTAGTGAATATTTCCCTCTCAGATCAAAAAAATATTATATTTCACACATCTGAAATCACTATTTCTTTATTAGGTACCCTTTTAATTAGCCAAAAGGTCTCAGTCAAATTCATTAAGAATTGGTACGACTGGAGAACACATTGTTTCTGGGCTCTCAACACTACACTCCAATATCGACTCAAAAGGTTGCTTGTATATTTGTACGCTGACAGAATTTTCTCCACTTAGAGACTTTCTCGTTAATTTAATAGCTGCAATTAGTACATGAGTGCAGTCAATGAATCCCTACACATTGGATAAATTATGCAGCACCAAAAATGTCCCTTTTCAGTGTATGTCAAAGGGGAATGTCTGAAAAAGCAAATTATGTATCAGTGTGATAGCTATGTCATCTGGAATGTGTGGATAGCATTCTGATAAGGTCATTTGACTGATTCCAGTAATGCTATCTGCCACTCTTTGAAATAACTCAATACATAATGCAAACAGTGTATTGGCTACTGTCTACAGAGCTGTCACCCCTCACTAGTTGCTCAGGTAATATATTGCACCTGGTCAAAGCAGGGATGTCTATGTAGAACTGTTGACTTTATTAATCCTTTTGTCAATATGTGTGATTCATTGTCTAAATGCCTTTTTTTAGTCACTGTACTCCTCCTCCTACATTAAAAATTTTATAACAGCCCCCATTCTACAGACACTGATAACCAATGCTACTGAAATATCTTGCTTACAATAAAAGAATTTTGTTCAATACTTTGCCAAGGTATTTTCAAAAATAGTAAATTTTTGGGAGCTGAGAATTATAGAAATATAGAAATATATATGGTTTCATAAATGAAATAAGCTTCTTGGAGTTTGTCCATTTTCATGGAAAATACTTCAACCTTTATTATTCAGATTTTTTTCTCTTCTGTTCTGTTCTTTTGCCTTTTGCTGTTCTGTCAGAAGAAGAAATGGTTGGAAGTACAACAGGATCCAACACTATAGCTCAGATCAGAAACTTCAGTATGAAGTTTAATAAGTACAAATGCAAAGTACTCCACTTAGGAAGGAACAAGCAGTTTCACATATACAGAATGGGAAGCAACTGTCTAGAAAGGAGTACTGCAGAAAAGGATTTAGGGGTCATAGTGGACCACAAGCTAAATATGAGTCAATAATGTGACACTGCTACAAAAAAAGCAAACATGATTCCAGGATGCATTAGCAAGAGTGTTGTGAGCAAGACAAGTGAAGGCATTCTTCCACTCTACTCTGCACTGATTAGGCCTCAGTTGGAGTATTGTATCCAGCTCTGGGCACCGCATTTTAAGAAAGACGTGGAGAAATTGTCCCGAGAAGAGCAACAAGAATGATTAAAGGTCTAGAGAACATGAGCTGTGAGGGAAGACTGAAAGAATTCTGCTTGTTTATTCTGGAAAAGAGAAGACTAAGAGGTGACATGATAATGGTTTTCAAGTACCTTAAAGAATGTTACAAGCGGGAGGGAGAAAAATTGTTCTCTTTGGCCTCTGAAGATAGGACAAGAAGCAATGGGCTTAAACTGCAGCAAGAGAGGTTTAGGTTGGACATTAGAAAAAACTTCCTAACTATCAGGGTGGTAAAACATTGGAATAAATTGCCTAGGGAGGTTATGGAATCTCCATTTCTGGAGATATTTAAGAGCAGGTTAGATAGACATCTATCAGGGATGGTCTAGATGGTACTGGGTACTGCCATGAGAGCAGGGGACTGCACTCGATGACCTCTTGAGGTCCCTTCCAGTTCTAATATTCTATGATCCTATGATCCAGTGACTAAGGGGTTAAACTCAAGTAGCCAGAAGAATCAATGGGCATGCGGTGCTGAAATTTGAACTGGCTGTATGATCCTTGCCTGCTTTCATTGGCTGTGTCTACACTGGGCCACTTACTCCAGAAAATCAGCCGCTTTTCCGGAATAAGCTGCGAGCTGTCTACACTGGCCCTTGAATTTCCGGAAAAGCAACGATGCTCTACTGTACAAAATCAGCCGCTATTCCGGAAAAGCTACGCTGCTCCCGCTCGGGCATAAGTCCTTATTCCAGAACACTGTTCCGGAAAAGGGCCAGTGTAGACAGCCCAGTAGTCTTTGCCGGAAAAAAACCCCGATTGCGAAAATGACGATCAGGGCTCTTTTCCGGAAAAGCAGCCTGCCAATGTAGACGCTCTTTTTCCGGAAAAACTGAAAACGGAATAGCAGTTCCGGAAATTCATGCCAGTGTAGACACAGCCTTTGTGTGGGAGAATTATAGCAGGAGTTGAGAGAGAGAATAATTTAAACCCAGGCAGGACTACCATGCCTCCAAGGAATTCTGGACATGGATTTGGACTGAACAAAGAGAAGATCAGAAGTAAGAAAAGGGAAAAAAGTGAATCTAGTCATGTTCAGGGTATTTTTTCTTTATTTTGTGGTTTGCTTTGAATTGCTCTGTGTGAATCCTTGCCTTTCCTCCCCATTTACCATCTAAGCATTGTTTCCAGAGATTTTCTCTGTGTTTTTAATTTGTTTTCCTTAGTTGCTCTGTAACATCTAGCAACCAAGTAACATTTATCACATTTATCTTTTGTTTTGTAATAAAAATCACTTTTTAAAGATGATGATTTGATTTTTGTGTCCTGGAAGGTACAGGAGGTCTGTCTGTATGTGTGTATCTGCATGCCTCAGACTGAGAGGTCAGCTACTAGAGATTGCAGCTTGTTTTTTCTCTTTTCTTTTTTCAAGCTCTCTTATGGAAGAATAGTTAGGGGTGCCCTAGGGGTGGGTTTAAGCGTTCATCCCCAGTATTAGGGATAAAAATCACTTGATGGCAGTAACACTCCCCCAAAGAAAAATCTGTGTATTGCTACTGGGGGAAGTTTTTGTAACCAGTGCCTGTAGTGCCAAGGTATATTTAAAGTCTTTGCAGGCTCCCTCCTTCTACACTCAGAGGGCCAATGTGGGGAATAACCCTGACAGAAACATTCATTAAGCCAAGGCTAGAAGGATACACTTCCCTCTTCTTGAGATTCTCAGCTACAAACTCTGTCTTGGGTTAGGCACTTATGTTGTTTTTTGCAAGAAGATGCGGGGTGGAGGGAAAAGAAGATCTCTCTCAACTTTTAGCCCAGTAGTTAGATACTCATCTGGAATGTGGAAACTCTCTAGTTCAATTTCCCCCTGCCTGAAGGAAAAGAGGGATTTGAACAGAGATCTACCACCTCTACACTGAGTTTGTAAACCAGTAAGCTCTATAGTATACAGTAAGCTATACAGAGTTCTCTGTCTCTCCTTTTGACTCTGGCCCACTGTGGATTCACCTCTTTATCCTGTCTGTCTATACTCTGACCTTCTGCTTCTTGAGTATTTAAAACAAATACTGGTCAAATTAATATTTACATATCTGTATTTCACCTGTGATCCTCCCTTTTCATAACATAAAGCCCCACATCATCTTATTTTATAAGATCCACTTCTAATATTGCACAGTATGTAACTACATTACCAAAACATGTTAGATAGAATACTGTATGTTTGTGCAGAAGACTTACTAATTGTATTTCATGTTAGCAAACTCTTCAAAAATTAGCATGCACTATTTTTAGATTTTATTGAAAGATTAATTCAAACTGGGCTACATTTCCAATGAGAATGCAACATGTGCACCAAAAAGGTGCATGCAGATATTACATATGACATAAGACACCTGTTTTCTATAAGCAATTTTTCCTACAATCAGTAAATGTGTTTGCAATTTTCTGAGTGTTCCCAGGGGGTCCCTCTTTTGTAAATTTGTTCCATAATGTTAAGTTTTGAAATAGTTATAATTTTAAATACATCATAAGTCAAATTTAAGCTGAGAGAGCTAGAGACATAAAACAAGATGTTTTGTGTCCAGCCAGCCATAAATTCAATGGAGGAGTCGGGGGGACCATGTGTCCAACTGGCTACAGTACATATAATGAAAAAAAAAAAACCCTATCTGAAGATTTCTGAAAACACACAAATTCATTTTTAGTGATCAAATAATTTGTTCTATTTACACATTTTCCATATTGTCATTAAACTAATATATTTGGATTTTTAAATGGCTTTCTGTACAGTAGTGCACTTTGTCAATCTTCTTTTCTTCTTGATACTTCAATGTCACATTACTTCATGCTTCCTATTTTCAGACTTGGCCACTTTAATGTTATCAAGTGCTATTCTTTCTTAAATTCATTCAGCCACAAGCAAGTAAAATCAAAGCTACATATGGAAAATGAAATTCACCCAGGCTACATCTACACTGTAGGCTTTTTGCACAAGAACACCTGTTCTTGTGCAAAATCTTGCAGAGCATCTACACTGCACACGCATTCTTGCGCAAGTAAATTTACAGTACAGTGTCGGAAAACAGGGCTTCTTCCAGAAGAGTTATTCCTCTCTCCATGAGGAATAAGCCCTCTTGCAAAAGAGCTCTTCCATAAGAAGGCAGTATAGACAGGCAACGTGCATTTCTTGTGCAAGAAACCCCTTTGGCTAAAATGGCCATCAGAGCTTTCTTGCGCAAGAGAGCATCCACACTGCGATGGACGCTCTTGCACAAAAGCACATGGTAGTGTGGATGCGCTCTTTTGCAGAAGAGTGGAAGACCTTTTGCAGAAGAGCTCTTGCGCAAAACAGTTCTTGTGCAAGAAGCCTGCAGTGTAGACGTAGCCCCAGGGTATTTTAATTCTGAATGACCACATGAAAATTAAATTAAGCAAAATATGAACAATCAATAAAGCAATTTTGAAGGGTTTTCATGTGAGAATTTATCCTACAATTCCCTGTTTTTATCTTACACAGATCATAATTTTGATCTGATTTGAAAATGCTCAACAACTAATAGGTTAAATTTTCAGCTGCAGGTTACTCTGGTTGAACTAGCAAATACTGAGTGATCCCCCACCCCCCAAAGTAGAGATTGAGGTCAAAGACCCCAATTTCTTTATTTGGAGCTCTCTATCACCATTCTGATCATCATATTTTAACCTTTGAGTTTAAAGCACAGAAGGAAAAATTGCAAGCCTGACCCCTCCATAGTTCTGGGAGAAAACAAAAGAGCTTTCTTGAACTGATTTTTTAAATGTGTGTATATACACCAGACAGAATGTACTGTTGTCATACTAGAATCAAGGTGACATTTTAAGTCACATTGTAATTATAGCTTTGCAAACCCCACAGTATAGTCTATGGGATTTGGAAGGGAACCAACTTCTTCAGAAGTGATTTTCATTTCCCATCCAAAACCTCTATAGACCCCAATCCCAAACCCCCAAAGAGTCACAGGTTATATTACAGCTGAGGAGGATGTTGGTGGAATCAAGGGAGAATGGTTATATAGAGAAGTTTGAAAATTCGTCATTTGTGGGAACAACCTCTACTCATATTTTGTGTGCTCTCTGACTTTTTTGACAAATAAAGCTGAGGTTTGCATTGAGGTTTACGAATACAATGAATATTGATTCTAAAGGCTAAATATTGTCCTCAGATTTACACGGAGACACTCTGAGCCATGCAAAAGTTAAGTAGATGGAGCATGATCTAATATTTAAACTTTACAGTGTTATCCTGAGACTGAGGAGGCCTGAATTCAATTCCCTGCTGTGTCACAGATTTCCCCTCTGACTGTGTCTATGCCTCAGTTCCCCATCTGTAAAAAAGGAATAATAACACTGTCCTATCTCAAAGGAGAGCTGGGAGTATAGGTACTTTAAACAGTTAGGCCATGTCTACACTACAGATAAGATTGAAGCAGTCGCAGTCGATCATCTGGGGTTCGAATTGATGGGTCTAGTGAAGACATGCTAATTCAAACTGAGAGGGGCGCTCAATCAATGCCGGTAGTTCTGCTTCTATGAAGAGTAAGGCAAGTTGAATTTAGAGTGTGCTCCTCTTGACCTCCCACTGTGTGGGCGGTGCCAAAATTTGTGTTAAGATACTTCGACTTAAGTTACTCAATTAACAAAGCTGAAAATGTGTGTCTTAATTTGAAATTATCCCCTAGTGTAGACCAGTTCCTAATAACTAAAACACCAATCCAGCCAACTGGATTAGGCACATACTTAATATTTTACTGTTCTGGGACTTTACCTCCCAGGAATTGGACCTATGCCATATCCTTAATAAGGACATAAAAATGAAAGACTTTGTGTCTCATTTAAAAAAGGCTGAGCTTTCCCCATTCCTCAGAAAGCGATTTTCAGAAATGTTAATGGTTAATATTATGCCTATCATTGGAAGCATATTTAAAACTGTACTGGACATAAGGATTAGACTGAATTCAGTTAGGGTTAACACTGTAATAGCCAGGTCACAAAGTAAGTAACCTAATAAATCTTTGCTATCTTTCATGTCTATGCTTCAGTAAAATAAATCAGAAGACATTATCTAAATGCACTATGGGATTTTAGATCGCTTATCAAAAAGACTGTGACATTTCCTCAAATCAGTTTTCTTTTAGATGACCTCAAAGTTGGTACCAGTTAAATCCAGGGAAGTAATAAACCTAAATGAGTGGTCACTTTATTACCAGTGAACTGACAGATAATATTGTTATGCAAATAGAAACCAATTGTACTTGAGAATGGGAAAGATTTTGAGACAAAGATGTTAAGGTGTCAGAAGCACTATTAACTCTTCATACATAAAAATAGAAGCTCCTATTAGAATATAAATAAATAATCTGTACTGGGATAAATGTAAGAGAAGTATTTCTCCCTTTACAACAAATACCCATGTAAGCAAGTAAATTACATATAAGGGCTATGTCTACATTGGCACCCCTTTCCGGAAAAGGGATGCTAATGTAGCACTTTGGAATAGGCAAATCCGTGGGGATCCTTTTCCAGAGGATCTCTTATTCCTACTTGGCTTTATTTTCCGGAGAATCACGTCTAGACTGGCGCTTTTCTCCGGCTTATCTCCAAGCCGGAAAAAAGCGGCAGCCATGTTAATGCAAATGCCGCGGGGGATATTTAAATCCCCCGCGGATTTGCCTATTCCAAAGTGCTACATTAGCATCCCTTTTCCGGAAGGGATGCCAGTGTAGACACAGCCAAGGAGTTTATAGCCAGAAAGCACAACTGTATATGTGTTTGAAACAGGCAGTGGTAAAGCTGGGAGAACACAACAAAAGTAATAGGCCCCAATCCAGGAAAGCCCTTGGGTATGTACCTAGATTTAATCATGTGGCCTGTCAGACAACACATGACCAAGATTCATTGCTGATTTGGTCCATTGGTTGGATCGTTAGCTTTCCCAGCCCAGGCCCAGTGCTGACAGAAAGTGCAACAGGAATACTGATCAATTGCAAGTTTATCTACACCAACAACATCTGCTACCAAGCACAGTTCGTCTTGGACATTAATGAGGTCTTGAATGATGATATGCAGCTCATGGCAGACTATTGTGGGTGATGGTGCCTGCAGCTGAGGTTTTCCAATACAGTTTTTAGAATATTTCATCTGCATAACACAAGCACAAGCCACAACTTAAACATTTTCTTCAATGACCTATGTCTGCAGCACAGTCCAAACCCAGTTTACCTTGGTGTGACATTGAATAAGTCATTAATATACTGCAACCACTTGAGGAAGAAATCAGCCAAAGTCAGCATTTAGAACAATCTGCTCAGAGAATTGGCTGCTTCAGCCTGGCAAGTGAGTGCCCAGATGAACAGAACATCAGGACTTGCCTCTGCTATTCAGCAGCAACATACTGTGGTGGCATCTGGTGCTGCTCATTTCACATAAGTCTGGTCAATGTAGAGCTTATCAAAGCTATGCATATTGTTACTGGGACTTTATGTGTTACTGTTGCCAGGGCTGTAAATGCTCAGGAACATAGCACCACCTCATATTCTCCGTGAGAAGGCCTCTGCCATGCTGTGTGTCAAAATCCAGCAACCTGTCTGTGTAGACAGACCTCTTCAACCACCTGCCAGCTCTCTGTCTTCTAAACATCTTTGATGGTATTTATGACATAACAGGACATGATGGTGAACTTGCTTTGGGCAATGAGTGGTCAACGACAAAAGTTGTTAATTACTCTCTCATAAGAAATCCAGCCATCTGTCCACCAGGTTTTCATTTTTCAGGGCCCTATCCCCTAGGCCACTCCAGAACCTGCCCCATCTCTCTGCCTTCAGGGCGTCCCTTATCCTGCTTCCCCAATGAGGGAGCCAGCTCTATCCCTGGGGCATCTGGTGTTGCCAGCTGGTGTTGTTCAGTCATCACTGAACTGTTTTTGAGTAGGATGAGGCAATCATGCAGCCAGTCTCTTTCAATGGGCCTTTCTTAACGACCTACGATGCAGCTGTGTTCAACTTCAGGTGATGATGCACAGCCTTAAATAAATGCTCATTGTCTTATTTTGGTAGGGCATGTCCACACAGCAAGCCCATTATTTTGAAATTATTTTGAAATAATAGGCTTCTTATTCCAAATTAATAAATCCTCATTTCACGAGGAATAATGCCTATTTTAAAATAGTGGTAGTGTGGCCGCTATTTTGAAATAGCTCCTCCCCAGGGCCATTCAAAATAATTACCCCCCATTGCTTCCTAGGGCTCTAAATTGAGGTAGCACATCCACATTAGGGGAGCCTGTCTTGGGCTAATTTCAAGGCTTCTCTGTAGTGTGGACTTATTATTTTAAAATAGTTATTCCAGGAGTTATTATTCCAGAATAACTTATTTTAAAATACCTTTTTAGTGGGCTGCCAATGCTCCACCTTGAATCAAATATCTGGACAGACTAATATACTGAGAAATCAGGTGGGCAGCTGTTGTGGGTGCTGAAAGTTAAGCACATTCTTAAATGCTTTGCTCATAGTCTTTGTGAATATTCTTGAAGATGAAATCTACCAGTTTGGTTCACTGATTGAGTGAGGCTTTGCTGAAGGTTCACAAAAAAGAAAAACATCAAGAACAAATATCTGGGAGAGGAATCAAATTGGAAATTCTTTCTTCTAGCATATCTATATATCTATTTATTGTTAAAACAAAAATTCATTAATTTTTCAATATATATGAATTTTGCAAATTTTTCAAGCAAAAACAGCTCCAATAATTTCTTTCCTTTTTGGGAAATTCAGTGAATCATGAGGAAAATATTGAATAAACACTCTATTTACAAAACATTTATTGAGTTAAGTATTTGATAATTCAAGTCTAGTTTCAAACGTTTGAGGAGTTCTGTTCATTCACATGTTACACATAGATTCAGACAGGTTCTAAACTCAGTCTTATTTACCCACCCTCAGTTAACAGGCAGAGGAATGTGAGGCTATTTAAACTGACATTAACTTTCCATTGCTGCTGATCTGAGGAGGAAGTCTCCTTCCTGCTATAGTCCCATTACAGTGTGGCAGCAAAGAGGCCATAAAAACCTTGAATCTGACCAGAAGAAAACTCCTTCTCTTCTGCCCTCAGCAATGATCAACATGCTATGAGTGCTGTTCAGTAGTGTACTGAGTGACAGAATAATATCTGGTTTAAATATCTGTTAGTGTGAAAACTGAATAAGACAGCAAGGCAGCCTGTAGAGGTTTATTTTGAAAGTTCTGTTGCTGTAGAATACTAGAGATGGACTCAGAGGCTCGAGTGGAGAGTGCTAAGGGTGGTGTAGGGCTGGAAATGCCCTAGTATCTAGTCTAGCCCTTCACTCTGACAGAAGGCCAAGTAAAATTAGACAATTCCTGTCCACACTGTTCTTTCAAACCTTTTATGATTAGATTTCACAATGTCCCTTGGAATCTTGTAGTAGAAGTAACCACCCTGCTGTTGATTAAAACAAATACTTCTTGTCCTACCTTCCATGTATATGGAGAACAATTGATCAATGTCCTCTCTACAACAGCCCTCAAGTTATTTGAAGGCTTATCAATTCCACTCTGTCTTTCTTTTCTTGTAACAAAACATGCCTAGTGGTTTTTAACCTTTCATAAGTCAGTTTTTCTAAACCTTTTATCATTTGGGCAGCATTCCTCTGCTTGGATGCTGCTACGGAGATTCTGCTGGGCATGGCTGCCAGCTCAGTTTTGGCTGCTGTAATTTTGGTAGCCTAGACTTATGCTGACTAATGTCTGCCAAAGAAGTGCAGCTTTCTTAAGCTACACTGGCTAATGATGCAGCCCATGTCAAGGCTCAGAAAAAAGAATTAGCCCCAGTCCTGCATTCAGATCCATGCTGGTTGACCTTTGTTCTTATGTGGTATTCCATTGATGTCTGTTGTGCAGGGTGGTTGGGTAAGGAGACAAGAGGAAGTAAGTCTATCCCCCTGCACAGCCTTCTGATGAATTAAAATCTTGATCTAAATAAAAAGGGGGAGATTTTTATTCACTTTGTAAAATAGTTTGTTTGTTATTTAATTGAAATGCCCATGACAACTTTTGGATGAAATATCTGTTAATGTTTTCAGCACAACAACCCTTTAATTAGAGATGAAACAACTAATTTTTAAATAGTTATTTATATTGATATAGTGTCTGGAGACCAGAATACCCACACAGTGTAAAACTGTGCATATAAACATGAAAGAGGCTGTATCCACTCTGAAGAACTTACAGTGGAAATGGACAAGAGAGAGGATGAAAGGAGAAAGAGAAATATGGGAAGGTGAAGTAGGATGCTGAAGGACTGGACTATGTTGCATCTCATCTATGAGCTAGATTTCCAAAGACTCCTATAATAATACCTAAACAGAAATAAAGAGATCTGACATTACTGTTGTTTCTAATGTTTAGACAGGAAAAAAAAAAAGATGATGACAACAAACACTCCAGGCCTCATGAGGGGATAAAATGGTATTAACTTTTCCACCTTCCCAAACCATCACTTTTTTTTTATTCCCAGTAATTTTAAAGAGTTAAATTTCAATCTTTAGTATTTTGGAGATTGTACCATGGGCCACAATCCAATTTGTTTTGTCCATTTTGATGCACAATTTAACAATATCCTCTTTTACCCAAGATCTCAATTTTTGGCACCATGTAATTAAATTTACTGTGATAATTAATTGCATAGACACTTTCATGCTAAGTTTTCTCACTTGCTGATACATCTTCATGAAAGTGCTTAATGATGATTCAGTGTTTGTCAAAAGTGTATGAATCCAGGCTGAAGCTCAAATGCTCCCTGTTGATGTGCAAATCAGAGGGGAACAAAAAAGCTAGGCAGTGCATAGTAACAGTGAGTACTGTAGTAATGGTAAGTTTAAAGACTCTAGGCAGCTAGTGGCATTTTAAACACTGGCATATGTAACCTTTCTATGTCTGCAGTGCCATAAAAAAACCTGCCACACCAAACTTCAGCTAACTGAGACTCCTAGGGCTCTGGGTACAGAGCTAAGCCTCAATCCAAACATCTACAGACTGTACCTCCCTAAAATGGAACTCTCTGGTCTGGCAACATCCACTGGACCACAGAGCTCACGAATAGGCTGCAAGGCTGAGAGTGTGGCAGGGGAGTCCCATGGTAGGGGGATCCGATGGTACAGTGGGGAGCTCTGGCATCAGCTGCCAAAGAGCTCTGACCCCAGCCATGCAGCAGGGAGCTCCAGCCCTGGCTTCAGCAGCATTGGGTCCAGTGATGCAATGGGGAGCTCTAGCCTGGGCTGCTGAGGAGCTCAAGTCCCAGCTGTGCAGTGAGGAGCTCTGGCCCTAGGAAGCTCTGGCCCTAGGGAGCCCTGGCTGGCAGCTGGGGGGCTAGTGCTGGAGCCCAGTGGCAGCGGATCCAGGGCTGTAGCCCGAGCCTGGGGGTCAGTGGGACCAGGTGAAGACTGGAAGTAACTGGCAGCAGGAAGGGATGGGGGCTGGAAAGCCAATGACGGGGACCTCTTCTGGTCCAACAAATCTCTTCGGTACCTAGGGCGCTGGACAAATGAAGTCCAATTGATACATTGCAGTTGTATAACCCCATGGCCTAAGGCTTGCAAATGAGAGCCAGAGGATTCAGGCCAGCTGTGGCTGCACTGAAGGTCTTTTATCACCGTGTAAATGAACCCAAGACATTGTGTTAAAACCACTGGCAACTAGCACCCCCAGAATAGCTGTCGGGTTCTGGTTTTAACAGTGATAGGAAAAGCACAGATGAGACAAAGAAGAAAGTCCAGGGACAGATCCTTGGACCCTTGTGAGTTTATGTCAAATTGCCTAGCTGAAGAGCTAACCCCTGTGAAAATGTGGCTAAAATGTTTCAGTTTTTCATTGGATCATATTTTAGAAAGCACGTTTCAACAATTTCACAGTCTTCTCAATCACAGTATACTCTGTTTGAGGATTGATTTAAAAATAATGCATGGGGAAAAAAAACATTTGAATGAAATTTGTATGGGAATAACAAAAGATGATTAGCCTATTTAACAGCTTTTAGATTAATTTTCTAGCTGTGAGACTGACATGGGAGATTTATTATAATTATTATTGCATACAGAGTGGAAAGTGTAAGAAAAAAATAAACTGGATGATATACATAGAAATTCAGGAATTTTGAACGTTTTACCTCATTTCTAAAGGATAATTTAAAAATAACACTTTTCTTTAATTATTTCCCCACCTGCAATTACATAAACACAGAGGCTACATCTAGACTGGCATGATTTTCCACAAATGCTTTTAACAGAAAAGTTTTTCTGTTAAAAGCATTTGTGGAAAAGAGCATCTAGATTGGCATGGATGCTTTTCCACAAAAGCTCTTTTTGCGGAAAAGCGTCCATGCCAATCTAGATGTGGTTTTGTGCAAGAAAGCCCCAATTGCCATTTTCGTGATCGGGGTTTTTTTGCGCAAAACGATACCGCGTTGTCTACACTGATCCTCTTGTGCAAAAGCATTTGTGCAAGAGGGCTTTTGCCCGAATGGGAGCAGCACAGTATTTCTGCAAGAACAAAACTTGCCAGTCTAGACGCAGCCAGAGGGTACATCTACACAGCAGTGATATTCTGAAATAATATAGTCCGTGTCTACACTTCATGCAGTTATTCGACATATTGAAATAATGGTGAGCTGGAGGACTTCTTAGTCCGACTTTTGTTACCCTCATTTTATGAGGAGTAAGGGAAGTCGGAAGAAGTGTGCTCTTTCTCAGACGTCTTGCTGTGCAGACAGTGCCAAAAGGCAAAATAAGCTATTTTGACTTAAGCTATGCAATTGTTGTAGTTCAAGTTGAGTAGCTTATTTCAGCTTTAGCCCTGCTGGGTAGACGTGCTTAGATTGTTCTATGCTGATTTTAAAGGGAATGGTAAAGGGTACGGCAATAGTAAGCAGAAAGTCATAAGTAAAACAAGAAATAAAAAATTGCTGCCTAAGAAACAACTGTTATACTCACTGATGAGGTATGAAAGCAGCTGGAGATTAAAATGTGAAAGTAAATGTACACAAAGCCAGAAAATCTGGATGAAAATAGCCATGAAAATCAATGCTGTCGGCAAAACAAGGATTCTCAGAAGACAAGATATGTTGGCATGACATAATAATCACTTATAAGAGCTGGGAAGTAGTTAGCAGAAGGTAACATCTTTTCACTGAGGGAGGATGCCATGGTCTAGTAATTCTGGAGACCAAAACAGAAATAAAAATAGTATGGAAAGAGAGAGGAATAGTGTAATTTCTTTGTCAGAATTCCTTCAAAGTACACTTTAAAAATATACAGACACAGTGTATATTGATTTGTAATGTGTATGCCTTGCAAATGATAGGTAAATAGTTTTTTCCAGATAAAAATTGTAAGGTTCGGTAATCAACAGTAAAATACATTACAGGGATGTTGTAATTTTTTTCTAAAACCAAGCATTAAAAAACTCAGAAAATACAGAATAAGGTACACAATCTCTTATTTCCTCATGGCGACACTATGAGATAACCATGTGATTATGACAAAGGCATTTTTGTATTTTTGATCTTTTTAGATAAGCATGCTTGTTTTAACACGAGTTTAATCTTCACTATATTGAATTAAAATGTTAACTTGTAAATTCTCTGTAATTGTAAGAGGATACACTGTACTCTTCATATATTAAGATGTACTTAAAGTGGAAGAAACCTGTTTCAAGTGCATATCTCACCTCAACCTTCTTTTTGGTGCCACAACTGGTACCTGTGTAATATAAACATTTAAACATATTTGCTCAGAATGACTGATTGACTGGAGTGTTGATAACTTTTTGAACAGGAGCCTAGAACAACCCAAGATCAGGCCCTATTAGAACAACTATATAAACCCATGCAACTTCATCTTCCATTTTAGAACACATTGGGCTCGAGTTCAACTGGAGTTGAAAGGTTTCAGAACCATTCTGGATATAGTGAGTCACACATAGAATCAGGATTGTTTCCAGACAATTATTCCACAGAGGACAGGTATAAAAATCAGCAGTTCATACAAGTGCATAATAGTATTAGGGCACATTCCAAGATAAAAGTTAGAGGCTCCATTTTTGTAGTGTAATTTTGCCAGAGATTCTCTTACAATTTTATTATTTTCCTTTAACAATTTTAAATGTTAATGGTATAGAAATGAAATTTTAGTGAATACCTACTACAGCCAGAAAGAATATTTCCTGTTATTCTATAACTAAGCCCCATAAGATTCTGCTAATACATGTCACCGCGACTTGTATTGCAATAGCTGTGACTCTATACAGTGTGTACAATCATTTTATTGTTGTAAAATGCTCTGTGGATCTTCATTAACTCTTCTCAGCAAGTGGATGGGCATAGAGACATTGAAATGGACTAGTTCTTTAATGCTTTACCTAAGGGAGAATCTAGGCTATTTACGTTTGTGCTTTTCTTGCTGGCCAATGGTAAAGATTTCTATACTCTGCTATACTGTGAGGCTACGTCTACACTGGCATGATTTTCCGGAAATGCTTTCAACAGAAAAGTTTTCCATTAAAAGCATTTTCGGAAAAGCGTGTCTAGATTGGCAGGATGCTTTTATGCAAAAGCACTTTTTGCGGAAAAGCATCCGTGGCCAATCTAGACGTGCTTTTCTGCAAAAAAGCCCCAATGCCATTTTCGCAATCGGGGCTTTTTTGCAGAAAACATCTCTCTGCTGTCTACACTGGCCCTTTTGCGTAAAAGCTTTTCGGAAAAAGACTTTTGCCCAAACGGGAGCAGCATAGTATTTCCGCAAAAGCACTGACAATCTTACATGAGATCGTCAGTGCTTTTGAGGAAATTCAAGCGGTCAGTGTAGAGAGCTGGCAAGTTTTTCCGCAAAAGCAGATGATTTTGCGGACAAACTTGCCAGTCTAGACACAGCCTGAGATTATGAATGAATCTAATTTAGAAATTTAACTTCATTATATCAAGATACAATGTATTCATGTGTCTGGTACACAATAGGTGAATTTCATAAGGAAAAATTAAACAAGACCACGGATATTCTGTTGCATTAAGTTTTATATCTGCAAAGAAAAAACTTTAATTTCACTGTGGTGTAGTAAAATAAAATGAAAGGTAAAAAATATGAAATGGGGAGCAAAGTTTGAATAAATTGAAAATATTAATGAACCAATGTAATAAAGATACATTAATTTTTAATGTGATTTTAAGTACAAATATTAATACTTTATGTGTTCCCTTGAAGTTTTCTTGAGGCAGCTGCTCTGTATTTATGTAAATTACAATGCAAAACATTTTCCCTCATCCTGTGGCTATGTATATGACTATAATTCAATGTACTTAATTTAGTAAATAAGGCTAAAATTAAATATTTATCTTCCTAATTTTTCTTAAAAAATAGAACCTGCAAAAAGTGTCTCTCGCATATCTTATTGCTCACTGTTACATAACACAGTGGTAGTGCAACTAGTATTGGAAAAAGAGAAAAAAATATGGGGGAAAAGAATGAGTTTGAGATGATGGAAGTATTTATATATCTATATTTTGTACCAGTCATGGTCTCAGTTGTAGCTCTGCCACAGGTGTTGGCCAAAGGTTAAGAGCACTGTGGCAACGTAGAAGAGTGCAAAGTAGTCACACACTGTTTGCTGGGTTCCCCTTTGCTCTGAGAGGCAAGTAACCTCCACCAGTATACTTTAGCCAGCACATCAATGCACTACATCCACTGATCCTCATCCCATCCCTCCCGCTTGCAAGGGAAAGAGGGATGTAGCAGCTTTGTGGAAACAATCCTAGCTATAAGAAAGAACGAAGGCCATTTATCAGTTATTATTTACCTAAAATTATCATATACAATAGAGATTCTAACCTTTAAGAATAGTCGCAGTGGTTTAGAAATTTTAAGTCAGGATGCAAGCTGGTTTAATTCATATTTTATTTTCAATTTTTAATCCTTATTTTATAAAGTAAAACTACAATATAATTGTAAACTAAATGACATTTTCAACTGAAGAAATCCAAAAATTTCAAAACAAAAGCTCAGATTTTTTAAAATTTGTTTTTATTTCTTTCCTCTATCTAAAACAATTCAGCAAATTCAACACAAATTCATAAAGTTTTTGGTTGACTCAGATATTATTTTTCTTCTACACCTGCCTTTGTTTGACTGGCTTTCTTTTTGGCCTACTATTCTGGGGATTGAAGTCAGGGCTTCTTCTGGACTCCTGCTCACTTCACATTCACCCCACCCCTTACTCACAATGGGGAGCAGGAGGCGGGTAGCCTTTGTTCTCTCCCTTTGGTCAGCTTTTTAGAACTGAGCAGAGTGAAACAGGGAATTAACAGCAGCCATACTCCTCTTCATTCCCTGCATTACCAAGTAAGGATGTGACCACATAACCTTTTAGTAATTCTTGTATGGCAGTAACCATAACACTATATATTAAGTAAGGATGTTAAATATTGGTTAATTGAATAGTCGATTAACCTCATGAATTCTTATTGGTTACTCAACTTTTCTATAGTCCTGGAGTGTGTGTGTGTGTGGCGGAGGGCGGGGGGAGGGGGGGATCAGTACACTCCAGTGCCACTCTTGAGGAACCTCCTGCCATCCCACACTGCTGCCTCTGTATTAGAGGTAACAGCGTGGAGTGTCAGCCAGGAGCTGGTCCATGAGGGGAGCCAGTTTAAAAAACAGCTCCCCACATAAACTGGCTGTCTGTCACCCCATGCTGCTGCCTCTGATACTGAGGCAGCAGCTCTGGGTGCCAGCAGCCCCTGCCCAGGGTGGGTTTTGACCTCCCGGACCCAGAGCAAGCTAGAACTGAGTTGGGCTGGCTGCCTGCCCACCTGTCTCCTAATACACTTTAAATGCAGAACCACAGCGGGGGTATACCCTAGACCTGTTGCAAGCCAGGACTGAGCCTGGCTGCTGGCCAGCTTGGTAAAAAACATACTGGTGGGGCAGGGGGAATGTGTGTAGTCTATAGCATTAACTGATCAACTTCTACTTATCAGTTAATTGGTTAATTGACTACACTATTACATTCCTAATATTAATGGCACCAACCTGTTTCCTTTGAGTTCACTGGAGTCATACAGTTTAGATCTAGTTAAAACAGGTTTAATTAGAGATTGCTGTGAAATGTATGTTACTTCAAGTGAAAGCTTTAGAATAAAATGCAAACCTTGTGCTTTTATAGACAGCATTGAGCAACTTTCAGGTTTTCAACCAATAAGCTAGTAGACCACTAATTCGTTTTTGAAAATAGAACAATGTTTGGTTTTTAGTTCTTCTATAGCTCAGCCCTCCGTACATAAATACAAATATACTTATTCTAATGACATTTTTTCATAACAAACTGGAGTGAGTCCAACGGAGGGCAATGAAAATGATTAGGGCACATGTTTTTCCAATTTTTTTCTTACAACTCAGTTGAAAAAAATTGTTGATGCCCATTACCTAGCATAATGATATCGTTTCACTAGAGTGCAGGCTCCAGGTGAAGCCTCAGATTTAGGGTGTGGGGGATGAATGCCTTGTCTGGGGGTATGGGCTCTAGGGTGGGTTCAGAGATGAAAGTTTTGGGGTGCAGGCTGGGGGAAAGGTGAAGCAGAGGGGTTCAGTACAAATGCAAGGACTCTGGGCTAGGGCACTGGGGTGGGGTACAGAGATTGCAGGCAATGGGATGGAGCCAGGGATGAGGTGTTTAGGGTACAGGAGAGGTTTCTGGCTTTGGAGGGGCTCAGGCTTGGGACAGGGGATTACTGGGGCACAGGTTTACCTCTGGCAGCTTCCAGTCAGTGATGCAGTGGGATGGTAAGGCAGGCTTCCTGCCTGTCCTGATAGAGTGGACTGCACTGCACCCCAGAAGTGGCCACCCAGCTGTCTAACTCCACAGGCTGCCCCTGCCCCAA
The DNA here is from genome assembly GCF_052426305.1 of Pelodiscus sinensis. NCBI lineage: Eukaryota > Metazoa > Chordata > Testudines > Trionychidae > Pelodiscus > Pelodiscus sinensis. Next base: position 91,822,897 of record NC_143053.1, read on the forward strand.
GCTCTGGCTCCAAACACTTAGGCTGTGTCTAGACTGGCAAGTTTTTCCACAAAATCATCTGCTTTTGCGGAAAAACTTGCCAGCTGTCTACACTGGCCGCTTGAATTTCAGGAAAAGCACTGACGATCTCATGTAAAATCATCAGTGCTTTTCCAGAAAAACTATGCTGCTCCCGTTTGGGCAAAAGTCTTTTTCCAAAAGACTTTTGCGCGAAAGGGCCAGTGTAGACAGCATAGTACTGTTTTCCGCAAAAAAGCCCCGATCGTGAAAAAGGCGATCGGGGCTTTTTTGCGGAAAACCATGTCTAGATTGGCCACGGACGCTTTTCCACAAAAAGTGCTTTGCGGAAAAGCATCCTGCCAATCCAGACATGCTTTTCTGAAAATGCTTTTAACGGAAAACTTTTCTGTTAAAAGCATTTTTGGAAATTCATGCCAGTGTAGACGTAGCTTTAGGGTATGGCTACACTTGAAAACTAGTTCGGACTAGGGATGCAAATGCAGGCATTCGACATTGCTAATGAAGCGGGGATTTAAATATCCCACACTTCATTAGCATGATATCGCCGGCGCGCTAGTTTGAATCACAGCTGATTGTTTGATATTATATGTAATGGAAAGGTATATATATTAGGTTTTAATTATTTTGTATTTGAAGATCCGCGTATGCTGACTTCCCTTGCAATATTGCTCGAATAAATTGCCTCTGGCTCAAAAAATGAGGAGTAACGTTAATTCGAACCAATTCCTGGAATGAGGAGTACAGCTAGTTCGGATTAGGAAGCCTAATCCGAACTAGCTACTCCGTGCCGCGTGTAGCCGCGCGGCATGGGGTTCGAACTAGCCGGGATTTAAAAATGGCGGCGCCCGGCTTATGCAAATGAAGCCCGGGAAATTCAAATCCCGGGCTTCATTTGCAAGTGCGGTATGCCTACATTACCCTCCTAGTTCTAATTAGGAGGGTAGTGTAGACATACCCCTAGTCACCCTCCTAGAAGAAGGCGACCCAATGCAACCCAGCACTGGATCACAACTCATACTTTGAGAAATCACTGGATTAGGGGTCTGGGCCACATGATTTATGAGGAGAGGCTAAGGGAACTGGGCTTGTTTAGTCTTCAGAGCAGAAGAGTGAGGAGGTATTTGATAGCAGCCTTCAACTATCTGAAGAGAGGTTCTAAAGAGGATGGAGCCACACTATTCTCAGTGGTGACAGATGACAGTTGAAGTTACGTCTGCTTTCAGGAATGGTTTGGACTTGAGGACCTCATGAGGTCTCTTCCAACCCTAATTTTCTATGATCCTATGATTTAACTTTTCAGTTAAACAACTTTTCAGACACAAACATCTTTGAGGTTCAGTCTTCATAAAGAGAGTAGCCCCATACAATTCTGAAAATCCTTTCCTAGTCCACTGGTACAACAGAAATATAGCCCTGTCTAAACTTGGAAACCAAGACATTACTGACAACTGTTAATAAAACCTAGTCACTCTGAACTCATGATGAAAATGACCTAAGTGCTAATCTACTCAGGACAAAGTTATTGTCAGCACCATTATAAAAGTGAGAATGAGAGTTAATTCACACTGTATCTGACAATTTGCCAAACCCCTTAAAGGTAGATGCTCAGGACTTCCATCTCCAGAGGTGGGAGTAGCATGAGATTACACCATTGGGTATAGTAGTTACTTCCAGTCCAAGCAGAAATCTTTTTAGAAATCTTCCTGAAACAAAAGGAAGATATTCTACATGGAATGGTTACTTTCTCATTCTTCCCTCTCCTTAGGCCATGCATGGGCAATAATTTTCATGGGAGGGCCAATTAGTGATCTTTGGTTTGTTGTTATGGGCTGGCTCCACACTTGGAAGGGGGTGGGGCCTAGGACAGAAGGGACAGGGCTCGGGACTAGCCTCCCCTCCGAATGGGCTGGCCAGAGACTTTGAATTAAAAACACACCAAAGGGCTCGTAGCTCCTGGGTCTGCTGCTGTCATGTTACCTGGTAGCCGCCTGGGCTTACTTGCAGCTCTGATCTCTGCTGAGGTAGCATCATAACTGGGAACCGGGAGCAATTTAAATAGGATCCTGCTGCCTGAGCCACCGACTAGAAATTCAGTGACATGGGCAGCAGGATATAAATAGCAAGTATCCAGATCCAGATGGATCGAAGTGTTAGGAAGGCTGGATCCAGTCCACTGGCCACATTTTGACCAGCCCTGCCTTAGGCCTATGTTCCCAAAGTTGCATAAAACTTTCCCTTCATTTACAAATTTGCTTCCCTCAACAACAAGCAGCAGAAAATAACATGTGGCAATTTTGTTGATTAGCTGGATTTCCCATAGGTGTTTTGCATCCAACATTAAAGAGAGAGAGAACATATCTAAAATATTAAGAACAAAAGTCTCCTTTCAGGGATTCACATATGCTTGAGCCGCATCTAAACACACCCATGCAGCTGAATTCTCTTCAGTTATAACCACTGGGTTTTCAGGGATGTAAGTAAGGGAAGAATTTGGTTCATGAAGTATTATAGACTTGGGAACTCAGACTTAAGAAGTTAAGAAAGAAAAAGGAAAGTAAATGTTTTTGATGTCTGGGGCATTCATAATTCAATAACTCATTAGATGTCGGTGATCACTTTCCCTCTGGCATCCAAACAAAAGACACTGTTGTAAATCACACTGGATTGTGACATTGATTCTAGATTACAAAAACTAAACAGAGCTGCCACTGAATGGAAAATTCAAATGATTCCATCCTTACACTTGCAACAAAAATATCAGTAAATGGAAATCCCAAACTGTGACAATTTTTGAAAACAAGAATATAAACCAGGTTCATGAACAGTGAATATAGAAACTGGTATTATGTACTTGGCATTACAAAATGTCCTCATTTAAGCTAATGGGCAGCACAACAGAGAAACTGCTCAATAATTTGAATTCAGAGAAAGCAATCTGTATTGTTTCTGCCCAACAGCACAGTACATCAATTCTTTTCTTCAAGATATTGCATATTGATGGGATACTTTTCTACTGACAGGCTACAAAAAAATTAAGTCAGCACTTATCTAGTCAAAGTGGCTGAACGAATGGGAAGGTTAATGCCTCAAACTAGGTTTAAATTAGTTCACATTTCTTTAATAATTGCATTTTTGCATTAAACTTGTTTTATATAGGAAAATGTTTGATTCACAGTTCCTAAAGGCTAAGTTACGTGTGTGTGATGGAAGACTGCTACGCTTCAAAGACTATGAATTCAGATAAAAATTACCGTAACTTTCATAAGTTTTTGAAAGGTCAGTGAAGGGCTAGAAAGTTGCATGAAAACAAGACGAGCTATGGGGGGAAATAACCAGAAATGATAATGACCTTTAAGTTGATAAAGAATGAAAATCATAAAATACTTATCCATATGGAAGAGTAAAGGCTGTCATAAAAGGCTTGAACAACAGGATACTAAGTAAAATACCTCATTATGGCTGGAAATGATGAACTGGTACTGTACTAAAGCAAAAGATTTCTTCCATGGAAAAAACCTCCAGGAAATTTTCATTTAAAGAGTAATACTCCCCCTTCCCTCAGCATCTTTGGATTTGATCCTCTGAAGTTATGAGTACGCTATCATGGCCTACTATTGTAGGCCAACTGTTCAATACATATCTCCTTGCTAAACATGAATTAAAAATACAGAGACCGAAGACAAGAATATGACCTCATTATTTCCATTTTCTTTGTTATTTCTGTGAACACCATATTAGGCTTATGTTCCAATTGGCCATTCTCACCATTAAAATGACAGCCCTTAAAAGTTCAGTGTTTTGTGGATTTTGTAATCTGTGTATACACTAAGGAAATTATTTTACTAATAATTAACCATAGACCAGCAAACAGAATAGAGTTGTGCTTACATCTCTCTATGGGCTTGATTCAATGCCCACTGGAAAGACTGCCATTAATGTCACTGTGGTTTGAATCAGAGCCTACATAGATAAAGGTTCAGCCTCAAAGTGCTGACTTTGAGAGGTGTTGAAAATGATTAGCATATGAAAGGACTGCTTAGAATTTATCAGAATTATGACCAAAAAGTTAATGTGAAGTAACAATGAATGGGGAGAGGGAAATTCTTTTTTCACTTGGGAGAAGTCTTAGTTTAGCCCCTTAAAGGTCATTTCAGGTCTTAATCACACACCACCAGATTTCAGGTCTCTTTCATCAGTGTATTTTAGTCTTTGTTCCAGCACTTATTGCGGTTGGTATCTTTACTGACAATCCTTCCCTGTCCCAACCAGTACCCCCACTGGTTTCTGGTCAAGAGAAGAGAACTATCAGCAGATAGTGCTTCCTACCTCTGTCTTCATTCATGCTCTCAACACTCTCCCTTGAGCTCTTTCATCCTCTCAATATATGTGTTTCCTGCTGCTGGGGTTGCTTCCCCTTCAAATTAGCCTTTCATCTATAGTTCTACTCAATTGATCATCCAGTTATGTTTCAATTAACTTAAATTAGTGGGGATTTGACTGACAGGCCCAGAAATTGTTTTGCGGGGCCTCTGTGCTGCTTCCTTAATTAAATAAACAATAACTATAATAAAGAAATCTAGCAATAAATACAAGGTAAATAGGGTGAATGACCCATGATAGTTTAAGCCAGGGGCGGGGAACCTAAGGCTAGGGGCCGGATGCGAATCCCGGGTTGCCTGGATCCAGCATTGAAGAATGGTGCTGGTGCTCCAGGCCCCTCCCCCTCACACACCCTCCCCTTATGAGGCTGGAGCACACAAAATCTCTAGCCTGCCCCCCGCCCTTGGCTCTGGTGTGTGAGAAGAATGTGTGGGAGTGTCTTTCTCCTCAGTTGAGGGCCATGTCAGTGAGGGGGAGGTTGTTTTGTTTTTTTGGTTTTTTACTTCTCACTTGAGTGTGGCCCCTGACTGATTTTTCTGTGGGTCAGTGGATCTCAGCCCAAAAAAAAATTCCTCACCCCTAAGTTAAGATCAAATTGTATGTGAAACTCTGTCCACTCCCAACTACTGAGATGTGAATTAGGAGGCTATACAGGGAAAAGGAGAGGAAGGCTTCTCATCCAGGCCAGAGACAATCTGGAGCATTAGCTTAAAAGAGTTTTTCATAGCTCCTAATATGGTCATGGAGAACAGGGTGGGGAAAGTGGATTATCATAGGAGTCAATTACCATCCAGCCACAGACCTGGCCAGCTGCCTGCCTTCCCATCTCCTCTTAGAGTGAACGTCTCCATATTCCCTTCAATGATCACCTATTTATATGAAGAGTTCCAAATGTAATTGCTTTCCAACACCCTTGTCTTCTGTAAATCTGAACACCCTTATAATTTCAATTCCTTAGGAAAGTACTGCCCTCAGACCATTAGAGCAGAACTATTTGAAAAATGCAGAAACACTTATAATTTTGTAGGAAAAGTATTTACAAACTCTTTTTGCAGATTTGTCAAATTTATAATAAATTGGTTTTAAAAAGATAGGACATAAATCACTAAATTGTACTATACATTTAAAAAATCCAGCCCCAAAATTCCCAACCAACTCTCTTTCTGATCCCTTGTGTGTACATCCAAATTCTGGTTGCACAATGGAATTGTAGCTATACCACTACCAACTGCATGGTAAGAGAGGCTGGGGTGTGATCCCTCAGTTTTCTGGTGTAGCTCCCAGGTGGTTGCATGAGGTACAGTGATCTTTCCTGAACTCTTCCTGCCTCAGTGGAGCCCTTGATTCAGTTTTAAAGCAACTGAACAGCTGGCATGGCATAGAGCTTTCATTTCAAACATGGAATGGCTGTGCTGCTCACCTAACTGTTATAGAGGTACGTAGATTGTGGCTAAAGGCTGGTGTGAGAATGTGTGGCAAGGTTGTATTTTTGATTTCATTTAATCTTCTGGCTATTTATGTACTCAAATTATTACAAAAGAAAAATAACACTTACCACTACCATATGATAGGATGCCCAATACTAGCCACTCAGTCTCTGTCAGTTCAGCTCCACCTAGTCCACTTTGTAATCAGGAAAGGAGCAAACACTGGAAGTACAAGGAAACTTATATTATCATACTGTGATGGTGAGTCGGGGTTCCCCCTGATCGGTTGTTGCACAGCTTTGAGGGGGCCGGCACGGGCCCATTCTGTGTGGCCATACCAGCCCTTCCACTTCCCTTGAGCTCTGGGCAGGATCTCTCTTGCTGGGCCCATGAGCTCAGCGAGCCTTTCCTGGAAAGGAAGGATGTCTTCTGCCCCCGATGCTCCATCCAGGGCGGTCTCCCCCTCCCATAACTCTCTCAGCAAGCTCAGGGGGTCCTTCCCTCTTCTGCATCCTGGCTCTGTCGGGGAGAACCTGGCAGACCCTCAGGGTGCCTCCCTACATGCAGACAGCAGGTGGGGCAGGTACTTGTCCCAGTCCTGCGGGTGCCGGTGCATGAAGACCTCCAGCATCTGCTTCAGGATCCCCTGGAACCTCCTCACCAGCCAGCTGGATTGGGAGCCATACACTGGGGCCCAGGTGAGCTGGGCCTCATGCTTCTCCCACAAGCACCAGAGCGGGGCCAACATGGAGTGAATCCCACCCTGCTGAAAATGGTCAGCAATGCGTCTGCCACCATGTCTGCCTCGATAGAGAGCAGAGCCATGGCCTCGGGGCAGTTGGTAGCCAAATCCACTGCTACCAGGATGTATTGGTTCCCTGTCCGGGTCGCCTGGCTGATAGGCCCCACTATCTCTATTGCTGCCTTCCAGAACCACTCCTCTATATGGGGTAGGAGCCTCAAAGCAGCTTTCCTCCCATCTTGGGCCTTCCCCACCCTATGATAGGAGTCGCAGGACTGGCAATACCGTTGCACAGCCGCAAATATCGCTGGCCAGTAGAAGTTATGAAGCAGCCTCAGCCGGGTGCGCCGGATACCCCAGTGCCCTGCAAATGGGACACCATGGGCCAAAAACAGCATCTTACAGTGATACTTTTGGGGAACTACCAGCTGCCACTGCCCCACCCTATATCCCCACCTTCCCCAGGAGGGGAGCGGGGGGAGCCATTCCCAGTCCAGGAATCCCCTCTCCCACAGGAATCCAAGGGCCCTGGCTGTTTCTCTGGGGCATAGATGGCTGGTCCTTGTCTATTGAGCTCACCTCATAGGTGATTTTCTTCATTGCTCAGCCGAGAACCGGTCTCTGCGCAATTCCCTTTCTTTCCAGGATTCCCTTTCTCTCTGGGACTCCTGTTCATGCCGGACCGGCTGTCTGTGAACTCGTCTGCCAGCTTCCCGGCCTCCTGGGGGTTCTCTGGCCTCCGGTCCTTGAGCCACAGCCTCAGGCTGGGCAGGCATGCTTCATAAAACTGTTCCAGGATCATCAGTTTAAGGAGGTCCTCTGCGGTGTGGGTTCTGACCCCGAACACCCACTTGTAGCAGTATTGCACCAGGAGGGAGGCCATATCTACATAGGTCTCCCTTGGCTCCTTCTGCACCCTCCAGAACTTCTTACTGTATGTCATGGGGGTCAAGCAAAACTTGTCCAGCAGGGCCCCTTTGGCCCGTTTGTAGTTAGCTGGCTGTAGATCCTCCAGCTTGTTGAGCACACCTGAGGCCTCCTGATCTAGCAAGGGGGTGAGCTGTTGCAGCTGGTCAGCTGGGGGGATCTGGTGCAGTTCACAGGCCTACTCAAAGGAGCTTAGGAACCCGTCCATGTCCCCCATGTTTTTACATTGAGCCAACACGAGCTTCTCAAAGCATCTGGCCACCCCAGGCTCACTGGGGTCTTCCCCACTCACTGCAGCCGGGGCCCTTCAGCTTCTCCACTCTGCCATGGTCAGCTCATGTTGCTGTTGCTTCTCTCATTCCTGGTGTTCCTCTCTATAGTCCTCACGCTCCTTCTCTTGGGACTCTAACTCCTTTATCCGCAGCTCGATCTCCAGCTGCCGTAGCTCTGCTGGGATGGAACCCACCCTGAACGGTACCCACTGGCAGAGCAAGGTGGGCACCGCATCTCTCTGGTGGGCTCCAGCCCTCTGTCCGGTCTGAGAACCTGAGACGCTCCCAGGGGTTGTCTGGTTGCTTCCCGCTGGGACAGGATCCAGGCCACTGGATGGGTCATTCTGTTGCAGTCGGGCAATCAACTGGGTCTTGGTTGCTTTTCCCACAGTCAAGCCCCTCTCTCTGCACAGCCCCACAAGGTCTGCTTTCAGGAGTCGGGTATAGGCCATCTCCCTGCCGATCCTCGAGGTGTAGACTCACCGACCGAGTGCTGCAGTGCCCCAGGACTCCCAGGAATCGCTTCACTCTGCCTCCAGCACGTCTGGCTCTTGCAAGCCCCTTCTTTCTACTGCTCCTCACCAGTCACTGCTGGAAGCTCCATCCATGGGGTGCAGTGCATCCCACCCCTGAGACAGTGAGTCAGGATTCCCCCTGATCCTGCAGCCCCGTAGCAGCAAGAACAGACTCCGCCAGCCAGTAGAATAGAGAGGGTTTATTGCTTCTCCAGGATACAGCATAGCACAGACGTGATGTGGTTACAGGAGTCAGGGCCAGGATGTCTTTTGCCCTTCCTACACCCTCAGCCCTCAGCTTAGGCTATTTCCTTCATGTTTCCCTGTGAGCAACTGCCTCGCTCCCAGACCCTGCCCCCAAACCAGGTGTTTATCTCCACCTCCCTCCTTTTGTCTCTCCCTCAGGGGAAGAGCCTTGTTATCTGGTCAGGCTGGGCCTAGGTGTCTGGGCTAATACACGTGTGGGTGAGTCAGTGGGAATCACACATCATAGTGCAGGGGGACACTGGGTGTACATCTACACAACATGCCTCTGTCGGCAGAGGCATATAGATTTGTTTATTCAGCAAAGGTAAATGAAGCTGCGATTTAAATGATCGCGGCTTCATTTACATTTACATGGCTGCCGCGCTGAGCCGACAAACAGCTGATCAGCTGTTTGTCGGCTCACCGCTAATCTGGACGTTCCCCCTGTCGACATCAAAGCCCTTTGTCGGCAGCCCCGGTAAACCTCATTCCACGAGGAATAACGGGGCTGCCGACAAAGGGCTTTGATGTCAACAGGGGAAACGTCCAGACTAGCGGCGAGCCGACAAACAGCTGATCAGCTGTTTGTCAGCTCAGTGCGGCAGCCATGTAAATGTAAATGAAGCCGCGATCGTTTAAATCGCAGCTTCATTTACCTTTGCCTACAACCCTAATCTACATGCTTCTGCCGACAGAGGCATGTAGTCTAGACACAGCCCGGGTGACAGAGCAGACAGCACCCCCACTACGTCACACATACAAGAGACCAATGAAAAGTAATATCTTAAGAGAAATAGTCCTTTAATTAAGATGGCTGAATTTTTACTTGAAAACAAGTGGTAAGGGCAGTGGGTGGCAGAAAAGGAACAACCTTGATAGCCCTGGGATCCATTGATACCATGAGTGATCCTAAGGAAATATGGGGACAACTTACATTTATTGAAAGGACTGGTTGTCAGGGATAACTTGCCCAGTGTAATTTGTCAGGCTCACAGGTTGTTATGAGGATGGGGGGAGGGAGGGAGAGGGTTTGCGAGGTGGGGGGGAAATTGAACAGTGAAGGAGGATGGGAAAGGGAAGGACACTTGCATACCAGTATGGATGGGGTGGAGAACGAAGGAGATCTGGATGTGTTGGATTAAAAGATAGGTCACTTTGGTCTGGAAGGGGATATTAGCAGGATATATTGAATTTTGTTGATGTTGCTTCATTCCTGCACCCCCCAGGCAGGGGATTTCTATGGTTCTCTCTCGCTCTCTCTCTCTCTGAGTGATGTCTGCCATTATAATGTATATTATCTGGGATGGGGCTATCTTCTTCTCCGTTTGGTGAGCACTGAGTGAATTTTAGGTGCTCCTGAAACATCAACAATAAATTATACTGATTTGTTATTTTCGGTGCAGACAGATCCAATACCCAATGCAGTCATGGCAATATTTCCATTGAATTAACAAGCCTTTGGATCTCGGCTTCAGTTAGTTCTTCTTGTTTGTTCATGTGGGTGAACGGGAGAAAAAAAATTGAAAAAGGAACTATGTGACGGCTAAACTAAAAAAGTCATCATGACAAAAACATCATCTGAAACTCTTTTCTTTGTAAATTGACTTTACATCAGATCACTGACATCCTTTCATTGACCATAAAAAATTCAAGATGGATAGATCTATGAAAATGTGATGTGTTATAATTAACTGTCCCAAGCCTTTGATTGTTAAATGTCCAGACTATGTTTTTATTCAGCCATGTCTGTAAGAGCTTTAATCCCATTTTTATTATGTATCTCAGCTGCTTCATTTATTGCTTGTTTGCTTTAATGGGTCTTATTGCCAGTATTCCTTCTTATATTCTGAGACTGATATAATTGTGTTTTCTGTACAGAACTTGAAGAAAAATATTGCCAGTCTTTGGATGTTATGAAACAAGTAGACTTGTATCATAAATACCATGTTTATCAAAATTGTATCGGCTCAAATCAAGATGACACATCATTTTTTAGATGGGTTTTGGAATCATACAATTCACTAAAAAGTAAATCAGATAGTCAGTTTGATTTTCCATAACATGAAAGATCCCTCAGAGGACTTCTGACATTTTAAATAAATCTGATTGCTTATTTCCAAAGAGCCTTGTGTTTCATTAATGACCATCAAACATCTTTTTCCACAGAATGTAGGCAATATTTTTTCACTGACATTAACATGATATAACAAAATTAAAATGAATATTTCCTGAGGACAGATGGTAGGACACAGCTTCAAGGACTGTTTGTAGACATTATGCAGGACTCATATTTTAAGCAGCTGATATGGTAATCAGAGTAGTTATAATAGGAACTTGATCATATTACTATTCACTTTTAGTAGCCTCTGATCAATTCACAAGACATGACATGCATTTTGAAAAGCTCTTCAAAAATTGGTTAGAAAACTTGCAAAGAAATGCCAAAGTTTGCCAAATAGAGAAGCCCTTACATTAACATGGCACACATGTAATGATGAGTTTTTTAGCAAAGACACTTTAAAAGAACTAAAGACATCTGGGTTCAGTTATTAGATCAGCTGAAACTACCTCTGTGACTTTCAGCAAGTCACATTGCTCAAGGTTCTCAAAAGGGTGTGATTATATGTGACACCTAAATCCATGCTTAGCACCCAAATAAATATTGTTACTGGCCTGTACTTGCTGTGTTGGCCTAGATGTAGGGACCAAGACTTTGCCCCTCATCCACCACGTTCCCACCCATTGCCAGCCATCTTGGTTTCTGTTCATTCCCACCTTTGCATCACTTCACCTACTCTTGGGGTGAGGGATAGAATAAATGGATGTGCCAGGGTTGCAAACTGAAATAGAGGTCTTACTTCCCTGCCAGGGAATGTAGCCCAAGTTACAAATAGCTGTTAAGAATCTAATTGTCCTAAGGAGAGATGTCCGCACAAGTATCCATACAAACTGTGCACTCGGATACCCTCAAGAAACCTTATTCAAAAGCCACAGTGAATTTGTCAGAGAAGAGGAAAGCTTATAGATATCTACATAAACTGAAAATGTTGTTACAAGGTTATAGCTGTCACCATTAAAAATGAAATTAACCTTTGACCCATATAGCCCTCAGGTAAGCTGTACTAAGAGGCTACGTCTAGACTACAAGCCTCTTTCGAAAAAGCAAGCCGGTTTTTTGAAAGAGAGTATCCAGGCAGTCTGGATGCTCTCTTTCGAAAAAGCACAGTTCGCATTACATAGTGCCTTTTTTTGGCAAAGAGCCAAGATAGCAGTGGCTCCAGCGCGAAGAGCTGAGGCAAAGTTGTTGAGCAAAAAGGATTGCCCCTTTTGCCCCAGGTCACGTTTGGTTGAGCAAAAAGAAAAAAACCCCACATTTAAATGCATTTTGAGGCTTTCATGGCCATGCTGGATAGCTCCGCTGTCCAGGTCAGCATAGGGAGCTGAGATGAGAGGGCTGTTTTGGGAGGCATGAGGGCAGCTTACAAGCCATGGGAGGGGGGGCTTCGTGAGCTGCATCTGGGAGGAAGGGGGGGAAAGAGCAGCATGTGGCTTGCAAGCCTCGGGTTGGCCAGGCTGCAGGAAAGCATGCTAGTACATAGCTAAAATTGGCCACAAACTAATTGAAAACTAGTAGCAGAAGCATGAATATGCAAAAGAATGGTAATCCATAAATGGAAAAAAATAGCACATTTTCTGAAAAGTCAGGTGCACAAGTTAATGTTGCCCTCAGGAAACTTTAACTTATTCATCAGCACTTAGAGAACTTGTGCAAATATGTTCACCTCACAGAAAGGTATCAACCATCTCCTGGTTCCACCCACTATGCAGCCTATTTAATATTGCATAGACAAAGGAGACCCAGGTATTTTACTAAATACTGTGACAGGTTAAGGGGCAATTGGGTGCTGATGACCATGGCCATTACAGTTTTACCAGCTTTTGTGCTTTGTTAGCATTGTCTGTAGGATTTTGTGGCAAAGATTAATGTGCCTCTGTTTTGGGCTCGAGGCAAAATATATTTACCTATTTATGTATTTTCAAGGCCTAATTGTCAACTCTCATCACAGTCAGTCTTTGAAGGCAACTTTTTTTGCGCCCACAAATAACTACTCAACATCTTGCACCAGCAATGAGGCATGGGCACAAATATTAGAAGACTAAATAACACCTGATTTATGGGTGAGCGTATGTAAATTCAAAACCTATTAGTATTTGAACCTGCAATGAATATCTGGTACACATATGGACCAATGACAGCAATGGGCCATTTTGGAAAATATAGACTTTCATATATCATTGTATCATGAGAGGTCATTATTCATAATTCCATAAGAAAGATGATGAGTGTAATCCTAATAACTGAAATGTATATTTTAATGAATGCACTTTTATGGTTCAATTGATACTCTAAAAATAAAAACACCCTGTAATAAAATCCAGGTTCACCACATTGTATCCTTTGCTGAATCAGGCTCTTCTGCTAATATAATAGCCTGGTACATCCTAATATTTAAACCCTGTTGTTAGCAGCATGCAGTCTACCTCATGTAAGTCAAGGGCACTTGTAAGTGTGCATCTGAGACTGATGTTTGTTTCTGTGGTGAGAATCTGAAAGTCAAATCAAATGTTTGAGTCACTGTTATACTAAACACAATAGTCCCCATATACAATAATTTATGGAAATTTCTCCAACAACATAATCAGTATTGATTTAGGAAGGTTCTCATATAATTCTTCTGACAGCAGGACCATTTGTTCAGAGTACTGCACCTTGCTTTATCCAATGAGATTACTCTATACACCACTCTAAAAAACTCACACACATGCTGTATGCACTTATTGAAGGTCAGATCAATGTAAGAGACATTGTATTAACACTTTCGTCCAGCTGTGCCCATTTCATGGCCAATTTATAGCCAGCATGTAATTTACTTTTTTGCTGGATTTGCCCAAGGTATGTTGTAGTATTATGTAATAGGGACTCTGGTCCAGAGTAAAATGGAATTATTCCAGAATTATGTAACTTGGATCAAAATCTAACACCTGGCCTGTATTTTTAATTATCAATGAGACATGGATTGAGGGATGCTTGTATATGTGGGAAAAGTGCATTGTAATTAGAATCATAGTCCAAAAATTGACTACAACAATAACAAAACAGTAAAACCAACAAAACAAAACAAAAAATAATTAATGAGATGATAGCTCAAGTTTTAAAACTTCTGATCTCGTTTTATTTAAATTGTGTCTCTTTTGCTAAATCTCTAGAGATTTAAGAATAAAGCCTACTCTGAAGACTGTGGGATATATTCTCTCAGTTACACACATATAAATTCAGTGTTAATCAGTGGAAATGAATGGAGTTAATGGTATTTTATACCAATGGAAAATAATTTATCTTCTGTCAATTGCAATACAATGTATCATCTCATAGTATCAATTGTGTTATCTTACAAAATTATATAGAATATTATAAAGATATCCCATAATTTAAAATATACATGAAGTGCAGAATTATGCAAATGGACATAATTGTACAAATACAAGCTATCCTCTATAGTTTTAGAAGTGCAAAGAAGCAGAGTGTTAACATTCAACTTGCAACATTACATCTGTACTTTTGGTGCTAAATTTCTGTGTCTTTGTAATGAGGCTGAAATTTTCCATGGACTATTTCATAGAGGTAGCTGAGTATTCAAGATATTTTTTAAAATTAAGGGTTATGCAAAAAGTAGCAATATTGACAACATTATTTATTTGGCAAACAGTAGTTTATCAGTTTGAACTCTAAATAAAATATAATTGAGGGTTTCTGGGTAGTATTTGGACCAGATACTTAAGCATCTTAAATAACATAGACCCACTAGAGTCAATGGATTTACACTGCTTTACACAACTGAGAATCCATTCCATAATCTCATTTTAAATAAATATTCTTGGAAGTAAGGGAGGTTCTTGTCCAGCGGCGATAAAGGTTAAGTGTTGATAATACTGTGGTAAATTAAAGTCCCAGTGGCATAAGCACCAAAGACAATGATTTCTTGCCATTACAGTTTAATCCTTACTACTTATTCAATTTTCCTGATATATCAGCTTGTCTCTTTAAAGCAGTCTCCTGGGGTAGGTGGGGGGAGATAATATTTCTTTTTCACTTTGGCGAGGCTTTCTTACTCTAGAATTGATTTCACATTTTAAAGTTCACCTGTATCCAAGCAGAACAAAAACAATTTACAAATAGTAGAAGTCTGAATCTTTCAAAATGAGATCTATTTACTTTGGTACGTGCAGCTATTCATCCATACTGACTTCAGTGTATCAGGACAAGCTACATACCTACTATAAGTAACAGACAAATGCTATCTTAGGAAAGGCTATTGTATTTCACTGTAAGATTTTTATTCCTCTACTGAGTTACTATGTAAGCTGAAGCCCAGGGTTTGTCATTCTTTTAACATCATTTATTGATGATCCTTCTTGTGACTTTAGAAAATTGCAGCATTTAAAAAAATCTGTCCACAAAGTTGTTAATGTATTAGCTTCTTCATTCTGTCTGTGTTTGTTTGTTGGTTTTCCTTCCTGATCTTTTGTAAACCTGTTGAGTTCTTCCATAAAGAGTGCTTTACAAATTCCAGAGTTATTGACTCGAGTCCCACGACTTGAACTTGAGTCTGACTTAAGTCTCCTAGGTGACTCGACTCGGGTTCATTGTTTGTGACCTGAGACTCGACTTGAGACTTGCTAATTTTAAATCGACTTGGTGAAAAAATTGTCTGAAAATGCCGATATTGATGGCTTATACAAAAGTGACTTGACATTTTAAAAATTAAGACTTGAGACTTGACTTGGGACTTGACTCGAAAGTGACTTTAGGGACTTGAGACTTGAAATGTAGTGACTTGAGACTCGACTTGGACTTGACAATGATGACTTGAAGACAACACTGACAAATTCTATGTTACATATTGATCAACTCTAAGAAAACAAGACCCATTTCAGTTTGCTTTTTAAAAGAAATCTAGAATAGAGATCATAAAGCTACAGAAGGCCATTTGGCAGTAGCGTATTCAAGGGTAAACTCAAGTAAAATTATTGAAGGAACATGAAGTTTAATTTAGATTACCGGTAGTTCGGAATAGGCACCCTAGTCCGAACTACCTAGTTCGAGCCCCGTGTAGCCGCGCTGCACGGGGTTTGAAGCAGCGGGGATTTAAAAATGGCGGCTCCCCGCTTATGCAAATGAAGCCCGGGAAATTCAAATCCCGGGCTTCATTTGCAAGTGCGGTATGCCTACATTACCCCGCTAGTTCGAACTAGCGGGGTAGTGTAGACATACCCTGAGATCCTTACTCATCCAGCTTGGTCTAACACACCTACCTATAAATTTTTCCCCTTTCTTGGGATACAGGCTTCTGATAACTTCTGCAACTTTAACTTAAAATAATCCCAGGCCTCCTCTGCCTTTAGATCCGTAAATTCTTTAGTCCAATCCACTTCCCTGACTAATTTCCTTAATTTATTAAAGTTAGCCCTTTTGAAATAAAAAACCCTAGTCTCAGATTTATTTTTGTTTATCCTTACATTTAGTTTGAACAGAATTAGCTCATGATCGCTCGAGCCAAGGTTGTCCCCTACAACCATTTCATCTATGAGGTCCTCACTACTCACCAAAACCAAATCTAAAATGGCATCCCTCCCTGTTGGTTCAGCACCTACTTGATGAAGGAATTCATCAGCTATCACATCTAAGAAAATCTGAGCCCTATTATTATTACTAGCACTTGTTCTCCAGTCTATATCTTGAAAGTTGAAGTCTCCCATGATTATGCAGTTTCCATTAGTATTTACTTCATTAAAAACATTAAAGAGGTCTCTATCCATATCCATATTATATCCCGGTGGTCTATAGCACACCCCAAGTACTATCCCAGGGGAGGATCTGATAGTTTTCTTCCCCAATGTGATTTTTGACCAGACAGACTCTGTCTTGATCCTGCTTCCATCTGCATATCTAAGCTTTCCCCTTCAGCCACCTCATGCCTTTGCTCCATCTTCTGCTCGAACCCCCTTCTAAACTCGACCAGAGTTTCCACCTGCATTTCCAATCCTCAGATCTTTTCTTCCATCAGCTCTCTCAGGTGGCACTTCATGCAAACAAAACTCCTTTCAGGTACCCCCTCCACAATCATGTACATCCTGCAGCTGCCACATCCAATCATCCTCCTTGTGTCCTCTACTGCTTGGGTCATGGCCACTAATGCCTCTGTGTTTCATAAGCCTTCTCCTTAAATCCTGTTAGTCTGGCAAACACAAAAACAAACCAAAACACCCCCTCCACAACAAAAACAAACCCCAAACAAGTTCCACAATCCAAACTCCCCTTATAAACTCCCACTCAAATGCCCCAGTTTACAGCTCTGTTTGCTGACTCCTGTGCTGCTGCAGATATCTGTGCTACTGCCTGACTGGATGGCTACCTTTATAGGACCCCTAATCAGCAAAGCCCTGCCCCCTAATCAGGACTCAGTTTCTCTCATAGCACACTGCCCCTACTGTTTCTCTCATAGCACACTGCCCCTACAAACAATACAAATACAAAACCAAATACAAACTTATCCTCCAACAGAACAGAACTCCCACCCCACTCAAACTCCCCTGTTTACAGCTCTGTTTTCTGACTCCTGTGCCGCTACAGCTGTGTGTCCAAATATGACACCATTTCAGTTTTTGGTAGCTGCATATCTGGATGTGATTAAAAATTTAGTGGTTTAAAACTAGAATTTGTCAAATACTTTCCAATGTACATATGGATTTTCAACTAAACATTTCTATGGATTTGCTTTCCACATAAAATTTCAACTGTTGTCTGAAAGCCAAATCACCAAACATTCAGTTTACAGCTTTTCAACAAACTAAAATATTCCATGGGAAAAAAAAAAAATCCCTCATTTTTATAAGTACACAACAATGTGCAAATATTGTTTTAATCAATTTCAGGGTTGAAACAGTTTTTTTGTTTATTAAAATATCTTAATTATAATAGGTTACAATTGCATTTTCAATCCAATGCTCCATTATAATATGCTAAAGTTTTCCCTCATTAGACAAACCTCCATTCATTCTGCAGTTAATAGACATATTTTACTTGATTTGTTGCTCTCAGAGGAAGTTCTGGCAGAATGTTCTGACCTATAATCTGTACTTAAGGGTTCAGCAGCTTTTTAGGAACATTGACTGAGACTTTATTAATCTCCAATAAACTCGACTCTTCCACTTCATTTCATGGCTGAATATAACAGTATTTGCTTCCAAGACTCATTATAGAAGGCATTGCGACAGTCAAAGTTATGTCCCTGGCATAATTGAAATGGGCTTTGTTTATCTGCTTGCTTCTATGTACCAGTGGCCATACAATAAATACTTTCTCTGTTGTGCAGTCTATTTATTTCTGCAAAATTACATGTAAATTACTAACAGAAAAATATTCAAGTGAAATGTCAGTCACAGATTACATCTGATGATAGAACAGTAAATCCTCTGAATTTGAAAATATCCTAAAACAAACACAAATAGAAACAATGACCTTTCACAAAGGGGAGCTGACTTGACAATTGCCAGTACCATCCAACCTGCTATGCTCCTCAGGGAATTCTGTGCCCCCAAAAAAGTATGTTCACAAGATTTTAAAATTCTGTAAAATTCTGCAGATTTTATTTGTCAACAAATAAATGTAGAAGGTTCAGTCTGGCAATAAGAGCACAGGCTGCTTGGACATGGGAGATCCCTGTAGACTTCCCTGGGAAATGGACCTGGATGTGAGGCTTCATTTGCAGCATTTGCATTTGACACAGTGCAAAGACTAGGCCCACCCCAGCAAACCCCGTGGTCCTATGTTTCCATGTCACTGTCATGCACCAAGATAGCAAATGAGAGGGAGGGAATCTTGCACACATACCAGGTCCAGGGAAAGGTAGGTTGAGGCAGGCAGATGTAGGACAGGCAGGATCCAAGTGTGGAGATGCTTAGTATGCTGAGATCCAGGGGTGGGGTGAGAAGGTTCTGTGTGGGAAAATCTGGGTGTGGGCAGCTCAATGGTGGGTCTGTAGAGGGGGACAATGGGAGTCTATAGGACTAGGTGGAGCTCAAGAAGGGGGTCTGGGTAGTATACCTTAGTGCTTGGCTGTAAACGATGGATCATGTGGTGTGTCCAGGATGGAAGCTGGAGGTGTGTAGGTAGGCATAGTGCTCCATAGGTTTTCGGTATAGGGTAGTGTTTAGGTGACCATCACTTATTTGCAATGCCCCTCTGCTGTATACATCGGCCGAACTGGACAGTATCTACGTAAAAGAATAAACAGTCATACATCAGATATCAGGAATGGCAATACACAAAAACCTGTTGGAGAAAATTTCAATCTTCCTGGACACACAGTAGCAGATTTAAAAGTAGCTATCGTGCAACAAAAAAAATTCAAGAACAGACTTTGAAGAGAAACTGCAGAGCTACAATTCATCTGCAAATTTGATACTATCAGTTTAGGATTAAACAAAGACTGAATGGCTAGCCAACTACAAAAGCAGTTTCTCCTATTCTGGTGTTCACACCTCCACATCAGCTGCTAGAGCTGGGACTCATTCTCCCTGACTGAATTGACCTCGTTATCTCTAGCCTTACTCTTGATTGGAACTCTTTTCTTATGCCTATGGCTCCTCTGGAGATAAGAAGCAATGGTTACAGAAAGTGGGGCAGGGGAGGGGAGGTGTTAAGGGAAGGGCTGTGTGCAGTCAGAGCAGTTTCTGAGAGTGAGCTGAAGGAGAAGATAAGTCCTGTCCTCCTCTGCTGATAACCCAGCTGGGACTAGCAGCTCATCCCAGCACAGGATAGGAGCCACCAGCTCTCCTCCACTCCTTGCAGTGATTTACTTCTCCATTGGCTACTCTGGATCCCAAAACAATGCACCCATGCTGCTGGAGAGGGGAGCATAAACACTCTTAAGGCTTTCCTTTGTTTCCCTGTCAGACATCATTCTTCTTCAGGAAAGCATAGAAAACTCTGGGGGCCATGAATACCACATGCCCACAGTGGTATGGAATTCCCCCCAAGAGTAATGCTAATTTTTAGTTCAGATAAACTTTGAACTATGTGCTAGGACAATATTATCTATAGAAGTATATGAACAAATCTGGCATGACCTGACCAAAAGTGATATCTTAACTATGTGCTGGAAGAAAGCATGTGGTAACCTTTAATTGCTCTTGAAGGTATCTGGTTTCACTTCCACAGATTCCCTGAGTGACCTTCTTTAAGTCATTAACCACTTTTGTCTCAATTTCTACATAATAAATTAAATATTGATGCTGGCTAAGGCCTTTTAAAAGTCTCACGTGCAAGATGCTGCACAGGAATTAAGTTCTATTACATTGTGCCTTCATTTTTCATATCCTTGTGGATCAAGCATGTGTACCAGGAAAAGAATTCTTCATAGAAGTTATTCCAAACACATGTTGGAATAAACAAGACTCAAATGTTTAGAGAGGAGCTGTCTGTCTACCTATCAATTTATGCAGCATAATCAGAGCTCCAAAGATCAGAAATTTACAGATGATCCAGAGATTTCAATGCAAATTCCAGCGTGTCAATATGTGATGCTCCTTGAGGGACTTTGGACATTAACAATGATGCTTTTGTTTTTTATACCCCCTTTCCTCTGTTAGTGTCAAAATATGTTACATACATGAATGAAGTAAAGCTTCACAACAGCCTCATGATGAACACAAGGGAGAAATAGGAATCACCGAATTCCTCACTTTCTACTGAAGTTGACCTACCTTAGCAATCTTCTTTAAAAATTCACAGCAGCAGCACAGAAAGAATGTGAAAACATAATACCATATTCAATTAAAACTGCAACAGTTTGAATAGGCAGAATGCAACTGAGCTGCAATTTGCACAGAACACTAGTAGGAGGGTATGTCTACACAGCATCATTATTTTGGAATAACTGACATTATTCCGAGATAAGAAAGAGTGTGCCTATTCTACAAGCCTTTATTTTGAAATAATGTCCATCTGGAGGACTTCTTACTCATGGTAGCCCTTATTTTACGAGAAGTAAGGGAAGTCAAAGGAAGAGTGCCAAAAGCCAAACTATGCTATTTTGACTTTAGCTATGCAATTGAAGTGGCTGAAGTGCGTACCTTATTCTGACTTAGTCCTGCTTTGGGCTGGGGGCTGGACTTGATGACCTCCTGAGCTCTATGATTCTATGACTTTAGCCCAGAGTGGGCAAAAGGGCCACCATAGGCCAGATCCGGACTGCCAAGAGTGTTGATCTGGCCTGTGGAGGCCCTGCCGCTTCCCTGTCCCAAAGCCAATTGGGACCTAGGGGTGGGGGAGCATGTGAAACTTCTTCCTGCCCTACGAGGAGCACGATGCACTTTAAAGTGCTAAGTGCTCTTCACAGGGTAGGAGGAGATGTCACTCACTCCTCCGTCTCCAAGCCCTGATTGGCCTGGGGTTGGGAGGAGCACACAAAGTTTCCTCTCCCCTCCCCCTCTCCCTCCCCCTCCTCCTTCCTCCCACTGCAAGGAGCACATGGCACTTCAAAGTGCTGTACGTTGGTGCAGGGTGGGGACAGGGTGAAGGAAGCTTTGCACAGCTCCCCTGCCCCCAGGCCCTGATTGGGCAGGGGGAGCACTCAATGCTTCCTCCTGCCCTGCGAGAAGCTTGTAGCATTTTGAAGTGCCACATGCTCCTCGCAGGGCAGGGACAGGGCTGGAGGAGGCTTTGGGCACTCCCCCCACCCCCAGGCCAATCAGGGCCTAGGGGTGGGGGAGTTGTGCAAAGCTTGCTTCGCCCTGCCCCAGCCCTGCGAGTAGCGGCACATCAAAATGCCATGTGCTCCGTGCAGGGCAGGAGGAGGCTTCAAGCACTCCTCTGTCTCCAGGCCCTGATTGGACTGGGGGTGAGGGAGAGCCCAAAGCCTCCATCTGCCCTACCTCAGCCCTGCTAGAAACATGCTGCAGGGCACAGTGTGGTACCTAGTGGAAAATGGGGAGGGAAAAGGGGCTCTTCCACCCCCAGACCAATCACAGTCTGTGGGTGGGGTAGCCAAGAAGCATACTGGCCCTTCCTCTTCTGATTTGGGTCCTACCCATTCCAGGTGGCCTGGGGGCATTTCAAAACTTTTTATAGCAGCCCCTGGCCAAAGATTATTGCCCACCATTTCATTAGCCCTATTTTGTAGGCATACCCTGAGTGCCCCCATTCTTTATGAAAAATCTCATGAAAATCTGAAATAAAAGCTGTTACTAGAAATTTAGTTTTATGTTTTATGTAAAAAAATGAGGCCAGATTAATTGAGGCTGTGAAGGCAATTGAAAATTGCACTTCTTTGCCAGCCTCGTGATTTGTACTCCAGAGAGGCTTACTGGTAGTTGGAAGACAGGTAATATTTCTATCTTCCCTTGGGGCTTATTAGATATTTGACTATAAAATATGATGTTTGCACAGATAAATAAGATCCCCAAATAAGGTCCCCAAAGCATTTATTCTTCTCAGAACATTCAATACTGTTTCTTGTTTTAAATGAAATGTAATATTTCTGAAGAGCCAAATTCTGCCCTCGGACTTTCATGTATGGGGCCTAATGATGTCATTAAACTGCTTGCTTAAATTTCTTGGACATTTTACTTAACACATTCTTGATACAGAATTGCTACACAAATGCCCCTTGGTGTGAATTCATCACAGAACACAGGGGTGTATTTTTGCTCTTGAGGAGTCTAGACATTAGACTATAATTCAGTCACTATAATGAAAACTTGTTCAACACTTCCACTAGTGTTGAACATCTCTAGTCTGACACACTCTTGTCCAGCAACATCTGTGGTCCAGCATGATTTTAGTTAGCTGGATATATACTTATAGGTGTGGCCAAGTTTTCCAAGGTCCCATAAAGTTTGTTTAGAGCCACAAGTCCTTGGCTTTCAGTATTCTGTGCTATTTGTCTCTAATTTAGCCCTAAATGTCTTCTAAGATCCCATTAAGCAGTGGAAGTGTTAGTAGTGCTGCTAGACAATACTGCCATCCCATGATTTGGTCAATTCTCTGGTTAGGCACTAGTCAGGTCCTGAGGGTGCCAGGCTAGAGAAGTTCAACCTGTACTACTGTTTTGATAATATTCCAAATAATATACCTTTTTAAAAATTGTATCTGATGTTTTTTGTCATTTTCAGTCTTTCATACTGAAATAGAAGACATTTTACTGGTGTCACATTCAGGAATGGAGGGTTAGCTTTTCAAACACCTAAATGAGTGGCCAGATTTTCAAAAGTGCTGAGCACTTAGCAGCTTCTGTTGTGTCTAGCTCATTTCAGTGCCTAAGTGAAAGCTTTAGAGTTCACATTAATTGAAAGAAACTGGGGATTTCTGCAGTATCCACAAATAGTAAGAGAAAGACTGAGATGTGTGGCTAATGTATTTCATAGCCTTTTATAAAGAAGTTTAGAAAGGGGAAAAAACACAAATGGTTTCATGTAGAAAGCAGGAGCATGCCATATCCAGAGTACTACGGCTATTACTATTCCTCTTTCAGAGGCACAGTTATCACTTGCTGACATCACAAGTAAAGTGCTTCAGGCAAAGTCTATTGTAGAGCTATCTGATGTAGTGCACTGTTTCTTAATTATGATCAGAACAGTGCTAAGTTCTGATCAACAGCCTATATTGTACTATCTTTGTACTATGAAAAGTTGAAAGTGATGTAAATGGATAAGAAAAAAATAGTTATATTGTGCTGTGCTTTTAACACAAGAGTAATTTTGTAAAATGCGGAGGACATTCTTTATGACTGAAGCTATTATTGCACTTCTTCTGATACAAAACAAATGTACTAGCTTTCATCATTATACAATATACCTCTTTAAAATGCTCTTTTCAAGGCCTGATCTTGCAAGGTACTAACTATCACGATTATAACAGCTGGTCATACCTCTCTGCGTACAACTCTCATATGTCACACCTCATGCTTTTACTTTTTCTGGGGTGGAATTCCATAGTTCTTCCACATTTAGACCAGGTTCTGGGCTAAAAGACCCTTTGTATTGACCATGTTTACCCAGCAAACCCAAATTGATTTTTTATCTGTGGCTCTTCTCTGTGAATCTGTGATCAGGGGCATACAATGACCAAACACCCTTCTCAAACAAAAGTATTGTTTGAACAAAATGGTAGGAATAAAACAGAATATTAAAAAAGGGTTTTAAATAAAAACATGGTTCTCAAACATGCATATCTTACCCAGAGTACTGTGTCCTTGAATAGAGATCTGGAGCAGACTTCTTTTTCCAGTTACCCTCCCCTTCCTGTGGTTCTGGAACTTCAAATGGGTAGTTGAGTTAGTCTGTAACAGGAAAAACTTAAAAAACAACAAATAGTCTACTAGTCTCTAGTAGCACCTTAAAGACTCACAAAACATGTAGATGGTATCATGAGCTGTCAGTCTTCTTAAAACAGCCTCTCTTACAACCTAGAGAGAGAGTCACTTTTTATTCAGCCAGGTTCTTTGTTCTCTTCCCCTTTGTGGGCATTTGCCCTGTTGTTCTGTTTGGCTGGCTCATCAGGAGATGGAGCATTTCTCCTCATGGCCAGTGACTTTTCCCCTTGTCTTGTAACAATCCCCAAGTGTTTTATGAGGAAATGCTTATCCTGAGATGTTTTTGTCTTCCTGTTAGTTTCATAACAGCCCTGTGGATTTAACTCAATATATTAATAGATAGTAAACATCCTGATAATCAGGTGAGCATACAATATTCATAAATTATTACACAGCAGTCCCTCTTAGGCCATACTAATCACTTCCTGGTAGGTACTGAGTGTCCTTAACTCATAATGGATAAAAACCCTGAGCCCTTTACATTGTGCTTTTGTTTTTAATACTTAGTCATCACACAGGTGAAGCTCCCATTGAAAACAATAACAAATTCACTGCAATAAGAACTGGTACAGGGAGAGCTGTTTCTTCCATAGGACAATTCAGAGCAATTGCCCCAGACCCCATGCTTTGGGTGCCCCCACACTTATGGGGGTGCAGACAGTCTGGCACCAGTGCCAGAAGCAGAGCTAACCAGCTGTAGTCCTCTGTGCTCTGTTGGCTCCAAATGCCACTTGGAAGAGGTGGCTTTGAGGAAAGGGTAGAGAGAAGCAGGAAAAGGCAGAGCCGGGACAGAGCAAAGGCAGGGACTTGGGGGGAAGAGATGGAGTGCTGGTGGGTGAGAGCAGAGAAGGGGAAGAACAAGGAGGAATGGGGCCTGTGGAAATGGGGATTGTCCCAGATCCTGAGCTTCCCTAGGCACAGCCCTGGTACAGGCCTCAGGATTTGGCCCACTGACCTCAGTTGAATTTTAAATTGCCCAGCTCAGCTTGGAAGACTGGACACAGGTTACAAGACAAACTCTTAAGGATCAACACTGACCTCATCCAAGTCAATGTGAAGGCCCCTATTGCCGTCCTTGGAACAGAAACAGGCCCTGAGACAGCAAGATTGGCATTATTGCAATTTGCAGAATTTTTAAACATTCTTTACTGCACAGTGTAAGTACAAATGACAAGTAGCAATCCAAAAGAAAGAAAACAATAAAAAAAAACAATCATAGATAAATAAGTCGCTCCTGATGTAGCTTTCCATGATTTGATTATACATGTATAACAATCCAATCTGCTCTCCGTGCATAGCCTAAGTGAGCTATAATTTTGGGGGGTAAAAATGTCTAGACAACATTGTTGGCAATTGATAGGTTACTGCATAATATATCAATAGTGTTAGCACTGGATAAACATAAACCTACGATGGTTATGGGAAATACTATTAAACTTTCGGCCACTGAGTGTGCTTTCATTTAACATTTTGCTCCATATGGCCCCTTTCAGATAAACTATTTCTTCTGACAGCAGTTTGTACTTAGAGAATTATCTACGTTATAAACTAGAATATTTTGAAAAAAAATGTAATCTTATTTAAACTCTCCCATTCCCATTCCACTGTTCCAGAGATACTTGTATCTCAGGAACACTTCATACACAAGATCATTTAAACTAATGTTTAGGTTTTAAATATTTAATTAATAAATTACAATGATATACTGCATTTATATACAGGTAATGTGATTTTCAGCATGGGTCCAAATCACCACTTAATTTCTGTATTCAAAGTTTAGGGACAGATTACCAATCACTGCTGAAGTCTTTTTTTTTTTTAATCAGAAAGGGATCTTAAACTAGCCAAGCATGGATCAGGGAAACAGAAACATGTCTGAATGACACCCCACCTTTTTTCCTCTTAGTTGCACTGACACATAAAGATATAGTTCTTACCTGAGTCTTGTGTTGGTTCCCTCAGTTAATTTTGCATATAGTATATCTGTAGATAAGATGCATTTGGCTACACCAGCTACATTTGTAACTGTGACATAGGACAGTGGTCCCTAAACTTTTTTTATTCCATGGACCAGCAAACCCATTCACAAACTTTTGGTAGACTGGCACAATTCATTTGCATATTTGCATATTAATTATGCACCTAATACATACGCAAATGACATGTTACCAGTCTGCCAAAAAACCCCAGCTCCCAGAGCCACTGCAAACAGCCAGCTTCCACTCCGACAGTCACCATTTGGCAGGCGGTTGCCACAGCTAAAGTTAGCTGCTCACGGTGGCTCTGGGGGCTGGGGCTGGGGTAAACCCTGACCCCTGGATCCCGCCAGTGTCAGCCCTAACAACTAGAGTCCCCCACCCCTCCACTACCCACTAGTACCAGTCACTAAACTGAGAATCCCCTGAATCCAACCCCCACAGTACCAGCACCTCACTCTCAGATCTCCCCAGTGCCAGCCCTCCATCCCCAATGCCTCAGGTCCAGCCTCTTGCCCCTTAGAGCTCCCACCACCAGACCCCCCAGTTCCAGCCTGTTTCCAGAGCCCCACTGTACACAATCCCTCCAGAACTCCCCCCAGTCCCTAATATTAACCCCATCCCCAGAGTCCCCCAATACCAGCCCTGCCCCATAGCCCCCCCACTACTAACCCCACCCCCAAACTCCCCCAGTGCCAGCTCCTCATCCTGGATACCCCAGTGCCCCCCAGTGTCAACCTCCCACTTCTTAGAGTCCCCCCCAAACGTCTCCCCCCAGCACTAGCCCCACCCCCAGAATCCCTAGTGCCTACTCTACCCCCCCTCACCTAGCACTGCACTGCCTCCCAGCACCAGCGAAGCACTGCTGCTCTTCAGTGTGTGGGAGAAGACCCTGCCCCTGTCCCTGCCACTGCCTGGTGCTGGCTGGCTTAGAGGTGGGGCAGGACATGCCTCTCTCAACAGACATGGTGGGAGGAATTGCACTGGGTGGCCCAGAGCTGTTGTGGCCCGGCAGCCAGCAGTTCACAGCCCAGCACCAGCCCACGGACTGGTAGTTGGGAACCGCTGGCATAGGACATAGGAATTTCCTGAATGTTCAGGGCCTAGAATATCTGGTAGCGTTAAAGAGATACTAGCATACCCTTAGCATATCAATGCTCTATGCAGATGACAAAGTGATTTTTACCCACAAAGCTTATGTGTTAGTCTTAAAGTGCTACAGGACTCCTCTTTTTTGTTTGTTTGTTTGTTTTTTGCAGATACAGATTAACATGGCTACTCCTCTGAAACTTGTTGCCATTGCATATCAGACTGTTTTTATTTAGTGTTAAAAGAGTCTACTTCTTTACTATTGCTTAGAGAGTAAACACAAATGAAACTAGTAATGGCTGGGAAGAACTGAGGAAGAGAGCTAAAGAAGGAAAAATGCAAATACTACTCTGAGATGACTATATCCAAGTTGTTTAATTTTCAGAGAAAGTTATAAATATGTTGATCTGATATTCACTGAAACAGAAGTAAGGAATTTATAGTTGTGTATTTTGTTACCAGCCAGTATGTGGACAGGCTGTCTGGCTTAATATGGAGGCAGCTTGGCAACCCTACTGCTTACTGGGTTCCACAGGGAAGCTTTCTGGCCCAGCTCAGGGAGGCAAAATGGCAGGCGGCAACCAGCAGCCTGTTAGGGCCACAAAGCCTCACCACATGGTTTTTCAAGGGGCAACGGTGGCGGGTTTTTTTGCTCAACAAACTTTTTCCTGGCATGTTTTGTTGTTGTTGCTGTATTTTTTCTGAAACCATTTAGCAACCCTATATGATGCATACAAAGTTCAATATTTACCACATATCTTTCTTTTATCACTGAAATCTTAAGTTCAGGAAGAAACAGACATTCACAAATGTGGTTAAAAATGAAGTTATGGTTTGGAAAGAGTTATAAGAAGGTGAAAAAAAGATGTTTCAGTTTTTCTAAAAGGCCAACAAGACTCAGTACATTCAGTTAAAAGAATCCTGAGATACGTGCCCGTGGTGAAGACTGAAATGCTTTATTTAAGTATAAGCAAGTACAAGTTTTCCCATTGGGATCATCCCATGTGTTGTCATTCTGACTTGTATCCAGATAGTCAGAAGGAATAAGATTGGGGGATCAATGGGAAAGCATCATTTAACCTCCTTCTGTAGAGGAGAAGCCAACCCACTTATTCCTTTCAGCTTAAGCAACAGGCTTACGTTGGTTTATATTTTACATATCCTTGTGTATGTGTATACAGGGCTCTTGTCGATTGCATGTAAATCTGAGAGTGACAAGGTTAGCAAGGCAATATTTTTTATTGGATCAACTTTTGTTTGTGAAAGAAAAAAGCTTTCAAGCTCGCAGATTTTTGTCCTAGCAGGTTGAGAAGGGAATATAGACTTATATTTACAAACAATTATAAGTCTGATCCAGATAATTTGTTTGAGGTTTGTATTTTCCTTTTATTGTCCTCCTCCCTTCCCTCAGCTTCCCTCCACTTTTGTCACCACCAAGAATCCATTTCTTAATCTAAAAGAAACAAGACACTTCATGTGAATGAGGGATTTAGGAAGAACAGTTTAATTCCTGAGATACACATGGAATAATTTGGCAGGATTGACCATTAAAAGAAATAACATGGATGAGTTGAAAAGTCAGAGTAGATGTCTATGAGAGTGAGAGAGAATCAAAAGGTGCAGTCAAAAAAAGTGTCAGTTTTAATGTGGTATTCTTGTTCAGAGGTCTTTTCAAGAAAGCAATCCTTTATTGATTATATTCCAATCACTATATACTTCAATACATTCTTTGATATATACGTGGTGAAATTCCAAAATATTATAACAGAGAAAAAACAAGCTTGGCCTACACTAGGATTTCACATTATTTTGCTCTGACTCTCAGGATGTGGATTTTTCGCAGCCATAAGGAACATAGTTATATTGACCTAACCCCTGGGAGACAGTATTAAGTCAATGGGAGAATTTGTCAGTTAAACTAGCTCTCACATCTTGGGGATGTGGATTATCAATGCCAATGGGAGAGTCCTCCCATCAGAGTAGGTAGTGTCCACACTGAAGCTATTATAATATTGTGGCCTTCCACCATTTGTAAATAGAACAATGTACTGAAATGTGTAGTGATATGGAGAGAATCAATAAAGGCTTCCTTTAAAGACAAGGCAATGTATTATTGTGGGACAATATAATGTGCCACTGTGTTTCTAATTGGCTCTGGTATCATTTATTTGTATTACAATGGCTCCTAAATGCCCCTGCCAAGATTTGGGCTCCTGTATGTGAGTTTTTATAGAATCACGTAGTGACAGGCAGATGCTGGCCTTCAAGACTTTATAGTATAAATAAACAAGATGGCTGCATCTAGACTGGCATGATTTTGCGGAAATAGTTTTAACGGAAAAGTTTTTCCATTAAAAGTATTTCCGCAAAAGAGCATCTAGATTGGCAAGTGCCTTTGCGCAAAAGATTTGCTTTTGCACAAAAGCATCCATGCCCAGTATAGACGCACTTTTGCGCAAGAAAGCTCCGATGGCCATTTTAGCACAGTAGCACAAAAAATATTCTTGTGCAAGAGGGCTTATCCCTGAGCAGGAGCGTCAAAGTATTTGCACAAGAAGTACTGAATTCTTACATTAGAACGTCAGTGCTCTTGAGCAAATTCAAGCATCCAGTGTAGACAGCTGGCAAGTTTTTGCGCAAAAGTGGCACAAAATCTCGCCAGTCTAGATGCACCCGATGGGTAAAGAGGGGTAGGGGAAACAGAAACCCAGAGAGGCAAAGTTACTTGCCCAAGGCCATTCAGGAGGTCAGAGGCACCCTTAGAAATAGAATTCTGCTTGACCCACAGTTCACTGACCTATGTGCTTGACCATGTCTACCTGGACTTGATCAGTGAATAAAAAAAGGTCTTCAGACTCCTTGCCGATCAATCCAGAAGGTTTTACAAGCAGTAAATTCACCAAAAGAAAAAAAATGAATTTAAGAAAGAAAGAAAGAAAGAAAGAAAGAAAGAAAGAAAGAAAGAAAGAAAGCATCAATATGAAAAATCATGAAATCCTATTTTAAATTTAAAGGTACCTTGTTTCCTATTTTATGTGTAATTTCCATTGCTCCATTTCAGTTCATTCAGACTTTTATTGTAATCATTTATTTTAAAAAATAATTCACATTTGCTTATTTTCTGGCACCATTAACGATGGCTGAAGTCAAAGGGAACAGATTTACAATAAGCTTTCACATAAATCTTCTTTATGAAAGAACCTAAGAAATAGTAGATGAGGTAAGAACAAATTTCATTTTGTAGTCCCTGTTATCTTCTCTTGTAAATATTTTAGACTAATTTCTTTCTTTGCTGAATTAATGGCCTGTTATTTCATTTTAGTGACAGTGAAGTCATCTGAGTGAAGCAGATACCAACTTTGTAAGATGGATAAATATGAGCTGCTTCAATTTTTCAGAAACCAGTGATTTGAAACATGTTCATTCACACCAAAACAACAACAAAAAAGTTATAATATCCAACTGATTCTGCTCCAAAACACTATTGGAGACTAAAGAGTGAAGTGGGGAAGTATGCTGAGGACTGGAATGCATCTCAATCTAAAAAATACTTGCAATAAAAACACAAAGCATGAAGGAAGTTGCAGTAAATCTAGTGGCAATCATAGTCACCAAGCCACACTTGCCCCTCTAACCAAATAAATAAAATGATAAACAACATCTTGACAAGTATGGAAAATATGTTTAGAGCAGTGAATTCTTCTAATAATTAGGTAACAATCAAGTTACATTCTGCCTGTGATTCCCAGGATACAATGACTGACATATCTATTATATGAACTTCTACCGATAAACTATCTTTTAATTTAGTTTTTGCACATATCTGCTTTGATAGAAGTGAACATGCTTACAAGGCATATAATTCCTTCTTTACACAGAGTATAATTACTAAAGGAATTACTGATCTAAATCTACATAGTCATTAATTGAAAAAGCTCATCTTTCAACAAAGAACATTCTAATAACCTTCAAACACAGCTGGCAAACTTCCCTTTAACATGTTTGTTGGGGGGGGGGGGGTAAAATTGTATTTATTTACACCACTTTGTACATTCAATTTCCTTGGACGTATTTGCTGAAGTTGCCAAACCTTTATTTCATGATAAACTTTTATCTCTTTGTTGTAGTGCACAAAGGGATTTCAAATGCAATGTTTTATTCATTTTTCAAAGTCCAAAGCTCTTTAAAAAGCCTCTGAAGGTTTTTCTTTTCTTTCTCTTTTTTTATTTTTTTCTTTGCTAGCAATCAGCAACAATAAAGCTCTTGTGATGCTCTAAATACAAGTCCTTTTCCATCCTTGGTGTTAAGGAGTCTGCCTTCTGACTGACACTCTTTTGGATTTTAAAAGCAGATCTATAGTTTGGGGTTATTTTGCACTGAAAAGGACTACTCTGTTCAATCTCTCACTTTATCATGGGTGCAAAGGATAAAGGCGAAAGGTTGCCACTAAGAATTTGAAAGGCTTGTTTCTTTGCACTATCAGCAACTCATCTCACAGATTCATGGAAGCCACTGAGAATGAGTCCTGATCAGTTAGGTCTGCTCACAATACTGCTGAATACTATATATGCCATAGAAAGAACGCATAAGGTCAAAACAAGAAAATGATTTTATGCAGTTATGACAAATTACCTCCTTTCTAAGAAAATAATTAAAAAAATCCTTTGTTTCAAGTTGTCCAACAAAAACAAACATTTCAGGTTTTTCTTTGGAAAAATGGAAAATTTCCCATGCACATGTTTTTCCCATTACTTTCATAATTTTTCATGGGAAATATGCATTATTTTCATACCAAGCTTTTCATGTTATTCATAATAATATAGTCATAGATTTTAAGGCTAAAGGGAATTATCTCATCATTTAGGCTGACCTTGCATTTAACACAGGTCAAAGAATTGTATCCAGCTACTCTCTATGTTGAGTTCAATAACTTGTTTTTGACTAAAGTACACTTTCCATAAAATACACTATCCATTATGTGGCATAGTGTGGGGAGCTTAATGTCAAATGCTAACATTTTTTGAAAAAGAAATAGTTCAGAGCACTTTGGGATGTTATGATGCTCTCTGTCCCTAAGCGAAAGTATTTCCTACTACAGTATTTTCCTATGGCAGGACTTGATGGGAAAGCAGGATGAGAAGGCAAAGGAAAGGACGTGGCTTTGGCTTTCAGGACCCAGGTAAAGTTGTGAATTACACATCCAAAAGCAACTGGGTCCATGTCAAACACAAGCCAAGCTGATAGGACAGGATAGTCCATTCAAAGACATTTTTGTGGCAGGTGAAACAAGCTGTGGAAGTCACATACTACAAGAGGAGGAACTTTTCTTTTCTTCCATCAAGATAAAATTCAGCTATGAAAGGGAGGTAAAATCTCTCTCATTCACACAAGTTTTCCCCCTAAAATCAATAGAAGTAATAGTGTGAATAAGGTGAACACAATTTAGCCCTATGACCAGCACATGCATTTGTCTCTGCATCATAACTTTGCTGGAAAGACAGAAGTGATGGCATAATAAAAGAAAGAGATGTGACTAAGGG
Source organism: Pelodiscus sinensis (assembly GCF_052426305.1). Classification (NCBI taxonomy): domain Eukaryota; kingdom Metazoa; phylum Chordata; order Testudines; family Trionychidae; genus Pelodiscus; species Pelodiscus sinensis. The sequence continues at coordinate 91,855,466 of NC_143053.1, forward strand.
TGTGTCTAGACTACTGAGTTTTGTCGACAAAAGTGGACTTTTGTCGACAAAACTATACCAGCGTCTACACTACCGCTGAGTTCTGTCGACATAACGTCAACAGAACTCAGCAGTTTTGTCAACGCTGGTATACCTCATTTTACAAGACATAACACCTTCTGTCGACAGAGTTCTGTCGACAGAAGGTGTTATTGCCTGTAGGGTTGCGTCTAGACTAAAGGGTTCTGTCGACAAAGCAGCTTGCTTTGTCGACAGAACTCAATGTGTCTGGACGCTCTTTGTCGACAGAAGTTTTGTCGACAGATACTGTCGACAAAACTTCTGTCGACAAAACCTGGTAGTCTAGACGTACCCTAAGAGAGGCTGAGGGGGGCAACATGGAGGATTTCACAAAACCCAGTAGCTGAATAGAAGCTTATGCATGGATTGATTTTGCTCAAGTATAAAAGACAAATGTTAGACAAACTACTCTCTTTAAGAGGCATGTTCACCACATGGCATTAATGGGTGCAAAGAAGGCTTGCAGGTCAAGCATATGCCTGAGACCTGGAATAGCTAGGTTCATTTTTGGTGGGTTCAATTCACTTCCTATGTGACTTCAAATCCTTAGTCCTCAGTCTGCAGCTGGTTTCAGAGCTTTCATGAAACCCCATTAATTTCAGTAGCATTTGCATAAGGGGTATCATGGCTCTGAGGCTGCGTCTAGACTGGCATGATTTTGCGGAAAAGCGGCCACTTTTGTGCAAAATCTTGCCACCTGTCTACACTGGCCACGAGTATTTGTGCAAGAACACTGACTTTGTAATGTACAAAATCAGTGGTTCTTGCGCAAACACTCTGACGCTCCCGCTCAGGGGTAAGCCCTCTTGCACAAGAGGTCAGTGTAGACAGCAACGTTAATTTATTGCACAAGAAAGCTCGATGGCTAAAATGGCCATTGGAGATTTCTTGTACAAGAGAGCGTCTACACTGGCACGGATGCTTTTGCGCAAAAGCAAATCTTTTGCACAAAGGTACATACCAGAATAGATGCTCTCTTGCACAAATACTTTTAATGGAAAAACTCTTCCGTTAAAAGTATTTGCGCAAAATCATGTCAGTCTAGACGAAGCCTGAATGCATAATGGGAGATGTAATCTGACCAGAGCCAATCCTGTCGATGTGAATGGTGTCACTAGAACTAGAATTCCTATAGAGCAACAAGAGAAAATAGTTCAACGTTAAACTGACTCAAAATGAAGCATTTCTGATCAATTCAACAACAAACAATTTTGTGAACATCAGAATGTTTTGTTTTAAATTTCAAATATCCAGATTTTTTATCAAAAATGTCAAAATAAAACATTTGGACATTTCCAGTGTCCATAGTTGGATACATCGATAGAAACCAAAGATTGCTAGTTTTGAGACTATTGCTTCTGCTCTCCTATACATTCACCATCAACTGAGTCATTTCAGAAGCACAAATCAACCAGATAATACATGCCTTTGATGCATATTTGCAGGGTAAAAAGCTAGGGAAAAAATAGGAAACGATCTGGGAGAACAGACAGCAGAGGGAGAGGAAGGAGATAGAAAAAGAAAGGAAATGCACCACTCCAATAATTTCTTATGCTTAACTGTATATTTAGAAAGATAAATATCACATCTCATTTTCAGATCCCAAGTGGCATTCTGCCTTTCTTAGGATTTGTGTTTCTCAGCCTCTGAGTCCTAAATGAAATGTCTTGACCCCCTTTGAGGGGAATTCAGTTATCTGATAAATCCATAAAGAACAGTAATTGCATATTTCCCAAAAAATTATTATAGTTCCTTTACCAGGGAAATTCACAAAAATCTTATTGTTCATGAATAAGGCCATATATACTGAGGGCTAGTTTAGTTTTCATACTGAATTGTAAAAACAGAGGAATTACTCAGCCACAGTGGCTGAACAGAGGACACAGAGTAAATAATAAGCACCAAGGGTGTATCTAGACTGCATCCCTCTGTCAGCAGAGGGATGATGATTAGGCAGGTCGACATTGCAAATGAGACAGGGATTTAAATATCCCATGCCTAATTTGCATAAAATGGCCGCACGTTGTCGGCAAAAAGTGGCAGTCTAGAGGGGGAGCTGTCGAGAAAGAAAGCCTTTTTTGACAGATCCTGTAAACCTCCTTGCAGGAGGCATAAGGGATCTGTTGAAAAAGGCTTTCTTTTTCAACAGATCCCCTGCTAGACTGCCACTTCTTGCCAACAAAGTGCTGAGTTGGCAAAACACAAAGGCCATTTTTATGCAGATTAAGCATGGGATATTTAAATCCCTGCCTCATTTGTGATGTCGACTTGCCTAATCTTCATTCCTCTGCTGACAGTCTAGACACATCCCACGTGTCAAACCCAAAGGGACTGTGGGTATATCTACATTACCACCCTAGTTTGAACTAGGGTGGCAATGTAGGCAACCAGAGTTGCAAATGAAGCCCAGGATTTGAATTTCCCGGGCTTCATTTGCATCTTGCCGGGCGCCGCCATTTTTAAATGTCCGCTAGTGCGGACTCCGTGCTGCGCGGCTACACGCAGCACGGACTAGGTAGGATTAGGACTACACGTGGCACGGACTGGGAAATGAGGAGTAACAGTAGTTCGGACTAGGAAGCCTAGTCCAAACTACCTAGTCTGTGCCGCATGTAGCCACGCAGCATGGAGTCCACACTAGCGGACATTTAAAAATGGCGGCTCCCGGCAAGATGCAAATGAAGCCCGGGAAATTCAAATCCTGGACTTCATTTGCAACTCCAGTTGCCTACATTACCACCCTAGTTCAAACTAGGGTGGTAGTGTAGACATACCCTGTATGTGTGTGTGTGTTTGTGTGTGTCAAAGAAGGAGTGGGAGGGCTATGTCTAGACTGCTGCTTTTTATTGGAAAAAGGTACACAAATTGCACTGTGCAATTTGCGTACCTTTTTCCGATTGCTTTTTCTGAAGAGGCTTTTCCAAAATTTGGCTCGACTACACTGGGCCAAATTTTGGAAAAACCTCCTGTTTTGGAAGAGCTCTTCTTCCTTGTGAAATGAGGAAGACAGGGCTTTTGAAAGAGAGCATCTGCTCTTCTGCAAAAAATGTCGGAAGAGCAGATGCGTTCCCTGAAAACTCCGTAGTCTAGACATAGCCAGAGAGCGAGCGAGAGAGAGAGAGACTGTAGAAGGATGATGTGCCATAGTCAGAATATAGTTTGTTTTTCCTGCTAGCTAAGAGAGACAATGAAAAAGTGAAAATAAATTTAAAACAATTGTTTACTGCAGGATCTTAAAGTTATTTATTCTTCAGAACAGCAACTTCCTACTTCCCTGCCCTCATTGCCATAAGCTCTTTTTCTGGTCCATAGGTTATTTTACTTTTCTGGATTCCACTGCAATGATTAATAGACTGTTGGAACGTGATTATATGTGATAACGTTTTGCACCTTTTTTATAGGATAGTGCTGCTTCTTATTTTTTTTTGTATATGAGGACTTCACTCAGACCCTGTTTAGTGTGAAAAAAGTCTAGTGCTTATTACAGTTATTGGTGTTATTTACTTCCTCAGTGTGATATTCTGTGTTACCACTCAGTCCCTTCAGGAGCAGCCTCAGAGCAGAGGTTAGCCACGTGTTCTGATGCAGTACTATTCTGAGTCCCTGTGTTTCTGTCTAAGCTGTATAATGAATGACTGCTGCTGTGCCAGCAGAGCCCTTGTAATGTTCTCTATTAAATAAATGGCTGGCAAATACCTGGCATGCTTGAAATACTAAACACAGAACCGGCAGTTGGGAAAAGTGCTTTCTCCAAACATTTTCTAAGGGATAATATTGTCTCACTGTATAACCTATTATTGTGATTTTTGAAGGGAACTATGATGAATACATGAAATAGTGGAAGCAGCCAAACCTTTCTCTGGGGTCCCAATGGATAGCAATTCGTCCAGTTCATTGCAGTGGAGGAAGCCTATTATCCTGATTCTGATCTCTTTTACCCAGATGCAAAGTTGGAAAGACTCCATCGATTTCAAATAGTATAAAAAGGTCCAGATTTTGTTCAAGGGAGGAATTGTAATTTGACTGCCTTACACATGGGACTTGGAAAAATGTCCCTTTAGGAATTTTATAGTTGTGAGTCTTTCAATAAAATCTTCAGGACTGTTACCTGCACAACTGAATGCTATGATACACCTGCCAGGCAGCAGAGAATTTGCGCTCACCTTTTTAGTGAAGAGCAATTTTTCTGGGAACAGTTTAGAAGTTGAACCGGGATTAGGGAATTGGATGATACGGTAGCAGTTCCTCTATTCTAACCTACTATGCAGTCGGTGACTATCTTCTTTTGCAATGAAAATGTACATGAAGAGGATGTTCTGCATTGGGTTCCACCTTATGCAAAACTTTGCAGCTTCCAATTGAAGTTTATGACCAATTTTAAAGTTTGGAATGGTGAATTTAAAGGGATCATTGAACTTCTCCAGGCAAATAATACAGTGCAACATCTCCTCAGTATATTTTATTTAGGCTGTGAGCAGCGTTACTGTTGGTATCCCAAGCAGCTGCATACATTTTACTTGTTATTCTACAGAACATTTTAGTGTGAGCAATGGTGTGAAGAAGTGTATGTACTGTGATTCTGATGCACACAAGACTGATGTCTGCAGGGACTTCATTAGATGTAACATGTGTGTGGAAAAGTGGACATGTTTATAGGCAATGCCCAGAGGCATAGCACAATAGGGGGAAATGTTATTCCCAGCCTCACAAGGACCCTTTCTACTTCCCTGTGCCAGGGGTTAGAGAATTCTAAGCAGCCTGTCAAGAACTAATGAAAGCCCTATTTTGAGTGGCAAGGCCTCTCTGTTTTTGAAGGGAAGCACAGAACCTGTCATTTACTGACACATGATTGAGAAGGAGTCAGGGTGAGAGAGTGAAATCATTGAGAGCCAGGATGAGGACACAAGTCCTGGTAATAATATATTGTGTGTGGGGTGGGAGAGGGGGAAGGTGGGGAAATATCTGAAATGGGGAAAGGGAAAATGAGGAATTATGGAACGAACGTCTGCATGCACAATTGGTTTTGTAGGAATCCAAATAATCATTAATGAATTAACAGACTATAGGTACCGCAGGCCCTCTACTTGGGGAACAGGTTTTGAGGCTTTTAGCTTCAGAAACAGAATTTTCTTGCAACCAGATGGGGAAAGAGGAATTTAGGAGCCTCCTCAGGTTATAGTACCTGAGAGTGACATACAGCATTTTCACAGGTCAAATGGAAAACAGGTTCTCCGCCATTGGCACTGGTGCAGATGAGGGAGAGAAGGGAAAAGTGTTACATAAAAAAGCCTCCACCTGAGCTCACTAGATTTATACACATGGGGCTCGTCTACACTGGCCCCTTTTCCGGAAGGGGCATGTAAATTTCACCTATCGTAGTAGGGAAATCCGCGGGGGATTTAAATATCCCCCGCGGCATTTAAATAAAAATGTCCGCCGCTTTTTTCCGGCTTTTAAAAAAGCCGGAAAAGAGCGTCTACACTGGCCCCGATCCTCCGGAAAAAGCGCCCTTTTCCGGAGGCTCTTATTCCTACTTCAAAGTGTATCCTTTGAAGTAGGAATAAGAGCCTCTGAAAAAGGGCGCTTTTTCCGGAGGATCGGGGCCAGTGTAGACGCTCTTTTCCGGCTTTTTTAAAAGCCGGAAAAAAGCGGCGGACATTTTTATTTAAATGCCGCGGGGGATATTTAAATCCCCCGCGGATTTCCCTACTACGATAGGTGAAATTTACATGCCCCTTCCGGAAAAGGGGCCAGTGTAGACGTAGCCATGGATTTTCTAAAGCTATACCAAACTGTACAGTCTAAGGTTTTAAACTGCAACTTATTGTGATCCTTGTCAATCTTTGTAATCTGACGAAGTGGGTCTTTTCCCAGGAAAGCTTATGCTCCAACACTTCAGTTAGTCTATATGGTGCCACAGGACTCCTCGCCGCTTTTGTAATCTGTGTAACTCTCAAATTTACTGTAAACTGCCACTTTGTAATCTTTGTAACATGCAGACACCTTGCTTGTAACTTTCCCTAAGATGCATTCTTCTCTAAGTGAATGTAGAGAGAGTGTGAGTGTGAGTGTGTTTGAAGAAGGCTTGGAACAATGGACCACATGGCAATGAGTCATTACAGTCTGGGCATGCTCTCTGCTGGATAAAAGAAAGTCTGGGCATCCTCCCTGATGACAAGGTGAATGAGTCATAGGAGTCATTCAGACACTATATAAAGAGAAGGAGCACATATGAGACTCTCTCTCTTTTTCCTTCCACTGGTCCTGAGAAGCTCCCTTCCAGTGTCTTTCCTCCTGACCAGCTTCCCCAGCTATGATGAGCAGACAGACCCTCCAGGATCCAAATGCCTTGGCTCTTTCTGCAACTAATATGTCTGTGTAAGTGTGTGATTGCCTGAGAGCAGGAATGAATGGGTGTGAATGAGTGAATGAATGGAGGGGTGTGTGCTTGCTTGCTTGTCTGTGTGTGTGTGTGAGAGAGAGAGACAGAGAGAGAGAGAGTTCTATCTTCTTTATCTTAAACCTTTGGTGGCTGCTTTCTCGTCTTTAGATCTACTTAGTGGAAATAAACCCATACTAACGTAACCCTGGGTGGTCTCCAGTGAGAATATTTTTGGGGTAACAAAAGGAGCCTGTGGATGTATTACAAAAGCATTCACTGGGGAAGAAAGGTTCCAGGGGTTACTGGGCTTGAACAACTTCAGAAACACTAAAAGTTAGGATGAAGATCTGGAGACTAGCAAAGCACTGCAAATGAGAGTAATGAGCAAGTCCAGAGGGGTGGGTAATGAACAGGAAGGAGTGAGAGCAGGATATGTGAGAAGGTTCAGTAGCATTTGCACATCCCCCATTGGAATCTTTTGGTATGAAAATAGAGTCCCAGTGTGCAGCTTTCTGTACAGTCAAGGGTCATGCAGACATAATGAATTTTCCCTCACCCACCTGCAATGATGCAAGTGAAATGGCTCCAGTGATCAACCAGCCCATATGGCTGATGTACTCTATTACAAGATGGTCTGGGGAAAAAATTGGGATTAGCATGTCATCTATTGCCCTGCTCCAGTCAGGGAATCCCATTGCCACAAAGCTATCAAATATTTCCTGCCAATTACCCAGGGTCACAGTCCATCATAGCAGGAGGTGATTAATAGTCCTGCACCATTGTATCAATGCAACCCTTTGGTGGACATGCCAACTCCAAATGTATGTATTTCCACACAGCGATCTCCATTTGCTTTCCTGCTGTTGGAGCAGGTTGCCTCTTGGTGTCTTTGCTCTGCAAACAGTTCCAGGAAGTTGGCTTTGCACATCTCAAAACTATAAGGTTAGATGCTTGCTTAAAAGCTACTTTGCTGCCATTGCTCATTTCACCACAGATGCATCACAACGAGATCCCACCCATCAGTGTTTGTTTTCCAAACTCAGTACCAACTGTCCAGTCTGTGCAGCTGCTCCACGAATGCCATCAGAAACCATGAATTGTTTCTTTCCATTGCACACAGCAGGATGGGCACCACAGATTCACTTGTGTATCCCGTGAAACAGTAACCTCATGAAACAGTGCACAAGCAGCTGCATTGTGGTCTTTATGCTCATCAACAATTTGGCCTGCAGTTCAAGATCCAGGGTTTTAGGCAGACGTTAAGGGCACACAGTTCACAGGGGCTGCTAAAAACAGGACAAAATGAAATCGGAAGCCCTTGGAATGATGGGATGGAAACAACTGTATCAAGGGACAGTTAGCATGCCCCCTGTGATACACTGCAATCTGTCCTCAGATCTCCTAATAGCAGCAGGTAGCAAATTGCATAGTGGGATAGAATCATAGAATCATAGAATAATAGGACTGGAAGGGACCTCGAGAGGTCATCGAGTCCAGCCCTCTGCCCTCAAGGCAGGACCAAGCTCCCCAGGACGCAATGCTCTCTGTTGATGCAAGATCATTAACTGTGGATATGGGCCACCAACACAAGGACCATTGTGTGAATGTGCACAACTGATGTAATTACAAAGGCATATGGTCATCAACATAACTTAACTCTGTAGTATAGAGAAGGCCCTGCTTGTACTCCTGCCTTTCTTATTTTGCTTTATGCCCAAATTCTAGTATGCTCTGTGGTTCCACGGCCAGGGAATTGGAAGAATTTTGACAGTATTGTGCTGAAAATTCTAAGCTTTCTTAAACAAAACAAAGCAAAACAAAACAAAACCCCTTTTGGTGGCAAAGAAGCTCAATCCAAGAATATAAAAAACAGCAGAGTGTTCTGGAGTCAGGATATCAAAAAAGGTGTGAGTTGGCCCAATTTGTCCTATTTGGACCAATGGAACCTACATATCTCAGTTTAAGCTGGTATTTTCAAAATCACCATTAGAAGTTCTGCATCTATTATGGTGCTTCAAAAATCCCAGCCTTAAAGGTCAACTTTAACTATCTGACTGCTTCTCATTTCAGATTGAATCATGAGATGCTAGGGTGCTTGCCATTCCTGTTGATCTTAATGTTCAGAGCCTTGCAGAAGTTAGCACTTGGCCCAACAGGTAATGTTCTCTCTCACAATGCAGTAACCCAGATGCTTTCCCTCGGCACTAAAATGGCCATCTCTCTGTTAATGTCTTCTACAGTGCAGTTCTGCACTGGCAATGCAAATATCTAAGAAACTGTTGAAAGCACTGAGCTCCGTCAGTGATGTGACTCAGATGCTCAACAACTCCCACAATTTGTCTTTTAGGGCATGATCCTGCTCCTATGGAAGTAAGTGAGAAATGTGAATGCTCAACACATCACACTGTGAACACTGGATTTGGCAGAATTGGGCCACTAATCTTCATATTTACAAAACCTGTCCATTAAAAAAATCATTTTTTTGGTCTCATTTGTCTCAACAATCTCCTGAGGCAGGGAAATCTGGTGGCAGGCTGTATATCACATACAATTCTATTTCCTTCTATTGGCATGACATATGTTGTCCTTTAATTTTACAGAGAATTCTCATTTTTCCGTGGTGTAAAGAAAAAAGGAAGGACTGATCAGTCTTTCACATGCTCTTTTTAATTTGATATGCCTTAGTTGAATTGCCTCTCATTCGTTGCCTTTTCAGTCTTCATAATCCACATTTTTAGAATCTCATGCCAAGATGGATTGGGTGTAGGAAATACACATTATTTAAATAACTTCATTTATGTAATGACTTTATTTGCATTTTAATGCAGTTTTTGAATACAGCACCTGAGACTTCCAATAAGGAAGGGATTTATATGTTAAGGTAATTAAGGATTGAGCAGATTGTGAAAATTCTGTTTGATCTATTTAATAAACCTGTTTACTTTTCTTAACAATAGTGATGCTGACCCTCAACTTGTCCCATGCTATTAGGGAAAAAGATTCTTTTTTTCCCCTGAAATACTCAGAAAGTGAGTTTTCTTCATGTAATGAAAATCCCTCTTTAAGGAAGAGGCTGCTTTGGTCATGTTTCTAGCTCTTGATGAATGAAGCAGCAGAGAAAAAAATGAAGATGAAAATGCTGAATACATCATTATAATCCTCTTATTACCTAGAGTATCGAGGGTTCTTTATCAATATTTTATTTGCTCTGGTTACCTTTAGGGAAGAGTCCTGCATAACTCTAATAGCATTAATAGGAGTTAGCCCCATACAGCCTGGGAGTATTGACTACAAAACAAAACTACACACATGGATGCTAATTAAAAATGGGTTAGAAGTGTTATAATTGAACTGACAGAAGCTCCCATGAGTTACTATTTTTGAAGTAAATACTGCTGATTCAATTTGCCATTTTTGGCACAAGGGTGAAAATTGCACCTATAGCCAGATGGATATATGCCCTCCCCCCCATTGGAGTGTGGCTGGCTGCATACAAATGCCTGCTCCTTCCCTTGTTTTGTACTTCTAGTTCTCTCAGCTAAAACTTGACTAGTTCCTGTTAAGCAAATGCGGTCTAGTCAGGTTCTGCTAATCGAGTTTCCTATTAAGGCAAGGACCTTATTTTAAAGCCATTCAGCTGATTGGTTTAGGTAATTTCTCTTAGCTGAGCAAACGTGGTTTAAGTAGCTTCCTGTTATATCAAAACTATAAGGTTAGACGTTTGCTTAAAAGCTACTTTGTTTAAATGGAATTAATCATATTCACTGTTATGAATATGTATGTGACCTATGGAATGAATGAGGCAGTGTGAATGAGAAATATCCAATCACAGTCCAGCTCTCTGTGAACTTTTAAGGCAAGGAAGGACTCTGAAGGTATATACATTAACATGACAAGCGGCCAGGAGGCTCGCTCTCTCTCGGACAAAATGTAACATCACAGCAGAAACCTGGGACCAGCCCAGAGAAGAAAGCCCTCCCGCAGATCCAAAGGGATCTCCAGGGACTACGATGGCTTCATGGTAAATCTCCAGGAAGCTGTTGCCTGGCCAGCTCCAGCCACCTGTGAAATTGGAAGAAATCTATGCTACACCAGTAGCCTGCCTCCAAACTGTTAGTAGGAGTGTGATGCATGTGTGAGTATTACCGTACCCTTAAGAATGTACATCTATAAACACCCTTCAGCACTGTTCCAGTAGCCCTTTGTCTGAGTTCATTCCTTGGCTGGTCTGGGGACAAATAACAGCACCCCCCTGCAGGTTTTCAGTCTGAAAGAGGGCAGATAGTCTTTTTCTGCTGCACAAAACTGTCATTCTGCTGCAGAAGATTATTCTAATAATCAGGGATGGGCAATAAAGGGACCACAGGCCGACTGTGGTTCTCCAAAATTAGCCCCTGGGCCATTGGTGCATTCTGGAATACCAATTCCTGTACCTCCAATTGGCTGAGAATAGCAAAGTGTGATCAATGGGAGTAGCAAGCAGCCATGTCTGTGGACATGTAGGCAAGCAAAGTATCTGATGTCCTGCCAGAAGCTAACCCTAATGGACCATGTCCAGCCCACAGGAGACTTATTGTTCACCCATGAAGGTTGTGAATCGACAGGCACTTTGTTCATGGAGGCTGTTTAGGGATGCAGTGAACCAGTATACCCTCTTGCTTCCTTGGAACATGTTTCCTTCTCCTGACAAAATAGCTTTTGCAAGTCCCAGGATGGGTAAGCCTTCCTCTTTGAGTGAGGGCAACAGAAGTGCCCCTGTGTTTGAATCAGATGACAACATGTGCAGCATGGTCTGTATGATATTGGAAACAAGCTCAGCTATTAAGGAGATTTCTTTTCACACCATTAACCACTCATGTTCAAGTACCTGACCATGCCTATCATGGTACCAGTGCCAGAACTGTTGGCATGGTAATCATCTGTCATTCTATAGTAGGGCCATTGAATGGCTAGGTCTCATGACACACAGGGTGGGAACCAAGTCCTGAAAGATGAATGCGTGCAGCCAGAGTCCAGCCATCTAGTTAACAAAAGTTTATCTGAGATCCATGAAACCCTGACACTATGTAAGGATCCACCCTAGAGGTGTGATTAGTGGAATGTCCCTATTCAAGTCATCAGCAGAAACTCAAAGTTGTCTGACCAACTGAAGTCCAACTCTTGTGACTTGATTTTCTGGTATCCATGCTCAGCTTGATTCCTGGCATCTGACTTGTGGTTTCCAACCCCCAAGTTTGTCTTTCTCCTCAGACCTCCTGGTATCCTGACACAGACTGACTTTCTTTCCCAACTCATGGTTCTGATTTCCAGTGTGTCTCCTGCTGGCTAAAAGAGACATTGAAACAGTGAGAATAATTTTTTTTAAATCATTCACTACAGGATCATAAACTTATTTATTTCCAAGAACAGTAACTTCCTATTTTGCTTCCCTCATTGCCATAAGCTCTTTTTTGGTCCACAGGTTGCTTTAGTTTTCTGTATTATACTGCAATGATTGATATCTTAAATGCCCAGAATTTCTGTTGAAATAGGAGGTTTCAGGAGTGCAAAGACAAGATGCTTTCTTGAGATCCAAGAAGAAAATGTTACCCATTATGTGATTTTGAAAAGTTCTAACATAATTTAGAATTCCAGATATTAGTGTTTCTTATCCTCACTAGCTGAAAAAGTTCATGTTTAAGAATACAATTAATTATTGTTTTAGAAATGTTTCTTCACCTTCAATCAATACCCGGTGAAAACCTGTTTCTTCACAGACTTAGCTGATTATGTATTACTTTTTCATTTATCAGAGGGGTAGCCGTGTTAGTCTGAGTTTGCAAAAGCGACGAGGAGTCCTGTGGCACCTTATAGACTAACTGAAGTGTAGGAGCATAAGCTTTCGTGGGCAAAGACCCACTTCGTCAGATGCATGTCAGATGACATGCATCTGACGAAGTGGGTCTTTGCCCACGAAAGCTTATGCTCCTACACTTCAGTTAGTCTATAAGATGCCACAGGACTCCTCGTCGCTTTTTCATTTAGGCTGTGTCTACACTGGGCCACTTATTCCGGAAAATCAGCCGCTTTTCCGGAATAAGCTGCGAGCTGTCTACACTGGCCCTTGAATTTCTGGAAAAGCAACGATGCTCTACTGTACAAAATCAGCCGCTATTCCGGAAAAACTATTCTGCTCCCGCTTAGGCATAAGTCCTTACTCGGAACACTGTTCCGGAAAAGGGCCAGTATAGACAGCCCAGTAGTCTTTTCCGGAAAAAAGCCCTGATCGCGAAAATGGCGATCGGGGCTCTTTTCCGGAAAAGCGCGTCTACATTGGCCACAGATGCTTTTCCGGGAAAAGGGCTTTTCCGGAAAAGCAGCCTGCCAATGTAGATGCTCCTTTTCCGGAAAAACTGAAAACGGAATAGTATTCCGTTTTAATCATTTCCGGAAATTCATGCCAGTGTAGACACAGCCTTACTGTACATGCAGGGTACTTACTCTTATCAGAATACCTGAAGAAGTTAATGCAGAAATGCTAGCCTTAAATCTGATTTATTAATGCAGCTCTAACTTTTACACTAAGAATTCTCAGAGGGGTAGCCATGTTAATCCACAACTTTAAAAACAACGAGTAGTCCTGTGGCACTTTAGCCTTGGTCTACACTAGGGAGTTATTTCGAAATAACTCCCTTTATTTTGAAATAACCAGGGGAGTGTCCACACTACCACATCTGTTATTTCGAAATAACAGGCTGGTTATTTCAAAACAATAACTCCTGCTTTCCACAAGGAATAACTTTTATTTCAAAATAGCATTAGTGTGGATGCTCCACTGCTGCTATTTCAAAATAATTATTTCCCAGAGTCATTCAAAGTAATTACTTCCCAGTGCTTCCTGAAGCTCTAAATCGAGGTAGTGCATTCACATTAAGGGAGTCTCCCTCGGACTAATGTCTAGGCTTCCCTGTCCTGTGGACACGCTATTTCTAAATAGTTATTTTGGGAATTGTTATTTTGAAATATGCTATTTCAAAATAATTTCCAATCTAGACAAGCCTTCAGGGTATGTCTACACTACAGCACTAATTCGAACTAACTTAATTCGAATTAGTTAATTCAAACTAAGCTGATTCGAACTAGTGCATCTAGACCTAAAAACTAATTCGAATTAGAGTTTTGCTAATTCAAACTACCATGTCCACATTGAGTGGACCCTGAACCGAAGTTAAGGCTGGCCGAAACCAGTGCCGGCAGGGCATCAGGTTAGGGCTTAGAGTGTGGAGCTGCTGCCTCAGGCTAGCCGAGGGCTGTGCTTAAAGGGACCCGACCCACACTCCGGACAAACAATTCTCAGGGTTCCCCGCTTGCTTGTGTACCTCGATGAGGGACAGCAAAGCAGTCCTGGCTTGGAGTGCCCTGAGTGCCCACACTCGACACATCACAGCACTTGGCCATCAGCCCGGCTGCACTTGCGGCAGGCTGCCATCGGGGGGGGGCTCAATCGGGGGACTGTCAGGATCCAGGAGGTCCTGCAGGAGAGCTTCCACCCCAAGGAGCCCGTAGAGCCACCCCAGTCCTCCCCATCGTGCCCCATTCCTCCCTCACCTCCTTCCACTTACCCCTCCCTTGCCCCCCTTCCTGATGTAAAAAATAAAGGACTTGTGTGTTCAAAAATAGAAACTCTCTTTATTTAACAAAACTGGGGAGGGGGAATAAAACTGTGGGGAGACGGGGGAAAGGAGGCGGGAAAGGGCAGAAGAGAGGCTGGGAGGGGGAGGGGGAAAACTGGGAGGAGGGAGCTGGAAAGGGGAAGCAAGGAGAAGGAGGGGGAGGGAAAACTCAGGGATCAGGGTAGGGGTCTCACCAGGCCAACCACCTCCCAGCACGGTGAGGGAGGGGGTCTCGGTGTCCCTGGAAGGATGGGGTAGAGGGTGCAGAGGCTGAGGTGGGGGGTGTGGACATTGAGGAGGAGGGTGTGGGGGTTGAGGAGAAAGAGGTGGGAGGGGGGGCAGGAGTGGGAGGAGGGACAGTTGTTGAGGGGGGCAGCAGGCACAGGACCAGCACAGGGCACCATGCTCTGCAGCAGGGCCTGTAGGTTTGCATTTCTGGCTCGGTCCTCAGCCAGCTGCTCCAGGCAGAGCTGCAGGTATGCCCACATCCAGTGCTGGAACTCCTTGTGGTGGCCCCTGCGGTGCGCCTGGGTCAGGGCCCTCCGGTCCCGGCTCGCTGCCTCCCGGGCTGGCGTGGACCACCCCTCTCCCCAAGAGTCAGTCGAGGACGGGGAAGTAGGAGCAGGTGGCAGCCCCTGCTGCGGCGCTGCCCCTGGTGGCCCTGGCGTACGCCTGCCACAGCTGTTTTATTTTCAGGCGCAACTGCTCTTGCGTGCGCCTGTGTCCCTTTCGGGCCATGGCGGCCGCTATGTGGCCATAGACGGCCGTGTTCCTCCACCTAGTGTGGAGATCATGGAGGTTGGGGACCTGCCCCCAAACCTCCATGAGGTCCATGACCTCTGCACTGGACTAGGAGGGCGCGCCCCATCTACGGCCCCTGGATGGCCCCTGGCTGCTGGGGGACTGGACGGGGGACGGCTCGCTGGCACTGGCTGCCTGGCTCATCCTGCGGCCACTGGGTCGGGGCAGAGACTGCTGGCAGGGCTGGCTGTGGCAAGTGCCGTCTGGCCAGAGTCTATTCCTTTAAGGGCCCGAGGCTGAGGGAGAGGAAAGGAGTTTTCCTGGTTTGGCCCAGAGTGGCCACCAGGGGGAACCTGGGAAGGACTAGCCTCCAGCTAGTTCGAATTAAGTGGCTACACAGCCCTTAATTCGAACTAGTTAATTCGAACTAGGCGTTAGTCTTCGTAGAATGAGGTTTACCTAGTTCGAATTAAGCGCTCCGCTAGTTCGAATTAAGTTCGAACTAGCAGTTTGTATGTATAGACGCTATGAAAGTTAATTCGAACTAATGGCTGTCAGTTCAAATTAACTTTGTTGTGTAGACATACTTAGAGACTAATGAAAATATATAGAATCATGTGCTTTCATAGCTGTACAGAACTACTCGTTGTTAATAATAAGAATGGCATTGACTAAAAGAATGAGATGATGGAAGACTATATAAAACGGAGCAAAAGGAAACCCCACAACTTAACTATGTTCTTGTTGTTTTCCTCTTTTTACACTAGTTATGATAGAAACACTTTTTGTTTCATGAATCTGAAACTGGGATCTGAGGAAGAAATTAGGTCAGAATGAAGGCTTGGTCTTCAGTCTCTCAGGAGATCACCTTTCAAACAATCTGTGTTATAAGGGAGGTGGAAGAAGGGTGACAATTCTGTTCTTGACACACACAACAATTAATTTTTCTAAGACACCTTCTTCCTCTTTCAAACATTCTGCAGATTTGTGAGGCGTATATATATGGTTTCATTTTCTGGCTTTGATATAACAGGAGAATATATGCTGAGATCGTACTTGCCAATCCAATAGAACATTTTCAGTGCTGTAGCTTTCTGTATTGAATAGCTGATTTAACAACACAGAAGGGAGAAATCAAATTTCCATAAAATCTTCAGCTGTAATATCACCTCCATCCTGAAAAGACTGTGAAAATATGTCAAACTAATTTTCAAATATGAAGATTAATTGAGAAGAATTAAATGGACCGAAGTAAAGGACGAAGCCAAATTCTGCGCAGACCTAAATCATGAAGAAGCAGATAAGCCATTGATTCATGGCACACAAAAGAAAAAAAGGAATCACAGCTTCAAAGCCCCAAAGGCAAACATGTGAACAGGCATCTTCTGGAAGTACTGGCCTCCTGGCCCAGATGTGAATGAAAAGTGACCACATGTGTTTTCCACACACCTGTTATCATTAAAAAAAATTAACTACAAAACTTTGAACCTTTGCTGGAGAGATTTCAGACAAATTGTCCCCTCTGTAAACAATTTAGGAAACTCTCTGATTCAAAATGCAAATGTAATACTTTTTGTCCCACTAAAGCCAATGATAAGTTGCATTCATGAATAAAATGCTGATGGGCCCTGAATATATAAAGGAAACTGAGTTCCTGAACTGAAATATCCTTTAACTCAGTGGTTCTCAACCTGCAGCTTCCCCTCCCCACAGCCATAGCTATGGCCCATGTAACACTTTCACGCATTATAGTCTATATTGGATGTGGCCCACACAACATGTTGTGGGCCATATTTGCACAACAAATAGATTGAGAACCACTGCCAACTGCAGCTATTTTCTGGTTTACATACTGGTGACTTACACACAACACAAATTGCCTCTTTATGTGCCTGAACATCACAGCTGTATTGTACAAGAAATAAACTCTTTACAGCAAGCATCTACAAGTTTTAAGCCACTTACTGCTGCATTTCCCCATGTTACAAGTGTCATCTACTTTTACACATATTTTCACACTAATCACTGTTCTGACTACATATCTGATTGACTGGTATTTATATAAAAACTGACATCAGAAATGGGCTTGATTTAACAATTAATAATAAAATATAAGGAGATACACCTAGCTCATAGAGCTGGAAGGGACCTTGAGTCCAGTCCCCTGCCCTGATAGCATATCAAGTACCATCCCTGATGGATTTGCCCCAGATCCCTAAATGGCCCCCTCAACGATTAAACTCACAATGCTGAGTTTAGCAGGCCAATACTCAAACCACTGAGCTATCCATCCCCCAATGAAGAATTTATTTATTTTGATTTTAATACATATACAAAAAGAACTCCTGTGCCAGGTGCCAGGTGTCCTAAACACATAATTTGAAAATAGTATGAAACCAACTTCAAAAAAGTATGAAATCTCTAACCTTTCTCTGCACAATAGAATCCAGCTCTAAAACACCTACAATGTCCTCGTCTCCATTCCTGTAAATCCTTGTATCATGAATAGAGATCTATATCCCCATCCAACCCTCACCTCACTCTAAATATCTACTTTGAACTTTCTAAATATCAACTTTCTGGGATGATCTTTTACTTTGTATTTGGTACCTGTGTCCTAAGAATAACTTCAATTAAAACTTCAGGTAGTATTTTCACCAGTATGGCTAACTGAAAATTAAATGTGTATCTAACTGCAACCATTTAAAATTCAAACAATCAGTTATGTATACAGAAACTATTCTCTGTCTCTGACTTTTTGTTCTTCACAGTCTGTTATTGTCAATCCTTATTGTTTAAACCTCATCGTTTGCTTTGATTGCTTTGTTATACAGGAATGCTGATACATACAACAACTTTATATCAAAGATGAACTTCTTTTCATCCTCTGCCATATCCATATTTTCAGTTACAGCATTAGTAGCCCATTATGCAAAGAATGAGAAGCATATTGTCTATCATTGTGAAGTTCTAATTCAAAGATTATTTTTTACACACAACAGAGAAGAAATCTTTAATCAGAAAATGGGATTGTGACAAACGCACTCTTTTGGCTTCCTTTTGTGCAAAGAAAATGGAGCTAAAAAGAAAGATAATTGGAAGGCCGTTTAAAAAAGTGAAATTGCTTGTGGTTGACTGTGCTTTAATATTTCAGAAGTTTGTAGATAAAAGGTATTCTTTCTCTGACAGCAATCATTGTTCAGACTGTCATCACCCAAGTCAGCAATTTCATCACTTCACAGCACATGCATCATAAAAAAAATCCAGAAGAACTGCTAAATAAAGGTGAAAACTCAGCTAGAGAGAAGACTATTTTTTCCACAGGTAGGACTTCAGATAACCTCATTCATTTTTGGTTCTTACTATTTGAAATGGAATATCTTGGCTCCTTTTATGGAGGAAAATGAAATTACTGAAAATTGAGCAATATTTTATATTTTTGGTCAAGTCTGAGTAAAGTCAGATTCTTCTTATCTAAAAAGTATGAATGCCATATTCAAAAAAATCTCAAAAATCAAGAAAGACAGTTTGTATTGACTTTTTCTGACTTCGTGCTCTTTTGTACAAAATCTATCATCTAATGAAGTTCTTTGAATATTTAAATAGAAAGTATGCTTTCAAGAGCAAAAAGTGATCAGCTATTCTTCAAACCTCAGGTCTCTAGAAATTTTGTCAGTGAACAAGACATTTCGTCTTGTATTGTGCTTATGGCACTTGAGTATACTGTAATATATTAAAACTTATTTTGAAGATAGGGACAGAGAGAGTAATTTAAATCTTACTTTTTTAATTAATGGAGATTAATATCCTGAGTAATAGAAGAAGTTAGCACTTGACAGTGAAACATGCAGATTGGTTGCCTACAAACCAGGAATTTGATCCAATGAATTGTCAAGCTCATTTTCTGTAGTGTGAAGAGTAAAGAACAAAATATATTTCATTTTTTACATCTATCAGTATTTTTACACTGCCATAGAATCATAGAATCATAAAATACTAGAACTGGAAGGGACCTTGAGAGATTCCAGAGATTGGAAATGGGCAAATCCATCAGGTTCAGTCCCCTGCCCTCATGGAAGGACCAGGTATCATCTAGATCATCCTATATAGATGTCTATCTAGCTTGCTCTTAAATAGTCCCGATGGAGATTCCACAACCTCCCTAGGCAATTTATTCCAGTGTTTAGCCATCTTGACAGTTAGGAATTTATTCCTAATGTCCCACCTAAACGTCACTTGATGCAGTTTAAGCCCATTGCTTCTTGTCTTGTCATCAGAGGTCAAGGAGAACAATTTTTCTTCCTCCTCCTTGTAACACCTTTTAGGTACTTGAAAATTGCTATCATGTGCCCTCTGAGTCTTCTCTTTTCCAAACTAAACAAACCTAATTCGATCAGTCTTTTGTTATAGTTCATGTTTTCTAGACGTTTACTAATTTTTGTAGCTCTTCTCTGGACCCTCTCTAGTTTCTTCACCTTTTTTAAATGTGGTGCCCAGAACTGCACACAATACTCCAAATGAGGCCTAATCAGTGCAAAGTAGACCTGAAGAATGACTTTTCATGTCTTGCTCATAACACTCCTGTTAACGCATCCCAGAATCATGTTTGCTTTTTTGCAACAGTCACACTGTTGACTCATATTTAGCTTGTGGTCCACTATGACCCCTTCTTCAGTATTACTTCCTAGAAAGTCACTTGCCACCCTGTATGTGTGAAACTGCTTGTTCCTTCCTAAGTGGAATACTTTGCATTTGTCTTTATTAAGCTTCATCCTATTTACCTCAGATCCTTTCTATAGTTTGTCCAGATCATGTTGAATTATGACCCTATTCTCTAAAGCACTTGCGATCTTTCCCAACTTGGTATCATCTACAAACTTTATGTGTACTCTTTATACCCAGGGCCGGACGGAGGCATGGGCAAGACGGGCAGCTGCCCAGGGCTCCAGCCGATGGGGGTTGCCTGATGGCAGCTGTAAGGAGCATGCGGCATCCCTTACAACTGCCATCAGGAGCTGCGCGCCTGGCTCCTGCAGAGCCGGCCCACCCGTATCCCTATGGCACCGGGCAGTACCGCCCTCCCCGCCACGGCTGCGGTGTCCTGCATGGCTCGACCCGCGCGTGAGCAGCGCTCGCTGGGCTGGGACGGGCAGCGCATGTGCCGTGTGCACCAGGAGGGTGGGCCGGCGCACTATGGGTGGGCCCACGCATGCACCCTGCGCCCAAGGGAAGTTCCGTGCGTCTGGGCCCAGGGCTCCAAAAGGGCTCAGGCCAGCCCTGTTTATACCAATATCTAAATCATCAATGTAGATACAGGCAGTCCCTGGGTTACGTACAAGATAGGGATTGTAGGTTTGTTCTTAAGCTGAATTTGTACGTAAGTCGGAACTGGTACATATTGTACCCCAGGTGTCCCCGATTCAGCTGCTGCTGAAACTGACCAGCAACTGACTACAGGAAGCCCGAGGCAGAGCTGCTTTGCCCCGGGCTTCCTGGAATCAGCCTCTGATCAGTTTTAGCAGCAGCTGACTTGGGGACACCTGGGGTAGAGCAGCTGGGGTGCTGCCAGGTTGGTTCCCACAGCACCGAGGTGCGGCGCTGCGAGGATCAACCCGGCAGTGCCCCAGCTGCTCTGTCCCAGGCATCCAGATTCAGCCGCTGTTGAAACTGACCAGCAGCGGCTGAATCGGACACGCCTGGGGCAGAGCAGCTGGAGTGCTGCTGGGTTGGTCTGGTAGCGCCAACCCTTGGTGTGGCGGGACCAACCCGGCAGCACCCCAGCTGCTCTTGGGGATGCCTGCGACAGAGCAGCTGGGGCACTGCCGGGTAGGTCCCTGCAGCGCTAAGGTGCGGCGCTACTGGACCAACCCAGCAGCCCCCCAGCTGCTCTACCCCAGGCATCGGCGAGAAAAGCCTGGTCTGCTGGGGGGGAGGCGCACTAGCTGCGCCTCCCCCAACAGACCAGGGAGACGTGGAGCGGCTTTTCTCGCCACAGAGGACGTGGGCGGTGGGACCGTGGCATGTCTCAGCGGTCCCACTGCCCGCATCCTCCGTGGCGAGAAAAGCCACTCCACGTCTCCCTGGTCTGCTGGGTGGAACTGCCCCCCATGCCGCCGGAGGCGGTGACAGTGGGGGAGGCACCCTGCACTAGCTGCGCCCCCCCCGTTCATAACTAGGGGTCCGACTTAAGTCAGATTGACGTAACCCAGGGACTGCCTGTATTGAACAGAACCAGTCCCAAAACTGTGGAACCCCACTTTTTATGCCCTTCTAGCATGACTGCAAACCATTTATAACTACTCTCTGAGAACAGTCATCCAGCAATATATGCATCCAGCTCATTTTAGCCCCATCTAGGTGGTATGTCCCTAGTGTATTGATAAGAAGGTTATGCAAGACTGTAATAAATGCATTACTGAAGTCTAGGTATATCACATCTACCACTCTCTCCTTATCCACAAGACTTGTTATTTTTTTTATCAAAGAAAGGTATCACGTTGGTTTCACATGATTTGTCAAAGTGATTCTGTTACCTATCACCTTATTATCTTCCAGATATTTGCACATTAATTCCTTAATTATTTGCTCTTTTATCCTTCCTGGCACACAAGTTAAATTGGTTGGTCTGTAGGTTCCTGAGTTGTTCTTATTTTCCTTTTTATAAATGGACTCTATATTTGCTCATTTCCAATATTCTGGAATCTTTCTTGGCTTCCATGACTTTTCAATATGTTAGCTAATAGCTCAGATACCTCCTCTACCAGCTCCTAAATGTCTAATCCTACCGCATTTCCACTAGCATTCACTATGGGTATGTCTACATTACCCCGCTAGTTCGAACTAGCGGGGGTAATGTAGTCATCTGCAATTGCAAATGAAGCCCGGGATTTGAATTTCCCAGGCTTCATTTGCATGAAGCCGGCCGGCGCCATTTTTAAATGCCTAATCCGAACTAGCTGTACTCCTCATTCCATGAAGAGTACAACTAGTTCAGATTAGAAGCCTAATCCGAACTAGCTACTCCGTGCCGCATGTAGCCGCGCGGCACGGGGTTCGAACTAGCCGGCATTTAAAAATGGCGCTGGCCGGCTTCATGCAAATGAAGCCCGGGAAATTCAAATCCCGGGCTTCATTTGCAACTGCGGATGACTACATTACCCCCGCTAGTTCGAACTAGCGGGGTAGTGTAGACATACCCTTGGTTAGGAGTCCAGTTACCACCAACTTTCTTGGTGAAAACCGAAACAAAAGAAGTGATAAGCACCTCTGCCAATGCTAAGTTTTCTGTTATTGTTTCTCCCTCTTCATTGAGCAATGGCTCTACCCTATCCTTGCTCTTCCTCCTACTTCTAATATATTTATAGAATGTTTTCTTATTTCCTTTTGGGTATGTCTAAACTACATCCCTCTTTTGAAAGAGAGATGTAAATTAGGCAAATCAGAAGTGCAAATGAAGTGCAAATTTAAATATCCCATGCTTCATGTGAAAGTGGACAGGGGGCTGTAGACAGGCGAGTTTGAGAGGGGCTGCAAGAGATCCCACTGTTGAACAGGCTACCTGGTGAGAGTGAGAGTACTCTCTTTTGGCGTGAGTGAGTTTGCTCGACTGTTTGAATTTTGTTTGTTGAATTCTGATTCTGATTTCAGGTGACTGCAGTTTCAGTTTCAGCTGCTGTGGCAGTTGGGACTGAGTGCCTGACCCTTTGTTCCCTCAATTGCTCTCTTGATTGCATCTGGTCAGCCTTCCCCTGTGTGACTCACGAGGGGGCAGGTCTGGCTTACGCAAGCAGGATTTAAAAGCCAGAGGCAGAGCAACCAGGGAGCGAAAGCGGACAGGAGGCTGCAGAGAGGGGAGTTTGAGAGGGAGGCCTACGATGGTCAGGAAGACCCGCAACACCTGTGCCAGCACTGCTTCTGTCTCCTCCACCTGCGCCTGTAGCCAGACAGAGTGCCTGAGCATGGATGCCTCTACCCAGATCCTGGTGTGGTTTTGCAGGGACTGTGGCTTGCAATTCCCACTTCCTGATATCCAGGCTGGGGAGATCATCCAATGTGAAAGGTGCCTGCTGGTGGAATCTCTCAGGCAGCAAGTGGGAGAGCTACAGGAGGAGGTGGCTAGGTTGAGGAGCACCCAAAGCCACGAGCAATTCCTGGACCGTGTTCATGAGGAGACAGCTGAGGTAGCTGTCCCGGTACACAGGACTGCGGGCATACTGCTGGTGGAGGAGGAGATGGCTCAGGGTGGACACTGGCAGCTGGTTACTTCTGGCAGCAGGAACTGCTCCACCCCTGCTCCGAACCCTCTCGCCATGGTACTAGGAAACCATTACGCTTTTCTTTATACAGGAGATAAGGAATTACCCCCTACAACGGAGGAGGAGAAGCCTTGTACCTCCAAGGCTGGGAGGTCAGTTGCCACCACTGCAAATAGGAAACGTAGGGTAGTGGTGGTTGGAGACTCTCTTCTGAGGGGGGTAGAGCCACCCATCTGTCGCCCTGACGTCATCTCAGGAGGTATGCTGTCTGCCGGGGGCCCATATCCGAGATGTTACAAAGGCATTGTCTAGGATTATCCGGCCCTCTGACTATTACCCCATGCTGCTCATCCATGTGGGCACAAATGATACTGCAAGGTGTGACACTGAGAAGATCAAGAGTGACTACAGGGCTCTGGGAGTACGGGTGAAGAAGTTTGGAGCGCAGGTGATATTCTCTTCGATCCTTCCTGTTGAAGGTAGGGGCCCGGGCAGAGACAGTTGCATCCTGGAGGTGAATGCCTGGCTGCAAGAATGGTGTTGCCAGGAAGACTTTAGCTTCCTTGACCACGGGATGCTATTTCAGGAAGGACTTCTGGGCAGAGATGGCGTTCACCTTTCGAGGAGGAGGAAGACCCTATTTGGACACAGACTGGCTAACCTAGTGAGGAGGGCTTTAAACTAGGTTCGACAGGGACAGGTAAGCAAAGCCCACAGGTAAGTGGAGAACATGGAGACCTGGGATATGGGTCGGAAATGGGAGGGAGCATGGACTATAATGGCAGAGAGAACGGAGGGTCAGGGCAAAACTGGGAGGCAAGGTCAAATCAGTATCTTAGATGCCTATATACAAATGCATGAAGTGTGGGTAATAAGTAGGAAGAATCGGAAGTGCTAATAAATAAGTACAATTATGACATTGTTGGCATCACAGAAACTTGGTGCGATAATACACACGATTGGAATGTTTGTATGGAAGGGTACAGCTTGCTCAGGAAGGACAGACAGGGAAAAAAGGGAGGAGGTGTTGCCTTATATATTAAAAATGAACACAACTGGAGTGAGGTGGAGATGGAGTCTCTGGGTTAGGATAATAGTAGTTAAAAACCAGAGTGATGTCATGCTAGGAGTCAACTACAGGCCTCCTATCCAGATGGAAGAAGTGGATGAGGCTTTTTTTTAAACAACTAACAATATCATCCAAAGCCCAAGATTTGGTGGTGATGGGGGACTTCAACTATCCAGATATATGTTGGGAAAATAACACAGCGGGGCACAGACTATCAAATACGTTCTTGAACTGCATTGGAGACAACTTTTTATTTCAGATGGTTGAAAAAGCTACCAGGGGGGAAGCTGTTCTAGATTTCATCCTAACAAATAGGGAGGAACTGGTTGAGAATTTGAAAGTGGAAGGCAGTTTGGGTGAAAGTGATCATGAAATCATAGAGTTCACAATTCTAAGGAAGGGTAGAAGGGAGAACAGCAAAATAGAGACAATGGATTTTGGGAAGGCGGATTTTGGTAAGCTCAGAGAGCTGATAGGTAAGGTCCTATGGAAATCAAGACTGAGCACAAAAACAACTGAGGAGAATTAGCAGTTTTTCAAAGAAACGTTATTAAGCGCCAAAAAGCAAGCTATTCCGCTGTGTCGGAAAGATAGAAAAAATGGCAAAAGACCCCCTTGGCTTAACCACAAGATCTTGCATGATCTAGAAATAAAAAGGAGTCCTATAAAAAATGGAAAGTAGGACAAATTACAAAGGTTGAATACAGGCAAACAACCCAGGAATGCAGGGGCAAGATTAGAAAGGCAAAGGCACAAAATAAGCTCAAACTAGCTCCGGGAATAAAGGGAAACAAGAAGACTTTTTATAAATACATTAGAAGGAAGAGGAAGACCAAGGAGAGGGTAGTCCGACTGCTCAGTGAGAAGGGAAAAACAGTAACAGGAAACTTGGAAATAGCAGAGATGCTTAATGACTCCTTTATTTCGGTCTTCACCAAGAAGTGTGAAGGAAGGACTAACATAGCGAATGCTAGTGGAAAGGGGGGAGGTTTAGAAGATAAAATAAAAAAAAGAACAAGTTAAAAATCATGCAAGTCACCAGGGCCTGATGAAATGCATCCTAGAATACTCAAAGAGCTGATAGAGGAGGTAGCTGAGCCTCTAGCTATCATCTTTGGAAAATCATGGGAGACAGGAGAGATTCCAGAAGTCTGGAAAAGGGCAAATATAGTGCCCATTTATCAGAAGGGAAATAAGAACAATCCAGGAAACTACAGACCAGTTTGTTTAACTTCTGTGCCAGGGAAGATAATGGAGCAAGTAATTAAGGAAATCATCTGTAAACACTTTGAAGGTGGCAAGGTGATAGGGAACAGCCAGCATGGACTTGTACAAAATAAATCATGTCAAATCAATCTGATAGCTTTCTTTGATAGGATAACGAGTCTTGTGGATAAGGGAGAAACAGTGGATGTGGTATACCTAGACTTTAGTAAGGCGTTTGAGATGGTCTCTCATGATAATCTTATCAATAAACTAGGCAAATACAATTTAGATAGGGCTACTATAAGATGGGTGCATAAAAGGCTGGATAACCGTACTCAGGGTATGTCTACACTACCCCGCTAGTTCGAACTAGCGGGGTAATGTATGCATACCGCACTTGCTAATGAAGCCCGGGATTTGAATTTCCCGGGCTTCATTAGCATAAGCGGGGAGCCGCCATTTTTAAATCCCCGCTGCTTCGAACCCCGTGTAGCGCGGCTACACGGGGCTCGAACTAGGTAGTTCGGACTAGGGTCCTATTCCGAACTACCGGTACTCCTCGTGAAACGAGGTGTACCGGTAGTTCGGAATAGGCACCCTAGTCCGAACTACCTAGTTCGAGCCCCGTGTAGCCGCGCTACACGGGGTTCGAAGCAGCGGGGATTTAAAAATGGCGGCTCCCCGCTTATGCTAATGAAGCCCGGGAAATTCAAATCCCGGGCTTCATTAGCAAGTGCGGTATGCATACATTACCCCGCTAGTTCGAACTAGCGGGGTAGTGTAGACATACCCTCAGAGAGTAGTTATTAATGGTTCACAATCCTGCTGGAAAGTTATAACAAGTGAGGTTCCCCAGGGGTCTGTTTTGGGACTGGTTCTGTTCAATATCTTCATCAATGATTTAGATATTGGCATAGGAAGTATGCTTATTGGCTGTGTCTAGACTGGCAAGTTTTGCGGGAAAACTTGCCAGATGTCTACACTGGCTGCTTGAATTTCTGCAAGGACACTGACTTCCTACTGTCTGAAATCAGTGCTTCTTGCAGAAATACTATACTGCTCCCATTTGGGCAAAAGTCCTTTTGCGCAAAAGGGCCAGTGTAGACATCTCAGATTTGTTTTGAGCAAAAAACAGCCCTGATCACAAAAATGGCGATCGGGGCTGTTTTGAGCAAAAGCGCGTCTAGATTGGCACGGATGCTTTTCTGCAAAAAGTGCTTTTGCGGAAAAGCTCCTGTGCCAATCTAGATGTTCTTTTCCGCAAATGCTTTTAACGGAAAACTTTTCCGTTAAAAGCATTTGCAGAAAATCATGCCAGTCTAGACAAAGCCATTAAGTTTGCAGATGATACCAAACTGGGAGGGGTTGCGACTGCTCTGGAGGATAGGGTCATAATTCAAAATGATCTGAACAAATTGGAGAAATGGTCTGAGGTAAACAGGATGAAGTTTAATAAAGACAAATGTAAAGTGCTCCACTTAGGAAGGAACAATCAGTTGCACACATACAGACTGGATAGCGACTCTCTAGGAAGGAGTACAGCAGAAAGGGATCTAGGGGCATAGTGTACCACAAGCTGAACATGAGTCAGCAGTATGATGCTGTTGCAAAAAAAGCAAACATGATTCTGGGATGCATTAACAGGTGTGTTGTGAGCAAGACATGAGAAATCATTCTTCCGCTCTACTTTGCTCTGGTTAGGCCTCAGTTGGAGTATTGTGTCCAGTTCTGGGCACCGCATTTCAAGAAAAATGTGCAGAAATTGGAGAGGGTCCAGAGAAGAGCAACAAGAATGATTAAAGGTCTAGACAACATGACCTATGAAGGACTGCTGAAAGAATTGGGTTTGTTTAGTTTAGAAAAGAGAAGACTGAGGTGGGACATTATAGCCGTTTTCAGGTATCTTGGCCTCTGAGGATAGAACAAGAAGCAATGGGCTTAAACTCCAGCAAGGGAGGATTAGGTTGGACATTAGGAAAAAGTTCCTAACTGTCATGGTAGTCAAACACTACAATGAATTGCCCTGGGAGGTTGTGGAATCCCCAGCTCTGGAGATATTTAAGAGTAGGTTAGATAAATGTCTATCAGGCATGGTCTAGACAGTACTTGGTCCTGCCATGGGGGCAGGGGACTGAACTCGATGACCTCTCGAGGTCCCTTTGGGTATGTCTACACTACCACCCTAGTTCAAACTAGGGTGGTAATGTAGGCAACCGGAGTTGTAAATGAAGCCTGGGATTTGAATTTCCCGGGCTTCATTTGCATAAAGCCGGGCACCGCCATTTTTAAATGTCCGCTAGTGTAGACGCGGCACGGACTAGGTAGGACTAGGACTACACGCGGCACAGACTAGGAAACAAGGAGTAATGGTAGTTTGGACTAGGAAGCCTAGTCCGAACTACCTAGTCCGTGCCGCGTGTAGCCGCGCGGCACGGAGTCCGCACTAGCGGACATTTAAAAATGGCGGCGCCCGGCTTTATGCAAATGAAGCCCGGGAAATTCAAATCCCAGGCTTCATTTACAACTCCGGTTGCCTACATTACCACCCTAGTTCGAACATACCCTTTTTGTAGACATACCCTTTTTGTCCTAGTATTCTATGATTTGCATAATCTTTTCACAGCGGTCTTTTGCAAAAGGGTATTTCAAAAGTGAAATTGCAGTCTAGATGTGGTTCTTCAAAAAAAAACAAACACTTTTTCAAAAGATCCTGTACAAAAAATGAGGAGTAAAAAAAAGGGTGGTTTTTTTTTTTGAAAGAACCACGTCTAGATTGCGGTTTTATTTTTGAAATACCCATCTGCAAAAGACCATTTTCGAAAGATCTCTGTGACATGATTATGCAAAGGAAGCACAGGATATTTAAATTCCCACTTTAGTTGCACTTTTGATTTGCCTAATTTTCAGCCCTCTTTTGAAAGAAGGATGTAGTCGAGACATAGCCTTTATGTCTCTAGCTAGATTGAGCTCATTTTGTGTCTTCACCTTTCTAATCTTGCCCTACATTCTTGCATTATTTGCTCATATTTGTTCTTTGTGACTTGACCTAGTTTCCACTTTTCATATGACTCCTTTTTTATTTTGATTTAAATATCCCGTGCTTCAGTAGAATAAAAATGGGTGCCTCTTTTTGCTGAGACGGAACTTTGCCGGCAAAAAGCGGCGGTCTAGACAGGGATCAGTCGACAAGGAAAGTCTTTTCTGACTGATCCTGTAAACCTCATTGCAGGAGGCATAAGGGATCGGTCAGAAAAGGTTTTCCTTGTCAACTGATCCCCGTCTAGACTGCTGCTTTTTGCCGGCAAAGTGCCGCATCGGCAAAAAGTGATGGCCATTTTTATTCTAATGAAGCACGGGATATTTAATCCCCACTTCATTAGCAATTTTGGTATGTCTAATTTACATCCCTCCGGTGACAGAGAGATCTAGTCTAGACATATCCCCAGATTTCATGATCACTTTCACCCAATTGTCTTTCATTTTCAAATTCTCAACCAGTTCTTCACTATTTCTAGAAAATCAAATCTAGAACAGCTTCCCCCCTATTAGCTTTCTCAAACTTCTAAATTCTAAATCTCCAATTTATTCCAAGAACTTGTTGGATAATCTGTGACTTGCTGTGTTAGTTTTCCAACTGATATTTGGATAGTTGAAATCCCTCTTCATCATGAAGTACTGTGCTTTGGATGATTTTTGTAGTGGTTTTTAAAAAGCTTTATAAAGCCATAAAATAAAACCAACCACTTTACTCCCCCAAAAAAAGCCCAAACGCCATAAACTAAAGGAAGGATGTTAGTTAGAAAAGGCTATGTGAAAATATCCATAAGGGACATTTCAGGGTTATAATCTGCAGTGGAACGCCCAATGATATCACTAAGAATTGCTTGTATGAATCAATAGCAGTATTTGCTCTTAAGACCCTGATTCAAATCCCACTGAAGTGAGTGGAAAGGTACCCAATTATTTCAGTAACATCTAAGTGCCATATTTGGCAAAGTAGAAACAAAGGTCTGTAAACAATACACATATATATTTATGTGGACAAGTTAAGTTAAGGGTCAGGCAAATGAACATTCTAGAGATGGACAAGATGGTATATTCCAAGGATGCAAGACTGAGAGCTTTTGAAATTTGCTGATGCCTTTTCTGTGTAGCTTTAGGATTCATGCAATTTAGCTGAGTGTGGGACTCCACGTACTTCATACTGAGTGATAACAGCATCTGGATATGTTCGCTGCACGTCACTACCAAAACACTATGACAGAGAGCCCAGGCTGGAGAGTGAAGGGGCACAGTGGCACCCACTGCCTGTCATAATGGCACCAAAATCATGTTTAGGTATCTAGGCACAATTATACTAGAAATTATAATGGGCCAGATTCTGTATGTTTTAAATTGAGGTAATATCTTCGACTTCTCTTATCTTTGGTACTAGGTTCAGATTTTGATGGCAGCAAATCTAGTCCTCCAAATCCTATAATAGGAATATGTGAACATCTCTTACTTAACTATGTGTAATACTTATAAAACAATGAATGGTCCTTAGGCTATGTCTAGACTACATGGCCCCGTCAATGGAGCCATGTAGTCTAGACATAGCCTCTGAGACTAACTAAAAATGTAGATAGTGTCATGAGCTTTTGTGGGTACAACCCACTTCTTCAGATCATAGAATCATAGAATCATAGAATTATAGGACTGGAAGGGACCTCGAGAGGTCATCAAGTCCAGCCCCCCGCCCTCAAGGCAGGACCAAGCTCCGTCTACACCATCTCTGACAGATGTCTATCTAACCTGTTCTTAAATATCTCCAGAGAGGGAGATTTCACCACCTCCCTTGGCAATTTATTCCAATATTTGACCACCCTGACAGATAGGAATTTTTTCCTAATGTCCAATCTAAACCTCCCTTGCTGCATTTTAAGCCTTGTCCTTGTCCTGTCCTCAGAAACCAAGAGGAACAAATTTTCTCCTTCCTCCTTGTGACACCCTTTTAGATATTTGAAAACCACTATCATGTCCCCCCTTAATCTTCTTTTTTCCAAACTAAACAAGCCCAGTTCATGAAGTCTGGCTTCATAGTTCATGTTCTCTAGACCTTTAAGAGATGACTAGAACAAGGACTGTGAAGAATAAGAAAGAAGAATAAGAAGTGTGTTGTGCCACAAAAGAAGTGAGTTGTGCCCACAAAAGCGCATGACACTATGTATATTTTTTGTTAGTCTCTAAGATGCTGCAGGACTATTCATTGTTTTTTAAAGTTTTTTCAGTTACAGTTCAGTTCCGTTTCAATTTTACAGACTAACATGGCTACCCCTCTGAGACATGATTATTATTTAAATACCATAATGGGAAAATCTCTTGAATTATTTTCTTCTTCTATGGCATGTTGCAAAATGTGTACTAATGACTAAATACCTTTCTGCGCTCTTAGCTCCGCCAATCTTCTATATGAATAAATTGATTCTTGACTCTGAATTTCTTGAAGTCTAGACCCCTAATATTATTTACTTTATCATGATTTATACTTAATTATATATTGTATTCAGGCTCAATAAACAACCAGAGCTTCTAAAATAGGAAAAGATTCATTAAATACTTATAATGAGAAAGCCTTAGAAAATCAAGTGAAGTATTCACTGGGAAATATTTTTCCCCATGAATGGTTAAAATTGACTCAGTGTAAAGTAAATAGATTGGACTATAACACGTTATTACAATTTATGTTTAAAACTAATTCATTCCAGAGACAATACAATATCAAGGCTAGAGATTATATAAATAAAAGTCATGTTCCTACTATTATAAGGTTAATTATTAATATTAATGGATAATACCAAAAATTAAGGAGAATTTTTTGAAAGGAACTGTAAAAATAATACTTATCTGTGACCATTCTGAAAAGCCTTTTAACATCTAAAGCTTTTTGCAAGCCACTTAAGGATACATTTTATATGTATTTGGTTTTATCAGACACTCAATAGTTGTCAATGTTAACATTTTACAATCTACAGTATTGTTAATTAGGCTGAAACTCTTAATGGTCCTAAAGATTAGAATATGCCATAATTTACTTTGCCACAATTACTGATTTATGTCAAAGTATTTCATGGTAATTAATCCTTTTATTGATTACTGAAAGCAATTGTGTTTAAGATTGTCCTCTGATCCTTTGGTGTTTTATCTAAAAAGTGTTACTCAGAAATATGAATTTATCTGATTTGCAAATTGAAATCTAACATTTCAGAGACATATCTATCTATGACATTGATTACTTTTTTAAAAATCACATATTTATTTATTTGTATGAGATTTATGATTATAACATGTTGCAAAATCAAAAGGAATTCTACATATTGAAATGAAAAAGACATTTTTCCAGAAAACACACATGAAAAGAAAAGGAATAAAGACCAGATCCAACACTCCCAGGGTATGTCTACACTACAAAGTTAGTTCGAACTAACGGACGTTAGTTCGAACTAACTTTAATAGGTGCTACACTAGCGCTCCGCTAGTTCGAATTTGAATCGAACTAGCGGAGCGCTTAGTTCGAACTAGGTAAACCTCATTTTACGAGGACTAACGCCTAGTTCGAACTAGCTAGTTCGAACTAAGGGCTGTGTAGCCCTTTAGTTCGAACTAGTGGGAGGCTAGCCCTCCCCAGGTTTCCCTGGTGGCCACTCTGGCCAACACCAGGGAAACTCTATGCCCCCCTCCCGGCCCCGGACCCCTTAAAGGGGCACGGGCTGGCTACGGTGCCCGTGCCAGGTGCAAGCCTGCCAGCACCCAGCTAGCAGACCCTGCACCTGGCACAGCACAGAGCCACCCACCCGATGCCCCCCAGCCCACCCCCTCTTGCCGGGACCAGGCTGGCGGCTCCCGGGAGCTTGCCCTGGACCGCAAGAGGCGGGCACCTTCCTGGGCTAGTGTGGACATCGTGGACCTCGTCCACGATCTCCGCACTAGGCACAGGAAAGTGGCCGTCTAGGGCAGGAGAGCTGCCAGCCTGGCCACCCAGGAGCAGGTGTGCATGAAAATCAAGGGGGTCCACTGAGACCCCCGACACTGAGCCCTGAGCTTACAATGGCCGTACTGAGTCAGACCAAAGGTCCATCTAGCCCAGTAGCCTGTCTGCCAACAGCGGCCAACCCTAGGGACCCTGGAGGGGATGGACCGAAGACAATGACCAAGCCATTTGTCTCGTGCCATCCCTCTCCAGCCTTCCACAAACTTTGGGCAGGGACACCACTCCTACCCTCTGGCTAATAGGACTCCATGGACCCAACCTCCATCACTTTATCTCACTTCCCTTTAAACTCTGTTCTAGTTCTAGCCTTCACAGCCTCCTGCAGCAAGGAGTTCCACAGGTTAACTATTTGCTTTGTCAAGAAGAACAACAACTTTCTCTTACTAGTTTCAAGCCTGCTACCCATTCCTTTCCTTTGGTGTCCTCTAGTCCTTCTTTATGGGAACTCAGGAAGAACTTTTCTGAATGCACCCTCTCCACCCAACCCCTGCTTTTAGAGACCTCTATCCTGTCCCCCCTCCGTCTCCTCTTTTCTAAGCTGAACAGTCCCAGTCTCTGTAGCCTTTCTTCATCTGGGACCTGTTCCCAACCCCTGATCATGTTAGTTGCCCTCCCCTCTCCCAGCCTTTCTCTTCCCCTCTCCCACCTCCTTTTCCCAGTCTCCCCGAGTTTTTTTCAATAAAGACAGAGTCAATGTTGGAAGAAACGTTATCTTTATTTTGTACATCAATAAGAAGGGGGGCTAGGGAGAGGTAAGTGGAAGGAGGTGAGGGAGGAATGGGGTACGAGCCCCCGATGGGGAGGACTGGGCTGGCTCTGTGGGCTTCTGGGGGTGGAAGCTCTCCTGCAGCCCCCCAATTGCCCCCTCTCCCCAGATGGCAGCCTGCGGCAAGTGCAGCCGGGCTGATGGCCGAGTGGTGTGATGTGCCCAGTGTGGGTACTCCGGGCACTCCAAGCCAGAACTTCTTTGCAAGCGGGGCACCCCTTAGAACTGTCTGTCTGGGGTGGGGTTCGGGACCCTTTAAACACAGCCCTCAGCTAGCCTGAGGCAGCATCTCCACGCTCTAAGTCCTCCTCTGATGCCCTGCCGGCACTGCTTCCGGCCATCCTTAAGCCCTGTTCAGAGTCCACTCAATGTGGACTTGCTAGTTCGAACTAGCAAAATGCTAGTTCGAACTAGTTTTTAGTTCTAGATGCGTTAGTTCGAACTAGCTTAGTTCGAATTAACTAATTCGAACTAAGTTAGTTCGAACTAGCGCTGTAGTGTAGACGTACCTCCATTTATTTAAATAGGCTTTGGGTTATGTTGTATATGTTTCAGGAGAAAACCTCCACTAGAAGCTCTGCAAGGTTCTCCTGTTGGAGCTTTCTCCACATCTTTTCCCTTATGGGGAGGGGTATGAAAACTTCATAGGCATCAGGAGTGGGTGAATACTGAAAACCTTGTGGATTCATAGGGAAAGTACAAGTCCAGAAAGGCAGATCCAGAAATACTCCATTCAAAATCTCCTTCCAAGCCTGCCACTATTGAAACTCCACTTTAGTACAGGCAGTCCCCGACTTACGCGGATCCGACTTATGTCGGATCTGCACTTACGAACGGGGCTTTCTCGCCCCGGAGGTCGAGGTGGCGGATTGCTACCTGCGAGCTCCGGGGCGAGAAAGCCCCGTTCGTAAGCTTCTCCGGTGCCCCTGGTCTGCTGGAGACCGTCTCCAGCAGACCAGGGGCACCGGGCGGGTTCCCGCGCTTCTGAGGCTTTGCCAGAGCAAAGCCTCAGAAGCGCGGGAACCGCTGCTGCTGCCACTTGAGACCCGGTGCCTGTGGTCTGCTGGGGACGGTCCCCAGCAGACCACAGGCACCGGGACTGAAGCCGCAGCCACAGGGGGGAGAGGTCCCGTGTCTCTGAGACTTTGCCAGAGCAAAGCCTCAGAGGCGCGGCACCCCGCTGCCGCTGCTGCTCTGCTCCCCGTGTCCCTGGTCTGCTGGGGGGGGGGCGCGGATAGTGTGCCCCCTCCCCCCCAGCAGACCAGGCTTTTGTTTTGGACCCTGGAGCAGAGCAGCTGGGGCGCTGAGGATTGGTCCTGCAGCACCCGCTCTGGGCACTACTGGACCAACCTGGCAGCACCCCAGCTGCTCTGCCCCAGGCGTCCTGATTCAGCCGCTGCTGGTCAGTTTCAGCAGTGGCTGAATCAGGACGCCTGGGGCAGAGCAGCTGGGGTGCTGCTGGGTTGGTCCAGTAGCGCCGAGGGGTGCTACTGGAGCAACCCAGCAGCACCCCAGCTGCTCTGCTCAGGCGTCCCCAAGTCAGCCGCTGCTGAAACTGACCAGCGCTGACTACAGGAAGCCCGAGGCAGAGTTGCTCTGCCCCAGGCTTCCTGGAATCAGCGCTCATCAGTTTCAGCAGCAGCTGACTTGGGGAAGCTTGGGGTTCTTAAGTTGAATCTGTATGTAAGTCAGAACTGGCGGTCAGTTTCAGCAGCGGCTGAATCTGGACGCCAGTTCCGACTTACATACAGATTCAACTTAAGAACAAACCTACAGTCCCTATCTTTTACGTAACCCGGGGACTGCCTGTAATGGTTTTCACTGTCTTTAATGGACTTTGGATCTGTCTTTAGGTACTTAGATGATCCCTGTCTTAGCAGTATCTAAGTACATTTTAGTTTGTACATTGGAATGCTAATTCCCACAGGCCATTTCACAGAAAACATAGTAGGAAAACCTGTTTGGTTAATGCATGCCTCCCTACTTCACTTGAATAAACACAAGAGAAACAATCCCCACTTGCCCCCTCCATAGCACACACAAATACATTTTGCCAAGATTACTCTGCTTACGCAGGAAATGGTTCTTTTAATTCTTGAATAATATGTATTTTTATGGGGTCTGGCACTTTTCACAAGCACTATGTTTGGTGGTGATGATGACGGTGATGACAATGACGATGATAATGGTGATGATAGTCTCAGGGAACTGTCAGAGTTGCAACATAAGAAAGTCATTAATATGTGGGTGATACTAATTGTTTGACGTGATAAAGGTATATAGGAGAAAAGAAAAGAAAAACTCACATCTAAACAAAAAAGCTCCCGGTGAGTAATGAATATCATTCAAAACCTGGACAAGATGAACATCTGACACTGATATGGTGGAAAAGGTCTTTTCTATGTGGAGGAAGCAATTGACAAAGAAGAATATAACTTCAGGATACATGAGAAGTCAGCAAGAGCAAAAAATCAACTGGTTGTGATAACAAACAACTGCTGAGCACACATCCCAGCACAAGAAAGGAGAAAGCAAATAAAATAAAAACTTTAAAGATTTACACAAAAATCAATTCTTGGATATCGGTGAAAAGAGCTCAAACTCATTAGTGATTGAAGATTAACAAACTCATGACTTGTAGAAGAGAGACAGGGAGCCTCATTATGAATACACCAGAGCAGTCCTTAAGGCTTACTTATGTCCAAAAGAAAATTGACCAACAGAATTGCTTCTAGAACTGCAGAAAAGGAAAAGGAAGAGACAGTGGAACATGTGTCAGGTGCCTACAGGAACTTGGCTGTGAGAGAACACATGAAGCAACATAGTGACGTCTCCAAGTATCTGCACTGAAGCCTCTGTGGCAAGTAGTTTTAAAAGAACTGTGCACAGACTGAATTGAAAATGCTTATAGAATGAAGAATATAAAAATGTTATGTGATCTGGCAATTGTCATAAATTGAATGCTGCAGGCAAATAGGGTGGATAGAGAATAGAAGACAAATGAGATTATTTTACCTGATAATGCCATACTAGCAGACAAAAACATTTTTTTAAAAAAAGAAGAAAATGAGGCATGAAAAACCCTGCCACAAATTAAAACAATTATGGAAAATTAAAACAAAGATGAGTCCATTGATTATTGGGGCATTTGAAGCAATCCCTAATGGCATGAATGAATAGTTGAAGAACACATTAGGGCTACGTCTAGGCTGCCCCTTCTTGCGCAAAAGAATATACAAATGAGTAAAAACGGTGAATATCATAATGCCTCATTAGCATACTTAATGAGCCACCATTTTTGCTCAAGGGACTTTTGCACAAAACCCCCCTCTTGTGCAAGTGCCATTCTGCAGCTTTATTCCGGAAGAACAGCTCTTGCGCAAAAGGGGGGTATTGCGCAAAAATGTTGGCTCATTAAATATGCAAATGAGGCACAGCGATATTCACCACTTTGCCTCATTTGCATATTATCTTGCACAAGAGGGGGCAGTCTAGACATAGCCTCGCCGTAAAAGATAACAGAAACAGTGACCACCAGAAGACAGGTATCTCAGACACTTTGAGAATTGTAGGGAAGTCAAAGAAGAATGAATGCATTTGAGCAGCTAAAATACAGAAAGTCTGCAGAGGGTTTAACAAAATCCCTGATAAACTAAACCTATATAGTCAGTTGGTGATCAGAAGTTATTGGTAACATGTGGGGATAAATTTTAGATGGAAGTTTTCCCCCTTTAATAATTAAAGATCGTGTATGTTGTGACAACTATTTGTTTTAAAAAATCCCAATAATGTAGTGATGGTTCCTCCTATGTATTATGACAGTTGGCTTATGAATATAAATATGCATAACTCAAAGGTGCTTTAGACAAATGCCCCATGTAATCTATCCATTTTAATGTGATAATCAGGGATCTGTATACCCTATTGCATATGAAGTTAGAAATATCAGATGTCTGTTTATAGTTTTAAATATGCTAATGAGAGCCATTACCAGTGCCCTGAAAGCCTAATGACTTTGTGATCCACTCAGTGACTTGTAAACAATCTTGTTTGTCCTGTAAGTTTAAGCAATGGATGGTCCTAGGAACCATCTGGTACTGGGATCCATTTTGAACCTTCTCTTTTCCATGGAAAGGAGGAATGTAAAATAAAAGATTCCAGCTCTGGGAGAATCTGCTTAAGCAATGGGAAGCTATCAGCCCCTGATCTTCTGAATCTTTTGAAACTGCTTGTCACACCCAAGAGGAAACAAAGAAATTTGGAGGGCTGGAGACTCAAGTCAGAATAAAAGAGTTTGTCTTTGACTTTAAGAGTGCATCTACACAGCACTATAACTCAAAATAAGATATGCAATTTGAGCAATGCAAATTGCGTATCTTATTTTGACACTATTTTGAAATAGCTTATTTAGTCATTTGGCGCAATCTACAAAACACCAAATTTTAAAATAAAGCACTATTCCCAAACACCTCTTACTCCCCATAGAGTGAGGTTTACAGGGACATCAGAATAGTGACCTTGAAATAATGGGCTTGCTGTGTAAATGTGAGATTAGCTATTTTGGGATACTCTGTATCCCGAAATAACGTTGCAGTGGAGATGTAGCCAAAGATTATGTCTGAAATAAAAACAACTTTTTAGGGTAAGAATCTGCACGCAGTAAGTTTCTTAGGGTATGTCTACACAGCAACATAAATACTAGCGTTATTTTCAAATAACTTCGTCCACATCTGCACAGCAGGCAGTTATTTCGAAATAATATCAAAATGATATCAAGCTGGAGGACTCTATTTTGAAATAAGTGCTGTGTAGACGCTCCCAATTTCAATTTCAAAATAAGCTATGCAATTGACGTAACTCAATTTGCGTAGCTTATTTCAAGTTAAGGCCTGCTGTGTAGATGCACCCTTAGGGTGTGTCTAGACTACATGCCTCCTTCGACGGAGGCATGTAGATTAGCCAGATCGGAAGAGGGAAATGAAGCCGCGATTAAAATAATCGCGGCTTCATTTAAATTTAAATGGCTGCCCCGATCTGCCGATCAGCTGTTTGTCGGCAGATCGGGGGAGTCTGGACGCGATGCGCCGACAAAGAAGCCTTTCTTCATCGGCACAGGTAAGCCTCGTGAAACCAGGTTTACCTGTGCCGATGAAGAAAGGCTTCTTTGTCGGCGCATCGCGTCCAGACTCCCCCGATCTGCCGACAAACAGCTGATCGGCAGATCGGGGCAGCCATTTAAATTTAAATGAAGCCGCGATTATTTTAATCGCGGCTTCATTTCCCTCTTCCGATCTGGCTAATCTACATGCCTCCGTCGAAGGAGGCATGTAGTCTAGACACACCCTTAGTAAATTAGAACTGCTATGCATTTTCTTTCATTTTACTTTAGTAACTTGCTTTGATCTGTCTGTCTTTACTTGCAAGCACTTACTTGCAAGCTACTTACTTTGAACTGACTGTCTTCACTCATAGACACTTAAATCCTACTGTTTGTACTCAATAAAGACACTTTGGTTTACTATTTGTCCCAGTGTACATAAATGTTTCCCGGGGAAGAAACCACTATGCATATCTCTCTTTCATTGATAAAGAGGGTGAACAGCTTCATGAGTTTTCCCCATGTAAAACTTTTACCCAGAGAAAGATGGATTTATTTGGATGTTTGGTCCTTTTGAGGATTGGTTTCCTGGGTGCTGAATCCTAGAACTGCATCCTCCCCAGAACCAAAATGATTCAGTGTCTGCATTGTTTTGCAGAGGATGGAAACCTCAGTTATGTGCCTTGCCTGGGAGAAACCAGAGGATCTGTCCCAGCAGGACAGGGTGGTTGGGAGCCCCAGACAGCAAGAAGGTGGGTGTCAATGAAATGATCAGTACACCGGGGAACAATACCAAATGAATTTCTGTGACCACACCCCATCAGAGTAATACCAAGGGAAAATACTACTACTAATAATTAATAATTAAATATAGTGGATGATAAACTTTCTCTTGTTTAGCTCCCTATAAAGAATTTCAGGAATGTAGGTTCTGCATGGGTTAGAACATTGGGAGATATTCAACAAGCCGATGGGATCTTTCTGGGGTGCTCGGTACTTGAGAAGCAGCTGCAAAGCTGACCAAGTCTGTTGCTCAATAACGTTTACTACTGCTAATCTTAGGAAAATGAGTACTCATCGGCTGAGATATTTCTCAGATGATTGTTCACCCATTGTAGGTCATGGATAAAATAAAAGTTTATATCATGATTCTCTACGTTGGATACAGGACAAATATCTATAGAGCAGCAGTTGTTTTTGTGTGTTCTAATTAACCTCTGTTCGTTAACCTCTCTTTAAAAAAGTGCTTTTCTAAATATATATTTTCTGTATTCCTTATCATGTTCAGAAGAAGTTACTCGAATGCTACCAGAGATGAAAAATTTCCAGTGTAAAATGCAAGAGAACTATGTATGGAGAAGGAAAATGAACATGATTACTAATGTGTTTATTTTTCATATTAATAAAATTGGGATCATGTCTCCAACATGATCTACTGCATGTTCTTACTCAAAAATATTAGACCAGTGATCCCTCCTTTTTCATTTTTGGGTAAAAAATCACAAGAATAGCTGTTCCATTAGGGCTTTTGTAATTGTTATTC
Source organism: Pelodiscus sinensis (assembly GCF_052426305.1). Taxonomy (NCBI): domain Eukaryota; kingdom Metazoa; phylum Chordata; order Testudines; family Trionychidae; genus Pelodiscus; species Pelodiscus sinensis. Next base: position 91,895,268 of record NC_143053.1, read on the forward strand.
CCTTTACTGGGAAACCTGACATCAAAGACTTAGCAGCAGAAAGGCAGGTGGGATCAGTCAAGTGAGAAAAAGGAGCATGATTCAATAATCTATCCTGTCTGAACTTTTGATTGCTGCTGTTCCTGGGAATAATGCTTCTGCCTTCCATTTTGAATTTGTGCTTCTATGTAAACTGCTTGACTATAAAGTAATAACCTAGGGGCATGTCTACACTAGGGCTACGTCTACACTGGCCCCTTTTCCGAAAGGGGCATGTTAATTTCACAGGTCATAATAGGGAAATCCGCGGGGGATTTAAATCTCCCCCGCGGCATTTAAATAAAAATGTCGGCCGCTTTTTTTCCGGCTTTTAGAAAAGCCGGAAAAGAGCGTCTACACTGGCCCCGATCCTCCGGAAAAAAGCCCTTTTCCAGAGGATCTCTTATTCCTACTTCGAAGTAGGAATAAGAGATCCTCTGGAAAAGGGCTTTTTTCCGGAGGATCGGGGCCAGTGTAGACGCTCTTTTCCGGCTTTTCTAAAAGCCGGAAAAAAGCGGCGGACATTTTTATTTAAATGCCGCGGGGGAGATTTAAATCCCCCGCGGATTTCCCTATTACGACCTGTGAAATTAACATGCCCCTTTCGGAAAAGGGGCCAGCGTAGATGAGCCCTAGGAAATTATTTCAAAATAACTAAATTTGAAATAATAACTCTCTAAATAACTATTTCAAAATAAGGTTATTCCCCGAGGAAAGCAGAAGTACAGATTATGAAATAACCAGCCTGTTATTCGAAATATCAGGCTTGGTAGTGAGGATGCTCACTTATTATTTTGAAATAAGGAGTGTTATTTCGAAATAACTCCCTAGTGTAGACCAGGGCCTATATACTTCCTAGGAGAGCATGTTTGTATGGAACTTTTGTCGTGGAAGAATGAGACTAAAGAATCCAAAAGGATATTCTAATGAATTTATAGTTGTCAGAATTGTGTTACTTATGCATGAAAGCAAATATATTGTTGAGGTCCATTTCTGGTTAAACTGAATCTATACTATGCGTTCCTATAGCATTTTATAAGGGAAGTTAATATGATGATTTGTTTTACTGATAGTGTAGATGATTAAGAAGAAGAAAAGTCCATCTCAAAAGCTATGTAAGTTCCAGGATTATACAAGGGGTCCTGATTGCCATTTGTCCTTCCTTTGGCTTGTTTAATGGCTGCAGAATACTTCTTAACATTTTGTATCTGGGACTGTTGATTTTGGGATGAGGGAAGGATTATGCAGCCATTATTCTTTGACTGAAGAGGTCACGATTGTGCATGGGTTTCCTCAGTAGTGTTCCTTGTGTAGACTGCTACCATTGCCTCCAAAAGGTACAAAAAGCAACATTTATTTGCTTTTATATGTAAGAACATTATAACTTTTTATGTTTGTTTGAAAACTAAGACTGACAATCTGTAGCCTTAAGTCAACATATTGCCTCATTGTGAAAGAACTCCAAAGAACTCCATATTCGTATTAGAGATAGATGTTACTCTTGCAAAATTCTCTGATGGTCATAGAGTATATTGCACTTTTATACATTTAGGCTACATCTACATTGCAGGCTTTTTGTGCAAGAACAGCAAAAACATGAGGAGCGTCTACACTACACGTGAGTTCTTGCGCAAATAAATTTACAGTAAAGCATCAGAACAGAGGGCTTCTTGTGCAAGAGTTATTCCTCTCCCCACGAGAAGGCAGTGTGGACGGGCAACAGGGTTTTCTTGTGCAAGAAACCCCTATGACTAAAATGGCCATCAGAGCTTTCTTGCGCAAGAGAACATCCACACTGCCATGGACGCTCTTGCGCAAATGCACATCTCTTGTGCAATAGCACATGGCAGTGTGGACATGCTCTTGCACAAGACCTTTTGCACAAAACAGTTCTTGTGAAAGATGCCTACAGTATAGACGTAGCCTTACAGTTTTTCCTACCAGATTCCTGCTAGAAGCAAACTCAAGTTAACGTTATTTTCATTTATAACAGTGTTAATAGAAATCAAATCATTTTATGATAGTCAAAGTGGGCACTCAGCACATCACAGATTACTTTTAGAAGTCTTGGCCAGTATTTTGACATACCTTTGGGAAGACAGGTGGCACTTTGGGGAGTGCAATTGTAACAGTCAGCAGATTCATTTGAAACTGGGAGCTCTAGAGCCAAAAGCCAGCTGTCTCTCAGACCATGCTGTAGAGGTCTCTTGTTCTTATCTGTTGCTATGGTCTAGGTGCTACAGTACGGCTACATCTAGACTGCACTCTTCTTCCAGAAAAAATTATTTCAAAAGTGTCTACACAGCAAAAGCACAATGAAAAAGTGATGTGCTTTTTTGATAGATATTGTCCACATTGATTGAGTGGCTACAAGGGCACCTGTGCTTTTTCCTGGAAACCTCTTCTTTTGAAAAACTCCCTCTTGTGTGTCCACACACACCTTTTTCTAAAAAAGTTTTTTTCTGAAAAAGGCTTCTTCCTCATAGAAAGAGGTTTACTGCTATCGGAAAACCCCTCTGTTCTTTTGACTTTCTGTCAAAAAAACGCAATAGCAGTGTGGACGTAAATATAGCTTTTTGGGAAAATGGCCATTTTTCCAGAAAAAACTCTGCATTGTAGACATACCCTAGGTGTGTGGGTTACACAACCCAAACCAGTTAGGAGTTGTCACCACCTCTGTTGTAACCATGGATACTTCTATGCTGTACATCTTTGGATCAGTGCACTGGCACTCATAGATGGCTGTGAGGTAAAAACAAGATTAAGTTTATTAACAAAAAACCCCAGATATTAAATGATGCAAAATAGAGTGAATTAGGATTAAAATGTTTACAAACGAATACAAATAAATATAAATTTTGAAGGCTAATATTCAACTTTACAAACAAGACTCTTTTGATCAAAATTTTCTCACTAGACTCATTCTTCCAGTAGGGCTGTCCCACCTTTAGCCAGGACACAACACATGGTGCAGTGTGAAGGTTCAAGCATGGGCTTGGAAACATGAGTCCATAAGCCCAGGTCCCACAAAGCCAGACCTAGGATAAGTCTATATGGGTATGTCTACACTAGAAAGTTAGTTCGAACTAACGGACGTTAGTTCGAACTAACTTTCCTATGCGCTACACTAGCGCTCCGTTAGTTCGAACTTAATTCGAACTAACGGAGCGCTTAGTTCGAACTAGGTAAACCTCATTTTACGAGGACTAACGCCTAGTTCGAACTAGCTAGTTCGAACTAAGGGCTGTGTAGCCCTTTAGTTCGAACTAGTGGGAGGCTAAGGCTTCCCAGGTTTCCCTGGTGGCCACTCTGGCCAACACCAGGGAAACTCTATTGCCCCCCTCCCGGCCCCGGAGCCCTTAAAGGGCCACGGGCTGGCTACTCACTTTGTGCCAGTTGCAAGGCTGCCAGCACCCGTGCCTGCACAGCCTGCACCTGCCACACTATGAGCCAGCCATCCGAGGGCTCCCAGCCCTCCACTGCTCCCCACGACCAGCCTGGCGGCTCCCGGGAGCCTGCCCGGGGGCGCAAAAGGCGGGCGCCCGCCTGGTCAAGTGCGGAGATCGTGGACCTCATCGAGGTTTGGGGGGAAGCCTCAAATGTCCACGATCTCCGCACTAGCCACCGGAACGCGGCCGTCTATGGACGCATGGCTGCCAGCCTGGCCGCCAGGGGCCACCAGCGCAGCCGGGAGCAGGTGCGCTGCAAGATTAAAGACTTGCGGCAGTCCTACTCCCGGGCCTGCCTGCCAGGGGCTGACCCGGAGGCCTGCCCCCACTTCCATGCCCTGGACCGCATCCTGGGGCCTCATGCCGTCCCTGCCCCCCGGGACGTGATTGACCCCGGGGCAGAGGGACCGCTCCTGGACACCGAGGAGGAGGAAGAGGGCTCTGAGAGCCAGGAGCCTGCTGCCAGCCTTCCCAGGACCCGGGACCCCCGAGGCACCCCACAGAGCCGCTCGCCTGCATCATCAGAGGCCGGGGAGGCATCCACCTGTGAGTACCCTCGTGTTCCCCTTATGTGTACGGGGGGCTGGGGCGAGAGGGAGCCCCGGGACCGTGCGCCTGGGCCTTGCCCACTACGGAGCAGCAGCTGGGGATCCTGCAGGGGCCCTGGCCTTGCAGAGGGGAGCTGGGTTTCACACACCTGGGCCCCTGGGGTAATTGACCGCTGGTCTTCTTGCACCACAGCTGCAGCACCGGGGCCTGCAGGGCGCACCACCCCGCCTGCAGCAGCCGCCCGCGCCCGGGCAAGCAGGACAGCCAGGAACCAGGAGGACTACCAGAGGCGGCATCTCCGGTTCCTGGACCGACAGCTCCGTCTCCAGGACCACTGGGTCCAGGAGGACCTCAGGCTGCGCCAGAGGAGTCTGGAGGCCCTGGAGGAGCAGGGCCGTGCCCTGCGAGGCCACCTCCAGAGCCTGCTAGACCGCTTTCCATTTCCTCCTCCCCCTGCTCCCCCTCTTGCTCCCCCTCTTGCTCCCCCTGCTCCCCCTCTTGCTCCCCCTCTTGCTCCCCCTGCTCCCCCTCTTGCTCCCCCTCTTGCTCCCCCTGCTCCCCCTCTTGCTCCCCCTCTTGCTCCCCCTGCTCCTCCTGCTCCTCCTGCTTCCGCTCCTGCTTCCTCCACACCCCCTGTCCTCTCTGCCCCCCCCTCCACAACCATTCCCCACCGACGCCCCCGGACCCGCAGTGTGGCGAGACGGGAGAGGCACCCAGACTCCCACCCCTGAGCTTTCCTTTCCCTTCCTCCCTTCCCTCCCCTCCCCTCCCAGCTCCCTCGTCCCAGGTTTCCCCCTCCCTTCTCCCACCTTCATTCCTCCCTCCCCCACCCTAGTTCTCTGAAATAAACAGACGTTTTTGTTTGAAAAACAGGTGTCTTTATTGTACAGTAGCTAGGGAGGGGAAAGGGGAAGGGGGGGGGTAGGGTGGAAGAAGGCCCCGGTGGGGCATGCAGGGAGAGGTCAGTCCTCCTCCTCCTCCACCTGGAAGCTCTCCCGCAGGGCTTCCCGGATCCGGATGGCCCCCCGCTGGGCTTCCCGGACGGCGGCGGTGCGGGGCTGACCGTAGTGTCCAGCCATGCGGTCAGCCTCAGCCATCCAGGCTGGCAGGAAAGCCTCCCCCTTCCGCTCACACAAATTGTGGAGCACACAACATGCCGCCACCACGGGAGGGATGTTGTGCTCGGCCAGGTCCAGACGGGTGAGGAGGCATCGAAAGCGGGCTTTCAGTCGCCCGAAGGCCCCCTCCACCACGATGCGGGCCCTGCTCAGCCTGTTATTGAAGGCCTGGCGGGAGGGATTGAGGTGTCCCGTGTAGGGCTTCATGAGCCAGGGCTGCAGTGGGTAGGCGGCATCCCCCACCAGGCAGACGGGCATGTCCACGTCCCCGACCCTGATGTGGCGGTCGGGGAAGAAGGTCCCGTCCTGCAGCCGCTGGCACACGGAGGAGTTCCGGTACACCCGGGCGTCGTGTGCTTTGCCGGACCAGCCCACATTTATGTCCGTCAACTGTCCCCGGTGGTCACATACGGCCTGCAGGATGACGGAGAAGTACCCCTTGCGGTTCACGTACCGGGACGCCTGGTGTTCCGGGGCACGGATGGGGATGTGCGTCCCGTCGATGGCCCCCCCGCAGTTGGGGAAGCCGAGGGCGCCGAATCCCCGGATGACGGCATCCGGGTCGGCGAGGCGGACCACCCTGCGGAGCAGCACCCGGTTGATGGCCTTGACCACCTGCGGAGAGAGACACAGCAAAGCGTCAATCAGTGGGGCGCCCGGGTGGCTGGGAGCGTGCGTGCCCTGGCAGTGCCCCGCGCCCCACTCCCGGAAGCAACCCCCCTGGCGGCGTGTAGTACGGCCGGGACAGCCCGACCCCTCCGGTGCGGGGCGCGTTCGCCTCCTCCCGCCCCCCCCTTTGTCCCTGGGGCGGCCCATCCCCTCCTCGCAGCCCCCCTGCCCCCCGGCTCGGTGGCCGACGAGCGCCGTACCTGCATGAGCACTGCTCCGACAGTGGATCTCCCCACGCCGAACTGGTTCCCGACGGATCGGTAGCTGTCCGGCGTGGAGAGCTTCCAGAGGGCGATGGCCACCCGCTTCTGGAGGGGGATGGCGGGCCTCATGCGAGTGTCCCTTCTTTGCAGGGCAGGGGCGAGCCACTCGCAGAGCTCCAGGAAGGTGTCCCTCCTCATCCTAAAGTTCTGGGTCCACTGTCGGTCGTCCCAGCGCTCCAGGACGATGCGGTCCCACCAGTCGCTGCTGGTGTCCAGACGCCAGATGCGGCGGGGCACGCCGGTGCCGGGGCGCCGCCGCGGCTCCTCCACGGCCCCCAGGGCGGCCAGGCGGAGAGGCAGGGGGCTGACGTTCCCCAGGTGGTGCCAGGCAGCCTCGAGCCATTGCTGGCAGGCTTGCAGCAGCAAGTCCAGAACGTGCACCAGAAGGTGCAGGGCGAGCCGTGGCTCCATGTTGCCACCTGCGGCGGCCCCCCCGAAGGGAAGCACCGACACAGACGGGCACAGAGACCGACGCTTTGCTGTCCCTCGGCGAGGTTGGCAAGCAAGCAGGAAAAGCTGAGAACCGGCTGTCCAGGGGGGGTCCCTTTAAGCACGAGCCTCAGATAGCCTCAGACAGCAGCCACACAAAGCAACTGCTGACCTGATGCCCTGCCAGAACCGGTTTCAGCTGCCCTTAAATGCCCCCCTGCGTCCAATCAGTGTGGACGCGCTAGTTCGAACTAGCAAAACGCTAGTTCGAACTAGTTTTTAGTTCTAGATGCGCTAGTTCGAACTAGCTTAGTTCGAATTAACTAATTCGAACTAAGTTAGTTCGAACTAGCGCTGTAGTGTAGACGTACCCTATGTTCTGTAACATCCAAATTGACTAATGTTGGAACCAGGCCTTTGAAATTTTCTTGATGATCAGCAGAAATGTTTATCTGAGGGTGAGAGGGAGAAGGAGAGAGGATTCCATAAATATCTTGCTGCAAGAATTCTCACTGGCAATAATTGTTACCACATACACTACCTGCTACCTAGTCTCAGGGTGTGAATACACAGCAGCATTATTTTGGAATAATGGCCATGTTCCAAAATAACAATGTGAGCATCTATACAGCAATTACGTTATTCCGACTTCTGTAAACCTCATTCCATGAGGAATAATACCTATTCCAAAATTGCTATTTTGAAATAACTGTAGTGTGGATGCCCCACTCCTGCTATTTTACATCAGAACATAAGAACGGCCATACTGGGTCAGACCAAAGGTCCATCTAGCCCAGCATCCTGTCTGCCAACAGTGGCCAAAACCAGATGCCCCAGAAGGAGGGATCATAACAAGTAATCCTCTCATGATCCCTCCCCTGTCACCCACCTCTGAAGAAATAGAGGCTAGGGATACCATTCCTACCTATCCTGGCTAATAGCCAGTTATGGACCTAACCTCCATGAATCTATCTAGCTCTTTTTTGAACTCTGTTAATGTTCTAGCCTTCACCATATCCTCTGGCAAGGAGTTCCACAGGTTGACTGTGCACTGAGTGAAGAAAAACCTCCTTTTGTTTGTTTTAAATCTGCTGCCTATTAATTTCATTTGGTGATCCCTAGTTCTTGTGGGAATAAGTACATAACTTTTCCTTATTCATTTTTTTCCATACCAGTCATAATTTTATAGACCTTGAGCATATCGACTTAGTCTCCTCTTTTCTAAGATGAAAAGTCCAAGTATTTTTAATCTCTCTTCATATGGGACCTATTCCAAACCCCTAATCATTTTTGCTGCCCTTTTCGGAACCTTTTCCAATGCCAATATATATTTTTTTCAGATGAGGTGACCACATCTGTACACAGTATTCAAGATGTGGGCGTACCATAGTTTTATACAGAGGCAATGAGATATTCTCTATCTTATTCTCTATTCTTTTTTTAGTGACTCCTAACATTGCATTTGCTTTTTTGACTTCCACTGCACACTGAGAGAATGTTTTCAGAGAACTATCTACAATGACTCCAAGATATTTCTCGTGAGTAGTTGTAGATTAGTCCCCATTATATTGTATATATAGTTGGGATTATTTTTTCCAATGTGCATTACTGTACATTTATAAACATTAAATTTCATTTGCCATTTTGATGCCCAATCACTTAGTTTGGTGAGATCTTTTTGAAGCTCTTCACAGTCTACTTTGATCTTAACTACCTTGAGCAGTTTGGTATCATCTGCAGATTTTGCCACTTCACTGTTTACCCCTTCCTCTAGATCATTTATAAATAAATTGATAGGATGGGTCCCAGAACAGATCCTTGGACTATTTTGAAATAGCTCCTCCCCAGGACCATTCAAACCAAGGTAGCCAACCGTCAGTAAATTTACGGACAGTCCGTAAAAATTAGCCAAAATTGGACATGTCCGTAAAGCCCGTAAAAAATTTAGGTGTCTGTAAATTTCATAAAAGCACAATAATATTTCAAAAAACAGCAATTATTCTATAGCAATTCAATTTCTTCTGTGCAGCTTCAGCCATTTTACTGCAGAGCAGTGGAAATTGGATGTTTTAGATGTTTATTTAGCTCAATGGTTGAGGCGATGATGTCATCATCTATTTTATCCCACTGAGTTAGCATCAGGACTATGACTAACTAAATGAAAGTGAGCTAAATAGCATATTGTTCTGGTGATGTATGAATGACAATGATTACTTTTCACTTTTGGCCATTTATGTCGTCTTAATATAGTATAAAAATTATGTCCGTAAAATATTTGTCTGTCCGTAAATTTTTCCCATTTTGTTCATAAATGAAATTTCTGTGGGCTGGCAACCCTGATTCAAACTAATTATTCCCCGTTGCTTCCAGGGGCTCTACATTGAGGTAGTGCGTCCACATTAGGAAAACCTGCCTCGGATTAATTTTGAGGCTTCCCTGTAGTGTAGACATGCTATTTTGAAATAAGCTATTTAAAAGTATGTCTTCTGGAATAGCTTATTTTGAAATAAGAGTTCAGTGTAGATGTTAGTGTTACTGAGGAAGTAAAATTAAATTAAAGACAGATTCCAACCAGAAAGGAAACGTTCAGTGGTCTTTGCTAATTTAAATTGCTCTTTATATCATCATGTCATACATCCAATGACTTATTGTTCTTATATAGAACCTGATTAGTCAACACTACATTGAAGTGCACTTATTCACATAGTCTCACTGAAGTGAATGGCACTACACATGAATGTATGCACTCATGTGGGTGAAGGTAGCACAACTGAGCAAAAATAAAAAAATGGAGTGTAAAAAAGAAAATAGCTCAGACATCTTAATCAGTTTCCAATGCACTTTTCTAAAATCCAATCACAGGTGCCGAACATTTTGTCTTCACGTACTACTCTTTGTTGTACTATGCAGCTAGGTGCCTAAATACATAAGTGGTCTGATTTCCACAGATACTGAACACTGAGAGCTAGTGTGTTTTCCAAAGATCTGAAAATCAGATCATATTTAAATATGGCTGCAGCTAACTAGCTATAGCACCCAAGTATGAAAACGTTGGCCTCCTATTCTGCTGATCAAGCTTTTTTATTTGCGTTCTGCAGAAGCTCTCACAGCAGAAATTAGCATACCATTCAGTGACACAAGAGAGGGATGATCACTTATAATGTCTTTTGGTTTTCTGTGTGCTCCTTTTAAAATTCCATATATCCATGTTTTAGCATTTCTGTAGATTTAATTAAATGCTATTTTGTAGTAGATAATAGCATCAGAAACATGAAAGGAAATCTTGCACATCTAATTTTGCCACTTCTCATTTAATACTGGTCATATTTTAGATTAGTTTTCTTTTCTATTATTTTCAGTGTTAAATAATATTGGACCATTTTATTATTTTTAATCTAATATTCAAAATACTGACCTCCCACTCATTTTTTCCAAAAGGTCTTCATATTTGTATTTCTTGCTCTAATAAGAAAAACTGCCTGTTTCTGAAAAGTGTTTGTCTAAGCTCTCACACAGCCAGAGTTATAGCAGTATGTTCATATTATTGGCATTATTTATTTTGTATTGCAGTTGCAGATAAAGGGCCCAGTCAGCAATCAGGATCCTATTGTGACAGACGTTGCACAAACACTTAACAAATAGACTCTCCTTGTCCCAAAGAAATTATAGTCTATGCCAGTGTTTTTCAAAGCGGTCCAAGAAACCCCTCAGAGAAACCTGCTAACTGGCCACTCTGGTGTTTTTATTTACCGGCTCCACAATCATGGATCCTTGTGGCTCCCATTGGCTCTGATTTGACATTTGTAACCAAGGCTTCCCTCAGCTCCCCTTGGCTGCAAACAGTGAACCGAAGCCAAGAGGGCCACGATGCTCCGTGGCTGCGGAGCTGGTAAATAAACACACTGGAGCAGTCTGTTAGCAGGTTTCTCGGAGTGGTTTCACGGACTGCTTTGAGAAACACTGATCTATGTAAATGGATAAAATCTTTGGGTCTCTCTCTTTATGAATTCCAGAGTTTCTACTAGTTCTGTGAGTCTGAGGGTGTGAAGGAAGTATGGAAGAATGGAAAGGGAGGGACAGGAATGTATTTCTCTCTGTTCCATAGTGCCCCTGAATTTCATGGAAACTTCCTTCCAGATAAGCAGAGTAATGGGGCAACTTTCATGTGATATACTTAATAGTAGGCATAGTTAATGTTAAGTGCCTTCCTGAATAAGAGGCAAAATGAGGTTAGCCAGTAAAAATGACAGATAGAGAAGAATTTACTGTTTTGAAGAGGTTGTGAAATGGAGATCAGAAGAGTAGATCATAGCTAAAACCATCTTTAAAACATAAATGCATTTACTTTAATCATATTTTATTCCCCCTACAGCAATACTTAATGATTGCTGGGGTGTTATACACATATATAAAGAGACGCTTGTGTATATATATATATATATGGCTCGACAATCTATGTAATCTACTCACCCATGGTCAGCACTACATGGTGAGTAGATTACAACCCAGAAGATCCGAATTCGGGCGATCTGTGCATGTGCAGATCACCAGACAGTGCGGCTGGTGAGTGGGGCTCACCGCGGCTCAGCAAGTCCTGTATCTATATCTATATCTATATCTATATCTATATCTATATCTATATCTATATCTATATCTATCTCTCTCTCTCTCTCTCTCTCTCTCTCTCTCTCTCTCTATATATATATATATATATATAAAAGTTAATACCAATATATATATTGGTGTTGTACATATATATAAAGAGAAGCTTGTGTGTACATATATATATATATAATACTTTGGTGTGCTTCTCTTACTCAGATTCTTTATTTTGTTGCTGTATTAACTTTTTACCCCCGGGGAGCTTAGAGAAGTACAGGGATTTGTTTTAAAATCCCTATTTGAGAATTATCTGTATATCCTGCAAAATGTCTCTGGGTCAAGGTCTAAAAATGTGGCCTTTTCTTCTGACATGATAACGTACTACATAAGTAATGATATACTTACAAATGAAAGTGTGAGTACAGAAATTTTTCATGCACAATAACTTCTGGTTAATGGACAAGAATGCAATTAAAATGCTGCAGTGGATAGGGAATAAATTCAAATGTCTCCAAGTTGAAATGACATCATCAAAATGTGAATATTTTGAAATTATGTAGGTAAAAAAATACTATGTGAATTTTTTAAATTGACATACGTGCAATTCTGTATATTCATGTCTTGTTACAGAGCAAATATTCATTTCTAAATTAAACATTAGTCATCAGAATATTGATTTAAAAACATTTTATGTGCTTGCATGTTATTAGGCTCACTTTAATTATCGTAGAGGCTCTGCTGAAGTTGTAACATAGATTGTGATGATTTTAATGATTATTTTAAATAGATTTAACTGAAAATATCAACTGAAGACAAATGTATCCAAAGCTTGTGGGAAAAGCAACATAGCAACACGTGTTGACTATGCTTCTGTTCAACCTGTAATAGTTCTGACATGGACAACAACAAGGTTTGATTTCCAAATAAAATTGTTAAGCTCTTGAAAAATGTAAAGTGTACCACAATTTCTTTTGCTGACAAAGAAGTAGAAGAGGATTGTTTCAGGAAGGAGAAAAAATGTGTAAGAATAAAGTAGATTCAGAAACTGAACAAGATGAATTCCTGTAGAAATGAAACCAAAATTTACAGACAGCTAAAATGAAAAGTCCATTTTGTACTACAACTTACAGAAGCAGAGCTTTCCAACTTGCAAGTTCTTATAAATTTACTTTTACTTTATTAAGGTTAAGGATTTAAAGAACATTGTATCTGTACTCAATATATTGATATACTTCAAGTATTAAGCTACTGGTACATTCTGCTGTGAGTTGTTTTTATTCCCCAAGAATCATCATAATTAACCTTTTACATAGAACCTTTCCTTCCCGTGAAACCCTGTTCACAAGGATCACAAAGACAACAACAAATGCTAGATTATAAGACACATGGCTCTATTGGAGTCATCTGTAGATAATCTAAACAGGAGCAGGTGAATAGCTCCAGAGACAGTTCAGAGCACCTGGGCTATATTCAGAACTACATTAAATTTGAGGAACTTTGAATTCTCATGTTCATTATGTGCAATCACCTTGTATCTAATATGTGGTTGGGAGCTGGGAGATGTGACAGATAACTGAATGGAGAAGTGATGTCGCTGCTCATAGTATGCACTAGCATGCTAGATAATCTAAGCACGTCAACATTGTAGGTCAACAGGTTCCCTGAAAAACAAGTATTGGTAGAAGTCCCCTTCACAGTTATGAAAGTATCTATTTATGACCATTATATTATTAATCTGTGAAGAGAGTAACCACAACACAACTAGTATAGCAATTCATTACTGCTTCTTTCTTTCTCCCTCATGTAAGAAAAAAAAACCCACCAACATACTTTCTATTCTGAGTTTCATACTGTATACTAAAACATGTGACTTCTCACCACCCCCACATAGGTCTGTGCTTAAATGGCACAATCAAACCTCAGGTTATATTAAGATTGCTGCCTGTTTTGGAAGACTAATGGCAACAAGTCATGGTCTTGAACACATGACAATGTTATTTAGGTCATTAATTTTGAAGCCCAAATAATAGTGTGAGGCAGCCTGCAAATGCAAGTTTGCTTATATGTGCTAAAAAGTATTTCCATATATATTTAAGAAAAATAGTTTGTGAATGCTTTGCATTTAATGAGTTTAAGATATGATATTGTGTTAACTACAAAAATATGTGATCATGCCATTGACATCTGTGGGCACGATTCCTAGAAACTCTAATCATCTCCATGATAATATAAGAAACTGTTTGAAAACTTGTGACAAGGACAGTTCCAGACCAACCTTGCATACCCAGTTGTCTTAGCAAGCTCTGATACAATCATTATTATTTTCATCCCCTCCCACCAAACATGTTTCCACACAGCTCCACTCTTTCTCCTCCCATTCTCTCTTGCAACACAATGAAAAAGCGAGACATGTCACACAATACTGTATGTTTATAATGATGTTATTGTTCTAATGCCTGCACCCCTCCCCTTCATTATATATTATCTCCATAGTCACAGCAAGTGCATTTCTAAATGACTGTGTGAAACAAAAAGATAGATCTGAATGCTGATTTGTCTTTTCTTCCCTGTTAGAGCTGTATGATTCCTTTATTTATTATGGTCTTCTCATGTAAATACTGGGCTAGCCAAGGAATATGGCACTACCGTCTAGAAGTAAGGGTATCAAAATCTAGCCATTTAGTCCTATGAAAATATTGCAAATATTCTGCGAGGGAAGGAAAAAAAAAACAGGAAAAAATAGCAGCATTTTTGGCTGTTCTGTTAAGTTAACCATAGTCACAAATCATCCTTAGTAATGGCAATTCCCAGAGAAGCATGTTACAAATAGTCTGACCCATTTCCAGAACTATCTTTAATAATGATGTAATGGGAAAAATATATGTTAATCTTTCAGTGTTGTGTCCAAGGCAGAGGGAGGATGTCAATTGCTTAACATTTTTGCTAGCAACACACCAATGGTTTAGCTGAATATTATATTAAAATGTAACATGCTAAGTCACTGGCTGTCCGTGGAACTCTATCATGGGTGGAGTAATGTTTCAACAAAGTTGCTCAGAGTTAATGCTGTGTTAGCTGGTGTTATTTGTGAACTTCAAGAAAGACATTCTGCAGAACAGGAGAAAGCAGGTTTATGGAATGTAACTTTGACAACTTGTCATTGAAAAATGAAAACATGGCTTCTGTCTGGGAAGGCTGAAAAATGCTGAAATTAAGCTAATGCAGAGGGTAGTACAAGTAAATTATGTGATAGGTGATGAGAGAAAAAAGCAAAAGGAATCTTTCTGAAATAAGCCATTTACAAACTGACTTGGGCAGAACAATTTAAAGGAAGTTCAACATACATCAGTTATATGAAAAAAATCCAGCTAATGACTTAACATCAAACATAATGTCATCAACATCCCCAAAACAGTAAATTTACAATCAAGTAGGTGTCACAGCTGACATCTTATGAGCTAAGTTGCTGAAGTTTTCAAAACATATTTCAGAGTCACACTCCATGGGTATGTCTACACTGTCACCCTAGTTCGAACTAGGGTGGCTAATGTAGGCATTTGAACTTACAAATGAAGCCCGGGATTTAAATATCCTGGGCTTCATTTGCATGTTCCCAGGCGCTGCTAGTTTTAAATGCCCCGGAGTTCGAACTACCTGCCCGCAGCTACACGCGGCACGGACTAGGTAATTTGAATTAAAGCTCCTAATTTGAACTACCATTATTCCTCCTGCAAGGAGTTTTAACGGTAGTTCGAATTAGGAGCTTTAATTTGAATTACCTAGTCCGTGCCACGTGTAGCCACAGGCAGGTAGTTCGAACTACGGGGCATTTAAAAATGGCAGTGCCCGGGAACATGCAAACGAAGCCCAGGATATTTAAATCCCGGGCTTCATTTGCAAGTTCAAATGCCTACATTAGCCACCCTAGTTCGAACTAGGGTGGCAGTGTAGACATGCCCTATGGTACTTTAGTTAGAATTTCCAATGTATAATGCCTTTGGTTTGTTTCTTTTGTAGGACAAATGGTATTTGTAGTAGAATAAAACAAGGACTGAAGGTACATTAGAAGTAGAGTAAACATATATTTAGTTACTTATGGTCACAGAAAACTTCTATTTCATTAAGTAACCTTAACATCTCATTCACCTCCAAATACAGTAGTACACACGCTTCACATAATATTCACATGTCTGTGCATCTCTCATTTCTAGATATTATAGAAGTGAAGAATGAATAATTTTGAAGATTTGTCGCTGTTAAAAGAATAATACAAATTCTGATCCAGACTGCCCTATTGAAATTATTTAAGAAATGGAACAGTTTAACAGATACTACTTAAAAACCATACAGTTTCTGTATAAATACTTGTCCTATGCTGTACCCTTTTACTCATTCAGGAAAGCCCATGGCACTTCCCATATTAGTGAGTGGTATGGGAAAAATGAGAACTGGACTTGAATAATAAAAGATCAGCCTGTTTGCTTTTAACTTACCACTAACTGTGAAAAGCCCATCATCTACCCTTCAAAGCCTCTTCTGTTTTATAGTGCCAACTACATGGGGAAAAAAAGAACTTAGTTTCCAACTTACTTTGTGGTCTGGGGTGGCCTAACATGAACAACTGAGGATAACTTCTAGCCTGGGGTTCACAGCTGAAAATATTTTACTCCTAGTAGTATAACAGAAGAAAGTGAGAGATTTGAACCACTCAGCATGCTGTCATGTAAAATTCTTGTTGGCAGCACAGGTTCTAATCTTAATATTTATTCATACAAATCCTCATTGCATTTATGTCAATATCAAAACTCCTATTGACTTCTGTGGGAGCTATTTGGCATATAATGAGCTGCTAAATGAAGGAAATTAAGTCAGGTGGTTAAGCCATCTAGAGACAATGTAGAGTATGATTACTATAGAAAAATATGAAGCATTATCTAGTTGAAGACTATGTATATGGCTGGGCAGAATCATTTACAAATGTGGAGGAAGAGGCAGTCATAGTAGAGGGTTATAAATGCAAAATAAAGTATTGCTGGCCACTTCAGCTCACAAGGCCTCTTATACAACCCATGTAGTCTACAGATAAAAAAGGGCCTGGTTATACTACAAACACCAAATACAAATATAGGGCTCCTTTTTTTCTGGATATTTATTCATACTAACAGGTTCCTATTCATCTTTTTTGAATTTTCTCTGGAGCTATAGAATTCTCCTAGTATGACACAAATGTCATCATGGAGTGTTGCATGTATACACAATTGGCTTAGCAATGAGCAGGTGAAAAGCTTTAAGGAATATTTCATAGTGTGTGGTATTCCTTATAAGCAGATTTCTGTATGATGGCTATTAAGAATCTCTCCTTATAATTGGGTTCAAATGTGTGAAATGAAATGGACCATATGGACATTTCTGTCCCCACAACATTTTGACTCAGGCACATAGCTTTCTTCTCTGTCAACTAGGAAACAAATGAGTTGTCCCTATTATCTCCCAAGGAAAAGGACTTAGGACGTGGACATGACATATTGAAACGAAAATACAAAAGTAGTTCAAGCAATGTACAACATCGCAATCACTGCAATGTTTAGTGCTTAGAGACTATTTTTTGCTGTACCTGTTATTGAATTTCTGCATAAGTCCAACTTTTAAGATATATTGTTCTTTCTGTCACTACCATAGGTTATGTCTCACTATAAAACCTCATAATTAATATTCACTGATTTATGATACACTTTTTATCCTTAGTGCCTTGTGGCAAGTATTCCAGAAATATATGGGAACCTAATGGAAATAAGGAGTTAACAGAGACATTAGAAAAATGCCAACAATCAAATTCAATCCATTCTTAGGACAGTTACCCTCTAGTAAACTAAACAAGTAACTGAGTCTGCTGAAATTATACTTATGGGGCTCTTAAAACATTCCCAACAATTGCTTAGAAAGGGTTTTGGGTTTTTTTTTCTGTATTGAAGATTAAGGAATTTAGCACTGAATGACAAAGACAGCTTGTGCCTGGTAATAGCCAGGAGATCTATACAGCACCAAGCTTTAGTCAGTGGAAAGCATATAATGAAATCTGGATGTTTAAGTTAGTAGCTCTCTAGTCATTAAGGGTGCATCTATGCAGCATCCTAAACTTGAAATAAGATATGTAAATTGCATATCTTATTTCATTTGTGTTTCAAAATAGCTTATTTTGAAATTTGGTGTGTCTACACAGAGCCAAATTTTGAAATAATGCACTATTTTGACATATCATGGAATGAGGGTTACAGGGATGCTGAAATACTGTGCCAGTTATTTCAAAAAATATTTTGAACCGATCCCAGGGACATACTTCCAAAGATACACAAACAAACCAATCAACTCATCATATCTGGCCTTGCACTCTGTCTGAAGGAGTAATGTAACTCCTAAAAACCATCCTCAAACTACTCACCACACAGAGGGGCCAGCTTCTTCCAGGATACAACTAACTTCCTCTATACATTTTGCAGTATTAACTACCTCCCTCAGGACACTCTCCTCTCCACCATAGATGTCACTTCCCTATGACTCACATGACTCACAATGACAGCATAGCTGCCTTCCTCAAATATCTTCAAGACAATAGACAGCCCTTAAATATGAACCCCAAACACACTGCCCAACACATACATTTCATCCTCACTCATATCAATTTTACATTCAACAACACTTTATTTAAATCATGGGAACAGATTATTAACACAGCTCCTTAATATGCCATGTTCTTCATGGGCAACCATAAAGACAAATTTCTGGACAATTGCATCATGAAAACAATGATAGATAGATCAATTGTATTTTCATCCTCTGGACAGATGGCTTAAACTCCCTCAAATTTCCACCACAATGTCAACAATTACCACACAGCTATTAAACTCTCTGTGGGATACTCCCATGTTATCATAACTAACACTTCAACAGTAGACACCACAACATACTTCAACAGTAAACTCCTACTGACATACTAGAAACACACATGTCACTAAGGCTATGTCTAGACTACATGGCTCCATCAATGGAGCCATCTAAACTAGTTTATTCGGCATAGGCAAAAAAGTGGGGATTTAAATAATCCCCGTTTCATGAGGCATACCGGAGTGGTCGACAAAGGCTTCCATTGTCGACCCCAGCACGTCTAGACTGCCCCTCTGTGCTGGATCAGTTATCATCGGCACAGCGCTGTGGCCATTTTCATTTTAATGAAGCGGAGATTATTTAAATCCCCACTTTTTTGTCTATGCTGAATAAACTATTTTACATGGCTCCGTCGATGGAGCCATGTAGTCTAGACATAGCCCAAGTGGGGGTGTATCTACACAGCAAATTTATTTTGAAATAACAGCCATTATTCTGAAATGACTATGCAAGAGTCTGCACAGCAATTCTGTTATTTTGAAATAGTGGATAGCTTATTCTGATTTCTGTAAACTTCATTCTATGAAGAATAATGCCTATTCCAAAATAGCTATTTTTGAAATAAGGTGTGTATAGATGCTCCAATTCTGCTATTTTGAAATAGTCCCTCTCCAGGGCCATTCTAAATTATTCCTGCTGGGTCTCTAAACTGAGATAGCACATCTAAATTAGGGAAGACTGCCTTGAACTAATTTTGAAGATATTTCAGAATAACTATTCTGGAATAGCTTATTTTGAAATAACTGTGCAGTGTAGCCATAGCCTAACCTAGCTTCATAGATTGAGTAACCACCTCAAATACACCAAAAAATGAAAAATATGATTTTTAAAAAATTAACCAAACTTTTATAAAACCGCCCAGAAATAGTTCAAGTTTAGTCTGAAATAAGAAAAGATTTTGGATCATCTCATATGTTATGCAAAGAATTTGCTTCAATCTTAATGGCAATACAGGACAAACATTGTATTAAAGGGTGACATTGTTAATCATAAGATTTATTTTCTGTAATTAACATTTTAAATTAATTTATTGTTTATTACAATATACCATTTCAGATTACAAGTTGTGAATTTTTATGTTTCCCTGAACTTTGTCCCATACTGAGTGGGATTCATTATAATGTGGTATGAATTAGAAGTATCACTGATTAGACCATTCACTAATCAATTAACATTATTTTAAAATGTTTTGCTAGTAACATTTATTTGAGCATGGTACTTTTTAAAGGATTGATTAAATATAAAGAGTGGGCTGCTTTTTAAGTCTATTTTAACAAGATACCAATTAATCTCTATGCAATTTTTCCTTCTCAGGTACAAAGAAAATAAATCTCAATTATTTTGCTGAATTTCTAAATGCTACCTAATTTTAGTTGTCCAGGTTCTGTGCTGTCTGAGCAAAACTGTCAAGGACTGAAAAGTGCAAACATGACTTTCTGCAGACTATCATAGAAAGATTGGACTTGCTACTTGCAAGATCTGCCTGGGCAAAAAAAGGAGCTTTAGGCTAAAGAAAGGGATAATTAGCTGTGATGAGAAAGGGGAGGAGCAGGGAGAAGTGAGAGGTTTACAGGATCTTTTGAAAAAAGGCTTTTCTTTTTGAAAGAACTGTGTCTAGACCGCAGTTTCACTTTTGAAATAGCGTTTTTTGAAAGAATGCCATGATGCAATTATGCAAATGAAACGTGGGAAATTCAAATCCCAGCTTCATTTGCAATTTCAATATGTCTAATTTACATCCCTCTTTCGAAAGAGGGATGCAGTCTAGACATAGCCTAAGAAAGACAAAGGCACTGCTTGGGGAATGGTGACTCCCTCCCCATATAGCAAGAAAACAGTGACTTATAATATCTTCAGTGGTAAATGGAAGTGGGTGCAAAGCTGCAGCTCAGGAGTTCTGTGGCCTTGGGATGGCAAGAGCTTCATCGCTCTAAGATCCACAGCAGAACTTCTTTCCCTAAACCCATTGGGCATTGAGAAGTTTAGTCCTTAGTCCTTAGATAACAGAATATTTAGTTTAAAGCTCTGAGGGATTCCCATTGGAACATTGTCTTGTTTATTATAGTTTTTTTAATCCTCTCTTAACTTTAAAATTAAATTGATCACATTATTATGCTTTTGCAATGCTTAATCCCAAAGTAAGTATCATTTCTTATGACTGCATATTTATGTTAATCAATTCTTTTTTTTTCAGAGATCTTTCATTCTGACCACATAACTTCATCCATGTGGATATTCTAACAATAAACTATAGTAATCTCTAAGAACTGAAGTTAATCTATCATTTTAAAATTCAGCCTATTCTTCTTATAAATCCATTAATTTTATAATTCCTGCTTGGCTGATACGTTGTTTAACTCTTTTGCTAATCCTTGATCATTTAATTCCTCTATTTGACAAGGTGGTATAGATACTGTTTAGTAGTGACCTTATTTTCTCCAATCCTATAGCTCTGTCTCTGCCTTTGTCAGGCAGTATCTGAACACATTACAGGTTGGACCTCACTGTTCCAGCACCCTTGGGACCTAACTCGTTCCGAAAGAGGGGATTTGCCAGACCAGGGAAGGTACCTCTCCTCCTGGCTTGTGCTGCCACCAGGTTAGAGCTCCAGCCTGCCTCCACTGCTGCTCCAGTCTGCCTCCCCTACCTGGGCTTTCTAGATACTGCTGGCCCCGCTGTTGCCTGGGCAGAGCATCATGGTTGGAACTGCATGACTAGAGAAGAGATCCACAGACACTTGGTTCTGCAGCCAGGGCTGGAGCTGCACAGCTGAAGCTGGGGTAGAGGGCCGGGGCTGGAGCTCCGTGGCCTGGGATAGAGCTTCTTGGCCACTGCTGGAGCTGGAGCTCCACAGCCGCTGCTGGGGCCAGAACTCCCTGCTGTGCTACTCATTCCCCCTCCCCACACACACACATAGACACTGGGTTGCCGGAACCCCCTAATGCACTACTGCCCTGATGCCAGACCTCCCTTTTCCTGGGCTCTGTAGTCCAGGAGCATCTGTGGTCCATGCCAGACCACGAATGTTGCCCGAGTAGGGAGTTCTGGTTAAGGGAAGTATTACCTTTTTTTAATGCTTTAAAGTATTGAGAACTGTTTAAACTTTCTGTGCTTAGGTTGTTCATCTGTGAAACAGCAAATCATCTACCTTACTATGCATATCATAATATTTCACTGGAGCTTGGAATTTTTTCTGTTCAAGTTGCTTTGCCCTTCTTTCTATCACATCTTCTCCACAGTTCTCCTGTCTGTATGATTATGCTTGCCCCTTCCAACACCACTCTGATCATCATTACTAATGGCAACTTCATGCTACTTGGAATTGTAGTATTCTATAGGTACCTCCAAAGACTCATGGTTCTCCGCATAACTCCCACTTAACTTAAGGTAGAGTGGCACTCATATTAGTTGTTGTTGTTGTGTGTGTGTGTGTGTGTGTGTGTGTGTGTGTGTGTGTGTGTGTGTGTGTGCATGCTGTACTCCTCTCTTTGAGCGCTTCTTTATACTCAGTTAGCTTCCAAATTCAGAGTCATATGTATGGCTGGATATAGGAACCATAATTATAATAGCACATATGCCACATTAGTACTCAAAATGTTCCAGCCTCTGGCAAATACATAGTAAAGGATAATCCTGTCCCTAAAAGTTCACACTGGTAAATGAATGATTCACTAAAGAGATTAAATACATACACAAGTAAATTGATAAAGGTTGGCTATATTTTACTGAGGTATATTTAACAAATCTAATAGATGAGCTGGGTCATTCTAGTGACTATTTGCTCAAGGTTACTTGTTCACACCCATTCCAAATTGGTATTGCTCAACAGGAAGAAGATATAGGAAGAGTATTTAAGAACAAAATTTAAATTATCAGTGCACTCCTCAAGATTGAGTCACTCTGTGTGTGTGTGTGTGTGTGCGTGCACGTGAAAGAAAGAGGGAGAGAGAAAGAGAGAAATATTGAGACTTAACACTGTTTTGCGAATTTCAGTCTGCAGATCTCTCCATCTGGTACCTTTTATGAATATTAAATTCACTTTTTAGAAATTTATATTTGGAAAAATAAAGAAAATGTGTTTATCCCTATTTAGTTCTTCTCAGGCTCTTCTATCACACTCATCACTGTGTTATCAGTGTTCAAAATGCATGCTACCAATAAGGCATGATATGATGTCACTATCATATATGACATGTGGCTTTTTGTCACTTCCTTTTCCCTAGGAGAGAAGGAGTGGGGGCTATTGCATGGGTTCTTTCTTATTTTTAATTTTTGTGTACTTCACTGTGCATTTTTTAATAGTGAAAATGAGGTCAAAAGTGTGCATTCCACTGGGAATGTATGATAGTGTGCTCTGTGGTGGTTTTTAGATCAGGCCCTTAAATAATCGTTGTGCTTTGTGAAAGAAATCTGGAGAGGATAGTGTACTTAAAAATATTGAATAATTATACAGTAAAACCTGTGTTACCCGGCACCCTCGGGGATTAAGGCATTCCGGTTATCTAAAAATTCCAGTTATCTGAGGGTCCCATCAACCTAGGAAAAACCAATGGACAATAATAGTAAAACTCAAGTTTTTAATATTGGTAGTTTTGTAGTGTGAGGCGCTTGTTCTCATATTTCTATTTTGAGTTAAAGATGATTAGTACTTCTTAAATAAAAAAATTGTTACTCCAGTCATGATAAACCAAGCCAGGCCAGTGTGCCTGAAGATGTGACAGTTTTGTGGCTGGGGGCAATTCAGGTTAACAAAGTTTTCTGGTTAACAGAGTGATGGATAACAAAGGTTTCACTGTATATAAGAAGACAGGACCGTTGGATGGCAGCTGTAAGACTGTTATGCTGTTTTATTAAATAGAGTGCTAGCCCACATCTGTGTACATCCTGACAATTGTTAAAAAGAAAACGAAAACTATAATTTTTATTTCAATTTTATTGCAATTATATATTTTCTAGTTGGTATATGACATCCGGCATTAGAAAGGAACACAAATGGTAGTGCTTCATGAATTCTGCATACCAACAGTCTTCAAGATTCTCATGTACATCGACTAATTCAATTAAAAGGAAAAAAAAGGAACAACTAATAGGCACATAAAACGCCTTTAAAATTGTTAAAAGAACATTTTAAGAGCTATTTGTCAAATAAATAGATCTTCTTCTACATTGGTTTCAGCGTATTCATAGTTTCATGTAAAGTTAGCGGTTTCATATTCATAGCAAAATTGAATCAAGCCCTAAAATTTCCTCATTTAATCCATCTATTTACCACTCAAATCTAATAAAAACTCCGATTACATTAGAGCAAATCATAAAGCAGTGTTGAAATAATAGCAGTAGGAATTCTATGAAATCAAATATTTGACACTTTTTAAAGCACACGGTTAATTCCAAATGAATAATTAGCCATACATATTTGAAATTAAACTGATTTATGTAACATTTTTAGCTGAATGGCTGCATTCATGGTTGTGCACAATAATTTATGAATATTTATGGATTAACATTGTAACATAGTGCTATGGATTGTCAAGATCTAGAATAAGTAATAGGAAAAGAGGAAATGATATGAACACTCTTCCATTTTGCTAGCTTTAAGAATCATCCCATTAGAACATTCTAGATACTTTTATGAAAGTAAGAATACAACATATTGAATCTTACAGAGTTTAAGAACAGTGCTTGATTTCAAAAAGTCACTACAAGGTATGTAAATTCACATATAAATCAAAACTTGTTTATCAAATATTTCTATTATGTTGTTCAAAACAGGTAATTCCTTGTGCTAAGAAATTAAAATATGAATAGTTATAGTCTGTACATATAGTACAGCTCTTTTGTACATACTTATTATGTTGCTGCTGAATCTGAATCCAAACTTCTGCATGATAATTGTGCAGATTAGTTCCTCTTAGTTACAAACCATGCAGGCTGTGGATGTGAATACTTAAACAACTAATCTTGTATTGTAAACAGTGGTGTGAATATAAATGCAGTACTGGTATTGTTATAAATAATGTTTGCTTTTGCTGATTCAACAACAATTCAAAAGTATGCTACTCATAAATCTTACTACAAGGCTACATTAATATTTTATTAACAGATATCTTTTTATACAAAAATATTTTTAATATAGTTTTTTCAGGTGTATGAAGAAGAATTAAAAATCTTAATCTCCCATCTTGGAAAGTTAGTTTGCTGTGATGTCTTTTCTGCTGCTTGTTAATAGAGTCTGCAAAGTGATAGAGGTTAATGATGCCTCATGGGAAACTTTGAAATGTGAACATGTGGAGAAAAGTTATGTTGATTATTTCATCTTTTCTTCTTGTGTCTTTTTGTTTAACCAAGGAAGTTTGGATAAAAAAGGGATATTTTCTGCTAAATAGCTCAACTGCCCCTTAATCTTTTTGTGTGTGCACTGTCATAATCATATTCCCATATACTAAAAATAAGGACATGTGGCTCAGTACACTCCCTGGTCTATCAGTCATGATGGCCCATAAATAATTGCACTTCATCTGTCAAAGGGTGGGGAGCTGAAGCTGTATCATTACCCTACTTCCAAATGCAAAGGAGCTCTATGATTTGAATTCAGCAACTCAAAACAGCAGGAGGTACTCATTGTTATGTGGAAGGTAGCTACTCATCATACCTCCATCAAACCCATGGTGCTACATCTACACTGTGGTGCTATTTCAGGATACCAGAGGTATCCTGAAATAGCTATCCCGTGTCTTAACAGCGCACCCTTTATTTCAAAATATAACAAACTCACTACTCCAATGTCCCTGTAAATGTCATTCCACGAGGATGTAGGGATGTTTTTGGAATAGCAAGTTATTTTGAAATTTGGTCCTGTGGTAGACACTATTTCAAAATTGACTCGAAATGAGCTATGTAATTTGTATAGCTCAAATTGTGTAGCTTATTCTGAACTACGAGTGCACCTTGGGGATATACACACAACATTTAAAACCGACCCTATTCATTTCCACCATTCCTCTCTTTGAAATCACCACTTCAGTGAGAGGGTTTGAGTCCAGCGTGGACGTATAGTTCACATCAGAACAGTCTGATGGACAAAAGTAAAGGATAGGAAACAATATGAAAAAGCCTTTTCTCTCCAGATAAATGCCCTGTATTCCATAGAGCAGTCCTACTAATCTTAGTGCATCTGGGGATTGGAGGGCAATACTACAAACCTGTAATCGAGAGAGACAAATTTCTACTTCCTGACTACACACCTATAGAAAACGTTGTGTTTGGAGTGTACCTCATCCTAGTGAAGGTTTTTACCCAGGATATATGGCTTATCACTTTGATTTCACGTACTGAAGAATAAGTGGCACTCCCATGGTCCCCACGCCAATAAAACTATTTTTGTTGTGAAATTTTTTGCTTACCTGGATCAGGTCCAAGTGTGGCAGTCATCACTGAGCCCTGTCACGTGACAGGTGCATCGACTTGATTAACACTGAACCATGTCAGGTTACTGAGGCCAGGAAATGAAGCTCAGTCTTTTACAGTGCCTGTGCCACACCTTTATTGATCTGGTGTCCCAGTTTTCTTGCAAATGTGTCTATAATAAAAAAAATTGGAATGTAGAAAGGAATGAGTTTTGAGACAATTTTAATAGAGTTATGCCAGTTTAGAGAAGGTGGGGATCTTGTCAATAATTTATGAACTAAATTGACCTTAAATATAGGCTTTCCCATCATTTTCCATTAAGTCTGACTTTTTAGAAAGAGATGCATACATTGTGAACTGCTATATTTTCCACAACAAATAATTCATTTAATGTCTTATCACGGGAACTTAATTATAAAGAATAATGTTAAAAATGACAGCCTTTATGCAGTGAAATTATTTCCAGCTATTGCTACTAATCAATTCAATTTCATTGGTGAACTACGCCAAGATTTGCAAGTAGGATTCTTGAAATGGAGAGGCCAGTAGATTAACAATTATCCACTGACTTATTGTTATATTAATTTTTTTTCTTTCTGAATCTTTGATGGAACATATGTAGTGTGATCTTTTTAATGGTGTGCCGTTGTGCACCTTTGTAGTTTGGACTGCCCTGCTTTCTGGAGGGCAAGTCAATTGGAGAAGAATTACTTTTTTTACAGGAACATATTTAGAATGATTAGTGCATAATTGGTGGTTGAACAGGAGTCCAACTTTTCCTTGAAAATATGGCTTTAATTTTATTAGCCTCTTCCTGAAGCAGCTTTTTCAGAGTTATGCTTCAGGAGGGCTTGTGTGATTCCTCAAAGAATCTAAACATAGTCCCCCTTTTCCCTTTCCTTTCCATATCCTCTTCCAAAACTCTTTGATTATCTCTGAGACTTACCTGGAGTTATTTTGGAGTAATGTCCCTTATTCTGAAATAACTATGCGTGCGTCTGTACAGCAATAGCATTATTTCAAAATAATTTTGAAATAATGGGTGGTTTACTCTGAAATCTGTAAACCTCATTCTACGAGGAATAATGCGTATGCCAAGATAATTATTTCGAAATAGAGACTGTGTAGACAGGGCAGCTGAAGTTATTCCAGAATAAGGGGCTTCCAGCACTTCCAACTCTGTTCACACTCATCCAAACCCTATATTCCCCTCTCCCCCTGGAGCCCGTAAAGCTGTAGCCTCAGAAGAAAGAGCTCATGGCAAACAGGAGGCCCTGACAGCCCTGAGCCACCTTGCAGTGCCACTGCCTTCCTTTCAAAAAATGAGTGACTATGTTGCTCCCATCCAGCCCTCCACTGCTCCCAGGGAGCAGTCAGACAGCTCCCAGGAGCCTGCCAGGGGCCGAAAGAGGCATACACCTTCCTGGTCTGGTGAGTAGATCCTGGACCTCATTGAGGTTTGGGGTGATGAGATCAACCTCCAGGATCTCTGCAGGAATGCAGACGTCTGTGGCCACATGGCCGAGAGCCTGGCCAATAAGGGGCATATCCGCACATAGAATCATGTGCACATGAAGATGAAAGAGCTTCTCCAGTCATCTACCAGGGCCAAGGAGGGAAGCTCCTGCTCGGGGGTGGAACCCAACACTCACCCTTATTTCAAAAATCTGGACCTCATCCTGGGAGGCGGGGCAGTCCCTTCGGCCCCTCCCCCTCAGGTTGTGGACATTGACACACACACACACACACACACACACACACACACACACACACACACTCAGCAGCCCCCCGCCCCAGGCATGCCTGCACTCTCAGGAAAGTACCCTCTCCTTGGGACATCTAGGCCCACTGACTGGCCTGTGCGCACATGGCCTTGCTCCAAGCACATTGCCTTTGACTGAGCCAAGAACTGTCACTCTCAGCTCACAGTTCTGAGGCAAGGCAAGGATTCAGGAATAGTGTCCTCTGGGATGACTGACGATTTCTCTTTATTCTTCATAGCCAGGCCAGCTGCAAGAGGTGGGGGGTGTTCATCAATGCCACCTGGGGCAGCCTTCTGAACCCGAGGGACCTGCAGGCGCCAGAGACCAATAAAACAGTTTAAATACTCTGTTCAACTCACTGTGTAGAAAGGTGGCAAAGAAGAGGCATTTTTTCTGAAAAGAAATGGGGAGGAGCAGCATTGTAATTTTTTCATCGGTATTCAAAATTATGGTCACTTGATGGTTTATAAATGCCTAGATGAGGA
This sequence comes from Pelodiscus sinensis, assembly GCF_052426305.1. Classification (NCBI taxonomy): domain Eukaryota; kingdom Metazoa; phylum Chordata; order Testudines; family Trionychidae; genus Pelodiscus; species Pelodiscus sinensis. The sequence goes on from NC_143053.1 coordinate 91,922,962, forward strand.
ATATATTTCTTATAAGATATGACTCTGGCTATGTCTAGACTACAGGTTTCGTTCGGAAGCTTCTTCTGAAAGGGAGCATCCACACTGCAAAAGTGCATCAAAAAAGCAATCTGCTTTTTCAAAAGAGAGCATCCAGACTGAATGGACGCTGTCTTGCATTTAAGCTGTGATTGCTATGGACGGGATGGCCACCAGGGCACTTGTACTTTTCCCTCTTTCCTCTTCTTCTGAAAGAATTCCCTCTTCCCTGTCCACACATGCCATTTCAAGAATGAGGTATTTCACATAAAGGCTTCTTCCTTGTAGAATGAGGATTAACAATGGCAGAAAACCACCCTCTGTTCTTTCAATGTTTTTGCAGAAGAACGCAATTACAGTGTGGACGTTCCTCAAGTTTTGTCGGAAAAACGGCCATTTTTCCAAAAAAACTCTTTAGTGTAGACATACCCTCTGTGATGTACTGGAAAAAAGGATATTGTGATTAAATTAGATAAAATCAGACTAAATTAAGGTAGAAATTTTCAACAGTGAAGGTAACTAACCACTATAAAAAACAACCTTGATGTGGTGGATTATCCATCACTTGACATGTTTAAATCAAGTTTTGGCATCTTCCTAAAAGATTATACTGTAGCTCAAATTGATGTTATGATCCTGATGCAGGAATTACTAGATGAATTTCTATGTCTTGTGATTGTCAGGATGCCATACTAAATAATCACAATGATCTCTTCAGGACTGAAAATTCATCAAAATCTCTATATTTGATATTTTTGAACTATCTCTAGTCTTGATATCTCAATATGAGTTCCCTCATATATAAAATGGGAATAATATATATAGTATAGGACAACTGAATAATTTGGGAGGGTGGAAAGTTAATGTATCTTAAATGCCTTTTCACATTGGAAATTTTAACCTCAAAACTGGTAAAGTATATTGAATGCTGAATATAATATTTTCTATTAATTTACTATACAGAGAGATGTAGTTTTCTTTTCCAATAAGAAATTGAAGGCATGACAGTATTAAATTAAAATCTCTTCTAAGTCTCCATTCAAACATCCAACCCCAATTTTTTGGTGGTCTGAAAAAAAAAGTAATTTTCTTTCTCAATGCCTTTTAATTTGTATGTGCTTTTACATGTTTGCCTCCCCCCATATTGAAAAGCTGATATGCAAAATATCAAGAAAGAGCACAGTTTCGCAGTCAAGAGGTCTGCAGATAGTTTGAATATCAGAGAAATATGCTATAATCTTTCAGGTGTGTATCTGAGTTGAGCCTAATTTCCAGTTATTTGGAATTTCACTTATCTAATCCATGCCTCCCAAATTTCCAGGACTATTGAACTCTTTTTGCATTTTCCTTTGCCAATTATTCTGATCTGGCAGTTAAGATTCTTGGGGTATGTCTACACTACAAAGTTAATTCGAACTAACAGACGTTAGTTCGAATTAACTTTGATAGGCGCTACACTAGCGCTCCGCTAGTTCAAACTTAATTCGAACTAGCGGAGCGCTTAATTCGAACTAGGTAAACCTTATTTTACGAGGACTAATGCCTAGTTTGAATTAAGTAGTTTGAATTAAGGGCTGTGTACCCACTTAATTTGAACTAGTGTGAGGCTAGCCCTTCCCAGCTTGCCCTGGTGGCCACTCTGGGCACCACCAGGGAAACTCTTCTGCCCCCATCCCGGCCCCGGAGCCCTTAAAGGGACACGGTCTGGCTACGGTGCCCGTGCCAGGTGCAAGCCTGCCAGCACCCACCCAGCAGACCCTGCACCTGGCACGGCACGAACCAGCCACCCACTGCCACCCAGCCCTCCGCCTCTTCCCGGGACCAGGTTGGTGGCTCCCAGGAGCCTGCCCGGGGCCGCAAGAGGTGGGCACCCACCTGGTCTAGTGCGGAGATCGTGGACCTCATCCATGACCTCCGCTCTAGGCACAGGAAAGTGGCCGTCTAGGGCAGGATAGGTGCCAGCCTGACCACCCAGAAGCAGGTTTGCATGAAAATCAAGGTGTTACAGTGGGACCCCCGACCCTGAGCCCTGAGCTTAGAATGGTCCATCTAGCCCAGTAGCCTGTCTGCCGACAGCGGCCAACACCAGCTACCTCGGAGCGGATGGACCGAAGACAATGACCAAGCCATTTGTCTCATGCCATCCATCTCCAGCCTTCCAAAACAGAGGCCAAGGACACCATTGCTATCCCCTGGCTAATACCACTCCATGGACCCAGCATCCATGAATTTATCTAACTTCTCTTTAAACTCTGTTATAGTTCTAGCCTTCACAGCCTCCTGCAGCAAGGAGTTCCACAGGTTTACTATTTGCTTTGTGAAGAAGAACTTTCTGTTATTAGTTTGAAGCCTGCTACCCATTCATTTCATTTGGTGTCCTCTAGTCCTTACATTATGGGAACTAATGAAGAACTTTTCTTTATGCACCCTCTCCACACCACTCATGATTTTATAGACCTCTATCATAACCCCCCTCAGTCTCCTCTTTTCTAAGCTGAGAAGTTCCAGTCTCTTTAGCCTCTCTTCATATGGGACCTGTTCCAAACCCTTGATCATTTTAGTTGCCCTCCCCTCTCCCACCCTCTGTCTTCCCCTCTCCCACCTCCTTTTCCCAGTCTCCCCAAGTTTTGTTCAATAAATAGTATTTCTATTTTTGAACACACATGTCCTTTATTTTGTACATCAGGAAAGAGGGCTAGGGAGGGGTAAGTGGAAGGAGGTGAGGGAGGAATGGGGTATGAGCCCCCAATGGGGAGGACTGGGGTGGCTCTGTGGGCTCCTCGGTATGGAAGCTCTCCTGTAGCTCCCCGATTGACCCCCCCCCCCCCCGGATGGCAGCCTGCCGCAAGTGCAGCCGGGCTGATGGCCAAGTGCTGTGATGTGCCGAGTGTGGGCACTCAGGGCACTCCAAGCCAGGACTGCTTTGCTGTCCCTCATCAAGTTAGATAAGCGAGTGGGGAACCCCTGAGACCTGTCTGTCCGGGGTGGGGGTCGGGTCCCTTTAATCACAGTCCTCGGCTAGCCTGAGACAGCAGATCCACGCTCTAAGTCCTAATCTGATGCCCTGCCGGCACTGCTTCCGGCCATCCTTAACCTCAGTTCAGGGTCCACTCATTGTGGACATGCTAGGTCGAATTAGCAAAATGCTAATTTGAACTAGTGTTTAGGTCTAGATGAACTAGTTCGAATTAGCTTAGTTCAAATTAACTAATTCGAATAAGTTAGTTCGAATTAGTGCTGTAGTGTAGACATACCCTTGCTGTGGGAGGTGACTTCATACACTAGGAGATATGCAGATGATCACTATTTCAGATAATATTGAACCCCATATTTTTGCCTTGATTTATGCGTATGTTCTTGGTTCAAGATGCATTCTTCCAGACCAACTTTCTTTGATCCCTTTCCTTGAATTTAGACAGAATAAATAAATAATACAAACTGGAACTGATATAATCCATGGAACGATACATTGTATTGAAAGACCGGGGTCATAACAATTTATCTGAACATTATTGACAGATAATTATTTTCTAAAAAGTTTATTATTATTTTCTAAAAATGTATTAATAAATTACAACTTGGTTATTGGACTCTTTGTTAGTCATGCTTAATGTCAACAAAAATTAGGCTCAAAAGAAAGTAAATTATTATTATTATCTGTTGCCATGTTTGTTGCAATTTGTGCCATGGACTTGTATCACTGAAATGAAAATATGAGAACTGATTTGTGTGCATTATGAACTAGCTAGGTTCCATTTGGGGAAAAAAAAGCTATGTCTTGATAAAGACAATTTGGTTGCATGGGAAAACCACAAGTCGTACACCACTAATTTTACTGCTATACGTGTAATCACTAATTTATATAGGTTAAATTAATTTTAGATGGAATTCCATTGGCTTTCTTCTTCTTCCACAGGAAAGCTTAAAACAGATCTTTTCATTCAGACTTTTTTTTTCTATTGACAGCCATACTCTGACGTGAAGAATCAGATCGCACATATGTACAATGTAAGTTCTTATTTTTCATTGTGATGGTCCTGATTCTTTAGTGCATCACACCTAATTTATATCAGTGTAATACCACTGAAATTTACACTGAATCCTTCCAAACTGGACTTTTGTTTCAGCAGCTTTCAGTTTAGTGAGGCAAAGAATGCAGTTTCAATCTATTTAAAAGCAAACGTTTCTTAAGAAAATGCATATGAGGAAGTGTGTCAGCTATTTTCTTTGTCCCTACTGTCATCTGCCTGCTTATTTTAATTTCCTTTATCTATAAGTAAAGAGTAGCTTATGAAGAATGATATCTACTGTAGTCCTAGTAACTTATGAGATTTCATTACAAATCCCAGGTCCTTAGGCTGACAATCACTCCTGAGTCTATACTGATTTCCATTGAGGATGGCAGAGCCTTTTGATGTTATAAACTCTCTATGGTTGAGAGGGAAGCTGTAATAGTGGAAAAGCTGCTACAAACTCTCCGGCAACAGGTGAATGGATGCAGCAGCTTTCCCTTAAACTGAATCTGATTGTGAACTGGCGATGGTAATTTTGATCTCTCAGATTAGATTCTGCTTAGAATTTGCACCTCCTTAGATTCTGGGTTTTTATGAGTTTGTTTTCTAAGTTCAAGCTCACTCCTATGCAATGACAGTATTTTTATTTAGAGTGCCATTTTTCTTTCTTCTAACTAACAAGGACCCATAGTGAAAGCAACAATTTGTATTTTTATTGGTAACCACTTATGTAGTAAGACACTAAGTATGCTGAAACTGCTATAAAACAAAAATATAACTCTGGTAATATTTTTCTCCTGATGTGGCATAATATATTGTCACATATATTACATCTCTTTGTTATAAGCTACAGTACATACAGTAATTAGGCATATGATTATAATTAGGCTTTGAAATGTGCAAGTCCATAATCAATTACCATAACACGGAAGAGTCCATAAACAGTGATACTTGATGTGCAATAATGGTCTGCAGAAAGTCGCTTATCAAAACTGATTTTAAAACCATGGACTGTCTTTTCTTCAAGACAGTGCATTCACAAAGTATGGATTAAGCTCTTTTTCACTTGAAGCACATGTGCTTGTGTGGCTACCACCAGTCCCAGAGGCACCGCATGTTCATTTGACCTATTTTGGGTGCTATTTTGAAAACTACATTGGTCTTTTATTAAATGAGAGCTACATACACAACCAAAGCTTTTAAAAGCTTAGTATGTGGTAAAAATCATAGATTATGAAAGATTCGACCAGGACATTTGTTCCATTTGTTATATGGAAAACAGGTATAGATTTTGTGTCTTTTTTCAAGAGGGAGAGAAAAAACATAGGTATGAAGTCTGAAGGAATGTATCCCAAACTTCTCTCCTTGCTCTTTTTCATTATTGTGGACATTCTGAACTGTGTGCCTAGAAAACTACTTCTGAGAGTGCCTAATTCATAATACAGTTCATGATAATTCAATACAACTCAATAGACATTTCAATCCTATTTATCTTTTATCAGTTTCCCGCATTATATTTTTTAGAAGTTAAACTCATACAAAATTAGCATAAGTAAAGAATTAAGATTGAATACATTGGATTGGGAAAATGAGAGATTCATTTGCCTAATATGAAATGAGAGAATCATTTCTACAAGATAGCAAATATTTTCAATATACAAGAGGAAATTATTCAGCGTAAGGATATTATTTCTTCCATAAAATTTTGAGTCATAGAATCTACATCTGACCTACCAGAACCATTCACTGTTATGAGATTAAAAAATTGTGTTCACTGTGAATATTGGAACTCATCTTTTGCTAGTCACATGAAATAGAAAGCCAATCTATGACCAAAATTTGTATTTTTTGGTCTATTTCTTTGCATTCTGACTTGGATCTATATTAAAATAAACAGAAGACGACAAAAGGAAGGACAAACAGTGTCAGATGGTCCTAGAAGAAGGATAATTCCTCTGTATTCTGCTGTTGTATCTCTGGAGGCTACAGACTATTAAACTACACTGATTATACCTGGTACCCCAATGCATTATTCATGCACTTGGCACCACAACATCTTCAAACAGCCTGTCATTTCCCATTACTTTCCATCAAAGAAACCATATGCTGTTCTCACAGTATATTGATACTAGGCATATACAAAGCAGACAGACAGGAACACAGAAGCATTATCTGTTTTCAGATGAGTTTTTCAACTAGTTATTATTAAACACTGATTTAATGGTCTGCTTGATTATTCAGTGCTTAAATTATGAAACGTCAATCCAGAGAATGACAGATGACTGCTTCTTTTATAGTGAAAATGATGCCATTCTCATAAACAGCTTTCCAGGCAGTGGAATTATGCTGACAAGATATTTAATCAAGGAGGTTATATGATAGATTTTGCTTTTAAACTTTTTTTCTCTGAGCTTCTTCCATGTATAGTGTAAACCACTGAGAATTAGGACTTGCTTTTTTGTATATCAGCTTTGCAAAATTCCACCTGGCCCCTCACAGAGCATGAATAATTGTCTTTGACCAGAAAATAGAATACTGAATGCTTTCATGACCATCTTCATGATAGCATTTTGTACATTGGCTGGCAAAATCCATGGTAGTTCTGTAAGACTAATTAGGCACAATATCAGATTTAGAAGCAAACTAGAAAAAAGAAAAATAGGTATGACATGTTTAATGCCACAGATGATCAGTCCAGGAATTACTAAATGGAGGTACGATTTGATAATTGCACCATCATTTTTTCTCTTTCTTCCTACACATGATCTTTACTATATCATTTATTAGTAAAGCTTTGCAACCTGTCAAAAATATTCTGATCAAACACAGATTTAATTTATTCAAGTACACTTATGCACCATCATTCATAAACATCATACAATAAGCTCTTGGACTGCATTGGAGACAAATTTTTATTTCAGAAGGTTGAAAAAGCTATCAGGGATAAAGTTATTCTAGATTTCATCCTAACAAATAGGGAGGAACTGGTTGAGAATTTGAAAGTGGAAGGCAGCTTGGATGAAAGTGATCATGAAATAATAGAGTTCACAATTCTAAGGAAGGGTAGAAGGGAGAACAGCAAAATAGAGACAATGTATTTCAGGAAGGCGGATTTTGGTAAGCTCAGAGAGCTGATAGGTGAGGTCCTAAGGGAATCAAGACTGAGCAGTAAAACAACTGAGGAGAGTTGGCAGTTTTTCAAAGGGACATTGTTAAGGGCCAAAAAGCAAGCTATTCTGCTGCATCGGAAAGATAGAAAATATGGCAAAAGACCGCCTTGGCTTAACCACAAGATCTTGCATAATCTAGAAATAAAAAAGGAGTCCTATAAAAATGGAAAGTAGGACAAATTACAAAGGATGAGTATAGGCAAACAAGAGAAGTCTGAAGGAATGACTAACATAGTGAATGCTAGTGGGAAGGGGGTAGGTTTAGAAGATAAAATAAAAAAAGAACAAGTTAAAAATCACCTAGAAAAGTTAGATGCCTGCAAGTCACCAGGGCCTGATGAAATGCATCCTAGAATACTCAAGGAGCTGATAGAGGAGGTATCTGAGCCTCTAGCTATTATCTTTGGAAAATCATGGGAGACAGGAGAGATTCCAGAAGACTGGAAAAGGGCAAATATAGTGCCCATTTATCAAAAGGGAAATAAGAACAACCCAGGAAACTACAGACCAGTTAGTTTAACTTCTGTGCCAGGGAAGATAATGGAGCGAGTAATTAAGGAAATCATCTGTAAACACTTTGAAGGTGGCAAGGTGATAGGGAACAGCCAGCATGGATTTGTAAAAAATAAATCATGTAAACCAATCTGATAGCTTTCTTTGATAGGATAACGAGTCTTGTGGATAAGGGAGAAGTGGTGGATGTGCTATACCTAGACTTTAGTAAGGTGTTTGAGACAGTCTCACATGATATTCTTATCAATAAACTAGGCAAATACAACTTAGATGGGGCTAATATAAGGTGGGTGCATAACTGGATGGATAACTGTACTCAGTGAGTAGTTATTAATGGTTCACAATCCTGCTGGAAAGGTATAACAAGTGGGGCTCCACAGGGGTCTGTTTTGGGACCGGTTCTGTTCAATATCTTCATCAATTATTTAGATATTGGCATAGGAAGTATGCTTATTAAGTTTGCAGATGATACCAAGCTGGGAGGGTTTTCAACTACTCTGGAGGATAGGGTCATAATTCAAAATGATCTGAACAAATTGGAGAAATGGTCTGAGGTAAACAGGATGAAGTTTAATAAAGACAAATGTAATGTTCTCCATTTAGGATGGAACAATCAGTTTCACACATACAGACTGGGAAGCGACTGTCTAGGAAGGAGTATAGCAGAAAAGGATCTAGGGGACCACAAGTTAAATATGAGTCAGCAGTGTGATGCTGTTGCAAAAAAGGAAACATGATTCTGGGATGCATTAATGGGTGTGTTGTGAGCAAGACACGAGAAGTCATTCTTCCGCTCTACTCTGCGCTGGTTAGGCCTCAGTTGGAGAATTGTGTCTAGTTCTGGGCACCGCATTTCAAGAAAGATGTGGAGAAATTGGAGAGGGTCCAGAGAAGAGCTACAAGAATGATTAAAGGTCTAGAGAACATGACCTATGAAGGAAGGTTGAAAGAATTGGGTTTGTTTAGTTTAGAAAGAGAAGACTGAGGGGGGACATGATAGCCATTTTTAGGTATCTAAAAGGGCGTCATAAGGAGGAGGGAGAAAACTTGTTCATCTTAGCCTGTGAGGATAGAACAAGAAGCAATGGGCTTAAACTGCAGCAAGGGAGGATTAGGTTAGACATTAGGAAAAAGTTCCTAACTGTCAAGGAAGTCAAACACTAAAATAAATTCCCCAGGAAAGTTGTGGAATCCCCATTTCTGGAGATATTTAAGAATAGGTTAGATAAATGTCTATCAGGGATGGTCTAGACAGTATTTGGTCCTGCCATGGGGGTAGGGGACTGGACTCAATGACCTCTCGAGGTCCCTTCCAGTCCTAGTATTCTATGATTCTATGATACTCGTGAAGATGTTCAGTAGCATTTATTCATGTATTCATTATCACCATATCTTTCACATTAAGGTTTTTTTTGAGTGAAGACTTCAAATTATTATTGTTATTATTTTTATTATTTTCTCAGGAGTCTGAACCTTGAGTGGACCTTGACAAAAAATAATTGACTAATCCTGTTGTAGAGGAACTTGCCTATATTGTGTTCTGCAGACTCAATTTACACACAAAAATAGCTCATAATATATTGGAACACATGTCAAAAGATGGACTTTGTACGTACATTTGTAACTGTGCAGGTACAATCATGTGCATGTAAAATTTATGTAGCAGACAAATATTCGTGATTTTTGTACATCATTTAATTGAGAGTGCAAAAGAGCTGCAAGAGAGTCTAATGCTTATATTTTAAAATCACTTATACACGAACATAAGGTAGATGCACTTTTGAACTCTGATCAGATATTTCACAGCCAGCATGTCTATCTGAAGAGATCAGTTGCTATGGGAAGAGCATGATAAGAGGAAAAAATGTTATTCAGCAATTATGTGATTTGTATGGCTATCCCAAACCAGAGCTACTTTTGACTACATTTTCTTCTCTCTTGCAACAACACTGAAGCGGGAAATAACTTTTTAGTTTCCTTTGGTATCTTTTTTTTAAAAATATATCTTTGGCAGATAACAAACAGCTCATTTTAAATAGAGAAAAAGAGAGACAGTGAATAACGGAAATGCCTATTTTATTGGAAACAGACAAACACTGAAGACATTTAAGAGAAGGTTGGATAGATATCTCTCAGGGATGATCTAGATGGTGCTTGGTCCTGCCATGGGGGCAGGGGACTGGACTCAAGGTGCCTTCTAGTTCTAGGATTCTAGGATTCTAAATGTGTCCACACCTTGCCAACAACCAAAGAAAATAATTCACCAAAATTTTCATAAATAACTTCTAGGCTACGTCTAGACAGTGGGGTTATTTCAGGATACCAGAAGTATCCTAAAATAGCAATTCTGAATATTTAAACAAGACCATTATTTCAAAATGTATTTTGAAATACCACATGTGCTATTCTTGCATCCCTGTAACCCTCGTTTCATGAGGGTTAAGGGACTTTCTTAAATAGCGCTTTATTTTGAAATTACTTCAATATAAACTACACAATTTGCATAGTGCAAGTTGTATAGTTTATTTTGAGATAAGGATGCTGTGTAGATCCACCCCTACATACTACTGGGCTGCACATGTTACTTTCTGTTCTTTTTTTGTTGTTGTTTTGTGCTTTGTTTTTTATTAATAAAATCATATCAGAAAGGGATGATGAATTGAATGCAATTTGGAACAGGAATCCTGCATTTTTTCCCCATCAGTATGCTTCAGCTCCCATGCAAGATGCATTTCTGTAAAACAAGAGCACTAAGGAGGGTAGACTACTGAAAACATCTAACCAGAGAAAGACTTTTGGAATTTCCCTAAAGCATTACTACTTTAAAAAGAAAACAAGAGTTCCTTAATGTGCACATACTGAAGCCCATTCACTCTCTGAATTTTTAGAAGAGCTTCCCCTCCTCCCCCCCTCCCCAATCTTATGTACCAGAGTAGAAGTTTCCGAATAGAGATACAGGGAGTGTTTTTCAGATCTTTGACCTGTGGTGAATTGACTGATTACTTGATGTTGATTCTTCTTGTTTATAGTTTCTGAAAATTATTTTTAAAAAGAACAATTAAAACTATATCAGACTTTTTTCTCTTGCTGTACTTTGAAATCCAGTGCTGGAGCTGTTACATGAATGTTATTCAGATACCAGTGGAATGAAATGTGGTCTATGCAACCATTAATGGGAAAGAGGGCTCACAAGACAGTCCTCTATTTAGGTGTTAGTCCATATTGTGAATGTGAGAGTGCTGTGTACTTTTCAACCTGTATTATGTCTTGAATTTATATCTATATTATTCACTATTTCTGAAGTGACATGAGAATAGCTGTGGATAATATAGCATGGAACAGTTAATACATTTATAGAGACAGGAGTTTAGGTTGTTTAAATATGAATTATGTAAACTAACCAGATGCTTTATTTTTGTTCCTGTTTTATTCGCAATGGGTATTACCTACAATTTGTAGGTGTAAGGTAATGTAATGTAATGTAATAACTTGATTTTATGCCAGAATAAATCACCGTGTTTATTTCTTGCTTTCAAAGTTCACAGAACTAAACTTAGATAAGTTATATTATAGCATGATTTTTTCAACATTTTATTGAGCTTATTAAAACAAGCTTCTATCACTTGCTAAATGCTCTTAATCCTTAATCAAATTACAGGCATACACATACACTATGAAAAATTCCCATAAAACAAATATCTCAACATTTGCTACCTACAGTTTAGCATCTGGAATACTAACTGTTCTTCAGTTTAGAGCTCAGAAAAATATTTGTAGGGGATAAATTATTCAATTTATTCAATCTGGTTTTCATGTTTCAAATTACTCCTGGATAAACTTTGATTTTTACAACTTTGTACTTCTAAATACATTGATGAATGCCTAGCAAACATATTTTAACCTATTTCAGAAACTATTCACTGTTTTATCAGCTAGTGACTATTCATGGTGTGTGATTTGTCTTCTAAATAACATGATAATGTTATTGCCCAGGTTTGAGATGACTGAACATTTTACAAGTGGAGGGAAATCAAAGAAATTTAAAGATACTTGTGTGAATGCTTCCAGTGTGAATCTTCACATGAACATACATTAGCACAAGTATTTAGGAGATGTTTGTTTTCCATTAACACCTTTGTTGGGGAAAGATAAATATGACATATATACATCCAAATGTTTAATGGAACATGGCTAAAAAAAATTTCAAAGCAAAGTCTTATGTGCTTTATTTGGGTGATTAGGATTACTTTCTTCTTTTACTTGTGATATTTTCTTATTTTTGTTTTTTGGACTGTATTAACTGTTTCTTGCTTATAATGTTCCATTGATCAGCCTGACAAATCCGAGCAAAAATAAGCCTCATAATGAACTTTAATAAATAATTTTCTTACTGTGAATATATTCCAGGTACAGGTTCAACACAATGCATACTTTTAATACTGTTGTTACTATTTAGGAAATAATGAGACACTCACCCAATATTTTACTGTATTCTAATTATTTTGTCCATTCTGTGTTATACAACCAATATTGAGAAAAATTTACTGTTTTCATTTTCCCTCCATGCCAGTACCACATACACTGTGTTTAATGCAAAATAAACATCAGTAGCTATAAGAATGACATACTAAAAATGAGCTTTTTTGTATGTGGTAAGGAATGTGGCAGACAACTCAAGATGCTAAAGTAGTTATCTTCTCTTCCCTCATACCAACATTAGCATTTTTAATTAGTATGTCTAATATCCTATCTCCAAGGCTGTTGTATGCAAGTTCCTTTACTCCTGTGCAGACTTCTATAATACATGTGCATATTGAATATGCCCACTTTTCCTGATACTTACTCTGGTACAAATCAGGACTGCTATAATACAACAGAATGGAAGAAAGGCTCCAAAGACTGGAGGGAAAAGTGAAAGACTGCACAAACCACAACTTGCAGGTTTAACTAAGTAAAGAATCAGGCCCCAAATGTGCACGTGAAGAGCAGACACACACATCTTACCTGTGGCCACACACTAATTTTTCATGTGTGTAAATGCCATTACTTTCAATGGACAATTACACTAATAACCACTCTGCACATTTCAGTGTGTGTGGAGGATGAGGGAGGGGATGAGTTGATTGGTCTGGCCAAATAAATGCAGGGGTGTGCGGGAGAGATGAGAACTGCTGCAAAAGGGACAGAGCTGCTGACTCATCACATGGGAATGAAGGGTTTGAAATGGAGCACCACAGTTCTGGGAGCCTTCCTTTTACACCAATGTTTCTCAAAGTGGTCCACAAAGCCACTTTGAGAAAGCTGCTACCAGGCCGCTTTGGTTTGTTTATTCATTGGCTCCACAGCCACAGAGAGCTTAGGCTCCCATTGGCTGCAAATGGCAAACCACAGAGCCAGTAAGTAAACAAACAGGAGCAGGCCTGTAGCAGCTTTCTCAGAGTAGGTCCACACACCACTTTGAGAAACACAGACCAAAGGTGAAGTAGGACCCACCTTCCCTCTCTTTTAGGTGGCAAAATACCAGTTTGGTCAACACCTGCTGTGGGGATTCTGCTTCCTGATCCTTTTAGAGAGGACTGGTAAGAAATTTCTTCCTTACCACCTTATTGGTTTGAGTGCAGTTGGGGTTTTGTTCACTGCAGGAGGTTTCATAAAGAGTGTTGTTCTTGCACATCATGATGTGCGGTAGGCCATATGTCGCAACTCATTATTTAAATGTAAGTGTGATGTCCACTGCAGGTACTCCATATGAATGGCATACAGTGTCTGGATAAATGGCTTGGAAAAGGACTTAAAAAGAAGTGTTCATTAAAGGAATGAACAGAGGGACTCCTATAATACTTACGGCAGGGAGCCAACCCTCCCCCTCCTAGCCCACCTGAACCCTATAAGGTGGGAATAGATGCTAAAGTCCCAGCAATTGATTTGTTGTAAGGACAGGGGTGTAAAAACAGAAAGAGCTGTTAAAAAGCCTCCCACATATTTATGGAAGAAACATGGGAGATATTTCCACTGTGCATGACAGACATCTCATAATAAAGTTGCATCCTGATTAAACTCCTGTCAAATGTCTCATGTCCTTATTTTGGAATAGCAAGATAATGTAAGCGCACAGAAAATCAGGCCAAAGGTTTAAAACATTAGTTCTAAATGATACATTCTATGCCCCAGTTGAAATTAATAAAATAATTATGAAAAATAATTTGCAATAAACAGAGCAAAATATTTAATATACAAAAACATCTGGGAAAAACATGAAAGTGTGAAACTTTTCAAACTTCAGTTACAGTCATTTGGGGAGTAGAATGTGGCAAATTTGCAGACATGGCAGCTGATTACAGTCATTTCAAGAATTACCTCATCATTTTGCAAAATAATTACAGTAGTTTAGGTTATTTTTATATCATTTAGTGAAGTTCTTATGGAACTGTATCATCAATTATTTGAAAAAAATAGTCAGCTATTTTTTTTCTAAATAAATAAAGAGTTTACTTTTTTTTCCTAAATAAATAAAGAATTTGTAGAAGGATGATATCAATCGGGTGTTAAGGTAGGACAAAAACATCTATATTCAAATCTAATTCATAAGATTAGATGATGAGTTCCATGATTTTTCACTTTGTTCAGCCCAATATTTGTGAAGCCTGCTAAGAACAATATGGTTGCTGAATCTCATTGAAGAATGAAATCTTTTTAATTATACATTATGCACCGCTCTCCAGTCTCTGGTCTTTCTTGTTTACCCGTTTACAGCTGAGATTTTCTAAACACGAGGTGAACGGTTTGTTGTGTTACATATTAACAAGTCTTTTGGTAATTTGCCATAAAAGTGTAAAAGAACACAGGATAAATGTTAGATCTTAACTTGGGAGAGGTAGACAAAGGGACATTAGAAGATGGAACTTTTTAAGGGTGCTCTGCATCTCTGCCCTGGAATGATTGTAAAAGCTATAATAAATCAGGGTATGTCTACACTACCGCGCTGGTTCGAACTAGCGGGGTAATGTAGGCATACCGCACTTGCAAATGAAGCCCGGGATTTGAATTTCCCGGGCTTCATTTGCATAAACTGGGCGCCGCCATTTTTAAATCCCTGCTCGTTCGAACCCCGTGCCGCGTGGCTATGCACGGCACGAACTAGGTAGTTCGGACTAGGTTTCCTAGTCCGAACTACCGTTACTCCTCATTCCACGAGGAGTAATGGTAGTTCGGACTAGGAAGCCTAGTCCGAACTACCTAGTTCGTGCCACGTGTAGCCACGTGGCACGGGGTTCGAACAAGCAGGAATTTAAAAATGGCGGCGCAAATTAAGGGTAACAGTGAAATAATCTTTTTTTTTTTTCTTAGATTTAACCCATTCTATTTTCTTTCTGGAATTCTCAAGCCACATTTACTTTTTCCTTGGCAACCGTTTATATAAATACCATGGGATAAATAAGCAGTTTTCTGCCAAAATAACTCTTCATTTTCACTTGAAAAACTACATCTAGAAATAGATGTCCCTGTCTCTCCCATCCCACTGGCAAAACCTAAAATATTAGCCAACTTGGCCTTCCTAGTAAAAGTCTTCTTTCTAGTTCCAATACATAACCATTTCATATGAATTACTGTACTACAACACATTAGCATTGCTGTGGTTATGATTGTGCCAGCACTTCCATTATAACTCACTTGTACAAGACTTTATTACTTGGAATTCACATTCTTTTTCAACCCAGTAATGACATTTCTCTCAAATTTTACAAAAGTGTTGGAATTATGAGTGTCAAGACTCAAATTAATTGCTTACAAATGTGTGAAAATTAAATAAAAAATATGTGTGACTGATGATTTGTCTATAATACCTTTTTTAAGGTAAAATGCATGTTATAACTACACAATTAGTTAGACAGCTATAAAATTGGATTTTTCTGTCGTGTTAGATATTATAAAATTAAAAATGACTAATGAAATATTATGCTTTATGTGAGATTTTAAGAGTACATAAGTAAGATAATTCCCATTAACTGTAATTCAATCCAATATTCATATGTAGCATTTCCATTTCTGTGTACGGCATTAACTTTAATACCTTTTATCAATTGTTCTATGACTGAGACAGTAAAGCTGTGGGAATAAAATATGAATTGTCTGATTTTTTCACATTAAAACATTTTTCCTTCTTTTAGTTTCTTTTGAAAACTAAAAAGGGAAAGAATTATAACCAAAGTCACATTAAAATGAGCATTGACTGATTATGGAATCTCATTCAAACAAATGCATGAAGGACAGAAACCCTAAGTCTTGCTTTCCTCATGGTACCAGGCATTTTGAACCTCTGCAGTCCACTGATCTCTAAAGTCACTGTCAGAATTCACATAGTTCCTACAGGGAGCTGTGAGTCATGCAGTCTCATCCTCTGTCCTGAAGATTAGTTCCATGACTCCCACAGACCCCAATTGGAAGAGGGGGGCAGATGGAGTTAGCAACCAGCTTCTCTGTCAGCTGCAGGTTGGTTTCTCTGATGTGGGCAAGTGGAAGTGAGATGGTTTTTCCTGGTTTTATGGGCTGAAAGAATTATAGCCTAACAATCTATGGAGAAAGGCCAGAATAGTATATTGCAATTAATCAAGTTATATGATATCACAGTTACTTTTTAAGCACATTTCTTGCCATGAAATGAAAAGCTTGAAAACATAACTCAGATGTAAGCAATGCTGTAGTGAGTCCACATGTAGTCTTATACAATGGTTCTAAGAAGTGTGAAGAGTCCATGGATCATAATAGGGTATTATCCAAACTTTAAAGGAATGGAGGGAGCCCCCAACCACACCACTGCAGAGAATTTTGTGTTCATCAGGAGAGTCATGTGGTCTTGACCCTTCCACCACAAACATATATACACTGGGATCTAGGATAAGAAGGGAGCTCCAACTTCTACTACCTCTGCCCCTTCCTTCTATCCCTAAAGGCAGGGGACACTCCTGTGAGAAAAAGGTGCCTCATGATGTTTCTTCTACCTCTCTGTGAGGGAGGGGAACATCCCATATCACTGTCATTTCAAGTGGTCAAGGTCACAGTATGTGGATGTAGGGGCAGAGCCATAAGATATCCCTGGATATAGAGCCACAGGTTGCAGAAGTTTAGACCTGCTCAGGAGAAAGTTCTGACATAGAGCTTTGAAAAGATGAGCCTGCCAGGTTGAATGGTACCAGGATCTTCACATTAAAAAAGCATATTCCTCCCCTCCGCCCCCCAAGCTCCTCTATGCACAACAGAGATGTTTTAAAATCTACAGCAAAAAATGAAAAATAGTCCTGTGTATCATTAGTAGGTGGCTTTCACGCTCTATGATCTTGTGCCACATACAAATCCACTCAGGAAACACCTCTTTCTTTGTCCATGATACTTTCTAAATATGCCAGTGTTTTATAAATAGACACATAAAAAGAGAGATGCAGGTCTACTGACAGCATAGGCACCTCCAATTACCTTTAGCTAGTGCAGTGTTCATGGACAGCTTTTTGCCCCCTTCTATCTATTATCCCTTTTTGAACTTTGTGTAATTTAGACTTTGAAGTCTCTACTCTTTGCATAATATTATGCCTACCTACAGAAAGTGAACTAATAACTATTAAGGAATTAATATACTCTGTAGTATTTTATAAAACAGCTGTTCTGAGATTAAGTTACTACTAAGAATACTGTATGTAGACATATTAAAATAGCATGTGCTTATCATAATAGAAAATAGGAAATTAAATACTACCTTTACTGGAAACCTACAATCACTGATATAGCAGTTAAGATTAAAAAAAAAAAAAAAAGTAGCCAAGCTGAAGAATTGAGAAAGCTGCTGGGTTTTACACCTAGTTGGGCCTAATTGAGACTGGAGTAATAGAAGGTCTTAGTTCACCTGTGGGCTTATTTAAGGATTTCCTTGCTGTTATAAAAGCCTCACTTTGGGATCATAGGAAGGATTAGAGTATTCAAAAAGAGAATGATGCTTGAATGAGTGTGTGAGTAAGCAAGAATGAGTCACTTGTATGATTAAAAAGTAAAGATATATTTTCTAGAATATTCTTTCTCTTTTGTGTTTTTTCTAGAGAGCTGTTCTCTATATTTTCCCTTATGATGTTTTATCTAGACAAGTTAGCTTTATAGGTGCTATTATCTGTAAAAAGGCTGACTTGGATCTTACTAGACTTTTTCCTCAAATTTACTGAGAATATATATATTGAAAATCTTTAGCCTAAAGAGTGCTGTGCATAAGGTAGCTGTATGTATGTGTGTGTGTGTAAATAAATCCTGCAAGATCTTTAAATTAAGGGTTTGCATCCTACTTCTACAGGTCTTACTCTCATAAGAGAAGTTCTTTTAAATCAATTACATGAGAAGTAATTTCTCAACCTCAATTATACTATTGATGAAACACTAGAATATCTCTCTTCTAAATTTACTTGGTTATTAGGCAAGTCCCTATTTAAAGCAAAATTTAAATAATATGTTTAGCTTCATTTCCTTAACTTTTTTTCTCATAAACAATGATTTACAGTAAGGTGAAAATAGAAGCTACACTTTTTGGGGCTAGGGTTGAGGGGGTGGTTTATTATTTGTGTTACTGTAACACTTAAAAGACCTAAGTCATGGACTAGGTAGGATCTTAGTTTGTTAGAGACACAGAACAGATAGTCCAAGAAGCTTACAATTGTTACCTAAAAGGCAAAGTTTTATGCTGAATGAAAGGGCCGAACTATGAAGTCCCAAACATTAAAATTGTTCTTTGTTATGGCTTTGTGAGCTGGAATTAGAGAAAGAAACTTCTGCTGCTGGGAGGAATGTCTTGAGGTACTAATAGCACCACTGTTCAAAGCACTGTTTTAATCCTCTTGTGCAGTACTCTGTCCCCATAAATGTTATTCTGTTGTCATGGGCTGCTCAACAGGGAAGGGATCCATATTAATGCCCCACTCCTCATTTCAGACATGTGAATTCTGGAGCCTGATGTACGTATTACTTCCTTTTGATGCCCCTGGGGCCTGATTTTCAGAGAAAGCAAGCACTCACACAAACACTGAAATCACAGTAAAATGCTTCTGAAAATAAAAGCCCTGGAGTTCTAGCAACCAAATCATGGTTGCTTACTATGCTGGATAGCAGGAGAAGGGGACTCACTGGGCTATCCATGTTTTAGCACACCCAGACCTAGAAGCTATAACTTCACTCTAAAGATGAGTGATGTTCAGGCAGCTGGTAATTTCTTCCTCCTGTGATAGTGGTAGGGCTGTAAAGCTGCATGAATGGAAGCAAGTAGTTATCTTAGTTAGATTAGGAAAGAATCAGTCAGTTCACAAAAGAACCAGAAACATAGCCGCAGCATCAGTATTTATGTCTAAATTAAATGGCAGCATAAAACTCAGATCTATCCAGTTGATATCACAGCAGGAAAATGACTTCCAATTATACCTTAAAGAAGCACCTGTCTATGACAAGGGTTTTAATTCAAAGGCTCCTCCCAAATAATCAGTAATTTCTTTTAAAAAAGATTCTGTACTTAAGTCTTTTAATACCAAAGACCACACTAGTACCTTTGACGAAACGACAGTATAAAGACTCTCTCCATGGCAGTAAAACATCAGAAGAATTTTTTTATATTGTATAGCAGCAGTATTGTGTATTGGTTAGTGTTATTGTCTTTTTACAGTGTCCTTTTCAGCTCTGTGGGCCTCCTTTCACTCATGAAAACATCTTGGACTTCAATAAGCACACAATTCCATTAATACAGAGAGCACACAATATAACGTGTGCAGGGGACAGACTGATTTAATTTTACCTTATTGTTCAGTGTCAGAATCTCCTTTGCTAAACAATCTGGGTTTCATGTTCTTTATCATTGATTTCGTATTTAGTGCTGTAGCATTAGATAAAAGAGGGTGCTCAAAACTGTAATACACTCTTTAGGATGTGGACTGTTTTAATTTGAGAGCAACCTTGTAGTGGGAATTGCTTTTTATAATACTTTGTACACAAGGGCCGTTTGGCATCAGACCAGTGGTCTGTGTGCTGTAAAGTATTTGTCTCTAGAATGGTGAGGAGATACCAGACTACAGATGTGCAACAGAGATCTCAAACTCGGACAATATTTGTACATGGAACATACATGGTCACTCCTGCCCAGATGGCATATACCTGCAGCTCTGTTCTACAGTGTACAGACATGGAATCCTGTATCCGTACAGATTTCTGCCAAACTCAATGGGTTTCAACAAAAGCACAGAAAGGGAGCTCATGTCTGCATAATGGTGGAAAAAAGGTTAGACTGGGAGTGTGATGTGTGTGGCAAATTAGTATGGTTATGAATAGATCTCTGTACATTGATCCCCACAACCACATATCAAGCACTTAACTGGGGACAGTACTATGTTAAAGGGCTCACATCCTACAACCAGTCATTTGAGGTAGAGCCTGTGACGGACCGGGTTGAGTCTGGGCACAGCTGAGGGCGTCCGCTCAGGGTGAATTGCTCAACTTAGGGGCTCCTTACAGTCCCCAGACTGGTGACCTCTCCAAACAGGCTACAAACCAGTCCCACAGAGCACTTCAACAGCCTGCCTGAAGCCTCACGAGCAAAACCCCTCCGACACCCCAGCAATATCCACGCCCCAGATGGCCCTGGGCCTGATACACTGGTGGGGGGGGTCTTAGCACCCAATCCCACCTACCCCGAACAAGTTCTGTCCGGTTCCAAGAAACCAGCCACAGATCCGTGGTCAATTTACCCTCTGGACCTTACCGACAAACCACACTGAGCCAATCCTTTAGCATCTAACATCTAAAGGTTTATTACCACAAGAAAGAAAAGCATGAGAGTAAGGTTGTTAAAGGATAATACATTACATGCATCGAATCTCCCAGTTCTCGATGCAGGCTCTAGCAGAGATGTTACAGCTGCTGGCTTAAAAGTCCTTGTTGTGCATCCTAGGATCAGGATGGGTCCATAGTTCTTCCTAGCTCTTCAATCCCTGCACTGCTGCCTCTGGGATGAAGGACTGAGCTGAGTACCAAGATGGAGTCGACCACATGGCCTATTTATCCCTCCTTCCTGGTCTCTTCTTGGCTACAGCAGGTCACCTGGCCCATGGCCTATCCCTGTGTTCCCTGCAGGTAGCCTTTAGGTATGAATCACCACTCTTGAGGTGTGTCCTTGGCCTATAGAGGGCTATTGTTCCAGAGCTTTGCTCATTAACATGTCCATAGGCTGAGCTGCTTTGCCCATAGTTCAACCACATATAGAGAAACATTTGGTATCCACACAAAATACATGCTTATAACTTCACATACCGACATTATACAATCACATGAATAGCATACATAGGATTAGCAGACAGTGAGCTTCTATTCAACACCCCACATGGGCCCCTTTTATACCATTTTTGAGGCCAACACCCCCACCTATGGGTACAGCTGTGATTTAGCTGCTTTCTTCAAATTTAGTGACAGAGCCTCTACAGCCTAACCCCTTGGTCTCAGCACCTCTGAATCATCTTACCTTTCTGGAGAGGGATGTACCAAGAAGGATCTCTATCTAAAAAGACTTCAGGTCTCTGTTTCTCCTTTTAGCCTTCATCTGCACCACACACAAACCACGAGTTGTGATAAACAAACCTTCCTACATTCCTCCAAGCATTAATTCCCATTTTTATGCTGTCTAACCTGAAATGTGGCTCCACAAAGGTGCGAGGAAGGTAATGAAACTTTTTAGACTAATAGAATTTCTTCCTATGGCCCCCAGCTTCCTGGAAATATATCTCAATATACTTTAACTACTCCCTATAGTGGGAAGAGAACCAGTTATAATAAGATGGCTCCAGATGTCTGGGAAGACTTTACACTGAAAATTCCCCCTCTGCTGGCCAATCAGAGGTCCCTCCTCCTCCCTGTTAGCACACTGCCACATGCACCTTAGGGTTAGGCTTGAGTTAGCTGTGCACAAGCTCTACCTCCTCTTAGCCATCCCCGGCTACATCTACACTGGCCCCTTCTTCGGAAGGGGCATGCTAATTTTGAAAGTGGGAATAGGGAAATCAGCGGGGTATTTAAATATCCCCCGTGGGATTTAAATAAACATGGCCACCGCTTTTTTTCCGGCTTTGGGAAAAGCCAGAAAAAAGCGTCTAGACTGGCCCGATCCTCCGGAATAAAGCCCTATTCCGGAGGATCTCTTATTCCTACTTTGTGTGTGAGAAAGTGGTGTTCGTATAATGCCGACACACGGATCTGAATCTGGGATCTCTGGAGCTTAGTGCATGAGACTCTACTGCTTGAGCCAAAAGCCAACTGGTGCTCAACTAAGGCTGTAGAGCAGACTCATTCTTCCTCTCTGTAAGTTGTCTAAGTGTCATTACACGAGACATACCAGAAGGCATGTGGGTTCCATTTACACAGTGCTTTGAATGTGTAAAGCAGAGGTGGAGAACCTTTTTGGTTTGGCAGGTGCTGACCCATAGAAAAATCAGTCGGGAGCCAGAGACTTCAGTGAGGTGGAGGGAGGCTGGAGTGTCAGCACGGGCTCCCCAATGCAGGGGGAGACCCTAAGCCTCAGGAGGCCAAATCCAGGCAATCCAGGGGCCACATCCAGCCCTTAGACCTTAGGTTCCCCACCCCTTGGGTAAAGAGTCACATAATATGTGTGCTATGTATTAGTAAGTATTTAAAGACTATTTGTTGTGGTGTAAACCTTAAAGCAGTTAAAATTTCTGTATGTGCATGTACATGCTTTAAATGTGAATGGTTTTGAAACACAAATGAAATATAACTGTCTGGGTTATGTGTCCCATTCGTTCAATTACTCTCCTGACCTAATTTTTCTCTCCTTTCTGAAATTGAGAAAAAATGGATTGTGGTTGGGATTTCAGTCTAAGAGATAATTAGCTTTTTCATGTTTTGAGAATATCATCTAGTTAACTTTATGTTCCAGTGCTACAATATTTTATAAAATTAGTAAGTCTCTTCCCTTTGGGTGTGTGAATATGAATTAGCAATTGAGATAAAAGTAAATTGTGTAAAATTATTAATCCCTTTGCTGCCCAGCTCTGTTCTCAAGGATCCAATTGCATTATATTTCTCCATGAATGGGGTAAATTCCATTTCTGTGCAGGGGGTCTCACAAGAATCTATCAAACACATAAATCCTTTACAGAGATGAATTTCACTCTCGATGCCTGGAAAATAAGCTCCACTAATTTTTAAAAGTTTAATTTATATGGACTATTTCTTAGTTTCCATAGGCAGCAACTCCCAAGTCTTAGCTGGTCTTCTTTTCCTTCATAATAAATACATGACCCAGAACTATTCCTAAGTCATGCGACATCTTTATTATGTCTAGTGGTAATCATACACAACTGGCTGGCATGGAAACTCCTTGAAGAACTGAGCAAATGCCATATAAGTAGGTTCCTTAAACTACCGACTTTTTAATGGGATTGGTGGAAGAACCTGTTCCCGTCTCCCACTTTCCCATTTCATGCATCCTTGAATTCATGAAGTGTTAAAAAATGTAACTCAGACAAAATTCCTCCTGGGGACTTCCACTGAAGCCCTTTGCAGATCCATCTAGTGTAGCCATGACTCAAAATCAGTAACTTGTTCAAAGACACACAATAATCCAGTGGCAAATCTGGAATTAAAATTAGGGATTTGTGTTTTTCAGCAACAATATTAGTAAATACACAGAACCACATTACTGCCACAAGGAAAGGAAAACGGCCATCATCTGTTTTGGGGATGTCATCCATGTCTTTATAGGGGATAGATTGTGAGTGAGATTTACAAAAGCAGGTATGTGACTGCTTTTTTATTCAACAATTAGTTCGTAGTGGTCTGAGAGAGTTTGGTCCCTGGATCTACCACATTATCAGAACTATATTAGGGTATGTCTACACTACCACCCTAGTTCGAACTAGGGTGGTAATGTAGGCATCCGGAGTTGCAAATGAAGCCCGGGATTTGAATTTCCCGGGCTTCATTTGCATATTGCCGGGCGCCACCATTTTTAAATGTCCGCTAGTGCGGACTCCGTGCCGCGTGTAGCCGCGCGGCACGGAGTCCGCACTAGCGGATATTTAAAAATGGTGGCGCCCGGCAATATGCAAATGAAGCCCGGGAAATTCAAATCCCGGGCTTCATTTGCAACTCCGGATGCCTACATTACCACCCTAGTTCGAACTAGGGTGGTAGTGTAGACATACCCTTAGAGTGCAACCTAATAAGCACATGGGAATTAGCTTCCTTGATCATGTTTACTTTATTTAAAAAGTTACACAAAAAGCAAACAAGCCAAAAAGCATTGTAATAAAACAAATGAGAGAAATGTAACCCAAAATGTCCAGGGTGTGCATCACTTATTCATCCTTTGTGGATTATCATGCAGTAGGTGAGATGATCAGCAAACTGCCATACCTCAGTACCACAGCACATAGGCCAAATCAGCACGTATATTTCTTATATTAACACCCAACTCTACAAAGTTTCTTCTAATCTTTTCCCATCCATAAGAATATTTTTTTCCATCCACATGTGGAATAATTTTATATGCACAGAGGCATGTGTATATGTGCACCACCAGTGGAAGCAAAAATCCTAGCTGTGGGTGACTGGCAAATCAGCTTGGACTCATTTCAATCTCTCTTGAGTAGCTGCACCGGCACATAGCTTACAGGGAATAATGCTACTGCATCTTATGCTCCCTTCCTCCTCCTGCCCCCCAGTTCAGCCCCCGTTACTTCTCTGTGCTTTGCTCTCTATTAATGGTGAGGCTCCTATATTTATATGTTCATTAATCATCTATATCACACGTACTAGCATTCACATTAATTGGGTCTTATGCCATTATTGTAATTCAGTTTAAGTTTCACTTACACACATTTCCCAGGAAACCTCTCAAAATGTGATGTTGCATGTTCTACTGTCTCTTGCTTCACATCCACCAGCATGTAACATATTTGCATACTAACAGGCTTTATCTTGTGACATAAGGTCACTTTTTCTTTTAGTTGCTCATGTCAACCTAACACTTTAGGCCTCAATATGTTGGTCTAAACTAAAGGTCTTAGAGGCCAGAGGACGGATTGCTGGTTCCTCTACTTCTGTTTACAGCCTTAATTAATACCTATGCCTAGCTGCTTATGTACTTCAACACATCTATCTCAGTACAGTGAATTACATTTCCTATTTTCCTTCCTCGTGGGAGGAAGGTGCCTAACTTTGGGCAACACCTGTGAAAATCTCATTGTGGTAATATCTGCCTATCCAGTATTAATCATATGTGTTAGTCACTGGGAAGAGATGTAAAAGCTTCTGTGGAAAAAGCACTTTGTCCTTTTCTTTTGGACTGTTTATAGTGCACAGTGGGAGCATAAATACAACTGCCTCATACTATAATGATAACCCAAGAAACACTTTTGATTTCTATCTAATGCTAACCTTACACCAGGGAAAAATGTACACTTAACTATCTTGTCTAATCTAGTTATAAATAGCCACAGAGATGACAGCTCTATACAGGCAGTCCCTGGGTTAAGTACAAGATAGGGACTGTAGGTTTGTTCTTAAGTTGAATTTGTATGTAATTGGTAACTGGTATATATTGTAGGGGAAACTCTAGCCAAACATTTCTCCAGAGCTCAGTTTTATTCTCCCACACCTCACTTCCCTCAGTCCTTTATTCTCAAGCTGAGATGTCTGCTGAGAAAAGCCGCTCCGAGTCGCCCTCGTCTGCTGGGGGGAGGGGCGCTAGCTTCGCGTCTCCCTGGTCTGCTGGGGGGAAGCAGCTAGTGCAGGGTTGCCTCACCCCGTTTGTAAGTAGGGATCCGATGTAAGTCGGATCCATGTAACCCGGGGACTGCCTGTAGTCATCCCTGGTTGGCCTATTATTCCATTCTGTATTTTACTATTCTGTTTCACAAACTTTCACAAGGACAGAATCATCAAATGCTGAGATCTACCTACAAGAAGAAATATTTACTTACATTCACCCACAGATTTTTGCACATGATACATATTTGTGCATATAGCCCAGTTTTTCTCATGCAAAAATTAGGTCATATGATTTATTTTTTGGCACACTAAACAATACTGTTCCTCCCTCCCCCCCCAAAAAAGTTGGGGGTTTAGGCACAAATATGGAAAACGTGGCTTTTATTTGTGTCCACACAACCTTGATGAGAAATCATTTGCACACAAGCTAATTTCTCTGTGGCAGTATGACTGTTGGTGAAATCTGGCTCTGAAGAGTACTCGAATAACCCAGAAGGATTATCCCAGTGTTAGTTGGGGTTGGTTCTGCTTCGGGCAGAGGGCAGGATTCAATGACCTCCTGAGGTCTCTTCCAGCCCTATGATTCTATGATTGGGTGGATAATAACTGTGAAGGGGCAATTAAACACTCACTACCCCACTGTTGCTGATATAACAAGGAAAAGGGAGCATAGCAAGAGGGAAGGCACAGAGCCTGGATCCCCTTGCGTTACTCCTGTATTGAGCCCATTTTAACTCTCTATAGTCTCTTAGGCTAGGTCTATACTAAAGGGGAAAGGTGATTTAAGATACACAACTCCAGCTATGTTAATTACATAGCTGGGGTTGAAGTATCTTAAATGGTGTTTTGGCACCGTGTACAAAGCAGGAAGTTGATGGGAGCAAATGCTCCCATCCATTTCCCTTACTTCTCATGAGGAGCAGGAGTATCATCGCCGATGGGAGTGCCCTCTCATTTTGAATTCGTGTGACTTCACTAGATTCGAATCCTGGAAGATCAACTGTGCCTGCTTCAGTCTTCTCTGTAGTGTAGACAGGCCTTCAGGGAATGAGAGACCAGGGCAGGCCTCCAGCAGAATCAGAAAGGTGCAATGAATGCTGAACTTTGAAACACTAATCTCATCTTCATGTGTTGAGGACCCTTCATTTTCAGAGACCAAATTTCTTAACCACAGGTAATTTGTAAATAACACTTTGATAAGTATTTGTGAACCATGACTGTTTGCCTGCAAAATCTTACATTTTGCAAGTAGAACTATGGGCTTACAGTTCCAAAAACAGAGCAGTTTACCACTTTGGGTGCGTCTAAACTACACCCCTCTGCCAACAGAGGGATGTAGATTAGGCACATAGCTATTGCAAATGAAGCGGGGATTTAAATAACCCATGCGTCATTTGAATAGAAATGGACACTGCTTTTTGCCGACGCAGCACTTTGCCCACAAAAAGCGGCAGTCTAGATGGGGATCGGTCGACAAGGAAAGCCTTTTCCGACTGATCCCTTATGCCTCGTGCAACGAGATTTACAGGATCAGTTGGAAAAGGCTTTCGTTGTCGACCGATCCCCGTTTAGACTTCCGCTTTTTGCCGGCAAAGTGCCGCGTTGGCCATTTCTATTCAAATGAAGCGTGGGATATTTAAATCCCCACTTCATTTGCAATAGCTATGTGCCTAATCTACATCCCTCGGTCAGCAGAGGGGTGTAGTTTAGACACACCCTGAGAGCGTGAGGGTGCATGCTCAGGAAAATGTGAATGTTCCACGTTTATTCCTAAAAAGGTTTTCTGAAAAATATGGCTGCTGATATTTCAAAACTGTTCAAACATTTAATAAAAACTTGTAAAAGCGGAGGCCAGAAGAGAGAGACAAATGATTGTGAGGGCTTATGATGGCTCATTTTCCCAGAAGTTTTGAAGAAAAGACTGTAATTTCCACTGTTACAGTAAGCCATTTGTTCTAAACACAACAGGAAAAGGAATATCTATCATCTGGGTATTTTTACACTGTCTCCCATAATACATTTCTGATAAATGAACCATTGCATTGCCAGGCTATAATGGGGGAACAACTTTACCACTGAAAGCACTATTGTCCTTGTGCTAGCTTTAATCTCAAACTGCAGATTCACAAAGAGCCTTTTACTGTTTGAAGAAAAAAAAAGTTTTCTAGTAGGGTTCAATGCATTTTACTTAGAATAGCACAAATACATTCAGTAATTTCCCCCCCAAAGAATCATTCATGAAAGCAATTATCAAAGTGAAGAGACCTTGACCTTCTGTTCCCATAGCATTTCTGTCTGATTCAGTCAATTGTCTAAGTAAAGTTGAATTTTGTTTATGACTGTCTACTATGACTGTATTCAGTATCCAAAGATCATGCTGTCATAATTGTAAATTTTTGGAGCCAGCATTGTGTTATACTACATTTAATGTGTGGTCAGGTCAGTGATTATAAGATATTAAAAGCAGTACTTTAAATCTTTCATGAGCAATCACGGGGGAAAAAAATAATATTAAACTTCATCATTTTTCTATCAAGTGAGATGATTTAGCCAACAGGACTTAAAGTGTAGGTGGTCAAAATTCACATAAAATATAGTTTGTGTGTGATACAATGTAATTTGTGACTACCCTGTTCTAACATAAGAAAGTTTGACCAATAGAGATTGTAGTCCTGGCTCTGCAGGTAAGTGTGTTTATTTAACAAACACTGAAGTCTAAATGAGACCTGTAGCAAAATATATTGTTATTTTATTTATTAAAGGTAATTTTTTACCTTAGGTGCCATTTTGAGAAATACAAAATGTTCTATTTATTTAACAGATTTCTCATGGGCCATACCAACTATCCTTGGATAATTCTGAATTGCATTTTTAATAAATATTCATAAACCATGTTCATAAATGCCCACTCACTAATATTCATTACAAAGAAAATAGACATATTACGTATGAGTTCCAAGGAATATACAATTATGTACATTTATTTTGAATAGGTTAATTAACTCAGAAATATTGTACAAATATTAATACAATACAGGTTTGATCATTATTAACAGGTGATAAATACCCACAAACAAGAAAATATTTGGGGACTGTCATGACAATATCATTAGCTTCTCAGACAGGCATGTCTATGTTATGAAATTCAGCAGAAAATACACACCTGGTTCTTAATATGAGGGTACAGGTATTTGTTTAGAGCAGGAATATAACTAAATTCAGTAAAAAAAACCCCACAATATTCTGGACTGATTCTGCATTTCTTTTCCAAAATTCCCACTGAGTGCAATAATTCTTTATTCAGGATTTCAGTATAAATATTATTATAAAATAATAAAATGAGTTAATAATAAAACACCAGGAGTCAGCATAATTAAAGTGTGCATAAATATAAAGGAAAGGGGAAGATGCTGAGAAGAACTGATGTATGTGAACATGGTTTAAATGCATACTTTAGTTTTAACAATACAAATATGGTCCCTATGCGATCATATTGTTCTTTTTTCTTATCTTCCATTCACACTTATATATTATTTTAATTAGTTGCTCTCTTCCTCCCTTCTTACTTGGTGCCAGAGACTAGGCTCCAGCCTGAGTGAAAATGTCTGCACTGCTATTTTTAGCATCATAACATGAGCCTGAAGCACTACTATGTGGGAGGGGGGAAGAGGGAAGAGGAGCTTGTTTTTATTTTTTTACAGCATAGGTGTACCCTTTGTGTTCCTGAAGAGTGTTTCTTCATGGTATCGTCTTCATCCACCCTCCAATTTTCAGTGAACTTGGTTCCCTTGTCTTCACCTTCTACATCTTATCCTTGGGCAATATCGTCTTCAGTCAGAAATTAAACTAACATCTCTATACTGACAACTCATAGATGAGCTTCTACAACAGACCTGTCTACCTAAGAACAAACTAAAGTCTCGTCCTGTCTCTGACATCTCCTTATGGACATCTATCCATCAGCTCAAGCTAAATATGGGGCTCCTAATCATCCCTATTACCTACCCTTTTCAATCACTTTGGAAAGCTTCACCATCCTACCCTATTCAAATCAGTTCAGAATGCCGCTACTATGAAAATGTTTCCAGCCTGTATCGTTGACGAATCCATCTTTCTTTCAGAATCTCTCCACAGGCTGCCCCTTCTCTATCACATGAAATAAAAATGACTTAAATTCATTTTAAAGGCCCTTCACAGTTAATTTCCACTGTGCTTATAATTTCTTATTCACTGTTAAGCTGTCAATGCCCACCTCTGATAAGACCATGATGCCAGCCTCCACTGCCCACTTGTTAAATTTTCAAACAAATACCTTCATGCTTTCTCAACAGAGAGAAATGCTTTTTGGCCACAGTTATGATACGCCAGCAGGGGTATGAGAGTATTAAAGAGCCCATGACAAAATCTGAACCTGAACATAATAAAATGGCTTATGATAAATAAGACTTTTCTAGAGTCTTTTTTGTACAGAAAACTCTGGACTCAAATATTCCATGTTACCTTAGCATACATATACACAATGTAAACATCAGAATTAAAACTGATAGAAACACTGCATTAGCTGTAATTTCTGAAGAGGTGCATGACTAAATTTGCTAAAGTCAGAGTTATGTTGTATAGAAAAAATTATAGACAAAGCAAGATAAAGATTTTAAGATGCATTCATGGCACTGTAAAGTACAAGGTTACATATTTCCATTTTACCAATACTTTTTACAGATGGAAATGTTCCTTTTATATTTAACAGAAATTGGATTAACAAAATAGACCTGGATTACAGTACATTGCATCACATGGAAGATCCAGTGTGAAAAAAAAATATTAATCCATTTTTATTCACACACACAGATTTAGTGGAAATCATATCACGAAACTAGGTAGTTGAAAAAGATATTCATATTTTAAAAAAACCTTATCTTGCTCCTTATGATTTGTGAAAATTTGTCAGAAAATAATGAGAAGAAATGCAAAATGTATAATGAATAAACTGGAGTTACTCTATGGAGTCTTAATTTATGCAAGTGTGAGGATTTATGCGTAGAACCATCACGTATATCTGATTGGAGGTGTATCAATGTCCAGTTCGAAAGCCACATTTTTATTGGTTCATCTGGCAAACTGGGGTGAAAACATGATGAAAATAAAAATTTGGATGAAAGTTGCTCTTGTTAGGCTTTAGACCAGGTAATTGAAAGAAAAAAAATGTTTGAGAACACTGTAACTCTCTGTGAATAATACCTCAGACTAATCTATGTGTTCCATGAAAGACAGCAATAAGCCTTGATAGAAACTACACATATGGGTTTGCAGAGAAAAATAAATAAATGCATTTCATTATAGCTTGTGTTTGTTGAGGGCCAGAAATGGTACATTTGACAAAAACTTCTGTTATAAAGACTGTGGAAGTACATTGTGATTTGTTTGCCACATATGTTTTGCCTGAAGAGGTAATTTTGGATAAAAAGTCCTCAGTTTGTTGCTGCAGAATTTCCAATTTTCCTTCAGGAAGAAAAACCTAGCAAAACACACTAGTTCACATATTCATTACCCATCAGTAAATGGATTACTAGAATACTTTGTGCAAATGCTAAGAAAAGGCAATAGAAGAAAATGAGGATAAAATCCTGTAGCAATATATTGCAAACTTGTATTTTATTATATAGTTCAACATCACAGACCACTTCACAGAAAGAAAAACAAAGAAGGCCCTCAGTAAGGTAAATAATTAAATTGCATTGATTTAGGCAAGATTTAACATATGAACTAGATTAAAAAGATTAGTTAAAAAAATCCACAGCATGAACCTCTCAGTTTTTATAACTAGGTGAAAGGGGACCAAATGGGCAAAACTCATTCAGTGAGCATGATATACAGTACTTATTCCCTTCTGCTTGATAAGCACTGCAACACTACTAATATGCTCACCACAACCTTCATATATGGAGGCTTTGATCCATTGACTGGAAGAAAAAGGCTATTGCCCCTTTAAAGGCTCATTTACAGGAAGTGGATGAGAAGAGGGGAAGTTTAGAGGGTTGGACAGGAAGGGCAGGAAACAGCTAAGGCCACTCATAGAATCATAGAACCATAGAGCTGGAAAAGACCTCAGAAGGTCATCAAGTCCAGCCCCCTGCTCCAGGCAGGACCAATCAACCCGGCCAGGGCTTTGTCAAGTCGAGACTTAAACACCTCTAGGGATGGAGACTCCACTACTTCTCTAGGTAACCGATTCCAGTACCCTTCACCACCCTTCTAGTGAAATAGTTTTTCCTAATATCCAATCTGGACCTCTCCCACCACAACTTGAGACCATTGTTCCTTGTTCTGCCATCTGCCACTACTGAGAACAGCCTTTCTCCATCCTCTTTGGAACTTCCCTTCAGGAAGTTGAAGACTGCTATCAACGTTGCAGTCAGGAGTATGTCACCGCACTACCCTACCGCTGACTGGAAGAGTGTGTGGGGAGGAGGTATTTATACCTCTTGAAGTTCTGGAGATACCCTCGCTACCAAGATCAGGTTGACAGAACCCACCTACACCTGAAGTTGCCAAAAAGCCTGTTACACATCTTGACTTGCTTTGGGCTTTATACTAGCTGACCTTTTCCTTTCAGAGGCAGGCAGAAAAATTTCCCCCATCATCAGAGTAGCTGAGGTGGGGTGGTTTTTATTGCCTTCCCTATATGTGGTCAGGATCTAGTAGGATACAGTAAGGGGTTAATTTATAATGTCACAACTTAATATGAAAAATTTGCGGAGGTGTTGAGTGCTGACACTTGGAATGGAAGGGATACAGTTATCAGGTAGAATGGACTGGAAAAGGATTTGAATGAAAGCATCCCTTGAGGGAGCTTAGTAAGGGGGGGTCAGGCTAATATCTTTCATACAGTGGAGACCACCCTCTCCTTTTCCTAACTCCTCCAAGGAAGCTCAGGAAATGGGATTAAGGCTCCTATGATTTGAACAGTGGGAACCTCGCTTACTTCTTTCCCAAACTCTTCAATTTGTAGCCAGATACTTTCAGATATTTTAAGCAAATGAAGTTGTGGCTTAATTAAGCCATATATATATATATATATATATATATATATATATATATATATATATATATATATATATATATATATATATATATATATATATATATATATATATATTGCCATCTGACCTGGATGGACAAAGAGGCCATTCTATGTCAAAATGATCATATCCACAAATAGACTGAGAACTTTTTGTAAATGAGAAAAAGTTCACTCTGAAACTGGTAAGATGTGATGTGGTTTTATTCAAATCGCCTGTCCCCTGAATTAGTTCTTGGATGAATGGGATTTCAGATGCTATAGTAAAAGAATAGAACCTCTTAGTCTTCTTCACAACTATGTCATAGGAATGTAAAACTATGCCCAAATTGCCTATGCTACCAGCACTCCTAGCTACCTTCAGGACACCACTGAGTTCCTGAGGAAACTACAAAACATCAGTAACCTACCTGAAAATACCAACCTGGTCACCATGGACGTAAAAGCTTTGTACACCAACATTACACATGAAGACAGATTACAGTCTATCAGGAACACCATACCTGATGACAGCACTGCACACCTGATTACAGAGCTCTGCGACTTTGTTCTTACCCACAACTACTTCCAATTCCGAGACAACTTGTATCTTCAAGTCAATGGCACAGTCCTAGGCACCCGCATGGCACCACAATATGCCAATGTCTTTATGGATGACCTTGAACAACGTTTCCTCAGCTCTCACCATCTAACACCCTTCCTCTACTTACTCTACATCAATGACATCTTCATCATATGGACACAAGGGGAAAGAGACTCTTGAAGAATTTCACCTTCAGCCTCAGCCTGGATCGGTCCACATGAGAAATCCACTTTCTTGACACTACAGTACAATTAAATGATGGACAAATTTCCACCATTCTAGACCAGAAACCTACTGACTACTACACTTACCCTCATGACTCTAGCTTCCATCCCAGACACATTTCTCAATATATTGTATACAGCCAAGCCATAAGATACAACTGGATTTGCTCCAATCCCACAGACAGAGACAAACACCTACAGGATCTATATAGGGAATTCTTAAAAATGAAATACCTACCTGGAGAAGTGAAAACACAGATTGACAGAGCCAAAAAAGTACCCAGACATGAACTACTTCAAGACAGGCCCAAAAGAGAAAACAACAGAATTCCACTTGTCATCACCTACACACCTCAACTTAAATCCCTCCAACACATTATTTACAACCTACAACCTATTCTGGAAAATGACCTTCACTCTGAGGCCTTTGGGGAAACGCCAATTTTTGCTTACAGACAACCTCTTAACCTCATACAAATGCTTTCCAGTAACCACACACACACCTCCATTATAATCATCCAGGAACCCACCCCTACAGTCAGCCCTGGTGCCAATTCTGCCCATACCTCCACACCAGCTATTTCTTCACTAGACCCAACCACATCAGCCACCAAATCAGAGGGTCATTTAAATGCACATCCACTAATGTAATCGATGCCATCAAATGCCAGCAATGCCCCACTTCAATGTATATTGGCAAAACTGGATAGTTTCTGTGGGAAAGAATTAATAGACACAAATCAGATATCCAAAAAGGCAATATGCAAAAACCAGTTGGAGAACACTTTAATCTTCCTGGACACTCATTAATGGACCTCCATGTCATCGTTTTGTTTCAGACCAATTCCACAAGCCAAATACACAGAGAAGGGTTGGAAATTAACAAGTTTAATTCTTATGCAAATAGTATGAACCGGGATATCGTATGGCTTGCACATTATCTTCCACACCTTAATGACTTAACCAACCAACAAAACAATAAAGGTGCTAATGGCTTTTGATGTCTGTGTAGAATCTGGTGTTGGTCATCTTCCTTTCCAAGTGCAAACTAATGGTTCTTATCAGCCTTTTATAGCTATTTAGTCTTTAAGGTGCTACTAGACTATTTATTGTTGGGTTTTTTTTAATGTTTTTCCTGTTACTAAGTTGGCTTCCCCTCTGAAGCTTATCTACTCACTACGGGTGTGTCTACACTACCACCCTAGTTCGAACTAGGGTGGTAATGTAGGCAACCAGAGTTGCAAATGAAGCCTGGGATTTGAATTTCCCGGGCTTCATTTGCATAAAGCCGAGCGCCGCCATTTTTAAATGTCCGCTAGTGCGGACTCCGTGCGGACGCGGCACGGACTAGGTAGTTCGGACTAGGCTTCCTAGTCCGAACTACCATTACTCCTCGTGGGCTCTCGAGTTCAACCCAAGGGGCTATGTAATGGTCATGTAATGGTCATGTAGACATTGAGGCCTGAGCTCTGTGATCTTCCCAACTACCAGAGTCCTAAAACCTTGGCTCTATCTAAACCTGGATATCAATTAAACAGCCACACAATCCCAAAGCCCATAAACCAAGTCAGCTGACATGGGGTTTTTAATCATAGTAAATACATAAAAGAAAGTCTTGAGCTCTTACTCCCAGTGTATTTTGACAAGACATTTATTTAAATGAGGCACATGCCATTTAACATATAGCATTATACGTGTGTAAGCATATGTGTATATGTATAGTGTTTAGCATAGTGGGAGTCGTGGAGTAGGACTAATATAGGCCAGATCCTCAGTTGATATAAATTGGGACTGTTCTTATGAAATAATGGAGTTAAACCTATTTATACCTTTTTAGGATCCAAGATCAGATTTTAAAGATATTTTAATTATTTTAAAAGTATTTAGATGTCTTTGATTTCAACTGACATTAGGTACCTAAATATCAAAATAAATCTGACCCAGGCCAATTTATTTATTTTGCAATTGAGAAAACCCCATTAACAGTCATACAGATTTGCATTTTTTTAAATATGCATTTTCAAAACAAATTAACTTTTGAACTGTATCAAAACACAAGACATTTATAAGCCATGAATATAAGTGTTTAGAATTAAAGTACCATCTTAACTATAACTCAACAGTTATGCTTATCAGCA
Organism: Pelodiscus sinensis; assembly: GCF_052426305.1. Taxonomy (NCBI): domain Eukaryota; kingdom Metazoa; phylum Chordata; order Testudines; family Trionychidae; genus Pelodiscus; species Pelodiscus sinensis. Next base: position 91,958,492 of record NC_143053.1, read on the forward strand.
AATTCTTTGCCAAACAGTAACAAATTCAGATGTTCATCACATTTTATTTAATAGCTTTAATTAAACCAGGACATATGGTAAAGAGAATACTTTTAGATGCTCAGAAGAGTGCTATAGTGTATGATATTGATTACAGTGCAGAACATTAATTATAGATATGAAAACTACTTTTTACTCTGTATTTTTTTAAAATATTTTCCCTGATTCTTTCCTAGCTAGAATACTCTTTGCGGGAGACCAAATCCTTCTCTATAAAATACCCAACTACCCACAGAGCATGCTAACAAAGCTCAGTTTTTAGGGCAAAAATTATATTTTTCTATCAAATAAGAGTTATTCCTTGGTCACAAAGCCATAGTGGTTCCCCGATTCAGATACCTGCATGCTCCATGGAGAAGACTGACGACTTTGTTCTACTTAGCTGGTTTTTCTTTGTGAAACAAGGCAGAGAAGTAAGACCAGATGCTATTTTAGAAACTGTGTGGTACAGTTTTGTATGTTCTTCTTTTGGCATCTTGCACGATCAGGGCTCTCTTCTGATCTTCTGAAATATTCATTCTTAATCTACTGTGTTGCTTAGACTTTTTATTTCTCATATATCTAGGCCATAATCTCCTGGCTTCTGTAAGTTCAATAGAAGCTCCAGAGCCATTTTAGAAACAATATTGTAGATGAAACTTAGGGAGTTTTGCCATTAATTTCAGTGGATCCAGAATTTTCACTCCTGGGATGAGTCTTTCCCCAATTCCTGGCTATTCCTGGCTTCCTTAAGATGCAATAAGGAGCCAGAGTGTTGTGGGGGGGGGGGGGAGTGAGGAGGGGGGAGGAGGGGGGAGGGGCTCGGAAACCTCAGCATTTGGCCAGGGGAGGATTCTCCTGGCACATGCATTATGGAAGACAGGCGTGAAGTATAGTTTAAAAGGCTGGTGTTAGAAGAAAGTGAAAAGTAAAGCTACAGTACATAGGACTATGGAGTGTCTAGTCAGTGCTCTAGTTCAGTAGGCAGTTCAGGGAGTCATCTGTGACTTAGGTCATGTCTACACTCAGAAACTATTTCAAAATAACTAAACTTGACTTAATAACTCCCAATTTTACAAAGTTGAAATAGCATGTCCCCACTACAGGGAAGCTTCAAAATTAGTCTGAGGCAGGCTCCATTAATGTGAATGCATTACCTTGACTTAGAGTTCCAGGAAGCACTGGGGAGTAATTAGTTCGAATTATTCTGGGGACTAGTTATTTCAAAATATTGGCATCAGAGAGTCCACACTGATGTTATTTTGAAATAACTGTTTCAAAATCAGCATTATTCCCCAAGAAAAGTAGGAGTACAGATTTCAAAATAAGCAGCTCTTTATTTTGAAATTATGGGCTTGGTAATGTGGACGTTCTACTTATAATTCGAACTAAGGGGGTTATTTTGGAATAAAACCCTAATGTACACTAGGGATATTAAGGACTAGTCGACTGGTTGACTATCTGAAAAGCAAATGCTTATCACATAGTTGACAAGATAGTTGACTAGTCACTTCCCTCCACCCCCACTGCCTCTATCAGGGTATGTCTACACTACCCCGCTAGTTCGAGGAGTAATGGTAGTTCGAACTAGGAAGCCTAGTTCGAACTACTTAGTTCGTGCCCCGTGTAGCCGCGCGGCACAGGGTTCGAACCAGCGGGGTTTTAAAAATGGCCTCAGGCTATGTCTAGACTGCATTGTTAAACCAGAAAGAGATACGCAATTTGTGAAATGCAAATTGCATATCTTTTTCAATTTACTTTTTAAAGAGGCTCTTTCAAAATTTGGTGCATCTACACTGTGCCGAATTGTGAAAGAAAGTGCTCTTTCAAGCCATCCCTTAATCCTCATAATACGAGATTTACAGGGATGGTGGAAGAGTGTGATCTTTCTTTAGAATTTTTTTCAAAAAAGCAGATGCATTCTTTGGACATGGCATTGCTTTTTCAGGATATTTCCATTATCCCAAAAAAGAAATACAGTCTATATGTAGCCATAGAGGCAGCAAGATGGGGGAAGAAAGGGGTACTTCAAAGCAGCAGCACTGCAGGGAGCCCGGAGTTTCGGGCTCTGCAGTACTGCCGATTTGAAACATTGTGGTGGTGTTTCAAAGGGGCAGCACTGCACAGCTGATTCAGAGCTCCATGTGGCACTGCCACTTTGAAATGCTGCAATGGTGTTTCAAACGGGTGGCACCGCCCTATCGACTATTTGTTTAGTGAATTACATTATACTTAATATCCTTAGTGTACACCAGGACTTACATAGTTAGGACTGTGTGGTATAGATTAAAAAAGTATATATACATTTAACAGTGAAGATATTAGTCAGAACATCTTACTAATGTCAGTATGGATTCTCCACACTGGCAATTGGATATTTTTCTAAAAGATATGTATGTTCTAGGAAATGTTTGGGGAAATTCTATGACCTGTTTTATACTGTATGGAAGGCCAGTCTAGCTGATCATAATGATCCTTGTAGGCCATGACATTTATTTATTGAAGGCATGACATGGAATCTCACACTGACTTCTTAAATTATTAATATTTAGGATCCTTCATATTTCTGTTACTTTTTAAAAAACAGATACTTTTTATTTTGAGAAATTTCCATTGCAACTATGATCATGAATGATGCATTGGTCTGATTTATATGTTTAATCTGCATTGTGAGGGGGTAATGAGTAAGATCTTCATTTGGTATAAATCATTGTCACTCCAAGTCAGTGGAAAAATGCTGACTTACACAACCTAAGGAGCACCTTAATTTAACACCTTTGCTTTCATCTTTTGGAAACTTTCAAGAGTGTAGTAAAATATTAGCTACCTAGAAAATACAAGAGAGACATGGTGAGTGAAGAAATATTTTTTATTGGACCAACTTCTCTTGATGGAAGGGTCTAAGCTTTCAAGTTTCACATAGTTCTTTGGGTATGTCTACACTATAGCACTAATTCGAACTAACTTAATTCGAATTAGTTAATTCAAATTAAGATAATTCAAATTAGTGCATCTAGACCTAAAAACTAATTTGAATTAGCGTTTTGCTAATTCGAACTAGTATGTCCACATTGAGTGGATCCTGAACCCAAGTTAAGGCTGGCTGGAACTAGGACTCAGGGTGTGTCTAGACTACAGAGTTTTGTTGACAAAAGTGGACTTTTGTCGACAAAACTATACCAGCGTCTACACTACCGCTGAGTTCTGTCGACATAACGTCGACAGAACTCAGCAGTTTTGTCGACGCTGGTAAACCTCATTTTATGAGGCATAACGCCTTCTATCGACAGTTTCTGTCGACAGAAGGTGTTATTGAATGTAAACTGTCCTTTGCGTCTACACTACCATGTCGACAAAACAGCTTGCTTTGTCGACAGAACTGAATGTAGTGTAGACGCTCTTTGTCGACAGAAGTTTTGTCGACAAAACTTCTGTCGACAGAAGCCTGTAGTCTAGACGTACCCTTAGAGTGTGGAGCTGCTGCCTCAGGCTAGCTGAGAGCTGTCCCCCACCCCAGACAGACAGTTCTCAGGGTTCCCCACTAGCTTGTCTACCTCAATGAGGGATAGCAAAGCAATCCTGTCTTGGAATGCCCTGAGTGCCCACACTCGGCACATCACACCACTCAGCCATCAGCCGAGCTGCACTTGCCGCAGACTGCTATGCGTGGGGGGGGGAGGGTCAATCAGGGGGCTGTCAGGATCCAGGAGGCTCTGCAGGAGAGCTTCCACCCCGAGGAGCCTGCAGAGCCACCCCAGTCCTCCCCATTGGGGGCTTGTGCCCCATTCCTCCCTCACCTCCTTCCACTTATCCCTCCTTAGCCCCCCCTTCCTGTTGTAAAAAATAAAGGACACGTGGTCAAAAATAGAAACTCTCTTTATTTAACAAAACTGGCGGTGGGAGGGAATGAACCTCTGGGGAGACTGGGAAAAGTAGGTGGGAGAGGGGAAGAGAGAGGGTGAGAGAGGGGAGGGGGAAACCTGGGAGGAGGGAGCTGGAATTGGAAGCTAGAGGAAGAAGGAGGAGGGGAAGTATAAAACTATGGTACACCATATCATCAATATTGTGTACAGATGTGGTCTCCTCACCTCAAAAAAGATGTTTTGGCCTTGGAAAGGGTTCAGAAAAGGGCAACTAAAATGATTAGGGGTTTGGAACAGGTCCCATATGAAGAGAGGCTAAAAAGACTGGGACTTTTCAGCTTAGAAAAGAGGAGACTGAGGGGGCATATGATAGAGGTCTATAAAATCATGAGTGGTGTGGAGAGGGTGAATAAAGTCAAGTTCTTCATTAGTTCCCATAATATAAGGACTAGAGGACACCAAATGAAATGAATGGGTAGCAGGCTTCAAACTAATAAAAGAAAGTTCTTCACAAAGCAAATAGTCAACCTGTGGAACTTCTTGCCACAGGAGGCTGTGAAGGCTAGAACTATAACAGAGTTTAAAGAGAAGCTAGATAAAGTCATGGAGGTTGGGTACATGGAGTGGTATTAGCCAGGGGGTAGAAATGGTGTCCCTGGCCTCTGTTTGTGGAAGGCTGGAGTTGGGTGGCACGAGACAAATGGCTTGGTCATTGTCGTCGGTCCACCCACTCTGGGGTAGCTGGTGTTGGCCGCTGTCGGCAGACAGGCTACTGGGCTAGATGGACCTTTAGTCTGACCCAGTACGGCTATTCTTATGTTCTTATGTTCTAAGCTCAGGGCTCAGGGTTGGGGGTCTCACTGGAACAACTTGATTTTCATGCAAACCTGCTCCTGGGTTCGTATGTGGTCTTTGGTGGCCAGGCTGGCAGCTATCCCGCCCTAAACAGCCACTTTCCTGTGCCTAGTGTGGAGATTGTGGACGTTGGAGGCCTCCCCCCAAACCTCGATGAGGTCCAGGATCTCCGCACTAGACCAGGTGGGCGCCTACCTCTTGCGTCCCCGGGCAGGCTCCTGGGAGTCGCCAGCCTGGTCCCAGTAGCCAGTCTGCTGACAGGGGCCAACAATAGGGACCCTGGAGGGGATGGACTGAAGACAATGACCAAGCCATTTGTCTTGTGCCATGCATCTCCAGCCTTCCACAAACAGAGGCCAGGGACACCATTTCTATCCCCTGGCTAATAGCACTCCATGGACCCAACCTCCATGACTTTATCTCACTTCTCTGTAAACTCTGTTATAGTTCTAGCCTTCCCAGCCTCCTGCAGCAAGAAGAACTTTCTGTTATTAGTTTGAAGCCTGCTACCCATTCATTTCATTTGGTGTCCTCCAGTCCTTCTATCATGGGAACTAATGAAGAACTTTTCTTTATGCATCCTCTCCACACCACTCATGCTTTTATAGACCTCTATCATATCCCCCCTCAGTTTCCTCTTTTCTAAGCTGAAAAGTCCCAGTCTCTTTAGCCTCTCTTCTTATGGGACCTGTTCCAAACCCCTGATCATTTTAGTTGCCCTTCCCTCTTCCCCTCTCTCTCTTCCCCTCTCCCACCTCCTTTTCCCAGTCTCCCCAAGTTTTGTTAAATAAAGAGAGTTTCTATTTTTGACCACACGTGTCCTTTATTTTGTACATCAGGAAAGAGGGATAGGGAGGGGTAAGTGGAAGGAGGTGAGGGAGGAATGGGGTACGAGACCCCAATGGGGAGGACTGGGGTGGCTCTGCGGGGTCCTCGGAGTGGAAGCTCTCCTGCAGCCCCCCAATTTACCCCCCCCAATGGCAACCTGCGGCAAGTGCAGCCGGGCTGATGGCCGAGTGCTGTGATGTGCCGAGTGTGGGCACTCAGGGCACTCCAAGCCAGGACTGCTTTGCAAGCAGGAAACCCCTGAGAACTATCTGTCTGGGGTGGGGGTCGGGTCCCTTTAAGCACAGTTCTTGGCTAGCCTGAGCCAGCAGCTCCACGCTCTAAGTCCTAATCCGATGCCCTGCCGGCACTACTTCCAGCCATCCTTAACCTCGGTTCAGGGTCCACTCAATGTGGACATGCTAGTTCGAATTAGCTAGACTACAGGGTTTTGTCGACAGAAGTTTTGTCGACAGATACTGTCGACAAAACTTCTGTCGACAAAGAGCATCTAGACTACATTCAGTTCTGTCGACAAAGCAAGCTGCTTTGTTGACAAAACCCTGTAGTCTAGACACAATCCTACATGCAATAACACCTTCTGTCGACAGAACTCTGTTGACAAAAGGCGTTATGCCTCGTAAAATGTGGTTTACCAGCGTCGACAAAACTGCTGAGTTCTGTCGACGTTATGTCGACAGAACTCAGCGGTAGTGTAGACGCAGGTATAGTTTTGTCAACAAAAGTCCACTTTTGTCGACAAAACTCTGTAGTCTAGACACACCCCTAGTGTTTAGTTCTAGATGCACAAGTTCGAATTAGCATAATTCAAATTAACTAATTCAAATTAAGTTAGTTCGACTTAATGCTGTAGTGTAGACATACCCTAGGAGATCACTGAAAATAAAGTGGAACAAGAAAATTTAGAAGGCAGGTAAGATAACTGAAAGTATCAATGAAGGAGTTAAGTATCGCAGATATAACAAATGGAATGGAAGATTCACCACTAGAAAATTGGGAAATAAAATTAGTAATGAGAGTTTAATTTTGGAGTGTGTTACAACCAAGCAAAACTTTCAGGCCAAATTAAGCACTGTGTAAGCAGGTACCTAGACTTTAAGAGCTATGTGGGCCAACTATATGCCAATGATGGATTTGTACCATTGATTTCATAATACACTATACAGTACTGTAGTTATTAAGTTGGGAAAAATGCATACAAGTTAAAGCTTTTTCTAATGTCAGAAAGTAAGTTAATAGATTTATAATGACGTAAATACTACATCCAGCCAACACACAAAAGAGACCTTGAATAGAAGAGGAAGAAGTCTTCCAAAAATGTATTTCTTCTTAGACTTCTTAACTTAATTTAATTGAATAATCCTTTCAAATGTTTTAATGACTGTGCTAGACTTTTAAAATCAGTACCATTTAATGCATATAGCTAAGATTTTTTAAGGTACTGGATTACAATGTAAAATAAATTGTGGCGATAAATATGCCAAAATGATCTTTCTTGAATCTTTGGCCAATGCCTATATGTATATATTTTTTTCATTATGAGCATTTTACAGGAATGAAACAGTAATTTGTCTTTCTGAAAGCAAAGGTCAGATGGACCATTACAACAGGAGAAGATAAAAGTCACTTCCTGCTTTTTCATGTGATATGCATCCAGTAGAACAGGGGTTTTCAAACTCTGGGTCATGGCTTGTAAGGGCAAGCCACTTGCTAGCCTTGGGATACTTTGTTCACTTGTACCTCTGCACATATGGGCAACCACAGCTTTCATTGGCTGCTGATTGCCGTACTCGCCCAATGGAAGCTGCAGGAAGTCATGTCCATACTCGCACCACTTCCTTCAGTTCCCATTCGCTGGGATTGGTGATCCATGGCCAACGGGAGTTGCAATCATCCATACCTGAAGAGGCACAAGTGAACAAAGCGTCTCATGGCCAGCTAGCGGCTTGTCCTTACAAGCTGTGACTCAGAGTTTAAAAACCCCTGTAACAGAGGAGGTGATTTGTATTTTAGCAGCAGGAGAAGATTCTTCCACAGCAATGAGAACATTTATTCTTATTGCAATTTTATTGCCATAGATTCCATGAAATCTGGGTTTTCACAGTTCTCTGACCATGAAATCATTTACTGCCTCTGAAATGTATTTAACCTTTTCAATGTACTTAAATATAGACTATAGGCTAGGTTTTAGAACTGGACATATATATACCATTCCCACTACCAGTATTGTCAATGGGATTAGTATTTTTTATGTTTTCTATAAGATCTTTATGGCTAGAGATGAAGGAATATAGTGTCTGAAACTTTTTGTGCTGTAAAATTCAGATTTTAGTCCACTAAGACATTTTATGAATTTATATGACATTTGCTACATTATTTTTGTCCCTACTTCAAATAAAACCCCACACTCTGAAAAGATCAATATGTTTTTATATTTCAATTTGAAACAGCTTTTTAAATGTTTTTTGTCTATATATTTTAATAAAAGCTGAGAAAAAACTCTCAAAATCAAATCAAAACATTTTCATTTTTTTATTAATTTGAGTTCATTTTGTGTTAACTTGAAGCATTTTTTTAAGATATAGTTCAGTCATCAACCTGAAAAATTGGTTATTGTAACAGCTCTATTCATGGTATCTGTGTATGCGCTATATATCTGCACATATTTTCCAAAACATTGACAGTTCTGGAAAATCTTTGCCATAGTCATTGGAGTAGTGAGAGAGTATTTTCTCTATTTTTAGATTCCACACTAAGAAAGGACCTCTGTAAAACATCCTTGAAGAGGTGTGCTTGACAAACAGCCTCTGTGGCATGTGATAGTCAGCACTATTTGTCTGGTAGTAAGAAACGTAAGTGTACAGAGCAAGAGAAGAATGGCAATGAGAAAGAGACAAAAAGTTCGCACGGGGAAGGATTTGTTAGCATGTTACTTTGTTCATTTTTAAATATTCATAAGTATTTCAAGAAGTCCCTCACACCTCAGCACTGCATTAGTTCGTATGACTGTGAAAGTAAAAATGCTTCCTACCTTATTATGAAGAGAAGGTTTAGTTTTTTGTTCTCTTGCCTCATCAGCTCTTGCTGCAAAGACTTCTTGTTTCACATAATGGGTGCTAATAATGATGAGGTAACAATGGCAGTGAAATTAATATTATTCAAAATCCTAAAGTCAAACTGGGTGTAAAAATAATAAAATGTTTCAATGAGATGGCTCTGTAGCCTTCCTCTAAGGGAAAAATTAATATGAGTAGATTGTTAAATAAATATGGTCACTCCTATTTGTCCACAGGATTTCAATGCCTCCCAGTGCCTCCTTTATGTCCCAAAAAATTACTCCATATGAGTGGATGATCATTGGGAAATTCTGCCAAGTCAGTGTCATGGAGTTTCCTGGTTCTTCTGTGGGAAAGAACAACTTGGCCCATAATTTCTTTTCTGAATGTCTAATTATTTCCACAAATATGTGATACAACATGTCACACAATAATGTCATGATTGCCCACGTAAGAGCACATTTAGCTCTAGCTTTTAAGAAGATGTAAATCAATTGATCTGAAAATAACAGAGTCCACATCTCTGTGTAGATAACTCAGATATAGATAATGTCCACAGATTTAATACCCACCCCCCACATTCTAATTTTGAAGAAGAACATATTATTTCCTGATTCAGAGGGGAAAATATATTTCCCCTCGGGTTATTTGGATGATCTTGAACTGTAATACTGTTCTGTTTAGCAGAAGAAATTAATTATGCAGTATGGTTTAGTTACATACAAACTATTTTTCCTCTAGGGCTCATTCTATCTTAAAACAATGAGTTCAGCTCTAACAATATTTCCATGTGAATAGCCAGTACATTAACTACTAACCAACTCTAAGCCTTAAACTGTGGTAAATATGTGCTATGAATTACTCTTGTGCAAACAGCTGTAATTATCTATAACTTGCACTAGGATTTTTTCCTTTCTATCTAAGATTTTACTCAACAGTAAGTAGAAGATAGCACACATTTAAATTGTAATGCATGGAATACATTCACAAGATGCATTGTTATGCACAGTGCAGTATAATCAAATTCACACATTGTAGTTCTTATAAAATGTCCTATTAAATTTTGAAAGGTTTTCCAACTCACAGCTAACTCTAAAATCTAATATAAATCATAGAGGTAAAATTATTGGATTTCTCTCAACGCTTAATCCTAGCAACACATAGAGAATAATAACTTCAACAACATATGTATCAGATGGAATTACACCTGCATAGTTTTAGGGGATTGGAACATTAGGAAATGCTATTCTGAATGAATGAAAACTATATTAAGAAAGGAATATAATCATAGATGGTTTCAAGTGTTCATTAAAGACAATAGACATTTGCCATAATTTCAGGTATATATTGTTTATGTATTTATTCTTTCATTTTAACATTTTCATTTTAGTCCTTTCTAAAAGACAAAGCTAAACAACACGTAAACATCCTGGCTAATATGAAGTATCCTGTTATTGAAAAATATTTCTAAAAGAGGAAACAAATCATATATTTGAAAAATCAAAATACATCATGAACAATAATTTTAAACTTCAAGTCATTCTCTTTTCAACACAGGTATACCTTGAGACATTTCAGTCCTTTTTTAAGTCATCTTGTTCACACAAAAGGAAGTTAATTTGTAATCTGAACTCTCACCTACCAGAAGCTAAAACATAGAACAATTTCCAGTGGATTCAGTGGACAGTTACCCACATAATTACACTGCAATCTTTAGTAACTTTGATTCATTTTATGTCTTCCTCTGTTATCTTTTTTAAAATTAAAATTTGAGGAAAAACATGAAAAAGATAATCAAGAACACCAATATAGCTTCTTCACAAACTGTAGATATTTAACATGATCTCTTGATTCATTCTTCTGCTTTGCGACATTTTGCCAATAAAGCCATCTTAACCAGCCAAGTAAGTCTTCTCCACACTTACGGGAAACATTGGTATTAAAAGGCTCATATGCAATCCCCCATCTAGGATCCCCCTCCACCTTCTCTCACCAATGTGTCTCGGTACTAATCCTGCTGCTGGAACAGACCCTGGCCAGTGGCCACAAATGTATATCAATTTGAAGGCTTCTCTCACTACTTCTGAGCACTGACTCAGGGCACAGCCATCCCCAGGACTAGAAGATTGTAAAGTGTAGCTGAAAGTTACCCTTCCCTTGCACTCTCCAGTCTTGTGCAATCCATTTTGACACCATAAAGGATTCAGCCACTATCTTTTCTTGTTAAATATAACCAAACAATTTAGCTTTGTTTCAAAGAGTCAAAGGAAATGGTAGATGTCAAAAATGACATATAAGATCATTAAAATGTGATTCTCTTGCTGATTAAGCTATGCTGTTTAATGCATTATTATTGTTTACGCTCTGAGTCATTAGAAATAAATACACTGAATTTTAAAAAGAATTGATCAATTCTGGAACCTGTGATGCAATTTTGCCTTCATAATTCACTGTACCAAATTCTTCTTTCTAGTAACTCTTTTGATGCCAAAGAACCTACTTCAGGAATACAATTGATTCACTGATTTGGGGTCATGGTATTGATGTTCTTCTGCCTGACTGCATCTTAGATCTGGGTTTTGTGGGTCAAGTGCTATGTGGATTTACATTGCAATCAGTTAATCACTATGGGTATATCTACACTTGCTCCCAAGTTCGAGCTAGGGATTTAAATATCCCGCGCTTCATTAGCATGATTTCACGGGCGTGTTACACTGCTCACCAGCTGACTCGAAAGAGGAAGTGCACTCCTGGACACATTAGTTCGAACCAAACCCCTTAGTTCGAACTAACATGTCCAGGAGAGCACTTTCACTTTCGAATCAGCTGGCAAGCGGAGTAACGAGCTGGGGAGATCATGCTAATGAAGCGTGGGATATTTAAATCACCACCTCATTAGCAATTTTGGTCACCTACATTTGCATCCCTAGCTCAAACTAGCGAGCAAGTGTTGACGTACCCACATGTGATAATACATTTGACAGCATCTCAAGAAAATGAATGTACTGTGTCCTCTTTCAGTTTATATATCGTACTACAGGACCACATGTCTCTGTTGTAAAGGATTGGATATAATATCTTGTGAGTGCTAAAAAGGACAATAAAGTGAAGAGAAAAGTAGAGGTATTTTAATTCAAAACCTAAGACGGTTGAGCAATTAAAATTTTCCAAATCAAGATTTGGATTTGGATGTAATTCTGCCTACAGATAATTATTTACTGCCAAATCAACTTAAAAAAAACTGAATGGCTTAATAGACTGATAATTTAGCTAAGATGGACAATGATCATACTGCAATTTTGTCTGTGTTTAATGAATTGTTGGATTTCTGTCCAATTCCTAGTGAAAAGTTGTATAAATCCCAAAAAACATAATCACAATCAGTGCCCTTGTCAGTATTCTCAGCAAAACATCAAATATCAAATGAACATGATTGCTTTGAAAAAAAACCACATAGTCACTCCATATAGGTGGTGTCAATCAGTTGGATGAAGTGTAACATCCAGGATTAGTTCTAACCCTTCTAAACCTGGTCTGAATATGCTGCCTAGAAGATTTCAATCTCCAAAGGCAAAACTAAATTTAAAAATACTCACAAAATGAAAGGTTGGGTGTTTTTAAGTAGCTGTTCATAGTGTAATAAAAACTTCCTTGGAAATGAATAAACTGATGATAATTCCAGTATATGTGTAATTGTAATCCCTAAGGGGATGTCTACAGTACAAAGTTAATTCGAAATAACAGCTGTTAACTTTAACTTTAATAGCGTCTACACATACAAATCACTATTTCAAAATAAATTCGAAATAAATTTGAAATAGTGAAGCCCTTATTTAGAATTTGGTAAACCTCATTCTTCATGGAATAACACCAAATACAAAATAGCTAATTTGAAATAAGTGGTGTGTAGACACTTATTTCGAATTAGGGGGCCTCCAGCCCGTCTCAGTTTCCCCTGGTGGCCACTCTGGGCACAACCAGGAAAACTCTTCTCCTCTCTCCCAGTACCGGGGCCCTTAAAGGGGTAGAGTCTGGCCACTGGGCATGTGAAGGAGCCAGGCCTGCCAGCAGCCACAGACCCTCAGCCAGTGACCACACAATGTCAGCCAGTGGCAGCCAGCTGTCCCCCGCCCAGTCCCCCAGTACCCAGGAGCCAGCCAGGGGCAGTAGAAAGCGCGTGCCCTCATGGACTAGTGTGGAGATCATGGACCTCATTGAGGTTTGGGGGGAGGCCCCCAACTTCCATGATCTCCGCACTAGGTGGAGGAAGGTGGCCGTCTACAGCCACATAGTGGCCACCATGGCCAGAAAGGCCACATGCACACTCAGGAGCAGATGCGCCTGAGACTCAAGAAGCTGCAGCAGGCATATGCCAGAGCCACCAGCGGCGGCGCCGCAGCAGGGGCTGCCACCTGCCCCTACTTCTCCACCCTTGAGTGACTACTGGGGGGCGGGGTGGTCCGCGCCAGCCCAGGAGGCAGTGGTCTGGGAGCTGAGGGCCCTGACCTAGGCTCACGAGCTCTCCCGGCACCGGAGTCGGCAGGGTCATCCAGAAAGGCCATACTAGGTAAGTGCTAGCACTGTCCCCTACCCAGGGGAGAGGAGGGGAGGGAGACCAGGGACCGTGCGTGTGGGCCATGCCTCCCACGTATTACGCAGCTACCTGTGCATGTGCGAGCACGTGCCATGCCAACCTTGGGCAAGTGACTCCAGCTGCGTGACACCCAGGGCCCGTGGCCCAATAGGCACATGCATGTGTGAAGAGACCTGACATGCTCCTGACCCCGGGGCAGGATCCAGCAGGATGCTCTCTCTTCACACGCCCCTCCTACACAGATGCTTCTCCCCCCCCCCCCACCCAGGCCACGATCTTGGGGCAGCTCCCAGTCCTGGGGAGAGCCAGACATCCTGACCATGGCCTCTGTCCAAGCACATCGACTCTGACAGTGCAGGGCACGGTCACCCTCAAGTCGCAGGGGCGGTTGGGCATCATCCACTGTGTCCCCAGGGAAAACTGACCACTTCTTTTCTTTCTCTACAGCTTCACCGGCTGCTCGTGCAGGGCGCATCACCCCACCCAGGACATGCTCCTGCACCCGCGGCCTCATCAGGACCTCCACCACATTACACGGGTACTGGGACCAGCACCTGGGAGCCCTGCGAGCCCTGAACCGCACCATCCAGGCCTGGATGCAGGAGGACCTGCAGCTCTGCTGGGAGCAGCTTGCTCAGGACTGTGCCATGTACTCAAATCTGCAGCCCCTGCTGCAGAACATGCTGCCCCATGCTGGTCCTGTGCTTGCTGACCCTCCAGCTACTATTCCTCCTCCCACTCCTGCCTCCCTCCCACCTCTTCCTCCTCAAACTCCACACCCTCCTCCTCAATCTCCACACTCCCCACCTCAACCTCTGCACCCTCCTCCCTATCCCCACAGGGACGCCGAGGTCCCCGCACCTGCCGTGCTGGGAGATATGTGGCCCAACAAGACCCCCACCCCTGAGACCTGAGCTTCCCCTCCCTCTTCTCCCTCTCCCTTCTTCCCCTTGCTTCCCCCTTCCAGCTCCCTCCTCCCAGGATTCCCCCTCCCCTCTCCCACCCTTTCTCCTCTCTCCTGCTTCCTTTCCCCAATCTCCCCAGAGTTTCATTCCCCCTCTTGAGTTGTGTTAAATAAAGACAGTTTTTATTTTTGAAAATACGTGTATTTTATTTGACATCAGGAAGGGGGGCTAGGGAAGGGTAAGTGGAAGGACGAGAGAGAAGAATGAGGCACAAGCCCCCAGTGGGGCAGACCGGGGAGACTGTTAGCACTCCTCAGGGTGGAAACTCTTCCGCAGGGCCCCCTGGATCCTGACAGCCCCTCGATGGTGCTCCCAGATGGCAGCCTGCAGACAGTGCAGGCAGGCTGCTGGCAACATGTTCACAAGATGCAGCAGAGTCCCCGGGGGCAGGTCTGGTTCCATGTTGCAGAGTGCCATGGTGTCCCAAGAGAGGGCAAGTAGAGCACACCAACATAAATGCTTTGCTGTCCTTCAGCGAGGTGGACCAGCAAGCAGAGAAACCTGAGAACTGTCTGTCCAGGATGGGGGGTTGGGTCCCTTTAAGAACAGACCTTGGATAGCCTGGGGCAGCGGACCCACACACTAAGTCCGACCCTGATGCCCTGCTGGCACTGGTTGCTTGCCAGCCTTACCTTCGATTCAGGGTCCACTCAATGTGGATGTGCTATTTTGAATGAGAAAAAGTTTTTTCTAGTTTTTGTGTCTAGATGCGTTATTTCGAATTAGCTTATTTCGAATTAACTAATCTGAAATAAGTTAATTCGAAATAGTGCTGTAGTGTAGACATACTCTAACAGTCATTAAATTCCTTTCTCATTATGAGGAATTTATGCTCCACAATAGATCAGTCACAGACTACAACAATTACATATGTTGCATTATGTCATGTGTCTGGAACAGAGTTCTGACACCCTGGTTTGATAGAGTCTAAGGGTATGTCTACACTACCCCGCTAGTTCGAACTAGCGGGGTAATGTAGGCATACCGCACTTGCAAATGAAGCCCGGGATTTTAATTTCCTGGGCTTCATTTGCATAAGCGGGGAGCCGCCATTTTTAAAACCCCGCTGGTTCGAACCCCTTGCAGCGCGGCTACACGGGGCTCGAACTAGGTAGTTCGGACTAGGATTCCTATTCCGAACTACCTAGTTCGAGCCCCGTGTAGCCGCGCTGCAAGGGGTTCGAACCAGCGGGGTTTTAAAAATGGCGGCTCCCCGCTTATGCAAATGAAGCCCGGGAAATTCAAATCCCGGGCTTCATTTGCAAGTGCGGTATGCCTACATTACCCTCCTAGTTCGAACTAGGAGGGTAGTGTAGACATACCCATAGAGACATAGCCTTTGAGGCCAGAAAGGACCATTATGACAATCCTCTCTGACCTACTGCATAACAGAGGACAAAGAATCTCAGCCAGTAATCGCTGCATGAAGCCCATAACTTCTGTCTGAGTTATGAATATCACTCAGAAAGATAGCGAGTCTTGATTTAAAGACTCAAGTGATGAAGAATACTCATATACCTACATATGTTGTTCAAGTTGTTAATTACCCCTATTGTTAAAAATTTCATCTTTATTTCTAGTCTAAATTTATCTCATTTCAGCATCCAACCACTGATTTATAGGTTATAAAATACAAAGAGGCAATTGAGATGATCTAATCTGACTTCCTAGATAATATAGTCCATAAAAATCTTGTTATGCAGACGTCTGCCAGATTATATCATTGTCTATCAGAAACTTCTTCCCACATAGGTATTTATTGACTATGATTCAGTTATCTTTTTGTCTTCTCTTAATTACATAAATAGAGTTTCTTATGTTTCTCAATACAAGATGTGTATTTCAGCCCTTATACAATTTTTGTGGCTTTTTCTTCAGCCTTTTTTTTTCAGCATTCTTTCTGAAATGCAGAAATCAAAGTTAATACTGTATTCTCGCTAATGCCAACTGTCTACAAAGGAATCCTGCAGAAAGGGGTCTAAAAATCATAGTGGACCACAAGCTAAATATGAGTTAATAGTGTGACACTGTTGCAGAAAAAAGCAAACATGATTCTGGGATGCATTAACAAAACTGTTTTGAGCAAGACACGAGAAGTCATTCTTCTACTCTACTCTGAGCTGATTAGGCCTCAGTTGGAGTACTGTGTCCAGTTCTGGGCACCACATTTCAAGAAAGATGTGGAGAAATTGGAGAAGGTCCAGAAAAGAGCAACACAAATGATTAAATGACCCATGAGGGAAGACTGAAAGAATTGTGCATGTTTAGTTTAGAAAAGAGGAGACTCAGAGGGGACATGATAACATACTATGATACATAGTGGTGTTACCACCTCCCTATTCCTAACTGATATTCTCTTGCTAATACATCAATTAACTGTATTTTGTCCTCCTGCTCATGGAAGTTTATATTCAGTTGGTCTTCCATCATGACCACACCCTTTTAGAATAAAATCCCTTAGTTTAAAAACGTGACCTACATTATCTTTTCCTAGATTTTGTTCTTACATTTGTATAAGTGTCATGTCCCTATAATTATTTTTCACTCCATCAGGTTTTATATAATCTGTAATCTTTACCAGCAATGATTTTTGCATTAACTTCCAGGTTAGTTATAAAGTTATTGAATAGCAGAGGAGCAAGCATAGATCTCTTGTGGAACACCAGTTGAAACACTATGAAAATTTCCAATTGAATTTTACTAGCTCCAGAGATATTTAAAAGTCCTTCATATTGTTCTCACCCTTGATAAATAGACACATGATCTGGATTACTCAGTATTAATAATTATCCCCATAAAGAAAAGCAACCCTAAGAACAAGAAATGATATGGCAAGGAATAGGTATTATTGATATGTCTGAATGTGCACATATCCTGTACTAGCTGTGGAGTCTAAAAATTTCAGAGTGCTTCACAAATATAAATTAAGCCTCATAAAACTTCCATGTGGCACATAATTACTACTACACTAATTTAAGTAAAGAATTAAAGTTACCCAAAGTTCAATTATGTCCTAAGATTTTTTTAGAAGTATATTTGCAAAGTGCACAAAAAAATCTTATGTCCGAGAGGAGGTGTATAAAATGTTTGATGCAAGATATTTATTGAACTAAGTAAGTGACTACTACCCAGGTCACACAATGATTCCGAATAGCCAGAAGTCTTTCTGGTAATCAGTCATCTGTAATCATTAGATAAGAGTGCAAAGAGATACTTGTCAGAGATACCAAGGTGTATCCTATGATTGCAGAAAGAAGCTGAGTGAAATAAAAGCAGTAATAAACATATGTTCTAATGTAAGGGCTCTATTATGATTCCTATGGAGGTCCCTAGCTTGCGATCATGTAAGAAGATATCATATGCATTCCCTTGTTAGTTGGGCAGTAATACTGGCTGCTGTAGAAAAAGGGTGAAAGGGGAATTTCAGTAATACCCAATGAGTGCAAGAACTACAGTTCTGAATCTGGGTGAATGGAGTAAGTTTCCTTAAGACAGGAGTAGACTTTTGAAGTGATAAACAGGAACAGCTCTGTTATGGAAAGGTTGTTTTGGTAGGTTGATGAGAAAATGTAGTCAGGCTGACTCACGAGCTGCAGGGTTAGGTTTGTGACATGAGGACACATTGGGAAGTGTTAAAGGTAGGTCAAATATCTGACTGGTCTTTTTAGTCAAGTTGGAGGTGCTCCTTAAAGTAAAACATTTACTCAACCAGGCTATTATTGATGTTAAGGGTTTTTTAAAGCCTCCACCCTCAGGTGACAGGGACTCTGGAAGAAGCTATGAAATCAAGGATATGTTGTCAATATGTGCAGTCTTGTACTAAGTTTTATTCAATTAATTCCATTCCAGTAGCTGCCTTTCCTCTCAACATGTAAGAGTTTCTGTTTTACATCAGCTTGTTAGGTCAATATGATTTGTTTTTGTTGCTGTTGTTATTTAAATGTGTCTTCAAGCTTGAATTTCATTGGAAACCTATTGGACTTATTAAGGAGAAAACTATAGAATGGGGCCATCAGCTGCACAGTAAAAAGAAGTGGTTTCTCCATATTAGGTTGCCATCAGACAAACAACAATTTACAGCTCTTATCTGGGAACAGGAGGGGAAAATTTCTTTTTAAAGATTCATGGAGTGCTTAGAGAATGCCTAAGGCAAAGAAAACAAACAACCCCCCCCAAACAATTACTAAAGCTTTAAAGCACTCTGCAGAAAGGCACAATTCATACATAAGCAAGAAGAAAACCTTTCATTTTAGTCCCTGCATTGTCATCAGTACCTTTAAACTCATAGGGCTGTTCATTCTCACTTTTCCCAGCATGGAACTGGAAGCTGCAAGAACATTCAGGCAAACAACATTCCAGTACAAAAAGTGCCACATTTTACTCCTAGAACTCCTTATAGAACAGGAATCCTGAGACAAACGGAGCGTTTTAAAGTAGAATAAAAGTTTTCAGTGGAATAATCTTCAACTGTGGTCATGTTTAAAACATTTTTTTTTCTCTTTAACGGGAAAGGAAAATGGCTAAGGCTTCTGGTTTTAATGGATTTTCCAGCAACATGTCTACTAGGGGTTAGAATATTGGACAGAGACCAAATGGTCATACTGGGTGTCTAAATTAGGCTCCTAAAATACACATTTAGGGTACGCCTAAATTGTATAGCTTAAGTCAAAATAACTTAAATCAGCTGTTGGCACTGTCTATGCATCAGGAAGTTGAAGACAGAACACTCTTCCCTTGACTTCTCTTACTTTTTGTGAATTGAGGGTTACAGGAGTCAGAGTAAGAAGTCCTCCAGCTTGACATTATTTCAAAATAATGGCTTGCAGTGCAGATGCACTCCTGGTTATTTCGGAATAATATCAGTTAGTTCAAAATAACACTTCTGTGTAGATGTACCCTTAGACACTTAAATGTATCTAAGGGAAGGAGAAAGGCTGTTCACAATAGTGACAAATGGCAGAACAAGGAGTAATGGTCTCAAGTTACAGTGGGAGAGGTCTAGGTTGGATATTAGGAAAACTATTTCACTAGGAGAGTGGTGAAGCACTGGAATGGGTGGAATCTCCATCCCTAGAGGTTTGGCTTGACAAAACCCTGGCTGGTTTGATTTAGCTGGGGTTGGTCCTGCCTTGGACAGGGGGCTGGACTTGATAACCTCCTGAGGTCTCTTCCAGCTCTATGATTCTATGATAAATAAGTTTATTTTTTCAGAGGTGCTGAGCAATATAGATCCCTGCTTGGAGATGAGGCTTTTGAGAAAGAGTTAGCTAGGAGAGGAGTTGCAAGAAATTCATATATTACAACTCCACTGCAGTGCAGCATGACTGTTACCAGGAGGATGTCTTGAAATGTGCCATTGCTTTGGTGAAACAGGAGTGGAAACAGAGGAGCTGCTGTAGCAGGTGCTCCCTGGAAGGATGAGACAATTGAATTGAAGGAGAAACAATTTATTTTGACATGGACATGTGAAGGGGGGGGGATTATTGTTTGGAATTATAGGTGGGTAGACTGGTGTTACACAGTGATGAAATTTCCATCTGTAGGACATATCTGAATTTCCTCATGCATTACCTAAGTAAGCAATTAGTCATCTTGTGATCCTGTGTTCCCGGCCAAAACTCCTCTAACAGGAGGTTATATTATCATCCTATGACCACCTGCCACGTAGTGCTAACACCAGTTTCACAAAAGCTATGTGGGAGGGATCACAGGCTTCAAACATTAATCAAACTGTGGCTATCTTCTGGCAGTTCATCTGAAGCTCTAGCTTGCCAAGGGACACACCTATAAAGCTCTTTATTAGGGGAGATAGATGTCCAGCCCCACAGTTTTACTTGGATACTTACTTAAATCAGAAAGAGGCATAGGAAGCTGTCTGAGCAATGAGGTGAATTCCTGGTTGGCTGTTACCACAGAGCCTGCCTCCTTGACTGACTTTTGAGCCATCTGTCCTAGTCTCTTCCTGGTTCCCATGCTCCTTCTACCAGACTTCTATCTGGTCCTGCTTCCTTCCTTCTTTCTTGTCTTGCTCTAGTTTCCTGATTCTACACCCTGCTTCTGATGCCAACACTGGCTTGATGACAGAGGTTTGGCACCTGACTCTGTTTCCATCTCCAGGCTTTGGTTGGGCACATGACTCTGACCAAAGCTCCAGTTCTAGGCTCCCGACTCTAATCATGAGGCCTGAATATCCATGTCTCAGGATAACTGTTTGAGGTAGCCAAACATGTGGCCATTGATGGTTTAGTCAAACAACATTTGCTATAGTGATTTCGCTGCTAGGATATAAGGCATTCAGAATCAACTGAACATTTTCAAATAATGGCATCAGACTTGGCACAGACTATAGGAGGACACTCAATCAATCTCAAGACAAGGAAACACATCCACTTTGCTCAAGGCCTGGAAAAAGAATCCTTTGGATAAATTTCTAATTTTTGCTCTCTAGTCATTTTATTCTGATCAACCACCATGTGCACATCATGTGCTAACTTGCACTCTTCCTTTCCACTTAAAAAAAAGCAACCTTGTCTTCCAGCTGTAAATGATGTTCCCAAAGCTATACTACTTTACTCCTTCAGAAAAATACACAGTAGGCAGGAGTATATGGAATATATGGCTGGCTAAAAGGCAGGGTGACAGAGTAATTACTTCAGCTACTGCTGAAGCTTTTAGTTCACAGACTCATAGTTTTACACACTGGAAGAAAAGATCTGCTAAAATATCATCTTTCTGTTTTATTGATATGCTTAAATCAGAAAGAGGCATTTATTTGTTTATGCTATCAATAAAACAGAAAGATGATATTTTAGCAGATCTTTTCTTCCAGTGTGTAAAACTATGAGTCTGTGAACTAAAAGCTTCAGCAGTAGCACACTAACTTGTAAGTAAGCACACTAACTTGACCAGAGCGATGTGTCCCGTGGGACATAAAGTAGCACTCTAGTCCTGAAACACAGATTGTCATCATCATCATATGTAGCCTCATATCTGGAACGTATGAAAGTTGTCATAATTAAAGCTCGTTCATATATAATAAATTTCACATTCTTCACTAATACCTGACTGATAGTTTAGAAATATATAAAATATTTTTTTAAAAAAATACTGTATCACAGATTATTTATTTTTGGTTTGAATCTATTTGCTTTTTGCACTGATGATTTTCTGAGCTTCAGAAGCTTTTGATTTTTTCAATATCAGTATATGTGGCTTTGATATCAGAATCCATTTGTTATATTTTTGTATTTTATATTGTGTATTCTTTATTTCTAAAATGTGAATGTGCTTTTGAAATTGTCTTGGTATGACTTTTGTGGTTTCTTTTTACATGCAAGCTTTTAATTACCAAATTAACTTGCCTTGTGTAATACATAAGTTGCCCTGAGCATGCATATTGAATAATGATAGACAATGTGAAATTCTTCATACCCGTCACTTTGAATTGCTGCTAAAATTGTTGACCTCCTGCAATATAGTTAGAAATAATATTATTAATACTTATGCTATTATCTGTTGCTAGTAGTTTGACTATAAGCCAACTCAATACCATGTCATACAAGAATAATATATTTCACAGAGAGAATGGGTATTCTAAAGTTACATTTCAAGTCTTGATTAAAGCACCTCAAATATGAAGTCAACAATGCCAGACCATGCTGTGGCTTCATTGTTTAGATACAGTGACTTTGAGTTACTATAATCAGCTGCAAAGTAGTAAATATTATATGGAGTATTCTTCAGAAAAACAAGTTGGACCTGGTATAACTACATCCAAGACTAATAACTTTAATGCAGGTGACAACTGAGGAAAAGAGTCCTCTTTCTGTGATTTAGCACAGTTGTTTCCATAAGACTTAGATACTACCACATAAGCAGTATTGTAAAGTATTATATACAGAAAGCATTATATCTGATGAATGAGTCAACAGCTACTCCACAAGGTTTCCCTCAAGGCTTGGGTTTAAGATCTTGTTATATTTAAACACCTGTATAAAATGATCTTCGTCTGCAGTTACAGCATGTTCATTTGCATTTTAATGGGGATGATATCATTTTGGATGTCAGTGAGCCCTGTTTAGAGAAGTTCAAGGACACTCATCAGGAGGCTTTGACATACCACAGGTTTAGCTAAGCATAAAAGGAGGTATATATAATATAAAAACGGTACCATTTTCATGATTACTTGTAAATTTGGGGAAATTGATAGAAAATGCATACTTTAAAATACATACCAAAACATGCAATGATTCTTTTGATAGTCTGTATGCATACAGATCTCCAGGTGTTTCTGACATAACTATTTTATCCTTTTACATATATACAGATTTATTTTGTGCCAGAGCAAGACAATTTTTTTTCTTACAAGAGCCATAAATTATTTGCTTTAAAGAATCCTACAAACTCAAGCTAGTTAAGACAGTTTTCTCATTCAGTTATTCAAATTAATCCTGAAGAACACCATATCTAATGTGCACTAGGGTAATTAGCCTCTTTACGTCAGTACACACATGTTGATAATTACCTGTATCCGACAAAGTGATATCTGAATATGTAATAAGCTGTAGAGGTCACTCTTATTATTTTGTTATTTGGTGGAAATCGGTATTGAAGTTTAGGTTGGAACAGCATTGTAAAGGGCTAATAATAAACAGGAGCAAGGCAGCTAGTTTCACTACCTACCACATCAAAATACAGCTGAAAAAATCCTTATTTTTGTAGCATTACAAACTCAACAAAAAAGTCAAATCTACTTGTTTTCTTGAAGCAAGCCATAAAAGCAAAATATTTGCTAGGAGAAAGCAAATATGTTTTATTTCAAAAGGACTGTTGTTTTCATGTTGCCTTTGCTATCTGAATCTTTTATTCTCTTCAAAATATACCTGCAAGTCTTCCACAGGTTAGGTACCATAGTTGTTACTCTCAGGGCCCAGATGTCAACAGAAATTGGGGGCCATGGTGCTGGGCAAGGTTCTCTCTAAGGTGTATGGCAGCACGACCCCCAGCTGCTTACTCAGCCCCACCCAGCCAGACAGCTCTCTGCTAGGAGACCTGAGCCACTAGCGGGCTGGGGCTAGTTAATCAGCTGTGGAGCCATGCGGCGGTGTAGTTTAGAGGGAACATTGGACTGCTAGGTATTGTCTAGTCTCGAATCAAAAGACAGCCCATAACCCAGCAAGCATTTCATTAATTACACAACACAAAGGGTGGGAGGGAAACAAAGGCACAAAGGGATAAAGTTAATTTTCTAAAAATCACACCTGAGGGACCCTGTTTTTCTCAGTACTACTCTAGCCCTTTATCTGCAGCCTTAATATAAGTTAGTAGGTAAAACATTTTAGAGGCACCTAAAGCCTATTATTTAGGATTTGAGTCTACAAACCTAATTCACTCTAATGGCCTGCCTATATGGTGTGACAAAACACTATAGATTGGTATGATTACAAGGAGACTAATATACAGTAACTGCTCTTGAAGGAACCTGCTGATTTGCTCTAAAAGGCTTCTAAATTGCATGAACTAAAATTCAGTCTAAAAGAGGTGTCATTTAGCCCTGTGTTACACTCGGGAGTTATTTCGAAATAACTCCCCTTATGTTGAAATAACAAGCAGAGCATCCACACTACGAAGCCTGTTATTTTGAAATAAAGGGCTGGTTATTTTTAAATAATTACTTCTGCTTTCCATGGTTATGTCTACACCACAACACTATTTCAGGGTACTGAAGTATCCCGAAATAGCTATCCTGTGTCTTCACTGCAAGCCCGTTATTTCAAAATATAATGGGCTCACTATTCAGACATCCCTGTAAACCTCATTCCACAAGGAGTAAAGGATGTTTCGGAATAGAGGGTTATTTCGAAATTTGGCGCTTTGTAGACAGCGCCAAAATTCGAAATAAGCTATTTTGAAATAAGATTGAAATGAGATACGCAATTTGCATAGCTCAAATTTTGTATCTTATTTTGAGCTATGGTGCAGCGTAGATAGACCCATGAGGAATAATGCTTATTTTGAAATAGTAATAGAGAGGTAGCCATGTTAGTCTGATCTTGCTAAAACAAAAGGAAAAACTATGTAGCACTTTAAAGACTAACAAGATGGTTTAACAGGTGATGAGTTTTCATGGGCCAGACCCACTTCATCAGATAATATTCTTGAAGAGAATTGGCATGACCATATATACCAATGGAATACAATGAAAAAAGTGAACACATTATTAAACTGACAAATCATATTTAGTACAGAAGATGGGGTGAGGAGGAGGGAGGGATGGAATAGCTATTTGAGTCAATGAATGGCTAATCAGGGGTGATAAGTGGGAAGCTATGTAATCTGGTCCTAACCATGTCAGTTATATGATCAAGAACACATATTCCTGTTCATCCAGAAATATAATTTATGCCATCATGTGCCAACAGTGTCCTTCTGCTATGTATATTGGACAGACTTCTCAGACACTTCGCCAAAGAATTAATGCCCACAAATCAGACATGAGACATCTTCACAAGGAAAAACAAGTTGCTTTTCATTTCAGCCTACCTGAACATAGTCTTAACGACCTCACTACATGCATCATACATCAAAGAGACTTTAACACCAGATTACAGAGGGAAACTTCAGAACTTTCTTTCATTCTTAAGTTTGACACTTTATGAATGGGCCTTAATAAAGATGCTAATTACCTTAACCATTACAAAGGTATTATTTTGAAATACGTTATTTTGAAATAATTTCCTAGTGTAGACATGCCCTTACAGTGCACCAGCAGGATCAACATCGGGACAATTAGGGTGCATCTAGATAGCACCTTCTGTCAGAATAAGCTATGCAATTTGCATTACTCAAATTGTATAGGTTATTCTGAGTCTAAGTCAAAAGAGCTTATTTTGAAATTTGGCACTGTCTATACAGTGCCAAATTTCAAAATAAGGCACTATTCCGACAAAACCCTTAAAACTCATGGAACAAGGTGTACAGGGATGCCCAAATAGCATACCTGCTATTTTGGGAAATGGTGGGTTCTTTTAAAGACATGGCATTGCTATTTCAGGATACTTCTGGTATCTAGACGTACCCTTAGAGCGCTTTAGAAATCACACACCTGTAAGTGCCGTTTGGTGATGCTGTGTAGAGAAGTACTAAGTAGCACTCACGGGCATAATGTCATTGCAATGTATGGGATTTATTTCCTTTTTTTATTTCAGTGGGACTGGTCATATGAGTAAGGGCTGCTCAATGTGAGGAAAATTTGTGGCCTTAATTTGAAGCCTCCGTCACTAAGCCAGACTGATCTGTTATGCCAGCATAATCCTGAAGAAACAACATTTACAGTTTGCAGTAAAGTTGGGGCAAGGGAGGAGAAAAAGATAATTATATTTTGCAGAAGATTTCAGTATTTCAAAATTTGGTTTCATTTTGATCTGGAATGAGAAACTATGTGTATGAGCTGGAAGGAAATCAAGCAGGCTTCTGACAAAAATCTGGCAAGTAAACCTGGAGTTCTGCCTGGTTTCCATTGCAATTTTGTCAAAAATCAAACCATTTCCACAAAACATTTAGATTATGATGGATCAGCAAATTCTAATGAAAAGAATATTTTATTGGAATTTTTATGATCAGCTCTAATTGACATGGCAATGGTTGACATCAAATATCACCCAATGCACATTCTGTCTTCCTCTCATACATTAAATGTAATTACTATATAAAATTTGCATCACTAGGAGAGCAACTCCCCTATGTTGTTTGTTGACAATCTGTCTGCATATGTATTTACAAGGATACCCGTCTGTGTTTTTCTGTAATTGCCAAGTGCCTTTGTGGTTGGTTTGGATGATATCTAAAATATAAAACACAGGTGAGGGTTATTAAGTGCTGAATAGTCTGTTCAATGCATCAATTAATAAGGAAGAAAAACAGTAGAGGGGAACATAGCAAACTAAAATAACAAAAGCAAGGAGCCTATAAAAATAAAACACAAAGATAGGAGGCATATCCACACGGACACCATAACTTTCCTGTACAGATAAATAGCTGGTAGAGATTTGTGAAACTTTTCCCAGTGGGGCAATAAGGGAGTACAGATGAGACAAAGTTTTTATAGCTGATCAAGTGACAAATCTAGGAACCCCTAGCTTTTTCTATCCTCAGCATTTCCCTAACTCAGTTGGCCAGTGTGTTGGAAGGGAATGTTATGTGCCCTTAGCCCTACTCAATAGCTCAGATTAACTTGTGAAGAATAGAGTTCATGCTGAGATGTGCTTTCTTTCAATGTATGTTGCTAGAAAATAGGAGCAGGTAGTAGGTATTTTAATACTCATATCTCTACATCTATTCATTTTTTCTTGTTTTTGTTAATATGGAAATAACTGAACATGAAGTCTACTTTTTGTGCATATTGGCACATTCTGTGACTTTGTGTACATAATTGGTTGAATAGGGACAGCCAGTAGTATTCAAAATGTCACAGGCCGTCTAATCAGAATTAAGTACCTTAAGGCTGAATTCTGAGTTGTTAATTGCTGGGCAAAAAAGCCCTTGAGAATTTCTGCAACTAAAATATATAACTGAATAACAGAAGACAATTTATAAGGTTTCACAGATAATAATGCATTAAGGGCAACAAAGTCATTTAAAACTAAGTTTCTGAGTTAAACAGCTGATTGTAATAAAGTTATTCCTATTATGACACATAAAATGATTGAATATAAATAATACTATATGTTCAACATTTATTATGAATGTTTGACATATGCACATTGAAAGACTAATTGCACATTCAACTCCCCTGTGGCAACATCTGAAAGTGTTATAAATTAATAACTCCCAAATTGTCATACAAATGAAAAGCAATCATACACGTTAGTCTCTTGACTTATAGCTGGACTTTGTAGACTCTAGTCATTGTCAGTTATGATAATCCTCAGTAAGTCTTCCTGTTTAATTACTAACCCTCTTGTATGCATATGATTTAATAATTCATGCAAACTACCATGCTGTTTGTTGTGATAAAAATTTTATCTGTGCACACTGGGAACAGATGCGGAGTAGCATTAGTGCTCAGTTTATTCTTCCCCAATAGTTCATGACATTTACATCAGTCTCCTGTGATCATTAATATGCCAATCCAACAATTATTTTCAACCTTGCTTTTGGATGATTGGCACACTGTCTATAAAAATCCTTTTCAATAAATAGCAGACAACAATATCTGAGTGCATCACACATTCAATACCATCCAGCAAAAATGTTCAATTTACTGGTCATCTGCTTGCAAGATATTCTTTATTCATTCTTTATTAGTCTACAGTCTTAGGATCCAACCACAGAACTGTTATAAGTTGAGTACTGATGCTAAATAAATAGTCTTTATCATAAGAATACAGGAGGAATACATTATATGCTAAGTAAAAAATTAAGATAAATTCATTCATTCATTCATTCAAATCTGGCTTCTGTTTGCAAATGGAAAGGTTGCTTTTTTAAATATTTAAACAGAGCTCAGCATGGTTTATGTCCAGTTTAAATAAATAAATAAACCCACACAGTTTGCACGTTTATGGGTGGATATACAATTCATTTTTACATGATAGAACTTTTATGTCTTATCTTAATGACACCATCCCACACACTCTTATTCAAATTGTTCACTTTAAAACCAGAGATACTCAAATTGAAATTAGAGGGTCTAGTCCCATGAATAAAAATAAGCATGTGTATAAGGGTTTGCAGGAGTGACATCTGCATTAGCAGTACTGCCAAAGAGTATACATAGAAAAGTATTTACATGCCCCAGGTTAAAGCACTTACTGGCACTATGTGAGAGGCAATATGTTAAATAATAGACTTCCATCTAGCAACAAGAGGAAAGAAGAAGAAATGAAAACTACTAAAATAACCTTCAATAACATAGTAGAGGGCTGAGATTTGTCTTTCCTATCGTGTGGGTTTTTTTACCTTGTGAATTTCATGACTTCCCAGAGGAGAGAGGGAACAAATTCAGACGCATTTGTGAAAATGCATAATATGAGTTGTAACTTGCTAATATTTCAAACATACTAACACATTTTAGACAAAAAATATATACTACTATGGAAATTACAAAACTCTCTGAGGTTCGATAGCGTATTACTCTTTACACTGTTTTTGCCATGTACTTTAAATAAAGCAGTTACTGTCACCTCACAATGATGGCACAAAATAATCTGTTGTTCACTGGCTTAAATATACATACCAAGTTGATGGTCTGCAAATGACCACCAATAGGATGGCGGGTCTCTGCAGTGTTAAGACAGAGTTAAGGAAGGCCTTGTCTTATTTCTGTAAATGGCCTCTGACCTCAACAGAGCCAACATTTTCATAGCTCACAGCTCATTGCCTCCTCATGATGGTCTTCCTGCATGTTGAAAAAGAGATCCCTCATTTTAAGATCAAAGGGCGGGAAGGAGGCCTATCCCCTTTCATTTTGGAATCCCTGGTTGACCAAATTCTCAGAGAAAAAGAGCAGATCAGATTAATTGGTTTTAAAGGACACGGATAAAAGAGATGTAAGGGTTATTTTCTCTCTGTCTAAGACACAAAGCTCAGGGAAGCAGGCTAGACAAGCAGCCCCAATGTGTTTGTTTGCAGTTGCTTGTGGATAAAGGAGTAGGGCAGAGGAAGAAAAGAAAATAGTTTAGGTCAGGGAAGATAGAAGAAAGGGTAATCCTTAGCTACTGAGGGGATCAAATGTCAGCTGAGTCCTGAATGAAGGGAGAAAAAGTGTATTTCCGTCATTCCTGTTTCCATCTGATAATAGAGAAGGGTTCAGTATTGAATAAATGAACAGGTTAAATAAAAAAGCCCATCATTCTATTATTAACACCTATAAAATAATAAAATATTAAAAATAAAGGGGGAGAGTTTTCACATATTTATGAAATAGTTATATACAAAAAAAAGACAAAAGTCAGAAAATGTTAAAATTTTGTAAAGGGCAAAACTAAAAAAAAAAGACTCCCAATTATTCAAGAATTTAGGCTTGTGTAGATGTGTGGCCTAGAGAGAAAGAAGGCCAGTGGTAAAGTGATTGTTCAGGCAGGCCTAGTAAAGTGTATAAAAGAAATCACATAGCCCGTTTTATTGCTTCCAGTTCTCTGGCTCCCAATTAGCACTTAGGTCCAGTAAGATGAGGAGTTATTTAAAAACTCTGCTCACTATACAAAATATTCTTCTGAGCCCCAAAATGCTAGCCACCTTACTAGGTCAATATTAATTTATATCTTACCTAACATGCCATGTGGCCAGCCAATCCTTTAATATCTAAAGCTAAAGGTTTATTGTAAAAGAAAATAACATGAAGAGAGTTGTTAAATTATCGAAGAAGGCAGATACATACCGAAGACTTAAAAGTGTATGTATCAGGTTCTTAGCAGTATTAGTGAGTTTGCTGCTTGAAGGTCCCTCTGGAACACATCTAAAGCATGGATGGATCATTCAGTCCTTTGCTCAAAGCTTCAGTTTGTACAGAAGTTCCTCCAGAGCTGGGAAGCATGATTGAAGACAAAATGAAGATGATGCACCTGCCTTTTATGTCCTTGGCCATGTGTTTTGTATTTCTTTCCAGAATGCAAACTTACAGCATGTGGACATGGAAATGCCTTAGAGTTTTCTGTCCACAAATATGTCCCTATATGTCTTGCTGACATAAGTTGGAGCCCCTATCTTCTCTCAGTTGTTTTATTGTATAGAGATGATTGCCTTTGATATATGATCAAGCAGGCTGGATAATGCTGATGCCAATCTGTTCAGGGGTATCACACAGAAGCACAGCACAGGTTTGAAGTACAGATATATCACACATATTTGTAATTCCTGATTCAAAGAAGAAAAAAACAGACTCTGGGGTGGGAGAGGAATATGTTCAGTCCTTGACTGATTTTTCTGTGGTTCAGCAGTCCCTGACAAAAAATGGTTCCCCACCACTACTCTAGAATATCTGTGGAATACAGTAAGAAGCAGATAAAACATCTGGAAAATATCCTTATGAGAAAGTCAGAAGATACATCAATAAAAATATTTTTCAGGAAAATAAAGAGCATGATAATGCTTGATGTAGTCACTTACAATATTAGAATGAGTGTCCCACCATGCACCTTCTATCAGTGGGGACTAAAAGTGTTCATCATTTCAGAGGAGAGGAAGGACTGCCTTGCTATCTTGTGTTAAAAGCAAGGTCAGTTCTTGTCTCTGTCACAGACATTCCTCACACAGGACAATCTCTGGCTGTGTCTAGACTGGCAAGTTTTTCCACAAAAGCGAGTGCTTTTGCAGAAAAACTTGCCAGCTGTCTACACTGGCCACTTGATTTTGCGCAAAAGCACTGACATTCTACTGTCTGAAATCAGTGCTTATTGCGAAAATGCTTTGACGTTCCCATTTGGGCAAAAGCCCCTTTCCGGAAATGCTTTTGCGCAAAAGAGCCAGTGTAGACAACTGAAAACTGTTTTGTACAAAAAAGCCCCAATGGCGAAAATGGCGATCAGGGCTTACTTGTGCAAAACCGTGTCTAGGTTGGCACGGACGCTTTTCCTCAAAAAGTGCTTTTGCAGAAAAGCGTCCGTGCCAATCTAGATGCCCTTTTCCACAAATGCTTTTAACGGAAAAACTTTTCCGTTAAAAGCATTTGCGGAAAATCATGCCAGTCTAGACGTAGCCTCTCTGTCTTTGTTCCTGATGTGTAAAGTAAGGAAAAATAATAATACTGACTTTCTTCCACCCTTTTTCTGTATTGTCTTTATAGCTTTTCATTGCAAAGGCTGTTTATTTTTATGTGTATGTGTATAGGATCTAGTAAACTGAGGCAATGATTTTGGTTGGGCTCTTTAGGTCAATGGACCATCAAAATAATCTTCAGGTGGGATTTGAGACATTTTGCTGACACTGAGCATCTGCAGGCATGGTGCTCCACAGTTCCCAGTGGCTGTGCTTTGCTATTTCTGGCCAATTGAGATCTCTGGGAAGCAGCAGCCAGCATGTCCCTGTGGCCTACATCACTTCTTGCAGCTCCCATTAATTGGAAATGGTGAATCCTGGCCTCTGGGATCTGTGGGGAGGCAGTGGGGAGGCGGAAGAGGAGAGAGAGAAGTCTACGGATGCTCTACCTCAGCAAAATGTCTCCTGGCCCACCAGTGGATTATCCTGATGGGTTGCTTGCAGCCCCAGACTGCAGGTTGGCCACCACTGTTCTAGGTACTTCTACAACACAAATACATAATAATAGTAGCAAATAAGCATCCAGCACCTTATGTGATTGGGCCTTGATCTTTTTAATGAGGTATAAAACAGACAAACAAATAATGTCCTTTTGGGAAAACTAAAAGCAATTGACCAAATAGATATATTCTAGAGATGGGTGCTAGAGATTTGGCATTTCTCTCAGAGGTAATAATGAGAATACAGCCAGTCTCTGAGTTACAAACGGTTCGCATTTACAACCAAACCTCTCATTAAGTGGTCGTAAAGGCAGTCCCTGAGTTACGAATGCAACCTGTGCTTACAAACAGCATGGTCACAGTGTAAGTCAATGCGGTCTGACTTATGAACATTTCGAGTTATGACCAAGTGTTTGGTCTGTAACCCATTCATAACTTGGGGACTGGCTGTATTGTCTTATATTTTATCCTTACTTTTTTTAAACCAGGAGAGGTATGGATGAGAGAAATAGACTGAGAACTCACAGAAGTGCTGGTGTGGAATATTGACTTTTCATGCTAATCTGTGGACCTATTTCCATGCTCACTGAAGGCAATGAAAAGAAATCCCCTGTCTTCAATGGGCTTGGGATAAGGCCCTTAAATGATCGTTTTACTAATGAACTGCCTCACCCTTGGTTCTTTAATAGTTTAATGGTGTAATGTGTACAGATAATTAGAAACCAAATGGAAGGAAAGGACCCCTAGGTTACATTTTGATTTGTCCATGTGATGCCAAAAGTTTTATTTCAATATCTTGACTGTAACTCTGATTACTTGTGGAAGCAACATGGGGAGCAAGCTTGCTTTTAAAGAAGAAATAAATCTTAATTTCATGAGCCTAAAGCACACTTCAGTCTATTATCTTCTGTGGAGTCTAAGAAAGTAAAAAGAAATTATTCAAGCGACAGCATACAGCAATAAGCACAAATAGGTCAAAGATAAACTGGATCATAAAGCCATGATGCTTCTCAACATTGAGAGGAATACTGTTGGCAAAAGATGAAGAATTATGTGTTGGCATTAATTAGAAGCCTGATGGGTAGTCTCAGCACTCCAGCTAATGTTGCAATGGTGATCCAAAGCTCACTGAGGTCAGTAGAATTCTTCTCATGGTATGAGAGGTTGAATTCTAGGCTGAATTCATACAGGTAGAGGAGGTTGAATTACACCCTTACCATTCTTCCAGGTCAGGATTTATGCTTTTTGGCAGCACAGTACAAAGAAGTTTTTAGTATTACTGACTCTGCTGGCTACAGTGGGTTGCTTCACTCACCAACATGTTCATTGTTGTATTGTCGGGGCACTAAAATAATTAAGTTAAAATTAATATTAATTAAGTATTTTAATAAGAAAAATCTGATTGTTATCTAGAACTATACTCTCATAACCTAGGCTCAGGAATCCCATACCATTTTAAATCCTCTTTCCCCACCCCACCCCACTTTATGGAAATAAAATCCAATATACATTTTAATCACAATTATTCTCTTCTCCTGGCATCTGACTCAGCATGTAATAGACAAAAAGCTCTGGCTAGGATGTTTTTGTTTTACTTGTCAGGACTGTACTAGAAAACTGAAAATGTTGTAGTTAAACAATATTTTGTAACTTATGTTGTACAAAATTTATTTACAGGGAGAGAATAAAGCATAGTGGGAAATGTATTTTACTGTATTTTTTTAAACTACATTCCCTTCTAGTTACAGTCAGCTACATGACAAGTACAGAAAAATTAACTTGCTCTTCAGACATAACCTTGACAGAATTGACATTTATCCTTGTAATTTAAAGATATGTGTTTGAAGAATACTTTTCTTTTCTTTTAAGTTTAGGAATATATTAGAAAACTCTCTATATACAATGATATATGCTAACATTTATTACATAATATTAGAAAAGTGCAAAGATTTGGATTTCATGGTATTCATGTTTCTGTTAAATTAAGTTTAATTCTTAACTAAATATATCTGCTATTTGGTATTCTATCTCATTTCTGTACTCTATCTTCTTTACTTTTTTTCTCACTTAATAATTGTTATTAATTATTGATTGGTGTCACCAAATATTGAGGTTAGATATCTACAAAAACAAAATTCCCATTGTTGTTGATGCTAGCTGTGTGCGCCATACTATGTGTGAAACTAAGGTAGAAAAATTTCCGGAGTGATGGGGACCTGAGCATGGGCAATGCATGAAAGTCCAACTGAGGCAGGCCCTAACACCACTCCTTCCACATGAGGCCCCACCCCTGAAGCCAACCCCTGTCCATTCCCAGCCTGATCATTCCCCCCACATGAAGAGCCAGAACTGCTGTGCTGTAGCCTTGGCCTGGCCATCCCTGGAAGCTGGGCTGCTGCACCATAGTCCCAGTCATTGCCGGTGGTAGCCTCAGCTTTAGGTGGTCAGTCATATAGGCAGTTATGGGAAGGCAGTGGCTTCTCTTGCCTACTTTATTGACTGCCGATAGGACTGAGGCAAATTGGCTTGCAGCCAATTTTGAGCAGCCAGACACTAGGGCAACAAGAAGAGCACAATAAGGTGCACTGCATCTTCAAGAGACTTGGAAAAATTAATTTCAAGAATGACCCAACACTGATGTGACATGTGTGTGCGTTGTTCCTTAACAAGCTGTCCCTTTCATTGCGTGTAAACTACACCACTGCTAACCAGAGTGTGCTGAATGAATGAAGAGCATTTTTATCCTCAGTCCTTTTTATGATGCTAAGAAACACTGATGAGAGACAGCAATGAATAGTAAAGGTAACCCAGGGCTAAGGCCTGATCACATAGGTTGGAGTGACAAGGCCATGTTGCTTATAATTCCATTGTGGTAGCAATCAAAGCTATGGTAATAAGTCTTTTTCTCCATCAACCACTCCCTGGAGTTGAGTACAAGGGATACAGAGCTAACCATTTTCCTCACATTCTAGGACTTCTGGAAGAGGAAGAAGTGGAACTTGGTGAGTAAGGCATCATGTTCATCATGGATTGCAGTGGAACTGCCACTGCCTTTCTTGATCCTCACGAGGTCTGTTTGTTCTCTCTTAAGTTGCATCAACACATCCTGAGTGTTACACCCCTGTTCTATGACAGTCCAAGCTCCATGAATTGAACTAGGTCTTGTCAGTCTCGAAGGAATACATGAACTTACTGAACATGTCTTCCTAAGTCTTGTTTTTCCACCTTCTCATCTGGGAGAGTCTCTGTGCTGCACTCATAGATAAGTGGATGCACTCATAGATAAGTTTTCAGCTGCAAGAATACAAAGCCTGAGGGGGAGCATGTACAATACATACATTGTTGTATCTGCAAGATTAACTCTTGTTTTGAAAGAAACACATCAAGTAGTACATACATTGCCAGAGGTGCAAAGTTAAATCTCATCTTAAAAGAAGTGCTTAACAGCAAAGGACGACACAAGGCAGACCACTGGGCATTGCAGCCAGCACTTTGCAGATGGGCATGGTAAGCCCACACAGAATAGACGAGAGGTCGTTTGCTGTGACCTTTCAGACTTTTGGGATTCGTGGTTTCACTTGTAGCCTCCTCTTTCCCACAGCCACCTGGATGTACTTGAGGACAGGCACCAGCATCATGCCCCACACAAAGTGTTAATCAGTTTGGGTATGTCTACACTACTCCCCCATTTCAAAATAGGGGGCTAGTGTAGACATATCCTTTGCTTCTATGAAAAAGCAGGGTGGAGAGGAACAGGACCGGAATGGGAAACTCAGCCCCACTTGCCTTTGTTAACATTCTGGCTGCAGTCTGGGATGAACCCTTCGAAGCGCCAACAGAGCACATCAGGAAAAACTTCTTCTTTTTCCCCTGGAGATCAGCAAACAGGGTGGATTGCTTAGTGAATGGCTCGCAGCTTCAGGGCTAGCACTTATGGTTACCTAGGTGAAATATAGGAAATGTCATATGTGATATCCATCTCCACAGGGTAACAGAGGTGGAAAGGAAGCAGATTCTGCAAGCATGTGGGCACAGACCTGATCCTTATACTGTTATGCTATGTGCTGCAATGATGCCAGATCACTTAATACTGGAGTGGCATGGAAAAGTGTTCAACCAAAGTGGAAAGAACAAGGTAGTCCTTCCTGGATTGCAGATTACCTCCGTGATAGCTTCCTAGAGATTTCCATGGAGGATGTTGCTCAGTCCATCTTCAAGCAAATAAACAGTCCTTTTCTAGAAGCATGCTCTAACTAGCGGGACTGGACACCACTAAGTACTATCACAATTGTATGACTCTGATTACAGGTTAAAAATAATAGCATTTAAACCATAGACTGTGATTACACATATGCATTCACCAAAGGTGCCCTACCCATCATCACGGTCTGATAACAGTAGGTTCTTAAAGGGAGCTGCTCCAGAGTTAGGAAAAGGTCCTAGCTGCGTGGAAGAATGGATCCTCTGCTTGCCTGCTGCACATTCACCTCTGCCACCTCCTCCTCCTCTTCCTCATCAACAGTGTCCTTCTTGTTGCTGCCCGAGGCCACCTAGGAAGTATCCATGTAGAGTTTTGGGTAATGGTGGGGTCCTCACCTAGAATGGCATGCAATTGCTCAAAGAAGTGATATGTCTGTGGCTCAGAACCAGAGCAACTGTGAGCATCCCTTGTCTTCCAGCATGTTTGTCTAACCTCTTTTATTTTCACGCAGCACTGCTTTGGGTCACTGGTGTAGCCCTTCTTTTTCATGCCCTGTGCAATTTTGACAGAGATGTCAGCATTTCCTCTGTTGGTTTGCAGCTTTGCTTGGGTGGACACTTGTCAGAAAAAGAAAGAGACTAGGATGGCTCCCAGCTCCTCCACTTCTCATTACCCGGCCAATGTTCATAAAAGGCAGATCATAGCATCATAGCAAAGGAATCTGTAGTGTTCAGCTATACAAGCAGTGAGCTGTGATATCACAGACCTTTGAGGAAGTTTTTAATAGCTATACCACTGGAAATCCCATGCTTGATCATATTCTGCTTCATTTAAGAGTTGGAAATTTATATAGTGGAGATATAGTTGTATGTTTGTGATTAAGTGTAGTCATCTTATTGTATGTGTAGCTATCTTATGCACTATCTTTAGGTACTACGATATCTAAGGGTATGTCTACACTACAGCATTATTTCAAAATATCTTATTTCAAAATAGTTTTTTCTAAATAGCTTATTTCGAAATAACGTGTCTACACACAAAATGCATTTCGAAATAGCATTTTGCTATTTTGAAATAGCGCATCCACACTGAGTGGACTCTGAATCGCATTTAAGGCTGGCTGGAACCAGTTCTGGCAGGGCACCAGGTCAGAGCTGTAAGCAGTGTGGGGCTGCTGCCTGAGGCTATCTGAGGTTTGTGCTTAAAGGGACCCGCATCCCACCCTGTACAGACCATTCTCAGGTTTTCCTGCTTCCTTGTCTACCTCGATGAGGGACAGCAAAGCATTTTGTCTCTTCATGCTCTGCTGCCCTCACTCAGGACACCACAGAACTCTGCAACATGGAGCCAGGGCTGCACCTGGGCACTCTGGTGCTTCTCTTGGATGTGTTGCTGCAAGCCTGGCTACACTTTCTGCAGATTGCCATCCAGGAGGTCCATCTGGGGGCTGTCAGTATCCAGGAGTCCCTGTGGGAGAGCTTCCACCCTGAGGAGCACTAACAGTCTCCCTGGTCTGCCCCACTGGGGGCTTGTGCCTCATTCCTCCTCACGTCCTTCTACTTACCCCTTCCTAGCCCCCCTTCCTGATGTCAAATAAAATACACATATTTTCAAAAATATAAACTCTCTTTATTTAACAAAACTGGGGGGGGGGATGAAACTCTGGGGAGACTGGAGAAAGGAGGCAGGATAGGGGAGGAGAGAGAGTTGGAGTGGGAGGGGGAAAACTGGGAGGAGGGAGCTGGAAGGGGGAAGCAAGGGGAAGAAGGGGAAGGGGAAGTTCAGGGCTCAGGGGTGGGGGTCTTGCTGGGCCACATGTCTCCCAGCATGGCAGGTGCAGGGGCCTCCATGGTGTGGTGCAGGTCTCACAGTGCCGCCAGGTTCTGGTCTCAGTACTCCTGCAGTGTTGCGGTGGACCTGCTGAGCCCTCGGATAAGGGAGGATGTCCCAGGTGGGGTGGGGTGCCCTGCACATGCAGCTGGTGTGGCGGTGGAGAAAAAAGAGAAGTGGTCAGTTCTCTCTAGGGACACAGTGGGTGAAGCCCAGCCTCCCTCTGCGATGTGAGGATGACTGTGCCCTGCACCATCAGAGCTGCTGTGCTTGCATAGAGGCCATGGTCAGAATGTTCAGCTATCCCTGTGAGTGGGAGCTGTCCCAAGACTGCACCAATGTCCCTGTGCTGTGTATAGTGCAGCTGATGGGGGGGGGGGGGAGAGAT
Organism: Pelodiscus sinensis; assembly: GCF_052426305.1. NCBI lineage: Eukaryota > Metazoa > Chordata > Testudines > Trionychidae > Pelodiscus > Pelodiscus sinensis. The sequence continues at coordinate 91,996,303 of NC_143053.1, forward strand.
GTCTCCTGCCTCTGTGTAGAGGGGGCTTGTGAAGGGAGGGCAATGTGCTGTATCCCACCCCAGGGTCAGGAGTGTGTCAAGTCTCTTCACACACGCGTGTGCCTAATGGGCCACGGCTCCTGCGTGGCACGTAGCTGGAGCCACCTGCCCAGGGGTGGCACAGTGTGTGCTTGCACATGCACAGGTTGCTGCGTGATCCATGGTAAGCAAGGCCCACATGCGAGGTCCCCGCTCTCCCACCCCCTCCACCCTCCCAGGAAGGGGACAGTGATGGCACTTACATGGCATGGCCTCCCCGGACGACCCTGGTGACCCCACTGCTAGGACAGCTCGGGGGTCCAGCTGGCATGGCACCCTCCGTGGCAGCTCCTCCTCTGCTCCCTGGGCAGTGCCCTCCAGTCCCAGATCTCTGCCCCCCTGGGTGCACAGACCATCCCCCCCCCCCCCATGATGTGGTCCAGGGCATAGAAGTAGGGGCAGGTGTCTGCCCCTTCTGAGGAGCTGCCCTTAGTGTCCCTGGTGTATGCCTGCCGCAGCTCCTTAATCTTCATGCACACCTGTTCTTGTGTGCGCATGTGGCCTTTGGTGGCCATGGTGCCAGCTATGCGTCCATAGACGGCAGCGTTCCTCCATCTAGTGCAGAGATCATGGACATTGGAGGCCTCCCCCAAAATCTCAATGTGGTCCATGATCTCCGCACTAGTCCAGGAGGGCACTCGCCATCTCCGGTCCCTGGCTGGGGGAGTGCACGGGGGACAGCTGGCTGGTGCTGGTTGCCCGGCTCATTCTCTTGCCAGTGGGTGAGGGGCAGCAACTGCTGACAGGTCTGGCTCTGGCATACAGTGTGGCAAGAGTCTACCCCTTTAAGGGCCTGGGGGAAAGGAGAAGAGTTTTCCCGGTTTGGCCCAGAGTGGCCACCAGGGGAAACTGGGAAGGGCTGGAGGCTCCCTATTTCGAAATAAGCGTCTACACAATGCTTATTTAGAATTAGCTATTTTGAATTTGGCATTATTCCTCGTAGACTGAGGTTTACCACATTCAAAATAAGCGTCCCGCAATTTTGGTTTTATTTCAAAATAGCAGTTTGCCTGTGTAGACGCTAGGAAAGTTAATTCAAAATAATGGCTGTTATTTTGAATTAACTTTGATGTGTAGACATACCCTAAAGTACATAATACATTTGCTGGACCAATAAAGTTTATTGTTGTGCACTGTGCTTCACTTTCAGTGTACAGTTAATAGTGTTTGCCAAGTAGTACCCCCCCCTCTATTATATTATCCTTTTTTCCAAGTCTAACCATAGCAATTATTGTCTCAATCAAATGAAATGTAAACTTACGGAGAAAAGGAGCAAACAAAGATACAGAGTAAGTATAAATTAACATGCTTAATCTATTACTCTATTTTCCATGTCAAGAAATTCAACATACTTATATGCTTCCATGGGATTTATCTTTAGAGGATTGCTTTTGACCTTGGAGTCTGTTGTCTTGAACTGAAATTACACCCCACTCATCACTGTCAGTGTCAAAAGATATATCAGTATTCACAGCAGCAATATAGGAAGCAACTTCCAGAGGAAAAATATCTGTTTACTTTTAATACTGTCAATCGTTCTGCATTCTCAATATTTAGTCTTACTCATCAGTGGGTAATACGATTCCCAAATGCACAGAAGACATTTAAAATTTAACCTTGAAACCTCTGTGTTAGGCAAAAGTAGGCCGAATTTGAGGGGGTTGTTTTATCTGGTTCATGGGTATCTTTTTTTCTACCTCCCATTTGTTTTTCAAGCCAATAGGCAAATAAAACTTTTTGTTTATTTTGTTGTGCTTTTTATTGCTCGTAAGTTTGGATAGGTTTTCAGTAATAAGAGAGTATGGTAAGAGTCAGAGCCTGCACTTCTACTTCTTCCTCTGAATTGTAGTGGTGATTTTAATTCCTTTCTTGATTGCGAGACATGAGACTGGTGGTTAATAGGTTAAGCATGAGGAGGTGTATAGTGTTAATTAACTCCCCCAGCCAGCACTTCAGCATTCCTGGCCCACACCACCCTGGGCTCTAGTGGCTCTGTGTCAGCTGCCCCTTTTGTTCCTGTCAGTGGCCCTGGTGCACTATTCTGCTGCTGGCATGGTATGGAGTTGCCACATGGGTGCTAAGTTGGACCATGGGCAGCAGCTGGATTTTGAGCACATGCATGTTACATGCACAAGCTGCCACTGATACCACAAATTAAAAGCAGCAGGGAGCTCCCACTACCATGGCAGTGGCTTTGGCCAGGAGCTCTGGCCTCTTTTAAGTCATCCAGGCCTCCAGGAAATTATTCCCTTTAAATACCGCCCCCCCCCCCCCAACCATTAGGAGCCATGAGGCCACTACAAGCTTCCCTTCTTCTGGAACTGCAATCCTTTGATAGCGAATTAAAAACAAAAGCCACAAACTAACACACCCATTCCTGATGACTGCACTGGTATTTCTGGTCTGGGCCAAAATATTTTTGGTTTTCAGGAATTTGGTGTTTCTAGAAAAAAAAATCAAAATATTCCGTGGAAAGAAAATAGTTTTGACAAAAAAAAGGGGGGGTATTCCATTGAAAAGCAAGCTGGTTGGGAAATTCCCACCCACCCCAGTGTACATTTTCAGCAAGGCAGAGGTTCAGCTTTCATAGTTTGTGTTTTCCTCTACTTCTCTATCGCATGGGCCTCTTGGTATTAAAATATGTGCAGGTGCTTTTGTAAGTCTGTGCTATAAGATGTGGAATAATAAACTGTCATTCATATGTGAGAGCCAACTCAAGCTGCTCTGACAGCATTGATTCTATTGTCTATTAAAATTAAAGCAAGTCAGAGGTATTGGGAGGTAAGCCACACATTTGTTTTGCCTTTAAACTTTGACAGTCTGTGGGTTGCTTTGTGAACTTTATCAGACCAAAGATGCAACTTTCAACTTGCTTTAAAAAGCGCACTGCCATTGGCAGAGACAGAAGCTTTGGGAAATGTCAGACAGTGAATTCTGATGCTAGATCACTTACTGGGGGAAGAGGTTTACATTCATGTTGTCCTGTCAGAGGTAGATATATTAAGTTAGGGAGAGTATTGTATGAATTGTATGGATTTTGAGGCCCAATCAACAATATCTTTATTGTAATTTGGAGGCAGCAGAATTTGTTTTATTACCTTATCACTTCCAGGGAGCTGGATTCAGTTCCATATTACACATAATGAACTCAGAGTGGGTTTTCTTATCCAAACTGTAGTTGGGATTTTTATGAACATATAAAATTACAAATAGAGTCATGTTCTATCCATTAATCAATTATTTTCCAAGTTCTCGGTTTCCCATATATATTAGCCATTATGTCATTCCATTGACATGTCATTCCCTCATGTCATTCCATTGACTTCAGTAGCATAACACTTGAATGTTGCTTATTGTCTTCCAGGCACTTTTCCTCCTCCATGTTAGGCTAATCTTGATATCATCCCCTCTTATGACCTAGCCTGTTGTTCCTGTTTTGTACTATAGGTGGGACTGAAAAATGGGAACATTATTTGTGAAAGCGTAATAATAACAAAATATATCTCCCTTTTTTTTAATATATTTAATTTGAAAAAATCTGAATAACCCTAATTGGATTTTAAAATGTAAGCATTGGCCTAATATTATTTCAACTGAAGTGTCAGTGGGTAAATAGCTCATTTAGCTCAATGGACTCAGAGTTAAGCTTGATGTTGAGTACTTTTAAAAATCCCACCCTACTCATTTATGATGTTTTGTAAATCATTCATATCAATAACTAACAGAAACTAACATAAATGTCACATGGCTGTTTCTGAGAGCTCCCTGTCACATTTTTGCATGCCCAAGAGGTTCAACATGAGGGTACCCAGGCCCTGAAAAGGAAATCTCCTTGCAGAATAACATACCATGAGTGCTTGTCTTCCTGCCTTTCATCTCCCAGCGTTGGGGCTTTTCAGGGCCTTTCAGAAAGTCTCACCTAGAGTCAAACCTCAGGGCTCTTGTATAAAGAAAGCTGAAAAATAAACGTTGGAAGTTCTCAATTTCAAAGAGAAAGGCTATACACTTTCTTAGTTATACAGACATGTGATGTACACAAAACCACATTGTGAATAGTAGATAATGTAATTAGTATTTGAAATACTATGAATAACTTTTAAACAAAAACTATTTGTCATAAATCTTCTGGTGTTTCTGACATTTTTCCCACGTTTGAGTCTGTTACAAATATTCAAATATAAGATTCAGCATAACAATGTCTATCCTTTAGCACACCCATTAAAACAGGTTCCCTGATGTTCTTCTCAGGGTGATTTCTCAGTATTTATAGTATGACCATAAGATGCATAGATGTCACTGGACCCGTCAGACCTCATAAATGACAGTGTTTCAAACAGTCCAGAACCTTGCCAGCAAAAAATAGTTTGGAGATGTCCACAGCTAGATGCATTCCAGCAGATGGGTTTACAGATTACTGGTCTTCTTGGTTTCAGGGAAACAAAAGTCTATAGCTTGTATCCTAAGTGGTACAGCCCTCACAGCAGACACATCTCTTGGTACTTCATCTATCAGCTGCTGAGTCCACTGGGCCTTCGTTAACTCCCATGTCTATAATCTCCCTCCCTCGCCCACTTGGTTTTGCTCTCAGAAGATAACTAGCATGTGACCTGCTAGGTTGGTTGCCAACAGTGAACTTCCTGCACAGTCTCAGAAATAGCCATTGAGCATATCAAGTAACTGCCACACCCTATCTCAATATTTCTGGGTCCTTCTATCTGAGTTGGCATTCCCTGCTCTCTACACGTATATACAATGGGACACTAAATATCCAACACATCGACACATACACGTGGAGACACAAAGTATCCAACCAGTCTTTGTGTCTTCTTTCCTTGGCTTTTCTTGCCTTTATGTTAAGAAACCCAGTCCATGCGGTTATATAAATCAGAGGGGTTACATGAGGTTTATACAAATCTGTGCAGGAGTGGAGAAAGGAGGGCCCAGGTAGTATTCCAGGGGTTAAGAAAGTCTTCCGTGCCCAGCTAGACCACCAACCTTCCCCCGCGCCTTTGCCTTCAACCAATGCTAGGTCTGGAGGCAGGAGAAAAGAAAGAAGGATCCTGGCTCAGTTTGGGGTTGACTAGCAAGGAGGCAGGAGCTTGGCTCGGCAGTCTGAGGCCCCGAGCTACTGCTCGCCCAGCAGCCACAGAAGCAAGTAAGCCCCACTCTACCCCTCTGAGGAAAAGGAGGAGAATCTATTGGATAACCCCAACTAAGGGTAATCTGGATTCCTGAGGCCAAAATGTAAGGACTAAAACAGAGAGTGACTCAGAGTTCCCTTGCCAGAAACACAAGGGGGACAAGGGGACAGCCCTTTTTCTGCCCAGTTACTCAGCGACCTAGCCACTAGGCTACTCAGCCTTCAGGGATCTGGCCAGAAAACCCAAAATTTCCATATGAAATTTGGCCCTGGAACCAAGCCTGTAGTTGTACACAACTTTCCCAGTACTGTGACATTTAATATTTAATATATGAATACCATAATTAAATCATCATTTGTGCAGGTATACGCCCATACTGCATAGCTGAACAGTAAAATATCAGTTCAACAACTTAAGTTTGTTCTAGCTTTCTAAGGTCACATTTAGTTCAAAACACTAAAGTCTTTTCTGAAAGGTAAACAAGGTTGTTTGAGTGGAAGGCTCTCTTTGTTTAGTATTTCCCCCCATGTTTGTGATGATTCTAGTACATGTGCATACAACTGCTGCAGAGATCTGATTCAGCAGGGAACAACTCTCTGATTCTCTGATCTCTTTACATGCACCATATGAATATTCTGTGAGAGTGAGAGTAGCTAAGCAGAATATATGATCTGAATTTGTGTTAGCTGGCTCAGAAAGGAAAAAAAAAGTTTTGATCAGTTAAGAGATAACACATATTAATGTGCTTGTGTGTATAATGATCTTTGCCACTTTTTACCCCATTTTCTCAGTTCATACTCAAATGCCTTTTTTGTGCTTTATATTTCTTCCCTGGTTGTCATATGACAATGTCATCATCTCTATTTATCACATCACTATAGTATTTTATGCCACATTTGTTTTTCTCTGTCTCCTTTATCATAATGTCTCACTATGCTTTTAATACGTTATATCATTTTAAAGTCTTTTTTTGTACATGCTGCTCTCTTACAATTTTTCCAGACTGAAAATTTTAGACTCCTTCCTGCTCTTATTTTACTTAAGTATGCTTCTCTCCTTCAGTATTATGTAACTGTATGTGCAACATATCTGCCTTTATTCTTGTTTTAAAGGCTGTCTCTTTTTAAATGCTTGTAATGCCTGCTCCTCTGACAAAATAACAAAAAGATTCCTTGGTTAGTTCAAACTCATCATGTATGTTGTCAGATTGGCATATCTAGTTCTGTAGATTATAAGCATTCACATAACAGAAATGCATAGATCATAATGTTCATAGCTACCAGATTTATCTTTTATGATTTTTTTTAATTGAAGAAGAGGTATAGACTAATGAATAGAGTGGTGGATTGGGACTCAGGGAACCTAGCTCCTGCCCTTCTGTGTGACTTTGGGCAAGTCATTTCACCTCTCTCTGCCTCTGTTTCCCCTACAGTTCATTGTCTGTCTTGTCTGTTTAGATTGCAAGCACCTTTGAACAGGGACTCTTTCATTGAGTTTCTACAATGCCTAGCAGAAAAGGGCCCTAATCTCATGTGTCTTCTAGCTAACACAAATAATAATACAGGTTGAAGTTCTCTAGTCCTGCACTCTCTGGTCTGGAAACTTCTGTTGTCTGGCATGATTTTACTTAGCTGGGGGTATGTCTACACTACCATCCTAGTTCAAACTACGGTGGTTAATGTAGTGATTTGAAGTTTCAAATGAAGCCCGGGATTTAAATATCCCGGGCTTCATTTGCAACTCCGGTTGACTATATTACCACCCTAGTTCGAACTACGGTGGTAGTGTAGACATACCCTGAATGAGTAAGTAGTGAGACTGCATATCATCAGCCTCTCTTTTAGGCCTGAAATCAGAGGTGGGAAATGTGATATGAACACTTGTTCACTATGGGTATGTCTACACTACAGCGCTAATTCGAACTAACTTAGTTCGAATTAGTTAATTCGAACTAGCTTAGTTCGAATTAGTTAATTCGAACTAAGCTAATTCAAGCTAACGCGTCTAGAACTAAAAACTAGTTCGAATTAGCGTTTTGCTAATTCGAACTAGCATGTCCACATTAAGTGGACCCTGAACAGGGCTTAAGGATGGCCGGAAGCAGTGCCGGCAGGGCATCAGAGGAGGACTTAGAGCGTGGAGATGCTGTCTCAGGCTAGCCGCGGGCTGTGCTTAAAGGGTCCCGACCCCCACCCCAGACAGACAGTTCTCAGGGGTGCCCCGCTTGAAAACCAGTCCTGGCTTGGAGTGCCCGGAGTGCCCACACTGAGCACATCACACCACTCGGCCATCAGCCCGGCTGCACTTGCCGCAGGCTGCCATCTGGGGAGAGGGGGTAATTGGGGGGCTGCAGGAGAGCTTCCACCCCCAGAAGCCCGCAGAGCCAGCCCAGTCCTCCCTCACTTCCTTCCACTTACCCGTCCCTAGCCGCTTTTCTTGATGTACAAAATAAAGGACAATTGTGTTCAAAAATGGAATCTGTCTTTATTGAACAAAACTGGGGGAGACTGGGAAAAGGAGGTGGGAGAGGGGAAGAGAGAGGGGAGGGCAACTAAAATGATCAGGGGTTGGGAACAGGTCCCATATGAAGAGAGGCTAAAGAGACTGGGACTTCTCAGCTTAGAAAAGAGGAGACGGAGGGGGGACAGGATAGAGGTCTCTAAAAGCAGGAGTTGGGTGGAGAGGGTGCATACAGAAAAGGTCTTCATTACTTCCCATAAAGAAGGACTAGAGGACACCAAAGGAAAGGAATGGGTAGCAGGCTTCAAACTAGTAACAGAAAGTTGTCCTTCACAAAGCAAAGAGTCAACCTGTGGAACTCCTTGCTGCAGGAGGCTGTGAAGGCTACAACTAGAACAGAGTTTAAAGGGAAGTGAGATCAAGTGATGGAGGTTGGGTCCATGGAGTGGTATTAGCCAGGGGGTAGGAGTGGTGTCCCTGCCCAAAGTTTGTGGAAGGCTGGAGAGGGATGGCACGAGACAAATGGCTTGGTCACTGTCTCCGGTCCATCCCCTCCAGGATACCTAGTGTTGGCCGCTGTCGGCAGACAGGCTACTGGGCTAGATGGACCTTTGGTCTGACCCAGGATGGCCATTGTAAGCTCAGGGCTCAGGGTCGGGGGTCTCAGTGGACCCCCTTGTTTTTCATGCACACCTGCTCCTGGGTGGCCAGGCTGGCAGCTCTCCTGCCCAAGCTGGCCACTTTCCTGTGCCTAGTGCGGAGATCGCGGACGAGGTCCACGATGTCCGCACTAGCCCAGGCGGGTGCCCGCCTCTTGTGCTCCCGGGCAAGCTCCCGGGAGCCGCCAGCCTGGTCCCGGGAAGAGGGGGAGGGCTGGCGGGCATCCGGTGGCTGGCTCGATCCGTGCCAGGTGCAGGGTCTGCTGGCTGGGTGCTGGTAGGCTTGCACCTGGCACGGGCACCGTAGCCAGCCCGTGCCCCTTTAAGAGGTCCGGGGCTGGGAGGGGGGCAGACGAGTTTCCCTGGTGTTGGCCAGAGTGGCCACCAGCGAAACCTGGGAAGCCTTAGCCTCCCACTAGTTCGAATTAAGGGGCCACACACCCCTTAATTCGAACTAGCTAGTTCGAACTAGGCTTAATCCTCGTAAAATGAGGTTTACCTAGTTCGAACTAAGCGCTCCGCTAGTTCGAATTAAATTCGAACTAGCGGAGCGCTAGTGTAGCACCTATTAAAGTTAGTTCGAACTAACGTCCGTTAGTTCGAACTAACTTTGTAGTGTAGACATACCCTATGAGATGGACTGAGGTAGTTATAACCAGCTAAATTAACATTTTTTATCATTATGAACCTGGGTTAGATCTTAAGATGTAAACAGATAGACATATTTCTATAACTTGTATCCAATTGTATCATGTCAATTACCAGTTCAATTTTATTATATTACATTTCATTATACATAATGTACTTCCTTAAGAATGAAAGAAAGTGAAAGAAAGTGGGATTACAACTGTAAACAACAGTGATGGAATAATTTGTCTTTAGCACTTAGTCCCATGCTGTCTTGCTCTTCATAAACCACCCGTGCTTGCTCAGAACTTACACAGAAAACAAAAAGCACAGGCTATGAAGACGATTGAATTGCTAGTCACCATTGTTCCTCAAATGATTATACTCTTATCAGTGATGATATCCAGACATTTCAATGTGAGGGTATGAAGGCAAAGATATGAAGGCACTAACTTTACATGTAAAAAATAAGAAAGGGTATGTCTACACTACCCCGCTAGGTCGAACTAGCGGGGGTAATGTAGTAATCCGCAGTTTCAAATGAAGCCTGGGATTTGAATTTCCCGGGCTTCATTTGCACGAGGCGTACAGCTAGTTCGGATTACAAGCCTAATCCGAACAAGCTACTCTGTGCTGCGTGTAGCCGCGCGGCACGGGGTTCGAACTAGCCGGCATTTAAAAATGGCGCCGGCCGGCTTCGTGCAAATGAAGCCCGGGAAATTCAAATCCCGGGCTTCATTTGCAACTGCGGATGACTACATTACCCCCGCTAGTTCGAACTAGCGGGGTAGTGTAGACATACCCAAAGGAAGAGAAAGGAGTGGAATCACTTAAAAGCTGCACTGCACTCAAAGTAAAATGTCTACATTCATTGATTAATTTAACTCCTTCAAAACAAGGGATGAAATCCCAAGGTCCTTACTCAAGTTTCTTAGTTAATCAGACAAATGCCTAACGAAATTAATGAATCTGAGCTGAATATGATAGAATGGTGACTTCAGAGTTCTGGCCCTGTAGGAGGGACAGATACTTGCTGACAACTGCACAGGTGCCTAATGTCACCCCAAAATATGAGGATATTTGAGGCCCCCTGTAAAGTAGGGAGAGGCAACTATCTTTGAATCCCAACTTTATTATCCCCTAATCAAGAATAACCAATATTTGTCTTTAGCCAAACATAGTTAAAGGCCTAGTAAAATAGGTTTATCTTTTTCTAGGCTGTGGGAAGATGTGGCCATCTAGCTGATTCTTCTGTATTTTCAGTTCCCATCTCTTATGAAGAACACAAAAGTCATTCCTTATATACATTTATTCATTCGTGGGATGTGCTGATTTGACATTGCTATCTTTAAATACACACAGACTGTCTGGGTAAAATCTTCACTCTGATTGCACAATGTCGATTTGATTATACAATGCCTTTTTAACAGACATGGGTTGTTATAGAGATGTGGTAGATGTACAGACATTTTGATTATATAATGTTTGCTGCTTGCAATATAGGTCATGCGGGCTTTGGGCTACATAGAGAACAATTGCACAACAATTGTAATGTATTCAGACTCCAGATCAGGTCAGTTGTGAGAGGTTAGGTTACACTGTGGTTGGGGTTGCAAGGTAACATCCCAGATTGTCTCCCTGATCTAGAATTGGAAGCTGCTCAGAATCCCGTGGATATTTGCCATCCCTGGTGCTCATTAGGCCCCATAGGCTTCTAGCTATCTAAGGATATGTCTACACTTGCACGCTAGTTTGAACTAGGGATGCAAATGCAGGCATTCGAAATAGTCAATGAAGTGGGGATTTAAATAGCCCGTGCTTCATTAGCATGATCTTGCTGGCACGTTACTCCAAATGCCAGCTGTTTTGAAAGTGAAAGTGCGCACCAAGATGCGTTAGTTCAAACCAAACCCCTTGGTTCGAACTAATGTTATTCCTCATTTTTTGGATTGAACCAAGGGGTTTGGTTCAAACTAAAGCATCCTAGCATGCACTTTCACTTTCGAAACAGCTGGCACTTGGAGTAACGTGCCGGTGAGATCATGCTAATGAAGCGTGGGCTATTTAAATCCCCTCTTCGTTGACTATTTTGAATGTCTGCATTTGCATCCCTAGTTCGAACTAAGGTGCAAGTGTAGACATACCTAAGAGCATAAGTAGGGACAGGTTGAAAGTAAGGCCTCAGTTCTGCCCCCTCTTCAGTACCCAACATTGATGTCTTGGTGCAGTGTTCAGTATGTCCCATTTTCTGAGGACAATGGAGCCACTGACTCAGCAAGAATTCCTTCTGAAGTCACTAGTCACAGCACTGCCTCTCTGAAGCACTGCCTCTAGAAACTGCCACAACACAGGACAAAGTCCAGGTATATCCCTGTCATGTGTATCAATACACCAAATTGCTTCAGATCTTCAAGGTTATGGGGATGGTCCACTGTGATTAAGGGTATGTCTACACTACCACCCTAGTTCAAACTAGGGTAGTTAATGTAGGCAATCGAAGTTGCAAATGAAGCTCGGGATTTAAATATCCCAGGCTTCTTTTGCATCTTGCCCGGCACCACCATTTTTAAAGCCCCGGTAGTTCGGACTCCGTGCCCGTGGCTACACGCGGCATGGAGTAGGTAGTTCGAATTAGGATTTCTAATTCGAACTGCCGTTACTCCTCATTCCTAATTCGAACTACCTACTCCGTGCCGCGTGTAGCCACGGGCACAGAGTCCGAACTATCGGGACTTTAAAAATGGTGGCGCCCGGAAAGATGCAAATGAAGCCCGGGATATTTAAATCCCGGGCTTCATTTGCAACTTCAATTGCCTACATTAACCACCCTAGTTTGAACTAGGACGGTAGTGTAGACATACCCTAAGTGACCATGTTAATGAAAAACAAAAAGGTATCCAGTGGAATTAGCGCTTTAGGGCATAAGCTTTCATGAGATATAACTCTTTTCCTCATATTCTTAAAAGAAAAGAAAAGAAAAGAAAAGAAAAGAAAAGAAAAGAAAAGAAAAGAAAAGAAAAGAAAAGAAAAGAGGAAGGGATTAGGAGATGGGAGTGTGACATCAGTGCTAATTACATCAGAGTAGGACAAGCTCATCACTCAATAAAAATACACCATTTTACAACCAGCTGAAGATCAGCTCTGTAATGTTTAGGTTCCAGGTCTTATTGCTAGATTTTATTCTCAACCTTTTCTCAAAGGCAATGCCTAGATCTAAAGTATTCAAATTGTCTAGAGGAAATGTAGCTAGGAAGGTATTTCATAAAACATAAAGCGTATCTCCACAGTCTTTCATACTCATTTTTTGCCACCTGTATATTTACATTAATTGATATACTTTCATAGGTGAATGGCAGTGAGAACAGCTTGGGTTTGCCATCACAGATATGTATATTTTGCTAAGGACCATGAATTGCCAGCAACATTTGGAGTAATGAGGCACAGCTAGTTAGAATGTTTGTCTGTTTAAATCAAGCTGAACACACAATGATTTTAAGAAAATGTTTTAAAACCAAAAGCAACCGATTACCTGCTATTACCCCTCAGTATGGCATCAGAATGACTAATATGAATCCTATTATTATATGTTGGTGTATATCCTGTCCATAAGAAATATAAGGCTACCAGTCCAGTCATCTAGGGTACATCTACACTGAATGGCTATTTCAGGACACTGAAGGTATCCCGAAGTAGTAATCCCCATATCTACACAAGCCCCATTATTTCAAAATATTTTTCGAAATAACGGGTGCACTATTTCACCGTCCCAGCAAACCTTGTTGCATGAGGGTTAAGGGATGGCTCGAAATACACGTTATTTTGAAAATTGGCACTGTGGAGACACACCAAATTTCAAAAATTTCAAAATAAATTCGAAATAAGATACACAAGTTGCATAGTGCAAATTGCATATCTTATTTTGAGTTTAGGGTGGTGGGTAGACGCACCTCTAGTCATAATGCAGTGTAATACCATGAGAGAAATCTAAGTTCTGACTTCTACTACAATCCTTCACTAGCTGAGGTGAAGTGACTGGAAACATTTATACTTGCCAGTGGCGGGAGTGTCTCATACTGTGTCCTAGTTATCCAAGGGGGGAATGTGGGAGTGCAAGCACTCTTCAGTCAATGGCATAGTCCCAAACAAAGACAATGAGGAGACTGAGAACATAGATTCCAAAAACTAATGTATGAACTAGAAATAGGATGACACAAGATAGTATAATTCACATACCTCAGAAATCAGTTATATTATGAAGGGTCTGTACATATGTCAGCTGTATTTCTTTCCCAGGGCTATCTGAGACCCTTAGCCCCCTTCTCACTAATCTGACAAATCTCAGAATTCTCCTCCACCCCTAATCATTTGTCTTTCATCAGCAATATGCATTGTACACACATATACCTAAAACATAAAAAGGGGTGTACAACACTGGGAGTCAAGGGTTGTTTGCACCTAAAAAGACAAATCTTTCCTCCACCCCTAATTCCTAGATGCTCTTGAATTATTACTGTCTACGTAATTGTATTGCTGAAAACCAAAACAATGCCCCTGGAAAAGCAGTTCTTCTGGTGCCTTTGAGCTTTGACGGTGTTTTTGGCATGGTTCAAGTTATTCATCATCGTGCTTTATCTTTTCTCTTGGTACAGAAACAGGAATGAGATTGAGCTTAATGTTTGGTCATTTACCAATTTGGCATTTTGGGGACAAGTCTGTCTTTTGGGTTTGATCCCATTTCTTCGGTGACATAATAGCCATATAGTAGCAGTACTGAAGTTTAGGGTTTGTTATTTTTGGCAGTTTTCAGCTTAATCCAAAATGTCATTAGTGAGCATTGTGTATTAATACTGTGGGGAATTTACTTTGTAAAGCTTAAAGACAACTTTTTTGTGAATAGCCAGAGCACAAAGCAACAAAGATTTTATCTAGTTAAGAGAGATGTTTTTTTTTTCTGTGCTATAAACTCAACATGGCTGTTTATCTCCTGAAAATGACATCCATTCATCTACTTCACATGCTTAAATTTAAGCACATGCATAAGGATTTTTTCTGGATTAAAAATTGGTTATGCAGTGTTTGTGTGAGTGTGTGTTTGCATAAATATTTTTTTCTACAGCTAATGACATCTGATTTGAGGAAAAAGTAACAGAGAATATACATTTTGATTTAGGGAAGCATCCTTATTCAGGGTAGCATCTATGCATGTTCTTAATCTAAAATATATGCTTAAAGCCAAAGGACTTCTGATAAATCAGATTTGCTAAATCCTTGCATAAAGTATAAAAATAAAGTCTGAAGCCCATCCCTTAGCCAGGCTACAGAACTCAGTCTATTTTGTGTGACTATTTTAAAGCTAAGCATATGGTTTGTAGTATTCTCCCATAATGACATGCATCCATGCACCCTAGAATTTGATCATACCACAGTCAGACCTTTTATAGTTTAGCCACTGCCAAGTTTAAAGCAAATGCCATATAGAGAGGAATAATCTTCGACCTTTGTGAGGCAAGGTCAGACAGGTGCATACTTGCAGATTGTTAACCAGAATGGGAGATTAGAACAGAAAGTTAGGGAAGAGAGTGAATACAGAGGGATCTTGGTTTAAGTGCTCCCGCACATTGTTGTTATAACTGGAAATATTTTGATGATAGGAGATAAGGAGTCATTTTGCTGAAATTATCTGAACTGGTGACCTACTAGGAGTCACTATAGATTATGTGCTTTGTTTGAAGTTAGCTGTATAAAACCAAGGTGAAAGAATATGCTTTGGAGCTGTCTGAGGGATCTTTTTTTAATGCAAGAAGCTCACGTCTAAACTGCCCATCAGCTAGTTGGAAAGAGGGCCCTTGCAAGCCTGGCTGGTAATCACTTGAAACCATCTCAGACTATGGGTTATTCTATCTGCAATGTGTCCTAAAACTTTTGCCTATGAGCGTGCTTAAAGCTGAATAAATACAAGTTTTAGTTATGAGCGTACTTGCTTCTCTTAATGATATATCAGGTAGATGAGCTGTGGCCCATATTAATTTATTCCTGACACCGACTGGAGAGAAATAGTTAAGGTACTACTGCTTGGCTTCTGACCAATCCCAGCTAGCAGATTTGGAGAGCCAGTTACCAGGACTGATGGAGAGGAAAGGGAGTATTGATGCAAATGGATTGTTTGTTTTCAATAGGAAAAGCAGACAACAGAGCATAGTCGCAACCTGTAATTTTCAATTTTCTTGTACTTCATTGATTTATAGGTACATTCCACAAGTTATTCACGGCTCAGGCTATTAAGCCTGGTTGAGTGAAAAAAAAAGTGCCAGAAAGAAAGGAAACATGAAAAGTTAGAGATTGTGTTGGAAACCAGCTTGATTGATATTGTATGGAAGCATAGTAATTTGGAGGGTCTTTTTTTGGAAGCTTGGAAACTTTATTGGCCCCAGAGTGTTTCTACAGTTCTGTCAGCAATGGGAACCTGGGTTAGTGTGAGAATATAAATGGTAGCAATGATTTTAGATGAGGTGCTAAATGATTCAGGCAGGACACCAGGAATGTAAGACTAGATTTTGCTAGACTTCAGAGTTTTTCCGGGATACCTCTGGTATCCCGGAAAAGCTCTGCTGCATCCAAGGAATGTGTCTGCTTTTCCGAAAAAAATTCAGAAAAGCAGAAGCGTTTTTTCGGCATCCCTGTAAACCTCATTTTACAAGGTAAAAGGGATGTTCTGAAAAAGCGTTTTTTTCCAACATTTGGCCCAGTGTAGACGGGCCAAATTTTGGAAAAGCATCTTCCAAAAAAAGAATTGGAAAAAGATACACACAAATTCCAGTTTGCAATTTGCGTATCTTTTCCTGAAAAAAAGACAGTGTAGACATAGCCAAAGTTGTGCTCTCAAAGCCATGTTGGGAGAGCAAAAAGGAGTAGTGTCTGTGATCAGAGGGAGTCGTAGCTTAGTGTGGGGGGGGAGGGTCAGAGGGTGATCTTTACCTGTAAAGATCTTCTCATTATGAGTATGAGAGGGATGGCTCCCATGAGCTTTCTTTTCTCTCAGGCACTTCCAAACAGTCCTTGCTTGAAGCTCTGGAAAAGTTGAAGATGCCCATGCCCATCACCCCACAGAACAGAAGATTGGTCCCCAAAGCCAAAAAGGTAACAAAAAAGGGGAAAAAGGGTCAGAGGTCTTGCTCTTCTCCCCAACCAACCTAGAGCTGCAGAGAAATTGGTTGGCTCATTAACCCAGAGCACAGCCTTGGGATGGCTGGTAAGGATAGCTGGCACCTCCAGTCTCAGATGTAGTAGCAACACCCTCTCACCTTGTGGAACCATGATATGGGCTAGAAGTACAGGTTCCCAGACACTTTGGTCCATAGAGACACACTTCTAGATTTGTTACTGTTTTCTGTACTTTTTCATGGCTTAAGTTTCGCTCCTAAATTATTGTTTTCTCCCCTCCACTTTACCCCTTTGCTCCTTTCCCTTGGCTGTTTTTCTTCTTTTGTGTGTTTTTGTTTTGAGAGTTAAGGGTTAAATTCACAGTAGGCTTTACTGAAAGTATCTTACTGTCCCTGAAAATGTGGTTGCCAATGAATAAAAATGCTGCTCCTGATCCTGCTTGGAAGCAGTTTTTAGAAAAGCAGTAAATTAATAAAAGAGGGATCGAGCCCAGAGCTATTTATTTCATAGCCATAAAGATTTCTGGCTCTGCATGAAGCAACCTCATTTAAGGCAATAGCCCTCCCACATAAGACCTTATAGGAAGGTGAGGACTAATGAGGAGAAAGAAAAGAGAAGAGCTACAGGATTTACACAAATCAGGACAGGGCCCTGATCCCTTGTGAGAGGAAATTTGGAGATTTGCACCTAATGCAGGGGCCACTGGCCCACAGAAATGGCATTCAGGGCCACATACAACTGAGAAGAAAGAAAAAAAGAAAGAAAACCCTCACAGACCTGGCTAAGAAGTAAATAAAAAGGCTCAGAGATGAGCGTTACCTGTTGTAGGGGGGAACCCTCAGACTTTTTGTGGGCAAAATGAAATCAAGTTAGGGGCTCAGTTTGGCCTGTAGGCCGCAGGTTATCCACCCCTGTCCTAGGGAATGAACCAAAGGAGTTTGTCAACCCTGGAACTGAGAACAAAGGGAAGAAAACAAGTGCCTCATTAGATTCCCCCAGTCTGGCCAATGATGAGTGGAGGAGGGTCATGGTTCATGTGAAAATTGAAGGAGGAATGCTCAGATAGACTTGATTGTTAGATATATGTGTCAGTTATTCCTTGATGAGTACCCATAATGAAAACCTGTTGGAATCTCTGACTGGAGTTAACCTTATAGGGGTATGTCTACACTACCCTCCTAATTCGAACTAGGAGGGTAATGTAGGCATACCGCACTTGCAAATGAAGCCTGGGATTTGAATTCAAATCCCAGGCTTCATTTGCAAGTGCGGTATGCCTACATTACCCCGCTAGTTCAAACTAGCGGGGTAGTGTAGACATACCCTAGGAGTTTAATGAGGCATACCATATTGTTTGCTTTTACAGAAACTTTCTGTATTATATAGGGAAAAGGAAAAAAGGCAATTTAGTTCATTGGATTTGGGAGGAGAAGGGATCCAGGGAATTGATGTCTTGAGAGAAATAAGGGTATGTCTACACCACAGAGTTATTTTGGAATAACCAATGTTATTCCAAAATAAAATAGTTCATATCTACACTATAAGCCTTTACTTTGAAAAAATGTCAAGCTGGAGGACTTCTTTCTTCAACTCGTTGTAACCCTCATTTCATGAAGAGTAAGGGAAGACAAAGGAAGGATTGGTGAATCAATTAAACTCCAATAATGTTACTCTCTGGACAATCCTTAAAAAAGGTTGGCAGGATTTGGAGGCTGGGAGTGGATTTTCCTCTTCTTAACTGCTTACTCCAGTGATTGCCTACATTGCGGCTAAGTACCAGGAGGTGATGGCTTCTGTGGATGTTTTCCGTTTTGGATTTGGCTGATGATTTCTTTGCTATCCCTTTATACCAGTACAGCTAACACAAATTGGTTTTTACCTTCCAATAGAAGCAGTTGTGTTTTGCTAGACTTCCCATGGGCTGGAACAATGTCCCATTATGTATTATGCCATGTAGACAAGATGTGGGATGAGATATCTGAAAGGGACAGTGTAATTTCGTATAAAGAATTTGGAAGTATTGGACTGGCTGTTACAAAAGATTCAGGAACCTGGATTTAAAATAAACCCAGAGAAGGCCCAGTTGTTCTTCTAATAAATAAGTAACTTTGGGACTGGTGGGGTGCTCCCAGGAACAACAGCGAGTGGAGCTGATTCTTAATTTTTCAGCTCTTGCAGACATCAGAGCTTTTAGATTTGTTTTGGGAATGGTTAATTTCTCCTGAGATTTTATTGAGGGAACATCAGAGAAAGCAGTCTCACAGCCTGAATTGTTAAAGGAGGGAGCAAGCAAGTAATTGCTTCAGCTGGCAATTACTGAAAAGGAGATGGAAGCTGTGCTGAGTCAGAGCCATGTGTGTCAGAGCCATGGAGCAGGACTTCATCCTGTGGCTTATGCAGCCACAAAACCCATTATGAAAAAGGACATTCTGTCACTTCTTTGGGCTTTGTAGCCTTGGAATATTGATGGGCTTGTCCCCTGTATTACTGAAAATTGCCTGCTCTCCCATGAAATATGTTCTTACTAGGAATGTAAAATCCTGATTAATCAGTTGACCAGTTAAATGTTAGGTTAACCTAATGTTTAACCATTTAACTGACTAAGTAGGATCCCAGTCCCATGCTCCCAGCCCTGGGATTGAGGCTGCTGTTGGCAGGCTCCCAGTCCTGGCACTTAAGCGAAAGCTGCCACCTTTGGGAAGCTCCTGGTGCTCCAGCTAGGACTGCCACCACCTCCTGACCCACGCTTGGGTACTCTTCCATCTGCAGCAGCCCACAGACAGGGGGTTGCTCCTGGGCACCAGTTAACCAAGTACCCAGTAAGCATCACCCAGTTAACTGGCTATCTGGGTCACACTCTTAGGCTACATCTACACTGCAACACTATTTTGGGATACTGCAGTGTCGCAAAATAGCTATCCTGAGTCTACACAGCAAGCATGTTATTTCAGGCTCTCTATTCCGATGTCCCTGTAAACCTCATTCTACGAGGAGTAAGGGACATTCCGGAATAGAGCTTTTTTTTTTCAAAATTTGGTGCTGTGTAGACAGCACCAACTGACAAAATAAGCTATTTTGAAAGAGCATCGAAATCGGATACACAATTTGCATAGCTCACGTTGCATAGTTCATTTCGAGTAAGTGCTGTGTAGATGTACCCTTAGTGATTACTGACATGATTAATAATGGCCACATGTCCAGCCCTAGCATCCCTAAGTAAATCAGGACTGATGAATTTGCTGAGCCTCAAGCAGGTGCTCAAAGAATAATTAAAAGTTCAAGAGCCAGACAAAAAGGGATGGGGGAGGAGGGACACAGGCTTGACTGTGTCTGAGTAAAAGTTAGTAAGTTTAGTGAATGTCAATTTTGAGGACCCAGGAAGCAGGGGACAACGTTGCCATTTTTCCCTTATATTTTGCCACCACTGGGACACAATGGATTTCCAGACCTTCCTCCTTTCTCCAGACTGTTCAAGAGCAGATTTCATGTGAGTAGAGGAAGATAACACAAGAATCTGGGAGTGCAGATGGGTAACAAATTCAGGTTCTTTTCTGCCTTGAGAAAGCCAGTGTATTCACTCATGGACTGATATCCCAATACATCCCAAACATAATTTTGGGATGTATTGAAAGTGGGTTTATATAGAGAACTTATAGTATTATGGTATTTGTTACCATATTATGATGGTATTTAGACTGACATTTGTCATATTAATCTACAAACACTAAAGTTAAACACTTCAAAAATCTGCTTCCTAACTTGGTAATAGACGGCAAAACCAACTGATAAACCCTACAAGGAAGTGTCAAAGTCAAGAATGTAGACTCCTACCATCCCAAAAGAAAAGAAAAGAAAAGAAAAGAAAAGAAAAGAAAAGAAAAGAAAAGAAAAGAAAAGAAAAGCCCATGATGTGTATGAATCTCCAGAAAGGAAGTCTCATAGTACATGTCCACACAGTTTTCATCCACAATAAGATCAAGAATGATTTACCAAACCTCCTCTCCCTAGCTTTCATGATATCCAGATACATGAGAGGAAAGCCTGACAAGAAAAAAAAAGTTTGTGTTAGATAGATGGGCAAGAGATATGGGGGAAACTAGAACTAAGAAATTTTAGCAATAGACCTGAGAAAAAATTTAGTGATAGAAAATAATGATTTTACAAGAATACAATAAATAAGGACCAATAGAGATAGGGAAATGACAGAATCATGAGAGAGATAAAAACATGGAAATTCTAAGTAATGCTGCAAGTGAAGAGAGAGCTGCTGTGATAAGATTCATAAAGAATTTGGTCACGGATATTAGATAACAAAATAAATTCATTATATAGTGAATGATGTTAAGGAATTCCTATGAGAGGCCCTCCCAGCAAAGGGGAATGCACAAATATCTTCTGGTAACAGGGAACATTGTGTAAATGAAAAATTCAAACTCCTACAAGCTATAAGTTGGAAAAAGACGTTATTTATATTTAAACCAACCTTCAGCTTTGTAACCTACAATTAAGAGGAAGGAATGAACAAAGATGACACTGCAATGTATGGGTGATGAACAAATCTCAGAGGAAGACATTTTTGCTTCCCTGTCCAACTCACTCTATGGGGCATGTTCTGATACCCTTACTCAAAAGAAGTAGCACTGTGATTCATAAATAATCCCATTGAAGTGTCTAAAGAAGTTTTAAGAAGAGCTCCTTTCAAAGCTACAAATATATAGGACATGATCTGGAGTCATATTTATGTTTTAAATATGTATATTGTAGACATGCGTGTTAGTCATCTGGTTTCTAGGTTGATTTTGTGTGATGAATTATGATAAAAAATCTGATATGAAATATAAAATAAAATAATACAAAACCTTCCACTTTCCTTCCAATGTCAGTATATTCATTAAATATTTCCAGTGACATCATGAGGGACAGCACTAGCTCTGTGGGAAGCGTTATGAGCAGTTGCACAATGATAAAGTTCTTCGTGTCTGTGCCAAATACTTATAAACGGCCCAGCAGCCTGTTCAATGAAATAATCCAGAATGCTAGCATGTTGCATTTACTTCAAGAGTCTCTTGTGGAGAAATAAAAACACGATACCCTTCATGATGCCACCAGAAGGACAGGCATAAAAAGGATTTTTGTTTTCAGATTTACCATTTGCAAGGTTTGTTGGATGCAGTTTACTTGTCATCTTAGATTTAGCATAATGCAGATGCACAGCAGGGACTGTTGTCCTGCACACAGAAGCTGAAGCTGCCTATAGTCTTAGGATGCCTAATTCCCATGAAAACCAATGAGAAATAGGCATGCAAATGTCCTAGATTGCTTTGGAAATGTCAGCCAGAGTCATTAATGTTTCCATACCTGATAAGGGCAGCACCCTTAAAGCCTGTCTGCCCTAATGGACTGATTGTGAAACCTTTCCTAAACATTGTGGAGCTGTCATTCACATGAACAGATCCACTGAAGGCAATGGGACTGTTCCTATGGGTAACAGCTCCCCATTGTTTACAGTACGAAATGCATAGCAGGGACATTTGTCTTACAAAATACATGATTGCTTTGCTTGTCCTCTCAACAATGTAACAAATTTCCCCTGGTTGAGTCAATTTTATAACAGTGGTTGTACCTCCTGTTCAAACTGGGGAGAGATCATTGTACTCAGCACTTGTTCAGGCAGGTCAAAAATAGACTAGCTCTCAGATATTGCAATCACAGCCAATATGTGTATAATGCTTTGTATTAAAAACAGCCTCTCAGGCATTTAATAAGCATTGCAAGGTCAAGGCAATCCAAAAAATGGCTTCTTACTTTTTTTTTTCTTGGTGTAAATGCAGACAGTTACCAGCCATCTTTAGAGTCTCTCCTATCACAGAGCAATTACTGCTTCCTTCTCCCTTTCCTCTCTAAGTACAGAAGAATGTACAAACATGATGAGTTCTGTATCAATTTACATTTGTAAAAAAAGTGCATGCAGATAATTGCATTAAATCGGCTGACTTTTTAATGTTACTCGTGATTTATATTTTGAGTTATGTGTCAAAAGTGCATGAATGCTAGGTAGGTCAGGTATTTTGACTATTAGGTCAGCAATTGCTGATGCCATCTTGCATTACATCTTTCCCTGAAGATTTCTTCTGTGCTATTACCTCTGAGTCACAGCTGATTTGTCTTTCATTTTACTTGTCAGAGTATTCCCTAAAGAATAATGTCTTGTACACCTTCAAGATTCAGTTCCTTTAATGGAGGAAAAAAACAAATCAATGTACATGGCCCACAATGGTCATCTTTTTTCTTCAACCTTAAGATCTCTAGCTAAATAAAAACTGGTTACTATAGATCTTCCTATGACCTTGAGATCTGAATGAGTATTGGTCTAAATTATTTGGCAGTGTATATAAATAAATAATTGGGAACTTAGAAGGTTCTGCAAACTACTGAGTGGACTCAGTTGAACAGCTCAGTGACCTCTGTCTTCATTGCTTCATGCCCAAGGTGCAAATGTGAAGGAAAGTGGGTTTTGCATATGCTGTAATTTATTTTGATTCAGCCTTCGCCTGTAGTGTAGGCCTGGCCTTAGTATAAATCTGTGGTCTATCTTCCAGAGTTGGATATAGCTGGTCTAATGAAGACCCACTAAATTAAATTCAGAGGGCACTCTGTCAGTGTCTGGTACTCCTGCACCTGCGAGGAATAAGGGAAGTTGATGGGAGCTTCTGCTGTCTTTGGCCTCCTGCTGTGGGAATGGTGGGGAAACTTGAATAAAGATACATCAACTCCAGCTATCCAATTAACATAGATGGAATTTTCATATCTTGATTCTACCTTCTCTGTACTCAAAGAGTAGATCTGTAAAGTGAACCTGCGGTAGCATTTAACATTGTAGCAATTTATTTCAAAATGGGGGACTACAAAAATGGGGCAGTTAGTTAAACAGAAATTAAAAGGCACAATGCCTAGAGTGAAATCCCTACTAGTTGAATGGAAACTTTTTAAAAACACTCTAATAGAGGATCAAATTTAATATATACCCCAAATAGTAAAAGAACCAAAAAAGTGCCACCGTGGCTAAACAACAAAGTAAAATAAGCAGTTAGAGATAAAATGGCATTGTTTAAAAATTGGAAGTCAAATCCTAGTTTGGAAAATAGAAAGGAGTATATACACTGGCCATTGAAGTGTAAAAATATAATTAGGAAGACCAGAAAACAATTTGAAGAACAGCTAGCCAAAAACTCAAAAAGTAATAGCATTTTTTAAAATACATCAACAGTAGGAAACCTGCTAAACAACCAGTGGGCTCACTGTATGATTGCAATGCTTAAAGAGCACTTGAGCATCTTAAGGTCATTGTGGAAAACCTAAATGAATTCTTCGCATCACACTTCATGGCTGATGATATGAGGCAGATTTCCAAATCTGAGCCATTCTTTTTAGGTGACAGATCTGAGGAACTGTCCCAGATTCAGGTGTGATTAGAGAAGGTTTTGGAATAACCTGATAAACTAAAAAGTAACCCACGAATTCTAAAGGAACTCAAATGGGAAATTGCAGAACTACTGACTGTGGTTGTAACCAAGGCTTTAAATCAGCTTCTGTACCAAATGACTGGGAGGTAGCTAATGTGACACCAATTTTAAAAACTCCAGAGTTATTCCTTGCAATTACAAGCCAGTAAGTCTAACTACTGGGCAAAGTGGCTGAAACTATATACAGAATAGAATTGTTAGACACATAGATGAACATAATTTGTTGGGAATAGTCAAAATGGATTTTGTAAAGGTAAATTATGCCTCAGCAATCTACTAGAATTTTTAAAGGGTCAACAAACAGTTGGACACGAGGGATCCTGTGGATATGGTGAACTTAGATTTGCAGAAATCCTTTGACAAGATCCCTCACAAAAGGCTCTTAAGAAAACTAAGTTATCATGAGATAAGAGGGAAGATCCTTTCATGGGTTGGTAACTGGCTGAAAGATAGAGAGAAATGGGTAGGAATAAATGGTCAGTTTTCAGAACGTATCATGATATCTCATGATGTCCCCCAGAAGTCTGTACTGGGAGCAAGCAATCCTATTCAACATATGGATAAAAAATCTGAAAAAAAGAATAATCAGTGAGATGTCAAAAATGCAGATTATACAAAATTTTTCAAGATAGTTAAGTCCACTATAAGCAGACCGTAAAGAGCTTCAGAATGATTTCATAAAACTGGGTGAGTGGGCAGCATAATGGCAGATTAATTTCAATGTTAATAAATGCAAAGTAATGCATATTGGAAAACATAATCCCAACTATACATATAAAATCATGGAGTCAAAACAGAAAGAGATCTTGGATGAATAGTGACAGTCAAAAAAGCAAACAGAATGCTGGGAATCATTAAGAAAGGGACACACAATAAGAGAGAAAATATTATATTGCCTCTATATAAATCAGTGATATGCCTACATCTTGGATACTATGTGCAAATGTGATTGTCTCATCTCAAAAAAGATATATTGGAATTGGAAAAGGTTTAGAAAAGGGCAAAACAGGATTAGGTATATGGAACCACTGCCATCTGAGAAGAGATTAATAAGATTTGGACTTTTCAGGTTGGAAAAGAGATGAATATGGGGGGATATGACAGAGATCTATAACATCATGACTTGTGTGGAGAAAGTAAATAAGAAAACATTATTTACTCCTTTCCATAACACAAGGACTAGGAATCACCAAATGAAATTAGTAGGCATCAGGTTTAAAACAAAGAAAAGGAAGTACTTCTTCACACAATGCACAGTTAACCTGTTAAAATCCTTGCCAGAGGATGGTGTAAAGGCCAGGAGTTATAACAAGGTTCAAAAAAGGACTAGATAATTTAATGGAAAATAGGTCCATTAGTGGCTATTAACCAGGATTGGCAGGGATGGTATTGCTAGCCTCTGTTGTCAGGGCTGGGAATGGGAACAGTAGATAGTTCACTTCATGATTACCTGTTCTGTTCATTCCCTCTGGGGGACTTAGAATTGGCCTCTGTCAGAAGGTAGGATAACAGAATTGGCTGTTATGTTCTTAAACCCAATGTATCAGAGCACAGCAAAGTGCAAGTTATTGTAAATGGAGACCAGTAACATAGGGCTTGATTCTTTGAAGATTAACAATTCATAGTGTAGAGCGAAAAAACTCACAGGTTTTCTCACAGCGGTTTTCTATGCTGTAACAAGACCCAGTTTTGCCAGGTGCTGAGTACCTTTGGCAGTTAATGAGCAACACTTAGGCCCAGATCTTCAAAGTTATTTAACCAACTAAATCCCTTTGGGTATGTCTACACTGCATTCCTCTTTTGAGCGAAACTGCCAATGAAGTGTGGATTTGAATTTCCCATGCTTCATTTGCATAATCACATCCGGCCGCTTTTTTGAAAAACCCTATTTTGAGATAAAAATGCTGTGTAGACGCAGTTATTTTGAAAAAAAAAAAACCTTCTTTCACAATAACTGTTAAACATCGGAGTAAGGGTTATTTTGAAAGAAGGGGTTTCTTTCAAAGTAATTGCATCTACACAGCGTTTTTTATCTCGAAATAGGGTATTTTGAAAAAGTGGCTGGATGCAATTATGCAAATGAACCATGGGAAATTCAAATCCGCGCTTCATTTGCTATTTCGCTTGCCTGCATTTGCATTTCTCTCTCGAAAGAGGAATGTATTGTAGACACAGGGATAGCCCACAACATTTTGGCACCTGAGGTGGGGAGCTCAAATGATGCCCCCATGACCTCTCGCTTGGGTCAAAACTTTGAAAGGTCTCAATTCTGCCTTCTTCCTACTCTACTCTACCACCATCTCTGTGCATCTAGGGCAGAGAGAATATGTATGCACCAGCAGCAGACACAAATTTTCTACACTCTGGGGCCTAGTGACGCCCCCTTTTCACCACCACCACCAACAGTCTGGCACCTGAGGCAGAACCCTCAGTTTGCCTCATGGTAAGGCCAGCCCTGTGTAGACATACCCTTTGAAATAACTTGGAGGACCTGGGCCTACTGCTTAAAAAGTTGAGAGTATTCAGAATTACACTAAAGGTGCACACCCTCTTTTGGGTTTGGGCCTAAGAATCAGTTTGGGAAACAGCAGTGGAAACTTTCCTTTTACTGAATCACCAAAGCATGACAATCTGTTCCTCAAATCATATCAAACCAATCTGATAGCTCTCTTTGATAGGATATCAAGACTTGCGCATGAGGGAGAAGTGGTGGACATGATATATAACTAGACTTTAGTAAATCATTTGCATAACATTCTTATAAATAAACTAGGGAAATACAACCTAGATAGGACTTCTATAAGGTGTATGCATATCTGGCTGGATAACCATTCTCAGGGTGCATCTACACTGCACCATTATTTCAAGATAACTAGAGTTATTTCAAAGTAAAAATGTAAGTGTCTAAACAGCAATTCTGTTAATTCAAAATAAATTCAAAATAATGGATGGCTTATTCCAACTTCTGTAAACCTCATTCCACAAAGAATAACTCCTATTCCAAAATAGCTATTTCAAAATAAGGCGTGTATAGACATTCCATTGCTGCTATTTCAGAATAGCCCCTCACCAATGCCATTCTAAGTTATCTCTCCCCTGTGCCTCCTGGGGTTCTAAATCAAGATAGCATGTGTACATTAGGCCTGCAGTGTAGATGTGCTATTTTGAAATAGCTTTGCAGTGTAGACATACCCTCAAAGATTAATTATTAATGTTTCACAATCATGCTGGAAGGGCATAACAAGTGGGACTCCACAGAGGTCTGTTCTGGGACCAGTTCTGTTCAATATCTTCATCAACAATTTAGATTTTGGCATAGAGACTATGGTAATTAAGTTTGCAGATGATACCAAGCTAGGAGGGGTTGCAATTGCCTGGCAGAATAGGCTCAAAATTCAAAATGATACGGACCAACTATAGAAATGGTCTGAGGTAAATAGGATGATGTTAGATAAGGACAAATGCAAAGTAATCCACTTAGGAAGGAACAATCAGTTTCAAACATACAGAATGGGAAGTGACTGTCTAGGAAGAAA
The DNA here is from genome assembly GCF_052426305.1 of Pelodiscus sinensis. Lineage (NCBI taxonomy): Eukaryota > Metazoa > Chordata > Testudines > Trionychidae > Pelodiscus > Pelodiscus sinensis. The sequence continues at coordinate 92,023,488 of NC_143053.1, forward strand.
TATTGCTGAAAGGAAATCAGGGGTCATAGTGGACCACAAGCTAAATATGAGTCAACTGTGTGACACTGCTGCAAAAAAAGCATACATGATATTGGGATGCATTGTTCCCTGATCTAAGATTACTTGTTAATTTCCAATTACCACTTTTAGGGATGACAGGTTCTTTGTCCCAGGATCAGGCCCAGTATTCAATTATTCTATGATTGGCAGTCCTGATGTGCACAGTTGAAACTCTTATATATTTACAAATATACTTTATTAATACAGTTAGCACAGCCACAAACACCCCAATTTCATAAGATAGGGTGTGTCTAGACTACATGCCTCCATCGACGGAGGCATGTAGATTAGACAGATCGGCAGAGGGAAATGAAGCCGTGATTTAAATAATCGCGGCTTCATTTAAATTTAAATGGCTGCCCCGCTCTGCCGATCAGCTGTTTGGGCAGTCTGGACACGCCGCTGTTGACAAGGAAGCGTTTGTCGATCGGCGCAGGTATGCCTCGTGAAACCAGGTTTACCTGCGCCGATCGACAAAGGCTTCCTTGTCGACAGCGGCATGTCCAGACTGCCCCGATCTGCTGACAAACAGCTGATTGGCAGAGCGGGGCAGCCATTTAAATTTAAATGAAGCCGCGATTATTTAAATCACGGCTTCATTTCCCTCTGCCGATCTGTCTAATCTACATGCCTCCGTCGACGGAGGCATGTAGTCTAGACACACCCCTAGATAGGGAATGTACATCCATATTTCCATACCACATACTTACACCATTCCTTCTAGAACAATCTTAGGTGTTAGCTCATCATCTTTCTCATTACCTGCACCTTCCCCATCATCACCAGAGGCCATCATTCTGACCTTTCCAAGGACTACATCACCTTCTCCCTATCACCCCTAGTCTAGGTTCCCACTTTTATAATATGTTATGCTAAAGTAACATATTTGATGCATATTCAGTAGGGGATGTTTCTAGTGTTGAAGTGTCCTTTTCCTGTAGGTCAATGTATTATTGCTTTCAACTTATTATAATATATGTCAATTTGTTACCATGGGCCTTTGTGATAATCTATCATGTGCTGTGTCCTGATTACTCAGCTCAGCCTGAACTAGTTATTTTGGGATTTTTATATAATGATTCATCTGCTGAGTCTGAAGATATTTTCCCCTACCACCATCCTATTTGGGTGAAAGGTCCCAGACATAAGTTCCCCTTTTCAGTTGAGGGAAGCTATAAATAAGCTATGATCTGTGTCTGGGTGAGACCCATGTCTCAACCACAGAAAACTACTAACCTTAGCTTTTGCTGATCTTGCAAACAGCCTGTTACAGCTTTTAGCAGCTTTCGTGCGTTACAGCTCTTAACTATTACCTGTATACTAAATCTACTCATTGATATATTAATTGATTAAGCTAAATCAACACAATCATATTATTAGCACGACAGGCAAGCAACTTGATAGGCTATAGCATTAACAGGAGTGTTGTAAGCAAAACACAAGAAGTCATTCTTCTGCTCCACACTATGCTGATTTGGCCTCAACTGGAGTATTGTGTCCAGTTCTGATCAACACATTTCAAGAAAGATTGAAGAAATTGGAGAAGCTCCAGAGAAGAGCAACAAAAACATGTTAAAAAACAAAAACATAGAAAACATGAACTATAAGGTAAGACTGAAAGAATTGGTTGGGCTTGATTAGTTTAGAAAAGAGAAAACTGAGAGGGGAAATGATAGTGTTTTTCAAGTATCTAAAAGGATGTTACAAGGAGGAAGGAGACAAATTATTCTCTTTGGCCTCTGATGATAGGACAAGAAGCAATGGGCTTAAACTGCAGCAAGGGAAGTTTAGGTTGGACATTAGGAAAAACTTCCTAACTGTTATGGTAGTTAAACACCGGAATAAATTGCCTAGTGATGTTGTGGACTCTCCACTGGAGATATATTAAAATTAGGTTAGATAGATGTCTATCAGGAATAATCTAGATGGTGCTTGATCCTGCTATGAAGGCAGGGACTGGACTTGTTGATCTCTTGAGGTCCCTTCCAGTTCTAGTATTCTATGATTCCCAGGGGAAAAGACTGTGAAGATCTTACCCAGGGTTATATGATAGTAGCTATCTATCCATAGGAGACTTGTATTATAAGGCAGAGGGAGAAAAATTGTCCTCCTTGGCCTCTGATGATAGGACTTGAAGCAACAGGCTTAAACTGCAGCAAGGGACATTAAGGCTGGACATTAGGGAGGTTAAACACTGGAATAAATTGCCTAGGGAGGTTGTGGAATATCCATCACTGGAGATATTTAAGAGCAGGTCGGAGAGACATCTGTCAGGGATGATCTAGATGGTGCTTGGTGCTGCTGTGAGGGCAGAGGACTGGACTTTATGATCTCTCTAGGTCCCTTCCAGTTCTAGTATTCTAGGATTCATCTTCACTGTAAGGTACAAGCAAATTTCATTTTATTTTTCTAATAAAGACAGATAATTTTCATCAGTTATGTTGTTGGGTTTGTGTATGGATAATTATCCACTAGAAGCCAGACTTGAGACTATTGACTCATTTTACATAGATCACTTTCAAAGTATTATGCAATGACAACTATCTCCCCTACAAATCCAAGCAAATTTATTAGCAATTATTTTTTCAGCACTATAGAGGGGAAAACACGTATGCATTTTAAAGATAAAAGCAATAGTTTTGCATTATGTACATTTGTTTTCTAGATAAATATACAATACACTAAGGACTGTATTTGGTTTGCATTTCAATGATTGTCTTTTGCCTTATAGAATCAATTTTTTTCACTGTAATTGTGTGGAAAAATTTACCTCTAATAATTAAGCGGTTAATTTGTTGTTCAATTTATAATGATGCAAACAAAATCTGAAGAGTTTTTGGGACAGTTAGAGATAATATATTTTAATATACAGAATAGCTATCACTGAATATAACAGAATAATATTTAATGTGTCTTGTCACAATGGATGGCAGATTTTACTAAAATTTTGACTAATGAGTCCATTGTTTTCCATCTGAATTTTTTATCCAATAATATAATTGCTACTGATAAAAAAGTAGGAAAACACTTTCAACAAAGATGTCGAAATTATTTCCATTTTGACAATGAGCAATAGACTTCCCTCCCAGAAGTAAGGGGGAAATTCTCTACAGTACTTTAAATGTGAGCTACTTTTAGAGAAAGTGAGCTTGATATTTTCAGTTAATGAACTGAAAACAGTTTAGAATGAGTTCAGTTGACAAAGATATATTTTACCAATTAACAAATATATAGTAGGTAAATGATTTGTCAACTCACTTCAGAATGGTCCCAGAGGCAAAAGGCACAAATTTTCTTTAATAGAGAACATTATCTGCAGAGTATTTGGATGCTCTGTAATGTGTCTGGCCCCTTAACAATAATCACCCCCTACAAATCTAGAAGCATGCACAATAGTATTCTCTTACCCTAACTTGGAACTGAATTTGCATAAATGTAAATTGAATAAATGTATGTTAACTCTAAATGAATATACTTATCATAGACAAAATCTATGTTCAGATGTGTTTATGTATTATGGGGATCACCTTCCCTCCTTGGGTAGTGGGTACCATATTCTGATCTGGGATTAAAAAAGCATGAAAAGTAGGAGTGCCCCCTTATGACATAATCCCAAGGGCTTTACAGAGCTTAGGCAGAAAATCTACGTGTCATAATTCTTGGCCTGCTCTACTTCTATGTCTTATCTTGTGTGGCTACTATGATAATGCTCAGCCAAAGAGGTCTCCTCCAATGATTGGATATCTTTCTTGTGGTGTTTTTCAGCCTGTAGGAGTCATGGGAGGAATGAAGAAACTCCAAATGGCCATCTTTGACTTCTCTTTCATACCTGCAGTATTGGGCAGCTGTGCACAATTAATTCAATGTCCATGAGGCCCCTGCTATCTGAATAGTCCCACACAATTTAATAGAAAGATAGGATCTTCTTGCTCTTGGAAGGTATCAAGCATCCAGTCCCCAATCAGCAAAACATGTATTCACCTGCTTCACTTTCAGCAGGTGTGTGAGATGACATGGGGTTGATCCAGCGACAATTGAAAGGCTCTTCTTAACTTAAATAAGCTTTGGATCAGGCCCACAGTGAGACATGGAGAGAACAAGCAGGATATTATCGGCATGTTTAAAAGATGAGATTTTAATTTTTTTTTATGTAACATGCTGGCTGGATCTAAGTAGTCAAATAGAATTGTCTTTCTAAATGCAAGTAAAAACAGTAGATCTATGTATCTTTAAATGTATTATTGTTTGTTTGTTTGTTTTATTGAAATGCCATATAAACCAGCTAGTAGACCCAGAAAAAGGTAGAAATCCTTCAAACACATTGTATTTGGGAAGGCAAGCTTTATTTTTATTAGCAGGTATTAAATAACCTCCTGAGCCTCAATATGTTTATAAAAATATTCAGGCAATGGATCTATGACCAAAATTTTGTGATGGTTTTAAAAAACCCCACAGATATTAACAGATCATAAAAAGATGGTTTAACTTAAGATCCTTTCAATAATGTGAATTGAATGTTTCTTTATGCAGTTATTTTCATAGAAAGTAGCTAAAAGTGTGCCTTTTTTGGAAAGTTCCATCACACTTTAGACATTGTAAACTAGCATATGTAAAACTATTGAATGACTATAAGACTTGGTCCACAGCCCACCAAAATAACTAGAAAGATTCATGAACTTCGTTGAGTTTTGGATCAGGCTTCTATTCTCTATTTCTCTCAGGTGGTTCCATAGTAATGATTATCATTCTCTATTACACTCTGTAGGACTTAAGAATTTAGATACAGACTTCATTCTTTTCAGTTACATCTATTAATATCAATACAGGTGGAATGTCTCTAGTCTGGAACCCTCGGGACCTGACGGGTTCTGAATGAGAGAATTTTCTGGCCCACGAGAGGTCAATATTATCTAGCAGCATTACTAACACTTCCACTGCTTATAGGGCAGCAAGAGGATGTTTTGGGGTAAATTAGAGCTAAATAACAGCACCGAACACTGAGAGCAAGAATTGATGGCTATAAACAAACTGGCCCCACCCATGAAAAGTGGAAATTTGGCTAACTAAAATCATTCCAAATTATGGATATTTCTTGATGAGAGTGTTCTGGATTAGAGAGGTTCAACCTGTAGTGATCCCATTGACGTCATACAGCCAGAACAGAATAAAGAGGACCAATCCCAGAGTATCTACCCACTAAAGAAAAAAATGCATATTCTCCCCATTAATTATCTCTCAAAAATATCAGCACAATTTTTCAGCAGTCAGCTTTTTAATGTTCATGTTACACTCTCACTTGCTCACAGTACCATGAATATTTTGAGATAATGAGATTTTTAAAAGCAATAAAATAATTTCCAGGGCAGCAGAGTTAGGGAAATATTGAATGTTTTTGAAAGTGCCTCTATTATTTAGGCCCCAGTCGTGAAGTGAAAAAGTATGCAAGGTTAATATGTATGTGTGTAAATCTGTGCAGGATTGGAACCTAAAAAAGTAATTGTCCCAATTTAATAGGAAAACAAACTTGGAAAACATATGAGGATGGGAAATTTAAAATGTACACATTTTCTCTTACATAGTTATGTCCACAACATAATATATGCTATTTTAAAATTTATAAATGTGTAAAAACTAAACAGATGTATTTTTTATCCTTTAGATCAGAACTGTGTATCTATACTTGAGAGATCTAGATTTTTTTCCTTGAGAGAAAGAAATTGAGAGAGAGCCTGTGCATACATCCACAGTCAAATTCCAAAATTTGCCATCTTTGACATCATGATCAATGACCAATTTTCCTAAATCTTGGGGATATTTTTATTACAGTATGGATTTAGAAATCTAGCAACCAGAAAAGCATATTTATTTCCAGTAGAAAAACACACTTGTCTTACTATGTTTAATGTAGAGAAATTAGTACAAACATTGGTTACAAAACTTATTGTTGGTCACGTTCTCTAGTTAGAGGCAGATCAGGTGTGGATAGGTAGAAATATCCATCCAATGTGGAACTATTGGGCTCTATAGGTACGTCTAGACTACGTTTTTCTTTCAAAAGAAGATATGCAAATTCAGTGGTAATTTGCATATCTTCTTCCGATACATTTTTTGAAAGACTTTTTTTTAAAAAAGCAAGCAGTCTAAATGTGGTTCTTTCAAAAAAACACACACCCTTTTTTTGGAATAACCTTCTTCCTCAAAAATTGAGGTTTACAGGTTCTTTCGAAAAAAAAGTTAAAAAAAAAGAACATCTAGACTGCTTGCTTTTTTGAAAAAAACTCTTTCGAAAAAACAATCTGAGGAAGATATGCAAATTACTGCCAAATTTGCATATCTTCTTTTGAAAGAAAAACGTAGTCTAGACATACCCATAATAAGAGTTTCCTTAGGTTCTAAGCTCTTCAGACAATGGGGTCACCATTGAAAGACATGGAAAGATCCAAACACCATTGAAAGACATGGAAAGATTTGAATGGCTTTTAGATATACCTTAAGTGGGAAGCAGATCAAGTACCTATGCTGCACTTGTTCTGTACTAGCAGTCCCCTGCATATCTGAAGAACTCCATTGAATTCAGTTCAGTGTATAGCATACTGCAAGACTCTTCATCAGTGTACTTTTCTGTCCACATAGGCAAGCTAATATGACATATAATAAACTTTCCGAGTCTCAACAGGGCACAAACACACACCCATGAAAATCAGTTTAAATGATCAGATCCCTTATTTGTATGCAGGGAGAAGTGATTGTCCAGGAAATTTTACATTTTGGTGGGTTTATTCCTTACACATTGTTAGTCTACCTTTGTCTACAGGACATTTCCAAAATAATCCTTACTCCCAGAAGTACAGAATAAATGAGTTATTCATTGTCTCAGAATATAGCTGTAGTTATTCATTTGCTCATAACCTTTCAAAGAAATGTGTAACAGTCCCACTGAGTGTAAGTAGGTGCAGATAGAACCAAAATTCAGTACAAATTATATTAACTGTTTCCTAGGTTTTTGTAAAGGAAAAAATGGAAAACTATTTATTTAAAATACATAAAAATAGGCCTTGATCCATATGGTTAGGCACCCATTAAATTTAAATGGCTCCATGTAGAGACAGGGATCTGTACATTTTGATGCTCTTACAGCATTTGGGGTTTTACTTTCCTGTGTTTTGTACTTTTAATGTTATCAGAGATTGAAATATTTGTATTGGCTAAAGTACAAAAGCTGATTTTTAGTCATAAAAATTAACAGATTTTTTTTTAAAAGGAATCAAGTGGAAGTCAAATTAGGACACCTGTTTGGCACTTCACAAATAAAATACTTTGGAAAATCATATCAAATCATGGAAACTCAGTAGGTTTTCAGTTCATAAACTAGAAAGTAATCCCAATTATAAGGCATTGGAATTAGGTTTCTCAAATACTCATCAATTTTCTAAAATAATAATTATCATTAATGCCTGAAACAAATTTTCAGGACACCAGAAAACATACACATCATTATCTTAATCATCTAGATTGTGCTCTATTCTACTTACTGCTTATGCTTTGAAATGACATTCCTTTAACAAAATGTTAAAACTACAAGACATTCATTTTTCATACTAGTTTGCTTTTGAACTGCTTCAGTGGTTAAACTAGTAACCGCAGGTCCTCTAAAACCTTGTAATTGTACCTACTAATGAGGGCAGGGCTGATCAGCCTCAGGATGCCTTATTTAATGAACCATCAAGGACCAGATATGATAACTCTTATCAAAATGTTGAGTAGTGCCTCACTTTTGCAAATAGCCCTGTTATTTTCATCAAATAATGCACCACTCAATGTGAAGATTGCATCAATCTGATCCCAAATTCAGCCTTTCTTTTTGTCCCAGTTTTCTCATGCCTCCTTATAAAACCGTGTTTGTTTCTTCCTCGGAGCACAGCTACTGTAATTATTGTTTGTGGAAACAACAACATGGAACACTAAGAACAATGTGCCAAAGCAACCACCTGCCACATCAAGACTAAGAGCATGTTTATACAGAGACACTGTGCATGACTCGCCAATAAAATCCTTCTAAAACGAAAAAGGCGGGTTTTTTTTTAATGTAAACTACCTACGGATTTATTTACCATATATCTGTTTTTAGGAAAAGGTAAATGATTTTTTTCTGAAGTAAATAACAGACGCACTACCTGAGTGCAGTAAAGAGCTAAAAGCCATTTCATAACTCCCAGCTATTTTTCAACCTTCGCTGAGCAGTTCCTTCCATAGTCCATCAGAAATGAACCCCTAGGGACAGATGCGGTGGGAGTGAGCTTGAAGCAAAATCCTTTCCCTAATCAGCATTCCTCAAAGATAATTTATGTCAGCCTGATTTCCAAAGATTGGTTCTGAGATTGCACATATTTGTCTGGTTGTTTCTCCAGGTTTCTGTCAGAAAATTGCATGGCTCCTCAGTTCTTTTGAAAGAAAGAAGCTTGTGCTGCTTCACTATCAAATTAATTGAAGCCTCCTCCACCAATGTACTTTCATGTCTTCTGGTTTCCTAAAGGCAGGCTTCTCTGTCACATAATCACTCTGCTGCTATTCAGCAATTGACCTGATTCAGGTACTGGGAAAGAACAAGTGCTCCTGTGCAATCAAACTGGGTCCAAAGTATGCCGAAGACACCTTGATAAACTCATTTAATACCAGACAGTAATGCTAAGGCATCATCTAGTAAGGCAGAATGCACTGGGGGAAAGACATCCTTTGCAAGTGATTTGTTTTAAATCTGTTCATCAAGAAGGAAGCATGAGAATAAGGTAATGTCCATGCATACACTCTATGTATATTAAACATGCATGCCCTCAGGTATGACTGTGGGGATGTTAGCTGAGTTTGGAATCAGCATAAAATACAGACTTATTTGGGAAACTCAGAATGTCAGGTTTCTCAAAACTGACAATAGCAAAATCCACATGGGAATAGTTCAATGGCCCTTCCATTTGAACTGAAGTATAAACAATTCTAAACTTGTCAGTGAAAAGCAATAAACTCCAAAGAAATGTGTGTGTGTGTGTGTGTGTGTGTGTGTGTGTGTGTGTGTATGTAGAGACAGACAGACAGACAGACAGACAGACACACACACACACAGCTTTTTCTCTCTCCATATACATATATATAAAATCAAATGAAAAATTTCAGGCAATTTTAAATTATGTCTTTGTGACAAGCAAGACATAGTTTTATAGCACCATTAAATTATCGTACAGATGATTTATACCTGAAAGCTTTAGCACCAAGGTCATAAATGTGCTCCCCATGGCAGGAAGCAGAGAAGTTGATAAGCAGATCATTCAGGCAGTTTAAATATTCTCAGCCAATATAACTCTTAAAATAATCATGTTCCTTTCCCCCTTATCCTCCAGACATCAAATTATGTTATACATCAGACTAATACATATGGTACAATAAGAGGTAATCACTTGCCTGTAATTGTTGTTCTCAGAGGATATAAATCTCTAAGGATTACCGCCCCAGGGTCTGTGGGTCTGAGCCTTGGCCTGCCAAGAACTGCGCTAGCGCTAGAATTCTAAGATACTGGACTCAGTAGGAATAGCCTCAGTAATTATACTGGCCACCATGGTTCAATAACCAGTTCCTTTGTAGCAGGAAGTAAAAAATGTTTTCTATAATAATAGCTTACTTCGATGGAATTAAAAAAGCAGCAGGAAATCACAGAGCCCTGTGTTTAGTGGGGACCAGAGTGGTAATGTATTGGTAATGCTTTAAGATGTATATCTTCAGAAATTAACTATTACATTGAAATAATACTATATCTGCAACTCTCCTCTAGAAGGGCCCATTCCTCTGAAGCCCAACTTTTAAAACTAAATCTTTCCAAAGATCTTTTTAAAAGGAAAATATAAAAAAAGAGTGCAACAGTCAGTAAGAAGTAACAAACAAGGTGTGTGAGTTTTGAGTTAAGAATAATAACTACTTTTTAAAAAAAACTTGGAGGGATAGAATACTTCTTAAATCTGACCCTAAGGAATGGAAAAACATCAGTAGCACTGCCCTAGAAATAGCTCCCATTGTACTAACAGGCCAGATCTGAATCTGAACAATGCTTGTATCACTACTGTGGAATTCTCCTGGTTGGATACGTGTCAGTGGCTGTCTGATGTAACAACCTTGCCTCTCCCAGAATAGACATTTACATGACTTGCAAGTGAAAGGCCCACCAAGGTACAGTTGCAAACAAAGAGCCAATTAGACACGGTTCTCTAGGAGACAACAGAACATACTGATTTAGTGTCAAATCAAATAACAGATTGGGTGGATTTTCCTAAAGGCTTTAATCGTCTTTAGTTTAAAGAATCTGACTCTTTCCACACAGAGTTGTGGAAAAGGGCTTAGCTAGGAGGGGCAAAGACCTTGAGGAATATGTCCTGAGATTGATTAATTAATTACAAGAGTTGGTTTGGATTTTTTTTTAAACGAGAAAGTGCCAATTTATCAAAAGCCAAATTTTTTTGCAGGAATGCAGTAGAAAAGCATCACCAGGACATGGGAGACAGAACTTGAACCTGAGTGGCCAATAGATCTACTGCATGCCCCAGCCACCAAGATATTGGCCTGAATTTCTTGCTTTCTGTCTTCTCCTACCCCTTCTGAAAAACCTTCCATATATATATATATATATATATATATATATATATATATATATATATATATATATAGGAGAGTGGGAAAGTAAAAAATCACCTAACTTTGATCTACACTAGGGAATTATTTCAAAATAACTCTCCCCCCCCCCCTTATTTTGAAATAATAAGTGGTGTGTTCACATTACCAAGCTCATTATTTCCAAATAACAGACTGGTTATTTCAAAATCTGTACACCTATTTTCTTGGGGAATAATGCTTATTTCAAAATTTATTTCAGAATAGTGTCGACGCTCCACTGCTGCTATTTTGAAATAACTACTCCCTGGAATTATTCAAAGCAATTACTCCTCAGTGCTTCCTGGATCTCTAAGTTGAGGTAGCACGTCCACGATAATGGAGCCTGCCTCAGACTAATTTTGAAGCTCCCTTGCTGTGGGGATATGTTATTTCAATTTTGTTATTTCGGGAATTATTTCAAATTTAGTTATTTTGAAATAATTTCCTAGTGTAGACATGCCCCAAAGCAACTCTAGTGAGGAATAAACTCAGATCTTCTTCCTACCTTAATCTGTGATCTGAGTTTGGAATGTCACATTCAAAATATGCCCTTGAATTTTGTCCACTTCCCCATTGTTAGAATTCCCAGATTCACAAATTGTTCTATGCCAAATATACAATTTGTGTCATAAGTAATATTTATTTAGAATACAAGCTCTGTAGGTCAAGCAGTGTCTGTACCTTTTTAGGACAACCGCTGACCTTTAGCTGTCAATAAACTATCTTCCTTGTGAAAACTTTACTGAACCGCCCAATTTGCTAGCCCCTGTTTCATTGCATTACTTCTTTCTTCTTCCATCTCTTTCTTCCCTCTTCATTTGACTGTATTCTCACTATTGAACAATTCAACGCACTACAAATGACACATTTATAATTAGGACCCATTTCATTTGTTTTTGACTATATTAGAAAGAGATGGTAGCTTAGTAGCTAAGGTTCCCACTGTCAATTAAGAAAGTTTTGGGTTTGTATTTCCCTTGATTTCACACTAGAAGACTGTTTTAATAGGTATCAGATACTTTGAGTTAGGGAAATCAAAGATGGCTTGATATGATGCTGACTCTATCACCCCTTTCTCTACAATTGGTTGTGAAACTAACATGCCATAAACCCACCAGTCTGATGAGCTTTTGGCTTGGGGGAACTTTGACTTCCTTCTGGGTATGGTGCACTGACCCATGCAGTGGCACTTAGCTCACTTACAGTAAGAATGAGTTTGCTCTACAGCCTTAGCTGTGAAGTAGCTGGCTTTCTAGCTCATACTGTAGAGGGTCATGCATTAACCTACAGAGGGCCCAGGTTCAGTTCTGCTTGTCAGCAATGTTCAGACTTTGCCACTTTCTGAGTGGGGACACTACACATATGCCAAATGTTTCTTGTTTTAATATATGGAGATAATATTACCTTCAACATTTGGATTTGAAAATGATAGCTTTTTTCTAAAAGAAAAGAGAAATAATAAGCCCAGTAACTACAGGCAGTCCCCGACATACGCGGATCCGACTTACGTTGGATCCACACTTACGAACGGGGCTTTCTTGCCCCAGAGCTCGCAGGCAGCGATCCGGGGCGAGAAAAGCTGCTCCCGGTGCCCCTGGTCTGCTGGAGACCGTCTCCAGCAGACCAGGGGCACCGGGAGCGAAGCCACAGCAGCAGCGGGTTCCCGCGCTTCTGAGGCTTTGCCAAAGCAAAGCCTCAGAGGCGCGGGACCCCGCCGCGGCTGTGGCTTCGCTCCTGGTGTCCCTGCTCTGCTGGAGACCGTCCCCAGCAGACCAGAGACACCAGGAGCAAAGCCACAGCAGCTTCAACACCGCTGCGGCTTCGCTCTCGGTGTCTCTGGTCTGCTGGGGACCGTCTCCAGCAGACCAGGGACACTGGGAGTGAAGCCGCAGCTGCGGCGCGGCACCCCGCTGCCGCTGCGGCTTTGCTCCCCGTGTCCCTGGTCTGCTGCGGGGGGGGGGGGGTGCAGCTAGTGTGCCCCCCCCAGCAGACCAGGCTTTTGTTGTGGACCCTGGGGCAGAGCAGCTGGGGCGCTGCTGGTTGGTCCTGCAGCGCTGCTCTGGGCACTACTGGACCAACCCAGCAGCACCCCAGCTGCTCTGCCCCAGGCGTCCTGATTCAGCCGCTGCTGGTCAGTTTCAGCAGCGGCTGAATCAGGAGCGGTGAACCGAGGAGCGGTGCTACTGGAGCAACCCAGCAGCACCCCAGCTGCTCTGCCCCAGGCGTCCCCAAGTCAGCCGCTGCTGAAACTGACCAGCGCTGACTACAGGAAGCCCGAGGCAGAGTTGCTCTGCCCCAGGCTTCCTGGAATCAGCCGCTGATCAGTTTCAGCAGCAGCTGACTTGGGGACGCTTGGGGTTCTTAAGTTGAATCTGTATGTAAGTCGGAACTGGCGGTCAGTTTCAGCAGCGGCTGAATCTGGACGTCAGTTCCGACTTACATACAGATTCAACTTAAGAACAAACCTACAGTCCCTATCTTGTACGTAACCCAGGGACTGCCTGTACCTGGAATGGGGAAAAATAAGCAGATTCATAATCTCAGCCAGAATGATTTCCTATCCCATTGTCCCCTGAACTGAAAAGAGTCACATTTGTGATGTACAATTATGATAGATAAACACATGTTGGTAGGATTCTAACATAAAAGCAGGGAATCATTTAGGCGTCAGTCCTTGTTTTTTCATTAACCATTTTCATTTTGACAAGTTACTATGTGCCTTTGTTTCAAACTCACCTTTTATCTGACAGTTGTTGTTTTTTAAATAAAAGATAGAGTGAAAGAAAAGTGTCTTCTAATTTTCAGTCTCCGAAGATGCTAATCCTACTCAGACATATTCAGATCAGAAGAGCTGTGAAATATTCAATAATTTGATGAGAAGAAATGACAGCTAAACCTTCTTGACCTTTTATACAGGCTATTTACACAGTCTAGTAACACCTGCTTTGTAATTAATGTGCTAATCAAGGCAGCAGGGTTCACCAGTTACTGTATTTCACTACAGCATTCCAGATTTGTTGCCACAATTCTATCTCAATTAGTCACCAACAGCTTCTAATGTAGCCTCTCATTACAGAAAGAAAATTGCTTTCAGTCTAAATGCATCAAAGCAAAACAACCCTTTAATGTATAGAGAAGTTATTATGCATTATATTTAAACTGATTTTCTTTCCAATACAAATTTATGTGTGCTTAAAAATAGATACACAATGATGATATTTAAGTTTGCCCCCAAAAGACATGTTTGGGAGTAGTTCATAACAAACTGTCATAGCCGTAGTTTTGAAAGAGATGTTCCATAAATATACTGTTTGGTTAGGTTCTATATACACACACATATTCTGTCACACACACCATTTTGTCACATACTTCATGTCCACTTACAATATTAATACCTTTTGGAATTACTAAAATGTCACCTGGAAAGCAGAGAAAATTTTGAAAACTGTCATGTGGATAGGGTTCCCATGGAAACCAATTTCCTCAGTATCCATGTGTTCAAAACAGCTTCTGATATTTTTGTCTGGCTTGTGGTGAGAAAGCTGTAACAATAATTTTGACAAAACTTACACAATGTTAACATGATCACATCTCTGTATACAGCATTATCTGACACATAGAGCTACATGCAAGCTGTGTGACTTAGGAGCTAGAATATTAGACCAGAGAGTTGAGCTTTGTTTCTGCTTCTCCTGCTTGCTGAACTCAGAGAAGTAATGCAAACCTTAGTGCCTCCATTTCCCCATCTATAAAATGGGATAATGTTCATTTGTAAAGCACTTTGAGATTCATTGGTGAAAAAATTATATAAGAGCTAAGTGTTATAATGATAATCTGATCGTTATCCAACTGTATTTATAAAGCACTGACTAAAGTGCTATGTAGGTAGTGTAAAGTGGTGCCTGAGCTAACTAAAAAGCTGTATCACAATATCTGCAAAATGCTAAGTATTACCTATAATAAATAGAGGCAGGGTTACTTTAACAGAGCATTTGTAACAGGGTCTAATCTTTTTTTCCAATTAAAGTTGGCAAGTGAGTGCTATTCTTTAATTTTATTATTTGCGCTACAATAGCACCTAGTGATACCAAGGAAAATCTAGGGCCAATTGTGCTAGCTGTGCTTAGTGAGATACAATCTGCGTTCTTCAGTGCTTACAGTCTAAATAGACAGAACAGACAAAATTAAGGGAAAAAATGTACTGAGATGCCAAGATTAAGTCGTTTTGTGAATCCAGCCCTTAGTTTGCACAGTGCCTAAAGAACTCCTAGACACCCACCTGTTCAGAGGAATTCTCAGCCCTATATTAAGTAACTGGGCTCCTTGTATAAGTCTTGAGGAGATTTAGGCGCCTAAGAAAGGGATACTTGTAAGACAACAAGATGAGTGGGAGCAGCCTAAGCTTTCAAAGAGTGAAATGCAGAGGATAATGGAGGGACTTAAGGCCCATTTTCACAAAGGTACTTAGTCACCTAACTCCCATTAATCTGTATCTGGCTGACAGGCTGGAGGAAAGCACCTGTAGCTGAGCTGCTTGAGATACTCAGCCATGAACTCTCTCCTAGAGTTACACTCTTGAGTCAGGTCAATGGTTTTTCGTGAAAAATAAGAGACGCACCTGCCCCCTTACTGCCATTAGTGCAGTAGGGATGAGGGCTCTGGCTGGGTGTGTGGGCTGTGTGGTGCGGACAGGGATCCGGGGTTTCGGGTGCAGCAAGGAATTCCAGGCTGGGGCTGAGGGGCTCATAGTTCAGGAGGAGGGTCAGGGCTGGAGCCAGAGATTGAAGTGGGGGAGCAGGTGTGAGAAGAGGGCTCCAGGTGGTGCTGACTCATGAAGTCCCAGTACTCCAAGGATGGAGGAAATTTGTCCGGCTCTCTTGAAATGGCAGCAGTTCCCAGCCCATGGGAGCTGCAGAACTGATACGAGGCGGCACCTGCAGGCAGAGGCAGTGCATGGTGTCTCCCTGGCCACCCTTCTTGCCTACCTGCCTGGCCTTAAGCAACTGTCTCTTTAGCAGCCCAGTCTTTTCCACTGACCAGAAATGCCAGGGTTCCTTTTTGGCAGGGATTTCCAATCAAAAACCAGACACTTTGCAATTCTGAGAGAGGTGCTGAAGTATTTTTGTGACTTTAAGTGACTTCCCCAAGGTCACCTATGTTAAATGCTGATGTAAAGAACTGCCAGAAAAAGCCACTTTCAGTGAACAGATACAATTTTGATTAGTTCAAGAAAACCGAGGGACTATGTTATGTATTCATGAGCACTATCTCCTGCCAGTTTTTCTATTAAGTAGTAGGCCGGGATGGGAAACAATTTCTTTCATGAAATGTAACTCTTAAGGTTTTGGAAATTGTTTTAATTCTGCATTGAACAAAACTGAGCCGTGAAAATTTGTCATAAAATGATACCTATTATTTTATAAAACATATGAAAGGAGACCTATTTCACTACAGAATAATTAATAGCTCACTGATTATATTACTCATTTGGTACAAGGCTGCTACAGAACAGCTAAATGCCCTAACCACTGGTATATTGTCTGCCTCGCTCTCTCATTTTGTCCAGAAATCCCTTCCTGGACCTGAAAAATTATTGTAGCAGGAAGTTTCAGTGTCAATAGTTCAGTATTTTCTGGGGAAGGAAAAAAAAACAAAGTAGAAAAATTTCCTTCCTTTTAAATATTTACATATATGAAATGAAGGAATACTTCTGTATTAGCAAGATAGTCTATGGCTGAAGTATCTGTAAGAGTGTAATTTTCCATTATATTTTATGGGGGGTAGTTTGGATTCTGCTTTGGAGAACATTTACTCTTTTTTCCTGTTTCTATCTGTGCTGTCTGATTGCACTGCCAGTTTATACTAAGGATGTTAACTAGCAAATTAACATTCCATCGACTACTTGACTAATAGGAATTTCCATCGACTACTTGACTAGTCAATAGGCACTTCCGCATTCCTTCCACTAGGGTCCTTGTACAGTTTAAAGGAGGAATGCAGAACTCTGCGTGCAGCCCCGGGGCCAGCAGGAAGTTCTGCTGGATCTGGGATGTGGGTGCCAACTTGAAATTCACAAGAGTTGGAGTAGAAGGAGGAATAACTATTGCACAAAAATCCCCTCTGTTCTTTCAATTTTTTTGTGCAAACCACACTTGAGTTGTTGGTGCTCCACGAGTTTTTGCGCAAAACCAGCCTTTTATGTGCAAAAACTCTGTAGTGTAGACATAGCCTCAGTTTATCAGAACCAAGCATTTTCAAAATACAAAACTTTAGATTCTAGTAAACTCAATGGAAAAGAACGAACTGTGTTCCAGTTGCATCAGCGGATGTTTTCGTGTTTTTGGGCTGTTTACAAAGATTTTGATTTTTGTTTGTTTTATTTTTTGATATGAATCCTTGAAACTAAAGATATCACAATTTCTTATTCCCCATTTGTAAAGCAAAATGCTTGTATTCTATAAATACTTTATAGATCATTGTCCTAACAGATAAAGCACAAGATAGGTTACTAACTGCCACAACCCACCAGACCACAACAGGAAACGTATTTTGTGCATTTTGTCTGAAGAGCTCACTGACAGTTAGTGTTGATTTGAGGAAGATCCAGGAGACGGGAAAAGATAACCTTGTGTCCATTTTTTTAAATATGTAAACACGATGCCCAGAGTAACTATAGGGCTGAACATTTTGTATGGATTCTGGGCAAGATAACAGAGTGGCAGGTACAGAACACAATTTAGAAAGAATAAAAGGAGGGTAATATAATTAATGTCAATTTTTTATGAAAAAAGCTGTAATCTCATTTAAAAACTTTGGTTTAAAAAGATAATAGTGGTGACATAATATATTTAGACTTCTATCTGGTGTTTGACTTGGCACCACATGACACTTTGATTAAAAAAAATCCTAGCCCAGTATAAAATCGTAATGTCACATATTACATGAGTTTAAAGCTGGGTAACTGATACTTCAAAACGTAATTATTTATGGGGGATAGCCATTGAATGAGTGTATTTCTAGAGGGTTCCCAGAGGGATCAGTTCTTGGCCCTATCCTATTTAACACTTTTTCTGTGACCTCGAAGGAAACATAAAATCATCACTTACAGTCTGGAGAGGGTTCTAGGAACAATCATGAGAATGTTAAGGATTAGAGAACATTAGTGATAGACACATGGAGTTCAATCAATTTAAATAGAAGATTAAGTGGTGACTGATTATAGTCAATAAGTACCTATATGGGAAACAAATATTTGATAATGGGTTCTTCTGGAAAAGAAAAATAATAACATGAAATAAAAATAATAACATGGAAATAAAAATAATAACATGATCCAAGGTCTGAAATTTGAAGGTAGGCAAACTAAGACTAGAAATACCATACACATTTTTAATAATGAGCATAATTAACCATTGGGAAAAAAAAACTAAGGATTTTCATGAACTCTATATGTCACTGGACATTTTAAACATAAGATTGGATGTTTTTTCTAAAATAAACCAGGGTGGTTTTTTTTAAGAAGTTGACTCACCTATGTTGTACAGGAGCTAAGACTAGATGACAACTATTGTTCTTTCTGGTCTTAGAATATAGGAATTTATAATGGAACAACTAAAAAATAGGAAGGAGGAGTCATACTCTAGCACTTAATTCTGCTTCTGAATTTTATAGCACAAAAATAAAACTAGAAAGTTATTGCGTTTTGAGAAATAGTAGTTATTTTCTTTAAAATGATCTCAAGAGCAGATTGAAATTTTTAAATGAAAAAAGTTTTAATTAAAACTGAAAATTGTTTTTTTAATTGGATTTTTCATCATTAACTATTAAAATCACCAACATGTTCCAGTTTATGTGAAAATTACCAAAATGTTCCAGTTTATTTTAAACACTTGTTTATTAAAAGTTCAGTTCAGAAATGGCACAAAACAAAATATGTGAATTAGAAAATGGGTCCACTTCAGGCTCTGACAAAAACATGTTTTAAGGATTAGGTGGTTCACCATAATAGAACTTTCTGATGCTATCTTCATTCTTTCTGGTGCACAGACAAAGCCCTAATAAACCATTCATGTAAGTGAGGGGTATTTTTTATTCTTAAAATTGCTATGTTATCTTTTTCTCCATTCCAAACCCTGAAAATGCTAAAGAGACAATATCAATAAAGACAAATATATGCAGTACCAAAACTTACCATTGGGACTGCTTTAAAAGGTAATGTCCTTGGCCCCAGTTCAGAATAGCAATTAATTATGTGCATACATTTAAGCATGTGGGTCGTCCAATTGACTTCAGTGGGATAGCGCAGTGATTAAATTATGCATGTTTAACTGCTTTGCTGGATCTGGGGTTTAGTGAGGATTGTATCCTGTATATGTGACTGATTTGCAGTTACATAGGAAATGTAGCCTGGACCATTCATTATCAAGAACAGCTTTCTCTGCTATTCACCTTTTAAGCTGGCTTTGAATGCACTAAAACTGCAAGTATTTTTTTTCTGAACCAATGTTAGTTTCTGTCTATAACACACTGTAATGGACTGTATATTGGAATAGTAGGCAGTCAATATTATATTTTTCAAATAATTGCAAAAGTGAATAGAAATGAAAATAAGACCAATATTAATGGTTAGAGAGAGCTGTTTTCCTTGGATATTTTTCCTGCATCTCTCCCCTCCCCACATAATGTGAGTGACTTTGCTTCTCACCTAGCCATAAATTGAAATGAAACAATTAAACATGTTTAATTAGTATTCCCAAGGCCTTTTCAAAAATGCTGCAGGCACTTTAACCCTCACTGTACTGGCATATTCCAAAGTGGCATCTAAAAGAAAGCTTAGGATGATATGTGAAATATTTGAGTATGATTTTTAAAAAATTAATACATACATGAAGGTGAGGAAGAAGAAAAGAAAATATATCAAAATATATTTCTATTTTTTTACCAGATAAATCAGTCATTATAGTGCGACTCCTGTGCAGATGAAAGGCAACTTAAACATAGAAACAACTCATGTTCAGCTGCAACCAACTTCAGATTGCACCTTCCTGGTCCAGCACCCTCAGGACCTGATTGGTACTGAATGAGGGGATTTGCTGGACCAGGGGAGATCTCTCCCCTCCTGGCCAGTGCTAAACCACTGTCTCTCTCCTCCCCTGGCTTGGGCTCCAGCCCCCATCCTCCCACTGCTATCTGGTCACTACTTGGGCCAGAGCTCTCTAGCTGCTGATGGCCCTGCTGCGGCCAGGGATAGATCTGTCTGGCAGGGGCTGGATGTTGCTGGACCAGAGAGTCCAGATTAAGGGAATTACAACCTGTAGGTGAAGGACCTACATAGAATAATAATTACAGACTTTTAGCATAGTTTAAATTTTCCTAATATTAAAAGTCTTAGAGGGTTATCTGTGTTTTAATGACACCTTAGAAACAATGACACCTTAGAGACTAACAAAAATATATAACATCATGAGCTTTTTGGGTAAAACCCACTTCATCAGTATGATTAATGTCTACACTACAGTGTTAATTTGAGTTACCTTAATTTGAAATAGTTAATTCAAATGAACACATCTGCACACAAAACCTATTTCGATCAGGATCCAGGAGGCCCTGTGGGAAGGCATCCATCCCGAGGAGCCCTCAGAGCCACCCCAGTCCTTCCCACCGGGGGCTCATGCCACATTCCTCCCTCACATCCTTCCACTTACCCTCCCTGGCCCCCCTTCCTGATGTCAAACAAAAGACATCAAAAATAGAAACTGGGTTTATTGAACAAAACTGGGGGGTGGATGAACCTCTGGGAAGACTGGGAAAAGGAGATAGGAGAGTGGAAGAGAGAGGGTGGGAGAGGGGAGAGGAAAACCTGGGAGGAGGGAGCTGGAAGGGGGAAACCAGGGGAAGAAGGGGTAGGGGAAACTCAGGGCCCAGGCTTGGGGGGTCTCGCCGGACCAACTTGATTTTCATGCAAACCTGCTCCTGGGTTTGCATGTGGCCTTTGGTGGCCAGGCTGGCAGCTATCCTGCCATAGATGGCCGCCTTCCTCTGTCTTGTGCGGAGATCATGGACGTTGGGGGCATCCCCGCCAAACTTGAATAAGATCCATGATCTCCACCCTGGACCAGGAAGGTGCCCTCCTTCTCCAGCCCCTGTCAGGCTCCTGGGAGCTGGCAGACTGCTCCTGGGGAGCAGTGGAGGGCTGGCTGCCAATGGCTTGCTGGCTCATGTTTTGGGGCCACTGGGTCAGGGGCCCTGGTGGCCACTGCTGAGTCTGGGCTGGCAGGCTTGGAGCTGGCACAGGCACTGTGGCCAGGGTCTACCCTTTTAATGGCTCCGGGGCTGGAGGAGAGGAGAGTAAGTTTTCCTGGTTGTGCCCAGAGTGGCCACCAGGGCTCCCTGGGAAGGGCTGGTGGCCCCCTATTTCGAATTACGTGTTTACACAGCACTTAATTGGAAATAGCTATTTTGAATTTGGCATTACTCCTCATAGAATAAGGTTTAACAAATTCGAATTAAGTGCTCCGCTATTTTGAATTAATTTAGAAGTAGCAGTTTGCATGTATAGACGCTATTAAAGTTAATTTGAAATAATGACTGTTATTTCGAATTAACTTTGCAGCGTAGACATACAAGCTCACTCAGAGCTTTGTCTCTGTTCTGTGTAGTGCAGGTGTGCCAGCACAGAAGGCTTCCCACATTTGCTGCTCCTCTAGGTCAGTAGCTTCAGGGGGTAGCCGAGTTAGTCTGTTACAGAAAAATACAGCAAGCAAATGCTCTGGTAGTACTTTATAGACTTACAAAACATGTAGATGGTATCATGAGATTTCGTGGGCGCAACCCACTAATTTCACTGCCAATAACTCCCTCAAGAAGATACTGCAATATTTTTCAGTATGCAATTTATAATGCCTTTCTCTTCTGAGCTTAATTTTGACCAATGCACAAGGGAAATATAAGTATGTAGTTACAATTTAACGTTCATTGCATGCTATGACTCTGACTCTGACTCTGCATCACACAAATTCCCTGTGTGAAAAGAAGTCTTCAATTTATGGTTTGCCCCACCTGTTTCTTCATGTCAGAGCAGTGATGTGTAAAGCATTATTCATTAATGTTTGCAAAATGCTTTATGGAACCTAGATGGAAGGCATTGCAGAAATTCTTACTTGAACAGCAGACGCTACAGAAGTTCAAAGTATTAATATATTTGTCATTTTAAAATTGTACCGTGTCTTTCCCAGGTTTATGTTATTCAATTCTCATTACAAATTCATTTTTACTGTGTAAATAAAAAATAATCTAACAAACATTATTTATGTTCCACTGTGTTACATAAATCTCACTATAATGGCATAAACCAGCATTGGTATCAAGCAGAAATAATGTGAATACCTTTCCATGTCTGTTGTCCTTTCAATAGGAAGATATATACCTACAATACTTGCATGTCTCGTGTCAGCTAGGTCTAGTGCTTTGCTGAGTAAAGATGTAATTGTGAGCAGCTCCTGTGTCTGAATCTTCATTTACAATCTGATCCTCAACATCTAGATACCCATTCAAGCCTGTAATTTCAAATTTCCACGCATTTTTGTGTGTGTTCTATATCTCACTGAAGTCTCATTTAACCATTCCATAGCCTTAAGTTAATCATGTATAACACATCTTGGATTAAAAAAGTCAAATATAATGGAAAAGGAAAAACCACAAAAGAGAGAGGTGGCCACATTGACTCTTATGTCTATGAGTTCTACTGATTCATCATCTAAACTTGATTTAAAGTGACATGGCTGATACTGCTTTAGCTGCTTCTGGGTCTCGGCTGGTGATATTAGTGTACATCAAAAGAACACCTCCTGCTGGACCGCAAACTGTCACCACTGCTGGCTAACATTAAAAGAAAATGTCATGTTACCAATAACGCCATTGATACCTGCATTTCAATTGTCATAGACTGATTAAAAAGCAGAAGGGGAGGGTGAACTGATTGAAAACCACTTGGGTTTTTATAAAGAAAACACATATATCACAGAAGTTAGCATAGCAGCTGTCACTGGCCTGAGATGGAAGGTGACCTTTTGCAGAAGAAAGGTGCCCCTGGGGTTGTCTGGCTGTCACCATATCAAGTCTGTCAACTTAAATATTCCATAATTCAAGTGGATGTGGATGCATGGCATAAAGTAAAAATTCAACTGGGAGTACACAAGTGTACATCACCACTCTCTCCAGACCTGCCTAAAGACCTGATGAAATATAATGAATAATGGAGGATTAGGAAGATGGTAGGCCATAGTCAGAAGTGAAGACTAATTCAGTCTTAAATATGTCTCAGTAGATTTTAATTTAAATTTCCCTCTGGTTCCTCAATACGCATATTGCACCTAATTAAATTCCCTATAGACTCTCAATCACTCAACAGCATGTAACATAAACTCCTGAATTCTCATCATCTCTGGCTCTGAGGCCAGGACTACAAGAGACCCAGAGGGTTGGCTTAAGGTATACAACTCCAGCTATATAAATAACATAGCTGGAGCTGCCATACCTTAAGCCAAGCTTGGCACCATCTTCAAAGTGGGAGATCGATGGGAACAAATGTTCCTGTTGGATTTCCTTACTCCTCAACTGGAGGCTCTCTTAGTGTTCAATTTAGCAGGTCTTAACTAGACCCACTAAATGGAATGCCAGAAGATCTATCTCTGGCACGTAAGTGGCTTGAGTAGAATGGTGTCTATACTGATGTAACTCACCTTGCAATGGACAAGAGGAGATGAGTGACGCAGGAAACTAGCTGGATGATATAAAACCGTAATCCAAAGTAAGATATAATCTAAAACCTTCTGGTGATTTCCTCTTACATTGGTCATAGGATGTGCACATGGGACTGTAGCGTGGGACTGTAATGGCATGTCTAAACAGAAGGGCTAAACTCAAAATAAGCTATAAAACTTGAGCTATGCTAATTGTGTAGCTTAAGTTGAAATAGTTTATTTTTACTTTTGGCCCTGTGTACACACCAGTTATTATGAAATAGAGCACCTTTCCCCCAACTTCCCTCACTCCTTGTACAATGAGGGTTACAGGAGTAAGTGTAAGAAGCTTGTTATTCCGAATTTATTTCAAAATAACGGAATTGCTGTGTAGACATGCACTACTAATACAATGTGTGAATTAAGAGTAACTCCAGTGAAATTATTGGATGTATAAAGAGGTAAAATTAGATACAGGAGAGAAGAATCACATCATAACAGAATCATTTACTTGATTTTTACTCACTTTGACTCATTCAAACTTTTCAAGTCGATGAGTTCCATTTATCAGCAGAAATAAGCCAAAGATTCACGTAAAATTATTTTATTTTGTATGTATTTATAGAGCAGGATATTTTGTCTAATAAAGTAAAGTTGCAGATAGAAGACATCTGATTTGAACTAAGGGTTTACTTGAAAACACAGCTATTGAATATAATCATCAGTACATAAAAAGTTATGAACTGGGGGCTGGGTGGGGAAGAGTAATGGTCATGATATTTTAGTTGCATTAGACCATTTTAAAAAAGGATTTCCTGGCCCTAAGCATAGTCAGTGGTCATTACAGAGAATAAGAAAAGACTATGAGCCAAAAGTGGAGTTACATAAGGGATGAATGTGGTCCATACTAAGTGGAAGTGAGAAATAATATCTTTGACAGAGGGGGAAAAATGATTCACCGGCTTGTGGTTATGTGACAGAGTTTAAAATGAAGATCTTAATGGGTTGTTCACTTTCAGTCCTTTGAGTACGATGTCCATCTTTTTGCATGAAGGGGAGTCTTGCAGGTACAGCCAGTGACAAGTCTTTGAAAATGTAACATTGTATATTGCAAGGTTAAGGCAAAGGGAGAGGGAGAACAGATACACTACAAAGAAAAGTCAGAAAAAGAGGCTTTTCTGACATTTTGGCCTGTCTATATGGGGCCAAATGTCAGAAAACTCCCTCTTTCGGAACATCCCTTCTTCGTTGTAGAACAAGGTTTACAGGGATGCCAAAAAACACATCTGCTTTTCTGAATTTTTTTTTCGGAAAAGCAGATGTGTTCCTTGGATGCGGCAGAGCTTTTCCGGGATACCTCTGGGATTTGTTGTTAAAATCATGCTTCCAGAAAAAAACATTATAAGGCCTGACCCAAAGTCCACTGACATCAAGATGAGTCTTTCTATTGAATACAATGGGCTCTAGCTCTGGTGCCTTGGTGCTGATAGATCCCCATAATTTTAACAATGAGAATCTCCAAGCTTTCATAGATCCGATTAATAATTTAATAGAGTAATATACACATATTTCTTACTCTGTTTCAGGCACTGTGAACCATTAATAATTCTGAAAGCTATTGTTTTACTGAAAATAACACTGGAATTTTTTTAAAAAATGACAGTCAGTACATTAGTACATTAAAAGATGCTGAAGAACAAAAGTGTCTTTATAGTGTTTTGGAGTAATCTATTATCTTCATTATCAGAGAAGAAACAACTTGGAATTAAGTGTCACCATCGACTTCAGAAAATGTCTTCTAAAAAGTTGTTTGATTTAAGGTTTCAATTATCTTCACAAAGAAAAAAATTGTGTGGTGACCTCGAAGAGAAAATTTTAAATATTTCATGAAATAAGGAAGCATTTAAACAGCTATAATTTAAAATGCAAAATGATTAACCTAAAGATCACATTAATAGACATATATTTTCCTTTCGTAATTTAAACAAGAACAGTTAAACAAGAACAGTTTTTATATCTACATAGAAAAAAATTAGAGCTTTGATTATACCAATCAGGGAATCCATGTTAACATATTTCTAACAAACCATACTTTAACAGGGTTCACACAAAATTCATGCTAAAACTGCTTCCCTAGAAAATATATGTAAGGCATAAGTATTCTATAAATTAGGCAGAGGTTCCAGAATCTAACCAGATGGTAAACGTAGGCAAGATTTGTAAATTATTTTATAGCATAATTACAACCTATAGCTCTATACTCTATGGCTGTGTCTACATTGGCACCCTTTTCCGGAAAAGGGATGCTAATGAGACACTTCGGAATTGCAAATGCCTTGGGGGATTTAAATATCCCCCGCTGCATTTGCATGAACATGGCTGCCGCTTTTTTCCGTTTTGGTGTTTTGCCGGAGAAAAGCGCCAGTCTAGACGGGATCTTGCAGAAAATAAACCCTTTTCTGGAAAATCCCTTATTCCTACTTTCAAGATCTTCCGGAAAAGGGTTTATTTTCTGCAAGATCCCATCTAGACTGGCGCTTTTCTCCGGCAAAACCCCAAGCCGGAAAAAAGCGGCAGCCATGTTCATGCAAATGCCGTGGGGGATATTTAAATCCCCCAAGGCATTTGCAATTCCGAAGTGTCTCATTAGCATCCCTTTTCCGGAAAAGGGTGCCAATGTAGACACAGCCTATAGCTCTATTTGGCAAATCCGTTTATAGGCACACATATCAAGAAAAATCTGCTAGTGTGATTTTAGCAAGAATCATACTTAATCACATATTGCTAAACATTCAGACATGGTTTCCTATCCTGATTTCATTGAAGTAATCAGGAGTTTTGCCATTGGACATTTCTACAGAAAGAAAAACAGAAGACATTTGATATGGCTTTAATCAGGTCATAACTACATTTTTGAGGGGAGGGATAGCTCAGTGGTTTGAGCATTAGCCTCATAAACCCAGGGCTGTGTGCTCAATCTTTGAGGGGGCCATTTAGGGATGTGAGGCAAATCTGTCAGGGATGGTACTTGATCCTGCCATGAGGGCAGGGGACTGGACTTGATGACCTTTCAAGATCCCTTCCAGTTCTATGAGATAGGTATATCTCCATGTATTTATTAGCTGACTAGGACTACTCACCAGATAGACAAGTATAGTTTAGTCAACTCTGTGTTCATTCAGATGACTCCCTGGGGCTTCTACCGGCCTGCCTTCATTTTAAAGTTAGGTACTATGGCTTGAGCTTTAACATCCATCCCTGTCCCCCTACATCGGAGGGCTAAGGTGAGCAATAAGAATGGTGAGCTCCTTGCCACCATTCATAGGAACTTCATGTCCCAGCCCCTTTAGCCAGCACCTCGTTTTTAAGTAATTTACCAGGCTATTTATCTAGTCATTGCATGCCCTTGCTGTGAAATATCTACACTGGACATCCACCAGAAGGAGACACCAGTAATTAGGCTGTCCCCACAGCCTAGTCGGGTTCTCTGACATCACCAATGGCCACAAAGGTCAGAGAAAAGATGTCAGCCCCAAAGTCCAATAGGTAAATCTCCATCCCCCGAAAGAAGTTTGGAGAGCAATTAGACATTGGTGGTTAGGTCTTGGGGGGCTGCTGCTACATTTACCTGTGGCTCTGCGGGTACGGGGGCTTGCAGCTCCCATTGCCTACCGGTCACCATTCCCAGCCAATAGGATCTGCAGGAAGTGGTGCAGAATGGAACATCATTTCCTGCAGATTCCATTGGCCAAGAACAGTAATCCATGGCCAACAGGAGCTACAATTACCTGTACCTGTGGTGGTGCAGGTGAATACAGTGGCAGCAGCCCTCTAGGGGTTAATCCTGGCATA
This sequence comes from Pelodiscus sinensis, assembly GCF_052426305.1. Taxonomy (NCBI): domain Eukaryota; kingdom Metazoa; phylum Chordata; order Testudines; family Trionychidae; genus Pelodiscus; species Pelodiscus sinensis. The sequence continues at coordinate 92,050,832 of NC_143053.1, forward strand.
CCAGATCTGGTCCATAGGTTAGTATTTGCTTACCCCTGCTTTACACTATACCAATATTGTCGAGGACAGCAGCAGCTAGGGTGCCAATTGACATGTACAGCCATGCAAAACCTGCTCCTCTGTGATGAGGGATATCAGTGGCCAGCATTATGGATATTGAAACTAGAAGAAAGGACTAATACTTTCTTCATAGCTCAGTCATGTGCCTGGAGTGAAAGATCTCCATCTCTTCCAGCATTATACTCTGAGACTCCATAGATCCAGAAATATGTGTGCTCAGGTTTGTGGTTCACTCGCAGGTTTGTGGCTCTGGGAGGAAGAGGAGGCCCTCTATGACACCTGCTCCCGTCGCCGCAATGCGGACATTTTCAACCGCATGGCCCAGGCGCTTGCCCACCAGGGACATCCAGCCCGGACCCTTGAGCAAGTCTGGGCTAAGGTGAAAGAGCTGTGCCTGGGCTATGTCTTAACCTCATTTTACGAGGATTAAGCCTAGTTCAAACTAGCTAGTTCAAATTAAGGGCTTTGTAGACCCTTAATTCGAACTAGTGGGGGCTAAGGCTTCCCAGGTTTCCCTGGTGGCCACTCTGGCCAACACCAGGGAAACTCTACGCCCCCCTCCCGGTCCCGGACCCCTTAAAGGGGCACGGGGAGGCTACGGTGCCCGTGCCAGGTGCAAGCCTGCCAGCACCCAGCCAGCAGACCCTGCACCTGGCACGGATCGAGCCAGCCACCCGATGCCCCCCAGCCCTCTCCCTCTTCCCGGGACCAGGCTGGCGGCTCCCGGGAGCTTGCCCGGGAGCGCAAGAGGCGGGCTCCCGCCTGGGCTAGTGTGGACATCGTGGACCTTGTCCACGATCTCCGAACTAGGGACAGGAAAGTGGCCGGCTTGGGCAGGAGACCTGCCAGCCTGGCCACCAGGAGCAGGTGTGCATGAAAATCAAGGGGGTCCACTGAGACCCGCGACCCTGAGCCCTGAGCTTACAATGGCCGTGCTGGGTCAGACAAAGGTCCATCTAGCCCAGTAGCCTGTCTGCTGACAGCGTCCAACACTATGTACCCTGGAGGGGATGGACCGGAGACAGTGACCAAGCCATTTGTCTCGTGCCATCCCTCTCCAGCCTTCCACAAACTTTGGGCAGGGACACCACTCCTACCCCCTGGCTAATACCACTCCATGGACCCAACCTCCATCACTTGATCTCACTTCCCTTTAAACTCTGTTCTAGTTCTAGCCTTCACAGCCTCCTGCATCAAGGACTTCCACAGGTTGACTCTTTGCTTTGTGAAGAACAACTTTCTGTTACTAGTTTGAAGCCTGCTACCCATTCCTTTCCTTTGGTGTCCTCTAGTCCTTCTTTATGGGAACTAATGAAGACCTTTTCTGGATGCACCCTCTCCACCCAACTCCTGCTTTTAGAGACCTCTATCCTGTCCCCCCTCCGTCTCCTCTTTTCTAAGCTGAAAAGTCCCAGTTTCTTTAGCCTCTCTTCATATGGGACCTGTTCCCAACCGCTGATCATTTTAGTTGCCCTCCCTTCTCCCAGCCTCTCTCTTCCCCTCTCCCAGCTCCTTTTCCCAGTCTCCCCCAGTTTTGTTCAATAAAGAGAGATTCCATTTTTGAACACAATTGTCCTTTATTTTGTACATCAAGAAAAGGGGCTAGGGAAGGGTAAGTGGAAGGAGGTGAGGGAGGAATGGGGTACGAGCCCCCGATGGGGAGGACTGGGCTGGCTCTGCGGGCTTCTGGGGGTGGAAGCTCTCCTGCAGCCCCCCAATTGCCCCCTCTCCGCAGATGGCAGCCTGCGGCAAGTGCAGCCGGGCTGATGGCCCAGTGCTGTGATGTGCCCAGTGTGGGCACTCCAGGCACTCCAAGCCAGGACTGGTTTTCAAGCGGGGCACCCCTGAGAATTGTCTGTCCGGGGTGGGGGTCGGGACCCTTTAAGCACAGCCCTCGGCTAGCCTGAGACAGCATCTCCATGCTCTAAGTCCTCCTCTGATGCCCTGCCGGCACTGCTTCCGGCCATCCTTAAGCCCTGTTCAGGGTCTACTCAATGTGGACATGCTAGTTCGAATTAGCAAAACGCTAATTCGAACTAGTTTTTAGTTCTAGACGCATTAGTTCAAATTAGCTTAGTTCGAATTAACTAATAAGTTAGTTTGAATTAGCGCTGTAGTGTAGACATACCCCCACTGAGGCCACACATGTCCCTGGGCTACCGTGTGTGAGGGCTAGTGGGAGGGGGAGGGAGGAAGCACTCGGGCCAGCCCTAGGGCCACCTGAGTTTTGCTGTAAGGACGGTACACTCCCCAGTCACCTTGGGTATGTCTACACTGCCACCCTAGTTCGAACTAGGGTAGCTAATGTAGGCATTTGAAGTTGCAAATGAAGCCCGGGATTTAAATATCCCGGGCTTCATTTGCATCTTGCCATTCCACGAGGAGTAACACTAGTTCGAACTAGGGTGGCAGTATAGACATACCCTCTGATGGTTCCATCCAGGAGACATCCCATGTGATGGGGATCTGAGAGCCCAGACCACGTCTGCCATATGTGCTCCCAGGCACCGTGTGGGGATTCATCTTGCTCCCTGTCAAACACCATTGATTAGCCCAAAGCCTCACAGCCTCCACCGGCAGGGAGTTCCACAGGTTAACACAACACACCCTCCAAGGGGCCAGGACACAGACCGGTGGTTACAATACATGGAGGACGACCCTACTCCAGGGGGGGTCCTGTATGCAAACATACAACACGGGGGTAGGGGTGTAACCGTGTGGGTCTGAGCCACAGTACTGTGGTGTCACCTAGGCTCAGGGTTGGAGGGTATGGGGTGTGGAGACAGTGGCCGGGCTGCCTGACTGACCCATCCTTTGTTCTGTTCTCTGCAACGGGACCAAGCAGAAGCGGGGAACCCTCCAGCCCTGCGGCAGCAGCAGCATGCCCAGCCACCCAACCTCCAAGGCGGTGGGTCCAGCAGCGGGACCAGCTCCTTCGGCGCCACGTGCAGGCCATCGAACGTGTGGAGGCAGCCATCACACGGTGGGTGGATGCGGACCTGCAGTGGCGCCAGGACGCCTGGGGCTCCTTCCAGGCCCAGTGTGTGCGCATGGCAGATGCCATATCCACCCTCACTGCGCACATTGGCCATGCCATTCATTATAGTATGGCCTTGCCCCATGCACCCGCCATCCCTCTCATAGTAATGCCTCCTGCTCCTGCAATGGCCCGTCCTCCTCCTGCACCTCCTGCCCCTACCCCTCCTGCAATGGCCCCTCCTGCCCCCGCAATGGCCCTTCCTGCCCCTGCCCCTCCTGCCCACCTCCCCGTGCTGCCTGTCCCAATATGGACTCATCCCCATGTGCAGGTCTGCCCCCGCATAAGCAGTCACAGGGACCACCCCTCCCAGCATTAGCCTCTTTTCCCTCCCAGTTAAGAGCCTCCCCTCCATCCTACATCTCCCCCCTCCCCATTGTAAATAAAAATTTCCAAGTTTGTGTTAAAAAAAACCTGTTTTGTTGTTTATTGGGAGGCAAGGGGAGGGGAGGAGGGAAGGGTAGGGAATGGGAGGGAGTTGTAAAGAGAGACAGAGGTGACCCTACTATGGGGCCTGGAAGAACATCTCCGTCAAGGCCTCCCGGATGTGCACCCCATTGTGGTGCGCCTGGAGGATGGCAGCTGTATGGGACTGTTCATAGTCCATGCCGGGAGGAAGGCCTCCCCACTCAGCTACACCTCTACCTCCGGGACATTCCGCTCACCCATCTCCATACGGGTGAGCAAACAATGGAACCGAGCTTTCAGATGCCCAAAGGCACACTCGTCTTGGTTGCGGGCCTGGTTGGGGTGGTCATTGAACCAGGCCCAGTTGTGATCCGGCTGCCCTGTGTAGGGCCACATTAGCCAGGGCAGCAGGGGGTAGGCCACGTCCTCCACAACACATGTGGGCATGGGCACATCCCCGACAGTAAATTCCCGCTAGGAGAAGTAAGTGCCCGCCTCCAGCCTGCAAAACAGGCCGGAGTTGCGTAGGATGCGGGCGTCATGTGCCCTGCCAGACCAGCCCGCATAAACGTCCAGGAAGTGGCCACAGTGGTCCATGAGGGCCTGGAGTAAAATTGAGAAGTACCCCTTTCTGTTAATAAAATGGGCCGCTTGATGCTCCGGGGCACGGAAGGGGATGTGGGTTGAATCTAGGGCTCCACCACAGTTGGGGAACCCGAGGGCAGCGAAGCCGGCCACTGTAGCCTCCACATCATGCAGGCGGATGACTCTCGGTAGCAGGACGTCATTGGTAGCATGGACAACCTGCAGAAGGGTGCTGAGAAATACAGGGGAACACATCACATAAGGCAGGGTGAGTATGCGCTCCCTAGGGCCCCCCCGTGATGCCCTCTGTCCTCACACACACACACACCAGGGCCCCCTCGCCCCACGGGCCCTCCCCCACCAGCAGGTCTGTGCAAGGGAGGGACGGCCCAAACCCCTGGGTGACCCAGCCTGGAGTCTTGCCTTCCCCGGGGCATGGAGTGCAGCATCCTCCCCCTACCCCACTCCTCACTCCTCCTGAGACTTCCCTCCATCACGACGGCACCGACGGTCGATCTGCCCACCCTGAATTGGTGTGCCACCGATCAGTAGCTGTCCAGGGTGGCCAGCTTTCAGACTTCAATGGCGACCCTCTTGTTGATGGGGATGGGTGCCCGCAGCCAGGTGGTGGTTCTCTGGAGTGCAGGGGCGAGCCAGACACACAGCTCCAGGAACGTCCGCTTTCGCATGTGAAAGTTCCACAGCCATTGCTGGTCATCCCATTGCCCCAGGATCAGCCGGTCCCACCAGTCGGAACTGGTGTCCAGTCACCACAAGGGCCGCTCCACGGTGGGGTGGGGATGCCACAGGTATGCCATGGCCTCCCTGGTGAGGGAGTCCAGAGTGATCTGCACCTCGAGGTCCTGGACGAGCCTGGACCAGCTGCAGGCACTCCAAAATGGCTGAAAGGGGCCAGAGCAGTCACATGGCCACCCCTGGCTCCATGGCACAAAAAACAAGCTAGATCAAAAAAATCAGCCAAAAGCACTAAAAGGCACAAGGCAGTGGTGTCCAAAAAGGCAGAGGGCAACCACAAAAACTGCTACGGCTGTCAGTCCCTGCAAGAGGTCCTATAGCACGCAGCAGGAGAGAAACGGCTGTCCAGGGAGAGCCCTTTAAGCACGTGTCTCAAAGGAGCTCCAGCCCCCTCCCTCACCCCCGGAAAGGGCTAGTGCCCTTTTTCCCTCTTCAAAATGGTTCTGGGCTTCTGCTTTCGCGCAAAAGCGTCCCACCAATGTAGATGCACTTTTGTGCAAAAGCGCATCGTTCTTACGATGACTCCTGGACCAATACTTTTCCTTTAAAAGTATTTGCGCAAAATCATGCCAGTCTAGACGCAACCCTATTGACTATATTTTTTTGACATCATATGACTTCTGGTCCCTAAAAAGGGGATCCATAATCCCATCGTATACCCCTCCAACAAATATACTTCATTTACATTGTTAAGGTACTTCCATAGGAAGTACACCTCAGGCCTAACTGGTGATGGTGCCTAGGCCCACTGCATCACCCCCAGCTCAAGCCCCTGCCCAGCATGTGTTATGCACCCCATGACCTGCTCCAGCTGAGGCAAACCATCGGCTTTGCCTGTTGTTTGTGGAGAAAGGGTGTCCAGAACTAGGCCTTGCACCTTTTAAAGCGTTTTTTCCCATATATACCCAGGGAATGGGACAGCACCAAAAGCTGATCACCAATCACCTTTCTGCATCAGTTTCTTCCCTGCCTCCCCACACCCCATAAAGCACTGCAAAAGTACCACCATTTCTGCCCTCCTCCCCGCTGCAGGTGCGGCCATTGGTTATGGTTGCAAGGCACTATAGACAAAGTTCTCCAGGAATTGTGGAGATGCAAAACTTCCTGTATACTGTGCATGTAGTCTTTGGCTATTTTCCAGGGGATGGACTTCCTGTTGGGTAGAAACAAAGAAGCCCAGGACAGTGCAGTCACTGACTGCAGCTGCACAGATTAGTAACTCATTTGTTACCTAATTTTGTACATAGTTCTGTTTATAATGATTTATCTTGACACCAGGATGCTTGCCAGTAATACACTATACAGAGCAGCATTGGCCAGTGTTTGCTTGACCGGTATAGGGAGGACTTTCTTGCTACAACAAAATGGAAAAACGAAACATTTGTCAAGAGGAATGCAAGCAATGTAATTGTCTGGTATTTTTCTACAATAACTATATTACTGTTTCATAACGTTTAATGTAGTTTTTTCTCCTACACTACTCAACTAATCTTTCTGTTTAATCATGTATCCAAATTATAATTCCGTGTTTTCGACGTCAGTCAGTTGCTATGTAAGTTACTGTGAAGTTAAAAATACAGTATTATGCAGTTTCCCAGACTGAGTAGGCTAAGTTTGCAGATGACATACAAATTGGGGGATGATAAATAATAAAGGGGGAAGATTCAGAGTGATCTTGATTGCTTTGTAAATTGCAAGCAAACAATATGCATTTAATATAGCTAAATATTATACATACATATATGTATATGGTAAATTGGAGAGGGTTCAGATATGAGACACGAGAATGACTAAAGGATTAGAAAACATGCCATAGTGAGAATGTCCAGGAGCATGAATCATTTAATTTAACAAAGAGAAGGTGAAGGAGTGATTTGATAACAATCTATAAGTATCCACATGGGGAATAAATATTTAACAATGGATTCTTCAGTCTAGCAGAGGAAGGTATAACATGATCCAATGGTTGGGAATTGAAGCTAAACAAATTCAGAATGAAAAAAATAGGTGCAATTTGTTATTATTACAGTGGTTAATCATTGAAATAATTTATCAAGGGTCATGATACATTTTCTGGCAATGATAATTTTTAAATTTTAGAAGTGTTTTTCCAAAAGAAATGCTCTAGGATTATGCTATGGAAGTTTTATGATTTGTGTTACATGGGAGATCAGACTAGATAATCATAGTCATTATTTCTTGTGTTAGAATGTATGAATGAGTTAGGGTATGTCTACACTTGAACCCTAGTTCAAACTAGGAATGCAAATGCAGGTATTCAAAATAGTGAAGCAGGGATTTAAATATCCCGTGCTTCATTAGCATGATCTCGCCAGCACGTTACTCTGAATGCCAGATGTTTTTAAAGTGAAAGTGAGCGCTGGGACACATTAGTTCAAACTAAACCCCTTGGTTCGAACTAACGTTATTACTCATTTTTTGAGTTTAGTTGTTTTTCCAGTTATAACTCAACTACCCCTCAAGAGTGTGAAAAAACACAACCCTGAATGACATAATTTTTTCCATAAGTGGTAGTGTGTACAGTACTATGACAGCAGGAGAACCACTCATTGGGGGCGGGAAGGTTAATTATGTTGATGGGAGAGCTCTCTCCTATCAATATAGTGCATCTGCAGAAGAGAGCTTATAGCGGCTAGGGTAGACATAGCATTAGTGAAGACTTCTCCAGGAAAGAAAGGTATTTTCTTACCTCATGTTAGCTTAATTAACATGAGATAAGAGCATAGAGAAAACAAGGCAGTGTGTAATGTACATACATATTAACAATTTCCTTTAAACACTGGATTGAAACCTAGGGAATGTTTGGAAAGTCTCAAAATGCCTGATTTAGGACTGTATGGGTGTGTCTAAACTACACGGCTCTGTCGATGGAGCCATGTAGATTAGGCTGATCGGCAGAGGGAAATGAAGCCACAATTTAAATAATCGCGGCTTCGTTTAAATTTAAATGGCTGCTGCGCTCTGCTGACCAGCTGATGATCAGCTGTTTGTCAGCAGATCGGGGCAGTCTGGACGCACTGCTGTCAACAAGGAAGCCTTTGTCGTCCGGCACAGGTATGCCTCACACGGAGCCATGTAGTTTAGACACACCTTATGAGTGCATGTGTGCATGAAGGAGCTGACCTACTGAATCTTTGAATTTAAGGAAAAGAGGCAGGAAGAGAGCCTGGATAACCAGCAGCCTGATAGGTTCAGTCACGTAGGTAAGCTATTAGGGCTCAATGTGTGGCTAGGCTTAGACACCAGAAACTCAGATACTACTTGGTATAGTACTTATGAAATACCTTATTATATTCTAGCCTACAGTTAAGATTGGAAGATAGAGGACAAATTCAGTATGTACACCACTAGCTTGGCAAAAGTATATTTAGTTTATATTGCATTAGGCTTTTCTATGCCCATTTTCCACAATTCTTCTTTATTTGTTTTTTCCCTCTGTTCTATATTGCGTTCCTTTCACTTCCATTTTTTTCCAGTGGATTATTTTTCTGTTCTGCCTCCTCCTTTTCCAGTCTCATCTCAAAGGGCTCAAAATCTGGCTAAGTGAGTTCAAAATCCTTATTAAATACACTCTTATCTTCCTCGAAAGAAGTGATAGTAGCTTGCTGACTTTGATTATATGGTCAGATATTTCCCTATATACATATTACATGAAGGATCTTATTTTTTAAACACTAACCTGTCATTACATGGTATTTTTTTCAGCACACTCATAAGTTTTTTTCCCTATTAGTATTTTAAACATAGATATGGGGCAGTTGAGTATTGTGGATTTGAAGCAGTTGAGGATCTGTTCTGGAATTCTCCAGCATACTTCAGTCCCTAATCAAAACACCATGTAAAGTTGTAAGATTATAAGGTTTTGACTTACAGGCTTTGCTGTCCTGAAATATGTGCAAGTTTTATGAATCACTTGAATAAGTGCTAACATTCAGTGATAAATAAGAAAACACTGAGCTGCCAGGCACTGTCATTCTACTGGGAAATGGCCGCAGATATGAATGTGACTCAGAATCTCAACTAAGTGTTAGAGCTATTTCTCTCTGGAACATGGTAATGTTGTTAACAAGGACATGTTTATATGGGCATTGCTGTTGTACCACACTAATACATTCAAAACATTCTCTGAATTTAAAAAAAAATATACAAAATAAAATATTCTCTTTTCTCTTCAGTTGCTCAGCATGATTTGGATGAACTTCTGAGAGCATTATCAATGTTGTGGAAACCAAAGGGAGAACATTAAATCCCCATTTTTCCATCATTGTGAAAGTTAAAGCAGCATTGTAGTACAAAGTTAAAAATGATTTTGTTACAGCTGGGTTGTAACATGCCGCTACCAAAAACGTTGTGGTTGTTCCAGAAGAGAGGAAAAGAGACCTAAAGCTTTATGGAATAGAAAAGGAAGTCAATTTCAAAACATGCAAAGATGGATGTTTTCCCAAAGCCACTACCTGTGAGCAAATATTGGAGCTGCAGGGGATTTTGATAATGAAAACATATAGGAATTGGTATCCTATGTTCCACTGTAACAATAATAAAAACAATATTAAAAACCCACACGATGTATGACATAGTGTAATGGGATTGAAATCCAACTTTAATGAGTGCCTCCTTGTCAAGATTATCTGGGCCTGCAGTTTCCTCAATTTCCTCTGCTCACCTTATCCCCTGTCAGCCATGCACTGTCAGGTGGGTCTTTGGTGGCTTAGCCCTCTGGCCCAGGCACACTCTTTCCATGTGCAAAACATACAAAACAAACCCTTTCCAGGGTGTACTGTCAACCGTGTCTGTCTCTAAGCCCTTGCTATTGTCCTGCAGCCCTTTTTGGGGTCAGTCCTTGAACAATCCAACAGAACTGTTGGCTTTAAATATCCCACGCTTCATTAGTATGATCTCGCCAGCACGTTACTCTGAATGCCAACTGTTTCAAAAGTGAAAGTGTGTGCCAGGAAGCGTTAGTTCAAACCAAACCCCTTGATTCGAACTAACGTTACTCCTCAAAAAATGGAAACGTGAGCTACTGAAACTCCACTCCAGTCCCCTCCTCTAACCCTAAAAGCCCTCTCCTGCCCTGCTTCTTCCTACCCCGCCTCTTCCCCAAATGCACCCCAGCCCTACTCCTCACAAATCAGCTGTTCATGGTGCTCCAGTAGTGCTGGAATGGTGGGGAAAGAGTTGGTCAGAGGGACCACCAGCAGGTGAATAGTGTATGGGGCGGGGGGAGGCAGAGGATGAGCATGGAGTCAGTGCCTGTGCAATGTAGGTATAAAGGGTTCCTATGACTGAACTTTGCATGCTCTTGTTATATTAAGTTTATTAAGAGTGGGCCAGATACTTGGGACTGCCTTTTTTGTACTTGGAACTTGGGGAGGGGATGGGAGGTGGCTGTACTAAAAAAGTGCCTGAGCCACTTGGTGTTTTCTGATCCTTGGGTTGCCAACCATTAATCTAGGAACAAAGGGAAATTCAGAGTGGACTTTCAGTTACTCTAAAGTGCATTGGCCTTCAGGAAGCTTTTCCAGCAGTCAAAAATTGACAATACAGAAGACTGCTCTTGGCCAGCTATCTACAATAGAAAGTTTTGCCTAAGTAAGAGATCAAGATTAAAGTAAATGGCCTAAATCTTTTTTTCCCTAATAGCATACTGTTTCTAACTAACAATTTAACATCTTACACTTAACCACTTTTTTGAAAGCTGAGTGTAAATAAGCCCTGTAATTCAGTACCATTTATTCACCTTCTGTATATACACAGAATCTGACACTTTTGAAAGTCATTTGCTTAAACTGCCTCTAATGTTTTGTAAAAGCTCCTTTACTAAATGTGGACACAATGTTCAGTCAATGACAGAAATTGCTCAATCTAAACACATTTGTGATAAACTTTACTCGATGAGATTTTCTAATGCATTTTAAAAGGTTGAAAATGAAACATCTTTGAGTATTATCTTGTTTTGAGAATGTCTGACATCATTTCTGTCTCACAGACTCTTCTATTAATATTGCTCTTAATTGTATTCTATGCTGAAGAGTCACATATTAAGATTTATTTCTTTTAATGTGACCTCTTCTTTTGTATTTTGATTTCAACAATTTCCACCCCACCATCAACCTTAGCTTTGACTAGACCACACTCTTAAATAATGGTTATATTAACAACACCTTGTACCAGAAATCTACTGACTCTTATTGGGTATGTCTACACTAACCTCCTAGTTCGAACTAGGAGGGTAATGTAGGCATACCGCACTTGCAAATGAAGCCCGGGATTTGAATTTCCCGGGCTTCATTTGCATAAGCGGGAGCCGACATTTTTAAAACCCCGCTGGTTCGAACCCCGTGCAGCACGGCTACACGGGTCATGAACTAGGTAGTTCGAACTAGGCTTCCTAGTTCGAACTACCTAGTTCGTGCCCCGTGTAGACGCGCTGCACGGGGTTCGAACCAGCGGGGTTTTAAAAATGGCAGCTCCCCGCTTATGCAAATGAAGCCCGGGAAATTCAAATCCCGGGCTTCATTTGCAAGTGCGGTATGCCTACATTACCCCGCTAGTTTGAACTAGCGGGGTAGTGTAGACATACCCATTCTTACCTACATGTCTCTACACATTCTTACCTACATGCCTCTACACATACACGTTCCTTCCAGGACACATCACACGATCAATTGTTTATAGCCAAGCCCTAAGATACAGCCATATTTGCTCCAGTCCCACAGACTGAGACAAACACCTAGAAGATCTTTATTAGGCATTCTTAAATAAGATATTTTGAAATAACACGTCAACACACAAAATGCATTTCGAAATAGTGTTTTGCTATTTCAAAATAGCGTGTCCACACTGATTGGATGCTGAATCACATTTAAGGCTGGCCAGAACCAGTTCAGGCAGGGCATCAGGTCAGGAGTTACTCTATGTGGCTGCTTCCTGAGGCTATCTGAGGCCTGTGGGACCCTCCCCCCTGGAAAGACAGTTCTCAGGTTTCCCTCCTTGCTTGCCTACCTTGATGAGGGACTGCAAAGCACTTTTATCTCTGTGTCCTCTGCTTGCCCTCACTCGGGACACCACAGCACTCTGCAACATGGAGCCAGAGCTGCCCCTGGGCACTCTGGTGCTTCTCTTTGATGCGTTGCTGTGAGCCTGGCTGCACTTTCTGCAGGCTGCCATCTGGGAGGTCCATTGGGGGGCTGTCAGTATCCAGGAGGCCCTGCGGGAAAGCTTTCATCCTGAGGAGCACTAACAGTCTCCCTGGTCTGCCCCACTGGGGGCTTGTGCCTCATTCCTCCCTCACGTCCTTCCACTTACCCCTCTCTAACCCCCCTTCCCAATGTAAAATGAAGACGTGTTGAAGAAAACAAACTCTCTTTATTGAACAAAACTGAGGTGAGGGGGAAGGAAGGAGGGAGAAAGGAGGCGAGAGGGTGGAAGAGGGAGGGGTAAACCTGAGAGGAAGGAGCTGGAGGGGGAGGAAAAGAGGGGGAAGGGGAGGAGAAGCACAGGGTTGGGGGGTCTCGCTGGCCCACCTGTCTCCCAGCACTGCAGATACGGGGGCCTCTACATCACTGAGGGGGCAGAGGCAGGGTGGGGAACAAGAAGCAGGAGTGGGAGGAGGAGCGGTAGCTGGGGAGGCAGCAGAGGCTGGAGCAGCAGGAGGCACCAATCTGTGCACCAGGGTCTACAGGTGGTCACAGATGGCACAGCCCTGGACAAGCAGCTCCCACCAGTTCTCCCGCCAGAGCTGCAGGTCTTCATGCACCCAGTAGTCCAGGGTGCAGTGCTGGCCTCACAGTATTCCTAGGTGCTGCTGCTGGTACTCTGCCTGGTTACGGGTCAGCCTGCTGGCCCGGGTGTGGAAAGATGTCCTGGGTGGGGTGGTGTGCCCTGCACTCACAGCTGCTGTGGCTGTGGAGAAACAAAAAAGTGGTCAATTATCCCTGGGGACACAGTGGTTGAAGCCCAGCCCCGCCCCTCTTCCCCCCCCCCCGCCCCAGCAAGGCGAGGATGGCATGTCTCCGCACCAATGTACTTGCACACAGACCATGTTCAGCATGTCTTGCTATCTCCGGGAGTGGGAACTGGCCTGGGACTGCACCCATGCCCCTATGTTGTATATAGTGCATGTGTGTGTGCGGGGAAATGTGCCCTGCCCCTGTGTAGAAGGGGCTTCTGGAAGGAGGGCATTGTGCAGTGTCCCACTCTGGGGTCAGCAGCATGTCATGTGCCTTCATACATACATGCATGTGGATAATAGGCCAAGGTCCCTGTGTGGCAGCCAGCTGGGGTCACGTGCCCAGGGGTGGCACGGCACATGCACAGATTACAGTGTGGTCTATAGTCAGCAAGGGCCATGTGAACAGTGCCCGGTCTCCCTCTCCCCCCACCCTCAACCCCACCCCCACTCCTACCCTCACCCCCCACATAAGGGGACAGTGATGGCACTCACATGCCATTGCCTCCCTGGCCTCAGATGACACCGGCGACAGGCCCACTCGGATGGTTTGGGAGTCCCTCCAGGCTCCTATGGCTTCTGGCCCTCTTTCTCCTCCTCCTCCGTTTCCTGGTCAGGGTCCTCTGCCCCTGGGTCGATGACTGGGGGGCCACAGACCATCCTGCTCCCCTAGAATATGGTCCAGGGCATCAAAATAGGGGCAGGAGCCTGGGTCTTCCCCAGTTGGGAGCTGCCCCCTGTGGTCCTGGCATAGGCCTGCTGCAGCTCCTTTATTTCAATGTGAACCTTCTCCTGGGTTCATATGTGGCCTTTGGTGACCAGGCTGGCAGCTATCCACTTGTAGGCAGTTGGATTCCTTCATTTAGTGTGGAGATCACGGACGTTGGAGGCATCCCCCCAAACCTCAATTAGGTCCCTGATCTCTGCACTGGCCCAGGCAAGTGCCTGCCTTTTTTGGCCCCTGGAAGGCTCCTGAGAGCTGTCAGACTGGTCCTGGGGAGCGGTGGAGGGCTGGCTGGCACTGGCTGCCTGGCTCATGCTGGGGCTACTGTGTCAGGTGCAGTGACTGTTGGCTCTGGGCTGGCAGGCTTGGAGCTGGCACGGGCACTGTGTCCAGAGTCTACCCCTTTAAGAGCTCCTGGGGGTGGAGGGGAAGAGAGGAGTTTTCCTGGTTGGGGCCAGAGTGGCCAGCAGGGTATCCTGGGAAGGGCTAGAGGCCCCCTATTTCGAAATAAGCATCTACACAGCTCTTATTTCGCAATAGCAATTTCAAATTTGGCATTATTCCTCGTGGAATGAGGTTTACCAATTTTGAAATAAGCCTCCTGCTATTTCGATTTAATTTTGAAATAGCCATTTGGCTGAATAGACGCTGGTAAGTTATTTCGAAATAACGGCTGTTTTTTTGCAATAACTTTTCTGTGTAGACATACCCGGTGAAAAAACAAATGGTCAGATGAGGTAAGAATGTTTTGCAAATCATCATCATAGAGGTGGTAGGGCTCTCTGTCTGACAAAAAATAATTCAATTTCACAAAAAAATAATAAAATGAAGATTTCAGAATTTGTTTTTGTTCTATCAGAAAAAACACTGACACTTTCTAAAAAATAGCACAGCTCTCAAATCAGGATTTAAACCTGAGTCTTGTACTAGATAATATCTCCAACCACTAAGTTATTGTGAGATACCTTGCCCTTGATATTTGGCCAGAAATTACCTAGAGGATCTGAGATACCTTTCCAATGAAATTTTCATCAAAATGAATATATTTCTTTGAAAAGATTCAATTTGAATGAATCGGCAATGACAAAATGTTTAGAAAACCTATGAGAAAAGGTAAAAAACCTGAACATGTTTAGTCCTGAGGAAAGAAGATCGAAGAGGAACCTAATAAGCCTTCAAATATGCTAAGGACTGTTACAAAGATGATGCTGATCAATTGTTCTCCATGTCCACTGAAGGGAAGACAAAAATCTCCATCAAGGGACATTTAGGGTATGTCTAGACTACAGCGTTTCGTCGATAAAAGTGGACTTTTGTCAACAAAACTATACCTGCATCTACACTGCCACTGAGTTCTGTCAACATAACGTCGACAGAACTGAGCAGTTTTGTCGACGGCTGTCTACGAGGAATAACGCCTTTTGTTGACAGAGTTCTGTCAACAGAAGGAGTTATTCCATCTACACTGTCCTTTGCGTCCACACTGTCATGTTGACAAAGCGACTTGCTTTGCCAGCAGAACTGGACAGAAGTCAACAAAACTTCTGTCGACAAAAGCCTGTAGTCTAGATGTACCCTTAGGTTGCATGTTAGGAAAAACTTTCCAACCTGGAATAGGCTTCCAAAAGAGATTGTACAGTCACCATCATTGGAGGTTTAAAGGAACATGTTGAGCAAACACCTGACAATGATGGCATAGGGTTATTTGAGGGGGGAGGAGGAGGAGAAAGAGCTGGCTCAATATAAGAATCTAGACTTGATTACATCATGAAGTCTCTTCCAGACCTACATTTTTCTGAAAAAGTCCTGATCAGTTGTAGATAATAGTTTAACTGCATGGGGAGATAATATCATGCGAAGGAGACAAAGTATGAGGAAACGGGTCAAATCCCTGAGGAACAGCCATGGAAAGTGGAAGAGGTGTGTAGAAGAAGATGCTGAAGAAGTAACCAGAGGGACAGTAGGAGAATTTTAGGAGGGCAACATAGTACAAACATGTTGAGAAGCAGATTAGGTAGAAATTAGCGTCAAAATCAAGGAAAATTCTACTTTCTGAGACTCTGGTATTTTTTCATAAAAAAGCCATTAGGGAGCTCATTTAGAGTTGTTTCAGTGCAGTGACGATACTAAAAGTTAGATATCATAGGAACGAAGATGGAATTGGAGGAGAGGAATTTTGCAACAGGTGCCCCAAATCACTGAATACTAAACATAGAAACTCTGTCCCCAAGTTTTTCACTCACCTCGTTAAAATGGAAGGTTAGATATTTGGTATAACCTGTCCACAGCCCATTTTTTTCTTTTGGTTTTAGTTTGGTGGAACCATCTGTGAACAAATATCTCATATGCACTTTTACTGTATCCTAACCAGACACATAATGGGACAGTGTGGGGGTAATTATCCAACATATATAACACCAATATTTAAATGAAGTTTTATGAACTATACTAAAAGTCATTAATAGTTGACCCAGATTTCTCCTCTCTTTTCCAAGTCTTTACCCCAAAATTACCACAGATCCCCTCCCCTCATATTTAGCCAGCATCTCCATCCTAGACTGCCTTTTAAAATTTACCACCACTTACCTCCTTCCAGATTTAACTCCTAATGTGTCCCAGATTTTATTTTCTAGATTTGACACCCTTCCCTATTTTCATTTTAGAATTTAATCTTCCCCGCATTCACTGCAGCCAGCTGCTGTCTTGCAGGGACTCTCTTTGCAAGTCTGGCTATTGTCCACCAAAATTGTGCTATTCCCTCTGCCTCTCTCTTTCCCTGAGGAAAAGTATGACGGGATGAGGAGATGGTATGTATACTTCAGTGCTAACTAGTAGGCCACCAATAGAACATTAATTGTAGAATGTTCATTGTTCACACTCCTGTCACTGTTGAAGCTGAGATGATATGCAGCAGGGATTCCAGAAACAGTAGCTCCCTCACTAGAATTTGAGACACACACGCACACAAAACACCATGTCACTGTATGGAAAATCAGTACTTGTTCAAACTTCTGCATCTTCACCAATTATAATTCCATGCAAAAACAGAGGAAAATGATTTACAAGTCTTTCATATTATTATAATTATTAGTGATCCTAAAAATAGAGTCATCTTTTTTTTTTTCAGGGCAGAACTGTAAAATAGTTGGCACATAAAAGGAAAGTTGCCTGGAGTTGAAGCTCTGCTTAAACTAAGTCAATTTCACACCTGCTCCCTTTGTCAGTCCATATGTTTGTCATCAATGAAAAATCCTCTCCACACGAGTATTTGCAGTGGGAATGATTATGACACATTTCATTATCTTCAGTAAATTGGATGGTTCAGACCTTGAACTGTTGAATAACCCACACAGGCCTTGTCTGCATTTCAGACTTCACTCAGTTATAGCATAATTGAGTTGAACGCATCACACAAAGCATGCACTTCCAACTCCATTGTGAAGTGAAGCTTTTCAGCTATCGTACAAAGAGCAGATAAAGATTTTTTCCCCACAAATCCAAAGGTCATAGACATTTACAGATAATTTTAAATCACTGAAATTGAGCAATTTCAATAAATAATCAATGGCAGCCCTCTTTAAGGCTCTCTGAAGTTAGTCCGCAATTTTTAAAGCTACACATGGATTACAAATCCAATATTTGTTCCAATATGTGTTCATACACGGGGTCAACTTCTACTGTACCACAAGGTAGTTACTATCTCTTTTTATTCTTCCAATTCAAGACTTTGAATTATAACCTAAAACGCTTTTAGCACATTATGGAAACTGGACCAATTAAAAAACATATAGGAAGGTGTGTGAAACCATTCAGTTGGTCCTTCCAGAATTATGCCCCAAGATTCTATATGCAATGTACTCATTTTCATACAGAAAATTGTTATGCTATTTGAGAGGCTGATGTTCCATTCTGGGGATGGAAAATGGGTGAATAATTGTATGTGAAGGGAAGTTGGCAGAATCACCAAAGAGCTCTGCCTGTCATGATATTTGAAACCACAGTTCTCCTTAAACAAGAGGAATTTATTAAAGAAAACAGCTACTAATATAGACTTAATAGACTTGCACACTTCTTGATTAATTGCTTTGTCTTCTTTGTTGACTGGAGACAGCACCCTACCTGGAACTCCATAGCCTACACAGATAAATCTAGTGAATGAATAATATAGTACAAATAAACATATACAGTCAGCATGAAATAGTTCATGCTCCACATTCCATGTGGCAGAGGAACACTGAATGTAAACAATGCATTAGAATTGCATTGACCTAGGGGTCTCTGGCAATTTTTTGCAAGTACAAATGTTGCACAAGGAGCATGTATGTTTCATTAGAAATCACCACTTCTTCACTTTGAAAACAGTCTTATCTTCCCAAGGACTTGTGAACTAGTTTTCCTGTTCTAGGCTAAAGAAATATTATTGATGTAAGGCTCAGCAGTAAAGGATATCATCAATCACAAAAAAAGAAGTTAATTATTTTTAGTAGTAAACTTTATAGTAGAGCTCAAAAGTCCTAGTCAACTGACTGTGATACAAACACAGAAGAGATCCAATCTGTGTGTTGAAATGTTGTGGAAATGTGGCATACAGGATTTCAATTAATGAAATATTAACAAAAGAAACTGAAAATCAGCTTGGCTCAGCAGTGATTTTAAGTTTAATGAAGAACCTTTCAGCATCTGAAGGGCAGCCTGTTTATGATAAGCTTCAAAGTATCATGAAAAATGTGAATTAGTTTTCAGGAAAAAAGTTATTTTCTTAGTCTTCAGTAACTAATACAAAGAATGATGCTTCCTGCATAAACATGTCATCTTGCAGAAAACCAGGATGTTGGATTTGTACGGTAATGGCAACAGCAACATTGTCATCATACTTATAGTGGAAACCTGGCAAACATAGTGCTGGGAAAAAACCACAGGAAACAAACAAAAGCCAAGGTGGCTTGTTTGATACCTCTGCTTAAGCAGAAAAATGGTGTGTGTTTTTTTAAAATTTTTGAGTTTCATTAAAATGTGTTCCAAAAAGAGCAAGAGAAGGCAAGCCTTTTACATTTTTTGTAATGCACAACACATATTTGTGTTTTTTATATTTTTCTGGTAAAATCAGACTCTTCACAATAAGCAGTCTGTGGTTGGAATTCTATAGTAGGGCCTGAACTATCTAAACGACCTCGTCAGCTAGTATTCTGTGTATCCTGTACCTCTTTCTGGCTATTGACAAATAATCTGAACACAGATGCTTCTGATCTCATATTGTGCAGCAGATTATTTCAGGACTCAATTCTTTGAGTGCAGTGTCAGATCACACTCCGACTATTGGCAATATTGACATTTCTATTGTGCATCTCACCAGATGCCTTGCTTACCTTTCCATGACATAAGGGTGAAAATATTTATTCTCTTCTCCAACCCTCTCCAACTTTTCTACTAAAGCACATTGATTTTCTTATGGCTGTAAACTCATACTTCCAGTGAATAGCCAAAATACACAGCTATCAGGCACTACAAAAGAGAAAAGGCTCCTGGGTCAACTATGACTATGTGAAAGGACAGGAAGGCACCTCATGCTAGGTTAATTGAGACATATAGATGCTATGAGTAATTTCATCTCTATGCAGCAAACAAGCAAAAGTCCTACTCATCACTTCCCTAAATTGCCCTTCAGTCTTATTTTTAAATACATAAATTAGACTAAAGTGGGGCATGAGCCTTGTACGGGGCCTTTGTACAGGGATTAATTTAATATTATATGCATGAAATTTTGTATGACTAAAGTTTTCACATACTTAATTGTCAGGTGAGAATTTTTTTTAACAATCTGATTTTATTTCTCAACTTGTGTAATTTCTGATATCCTGTGACAATTGATCTCTCCAACAGGAAACGGGTACCTTTTCTAGAAGTCTGGTGCTTTGATCATTTCCAGGTCTATTTTCCAGCCATATTTATATATATTTAACCTTTCCAAGGTTAGAAGGGTGGCTTGCCTCTTTACAGCTAGGAGCCTTGAGCCTACCAGCTTTCATTACTAAGGAGGCACACCTGAGCAGGAATCATGTGGTTCCCCCATAAGGGAAGCAGGAAGCTGCCGAGAGAAAATTCCCAAAACAATAGGGGGAGCTGATAGGCTCAAGTAGTTGCTAACATAGGGGTGAGACAACAGATAGGAAATTCACAGAAGAACTAATGGACTTGAAAGCTTTATGTGGGACATTTGTTAATATAATAAAGCAGAACCCAGACAGGGATGGCAACGAACAAAAGTATGTCTGAATTCCTTGGAGGGGGAAAGAGAGGGAAGGGAATGCTAGCAGGACCTCCCTGATGTTACCAGGGAGTGCCTGGCTGGTGGTGTCTCATTGACAATTAGTTAATTTGATCTGAGGAAGTGGGTCTGGCCCACAAAAGCTCATCACCTTATAAACCATCTTGTTAATCTTTAAAGTGCTGTATAGTCCTGTCTTTTGTTTCAGCAAGACCAGACAAACATGGCTACATCTCTATTAATATTATCATGTAACTCTGATCATTATTCATTCCTTTGCTAATCATTGTAATAACATCGATCACAATTTACTTAGCAACAATGTGCATGTCTTAATGGCTTCTATAGGATTTTGAGTGTAAATTCTGCATTAATGATTGTGGCTTTGATTTCAAATGTTAGCCTTCCTTGAAAATTACATTCTATGGATGACAGACAAAAGAGCTAAGTTATCAGAGGAGAAAATATATTTTATTGCTTCCTTGGGAAGATGATGTTTCTAGAACAATGTCTCGGAAATGGGAAAGTTGGCTTTTTGTATGATGACAGTGACCTTTTCCAAGGAAAAAACAAGTAAAGAAAAATAAACTTGGAAAGGAAAGTCTTTCTTTTTGCTTGGGACTTATATAAACAGGATCCTCGTGTTCAATAAAAAAAAGTACTCTGATCTTTTATATAGGGTGAAATTTAGTTCTGTGTATGTTGCACAGGCATTATATGGCTTTTGCACAGGACTGAATTTCTGGTGAATTTCATCCACAGTGAAATTGTTTGTTTAAAATCTACCCCTTGAATACTCTTTCTGTTTGGAATCGTACATTGCGATATCACAGTGCATTGGGAGCAATTTAGAGCAGTTTCTACCCAGCTAGTCTTAAATCAGATTCTGTTGTAGATGATAACTTTATTTGAAAGTGAAGTGAAAGTCATCCAGTCTGAGAGAGAAATGGAGTCTTTAAACATATTCTCATGATTAAAAAATGATTCCTCCCCCCCCGCCCTAAAATAAGTCTTATCAGTGTAAAGATTGGTGGAAATATTTAAAATATTTTTTTTTGCTGTTTATGCTTATTTGAAAGCATTTATTTAAATTTGACAAAAATCAACTAAAGGCAGTTTTCAGGTTAGTTGGTGCTACAATGACTGTAAAAGTGTGTGTCAGCATATGTTTTTTTCTAAATTATGGCAATATTTCTAGCTGTCTTACAATTTGTAAAGCCAAATATATTCATAGCCTTTTAAGCCTATGTAGCCCTTCTGCCAGGTGGCGCCAGCAGCAGCCAGGGACGGGTTCAATAGCTAGGGTTTCCTTTTCATCCATCTCACGAGGAACCAGCTCGAGCCCTCACCCAATAGCCGGGAAAATTCACACACTCCTGAGCACCTCTGAGAGGCAATGCTTCCCCCCTCACAAGCACAGAGTCTGAGTGTAGAAAAGAAACTTTTAATGAAAGAGGGAGAGAAGTAACATGGCCCAGCTTGGGAAATACCACAACCAGAGTTCATACCCCCCATGAGTAACCATGCCAGCTCAAATAGATTGAGCAATGTCCTTTGCCTCTCAGGCTCACCAGTCCAACAATGTAAGGGTCCTATTCACATACCCAAATTTTCTCTGTACCACACTTCAAATGCCCCACTTATAGCTCTGTTCAGTCAGTGCAGACCCAGACATATCACCCTATGACTTCACTCATTGAGCCTGACGCAATGCAACCTTTGTGCTGCTCCTGTGATCCGCTTGCTCCTTCCAGCTGCCCTGCTGGCCACCTGCTGCTGCTTCTGCAAGCCGCCCACCAGTGGCTCCCACCAGCCGCCCTGTGGGGTGACTGATCCTGCCAGCCACCCCACTGGCCACCTGATGCTGCTCCTAGGCTGCCTACCAGTACTCCTGCCAGTCACCCTGCTGGTTTACTGCTGCTGCTCCTACCGGCTGCCCGCCGGTCATTCCCGCCAGTTACCCTGCTGGCCACCTGCTGTTGCTCTTACCAGCTGCCTGCCGGTCGCTCCCACCAGCTGCCCTGCTGGCTGCCTGCCGCTTCTCCTACCAACCCCTCCACCAGTCACAATGGGTCTGGCTCTAGGCCAAACTAATGATTTCAGCTCTTAATGATTTCAGCCCTTAGTCACCACCAAGGTGGGCCAAAAGATTCTAGCTTCCACTGGAATAACAAAGAGACTCCTTATGGAGTCTGTTTTAGGTCTATCCTTAGAACTGGGGAGAAAGGAGCCACATTGAACCAGTCTTACAGCTCACACCTGGAGGACATGTAACTGGCTGGCTCAAGTCCCTTCCCCCCAAGACAGTCCACTTGAATCTGAAAGGGAGAGGCTTGTCCATCTGAGACTCTTTACAGTGACAGTGTCTCTCCCGCAAGCACTGGTGGCCATATTTTACAATTCCTACATTTATGGTTAACATGGTTTGTGACCCTACTACTGCAAAATTAATTATAATACACAACATTCCATTCCAACAATTGGCCTATAGCACTGGTTGAACTGGATTTACATAACCTCACCCTGGATTCCTTCCCCATTCTAGCATGAGCTGTATTTACATATCAACAGTTAATGTCTGACAGGGCTAAACAATTGAGTGAGTATAATAATCCCCATCAGCTGGCTACATTGAAAGCAGTGGTTCAGACACTGCTTACACCTATATTGCAATAATTTGCCTGGACCATACCATTGCATAAATTGAGAATACTCACATTAAAATCAACGTGCTCAGTGCAAACATCTGCAAGATCAGGCTTTAAATGGACACAATGAACCCTGGGACCAATGACCAAGGAAAGATTATTGTAGGGGTGGCTTGTAGAAATCAGATTTTCAGTAGTACTTTTCACTTACGTAGGTTAGTAACATAACTGTACCAGAATTAAGAGTGAGACTTTTTTAAAGAAAATTCCAAGGGCCACGTACTCTCCTGTTCTAAACCAGTATACTTCCATTTACTTGAATGGAATTATGCTACAGCTGAGGATCTGAATCGGATATTTATAAACATGTAAATGCCTTGGAGAGGTGAGAAGTTTCAATTTTAATTACATGTTGTAAGTCTGTTTGTATGATAGTCACGAAATGCTTACCATGATATTCACTGCCTATGTATTTCACAACAGATGAGAGTCTGGCTCAATGATACTAGAAACAGAACTCTTTCTCCTTGGCTACGACAGAATTATTCCTATTCCTGTGACTACAAATAATTTTCAAAGTATCTTACTTCTTAGAAGCATCCATAGCTTGTATGTGTGTGGATTAGTTTCCTTGACAAACAGACAATCAGAGGCACTGATCACCCTTTATAATTGCCCCTCTCTTGCAAAGATGTGATGTTCAATCCTACCTGTTTTAAAATTTGAAAGAGATCAATACTGTTTTTATTTTGCTTTTTGATAACCTGCTGAAAATGCAGTTCAGATTTGCTATAACATATTTATTTCAGTGACCATTTGTCATTTTCCAATATTTTAGATGATATGAAAACATCAAAAAACCGTAAGCAAGGCAAATATAGCAATGTGTGTCCTTCAGCGTGTCACCTGCCATACAGAAGACATCCCAAGAGGACTTGCTGAATGTGTTAATCAGTTTGCAAGGCATTTGGGAGGGTGCCTACTGCATTACAGAAGAAGCAATGAAGGATATATATTACAATTTGCTGGACAACAGTCTATTGCAATCATACAGCATATTTATTATAAACCAAACTGACACAAGTTTCTTTCTTCTTTCTTCTCCACTTTCCAATTACTAAGTAAAATATATAAGCACATTTTTTTTCCAAAGGAATCTTCTTAATTGCTTATATTGCACACACAAATCCATTAGGCAATTGCTGTGTATTGTGCCTGTTTGAGTGGTATAATTTTCTCACAAGTTGATACAGGTGCAGATGTATAAGGCATTATTTAAGTCTATTTAAAATAAAATTACCCCACAAATTGTCTCTTTTCTCTAGAACACTCAGTCATTTCTTAGGGATAAATTCTGCTAAATTTTGTGAATTTCACTTCCTTGTAAAGGCATGAGGCTTATTCACAGCTGAAGGCCTAGTTTGGAGGTTTTAGGGGGATTTATCTGAGCTGATCATCAAAATCAATCCAAATTATTTTCTGTCATACTGCCACTATGTTTAGCTTATGATATGGCTCAGTATATATCACCATAGCCAATATTTGGCATACTATCTATATCTATATCTATATATCTATATCTATACTATCTGTTAAAGTGGTTCAGATGATCAGGCAGTTTCTCAAAGAGACAATATTAAATACATAACTGTTAATTATTGCACTGTGAAGGAAACATAGGAAGAATAGGAGGTCAATATGGCTCACTTAGGAGATTTCTAATGACCTGAATTATTTTTTAAAGGAAGGAATCTTTTAAAAATAGAAACATGGACACATTGCTAAAGATGATTACAAAAAGTAGCATAAAAATGTAGAAACAATATTTGAAAAACTAAGGTACAAAATGAGTTACACTTAACTAGGGACATAAAGACAAGAAGAGCTGTTTTAAAAAATGCATTAGGAACAAAAATAAGATGAAGAATGGTGCCATCCTTTACTCAGTGGGGAAGGAAAGTTAATAACTGATTACATCAAGAAGACTGAGTTTTTTAATGCATATTTTGCTTCATTCTTCAGCAAAAAGGTTAAGGTTACAAGATACTCAGCATAATTAATACTAACAACATAGGGGGAAAAAAAGAAACCAAAATAGGGAAATAATAGGTTAAAGAAAATACAGATGAGTTAAGTGTAGTCAAGTCAGCAGGGCCTGATTGAATTCATCATAAGGAGTTGACTAATATAATCTCAGAAACATTAGCAATTGGCTATGTTTAGATTTTCTGCAAACGCTTTTAACGGAAAAGAGCGTCTATATTGGCACAGACGCTTTTCCACAAAAGCACTTTTTGCGGAAAAGCATCCGTGCCAATATAGACGCGGTTTTGCGCAAGAAAGCCCTGATCGCCATTTTCGCAATCAGGGCTTTTTTGCACAAAACAATACCGTGTTGTCTACACTGGCCCTCTTGTGCAAAAGCATTTGTGCAACAGGGCTTTTGCCCGAACTGGAGCAGTATAGCATTTCCGCAAGAAGCACTGATTTCAGACAGTAGAAAGTCAGTGTTCTTGTGGAAATTCAAGCAACCAGTGTAGACAGCTGGCTAGTTTTTGTGCAAAAGTGGCTACTTTTGCGGAAAAACTTGCCAGTCTAGACGCAACCATTATGTTTGAGAGGACAGAGGTCTAGAAAAAAAAGCAAATATAGTACTTATTTTTAAAAAGGGAAATGAAGAGGATTCAGCAAACTATGAACCAGTCAGGCTTAGAAGGAAGAAATATCTAGATTTTAATAAGGGTTTTGCACAGCCCCACATGCCATTCTCATAAGGAAACAAGGGAAGTACTCCATAAAGTATTATAAAGTAGATACAAATTTTTTGGAAAAAACTATACTTAGAGAAATTATCATTGGTCAAGCTGTGAGTGTGCATTTAGTGGGTCCTACACTGGGCAGACCTGAATCCAATACTGTTCAATATTTTCCTATACTTATAAAATTTGCAGATGACAACAAGCTGGGAGGGGAGGACTTTGACAAATGAGAGAACTTATCTGAAATCAACAAGAACAAATCAGTAAAGACAAGTGCAAACTACAACATTGAGGAAGGAACAAATAAAATTCACAGCTGCAAAATGGTGAATAAATAGTTGTTTGGTAGAACTGCTGAAAGGTATAGGGGGTTATAGCAGATTAAAAATTGTATACGAGACAACAGTGTGATGTAAAGGGCTAATAGCATTCTGGGCTGTATTAACAGGAGTGTCACATGTAAAACCTGGGAGATAATTGATCATCTCTACTTAGCAATGGTCAGGACTCAGCTAGAGTACTAAGTCAACAGCTGGATACATTGTGTAAGAAATAGATAAATTGGAGGGACTGCAGAGGAAAGCAATGAAAATGATAAAAGGGTTAGAAAACTCAGCCTATGAGGAAAAAAAATATATATATAAAAAAGGACATGTTTAGTCTTGAGAAAACTGACCGAGAACATAAGAAACTTCAAATATATGTTATAAAGAGTACAGAGATCAATTGTTCTCTTTGTCCACTGACGGCAAGACAAATGGTATTTAGATTTGATCCAAAGATGAGAACAAGTTTTTTTTCCAAAATATGTTGATATCTCTAAGTTGTTTTCATTTAGAAATATTTGAAATAGACCTATACTAAAAGCTCTGTTATCCAGCATGCTAGAGAAATGGGTGGTGCTCGTTAATGGAATATTCTGTTCAACGGAGAGTTATACTTCACCAATGGAATACCAATTTTCAAAGACTTAGAATACAATAAAATGAATGAAGTGTAAAATAGTATACAGGTACTGGCAGTCCCCGGGTCCGACTTAAATCGGATCCTTACTTACAAACGGGGTGAGGCAACCCCGCATAAGCTGCTTCCCCCCAGCAGACCAGGGAGACACGAAGCTAGCGCCTCCCCCCCCCCCCCGCCCCAGCAGACCAGGGAGACGCGGAGCGGCTTTTCTCAGCAGACACCTCAGCTTGAGAATAAAGGACTGAGGGAAGTGAGGTGTGGGAGAATAAAACTGAGCTCTGGAGAAATGTTTGGCTAGAGTTTCCCCTACAATATGTACCAGTTCCGACTTACATACAAATTCAACTTAAGAACAAACCTACAGTCCCTATCTTGTACGTAACGTGGGGACTGCCTGTACTCACCAAGCCGGTAATAGTACTGCACTGCAGAGAGGTTAGTTTCTTTAGATGTATACAGTTAAAGTTTTGTATACAGTAGGGTATCTTATGACACTGTATATCACTATAGGCAGTGCATGGTGTATACCCAATCACTAAATATATGCAATGCTAAAACTATACTGAACATATTTTAATCTTCTTTTGATTCAGAAGGAAATTTAGGACTCGGTAATGCTTCAGAGTCATCATTATCAGCATCAATTATCATTGTAGATGAAGATGTTGTAGGAGATTGGGCTGAATCTGTAATGCACTTATGATATAGTCTGAAAGCTTCTTTTTTGAATAAATCCCAGATACCACTTTGATTCCTTGTCTTCTGCCTCTTGCATAAAAGTAGAATTCAGGATGTGTAATTGCATAATGTGCTGGACAATATACTAGCCCTAGTTATTACACTGAAGATTTGTATTGGGAGATATCAGAAATTCTGGTTAATTGAGCTATCTGCTTAATTAAGTGGTGGATAACAGTGATTTTATTATATTTTGGTTTTACTAATGATTGTGCCTGACCTGACTGTAACTGATAAAATATTTCAGTGACATTAATTACACCATTTAAAGTGCAAGCACACAGAAAAACACTGGTCTTAAAATCAAGCACAAGAACTTTGATTTAGAGGAAGATCAACAAAATCCAATGAATAACTGGTGAAGAACTGGCTTGATATAGAGTGAATCAGTATAATTTGTGAAAGAGAAGACTGTCTGGCTGAGGGATATAGAGATCAGTATTGTAACTCATTCTGTTCATGATATCCCAGATGAGGGAACATAAATTCTAGAAAATAGAGGGTGTACTGAGGAGCAAGAGCTATGAAGCAGCAGCCAGTCAATATAAAAGGAGAAGGCAATAAAATTCACAGTGACTGGGAACATGGCAGATATATAACTTAGGAAATTAAACAGAAATAAATAAAAATTTAAATAAATCTAGGGGAAGAAAAGGAATGTAATGTAGCCTCAATGCAAAAGTATAAGAAATTGATGAGCAAAAAAAAAAAAAAAAAAAGCGGGGGTGGGAGGGTGGGACTGGGGTTCATGATGGATAAAACTATAAACCTCTGTCACAAAACCTGACAGGGAAAAAACAAAACAAAAACATGACATTATTTTAATAGCAGGAAAGTGTTGAACATAAGTCTCAGAAATACAGCATCTTCTTTTTAATTCATAAGTATAATAAATCATGTCACTGCTTTGGCACTTTAGAGTTGCATCTTGCTGTTACACAGGAACCCTATTCAAATGAGAAACCAAATGTAACACTGAGATCAAAGATCAAATTCTGCACATTTTTGGGGTCATTGATCTCCATATCTCAACTGAGTTTTTCATTTAGTTTTTTTAGGACTAAATTGGAGGAAATATTTTACATTTATACAATCATAAATCTCATCCTCCACAATATATTTCTGTAAATTTGTTTTAAAACAATTAGTTTTTTAAAATATAATAATAGTATTACTTTTTGGATGTGGGTCATATAAGCTAAATTAATAAGAGCCTATTGCTTTTCTATATGGTTACAAGTGGTTTTGGTTCAAAAATAAATTAGCCTGTATAACCACAGATTAAGAAAAGCTGCAACACGTTTAGGAGGAACTCCCTTCCCCACCACCATATTTTGGAAAGGCTTGAGGAAGACCCTGAATGCTAGTTTTCCAGTGAAAATACAGATGCTTTCTATGATAGTTTTCATTTAGGATATATTGATGAGAGGTGTAATTTTTAGCATGGGAAGAAACACACATGCTAACCATGTTTGACATAGTGAATACATATAGCATGGCTATGGTGGCTCAGGACAGCCATGCAACAACAATGCTACTCGATCCCCTGGGTACATTCTTGGTGTTTCACCTGAGCCACTGCCCATGCCACTACAATTTCTGTCATATTTTCTAACTGCTGTGTAGAAATATCCTTAGTTGAAAACCAAATTTGCCATTAAGAAAAGGTCTGATACATTTTTCAACTAGTATTAAAATTTTATCTGGCTCAGTATCAAGTGTTTGGTGAAACAACTTTCTTGGTTATAAAGAGAATATCTTGGTTATTTATTTGAACTTTTCAGATTCTCCTGCCAACACTCAAGGGTGGGTTGTGATATTTCAATTACATGAACATTAAGTAACTAAGCAAAAAGTATTCCAAGACTTCATAGCCAATCTTCTTTTAAGACTTAGTTACCGTTCTAGCTTTCACATCTAATACTAATCTAAGGACATTTTCAGGATTTTTTAAGTTATGTCACAGATAGTAAAGTATCCTGTTATATGGTTTTGTAATTATCATCACAAAATTGGCAGCCACAAAGTGGACCTTAGACTTTCAGGTTTTGTCTACACTACAAGTTTTTGCTGCAGAGAGTATGCTAATGATGGACTCATTAGCATGAGTTGTGATGTCATTAGCATATTTTCTGACAATGCTTTTTGCGCAAGGGGTTTTTGTCTAGACGCTTTTTTCCGGCTTTTCCCCAAGCTGGAAAAAAAGCGGCGGACATGTTTATTTAAATCCCACAGGGGATATTTAAATCCCCCGCGGATTTCCTTATTCCAAAATTGGAAATTAGCATGGCTATTTTGTAATAGGGGCCAGTCTAGATGTAGCCGTAGTGTAGACATAGCCTTAGTTAGATGACCTCTCTCTCAAACTTGCTGGTTGTCCTCTAACATAGTAGGCACTGTCAGTTTTTCACTGATCCACAATATCCATTCTCTTGTCATCTAACTTGCCATTTAACTTATTTTATGACAGGGAATATGGACAGAATACCACTGGCTCAACATATTCCAAGATTAACAAAGAACATCAGCACCTGAAATACCCATGTTGCTGTTTCCTTCTATCATCTCAGACTAATCGGTGAGACATACACTCTTGTTACATTGGTTAAGGTACAATTTCATTCCATGCAAACAGGTATTAATTAAAAAAAAAGCCTCACAGGATTTCCAACTGTTTGAAAGAAGACAGAAAATATTTTTTCATAGGCTTGTGTAGTTCATAAAGGTTGTCAGAATGTTTGTCACAGTATTAAAAAAAATAAGAAATAGAGTAATTCTATGATTTTGTACTAGACATATAGTGTGGAGTTAGTGCAGATTGGACCTCCTTGGTCTGGCACCCTCAGACTGACCTGTCCCAAGTGAAGGAATTTGCTGAACCAGGGGAGGACTCCTGCCACTAGCTTCCTAACTCTCCACCTCTCCTCACTACTGGCCCCTCTTTCTCTGACCTGGTTGAGCTACTGACCCTGGCCAGACTAGCCAGACATCGTCATCCCTAACACCAACCCTGGCCAGATCCACTGGCCCTGGCTCTGGTCCTGGTTGGACTGCTAGACACCATCCCCGGCTCTGTTGCCACTGGTTATTGCTCCAGCCCCAGCTGAGATGCTGAATACCAGCCTCAGTCCCGCTGCTACCAGATGAACTGCTGGGCGCTGGCCCTGCTGCCATCAGCCCTGGCAGGGCTCCCAGACAATGGCCCCTCTGCCACTGGGCTCCTGGTCTGACAGAGCTCCTGGCCACCAGCTGTCCTGCCACTGGACTCGTGGCCCCAGGGCTCTCTGGTCCAAAAACATCCGTGGTCCTGCAGGCTAAGAATGTTCCTGGACCAAAAAGTCCTGGTTTAGGGAGGGAGGTACAATCTGTAGATCCTATAATTACTTGTTTTGTTTTAGCCATTTTTATGTACAGATTATTGCATTGGAGTTGACTAGTTCCAGAAAAAGGAACAAAATTCAGCAGAAGAAAAACATTGTTCAGAGAGAGGACGGAGGTAACCACAAATTGTAGTTCTCATCTCCTCTAGTTCTAACCATAAACATAAAAAGGTAGTGATTTTGTGTGCCTAGTTCCTCTCTTTCTTTTCTGAGTGTTGACTCAATATGAGCATTCTTTCCAAAGCGGTGACAAAGTACTCTAGGCACAGCCTGGGAGATTTCCAACTCAGAAGGTCAAATTGTCACATTGCTTTGGCTTGATATAAATTACAACAACTATTGATGGTTTGCCTCAGTCTGCTTTGCTTCTCTGGGTTTGCAGGGATCTGGAAGTCTGAAGGTCAAACTATAATACTACTTTGGTAGGATACTATTTCCCATAGCTGTTGATTTCCAAGACCCTTACTTTGAGTACAAAAGTATTCTATCATATTTTGAAGATATGATGTTATTGGATTCTGATATGAACAGGCAAAATATTTTTGCAACCATTGTTATATGTTTGAACCAAATTTCGTGCAAAGTGGACCAAGTGAGATAGCTATAGAAAGCTTATGATTCACCGATTCTATTTATACTGCTAGTATGCATGTATGATTTTTCTATTTGAAATTATGAGTATTGGCTATGCACCTGTATTTCAAATGTTTGCTACTGAGAGATTATCAGCAGGTTTTGCCCACCTATTGTGG
The DNA here is from genome assembly GCF_052426305.1 of Pelodiscus sinensis. Lineage (NCBI taxonomy): Eukaryota > Metazoa > Chordata > Testudines > Trionychidae > Pelodiscus > Pelodiscus sinensis. The sequence goes on from NC_143053.1 coordinate 92,081,882, forward strand.
AAGGGTTGTTAGTCAAGTGAATCAGAATACTTGGCTGAGCATGGACCTGAAGTGGTGCCAATCCATATCTGAGGAACTTTGCTATGAATGTTCAGACCAGCATGTAAGCCATGGCTGCTTGCTTAGCAAGGCCTGAGTCATGAATGCACAGGTGACTTGGTTATGTGACAAACTCCATTTTGGAAGATACTTTCACACAGTGAGAACTATGAATTCCCCTCCATGTGGGCAAGGTTATAAAAACAGCCCTGGAGTTTCCTCCATTTGTTTTCATTCCAGCTCATCACTTCAGGAGCATCTTTGCTATGGATTGAGCCTGGACAGATTGATGACCCATCCTAACAAAGGATGTACTCTAGAGGCTTTAAGATACCAGTTTATTCCATCTCTGTTACAATTTATTCCATCTCTGCACCATGAACATTGCATTGGTGTATGCATTTTGATTCTTTTAACAACTTTACTTTCAACCTTTTCTTGCTTTTTTTTTATCAGTAAACCTTTAGATTTTAGTTTCTAAAAGATTGGCACAGCGTATTCTTTTAGGTAAGAGCTGAGGTACAAAAATTAACCTGGGAATGTGGCTGGTCCTTAGGGATGGGGAGAACCTATTCGTATTTGATGAGATTGATTTTTTTAACATTTCATCTGTGTAAGGATCAGTGCTGGCTGTGGCACAGAAGGAGCTGGAGCATCTAAAGAGGTTGCTTGTGTGACTTCTTATTGGCCATGTGGCAAACAGAAGTGCTTTTTGTGACTGATCTGGTGTGCCTTATAGTGGAGGACCCCAGTCTTGGGTTATCTGTCGCCTGGGCTTTAAGACATTTACCTTGATTTGACCCTCTCAGCGGAGCTCCCAGAAACCTATTATATTACAGAAGGCTTTCATGAAAGAAAGAGCTTCAGATTTCAAACATTCTAGATTATATTGTAAAGCTTATCTTCTGTGTATATAATAGTGCCTTGTAAAATGCTATCTCTAGTGTCTTGGGGTATCAGTGATCTCAGAAGAAAGATTGCTTTAAAAATGGTTAGGTTGGAATATTTCACTTCCTATTTAAAGTCTTGTTTTGGCAATGGATTTCGTCTGTTCTCATTAGAGTCTGAAAATTGGGAAAGAAAACTGGGAAGCAAACACATTTTAGCCTTTAAGTTACATGTTAAAGGTCATAGTCAATTATTTCATAATATCTGTCAAGCAGCAGAAAATAAATGCTTGCCAAGTTTCTTAGACATTGTGTACTTGATGTTCAAATCACTGCATGGCCTGTTTCCAGATACTGACCTTTTCTAGAAAGACAACAGGTTGCAGTGGCTCTGAGAGATAGCAAAGACTCATAGAAGAGAAAAAAAAGAAGTTGTGTGATATAGCAAAATATTTGATAATCCTCATAGAATTGTTGGTAGTCTGTCGTGTCCAACGATGATGTCTGGAGCTTGCACAGGCTCATCGGTTGTGGACTTGCATGTGGCTGAGGAGTCCAAGCCTTGAACAGCATGGGCGTTCACAGTGGGGGCAAAGGAATTGTCCTGGCTCTGTTGGTGTGGCTGCTACTGTTGCTTTTCTCCTTTCACGAGCATCAGTCAGGAGTATGTGTCGCTGCTCTTCGAAGTTGTCATACGCATGTCGTGGAATATGTCTATTTTCATATAAAGTTTATGGGTGGATAGGTGAAATGCAGTTATCATAATGATCTCCGAGTATGGTTCATACCCCTTAATTTAAAAAAAAGCAAAATATGTTGTATAGTTAAACTATCCACTTAGTTTAAGTCAGATCCTACTCCTGAAAGTTATACTTGGGTGACAGACGTATACACTATTGGAATTATAACTGGCTTGGGTGTGTTGCAGACTGAAGCTTCTTAAAGAACCATTTTAGATTATCTTCTGCAGAAATTTCATAATAGATTAACATGGTACCAACACTACTGGTACCACAGAGGTTGAAATAATCTCATTAAAATAAATATGTTTATGGTTGTAAAATAATTCTGATACATTTGTCTCTTGATGTTAAGATACCATTTTTGAAAAATACAAAACAAACTTTTTTGCTAGTCTGAACTGGTCTTTATCAGGTTTTGACTGTCCCAGAGAGGCATCCCATTATGGCATGCTTACACCTATGAAGTAGAAAAATCTATGAGTCAGGTCCTGTAAAATCCAAAAGAGAATTTAATTAAAATGTTTAAGTTTTATGCAGTTTCCTTCAGTGTATACCCAAGTGTTCAATTCCTAATTCTCATTGGTAATTTGCTTCTTTCTTACGAAAAAGAATTTGAATAATTTAAGATAAAGATTATGTTTGAAGAATATTGGGATGATTTATATTAATTGCCCTGATATTGGTTATTAACCCATATCCCCATAATTGCATTCCAATGCTGTTTACTAATTATGGCTTAGCTGCTTCTACTCTTACTTTAATTATTTGTTTTGCTTCTCATAAGCTTTTGCTAACAGGGTGTCTAAATTGATCTAACAAAAATGGTGGGGAGGCAGAAATAAAAGTTTAAGATATACCTGTTTAAACTTCCTCTTGAAATTTGCTTCTGAATTTGATCTAATGTGTAGATGTGGCTAATTAAGTTGTCAGATAATATGCATGCACTTCCAGGTAACAACATGCAGGTCATATATTGCCTTCATTAATTTTCTTAATCCAGCACTTGGGTCTGAGATACCATGGCATCACTTCATTTTTATGGTGGCATCTGAGTTCATATCTGTTACACAGGTGTAAAACAGGAATAACCCTGTGCAGAGGACCCATATCATTGCACGAGGAGTAACAGTTAATTCGAGGGAAGGGTTTTGGATCGGACTACCACGTCTACACGCGGTGAGTTAATTCAGGCTACCTGCTTTTTAAAATGGCGACCGGCTGCGAATATGCTAATCAAGCACGGGATATTTAAACCCTGTGCTTCATTAGCAACTTCTGAATGCTTCATTTGCCTTCCTAGTTCGAACTAGCGGGCAAGTGTAGACATCCCCTGAGATCTTTTCTGTACACATATAAATAATCCAGAAATTTGAATATTTCCTGCTGAGACCTGTGATGTATGCAGAGCTGTTAGTCTGTCTCTAAAATCTCCTCCCTATGAGTTTTCTTAACATGCACATTGGAGCCAGTATGAAATCATTAATATAGGCCAACTTTTATGTACGCTCATGTGGGGGAGGAACAGAATACTGTAACAAGGAACTCAGGAGGGGATTACAAAACCATAGATTTGTATTCCGAAAGGCTGTGATGAGCAGTTTTCAAATCCAAAATCAGTATTAGGCTTTGCAGAAGAACCTTGCTCTTATTCCATAGATAACATTTGAATGTTGCTGTTACTATATATGAAAGTTATTTATTGTCCAGAGCACAGAAATATCAAATGATCAGGTTAGAACACTGAATGCAAAAATGCGGTCCATTGTGATGGCAGTAATGTCTATTACCTTTCATACAAATCTAAGACAGGAAATGAGAGAACAGGAACAATGGCTTTAAGAGCAAAAACAGCTGCCCATATGTCGAGAATTTTGTTTTTCTCAGTTTACTGAGACAATAGAATGTAAGTCTCATTACAGTGGGGTTTTGTTACATGCAAAGAGTGGAACAACACAATTTTGAATATTTCCTTCTCTGATAGCAAAATAAAATTTGCTCTATAACAAAAGTATATATCCATAGGATGGCACTTTAATTAACTACAATCTGAGAATGAAACTGATGTGCTTTTCTGAAAGGAATGTAGAGAATTTAATCTAAACAGACAATGCTGCTTCTAGTACTATTGTTACCAAGTAGCAATGCCTAATACATATGGGAAATATAGTTATCAAAATAAAATTTGTCTTCATGTTAATATATAAAGAAAGAATATAAACAGTAAAATGTTAGTAATTGTTTTTTCAAGTGTTCTGCTGTACGAAATAAAACTCACACTCTGCCAAACTTTTCCTGCCCTGGTTAGCAGTGCATCATGTGGTTGCACATTCACCTTATTTGTTTAAACAGAAGTAGTAAAACATGCTCAGATGCTATAAATCAGTGTTGTTGTGGAAGTCAATAAAGCTATGATGATTTACACCAGCTGAGGATCTGACTTTTAATACTTCCAATCTCCAATGACAAAGATAAGAATAGAAAGTGAGATGCATTCATGCACATTCATTATCAAAATAATTGCTGCCATTATTATCAAAGTCAAAGAGCAGATATCTGCATTTCTTACTCACCTAACAGTTCTGCTGGCTTCAGTACAAGTTTTGGGTGCATGCAGAATACAGGATTGAGATTGGGATGTATACTCTGTCTCAATGAAACAAGCTAAATTATGCTGACACAATAGAAAGCATTGAAATGATAGGCAGAAAAAAACTGAGATTGTGGGGGTTTGAAAATACAAAAATATGATGACACTAATTATTTTATTTTATTTTATTTTATTTTATTTTATTTTATTGATAGAATCAAAAAGTGCCTCAGGATCTTTACAGAGCTATTCTTCTTAGCATAAGTGCAATATGTCACTGATAACATGTGATGGTGATTCATTGCTGAAGTTGGTCCACCGACTTAGCTTTCCCAGCTTGGGCCAGATATTGATGGGGAGTGTGATGTGAACAATGAAGCAGTGGCCGATCCCAGAGAATACAATCTGAAAAAGGAACCATAGGCCCACACTCTCTTTTGACTCAGGCAAACTCCAGTTGAAATCAGTCAGAATTCTGCCTGGGTAAAGACTAAATGAATGCTGATTTGAGGCCTTCATTTCAGATGTGATATACCCTAGGGAAAGACAAAATTCTCAGCTCACAACAGGCTCTTGACAGCATCTTCTTCTTAGCGTCTGTGCAATGTGTCTCAGGTGGCACGTGACCAGCATCCACCACCGAATTTGGTCCCACATAAAACACAAACACTGGAATGAAAACCATGTGAGCAAACTGATCTGCATCTATTATTCTATTTCTTGTATGAAAATTTGCATAATACAGAATTGGAAATCCCAGAGTTCAGCTGTGCTAGAAGATGGGTTCAGGTTTGTTTCACAGTATAACACAAACCACAAATTAGTAAGAGAAGTATATTGAAAAATGCCTGAAATGCAGAAACCACTTCCCTGGGGCTTCCGTCCCACAATAGGCAAAATTAGAGAGAAGACAAGGCCCTAAGCATACTCTCCATGCTCATACACAGAACACCAAACACTGGAACTCATTTGGCATGCATCAGGGAGTATGCTGCTCCCCTGAACTGTCACATGCACATTCACTGAGACAATGAAGCTGCACATTGCAAGCTGTGCCTAAATGATATTACAGAGCCCTCTGTTACTTTTCCTGGAGACATGCAAGAGTGATGGTAATGTATGTCTGGGATTTATTTTTAAGCTTTCTCCTTTAAAAAACATTTTGTCAGAAGGAAAAATAATGGGCTAGATGGACCTTTATTCTGACCCAGTAGGGCCATTCTTATGTGTAATGTCCCCCCAGAATATGTCCAGAATATATCTCATAATATAAGACCATTCCAAAATAATAGGTAAATAAATCACCTTAATAGTAGATAAATACATTACTTATTATCAATACATCACTCTTAGTAAGCATGTAGAGCTATTCAGTGCAACCCTGGATTGGTGACCATGTCTCTTATAATGAAACCACTGATTTCTGTGGATGAAATGAGAGTTTTGCCTGTGTAATAAATGTGTAGAAACTGAGTGAGAACTCTGAGTACGATTAATGGATTGTATTGCCTTCTTCGCAGGTCAGTTGCCTTTAATGGCTCTGTAAGATGCCTAGCACACTTTTGGACTCTGTAAATTAGGAGTAGAGAACCTCTCATGAGCTGACTGGACACAGCTCATAGGGGTTTGTTTGCCTGACCATTCACAAGCCCAGCCGTTTGCAGCTCTCAGCAGCTCAGGTTTGAGAAAGGCAAACTGTAGCCACTGGGAGCTGTGAACAGCCATGCCTGTGGGACTTTCAGGTAAACAAACTATCTGTCAGTCAGCTAGTGGCTAACACTATGAGCTACATGTAGCCCACTGGCTGGAGGCTCCCTGCCTCTGCTGAAAATAGTAATAATCCACTACAGTGAAACCACTGATGCACACGTTGGCTACGTCTACACTGGCCACAATTTCCGGAAAAGCCAGGCAAATCAGGTAAGTCAGGATAGGGAAATCCGCGGGGGATTTAAATATCCCCCGTGGATTTAAATAAACATGTCCGCCGCTTTTTTCCGGCTTGGGGAAAAGCCGGAAAAAAAGCGTCTAGACTGGCCCGATCCTCCGGAATAAAGCCCTTTTCCAGTGGATCTCTTATTCCTACTGCAAAGTAGCCAGTGAGTGTGAAGGATGGACAATCAAATCCATAGTTTTTGGTTGTTTGATAGTGCCCTATTTTGTATGTGGCATAAAAGGTTCAAAAGCCAAATTACTGTGTGTATACTAGAAAACCTGACCACAGTAGTGGGATTATACAGAAGGAACTGGCAGCCCTAATTCTGTCTTCTCCAGAAGGCTTCGTTGCCTTATATGCAGGATATGAATAATTCCCATTAGTTACAAAGGTAATTACTCATATCCTGTAGTGAACGAAAAGGATCCAAGGAACAAATTCTCTATAAGGGTATGTCTACACTGCAGCGTTATTTCATAATATCTTATTTTGAAATAGTTCATTAGAAATAAGTTATTTTGAAATAACGCGTCTACACACAAAATGCATTTCCAAATAGCATTTTGCTATTTTGAAATAGTGCGTCCACACTGAGTGGACACTGAATCACATTTAAGGCCGGCTGGAACCAGGTCCGGCAGGGCATCAGGTCAGGAGTGTCTTTGTGTGGCTGCTGCTTAAGGCTATCTAAGGCTTGTGCTTAAAGGGACACCACCCTCCCCGTCCTCCCCTCCCCCCAGGCAACCGGTTCTCAGGTTTCCGTATTTGCTTGCCTACCTCGATGAGGGACAGCAAAGCATTTTGTCTCTGTGTGCTCTGCTTGCCCTCACTCAGGACACCACAGAACTCTGCAACATGGAGCTAGAGCTGCCCCCTGGCACGCTGGTGCTTCTATTGGATGCATTGCTGTAAGCCTGGATGCACTGTCTGCAGGCTGCCATCTGGGAGGTCCATCGGGGGACTGTCAGTATCCAGGAGGCCCTGTGGGAGAGCTTCTACCCTGAGGAGCACTAACAGTCTCCCTGGTCTGCCCCACTGGGAGCTTGTGCCTCATTCCTCCTTCATTCCACTTACCCCCTCCCAACCTCCCTTCCTGATGTAAACATGAAGGCTGTGTCTACACTGGCACCCTTTTCCGTAAAAGGGATGCTAGTGACACACTTCGGAATTGCAAATTCCACGGGAGATTTAAATATCCCCCACGGCATTTGCATGAACATGGCTGCCGCTTTTTTCCGGCTCGGGGTTTTGCTGGAGAAAAGCGCCAGTCTAGACGGGATCGTGCAGAAAATAAGCCCTTTTCCGGAAGATCCCTTATTCCTACTTGAAAAGGGCTTATTTTCTGCAAGATTCTGTCTTGACTGGCGCTTTTCTCCGGCAAAACCCCGAGCCGGAAAAAAGCGGCAGCCATGTTCATGCAAATGCCGCGCGGGATATTTAAATCCCCTGCGGAATTTGCAATTCCGAAGTGTCTCATTAGCATCCCTTTTACAGAAAAGGGTGCCAGTGTAGACACAGCTGACCTGTCTTTATTTAACAAAACTGTGTGTGGGGGGGGGATGAAACTCTGGTGAGACTGGGGAAAGGAGGCGGGAGAAGGGAGGGTGGGAGAGGGGAGGGGGAAACTTGGGAGGAGGGAGCTGGAAGGGGGAAGCAAGGGGAAGAAGGGGGAGGGGAAGCTCAGGGCTCAGGTCTGGGGATCTCGCTGGGCCAAACGTCTCCTAGCACCATAGATGCGGGGGCCTTGCCATCCCTGGAAGGATGGGGAGGGGATGGAGGTTGAAGAGGGTGTGGAGGGAGAAGTGGGAGGGGAAGAAGGAGTGGGAGGAGGAGCAGTAGCTGGGGAGGGAGCAGGCAGTGGAACGGCAGGAGGCAGCACGCTCTGCACCAGGGTCTGCAGGTGTTGGCAGATGGCATGGCCCTGGGCAAGCTGCTCCCTCCGGAGCTCCAGGTCTTCTTGCACCCAGTTTTGGAGGATGTGGTGCAGGGCTCGCAGTGCCCGCAGGTGCTGCTGTTGGTACCCCACCACTGCACGGGTGGGCCTGCGGAGCCCTTGGGTGAGGGAGCATGTCCTGGGCAGGGTGGTGCACTCTGCATGCGCAGCTAATGCGGCTGTGGAAAAACAAGAGAAGTGGTCAGTTATCCCTGGGGACACAGTGGGTGAAGTCCAGCCCCCCTCTGTGAGGTGAGGATGACCATTCCCTGCACCATCATGGCTGATGTGCTTGCACACAGGCCATATTCGGAATGTCCTGCTATCCCCAGGAGTGAGAGATGTCCCAAGACCACACCCATGCCCCTGTGCTGTGGATAGTGTGGGTGAGGTAGAGGGGAGATGTCCCCTGCCTCTCTGTAGAATGGCCTTGTGAAGGGAGGGCATCCTGCTGTGTCCCACCCCGGGGTCAGGAGCATGTCAGGTATCTTCACACACGCATGTGGCTAACAGGCCAAGGCCCCTGTGTGGCAGCCAGCTGGGGCCATGTGCCGAGGGGTGGCACAGCACATGCTCACACGTGCCCAGGTTGCTGCATGATCCGTGGTAAGCAAGGCCCATGCACGAGGTCCCTGGTCTCCCTCCTTGCCCTCCAATAAGGGGACAGTGATGGCACTTACATGTGGCTGCTTCCCCAGATGACACTGGTGATGGGGCTGCTGGGACGGCTCGGGGTCCTGGCTGCATGGCCTGCTCCCTCTGGGCTCCTGCAGCTCCTGGTGCTCCTTCTCCATATCCTGGTCAGGACCCTCTGCTCCAGGATCAATGACTGCAGGGGTGACACGGACCGTCCCGCAACCCCAGGATGTGGTCCAGGGCATCAAAATAGGGGCAAGTGTCTGCCCCTGTTTGGGAGCTGCCCCGTGTGGCCCTGGCATAGGCCTGCCGCAGCTCCTTAATTTTCATGTGCACCTGCTCCTGGGTGTGCATGTGGCCTTTGGTGGCCAGGCTGTCAGCCATCCGTCTGTAGATGGCCGCGTTCCTCCATCTAGTGCGGAAATCATTGATGTTGCAGGCATCCCCCCAAAGCTCAATCAGCTCATGATCTCTGTACTGGACCAAAAAGGCACCCACCTTCTCTGGCCCCTGGCAGGCTCCTGGGAGCTGGGAGACTGGACACGGAGAGCAGTGGAGGGCTGGCTAGCACTGGCTGCCTGGCTCATGGTGGGGCCACTGGGTTGGGGCAGCGACTGCTGGCTCTGTGCTGGCAGGCCTGGAGCTGGCACAGGCACTATGGCCAGATTCTATTCCTTTAAGGGCTCTGGGGCTGGGAGAGAGGAGAAGGAATTTTCATGGTTGTGCCTAGAGGGCATCCTGGGAAGGGCTGGAGGCCCCCTATTTCGAAATAAGCATCTACACAGCATTTATTTCGAATTAGCTATTTCGAATTTGGCATTATTCCTCATAGAATGAGTTTTACCAAATTCAAAATAAGCGCTCCGCTATTTCGAATTAATTTCAAAATAGCGGTTTGGCTGTGTAGATGCTAGGAAAGTTATTTCGAAATAATAGCTGTTATTATGTCCTCTATGGCCCCATTCAGGATGGGTGAATTGTCAGATATAGTGCTACTTAACTTTATCATCTCTCATTTCCAGGACTTATCTTGCCCTGCCATTTCCTTCTCAATACATGATAAATAAACTGGCATGGGGGATGTTTAGCAGATGGATGAGCAATGATACACACAGTGATACTCTGTGCCATCCAGGGGGAAACATATTGTCTTGAATTTATTAATCACCTAAGATTCCAACAGCAGCTGCCTCACAGAAAATGTTATCCTCTATCCCATTAAAAGTAATTAGGTAAGAACGAACCAGTCTGAATAAGATAAGAAATAAGCTAATCCTTTACCAGAGCTCAAAATATGCCAAGTTCAAACCAAATTTGATTAAAAACATTTCTGACTTGTATTTCATTCTTTCAGTTGGAAGTTCTAAAATATTGTGAGAAATCCCATTGCCATGCTGAGCCCAGCAAACTTTTTGAAACTTACATTTCATCTGACAATTCATTTTCTTTGCAAAGAGCTGTAACACTCATAGAAAGGACTCCTTTACTCTAGAGACATTTTTCCAATACAGCTATGCTAGTATAGCTATGCCGACAAATCTCCCAGTGGAGACCGAGCTAACACCAGCAAAAAGTCATTACTTGTTCCCAATTAAAAAAGCTCTATTGGAAAAAAAGGATTTTTTTTTTACTGTATAACTGCATCTGCACTAGGGACTTTCCTTGCAGCGCTATGTTGGTTGGAGGTTTGATTTTCTTCACACTGCTAAGCAACAAAGCTGTACTGGCAAAACTTTTAACTTTAGATCATGCCTAAGTCTCTGAACCGTGTAAATATTTGCTTTCCTTATCTGGATTGAATAAAAATGTAGACTGTGTGGAATTTTTGTAAACAAAGTAGAGAAAAATTGTCTTATAAAACAATATTAATAGAAGATTAGTCTGGGGGGCTTTGTGTTTGTTTGTTTGTTTTAATTCCTAAACATTAGATCTTGAAACATCATCAGCAAAATGTTTTGTTTTGCTTTGTTTTTCATTTTGTTGAACCCAAAAACAGCTGTTTCATTGAAGCCAATATGTTTCACAGAGATCTATACATTTCAGCAGTGTCTTTGCTGGGAAGGTTTCTGAGATCTGACTTTTTTTTAATACAAAAATGGATGTTTCAATACAGCTCTATTTTCAAATGCCATTCAAAAGCTTTTGTTGTCCCAATATGTGCATGTGTATGGTAGGGGAGAGCATGTAAGTGGGACCCTCACAAGTTGTCATGAAACAGAATTATCATTTTCTGGTTAACTTTCTAAAAGTTCTGGCTAGAGTGACACTACCCTGCACAGGGGGATTAAAGGAAGTAGAGTCCTTCATATTCCCTTTCTTGTCCCTTTTAAGATTGTAATACTGCCCATGATAGTGAAAGCAGGAATCAAGTGTATAATCTATCAGTTAAGCTAGAGGGCAAAGAGAAGAGTGGGGACAAGTCCTGTCTTTGCCCTCTGTTATCCACTAATCAAAGTAGTTGGCATGATACAAAGAGTGAAAGAAGTGGATTTATTCAAAGGGGCAAAGAATTTGCTATTCTTAAATAGTAAGGGTAAGCAGGAGAAAAATTTGACTCTCAGAATTTATTTCTTGGTCTGCTCCTGAGGTGGACTATCTACTACCTTTTGCTTGAGGTAGATTGTAAAATTAGTGTAGCTCTAGAGAAACAAGGAATTTGTAGATACAAATTCATCATCAACTTGAAGTCAGTTATATTTTATCACTGACCCTCCAGCTATGTATTACATGGACTCTGGGTTCATGTGGACTTTTTAAGTGGTTGTCTGAAAAGGATTATCCAAAGGTGGGCCTTAAGCCATGCTCAGTGCTATTGCTGTGACATATGGAAGTCTTCTGGAGATTCTTAAAAGCTAAGCTAAGCTGTGATATATTTACTTACGGTAATTTGGACAGTACCTGCTGAGCAACTACTACCTTCTCCTAATTAACTATATATGTTCAACCCCTGGCCACACTCTTGTTTGTGGATGGTACAGGCATTCCTTTTCTTTACATATGTCTACAAAGAGCTGCCGAGGAAATTATTTCCCCAGGACACAATATAGGTGATGTAGAATCCAACCATTCACTTTTTATCTTAATAGATTTTCATAGTGTTTAGATGCTAACATCTCAGTATTTAACCCTACATTTGGGTTTATGTTTGAGATTCACCATCTGTTCTTTGTAGGATGTATCCTTCCTGGTATGTTTGTTTGGTATCTAGGGGTATGTCTACACTACCCCGCTAGTTCGAACTAGGCTTCTAATCCAAACTAGCTACTCCGTGCCGTGTGTAGCCGTGCGGCATGGGGTTCGAACTAGCCGGCATTTAAAAATGGCGCAGGCCAGCTTCATGCAAATGAAGCCCGGGAAATTCAAATCCCGGGCTTCATTTGCAACTGCGGATGACTACATTATCCCCGCTAGTTCGAACTAGCGGGGTAGTGTAGACATACCCTCGGTGAGTGAGAATGGGAGAGCTGATGACAAATATATATATTATATAATATTTCTGACCTTTTGTCACATTACTGGAGTATAAAGTGAGCAGACGAATCCCTGTTGCACCCATGTTTGAGTGATGTTTGCTCCAAGTTCTGTACAAAGCGGGCCATGTGAGGTTTCAAATGAAAGCTTATGCCCTATAGATTCTATGTATGCTACTCAGATACTTGAATGATTTTTGAATGTGAAGTTATGAATATGGGCTCTATTCTTGTGTTTTAAATATTCTCCATCTGGGAGGGAGAATTGGGCCTGGACTGCCTAGTGTGAGGAATGATTGTTCGGTAAATGGCTGTGTTAATTAGCAATACTTCATGGACAATGGCTCTCAGAGTGGTCAACACATACCTGAGGAATGCATCTGGAAACCTGCAAACCAGCCAGTGTATCATGGCTACTTTCACATGAAAGACCTTTCACTTGATCATGTGATCAGCTCCAATTTTGGAAGCACAAAGAATATACAAATGCAGTGAAGTTGCCTCCATCTTGTCTTCAATCCAGCTCCTGATTCCAGATGCATCTTTGCTGGGGATAGAGAACAGGGAAGGATTTGCTGACCCATTCTGGTTCAGGATGTACACTGGAGACTTTTAAGCTAGCAGTTTGTAACATCTCTGCTAAGAGCCTGGATCAAGCACTTAGTGATTGATGTATGTAATATATTCTCCTTAACAATATAATTCTCAACCCTTTTCTTTCTTTTGTTAATAAACCTTTTAGAGTTTAGATTCTAAAGGATTTGCACAGCATGCTCTTTTGGGTAAGATCTTGAAGCATACATTGACCTGGGACTGTGGCTGGTCTTTTGGAACCAGGAGAACCTGTTTGGAGTTGATGAGATTGGGTTTTACAACCGGTCACCTGTGTGTAAGACATAGGTCTGGTTCTGGCAGAGGTAAAGCTACAATGTTTTAGGGGTTTTGCTTGTGAGGCTTCCTGCTGGCCATATTGGGAGCTGAAGTGCTCTGTGTGACTGGTTTGTTGCCTATAGGGGAAAAGACTCCAATTGTAGGTTGTAAGTAGCCCTGGTTTTGAGCAATTTGAGCAAGGATTCCCTAAGTAGTGCCCAGATCTGACCTGGTATATTACAACCTTTACAAAATGTTAACCGAGGATTTTCCCAAATCAAATCATCCTAAGAACTGGACATGCTAAAAAATGTGTTACCTTCTAGGTGACTCTCCCATTAAACTGCTCGTCATTACTATTTTACCACTTTTTGCTGAAACCCACTCCCTCTTTTGACTATCTCAATTGTCACAAAATTGTCTAATTTATTATAATATCATAATCTAGCCAATTTCTATTAGTTACCAGTCTGCCTTTATGTAAGGGGCACACAAAAGAATTTGAAATAATTGTCTCTACATTGAGAGGTCTGTTTCACCTAAATGAACTCCATTCTGAAAATACATTAGTACAAAAAGACTTAAAGGTGAAGGCAGCCAGTTAACTAATATTTGTAAAATCTATAATTTGATTTGTAGATCAAACTTTGCCTGATTAAACTATGTTTCCTCTCAAATGGCTACAAAGAGATTGAATGATGAAGGGAGGATGAGCAAAAGGGAAATCATACATGTTAAAAACAAAACCATACATTGTCGCTAATAAGATATGTATCTATCATTACTCTGATGACTGTGCTTTATATTTATCCTTTTCCCACCCCTTTCCCTTTTTGGAATGTACACACCTGAGGGCAGAGGTTGGGTCATATCTAAACTTTTGTAAATCAGCAGGATGCAAATCAATGGAATTACATCTGTATAATTCCAATGGATTCTGTGAAGCTGTATTATGAAGAGCAGCTGTGTCACGAGTGCCAGGAGGCTCCACCGTTGCTGACAAGTCCTGTAGCATGTATGTTGCAGGGAGATTCAACAGAAAATGCAGGTGTTAGGTACAATGCATGTGCTGATTCCTCTGAAGAGAAGGAAAAAAATTAGGATGAATGGTAAGTTATCAAGAGAAAACAGGTGCCCAAAACAATGAGGAGTTCTGTGGTACCCTAAAGACTAACAGATTTATTTGGGCATAAGCTTTCATGAGCGAAGACTCACTTCGTCAGATACATCTCATTTTTGCAGATACAGTCCAACACGATCACACCTCTGATAATTGTCACCTCATAGGTGGCAAAGATCCAAGGGGAGTTTAAAATGAAGAGTCAGCCAGAAAGAGAAAGCATGGGGCAGGAGAGAGCATGGTCACATAAATTGTGAAGGGGCTCTGTGTGGAAGAGAAACCAGCAAGTATGCAAGAGTGTGCATGAGAAGCAGACACCTTAAATGCTTCCTTGGGCACCTGTGGTTCCCCCACAGCTCACAAGGAAAGGATAAGATACAAAAGGAGGGATAGTGTAGGTTCAGATATTTATTGTTTTGTGTTATCTTTGCTTTCCCATGCTTTGCATGATTAAATATAAATAAGCATAAACGTGTTAGTCTTCACTGAGTATCTCCCCGCATGTTAAATCCTTCCCAAATGCTGCATGTCCCTGAAAGAGTTGAATAGTAACCTCCACCTTTGGGGAGAAGTTCTGAGAGAGCAATGTTCTTAAATAATTGGGCAGCCTGTGGGTCAGTGCAAGGTTCTGTGGCCTACGGCAGGTGCACTGAGAAGTCACGTTTCCAAGAGGAGAATAGACTGGGAATCAGTGCCTAGTCAAAGTGCTGGAGAGGCCAGGGGAAGAAACAGTGTTATAAGCTAATGAGGTTCTAGCTTTACAGCCCCATAAGGAACACGATGTACACAGACTTGGATTCCCTTCAAAGCAGTCCTAGTGAGTGGGCAGAAAGGAAAACTCATTACGTTCTGTGACAGGTTCCATTGGCATTCGTAAAATTTTGTTAATTTATACCATCTGAATCTGGCCTTTTGAGGCTTTTCCATTGTACTTGAAAAGCCTTGTACATTTTGGAGCATCGCTGCAGTAATAATTATCACAATCACCACATCTTAAATGTGTCCAACAATTTCACTGAGGATAATTCAGCAGAACTAACAACAGACAGGTCACATAGCACAACATGCAGTAGTGACATACTAAATCAAAATGTTTGGGAGACAGTCGATGGATGCCTGCCTTTTTATAGCAATATGTTCAGAGTTTACAAGATGGTTTTTTGTTGCAAGATTTATATCATATGACAAAAATACCCACTACATTTTCCAAGGAGTTCTGTAAGCATAGTTAAGCGTGGAAGCATTAAAGATAAAGAAAAATACAACTAGCTGGCCTCAAGAGTAATAACAGCAATATCTCTGAAGAAATAAATTACACAGAATGAGATGGTAGACTATAGGAAATGAATTGGAGAAAATACATATCAGTAAGTCAACAAAAGTTGAAATGGCATTATGCTATCTGTCTACCTGAAAGGAAATTCAGAAGCTGATGCTCCATGTTTTACTCACTGTTTGTTGTCTCTTGGTCTCACAAAGGTTCATTTTATTTTATTTTTTTAACAGCAAAGTGATGCGTCTTATAGAAGGAGCGAATGCTCAGTAAAAAGATGGATAATCTTTGAATAAAGCCAGTAGGAGTTGCAGTTTTTTTTCTGGCTGTGCCACAAACTTATTCTGTGACTTTGGACAACGTACTTAGCCTTTCTGTATCTGAGATTTTTCATCACAATACTTTTCTATTTTACAACAGATCATAAATAAATAATTTTATTGACTTACAGGAAAAGTTAATACTGATGCCCGTAGTTCAGGGAACAAAACATTTTCCACTAAAACATGTTGTTTTCTGTTGCTTATAACTTGAACCACTTAGGCTGAGAATTTCTATGGTAAGATGTCTGCCTCAGATGCTAGGTCTACACTATGGGGGGAGGAGGGGTTGGTTGGAAAAAACTACACAAAATGCACTCTGCAATTTGCATGGCTTTTTCTGATTGCTTTTCCAAAAGAGGCTTTTTTGCCATTTGGCCCAGTCTAGACAGGGCCAAATGGTGGAAAAGCCTCCTCTTTCGGCAGACCCCTTATCCTTCATAGAATGAGGCATACAGGGCTCCCTGAAAGAGCACGTTCACTCTTCCCCACAAAAAAATAGCGGAAGAGCAAACATGTTCCTTGGACACGGTGGAGGTTTTCCAGGATACCTCAGGTATCCCGGAAAACCCTCACAGTGTAGACATACCAGATAGACAAAGTCTATGTCAATTTATAAACGTTGAAATGTGGCACAATACTGTTTGGCAAATCCATAAAAGGGGTGTACTGTTTTGGAAGTATTTGTGCAGAAAATATATGCTGAGTCTGTTGTTTAACTTTAATCTAGACTCTGAGTTTTCTTGTGAAGAAAAATCACCCGTGACAGATACGGTGTCAGGGCATCTCCCTTCTGTTAACCAGAGCATTTACCATCTTCGATCAGATCCTTATCCTAAATTCTAAATTAATTCAAAAGATTCTACTTGTTACTGAGACTCTGGGGTAACAGATTTGGTGACAGTGGCAGGACCTGACAGGATTTTTCCTAATCAGGTCCAGAGGCACCACCTAGACTTATATAAGATGTGCCTGACAGTACATGAAACAACAGAATAACACCATTTGTGGTCCAGTGACTCAGGGAGGGATTGGATTTTCCCTTTCCCTGATATTTTTACTCCACCCCACTGTGTAAAATCCAGTTTGTGTGTGTGTCCAAGAGAGCTTGGGGATGCCCAGCCCCAGCATACACCACCGGTAACAGAGCAGTGTTTCCCCCATCAGGTCTGTTAGGGCCTACTGGTCTGGGAAGCAGAGCTTCCTTCTCCCTAGCACAGGCCGGTGCAGCTAAAGGTGAGGCCTTGGCCTATCCTGTGGGTTGCGGGCCTGAGAGAGTGTCACTCGCTTGAAACCCGTTCATGTTTTATTATCGCTGCTACTCTACCCTGTGTTGTTGGTTTATTTTTGTTATTGTTTGTGGGATCTATTGTAATTAGGCCCTGCTGCTGCTGCAGGCCCAAGCCAGATCTCCATCGGAAAAACTTGAGGCGGCTTCGGTTCAGGCCTAACCTCTGCTAACCCCCCTTTTGGCTAAGGACTTGGGTAAGCAACTCTGTAACTTTTGTTTCCACAATGACATCAAAAGACAAGCAGTTTAATCTCCAAGGTTGGACACCCCTGATAAATAAAAACTCTTTGGGGTCAGCAATCAATTCTTTTGGGAAGGGATCTAATCCTTGGATGCCTGAATCTTTGAGAGGGGAGGGTTCCCTAAATAAGTTCTGTGTTTTGTGGGAGAAGTTTAGTAAAGCCAAGCCCTCTCCTAACAAAAAGCATAAGAAAAGAGTGCTTTTATATGGGCTGTCCATGGTGGGCAAAGAGCTTGCTGCTCGAGTGGGAGCCCTAAGATCTGAGTTGGATCAAGTCCAGAAAGAAAAATCTGAATTAGAAACTCAACTCAAACAAAGAGTGGCGGAGAACCAGTCAAATACTGCTTTGATTGCTGGATTAACGACTCAGATCTCCCAGATAGAAAATCAATTGGGAGATCTGCATTCTAGAGCCAGCATAGCAGAGCATGAAGCTGCTGGAAAATCTGAGCAGCTCAGTGAGCACAAGCAGCAGTCAGGCGGCTGCTTAAGCAGGCCAATACAGTAAAGGCAGGAGGAGATCACACTGCCTGTCATAATATCATCAGAGGCCTGAATAAACAATTAAGTGTAGCTAAAGGGATGATAGCTGCTGTTCAGCCTGGGTTTTGTGAAAAGCTCTTTGACAATAAGGTTGAGCCTTCTGCCCCAGTTTATGATCTAGGAGGGGTGGAAAAGGAGAATATGATGAAGTGTGGTCTGAAATGTGACTGGAAATTTGATAATGATTTAAATAATTTAAAACCAAGTAATATTGATCACAATGCTTCGTGAATCATGGCCCTATCACAACAACAGTTACCTCATTTCCAGGCAATAACAATCAGCCTGTGGTTAAACAGGAGAGCAAATCTCTCACACCAGAGCAGGCAAGGGCTGTGAGGAAGCAATTTGGACCCTGCAAATAAAGATAATGCAGTTAACTGGCTAGCCAAACTCTCTGTCACTCCTCATTTAAGTTTGGAGGATGCTATTATTTTATTTAAAGAGTGCATGCCACCAGAGAATTTCGCGGCATTGCCATACCACCTTATCAATGACCCTACTATTGGTATAGCAGAACTGTATAAGCAGGTCTATAAAATATATTTCTCCCATGAAAATTTACTGGGAAAGGTCTATACCGAGAAGCAAGGTGAAGGTGAAAAACCAGATAATTATTTTATGCGGAAAAAACTTCTGTTCTGGATGGCTGGTTTTGGCGTACGGGGGAGGGAGGATACTTACCTACGAGTCCCCTGAGTTAAAGGAGCTGTACTACCAAGGGCTGCTCCCTATAATTAAATTAGCTTTGAGGCTTTTTAATTATCTAAATGTGCCTTTATCCATGCTTGAATGTAAAATAAGGGAGGTCAGTGAGCTACAGCAACTAGCTCACCCTAGTCTCAGACCTAATAAGAGAACTGTTGCTATCAATAATAATTTTAAAGGCAGCAGCAGCAGCAGTCATCCAGAACCAAATGACAAGACCAGATTTCTACCAAGAATGTTCTCAGGAAAGCAGGAGGACATTTTTGCTACACGGAGAATTTTATTCCTAAGACTGTCCAAATACTTACCTTGGGATAAGATTAAGAATATGCATATTGAAGAAATCTTTAAAAAGTTGGTGCATTTTGAAACATCTGGTGATCCAGACACCTGGGCAGCAGCAAAAGTTGCTGCATCCACAACACACAGTATACAGGCAGTCCCCGGGTTACGTACAAGATAGGGACTGTAGGTTTGTTCTTAAGTTGAATCTGTATGTAAGTCGGAACTGGCGTCCAGATTCAGCTGCTGCTGAAACTGACCGCCAGTTCCGACTTACATACAGAATCAACTTAAGAACCCCAAGTGTCCCCAAGTCAGCTGCTGCTGAAACTAATCAGCAGCTGATTCCAGGAAGCCCGGGGCAGAGCAACTAGAACTGTGCCCACGATACTCAATCTTCGCACCCGACACATGTGCCAGTTTCTCGCCAAAGAAAAGATAAAAGTCCCACACTCTGTAAGAGGGCATGCGCCTTTTGTCGGTGGTCTGTGAGGACAGTACCTGTCAGGCCTTGGGACTTGTGCATCGTCTATCACCTGTGCTGAAGGGTCAGGATCCAGAGATGTCTCTCTGCAGCAGTCACTTCAGCCTGTCACTTCCACCCAGGATTACCCTGCTGTGGTGAAGACCCAGTAAGGACTGTAACCTATACCACCATTTACCATCATCATTACGCTTTAGGTCCTGTTGCAAATACCTGGGGTCAAGCCAACCAGCGAGGGAACACTTGCTCTTCTCTCCAAGGGCTAACCGCAGCCTAAGGGTCGAGGTCACAAGCACCGCTTTTACCATCAGCATGAATTTGTACTGGGAATCTTTCTATCTTCTTTCTCTTACATTTTTGGGGTGGAGGTTGGGATTGTTGGTGGTTGTTTTGGATTTGTTTCATGCAAGTAAAATGCAGGACAATGTAGCACTTTAAAGACATTGTCCTGCATTTTGCTTCAGCTACCCCAGACTAACACGGCTACATTTCTATCACTATTTTTCATGCAAGTGTCATCCTAAATGTCTACAATACATGTTGTTTAACTTTAACCTGGACTCTGAGTTTTCTTGTGAGGAAAAATCACTGGTCACAGATATGGTGTCAGGGGATCTCCCTTATGGTAACCAGAGCACTTAACATCTTTGATCAGATCCTTATCCTAAATTCTAAATTATTTCAAAAGATTCTACTTGTTACCGAGACTCTGGGGTAACAAGTCATATAACCTATTGTTAGCCTAGGGCTCATTTGTACAATTTGAAGTGAGGGACAGAAGACTTATGTAGACAGCAATAAAGTAATATCATCCATTGAGAAATCTTTGAACCTGCCATCCAATAGAAACTGGTCTATTCCAAATACAAAAGAAAATGATGCTCCTCAGAATTAATTTTATGAGTCCAGAAGTCAGTTCTGGCAGAGATGATTTAGCAGTATCCAGAAAGCTTGCAATCCTGAACTGAAGGATTGAAGTATCAGAGGGGTAGCCATGTTAGCCTGAATCTGCAAAAGTGGCAAGGAGTCCTGTGGTACCCTATCGACTAACCAAAGTGTTGGAACATAAGCTTTCATGGGCAAAGACCCACTTCGTCAGATACATCTGACGAAGTGGGTCTTTGCCCACGAAAGCTTATGCTCCTACACTTCAGTTAGTCTATAAAGTGCCATAGGACTCCTCGCCACTTTTGAAGGAGTGAAATCAGTCTTATAGCTGGATAGTGTCTCCTGTTTCATATGAGGCTCCTAAAAGCTCCTGAGGATCTCACCCAATCCCTTGTTAGTCATGAGATATTTGATAAAATTTTAATGGCATCATTTACTTAGAAGTCAGCCAACACTAGCAAGCATCCATGCTGAAACAATAACCAGTGGTCCAAGCTTTAACCTTGAGATTAGACTATGATCATACTTTATTTTATGGCCTTTCTGAGAAATGCTGCAAAGCCTCCAACTTGAGCAAAATGCTGTTAGAATTTTGCTCACACTAAGTGCCTCAGCATGTCATTGGTATCCTGAGGGAGATACATTGGCTCCCTGTCAAATATCAAATTGATTTTAAAATTGCTTTGATGGCTTATAAAGCGGTGCAGTTTGGGAAGTGTGTATTTACCTGAGTCACTATCCCTGCATGAGCCTAGTCTCAGTTTGAGAGCATCTGAAGAAAGTAAATTGGCCATTCTAGAATTTATAATAGGTTTAAAACCTAAGGCAAACACATTTAAGTGTTGTATAGCACAACTATGGAATTTAATCTTTGACCAAACTCTATCATGCTGAGTCAACTAATTCAATTAAACCTAAACAGTTATATATAATTTCAGATATTTGTAACAGATGAGAGTGCTATGGTTATTGGGCTACAGACCATTAGAAGGCTTTAAATTACCCATTTCTTGCCTTGTTCCAGAAGAACCAGAGTTTCATAAGCTACAAAACTGATTTACAATTTCTTAGCTTGTTTTCTACTCACTTCATTATATTCAGTGAAAAAAGTCAATTCATACAGCTCACCATTAAATAAAATCATAGTCCTGAATATAGCAAATAAAAAGTAATATTTTGAGAGAATAAACAAATGACAAATGTATTTATGTATGGTAGCATCGAAAGGCCTCAGCCAGGATGGGCCCTATTGTGCTACATGCATAAAAGAAATGTTAGTCCCTGAATTAAAGAGATTCCAGCATACAAGACAAGAATTGTAATTGAGCAGCAACAGTTCACAGGTGAATCTGAAGAATCAAAGGTATTTTGGGAGATCATATTCCAAAGAGGCTTTTCTCCAGGGCTGAAGCTGAGGCCAACTGGCATTCCCTCTGCAACATTCCCTCTATCTGGCATCCAGTTTACTTATGTGATTAAGTTTCAAACTCACAGCCTGAAGGACATCTGCACCCCGAGCAGTTCCACAAACTGGCACATGCATGGCTACTGGCACATGTGCTGAAGGATCCGACCAGGGGCCATGCACAGCTTGACCTTCTCCTCACAAACAGGGAGGAACTAATAGGGGACGTAGAGGTGGGTGACAACCTGGGAAGCAGTGATCATGAGATGGTAGATTTCAGGATCCTGACCAAAGGAAGGAAAGAGAGTAGTAAAATACACACCTTGGACTTCAAAAAAGCAGATTTTGACTCCCTCAGAGATCTGATGGAAAGAATCCCCTGGGATGTTAACATGAAGGGGAAAGTAGTCCAGGACAGCTGGCAGTATTTTAAAGAAGCCTTATTGAAGGCACAGAAAGAAACCATCCCGACACGTAGCAAGAGAGGCAAACCTGGTAGGAGACCGGATTGGCTTACAGGGGAAATCCTTGGTGTACTTAAGCACAAAAAGGAAGCTTACAGAAAGTGGAAACTTGGACAAATGACTAGGGAGGAGCTTAAATGTATAGTTCGAGAATGCCGGGGGGTTATCAGGAAGGCGAAAGCGCAAATGGAGTTGCGACTGGCTAAGGATGTGAAGGATAACAAGAAAGGTTTCTACAGGCATGTCAACAAGAAGAAGGTGATCAGAGAGGGTGTGCAGTCCCTAATGGATGAAGGAGGTAACCTAGTGACAGAGGATGTGGGGAAAGCTGAAGTACTCAATGCTTTCTTTGCCTCTGTATTCACGGACAAGGTCGGCTCCTGGACTTCTGTGCTAAGCGACACAAGATGGGAAGAAGATGGACAGCCCTTGGTGGGTAAAGAACAGGTTAGGAACTATTTAGAAAAACTAAACGTACACAAATCCATGGGTCCAGACTTAATGCACCCAACGGTACTGAAGGAGTTGGCAAATGTCATTGAGGACAATAGGCCAATGGAGGGATGATAGGAGTTACTATAGAGAACTTTTCCTGGGTGAGTGAGTCTTGCCCACATGCTCAGGGTTTAGCTGATCGCCATATTTGGGGTCAGGAAGGAATTTTCCTCCAGGGTAGATTGGCAGAGGCCCTGGAGGTTTTTCGCCTTCCTCTGTAGCATTGGGCACAGATCACAGCTGAAGGACTCTCTGCATGTTGGGGCCTTCAAAGCATTGGAAGGCTTCAATATCTGAGACATAGGTGAGAGGATTATTCTAAGAGGGGTGGGCGAGATTCTGTGGCCTGCACTGTGCAGGGGGTCAGACTAGATGATCATAATGGTCCTTTCTGACCTTAAAGTCTATGAGTCTATGAGTCTATGAGTCACTGTGGCCCTTCCACCCCCATGTCCAGCCTCTTCCTGCCCCGGCTCTACCATCTCTTCCATTGCACCTCTTCCCCAAGGGATGTGGCCTCAGGGATTACTGGGGGGAGAGCAAACTAGGGGCGACAGCTAGTTTTGGGTCTCCCACAGTCACTGCAGGGACAGTAGCTGCAGGGAAGTGGAGACAAACTGCTCCCTCAACCAGCATTTTCCTGGCCAGCCGGTTGCTCTGCTTTACCATGGCATCAAGAACCAGATTCCTAGGTCCTCCTCCCCCGCCCCCGCCATGCAGGCTGGCTTGGGAGATGACAGCGGAGAGGAGCAGGCTGCTGCGTAGTTTCACTTTCCCATCACTCCTACCACCAGGGTGAATGTGGAAGGGTTTCCGATTCTTGCTGCTGGCCCCAGCCCACCCGGAGCCCCCTGGGATAACCTGAGTATGTGGGACCATGTCATTCATAGGACAGTTGAGGTAGCCACTGTGGGTCCCTCTTAAGTGTGAGGCCTGGGGTGGCTGCCCTGAACCATCCTGTCAGCAGGACAACTCTGCACATGCCTCCCCTGAGCCACAGGGACATGCCAGCAGTAGCTTGGAGCAAACAGTCGGAAGCTGTTCTAACCCATTTTTGCTACCAGTGGTGGTGGTGGGGATTTCTGGGGCAGCAGGTGGGGCTAGGGAATGCACGGTAGGGGGACATGGAGCATGCAGACCAGAAGTCAGGGGCTGGTAGAATGCATGGAGACTCTACCCCTTCTCCTGGAGCTCTGCCTGTGGGGGGAGGCTGCCCACTAGGGCTGTGTCCAGACTCAGGATTTTTTTCAAAAAAGTAGCCTTTTTTCGAAAAAACTTCACCTGCATCTAGACTGCAGCTGCGTTCTTTCGAAATTAAATCGAAAGAATGCAGCTTTTCTTTCGACGGCGGTAAACCTAATTGCACGAGGAAGAACGCCTTTTTCGACGGAGATCCGTCGAAAATAAGTGAGTGTGGACGCGGGGAGGCTATTTTTTCGAAAATAATGGCCTCCAGGAAGAAGCCCTGGTGGACAATCTGGGGCATGCCTTGCATGTCTCTGGTTCCTGTCTGCAGCCATTTCTTAAAGGGACAGGCACCCTCACAGCCACTTGTGGCAGCAAAGCAGCCAGAGCACATGGCTGGTGAAGTGCAGCATGTCCCAGCCCCAAGGCCCTCCTGGCCCTTCTAGAGAGCCTTCTGGGGACCCAACCAGGGGCTCCAAATGCCGGGCACCGTCATGGTCTGGGCCAGAGCTCAAGACCCTTCTCGAGCTCTGGGGAGAGGAGGAGGCCTTACAAGCCCTAAAAAGCCGGCGGCGAAATGCGGACATTTATGGCCGCATGGCAGAGTCCCTAACCCAGAAAGGACACTACCCACGCACCCAGGACCAGGTGCGCTCCAAAGTTAAGGAGCTGCGCCAAGGGTATGTGAAGGCCAGGGAGGAGAGCTCCCATTCTGGGGCAACCCTCCACTCCTGCCCTTACTATACTGAGCTGGACCAGATCCTGGGTGGTGGTGAAGCACGCACACCACGGCATCTCGTGCAGTCAGGCTTGGCAGACCCTGTGGTGGACGCGCCAGAGCAGGACCCAGAGCAGTCAGGAGACAGGGACATGGTGCCAGAGGAGGACAGTGAGGAGACGGTGACCCTCACCCTGGAGCCAGTCACACAGACCCCAGAGGCCTCCCAGGTGTCATCTGACGCCGGAGATGAAGCAGCAGGTGAGTGCAGTGAGATTGTGTAACACCCGGGGGAGGGGGAGGTAGGTGGGTGCACAGTGGGTGATGCACCAAGGAAACCTGTAATTCTCAGGCTGATGCCCAGGTCACACATGGTGTTACCTTCAGAATGTCTGATTCCCCTGTCTCAAGGAGAGGGCATGTCCCTTTGGACAGCTGTTGCACACATGACTGATTGTGATAGAAATGTAGCCATGTTACTCTGATCTGAGGAAGTGGGTCTGGCCCACGAAAGCTCATCCCCTAATAAACCATCCTGTTAGTATTTTAAGTGCTACATAGTCCAGTTTTTTAGGACTGGTTGTGCCGTCCTCTTTTCCTCCACAGCCGGACATGCCGTGCAAGAGGGCCACAGCACCCCAGCCCCACCTCCATCTCGGGGACATGGGAGCCGCAGACACAGGCATGTGTATGCGGACATCCTGAGGCAGCATGTGGAGGCCGTGCAGGAGCTCAACACCATCCTGTGAGAGAGGGCGGAGGCAGAGGATCGCTGGCATGACCGGCTGATGGAGGAGCTGGTCCAGCAGCGCACATCCCTGAGTGCCACTCTCAGGGAGGTCTGAGGCTTGCCTGCTCCTGTGCCTAGTCCTGCTCCTCCAGCACCCCATGACCCCGCCCCACCAAACCCCCCTTCCACAGCAGCATCCCTTTCCCCCCTTGGACCTCCCTCTCCCCCCCCCCCAGTTCCCCAGCCCCTCTCTCCCCCTGGCCCTCCTCTCCCCCAGGCCTCCCCGTCCCAAGAGCACCTATCCGCTGTTATCCAGCCAACCGACAGGTGCACCACCCAATCCCGTGGCCATGGTGGACCGCGAACACTAGGCCCAAGCAGGAGACTGAGATCAGGCAAGCACCGTGCAACCTGATCCCCTTCCCCCCTCCAGATTTCAAGTCCCCTTCCCCCCTCCAGGTTTCAAGTCCCCTTCCCCACTCCAGGTTTCAAGCACCCCCATCACCCCAGTTAAATGACAAGGAATGTGTTAAACAAAATGTTTATTGTACATAGTTTGGCATGAAAGTATATTTTCCACATCAAAAATGGACAAAAGCTTTTTTAAGTTTGAAACAGTTATACTATTTTCCAGTGAGTGATATTTAAAAAAATAAAACAGAACTTATTCTTTTGAGACAAACCCTGGTGTTTATTATTTCTCCAAACAGGGTCAGGAGATGGGTTGTGGAGGGAAGCTTCTTTTGGGCCAGGGCCCAGTCCCCAGGCAGAAGCCCCTCAGTAGAGTCAGTGGCCTCTACTTGAGAATTGCTCCCATAGGGCCTCCCGTATGCAAACAGCAGACCGGTGAACCTGGAGGATGGCAGCTGTCCGGGGCTGTGCAAAGTGCCTCTCCTGACCATCAGCACCTGTACCCCACTCTGGTAGGAAGGCCTCCCCTTTCCTCTCCACCAGGTTATGGAGAACACAACACGTGGCCACCACCTCAGGGATGTTGCTCTCCCCCATGTCTAGGCATGTGAGCAAGCACCGGAATCTGCCTTTTAAACGTCCGAACGCACATTCCACCTGGCTGCGAGCCCGGTTAAGGTGAGCATTAAACTGCTCCTTGCTCGCATCCAGGTGGCCGGTGCAGGGCTTCATCAGCCACGGCATCAGGGGGTAGGCGGCATCAGCCACTATGCAAACCGGCATGTGCACATCCCCAACCGCAAAGTCGTGATGCGGGAAAAATGTTCCTGCCTGAAGCCTTTGGTAGAGGTACGAGTTCCTGAAGATGCGGGCATCATGTGCCCGCCCTGACCACCCGACACAAATGTCAGAAAACTAGCCACGATGGTCGACCAGGGCCTGGAGGACCATAGAAAAGTAGCCCTTTCTGTTAATGAATTGGGCTGCTCGATGGGGCGGTGCACGGATTGGAATGTGTGTCCCATCGAGCGCTCCTCCACAATTCGGGAAGCCAAGGGCAGCAAAGCTGCCCATGACACTGTCCAGATATGGTAGACAGACGAGCCTGTTGAGCAGCTCCGAATTGATGGCCCTCACCACCTGCAGAACGAGACAGACAACAAAATGTTAGAAGGGGTGCCTTATCTCTTAGGAGGAGAACCCACCACCCATCTTCCCTCTCAAACACCCTGGGAATCCCCTCCTCAGAACTCCCCCCCCAACAATTCAGGGTGAGTGGAGGAGCTCCCTCCCACTCACACTCCACTTTGCCCTTCCTGACAGTCTCCCTTCCCCCCACCCCAAACTGTGACTGTCCCCAGACAATGACTTACCTCCATCAGGATGTATCCAACAGTAGATCTGCCCACTCCAAATTGGTGTCCCACGGAGCGGTAGCTGTCGGGGGTTGCCAGCTTCCAGAGGGCAATGGCGACCCTCTTTTCTACGGGGATAGCGGGCCGCAGGTGGGTGTCTTGCCGTTGCAGAGCAGGGGCGAGCCAGGTACACAGTTCCTGGAAAGTGGTCTTTTGCATCCAGAAGTTGCGAAGCCACTCTAGGTCATCCCAGAGCTGCATAACGAGCCGGTCCCACCAGTCAGAGCTGGTGTCAAGCCTCCAAAAACGCCTGTCCACAAAGAAGTTTGGAGGCAAGGGCAGTGGGGCTGCATGACAGATGATCCCTTCATACCTCTGGTCTGGGTCCAGATGGGGAAGTAGCCTCATGACTGTGTCATGCAGATGCAGCAACACTTGCAGTATGATGGCGTGGGGCCATCACCTGCCCAGGGACAGCTCTGGCTCCATGCCAAAAAAATGGGTCTAAAACAGAAAAGCCTCCACACAAAAAACCTGCTGGGGTGTCCCAGGAAGCTGAGCACTCCAAACAAGCACTGCAATGCCTTGCTTACCTCCTAGAGGGACAGCAAAGGCAGCTGCAAAAGCAGAGCAACGGGTGTTCAGGGGAGTCCCTTTAACCACGCGTCTCTGCAAAGGGCAGGCAGCAGCACCCGGAAGGAAATGCTGCCCCCATGCCCTGGCAGAAGCGGTTCCGGGTGGCTTTTAATTTCGAAAGAGCGTCCAGCAGTCAGGATGCTCTTTTTCGAAAAAGCAGATCGATTTTCCGATCCGCGTATTGTAGTCTAGACGCGCTCTTTCGAAAGAGGCTTGCAGTCTAGATATAACCTAGGAGGATTTGAGTACTGGCACTGGCCCAGAGGTAAATTGAGTTTGAGACCCCTGCTGTATAGGATCAGAGCCAATTTTGAAATTATATCAAGAAAAGTAACTGAGTTAGTCTTGCAAGCATTGTTCTGTATTATTTCATGCTGCTGGTGCCTTCTATAGGTTTCTGTTCCCTTTGCTTTGGAGAATTAAATGAAAACAATTAAGGGGATTAGCTAATTTTTCTTGAAGCAACATTAACTACCCCTATTTGCATGACAAATACTCCTGTAGAATCAAGAATAATAGTCCATGGATCCAGAGATGGTGGCATCCATTGTTGGAGGAATCTAGACAATATATCTGTCCACATGTTTGCTGATAGGAGATATGCCAAAAACTATGGTCTTAACTGTGATTATCTCTAGTTTCTGCTTATTTTTATGGATCTGATCCTTGGCTGATTCCAAGATGAGAAGGGAATTGTCCCAGTTGGTTTTCAGTTATTATAGTCTCTCTCTTCTTTATTAGTACATTAAATCTGAGCAGTTTTTGTGATAAACTCTAATAAAGACATTCTGTAATTTCTGAAGTTTATACAGTACCAACTGTAAAGTACAAAAACCAGTAGTGTGGAGGATTGTTTAAAAAAATCAATCAAAACACTTGCAACTATACTATAATATACAAAAGCAAAATGTATGAAATAAAACTGCAGCATCAATAACAATGAAATGTTCCCACAGAAGCTGTGTTGTGCCTTTAATAACCAGAGCACCAGGTAGAAAAAAATTATACGTATTGGGTGGGGGGAAATCTTAAATAATTTACAGCAGGATAAACTTGTAGCTAGGGTACTTGACTGGCATTCAGAATACCTATTTGCTAGTCCTGGGTCTGGCATTGAACTGCTATGTAATTTTGGTAAGTCACTTTGCTTCACTGTTTATCCTCCTACTTTCTGTCAGTGCAGATTGATTGTAAATTCTTTGAGAAAGGAGTGGTCTCTCAGTGTGTTTTCATATGGTGCTTGCCATAATGCAGGCTCAGTCCCACCTGAGGCCTTTATAAGAAACACCTAACAATCCGGAGGCTCTTATTCTTACTTTGAAGTAAGAATCCGGAGGATCGGGGCCAGTCTAGACGCTCTTTTCCGGCTTTTTTAAAAGCCGGAAAAAAGCGGCGGACATTTTTATTTAAATGCCGCGGGGGATATTTAAATCCCCCGCGGATTTCCCTACGACGACTAGTGAAATTTACATGCCCCTTCCGGAAAAGGGGCCAGTGTAGACGTAGCCAATAGGTATACAGCTCTTCCAAGAAAAGGATTTTTAGCAAGGTTTCACTTGTATTATGTAATTTTAATAACAGGTATCAATATTCAAGCTGACATTTTCAATATGACCATCAATGTCCTTCATTAAAGTTATTTGAAGTACTTTGAACTTTATGAACAGACAAGGCAGAAGGAATGCCAGTGACATTAGATTTTATGTTTTACTAACAAGCCTCTGTGGGCCAAGTTTAAAAAAAAGAAAAGTGTTCCTTTCCCACTGAGAGCATAAAGATCAATTATAATTATGTGAGAAAAATGATAAAAGTTAAAGATAGAAATGAGTATTTTGTCAACTTTCCTAAAGTTCAATTATCTTGAAAAGTTCAAGTTTTATGAAATATTTCCAGTGGGGTGCCTAATCTTGCATTGAATGTAATGGAAGTTTTGTCATTGACTATGTAAGGGGACTATTGGTCCCTTTACTAAAACTCAGTGAGGGTTTTTGTTTTTGTTTCTTGTTTTTGATGGTGTGGTGTTGGCTAGCTCCCAGTATGGAAAGGAAAAGAAAGGCTGATGAGAAATCAGGATCCTGAAACTGACAGTCCCCAGGAACAACGGGAAGAGGCCCATGCTCCAGATCAGCCTAACTGACAGGGAAGACAGGCTAATGAGGGTATCAGGAACTGGCGGTGGGGAGGAGATACCATCCTCTATGGGAGTTGGATTGGCCTGTGTCAGACGGGGTGAGGGCTGAGCTAAAGAGAGAGAGAAAGGGCCCCAGATGAGCTGGGGGAGGAGGAGGAGTAGGGGGTGGTGGATTGCCATGCTAGCCAGAGAGAACCAGAGGAATAGCTCAGAGATACGGGCCTGTGCTAGGATCAGGGCTGCAGCAACCAAAGCCAGAGGTGCCTGAGAAGCAACCCAGGGAGCTATAGGCAGAACAGCACAGCAGTGGAGCTTGAGCTGATGGTCTGGAGCTTGAGCAGTCTGGAGTCAGGTGTGATAGGCATCAGGGAGAGCAGGGGGGCTCTGAGCAAAAGCCCAGCAGAGGAAGATGACAGCAGCCAAGAGGGCTTTCTGGACAGACTTGGAAGAGGATTGTAATCCCAACAGAGGGGCTGACACTGGGAAGAAGGGCCATGCCACCTAGAGCCTGAGTGTGTGGTCCCTACCAGAACAAGGGTTTGACTCACAGCATCCCTGCATCAGAACAAGGGAAGAAGGCCTGGAACCTCTGAGGAACAGAATGTGAACTGTCCTTACATTCCAGAGATGCTGTTTGTGATGTCCCCTGCCACAAAGCAGGCTGACGTGTTCTTCTTCCAAAATAGTTATCTCAAAATAGTGTGGATGCTCCAGTGCCACTATTTCAAAGTAACTACACCTTAGAGTAATTCACACTAACAACTCCCCAGTGCTTCCTGTGGCTCTAAGTCAAGGTAGTACATCCACATTAACAGAGTCTGCCTCAGACTAATTTTGAGGCTTCCTTGTAGAGGAGACATGCAATTTCGATTTTGTCAAAATCGGGAGTCATTATATCAAATTTAGTTATTTCAAAATAGTTTCCTAGTGTAGACATGGCCTTCGTAACTAAATGTAGACACCAAGCTTTGACTATGCTAGCCCTAATTTTTACTTAACACTTCCATCCAAACTTTCTCTCAAATCTTTTAAATCAATTTTGCTTAGATAATTTTAACATGTTTCACTTCACCTTTCCTACTCAAAGTTGATTAAAGTCTAATCAGATTTCCATGGTGATTTTTTTCAACAATGCTGTAAACTAATGCAACCACCACCAAGGCAGACTTGAACCTGAGACCTCGGGAGCTGAGTATAGGGCTTTTTCCTCTGAGCTAAAAGCTAGCTGGTTCCCAGCCTGTGCTTTAGAGGTCTCTTGATCTTAACTGTTGCAGTGGTCTAGGTGCCACTTGCCATACTCAGTAACCACACTAGGGCTGTGTCTAGACTGGCAAGGTTTTCCACAAAATCATCTGCTTTTGCGGAAAAACTTGCCAGCTGTCTACACTGGCCGCTTGAATTGCCGCAAAATCACTGACGATCTCATGTAAGATCGTCAGTGCTTTTGCGGAAAAACTATGCTACTCTCGTTCGGGCAAAAGTCTTTTTCTGAAAGACTTTTGCGCAAAAGGGCCAGTGTAGACATCAGAGATTTCTTTTCCACAAAAAAGCCCCTATCGCGAAAATGGTGATCAGGGCTTTTTTGCGGAAAAGCGCGTCTAGATTGGCCATGGACGCGTTTCCACAAAAAGTGCTTTTGCAGAAAAGCGTCCTGCCAATCTAGACGCTCTTTTCCGAAAATGCTTTTAACAGAAAACTTTTCCATTAAAAGCATTTCCGGAAAATCATGCCAGTGTAGACGTAGACTAAGTGTGTGGGTTACATACTTCTCCTAGGTGAGGAAGCACGTTCCGAGCAATGAAAAGAGTTTTAACCCCTTCAGAGTCTGCCTTCAAAAGGTTAAATGTATTTATAATTGAACGTTACTTTGGCTTTATAGGTGACATACTCAACATTGGTATTCTTTCTCTGGAGGCCCCTGAGTACAGTGTGAGAAATGCTAGGAAACAAAAAATGAAAATAAAGTGTTTACTTAGACTTTTCTCTCTTTTCTGTCATTGTTAAAGAATTTGTAACACTTCTATTCCTATAGCACAGAAGGCTGACACCTGTGATGAACCGCCCACCCCCATTCTTTTGGAAAAGGACTCATGAATGTACATAACTCAAAGGTGGTTTGAGCAAATTATTTCATGTAATCCATCGATCTTCATGTCATGATCTGCTGGTTCTATTTATCTTACTCTTTTTATGTATCATTTGTGTGTGGAAAATTAGACACATAGGCTGTGTCTACACTGGCACCTTTTTCCGGAAATGCTTAAAACGGAACAGTTTTCCGTTATAAGTATTTCCGGAAAAAGAGCGTCTACATTGGCAGGATGCTTTTCCGGAAAAGCCCTTTTACTTAAACTGGGCCCTAAACTTCACTCTCCTTGGATCTGAAGTGGTTCAGTGTCTGTACTGCTTCTCGGTGAGGGCAGGGACCTCAGCTCGGGGCCTTGGCTGGGGGAGACCAGTGGAGCTGGCCCAGCAGGACCAGGTGGTGAAGAGCCCTAGAGATCAGAAAGGTGAGTGGCAGTGGCTATGTCATCACCCCAGGAGGCACCCCCGAGGGGTCGTCTGTGACCGCACCCCGTCACAACACCTACCCTGATTTTTCCCTCGTGTCCTGGAATTCAGCAGAAGCTGTCTTTGCTGCAGCTATACAAGAGAGTTGGGACATCTGAGGTACACTAGATACACTTCTGGATTTCCACTCCTACGTTAGTGCTGTCTGAACCAGCTTTACATGTAACTTCCCATATGCAACTCATCGGTTCCTTGCAAGTATTCATAGATTCATGTATTGCAAGGCCAGAAAGGCCATTGTGATCTTCTAGTCTGGTCTCTTGCACAACACAGGACAGAGAACTTCCCCAGAATAATTCCTTGAATATATCTTTTAGAAAAAAAATTAACTCCTGATTTATCAGTTGTCATTAATGGAGAATCTGTCACAACTTTTGGTAGCTGTTTTTAATGATTAATTACCTTCACTGTTAAAACTTTACACCTTATTACCAGTCTGAATTTGTCCAGTGTCACCTTCCAGTCATTGGACAGTATGAGACTTTTCTATGCTAGATTGAAGAGCCACTATTAAATATTTATTCCTTGCATAAGTACTTACATCAAATCAGCCCTTCATCTCTTCTTTATTAAGCTAAACAGACTGAGCTCCTTGAGTCTATCATTATAAGGCATGTTTTCTCATCCTGTAATCATTGTTGTGGCTCTTTTCCGAACCTTCTCTAATTTATCAATATACATCTTGAACCATAGTTACGGCCAATGGACAAAGTAGTCACACCTGTGTGTAATACAGAGGTGAAATAATCACTTTACTCCTCCAGATTCCCTAGTGTATGCATTGCAGGATCACATTAGCCTTTTTGGCCACAGAATCACAGTAGGAGCTCATGTTCACTGATTTTCCAATATGACATTAGTGATGTTTGGCAAAAAGCAACACATTCCCACAGCAACATCTGTGTTGCTAATGGAGAGTTTTTCTGTCTTCATGTCTTTCTGCCCCAGTCAGATCACTGGGGCAGAAAGACAGGGCACTTGCAACTCTTTGCCTTGTAAGTAAACAAGTTCTGCAGGGTAGTGAGAAGAAAATTGCTACCTGGTCGGAGCTCTGAGTGTCTTTGGAAAATCAGCAAGATCATGTTTGTGGGATTTCATGCCCCCTCTTTTTTGATACCTTGAATATTTTTGAAAGAAAAAATTAATCGTTTTCAAATGGTTATAATGGATTCTCCTCTCCCTTACACTGTCTTCATACTAGTGTAACTAAATTGACTTCAGAATTACTACTAACTTACGCCAGTAAAACTCAGGGGAGAATCAGACCCCAATCAGCCTCTTAAGGGTGTCAACAAAGAACTAATCAAGCTCAGCAACATTTTAGTTCTGTTGTTGCTAGTGAATTATAAAATTAGCAATATGATACAGATAGGTTATGTTCATGTAAATGGTTCATTAAGTAATTATACAAAGTATTTACAGCTCTCAGCCATTATAGAACGTCAGCAACCATTACAAATGTTTTCATTTTAAAGCAAGAGTTGAGAAGCTTATTATAATTGGCCCAAAATGTTTACTTAATGTTTATAGTGAAGTATCATTTATTTTTTAGTCATAAAAATCAGCAGCTGCTACTAGTAGATGCATTTTGCTTTAGTAGATACATTTAATTACAAATGGCTTGCCAATTTTATATTGTGCATGTCTATTTGGAAGTACTGTGTAGTAGTTTACAATGTATAGTGCATTGAAATTAGAAGTTGATCCAAAATATGCCATATGAATCAGAATAACTAAATGTAAAAGAATTTATGTTAATAACATTAATTTATCCCTTACCTAGCTTCTATATTATAGCATCTTCCATGCAAGAAACTCCTACTCTGAAATCCTGACCACATTGAAGCCACTATTAAAATCTCCAGTGACGTCAGTGGAGGCAAGATTTCACCCATCGTACTTAATATATGTTAAATGTATAATAGAGGATTTTTGTAGGAAAAATGTCGATTTGCAGGAGCAAAACATTTGGTGGAAAGGTGTTTAACAAAATATTTTTAGATAGATTCATTAGTACAGGATGGAGTTTCTGGTCAAAACCACTGAGAGAGAAAGAGCATGTAGGCCAGCCAAGCATAAGCGAAAAACTGGGATGTGGCAGACCCAGGTACAAATCCCATCTTTGAATTAGGAACAGATTGGATTGCCTTCTGATTCAGGTGGATCAGAGACTTGAGTATGGGTCACTTACTTCTACTAAGAAGTGTTTTAAATATCAGACTAGTATCTTCTCTTCTCTCTCTCTCTCTCTCTCTCTCTCTGTCTCTGTCTCTGTGTCTTCTGAGACAAGTTTGTGCTTAGTATGTGTGCACTAGTTATTTTTTATGATTATGCCTCTTTGTTTATTTACTTTTTTATTTCTTTGTTTTATGAGTGTTTCCCCCTTTCCCTTTGTAAGAGGAGGGGACATTTTTCATGGGATTCATTTCAGATGGGTTTTGTGGTTTGTCCCTTAAACTGGAGTTTGGTGTGCTCCTGCTGCATTCCTTATACTATAGAGGATGTGTTGCTAAGCGTAGCAAAGTTATATCTGTGTTAATGTAAAATCTGCCTCTCAAATGAGCAAATCTATTGTGATTTGCTTAGTGATTTACCAAAAAAAAAATTGATATTTTGGGACAGGAGGGACTCTTGGTCAAAGAGTAATTAGTTCCAGTTTCCCCCTTGATTACTCCTGTTACTAAATTTGTTTGTTTCTGATATCCCATCCCATCACAATGAGACAATGTCTGATCTCTCCCATTATGGGCAGGTAGTTTCTGCTCTTCAGCTGATCCTGTAGGCTGAAAGAACCCCAATGTGAGGCATGTTAGATCATTCCATCACCAGGTTGATATGGTTTTAAATAATGCTGAACATCTCTTGAAGCTGCTTTTGAAGTATCACATAGACGGGGAGAAGTATGTAGTGTTTGCTACGAGTGAAAATATGCCATGTTTCTTGTATAATGATCCTGGTCATTTGAGAGCTTTCTTCCCATTCACTGCTAGCTCTGAGGTCCATGGTAAACATGTGGAACCCCAGGACAATAGGGTGGAGGTGGGGACATGAAGAGACCAGTGCAAGACAAAATTTGAATCTACACGGCCAGATTCCATTTCCTCCCTCCCTGCACATGGGCTCCCTTTGTCTAGAGGACTCTGTTCCCTTACAGGAGCTTTCTGTTGTGACCGTGCCTGGATAGAAATGAGTCTTGGGAGTAGAGCAAGCAGTTCTAGAGATATGGGTGAAGAAGAGGCTGATTTACTGGATGCACGAGCCCCTGAGCTGAAGCAGTGTCTGAGGATGGAGCTGTGTTCCTTGAGAAGGATGACAGTGTTTGGTTAGGTAATAACTTCATGTCTGAAGTTCCCTGTGGGGTGTGGTACCCACCTGGCATGGTGTGTGTTCAGGCTCTTGATCCTCCATGCTGCCATTATGCCCCTAGTTCCTCCCCTCGGGCTTCATTGCCTGCCTCTCTTCGGGAAATAAATATGCCACTGAACACCGAGTCTCTCTCGTTTGTGTATGATGAGACTGTTACAGTTGTGGCTCAATGCTCTTCTGAGTTGTATTCTGAGGGAAACGAAGAAGATAATAATGATCTCTTTGACTCCTCACTTTTTCCTGATATCCCAGCCAGTCAGCTATTTTGGAAGGTTGGATACAGTGTGAAGGAGAGTAGTGACTTTTTGGACAGAAATAAAGGGAAGCAGGGAATTGAAGTCCAGGCCTATTTTCCTGACTTACAGCACTTTGTTCACCCAGCTGCCCTTGTCTTACAAGATACTTCAGTTAATCCTATAAAATATTTCTGTCTCAAAAATGTGTTAAGCAAGATGAGGATGCATGCGGGGATTGTTTAAGATACATAGGCCTCCCAAGGGTCCTTTTTAAAAAGTACTTCCATTTTCCATTGCCTTTCTCTGCTACTTGACTCTCTCCTTCTAGTCTTTATGGTGCTTACCAACTTTTGCTCTCTAAATATTAATGGATACCAGGATGATCATAAAAGGGTATAAATCTCTTTGAATTTGTCAGACAAAAACAGGCTGATGTTTTCCTTTTTTTAAGAGATGCACTGAGACCCTGGTAATCAGTAAAATTGTCTGAAGGGATGGTTTCTTGAGCCTTGGGTTGAATGTCATTGCTGGGGTTGAATGTCATTGCTGGGGTTGAATGTCATTGCTGGGGTAGCTGTTTTCTTTTTCCAGAGTGCCGGGGTACAGATCTTTTCTGACAAGGACATTGTATAGGTCTGGCTTTTCTAGATGGAGAGGTATTCTTACTAATGTTTTAATTTTTTACTATGCATGCCCCCACACTATTTCCTTTTTGCTGACACTTTACTGTGCCAGGCTTGGCTGTGATACCAATATTATTATTGTTCAATGAGGATATTTCAGTTGTACTGTAGATTGTTTTAGATAGAAGCCATGGGGAGCCCCACCCTCTGTCAGTCAAGGAAGTGTTTTATGTCCTGCAAACCTTTTGGTTATGGGAGGTTTGGAGGTTCACCCATTGTTAGGCAATGCTTGCAGCCTACTCCAGGGCAGATATACCAACCATGCCTCAGGCGTAAATTGGATTCCTTTTATACTGTGAAGGCCACTATGTTTATTTGTTTGGTCCTTCATGTCTCTATTTGCTTGTCTGATCATCTTTAAGCCACTCTCAGTGTCTCTCTTTTACTTCCTGCCTTTCCCAAATTATTGTAAGACTTGAATTTCAGCCACCTGGTTGATATTTTTGGGAGCATTGGCAGCAATAGTATGAGCCCTTTAAAGAATGGTGGTATTCTGGAAAGGTCGAGATGTGGCAATATACCTTAGCTGCCATGTATGTCTTGCATCAGTGCCCTCCCATAGATTCATAGATTTTAAGATCAGATGGGACCATTATGATTATCTAGTCTGACCTGCGCATCATAGGCCATAGAACTTCACCCATTCCTGAAATACACCTTTAACCTTTGGCTGAGTTACTGAATTCCTCAAATCATAGTTTGTTTGAAGACTTCAAATTACAGAGAATTCTCCATTTATATTAGTTTAAACCTATAAGTGACTGGTGCCCCAGGCTGCAGAAGAAGGCGGGAGTGAGGGGGTGTGGAAACAGGGCCTCAATTAATCTGACCTGAGGAAAATTCCTTCCCAACCTCAGATATGGTGATCAGTTTGACCCTGAGCATGTGGGCAAGACTCACCAGCCAGACACCTGGGAAAGAATTCTCTGTTGTAACACAAAGCCCTCCCCATGTAGTGTCCCATCTCCAGCAGTTGGGGATGTACTCTACGGGCAGACAACAATGAGGCAAATGCCATCATCAGCAGTCTCATCATGCCATCCCCGCCACTAAGATAAAGCTCAGTCTTGAAGTTAGTTAGGTTTTTTGCCTTCACGGATCCTCTTGAAAGGCACTTTCAGAATTTCACTTAGAACTTCGCTACTCTAATTTCCAGCCTAAATGTGTTGATGATCATTATACAGACATTTGTTCTTGTGTCCACTCTGGCACTTTATTTAAACAACTCCTCTTCCCCTCATATCCCCCCCCAGTACTTATCTGTGTGATGTATTTGTAGAGAACCACCATAACTCCTCTCAGTCTTCTTTGGTTAGGCTAAACACGACAAGTTATTTAAGTCCCTCTCATAAAGTAGTTTTCCATTCTGCAGATCATTCTAGTAACTGTTCTCTGCACCCGTTCCAGTCTGAATTCATCTTTCTTAAACATGAAAGATAAGAATTGCAAACAATATTCCAGATAACGTCTCACCAGTAACTTCCCTAATGGTACTAATATTTATCTCTCTTTACAGGAAATACTTTGCCTAAAGAATCCTAGGACTGCATAGGCTTTTTTTTTTTCTCATAGCCACTTAAAAATGATGATTCACAATCATCCTATGATCAACCAAAGACCCAAGTCTTTCTCCTCCTCTGTCATTTCTGTGGTTGCTAGTAGCAAATATCTGCAATGGACAGT
The DNA here is from genome assembly GCF_052426305.1 of Pelodiscus sinensis. Classification (NCBI taxonomy): domain Eukaryota; kingdom Metazoa; phylum Chordata; order Testudines; family Trionychidae; genus Pelodiscus; species Pelodiscus sinensis. The sequence goes on from NC_143053.1 coordinate 92,120,202, forward strand.
GATGGGACAATAGATAAGAAGGGCTCTGGTTTACTATAGAGCATTCCTTCCCAGCTGTCTGGCTGGTGGATCTTGACAAAAGACCACTATATTTGGAATTGGAAGGGATTTTTTTTCTCCTGGATCACATTAACAGAGACTATTCTTGCTTTTGTTGTTGTTGTTATTCTTGCATTCCACTGCAGAATGGAGCAAGGGTTTACTCACTGTGTAACTTGAAGTCTTCAGATAATGATTTCAAGATTTCAATTAACATTTTGACAATAGACTTATTTGCTAAAATATTTGAAAAAAACAGTACATATTCTTTCAGTGTAAATTCATTCGAATATCATATTTAAATATGCCTCCTGGTAGGCAATGTACAAATATCTAGTAGTGAGAGACAGCTCCTGACCCAAACAGCTGACAATTCATATAGACAAGACAGATAAAGGAGGAGGGGAGAAATGTGCAAAGAGAAAGAAAGTGATTCACTCAAGGTCATACCCTTGGAGTACAGTGTCTGAGCTAGGGGAAGCGATTGCAAGTGCTTTAGAGGATGGTCATAATTCAAAATGACTCGGACAAATTGAAGAAATAGTCTGAGATAAATAGGATGAGATTTAATAAGGACAAATGCAAAGGACCCCACTTAGGGAGGAACAATCAGTTTCACACATATAGAATGGGAAGTGACTGTACAGAAAGGAGTACTGCAGAAAGGGATCTAGTTCATAGTGGGTCACAAGGTAAATATGAGTCAACAGTGTGACACTGGCAAACATGACCCTGGGATGCATTAACAGGAGTGTATGAGCAAGACACAAGAAGTAATTTTTATGCTCTACTCTGCACTGATTAGGCCTCAGATGGAGTATTGTGTCTCGGTCCATGCACCACATTTCACAAAAGATGTGGAGAAATTGAAGAAGGACCAGAGAAGATCAACAAAAATGATTAAAGGTCTAGAAAACATCCTATCAGAGAAGACAAAGAATTAGGCTTGTTTAGTTTGGAAATGAGAAGTCTGAGAGGCCACATAATAGCAACTTTCAAGTACCTACAAGGTTGTTACAAGGAGCAGGAAGAAAAATATTTTTCGTTTACTTCTGATGATAAGACAAGAAGCAATAGGTTTACATTGTAGCATGAGACATTTTGCTTGAACATTAGGAAAAACCTTCTTGAAGGACTGGTTAAGCACAGGAATAAATTTCCTAGGATGATGTGGAATCTTTATCACTGGAGATATTTAAGAGCAGGTTATAGAGATATCTATCAGTGGTGGTCTAAATGGTGCTTGGGACTGCCATGAATGTAGGGGCCTAGACTTAATGACTTCTCAATATCCCTTCCAGGAGGTATAATGATCTTGTGCAAAGGGGGTTTTTTGCGCTAAAAGGAAACATCCACACTGGGGTTTTTTGCAGAAAAATCTCTTGTGCAAAAATGGATCGGAAGAGAATATGCAAATGAAGCATGAAAAAATGCTAATCCACACTTAATTTGCATTGCCTCTTCCAGCAAATCTACTAGGTTAGACTATGTTGTCAAGAAGTCCAAGGTCTCCTCCTCTAAACTACGATGTAGCTCTTGTGTAATATAAGATAATAATTTTGCATTATCTAGTCCTGCTTCTAACATGTCACTGTCCTGCAGTGTGCTGTTTGCCTTATATGAATGCTGACTTCTATATGGTCCTCTACACCTTGTAGGAATTCTCAGCAGTATGGCAATTAAATACATTGTCTAGAACTTCATATGGCATAAATCAACATAAATGCAAAGGAGCTGCATTGGTTTACATCAGCTGAAGATATGGCTCATACATATAACTAATAAATTAATAGTTCTTAAAATAAAGTTTCTCAGATTAATATTTAACATTAGGTTGAAAATGCATGTTAGGTGGGAGAAAAAGATTTTACTATGTGTATGTTTTTGTTATTCAGTTGAAAAAAAATCTTTCCCACAATTAAAAGAACATCCTGAAGTATTAAAATGTATTTGATGTTTCTTTGGTGAACAGAATAAATTAAACTTTGAGAATATATAGAAGACCTTAAGAAATATATTTATTAAAGAAAGCATGTATATCATTTTAGCATCTATTGTTTCAGTCTTGCTGAAACTCATAGCAAAAAAAATTGAATTCCGACATTTTTGCCCTTTAGTCACCATTGATTTATTATTTCTTTTTCTGGTATTCATCTACACCAATAAGATTTAAAAACACCTGAACAACAAGATTTACTTTTCTTCTGGAAATGTATTTCCCAAGCTGGTTCCTGTTAGATTTAAAAAACAATTAAACCTTTTGACATGAGGCAACATTCTACAAATGCCAAAGCTTAATAAAAACTTTGAATATTCCATTCTACCATAAACCCCTGTGCTCATGTCCATTTTCTGCAATACTGTTACCAATTCATATTTGACCAGCCCTTAGAAAATGTGTTGACATTGGGCCTCGCTCAGTAGAACACATCTTTCCTCTCATTGTTTGGAGAAAACTGGCTGCACAAACACTTATTCTATAACATGTGGAATTCATTTGGGAGATTTGTGGCTTCTTTTTAAGGGTTCTTATAAAAACAAACCTTAAAACACCAACACAAAACTAGATGATGAATAGTATACTGCACAATGGAGACAGAAACTGTTCCTGGAGAAAAGTTAGATCATTGATAAACTGGGAAGATTTTCAGTGTCCTAGGCTAAGCTGGATATTTGCTCATTATGGGACAGACTCCCCTCTTCTCTCTCCTATATCGCCTGGGTTTCAGCAGTGCAGCATCCACAGAAAGTTAGCAGCACCTATGAACTAGAAGAAAGGAAGGAAATTTGTTTTCTTATTTAGACAGCAAGATAAGAGCCCTTGAGATCTTACCCACAGAACAGGAAGAAGAAAAAAGATAGTTATAGAGGACTGGAGAGTCCTGAATTCTGGGATATCAACTGTGCAGGACAGAAAAAGGTGAAGAGAGGACTAATGATTCAGCTGAGCCTTGTGTTACTGAACTCTACCAGTCATGTGAAAAAGAAAACAGACGGCTAACCTGACAATCTCCCTCTGAGTAGTGCAGGTCCTTTCATAAAAACCTATTCAAAATATTAAAGTGGATTTTGTCCATTTTATTTTATTTTTCTTATTTTTTTTTATTTTCAAAGGCTGTGTCAAAAACATTATTGGTGTGGCTACCTATTATATTGTTTTGAATAAGAAAAAGTGTTTAAATATCCAAAAAGGCACAAAAGAACAGAGAGTGCTGCAGAGATTCTTGACAACACTGTAGCCGGCGGGACAGACCCAGTAAGGGTGCTCTAACTTAGATTTCCAAGGCTGTTTTAGTTATTCCAGGGGCTTTGCTCATCCTTGGCATAGCCCAGAAGCAGGATGTCTTGTAGCTTACAGCTCTCCTCCCATAAGGTTATGATCTCTGTGCAGTATCTGTTAGAGTGGTCCTGTTGCTTTGCTTGTAGTAGCATGATCATTGAATAGCACACACAAGTAACTGATGGCTCAAGTTTTTCTACTATAAAAGAAATTTAACAGTTACTAAATGCTATATTTATCATGTCCCCCTAAATTACCTCAGAAACAAACAAAAACCTCATTCAGCCCAACAGAGTATGGAAAGATAAAAGATACTATAGGATGTGTCTACACAGCAAAGTTATTTAGGAATAACGGCCATTATTCCGAAATAACTATGTGAGTGTCTACACAGCAATTCTGTTATTTTGAAATAATTTTGAAATAACAGATGGCTTATTCCAACTTCTGTAAACCTCATTCTACAAAGAATAATGCCTATTCCAAATTAGCTATTTCAAAATAAGGCATGTGTAGACGCTCCACTTCTGCTATTTCAAAATAACCCCTTGCCAGGGCCATTCCAAGTTATTCCTCCTGGGGCTCTAAATTGAGATAGAACATCTATATTAGGGAAGCCTGCCTTAGACTAATTTTGAGGCTTCCCTGCAGGGTAGACATGATATTTCAATTTCAAAATAACTATTCCGGAATTGCTTATTCCGAAATAACTGTGCAGTGTAGACGTAGCCATACTGTCCACCATAGGCAGGCACAATGACAGAGGGGAGAGAGGGGAAGGGGGTAACTGCCCCAGGGCCAGTTATTCAAAGGGGCCATAGGCCCTTTAAATAGTTACTGAAGCATGGTACACTGCACTTGAGAGCCCCAGGCGACATGCTCCAGCCAACACTGAGGGATGGGGGAGGGGGAGACAAGCACGGTTTAGGTGGCGTTGATAGCTGGCCACCTCAACCGTGCCCTTTCTATCTGATGTTGTGCTCCTTCTGGGAGTTCAGAGCTGCCCCTCCCATCTTTCCCAGGGACCTGGTGAAGCTGTCAGCACCCCTGACAATAGACCATGTCATGTATTTCCAGTTTACCATGTTCAATAGATGCATAGGTGATGGGTGCTGTAGAATTGCCGAAGATAGAGTGGTATTAGATTAAACAATTATCTGTAAATAAAGCATTCAGTGATAGTACTCTTACTGCCACTTTAAAATTAAAAAAAATACAAAAAAGTTTTTTATCTTTTGTCTCTATTATCTCACGTCAAGAATTTCCTATTAAAATTCCCCTCTGCCCCCAAATTCAAGTTCACATAAATGTGTATTTCTATGTTTGGCAGGATGGCTTTTCTGTACACTCATACAAATCTTTTAGGGTTGTGTGAGTATAAAGGGAGAATACGGACAAATATTTAAAGTACGAGACATATTGCTCAGAATATGCTATATGTGTATCAATATTAACAAAGTATAGTTACTATTTTTCCTGTATAGCTGGACATCATCTGCTCATTAATTCAGATTAACAAATGAGAATTCATGGCATTCAGTTTCAGGGTGACATATCTAGGACATTTTTGAAAGCCACAGTATTACCAATAGTGCAGGCATGTTTAAGTGTTCTTGTTAAGAATGTTGAAATTCCGCCATTTGTGACAGGGATAGCAGAGGACCACAACTACATGGTCTGACAAATAATGAGTAAGAACACTTTCCCCTTAGATATATGCACTCATTCACTTGAACATATGTTGTTGCTGGGAACTAAAATGGCAGTATTTGGCACTAAAAATTAGGACTAAAAATCTCAGTCCCATTCAAGTCAATAGCAAACTCCCAGGGTATGTCTACACTACAGCACTAATTCAAACTAACTTAGTTCGAATTAGTTAATTTGAACTAAGCTAATTCGAATTAGCGCATCTAGACTTAAAAACTAGTTCGAATTAGCGTTTTGCTAATTCTAACTAGCATTTCCACACTGAGTGGACCCTGAACCGAGGTTAAGGATGGCCGGAAGCAGTGCCAGCAGGGCATCAGATTAGGACTTAGAGCGTGGAGCTGCTGTCTCAGGCTAGCCAAGGGCTGTGCTTAAAGGGAACCAACCCCCACCCCAGACAGACAGTTCTCAGGGGTTCCCCACTTACAAAGCAGTCCTGGCTTGGAGTGCCCTGAGTGCCCACACTAGGCACATCACAGCACTTGGCTATCAGCCCAGCTGCTCTTGCCGCAGGCTGCCATCCGGAGGGGGGGGGGTCAATCGAGAGGCTTCAGGAGAGCTTCCACCCCAAGGAGCCTGCAGAGCCAGCCCAGTCCTCCCCATTGGGGGCTCGTACCCCATTCCTCCCTCACCTCCTTCCACTTACCCCTCCCTAGCTCCACTTACCCCCCCTTCCTGATGTACAAAATAAAGGACAATTGTGTTCAAAAATAGAAACTCTCTTTATTGAACAAAACTCGGGGAGACTGGGAAAAGGAGGTGGGAGAGGGGAAGAGACAGGGTGGGAGAGGGGAGGGCAACTTAAATTATCAGGGGTTTGGTACAGGTCCCATATGAAGAGAGGCTAAAGAGACTGGGACTTTTCAGCTTAGAAAAGAGGAGACTGAGGGGGGATATGATAGAGGTCTATAAAAGCATGAGTGGTGTGGAGAGGGTGCATAAAGAAAAGTTCTTCATTAGTTCCCATAATATAAGGACTAAAGGACACCAAATGAAATGAATGGGTAGCAGGCTTCAAACTAACAACAGAAAGTTCTTCTTCACAAAGCAAATAGTCAACCTGTGGAACTCCTTGCTGCAGGAGGCTAGAACTATAACAGAGTTTAAGGAGAAGTTAGATAAATTCATGGAGGTTGGGTCCATGGAGTGCTATTAGCCAGGGGGTAGAAATGGTGTCCCTGGCCTCTGTTTGTGGAAGGCTGGAGATGGATGGCACAAGAAAAATGGCTTGGTCATTGTTTCGGTCCATCCTCTCCAGGGTCCCTAGTGGCAGCAGACAGGCTACTGGTCTAGATGGACCTTTGGTCTGACCCAATACGGCCATTCTAAGCTCAGGGCTCAGGGTCGGGGGTCTCACTGGACCACCCTGATTTTCATGCACACCTGCTCCTGGGTGGCCAGGCTGGCAGCTATCCTGCCCTAGACGGCCACTTTCCTGTGCCTAGTGCGGAGGTCAGTGTTCTTGCGCAAATACTCGTGGCCAGTGTAGACAGGCGGCAAGATTTTGTGCAAAAACGGCCACTTTTGTGCAAAATCATGCCAGTCTAGGTGCAGCCCTAGTCTACAAATGCACCATTACCACATTTCATATATTTTTCACTTCTAAACTAAAATAATTGTCTGTTTTCTTAGTTAGTTTAGCAAAGATAATGGAACTCTCAAAGATACTTGTGTGGTAAAGATACCTCAGGGAATTTTTGATGCAGGTTGGCTTTTTTTATTACTTGCCTATACTATGACTAACACAAAATAAGTACTATATACAAAATTAATTAAAAAATAAAAAAATATAGCTATGTGTGCTTGTATATGATCTGTTTTGCAGGTTTTGGTGTTAACCTGTGCACAAAAAATGGTGGGGAAGGTTGACTAATTTAACATATTGTGCCAGATGATGTAAATCAGAGGTAATTTAGTGGAGCTACACTGATTTACACTAGCTGAGGATCTGGCTTGTTGACCTGAAGTCCTAATTTCTCCTTGTTTCCACATTCTGTTTAGAAGGTGAGGTTAACTTGTCATATTTCTACCTAATTAACTTTTAGTAACAATTTTGTATTCTATCATATGTAAAGTTACAACCTGATACGGGTTTCCCAGACTTCATAATTGTAAATAAAAGGCACAGTTGTAAATAAATATTTACAGAAGGCATTTTTTCTAATGTGTACAGAATACTTATGCCTCGGATATCACAATGATAGATTTAGAGCAGATGGATGGATGGATGGATGGATGAAAGGGTGGGCAAATAAATTGGGAAGGATTCTTTTTGTTTACACCATTCTTGAAAGATATATTGTTTAACATACAAGCAGTGAAAATTTCACTAAACAGCTAATAGGGAGTGAATAACTTCCCACTCTCTGCAGCCAAGTCTGGCAGAAAAGTGTAACAAAAAGAATAACATTTATCACATATGCTAGGATTATGCAGGAGCAGTGTTATAAACAGTGAAAAGGTTTCTCTGTCAGCAAGCAGCTTCGTAGCCTGATAGATTTTCCACAGGTAGCTGCCATTTTTATGCAGACCTTTCCTACTGTTGTTAATATGTTTTATGCAGTATAACAAGGGTGTGCATCTGCATCGACATATGCTGGCTTACTGACAACAAATTAAATTGGCACACAGAAGCTTTCCTAGATTAAATCTAATAATTGGCAGGATGAGTCAGTGGTCAAAGAGGGTAAATGTTTTTGTAGTTCCTGGGCTGAATAACTGCTGGTTTGTCAGCCTCTGAAATTACTGGCAATCCCATAGTCCATATCTAACAGCTGAGAGGATGTGGTGCCAATTGGTGGCAAGCTTTCAAGACACTTAGAAAACCAATCAATGTAATTGTCACTTCTAGTGCTGAAAAGGTGTTGATATGCTTAGGTGTGATGGGAAATGTGTAACTAGAAAAGTGGCTTCAGAATTTGGAAAAAGTATGCTACACTTATTGCTAACATTAGTTAATTGCAAAGTGTAGTGTGTACTGTACTTGATGAGCATCTAGTAAGAGGCTTGTTGCCCACTTCCTTTGAACCTCTAAACAAATGATACATCCCAATGAATGGAAAATGTTATAATAGCAGTCCTGACACTGGCCCCAGTTACCTGTGTTACATAGATTAGTGGAACTGGACAGTGTACAGGTGACTAAAGCAGGTGGAAGATTCACAGATCAAATGAGGATATGAACAGAACATTTCAAAAATTGCAACAATGAGATGACTCAGGGCTTTGATTAAATTTAAAACTTACTTTCACTGGAACAAAATACAGGACTATGTAGCACTTTAAAGACTAACAAGATGGTTTATTTGATGATGAGCTTTCGTGGGCCAGACCCACTTCCTCAGATCAAGTAGTGGAAGAAAATAGTCACAACCATATATACCAAAGAATACAATTAAAAAAAAAAGTGAACACATATGAAAAGGACAAATCACATTTCAGAACAGAACGGGGATGCAGGGGGGGGAGGAAGGTAAGTGTCTGTGAGCTAATGATATTAGAGGTGGGGAAAGGTAAATGTCTGTGAGCTAATGGTATTAGAGGTGATAATTAGGGAAGCTATCTTTGTAACGGGTACAGTAGTTGGTGTCTTCGTTGAGCCGACACAAATCTCATGCTAAGATTCAACACTCTACATGTCGGGCTCAACAAAGACACCAACTACCTTACCCATTACAGAGATAGCTTCCCCAATTATCACCTCTAATACCATTAGCTCACAGACACTTACCTTCCTCCCCCCTGCCCCCACGCATCCCTCTTCTGTTCTGAAATGTGATTTGTCCTTTTCATATGTGTTCACTTTTTTTTAATTGTATCCTTTGGTATATATGGTTGTAACTATTTTCTTCCACTACTTGATCTGAGGAAGTGGGTCTGGCCCATGAAAGCTCATCATCTAATAAACCATCTTGTTAGTCTTTAAAGTGCTACATAGTCCTGTATTTTGTTTCAGCTACACCAGACTAACACGGCTACATTTCTATCACTATTCTACTTTCACAGGGAGAGCCTAAAAGTGAAAGATACAGATAATAAATGACTGGAGAGTTTTTTTTGTTTTGTTTTGTTTTTTTAATGTTTAGTGCTTTGGTATCTTTCTTTATCCTGGGGAGGACTTGAAAAAAGCAAGTATTGTCAGTGTAAGTACAAGCAATACAATGTCTGTTAAACACGCAGGCAGAAGTATTAAAGCAACTGAAGCCATATCTTGATACGAGTGGTTTAAAAGTTCTAATAAAAATTTTGCAGCTTCTATCACTGTACTAAGTTGATTATTTGCTGATGGGTGGAAAAGAGAATTGCCTGACCATCAGCTATGAGACTAGAAGTTTTTGGTGATGCAGTATTAGGAAAAGAAACTGGAGAATTCCCTGTTGTATCGACTCATTTCATTGTTCAGAGTCGTATTACTTGGCAGATTAAATGGAAGAGTTTATGCTGTATCAAAAATTTATTGTGACAGATGCGGAGAGGTTCTCTTAACTCTTTGACTATTAACTATTATTGAGCCAGCTAACATTGGAAACACATGGAAGAGGAGGAATTGTGGGTGGTTTGAAAAGTAACCATTTGCCTGCTACCCCAAGAATATCCCGGACAAAAGAGATTCAACCTGCACTTAATATGTTCTTAATTTTATGCATGTGCTTAAAGTTAAACTTGTCTTTAACTGTTTTGCTAAATATGGATGGATTAAATATATGCTTAAATGCTTTGCTGGTTGGCATCTGCATGCTAGATCCAAAACTCTTAAATAAAGTCTTTTGCTAATTTCATTACACATTGGATCAAGCTCTAAGTTCCCATGTCAGCAAGGTACCTAAGAAGAAACCTCTATTTAAACATTTGAAGAGTCCCACTCATTTACATGACAATACTAATATTTTTAAAATTAGGTATGGGATTGAAGATCTTGCTGAATTTTAATATATTTCACTTAACCACTCATTGTAGTTGACTTCAAATATTGAAACGATGTCTTTTTCCACTAAATTAGCGTTGTCTTAAAAAAAGTTTATTTTTTAAGCTTGGAGTTATTTAATTTTTTAAGCAGGTGACTATCCATTATTAAAACAGGTCTATAATTTTCTTCCATACGCACATTAAAAGTAGGAGTTAATGAGGGAGATATCAGCACCACAAATGGAAAGGCATGTTCCAACCATTTGAGCTATAGATTGTTGTCTTGGTATTCCATTGATGCTGGATTGCTACCAGGAACTCAGCTGCCACAAGAGGGCAAAAAGTAATCTTTTATCCTATTTGGTAAGGAGGGCATATTCTTTCCCTTCTGACGTATATTTTTTCTGTTGTGCAATAATACAGTAAGTGGGAATGAATTAATGCAGATATAGGGAAGCTTTTTTGAGAAGCTAAAAAACCAAAACAAAACCAAACCAACAACAAAAAACCCCTCACTGACGTGGATCCTGACTGAGAGGGAGAAAGACGCTCCAGTATTCCTGTCACACACCAGAGCCTAGTGGGGCCCAAGCTAATCAATTTTGCATGCTCTAGTCCCATGGTGGGATGGCAGGGAGGCTGGAAATCCAGTGTGTGTACCCCAATGCTGGGGGGGGGGGGGGGAAGCTCTGAGTCTTGGGGGCCAGATCTAGGCAAGCTGGGGGCCACATTTGGCCTATGGGTCTGAGGTTCCCCACCCCTGAATTAATGCATTATTAAAACATCTTAGTCACAACTGGCAATTCTGAAGCATCTGCTTCGGCATACTCATTTAGTAAACAAGATTGGAGATATGGTACATATAAAATCACCAGCGGCCTCCCTATATCCTACAGACTAACTTAAAAGAGATGTAATTTATTGACACACACTACTGGAATTATTTTAATGTAACCCTGAGTAAATATATTCCTTTCTGAATTTCCCTAAGATTAGAGTTAGTTTATACTTCATGTAAATAAGGCTAATGAGGTTCACTAGTTTAATAACATCTTTTTCTAATCTCAGAAGTAATTACCTTCAACCACTTAGTGCAGATTGGACAATTGCTGTGTATGTGCTGAAAACAAAATAAGTTTATGCTAATGAAAATGCAAATGATGTTTCTTTATTTGTATTCAGCTGTAGCAGGTACATGCAACGTGCAGTATTTATATTGTACAACACAGATAAAATAATTAGATATTAAATTATTTACAGAAAAAAATATCTGCTTTTTTGGACACCACTGCCTTCTGCCTTTTAGTGCCTTTGCCTGTTTTTTTTTTCATCTACCTTGGTGCCTGCTCTAGCCCCTTCCGACCATTTTGGAGTGCCTGCAGCTGGTGCTCCAGGCTGGTGCCCTCCTCTTCCAGGACCTGGAGGTGCTGATCTCTCTGGACTCCCTCACCAGCGAGGAGAGGCCACTGTGGAGACTGGCCAACAGTACAGACTGGTGGGACCGGCTGGTCCTGGGGCAATGGGATGACCAGCAATGGCTCCCGAACTTTCGCATGCAAAAGCGGACATTCCTGGAGCTATGTGCCTGGCTTGCCCCTGCACTCCAGAGAACCACCACCCGGCTGCGGGCACCCATCCCAATCAATAAGAGGGTCACCATTGCAGTCTGGAAGCTGGCCACCCCGGACAGCTACTGATTGGTGGCACACCAGTTCGGGGTGGGCAGATCGACCGTCGGTGTCATCGTGATGGAAGTAAGTCACAGGGGGAGTGGGGTGGGGGGAAGGTGCTGCACCCCATGCCCAGGGGCAGCCAAGACTCCAGGCTGAGTCACACAGGGGATTGGGCCATCCCTCCCTTCCACAGGCCTGCTGGTGGGGGCGGAGCCGTGGGGCGAGGGGGGCTCTGGTGTTTGTGTGTGCGTGAGCACAGAGGGCATCACGGGGAGGGGAGCCCAAGGGAGAGCACACACACCCTTCCTTATGTGATGTGTTCCCTTGTGTTTCTCTGCACCCTCCTGCAGGTCATCCACGCCATCAATGACGTCCTGCTCCCAAGAGTCGTCCGCCTGCACGACGTGGACGCTACGGTGGCTGGCTTCGCTGCCCTCGGGTTCCCCAACTGTGGGGGAGCCCTGGATGCAACCCACATCCCCGTCCAGGCCCCGGAGCTTTGAGAGGTCCATTTTATGAACAGAAAGGGGTACTTCTCTATCGTACTCCAAGCCCTCGTGGACCACTGTGGCCGCTTCCTGGACGTTTATGCGGGCTGGTCCGGCAGGGCACACGACTCCTGCATCCTACGGAACTCCGGCCTGTTTTGCAGGCTGGAGGTGGGCACTTAGTTCCCTCGGAGGGAATTTACTGTCGGGGATGTGCCCATACCCATCTGTGTTGTGGGGGCCTACCCCCTGCTGCCCTGGCTAATGTGGCCCCACAAGGGGCGGCTGGACCACAACCGGGCCCAGTTCAACGACCGCCTCAACTGGGCCCACAACCAAGTCGAGTGCGCCTTCGGGCGTCTGAAAGCCCGGTTCCGTTGTTTCCTCACCCATCTGCAGATGGGTTAGCAGAATGTCCCGGAGGTAGTGGTCACGTGCTGCGTGCTCCACAATATTGTGGAGCGGAGTGGGGAGGCCTTCCTCCCAGCATGGATGGCAGGCGAGGGCCAGGCCTATGAATAGCCCCGCACAGCTGCCATCCGCCAGGAGCACCAGGATGAGGTGCACATCCGGGAGGCCCTGACGGACATGTTCTCCCAGACCCCATAGTAGGGTCACCTCGGTCTCCCTTTACAACTCCCTCCCATCCTCTCTCCTTCCCCCTCCCCTCCCCTTACTTCCCTATAAACAACAAACACAGGGTTTTATTTAACACAAACTTGTAACTTTTTATTTACAATGGGGGGAGGGGAGACCTAGGATGGGAAAGGGAGGAGACTTTGAACTGAGAGGGAGAGGAGCTACTCCTGGGAGGGGTGGCCCCTGCGACTGCTTCTGCGGGGGCGGGCCTGCACATGGGGGGCAGACTGTGTCGGAGCACGCAGCACGGGGAGGTAGCCAGGAGGGGCAGGGGCAGGAGGGGCAGGACCAGGAGCAGGAAGGGCAGGGGCAGGAGGAGCCATTGCAGGAGGGGGCAGGGGCAGTGCTAGGGGAGGGATGGCGGGGGCATTGGGCAAGACCATGCCATAGTGAATGGCATGGCCAATGTGCATGGTGAGCGTCGATATAGCATCAGCCATGCGCACGCACTGGGCCTGGAAGGAGCCCCAGGCCTCCTGGCGCCACTGCAGGTCCACCTCCACACACCTGTGATGGCTGCCTCTACGTGTTCGACGGCCTGCACGTGGTGCCGAAGGAGCTGGTCCCGGTGGCGGAGGCACCACCTTGGTGGTTGGGTGGCTGGGGGTGCTGCTGCTGCCGCTGCCGCAGGGCTGGAGGGTCCCTGGCTTGTGCTTGGTCCCACTGCAGGGAACAGAAGAAAGGATGGGTCAGTCAGGCAGCCCGGCCACTGTCCCCGCATCCCCATGCCCTCCATCCCTGAGCCCAGGTGACATCACAGTACTGTGGCTTGGGCCCACTCGATTACCCCCCTCCTCCCCGTGTTGTATGTTTGCATAAAGGACCGCCCCTGGAGTACAGTCCTCCTCCATGTATTGTAACCACCGAGCTGTGTCCTGGCCCCTTGGAGGGTGTGTTGTGTTAACCTGTGGAACTCCCTGCCGGTGGAGGCTGTGAGGCTTTGGGCTAATCAATGGTGTTTGTCAGGGAGTGAGATGAATCCCCACACAGTGCCTGAGAGCACATCTGGCAGACGTGGTCTGGCCTCTCACATCCCCATCACATGGGCTGTCTCCTGAACAGAACCAGGAGAGTGACTGGGGAGTGTTCCATCCTTGCAGCAAAACTCAGGTGGCCCCTCAGAGTGCTTCTCCCCTCCCCCTCCCGCTAGCCCTCACACACGGTAGCCCAGGGACATGTGTGGCCGCAGCGGGGACTTCCCTCGGGGGGCCAGCTAAGGCACCAGGAGCAGGCGAGGGGCTCAGTGGGGGCCACGCTCACAGGCTGTGATGCTTCAGTTTTACCAGGAGCAGCTGGTTGTGCCTCATAGCCAGGCATGGGAGAGTGTGCCATTCTGTGTGCTGCACCCTTGCGGAGGTGCGGGCTCTGGCCTGAGTCCCTGGTGCCCTGGCTGATTCCAGCCAGCAACCACCCTTCCCCCCTGGTCCCGCCGGTTGTGTGTGAGTAGCATGGTCCCAGGTGTGCCCTGGAGCTGCCTGCCATGGCCACATGCTGCTCGGTCACCAGGCTGCACGTGGTTCACGTGCTCCATACTGCCTAATGCTACACAGCGTGCAGCTCATGCGGCCTGAGTGACGTGCTCTCCCCCTGCCCCCTCCGGGTGCCTGGCTCCCCCCCCTCCCTTGGGAGTGCAAAGTGGAAGACTCACTGGTGGATCCTTCCCCGGCCTCCGAGGACGCACGGGAGACATCAGGGCTGCCTGAGGGCACCTGCATGGTGACAGTGCTGGCCTCGTCCTCTGACCCACTGGTGGTGTCTCCTTCCCCCGCATCGCTGGTCCTGGTGACCGGGGGGCGCACACTGGTGTCCACATGGATGGCCGGTTCCTGCGGTGCTGGCAGGCCCAGGATGCGGTGGAGCCGTTGGTAGTGGAGGCAGGTGTCAGCTCCTGCCCCCGGCCCTTGCTGGCCCGGACATAGCCCAGGCGCAGTTCTTTTATTTTAGCCCAGACTTGCTCCAGGGTCCAGGCTGAATGTCCCTGCTGGGCGAGCGCCTGTGCCATGCAGTGAAAAATGTCCGCGTTGCGGTGCCGGGAGTGGGTGCTGTGCAGGGCCTCCTCCTCCTGCCAAAGGTCCAAGAAGGCCTCCAGCTACCCCGGGGAGGGTGGGGTCCTTTTTCTGTCCCTTGGGGCCTCCTGTGCTGATTGATTCCCCCCTGGAGCTGCCATCGTGCTCTGGGTGGCGGTGGGGATGGCAGGGGCCACGTGGAAGAGCTCTCTGCAGAGCATGGCAAAGCTGCTTCTGCCTTGTGGCCTCTGCAGGCTGCGCCTGCCTTTAAGAGGTCACGTGTTACCAGGAAGTCTGGGAGCTGCCTGCAGCTACGGAGCCTCCATACGGCCACTAGGGCTTTTTTCTGTTTTGCCTACTTTTGCACTAAATGTCTTAGCTGCCTGTCCACACTGGCCCTCTTGCACAAAAACATTTGCGCAAGAGAGCTTATTCCTGAGCGGGAGCGTCAGAGTATTTGCGCAAGAAGCACCGATTTCGGACAGTAGAACGTCAGTGCTCTTGAGCAAATTCTCGCAGCCAGTGTAGACAGGCGGCAAGTTTTTGCGGAAAAGCATCCACTTTTGCACAAAATCTTGCCAGTCTAGATGCACCCTAGGACTATGTCTACACAACAAGGTTTTTGTGCAAAAACAGCTGTTTTTGCGCAACAACCGGCAGAGAGTCCCCACCTCAAGCGTGTTTTTGCACAAAAAAATTGACAGAACAGAGGACTTTTGCCAGTAGAGTTATTCCTCTCCCCATGAGGAATAACTCCTTTTTGCACTACAGCTCTTGCACAAAAATGCAGGTTTGGACTCTCCAGAGGGGTTTTTGCGCAAGAAACCCTATCGGAAACAGCACAGGTGCTCTGAGCCATGCAGTGTGGATGCTCTCTTGCGCAAAAGCACATCACTTTTGCAATGCGCTTTGAGGTCTGGACATGCTTTTGCACAAGAAGTTTTTATGCAAGAACTCTTCCACAAAAGGCTTCTTGTGCAAAAACCCTGTAGTGTCGACAAAGCCTCAGGGTACGTCTACACAGTCGCTCATAGCTCGAAATAAGCTATGCAATTTGAGCTACACAAAGTGCGTAGCTTATTTTGAGATAGTCTATTTCGAAATTTGGCACTGTCTACATAGCAACAAATTTTGAAATAGGGTGCTCTTATGGCATCTTCCTTATTTCTCATGAAATGAGGTTTGTGAGAAGCCAGAATAAGACACGGGTTATTCTGGATCTATTTTGAAATAATGGGCATGCTGTTAAGATACTCACAATGCTATTTCAGGATAATAGACATTATCCTAAAATAGTGCTGCTGTACCCTAGATGTACCCTAAAAGAGCAAAATCCGAGAGAATATAATGGAAAATTAGACTGTCTACATTATTTAAATAATTGTAAAATATTTAATAGAGAATGATGGCCCTGTTAAGGAATTTGTTAGCATGGCTCAAACATTCAATAGAATGGATATAATTATCCATTCTATTCCATAATAAATGTCTGTTGAAACCTACGTATTCTATAGGACTTTTTCATAGGAGAGGATTTAGTTCCTTCTGTTATGCACCAAAGAAAAACAAATACAAACATATGATAATGAAAGTAAAATAAAATACTTTTATTCCAGTTCTTCCCTTTTGGGCAGCAATAAATGGTTTGGCATGTGCTAAGCTGGAAGTTCTCTGATTGCTTTGGTACAGATTTGAAGAGCAGTGAGACTGGAAGGGTAAAGAAGATATCAGGGAAAAGGGAGTGCTTATGAGTTATGGACTGAAGCTGACATTCTGTTCTCTGAGACTGAGTGCATTTTCACCATTGCCTAAGTTCATAAGCGATGTATATCAGTAAAAGATTTAATATATTAGAATAGTATTTGCTTCTATTGTTTTACTAATAACCAGAACTTCACTTGGTGTTATGTGGCAAGAGCGCTTCAAAATGGATGTAAGTGCACTTCAGTGCATTATGTTGTTATTAGCCATGACTACAGGTGAATTTTCCCAGTTTATGGGGAGTGCAGAAAAGCAAATTACTTTAGAAGTATAAGGAGAAGATTTTTCAATGTAGAGTTGATATTTCAAAGGTTTAGACCTATGCGTAAAGTGTCGAATTTAAGCATGAATGACAGTTCAGGGGATTCTCTTTCAAGTCTGTCATTAAAAGGTCTTTGAAGCAGGATTCAGGTAATCAAACCGTTGAGACAATGTCCTTTCTGGTTGAAATGGCAAGAAACTGTGGTTGTTGATAAGAATCATCTTGAGGTTAGGTGGTTGTCTATAGGAGATTATGGGTCTGTCTCCCAGAGCCTCTTGGAGTTTAGTATCCTGTTCCAGTATAGGCTGTAGTTTATTGATAATGTGTTGAACAGGTTTAAGTTTATCAATAAACTACAGCCTATACTGGAACAGGACACCAACAACCACAGGACATACCACACTAATACCAACCCTGGTACCTTCCCTTGCAACAAACCCCGTTGCCAGCTTTGTCCACATATTCACTCTGCTGATACCATTATTGGACCTAACCAAGTGAGTTATAAGATCAAGAACACATATTCCTGCACATCCAGAAATATAATTTATGCTATCATTGCCGAAAGTGTCCGTCTGCTATGTACATTGGACAAACGTCTCAGACAATTCGCCAAAGGACCAATGCCCACAAAACAGATATTAGACAGGATCACAAAGAAAACACAGTTTCTTGCCATTTCAATCAGAAAGGACATTGTCTCAATGACTTGATTACCTGCATTCTGCTTCAAAGGCCTTTTAAGACTACACTTGAAAGAGAATCTCCTGAACTGTCATTCATGCTTAAATTCGACACTGTACATCTAAGTTTGAATAAAGACTCTAATTATCTTACCCATTACAAAGATAGTTTCCCCAATTATCACCTCCAATATCATTAGCTCACAGACATTTACCTCCCCCCATCCCCCTTCTGTTCTGAAATTTGATTTGTCCTTTTCATATGTGTTCATTTTTTTAATTGTATCCTTTGGTATATATGGTAGTGACAATTTTCTTCCACTATTTGATCTGAGGAAGTGGGTCTGGCCCACGAAAGCTCATCACCTAATAAACCATCTTGTTAGTCTTTAAAGTGCTACATAGTCCTGTTTTTTGTTTCAGCTACACAAGACTAACATGGCTACATTTCTATCACACAATCTTTGTTCAGTAATTGGTAAGTTAAAGTATGCAATCTTGAGACATAGGGTGAATATGTAATGCACATATTTTGTTCTATGACCAGAATCAGCTCCCACCCACCCATTCAGGTGTATCAAGTTTCTTCCATGGTCCTTTGAGCTTTAATTTTTGTGGAAGAAAACACAGCAATGGAAACAGGAAACTTAGAGAAAAAGAAATAATGATGGAAAAATGAGTTGCCCGAATCATTTTAAAAGCTGAAAAGGGTTTGCTTCTGGATCATTTCACAGTTTTCTGATTATTTATAATATCTTCCTCCCCTTAAAAAAATTAATTGAACAAAGCAAAGTAAAACTCAAATCTTCTAAGTCCCAGACTTCTCCTTTTTTCTACTATAATTCCTAATGCAATGAAAGGAATTTTCTTTTGCCATCCTTTCCTAGCACAGTAATATATTCCTTATTAATTTTAAATGAAAGATAAAAGCCTGATGGTCTCTCACTCAGAGCTTACAAAAATGCATTAATAACATGCACTCCAAAAAGAGAAAATAAGATTAGAGGTAATGCTTCAGCCACAGGGCCTTCCTTGGGCTTTGGCAAAATATTGAACAACTTTAGATTTAATCTTCCCTCTAATCTTTCAATTTCCTTTTTCCCCTTTTTTCTTTTGTTCTTTTTATTTCATTCTTAAAAATTTCAAATTCAAATATTTTTGGGACTTTGTCTCTAGGGCCAGTGTGGAGTTATGCCTCTAGCATTTCATTCAAAAACAATTTAAGTTTATAGGATGTGTTCCTACCAATAAATCACATCTATCTGATTTCTGCACAGCCTTTACTCATTTGATCTCCATCAGTAAAGAATTTAAGCACATGCTTAACTTTACCCAGATGAGTTGATTCATAGATTTATAGAAAGAAGGAAGCATTATGATCATTTTGTATATCTTAATCTAATGTCATTGATTTAAAGTTAAGCAAAATAAAGACAACGGATTTCAAGAAGGCAGATTCAGGGAGCTGGTAGGTAAGGTTCCATGAAAAGCAAGACTAAGAGGAAAAACAACTAAAGACAGTTGGCAGGTTTTCAAAGTGACATTACTAAGGGTGCAAGAGTATACCATTCCACTGCATAGAAAAGATAGGAAGTGTAGCAAAAGACCATGCTGGATTAACTAGAAGATCTGCAATGATCTAAAAATCCTTAAAAGAAGTTCAATAAAAAGTGGAAACTAGATCAAAGTACAAAGAATGGATACAAATAAATAACACAAGTATTTAGGGACAAAATTAAAAAGGCAAAGGTACAAAACAAGCTCAAACTAGCTACGGACATAAAGGATAAAAAGAAGACATTCTACAAATATATTAGACACAAGAGGAAGATCAAGGAGAGGGTAAGCCCCATGCTC
Source organism: Pelodiscus sinensis (assembly GCF_052426305.1). Taxonomy (NCBI): domain Eukaryota; kingdom Metazoa; phylum Chordata; order Testudines; family Trionychidae; genus Pelodiscus; species Pelodiscus sinensis. The sequence continues at coordinate 92,139,505 of NC_143053.1, forward strand.
AATGAAGTAGGAAAAACAGTATAAGAAAATGGGTAAATGGCAGTGGTGTTAAATGATTTCGCTTTGGTTTTCATCAAGAAGATGGTGGTGATTGGACTCCTAACATAGTGAATGCAATTGAAAATTGGGTAGGTTCAGAAGTTAAAATGGGAAAAGAACAAGTTAAAATTACTGAGAAAAGTTGATGTCTTCAAGTCATCAGGGCCTGATGAAATGCATCCTTGAATACTCAAGGAGCTGATTGAGACATTAGTCATCCTCTTTGAAAAGTCATGGAAGAGGGAAAGATTCCAGAAGACTGGAAAAGGTCAAACATAGTGCCCATACATATAAAATAAAATAAAGACAATCCAGAATACTACAGACCAGTCAGCTCTAATTCTGTGCAAGGAAAGATACTGGAGCAAATAATTAAGGAATCCATCTGCAACCAACTGGAAAATAATAATGTGATAAGTAACAGTCAGCATGGATTTGTCAAGAACAAATCATGTCAAATATTGTTTGGTGTTCCTCAGTTCTTAAAAAGTTTAAGAAACACTGATTTAGATAATAGTGATAGAGATGTAGCCGTGTTAGTCTGGTGTAGCTGAAACAAAATACAGGACTATGTAGCACTTTAAAGACTAACAAGATGGTTTATTAGATGATGAGCTTTCGTGGGCCAGACTAACACGGCTACATCTCTAAATCTGAGGAAGTGGGTCTGGCCCACGAAAGCTCATCATCTAATAAATCATCTTGTTAGTCTTCAAAGTGCTACATAGTCCTGTATTTTGATTTAGATAATGACATATAGAGTAGTCTAGGAGGGGGTGGGTGAGATTATGTGGCCTGCATTGTGCAGGGGGTCAGACTAGATGATCATGATGGTCCCTTTTGACCTTGGAGTCTATGAGTACACGTATAAAGTTTGCAGATGATACCAAGCTGGGAGGAGTTGCAATTGCTTTGGAGGATAGGGTCATACATCAAAATAATCTGGACAAACTGGAAAAATGGTCTGAGATAAACAGGATGAAGTTTAATAAGGACAAATGCAAAGTACTCCATTTAGGAAGGAACAATCAGTTTCACACATACAGAATGGGAAGTGATTGTATAGGAAGGAGTAATTCTGAAAGGGATTTAGGGATCATAGTGGACCACAACCTAAATATGAGTCAACAGTGTGCAAAAAAGGCAAACATGATTCTGGGATGCATTAACAGGAGTGCTGTGATTAAGACAAGAGATTAAGTCATTCTTCTGTGTTACTCTGCGCTGATTCGGCCTCAATTGGAGCATTGTGTCCAGTTCCAGACACCACATTTCAAGAAAGATGTGGAGATACTGGAGAAGGTCCAGAGAAGAACAACAAAAATGATTAAAGATCTTGATAACATGACCTATGATGGAAGACTGAAAGAACTGAGCTAGTATAGCTTCAAAAAAAGAAGAAGGAGATGATAGCAGCTTTCAAGTATCTAAAAGATTGTTACAAGGAGGAGGGAGAAAAAATATATTCCTTAGCCACTGATGATAGGATAAGCAACAATGGTCTTAAATTGCAGCATGGGAGGTTTAGGTTGGAAATTAGGAAAAAAATTCCTAACTGTCAGGGTAGCTAAGCACTGGAATAAATTGCCTAGGGAGGTTGTGGAATCTTCATCACTGGATTTATTTAAAAGCAGATTAGACTGACATCTGTCAGGGATTATCTAGATTGTGCTGGGCCTCGATATGAGGGCAGGGGACTTGATCTGATGATCTCTTGAGGTCCCTTCCAGTTTAAATAGTCTATGATTCATAACCTAACCACATACTTGGAACTTGGAATATATATTATGAGTAATAGTAGCAACTCCTATACAATTTCTTTTAAAGTTTTGATTATTACTAAAGCTGACTGGAAAAATTTAAAAGAAAATGAAATTTCATCTAAAAAGGAAACAACAGTTTATGAATATTTTTGTGATTTTTCCTGTTGCTTTTTAACCAGCTGTAATTATTCTAACTCCATAATTAGAATATTCTAATACTCCATAATACTCATAAATATCTGTAACCTTCACCTTTAGGTCTCAAAAGTAATTGGTGTTGCTGAGTCCAAAGTTGACTCTTCTGAGAAAACAGGATTAAGAAACAATATTTAGCTATTTTGGAGTTGGACAATCATTGTGAAATTGAGGCCTAAGGTAGGTGCCATAAGGTAGGTGCCCTTAGGAGCATAAATCAAACTGTTCAAAATTTAAAAGGAAGAAAATTATAGTTACAACAGATAGAAAAATATCTAAACTACAGTTTGTATTAATAAAGGGACACCAGTCAGGTGGAATAAATGAGAATATAACATTAATATTAATGAATGTTACTAATTTACACCATTTGAGGATTTGGCCCAGACTGTCACATTTAAAGTACTATTTTTCAATGTCTTTCAAATCAAGGAGGAAATGCTATTTATCTTGTCATAAATTAGGAATCTCCTCTTTCCAAGATATATATCAAGTTTCTATTCTTTATGGGATTAACATACTTAGACACCTGTTACATGTTCAGAATAGAACATACTCTTACATCTTAAAGCAGTGTAATTTGGGAAGAAACAGGACATTTTACATTAGAAGGCTAGAAGATAACAATACTCTGGAAGGCTTTTTTACTTTATTTTAAGAAATAATATCAGATAGCTAGTATTTGAAAAACAAACAAACAAACAAACAAACTCTGACTCCAAATATGGAATTGTTCTCTAAAATCATGTTCATTTCAATTTAACTAATTACTGTTATTTCTTTGGAGATGACTTCCCTTAAAGCTTTTGACTCTCATCTGTACTGTGGTTGTCCCATACTCATATCAGAAAAAGCTGTACATTGATGTAACATCCCTCTGTTTCTTTTAATTACTTCATTAATGTTGTTTCTAGTTATCTGAGCATTGAAAAATACATGCAAAAGACAGTCTTGCCTAAAAATATGCAAGCTATGTTGTGCACTAATTGGATCCATTTGGTTTTTTTCCTTAATATAATTTAGCATGCAAAGCAAGAACAGCATCTTTAGAATTTTTCCTTTCTTCTTCTCTTTGGTAGTAACACACCCCAAACCCTTTGTATACATAGCCTGAATTATTCTAAGGGGTTTTTCAAGATGTTATATCAAAGTGATTTTATTTATGGTACAGCCCATGGATTAAACAAATAACATGGATCATGAGTGTTAAAAAGAGGAGAAATGAATATTTTGTCTTTGAAAGATACATTTTTGAGTTAGAAATCATGACTGTGATAAATTCTCAAAAATTAAAGTACTGTTAGAGGTCAAGACTAGATGGGATCATTGTGATAATCAAGTCTGAGCTCAGGTGCAACACAGGACAGAGAAATTCCTTAAAATAGTTAGTAAAGAATATATTTTAGGAGAAAAATCCAGTCTTTATTTAAAAATTGCTAATGGTTAAGAATCCACCACGGCACGTACTAAATTGCTCCACTAATTAATTATTCACACACTTAAACTTTTCCATGTGAATTTGTTTAGCTTCATCTTCCAGACACTAGATTGTGCTATACCTTTCTTTACTTGATTAAGGAGTGCAATAACACATAACCTACATAGTTGCCCACATAGGTACTGATAGACTATAATCAAATTGCTCCTTAATTTTGTCCTTAATTTTGTCTTTGGTAAACTAAATAGATTGAGTTCTTTTGAGTCTGTATCTATAAAGCATGTTTTGTAATCCCTTAGTCATTTTCATAGCTATTGTCTGCACCTGCTGCAATTATCAATATCCTACTTGAAGTGTGCACATGAGAAATGGATGCAATATTCCAACAGTGCAACATCAGTGCTAACTACAGAGGTAAAATAATCTCTGTTCCTACCTGAGATTCCCCTGTTTATGCATCCAGGTTTCAAGTCTTGAAATTGCAAGTATGCAAACAGAAATGTATGCCAAATTTCTCTATGATTGCACTGTGTTTACTGCAATTGTATTTGCATTATACAATTATGCACTTTCTGTATAAAATGTCTATATGTATGCTTGCAGCGATATTCTTGAAAATGTAGCTCATTCAGAACAGTTCTATCCATTCAATTTTAGCTTCAGTATTAAAACTTTTATGCATGGTGAGATATTGCTTTTTGTATGTGAAAACACAGAGGTTAGAGGCCCTATATATTTGTCAATTATGAAAGTTCCCTTTTAACTAGACACATTTACATTGAAAATACAATTTGCCTTTTAACATGCTTCCAAAATTGTGTTTGCTTTTGCAGAAATGATAGCACATAAATGCTTCAGATTAGCACTAAATTTAAGGGGGGAGGACAGCTTTGCAAGTACAATTGAGTTCTTTTTTCAAGAAGTAAAAAGCAAAATTGCTTTGAGATTAGCAGAAATTAAGCCTACAGTGTGGGAGGGAGCCAAATGGCTGACTTTGGAAATAGCATAAGACTGAAAAAATGTGATTTGTATTTATATAACATTTATTTGTTCTCTTACTATTTTTAATGGCAAATAGCACAATGCGGCCCATAGGTGCTGGATCCAGTGGTGTGTGTGTGTTGGGGGTGGCTGTTGCACCCTCTGCCTTTATGTGATTTCTGTTACAAGTTGAACCTCTATAATCTGGGACTCTCTGGGTATGTCTACACTATCCTCCTAGTTCGAACTAGGAGGGTAATGTAGGCATACCGCACTTGCAAATGAAGCCTGGGATTTGAATTTCCCGGGCTTCATTTGCAAGTGCGGTATGCCTACATTACCCCGCTAGTTCGAACTAGCGGGGTAGTGTAGACATACCCTCTGGTCTGGCAACTTGCATGGTCCTATAAGACTATGGATATTGCTGGACCAGAGATCCCCAACTGGCCAGGTTCAGAAGCACATACTGGGCCGAGCTGGTGGTGGGAACACAGCCCTGATCAGGGCTGACAGCCAGAAGCATAGCCTCAGCTGGGGCTGAGACCAGCAGTACCAGTGGCCAGGAGCACAGCCCTGGCAGGGGCTGGCAAGGTGAAGAGTAGCCACAGATGGGGCTGGTGCAGTATGGAGGGTACTGCCCCGGTCAGGGCTGGAGACTGGTATGGAGTTCTGGTTGGGGTTGGGGGTGGGAGGGGGTGCAGCCCCATCCAGGGCTGGAATCAATGGAGCCAGCACCTGAGTGTGTGGCCTGACCTGGTACTATGGGAGGTGCAGTACCGGCCAGGGCTAGAGGCAATGGGGCTGCTCCTGTCTGGGGCTGGTGCAGTGTGAGGAAAGGGGGCCCTGGATGCAGTGGGGCAGGTGGTACTAAGAACAGCCTCACCTGGGAACAGAACCCTATACCTGGGTAGGGAGCCTTGATCTCCCCTTGTCCAGCAAATTCTGTGTTTTGGGACTGATGGTGCCGGACAAGGGAGGTTTGACCTGTATATACTGGTTTTATGGTTTAGTTCAATGGCTTTCAGCACCTCCAGTATATAAACCATATAGACCAACAGATGTATTGGAACATAAGCTTTCGTGGGCAAAGACCCACTTTGTCAGATGCATTTCTGGAAGTTTCCACTACATGCATCTGACGAAGTGGGTCTTTGCCCATGAAAGCTGATGCTCCAATACATATGTTGGCCTATAAGGTGCTACAGGACTCCTTGTCACTTTTAAAGGGAGATAGACACCTAAGAATTGGATTCACAAAAAACACCCTAATAGGTGTTTCTCTGACTAAATTGGCCAATGTTGAATGGTGAAGAGGTGCCTTAAGTCCCATTCCTCTCACAGAGTCCATGGAGGCTAGGTCCATCAATAGCTATTAGCTAAGTTGGGCAGGAATGATGTCTATTGCCTCTGTTTGTCAGAAGCTGGGAGTGGGTATCCAGGGTAGATCACTTGATTACCTGTTCTGTTCATTTCCTCTGGAGCATCTGGCATTGGCCACTGTTGAAGACAGGATACTGAGCTAGATGGACTTTTGGTATGACCCAGACTGTTATGTTTAATAGGATTGGTCCAAGTAAGGATCCACCATTGGACACTGTTATTACCTCTGTGACTGCTACTTTTACTCGACTGTTAAGCCACAGTGGCACTTTTTTGGTTCTCTTACTATTTTTTTAAAATTTGTGGCATACATTTAAGTTGAGACTCTCTTATGGTGTCTTTGAAAAGATTCCATGTAGCTTGCAGGAATTTCACTTTTGGCATTGTACCTTAACCAATCTCATTTTTGTGTAGCTCTCCTTTCTGAAATTAAATGCCACAGTGTTGGACTACTGTGCGGTTTTTTCCACCCTAGGATGTGTCTACACTGCACCCTTAGCTCAAAATAAGATATGCAATTTGCTCTGTGCAAATTGCGTATCTTATTACTATTCTATTTCAAAATCTACACAGCGCCAAATGTTGAAATAACACACTATTTCAAGACATCCCTTATCCCTTGTGGAACAAGTTTTACAGGGATGCAGATGCTGGAATAGCAGGTCTGCTATATTGCGCAATAGCGGACACGTTCAAAAGACATGGGGTAGCTATTTTGGGATACTTCTGGTATCCTGAAATAGCTTTGCAGTGTAGATGTACCCTTAAAGATCTTATATTTTTTTATATTGTTGTCACTATTTCCAAGCGGTCCAGCTATAGTCACCTCTTGGACCAGATCCGGTGCTTCACTTAAAATTTAATCTAGAATCTCTCCTCTTGTGGGTTCCAGAACTAGTTGCTCTATGAAACAGGCATTTAAGGTATTGAGAAACTAATTTTCTGAATCCTATTCTAAGGTGATATGAGAATCAATATGGAGATGGTTGAAATCCCGCATTCTTATTGAGAATTTTTTTATTCTATAGCCTCTCTAATCTTCCTTAGCATTTCACAGTCACTATCACCATCCTGGTCGTGTGGTATATAATATATCCCTATTGCTATATTCCTATTATTAGAGCATGGAATTACCATCCATAAAGATTCTATAGAAACTTTGCTTTCTTATACATATAGTGCCACTCTCCCACCAGTATGACCTGTTCTGTCCTTACAATATATTTTGTACCCTGGTATTATTGTGTCCCATAGAATAGCCTCATCTCACCAAGTTTCTGTGATGCCTACTATACCAATATCCTCCTTTAATACAAGGAACTCTAATTTATCTCATTATTTAGACTTTTAGCATTTATATATAAGCATTTTAAAAATGTCACTATTTAGTTGTCTACCATTACATAATATAATTGAGTGTAACTCTTCATATTTAACTGTCTCCCATCAGATCTTACCCATGTTTTGTCATCTTCCCTCCACTCCTCTTTACTAGGACATAGAGAATCTGTATGGAATTTTACTAAAAACACTTAGGCTACATCTAGACTACAGGCTTCTTGTACAAGATACTTTTATTGGAAGAGATCTTTCACAAAAACGTCTTACGCATCACACTGGAAAAGCACACTGAAAAAGCTGTGTGCTTTTGCAAAAGAGGTCGTCCAGACTGCATGGACGTTCTCTCGAAAGTAAGCTCTGATTGCTATGCACAGAATGGCCACCAGGGCACACGTGCTTTTTTTCTTTCCTCTTTTTGAGCAAAAAAACCCCTCTTCCCCATCCACATGCACCTTTTTGTGAAAGAGCTCTTTTGCAAAAATGTGTTCTTCCTCGTAGAATGAGGAATATCTATGCTGAAAAAAACCCTCTGTTCTTTTGATTTTTTTGCGTAAAAACATGCTTGAGGTGTGGACACTCAGCAAGGTTTTTTTTGGAAAAAAACAGCCATTTTTCCAAAAAAACTCTGTAGTGCAGACATAGCCTTAGGTTCTGAATGAGTTTAGGCATCTATATAGTTTGACAGATGTTGAGTGTATGGACTTTGAATCCTAGTGGAACCTAATCCTAGGATTAAATGCCCAAAGCATCACTTAGGCACCCAAGTCCTTTTATGAATCTAGCAATGAGTGTCTTGACAAGGAGAATCAAAACGGAGAAGGTACTTCAGTTATTTTCTTATGTATTTTGGAGATATTTCACTCTGTCATACTCCTAGAAAAAATGTGGACGAGGGCAAAGGTGAACATCCAGAGAATCATTATGTGATGTTTCTGATAAGATGGAATTGGAGAAGGAAAGAAATAACTACTAACTAAGCTCTGAAATAATAATGTAGAAACACTTTTGCTTAACAAGTATATTTTCAAAGGTATCAGGAGTTCATCATAAAGACACTGGAAATGCTCAAGAGAAAGTGAAAACTACAAGTTTAGCTCCTACATCATTCCAACTTTAGTGCTAAGATCTGATTCTCTTCTCGCTTGCATTAGTGCAAATCAAGAGTAACACCGCTAGGTCAGTGGAATTAAATGCATGTAAAGGGAATATTTGAAAAGAATCAGTTCCAATAAACTCAGTGTCATTATTGTAGTGCTTGAAATAGCAGTTTCTACATTTATACAATCCATGAGGCCTAGGATGAATCTCTAAATGAAATTCCTTATTAAGAGTAAGTGAAGGAAAAGCAAAAGATATGTAATCATCAGTCAATGAGATAAGTATTATTTTTAAAAATATTTTGGACAAGGAAATATTGTCATTTCCTATAATTAGTTTTGGGCATAGATTGTTTCAGGCTTAAGGATTTTTAGATTCATAGATTTGAAAGGTAAGGGGATTATTATGATCACTTTGATGGATCTTATTGGCCCATGTTTTTTGAGGAGGCCATGCCTATCTCATTAACACCTGAATCCAAAAATGGTTATCTAGAAAAGTGGACTCACATTCCCCAGGAAGGTCTCTATGACGGTCATTGTGGGTCTACAGATCAACTGGAGTCTGCCTGCATGAGTTCACTTGTCGTATTTGGGTTGTAATTCAGGTACACCAGTGTGAGTGAAAAAACAGACTTTAAATCTAAAATGACTGTGTGTGGTGATCAACTTCACATCTCTGTATTTTACAAAATCTGTGATTATTTTGGGGCAAATTATTAAAGAGGAAGAAGAAGAGCATAAAGATCCATGTTTGCTTTGTTTTCAGGAAAAGAGAGCATTGGCCAGTGACCACTACCTAAGCTTCCTAAGAAGTGCTGTACATGATAATCACTCTGCTGACTATATTCGTTCAAAGAAATGATAGCAGCGGGAAAAATTACAGCTGAAAGTTAGAGTTATAGGCTGCAACCCAAAGTTATTTCGAAGTCAAACAAGCCTCTGCTAAATCAAAAAACCAACTACAAGTATAGAGAAGACTACTGAATAGACAACAGCAGAATTTGATAAGGAAAAATGCTATAGATGGGTAAAAAATGTTTTTTCCCTTAAACAAAAGTGGTCAGAGACAATGTTTATTTCTTTTGAAATTTTCAGTTTTTTTCAATCATCTTCAAAAATAGCTAAAAGCAATACTTAACATCTTCTGGCCAGTTCTATATATGATCAATTCAACTTTAATCAGCAGAATACAATGAGTTAATGGCTGTTAAGGGAAATATCAATAAAAGTGACATGAAGGATGGATATACGGGCACATAAATATTTCTTTTTCAATCACTTCAAGTAGTACAACATTGGGTTTAATAATATAATATTAATGTGCCCATATTTTTGATCCCACAGACAATCTCTGTGGCAAAGGAGAAGTCACAATTAAACAAAACAATGTTAAAAAGAATCCTAATATGCAGCTACTGCAATGCAAGCTTGTTCTTGTGAAAGTGCAATTTACAAATGTAAAATTTTATTTTTTACATATCTGCACTCAATCCTCCCTCCCAAAAAACAATGTAAAAATTTAGAGCCCACAAGTCAAAGCATGAAAAGGCGTATGAATGTTTAGCAGATCTGGCACATAAATGTTTTGCAACGCCAGCTATATGAGTGCCTTGTGAAAGCCTGTTCTCATTTTCAATGTAAATGTAAATTGTAAATGACAAGTAGGAAGCATTATCTCCTGTAAATGTAACCAAACTTATTTGCGTTAGAAAGTAGCTGAGTGAGTGGACTGGTGAAATGAAAAGTGCTATTTTTGTTAGTTATCTTTTTTTACAATGTAAATATTTGAAATGAAAAATATGATACAAAGTGAGCACTGTACACTTTGTATTCTATGCTCCAATTGAAAATAAACATATTTGAAAATGTCAAAAAACATCCAAAATATTTACAAAAATTTAAATCAGTATTCTGTCAGTGTTTGAGAGTAAAATTAAAATTGGTATTTAATGTGACTATTTTGTAAATCAAGGTAATTTATTTTGCACTAATCACAAGCTTTATCTGTAAATAACTGACAAATTTAATAATTACAATAAATCATCTAATCTCATAAACTTGTAGAATAACAAGATCCTCATCCTCATCCTCAAAAAAAGAAAAGAAAAAAAATTAAATAAATAGAGAAGCAATTTGTAAAACTGATCAGATGCCATGAGGGGGAGAGGTCTCTGCAGGCCACATCTGGCCTGCCAAGTGAGTAGATCTGGCCTGTGACTGCCCTGCTGCTTCCCCGCCACCACACCAATTGAGACCTGGTGGTGGAGGAGCTTGTGAAGTCTCCTCTCCCCTACAGGGTGCGCAGCACCAGAGGGAACCGCATACTACTGATGGGGCATGGCATGGCAGGGGAGCTACAGACTATGTCCACTCCCCCACCCCCATACCTTTCCCAGCGGCTGGGAGGCATGGCATAGGGAGGGTAGGCAAAGTGACTCCTGAATTAAGGGGAAAGCCTCCCTTTGGCCCCCTCCTGATGCTTCTGTGCTCTTTCTTGCTTGCTTTCTTGCTTGGTGGTGGGGAAGCAAGTGCCCTGATTGGCCTGGGGACAGAGGAAGCATGGGAAGTCTTCTAACACTGACAGGGGTGTGTGGTGAGTCTTCTCACAGTGCCATTTGGTTCTCTCTAGGTGCCAGATGCCCCTGACAGGGCAAGGGGCAAAGATTTCATGTGCTTCCCCACCCCCAGGTCAATCAGAGTCTGTGGGTGGGGGAGTATTTAAAGTCTCCTGGCCCTGCACCTTCCACCCGAGGCCCACCCTCGTGCCCAAAGCCCTGACCCTTCTGCTCTAGGCCTCACCCTTTCCGGGATGGCCCATGACCACTTCTGAGATTCACAAAGTGGCCCCCCTTCAAAAATTATTGCCCAGCCAGGTGCTATGGATTCTGATACCAGAGTTAGTACAGCCTATCAAAAGCTAAGAAGCATAGAGTTAAAAATTACTGGAAGGAAAGATCTACCAGTTTTAGGGAATCTTTTGCTGGGAAAGCAATAGAAAGAAGTCAGAAAACAATAGATTATTAGGTCCCATGGATGTGATTTTATAAGACACCAGAAGGAAAAACAGCAACAAAACCTTCTCATATATATATACTTAAAAATACATAGGACTACTGATTGATGCATGGCTGGTAGAAGTAAATATTACCATGGATAAACACTATTTAGAGTAAAAATCGTGTCCTTTCTTGCTAACAGTTTAACACATTTAGAGCAATCAGATATTCTCTATAAATCAATCATAAAACTGAGCGCTACTGTCAGCAAGGCACTCTACCATGAAGGTAGAAAGATTTTGCCAAAAACCAATGAAGTCCTTCGACAGTCTAAGGCCACTAAAGCAGAAAATCTTAGCTTTACTCTCTATTAACTTGCTTTCCGGCAAGCCAAGGCACTTCCACGTAATAGTTAACAAATCCTACTTCTCTCTCTTTTTCTCTGTACTTTATATTATGTATGTGCATTTGTGCGTGTGTGCATGCAATTGTGTGTTTACATTCCCGTTGTGAGAACTAGAGACAGTGTCCCACTAAATAACAGTATAAGGTACACACATTCTTCATAATACATTTTGACAAAAATCAGATGAAAATACTTTTATACAAAGACTAAAATCAAATATCCATTTAGGCTCTTCTACTACTGCACAATTTCCCCCTAATTAATTGTGTACACTCTACTCTTGTAATAATCAACTGGGCAACAAGCAACCCTCTTACTCCTCCTAGTGCATCATTAAAGTGTGTTTGTTTCCATGGGTGCTGACTTTTATTTATGACTCCAGGTGCTCCTCTTCTGTCTTCCGTACACTCCCAGTGCAAGCAGCAGATGGGGACTCGGGAGGGAGTGGCTGATTGGGGGTGAGGCCGCAAGGCAGAACAAGGGGAGGGCCACAGACCAGGAGCCAGAGGCCACAAAAGTTTAATTTGTCTCTGTGGGTGCTGAGGAACTCCTATTTCTGATGTGTGCTTGAACCCCAGAGTGCCTACAGAGTTGGTGCTTACATCTGTTTCTGAGTTCCTAGATGAAATTGTCGCTCAATGAAAAGAATAGCTGATAGCACTGATGAGGGTAAGACAGTGTAGGTAAGTTCTTACTGTATACAAAAAGGAAAATAATGGGGTGTGAGTGAAAAGAACACTCATAACTGTGTTATTCACAAAAACTGACAACATATATACCTTAAGATGAATAAGTGAATAAGGCAAATTTGATTCCAGCCAAACTTCCAGTATTCCATGTTCTACTGGTGTCCTATCAAGAATAGTCCCTCACACTGTAGTTCCACTAATTATGATACAGTAATCACCTCCAATCTCCATCACCCATGTTGGTTCCTTTATCCACAGTTCTCCCATTGTGTCTTGGGCAAAAGATACTGCTGCTCCAGAACCACACTAGTTCCTGTGTGGGAGGAAGAGAGGCATAAAAGGAGAAGACCAAGTTTATGATTCTTCTTCCATTTTCTTCACTACAGATCATTAGGAATAAGTTATTTCCCTTTGTATAGTTTGTGTATGCATGTGATAAGAATTACTATGCATTTACTGCAATAATATTGTCCACAGTCATAACTCTTTATGCTTTATTCTTTATTTTATTCTAAGAATGTGTTTTTCCAGAATTATGATTATTAACAGTAATAAACATCATAACAACCCCCTTAAACCACCAGATCTACTGTAGTAAGCACAGTCAAATTTCCCAAGGGGACAAATGCTAGAATTTAATTGCCTAAACATTCTAATAGCATTTAGTGAACATTACAGATTACAAAAGTGAATCTCCCATTGTAAATCACTTTCTGTCACAGACAGTGCTTTGTTTTATAATTAAATCAGATATATAAAGGTTATTGCAACTTGGAAACTTAACACGTGCAATGTTATGGGAGCATACCTACCCATTCCAATCTAGCTGTAGATTGGCCATACACCATGATACAATACAGGTTAAAATTTTCTGCCAAATAGCACTCACAGCAGGTATCCTATGGTGCTAGGTGTTACTTCATCAAATACATTTCATTTATTTTATACAACATATGATATAATAGAAATCAAGATATTTTACTGATTCCTCTAAATGATTTCATGAAATGTTCCACAATTGATTGTTGAAGCAAATTTGAACAAAAAATTATAAAGCCGTATATTTGAAGCTTTCTGCCCTAAGCACTCTGTCAAAGCCATAGAATTTAATAATTCATAAGTTTCCTGTCCCAAAATCCTAGCTGAACTTGTATTTAATCTATTTCTTAATAAATATTCAGCTCCTCAGGTAATGTAAATATGAATAGGTCCATTGACTTCCATTGACTCAAATTTTTGGGAACTACATCAATTTATACCAGCTAATAAGCTGGTGCTTCATGTTTAAATATAGTCAGGACCTTGTACATAAAACATACATTAGATGTGGCAACTTGCTTGTAGTTCTCTAATATTCTTCTTTCTGCTACTTGCTAGATTCATTTATGGGGCACAACACTTTCCATAAGCTCTGTCTGATGCCAAATTCTCAGAATATTTCATTTTTCATCTGGTCAGGAAAAACTCTTGAGAAATACAGCCCAAGAATGTGTGTGTGACTCAGCCAGATGACTGGACCAACAAATCCAAAGTCCATATCATTGACTTATAGAAGACATATGACTTTTTTCAATCATAGATCACAAAACTCTTTGAAAAGGTTAAAAAAACCCACAAAAAAACCCGCTTTATTGTTACCACTTTAAAATGGAAAAACTGGGCTACAGAGAGCTAAAGCTAATATTTTCACATTTGGATGCCTAAAATAAGGCCTCTTTCTATATATTTCAAAACCTAAAATTGTAGTCTGATTTTTAAAGTTGCTGATCAACTGCACTTTTTGTAGAAAACAATGGATCTAATCATAAAATAAACAGCACTCATGTTCGAGAGTGTTTGCATGACCTATTTTTGGGGATTTAAAATAGGATTAAACATGTAGATAAATGTTAAAAACTTTAGTTTTTAGTATAAAAGTCAAATTGTGCATGCTTCCAACCTCTAAGGGTATGTCTACACTGCAACGTTATTTCGAAATAACTAGCAGTATTTCAAAATAACTCAGTCCGCGTGTACACAGCAGGCAGTTATTTAGAAATAGTATAAAAATATGTCAAACTGGAGGACTTCTTACTCCGATTCCTGTAACCCTCATTGTATAAGGGAAGTCAGAGGAAGAGTGCTCTATTTCAAAATAAGTGCTGTGTGGACGCTCCCTATTTTGAAATAGGCTATTTTGAAATAATATACGCAATTGACATAGCTCAATTTGTGTAGTTTATTTTCAGTTAAGCACTGAAGTATAGACATACCCCCAGTGGATAAAATGTACTTGGACGTTGAGGGTGCCTCTACATTGCAGGGCTACGTCAATTGCAAATCTTATTTTGAAATAGCTTATTTCGAAATAGGGAGCATCTACAAAGCACTCTTCCTCTGACTTCCCTTATACAATACTGGAATAGGAGTAAGAAGTCCTCCAGCTTGACATATTTTGATACTATTTCAAAATAACTGCCTGCTTTGTAGACACAGACTAAGTTTTTCGGAATAGTGCTAGTTATTTCAAAATAGTGTTGCAGTGTAGACGTACCCTAAATGTGTTGCTTCAATAACTTCCTCTCTGTTGACCATGACACTCGATAATTGGTAAAAGTTGCATTTCTTACAGCTTCCAGTAAAACATCTTTGTCTAGCCACCATCAAAGATGCTTATTTAAAATGATCACTGGGATAATATAGAATGGCATTATATATATTCTAGCAATTGCACCTTAGCCTCTCTGAAAGGGGTGTTGATGATCTCCACAGATCCTGGACTCTATGGGCTGGTCTACACTAGGCCAGGCAGGTCGGCTTAAGGTACACAACCCCAGCTATACAAACTGTCAGCTTACCTCAAGCTGAGCAGTGGTGGTGTTCACACAGTGGAAGGCCAATGGAACCACAATCTCCTGTTGGCATCTCTTACTCCTCACAGAAGGAAGAGTACTGAATGCCAGGAGGGACTACCCTGAGTGTTCGATTTACAGGTCTACATTAGATCCACTAAATGAAATGCTAGAAGGTCAACTTCCAGAGGGTCAGTCTTCTCACTAGTATAGATATATCCTATCAGATTGAACTACCCATTATACCATTGAATATTGTAACTCTGTAGAAGCTTATTATAAACACAAAATATGTGAGAGGGAATTGCAGACCATTATTGCTGTTAGATTTTATTAAGCCAGAGAGAAGTGTCTAGTGTGTGAGCGCTAAAGTGAAATTTCTCATATCCCACATCTAGGATAGGAGTCAAAACTAACACTTATGTTTGTATTTCTTTCCCAGAAATGATTCTACTGTCAAGGGAATAATTTGAAAAAAAATCATATTTGAATAATAAAAGTTTGAATAAGAGGGGAAAAACGCAGACCAAAGAGATGGTTTATGTTAAAGTCATGTATTTCCAACTCAAGTGTTTTGCCAATACCAGACATAAACTTATTAATCCTTGGAATTAAAGACACCATCTGGCTGCAACTGAAAAGTTAATCACAATGTGAAGCTAATCCTGGATATCAGGTTTTTTCCACAAATAAGCTCTATGATATAAAAATAGGCCTTACTGTAGCACCTTTATGCTTTATGTGCTCAGATTTGAACCCATATAAACCGCCCTCCATTAAAAAATGCAAGAAAGAAAGAAAGGGAAAAGAAAGAAAAGAAACACAATAATCAGCATTTAACCTAACACAGGAGCATGAAAGGATCTATATAATCACCTACTTAGTGGAAGCAGCTTGTAAAGTAATTCTCAGTAAGCACTGGCTCCAGAGGTTTCTTATAAAGCCATGAACATTCACTACTTAAAAAGCTGACAAAACTATTTTTCATTGTCAGCAAATAAAAAAATTGCAAACATAGCCATAATTATTAATGTTGATAATTTTACAAACAAACTGATGATAAAAAAAACTATCTATGCTTTTCACAGGCACATACTATTGAGGCATATTCTTCTGAATACTGCTACAGAGATTTCAGCCCCTTATCTCTTTTTTATAACCATACAGCATTGAAATTCAAAACCTCCATTGTCCATATTCTCTCCATTCCAGGGGGATCCTGGAATGCTTTCACCATGCAAAGCTGCCCCAGCACAACACATGAAAGAGACCAGTATTTTCAGTAGTCTTGCTGTGGTATATGGGGCAATAACTGGAGAATTCTATACCCATGCAAATGCAGAAGGTGAACACATTAAAAGCAAACAATTTAATGGGTCCATTTGCTGGTCAAGGTACACACCATCTTCTATGCTGCAGATATGTTATGGCTTTGAGTTTCTTACATGACCAACATTAGGCTTAGCAAACCTGTACTAGCAGTAATTAACTTCATGATATAAGCAACCCCTTTAAAATATCACCATTATGACTTCATTTGATTTTAACATCACTTCTGATATATATGGTGTGGGGTTTTTTTGGTGATCTTCTATGTTTGTTATTGAGGCTTCATGCACTGATTTTTTTCTAGCAATGCTAGTTTTTTTAACTTTGATGGGTACTTGTCTGCTCACTAGCTCCTGAAACTTCTGCAAATTGAAATCTCATCTTTCTCTAGTTTCAGTTTCACAGGCTATGCCATGCAGCAGTTTAGGGACCTGAAAATAGACCCCCTAAAAGGGTTGTTTTCTTTCATTGCTCTTGTTTTCTAAATTATGGGGTTAAGGGTACACTGGAGATTTGCTGTGTCAGGTTCAGGTGTTATGGGTTTGGAACATGTATTGTAAATTGGGATAATTAGCTTTTTGATGAGGAAGCATGGAGGATAAAAAGAGGCATCTGGGTGCAGAGGAAAGAAGTTTCTGAAAGTTATAATGTCAGTTAGAGCTGGAGTATTGCCTGGAATATGTCTCTGCTCAATGATTAGTTTATGAACTAGCAGGGAGGCTGGAGAGATTGCAAACTCATTTCTAGATAGGGCAACTAATACCTGGCATTACAAAATAGATACATTTTTGAGAGTGTAGAAGGTGAGTGAAGGGCACTGGCAAAGTACTTAGGGGGGAGAGAACTAGTGCATTTGTGTATTGTAGCTGCTTCTCAGATGCGATGGAAATAGAATGTTTCTAGTATGACTACCTTTGTTAGTTGTAGAGCTATGCAAAGGCCAATGGATTTATTTTTGGGGGAGGTTGCAACACTACTCTTTTTAAAAAAAAAAAAAAAAAAACTATGAAGAACACATCTTCTGTCTCTTTTTTTTTTTCTTTTTTCATGCTAGTCTCATATCTCCATGAATTTCAGCTCGCAATGAGCCCCAAAGTCAATGAAGCTATAGACTGTCTCTAGGCTTATTTAGTGAGTTAACAATGAATGGTGTTAAAGTAAAACCAGTCCCAATATCAGCTTCATTTTAAAACTTGACTGTTTGTGAACTTTTGATGAACCTGCTTTAAGTGTTAAATTTCTAATCATGAATTCAGATAAATTCTGTATGGTTTCAAGTCTTGATCCAACTATTTTTTGCATAGAAAACAGCTGTTGGCTACTAAAGATGTGGTAGCCAGTTCAGAAATCAGGGTGTATATGCTCTCCTTGTCGAAATGTATGAACTACAATGCAAGAAGCAAGCTCACATGCCTCTCCCACAAATCTGGCAAAAAAATTCCCTTTGCCTTGAGCTCAGAGTTCTACCAGCAGCCTTGAAGGTAGCCAGATGGATTCTGTTAGTTAATAGCATATGCCTTTCCTTCCCCTTAGCTAGAATGATTTTAGATGTAATTAATATATCAGAACACTGAGTTCCAGCGATTAGAGATTTATTGCCAGTTAAGTTACCAAAACATTTTTCCTGTTTGAGGGGACTTGACACACCGATCCATGGTATCTAAGTTTACTTTTTATTGCAGGGGTGCAATTCCTTTAACTTGGGTAGTAATATCTGTCTTCTACTGTTTTTTTTCTCTCATATAATTTCTTCCAGTATTCATAGAGTCTTACAGCCAGAAAGAACCATTATGATTTTCTGGTCTGCATGTAATGAAATAGTATTTATCTAGAGGCTCTTTTTCGGGCTCTCTCTGAAGTTCTAACCTTTGCCTGTAGAGCAGGGAATACTTACAGAACAGGCAAGGCTGCTGAGAATTTCTGAGTTCTAGTCCTACTATTTCTATATCTTTGTTGCACAAGTGAAATAATTTGGTTTCTATCCTTTAATTTCTACCTCTGTAAAATTCTAAGGATACATTTTGGGGAGAGATGATAAATGTTGATTAAAGTATACATAACTTTTAAAATGCAATTTACAGTAAGGACTAAGCATTAAGTCAAACATCTTCTATACTTTTTGGCTGTCTTTACACTGGACACTTATTCTGGAAAATCAGCCGCTTTTCCAGAATAACTTGCCAACTGTCTACACTGGCCCCTTGAATTTCTGGAAAAGCACTGGCGATCTACTGTAAAATCATCAGTGCTTTTCTGGAAAAACTATGCTGCTCCTGTTTGGGCAAAAGTCCTTTTCCAGAAAACTGTTCTGGAAAAGGGCCAGTGTAGCCAGCACAGTAGTGTTTTCTGCAAAAAAGCCCCGATCCCGAAAATGACGATCGGGGCTTTTTTGCGGAAAAGCTCATCTAGATTGGCCACGGACGCTTTTCTGGAAAAAGTGCTTTCTGGAAAAGCATTCTGCCAATTTAGACGTGCTTTTTCCAGAAATACTTATAACGGAAAACTGTTCCATTTTAAGCATTTCCGGAAAAGGGTGCCAGTGTAGATGTAGCCTATTTGTACTTATTTAAAGGAAGAAGTTTGAGTTGAGGAATAAGTGAAATTTCATTCACTAGGCTAAAGTACAAATAGTCCACACTCCAACTTCAGGATTTACAAATACAAGGCTATAAAGAGCACACATCTAGAAGTCTGGTGCTAATAACACATAATCATTCCTTAATTTTGGATAAAGAGGAGAATTCAAAGTGAATTCAGTTACAGCAAAATCTATGAATACTCAAGGGCTACGTCTAGACTGGCATGATTTTCTGAAAATGCTTTTAATGGAAAAGTTTTCCGTTAAAAGCATTTTCGGAACAGAGCATCTAGATTGGCACGGACGCTTTTTCGCAAAAAAGCCCTGATCGCCATTTTCGCAATCGGGGCTTTTTTGAGGAAAACAAATCTGAGCTGTCTACACTGGCCCTTTTGCGCAAAAGGATTTTTGCCCGAACGGGAGCAGCATAGTATTTCCGCAAGAACACTAACAGTCTTACATGAGATCGGCAGTGCTTTTGCGGAAATTCAAGGGGTCAGTGTAGACAGCTGGCAAGTTTTTCTGGAAAAGCGGCCAATTTTCTGGAAAAACTGGCCAGTCTAGACACAGCCAAGTAGAGTGACAGCTCCTAATTCATTCTATGCATGGAAAAGGTGAAAGCTGCAGCTCCATGTAGAATGAGCCTGCATTTTTAGTGAAGTTGTTCTGAGAAAAAAGTTACTTTCAACACATGGTTCAGTGAATTACAAAGTAGTTTACTTAGTGCACCACATCATATGTGCTTCATTATCTTTTTTGCACCAGGTCAAAGGTTTTATTTTCCATATTGTATCTATAGATTCCATTATTTGACCTGTCTACTGTTCTCTCTCTCTCTCTCTCTCTCTATATATATATATATAATGTTTATATCTATTATATCTAATTACACAAATACCCGTCATCACCACAGTATCTGACTGGGAAATAGTTATGCTTTTATTACATAAGGTGGCTAGATTATTTTTGTTTGCTATTTAATGTCAGTAGGGGTTTGGTTTTTTTTGTACAGTGAACTCTGTCATTAGACTTTTGTTTTTCTTAATTAACCAATTGTTCTGAACAGATTATCCTAATAGAATTCAAGAATCTGATGTTAATGTGTCTGAATGATAATTGTATCCTCCATTTAGAACAATAGCTCATTTTATATTTGTCTATATAGATACGAACAGCATCTTATATTTGTCTGTATAGACATGAACAGCCTTGCAAAGGGAAAAATGAAGTTCCGTGTTATTTATTCATTAGACTTTAAGCAGTTGATCAGCCAGGCAGATCCAGCTTTGAGTGTGTTCAACAGTGTGTGCTGTAGTCGTAAAATACCTACCTGAAGTCTCACATAGCTTGAGTTTATTTTCTTATTGGTCACACTTAGTGGGTACTTACTGTTTGGAAAAAAAAAAAAAAAAAGATTTTCTTCCTTAACAGCATAAGTGGAAATGATGTGACCAACATCCTGCACACCTGGTAAAATTGTTCAGCCCAGTAGATCAATAAAGTAAGTATAACTAAAAAAGCTGAAACTGTTCTGGGTAATCTCTAGAAAAAGAGGCTAAAACTGTAATACTAATGAGTGAATCTCAGGGGTGGTCAATTCATGCCCTCCACACTGCAAAGAGAAAATCAGAGACCTGGCATAAGTTGGTTGGGCTAATCGGTATCAAGAAATAGTATTCCCTGTTCTTGTACCTGGCCTAATGCAACATTTCAATAATGTTTGTAAGGACCCATTTAACCTACAAATTATGGGTGATAATGTCAGATGATTCTCATTTTGCATTAG
Source organism: Pelodiscus sinensis (assembly GCF_052426305.1). Lineage (NCBI taxonomy): Eukaryota > Metazoa > Chordata > Testudines > Trionychidae > Pelodiscus > Pelodiscus sinensis. The sequence continues at coordinate 92,160,357 of NC_143053.1, forward strand.
CTGTTTGACCCATTACTGTCTCCATAATGACTTGTATTCTGATGTACCATTTATGAATAACAAAAAACACTACCAAAAACTCTAAACAAATTAATCTCTGTATTTGTGAGTTACATGTCTAATTAATGTGTGAATAGCCATGATAGCCATGAGTGTCCCTGCACACATTTGCATACTCTGAAAATTTTGTCACTCTCCTGATAAAGTTTGTCCTGTTATTGGGGAGCAGCTATTCCAATATTGAAAAACAAACAGTTGAAATCAACAGCTTGCGAAAAATCAGTAGTCTGAAAATTATTCACCTCATCTATTTGGTGGATACTCACAAATAGCAGATAGGTGCAAATGGAGAATATTCAATGTGAGGGTGAGAGGGGTTTTAAATTAAAGTTATAGTGAAAGATCGATCAGTTTAACCTTGAAACCCTGATTGTTGTATGACTTCAAACTGAAGATCTAACTCCTTTGGCTATTGGGGCATCTGTAGGGAGCGCTAATCTCTATGGGCATTTCTATACTTATTGGAAGATTGACATGCTGGAGGTTGATCTTATGGCATTTGATTTAGCAGGTCTAGTATAGACCTGTACATCTAACACTGAGGGCAGCTCCCACCGGCAACCAATACTCCTCCTTTACCAGGGAGGTAAGGGAAGCCGAGGGACTGTTTGTTCCCATTGGTCTCCTACAGTATGGATGCTGCCCAAGCTCAGCTTAAAGTAAGCCAACTCCAGCTGCACATTTTACATAGCTGGAGTTGCATATCTTAAGATGACCTTCCTGGTCTAGTGTAGACCAGACCTGTGTTGTTTATTTGGAGTCCTTTCCTCATGCTGCCACAGCCTATACATGAGTCATGCTACCTGTTCCATCCTTTGCAAATGACAGTTTTCCAAGGTCTTCTAGAAGCTGCAGAAGGGAATTAAAGTGGAGTGGAAAACCACTAATTTCCCTTTGAATTTCCTCTTGTAGTTTTCCTGGTTACTGGAAAAGAATGCCACAAAATGGGTACTGCTCCACTCGCTTCTTTTTGTCTCATTTCATCCCACCTCTCCCCCACAAACTGTTTGATTCCACCTAGCCACATATAGGAATGGAAAATTAGAATTTATCACCATATCTACTTTGAGACTTTACCCATACTGCTTCTGTGATACCTTCTGCAACACAGAACACAAAACAATTCTAATAAAACAGTTAAGTTAAGACTACACAGTTATTCAAGACTAAAAATAGCATCCTCCAGCGTAAGATGTTTGTGGTGCTCTTTATTTCTAACATACAGCCTTGCTCCTATACTGTGCCCTTTACTTGCAGTTGTTTGTATTTCAAAAAAGCCACTTATATGCCCTCATGACCTAGTTCCTGTGGGGAAAAAGCATCATAAACAAAACCAAGCACTTGCATTACTTTGACCTGATTCATAGTGATCACATGAAGAAAAATGTTCAATGTGACCTACAGAAACAGAGAGGAGACCTACTCAGCTCAGATGAACCCAGCATTTTTAGTTTAATGGCTGTACTCCCTTGAGGCATGCAGGAAGTATGCCTAGAGCTACAAAAATTGACTGAAATGTTCCAATAATGAATTAGAAACAAAATATGTGTTTTAGTGATATAGCCAGTAGACTAGGAAACATAGGTTGTATTTCCAGCCCAGTTACTGACCTGCTGTGTGACTTTGAGCAAGTCATTTAATCTTTCTGTGAATGTTTCCCCTCCCTTCCTTTCCATATCTCGTGTATTCAGGACTACTCCCTTACTATATATTTTCATAGTGCATTACACAATGGCCAACTGATCTTTAGGGGGTTTCTAAGCACTACAGTAACACAACAAAGCAATATTCAGATCAGGAGCATTCACTAAGCATGGTAAAGAGAGATGTTTGTGAAGTGAATTTTAGCTGCTAAATTAAACATAGAATTTGAGTTTGTTGCAATTTTCTGGTTGTTCTCCAAAAATATTATTTAAACACTAGCCGTGAAAATAGACTTAAAATGAAAAACAATAAAAGCATGATTGGATAGCTCCTCTCCAATAAGAATTTTTAAACTTTGTTAAATAAAGACAATCCTCTTTTTATGTTCAGAGCCTGAAGGATTTGCACATGAGTGGCTCTAAGGGGGGAAAAAAACCCATCTTCCTTTTCAGTCCATGAAATGTCAGTGGAACTATAGCATTGTCACATGTACCCTTCTGAGGTAGTGGAGAATGCCTGGCCAATTCTGTAGTCACACATCAACAATCCATGCCATTTTTCCTTAAATAAAAACATCTTTGCTATTGTTCAAGAGAAGTACATAGGAACTGGGGATGGCATGAGTTCCTTACCTCCTTCTCCAGTCCACACAACAGTGGGAGAGCAGAATTGGCTTTAAAGTGTTTTTTCATTACAAGATCAGAGTTAAAAGAGAATTTGGACCACAGCGTGATGGGACTCAAAGAAGGCCCTTTTCACCATGAATTCTCCATGGTAGCACTCTGTAAGGACTAGTTACATAGGGCTTTCTACAGTCCTCTTTGCTGTAGTGAGTCTCCAAGTTAACCACCATGCAGAAGGCCCTGGGAGTAGGTTGCAGATGCAATAACTACAGGTTGGATCTCCCTGGATCAGCACGTTTGGGGCCTGACCAGTCCAGAATGTCAGAGATTGTCAGGCCAGTGGAACTGCCCTGCACCACTTAAAGCCCCAGCTGCTGAGCCTCTGGCCACCCTCCCCTAGCCCTGGCCACTGGTCCCTTGGACCAGCTCCACTTCCAGCCCTGGCCAAGCTCCTGGCCCCAGCTGGGCTGCCAGCCTTGCTGCCACCCACCTCTCTGGGGCTATTGCTTTAAGAGTGAGGGTGATTTCCTGCTTATGGTTGAGGATGGGGGAAGGTGGCTTTATGAAAAAGCATACAGACAAACTGATTATGGAAAGGCACAATCTGGAAAATGGTCCATCTCTGTTATAGGGGGCAGCCTACTCTGACTGTCTCGGAGTTTGTGTTTTCATATGTGATTGTTGTGAATGATAAGAAATAATCTTAAATTGCAACTCTATCAAGAGTATTTATGTTTTTTATCTAACTTCTCTTTGGGTATGCTGTGAATGTAACATTCCACAGTGTAAGAGATCTTACAATCAGGAATTATTTCCTAGTATGCAGCCTACACTTTCCCTTTATTAGTGTCATCCCTATATTCCTTATGTTATATCCTTTTCATCTATTTAAATAATTCCTGTTTCTTCTTGGTCTTTCCATTCTTATATTTGTAGACTTCTAATTGTATCCTTCTTTAGGCCAGATCTATACTAGACCTGGAAAGTCTGCTTAAGGTATGCAACTCCAGCTAAATAATGTAGCTGCAGTTAACATATATTAAGACTATCTTGGTGCTGTCATCACAGTGAGAGGTGGATGGGAGCAAACACTACTGTTGGCTTCCCTTATTCCTTGCGGATCAAGGCATCCAGGGGCGGCATCCACATTCAATTTAGCGAATCTTTACTGGATCTGCTAAATCAAAGGCCAAGAGATCAATCTTTGGTGTGACAAGTGGAGACAAGGCCTTAGTCTTTGCTTGACTAAACTAAACATGGTTTGCTCCTATAATGTTTGATCATGTCAATATAGGATCACAGGAATTGTTACATTTCATCAGAACAGTGATTTGCTGATTTTTTTAAATAATATTTAAGCATTCATCCACATGGTTGACATTTGGCCTGATTATCAGAAATCATGTTCAAAGCCTCTCCAGTGCCAGCTTACAATGATCCATTCTTGTCATGGGATTAAACTGCAGGACCCTCACTATTAGAAGCATGGTCTTCTATCACTGGAGCTAAACGAGTAGCTTAATTCCTTAGCTGATAATAGTAGTATTTTCCTATGCTTTTAGATGGATCAGCTACTGTAAGGAGATATATGTAACACAAGAACCAACAGGACATGTTTAAATGATGTTCTAATTGTTATATGAATACACAAACTGAATTATATATGGAGCACAACTTCAAGGAGGATCTAAGGCAATATCCACACAATCACGGATTGTTTCCTAGTTCCTTGTCTGAACAACTGAACAGCAATTGTTTTCTCACAATCCATGTTGGGTCGGAAAGGCTGACATTCTTCTTCATAATGATTGCTATTTCATTCCATGTTTGGGTCAATTAATGTCAATGGGACCAGGTGTAGAGTATGATATCTCTTAGAATTTCAGAATCTGGATCTAAATATGTGCTTCCTGTACAAAAGTCCCCTTAGGTTTTTCTCCTGGATGGTGGAAGACTCTGGTCATGCTTAGTTATCTACATTGGATGACTCATGCACAGAGCCCAATTTCTTACATCTTGCAAGGAGACATTGCCCTTTGTGGGCCTACTTAAGTGCCTGCTGATGTGGAATTGTAAGTAAAGTTAAATGACCTAGCCTACCCCAAAATAACTTTTCCTGGGGCCCCTCAAATGGGAAAAGGTCCAAAAGTACAGCATCTGTGCAATGTTTTTCAAGGAGCCCTTCTCCCTCTCCCTCTCCCTCTCCCCCACTGGGCTCCTGAATCAGGTTCCTGCTGTCACACTTGCCCTGAGAATTTGCAGTGGAGATCTTCCGAATGGAAGTTTCCCATAGAGCTGTTCCTGCTAAGGTGATCTCTACCCTAGAGCTGATTTCAGTTTCTTCTTTTTCAAAGGTATCTTTCCTCCCATACATGATTGGCAGGACCGGGGGTAGAGTTAGCCGTCCAGACATAGAGATTCTGATGCTTTCCTTACCTGTATGGGGTCCATATATCCATTCACAATCTCCCTCCACAGAACAAACTTTACATGCTCATTTCATTTGCTGTCTCATTCCCTATTCTTTTTCCACGGAGTAATGATTAATATGCACAATAATATGTCAACTAGAAACCATTTTGTCACGTCTGTTTGAATGCCATTAAATACAAGCATTAGATACATCAAAATACATCACTGCCATGCTTCATTGACATGCAATTTGTAAACTTGCTCTGGGGGCAACTCTTCTATAGAGGAACCTTATAGTTTTTCTCCCCCCAAAAAACAAAACAGCCCCATAACCTTTCTCCCCATTATACATGTGCTAGTTCATCAGCTGCTAACCACATTCTTGACATTATTGTTCCAAGAACACATAGCATCCATAATTTTTCTTCCATGGACACCCCTTTTGGAATGTTCTCCTAATTCCTTCCTTTCTCTTGTGTTTTGTTTTTAACTTGCAGGCATTTAAAGTGTCTCTGTGCTTACATCTTTCTGCTTAGCGTACATCCCTTGTTTTTCTTTAATAAACAAGTAATTGAACAAGCTCTGTGATGTTTGCTATGCTTTATGCATTTTCATTTCTTGTATAAACTTTGCCTAGCTTTCTGTAATGCAGTGGAGCTTACCTGAGAGTGTAAATAAAAAAGATAATTGTTCTGTTTTTCTTATACTGATGCCAGCTTTCAGATGTTGAAACAGATCAATTGATTACATGTTGCAGATGCTGTAAAATAAACAGCTAATGGAGAAATGGTGAATAAATACAATGCAGACCCTGGCTCTCTTAGCTACCATTTGAATATATTCAATGGCTTTTAGAACACTAAATTTCTGTTGATCCTCCATACAGATAAGTGAAAGGGAACAATTCTGAGACAATTTTATGCTCACTATAGACTGCGTATAAAATACTCAGGGTAATGAATTTTGAAGTTTGACTCGATTCCTTCTGAATGATGTCAGATCATTTTCTGAAGAAATGGATTAAAATTAAAGTGTTTTACTATCTTATTATCTAATGTTATACATAAATTTTTATATCCACCAGCTTCGCATTTTAAAGATCTTTAATACTATTACAATAAAACTGAGTACTATAGCTAATTTTATATTCCATAATAAAAAAAAATCTGTGCTGGGAAATCTGTCGTCCTTTAAGCTCTTAATAAAAAGGGAAAATGCCCAATGAATTGTATTTGACACTATGCATAATAAAATGCAACATGGTTAATACTACTATATTTAAATTGAGTATTGATTCAAACTGGAACCTACTACTTTTTGCCTTTTAAAAAAAATTTTAATGCATTAACTGGTGAATTAAATGGGAATTTAACACACTTCCCAACAATTCAATAACAATTCAAATTTAATAGTGAATAAATGTTGACCGTAACAGGCCATTATTTTTATACTGATAGAAATGGTATTTGATTTAGTTTTATCACCCTAAAAATAAATAAAAGAATTTGCAAGTTTATGATAATCCTTTAAAAATATGTCTGCTGTCTACATTTTTACACAATAGTATTTATATTACAAAACATACTACAAATACATGAGCTTTAACTTGTTAATTCATATAAACAACAAAACAAGTCTGCCTTAACTTTGTAAATAGTTTTAAAGCTTATCCTAGCTAGGTCAATATTTCCAGAAATCATAGGCTTTTTTGGTTTTTCCCCCAGTACCTATGTGACCCATTTTAAGCACCCATCATTGGAACTAGATTATCAAAGGAGCACAACCTGTTTTCAGGTACCTGAATAACAGCTGACTTATAAAAGTACTGAGGCCTCAGCCCCTTTCAGAGTGATGCATGTGGACAGATTTTCAAAAAGTTCTTAGCGCCCACAATTCTTTTGAATTGCTCTTCTTGAAAAACTAGCCACTTATTTTCATGCTTACATTGGTCTCATTTTGAAATCCAGACTTGATTTTTGCTGATGACTACTTTTGAAGATATGGCCTCTAGTTGCTGCTAACCCACTGCACTCTTAATTGGGTTATAGGTGCTATCCAGAGGATTACATTCAGGCCCCCACTCAGCAGGGTAATCATAATTCTCATCCATATCTGACAGACTTGATCCTAAAGAGCTGAGCGATCCAGCCAATGAGCCAGTCCCCTCAAATGCATATGTCTGAAGGGAATCATATGGCAGAGCAGTAGGGTCTGTATTAGCTTCTTTAAGCTTTTCTAAAATGAATTCCCTGAACACGGCACTGTCAGGACCAACTTGCAGAGATTGTCGGTAAAGGCTTTGGATTTGTGTTGTGATGTTTCTTCTAGGCTTGTGCTCTCTCATGACAGTACGAGTCCTGAGCGCTGAAATATCAAAAGCCTCTGTGTCCTCCTCTCCTCCTCCTTCATCATCATACCTGACGATGTTCTCTCTGAACTCTTCAGCCTTGTCAGGGAATAGAGACTTTTTCCTCTTCTCCCTTAAAGCCAGAATTGCCAAGAAAACCACTGACAAGAAAAAAGAAAAGAACCAGAGATTTTTTTACGTGTTTAGAATTTTTAAGGGTGGCAAAACATTCTAGTGTTGAAGCATGTGGATTTATAGAGCAGTAACTGTATGGAGGTATGGCTGTAAGATGTAGTATTTTTGGTGAGGAAACAGCTACAGAGAGACTTATAGAAATGGAGCAATTTGTTTAGAGTAGTGAGGAAAACAAACAGTTTCTGCGCGGAGAGTGAAAGGGCTGCATAGCCCAATGCTGTGAGCAGACCTTTCACATCAGTGCCAAAGGGGAAGCTTCTTGCTTGAATCTTCATCCCTGTTCAGGCCTATGAGGTTGACTCAGACTCTATATTCCCTATAATTATAGGGAATATACCTCAGACCAGTAGAATCTGTCTAAATCAGAGTTGAAAGTAAGCAGGTGCACCCAGGTGCGTAGCTCTGTCAAGAGCTGGCTGATCTGCAACAAAAGCCAGCAGGGAGCTATTGAAAGAGCTGGCAGGGACCCAGGTCACAATAGGAAAGTACCTGTAAGAAATGTTAAGTTACTTTCACCACTGGTCTAAATGGAGGAAACTCTTTCCTGTTCTTCCCTTCTCACCATTCTGCTTCCTAAATTTGTATCAGCTGAGGGGGGAAGAAGGGTGGTGTAAGAGTGGCTATATTTGAGGAAATAGCTATGTGAAAATATCACTTTATCATGCAATGGATGAACTGTGTATTCAGATATCAGAGGGGTAGCTGTGTTAGTCTGGATCTGCAAAAGCGACAAGGAGTCCTGTAGCACCTTAGGGTATGCCTACACTGCCACCCTAGTTCAAACTAGGGTGGCTAATGTAGGCATTTGAACTTGCAAATGAAGCCTGGGATTTAAATATCCCGGGCTTCATTTGCATGTTCCCGGGCAGGCGCCATTTTTAAATGCCTGTAGTTCGAACTACCTGCCCATGCCCACACGTGGCACGGACTAGGTAGTTCGAATTAAAGCTCCTAATTCGAACTACTGTTAAACCTCCTTGCAGGAGGAATAACGGTAGTTCAAATTAGGAGCTTTAATTCAAACAACCTAGTCTGTGCCACATGTAGCCGCAGGCAGGTAGTTCGAACCACGGGCATTTAAAAATGGTGCCCGCCCAGGAACATGCAAATGAAGCCCGGGATATTTAAATGCCTACATTAGCCACCCTAGTTCGAACTAGGGTGGCAGTGTAGACATACCCTTATAGATTAACAGACGTGGGTCTTTGCCCATGAAAGCTTATACTCCAAAACATCTGTTAATCTATAAGGTGCTACAGGACTCCTTGTCACTTGTGTAGTCAGAGTCATATCTGCCTTCTTTATGACCAAAGAAAAATAAAAAGAAACATAAAAAATTATCTTAGCTCTACAGAACCACATAATTATGGTGGAGTGAATTGGATTCTATTCCTTCTCATGCATCATCAGTGGAACTGTCAACTAAATTCCAATTGTGAGGCTAACTTCTGCATTAAGTTTTATGCATGCTAAGACAAGGTTTTAGTCTTCCAAATTTTTATGATGGCTGAAGATAGATGTGCATAAAGGAACATAGCAAGACTTTGGCCAGATTTTCAGGACTGGCAGTTACAAAGACATATTTTTTACTTCTAAACCAAACAGATTTAATTTGTAATCAGTGAAACACAATAAATACAACAGCTTAATAAGCTCAGCCAATTCAGGGAAGTTCTGTTCAAATGATCAAATACAATATATAGCAGAAGAGGACAGTGAGACAGATATAAACATTCTAAAGCCATCTCACTTATTTTTTCTTACCGAATATTAGTAGTATGCAGGCCAAAACCGCAACTAATGCTTCTATGCTGAGACCCATGGTGAACATAAAAGCTCCAAATCGACAAGACTGGATACTAGCTTCAGTATCACAATCACAGACGCTGACAGTTAGGGTGTTTGTGCTGGTAAGAGAAGGGGTTCCATTGTCCACAATTAGGACTGGTAGGTAGAAAGCAAACTGCTCTTGTCGACTGAAGCTGTTTTTTGCTGTAAGAATTCCAGCCGTGTTATCTAGAAGATGAAGTATGTTAATCAGATATTTGTCATGGTAACAAAAAAAAAGATCCCAAAGCTAGCTAATAACTTATCATTATTTGCCATCAGTGACACTCTGAAAGAATGTATGTCATTGGAGAGGAAACTGAAGTGAGGGGGAGGATTTTACTGATTTAAATGAATTATAAATCAACATAACCAGGTCACATGCAAGATGTCCCAACTGGGATGAGACATTTCAGCTTTGATAAATTTTAAAAAAAAAGTTTGTTACACAGAACTATACAAATTAGCTCCATATTCAGCATAGGGAAATATGGTCACCTTAACAATATGTTGAACTAAGCTGTAGCTAAACATTCTATTAAAACTAAACACATCTAAATCAGGCCCATAATGTATTATTTATCTGTATATCTTAGCAAGGGGTGGGCCAGAGCTGTCTCATGGGGACACTTGGGGTACGTCTAAACTACATGCCTCCGTCAACGGAGGCATGTAGATTAGACAGATCGGCAGAGGGAAATGAAGCCGCGATTAAAATAATCGTGGCTTCATTTAAATTTAAATGGCTGCCCCACTCTGCCGATCAGCTGTTTGTCGGCAGATCGGGGCAGTCTGAACGCGCCGTGTCTACAAAGAAGCCTTTCTTGATCGGCACAGGTAAACCTGGTTTCACGAGGCATACCTGTGCCGATCAAGAAAGGCTTCTTTGTCGACACAGCGCATCCAGACTGGCCTGATCTGCCGACAAACAGCTGATTGGCAGAGCGGGGCAGCCATTTAAATTTAAATGAAGCCGCGATTATTTTAATCGTGGCTTCATTTCCCTCTGCCGATCTGTCTAATCTACATGCCTCCGTCGACGGAGGCATGTAGTTTAGACACACCCTTAGGTTTAACTGGTCCAGTGTATCCAGCTTCATTTGTGGGATAGTGCGATAAACTTACCTTTAGCTCTTTCCTCCATATTTGAGCAATTTTCAGCCCTCAGTGGCACACAGAGACCCTATCCACACTATAGCAAAAGGTTGAAATAGGATATGAAACTCCAGCTATGTTAATTACATAGCTGGAGTCAACATATCTTAAATCACCTTTCTGCACCATCCGCGCAGTGGGAGGCCGACAGGAGCACTCACCCCCGTCAGCTTCCATTACTCCTCACAGAAGGAGGAGTATCAGATGCTGACAGGAGCTGCCCTCAGTGTTCAGTGTATGGGTCCATGACCAATCCGCTAAATCAAACACCAGATGATTGAACTCTGGAATGTCGATCTTCTGCGTTATGTAGATGTGCCCAGATGAAGCTGTGCCTATTCTCCAGGGGGGAGCTGTCCCTGGACCTTTAGCAGGGTGCATAAAAGCTGACAGGATTCTTTGTCATCCATAATTTGACCCTTGCCCAGGAAGGGCCCATAACATTCCACCTGCAGGCCATGGGTAAAAGGGCAGATGAAAACCCAGAGTTTAAGTATGTATTAAAACATTGACTTTCCTTTTAGAGACATTAAGAAGACTACTTTCCTCTTTACTATAGAGTGAACATTCCAAAAGTTAGTCCAATGGATTTATTCATCTTGCTAGACCATTGAAATCATTAGCAATGTCAATATATGCAATGTGTATTTTAGTTGAGTTTGAAACACCTCTTTTTCTAAGACTCAGAAGACTGACTTGAACTGGCCACCTTTCCTGTAATATCACCAGCTGTTAAACTTATGTTTTCCCTTCAAATTAGTTTTGATTGGTAACCCCTTAGATTATTCATTTGAAGCATCTGGATCAATACCAGAATAGTGCAACATTGGAGACGTCTTTCATATGAGGTCATTAGTAATCAATGCATACAGATTTAACTATAACAGGATGCAGTTATATAATTGTGAATTGTGCTTCTGTTTATAATTCTACCTTTGATTAAGTCTGAGTGACCTCCAGTTAATGGTATTTCTCTATTCTATTTTCAAAACACTCTTCTTTCCTTACCACCATGTGACAAATTAAGATTAATGTCCCTCAACATTTGCTATATTTAACTATAAAGTAATACAAATCTATTTTTTCTTGATATTGTGCTAAGTATTCTGCTCTTTTCTGTAATACTATCTTGTGTTGATTATGGATGTTTAAATTCTAAAATAATTCTTCTGCATGAGGTTATTGCATTATTATTAAAGTTTGCTCATGATAACACTTTTTTGCTCTATTTCAAACTTTATGCCGAACATTTCTGTTTGGGTGGATGATTATATAAAAATGGTGATGCGAGCACTATTAAAGCATGAATCTTTCATGAAGGAATTTTTAAAAAGCTACATGAATGACACTACCTTGATTATCTCTGACAGTAAAATTTGAGTTGTTTGTGGCCTCCTGAGCCAGAGAGAAGTAAAAATGATGGCCTTCTATTGAATCATCTTTATCCACTGCACTGATGGTCTGGATTAGCTGGAAACAAACATTGACAAACATGACTTTTTAAGAATAAACATGGTTTACTTTCTTTTAACACAATACTTGTCAGATATTATAATGAATTGTTGATACTACAAATTCTGCAGCAAATAAATATATAATTGCAATCATGTTGGGGTTATTGGTTTTCTAGTGTATTTTTAGTGTCATGTCACTATGATATTTGATTTTGTGTTGATTTGTGGAAGATAGGTAAAGGTGGCTTGGGATGGCGTGAATGGCTTCCAGAATCAAAATGCAAAGGATAAATGAAGTTTTTCATATTCAAACAAAAATCATATATCAAGTACTTGCCCTTCCCTCTTTATCCCAAGATGAAAAGTATATCTTTCTCCTTAGGAACCAAGCCTGCAGTGCAAAAGCTATTTCCTTCTAGCCCACAAACACAGCATCATCATTCACCTGATGTATTATAGTGGCTGTGAGAGATGGTGACACATTCATGTGTTGAATTGTTGATTCTAGAAATTATGATAGATTGATTGTGGAAGTTCTGGTTTTGGTTTTCAAGGAAACAAAACAGGCCTTATTTACAAATGTGTCAAAGCTGATTGTCATTTGTAAGAAAATAAAGTCAAAATTAGTGTCTTAGCAGTGAATATAATACCTTCCATCTTTGTAAATAAAGCTTCAAGTTGAAGCTAATATAATAAGAGTGGAATCATGAGCTATATCGGGCATAACCCACTTCTTCAGAACTGAAGAAGTGGATTGTGCCTGATAAAGCTCATGATATCATCTACATGTTTTGTTAATCTCTAAGGTGCTACTAGACTATTTGTTGTTTTATAAGTTTTTCCTGTTACAGGCTAACTTGGCTACCCCTCTGAAACTTTCGATAATTAACAATATTTCTGCATACAATGAGCAAATATTTCTCACTATAATTAGTTTCTGTTCAGTGAATTATGCATCACTGAGGGCAACATTCAATGAAGATCTTCCTGGATCTCTACAAAAGTCTGTTTGTTTTTTCATTCTCACAGACAATTTTTAAAGTATATGGGTCCAAACCAAAAATACAGACCTGAATCTTTGATTATTTGGAAAATGTCATGTCCATTGTGAATAATATATTTATATTTTACTTGGTTTCTAATGCATAGGAGTCCTCCCATCTAAAAAGGGCGTCCTCTGCATAACTGTTAGCAATAATGGGATGTTTCCTCTTTTTTTCCAAAACTAGAGAGCATCCTAGGTGATTCAAATAAGTAAAGAGGGACAGTGATAACTAGCCCCAAGCATAGAAGGGAAAATATCTCCCTCAATATGCCTGTAAGAATAGAGGCAAGAATATCTTTTAAAAAGTAATGTAATTCTCACAGATATTAATAGATATTAACAGAACTAGTGAATAAAGTCCATTGTTTATGTACATCACTAATAGAGGAAACAGTGGTCCAGCTTCCTCATGCTATTTTGTCATATACCTAACAGCCTAATGAGGCTATTTCAGCCTGTTTGAGAGTAAAAATTCCCATGCCTATAGACAGGGGCAGATGACCATTTTGCGGGGCCCCGGGCAGCATAATTCCCCCCCTTTGCCACGGGGCATGTGCAATGACACCATGCGCATGCGCCGTGCTGCTACGGCGCATGCGCAGGGCTTTCTGAAGCACAGGGTCCGGGGTGGCCGCCCCGTTCACCCTGCCCTATATCCGCCCCTGCCTATAGATGTTTGGCCACGTGTATTCCACAAATATTTGTCTAAATTCTAAAATAAATTACAATTTGGTTAGGTTCATGTTGGCTTCATGGTCATTTTCCATTGATTTTTGAACTGTAGTGAAGTGAGTTTCAGGAAAAATTGACTGATTTTGAGCCTTAATGTTTTGGCTTTTGATTGCAAACCTGGTCACATGACAGTTAGTCAGTTCCATGATTGAATAACTATGTAGCTAAGCAAGATACTGATCTAGTGGTGAGCTCCATAGAGTCAATACAGTCTGGTCACGTGGCACTCACTGAAGATTGATAACAACACACAAGTTATTAATTATATTTTTGATTGTGATACTCTCAATTTGCAATTGCATTAGTAACTTAGCCATCTAATCAGGAAACAAAACATTACAAACCCATCATGCTTGGAATTCTCAAAATTTCTGCAGTTTCACGTCAATAGACTTGGTTTGTTATTTCACTATTAATTCAGATAGAGATAGCTAGATAAATAACATATAAATTAATGTGTGTATCTGTATATGTTTTCCACACAGTGTCAGTTATCACTAATCAAAACTTCTTTGACAAGTTCATTTTCAGTTTGGAATAATAACAGTTTGTTTCCTTCAGAGGGGTAGCCGTGTTAGTCTGTAACTGGAAAGACTTCAGCAACAACAAATAGCCTAGATGAAAAAGTAGGTTGTGCTCACAAAAGTTCACGATATCATCTACATGTTTTGTTAGTCTTTAAGGTGCTGCTAGACTATTCATTGTTGTTTAAGTTTTTCCAGTTTGTTTCCTTGTTTAGGACTGTGCTATTTTTAAAAAGAGAGAAAAAAGAAGTCTGTCTCTTTATGATTATGCTAAGCATATACATGCATCTTGTGAGTTTCACATTTGAATAAAAGGGATACTCTAAGGCTATATCTACACTACATGCTTTGCTGGAAGAGGCAATGCAAATGAAGCACAGATTAGCATTTTCTCACTCTTCATTTCCATAATCTCTTCTGATAAATTTTTGCGCAAAAACAAGCAGTGTAGACGTTTCCTTTTTGAGCAAAAAACCCTTTTCGTACTAGATCTGTATGCCTCTCCCAGGGTTTTTGTGCAAAAAGGAAACATCCATACTGCTTGTTTTTGCACAAAAACATATTGGAAGAAATTATGCAAATGAAGCATGAGAAAATGCTAATCTGCGCTTCATTTGCATTGTCTCTTCCAGCAAAGCATGTAGTGTAGACATAGCTTTAATGTATAGGCAGGGAAATATCTTACTTTTTATTTTCTATTGGGTCATTTCTACTAGGAATCAACACTACTCTGATAAAACTATAAATGATTATGAGTGCAAAAGACAGCTCTGATTTTTCTAAGGGTGAACTAAAAATGATCCCAAAAGACAAACAAAGATCTGTTTTTTCTAGTTTCTCTAGACTTGTTTGCATCGAACTTGGGACAGGCTGGTACCTCACCAGTGAAGGCAGCATCACAGCTTTATAATAACTGCTTGTGAATCAAGGTCTACGAAGCCAAATTCACTGATTCCTAACATAAAAGTTCAGCTCCTCTTGCCAAATTTGTTGGAGGTAGATTGAGCTGTCAGTTTGTGTGACCCATGAGCCTACCAGAACTTTGCTAAATGTTTCCAACCTGTTATCCATTGTCATCCATCATATTGTTTGACATTCATTGCTTGAAATTCATTTACAATTAACTGGTTAAAATTTATTGACATGATTTCCACTTTTAGACAACTTTTCTATGAACACGTCCTACAAGGTCAGCCTCAACTACCTGATCAGGAAATCTTATGCTTAAGTGGTCATAATTACAATATTGCAGCTTGGTCCATAATATGCACCAGAAGCTGGATTCCCATGCATCAGCAGATCTAATTAGAGCAGGAGGAAGTGCCTACACTTGATTCCATTTTCCTTTATTCTCTATGGAGATATACCCATTACTCTTCCTTCCTGTTTTCTTAGCATTGTTATTCACGTGCTACTTGTACATGATCAATAGACACACCAAGATAAAATAATAAATGTTGTCCTACCCATCATTTTCTTGTTCCTGATCTCATTTTTTTTAATACATGGCTTGTTAGGAATGGTCTGTTTTTAAAAACTGCTGATTTTCAACCTGAATCATGTACATACAGTTTTATTTATAACTTGGTATTCTTTTTGAGGGGGACTTGCATGCATGTGAGTGCAGCACTGTATTTTATAGGGAGCTAATATCACAAATTTTCTTCTTTTTCGTTATAACTACTGGCTATTTTATTATATGATAATTAGTTGTGTAAATGCTTGCTTTTTTTCCTGATCTCTAACCAAAAGTGCAGATTAAATAATCTGTGCTTTTGGATCTAATACATTTAAATTACCAGGGAAACCACAAAATCAAAGTCAGTTCATATGTGATACTCAAATTATAGGAATTCATGCCAAACAAATACACATTAGAGAGAACAGCACTAATTCAAAATGTAAGAGAACTCAGAGCAGTTTATCTTTGCTTGAAATCTGCTTCTTCCCCGATATAAAGAAAATCTAGGATTCACAATGAATTTAACTGAAATTTCATTTAACTAGAAACCTTCTGGATTCTCAACTCATTTACTCTATCCTAGAAAGTCATTTGATGTGGTCCTCAGTTTTGAGTTAGAATCAATTCATTAAAGACCGACGAGAAGGCCAAATTCTTTTTTGGCATGACATCTTTGGTCTTACACCATGGATATATTTGGTCCATTTTTGTTTAGTGGACATTTTAGAGATTTTGGTACAGTAGTTACAAAATCTATTGAATTCTATATTAAAAACAACAAAGAAAAAAGTCCCAACGTGGGCAACATGTTCTTAAAATGGATGAGCTTATTATTTATATATATAATTGTAAGGTCAAAGAGATCCAATGTGACTCCAAAGAGAATCCAACAGACTCATGGTTTACTATTAGGTCTGATGATAGCAATAGCTATAATAGGATAGTATTCTATTTTATATAACACTTTTCATGCTCAAGTTATTTTGAAAGAAATGGATTTAATGCTGGTAGTGCAGTGAAAGTGGTTTCTCGATGTGCAAAGGAAGCTGCCTTCTTGGCTCCTATGCAGCTGATGTGTGGATTATAGGAAGGTGCAGAACTACTATAACATAAAATGGATAATGAAAAATCCATTCAAAATGTCCGATAAACCTGATGGATGGAGTTAGACCCCCAGAGCAAAAAAAATCTATCTTCTTTTACATTCATTTTTATTGTCAAGCTATCTTTTCAAATGATACTCCCAAAGACCCAAATGCAATTTTTTTATTTGAACCACTTCCAGGGGCTACAACAAAGATATCTATAACCCTCAAAAGGAAATATAACTTAATAAGGAAAAATTGAGAGCAAATGTAATTTGCTAAAAATAGACTGAGAACTTTGTAATAATGTTGGTTTTTTTGGCAAAAAGAAACTAAAATGTAATTTAGAGTTAGCTCTATTCTTAGGTATAAGCTACAGTGTCACCCCACTGCCTTTGAGTTTGGATAAGCAAAAAGGGCATTTTTATGTTATGATTAATTTTTATAACAGTTACTTCATTTTTTAAAATATGACCAATTTATGCTGTTGACACTGAATCATGCAAAATAATGTATTTGTATGTATTTGCTTTTTATTTTCACTTACAAACTGGACTGATATCAACAATATAATCCTCCAAGTACCACAGCTTAAGGAACTGTTCACCCCTCAATAACTTCTCCACATCCTGAAAGGCCTGAGAATATAGGTAATCTTTCTAGTGCCCCATGAAAGTAAACTCCAGCAATGTTTGGCTAAGGAAGAAAGCAATTTCCATGGGTAGGAATACCTCACTGAAAATATCTCACAACATCTTTTTCAGACAACAATAGGACAGAAGTTACACCAAGCTCCCCAACTTATCATGATGGCCCCAAAAGTGTTAATCTACAACTGACAATGTGTGGACAACCCCAGGGCACCATAGAGTTAATTGCAGAACATGGCCAAAAGGCATTTTTTATGACCGACTGATGAAAGCCCACCGAAATCAAAGGAAAGATTTCATTTATCTCAATGGTCTATGGATCAAGCCCTTAGAGTATGAAAGCATTCCACTGAATTCAGTGCACTGTAGATTGGAACCTAGATAGGTAAGAGCATCATAGTTCAAAGCTTGCAACTTGAATCGCCTTGCAGTTATACTCACCATATATAAATTCTAAAATGTAAATTGATCTGTTCAGTGGTCATCAAAATATTATTTTTAACTCTAGACTCTTGACGAAAATGGAAATATATAATAGTGTTTTAGGAGTATACATACACACACACACACACACACACACACACACATATAGGTAGTCTAGAAAAACAGAGAAACAATCTGCTAAAAGTAAAGAAAGATCAAATGTTTCACATTAGCCATAACAATCTCATTTTTAAAGTTAAGTAAAACATCAAACTCATTGACTGTGATAATTATGCATTTTGGTAACAATTTCTTATTATTCCTTCCGAGAGTGTTCGTCATGTTGAACAAGTCACATAATAGATCTTTGTTCTATAGTGTTCCCATCTGTAAAACATTGCAAATGTTATTTTCCTACTTCAAATAGGTGTGGTGAGATATGTATATTGTCTTCAGCAGTCCTTCCCCCCTCCCCAGAAGATTCCAGAGCACTACACAATTATATGGAAATTCAGAAATTTCTTCTCCTACTCTCAGAAAGAAGCCATCTTTGAGTCAGAACACTTTAGCGCACAACTACATTATGTGCCAGCAGTAAATTTGAGGGGAAAATGCATTATGAACTACTGAAAAAATGCTCATATAAATATTTGTTTGTACAATATATTTTCTACTAGAATGATATCATTGCATTTTTAGTTAATCTAAAATACGCTAATAGGAACTGAAAGACTACAATTTATTTCTGTGCATTTTGGATTGAGGTATATAATTAAAGATTTAAATCTAACTATATTCCAGTAAATAATGAATAATCCTCTCAAAATAATATTCATAATTGCAATACATTCCCAGTAGGACTTTGTCTCTGTAACATTAAACTGTATAAGAACCAATGTTATTAGAGTTCTTTTTTTTTTACCAGTTTCCTTCTCTACCTATATAAGATTATGTTCATTATTATCCAGGGATATTGCTATTATTATATATGAGTATTAGACACACTAATGCACACCCCCACACTCAAACACACACCATCTTGTGAACCATAAATTCAATCTTCCCAACTATTAATTTTAAACTACATCCGCCAATAAAAAAAAACAAGAAATCCACATAAAATACAACTTGAATTTGTAATACAACTTGCATTTAATTTGGATTAAAGCAAACAGAAATACCTTAAGTTAAAGTTTACTGTAAAGGGACACAATATGGTTACACAACAACTTTCCAGCCTCTTACCTGTCCAGATCTTGCATTTTCACACACATAAATCTCATAGTGTTTGGGGAATTCTGGAGCATGGTCATTAACATCAAGAACTTGAACATACACAGATACTTCTGAAATTTGTTCTTGGTTTCCTACATAAAAGGAGGAAAAAACTTTAAGAATCAACAGTGGCTCGGGAAGTGAAGAGAAAGCTGCCAATTGTTCCTACCACTAGGGTCACTGGGCTGGAACTCAGAGTAGAGAGCAGGCTTGGATTTTCCCCAACCATCCCCAATCCAATGCAGAGGCATCCTGTCAGAAGGAAAGACAGGCCCCTATTAGGACAGGAAATTAAACTGTTCCTACTAAGCCTGAAGGGACAATAGAGCCTATGATAATTCTCCCACCAAACCCTTTCCTAGTCTATGATGACTGTGGATCAGTAGGCTGTGACCCTTGCTATGCTTCTGATGCAAGCATAATCCTCCTGGAGG
The DNA here is from genome assembly GCF_052426305.1 of Pelodiscus sinensis. NCBI lineage: Eukaryota > Metazoa > Chordata > Testudines > Trionychidae > Pelodiscus > Pelodiscus sinensis. Next base: position 92,179,704 of record NC_143053.1, read on the forward strand.
CACATGACCAATTAAACAAAATCTGAGCTTCATCACACCACACACCAACAGCCTTTAGCTTGAGGAAGCCTGGTGTGTGCCGGTGATGTATCAGCTCCCTGACTCCATTGGCCACAGGTGGTACAAGCACTCCACTCCAAGCCAAGCAGGCTTTGCTGTCCCTCTGAAGGCTATGAATAGGCTTGCTGCAACTCCCATGTCCTCTGAGCACCTCACTGGAGTGTCCAGCTGCTGGTCCAATAGAAACTGACTACACGGATTACATTACTGGCTCAACCCTATACTAAGAGAATGTACATATCACCAGCACCCTAATAAACATACCTACTTATATGCAAAGTGCTTGAGCATATAAATAGTCCCATGAAAGTGAACAGGAATACTAACATGCTTAAAGTCAGGTGCTCTACTGCATCAGGGGCTTAAGCATAATATTTCCAGTGACTAGAACCATTATACAGGTTGTACCTCCCTTAACTGGGACTCTCTAGTCCAGCAACATCCATGGTTCAGCACGACCATGAATATTCCTGGACCACAGAGCCCAGGAACAGGGAGGTTTGATGGTGGGATTTTAGTCCCTGGCCTCAGAGCCTGACTGGCCCATTTATAGGCTTCATGAGTACACTTTGGCCTGATGGCACCTAACATAAGTATGAGCTTGGGAGATTTATATGAACATATCTAGCCCAGCACCCTGTCTGCCAACAGTGGCCAATACCAGATGTCCCAGAGGGAGAGAACACAACAGGTAATTGTCACATGATCCCTCTCTTGACACCCACCTCCAGAGAAACAGAGGCTAGAGACACCATTCCTGCCCATCCTGGCTAATAGCTGTTTGTTTTAAACCTGATGCCTATTAATTTCATTTGGTGACCCCTAGTTCTTAGATTGTGGGAATAAGAAAATAACACACCAGTCATGATTTTATAGACCTCTATCATAGCCTCCCATGTCTTCTCTTTTCTAAGCTGAAAAGTCCAAGTCTTTTTAATCTCTCTTCATATGGGACCCGTTCCAAACCCCTACTTATTTTGTTGCCCTTTTCTGAACCTTTTCCAATGCCAATATATATTTTTTGAAATGAGTAGACCACATCTGTATACAATATTGAAGATGTGGGCATACAATGGTTTTATATAGAGTCAATAAGATATTTTCAGTCTTATTCTTTATCCCTTTTTTAATGATTCCTAACATTCTATTTGTCTTTTTGACTTCTGCTGTATATTGAGTGGGTGTTTTCAGAGAACTATCCACAATGACTCCAAGATCTCTCTTCAGTTGTTGTAGCCAAATTAGTCCCCATCATATTGTATATAAAGTTGCTCCTCCTGTCAATTTATATTGCTCCTTCTGTCAATGAACTGCCATTCACACCTGTCTTTTTTCCCAAGTTACCCTTCCATTGAGTTTTTGGTAGATTCCCAAAAGAGTGCTCTGAATTTTTGGTCAATGCCCTTTTCAGGAGCTGGGAAGGTCTTTCCCCGCATTGTAGTTTGGCAGCTAGACATGAGGGGGGTTTCACCTTCCTCAGAGAACAAAAGAGATTTTTTTGAGAGGAAATATACTGTTGAATTATTTGTCACAACTGTGTAATAGCTATCCTGGGCATGTTAACTGAAGTAGAGGGGAAAACATAGTTCTTTTTACAGTCACAGGGGCTATGTCTAGACTGCAGGCTTCTTTCAAAAGAGGCTCTTTCGAAAGCATCTTTCGAAAGAGCCTCTTTCGAAAGATCGCGTCTAGACTACAGGCGGATCTTTCGAAAGAGCAATCCGCTTTTTCAAAAGAGAGCACCCAGCGAGTCTGGATGCTCTCTTTCGAGGAAGCCCTATTTACATTGAAGAACGCCTTCTTTCGAAAGAGGAACTTTCGAAAGAAGGCGTTCTTACTCGTAGAATTAGGTGTACCGCCATCGAAAGAAAAGCCGCGTTCTTTCAAAATTATTTCGAAAGAACGCGGCTTGAGTCTGGACGCAGGGGAAGTTTTTTCGGGAAAAGGCTACTTTTCCCAAAAAAAACCCTGAGTCTGGACACAGCCAGGTACTGGTTGGGTGACATCTTGCTAGACCCTTGCTTTGCATTGCACAGAGAGGGAAAGGCTTAAATACCTGTGCAGAAAGATGCACCACTTGTATCATCAGTTATCCCTTGGGGAAAAAAAAGGAGAATATCTGGATCTGAGCATAGCTATATTGCTAAGCTCCTATGGTATGCTACGCAGAACAGTAACTAAGGAGAATTCAGTCTGAATGAAGAGAGGAAGAAGAGAGACGGATAGGTTCCAAGACAGTTGGAGGTCAATGGTAACAGAGTGGCTGGTATCCAGAAAGGCTTTTTAAGAAGAAATCAAGGTTGCAACAGTAATTATTGGAGACCAAACTGGTCCAATCACTCAGAAAGCAAAACAAATTTTGCTAAAGGGATAACGTGATTGTCCCTACTGATAAATTCCTATCTAATAGGTGCAGGGAAGGAAAGAAGTTTGGGACTTTTCAATGCCAATCATAGTGAACTAGGAATCAAAAGCCCAGGTTTTATCATGATGCTAAGAAGAATGTGCACTTGGAAAGACAGAGAGGACTCTCAGAAAAACAATCAGTTATTTATACTCAACATAACCAAGTAAAGATACCTCAGGCATTGCATGTAAACAAAAAAGATTTTAAATTAATTTATAGCTGTTACTAAAATCTGTAAGAAAGAAAGAGAAACAGAGTTGTTTCATTTTTGGAAGATTCTACCATGGAGTGTAATAGTTCAGTCAAGTCAGAGGCAGAGGGCTTCCTTCACCAGAGATGTGCCTCACCATGGCTGAAAGAGGATGAGGACTGTGCACTACTGCCTAGAGTCATTCCAGAGCCAATGGTATGAGAGAGGAGCAATATGGTGTAAACTTCCCAGAGACTGCTATGTTGCTGTGAATGAGTACTGTCATGCTATGTGTTGGCAGTGGCATTGTTATCAGACTGGGAGAAATGAGTGTGTGTGTGTGTGTGTGTGTGTGTGTGTGTGTGTGTGTGTGTGTGTACAAACAAGAATCGTACTGGACTAAAAGCATTAATTTAAATTAGAAACAAAGTAGATGTTACACATGGAATCCAGACTAGTCCAAAGTCAGTGGCAAAATTCCCACAATTTTTTTTTTTAGGGCCAGATTTTCGGTTTGAGCATTGGGCTGGAGGAGTGGAAAATGTTTTCAAGATAGACACTTGATTTAAATGGCAAAAATTGTGTCTGGAATTACAGGAAGATCCTTAACTTAGTCTGAATAGCTTGGCTTTTAGGCATCCCAAATTCCCTCAAGTTCCCATTGACTTCAAAAGGGAGCAGCCTTTTTGAAAATCAGGCCATGAATTTAGCAGACCTACCCCTTATTGCACTATTGATTCATGCTCCTTATTGGACCTACATCAATGGAAGATTGCTGTGAAACTTTCCCTGTGCCCCTCTGCCTCCTATGCTGAGAAATGGTGGGGGATGGAAGTATGCCAGGATAGTTATGGGATCTGAAGGTGGATTTATGCCACCTGATTGGTGCAAAGGGGCTATAGCCATATATGGTCCATATGGGATTAAATCTGGGTTACACTATTGTCAATGGTAGTTTTATCAATTATGTCCAAATTTCACCCATAGCTTGTTTTTCAAGAGAAGATTACAGTGTACATAGGATATGTGTTATGATTATATTTCTTGTGTTAAATGTCACTTATTATTAATGAAAAATATCCAAACCAATGTGATACACTTTTAATATCTTTGGATGTCAACTTTTTAACCTTATTGTCATTGAAGATAATATAACACCCTAAACTCTATACAACACTAAAGATAATAGATAATAGATAATACAACATTAAAGATAATATAACACCCTAAACTCTGTAGGGTGTCTATACAATATCCTAAACTCTAAATAAGATACGCAATTTGCTGTATGCAAATTGTGTATCTTATTTTGATTGAATTTTGAAATAGCATATTTTGAAATTTGGCTTGTCTACACAGCACCAAATTTCAAAATAATGTGCTATTTTGAAATATCCCTTAACTCTTGTGGAAGGAACGTTACAGGAATGCTGAAACACTGCATACGCTATCTTGAGACCTATCTCGAAATAGGGGGTGTGTTCAAAGATGCGGGGTAGCTATTTCAGGATACTTCTGGTATTCCAAAATAGCCCCGCTGTGTAGATGTACCCCTAGAGAATAGATATAGTGAAATTAGAAAGGCTCCCTCCTCTTACAATACATATGTTAATATTTCTTGACACTAAAAGCCTTGACATTTTTTGGTTTCCAGAGACATTTATTCAGTTGCAATGTATAGTTTAATCCTTTTTTATTGTTTAGCTAAACAGAAAAGTCAGAAGCCTAGAATGAAGTCATCCAGAAGTGTTTTCATAGAGCTATTCAAGATATGACAAATATGCCAGAGATGCTTTCTATTGTACCATATCACCCGCCAACTGTCTAACAGAGTGAAAAAGATGATACATGTGTGTTTAAAAATTCTCAGATAAACCAAACAGTCAAACAAGACTATCAATTCTCAAATAGAAAATGAAGATTGCAGTAAATATCGCTCCCAACTTCTCTATATTAAGCTTGCCATTGCATCTACTATTTTGATATATTCACAGGAAATGCTTCCTTATGGGGAATATATTGGATTAACGTATTTCTAAAGGTTGTCTCTTTCACCGGAGACAAGAAGTTGGTTCAATAAAATATTTTTTCTCACCCACCTTTTCTAACTCATGTTTCTAAATAGTCATCACAAAGAACCAATTTATATGACACAATGTCTAAACCACTTGCTAGTTTTTAAAAATCATGGCAATAACTAGTTGATCCACTGATATCCTCCTATTTTGTTGACCTATTCTCTTCCTATAGATGGTAATATTAACGAAGAAGATACAAATTCTGTCACATCTAGTTCCAAATTAGCAAGCAAGCATTTTCCACAATATTGTCCCAAAGACAGGACAGCTGGATAACTGAAAGCATAAACAGAGGCAATTTGCATTTGACTTTCAGACAAAACTGACAGCTGAAATCTATATAAAGGATGCTTCCCAGATTTAATTGTCACTGTAGAGAAGTCTAGCTGATTTAGGCTCGACATTAACAATTAATTTGAAATACAGGTTTTTGACTGGTGTTAAATTAGACCCTGGCTAATTTTACACTAGTCAAAAATCTGGTGTGAAATTAACCAGGGTCTAATTTAACATAAGATCTTGCACCGGGGGAGCAATTCATATGCTTCAGTGTAACTTGAAAGTGTTAGAATCTCCATCTCATTAGAATTTTTTTTCTTTTTTCTTTTTTCTTTTTTTATAAGGTCATCTTTTATGAACGAGCACAAGACCTTGGAGCTCAAAAACATCCTGCTTCCATTGAACTCGTCATTTTAATAATGCTCCTTAATGTAACAAGAAACAGCAATATAATGAAAAAGTAGCATGTATTCTCTGTTTAAAAAGAAGGGATATTCTGATAATAATTACAGTAAGTGCATGCAGGGTATAACACATAGTGTTCCTTAAATCCTTACTCACTCATTTCTGTGGCTGTAACAGTTATGTTGTGCCAAGCAGCTGTCTCTCGGTCCAGAGGGTTAGTTATAATGATTGTTCCATTGTGTGCATTGATGCTGAACAATCTTTTTAAAAACGTGCTGTGGACAATAGAATACCTGCACCAAAAAAGGTAAAGAGATTGTCTGATACTGAAATGTTCCATCTGAAACAAGGACATATAAAGCTATTGTCAGGCAAGAAAACATAGCTGTGCATATATGCATATAAATGCATGCTTCAACAACCCAGAAATTATGAAAAACGTACACTTATAAACATTTAAAATTCACTGCTCTCAAGATCAAAGCTCTTCTTTTCATAGAACTAAATATGTCTCAGATCTATATTAATGTGAACTGAATCTAAAATGCATTATTCATTCTTTTTTCTAAGTCAGGCTCTCAGCAGGTGAATGACTTGGTTGAAAAGAAACAGTGAAAATGCCACTTGTGAAATGAATAACACTGGCAACTAAGTAGAGGTATAATGGTAAATCTATTTTATTGTTGCTGACATGTTATGATGTCGAAGGAATGAGCATTAGAAAAAAAAGAAAGGCAACTGACTATCTGTAATGAGGTGTCTGCTAACCCCAGGTACAAAATCCAAAAGTGAAAAATGATTGCAATGAGCCCAACTTGGAGCTCTGCCGCAATAGCCATCATTTGAAAAGCTCTGCATGCCATGTCCATATGCCCACATACACAATGCAGGTGGAATGATAATTAAATTCTTATCATTGGCCACATATGAGTGATTATGAAAGAGGCAGTGAGTGAACTCAAATATATAGATTAGAATGTCAGACATTTTTAATTGTTTTTTTAAAAGATAAAACTAAATGTGTGGCTTAAATCATAAGGCATAGTAGAAGTCTATTTCTTGGAAGTGAAATCTGCACATACTCAGAAAGTCTGCATTCATCCAGTACAGAATACATGTATTCAACAATTCCCTCTTCTTCTCCAGTTTTTATTTTGCTTGATAAAGCTGTTATATTACAGATTGACACTTAGGACTCTTCTCTTAATAGCCCTTATTAAATGCCAGTGGTTGAATGATTTTCTACCTTTTAATTTACAATGCAGCCTATGTGAAAATCAGCAAGATACTAAACTGAAGAACTCCCATAATAATTTGTTGTCTGTTCACTTCAGTTTAGGAAGAGACTTGTCAACATCTCCTTCATAAAATCTTATTTCGGGGATTTATAATTCATCTTTTAACATATTTCAGTTGTGTGAGTACCCCCTTGCTTACCATCCTAATTTCTGTTCTTGTTCTTTCTCTTTTTTATGAAATAAGGTATTTGTTTGCTTTAAATAAGTTTTAGCAATTGTAACATATATTGCTTTTGTCAAACAAGTAATCAGGCTTGGTTTAATTTTATTTTGGCATTATTAACAAAATGGTGACACCTGAGTTATTGTTAGATAATTGGCAGCATATGCATTTACTTTCCCCAAAAAATACCTATATGCCTTCAAACATTACAGTTGATGCAAAATGTGAAATGAAATGTTCCATTTTAAAGGAAGTCAGGGGTGCGACAAACTTGCTTAAACATTGCTGGATTGGATCAATAAGCACACATTTAAATCACAACAACCCCCATGAAAATATACTAACATGTTTTGGAGCAGACACTATAATTTTCCAAGCAAAAAAAGTGTTTTGAAAAATTCTGTACATATATTTGTATTTTTCTTAACTTTATTTTACCCCAGACTAAGTAATAAAAAAATATAATAGGAAAATAGTATTAAATAGGACAAAAATGGTAATTTATAGTATATTAATATATAGATGGTAATTATCAGCAATTAATAATCTGATAATTTTATTATTATTAAATAATAATTAAAGGTATTATTTTGTACCAAATTAGTTTGTCTAGTACCCTATGTTGTCTAAATTAAATGGCATTCAATTATTTCAAATGACTACAAGCTACTTTAATCATATGCTATAAATTAATTGTGTGTCATGCCTTAAGATGCAGTGAAACTATCTTGTGAAATACACAGTTTGTAGAATCATTCTTTACAAAATTTCACTAAGGGGTGAACACTAGTCATGGAAGGCCTGAAAGATATGGGAATTGATACAATTATGTTATACAGGCCTGGCTAGATAGCAGTTATGGGAGTGGACACTTTTTCCTATCCAAGTCTAAAATATAGTTCTGTGTTGCAATGTTTCCCTCTGCCCCTCTGTGAAGAAGATTTTGTGGAGCAAGCGGTAGAGAGCGTGGCCAGTGGATTAGCATCTGTGCAAAACACAAAGGTCCCACCTACATATTGCAGATCTGAGGTTTTAGCTGTGGACATGGCATATCCCCTATACATCCAGGCTACGTCTACACTGGCCCCTCTTCCGGAAGGGGCATGTAAATTTCAGCAGTCGTCGTAGGGAAATCCGCGGGGGATTTAAATATCCCCCGCGGCATTTAAATAAAAATGTCCGCCGCTTTTTTCCGGCTTTTAAAAAAGCCGGAAAAGAGCGTCTAGACTGGCCCCGATCCACCGGAAAAAGTGCCCTTTTCCGGAGGCTCTTATTCCTACTTTGAAGGGCACTTTTTCCGGTGGATCGGGGCCAGTCTAGACGCTCTTTTCCGGCTTTTTTAAAAGCCGGAAAAAAGCGGCGGACATTTTTATTTAAATGCCGCGGGGGATATTTAAATCCCCCGCGGATTTCCCTACGACGACTGCTGAAATTTACATGCCCCTTCCGGAAGAGGGGCCAGTGTAGACGTAGCCCCACTGTTTGATCTAGTTTTCCTTCCACTAGCTACTATGAAGAATTCATTTACAAAACCCATTTATTCAGGCTTTAGGCAAAGGTCAGGATTAAGCCCAGAGAGAGAGAAATGACATTTTACTATTCCAGACTCTTTGTTTTAAGGACATGAATGTTCATCGAGGCTGTCAAAATTGAAGTGAAATTTTGTTCACTCATGAAACAAAGACCTGTGTAATGGGAAAGAGTTCCTTAGACCTGTTTCTCAATTAAATCATCATGGGGTGCCTTTGAAAATCTCATCCCTAGTTTTTAAATCATTTCTTCTTGGCAGACCTATTTTCATTTTACAGTCTGTACCTGATGGGACTGTTGGCATGGTCTGGATCTCTGGCAGATACAGCACCTACAACGGATCCATTTATAGCTCCTTCTGCGATTTCCATCACATAGTTCTGTGAAGTGAAAACTGGAGGCTCATCAGTATCTTGCACACTGATCTTGATAACGGCTGTGTCTTCAAATGGCCCTTCTTTCAAAAAACGGTCATCCATGTACCTGTTAATAGCTTTTGCTCTAACATTGTATCTCCTTTTGCTCTCATAATCCACTCTCTGTAGACACACAAAGTGGGAAGTGGAATAGTCCTTTTTTAGCATTTGAAAATTAATAATAAATTGAAGCTTAATTTAAGATTAAATATAAGAAATAGTGGTATACTTCTATTGTCTTACTTTAGTTTACTTTTGCTATTAAGGATTGATTGCCTTCTCATGGCTTGCTCTGATGCTATGATAGAATAATATTGTAATGGATACCTCCTTGCTTTGTTTTGTCACTTATGTCTAATATAGATTGTGATCAATATCTTTATTTCACATGTAGAGTTAACACTATACAATGCAGAATATGAATTTTCATATAGACTTAAGGGGAATTAATTGCTCTTTAGAGGTTCAGACTGAGTTCATTAAATTTTAGTCTTCAGAAAAAAAAAAGAATCTGCCTCCCCTCATATGACAACTATCTCACTGACCACACTGTCATACCATTTCTTTAGTAGGGTTTAATAATACAAACTGAAGCAGGAAATATTAGTGAAACACCTTCCTCTATTTATAACTGTTCCACATGGACAAAATACAGCAACATAGACTGAGATTATCTGAGTAAATACCGTGTGTTCTCCTCTGCCACCACAGATTATTTTTTAGCTTTTTATTACATCAGAACATAAGTAATCAAATGAATGAACCACCTTTGTCTTTTCCCTTCCCTGCAAGGTTTAAAATGATACCTTGCCACCAGTTCAGTTCTAATACCTAACTCTTTATCTCTCTAGGTAATGCTAAAATAAGCCCCAGAGACAGCTGAAGTTTCTCAAGTATGTTTCCCTAAAGTAATCATAATATTTTTCACTTATGCATGGAAGTTACTTCCATCTCAGGATCTTCACATTCTTAACTAACCATGTGCTATGGATCAGAACACTCCTTTCCTATCATTCTTGTCATTTTACAGGTGAGAAAACAAATCAGAGATAGGCTGCAACATTTTCCCACAATTAGGGTATGTCTACACTAGCCCCCTAGTTCGAATTAGGGAACATTCCATGAGGTTTAACTGGTAATTTGAAGTAAGGGGTTTATTTCAGAATCGCCCTTCTCTGCTGCGTGTAGACGCGGGCAGTTCTTTCAGGATAGTCAATTTCCAAAATGGCTACCGCTCGGGAACATGCTAATGATTTGCAATTTCGGTCACCCTGCTTAGCATCCCTAGATCGAACTAGGGGGCTAGTGTAGACATACCCTTACATAAGGAGATTGTTTCAAAGTTGGGAATAAAACTGAGATATCCTGACCCCTATTGCTTACTCCACAAATCAAAGTTAGTGAAGTTGCTTTTCCCCACACAATGCCAGATCCTGTTTTCAGAAGCAAGATAGAAAACAAACAAACAAAGATGGAAACAACAACATCCAGTGTTGTTATTTTTGTTTTATTAAGCATTAATGGTACGTCTCCTTTTACTGTTTTTTTTAAATGTCTCACCTCTTTTAATGTAACAATTCCTTCTTGGGTCTCATTGTTAGTAATGATGTCAAAAATAAGTGACTCATCTCCTTCGATGACATAATTCATTGCTGCATTCTCCCCTGTGTCGTCGTCCTCTGCCATGATTTTGCCTATGGTAGAGCCCTCTGGTGCTGACTCAGAGACATTCATATAGTAGAACTCTTAAAGAAACAGCCAAGTAACATCACATTAAATGCTGTTATCTTTGTCAAGGATCTATAACTATCTAAAGCAGTGGTGTCCAACCTGTGGCGTAGGGACTAGTAGTGGGCTTTGAAACACTCACCTCAGGCCATGGGGGGAGGGATGGCTACTTAAGAAAAAAATGTTTGTCTAAAAATAAATTGAAAATATGTTCCCCGAGCTGCATAATATGAGTTTCAAAGAGTATTTGAATCACCCTCACTACTGTGAGGAGGCATTAGAGGGCAGCACTTCCATAACTGCAACATAACTGCTCCCATGCTGCATGAGAAACAGCTCTAAGGTGGGCTAGCAGCTCTCAGAGAAGCTACTGCTATGCACAAGCTACAACTGTTCAGCAGTGACCCTGTTGGCAGCAGGCTACTTCTCAGGGGTAGGGAAAAGTTAGCAGGAATAAGGCCCTGGAACTGCACCTGCTCAGTATTCCAGAGACCCTAATAGGCCAGCTAAGTTGCCTGATGGACTGCCCTGCCCTAATTGGCTGAGGAAGCCAGTGGGCCATCTCTTAAGCTCAGCAGCAACAGTAGCTCACTTTTCACTCAATGCCCATGACCTCTCTGGTTCCCTGTGGTTGTATCTCACCAAGTCCTGCTCTGATATTCTACAGCTCCTGCCCAGATACTGCCCTGCACCCAGCCTTGTTCCCATCTGTCTCAGAAGCAAAGTCTAGTCCGGTTTTCCATGTCTTCTTGTAATATGGTTACAACCATTGGCTTTGATTCTGGACTGGGATTCCAACTGTGCCTGGATCCTTCACTCTGGCATTCAGATTCTGATTGCTTTTCAGAACTTCAGCCCTTCTTCTTGGTTTTGGCCATTTCTTGAGCCTTGGCTCTGGCATTTGGACTCCAGCCTCTGGACCCAACTTCTGCTTCACTCACTGTGCCTGACTGCCCATGTCCCAGTCTCCTGACAGTTTGAGCAACCCAAAAGTAAAACAGCTGGCAAAGGATCTGGACCATTTTTTAGTTTGGATCCTTTCCCTGCCAGAGGCAGGGGTTACCTTACAGACCCTGCTGGGCTAGGCCATTGCCCTGCAGGCACAGAATGCTGCTCTGAAGAGGAAGGCAGCACCACCCTGACTCCACCTTCCACTTGGTGTGAGCCAAAGATTCTCCTGTCTGAAACATTTAACAGTGACCAGGGCACAGTTTAGGGTTCGTCAGTCAATGCTGGCTCCCATATCTGCAGTTCTTGCGGTCATTTCCCACTAATTAAGTCAGGTTGCAGCTGATTTTCAGCTTGCTGACTGGTGAAGCTCTAGCATGGCTTTCTCACTCCTGGACCATCTTGAAATCTTAATTCAAGCCCTGGTAGATCTTCAGTGACCCTAATCATGAGTGTACAGCTGAGGCTCCTTTTGGAGCATCGTAGCAGGAACATTGGCTTGTTGCTAAGTGTGCTGTGTGTAGATTGTCAGGGTAATGGATACTGAATGGATCAAGGCTGCACAATATTGTCATTTCAACTTTGGCCTAAATGATGACCTCAAGAAGAGCTGGACAAAGTGGACTCTTCACCCATTCTGGGTGCCTTGATTTACCTCAGCTTAATGACTGACAACTGCTAAATGAAAGGATGTCAAGAAAAAAAGATCAGCTTTCTGATTCCTTCCAGCTCTACCATTTCTGGCTCACCAACCTTGGCTCCTTCCCCACAGCCCAAACTCATACCACCTGACCAAATCCAACCCCATCTCTCTGACACAGAGGGAAAAAGCAGTGTTAGGCATTGGGGCATGGCCTATACAGTGGAAGAACAGGACACTTTGTGTTGGGCTGCCCAGCCAAGGTCCCTGGTCACAGATAAGAGAGGTCTGGGATGGGATGGTGCTACCTAGAGTGGGTATTTGGAGATTGATACTGAAAGGCAGAGTCAGTATCTGACACTCTGTTGACTGATCTTCTGGGGTTTAACTAGGCGGGTCTAGTAAGGACCCACTAAAGCAACAGCTGATGGCATCCCCATCAACCACAGAACTCCAAGAGGAATAAGAGAAGCTGACATAGGAGTTCCTTCCATTGACCTCTTGCAGTGGGGATGCCATAGAATTTTGACTTAAGGTACTGTGACGGGACAGACGGCCCAGCCGTGCTGCCCCGCACTAAGGCAGAAGCTGGGCAGTGGGCAGAGTGGACAGAGGGGGTGCCGGGTGGCAGCAGACCGGTGGCGGAGAACCTCGGGGCTATGCCGACCGCGTCCGGGGCTGCCAAGACCGCGGGCTGGTGGCCCAGCCATACGCGGCCTGATGACGTCATAAAGGACATCATCCGGGGATCCCAGAGGGGCGAGGCGGCGTGCGCGGGGGTAGCCGGTGACGCCAAGACACGGTCCTTTCAAAAGGGCCAGGAGCAGGAGTGGACGAGGTGGGGGGGAGCAGCGGAGAGCGAGAGCGTCCTTCTAATCCCCTGAGGAGACAAGCAGCGGTAAGCTTGTCCCTGTGCTGGGGAACCTGAAACACCGACCAGGAAGAAGTGGTCCTGGGCAGGGCCGTGGCCCCCGTGAGCAGAGGGTTTAGGGGTTCCAGCATCCTCCACTGTGTAGGGATGAGTGTCCCTGCCTTAGGGCCCTGGGCCGGGGCTCGGAGAGAGGGAGGGCCCAAACCCCCTTCCCAGACCATAGAAAGCAAGCGAGTCAGAACACGAAAATATATATAAAAATTGGAAAGACCATTCGGGGAGAACCGTAGACACGGGATGGCACCCCACCCAAACTCGGGGTGGATCTGGGTAAATGGGTGACAGGTACATTGACTCCAGCTACACAATTCCAGGTGCGAGAATCATATATCTTAAAGCAACTTTCTTCCCCAATATAGACCTGGCCTGATTCATTAAGGAAGCCAACAAGCTGGTTCTGGAGCAGCACTAGCTCACAGGCTGCTCAATTGCCATGTCCTCTCTGCTTCCCTGTGCTTGTCTCTTACCAAGCCTTGATCCTGTGCTGCTCCTCCACAGCTCTAGTGCAGATCCTGCCTGCACTGATCCTTGCTTCCCTCTTGTCCCTGGTTTTCTGCTAGTAAGCCATTTCTCACCTTTGGCTCTGCTTCCTGGCTCAGACATTTGGACTCTGACCATTAGCCTGACTTCTACTACAACCTCTAGGCCTGGCCATTTACAGCTCAGGCTCAGGGAAAAGGGAAGGGAGGAGAGAGAAGACTGAGGTTTTATGCTGCCTTTTTCCATGCTAGGCTGTGGGATCCTTAGGGAGGGCAGCAGAGCAGCTCACATTGATTCCTGTGGCCTTTTTAAACTATTAGGTGAAAACCTCACCCAATTAAAATCAATGGCAAAGCTCATATTAACTTCAGTGGGTATAGGAATTCATCTGTTAAGTTTAATTCTAGTCATTAAAAGTCCTCCCCCCCAATTATGTGAACCTGCATTATTATTATTATTTATTTATTTGTTTTTTTATTACTGTTTTTATTTATTTACTTTAGGATTCTGAATAAAAAGTATCTATGTCCAAAATTATTTCCTACCGCTTCATTCTGGAATTAACATTATTTTCCAAGTTTTTATAATTAATCTTGATTTTAAGAGTAATGACCAAAGAGTGCAGAAAATCAGAAGTGTAACAACTTCTCTCTAAGTACTGACATCCTGGGAATACTTCCACTAAAATATGATCTCTGTATTAAACCGGCATTGTGTGATTATATTTTTAGAATGCCGCTGCATGCTATATACAGAGGAGATGCATAGCTTCCCTACTAGTTTAGTTTGTATTATCGTTTAATTAGTCAGTCTTGAAGGAGGAGATTTTTATCCATAGAGAAATCTAATTTTACGGTTGTCAATATATCAACAGTAATAAAGAAAAATTATGTTCTAAGCCCCAAGAGAGAAAAAAAATCTAGTTTCTTTTTATTTAACTTCCCTACAGTTGGTACTTTTAAATCTTAAAATGATAACAAAACAACACTAGCTTGAGCTCTCTAGCTATTTAGTACAGGCTATTTGTTGTGGCAAATATTATTCAATTATCAGTCTTTGATTTGAATGTAGGACATAAAAGGCAAAATATATATCTGATCTAAATGGGTATTCCAGAGAACTCATACAAGTTGCACTAGGACTAATTTTGTCCCCACAGTTTCATGAGCAATAATCACAATTTTTGGCATTTACTCACTTTGTTGAAATGTTGGCTTGTTGTCATTAATGTCAGAGAGGTTGATGGTTACAGTTGTTGTGCCTGAAAATCCACCCATTTGCCCAACCATATCTTTGGCTTGGATAATGACAAAATGTTGCTCCTTAGTTTCTCTGTCCATTTGGGAAGAAATTCTAATGACACCTGAAAGATACAGATAACTAAGCACATTATTTACAATGTCTGACCATATACTGTATTAAGAGTATAAAACAAAGCATCGGTTTCAGTTCTACTAAGAGGTCTCTCAGTTCCTAACATCTGGGGCTCGTCTACATTGGCCCCTTTTCCGGAAGGGGCATGGTAATTTTTGAGATCGTAATAGGGAAATCCGCGGGGGATTTAAATATCCCCCGCAGCATTTAAATAAAAATGTCTGCCGCTTTTTTCCGGCTTTTAGAAAAGCCGGAAAAGAGCGTCTACACTGGCCAGATCCTCCGGAAAAAAGCCCTTTCAAAGTAGGAATAAGAGATCCTCCGGAAAAGGGCTTTTTTCCAGAGGATCTGGCCAGTGTAGACGCTCTTTTCCGGCTTTTCTAAAAGCCGGAAAAAAGCGGCAGACATTTTTATTTAAATGCCGCGGGGGATATTTAAATCCCCCGCGGATTTCCCTATTACGATCTCAAAAATTACCATGCCCCTTCCGGAAAAGGGGCCAGTGTAGACGTAGCCCTGTAGTCTGAGTTTTTTCTTCAGTTCCTACACCCTTGCTTTGTGCCACCTTCCCATTCCTCCTTATTGCTTCTTTATTTTTCCCTGCACCTGCCATCCCTTCCCTCATGCCAAGGGCTCTATGTGACTCCTCTGCACCATGCCAGAGTCTCCTATGCCAGGGCTCTATATGAAACCCTATTCCTCCATGTTAAGGATTTATGTGCCCCCCTCTTTTGAATATCACTCATTCTCTACCCATGCCATTTTAAATTATATTGGGAGGTTGGACAGAAATGGGATGGGGTTATGCTCAAAGGTGTTAACTGGCGCCATCAATCTGTGGTTTAATCATTATATAATAGCAGAGATGCTTGAAGCTGGGTCTCTGCTAAAGAGAGGAAAGGTGGGAGGAACACATGTACTCCCATGCTCCCCCAAAACAATGAGTTCCCGATTATTGGTTCCTAGAATATTCCCTGAAGTTTTGAAATTAATCAGATGCTGTGCTGAAAAATTGTTATATTACATACATATAGATAAACAGACAAATCAGACAAATGCCATCAAGTTTTTGAATATGTGTCCATAGCCAATAACATACACACTAATTAGTTCAGAGCATATGTAGCATTGTGTTCAGAGTTAGGAGTTCTTGTTTTATATGTTCCTGAGTATCCCACAATCTCTTTTTCCCCTTTAGTAAGTCATTTATCTTTCTGTGCTTCAGCTTACTCATCCCAGAAATAATAATAATAATAATCTACCTACTTCAAAAAGGTATTAAGACATAAACAATGTTGGTTAAATTTTATTTGAGGTGGTAAGCATAAAACAATGTAGACTTATTATAAGTCCTGATATTTAAGGTTTTCATCGTTAGCATTATTGAACCAATTTTATATGTGTCTTAAATATAGGGATGTATCTGAAATGTCTCGCAGGCTGAGAATTTCTTAGATTTATGTGAAATGCATTCCATTTTATTTAATGAAGTGACTATGGGTACCATCCAAAAACAACTGAGATAAATGTGACTCATTACATTGAATTAAATGGTCTCTAAATCAGCCCTTAAGGCCTTGATCTTGCACTAATCAAATCAATAGGGGTTTTTCCATTGACTTGTGCAGGAGCAGGATCAAGCCCTAAATTAAGAGACATTAGGATACTACACTTGTGGGAGCTATCACAGACTAGAGTGGTTGGTAGATTGATCTGAGGAAATTATATTTGTGCTGCCCTGAGCTAATATGATTACGATCTATTGTATTTTTTATCGGACATTCAGATATTTTAGGAGAGTTCATGAATGAAGTTTGGGTTATAGGAAAAACTAGCAATACCTGTCTTTGGCTCCACAGAGAAGTAAGGCTGTCCTTGTAAAATACTGTATAGCAGACGGGCACTATTGCCATAAGAAGGATCATCTCCATCTGTAGCTGTTACCTGTATCACTGAAGTACCTTAAAAGAAGTGAAATCAGATGTAGATCTATAGTCATAGTTATAGTTATATTTGTTTAAAATGAAATGACTGCTTGATATCTAAATAAAACCATTCTCTCTTGGCATATCTACAGCTTTTTACAGTATCAGATCCTTCTCCTCTCCAATACATCTGTTAGTCTATAAGGTGCCACAGGACTCCTTGTAGCTTTCTCCTCTCATCTTTTTCTGCATCTTTCTTTTACCTGCTTAATTGAATAAAAATATATATAGTTTTGAACCAGTATCTCTTCTTCTCTCATCTTTTTCTACATCTTTCTTTTACCCATTTCACTGAATATAAATCAATTCATACTCTATGGAAACAACCCTGGATACTTCAGTCCTAGCAAACTACCACCCAGTGGCCATCTAAATGCTAATATTCTAATCCTTGTATAATCTGGATTCAGGCCAGGAGAAGGAATAGAATCTGCCTTAATGGCACTGAGGGATGATCTCCTACTATCCCTGGATAGAAGACAGGCATCCATTCTCATCTTCTTGGACATTTCTGCAGCATTCAACACTGTTGATCACAAGATTCTGCTATATTATGAGAGAGCTGGCAGGGGTTCAAGGGAATGGATTTATATGATTTGAGTTGTTCCTGGAGGAATGCACCTAATGAGTAATGATGGTCACTGCACCTCTACCACTGGACCTTTTACTTGTGCAGTGACACAAAGATCAGTCTTTTCTCTGGTTATTACACGTTGAGTGTGTAATAACCACTCAGTGTGCATAAATCACTGAGTGACCTGTTGAGATCAAAATGTAAATGCCAGCAATATGCTGCTGATACACAGTTGTACCTAACCTTCAACATATATGACCATATCACAACCATCACCAAAAAGCCCCCGTGCTTGGATGAGATCAGCTTTTTGATGAAGAAAATTGGCTGAAGCTATGGCTGATCAAGACAGTAGTGATGCTGGCGGGTAGAGGACAGAACTTTGAAGAGTTTGCAACCACAGCGCATGCACAATTGGTCAGTTCAGTCTGTAGTCAGTTCAGTCTATGGAGGAGTATCCTTACATTCGTTTTTGAGGCTGAGCTCTCACATATTAGCATCTACACAGAAGACTTTCTACTCCATCAGGAAGTAAGGACCATTAAATACCTCATAATATTTTTGTTTCAAGTGTAAGGCTCTTGTCTTTGACTTTTGCATATATGTACATAAACATGTAGTCCCATCCACTCCTATGATTCTGAAAGTGGCCCACTCTCATATCATACATTAGAAAAATTGAGGACAATATACAATATTTGCCAACACAGAGATAAAAATCCCACTGTAAAGTCATAATTAATCTTTTGTTTTAATATAAATTGAAAAGGAGAATAGAACCTGTACAGAGGCTGAAAAAGAGAAGACATATTAAGCCTTCTATTGTGGCCTATTTTTGGAATATACACTATTCCATTCTCTTTCTCTGCACAAGCTGAGGACATAAAATGGTTAGAAGTAAAGTATAGTGTATTACCTCAAGAGGACATCAATCTAGTTCCCTGCAATCATGACAGGACTAAATACTCTCAAGACCATTACTGACAGGTGTTTTCCTAACCTGCTCTGATATATCTCCAATGATGGAGATTCCACAACCTTCCTTATCATTTTATTCCAGTGCTTAACCATCCTGACAATTAGGAAGTTTTCCTAATGTCCACCCTAAACCTCCCTTGTTACAATTTTTAAGCTCATTGCTTCCTGTCTTATCTTCAGAGGTTAAGAACATTTTTCTCCTTCCTCATTGTAATAACCATTTATGTACTTGAAAACTCTTCTCATGCCTCCTCTCAGTTTTCTCTTCTCCAGACTAAACAAACTCTCTTTAAAAAAATCTTCTCCCATAGATCATGTTTCTTAGACCGTTAATCATTTTTGTTGATCTACTCTGGACTTTCTCCAATTTATCCACATCTTTCTGAAATGTGGTACCCAGAACTGCACACAATCTCCAGGTGAGGCCTAATCAGCAAGGGATAGATAATTTGGGGTGTGTCTACACAGCAGGGCTTAACTCAAAATAAGCTATGCAAATTCAGCTATGTCAATTGCATTATTTTGAAAGAGGGAGTATCTACACAGCACTTATTTCAAAACAGAGCACTTTTCCTCCAACTTCCCTTACTCCTCGTCCAATGAGAGTTACAGGAGTTAGAGTAAGAAGTCCTCCACCTTGACATTATTTCACCATTATTTTGAAATAGCTGCCTGCTATGGAGATATGAACTAAATTATTTTGAAATAACACTAGTTATTTCCAAGTAATGTTTCTGTGTAGACATAGCCTCTTCTGTTCATCCCTCTGGGGCACCTGATACTGACCATTGTCATTAGGATACTGGATTATATGGACCTTTGATCTGACCCAGTATGACTGTTCTTATGTTAACAGTTTTTCAACCAGTTATGCACCCAAATTATAGCAGCTCCAGATAGTGAAATTCAAACTATGTATGTAGATATGCTGCTTAATAAACTACTGGAAGATGGTCAGGTACTTTGGTGATGAGTGTGGTATAATAACCCATATAAATTAGGAGAGAATAATACCCTATGCCCTATTTCTAACCATTTCATGTACCCAACTAGTGCACCGAGAGAATGATATAGTTTACATTCCCAAAATAGGCCATAATAGCAGTCTTAATATGTCTTCTCTTTTTCAGCCTCTTTTTCAGGTTCTATTCTCCTTTTCAGTTTATATTAAAACAAAAGATTAATTGTTACTTTCCAGGGGATTGTTATGTCTGTGCTGGCAAATATTGTATATTGTCCTCAGTTTTTCTAATTTATTATATGAGAATGGGCCACTTTCAGAATTATTTTCCTTTGGAAGTTTTAAATTGTTTTATTAAAATGCTCTATATAACAAAAGAAAAGAAAACAAAGCAAAACAAAAGACGAATAGTGTGTGAACCTTTAATTTAAAACCTACACAGAGGCTGACAGAAATAAACTGTTAACAAGCAAAGCAGCCAGGAAAGAGAATAAGACTCTGATAACATTTTATATCCTTGAGGCCTTTAATGAGCCTTTTCTACTGCAAAAGAGATAGCAAAATCAATCTGCAGAACACTATTTCATCTGTAGTTGGGAATCAGTCATGTCCTAGATCCAAAATTGACAACATCCCCATGGGCCATCCATGAGGTTATCCTTACAAAAAATATTCCTCTGCATTATCATTTTATAAAATAATGATTATGTTTATCTTGTTTCTTAACTGACTTCTGCATAAAAATACCCCTCTTGAGGAAAAAACAAGACCTAGAGCCATTTTCCATGGCTTTCTGACATATGATCACAGCATCACATCTTATCATAAGACAGTCTCTCCTGTTGCATGTTTTTCTCTGATAATTAAGTCAGCAACACCTGGAGGGTTTGGGGTCACTAGTAAAAAATGCAGAATCTTCTCAAAATATTTTGCTCCAAGAGGAGGCCTGTCTCTGGATACTGACATACTCTTTTAGAAGCATCTCAGACTAAAGGTTGTGTGTAACTTAGCAAGTCTGGAGTGAAGTGCTGTTCTTGTCCTATTGACTTTATGAGGAGCTCTGTGTTCAAAATGTGCCTATAATATCAATTTTGGTAGTGAAACTAATGGGGGAAATGGAGAGGAGCGAGAACCCCCACTGGTGGCCTTTAGATGTATATGTGGCATTTTTTCTAGAATATTCTGCAAGGGCCAATCTACCTATTGGCAAATGAGGCAGATGCTTAGGACAGCACATTTTAGGGCCTCTTAGGGGCAGAAATGGGATCAGTGGCTGTGATGATGGGGGGGTATGAAGCTGGTGGGGCTGCCCAGTGCAGGTTTTGGCTGGGGCTCTAAGGAGACAAAATGGTCTCTCTGCTGGGCTGGTGGAAAGGTGCTCCGACCCCCTTTCCAGTGCTTCAATGGGCAATAAGCATCCACCAAATAGGCTCCACCTGCTGAGGAAGCACTCTCACTCCTTCCTCAGTCAGTTCCTCCCCCCCCCCCCCCCCGCAGCAAATAAGATTATGGCACCAGGTAAGTCATACAAGGAACAGCTCTGAGCTGTTCAGCACCTGGATCTGAGGTTGGGATTCTGGTTATATGTGCAGTCACCCATTATACTCTGTGTTGGTGTAGAACTTTACCTGTGGCTGTGTACTCACTCTTGGTGCCCCAGCTGCTGTGGCCACCACCCTGGGCTCATGCTAGAGCTGCTGGGTGGACAGGCAAGGGAAGGAACCGGGTGTGTGGATTGTGGGAGGACAGGCAGAGGGCCCCATTCTGGATAACTGAGGGTATGTCTACACTACCCTCCTAATTCGAACTAGGAGGGTAATGTAGGCATACCGCACTTGCAAATGAAGCCCGGGATTTGAATTTCCCGGGCTTCATTTGCATAAGTGGGGAGCCGCCATTTTTAAAACCCCGCTGGTTCGAACCCCGTGCAGGGCGGCTACACGGGGCACGAACTAGGTAGTTCGAATTAGGCTTCCTAGTTCGAACTACCATTACTCTTCATGAGTAATGGTAGTTCGAACTAGGAAGCCTAGTTCGAACTACCTAGTTCGTGCCCCGTGTAGCCACGCTGCACGGGGTTCGAACCAGCAGGGTTTTAAAAATGGCGGCTCCCCGCTTATGCAAATGAAGCCCGGGAAATTCAAATCCCGGGCTTCATTTGCAAGTGCGGTATGCCTACATTACCCCGCTAGTTCGATCTAGAGGGGTAGTGTAGACATACCCTCAGTGCCTCCCAGGGCCTGACTGCAGAAACTAGATGTAGTGTGTGTCCTCGGCCCCAGGGAAGGGAGGAGACAATGAAGCATCGCAAAGAAAAGATGGGGAGTGCTATAATGGTGCTATATACACTTTTCTGTTGCTATTGAGAAATTTCAAAGATAAATTGACAGATTAATATTCAACAAGCACAAACATTTGAGGTTTTCAACTTCAGAAGCAACACTGTTCTTAAATAAGACTATAACTAGTTAGGGGTATATATACACTCAAGTACATAAATGTTAATTCAAAACAAGCTGTGATCTAGAAATAGAAGGTCACCAGAGATCAGTCTCACTTAAGCACTCCAGGCATATGAAAATCACTGTTAAGCATGAAAATGATGCAGCCCTTTTGAAGTAACCAAGTATTAATATTGACAAAAGCTACCACTGTGGATAATCCAGTGGATACAGTGTATGATTGATGCCATCTCTGAGACAGGAACCAAAATACAAACAGTAAAGCTCAGAAGTGTGCTGTTTTATGGGATTATATTTAATAAATCAGGGATATAAATACACAGAAAAAGAGATTGCTTATGTGACTGCAATATGATGATTACAGCCTATCGGGTCTTCTTCAGTTTCAGCCATGTTTTATTGTCTACACGTTTTATTTAAAAATGAATACATGCAGGTTTGATGAGTATGTCCAGTCCAGTCCAGTCCCTCTCGTTCTGTGTTGGTTCTGCTGCAGTATAAGAGTAGATAAGGGAGGGTTAATGGACCTGGAGCTCGAAAAGGTCAGGTGGGCTTTTCCAGGCCCAAATGCAGGGAATAAAAGGAGATGTAAGCAAGTAGTGGTAATCTAGTAAAGGTAGCCCACACTGAAGGTCAGGGTAAATGCAGCCTTCCAGCTTGAACCTCAGAATGAGGAGAACTTCTATTTTAAGACTTGGAATATATTTTTGAAAGGGGTCTTTATTTTGGGGGGCTTCTCACATCTTCCAAGGAAGGACATTCTCACCAGGGATTCAAGGTGGACTTGGTGCTGGGCAGCTCAACAGCACATTTTCTCCATGGTACCTTCTTTTCCAGTTTTGAGTTCCTTAGCTCAGATGGAAGGTATTTTCAACTGAATATTAAATTGTGTTACCAAAAGCAAGAAGTTACCGCAGTAGAATGGTACTTCATAAAGATGTTAACACAGACAGTTATGCCTGAATAAAAAAAATTGCAAATGTTAATATGCTCTTAGCATTCCTGAAAGAATAGAATAAATAATTTTTGCAGCTTTCTGCTTGGCATTATGAAATAAATCAGCAAATACAAGTATTATACTTTATACTAATGGGCTCACACATTTTTAAGACACTCTCTGAAGTTCCAGGAGTGAAAAAGACATAACTGATAGGCTAATCAGTATTGTTCAGAATGATGATTCCAGTTATGGAACTATCATTTATGCAGGAATGGAAGTATGGAAGGGACCATGAACTTGACTTTAGTATGCTGAAGATGCACGTTACTGAAATGTACCATCACTTTCACAGACTTGTGTCTTTGAATACAGCACAGTTAGAGTATATAGTACTGATACAACAGTGTGGACTCAAATATGTGTTTTATGTGCTTAAACGTAAATCTAGAAAATAAATCTATTTCCACTTTCTTTATGATACTACTCTAGAATCTACTTGGCTATGTCTACACTGGCATGATTTTCCAGAAATGCTTTTAACGGAAAAGTTTTCCGTTAAAAGCATTTTCGGAAAAGCGCCTCTAGATTGGCAGGACACTTTTCTGCAAAAGCACTTTTTGCGGAAAAGCGTCCGTGGCCAATCTAGACGTGCTTTTCCACAAAAAATCCCCGATCGCCATTTTTGCAATCGGGGATTTTTTGCGGAAAACAAATCTCTGCTGTCTACACTGGCCCTTTTGTGAGAGTTTTTCGGAAAAAGACTTTTGCCTGAACGGGAGCAGCATAGTATTTCTGCAAAACCACTGACAATCTTACATGAGATCGTCAGTGCTTTTATGGAAATTCAAGTGGCCAGTGTAGACAGCAGGTAAGTTTTTCCACAAAAGCAGATGATTTTGCAGAAAAACTTGCCAGTCTAGAAACACCCCTGGTGTACACTGCTTTCTGGTACTTGGATTGTTCTCCTTGTTATTGGTGTAACTATCAGTGTCATTTAGCTATTCTAACATATTAGGTAGCTACCGGAGAGTCATATGGGAGTATTTGTTTTCCTAACTCGACCTCCAAATCGACAAAAAATGTTATGTACGGAAATATCATTGCATCTGACTCTCATCCATCCTATAAGATGTACTGCATTTGTACGAGTTTAATAACACTATTTGAAGCACTTCATGTAAAATCATACCAAATGCCTGAGGAAAAACCACAGTCTTGTACTCTCAGAAGAGTCCATTTACTGATACATGTTTCATTTAGGATGACACTTGCATATAAAAGCCTAATCCAATTTAAATGCCTGAGATATGGGAGGTCTTAAAAATCATACTAACTTTTCTACTAATTTGCATTGATGTTAATATAAATATTGGCACTTGAACCTAACTTTGTGTTTAATTTTACAATGTATGTGTGACTGAGGGGATGGGGGGGGTCAGTGTTGGGAGCAGGGACATTCCGTATGCACACCAAGTAATGCATTATTGTCTTTGGTGATGCAGTGCTTGCTGTCCCCTTATTTTCCTTGGTCTGAGCTTGTCTGCCGACAGAGCACTCTTTTTCCAAAGCAGAAGATGCACAGCACAGAGCCATGTGGTGCTGATTGCTCACTGTGTGATGCCCAGATCTGAAGGGATCCTAAGCTAGAAGATATTAGCAAACTGACATGCTTAACTCAGCCAAGGGGAATTCTGTGTCTGCTGGGAGAAAAGAAAGAACTGGTGTGCTGAACTGGCATGCAAATGAGGTCACAGAACTTTGTTGTTTCCAGGTTGTCTAGAGGACGTTTTATTGGGACTGTTGTTTCGGGATGATGAAAAACTGAGTCAAATCTAGTCCAGGTCTACTTGCTTCATCCTGATTCAGGATAAAGCCCACACATACAATTTAGCTGCTGGTAGCCAGTATTTAACACCAGTCTATGTTCTAACGACAGTATGAGTGAGGGCATTGGGGCATGTCCAGCCAGTGTGTGTATGTGAGTTGTCTGTAGTGGTATAACTCCTGAATTGACCATGTTGTCACTATTGTAGGGGTTCCCACACCATGGGAAACTGCTTTATATGGGTAACCCAAGAACTGCAAGATTTGACTCAGGGTATGTCTACACTACAGCGCTAATTCGAACTAATGCGTCTAGAACTAAAAACTAGTTCGAATTAGCGTTTTGCTAATTTGAACTAGCATGTCCACATTAAGTGGACCCTGAACCGGGCTTAAGGATGGCCGGAAGCAGTGCCGGCAGGGCAT
This sequence comes from Pelodiscus sinensis, assembly GCF_052426305.1. Lineage (NCBI taxonomy): Eukaryota > Metazoa > Chordata > Testudines > Trionychidae > Pelodiscus > Pelodiscus sinensis. The sequence goes on from NC_143053.1 coordinate 92,204,781, forward strand.
CAGAGGAGGACTTAGAGCGTGGAGATGCTGTCTCAGGCTAGCCGAGGGCTGCGCTTAAAGGGTCCCGACCCACACCCCAGACAGACAGTTCTCAGGGGTGCCCTGCTTGCAAACCAGTCCTGGCTTGGAGTGCTCGGAGTGCCCACACTGGGCACATCACAGCACTCGGCCATCAGCCCGGCTGCACTTGCCTCAGGCTGCCATCTGCGGAGAGGGGGCAATCGGGGGGCTGCAGGAGAGCTTCAACCCGCAGAAGCCCACAGAGCCAGCCCAGTCCTCCCCATCGGGGGCTCGTACCCCATTCCTCCCTCACCTCCTTCCACTTACCCTTCCCTAGCCCCTTTTCTTGATGTACAAAATAAAGGACAATTGTGTTCAAAAATGGAATCTGTCTTTATTGAACAAAACTGGGGGAGACTGGGAAAAGGAGGTGGGACAGGGGAAGAGACAGGCTGGGAGAGGGGAGGGCAACTACAATGATCAGGGGCTGGGAACAGGTCCCATATGAAGACAGGCTAAAGAGACTGGGACTTTTCAGCTTAGAAAAGAGGAGACGGAGGGGGGACAGGATAGAGGTCTCTAAAAGCAGGAGTTGGGTGGAGAGGGTGCATACAGAAAAGTTCTTCATTAGTTCCCATAAAGAAGGACTAGAGGACAGCAAAGGAAAGGAATGGGTAGCAGGCTTCAAACTAGTAACAGAAAGTTGTTCTTCACAAAGCAAAGAGTCAATCTGTGGAACTCCTTGCTGCAGGAGGCTGTGAAGGCTAGAACTAGAACAGAGTTTAAAGGGACGTGAGATCAAGTCATGGAGGTTGGGTCCATGGAGTGCTATTAGCCAGGGGGTAGGAGTGGTGTCCCTGTCCAAGGTTTGTGGAAGGCTGGAGAGGGATGACACGAGACAAATGGCTTGGTCACTGTCTTCGGTCCATCCCCTCCAGGGTCCCTAGGGTTGGCCGCTGTCAGCAGACAGGCTACGGGGTTAGATGGACCTTTGGTCTGACCCAGGATGGCCATTGTAAGCTCAGGGATCAGGGTCGGGGGTCTGAGTGGACCCCCTTGATTTTCATGCACACCTGCTCCTGGGTGGTCAGGCTGACAGCTCTCCTGCCCTAGACGGCCACTTTCCTGTGCCTAATGCGGAGATCGTGGACGAGGTCCATGATGTCTGCACTAGCCCAGGCGGGTGCCCGCCTCTTGCGGTCCCGGGCAAGCTCCCGGGAGCCACCAGCCTGGTCCCGGGAAGAGGGGGAGGGCTGAGGAGCATCGGGTGGGTGGCTCGAGCCGTGCCAGGTGCAGGGTCTGCTGGCTGGGTGCTGGCAGGCTTGCACCTGGCATGGGCACTGTAGCCAGCCTGTGCCCCTTTAAGGGGTCCGGGGCCGGGAGGGGGGCATATGAGTTTCCCTGGTGTTGGCCAGAGTGGCCACCAGGGAAACCTGGGGAGGGCTAGCCTCCCACTAGTTCGAATTAAGGGGCTACACACCCCTCAATTCGAACTAGCTAGTTCGAACTAGGCTTAATCCTCGTAAAATGAGGTTTACCTAGTTCGAACTAAGCACTCCGTTAGTTCAAATTAAGTTCGAACTAACGGAGCGCTAGTGTAGCACCTATGAAAGTTAGTTCGAACTAACTCTGTAGTGTAGACTTACCCTTAGATTTATATTCATGACTCTGGATGATCAGAAGACCATGAATCTGTCACTTCTGTAAATCAAGGCTCCCTCCAAGAGAGATGCATGCAGAGAATCTTCTCAGAGATTTGTCAGTCAAGTAAGTTTGGGGGAGTTTACTTCTGTTTTGGGGAGAATATGGGCAGTAGATCTGTAAAATTTCTTTGGCACCGTCAACATACAAGTACCTCCTACATGATCTTGGGAGAATATCTTAAAAGTTTAAAAAAAAAAAACAACAACTTTTAACCAGATGTGTTATTTAATTGATTTTAAGCTAGAATCCTGTGATATACTAGAGGGGAAATATATGGGGGTATGTCTACACTAGAAAGTTAGTTCGAACTAACGGACGTTAGTTCGAACTAACTTTCCTATGCGCTACACTAGCGCTCCGCTAGTTCGAATTTGAATCGAACTAGCGGAGCGCTTAGTTCGAACTAGGTAAACCTCATTTTACGAGGACTAACGCCTAGTTCGAACTAGCTAGTTCGAACTAAGGGCTGTGTAGCCCTTTAGTTCGAACTAGTGGGAGGCTAGCCCTCCCCAGGTTTCCCTGGTGGCCACTCTGGCCAACACCAGGGAAACTCTATGCCCCCCTCCCGGCCCCGGACCCCTTAAAGGGGCACGGGCTGGCTACGGTGCCCGTGCCAGGTGCAAGCCTGCCAGCACCCAGCTAGCAGACCCTGCACCTGGCACGGCACAGAGCCAGCCACCCGATGCCCCCCAGCCCACCCCCTCTTGCCAGGACCAGGCTGGCAGCTCCCGGGAGCTTGCCCTGGACCGCAAGAGGCGGGCACCTGCCTGGGCTAGTGCGGACATCGTGGACCTCGTCCACGATCTCCGCACGAGGCACAGGAAAGTGGCCGGCTAGGGCAGGCGAGCTGCCAGCCTGGCCACCCAGGAGCAGGTGTGCATGAAAATCAAGGGGGTCCACTGAGACCCCCGACACTGAGCCCTGAGCTTACAATGGCCGTCCTGGGTCAGACCAAAGGTCCATCTAGCCCAGTAGCCTGTCTGCCCACAGCGGCCAACCCTAGGGACCCTGGAGGGGATGGACCGAAGACAATGACCAAGCCATTTGTCTCGTGCCATCCCTCTCCAGCCTTCCACAAACTTTGGGCAGGGACACCACTCCTACCCTCTGGCTAATAGGACTCCATGGACCCAACCTCCATGACTTGATCTCACTTCCCTTTAAACTCTGTTCTAGTTCTAGCCTTCACAGCCTCCTGCAGCAAGGAGTTCCACAGGTTAACTATTTGCTTTGTCAAGAACAACTTTCTCTTACTAGTTTCAAGCCTGCTACCCATTCCTTTCCTTTGGTGTCCTCTAGTCCTTCTTTATGGGATCTCAGGAAGAACTTTTCTGAATGCACCCTCTCCACCCAACCCCTGCTTTTACAGACTTCTATCCTGTCCCCCCTCCGTCTCCTCTTTTCTAAGCTGAACAGTCCCAGTCTCTGTAGCCTCTCTTCATCTGGGACCTGTTCCCAACCCCTGATCATGTTAGTTGCCCTCCCCTCTCCCAGCCTTTCTCTTCCCCTCTCCCACCTCCTTTTCCCAGTCTCCCCCAGTTTTTTTCAATAAAGACAGAGTCAATGTTGGAAGAAACGTTATCTTTATTTTGTACATCAATAAGAAGGGGGGCTAGGGAAGGGCAAGTGGAAGGAGGTGAGGGAGGAATGGGGTACGAGCCCCCGATGGGGAGGACTGGGCTGGCTCTGCGGGCTTCTGGGGGTGGAAGCTCTCCTGCAGCCCCCCAATTACTCCCTCTCCCCAGATGGCAGCCTGCGGCAAGTGCAGCCGGGCTGATGGCCGAGTGGTGTGATGTGCCCAGTGTGGGCACTCAGGGCACTCCAAGCCAGAACTTCTTTGCAAGCGGGGCACCCCTTAGAACTGTGTGTCCGGGGTGGGGGTCGGGACCCTTTAAGCGCAGCCCTCGGCTAGCCTGAGACAGTATCTCCATGCTCTAAGTCCTCCTTTTATGCCCTGCCGGCACTGCTTCCGGCCATCCTTAAGCCCTGTTCAGAGTCCACTCAATGTGGACTTACTAGTTCGAACTAGCAAAACGCTAGTTCGAACTAGTTTTTAGTTCTAGATGCGTTAGTTCGAACTAGCTTAGTTCGAATTAACTAATTCGAACTAAGTTAGTTCGAACTAGCGCTGTAGTGTAGACGTACCCTAAAAGACTAGCCAATTAGCCTATCATAAGATGGGATTTTCAGGTCTTCTCTCGTGAGATCTCTCACTCTGTCTCTGTCTCCGTCTCTCTCTCTCTCTCCTCCTACTGCCTCCCCCTCCCCTCTCAGTTCTCCTCCTCCTCCTCCTGCCTCTTTCTCCCCTCCGTCTCTCCCTGCCCCCCTTCCACTTCCCTCCCACCGTGGGACTTGGCTGAGTGCTACATGCTCAGCCGGGCTGCCACGAGGGTGGGGGGCGGAGGGGTGACGTACACAGCCAGGGGGTGGGGCCGTGTACGTCATCGTCCTCCCTTCCTCTCCTACCCTGGGGGAGCCCAAACAGCCCCTTGCACTGCTGGATCCCTTGGCAGCCCGGTGCAGAGCTCTGCCGAACCTCCATGGAGAGAGGGGAAGGGTGTCGGGGCGCTGACGTACATGGCCAGGGGACACAATCAGCATTACAGACTCACAGACAATGGCTACTATATATATGATGACTCAGGGGATTGGTTATAGGCATTTGAGCATTTTATTTTACACATTCAATTTCTATCCCAGATCAGTAATGATTTTAACATCCCCTAAAAGCAGATTGTTGGACTATTTGAAATAAGGTGATATTTTCAAAAAACTTCCTAGGGAACTGGTATTCTCTTTCCTCCTCTCCCCTCCCTCCCCCCACACACATACCCTTATGTCCCCCACAATCTATAACTGGTCCTAACTAGTACCTTTCTTGGCAGACTCAGCCAAAAGATCAAGGCTCAAGTTTATTCCTGTGGAGATGTAACCATGCTATATTCCTCAGTGTTGGTGTTTATTAGCAGGGCAGAGCAGGAAAGCTTTCACAACTGCATCCTTTTTGTAGCTTTGAAGGATGACACATGGATATTGAGCCAGAGACTTGGATGGTATAAAGTGGAATTGTGTCATTGATCTGAAGACCTGGCCTACAATCTTTTGAGCTGTCAGGCTAGCACTTTTCCTGGACACAAATTTAATTGTCACATAATTGATGGAAACAAATATATAAGTAACATACAAAATGGTAATATATACATGTAAACTCGGGAAACAGAGGAAAATAAAATATTTCTTATTAATTTGATATTTGTATCAAGTGTGTAGCCATTTCTAAACATCAATTACAGTGTAAGGGCCAATTCTAGGTTTATACTGGCATCCATACAAACCTAAATGGAGGGGTCTGAAGGCCAAAAGGCTGTGGATGTGGATGTGGATGTGGCCAAGAACAGCCCCCGAAAGTAGTCATCAATGTCAGGACATGAGTGCAGCCTAGTGGTAAGAGATATTCTGATTAAGTGCTTCTCTGAATAGCATTCATTAGTTGGGTCTTTTGGATCCCTGGATGTAGAATGAAAATGCTCCTTTTATGGGAAGCTCAAATGTGTGTCAACTGGCTTCTCAGAGTAGATTATCATGTTATACTTTGAAATATATCCAGGGATATCATGTTATACTTTGAAATATATCTACTCTATCCAAAACCCACTGACCACAATTTAATAATGGTCCATTATAGAGGTGACATAATTTACACAGCAGATGAGAGCTGGGGTTCAGGTGGGTGTTACACTGATAAATGTACACTGTGGGTGATAAATGGTTATTTACTGATAGATAAGATGGCTGTCAAAATAACATAACAGGGATTTCATATAAATCAAAACAAATGGAGATAGTTTCCATCTACTCACACTGACATTAAATCCTTAAAGAATGTATGTATAGTAAAACCATTATAACCAATAACCATTTGAACACACACACACACACACACACACACACACACACACTCTCTCTCTCTCTCTCTCTCTCTCTCTCTAATTTACTACTAAGTGTATTTAACTAAATATGACTGTAAATAAAGAAAAAACTATCTCTTGGTATGTACAAGTTGCTATCATATAGGTTATTATTATTATTATTGTTATAATTATTATTGTTAGTTTGGAGTTCCCCTTTCCCTATATATTTCACTATGTGCTGTCTAATACACGGTCTTTGAGCCCTAAGTGCCTCTCATGCCTTCCTGAAAAGTGGTGCTTCCTTGCAGGGTTGCCCATTAAACCAGACCCACAGGATCTGAAGGATGTATGGTTCTCTTGTTCCTCCTGACTCTGGGATATTTAAGAGATGCCCAGATCCAATGCTCAGAAGCCTAGAGGAACGGATGCTCAGGAACATACCATTAAACACACAGGGTGGGTCTAAACTTGCCAGCTGTCTACACTGGCCGCTTGAATTTGCGCTGTACAAAATCAGTGCTTCTTGCGCAAATACTTTCATGCTCTCGCTCGGGAAAAAGCCCTCTTGCGCAAGAATACTTGTGCAAGAGGGCCGTGTAGACAGGGAAGAACTGTTTTGCACGAAAAAACCCCGATGGCTAAAATGGTGATCGGGGCTTTCTTGCACAAAATCACGTCTAGACTGGCCACGGATGCTTTTGCGCAAAAGCATTTTTTGTGCAAAAGCATCCATGCCAATATAGACGCACTTTTGCGGAAATACTTTTAATGGAAAAACTTTTCCGTTAAAAGTATTTCTGCAAAATCATGCCAGTCTAGATGCAGCCACACTGATTTGAGCAGCAAGCTTTCAATTCAGGGGACCTTCTCCTGTACTTCTGCCTGTCTTGCTCAACCTCAGCCTGTCCACTCAGTCACGGTTTCTCTCCTTGCCAGTTTCTCTCCATCCCTCTGTCTGCCCTTCCTCTCATCCTGTCTCTCTCAGTTAACTCGCAGACTTTGTTTCTGTCTCTCTCTCAGACTGCCGCTTTTTATAAGAAAAAGGTACTATTGTTTTTTCAGAAGAGGCTTTTCTGAAATTTGGCCCATCTACTCTGGGCCAAATTTCAGAAAAACCTCCTCTTTTGAAAGAGCCTTTCTTCCTTGTGAAACGAGGAAGACAGGACTTCCAAAGGAGTGCGTCTGCTCTTTTGCAAAAAATGTTGGAAGAGCAGATGAGTTCCCTGGATACAGTAGAGTTTTTCCAGGATATCTCCAGTATCCCGGAAAAAGTCCTGTAGTCTAGTCATAGCCTCATCTCCCTACCTTTGTCCCTCCATCATCCCCCTCTTCTCCTCCCACTTTCTCTGGGGGAGAGGATGGGAACAATGACAGTGCACTCACTTGAAATCATATTTCCCAATTTAGGGTCGAAGCCCTTTATTCTATTTACATGAAGGAAGCACTGCATGCTGGCCTCCAAACTAAATTTCTCCTGCTTGGAAGCTGAGATCCAGACTAGCACAGGAAATTGTAGTTTATATCTCCCTGTAAGGCTGAGACAAATTCAGTGAAGCTGTCCTAACAGTAAATGAGTAATGCTCAATGACACATAGCTTTTATTCCCTTTTATTATCACTAATGTTATTTAAGTAATGACCTTATTAATTCACAGTTTTACCTGGCACAATATTTTACTTTATTTTCAATATTATTTGCAATTGAAATAGCTGAAGTAGAGGAAGGTGGTAATTAGCAGGGCTTGTTGAGTAAATTTTAAAGGATCCAATTTTTCATGACTTTCAGGATTATTTGGATATGACAAACCTGCTCATTTGTGCTAGTTGCTTTCTTTCCCCTCCCCCCCCCCTTTTTTTTGTCAGAAGGGTGTCTTTACTTATTACTTTTGGTACCAATCATACAGCCATATTCCAAATCCTGCCTGACCCAACATAGAGATGCAGGGACAAAGAGAATATAAATTACCTTCAAGATCCCTCCCCTCTCCAAGGGGCAGGAAAAATGTCAGTTCAGTCCTTAAGGAACTCAGGGATGGTTCCCTTATTGCACCTCAAGGGCATAATTCACCCTGAATGGAAGGGAACTGACAAGCGAGAATTAGAGAACATTGTACTCTCATTGCACACCCAAGAGATTGGGAAGTAATTGTATCTTTAGATGGTGTAGCTCCACACTACCCCAGTGCATCTGATACAATCCCCAGCATAAGTCAAACTATGATACTTAAAATCTGACATTTAATTACAGGGGAAATAGTGACCACGCATGATGTGAATGCCGTTATTTTCTGTTCCATTTACATTACATGGCAATGTGTATTACATGGAGTGGAATGAAAGAGTAGGATGTAATCAGTACACAAACTCAGAGTGGCCTGAAAGAGATTATTAAGTAATTTTCATTTATTTTGAATTCATCTTTATGTACTGAGAAGAGTCAATAGGCCCCTTGCGGTGTAAATGTATACTGTTAGTTTTCCATGAATAAAAGCTTGAAGAGCAGATGGTTTGTGTCTACTAAAGATAATAGATAGGACTTTTTGAGAGATGTACTAGCAAACTTTAAATTTGAATGTTGTATTCTGTTTCCCTCATAGGAATGGCCATACTGGGTCAGACCAAAGATCTATCTAGCCCAGTATCCTGTCTTCCAAGAGTGGCCAATGCCAGAAGCCCCAGAGGGAGTGAACAGAATAGGGAATCATCAAGTAATCCCTCTGCTGTCACCCATTCCCCGCCTCTGACAGGGGCTAGAGACACCATTCCTACCTATCCTGGCTAATAGCCATTGATGGACCTAACCTTCATGAATTTACTTAGTTCTTTCTTGAACCCTGTTAATGTCCTGGTCTTTACAACCTCCTCTGGCAAGTAGTTCCACAGGTTGTATGAAGAAAAACTTCCTTTTGTTCATTTTAATTGTTCCTTCAATTCTCCTTTTCAACCTCAAATAGAGACAGTATTCTGTCCTGAAAGGTCAAATTTTTATGTCCTGATATTCAATAGCTACTGTTTTCAAGCCTAGAAGTTGTCTGTTTTCTCTGGCATCTGAAGGGATGTATCCATAACTATATATCTGCTCATTACCACAATGATTTTACAGAAACTTATGCACATGAAACTATCCATGTGCTTAAAAGTCAACATGCCTGTGGGTTCAACAGGACTATCCACATAATAAAGCCAAGGCTACATTATAAGTTATTGCAAGTTCACAACTCCCTTTCTCAATGTAAAAGGACTCTGTAAATTGGATATAAATATTGTAAAATAATATAACTGTTCAGCAAGGTGTGGAAAACGAGTTTGGTTCTTGACTTTCTTTACCTTCAGGAGACATCTCTGGAATGGTGACTTCATAAGGTCCACCCAAGAACTTTGGTTCATGATCATTGACATCCTGAACTTTGATGATAAATTCTGACTCAGGTTCAACAGGCAGTTGGGTATTCCTGTTAATAGCCTGTGCTCTTAGAGTGTAGAAGGGTTTCTCCTCTCGGTCAAGTTTCTGTGTCACATGAATTATACCATTATATTCATCAATAGTAAAAATGCTTCCAGCTCCATCCCCAGTCAAAATATATTTGAAAGTGCCATCGTGTTGGTCAGAATCAGACTTCAGCTATAAGAAAAAAACATCTATTTATTGTCTGGGTAACAAATAAAATAATCATAGTTCTTTTGTTTAGACCTATATGAATCTGATTAAAAGCGAGCATTTATTGGGTTGTATAGTAAGTGGAGGTTATAAGGTATTGCAATATGTCTATCCAACCATGGAGCAGTTATTGTTGAGTTATGGCCACTACTGAGATATACTATTAGTTTTAGCTTAACTTTAAACATAAATTAATTTCAACTGAAGTTAGTTGAATATATCCAGATGTATGAGTGCTTTGATGAATACCTATGTAACAGGATACTGAAGAGGTAAAAAACATTTTTTCCAAACTATTTTACTGCATATGAGAACAATAGGCATCTCTCTCTCTCTCTCCCTCACACACACACACACACACACACACACACACACACACACACACACACACAAATCTAAAGAGTGTCACTTTGCTTATACAGCAATACTAAATGGATACAAAGTCATCTGAGAACAGAAAGATGGAGTAAATCTGTGTTGCTTCTTTTGAAATAAATGATTGCTGTTTCTCATTTTTACAAGGTGATCTCTGTTCCCTTAGCTAAGACTAGGTTTATGATAAGCTTTCGACTAATCAGACTGAGCCATGGGGACCATTTTGGTCTATCCGCACTTGTTCATGCAGTCATGATTATTTTCTTAGTATTAACACTAGCTAATAGCATTTTTGTCACCGTTTATGCAGTTTTAACATGCCAAGGATCTGTAATTATGGTATTATTAGAACAACAATTTCCAACATGTCCTTTATTTTATAATGTTCCATTTATTTCCTTTTGACTTTGAATAATAAATAGTGCCCATGCATAGGCTCTGAGCACACTGCCAATTATATACAATTAAAAATTCAGTCTTAGTCTCAGTCATTTCATTGCTTCTGCCATGCAGCAGCTCCAAATACAAATTTCAACCCATTAGCTAATGCTTCACTGTTCCCTACTTATCCATAAAAACCAATGAAACAAACGTGTTGTATATCTCACCCTGAAAGTTGACAACTCCCAGCTATTTGGGGCCAGCGAAACGAAGGCTTAGTCTTGCGAAGAATTAATTCTTAGTCATTCTAGTCTCTTTTATGTCAAAGGGGAACATAAATCAGGGCCTCTTCTGATTGCTACTATATTAAACTTCTAACAACCAGGAAACAGAGTGAAGGTACACACCAGCCATGTCTTTTTCACAGCCTAACCACAGCCCCTTCTGGATTTGGCAAGAGCTGTTAGGGAAATACCGTAATTTTGTTTTAGCTAGGGCTGCCCTCATATGAAGACATGAGAAATGTGCAACTTTATCTGATGTGTTGTGTCCCACAGAATTCTATTACTTTATTTATCTGCATGCACTCCATCTGCCTTTTGCTGAGTTAGGGACAGGTGTTTTGATGGTAGAGAGATTACTTACAGCAGGATATCATAGCTGACATTGTGTTTGGAGGAAAGGAGCAAATGTTCCAAAAGGGATCACGTTTCTCTTCTTTCTGCATTGAGTTATGGAGACTGTGCAAAGGGAGGAGAGCAATAATGTGTTCTAGCCATGGTTAGCAGTCTGGCTGTGCCTGTGACAGCGTGCCACAAGGCAGACGAATGGCAGATCATGTTCCAGAAAGTCTTTAATAAAATGTCCAAAGGGTGGTAGCAATGGTGAGTAAGGAGGGTTTGTTCAGTTTGGATGAAGTAGTCAAGTATGGGCCAGGCAAAACTAGTTGATTTTCACTAAGCTTGCTCTAAATATGATTTTTGCCTTAATGAGGATGTGTTTCTCCTACTGCATCCACATGTGGTGCCCTCTCCATTGTTCCTTATCACATGAAAGGATGGAATGCTACAATGTCTATCAGGACAGATTGTGGCATCACTCAAAGAGGACAGAGTTAAGCTTGTGGAGGACGAGGATGTGAACCTTAACTATATATTTCCTGGTTTTCAGAGCTTTACGTTTGCTTTGTTAATTTTCCTTGGTTTTCAGAGAAGCAGTAATGAGAGGAATATGACTGAGCTGCAACTGTGGAGTGCACAAGGACACTTTTTAAGAAAAAAAGTTTCTGCCCCTCATCTATCAAATTGACCTTTCTTCTTACTTCTCTGTGGCACCAGTAGGGTTGAAAGGACCATAGCTAGGAAGGAAGATAGTAACTAAATATGAAGATGTTAATAGATATATGAAAATAGCCTGTTTGTTAGTTCAATGGCTAACATGGAGGGAGGGGGAAGTATAGGGCCAATCTTAAAAAAAATAATTCTTCAATAACACAGGTTTTTTAATGTTTCAACTCATACTACAGTTTTGTTTGATCCACAATTAAACATTTGATGTTTTAATCTTTACAAAATAAATAACATCCAGATAAAATTCAAAATGAAAAGCTCTTTTAAATTGAAAACATAATTTTAACGTTGTCAATTTTTTTCAGCCATTCTTATTGAAATTCACTGTGAAATCAGGAAATGTTTTCCCCTACCCAAAATCCATCTACTGTGGAATACCAATTTTCAAGACAATCTTAAATTTAAATGAATGGAGATTGCCTATCTCCTAGAACTGGAAAGGACCTTGAAAGGTCATCAAGTCCAGTCCCCTGCCTTCACAGCAGGAGCAAGTACCACCCCTGACAAATTTTTGCCCCAAATCCCTAAATGGCCCCTGCAAGGATTGAACTCAAGGATTGATATGCATGTGGGTTTTGCTTCAATTTAAAACTAAAATCAGCATCTTGTTGTAGAGGCTATACTGAGGAACCCTTTGACCAAATAATCATAACTTAAACTAACAACTTTAATGCTGACTCTAATGTGGCATAACCAATATTATGGATGGGTAGAGTTACTACTCCAGTGAAGAGTTCATCAGGATTTCCATTTTAATATAGGAGATCTACTAAAAGTTTATCTTTTGGGTTAGAGTAACATTTTAAAATGTCAGCTGTAACTTGCACACTCCTTGGTGTTTCTATAGGTTTTCTATAGGATTTTCCATATACTAGAGGGAGAATTTAATTTGAGATTTTCTGCAACCATTTTAAAAAATGCATGTGATTGGGTTATTTTTATTTAATGTTTCCTTTGGAGCCTTTTACAAAAACCTTAGCATTTTGAAGGCTGAAATGAATAGGTGTGAACCTTTGGTTTTGTATATTGGATCACTTATTTTAGGAAACTGAAATTTCTTTTTTAATGTTTATTTTTATTATAAACATAAATTATCACAGTAATCAATGGCAATGACCTAGAACTACATTAGTCATTCAGAAGCTAACTCCATTCCTTAGAACATGGATCTCTAATATGGTCAGGGATCTTAGTTTTCTGTGATTTAAAAACATAAAATTATCTAATAAGTAGCCATAAAACCCCATGTTTTCCTGTGGTTAAAATGAAACGCTGAACTTTAGTTTTCCTAGCAAAAGTATATAATGGTATCAGATGAATACAGTGGAACCCTGTTTATCTGATCTAATTGGGTCTGGAGCCAGATCAGATAATCCAATATAATCTGGAGAGTTTCAGCCAGGAGCGGCTCGAGGAGAGCTGCTGGCAACTGGCTCCCTAGGCGGAATGCAGGATTGTCGCCCCTACCTCCATAGCCCTCAATGGCGTGACGTCATCATTGGGTGCTGCGTTAAACGCAGCACCCTAGACAACTGCCGAGGTTGCCTACATCCGCCCCTGGTTTCAGCCCATGCAGTGGGCTTCTACTGACAGCCTCAATTCTGTTATTATGAGAGATGGATAATGGAGACCCAGAGAAACAGGGTTCCACTGTATACGTTTTTGTTTTTTCACATCTATGCTGTGGAGCTGTTTTGGCTATTCCTCTGGTATCCCAAAATAGCTATTCTGCATCTTAAGAGCAAGCCTGTTATATCGAAATATAATGGGCTCGCTCTTCCGAGTTCCTGTAAACCTCATTGCACGAGGGATAAGGGACATTTCAGAATAGCGCTTTATTTCAAAATAAGATCAAAATAATCTCTGCAATTTGCATAGCACAAATTATGTAGTTTATTTCAGATTAAGGGTGCTGTGTAGATGCACCCAAAATGAAAAATACAATGATTCCTATGAAAATGCAAATTCTATGTTTTTCCACATTTTTGTCTATGTTGGAACAAGTGACAGTTAATAACAATGAAAGTCTGTCTTTGGACTCCTGTTGATGCAGTTCCCTGCAGGGCCTTCTTTACTATAAAATCACTGACTGATCTTAGATTGTCACTCCCCTGACTGCCAAAAAGAAGATACTTCTCAGTGGAAAATCACAAGTCAATATGACTGATTTAAATAGCAGTTAAACATCGTTAAGTTAATAATAACCCTCAATTACAATTCCATCTCAATTTACCTATAGCACTGGGAAGAACAAAAAGGCAGGCTTCTAGACATTATAGTAAGGGTCAGGAAAATTATAATGTATCTTTTGCAGGAAACTAAATTCCTATCCAGAAAAGCATATGCTGTGTCTACACTTACTCCTTTAGAAGTGAGACATCATACTTCCACAGTAGTTACTTTGAAAGGGCTGTGAAAAAGTAATTAATGAATTTTGAGCACTTCACCCTTTGGGCCCAATTAAATTTTAGTGCTAGTTAATTAGCAGTTAAACTTATTTCAGTCATTCATCTAGAAAATGCCTTAAAGAAAAGGACACCAAACCTGGAGATTACTAATACTTGTGGCTACAAATATAATAATAATAATTAATTAATGACAATAATAATAATAATAAACAGAGCAGGAGATCTTGTGAAGAAAATCACCTTAATGCACAATTTTAAAGGAGGTTGAAAAAGAATTGCTCATTGTTCTAAAGCTACAATAATTTAATGAACCATGAAGGTTCCTATAGCTTCTCAGTGGTAAAAGGATTTAGTATTAATCTGCTTCATTAAAAATTAATGAGGGGTAAATCACCTACTACTTAATGTAATAGAAAATCATGCTAAATACTGTTTGTCAACTGCACTGTGCTCAGTATGGCTGCTTCCATACAGTGCCAAAAATAGCATAAGCACATTGCCAGATGTTGATAAATGAGTCCTTAGCTCTCATTCAGAATATAAAAGGGAAATTTAAAGTATGATGTCAACACCTAGGCTACATCTACATTGGCATGATCTTGCGCGAATATTCTTTAACACAAGAGTTCTTGCGTTAAAATATTTGCGCAAGAGAGCGTCTACACTGGCATGTGCCTTTGCGCAAGAGATGTGCTTTTGCGCAAGAGCATCCTTGCCAGTGTAGACGCTCTCTTGCGCAAGAAAGCTCTGATGGCCATCTTAACCATCGGGCTTTCTTGCCTAAGAAATTCATGTTGCCTGTCTGCACTGGCCTCTTGCGCAAGAACAGTTGTGCTAGAGGGCTTATTCCTGAGCGGGAGCATCATAGTTCTTGTGCGAGAAGAAATGATTTCACACATTAGTACGTTAGTGTTCTTGTGCAAGAACTTCCCGCCAGTATAGACAGGCAGCATGTTTTTGCGCAAAAGCGGCTGCTTTGGCGCAAGATCGTGCCAATGTAGACACAGCTCTACTGTGTGTGATTTTCCTTTCGGTTGCATAATAAATTTGGTGTTGAGGAAGGTGAAGGACTTATAATGTAGCACGGGTAAAAGCGTGACATATATAGGCCCCTGACCCTGCAATGAGCTCCCTGATTGCAAAATCAGAGCCACAGTAGGAGCAAATGTGCACACATCTGACAAATCTTTCTGCCAATGCACTTTCCTCCTGCCTCAGAGCACAGACTCCCAAATCTCTAGAGGTGATTGATCCTTCTATGGCCAGATTTATATTATGCAAACAGTTGTGGTTCAACTTGTTAAATCAAAATGCTGCACTATAGTTTACTGTACCTCCCACAGAACTTACCTGGCCAACATACAAAGGTTCTGTTAAAGTCTGTTCTTCCAGCACAAAAAACTGGCTCCATAACCAGGCACGTTTCACTCTCTGAGCTGCTGCAAAAGGCCGGTTCATTTTGTGGGTGTTACGGTTCTGCAACCTTGAAAAGCAAGGCCACAGCTGACCAAGTGTTAGCAGAAGATATAGCCAAGTATAACAATTCATACTGAAATCACCTTTCAGTCAATATTCATCTGTGGAAGGAAAACAAAAAAGAAAAGGTTTTACAAAGTAGCTCTTCCCCAACCACCTTGCAAATATTGATTCTGTGTTAAGCTAAGAGATCATTTTCACTGTTAAAAATTCTTCCTATTTTCAAAAGAGAAGAACCAGAACAAAGTCAACTTCTGATTAAAAGAGAGAGAGAGAGAGGTATTTTATTAGGGATTCAAAAGTCAAGTGTTCAATTTTCTTCTTATGAAATCCCTTCAGAGGCATTTTCTATGCAAAAAAAAAAAATCATCCTTCAATTAATTCATCCTCTAAATTAAGCTGGGTAATTGTATTGTGCAGGCCAGCAATAATTTGATTGGAACAGTTGTACATTTCTGCTTAGGGTTCATTTTGAGCTGCAGTCATAGAACTGCCTGAAGGGTGAATAAGTAGCATTGGTGATCCTAATGACTGGCAGCTGAAATAGAAGAACTCATATAATTTTTTAACCTTCTCATTCACTCCCTCCTATCTCAACAAAATTGCCCTGCTGAAAGGTGCTAGTGTGGCAAGAAGAAGCTGCTAAAATGTGCGCCTCTCTCCTTTCCTGATCAATAGAAATTAACTGTCTCATCCAGTTCTACCTCCTCTGTCATTTCATGTTTTCAATTAAACAGACAAAAAGAAAATAGAGCCTGGAAGCCTGAGGGTTCTAAGAGTCAGTATAATTGATCACGCAAAATATTCCTTAGGTAAGCCAAGACTTTGCACAAGATGTATGCTATTATCATTTGCTATGAGTGGTTTCTGCATTGACAGAATTAACAGAAATGTCAGCTTGAAATAAAAGATAATGCTTGACTGAGAATGGCCATCCTCTAGGAGGTGATATTCTGCAATACTTGGCTATGCTAAAGCTTTGGTCAAAATCCAGTTTCTAGGACAGGAGGTTGAGGGGAAGGATCTATGTAGAAGAAAAACTGTTTTATGAGTTGACTCCATGCCAGTCAGCCTCAGGGTAGGTCTACACTACGTTCTATTTTTGAAAGAGGCTATGCAAATTCTGCAGGAAAGTGAATGTAGTCTGGATGCATTTTTTGGGGGGAAAAATCCCTTTTTTTAAAAAAAAACCATGTAAGCCTCATTTTTTAAGGAAGAGCGGATTTTTTCTAAAAAGAGGGTTTTTTTTAAAACCCTGCATCCAGACTATTTTCACTTCTGAAAGCTCCACTTTCGAAAGTGAGATCTTAAGAAGATATGCAAATTCCCACAGAATTTGCAATCCTCTTTCGAAAATAGAGTATAGTCTAGACATAGCTTAGGATATGCTGAAGACATCTCTGGCTATACATTCATTTAACCATGAACAATTGTCATGTGTCCTTACCTACTCAGGCAACATCTATTTATCTCCCCTTTATATCACTAAACTAATTGACTGGGCAACACAATGGCAGATGAATTTTAATGTTGATCAATGCAAATTAATGCATATTGGAAAACAGAAACCCGACTATATGTACAAAATGATGGGGGCTAAATTAGCTATTTTCAAGAGATCTTGGAGACATTTGTGTATAGTTCTCTGAAAATATCCACCCAATATATAGCACTAGTCAAAAAAGCAAACAATGCTCAGAATCATTTAAAAAGGAGACAGAGAATAAGACAGAGAATATTATATTGTCTCTATATAAATCTATGGTATACTTACATCTTGAATATTACATACAAATGTGATCACCTTATCTCAAAAAAGATATTTTAGAATTAGAAAAAAATCAGAAAAGGGCAACAAAAAGGATTAGAAGTAGGAATGTGTGATGGGTCCACGGGGACCCGCACTGGTTCCAGCAAAGCCTTTGATGCGTTGCAAGCCTCTGCCGCTTTGTGGGAGGGCGGGGGAGGAAGCTCAGAGGAGGAAAAGCCACACTGCCAGCAAAAGCTGGCTGGCCCGTGTACAGGCGAGGATGGGCCAAGCCGGGGGGGAGATGACATGATGGAACATTGGGACGCCAGCACAGTGGAGCATTGGGCCGGCATGTCCAGAGGTGGGCCCATTCAAAAAGGCCGTAGCCATAGCATCAGGGGCTGCGTTTGAGGATGGCGGAGTCCAGAGAGGGATTGGGAGGCAACACAAACCGGAGCTGAAGCCGAGTGGTGGCCGCCACAAGAGGACCACAGCAACGACCATAAGGAGGAAGCTTCAGGGCCTCTGGTAGGAACCCTGGTTGATAAGCAGTGGGACAAGGACCATGAGGCGGGAAGTAAGCAGCCCGGGACAGGGCGATACTAGTGCCGGTGGGCTGATGAGTTTCGGGTAAGCACCCCATCAGCTGGGTAGGGAGCTACATGTCTCTACACCTTAGGGCTATGGGCTGGAACCCGGTGGAGAGGGAGGGCCCGGGTTCCCTTTACCCCGCCGTCATAGCTGGAGAGCAACTGTAATCCTTACATGGGTGGGGGGTCAACCTACACTCCATATGGGACTATTGAACTTGGGACAGTCAGGTAATGACTAACATACAGGAATTTGGAGGGACATTAAGGCGACAGTTGGCACGGGGCCCTGCCCGGATGTATGGGTAAGGGCTTCGGGCTAAGCTGAACCGACATATGAAAAAAGATGAATGAGACTGGGACTTTTCAGCTTAGAAAAGAGAAGACTAAGAGGGGATATGATGGCAGTCTATAAAATCATGACTGGTGTAGAGAAAGTAAATAAGGAAAAGTTATTCACTTGTTCCCATAATACAAGAATTAGGGGTCAACAAATGAAATTAATATGTAGCAAGTTTAAAACCAACCAAACGAAGTTTTTCTTCACACAATGCAAATTCAATCTGTGGAACTCCTTGCCAGAGGACGTTGTAAAGACGAGAACTTCAACAGGGTTCAAAAAAGAAACAAATGAATTCCTGGAGTATAGGTTCATCAATGGCTGTTAACCAGGATGGATAAGAATGGTGTCCCTAGCCTCTGTTAGAAGCTGGGAATGGGTGACAGGGAAGGAATCACTTGACCATTACCTGTTCTGTCCTTTTCCTCTAGGGCAAGTGGCATTGGCCACAGTCAGAAGACAGGATATTGGGCTAGGTGGACCTTTGATCAGACCTTGTATGGCTGTTCTTATGTTCTGATGTTCTTAACTTTGAGTATTTTAATAATAATGGTAATGAATACCAACACAAACTAAAGATACTTGACCTGGCCTAGGATTGGAGACACATACTTGCCCTGGAAGAATGGAATTTCACAAAGCTGTATCACTTGGGTTATGTCTAGACTGCAAGCATCTTTCGAAAAAGCTTCTTTCAAAAAAGAGCATCTAGACTGCAATCTCTTCTTTCGAAAAAGTGAGCCGCGTTTTCAGAAGAGAGCACCCAGGCAGTCTGGATGCTCTCTTTCAAAAAAGCCCTGTTTGCATTCAAGAATGCCTTTTTTCGAAAGAGCACTTTCGAAAAACGGCGTTCTTCCTCATGGAATGAGGAGTACCGCCATCGAAAGAAAAGCCACGTTCTTTCGATTTAATTTCTAAAGAATCCAGCTATAGTCTAGATGCAGGTGAAGTTTTTTAGAAAAAAAGGCTACTTTTTTCGAAAAAACCCTGCAGTCTAGACACAGCCTTGGAAAGAAACTGTAATGACTCACTTTTAATGTTAATAGTGATAGAAATGTGTTAGTCTGTTGTAGCTGAAACAAAAAACAGGACTATGTACCCCTTAACAACTAACAAGATGGTTTATTAGGTGATGAGCTTTCGTGGGCCAGACCCACTTCCTCAGATCAAATAGTGGAAGAAAATTGGTATGACCATATATACCAAAGGATACAATCAAAAAAATGAACACATATGAAAAGGACAAATCAAAATGACAGTTCAGAAGATTCATGCTTAAATTTGACACTTTTACACCTAGGTCTAAACAAAGACATTAATTACCTTACCCATTACAAAGATAGCTTCCCCAATTATCACCTCTAATATCATTAGCTCACAGACATTGACCTCCTCCCGCATCCCCCTTCTGTTCTGAAATTTGATTTGTCCTTTTCCTATGTGTTCATTTTTTTGATTGTATCATTTGATATATATGGTCATACCAATTTTCTTCCACTATTTGATTTGAGGAAGTGGGTCTGACCCATGAAAGCTCATCACCTCATAAACCATCTTGTTAGTCTTTAAAGTGCTACATAGTCCTGTTTTTTGTTTTAATGTTAAGTGTCAGATACTCATTATCAGGAATTTAAGTTGATGCATACATGCTGAGGGACACAAAGAAAATAAGTGCTAACAGGAAAGTAGAAATACATTTCCCCTTTCAAATTCTTACACATTTTTCTGGTTCTCCTATATTAAAGTTATAACCTGATTAAGGGCGATTTTGAAAGAAAGAAGTTGGAGTTAGGTGCTCCATTGCTTTCAGTAAGGCTGGATGCTTCAGCTACCCTTTTTGTACCTTTGAATATACCCTCCTTTATATTCCCTAACACTCACTAAAAATTAATTTCATGGCATGTGAGTAGGCTAAGAAAAGGCATACTTTAACTCATAAAATAAAACTTACAAAGGACTTAAATAGTGCATAGGCCTTGGTCTGTTTCTCTTCACAGAGGATGAATTTCACCTTCTGGGTATGTCTAAACTACAGGCTTTAGTCGACAGAGGCTTTGTCGACAGATACTGTCGACAAAGCTTCTGTTGACAAAGAGTGTCTAGACTACATCCAGTTCTGTCGACAAAGCAAGCCACTTTGTCGACATGAGAGTGTAGACACAAAGGACAGTGTAGATGCAATAACGCCTTCTGTCGACAAAAGGTGTTATTCTTTGTAGAATGAGGTTTACCACCGTCGACAAAACTGCCAAGTTCTATCAACGTTATGTTGACAGAACTCGGTGGTAGAGTAGACGCAGGTATAGTTTTGTCGACAAAAGTCCACTTTTGTCGACAAAACCCTGTAGTCTAGACACACCCTCAGTGATATGCAAGTTACCATATCTCTCAATTTGAGCAAAGAAGTCACTGAAATTCAACACATACAATTAATAATGCTGTATTTCATACTGAAGGGAAAACATGCTGAACAAAATAAAAACCAAAGGGGCCTTTTGAGATAATTCAGAAATAAATTTATTTCAATCATTTCTTAAATCAACTGACAGGTTTTCAGTTTGGGCTTTGGCCTTGGTAAATGCTTCTGGCTACACATTAGCTTCTGTTTCAACCATCCATTCTGATGCTACCCGCCTTACCCATCCAGTGTAATAGAATCTTTCAAGCATGTTATAAACAAGTATCTCATGCTGAAGGAAGCGGAAGCTTGTTAGTAAACTCATCTGACAGACACTTTGGCTGCATCTAGACACAGAAGAAAAAAGAAAAGTATTTCCTTTAAAAGTATTTCCACAAAAGAGCGTCTAGATTGGCACGGATGCTTTTGCGCAAAAAGTGCTTTTCCGCAACAGCATCCATGCCCAGTAAAGACGCGCTTTTGCGCATGAAAGCTCCGATGGCCATTTTAGCCGTCAAGCTTTTTTGCGCAAAAAATTAAGGTGCCTGTCTACACTATCCCTCTTGCGCAAGTATTTTTGCGCAAGAGGGCTTATCCCTGAGCAGAAGCGTCAAAGTATTTGTGCAAGAACCACTGATTTTGTACATTACAAAGTCAGTGCTCTTGTGCAAATTCAAGCAGCCATTGTAGACAGCTGGCAAGTTTTTGTGCAAAAGTGGCCACTTTTGCGCAAAATCTTGCTAGTCTAGATTCACCCTATGGCTACGTCTACACTGGCCCCTTTTCCGGAAGGGGCATGTAAATTTCAGCAGTCATCGTAGGGAAATCCGCGGGGGATTTAAATATCCCCCGCGGCATTTAAATAAAAATGTCCGCCGCTTTTTTCCGGCTTTTAAAAAAGCCGGAAAAGAGCGTCTAGACTGGCCCCGATCCTCCGGAAAAAGTGCCCTTTTCCGGAGGCTCTTATTCTTACTTCAAAGTAAGAATAAGAGCCTCCGGAAAAGGGCACTTTTTCCGGAGGATCGGGGCCAGTCTAGACGCTCTTTTCCGGCTTTTTTAAAAGCCGGAAAAAAGCGGCGGACATTTTTATTTAAATGCCGCGGGGGATATTTAAATCCCCCGCGGATTTCCCTACGACGACTCGTGAAATTTACATGCCCCTTCCGGAAAAGGGGCCAGTGTAGACGTAGCCTATATGTATACATATCAACTTAATAAGCATACAGAATAAGACTATGTTGCTCTGCTATTGCTCACCCAGTAAAAATGCACTTAACAGCTAGCCATCAATGACAGACAATTTAAAGAACATAAGGAACATTTTGGGCTTGTTCCAATTTCTCCGGTATTCCTTATTTGTTATATTTGTGCCATAGTATCACTTCTACTGTGCTCTAATTACTTTCATTGAAAACCTCCAATTTCAGTGGGTCTATGTCTAGACTATGGAAGTAGAAGTGCTCTTCCAAAAGAGGAGTTTTTTCTGAAATTTGGCCCAGTGTAGACAGGCCAAATTTCAGAAAAGTCTCTTCCAACAAAACTATCGGAAAAAGGTACGCAATTTGCAAAGTGCAATTTGTGTACCTTTTTCCGACAAAAGCGGCAGTCTAGATATAGCCAGGGATAAAAATGTTCTTGGCTTCAGGTGTTGCATAGGGTTCACTAAATATGTAAAAGTATTCATTCAGTTTCATAAAACCCGAAGTTCTTAATAAAAGAAAATATATATTGTGAGATTTTGAAGGTGATTTGTTGTAGTTTTTAAAATCATAAATAATTCTGTTTTATGAGGAAAAAATAAACAAAAACTTTTTTTGTTAAGTTGGGAAAGGGACAGATGAATAAGCAAAGAGGCAGGCACAGATAATTTCCACATGTAGCAAGAGAGAAAGAGGGACCAGATTCAGTGTCTCAACCTAACAGTGGCTACATACTGCCCCATACTTGGAGTGCAGTGCTACATTGATAAGACTAATAGGAGTATCATCTCATGATATTCGAAAGGATAAAACATTTTAGGGGCCTATGATGATTTCTAACTTGCTATGGGTAAGGAAGAAATTTACTCCATAGGTATGATATTGCACAACAGTATATTCTAGTGTGGGGAGATTGACTCAGAGGCTCCTGAGCATCCTATTCTTTGAAAACAACTTGGGTCAGAACTGACAAATTCAGTACACCAATAATTCACTATGACTAAACACATGTTACAGGATACATAACATGTGTGAAAAGATTCCCAGACTTTTCTTATTATATATCCCTTTCCTGATCTACCAGCTGCACACATACCCCAACTTTCTCATGACCGATACTTTGTGTTCTTCTTAATACTATGTCTCTAGTCTGTTGTCCATATTTCACAAATATAGTTAGAGTCAACATACATGAAAGGAAGAAAGGAAGAAAGGAAGAAAGAAAGAAAGAAACTACTGATTAAGTTTAGAGATCAGTTACACAGGATACTTGCTGGGCAACTATACCCATTGGCAGTGACTAGACTGGCAAGTTTTTCCACAAAATCATCAAAGCAGATGATTTTGCGGAAAAACTTGCCAGCTGTCTACACTGGCCACTTGAATTTCCGGAAAAGCACTGACGATCTCATGTAAGATTGTCAGTGCTTTTCCGGAAATACTATGCTGCTCCCCTTCGGGCAAAAGTCTTTTTCCGAAAGACTTTTGCGCAAAAGGGCCAGTGTAGACAGCACAGTACTGTTTTCTGCAAAAAAGCCCCGATCGTGAAAATGGCTTTTTTGTGGAAAACTGCATCTAGATTGGCCACAGACACTTTTCCGCAAAAAGTGTTTTTTGCGGAAAAGCATCCTGCCAATCTAGACATGCTTTTCCAAAAATGTTTTTAACAGAAAACTTTTCTGTTAAAAGCATTTTCGGAAAATCATGCCAGTGTAGACATAGCCATTCTGTATGGTGATTGGAGGTGAGGGCTCTGAGGTTGTTTCTACACAGCAACGTTATTTCGGAATAACAGCCATTATTACAAAATATTTGGTTTTTTTAGAAAAAAGTGGCCTTTTTTGAAAAAACTTCCCCTGCATCTAGACTGCTGTCACATTCTTTAGAAAGTAAATCAAAAGAACGTGGCAGTTTTTTCGACCGTGGAAAACCTTATTTTATGAGGAATAATGCCTTTTTTTGAAAGTACTCTTTCGAAAATAGGCACTATGTAATGCAAACTGTGCTTTTTCAAAAGAGAGCAACCAGACTGCCTGAGTGCACTCTTTTGAAAAAGCGGCTTGCTTTTTCAAAGGTACCGGTTGTAGTCTAGATGCTCTTTTTCGAAATAGGCTTCTTCAAAAGTATCTTTCGAAAAAGCCTCTTTCAGAAAAGGCGTGTAGTCTAGATATACCCTAAGTGAATATCTACACAGCAATTCTGTTATTTCAAAATAATTTCAAAATAACAGATGGCTTATTCCGACTTCTGTAAACCTCATTTTACAAAGAATAATGCCTATTCCAACATAGATATTTCAAAATAAGGTGTGTATAGACACTCTACTTCTGCTATTTCAAAATAGCCCCTCACCAGGGCCATTCTAAGTTATTCATCCTGGGGCTCTAAATCGAGATAGCACGTCTACATTAGGGAAGCCTGCCTCAGACTAATTTTGAGGCTTCCCTGCAGTGTAGACATGATATTTCAAAATAAGCTATTTCAGAATAACTATTCCAGAATAGCTTATTCCAAAATAACTGTGCAGTGTAGATGTAGCTTGACTGTCAGCATCTATGTTTGTGTTCTCTTAGGTATATCTTGAAGAAAATTAACTACCATATTCTTTATAAAAATGCCCACATAATTGTAAGCTTCTGAGTAGTCTACTATGAAAATGCAATACATAAAATAATTAAAATATAAATGCCACCATTGCACAATCTCTCCTATGTGTCCTCAGAGATGTCTCATGTTTGGGAACTCCAATGTAATATACACACAAGCAGCTTGTAAATTGTCAAGATTCATAAATAATACTCAGACATGCATTTCACAATGATGTAGTGTTTATACTAAACGGATGTGGAAAAAAATTAGTCATCAGAGGATAATGTGTCTCAGTGATGGCCCATTCAGGCAGAAGGGAATTGTTACCCACTCTGTTTAGCTGGTGATGCAATGCCAGGCTCATTTGTTTTGCCTTGCACAATACTAAAACTTTCAATGGAAAGCCACTAGACTGGAGGCAACTGCAAACAATCAAAACTACTTAAAGGTTAAAACATTTTTTTTTTTTTACAACAAGACAAGGGTTTGTTCTGGCTGTAAACAGAAACAAAAGATTGTTATAGTAAAACACAGAGTAGGGAGATGTCCTCAGGATCCATTCACTAAGGAAATCCCTTGTGGAACAGGATGTTTTCATGAGCATTGAGTTGCTAGTTTTTGTGATAGCAGCCAGATTTGCAATGGACAGGACTTGGGGCGGGGGGGATATTTTATTAGATAGGAAGGGCAACTATTGATGATGTAGATTCAGGTTCACATTTATTTCTGTATATTTATTTTCACATTTATTTATGTATATTCTTTTAAAATAAAGCTATTTTTATGCTAAGTATTCTCGTGTGCTGTGCGTAAAACAGCAGTGGTGGTTAAAGGTAAAACTGGTGAACTGGGGTGCACTGCAGCTTTGGAGAAAGAAGACATGGGATATCTGTGAATTAGAAGTATCAGGATATCACTGGGGAAAGATTCCAAAGGACTCTAGTACTGCAATGCACCTTTTATTAGTCTGCAAAGCTGAAGAAAAGACTTGCATAAACCAGAGGAGAATGTCTGAGTGGTGGAAAGGCTATTTTGCTAGGGAGTCAACAACTAGCCAGACACAGGCAAGTTTCCTGTGAGACCGGATATAAGAAGTTGACTTTCAGTCCTGAGTGCTCTTTTCTTTTACATAAATGGTCAGAAGCAGCATGCTATTATAGTTGTATCATTAGTCTGATCAGATTTCAAATTTCCTATATTCCTATCATGGTCATGTTACCCCTTTTTTAATCTAAGCTCTTAGGTAAATTCGGGGTTCTGAGGATTCTTTCCAATAGGATGGATAATTGGCGAGGGAGCCCGGTATCTCTTTGATGCACTCCTTTTATTTACAAAGAATGTGAAAAGTACATTTTATCTGAACACAGTAGGAATCAAACTACAGGAGATAGGCTTGGAGCTGTGAGCAAAGAAATTTTTTTCAGACAGCACTGTATCTAGAAACTTAGCTCACTTGACTTTTTCTCAGGGCCATGCTTCCATTGCTTCTCCTGATTGTCTCCTTGACTTTCTGTTCTTCTTTTAAACTATTTCTGAAGTGTTTCTCACTGCCACCCTCAAATGCATGGATGCACACAGCTCCATGAATCAATGCCTTACCCCTAGCTTACACAGGTATGTCTACACTGCATGGTTATTTAGCTACCCGGTGTCTTAACAAGCCGCCCATTTTTTTTTAAAATAGTGGGCACACTATTTTGACATCCCTGTAACCCTTGTTCCATGAGGGTTAAAGGATATCTCGAAATAGTGTGTTATTTCAAGATTTGGCACTGTTTAGATGTGCTAAATTTCAAAATAAGCCATTTCAAAACAGAATCAAAATAAGATATGCAATTTGCATAGCTCAAATTGAATAACTTATTTTGAGTTTAGGGTGCGGTATGGATGCACCCTATCAATCCTCAGGGAAACCCTTTGAATCACATGTTTCAGCTTTTTTTCAAGCTCTATCATGTCTCTGTGTTTTGGATGGTGCGCCTGTTGTTTCGCCTAGCTAATTCCAAAAAGGAGCTCATTTGTTTTTCATGCTTAGGCAAAACGAAAGGCAGCTGTAAATCTACCACTTCACTGAAGGTTATGTCTCCACTACAGAGTTTTTGCAGAAAAACAGCCATTTTTCTGCAAAAACTCGCAGAGCATCCACATCTCAAGCACGTTTGTGCACAAGTAAATCAAAAGATCAGAGGGGTTTTTGCACAATTGGTAAGGAAGAAGGCCTTTTTGTGCAAGAGCTCTTGTGCAAAAAGGCGTGTGTGGAAGTGGAAGAGTTTTTTTGTGCAAGAAGAGAGAAGAGGAAAAAGCACAGGTGTCCTGGTGGCCATTCTATCCATAGCAAACACTGCTTACTTGTGAGAGAGCATCCAGGCAGTCTTGTGCAAAAGTGCATCAAAAAGTGCTTTTACAGCGTGGATGCTCTCTTGTACAAGAAGTTTTTGCGGAGGATCTCTCCCGAAAAAAGCTTCTTGCATAAGAAGCCTGGAGTCTAGACGTAGCCTGAGGTTTAACCTAGCTCTGAAGAGGTTTTACAAACCTCACATGGATATCAAAGCGGGGAAAAAAATGCAGCAGTACAGAAAAGATCCCTCAGCATGCTCCTGGGGAAAAGCACAGTATATAGAGAGCTCCAGTACACAGGCAAGAGGAAGAGACAGGGATCCAGGTTCTCAGCATTCACAAACACACATGGCCCGCACCTGGCTTTCTGGAGTTCTGAGTAAGTGCGGGGCAAGGAGGGAGCCGGTTGAGGCTCTTGCAGCCAGATCTGGTCCACAGATCATATTTTGCCCAGCTATGGAGTAGATGCCAGAGTCAGCTTTTCCATTTATAGCAGGCAGAAGCAGCAGCAGGGAGCTCTGAACCTCTGTGTGTGGCTCAGAAAAGGGAACCTTGACCACAGATATTTCAGGACCAGAGAGTGCTGGTAGTTGGGAATCTGGCATCAGGAGGGCCAATGGCTGGAAGACTTGGTGGGGCCAGCAGCCCAGCCAGGATGGTGGCAGTTGGGTTAGCAGCAGTGGGGCTTGGAGCCCTGCTGGGACAGTAGTAGTGCGGCCAGTGGATAGTAGCCCTGGCAAGTTGGTGGCAATGGGGCCAGTAGCAGAGCCAGCAGCAGAGGAGATGGAGCCCCGTGGAGGTGGCAGCAGCAGGGCCGGCGGCAGTGAAGTTGGCAGCCCTGCTAGGTCCCGAAGCCCTGTTGGATTGGTGGTAGTGGGAATGGTGGCCAGAAGTGGGTCTGGCAGCCCTGCCAGGGCTGAAAGCTCACCGCTGCCATTCTTTTTCAGCCTCCATCTGAACAGAGGGCTTTATGAAGACTGATTTCCCCATCCAGACAGTCATGGGACAGACATGTTATCCGTAGTACTTCCACTACATGAGTAGAGGGTCCTCTATGTTGAAAGGACCATCCCCATAGCAACTGACTCTGTGTGGGGGTTCTCCTCTTCCCCGTCACGGACAGTAGAGGTCTATTGAAATAGGGATTCCTCTACCCTAGGAACAGCTCGTATGTATTCTGGCTGTACATAGAATGGATAAAGAAGGAGCTGTACATGGGTGAGTCTTTATATGGCTGTCAGGCTAAATATGACCCAATATTGCCTTAATCCTTCCTTGTTGGTTAGTAGGATCCATTGGTCTTACAATAGAAGTGCACAGAAACCATTTTAAAATGAACAGAGATCAGAAGAAATTAATAGAGAACAGCTTGAATGATTGTGATGGAGGTTACTGGGATACTAGAGAGGTCCCGAGAGGGCTGCACCTCTCCTTCTGCATTTCTCTTGCTCAATCAGTGCAGGTACTATCCTGTCTGCTTGCAACACCAGAGGAGAGCCTGGGTCCCCAGACTGAAATAAGTAATTTATTTAAATCTAATGTAAATGAGGTTTTTTGGGGGAGCTTTTTATATTTATTATTATTTGATATACAAGTGTCTGATCTTTTAAAAAAAAAAAGAAATAATAGCAATGTAGGCTCATTATCAGCAGTATTGCATACTATCATTAAAATACTATTGCTCCAATTATTTCAAATACTTGTTTTAAGAAGTTTAAGCCTCAAAATTAAAGAGTTGTTCAAGACAGCATCACAATCAGAGCAAAACATTATAGCAGTCACTCAAAGGAGATTATGCACAGAGTTTGTGATATACCTGTAGAAGAGCTCAATCCCAAATCCCTTTGGATTACTTAGCATTTACCAGCAGTTATTAAAATATGTGTAAGAATTGTAATGCATCTGATTAAATTTCTGATTAAAAATAGTGCTTATTTCCAACACTGACTAATAAATAATTATCTCCTGCTCTGCTTTACAGATTACACTGGTATATAACCAAATCCTATTTAAATCAAATTGCAGCTGGATGCTACAAAGTTGAAGAAAAATTGAAATATTTCCCTGCAAATTGAATATTATGACAAATTATATTCACTTTTGCAGTCATTCAGTAACTACAGCAATTTTATTTAGAGCTCTCAAATCAAGAGATCAATTTAACAACCAGATGCTTGGACTCTACAGATTCAATTATGTCAATGCTTGAAGTACGATCTATGAACTAAAGTAAAAAAATATTATATTTAAATTGTAGCTTCTTCTAAGTATTCTGTTAGATATTTTGTAGATAGTTTATGCATAGTGTATTAAAAATAAATAAATCTGACACCTTGTCTCTAACAAAGAAACATTTTGATTATTTAAAAAACAAAACAAAACATAGCAACAACAACAAAAATCATTGTATTCTATACCCAATTTCTATTGTGGAGAAATAACAAATCCAGTAACAAAATAGTTGATTCACTGGATAAATCTGTGCAGGAACACTGTCAACTCTGTAGGATATGACTCAGTGTTGTAACACCATTTGTCAGCATAACTTTGCAAAGGTCCATAGTTCTGTGATTTAACACTCTTGAATTTATTTGTCAGATGATTTTCAAGAAAGCACTTTGAGATATTCTGCTACTGTATTTCTTTAGGGTTTGGTTCATTTTTATTTTTATTCAAATGTGTCATCCCATGTTAAAATTAACAACATAAATACTTGAATCTTGCTGCTTTTGAAATCAGTGAGATATACTCAAGGATGCCTAAAGCTTTAGTGTTGTCAGATAGGTCAGTCTCCTCTGCCTAATCTGATGAATCACAATGGGATGATTTTTTTCTAACTTAATTTTGTGTAAATCTTGAATAATTCTGATAGAGTTACGAATGGGAACAGAGTATGAGATCAGTTCTGGGTTCTTACATGCGAGAAATATTACTACATAATCATGCAACATAAAGCATCATGTTCAGGTAAACATAAAGCCCAACCATAAAAGAGGGTGAGATTTTGGAAAATGCCAACAGAAGAGAAATCACTGGCAGAACCTTATGACCACCTTAGATGCCTACATAACTGCAAGGAGTCAGGGGGATAAACAGGAAGAATGGAAACTATTAGTTCATATGCTAAACTATGACTTAATTAAACTTAAAAAACAACAAAAGGTCTGGTAACACTTTATAGACTCTATAAAGTGCTACCAGACCTTTTGTTGTTTTTTAAGTTTATCCTGTACAGACTAACTCGGCTACTCCCTGAAGCTTATGACTTAATTGGCATCACAAAGACTTGGGAGAAGTCTCATGACTAGAATATTAGTATGGAAGGTTATAGCTTGTTCAGGAAGGGAGGAAGGAAGGAGGTGGTGCATTATACATCAAGACTATGCAAACTAGTTCTGAGGTCCAGAAGAGATAAAAGGAAGAAATGTTGAGGCTTTGTGTGAAGATAAAAGCAGTAAAAAATAGGGTTGATGTCTTGGAACTACCAAATGAGGAAGAGGGATGGATGAGTCATTTCTAAAACAAACAACAAATAGAAAAAAAATCAGCACTAGGTAATAATGGAAGACTTTAACTATCCATACATATGCTAAAAAAGAAACATGTCAAAACACAAAGTTTTCAGTAAGTATTTTGGAATGCATTGGGAATAACTTTTTGTTTCAGAAAATAGAGGAAGTAACTGGGAGAACGACCATTATAGACTTGATTCTCACCAACAGAAAAGATTTGGTAGTGAGTCATAAGACGATGTAGATGGAAATGACCATGACATAATTGACTGTAAGGAAAGCATGGGGGTAAAAACAAGAAAATAAAGACAACCGAGTTCAAAAAAGCAGACTAATAAACTCTGAGATAAAGTCTCATGCGAAGAAAATCTAAAGTGAAAAAGAAGGTAAGAGAGATGGTAATTTCAAAGGAGAAAATATTAAAGATGCAACTGCAATTTATTCTGAAAAGGAAAGATAAAAAGAACAATAAGAGGTGAAAACTATTTAAATACCTGAAAGAGTCAGAAAGAGATCTTACAAAAAATGAAAATATGGACAAATTAATAAGGAGGTGAACAAAATAATGGTATAAGCATGTAGAACAGCCGGAAAGGTTAAGGCACACAATGAGTTAACATTCTCATAAGCAAACTAGGGAAATGAAATTTAGATTAACATATTCTAAGGTTTGTGAACGTCTGATTGAAAAAAGTATACCCAAAAAACAATTATTCATGTTTCACTGTCAAATTGAGGGGGAATATCTAATAAAGTACTTCTTCTTGGGTCTGGTATGATTCAATATATTTGCTAATGACTGGGTTAGAGAAATAGACAGTATATGTATAAAATCTAAAGATAACATTAAGTTGGGAGAGATTGCAAGAATTTTTGAAGATAGGATTAGAATTCAGAAGGATCTTGACAAATTGGAGAATTTGTCTGAAATCAACAGGACAATTGGAGCATTTGTCAAAAGTTCGATAAAGATGAATGCAAAATACATCTCAGGATGGAAAATTCAAATACACCATATGACAGAGGGCATGAGCACTTCACTGGTACTGTGAGAGTCCATCCCACTCTTCGGGTGAGCAAGCCAGGTTCCCATGGTCATTCTGGTCATGCTCCAACTGGGGGCTAGATAGAAAAGGGAGCAGATCAGCTCATTCAGGGGGGACAGCTGGAGAGAAAGACCTGTGGCAGAGGCCCCTGTGGAGGAACCTCTGCTATCTTGGTTGAGAAACCCCACACACCGACAGAGACCAGAACCCAGGGAAACTGAAGGATCTGCTTTTTAGAGGAAGCTGGTAACCTCAACAGCCCATGAATGGAAGCTTCAAATCATAGAGGGGTAAGTGACTCAGAGGGAGGGAATGGAATGGAACCTCCCACCTGAATAAGTCAGCATTCCCTGCTGACGCTGTAGTGGACCACCCCTCCACTGTTAGGGCCTTAGAGTGTGGTTTGGGGAAAGATGGCTACTGTAATTTTTTCTATTAGTCCAGGCTGCCCTGACAACAAGGGCCACTGTTACTGACTTTAGCCACTAGGTTACACTGCCCTGACTGCAAGGGCCATTGTAATTGACTCTGGCCATTAGATCAAGCTGCTGATTTAAACCATAAGGCTGTGGTGCCCCATATATGAGGACTGGATCACAGGGAGAATAAATTTCCCCTTGCTGCTCTAAGTGAGGGCTGAGTGCATCATCCACATGACAAACAACTACAAAATGGGTAATAACTGCCTATGTGGTAGTACTGCTAAAAAGGATCTGGGATTACAATGCCTCAGAAATGTACTAAGAGTTTACAGTGTGATGCGGTTGAAAAAAAAAAAGGCTAGAATCATTCTGCGGTGTATTATTTAGGGTATGGAAGACAATTGTCCCATTCTACTCAGAACTGGTGAGACCTCAGTTGGTGTTGTGTCCAGTTCTAAGATTGCAGGTTAGGAAATGTGACTAACGTGGAAACAATACAGAGGGCAACAATAAAAATAAAGAGAGGTTTAGAAAACTTAACTTGTGAGGAAAGATTTAAGAAGTGGGTGGCTACGTCTAGACTGGCATAATTTTCCAGAAATGCTTTTAACAGAAAAGTTTTCCGTTAAAAGCATTTTCGGAAAAGAGCATCTAGATTGGCACGGACGCTTTCCGCAAAAGCACTTTTTGCGGAAAAGCGTCCGTGCCAATCTAGACGCTCTTTTCGCGATCAGGGCTTTTTTGCGGAAAACAAATCTGAGTGTCTACACTGGCCCTTTTGCACAAAAGTTTTGCGTAAAAGGACTTTTGCCTGAATGGGAGCAGCATAGTATTTCCGCAAGAAGCACTGATTTCTTACAGTAGGAAGTCAGTGCTTTTGCGGAAATTCAAGAGGCCAGTGTAGACAGCTGGCAAGTTTTTCCAGAAAAGCGACTGATTTTCCGGAAAAACTGGCCAGTCTAGACACAGCCGGTATGTTTAGTCTTGAGGAAAGAAAACTGTGAGGGGAATCTGATAAGTCTTTAAATATAATAAAGGCTCTCATAAAGAAGATGGCGATCAGTTGTTCTCTTTGGCCACTGAAGGTAGAATAAGTAATGGACTTAATCTACAGCAAGGTGATTCAGATTAAACACTGGGGAAAAATTTCCAACTGTAAGGGAAACTAAGAACTGAAATAGGCTTTCAGGGGAGATTGTAGAATCACCACCAATGGTGATTTATACAGTCATGTTGAGCAAACATTTGTCAGGTATGATCTAGATCTACTTAGTCCTGACTCAGTTCAGGAAGCTGGACTTGAAAACTTTTTGAGGTTCCTTCCATCTGTACATTTCTATGATTCTGTGAATTAAATACATTAAAAAACCTTACAGACAACCCAACTACTATTAGCAGTTTGCCAACTTAGTCTTCAGTTTTAAGCAATGATCATTTGTATTTTCAGGAAAGCTCTTTGTGTTCTGTTCACAATAGTAAATACTGGTATGCAGGTAAATAAAACAGAGAACTATTATTTTTAACAGTAGTAAGAGTTTATATTATATGCCAGAAAATTGCTCTAGCAAATATGAGTGAGTCTAAAGTAGTTATTCAGATTTGTGAACAAATATCTCATCGTTTTCAGGCATAAGAAGAACAACAAATTCACAGCTTGCAACCAAATGATATAGATAATGGCATAGAGAAAACATTTATAAATCTACAGATGATACCAAGCTGAAGAGGTTGCAAGTGTTTGGAGGATAAGGGTCATAATACAATATGCCAAAGACAAGCTGAGGAAATGGTTTGAAGTAAATAGGATGAGATTCAAGAAGGTGAAATGAAAAATATTCCTTTTAGGCAGGAACAATCAGTTGTAGAGATGCAAAATGGGAAATGACTACCTAGTAAGGAGTACTGAGGAAAGGAAACTGGGGGTCAGAGTGAACCACAAGATAAATATGGGTAAAGAGTTTAACACTATTGCAAAAGAAGCAAAAATTATATTGGGATGTATTAGTAGGAGTGTTGTAAATAAGACATGAGAAGTAATTCTTCCATTCTACTCTATACTGAGTAGTCTAGAGTATTGTGTTCAGTTCTGAGCACCGCATTTCAGGAAAGATGAGTGCAGCTAGCAGCACCAACCCTTGCTGCTGGTGTCTGACTGGCCAGTAATCCCCTGGTTTGTGTCATTCATGGAAGGGGATTTGGGGGAATGTGTGCAATGGAGGCAGAAGGGGGCAAAGCAGGGGTGGGAAGAATCAGGACTGGGAGAGAGCAGGAGGTTCTTAAGAGAGGTGGATTTGTGTTAGGGCAAGGAAAAGAAGAGGCAGGGTAGAGGTGAGGCCTGGGGCAGAGGGGTTTTTCCTGGTCCCCACACC
Organism: Pelodiscus sinensis; assembly: GCF_052426305.1. Taxonomy (NCBI): domain Eukaryota; kingdom Metazoa; phylum Chordata; order Testudines; family Trionychidae; genus Pelodiscus; species Pelodiscus sinensis. The sequence continues at coordinate 92,238,594 of NC_143053.1, forward strand.
TCCTACAGATGGCGCTGACAGGAACAAATAGAATTTGTCTGCTAGGGTATGTCTACACTACCACCCTAGTTCTAATTAGGGTGGTTAATGTAGGCAACCGGAGTTGCAAATGAAGCCCGGGATTTGAATTTCCCAGGCTTCATTTGCATATTGCCGGGCGCCATCATTTTTAAATGTCCGCTAGTTCGGACTCCGTGCCCGCGGCTACACGCGGCACGAACTAGGTAGTTCGGATTAGGCTTCCTATTCCAAACTACCGGTACACCTCGTTCCATGAGGAGTAACGATAGTTCGGAATAGGAAGCCTAATCCGAACTACCTAGTGCGTGCTGCGTGTAGTCGCGGGCACGGAGTCCGAACTAGCGGACATTTAAAAATGGCGGCGCTCGGCAATATACAAATGAAGCCCGGGAAATTCAAATCCCGGGCTTCATTTGCAACTCCGGTTGCCTACATTAACCACCCTAGTTCGAACTAGGGTGGTAGTGTAGACATACCCCTAGTGAGTAAGAAAGATTTTTATTTGTAATCTGCAGAAGAACCAAAATTAGAGATGGAAAAACACCTATTAACATATCCTGTTAGCAAGACAGTATTGTTCATGACACCATACTTTGCAGTCTAGCCCAGTTATATGCATCTCTCTTGATAATGCTTCCATTATTTCCTGTCAGATTGTTCCTTGGTCTAACATATCATGGTGTTAGGATATAGGCCTATTTTTTTTCCTTTGGGAATTTTTCTCTTTCTTGTATGCACTTTTGTACCCCTCCATCCCCCTCCCCTCCACCCCGTGTAGGTTCTTTCTATCCTGTTAGAGGTTTTATATTCATGTTTCTGTTGTTCCAGACAGTTTGTTATTTTTGTTATTTTCTTTCTGTGACATCACTTCAATTTGTAGGCATTTCTCAGATAATTAGCTGTCTGGAACTGAATGCATACATGATCCACACAAAGGCTATCTCTCCACTATAAAGAAAAGTCAGAAAAAAGATACACAAATTGCGAACTGCAATTTACATATCTTTTTCCGCTTTTCTTCTGAAAGAGGCTTTTCAGACTTTTGGCCCATCTACATGCGGCCAAATGTTGGGGGAAAAAACCCTCTTTCAGAACATCCCTTCTTCCTTGTAAAATGAGGTTTACAGGGCTGCCGACAAAAAGTGTCCAACATTTTTTTCAGAAAAGTGGATGCATTCCTTGGATGTGGCAGAGCTTTTCTGGGATACCAGATGTATCCTGGAAAAGCTCTGTAGTCTAGATGTACCCAAAGACACACAACCATTATTCTGATTTTAGCAGCATATGTTCCTCTTTTAGCAGCATATGTTCTTCTTTCCTTTAACATTTAACTGTAACTGCCATATTTGGACTAATTTTCCAGGTCCTATCTCTGACTATGGTCAGGACCAGAGTTTCAGGGAGAATGTACAGCATAGCAGTTGGACTGATCCCCCTTATCTTCCCCTCTGACTTTCTGTTGCCCTGAGAATGAAGATGCATCCCTAATCATCTTAGCTAATAGCAATTCATGAAATTTTTCTCCATGTACTTATCTATTTCTCTTTTGGACATCACAACAGTCCATGTCAATGAGTTTGAAGAGTTTATTGTGCATTAAGTGGAAAAATACTTCCCTGTGCTTGTATTAAATCTGCATCTTAAGTGCATTGATGATGTGTGTTTTTTGGTATTTTGGTAAATGGTAAATAAAACATGCCTATTGATTTTCTACAGAGCTCCATATTCATGATTTTATAAGCCTCCATATTATCTCCCCTTAGTCATCACTTTTCCATTGCTCTGCACATGGTACAGTAACTTGTATGTTAGCATGTCATATTTCCCTGCTCTTACTCTGCACATGTATTAAATTGTTATATAAGATGCCAGCCTGGGAGAATCAGATCCAAAATGTCAATAGAGACAGAGGCCTCATGGCACAAATACCTGAAAAGTTAAAAACTATTGTTATTACTTATATTGCTATTAGTAAAATAATCAATTTCCTTTTGTGTTATTGCATTTTCTAGAGGCAGATTTAATCCTTCTAAATTTCTACTCTGTAAACTTCATGATACCTTGGATTCTGGCAGAGTATTGAGAATCTACAAGAAAAGAAAAGTATATCAACCCCATGCTTCATCTCTTTCCAGTGCTGTGCTCTCTGCCCTTTGTCTTTGACCTCACATCCACCAAATTCTCTGTCCACTTTCTGTGTTTGCCCAATTCATCTACCTTGTCTCACGGCAATGTTGAGTCACTTTTTTACTTCCTTTCCCCAACCTACATAAAACTTTCCCTCCCCTCATAAAGATATTAAATCACTCTCTTCCAATCTTAATTTAAATCTTGCCTGTTTATTTGAGCCTAAGATCAATCATCTACCTGCTCACTAAAGCACCTGTCAGTTCTATCTCCACTACTATAACTTACGTGCCAGAATACTTTATTGCATCTTGATCCAAGTTTCCTAACTCTCCTCAATCTTTCTGTGTCATTATTCCCTCTTTACCTACATGAGTCTCTCTGTATCTAACTTAAAAGTTCTCTCATTCATTGCTCGCTGTACAGCTTTTTTGATATTTTACTTCATAGAACACTATTGTAAAAAAATAAACTGTGATGTATTATATTGTGGAACCAAAGTCTCTGTGAGTCATTCAGAAGGTAATTTGGTCTACCTCAAGAGCTACTACAACTTTGTAGTCTCATTTTGTCATATCTCAAACTGAAAAGTGTTTGATATCTTCACTGCTTTATATGTTACAGTGGTGTTAAAATGCACAATCAAACTGTAAATTTTAAAACTTTATTATATACGTTTCTCTCTCCCCAGCAGATGCAGCTCAAGCTGAGCAGCCAGAAGAGACAAAAGATAGACACAGAATGAATCCACATTAAAAAATAAATCCTGGCTGATCTGAGAGAGAGCGAGGGGATTAATGGAGCAGGAATTCAAATTAGAGGCAAATGACCAAAAAAAGTGAGGGACTCTTAGAGGCCATCATTCAGAATGCAAAACACAGTAAAGTTAATTCTCCTGCAGTGGTTGGGAAAATAGCCAGGCACTTAGTGAGAGCCTAGATGGTGTTAGAGGGAAACAACAGCAAGAGAGAGTCTCCAGTGGTTTAGTCTCTCATTTATTCCACATAGTGCGGTATCCTGTGGCCCATTTCTATTATCCTGTGACATTAGGATAATAGAAATCAGGATGAAATGTTGTCCAAAGTTGCAGTTCTCTTCCCCATTTACAGGATTCATTGGAGACTTTAGCCAAAATCTGCAAGGAGTTTCCAGTTAGTTTTTGGCTCTGGTAGGGTAATTCAAAAATAGTATTATTAAAGTGATCTTCTATTGCTGGACTGAACTTTGCAGAAACTGTGCAAGCTGCACTGCAAGAGTCCTGTGTATTATGTAGATAGCAGAACTATATACTAAATTTTAAGACCTGTCGCAATTGCTTCAACTGACTAAATAAACCTATATAATAGGGCTAGGCTAGGTGTTATGTTGTTAGTGTACAACATTGCAGGATCTGAGCTAAGATTTACCTTCCACACCCAGGTGAGTAAGAAAATGGAACAGGAAATGAGAGTGTCACAGATGCTATGTGATCAGACCTTGTTAAAAAGAGAGACTATTATGTACAGTAGTTCTGAAATCACTCATATAGCTGAGTAACAAGCACAGTTCATGGAATTTAAAGGGAGTCCTGGCTTTCTTCAAAGACCAGGAATGTCATCACCAGGATAGTGGAAATTTGGAAGCTGTGTTATTAAGTTGGGAAAAGAACATGAGTCTCTGGAAAATGGCAGGGTTGTCCAAGGAGATGAGATGTTTAGGTAGCTAACTGATAATTACATCTGAAGTACCAATAACTGTTGTTAAGACTATATCCTGTGATGAGGTATTTTAAAATAAAGGCTCAGCATGTGCAATGGATACATAAAGAATCAAAGTAATAAGGCAAAATTTAAAATAATTATGTGAATTTTGTAGACATATTACTGCTAAAGCAGAGTTTGTGTCTGCATTTTTTTTCACAATATTTAGGAGACTAGAAGCTATTGTACCATATGATTGAGAGAGCCTAAATCAATACATGGTTTTGATAACTTGCCAGAAAATAATTAAGGAGACTCAGACTTACTATGGCCTGGCTTGTTTTCTCCCAATTTGTAAAGTCCATTTAATTACTATCATTTCAAATAAAATATTTATTTAACACCATAGAGTTCAATTCACAGTGAACAATGATAATATTTATAAAAGGTCTCTGCTTCCCAAAAATCATTATTTATGCATGTGCAGGGCTTTGCGCCAGAAAATATTTCAGAGTCTTCAGAAAGTATCCTACCAGAGGGACAATGTTTATGAGCAGCCCTACAGAAACACACTGATCTTTGTGAGGCAGTAGGTAAATCTTGCAGGAGGAAACTGATATAATTCTCAAAGGGGTTATTATAAGCAATAGTTGGAAGAAAATATTTTTACAAGTAAGAAAAATATTTTGTGTCCAGTAAATGGTTTGATATTACTGATGATTATGAAAAATACTACTTGCATGCCGATACTGATATTTTTTAGATAAAATGAGAACTGTTACATAAAAAGTCCTTAAATTACCTCTTTCTTGTACATTCACTTCCCCACGCAGTTCAAAGCTCAAAGTGGACTTTGCGTGAGGAGCTCTGGAGGACTAGGTGAATAGAAATTACTTCTAAGTGTTAGGGAGGATTGTAAGAGGCAGCTATCCAATCCTGCTGTGTCCACAACTATACCCTGATCTGACTCGAATGCTTGTAATGAACTTCGTATTTTTGTGACGCCTGGATTTGTGTAATTGTAGGACCCCGTGGTCACACTTCTCGAAACTTCACCACTATTCCTGCTTCAGTGACCCCATGAATAGCAGCACTTCCGGAGACATTGCTCCTGTCAGGATTCTGAGCAAAGGCAGGAACGGCAAGTGGCAGGAGATTGGTAGGTAGGCACAACCTCTGGGATTTGAAGTCAATATCAGGGTCAGCCCATGAAGGCAGGACTGGAGATAGGTGAGGGATCAGGCCAGGGGTCTGTACCAGGTATCTGATCACCGTGGGTGTTGTGCAGAAAGCAAATTAGGCACCATGACGCTGCTGTCTATTAAACCCTTTCATGGAATCATAGAGCTGGAAGAGACCTTAGAAGGCCATCAAATCCAGCCCCCTGCCCAAGGCAGGACCAATCCCAATTAAATCAACCCAGCCAGGGCCTTGTCAAGCCGAGACTTAAACACCTCTAGGGATGGAGACTCCACTACTTCCCTAGGTAACCCATTCCAGTGCTTCACCACCCTCCTTGTGAAATAGTTTTTCCTAATATCCAATCTGGACCTCTCCTACCACAACCTGAGACCATTGTTTCTTGTTCTGCCATCCATCACTACTGTGAACAGCCTTTCTCCAGCTTCTTTGGAACCTCCCTTCAGGAAGTTGAAGGCTGCTATCAAATCTCCCCTCACTCTTCTCTTCTGCAGACCAAATAGACCCAACTCCCTCAGCCTCTCCTCTTAGGTCATATGCTCCAGTCCCCTAATCATTTTAGTTGCCCTCCGCTGGACCCTTTCCAACACATCCACATCCTTCCTATAATTGGGAACCCAGAACTGGACACAATACTCCAGATGTGGCCTCACCAGAGCCAAGTAAAGAGGAATAATCACATCACTAGATCAACTGGCAATGCTCCTCTTAATGCAAACTAATATGCCATTAGCCTGCTTGGCTACAAGGGCACACTGTTGACTCATGTCCAGCTTCTCATCCATTGTAACCTCCAGGTCCTTTTCTGCAGAACTGCTACTTAGCCAGTCGGTCCCCAACCTGTAACAATGCTTGGGATTCTTCCATTCCAACTGCAGGACTCTACACTTGTCCTTGTTGAACCTCATCAGATTTCTTGTGGCCTAATTCTCCAAAGGTCTAAGTCACTCTGGACTCTATCCCTGCCCTTGAGGGTATCTACTTCTTCCCCTAGTTTAGTGTCATCTACAAACTTGCTGAGCATGCAATCCATCCCCTCATCCAGGTCATTAATCAAGATGTTGAACAAAACCGGTCCCAGAACCAAACCTTGGGGCACTCCACTAGAAACTGACCTCCATCCTGACATTGAGCCACTGATCACTACCTGCTGGGCCAGACCTTCCAGCCAGCTTTCTATCCATCTTACTGTCCATTTATCCAATCCACATTCCCTTAACTTGCTGGCAAGAATATTATGGGAGACCGTATCAAAAGCCTTGCTAAAGTCAAGGTATATCACATCCACTGACTTACCCATATCCACAGAGCCAGTTACCTCATCATAGAAGATAATCAGATTGGTCAAGTACAACTTGCCCTTCATGAATCCATGCTGACTATTCCTGATCACCTTCCTCTCTTCCAAGTGCTTCAAAATGGATTCCTTGAAGATCCCCTCCATTATTTTTCCAGCGACTGAGGTAAGACTGACCGGCCTACAGTTCCCTGGATTGTCCTTCTTCCCTTTCTTAAAGATGGGCACTACACTTGCCTTTTTCCAATCATCTGGGATCTCTCCTGAGCTCCACGACTTTTCAAAGATAATGGCCAAAGGCTCCTCAATGATATTTGCCAACTCCCTCAATACCCTCGGATGTATTAAGTCCGGACCCATGGATTTATGTATGTTTAGCTTTCTAAATAGCTAACCTGTTCCTAACCTGTTCTTTCCTCACCAAGGGCTGTCCACCTTCATCCCATATTGCGTCACTTATCACATTAGTCTGGGAGCTTACCTTGTCCATGAAGACGGAGGCAAGGAAAGCATTGAGTACTTTAGTTTTCCCCACATCATATGTCACTAGGTTACCGCACTCATCCAATAGGGTCCCCACACCTTCTCTGATCATCTTCTTTTTGCTAACATGCATGTAGAAACCTTTCTTATTATCCTTCACATCCCTTGCGAGTTGCAATTCCAATTGCACTTTCACCTTCCTGGTAACTCCCCTGCATTCCCAAGCTATACATTTATACCCTTCCCTAGTCATCTGTCCAGGTTTCCACTTTTTGTAAGCTCCCTTTTTGTGCTTAAGTTCACCAAGGATTTCCCTGGTAAGCCAATCTGGTCTCCTACCATATTTGCTTCTCTTGGTACGCATTGGAATGGTTTCTTTCTGTGCCTTCAATAAGGCTTCTTTAAAATACTGCCAGCTCTCCTGAGCTCCTTTCCCCTTCATGTTAGCATTCCAGTCGATTTTGCCCATCCGGTCTCTGAGGTAGTCAAAGTTTACTTTTCTGAAGTTCAAGGTGTGTATTTTACTACTCTCTTTTCTTCCTTTGGTCTGGATCCTGAAATCTACCATCTCATGATCACTGCTTTCCAGGTTGTCACCCACCTCTACTTCCCCTATTAGTTTCTCCCTGTTTGTGAGCAGCAGATCAAGCTGCACACAGCCCCTGGTTGGATCCTGCAGCACTTGTACCAAGAAGTTATCCCCAACATTCTCCAAAAACTTCCTGGATTGTCTGTGTACTTCCGTATTGGTCTTCCAACAGATGTCAGGGTGATTAAAGTCCCCCATGAGAACCAGGGCCTGTGATCTGGAAACTTCTCTCATCTACCTCATCGACCTGATTTGGCGGCCTTAGCAGATACCAACCACAACATCACTGCTGTTGCTTACACCTCTAAACTTGACCCATAGACTCTCAACAGGCTTCTCTCCCTCTATATACTGGAGTTCTGACCAATCATAGTGCTCTCTTACATACAGTGCAACTCCTCCTTTTCTTCCCTGGCTGTTCTTCCTGAACAGTTTATACCCTTCCATGACTGTGCTCCAGTCATGCGAGTCATCCCACCAAGTCTCCATTATCCCAATAAAATAGTAGTTCTTGGTCTGGGCCAGGGCCTCCAATTCTTCCTGTTTGTTACCCAGGCTTCTCGCATTGGTGTACAAACACCTTAGATAACCAGTTGATCGCCCTACCCTCTGCATTTAAATCAGAGAACCTTTGTTTGCTCGTTCCTCTTTGCATTTCTTCCCAGTATCCGACTTCCCTACTCCCCTCAGGGTTTTGGTCACCATCCTGCAATGAACCTAGTTTAAGGCAGGACTTCCTGTTGTCTATAGGTAGAGCATAGATAGGGTAGTGTGAGCTGATTATAGGCTGCTGCTGGGTGGCAGTGTTTTCCTGGCAACTTTATAGGTCTCAGTTTGAGACCTTCTTGACCTTACAGCTCCCAAGCACATTGAAGCAAATGGGGACTTTTCAATCAACTTCAAAGGCATTGGGTCAGGCTCAAAGTGTGACATCTCCCTCTGCTCCTGCCTTGTAGCTATTTCTGTGCCCTTTTAGCTACCCTGCTGCATTGGGACAATCTCTGGCTTCTACACGCAGGCTGAATGTCATCCAAAAACCTTTGCTACATGCATAGGTGTATTTAAATATACAGTTATAAACACACAACACAGCACTGATTTTGAATTGCTTACAATTGTCCACAAAAAGTAAAGCCTTAGATCAGAAAAAAGTTAACTCCGTTTCCTCCATATAATCTTTCTTCTTTAAAGTTGGTTTCCCCCTCATAATTATCCTTCTTTAAGAAATCAGGGATACCCATCACTGAGCACTGTTCATCCTGATTGCACAAAATGGGGCAGGGTATAATATTGCCGTAGTAACTGATTGGACATAGAATTAATCCAATCATTTGGCTCAGCCAGAACTAAGATTCAGCAGATAGTAAGAGTTTTTAATTATTAATGCATTGTCTATAAAAGACACTGCCAATAAATATATATACATATATATTAATAAATAGGTTTCAGTTCCTTAATAGTAAAAGAGATGCTTTGATTTCCCTGTACTAACACAGAATTACTTTGTGTTTGATATTCAGGCAGTTGGGAAGTCAAAGTGGAGGAACAGGAAAACACAATTCAATAATGCAAATTCTTTTTATATTAAGTTACAAAACCTGATATCTGTTATTATTAGACCTTTATTTTCATAAGTATGGAAAAATTTCTCAGAAGTGCAACAGCTATGCTCAGAAAAAACATGCGGGCAGTGTAGTGGCAGGGGGCAAAGTGCTTCTGGTTTTGCAAGTTAATGAAAAATGGTGGGCCTGTACTCTGTTCTTCCTGCTCCAATTCACAAATATAATTTGTGAAGAGCATTGTTTGTGCAAATAATGAGCAAGCTGTGCAACTGAGCAGAGGAAAAGACTTTGGAAAATATGTGATTCATTACATCAGTATGGCATGAGATGTGCTATTTATTTTGATTAACTGAATCCTCTTACATTGGAATATGTGAGATGTGATGCAATCACTTGTTACGTTCTGTGATGTCAAGATGGAATGTGTCAAAATTGAGTAAAAAAAATACCTACAACTGATGACTGAATTGTAGACTACATGTTGAAAAATACATCATGGAGAGGAAACCTGTGCATTATACTTAATGTCCATTCTTCTGGGTGGAAAAGGGGGGAAGTATGTTTGTTTTCTGCCAACATCTTCACAAGGGTCTGTCATGGCTCCTTCCCCACTCTGGCATGATAAATGCAGAAGTGGGGGCCAGCAAGTGTACCCCAAAGCCTTATCTACCAGGCTTTGGTATAAAACTTCCCCCCAAAATCTTAAAAACCTAGATCTTGGGAATAAAACTTCCGCTGCCACCACCCAAATGTTGATAAAGAAATCAGGGGAAAGATCATTTGGGAAATCTCACCCCTAAAATAAAAATCAGGGCACACAATTAACCACTGCCAGGTTAATAAAAAGAAAAGAAAGAACATTTATTATTCCAACAATATTCCTGTTGCAAGCATAATGACTAGATGGGAAGGTAACAAAATATACTCATGGAGAAACTCCATGGGCCTAGAACTTAGTTACAAAGAAAAGCCAAAACATCTTTTAAACAGTGCCAGATCTCAGATCCCATACCCAATCCTTAAAACAATAAAGCCTAAAGAAAATACCTAAACTTTACCCTACTTACAGAAAATGAAGAATGGTGTCTTGGAGAGAGAGAGAGACATGCTTGTCCCTCTCTGTAGCTGCAGAGAATTCATTCTCAGGCTGTGTCCAGACTCAAGGATTTTTTCGAAAATAGTAGCCTTTTTTCAAAAAAACTGCACTTGCGTCTAGACTACAGCTGCGTTCTTTCGAAATTACATCGAAAGAATGCGGCTTTTCTTTCAACGGCGGTAAACCTAATTTCACGAGGAAGAACACCTTTTTTCAAAAGTGCTCTTTCGAAAAAAGGTGTTCTTGAATGCAAACAGGGCGTTTTCAAAAGAGAGCATCCAGACTGCCTGGGTGCTCTCTTTCGAAAAAGCGACTTGCTTTTTCGAAAGTACTGCTTGCAGTCTAGACGCTCTTTTTCGAAAGAGGCTTTTTCGAAAGTATCTTTCGAAAAAGCCTCTTTCGAAAGAGGCTTGCAGTCTAGATGTAGCCTCAGAGAAACAAAAGGGAGAAAGGGAAAAAGCTAAATTCCTTTGTCCCAGTTTGAAAGTCCCACCTACATTCCTACTGGTCACGCCACCTGGCTAGGTGTAGTTAACCCCTTAATCCCCAGGCTCCTGGTTAACCCTCATAATCACGACAGGGTCCAACTTCTGTACTGCAAAAACCCTACCCCACAAAAATATCCCTACATCTCATGTAAATAGCCTCAGACTGATGACCTCATTGTCAGGAGCTTCTTACGTGGTGCAGGGGATTTCTGTATAGCTACCATCTATCTCCCTGGAAGACATGAGTAGTTGGCATAATGTTGAATTCTTGCAACAGAACCACTAAATGAAGGAAAAATAGAGCCAAATTAGAAACCAGAGAGCAAAACAGAATTATTGCCTATATTCATAAAAGCAGTCACTAGAGTAGCTCAGAACAACCCATGTTTTTTTCTGCGTAAAGTAAATACAAAATACATAAAATACCTGATATACATATATACTTTAGTGTGTGTCTGTGTGTCTGCCTGGGTATGTCTACACTACAGCACTAATTCGAACTAACTTAATTCGAATTAGTGCCTCTAAACCTAAAAACTAATTTGAATTAGCATTTTGCTAAATTAGCATTTTGCTAACTCGAAATAGCATGTCCACATTGAGTGGACCCTGTACCAAAGTTAAGGCTGGCCGCAACCAGTGCCGGCAGAGAATCAGGTTAGGACTTAGAGCGTGGAGCTGCTGCCTCAGGCTAGCCGAGGGCTGTGCTTAAAGGGACCTAACCCCCACCTGGACAGACAGTTCTCAGGGTTCCCCGCTTGCTTGTCTACCTCGATGAGGGACAGCAAAGCAGTCCTGACTTGGAGTGCCCTGAGTGCCTGCACTTGGCACATCACAGAACTCAGCAATCAGCCCGGCTGTACTTGCTGCAGCCTGCCATCCGGGGGGGTCAATCGGAGGGCTGTCAGGATCCAGGAGACCCTGAAGGAGAGCTTCCACCCCGAGGAGCCCACAGAGCCACCCCAGTCTTCCCCATCGGGGGCTCGTGCCCCATTCCTCCCTCACTTCCTTCCACTTACCCCTCCCTAGGCCCCCTTCCTGATGTAAAAAATAAAGGACACGTGTGTTCAAAAATAGAAACTCTTTATTTAACAAAACTGGGGAGAGGCGGTAACCTCTGGGGAGACTTGGAAAAGGAGGTGGGAGAGGGGAAGAGAGAGAGTGGGAGAGGGTAGGGGGAAACCTAGGAGAAGGGAGCTGGAAGGGGGAAGCTAGGGGAAGAAGGAGGAGGGGAAGTATAAAACTATGGTATGCCATATCTTCAGTATTGTGTACAGATGTGGTCTCCTCACCTCAAAAAAAGATATTTTGGCCTTGGAAAGGGTTCAGAAAAGGGAAACTACAATGATTAGGGGTTTGGAACAGGTCCCATATGAAGAGAGGCTAAAGAGACTGGGACTTTTCAGATTAGAAAAGAGGAGAATGAGGGGGGATATGATAGAGGTCTATAAAATCATGAGTGGTGTAGGGAGGGTGAATAAAGAAGAGTTCTTCATTAGTTCCCATAATATAAGGACTAGAGGACAAGAAATGAAATTAATGGGCAGCAGGTTTAAAACTAATAAGCAAAAGTTCTTTTTCACACAGCACATAGTCGACCTGTGGAACTCCTTGCCACAGGAGGTTGTGAAGGCTAGAACTATAACAGAGTTTAAAGAGACGTTAGATAAATTCATGGAGGTTGGGTCCATGGAATGCTATTAGCCAGGGGGTAGGAACGGTGTCCCTGGCCTCTGTTTGTGGAAGGCTGGAGATGGATAGCACGAGACAGATCGCCTGGTCATTGTCTTCGGTCCATCCCCTCTGGGATACCTGGTGTTGGCCACTGTCGGCAGACAGGCTAATAGGCTAGATGGACCTTTAGTCTCACCCAGTACGGCCATTCTTATGTTCTTATGTTCTAAGCTTAGGGTCGGGGGTCTCACTGGACCAACTTGATTTTCATGCAAACCTGCTCCTGGGTTCGCATGTGGCCTTTGGTGGCCAGGCTGGCAGCTCTCCTGCCCTAGACGGCAGCATTCCTGTGCCTATTGCGGAGGTCGTAGACGTTGGAGGCCTCCCCCCAAACCTTGATGAAGTCCATGATCTCTGCACTAGACCAAGGGGGCGCCCACCTCTTACGGGCCCGGGAAGGCTCCTGGGAGCTACCAGCCTGGTCCTGGGAAGAGGCGGAGGGCTGGTTGGCAGTGGGTGGCTGGCTCATGCTGTGCCAGGTGCAGGGTCTGCTGGCTGGGTGCTGGAAGGCTTGCAACTGACACGAGCACTGTAGCCAGACCGTGCCCCTTTAAGGGCTCCGGGCAACCTGGGAAGGGCTAACCTCCCACTTGTTCGAATTAAGTGGCTACACAGCCCTTATTTCGAACTACTTAATTCGAACTAGGCATTAGTCCTCGTAGAATGAGGTTTACCTAGTTTGAATTAAGCACTCTGCTAGTTTGAATTAAGTTCGAACTAGCTATTTGCATGTATAGACGCTATGAAAGTTAATTCGAACTAATGGCTGTCAGTTCGAATTAACTTTGTAGTGTAGACATACCCCCTGTGAGTCCATTTGTTTAAAAACTCCTCCTAAACACAAAGAACTAGAGCCACCAAATTTGGTATGCAGCTTCCTCTTCTCCTAACTTAAAGCAAGGGTAGGGTTTGGTTGTGCCAGGACAGCTGGAAGTCCTTGAAGAAAAGGATAGTTTTCCATAACATGTAAAGGGAGGGGCTGCTGTTTGGAGGGACATGAGATGAGAGTGGCCAGCTGTACCACCAAAGGAGTGGCCAGCAGGGTTGGGATTCCTCCATCTTGCCTATCAGCACACCAGGTAAGTAGCCCATCTTCCCCAAACAATTCCTCCCAAACCCTGGCTCATGGCCTCAGCACCTGAGGAAGAGAGGAAAAAAAAGATCTTGGTAGCTAGGTGCTGGAGGGAGCTGGCACAATTTACAACTGACTTGAGACTATCAAACAATCAGGATATCTTATTTGCAATTATCCAACTTGTTTTCATCCCGCTATTAGGCTATGAGTCACTTGAGAGGGTTAATGATGTTGCATGTTCAAATAATCTATACTGATTTAGAAAAGGAGAAAGATGTTGTCTGACTTCTGTCCAGGTTTCCCCTTATGCTGCCTGTGGTTGTGTCTTAAATTATTATGAATCAAGAAATTAGATTGCAGCATCTCTCTCACCCATGAAATCAAACTTATCTACAGGTTCTGATGAGTAAAAAACCAAAATCTTTAATATTTTTCCCAAAGTTATTTGCTGCTCTTTGACACAGTATATTGAAGTATTAACCAATGTTATATCCAAAATGTTTCACTCGCTAATTATTAATTTTACTTTTTCCCTATGGTATATTTTATCAGCACAATATGTATGAATGACTTCTACTACTGCAATCAATACCTGCTCAATACAATGATCAAATGAGCTGAAAAACTTTCTTTTATTAAAAAGAAGAGTAAAAGATCTAATATAAGGTTATGTATTTATTGGAAATTCTATAATCTGACTAATAGATGAATGATGACAGTGCCTACTATGATATCATATACATTATCAATCTTGAAATGACCAACTAGGTCATTTTGTCTATCCCTATACTAGTGAAGGGTTTCTTGCATTATATTAGCTAATGTTTTTCCTGTCCTACTTTAAATGAATCAAGGATTTGGCTCTGCCTATTTTTTTAGTTTCTGAGCCTAATCTCCTTCCTCAAATTCTATTTATTAAAATTCTTTGAGCAGTACCACTTATTTCAGTGTTTATAATAATACTACAGAAGTTCATCATTTCTGAAGATTGTCACTGTTACAGTTCAAATATGGATAGTTCTTAATTCATATCTTATGTATATCATGTGCCTCAGGTAAAGCTGGATTAATCTGTTTATGCAAAAATAGAATGGGACAATCATGTTACCCCAATCCAGCATTTTGTCCATCTAGGTAGAATGTGATTTTAAAAAAACAAACATTATTTTGTTGGTTACATTATTTACTAGCTTCGTCTAGTGTCAAGAGGGATAGGGACACAATCAAAGAAGAGTAACACACTTCTAGCCTGCTGAAACCAATGGACATTTTTTATGAAGCATGTTATCAGAAGATTTTTAGCCTGGTTTTAAAATTGAAGCTGTTCAGAGAGCATTTGGATAAACAGCTGATCTCTTGGATATTTTTTCTGAATTGAAACATTAAAATAATCAACCCTATGTTTTTCTCAAGTATCACCAGAATTGAAAAATGTCTTTTTTGGCAAGAATAAAAAATTCTTAAGTCTCTGTCTTTTCATGGTCTTAATTTTGACTGTATGAAGGAGTTTATTATGTAAGTGGCTCCTGCCTTTGTAGTGCAATATTTCCAGTGAATCACAGGAGATGGTATTGCTTTGGGAACTTGCTATTCAGACTTGTGCTAATGGTTAATTCAACCCTCTGCATCAGTAGTCCCAAAGATCAGTAAAAGGCAGTAGAGCCCTCTCTTTGCAGAAATATACATGGAATGATCCAGACAATTTGACAATGTGTCCTCAATATAAAAGCTCCTTACCATAAAAATTACTGCTTTCCAAAATTCTATTAACATATTATCTTGATGAAGGTAACGGAGTAGGGCCAGCAGAGAATACAGCCTGAGTTTCTCTAGGTAAACTGAATATTTGCTACGTTGACTTTTCTGTTTGAATAGGGTGACCAGATGTCCCATTTTTAAAAAGGACTGTCCTATAGTTTTCCTGTATGTGTCTGTACTTTGTTTTTAAAAATGGGCCAATTGTCTCATATCTTCTGTCTTCCCTCTCCCATTAGTATTGATGGGTCCTGATGCTGGCCAGATCTTTTCTTGCCAGCTGCCCACCCAGCAGCAGTAAGTGCAGGGAGGAGGATAATCTAGTAGCTGATGATTGGGGTTCAAATACAAAGCAGGTGGTTGGGCAAAGCTGCAGCATGTGGGACTGGCCACTGCCTCTGTTGGTCCATGAGTGCAGTCCCTACGGTATGCTGGCTCTTGCCCCACAGGTGCTAGCCTTCCACACCCGCATTTCCAGCATTACCATGTTTGCTATGGTAGCTGATGAATGTGGGCTGGACATGGCTGGTTATGAGTTGCCTCTGCTACCCTCCCATCAGCCCTTTATATGCTTCCCTTCTCAGTGTCATCTCCCTGCTGTGCCCATTCATCCCCCATTCCTGGTACTCCTTCATATCCTCCATGGTGGATTGTGTCCTGCTCCGAGCACTGTGTGGACAACCAGCCTCTGGTCAGATCATTCAGCTCACCAATTGGCTGACTGGAAGGCCCCTTCCTTCCCCCATTGCCTCTGGATGGGCTGGCAGCCAGAGAAATCTCAAGATCCTGTGACCCAGGGCATTGACCAGGAGGAGCCAAGCAGCAGCTCTGCCAAAGCCCCATACAGAGCTGGCATGGGGAAGCTTCTCCACCCCCAAGCTCAGCTTTGCAGTGGCAGGGAGGAAGCAGTTTCCACCTTGTTTGTGTCCCAGCCAGTGTTCCCTCAAAGCTGGGTGGCAGCACAGCTTCACAGGTGATTAATCAACCCTGCCCAGTCAGATGCTCAGGGCTCAGCTTTGTGGGAACACTGGTCACAACCCTTCAGGCTCCACAGCAGCCCCCATGGGAAAGGGCATAGCATCCTCTTCCCACACTTCCTCCACCCTAAGACCTGACCCCAGGGAGTTCAGGGCTGCTCAGTGTCCCAAGGTGCCTTCTCCTGCTGAGACGCTTCTCTGTCCCAGTTTGCTGAAGTCCCTGTAGACAGATTCTCTGATGTCTGGTGCACAAAGCATAATTAAGGCTCAACCCAATTTCTTGCCCTCACATTAGCCAGAGGACAGGAGGTGTCTGGTTATGCATCTTTTGGGAGGGGTTAGCTACCTTTTGACACAGTGCAGGCAGGAGGGGCCAAGCTGCTTCCAGTCACAGGGGAGCAGAGAGTGGGAGAGGGAAAAAATGACTACTCCAATACATGGGCCATGTCATCCCTTCTCTCAACCCCACCGCCTGTAACTGGAAGCATCTCCCATCCCTTCCCTTCTGCAGTGCTGAAAGGCTGCTGCTAGCCACACACTGGTGTGAACCCTGGCAAAATTTGGGGAGGGCTGTGACCCTGAATGTATCCACATATTGCCTTGAGAAGATGCAGTTCCAAGTACTAAGACAGGGAAGTCCATCTTTGGGCCCAGCTAGGCAAAGAGGGTAGAGAGATCTGGGCAAGGAAGGTTGGATCAGGTTGGTCACTCACCCCCATCCCTGTGTGCAAGAGGTATATGGGAGTGTTTATGTGGGTCATTTTCCCCAATGCAAACCTTAAAGATAAGAAGGTTAATAAAATGACACCATCTACACAATATTTCATTTTAACAAGGGTGCAGTCAAGTTGATGTTAATTTGAGCATTTATACTACATTGTTCTGATTGATTGCCATTGAGCTCGCTTGAATATGAACAATTTTACCAGCTGACCCATATTCTGCATATAGCATTATAGTCACCCTATATTTGAACATTATGATCAACTAAACAGGACCCCATGGCAATCTAGATTGTTTTTATGCAACCTTTATGTAAGGCTACCTTGTTTTGATTCAAAACAAAATGAACTGAAACTGGTAGCTCGGATTTAAGTAAAAGACACTGTTTCCTTGTTTGGAAACCTGCTGTCATTTTGGAGAGACTATCTGATCCAAACTACAGCTGAAAAGAAAAACAAGAATCCATAGATTATAGCAACTTGACAGATATTCACACTTTCATGCTATTTCTATGCCCAGTTTGTATCATGTATATCGAGACATTATTTTAAAGTTTCCTTGAACACTTCATATATCTTACAAGCCCAATACTTGCAAATGCTGCATCTGATGTGAGACCTCATTTTGCATTTTCTCTTATCTCCAGGATGAACTGCTTTATTTGCAGGGGAAAAACATATTGCCTTCAGCTTAATTTCCGGATGTGGGATTAAACCAAGGACACAAATGTAATTGGAAATGTCACTTAAAATCCCTGAGTGCAGTGATATTCTTTAAAATTCCATTATATTCTTGTGTCTGAATAGGGTATTGCTGGTTCAGGGAACTATTGCTAGAGAGAACCAGAAAATTTTCATGGAGAGAGAAGTAATGCTGTTACAAGACCTCTTGCCTCAGTTTACATAGTGGATGTTACAGCTGTGTTAATCACCTTATTGCTTAGTTGTTCTAGTCATACATTTTGTGTAATTAAAGTAATTCACATAAAAATAAATACAATATACTGGAAAGACTTGGGAAAATACTCAAAGCTTTTTCTATAAGTTATGAGACCTTGTCCAAGTATAAAAAGTTTCCTATCTGGGACAAAACTGCCACCACATTATTTCTAAGAATGAGCACTTTCTCACAAAAGTGGTCCCACTGACAATAACAGAATGACTTCGGTTACTAACTGCTGACAAATGTGAAAAAGGTCTCACATGCTGTCCCAATGGATGAGCATCTCAGGGTTCATGGAGCTTCCATTAAAGATATAGTTACTTGCAGCTTAGAATTACCACTCTCTGCTATCATATTTAACATACCTTTCCTACAATATTCCCTATTTTACATAGCTTTAGCTCAGGTTTGTGTTTTGTTTCCTCTTAAGCTTTCACGGGAATTTTTTTTCATAAA
Source organism: Pelodiscus sinensis (assembly GCF_052426305.1). Lineage (NCBI taxonomy): Eukaryota > Metazoa > Chordata > Testudines > Trionychidae > Pelodiscus > Pelodiscus sinensis. The sequence continues at coordinate 92,256,798 of NC_143053.1, forward strand.
AGGATAACTGACTGATTAAAGATTGAGCTAACAAACTGAAGTACATGGTATTTTATACACAAAATTTTTTATCATATGCTATTCAGAGACTTTATTTACAACATTAGTATATTTCCCAAATGTATACATGAAAAGTTGAACCATCATCACAGTCTGTCTCCAAGTGACATTTCCAAATCTTTGTGTGTGTGTGTGTGTGTGTATATATATATATATATAAAGAAGATGATAACCAGTAGTTATATATCTATATCTATATATATCTCCTGTCTCTTTCTTCATGAAAATAGCCCTGCACGTCAGAAATCTAATGATCTTGGCTTTTGATTAAAGCAATTCAATTTATATGTTACATCTGTTGTTAGGGGGAAAACAAAAACACTCACCACATTTTCTTTATGTAGGACTGGTTATCATCTTCTTAATTTGTTTGCAACTCTTTCTGTTTTTCAGAGCTGTGCTATGGAGTATCATGAATGAAATTAACAATGCTATCTTGACTACCATTGGGGGTTACTATTAGAGCCCAAACATGACATTAGGTCTTCCACATGTGTGCCAGAATAAGAAATTTTAATCCTTAATTTAAAATACTATTGAGTATTCAACAGAAAGAAAGTATAAGAATCTAAAAGAAGCAGTAGCAGCAGAAATTCGGTCATTGAAGAAATGTTGGTACTTTAATTGACAATGTTTTCTATCTCCCTCAAGAGATGAGTCATTTTGTATAAAGAGATTGTGGCCATTTCTATTGCTTTAAACACTCTGGGAAAAGAGTTCAATTTTCTACAGGCCTAGAAGACATACTGTAGCTGAAGCAATTTCATAGTGTCAGAAGAAGTAAAATGAAAACTCTTCATCTTTCAACATTCAAAAGGTACTCTTTTTGCACTTTTGTGAATAACCATGTTAAAGTTTCTAGTAATTTTTTTTTAGGGATCGATTCTTTTACTACTGAATTCAGTATTGTTACTGCTTTCAACATGAATAGAACTGGGCCCTTAAATAACTTTACATAACTATACTTTTAGCTGAATTTTCCAAAGGTTTGAGGCATGCAGCTCCCACTAAACCTAACTGGAGTGCTGCCCGTACAAAAAAAAAAAAAAAAAAGTGAGCGCACACTCAAAAAATTTAATTCTTATTTAATCACATAGATATTTTAAGAAGTGCTCTGAAATAGAATGTGGTTTTACCACAAGCCCTGGATAAGGGGCAGCACAACTCTGGATTGAAACATAACATAATATCTGGTTCCCCCAGGCTTCAGGAGAAAAGGAATATCTACCAGCCCAGCATCTGGTGGAGATTCTTTCCCACCTTGCACATCTGTGATTGCTTGTGCATTGGGCGAAGATGAATCAAGTACCTGTTTTTTCCTAAACAATGAGCAGTGCTGTGGCACCTAAGAGACTAGCAAATATATTAGATCATGAGCTTTTGTAAGTAAAATCCACTTCATCAGATTCGTTGGAGTGGAAAATACAGAGTCCAGGGTATATATAACAGTGAAAGCAGTTACCTGTCAATTGTAGGACCAGTGTTAATTAAGCTAATTGAGTCAGGCTGGATGTGTCTCATTCATAGCATTTGATGTGGAAATGCAAATATCAAAGGTAAGGAAAATTGCCTTGAAGGGTATTAACCAGTTAATATCTTTATTCAGCCCCAACTTGATAGTGTCAAACTTGTAAATGAATTCCAGTTCAGCAGTCTAGCCTCTGTAATTGGATGATAAAATTCCTTTGTATAAGAATGGCTACTTTTAAATCCATGATTGAATGCCCTGGGAGGTTAAAATGTTCCTCTATGGGTTTATGTGTGTTAACCATGTCTGAGGTCTGATTTGTGTCCATTTATTCTTTGTCATAGAGACTGCCCAGTTTGGCCAATGGACATTCCAGAAGGGAACTGCTGGCACTTAATAACATCCATTGGTGGGTGTGCATTTGTGTGAGCTCCTGATGTTGTGGATTATGTGGTCAGGTCCTGTGATGGTGGTGTTTGCATAAATATGTGGACAGAGTTGGCAACAGGGTTTGTTGCAGGGGTTGGTTCTTGGGTGTGTGGATCTGTGATGTGGTATGTAAATCCCGGTAGGTTTTTGCTTCCGGTTGGGGGGGGGGGCGGGGGACTGTCTGCAGCGAAGGATTGTCCTGTCTTGAAAGATCTGTGAGAGTGAGGGATCATTTATACATCTCATCCTCAGCTTGGTTTCACTCAGAAAATGCCATGTGACACACCTCTTTGACAAGCTTTTTGTTAAATTTGTTTCTGATATCTAAACAATTTGGCTACATCTACACTGGCACCCTTTTTCGGAAATGCTTAAAACGGAACAGTTTTCCGTTATAAGTATTTCCGGAAAAAGCGCATCTACATTGGCAGGATGCTTTTCCAGAAAAGCACTTTTTCCGGAAAAGCGTCCGTGGCCAATGTAGATGTGCTTTTCCGCAAAAAAGCCCCGATCGTCATTTTCGCGATCGGGGCTTTTTTGCGGAAAAGACTACTGTGCTGTCTACACTGGCCCTTTTCTGGAACAGTTTTTCCAGAAAAGGACTTTTGCCCGAACGGGAGCAGCATAGTTTTTCCGGAAAAACAATGACAATTTTACATTAGATCGTCATTGCTTTTCCGGAAAAGCAAGCGGCCAGTGTAGACAGCTGGCAAGTTATTCCGGAAAAGCGGCTGCTTTTCCAAAATAAGTGGCCAGTATAGACACAGCCTTTCAGTAATTTGAAGACTCAGTTGGAAGGGGCATAGCTGCGGGCTCTCCCAAGCAGCCCTCAGCTACACGCAGAGTATGCCGCAACACACCTAGGCAGCCTTCAGTGTTGTCTGGAGCGCATTGCGCAGGGCTCCATCATCAATTTAAAGAGCCCTTTTGACTCTCCATGCCCTGGGGCAGTTGCCCTCTTCCCCAACCCTCCCTCTTCAGTCCAGCTATGGACTCATCATTCTATTATTTTTTTAAGATGAGAAGGGACCATTTGGATGATATAATCTGCAGAACACAGATCAAAAAACTCCGTACAAGAATTTCCCCTTGCAGCCCATAACTTCTGTTTCAAATATAGCATCTCTTTTATAAAGAGTTTGCGCCTTGGCTTAAATACTGCAATTGATAGAGAATCTACCACACCTTTAGATAAACTGTTCCAACAATTAATTACCTTCACATTTTTCAATCTCCTTTCTGTAATTTGGCTGTGTAGAAAGGTGGGCTGGCACCCTATGCTATACTTGGGAAATTTTGTTGCTTACTGTCTAGAGCATGTAAAGATGGCTGATATGATTATGGGTGCTACACAATGCCTGAAAGGAATAAATAAAATAAATCTATACAAACTATATGACTGAGGATAAAAGGTTAGAGTGCTCTTTTTTTTACTTTTAGTGTTGTTACTCATTTTTAAAACAGTTGTAGAAACAAAATGTTCAGTTGAAATGACCAGGAAGAATCTAACTTCAAGGTAAAAGGATGAAACAATTGTTATGTTAGTTACCCAGAATAGCAGGAGGTGAGTTGTTCTTTAAGGAATTAGGAAACAATGAATCACAGTAGATTTAATGGAAGAATTTTAACCTTGCTACAACTGAATTATTCTAATATTAAATGCAAAGGGCCAACACTTTTTTCATACTGAAGTCAAATATTATGTTGCTATTAAATTTAATGGGAATTGGATTTGGCTCATAGCATGTAATAATTCCATACCATACACAAAACCGATTGTCTGGGACTAGGTATAGTACAATTGGAATAGTCACAAAATGCTGGGACTGATGTGGAACAAGTTCTACTGCACATGTAGAAATGGAGATTTTCTGTGACATATAACTGCCAGATCTGCATGGTCTTTTGGAGGGACAGAATGAATTCTTCTTGTTTCAACGCTACCCCTTGCAAATTTCAAATTTCTGTTTCAAAGCACGTAGACAGTAGATAGGTTTACAAAGCTTCTTTTATTGCACCAATCACATTATTGATAATGGATAAACACTTTCTGATCAAACATAATAACATACATTAAACCTGAACTCAAGGCAGAGACTATACATGGAAAATATCTCAGCTTAAATAGTTCAAATGTATCAAAAATACAAACAGATGAAAAAACAGTGTTAAAATGAAAAGTGATAGACAATCATAACTATAAGCATCAATCCAGCTCCATCTATTAAACACAACATATATTTACTTGTTATTGAATAGAAGTGTATATCAAGATTTATTGATCGTAGTCAATATTTATCACTCAGGTCAATAAATTATAAGTAGCCCCTACAATAGGAAGTTGCTATTTTGAGATAATTCTGAATGCCCTAAGCATTGGTCTGTGCAGATATGAAATCAACTAGACAATTAACCCATCATAAGATGGGTTTTTTAGGTCTCTCCTCCATGTCAGTCTTCTCTCCTGAGCCTCTGGTCTCTTGCTCCGTGTCTCTTTCTCTTTCTCTCCTCCTTCTTCCTCCCCCTCTCTCTCTCGGCTCTCCTCCGCCTTCTGCCTCTCTCTCTGTCTCTCTCTTTCTCTTCTTCCCGTCCTGCCTCTCACTCTCTCTCCACTCTCCTCTGTCTCCGTCGGGGATGCACGCTCGTCCAGGCCCCGCCTCCTGGCTGTGTACGTCACCACCCTACCCCCCTTAACCTCCTGCCATGGTGCTCGGCTGACTTCTGCGCCAGTCAGCCAGCCCGCCACAGGGGAGCAAGCAGAGCAAGTGGCCGTTTGGGCTCCCCTGCGGTGGCCCAGATGAGTGGCGCAGAAGTCAGCCGAGTGCCATGGTAGGAGGTGAAGGGGGGGCGGGGCGGTGACATACATGGCCAGTCTCGCCCCTTGCTGTGTACGTCACCACCCCGCCTCCTTTGCCTCCCGCTGTGGTGCTCGGCTGACTTCTGCACTGGTCAGCTGGGCTGCCGTGGGGGCACAAGCAGATGTTTGGACCCCGTGCTTTCCATGCAGGACGGGGGTGCTGCATGGGGATCCTGGTGCCCAAACGGCCACTTGCGCTGCTTGCTCCCCCACAGCGGCTTGGCTGATCGGTGCAGAAGTCAGCCGAGCACCACAGCAGGAGGTGAAATACATTAGGCAACAGTGCCTCCCAGAGGGAACAGCCAGCATTTCAGGCAACTGTGCCGCCCAGAGGGAACAGCCAGCATTTCAGGCAACAGTGCCCCCCCCAGAGGGAACAGCCAGTATTTCAGCATTACAGACTCTCAGACACTGGGCTACTATATATATGATACTAGCATTTCATATAATATTTCAAATAGCTAAAATAGTTAAATTATAGTTCTAATAGTAATTCAAATTTACTGATTTTTTCAGCATATTCTATTATGTATGGTTCTCCTCAGTGTATTTTGATACCCCAAGTGATATTAAACAATTTCCACTTTTCCCTTAATTAAAATTGTTTCCCTGCGTGGATTTCATTGTCCACGAGTTGGTCATAAGTCTGAGGAATTAATTAATGTTAGAAGAGGCAATAAAAACATCTCTAGAAACATATCTGCATTACATTATGTGCTTTGGTTCAATCACAACAGAGATATGCCAAACTTTTTAAAATACACTACATAATTGGTTAATTCTACAAACTAGTTTCTGAATTTAGTTATACTAGTGTGAATCCTAAATTATTTCACCGAAACTAAATCTGTTTCAGTGCATCTGAGCATTATTTCAAGAGTGGTAACATAAAAGTCCTATCAGCCATATCCGTTGTAAAATGATGGCTACAGTACATTGATACACATTTGGCACTGAAATTATGTATTTTCAACTATTAAATATCTTTTTTTAATTTTTTTTAGTTCAGTCTAATTTCAAAAAAGTGGTTTAACATAAAAGTTACCCTCCCCCACCACACACACATACGCCAATATTCTTAGAAATTTTACTTCTGTGGCTAATAGCAAGCTTATATAGGAAAACTTTGAATATATTTATGGTTCACTGCACTAATGTTTGAAAAATCTTGTTTTTCTGGTGAGCACCATTTTACACCTGAGAGCTAATAAAAGCACAGAAATATCTTTCTGTAGTCTGAAAGGCATTTTTATTTTGGTTATAGGATTATAAAGTGAAATATGAGTAAATATGTGCATGTACAGCATAGAAACTAAAAAGTTTATTATTGCTACAATAAGATGTTGACTTGTGGATCAGTGAACACTTTTAGGTGTTTCTGCAAGACACCAGGAGGCTTTTCTCTTAGCTCTATATTGTCATCTATGGAGTAGATGATGTTGTTTTAAACTTGTCAGGGGAGGATGTCATGCGGGAACACAGATTGATAATCAGCAGGAGAATTCTAACCTGCAAGGTATATGACACTAATGTAGTAAATTACTCCATCAGGTGAATCCAAGTAAATAATATTAAGCTTTTACAATTACAAGATTTTGAGTAAATTTTGAGAAACCTCTACAGAAGCAGAGCCCTGAGTTACTGAAGGGTTTTTATGGGGCTTCTGATTTTGCTTTTCTAGGTCTTTAAAATGTATACTAGAGGCACCAAGTTAAACATTTTGTATTTGAGTGGTACAAATAATGAAGAAAAAAATATCACCAACTTACCTGTGAGATCTCCAGGTCCTCCTAGCCTTAAAGAAATGGGTAGTATAAAATCAGATTAAATATCTGATGAAGAAATGGAAGTTCTTTTTTAACTTCTCAGCCTCCTCAGAAAATTGTTTGTTACAGCTTCCTGCCAGTAAAAGACACTTGTGCTTTTTGTTTTGAAAACTCACACTATGTCACTGCTTACTGCTTGTTATTTTCAGTGTCCAGAGTAAAACTCTGAACACGGGCACTTTTGTGCAAAACATCATAAGGCCCTTCCGAAGTTCACTGAGAATCCAGAATTAAAATGCAGAAGGCTCCAGCAAGCTAAATACAAGCTTATTTTTTTATATTTTCTAGTGGAAAAATAAAGTACTTATTGGCATGTAACTGAAGTGGTGAGAAGGTAATTCATCTTACTTTAGAGTATTTTGTAAGTGAAAGAAACATACTCTCTGTTGAGAGGGAAAGGGATGCAAATAGTACATTTAGAGCAGTCACAAAAATTATATAAAAGAGGGGAGGATTTCAGCTGTCTGTTTTTTGCTCTCCAACAATGACTTTATTGAAACTTTTCTTTTTTTCTGAACTGAAATAGTACTGTGAGAAATAGGATCCTTACTATAGCTTTATGTATTGCCTCATATTTTCTGATACTTTATTAAATAAAGTACATTTTATCTTCTTAACTAATGAAGCTAAGCAAAAGAGTTGGCAGTGATGGTGTATTTTAACAACCCAGTCATGGTAGAGTAGTCTACCTAAACAAGTTCTTGTACTGCACTGGAGATACCTTTTTTATTATATGCAAAGGAGAATGTGTTTTAAATTTGATTCTAACAAATAGGAGGAAAGGGTTGAGACTGTAATGGTACAACTACTCTACACAGTTTTTTCAGAATAAGCTATTCTGGAATAGTTATTCCAATATAGCTTATTTTGAAATAGCATGTCTAAACTACAGGAAAGGCTCAAAATTAGTCCGAGGCAGGTTTCGCTAATGTAGTTGTGCTATCTCGATTTAGAGCCCCAGGAGGAATAACTTAGAATGGCCCTGGTGAGGGGATATTTCAAAATAGTAGAAGTGGAGTGTCTACACACACCTTATTTCAAAATAGCTATTTCAGAATAGGCATCATTCCTTGTGGAATGAGGTTTACAGATTTTGGAATAAGTTGTCCATTACTTTGAAATCATTTTGAAATAATGAAATTGCTGTGTAAATGCTCGCATAGTTATTTCAGCATCACAGTCATTATTCTGAAATAACTTTGCTGTGTAGACACACCCCAAGGGTGGAAGGCAGCTTGGGTGAAAGTGTTCAAAAATGATAGTATTAATGATACTAAGGAATGGTAAAGGGAAAAACAACAGAATACAGACAATAGACTTCATAGAGACAGACTTTTGTAAACTCGAGGTACATCTATACGGCAGGGCTAAAGTAAAATTTAGCTGTGCAACTTGAGCTATGTCAATTGCATAGCTGAAGTTGAAATAACGTAATTTGACTTTTGGTGCTATTTACACAGCAGGAAGTAAAAGAAAGAACACTCTTCCTTCAACTTCCCTTACTCCTCATAAAATAAGTGAGAAGTCCTCCAGCTCAACATTATTTCAAAATAAAGTCTGGCAGTGTAGACATGTACTATGTTATTCTGGAATAATGTCGGCTATTCCAAAACAACACTGCTGTGTAGATGTATCTTCAGAGTTGGTGAGATTCTTTGTGAATCAAGTCTAAGGAAAAAAGTTCAAGTGCGTTGGCAGATTTTTTTTAAGACATATTATTATGGAATGAAATGAAAACTGGGTCAAATTATGAAGGATGAACATAAAGAAACCCACACCATAAGCATACAGGGAAAAAATCAGAAAGTCCAAGAAACAAAATGAGATTAATCTAGCTAGGTCAAACTAAGGATGTAAAAGGTAACAAGAAAACATTTTACAAATACATTAGAATCAAAGGTTAGGTCTAGACTACAATCCTTTGTCAGAAAAAGCTATGCAAATTGTGCTCTGCAATTTGCGTAGCTTTTTCCAATTGCTTTTCTGGAAGAGGCTTTTCCACCATTTGGCCCAGTCTAGATGGGGCCAAATGGCAGAAAAGCTTCCTCTTTTGGTGAAGCCCTTGTCCCTCATAGTATGAAGTATGCAGAGCTCCCCGAAAGAGCATGTTTGCTCTTCTGCAAAAAAAGTGGAAGAGCGATCACGTTCCTTGGACATGGCGGAATTTTTCTAGCTACTTCCGGTATCCCGGAAAGCCCCCACAGTGTAGACATACCCAAAGAGATGACTAGGGTTAGGCTAAACCATTTAGTATGAAGTGACAAAGATGATAACAGAAAACAGCAGTGATCAAAGTAATAAATGCCTTTTTTATTTCAGTTTTCGTTAAAAAGCTTAGCAGTGATTAGTTCAATGAACATCAGTGTAAAGTGGGTAGAATATGAAGCTAAATAGGGAAGGAACAAATTACAAATGTTTTAGACTAGATGTCTTCAACTTGGCAGCACCTAATTAAATGCTTCCTAGAATGCTTAAGGACCTGGCTGAAGAGATCTCTAAGCCATTACCAATTATCTCTGAGAAATTGTGGCAGACAGGAGAGATCTCAGAGAACTGGAAAAGGGCAAATATATTACCTATCTATAGAAAGGGGAATAAGGACAACCCAAAGAATAATAGACGAGTCAGCTTAATTTTGGTACCCATAAACATAACAGAGCAAATAATCAATCAATCAATTTGTAAGCACCTAGAAGATAATGAAGGTGGTAAGTAACAGTCAACATGGATTTGTCAAGACCAAATCACGTCAAACCAACCTAATATCCTTCTTTGATAAGGGTAAGAAGCCTTGTGGGGAATCAATAGTTGTGATATAACTTGACTTTAGAAAAGCTTTTGAGACTTTTACACTTGATCTTCTCATACACAAAATAGGAAAATATAGCCTAGATGAACATACAATAATATGAGTGCATATTGAAAAATTGTACTCAGAGTAGTGATCAATGATTCACAATCAAGGTCATTGTGTCCTGTTCTATTGAACAGGTTCGACGGGGACAGGTGAGCAAAGCCCACAGGTAAGTGCTGAATGTGCGGGACTGGGAGATGGGTTGGAAATGGGGGGGACTACGGCCTATAATGGCAAGGAGAAAGGAGGGTCAGGGCACAACAGGGAGGCAAGATCAAATCAGTATCTTAGATGCCTATATACAAATGCAAGAAGTATGGGTAATAAGCAGGAGGAACTGGAATTGCTAACCAATAAATACAACTATGATATCATTGGTATTACAGAAACCTGGTGGGATGGGACGCATGATTGGAATGTTGGTATGGAAGGGTACGGCTTGCTCAGGAAGGACAGACAGGGAAAAAAGGGAGGAGGGGTTGCCTTGTATATTAAAAATGTATACACTTGGACTGAAGTGGAGATGAACGTAGGAGATAGCTGTGTAGAGAGTCTCTGGGTTAAGCTAAAAGGGGTAAAAAACGAGGGTGATATCATGCTAGGAGTCTACTACAGGCCACCTAGCCATGTGGAAGAGGTGGATGAGGCCTTTTTTAAACAATTAACAAAACTATCCAAAGCCCAAGATTTGGTGGTGATGGGGGACTTCAACTATCCAGACATATGTTGGGAAACTAACACAGCGAGGCACAGGCTATCCAATAAGTTTCTGGACTGCATTGGAGACAACTTTCTGTTTCAGAAGGTTGAAAAAGCTACCAGAGGAGAAGCTGTTCTGGATTTGGTTTTAACAAATAGGGAGGAACTAGTTGAGAACTTGAAAGTGGAAGACAGTATAGGGGACAGTGATCACGAAATAATAGAGTTCATGATCTTAAGGAAAGGTAGAAAGGAGACCAGCACAATTGAGGTAATGGATTTCAGGAAGGCAGATTTTGATAAGCTCAGAGAACTTGTAGGTAAGGTCCCATGGGAAGCAAGACTGAAGGGAAAAACAACTGAGGAGAGTTGGAAGTATTTCAAAGGGACGTTGTTAAGGGCCCAAAAGCAAACAATTCCGCTGTGTAGGAAAGATAGAAAATGGCAAAAGACCAACTTGGCTTAACAAGGAGATCTTGCACGATCTCAAAATAAAAAAGGAGTCATATAAAAAATGGAAACTAGGACAACTAACAAAGGATGAATATAGGCAAGCAACACGGGAATGCAGGGGCAAGATTAGAAAGGCAAAGGCACAAAATGAGATCAAACTAGCTACAGGCATAAAGGGAAACAAGAAGACCTTTTATAAATACATTAAAAGCAAGAGGAAGACCAAGGACAGGGTAGGCCCACTGCTTAGTGAGGAGGGAGAAGCAGTAACAGGAAACTTGGAAATGGCAGAGATGCTCAATGACTTCTTTGTTTCGGTCTTCACGGAGAAGTCTGGAGGTGTGCCTAACGTAGTGAATACAAGCAGAGAGAGGGTAAGTTTAGAAGATAGGATACACAAAGAACAAGTTAAAAATCACTTAGGAAAGTTAGATGTCAGCAAGTCACCAGGTCCTGATGAAATGCATCCCAGGATACTCAAGGAGCTGATAGAGGAGGTATCTGAGCCTTTAGCTATGATTTTTGAAAAATCATGGCAAACAGGGGAGATTCCAGAAGACTGGAAAAGGGCAAATATTGTGCCCATCTATAAAAAGGGGAATAAGAACAACCCAGGAAACTACAGACCGGTCAGTTTAACGTCTGTCCCAGGGAAGATAATGGAGCAGGTAATTAAGGAAATCCTATGCAAACACTTGGAAGGTAATAAAGTGATAGGGAATAGCCAGCATGGGTTTGTGAAGAACAAGTCATGCCAAACTAATCTGATAGCTTTCTTTGATAGGATAATGAGCCTTGTGGATAAGGGAGAAGCGGTGGATGTCATATACCTAGACTTTAGTAAGGCATTTGATACGGTCTCGCATGAGAGTCTTATAAACTAGGCAAATATAACTTAGATAGGGCCACGATAAGGTGGGTGCATAATTGGCTGGATAACCGTAGTCAGAGAGTTGTTGTTAACGGTTCTAAATCCTGCTGGAAAGGGATAACAAGTGGAGTTCCTCAAGGCTCTGTTTTGGGACCCGTACTGTTCAATATCTTCATCAATGATGTAGATATTGGGATAGAGAGTACGCTTATTAAGTTTGCAGATGATACCAAACTGGGTGGGGTTGCAACTTCTTTGGAGGATAGGGACATAATTCAAAATGACCTTAGCAAGTTAGAGAAATGGTCAGAGGTAAACAGAATGAGGTTTAATAAAGAGAAATGCAAAATGTTCCACTTAGGAAGGAACAATCAGTTCCATACATACAAGATGGGAAGCGACTGTCTAGGAAGGAGCATGGTGGAAAGGGATCTAGGGGTCATAGTGGACCACAAGTTGAATATGAGTCAACAGTGTGATGCTGTTGCAAAAAAAGCAAATATGATTCTAGGTTGTATCAACAGGTGTGTTGTAAGCAAAACTCGTGAAGTCATTCTGCCGCTCTACTCTGCACTAGTTAGGCCTCAGCTGGAGTACTGTGTCCAGTTCTGGGCGCCACATTTCAAGAAAGATGTGGAGAAATTGGAAAGGGTACAGAGAAGAGCGACAAGAATGATTAAAGGTTTAGAGAACATGACCTATGAAGCCAGGCTTCATGAACTGGGCTTGTTTAGTTTGGAAAAAAGAAGATTAAGGGGGGACATGATAGCGGTTTTCAAATATCTAAAAGGGTGTCACAAGGAGGAAGGAGAAAATGTGTTCCTCTTGGTTTCTGAGGACAGGACAAGGAGTAATGGGCTTAAAGTGCAGCAAGGGAGGTTTAGATTGGACATTAGGAAAAAATTCCTAACTGTCAGGGTGGTCAAATAATGGAATAAATTGCCAAGGCAGGTAGTGGAATCTCCCTCTCTGGAGATATTTAAGAACAGGTTAAATAGACATCTGTCAGGGATGGTGTTGACGGAGCTTGGTCCTGCCTTGAGGGTGGGGGGCTGGACTCAATGACCTCTTGAGGTCCCTTCCAGTCATATTATTCTATGATTCTATGAATACCTGCCTCAATTATTTGAATAATTACAGAATATAGTCATCGAGGCAGCGCCCGTTAAGATGCAAATGAAGCTCGGGATATTTAAATCCCGGGCTTCATTTGCAACTTCGGTTGCCTACATTAACCACCCTAGTTCGAACTAGGGTGGTAGTGTAAACACACCCTTATAAAGAAGAGGTTGAGAAATTGTATTTAACCACTGAGGACAGAAGTATAAGTAATGTTTTTAAACCTGCAGCATTGGAAATAAAGGTTAAATATTAGGCAAAACTTCCTTATTATTAAGCATTATAACCAATTGCCTAAAAAGATTATGGAATGTCAGTCATCGTAAGTTTTAAGGAAGGGTTAGACAAACAACTGGAATAGATGTTCTAGATAATACTTAGTCCATTCTCAGTGTAGAGAACTCAACAATATGACCTCTCATGATCCCCTCCTGTGCTATAGTTCCCATGATTGTCTTGTTTCACCCATGTAATTATTAATGGGCCATGTCACGGGGTGTCCCACCCTGACCTGCTCGGCCCTGGGGGTCGGGCTGTACACTCCCAGGCCCGGAGGCCTAGTTCAGCACAAACACAGGCCCAGAGGCCTAGTCCAAGGTCAACACAGGCCCTGAGGCCTAGTCCATCACAAACGCAGGCTCAGAGGCCTAGTTTGCACTCTGGGTAGATGGGGTAGGGAGGTCCGGCCCTCCCTCTCCACCGGACCCCATCCTAGGGCCCTATGAGTGGTGGGTGGTTACCACCACTGGCTTGGCGGGGAGTTTTCCCTAAATGCACTGCATTTTATGTTTACTGCAAATTATGTTCTAGTGTTACCTCTCTGATGAATTCATCTAGCAATATTAGTAGTAGTGGTGTGGTGTACAAACCCCATATTGCAGAAAAAGGGGTTAAGGAGCAGCTATGGCCTAGCTGGTGCTGCTGTGCTATAATTGCAGAGTCAGTACAAGATGAAGGTGGGGTTCAAAAAGAGAAGCAGAGCCCCTAAGAGAAGGCAGACGGGGGAAGGAAGCAGACCTCTCCTCTGAGCTCTGAGGAAGTACTGCCCTGGAATTCTTATTGCCTGAGACATGGCGACACAAACCTGATAAAGCTTGCAGAGGTGAGACTAGTGACTGAATGTAAAAGTCAGAACATTTCCTACTGGCTCTTTAATTTGCTGTGGGGAAAAAAGTGGACATAGTCATGAAGTGATTAGGGAGGCAGATGCTTAGCACCTCAAGGTGCAGAATTTAGCTGCCCTCAGCAGGGCCCAGGATCAAAGCCCAGTGTGGATGAGCCTTGGCCTTTCCTACCAGCTCCAAATGATGGGACAATAATAATAGCCTTTACCTCATTGTAGATCTCAGCAGGGAAAGACCTTGAGGGTATGTCTACAAAGCAGTGTACTCAGACTCAAGCCTAACCCCACCTTATGTCTATATACTAAGACTACATCTATACTGAGGCCTCTTGCGCAAGAACTGTTTTGCACAAGAGTTCTTGTGCAAAAGGTCTTCTACAAGAGAACATCCACACTGCCATGTGCTTTTGCACAAGAGTGTCCATGGCAGTGTGGACGCTCTCTTGTGCAAGAAAGCTCTGATGGCCATTTTAGCCATAGGGCTTTCTTGCACAGGAAATTCATGTTGCCTGTCTACACTGGCCTCTTGTGGAAGAGCTCTTGCACAAGAGGGCTTATTCCTCATGAGGAAAGGAATAACTCTTCCGGAAGAAGCCCTGTTTCCTGACACTGTATTGTAAGGCCATGACTACACTGCAGGCTTTTTGCGCAAGAACAGTTGTTCTTACGCAAAAGCTTGCAGATCATCTACATTGCACACGTGTTCTTGTTCAAGTAAATTTACTGTAAAGCGTTGGAAAACAGGGCTTCTTGCGCAAGAGTTATTCTTCTCTCTATGAGGAATAAGCCCTCTTGTGCAACAGCTCTTCCATAAGAAGGCTTTGTGGACGGGCAACAGGGGTTTCTTGCAACAGAAACCTCTATGGCTAAAATGGCCATCTCAGCTTTCTTGTGCAAGAGAGTGTCCACACTGCCATGGTCACTCTTGTGCAAAAGCACATCTCTTTCACAAAAGCACATGGCAGTGTGGATGCACTCTTGTACAAGAATTTTTGCACAAGAACTCTTGCCCAAAACAGTTCTTGTGCAAGAAGCCTACAGTGTAGACACAGCCAAAATTTACTTGCACAAGAACATGCGTACAGTGTAGATGCTCCACAAGTTATTGCGTGCAAGAACAACTGTTCTTGCACAAAAAGCCTGCAGTGTAGACGTAGCCCAAGTATTTTAACTCAGGGCTTGGACTTTGGATCCTAGTACCCTGGAAGTGTGGAAGGTCTTAGCCCATGTTAAGCTGGAACCTAAGGTCTGAGCCCCTTTGCTTTCCTTTATGCACACAGACCCAGCTTGACTATGACTCTAGCCATCCTCTGGATATTTCCCAGAGTTCCCAGTGGCAGAGGAGCAGAATTGCAGGCAGCCAGCACAGCTGGCTGGCAGCACCATTACTGCCTAGCTGATCACACTCTCCATGCCTTTTCCTGCTTTGGGTTTCTCCCTGCTGCTGTGCAGAGCTTGCATGGAGCAGGGAACAATGGTGACAGCTGAGTGTCAACTGAGGATATTGAGGGTCATTCCCTCTTGCCCCTATTAGGCTGATCAAGGAGCCCTGTCACTCCTCTTTCCTACATGACAGCTATTCAGTGGCCACTGTGCTCTCTGGTCCTTGCCCCTGAATCTACCCTCCCTCTTGGGGAAGCATGTGCAGTAGCCCTTGGGTTCTCAGGGAGATAAGTTGGAGTCAGCCCCCAAAACTTCCCCCACAGGATTCTATAGTGGCAACTCTGGCTCCTCCTCACTCTCAGAAAGTTTGGGGCTTGACACCCTGTCAGTACACAGAACTCCGGTGGGAAGGGGGTGCCAGACAACAGACCGGGGATCAAACAGCTGCCCCATTGGAAGGGGAAATATCCAAAATGTTAGGGATCATCCCTCCATTGGCTATGCTGAGCCAGAGGCTCTGCTGCTCCTCCTTTTCCTGTGAGGCAGCCTCTTAGTCCATGCCTTGCTCTGTGGTCCTCCTCATCTCTCTGGGGCTGTGTGCAGTCAACCCAGCCAGCATGCCCTTTGAGGGTGGTGAGCAGGAGCTGACCCTATAGCTTTCCTGAAGCCACCCAGAGAACTCTTATCAATGTCTTCTGGGGTGTGGCAGAGACAGGAAGAAAAGATCTCCATGGGACTCTGGAGCACTTCGTTGCTCTACAGCCAGCAGGCAGCTAGGGAGGAGAGCAACAGTGTTTTTCCTCAGAAATCTACATTTTATATCAAACTTCCAAACAGACAAAAATAAATAAAAAAATAAACCACACAAAACCCAACTTCATTCAATATCCCATTGTAAAAATGAAGAATTTGCAAACTTTCATTAAAGTAGTTTGACAGCCCTGCAGCATGATGTCCTCATTCTCCTCAGACCAGGTGCACACGTGCATTTTCCTGCCATGTGACTCAGCCTAGAGGTGGAGAGCCCAGTTCTCTGAGTAGATGGTAGTTCAGTATAACACCTTGTCAGACTACACTCATGCTACTGAGGTAGCCAACAGATGAGCTAATCATGTAGTTTATGTACTCGGGCGCTCCTCACAGGCACTGTCACCATTAGGAGACATGGTGAGCAATAGAGTTTTCCCACAATGCAAGACATTTGTAGAGCTAGAGTGTTGACACTGGGTGAGGTGTAAGGTGCTAGCTTCTCTGAGATAGGGTTACTTTGACTCAGGTCCATGCACTGCAGTGTACATACCAGAGCCCTAGTTTCAAGCACAGGTCAGAAAATCCTTAACCTATGGTTAAAATGCAGTATGGCTGTTCAAGTCCATGGTTTCCTGACATGGGTCAGCTGACTCAAGTGCCACCAATGTTAGGCTTACATTGTGTTGTAGACAATCCTGAATGTGCAAGGGCCTAGATGTCCAGTCCACAAGATGCAAGCCTTGAAGCCTGTGTGGCTACTGAAATGCTTCTCTGTGATTGGCTTATCTTTTGCATACTTTCAAAGGAGCGTACTAGAACATGTGACCTAGCCAGGGAAGAGAGGGATTGAGCCATAAAAAGAAGAGACCCTACAAGACAGGATATAGCTGTAAAGGAGGGATTCATCACGAGTGATATAACTTACTGTACCCTCGCCTGACTACTAAGAAACACCAATGGTGAATGTTCCTCTTTACAGTGGACTTCAGAAAAATCTGTACCCATTCCTTGCCCCTTATGTAGAGGTTTCACCATAGTGAAGGGCCTAGAATGATCAAGCAAGAGGGGGGGGGGGGGAATGTGGGAATTCCTGGCATCCCAAAAGAGGAATTAGACAATCTTTTTCTCCCTTCAGGGCAAAAAATGTGATTTGAAGCCTTATTATTTTTCTTCTTTCCTTGTTTGTTTAAAATTGTTCTTCTAAAGTAAAGAATGGTCTGATTATACAGAGAGAGGCTTAAATGTTATTTCAGTGATGGATACGCTTTGTGCTGGGCCTTTGTTCAGAGCTGAATTTTACACACTGAGCATAAGAACCTAGAAACTAGAGCTGAGTATGAAAAAGAGCGAATATAGCGCCAGAAAAAAAACTTTTAGAAAGATGTATAGATCTTAGAGAAGGTGAAAAAATAAATCACAAGTGCAGCATGGTCATTAGAATAGCTTCCAGGGAGGTGGAGGGGAAGGGAGAAGATAATCACTTTGTAAAACAACAGAACATTTTGGCAAGCGATTAATGGAAACTAATCAAATGGCTTCCAAGTTGCCATATTGGTGGCAAATTGATGTGTTTTATGGGAGTACTCTATAAATGGGCTCTGTCTCCAGATATGCAATTAATTAGCTAATAGACAAGGTGCCAGTAGATGGCACCTTGGAATATGTTAGCATCTGTCCTGGATTTTGAGCAGGGCTAATAGAATGGGAAGGCAGTGTACCCTGGAATTGGCTTCTTGTGTGTATCTCTTTACATGGTGCTTTTATCAATGTGCAGTTTATCATTTTTCAAAATTGTACAGTGTTAATGAACAGCACTAGAGAAGATTATCCCGGGAGTTTCATTCTGAAGGTAGGGCTATAATCTGATGACTTTTCAGCTCATACCTACAGTATATATAAACCTACTTATTTATTTAACCTACAGTTTGTAAAAAATATAAGAAATTGAAAATTAGTTAAAATACTAAAGTAATATTCAGTGCAGGTTCACACCTCAGATATTGCATTCTGTGGCCACAGTGACAAGCTATAAGAACTAATTCAGGCTAGAGGAGCAACCTGTGCTCCTCAAGGATTGGGTGGGAGAGGGTCCTACATACTAGCCACTGGGTTCTAGCAGAAGTAGTGGGAAGACACATTACATGCTCTTTAAGGGCTGTATAGTGGATGCCTTCCGCTGGCTTCCTGAAGATGTTAGGCCTAACCCAAAGTCCAACTAAGTCAACAAGAATAGCCTCCTCTTTTGCAAACTGTTGTTCAGCAATTGTGTTTTGGATTATGGACATTTTGCTTATCTGAGATACACCATCCAGTGCAATCTATGTCAGTCATTATATCAGCATCACACCTCTCATTGTATACCTTTTTTGCCTTTGTGTTAGTAATGGCATCCACACAGTCAAATCCTACCTCCCCAATGAAAGCAACAAGTATTAGCAATTAATCCAAAACTCTTGAGCTGATCAATTACTTCAGCCAAGAGATGTGCATACAATGTGCAATATCAATATGAAATAAAACGACCATCCCATTTCCTCATATCTATAAGATGATTACTTTAAGTAGCCACCACATGCTGTAACATCCCTTGTGACAATTGTACCCCTTCCCTCAGTAGTCTTGGCAATCAGTTTCATTATCTGTGTTTCTAATATTGTTCTTTAATCATATTTTTCTGTGTTTTGGTTTTTTACCCCTTCATCTTTGACTTTGTATTTCCATATTGTGGAATCTTTCTTGAATGGTGACAGGAACTTAATGAATCATGGCAAAAACCAATTACTTTGGAAAAGGTGCAGACTTAGTAAATGTGTGAAAATTATGTGGAAATGTGTGGCCTTCTTACTGAAAAGAAACTGAACACTGTAGTAATGTAATCATACCTTTCTAAAGGTGATTTTTTTCCTTTTTCCTAAATAATACAATCTGTATTCCTAATATGGAGTGAATTGTGTCAAACAAGGACACATTTAAACTGTCACTTTTTCCATTCATTGGAAAAACTTAAACAATGAATAGTCTTGCAGCACCTTAGTCACTAACTAAAAATGTGGATGGTACCATGAGCTTTCGTGATCACAACACACTTCTTAAATGAACCTAAAGAAGGTGGTTGTGCCCGTGAAAGCTCATGATACCATCCACATTTTTTGTTAGTCTCAAAGGTGCTGCAAGACTATTTGGTTTTTTAAAAGTTTTTCCAGTTTTACAGACTAACATGGCTACCCCTCTGAAACTTTTTTCCATTCATTACACAGACTAAAACTCAGAGGAATGTGCTCGGGGCAAGAGAATCTTCTAGAGAATCCCCTCTTAGAGGAAATCCTCCTCCATTGTATTCTGCCAAGGAATAACCCCTCTTTGGAATATGTCATAATGCCCATTTAGAACCCCCATGTATCTTAAAAGAAACATCAGAGATCAGTATATTTATTCTCTGCCACAAAAGTTCTTGCTCGTGGTTGTTCCACTGATTCCTAGTAGTATTGAGCCATGCTGCCAGGAACTTCCTTTGGCTGCAGCTGCACCCAGATCTTTCCTTAAATAGATATCCTCAGTATTGAGTTGCTTATTATTTTGGACCTATTGTAGTTTTATTTTCTTCCCAAGGGAAGTTAGTTGAAACTTCCCACAGTGAGTTAGTTGAAACTGGATTTATTTGATTTTACAAAAATTAGTTTAGTGTGGTAATTAGTTGTAGTGTGATTAATCCCGGTCATATTTGAAAGCTGAGTTTTTGTTTCGTTTTTATCCAGAAGTTGTATTTTTTCAGTTGCTGTGTAATTTTACCTGGTTCAAATGGACAACAAGCAAAGAAAATAAAGGTTGAGTTAAACTTGTTTCCCCCATCAGAAACATGGAGTGTGGGGTTATTTCAATGGAAAAAGTGATCTCTTTCACTCTTTGGCTATGTCTACATTGGCTCCTTCTCTGGAAGAGGCATGTTAATTTCCAGCTTCAGAATAGGGAAATCCGCAGGGGATTTAAATATCCCCCGCGGGATTTAAATAAACATGGCCGCCGCTTTTTTTCCGGCTTGGGGAAAAGCTGGAAAAAGTGTCTAGACTGGCGCGATCCTCCGGAATAAAGCCCTTTTCCGGAGGATCTCTTATTTCTACTTCAAGGAATAAGAGATCCTCCGGAAAAGGGCTTTATTCCGGAGGATCGCGCCAGTCTAGATGCTTTTTTCCAGCTTTTCCTCAAGCTGGAAAAAAATCGGCGGCCATGTTTATTTAAATCCAGCAGGGGATATTTAAATCCCCTGCGGATTTCCCTATTCTGAAGCTGGAAATTAACATTCCTCTTCCGGAGAAGGGGCCAATGTAGACGTAGCCTTTTCAGAATTAAGCTGTGTCCTACACTTGGAACTGGGAAGTGGACTCCTACCTTGCGTAGACATCTTTTAGTTTTCATTGAACTAACATGATAAAAACAGTAGCATAGCTGGGGTAGCATGGGCAGCAGCAACCAGTGACACAGGCTACATATGAGAAATACACAGCCATGAGGTCCAGGTGTGCTCATACTCAGCTCATGTTGATTTTACCACTGCATGGACCACATCTGCTACAGTACTATTTTTATCATCCTAGCCCGATGAGAACTATTGTATGTCTGCTTCATCTGAGAATCACACCCCCATCTCTAAGGGTAGATGTACATTTACAGCCAAGGTAATTAGCAGAGGCGGGAATAAGACGTGTCCAACAGAGGTTGTAAGCACTGAAAAAAGAGTTTACAGAGTAAGCATCATTTTAGATGTAATTTTCTAGGTCCCCCCCCCACTTAATTTCCTACTGCCTTTTGCTCGTTGTTATTTTGCAAGAAAATGCAGACCTGGCCTGAGTCCTTACCTCCAGAAGAGGGGATGCAGTTGGAAATCCTGAGTGGCAAGAGGCACTATTCTCCAGAGCTGAATTAGGCACCTGACTCTTTCTGAGATGCAGGATGTAGGCGACATCCCTCTCCCCAGAGTTTCCTACTGACTAGGTTAAATATCTCCCTATTTGATGTAATCAAAACCCTCTCTAGACTACAGGGTTTTGTCGACAAAAGTGGACTTTCGTCAACAAAACTATATCTGCCTCTACACTGACACTGAGTTCTGTCAACATAACATTGACAGAACTCAGCAGTTTTGTCGACGGCTGTAAACCTCATTCTACGAGGAATAACGCCTTTTGTCGACAGAGTTCTGTTGACAGAAGGTGTTATTGCATCGA
Source organism: Pelodiscus sinensis (assembly GCF_052426305.1). Lineage (NCBI taxonomy): Eukaryota > Metazoa > Chordata > Testudines > Trionychidae > Pelodiscus > Pelodiscus sinensis. Next base: position 92,277,912 of record NC_143053.1, read on the forward strand.
CACTGTCCTTTGCATCTACACTCTCATGTCAACAAAGTGGCTTGCTTTGTCGACAGAACTGGATGTTGTCTAGACACTCTTTGTCAACAGAAGCTTTGTCGACAGTATCTGTTGACAAAACTTCTGTCAACAAAAGCCTGTAGTCTAGATGTACCCGACTTCTTAGGCTCCTTATTCTTTGTATACTCTGTAGAAGGAACCTGGATCACTGCAGATTCCATTGGGAGCACAGCACCTACATGCTAAGTATGGCGACACTAAGTTTAAGTTGCCTTTGTGGGTCTAACCTCTCATAATCAACTGGATTTAAGCTTTTGAATCCTGGCTTTACCATCATAATAATAATCAATAGTAATATTTTCATGAATGGATTTTTCATCCTGATGAATTTCATTGCAGGGATCATTATTAAAGAATTAGCATTTGCCAAAGTTTATCACTAAATTAACCTGAAATATAGCAGGTGTGCCCCGTGCTTACAATAGATTTAGAAATAAATGATACTTCATATATCACTTAGTAATAGCTGTTAACAAATGCTGCCATTTGAGCAATGAACAATATAGTCCAGATTCTCAGGTGGTGAATTATTGATCTAGCTCCTTGATTTCAGTACAAAGTATGCTGCTTTAAGCGGAGGATCTTGAAATAAATGTGTGTATAGTACAACTGAGAGGCAGGAACCTTAAAGACTGCAGAAATAGATGACCACTGGACCTGAAAGGGAACATTCTATGACACACCCAAGTGAGATGGGGTTTGTAATAATAAATAATAATCCACATCACCTGCATAATGTTTTGCCTTTACAAAACATTATATAGTCATGAACTATTTATTGTCAGTCCAAAGCAGATAAGACTTTGGCTTTAAAGATAGCATTCTGTTTTCTGGAATGTGAATGACAGGAGATTGTTAAGTGGCTTTTTGCCAGTAAGTGAAGAACAGCAAAGAAACAGAAGAAGAGACAGAGAGGAAAAAAAGAGAACCATATTCAGTCTCTGCATTAGGCAGAACTCAAGCCAAAAATGAATGAGCATAGACTGTGGCAAGGCAGTAGGAACAGTGCGTGGGGTGCCTATATTAAATTAGCAGCAGACGGTGAATCATTCCAAGAATAAACCAGATGGAGAAGTTGCAACTGGGTCATTTTGGCTACTAGCCAGCTGGAGAACCAGCTAGCGTGGCAGCCAGGAGTGAAGGAAACCATGTAGAAGCAAGACAGCAAGGTCCCAATCAGATTAAGAGCTAGCTAGCCCAGCAGCAAGGTCACTTCTGTCTTGGGAGCCAGCCAACTAACCACCAGCCAGATGGAGAACCAGCAAATGCAACAGCCAGTCTGCTCAATTCCACAGTCAGTGAGTCTACTTTGCAAACAGCAAGGTCAACCGATTTCAAATATTGAAGATGCCAGAAATGAAAAGATGGCTATTATTGTTCTTAAGCCGATCTACTCCAAAATGTCTGAATAGGTATCTAGTTAGATCAATACAGTGTAGTGCTATAGAGACATTAGATTGTGGTGGTTAGAGCAGGAAATTAGATATCAGGAGCTCTATTGCCTATTCTTCCAATGACTCACTATTCGGCCTTTTTCGGGTTCCTTCTCTGTCTTATGACTCCTGAACTGTAAAAGAAGGGTAATAATATTTACTCAATCTGTAAGGTACTGTGAGAATCTCAGCTAAGATTCTTTATGGGCTCAATCCAAAGCCTGAAATCACTGGAAGTCAGCCTGTGTAACTGAAAAGCATTACAGTAATACGTAACTTTACACTGTAGTTATGTTCCTGAAAAATGCTACTTTAAGTAAAATGATATTGAGCAAATCCAATTTCCCAATAAGAATAAATGTAAATGAAGCTTAGGTTCCAGAAAAAAACATTTCAATAGATAAAAGACAGAATATTCATATGCAGTATGAGGTTTTAAACAATTTAAAGTAAATAATCTAATGCTGTACATAGTAATGATTGTGGAGCTTGGTTGAGGTGGTGGAGTCATGGAATCGAATATTTCCCAGGGAATATCTAGCTACTAAATGATGAACTAGCACTTGGCTGAGCACTCAAGGGTTAACATGTTGCCAATGTAGCCGCACACTCCAGAAGACAGTATGGACTCATAGGAAGGTGGAAACACACTGGTCACATAGAAATGGCTGTCACCACCTCCCTGTGGAAACTGAACATGGTGTATTGCTGGCATATTACACCATTGCTGGAGTGCACCACTCTCTCTTCTGGACTGTGCATGCACAGCTGCCCAGGCACCAACTTTCCAAAGTGCCAAGTGATGTGTGTGTGTGTGTATTTGAGAAAGAGAGTCAGACAAAGATGTCCATTGTTCCTTTAAGTATGCTGATCCCATTTCAAGTACACTGACCTTTTAAGTAGATTAGCTACTAGTTCCTCTCTGAACTTAGTGACTTCTAGCTTCTTTTCTGTTATATTCTTCTTGATGGGGCATGCAGTGGGGCACCCAATGTGCGGAGGGGAAGGGGGGACATCAGCATCCCTCTCCTGCACGTCAAGCAGGAGGCTTCTGAGAGCATCTCCAGGACAGAGAGCAGGAACATCATGGCAGTGGGGGGAAGAGAAGCTGAACTACTGCTGGGTAGCTGCCCAGCCGCATCCCTTACAGGCAGAACCCTGCAAATCCATGGCTATTCACTTTATATCCATGGGTATTTGCGGATATGGATATCCACAGATCATTTTAGCAGATGCGGATGCAGATACAAATGTTGTATTCCTGCAGAACTCTACTTATAGGGAACTTAGCTGATAGGGGGCTTCCAAGCTCCCATGAGGACAGGTTGATTTTTCCAAAGACCTTGCACGTAGTGGACAAAGCAGGCAGCCAAATGGCATTGTCAGGGAACATTGCACAACTTTAAATGAGCATGTGCTTTTATAGATAAGCAATGTAACCATGATATGATATTAACCAGGATGACATTAAGGGTATGTCTATACTACAGGGTTTTATCGACAAAAGTGGACTTTTGTCAACAAAACTATACCTATATCTACACTACTACCGAGTTCTGTCGACATAATGTCAACAGAACTCGGCAGTTTTGTTGATGGCAGTAAACCTCATTCTACAAGGAGTAATGCCTTTTGTCAACAGAGTTCTGTCGACAGAAGGCGTTATTGCATCTACACTATCCTTTGTATCTACACTCTCATGTCGACAATACGGCTTGCTTTGTTGACAGAACTGGATATAGTCTAGACACTCTTTGTCGACAGAAGCTTTGTTGACAGTATCTGTTGACAAAGCCTCTGTCGACAAAAGCCTGTAATCTAGACGTACCCTAAGTGAGGAGTTGCTGAATTGTTGTTGAGGTATTTTTTGCTATTCTAATAAAGAGACTCTATATTTCATTAGAAAGAATAGATTAGCATAGGAATTTATATCTGCTTTTCCTAAAAGTCAGAAAGGTCTGATTGTGCTCTCACTTCTGTATCAAGGCAATGCAGTGCAGTTACTGTTGTTTTATGCCAGTGCAATTTAGCAGAATTAGGCTGAAATATATCTTTAAAAATAAAATAACTTCACATTTCCTTCCTAGGGGAAGAGTGTTCTCTCTTTCTATATAGTAGCTTATAAAATATTCACACTTAAAGATACAAACTTTTCCTTACACACACAAACACAAACTTGGAATCCATTTAATTTTGAAAGGAGCCCTCTGCTCATACCCAAAGGTAGAATTCATATTCAGTGTTTCATATTGATGTAGATTTGTAAATTTCTTTAATCCAATTTTTATGCTTTAAATTATTACTATTGCTGATTTGCAGTGGATTATTGATGGAGGAAGTTTTGGTTTACTAAAGCAAAACCTGCAATAATTACATTGTCTATCACAGAGAACCAAATGGAATCACATGTGCTGGTCAAAATGCTGCCTTACAAATATACCTTAAGCCTGACCAGGAGAAAACACTGCTCTCATGTCAGTCTCTTTGCTTGTATAAGAAGCATAGTCTACTGGATAGGGTCTGGATTGAGAGACAGGCAACCTGGATTCTGCCTGCTGAATGGTTTTGGACAAATAAATCTATGTTGTCTTGATTTGGCTAAGCAGTTGCGTAATTTTAAGCATATCTTTGAGGCCACACCTGTTTAAGGGGGAAAACAATTAAGCATGTTTTCAAGTGCTTTGCCTCTGTGCTTCATTATCCAAATCTACAAAATGAAGATAATAGTTCCCTGTTCTGTGAAGCAATTTAGGGTATATGGATGACAAGAGATATACAAGTGCTGAAATGCTGTTATTATAGCTTTATTTGGTCCTCTAGCAAGGTTGCTAAAATTATGTACATATGCATGCACTCCTCTTCCTTTCCCCATCCCAATTTCAAGAGACTATTAGTTTCTAATTTCTTTTCAGCTAAGAGATTCAACAGGAGAAGTTGGAGATATTTACATGGCTAGTGCTATAATCATACATGTGAAATCTTCAGTAAAAAACATGTAATTAATTTAGCAATTTTAATACTCAGATTACAAACTAAATTCTCTGAAATATGGAAGATAAACATTATTACTCATGTCAGTTGATTCAAGTATAAAGTTTTTTTCCCCCCTGATTCATGAAGGTTTTCTGCACATCCCTAAAGGGTCATTAACAGTTTTTAAGTATGTCTGCTTTAACCAAACAATGAATAAAGGCAGATTTTCCTGTTAAACTGACATCTCCAAAGAAAATTTGAGTATTTTGTCCCTTCTGTTCCTGTAGAAGAATCTCTGTAGTAATGCAGCTGGTGAATGAATAAAGAACTTGGCTCATTAAAATGCTACTGTGCCCATGTAAAGAATTTTACTTCAGTAAAATCATTTCTAAAAAATGTCCAGTGCTATTCCACAGGGGTGCACAGAGTCACCTAACAACTACTGGCCCTTAGTGAAGTAGTCTTCATGGTATCTATTGTGGATCAGCTCCCTGTAACTAACAATATCTAGCAGCACAGCACTTCTTTATAGGACTCTGTAGACCAGTGGTCCCCAACCTTTTGGGGCTGTCGGATGCGGGGCTGCTCATGCGCCACGCGTCCGGGGGCCGGGCCACTCACGGGCTGCATGCCTGGGGGCGGAGCCATGCATGCGCCACATACCCAGCGCCAGCAACAGCATGTGCTGCGACCCCGGGCAGGGGCCGCCCATGCACCAGACATCTGGGGTTGGCACTGGCATGTGCCGCGACCCCAGGGTAGGGGCCGCCCATGTGCCAGGGGCCAGTACTGGCATGTTCTGCGACCCCGGGTAGGGGCCGCCCATGCGCCAGGCGTCCGGGATTGTCACCGTCTTGTGCTGCAACTCCATACATGGGCTGCCCAGGCGCCCGGGGCCGGCACTGGCATATGCCACATGCCCAGGCACGGGGCTGGTCCAGATTGTTCCTCGGGTGCACATAAATGGCCTGGCGGGCACCATGACGCCCATGGGCATCGCGTTGGGGACCACTGCTGTAGACCATGCACTGCCTCCATACATGTAGTACCAGGTTACTAATTCCTGTCAGAACTTGTGAGGTAAACTACTGCATTTCGTCTAGTGTCTACCTCCTTTTTCACTATACACTCAGGGAGCGTCTATACAGCAGCATTATTTCAGAACAATGGCCATTATTCCGAAATAATAATGCAAGCATCTACACAGCAATTCTATTATTTCTAAATAAATTTGAAATAACATATGGCTTATTCCAAGTTCTGTAAACCTCATTTTATGAGGAATAATGCCTATTCCATAACAGCTATTTTGGCATAGCAGTAGTGTGGACGCTCCACTGCTTCTATATCAAAATAGTGCCTCCCCAGGGCCATTCAAACTAATTACTCCCCAGTGCCCTCCTGGGGCTTTAAATTGAGGTAGCACGACCACATTACGGAAGCCTGCCTGACTAATTTTGAGGCTTCCCCATAATGTAGACATACTATATTTGAAAAAAGATATTTTGGAATATTTCTTTCGGAAAAGCTTATTTCAAAATAAGTGTGCAGTGTAGACACACCTGCAAAGAATTATCAGGCCTGCTATTCCCAGATTACTACTTAGGAATAGCACATTATCCTGTGTTTCAGTCACATTTTCAGGCATGCAAGTTATGTCTTCCCAGCAATATAACCTTCTGGCCTACTTTATCTTATGTTAGGAACCAAACAGACAGGAATCACCTCTTTATAAACTTTTCTAAGCTGGTGTCAAAATCCTTCTACGTGATCTGAAAACATGTTTGCATTCAAGACACTCAAGCGCCTGGATTTTCTGCTTGATAGCATGTTGTTATAGACTATTTATCAGCACTATAGTCATTGAAATGGCCATATTGGATCAGATGAGTGGTCCATTTAATATAGCCTTTAGTCTCCAATAGCGCCCTTTCATAGATAAGCTGTAAGATAACTTGGAGTTTGACTGAAGAACAAATTCTTCCAGGATTTGTAGGCCTGTGTCTGAACTAAATGCAAAGATCGAAACTCTTTGAGGGGAGTGGGATAGATTAATAATGGCGTTAATTTCGAATCCTTCCAATAACTGTAAAGATGCCAGTTCAAATTAATAGTGTTTTAAAGTTACAATCCAATGTTTTCTGACACGAAATGAGTTGGTGTTTGGTACTATGTCTTAGGGGATAGATGTTTACTTCACAAAGACTTATGCCACAGTCTGTGTCTTTGTGGCCTCAAGAGCAATTCCAAAAGTAAAGTGAACATGAAGAGTTCAACCACTTGGAAAGTGGATTGATATGGGTATACCACAAAAACGTTACTTTGGTTGAATGTTCACTTCATTTTCTTTCTTTCTTTCTTTCTTTCTTTCTTTCTTTCTTTCTTTCTTTCTTTCTTTCTTTCTTTCTTTCTTTCTTTCTTTCTTTCTTTCTTTCTTTCTTTCTTTCTTTCTTTCTTTCTTTCTTTCTTTCTGACACGCTGTGTTATCCATCAGTAGCCAGGGGAAGTAGGTTTCTCGAACACTGATGATAAGGTAGACTGAGTGGGCAATTATGGCTAAGGCTTTTCAGTAGCCTTAGGAGTGCATGTCAAGAAGGGGGGAGAGGAAGCTTCTGCTCCAGTACAATCTCCTTCCCTTGTGGTTTCTCACTGGTTTGCTGCTTACTTCACTTGAGTCTCCAGCTTCTGCATAATGACTGTCCCCTGTCCTTAGCTGTGCAGTTCTCAAGGGATACCCTTGCTCCAGAACTCTAAGAACTTGATTTCTGACAGAAAAATAACAACCTCCTCAACCCCAAGATTAATGGGAGTCTTTTTAGTTGTTTCAATGGGCTCTTGATCAGATTCCTTGATAGCCAGGTAAATGGAGAATCAATAAAACGCAATCGTGATTTCTGCAAGGAGAACCACGAAAGAGCCTAATGTCAATGGGCTATGCATGGGCCCAGGGACATACTCTGCATTACTCTTGGCTGCTACTGACTGGGACAATTACCTTCAAGATTTGGGTTCCAAATTTCTCTAGTCCTTATTGATGGATCAGGTGCCACATTAGTCCCGAGGACAAAAGTTGTCAGGTCCAATGTATGTAAAGTACTGAGAATGTCCCTTAGCCACAGACGCTCTCTGCAACTAGAAACTACAGTAGAGAGGCTGCTGAGATGTAACATTGTATTAAAACTAACACAATTACAAAAAATGGGCACAGTCATGTTGGTTACATGTTTATGTGTCAAATCCATAATGAGTCCCCATAACTAAGGAATTAGTTGCTTTTGCTCAGCATAGGTTGCCAATGGTTTTGTTGTTGTTGTTGTTGTTTTGTACAACAAACGAACACAAATATCAGTGTGACTAAATGCAATACTGATATGCCAAATTACATTAGAACCAAACTCACATTGACTTTGGGGAGTATTTATTTCTTATTTTGCAACTTTAAAGAAAATCTGTAACTTGAAAAAAGGAAAAGTCCTTCACTTTATCAGCTGTATCTACAGTCAGAACAGAAAATTGTATAAGGAGTTAAGAACCAAGTATATAATATTAAGAAGCAAAGTCAACTGGTGGATTCTAACCTGGTGAAATGCTCTGATATTAAATATAGCTTGATACTGATTTGGAGGGTTGACAGACCTTTGTAATAGACTTTTGTAATTTTATAACCATGTCAATGTTGTATCTTGTAATAAACAATACAGCAGTATGTATTACTGCTAGAGTGAGAAAGAACCTTTGCATAAAATGTTCTGATTCTTAAGGCCAGGAAAAGCATTCTAGATTAATAGTAATTGAGAATTTTTTTTAAATGTACCCATAAATCATTCAAAGACAAGCCCAGGCTTTCCTCATTAAAAGGCAAAGTAGAGATTGGTGGCATTAGTATGGAGAAGGAACCTTCTGTACATAAATCAGTGCAAAACTTCACTGAACCCTCAGATTGAAGAATTAAAAGTTAAGAGCTATGAGAATGAACAGGTATTGCATAGTGCTAAATGGGAGTGATAAGATCCCATTTGAAATGGAGCAGATGACAACCATCATTATTGTGAACATCAGTATCATCATGCAATTATATACACATTTTAACAGTGTAAAAGTAAAACTCCCCCAAAACAAAAAAGATAAATAAATAAATAAATTATACACCGCTGCTATCTAAGAAGGGGTAAAGAGCTAAATGTATTGTTTTGGACTCAGTGGCCGAGACTTATAGGAACTATGCCATTTTACATTAGTGAAGGGCTAATAGCAAAAAAGATAAAATTACCCAGTAGAAGAAATGTTAGCAGTGGAAACTCAGACCAAAAGGACTAGACCTTTTGATATCAATTATTGTTTTCCAGTGTTTTCAATGGTGCTAGGATTGCAACCAGCCTTGCTATCTGGCAATTCTACAGAAGCAAATCTTCCAAACAGGTGGACTTCAACACAAGCTTTGAGAAAGAGCTTACAAAAATATTTTGCTTTGATTCTTCAGTCAGATACTCATCTTTACACACACTGAATTTACCTTTTCTGCGAGTATAATAACATTCACAATAAAAAAGAGAGCTTTATAAGAACAGAAACATGCAGGGTAATAATACATTTTGGTTAAAATAATCAGATGTCAGAAAAATAACTTAAAGTTTCTTTATTAATAAAGATTAGTAAAAAAAAGATATGCATGGCACTCAAAGTTAACGTAGGACTACAGTCCATTGTTTGGAGCACAATATGTCAGCTGTAAATCACCCCATTTACTTCAGTGCAGCTAAGTCATCTTATACCATCTGGCTATGTCTTCACTACATGTTTTGCTTGAAGAAGCAATTCAAATGAAGTGCGAATTAGTATTTTCTCGCACTTTTATTTGCATAATCTCTTCCGGTCCATTTTTGCACAAGCGTTTTTTGCACAAAAGCAAGCAGTGCCCGGGGAGGCATAAGGGTCTTGTGCAAAAAGGGGGCTTTGCGTAAAACGGAAACATCCACACTGCTTGTTTTTACGCAAAAACAGATTGGAAGAGATTATGCAAATGAAGCGCAAGAAAATTCTAATCCATGTTTTATTTGCATTGCCTCTTCCAGCAAAACGTGTAGTGTAGACATAGCCTTTGAGAATCTTACACCATCTGACTTGCAGTTTACACGGATTAAATATCCCTGAAAACCTTTAGCCCCTTTAATTTGGTGTGACAGCATAAGTTTTGTATTTTTCCTATAATTTTTAGTACTATTCATGGTAATACTTTTTTTAAATTCAATTTTGATTAAAGGACAATACTTTCACTGAAGAAGCCAAATCTGTGAAGGGAAAGATATGGTGGTGGAGGGGAGAAGAGGCTTATATAATGTATTTCACACTAAAAGTGGCTCATTTAGATATAGTTTTGACAGATGGACTAAATTAAGGCTCTAAATAGTGCAATGCATCTTTAAAAGGAAAAGGAACAGCATAAATGGGGACTCAATGAGCAGAATATATGAGATATCTGGAAAAAGATATAAATTGCTTACTAAAATAAAGCACTAGAATCAATACACAATGACTCTTCTAGCTCATGTCCTTCAAACCACAATAACAACAAGGGAGTCTGAGACATCTTAAAGATTAATATATTTATTAGGGCATGAACTTTTGTGGGCTGCTGCTCATTTTGTCAGACATGGGCTGCACTCCTTAAAAGCTTATGCCCTAATAAATTTGTTAGCCTTTAGGGTGCCACGGGACTCTGTTGTTTTTTGCGGAAACAGACTACCATGGCTAACTCTCTGAAATCAAACCACAATTTTCATCAGAAAAAAAATATGATTATACCCAGGTTGTGAGGCTGGGTTTTGTTGTTTTTAGCATTTGGTGAAGCCACTGGGGTGAAAACAATGATGGTTCAGTGTGCTGGTGACAAATTTTAAAAAGCTTTTTAATTGCCAATTCACATATACATCAGAAAAGTGTGTGAGGAACATTAGTGATTTCAATCCCACCATGGCAGGCTTCCTTCCCTGCCTCCCTCCCTCTCTCTGAAGTGCAAGTAGCCATTCATCAGGCTGCTCTGAAATCTTCAATGTGGAGAGTTGGCTTTTGCCCTCTCCTGTATAAAGACTGACTGCTTCTCAATTTCCAGCTTCTGCGAGAGCAGTCTTTTCTGCCATTCACAGGCAATGCAAAGCAGACAACTGAGCAGCAGCGTAATGAAGGCCACAGTAAGGCAGAAAAGGGCCTACCTTCTGTCAGAAATCAAACAATGGCTGTTAGACAATTTGTTGCCTTTTTTCCCATGCCAAGGGGGCTCCTAATCACATGGTAGGAAATTATATAATTATCTGTTTAACCACGGTAAGATGACTACAACTTCGGGTTTCATTTTCTGCCTGTAAGTGTTAATAGTGCTGCACAGTATCACTTAGTGAGTTACATAATCCACTTCATGCTTCAGTGATTTTACTTGACATTTAAGAAGGAAAAATATATATAGTGGTGTATTGTGACTGTTAATCTCACTGTTCTGAATAATGATTTAGCATTATCACCCCCAAGCCAATGTGCCATTCTATTTTATAGGCTGGTGGGAGACTCTTAGTCCTCTAAATGTGATAGCAGCTAGCTTCCCTCTTTTAATAATCAAATAACATTTTAGTGCCTCACAAAACTAACACACGCTATTAATTTTATTGGACAGACACAAACATATACAATACAAAATGGCAATATATTTCATTTAACTGTCCTTTCCTTTCTATCCACTTGCCTAGAATATTTCTGTGGCCCTTATTAATCTCTCCTTGTGATATTTGTCATTTCTTGCACATCAGAGGCCTTCTCTTCACCCAATGCCTTCCTAAAGCCCATTCTTCCTTGAATCCTTCTTCTATTGCTCTTCTCGTCCCAGAAATTGTAATTCTAGAGGGTCAGGGAAGGCTAAGTAAGGCTCAATCTGCTTTACTGGGGACTCCAAAAGAGCCATATAGATCTGAAGATTCATCATCCTACTGGGGGAGAAGAAATTGTGACTGCTTGGAAGGAGGTGAACAGAAGACCAAGAGCAACTCCGATGTCAACTACGGCTCTGATTTTCCTTTTATAAAATGGAAGCACCCTTGTCATTTTTGGTTGTGTTCTGATGCTCAGAAAATTCCAGAATGGTTATCTTTATACCTGTCTAGAAGATGATAATTCCATTTCTTGGCAACTTCTGAGATGTAGAAATTTTGGGATGTTTTTGCAAATTGGAATGATCTCAACACCGTGTGTTTTTTTAATATCAGAAAGCTCGGGTTTTTTTATTCAGGTCTCTCTCTCTCTTTCTCACTCTGGTGAGAAGTGATCAAAAAGGCCTAGATCTCAAAAACCTTCCTGATTAAATCTTCATCATAACTTGTACCTCTCCTCAAAACAGCATATTTCAATGAAATTTCATTTTATCTAAAACATTTCACCCACTCCTTAGGTAACTACTCCTTAGGTAACTACTGTTACCTAGCTACAGTATATATAGAATATACCTTTATAGCAATATTCGAGTTGGTTTACATTTTGGGGACAGACACAGTAAATATTAGTGCTGTGCTGACATCCCTGGGTATGTCACCTACTTGAGGCACCACTTACAGCAATGATTTCTCTCAGGAGAAGTCATAAATTATGGGAGAATTTTGTGGCAGGGGGGCTTATGAATTGGTACTGCTATAACTGAGTATTTGAATGATAACCTTTCTTCTATGCTGGTTCCTTGTACTGTTATATACTAGACAACAAATTAGACATGAGTTCACAATATGACTAGGAGCAAAAAAAGTGCTACTGCAATTTTGGGCTACCTTAGCTCTGCCTGGAGTCCTCCATGGGGACTCTGTCTATCAGTAATTTAATGGACCAGGGCAGCAGCAGAGGGAGTCCAGAGCCCTGACCTGGGTTCTTTTGAATAGTTGAGCTCTAGTGCAGTCGCCCTGTTTGCTCCCCTTATCGAAAGGGCTGAGCACTGTCACTGAAGATTTTGTGGAACTAGATAGATGATCATCTCTCAGGGAATGTCTACACTACAATGTTAATTTTGAACTAACTTAGTTCGAATTAGTTAATTCAAACTAAGCTAATTCGAACTAACGGATCCAGACTAAAAAATAGCGTTTTGCTAATTCGAACTAGCATGTCCACATTAAGTGGACCCTGAACCGGGCTTAAGGATGGCCAGAAGCAGTGCCGGCAGGGCATCAGAGGAGGACTTAGAGCATGGAGATGCTGTCTCAGGCTAGCCGAGGGCTGTGCTTAAAGGGTCCCGACCCCCACCCCTGACAGACAGTTCTCAGGGGTGCCCCACTTGCAAAGCAGTCCTGGCTTGGAGTGCCTGGACTACCCACACTGGGCACATCACACCACTCGGTCATTAGCCCAGCTGCACTTGCCGCAGGCTGCCATCTGGGGAGAGTGGGCAATTGGGGGGCTGCAGAAGAGCTTCCACCCCCAGAAGCCTGCAGAGCCAGTCCAGTCCTCCCCATCGGGGGCTCGTGCCCCATTCCTCCCTCACCTCCTTCAACTAAAATGATCAGGGGTTGGGAACAGGTCCCATATGAAGAGAGGCTAAAGAGACTGGGACTTTTCAGCTTAGAAAAGAGGAAATGGAGGGGGGACAGGATAGAGGTCTCTAAAAGCAGGAGTGGGGTGGAGAGGGTGCATACAGAAAAGTTCTTCATTAGTTCCCATAAAGAAGGACTAGAGGACACCAAAGGAAAGGAATGGGTGGCAGGCTTCAAACTAGTAACATAAAGTTGTTCTTCACAAAGCAAAGAGTCAACCTGTGGAACTCCTTGCTGCAGGAGGCTGTGAAGGCTAGAACTAGAACAGAGTTTAAAGGGAAGTGAGATCAAGTCATGGAGGCTGGGTCCATGGAGTGGTATTAGCCAGGGGGTAGGAGTGGTGTCCCTGCCCAAAGTTTGTGGAAGGCTGGAGAGGGATGGCACGAGACAAATGGCTTGGTCACTGTCTTTTGTCCATCCCCTTCAGGGTCCCTAAGGTTGGCCGCTGTCGGCAGACAGGCTACTGGGCTAGATAGACCTTTGGTCTGACCCAGGATGGCCATTGTAACCTCAGGGCTCAGGGTCGGGGGTCTCAGTGGACCCCCTTGATTCTCTTGCAAACCTGCTCCTGGGTGGCCAGGCTGGCAGCTCTCCTGCCCTAGCCGGCCACTTTTCTGTGCCTAGTGCGGAGATCGTGGACAAGGTCCACGATGTCTGCACTAGCCCAGGCGGGTGCCCACCTCTTGTGGTCCCGGGCAAGCTCCCGGAAGCCGCCAGCCTGGTCCCGGGAAGAGGGAGAGGGCTGGGGGGCATCGGGTGGGTGGCTCGAGCCATGCCAGGTGCAGGGTCTGCTGGCTGGGTGCTGGCAGGCTTGCACCTGGCATGGGCACCGTAGCCAGCCCATGCCCCTTTAAGCGGTCTGGGGCCGGGAGGGGGGCAGAAGTGTTTCCCTGGTGTTGGCCAGAGTGGCCACCAGGGAAACCTGCGGAGGGCTAGCCTCCCACTAGTTCGAATTAAGGGGCTACACACCCCTTAATTCGAACTAGCTAGTTCGAACTAGGCTTAATCCTCGTAAAATGAGGTTTTCCTAGTTCGAACTAAGCGCTCCATTAGTTCGAATTAAATTTGAACTAATGGAGTGCTAGTGTAGCACCTATGAAAGTTAGTTTGAACTAACGTCCGTTAGTTCGAACTAACTTTGTAGTGTAGACATACCCTCAGGGACTTGGTAGTTAGACTTAATTCTATTCCCTTCCAGTCCTGCATTTCTATGGGTATGCCTAGACTACAGGCTTTTGTCGACAGAACTGTCAACAAAGAGCATCTAGACTACATCCTGTTCTGTTGACAAAGCAAGCCTCTTTGTCGACATGACAGTGCAGACGAAAAGGACAGTGTAGATGCAATAATGCCTTCTGTCGACAGAACTCTGTTGACAAAAGGCGTTATTCTTCGTAGAATGAGGTTTACAGCCTTCGACAAAACTGCCAAGTTCTGTTGACGTTATGTCGACAAAAGTCCACCTTTGTCGACAGATCCCTGTAGTCTAGACACACCCTATGATTCCTATTTTGAAAGACTGTTTCAATGCTTATAACTAGCTAGGAACATGGGAATGGCCATATAGGGTCACTCTAGTTGCAAATCTACTTTGATATCCTGCATCTGACAGAAGGTACAAAACATCCTATAATGGTCTACTCTGGATCAACCTGTCCATTCTGCGTAACTCATCATCAGTTAGATATTGATTTATACCCAAGGCATGAAGGCTTATAACCCTTCCATTATTTTTAAACTATCCAATGAAACTGTGAATGCTCTTATTGTCTATATAAATGTCTATCCTTTTATACTTATTGCTAAGCTCTTGGCCTCAATTATATTATGGGGCAATGAAATTAAGTATGTTCTTAAATGGTTTGCTGGGTCAGTGTCAGAAAGTTTAGCTTATCTAGCTGTCTGTCCTTCTACTAGGGACATCAATTGCTTTAGGATGTATTTCTTCTCTTGCCCTTATTCTTTTCCCTTTGCTGTGTGTTATCACCACCAAATAATATGATGCCATGTCATCATTAATATGACATCAAGACCTGTGGCGACAGCCACTAAAATTAGTGATGTCTTCCTCTGATTTTAATTTATGTTAATCACTTTATAGGCTGGATCATGTGTGAAAATTTGGCTCATTATATTCTAATTCTTTGTTTTATAACATCAGGAATGGGATTTTTTTTTTAGGTCATGTCAAGGGTTCAGAAAGGACTTCTGAGGATTTCATAGCCTTACACCTTTATCCCTTAGGGTACATCTACACAGAAGCGTTATTTTTGAATAACTAAGGGTATGTCTACACTACCACCCTAGTTCGAACTAGGGTGGTAATGTAGGCAACTGGAGTTGCAAATGAAGCCTGGGATTTGAATTTCCCGGGCTTCATTTGCATCTTGCCGGGCAGCACAATTGTTAAATGTCCGGTAGTGCGGATTCCATGCCGCGCGGCTACACGTGAAACGAGGAGTAACGGTAGTGCGGACTAGGAAGCCTAGTCCGCACTACCGTTACTCCTCGTTTCACGTGTAGCCACGCGGCATGGAGTCCGCACTAGCGGACATTTAAAAATTGCGCCGCCCGGCAAGATGCAAATGAAGCCTGGGAAATTCAAATCCCGGGCTTCCTTTGCAACTCCGGTTGCCTACATTACCACCCTAGTTCGAACTAGGGTGGTAGTGTAGACATACCCTAATGTTATTCCAAAATAATGTAGTGTGCGTCTACACAACAAGCCTTTATTTTGAAATAATGTGGAGCTGGAGGACTTCTTACTCTGATCTGTGATAACCCTCATTTCATGAAGAGTAAGGGAAGTCAAAGGATGAGTGTTCTTCCTTCACCTCCCTTCTGTATAGACAGCACCAAAAGCCAAATCAATCTATTTCGACTTCAGATACACAACTGTCATAGCAGAAATTGCGTAGCTTAATTCAACATTAGCCCTGCTGTGTCACCATACCCTTAGGGACCAAGTAATCAGAACAATCAATGGTATTCCTTTCTTCAGAGCAAGTTATTTCACTATTGAACGTGAATATTTTTCTATTGTCAGGCAGAAATTACTATTGCAGCCTATCAATGAATGTGCTCTTCATTCCAGCACAAAGTTAGCTATGCCCGATTTATGAGAGGAAAGAGAATACTGAGAAAGTGAAGTATGTTTCACATGAACATATATCTACCGTATTAAATTCTTTTGAGCCAAAAAGGAATACCCAAGTGCTAGGATTATTTGTGCTGCAAGTTTATCCTGTTTAAATAAAAGACCTTGCATAACTGCTGAAAGCACTTTTGCTTGAAGATAAATAGTCTGGTGCCAGTTATGGAATATATCCTAAAGTGCTCTGCATCAACAAAAATTACTATCATAGGTATCTGAGTGAATTTGTGCATCACATTAGGTTATTTTTATGCCAGCCCTGGAGATATACGATTCCTCCACTACATATTTCCATTTGGATACCATAGGTTATCTTTAATGGGTAAGCTTTTATTTTTTCTGTCCTGCAATTTTTCCACTGTGGAGCTGGCTACTGGATAAAATCTTTTTTCTACTGCACCTCATTTGAGTTTGGCTAATAGTTGCAAGGGAGCATATATTTTTGAATGCTTTGTAAAGCAACATTTAATAACAAAGATCTTATCTCTGTTACAGTTGTCCTTATTTTTCGTACTGCTGGGAAGCAACTTGACAGGCTAGGAGGAGGATCCTTGAAGTGGTAGTCATCTGTGTAGCAATGAAAAAAAAACAAGTGACAGAAGCTGAATGATCTTTGGCTATTATGTGGCACCATGCTGCTAGATCAGTGACCAATGCTAGCAGGGTACAAGCAGCTGCCTTAGTGAGCTAGTCTTTCTGTTGTTAGAGGGTGTCATCTAGTGCTGTGGAATGTAAAAAGGTGAGGGGGACTGGAGATTAATGAGGGGGAGGGGACTTAAATAAAAATCTCCAAAGAATATGAGTCTTGGAAAAGTAGTGTTAGTCAGTTAATATTTGTTTTCTACTTGGTTCCATCTTATCTGATTTTGCTGCTGAAAATATATTGCATTTATATACAATCTTCCATGGCATTTTTAGATGTAATGATGATGTTAATAACATAAGAATCACTTAATCCATCACTGATACTTCACTAGCTCTGGAATGCAACAAAGCAACAATTGAACAGGGCACAACAATACTATAACAACAAGAAAACTTGCTTCAGTTAATTGCTAGTGTTCTGAGAGAATACCAAATGCAGTAAGAAACATAGAGCATTGGCCCAAAACACCCAGTACTGTACAAAGTTACTTTTGAACCTTATCTTTTTCCACAAACAGAAAAACTTTCCCCTGCATAGATTTCCTTGAACATGCCAAAGATCAGTTAACCAAAAATGTAGTTTAGAGCCAAAGACACATAAATTGTGTTGAAGTTGATTGACTTTATCATGAATGCGGACTCTTATCAATGCTAGCAGGCATCTGGCTGTATTCACTTTGATTTACTCTACTGAGCATTTTTACAGATGTAAACTTGTTTTGCCAAGACAAATGGAGTGGTAAATATAATAAACTAAATGCTCATAGTGGGAGAAAAAGGAATTGTCATGGCTCTAGTTGCAGAAGAAAAAAGCCCATAAGATACAGCCTTCATCTTTCCTAAAAGATAGACTCCAAAGACTGAATTAAAAATAAAAGCCTTTCTGAAGAAAAAGAAACAGCTACAAAGGTGGAGGGGGCGGAGGGGAGGAGAAAGGAAGAGACAGCCCTGCTAAGGTTAAGTTTATTTTTTTCCCCCACAAAAGGCAGCTCAGCAAACAGTGGCAGATGTCACCCTGACAGGGAAAGTGGCAAGCGGCCATCTCAGTTGTTTGTGACTTTTTTTCACTAGTCAAGCTGCTTTTTCCACTCCATTCAGCATGTTTGCGAATGCTTGATTTGCTCAGAAGACAAAAAAGGGCAAGAGCTCTAGAATTCAATAGAAGGTCAGAATGGCAGTCTTTTTGCTGGGTCCAGCTTCCTTTTATACTCTGACATCTGGGGCCCATTACCAGAACAAATTAGAACAATTCAAACCACCAGCAGAGGAAAGTGAGTTTTCTGTTTTTCATACAGCACAGCTACAAACTCAGGAACGGGAACTGGAACTCCTGACAATACAGCGTAGCAATAGATTTGCTACACTTGTTTTACAGACATATACTGCAACAAATGTAATCAGTGATTAAGTAAAAGAGGTCCGGTCTTCAATATGTTCCCCCACAAAAGGAAAAGAAGAAATAATTAAACTGATGAATTTGCACTTAATTTTCAGCCTGTTACAGCATGAAGCTCTAACTGTTTCAAGAAGTCACATTAGTGGAATCTATAACATTGTTACCCTACCCCCTCCATCTGGCACATTAATCTGTGTGTGTGAAATTGCATTTTCTTCTGTATTCCAATAAATAACAAATTATTGTACTCTTTTGAAAGTGTTGTTGTACTTAATATGTCGAGAATATTATGGAATGTTATGCCAGTTGTCGGTAGTAAACATTTTCACATGTTTGTCCCTCTTTCAGTTGTGTTTTTCAGCATTCCACTATGCTTCCTCTTAGAAGTAAGTCCTCAGAGCCAAATTTCTTTTACTATCAGGGAAGCAGAGACATGGACATTTAACACTCTTTCTGGGTACATTGGCTAGAGGCAACAACAGATCTTAAACATGTAATCTGTACTTGTTAGGTGGAGCAGCAAGGCAATTTATTGTGTCAAATTGGTCTGGATCCTCACTGTGGGGGATAAACTTATTCACTAAAGCTTTTTGTAGCTCAATTCTTTTCTCCATGGATGAGATTTACTCCTCAGTCCAGCCAACCTCCTTTGCGAAGTATATTCTGTTGGTGACTATTCACTTGATCAGCAAAATCAGCTTTTAATGCACAAGATAAAATCATAGACATGATACTGGAAAATAATAATTATATTAAATACTAATGCCGATTTGCAAAATCTTAGTATTTTAACCAAAAAAGGTTTTCTAAATATTGTGTGCCTTTGTTAAAATATTACTCTCATTCTGCATTCATATTCTCATTTTCATCCCCTTTCAGGGGTCCTACCTGGAGAGAGATTGGTGGCACATTGGTATTGTGTTGGTGTTCTTAAGAGATGTAGTTTTATTTGGCCTATTGAAAATATGAATGCAGCACTGGGAAAACTGGACATTAAAGTCCATTGAAAGGCTTCTTTTAGTTTACAGATTGTTTGACAATATCAATACGTTATAGATATGGGGAGCACGTGAGTAAATTTCTAGCCTGTGAAAAGGACTAGAAAATATCCTGGGCCAGATTCTTTGCATCTTTGGCAATTTATGTGACTTTATTGACAGCCTAATTGCTGCTCTTTCAGTTAGTTTTACAAAGAACTTCACTGTTTGGAGTCCATATTCTAATAAAATCACACACCTTGGTTAGCATTTACTTTCACTTGAAAGGAACCATTTACTTTACCTCTCCATAGGATTACAACTTTTGTAATCCATTGAGTATAAGTAAAGCCTTTGAGGATTTTGTATTTCACACATATTTTTTACCTAAAGTCAATTGTTCAATGGAAACATTCAGGCTACGTCTACACTACATGCTTCTTGCACAAAAAGCCTTTTGTGCAAGAGTTTTTGCACAGAAACTTCTTATACAAGAGCACGTCCACACCTCAAAGCACATTGCAAAAGCGATGTGCTTTTACATAAGAGAGCGTCCATACTGCATGGACACGCTTGCACAAGAAAGCTCTGATGGCCATTCACAGACTGGCCATCAGAGCATCTGTGCTTTTACCCTGGTGCATCCATACTTGCCTTCTTGTACAATAGTTGTAGTGTTAAAAGCAGTTATGCCTCAGAGGTTTACCTATGGCAGGAAAAGCCCTCTGTTCTTCCGTTTAATTGCCCATTTAATTGTGCAAGAGCTCATTTGAGGTGTAGATGCACTGCAGGTTTTTGCACAAAAACAGTCGTTTTTGCACAAAAACCTTGTAGTGCAGACATAGCCTTATTGCATAGTCAGTATTCCACTTCCTTATTGCTTTGTGAGTATCAACAGATTACTGGGAATAATTTAAACACAAGGGCTACGTCTACACTGGCCCCTTTTCCGGAAGGGGCATGGTAATTTTTGAGATCGTAATAGGGAAATCCGCGGGGGATTTAAATATCCCCCGCGGCATTTAAATAAAAATGTCCGCCGCTTTTTTCCGGCTTTTAGAAAAGCCGGAAAAGAGCGTCTACACTGGCCCCGATCCTCCGGAAAAAGCGCCCGGAGGATCTTATTCCTACTTTAAAGGAATAAAAGTAGGAATAAGATCCTCCGGAAAAGGACGCTTTTTCCGGAGGATTGGGGCCAGTGTAGACGCTCTTTTCCGGCTTTTCTAAAAGCCGGAAAAAAGCGGCGGACATTTTTATTTAAATGCCGCGGGGGATATTTAAATCCCCCGCGGATTTCCCTATTACGATCTCAAAAATTACCATGCCCCTTCCGGAAAAGGGGCCAGTGTAGACGAGCCCCAGGAGTGCTAAGGGTAGATTAGAATATATCCAAAGTCTTTTTCTGAGAAATTGTTTTATGAATTTGATAGATTAGAACTTGGTTAGCTAATTATATGTGTGTTAGATATTATAGTATATTTGGGTTTGAATACTATTGATTTCATTTGTAAAAGAACAAGGAGAGGGATGTTTGTGTGTGTGTCCCCATGTCTGTGTGTGTATGTGCTTATTCTTTTGCTAGTAACACTCTTTCGACCACTTGATCCTATTAAGAAATATGTAAATTATATCCATGTCTGATAATATGTATTGAAAAAATAATATGTTGACTAGATTTGTGCCATATTAAGTATTTTCAAATAGGCCCAGGTTCCCTGTTTGAAACAATGCCCTTTAAAGCTTCTCTTATTAATGTTAAATTGGCATAACAAGGATAGAACATGAGACTCTGAAAGGATCTATTTCATAACGCTGCATTCTCCAGAGTTGAATAAACTGACATGTAAAGAAATACTGATACTTTATTCTTGTACACAATGCCTTTCATCTGAAGATCTCAGTACACTTTAGAACTTTTAATTATTTTATTCCCAGAATATCCTTTGATTTAAGTACATATCTGTATTTTATGGATGAGGAATCCTGAAGTAGTTGGGAGCACTATGGTTGCAAAATTATCTAAGCAGATACCCTATTTGGTGAGTGAGGGCTGTACCATAGAACCTGCTCCAATAGCTATTTACAACTTGCAGATGAATCTTCAGCAAATTGAATCCACAGGGTTTCCAGCTCTTGTAGTCTTTGAATGATGCAAAATGATAGAAGTTGTCAGAATCTGCCTTTCCTTTAGTCTAAGCATTGTTGTCTGTAGTACACCTTTGAATAGAAACAAGCACATATCCTCCATTCTTTGCTGGATTGTTTGAAGAACTACTATTACTACTACTGCTGC
This sequence comes from Pelodiscus sinensis, assembly GCF_052426305.1. Lineage (NCBI taxonomy): Eukaryota > Metazoa > Chordata > Testudines > Trionychidae > Pelodiscus > Pelodiscus sinensis. The sequence continues at coordinate 92,299,401 of NC_143053.1, forward strand.
TGCTACTACTACTACTGCTACTAATATTTCTTCTTCTATTTAGAAAAGAATACCTTTAAAGACAATTTTCACTTTAAAATGAAGTAAATACTTTATCTCTTTGGTTTTTTCTACCTTCCTAACCAGGGCTGGCGTTCTCATGAGACGAACTCAGGTGGCCACCTCAGGTGCGAGACTCTGGGGGGGAGGCGCCACTAGGACCCAGAGTGTAGAAAATTGCGTCTGCTGCTGGTGCACATGTATTCTCTCTGCTCTAGCTGCATAGAGATGGTGGAGTGCCATGAGAGGAGTAGAACAGGAAGAAGGCAGAATTAAGACCTTTCAAAGTGTTGGCTTAAGCATGAGGGCATGGGGGCGTCATTTGAGCTCCCCGCCTCAGCTGCCAAAATGTTGTGGGCCTGCTCTGTCCCTAACTGTTTACTTCCATAACCATTCTTGCTTCCAGAAAGCAAAATATGTTACTGGCCTATTTCATAATGAATTGTGGAAAACATAATCCTACCTGTATGTATGAAATAATGGGGACTAAATTAGTTATTACCTTTCAAGAGAGAGATCTTACAATTATTGTGGATGGTTCTCTGAAAAAAAATCCACATAATATGAAGCAGCAGTCAGAAAAGCAAATAGAAAGATATGAATCATTAAGAAATGGATAGAGAATAAGACAGATAATATCTTGCTACCTCTCTATAAATCCATAGTACTCCCACATCTTGAATGCTGTGTGTAGATGTGGTCATCTTATCACAAAAAAAGATACCTTGGCATTGGAAAAAGTTCAGAAAAAGGAAACGAAAATGATTAGGGGAATAGAATGGCTTCTAGATAAGGAGAGATTAATAAGACTTGGACTTTTCAGGTTGGAAAAGAGATGACTAAAGGGGAGTTATTATAAAGGTGTATAGAATCATGACAGGTGTGGAGAAAGTAATTAAGGAAAAGTTATTTACTTGCTCCCATAACATAAGAACTAGAAATTAATAGGTAGCAAGTTTAAAACTGACAAAAGGAAGTTTTTCTTCACACAATGCAAATTAATTCTGTGGAACTCCTTGCCAGAGGATGTTTTGAAGACCAGAACTTTAACAAGGTTAAAAAAAAACTAGATAAATTCATGGAGGCTAGGTCCATCACTGGCTATTAGTCAGGATGGGCAAGGATGGTGTCCCTAGACTCTATTTGTTAGAAGCTGGGAATGCGCAATAAGGGTGGATCACTTAATGATTACTCGTGTAGGGTAAACTGAGGCAGTCCATGGTATTTTGCTAAGAACCCCTATTCAATACTAAAATTTGAGACAGGCCTGTAACTTAACAGCATGGACAGTTAGCCTGAGTAGAGGGATCTTGGGAATCACAGTCACCCTGGCAACCACATTCCAAGGGGCCGCACCACATGATACCAAAACAACCTTGCTAATATGTTTTGCTTTAATCCTAGATAATGGACCCATAAACTCATGGATCACATCAGTGCGAGGCACCAGTAACCCCTTCATAGACGCATCATAATTTAACTAGACAAAAGTTGCCATTTAATTGTCTGTTTGTTGATGTTGGCTTATTTAGCTTGTTAAGGAAACTACTTGTATTAGAGATAAGGAGTTTGTTTGGCGATGGGTGGAGATTCCGTGTAACTTTTATAATTTATTGGCTTACGTGCTCATTTTGTCTTGCTCCTAGAACCTATTGAATTGCTTCACCTTCATCCATCAGCCCCCTATATAATGTATTGTAATGTTTAGTTTAAGCAGTGTTAACCAGCTTAGCCCCTGGTATCACTCCATCAGCAGCTTTGTGTAATAAATCCTCTTTCCTGTTTTCTCCACATCCAGAGTGTCCAGACTCATTCCCAACACCTGTTCTGTTCATTACTTCCTGGGCACCTGGCGTTGGCCACTATCAGAAAACAGAATACAAGATGGACCTTTGGTTTAATCTAGTATGGCTATTCTTACATTTTTATGCTTCCAAAGAATCAGGTGCCATAATGTGAAAGATATGATAGCATGGATTCCCTGGTCAATCCAACTCACGTTTGATCATAATGTTTAGTTATGAAAGGGTGTGGTGAAAAGGGACAAGGGAAATTTTAAGGGGCCTTTATGTTCCTGCAATCTGAGGGCCAGACAGAGCCCAATCTGGACACAGGAGTAAATTAGAGTAGACTAAAAGGGAACCTGAGAGTATTGGGTTTTTTTGCTCAGATAAATCAGTGCTAGAGAAGCCTTCTTTGATAGCAGATATTAATATAGCATTGATTAATGTCACATCAGCAATGTCCACATTGTGGCCATTAGAGAACGAGTGTTTTTTACAGTCTTTGTACACTTGAATAATTTGAGAACAGTTTATGGGGTGACTGGAGAATTGGAAGAGGGAGTTAGCTCTGAAAAGTGATTTTGCTTGACATAGGGTCTGCAGAATGAAATGGACAGGAAAATATGGCCATGTCTGTGTCTTCAGAATGAATGATGCTACTCTATCCTGGGTAAATATTGCATTCAGTGAAACAGATGTGCAATGGTGCAGCTGGGAGCCACTGAGATATTAACACCAATGTAACAATAGTCAGAATGAACTTTTCCATTAGTCTCCTAGGGTATGTACACACGTCAGTGTTATTTAATGCACATCTATACTACAAGCCTTTATTTGGAAATAATGTCGAGCTGGAGGACTTCTTACTCCGACTCATGGTAACTCTCACTTCACGAGTAGTAAGGGAAGTTGAAGGAATAGTGTTCTTCCTTTGACTTCCTGCTGCGTAGACAGTGCCAAAAGCTGAATGAAGCTATTTCGACTTATGCTACACAACTGACATAGCTGATGTTGGGTAGCTTAATTCAACTTTAGCCCTGCTGTGTAGATGTACCCCTACTTATTTTCAATGACGGATTATAATGGGGTGAATGTCAGAGACAGGTATATTATTACTATCTTTATTCTTTGTTGTATTTTAAGGCACATACCCTCAGTGTATGCATGCCATGATCATTATACATTCTGAGGCACATCAGTTGTTTCAGCGAAGGGCAAAGCTACATGCTGTCTCTCACAGACTTATAGAAGGAAAAAAAATCTTCCTAGTCCCTAGTAAAGGCCATTTTGCAGCTCAGAAAAAAAGCTTGTAGAAAGACATGAAGCTCCATACCTACAGATATTAAAGGGGTTCTATATTGGGAGAAAATATGTGTGTGATTTTTCTCTCTCACCAGTTTAAACTCATCTTGAAGGATGTTCTTTCCCATAGTGTAAGAGGTGTACCCGTCTGTGTATTTGTACCAAACTCTTTTAACAAAGAAAATCAAATCTGTAATTCTTTGTTCTGCATCTGCAAAGTGACAGTCACACACTGTCCTCCTCTCGGGAATCTGGCACAAAAATAGCCTCAGTCTATTGCAGGCATACAGATAAACGTTTTATGAAGACTAACAATAGCAAATGATTTCATAGGCACAAGGTCCCACCCTGAATCTATCCAAAGGCTTGGAGTCATTCACCCTATCTCCCAGGTCTACTTAGTCCTTTCCCTCTTGTCCCTTTTCATCTAAATTCAGAATACGAATCCTCTTGTCTGAATTTTGTATTTGTTTGAAGCTCTCTTCCACTCTGGTAACTGACAGTTCCCACATATTTTTAAGTAACTGCTAGAGTGTCATTGAGTGCCTAGGATTGGACATTTGAGACCCCTTTCAACAATCTCAGTAAGGTGTCAAGGTACCCTAAGTTCCATTGTGCACAGTTCGTCTAATGGGACAAAGATAAGGTAGATTTTTCAAAGCAGATGAATGGACTTCTATAATCTATTATGTGTGACTTGTGAATATGGCTTGATACTGTGTTTGTAAGTGATTTTGGGGCTTGTGACAGGTGCCATATTGAAAACCATGGAAACTTCAGTACTCTATTTATTCACAAAGCAAGGACAAAGTGAGCAGCAGTGATGAATCACGTACTGAACTGCCAACATGCCTTAATCCTGACCTGTAGGGCTAACTTCTAGCACTGCAAGGGTAGTTCATTTTCTGTGGCATTTGATCTTCTGCTGTGACTAAACTGATTGCCATTAAAAATAAAATAAATCTAGCTTGTACTACAGCATGGTATTTGATTGTGATGCATTATTTGGAGCATATCCTATACTTAGAGAAAACCAGTATGAGAGCAAGGTCCTACAGTTAAGGCACTGGACTGGGAAAAAGATGATGCAAAGGGTTTTGACTCAGTTTCAGTTTGCATTTCTGCTACAGATTTCATCTGTGGCATGTCACTTAGTCTCTCTGTCCTTCATTCTCCCCCCTCCCCCACACACACACACTCAGTAAAATGAGAATAATAACGCTTTCTATCTCCTACTCTTTGCCTTTCTTTGATCTTTAGATTACAAACTCTTAAGAGAAGGGACTGTCAGTTATTATGTTTGTATAGAACCTAGTGCAATACATTTAGGTCTAATTTAGGCTTCTAAATGGTACTGAGATTATGATATTAATCTCAATTAAGGTATGGGTCATACTGGGGAATATTCCAAAAACCATGTTGAATTTAACAACCACAATAAAAAATCATGCAAATAAAGATGATTTTTTTTTTGCATGTGAAATGGTTTGAGCTGAGACTAACACTTTTATCAGAAATACCTCACAGGCAGTAGCTATTTTTCCTTACTAGGAATCTGTGCTTCAATTAAACTGATACTATCCGAAGTTAGGCATCAGTCCTACAAGAGGGCAGTGCTCATGGACAAATGAACCTTGAAGAATCTCCCTGGTTTCAGTGGCATTCTACATTGGTAAAAGAATACTCCCATGCTTCTTAGAGTAATAGAAGTACTATTTTGCACTGTGTTCAATTGTGCACGCATTTATTGGTATCAGTTTTGTACATCATAATTTTAGCTACAAGTGGACCCTGCTGGTCCAGGACACTCTAGTTTGGCAACATCAGTGGTCCAGCAGGACCATGGATGTTGCCGGACTAGAAAGCTCCTGGACCAGAGAGCCTCTGGAGGCAGGTAGCATGGAGCCTGACAGTCAGAGCTGGACAGAGAGCTAGAAGCCCAGTAAAGCTTGGGATGGCATAGCCCAGTGCTGGCCATGGAGCCCGGCAGTGACCCCAGGACAGCCAAGATCACCGGAAGCCCCAGGGGACTGGAGCCACAGCCCATGGCTGGCTGTGGAGCCCGGTAGAGGTCCTGGGGCAGCAGAGCTCAGTGGAGGAAGTGACCCGAGGGCTGGCTGTGGAGCTTGGCAGCAAGCTTTGGGGCAGGGGGCCAGATGGCAGGCTGAGGGGCCAGAATAGGAGTCCAGCTGGGTCTACTGATGGACCTCAGGAAAGCCAAAATTGACATGCCATGGTCTTCCTGGTCTCACTGCTTCTGGGTCAGGGAGGTCTCCAGGGTGCCAGATCAGAGAGGTTCAACCTTTATCAGGAAGGATACTGGAGAGGAAGTGTGTGCACAGATAACTGGGATGAATAATTCCAGCACGTAAAAAAACCAATAACAAGCAAACCCTTTTCAGTTCAGAGGAATCTCACAAATCTTTTCTTCAACGCTTTTTACCTTTATTCTCAAATCTACCTGTTGAAATAAAGCTCAGAACATCTGAAGTCAGACTATGATGACATTGTCCCTTTAAGTGATCATTTTTCACAGACTTGAGCCTCCTCTAGGAATTCTGGTTTTAGAAGATAGGAGCATCATTTTTATAATAATGATTTACAGATTTTCACAACTTGTTTTCATTGAGTAAATCTATACAAACAAGGAGCAGTAAAAGAGAGAACTGGATTGTAGTTTGTCACATCTAACTTATTTCTTCCCAATATTGGTGCTGAGATAAAGAAGATGAGCAGCATGATAAGGTATCACAAATGTATTCCTAACACAGTTAGATCTAAGAATCATCTTAATAAGTGGATAGGTTTTATCTCCTTTCATTTTCAGAACTATATTAAAAAGCCTGGAACGGTGCAGATGCTTTTTGAATACTTCCACAAACACCCTCCATTATTTCTCTCTGGTAAAGAAATGGAATGGTAAACTGCCACATTTTTACTGTATAAATTGCCTCCTGTTACTTTATCTCCTTTATTGGTTTTCATTCCTCCCTTTTCTTTTCTTTTCTTTTCTTTTCTTTTCTTTTCTTTTCTTTTCTTTTCTTTTCTTTTCTTTTCTTTTCTTTTCTTTTCTTTTCTTTTCTTTTCTTTTCTTTTCTTTTCTTTTCTTTTCTTTTCAGTATTCACTGTGACTTCCAAATTAGATTTTAATTTTAAGATGCAGACATCCCAGCTAACATTGGGGCTGAGGTACTGATGACTATAACTTGTTTTATTTCCTACCATGTACTGCACATTTGATATTGTCCTGACAGTGCCTTTATACTAGTCTTCTTTCATGTGTGGCATTGTTGTTCTAGATTAGTAATGTTAAGAGTGCCACCTGCAATGCCAGCAATATGATGATGCACTGAGAAATAGATTATCCCATCTTCCTAAAATTATAGCAGATCAAACGTTATTATTTATTATGGATGATAATGATGATTTTACACTCACTTTGTAACATATAAAAGTACTCTGGGACACTGTGACCCTGATGTGAAAACCATCATGTGGGACCAGCAAGATCCAGCTGTGATGATTAGCCTGTGGTTTGGTAAGCAACACTCTGAGCCTCTGGATCAGGCCCATAGTGTGTTTGAAGAGTTGGGGGAGGGGGGTATGAGGGAGTTGCAAAAGAAAGAGTAAAAAGACGTGGATGTTCATTACTTGACCTGGTTAAACTAGCTGCAGTGAAAGATATATTCAGTGAATACAGTCCTTTCACCTCTCTCAGAATAGAGAGTGACTTTTGCACTAAGTAGCAGCTTTGCTGAGGCTAACTCTAAAAACCAGGGAGCATGGTGGTTCTTTCTTCTTGTCACATCATCCCATTCTTTGGTGCCAAACACAGCTTTGGTTCAGGTGAAATGAGACATTATGCGAGTAAGAAGGAGAAATAAATCAACTCTTCATATTATAGTGTACAAGGTTTCATTGCCTTTTCTAAAGTAAATATTACTCAAAGAAAATGCTTTTTTTCACACTGAAAAACCAAAGGACTATTTGGGTGCATCTAGACTGGCAAGATTTTGCACAAAAGCAACCGCTTTTGCGCAAAAACTTGCCAGCTGTCTACACTGGCCACTTGAATTTGAGCAAGAGCACTGACTTTGTAATGTACAAAATCAGTGCTTCTTGCGCAAATACTTTCATGCTCCTGCTCGGGAAAAAGCCCTCTTGTGCAAGAATACTTGTGCAAGAGGGCCAGTGTAGACAGGAAAGAACTGTTTTACGCAAAAAAGCCCCAATGGTTAAAATGGCGATCGGGGCTTTCTTGCGCAAAATCGCGTCTAGACTGGCCACGGATGCTTTTGCGCAAATCTAGCCAATCTAGATGCGCTTTTCTAGAAATACTTTTAACGGAAAAACTTTTCCGTTAAAAGTATTTCCGCAAAATCATGACAGTATAAACGCAGCCTTTGAGTCTTATAACAACTGGATGTTAGCTCCTTTGTAGTAAAACAGCAAAGACAGTAAACCCAAACAACCAACTGGATCCAATCTCCTCTAAACTTTAGGGCAACATCTGCTAAAGTGTAAGATGTGCCACTCTGTGGGGAAGTGAAAGTATATTGAGGAAACAGCTGTTAGTGCTAGCTAATGGTTGCTCACTGGTCATTATGCTATAAACGCATGCTGCAGCTTAAATAGTACCGTATAATATTTTACATCATTACTGTAGAGAACAAAGGGTCTTTTGTAAATCAGGCCTGGGCTGAAATGATACAGGTTGAGCAAGTTATAGGAACAAGCTAGAGAGCAGCAGCAATTGTAATGCTGTCAAAGGTGAAAACAGCAACACTTCTGACATTACTAACTTATTTAGTATTCAGGATTTACTGAGGACTCTTTTGTCACACCATCCATCACAGATTGGCACCAGAAAGATAGAAGATATGAAAATTAAAAACCTGTTTATTACTGTAAACCAAAAAGCATGAAAAACATCCATCAAAGACTGACAGAGATGGAAGATAAACAAGAGTTGGCAAGAGCCAACTAATCTGTTTTTATTTTTTAAAACTATCTATTAAACTGTTCTAGATTCAGATTCACTTTCTTTTGCTCAATATTATTTCATTTGCCTTGCAAACACTTTGATAAATTAATTGTAGGAGTCTCTGGTTTCACTCTCCATTCTTTTAAATACCTTTTGCATCTTCTGCTGAAGAGTAATTTTGTAACTTCTTTTAACTTCTTTTTATACTTCTCCATGAATTACAACAGATGCCAATGACACATCCTAGAGCAGCAATTAAGTAAGGAAGTGTGTGCTCTCTCTCTCTCTCTCTCTCTCTCTCTCTCTCTCGGAATACAAGTAATATTACAGGTGGATGGTACTGCATTAAAGTTTGATCCAAAACTTGTAGATATCACTTGGAAACTTTCCATTGACTTCCATCAAGCCCGAGGTTAGTCCTGTGCATTCTGTTAGTCCTGTCCACCCCATGCTAGATCCCCAGGTAATCCTACAACTTTGTATTTCTTTGGTGATGGAGCTTTGGCAAGGGGAGCAGGGAAGGGGCAGGAAGGGCCTGGGTAGGGGTGGGGCTTAGGGGAAAGGTGGAGAAGGGGCAGGGCATGGGTAGAGTAAAGGTGGGGTGAGGGCAGGGCCTGCAGCAGTGAGGTGGGGGTTGCCCCATGCCCCAGCAGGGATTCCCTGAGGAAAACTATTTGTTTTTACTAAGAACCAGACTGAACCTCAGTCCTGTCCCCATCCAGAATTAAACCTTTTCAGAGTCAGACTATGTAATACTGGCTTCTCCCTGAGCTACCTATCTTGGTAGGTAAAATTGCAAGAATTAACATCTATGACAGACTTGTTCCTGGGCCAAAGTGACCCACAATGAGAAACTTCTAACATGGAAAAGCCAAGTGTGTGACAAATAACTCAGCCACGAGGCAGCTCTGCCTAGCAATTATATCAACAACAACAACAACAAAACAACTGGAGAAGCACAAAACAATTGGTGCGACAGGGTGAAGAAGAAAGTTGGAAGAGCGCTATGAGTCTGTCAAGGACACGAACAACACGAAGAATGAAGGTCATGATGTTCTGGGGTTCTGTCTAGGGATTTTCAAACAGACGGAGTTCATTAGGATGTCAGAAGGCTGTCAAATATAGAGGTAAGAGGAAGAGAGAGGAACACAGCACAGGGTGAAGAATAAAATGTAACATCTTCTGATAACAAAAACATTCAGAATGTCCATGCAAAGGTATGGTACTGCTAAAGCACTTCTCTAAAGCAGGTATCTAAGGGTATGTCTACACTACCCTGCTAGTTCGAACTAGCAGGGGTAATGTAGTCATCCGCAGTTGCAAATGAAGCCTGGGATTTGAATTTCCCGGGCTTCATTTGCATGAAGCCGGCCGGCGCCATTTTTAAATTGGAACGAGGTGTACATCTAGTTCGGATTAGAAGCCTAATCCGAACTAGCTAGTCCGTGCCGCGTGTAGCCGCACGGCACTGGGTCCGAACTAGCCGGCATTTAAAAATGGCACCGGCCGGCTTTATGCAAATGAAGCCCAGGAAATTCAAATCCCAGGCTTCATTTGCAACTGAGGATGACTACATTACTCCTGCTAGTTCGAACTAGCGGGTTAGTGTAGACATACCCTAAGAAACATGATAGAAGCTCAAGGTGTTCATCTGTGTACATAGCTAGGGGACAGGAAGGTTTGTACTTAGTGGCCTGCCTCTCTCCCTGGCTATGTCCCCAGGATGCCATAGCCACACTGCTTTCTAGCTCAAGAGTCCTGCCTACACATGCTGGAAAGCAGGCACCCCATCTGATGCGGAAACATAACTTTAGTTTCCAACCTGGTGGAAGAAAGATCCATGCATCCGTGTGTACATCTGCTTACTAAAAGAAGTGGCCAAAAAGCACACAACCCTCTACTGAATTAGGAGAGGAATAGAGAATAATATGATAAAATGTAAGTGTATTAGATAAGTCAGTTCTCATTTTGTAAGTACTAGGCCTGATTCATAATTATACTATTTTAGTTTCAAGAAGTATAATTCCACTAAAACCCTGTACTAGCATAGTGTCCAGACAACCAGGTGCACAGTATTTTGTTGGCAGAGTTCATTTCTCGACAGAAGCATTTTGACTCGGTTGCTGACAGAACATTCTCTACAAAAAACTTCTGACTTTTGACATTCTCTGCCTTCCTGACATTCCAGGTGCACTAGAAAGCATATCTGTGGTGAGGAGCTTTAGTATCCCTACTTCCTAGCTAGGTTTTGCTTCCATAGCTACAGCATGAATGTTTAAAAAGGAAAGCTCCCTGACATGGTGACAAAATACATAAGCGGCACAGCTATCAAGCTTGATGTTTCACTTTCTGAAGGGTAGAGTCACAGATTCCAGCCCATTCTTGAGAACTGCCTAACTCTTTTCTGATGTCACATACACCACTGACTCTTTTTGCCCCTTCTTTTCTGCTCCCTGCACAGGTTACTCTTGTACAATAGACCTGTTAAAGATCTGATGTGTTCTAACATACTGGTTCAGATGTTCCCCATTTTTTAACTCTAGAAAGGGAAGGCTCAATGTTTTCTTACAATCAGAGTCTTAATCCAAAACAGACTGTACAGACAGAGGATTTATATCCCCAAAATAAAGATGAACTATAGATATTCTAAACTGTTATGCAACTTTTTATCTTAGTTGTTCCATTGAGCTTACAGAATTGCCAATACAAATAGCAAAACCAGAAAGATAGACTGGGTTAAGAGACTGTGGCAAAAATGCTTCTTTTCTGTAATAACACAACTAAAGAGACAAAAAAACCTTTTTTTTTCAAATGGGGTGTAGTTTTCACATCCATTACAGTTTTATTTTGCTCACTTCTCTCTAGAGTCTTCTAGACCCTCAAAAACGTCACAATAAAGGTATGACTACATTGCGGTGCTATTTTGGGATACTTCCAGTATCCTGAAATAGTGTTTTCCATGTCTTGACAGCACTCCTGTTATTTCAAAATGCAATCCAAATAACAGGCTTGCTATTCCAACATCCCAGTAAACCTTGTTCCAGGAAGATTAAGGGACTTGTCAGAATAGTGGTCTAATTTGAAATTTGGCACTGTGATGTCCCCACAGTGCCAAATTTCAAAATAGACTATTTCAAAATAAGCTCAAAATCAGGTATGCAATTTGTGGAGCTCAAATGACATAACTTATTCTGAGCTAGCGCTGCAGTGTGGACGCACCCCTCAGAGATCAGTTCTTAGAGCTTGTCTTCACCTGTTTTCCTGTTATTAACTTTAGGTTAACTCAAGTGTTGTCCCCAACCCAACTCCCCTTCCCACATGTATATCTTTAGTTTTAGGTACTTGAGCTTGATAACCTATTAGGAGGTGTGGGTTAAACAGAATGAGTACTGTTGATGCTGCAACTGGTAATACAATGGGGACTCAGCTACTCTGTATGCTAATTGAATCACTCAGTGAATCTTGAGTGTTTTTTGGCCAGTTTCTTTTTAGCAAGACAAATTAAAAAAGAGTTAACTTGAGTGTGGATAGCATATGCTCACGTACAGTGAAGGCAAGCCAGTAGTTGCAGCTTGGTTTGTACAACAGAAGAGAAGGTGCAAAAATGTGTCTCTGATCCTAGGGCTGGCTTAGCACAAACCTCAAGGCTGTGTTTAATTTTACCATCTGCAGTGGGCTTCCAAGGACTATAACAATAGTCAAACTGTCACTGGAGCACTTCACCAGTGTGCCTCAAACTTGACTTCAATCCATCACCAAAAATGGGGGAGAGGGAGAGAGAAAGAAAGAGAGAGAGAGAGAGAGGGTATGTCTACACTACAGCGCTAATTTGAACTAACTTAGTTCGAATTAGTTAATTCGAACTAATCTAATTCGAACTAACGGATCCAGACTAAAAAACTAGTTCGAATTAGCGTTTTGCTAATTCGAACTAGCATGTCCACATTAAGTGGACCCTGAACCGGGGTTAAGGATGGCCGGAAGCAGTGCCGGCAGGGCATCAGAGGAGGACTTAGAGCGTGGAGCTGCTGTCTCAGGCTAGCCGAGGGCTGTGCTTAAAGGGACCCGACCCCCACCCCGGACAGACAGTTCTCAGGGGTTCCCCGCTTGCAAAGCAGTCCTGGCATGTAGTGCCCTGAGTGCCCACACTGGGCACATCACAGCACTCAGCCATCAGACCGTCTGCACTTGCCTCAGGCTGCCATCTGGGGAGAGGGGGCAATTGGGGGGCTGCAGGAGAACTTCCACCCCCAAAAGCCCTCAGAGCCAGCCCAGTCCTCCCCATCGGGGGCTTGTACCCCATTCCTCCCTCACCTCCTTCCACTTACCCTTCCCTAGCCCCCCTTCCTGATGTACAAAATAAAGAAAATGTGTGCTCAAAAATAGAAACTCTCTTTATTGAACAAAGCTCGGGGACACTGGGAAAAGCAGGTGGGAGAGGGGAAGAGAGAGGGTGGGAGAGGGGAGGGCAACTAAAATGATCAGAGGTTTGGAACAGGTCCCATATGAAGAGAGGCTAAAGAGACTGGGACTTTTCAGTTTAGAAAAGAGGAGACTGAGGGGGGATAGCATAGAGGTCTCTAAAAGCATGAGTGGGGTGGAGAGGGTGCATACAGAAAAGTTCTTCATTAGTTCCCATAATATAAGGACTAGAGGACACCAAAGGAAAGCAATGGGTAGCAGGCTTCAAACTAGTAACAGAATGTTGTTCTTCACAAAGCAGAGAGACAACCTGTGGAACTCCTTGCTGCAGGAGGCTGTGAAGGCTAGATCTAGAACAGAGTTTAAAGAGAAGTGAGATAAAGTCATGGAGGTTGGGTCCATGGAGTGGTATTAGCCAGGGGGTAGGAGTGGTGTCCCTGCCCAAAGTTTGTGGAAGGCTGGAGAGGGATGGCATGAGACAAATGGCTTGGTCACTGTCTTTGGTCCATCCCCTCCAGGATCCCTAGGGTTGGCCACTGTCGGCAGACAGGCTACTGGGCTAGATGGACCTTTGGTCTGACCCAGGACGGCCATTGTAAGCTCAGGGCTCTGGGTCGGGGGTCTCAGTGGACCACCTTGATTTTCATGCACACCTGCTCCTGGGTGGCCAGGCTGGCAGCTCTCCTGCCCTAGCCGGTCACTTTCCTGTGCCTAGTGCGGAGGTCGTGGATGAGGTCCACGATGTCCGCACTAGACCAGGCGGGTGCCCGCCTCTTGCGGTCCCGGGCAAGCTCCCAGGAGCCGCCAGACTGGTCCTGGGAAGAGGCGGAGGGCTGGGGGGCATCGGGTGGCTGGCTCGAGTAGTACCAGGTGCAGAGTCTGCTAGCTGGGTGCTGGCAGGCTTGCACCTGGCACGGGCACTGTAACCAGCACGTGCCCCTTTAAGGGGTCCGGGGCCGGGAGGGGGGCAATAGAGTTTCCCTGGTGTTGGCCAGAGTGGCCACCAGGGAAAGCTGGGAAGGGCTAGCCTCCCACTAGTTCGAATTAAGGGGCTACACACCCCTTAATTCGAACTAGTAAGTTCATACTAGGCTTAGTCCTCGTAGAATGAGGTTTACCTTGTTCAAACTAAGCACTCCGTTAGTTCAAATTAAGTTTGAACTAGCGGAGCGTTAGTGTAGCGCCTATCAAAGTTAATCCAAACTAACGTCCGTTAGTTCGAATTAACTGTGTAATGTAGACATACCCAGAGAGAGATTGTACCAGTAGTTCTTATTCTAACCCTTTTAAAGCTTGGTCTTCTTCATGGACCTGCCAATGCAGTGTGTGCTTGTTTTGAATGTGGCTTTTTTGATGAGGATCTTTTACCCTAGCAAATGTACTGTCATGACCAACTATATTTTAATAGCTCACAAAAAAAGCCACCAAATGTAGGTAAATTTCAGACTATGCCTGTGTAAGTCAGGTACAAATCAAAGAGCTACAAATAAAAATCTTTCCAGCAAATACAGCCTGCTCAGCCCATTGTTACCAATCAACTGAATTAAATAAAATCCATTTTCCAAATAAACCCAAGCTTGAATGTCTTTGAGAGTTTGAGAAACAAGCTACATTAGGTCCCAAACCTGCAAATGTGTGTGCATATGATTAATGAAAATGAGATTGCTCATGATCAAAGAATTAAGTGCACGAGTAAGTGTTTACAGGGGCAGTCTTACATGAAAAAATTAATGTGCTCTGAAATATACCTATGATCATATTTAATTTACTGTATATTGTGCATATTCTCTTGCCCTCACCACTCTCTCTTTTATCACAAGGTTGGTGCACAGAGAACAGAAAACTGCTGTATCTCCCGAAATGGGGATTCCCTTTGCACACAGTAGTGCTCTGTCAGCATGCAACCAGCACCAACATTGCCCTTCATTGCAACCCCAGGATAAAGGAGATATAAGCAAAGTGTACTACTGGTGAGGGTCAGATGTGGACTACTCCCAACTAGCACAGCCTAGGACAGCACCTAGGCAGCTCCAAGTCTACAGAGACAAGTGCTGGCACAGAACCAGGCAGAGAATCTAGGAACTGTAACGGTTTTCCTGTTATCATCCCTCTTTGCTGCCTCCAGTTGAAATGAAAAGTTGGCAGATAGTGGGAGCAGAAAGTCTAAACCTGTGTGTTTCTGAAATTATATCAATACCCCTCAATATCAAGCACCAGTAGAACATGATTTGGGCTTATTGATAATCTTCTTATCGGTTAGAAAGATTTTTAACAGTGTGAATTGTGTGTCCATGTGGATATAGATGAGGGAAAAAAACCCACTTTGCAATATTACTATGTTAGGTATTGTTTGAAGAGAACACATGAGCTCTATTAGCAAGTCTAAAGACATGTCCTCAGATCACAAATCTCATTTTCCAATTTATGAACGGCCCTGACAAAATTGATATACATTGGTGAAAGATTCAGCAAGCAGGGAGCATTTCTTAATATTATACACCAGCAGCAAACAAAGAACTGGAACAAAATTGGTTCATACAAAGCTAATAAGTCCATAACAAAGATACAAGGACATATGAATAAAGGAAAGAGTATAAATAGTTCAAGAGGTTGTCTAGCATCAAATTATTTCTAAACAAGGAAGAGATTGATGGATATGATGAAAAGATAAGAAGTTGAACCATGGGAATGAGATAAACCATACAGAAATATGCATGCTGAGCTGAATGGGCATTTTATACTTCAAAAATTACTTATGTTCACTAACCTGTGATAGAATTTGTGATCAGTTTAGTTTGATCTTATGGTAGGGTGCTCTCTGGTTTTATCTGTAGGGTGCTCTCTGGCAGATTTTCGCTAGTGTTGTCCACTGATATCTCTTGCTAAAAAGATGGTGCCTTATTCTGTGGACTATATCATATGTTTAAATGAGAGTTGGTGCCTTAAACAAAACATACGTCCCAGTTATACTGGGAGACTTCTGAGTCTGGTCTTCATCTGATGTTCTAAAAATATTTATTTGCAGGAAGGCTAAAGTGTCCTGGCTGACATTTCATCAGTCAAGATGTTAAGAGTTGTATAATGATTAACTGCCTGTGCTAGTCATATTACTATCCTGATACAAGGTGCTTTGCACTGCCCCATTTCACTGTCACTATGTACTGAGCGTGCGATTTGTTCTAACCATAGCTTGAGGACAAAACTTGTCAGGTTTTATCTGAGCTTGATATATTGGCAAACAAATCTAGCTAATGAAAAAAAAACCCTGTGTGTGACTTCTGCTCTGGCTGCTTGAGGGACTTGAGGTATGTGAACGGAGGAAGTGGACACTTGTGCTCTCTCTATGTCTCCTTGTCTGCTCTCATAGAAGGCCATGGGGGAAAGGAGCATGGCTCAGCCTTTTTTTAATTTCTTTTCCACTGTTCCAAGTACAGCTTTTTCCATCCCAGTTAGAGCTGACCAGAATGTTGAGTATTTTGCAACCTTTAAATGTGTTGCCACTAGAATTCTGGGAACTTTCTTTTGTGCATGCAGTCCCCTTACTGGACCTATTCCCATTTAAGTACCGAGAGTTTCAGGGTTGAATTCAGTGGGACTTGGAGCCAGCTCAGAAGAACAAATATATATTAATCGTCTCCCATTATTTTAGGCAAATTGTTGGACTGCCATTTGTTTGTATTTCATGTGAGAGTTTCATGCTCACTTAAACTTCTGGGCTTCTTGGCCCTTTAACGTAAAGAAGTTGTTGACAAAGGCCAAAGCTATAATCAAGAGGGCCATGTGGCAAACAAAGGCAGGGAACACTGTCGGCCTGTCTCTCTAGTCTGTCAGAATTTCACTCATTATTTCAATACCAGACATATCAGCTCAGCATGGTCACTGTGTAAAAGAATGGGAGAATCTCAGGATGCTTATTTTGAGGAGGCATCCCAATGTTTAAATGGTTATTTATTTAGCATCCCTAGCATTTGATCTGGATAGCAGAGCTTCCTGAAATATATCAGAATGCCCTTGATTTTGTCGTCAAGAACAGTGGGAGAAAAAATTCCCTTTCACTGCATTCATGAACTTACTAGGTGTTCATTGCTGTGGCCTTGATCTATCAGGATATTTTAGCATGAATTTACCTTTAAGCACATATATATTTCCATGAAAGTCAATGGCTCTATCCATGTGCTTAGCATTAAATTCTTATGAAAGTGCTTTGCTGGATCGAATCCTCTTTCTTTTTATTATACTGGCCTAATGCAAGAAGTTTAGAGATATGTGCATATTTTTAATTAAAATGTTTTCCACTCTCTCCTTCGCAAGCCTAACCCCACAAAATAATGCAGGTCTAGTCTGAGATTTGAGCAAAGTCTTCTGTTAACACTTATTTAAATTCTCTTGAATAACCTGAACAGCCTGTTAAAATTAAAAAAAGTAAAAATATTACTTTTACTGCTTATGTTTTGCATAGCTAAAAAAAATAACAATAGTTTTACTCTTAGATTTACTTCATAGGCTATTTTATTTAAAAACACATGGATTTATAATTCTTGAGAAACTTCCCAGCTATATTGATAGTGAGGACATTAGAATTCCAACAACATCTTGTCCAAACCAGTCTCTGACTCTTCTTTCTTATTTTGAACCTCTTTGGTTTTATAAAAAATAAGACTGAGATAAAAGCCGGTGTTGTGAATAAAAAAAAACTGCCAACACACATTCTGCTCTCTGCAATAGTCTGGTAACAAAACCTCACTTAGTATGTAACACATTCCATACACCTCTAATGCTTGGATCCAGCAGAGCCATTTTCATATGAATAGGCATCAAACAAA
Organism: Pelodiscus sinensis; assembly: GCF_052426305.1. NCBI lineage: Eukaryota > Metazoa > Chordata > Testudines > Trionychidae > Pelodiscus > Pelodiscus sinensis. The sequence continues at coordinate 92,316,755 of NC_143053.1, forward strand.
CCATAGAAAGCTATTGAAGTATATAAATGGTTCTAGTAAGGAAATCCAAAGAAGAAGGCAATATTAAGTGTATAAGGGTACAGGTTGGGTACAGAAGATAGGTGGTGGTGGTCGGGGACTCCTTCCTAAGAGGGACTGAGTCATCCATCTACTGTCCAGACTTGCAATCTTGAGAAGTGTGCTGCTTACCAGGAGCTCGCATTCAGGATGTGACCGAGAGTCTTTCAAAACTAATCAAACCTTTGGATCGCTACCCCTTCCAGTTTCTCCATGTAGGAACTAACAATATGGCTAAGAATGACCTTGAGTGGGTCATAGCAGATTATGTAGCACTGGGAAGAAGGATCAAGGAATTTGAAGCACAAGTGGTGTTCTCGTCCATCATTCTGGTTGATGAAAAAGGTACAGGTAGGGATCATCGAATTAAGAAAGTAAATGTGCGGTTGTACAGGTGGTGTCGGAGAGAGGGCTTTGGTTTCTTTGACCATGAGACTCAGTTCTGGGAACAAGGATAGTTAGGAAGAGATGGGATCCACCTAACCAAGAGAGGAAAGAGCATCCCTGAGGGCAGGCTTGCAAACCTAGTGAAAAGGGCTTTAAACTAGGTTCCTTGGGGGATGGTGACCAAAGCCCTGAGGTAAGTGAGGAAGTCAGATACTGGGAACAAACACAAGGAGGAACGAGCAACAAAGGAGGACACCTGACTCGAATGGAGAAGGTAGAGCAATCAACTGGTTATCTAAGGTATTTGTACACAAATACAAGAAGCCTGGGAAACAAACAGGAAGAACTAGAAGCCCTGTTCCAGTCAAAGAACTATGATTTGATTGAAATAATGGAGACTTGGTGGGATGCTGCTCACAATCAGGGAGGAACTAGTAGGGGAAGTAGAGGTGGGTGACAACCTGGGAAGAAGTGATCATGAGATGGTAGATTTCAGGATCCTGACCAAAGGAAGAAAGGAGAGCAGCAAAATACATATCCTGAAGCAGACTTTGACTAGCTCAGAGAATTGATGGGCTGGATTCCCTTGGATGCTTAAGTCCAGTTCTGGGGCCCCCACTACAGAAAGGATGTGGATGCATTAGAGAGGGTCCAGCGGAGGGCGAACAAAATGATTAGGGGGCTGGAGTGCATAACCTATGAGGAGAAACTGAGGGATTTGGGTTTGTTTAGTCTGCAAAAGAGGGGGATTTTTAATTTCCAGAAGGGAGGTTCCAAAGAGGATGGAGACAGGCTGTTCATGGTACAGGCTGTCTCAAGTTACAGTGGGAGAGGTCTAGGTTGGATATTAGGAAAAGCTGTTTCACTAGGAGGGTGGTGAAGTACTGGAATGGGTTAGCTAGGGAGGTGGTGGGCTCTCTATACCTAAAGATTAAGTCTCGGATTGACAAAACACTGGCTGGGTTGTTTTAGTTGGGATTGGTCCTGCCTTGGGCAGGGAGCTGGACTTGATGACCTTCTGAGGTCTCTTCCATCTCTGTGATTCTATAACATCCTCAGGACCTAATCAGTCTGAAACAAGGGGATTTGTCAGACCTGGAGACGTCAATTCCAGCTCCTCTACTGCCAGCCTCTAGAATCTCCCAGGGAGGCTACCAGTCCCCCTGGCAGGTTCTCCTCCTTGCTTCCAACTCTCACTGGGCCCTGTCCTAGAGCTCCGCTGTAAGCTTTGGGTAGGCTCACTGGCACTGGTCTGCAGTCCTGGCTCTGTTGCTGGCCCCAAGAAGGCTCCCTGGCCCTAGGCTTCTGGCTTGATTCCACTCTTGGTCCCAGATGGTCTCTAGCTGCCAGTCCTTCTGCTGCAGCCCCCCTAGCTTTTCTCCTGACTGACAGCCACCTCCCAGTTGCTGTCTCAGCTCTGCTCCCAGTCCTGGACAGACCCCCAGCCAATGGCCCTTCTGCCGCCAGTTTCCCAGACAGCCCACGCTTCAGCTGCCAGGGTTCTCTGGTCCATTGACTCTCCAGTCTGGCAACATCCATGTTCCTGACAGACCACAGATGTGACTGGATTAGAGAGTCCTGGATCTGAGAGGTACCACCTGTTTAACGGTGTTTGCTGTGGTATAGTATGACAATGTAAAATTTAGACTTGTAAACTTGACTTGATTATTCATGGAACAGAAATTCTGGAGCTTCTTCTTCACTACAGAAGTGAGCGAGCTGCTTGAAAAACATTCCCTATAATGGCCTCCATCTCCCACAAGGTTAGAAATAGACCCAATTTTTTGCTATTCCAGACACACTGCTAAGATTGTCTGTTTTAATGGTCATCAGGAAAGAATGGAGACAACCGAAGGTTGAATTTGTGTCTTTTCAAAAAGTTTAATGAGTGGTCTTAAATAGGGATGTTAACAGCTAGCTGGATAACCATTTAACCCATACATAATTGCTTAATGGTTACGGGTCCCGGTTAACTGCAACAAGCCGCCTCTCTCCCCTGTGCTCTGCATTTAAAACTTAGACCAGCAGTCCCAGCCTACCGGTCAGAGTTTTCAATGAAGACCATTCAGGGGAGCCCCTACCAGCAGTGCAGGGTTGCAGCACCCCCCATCCACAAGGGGCGTGAGCTCCCAGCAGACATAGGCTGCTCTAGCATCCCACAGAGGCAGCAGGATGGGGTGGCAGATGGCTCCTCTTCATGCTCTTTATTGAAAACTCAGACCAGTGGGCTGGGACTGAGACAGCCTGCCAGTCTGAACTTTAAATGCAAAGCAGGTGGGGAGGGGTTGTTGTTGTTAACCCAGGCCATTAACCGATAAGCAGTCATTTATCAGTTAAACAGTTAGCAGTCTAGCTGGTTACATCCCCAGCAGGAACCCACGCCTGTGATGGAGCCAGGTAGCAGGCTGGGTGGCAAGCCTTATGATGACATGGTTAACTAGTTAAGTACTTATCATTTAACTGTTTTATGGTTTTAACATCACTAACTTAAATGTAATTGGATAAATAAATAAATGAATTAATAAATATGTTATTTGCTAGTTGACGATATACAGATAATTGCAGTGCTAACTGCTGATGCTCTCCCACAACTGAACTGCCAGAGCTTTAGACTTCAGTCTTCTACCATCAATTTTTACAGACTAAAATGAGCCTAGTTTTGAATAAATGTATCTGTAAATACAATTCTTTTTGAAAAATCTTTTTTCTTTTCATTTTTTTCTCTCAAGTGTTCTTGTCGAATTTAAATCCAAATTCCTGGTGTAAATATCAGCCAATCAGACATTCTATCTACATGCCCTATTACTACATTCCAAGTATTATTTTCTTGATTATAAAGCTTGGTTTGATGGGATACAATCACTATTCTGTTCTCAATTACCCTTTGAATGTTGTATTACTCAGACACCCATGTGCATGATGTAAATGACCTAATGGGTTACTGCTCTGCCATAATGATGGCTGAACTCAAATGTCAAAACAAACTAGTAAACAAAGTCTACCTTTTTACTGAATGGAAATAATGATCTAAAATATGGGAGTATTATCTATGGAAGTTGGTTGTTTTGTACTCTTTTGCTTACATGTCATGGGTATACATCTCTTGACATGTTGTACAGTGTAATTTCAAGATTTTTCCTATAGTAAAGTGTAAAGGAAAACTGGCAATGAACAAAATGACATTAAGTATGAAGCATAGCATGTTGTTACTGTATTTTGTTTTACCATAGTGTGAACTTAAAGCAAAGTAAATTAAATGTAACCAGTGTAACAAGTTAAAGAGAGAGATTTTCCTCGTTCAAAACTGTCCCACCAATCAAACTAGATTTAAGTCCTGTAAGTACATTGCACTGTTCTATGATTAAATATTTACCTTTCTTAACTAGTCAGTCCTGCCCTCAGAGAAATAATTGTTTGCAAATTGTAACTAAAAGTCCTTTGGAAACACTGAACCTGATTCAATTGGTTTAAAATAAAAGATGGATTTGCTTCTAAATTCAGATCTCATCTCTCTCTCTCTTTCCCTCTCTCTTTCTCTCTCTTTCCCTCCCATCCCCCAACATACATTTTTAAAATAATACCAAACACTGTGCAATTTGAGCACATCCTAAAGAGTTGCAAGCCAAAATTGTACCATTTGGCCATGGTCTGATTTGCCTTCTCATTTGCCCTGAGGCAGACAGACTAATTTTTGTCCTAAATTTTTCTACTTATATTTTTAAATTTTATTTCTCTTCTTGGGGTCCTTGAACATAGGATACGGTATGCACAAAGCAAATGTTCAGAAAGAATTTATAGGCAAGAGAGAGACTTCCTCATAAAGTTCTCATTATAAAGGTTATATTTAAAACATTTTTCTAACTTTTTTATTGCTTCATTGTTAAAAATATGCATTACACTAAGCAGAGTGTCCAATCTATGCCATCCAATTTAGATTGGGTATTTTTAGTGTTCATAAAGTTAGTATTTGTATCATAATATGCAATAAACTAAGCAATTGTTCTTCATTATTTTTTATTTTTGTATGTAAACATTACCCAGAAAGAGGCTGAATCACCCATACTGCCATCAGATTCAGGATTCAGAAAATTTGCATTGTATTCTACAGTATTAGGGCAAACAGCTCCTATATAATAATTATCTGCCACATTTATATTTCTTTAGCATATTTTATTTCCTGTCCATCTTTTCTTTTATACTTGTAAAATCAGAAATTAGAGTAATTAATTTAAGTTCCCTATGAGTATACTGCAAAACCTTGGGAATCAGAAATAAATGGCCTACAATTTTCAAACCGTGTCATCAAGATTATTTTACTGCAACCTGATGTTCCTTGTGCCATTCTAATAAAGATCACCACACATTTCATGCACATAAAACTGTATTGACACTCAGTCCTGCACACTCTGTCTTCCCCTGCCTGCTGTTTTGTTTCTGTAATACCTCTGAGTACTATCACTTATTCTATGGTACATCAAGTGCTTAAGCTTTTAAACAAATGAGCCAAATTTTCAAATAGAATCTTAATCAAGGGAAGGGAAAACTTTTTTGACTGTGCTCATTGAAAGGAAATAAAAGGAAAAACTATGTAGCACTTTAAAGACTAACAAGATGGTTTAATAGTCTTTCGTAGGCCAAACACACTTCCTCAGATCATATTCTGAAAGAGAAATGGCATGACCATATATACCAAAGGAATACAATAAAAAAGTGAACACATTATTAAAGTGACAAAACAGATTTAGAACAGAAAGTGGGGCGAGGGAGAAAGAGGGAGGGAGTAGCTGTTTATAAGTCAATGAATGGCTAATCAGGAGTGATAAGTGGGGAAGCTGTCTTTATTCACAGAGCTTACATCATCTTTTACAGAAAATTCAATGACTGCTTTGAGAACAACCATCACGACTTTTAATTCATCACCCAAAGTTCTGGGCTAAAACTGAAGAGGCGCTGGAGGTGTATAAGGGCCAAATTCTCACTTTTAAAATAGATATGTATTTTTGTCTTCAGACATTGATGCAGTGTCCCCTAAATGTCACAGACGCTGAAAATGACCCTCATCCATTGGTTAAAAAAAAAAAAAAATCTGTGACAAAAGAAGAGGAAAGAAAAGAGACTACTGCACTAGTGGCAAAAATTTACCCTCATTTCAAATTTGACTGATTACAAAGTAGAGAGAGACTTTCTATGTTTTTAGATCACTGCTGTCATCGATACAAGAAGTATCCCCTACATTTCTCTGAGATCCAACCCTCTAGAAATTAATAATTCTGGTCTAGAACCAATAAGCTGTTCACTAGAATTACTAACTAGCAACTAGTTAATAATTACTAACTAATTCACTAGTTCACTAGTAATTCCTATCTAGTAATTCTAGTGAACGGCCTAGTGACTGTGGACCAGTGACACAGACTACAGCTTACAAACTTCAAATGGCTTTCAGTGCATTTCCTGTGGCTTTTTGCAGGATATAATAATTAAATTACACAATGTTTTCATTCCAAGCAGCCTAAGTTATTAATTAATCAGTATGATTACAGGTTGTAACTGGACTTTCCTCATCTGACAACATGCCTGGTCCAGCATCATTGCCAATCCTATGTGTGTTTTGGAGCTGAAGCATTCACAGGGAAAAACCTGTGGTTTGAGACTAGGGGTACATCTACACAAATGTTTATTTCAAAATAAGCTATTATTTCAAAATAGCATTTCCACACTACAGGAAAGCCTCATAATTAGTCCGAGGCAGTCTCCCCCAATGTGGTTGTGAAATCTCGATTTAGAGCTTCAGGAAGCACTGGGAAGTCATTACTTTCAATGGCCTGGGGGAATACAGGCAGTCCCTGGGTTACGTACAAGATAGGGACTGTAGGTTTGTTCTTAAGTTGAATTTGTATGTAAGTCGGAACTGGTACATATTGTAGGGGAAACTCTAGCCAAACATTTCTCCAGAGCTCAGTTTTATTCTCCCACACCTCACTTCCCTCAGTCCTTTATTCTCAAGCTGAGGTGTCTGCTGAGAAAAGCCACTCCGCGTCTCCCTGGTCTGCTGGGGGGGGGGGGGCGCTAGCTTTGCGTCTCCCTGGTCTGCTGGGGGAAAGCAGCTAGTGTGGGGTTGCCTCACCCCGTTTGTAAGTAGGGATCTGATGTAAGTCGGATCCATGTAACCCGGGGACTGCCTGTAGTTATTTCGAAGTAGCAGCAGTGTCGCGCCCACACTACCACTATTTCGAAATACCTATTTCAAAGAGGCATAATTCCTCATGCAATGAGTTTTACAGATTTCAAAATAAGCCATCCATTATTTCAAATTTATTTTGAAATGATGGAATTGCTGCTCTCATTGTTACTTCAACATAACGCTGCTGTGTAGTCGTACCCAAATAGTATTGACAGATGAGAAAAGAATGGGACCCTGGTGGCCTGAGTGCAGAATCCCTGACAGCCAGAGCAGTGAGTGGTAGTACTTTGGAGCAGCAGTGCTGTGGTGCCCCAGCACGTGAAGCAGTTGAGCCCGGTACCCCGGTGACAGAAGCAGGGAAGCTACAGGGGCCAGCAGCTGGAGCAGGGGATCTGTGGTGCCTTTGGAGGCCAGTACAGGAAAGACCTGGCACCCATGGAGAAGCAGAGCCTCAGGTCCCAAGGATGTTGGCTAAGGAGGTTCAACATCTATTATGTTTGTATTCAATTATGTTAGCTACTTCACTAGGTTATTAACTTATTAGCTGTGAAAATAGTATATACATCAACTATTAGATTATATATTTATATAAACTAAATCTTTTACTGCCTTGCTGCTGAAATATGAATTAAAGAACTTTAGGCTGACAGGGCAACTGGAAACTGAGTGTATTCTTAAAGGCACCGTGGTGAAGAGAAACAGAGGTAAGTGGTGGCCATTGTATTAAATCTCCCTCTGGAAGAGGCTGCTCCCAAGCAAATAGGGGTTAAGCTATTTGCTTAATGTTAATTACTATTAACAGCCACCCATTGTGAACTTTCTCTTTCTGTGGAAAGTTATTGGACAGGCCATCATTGGGTAGCTTCATCTTAATCTTCATTCCTAATTTCTGCATACTGACCAGTTTCACAGTCTCAAATTTGGTTTCAGTTTTTAAAAAGTCACTATTTGGGTCAAAAATCAAAGCTTCCTATTTACTTTAATAGCTCTGCTAGTGGCCTATTGGTACTGTTGGTGGGGACATATTGCTAACTCATCTGAGAGATCTGTCAGGGATGGGAAAGACTAAGAATGGCTTCTTAGTGGCTCTGGGTTTTTTTTTTCTTGTTGCAATTGTAGGACAATGTAGTATTGCTAACTGCAACTTATGTCAGCAGAAAAAAGTGTTCTTTTTTGTTTTTCTTAAAACAAAAGAAAACAAAAAGAAATTATATTTAATAATAATAAAATTAATACAATACTTCAAAATTTGCCTTATTATTTCTATTGTGTTGATATCATAGAGAAGTTTCAATGGGGAAATAACATTTTTAATTAAATGGAAATTTCTAGTGGCTAATATAACAGTGTAGCAGTGAGGAATGACTCTGAAATAAGATCACTGATTGTACCACACTGTTGGTTTTGCATGGGGATTTTTGCCCTTTGAAGGTCTTACCGTGACCACCATGAGCATTCATTTTCATTTTTTCTTCATTTGGAATTTCTTCATGTTCCTTAAGGCCACACTTACTATGAAGGTCTGGCATCTTGCATAATAGAACAGGAAGATTCTCCGCGTAATAAAATATGACAACTATACAAATAACTGTGCCATGTTTGTCTGGTTGGAAAGTTAGACCCTGTTTTTAAACACAAAAAGTAGATTACAAAACTCTTTAAAATCTATCCAGTGGCTGAATATTTGACTCGTCAATAAATGTCTAATCACCAGGACAACCCAGAAAAGTAATTCGTATAAATATATCACTTCAGAACTGGGTCAATATCATTTCCAGGAGTGCTGATGAGTAAGTTAAATTCTTTTGTGCCTATGACATGCCTTATGTGAAAGGGTAACTGGAAGATGCAAGAGTAATCTAAGGTCTAAAAAACAAGTTTAGAAAGTGCCCTTTGCCTCTGTGCCCCATTTCCCAATATTTCACTGGGAGGTTTCAAGATTTACTTTATTGTGTTTCATTCTGTGCCGACTTTGGAGTTGTACTAATTTACACCATTGGCCAGCTGATTCTAAAGTGTTTTGAGTTCCTTAGATGAAAATAATTATTGCTGTATGTATCCATCTTTTAGCACCTGATATGTACTTCTCTGGCCTTTTTTTCAGAATATACCATGGAGTAGTGAGCAGAGATGTCCTTTATTTCAATAGGCATCTAAAGAGGAGAGGCTGGAAACTAACAAAAGGGAGTATAGAGGTGTATAAACAGCCTATGATGTGATATATAAATCCTATACCAGTAATGAAGGGGTTAAAGAACATTAGTGGGCAAGGCTGGTCTTGCCCTTCCAGTCCTATCATTCATGTCAAGGATGGAATAAGAACTTAGTAGCTGAATAGAGAGTGGGAGCCAAAAGGCCCATGCTCATCAAACCAAAAAGACCCTCTAATACAATGAAATACGTTGTGACACTGGTGCTCCTACTTAGGCAGATGGAGGCATTCTAATAACTTCTGAGCACCTGACTGGTCAGAGGCCTGAGAACTATGACAGAGATGTATCAGTTATGGTTACTGTTCAAGGTGGTGCCTCATTGCTCATCTGTGTGGTAGGGGCAACAGATAGGGAGGGGCAGACAGGGAGACTCCACAGAATGGTGTTTTGGTCAGCAGGGCTAAGAGAACAAGGAAGGAGAAGCAACTTGCACAAGAGAAAGAATTGACATATTACATCTCACTGGAGTAATGATGAAAGTTGAGGGATTAACTATTGACCAAAGTGTGATTTTTAAAACATGTGCTGCCCCTTATTCTAAGGCAGGGTTTGTGGTAACTCCATATTCTAGTTCTTAAAAAAAAAAAGCCACTGACCATTTATATAAACACTCAGAAACATGGCCCATAGTAAGAATGTTACTCTTATGTCATAGTAGGTGAACTATATTTAGGTTTCTCTTCCCTATAGTCTTCATGATTAAAAAAAGTCATTTTAAACAGGAACTCTGTGTAGGGTTTCATCTATACTTACTTCTTAATCCCTATTTTTATTTCCTACACCTCTTTGTGACATCAAAATTGGTCATGTAGAAACAAGTCTGTCACTAAGGGTATGTCTAGACTAGAGTTTTGTCGACAAAAGTGGACTTTTGTCGACAAAACTATACCTGCGTCTACACTACCACTGAGTTCTGTCGACATAATGTCGACAGAACTCAGCAGTTTTGTCGACGCTGGTAAACCTCATTTTACGAGGCATAACGCCTTCTGTTGACAGAGTTCTGTCGACAGAAGGTGTTATTGCATGTAAACTGTCCTTGCGTTTACACTGCCATGTCGACAAAGCAACTTGCTTTGTCGACAGAACTGAATGTAGTGTAGATGCTCTTTGTCGACAGAAGCTTTGTCGACAGTATCTGTCGACAAAACTTCTGTCGACAAAACCCTGTAGTCTAGACGTACCCAAAGAGTTAGAATTTTGTGTAGGAATTAAGCAGAAGAAGAATAAGGAAAGTAAGAACTAGATCCTTACCTTTACCAATTGAATTATTTGTGATGATTAAAAGCATGGCTGGTGAATTTTTCTTGCTTCCATGAAATTGCAAGAATGAGAAACTTGGAAAATATATGATCAGTATGCAAATGAATTTTAAAAACATTTTTACTGAGTTCTCTGTCCATGGACTAGAAAATGCCTTCTGTCAAACTTATACTTCCCCACTAATGGATACGGAAATATAAAACAGAATCCTTTAACATTCTCTATCTTAATGTATCCTGACAAGTGCTGCACTCCTAATGAAATCAACAGATCTGATCTGATGTCCACTTAAATCAGTGGAAAGGCTTCTTCAGTGGTATTGGATCAAGCTCAATGGGTCAGTTCTCAAGTTGAGCTCAATTCCACTTTATATAAAACCCAAGGAAACAGCAACCAAAGGTAGCCACATACCTTCCCCTTTTCCCAGAAAGCCAGTTCAGTTTGTGGTGCAACTCAATCCTTTGGTGCTTCTGATGTTGGTAATAACTCTACTCTACCTGAGTGCAGAAGCCCTGGTGGCTTGGAAGGATTGATAAGTGGAAGTACAGGTAAACGTAACCATACACAAACACCGATAAATGTTTCCATTAATAACCAAAATGTACAGAGACTAAGGAAGAAAAATGCTGCTTGAGAACTTATGTGTTTGACCTAATGATATTTACTTTGCACCTGCAGATATGATGTAGATAGTTTTTTTAACTGTTATAAAGCTTTAACTTCTTGAATCAAAACCTGTACTTTCATGACACTGCAAAATTTCCTGCAACTAAACAAATTATAAATATACTTTAATAAGAACATAAGAAATACAACTCAGTAAAAGAGATGGGTTAGCTTGGTAAACCCAAACACTTTTAAAATAATTGCAGACAATCAGCTTGTGGCCTAGAGAGTGAGAAATTCAAATCAGTGACGGGGAGAGGAGGTGGAAAGGCTAGAAGAACGTAGGGCAGAAATAAATAATACAACAATGCTGGATCTTGAAACTAGAAGGCTACAGGGGTAGGATTCCAGGCATAATTGATGCCAGGGAAGGGTGTATCAAGAAGAGGGAACTTAATAAATTGTTAAAACTGCAGTGTGGCAGATTGGCAGGAAGCAGGTGAGAGGAAGGGCAGAGGGCATAAGTATTGAATGTAAAGAATGATTGTGATTTGGGGCATGATTCAGTGAGCTACCGCATACCCTCAGTTCCCACTTGTAACCAGTTAAATATGCACAGCACCTCATAGAAGGTATTCAGTACCTTGTAGCATCATGCCTTTGTTGATCAATATCCTTGATAGAAATGCCTCATATAGTTGATCACATATGTCAGTGTTTTTTCCCATTGCTTTCTAAAGTTGATTTCCTTAAACATCTATAGATTATTGGAATCGACACCTTCCCTAAATAATGTACGTGTGAGTGAAATGTAACCAGGCCACTAAACTCATAGAGCAGGTAAAATCGCACTACTTCCTATGCCGCTTCCTAAATCATAATTCCTTCCATTGAAAATATTCAGCCTAAATGAGTGGCTAGAGGGGAGAATCTACTAAGTGTAAATTGCCCTTTTTTTTAGAGGGAAGAAAAACAGACATGCAACTGAAAAAAATTGAATTTCCTACCTGGTCTCCCGATAAAGTCAATTCTCTCGTTTGGAAGATTCCTTCTTTCTGTGTTGCAGTATCTCAGCAATAACTCACTTGTACACCATTCATCACCATCACAGATGGAAGCTACACTAGCATCTGCAGCAGCTGTAATGTGCATTGGATGAAAGATCTCCCTGTTTCCTGCTAACAATGTCAATTGTTCTACAGTCTCAGTATTCAGAGTTGACCTTTAGTAGTTAGAAACAGCATTCCCATCTGTGTCTGGAATGAGTTTTGAAGAAAAACTGTCCAGACGGCTAAAAATTCAGTGGTATTTATAGTTCATGGGGACCCTACTTTTTGAATCTGAAACCAATATATGAGTGTGTTGTAGTAGTTTTCCTCTTGCTATACTGCTTGAGTTGTATAGTCATGTAAATAAGTTTCTATCAGACATGAATCTGGAAATGAATTGCAGTGGAATATTTATTCTATATATCTGGCAGAATTTTAATTCCACAGGCCAGGTCCTAGCTGATGTAAATCCTAGAGCATCAACAATTGGTCCTATATTTGTTTGTGGCCCCCAATAACAGAAGATGGTATAAGGTAGAAGAGACAAGGCAGATGACTGACTTCCATTGATAACTTACACTGTGTATCAGTGAATGTCAACTTTGCTGGAGCTTAGCTTAGTAGCTGCTTTTTGTGGTCATTTCTTCTCCTCTATTTCCCTCATTCTCCCTTCTCCTTCCCTCCCATTCGTTAAATCCATCATTTGTATACAGGACAGAAAACTTCCCACACTGCAAAGCTGGTGGTCGTCTTTCGCAAATCTCACAGACTATCAAAATGTCTTTGTGTGTGGGGAGAGAGGGGGCAGGGGTTCTCCTTTCTACTTTGGACTTTTCTAACACTGTTAATGAGTCTACCAATTAATGATTACTCTGCAATGATAGAGCAACGTAAATATAGATGAGGATTCACAGACAAGTTAAAGCAATATCCTAACTGGAGGATCCAGGAATCCCACTGGATTCCTATACCCTGCAAATCAGCTCACATCAAATAGGTTTTCAGAATCCCTCAGAAGGCAGTACATTTTGATGACTAAGTAAGTTTAAGAACTTGTAATTTAGCTGTGAAGAGGCAAAACGTCTTCTCTGTATAGGAGCAAATTTTGCATTTTCAAATTGCATCAGTATTGCAATTTGACTTTATTTCAATTTTTGGAATATTTGGCCTAATACTGTTCCAACTTCACTATTTTTAACATGGAATAATTCCTCTTGCTTCATTAACTAATTTTTATTGATGTAAGAGGAAGTTCAGGCACCTTAACTTTAGGTCTAATATGCTTTCTAAGATGGCTGCTTGTGATAGATATCAATATGATTTTCAATGTCTCCATCCAAATATTTCCACTGACCAAAGCTTGGACCAACACACTTCTTTTCTTGTATCTTGTTCAACCTTTATATCTGGAATGTTACTTTAAAACTGTATTTGTTGTTCTACCCTCTCACCAATGTAAAAAATGTTTTAAGTTGGTTCTGGATTTATTTTGAAGAAAGGAACAGTTTATCTCCAGCCTTTTTTTTCATGGATTTATGGGGGTTTTGTATAGTAAATAAAATGGGTGCAGATATTGTGAGCATCTGCTAAAAATATTTGATACAATCTTCATTCAAAAAATGTAAAACCCATGGCCAAGTAACTTGAGGCAGAATCCAGTATGGTCCATATGTTACAGATATAGATATAGATATAGATATAGATATAGATATAGATATAGATATACACAACATTATGTTGATTTTACTACATTAATATCCATGCCCATGCTAACAAGTAGGAGGAAAGAGCCTTGAGAGGTAATTTAAGATAAGACCCTAGATTTTCTTGGTGAGATTCTTATGGAAAACAAATCTCTCATCACAAAGGTTTTGTTTCCTTTCTATTTATATTATGTGAGCCTCTATTTATAGATAGGCACCTAAACTATGGGTTCACAGTAATCACCACTGAAAATAAGTCCACTTATTCCATTGGATACATATGCCTGGTATTACTTCACCTACCTCGTCTCTCTTGGATGGCTAAAAATCTTGTATAAGACTGATTTCTGTTGGTGGGAGGGATTAGTTTTTTCATGTCACTGAACTTTTCCTCTGGTCTAGAGAAGGTAACTTGAGTATTTGAGCTATATATAAAGAGGGATAGCTTATTAATCATACTAGATTCCCACCCTGTATTTAGCTCATCCCACCTTGTATTTAGCTCAGACCTTCTCAAGGCCTGAAGAAGAGCTCTGTGAAGCATGAAAATGTGTCTCTTCCACCAACAAAGGCTGATCTAATAAGAGATCCTACTGCTCATATCCTGAAATCAATATGATTATAACACTTTAGCCACCCAAGTCAGAAAATGTTTCCATATTACCTATCCTCCCCTGGGCTGAGCCATTTGTACAGCGAGAATTTGGGCCCTCCTCAAAGGAGTGTGATGAAGTTTCCTTCAGCAACATTTGTAAAATGATTTGACATCTTAAAATGACAGGTACAAATTAAAGGCATGTAAAATGTGATTAGGATAAATAGCATGGGACATAGTCACCAATCAAAGGGAAGATATTGTATCCCCTCTGTTTTAACAGAAACTAATTCAGTACCATTGTCTGATTTCAAATCGCTGTATTCTGATCAGCTCCTGAAACAAATAATAAAATTTTCTAACACTTCTGCCCATTCCACCAGAACACATTTAAAAATCCTCTTGCCATGGTAACAATATATTGTTCCCTTGACTCGGGTTCCATAACTGTAGCCAGAGGGAAAGATATGACTGTAATAAAACAAGCATTCTCACCCAAAATTGTCACAAAAGCCATTCTTTTTTATCCCCATATTAAGGATTTAGTATAATAGAAAACTATTTGTTATACAGAATCTGTCTTACTCTCTGAGAACTTTGAGCAGACACACTAACCAACAGTGACAACTCTGGGCAATATTTTGTAGCTATTGTTCTTATTTAAGAAATTTACTGCTTTAACAAAATATTACTTTTGTGTTTGGGTTTCTTTTTTGAAGCATGAATTTGATATGGGATGTGGTCTCTTGAGGAAAATGTACTGAGCTGTTGTGATAAAGAACCCTGACGGACACTGTTGCTAGGAACTGAAGAATTAAAAAGACTCAATACATTTTAAACCTTTGAAGACTATATATGGGAGTATGAAGTGTGGTTCTGCACTTGTAATTGTCTTGCATGGAAAAATCAATAAGCAGAAAGATTTTACAGAAATTCACCATGACACATAATAACTTTAAGATGTGGCTTTGTGAAACTACAGTATGGACACCTTTAATTTCATTGCAATGCATTTGAAGGCCACAGCTCTCTTCCTTGTCTCTTGTTTTCACAATGTGATTCTCATGCATAATGGCTTTACACTGGTTAAATTCCATTGAGCTCAATTTTTGCCAGTCCAATATCCACTAAGAGCAATTGAAGGTGTGGACATGCAAAGAAGATATTTGTGATTTCTCCAATCCTGGGGCCAAATGACGGCTCTTATCTATTATTATTATATCATGTTTGTGGTGTTTTGTTGTGTGTAGTGAAGGCTATTTGTTTATGTGATTTTTAGTATAAAATCCGGAAAGCTACTGTCTACATTGTTATCTCCTATGAGCCACAAATAAAACCTCCTCCACAGACAGACTTCCAAGGTCTGGAACTTTGGAATGGAATAACCCATTGCAGAATTCCTGTGATTTAGATACAGTAATTATCTGCTTAACACGTGCCCACTTCACATGTTTTTGCAATAGCACAATTTTTTGGGGGGGAACGTTTTTCGAATAACATGACCGTCCCCAAAATAACACGAAAATAATCAAGTGTCAGACTACTTCGTGCTGCAGTGTAAGTTGGTGAAAACAGTGGTAATGTGCATGAGCGGAAGAATACATGTGGTCACAGCGCTCCTCCACTCACTCACGTGTTTATCTTTGTGTTTTAACAAACCGTGGCAACATGTGTTGCTAAATATCTTGTGTTGCTAGGTATCTAATGTTGACAAACCAGCACCAACAAAAAATTGACTTTGCCACCGCCATCTGAAATGCAACCTCCACCTTTTTCATTATTTTTAATGCGAAAATTGACCCCACATAGCACATTTTCACTTAGCACAAACACTTTCAGAAACGCATCTACAGTGTTAAATGAGGAATTACTGTACTCAAATGCACTCATTCTCCTTCGAATTCCCTTAAAATTCTCAGTGTGTAAGAGAGTTGTCTTGCTGAGGACACTATTATGACGTCTTGCACTACTTACATGTTCCTGAGTTGCTCATTCACACTCACAGAGATGAATAACATTGAAATTATCTTTGTTCTACTTTTCCATAATCATGTCACTTCATGGCAGACTTAGTCATACTTTGCTAACTTTTCCTTTTCTTCCTCTTCTATGTTTCTGTCTTCTGGTGATATCAGTGAACATGGTCTTTGTCTTCCTTTCCACAACTACATCTGGCCTGTTTTAACAATTTGATCTCTAACAATCATCAGGTCTCATAAAATCTGAGCCTCTTCATCCATTTCTGTGGTTGTAATATTGCATGATTTGTTTAAATCTGTACTTGACACAGAGGCTCCAGTGCAGATGCCTAATGACCTCATTGTGTCTGTTCATATATCCTCTCCCAGCTAGGCTCCTGCAGGCACTCAACACATGCTCCACGTCTCTCCCTTTATGAAACACATTCTGCAGTCTGGGGAACAGTTCTGTTGGTCAATTTTGTTTTGAACATGATTTAACCTTAAGGACTGTTCTTGTGATCTCATTATCAGGCTTCCTGTCTCTTTTGATAGGGCTTTGTCGAAGTTATGAGTTTGTTAATTTCCAGTCACTAATGGGTTCAGTATTTCTTCACCACAGTCAGTGCATTGATTTCTGTGTAAATCTTTGCAGTCCTTCTCTGGTGACTGTCTTTCCCCTTTTTTTCTTTTTCTCTATTAATTATAACTAATATTTGTATACTGCAGTGGTATCTAGGATCCCCCATCATGATAAGGATTCCATTGTGCTTCCACTGTGTGTTTCCATTTGTTGGGTACACAAACACCCAACAAAAAGCTAGCCACAGAGCAAAACATAGAGTGTCATACAGAAATGCTGTAAAGCTTTGAACTATTATAATTTTCCTATAATGCCTAGTTGATCATTAGCACCAAGAGAGAGCAAGGAATAAAATCTAGTTGCTTGAATCTCAGTCAATAACTTGGCTACCTAGCCAAATTGTAAGTTTCAGAGGGGGTAGCTGAGTTAGTCTAACTTTAAAAATGAGTAGTTCTGTGGCACTTTAGAGACTAACAAAAATAATATATAATATCGTGAGCTTTCATGGGCAAACCCAATTCTTTAGATGAGTTTGGGTGGAGTAAAAAAGGGGGACCCTCAGAATAAGAAGGGAGAGAGAGAAAAAAAAGTCAAACATACTTTTATTCTCCCTCTGCCTTCTTACTCTGAGGCTACGTCTACACTGCAGCCTTTTGCCGGCAGAGAAGCGCTCATTAGCATTTGTCACGCTGTCATTTGCATATTATTTTTGTTAGTTTCTGAAAGTGCGATGGGACTACTCGTTCTTTTTGTATCCAAATGGTAATTTAACAAATCTGATTCTCTTTTTTCAGTGCAGAAATCAATATCCTCTTCATTCATTCTTTGCAGAGAGCTACAATTATTAGCAATGAGGTAGCATGAATGGAACACAAGTACATCTGCAATAGAATAGATAAGAGAGCTGCAATGTGGCCGAGAAGAGTGAATTTTTGCCTTTACTGTTTTAAGGTGTTCTTTTTTAAATGACATAAAATACCTTCAAGAACACAGTGCCCTCTTGTATGATCCGATTTCCATTTTCCTGTGGTTTCCTTACCAACAGCACTCCTTAAGTACCATATACTAAATAACAACAACAAACAATCTACACAGGAAGTCACTAGAAATTATAACCGTCTGTCAGTTAATTAATGGTGTTGGCCTACTATGGGTTGCATATGCTCCCCAAGAACTAAATATTGCTTCAGAGAACCTTTATTGTAGGAGTCACAATACTTGTTCATACTTGTTGCTTTGGTCAACTTATGGGACAAGTTGTTCCCTGAATTCTTACGTTTTTACACAGAACTATTCTGCCAATGTTTCTCCTCCTCTCTGAGCTTCCGAATCATTGAGTCTTTGTTCTTCAAATGACAAACGCCTCATTTTTCTCATTCTGTTCGGATATTGACCCAATACCTCAGAATCAATGGAGTAGTATTAAAAGCAAATTTGGTTTCAGTTGTTGACTTTTTTTCCCCTGGTTCATGACAGCAACTGAGGCTGACATCACTGCCATTAAAAGAATTGATACTTCTGACTCTTTTTCTACACAACAAATTGGGAACATTGATACAATTATGTTCTGGTTCCAGAAAGTATAGTGGATGAAAGAAAGCATTGTAGTTTGTTTTTTTATGAATCATTGGCCTAACCTTAGTCTCTCCTCCATCCCTTTAGTAAAAAACAGCAGGCTGCTTGCAGGGTTCAGTTGGAGCTGATTCTGGAAGGAAATAAAAATCCCTCTGTCTTGTGTTGCAAAACATATTTTCATTAAATGGTTTGAATGGCATAGAAAGTGGTTGTATTTTTTCCCCTGAACCATTTCCTCCATAGTATTATTCATTTGCAATTCTGAAGCTTATTTGTGTGGTATAATAATATAAACATCTATAATTAGACTGATCACCATTTAACAGAACACTCTCTCCTCCTAGTAATTCTGTCTGGAAAATCTTGCGCTTCCTATTCTTACAATTTAGAAGTAGCACCTACAGTTACAATGAAGGAAAGGTTAGAAGAGCAGGAAAGAATAATCCCTTTGTTTCAATATTTTATGCATGTGAAAAAACTGCCTACAGTTAACCTTAGTTTCTCGTCTGTAGAAAGTCACATTGCCCATTGTTTATGTGGTTCTTTCAGGGAAGAGGGAAGAGAAAAACATAACCCCCTCCCTCAAAACAAACAGGAAAACGTGATTGGAAAAAAAATGTGAGAGACTCTCTGATTTTTCTTTAACCACTTAAAAAGAAGTCTAAATTTCAGTTTCATAGGTTGTCAGTGGCCCTTGAAGTTCATTGAAACTTTCCCTTAAATAATAATACTAAATTCATATAATCTGTTTTTGCTGCCTTTTGAAATTCATATCCTTCATGAAGGAATTTGCTCAACATGAAGATTAAGTCCTAATTCCTTTCCTATTTTCATTATAAAAGCAGATGTAAATACACAATACTTTTTCAGAATCTCAAATGTAATGATTCATTTTAGAAGTAACATCTGAAGCAGGAGGGTTGACAGAATTTCTGGGCAATCTCAAGTGGACTGGCTCCATGCTCCCAGAAGGGACGGAGACTCAGACAGAAGGGGCAGATCTGCAGCAGCCAGCCCTCAGTGCCAGCTAGACTGAGCCATGCTCCCCGCAATCCAGCCTTTAGTACTGCCCAGAGCATGCTGTGTGAGACTCCAGCAGCAATGTAAAGAGTCCAGAGCTGCTGCAGCCAGGATCCCCAGGCCCTTTTGTATTGCTAGGTCTTTGGGAAATTGCTCTCTTTTCCTGTCCCCTCTCCCCTTGGAGGGTCTGATCTTAAGCAAAAAATATTATACATCTCTCTCTAGATATAAATATAGATGTAGATATAGATACACGTTGCATATATAGGCCTGAATACACGAAACGCTTGCTTACATGCTTAATTTAGGCATGAGAAGAGGCCCTTTAAAAATCAATGAAATTCTTTGTGTAAAAAATTTAAGCATATGCATATATGCAGGGGCTTTATTTATCACATGGATTTTAGGGAGGTGGTATCCAAATCTATTTAAAAGTAGACCTACATATACATGCCAATTAATAATAAACAAAATGTCAATATAATTCAATGCTAACTTAATTTCCTCTCTTCTTCCTCTAGTGACCTTTTGTATTATTTTCTCTACACCCCAAAAGGCTCCTAGCAGATTCTCTTCTTGAGGTTAGCACCCTCCTCCTTCCCCAAACAAACACACACCACATACGTATGTGTCTTATTCTTCTCTTCTGTTGTGAAACTTATAGTGGCATTTCAAACTGAAAAAAAACCCCAACAGCTCTCCTCCCCTCAAAACAGGTGAACATAAATATATCTCTGAAAAGTCAGCACTTCTTGGAAAGCTGCTTTTCTGAGTCCCAATTCTAGGTCTGTTCTGAGGTATATTGACAAGGATGTTACTCATCCTGGAGCAGAGCACATCAGATTTTAATAAAATAGTTAATAGAAATCAGGATGTGTATAAATTCCATCAGAGCTGCTTGACTTCACCAAAAGTGAGAGGGAATTAAAAGAAGGTTGGGTGATGAAGTGAACAAGACTCATATGTGAAGATATACTGGCAGAGCAAACATTGGCAAGGAGGGAAAACAAAGGTAAATGAACAAGATAAAGACAGAAGCTGGAAACCTATTTGAGTTGAGGAAACTTTACTACTCTTGACCAGGGTCAGGAGAAGTGAAGGATTCTCATATGAATCTGTCTATGTCTTGTTCACTTCAAGTGCTCAATGAAGTTTGAACATGGTTTGCCACATTTAAAATTTCCACTTGCCTGATTTCTGCACAAGTGCCCAAAACATCAATGTTAACAGCAATAATGCAAACCATTAGAAATCAGGACTATAGACTTCTGCCTGAATGATATTAAGAATCAGATAATACTAGCAAACATATGGTGAAAATTAGCACAAATTAAAGCATTTGAGCACTTCCATTTGGACATATGTTGTTTCTATTTAGAACTCTTTTTTTCCTTGTCTGCATACAATCTGGGGTGGAGGATATATTCAGAAGATTTAGGCATTTTAAAACCAACTCAGTTTTGGCATTCTAGCTCTCCTGGGTTCATATTTTTATTATTAATGTATTAAAGACCACTGGAACTAGAATAGCAGTTTTTTCAATGTTATTCTCTGAAAATTCCATTACTCATAAACACCAAGATATTTTTTTCCTCAGCTATGTACAATTTACCATGTCAAATCTCATATCATAAGATCAGAACAATATTGGATTTGCTGATATCTAGCTGTTAGTCTTATTCAAAGATGTGTGTAAAAAAGTCAAGCAATTTGATTTTTCAAAAAAGGAATGTAGTCCAGTCATAGCCTAAGTTTGCTTGTGTTGCCTCCAGTCTAACTTCACCCATTCCATGGTGTTCTGTCAGCAACATTCTCTCCAGCAAATATGTGTCATCTGACTCCAGTTACTGCAATCAAGGCTTTGTCCACACTGAAAGGTTTGTAGCACTTCTGCAGCAGTGTTTTAAATGGAAAGTGAAGCTATGGCATGAGCACAGGAAGAGAGAGATCCACCTCTATGAGGGGAGTAGCTAACATTCCCACTGGTGCTGTATGACATGGTAACTTGCTTTGCTTAGGGGGAGTGAGTTTTTTAAACACTTTCATTGCAACAAAGTTGTAGCGCTGTAAAGTATCAGCGAAGACTTAGACCAAAACACAAAAAGAGGTTAGTAATTTATCTAAGATCATATTGAAGTCTGTGATGGATCAAGGACTAGACCCATCCTAACTCTCATTCCCATGTTTTGTTTTTTTGTTTCAACTATAAAACATATTTTTTTGCTTATAAATCATTGAACTTCTGCCTTAGATTCAAAACAAACTTCAGAAGTTTGATAGAGTTTTTAGTACATTAATTTACATTTTTTTAATCTTCCTCACTCTGATTCTGTCTTTGTGTGTACATCCATGTATCTCTGAATTCCTATGGGTTTTTTTCAGGATCAAAATCAGAATCTCCAAGATAAATGCAAATGCCTGTTTGTCTTGAACTTTCACACATAGTGAAATAGGAAATATCAGGAATCTTAAAAATCAGTACTAACAAGATTTGCTGATTGTTGGCTATGCTCCAAAGTGCTGTCTTCTTCCCTTTGTAACAAACAATTTTCCTTCCTTATTCCAGATGTCCCATAAATGAAATGATCAAAATTCTGATTTCCTTTCTTACTGTATTTTTTAACTGAAGATGTCTTTTTTGTGTTGCAGATTTTTTTGGGGGGAGAGGGGAGATGAGTTGCATCCTGTAAAGGTTTAGTTCCAAGTATCATTTAAATTGGTTTCCATTTTAATTACAATTGTCTTCAGCTCTGGGAAACTGGTTGTTTAAATATGGAAAGTATATATACATCACTAGTAGATTGTATAGACTCTTCGTACAGATATGGATACACTCATGATCACTTGCACAACTTCATCTATATCAGTCAGAATGAGTGCTCTCCTGGCCAAAAGCAAACCCCATTCATTGGAGATGGAAGTAATTTATCAGCAAAAGGGCAGACAAAAAGCATTTGCACACACTGGCTTTTAGTGACTGGAGTTTGTCAACAGTTTTGTTGCTAAAAGTGGCATAGTGTAGACCGGGGTGGCCAACTCACAGCTCTCAAGCTGCATGCTGTTCTTTGATTAAGGAAATGCGGCTCCTGCTTCTTCTGAGCCACGCGTCTGGACTGCTCATGGCCGGATGTTCTGTGCACGCACCCCAGCGCAAAATGCTCATTTACTTCTCAGTTCAGTTTAATTTTTAAAAAACTCACAGGACATAATAGAGCAGTAGTGTTACATTTAAAATACATGGTGGGGCTGCTTTTTTTTAGTGTGAGAATATTACTATATTTTTAAAGGTTGTTGTTTTTTTTAACTTGATGTTTGTTCCTTGTCAAGTTCTCTGAAGATCTATGGACTGGCCATGAATTTTTTAAGTGACTAGAGACTTTTTATTCTTTTTTTATCCTAAATATCCTGTAATGTTGTTTTTATCCCTACATTTTGTGTACTATATCTATATTTCTATAGATAGATATATAAAAATAAATATATAATATGTGGCTCTTTGCACTCTATCCACTGCTATTTTGGCTCTTCATCTCTAACTGGTTGACCACCCATGGGCTACAATTTCAAAAATGCCAAGTGCCTCAGCAAGGTGAATAGGTGCCAGAACATATGTGTGAACTGATGCATCACTGATTTTAAAAAAATATAAAGTAGTGGGTCAAAAATGTTTGAAAATAAGAAGTTGTACCTGCATGAAAACTACGTCCACAGATTAAATTGGTAGATGAAGATTAGGCTGTTGGTTTAGTCCTACACAGCTGAGGAGATCAATGCAATACTCCATAGCATTTTAGAGCATAGCTACACTACAAACATAAATTGACCTGAATAGAGTTACTGCAGTGATAAGTGTCCATATTGCCATACTTCCAATGGTGGGGGGAGGCAGTGAGTGTCCTCACCAGGAGCATCTCCACCACTTCCATTGAGAGCCCAGGAATGCCCTAGGGTCCCAGTGACCAATAGGGAGCTGAGAGAACACAGCCTGGCTTAGAGCAGGGACACTCTGGGCAGCACGGCTCCAAGTGGGGAGTCAGACATAAGGGCTACGTCTAGCCTGCAAACTTCTTTTGAAAGAAGCTTTTACAACTAGCGGCTTGCTTTTTTGAAAGAGAGCACCCAGGCAATCTCGATGCTCTCTTCCGAAAAGCACAGTTTGCTTTACATAGCACCTTTTTTCAAAAGAGCACTTTCGAAAAAAGGCATTCTTCCTCTTAAGGTTTTCTGCGGCCAAAAAAAATGCCGTGTTCTTTAGATTTACTTTCGAAAGAACGTGGCAGCAGTCTAGACGCAGGGGAAGTTTTTTAAAAAAAAGGCCACTTTTTTGGTAAAAACCTGTAGTCTAGACCTACCCAGGGAGCCCAGGCAACAGACCATCTGGGAGCTGGAAGGCAGCTTGGGCAGCATCACAGCTGTGAGTGGGGAGTGCAGAGCCCAGGCAGCAGATTTTTCACCCATCAAGGTTTTATACAGACAGTCTGATTTTTGGCTTCTGTATCCCCAGGTGCCATTTCAGGTTGCCAGCTGCTTGGTTTTTTTATAGGAAAATATGGTCAGGAAGGGAACCTGGAAGTGTCCAGTCATAAGAATGGTCATACTGGGTCAGAACAAAGGTCCATCTAACCCAGTATCTTGTCTGCCAATAGTGTCCAATGCCAGTTACCCCAGAGGGAGTGACCAGAACAGGTAATCAGCACATGATCCCTCTCCTGTCATCCATTTCCAGCCTTTGACAAACAGAGGCTAGAGACACCATTCCTACCCATTCTGGCTAGTAGCCATTGATGGACCTAACCTCCATTAATTTATCTAGCTCTTTTTTGAACCCTGTTAAATTTCTGATCTTCACAACATCGTCTAGCAAGGAGTTCTACAGGTTGACTGTGCACTGAGTGAAGACAAATTTCCTTTTGTTTGTTTTAAACCTGCTACCTATTAATTTCATTTGGTGACCCCTAGTTCTTATGTTATGGGAACAAGTAAATAACTTGTCCTTATTCACTTTTTCCATACCTGTCAAGATTTTATAGACTTCTATCATATTCTTCCTTGTCTCTTCTTTTCTAAGCTGAAAAGTCCTAGTCTTTTTAATCTCTCTTCATATGGCACCTGTTCCAAACCCCTAATCATTTTGTTGCCCTTTTCTGAACCTTTTCCCATTCTGGTATATCTTTTTTGAGATGAGCTGACCACATCTGTATGCAGTACTCAATATGCGGGCAGACCATGGATTTATATAGAGGCATAGTAACATAAGTTCAGTTACTGTGGGATGGGGAAGGTGCTGGATTATTAGCCCTTTCCAGCCTATGCTGAGTCAGGGTAAACGCCTAGCATCAGAAGGGTTCTTTTTAGAGTTGCAGCAGTTCCCATCCCAACCTTGGAGCACAGGGAGCCCAGCTGGAGGGAAGAGTGTGGGGAGGGAGATGGTGATCATCAGTCAGTGATGGGGGGGGGGGGGGGAAAGGAGCAAGTGACAGGGGTGGGCCTCTGGGATCCAATTATCAGCAATTAGAAAGGTAGCAACCATATTGGGCCTCCGCCCAGCTGGAGAGTTCTTTGGTCTCACCCTTTTCCTCACTTTGTGTAACTGATACTTCTCAGCTAGACCTAGTCTCCTCCCCACTATAGGCACCTCAGTGCTATTACTCTATTCATACCTCCTTCTGAGTGACAATTCAGGGTTTGTTTGTTTTTCCTGTGTACCTGCTTATGTGACTACTACCTTGATAGTATCACAACTCCTCACCGTTGTTAAATGTGTTTCTCCTCAGAACATTTGTACACTTCTCAAGATATGGCAATCTAATTTGGCAATCTAATTATCTGTAAAATGGGGAACTGATGTATAGAGAGATTAAGTGACTTGTCTGAGGTCTCATGGATAAGAACAGAAAAAGTCTCATTTCAGCACCTTAGCAATGCAGCGATCCTTGAGGATGCAAGCTCAGTCAGTCATTTTCTTGCAATCCCTCCCATTCCTCGAACTGGCTCAGCTGCATTGGCCAGCACATTTAGTGGCACCAGAGCCCTAACTGCACCTCCGCTTGCCTATCTGCTCAGGATGAACTGTAGCCACCCGATGACAGCTGCTCTCCCCATGCTGTGTAATGACCTATAATGTGGACAGGCCAGACAGAGACTATGGGGCCATTTATGCCTCTTAGTCTCCCTGTGTGTGTGTGTGTGTGTGTGTGTGTGTATGTGGATCAGATGATACTGAACCTACACAATGGACTCAATGTTTAAATTCTGCAGTATTAAAAGGCACACATTCTGCAGCATAATACTAAAAAACGCTTCATCTGCACGGTTTTACGAGGAAATCATTTTATCTCTCATTGGGATGGTCTACTTGTCCTTCAGCCTCATAGCTTATCTACTCAGGAACAAAATTATGGCCCCATAAAACAGCACAGTGGTTCTCTAACTGCTTAATTAAGTCTACAATATTTTATATTGAATTCTATCTGGAAGTGATTGTTTTGTTTAATTGCTAGTAATAAAAGAGTATTAAACACCCATTCTTTGATTAAGCTTATATATGCAAAACATTGTAAAGATATATGCAAACAATATGTATGGCATTATTATTAAGTGCCCATATGGACACCCTTAATTTTATAAGTCTTGTTAGATGTTTGGTATTCTCTCTCTGACTACATAATAGAATACTCCAAGCCCCATTTTTTTATACCCAAAGGCTACGTCTAGACTGGCATGATTTTCCGCAAATGCTTTTAACTGAAAAGTTTTTCTGTTAAAAGCATTTGCGGAAAAGAGTGTCTAGATTGGCACGAACGCTTTTCTGTAAAAGCACTTTTTGCGGAAAAACGTCCATGCCAATCTAGACACGATTTTGCGCAAGAAAGCCCCGATCGCCATTTTCATGATCAGGGCTTTTTTGAGCAAAACAATATCGCGTTGTCTACACTGGCCCTCTTGCGCAAAAGAATTTGCACAAGAGGGCTTTTGCCCAAACGGGAGCAGCATAGTATTTCCGCAAGAACACTGACAATCTTACATGAGTGTTCTTGCGGAAATTCAAGCGGCCAGTGTAGACAGCTGGCAAGTTTTTCCGCAAAAGCAGCTGCTTTTGCGGAAAAACTTGCCAGTCAAGACGCAGCCAAAGAGATGTAACTATGCCAGTGTAAGCTCCCAAGATTGACCTCCTTGGGGTTGGTAAAAATACATGGAGAGAAGTTTGTTTCTCTGTAGAAGCCAGGGCAAGGTGCTCTAGCCTAAAGGCAGAAGAGCTACCCTGATATGATTGCTTTGTTTATAGACCGTTTCAGGTTTTGCCGTTTACAGATTTAGCTGCAGAACACTAGAGGCAGAGGTTGCACTTTGACTATCAGGGTAATCCTCTGCTGGGCCGTGGGACATTTTGTTTGTTAACCATCTGCAGGCACATCCCCTTGCAGCTCCCAGTGGCTGTGATTCACCATTCCCGAGCTGCAGACAGCAGTGCAGGCCACGATATAGGCCACAGGGACTTCCATTGCTTCTCACAGCTCCCGTTGGCTGGGAAAGGCAAACCACCACCACTGGGAGCTAAGATAAGTGCCTGCAAAGAGTCAATGCAAACAAACTGAGTATATTTGGAAATCACTGAGAGATAGCAAAATGGAGTTCTACCCTCCAGTTTTACAGAGTCACTCCAAAACAACGGTCCTATATGTCCTACGGGCAATACATTTTGCAACTGGCTTCTGGAGGAATCATTTGTAAATCAAATCAGAAGAGCTCACTTTAAAAATGGTGAAAACTGACATTTTCTTACTGAGCTTGCCAGTGTAGGGAACCTATAGAGGGCTTCCTAGTGATGAGAATATAAAGTGAGTATTCCTGAGAATAAAACTATTCTGAGACTTTTGGTGGTTTTAAATGTCAACAAATATTCGGAAGTCCTGCTGTAAACAAGAGCCTCGGATCAAAGGAAAGCAGCTTGAAAATGTGGCACTCTGTTCAATGCTTTAAGCTCAGATGTCCATGATAGAAAGGGTGAATTGTGACAATTCATAATAAAAATAATATCTCAAGAGGGACAGACATTTATCCTTCCTAATAATGGGAAAGCATGGACAATGCATTTTCAGTAACAAAATTATAGAAGGGGCTATTGAAAAGGCTATTTATTTATAATAACTTTTGGAAGCTGTTCTGTGGTTAAAACTGATGAATTATTGTACATTACAAAGGTCCAGTATCCATAGGCAGTCACTTAAAAACACAATAGCAGTGGTAACAATATCATTTTAATACAGTGGACTAGCCAGAGATTCATGATGAAGGTAAGATTCTTACAATGGCAAGCAGCAAACAGAATTCTGGATTTCTTCTCCTCTCCCCCCTCCATGTTACTCTCATCACATAATAGGAAGGATAAGAATGATGAAGGATTAACCAAGCACTGAGCCAAAAACATGTAAATATTATATCCAGTTGAGTATCAGAGGGGTAGCCATGTTAGTCTGAATCCGCAAAAGCGGTGAAGGGTCCTGTGGCACCTTATAGACTAGCCGAAGTGTTGGAGCATAAGCTTTCGTGGGAAAAGATGCATGCATCTGATGAAGTAGGTCTTTGCCCATGAAAGCTTGTGCTCCAACACTTCGGTTAGTCTATAAGGTGCCATAGGACTCCTCGCCATATCCAGTTGAGTTTCAAGAGATCTTTGTGTTGAACAGTTTTTATTCTATGACACAGAGCCAAAGAAAAACTGTGGCAGAAACGCTACTTAAATCTACCCTAACATGTCTGGTAAGGAGAAGAGAAATACTGAAATTAACTTCTTCCTTCCCAAAATCATTACTCAGTGTTTGGCATCTTCTCATGCTGCAGTTTACTTCTTTTTAAGAAAATCAAAGAGACATGGTGGGTAAGATAATATCTTTAATTGGACCAACTTCTTTTGATGAAAGAGACAAGTTTTTGAGAGCTTTTCTTCAGGTCTGGAAAAGGTGTTCAGAGCACCACTAAATACAAGATGGAAAAGACTGTTTATCATACGTACTTACCACACATTCTAAATGACCATTCAAAGTGAAATGCCCCATAAACTCCTCTGCAGTCACAGGACAAAAAAATGTCGGGGAGGGCTAATAGGTGAGATTGTTGTAATAGCCATAAATTCAGCATCATTATTAAGCCTATGATTTTTAGTGTCTACAAAAGTTTTAGGGATTTAAGATTACCCTTTGAAGGTGCTGTGAAGATTTCTCTTGAGGATGAGGCCGGAAGGTCAGACATGGAGTGTTTTGTGCAAAGAGTTCATCCTCAGTTAATGCAATACCTTTGTCTTTCATCCCTTTTTTTCTGTGTGAATTCATTTGACAGTGTAGTCTGCTTTCACACATAATTGTTGCTGGACCATTTACTGCAATGGAGAAGCTATACGACATATTGTGAAAGGCAAGTATAGAATCCCTAAAGTAGTGGAGATATATTGACAGATGTGACATCTGTTGTTTTGGGAGGATCTGGTGCCACATTAAGTTGGCGTTTCCTGGTCTGATGGGAGCTTTCTTCTTCTGACAAGCTTGGTGGGGCATTTTTTGAAAGGCAGGAGAGGGAGGTTAGGCAAAATTTTCTTTCAGGCTGTGGTCACCATCAATTATGGGTTATAACTGTTTAATGATATACTGTATGGCTGTGTCTAGACTGGCCAGTTTTTCCAGAAAATCAGCTGCTTTTCCGGAAAAACTTGTCAGCTGTCTACACTGGCCGCTTGAATTTCCGCAAAAGCACTGACTTCCTACTGTAAGAAATCAGTGCTTTTTGCGGAAATACTATGCTGCTCCCATTTGGGCAAAAGTCAGCCCAGATTTGTTTTCCGCAAAAAAGCCCCGATCGCAAAAATGGTGATTGGGGATTTTTTTGGAAAAAGCGCGTCTAGATTGGCACAGACACTTTTCCGCAAAAAGTGCTTTTGTAGAAAAGCGTCCGTGCCAATCTAGATGCGCTTTTCCGAAAATGCTTTTAACGGAAAACTTTTTTCCATTAAAAGCATTTCCGGAAAATCATGCCAGTCTAGACGTAGCCTATGAGTTCCACTATGGGGAGATAGGAGACAATAGGGTATGTACAGTCAAAGGTGTTTTCTCCTTCTATTGAAGCAGGTTCTCTTAGGATATGCGGGTGGTCCATTTTATGATGCAATCATAGCAAAAGACCTTTCCAACATGCTAGAGGAAGTGTAACATTCTGACTTGGCTACATTCCTGCTACAAACCAACACCTGCAAACACATCAGGAGGACAAGTTTTTGAACTGGAGAGGGCAGTCCCAGGCTGAAGGAGTGTTTCAGCCTACTGAAGATCTGAAATCTGCTTGCATTATCCACCACAGTGACAAAATGCGTGATTCAAATCCTGCTTAATTTACAGAACTTAGAGTGAGAATGTATGTTAATTTTAGTTACCCAAGGTCGATCTCTATGTTCACTATTTATAATCACTTAAATTCTATCAGTAGTTAGCAAAATGTACATGACACAATGTGTTTTGGTTAAAGTGTTTGGGAAATATCATCTCTTGTTACAAAGGCTGGTTCGTGAACACTTCCCTTTTTAGAAGTGGAAAGCTTAATGAAATTTGACAGTCAGGCTTCTGAACAGTGCAGTGCATGGGGGACAGCTAAAGCCAAAGACAAGTGACTCACTATATGTATCCTCCCTGTCTTTCCTTCCCTCTATGCCCCACGCTGTCCCCACCTCCCTGTGTTACCTGCAGAAAGAGCTCTGCTATGCTGATGCACCAGCTCTCATTGTAGCATGTTAGTGTGCCTTCTCTGGCTGCCAGGCCAGAGGGAATGGGGTGGAGCTGCTCCTGGACAGTTCTGCATACAGACTAGCGAGCTACCTGGGAGACAGCCTGGCTGGAGAGGGGTGGAAGTTGCAGATTACTTTCTGCTCTGGCTCATCTTCACAGGATGGAAGCCAACTCCAGCTCGCTTGACCACTGTCCCTGGAAGTCAAGTCTGGGAAGGGGACAGCCCAATACAGCCAGACACTCTCCCAGGCCACTGCTTTGTTGCACCAGGTAGGCTCCCTGATGGTGTATATGGAACAGTCTCTGGCTCCACCCCTTCTGCTGCAATTGTGGCCCTGCTGTTTCCACTGTCTACCTAGGCAACTGCTGGGAATACACTTGACCTTGCATCCTACCTCCTCACCTCCCCCAACATGGTGCCTTTGATTCTTGCATGCAAGGCTGGGGAGCTGGGAGGAGCTGCCTGGATTATTTCTGTTGTTAGTTCATAAGTAGCTAGGAGAACCATACCTATAACTCAGCTGGGGTATCCTTCCTATGGCTGACTGTGTTAGTTCAGTACCCATCAGAGGTTTGTGGCTTAGCAACAATATTAGAGTGTGAGAGAAAGGCCAGGCTGGTAGAGACAGAGGGCTCAGTGGTCCCACAGTTGGAGTTCAGGAAAACTCATCACCAGTTCAATTGCTGAAACTGATTGTTGTTAGTTGAAGTTGAAGCTGGAGGCAGGAGCATTCTAGAAAGAATTCCGCAGTTGACTGCTGAAGAGACGGGAATCTGATGGAATTTAGGTAGTCTATCCAATGGGTGAAACTATGATTAATGTATCTCAGATATATCATCAGTCACATGGGGCATTTGCCCAAAAATTCTTCCTCCAAGTGGCTTATAAAGAGGTAGACATATTGGGGAGCCATTCTAGTACCCAGGGGTCCTCAAATAGCTTAGATAAAGTGTTAGCTTTTGAATATAACATTGCTATGGGTGAGGATGAAGTGGATGAGTTTCACAATGGCTGTGTCTACATTGGCCCCTATTCCGTAATAAGGATGCAAATGTAGCACTTTGGAATAGGCAAATCCGTGGGGGAATTAAATATCCCCCGCAGCATTTGCATTAACATGGCTGCCGCTTTTTTCCGGCTTGTAGATAAGCCGGAGAAAAGCGCCAGTCTGGACGCGATCCTCCGGAAAATAAGCTCTTTTCCGGAGGATCTCTTATTTGAAAGTAGGAATAAGAGATCCTCCGGAAAAGAGCTTATTTTCCGGAGGATCGCGTCCAGACTGGCACTTTTCTCCGGCTTATCTACAAGCCGGAAAAAAGCGGCAGCAATGTTAATGCAAATGCCGCAGGGGATATTTAAATCCCCCACGGATTTGCCTATTCCAAAGTGCTACATTAGCATCCCTATTACGGAATAGGGGCCAATGTAGACATAGCCAATATGTTTGGGGTTGATATCTGAGTTTTGTCTTATCTATTTGAGACAGGCAGCAATATCACCATTTTGAGGAATTTGATGTATACAGAGGAGACATTCATGTTGGCAAGGATGGTGTCCTGAGGGAAGTTGTTCATATTGTGGAGGAAATTGATTGTATCCTGGAGGAAGCTGGCCCTTTCCATCCTGACAGGATTGAGGATAATTTCTCTATGTCCTGATATTCGTAGGGTGGGTTGGTGGAGAATGCTGTAAAGTTTCCTTTGGAGTTATTTGGGGAAAGGTTTCATGATATACTTATACTCCTGAGAGAACTGTGGCATGGGTTGTCCTTAAATCCTTTACAGCAGGTGGTGTCAGTGAGCTGTTGGTTGGCCTCATTCACATGGTTATCACAGCTGGGAACTATGATTATGCCCCCTTTTCTCCTCATTTGATCATTATCTGGTGGGTGATTTCAGAGAATACATAATTGTTCTCTTAGCAGTGGAGAAATTATGGTGGGTGTGATGTACAGTAAGGATTTCACTGTCTATTTTTTTGATGCAATCAACACAATGATCAAAAGTGTTTCTTCCACTGTGAGGTGTCGAATAAGATGATTATTACGACTGTCAGTAGAGGCATGATAGAAGTAGGTGATTTGATCATTGAGGTGGAGTCAGTGAAAGAATTAACTTCTCCAGAAAGAATTAATTTATTTCTCCATGTGTAAGTATAGTGTCAGATTCTGTGAAGGGGCAGAAGTTTAATCTATTGATGAGTACAAATAACTGAGGTCCAGTTTTAGGTGGTCTTGATAAATTTATGTTTGAGTGCCATGGAGTGTGCCCATGGTGAGTGCTGATGCCATGATATCTCCTGGAGGTTGGCTATAAAAATGTAGCAGTTGGTCCCATTTGTGAGTAGTTTGCTTTTTGTTGTTGTCTGTTTTTTTGTTTTCTTGCATGATCTTTGGGTAGGTTTATTTTTTTTTCTTCTAATGTGTGGCAGTATATCACTTTTTGTGTGAGGTGGCCCCTTATAATCCTAGAACCATAGGGCTTGAAAGGAATGCTAGGCCAATGAGTCTCAAACCATGGGTTAGGACCCTAAAGTGGGTTGCAGTGGGGTTGCCAAGGCTGGCTTAGACTTGCTGGAGCCCCTGGCTGAACCCCAAGTCACACTGCTCATGATCAAAGCCAAAGTCCAAGGATTTCAGCCATGAGTGGCAGGACTCGGGTTGCAAACCCCCT
Organism: Pelodiscus sinensis; assembly: GCF_052426305.1. Taxonomy (NCBI): domain Eukaryota; kingdom Metazoa; phylum Chordata; order Testudines; family Trionychidae; genus Pelodiscus; species Pelodiscus sinensis. The sequence goes on from NC_143053.1 coordinate 92,349,387, forward strand.
GCTGGGGCTGAAGCTTTTGAGCTTCAACTTTGGCTCCCCTGGCCAGAGCAGTGGGGCTCAGGTTCCTCCCACCCCCCACTCCGCCCCTGCACCCAGGACTTGGGTTGGCTCAGGCTTCATTCTCCCTTTCTGGGGTCATAAAATATTTGTTTATAGAGAGGGGATCATGGAACGATGAAATTGGAGAACTCCTGATCTAGTCTAACACCCTGTCAAGGTGCAGGATTGCTGCATCTAAGTGGTAGCTATTGTTGGTGTCATCATTACCATGAAAGAATTATTTGAGGTGGAGCTGGAGAAAGAATCCTCCTCAAGAATATGAGGTGTATGGTTCTTCCTTTTTATTTTATTTTTTTTCCTGAAGAACAGGACAGTTTTAAATATAGGGTTTTTTTTTAAATGTATTCACATAAAATATCATAAATATGCAACATTTGTAAGTATTGTGATTATGCGGTATATGGAGATCTCCTATTAAACAGGACAAATGAGTTTTTTAAAAACATCGTAACGAGACATTGTGAGCAGAGAAGATTAGCTGGGAAGACAGAGATTGACTTAAAGAGATAACAGTCTTAGCCACACTTTGACCTCCTTTCGGTCCAGCCATATCTAGAAGTGTGACTTGAATAAACAGGTGAGGGATAACATGTAAAAAGAATTCTGGTGGCAGAACAGGAAGGCTGAGGATGTGAACAAGGAAAGCCTTTAATAGCCAGCTAAAAATCCAGAATTAGGGCCTTTGGGTTCCACTGCCACAGGTGGCAATCAAACTGGATTGATGAATTTATACTGAGCATCAAGAAGTTGGTTGTGGTTCAAATTGTCCCTGAATATTATTAAAAATAGAATAGTGAAAAGGCTCATGACCATGACTTATTTCACTGATACTAGAAACAACACTGCTTCTTCTTGTAGACTGAAGCAATGTTCAAGTGATGTTACTCAGGGTTTTCAGAATCCACTGCAACTTAATTATAATCAATTTAACTATTTCATTCCAGGCATTTTAGGAACAAAACAGTAGGAACTCAGAAATCCGTTCTCATTAAAGATTAAATGTAAGTAAGCATGCTCTTGCCTAACACTTCAGGATCAACCAGGGAAGTACCTTTGCATCATGGCATGACCCTAGAGAGGCAAGGGAAAGCTCTGATAAGCAATGGCATTACTTGTATGTAGTGCACACAAAGATGAGGTTTTATAAATTTATTTAAGGCAAGAAGGATAGTTCTTTTGCTTGATAAAGGCAAGATTAATGGCTTGGACTCTTTCTCTAGGTCTTCTTCCTATCTTATTTTCTCATGTTCCTTTCAAACTACTGGACTAAGCTTTTCAAACCAATTATTTATTGCACCTGCTGTCAAATTAACTCTATTTCTTTTATTTTCATTACCTCTGAACCTTAAATAAGAATGCGGACATTTCAAGGGTCACTATAAGTTTAACACAAACTTTTTTCTTTCTCAACACTTTAATCTTTTTGATCACTTGTTTTGGGCCAGTTGCTCATGATGATAATATTCTAACTTAATTGAATAGCATAGTTCACCTATGTCTAACATGGGCTTGCATTTTTGCCATGATCCAGTTTCATCTTTTAGTCCTAAAAGTCTTGGACATTGACAAGACTAATTGTCAATTGTGGCTAATGCAAGTTGTTTTTTGTAAGGACTAATAATATCGATAGTATGTATTTAAAGTATTCTAAGTGAAGTTCTTTAAAATGGAAATAAGAAAGCACCTTCCCTTCATTCAAGCAGTCTCTTTAAGCTATTGTTCAACATCTAGAAGAGGACACTGAGTATGCTAAGCTAATCATAGTTTATTTACAGTAGTACTGAGTCACCTCATCACTTTTTCATTTCTCATGCAATGACAATAAAGCGTGTATGAACTTCAGCATTCTGGCTTATGTTGTTCTTTTATATTTGCAGGGTCACTTTTGACAATTATCTTTTTCGTAATGTCTGCATGTAGTCCACAGATATTTTCAAATCTGCACTTACGGGGAATGGAAATACATTCATTTATTTTTCCCAAGGGATAGTACATCCTTAACTCTTTTCTGATTCTCTTTTGCTCCCTGTATTGTTCAATAATTAATAATGCTGGACAATATGAGCAATGTTATAGCCTTTAAAAGATCCCCAAATACAAGAAATGAAATGTTAGGAATAACAGCTCTGTAATTTCAATATGAGATACAGGTATCATCTTAAGAGATTTATTACAATGGTCACCACTGAATGAATAATATGTGGATGTAAAATTTTTCCTAGCACTGCACAGAACTGCAACACCTCAGTAAAATCTACTAAGGGAGGCAGCTACAATCATCTGAAGCACAGACATGACAGCTGTTGTTATGTGACATTCTTTGTAGTGTAGAAAAAGAGGGGGGAAAAATCAACCTAACTTCAGATATTTGTCTATCCTGGTGCACATGCTCAGTTACTTAGTCATGTACATGCTTATACATATTCCCTCTATCCACATTGAGTAACCACATGGTAACTGTGTACACATGTATATCCATGTCCACACTTCCACTTTGGTTGCATGATATTAGTGCTACCAGTCTGGTGGCTGTATCCTGAGTAGTGAGCATCACAAAGAGGAAGCTGTAGGAACAGACCTTTATTTAGCTGTGTGACAAGTTTGCCCCACACCTCCAGTGATACAACACTTGATTCAGGGAAGCCAGGCAAGTGTAAAACTGCATGGCTATTTCCCTGTGGAACACCAAACAGCTATCAGTCAGTTGGAAAGTCCAGTATCAGAGTGATGGTTATGCAGGCAAATTGCACTGTGTGTTACCCTAAGTTGCTTGCCATAAGCAACCTTCTGGAAAGGATAGTTAGATTTCAGAGGATGTGGTTTCAAAACAATGCAGAGGCTATTGATAGCAACCATACCCAAGTTCTTTACCCACCACAAAGAGTGAATGAATATGGGAACCAAAAAGGGTACTGTACACTCTGCAAAGCCTAATGGAGAACTGAAAGAGATTCACGAGTACAAGTATGGGAAACACTGGAAAAGTTCATACTGACAGGGTTCTGAGAAGATCAGGGATGTACTTGAGAGAGGAAGGCAGAATTTATTGCCCCAAAACAATTGGATTCTCAGCAGTGTAGCTGTTACAACACTTATTTTTGAGGGACTCCTTATTCCCATTCCTAATTTGGCTCATGAAACCAAACCCCAATATCAATGATCCTGGGGAAAGGAAATTCAGTTACAAAGTCTACAGCTGCAACATGGCTGTGAAGTGTGCATTAAGTAGGCTGATGTAGGCTTATGAAGCATTGGCAGCCAGAAGGGTGCATATGTGGCCAATGCTATTTGCGTGCTTTCACCTCCTGTTTGCTGCATAATATTTATGAGTATAAATGCTTGGTTTACAAACAGAAGAGGTTTACAAACTGTACAGGCAGTTGGATCCTGCCAATGAGCAGGTCCTGGTTCTCAGCAGGTGAGAGAAATCAGAGATACCATATGGCTGTGTCTACACTGGCATCCCTTCCAGAAAAGGGATGCTAATGTAGCACGTTGGAATAGGCAAATCCGCGGGGGATTTAAATATCCCCCGCGGCATTTGCATGAACATGGCTGCTGCTTTTTTCCGGCTTGGGGAAAAGCCGGAGAAAAGCGCCAGTCTAGACGTTATTCTCCGGAAAATAAAGCCTTTTCCAGAGGATTTCTTATTCCTACTTTCAAGGAATAAGTACTTGAAAGTAGGAATAAGAAATCCTCCGGAAAAGGCTTTATTTTCCGGAGAATAACGTCTAGACTGGCGCTTTTCTCCGGCTTTTCCCCAAGCCGGAAAAAAGCGGCAGCCATGTTCATGCAAATGCCGCAGGGGATATTTAAATCCCCTGCGAATTTGCCTATTCCAACGTGCTACATTAGCATCCCTTTTCTGGAAGGGATGCCAGTGTAGATACAGCCTATGTGTAAACAACTTGGAGAAATGGGGAAAGAGAAGATGATATCTGACTATGACAGTGGACACTTTCATATCCTGTGCACCTGCTGGAAAGACCAATGTTCCCTCGTGCATATACTGGTAGGCTATATACTAGGGGATTGGAACTACTCTTGTAGCCAGCAGTCCACAGGGCCAGTGGCCTCTTGGTAGAGATCCCAGCCTGGGTGCTGGCAGCTGGAGTGGGGTGGGTAGCTGAGGGCGTGAAGCCCCAGCAGCCGGCTGGCCTCCTGGAGTGGAGCCCCTATAGTGGGCAGGGGGCAATAGAGCCCAGCAGGTGGGCCAGGAGTAGTGCACTGTGCAGTGAAGGTGGCCAGGACAGGAGCCCTGGGAGAGACCAAGGTCTGACCTCCCCTGGTCCAGCAAACTCCCTTGTTTGGGACTGCCTGGGACCCAAGGTGCCGGGCCAGGGAGCTCCAATGAGTACATGACTCTCATTCATTCCTGTGGCTATTCACCCATTACAGACTATTATAACAGGATGCTTCAATGGGCTGAACACTTCAGGGGTGGTGGGTTATACTGTGGAGGGTGCAGCCACTTTGTAATATGGTCAGGTCATAGTGCAATGCTTTTGGCTTAATTGTTCATACTTTTTTTTACAAAGCTCTGTTATCTGGACTGCCTGGTCTCTCTTAATCACTTGGACAACATTTGGTTTGGAAGAGATAGGAGGTTCTCTCTCTCTCTCTGTCTGTCTTTCTCTAACCTTTCACTGTTGGTGGTGCTGACAGCACAGCGAGGCTGCTATGACTCACTAACCCCCAGGCTGAAATAGGACAGGCTTTGGAGGAGGAGTGACTGTGTAACCAGGGGGTGGTAGCAGATACCTACATTTTTACTGTGTTGTGTTATGTATTTTGAACCAAGTCATAAAAATGTCTGTCTACCCATATATAACATTGTGCAGCTTTGTAGTAGCTGTGTTGATCCCATGATATGAGAGAACAGGGTGGGGAAGTAATACCTTTTGTTGGATCAGTTTTTATTGATGTGAGAAACAAGCTTCTGAGTTGTCACAGAAGAGCAGGCATCATTTTAAAGTCAGCAACAACGTGCTGGCTCTCAGGGCTCATGCCTGCAGCTGTGATTACTGCTGCACATGCTTAGTTCCAGACTTGCCCCTGACTTATTCTTGTCTGCTCCTTTCCTGTTTGCACCAGCCTTTGATTCTGAGGGTATGACTATATTTATGGGAAGATCTGTGCTATGGTGATTGATCCTTCAGAGGCTGACTCCAGTATTCCTCCAGATCAAGAAACAAAAGGTACCTGGTATTAATTTTAGACAACTAACTATATATTTGCTTCAACTGGCCCATCATCCCACAAGGACCTTTCAAACCTGCTCCTTATTTACCCTACTTCATGCAGTTTCATGACCATGCCAGCCTGACTGTTGGCTGAGAAATGCTAATACAGGGGATCAATTAGGCTATGTCCACACTACAAAGTTTTTGCGGAAAAACGGCCATTTTTCTGCAAAAACTCATGGAGCGTCCACACGTCAAGCGTGTTTTTGCACAAGTAAATCAAAAGATCAGAGGGGTTTTTGTGCAAATGGTGGTCCTCATTCTGTGAGGAAGAACACCTTTTTTACGCAAGAGCTCTTGTGCAAAAAGGTGTGTGTGGATGGGGGAGAGGGTCTTTTGCACAAGAAGAGGGAAGAGGAAAAAATACAGGTGCTCTGGTGGTCATTCCATCCATAGCAATCACTCCTTACTTGCGAGAGAGCAGTCAAGCTGTCTGGATGCTCTTTTGCGCAAAAGTACATCACTTTTTGATGCACTTTTGCAGTGTGGACACGCTCTTGCGCAAGAAGTTTTTGCGGAAAATCTCTTCCGAAAAAAGCTTCTTGCACAAGAAGCCTGTAGTCTAGATGTAACCTTATTGTCCTACGATAATTTGTTTTTAGAGCTCCTGCCAAATGCATAATAATGGTTCATGGGAAATCAATACAATGATGGAAGTATAGCTGTGTATTGCTCTAGGACCATTTTAAGGTGGAGAATTGGCTCAAAATCAGGAATGGCACACCCGAGCAAGAGGAGCTTTTGGCAGGGAGAATGGGAACGAGATTCAGTTTCTGGTTCTTACTGCGGTGCAGGCTTGTTGGGGAGCCTTCACCACCAGCTTCTCTGGGCAAAGGTGCCAAATTCCATTCTCATCATCCTCCAGGTCTTCTAGGGTACGTCTACACTACAGCGCTAGTTCGAACTAACTTAGTTCGAATTAGTTAATTCGAACTAAGCTAGTTCGAACTAACGCATCTAGAACTAAAAACTAGTTCGAACTAGCGTTTTGCTAGTTCGAACTAGTAAGTCCACATTGAGTGGACTCTGAACAGGGCTTAATGATGGCCGGAAGCAGTGCCGGCAGGGCATAAAAGGAGGACTTAGAGCATGGAGATACTGTCTCAGGCTAGCCGAGGGCTGCGCTTAAAGGGTCCCGACCCCCACCCCGGACACACAGTTCTAAGGGGTGCCCTGCTTGCAAAGAAGTTCTGGCTTGGAGTGCCCTGAGTGCCCACACTGGGCACATCACACCACTCGGCCATCAGCCCGGCTGCACTTGCCGCAGGCTGCCATCTGGGGAGAGGGAGTAATTGGGGGGCTGCAGGAGAGCTTCCACCCCCAGAAGCCCGCAGAGCCAGCCCAGTCCTCCCCATCGGGGGCTCGTACCCCATTCCTCCCTCACCTCCTTCCACTTGCCCTTCCCTAGCCCCCCTTCTTATTGATGTACAAAATAAAGATAACGTTTCTTCCAACATTGACTCTGTCTTTATTGAAAAAAACTGGGGGAGACTGGGAAAAGGAGGTGGGAGAGGGGAAGAGAAAGGCTGGGAGAGGGGAGGGCAACTAACATGATCAGGGGTTTGGAACAGGTCCCAGATGAAGAGAGGCTACAGAGACTGGGACTGTTCAGCTTAGAAAAGAGGAGACGGAGGGGGGACAGGATAGAGGTCTCTAAAAGCAGGGGTTGGGTGGAGAGGGTGCATTCAGAAAAGTTCTTCCTGAGTTCCCATAAAGAAGGACTAGAGGACACCAAAGGAAAGGAATGGGTAGCAGGTTTCAAACTAGTAAGAGAAAGTTGTTGTTGTTGACAAAGCAAATAGTTAACCTGTGGAACTCCTTGCTGCAGGAGGCTGTGAAGGCTAGAACTAGAACAGAGTTTAAAGAGAAGTGAGATAAAGTGATGGAGGTTGGGTCCATGGAGTCCTATTAGCCAGAGGGTAGGAGTGGTGTCCCTGCCCAAAGTTTGTGGAAGGCTGGAGAGGGATGGCACGAGACAAATGGCTTGGTCATTGTCTTCGGTCCATCCCCTCCAGGGTCCCTAGGGTTGGCCGCTGTTGGCAGACAGGCTACTGGGCTAGATGGACCTTTGGTCTGACCCAGTACGGCCATTGTAAGCTCAGGGCTCAGTGTCGGGGGTCTCAGTGGACCCCCTTGATTTTCATGCACACCTGGTCCTGGGTGGCCAGGCTGGCAGCTCTCCTGCCCTAGACGGCCACTTTCCTGTGCCTAGTGCGGAGATCGTGGACGAGGTCCACGATGTCCGCACTAGCCCAGGAAGGTGCCCGCCTCTTGCGGTCCAGGGCAAGCTCCCGGGAGCCGCCAGCCTGGTCCCGGCAAGAGGGGGTGGGCTGGGGGGCATCGGGTGGGTGGCTCTGTGCCGTGCCAGGTGCAGGGTCTGCTAGCTGGGTGCTGGCAGGCTTGCACCTGGCACGGGCACCGTAGCCAGCCCGTGCCCCTTTAAGGGGTCCGGGGCCGGGAGGGGGGCATAGAGTTTCCCTGGTGTTGGCCAGAGTGGCCACCAGGGAAACCTGGGGAGGGCTAGCCTCCCACTAGTTCGAACTAAAGGGCTACACAGCCCTTAGTTCGAACTAGCTAGTTCGAACTAGGCGTTAGTCCTCGTAAAATGAGGTTTACCTAGTTCGAACTAAGCGCTCCGCTAGTTCGATTCAAATTCGAACTAGCGGAGCGCTAGTGTAGCGCATAGGAAAGTTAGTTCGAACTAACGTCCGTTAGTTCGAACTAACTTTCTAGTGTAGACATACCCCTAGGGTGTCCTCTTCCCCCACTGCTGTTCCTGTGTTCTGGCTCTCATTGACATCCCATCAGGTAACCAGGCTGACAAAACTGAGGAGGGGATTGTGGGCCTCTTCAGGCTGTGTAGTGGGAGACCCCTGACAGTACTCATATGAGCTTGCTGTAGAAGGGACACCTAAAGGGGCCTTTCCAGAGTGGCCCTTGGCATCTTTTGACCTTTAGCAAGAAGCCTGAGAAGCTTGATACATTCCAGGCCCTGGGCAGGAGTCTGCTCAATGTCTCCCTGCTCCAGCCTCTGTGAAATTTCCCAGTGCAGGTGAGTGAACTTGCTACTCTGGAAATCATCTGTGAACTCTTGGAGATAGGTCTGTTTGGAAATCTTCCTGATTTTGTACTGTTTACTCAGAACTGAATGGTCAAGAGGCTGCTGAGGAAAAAATACTGTATGAAGACCCTTCAGACCTGAGGGCTTTTTTATCACATATCTACTTGGCTGTTTGATGGGCAAAGCTTCAAATCATAAAATTGAGATCCTTGGATACGCTGGTACCCCTAAAATGGACATTGAATTGATAACTGTGGACTGATGCTGTAAGAACTATTTGCAACTACAAACCTCACCATCTCTGCTATGAAATGTGATCTCAGAACTGTATTCAGATTTGCTATGATATTGATCTTTTAACCAATATTTTGTTTATATATATATGAATGAATGTTTAGTTATTACAAATTGATTATAAGCATATATTTGGGGATAAATCTTAAATATCCATTAACCTAGGGGATATGCATCCATTACCCTAGGTTATTGGGATTGGAAGAACTTTCTCATGTGATGATTAAAATCTTCAGTAATCCTTATGGGTATGTTCGAACTAGGGTGGCAGTGTAGACATACCCTATCATACTTGATTTGGGTGTCTGGGTAGTGGCCTACTCATCAGGTGTGCTAGCTTATTCACTCTGTGTAATGTACTTCTGTACCAGATATATACTTGCTAAAGAACTTATGTTTACTCACCAGACATGTCTTTAAACCATAATTTGAAGACTTCAGTACTTCAGTCAGAGTTTAGGAATCTATTTCAGAAATGGGAGTATGAGGTTCTGTGACCTACAATGTGCAGGAAGTCAGACTAAGGTCTGAAGTGACCATCGTGGTCTTCTAAAATCTGTCACTAAGTCACAAATTTGACAATGGAAAGGTTTCTGGGTATAGTCGATAAATACTTATACCTCGGGGAAATGTAGGTTCTGAAATGTGGATTTCCCTCAGAGAATTAAACAAGGGGGAAATGTTACATGTTTAAGAAGTGCTCTACAAATATTGTTGAAAGCTCTGATTTCTTGGGAATACAAAATGTGAAAATGCCAGAGAAAGGCTGGTTGTTAGGTTAACAGAGAAGCCTTTTACAGCAGCTCCAGTTAAAACGAGATTTAACTCGTCATCAAAACTAAAAAAACTTTGCAAGAAGTCTATACATTTGTTTTCCTTGACCGTTTAAACTCTGTCCTGTCTTTTCTGTTATAAACAAATCTTCAGATGTCAGATACTATTACACTGGCAATAGTGCAATCATTGGATGAGATCAGTGAGACATGGTGCAGCTCCCATTGGCCAGCAATGGCAACCACGACCACAGGAAGCTGAGAGTGTCAGTGCCTATGAATGCTCTGGTAAACAAAGCGTCTCACCGCCACCAGCCACTTAGCCTGATGAATGATGACCCAAAGTTTGAAAATCCCTGATTTATGGAGTGCTTTCAAAACTATCTGGGACTGTTTTTAAAGGCATGAGGATGATGATTCCTAAGGCGTTACAGAAAAAAATGCTAAAAAAAGATACATAAAGGTCATATAGGAAATGAAAACTGTCTGAGAAGGACCAGAAATATGAACAGTGACACTAAAGAAGCTGTTCAGGCTTGTCATATATGACAAAACTGCAATCCAAGTCAAATGACAAAGCCCATGTTGGAGGCATGCAGGGAGAATGGCTTACTAGAGCAAAACAGGGATCATTTTATTTACATTAGCTGAAAAACAATAGATGCTTTTCCTAGATTATTATTCTCGCTTCCCTAAGAGTCTTACTTGAACATATTACAACTAAACAGGTGATCGTGCTTGTCAGAGCTATTTTCTTCTTGGATATGTTCCGGATATAGTACTATCTGACAATGAGCTACAGTTTAATGGCCATGAGTTTAAGCAGTTTGCCGTGAAGTTCAGGTTTGGTCAGGTGATCACTAGTCCCTATTATTCTCAATCCAATACCTTGGTGGAAAACTGTCAAAATAATAAAGCACTTTCTGAAAAAGGCTGCAGAGTCAGGCCCTGATCCATATTTAACCTAGTTAATTTTTAGAATGGCACCAATGAAACATGGTCGCATCTACTGACATTTTTTCTTTCAATTTTTTAAAAAAAATAGAAACTAAGGTTATAATCACTGAGGATTTGTGAAATGATAAAAGAGATAAAAGAGACAAATAAAACAATCAGTATGTTTTGGGGGCCAGGCAGTTGCCACCTCTTGAAAAAAATAAGGTTGCACATTCTGATGATGGGGGAGAACAATGATCACAAACAGCAGTAGTGTCACAAGAAATTGCCTTAGAGTTCTCTGAAGTTCTTTCACCAGATGGAGACATACCAAGGAGAAATAAGGGACAACTTCTTAAAATCCAATCAGTGGGTAAGATAAGGGGAAATAACCAGGCAACAGCCATAGCATTAAAGCTCCTAATTCAAACTATCATTAAATCTCCTTGCAGGAGGAATAATGGTAGTTCGAATTAGGAGCTTTAATTCAAACTACCTAGCCAGTGCTGCATGTAGCTGCGGGCAAGTAATTCGAACTACGTGGTATTTAAAAATGGCGGCGTCCGGGAAGATGCAAATGTAGCCCAGGATATTTAAATCCCAGGCTTCATTTTCAAGTTCGAATGCCTATATTAGCCACCCTAGTTCGAACTGGGGTGGCAGTGTACACATACCCTTAGCTATGCATTTCATCTTTAGCCTTCTGCTTTCAACAAGGCAAGAACATTTTAGAAAGCACAAGGATTTCATCAATGCATGAGCAGAGTCACGTATAGTTTTTGTTCTGCTCATCATTTATAAAATCTCCCTAAATCTTGGTTAAGGGTTATAAAGGTGACATTCTGTCCCTGAAGTACACATGATTATCCTTTCAAGATACTATAGGAAAAAAAAAGAAGAATATTCTCCTACTGAAGAACCTGGGAGACCAATAGGAAGGCAGCTCATTTAGGGAGCAATTAAGTGTGATAAAAATACACTGACAACACGCAAGGATGCTGTGGCATAAAACACTCTTGATAATGTGTTTCCACAAGTTTTGTTTTAACTACTAACTTCATGAAATGATACCAAATTATTATTTGTGGATTAATTGTGTGCTGTGCAGAACATAGAAGAAGTGTTCCCTTTCTTGGAACTCACATTCAGTGTTGTCAAAATGCTGTGGTTTGTCAAGGCTGTAGCATCTTCCATGCTATAGAAGAGACAAGATTTGGTTGTAAAGAGCCTAAAGGAAATTATCATTTTTAAAGACACTGGTCACCAAGAGGAGCCTATAGTTCTGCCTGGCACTCAAACTCCAAGGCTACATCTAGACTGGCATGATTTTCCGCAAATGCTTTTAACGGAAAAGTTTTTCCATTAAAAGCATTTGTGGAAAAGAGCATCTAGATTGGTACGGACGCTTTTGCACAAAAGCACTTTTTGCGGAAAAGTGTCTGTGCCAATCTAGATGCAGTTTTGCGCAAGAAAGCTCTGATCACCATTTTCGCCATCGGGGCTTTTTTGCACAAAACGGTTCTCAGCTGTCTACGCTGGCCCTCTTGCGCAAAAGCATTTGTGCAATAGGGCTTTTTCCCGAATGGGAGAGTCATTGTTAGTGTTCTTCCGCAAATACAATCTTACATTAGATCGTCAGTGCTCTTGCGCAAATTCAAAGCGGCCGGTGTAGAGACCTGGCAAGTTTTTCCACAAAAGCGGCTGCTTTTGCGGAAAAACTTGCCAATTTAGACGCAGCCCAAGACTATTTGGACACAGCCAGAGCTGACTAATGCGAGACTCCCTGTACAGTGTCTTTGTACATACTGTCCTGGGTTAGGTGGTTATTTAATGCAGGGGTTTTCAAATGTTGGATCAAGCGCATCAAGATAAGTCACCAGCAAGATGTGAGATGCTTTATTTACCTAAGTGTCTGCAGGTAAGGCCAATGCAGCTCCCAATGGCCACAAGTCACCAGTGAGACTGGGAACAAGCAAGCTACAGCCCCTGGGAGCTGTGAGTGGCCATGCCTGTGGATGCTCAGATAAACAGAGCCTCTTGTGGCCCACCAGTAGCTTATCCTGATGAGCCATGACCCAGAGTTTGAAAACCCTTGATGTAGGGTACTGTGACTGCATGACAAAAGTAAAAACATGCTAAACAAAAGCTCACTACAGCCCTTTATTACATCTTTACAGAAAATTTGAATAGGCCATGTGAAAAATATTGGGTTTGTGGACAATGAAGTCTAGTGAGATACTACTGTATTTAGAATCACAAAACAACAACAAAAATTGAAGTTGGGATATAAGTTCACATGTTAGCATCACTCAATACAATAAAATACATACAAAGAACAAAATGGGAGGAAATGTTGTATGTAGTCATCTCCTTTCCTTTGTCAGATTTTGCTTAAACTCGACTTCTGAGTTGCCAGACTGTGATTGTCCATAAATATTTGCTATGCAGTTGGACCTACAGCTGAGTGTAAGAGCTTACAATAAAACATTCATTGTGATGCTTTGAGGTCTTCAGAGGTTCATAAAATAGTTCCCAAATTGCACATTACACGCAGTTTTCCATTATACACTGCACAAAATGTCCTTGACATTCAAGAGTTTGCCATACATATTTTAGCATGCATCACTCCAGGGTGTATTTGAAAATACCCTCCACTTGCCTTTAATAATAATGACTTGTCATGTGGAATCCAGATCTTTGTTAATCTAACATAATATGTACTTGATGATTTTTATTAACTGTCGAATGAAGCCCAATAGCCGTCAGAAACACTTTTCTCTTCTGTCATGCATTTGTTCCCAGCATGTATCATTTCTGACCACTAACATAAAAGGTTAATAAACTACAGTATTAGATGTCATTAATATTCAGCAGCATGGCAAGTGAATAATTTTGCAGACTTTTGATTTTAAATATGTTGCGCCATTAATATGACTATTTTACAGCCTTGTTAAAGTGCACTGTCCTGCATGCATCCTTTAATTTGAAAGCTAAAAAGTCTGTGAAGACTCTTTACTATGTTAGACTGTTCTCACCTTTATTGAAATTCAGATGATTGCTTCTGAATGTTGAAGGGCTAATTTTTCCCTCATATTCAATCTTCTTCACTTTACTTTTCTCTTCTTGTTATTTATGAGTTAGTATTAATCCAATTTTCTTTTATACACATCTTTATTGAGTGTTGAATGTAAAATGGATACAGATAATAGAGGCTCAGACTAGTGTTTGGGCCCATTTGATCATTGATCGCTACCTTTTTGATAATGGTCATTTGTTTCCTATATAGCATTATATATCTTAGACAAAGACACTAAACGCAGTCCCAGTTATAACTTTGGGATGCTAATTGAAATCATCAAAGGTGCATAGTGCTATGGAAATATGGATCTTTACTATATTTACTGATGTAAATATGGAGTAAAACCACTGACCGCACTAGAGCTATTCTTGATTTACATTAATATAATTGACATCAGAGTTTAACTAAAAAAAGTTCTGCTGACCTAAGTCCCCAAAAATGGGCTTTGTAATTTTTCTTTTATAAAGTCACTATTTTTTCACTTCATCCTCATTTTAAAATGATTTATATATTATTGGCAAAGTCTTGTTTAATAGGTTTATTTAACCAGTAGTTTGTTGTCTTATTTGGCTCATCTTACAAGAAAACTTTTGTTTAAATGAAAAAAAAAAAAAAAAAAAACCTAGATTCTTCATGTTCTTTACTACATATTTGTGTTACCTCACATGGTCGTTAATTTGGCTTTCCCTTGGAAACTCTATGCATGTACAGGTACACACATGTTCTCTTTGTGGTGTATGTATCCAAAATATTACAAAGAATTTGGCAGATCAACATAATGCCTTTAGGTGGCTTTTTTTTTTTTTTTTGGTAATCTCTGGGGCTAGGTCTAGGTGGAAAAAGCTATGCAAAATGAGCTCTGCATTCTGCGGAGCTTTTTCTGCTTTTTTTCAGAAGGGGCTTTCCGCCAGTTGGCCCAGTCTAGACGTGGTATACAGGGCTCCCCGAAAGAGTGTGTTTGCTCTTCCATGAAAAAAGCGGAAGAGCAAATGCATTCCTTTGATCGCTGCAGGGTTTTTGTGGGATACCAGAGACATCTACACCATGGTCTAGACGTAGCCTAGATTAGTTAAGAAATTAAAAAGACTGGGATTTATTACCTTGGAAAAAAGGAGATTAAGGGAGGGATATGATAGAGGCCTATAAAATCATGATTGGTGTGGAGAAAGTGAAAAAGGAAAAATTATTTACTTGTCCCCATAACATAAGAACTAGGGATTACCAAATGAAATTAATAGGTAGCAGGTTTGAAAGAAACAAAAGGAAGAACTTCTTCACACAACACACAGGCAACTTGTGAAACTCCTTGTCAGAGGATTTTGTGAAGACCAGGACTTTAACAGGGTTCAAAAAAGAGCTAGATTAGGGGTCCCCAACATGGTGCCTGCGGGAGCCATGGCACCCACAGGGGCAAATATGTGCGCTTGCACTATTGTTTTAAAACAGTGATCTCCAAAGTGGGATGCGTGCACCCCCGGGCATGCGTGAGACTATCAGAGAGAGCGTATGCTGCCATGCAACAGCTGAAAGGAGAGACGCTGGTTCACAAGACATCTGAGAGAGTGCACGAGCGGCGAACACGTTGCTCATGAACTCCCTTGGATGTCTTGCGAACCGGGCGTCTCCCCTCTCAGCTGTTGCACGGCGGCATGTGCTCCCTCCGATCGTCTCATGCACCACCTCCATGCAACAGCTGAGAGGGGAGATGCCAGGTTCACGAGACATCTGAGGGAGCGCATGCGTGGCTTGTTCAAATGCCCGCGCAACAAAGGAGAGGGGAGACACTCAGCATGCCGTGACATCACGGCCCGGGACTTTAAATTGTAAAATTGCGCAGCCCAGCTCCAGGCCCAGCATGTGGTCTGGGATCACGGAAGCAGCTGAGGCCGGGCCCAATCACAGACTCAAATTGGAAGGCAGAAGGTGGGAGTGCGGGAAAAATAGGGAAAAGGAGTGGGAGAGGAAGGGGCTTGTACTGAGGGGAGGGGGGCAGGTCAGGAGAAGAAAGGGGAAGGCACCAAGGGACAGCGTGGAGGAGAGAGAAATGACAGGGGCCAAGTAGATACAATGAGGAAAAGCGAAGGAGGGGAGGTGTCAGTGGGAGGGGAGACAGGGTGATGCTGGAGAGGAGAGGGTAAGGGCATTGGGGGCTAGAGGGGTGAGCGGGAGGTGCTGGGAGAAGGCTTGAAAGAAGGGGTGGGCATGAGGAAGGCGGGGATGGAGCAAGTCATGTGTGAGGGCACAGGGGCAAGGGGAACAGGGGCAGAGGATGGTGAGGGGGTGGACATCAGGAAAAAAGAGGGCAAAGGGGGCAGGAGCAGTGAGGGAAGGGGGAGGCACCAGGAGGGTGCTGGGGTAAGAGAAAGTGAAGGTGCAGATGCCAGGGGATTCTGGGGGTGAAGCTGAAGGGCAGGGGAGGGACCAGCACCAGAAGAAAGAGGCAGGGCAGGTGTGTAGAGAGAGGTTTTAGGAGAGGGGGTAGCTCACATGATCAGAGTGGGGCTACTGGAGGAGTGGGCACGGGGGGGGAGAGAAGGGCTGGTGGGGGGGGCAGGTCTCAGGAGGGCTGAGGGCAGTGAGAAGGGCAGGAGTCAGGGCAGCAGAGGAGGGTGAGAGTTTGGGGGGCAGCAGGCACCAGGGGAGCTGATGGAGCAAGGGGAGGAGACATGGTAGCAGATGTTGGGGACGTGGTGGGGATGGGGAGTGTGAGATTTAAAGGTGCCATGATTTTTTTTTGGGGGGGAGGGTAAAGGTGCCATGATTTTTTGAGGGGCGGAGGGTGCTTTTTTTGCTCAATATTTGGACTCCCCCCCTTTTATTAATGCAGAATTTTGTTTAAAAATGAATTACAAAATAATTAGAAACTTAATTTAGTTGGATAATTTTTATTTTATCAAATTTACCCAATTCACATTTAATATGAAAATAGCCTTCAGTTTGCACATTTGATGCCTTTTTGCTATTTTTTCTCCAAAGAGGGGGCCGAATAATTGCTGAATAATTCAATCAATACCTTTTGCATGTAAAATTACCTTTTTTATCTTATGGATTCGTATATTATGTAATATTAAATATGATGTTTTTCGTATTATTTAATGTACAAATATTAAATAAGCCTTGAAAATTTGTTGGCGCTGCCACACTCTTCTGAAAACATAAATGTGCTATTGGCCACAAAATGTTTGGGGACCACTGAGCTAGATAAATTAACGGAGGACAGGTCCATCAATGGTTATTAACCAGGATGTGTAAAAATGGTGTCCCTTGCCTCTATTTATCAGTAGCTGGAAATGGCTGACAGGGGTGGTATCACTTGATGATTACCTGTTCTGTTCATTTCCTCTGGGGGCACCTAGCATTGGCAACCATTAGAACACAGGATACAGGCTAAATGGACTTTTTGTCTGATCCATTATGGCCATTCTTATGTTTAGAATCACCGATAGAGGAAGAAAACCTATTCCTTTTGATTTTGTTGAACTGACCTGAAACATGGCCTTTAAAATTTGATCATTTCTTTTACCCTATGTAATCTATATATTGCATCCTATTGTCTTCTATTGGCTCCTTGGAAAGGACTACATCTCCCACAATGTAATGCACGCTAACTGACTAGTCTGTGTGCCTTTGGGCACGTTGTAGGAAGTGTACTATATGCAATGAGTCTGGCCCATAATGGAGGATATCTTTCATGATGCATTCAGAGTTGTAAGGGTCTCCTAATAAACCACACAGTTCGTTCATTTGGTTCTAAGTGGAATTATGGGAGATGTAATATATTTTGAATGATGGCTTAGTGTTATTGTCAACGATAGTGTCCCAAACTACAGATTATAAAAGGCAATGAACTAGGGAAATCCAATTTGATGTATTTTAATGGTCAATTCAATAGGACAAAATATTATGATTTAGGTCAAACTGACCTGAAACAAAATATGCCAATTTGATTTTTCCCAGTTCAAAATTTAAAAAAATACAGACAAAATTAAGTGTTTTTTTGTGGAACCTGCATTTTCCACTGTAAAATCATTCAGATAGAAGATTCTCAATCTGCTCTAATGATTTCAGCCTTCTTTTATGTTAGAAATATAGAATCAGAATAGTAGAATTGGAAGGGACCTCAAGAGTTCATCAAGTCCAGTCCCCTTCCTTAACAGCAGGATGAAGCACCGTCTATATCATCCCTGGTAGAAGTGTGTCTAACCTGCTCTTAAATATCTCCAATGATGGAGATTCCACAACGTCCCTAGGCAATTTCTTCTATTGCTTAACCACCCTGACAATTAGGAAGTTTTTCCTAATGTCCAACCTAAACCTCCCTTGCTGCAGATTAAGCCCATTGCTTCTTGTCCAATTTGTACATGCAGTGCTTTTTTTGTGACGGTACTAACTGGTACGGCTTTTTTTGGGAGCACTTGCCGTTTTCCCCTGGCACAGCCCCCAGCCAGCTCTAGAAGCACTCATGCCGTACCGGACAGAAGCCCGCTTGGTACATGTAGCAATTAAAGTGGGCCGTGACCACATTTCGGTCCCAGCACTTTTTTTTTGTTCAACATCTGGCAACCCTAGTACCAGAACCTTTTTTTTTTTTTAAAAAAAAACAAAAATCACTATGTACATGTATGATTAAAAAAAAATAAGTTGATAGTGCAGTCTTCTTGTCTGGTATAGCAATGGCATGATGTCTTGAGTTGTTGACTAAGATTACAGTTTCAAATATTTAACAAGATAGGCAACCTGGTAATAGGTAAAGGCCTAATCCTGCCATATTTACTCATTTACAATGGTCCTTTTCAAATGGGACAACTCACAGAGTAAAATTCCACTCCATATTAACAAGTTGGAAAATGAGGGCCTTAAATTAATGGGCCATTCCTGGTGTTGTGGATTAATAAAAATTATGTAATCAAAAATAAAAAATGGACAAAAGAAAAAATCCTATTGATCTTTTTAAAATAGCAGTTATAACAATGTCAAAACAAATGATGTCTAGAGAATTTAAGAACTACATAACCTTGGTTAAGCTTTAGAACTTTTCTGAACTATGTAGGACTCTTTTGTTGATTCTTCTGAAGATTTCATAGTAGAGAAAATCTTCAAAGTCCTTCTTCCATGGCTCCCTACAAGGTGATTTATTCATTTAAAAGCACAGTGTTCTTGTAGCTTAGTTGAAAAACCAGTGTCTATTTAAATCTAGGTCAACAGATCAAACTCAACTACGAAGGAGAACTCTAGTGGTGAGTGACACTTTTTCAGTCCCATGAGATCATGAGAAGAGAGTGTAAGTGCTCTTACATTAATGAAGTTCATACTTCTAGTTTCTGTTATCTCCCATGGAAATAATGGATTGCTTAACCCCTGTGACTGCACAACATCATGTGCAATTTTCTTGCCACACTGCATAACTACACTGCCCATATTATTTGCTACACTTTAGATCCCAATTTGTACTTTTTTGTCTTATTAATATAAAGAGTCAATCATTTTAACCATCTGAAAATGATTAAATAAAACTAAAGGTAATCAAATATTCATAGACATGAATTATCCATGAATATTAATATGTACCTACTTCACATGGTCATTCAATCAGCTAATTAGCTATAAAAACTTATTTGCCACTTGAATTACAGCTTTCCAAAAAGTACCTTTGGCACACTTAGCCACTAAACCCTGCCAAAAACTCTCTCACATGTACCGTATAGGGGGAAAAAACCTGAAATAATGTTCAGAAGAGATACAGTAATTACTTTGATATGGGATGGGGAGATTGCATTGTATCATATCCTATTGTGTTGTTAATTAGTTTTCACTAGTAAAAAGGAATCAAATCATACAAGGTGCTCTGAGTGAAGTATATTTCCATACATTTTGGCTGATTTCATTTCAGTAATTGACTTTTGAATATATTAAACACAGAAATTGTTGCCAGGAAATTTTTGCAATAACTGTTGCATAGCGTGAACATTCCAGTATGAAGACTCACAAAATCCTAGCCTTTTTATTCCTGGAAGAATATATTCAAGTTCTTCTAGCAAGACACTGAACATACTCCTTTATGTTCCTTAATCTGAATGAATGGCAACAATGTGTCTTTCCTCAGCTTCTTTAGAACACGTCCTAAGCATAGGCTTTCTGTTTCTTACCCTTTCAAAGAAATGGGACCATGCATCTTCAGGGCCTAGGTCCCAAGACCAGTCCTAACAACTCTTTCTGTGCCTCCTCTCAAAACCTCACTTGCCAATCGTATATATAGTAGCCCAATGTCTGTGACTCTGTAACGCTGAAATGCTGGCTGTTTCCTCTGGGAGGTGCTGTTGCCTCCTGCCATGGTGCTTTGGATGACTTCTGCGTAGGGGTGCTGCATGGGGAGTACGGGGCCCAAACGGCCACTTGAGCCATTTGCCCCCACACAGTGGCCTGGCTGAGCAGCACAGAAGTCAGCCAAGTGCCACAGTGGGAGGCCACAGCACCGCATAGAGGGAACAGCCAGGGGGCAGGACCTGGACAAGCGTGTGTCTCTGACATCAGGAAAGGGCGCCGGATTCAAAAGGAGGAAAGCGGAGCAGACAGAGAGGACATGGAGGAGAACAGAGGAGGAGGACAGCGAGAGAGAGAGAGTGAGAGACACGTAGCAGGAAGAGGAGAAGAGAAACACAGAGTGAGAAGCGGGAGGGGGAGAAGAGACAGAGAGAGAGGAGAGAGAGGCAGGAGGCACACGAAAACTGAGAGAGAGAGGGCAAGGCAGTAGGAGGAGAAGAGTGAGAGAGGACGTCTGCGCTGCTTGCTCCCATGCGGCGGCCTGGCTGAGTGGTGCAGATGTCAGCTGAGCGCCATGATGGGAGGTGAGGGGGCGGGGTGGTGACGTACATGACCAGAGGGCGGGGCCTGGATGAGCGTGCATCCCCGACAGAGACAGAGGAGAGCAGAGAGAGAGTGAGAGGCAGGAGGGGGAGAAGAGAGAGACAGAGAGAGAGGCAGAAGGCGGAGGAGAGCTGGGGGGAGGGAGATGCAGCAGTAGGAGGAGGAGAGAGTCAGATGGAGAGAGAGACCGGAGGCTCAGGAGAGAAGACAGATGTGGAGGAGAGACCTGAAAATCCCATCTTACAATGGGCTAATTGGCTAGTTATTTAAGAACCCTTTCAAAAGCACTAAACTGGTGGGCACCTGCGTTCTTTGGAAATATGGGGCAGGGAAGCAAACAGACATAATGACTTTTATAGGAGGCCACAAACCAGTCAGTGTACAAGAGCTGGTTTGGATTTTTCCACCAATAAAGTTTCTTGTTGCAAAATGCCTCTTTGTTGACACTAATTTTTTTGAGGAAATAGTCTTGTATTGATGAACTTTCACCATCAAAAGGGCAGAATTCCACCTCATTTCCTACCAGTTCACCTGGGATGCATCTACAGTGCACCTGAAGCCTAAAATAAACTACATAATTTGAGCTATGCAAATTGCGTAGCTTATTTCAAGTCAATTTTGAAATAGCTTATTTCGAAATTTGGCACTGTCTACACAGCACTTACTTTAAAATAAATCAGTATTCCTGAATGTCCCTTATTCCTCATGGAATGAGGTTTATAGAGACATTGGAATAGTGAGCCCATTATATTTCTAAATAATGGGAGTGCTCAAAAGACACGGAATAACTATTTTAGGATACCTCTGGTCTGTTTTTTTTTTCAATATCTTAATCAATGATTTAGATAATATCATAGAGAGTACCCTTATAAAGTTTTCTGATGATACCAAGCTGGGAGGGGCTCTAAGTGCTTTGGATGATGGGGTCATAATCCAAAATGAAAAACTTTTCCATTCTACTGCATGCTGATTAAGTTTCACCTGTAGCATTGGGTCCTGTTCTGGGTGCCACAATTCAGGAGAGATGTGGACAAATTGGAAAATATCTAGAGAAGAGCAACAAACTTGATTTAAATGTCTAGAAAACATGACCTATCAGGGAAGATTGAAATAAATGGATTTGTTTAGTCTAGAAAAGAGAAGACTGAGGAAGGATTTGATAACAATTTTGAAGTACTTAGAAGGTTGTTGCAAAGAAGAGAGAGAAAAACTATTCTCCTTAAGATCTGATGAAAGGTCAAGAAGTAATGGGCTTAATTTGTTACAATGGAGGTTTTAAGTTGGACATTAGAAAAAAACTTCCTAACTGTCAAGGTGCTTAATCACACATTTCCTAGAGAGACTGTGGAAACTCCATCACTGAAGACTTTTAAGAGCAAGTTAGAAAACACCTCTCAGGGATGATCTAGATTAATGTTCCTCAAAGTGTTGACCAGGCCTGCTTTGGAAAGCAGCTCGTGGGCCCATGCCACTTTGTTTATCCCTTACAGCTCCCATTGACTCCTATTCATTGTTTCCAGTCAAGGGGAGCCACAGGAAGTGGTGTGTCCTGGGCTGCAGCTTCCCACAGTTTCCCATGGCTGCAAATGGTGAACCAGAGCCAGTGGGCACCATGAGGCTCCATTGCTACAGACCCATTAGGTAAACAAAGTGGCACAAGCTCGCTAGTGGCTTTCCCCAAACAAGCCTGTGGAACACTTTGACAAACTCTGGTCGAGGTGGTACTTGACCCAGCAATAAGAACAGGGGATGGGATGATATCTTGAGGTTCCTTCCAGTTCTATGAGTCTCTGATTTTTGGAAACATCCCCTTTTAAGCAAGCATTTCATACTCAAATATGATTTAAATTAAATTAATGGAGAGTGCCTATCTCCTAGAACTGGAAGGGACCTTGAAAGGTCATCCAGTCCAGTTCCCTGTCTTCACAGCAGGACCAAGTACCATTCCTGACAAATTTTTGCCCTAAATGGCCTCCACAAGGATTGAATTCACAACCCAGGCCAATGCTCAAACCACTGAGCTATCCCTCCCCCTTGCACTTGAATATGGCAAGGTCATTCAGACCCAGCATGTGGCAGTTAGCGGCTTAGGGGGACACAGAATATCGGATTACATTCCTGACCATCATTTTGGCAAATACCATTTATGGAACTATCTTCCGTAAATTTATCTATTTTTCTTTTAATCAAGTTGTACTTTTGGTCTACACAATATTTCCTGTTAACAGGTTCTATAGGTTGACTATACATTGTATGAAGAAGTACTTCCTTTAGTTTGTATTAAACCTGCCACCTATTAATCTAATTGGGCGACCCCTACTTCCTGTGTTTACTCAGTTATTCCATATGTTACAGTTATTGATTGATTGTTAAGAGTCATCTTTAAAATGAATTTCCAGTTTTTCTAGCACTTAAGGGGTTTTTCAGTAAATGTAAAACACTCTCCCTAACACAAACTGGTAGATATTTTCTGTTCTTAAGTCCAGTTTAACAAAATGTATCTTCCATTTACTCCTTGTTTCTCCTTGAATATTTAATTAATATCATTAGGACCCTCTCACGCTACAAATGGAGACAGTGATTATCTCATATAGACCATTCCTTAGTTTGCTTCTCATATTGACAGCTGATTACCTGAGTCTTGGGGGACAGTTTGAATTTCCCTCCTAGCTCATTTGGTAAGCTAGGTGAGAAACTACTACACCGCTTTTGGGGAGGAACTGAGAACAAAAGTAAACAAGTCTATGAGAGCTGTAAGGAGAGGATGGGTCAATTTTTCATGTCAATCTATGGAACACATTGTATCTTCAGTATAATTTTTCATCCTTCCAAATTAAAGTATTATCCACTATAGTGAAATTACAAAGTGACAGATTTATTTCTGTTATAGTGCTTCGGAAATGAAGCTATCACTGTTTTTATCCAATTATAAACTCTGTTTGTTCCTCTATTTGTATTCCCCTAATTGTCCATTGCTAAAAATCTGTCACTGGATAAAGCTTGAATACATTATCAAACATTTTGGTAATGACTCATGCAGAGAAGAAATATCTTTCTTTATTTGCCTAATCAGTATCACTCTTTTCAATTTTACTAGATCATTACCTCTGGCATGAGTCACAATACTTCCAGGGCCTAGGAATTTAGCTAACAATTTAAAAAAAAATCCAAACACTCAGTTGCAGCCAAATAATTCCTTTTCTATCCAAATCAATTAGAAGAATGGTGCAGATAGATGTTTGACATTTTGATTTTTTTCTTAAAATGTGTTTTGGACTTAGTAGATATATGCACATGCAAATATGTATCCAGATATTTATATTTGAAAGCCTGATGTCAACATGAATACAAGTTTTGTATTATAGTTAGTGGCAGCTACAGGAAAAGTTCTGATGAGTTGCATCAGTTGTTTGTAACTTTGCCAAGCTTTATCCATTTGGTCCAATATTTTACATGTTTGGTGTATGCCTCAGGATGAAGGAATCTGGAAAATGTCACCAAAAATGTTCAGCTGCTTCTGAAATGATATATGTTGTTTTGCCCATGTAATTTACTTGATTTATTTAATTAAAGATGAACTAGCAAATCCATACTTTGCATCAGGGACTGGAAATTTGAAAACACCTTTTTTTTGGGAGGGGGGGTGTCAGGTTTTGCTTTTTTCCTGTCCCTATTGTTAATAGCAAGCACAAATCTAGTCCATTTATGACCTTTGGAAAATTCCAGTTTTCACTATGGCACATCAAAGACAGCAGTTTGATGGAGGGCAGGTATACTGGCAGTTGGGGGAACAAGTTCCTGTTCCCTGAACAGGCTACGGGAGACTGCTGCCTAGCAATTAAGTCAGTCAAACACCTGGGAATCATTAGAGCCAGTCTGCAGCAGCAGGCCAGTGGAACATTTGCCACCAGTTAGGGCCTAATAGTCCCTTATAAAAGGTTTCCCCCCCCTCCCCCCTCAGGCAGTGGGGAGGAAGGAGAAGGGGAATAGAATGCTTCAGAGGAGGAAGGTGATTGATATCTTAGGAAAACAACTGCTAGTAGCTGCTATGTAGGGTCCTTGAGTAGGTGTGTGGGACTGAGTTTTTTCCCTAACCCTCCCCACACCTGGTGGGGTGTCACCAGGAAAAAGGGGCATTTGGACAAAGGAAGGGTTTTTCTCTCCAAGTTAGTGATTGGCTGATGATGGAAAAGGGTTTCTCAAGTGGGGAACCCTTGCCTCTAAAAGAATTGAGAGGTGGTGGGAGTGTCACTGGTGAGCTTCTGAGGTGTCTTAAAATCCTCTAGGAAGTGCAAGGTCCAGGGGCACCACTAGAGCTCTGCCACAGCACAGGTTAGGCTTGTTAGTGCTCCACTACTAAGTTATCCCAAGAGTCTGTCTGTTCTGGATATGCTATAGCCCCTTTTAGTTGCCATGTGCTTATCAGATTGCATGTTCCCCATCCACACAGAGCCACTAAGTTGTAGTCTGGGGTTGCAGGAGCTCAGCTGAACTTCTTGCTGCAATTACTGTTCAGGCCACATTGGTGTTAAATCCTAGAACTGAGTTCTGTGAGTATGCATCTTGTGTTCTTTGAGGGTATGTCTACACAGCAACATTATTTTGAAATAACTTAAGTTATTTCACAGCAGGTAGTTATTTTGAAATAATGTTGAAATACTGACAAGCTCGAGGACTGCTTACTCCAAATCCTGTAACCCTCATTGTTTGAGGAGTAAGGGAAGTCAGAGGAAGAGTGCTCTGTCTAGAAATCAGTGCTGTGTAGATGTGCCCAATTTTGAAATGAGCTATTTTGAAATAAACTAGATGAACCCTCAGTGCTCTGCCCACTGGCACCCAAGAAGCAGGAGGAAAGATCTTCAGTTGGAATGCAAAGTTGTGGGGAGGGAGGCGAGAAGGATTGCAGGAGACTGAGGGTGGGGAAAAGTAGATGAGGAGGATGGAAAAACCTGGAAGTAGGGGCAGCAGTTGGAGAGAAGCTGGTGTATGTGTTGGGGGGAGCAGATACAGCAAATGGAGAGGATATGAACCAGTAGAGGAAGGGATAAAAGAAGCCTGGCAATATATAAGCACAAAATGTGAGTGATGGATAGGAATAGGGGAGTAGAAGTTTGGGATAATATTGATAGAAATGGAGTGGAACAGAGACAGGCTTGGAGGATAGGGCTAAGTGTCTAACTTCTAGGCTACATCTAGACTGGCATGATTTTCCGCAAATGCTTTTAACGGAAAAGTTTTTCCGTTAAAAGCATTTGCAGAAAGGAGTGTCTAGATTGGCACGGACGCTTTTGCGCAAAAGCACTTTTTGCGGAAAAGCATCCGTGCCAATCTAGATGCAGTTTTAAGCAAGGAAGCTCTGATCACCATTTTCGCCATCAGGGCTTTTTTGTGCAAAATGGTTCTCAGCTGTCTACACTGGCCCTCTTGCGCAAAAGCATTTGCGCAAGAGGCCTTTTTCCCGAATGGGAGAGTCATTGTATTTGCGCAAGAACACTGACGATCATACATTAGATCGTCAGTGTTCTTGCTCAAATTCAAGTGGCCAGTGTAGACAGCTGGCAAGTTTTTCCGCAAAAGCACCTACTTTTGCGGAAAAACTGCCAGTCTAGATGCAGCCCTAGAGAACATTCCTTTACTCCTGAAAATGAGCCCAGGAGTCCTTAATCTCTACATTTCTTTGTAGTCAGGAAATCCACATATGAAATCCACTGGCTAAGTGTGTTTCTCACCCCTCTCTAATACCCAATCCATATAGAGGTTAACAAGCTACTAGTTCTATCAGGCAGTACAGTAGCTCAAATATAAGAGACCTGTCATTGACCTTTGTTAGGTGTCAGTATGGTTACACATGATGGAATGAAATAAAAGTTAGAAAATTAGATCCAAAACCATACAAATAATTAATTACCTATTTGCTGAGCCCAAATTACACCAAACAATCAAACTACTTTTTCAAATTCTAGTGCAATACTTTTCCATCAGAAACAATTACAGGCCAATATATCATGACTATGATATTATTAAGAGACAGAGCAGCCTTTTCATAGTTAAAGGTCAAATCTTCTCTCCCTTAATACAAAGAAAGACCCAAAGGAAAAAACAAACAAACAACAAAAGATCGCTGGAAACCACACGTTAAAATAATTTCATGGCAACCCTCCCACAACCTTAACTTTTGGGTAGAGGAAGGGGACTTCTATCCACTGTGAGGCTGCATCTAGACTGGCATGATTTTGTGGAAATACTTTTAACGCAAAAGTTTTTCCGTTAATAGTATTTCCACAAAAGAGTGTCTAG
Source organism: Pelodiscus sinensis (assembly GCF_052426305.1). Lineage (NCBI taxonomy): Eukaryota > Metazoa > Chordata > Testudines > Trionychidae > Pelodiscus > Pelodiscus sinensis. The sequence goes on from NC_143053.1 coordinate 92,375,994, forward strand.
ATTGGCACAGATGCTTTTGCGTCATTTTAGCCATCGGGGCTTTTTTGCGCATAACAGTTCTTCCTTGTCTACCCTGGCCAAGTATTCTTGTGCAAGAGGGCTTTTTCCCGAGTGGGAGTGTAAAAGTATTGGTGCAAGAAGCACTGATTTTATACATTACAAAGTCAGTGCTCTTGCGCAAATTCAAGCGGCCAGTGTAGACAGCTGGCAAAATCTTGACAGTCTAGACACACCCTGAAAGTTTGAAATGTTTGTTCCCAGTAGACAGTTTTAACAGCACATACTTCAAGAACATTTTTGGTTTCTCCACAAAATTTTAAGACATGGGGAGGCTATTTATAAAAATCTATGCCTTCACATGGACAGAATAACTACATATCTCTCAAGGATTACACTGGGACTGTTCTTTCATTCTTTTTGCAGAAATAGTCTCCTATACATTAATAAATAATTAATAATAATCTTTCACACAGTAGTGCAGTACAAGCTAAGTAATTTAACAATGTCAAGTAGAGTATATAAATAGATATCCTTTTCTAAGTGACTAAATTAGTGGAAAAAATGGTAAATTTGAGCCTAAACATAGTCATCAAAATATATGAGAAACCCTGGGTACTATGCAAAGATACATTGGTATATTTAGGTTTTCTTTAGGAAACAAGAAATGGAAGAACTAAATTTTTAAAAGTATTTTAAAAGTATTGAGTGTTGCCTTTTGACAGCAGTTAAGGGGTCCTTTAATAGTGGGAACCCAACTTCACATGTGCTGTGGATAACAATCCAAGGATATATTTCCAGTTGGCCATCATTGTCCAGGTACTTAGCCAATCATTTTGTATCCTAAGGGTATGAAAAGACAGATTTATGGAGGGTATTTGAAGAAATACTTGAACTTCAATATATTATGTGACTACAGAGAACACAGATACATGAGGCTTCTGCTAGCTGATAATATGCCTCAAGGAAAGAGATATTATAGATCATAGATTCCTCTGATTTCTATTTTGCAGCAATTGCCACCTTGCAGAAGTGAAGACGAAAAAACATATATTTAGTTATGTCTTTACAACACTAGAGCTGGTCTAAGTGTTGGAAACAACTTACATGAAATAAATACTCATACAGACAATTCTATGGTAATTTTCATGATAATATTCAGTATAGAGGAACTCCTGCACCGTGTACAAGGTGTTATGATGGACTAAGATTATAATTATTCTTGAGAGGACTAACGAATAAAGAAGTAGAAATCAATTTGAATTTTTAACCCTATAATTCCCCTACAAGCCCCTTTTTTCTGCTTCTGTGATCCTCTATATGTGAAGCTACAGACAGCTCAAACTCTTTATCTATACACCATAATAATGAGTTAAGAACATATGACTTCCATTCAATAATTTCATCATGGTATTCATAAATCACCCACTGTACAGACATTGATGATGGACAACTGTTTGTTTCAAGGGTCTACATTTTGTGTCATAGACTCATTACTTGAACTGGGAACCACTGACAAAGCAGATGAGAGAATTTGGCTATTATTCTGAATACATTCTAAATGTGAACTGCTAGAAGTTTCATGGTCTCTTTTATGGGAAAGTAGAAAAAGATGTATTTCCTATAAGACTGTACATGCCCTCAAGTTTATATTTCTGCTTGCAGATCTGTAATGGGGTGTACAAACTCCAAACAGAGCCACAAGGGGTTCAGGAATTACTCCAGGCTCATCCAGCCCCACTCTGCCATACCTGCAGCATCTGCACTAACTGGAAAAGTCAGGTGAGCAGCTCATTAGAAGCAGACCATGGAAGAGAGCAGACCTGCTATGGCCGAATCTTTCTTAAACAATAGACGAAAGGCCCCTTCCTGGGGGAAGGAAGGGCCTCCTGTAGATACAGCTGAGAGGGAAGACTTCTCGTCTTGGAAATCTGATTTCCTCCCTTTATTTTTGTTTGGACTACCTCAAAAGGGAAATCCTTGCATCAACCTGGCACAGGGGGCTGGGCCATACCTTAGGGCTACGTCTACATTGCACAGTCTTGCATAAGAAGATATGCAAATCAGGCGTGGTAATGAATATTGCCATGCCTAATTTGCATACCTAATGAGCTGCCATTTTGCGCAAGGGGCTTTTCCGCAAGAACTGTTCTGTGCTTATTTTCTTATTGCATATCTTCAAGAATGTGCAATGTAGATGTAGACTAGAAGAACACGGTTGCCCCCATGCAGCCTTACCCCAGATGATGATTTAGGACAATTGCAGGGAGGTGATTAGAAGTGCATAAGGGAGTGATGACACTCCACAAGTGTCAGAGCACTGATAGCCTGCAAAGATAATGCTGTAGTTTTCATTATCAAGGGCTGCTAATCTGACATATGACATCACATTTGAAAATAATAAAATCCACACATCACATTTGAAAATAATAAAATCCACAATCATTCACTTGTAAACTGTTAACTGGTACAAACTGTTATAAATTAGCTATTAGTAATAAATATGTCAATGTCAGGAAAACCTTTCATAGTGCTAATACAGAATTACTAAAGAAAGAAGTAGAAATTACAGGTTTATTAAAATCCAACTTGATAAGAAACATTCTCCTGATTGCAAAGATAATTTTCAGAGATTTATTTAAATTATCAGAGATGCTTTATCCATTGAATTAAATGTCTCATTGAATTCATTTAAACCCATAATGGAGGACAACAAATCGGAATGTGCTTTTTCTTTATTGTGCTCTTGATCAGCGCTGCACATTTTGTCATATTGACAGCAGAAAATGTGATTCTTGGCGTGAAGGACAAGGCAAAAAAAGTTTCCCTTTCTCTTCTTAGGGTATGTGTGTCTATATACTTAGTGAACACACAGGCTGTGTCCAGACTCAGGGTTTTTTTCGGGAAAAGTAGCCTTTTCCCGAAAAAACTTCCCCTGCGTCCAGACTCAAGCCGCGTTCTTTCGAAATTATTTCGAAAGAACGCAGCTTTTCTTTCGATGGCGGTAAACCTCATTTCACGAGGAAGAACGCCTTCTTTTGAAAGTTCCTCTTTCGAAAGAAGGCGTTCTTCAATGTAAATAGGGCTTCCTCGAAAGAGAGCATCCAGACTCGCTGGGCGCTCTCTTTCGAAAAAGCGGATTGCTCTTTCGAAAGATCCGCCTGCAGTCTAGACGCTGTCTTTCGAAAGAGGCTCTTTCGAAAGATGCTTTCGAAAGAGCCTCTTTCGAAAGAAGCCTGCAGTCTAGACATAGCCACAAAGAATAATATTGAGGCCCATAATGATCCATTGTGGATCAGAAAACTATGGAAAAACAGCCACACCTCATTCGTCAGTAACATCAGAATGACAATCTGGCTGAGTTTTTCATAGTTATTGATAGTGAAACAAGCTTTGATCATTTGTCTACTGTTGTAGCAGATAAACAATGGAGCAGACTACAACACTACACTGAGCATGGAGGATATGGTTAGGAATGGATGAACACTAATAACTATCAAATAGTTATATGTGTATATATATATTTTAAAATAAGTATATAATTAATATAAATATATAAATTTTTCCACAAAAGTATTAATACATTGTATTCAGAACTGTATTAGTTATCTTCAAAAGATTAATTTCTGTTTTGTCAATCTTTTATCATTATCAGCATCTTTATTTTGTTCATATTCTAAAAATGGTAACCAAACAAGATAACACCTACTTGACCTCATATAGAAGGCTGTCACCATTTTTTTCCATCAAAGAATGTTTATAATGTATGCCTCCAAGGTTTGGGGATCAGTCCTTTTTCCAAAAACAAAACATCACATATTTTCATGCTAATAGTAATTGTGTTATCAAATGTATTCTCTCCTTATACATTCTTATTTTAGTTTTCATTCATTTGATTTCATTTAATTATTTATTTTCATGTAATTTTCAGTTTATTTTAGCAGTTCTAGCTCAGGGTGCATTTACTTAGCACCCTTACACTCATAATAAGATATTCAATTTGTGCTATGCCTATCTTTGAGTATCTTATTTCGAATCTATTTCGAAATAGCTTATTTTGAAATTTGGTGCTTCTGCACAGTGCCAGATTTTGAAATAACACTCTACTTCAAGCCATACCTTAACCCTCATTTTCAAATAATGGGCAGTTTGCGTAGATGCAGGGTAGCTATTTCAGGATACCTCTTGAAATATCCATGAAGTGTAGATGTACCCTCAGTCAGTGATTCCCTTCTATTCATGTTTAGTTTGTTTTCACTTATTGTTAACCAGAATAGATTATTAAAGAGGACATCTGCAATACATTATATTCCCCAAATGTGTCAGAACTATACCAACTTATTGTCCTGTAGAAAAACAGTGTATGATGTGTATCAAATGACTGGAGGATACCTAATGTGACCCCAACTTTTAAAAAAGGGTTCTAGAAGTGATCATATAATTTACAGGCTGGTAAGTCTAACTTCAGTAATGGGCAAACTGCATGGAAAATAGTAAAGAACAGAATTGACAGATATACAGGTGAATATTATTTGTTGGGGAAGAATCAACATGAGTTTGTAAAGGGAAATTATACCTCAGCAATTCACTAGAATTGTTTGGGAGCATCAACAAGCATGTCACCAAGTAGATACAATGGATATAGTTTATTCTGATTTCCAGAAAGCCATTGACAAAGTCCCTCACCAAAGGCTCTTAAGTAAATTGTCATGGGATAAGATAAAATGTCCTCTCAAAGGTTGGCAACTGATTAAAAAGTAGGAAACAAAGGGTAGGAGTAAGTAATCAGTTTTCAGAATGGAGAGAGGTAACTAGTGGTGTCCCCCAGGGATTTGTGCTAGGACCAATCCTATTCAACATATTCATAAATGATCTGGAAAAAGGGGTAATCAGGGAGGAGGCAAAATTGTAGAAAATACAAAATTGTTCAACATAGTTAAGGCCACAGCAGACTTCACAGAGCTTTTAAAGGCTTTCACAAAACTGCGTGAGTAGGCAACAAAATGGCAGATGAAATTCAGTGTTGATAAATGTAAAGCAATGCCTATTGAAAATAAAATGATGGGTTCCAAAGGGGGTCTAAGGAGATTTTGGAGTCATTTTTGATAGTTCTCTGAAAACACCCACTCACTGTATGTCTACACCGAATGCTTATTTTGAAATAAATTTTTTCAGATTTTTTCTGAAATAGCTTATTTCAAAATAGCATGTCTACACTAAAGGGAAGCCTCAAAATTAGTCCGAGGCAGGCTTCCCTAGTGTGGTTGTACTACCTCGATTTAGAGCCCCAGGAGGAATGGGGGAGTAATTTGTTTGAATGTCTCTGGGGAAGAGCTATTTCGAAATAGCAGCTGTGGAGCATCCACACTACAGCTATTTTGGAATAGGCGTTAATCCTCATGGAATGAGGTTTACAGAAGTCAGAATAAGCCATCTGTTATTTCAAATTTATTTTGAAATAATGGAATCGCTGTGTACATGCACCCTCAATGTGCAACAGGTATCTGGATGGCCCCACTATCTTATAGTTTCTCCTGAAAGTTCTTAATCATGGAATTTTTTCTCTCTTTAGAATTTAAAGTTTCCTTTTTAATGTAAGCCTATGATTGAAATTTTGTTTTTATCTTGACTTTTATTGCAGTTACAATACACTATAAGATTAAATGCTCAACTTTGGAAGACCCAGGAGCCACAATGATACTTGTTGCACATGCTGAGGGCCGCTTCTTAAGTATGGTTGTATCTACATGCAAATATATATGCAAATACCTTCTTTCACACTGACGGGCATGAATACAAAGATTAAGGCAAAACTATACAACACTCAGGCCCCATTGAAGTCAGTTCTACTATATTAATAAAATGCAATATTTACTCAATTTTCACCCATATGACAACACTTCTAATGAGCAATGTCAGACCAGGTATTTAACTACTAACACGCATATCAACAGAAGACCATTATATTGACTTGCCTTTGTGGAGTGTGTTCCCAGTGGAGGCTATTTTCAAAGGATCCCACCCATGAGCCATGTGTCAAACCCCGCCTAAACCCACACTGCACTGCAGGCTGCAAACAAATGGGCCATGGGCTGTATGCAGCCCGAGGGCAGCGTGTTATATAGCCTTGTACTAGACTATATTGTATTTTACACTATTCTAAAATATATTCCTCTTATAGCATCTGTACTTATCTATTTTCTATAGTAACTGCATTCATAAATGCCAAGGCCAGAAGACACCATTATGATCATCTAGTTTGAACTCCTATATACAAATTATTGCACAAGTAAATTAAAATGCATAATATACATTTAAGAATAATTAATTTTAGGGGATTATTCTGAAAGGATGGCACTATTCTGCAACTCTTCCTTATGTTGAGTGGAACCTTTTTCCAGTGTTCAGGTTTCATTCTCATACCTAAACCAGTATTTTAAGCTTTACCAGGCTTACAGCAATTCTGTGTCTCTTGTGACTTCAGAAAATGTCTTCCAGGAATGAAAACGTTTTAGTTATTGCACTTACAAAGCACCTTGATTAGGAGTCAGATTATATTTTCTCCTCCATGTGAATAAAATCAACTATTCCCCATGTTGTTGTAAATAGTGTGAAACTGACTGTCATGGAGATCTGGGGTCCTAGTCAATTTCACACTGTTGCTGGCTAAAAGGAAATTGCTTACGCATAGAACAATTCAAATTAATTTCCTTCTCCAACTACTGGCACCTGAAAACTTGTGACTGCAAGGTGAGAGAGTGAGAAGTGTGTATCACTGTTCCAAAGAAGTCTTGGAGTAACTTGCTTATTCCTCCACAATTTCCTGTACCAAATGATAGATGTTATAATGTTACAATGTTCATGGTAGCCTATTGGACAAGTGCATTAAAATAAGATATTGTCAAGAACCCTATAGTTCAGATACTGGAGGAAGAAGAGCTTTGACATTTTTTTTACAATTACTGACAAAATTAACAGTAGGGAGAACAATAAGAATAAACCTAATATCAAAAGGCATTTTTTCTCTCTTGTGAAAGCAAATAAGCATTTATCTGCACTAGTATTTGCAACACAGACATTGCCACATTTTTAAACAGAGGAAAAAGAGTTAAGGCTGATATATTGATTAAAGCAAAAGTAACTCCAAGCAGTTTATTTCTATTGTGAAATCTGAGAAATTCCCAGAAAGAACATTTGATGAAATATGTAATGTTGTTTATATGTTAATGACCTTTCAAGGTGGCATATTATATCTGCTTTTGTTAATTATATAATTTGATGTCTCACTCCTGAACTCTTCTGACTGTGGGTCATTTTTTACAATTTTCAATTTTGGCCTTCATTTATTTCAGTCCGGAAAGAACATCGAAGTGACTTCAGGCCTCTGTTCTGTTTTGCAGAAAATTCCAGCTCTCCAGCAGACTGACAGGTAAAATTTAAGTCATGCCTGCAGCTGTGCCTGAGATATTGATACCTAACAGTGATCAGAGAGATGAAGGAAATTTTAAGAATCAGTATTTTGGACAAACATAGTGAAGTACCATTGGAAACACAAGAATGTATGATTACCAATGAGTCTACAGATATATCCTCTAGTTCATTACTATTTCCATTATAAAACAATTCACTTTTTTAGATAAATGCCTTTTTAATAAAGCCTTTCTATAGTGCTCAGAACTTGCTCTAACTGGTGGTGTCTCTGTGGTAGCACCTAAATATGACAGTGATGAACATAGCAACACCTTGATACAGCATGGCTGTATCTAGACTGGCAAGTTTTTCCAGAAAATCAGCAGCTTTTCTGGAAAAACTTGCCAGCTGTCTACACTGGCCACTTGAATTTCTGGAAAAGCACTGACGATCTCATGTAAAATCATCAGTGCTTTTCCGGAAAAACTATGCTGCTCCCGTTTGGGCAAAAGTCTTTTTCCGAAAGACTTTTGCCCGAAAGGGCCAGTGTAGACAGCATAGTACTGTTTTCTGCAAAAAAGCCCTGATCGCGAAAATGGCGATCAGGGCTTTTTTGTGGAAAACCACGTCTAGATTGGCCATGGACGCTTTTCCGCAAAAAGTGCTTTTGCGGAAAAGCATCCTGCCAATCTAGATGCGCTTTTCCAAAAATGCTTTTAACGGAAAAGTTTTCTGTTAAAAGCATTTTCAGAAAATCATGCCAGTCTAGACATAGCCCATATGTTTCATTTAGCCATTAATGCATCTATGATTCATCTTGGTCTCTGAGGAGAGAACAAGAAGCAATGGGCTTAAACTGCAGCAAGGGAGGTTTAGGTTGGACATTAGGAAAAAGTTCCTAACTATCAGGGTAGTTAAAAACTGGAATAAATTGCCCAGGGAGGTTGTGAAATCCCTATCTCTGGAGATAGTTAAGAGTAGGTTAGATAAACGTCTATCAGGGATGGTCTAGACAGTATTTGGTCCTGCCATGGGGGCAGGAGACTGGACTCGATGACCTTTTGAGGTCCCTTCCAGTCCTAGTATTCTATGATTCTATGATCAAAACAGGTGTGTCCTGCAAAGGTAGTTTCAAAAGCTGATGGCTCAGGAAAGTTTAATAATATATGTTATGACCAAATTATATTTAAATCTGAGCCTTTTTTATCCGAGGATAAAAGAAAACATTTAGGAATAGCACAATAGTGTTGGAATAACATCAAAATGAGGGTGTCAGTTATGTGATAGCAGTTCAACATCAGGATTGTGTAAAAATGGTTACATTACATTGTCATAACACCTGCTCCTCCCAGCCAAAAAAAAAAAAATCCCTTTTTTTTCCTCTTGGTGATATCAGGCTAACACTTCTGTTTCTATGTTTTTGAAAATGATTAAAAAGCTTTTATCCTTGTGTATTGATGCCTAGCATTGCAGAACAGTATGAATTTAATCAGTTCGTATATGAAAGACAAAATGCTTTATGTACGAAGCTGCATCAGCCAATAAAGTTAAATGGCATCGAGCTGATAGTATTACAAGCCTTGACAGTTTACTGAACCTGTGCATTATTGATACAAGAGCAGTTCAATTGAGAAATATTTCTTTGGTGAAGAATCGGTGCATTACTTAGTCTTTAGAGGAGCACTTACGCTAATTTGTGAGGCTATAATAATGTTGAGGCTGTGAGATAGAAATGTAAGCTCAAATGTTCAGTTGTGTTTTATGCCATTAAAAAGTAGTTCTTTTTATGTCTTGCATGTTCTGTGACTGTTCAGAAGCCTCAAGGTCTAAGTGAAGATGGTGGCTTATCTAGGAGCCTTGATTTTTCAAAGTTAATATAATATATTTTGTTTTGTCTTAAATATTTAAACACCATGTTCTCTATCAAAATTTGAGCCAAAGCATGTGTATGTGAGAGAGAGAGAGGAAGAGAAAGAAGAAAGCGCTGCAGTTATTTACATACATGTTTGCATATAGTGATTAATGGTTAATCTTTAAAAATAACTATAAAAATCTCACTTTTCCACATTTTCATTGTGTGTCAAGGATCAGTGAACAATAAGTCTGCTTTTCCAGAATGTTAAATCTATTTTCTGTCTTTGAGAGCTTTGTAATTCTTTCACATAGCAACCTTACTTAAATAATTCTTGTTTCCAGTTTGAATTACAAATGCTTTTTCTTCTCATCTCAGCATATTCATTACAGGCCTGATAGTCAATTTATTTCCACTTGTGTGAAGGTGGCATGAAATATGACCATTTGGATGTAGTAACATTTACATGCTCCTTGCACTCACTGTGTACAGGGGTATATGACTACTTAAGGTGTAAGCCAGTGGAGAATTAGATAACTATACATAACTATATTAACCTTGTGGACTGATGCCCTAGTGAGAAAGGAGGTTGTTATTGATACCTGTGGTGAACAAAGAGAAGACAGACCCACAGTTGCTTGAGGACTCCAGATGAACAGGAGAAGGAGTTCTCAGCAGGCATCAGATGAGAAAGGGAAATTAATGAATGCCCCAGGCCTCATTTACATTTCATGTACATGATAGCTTGGGGCATTTTGATTACAGTGAAGTTAAGTAATAAGTTTGGGGGCAATCAAATGCCACAGTATCCTTGCTAGCAAGTTAAGAAAGTATGGATTGGAGAAATGGACTGTAAGGTGGAAAGAAAGTTGGCTAGATTGTCAAGCTCAATGGGTAGTGATCAATGGCCCAATGTCTGGATGGCAGTTGATGTCAAGCGGAGTGCCCCAGTGGTCAGTTCTTGGGAAAGTTTTGTTCAACATCTTTATTAGTGATCTGGGTGAAGGGATGGATTGCACCCTCAGCAAGTTTGTAGGTGACGCTAAGATAGGGAGAAAGGCAGATACATTAGAGGACAGGGATAGGGTCCTGAGTGACATTGACAAATTGGGGGATGAGGCCAAAAGAAATCTGATGAGGTTCAACAAGGACAAGTGCAGAGTCTTACACTTGGGACAGGAGAATCCCAAGCATTGTTACAGGCTGAGGACCGACTGGCTAAGTAGCAGTTCAGCAGAAAAAGACCTGGGGATTACAGTGGATGAAAAGCTGGATATGAGTCAATAGTGTACCCTTGTAGCTAAGAATGCTAATGGTATATTAGCCTGCAATAGGAGGAGCATTGCCAGCAGGTCTAGAGAAGTGATTATTCCCCATTATTTGGCACTGGTGAGGCCACATCTGGAGTATAGCATCCAGTTGTGGGCCTCCCACTACAAAAATGGTGTGGACGCATTGGAGAAAGTCCAGCTGCGGGCAACCAAAATTATTAGGAGAGCTGAAGCACAAGACTTATGAGGAGAGGCTGAGGGATTTGGGCTTATTTAGTCTACAAAAGAAAAGAGTGAGGGGGGATTTGATAGCAGCCCTTAAATACCTAAAGGATGGAGAGAGGCTATTCTCAGTGGTGACAGATGACAGAACATGGAGTAATGGTCTCAAGTTGTAGTGGGGGAGGTCTAAGTTGGATATTAGGAAAAACTATTTTTCTAGGAGGGTGCACTGGAATGGGTTATCTAGGGAGGTGGTGGAATCTCCATCCCTAGAGGTTTTTAAGTTCCAGATTGACAAAGCCCTACCTTTGATGATTTAGTTGAGTTGGTCCTGCTTTGGGCAGGGGGCTGGACTCAATGACCTCCTGAAATCTCTTCCAGCCCTAGAATTCTATGATTCTATTAAACCTCTTGGGGAATGAAGGGACAATTGAACTGCACCAAATGTGCCTGGAGTGAGGAGTCACCCTGATTGAGACAACAGTCAGGCACAGCTGGGAGATGTTGCACAGGGCTAAAGGAAGACTTTTTCCTCATAGGTATGACTCTATTATAGATTTTATATATTTGATTTTTCCCCCAGAGACTGAATACAGATGCAGCTTCAAGAGAGTGGACTCTAAATTAGCAGATGGAGCTGAGATGATGAAGGTGATTATACTGCAGTAGGTTGGGCTGAAACTACAGAGAACAGTAGCCTATCTCAACTTTTTTGGTACTGGTCTCCCCACCTAGCAATTAAAGCTGAAATCATTTCAGCTGAGTCAGGTGATAGAGACCTACAACAGCCCATGCAGGACTTCCCTAAGAGTCTGCAGACAGACCTGCCAGAATTCTTGGACGCCTCCAACTCTAGATAACAACCTGTGAGTGGGAAAGTGTGAAGTAGCTTAAATTCATCAGCAGTTCAAAACTTCAAGAGGAAGATGAAGGCTATTGAATAATATGATCACATGCTACTTTTTCCATTAGCAGCCCACAAGTGGGGAGAATCTGAGCATAAATGGTTAATAAGCAACCTGGTTTTCATGATGAGTCAAAGTGAAGCTAATCCCAATGCAATAGATGTCCAAAACATAGAAAAATTTCCAATCTATGTAACTGGATCTCATAGGGTGGATTGTATGGTCCCAATTTATCCCCCTGAAATCTATCCAGCTGCTGCCTGGCAGCCACTAATCCATACTGCCAATGGACAAGGTAGTTCCCTCCAGAATTTTAATTGTTTAATTTAATTTTAATTTTTTTTAACAGGGGACAAAGAAGATGGAAGGGCCACCTGCCCCAACTCACCCTCAGTGGTGTCCTGTCCAGCACTCAGAATCTGAAAGAAACAAAGAAACGGGAACTTTAAAGTTCGAAGTCTCGCAATGATATGCATATAAAGTCCCTCATAGCCATGTGCACGCACACATACTGCCCACTCAGAGTCAGGCAGAGCTAGGAAGGATGCACCAACAAATGATGACTGGAGCTTTCATTCTGTTGTCTGGGACAAACCAGGTTTCAAGGGATTGTAGCCAGTCCTTGGATATTACACTATATCAATATGAACAACAAGGAATCCTGTGGCACCTTAGGGCACGTCTACAGTAGGTAATAAAAAGGTGAGTGTCCACACAACAAGCCTATTATTTTGAAATTATTTCAAAATAATGGGCTTGTTATTTTGAAATAACTCCTCCTAATGAAGAAGAATAATGCTTATGTCAAAATCAGTTTGAAATAGTGTTAGTGTGGATACTTAGTTGTTATTACTTTGAAATAATTAACCTCCAGAAGCCCCTCACATTTGCCCTTGTGTCTACTCTGGCCACGCAGCAGACAACTCCAGTGCTCCCATTTTCCTTCAGATTTTAAAGCTGTAGATAGAAGAGAAAGGGCTTGTGGCACGTTGTCAGCCTCCACAAAGGTGTGGTTGTGGAGGAGAACAAGAAGGAAGAGCAGGCCAGCCAGGACATTATGTCCGCTAGCCAGGAGGTTGTCATATGCCTCAAGCCAGTCCCTACTCCCAGTATGTCTCCCTGGGCTTGGATGAACCTGGTGAAGGCTCTCCAGGTGAGTTCTATAACTTTCCCTATGCACATGCAGTGCCATGTGGCGGGTGGTGTGGGGCTGTGCGTTCCTTGCTTGGTCTCCTTGGCTTGGGGATCACACAACAGCCTGTACATATGGGTGCATATGGAGTCCCGGTCTGGAGCATTCAGTCCCATGGCACTCACATCTTGATCCTTCTCACAAGATTCCTACATCGGCCTGTCTTACTCTGGTCTCTGTGGTGGGACACTTTTCCACGACAAGCCACCAGTAAGGAGATTGGGGTCATGGCACGACTCAGAGTGCTGCACATGCCACAGACTCATGCTCGCACTTGGGCAGCATCCACTTCTGGTCAAATGCAGTGATGTGGAGGACACAGATCCCCTGCATGGGAACCTGCCTGGGTGAAGAAGCGGAGGGGAGCCCAGTAGCACTCTCTCCAGAAAGTGGCATCTGCTACTCACACACAGCTCCCCCAACACCCTTTCCTCCCCTCCTCCGGTGGGAAGGGATAGAAGTTCTCTCTCTGTGGCATGTCACCAGTGCTGGACCCAGTATGTGCAGGACACATAAGGAATCAGAGCTGTCCCATCCCCCCTCCCCATCCCACCCTCAGGCTCCTGGCCTGGCTTGTACCTTCCCATGCCTTCTTGTCCTCAGGACATAGGGGTAGCGAGGCTCCCCTGGGATGACCAGGCCCCTGCAGGAAAGTTCCCTCTGTCTAGGCAACAGATAGCCTTGCTCAAAGCACATCTCCATCATCTGCACTGAGACCTTTGGGGTCTGCTCAGAGATTAGGGCTAGGCTTCATGCACAGGGTCTCCTGGGATGACTGCCCTTGTCTCTTTTCTCCACAGCTGGGCCAGCTGCAAGTGTGGCACATCCACCACCTCCTACGCCATTTTTCTAACTCTGCAAGAGGCACAGGTGAAGGTAACCCTGGGAGAACCTGGTGTGGGAACAACTTTACTGTCTCCATTTCCTCAGCCAGAACTTTGAGGAGGAGCACCAGGAGTAACATCAGTTATAAAGCATATAGTAGTGTGTATGGAGCAGTCCACCAGCCACCTCCCCACCCTCATCCCCTCAACTCCTCACACCTACCCCCCCCCAATTTCCAGTCCAACTCCCCACACATGCCCCCTCAACTCATTGCCCAACTCCCAGCACCTGCACCCATCCCTGCCCCTCTGGCTTCACCTAGCCCCCCAAGGGGCCGCTGGGGCAATGAACATATGATGGTGGGACCTCTTGGACAGCCAAAGCCTCATGAGGTATCTGAGGCTGGCACCATCCCAGCCCCAACCCTGAGCCCTTCCTCCCATTTCTTGACCGTCCCAGGTTCTTTCTCCAGTCCCTCCCCTATTAAATATTCCCCAAATAAAAATATCAATGTTGTTGTTTTTAAACAAAAAAGGCTTCTTTATTTGGTCGGTAGTGAGGGGAGAAGATGAAAGGAAGGGAAGGAGAAGGGAGGAGTGGGGGAAGAAAGACACACAGGGGCAATGAAGGGAACCCTTTTGGGGAAGTCTGGGGGAGAGTGTCACAGCTGACCTCAGCTGAAACTCTCCCTCAAAGCCTCCTGGATGAACGTAGCCCCTGATGGGCTCATCGAATGTCAGTGGTGCCTAGCTGCTCAAAAGTCCTCGACAGCTGCTCAGACTCTGCTCCCCACTCTGGCAGGAAAGTCTCCCACTTGCTCTGGCATATGTTGTGGAGTACACAGAAGGCTGCCATAACCTCGGTGTTCCGGTCGCCAACATCCAGGCAGTGAAGAGAAAAGTAATATCAAGACATACAAAGAGCACTGAGAGTTTACCAATCCCATGGAGCTCTAGGTTCATCTCAGTTAACTGTTGTTAACTTTGTGCACTCAGTAACTTTATTACTGAGCAGTGTCTTCTAAAGTAAAAGTATGGGAAAATCAAATATCACACACTCATTTTAGAAGTTACTGAGATGTGCACAGAGCATGTTTGGCACACTTGTGAACATAAATCTCTCTGGTACATCGGACCCACTTACCCTATAGAGTGCACTACTTTCTGGTATGAGGAACCAAAACCTACCGTTTCTGAATTCAAACATTCCTCTGATGCTTTTCACCTTTTCATATAGGTCATTGATAATGTATGACCTCTAGTGGCTGGTCCATTCGGAAAATAGCCATTAAAAATTATTTCTTTTTCTCATCCATAGAGATCTGTGCTGTAGATGCAAAGATGTTTGATTGTGATCCTGCAGATGACTCAGGCAGAGGGTCAATGTGGTTCTAGATGATGGAATTTCCTTTTTTTCCAAAGTTTGAGTATTTTTTAAAGAAAACTGTATTTAAAGAAAAAAAATCACGTATCTTAAAAAAAAAAGTTTGTTTTTAGAAAAAGGTACAGGTGCGAATGGCAGAATTATGGTCTGTATTTGCTCCTCTAGCCCGCACACTAGAGTGGTAACTATAGAAGAGTTGTGCTAGATTACAATGCTAGGATCTTCAGTTGCTAGGATTGGATTTTAACTTACCAAGCCAACTGGCCTTCACCTGTATAGATCATGATTCAGTCATTTTAAAAAACATTATCTGTTATGATGATCTTAAAAAAAGAAACATCTTTTCATTCAGTAGAATCTTTCAAACTGGGAGAATATTATTCGCCGTATACTCATTCTGGCTGTTGAATCCATTCTTTGAGTAACTCTGCTGAAATTCATAGGTTTATATCCTGGGTAAATTTGTTCAAGTATTCATTTCAGTTGAATAGATTTACCTTTTTATATTTCTTAATATTATTGCACAGAGGACAGAAATAAGCACTGTTTTGGTATGATTTGGTTTTGAGTATTGGAAGAGTAATCTTTATTTCACAGTGGTTCTATATACAAAGAGATTACACACTTTCCCAACTTCAGCAACGAATTATATAGGTTGCATAAAAGACTTCAAAGAGTTTGGAGCATGTTGTGGCATAATTTTTTAAACATAGGAGAGAACAATGCCACTTGAGAGGGTACATGTTTGGGTTTCTGAAGCTTGGCAGTGAGATTTTGGCCACAGTGGCCACTTTGAACTGCCAGCAAAGATACTAATAATTAACAGTAACTTTTGAAAAAGTGGCTTTGTTTTCCCAAATTGTACATTTTCACTACATTTCATGGCTGGGATTTTGCCTGCCAATATGCATGGAAAGCAAAATAATGTCTTTTTCTGCAGTACAAGCAATTTCTACAAAATATTATACCTTCCTAATACAAGTATTTTCATAAAATCTCACTCAACAACTTAATCTGGATTTGCACTGGTTATATAAATGTAAAATGCTTCCTATCCCATTGACCTTACTTTAAGTCATTCAGTTACTATAATACCAACATCCTTAACACAATGGATGAATATGAACATAAGACACTTTTTTTTTTTAGCTTATCAGTTCAGCAGTTACTTTGTGCAGGTGTCAACCAATAACAAAAAGAAAGAAAACAATGTGAAGAACAGGTGCTGAGTAATTTGAGTTCCCTATAGTGAGACAATTAATCCCTCAGAGGTCGTTATCCTCATTATGGCATGATTCCTGCACACGCTGTAAATGCACTTACTGTTTTTGACTACATTCTGGGCAAATACAATTAACACCATGGATGCAAATCACTAAAGAAATTGAATGCTTCTTTCATTGTTACAGTTGTAGAACTTAATAGATAACCCTGAAATAACAAACTCTTAATTTTGAAAAAAGTTGCAGTTTCACTGATGCAAATATGTCACTATTGGGAGCAAAAAAAAATGCAACAGTAAATTGTTGTATACAAAGCATTTTGAAACATGTTTTTTAAGACATATTAAATAGTAATCAAGGAGCACTCTCTAATATGAGGCACAATAATTCCCTAGGAGGAAAGAAGACAATTTTGATCTTGCCAGCCATATGTCAGATAACAGGAGGTGACTTCAGTGTCACTGCTTCACTATGCTGGAGTATAATCAGACACTAACCTCAGCATTTGCAACTGCAGCTATCCTTATGTTTGAAAGTACAGTGAGGGGAAATGTTGCACATCTCCAGTATGTCCTCATAGTCAGAAAGGAGTTTTCCAGGGAGACGGCTATGAATAGCTTACGTTAGAACATGTGAAGGAGTGAGGAATGTTGCTAAGCTTATTGCTGACTATTACAAGAAACACAAGTATTTTGTGGAATATGTTAGTTTGTGGTTATCTCACTAAAGAATTATTTGCACTTATTTGTTTTTCATTCACACTTTGAAAGAACACTGAGATCTCTCTGATCTAATATTTTTGGTAAGCATTGATTAGTTTTTCCTGTGCTTCTGAGAAAACTGGGTTTAACACAGTCTTTTTTTCTCTCATCGTACAGGTTGAACCTTTCTACTCCAATACCCTCAGGACCTGACTGGTGCCAAACCAGAGAATTTGCTGAGCCATAGGAGATCCGCATTATCTAGCAGCATTACCAACACTTCCACTGCTTACTGGGCTCTTAGAAGACATTTAGGAGTAAATTAGAGCTTAATAACACAGAACAATGAAAGCCAGGACTGGTGGTAAACAAACTTTATGGGACTGAAGAAAACTTGGCCACATTCATGATAACTGGACAGCCAGCTAACTAAAATTATACTGGATCCCAGATGTTGCTGAACCAAATTATCTTGGACCAGCGAAGTTCAACATGTAATACTTGGACTCACTTGTTATTATGATAACAATACAACCCAGAGTATGGTATCAAATGGTCAAATCTTCAGAAAAAGGCATCTAAGTTGTTCTTAGCTATTATGAAATCCCAATAACTTCATTGTGTTTACTTAAACCAAAGAAAACATTTGTACCTGTTGCATTCATAAAAGTCTCATTTTCTGTGAATAATTGAATAATAGGGCCTGTTCGTTATTTTTTTCCATTTTAAACATGTGGCTCCTGCGTGGTCAGCCTTAAGTCTGGTATTTCCTAACTCTGAAGGACTTAACTTTGCAAACTTAAATTTTATTATTGCTTTTTATATTGACTCTTACGGAAAATGGAGCTGAGAAAAGATTTGATGCTTGAGCTTGCAACCTTTGTGCATATCCCCAACCCTTTTTCAAAAGGGATAGTAGCCTAGATTTTATTGTGTGATTAGGGAATCAGTGATATAAAGACTGCAAAATTCAGTTATTAGGTCTTCCATTCCATTCTTCTGTTATTGAAGATCTGTTCTTTACAGTATGTTTTCAAGTACTTTGTCAAATCTGTTATGAAATTGCATAAATGTTTGGGTTTTCAATACTTAGCTTGAGAGACAGATAAGATCAAGTAGAATTTGCTGTTCAGAGATATGTATTTTCTTTCAAACATTGAACTTGTATTTTCCCTTTCTAAATTCACCCAATTGACTGCTAATTTTACACACCTTTCGACTAATCTAAGCAATTGCTCTCCTTATTCAGTGAAGTCCAATGAATCATTTTCTGTATTACTATGCTAATATTGAAAAATAATAAAAACTAATTTAATAAGAGAACTTTATATTACTTTATACCCTAAAAGATGCATTAGAAGCACCAGTATGTAAAACTGCAGGGACTCCTACTCTTAACAAAGTTACTTGAAGTCATAATACATATATAAAGAGACGGGGGAAATAAATCAAGACTAATGAACCATTCTTCTTCTATATTAATGCAATATACAGGAAAGTTGGGTTTCCAGAATCCTACAGTACTTAGAACACCATTACAAAGAGATTTTAAAATAATACTTCAACTGTCACATTCTTACTGTAAGTGATTCTTTCAAAACTCTTATGATTATTACAATACTTTTCTTATTTTGCATAATTATAACTAGGTCGCTACTAAATTCACAGCCCATTTTAGTCAAATTCATGGTTGTGGGGATGGGTTTCCAAAGTTATTGTAGGGAGGGTTGTGGTACAGCTACTCTTATTTCTGCCCTTCATTGTAGGGCAGTTGGAGAATGGCAGATGGTAGCCAGGAGCCCAGCTCTGAAAGCAGAGGCACTGCCAAGAGCAGAAGTAAGGATGACATGGTATGGTATTGCCCACCTTACTTCTGCACTACAGCCTGCAGAGTGGGCCCTTAGTTAGCATTCACCACAGTTTGGCTGCCCTACACCAAAGGTAGCAGCATAGAAGTAACAATGACATGGTATTGTTAACCTTCCGCACTGCTGCAGGTAGAGCACTGCCCTCGGGGATGGCTGCCTAGTCAACAGCCACTGCTCTCTGGCCACCCAGATCTGAAGTTAGAACAGAAATAAAGGTGACAGTACCCTGACCCATCCCGTTTTGGGTCAGGACCTTCAACTGGAAAATGTTGGTTTCCCCCATGATGTGTGTACAGTAAAAGCTTACAAAAGATCAGATTTCATGGGCCTGTAACAGGACATGGGACTCACTGCAGTGGTACCACCTGTTGGTCATTCTGGGAATTAGCTCTTTGGCCCTGGAACTCCCCCTTCCAGCTGTCCCAAGGAGTTTCTGAGCAATAATGCAGATTCTTTCTCTGTACTTTTACTAACTTTGTCTCTTGTGCCATCTTGCTCCTGACTTCAACTCCAGTCTGGCTTGATATTGTTATTTGTCCCCTGACTAGGCTTGGTAACTAGACTTGACCCCTGCAGACTCCAACCTAGCTTGACCTTGTATCGGTCTCCTGACCTAGCTTAGTAACTAGTCATTATGCCTGCCTTTGACCATGGCCTAGTTGACTCTCCACTAGCCATTATACACGGTTGCTTAGACTTTATTTATTCCCTTTGCAGAAGGCCAGCAAAAAGAATGTAAACACCAGCTGACTTCTACTAAGATGTAAGCTGCGTTTTGCAACAGCCATAAATGATGCATAGACTTTGAGGTGGCATTCTGCACAGGGGTGAAAATCCTCACACTTCAGCTCCAGAATCCAAACTTGTAGGGTTCTTATGGCTTCTAATCTCCACATGCTTCAGCAGACAAGAAGGACAACTTTGCAAGATTAGACCTTTTGATGTCTTTAAAGCAACATTTTTAATTTAAGTTCATTTTGCAGTGATGTGCTCTGTAGTCAAAACGTCTTTGCTAATGAAGGGCTAGAATTAGCAAGTGTTGCACTGGATTTTTTAACATTTGACACACATAACACTCAGCTGATATCTAAACTGTCCACTGTCCATGTTTCATCTGATTATCAAGCATTTGCAACAAGCATGTTCACTCTGTCTATTAGAGTTTACACCACAATGAGCTTGAGGTACTATTGATTTGCCTTAGCATCATTGCCAAAAATCCCTCTACCAGGGCAATCTCCTGTAATTGTAGTTGTAGAAAAGAAAAAGAAATGTCATTAATGTTTAAGGTGAATTAAATGGATGTAACATTGAAAAGGTGCCAAGTATATTGTCACTTCTATTATAACAGGGTTCAAAGAAGAATGAGATTGATTCATTATAGACAGGTCCATCACTGGGTATTATCCAGGATGGTTTGGGGTAGTCCATAGTCTCGGTTTGCCAGAAGCTGGGAATGGGTAATAGGGGAGGGATCATTTGATGATTCCCTGTCTTGTTCATTCCCTCTCGGGTAACAGGCATTGACCACTGTTAGAAGATGGACCTTTGGTCTGGCCCAGTATGGACATTCTAATGTTATTGTATGGAATACCATATTTATATAAGGGTAGATTGGCAGCATGGGCTTCAGGATGGCAAATTAATGCTGCTGCTTGCACATGATAATCCCACATATATACCCAAATATGTATGAATACCATCCACTGGTAAGTAAATAAATAATACCCATGGTGCACTTACCTATGATCAAGTTCTCCAGTTAATTTTGTTGATTGTCATTCTCATTATTATAGCTGAACAACTGCATGTGACTTTGAATTTTACACCAAGGCCTAGATTGGTATAACTGCACATCAGAACCATGTCCAATGGTGCAGTCTGACCCTCAGAGTCCATTTTTGTTCCTCCTTACATTGAGTAACACATTGCAATCTGAGCAGCCCTTTAGTTTTCATTGTACCGACTCATGGCATAAAGTGATAGTAAAATAATCAGAATCTGGCCCTTAGTGAATGCGATATACTTAATTTCTAAAGAAATATTTAGAAAACATGTTACAATTTTATTATGGTTGAAACTAAATTTGTCGAACAACCTGAAGTAAGTCTGGAGTTTTCATAGGCCCTAACGGAGTTACCTGATCAACATTCATTTACCTTCAAAATGGTGGTTAACTCTCTTAGTTCTCTTTGGAAATCCCAGTCCAAATTTCTGGGTATAATTTTTGTCATAAGGACACAGTTCATATTAAATAAAGATCAGTGTGGAAACTGTACCATACCAAGAGTTTTCCAGAATACACTCCTTGAGACTCAATTCCCTTCGGGGTTCACACTCAGAAGGAAATAACAGGAAATGGCCAGTAACAGGAATACCATCTAATCCCTTTACACTGCCTTGATTATCTTATGGTTTTCCCTTCTTTTTGACATGCACTTTATAAAACTCTCTAGAAATCAAATCCCAGATTTTGAGCTTGATCTTTTTTGGAGGCTTACCAAACCTCTTAGTAGGGAAGTGCTTGTTGTCAGTATGAGCAGGGGGCACACAGCCCTTCATAGGAACAGACCCTTAGAACTCATATAGACCCTTAGAACTCATATAGACTACACGGAAGAGTCTAAAGAGGATATGCAAATTCCACAGGAATTCCAATCACACTTTCAAAAGCAGAGCTTTCAAAAGTGAAAGTAGTTTAGACATGGCTTTTTTGGCAAATTCCCTCCCCACCCCCTTGTCAAAAAGCCACGTAAACATCATTTTTTGAGGAAGAGCAGCTTTTCAAAAAAGGGGAGAGGGTTCGCCAAAAAGCCATGTCTAAACTACTTTCACTTTTGAAAGTGCGACCAGAAGAAGATATGCAAATTCCCGGGGAATTTGCATATCCTCTTTCGACTGTTCCACGTAGTCTAGATGAGCCCTTAGTGAGGTTCGTAGTTCCCAAAGACAATGCATTTAAGTTATTTACAAAATAGTGAGGTTGTGCAAATCACAAGGTGCTGGATGGACAAAAGCAAAATATGGTTTAATGTGGGGCTATTCTTTGAAAATAGCTAATTACAACATTGTGTGACTTACTTTTGAGAATCTTCATAATTATAAGGGCCTAGACCTCATTAGCAGTAGCAGGTGTTGACAGTGACATGTCTGATACAGTTTTCCTGGCATTTTATTGTCACTTTTCCTGACACATGACATTTGCATTTCCTGCATTGTCATGATGATCAGCCCCTCCTATTCAGACATATAAATCATGTTGTGAGACATCGCCATAGCTGTCTGCACATCTGTTCTATGCCCTTTCTTTCCTGCGTGCAGCACATTTGCTGTCATCGTTGATTAAAACTTCACAAATGGCAGGACATTCTGACCTTTGTGTTTGTATATGCCTGGCAAAAATTTATTTTAATTAAGAGTGTTCTGCCAATTAGTGCCACACATGTTTAATCTGCTTCAGTATTGCAGTGCCTGGGGTGCTCTAAGGAGAGCTGTAAACTTGATAAAAAGAATAGTTCACTCTGTTTTGTCTCAGGATTATTAAAAAGAAACAGACTTCTTCAAAGAGCTACATAACAACCTTCAGTTCTATGACTGTAAATCACTACATATTTGGGGTTCATCTAGGGTAACTAATCGAGTGCCTTTAAGATAATGTACAATGCATAAGTATTTCCCTACAGTTAAACCTGGAGAACTCCACTGAATTCAATGTCATAGAGGGAAACAAATCAGTATAGAATATGGTGAACTCTGTTTTATGCATCGTTAGACCCCTGCTATTCTAAGCATATAAAAGAGAGACTTTTTTTTAATAAAACCACAAACATTCATGCAGCCCTGTCATACAAAACTAAATAATAATATGACAGGCAAGTTCTGGCTCCTGGACACATGCTGCAAGTCTCTTTTCAGCAGTACAGTTCTCAGCTGCATATATTTCACTAGATCTCTGCACAGGACTTTCTTTAGGACATTGCTTAACATTACTGTGGGTTAGTCTATAAAGGACAAAATAATAACAGACCTGCAGTACGAATGAGAGTGATAAATCTTACCCACATACAGTAACATAATGTATGAAAAGACACTAACATTGATGTTAATGCTTTTCACATTTGATTTATGCTGCCTTACTCACAAAGTATGGTTCAGAGGTAGGATCATGAGAAAATTTCCTTTAGGCCATGAGTTATGGCCTTTAAATATTAAATAAAAAATACATGATGGTTGATGCAGAAGCCTAAAAAGTCTGTGTTGTGTTTATGTGTACAGTGAGTGCTCTTAAAAAAACATTCCTATTACCTTTTTACAATTAAGATATTATTGGAATTACTATTAATTCCCAGACTTTACACTAAGGAATGCTGTTAATAGTATTAACACCTCACTCTCCTCATCCAATGGTGATGGGATGTAGCTCCTAAGTGCCTAAATCCCTTTTAGAATGAAATTTAGGCTCATGAATTACTTATGTGTTATGGCACTGTGTGCAGCAGCACATAAATAGCTTTAAAAATCTGGGTCGTAAGCACATTGGCAGCTAAAGCTACAGGTTGGTGCCTACTGGGATTTTCAAGCTATCTTGGTGTTGATCCTCAAAGGCATTTAAGTGCCTACCTCCTATTGAATTTAATGGGTGGTGGCCAACTACAGGCAGTCCCCGAGTTACGCGGATCCGACTTATGTCAGATCCGCAGTTACGAACGGGGCCCTCCCTCTGCCTGGTCTCCAGCAGACCAGGGAGAGGAAGCAAAGCGGCGGAACACGCGGGCAGCGGACAGCCCAGACACGTCTGGGCTGTCCGCTGCCCGCGTGTTCCGCCGCTTTGCTCCCCGTCCCTCTGGTCTGCAGACCGGGGGACAGGGAGCAAAGCAGAGCAAAGCCGCGGAGCACGCGGGCAGCAGGACAGCCACGGCGCGTCTGGGCTGTCCCGCTGCCCCCGTGCTCTGCGGCTTTGCTCCGGACGCCTGTGGTACAGCATCTGGGGTACTGCCGGTTGGTCCCGTAGTGCTGCTCTGGGCGCTACTGGACCAACCCGGCAGCACCCCAGCTGCTCTGCCCCAGGCGTCCTGATTCAGCCACTGCTGGTTAGTTTCAGCAGCAGCTGAATCAGGACGCCTGGGGCAGAGCAGCTTGAGTGCTGCTGGGTTGGTCCAGTAGGGCCGAGGAGCGGCGGCGCTACTGGACCAACCCAGCAGCACCCCAGCTGCTCTGCCCCAGGCGTCCCCAAGTCAGCCGCTGCTGAAACTGACCAGTGGCTAACTACAGGAAGCCCCTGCCCCGGGCTTCCTGGAATCAGCCACTGATCAGTTTCAGCAGCAGCTGACTTGGGGATGCCTGGGGTTCTTAAGTTGAATCTGTATGTAAGTCAAAACTGGCGTCCAGATTCAGCCGCTGTTGAAACTGATCAGTTTCAGCAGCGGCTGAATCTGGACGCCAGTTCCGACTTACATACAGATTCAACTTACAGATTCAACTTAAGAACAAACCTACAGTCCCTATCTTGTACGTAACCCAGGGACTGGCTGTAAATACAACTGAGGATCTGGAATTAGGTACCTAGATGTGTCAGTGCCTAACCCTAGGTGGTATGCTACCTAGTGGAATCCTCCCCACTTGGGATTCATGACTGTTTATCCTCTCCTGGAATTAGGCATCTAAACATGTCTATGCATGATGCTAGGGGTGTAGCTCTTATCAGAACCACGGATGTTGCCAGACCAGAGATCCCCAGTGGCAGATGTTGCCAGCAGCTGGAAGCAGAGCTGGCCAGCGGGGCCAACGGGACAGCAGAGCTCATGGGGCACCAGAGCCTGCAGCCAGCAGGGCTGCCAGAGCCCACAGGGCCAGGAGGCAGGAGCTTGCAGAATAGCAGAGACCACAACCAGTAAAGTAAAGCTGATGCGACTACAAGATCTTGCAGGGCCACGAGTCTGGCAGGGTTGCAGAGCCCACAGGGCTGCCCAGGTGTCTGGGGAGAGGAGGCCTACAGAGAGGCTGCCCACTTCAGGTCTCCTCTAATCTGACAAATTCTCTTGTACTGGACCAGTCAGGCCCCAAGGGTGTGGAACCAGGGAGGTCCAACCTGTATATCTATGTGAGCTGGGTATCCTATCCCTAGTTGCAAGAGTAGAGAATTCAATAGGGTCACTCTTTTCTTCCTCCGCCACCCTCCCCCTCCTAAAAAAAAAAAAAAAAAAAAAAAAGAGAGAGAGAGAGAGAGAAAAAGAGTTACACCCTCTTGAGGTTCTGTGGCCCAGTGGTCAGAGCAGTCACACAATATCTGGGGCTGCTTCATTTTTACTAATGAAATTGTTCCACATTGTATAAATAATTAAACATGAATTAGACTAGAGAGGATGTGAGTGGCTCCATAGCCTGGAGGAGACCCAGGTTCTATTCTGCTTCATGAATATTTAAATATTTTGTACAAAGAAGAACAGCTTCAACAGAAGAAACTGAGAGATACACACTTCACAACACCTTGCAACATGATGGGGTGGGCACTTCATCTGAAATTGAAGACTCTATTCAGGATCAAGCAAAATGGAGTTTTAGAACCCAGAATTCTCACATCCTGGCTAAGTCCACTGGCTGCTGAGCTATAGGATATGAAGACTACTGCTGTAGCTGTGTTGTACAGGGACTGATTTGATGAGTCATACACTGGGTAGCTAGAGAAATGCCTAGCTTGAGGATCCCACTGAATTGTCACTGTAAAAAATTAGAAGGCTTTATAAATGCATACCTGCCACAGAAATTTAGGTATTTAGGTATCTTCGGAATTAGGCAGCAGCTGAGAGGATCTAAATTTTGTGTTGAGGTGCCTAAATGCCTTTAGGAATGTCACCATACGTGCAAATGAAATACTCATTTTTCACCTTGCAAAACAGGCAATAAGAAAAAAGATATATACTGATACTCTAGATTATAGTGTGGCAATTGTTGAGCATTGTTAATTGAAACTGCATAGCACAAAATTTACCCACATAAAGATGGTCACACTATGCCTACGTGCCCCTGAAATGCAGTCTTACTAGTGGGATTAGTTAGGAATGACTTACATGATGCACTCGTGCCTTGAATTCCAATTGAAAGGTTTGATGCTTCTCTCTCTCACACGGCAGTAGTGGGATAGAAGGTGCATGGGTAAAATGAAAGACAGAATGCATGGTATGCTGGTAGTACACTAGGAAAGTACAATTAAATAAACTGTGCCTTAATCCAGCAGCAGTAAGCACCTTAGACAATCTCCAAAGGTGAACTTCACATCCAAATAAGGTCAGAATCTAAATGCCCAGGGTCTTCTCATATAATATGATTAAATACAAAAAAATTGAAAGAATGATACCCCTGCAAGGGCAAACAAAAAGGAGACAGAAATGTTCCTGACAGCTGGGAGTAAATGTTAAAATCATAACAACTTCAATGAAAAAAAAATCCACATCCAATGTCACCTCCTGGGAAAGAGGGGAAACTTCTTTATTTGTCAAGCTAACTGCATAAAACCAAAATCAAAGTTATCAAAGAAGAAACAGAAAAATAGGAATACAAATGTTAACCAGTTCTAGCTATTGGCTTTCAGCATTTCATATGGGAATAGATCCTGGCACAGTATCCCCTGACTTATTTATTAATTATTATTCATGATTAATTATTATTATTTATTATCATTATTAAAATCCCAATTAAAGTGTTAGTCCCAGGGAAACTTTTCTAAAAGCAGAGAAAAAATTACTTACTATGAAATAAGTTTTGGAAGAGGAACAGAGATGCAGGTCATAATAGAACTTGAGATTGTCCTAATAGTGGACTCCCCTTTAGTTAAATTTTCAGAAGAGAACCTACCTTCATTTTCATTAATTAGCTATGTAAGTCTGACCTGTGACAATCTTTCTATACCACCCCCTGTGCAGAAAAGGTAAGCATGAGAGGTATATCAGAGAACTAAATAGGTGGTTTGAATTCTTATCTCAGTGTGCACTGACATACTTGCAGTGATCTTCCATTTTCACAGAGAGCCTCCATCAAATACTAAGCACACCATTGTCAGCCTAATCAAGTACTGCTGCTCATGTATAGCATATCATCCCAGAAAGCCAATAAGGGGAATGATGTGGTCCAGACTAAAAGGATCACTGCTCACTTCTTACTTGCCCCCAAAGTCTCAGGTTATTGCCTTTATTTTCTAACAGCCTCCCATAAGCAGCAAGACACAGAACCAGAATACCTCCTGTGGCTAACTGTAGTAATAGCGATAGAAATGTAGCCGTGTTAGTCTGGGGTAGTTGAAGCAAAATGCAGGACAATATAGCACTTTAATAGTAGTAATAGCTTTATTTTATCAGAGAGCCATGGAGAGGATTTTTGGGTTAAATCTCAGCAGATATTTTTCTTAGTCTCAGCTGGGAATGCTTCAGTGAGCTGAAGCAATAGAAAACAGCTGAGCCTAGTTAGCCTGTGAACTTTTAAAAGGGGCTCCCTGGCTGAGCTAATCTCTACTGAGAGAGAGTTGAGAGATTAGTAATCAGAAGCTGCGGTAGGGGACCTTTGGGGATGTTGGCCAAGTAAATAAATTAGGCTCTACAGACAATGTTATTTTTAACCTTAATCTGTGTTTGAACTCTATCTCTTGTTCCTATTCCTATTATTGGAAGGAAAGGGGAATTTCCATAAAGCAAATAAAAATCTGATTATCAAATAAAATGTTGCCCTGCAGCCTTTTGCAACTCTATCTAGGTTTCTTAATCAACCTCAGCCCTGGGAACATGGCCTTGGTAGTCTTATTGGTAGATGTGCAGACAACCAGCAGTCCTGGAAGCTTTATTTTTCTTCAGACCAAGCGCTGATAGAACCCAGATGTGAGACTAACGTATCTTGCGCACACACACAAGAGCAGAAACCTGTGTGTGTGCAAGATGAGCACCTCTTCATAGAAATGTAATTTAAACTTGTGTAAATTTTAGACTTCAATAGAAAGCCAACTGGTTTCATTGGCTATGCTTCTTTAAAACATGGAATCTAGAAATGCATAAATTTTATGAAGCTGACTCAGTAACTAAAATTTCAGGCTCAGACTGATTCAAATTATGTTGAAGGTGAACCAAAAATGAGCAAGCTTATACCTCAGAGGCAAAAGTCAAAATAAAACATGTTCTGGGTCATCATCATTGAAGATTTTGTACATTGGAAGGGCTTCAAAATCTAAACAGAATTTTAGAAGGTCCCAGTGAAGAAGTTTCAAACAAAGGTGATATGATTAACTAGCAACATTTTACTAGACAAGAATCGAGGCTGCAGTCTTCTACATTAAAACACAGTGTTTAATAATGTAAATTGGATGTATCAGAACTAATTAATGTCAGTAATTATTTTACAATTAAGAAAAGTGTTGTTCAAGCCTTCCAATTCTGATGAATATTCCTTTCTCTCTTCACTGACAGTATGTCTTTATTATTGAAGGCATCCCTTTGCTCTAAAAAGCAAAGAAATGTCTTAATAAACCACAAACTAATCATTAAAGGTCTGTCTTATGCTGGGGAGAGGACTTTGGATAAGAAAACTGTGAAGAAGAAAAATTCTAGGAGATGATTCTTAGAAATTCATTGTGGAATTTAATTTTTGAAGATTTATAGTGGAGCTGCAGGCAAAACTGGAGTTTGGAAACTGTTGGTACCTTTCTAATGGAACAATCGCCACCAAATTATGAAACGATGTCTTCTATTTCTTGTTCTGTTTTAAATGCTTTTGGGGCACAACTGTTCCCCTCTCCGCCCTCCCCAGAAGCATAAGATTCCTCCTTCTCTATGTACAGGTTACCCATAGCGCAGGTTGAAGCATGGCCTCAATGGGACCATATGTAGACCCCCTCACACAAATGTGGGTGGGGAATAGGGGAACTTGTAATTGTACTTCCTTCCTGTGCTGACCAGCATGGTTTAGCAGCAAGAGACATAGAGCTGGCACAGATTACTCAGCCTCACCAGAGCATAGGTGATGGATCTAGGGATTTGGGAGTGCAGAAGCACCCGCTGGTTTGAAGTGGCTTCCTTCAGATACAGTGTTTACAGTATGGCTCATTGGATCTCAGAACTCTCTCTGTACAAATGGTTCCAGCACCACTACCCAAAAGTCCCCCTTGTCTGCTCTTGGCATGGCACAGATGTGTATTGCGCCTTAATCAGAGCTTGTGGCAAAGCCTCAAACTTGCCCTTAGGAAGTGACAGCAATTCCGTCTGAGAGAATAACATTATCAATTATTTTTGCATCTGCCAAAGACAAGTAAAGGTTTATCTTTATTTGTGTGGAGAGGTCCCTTTTCAGATGCTCTGTAATGGAGAGAGACCTATCCTGATAGTAAGTGTGTTTGCAGTTCAGTGATTGCTGCCAGAAGCTTTGCAAAGTGCTATGAAAAAATTGTGCTGAAGGAGCAGTCCATACTTAGTTCTTAGGGGGTAATCCCAGTTATCCTTGAATCACCTGAGATATTTATAATGAAAGAAACATATGGCTTTCTGTAAGAAATACTAATTAACATGGAGCGTCTGAGTTTGCCTTCTGTTTTGATTTTGCTTTCAGAATAGCAATGTGCTTTGAATAAATCTGTACCTTGAGAGTCAAGGTGGGAAATAATTCAACAGTATTCCTGGAGTGTGAAAATCCTAGCTAACTACTGTGTCAGTACAAATCCCAATTTAAATACAGGTGCCTGATCCCCCCAAAAATCTTGGATAACAAAAGCTTTCTGTCCTGGAAGGAAGCATAAAGTTTCAGAGAGGACATTGCTTGCATGGGGAGGCAGACCACAGACATTTTCCAAGTCTAAGAATTAAGGGTATTTTAAAGCATTTTTAAAAATATTAAGTCATTATATAAACTTGGGCTAATATTTATCAGTCATAAGGCCAGTATTATTACTCTTATAATGTGGATTTCCTTCAGATTGTCCATTTCAGTAGAACTTATTGATTACTCAGCGAGAATAAGATGAAAGAATAAATGATATAACAAAAAGTGAGATGACTCTATTTTCATCACTTACAAATTAGGGACTGATTTTCAAAAATATGCATGCAGTTATATGCCTAACTTGTACACAATGAACATTGCATGTGAGCAAAGTACTTATTTACATGAGCACTTGTCTAAACTTCCTCTCAATTTGGACATACATAAACATTATTTGACTTGTGCAATTACTATGACTGAATTCACATGTTAATTTTAGAAAATCTTTTCCTGGGATTATTTATTAACTCTAAGTATTATTTCACAAACAATTTGAAAAAACCCACAGCCTGAACCATTCTACTGTCCTCTAGATTCCTATCATTCCCATGGCAACTAAAGCTGGAGGGGAAGAGAACTAGAAGTATTAATAAAGGCTTCACAGTGTTATGCTTGCTGCCTCAGAAACAAAAACAGAAAAACCAGATGTATAGATTTTTTTTGGTTAAAAGTTGAAGCTTTGTTAAATAAACAATGAGCTTCAAATATGGCAAAGTACCAGTACAGTTTGTTTAAAATCCTGCACCCATTATATGAAAGTGATGGTAAAAGCTCAAAACTATAAAACTCATGAAAAGTTTTAGCCACTGCTAAGTCTACACAATACAACAATTTAAAAAATAAAATATTACCCACAGAAAATATTCCAACTAATTAATTTGATGTTGCCACTTGTAGAAATCATTCCATTCCAAATTGTGTTCAGATCCAAACAAAGCAGTACGGCCTGAACTTCTCTAGCCCAGCACCCTCAGGACCCAACTGGTGCCAAACCAGAGAATTTGCTGAACCGCGGGAAATCATTATTGGCCAGCAGCACTACCAACACTAACACTGCTAACTGGGCTCTTAGAAGATATTTAGGAGTAAGTCAGAGCTAAATAACAGCACAGAACACTGAGGGGCAGGATTGGTGGCTGTAAACAAACTTTGTAGGAATGCAGAAAAGTTGGCCACATCCATTATATCCATGTGGCTAACAGAAATCATGCCAGACCACAGATGTTGTCAGACTAGAGAGGTTCAACCTGTATTACCATAATCATACCTTGGAATGTAGTACAGATGAAGAAATGGGCCATCATTTGTTGCTAAATCAAGATTACCTCAAAACACCATGAATTCTGTTTATGGCTTACTGTGAGGTGTGTAGTTCTACCCCCATTTGTTTGCCAACATACGAGTATCATAGAAACTTCCAGATTATCTAAACCAGTGATATGAAGCTTTAAGGGGAACATTTTCAGATGTACCAAAATTTCATTTTGTACAGGCAGTCCCCGAGTTACGCGGATCCGACTTACATCAGATCCGCAGTTACGAACAGGGTTTGCTCCACGTCTCCCTGGTCTGCTGGAGAGCAGCAGACCAGGGAGATGGGGAACAAAGCCTCTGAGGATGCCAGCAGCGGGTCAGCCACGGCGCGTCTGGGCTGTCCCGCTGCTCGAGTGCTCCGCGGCTTTGCTCTGCGTCTCCCTGGTCTGCTGGTCTGCTGGATACCAGCAGACCAGGAAGACAGGGAGCAAAGTCTCTGAGGACGCCGGCAGCGGGACAGCCCAGATGCGCCGCGGCTGTCCCGCTGCCAACGTCCTCAGAGGCTTTGCTCCCCATCTCCCTGGTCTGCTGGTCACCAGCAGACCAGGGAGACGCGGAGCAAAGCCGCGGAGGACCCGGGCGGCATCTCCCTGGTCTTCTGGGGGGGGGGGAGGCACAGCTAGTACGCCCCCCCCCCCCCAGCAGACCAGGCTTTTCTCCGGATGCCTGTGGTAGAGCAGCTGGGGCGCTGCCGGTTGGTCCCACAGCGCCGCTCTGGGCGCTACTGGACCAACCCGGCAGCACCCCAGCTGCTCTGCCCCAGGCATCCCCAAGTCAGCCGCTGCTGAAACTGACCAGCACTGACTAAAGGAAGCCCAAGGCAGAGCAACTCTGTCCCGGGCTTCCTGGAATCAGCTGCTGATCAGTTTCTGCAGCAGCTGACTTGGGGACGCCTGAGGATCTTAAGTTGAATCTGTATGTAAGTCGGAATTGGCGTCCAGATTCAGCCTGTTGAAACTGATCAGCGGCTGATTCCAGGAAGTCCGGGGCACAGCAACACTGCCTCAGGCTTCCTGTAGTCAGCCACTGGTCAGTTTCAGCAGCGGCTGAATCTGGATGCCAGTTCTGACTTACATACAGATTCAACTTAAGAACAAACCTACAGTCCCTATCTTGTACGTAACCCAGGGACAGCCTGTACTAGGTTTGAGCAAAAGTATAAAGTGGTTCTTCTCTTATTAAAAGTGGTTCACATATTATTCTCTTATCCAATAAGTACGCCTAACCTTTCAGCAAAAAAGTCCATCTGTATAATTTTCAACACCTGGGATTGTAATTAATAGGTCTCATGGGATTCAGAAAAGGTTTATTTTATATATTTGTTTGTTTTTAAAAATTAAATACCAAAACAATTTTGGAATTTCTAGCTGAAATGAATTGGTGGCTCTCAGGACTGGACAGGAGACATTTTATTTTGGCATTTGTGAAACCCCAGTATTTCCTTATAGACAATACTTTAAGAATGGTAATGACTTGTTTTTCCACCAAGAAGAGAACTGTATAGTTCCATAACTACATTTAGCTTGTCTACAGTGTCTGTTTTTGTGAA
The DNA here is from genome assembly GCF_052426305.1 of Pelodiscus sinensis. Classification (NCBI taxonomy): domain Eukaryota; kingdom Metazoa; phylum Chordata; order Testudines; family Trionychidae; genus Pelodiscus; species Pelodiscus sinensis. The sequence continues at coordinate 92,408,497 of NC_143053.1, forward strand.
ACACAGAATTATTAAATTGGTTCCTTTTTGTCCTTCAATATGACTCTTACAAGAACTAGAATATTTTCATCATGTTTTCATTTTAGCAAACCAAACTGCACTAATGTAGTATCCATCACCGTCCTAAATAAATCTTTGGCATAATAAGGGTCAGAATATGCTTTAGACCTTGCTTCAATAAAAAGCAAACTCTTAAGAACAAGAAAACTTGTTAGCATTTTAATTACTGACCCTGAATCTGCTATTTTGCATTACTTGAAAATCTCCAGATTCTTCAACTCAAAAAACATTCATGACACGTTGTCTTCAGTAATCTCCTGCCTAGCTGCAATCATATAATTGCTTTCTGAATACTTTACAAGCAGTGTTTGAAACTAGTTATTGATCCATGCACAGGGACTTTTTATAGTGGAATGGATCACATGCTGTTAAGCTTGTTTTTCTGAATTTGGGAACTACTTGTAGACCTTTAGTGTCAGATGACACCATTAAAATAATTTTGTTCAGTGTCTTTCAACCTTTTTGGTATCTAAGACCAGATTGCTTTCTTACTAAATGGGTTCAAGGAGATTTCAGGGACTGGAACAGGTCTATAGATCAGTGACTGAGAAATACTGATCCTTGTCTAACTTTCTGCACATTGCAGTCCACAGACCCTGACCCATCCAATGCTGATAAGCATTAACTCAAATTTTGGAATGGAGCACATCTATCTATGCCACCAACAGAAGAACCTAACTCATAGGATAACTACTTTTGGTGCTTTCATTGATTTTATAATTAACAGGTCTTTACACAAAATGTTAAAATTATCTGGGACTGGTCTACATTGTTACCTGCACCAATGAAACTACACCAATGAAACTGTCCCAGAGAATTTCTCAAAAACCTCAGTTTATATAGAGCCAATGGTTCAGCTGCTAGACCAACAGTCTGATTCTGCTAGTGAAAAGGAACAAATGCTTCAAATAAAGGCCCAGGAGTCCCTACTGTGAAGAAATGTGGAATAACCTACTCTGAGGGGAAATTAGTTCCTAATTTCCAGTGATTTCTTACACTGGTTTCTTTCAGTGAGGCATGAAGATCTGTAAACCTTATTTAAGAAAACTTATTTAATGTGAGTCAGCATGTTTTCATTACCCATATAAATATAAATCTTCTAAAAATTATATTAAACACTTGGTCTGAATGATATTGTGTAGCAATAAGTAAATTAGTTCTGTCTTTCTTAGGTATTTATATGGCCCTTATCAACATGGTGTCTGAGTGCCCCACCATTATTATAGTATTTATTGTCATAATACCCCTGTTTTGCTGACAGGGAACTGATGAATTAAAGAGTAGCTCTAGAAAGGGATTTAGGCACCTATTTGCCATTTTAGGTAACTAAATTCAACTGCCATTTTTGTTAGCTTAATTAATACTTCTAGCTCCAAATATCTGCTGGAGCACCTTCACAGAACTGCCTAAATCCTGACACCAACAAAGTGCCTACGCTTCTGTAGGATTCTCAAACTAGGCATTTACACATCTAGTCCATCTACAGAGCCTGATCCTGTACCTTTCATCTTCTAAATGATGCCTTTTTTAAAAAAAATCTCTCACTGCTTCTTTTACTTGGTTGTTAAGCCACAGTGACACTTTTTTGTTTCTCTTACTGTGATTTTTTTTAAAAAAATTGGGGTATACATTAAAGTTGAGTCTCTATTATGGCATCTCTGCAAAGTTTCTAATGAGCTTCTCCCATCTATTGTCCCCTTTTTCCCCAAAATTTCCCCAGTTCCTAATGAATCTAAACCCCTCATCCCTACACCATCATCTTGTCCACTCATTAGGATGTTGGAGTTCTGCCTGTTTATCTGGCCCTGCACATGGAATTGGAAGCATTTTAGATAATGGTACCATTGTGGTCCTAGATTTCAATCTGTTTCTGAGCAACCTAAATTTGGCCTACAGGCCCTCTCTCCTATCCTTCCGTATGTCATTGATACCTAAGTGCATCATGACCATGGGTTCCTCTGCAGCACTATACAGAAATCTATCTAGATGTCTTGAGAGATCCACAGCCTTCATACCTGGCAGGTGAGTCATATGGCTTTCCTGGTCATCACAAATCCAGTTGTCTATGTTTCTAATGATTGAATTCACTATTATTAACACCTGCCTTTTCCTAATAACTGGAGTTCCCTCCCAACTAGAGATATCCTCAGTATGCAAGGATACCATATCATCTGGAAGGAGGGTCCCAACTATGAGATCATTTCCCTCTACTCTAGTTAGATGTTCTCCTTCCCTGAGCCTTTCAGCCTCCTCAACACCACAGAGATTATCTGTCCAAGGGTAGAACTGTTCTAATGTGTCCCCAAAAGTATAATCTATGTACTTCTTTGCCTCCTTTAGCTCTTCCAATTTAGCCATCCTGATCTCCAAAGTCTAAATATGTTCTCTGAGGAGCTCCTTGCACCAAATACACACACATGCCACCTATCCACAGGACAGGTAATCATACATGCTATATTGGGTGCAATCAACTGTGTACCCTCTATTTTGCTGCTGAGCTTCTACCTCCATCTTCTTTTTACTCCTAGAGCTAATTAGTTTTTAAATATATTTTAAATCATGTTATTTTGGTTTTAGTCTAATTTAAAGAAGTTTAAAGAATGCCAAGTGCATCAAGCACCCTTCAAACTTTCCCTCTGAACTTCCTTATGAAACTCACTTTAACTGCTCCTGTTCACTACTTCCTCCCCAGCACTATACATAAGACTTAACAAAGTACTGTACACTACAGCTCCTTACTGATCTACAGCCATAAACAGTTTTAGCCTATAGTCAATCTTTTCTACCACATTCATTGACAGATATGTCCCTTGTATCTTCTAATACAATGTTGAGTACAAAAGGGAAAAACAAATGTTTTGTAGGAGGAATTAAAATGGAATAGATCATACTGGATATTTGAGTTAGAAGGATGATTCAAGAACCAACACAGTTGTCCTTTTCACTGTTAGACTGTACACCTCAACAGAATGATTAGTGGCACACGCAACCAAGGGAGTGCACTATAAACAGAATATCAAACTGCACTGAAGTAACATATGGTAAGAAATTCATCAGGTGAACAGGTATTGTCTTAACAAACAAGGAAGCATAGGAGAGGGAAATGTCAATGAAAAAAGAGAGCAACAACACTAGAATGCTCATAACAATAATTAGATACAATATTTGTACTTCTTAGTGAACATCTTATTACTCGATATAGCTTGCCCCTGTTCTTTTCAATTCTCCACTTCATACATTTTTTGAAAAAGCAGACTATTTCAGCTGTGAATTTCAAAGAAGCATGAGGAAGTGGGTATTCAGATTCGTAATGCCTGATTTAAAATGTTGAAACTGAGGCCCTTTAAAGTGGTTTAAGAGTGGATCAATTGTTTTGTTTTGGTTTTGTTTGTTTGGGGTTTTTTGCTTTCTTCATTTCTCTCTATCCTCTAACATTACTAACCTCAACTGCCATTCAACATGTATGAATTTGGCCTCCCAATATACCCGGCATACTTTGGAAACGGAAGCCCAGAAGAACTATGTGATTTGCCCAACATGAAACCAGAAATACATGCAAAACTATAGAATCCAGTTTTCCTGATTATCAGTCCCTCTGCACTAACCTCAACAATATTCTTCCTCTTTCAAGTACACTCTAAATACTTTAACTTTACTCATAGGCTTGGGGCCACTCTTAGTTTAGGAAAGAGTTTTCTGGGTCTCTGTAAACAGAGACAGAAAATCATCCAAATAATGGTTGAATTGTTGACAGGTCAAACTTGTGAATAACCCAATTTAAACAGAAACTAAAAGATTAAATAGAGCAAGAACAAACATATCCCACTCTTTTCTCTGGGGACACCATGTAGGAGATAGAGAAACTTTCAACAAAATTTCTAGAGAATAATTGCATTTCTCTCCAGTCAACGTATCTTTTATTTGGTGTGCTCTTTGCAGCCACTTTGAAATTATTCTAGCAGTTGGTGTTATTTTTTTTATCCTGACTTTCTGTGTGATTTAACTTTTCATGAAATGTTAACCATTTTGATGTCTCAAGTGGGAATAAAAGGAAAACAGCAATATTATAGCACAGTGTTAAATGCTCTCATCTGAAGAGCTCTTATATAGTTTCCACTGAACTTACCATGCTCTACAAATGCTGTTTCCTTTTCTTAGCTATACACAAAAGCTTACAGAAAGTTTGACACTTGAAGGGCAGGTAAAGTATCTTTATTTTCCACATCATCATAATTACAATAAGTATGGGCAAGTAGATTTTGAATCTGACTAATAAATGTTATAGTAACTTTATAAGATTGAGTCTACAACAAATTGTGGGGTTAACTTTGTGTTTCACTGGTACTAAGTCTACCAAAATTCTGGAAATATCTTTGGCCATCCTCAGCCTATGATGCTGGCCTTCTCATAAATAATCCATTGAAGCTTTTCTTTGCATCACATGTTCTGCTCCAAAATTGTCTCTGAGCTGAAATATCACTGACTACTTGTCGTATCAATACACATACTTAACAGAGATATAACTCCATGTTTTCTCTCAATTTTTTTGTGAATTGCCATCACATATCTGAATTTCTCATCATTCCTACATGGACTCCTGTATTGCCCCCAAAAGTGATGTCATATCTGGATTATACACAAGGGCTAAGTCTGGATTGGCATGATTTTCCGCAAATGCTTTTAACGGAAGAGTTTTTCTATTAAAAGCATTTGCGGAAAAGTGCGTCTAGATTGGCCTGGACGCTTTTCCGCAAAAAGCATCCATGCCAATCTAGAAGCGGTTTTGCACAAGAAAGCCCCGACCGCCATTTTTGCCACTGGGGCTTTTTTGCGCAAAACAGTTTTTAGCTGTCTACACTGGCCCTCTTGCACAAAAAAATTTCCGAAAAAGGGCTTTTGCCCGAACAGGAATGTCAAAGCATTTGCGCAAGAAGCATTGATTTTGGACAGTAGAACGTCAGTGCTTTTGCGCAAAATCAAGCAGCCAGTATAGACAGCTGGCAAGTTTTTGCGAAAAAGCGGCTGCTTTTGCAGAAAAATTTGCCAGTCTAGACTCAGCCAAGATATTTCAGGGTATTTCTTCTATGTTGCTTTGGCTAAAATAAAAAAATCTAGCTAGTAATTTGTATTATTTTTAATAATTGTAATGTAATTAGCAAAGACTGTCTATACTCTAAATTAGAGACTTCCATACATATTTCTAAAAGGGATTATTAGATCTATGATTATAATAGCTGGTAAAAAAGATTGTAAATATAGCAATGGAGGAAATAGTAACACAATGATCATTAATTTTGTATTTGAACCAGTATATTGATGTCAAACATGTGAGGTTTGAATTTGACACAAGATAAATGGATTTAATGTAAAATTCAGTGGTGTGTATCAGGTTATTTTTGTTCTCAACAACATAAAGGAAAATTGAAGAGAACCAATAGAAGGAATACAGAATGATCAAAACATTGTTCCAGTTTGTGCTTTAATCTGCATAAGTGAAGAAGATGGAGGGAACATGAATGGAGCCTTTTCTCTAAAATTATTTCTATTCTTGAAGAGTGGTAGCATTTGGTGGACCCTTTCTTCTTCCTCTTACACTAGTATACCCCTTAAGTTACCATTCCAAAGCAAGCAGTACATATTTCCTTTGCAATAAGGGAGAATATTTCTAAAAATCCAACTGTGTATATCACTAATATAACTCCACTGACTTTAGTTGTGTTCCTCCAGCTTCACATTGGGATTTGTGTCAACATCCAGTCCTGACAGGTTAGCCCGGATGGATGTGCTAAACTCACCAAAGCAGCAATGGTGGTCCTTGGATCTGTTCTTGAAGGAACTTTTCTCTCTAAGACAGTTTATCAGGAAGCTCTTGCTATAGCAGAGTGCATCTATTCCTACAGCTTTCTTCATTGAGACAATCAGCATCATAATTTTTAGTAAATAGGTTTTTAATTACTCTCCCTTATTACAAAGGAAATATGCACTCCTTGCTTTGGAAAGATAACCTAAGTTGCTAAGTGGCAGATGGCCAGCTAATGTAAATTCCCGTTGGTTATAAATAGAACTAGGACAATTTACACCAGCTAACAGACTGCCTCTAATATCCTGATACAATATTCACTAAAGTCCCAACGGATTCTTTCCTTTGACTTTAATATGAACTCAAATCCATCTCCAATTGCTCTGAAATATGTCGGGCTATATGTTTATTAAGCAGTGACAGTAAACACAACATCCTCGCAGAAAGGAATGTTTAGTTAAGGAGAGAGAATTCTTTTTTCCATTTTATTTTATTCCTCTATAAAACTGGCAGAGCCAATTAGAGTATTGTGGAGAAAATAGAGCCTGAATTCTGAAATAAAAAACTAATTTTGAAACACAAAGTAAGAAAGTCATCTTCTTAAGAAAAATAAGATTGGATAACAACTATAGTTCCAAAACTCAACACCAATTAAAAATGACAAGAAAAGTCACTGGAAACTGTTAACATTCTAAATAACAGTTTTATAACTAGTCTGTGGGGGAACGTCTATTGTCTGTTGTATACTAGCTGATGAACTTCAAATTACCCTCTAGACAGTCAGTGCATTAAACAGACCGTTTATCAGGAACTAATCTTGCTTTTGAAAGAACAGATCTGGAACATGCATTATAATGTTTCCAAATGCTACGAGACTGTAAATGTATCATCGGTTAAACTGTCGGAGTTGTATTTATCACCTCTGAATAATTTTATGCTAATACTTGCTATTAGGAAATGACATACTTGATTTATTTTAACTCTTTCCTTTTAAGACCATAATGAAAAATTGTTTCTTTATAGTAACCACATTTTTATAGCAAAGTAAAAATAATATTACACACTATCATCTCTTCCAGCTAAAATGAAACTCTTAAGTCTTAATTTATTTTCTTTATTTGAATTTTATAGAAGAAGAAAAGTACTGTATTGAGGGGAAAAAATGGAAATACACTGAAAGCTGGCAGAGAATATTTTCTGTTGTCCAATCCTAAAGCCCTTATTTGGATATAGTAAGCAATTCCCATGTGCTGAATTCTAAGCACACAAGTAGTGTCACTGAAGCCCAATGCACTTAAAGTTAAGCATATGCTTACATCTACATTCTTGTCCAGATAGAATTTATATTAATTCACTGAATAAATAATTATTCTTGTAGGAATAAAGAAAGTTTCTTACGCTATAGTATCTCTTGATAAAAGTGATGGCAGTTATTTTATTAAATACTGTAAGCCTGAGTAATGTCTCTCCCCAATTCTGATGAATCTTCCTGGAAAGAGAGAGAAAGAGAAAAGAAGAAACACTAAGAAGCATCAAACTTCAACTGGCTTTTCACAACACTGCAGGAGGATTTCATGAGAATGTGAATCTCTTCAGAATTGATCAGAACAAGAATCAGCCCCATCTTCAATTCACCCTCCTCCAAGCCATCCTCACCTACTAACTCAAAGTCCTTGCAGAAGTTTTGAAAACAGTAAGGCTGTCATTGGTCTCTTACTAAACAATTCTGACAATATGGAGGGCGGGGATTAGAACACAGCTGGCTACCCTTCCAAAGACAATCAACCATTACAACCAAGGAGCTTCCCCATAAATTTGTCACTTGATATGCATAACTGAGTGGCATCTTGCTTCATAGATGGGCTCCCTAACCATTGATCTCTCTCTCTCTCTCTGTCTCAATCTGTGGTCCAATGATTGTTCCACAATGGATAAATCCTTACATTGAGCAAAAGGGAAAGAATGAGTGTGAGAATGATCCTGTATTCCAGTGGTTAGGATTCCTGCCTGGGGCTAGGTCTCCTGTTCCAAAGCTCTTTTTCATTGTACAATCACAATTAAACAGCCTCAAGAAGAGAGACTGAGGGAACCCCACATCAGAATATCCTATAGGTCAGTGGTTAGAGCATTCTCTAAGAGGAAGGAGATCTCTGTTTTTAAATCATTTTGCTATCTCTGGTAGAGGGTGGAAAATTGAATCTGGGTGTCTCACTTTCCAGGAAAGTGCTATACCCATACGACTGAAACTTAGAAAGTAACCATCAATTCTTACAAATGCATTTTAAAGTGGGATGCAGACTGGTGGCAGCCTCTTAGCATGCCTACTGAATTGGGCCTCGTGAACAATTTAGTTAGCCAAATGCATATCTTTCCCTGATTTGTGAATCACTCATGAGACTGGTGCTCAAATGTCAAGATGGAGGCAGCAGTGTGCATCCCTAGAGAAAGAAAGATAGACTCTGATCATATTTTTCTTTGAAAACATAAACACTGAGTATGTTTAGGCTCCTACCAGGATTATGCAGGAGTACTGTGCAACACAGTGAATCCAAAACTGGGATTTAGATTTTGATGACTAACTTACTTTGTGTGCATTCAACCCCAGCGATTTCCAAATGGAAAAGGACAATGGGGGTACGTCTAGACAGATACTGTTGACAAACCTTCTGTCGACAAAGAGCATCTAGACTACATCCAGTTCTGTCAACAAAGCAAGCCGCTTTGTCGACATGAGAGTGCAGACGCAAAGGACAGTGTAGATGCAATAATGTCTTCTGTTGACAGAACTCTGTCAACAAAAGGCATTATTCCTCATAGAATGAGGTTTTCCACCGTTGACAAAACTGCTGAGTTCTGTCAATGTTATGTCAACAGAACTCGGTGGTAGTGTAGACGCAAGTATAGTTTTGTCGACAAAAGTCCACTTTTGTCGACAAAACCCTGTAGTCTAGACACACCCTAGAAGAATTCTTCTTTTCTTTTTCTTCTGTAGTGGTAGCTTGCAAGGCACATTATTATGCATACGTTTGTGCATAGCATTGATTGTGGAAAATCTAAATCAAAGCAACTAGACATGCATTTAGTTGTGGTTGCTGCTACAGAGAACTCTATTGTTGATAACTCCTATGGGACTGAGAGTCATGTTCTGAATCTGAGCTCCATGAAAGTTTTGTCTACTGTATTGTCAGACCTGTCCTTAGTTTTGGGAGTCTACTAGAATGTAATAGTCATTAGAGGGCATGAATTTGGCAAGTGAAGCAATCTTTCTGATAGCTATGGCTAAGCCCATGGGTGACTTTGAAAAATAATCTGGAGACCCTGAATGGGAGTCTGCAATTAGGTGGAAATCAGTGCAGAGTGGAACCCGGGATAATGTGAATTGAATTGCCGAGCAAACAGGCTGAGTGCCGCACTGAATTACTGGAAACTAATACCACTGTCTCTGTTATACAGGAGAGTGTCATGGACTACAGAACAATCTTCATTACAGAGCCCATTGGGATGCTCATTGCATGAAACCACAAAGGTTATACCTTAGTCAAAAGATATAGCACTTTGTAACACTGATCATTCCAATGAAGTTAAAGTGGAGCAGTCCACTAATCAAAAACATTTAGCATTTCCAATTCACAGTGCCGTTGAGGATACCCTACTAATCTGTCCGAGTGTAACAATGACATTGAAGACACTGCTCAACCCTCATCCTTATGTAGTGACCCATGTCTAAAGCACTTTCTATGAGCTAGAGAGTTTGAAGATCTGTGTGTTCAGCATCTTTTAAATAAAGATCATCCTTTATGTTTGCTACAATAAAGTCGTGACTTTTTTCTATTACGATAGACCCAGTAATATCTGTTTTTTGAAGCCAGCCTTTCCCCAATAATTACTTTTACATGGGTGAAAATAATCTACAAAAGCACTTTTTCATGGTATTATAAGAGGGAAGGGAGGAGAATAAAGTCCAACAAACTGATGACTTGCTTTACTTAAATTTGTTCTTTGTGCAGGTGTCAGGTGTCAGGTTATGGCTATATTGAAGATTAATGGGTGGATGAGATGAAAGAAGGAATTAAAAAAAAACATAGTTTGAGTCACAAATGGAAAGAAAACAAAACAAAATGAAAGAAGAGGAAAACAGCAAAGAAAGCAAGACAAATATTGGAAAGCAATATGATGAGTAACCAGAAACTCAAAAATAGATTTAGGATGAAAAAGTAAATACATATTTTAAATTTCCATCAAGAAGATGGCAGTACATAAAATAAATACTTTTGTCCAGAACAAAATTGAATAAAAATGAATGTCACTAAAGCTGTTATTTTCCATTTAGTGAAAATAGATTAAAGAAATAATATGCATTTATAAAAAGCATTATTTATTTAAGTGCATCAAAGTCCTTTTTTTAAACATACATCCACACCACAATGTTTCAGGTAAATATTAGCCCTTTAAAAGATGGAAAAACTAATAGGGCTAAGGCAAAAATATTTTATCATAATGGTGGTTTTCAGTGTCTAATTTTAGACAACTGAGTTTGAAAATGTTTACTTAAGTTGCACTCCTAGGACTACACAGACAGTCTCAATGGGATTAGAATTCAGGTATCCTACTCTATTTCTATTCATAAATCAAAGCCTCCTTCATATTCTAAATAAATGGTTTTACTGTAAGCGAATCAGTTATTAGTTTTGTATTACTTTTTTATTTTCTGTGCAATTCCATAGATTGATGTATATGACTAGTCTTATAAACATTTTCATACTAATTCAGGGTATGTCTACACTACCCCGCTAGTTCGAACTAGCGGGGTAATGTAGGCATACCGCACTTGCTAATGAAGCCCGGGATTTGAATTTCCCGGGCTTCATTAGCATAAGCGGGGAGCCGCCATTTTTAAATCCCCGCTGCTTCGAACCCCGTGTAGCGCGGCTACACGGGGCTCGAACTAGGTAGTTCGAACTAGGGTGCCTATTCCGAACTACCGTTACTCCTCGTTTCACGAGGAGTACCGGTAGTTCGGAATAGGACCCTAGTCCGAACTACCTAGTTCGAGCCCCGTGTAGCCGCGCTACACGGGGTTCGAAGCAGCGGGGATTTAAAAATGGCGGCTCCCCGCTTATGCTAATGAAGCCCGGGAAATTCAAATCCCGGGCTTCATTAGCAAGTGCGGTATGCATACATTACCCTCCTAGTTCGAACTAGGAGGGTAGTGTAGACATACCCTCAGTCTTTAAATTGAAAGTTATTACTGACATATTCATCCATTTCTAAGGTTCCTGTCTTTTTAGCACTGGGAAATACATTATGAAATGAACTTTTCAGTTCACCACTCAGCCCTTTTAGGATTAACATGACAGTAAGACCATAGGCCATAGGAGGGACAGTAATGAACCCCCTTCCTCCTCCTCAGGTCAGTGTGAAATATAGAATACTGTGTAACCCACAGGGTCTTGTATTGAGAAGCAACACATAGGGGATGGATGATCAAGAAATTGACATAACAAGAGAGAAGAGTATGTTTGAATTGGCCTGGAGGGGGGAAGTTAGTCCAGATCCTATTTAGCAAGTAGGGAAATGGGAGAAGTAGGCGAGTGAAAGCTTTCTGTAAGGGTGAGAATAAGCAATTGTAAGTGGGCCTGTACAAGGCTGAAGAGAGAATGATAGCCAAGTACAGGATGCAGCTGTGTGGACATTTGCTAGGATGGAGGGAGGTGTGGGAGAGTCTCTTAAGAGTTATATCAGAGTGGCTTTGTGTCCCACCAACTTGTTAATGCAATGTTCCAGTGATTAAGTGGCACTCTGCCCAAGGGTAGAGTAGAAATCTATTTTAGTTCCATGAATGTTTCACAGAGTAGCATTGTTCTCTAGCTTGAGGAGAGCAATACCCTGACTGAAGAGATATGTTTGTAGAGGATTGTAATTTAGAGATGCTCCCTCCTAAGGAATGTGGTGATGTGTTGTGAACGTGGGAATTGGGCACATAGGTTGGCTGTATGCAGCAGTTTACCAGAGATACTCTTCAACTTGTTTTATTAACATTTTATTCCTTTCTCATTCACTGACTTAATGAACCCCAAGATCATCCCACTTGCCTTTGTTTGCAAAACTTTGATGACTGGGGCCATGACAAAAGTCTGTTTACTGCATTTCCAATTAATGGCATTGGCACACATTTATAGCGGGACTGCGGCAAGCAAATAAAACAGTAAACATTGCATATTCAAAAGTAATGTGAAAATGCAAAATTCCCACTTACTCCACCCTGCTGCAGCACCCCTCTAGGATTCTCAAAAAGTACAAATTAATGCTTGTTTCATTCTGAAAGCACCAGCAGACTTTTCACTGTGAAACCTGGGAGTGCTATAGCACCTGCTGTATCCCTACTTCCCACACATATTATTTCTAGTGCCCTCACCCATGCCAAAGATCAAGTCCAGTTTATATCATACTGTAGGAGAGGAGCCATTGACCCTCCCGCTAGACAAATCCCATATTTTAGAAGGCTATGGCGTCATGAGGCATCAGGTTAGAAACATCATTTGCATGAACGTTGAAATCCTTCCAAGAAGATGGATCTCAGGGATCCCAGTACCAGAAGTAGTGCAATTGCTTCGGAAAAGAATGCTGTGGGGCTATAAGGTGGCATGTATTCCACCAGAGCCTACATGTGTTTCATCACGAGACATGAACACACTTGTATATATCAATCCTCATAATAGGACCATTCACACATTGCGGGTGGGTTGAATAGAGACCAGAGTTGCACTTTCTCTCTAGCCACCTGTGGGTTCTTGCGTCACGAGGTTAAGTGGTGGAAAGAGCTGTATCAACACAGAGCAATATGCATAAACCTGTCTGGTATCAGAGATATGATCCAGGCTGGGGGTTTCATTGATAATCAAAGAAGCAGAGATGATGGATTTACTAATGATCTTTCCATAGTCAGCAGGAGTCAGAGTTTCAGTTTGCAGGAATGAACAGCAAAAGTATGTCCCCGGACCCCCAGTTTGGAGCTTGCTTTCTTGTGATTCAGTCAGAAACAAACCTGAGGAAATCATAATATTCCCATGTCTATCAAATCACCAGTGTGTGTGTGACAGTAATGCTTTATTGTCTTGTTGAGTTCACCAACTTGGTCCCCTCTGTTTCCTGACTAGTTTAGAAATCTAAGGGTGCATATACACAGCACCCTTACCTTGAAATAAGCTAGGCATTTTGTGCTATGCAAATTGTGCAGCTTATTTTGATGTTGTTTCAAAATAGCTTATTTCAAAATTTGGCGCTGTCTATACAATACCAAATTTTGAAATAAGGCGCTATTCTGAAATGTCCCTTATCCCTCATGCAGTGAGGTTTACAGGGACATTGGAATAGTGAGCCTGTTATATTTTGATATAATGGGCTTGCTCTTAAGATGTGGAAAAACTGTTTCGGGATACTGGAGGTATCCTGAAATAGTTCTGCTGTGTAGACATAGCCTAAGACTCGCTGGCTGTGTCTAGACTGGCAAGTTTTTTTGCAAAATCATCTGCTTTTGCGGAAAAACTTGCCAGCTGTCTACATTGGCCACTTGAATTTCCGGAAAAGCACTGACGATCTCATGTAAAATCATCAGTGCTTTTCTGGAAAAACTATGCTGCTCCCGTTCAGGCAAAAGTCTTTTTCCGAAAGACTTTTGCGCAAAAGGGCCAGTGTAGACAGCACAGTACTGTTTTCCGCAAAAAAGCCCCGATCGCCTTTTTCATTCTAGATTGACCACGGACGCTTTTCCACAAAAAGTGTTTTTGCAGAAAAGCATCCTGCCAATCTAGATGTGCTTTTCTGAAAATGCTTTTAACGGAAAACTTTTCCGTTAAAAGCATTTTCGGAATTCATGCCAGTGTAGACGTAACCAAAATGAGGAACATCTCATCAATGGGGCACCTTAGTGAATCACTGTGTAGTAAAGTAGTCATCACAGGATAAATTAAGTTTACACATGCTCCAAGTCCAAGTCTTCCTTCTTCACTTCCTGTTCAGTCACTGGAAATTTCTTTTTCCCCTTCCCACTCTGTTCTGATGCCTTTGAAATAACCCATCTTTCCCTTGTGTAGGTTTATTGTGGGTTGACCTATTTTTGTTCCATTGAGTGGTCCCTTTACAAAACACTGAGTATGAGAAATTAATTATTTAAAATATATTTCCATGTTTTTTTCATGGGTATGTCTACGTGTACATATATGCATGTATATTTAACGACAATAGATACACAGAAAAATAAAAGAAAACACTTTTATAATTCACTATTCATTTCACTCAATACTGCTGGAATAGGCCACCACATTGTTGTTTGTTTTTGTTTTTGTTCTCAATTTATATATTGATGATATTGCTTAATTAGTTTATAAATTCGTTATTCAGATATTGGTGGGATCCAGGTAATATTTATAATTACTGGCTAATGCAAAATGAGTATTTATACTACTGATCATACTTCTTTGGATTAAGTAAGCATTTTTTGCCCTATATGGAAACTGATTTTATGGCTTTTTACTTTAAAAAAATCCTTCAGTGATGTCATCCCTGTGAGCAAGCAATATAGTGTGCTTTGTTGGTTTGACAGCTACTGAATGCAAGTAGTTAGAGAGATGACATGGAACAGGATGTCCTTTAGCTTCAGAACTCTGTTCCAGAACCAAATGTTAGATGTCATTATACTCACATATAAATAAGTTGGAAAAATAAGTTGTCTATATGCAGATGTTATTGTTTTATAAAATAGTGGGTAAGATTCTGACTACTAGATAGATTTATTTGAGAACAAATATATGGATTACAAATCTAAAGGTCATGCTTCTTTGGAAGTCACAAAAATAAAGTGCTTTTAGGAGGATGCAATTCAGATATAAATGTTGCAGCATATTAGAAGAAGTAACAGATGAATACTGTTATTTAAAATTTTATACATTGGGTTAGATCATGATTTATCTTCTAATTATAGCAAACTAGTTTAAAGTTTAGTGTTACTTCCAAGAATGAATCATATTTTATCTCTGCCTCTTAAAGGAACAGCTGATTGATGACTCTTATTAGTTGGCTATTGTGAGCAATTACTGCATTCATAACAACCAATTACAATGTAATTCAAGTTGGGAAATATTGCCTTGCATACCTAAGCTACTGGAGCATTTCACTCTAGAGTTAACTTCATTTTGACACTGTTGTATATCTTGTCTATATCAATTTGTTAACTTTGTAAACAAGATGAAAGGCGTTCTGTAATGTGTGTTATGTTTTGTTTGTTTGTTTCATTTGTGTCCATCTTAGCAGCTCTTTGAGCAAATGGAAGAAGGTACAGTAGACTTCAGATAATCCGGCACCTTTTGGACCAAGGTGGTGCAGGATTATAAGATTTGCCAGAGAATCAGGACGTCCAGCCCAGCTACAGGGCTTAACAGATGGCCAGGACACAATCTCCCTCCCTCTCCCTTCCCCTTTCCTCTTCGAGTCTCTCTTCTCAGTGCTGTAACCTCCCTCTCCCCTCCCCTTTCCCCTTTGCTGAAGCAAAACACTCTTCTCCATACTGTAACATGATCCCACTTCCCCCCCCCCCCAACCTTACGCTCCATCTGGTTACAGCCAGCACGTGTACTGAGCGGCAAGCTTTTTAATCAGCTGGTTGGGAGCCCTTGGCATTTTGATGCCGGAGTATCGGGAGTGCCGAACAGTTGGATGCCGGACTATCGGAGTTTTACTGTATCAAACCACTACACCCTCCTTCCCAAAATTCCTTGCAACTGTTGGTACTTTCTATATCAAATATAGAAAGTAACAACAGTCTCCCTAGGAAGTGTGTTGTGACATGTCAAACCCAAGAAATTCCAGTTGTTTTGTTCAGGATTCAAATGTTGGGGGCTTATGTGATATAAATGGAACCCCTTATGCTTTTGAAATTTGACTGTAACTAACTATTATTAAGTATGGTGCTGGATTAGATGTGATGATTCCAAGACAGAGAGGAGAGACCTTTGAAGTGGGTCTGAGCGACTCCCTACATTTTAGGAAAGTTCAGATCCAAGACTTAATTTAATACTTACGTAACTTTAAACGTAGAAGCCTTCCCATCAACTCTAACTCCCATGCTTAAAATCGGGCACAATATCTGATCTGAGCCTAGTCAAGGCTTCAAACATTGCATCGGGGGGGGGGGGGGAGGGGAGGAATTTAAAGGAGATGGTTTTATGGAATATTGATTCAATTTTTTCTAATCCTCTTTTAATTATAATTTTTCCAGTCTAAAATGGGGATTTACAGCGGAATATAAGGCAGTTAGGCACTTCCAAACTAATTGAAATTCAGTGAGATTGGAGCGACCTCACTGCATTGAAAAAATTTTGAAAAATCTCAGCCCTAAAAAATAAACGGCTCAAGTTTCACGGGAAAGAAACAAAAAGCGGTATATCAAATCAAATTATGAACATGCAGATTCACAATATATACTTGTAAATACTCAGAAACATGAAAGTGTTATTTTAAGTCTTCTTACTTAGCTTGACTGTGTGAATAACTATACAAAAAAGATTATTTTAAAAGGAACAATGATTGTTTGAAATTTCAGAGCCTTTCCATGATTTGTCAAAGTGACAGTGAAATGGATGTATAAATAATTGAATCATTCCCAACCACATTGTGACTGACATGCATTTAAAATATTCTGACTTCATCTGTCATTTCACATATTTTTACGTTCAATTTGTTTAATTTTATAGTTTATGTGGCTGTGGCTGTGGCTGAATCAAAGATGCTGATGGTAAATTCTGAACTATATTCCTGGGTGCTTGGGGTAGGGCAGTGAAATTCACCATTTCTGAAAATTTAGGTTAGAAAATAGATTCTGCTCTTTATTTACTTAAGCAACCCAACAGGATTAATACTATACCAGTTGGAACATCAGTGCCTTGTACTACTAACTCAGGGTATGTCTACACTGGGGAGTTATTTTGAAATAACTTATTTTGAAATAACAAAGTGAGCGTCCACACTGCCAAACCTGTTATTTTGAAATAATAGGCTTGTTATTTTGAAATAACAACTCCTGCTTGTGAAGAGGAATAAGCTTATTTTGAAACTATTTTGGGAGTTATTATTTCAAAATAACTTATTTTGAAACAACCTGGTAGTGGAGACGTAGCCTCAGACTCTGCTGTTCCTCTCAGAAGCTGAGAAGAGTTAATCTTTTGCCCTGTACCTTCATTGGTCCAAGTTAGAAAGTGAGTTCCAGAGTCTGCACAGTCCCCTAACTTCGCTGCAGAGCTAATAATTCATTTGATTGGAACCTGGATTGGCCTTCCCTGAGTGTGAGCATTCCCATAGCAAAGTCCCACCTGTGTAAACAGTGTTTATGCACTGTCAAACAGGCAAAGTGTTTATGCACTGGTAAACAGTGTTTATGCACTGGTAAACAGGCAAAGTCCTACCTGTATAATCTGTTTATGCACTCACTCTTGTTGGTCTGAGGGCATATTCCATGGGTGTTTGTACTGATGTGATCCAGCATTCTTTCACGAATCAATTGTGGAAAAATCCGTCTTTCCTCTATGGAAAGGTATTGAAGGGCTGTTAGCACGCATGAGATTTAGCTTGCATCCTCACTGTGAAATAACCAGGTTCCAACCAGAATTTGAGTTAACATTGGATCTAATCCCCTGCAGAAGTGTAAATCAATGTGCACTTGAGTCACTTTCAAATACACATCACAGGCTTTTCTGTGGGGATGGTTTGGCACTTAAAGCTAGAATCTGGGCAAAAGCCTGTGTTAACTGTGCAATGTACTATACTCTGAGAATGGCTTGTCAAAACCAGATAAGGTTATATCTTGGTTAAATTGGAGTGCCAGGTAACTAGCTTCAACTACTTCAATTTATTTCCTCTTTGGGCCTATCACACAAACAATGCTGGTGTTTTCTTAGCAAGCCATTATATAAAATCTGTTAGAGCAGAACTATTTAGGTCAATTTAGTAAATTAAACCTCCAATAATTGCTGAAATACTTTGGCTTATATGGATCTAAATAATTAGCACTTTCCTCTACCTTTCCCTCTTCTAACCCTAGGGCTGTGCCTACATTGGCACCCCTTTCCGGAAAAAGGATGCTAATGTAGACTTCGGAATTGCAAATTCCGCGGGGGATCTAAATATCCCCCGTGGCATTTGCATTTACATGGCTGCTGCTTTTTTCCGGAGGATTTCTTATTCCTAGACGTGATTCTCCGGAAAATAAGCCCTTTTACAGAGGATTTCTTATTCCTACTTATCCCCAAGCCGGAAAAAAGCGGCAGCCATGTAAATGCAAATGCCATGAAGGATATTTAAATCCCCCGCGGAATTTGCAATTCCGAAGTCTACATTAGCATCCCTTTTCCGGAAAGGGGTGCCAATGTAGACGCAGCTTAGATGTCTAACCCTAGAAGTATTGCAGCACTAACCAACATATTTCTTGCTTAAAGCAAACATGGCACGTTACAACCACTGAACATACGCTTCAAGGTAAAACACTCTTTGTAGCCTTTAGCAGACAGCATACCACATACTTCATTTCACTGATTCCAAGATGTGAAATATGCACAGGAAAAACTGTCTTGGTAATTTTTATTGAATAAAATCTTATTAAAGATGGAAAGCAGTACAATAAATAATTGTAACCTTTGCCTGGCACAGCTATTGGCTGTGTTAAGGCCAACATCTTCTCAAGGGACTACAGACAATCTTGGCACTAATTACCATTGGTCTATATGAAATGTTAAATGTCTAAGAATTAATGAAACAAATCCCTTCTTATAATCTAATGTTTCAAGAGTTATGTCATCCTTAAATGCTTTAGTTGTTCTATTGATAAGCAGTGAATTGAGAATGTATTTTAAAACTACTCGTCCCTTCTTTTCCCTGAGAATGATAAAGAGCGTAATGTAAAACACTGTAGTCTTATATTTGGCTTTTATTTGATAAGGGACACTCAACCAAGGGCAAATCCACACATTAGAATGTTACTAACGTTTGAGAATTGACTGACACAGCATTGTAAAACAGTTTGATCTTTCCAGTCACTTACAAAGCCATCAATCCTAACACAAATGGACACTGAGATGAAGCATCCAGGCAAGCGTGGAAAATGGCACCTTGTCCCTGTCATAGTTGCAGTGAGTAGATAACTTTGGGTAGGCCTGAAGTCATATGTTATTCCCCTGGGCACAGCCAAGTTTCACTGGAAACAGGATTAGAGTTGTACTGAATTTGTTCAGTGAAATACAGGGAATTGCAAGTCCAAACATACTGGTATTTGATAGCACTATGTATGCCTGGTTTCTCTAAACTGGCATACTGATACCATGGTTAATGGCACAAAAAAAGAGCTTATAGGACTATGAAAATCATAGATTGAAATTAGCTTTTGGATCATATAATCCTTCTCCTTGCCAATGTAAGATTCTTCCCTACAATATCATCTACTATTTTCCACCAGATAAGTTGTATATTTCTAAAACAACTAGGATTTTGGTTTGGTCTTCACTTAATTTTGCCCAGTTATGTGAACATTCACCGTGGTATCAGTATGCCAGTTTAGAGAAACCAGGCATACATAGTGCTATCAAATACCAGTATGTTTGGACTTGCAATTCCCTGTATTTCACTAATCTTAAATATTGTCCCTGTATTAGACTGGAAACAGGACTAGAGTTGTACTGAATTTGGGTTTTTTTAGAAATATAAAACTTATCTGGTGGAAAATAGTAGATGATATTGTAGGGAAGAATCTTACATTGGCAAGGAGAAGGTTTATATGATCCAAAAGCTAATTTCAATCTATGATTTTCATAGTCCTATAAGATCTTTTTTTGTGCCATTCACATGTCTAATCTTAAATATTTTAGTAATCCCAATATTTATGCAGAAGTAGGCTTATTTATTAATGTTAGCCTAATATTAACAGAATATTATTTAGGCATAGGTTCTCAAACTGCAGTCTATGGAGACATAGCTGGTAATGATGCTGGGAAGTCTTGGTTTCAGCTGCTAAACAGCTTAGATTGCTAAAGAGGCACTGAGAAAATGCAGGGAAGGAAGCAGAAGTGTGTGAAGGTCAGGCATAGTGAGGCATAAAGCCTGAAGGATGATCCAAAGAAGCATAATTAATCAGCAAATCAGCATGGAGGAGAGAATAGTCAGAGTGAGGACTGTGGAAAACACTCTGACATCAGCCTCCATTGCAGAACCAACTGAGACAGCTTCTGTATTTGTTGATTCAAGCTATAGTGTTTCTTTGGCCAGTGGGCCAAACAGTAGAAGCGGTACCAGTGGTTCCTCCCTGGAATATTTCTTTTGCTCACATAATTTGGGGAAGACACATGGGATGTTCCAAAAGTCCTCATGCCAATGGGAGGAGAGGCCACTCTTGCACAGTTCTGAATCTGGGAGATACAAGGGGAAAGAGATACTCCTGTTTGGGCCCTGTTTTCTCCTCTCTCATCAGTGCTGTGGTACTATCTGGGACTATTTCTGTGTCCTGTCTTGCTGACTTGAGAGTTTCCAGCATTTGATCAGGTATCTGGATGGAGCACACTGAGATGCTCAGGGCAGACTGCAAGAAATAGAGCAGACAGTCCCCAAGACTGGTGGTTTATTCTATAATTAGATTCACCAAACAAGTATCACAAGGAGACCCAATGATGGGGAGGCAAAGGGAACAACTGCCTATAGGGTCCTAGCACCTTATAAGGGCCCTGGGGTCCTGGTTGCTGTCACTGTAGCTCTGCTGAAAAACATTTCTTCATTCAAAAGTCACTTTTGATATGTCCCATGCAGGTTCTCGGGTGGGGTTACTGGGCCCCAAACCTGCATGGGACACATCAGAGGCATCTTTCAATCAAAAAACACTGCTGAGACTTTCCCCAGAATAGCAGTGAAGGGAAGGGAGACATGACACAACTGCCTCAGGGCTCACCTGAGAAGGTCTCATGGATGGGGATGGGCTGGACCAGGCTCCTCTGGCACAGAGGTGGGCATTTGGGGCTTCTCAGGGTGGGAGAATGGTCTTGTGGCCCTGTCCAAGGAAGGGGGTAGGGACTACTAATTTCTTCCTTGGGGCCTAGAATTGTTGTCAGTGGGCCTGATCACACTGGTTAAAAGAAACCAAACAAGGTCCTTTCTAGTCTTTAACTCCCATCTACACAGATAAGTCTGATATAACAGGGGGTTACTGAATACCTGATTCATTATATGTGAGGTTCACCCGTCCCAAAGGACCAGACACTTAATTCCAGGTGAACAGGAATGTCAGATCTTATCCAAATATCATGCTGTCAGCCAATCCTTGGTAACTAAACCTAAGATGGATTGTTAAAAGGAAAAAGAAAGACAGGTCAGAATCCAAAGATCATCTTAGATATAAAGTCTGTAGTTTTTCCATACATTTTCCAGGGTATTCCAAAAAATTATTTGAAAGATCTCCATCCTATGTCTGACACTTTCCCTGTTCAAAATATAAGCTGACTGGAGAAGATTGGATCAGGCCTAAGGCTTCTTTATATAGCTCCCTAAGAAGCTGACAAGTCTCCTTACAGAAATTGACACAGTGGGCCTTCCCCAGAGGAATAATAAGCAATGCAGACCACCAGTAGGCCATTACTTTAAAGTTAATCTTCTGAGTGTTATGCATATGTAGGTAAACTAGTTTGTCATTCACATAAGGCAATTAGCCACTCTTCCATTAAAGCATAGATGGTTAAGCTGCAGACAATGTAGCTAATATTATTAGTTTCCTGCAGTATCTTACATCTTTGATGTTAAGGTTAACTGAGCCATTCACACACACAATGTAAGGTAATTAAGACGTAAAAGGCAATTAGCATCTACAGGCCTATCTGGATACATTGTTAAACTTCTAACAAGATATAGGTAAGCATAGACACTTAGCATGTACCCTTGATTTCTATTACCCCAAATGATTGCTAGTGTAGTACAGATCTTTGAAATTAAAGTCAAGTGTTTTGATTAAAATTGTAATGCTTCCTGTTTAGATATTATAATCATATATTGATTAGCTGGTCTGCCAAGGTCACACATCTCAAATAAATCCTTTGACAAAGAGTATCTACACTCCTGCAAAGATGTTTTCTGTTGGAATGCATCTGTGAAGTGAGGGGAACGAACCCATTAAGGCATAGAAAATGCATCAAAATGTGAACAAAAGTGAGAGATCAGTGATTAAGCATTTACATGTGAAGAGAATTGATACTATAAAGGAAAGAAGAGGATGAACAATACACTGAGGAAGAATATTAATGGGTGTAGGAGGATGCCCAATACTGTCTGTGAATAAAGAATGGAAGCAGTGGAACAATTAAGCTTTCATGACACTCAGGGCAGAATTTGAGTGAAATGGACATTTTAGACATTTTAATCAATTATTCAACATTTCTCCTAGTGATTTAAGGTTTATAAAATATGTATTTTTAAATTTTGATCCTAGGTAAGTACACGAGGAGTACAGCTAGTTTGGATTAGGAAGCCTAATCCGAACTAGCTACTCCATGCCGCGTGTAGCCGCGTGGCACGGGGTTCGAACTAGCCGGCATTTAAAAATGTTTATGCTTATGCAAATGAAGCCCGGGAAATTCAAATCCCGGGCTTCATTTGCAAGTGCGGTATGCCTACATTACCCTCCTAGTTCGAATTAGGAGGGTAGTGTAGACATACCCCCACACTCCAGGCTCCTTGTCCCAATCTATTTCATCCACCAACACCACACATCCCAGAGGCTATTTCTAGACTGCAGGCTTCTTTCGGAAAAAGCTTTTCTGGAAGAGATCTTCTGAAAAACTTCTTCTGAAAGAGAGCATCCACACTGCCAAAGCGCATTGAAAAAGCATTCTGCTTTTTTGAAAGATAGTGTCCACACGTAATGGACACTATCTCGCATTTAAGCTGTGATTACTATGGGCAGAGTGGTCACCAGGGTACCTGTGCTTTTTCCTCTTTCCTCTTCTTTCAAAAGAATTCCCTCTTCCCTGTTGACACACGCCTTTTTCTGAAACAGCTCTTTCAGAAAAAGGCTTCGTCCTCGTAGGAAAAATCCTCGGAAAAATCCTTTTTTCCTCAGAAAAATCCCTTTGATCTTTTTTAGAAAGAACATGATTGTAGTGTGGACCTAACTGAAGGGTTTTTGTTTTTTTTTAATGTCTGTTTTTCAAAAGAAAAATACCTCTGTAGTGTAGACATGAACCTAGTCTGGTACTTTTCTCTATATCTATTTGAATCGGGCAACTTCCTCCTCCATGTTGCCTATGAGCCTGCAGGAGAAGAAGCACTGAGAAGTACAGGAGAGATAATATTTCTACTCTCAGTTCAGGGTCTGGCTTTATAGCAGCCCCTGCCAACTACTGACAGCTATTGCATGACGTTGTTTTCTCCGCTCCTGCAGTCATGAAATGGAACACAATCAATGAAAACATAATCTTTGAAGAGTTTAACTGCAAAACTCTAACAAATTATCTCAGAACATGGAATGGAACACTGAACTCTATTATACCGTTTAGTCAGCTCACAAAAGCTGATTATGGCTGTGAATTAAAGCAGGGGTGGGGAACCTCAGGCCCAGGGGCTGGATCTGATCCCCAGCTTGCTTGGATCCAGCCCCAGAAGCTCAGGGCTTCCCCCTCCCCAGCTTTTGGGAGCCCGTGATGGGATGCCCCCCACCCACTGCCCCACCGCAAACATGACTAAGCGGGGGCACACAAATGTGACTAGGGTCTGGTGTGTGAGGAGAATGTGAGGAATGTCTTTCTCTTTCTCAGCTGTGGACTACATTAGTGAAGGTTTTGGGAGTCTTTTTTTTACTGATTTTTCTGTGGATCAGTGGCCCCTGACCCAAAAAAGGTTCTTTGGGTGCCAAAAATCTATTAGAATTTTCTGAACCTTAAAAAGAGACTAGCACTGAAAGTTGTGAGGATCTAATTGTATCTGGCACTTTGACTAATTTCTATGGGTTCATCACAAATGCTGAATATTTTCCCACTACGTTTATATCTACTTTTTTATAGTTTGTATATTCCCACATCTCTTTGTTTATTGTATTCCTGATAGAATGCAGTTGGAGAGCCCTGGACACAGCATACTCACAGTTATTTAATAGCTGCCATTTGATTTGGTGTAACTTTCAAAATAAAATTATTCCCTAAAAAGATTCAGGGCAAGATTCACGAAAGACACCGAAGTGTGGCAAAGCTGAGTGTTGTAGCATGTAATTTTTGTGTTCCTGCCACCTAGTAGAATTTAGAGCCCTGAAGACGAGCTCTGTAGAAGCTCAAAAGCTTGCCTTTCTCACCAATAGAAGCTTGTCCAATAAAAGATATTACCTCACCTACCTTATCCCCCTGAGTAAGGTACCCAGACTCCCTCTAAAATGCATGGAGAGAGTTAGGTACCTAAGAATGCAATTCACAAAAGATAGCAAGCTGAGTGGAGATCTGCTTTAGTTAGCCAATAGGAAATGCTGAAGATAAAGTGTGGCCTAAACCCTTAGGGATTTCGTTACCTATTGCCATATGGGATTCACAACATTGAACCCTCTCCTGGTTTTAGACACCTAAGCCAGTTCTGCTATTTTTCAAGAAAATCAGGAAACTCCTTTATAACTTTTACCCCACTATGTCCTCCCTTCAAATGTTTATCAGAGTCCCGACTTCCCAGGAAAAAGCCGAAATACTTTGTTGCTAGATGTACACATTTACATTGAGCCATACATTGTTTGCTGGAGCCCAGCATACCAAGTGACCCCAACAGCTCTATATCACTGACTCCTCCTTGTCATTATTGACAACTCCCCAGAGTTTTGAGCCATCTGCAAACTGCATCACTGTTGATTTCATGTTTTCTTTCAGGCAGAGCCTGTTGATTTAAAAGGGCTCGAAGCTCCAGGCCACCTCTGCAGCTACCATGATGGGAGCAGCAGCTGGAGCCCTTGGCCTTTTAAATCACTTCTGGAGCCCTCTGGGGCATGGTCAAGGTGGTGCTGAGAGCTGCCTGGGGAAGATTA
This sequence comes from Pelodiscus sinensis, assembly GCF_052426305.1. Lineage (NCBI taxonomy): Eukaryota > Metazoa > Chordata > Testudines > Trionychidae > Pelodiscus > Pelodiscus sinensis. Next base: position 92,433,426 of record NC_143053.1, read on the forward strand.
GCTCTGCCTCTTCTACCCCAGCCTCCAACCATTCTGGGGGCTCGGAGCCAAGCCCCACCTCCAAATTGACAGACCCCCCCAGTAAAGTCTGTCATTAGCCCTGCTTTCAGGTCGTTACTAATGTTAAATAATGTAGGGCCAAGAATTAATCCCTGCAGGCCCTCACTAGAAGCACAACCAATTCAATGATGATTTCTCATTCACAGTTAGATTTTGAAAGCTATCAGCTCGGCAGCTTTTACAGTGTGTCCTGTTTATTGTACATCTTTTAGCTTTTTAATGAAGTAATCATGGGGTACCAAGTAAAATGCCTTATCGAAATCTAGATATATTCTATCAACTTGTCATCTCTTCAAATATAGATAGATAGATCCAGTAAGTCTGATAGGATTTGTTTTCCAGGAACTCATATTCACTGGCATTAATTATATTATCTTCCTTTAATTCTCTGTTAATCAAGTCCAGTATCATCCACTCCATTATCTTGATCAGGGTCGATGCCAGACTGAGAGACCTATAATTACACAGGTCATCTGTTAACCCTTTAAAAATATTAACATAACGTTAACTTAGTTCCAGAAAATCAATGTTAAATAGTCCAGTGAGCACCTCAGCAAGCTCTTTTAAAACTCTTGAATGGAACTCATCCTGACCTACTGATTTAAAAATATCTCATTATAGTACCTGCTGACTAACATTCTTCTGAGATACTAATGGAATGCAAAGAGGGCTGTCATATAATATAAGTACATCACCTGTCCCCATCCCCTCCAAACAGAACAGAAATTGGCATTGAAAACTTATGCTCAACCAGAATTATAATTGATAATACTACCATTTCAATCTGGTAATTGTTCTTAGGGTACTATTTGTTTCTAATCAACTTTAAAAAACTTGTTGTCCTTAAGCTTGCTAGGCAGAGATTTCTCCTTTATTCCCTTTCTTTCCAATATTAATTTTTATCAATTCCTAGTTTCTGATTTATATTTATTGCTATCATTTTGCTTTCTTCCATTTGTTACATATAATTTTTAAACTTTTATAGTTAAAAATATATTTTTTCTGATCTAAAGACTTAAGTATTCATTCATGGTCAAACAGGAGAGACCTACTCCAAAATAAATCAAAGCTTAGAGGGAAACATTGTCTGGGGACATGTGAGACCCAAGTTCAAATCTCTGCTACCAAATTGAGTTTCGGAGGTGAGATAGTTGGATAAATGTCTAGACTGAAAAGCCCACTAGGAGTTAAATGTCGGAGTTGTGTATGCCCAGCTACCAAAATATAGACACGCTGAAGACTTTACTGGTAGAAATGTAGGTGTTGAGGTGCCTGACCAGGCATTTTGTGAATATCATTGGCACCTAAAATAGCAGTTAGGCTCTGAAGTCCCTTTGTGAGTATGTTCCTTTGGTATATAGTGCCCATTCATCCTCTGTCCAAATAGATCTGTATGTTTTTGTGTTTTAATATAGTTAAATTTTGGTTATAGCATTCCTGCCTCATTTAGTTGAAACATAGTCATCAGATAATAGTCCTCAGGAATGCAAAGGTTCAGAAATATTGTACCATCTGCCCTTTCTGCCTTTTTCTCAACTGTGCTACTTTTTAAATCTAAAAGCCTCACATACACTATATATTAAACCAACCATAATTTAGCTGAGAATAAAAACATGAATATTTCCTTTGGCTAAATACTTAGCCATAGTTGTGTCTCTCTGTAGTGCTTTTAGAGTTGTTAAAATCTTCATCTTACAGTCAGGGTTCTCTAGGGATTGTGAATGCCCCACTATTGCAAAATCCCCAGGTTTACAAATGATTTATTAAAGGGGGAAAATGCAGTACTCCTCCACTCGCTGTGGGATGGGATGAAACAAGTAAAAGGTTCCCTCTCCAGAGATGCTAACATTCAGCTTAATGTGTCTATTTGAGAACATCCTGGACTCAAATATAAAATCTCTGTAATGCAAGATTTCAATGAGATTCAAAGTGGGTTTTTTTCCCCACCTGCAGGCTTATGTTAATCCAGTCAGTAAAGCCAGTAATTTATTGAGCACACAAGTATGGTAGTCATTTGGGTTGTCTGTGTTTGCTTTGCTTTTGTAAACTACATTTAATGGAGAGTGATCTCCTGTGACAGCAACTGTATCTCACTGTAGGAAGTGTGCCATGAAAATCCTCAAGTTCTCTCATAACAGGCAAGGAAATGAGGATGCCTCCCTAATTACAGACTTCTTTCTGCTTATGTGGCAGCAAATCAAGTCAGAGAAAACAGCACACCCATAACATGAAACTCTGAAACAGGGATATCCCACATTAGGTAGAGGAAATATCACTGATATCCATAAGAGAGAGGAGGAAGTGAAAGCTGTTTTTCAAAATGACGTTTGAAGTCTGAGTTTAGTAAGTAAAAGGTACCAATACTGCACTATGGGAGGAAGCTTTTTATTTATAATCATTATCTCAGGACTGGAGCAGCACATAAAAATACTGCAGACACTCCCTCTGCTAACTGATTGGACTGTCCTGGACAAGATTCACAATTGAAAAAGGCAATCTGAATCCATGTCTCAGATTATTATGATTTTAAATTTGACATAAGACAGTTCTGTGAAAACAAAGAAACAAAATCTATATGCAGCATTTGATTTGGAAAATGCAGTGACTATTGAAAGGAGCAGACTGGCAATATTAGAATTTAAATTCTCCTTTTATCCATAGGGCTAGATTAATGGCAGATCCATGGACATCCTGGAATGACAGTAGACATTTATTCTTATGTCCTAATATATCAGTGCTAAAGATTGCTTTTGGTTAATATTTATGGTACCTCTGACTCTAATTGACCTCCAGAACCATGTAACAGAGCATTGGAGTGTATGTATGCAGGTTAAAGCCTTATATCCTGGACAAGCTTTCTAGAAAATACACTTTCCCTGGAAGCAACTATGAAGTCCAGGGATTATGTGACCATGAATTCAGGTCACATGAGTTGACCCTTGGGAACTATATAAGGAATAGTCTTAGCTCTGAATGAAAGAGATGACAGGTGAGACAAAATCCTGAGTGATTCGGAGTATATAGATTTACTTTGTTCTGTAGTTGGATCTTTTTATTTAGTAATAAAAAGTCCTGAGAAAAGGGATGCGAAATAACTTGAGCGTAGAGCTTCATTTTACCTCCTTTGGCTGGTGGACTAGCCCATTGACTCTTAGGCTTTGTCTACATAGAAAAGTTTACTAGTGTCTACACAGCCAAATTAATTTGAAATTAATTCAAAATAGCGGAGCGCTTATTTAGAATTTGGTAAACCTCATTCCATGAGGAATAATGCCAGATTCGAAATAGCTATTTTGAAATAAGTGCTGTGTAGACACTTAGGGTATGTCTACACTACCCCCCTACTTCGAACTAGGGGGGTAATGTATGCATACCGAACTTGCTAATGAAGCCCGGGATTTGAATTTCCCAGGCTTCATTAGCATAAAGCCAGTGCCGCCATTTTTAAAAGCCGGCTAGTGCGAACCCCGTGCCGCGCGGCTATACGCAGCACGGACTAGATAGTTCGGATTAGGCTTCTAATCCGAACTATCTGTACTCCCCTTGTTTCCCCCTTCCAGCTCCCTCCTCCCAGGTTTCCCCCTCCCCTCTCCCACCTCTCTTCCCCTCTCCCACCTCCTTTTCCCTCGTGGAACGAGGTGTACAGATAGTTCGGATTAGGAAGCCTAATCCGAACTATCTAGTCCGTGCTGCGTATAGCCGCGCGGCACGGGGTTCGCACTAGCCGGCTTTTAAAAATGGCGGCACTGGCTTTATGCTAATGAAGTCTGGGAAATTCAAATCCTGGGCTTCATTAGCAAGTTCGGTATGCATACATTACCCCCCTAGTTCGAACTAGGGGGGTAGTGTAGACATACCCTTATATAGAAACTAGCCAATTAGACCATCATAAAACAGGATTTTCAGGTCTCTCCTCCACGTCCTAGTCCCTTTCTATCTTGGTCTTCTCTCCTGAGCCTCCGGTCTCTCGCTCCAGCTCTCTCTCTCTCTCCCCTCCTTCTACTGCCTCCCCCGCACCTCTCTCAGCTCTCCTCCATCTCCTGCGTCGCTCTCTCCATCTCTCTTTCTCTTCTCCTCCTCCTGCGTGGGGAGCGTGGACCCCAAACGGCCGCTTGCGCCTCTTGCTCCCCTGCGGCAGCCTGACTGAGCAGTGCAGAAGTCAGCTGAGCACCATGGCGAGAGGCAACAGCACCGCCAGAGGGAACATCCAGCATTTCAGCGTTACAGAGTCACAGACATTGAGCTACTATATCTATGATAGGGGGCCTCCAGCGTTCCAGGGAGCCCTGGTGGCCACTCCATCCTCAACCAAGAACACTCCTCTTCCTCCCTCCTCCCCAGAGCCCTTAAAGGGGTAGACTCTGGCCACAGTGCCTGTGCCAGCTCCAAGCTTGCCAGCCCAGAGCCAGCAATCACTGCCCCTGATCCAGTGGCCCCAAAACATGAGCCAGCAAGCCACTGGCAGCCAGCCCTCCACCACTCCCCAGGAGCAGTCTGCCAGCTCCCAGGAGCCTACTAGGGCCCGGAGAAGGCGGGCGCCTTCTTAGTCCAGGGTGGAGATCATGGACCTTATTCAGGTTTGGGGGATGCCCCCAACATCCATGATCTCCACACTAGATGGAGGAATGCGGCCATCTATGGCAGGATAGATGCCAGCCTGGCCACCAAAGGCCCCATGTGAACCCAGGAGCAGGTTTGCATGAAAATCAAATTGGTCCGGTGAGACCCCCAACCCTGAGCTTTCCCTCCCCCTTCTTCCCCTTGTTTCCCCCTTCCAGCTCCCTCCTCCCAGGTTTCCCCCTCCCCTCTCCCACCTCTCTTCCCCTCTCCCACCTCCTTTTCCCAGTCTCCCCAGAGTTCCATTCCCCCCCTTCCAGTTTTGTTAAATAAAGAGTTTGTGTTCATGAAAATACATGTACTTTATGTGACATCAGGAAGAGGGGTAAGGGAGGGGGGGTAAGTGGAAGGATGTGAGGGAAGTGTAGGAATGAGGCACAAGCCCCCAGTGGGGCAGATCAGGGAGGCTTTTAGTGCTCCTCAGGGTGGAAGCTCTCCTGCAGGGCCTCCTAGGTACTGACAGCCCCCTGATGGACTTCCCAGATAGCAGCCTGCAGAAAATTTAGCCAGGCTCGCAGCAACAAGTCCACAAGAAGCACCAGAGTACCATGGGGCAGCTCTGGCTCCATGTTGCAGAGTGCTGTGGTGTCCCAAGTGAGGGCAACCAGAGCATGCAGAGACAGAATGCTTTGCTGTCCCTCATCGAGGTAGGCAAGCAAGCAGGGAAACCTGAGAACTGGCTGTCTGGGGGTCCCTTTAAGCACAAGCCTCAGATAGCCTCAGGCAGCAGCCACACAAAGTAACTCCTGACCTGATGCCCTGCCGGGCCTGGTTCTGGCCGGCTTTGAAAGCGATTCAGCATCCACTCAGTGTGGAAGCACTATTTTGAAATAGCAAAACGCTATTTCGAAATGCATTTTGTGTATAGATGTGTTATTTCAAAATAATTTATTTCAAATTAACTATTTTGAAATAAGATATTTTGAAATAATGCTGTAGAGTAGACATACCCTTACTCCCTTAATTAATCTATATAAAGGAAATATAATGACTAACAGTCTAGTCACTTCACCCTTCACGGCAGTGTACTTTGAATTTTTAGAATCACCTTTCAAAATGAGATTAGATTAATTCATTTCCCATGATTATGCTTTCATTTGTCTCTCTCTCTCTGGCTGTCAGCAAGAGTACCATGTACTTCTAGCAACAGAAGTAGTTTTGAGATAGGTGCTAATCCATAATGGTATTTAAAAATATGGACCAAAGTCATAAAGTGCATATGGAACAGAACAGGGAGCCAGTGACATGATTAGAGCTGCAGTAAGACCTTATCGCTTCAGACTTTCTTGCCTAAGAGTTGGGTATTTACTCTGTGGAAACAGTTGGACCATACGTGTGACTTTTTCCTTTTTCCCAGGTAGAATGCATTGCTCTACTCTAATCTGGTGGCAAAAAACACACATGGATCACTTTGGCTATGCCTGCAACCAAGAGTAATGGTTCCAATCGCCTAGCTAGAAGAAGGCAGAAAAAATCATTTTTCACCATTGTTTCTATCTTTATCTAGGAGTAATGTGTCCAATAAAACCCAAAGGCTGTACATCACTTTGATGGTAGACAAAGAAGATGCTTTTATCAGAAGTAAGTATCAATGTTTCACCTAACTCCTTGGTGTTTCCCCTGAAGTGTCTATATATTTTAAAACCAGAGCATTTTTGTGGAGATATTATTTTTAGATCATGAAATAATTACATAAAAGTCAAATATGGGCATTTTGTTTAAATGTCTGCTGAGGTTAGAACTGCCAGTTCTAACACTATAGCATATTTTAGGGTGAATGATTTTTCTAGTAAGTGAACTATTGCCATTACCATTCACTTTGATCAAAAGAATAACTTTGACAGTACCTGCATTAATTTACTTTCTTTCCCACTCCAATCAGTGTTCATCACACTGAATGCTGATTTCACTGGACTATTTATTCCTGGCAAACAGAGAGCAAATTTGGAGTTTGCTTGGCATACCAATACATCTTGGTTGAACAAACTTTTTGTAGTTATATAAACACCAAAACTTTTGATAGACAAAATGGAAAACGATGACGTATCTTGTGCCCCGAGGGAAGTTTCTTGTATATCATAAGGAAAACTGGGATGCATAGTGCCTTTAAGTTCCCTCTTCTTGTGAGATTTGTTTTTACTTAGGTTAAACTTGACCCATCTGATGCTCATCTACGTGTTTATTTCTCACATTCAGAGGCACATCAAGGAGTTTTAAATGATTTCATCCTGTGAGTAAGGTATGTATGTGGATGCTATCTAGGTATCTAACATCAGAGGGTGCTGTAGTGTGGAAGCAGGACCTCGTTATCTTCCACAGTATATAAGAAATATCTTTCTTTTTTTGCAATTTTTAATGTTCTATTTCCATTTATATAAATTAAACCATATCAATATTAACACCAGTGATTTAGGTCACCAAACACAATAAAAAACTCTTCCTTGTCAAAACTTCTGTTTCCAGAAAATCACAAAAATTCAGTGCTGTAGCAGTCAGAATCTAATTTGATCCGCAGTTCTAAATCTAACAAATAAATTAATAGAGATTTCATGTTTCACTGTGTTTGTGCATTGCATGACATGATGTAATCCATGAGGCTTATTCATTAAACATTCAACTTACTTGAACTGGTTGACACTACCAGTGAATTACTTGGTGTATTGCCAATGAATAATGTTAAAACCATCTGCTTGTTTGTTTATTTTTAAACTTATGTGGGTTTTCTTTTTCTGTCTAAGATAAGACCATCAAATATATACCATTGGGTAATTCTAAGTATCTTTTTCTCAATCATGTTTCAGGTTATTACAATTCAGAATAAAGCAACAAGAAAATTCTAAAGATAACATTGTTACAGTAATTCCAGCAGGGCTTGAGTTCTAAGTGGCTGCTGAGAAACTGAGCTTACAATAAAGAAGTTCAGACATTCACCTAGCAGGGGTCTAATTTCTCAATCTCATTTCATATTTGAGTAAGACAGGGGAACTCCAGTTATTTCTAAATAATATACTCTTATAGATTGTTTAGTCTCAACTTCTTTTAAAATAATGGAATGAGATTCCTTGCACCATTCGTTTCAATGGGTTTATTCAATCCTACTTGGTAATGGATAGGAAATGTAGGTGGGGCTTGCTGCCCTCTTCCAAAGGGAGAAAAATCTACAGAGAACACTCTTGCTATATATTTGTAGAATACATCTTTTTTTTCATTTTCCTTTCCTAGAGGATAGCTCTGCTATTGTGATGGATTTAAGCAATGTGAAACAGATGATGTTTTTTTTTCTTCAAGTTACTTTTGATACAATTTCACATTATTTAAAGTTCTTCCCTTTCCCCAACCTGCTCCCTCCAATGTAATTTTGTGTAGTTGTTGTGTTGTTTTTTCTTTACATTATGAAGTGATTCCTTATGATATTCTATCTGTGCTCCTGGCTAACTTTGAAGGCAAGCTGTCATACAGTGATATTCTTACGTCTGCCTTCGAGCTCTCCTTGAGTTTGCTGACTTCAGACGGAAAAGCTCACAGTTGCACTTTTACTGCCATCTAGTGAGAGAAGGAGAACAATTGTTGGCACAAACCCTTCATCTGAATTGCTGGGAAAACAGTAATTGGCAATCAAAGGGGCTAGTATTATTCTGGCCATCCTAACATGTGGCCATCTAACATAGTGTGATGAATATGGTGTGACTCTCAGAAGACTGAAATTTTGTTGGCTGTTACTGACAGGTGACTGCAGTTAATCCTAGACTATTATTAGCATAGGTGTCACCTTGTATACATAAATATCTATTTCAACAGCCTATATGTACACACACATGTGCGCGCACACACAAAAACACATATTGCTGTAGTTATTTTATTTACAATAATTGACATATGGGAAGAAATCCTTTTCTCTATAGTTTTACCATTATGTCCTCTGTGGAGTATCTAATATTTTGTTATGTTTCATTTGAAAATTAAGCTGAATTTCTAAAAATCTCACATGTACATAGGAAGTATTGGGCTGCTAATTAAGGGAAACAAATATAATTCAGAACTAGTTTATAACTGAACAAAGATAATCACATATTTGTACCCAGAGGAAAAAAGAGTCAGAAGGAAGTATGAACCCAGAATATTTAAACCAATTGAGTATGCAAGTAATTATTTTTACTATATATTTTATGTGATAAGATAACTTAAAGAATATGGATATTTACACCAAGAAATCTGAAAAAATGCTTATTTGTTCCTATATTTGAAACCAAGTAAATGTTTGATATTTATACAGATGCTTAATAATCAATATGAGAAACTTTTCTTTAAACATGCTACCAAACATTTAAATAATCTCTATTACTTGTGGCTCTGTTTTGTTTTGACTTTTTTTTTTTAAAGAGGAAAAAACCAACATGCTGATTATAGTCAACTGCTGTAACATTTCAAAAGTTCACAGGAGTCATATTGGTTTTCATATCATATTATACTATGAAAAAGTAACAGCCAAAAAAAGTCTGTTTTGTTATCAGTACTGATGATGAAATTCTATCTTATTGACAATTCAAGTTTATAGTAGGCTGTGTGTGGATATCTTTGATGTAAAATCAAACTGAGGGCAGCGGTTTTGCTGTTTACAGTAGCAGTGCATCACTTCTGCTTAGGCAATAAAACTTGCTTTGAAATTGCACACAACCAGTTTATGGAAATTGAGAAGTCTATCCACCCAGCTATCTCCAAAAAAGCTTTCAAACTTTTAACAGTTAATTTTGAAGAAAACTGCATAAAATAACTCTGGCTCTATTGAGATACTGTACCTGGCATGAATAGATAAGATATCAAAATGAAAGAACATAGACTCACTTTGTATACACTGTTCCTAGTCTATATCCACTTTATTCTACACCTTGAAAAATGGGTGAAGAAGCAAAGTTTGAAAATTGGAAAAAAATAAACCTGAAAGTTTCTGTTTTGTGCTGCACAATTGTTTTGCTTACAAGTAATGTGTTTTTTTCTTCCAATACTGTATATTGGCTGCATATTACTTTTAATTGCCGGAAAGGCATTCAAAATGAATCATGTTTGATAAAGTACTTTTCAACTGAAATTTCATATCTTAGTTTAGAAAAAAGGTGGAAAAATATAAACCACAGACTAACATTGCAGTTGTGTTTGAATCTTATTTTGTAATGGTCAATCAGGACAGCTTGCCCCTCCCCCGTAGTACATTTTGTTTTCAAGCTTATATGAGTAATAAAACACACATCAAGTAATTGATTAAATATATCTATTAACATGCATGCATTACAATCATATTTCCCTAAAGGTTTTGCTCTAGAATTAGCTTGCAGGTCACGTAGAAAATTAATTTCTAAGAATATAATACATGCAAAGATTTGGAAGATAATATTTGCAACTCAGTCACATAGATGTTTTTAGTTAATTTTCTGCAGCAAAGCAGAAGAGAAGCAAGTTGAGATTCTGAAATTGAAATATATTGCCCACCTAGCTTTGAATTGTGTCTCATTGCATGAATTATTTTCATTGAAAGGAGTTTCCCCACAATGCATTAGTTAAACCATCTGATCTTTGATAATTGCTGCTCCGCGTATTAGAATCTTTGCTTCCATCACACTGTGAATCAAGTGGAAGGGAAAGCTATAAGATAGGATAGGAAAGAAGTGAAAAGGGGAAGTGATGGCTTCAGAGCATGCTCCTCTCTGTTTTGAAAGGCCTTGTGGGATCATCCATGGCAAATCCACACAGCTTAGGATGACTCAGGGGTGTATGTGTGTGTGTGACAGAGAGAGTTGGAATGCTACTCACTGAAACCAGCAAAAACACAACCTGAAAAGTGAGTTTCCACTGCTTACTCCTCTGCAGTGTTGTTATCTCTGTATAAAAAATGGGATGCAGATATAGCAAAAATGGTAAACATCTATACATCTCCTGAAGAAGTCATCTTGCAAGGGAACTCGTCATAAATGACCTCAAAGCTTTAGAGCTGGAACTTTATGTCCCATTTGAATGCTTGTTCTGAAGATTGCATTCTGTGCCATCCCTCCATGAATTTTTCATATCTGCTCCATCCCAATAGCCATTTGTTAGAAATTACAACATTCCCAAGCCTTATGTCCCACTTTTATGGTCTTTTCCACTCTAAAGTACATATTATCATTTAAAAAAAAAAGTCTTCCGAACATTAACTGTTTAAGGATTTCAGCTTTTATGACACAAGAAGCTCAAGTCAAATTGCCAGCACAGGAACTATAATGCCAATATTTGCAAATGTTGATTCTAGAAGTGCATGACACATACATGGCTTGTACAACATCACACTTCACATTTATATCAACTCCACCTAAATCCTAAACTCTCTATTATAGGGTTCCTTACTGTGAGAAGACACTAGACCTTTTCTTGCATAATATGAATTGCAGTATATATTATCTGATATGAAGAAAGTCAAAAACAGTTTACAAAATCCATTTGGCTGCTTGTTCTAGAAATGTACGTGTAGAAATTAGGCATTAGCTCTTGACAAACAGTTCCTCTTTTCTCTGTAGGTTTTTGGAGCTTAGACTGGATGAATGACTTTTGTTTAACTTGTTTTTTGATAAAATACATCACTAATATTGTTTATTATACATCACTAATATTGTTGACACATCAATAGTTCTTAAGTTTAGTAAATAATAATCTTCCAGTGTGACAAAACTGAACTACTTTTTTTATTTCACCTTTACATGCTAATTTAGTAATGAGTTGAATGTTACAATCAGTAATTCTCTTCATCTGCATATCTGTTATCTCATACCATGTCACACTTTCCATATAATATTACATTTTTGTATGAACCAATCCTTCTGTGAAAACCCACAGCTTACATTGCACAAGACTGAAGTGAAGAAGATGGAAAACCTGAACTGGAATCTCAGGAAAGGAGATTATTTTCTGTTTGATTCCTCCCTCATTTGTCGCAGAAGCTGGGAGATATGTAATGAATGAGGTAGAGAACCGGAGAAAAGAAAAATGGTTATTGCAGTTGAATCTGACTGGATTCTGTCCCTGTTTCCACCACAGTATTCCTTAAGCCAGACAATATTTAGTTTTATCTTTGTTATTCAATGCATAGTCCCAGACTGAAGACAAAATGTATAACTTTCTTTAGACATTATTATTATCTTCCTTGTGGGCTTTTCTATAACACACATTACTATAGTATCTGAGTGCTTCACAAACACTAATGACTTTATTTACATAAGACCATGTGAGAAGAGGGTCTAGTATTACATTTAAAATTTTCATATGGGGAAGTAATCCACAGAAAGATTATGGTCAAGTTTCCATTAATATCAGGTATCCAATTTGAGAATCTCAAGAACCTGCTTTTTTCTGAGTATTTAGGATTATGCAGCACATTCTATATTTTTATCATCCTATAAAATAGAATGGAAGATGATATTGCTTCTGTATAATTATATAGGCTCATAGAGAAAAATATGGAAAGGAAATTATTTCTTATTGATTCTGCATGTTTTCAGGTAATTTCTATAGACCTCTTGAGGCTTTGCCCCTATTAAACTGTAGCCTATAAATTCAAAGTTTCCAAGGTCAGAAGGGATCATTGAGATCATCTAGTTTGATGTCTTGTATAACGCTAGGAATAGATCAGATCTTGATCATATAATTTAGAAGAACAGGACTTTTCTGTAAAGGAGATACCACAATGGCTTCACAAATGAAGCAAGGGGCACAGACGAACACATTCCGCTGTTTCCAGAAATTGTTATGCTAAAAAAAGATATAATGGAATATCTACTATTCTGGTGTAAATAGGCACTCAAACCTAGGGTATGTCTAGACAGCAAAATGTGGTATCCCAAAATAGCTACTCTATATCTTTTAAATAAACCCATTATTCTGAAATATTTTTTTGAAATAATGGGCACGCTATTCTGGCATCCCTGTAACCCTCATTTCATGAAGGATAAGGGATAAATCGAAATAATGTGTTTTTGAAATTTGGCGCTGTGTAAGCTATTTCAAAATACAAGCAAAATAAGATGCAATTTGCATGGTGAAAATTGCGTATCTTATTTTGACTTTTGCACGCTGTGTAGACACACCCCTATTGAACTACACCAACTAACATCAGCTGTGGATCTAGCTGTTGGTCATACTTCAATGAGCCCTATATGTAATAAATATTATTCATATGGTTATACTGAAATTAGTGCATATTGACAAATTGTTCCTCATTGCTATTATATTTCCATAAACACGTTACTTTCCCCCTAAATCATTGCTTTATCTTCCATACATTTTAAACACATTTGTGTTCCATATTTATAAATGATTTATTGTTGAATATTTTTAATAATTGTTTCTTATTAAATCATATACAATGTTGACAAGCCCTTTACTCTGATGAGTGATTATTTTTGGTATAGCCATGATTTGTAAATAATTTATGCCGAATCGCTATTCCAGTTTATCGACAACAGAGCTAATTGTCAACAAAGGGGAGAATGCACAAACAAGAGCAGCATATTGAAAAACAGACTGCAAACAAATGAAAAAAAAATGCTTAGACCACAGAAAAAAGTCTGCTGAATAAATTGCATGTAAACAAACACAAATAAAAAAAGCTTGCTGATTATTCTAGCCATGTAATGAATGATAAAATAAGTACCAATATTAAGATGGCATTAAGGTACATATAAAATCCTAAGTGAATAAAAATGGGCATTATTAGAAGATCAGTCTAAGGTTAGTGGGTAGTGATGGTGATGTGATAATGGACTGGGTTGATTCAACTTTAGGAAAAAGCAACAGAAACAAATTAATTAGAGTATAAAGAAAAGTATGATGCTTAATGGGATCCTAGGGATATATCATCAAAATATCCATTCTTATCACCCTGCTTTGTTGTGATTAAATATTTTACCTCTTACTTTTTTATGAGAGAAATATTCCTCGTCTGTGTAGTATGCATAGGCTTCTCAAGTGACAACAGCTATGACAAAGTAGTTGAAATGAAAGGGGCATGTCATCTAATGGGAAAGTGGTTGTGGTTATATCTATAGCCTAGTAGAATCCGGAAGATTACTCATTAGGGTGATTCCCCCTATTCATTCAGAAGTATGCCACCATCATCCATCACTCAGGATTCAATAAAAGCATAATAGAAACAAAAGCCCTTGTCAAGGTGGCATGGGAATTTTGTCTAATGCCTGGCTAATAGGAATGAGCAAGGTCACGATAGAAGCTAATTTGGCATGCCCATTGTAAAAATGCCAGTGTAGTGCTGAATTTTGAAGAGAGACTTTTTTGCCTGTTTACTGCTATTCATAAATAACAAGATAATCAATAACTCTCCTTAAATAATGCGTGTTCCTCATTGCTATTATTAAAAAGGCATGTTGTCATTTTGACTTTAATGCTAGGGGGCTGTGTTCTGTTCTGATTTTTGTCACTCCAAGGACAGGTTGCTTCTGTCAGCAAGCAGTTCTTGTCAGCTGAGATGAAGTATGTATCTTTGCTATCTACAGTAACTGTTTCCAAATGAGACACTGTCACCTGGATAGCTGACAATTATTTTGGCTTTTGTCATCTCCTCTGTGCTACATTCAAATCTATCACACCTTATGCAAAAGCAAAGTGGTTGCCATGGTAACTTTATAGCCACAAACTTAATACGAAGGAGCAAATAAAAAAGCTGATATTTTTCTCCTTACCATGGGCAGGGGAATCAGTTATTCATTAAAAAACAAAATTCGATTTGGAAAACATTTAAGATATCAGTCCTGCCTTCACTTCTGTGCCATATAAACCTTTTTTCTCTTTCATCTTGCTGAAACAAAGCAACTCTTCTCATCGCCGTGCTAAGAAAAAATTCTAGGATTCTGTTCTGAAGAAGTGGCTATAGGGAAGGGGGCTCAGGAAAAAAAATGTCAAAAAAATGAGGTCAGGAGTTTAGTCAGATTCCACAAAAGAATTAAACATTTAAGACTGGAATTTTCAAAGGACCTAAAGAAGTTAGATGCCTGTCTCTGACTGAATTTAATTCCCCTGGACTACTCTGAAAATTGCATCCCAAAAGGTTAATGAAAACATCTACAATTGCATTATATGGATTTCTTAAAAAAAAAAGATCTTCATGTTCCAGGGCACAAACCACCTGTTAACTGATGGAGATAGGATGGAATTTCCCCTCTCTGTGGATCTTAGGTATTTATATGACCCTCGATACCACAGAAAGTGGCACTTCAGAGATTTTCAAAGGCACGACAACAGTTATGTGCCTAACTTCCATTGACTTTGAATGGGAATTAGGCATCTAACTAGTGTTTGTTCCTTTGAAAATCTCTCCCTTGGTCCCACTGAAAGTCATTGGGACTTTGGCTTTTAAGTCACTTACGTATTCCTTTTGGCCAGCCCAACAAATCTGAATGAGCACTGACATGGAACTACTTTTATTCGGCTAAAGCTAGTCCAACAGATCAAGCCTGAGACATGTTGACAGGGTGGTTAGAGGAAGCTTACACTGTTGATACCTGTTTTGTAGTTGTTGTGCAGTTAAATGGAGGAAGACTTTTGTCTGCTGTTACCCTGGTTTCTTTCACTAGCAAGTTCACCAAAAAACTCACCTACCCACAAAGGCGGAGGAATCCAGAAACAGTAGCTTTTGTTTGAGTCTCAAGTATAGATAACTGAATAGTGGGTGAGAAATCCAGACAACTCTGAAAATGGGTTTTGGAAAATATGACATTGTGATGGGGTGTATCTGCCCCACACTGAGGAATAGGGCGTTGCCGTGGCCCAGCTAGCTGAGAAGGCCCCACACACACAGTGCTTCTGGACATGCTCGAGAGAGAAGTAGGGTATAAAAGTCCAGCTAGCTACTCAGTCAGGGCTGACCGCCAGAGGGGAAGGAGCTCAGGCCGGAGCTCCTGATCAGCCCCTGCTGCAGCAGCTGCAGCCTCAGCCCTGGCGAGGGAGGACATCTTCTCACACCACAATGGCCCCCTCCCTCAAGGAGTCCCCCTGGGGAGGCAGGTCAGCCTTGTATATTGCTAACACTGTTGCAAACATTGCAGAGCATTTTGGTCAAAGGTGTGAGTGTGGAATTAATGAAGGATTCCTTTGTAGGTCACGAGAGGCCAAGGTGGGAGATGAAGAGAGCAGAGCATGGGTTAACTCCATGCTCCTACTAGGCCCAAAGATAAGACGTTGACTCCAGCCAGCTCAAGGCCACAGCACACATCTGACTCTCGGCTGCTGGCCAAGGAAAAGGGGGACCTGGAATCCACTGACCAGCCCTGAAAAAGACAGATTCAGCTGAACAGACCTGCAAAGCCAGCCCATAACACGCGAGGCAAGCGAAGGCCAGCACGGAAAAAACAAAGAGAACAACAGAGTCTAGCCAGCGTGTTTTGGGAAAGTCAAGGAGACCACAGAAAGCTGGTTTGGACTAGCACAAAGAACACCAGAAACAGAGGTCACAGACTGCACCCCCAAAGGAACCCAGGACTTAAAACCCTCCTGAGAGCTAAAGCAATTCAGAGAGATCACAGTGGACCCTGGATGACCTGTGTGCACAGGACCAAACTCCTGTCCACCCTTCCCCCTCTTTTTCTTACTTAACTCCCAGGCCTGGCCAGCCTCGGGTAGTGAGTGTGTGAGTATGAAAGTTGGTTAGGGCTCGGGACACTAATGTTTTCTTCCTTCCTCTGAGTGAAGTGGTTATTTTATTATTTTATCAATAAAGCTTTAAAATTTAGACACTTGGTGCGTTCCGTCATCTCCTCCCTTAATGATTCTGTGGCTTCAGCCTGATCACCTGATGCCTCAGGTAAATTGGTAACAAAAATCTGTCACAGTCTACGAAGGTCTGACCCACTGAGTAACACTCTGAGAATGAAGCATTTCACTGGGGACAGTAGGAAGTGTCCCAGGGTGTAGGATTGGCCTCTGGGAGCTCGGTGCATTTCTGCCAGAATTCCCACCGAGCAGGCAGTGAAAACTTCTACTGTCAACAGGACCCTGGGCTGGGACTCAGTGGAGCGGAGATGGGGAGGGCTGGGTCTCCCTAACTCCCCCACCACAACAATCCAGCTCCCTGGCATTCTGGAAGGCTTCTCTTTGGACTAGGCCTCTAGGCCATAGTGACCCTGATAGCAGGGAGTGTGTTTCTGACTAGGCCTGCAGAGCCATATATACCATAATGGAGGGAAATATACTTTGGGACTAGGCCCGCAGGGCTGTACATACCCTGATAGAGGGAACTGTTTTTGGAACAAGGTCAAAAGGCCATAGGTTCCCTGGTAGAAGGACATTTGAGGGGAACTGGGTCTACGGGTCATATTTGCCCTGTGGAAAGCGAACACGGACCTTGACTTTGGGGCTTCCAGACCGTCAAGGGGTCCTACCCCTTGACAGACATCTCTATGTAGTTAATCATGCACCAATTAAATCAAGAGGATATTTTTTAATACTGTCTTCAATAATTCTAAAATATGGCCATTAAATTTATTTTCTATTATTTGTTGCCATGAGTGACTCCCTTTTACTGTATATTAGCAAGATCACAGTATCAGGAAAGAACATTTCTGGTACTTATTGCTTAACACACTGCTATTTACACAAACATTTCTTTACTGGTTTGAATTTTTCAAATGCATCAACTTGTTTAAGGATTTTAGCTTTTATGACACAGACAGTTAGTGTTTATTTAACTTAATTGGCAACGCATATACTGTACTGTCAGTTCCAATAAGTATTGGTTGCATAATTGCAAAGAACAGAACATAGCATTAAAACCAAGCAGCTTCTTAATCATCATCTAATCATTGTATAATTCTGCCTCACACATTTAAGCGGAATTTCCCCTAGCAGGATTATTCATTTTATTAACGTCTTCTGTCTGGCATGTTGTTAATAAAACAACAACTAACACATAGCTAATTCTATCGATGAGGATGAAATGATGATTACATATCCTACTTATACTGTAAAACTCCAGAGAAATTTTATATTCAACTGGTCAGGAACTGTCTGCCTTTGAAATAGAAGAAATACACCTTAGCCAATAGACTAAAGATATTTCATTTGGCACTCCTAAAAATGTGTACGTTCTCAGCTCTGTATAGGAAAATTCCCTTTTGTATCTCATATACAACTAGAATGCATTCAGCCAGGTTTTCAAAGATTCCTGGACCAGGCCTCTGATTTTGCACCCATAATTTTATGTGTATTCTTTCTATTTGCCCATTATTATTTACACAAACCAATGACTATTCATGCTTTATGAATGTTTGTACTGTTAAAAACAAGGAAAAATAGACATGAAGATATAGAATAAACAATTCACATAAATAAATCACTAGGTCATACTGAGATTTTTCTGTATTCAAAATAGAGTTCAATAGGACCAGTCATTTGGTGCCACCCATTGCTGGTAAGCATGGCAAAAACTGGACCACAGTAAATTAAGACACATTTATATGAAATTTTGAATGCACATTTGAATGAATCTGAGGCTACTTTATTTATTAAATATATTAATTAATATAGATATCAAGTATGCACCTGGCTGCAAGTCTGTGTAAAGGAGCAAAAGGTGTAGGGATCACCTTTCCTCCCCTGCACATGTTGCCTGCATCACCAAACTTATAGCTTGTACACAAGGGAAATAATTTGTGATGGGTTGTTACTTCCCCTCGGTGACATTGACTCACTTATAGTCTGGACAATTGAACATCTGTGTCCTATCAATTCTCCCAACTTGAGTGCCTTTTATACTGCTTTGTTGTGTGAACAACTCACCCCAGCCTCCAGCAAGAGGTGGGTGCCACCCGGATATAAAATCTAAAATCAAAAGCAGCTCAAACGCAATCAACAAAAGGGGCTGCCTCTGAGCAGTGGAGACTGTCCCAGAAACAGAACTGTGATTGCAGGCATATCAGCCAGAGAAAGGGGGTGCTCACAAGAAGTGGGTGTTGACCCCCTTATACGCGGGTATAGAGAAAATCAAAGATGGGGTGGGGGAGACAGATCCACAATCTTATACCTTTTCCTGTTCTTTGGGAAACATCCCCAGCTGATGTTCAGAAGACAAAGTCTGAGAGGAAAGGAATCTCCCACTGTTTCTTTGCCAAGATATCAATCTCTCACGCACATCCTTTTTACTACCAAAGAATGGCTACTTTTCCAGGGGATGGTCCATTTGACTTTATTGTTGCCTGTCTAAGGCATCTGTTTGCCTTTTATCTCTGAGGAACTGGTTTGTGCCTGCTTTTACAGATTTTGAATATCTTAGTAACATCAGACAGTAGAATCTTAATTTTACATGCAGTGTTACCACACTTATTTCACCAGGGAAATAATGATCAGAAAATAAAGAGTTTTCAAGTGATACATCGCAAGGCATAGTTTGTAAAACATGTATCATAGTTTGGGGGAAAAGGTCAATACAGAGCATAGACTATCACATCTGCTTGTACACTTGACTAGACTAGAGACACAAGGACTCAACATTACAATATCTATGTTGATGTGTCTAGTCCTTCCTGGTGGCCTGCACGCTTCTGTGTTAGGCACCCGGGATTCCTGTATAAATGCATAGGGAGAGTGTGGTACCTAAGAATGTCATCCACAAAAGCCTGCACCAAGCCTGTTTATATATAAATGAGAACTTTACAAAGGAGATCAGTTTCATTATCTCCATTTTACAGATGGTAAAACAGAGGCTGAGGGAAATGAAGTCTTCGGTCCACCCTCTCTGGGGCACCTGGTGTTGGTCACTGTCGCTAGACAGGATACTGGGCTAGATGGACCTTTGGTCTGACCCAGTACGGCCGTTTTTATGTTCTTATGTTCTTATGTAAGTGACTTACCCTATGACAACCCAGAAGGTCAGTGACAAAGCCAGAAATAGATTCTAGATTACAAAGTCTGTGGATGATTGTGAAGAACTTAAAAAAAAAAAACCAAACCCCTCATCACAGAAGAACAATGGATATTCAATTACCGTGCCTTGGAGACAATTTAAAAGTGAAAAATACAAATAGTATAGTGCACAAGGCACAGTTTGCATGTGAAACATATTGCCACAGAAATCATTGAGGCCCAGATGTTTAGCAGGAGTAAAAAATGATTAGAGCCATGGATAATGAGAGCACCCAGTTACAGTAGATGAGAATGAAAAAGAAAAGAGAAAATCTGAAAAGAATATAATCCTTCATACCCCACGGTATAAGGCAAGGGCTAGGAAGAATTTCCTCTTCGGGCAGATTTTTCCATAATTGCTCCCTTCAGGGCTTCTAGCAACTCCTTCTAAAGCATCAGTAAATAATCACTATTGAAAGGGTATCAAATTAAATATACCACTGGTCAGATCCAGTGTGGCAATTCCTAAGGTCCCAGAGTCCCTCTTCCCTTTCCTCTTATTCTACTTTACTCTCACTACTGGATTGGATTTTCTGAACATTTCAGATTGGTTAAAGTTTTTAGCTCTTCTGACATAGGCAAGTGGGGAATGTTTAAGTGAAACTGGCAACACATATACTCTGCTGTCAACTTTGATAAGTATTGGCTTATATAGCTGTGTAGCTCAGACATATTAAAACTAAGCAGCTTCTTAATCACCATTTAATCATTTTATAATCCTGTCCTGAGCTCTTTCATCCCAATATTAATAGAAAAGTGGTGACTAAACTCTTCCCTCTCTTTTAGACAGTTGTAAGTGTAGAAGCAGCAGAAGAAAGACTTAATACAGTAAATGATCAAAGGGTTTTAAAGAACCAAGTATATGAAAGGAGTGTGAAAAACCCCCACCGCATTAAATTAAATTTGTCAATAATAATGAAAACGCCATCATGCAAAGTCTTCATTAATATGTAGGTGCAATTACACCAGTTTAGTGAACCATATTTTAAATCAGGTCACAGACAATAAATCGCTTTGGGTGTAAAATCAAAACCTTTATAGATGTAGCAGGAATCTCTGTGGTGTATGAAGTAGATTCATTTCAATAAAGAAATAGACAATATTCTCAAATTTCCATGGTACAAAATTGCTTGGATCAAAATGTCAACTATCTTCAAGCAATATTTCATGAGCATTTTTTATTCATTTTAACACAATTCTTGAAAAAAAGTTTGTTAGTATCCTCCAAATAGAGGGAAATCGAACAAAGAAATTAAAAAATATGATGGTAGTCTATAAGAATGATTCAGACCACTGTAGTAACCTAATCCTACCTTGTAGTCTCCTTCTAAGCAAAGATAGCTAAATTAATCAAACTTCCTAAGTCAACTTTTCTGAAATACTAAGAACTTAAAACTTCCTATACCTGTTCATGCCAAAAGTTTACTAATCAAGAAGAGATTGCTGTTTCCTACTATAGCCACTGCCAGGTGATTCATAGAAGCAAGGAATCCTATAATGGAATAACCTATCCATATGAAGCAGGAGGGTTAGTATTCCTTTGTGACAGGATATACAAATCACACACCAGCAAGGAAGTGGTTAAGCAGGTGCTCTTGGTCCAGAAGACCACACCTCTCCACACCTGCAAAGTATGCTTGGCTTGGAGAAGGAGCTTAAAAGGAGAAGAGGCCAGTTAAATAGGAGGAGAAATAATGGTGGTGAACTGGCCTACATTCTGAGACTCTGGGAAGGAGCACACTGGATGAGGTCAGCTACTACAGATCGCTAGCTGTAGTGACCTTGCCGGGCCCACAGAGCAATGATTTGAAACATTCAGAAGGTCTGTGACTTTAGCTTTGATTTCAGTTATTTACTGTCTTAATTTATTTGTTGAGAAAGGGGGGACA
This sequence comes from Pelodiscus sinensis, assembly GCF_052426305.1. Classification (NCBI taxonomy): domain Eukaryota; kingdom Metazoa; phylum Chordata; order Testudines; family Trionychidae; genus Pelodiscus; species Pelodiscus sinensis. The sequence continues at coordinate 92,454,923 of NC_143053.1, forward strand.
GGTAGGAAGTAATCCATGGGAGCCTCAGTATAGCACTTTTGGATGCACAATTTAACCTTTTTACACTGGGTCCTAGATCAGAACCTGGGTGAATGGACAGGCCTGGGTTCCCTTGTGACTTCCATAGGGTGCAGAAGACACAAATCCTTTGCTTTGAGGCACATGGCTAATGCTTCACAGCTCTTGGAATATTGACTGTTAGAAGCTGGCCTACAATTTTGACTCTGAAGATATCAAAGATAATTAGTGTTAAACTTGCTATATTTGGATGGAAGACACTTGGGCTGTGTCCACACTCAGGGGTTCTTTCGAAAAAAGTAGCCTTTTTTCGAAAGAACTTCCCCTGCATCCAGACTCAAGCCGCGTTCTTTCGAAATTATTTCGAAAGAACGGGGCTTTTCTTTCGATGGCGGTAAACCTCGTTTCATGAGGAAGAACGCCTTCCTTCGAAAGTTCTTCTTTCGAAGGAAGGCGTTCTTCAATGTAAAGAGGCTGTCTTCGAAAGAGAGCATCCAGACTCGCTGGGTGCTCTCTTTCGAAAAAGCGGATTTCCGCTATCGAAAGATCCGCCTGCAGTCTAGACGCGCTCTTTCGAAAGAGCCTCTTTCGAAAGATGCTTTTGAAAGAGGCTCTTTCGAAAGAAGCCTGCAGTCTAGACACACCCTTGGTGTTTGGGGCTGGTAATGACACCTGGGGTTTGTTAATATACCTTCACGTAAAATCAGTTTTAAATAATACTGGAAGCTATTTAAGTGTTGATTTGTGGGCAGGTGACCCTGTCTGAAAATCTTAAACTTATTATACTACTCCTAACTGCCTTGTGCTGTGAAAGTGAAGTTACCTAAACTGACAAGCTGGGTTAGTATCAATTCTGTTCATACTATTCCTGCTCCATATTGTTTATGCTGTTGCACTCCCTCATTTGATATTGTTTATACTAAATTCCATCCTCAAATGCACATAAACAATTTTTATTGACTTTATTTCCATGTGAATATCCAAGGCAAGGTTTGGCCTCTTACCTCTGCTTTCACTTAATTTCTTTTCCTAGACTGTGCAGCTGCATAGATAGAATATGGCAAATAGAGCAAATACATGGAAGCTGATGAGGAAAGAATTTTTCATTAAGGTTCTCAGAGGACTAAAATCACAGTATGACTGTGTGAATGTTACTGGCTTTTTTAATATATAAGCTGTACTGAGTTAGATAGACCTAGATTCAGTTAGATTTAGATAAAACTTCTTATACTCTTGCCTGTTTATCCAAATGTGCATTGCCCTTCTTAAACATAACCTTGGAATATATCTCACTGAGACTGAGTGTAACAGAATCTACTGTAGTTGAAGAGCGTGTAATTTGCATACCACCTATGAGAGACGTGCAATAGGATAAGCAACTCACTGGAGTATATAAAATGTGTATGTTAAATTAGGCAGCCACCTGCTTTAACTAAAACTTTCCTCTGACTTTTTGGGTCCATAGAGAGTCTCACTTTCTGCCTGCATTTCAGCAGTGGTGCTAGTAGTTCCTGCAAATAAGTTATCCAAATTGGCATAAATTAGAGTCTCTTGATTGACTTCAGTTGTCTTTGGGCCAGGCTAGTTTTTATAGCAGTTCCAATTTAATTGTGTTTAAAGAGGAAATATACACATATTCTGATATAAAATATAATTAAATAATAAATATAAATTATAACATTTAAAGACTGATTTTTTTATTGACATTTACTTGCAAACATTTTAAAAGTCAAGCTATAGAAATCCAGTTCCAGATGCTGATGATAAAAGCTATGAGTTATAATATGCTCCTAGTGTTCTGCCACTGATTAGATTTTGAAATACATGACAATAGGACAAATTCTTCAGTCTTTAAGAAACTCATTTAGAAAATATCTTGATTACAGAATGTAGAATATGGCCACTAAAGTAATAAACTGTATACAATCATGGAAGTGTGCCTACCAAAAGAGACTTTTAGATGTGCAATTAGACACACAATTGCAGATCTAAAAGTAGCCATCCTGCAGCAAAAAAACTTCAGGACCAGACTTCAAAGAGAAACTGCTGAGCTACAGTTCATCTTTAAGTTTGACACAATCAACTCTGGATTAAACAAAGACTGTGAATGGCTCGCTAACTACAAAAGCAGCTTCTCCTCTCTTGGAATTCACACCTCCAGATCAGCTGCTAGAAGTGGGCCTCATCCTCCTTGATTGGATCCACCTGGTCATCTCCAGCCTGATCCTGGCCTGCATATTTATTCCTGCCTCTGGAAATTTCCACTACATGCATCTGACGAAGTGGGTCTTTGCCCACGAAAGCTTATGCTCCTACACTTCAGTTAGTCTATAAGGTGCCACAGAACTCCTCGTCGCTTTTACCAAAAGAGAGTTAGGGATATGGGATCTGAAGCAATTGACATCTGTTAATGTCAAGATACAGGGCTTGCTTCACCACTGGCTTGCTTCACCACTACAATTCCTGTGTATCTATACTTCAGGAGGATTGACAACTGACTTTTGTCCATTATTTTCATTTTAAAATTGTGCCACCTCTGATTTTCCAAAAGGTAACAGGAAGGCAGTGGAATGAACAAAAATTACTGCCTGGTTGCATTTCCATATGTTTCCAGTTGTAATCTGATAAGAATTCTGGTCCTTGGAGAATCTTTTGGTCTGCATAGAATAAAAGCTAGGTTATTATGATGGAAGATTTGAATGTAAATTGATTGAAAACAGAATCTAGATGTTCAGTGACAGCATCCTGACCCTGATCATAGAAACTGTAAAAATTAATCAAAATCTGAGTGCAAATGTGTGTTAGGCTATGTAGCTGAAAGCCAGTATATGTGAACAGTTACTTTAGGAGCCATAGATACTCATTTTTTCATTTAATCAATTAATTTATATATAGCATTAATTTTTGGATTTTCTATTTTATGGATTTGCATGCACAAAAATCTTATTTTTAAAGTGTTCTAGTGCTGTTCATTTATGAAGAACTTGATCTAGTCAAGAGAACTAATTTAATCATAATTTCTAACCATCTCTTCCTTTCAGTATCAATGGAAAATCCTGAGGGTAACAAACAGTTATGCATCTTTTGTTACTGACAAAGTTAAAAGGGGAAATATTAAACTGGTGACACAGAGGAGATACAGTAAAAGGGATAGATTTTAAATATATTAAAAGTAGTGTGCATCATTTGGATTTGGAATATAAAATTAAAAAGCTCTACATCTTACCTGCCACCGACATAGGAAAATAACTCTCAACCAACCAACCAACCAAGAAAGCAAATAAGCAAACAAAATCTTAATGTTGGATTCTAGAAGGTTATGAAACTATATATAAGTATGAATTTTTTAACCTGATTCTTTAATCAGTAGACAGTATCTTCAATACTGATTAAAGTGGCGATATTAGAAGCTTTCTTGTCCACTTTCTAAATGTTTGCTGAGATACAGCATGTGCATCATTTTTTCCACAGGATTGACCTCTCCTGTAATGTAGCCCATTACAAGATCAAATTTGCATGAAGATTGAGAAGAATAAATGACAATAGTGAGTATAACTAATTTATTTCACCTAACTTCTAGGGGGTTTACTGTGTATGTCAGGTGCAATGGTAGCATGAATAATAATCTTCTAAAATTTCAAAAACATTTTGCAACTGTGATCACCACACATTGGCCTGGAAGGGGAAAGTGAAGCTAAAAAGGGACCAATTAACCTACTAGGATGTGGCTGGGGTGGGGGCGGAATTAGGTGCCCAAAGTAATCCCCTGAGTGAAGATTGTGTCTGGCTGAGAAGGCAGATGTGGAGCAAGGAGAAAGCCAGGAAGGTAGCTACAGAAATGGGCAAGAGGGAGGCAGTGTGCCTTCACCCACATGTCCCAGACAGTATGTCTCCACAGATAAAAAAAAAACTAGTAGCCAGCCTGTGCCAGACCACTTGGATGCTATGGACTGTTTCATTGCAGTTAAGATTTCTGGGCACAAGCCTGAGCCTGGGGTCTAGGAACCTGCAAGCTGGGAGGGTCACAGAGCTCAAGTTGGACTCTGGAATTCTGTCCAGAGGTGAAACAGTCCTGCAGCCAAGCCCTGTGAGCCCACATCAGCTGGCATAAGTGAGCCACAGTTTTTTCTTTACTGAGTAGATGTAAGCTGTGAAGCTGCAAACCTCTGCAGTCCCTCCCTGGGAGGAGGTAATTTGAATTAGCACAACAGAGTTGGAGTGTAGGGAAGGCAGAATTTGTAGGAAGGAATCCAGGAAAAGAACAACAGGGTCTGAAAGAAAATATAGTTGCTAAGTAGAAGATCTCTGGAATGGAACAAGAAGTAGTGGGTAGACCTGGGTTTCTCTATCAGGCACTATGCAATTCATATCACCAAGACAGTGCTTGAAAAGACTGCCTCAGACCTTTGCTATGGAAAGTCTGTGATTTAGGAAGGCAAAGACTATAATGATCTGGCCAGAAGGCCAAACAACAAAGACAGAGTACACTGAGTTTCAGGAAGCAAGAGAGAGGGGCAGCAGTGAGCAGAAGATCCGGTGTGAGACTTGTGTGAAGCTAAGCTACAGAGGTGGCCATAAGGAGGCATGCTAAGTACAGTGTCCCATGACGGCATCTCAGATAAAAGTTCAAAGGATAGTGGAGACCATCCAGAGTGATGAGAAGTGGTTGTGTGTACCAAAATAGGGATTTGATTTTGATCCAAAGGAGTGGAAATAATCAAAGTGAGATACTTGCAAGAGGTGACCAGCCTGTAGAAAATAATTGATCACAAACCTAATGATTTACAGTCCCAAATTATCCTCTGACTTAGCCATTTGTCCATGTAGTTTGTATTTTTCACCTCCTTATGCTCTAGGAAAGAATATGACCATGGATGTTATGTTTATTTTACTATCTTCTGACCAATGAAAAGTTCCAGTTTTCAAGTGCATGGAACCAGAGCCATAACAAAGTATTTTATCTCATGCGGTAAGCAATCATATGTGCTCCCCCTAGAGGTGGGATTTCTGCTTCCCATTTAGCACAGAGGTTTTCATGTTATAAGGTGTGCTGGCCTAGGAGGATACGCTATAAAGTACAAAAACATCCCCTCTGCTAAAAGCCAGCAGATCAGTGGCTGATGGGAGTTGTCAGGCCTACACAAGTTCCTCATCCTCCAGGCTGTGGAAGGTGGGGATGGATGGTCTGCCCAGCAGCTCTCCATGCCCTATTCTTTGAGCTGGCCACCTCAGTACAGCTAGGTGCTCCCCAAGCAGGATGTGGAGTATGGCTCCCTGCTGAATCCTTAACACATTCTTGCCTCTGCCCTGAAGAAGCCTGGCATGCTCCCTTCCATACTTAGCCCCCTTGGGCACCTAGTCACACCCCACACTCCACCCAGGGATCTGCCACTTCAAACAGCTCACTTTCCCTACATGCAGAGTGGAACTTCTCTGTGCTCGCCTGGGCTGCCCTAGCCCAACCTCATGGCTTCCAGGCCTGTCATCCAACGGACTGAGCTCTGAGCTCAGCTACACAAGCCCAGTGCCAAGGCTAGGCACTAGAGGCTGGCAATTGCTGCTAGAACACAGTCAATCCCACCGGCTTTGGAAACCAAAGCTGTGAGCCCAGAGTGACCCTTACGATTACTCCATTTCAAATTCCCAAATAAAGGACACTGGCAAGATCAGGGAGGCACTGGAGAAGCATTTGGTGGGAAGGGGTGTCCATGTATTTGGAGGGATATTTGGGAGACAGTAAAGGGGGTATTTGGAGGGAACTGAACCTATGGAAAACTTAACTATTGGGCAGATATTGCTGGAAGTGGTATGGGCCATGTTAATGGGGGAGCCCCAAATGTTGCTGAGGGGGATGCTGCATGCAGAGTTCCCATTCCACCCATTCTCCTTTCCTGCTTCCCATGATCTCCCAACCCATTCACTTCTCTTCCCCTTGCCACATCCTAGCTCCCTTCCTTTCCACTGCCTCTTGCCCCACATCATTCTCTTCTCCATATTCTCACTCCCCTTCCTTTCCTTGCTCATGGGCACTCACTGTTGTATAGAAAACAGGATGGTGACCAGATAGGGCACCCAGAAGGGGAAGAGAACCAGCACTAGGACTCAGGAGGCGGTGTCCCGCTATAGAGGCACTGAACACCCAACAGGACAAACAGCTCAGCACCACCATCTCTGCTCATGAGGGGAGTCAAAGCCTCCCCTGCCCAAAACTACAATAATGGACTCCAGCCAACACTACTCAGACCAATCCTGAACTACCCTGTTTTTTGTCGCCACCAGCTCTGCACCCTGGGCTGTTGCCCCATGGACCTGACCTTGTTATGGTTCTATGTGGAACTGTATTGGTTACTTGACTTTCATTCACATATACATAAAGAACACAATGCATAACAACATTTTATATATGTAGTTTACAGGAGAGACTCCGTGCTCAGTAAGAAAAAATGAATCAGTTTGGAAAAATAATACTCTATCCAAACCATTGCTCACATCTCTGTCTTAATTTTTTTAAGTTCAAAACAAATGTTAACAAGTGTGAGGGTTTTTATTCATTTTTGTTGTTTCTAGTGGCATTTCTTTTCCAGATCTTAACTTGCAGCTTATTGTAGAAGTACCAGAATGTAATAAATACATGTTCTTCCCCTAGTATTTCTGAGCTATGAAGACTGGGAAAACTTATTAGAAAACCTGTTCTCAGAAGATCATCTGGATAAAAAAGTAAGCCATTAAACTTTCAGATGTGCATCTGACCCAAAATTAGGTCAGCATTAATTAAAAATGAAGAAAATTTGAGAACATAACCCTGCAAAGGAAACTGTACAGGCTCATCCTCATGCCTATGTGGTCTCATTTTTAAATCAGTGGGACTCCTTTTTCCAAGATCCATTGCAAAGGGAGGAAGGATTGAGGTTAATACAAGTCAGTATTTATGTGTGTATTTAAATCCCAGGCTTCATTTGCAACTTCGAATGCCTACATTAGTCACCCTAGTTCGAACTAAGGTGGCAGTGTAGACAAACCCCAACGGATTATGCTTCTACTTAGGGTACGTCTAGACTACATGCCTCTGGCGACAGAGGCATGTAGATTAGGCTACCCGACAGAGTAAAATGAAGCGGCGATTTAAATAATCGCCGCTTCATTTAAATTTACATGGCTGCCGCGTTGAGCCGACAAACAGCTGATCAGCTGTTTGTCGGCTCAGCGCGATAGTCTGGACGCTCCTCTGCCGACATCAAAGGGAGTTGTCGACAACCCAGGTATGCCTCATCCCAGGAGGCATACCTGGGTTGTCGACAACTCCCTTTGATGTCGGCAGAGGAGCGTCCAGACTATCTCGCTGAGCCGACAAACAGCTGATCAGCTGTTTGTCGGCTCAACGCGGCAGCCATGTAAATTTAAATGAAGCGGCGATTATTTAAATTGCCGCTTATAGAATCATGGAATCATAGGACTGGAAGGGACCTCGAGAGGTCATCGAGTCCAGCCCCCTGCCCTCAAGGCAGGATCAAGCTCCGTCTACACCATCCCTGACAGATGTCTATCTAACCTGTTCTTAAATATCTCCAGAGAGGGAGATTCCACCACCTCCCTTGGCAATTTATTCCAATATTTGACCACCCTGACAGTTAGGAATTTTTTCCTAATGTCCAATCTAAACCTCCCCTGCTGCACTTTAAGCCCATTACTCCTTGTCCTGTCCTCAGAAACCAAGAGGAACAAATTTTCTCCTTCCTCCTTGTGACACCCTTTTAGATATTTGAAAGCCGCTATCATGTCCCCCTTAATCTTCTTTTTTCCAAACTAAACAAGCCCAGTTCATGAAGCCTGGCTTCATAGGTCATGTTCTCTAAACCTTTAATCATTCTTGTCGCTCTTCTCTGTACCCTTTCCAATTTCTCCACATCTTTCTTGAAATGTGGCGCCCAGAACTGGACACAGTACTCCATCTGAGGCCTAACTAGTGCAGAGTAGAGCGGCAGAATGACTTCACGAGTTTTGCTTACAACACACCTGTTAATACAACCTAGAATCATATTTGCTTTTTTTGCAACAGCATCACACTGTTGACTCATATTCAACTTGTGGTCCACTATGACCCCTAGATCCCTTTCTGCCATGCTCCTTCCTAGACAGTCGCTTCCCATCTTGTATGTATGGAACTGATTGTTCCTTCCTAAGTGGAGCACTTTGCATTTCTCTCTATTAAACCTCATCCTGTTTACCTCCGACCATTTCTCTAACTTGCTAAGGTCATTCTGAATTATGTCCCTATCCTCCAAAGAAGTCGCAACCCCACCCAGTTTGGTATCATCTGCAAACTTAATAAGCGTACTCTCTATCCCAATATCTACATCGATGAAGATATTGAACAGTATGGGTCCCAAAACAGACCCTTGAGGAACTCCGCTTCATTTTACTCTGTCGGGTAGCCTAATCTACATGCCTCTGGCGACAGAGGCATGTAGTCTAGACGTACCCTTAGATGCCCACTTTTTCTCTTGGGCTACGTCTACGCTGCAGCGCTATTTCAGGATACTGGAGTATCCTAGAATAGCTATCCTGTGTCTTAACAGCAAGCCTGTTATTTCAAAATATAATGGGCTCACTATTCCGACATTCCACATTGAGTAAGGGACATTTCGGAATAGCAGGTTATTTTGTAATTTGGTGCTGCCAAATTATGAAATAAACTATTTTGAAATTGCATAGCTTATTTTGAGCTACAGGTGCAGTGTAGACATAGTGACTTTTTGCTTCATATAACATGTGCTTCTAATTTATCTTAATGCTTAATAGGGTAATTTTCCTTGTCATAACTTAAACTCAAACTGAAGTGAAGAAGATATCAAGTCCTAAGGGGAGGAGAAAGAGAGAATGAGACTTTTTTAAATGAGGGTAAATAGAAGATAGTGTGATATAGACTTCCAATTTAACTATATGCTGAAAAAAAATTGGGTAAAATCTTAGCAGTAGAAAAACTAGAAATAGAAAAGAAAAAAATGTAGATTGTTTAACTAGGCAAAGGCATTGCCTAATAGCAGGCATATTGGAGTGGGACTCATGAGACCTCGAGTACAACTTATTGAAGACAAAAGGAGTTTGGCCATTGACTTCAGTAGAGTCAGTATTTTGCTCCTGGATCTTATTCCTCACCCTACACTGACCGGCAAAATCACTTTGGACGAGTCACTTCATCTCTCTGTTTCTGGTTTCCCTCCCATCATTATCTTGACTAGGAAGGTAAGCTCTTCAGGGCAGGCACTGTGTACGCACAACACAATGGGACTCAGATCCTATTTGGGTCCTCTTCTCTGCTGTAATAATACTAACACTAAATCTACTTCACTCCACAGAGCTAACTGTTACTGACAGATAAATATAGTCAGTAACTTCTATTCGGTGTTATTTATGTTGAATCTAGGTTACATGGACTGAATGTTCTGGGAAAAGGTAGTGATAAATCATAAGATTTTAAGAAGCAACATAGCTTGAGTGTGATCATTTTCAAAGATGTTTTCTACAAGATGCAGTTTTACTATATGTTCCCAATAGATTTGTACTGTGTATTCCCAATAGATTATAAAATATGATAATTAATTAGGGGCAGATATATAAATGATGTTAATTAGAACCAGGTAAAGATGTATCTCTAGGACAAGTGACTGACCATATGACTGAGACTGTTTACATATACCAGAAAGATGTAGTCAAAGTAATCAACAGAAAGCTGGGTGTGGTTCAATATATTTAATTGAGAGTGTTTTGAATTTGGAAACAAGTTAGACAATGATGAGGTAGAGTCTATATTGCAGTATAGGGGCTTGTCTCATATTATTTTTTAGGGATATCCCATAATACAAATGTTTGCTATAGGTAAAATGAGTGCTGAAAGTGAAACAAAAACACCATGACAGCATGGCAGGTGGAGTTTCATGTGATTGTGCAGCTCAAAGGCAATCATGATTAAATACATCAATCAAATGACTCCTCAAACACATTAAATAAAAGAGAAAAAGAAGACGCTCCAAAAAGAAGTTTGGCCTGAAACAGCCACTGGCACTAATAGTTACTTCTGAACAAAATAAAATTACTGTAATATTCTTAGCCTTGAATGCTTACAGCCTTTACTTTCACTCTAAAAAAAAAAAAGAGATCTTTAGGACCAATTCAGAGTTACTGTAAGCCATTTCATCATGATTGAAGTCAATGAATTTATGCCTTTCTATGTTGTGAAGCACAGTGCCATAGACAACATACATGCACACTCATCCAACTGCTGATACCTTAATTCTCTTTATTTGTAGTAGGGTATATGTTTGTCTAAAGGTACGTCTATACTGCACAGCTATTTCGGGATACCATAGCTACCCCGCGTCTACACAAGCCGCCCATTATTTCAAAATATTTTTTGAAATAACGGGCATGCTATTTTGCCATCCTGGTAAACTTCATTGCATGAGGAATAAGGTATAACTCGAAATAACGGGTTATTTTGAAATTTGGTGCTGTGGAGGCGTGCCAAATTTCAAAATAAGCTATTTCAAAATAGATTAGAGATAAGATACACAATTCGTGTCTCTTATTTTGAGTTTAGGGTGCTGTTTAGACACACCCTTGGAAGGAATTAACCTGTGATACCTATAGTCTACTCTTTCAAACTAAATACACATTTGTGCAAATGAATCTACCCCACTGTGTGATGGGGTTTCCAACTTTCTATCTGAATAAAACTGAACACTCCTGCCCTGCCACCTGCCCACCCCTTCCATGAGGCCTTTCTCTGTCATTCCCCATCTTGAAGGCCATGCCACTGCTTGCTCCATCCTCCCCCCACTCCATCTTTCACTTTCCCCTACACTCATTCACTTTCATTAGGCTAGGGGAGAGGTTTGGGGTGCGGGAGGGCAGTGAAGTCTTCATCTGGGATGCAGGCTCTTGGATAGGGCCAAAGATGAGGGATTTGGGTGCTTGAAGGGGTCTCCAGGCTGGGGGTGGAGGTTAGGGTATATGGGTTGGGTGGGTAATTAGATGCATGTTGGACTGCTGTTTGAGGCAGGCGATTGGAGTGTGGTGTCCAGGTGGTGCTTTCTGCAGCTACCAGAAGGCAGCCATCAGGTCCCTGTAGCTTCTAGGAGCATTTCTGGCCAGAGAGGTTTCACATACTACCTTTGCACCCACAGGCACCACCCCCATCGCTACCATTAGTCATGGCACTCAGGGGGACAGGGCGTGAAACCTCCCTGCACCGGGAGGGGCAACAGGAATCTTCTGCCATGACCAGGAGCCATGTGGAACCAGGGCAGGTAGGAGGCCTGTCTTAGTCCTGAGCTACTGCCTAGTAGACTTTTAACAGCCCAGTCAGTGATGGTGATTGGAACTGCACTTTTTGACCTGCCATTCCAGTAAAAAACTGGATACTTGACAACCAAATTATATTACCATACTCATATGTAAGTGGGACAAAGTATCCAGATGAGAAATGCAAGTGTTATGCTTTGTTCTGAGTTGTGATAGAAGTTACTGAGAGAGCTGCCACACCAGGAATTAAGTATCATAGGGGAAGTCGTGTTAGTCTGAATCTGCATAAACAACGAGAAGTCCTGTGGTATCTTAGGGTATGTCTACACTACAGCACTAATTCGAACTAACTTAGTTCAAATTAGTTAATTCGAACTAAGCTAATTCGAATTAGCACAGCTAGACTTAAAAACTAGTTTGAATTAGCGTTTTGCTAATTCGAACTAGCATGTCCACACTGAGTGGACCCTGAACCGGGGTTAAGGATAGCCGGAAGCAGTGCTGGCAGGGCATCAGAATAGGACTTAGAGCGTGGAGATGCTGTCTCAGGCTAGCCGAGGGCTGTGCTTAAAGGGTCCCAACGCCCACCCTGGACAGACAGTTCTCAGGGGTTCCCCGCTTGCAAAGCAGTCCTGGCTTGGAGTGCCCTGAGTGCCCACACTCGACACATCACAGCACTCGGTCATCAGCCTAGCTGCACTTGCTGCAGGCTGCCATCCAGGGGAGGTCAATCGGGGGGCTGCAGGAGAGCTTCCACCCTGAGGAGCCTGCAGACCCACCCCAGTCCTCCCCATCGGGGGCTCGTACCCCATTCCTCCCTCACCTCCTTCCACTTACCCCTCCCTAGCCCCCCTTCCTGATGTACAAAATAAAGGACAAGTGTGTTCAAAAATAGAAACTCTCTTTATTGAACAAAACTTGGGGAGACTGGGAAAAGGAGGTGGGAGAGGGGAAGAGAGAGGGTGGGAGAGGGGAGGGCAACTAAAATGATCAGGGGTTTAGAACAGGCCCCATATGAAGAGAGGCTAAAGAGACTGGGACTTTTCAGCTTAGAAAAGAGGAGACTGAGGGGGGATATGATAGAGGTCTATAAAAGCAGGAGTGGTGTGGAGAGGGTGCATAAAGAAAAGTTCTTCATTAGTTCCCATAATAGAAGGACTAGAGGACACCAAATGAAATGAATGGGTAGCAGGCTTCAAACTAATAACAGAAAGTTCTTCACAAAGCAAATAGTCAACCTGTGGAACTCCTTGCTGCAGGAGGCTGTGAAGGCTAGAACTAGAACAGAGTTTAAGGAGAAGTTAGATAAATTCATGGAGGTTGGGTCCATGGAGTGCTATTAGCCAGGGGGTAGAAATGGTGTCCCTGGCCTCTGTTTGTGGAAGGCTGGAGATGGATGGCACGAGACAAATGGCTTGGTCATTGTTTTGGTCCATTCCCTCCAGGGTCCCTAGTGTTGGCTGCTGTCGGCAGACAGGCTACTGGGCTAGATGGACCTTTGATCTGACCCAGTACGGCCATTCTAAGCTTAGGGCTCTGGGTCGGGGGTCTCACTGGACCACTCTGATTTTCATGCACACCTGCTCCTGGGTGGCCAGACTGGCAGCTATCCTGCCCTAGACAGCCACTTTCCTGTGCCTAGTGCGGAGGTGGTGGACGAGGTTCACGATGTCCGCACTAGACCAGGCGGGCGCCCGCCTCTTGCGGACCCGGGCAGGTTTCCGGGAGCTGCCAGCCTGGTCCCAAGAAGAGGCGGAGGGCTGGGTGACAGCGGGTGGCTGGCTCGAGCCGTGCCAGGTGCAGGGTCTGCTGGCTGGGTGCTGGCAGTCTTTCACCTGGTACGGGCACCGTAGCCAGACCGTGCCCCTTTAAGAGCTTCAGGGCCGGGAGGGGGGCAGAAGAGTTTCCCTGGTGGTGCCCAGAGTGGCCACCAGGGCAAGCTGAGGAGGGCTAGCCTCCCACTAGTTCGAATTAAGTGGCTATACAGCCCTTAATTCGAACTACTTAATTTGAACTAGGCATTAGTCCTCGTGATATGAGGTTTACCTAGTTCGAATTAAGCGCACCACTAATTCGAATTATTTTCGAACTAGCGGTTTGTATGTGTAGCGCCTATCAAAGTTAATTCGAACTAATGTCTGTTAGTTCGCATTAACTTTGTAGTGTAGTATATCCTTATAGACTAAAGGTATGTCTACACTAGTTCGTTAGTTCGAGCTAGGTAGGCAAATGAGGGCAACCGGAGTTGCAAATGAACGTGGAACGAGGTGTACCAGTAGTTCGAATTAGAGATCCTAATTTGAACTACCTACTCCGTGCCACATGTAGGGCATGGAGTTCGGACTAAGGGGGATTTAAAAATGGCGGTGCCCGGGAAGATGCAAATGAAGCCCGGGCTATTTAAATCCCGGGCTTCATTTGCAACTCTGGTTGCCCTTGTTTGCCTACCTAGCTCGAACTAACGAGCTAGTATAGACATACCCTAACAGATTTATTGGGCTTTCATGGGCAAAGACACAATTAGTCAGATGCATGTACTGGAAATTCCAGAGGCAGGTATAAATATACAGGCACATGAAAAGAAAGGAGTAGCAATCAAGAGGAAGGCCAGAGATAATGAGATCAATTCAGTTAGGGAAGATGTGGATCTAGCAGCTGATGTGGAGGTGTGAACAGCAAGGCTGTGTCTAGACTACATGGCTCCATCGATGGAGCCATGTAGATGAGGGTTGTAGGCAAAGGGAAATGAAGCGGCGATTTAAATAATCGCCGCTTCATTTAAATTTAAATGGCTGCTGCGCTGAGCTGACAAACAGCTGATCAGCTGTTTGTCAGCTCAGCGGGCTAGTCTGGACACTCTCGCACCGACATCAAAGCCCTTTGTCGGCAGCCCCGTTATTCCTCGTGGGATGAGGTTTACCGGGGCTGCCGACAAAGGGCTTTGATATTGGCAGGGGAGTGTCCAGACTTGTGCGCTGAGCCAGCAAACAGCTGATCAGCTGTTTGTCAGCTCAGCGCGGCAGCCATGTAAATTTAAATGAAGCGGCGATTATTTAAATCGCCACTTCATTTCCCTTTGCCCAACAAACAAATCTACATGGCTCCGTCAACGGAGCCATGTAGTGTAGACGTACCCCAAAAGAGGAGAAACTGCTTTTGTAGTTGACTAGCCATTCACAGTCTTTGTTTAATCTTAAACTGATAGTGTTAAATTTGCAAATGTATTGTAGCTCTGCAGTTTCTCTTTAAAGCCTATTTTTTTGTTGCAGGATGGCTAATTTTAAATCTGCTACTATCTCTGAATTTCCACTACATGCATCTGACAAACTGGGCTTTTGCCCATGAAAGTTTATGCGCCAATAAATCTGTTAGTCTATAAGGTGCCACAGGACTTCTCATTGTTTATCCAGGCATTAAGATGCATATATCCAATTAACTTTACTTAGAAACCACTGAAACTGAGCCAATTTGGAGGGAATAGTTAAAAGGAAATGCTCTCCTGAAACTCCCTCGCAGATGAGGCTAATGGAGTATGAGTTTGGAATCTGCCAATGTATAGGTAGCCTAAAAATCAGATAAATTGTTGAAATTGCTGTGCAATATGAATGTACAACTTTAACATCTTAGTTATTTACAGTGTTGTACCTGTATTGGACACAGGATATAAGAGAGACAAGGTAAGTGACACCTTTTTATTTCACCAACTTGTGTTGTTGGAAAGAACAAGCTTTTGAGCTTCATAGAGCTCTCCTGCAGGCCTGGGGAAGATAACCAAACTATCTGAGCTACAATTTAAATAAACAATGTGTCCTAACTTGTATTTATCTTAGATACTTTGTTTTCCTTCTCCAGATCTGAAGAAAAGCTCTGAAATTCAAAAGCTTGTCCCTTCCAGCAAGTTGCTCCTATAAAAATATACCACGTCTCTTGTCACTATAAACTCTTACTTTTTCAGGAAGACAACACACTCACTTGCTAATTCTTTTCTGAGATGTGTACTTCATTATCATATTGGGAACCCTTGCTGATAACAGGGAATGTTGTAGTTATCCTGCTAGGATGGGGCCAAATGGCATTTTCCCTGGTAATTATATTAGTAGTGTAGTGAAATTGTTTGCAAATATTTTATTATTCTTCAGCTAGTGATACGTCATTTAGAGAAAAGAAGAAGGAAGAAGAAGAAAGAAACCACAGGGTTAATTTTTCAGTGAACTCTCGCTACACACATTTACTGGCACCCTCTGTTAACCGAGATCAAATATAGGACTTTCAGTTCCAAAAGCACAAATCCTCTCTCTGGAACTAAAGAAGAGCTGGGCCCATGCCTACTTGGATCTGTAGAGAATGACAATAGTAATAGAACTTATTACTGTGGCAAAGTCTAGTACCTCCAGTCATGGTCCCAAACCCATTTTTCTAAATATTTTACAAACAGGACAAAAAGATGCTGGATCCCTGCCCCAGGAACTTACAACTTGAATATAAGACCAGAAAATTTATATACAGATAGATGGGGGAGTATAAGAAAACAACGAGACATTATTGTGTGAGCATGATAGGCAAATACATATGCACAATAATTGGTTAGGTGTTCAGTTGCCCATTTTGTACATGCAATTGGTTATTTTAACGCCCAAATTTTTATGCACCAATCAGTTACTAGAGTAGTCTTAGACATCAAGTGGTTTCTGCTGGCCTTCAACAATGACTTACCATTTGGGGGCAAAAAAATCCCTGTAAAATGCCACAGAAGCAAATAAAAATTATAATGAAAAATGTATCACTGTCAGGGAGAATTCATTGTACCTTACTGAATGCAACATCTTATACAAACAGTTGATACCACTAAAGCTGCTTAAAGAGGTAGACATAGGCTGAAATCTTGATTACAGCACATTGCTTTTGTCATATGGGATACAGCATAGCAATTTCACTTCAGCAGCCTTACTAATAACAATTTGTGTTTTTTTTATAAAATAGCCAGACAAGCCTAATAATAATAGCTAAACCCAGTTAGTCACCTGAAGGAAAGGGTTGGAAAAGCATAAAATGTCATCACAAAGGGCAATCAAATTAGCTTGAATTTGCAGCCTCTGTGAGCAGACTCTAGTCTATCGGTCATTCCACAATAACCAAAAATGTCATCAAACACCTTAAAAGAAGGAATATTTAATGCAAATTTCATTTCTATACTGAATTAAACCTTGGTAGAAATAGAGAAGCAGCAACACATCATTGAGTCATTTAATAGGGGGGACATAAATGAGGTGTACCTAGATAAAGTTTTTATTTTAATCAATTTCTAGAAGCAGGTTTTGGATTGTTTTCCTGGATTTCTTTTCATAGCAATATTTCTTAGGAAGTGCAATCATTCCAACCTTAGTAAATGTAATAATTAATGAGCTAAAAAATGCTATGCATCGAACATACGGATGAAGGAATCTCTGCATATTGATAATCAAGAACTTAGAGGAAAAAAGAAAGCAGAGTTGACCCTGTCACAAGTAAACATGGTCTGTGGTTCACTCTAATAGGAAGTCACAGCACACCAAATAGTGAGCCACCTCAGCTCATCAATGGGAGATGCTGACAAAAAGTCTTTGCCCTAAGACCTGTCCTCTCATGGAGTTTGGTGCTTAAATCCAAGGGTGCCCCTCTCTCATAGGGAATGTCTAGATTGTATCCCTCTGTTGGCAGAGGGATGCAGATTAGGCAGATTGACATTGCAAATGAGGCAGGGATTTAAATATCCCGCACCTAATTTGAATAAAAATGGTCGCTGTGTTTTGCGGACTTAGCATTTTGTCAGCAAAAAGCGGCAGTCTAGAGGGGGATCTGTCAAGAAAAAAAGCTTTTTTTGACAGATCCTGTAAACCTCCTTTAAGGAGGCAAAAGGGATCTGTCGAAAAAGGCTTTCTTTCTCGACAGATCCCCTGCTAGACTGATGCTTTTTGCCAACAAAGTGCTGAGTCGGCAAAAGGTGGCAACCATTTTTATGCAAATTAGGCAGGGGATATTTAAACCCCTGCCTCATTTGCAATATCCACCTGCCTATTCTGCATCCCTCTTCTGACAGAGGGATGTAGTCTAGACCCCTTGTGATTCACAGTGAGGAATACCTATGCCATAGATATGCTTCCAAGACAGAGCTGAGGAACCTAAAGCAAAATGCAGGACAATGTAGCACTTTAAAGACTAACAAGATGGAACCTAAGTTATTCCTGTGCTCATCTCCACCCAAAACAGGAGGAAGGAGGCAGCAGTTTCTTTTATAACTTTTTCCCAGTGGTTAGAACTCTCACCTAGGATATGGGTGTCTGCAGATCAGTTTCCCCATTTGCCTGATGAGGAGAAGTGATTTGAATAGGTGTCTCTGACCGCTCTGGTTAATCCCTTGACAAATGAGCTACGTCTAGACTAGCATGAATTTCCGAAAATGCTTTTAACGGAAAAGTTTTCCATTAAAAGCATTTTCGGAAAAGCACATCTAGATTGGCAGGATGCTTTTCCTCAAAAGCACTTTTTGTGGAAAAGTGTCCATGGCTAATCTAGATGCGGTTTTCCACAAAAAAGCCCTGATCGCCATTTTCGCGATCGGGGCTTTTTTGCGGAAAACATTACTGTGCTGTTTACACTGGCCCTTTTGGGCAAAAGTCTTTCGGAAAAAAGACTTTTGCCCAAACGGGAGCAGCATAGTTTTTCCGGAAAATCACTGATGATCTTACATGAGATCGTCAGTGCTTTTCTGGAAATTCAAACGGCCAGTGTAGACAGCTGGCAAATTTTTCCGCAAAATCAAATGATTTTGCAGAAAAACTTGCCAGTCTAGACACAGCCATGGAGTATAGAGTCATTCGCTCTCTCTCTTTCTCTAGCCTAGTTAACATGTCAGGGTATGTCTACACTACCCTCCTAGTTCGAACTAGCAGGGTAATGTAGGCATACCGCACTTGCAAATGAAGCCTGGGATTTGAATTTCCCGGGCTTCATTTGCATAAGCGGGGAGCCGCCATTTTTAAAACCCCGCTGGTTCGAACCCCGTGCAGCGCGGCTACACGGGGCTCGAACTAGGTAGTTCAGAGTAGGCTTCCTATTCCCAACTACCAGTACACCTCGTGGAATAGGAAGCCTAGTCCGAACTACCTAGTTCGAGCTGTTTTGAACACTGTTTTGAACACTTCAATCTCCCTGGACACACAGGGATTTAAAGGTAGCCATCCTGCAGCAAAGGTAGCAGATTTAAAGGTAGCCATCCTGCAGCAAAAAACCTTCAAGACCAGACTTCTAAGAGAAACTGCTGAGCTACAGTTCATCTGCAAATTTGACACCATCAGTTTAGGATTAAACAAAGACTGTGAATGGTTAGCCAAGTACAACAGCAGTTTCTTCTCTCTTGGTGTTCACACCTCCACATCAGCTGCTAGAAGTGGGCTTCACCCTCCCTGAATTAACCTCATTATCTCTAGCCTTATTCTGGCCTGCATATTTATACCAGCGTCTGGAAATTTCCACTACATGCATCTGACGAAGTGGGTCTTTGCCCACGAAAGCTTATGCTCCAATACGTCTGTTAGTCTATAAGGTGCCACAGGACTCCTTGTCGCTTTTGCAGATCCAGACTAACACGGGTACCCCTCTGATACATGAAACTACAGTTACTTCCACAGGGTTCTGTTCAGGAACAGAAGGAAACAGCCTCCGTGGAGGGCTCAGTGAATGACTAGGCACCTCGCTTAAGTAAGGAAGACCACAGAGAAGCCTTAGAGCAAGGGTTGGCAACCAATGGCTCAGGAGCCATATTTGGCTCACGATGTAACCAAATATGGCTTTCTTGGTTCCTCTAGGGTGTGCACCTGAGCGGGCGTGCATAAAGACTTTTAATCCTGCCCACTTACTCTCTCAGCAGCACTCACCTTCCTGGGACATGAAAGGTAAACTGCTGCTGGTTGGTGGGACAGTGCTGGCCACAGCTGTATGGTGTCTGCCAAACTGCTGCTGAGGGAGGCCACATGACAGGCCTCAGGGCTAGAGCTGCAGTCAGAGTGAGCTGCATGGTGGCTGCCAGAGCTGGAGGTGTGGCTGTGATGTGGTCCACACTGGCACAGTCGCACCGTGGCCACAGCTCCAGCCCTAGCATAGGAGGCATCCACTTGCCATGCAGCCTCCCCCAGGAGCAGCTGGGCAACCACAACACAGCCCTGGGCCCACCTTCATCCCTGCCTGCATGTGGCTGCTGGAGCTGAAGCCAGGCTGCAGTGTGGCTGCTCCAGGGGCCAAAGCTGCTGTGTACCAACCATGCCCCAGCCCTAGGAGTAGTCACGCCACAGCCCAGGCTCCAGTTCTGGAAGCCACCAAAGGCCCTCCCCAGGAAAAGCCGGGCAGCCATCACACAGCCCTGGCGACAGTTCCAGTCCTGGGGAGAGGACCAATAGCTCTGGCTTCTCTGCTTCTGCCTCCCTGGGTTGCTGCCGGGAGCCGCTTCCCACTGCCCTATCCTCTGCATCACAGGGCTGATGGGAGCCCCTGGCAGACAAGTGCTTTGGCTCCTTGTGCTTCACAAGGGAGGATAGGGGTGCCCTGCGGGGAGTGCATGGGCCCAGCTCGGCCCCAGTGCAAGCTAAGGTCATATCTGTAGCTCTACCTCCTGCTTTTTCTCCTCTTCCCTCCCTTCCCTCCCTCTCCTCCCCCCCGCCCCCCCGGCTGGGCCCTGTGTCAGCCCAGCCCCATTCCTCCACAGTGCTTTCGAGAACCTTGTTTTCTCTGCCCACTTCTTTCCCTTTCTCTCAGGCAGAGAAGCCTTTGTGTCATCCCTCATGGGCGCTGTTGCCATCTGGGGGTCCCAAGATCCTTGAAAGCCCATTTGCGGCTGCTCAAGGGGAGTCTGAGTTCAATGTTTCATTTATGCTATTATTTATCATCATGCCAGTTATCAATACTATTAAGTTGCATATTTTTAGTCATGCAAATGGGCATTCTTATATGGCTCTTTGTTGACCACTTGTTCTGAATTTTGATGTAGTTTGACTCTTTGGTTTGAAAAGGTTGCCGACCCCTGCCTTAGAGCAACTCTGCATTTTAATCTCACCTTGCTTGTAGGGATGTTTCTACAACACACTTCTGAACTGACCATAATGTACTTTAATTCTGCCTTAGGCTGACTTTTGTTTAATCCCTATCCCTATTCAGTCCTTGACCTTTGGGATAATAGCTTCATTAGCTATGGTTAATTAGTTCATATCCTACAGCATCAGTTTACTTAGCATCTCATAGTTGTCAAGGCAGTTTAGCCAACCTAGACTGTCAAATCTGATCCACAAATACAGGGTGTTGTCAAGGAGAAGCTCTGTTCTGAAATTAAGATGTTAGTTTCCAGTTGTTATGGATGTTCATGTGATACAAAATTAGATACTAGACTGACCTACCCAATCAATTTATATAAGTGTCTGAATAGCTCTCAGATAAAAACATTTATAATCATATTGGCATTAGAATGAAAACAAAATGTAGTGGATATCACTGAATATCACACTATTATAGTTGTCTAGTTGCATATGTGCAGTACCATGAACATTACTACTGCTACCAAAATAAGAATAGATTTTAAGCAAAAGAAGTCATGCTAATTTCTATCCAATTTTCAGTGATTTTAGGGTCTGGGAATGAAGAAGAGGAAAAATATAATACCAAAAAAATATATGAGATCTAACAACACTAGTCTTATTTGAACTTACTAAAAAGGATGTTAGGTTGGGTCATTTATTGACCCAATAATAGCAGTTCATAGTAGAATCAATATCTTAAGTGTGAGTCAATGGAATCATATTATTATAACCCTCCTAATTCCTCACTTTTGACTACTCAAATGTACTCTTTGGTCCCAGATGAGTGAGTAACTTGCTGCAGCCAGAAAGGCTCAGGGCCTCTCCCAGAATAAGGGACAAGTAACCAGTTAGTTGGGTTTTTTGTGTCATTTTACATATATTTATTTTACATAAGAATATAAGAACCGACATACTGTTTCCCATTCCCTGATTCTGACAAAGAGAAACTACAGATGCCGTTCCTGCCCATCCTGGCTAATAGCCATCGAGGGACCTAACCTCCATGAATTTTATCTAGTTCTTTTTTGAACCCTGTTAAAGTCTTGGTCTTCACAACATCATCTGGTAAGGAGTTCCACAGGCTGACTGTGGGATATTTGAAGAAAATCTTCCTTTTGTTGGTTTTAAACCTGAAACCTATTAATTTCATTTTGTGATCCCAGTTTTTGTGTTATGGGAACAAGTAAATAACTTTTCCATATTCACTTTTTCCATAACAGTAATGATTTTATAGACCTGTAGTAGATCTTAAAAATGCATGAACAACTAATGATTTTATAGACTTCTATCATATCTCTCCTTTACAATATCAGACATAAATGGAATTTACTTCCCCTAATACTACATAGTACTCTTTCTAGAATGCTTTGTAACTGTAGAACTTAGATTAGTTTCCAAATGAGGATAAATATTTAAAAACAAACAAACATTGTTTAGATGAGGAAATGGAAACCCAGATGAAGGTACATATGTAAAGTGACACAAAAAACCAATTGGAGAGTTGAACAAATCATTCTGGTCTCTTGATTCCAATTGCAGTGACCTGCATGTTCAGTTATGCCACATAGACTGAAATAAGCAGAAAAGCAGAGAACAGAGATCGTTCAGAGCTGGGTGAGATAATACAATGATTAAAATGCTTTTCCTCCATTTATAATAAAGTGTCCGGTCCTGGTAATATGTGCACAATAGCATTACTGCTGAAAAACAGGGGATGATTACCTGTCATCTGCTAGTTGTTGGCAGAATTGGGAGTGGAACAGGATCTCCTGCACTAATTACCATATAACAGTGTGGGGAAAAATTTGATACTGAGTTAGAAAATTTATTTTCTGTAAGATGACAAAAAGATGAGTTTAAGTTAAGGTTCCTTCACTGCTCTATCTTTCTGATAGAGTATAGTATAGAATCCACAGTTGTCAAATTATTTAAAAATTAGAAAGGCTTTATAAGTACTAGGTATTAGGTGCAGAAAGGTAATGGGCTGAATCCTGCAAGGTGTTAAGGACTCTGATATCAAGTAGAGCACTGCACTTTGGCACATGCAAAGTGCCCTCTCATAGGAACTGTTGTGACTTCCACATGCCTCACTGGATCAGCAGAGCACTCAGGGTCAAACCCTCAGCAAGTTGTAGGCCAGTCATGCCAGAACAAGGATTTTAAACCAGATCTGCTGAGTCTCATTTCAGTGATTCAACCGCAAGGCCGCCCTTCATGTCAATATGTTCTTTACAATTGTACCGATGTTCCTTGCAATCACCCTACAGCTCAGCATTCCCTTAATGATAGCATTTGATTTTTTTTCAGTGGCCCAGCCAGCATTACAGCCTGGCTTTATTGCATTCAAATATTTCCTGATAATGAAGTGATGATTCAAAGCCCATTTGGTAGATTTCAATAAATGCAAAGTAAATTTGGGAAATCTTTTAGAAAACTTCATCCTTTATGAATTCAGTAGAGACTTGTTTCTGGTGGTGTTGGGTTTGGCCACTCCTAGAAACAAGCAAAGACTGCAGAAAAGTATTTGGGAGCATTTGTTTCCATTCATAAACAAATTGGTTATAATATTATTATTTAGTTGTATTATAGAAGTGCCCTGGATTATGTCCCCATTTTACAAACAGAGGAAGACAGGGACCGTATACCAAATCCCCCACAGTGATGGATTCCCAGCTAGCCAAAAATGGCTGCTCTCCAGCCTTTTTTATGTAGTCACATTGGTACAAAGATGCTAGAATGCATAAGACCATATCTGTACGTAAGATATCCTGGGGCTAACATACTACAAAATGCCATATATTTGGTGTTGTCTCTAAAGCAACTGGGCTAGATCCATCAGCATGTTCTGCTTCCTTTGACATTATCCAGGTAGTTAAGCAGGGTTAGTAGATGATTTGACTCCCAGACTGTCCCACAGAACATACCTTTGAAACTGTCCCATTGTGTGTTCCTCCTCCCCAGGAACAAAAATTATGTTAATATCTTTACCTCTTATTGATTATAAATTACCTTAAAGAGGAAGCTTGCTAACTTGAAAGTGCTTATAGCTGGGCAAGAGCTATTCTCCCCCATTTTAACCATTTTGCTGCATTGCACGTGGTGAAATCAATTGGTACTTTGAAGTTCTACCCCATTTCCAATACCCTTGCTCACCTAGTACTGCAACATGCTGTTGTGTGCATGCATGTATTTTTAGGAGAACTCTTCATGGGGTTTTGTTTAGTCATTTTCACCATTTTTTTTATCCAATAGCTGCAATTGTCCAGGTCTGAGGACAACCTTTGCCAGGCCTGGGAAGTGGAGCCTCAGGTAGAAGGGGCAGAGGTAGGAGCTAGCATCCCCCAGCCAGCCTTTCAGCATTCCTCATCACACAACTTCCAGGGCTGTGGCAGTTATTTGAAGGGCTGAGGACTCTAGTTTCTGCCACTGCCGAGAGCCCAATCACTGGGTCCTGAGGCAGCTAACCCTTTACTCCTCCCCCCACAGTGGTGGCCCTGCAACTGTCAAAATATGCTTGACATGCCACTTAATCATAGTGTCTTCAAATTACGTTAAAATGAAATGATCTTTTAAATATTAAGATTAAAGTTTTGCAGATATAGGCTACAGTCTAAGGCACGATCCCATACTTGATCTAGTCTAGACAACAGAATGGCAAATCCTGTTTTTTCTAAAAGATTGCTGCTTAGTTTCTGAGGCAGTACGCCATCTCTTGAAGACAAAAATTCTTTGACAGAGTGCATCTTTTAATCATTTTGCATGGAAGATGCAGTATAATTTCTGAATGCAGAACAGTCTCTTGAAAAGGAGTTAGGGGAAATGGCACAGTTACACAGACATTACATGCAGCTTCCAAATGTGTGGAGTATCAGAAACAAATAGTCATGTAGCAGAATATTATCATAAAGGGTTGCACTTTAAGGAATTATCTTCTGAAAGAAAAGGATACTATTAAAATGATTTTGTCCATATGAGTGTATGTGAAGCTTTATTTAATCTTTGTTTCATTCTACTAACTGTACAGAGAGAATTTGTAGAGATAAATCTCAGTGCTATCTTGTACCTTTTTAGTCTTCTATGTCTGAAGCTCTGATTTTTCTACCTCCACCCCAGCAGTAAATTTGTACAATGCTTCTGATAGGAAAACTTTTGATGTTTTCTAATTCAACAGCCAAAGCTGAAAAGAGGATTCCTCCTCATCCAAACCTCAGCAGAAAAAATGCATATTTGTTGCATCTCCCTGTCCTTCTTCAACACAAATAGAGTACGTCTTAAAAATTTTTGAAATTATGAATGAAGCCTTTGCAAATCCCAGGTAAAATGTGATGGCTAAAGAAAACATAGGTGACGTCTAGACTGCAGCACTTTCCTGAGATACCGGAGGTATCCTGCAAAAGCAATGCTGCGTCCAAGGAAAGCTTCCGCTTTTCTGAAAAAAAGTTCGGAAAAGTGGACACGTTCTTTCACCATCCCTGTAGAAGACTCGTACAATGAAGAGCAGGATTTTCCAAAATTTGGCAGCGTGTAGGTGCACCAAATTTTGGAAAAGCCTTTTTCAAAAGAAAAGTGGAAAAAGATACAAGAATTGAGGTTCACAATTTGTGTATCCTTTTCCGACTTTTCTTTGTAGTCTAGACAAAGCCTGAGTGAGGCCTTTCATCCCTCTGACACTATTGTAGCAGTACTTAGCTAAAAGGGATAGTCAAATATTTCACTAGTTTATTCATAGATTCCAAGGACAGAAGGGATCACTGTGACTACCTACTCTGACCTCCTGTATAGCATATGCCATAAAACTTCTCCAGGATAATTGCTATATGCTAGAACATATCTTTTAGAAAAGCATTCAATCTTGATATAAATTAGTTAGTGATAAAGACTCCACTGTGACCTTAGATAAATTGTTCTAATGGTTAATTACGCTCAGTTAAAAAACCACTTAATTTCCAATTTGAATTTGTCTAGCTTCAGCTTCAAGGCATTGGGTCATGTTATACCTTTGTTTGCTAGAGAGAATCACACATTATTAAATATTTGTTTGCCATGTAGGTACTTAACGGACTGTAATCAAGTCACCCTGGGTATGTCTACACTACCCCGCTAGTTCAAACTAGCGGGATAATGTATGCATACCGAACTTGCTAATGAAGCCCGGGATTTGAATTTCCCGGGCTTCATTAGCATAAAGCCGGCGCCGCCATTTTTAAAAGCCGGCTAGTGCGAACCCCGTGCCGCGCGGCTACACGCGGCACGGGCTAGATAGTTCGAACTATCTAGCCCGTGCCGCGTGTAGCCGCGCGGCACGGGGTTCGCACTAGCCAGCTTTTAAAAATGGCGGCGCCGGATTTATGCTAATGAAGCCCGGGAAATTCAAATCCCAGGCTTCATTAGCAAGTTCGGTATGCATACATTACCCCCCTAGTTCGAACTAGGGGGGTAGTGTAGACATACCCCCTTATCCTTCTCTCTGTTAAGCCTGCATTCAACAGCATAGCAACAATGTCACCCCAGTGTGCAGTCATATAAACCAATCTGAAGTTGTGACTGTATCTTCTTTTCCCTTCAACCTGCAGGTGAATAAAAGCCAAATGAGTAACATATATTTATAAATAATGAGCAGTCCTATGGCATCTTAGGGTGTGTCTACACAGCACAATTATTTCAAAATAATGTTGGTTATTTTAAAATAACTATGCAAGCGTCTACACAGCAATTCCGTTATTTTGAAATGAATTAGAAAAAACCAGAATTCTTATTCCAACTTCTGTAAAACTCATTCCATGAGGAATAATGCCTCTTCCGAAATAGCTATTTCAAAATAGCTGTAGTGTGGATGCTCCACTGCTGCTATTTCAGATTAGCTCCTCCCCGGGGCCATTCAGACTAATTACTCCCAGTGCCCCCTGGGGTTCTAAATCAAGGCAGCACATCCACATTAGGGAAGCCTGCCTTGGACTAATTTTGAGCCTTCCCTGTAGTGTAGATATACTATTTTGAAATAAGCTATTTCAGAAAAAAAATAAGCATGCTGTATAGCCATACCCTCAGAGACTAACAAATATGTTATAACATGAGCTTTGTGAGTAAAACCCACTTCAACAGATATGTTGGAGTGGAAATTACAGATTCCTGAATATATATAACAGCAAAAGAAACTACCTATAAATTGTAGGAGCAGTGTTAATGAAGCTAATTAAGT
Source organism: Pelodiscus sinensis (assembly GCF_052426305.1). Taxonomy (NCBI): domain Eukaryota; kingdom Metazoa; phylum Chordata; order Testudines; family Trionychidae; genus Pelodiscus; species Pelodiscus sinensis. The sequence goes on from NC_143053.1 coordinate 92,481,542, forward strand.
CAGGCTGAATGTGGCCCATTCAGACCTTTTAATGTGTAAATGTACATATGAAAGGCAGGAAAAATTGCCTTTGTAGTGTGTTAATATCTTTATTCAAGCCTAAGGTGATAGTGTCAAATTTGTAAATGAATTCCAGTTCACAGTGTCTCTCTGTAATTAACATAAGAATGGTCATACTGGGTCAGATCAAAGATCCATCTAGCTCAATATCCTGTCTTCAGACACTGGCCAATGCCAGATGCCCTAGAGGAAGTGAACAGAATAGGGAATCATGAAATGATCTTTCTCCTGTCATCCGTTTCCACTCTGACAAAGAGAGGCTAGGAACACTATTTCTACCTATCCTGGCTAACCTAACTTCCATTAATTTATCTCATTTATCTAGTTCTTTTTTAAACTCTATTAAAGTCTTGTTATTTACAACATCCACAGGTTGATTGTGTGTTGCATGAAGAAAAACTTCCTTTTGTTTATTTTAAACCTGCTATCTATTAATTTCATTTGCTGATTGCTAGTTCTTATATTATGGGAACAAGTAAATAACTTTTCCTTATTCACTCTTTCCACACCAGGTATTTTAGAAACCTCTATCATATCCTCCCTTAGTCTCCTCTTTTCGAAGCTGAAAAGTCCAAGTCTTTTTGATCTCTCTTCAGATGGGATTTGTCCAAACCCCTAATCAATTTTGTGAACCTTTTCTGAACCTTTTCCACTGCCAATATGTCTTTTTTGAGATGAGGCGACCACATCTGTACTCAGTATTCAAGATGTGGGTGTACCATAGTTTTATATAGCGACAATAAAATATTTTCTGTCGTATTCTCTATCCTTTTTTAATGATTCCTAACATTCTCTTTGCCTTTTTGATGGCTGCTACACACTGAGTGGATATTTTCAGAGAACTATCCACAATGACTCTAAGATCTCTCTGTTGGGTAGTTATAGTTAAATTAGTCCCCAGCATTTTGTATGTATAGCTAGGATTGTTTTTTTCCAATGTGCATTACTTTACATTTAATAACATTAAATTTCATTTGCCATTTTGTTGTCCTATCACTTAGTTTGGTGAGATCTCTCTGAAGGGATAGTCAAATATCTCTCTTCACAGTCTGCTTTGGTCTTAATTAAATTGAGCAGTTTAGTATCATCTGCAAATTTTACCACTCCACTGTTTACCCCTTGCTCTAGATCATTTATAAATAGGATTGGCTCTGGACAGACCCTGGGGGACACCACTAGTTACCTCTCTCCATTCTGAAAACTTACCATTTATTCCTACCCTTTGTTTCCTGACTTTTAACCAGTTATGAATCCAAGGGTGTGTCTAGACTACACAGTTTTGTCGACCAAAGTGGACTTTTGTTGACAAAACTATACCTGTGTCTACACTACCGCTGAGTTCTGTCGACATAACGTCGACAGAACTCAGCAGTTTTGTCGACACTGGTAAACCTCATTTTACGAGGCATAACGCCTTCTGTCGACAGAGTTCTGTTGACAGAAGGTGTTATTGCATGTAGGGTTGTGTCTAGACTACAGGGTTTTGTCTGTCCTTCTTCATCCTGGCATATCTCTAAAAGGAATAGGTCCAAGGAGAGATGTCTGTTGATTTTTTTAAAAGCCAAAGTTTCCTATGCCCCTGACCAATGGGCAGGACAGTATATTAATGGAAAGGGATACTTTTCCATGGTCCTGCAGGCCTTGGTCAACCACTGCGGACAGTTCACAGACATTTTCATTGGCTGGTGGGGAAGGCGCACGATGCCCACATCTTCAGAAACTCCAGCCTGTACCAGAAGCTGGAGGCTGGCACTTTCTTCTCTGAGCACAACATCAGGGTCAAGGACATTGAGATGCCATTGTGCATCATGGGGGATGTGGACAACCCCCTTATGCTATGGCTAATGATGCCCTACACCAGCCACCTGGACCAGGCTAAGGACCGCTTCTATGGCTGAATGTGCCTTCGGGTTCTTGGAGGTGCGGTTCAGGTGCCTCCTGTCCCACCTTGATGTGGGGGAGCACAACATCCCCCAGGTAGTGTCAGCATATTGTGTTCTCCTTTCCCACAACAGCCCCTCCCTTCCCCCTACATCCATCTTCCCTGAAGACAATAAAAACAACTAGGGGGCGGAGGCTGAGAAATTTGGATGGGGGAGGAGAGGCTCAGAGCTGGGGCTGAGACTGGCAAGTGGCTCGGGTGCTTCTCCCACCTCATATCCGAGGACTTTGGCAACCTTGGAGGTGGGAGTGGGGGTCCTGGGAGGATAGGGGGATATGCAGGAGGGGGGCCTGGAGTGAGGTCAGCATGGGAGGGGGAGCAGGGAATGGAGCAGGGATTAGGACTGGTGCCGTGTAGGTCATCTTCCAGGGGGTTGACACATGTAACGGCTTTGCTTCAGCAGCTCAGTCCACATCTGGGCCCGCCACTGCACATCATCCCAGACCATCTGGGCCAGCGTCTGATGCATGTCCTGGAGAATGGACATGTGCTCCCTCATAAGGTCCTCCAGGACCCTTCAATGCCTGCAGCTACCCCAGGGTTGGGCGGCTGGATGAGCTGCTTTCAATCGCCCCACAGTTACAGCTGGTCTGGCCGGGGAGGATAAAAAGAGGTGCTCAGTCATCTGTGGAGACACTGTCCCCAAGGCTTTGCCCTCATCAGTGAGCTGAGAGCAACAGTTCTCGGGTCAGAGGAAGGTGATGTCCTGGGAACAAGGCTGTGTGTAGCCTGGACTGTGGGCTCTACCTTAGAGAGGCCCAGAGGTGCCCAGGCGACCATGCTCCCCGCCTCATGCCATCCCACAGACTGGCAGGCAAGGGAAATGGCTGGCCACACTGAGATCCATTGGCCGGGGGAGAGGCTTTGAGTTGCCTGGGCTTCCATTGGGGCCACCCACAGACCTGCACCTGGCAGCATTGACTCCAGGAGCAGGTGCTGTCTCAAGCGTGCAGGCATGCCCATGTGCCATGTACAGTACTCCAGAGTCTGTGTGCATGCATGCATGTGCCCTTGTATCCAGCCTAGTTCCAGCAGTGGCTCGTGGTGGGAGGGTGTCACCCCAGGGAGATCAAAATTGTGGACAGCTTCCCTCCAGCCTGTGAGCAGGAGCCCAGGGGTGCTCCAGGGCTGCCTCCAGTGCAATGGGCAAGCCAAGAAGTTCAAGCGACGATAGTACCACAGCCCCTCACTGCCCGCAACTCCCACTCTGTATGTGTGAAAAACTAGAAGCACTCACCTGCTGAACCCTCCCAGGCCTTGGAGGATGCCTGGGACACATCCAGACTGTGGGTACCAACTCCAGCATGATGGTGGTCACTGTGCTGGCCATGTCCTCCTCCTCCTTCCCCTCCTTCTAGTCTGGGCAGGCAATGATGGAAGTTTCCAGCCCCAAGTCCACCACCAGGGATGGGAAAGGGGCTGCACTGCCCCCAGGATGCAGTGCAGTTCATCAGCGTAGGGACAGGAGTGGGGTCCTACTCCAGAGTGTGATGTATGCTCCCTCACCCTGGTATAGGCCTGTCGCAGCTCTTTCTTTTTGCTGTGGACATACTCAAGGGTCCCTGGTTTTCATGGCCAGGCTGTCAGCAATGTGGTTTCTGCCACAAGCCCTGTCCCCTGTGTCTGCAGCTTTAAGAGCTGGCAAGGAATAGGAACTATAGAATTGTCATGAGTGTGGATGGAGTGGCCAGCAGGGCACCTGTGTTATTTCCTGGAGGCCTCTTTCTTTGACAAAACTCCCTATTCGGTGTCCACACACACCTTTTTCCAAAAAAAACCACCTTTTTCAGAAAAAGGCTTATTCCTCATGGAATGACGTTTGCTGCCGTCAGAAAAAGCTGTCAGTTATTTCAACTTTCTGTCGAAATAACAGAATGGCAGTGTGGACACTAATATTTTTTTTTTCCAGAATAACTGCTGTTATTCTGGAAAAACCATGCAGTGTAGAGTCACCATGAACAGAAACAGTTTTACAAAATCTGGGTATGGCTAGTATTAACATATTTTGTGGAGATGAAACTTTCCAGATTTTTAAAAGATATTCAGCACCTTTATTCAAAATAGTTCTCAGCAATAACCAGTGACCCTTCTGCTCCTTCAGTAAAGCCCAGTAATTTTGAACTATAGACAACTACTTTGCAAAAAGCTGTTATATATTTGAAAGAATGCTGTGTTATTTTTTATGGGACAAATTCTATCTATGAATGTACATGTAGATCACCCTCTGGTTCTAAAGAGAACTCTTTGTATATGTCCAAGGTAGGATTTAGCAGTCTGCTGCTAGGAAATGATTACGCTTTTGTGTCTCGAGTGTCTGTGTTGTCGTGTTTTAGTGTGGAGTGAGCAATACAGCCTGTCTTTCTTCCTAAACAGGTCAAGAAGAGAATGAAAGGTCAATGAATTAATATGTATGCTAGTATATAAAAGGAAGTTTGAAAACCCCTGGAACGAGTGAAACTTTCCTTTTCCTTTTGGTCTAGTTAGTCAGTTTAGTTGCTGAGTCTACTATACTCAGTTTGTAACCCAGTTTTGAAATGAAGAGCTGTCTGAAAAATGCTTCTGTCATTTCTTATTGGTACCCAAAGGCTGCAGAACTAAAGAAGATTCAAGATGGAAACTCATCCAGGACTGCCACTGGAAATAATACTCAATAAAGTAATTTTATTACAACTTTAAAGCACAAAGGATATTTGGCATTCACAAGTGAGTGACCTGAACTATGTGTGCATATCGGTTAATAGAGTGACCTTTACTGACTTATACATGAAGCAATATTAGTGTCTAGAAAACAGCAGCACACAATTGGAATCTAATCATCATCTCCAGTAAGTATATACAAGAAGTATGACTGCATTGGGAATTGTGTAGAGTGCAACAGGAACACAAAAAGGATTATTAAGTTTTATTTATGTGCTGTTTTAGGGTGTGGTTTTTTTTCAATTCTTTGGGGTTTTTTTATTTGTTGTGTTGTTTGTGTGTGTGTGTGTGTGTGTTTTTAGCAGGGGCGGGGGATTGAGCGGATAGTGAAAAGGATGCTGCTTGTTTTAGCTGTATACATGGTTAGATTTAAACAATGATCCACAACCAGCTGAGCTCTTGCACATGCCTTGGGGCAGAAGGTAAAGGGATTAAGAGCTTTACCTCTTTTGTAGCACACACATAACACTAGGCAAAAACCACACTGTCCCACACAGGCTATAGCCAGCTCCGAAGAGAATGAGGAAAAAGACTGAGGCCTTGAGAGATTCCCATTAAGAGCTGCAAACAACAAGCCTTCTGAAGTGCACAAGATATTTTGGTCCTTCAAAAGCCATGAACAATGTGGCATACACTTCTGCAAGCAATTTATCCAGTGCTTGGTTTGTGCCAGTACTGCCTAGAACCTATTTTCCCAGCCCACAGAAAGGGAATGAGATTTTCCCCACACTTACCGGCACTTGTTTTCCTGGGGCGGCTTGGATCCTGATGGAAGCCTGCTTGGGACGTGCAGCATTTTTTCTTCCAGCTCCCAGAGCGGCGCTATGGCTCTTAAAGGGGCTGCGACTACATTTTGGCCCCCAGCATGTTTTTTTGGCACCCCAAGTTTTCCTTTTTTTTTCTTGCTCAACAAGTTTGCCCCAGAGTACCAACACCTTTTTTCGTACAAAAAAAGCACTGAACTTATCTATTAACTAGCGTTTGCATATGTATATAAAGATACAACTCTTTCATAGAGCACACATTTTGCCTAGGTCAGCATCATTTCCTAAGCAGGCAGCAGGAACATGCTGTAGCCCTGCATGGGGATAGGAGATTTGTGAAATGTAATGTATACTGTCATCGAGGCATGTCCATAAGAATGAAGGTAAAATTGGTTAGTCTTTGTACAGCCCTTTCCATTGAAACACTACATTTTGACATTGAGTGTAGGTAGATAAGGAAATGTTATTTAATCCTCATAACACAAGAATGGGGTCTCCAGATGAAATGAATAGGCAGGAAGTTTAAAACAAGCAAAATTAAATATTTTTTTTATATGAAACACAGTCAACTTGTGGGAACTCCTTGCCAGAGGATGTTGTGAAGGCCAAGACTATAACAAGTTTCAAAAAATAACTAGTTAAGTTCATGGAGAAGTGGTCAATCAACCTACCCTCTTTTGCCAGAAGCTGGGAATGGGAAACAAGGGATGGATCCCTTTATGATTATCCAGTCCGTTAATTCCCCCTACAGCATCTGGAATTGGCAACTGTCAGAGGAAAGAATACTGGGCTAGATGGACTCTTGGGTTTGACCTAGTATGGTTCTTATGTTCTTGAACTACAGCCTTTTCTCTCAAAGCAGAAAGAAGCCTCAATGCCCCTGGTGGAGGGCCCTGAACAGTAGACTGGTGGAAACTCTAAATGATGATTCCTTGGGAAATTTTAATATTTTGAAATTTGATGTTTTTTCTGAATCTGTGTGTAATATATTTTAGAAAAGCTGAATCAATACAGTTAATCGATCAAATATGCAATACAAACAAACCTTTCAGCTGTAAAAATATAATCAAATAGAAACAGAAATTTCAACAGCATTGATAAGTTTCCATAATGTTACAATTTTCTGAAATCAGCATTTCTCAGAGAAGAAGTGCCCCATCATAAAACTGTTGATCAGGGCTACTAGAGATACTGTGATACAGAGAAGCACAGTGCATCCTAGAGGTCCCTGGGGTTATGTCTACACTGTGGGGGGGGGGGGCATGCGCTCAGAAAAAGATACACAAATTGCGAACTGCAATTTTCATATCTTTTTCCACTTCTTTTTTTGGAAGAGGGTTTTCCAACATTTGGCCCATCTACACAAGGACAAATGTCAGAAAAAAACCTCCTCTTTCGACGATCCTCATAAAATTCCTCATAAAATGAGAATCACGGGGATGCCGAAAGAACGTTCCTGCTTTTTCGGAAACTGTTCCGAAAAAACGGACGTGTTCCCTGAATGGGGCAGATTTTTTCCGGGATAACACAAGTATGTTTTTCTAGGATACCTCTGCAGTCTAAACATAGCGTGGGAGCAAAGCCACTCTCTCAGCTTTAAAATGAAGGATATGACCAGAATGAATTACATTATATAACATTGTTATTCATTCTGTGTGTTTTAATGCTTATGTGATGTCTTTCCAGATAAAAGTCTATAATCATCACAATGTTGTTCTTTGCCAGGTTCTCAAAGTCAATAGCTTTTCATATGATAGAGCTGCTGCATCCCATTTTTCTCCTGAAATTTTATCTTGGAATGCTATGTCACTGTGTAATATAAATAGTAATAATAGGGCTGGCAATGTATGCCTCTGAACAGTAGACTCCATTTAACAAAAGCCATTAAAAGTTCAGTATTTTTCAGTAGATACTATACAGTTATATCATATCTATTGGTAGTTTGGTTGATACTGAGTTTGGGGTGGGGAAAATGGACTACGTGACCTGGTGTTCGTGAAAGTGAGAGACCCAAATAAAAAAAGCTCTTTTTTTTTAACAGCGAGTTTGAAAAGAATTCCATGTCATGTAGCATGAAAACAAGTTTCTAAACCACAAAAACTGTGACAAAAATCAAATTGTTGTTCTTGTGACAACTATAATTTACACTCATTCACGTGTAAAAGGAGGAGCAAGAGGTTACTTTGAGGCACTTTCTCTACTCTGTAATTTGGTTGGAATGTTTTCATTTTGAATAAAATAGGTTTTCTGTGGGCATAAATATTTGAGACTTTACCTTATTTTATCCTGGTTTGAAGGTCTCAGGAGAATCATTACAGAACAAGTATTCAATGTAGCTATGTCTCTCAAACTAAGTCTTGACCTTAACTTTTTTAGTGACAAAGAAGCTAAGGTTGCTTATGTCCTATGAAAAGCTCTCAGACCTTGACAAGACCAAGACCTTGAAGTGATTTTGACTAAATCAAACTGTGGTGACTTTACAGGACTACCTAAAACAACAAATGGAACTCAAAAGTGACAGCTTTGTGTGTGTGTGTTTGTTTGTATGTTTCTTAAAAGGCTTTGAGTGCAAAACAGTGAAGGATCTTGGAGGCACATAAAAAGCATATGAAAGAACACCAGATGAGACAATCTCTGGAGAATCTGAAGATAAGAGGAAGAAGAGTATTTGTATAATTCATGGAAGAAATGTTTGGATTTCTGCAACTTTGGCTCCTATGTCCCCATTTTATGTGAAATCCTGCACTCTACCTATCCTGCACTCTCCTGCAATGTATATAAAGGCAATCCATGGGAAAACAGTGCAAATTCATGCTAATTATGTGTCAAGTGGCAAAGTAATACAACATCCATACTACACTGGCCCCTTTTCCGGAAGGGGCATGTTAATTTCAGCTATCGTAGTGGGGAAATCCGCGGGGGATTTAAATATCCCCCGCGGCATTTAAATAAAAATGTCCGCCGCTTTTTTCCGGCTTTTAGAAAAGCCGGAAAAGAGCGTCTACACTGGCCCCGATCCTCCGGAAAAAGCGCCCTTTTCCGGAGGCTCTTATTCCTACTTCAAAGTAGAAATGAGAGATCCTCCGGATTAGGGCTTTATTCCGGAGGATCGCGCCAGTCTGGACTCTTTTCTCCGGCTTATCTCCAAGCCGGAAAAAAGCGGCGGCCATGAAAATGCAAATGCCGCGGGGGATATTTAAATCCCCCGCGGATTTGCCTCTTCCAAAGTGCTACATTTGCATGCCTATTCCGTAATAGGGGCCAGTGTAGACGTAGCCCAGGAGTGCAACAGGCCACAGCTGCTACTAATAGAGGCTGATGTTAAAGTAGCAAATGCAGTTTCCCCAGGCCCTGCTTTCATGTTAGCAGGAGAAATGTCCTGGGCTGTGTCTACACTGGCAAGGTTTTTCCGGAAAATCATGTGATTTTCTGGGAAAACTTGCCAGCTGTCTACACTGGCCACTTAAATTTCCAGAAAAGCACTGACGATCTAATGTAAAATCATCAGTTCTTTTCCGGAAAAACTGTGCTGCTTCCGTTTGGGCAAAAGTCTTTTTCTGAAAGACTTTTGCCCGAAAGGGCCAGTGTAGACAGCACGGTAGTATTTTCCACAAAAAAGCCCCGATCGCGAAAATGGCGATCGGGGATTTTTTGCGGAAAAGCATGTCTAGATTGGCCACGGATGCTTTTCCCAAAAAAGTGCTTTTCCGGAAAAGCGTCCTGCCAATCTAGCCGTGCTTTTCCGAAAATGCTTTTAACGGAAAACTTTTCCGTTAAAAGCATTTTTGGAAAATCATGCCAGTGTAGATGTAGCCCTGATGTTTCTTACTTTTGTTTCTAAGTGTAATGTTAACTATGACATTCAATTTGTATTAATTTGCTTCAGTGTGATTCTGTCTCTGTATTTGTTTTTCCTCATTTTTTTTTAAAAAAAAAATTTGGTTTAATTTTTAAAATGGTTTCTGGTTTATGCTGTCTGTAAGGGTGAAGGTTGTTTACAATATGCTAGCCTGGGTAAAGGTTTACAACAGCATTGTAACAGAGTTGTAAACTCTTGAAAATAAGGGTTTATAATAGGGAAAAAAACCTGATAGCCCTTTAACTAGAGTCTCACCACAAGCCATCACTGTATTATCACACTTTTTATAGCAGACTAGCGATCTACAGCCTGTGGTTTGAACAGTACCATAAAAATTGAAATACCATGAAATGAATTTTTGTTTATTTACTGTATGATGCTATAGCAATAATACGCGAATTGGGTCTGTTTACTGCAAGATTTAACAGCTCAAAGATGAACTGTGCAATTTAACCTCTGCTGAACATACATATCAATAGGTGCTGAATCCATCTATTGATATATCTATGGATGTTTATGCTATGTTAGAAGGGTGGTTGTGACACATGTAGATAAACCAGAGCAAGCTTTAATAGACCTAATGCAAGTAACAGAGTTGTGAAGCTGCACAGTCTTGCTGCCCAAGAAAATACTGCAGATTCTGGGCAGGTGTGTTCAGCCTTCTCTGTAGTCTATGTAGTTGCAGCTTCTCCGCTATAGCTAACTTAGGTATAGAAGTCACACATGTGATTGCATTGTAGACGTACCCTTAACCTACCATGCAATACATACTCAAGCCAATGTTTGCAAACTTGTATGTGCATTGTTTTATTAACACACGTAATCCTATTTTAGTCCATTGGGATGTGAAAAGAAAAAAAGAGGAGTGCTGTGATACCTTAAAGACTAAGAGATTTATTTGGGCATTAGCTTTTCTGGGCAAAACCCCACTTCATCAGATGGCTTTTTGCCCAGGAAAGATTATGCCAAAATAAATCTGTTAGTTTTTAAGGGCATGTCTACACTAAGAAATAATTTTGAAATAAGTAAAATCGAAATAATAACTCTCAAAATAACAAAATCAACATAGCACACCTCCACTATGAGGGAGCATCGAAATTACTCAGAATTATTTTGAAATAGTGCATCCACACTGATTGAAGGTCTCAGTTCAGAAGATGGTGATGTGCTTCAAGCGAGGCCATATGCTGCCTCGATAGCAGTAACTTTCCTGCAGGGGCATGGACTTCCCAGGGGAGTATCGCAACACCCGTGGCCAGGGACAAGTAGGAATGGGAATACCAGAGCAGGAGCCAGCAGGCAGGAGAGAAGGACGGGGTGGCTCGGCTTCCACCAGTGGAATCCTGCAGAGAGATAGTCTATTGCTTCCCGCTGAATGGGGGAAAATGTGTGTGAGTGGCAAATGGAGATATTATTACTGGAGTCCTCTCCTCTTCCTCCCCCTGGCAGGTTCCCATGCATGGAATCAGTCTCCTCCACATCGATGTGCTTAACCAGGAGCAGATGCAGCTCAAGTGCGGGAATGACCATGTGCTGTGTGGTTCCATGACCTCAGCCTTCTTACTGGTGGTTTGTGGGTGAAGGTGTCCCACCACAGAGGCCAGAATAAGGCAGGCTTCTCCAGGAACCTTGTGATTTGGACCGAGGAGTTCTTGTGTGAGAGCCTCATGGGGTTGAGTGCTCTGGACTGATAATCCATGTGCACAGGCTGTTGTGTGGCACCCCTCCTCCCCCCCCCCCCCCAGGTCGAGTAGGCCAAGCGAGGAGCACGCAGTCCCTTGCAGCCTGCTGCCTGCCCTCACGTGTAGGCAGGGAAATTATAGAACTCACCTGAAGTTCCTTGTCCGGGTTTGACCAATGTCTGGAAGACATCCTGGGAGGGGAGGACTGGCTCCAGGGTGAGGCTTGTGGGCATGATCACCTGGCTGTCTTGGTCCTCCTCCACAGCCCCACTCTCATGGAGGCATGCCCAGGCCAAACTCTATGATGACAGGGGGGAGGTGACTGCTCCCCCCGGGTGGCATTGAGATGCTCATAGTAGCAGCACGTGTATGGTACTGCCCCAGAGAGTCCACTCTGCTCCCTAGCCTTCTTGTAGGCCTGCCGAAGCTCCTTGATTTTCATCTGGACCTGGTCAAGAGTCTGGTTGTGGCCTTAGTTGGCCGGGCTGGCAGCAATCCGGTCATAGACATCAGCATTTCTCTTTCTGGTGCCGAGATCCTGGATGTTGGGGTCCTCGCTCCAGACCTCAGTGAGGTCCAGGATCTCCGTACCAATCCAGGCTGGCGCTCTCTTGTGTCTCTGCCCAGTGGCAGCTGAGGGTGCTGTGCAAGTGCTGGCAGCTGTGGGAGGCTCAGAGGGAGCTCTGGGGTCTACCATGGCTCTGTCTGCTGGCAAAGCTCTCCATGTGCCACAGGCCCTTCTCTTGCTGTTGTAAGCTCTGCAGGAGAAGGGGAGCAGTGGAGCTGGCAGGTGTGGTCAGAGTGGTGACAAGCGCAGCTGTGAGAAGCCTCTAGAGGCTAATTATTTCAAATTAGCAGCACTGGATCATCCACACTAACACTATTTTGAAATAACAAAGCCAACCACTGGAATGTCTCATTACTCTGAAACAAAATACAGGACTATGTAGCACTTTAAAGACTAACAAGATGGTTTATTAGATGATGAGCTTTCGTGGGCCAGACCCACTTCCTCAGATCAAATAGTGGAAGAAAGTAGTCACAGCCATATATACCAAAGGATACAATTAAAAAAAATGAACACATATGAAAAGGACAAATCACATTTCAGAACAGAACGGGGATGCGGGGGGGTGGGGGGGAGAAGGAAGACTAATGCCTGTGAGTTAATGATATTAGAGATTGGGAAGGGTAGATGTCTGTGAGTTAATAGTATTAGAGGTGATAATTCGGGAAGCTATCTTTGTAATGGGTAAGATAGCTGGGGGTCTTTGTTCAGCCCCCCGGCGGAGAGTGTCGAATTTTACCATGAATGCCAGTTCAGAGGATTCCCTTTCAAGTGCAGATTTGAATGTCTTCTGAAGTAGGATGCAGGTGAGTAGGTCATTGAGACAGTGTCCTTTCTGGTTAAAATGGCAAGCAACTGTTTTTTCTTTGTGATCCTGTCTAATGTCTGTTTTGTGGGCATTGATTCTTTGGAGAAGTGTCTGAGACGTTTGTCCAATGTACATAGCAGACGGACACTTTCGGCACATGATAGCATAGATTATATTTCTGGAGGTGCAGGAATATGTATTCTTGATCTTATAACTCACTTGGTTAGGCCCAATAATAGTGTCAGCACAGTCCCCTGACGGTCGGAATTACAATCTGGATTTCTATATACAAAGCTTCCGCAACAACGCACAGACTGACATTATTCGCAAACAACAACAAGAGACACACAATCTCAGCCACGCTGAACAACATGCCATCCAGAGTCTCAAAAACAACCTGGACATTATAATCAAACCAGCTGAAAAAGGTGGTGCTGTGATCATTATGAATAAGGCCGACTATAACCAAGAGGCAAGCAGACAACTCCCCAACACCACATTTTACAAACCTCTCTCCTCTGATCCTACCTTGGAATACCAAAAGAAATTACTCTGTCTCCTTAAAAGCCTCCCTACAGCTACTCGGGAACAAATCCACACAGAAACACCCTCTGACCCCCGACCAGGATTTTTCTATCTGCTTCCCAAGATCCATAAACCTGGACACCCCGGACGCCCCATCATCTCTGGTATTGGCACACTCACTACTGGTCTATCCAGCTATGTAGACTCTCTCCTCAAACCCTATGCAACCAACACCCCCAGCTATCTGCGAGAAACTACTGACTTCCTAAGGAAACTACAAAACATCGATAACCTCTCCAATAACACCATCCTTGCCACCATGGATGTAGAAGCACTATACACCAACATCCCACAGGAAGACGGATTACATGCTATTAGAAACACTATCCCAGAGGACACCACTGGCAACCTGATAGCAGACCTATGTAACTTTGTTCTCACCCACAATTATTTCCAGTTTGAGAACAACTTATACCTCCAGATCAGCGGCACAGCCATGGGTACACGCATGGCCCCACAGTATGCTAATATGGCTGACCTAGAACAACATTTCCTCAACTCCCGTCCCCTTTTACGCCTTCTCTACTTACACTACATCGATGACATCTTTATGATCTGGACGCATGGCCAAGAAACACTGGAGACATTCAACAGAGATTTCAACAACCTACACCCCACCATTAACCTCAGCCTGGACCATTCTACACGAGAGATCCATTTCCTGGACACCAAAGTACAAATCAACAATGGAAAATTAGACACCACCCTCTACAGAAAACCCACTGACTCATACAGTTACCTACATGCTTCCAGCTCCCATCCAGCACACATCATACAATCCATCATCTATAGCCAAGCCCTTCGATACAACCGCATCTGCTCTAATCCCACTGACAGAGACCAGAAACTTCAGGATCTCTACCAAGCATTTATAAACCTCAACTACCCACCCAGAGAAATAAAAAAGCAAATTGAAAGAGCCAAACGAATACCTAGAAATCATCTACTACAAGACAGACCCAAGAAAACCAACACTAGAACACCACTTGTCATCACCTACAGCTCCCAACTTAAACCTGTCCAACACATTATCAATAAATTACAGCCTATACTGGAACAGGACACTAAACTCCAAGAAGCTCTGGGAGACAGACCCATAGTCTCCTATAGACAACCACCTAACCTCAAGATGATTCTTACCAACAACCACAGGACATACCACACTAATACCAACCCTGGTACTTTCCCTTGCAACAAACCCCACTGCCAACTTTGTCCACATATTCACTCTGCTGACACCATTATTGGGCCTAACCAAGTGAGTTATAAGATCAAGAATACATATTCCTGCGCCTCCAGAAATATAATCTATGCTATCATGTGCCGAAAGTGTCCGTCTGCTTTGTACATTGGACAAACGTCTCAGACACTTCTCCAAAGAATCAATGCCCACAAAACAGACATTAGACAGGATCACAAAGAAAAAACAGTTGCTTGCCATTTCAACCAGAAAGGACACTGTCTCAATGACCTACTCACCTGCATCCTACTTCAGAACTCATTCAAATATGCACTTGAAAGGGAATCCTCTGAACTGGCATTCATGCTAAAATTCGACACTCTCTGCGGGGGGCTGAACAAAGACCCCAGCTATCTTACCCATTACAAAGATAGCTTCCCCAATTATCACCTCTAATACTATTAACTCACAGACATCTACCCTTCCCCACCTCTAATATCATTAACTCACAGGCATTAGTCTTCCTTCTCTCCCCCCCCCCCGCATCCCCCTTCTGTTCTGAAATGTGATTTGTCCTTTTCATATGTGTTCATTTTTTTTAATTGTATCTTTTGGTATATATGGCTGTGACTATTTTCTTCCACTATTTGATCTGAGGAAGTGCGTCTGGCCCACAAAAGCTCATAATCTAATAAACCATCTTGTTAGTCTTTAAAGTGCTACATAGTCCTGTATTTTGTTTCAGCTACACCAGACTAACACGCTACATTTCTATCATTACTCTGAGTCATAGATCTATAGCAGAGCCAGCAGTCAAGAAACAGTCAGGATAAAGTGACTAGGAGATCAGAGTCAAGCAATAGGAGCAAGAAGCACAGGTGCCAAGCAGAAGAAAACCCAGTTGCACAGATGCCAAGCTGTTCCTCTGCTTGGTTTTAATAGAAACAGAACTAACCAGGAACCCTGGAGCTTCTCCAATCAGATCCCAGGATTTCAGCCCTCTATCAGAGTTCTAGATCTAATTCTGAGAACTGTTAATTGATCACTGGTGGCAGACATGGGCCACAGATATTAGAGGCAAGGGGAGAAACTGTCTTGTCTGTGTCCCACAGCTCAACTGTGCCCCTCTTTGTATCCCTATTCTGACTGTTTCTGCAGGGGCCCACAGCAGGCCATTGCAGCCTGGTGAGTCTTCCTCCAGACAGGATCTAGCACTTGAAAAGTGAAAAGGATTCCAGCTTGCCACATCTATTAGCATAACACTGAACCTGAGAAAGCCATTAAGTGGTAACTAAGCCATTTAACAGCATGTGCCAAGGAAGAGGTATATGCTGTCAGTTTCTGAATTTACTGACAAAAACTGTTGTGCATTACAGCAATATATCTACAGGACCTTAGTTTAAAATTTGCTTTAAATATTTCATTAGTTTGTTGCTGAAGATTATAAAATGGAATCTCTACAAAATATTTGCATAGATTTTTAGATGCACAATCTGAGTATTCAGCTTTAGACTTAAATCTTCAGACATATAATTTTTAAAATAAATTCTTCAAAAGGCCACACTTATCTAAAATACACATTTTAATTTTAATTGATACAGCACAAAACTTTCTTTTGTAATGTTCCTGTCCTTTCTGTCCATCCCTGATGTAATTTCTCCCTTTATGCTCTTGATGAAACCTCTTATAGGGAAAACATCCTTTACTTTCAGATAGCTAGAGAAATGAATTTCCATTCCTTCATCTCTGATTAATTGATTAATTAGTTTAAAGAAATTCCTCTACCAATATCAGTACGCTAGTAAGATATAAAATTCTTTGTTATGCCTAAAATCTTGGGAAACATATTTTTAACATAAACATAGGGTGACAGTTCATAAACATATCTATTGTTTTAGAGATCACAACAAATAAATTAGTTTTCCCTTTTGCTAAAAGCAATGAACTTTGTTATGAACACACTAAACTGTCTGACTGATTGATTTAAAATAATGTCTTTGTTTCAGTGCATTAAATATGTAGTTATCTGGAATGATTACTCTGTGAAGGCTTAAGAGTACATTTAAAATAAAAAATCAGCTCAGAAATCTGATTAAGAAAATGTAAAACAAAGAAGAGCTGCATCATGTATTCCATAATATTTAATGTTGTATTCAGCAGGATAGCTGACTTGTTCTTAGTATAAAGTTTTTGCAAATAAATCTCTGAGAAACTTCAGAGTATATAAAAGAACTTGTGACTGATACTTTTATTCCTAAATTTAGTGCTTTTAATTAGGAACCTTCTGCATGTCCAGTCTTTTACAATCTGGCATGCAGTGAAAAACATGCTGCATTTTCTTTAGAAAGAAATTTTAGAAGACAGTTTTTTTTTTCCAAATGTCATTTGCTATATTTTGGTTCAGGGATTTGGCTGGGCAAGATGAGCAGGGAGATGGAGGATAGAGAAGAGGGAGATGGTGAGTATGAGGCAGGGCCTGGCTGGAGCAGCGATGGAGTATAGGCAGGGCCACAGACCAAGGACCTTACCTCCCTAAGCAGCAGTTTTACCCATCACCCACCATGGTGGCAGATTAGAAATTACTGGTGCCTTCAGAGCCCTGTTGACCAGCATTTGACTCCTGTGCTCCCTAACAACTTACTGCTGTGAGTAAATGGGCTGGTCTTGAGCCATGGCCCAGTTTCTACACCCAACTTTGCTCATTCTGACTCTGCATGGTCTGAACAGCTGAGCTGGCTGGAAACAGGCAGTGACATATGGCAGATTTCTCACCACCGCTGTAACAGAGAAATATTGTGGGGGAATTATTCATCTAAGGATAAGTCTATATACTACCAGATTGTATTGTTAAAAAACTACTTTTTGGCAACAAACCAGTCAGCTCATTCATCCCATAATAAAACTTTTGTTGGGAAAAGCACCTGGTTTCGGCGACAAAAATCTTCCACCACTACAAGATGCTTTTTTTCTTTTACCCTCCCTTTATTGTTGACCAAGAGCCAGTGCAGACTTAGCTGTTTGTTTTGTTGACAGAACTGGTTTCTACCAGTGCTCCACAATGTTTACCCTGATCTCTCTGCTCAGTGTTTTGATCTCTGCTGCCTTGCTGCAGGCCTGCTCCACTCCCCTTTCAGCGCTCTGGAAAGTATCTGACAGCTGAGGGTACATCTAGACTACAGGCTTTTGTTGACAGAAGTTTTGTCGACAGATACTGTTGACAAAGCTTCTGTCGAAAAAGAGCGTCTAGACTACATTCAGTTCTGTCGACAAAGCAAGCTGCTTTGTCGATATGGCAGTGTAGACGTAAAGGACAGTTTAGATGCAATAACGCCTTCTGTCGACAGAACTCTGTCGACAAAAGGCATTATTCCTCGTAAAATGAGGTTTACCAGCGTCGACAAAACTGCTGAGTTCTGTCGACGTTATGTCGACAGAACTCAGCGGTAGTGTAGACGCAGGTATAGCTTTGTCGACAAAAGTCCACTTTTGTCGACAAAACTCTGTAGTCTAGACACACCCTGAGTGTGTTGCTTCAATTTGAGGAACAAATAAAGAGCAAATTGGATTGCTGCTGTTCTGCCCTGCGCTAGGAATACAATAGCAGGCAGACTCCTGCTGCAGAGGGAGATGTACTGTTGTGCTGCTTTGACATTCCTCAGCATGGAGAGCTCACAGAGCTACTCGTGATGCTCCTCCCTGCATCTGAAGAGGCTGTGGGAGAACTCAGAATCCTAAAAAGCCCAGAGATCAGCTTGGTCTTCCCACAACACTGCACTATGGGATACATACCCACTGTGCATTGCTCACACTGTTATGCTGGTTCCTGCAATGGGGATGTGATCTATCAACACAAGAAGTGTGTAGACAAGGCCCAACATTATGGCTGTCACTTCTTTAGTATCTGCATCAGAGGCCTCTAGGCAGTACATGTGATTTACTGCCCTTTGCTCAGGATTATGCTTAAAGGCACAATTCTATATGTGCTAATTTTGCCAACCAATTTAGAAACAACTTGTGCCTTTGAATCTGTGAATGTGTGTGCAAGGATGTTTGAAGAAGCTATTGTTAATGGGAGAATAATCTTGTTGTTTGGATTTGTTATGTGAAACAAGTACTTTCCAGTAGTCTTTTCCACCACTCTGTGTCTCTCCTTTGTTACAAATTTGGGTAATGATAATTGTTCCCATTTAAATTATGTAAATTGAATCTCCATGTTATGTGATGATGCTTTATAAATTCATATAATAATGGGGCCAAATCCTACTCTCAGAGAAGTCAGTGGGAGATTTTATTGAGAAAATAATGTAGCTAATAATATTTTCATTCCAGTAGTGTTGGATATTTCCTTAAGCTATCTACCTATGAAATCCTTAAAAAAAAAAATAAAACCCCAAAACTCTTCTTAAAAACAGCATTGGCTGTGTTCCAAGTTTCAAATGAAAATTGCCTTATTAATAAATAATACATAAATAAACAATATTTTGCATTTCAAATTGTTCTTTGAAAAGGACAATAACAAGATTATTTTATGTGGTGATGTTTTTGCTGTTTTTTTCTTTACAAGATCATATAAGAATCTACTGTTTTCATACATGCGCATCATTTCTTTTTTGAGAGTACAGGAGCATGCTGTTTCATCTGATCAGAAGGCAGGTTAGGTCAGTGCTATATTCTATGGTAAAAATTTTAATTTTGAGTTCTTGCAGGTACTTTCGGCCAGACTCTGAGCTAGTATAAATAACATAGCTCCTTTGATTTCAATGGTGCCGTACATATTGAAACGAGCCAAAGATATAGAGAATCTTTCTAGATTGGATTTGAATGTATATAAAGCATCTTCGATGAAGATGATGAAAAAAAAGTCCTTTCCTGCAGTATTTTTACACAGCTTTTTGACTGTGTAACTTTCATCTCACTCGTTAAAAACACATTGACTTAAAATCAACTTTTAGCTTCATTAACAGCAATAGCAATAGCAATCCCCCGCGGTGAGATGCTCAATGTTTTAAATCAATGGGCCAAATTCTTCTCTTTAGTTACAGCAACCGAGGTGCATACAATTCCTTTTGATTTGCATCATATAGATGACAGCAGAAATTGGCCCATTGTTGGTCTGAGGCACTAAAATTTTCACTGAAAGTTATAAATGGCAATTAACATCATTTTCACAGGCAGAGTTAAAAGTTGCTAAGTCTTCTGAACTGGAACTAAATAACAAAACTTTCTCATAAATGCTGCAGGAGAGTAATTTGTATGAAAACAACTAATAGAAATTGTCCTTGTAAGCAGTGCATTGCTTACTTCTGAACATGCTTCTCTGGAGGTCTAGGAAGGAGAGAGATATTTACAAATGAAATTCTAGGCATTTTTTGTGGTTGGATCTAGTGAATAAACTTCAGTGGCTGCTACACAATCCTATTCTTTTATCTTTGTAACAACAGGAAATCTTTGGATGGATTTATTAAAATTCACCTCCAAGAGTTCACTGTCCATATGCTTTCTACACAAAAACCAGTTACACATGAAAAGTGTTTAACCTTTAGTCTCAAAACACCTACAATAGGGGGAAACAAAAAAAAATACAAAGAGCCAACAGTTTAGATGGCCTTTGATATATTTTGCAAATTGAATCTGTTTTATGCTTTTGTTATTTTTTGCTTTTTCCAGCTATTGGTATCCTTCTCCTATGATCGTGCCATTATGATTGACCCTGTGGTTATTATTCAGAGATAAAGAGACACGGCAAGGTGAGTTTTAAATTGTGCTTTTACTTGTTTGCAAAGACATCTCAGATGTGAGGCCTTTTACATATTATAATATCAAGCAGTTGCTCAAAAGTTTTCTGAAAACTTCTCAATGATTACAGTTGCCCTAGGAGGGAAGAAAGTGCTTCCGAGCTATAAAATAAAATAAAATAAAATAAAATAAAATAAAATAAAATAAAGGGTTTGTCACTTATGGAGCTGTCTTATTCTGATTTCTTGTGTGTACCTGTATTTCATACATTTGGGGTATGAGTAATTCAAGAAGATGAAATATCTTAAATCCACTTAAGACAACTTCTACATTTGCAAATATATAGACAGTTATATATTTCTAAGTATTTCAGTCTAAACTCAATACTTTGTTGTAAACCACCTTTATTTCCTAATTTAAATTTGTCAGGAGTAGGGCATGAAGGTGTTTTACCTTTCATTTAAGTTATAACTTTTCTAAAATGTTTAGAATGAAACCTCCATACACACAAAGATGATTACAAGATACAGAAGAAACAGTAGCTAAGTTAAAGCACAATTACAATTAGTCTAGAAATACAGAATGAAATGGAGGTACTTATACATATTCATGCCCATTTTGGAAAGTCAAACAATCAAACAAACCTACATTTTTGTTATAAAACATTCATTACCATTAGCTGCAAAAATAACTTCTAAGATTTTGCAAGAGTTTTCTAAGGGGGTTGCTTGACTTTGCTATTAAAATCAAGCTAGAATTATGTTTTATGTAAGTACCTCATTAGGGCTAGCTCTGATTATGCATCATAGATGAAAGCTATGTACTGTACTATACCATCAAAGTAATATCTCTCTGACCATATAATACACATGGGTAATACAACACATAAAATATGTGCTTTAGAATGAGTAGCAGGAAAAAGCAAAGTTAGACATTCAGACCACTTGTGTTTTATTTATATGTTCTACTGTTTGCAATGTAACCACTGATACCACTGAAAAGTGTAATCACTTTTTCTTGGATGATATTTGAAACGCATTCACATTGTTTTAATAGCCATTCCTTAATATCTTATTTCTAATATTTAATGGCATTTGCTTATTATTTCTATTGTTTTATTGATCATACCTATTTTATATTTTCTCACATTCAGTTTTCTTCTGATTTTTTTCTAATTTTTAGAGTATATTCTCTCATCTTTACATCCTTTTATGAGTATATGATTTAGATCAGTGATTCTCAACTAGGAATCTGAGGACCATGAGCAGGTTTCAGGGGATTCACCAGGCAGATGCAGCATTAGTCTTACAGGGGAGAAAGCTGAAGCTGCATCCTGAGCAACTTAGCTTGAAGGGGGGGCCTTGGGATATGGGGCCCCAAACAATTGCCCTGCTTTCTCCCCCTCTAATGCCAGACCCAGCTTTTATAAGCAGAAAAAATAGTTGTGGCAGATGTTTGTTGTGCAGTGGGCTATAGCATGTTCGGTGGGTAGATAAAAAAGGTTGAAATCCCCTGATTTAGATCATGTTTACCAGCTCCTTAAATAATTGTGATGATTATGAATTCAGAATATTTCCACAATCAATGATGCTGTAATGCTATTCAAGATTACTAGGGGGCTGTGCCCCCTGCTCGCTATACTTGCCAACCTCCTCTCTTTCTGGGGGTGGGTGTCTGGCTAGGGGGGAGGGTACAGGAGTGGGCTGGGGTAGGGTGTCTGGCCAGGGGGGAGGGTACAGGAGCAGGCTGAGGGTGTGGGGTCTCAGGCTGAGACAGTATGAGTGAGTGGGATTGGAGTGCAGGATCTCAGCTAAGGGATTCTGTGAGGGGGCTAGGGGTGTGGAGTCTTGGCTAAGTGGTGTATGATGGAGCTGGGAATACAGGGATGGGCAGAGCACATGGCTCATGGTTTCTACTCCTCCAGAGCACTGGGGATGGGAGGCCACACAGCTCCCATCCTTCCAGAGCATTGCGGGCACATGGCTCCCAGTCCTTCAGTAGGGGAGAAGGGGGAGACTGCGTGGTTCCCAGTCCCCCTGGAAGGGAAAGGTCATGTGACTTCTGCCCCCCTGGGATGGGGAAGACCACATGACTCCCACCCAGACAGAGTGGGAGGCAGGTTGGCTGATAGCGGAGGGGGGAGGCAGGATGCAGAGTGACATAATCATGTCACTCTGTCAGCCCGTGGGAAATTTTTATACATATATATATATATAGAGAGAGAGAGAGAGAGAGAGATACAAATATCATACATGCACAGTACAAGCTCAAGGCCCAGTGCTGTAAAGATTTATGTAGAGGTTTAAAAATAAGACACAAAGGCTGTGTCTACACTGGCATGAATTTCCGGAAATGCTTAAAACGAAATACTATTCCGTTTTCAGTTTTTCCGGAAAAGGAGCGTCTACATTGGCAGGCTGCTTTTCCGGAAAAGCCCTTTTTCCGGAAAAGCATCTGTAGCCAATGTAGACGCGCTTTTCCGGAAAAGACTACTGGGCTGTCTACACTGGCCCTTTTCCGGAACAGTGTTCCGGAATAAGGACTTATGCCCGAGCGGGAGCAGAATAGTTTTTCCGGAATAGCAGCTGATTTTGTACAGTAGAGCATCGTTGCTTTTCCGAAAATTCAAGGGCCGGTGTAGACAGTTCGCAGCTTATTCCGGAAAAGCAGCTGATTTTCCAGAATAAGTAGCCCAGTGTAGACACAGCCATAGTCTATGTCTAGACTGCATCCCTCAGCTGACAGAGGGATGCAAATCAAGCACTTCGGAAGTGCAAATGAGCCCGGGATTTAAATATCATGGGCTTCATTTGCATACTCACGTTCGGGCGCTGTGCCAATCACGTGTCTTTCGAAAGTGAAAGTAAAGTGTAGCTGCAGCTATGCCGAAAGCGGGGAGCTTTTTCAGCAGATCCTAAAATGAGGAGGTACAGGAAAGCTCCCCGCTGTCGGCAGAATCACGGCTATACTTTACTTTCGCTTTCGAAAGGGCGCGTAATCGGCACAGCACCCGAACGTGAGTATGCAAATGAAGCCCGGGATATTTAAATCCCAGGCTCATTTGCACTTCCGAAGTGCTTGATTTGCATCCCTCTGTCGGCAGAGGGATGCAGGCTAGACACAGCCATAAGGATTAAGCTTATAAAATATACAGTTTTCAGATTCTGGAATTATTTCAACTTCACGGGGTTTTAAACAAATCCTTTTTTATTTTTTTTCCTCATTTTTTTTAGTATCTTTGGTATTTTTTATTTCTATTTATTTAAACTAATTTATGTTATCCGTTATTGGCACTCCCCCTTTTCCTGTTTTTTGTCAATGAATGGAGTAAAATGAAAATAATTTGAAATGCAGAAATATTTTCAGCTTTCAGGGGAAAAAACAACATGAAATAAATGATTCAGTTCAAAACTATGTGAAATTATATATATATATATATATATATATATATTGGTATTTTAATTTGAAAACATTTTCCCACTATGTTATTATTACTATTATTATTATTATAACAACACATTTGTCAGAGATAATATTTTGGTAAAAAAGTTGCCCATAATATTCCATTTTAGCTAGAATTGATTTATTATGTATTCATCTAAAAAGTTGGTGGTTATTTTAATCAAAAATCGCTTATATTTAAACAGCAGTGTTTTCCATAACTTTTAAAATATAGTTCTGTATTTTCCTTTTCTATTGTGTTTGTCAAATAGTATTTGCATCTTTTATATTTGAAATTACTTAAACATTTTTGGTTTGCGGGGTCTATGGGGAAGAAGAGTGGAGACAGCTGTTCCCTCCCCAGACCTTTTCAGTTGGTAAAAAGATGGAAGGGGGGGGGGGCAAAACTATATGTCAACTTTGAAATAGTATGTTTTGAAAATAGTCACACACAAGATAAAAAATGTTTAATTTCTTTTAAAATTTTCTAAAGAAAATACTTGGTATTTATCTATCATGAACACAATAAATGCTCTTGGCTGTAAGTGCACTTGGCTGCATTAGTGATTCTGGTCTGAGTATGTAACCTGAAACTTGTAGATCTTTGTGGTGTCCTGGATGACGTGTTATATCTGTCAACTTCATGTTGTATGTAATCTTTTATAAAAATGTATCCTTTTCATTTTCCTCTAATTTCCCTAAATTCTCAAAATAAATGAATTTGTGTATTATTAATAAACGTAATACCCTGTTTTGTTATTTCAGTACCAACACACATCATTTTGGAGCAGTTCAACATTAAACTGCATCTCTATATTCTGGCAATTGCCTCATGGCATCTGCCATTCCCAACCCATTGTCCTCTGTGGTCTACAGATGAGATGTAACAACAGTCACATGACTCCCGTGATGCACCATACCACTATGTCAAAGGGAATACTGAATGGAATTATGGGATTTGTAGTCCAGCAAAATAGCTCAGCCCATAGTAGAGAATGGTAGCCTGAACTTCTACTTCTAGAGGGCAATTCATCCACAACAGGGAAAATCAATTTGACGTTGAACTATCTTTAAAGGAACACTTTGAGTTAGTTCAACAATCTGCAATATTCCAGTTTGGGTTGGATCTGCCCCAAAATAAATATTTCATTTAAGTTTTTTTGATAAATCATAATGAAACTGAGAGACAAGGTAGGTAGCAAAATATGTTTTATTGGTCTGATTTTTCTTGTGAGAAAGAAAAGTTTCCAAGCTTATACTGAGCTCTTCTTAATGTACCTGAAGAAGAGCTCTGTGTAACGTCAAAAGTTTCTTTGTCTTACCAAAAGAGATTGTTCCAATAAAAGATATTTCCTCAACTACCTTGTATCTCTATTATCCTAGGACCAACAACATTGCATATTTAAAAATATAAAGTTAATATATCTTCCTACAGTAAAAGCTGTGGCTTTTGTCAATTTCATTACTTCTGGCAAGTAGATATAGTAATTCATTGTGATCCACGTCAAAACATCAGTTCAGGTTGTATACCATTTATCAAGCAGGTTCTTCATTTAATATAGGATTTATTCTGTGGTTCACCCCAAGATTTCAGACACACTTGCTGATCATCTCGTCAGTTTTATTATTGGTCTATGTCCAGAGGCAACTTGGTTAGTTCTTTGTAACTTTGGAATAGGTTCATCAAAAAAGACAGTGGGAGTTTTCCCATTGACTTTATTTAATGTGCCCTGGATCAGAGCCAATGAGAACTATAGCCAGATAAAAGGTCAGCTCTCTATTCTCAGACATTTTGGGAAAAGTATCCTCCCTGTACCCATTCCCACAAGGTCTGAAATGGAATTTGTAAAAATAAAATAAAATAAAATAAAATAAAAAAGTTTGTTTGGGTAGCGAAGAAGCCTGGAAAACGTTAGCCTAAAATGTTAGAGATTTATAAGGTTGCTATTTGCTGATATAGTGAGTTGGAAGGGAGGGGAAAGGAGCAGAATGTAAGCCTCTATGAGTAGTTAACTGAAGCAACTTTTGCTATTGTTGCTATTTTTCACATTACTAATGTTTATGGGCTCATACACTCAGAGGCTGTGATTCAATGTCTGTTGAAATCAATAGGAAGCCTGCCATTGCCTTCAATGTTGTTATTTTTTTCAACCAGGATCTAATTATCTATCTTACTGGCAAAGCAGGCCACTGTGTTTAGTGTTAAGCATGTTCTATTTTAAATCCTGTCTATGCCTTATTTCCAACATTTATTCTTCAGTGCAAAAATTTGCTCCTTTAATCAAGTCACTTCATATTGAGCAACAATAGCCTACATTGGAACCATTTTACAAATCAAATCTCAATGAGGAAAATGTGCATAATTTTTCTATTGATTTTTAGCTTTCCTTTTATATTTTGAATCAATGCTTGCCTTTGCTCACCTTAAATTAATAACCACTTCTGCTGTTAACGGGATTTCACTTTCCGCCTCAGTGCCCTGGAAGCTGATTCAAAATGAGTTGCACCATTAACTCAGAATCATGGTCTTTGTTACATATATTGTTCAAATCATTATACCAAATCTTGGGTAATACATCAAGCATGCAGAATTTTTCTCATGTTTGCTGTGGAGGGGCACAACATTTAGCACAAGCTCTTCATTTGCTGCTGACTCAAAGGAGCACTCACCTCCCAGGAACCGTTGAATCCATTTGCCATTGGGAGAAAGGGTCTCAAAGTCTGCCTCCTTTTCAGCCTGATTTATCTGTTCTTCGCACCCATCTTATAATTTCACACTCTTCCCTTAGGCAACATCTGCTTCCCAGGGTGGGGGACTGAAGATCATACAAAGTGTGTATAGTAACATCTACACTAAGAAAAATAAGTATATTAATACATATTAGATAGTTGAGGCAAATTCTAGCAGCATTAGTTAACACATTAGTTAACACATATTGAAAATACATCTTTTCTCCTAGTGAAAGCAAGGCCTCTCAGAAAATCTTAGCATTTTGTTTTTTGTGATGCTATGAGAGAAGACAGCCTCCAAACCTATTCCATAACCAAGGACGATAGTGAGAAAAAGAGCAGTGTTTAACAAATAAGCAAGCAACTCCCATTTAGCACCTAGATTAAACAGAAATGTGCTTAACACTAAACACAGCTGCCTTGCTTTGCTTCTAATTAGGTCCTGGTGAAAAAAATTGATAGCAATGTCAAGCCCCCTATTCATTTCAAAGGACATTTTATCACAATGACAAAATGTTCACCACTACCAACCCTCTTTGAAATCCTGTCTGTGTTATGAAACACATACCCATCTTAATTTGTTTATCTTCTTTACTACACCATCTGGACTTTCACTCTCACTAATGCAACATGGCTATTTTATAATAAATTACAAGTTACTTTAAAATAAACTTAGTTTGCAAGCACTTCAAGATTTGGACCCTTTTTTCTTATATTTGTACAGGGGATAGTACAGTGGGGATTTAAGGTGCCCCAAGACTCAATATATACAAAAATATGTGTTTTTAAAATATTTAAATGCATGCATGTATTGCTACATGCATATCAAAATACTTGCTACAGAGCAAAATATTAACAATAAAAATAAATAGGTGGCATAGAAATGTTTCAGATGATTCAGTGCCTAATGCAATGCTTCTTGAGTATAAATAGTTTTTCCTTGTCAGGTACATTTGTATACATTTATGTGCCTGACACTGTGTACTAACATTGCAAAAGTTCTGATATTATTTATTATTGTGTCAGTTGAGCTATTTTGCTACTAGTGTAGTACAAAGCCACAATATTTTAAATGGCTTCAGACTGACAAATGCAATCTATGATTCCTCAAATTCTCAAAGTATAAATAAACACAGAATTGGGTCTGTAGTCATGGACAGTTGTCTTTCAACTGGAGCTGATCATTGAGGCTATGGCTACATTGTCGTTTTTTTCCAGAAGAGGATGTGCAAATCATGCTCGCATTTGCATATCTTCTTCCAATGCCTTTTGCAGAAGAGGTTTTTCCAATAAAAAGTCTCGAGTAGACGGGGCCATTTGTTGGAAAAAACCCTCTTTTGAAAGACCCCGTATTCCTCAAAAATTGAGATTTACAGGGTCTTGCGAAAAACTGTAGTGTAGATGTAGCCTGACTGAGGATCCATAGATGCAGTTCCTATAGCTCATCGAATCCTAAATGAAGACAGATAGAGCAAAGGACAGAAACAGATTCTAGATGATGCCAGAACTAAGAGTTCACTGACTTACACCCAAGGTAGTTGTCCAGACACGATAACATGATTACATTTAACTTTCTTTCTCTAAAATTGGCTACTGTTGCATTGATTGCAATACAACTGACAGCAACATACAACAAGCAAACCAGGTTCTGTCAATGATTAGGGTTTTAGCCACTATGGCAGCTACAATTGTGTGGTATTAGAATGACTGCATATGGGATTTAGCCTTAGACTGTAAGCATTTAGAGCCCTGGTGTCCAACATGCTAGCCACTAGCCACATGTGGCTATTTGGACGGTTGTGTGTGGCTAGTTTGCTATAGTAGATTACTGGCTGCATCTAGACTGGCATGATTTTGCAGAAATACTTTTAATGGAAAAGTTTTTCCGTTAAAAGTATTTCCACAAAAGTGCGTCTAGATTGGCATGGATGCTTTTGCGCAAAAAGTGCTTTTGCGTGAAAGCATCCGTGGCAAGTTTAGACGTGATTTTGCACAAGAAAGCCCGATCGCCATTTTAGCCATCGGGGCTTTTTTGCACAAAATAGTTCTTCCCTGTCTACACTGGCCCTTTTGCGCAAGTATTCTTGCGCAAGAGGGCTTTTTCCCAAGCTGGAGCGTGAAAGTATTTGCGCAAGAAGCACTGAATTTGTACATTACAAAGTCAGTGCTCTTGAGCAAGTTCAAGTGGCCAGTGTAGACAGCTGGCAAGTTTTTGCGCAAAAGCAATTGCTTTTGCGCAAAATCTTTCCAGTCTAGAAGCACCCCACGGGTTTAGAGGCATGGATTGATTTACCCACCAAGCAGTTCTCCCTTCTGGTAGGCATTGCACATAACTCAGTCAGTGTCACATAGCAGAATAACCCTTTCCTTCTGCCTTCCCTGTTTCTTGCTGCTGAAGGTGGTCTAACGATGACCAGCTTCTGCTGCCTCAGAGCCCAGGAACTAGTTAGTCCTGAAAGCAACCCAATTTTAGGCCAATTTGGTTTTATAGAAGGGATCAAGGTGGAGGGAGATCTTGTTCTGTGGTAGTAGAATGAAAGCAGGAGGTGGTTAACATCCCCTTCTTTCAGTTTGGCAATTTTAAGTTTAACTTGTTTTGGACCCAAAAATAGTAAAACTAACCCTGCTCAGGCCATCCTTTATGCTAACATACAAAGTTCTCCTGAAATATCACCACTATGGCACAATGGACATCCTGTTATTACACTCAACGGTATCTACAAGGATTTAACACAAACCCACAAGTCCATGGCATTACCTTTTATTAGGTTTTTATGGTATTTTATGACTAAAGCAGACCAAGGGATACCTGAAACTGACATGATGATATTATTTCTCAGTAGCATGCTATTGCTTCTCAGACCGGCAGTATATTGCAGCATGCAACAGTTTGCCTTGCCTCTTCTCTGAATGTTGATTTCTGGGCTCATTTGCATGTTTTTTTCTAATTTCCATCTTCCAGTCTTGGAAATTAATTCCTAATTCCATCACCATTTCACCTTTTTTGCTTCATAAAACATATTTAAGGCAGTGGTCTGCAGCCTTTCGGGGCTGCTGGGTTCCCGGGGGTGGGGCCACTCACGCGCCAGGCACCCGGGGATGGGGCTGCACACACACCCAGGGTCAGGGCTACGCATGCACCCGGGGATGGGGTCACCCATACGCCACACGCCCGGGGCCGGAACAGCCCAGGAGCTGCATGCCCGGGGCCGGCGCTGCTCCTGTGCCGTGCACCCTGGAGCCGGCAGCGCCCATGCGCCACGCGCCTGGGGCTGTTGCCGCTCTTCTGCCACGTGCCCAAGGGTGGGAACGCCCATACGCCACGCATCCAGGAGCCAGCAGCACCCATGTGCTGCGTGCCTGGGTCCGGCACCACTCCTGTGCCACATGCCCAGGGGTGGGGACGCCCATACGCAGCACCCGGGGTCGGCACAGCCCATGCACTGTGCACCCGGGGATGGAACCATCCATGTGCTGCACACCCAGGGCTGGCGCTGGCCCTGTACTGCATGCCCAGGGACGGGGCTGGCCCTGATCACTTGGCGGGCACACAGAAATGTCCCGGCGGGCGTCATGGCGCCCGCGTGCACCGCATTTGGGACCACTGTTTTAAGGTCATTGACTATCTTTAGAGTTATTCCTCTTCCTTACTAACCTCTGCTGGCATGCTTTTGTTTATTTCATGTTTCTATTTTTCTTGCTAACAGCAAACACCGAGGCTATGTCTGCACTACAAAGAAAAGTTGGAAAAAGATATGCAAATTGCAAACCATCATTTGTGTTTCTTTTTCCTCTTTTCTTCCAAAAGAGGCTTTTCCAACATTTGGTCCATCTACACAAGGTCAAATAGCGGGAAAAAAACCTCTTTTGGAACTTCCCTTCTTCCTTGTAAAACAAGGTTTACAGGGATGATGACAAAACACGCCTGCTTTTTTGACTTTTTTTTTCCAGAAAAGTGGACAAGTTCCTTGGACACGGCAGAGCTTTTTGGTACCCTGGAAAAGCTCTGTAGTCTAGATGTACCCCCAGACAACAAAAAAACTCTTTGGGTACGTCTAGACTACATGTCTCTGGCAATAGAGGCATGTAGATTAGACTACCAGGCATAGGAAAATGAAGCGGCAATTTAAATAATCGCTGCTTCATTTACATTTACATGGCTGCTGCGCTGAGCCGATCAGCTGTTTGTCGGCTCAGCGCAGTAGTCTGGACAGCAGGGTTTTTTTGGAAAAATGGCTGATCGGCTCAGCGCGGCAGCCATGTAAATTTAAATGAAGTGGCAATTATTTAAATTGCCAGAGGCATGTAGTCTAGACGTACCCTTTGTGAGTTGACACACTTTGGGTATTTGATCTGCACTGTGTATTTTCTTTAATTTGCATTCTCTTTATTATTTCACTAATTTTTTTTTTCTTCAGCTCTTTGGTGCCTTTTGAAAAGCCTTATTTTCTTTGCTGATATTCAGTATTGCTTACTTTTCTCTACTAGTTTCTACTGTATTTTGTGTTAGTTAGATTTAACTTGAATGAATATATTCTAGATAGTATCTTTTGTAATAGACCTTCAATTATTTTCTGTAAATACTGCATATTTTTCTATCGATTATAAGTTCTAATGAACAAATACTCCTTCTGCTTTCTTTAGCTGCCTGCACTCTCTCTCTCAATAATTTCAGAAGCATTTCTGATGTGACGTACTCTCTCTGAAGCCTGCATTTAACAGAGTTTCTATTTTATTTACCAGTCGTGCGTGTATCACTTTTTCTGTGAAAACATCCTTTGACCTTGATATATGCAAAACACACTATGACAGACGATGTGGACCCTTGAGAGAGCCAAACATGATTGTATCAACTTTCTAAATCTTTGTGGGCTAGAAATTGTATTTTGGCTTCATAGGGAAGTTATAGGAATTTTTGACATGAACTGAAAATCACTGGGGAGGGAAGTGATTAATGCAAATCCCTACATAGGTAGCAAGGGGAAGTCTCACCCCTGAGAGAAATTGCATAGACTAGCTTGACCTGGTTGGAGAAGCCTGACAAACAAAAAAATGAACATTTTATAAAGTGACAAGCCTGGCACAGGGAGGGAGGTCACTTTCATTCAATCCAAGAGACAGGCATGAGAGAGTTAGCCTTGCAAGAGCTGTGCTATGAAGTATCTTGTGAGAGTCTCTTTGAAGAGGATGGGTGAGCCAGACATGCATGTAAGCCCTGTACTTTTCTTTGTTTTCTCTTTAATGCTTTGTTCTGAATAAATAATACATCCTTTTAGAAAGGTAACTGGTCATTACCACTGAGTGACCATGACTTCAGGGGCTGAACTACAGTTGGACTTGCTAAAGTGATCAGAGTGAACTGCGGGCAGAATTTGGGTCTAATTCCTTGGCTTAGACAGAGAATTGCCTGAGCTTGGCCACCGGGGAAGAAGGGAGGAAGGAAAAAGGAGCAGTTTGCTCCAAACCCTGCATTGGAGAAGCCATTAAACCCTTGGAATTTGAATTAAGGGTATAACTGTCTGGTGCACAGAGTATCAGTGCTGTTCAGATTTTGCTCAGCTGCCCTGGGCACTAAGAAGAGTTGCAATCCTGTGCACTGGGTCTCACCCCCACATCATTTCAATTTGTTGCAATAACCACCAATGAGTCATCTGAACATTTAACTGCAGTTTCCCCCTTTTAATGGAAGTTATTGCTTGTGAGTCTAAAGCCCCATGGGTTGGGCTGGGTGGCAAGAGTCCATGTTCCTTTTAACTGCTAACAGCATTTCTTAGGGGTGTGTTGGAGCTTACACATTTGTCGCTATACAGGGTCATTCCAGAAGCCTCCAGCTCTTCAGGGGTAGGGGAGGTTAGTTGAATTTTTGAGTTGTTGCTGTACTGTGGCTGCGGCTTATTCGATTAGTTAGAATTGCCGCATTGTTGCCTTGTGCTACCCTTCCTGTCATACCCACCAGTTGTCTCTGTCAGCTTTTTGTGTCAGGAACTGTTTTTCATCATATGGTTTTATAATGCCTTGTTTAATAGGGTGCCAGGGACTGTACAGTGCCAGTCTATGACCAAGTATTAGGAAATACCCTAATTATTACATCCTTCTCGTGCCAATGTTGGCACAAAGAGTGACAACTACTCTCCTCCATCCTTTTATCATTATTTGCAGCTTCTGCCTGCTCTGTGATGTTGACATCTACTGTTCTTCCCTTTCTTCTAAGGATTCTTCTTAAGCTTACTCTTGGTCACCCTTGTTTCTTGACACCAATCAGTTTCCATGGACAGATCCAGTTTCTTATGTCCAAATGTGTCCAATGCTTCCTTCTCATTCCTGTGGAGATGAACTGCTTTTTGGTGAGGCCTCGTATCTCTTCATTAGTGATGAAATCTTTCCCACCAATGACCAGAATATTTTGTAGGCATTTATTTTTAAAGAGATCTAGTTTTTATGTAACTTCTTTACTGGATCTACAGTTCTTACAGCTGTGTGCTAGCACTGATGTTTGAGCTGAACATTCTCAGTGTTGCTTTGGTAATGTATATCTTTGTTTTCCATGAATTGTTGAGTCTACTGTCTGCTGTGGGTGCCTTTTCTATCCTCGATGTCACTGTTTTCTTCATGTTTCCACTGTCTGTTTTACTTTCTTGATGTTTGCTCTTTACCTTTTAATAAGATGTTACTATTTGATGTCTGGGTTTTGTAATGATTGGTTACTAGGTGTAAGTGGTAATGACGTAATCACATTTATAACGGGCAAAAAGTAAGTCCAGGTCTAGTGATAGATATATTCCACACATACTCACACATCATGCTTTAAAAGTACCAGTTTTACAAAGCTGAAAACAATTATGAGACGAATCTAATGGGAGGTATAATTCAATCAGAAAAATGTGAATGAAGGTTGGGAATTATTAGGGGTGATTAGCCCCTTAGCTCATACTGAGAGATGAAAGGTGTGATAGTGCTACACTCAATCTATTTATGTTAGCAAAGTTGTGTCCAATCACAGCAGCAGCTTCAATTTCAGCTGCTAGGTCTTCTATATATCTGTATTTATATTTCCATATGTTGCTTTTCCCTATTTTTCTGTCTTCTTTTACTCCTCCCTTGTATTTTCCATATCTCATTGTTCTTAGAATCTGGGAGTTGTCCTTTCAGTGCTTTTCTTTCTTCAGTAAGACAACATGTCCCTTAGTTTATCCAATTCTTTACTCTTGGGAGAATTCTGTTCCATTATACATGAACAGAATTTAAGTCACCCAAACATTTCTTTGCTTCCCTGCAGAGAAATGAGGCAATAGAAAGCCACAGGAGTGGTCATGTGATTCTCTGATGATATGTTAGGGTGCCCACAGCAGCCAGAATAAATGTAAATTGCAGTGGGGAAAGGTGCAGGATTTGAGAATATCCAACTGATGGCTTCCTACCCTGTGTTGGGCTCAGCTGCTAGTCCCAGCTGGGCTTGAAAAGATGGGCTTCCTCTTTCCCTACACAGCATCCACAGATCCACCCCTCCGATTTGTCTCCCAGCTTCAGGAAGCTCTACAATCTTCCCTCCCCCTCCCCCGAACAAGGCTTTTTGTACCTACCCGCTGCTCCAGTTTGCCCCATCCCTGTGAATCCAGATACCTCATGCCCACACTCTCCCTGCTGACCTTCACCATCCACTGCACTCAGTACCCCAACTGGTCAGCCTCATTTCCCCTTCATCTGGATCACCCTGAGACCCTGAGAAGCCACCCACAGCTGGAACCCCAATCCAGTGGGCCCAAAACAGTTGCACTCACATCCCCACCCCACTGAGCCCCACCCACCAGCATCTGGACTTTCCAATGAGCCCTTCCTACCTAAACAACCCTGCCAATTACTTTTTCCCCATAGACTGAGATCTCTCTGCTTTCTCCCATCCACCTTTACCTGGACCCCCTGCAGACTCCCATTATCAAAACCCCCCAACAAGGCCCTTTGCATCTAGAACCTGACTGGGCTGCCTGCACCCAGATTGCCACATGCAGAACACTCTCAGTGCACATGAAGATACCTCCAAGCCCACCCCTCTACGCTTAGATCCCACCTTAAAGAGCCAGCCTGCCCATCCCTGGTGCATCTGCAATGGACAAGCAGGGTCTGGGGATGTTTCTGGCCAAGAACTGGTCCTTGAACTCTGTCAGAGAAGGGTGTTATCTCACCATGTCATGGGGAACTGCATAATGGTCTCCCACCTCTGTTAAACAAATGGTCTGTGCTTTCCACTGCCATGTTCGTGCTTCCAAATTTATCTGACAAATACAATTTGCAAAATTGTAAAATATTGTGTGCAGAATTTTTAATTTGTTTTAGGTGCCTGTGACGGGGCGAGGCAGCCCCGCACTGAACCTACAGGGCACAGCCAGGGTTACCTGGCTGCAGAGGCCCCTCCCCCACAGTCCTACCGAGCATGCCCAGGCTGCAGCAGGGCTATAAAAGCCTGGGCCAGGACTCAGTCGGGGGAGGCAGCTGAAGGAGAAGGACTGGAGAAGGGAGCTCCCCCTCAGCGGTGGCCAGGGACTCCAGGAGAGGCCAGAAGGAAGGCGGAGGCGAATTGGTGCAACCCAGAGACTGCCTGCCGAGGGGACGCTGGTCTGGAGATTGCAGCCAGCTGGACAAGTCCAGAGGAAGGAAGCACGGGGGTCCAGGTAGGAAGTGGCCCAGGGCAGGAGCAGGAGCCGCCACTCCCGGCCCGAGAACCTCGGCGCGTTTTGGCTGGCTGGCCCCGTCGAGAGAGTGACCCGGTACCTGGTCGCTCACAGGGCCCTGGGCTGGGACCCGGTGGAGTAGGGGGGGGCCGGGTCCCCCTACCTGGGGTGTGCCCCCGCTACAACGACAACTGTGTTGTGGACTTGGCATTGCTTAATGGGCCAGCTATAGACTGTTTTGTGGACTCAGGCCAGGGGCCTTAGCCCTGCTTAAAGGGCCAGCTGGAGACTGTTTCGGGGACTCAGGCCAGAGGGCCTTTGGCCTGGCTTAAAGGGCCAGGGAGAGACTGTATCACAAGGGGTCGGGGACCCAGGCGGGAGGGGCCCGCCACAGTGCCAGAAGTAAATTCTTGCTCTTATGTTTATACCCACCTGTGAGATATACAGCCTGAATCACATTGTCTATTAGCACTGCACTTTTTTTTTTCAGGTGTAGTCAGGGTGCATCTAGACAGCAGTGTTTTTTGGGAAAAATGGCTGTTTTTCCAAAAAACGTCACTTACATCCACACTGCTATTGTGTTCTTTTGAAAGAAAATTGAAAGAATGAAGGGGGTTTTCCAACATTGTAAACCTCATTCTATGAGGAAGAATGCCTTTCTGAAAGAGCTCTTTCAGAAAGAGGCATGCGTGGATGCAGAAGAGGGAGTTTTTTCAAAAGAAGAGGGCTCCAGGAAAAAGCGTAAGTGCCTTTGTGGCTACTCCGTCCATAGTAATCACAGCTTACATGCAATGAGTGTGGATGCTCTCTTTCAATGAGTGTGGATGTTCTCTTTCAATGAGTGTGGATGTTCTCTTTCACTTTTTTTATGAGCTTTTGAGTGGACACTCTCTTTCAGTAGAAGTTTTTTTGAAAGATCTCTTCCGAAAAAGATTCTTTTGAAAGAAGCTTGCAGTCTAGACGTACCCCCAATGTCATCACCTTCCTCTGCTTCTGTCAGTGCCTTGAATCTTTTTCTTGATTCAATTTGGAATTTCTCACAGTTTTGTTTTTTTACTAGCGATCAGGATCGGCTAATTGGGAAGTTTTGTGAAGGAGGAACAATTGTGTGACCCATGGAAAAAGTTTGAAATCTGTAGTGTGTGTATCTGTGTTTGTGATATACTTTCTGCTTGACTCAAATATACTGTGTGGCCTGTTTGTTTGGGGTACATGTGCTGAGCCCGGCAGACTAAATTAAACACACACACGCATGCACGCAAAAGCAAAAAAATGTCTCCGTGGCTAAACAAAAAAGTAAAAGAAGCAGTGAAACTCAAAAATTCATCATTTAGAAAGTAAACATTAAATCCTACTGAGAAAAATAGAAAGGAACATAAACTATGGCAAATGAAGTGAAAAAATACAGTTAGGACCAAATAAGAATCTGATGGTCGAACCAAAAACTCAGAAACTAAGGATAACAAATGTTAAAGTACATCAGAAGCAAGAAGCCTGATTATTTAAAAAACAAACAAACAAACAAACAGTGGGGCCACTGGATGACTGAGGTGTTAATGGGACACTCGGGGATGATAACGTCATAGCAGGGAATCTAAATGAATTATTTGCATTGGTCTTCATGGCTGAGGATGTGAGGGAGATTTCCAAACCTAAGCTATTATTTTTCAGTGACAAAATGGAGAAACTGTCCCAGGTTAGAAGATGTTTAGGAACAAATTAATAAATAAAAACATAATAAGTCACTAGGGCCTGATGGCATTCACCAAAAAAGTTGAGAAGGAACGTAAATGTGAAATTGCAGAACTACTAAGTATAGTGTGGAACCTGTCATTTAAACCAGCTTCTGTACCCAATGACTGAAAGATAGCAACCAATAGACACCAATTTTTATAAAGGGTTCTAGAGGCAATCCTAGCAATTGCAGGGTGGTAAGCCTGACCTCAGCACAGGGCAAACTGGTTGAAACTATGGTTAGAGACTGTGAGCACTGACCATCGTCATGAAATATGAAATCTGTAGACTTTCAAGGACCGGACAAAGTAGTGCAAGCATTGAATGAAGTACTCAAAGATGCTCTAAGACCAATGAATATTAGCCAATTGACTTATATAATTTATGCTATGCCAATGGTAGCAGCTCTTCAGTTTTACATCAAGTCATCTGAGTTTGTGAACAACTATAAAGCTCCCTATATTCAAAACCTTCCATGGAAATGAAGGTTAAACCCAAAGATTAAGCTTTTTTTTTTCTCCATAGAGCTATCAGTCTATTGGATGAATTTGAGAAAAATATTTGAAAAGAAAATAGAAGCAAGCAGCCCTGCAGATGAAATATCAACAGAACGTGTTGAATGTGTGAGTTATGAGGGAGCAATGCAAATAGAAGCTGATCACATTAAGTTATTAGCGTGAAAGATATCCAGCATGACACTGTCAGTATAAAGAGGATAGATTCTTTATGAGAGACCTTAAGAAATTCTTTGATCAGATCAATGTTAAAAGCAGAATAGGAAAAAAAGACCCAATAAATAATGTGGAATGGAATATGATCTGTGGATGTAAAACAAATTAGTGGACTGTTTTAAAAATATGAGAGAAAAAGCACCTATACCAGATGTGGTACATGGATTCCAGTTGAAACACCTAGCAACACTCCATGATTTTTTACTTGAGCAACTTACTAACTTGCTGAATGGATGCTAACATGGATAGTGACAGGATGAACTGTCCTCATATGAAAAAAGTTAGAAGGCAAAAAGTGATCCTAGGAATTATAGACTGGTCATGTGTTTATTGACTGTTTGGAAATGTCTTGTGGCAACTATGGTAAAGATGCTCAAGATAGTGGTAGCTCATAATGGAATGCTTCTTCTTGAACAAAAGGACTATTGGTCTGACGATTAAAAATCCCCACATTTATGGAATGCTGAGACATTGAAATGCATCTTCATTGAAATGCATATTCATCCACAGATCAATGCCTTTTTTGCAATATATTGTTAACCAGAATTCTTGCCTCCACCTGAAAGAGATTCCCATTGATGAGGTACAAAGTGAAAACAAACAAACAAACAAAAAGGTTTCCAAGGGGATGCAGACTTTATCACCAGTGCTATTTTGCAGTGTGGCTACTGATATGACTGCTCTGTGAGATAAAGTGTGATTATCATATCACCAAAAAGCAGCAATCAGTAGAATATTTGTTATACATGAGTGGTGATGTGTAGAAAAGTTTAGTGAATATATAACTACAGGTTGCTTAGCTAAATGTGTGCCAGCATCTGTAAAGTGGGACAATCAGATGGTATACAAGTTGACCAGTGTACTATCTGAGATATTTCTCAGCATGGCACTCTACAAATATATTGGAATTAGGGAAGTGTTGGCATTATAAAAGAAGATATGAGGAAAATATATTATAGATAAGAATTGCTCTAAGGACAAAATTCAACTGAAAGAATTTACCCGAGTCATTAATATGCGGATGATACCAGTAGTTTGATACACTGCCAGAATGGTCTAGAGCAATCAAAAGGAGAAGGAAAAAATTGGCATCCAAATAAGAAAGTTCTTGGTGATGCATAAGGTAATGAATATCATTCAAGACATGGACAGGATATTCAAGCAACAAATGTGATGGAGAAAATTGTCAATGAAAAATAAAACCGATATCACAATGTAGAAAGGTCACCTGGTCAAAATAATAAGTGATGATCCCAGCCCCCCCAAAAAACATAAATGAGAGGAGAAAGTACATAGAGAAAACTTGAAGGATTTCCATAGAAATCAATGCATGGACACTGGTGAAAAGAGCTTGCACATTTTAGCAATTGAAGATTAACAGAAGGATGGCGTAAAAGAGAGAGGCGGAAAGATGTGTTATCAATGCACAAGGCTCAGTTATGTTAGAAACAATACTGACCATCAATACTGCACCCCAAACTGCAGAATGTGTTCTGAAAAGGAAGAGACAATGAAGTATCTGCTGAGTGCCTGCAGGAGCCTAGCTAGGGGAGAATGTAGAAAAAGTCACAAATGCAGTTGACAAACATCTACATTGTACGGATTTGAACAAACCAGGCAATAATATAGCCACTGAACTGAAGTCATAAAGCTAAGATTTTATGGGTTATGGGAATGGTTACAGACCAAGCAGTGCAGGCAAACAGGCCAGCTGTTATGAAAAAGAAGACAAACAGAACTATGTTAATTGATGATGTCATACAAGCAGACAGAATCTTAAAAAAAGAAACCAGAAGAGAGTGAATTGTGAGCATTGTCTTCAGAAATATCTTGGAGATTTGTGGATTTACAAGGTTGAACTTCTCCTCTCATCCATAATAGTAGTGATCTTAAGGACCTAATGGACAATTAAGCAAAAAATCCATTAATTGAAATTCAGATTTATAACACCATTGTATGGAAATACACCACATAAAGAAGTACAGTGACATATATTATTACTTAATGCATCTTTAACCTTCCTGCCATTGGTTAGTCATCCAGCTGGAAAGAATATAACTGAAACTCCATATTTACACTTTCCCTTTAGCAATATTGTTATATCTCTATAGATTATTTCCAAGATCTCAAATCAAATAATCCAAGTGAATGGCTCAATATACATTGTCTTCATTTAGCACCCATTAAGCTATGATTAGAAAGTGTTCTTTACAAATAGTTTTTCAGGTGAAACAATCATTGTTAGTCCATCTCTAGGATCAAAAGCGGCATGTGGCAGGCATATTATGTCTGTTCATTACATGTTGCCTGTAGCCATTGTGCCCTATGATTCAATTTTAGTCCAATTTCCTGAGCCTCTGCTTCACTCTTTTTATATGTAAGTCATTGTTCTAAACTGATGAACAAAGAGAAAAAGTTCTAAATAATGTATCTGCATTAAAAAAAAAGTTGCCATTCTTTAGCATATTTACAGATGGTTTCTTTTCAATTCAGATAATTTATACCGAATACCTGGAATAGAACAGAATATAAATCATGCTGTTCTACAGTCACATTAGACAGTATCTCCATTAGCATTTAGTTAATGTAGTTTTCAGATTAGGAATCTAACAAAGGTAAAATGATTTGTTTGGTGTAAACATGATGAACTTCCACCTACTTTACAGGATCATCTTACGGTTTTTTACAATGGTGACTGGGTGTGTTTTCATAAAGCAGGTGTAGGACAAGAGGTAGTGGCATTGGATGTTAATCCTGAAGTGGCTTGGCAGAACAGTATACTAGAGTTTGCAAAATATTTAGCCTCATTATGCCTATCTCTAAACAGTTCAGAATCAGCTGCCCCAAATCTTCATCGGTTCATTTTTAATGGAAGCTGTTGCAGTCCCCATATTCTCAAAGTAGCTAGGGGTCTGTCTGGCTCATCACTTAAGGTAGAGAAGTCAAAAGAGAATTCAGTAGAGCTGCCTCCACTTTGGGGGGCTATCACATCCAAGATTAATAAGTGTAGATCATGGACACTGACAGCCTTTTTCTCTATGAAGCTCTTGTGATGGGAACCAAGACGTGGTAGAAAAATATCTTCATGACATGCCAACACTGATCAACGAAGTCTCTTGCATTCACTGGTATTCATAAGGAGTTACTTCATTCAGCTTTCTGCCTCACAAATCAATCTCTCTCTCTCATAGCTGCATATATACAAAAGAGGCAGCAAACCCCCTTCCCCATAAAATTAAAAACAATTCAACTTAATTTGGTGTTATGAAACAAAGCAATTAAACAGATGAGCACACAGTTTCCTCTGATCACAACATAAAACAGAATAATGTGTATTTAGAGATGGTTTACAGTTTGTGTCTAATTTATGCCTTAATTGCATTCCAGTCTTTTCTGAATACTAAACACTTGGGTTTGATTCAGCAAAAAGTTTGCTGCAGGCATTGCGTTTGTGAGATCTCTGTCTTATTCAGGTACTAGAAAGTATCCACTGCTCTTCAGTCTATCTAGAACATAAGAACATAAGAATGGCCGTATTGGGTCAGACCAAAGGTCCATCTAGCCCAGTAGCCTGTCTGCCAACAGTGGCCAGCACCAGGTGCCCTAGAGAGGGTGGACCGAAGACAATGATCAAGGGATTTGTCTCCTGCCATCCTTCTCCAGCCTCTGACAAACAGAGGCCAGAGACATTATTTCTATCCCCTGGCTAATAGCCTTTTATGGACCTAACCTCCATGAAATTATCTAGCTTCTCTTTAAACTCTGTTATAGTCCTAGCCTTCACAGCCTCCTCTGGCAAGGAGTTCCACAGATTGACTACGTGCTGTGTGAAGAACTTTCTTTTATTAGTTTTAAACCTGCTACCCATTAACTTCATTTGGTGTCCTCTAATTCTTCTATTATGGGAATTAATAAATAACTTTTCTTTATTCACCCTCTCCACACCACTCATGATTTTATATACCTCTATCATATCCCCCCTTAGTCTCCTCTTTTCTAAACTGAAAAGTCCCAGTCACTTTAACCTCTTTTCATATGGGACCCATTCCAAACCTCTAATCATTTTAGTTGCCCTTTTCTGAACCCTCTCTAAGGCCAAAATATCTTTTTTGAGGTGAGACCACATCTATACACAGTATTCAAGATGTGGGCTTACCATAGTTTTATGCAGGGGCAGTAAGATATTCTACCCTGATTAATTTGACACTTGAAACATTGGAGAACTGATGAAAGTTAATGTTTGAAGAGACTTTTCTGTTCAGGAAATTGGTAATGAGGTATAGAAAGTTTCCACCTTAAGGCAATCATTTAGGTCTAGTCACTGGGCCCTTATCAGCACAGTAAATGGGCCTCACCTATAGTTTGGAATTTGCCTTCAGAACACCCTTGCAGACTAAGGAAATACCACCCCAATCTTTTTACAGATTGGCAAAGTGGAATTAATGATGGTTATTGACACAGAGATAGTAGGGTATGTCTACACTACAAAGTTAATTCGAACTAATGGACGTTAATTCGAATTAACTTTGATAGGTGCTACACTAGCGCTCCGCTAGTTCGAACTTAATTCGAACTAGTGGAGCGCTTAGTTCGAACTAGGTAAACCTCATTCCACGAGGACTAAGCCTAGTTCGAACTTACTAGTTTGAATTAAGGGGTGTTTAGCTCCTTAATTCGAACTAGTGGGAGGCTAGCCCTCCCCAGCTTTCCCTGGTGGCCACTCTGGCCAACACCAGGGAAACTCTATTGCCCCCATCCCGGCCCCGGACCCCTTAAAGGGGCACGGGCTGGCTACGATGCCCATGCCAGGTGCAAGCCTGCCAGCACCCAGCCAGCAGACCTTGCACCTGGCACGACTCGAGCCAGCCACCTGATTCCCCCCAGCCCTCTCCCTCTTCCTGGGACCAGGCTGGCGGCTCCCGGGAGCTTGCCCAGGACCGCAAGAGGTGGGCATCCACCTGGTCCAGTGCGGACATCGTGAACCTTATCCACGACCTCCGCACTAGGCACAGGAAAGTGGCCGTCTAGGGCAGGAGAGCTGCCAGCCTGGCCACCCAGGAGCAGGTTCGCATGAAAATCAATGTGGTCCACTGAGACCCCCGACCCTGAGCCCTGAGCTTAGAATGGCCATACTGGGTCAGACCAAAGGTCCACCTAGCCCAGTCGCCTGTCTGCCGACAGCGGCCAACCCTAGGGACCCTGGAGGGGATGGACCGAAGACAGTGACCAAGCCATTTGTCTCGTGCCATCCCTCTCCAGCCTTCCACAAACTTCGGGTAGGGACACCACTCCTACCCCCTGGCTAATACCACTCCATGGACCCAACCTCCATGAATTGATCTCACTTCTCTTTGAATTCTGTTCTAGTTCTAGCCTTCACAGCCTCCTGCAGCAAGGAGTTTCACAGGTTGACTATTTGCTTTGTGAAGAAGAACTTTCTGTTATTAGTTTGAAGCCTGCTACCCATTCCTTTCCTTTGGTGTCCTCTAGTCCTTCTATTATGGGAACTAATGAAGAACTTTTCTTCATGCACCCTCTCCACCCCACTCATGCTTTTATAGACCTCTATCATATCCCCCCTCCATCTCCTCTTTTCTAAGCTGAAAAGTCCCAGTCTCTCATATGGGACCTGTTCCAAACCCCTCATCATTGTAGTTGCCCTCCCCTCTGCCACCCTCTCTTACCTCCTTTTCCCAGTCTCTCTGAGTTTTGTTCAATAAAGAGAGATTCTATTTTTGAACACAATTGTCCTTTATTTTGTACATCAGGAAGGGGGGCTAGAGAGGGGTAAGTGGAAGGAGGTGAGGGAGGAATGGGGTACGAGCCCCCAATGGGGAGGA
Source organism: Pelodiscus sinensis (assembly GCF_052426305.1). Classification (NCBI taxonomy): domain Eukaryota; kingdom Metazoa; phylum Chordata; order Testudines; family Trionychidae; genus Pelodiscus; species Pelodiscus sinensis. Next base: position 92,524,565 of record NC_143053.1, read on the forward strand.
CTGGGCTGGCTCTGCGGACTTCTGGGGGTGGAACCTCTCCTGCAGCCCCCCAATTGCCCCCTCTTCCTAGATGGCAGCCTCCGGCAAGTGCAGCCGGTCTGATGGCTGAGTGCTGTGATGTGCCCAGTGTGGGCACTCAGGGCACTCCATGCCAGGACTGCTTTGCAAGCGGGGCACCCCTGAGAACTGTCTGTCCGGGGTGGGGGTCGGGTCCCTTTAAGCACAGCCCTCGGCTAGCCTGAGACAGCATCTCCACGCTCTAAGTCCTCCTCTGATGCCCTGCCGGCACTGCTTCCGGCCATCCTTAACCCCGGTTCAGGGTCCACTCTGTGTGGACATGCTAGTTCGAATTAGCAACTAGTTTTTTAGTCTGGATGCGTTAGTTCGAATTAGCTTAGTTCGAATTAACTAATTCGAACTAAGTTAGTTCGAATTAGCGCTGTAGTGTATGTGTATTACCACACATTGAATCTGTCACAAAGCTGGGAATTAAATACACATCTTCCGACTCCTAGCCCTTAATGCTAAGACCATTCTGCCTCTTCTGTCTTGGGTGGCATGACCTAACATCACATATCAATTTGCTGGCTTTTGATAAGTTGTACAGCTCCTAAAAGCTCAAGGTTCTGGTGTAATCCATTCCATACTCCTCATTATAGCAAGTAGAACAGAAAAGCAGAAGAGGAAGCTAAGAGCCAAAAATGGTTCTGTCTCATCTCAGAGGCATTCAGAAAACACAGGTGAGTGGCAGAAGAGACTGATTTAGTAATGGCAGCTGCACTCCTTAATTAATGGAGTCAACAGGAAAAGACAGTTCCTAAGAAGAAAGAAGTTGTAAGGAAAGTGCTCTCCATTTTCCCTCAGGAGGCTGGAGTAGCAAGCCCCAAATTGTATGTGTTTTGCTTATTTGCATATACTTTTATTTTATTTCCTTTAAAATAGACAGAACAGGAGATTTGGGTGGAAGAAGTCCCTGCTCCTCAAATCTTTTGTTGCACTGCAAATCAGTAAATGAACTCTCTCAATGAAAGAATGGTTAGTTTTCTTTTATTTTTTCTATAGAGGAGCTTCTAGTGAGTTGATAGAACTGGGGTAGAGCCACATATGTTTACTGATGTATAAGCATGGAGATATAGTAGCATACTGTGGTATTGGTACTGCCTCCGCTTTTAGAGACCCAGGATTAACCCCCTGCTCTGCCATTTCTCTTCACTTGTGTAAGTCATGTAGTTCTTCTGTTATCTAAAATACCCCCAAAGCTCCTAAGACAAAAACTTTGTAAGGCAAATATTAGTGTAAGTAGTGCTGGTTTTTTGTGTTTTGGTTTTTTGGGGGTTTTCTTTGGCAGAAGTGCCTACAAACATTGCTGACAAATCATGTTTACCCTGCTGACAAACAGTGTTCACACTACCTTTTATTGACACAACTGTGTTGCCACAGCAGTGTCGCTAAAAGCTGTGTAATGTAGCCATACCCTTAGTATAAGAGTTTGGAAAACACGTGATTCTAACTTTTTCAGTTTGTATTATAACAAATAATATATTTAAAAAAAACCAGTAACTTCAAATTGAAATCAAAACACTGGATTCTGAAAAAGTCAGAACAGGGTGTTTTGAAAATGTTGGAATTCCTCATGACCCCTAATTTTCTTCAAAACAAAATTCAGGTAAAATGCACCTCATTTTGCAGAGGATTTTGTTTGGATGGCACTGCATACTTCAACAGAACATGGTTCCAGCTTTTTCCAATCACCTCTCCCCTTTCAAATGACTGTCACACAAATAGCATCATAAGACTATGGAACCCTTATCTGCAGACTTACTAGGGGTCTCATAAATTGAACAGAGACAATAACTGGTGCTACTTTCTCTGCCCCATAGGAAACATTTACTTTTCCAAAAATAATACAGTGCTTGGTATTAAAAATAATCAAGGTTGTGTGTGATGTTGCACTTGTTTTCTGCACTATGTATTAAGGAAATAGCCTAGTGTTGAACAGATTGTGATTTGATTTTGATAGTTATCTTTGAACAGTGGTTACTGTAAATGGTATTTTCTCCAACAGCAAATGGAGAGATCCATAATATTGTGCCCCATGACATAAAACTGTTGCCTGACCAACGGCCAATGCATTCATTAATATTGGGCCTGCTGAGACAAAGGATTAACTGGAAGAGTGCTGATGGGTGTTTATTGATGTACATTCTTAAGGGTACAGTAATACTCACGTATGCATCACATTCATACTAATAGTCTGGAGGCAGGCTACAGGTGCAGCATAGATTTCTTCCGATTTCATAGGCTGCTGGAGCTAGCCAGGCAACAGCTTCCTGGAGATTGACCATGAGGCCACAGTAATCCCACAGCAATCTCTTTGGATCTGCGGGAGGGCTTCCTTCTCTGGGGCGGTCCCAGGTTTCTGCTGGCATGTTACATTTTGTCTGGAGAGAGAGAGAGCGCCTCCTGACCACTTATCATGTTCATTTATACACCTGCAGAGTTCTTCCTTGCCTAAGGTCACAGAGAGATGGACTGCTTTGTGATTGGATGTTTCTCATTCACACTTTCTAACTCATCCCATAGATTACATACATATTCATAAGATGATTTCCATTTCCACAATATAGCCATGGAACAAGCCTTTTGACCTTTTAACAGGAAGCTCACTTAACACATCTCTTAGCTAGAGAAATTATCTAAACCACATCAGCTTAATATCTTCAAAAACAAGTGCCTAGCCTCAACAGGAAACTTGATTAGCAGAATCTGTCTAGAATATATCTGCGGACGCTAGTCAAGTCCCAGCTGAGAGAGCCAAACACACAACATATTGCTTCAATGGGGGGGGGGGTCTGTCCAGCTGGCTACAATAACTATTTTCATATACCCCATTGTCTTCATAGACTACAATAGCACAGTTTTGTAGCACAAGTTAGCATCACCCAGGAGGGAGAGAAGATAACAGGATTTGGCAGGGAAGGCTCCTTATTAGACTTACTCCACTAAATGCACAAATTTACAGAAAAATCAGGAAGAACATTTCAATTAGATTGTATGCAAGAAAAGGGATTTGAAAAGGCTTTCACAGAATTATCCTTTTGCTAGCTCTACCATTGACTTGCTGTGACTATGCAAGTCAACCACATTAAATCAGGGCCCCCACTGTGTTGGGAGCAGTACAAAAAAGTTAGAGGTAGTCACTGCCCCAAAGAAATTATCTAAATTAAACAGACAAGATAAAGAGGATGACAGGAAAGAAAAGCCTAGAAACATTAAATGGCCCTTTGATTAAGTTACATAGCAGGATGAAACCAGCATCATATGGCTATGGCATCCTTATCTGCAGATTTAGTAGGGATCTCAGAAACTGAACAGAGACAATAACTGGAAACACTTTCTCTACCTTGGCAGAATCATTTACTTTTCAAAAAACAGCTGTACAGTGACACCTGGGAAGAAAAACAAAGTCTTCTGGTCCTAGATCACTGCCACATCCACTGGCCCATATTGTATCTCAAGTTGTGCTAGTACCTTCCTCTACTTTTCTATATTCTTCTTGGAGCTTCAAATCTTAATTTAAAATTGTTTACACATCCCTTTAAGTACATGGCATTTTGTAGCTCTAAGTAATGGGCCCCACAAAGACTATGATTTGAAACTCAATGTTGTGCTTGTTTTATGATGAGGCCCTAATTTCAAAGTTTTAAATAAGATATTTCCCAGGTGGAAGAATGTCTCAGAACATCAGATGACCAGGAGTGGAACCAGTTTATTCAATTCCCATTGCTTTTTACACAGTTTTGTTTTGGGGAAATATTTATTGCGCAATAAAGTCTACTGTGATCAACAAAACAAGACTGATGGGAACTATACAATTTTTGTTCCGCTTAAATGTGCATATCAGAAAACTCCTGCCTTTTGGAAAGCAGCTATATTGTATTCTTTAGGATTAAATTAGTCTTCTGTTTTGAAATTCATACTTGGAATTCTCCTCCAGGCATTTGATTTAGCTATAATTGAGCTGCCTTCAGCTCAATAAAAATGGGTCCATCTACCCAGCAATGCTTGAATCAAATGCAGTGCTATATTTCCATAAATTGCTGTGCACTAATTCTGCTGAGTAATGAATATAGACCCTTCCCTTATAAGTTTCTATCTAATCTTATTTTCTTTTACCTCAGTTGCAAACTACTCAATATACAATGTATTTGGAAGCTGGATTAGAACAAGCACACACAATGTACTCACATAGCATTGGATAATGTTCCTATTGAAATCAATGGTAAATTGGCAAATGCATCATTGACTTCTCTGGAAAAGAATTAGACAATACTCACTTGAATTATCCAGATAGACTCTTTAGCTCTTTGAATGTGACTGGATTCTCATTAAAAAAAAAAAAAAAACCACCAAGATTTTAGTTTTCTCATTCACACTTTGTGCTTCAGGCTCATCTCAAAATACTGTGCAGCCAGATTCTGATCCCCCTTACTCTCATTGAGTCGAAACTAATTTTTGTCTCTCACAGGAAAAGTGGCTCAGTATGAAGTAAGGTACTATTCATTGTGAACAAGGGTGTTAGAACAACTGTTTTCTTGGGGCAATCCCACCCACCCTGAAGACAGATGATTTGTGATAAAGATAGTAACTGCAGAGATATAGTTACCCAATATTTTTTGAATCTTGAGTGAACCAGTTCAATTTGAATCACATATTGGATAAAGATTTGATTGGGTTGTTTTTCTCTGCAAACATGGTTGCTTGTTCTTACTCTAAATTATTTAGACCTTATTTTTTTCCACTCTTTTTGAGAGCCAAATTCACCTTAGTATCAGCTTTTGCACCTCTCTAAGTTTCATGTGCTTTGACTAGGACTGAATGATCCCTGTAATGCTTCTGTTGACTATAGTAGGAGTAACAGAGGGTACAAAGATCTGCCAGACTAAGTTTGCAACTGTGTAGGAGCAGTAAGAGTCATTCAGGGTAGAATGACCCACTTAGAAGGTCCTACATATATTCTTTCTGGGCAGGTAAAAAGATCACTGGACTTCCAAAATAGAGCTGAGCAGATAATTGATTTTTGTTTTCACTTTGTTGTTAGGTCTGAAAAATTCCTGGCAGGGGTGGGGAGAAGGAGAAGTGTTGATTGCGAAACATGTTGGCAGGATGACAAAATCTGAGCTAACAAATCAATCTGAAAGGGATTTATGTGGGATATGCTGCAGTGGCAGATGGAAAGGGCTCTTTTATAGATTTTAGGTTACCAGTTAGAACCCTCATGTGGGAGTCCTAGGTTCAATTCCAATCCCACCTGAGTTAGAGAGATTTCAATGTAGGCCTCCCATAGAGCAAGAGAATGGCCTGACCACTGGTGTACCACTGGTGTACACCAGTATACCAGTGGTGTATCCCATCACTGGTATACTGGTGTATAATGCATTCTGGCTGAGGTGACTTTCAGTCTCTCCTACTGAAGATGTGCCACTTTCTATGAATTATTAGTACTACAGGGACTCCCCATGGTCTTGGTAAAGGCCTTGCCCTAACCAGCAGGCTACAGATTCCTTCTCTTTTGAGCTTAAGATTCTTGTGAGACATCTATTTTGTTCCATATCGGCTCCCTATTGGCTGTGCCTTACAATGAGAGGTTGGAGGTTGTCTGGGAAACTCAGCACTTTAAGTAACAGCTCCATATACACTGGGAAATCGAGCAGTTATTTTTATTTTCACTTTGAACAGAAGGTTTTGGCTTAAGAAATTGGAGAGCAGAGAGAAATTGCTTAGAACTTGAAAGGAAATCTTACTAATTACTATAACTAGAGATCAGAAAGTGGGGCATTGTGATCCCATTCTGGAAAAGTTCCTATTGATTTACAGCTTGAGTTTGGGGGAGGGGCGGGAGAATTGCTCTTACATAGACTTTTGGATGCACTTATTCCATACCATGCTGTTTTGGTGGTGATGATTATTGATGGAATATCACCATTTATTGAGACAACAATCCATTTAGAATCAGTTGTAGGACACTTCATTGAGGCTGTTATTGATTTATCAGTTCTCCAGCCTTTTGGAAATCTATCCTATAAGGTGCTACTGCCTGTAGCGCTTCCTATCTAGAGCTACCTCTCCCCAGTATCCCGGTGCTGGCCTCTCACATTTTGTCCCTGGAAGGCACTTTACTATGACTTTCCTTTTTTGGGCTTCCTGCTGCTCACTAGCAGCTTTATTCTGTATATTCTGCCACCTGACAATTTCACTACACATTGCAACACATTTTTCAGTCATCTTTCAGTCAGGCTAAGCTACGTAGCCTATTGGATCATCAACCTGCTGTCATCAGACATGTTTTTTTTTTCTGGGGGTATGTCTACACTACAAAGTTAATTCGAACTAACAGCCGTTAGTTCGAATTAACTTTGATAGGTGCTACACATACAAACCGCTAGTTCGAACTTAATTCGAACTAGCAGAGCACTTAATTCGAACTAGATAAACCTCATTCTACGAGGACTAACGCCTAGTTTGAATTAAACAGTTCGAATTAAGGGCTGTGTAGCCACTTAATTCGAACTAGTGGGAGGCTAGCCCTCCCCAGCTTTCCCTGGTGGCCACTCTGGGCACCACCAGGGAAACTTGTCTGCCTCCCTCCCGGCCCCGGAGCCCTTAAAGGGGCACGGGCTGGCTACAGTGCCTGAGCAAGCTGCAAGCCTGCCAGCACCCAGCCAGCAGACCCTGCACCTGGCACGGCACGAACCAGCTACCCGCTGCCACCCATCCACGACCTCCGCACTAGGCACAGGAAAGTGGCCGTCTAGGGCAGGATAGCTGCCAGCCTGGACACCCGGGAGCAGGTTTGCATTAAAATCAAGGTGGTCCACTGAGACCCCCGACCCTGAGCTTAGAATGTCCGTACTGGGTCAGACCAAAGTTCCATCTAGCCCCATAGCCTGTCTGCGGACAGTGGCCAACACTAGGGACCCTGGAGGGGATGGACCAAAACAATGACCAAGCTATTTGTCTCGTGCCATCCATCTCCAGCCTTCCACAAACAGAGGCCAGGGACACCATTCCTAACCCCTGGCTAATACCACTCCATGGACCCAACCTCCATGACTTGATCTAACTTCTCTTTAAACTCTGTTCTAGTTGTAGCCTTCACAGCCTCCTGCAGCAAGAAGTTCCACAGGTTGGCTATTTGCTTTGTGAAGAAGAACTTTCTATTATTAGTTTGAAGCCTGCTACCCATTCATTTCATTTGGTGTCCTCTAGTCCTTTTATTATGGGAACTAATGAAGAACTTTTCTTTATGCACCCTCTCCACACCACTCATGCTTTTATAGACCTCTATCATATCCCCCCTCAGTATCCTCTTTTCTAAGCTGAGAAGTCCCAGTCTCTTTAGCCTCTCTTCATATGGGACCTGTTCCAAACCCCTGATCATTTTAGTTGCCCTCCCCTCTTCCACCCTCTCTCTTCCCCTCTCCCACCTCCTTTTCCCAGTTTCCCCGAGTTTTGTTCAATAAAGAGATTTTCTATTTTTGAACACACGTGTCCTTTATTTTGTACATCAGGAAGGGGGGCTAGGGAGGAGTAAGTGGAAGGAGGTGAGGGAGGAATGGGGCACGAGCCCCCGATGGGAGGACTGGGGTGGCTCTGTGGGCTTCTTGGGGTGGAAGCTCTCCTGAAGCCCCTTGATTGACCCCCTCCGGATGGCAGCCTGTGGCAAGTGCAGCCGGGCTGATGGCCGAGTGCTGTGATGTGCCAAGTGTGGGCACTCAGGGCACTCCAAGCCAGGACTGCTTTGCATACGGGGAACCCCTGAGAACTGTCTGTCCAGGGTGGGAGTTGGGTCCCTTTAAGCACAGCCCTCGGCTAGCCTGAGACAGCAGCTCCACACTCTAAGTCCTAACCTGATGCCCTGCCGGCACTGCTTCCGGCCATCCTAAACCTCGGTTCAGGGTCCACTCAATGTGGACATGCTAGTTCGAATTAGCAAAATGCTAATTCGAACTAGCTTTTAGGTCTAGATGCACTAATTCGAATTAGCTTAGTTCGAATTAACTAATTCGAATTAAGTTAGTTCGAATTAGTGCTGTAGTGTAGACATACCCTGGGTGTTTTTCTCACGTTCAGGTCTTTTTTTTTTTCTTTTTTTTTTTCTCCTCACCAAACACTCGGATGAAATGAAGAGGAGAGAGATGGGTGTTTATATTTCAAAACAGTGAAACTCCCAAAGGTTAGATTCTTGAGAAGCCCTGCTCCCTTCCCCCCAAACATGAAAGCACAGTATCAGGTAGTATTGCTGCTGCCAAAATCATAGCATTAGCATCTGACCAGCTTCCACAGTCATCTAATAAAGTACAGATTCTCCTAACCTCAAATTCTTGTTACTAAGAAGCACAGATTCATCTAATGTGAAGTAAAAATAAATCACGCTATCTTATTAAATCATGTTGCCAACATTCATAATCTACTATGTATCTGAGGGTGTGTCTAGACTACATGACTCCGTCAACGGCACCTGTCCCCCAGGTAGGCACACTGTATCTGCAGTGACCATGGAGAAGTGCTTCTGACCTGTCCCCAAGCTTCTGTGGTAAGAGAGGGTTGGGGTAATCCTCTTTTCCAGGGACAGACTACATACTGAGCTCCTCATCCCCACCCCAGAGCAATGGTTTAAATGAAACAAGTACATTTTCATTTTATTTTCAAAAAAAAAAAAAAAAAAATTAAGGACCCTGAGAAATGCTGGATGAATCTTCTAGTGGGTTATATTAGAAGATGTACAAATAGATTAGAAGCTAAATATGAGTCAGCAATTGCAAAAAAAAAAAGCAAACATCATTCTGGGACACATTAACAGGAATTTTGTGAGCAAGATACAAAAAGTCATTCTTTGGCTCTGCTCTACGCTGATTAGGCCTAACTTGGAGTATTGTCTCCAATTCAGGAAAGATGTGGAGAAACTGGAGAAGGTCCAGAGAACAGCAACAAACATTATTAAAGGTCTAGAAAACATCCTGAGGGAAGGCTGAAACAATTAGGTTTCTTCAGCTTGGAAAACAGAAGACTGAGAGGGGACATGATAGCAGTTTTCAAGTACCTGAAAGGGTGTTACAAGGAGGAAGAAATATTATTCTCTTAAACCTCTGATGATAGGACAAGAATCAGGGGACTTACATTGCAGCAAGGGAGGTTTAGGTTGGACATTAGGAAAAAACCTCTTAATGGTCAAGGTGATTAAGCATGGGAATAAATTGCCTAGGGAGTTTGAGGAGTATTCCTATTTCAATGCTTATAACCTACTACTTTGCTTTGGCACTGCTAGGCTATTTGAATGAGTTTTGGGTTCACATGCTATGAGAATTTGTGCTCTCTGAAGGAGTGTGCTAATGTTCTCTGCTTCATTTATCTCAAATACATGGGAATCTTCATTACATCATAGGTAGGAAAATAACTTTCTCCTGAAGTCTTGTTCCTTTATTTTAGCATGTTTTCTCTACTCTCTGCCCAAGCTTTACAATATATTTATAGAGTACCATGTAAACCCCTTTCCAAACCACACATTTTCAAATCCTTCCTTTCTGCTGGTAGAAAATACTAAGCCAAAATTTTACTGAAAGGCACCATTAAATTGAAACAAAATAAGTGTCCTTTAATATTTGGCTTTTTGTATGAAAATTAGTGCTTCAATTTAAAAAAAAGAGAGATTATGTGAATGAATGAATAGGCTCCAAAAATTAGCAGCTAAAGAAGAAGCGCTTAACTAGGATTGCAGTTCCTGTGGATTTTCTATAATAAAATAGTTCTGTATTTAATCTTGGAGTTTTTTAATTTCCTGAACTGAATAGGGAGAAAAAGCTGGTTGGATCAAAATAAGAATTGGGTCTTTCCTTCCAAAGCATTGTTAAGAATTTAAAATGAATTCCCATGCTTATAGTTAAGTTCTAGAGTACACTATGCTCCTTGGAATCCCCAAATTTCACTTAATGGCAATACCTCCATCTAATGGACCATTGGTCTTGTTTACACATGACTGAGATGTCAGCTTGTCCTTCATTTCAGTGGAACTGATTTGGCTATTCCTTCGACTTGGAAACTGGTAGTATCATCATAGTTGGCAATCTTATAATAATATGCCACACACATATTTTACTAAGACAATAATGATCTGCAAATTATGAGTTTTCAAATTGTATCTCACAAGGCATGCAAAAGTTATTACAGTAGTAGACATGGAGATATACTCTGTCATGACAGGGTCATGGAGGCATGTATGCTGTGACTGAATGACTATGAGTTTGTTTGGCCTTGAAAAAGTTGGTAAGAAGAATTTTATTGATGTTTAACTCCCACCAATATGATTATGTGTCCACTAAGAGTCAGTAACAAAGATCAAGGAAGTTAGAGTTGGAAATGACTTATTTCATATGCTTTTCAATTCAGGATTTCTATTTACAGAATAAAAAGAGGTAAAAGAGCAAAGAAAAAGTAACAATGAAAAGTTTTTATGAAGTTGCAATAGACTTCTTGGGATGTGTAGAGAGAGGCAAGACAATGTTTCTCCCTTCACACCAGCCAGGATTCTGGAATGAGTACCATTACTTAGGGTATATCTGTACTATAAAGTTTTGTTGCCCAAACTAGAGTTGGCACTCGGGACAAAAAAGTTGCTAAACCGTGTTCATACCTCTGATGACAGATTGTGTCTTCATTTTTAGCTCCCTCATCGAGAGTGTGAGCAATGCACGGGGTATGTTTCCCACAGTACCTGGTATACCCTCTGTTACTAGGCACTGTTGGAATGTAGAATGAAGAACAGTGCATTTTGGGACCATGCAAAACATCCTGTCAGACATTGCTTTGTTTCCCAGACCTCCAGGGGTTTCTAGCTTCTTTTTGTAGCATTTTTTCAACTGCCATTTTTTGTTGTGCATTCCAGCATCTGCAGTGAGAGAGCATGGATCTCACACTTCTCTCCTATGCTGTTCAGTGTGATGAGGACATGACACTTCAGTGGAATTACTTTTGAAGTTGCTGAGAAAGAAAAATACTCACAGGTGTCTTCCATTCTATGTGAGATGGACAGCAGCAACCTAGCATTGCATTTGATACTCACAGAACAGTTGTACAGGGTTGACCATTGCTTTTGGGGTAGGGAAACCAATAGTGAGTGGTGGGATCACATTGTCAAGCAGGTGTGGATGAAGAGCAGTGGTTACAGAACTTTTGGATGCATAAAGCAACCTTCCTGGAGCTGTGGGCTTAGCTAGCCCCTGACCAGCAGCACAAAGAGACCAGAATGAGAGCTGCCTTCTGGGTAGAGAAGCATGTGGAAATTACTGTCTGGAAACTGGCAAATCCTGACTGGTACTGTTCCATTGCAACTTGGAATGGGAAAGTCTGCCATTGGGAGCTGCACTACCATATGTGTACATGACAATAAATCACATTCTGCTATGGAGGATTATGCTCTTGGGGTGTGTCTAAACTACACCCCTCTGCCGACAGAGGGATGTAGATTAGGCACATCGCTATTGCAAATGAAACAGGGATTTAAATATTCTGTAAACCTCGTTGCATGAGGCATAAGGGATCAGTTGGAAAAGGCTTTCCTTGTCGACCGATCCCCGTCTACACTGCCACATTTTGCTGGCAAAGTGCCGTGTCGGCAAAGAGCGGCGTCCATTTCTATTCAAATGAAACACGGGATATTTAAATCCCCACTTCATTTTCAATCTGTTGGCAGAGGAGTGTAGTTTAGACACACCCTTGGATATGTGCATGGCATACCGGATGGCTTTGCAGAGATGGGCTTTCCTAAGTCTATGGGGCGGCAGGGGGAATAGATGGCATATATATTCCAATTTTAGCACCAGAACTAAAGCCTACATTAACAGGAAGGGATACTTCTCATGGGTGCTGCAGGCACTTGTAAATCACCTTGGGCACTTCACAGACATCACACATGGTAGTCTGGAAAGTAATAATAATGCCTCCTAAGCCCCCCACTACTATAAGCCGTATCCTCACACTTTATTTAATGTATAGCTGTGGCTAGCTGAGTCACAATTAAGTTATAATATTTTAACTATAGAATATATTCAAGTCCAATTGTCAAATGATTCAAGTAAATAACACAAATAGCAATGATCTAGTTTTGACTGACTCAAAATATCCTGCCCTTTCCTCTTACCTACTCCCTTTATCATTTCCCAGTCACTTAGAAGCTGCCTGGGATGCTGTTCCAGTCTAAAATACTTATTTCCGTGCTGGGATTTCTTCCCCATAATCTTCAAGAATAACTGAGCATTCAGGGACCCAAGTATTTTCTACACATCAGATTGATCAATCTAAACTGCCTTTAACCATCTTTCTAGCTAGAAGCTGCTGTAGCTATTAGCTGACATCTCTTTGTAAAAACTAATTCTTGATACAAGGAATGATTTTCCAGTTGTAGTAAGTGTCCACATCATCTCTTTCCATTATTCATGATTTACTATCTTGTCTGACTTATTAAGAGATTAAAGATGTAGCATGCTGAGTTTACCTGGAAGAGGCATTATTCATTATAGAGCCAGTGGGAAAACTCAGTTTTTTTCTGGATTATTAGAAATAGCATTCTCAGAATTCTTCCCAAGCAATAGCATGTTCAATAAGAAGTAAAATATCTCATACTGTGAATTGAGAAAAAAACAAAATTACTGGTTTAAAGTCAACAGTAGGCTAATCTTTCATATTATGGCCATTGTTCCTTTACCTGTGTGAAAGAGTATTTCTTTTCATGTGGAACAGTAACTTTGAAAATAATAACTAACTTAAAATGTCAATAAAGATGGTGATTGTCTAGCTATCATCCTATAATGGAGGTTACGGTCTATTTAGAACTACTGTTTAAGAAATGAAGTGAGGAAAAGGGCAGCACTTAAAAATTCTCCACCACTAGCTAAGATCTCTTGTTATCTGTGTTTATTTGATGTATGATGTATACAGAGTAAAACAAAAAACAAAACAAAAAAACAAAATTCTTAGGTACTTTACAAAACAAAGGCAACTCCCTGCATTAAAGAGCTTACAGTTAAACTATGGATATGACACAATGACTGTGACTAGACTGGCAAGTTTTTCCAGAAAATCAGCCGCTTTTCTGGAAAAACTTGCCAGCTGTCTACACTGGCCGCTTGAATTTCCGGAAAAGCTCTGACGATCTCATGTAAGATCGTCAGTGATTTTCCGGAAATACTATGCTGCTCCCATTCAGGCAAAAGTCTTTTTCTGAAAGACTTTTGCGCAAAAGGGCCAGTGTAGACAGCACAGTACTGTTTTCCGCAAAAAAGCCCCGATCGCGAAAATGACGATCAGGGCTTTTTTGCGGAAAAGTGTGTCTAGATTGGCCGCGGACGCTTTTCCGCAAAAAGTGCTTTTCCAGAAAACCGTCCTGCCAATCTAGACGCGCTTTTATGAAAATGCTTTTAACGGAAAACTTTTCTGTTAAAAGCATTTCCGGAAAATCATGCCAGTGTAGACATAGCCAATGAGTGAAAGTAACAAACAGTAAAGGGGTTAAGGATATATCAATAGAATTATCTGGTGGATTATTCATTGTTGATATGTAACCAATAGTTTTTGCACATCCATCCCCCTCTCTGTCTGATCCACAGAGGATATGAGTCTACTGTAGCTTCTTCTCTGATATCATGGTTACTTAGACTTGTGCATACAGGCAGTCCCCGACTTACGCAGATCCGACTTATGTCGGATCCGCACTTACGAACGGGGCTTTTCTCGCCCCGGAGCTCTAGGGTGGCGGGTCGCCACCCGTGTCCTCAGGGGAGAGAAAAGCTTCTCCCGGTCTCCCTGGACTCCTTGGTCTCCTTGGAGCTGCGGGCGTGCTCCAAGGTCTCCAAGCTTCTCCCGGTCTCCCTGGACTCCTTGGTCTCCTTGGAGCTGCGGGCGTGCTCCAAGGCTTTGCTCCCCGTCTCCCAGCAGACCAGGGAGACGGGGAGCAAAGCCGCGGAGCATGCCCGCAGGGGGACAGCTCAAGCGCGCCCGGGCTGTCCCGCTGCGGGCGTGCTCCACGGCTTTGCTCTCCGTCTCCCTGGTCTGCAGGGAGACGGGGAGCAAAGCCTTGGAGCACGCCCGCAGCGGGACAGCCTGGGCGCGCTTGGGCTGTCCCTCTGTGGGCGTGCTCCGCGGCTTTGCTCCCCGTCTCCCTGGTCTGACCAGCAGACCAGGGAGATGGGGAGCAAAGCCTCGGAGCACGCCAGCAGTGGGACAGCCGCGGCGCACCTGGACTGTCCCGCTGCCCGCTTGCTCTGCGGTTTTGCTCCGCGTCTCCCAGGTCAGCAGACCAGGGAGACAGAGCAAAGCCGTGGAGGACTTGGGCGTCCTGCCACCCCCGTCTCCCTGGTCTGCTGGGGGGGGTGCAGCTAGTGCCCCCCCCCCAGCAGACCAGGCTTTTCTTGCCTACCTCTGGGGTAGAGCAGCTGGGGGCTGCCGGGTTGGTCCTGCAGCGCCGCTCCGGACCAACCCGGCAGCACCCCAGCTGCTCTGCCCCAGGCGTCCTGATTCAGCCGCTGCTGGTCAGTTTCAGCAGCGGCTGAATCAGGACGCCTGGGGCAGAGCAGCTGGGGTGCTGCTGGGTTGCTCCAGTAGCGCCAAGGAGCGAGGAGCGGCGCTACTGGAGCAACCCAGCATCACCCCAGCTGCTCTGCCCCAAGCGTCCCCAAGTCAGCCGCTGCTGAAACTGACCAGCGGCTGACTACAGGAAGCCTGAGGCAGAGTTGCTCTGCCCCAGGCTTCCTGGAATCAGCCGCTGATCAGTTTCAGCAGCAGCTGACTCGGGGACGCCTGGGTTTCTTAAGTTGAATCTGTATGTAAGTCAGAACTGGCATCCAGATTCAGCCGCGGTTGAAACTGATCAGTTTCAGCAGCGGCTGAATCTGGACGCCAGTTCTGACTTACATACAGATTCAACTTAAGAACAAACCTACAGTCCCTATCTTGTACGTAACCTGGGGACTGCCTGTATAGCTTTGAAGGTCCACAGTGCAATCTCTGATGTTGCCTATCACATATGAACCTCTTGACGGTCCCATAAAGGTTGTTTTTCTTCTCTCTCTGAAATATAGTACGCCCTTCCCTCATACACGCACACACACAGACACAACTCTAAGTGTAAACACCTTCTAAATTTACACTTGTCTGTTTATCCAATGAAGTTACAAATTGTGACCTCTGCCCTCCAATTCAGGTGGATCTTGAGGCCACTGAGGACCAGAGGACTCCCACATATAAGGTAGATGAGTCCCAGATGTTGCTCTAAATTATGCTGTGCTACTATGACCTCCTGAGGCCAGTAATCCACAGTAGCCAGATACCCCAATTGTATGCTATCTTTCAGTATCCCGCTGAAATTGCTCTTCCCATCCCTTATCTCATGTTTTAATTGTTCTGTGATAGAGCTGTGCTTAGATTGGTAAGGTGGCCTTTCAGCATTGGGAAATCCCTGTTATGCAAGAAATATTTCCAAGTACTGTAGTTGGTTCAACTGGCTTTGCAGACCTGTTTCTCACCAAAGCTAGCACACAGAACCTCAATGGAGCCAGGTGTTGGAAACAATGGGTGTGTCTAGACTACATGCCTCCTTCGACGGAGGCATGTAGATTAGCCAGATCGGAAGAGGGAAATGAAGCCGCGATTAAAATAATCGCGGCTTCATTTAAATTTAAATGGCTGCCCCGATCTGCCGATCAGCTGTTTGTCGGCAGATCGGGGGAGTCTGGACGCGATGCCCCGACAAAGAAGCCTTTCTTCATCGACACAGGTAAGCCTCGTGAAACCAGGCTTACCTGTGTCGATGAAGAAAAGCTTCTTTGTCGGGGCATCGCGTCCAGACTCCCCCGATCTGCCGACAAACAGCTGATCGGCAGATCGGGGCAGCCATTTAAATTTAAAATGAAGCCGCGATTATTTTAATCGCGGCTTCATTTCCCTCTTCCGATCTGGCTAATCTACATGCCTCCGTCGAAGAAGGCATGTAGTCTAGACACACCCAATGTCACCAAAAGAAGGGAAAACGCAGGAGGGAAAAAAATGTATTTTCCACTGATTTATCTTACCCACATTTGCTAGTGTTGGTTAAGCCTAGTCAGTGTGGCAGAGGAAAGTGCATAGGAAAGGTTTTAAGCCATGAAGGTTATTGCCAGTACAGAAGTTAAAATGTGTTCCTTCATATAATTGGCCAATTTGTGAAAGACTAAATCATGCCAAGGGCAGAATTTCTCTTTTTCACTGTTGTTGCAGTTAGAGCTTTGTGAATAATTGATTTTTCAGGTCCTTGGCCATACTGGAAAATTGAGGTGGAGGGAGCAAAAGGGAAAAAAAGAGTTGGTGGAACAAAAGGGAAATAAGACATTTTGTTCCTCATTTAACATTTTGGGTTTTTTTCTTTTTAATGAAGTTGAAGAATCTTTGTAAATAATGTTAACTTGAATTTTAGAAAGAAATTGAAATATTTCCTTTAAAAAATGCCAAATGAAATGCTCTGATTTGTCTTACTGAAACAATTTTGCAAAGTCGATATGAATTCACAACATTTTTTTGATCCACCTGAATCGGCACTTATTTGGGGGGAGGCTTTAGAGGGAACCTTTTGCCTGCTTCTACGTATAGTACATTTAATTTTCACTCCATGAATTTAAACACCTGGATAGTCCATTTGGTATAGCACTGATCTTATCTTACCAGAGATAAGCAGAGCAGTGTCCTTTACATTTATGTTCCTGTTACAAGGTGCAGTATAAATGAAAGAAAATAGAATGTGCTATGAAACCATTTCCTTGGCAAGTGTTAATGTTAGAGTCCTGGGTGTGAGAGATCATGTGAATAATTCATTACATTATTAGAATATCAAAGAAGCTTTTTCTAGAAAGATACCTTGTCATGCTGTTGGGATCTTTGATGTTGAACTGTTTTCCATATGTATTTATATATGTTATTCACTCACATGGGATTATTAGAGCTAATGGAAAGAGAGAACCTTCCCATTATTTAGAAATTCTGCTTTAAATGTGGAGATTCTTGCTGTTCATCGGTAAGGGAAAAAAAGGAAGTCTGTATCATCCATGAACTGCTGTTTCTTCAATCTGCTTCTTTTATCCTTCAGATATTGTGTTTGTATTAGAACACAGCATGAGATGATGGAGTTTTCTGTCAGCAGCAATTTCATGGTTTGATATAGTTTCCTGACCAAAACTGCATGAAAATCATGTTGATGGAATCATGCCTTGCAAGGTACCCCAAACTGACAGTGCACAAATCTATTAATATTAGAATACACTTCAGAGAGGAACCATCTCATCATGGCTATGCCTGATAATCTAGCTACGTATAACAATCAATCAAGCTTTCCATTATGTGTCCCTATTTATTTTTGTATTTAATGCCTCAGTCTAGGAATAGTAAATTCCATTGGGCTTAAGTACAGAGTATGATAATTCCAGTCAGCACAGACATACATTTTCTTCATCAAAATCTGTTCAGGCATACTTTTCCATTTAGAAGCAATATACAAACAAATGCAAGCATATATATATATATATATATATATATATATATATATATATATATATATATATATATATTATGTGTATTGTTAACTAATAGTCTCAAATACATACTAATTTTTAGTCTTGTGTTTGTATTAGAAAAATAACCACTCACACAACAGGAATCCTTGGAATTATTTTTCCTTTTCACCTAATATCAGTATTCTGTAGAACATTAAATAGATTGTGTATGTACATGGACATGATCAGAGAGAAAAGAGTGGGTGAGAGCTCCTAGTGACCTGAATGGAACATAGGTCATGTTTGGCATTGTATTGATAAGAAATAGACATTCTAGAACAGGGAAGAGCTAAGCATAGCTACTCTGCGGAGCTGGCTGGGAACTGCCTATGGAGGAGCATTATGGGAACAGTGGAATTGCATGTCAGAGGATAGGCAGTTTTACCTGTGTATTTTGCACTGCTGCAACTGCTGGTGTAATATTCATAGAGGTAGCCCTATTAGTCTATTTCAGGGAAAATAAGAAATCCGGTGGCACTTTAAAGATTAATGAATTTATTAGGTTATTAGGGCTTAAGCTTTTGTAAACTACAACTCACTTCCTCAGAGGATGTTGAAGGGGAAAAAAAGGATACAGAGAAAGTAGTGCCAGCAGTACTAATTAAAGTGAGAGGGGAAGTCTCCCAGTTTAACCTCCCAGTTAAGTCAAGATTGGATTTTTTTTCCGAAATGGAATGCTGGAGGAGTTATTTTGGGGCAGTTCTATGCAGAGTTGGGGAGCCTCCAGCCTCCTGCTTAATTTGATCTGGCCTGTAATGTGGAGATTTGCTGTGGACTGGAAGCCCTGAGCATAGGTTCCCTCCATCCCCACAAAGCACTTTAACCTCCCAGTGTTTGACTTGTATGACAAAAAATCCTTCAAAACCAGACTGCAATGGAGAAACTGCGGAGTTGAAATTCATATGCGAATTTGACACCCTAACCCAAGGTTTAAATAGACACATTGAGTGGTTCTCCCATTACAATAGTTAATTTCCCATTCAGATATTTTCACCTTCTCACTACTGCTGGAGGTGAGCCACACCCAGGGCCAACTTATCCATTGGCACAGTAGGCACAGTGCCTAGGGCCCACGATACTTTTAGGGGCCCACGAAAATGTTTTAATTTTTTTTAAATCAGAAGAAAAAAATGAACTTTTAGGGTCGAAGAAAATGTTTAAATATTTTTCTCACATCAGAAAAAAATGAAACTTTTAGGGCCCGCCAAAATCTATTAAATTCTGCCTAAAACAGAAAAACAAAATGTTGAAGTATTTAAAGTTACAGGCAGTCCCCGGGTTACATGGATCCGACTTACATCGGATCCCTACTTACAAACAGGGTGAGGCAACCCCGCACTAGCTGCTTCCCCCCAGCAGACCAGGGAGATGCGAAGCTAGCGCCCTCCCCCCCCCCCCAGCAGACCAGGGAGACATGGAGCGGCTTTTCTCAGCAGACACCTCAGCTTGAGAATAAAGGACTGAGGGAAGTAAGGTGTGGGAGAAGAGAACTGAGCTCTGGAGAAATGTTTGGCTAGAGTTTCCCCTACAATATGTACCAGTTCCAACTTACATACAAATTCAACTTAAGAACAAACCTACAGTCCCTATCTTGTACGTAACCCGGGGACTGCCTGTATATCAAAATAATTTTTAATATTTTTTTTATGTTGGAAGGGGCCCATGAAGGCAAAAGTGCCTAGGGCCCAAAAAAGTCATAATGCAGTCCTGGCTACATCCACTCTGATTTAATTAGCACTGATGTTACACTGCCTTCTCTGTATCCTTTTTCTTCTTCTTCAGAGTCTGCAATTCACACTCTTAAACCTTGATAGCCTAATACATTTGTTAGCCTTTAACGTGCCACTGGGCCCCTTCTTGTTTTGGTTGGTGCAATATTATGTCAATTTTTGGCAACCATAATTCAAGAAAGGTGGTGAGCAACTGGATAGAGTTCAGAGAAGACCCTCAAGAATGAATAAAAGATTAGAAATCATGCCTTATAGTGACAGACTTCAGAAGTTAAATCTGTTTAGTTTAACAAAGAGAATGTGAAGGAGTGACTGCATCATAGTCTATAAATACCTACATGGGGAACAAATATTTGAGGATGGGCTCTGTAGGCTAGCAGACAAAGATAATACATAATCCAATAGCTGGAAGCTGAAGCTAGACAAATTCAAACTGGAAATAAGCTATAAATTTTAAACAGACCAATTAATCACTGGAACAATTTGCCAAGAGTCATTGGTGAATTCTCCATCACTGGCAATTTATAAGTCAAGATTGGATTTTTTTTCCCCAAATGGAATGCTGGAGGAATTATTTTGGGGCAGTTCTATGCAGGGTTTGGAAGCCTCCAGCCCCTTGCTTAATTTGATCCAGCCTGTAATGCAGAGATTTGCTGTGGACTGGAAGCCCTGAGCATAGGTTCCCTCCAGCCCCACAAAGCTGGAACTGTGAGCACCAGCTCTGCCTGCTGTGGGAAGGTGGAGGAAAGCTAGATTGATTCCCTGCAGTCCCTAGGTGCAGGGACACAAGTAGTTGTGTAGGGAAGTTCCAAGCCTGTATGTGTCACCCTGCCCCTTCAGCTCCCATTGGCTTGAAACTGTGGGGGGAAGGAGCATGGTGGCACACATGGGAAGCACACAGCATTGCTGTGGCAGCTTCCAGGAGTGGTGCAGGATCAGGGCAGGGAGGAAGCCTGCCTTAGCCCTACTGTTCCATCAACTGGGAGCAGCCTGAGGTAACCAGTACCATTCAAAGCTGGAATCCCTCATCTTCCCACACCCAAACCCCCAGTTGCCAGCCCTGAGGGCCTTTCTATAGTCCACATGCTCACCTCAAAAACCTGTCCAGTGTCAAAATCCTATCCCATACTCTAACTCCCTCCTAGACCCCACCCCTCTGCCCCAGTCATGAGTCAGCTTCCACACTCCAACTCCTTAGCCTCAAATTGGTGACCCCTTTGACATCCTGAACTCCTCATTTCTATCCCCACCCTATAGTGTAGGGGAAGCCCCAAGCCTCCATGCTCACCTGTGGGGCTGTGTGTGTCCCATGACTGGTTTTTGTTGTGGGTCAATTACTCCCAGTGCGGGGGAGGGGAAGGTTCTCCGAATCTCATGAAGTGGTCAAGTTAAGGGAGATGTGACAAATAAGTTGGGATGCAAAAGGGAAGCTGAAAGAATATGGAGCACTGTAGAGAGAAGGGGAGTCTTAAGAAAAATAAGACCCAACCAGGTGGGTTATTGTAAACAAAGGAAGATTTGTGGCAGAGGATGAAGCAATGGTGATGAATTGATTATATGAAATAGAAATAATAAAAAGAGACCAAGAAGACTTCCTTCAAGATAATCTTTCAAAGGGATGGTTCCCAAGAATATCTGGAGTTTTATACAGCTAGGCATATTATAGATTATTAGATACAGGGTGTGTCTATTCTACAGGGATTTTTTTCGAAAAAAAAGTTGACTTTTTTGAAAAAACTTCCCCTGCGTCTAGACTGCCACCACGTTCTTTTGAAATTAAATCCAAAGAATGCAGCAGTTTTTTTGACTGTGGTAAACCTCATTTTATGAGGAAGAACGCCTTTTTTTGAAAGTGCACTTTCGAAAAAAGGTGTTCTTGAATGCAAACAGGGCTTTTTTGAAAGAGAGCATCAAGACTGCCTGCATCTTGCTTTTTCAAAAAAAGTGATTGCAGTCTAGACGCTCTCTTTCAAAAGAGGCTTTTTCGAAAGATTCTTTCAAAAAAGCCTCTTTCGAAAGAAGCTTGTAGTGTAGATATACCCTACAGTCTGACAGACAGCATTCCTGAATTGGATTACGTATCAGTCAAGGACCAGTGTTCTCATCCTTAAAATTCAGAATACTCTTTGTTAATATTCTAAAAATGTCAAAGAAGAAGAATTATATACAAATGAATTAAATATAAGGACTACAAGGATTAATATTTACTAATAGATATTAACACCTGTCTGCGATGGTTTAGATATACTTAGTCCAGCTTCAGTGCAGGAGACTGAACTAGATGATCTACTGAGTTCCCTCCCAATCCTACATTTCTGATTTTGAGCAAAGATTTTGAGCAAACTTCCTTAGGCTACATCTATATTGTAGCCTTCTTGCATAAAAACATATGCAAATGAAGCACGGAGTGGATTTTCGCTGCACTTCATTTGCATAAGTAATGAGCAGCCTTTTTTGTGCAAGAGGCTTTTGCGCAAAAATGAGCCGGGTAGACGGCTCCTTTTTGCGCAAAAACCCCCTCTTGGGCAAGAGCCATTCTTCCTCAAAAAAGGAATCTCATTACGTATGCAAATGAAGCAGGTTGATATTCCATGCCACACTTCATTTGCATATGCTTTTCCGCAAGAAGGCTACAGTATAAATGTAGCCTTAGTGTGCTTTGACTTACAATAATTCCTTAATGTTGTAGTTATGTTCCTTAAAAATGCTACTTTAAACGAAACAGTGTTAAGCAAATTAAATTTCCCCATAACAATTAATGTAAATGTGAGGATTAGGTTCCAGGAATTGTTTCTCAGCAACAAAGGACAGAATATACATATACAGTATAAGTTGTACGAAAATTTAAACAACGTTTAATATGGTACACAGCTATGTACACAACTTTGTTGTGTTGGTGTCAGAGGGTGGAATATTTCCCAGGGAACTATGATACTACTAAATTATGAAGTAGCACTTGGCTGAGGCCTCAAGGGTGAACACATTATTGTTAATGTAACCTCACACTCTACGAGGTAGCATGGACTGCGGCAAGAGGCAGGAAACATAATTGATGCACAGCAGCGGATGCAAACATTCCATGTGGAAACTGAACTTGATGATAAACCTACATCGTCCTGTGGGAATGCACCACTTTTTTCTCCAGATGGTGCATACATGACTGCACAGGCACTGACTTTCTCACTCACGCACCCTCTGCCTTTTGGAGAGAGAAAGAGAGAGAGAGACCAGGCGTTCACCCCATTTCAAGTACACTGCTCTTTTAAGTAGATTAGCTACTAGTTCCTCTCTGAACTTCCTGAATTCTAGCTTCTTCCCTATGATATCCTGCTTTGTGGAGATGGGGAATAGAGTTGGGAGCTTGATCTGAGGGGGTTGAGGAGGGGACAGGAGACATCATGATATCAGCACCTCCCTCCCACTTTGTCTTGCTCTACACAGAAAACAGGAGGATCCCAGGAGCAGCTCCATTTCAGGAGCAGCATAGCAGTGGGCAGAGGGACAGTTGAACCGCTGCTAGATAGCTGCCCCGCTGCATACCTTGAAAGCAGCTTAGGAGAGCTGATGGGATGCTGTCAGCCCACCCTTTTTCCAAGTTTGCATGAGGACAGGCTGTTCTTCCAGAAAATCCTGGAAGTAGTGGACAAAGAAATAGGCCAAAGGATGTCATAGGGAAGCATTGCACAAGTTTAAACAGGCACATACTCTGATACATAAGAAGATAACAATGAAATGTTAACTGGGACATGATTAAGTGAGGAGTTACTGTACTGTAGTTTGAAACCACAGTGGACAAAACCCTAGGAAATAATTAGTATGCAGCAGCAGGGACAGTTAACACTTGAGCACTCTAGATTTACAGTCCATGTGGAAACTATCTTAGGGTATGTCTACACTACAAAGTTAATTTGAACTAACAGCTGTTAGTTCGAATTAACTTTATTAGGGGCTACACATACAAACCGCTAGTCAAATTTAAATCGAACTAGCGGAGCGCTTAATTCGAACTAGGTAAACCTCATTCTACGAGGAGTAACACCTAGTTCAAATTAAGTAGTACGAATTAAGGGCTGTGTAGCCACTTAATTCGAACTAGTGGGAGGCTAGCCCTCTCCAGCTTGCCCTGGTGGCCACTCTGGGCACAACCAGGGAAACTCTTCTGCCGCCCTCCTGGCCCCGGAACCCTTAAAGGGGCACGGTCTGGCTACAGTGCTCGTGCCAATTGCAAGCCTGCCAGTACCCAGACAGCAGACCCTGCACCTGGCACAGCATGAGCCAGACACTCGCTGCCACCCAGCCCTCCGCCTCTTCCCAGGTCCAGGCTGGTGGCTCCAATGAGCCTGCCCAGGGCCGCAAGAGGTGGGCGCCCGCCTGGTCTAGTGCAGAGATGGTGGACCTCATCCAGGTTTGGGGGGAGGCCTCCAATGTCCACAATCTCCGCACTAGGCACAGGAAAGCAGTCGTCTAGGGCAGGATAGCTGCCAGCCCGGCCACAAAAGGCCACATACAAACCCAGGAGCAGGTCTGCATGAAAATCAAGTTGATCCAGGGAGACGCCCGACCTTGAGCCCTGAGCTTAGAACATAAAACATAAGAATGGCCGTACTGGGTCAAACCAAAGGTCCATCTAGCCCAGTAGCCTGTCTGCCAACAGCGGCCAGGCCTAGGTACCCCAGAGGGGATGGACCGAAGACAATGACCAAGCGACTTGTCTCGTGCCATCCATCTCCAGCCTTCCTCAAACAGAGGCCAGGGACACCATTCCTACCCCGTGGCTAACAGCACTCCATGGACCCAACCTCCATGAATTTATCTAACTTCTCTTTAAACTCTGTTATAGTTCTAGCCTTCACAGCCTCCTGTGGCAAGGAGTTTCACAGATTGACTATGCGCTGTATGAAGAATTTTCTTTGATTAGTTTTAAGCCTGCTACCCATTAATTTCATTTGGTGTCCTCTAGTCCTTCTATTATGGGAACTAATGAAGAACTTTTCTTTATTCACCCTCTCCACACCACTCATGATTTTATACACATCTCAGTCTCCTCTTTTCTAAGCTGAAAAGTCCCAGTCTCTTTAGCCTCTCTTCATATGGGACCTGTTCCAAACCCCTAATAATTATAGTTGCCCTTTTCTGAACCCTTTCCAAGGTCAAAATATTTTTTTGAGGTGGGGAGACCACATCTGTACACAGTACTGAAGTTATGGCGTACCTTAGTTTTATACTTCCCCTCCTCCTTCTTCCCCTGTCTTCCCCTTTCCAGCTTCCTCCTCCCAGGTTTCTCTCCCCTCTTCCACCCTCTTTCTTCCCCTCTCCCACCTCCTTTTCCCAGTCTCCCCAGAGGTTAATCCCCCCCTTAATCCCCCCCCCAGTTTTGTTAAATAAAGAAAGTTTCTATTTTTGAACGTGTCCTTTATTTTTTACATCAGGAAGGGGGGCTAGGGAGGAGTAAGTGGAAGGAGGTGAGGGAGGAATGGGGCACGAGCCCCAGATGGGGAGGACTGGGGTGGCTTTGTGGGCTCCTCGGGGTAGAAGCTCTCCTACAGGGCCTCCTGGATCCTGGCAGCCCCTGAATGGTCCTCCCAGATGGCAGCCTACAGACAGTGCAGCCAGGCTGCCGGCAACGTGTCCACAAGACGCAGCAGAGTCCCATGGAGCAGGTCTGGTTCCATGTTGCAGAGTGCCTTGGTGTCTCGAGTGAGGGCAAGCAGAGAACTCCGAGACACAAATGCTTTGCTGTCCCTCAGCGAGGTGGACCAGCAAGAAGAGAAACCTGAGAACTGTCTGTCCGGGATGGGGGGGTTGGGTCCCTTTAAGCACAGCCCTGGGCTAGCCTGAGGCAGCAGCTGCACACTCTAAATCCTAACCTGATGCCCTGCCGGCACTGGTTCCGGCCATCCTTAACCTCGGTTCAGGGTCCACTCAATGTGGACATGCTATTTTGAATTAGCAAAACACTAATTGAAATTAGTTTTTAGGTCTAGATGCACTAATTCGAATTAGCTTATTTTGAATTAACTAATTCAAATTAAGTTAGTTTGAATTAGTGCTGTAGTGTAGACATACCCTTACTTTATAGACAAGCTCAAAGATCCTGCTCCTGAAAATACTTTTCCATTTAGTTTTTTAGGGGTTCTCTCAAAGCAAAATTTCCATTTTACAGGAAATTCTGATATTTTGACATTTGTTTTACTTTGGATAGGTATAAAAAGTCATAATTTTAAAATTTCCTACTGAACAGAAATTCTGCAAAAAACTGACATGGAACCATTAACTCAATGTTGATACTACTAAGGTGGAAATAATTAAACATCATGTTAAATAAAAATATTATAATCTAAGTCTAAATGAAATAGACAAAATGAAAATTTTGTTTAATTTTATTAAATACTGTAAAATGTTTTCACAAGTACTTAAATGGAAAAGTAGAAAATTCATTTTGACTTTATTTCATCACAAATGTTTTGACATCAACAGTTCCCCGTGGCATGTTTAGATTTTATGATTTAATAAATATACACTGCTTCAAAAAGCTTTTTCTGACCAGCTGTAGTGATTGCACTTATGTGCTGTGAGAAGTCACTGTCCATAAAGACCATTTATACGTCTTCATAAAACTGGGGCCTAAGCATATGAAAAAACACAATAGGTGGATACAACAGACAGATAAGGGAGTCAGAAGAGAACAATGAAATGATTATGGTTAGTTAATTGGCTTTTGTAGATCTAGATTTTTCATGATGTGTCCTTTAATTTCTGTAAGTATTTTCTCTCTGTGTAGTGTCTGATGGAGGGATTCTTTAGTTGGCCCCTTTTGTGTAGTCCTCCAGATGCTTAATGGCACACCTGACACTGACTTTATTCTTACACATATGCTAAGGTGCTTGCTATCGAAGTCATTTGAGACATCTGTCTGCACTTTTGTTGGATTTCCATTTTTTTTATGCTTGCCAAAAATATATTTCAGTTCCAAAATCAATAAAGATAAACATGTTCCCAGGCTAAACTGTAACTATTTTATTGAACTTTGACATCCGAGACTTACAGAAATATTCTGTGCCTGAGAAATATGCATTATTTAGTTTAAAATTATAGGAACATAGGAATTACTATATTTGATCAGATCTGAGATCCATCAAGCCCAGTATCTTGTCTTTGACAGCAACCAGCGCTGGTTGTCACAGAGGAAGGTGAAAGAATCCCACAATAGGCAAAAGTGGGAGACATTAACAATTACATTTCCCCCCAAAAGACTCTTAGGTTCATTAATGATAAAAGGGCCAAAGTCAAGTCTACTCTAAAAGGACTTAGGTTCTTCAAATTATTCCAGTGCTGTCTGACCCCAGGAGCATTATCTAAGATATATATGAGAATATTATAACCTTTAATGAATTAAGTCTCCCAACACACCAGTGAGGGAAGGAACTATTACTGTCCTCAATTAACAGATGGGATGGAATTGAGTTATATGGAAACCAAGATGCCTCTTGGGGGCCATATAGGAAGTCTGGAGGACCACATAATTGAACCCAGGTTTAATGTTCAAAGCATTCGACTAACATTCTGTACTGCATGTATAGAGATATGTTATCTCTGTATATATACATAAACTGGAATAAATTAGGAGCTATTTTTCTTGGGGAGCAAGTAAGTCTAGCACTTGACAATAAACACCTGCATTGGAAATGTGAATAGGGAAATAGTTTGATTATTGTGGGTTTTTTAAATATATGTACTTCATTAGTTTTAATTATAAGTGATCCCAGAGCAGTATAAAGGATTGTAAAATAATTGTTGTTTTCCCTTTAAATAAACTCCTTGCATAGAATAGAACTCAGGGCAAAGCTGGTTTCGTGTACACATCAAGGCTATATATATCTATATCTCTTTAAGAGAGCTCTTTTAATCACCCTGTGAAGTAGCATGGAACAGTAAGCCTGTGATACAAACAGTTGCTGTTTGTTTAATTACAGTTCTGTGGGTTTTATCACCTCAGTGAGAGATGTACTGCTTGGTGGGTGGGATTTTCTTCACACCAGGATATACACTTTCACAGTACTCCTCTCTATTAACTTAATTAAGAAATTACAATTAGAAAGGTGGTGTTTATTAAACATTTATTTGAACACACAAAGGGGTGTCTGAACAAGGACTTTGTTTCCTACCAATGCTACTATAGGATCGCCTCTATCAGTGGTGGTAGTTCTGAAAGCGTATGTGTAGACAAGGTTCTAGGCTACTGCCAGTATTTGAACATGAGGGGTGTTTAGGGCAATGAGAAGCTAATTGTGACCTTCTTCTCTTGGTCTGTTTTGGTGCTCCTAGTATAGCTCTCCCACCAAGGTTATCTAAGTTATCTATGGACAAATCCCATCCCAAAGTCTATGCAGCATTTCATGATGAAACCCCTACAGAACCCTTCTGCCCTCACCCCCGCCCCATCACACTGCCTTCATCAGAGCTTGCAACAAAGTCTTGGAAATGCAGCTATCTCAGCAGTGCCTACTTTGAAGGAACTGTCCAAAGCTGGACCTTATAGGTTTTTGTCTACACTGTGTTTAGATGCTTGTGTCTGGCCAAGGACAGCTGGATGGGCTTCCAGACTCAGACTGTGGGCAGTTTAATTGTGGTGTACAGGTTCTCAGCCAGGATTCCAAGGCCAGCTTGGGGGCTGTGAGCATATTTCGGAGGTTAGCCAACCAGAGTTAGAATTAGATTCTCTGGGGCTAAAGCTGAAACCTGAGCAACTCAGCTTGGCAGGGCTCCTTGTGGTGTAGGGACCCAGGCAATTTCCTTGCTTGCTACCCCCTAATACTAGCCCTCACTTTTATCTGCAGAAAAACAGTTATTGTGGAACAAATGGGTTGTGGAATTTTTATAGCATGTTGGGGAGGAGGCTCAGAAAGGAAAAACATTGAGAACCCCTGGTGCAGATGCTCTGGGCTGCACTCAGTCCTAGCTTTGAGACCCTTTTGATCATGGAGCCTGGGGACATTTTCCCCCTTTGTCCCTCCCATCAGTGGATCTGTATATATGTGTCTATACACTCATGCCTGTGCATGTATGTGTTACCTAGGCCCACTGGGCTTACAGAATGTGTATCTGCAGTCTTGTTTCTGTTTTTAAAAACTCATGTTGATTATATCCCTCTTTCAAAATAAATGGCGGAAAGAATTCATGCTACCAAATGGGAAAGGCCAAAAGGATTATGGTAGGGAAAGAAACTACGTTCTTTTTCATCCATAAACAATAAAATATAAGACAAAGTAATCTCACTGTAGTAGGCTCTATAACTTTTCAATTAGCTTTGGAAATTGCTATTAGCTAGATTTTTGAAAGAGCTCAGTCAGTACTGACTCTCACACCAACATAAGTGGCCAGATTTAAAGATCAGCATATTAGCTACTGGGCTTTTTTAAAAAACTGGCCTTAAGTATCCCCATAGGAACTATTAGATGCTGAACATATGATAATGTGGACCTGAAAAGCTGACTCCCACATTCAGTGACTTTCTATAGTTTCTTGCACTGCACCTGTCTTTGTTCTGAGTCAAAAAGTTGTATAGACGTTTTGAATATAAACAAGCACCAAAATATAAAATTCATCTTAGAAATAGTCTAGAAAAAATCCCATGCCAATTTTGTGATAGCTCCTACTAATATCTGGGTGTTAGTACAATGATTAATATGAATGCTGGCATATTAATAGTACAAGGTATGTTTGTACAGGGTTAGCTATATTTTTCTGTGCAATTTTTTTAGTTCAGTTCAAACACAGAATAGGGGAGGAAAAGATAACTTTAAGTCACTTTAGGGTACATCTACACTACAGAGAAGATTGAAGTTGCTCCTGTCGATCTTCCATGGTTCGAATTAGCGGTCTACTTAAGACAGCTTATTTGAAATGAGAGCGGGACTCCAGTTGCTGGTGGTCCTGCTTTCACGAGGAGTAATGGAAGTCAAAAGAAGTGTGTTCTCCCTTCAACTTCCTGCAGTGTAGACAGTGCCAAAAGTTGAGTTAAGCTACTTTGACTTCAGCTTACACAATTAATGTAGCTGAAGTTGTGTATCATAATTCAGCCTTGTGCTGTAGTGTAGATGTGCCCTTTTAGCCTAACCCTATCTTTGTTCAAGCCAAATTGCTCTAACTTATATGCAGCACCTCAGTTCTAAAGAGGCTATATTGGTATTCAGGGAACAGCTGACTGCAGATGAGCCCTGACTATTGTCTTCTTTTGTCCAGCTATTCCCCAATGTGCTAGGAGCCAGGAGGTAATATAAGAGACACAACAGCAACTTTACAAAACAGCATTTTCTCTTCTACATAGGATGGGGGAATCTTCCTGGGAGCAGATGAACTGGATATATGGTTTCTTGGTGCTGCCATAGGGATCTTCAAACATAACACCCCTATAAAGCTTGAGAGATTTCACAAGGATTTGGTTAATCTTATTCATTCAGCACCATCCCAAGTTTTTATAACTAAGACATTTCTTACAGTCTCCAAGACCATCAGCAGGATGTGACATTAACCCCTCACACACCTGCGATTGCTCTAGCAGACTATGAATTTTCAGTTGCATTTTGGCTCTTACTGAAGCTTCTCAAATATAAACACACAGTTTCCAGGAACCTCACTTTCTTACAGCTTAATTGGCAGACACTGGAAGTCAATCACAATTAGTAGCAAAAACCTCTAAATATTCTTTTCCCAAAAAAATTCCAGAATTAGTTTCACTAAAAATACTCAAAACTAACCCTAATCCTGACAGCATTTCAATTGTGATTTCAGTGAAATGATTGAGACTATTCTGATGAATAAGTTTAAGCCCATTAAAAATGTTTTCAGACAGGGCCTAACAAACTTTGTGTCTGTGCAGTACAACTTTTATGGTCAAAATTTGTAAACTTTTGAGTTTGATGTTCAATTTTATTACCACAATGAACAAAAAGAAATTCTTATCTCAATTGTAATCTGTGTGTAAAGATCCATTTTCCATTGAGGTTAAAAGTCCAAATGAAACATTTATTTTCAGTTTCTGTTGTTCTGAAACAAAATATTTTTGTTTTGAGCTGGGTCAACATTTCTTTGTCCACCTGAGCTGTGCCATTGCCTCCTGGGAGTTCTAATTCTGGGTCTCTCAATCTACTCTGCAGTTCCTGTGTGTCTCATGAGGCACAGACATCTCTCCATATGGTTGAATTGCCCTGGTGCATTAGGGGAGCCCTTCAAAAAGTTTTGATATTTTGACTTTTTGTCCTAGTTCAAGATGAAAACCGCTGCTGAAATATTAACATTTCCTATAGGATGGAAATTCCATTTTTCAATTTACTTTATATGTGTCACTAATTTGATTCCATCCAAATAAATAAATAAATATTCCAATGGTTTAGTATTCTGCAACAACAATATTGTGACAGATTATACCTAGTCTTTGAAAGATATCCATACGATACAGTTTTCACAATGAAGAGATACATTATGAAACACTAGTCTTTCCAAAGTATACTGAATAATTAAATATGAGTTGGACCTCTCTGGTCTGGCACCCTGGGGACCTGACCAGTCCCAGACAAGGGAGTTTGGAGGACCATGGGAGGTTTGGGGGGAGGGGGTCTACCAGTCTCCCCACTGGGCTCCTATCTCCAGCCACCTGGAAACGCTGCCCCCAGCATCCCTGCCGTACTACGCTGTGTGCTCCTGTGGCCCAGGCAGCCCTGTTGGCTCTGCAGCGCCATGAGCTCCAGCCCCCGAACTCCTGCAGGATCTGGTGGCCCTGCTAGATATAGGCTCTGGTGCCTTGTGGATTTTGCTGTCCTGCCAGCTGGCTCTGCTCCCAGCCACAGGCAACCTCTGCCACTGGGGCTCTCTGACCTGACAACATCCATAGAGGTTCAACCTGTATAAAAAAGAGAGAATTCAACATGCAATAAACACATAGTCAAATATTTCTGCATTCTATTCTCTGCAGATCATGTTTAAAAAGGCAATGTATCTAATGTGAAACTAATCCATGGTGGCTAGGTTAGAATGTGGTCGGTTTCATGCCTACACCAAATGCTGTATTTTCTGGGTAAATCTTCCAATTTTCAATAATTAGTCTGAAAAATTGTTCCACTTTAAATATTTAAAATAAATAGATGTCATTAGTTTCCAACTTTAACTTTCCATTGTGCAATTGCCAATTAAAATTCTGTATAACACAAACATATATCCTGGAATCTTCCCAGTCTAAATGTAAGCCACTCTTTTCCCCTAATCTCCTGATGATCTGAGCATAAGCTTGGCGCAGCTGAGAACTGAAGCAGCTGTATCTACAAGACACCAAAAGTGAGTATAACTACTTCTTAATTCTTGCATCAGGAATGAATCTGGGTCTAAAATTAATGCAAATGCAGAACAATAAATATATACAGTTCTAGTGAATGGACCATGTTCTTTTGGAAAGAACAATAAACATAGACCAAGTTTATAACTAGCTAGAGCATGTCACATGAAAAGGAGCAGATAATATACCTGCAGGCTTGCAGCTAGGCCAGCCCATTCACTCTGACATACACTTAGGTAGTTGGCTGTTTTTATTTAAATCTAGTCATCCTAATGACTCACTCCTGAACAAGACTCCTTGACAAGTTTTATTGGTAATTGGGGGAAAAATACAAAGCAATTTTATGACTGTGCTTTGAGAAAAGGGTCCAATTCATGACAGAAAATCAGCCAACAAAGCATTTTTGCTATGATTGCTTTGGGGTTTGAAGTAATCAGCCTATCTATTTGTAAGTGTTTCCTTTCTCTACTGAAGCAAAAACACTCCAGTGGAAAACAAAATCCCTTATGCTGCCACACAAACACTTAAATGCAGTCATTCTGTGTCTAGATGGGATCTGGAAAATATTTTATCAAATGTTACTGAGGGACATACAATATAGTGCATTTTTCATTTTTTGATTAAATTCATGGCGAATTAGCTGAAAGTAAAATATAAATCACAGATGGAAAAGGCAGAAAACAGTCTTAAAGATTCTGGACTATATTAAAAATATAAAAAACGAAACCCGCATGCAACTGGCCCTGTGTGGTGCAGATAGATTAGTGCAGAGCTATGATGTTCTGATTTTTTTCCCCATAGCTCAGAATCAAGCCTGTGAAGATGTGACTGATTTTATCTGGTGTTGGAAGATTTCTCAAATGAAAAGGATTAAGGGGCACATTTTCAAAGTGATGCATGAAAAGTGATGCACACCAGTTTCAAAATGTATCTTTAAGGAGGCTTTATTGCTACATATTAGCATACACTATATGTCCCCAAACTATACTTACTACTTTATGCTGCTATCAGAACTACCAAGATATTTTCCCCAACTAATCTTTCTTTGCATCCTTGGTGAAATCATAATCATCCTTCCTTATACTAAAGTAAATGTAGGATTAGGGGAATAAATTTGTTATCCAGTATTACTTTTTCAAGGGGGGGGATCAATTTCATGTATCATATACAACCACATAGAAAGATTTTGTTCAAGTCTACGACCTGTGCTTCACTTGAACAAAATCTTTCTCTGTAGTTGTACATAATGCAAATATAACTTGCTATGTGGTTGTACAGTGGTGTAATATAACTTTCAAGAGCACTCATTTAAAAATAAAGGCAAATACCTGAAAAGATCAGAGTTAAGATTAAATTTATCAAGGTCTGAATTTATTGAAAAGATGGGTATTCATAAACCTGACAATCAAATTAGCTTCTGTGAAAACCCAGCCCCATTAAGTTCAAATAATATTTTACCACTAATTTCAAATACTAGGATGTTTTAAGCATATAGTAGTTGTTTCTATGTGCAGCCTTCTCTATAGTAACAGATTGCACATATAAATTAAATTTACAAATTATTAATTGGACAATTAGTATACAGGAGGTTAATTTTCCATTATTTGAGGCCTGATCCTGTGAGTTCATAGTAAGGATTGAGCCTAATGATTTAACGTACCAGCCATTTATCCAATTGGCATTAGGCAAAGACGTCTTTCCAATATCACAAAATGGCAGCATGTATGTGAAAATAGAAAAGGTTAAAATGATGATAAATCAACACAGGTACTATGGGAACAGTGGTGTAAGTAAAATACATTTCTTACCAGGATGGGGCTCCATACAGCAGCAACCATATTGGAGGACGGGGTTGGGGACTGTAGGTAAGGGCAGAGCAGCAAAAGGAGCAGAACATCAGCAGTTCTTCTGACAGCCATACTGCTTCCAGTCGCACCCTTCTGTGAAGCTGCTGCTGTACAGAGTGAAAGGAGATGCAGCTCCATAGAAGCATAGGAGAAGGGAATGGGGGTTCTACTCCTTTCCCCTCTGTGAGAGGCAGAGCAGGGAAAGGAACAGAATGCCAGCAGCTTCTCCGTCTGCCATATTGCTCCTAGCTCCCTCCCCAATCCCTGTGTTCCTGCAGGACTGCATACAATCAAAGCCAGAGGTGAGGCAGCTCTGTGGAGGAGTTGGGGCAGTATTGGCTTTCTGGTACACTGTACCCGCTAGAAATGTTGTGTCAATGCACCGTACCGTATTGTACTGTCCTTCTTGCACTGCTCTATGGGAGGCATGTCTAACACAAATAAGATGTGTTCTAGAATACACTGTGAAGAGAAATAACTCTGCATTCATGCTGTACACACTACTGCAATAATCTTTGTACAAAACAGGCCTTCTGAGGTGCCATTTGAAAAGTAAGAACTTGCTGGTCCATAATATGGTGAAATGTGTATATAGAAAATGACAAGAGACAAAGTAAATTTGCCTTTCAGCAAATGAGGGGGGGAAGTGTGTGTGTGTGTGTGCAGGGGGACATTATTCCAACAGTAAAATAGGCTCAAACTTTGAGGAATAATCTTCAGAAGAATTATCAAACATTTCCTGGACCATAAACCTTATTTTCTCTCTCTTTCCCCTCTTACCCCAGTCAGCAGGTAGGATGAAATGTAGGTCATCTGAAGCTTAGTGCATGAGCCTCTACTGCATGAACTAACGGCTATGGTGCTCTTAACTACAGCTGTAGTGCGGACACATTAATATGGAATTCAGACCTAGCCATGCAGATCTATGCATTCATGATGGTCACTCATAACCCACACCATGAAAAATACTCCAGCTTGTGCAGAGCAGTGCATCTGCTTAATGGCAGAAACACTTCAGCCTATTGTTCTACTCCCTAACAAACAATTCAAAGTTCCCTATGTGACTGTGTGTAGCTGAGAGTGGGGAATGGTGTTCTCCCCTCCACCTCCCCCCCACACACACTCTGGACAAACCCTTCTCCCTCTGTGTCTGTGATCTCTCATGACATTCCATAAGATATATAATATTATCACCTGATACATAAGGGTTCTTATGCATAAGAGACAGAACTTTCACAGGAGTTGGACCTAGGCTATGGAACTCACCATAGATAGAAATTACTATGAACCTCATCACTTCCAAAGCTAGATGAAAACGTGAGCTCGGCAAGCTATTCTGCCATACGCATGCATACACATAGAGAGAGCTGTTCTGCATTACAGGCTCTGTCCACAATCACCAGGAGGATGATCCTCAGCCCAAAAAGACTATATGATAAATAGTCAATGTTGTGAGGAACAAATCATATAACTGGCCACACTAACCTTATGCCTTCCCAGTGCTGGAGATATTCCCTGGGGCAAGGTAAGCTGTCATTGTGCGCTCTCTCTCTCTCTCTCTCTCTCTCTATATATATATATATATATATATATACATACACATATATTTCACTTAGCTTTGTCTGACTTGGGAGGAGAGGGGTCAGTTTCCTCTGTCGTCTCTTTTTATCACTGTTTTCATTGTAGTCTCACCATAGGAAGAGAGTTCTATCAGAGTCACTCCTTTACATAGAACATACTGTATCTGATGAAAGAGATTTTTCACAGGCTTTAGAATCTTCCAAAAAGCATTGGTCCATTTATATACCTGTGTGGTCACCTCACTTTTCTAAAGAACATATTTTATGTATTTTTGCTACCTATGTGATTCTCAAAAAACATATCTTGTATTTTTTCTATTCCCATTAATTGGCTAGTGAGTGGTGCAACAATTAAAAGATTCAGTTTATTGTCCTATTATAGTATTAAAGATCAGCCCTTCTGGGTAATCCCACAAAGGATAGAATAGGGAATTGGTTGTCAACCAGTGGTCTGAGGCCCACTGAGAGGCTGTGAGCAGGTTTCAGAAGATTTTCCAAGCAGGACTGGCATTAAACATGCTGAGGCCCAGTTAGAAGGATGAATCCCTACCAACAGGGCTCCCATCCACACAGGACTGAAGTTGAAGCCAGAGCAATTTAGTTTCCCTGGGCCCCCTATGACATGGGGCCAAGGCAAATGCCTTGGGCTTGCTACTCCTTAACACTGGCCCTGGCTTTTACACAGAGAAAAACAGTTCCGGCACAGGTGGGCTGTGGTGTTTTTATAGCATGTTGGGGATGGGAGGATTTAAGAAAGAAAAAGGGTGACAATCCCCCTGTACTATTGTAACTGATCTCAATTCTACCATCTATCAGTGTGGTAAAATACAGTATAGCCTTTGTATTTATTAGGAAGGGTCCAATATACTCTTAGAGTCCTCTGTAATTTTGTGGAATGTGTTCTTAAATCTATAGAGGGGTCCTAAATGTTCTGATGAATTATGCCCCCTTTTGACTGGGAAAGTCCTTGTACAATATTGTGCACCTTAGTAATGCAATGCATAGCATAATTTTCTTTTGGAGGGTCAATCTTTGCTCGTTTTGTGAGTGGATTGAACAATATAATTTCCTGCTCCTGAATGTCCAAACTAGTTAAATTATAGGATTCTTGTAAATGTCAACAGACTGTTTTCACAGGTAGAAGAAACCAAAAGGTTGAGTGAGAGCAGACTGGGAGAAATTGATATTTGCACAGAGCCCTGTGCAATGTGAATGCATGAACTTGTAATTCAAAACATAGACAGGATAGATTTCACTTTAGCAATGTTTCTTTAAAGAAAATATACATATTCATCTAGAATTTTCTGCATGATTCCAGCTGAGATGCACTGTACACACATTGCAGTATCACCACAAAACGTTATAATTATCATTTGATCACAATTTTAGTACTTAAAGGAACACAGTGATCTCTAAAACCTTTTCAAAGGATCTCTGAAAGAAAAGAACATGAAAGAATGAAAGCCTAATCTCTGTGTACAAACACAGTAGGAATCTCAATTTCCTTTTACTCTTGAGACTGCTTGACAACAGGGGCATTCCAAAGAACTCTTATCTGTTACTGTATCATCTCATAACTCATTCATATTCTGGAATGAGGGTTAAAACAGAAACAGCAAGTGGGAAATCTATTGCTTTGGCCCTCTCCAAAAGGTTAATTTAGTTGGATAGAGAGATGATAATCTCTGTATTTTTTTTTCTTTAGTCAGATTTGATTCTCATATTGTTAACCCAATACTGCATTTATTCATGGATTTTGACAAGGCATAATAATTGTGCAGTAGACAAGGCCCAGTCATTTTGTTGCAGTGTACAAAACTGACAGATGCCTAAATAACAAATTATTCAATTAATTCTCTAGCATTAAGGCTTTAAAAGTCAGTAGATATGGCCGTCTGGAAATTCCTACAATGTAGAGGAAATTTCCAGGCATCTTCTTGAGAATCTCACCCCTCACAAGCCACCTTAAGACATAGGAGACTCTGTGGACACTGTCCCCAGCTCCCCATGAACCTTTGTATTATAGGTTTATTAATCTAAAAGAGAGTTTCAAAGGACCTTCATAGAATCATAGAACTGGAAGGAAACTTGAGAGGTCATCAAGTCCACTGCCATGCACTCACAGCAGGACCAAGCACCATTTAGACCATCCCTAACAGGTGTTTGTCCTATTTGCTCCTAAAAATGTCCAGTGATGGAAATTCTACAATCTCCTTAGGCAATTTATTCCAGTGCTTAACCACTCTGGGTATGTCTACACTACCACCCTAGTTCGAACTAGGGTGGTAATGTAGGCAACCGGAGTTGCAAATGAAGCCCGGGATTTGAATTTCCCGGGCTTCATTTGCATAAAGCCGGGCGCTGCCATTTTTAAATGTCCGCTAGTGAGGACTCCGTGCCGTGCGGCTACACGCGGCATGGACTAGGTATTTCGGACTAGGCTTCACGAGGAGTAATGGTAGTTCAGACTAGGAAGACTAGTCCGAACTACCTAGTCCATGCCGCGTGTAGACGCGGGGCACGGAGTCCGCACTATCGGACATTTAAAAATGGCAGCGCCCGGCTTTATGCAAATGAAGCTTTTCCTAATGTATAACCTAAACCTCCCTTGCTGCAATTTAAGCCCAGTGCTCCCCAACCCCAGGGTGCTCCACTTCCCACTGCCATAGAAAAGTGAGTTGCAGAGGGCCAGGAGGATGGCACAGTGGAGCAGAGTAGGCTGCCAGACTGCTCCAGATGCTACCATGAAGGTGAATGCGTGGGGTAAGGGGCAAACCCTTCTTCCACCTAGCCCCTGATAATTCCCCGACTCAAGGAAAGATAGTGGAGCAGGGGTGTGAAGGGAGTACAGTGGGGGTATGTCCAGACTACATGGGTCCATCGACGGAGCCATGTCAATTAGTTTATCCGGCATAGGCAAAGAAACGGGGATTTAAATAATCCCCGCTTCTTTGCCTATGCTGGTAAACTAGTCTAGACATACCCTGGGGGTGGAGCAGAGGTGAGGGGATATTGCAAGGAATATTGCCCCATGCACCAGGCACCCCTGTCCCCCCGGGTTGGCCCTGGGTGATAAATATTCCTCCTTCCTGAACAAAATTAACAATGTCAGTAGAAGCCCTCATGCATCAGCATAGCTGGGTCTATAATCATAGGTGGTGAGTTATAATATGAACGTGTGCACTCATGTTCCACTAATATTCTAGCGCCTGAGCCTAGGTCCACCAACGATTGGGCTTATAATTTCAGAACCATTCCAGCCATCAGACATATTGGGACAACTGCCTTGGGCCCTGTGCTTTGGGGTGTCCCAGGATTCAGTGGGATGCAGGGTTCAGAGCCACCGGAGCAGGAGGAGTTAGTAGCGGGCCTGGCACTAGAAGCAGTGAGCAATGGCATTGCTTGGGGGAGGGGATGAAAGCTGGAAAGAGGTGTGGTGTGGACAGGTCCTTGGGGGGAAGGTTGGAGTTGGAGCAGGGCTTGGGGTTGAGGGGTGCTAGCGCAAGCAGAGAAGAGGAGCAAGGGACAACCAGGACAATGAGGGTGCTGGTGGACAGGGCCATCCTTATGGGGGTGCAGGGCCCAGGACAATCTCCCACCCATCGGGCCTTGCCAGCACTAAATCTCTTCCCCCTAGCCCCTGCCCATTTTTTCTGCCCCTGCTCTGCTCCCTTCCCACGCCCACTCCATGCCTTCCTCCAAGACCCCAAACTTTCTCTTCCTTTTCCCGCCCCTGCTTCACCCCTCCCTGCTCTCATCCATGTTTCACTTCTTTCCAGCTTGTGCACCATCCCACAAGTGTTGCTGGGAGCTGACGGGCAGAGTGGAGAGGGCTGGGAATTGGTCACTCACAGCAACTGGCCCGAGACACCCCCCCCCCCAACCCCTTAGGCTGTCCTGGATCCTGGTGTCCCCCTGAAGTGTGTGGTCTGGGGTACTTATCAGGTTCCTGGGGATATGATGGCTTTGTTTGAATCTATTCTGGGGAACACCAAAAAATTATATAATCCTGAGTGTTATGCAGGCACACGTATGGCAGTCAGGTGATTTTTCACACTACTGACTGATGTAGCTATGCTGATATAACTTTGTTGTGCAGGCTGGCTGAAATCTAACCACAAACCTGTAACAAAGAAACTTCTTTTTCTTCCTGGAAAATATCATGGAGTCAGGATATAATTACAACTGGGAGAGAGATCCTGGGTTTGAAAACATAAATATTTTTATTTTGGCCAGTCAAAATGCAAAAATTTGAATCTTTTGTCTGAAAACAACCCAGAACCAAACCCCCTGAATCTTATCATTTGGAAATAAAAATGACAAGTGAATAAACAGTCCATTTCTGATAATTAATGAGCTGCATAGTTATACATTTTGTTTCCTAATTTGATTTGATGTACATTCTATGCAATCAATTTTATAAGCCATTAAAACAAACCCTGAAATGATTTAATTTGAATTTATATTTAACCTTGTTGTGCAGCAAAGTACTGCTGCAGAAAGGAATAAAAGAACCATTCTATACAAAGAGTTTTATGATACCTGTATTTAAACAACAAACCTGCATTTTACTTAATGGATCACAAAGAATGCCTAAAGCATATAGATCTAATTCCCAAATGTGGCTCTGTGAAAATTGTAGGTAAAATACAATCTCAATGTATATGACATATGTTTGTCCCATTCAGTAAATGTTGTAGAGGGTTTTTTTTGTTTTGGTTTGGTTTTGGTTTTTTCAATTGCTCTACAGAAATATTATATTGGGAAACCTGAAACTGAGAATTCCATATTAAAAAGTGCATTCAGAGTTCATGTATCTTCCCCGTTTAGGTCTCTATTTTTCATTGTTTTCCTGCAGTAATGAAAGATGCTCAGGCAGGCAAGCTTCAGAATGCAGAGCTTCTCAGTTGAACTTAAGAACTGAATATAAAACTTGGATTTTTAAGACTAAACTTCCTGAGTTTATAGTTTCATATTCCCATTATTCCAATGAGGATTGATTCATATTAAAATTCCAGCTCATTTTAGTCTTTGTAATGAGCCTAAAATAGCTGCCAGCTTGCAGTGCTGGAATTAATGATAATTAAATGTAACACAAAATGTATTTCCATATTTTGTATTGCTCAAATGATTTCATCTCAGATGTAGTATGATTCTTTTTAGAGATGACTACTTCTATTTAATCTCTTTTCCTATTTTAATTTCAATTTCATATTGTTCCAGACTGTTTAATGAATATTTTGGGAGATGGCTACAGTGTTGTTAATTATATCAGAGACTTAGTATAATTAATTCTTTTGGACCCAAAGTCAGCTAGTTAATCGATTTCTGATGAAATTGGAGATTAAACACAGATAGTTCACTCTTTCCTTCCTTCATTTTAATTTTTCCCTCTTTTTCAATTCAATCAGAGCACTTTGGGAAGTCAATGCTGGCAAATCAATTTGTGGATCAATTTCTGACATTATCCAGATGTTAATAGTTGGATGATCCTCTCAATGCCAACCACCTCCCTGTTGATTAATATAAAAAAGAGAAATCCAAAGCCCCTTAAGTTTAGTTTCCTTAAAGCTGATTCTGTCAGCATGATTTGTAATTCATAGTTAAGGGTTTTTTTAATTCCTATCAACAATAATTAATTAACTAAGCACACAATGAAAAGGGCCCTCAACAAGGTTCCTTTAAAGACTGGACAAGTTGCAATGGGATGTGGTCATAGTGATGTAAAAATCATTCTCATATAAGGGAGGCATGAACTCATGTAGCTAAATTTGATTTCAGTAATGGTCCAAACATGCTTAAACAAAAAGAGAAAATATGTTAATATGCCAACCAGTCCTCTATCATTTTTTCAGTGCTATAAAAATTTTTATTTTTTTTTCACAGTGGGAAAAGCCCTAATGAGTGCAAGAGGATAATGAAAAAGGACAAGATAGAAATTAAAAAGAACAGGAGGAGAACTTTCTTGGTAGTCACTGAGAAGAACCTAGAGCATTTGTCACTTATTATCTTCAAGCAGTAATAGATAGCTTTAGATTGTACATAACATCTCATGTCCAGAGTGTATGTTGTGCACTATTGTATTATCACTCTTCTCTAAACAGAGTGAAGTAATTTCTAATGGGAGTTCTTCATGCTATGCCAAGAACAAGGGACCACTCACCACACTAACTACAGGAATTATAATAGAAATATAGCCGTGTTAGTCTGGTGTAGCTGAAGCAAAATACAGGACTATGTAGCACTTTAAAGACTAACAAGATGGTTTATTAGATGATGAGCTTTCGTGGGCCAGACCCACTTCCTCAGATCAAATAGTGGAAGAAGACTTCTTCCACTATTTGATCTGAGGAAGTGGATCTGGCCCACGAAAGCTCATCATCTAATAAACCATCTTGTTAGTCTTTAAAGTGCTACATAGTCCTGTATTTTGCTTCAGCTACAGGAATTATGTAAGCAAATGCTTAAGTCCATCTCTCTTCAGCACAGCACTTAAGGTGTGATCCACAAGAGCCGTTAGTGTTGCAACTCAGAGCATATTGGTGCTCCATAAAGCTTGAGTGAGGCAAGTAGGTTACCTCTATAATCAACACAGAGAGAAAACTACAACATAGCCAGCATGCTAAGTGGAGAGCGGCCTCTACCAGGCTATGAGAGTGGCTAACCAAAGGTGTCTGTGATAAGTCCCCCTCCTCCCTTTAGTCACCTAAATCCAGTGTGTAGGGAGGTACCTAGCTCTGCTAATGATCTATTCTCACTCTTTCTTTGTCCCATCAAGTACTGAAATATTCTGTTGTTCAATTAAAATTGAACAAGTTCAAGAGGTGATGCAGAGGGAACCCTATATCAGACTATTCCACTTACTAGTAGTTAGGGTACTTACCTGAGAAGTGATTGAGCAATGTTCAAATATGTTTTCCCTTTCAGGAGGAGGGGGGAAGTGAACTAGAAGTCTCCCACCTGGCTGGTAAGTATCTTAGCACTGAGCTGAAGATAAGGGCAAGCTGCCACTTACTCAGCTGTTCTACTTGCAAGTACCTGAGGAACCCTATCTAGTAGCACCTACTGTATCAAGCCACAACATGATACTTGGGTAGCTAAATACTTACTTTCCCAGTTTAAGGGCTATGGTGGGAGATAGGTAACTGTATCCCTATCCAGTGTAAGGAGGTAGCAGTGTACATGCACAGGTGGGAGTTATGCAGCCTAATGCTAAGAGTGAGGCTGCAGTGAGCATGGCCAAATCATAGGGTTGCCTGGTGTCCAGTTTTGAATTGGACAATCCGGTATTTGAGTTTTCTGTTCGGGAAACAAATTGCGAAAATATAAATGTCAGGTATTTTCTAAATAAGATGCAATGTAGATTGTGATGTAATGTCAAGTGCTTACATAGTTAGGCAGCAGACCAAGTGGAAGTTTTGTAGATTGCAGCCATGTGGTCTACGTTTAGCTATGGAAAATGAATCAATAAAGCATTTATCATTCAATGTATAAGTCTAACTAATGTAAAAAATCAGAGTAATTTTTTAATATTGTTTGGCTGCTTATACCTTT
Source organism: Pelodiscus sinensis (assembly GCF_052426305.1). NCBI lineage: Eukaryota > Metazoa > Chordata > Testudines > Trionychidae > Pelodiscus > Pelodiscus sinensis. The sequence goes on from NC_143053.1 coordinate 92,567,234, forward strand.
AGAGGAGAATTATGATTTGCCTTCATAATTCCTAGTAACCACCATAAAAAAAATTGAACAATGTGTAGTACGGATTACTTGGGCCATATCAAATCCATAGCCCATTTTGGTAAATTTCACAATCATAGGTTATAAAATATCTAGTATTTCATTATTTCAGATGCTTAAATCTGAAGTTTTATAGTGTTGTATGCTTGGGGGGTCCCAACCCAAAAAGAAGTGGTTGGGGGAGGAGGGTTTTAAGGCTACTGTAAAGGGATAGTGCTATTGCCACCCTTACTTCTGTGGCTGCCACCAATAGGAGTACAGAAGTAAGGGTGACAATACAGCTACCTCCCCCCTGCCACACACACACACCATATATTTGTGACCTCCTTTTGGGATGGGTTTCCCAGTTTGAGAAATGCTGGTTTCCTCCATGAACTCTGTATACAAAAGACAATATATCATGGCCTATGATATGTTTTTCACAGCCATGAATTTGGTAGACCAAACTTGATACAGTAATTGTATCAAGAGTTAGGGACAAAGAACAACACCATACAGTAGCATTATAACCTACTTCTACCACATTTCCCCTGATTTGTCTTTGTAAATGTAATTATATTTATGATGATGGTGATGATAGTTGTAATAAATATAACAGCTGGTGCCGTGTAACTTACTGAAAGCTAAATTAGTTTCATTTATTTAAAAAAAAAATCCAATTCGTTATACTGCTGGATACCGCTGAAGGAAGCCATCAGTTAGTGGATGTATGTATGTGCCAAAAAAATCCCTCAAACTTCTCCCCCTCTCCTCCCAAAAAACCCCAAACTGAACCAAACTAAACCCTAAACTAAAGCCTTACAGAATTTTAGTGAAAATAAAGATTGTGACAACTGATTTCTGAGGTTTTCTGAGTTAGCTATGTCTGTATTTTTTCTGAGCTTTTGAATTTTTGGTGCAGTGTTTTTTGAATTTTTTTTTGTTGGGATCTGAAATTCATTTGCAGAATTTTGCTATATATTTACTTTTACTATATATAAAGAAGTGTCTTGAACTCAAGCATTGTTTCTTAGTATTTATTATATAATCAGATTAGAATCTTCCATTTGTTCTTTGTCTTTGGGTACGTCTAGACTACACCTCTCTGTTGACAGAGAGATGTAGATTAGGCACATCGAAATTGCTAATGAAGCAGGGATTTAAATATCCTGCACTTCATTAGCATAAACATGGCCACCACTTTTTTCCAAACGGAGCTTTTTCGAAAAAAAAGGCAGTCTAGATGCGGATCTGTCAAAAATAAACCCTTTTTCAACAGATCCTGTATTCTTCAAAAAATGAGGTTTACTGGATCTGTCAAAAAAGCGTTTATTTTTGGCAGCTCTACATCTAGACCACAGGTTTGTTTGTTTTTTAAAAAAAGCTCAGTTTTGAAAAAAAAGCGGCAGCCATGTTTATGCTAAAAAGCGCAGGATATTTAAATCCCTGCTTCATTAGCAATTTTGATGTTCCTAATCAACATCTCTCTGTCGACAGAGAGGTGTAGTCTAGCCACAGCCTTTGAGTTATATTATGTATTTATTATTTAGTCCCTAATGAATAAAAAGTCTATTTCATGGTTGTCCTTGTACTCCATAACCTCCCTGTTTTGGCCCAAACTACCTGACAGATCATGTATTTCACCATGATCTCCCATGAACAACTACTTTCTACTGGACCAGTGAAAATAACAAGATGTAGGGGTGGAGACAGAAGCTTTTAGGGCAATCATCTTCAAAATATTGTATGAAACCGTCATTTTTTAAAATGAAATTCTACATGGCCAGTATAAAATAAATAGGTTACCAGAAAATATCCCCTGACACTAGAACCACTTACTTCCCTTCTGAACCAGACCTCTAGCTCTAGGAGAAAGCATTAATAAGTGTGCAACCTGATTAAAATGGGATAGTGATATGTAAACAGAGGTATTTCTGTAGAACATGAATAGCTGTGTTCTTTTATGAATCTTTTATGAAGATAAATATTTAGCACCTGATATTTCAGAAAATTAGATTTCTGGCACTGGACTGACTGGATAATGTCATTAGAGAAATACTTTAACAAATCGGTTGCAATAAGATGGTACTGTGCAAACTTATATTTGCCAAGGCAACCATTAATTGGGTATGCAACAGTTTGTGTTTTGCTTTAAATAAAGCTGATTGGGTCAGTAATTGAATGTTTGAAATAAATGATATACAGCTGAGGCCTCACATTCTTCGTGCTTTTAAGAGTTTCATTCATTGTATCTGTGAACTGCTGGTACAGGCTGTAGTTTTTTATTATATAAAAAAAACCCTTTCATGTTAGGTAGATATTGTATTAGCAATTAACTTTTTTATCTTTGAGAGAGTAAAAGAATATATTAATCACATTGGAGTGATTCTACCACCTGTGAGCTTTCAGATTTTTTGTGTTTTGTTTGTCTTCCATGAAGTGATACTTTGGCTCATATTTGCTTTAGGAAAGTGGTAAGAATTAATTTCTGTAAACAAAAATAGCAAATGGGCATATTAATAAATGTACAATGTATCCGTAGTTGAAGACATTATCTTTGAAATCTGAGGGGCAAACTTTGAGTAAAATGAAAGTTTGGGGTTTTTTAAATGTTGGATTTTACACATGGGAAATTAGCTTTGTAAATGCAACAGAAACATACTGAGAATTCCAAAGGTGAAGATGATTAAATATAAAGACTACATAGATCAGACAAATTCAAATGAACCAACATGTGACCAACATTTTCAGAAAAGCTGAACATTTTCTATTATTTTGGCATCTTTGTTGGAAAGTTTGGGGAAATGATGTAAAAAGAGAAGATGGAGGGTTTTTTCTCTCAATAATAAGGCAGACATTTGAAATGATTTGAACCAGGAATATGACAGAGTGATTATGTGTGTGCAAATAAATACTCAATATTTCTAATGCTTACCTTTGACAGACCACACAACAAATCATCCATCATGCCCCCAATCAAGCAAATATTTAGTAATGTATTTCGTTTTATGCAATGAGTCATTCCATTTAAGTCACGGACTCAAGCTTTAGTCTGAGCCTATATCCATAACAAGGATTTTAATAATCTCTTCGTTTACTTTAAAAGGGTTCATCTGAGACAAAAACATTGTTATTGATACAGATCCTGGTTCCAAAGTACATTCTTATTTTCAGGGACCCACAGCTGAACCATACTCAGCTTATTGCCCTCATAGGGTTGCTAGCTCTGACTGAAGTTGTTCTAGGATATTCTTTTTTCTAAAATGACATACTGCCATTTTCTTAAATTATTCTGTTAAAAGCTCTAGCATTGCTTTTGATAATCACCAGGAGTTTGATGCCAATTTTGGGGTGATTCCTGCAGTGTTGACAGCCTTACTGAATCAGCTAATGAACCCTGCCTACTGATTAGCTGAAGATTTCAGAAGGCACATTGTTAAACCCTAAGCTGATTTGAGTTCCTGCCTGCTTAATAGTGTTCTGAGCCTACAGCTGTGTTTCTAGCTGTGCTCCCTTGCTCTCAACTTCTTTCTTGTTCCTGTTCTCTCTGGTTGATACTCTGGTTCTGACTTCCTAGGTCTTGGCTCTGGCTTGCTCCCTGGGCTTGGTAAGTTGACTCCCTATTTGGGCTCTGGTCACTTCTCTTCCAATCAGTGAGCCAAACTCCTGCCCTGACTATTAGGCAAGACTGCCTATGTTCTGTTTCTTAACACTTATTTAGGACAGTATATAGGCATGTGCTTAAAGCTAATGCAATGAACAAATGAGATTTATGCCAATGCTGAACTTTTAGCTTGCACTTAAGTTTTGTCTTGAATAAGGATCACAGGTGTTGATTCCATAGGTGTTCCAAGGCTCAAACAGCCCCAGAAAAAAACAGTGGGTGCTCAGCACTGAAGAATCAGAGCTTGAGTGTGGCATGGGATGAGTGCTGTACAGTACTGCTAATAGCTTCTGTTCTTGAGGCAGGGAGTTTGTTTATAAACAGAGGCAGAGCGATCAAGATAACAAAAGGCTTGTCATTAAATTAATTTAAGACTCATTTGCTGAAAGAATTCACAGACACACAAGTTAAGACAGGAAACAAAGAGTAGGAATAAATATTCCATTTTCTGAATGGAGAGAAGTAAATAGTGGTATCCTCACAGGTATTGTACTGTCCAACATAGTCCTTTTTGCAGATAATTTCTGAATAAGCCGTGAGGTGTTTCCAGGTGATACAAAATTACTTATGATATTTAGATCCAAAACAGACCTCAACAAATCACAGTTTTTCCCTCTGATTTTTTTCCCCACTTCTGAGTGAAATATACTTTGTGATACACCACCTTCATATTGGTGTACATGGAAAAAATGCATCTAATGCAGATAGGGTCAAGGGGTTCTGAGTGTAGGATGGTTCTCAGGCCTGGGGCAGAGGACTGGGGTGCAGGAGTGAGGGCTCTGACTGGGGGTGCAGGTTCTGGTGTGGGACTGAGGTTTAAGAGCTCTGGCTGGGAGGGCAGGCTAAAACTGAGGGTTGGGGTGTGTCAAGGTGGTTCTTCACTCTGAAAACCTCTGTGTTCTCAGCCTACCACTACAGGTTGCCACCACCCAAATGCAAAAACCCCTTTGAGAAGTCAGGAAGATGCACTAGAGAATTTCTTCCTGTGATGTACCCTCCCTTAGGAGACAACTTGAATGCAAACTCTAATTCCTAATAGCTGACTTTTCAGTCTCAAGCATGTACACATAGAACTCCTTCTAGGACACAGGAATAAGGTTATAGTCTTAATAAAAGTGATTTTATTAATAAAACAAGACAACATGCTTGGGAAAGCATACTGGGTTGCTAGGTGTCAGAGAAACTGAAAAAAGAGCAGATTAAAAGCACAGAGAATAGTTTCCCTGGGATTCAATTTTAAAGTTGAATATGGGAAGCGGGGGGTGGGGGGGGGGGGAGTCCCACAAACCAAAAAATAAAGGAAATAATCTGATCATATCTAACTAAACATTCCCTATTTTCTCACCTATCAATTGTTCCAAGGTTTAGTCTTTCCTTAGGCATGGCTATCTGCTTTCAGAAGAATTAATCTCTAATCACCACTGGGACAGATGCAACTGCTGTCTTTAATGGGTATCAAAATAATACCCAGGTCCCTGGATGTAAATAAGATTGCTGACAGTTTCATCCAGAAAGCTGCAATAAGATTAGGGCTGTGTCTACACAGCGTTATTTCAGAATAACTGATGTTATTCCGAAATAACATAGTCCGCGTCTACACAGCAAGTAGTTATTTTGACATAATGTCAAAATCCTGTTGAGCTGGAGAACTTGCTCCAACTCCTGTAACTCTCATTTTCTGAGAAGTAAGGCAAGTCGGAGAAAGAAAAACCTCTTTCTCAGGTTTCCTGTTGTATAGACAACTCCAAAAGCTGAAATAAACTATTTCGACTTGAGCTACATCAATATTGTAACTTAAGTCGCATGGCTTATTTTGGCTTTAGCCCTGCTACGTAGATGTGCCCATAATGTCTTTGAATGGGGACATTAGCGAAGACAGCTTGTAGATTATTGCAATTATTTTAATATACTGTAATTCATGATCATGTAATTATGTAGTTCATAACAATTTAGTCATTATTAAAATCGGAAAGTTACCAATGATAGACAAATTCAATAACTAGAATGTTAAAGAAGGATATAAATATGATGAAAATAGCCTCCACCCAAAATTGGTAGAAAGCCCCTCCTCCAAAAACACACACATGCCTCCTCAAAAGTACCCATCAGCAAAACAAAAAGTCAGTGCTTATTATTGGGATAGATTTATACACTCGGTAAGTGCTTGCCTGTCTCAGGACCAATATGCTTTCAGATCCTCAGAGTAAAGGAACCTGTGAAAGTAGAAAGCATTCTCCTCTAATTTGTCTGGAAACAATACTGTGGTTCTAAGTAAGCAGCAAATTTACTATCTGACATAGATGGCAACTAAATTCTATATCAAGCAAAATGCTTAAATTCATTTTGTCTTTGTATACAACAAACTGTTTGTGACACCTCTGCTCTAAGCATAATACGGACATATTAACTTTAATTGAGATCAATACTGAGATGTATTGACCCAGAATGCTGATGCTCAAATTCAAGGGCCAAAGAGAGATGACAGTGAGAGAAAAATCACAGTTGTAAAGATTTGTGCTGTCATGCATGCAGTCATGTCTGTGTCCATCTAAAATGAAATGTGATTAAAGGCTCTAAAAATTATTGAATTGCATTCACCCTAAAATATCCTTTTTAAGCTGTTATAAAGAACGGAACAGTCCCTGGGATACTATGACATTGTAATATCAAATGTCCTAGTAGATTGGGTTAATAAAAGAATTAATAGTGACTGACATTATATTTGATCAAGACATACTCCAAGTGATTGATATAAGGAAGCGAGAAATACCTAATCCCTATTAGATCGAACAATAATTCAGAGGCACTATTTTGAGTTATTTGGATAGTATTTTATATAGTCTCATTAGTCATGCATAAATAAGCATAAGGCAGGGCCATGCCTACCCCAGATCCCACACTCACGCCATCCCTTCCCCCCAAGACCCTGCCCCACCTCTTCCTGCCTCTGCTCCAACCCCAAACAGTGCTCATTCCAGCCCTTCTCCCCAAGCCCTGTTCCCTCCCCTCCTGAACAGCAAAGGGAGCTGGCAAGGCAGAGTGAAGAAGATAGATTTTGTGCCACCCAGGTCTCATGCCCCATTCAAGCAGGGGTATGGCAGAGTAGAGTGTGGCTGATCACCATGTTGCCCAGGCCCGTCATCCTCTTAAGTTCTAGGCCCTGCAAAGTGCGGAACATGGAGCAACTACTCCAAACTGTCCCATGGAGAGCTCTGGCAAAGGATCAGGAAGCATTATGAGCCAGATCCTTACCTGATGTAAATCATTGTACCTTCAATAGTCATGACTTTAGAATGTGGCTTGATAGTAAAAGCAATCAGATCCAGATAGGGAGAATCTGAAACATATTTTAAAAAATTGTAATTAATATGTGCAGTGCCATTGTCTGTTTACCTCCCCCTACCCCACAAGCTATGTAAGTGAGAGAAGTGGTAGAACAGTATAGTGGGCTGAGCACATAGATGGATGCTAGAATTCCTGAGTTCTGTTCCCATTTCAGGTCAGTCTGAATACTTTATATATAGTGTTTCCATACATTGAATAATGAACCCCTTATGAGACAGGAGACTATCTTTGTGGCCATTTTAAAGCAGGACATTGGAGGGTCTCAGTAATTAGGACTGAAATATTCAAAAGAGGCTTCCATTGTGGCCTAATGTGAATACCTCACACAGGGCTTGATTTTTTTCAGAGGTTCTTGGAACCTCCCATTTCCTTCAGTTAGACTTGTCAATGCACAGCAAATCTAAAAAGTAGGTACAAAAATGAAAGATCCCAAATTCAACAGCCACTTGCAAAAATTGACCATAATATTTAGGTATAAAGAATCAGACCATAAGCAAGTGGGAGTTCAGTATAAATTACTGTATTTTAGCTGTGATGAAATACAGCAAAAGGCCACAATATTCTATTTACCTTCAAGCCACCAAGCTCTCAGATGATGTTACTTTTCATAGTCATTCAGACTTGCACATTCTGAAGTCACTTTATGTAATACTACAGAGCAACGCAAAAAAAAAGATATTCCTGTTCACTGAAGCTCTCATGTAAATTAAACTTGTCTTATCCTCTTGGTAGCATTTTCTTTGCTTTGTGGTATCTCAGAAGTCTTTTTGTTTGTTTGTTTTCCCCTTGTCTGCAATCTATATTTTGCTTTGGGAGTAGGGGTGGGGATCGGGAGAACATTTTATGCAATATTCACGCAAAACTGCTGCTGCTTTATTCTTCAAATCCTTTCTCTGTGTGAAATCCAGCAGCTCATTGGGGGGTTATTGCTTCCAGCCAGGCACACAAGCACACATCATCATTTTGCAGAATCTGATATTACTTGTGTGGAATTCAATTATGTTTTCTCTCATGTCAAACAGCATTAAATGATCATTTGAATGTTGGTCCTTTGACAGCGGTAATAGTTAAAATTCATGGCAGATAACTCATTGGATGTCAGAATTTTGGCCAATGGGGAAATCCTGATATTTTACATGTAAATAATACTAGGCAATGAGAAGGATTCAGCAATCCCCATTACAGGGGAAATATCATTCCACTATCCATCTCATTTCTGTATATCCACGATTCAGAAGCTTTGCTGGGTACTACACTTATTTACTTTAAAACTGGAAATTCTTCACAGACATATACATTGGCAAATACTTTTCCCCTCCAAGAGTCCTCTTGTGAGATTCTACAGCTTCCATTATGTTTTCCCCTGTGTCCTAGCTTTTGGGGAGTTAGTGGGGAGATGTGGGTTCTGAAATGGTTGATACATGTCCATTTTATCTGACCCAGTCAGTGTTGTAAAACACCTTACCTATCATCTGTTAGAGACAGAGTCATGTATGATTGCTAGAGCTGGCAAACACAGATTTAGGAACAACTCAAACACAGTTGGTAGAAGCAGTTAGAAGAGAAATCCGTGAATATATCTGCTCCCATGATTGATATGTTTTCAACTTTTATTCCTTTATCATCTCTACGTTCCATTGCTATGGTGTCCATAGGACTGTCTGGACATGAAACTGAAAATGAATACCCATCTTAATTAACAAACAGAAAATGTACCTTAATAGTCATTGAAACAGCGTGAGAGAAAAGGCCAGCATTTTGTTTTATTAATAAACCCTCACTCGTTAAACCATAATATTTACAAAGTCCCATTCATGTCTGTTATGTGGTTGAACATGAATAATGTTAACTGCTTTATCTATGATTCAACTCAAAATCTTCTTTGGTAAATTGATAGTACACGTTGAATCTCTCCAGTCTAGCACCCTCAGGACCTGACCAGTTTCAAATGAGAGAATTTTCTGGTCCATGGGAGGTCAATATTATCTAGCAGCTTTACCAACACTTCCACTGTTTATTGGGCTGTTAGAAGCCATTTAGGGGTAAATTAGAGCTAAATAACAGGACAGAAACACAGTACCTTCTTTTGTTGCAGTCAGGGTATTTCAACCTTAGTTGCGTCTATCGCATGCAGACATAAGTGTGCGATAACAATCTGATTATTTGTAAGTCTTATTTGTATCCAACCTTAATAGAATAAAGAGAAAGAGAAACTTGTTATCTATTCAAATGGTATGAATATCTCAGAAGCTGAGATTCCTTTATACACTTTAAGTACCATATTATTTCGTTATTTATTTTATTTTATTTTGCTTTTTCTCTATTCCTCTTTCTTTTTTCTATCCTGCTCCTGAGTGGAATGAGAATTCAATTATATTCAATGTAAAGGTAAAGTATTCCAATTCACAGCATGTAAGTGGATTCAAAATGAGTCAACACTGTATTCAGCAATTACTACTGTCTAACTTGTTACTGCACACCACTGCAGCTTTTTGTGTACTGTCATTTTAACTGTTGATATTCTATGGAATGTTACTGTGGCATAGAGCATGGTTTGCGTTGTAGCGCTATACTGTACTGGTGATTTCTTTCTCCTTGAACCAGGTATGTAAAGCAGTAGAGCTTAGAAATTTGATCGTGGGATTTCCATAGGAAAAATCTGTCACCACTTGTGACTGCTCCAGAACATGGGGCTTTGATAGTACAGGTGGCATTGATGGACTCATTTCTTCTTGGGTGTAGACAAGGGTCATTTCACAACTTTTGATACAGCTGGCCACAGAATGCTGCTGTGCCACTTCAGAGACATCATAGAACTGGGATGGTAACAGTGAGCCCTTTTTGTGAGGAGTACAGGATCTGCTGAAAAAGCTCCCCACTGTCGGCAGAGACGCAGCTAGACTTTACTTTCACTTTCAAAAGGGCGCGTGATCAGCACAGCGCCCAAACGTGAGTATGCAAATTAAGCCTGGGATATTTAAATCCCAAGCTCATTTGCACTTTCAAAGCATCTAATCTACATCCCTCTGTTGGCAGAGGGATGTAGTTTAGACATACCCTGAGAATGGTTATGCAGCCAGTCAGGGCTGGCCTGAAGTATTCTGGCGCCCTGAGCACGGGCGCACGGCTCCACCCCCGGGGCGTACGGTGTATGCATAGCCTGGCTACAGCCACTGGTGCGCAGCCTGGGGCCTGCCACTGGGGCGCACAGCACAAGCACTGCCCAGTCCTGCCCGGCTGTTGCTGCTGGCACGCACGCCGGGCCATGTAGGGCCCCACGACCGTGGGAGGAAGGGCACTGCTGGCCGGGGCCACGGGGATGCGGGCAGGCTGGCACTGCGGGAGCCAGGTGCGCAGCGCTTGATGGCATCTGTAAGAGATGCCGTGCACCCCTTACAGCTGCCATCAGGCGCCCCCCATTGGTTGGCGCCCTGGGCAGCTGCCCGGCTTGCCCATGCCTTCATCCGGCCCTGCAGTCAGTTATGATTGTGAACCACAGCACCTTCAAAACATCAAGCAAATACTATTCTTTGACTTAGTCTTTCACATGTCAAAAAACACCTCCAAACACACACATTTTGTATTACAGAGCTCTTCTACCAGATAAAGGTTTAACAGACAAAGGTATAACGGGCAGACAAAGGTATAGTATATCTAATAGCTGGAAGTTGAAGCTAGACAAATTTGTATTAGCAATTAGGCATGATCTTTCAACAGTAATTAATCATTGAAATAATTTAGCAAGGCTTGTGGTAGATTCTCCATCACTGGCAATTTTTAAGGGATGTTTGGATATTTTTCTTAAAGATGTATTCTAGTTCAAACAGGAATTAAATCAGAAAAAAACCCTGTGTCCTGTGTTGAACAAGAAATCAGATTAGATAACCACAGTGATCCCATCTAGATGTTTAGTCAGTTAATCGAATCTATGACTAAATCTACTTCCTGCAGATTAAAATGAGGGGAAAATATATATTTATAATTTATATTTTTGTGATATACTCAAATACATAATAATAGACATGGTATAAAAACTTATACAGATAGTAATATCAGGTTGCTATAGGTTAGAACAGAACTGTGTATATATATATATATATATATATATATATATATATATATATTCTAATACTTGGTTTTCTATTAATTGGTTTTGCACAAATGTGTTTATTCTGTATTTGGAGATTTAAAGTAGGACATCAAAGTATTAATTCTGTTTAAGCATAAGTTATGTAGTTCCATATATTACATTGGACTATGTTCAAAAAAATTCCAACTTTCAGATTTCTTATTATCTCAGATTGGGCTAACAGTGTGGCAGCCCCAAGTTAGTAAACTGAAATATTCTAAGGAGAATCTAAATAGATTAACAAACTGAAAAATCTGACTTTTAGAATATTTTAAAACTGATTTCCTATTCATTTGGGGTGCGTCTACACAGCACCCTAAGCTCAAAATAAGATATGCAATTTTCACAATGCAAATTGTGTATCTTATTTCAAGTCTATTTAGAAATAGCTTATTTTGAAATTTGGCATGTCTACACAACACCACATTTCAAAATAATGCACTATTTTGAGCCATCCCTTATCCTTTGTGCAATGAAGTTCACTGGGATGGTGAAATAGCATGCCCATTATTTTGAAATATATTTTGAAATAATGGGAGGCTTATGTAGACATGGGGTAGTTATTCAGGATACTTCTATGAAATAGACATTCAGTGCAGATGTACCCTTGTCTGGTATGCATTCACGGGGTATAGAAAAAAATATGCTAGTGTGTAGCATGCTGAAATAGCCAGTCATTAACATAAACAGATAGATAAGCCCCACAATGGCTGATGTTGCTTTACAGGTTCTTATATATCTGGTCTCAGCTACACACTGCCATTGTCATTTTGGGATTCAAAATAAACGTAATGGTATGATCAAATTATTAGACTGGAGCCAAGAATAGAACTGCACCTGGAGAGTATATTCATTTGTCAATGTACTGGGAGAGTTAATTAGATAATATCACCTATTTATAACTAATAAAATATTTCACTCATAATGCCTTACTATTGTGTGCCCAAGTGTCTGAAATAGAGACCCTGAAAGATGTGATCTTTCATCAATACTAAAATTCCACTCTGAGGAGAACATTAATCTTTGAAAATTAGAAGATGAACAATTCTCTCTAATTTACCTATACATTTCTTCATCATAAAAAAGCAGCACTGAAAAATATCCAGTTATAAATGTTTATTGAGGGGCTCTGTATGATCATCTGTCTCATTGGAAAGAAGTGTCTAGTTAACAATCAAATGTGGAATGAAAACCTTGGCTTTTTCTTACTGCCAGTGAAATGAAGCATTTAGAATATTGTGGATAGTGGAAAAAAAACTGCTCTAGTAGCTCTTCTCAGTACACAGAACTATTAGTGATGGTGATTTTGATAGTATCAAGTGTGTTTTATGGCTTTATAAATTGGAGCTGACACAACAAGAAGTATACTTCCACCCCAAATGAAATCCAAACTATGTAAATATTTTTATGCTCAGATTAAATGTGATAATTAAAAAAAATAATTTATCTAGTTTTACAGATTCTGCAATCTTTTTGGATTTAGGAGCAAAGATTACAAAATGCTGCAGGACTTCTGGTTCCCAAGACATTTTTCAGACTAGATGGATAGGGTTAAATATCCAAAGTTTTCAATTTATTTAAAAAAAATCCCTCAACTTTGAGGATCACCTGACATGAGCAATTCCACTTGCAAACAAAAAAGTCCAAGCTATTTGGCTGTTCTCTTCCCTGTTTTCAGTTGCTGGTACTCTTGGAGCAATAGTCAGTACACTTTCATTTAACTGCACTCAAAATATCTGGAGAATTTGAAATATCTGCTTTTAGCTGATTAGGAATGGTAGGTATGAAAGGCTGGTGTCTTCAGGAAATGTAATGTTCTTTTGATGGTTTTCATTGCAATTATGTTGTGTCACACTGCATCTAGCACCGTTCTTCATATCATGTTACACCAGGTACTGTCAGCATACTTGTTTTGACAGTGCAATACTGTGTAAGTGATAGAATGTAATACAACAGCATAGGCTTAGACAAACAGCACTATTTTTAACTGAATGTCTCTACCTTCCACAAACCAATCTCAGAAAACTTTTCTGTGTTGTACTATATGTAGAGGTGAACTGAAAAAGACACATTTGGAATCCAGAATTTTGAAATCACTTTTAGAAATATCTCTCACTGTTTATCTCCGTGAATGTGAATTGTGCTCATGTCTCATTCAATCAGAAATGCCAATTCACTGGTAGTACCAGGTAGGAAGTCTGCTCTAATCCTCTAAAACACAAGAAAAATGTTGATCTACATGTGTAGGAGTTGAAAAGACTTTCAGATTATTATGATAATGTCTACAATTATAAATACTCATTTATAGTAAGTATACTGGCAGTGAAAAGTGCCTTTGATGTGAGTATAGAGGTAAATTATGTACATTTTAAGAACTGTGTAAAGGGATCTTAGTATAAATGAGAATTAGGTTTTTAAAAAATAGTTTAAAATGATAAAACTATGCCATTACTTTGAAGGCCTTCTATTTTTGGCATGCAAAGGTTGTGCTGTATTTTCTGGAGCTTTCTGTTTTATTATTCATTGGCATTTTTATAATATGTAAGACACATTTAACATTATTTTAAATTATTTACTCTTGTCATTAGATGTAATAATAAGAGTTACTCTCATACTACAACATTCTTTTCACTCATTGGTATACAGGCGACCCCTGCACTTATGACCTAATGGGTTCCTGAAGAACTGTCGTAAGTCAAGCCGTCATGAGTCAAACCCTTATTTCCCATAGGCGCAATGTTATAAATGGTGGTTCCATTCCTAGAAACCCACTTCATACCCCCAAAATACCAAAATTGATTACAGAAATGGAGGAAAACTAAACAAAATAGTTCAAATAATGCTAAAAAATAACTAAAAAGTGAAGACCAATGTGGCGGAGCCGCACACGTTCAAGCAGCAGATGCAGACTGGTGAGTCTGACTTTGTGCATTTCCTGTTTTGGGTTATGATGCGTGGAGTCTGTGTCATATGCCATCGTAAATACAAGCTGCGGACATAAATTAGGGGGTTTAGGAGGTATCTTGCATGAAATAAATGGTTGTAAATGCGGGAGGGGGGTTGTAAGTTGGGTGGTCATAAGTCGGGTGTTGCCTGTACATTTAACACGTAGGTAGTGGTTATTGGTCAGAAAGGAGGCTGTTGGACAAGGGAGGGCACTGTGGCCTGAAGGAGGGAAGATCTGTGAAGGTCTGTGTGGTATAATGCCAGCCAGGTCAGGATTTCAATCCAAAATCAAGTGTTGCCTGGCCCTTCTCTACATCAAGGAAACTGCCTTCTTCTGAAATTGGCTGCTCCTTCAGCCAGGACAACAGTAATGGTTCAGTGGAATGCACTGGGTGGGTCAGGCTGAGTTGAATGATTAATCAGTGCCAACTCTACAGAAACTCTGTGCAGAGAGACAGGGTAGTCAGTGTAAGATTACCAATTTACTAGGCCAGAGATGAACTACTTCTAGTTCTTACATTAGTAGTAGGGAGGTAGCTTGCAGGGATTTATTTTTCTGCTAGGGAGAGGAGGAGCTGTCTATTATAGTGGAGGACATGGAAAACTTAGGAGGAACTTAGGCAAGTAAAATTCTAGAGCTGTTCATTTCTCCTGTCCTAAACAGAACCCTGCTCAACCACTAATTATAGAATTGCCATTCCAGTCACTACTTGTGGTCAGGGCTGCTGAGAGACTTGTCAGGTACCTGGGCAAGGCAGGAGGAGGCCCGACTCCATGACCATGAAAGAGATGAGGCCTCAGACAGAAGGAGCAGGGCTGGGACTAGCCTCCCACAGCCAGCCCTTAATCGGTTTCCAGAGTGCATTCCATGGGGATCCAGCAGCAAATTAAAGGGCTCAGGGCTCTGGCCACTGCCACTGCTGCAGCAGTGGTGATGGCAGTCAACAGACCCATGCCCTTCTGAATCGCCAGCCCCTGGGGAATCTATCCCTTTGTCCCCCCCCCCTTGTCAGCAGATTTACCTGTGGTTCATATAGTCCAATGTCCTGTCTCTAAAGGTACATCTACACTGCAAGCTTATTTCAGAAAAAGCTATTCTGGAAGATATCTTCTGGAATAGTTTATTTCAAAATAGAGCATCCACACTACAGGGAAGCGTCCAAATTAGTCTGAGGCATGCTCCCCTAATGTGGACATGCTATCCCGATTTAGAACCCTAGGAGGCACTAGGGAGAAATAACTTAGAATACCCCTGGTGAGGGGCTATTTTGACATAGCAGCAGTGAAGCATCCACACACACTCTCTTCCAAAAGAGCTTTTTTGGAAGAGGCATTATTTCTCATGTAATGAGGTTTACCAACGTTGGAAAAAGCCCTCCATTATTTTGATTTTCTTTTGAAATAACGCAATTGCTGTGTGGGTGCTCATATTGTTTTTCTGGAATGATGGCCATTATTCCAGAATTACAGTGCAGTGTAGATGCACTCTAACAAAGACCAGTACCAGAACCTTGAAAAGAAAGTGCAAGAATCCCACAATAGGCAGTTGTAATATACTTTGATTCTTCCTGGCTCAACACCATTCTGTGGCAACAAATTCTGCACCCAAATTACATGGTGAGTGAAATGTCATGTAGGGCAGGCTGAGTTGTATACTAATTATCTATTAATAACAAACATTAATTGCAACTGTCCATACTCTGGCAAATGTCAATGTGTCAAGCTACACACTATTGGGGCCTGATACCAACACAATGAAGTCAATGGAAATATTCCCTTTAAATTCAATGGACCTTGGATCAAACTTCTGATGAATAAACTGAAGCCCTGGACAGGGGAATCCCTCATTCTTTCTCTCTCCATCAGTGATGTGTTCTGCTCCATTCATATACAATGACAGAATGAAGGTGGAGTATTTGCTGAAGAACATTAGATTTTCTTTTCCTATTTCTCTGTTCCTGAGGCTTAAGATTGCAATGGAGAGCAAAACAATGCTACCTAGTATGATTTCTTTTTGAAAGTGAATTCCAACTCACTTGAAAAGTGGGCGCTAAAACTTTTTGCCAATGAGTTCAATGACTTATTCCTATAAAATATTAGCTATTCTGCTTGCACCTTCAAATCCCAAAAGCTTTGTGCAGATAATTGGATTCCATGTGCAGTTGTGGACATAACAATAAGCAATCAGTCAATTCCATTACTGTGAGGGTAAGACTGTGAGGGCTATTCCAATGTCATTTGCTTTTCTGTAACGCATGCACAACACACTCAGAGTCCTAGTGTTTTCTTGTTATTACATTTTAAATCATACCACTAACAATAGGTTTATAGTGAGTTTGAGTCATGTCTGCTACAAATACAAACACCAAGAGACCAATATTTTGTTATAGGAAACCTGGAGTTTTATTTTACAAAAGTGATAAGTGGATAGAAAAAATAGTGTTGTTCCTTTGATTTTCAGCTAGTTACACTGACAATAATGAAAATATAATTTTATAAAACATAATGTGTACTTTAGGCTATCTTTAGTTTATAAACTATCTTTTAGTTTATATAATTCTGTCATGATAAAATCTCACATGACATTGATTTTGGATGGTAGCTGAACAAAAAGATCATAACTGACTTCTAAATTTGTTTCTGAAATAATGCTGGAAGTGCAAAATCATGCACTTTAATCATCTATTAAAAATGGCTAAGGCAGATAATACACCAACCCAGATCCTATCCTACGTTAAGGCTATGGCTAGGACAAAAGGCTAGGTGACGACTACCTTGCCAGCCAAAGGAGCACGTATGGCTTCTGCATTATTCTAGGGACCAGGTGAGCACCCTCTATTATCTCTTGCACCGTTCTGAGTGCTGTTTTGCTATCGCTCAAGATCTGGGCCAATATCTTGTCAATTAACTTTTTTAAAACCATTTGGAGCTAAAGCATGTACACATGTTATCAATTATTCCACACTAGACAAGGTTCACTTTTTTTCTTGGAGAGATGCCCATCTGCAAACAATTTCTCAGTAGAAAAGAAAGAAAAAAAATTGCCAATTCCAGGTATTTTTAATAATATAAAATACTGAGGCCTTTTACTTTAAATAGAAACATTAGTACTTATTCTTTCTTTCTTAATTCATTTTACAGATAAGTCAGTAGGCATTTCTCCAGTGCTTAATATCTTCTGTATTTCATAAAGCTAGACAAGAAATGCAATTTACTGATCTGGAACTCAATAAGTTACACACTATTGAAATACATCAGTGGCTGAGTCACAGAAGCATCACTATTATCATTATGTAATATGCCATTTTAGATTGGAGAAACTACTGCCCTTGACTGCACAGGTGCAAAATGCTTTTTGCCACAGAGAAAAATATATCTCCTCGCAGAGATGCTTTCTTCAGTATATTGTTGTCTTTTGTGAACAGATTCTGCTTCAGAGGATAGATAGAAGCTAACACCTACCGTTTCTTAGAGTGAAATAACTCGTCCTGAGAGACTGTGTTCAAGGAAGACAAATCCCAAAATTTCTCTTTCTTGTTGTGAATAATAGCAAGGATAAAATTATTAAAGTAGCAAGGCTAGCCTCTTCTATCCACTTACCCTGCTACCCTTTAAAGAGGTGGACTTTTTTTTTTTAGCAAAATGGTAATCTCTTAATATTTGTATTTTGTAGCAGGAGGCTGAAGGTAGGGGAGGACAGAAAGCCAACTGCCCCCACCCCAACACACAAACATGAGCGCGTGCACACACACACACATACACACACAGAGTTTGAAATTTATCTGAAAAGATCATCCCCAGATTCCATAGGTTAGCCCTGTGCATCATGGAGTGATAATGATGGACCTAAATTGGCAAAAATAAAACCAACCATTGTCTTGTAGGCCACCCAAAAGTGCTAGCACCAGCTCTAGCTGTTAGAACTGTCAGTCCTCTCTCAATCTATCCATTCCTGACAAAAATGTCCCAGTTAGTAGAATAGCAGTTCCCTCTTTATTCCCTCAACAGTGCTGACATTAACTGTATTCTACTTGCCAGTCTCCCCAGCAGAATATGAGGAGGAGCAGAACAAAGCTGCTTCCATAGTTCTGTGGCTGCTGCAACCCATCTTTTGTTCTCCATTAGTTCCTGACTTCCCAGAGTCTGAATAGCTGATACTGGGAGGGAACCTAGAGTCCTCTTCCCCCACCATGCAGCCAAGACAAATATGCTCTGCCAGGTAATTTTTCCTCTCCACTCCAGTCAGCATAGGGAGTTCTATTCCCGTGTCATCTCCGGAAGAGATTACTGGGAGAATTTTCAGGGGTTGAGAAGCATGGTAGGTTAATTGGTTCTAGGTTGGGGGGGTAGAGGAGGTGGAGTGAGGGAAATAAAAAGATCAGTGGATTTAGTGGGGAGTGACATGTGAAAGGGAGATTGTAGAATTAATTAATTTGTTTATGAGGATGGATTAGGGGAGAATATTTTGCCTACAGAAAGTTGCATGAATCACTGACTAAAGAAATGTTTCGAGCAACCCACTTGTTAAAATTTTGGTATCAAAGGACTGTTTACATATCTTGGGATGGAAAAATAACCAATTTTTAGGTTTGGTGGTTAAGATGAACAATAGGGAAGGGTGGAATTGTTTCAGATTGAACTAAAATGTTTTTTTTCTAGCTTTTTCTTAAGTAAATAAAAACTGGGGAAAAAATTAGCTTGAACAAAACATTTAATTTAAGCTGAAATATTGATGGGAAGGATTCAGAAGGTTTCAAATAGTTTTTCAGTGGCTTTTTTAATGGTTTCATTTTGATAAATTCTGTAACTGAAGGTCTTTCTGAAATGAAAAGTCAAAATATTTCCTTTTGGAAATGCCACAACACCATGTTTCAACTTTTTTTAAAAGGAATTATCTTTGGCCAAAATGATTTGCCAAATTTGATACAAATTAACTAATAGTTCTGGTTGAACTTCTTATAGATTTTTCAGTGAAAAATATATTGACATCATTTTCCCCCATCTCTTCACAGACAGATGACTATTTACGTGCATAAAACATAGGAGTAAACAAGAACATCATTTCTATTCCAATGAATTGTTCTCTGACCCCTGAGGGTTTTAATCAAGTAACTCCAGTGTATTTCATTTCAGCAAGCACTATTCAATTATTTGTTTTAATTAGACCTGGGCTCAAACAAGAAACCTATGCTTTATGATCTTTGAGAAAATTCAGAGCCAGCGCTGAACTTTGGACTTAAGGCCCATCGCTAGTTAAATTACATTTACAAAAGAATATATACATTCAAAGCATATTTTGTTGTGAAGAGAGGAGGGAGAAAAATATGATTTAAGTGAGAAGTGAAACCCTCTTATGCTCTTCAAGGAAATAAATATCACATCAACACTAGTATAAACAGGGCAGGAA
Organism: Pelodiscus sinensis; assembly: GCF_052426305.1. Taxonomy (NCBI): domain Eukaryota; kingdom Metazoa; phylum Chordata; order Testudines; family Trionychidae; genus Pelodiscus; species Pelodiscus sinensis. The sequence goes on from NC_143053.1 coordinate 92,586,752, forward strand.
ATAATAAGAAGAGGGAAGGCTAAGAAAAAAAGAAAATCATCTCTTGTAATCATAATGACAATCTCCAAAAAGAGTGATTGGTGATAGAGAGCACATATAAGAATAGAAAGAAACATGGTTTGTCTCTGAACACACCCTGTTAAATTGCATGAACTCATATGAAGTATTTTGAATCAGGTAACAAATGCACAGAGCTCAAGGGAAGAGGGAGACAATTTGCCAGTGGGTATCATACAGCCAAAATATAATAGAATAGTAATTCAGTTCTGGTGATTTAATGATACTACACATTACAAGAATAATATAAATAACACTTGGTGTCCAGGGCTTCACCCGGCAAGTAGAGGCATACATGCCTACCTTCAGAATGTCTCTAAGGGATTGCAGGGCCTGGGACAAATCAGACTATAGCTCCCCTGCCCCTTTACTTTTTTTATACAGGTGAAATCTGGTTACAGGGCAGTTGCAGGCTGCAGTTAAATATTGATAGAGGTTGCCACTGCCACTACTGGAGACAGCTAAATAAGGAAAATAAACACATGCTTCCCCCTGGTGAATGAGGGCCTGACCCCTTGCTGCTGGCACCAGCCCCCCCCCCCCCCACTAGCCCTCTGAGCAGGCCTAATCCCCACCCCTCCAACTCCTAATCCCACCCACCTGGGCCAGCCTTGCCCCTTCAGACATCTCTAAACCCACCCCAGGCCAGCCTAGTAACCCCCGATATGACACACACACTGAAGTACAGGGACCCACAAAGCACAGGGACCAAAGTGGTCACCCTGAGTCTCCATACCCAAAGAACAGCTCTACCTACTTTTACTCATGTTAGTAGCCCACTGAAGCTCATGGAAAAGTATTTATTTATTTATGGATAAAATTATGCAGAGGATAACATCAGTTTGTGGAATTTAGTTCTTTTATAATAGTGTCTTCCAAGGTAAAGTCTCAAATAATTTAACACACATTAAAAATGATCTTTGCAAGGCATTTAAGTAAACTGAGACAGAGATGGGCTAAAGAGTTCACATTCAGAGGTGCCTCCCGGTATCTTTTGAAAAACTTGTCCAAAGTAACTTGTTCAAAGTCACAATGGAAATAGTACTAGGCTCAGCTCTCTTCCCTCCAAGTCTGCTGGTCTAATTGCTAGACAAAACACTTGGAAACAACCTTTGTGATATTCTAATCCCCAAAAGCACCTTCATCCTTTCCATTTGTAAGGCAGAATGAAAAATCAATGCAAGATAAACACAATTCAGAGGTGAGTAAAACATGTTCTTTTTATCCAGCCCAGAGAGATTCAGCAGTGAGAATGGAGTGATTAGATGTCAAATGAACAGACTGGACTAGAGAGAGGGTTTCTTTTCCCTCCTTTCAAATGTGTAACATTAGTTAGGGTTACTACAAATCAACTTTATCTAGCTAATAGTCCTGTGATTCTATTAACCTACTGAATACCATGCGTGCTTGATGCTCCATATGCTGGTAGTTATGACACACACACAAACACATACACGGAAGGTGGTGTAACTGATATATCTTGATTTTAGCAAAGCTTTGGATAGCATTTCCCACAGTACTGTTGTCAGCAAGCTAAAAAAGTATGGACTGGATAAATGAATTGTAAGGTAGATAGAAAGCTGGTTAGATCATCAGGCTCAATGGGTAGTGATCAACAGCTTGATGTCTGATTAGCGGTCAGTATCAAGGGGAGTACCCCAAGGGTCAATTCTGGAGCTGATTTTGTTCAACATCTTTATTAATGACTTAGATGAGAGGATGGATTGCACAAGGCATACAGCTAGTTCAGATAGGAAGCCTAATCTGTACTAGCTAGTCCGTGCCGCGTGTAGCCGCGTGGCACGGGGTCCGACCTAGCCAGCATTTAAAAATGGCACCGGCCGGCTTTATGCAAATGAAGCCCGGGAAATTCAAATCCCGGGCTTCATTTGCAACTCCGTATGACTACATTACCCCCCCTAGTTCGAACTAGGGGGGTAGTGTAGACATACCCGTATAGAGTCCTGCACTTGGGACGGAAGAATCCCAAGCATTGTTATAGCCTGGGGACCGACTGGCTAAGCAGCAATTCTGCTGAAAAGGACCTGGGGATTACAGTAGATGAGAAGCAGGATATGAGTCAACAGTGTGCCCTTGTAGCCAAGACAGCTAACAGTCTATTGGAGTGCATAAGTTGGAGCATTACCAGCAGATCTAGGGACATGATTTTTCCTCTTTGTTGGGCACTGGTGAGGCCATATCTGAGTATTGCATCCAATTCTTGGCTTTCTATTACAGAAAAGATGTGGAAACATTGGAGAAAAACCAGCGAGGGCAACAAAATGCTTAGGGACTGGAGCACATGATTTATCAGGAGAGGCTGAGAGATTTGGTCTTATTTAGTCTACAGAAGAGAAGAGTGAGGGGGGATTTGATAGCTGCCTTCAACCACCTGAAAGGGGGTTTGAAAGAGGATGGAGAGAGGCTGTTCTCAGTGGTGACAGATGAGAGAATCAGGAGCAATGGTCTCAAGTTGCAGTGGCGGACGTCTAATTTTGTTATTAAGAAAAACTATTTCACTAGCAGGGTGGTGAAGTACTGGAATGGGTTTTCTAGGGAGGTGGTGGAATGTCTATCCCTAGAGGTTTGTAAGACCTGTCTTGACAAAGCCCTGGCTGGGATAATTTACTTGGGGTTGGTCCTGCTTTGAGCCTGGGGTTGGATTATATGACTCCTGAAGTCTCTTCCAACCATAATCTTCTTAGATTTGATAGCTCATTTGGGAACCAGAAAACTTGGATTTTGTCTTTACAGGCCATGTCACAGAGATACAGTGAACCAGATGGTGTCTGCACACTGACTTTAAGAGCCAGTGATCCACATCTAACTCTCTGTACCATCCCTTACATATAGCCATCAAATAAATATATAAATAAATGTTTCTGTGTATATGTGGATGAAAATACACGTTATTTTCTCCTATGAGTCCTTGTAACAGTATAACTTCCCCCCCCCTCTCTTTCTCTTTAAGACTGGTGTGTGTGCGTGAGAGAGAGAGAGAGTCAAAAAATTCCAGGTTTATTAAAAAAACCATATAACCATGAAGTGACTTTTTTCAAAATTTCCAAGAAAGAACAGATAGAACAGATAAAAATAAATAAATACATTAAATAAAACAGACATGTGAATCATCACTAGACATAGCCAAGTGTATTTAATGAAACCTTGGATGAAAAAATAAAACTTCCTCCAAATCTTAATGGAAAACTACATTTGGAAGAATAGAACATACATTAGACAATATTATCTTAGGTAGTTGTCACTCCAGTCAAATGACTTACTAGCAGATGCCTTTTGCGCTTCACACAGCATTTTCAAACTGATATACATCCTTTTGCTATAGACATGTGGATACCACAAACATCAAGGGCTGAAATATTCCACTGCACTTTGTGTTTCCCTAATTTGTATTGTTACATGAGAGCTGTAATGGGGAATGAAGCCCTAACGGAGGAAGAAGTAATGAACTCCTGGCATCAGAAGACTGTGTTTTTCACACACTGCCAAAGAAACCTTTACTTTCTCCTCCCAGATGACATTTTCTTAACAGCACTGGACAGAATGCCATTCTGTCATTGTTTCCCTTATCAAACATTGCTGTGGTCAGAATATTTTAGTTAATGAAGTACCAAAATGTAGTTTGCATTTTGTTAAAGGTGTTGATCAGTGATAAGTGGGAAGAAGACCATCCCACTCTGATTCTTTTAGACACTGTGACTATAGAGACCATAGCACAGAGCTGGCATTTATCAGGAAACAACTGTGAATGGATTTTAAGTGGCAGGCAGATTTTTTTTCCTCCACATTAAAGTAGGGTGACTGACTCTCTATACCAAACTACCAGGCTTTCATTAAGTGTATTGTTACCTCCCTTACTAATTCTTCATAGCAAAATTTTATATGATAGGATTTTTAAATTTACACATAACTTATTTCAAAATCTCTTTAATCTCACATACTTCATAAGATATCCAAATTCAAGAGATGGGAGAGCCTACAAACTTTGTGGTGGAAAATATCTCTGTATTTATGAATGAAAAAATATCCTTGTTGACCAGACAAGTTCCTAGGAATTGTTGAGCAACATGCTCATGTAGAAAACAGTTTTATAATGTCTTATGTAATGTGATTAGTGGATAGTATGAGAATAAATGTTAAGCAACTATAACTGTGTTGTCCACCTTTCTCTGGGTAGCAGGGAAGAACAGTTTTCTAGGACCTTAATAAAGATACACCAGGAAGACTGCTTGTGTCTGTATCTGATATTAACACGGAAAGAGATCAGAAGGATCCCTGTGATTCAGCATGATCACACTGTTGCTTTTAGGAGTAAGTAGAATACAGATTAAGTTATAGAAAAGTACGATGCATCGCTAGAAGTTTGTACTAACAGAAGCTTTGTATTATAAGTAGATTGATATCTTTTAAATGGGCAATTGTATCCCTTTTTGACAATTATGTAGTTTCTGGGGGGATGGGAGGAATGAGTTTTGAATATGAGTGTTTGGAGAAAGATGACAGCTTGAAAGTTCAGCAATTTCAGAGTCCAGATGGTCAAAGAAGGGGGAGAGGGAGCTAGAAGACTCAGGGGTGTCAAGGTGCCATCAACTGGGCCCTAGGTAAGACAGACTGGTGCCAGCCATGTAGATGGTGTTGGAGTTTAGAGCCAGCTCCCCTTTTAGATAGACACTGGGAAGGAGGCACTAACATGCTGATGTCAGTTGACAAAGAAAAATGACTTCCAGATAAACAGATGTTAAACAAAACTGATGGTTATTGACTAAGAACAGACACAGTAGAATGTATAGACCTAAATGGGAGAAAAGTCCGAAAAAAGATGGGGTGTCTTGTATGAATCTCTGGGTCTCATTTTGTCAAGGTCAGAGCATCAGTCCAGTTTGAGAGAAGGACCCACTCTCCCTCCCTCACACGTTTAACTCTGTTGGCTAATGAATTTACATGAGCAACAAACTAGTAACTTTAAGCAATGACAAAAAGGGGCGTGTGTTTGTGTGTATTGTGCTTGTGGGTATGTGTGAATATGCAGATAGCAGAATAACGTTACATTGTCAACAAATGGCATTTTGCCTTATCCTAAAAAGATCCTGTGAAATTCTTTCAAGTAAAACACTTAACTTATGTGCATTTGAGATGAGTCCACTGCTTTTCTCTCAAGATTCCTTGTAGAACAACTTTGAATCAAATATTGAATATTTATTATGTCGGTGACAGAGAATGCATATGGACACCTCTGCGCTGCAGCCTGGGATGTTATTTTAAATTCAGGTAGACATGTGTGATTGCTCTAACTGAGCTGGGGTAGCATGTTAAAATTAGCAGCATAGCTGCAGCTACACAGGATATAGCTGCCCAAGTAATCTGTCCCACTCTTCATGGATATGCACTCAGATGGATTTGTGGTTACACTATTTGTAGCACATTAGATTAATCAAAGCTAGTGTAGGTACATCTCCTCAAACTAAAAATTACTCCCCACACTGCATATGGATGTGTACTAAATGGTGCTGATTAGGGCACTCACCTGGAAGTGTGGACTGCTAGATCAGTGGTGGGCAACCCACAGCCCACCAGGGTAATCTGATGGTAGCCCATGAAACATTTAGCTGATGTTGACCATCTGCAGGCACAGCCCCCTTCAGCTCCCAGTGACTATGGTTCTCTGTTCCCAGCCTATGAGAGCTATAGGAAGTGGCAGCCAGCACGTATTGGTGCTTCCTTCAGTTCTCATTGGTGGGAAGAGAGAATCCAGTGGCTACTGGGAGATGTGTGGGCCATGCCTGCAGATGGTCTACATCAGCAAAGAGTTTCGTGGCCTGCCAATGAATTACTTTGATGGGCACATCCGGCCTATGATCTGCAGGTTTCCCACCACTACTCTAGATTCTATTTCCTTCTCCGGTGTGTTTTTAATTATTAATATAAGGTGAATCATTTCAGCAAGATCTGTTTATGTTTTGCAGGAAGACATATCTAAGATGATGAATGAGCTAGCACAATCAGCACAGATATGTTTAAAAAAGAATGCATTTAATACTGTACTTTAAAAATTAAACTATGGGTTGGTGTGTTTCCTTCACAATTTTGCAGCACAACTTGAAAAAGACCTTATAAGTAATAGGGTTTCCTTGACCTATAAATGAATAACTAACATTTTCTGATAAGCTCAAGCCCAAAACGGAGCCAAATTAATTAGGTGAATTGAATGTGTTTCTACTAAAATGAGATGCTGAAAGAACTCCCTGGAGCACTTTTTAGTCTACAAGTGAACATAATGATGGACCATACATCCATGAAATAAAAATAAATACCTCTCTTTAGAGCCTCAAAAATGGTCTTGATCAGTTAAAGAGATGAGGACAAAGGTGCTTGGGGCGATGTCCCTTCTGAACACTTTACAGAGGTGCTTCCTGGGGGGTTCTGGTATACACAAATGTCAAGGGTTTTTTCTGCTGTTTCTTTTTTCTTAAGTTTCTAGTCAATTACTAGCTTGCCCAGTGAATTAATGGCACTCCACTGTAGCATAGCTATGGACAAACCTGACAAGCTATGACAACATAAGGAGCTTTGTTGCAGCATGAAGGACTTCTACTGAGAGGTAGGAAATTATTTTATTATTATTATTACTAGGAAATTATTTCAAAATTAATAAAATTGAAATAACTCCCAAAATAACAAAATTGAAATAGAACATCCTCGCTAAGGGAGAGCAATGAAATTACTCAGAATTATTTCAAAATAGCACGTCCACACTGATTGGAGCCTTCCTCAGATTTAGAGCCCCCTGAAGCACTTTGGGGAGTGCACCAGGAGGGCAGGCACTTACTGTGGCTGTTTGTCAGGCAAGCTGCAACGTGTGCTTTCAGGGGCTCCTCTCTACAGCTGTGTCTCTCACAGCACTCCTGCACTGACTCCCTCTTCATGGGACACTAAACGGATGCCATGTCCTCTGGTTGCCCTTGCAGACACCACAGCATTTACAACATGGAGTCGGAGCTGCTGCAAAGCAGTGCCAGGCTCATAGGTCTCATGCTGTGCCTCATGGCCCAGTTTGGCTGGACTGCCCAGGTGCTGCTCCAGCAGGACAACAACCAGCCTGAACTGGAGAACCTCTTCACCCACATTCTGTTGCTGCAAATGTCCCTCAGTCCCCTGGACACGAAACGCCACTTATGGCAGAGGGAGACCAGTTCGGACTGGTGACACACATCATCCTGCAGCAATGGGACAACCAGCAGTGGCTCCAGAACTTCTGCATGAGGAAAACCACCTTCCTGGAGCAATGTGAGTGGCTCCCGCCTGCCCTTAGGTGACAGACATCCGAGTGCGACGCACCATCTCCAGGTAGAAGCATGTCGCCATTGCCCTGTGGAAGCTCACCATGCCAGGCAGTACCGCTGCATTGGGAACCAATTTGGTATGGGTAAATCCATAGCCAGGGCCATGCTCATGCAAATAGCCAGTGTCATCAATAATATCTTGCTACAAAGGGTCGTCACTCTGGGGAACATTGGCAAAATCATCAACATCTTTACTGCCATGGACTTCCCCAACTGTAGAGGGGAGGGGCACAGACAGCACTCATATCTCCATCCTGGGCCCTGGCCACTGTGCCTCAAACTACATCAAAAGGAAAGGGTACATCTCCGTGGTTCTGCAGGCTCGACAATTACAGCATTCTACTCACCTGTGGCGGTAGATTTTAGCCCGGCACAGCACCGCAGTGCGATCAGCGCATGCGCAGCGTGCCAAACCACGCGGCTGGTGAGCAGGGCTCGCCACCGCTTGTCAAACCCTGGACATGGCCAATTGCATCTTGGGTGACACAGCCTATGTGTTGCTCCCCTGACTTATGAAGCCCTACACAGGAAGCCTGGACCCCACCAAAGAGCACTTCAACACCGGACTGAGAAGGTGCCACATGATTGTGGAGTGTGTGTTCGACTGCTTAAAGGGGAGGCTCCCAAGTTTTATCACCCACCTGGACCTCAATGAGCAAAACATTCCCTTTGTGATGGTGGCCTGCTGTGTGCTTCACAACCTTTGCATGAGCAAGGTGAAGACTTTCCTGCCAGGGTGGAGGGCAGAGGCTGAACAGCTGTCCAGGACTTAGAAGCAGAGCAAATAAAAAAGTGTCTCTCTCTTTTTTTTTTTTTTTTTTTTTGAAAAAATAAAAAAAAAGGCTGTTTATTTCAGGGATATACAAAAGGGGAGGAACTAAAGAACCTGGAATGAGGGAGAGAGGAACAGGGATGTGGTTGGGAGTGGCACCTGCCTCAGTCAGCACAGGAAGCTGCGGCTGCCAGAGAGGTCCCACCATCCTGTGGGTCCCAGGAGAGAGTAGGAAAGGGAACCATGAGAAGAAGGGAGGTGGCTGGTGGTGTGCTCCATCACTGAGGTGAGGGAGGAGCACATGGCTTTGTGCTAGTGTGCCAATTGATCCCAGGTGACCTTTCATTGCTCCTGTCAGCCCGGCACTCCTCCTGGTCAGTGTACCACTCTTGGTGCTCCTCATCAAGCCCCTGAATGAAGGACTGGAGGCCCTCTGCTCTCACAGCATGTCTTCCTAGGTATGTTTCCTCTGGCAAGTCCCGCAGAGTTGGGAAGATTGCGTGGGAGGTGGTGGATGCCCTATGGTCTAGCTGTGAAGAAAAATTCCCAAGGCAGTCATCTCAGGAGACACTGCATGAAACCTAAGCCTAATCTCTGAGCTGACACTGAAGGTCTCTGTTCAAAGGATAGCGATGTGCTTTAAGCAGGGCCACATGTTGCCTTGATAGCGGGCACTTTCCAGCAAGGGCACAGACATCCTAGGGGAAGCAGCACTACACCCACAGCCTGGGGATAAGCAGACATTGGAGAGTACCACGTAGGCCAGGAGCCACTTCCGGCACTGGAGGATTCCCGCAGAGAGTCCCACAATGTCTATCCTGCCTGCACAAATCCAGGCCGGTGCTCTCCTGTGTCCCTGGCCAGTGGCAGCCATTGGTGCCGCCTGGGTGCTGGCAGTCCTGGGGGGCTCAGAGAGAGTGCTGGGATCTGCCATGACTCCATCTGCTGAAGCTGTGTGGCATGGGGCTGGCAAAGCTCTCCATGAGTACGTCTAAACTACATGGCTCCGTCGACGGAGCCATGTAGATTTGTTTGTTCAGCAAAGGGAAATGAAGCCGCGATTTAAATAATCGCGGCTTCATTTAAATTTAAATGGCTGCCGCGCTGAGCCGACAAACAACTAATCAGCTGTTTGTCAGCTTAGCACTCTAGTCTGGATGGTCCCGCACCGACCTGAAAGCCCTTTATCGACCTCCCCGTTATGCCTCGTAGGATGAGGTTTACCAGGGAGGTCGATAAAGGGCTTTCATGTCAACAGGGGAGCATCCAGACTGTCCCGATCTGCCAACAAACAGCTGATCGGCAGAGTGGGGCAGCCATTTAAATTTAAATGAAACCGCGATTATTTAAATCGCGGCTTCATTTCCCTCTGCCGATCAGCCTAATCTACATGGCTCCATTGATGGAGCCATATAGTTTAGACACACCCCATGTGTCACAGGCTCTTCTCCAGCAGCCTGCTGTTTTAAGCTCTGCAGGAGGAGAGCAGTGGAGTTGGCCAGTTTGGCCAGAGCAGCCACAAGTACAGATGTGAGAAACCTCTGAAGGACAATTATTTCAAATTAGCATCACCAGATCATCCACACTAATGCTATTTTGAAATAACAATGTCAAAGTAAGCATTATTTCCTGAGGAAAGCAAGAATACAGATTTCACAATAACTAGCCTGTTATTTAGAAATAACGGAGTTAGTAGTGTGGACTCTCTACTTGTTATTTCGAAATAAAGGAGAATTATTCCAAAATAACTCTCTAGTGCAGACCAGGGCTAGAACTCAAAATGTAGATGTGAGTCCAGGCCAGAAACATACATCAGGAATCAGGGGGTTAAAATATGTCTGCTTTCCCTGACCTTCCACTTAGCCATATTCTATCTGCAAGCTGCAACAAAGCAGACATTTTCTTTTCTGGTTAATTTCTTCAAAGTTACTAAATGCAGAATGAGACTCATGGTTTATCCTTAGTGGATAATATGTGAGGCTGCATTAAAGCACATCGCAATGTAATACCAAACTTAGTAATTCATCACTATAACTGGAGACAGTAGAGGTGAATGTGCTACAATGGATCGGGAACAGTAAACACATCACTTTCCCCAAAGCCAGAATTTTACTCAAGTAAAATTAGAATCCTATTTATTCAGCGAAGTAGCAGGAACTCTCATTCTATTATTTCCTACTGCTCTTAAAATGGCATGCTCTGTAACAAAGAGAAATCATGAAGGTACAAAAGATTTGGCATGCATTTAAGATTGTGACTGGGATACAAATACTAATAGTATTTTATTTTATTTTATTTCATTTTTATTTCATTTTAGTAATGGGTAACCTTATTCCCACTTCGGCAAATGAAAAAGGCTGTATCTAATAATTCAAATTTAGAACAAATAATTTTAAAGAGCCATATTAAATACAGGTTGAACCTGATCCAGGGCACTCTAGTCAGACCTAAGAGCCCTGGACCAAAGAGCCACAGTGGCAGACGCTGCCAGTGGCCAGAAACGGAGCTAGTTCGGCCGCCCAGGGGTTGAGAACCTGGTTGGTAGCTGGGAGCAGAGCCTTGCCAACAGCCCAGGGGCAGGAAGCCAGGCCATCGGGCCAGGAGTTGAGCCCTGCCAGCAGTCCAGGGGCAGGAAGCCTTCCAGTAGGCAATAGAGCCCAGTCGCTAGGCCAGCAGTGGAGCAGGAAGGGACTCCACTGGGAGGCTGATGCTCCCCCTCCCCCTTGGGAGAGCCTGGAGGCCTGACTTCCCCTGCTCCAGCAAACTCCCTTGTTCAGGATTGGAGAGGTCCTAAGGGTAAGGGACCAGGGAAGTCCAATCTGTGTAGTAATCCTCCTATATGTCTGGAGTCAAAATGGCATGTTTTAAGACCTTATATATACTGCCACAGTCTGTCAACCTAAGTTATGCAACTTTAATTAAGTGAATAATGTAGGTGAAGTGGGAATAGTTAGGTCTGCTTATCATAGTATCTTCACTGTGGCAAGTAAATAGCTGACACTCTCCCTTTGACTCCATTTACTCTTCTCATTTTGGTGCAGGACCAGAGTCAACAGGAGAGCACTCAGTGGTTGATTTATCACATTTATACTAGACTAGACATGATAAATTGACCCCTACTGGATTGATTGCTGCCCATTGGTCCAGCAGGTAGTGAAGACATGCCCTAGTAGGTCACAAATGTCCACAGAAAAGGTAGAGGACTAGATTGTTTTATTAAATTTTTGTTCTGCCTTAAAAAAATGCTCCAGCAGGAGCTTTAGGAAACATGATAGCATTAAAGCAGTCCTAGATGAGGGAATTTGCTGGACCAGGGGAGGTCTCCTGCCACAGTCCCCTCAGCCTGCCACTCTTCCTTGCTGCTGGTTTCTTTGGCCACACTACCAGATGGAAGACATGGCTGTCCCAGCCCCACTGTTGGCATGGTGGCATGCAACCCTGACCCCACTGCTGCGGCATCAGCCCCACTGCTGGGCCGGCACACAGCACCAATCCGACTACTAGGCTGCCATGCCCCCAGCTAGGCTGCCATGGTCCCAGCATTGCTGCTAGGCAGGCTGCCATGGCCCTGCTGCTGGGCTGCTGCAGCCTGGCTTTTCTGGCAACTGGGCAGCTGTGGCCATACCCAGTTGCCAGACTGGCATGCACAGGCCCCAGCTGGGTTGCTACAGCCCCAGTTGGGTGGCCCTGGCCTGCTGCCACTGCTAGGCTATCCTGGCTCCAGCGCCACTACCACCAACCTCACAGTGCATGGGGGGGTCTCAGCAGATGGCCCTCCTGTCTGGGGCTTGTTTGCCCAGGAACTTTCATGGTCCTGCTGGAGCATGAACACTGCTGGACCAGAGAGTTCCAGTTTAGGGAGGTGCAACCTGTATAATGCTTTCTGGAACATCCAGGAAGTCCAGCTATTGCACCCCCATAGGCATGTACAGCATATACCCGATCTTCTTGCAGATGGCCAGCTCTGAGGAAAGGCCCATGGCCAGGGAAATGGTACCTTCTCACTTCCTTTTGCATCCATGTAGCTTCTGGCACAGTTTTACCGATGCTGCTTGACTATCTCCTGGCAGCCCTCATCTCCTACCACTTTGAATTAAAATGCTGTTAAGCCAAGTACTGTAGTGAGAGCCTTCAAGGAGACTACTGTGTAGAAATTGATAAATTATGCTCTCAGAGTGTTGTGGGGATATGTTAAATAAGCAGTCCCACAGCACAAAACATGAAATACAGTTTATTGTGCAATTTCTGTTATGATGCTTGGCAGCAATTTCATTGAAATAAATTCAACACTGCTACTATTTTGGGAACACTTCCTTTTTCTGACTTCAGTTATGCAAAGACTAGTGATCCCCACTAACATAAGTACAGAGTTTACTCATAGACTTTAAGATCAGAAGGGACCATTATGATCATCTAGTCTGACCCCCTGCACAGTGCAGGCCACAAAATCTCACCCACCCCTCCTAGAATAATCCTCTCACCTATATCTCAGATATTGAAGCCTTCAAATACTTTGAAGACCCCAAGATGCAGAGAATCCTCTAGCTGTGATCTGTACCCCATGCTACAGAGGAAGGCGAAAAACCTCCAGGGCCTCTGCCAATCTACCCTGGAGGAAAATTCCTTCCCAACCCCAAATATGGCGATCAGCCACATGGTAAATCCCTATTTTCATTTGCTTAAAACTATCACAATGTTAATTGAGAGTCTGAATAAAATAGAGTGCATTTTCAAGATACTATTCATTTGAACATGTTTTGTGTGGGTTAGGGGGACGGTGTGTGAGAATGGCAACACAGGAATTGGAAATTTTCAGTTTTGATTGGCAAGATTTTTAACAACAGAAAGCTTTTTAGCAATTGTTGTTTATTTCTTCTAAAAAGACAATTTAAAAAATGAAACAACTTAGTTAGCTCTAAAGTGCCTGGTTTCTCTGAAGAATGAAATGGAATACAGGTGCTCACTAGAGCTTTTTGAAAAATAGAATTTATATTGTGTATAATTCTCTATTCTATTGTGAAATCTAACATTTCAAATTTGTTTTCATTTCTTCTGGATACAGTGTTCATTAATCCTATACCCTATTGCAGTGTTTCTCAAAAGTACCCCTTTTTTTAAAAAAAAATTATAAGTACCCCCAGTAACTACAGTTTTCTGACACACATTTTTTTTCTACTATTGCAACACATTTGTTTACAACTTAATCATAGCCAGGCAGGTGATGAAATTTTGGGGTGTAAAAAATACAAAAATAATAAAGTGCTGTAAAACTTAAAACAAAAATTCAGTTTTCTCCTAATTTCAGTTGTGCTGAAGTATGCCCCAGACTTCTCTCAAGTACCCCTAAGGGTACTCGTACCACTGGCTGAGAAACACTGACCTATTGGACTGGAATATGCCCTATCAAACAGCGATACATAGCAATGGAGAAGACTGAATACCAAATCTTGGGCTTTGCAGCTGACAATAATGGCTTCGTAGAGTCCTTGGCTTTGCTTCAACTAGCCCTGCTTCCTTTGGCAGGAAAGCACAGAGGCTAGATAGAGCTAATGTCACTGAAAGTGCTAAACAATTGCAAAAAAAATAAAATAAAATAGGGAGAGGCACAAGAAAGTGCCATCCACCCCTTGGTACTACCTAGGATAGCTGGAAAGAATTGCTGGAAGAACAAAAGGTAAAATGTTGCCCAGAATTGCAATTCTTCCTACATGTCCTGCAGTACCCTGCCCTAAAAACCTTCCCACTCCCTAGCTCATAATTTTAAATGAATTATTTATATTCAGGGCTCTTCTTATGCGTACACAGAATATGCAGCTGCATAGGGCACCTAAAAATTTGGGGCACTCCTGAGTCTTAGCGTATGTCTTGACTACCGCATTTTGTCGACGGAAGTTTTGTCGACAGATACTGTCAACAAAACTTCCGTCGACAAAGAGCGTCCAGACACATTGAGTTCTGTCGACAAAGCAAGCTGCTTTGTCGACAGAACTCCATAGTCTGGACGCAACGTTACAGGCAATAACACCTTCTGTCGACAGAGTTCTGTCAACAGAAGGTGTTATGCCTCGTAAAATGAGGTATACCAGCGTCGACAAAACTGCTGAGTTCTGTCAACGTTATGTCGACAGAACTCAGCGGTAGTGTAGACGCTGGTATAGTTTTGTCGACAAAAGTCCACTTTTGTCGACAAAACTAGGTAGTCTAGACACACCCTTAATGTCCACCCAGCCACCTCTTCTTATTGGTTCTGTGGCTGCTGCAGCCTGGTGAGTCTTCCTTTGGAGATAAGATAGTTAACTTAAAAGTGAAACAACCTTTTAGCAAACCTGTTAGCGAGGCATTGAACCTGTGAAAGAGCCATTCATGTGATAATGAAGTTGATTAATAGGTATATACTGTCAGTTTATTAATTTACTGTGTTAGTCTACAGAACCTTAGTTTAAAATTTATTTTACAAATATTAGTGTATTGCTGATGATTATATCATCCTATCTCTAGAAATTGCCCCTATTCTCCGGCATAGGGACACTAGTTTAATAGTACCATAAATCCTAAGGATGGCCCTGTTTACATTGATGTTTCATCCCAGAAGGAGCCTTCTTTTTAAATTAAATAAATAGGGGGAAAGGCAGAATTAAAGTAAACACACGAACACAATAGGGCAGTGTTTCTTCAAGTAGGCTGTGGGCCCACTCCGAGAAAGCAGCTAAAGGGCCACTTCAATTTGTTTACTTAACGGCTCCACAGCCACAGCGCGTCACAGCTCCCATTGGCTCAGATTTGTAGTTTGCAGCCAAGACAAGCCACGGGAAGCATCAGACTGTGTCATGCCACTTCCCACAGCTTCTCTTGGCTGAAAACAGTGAACTGGAGCCAATTGGAGCTGGAAGGCTTCATGGCTGCAGAGCCATTAAATAAACAAACTAGAGCAGCCCGGTTGCAGCTTTCTCAGAATGGGTCCACAGCTTACTTGAAGAAACTCTGCAATAGGGGATGAATAAAGTGCAATTTTTTTTTACATTCTTAACTGTTTATTAAACAACTCTTTTATTTAACCACCACAACTATATTATCTAGGGTAAAATAACTGGATCATTAACAGAGCATAGTACAGTAGACTTCCGATAATCCAGAACCCTTGGGACCTAGGTGGTGCCGGATTATCAGATATGCCAGACTATCAGAAGGTACTATAAAATGTTTTTTTAAATATATATATATATATATATATATTGCATATAAAGTGTGTTTAATCCTTTTTATTGTAACACAAGCACTATCCAGTGTCACACAAAGCCAGTGGCAGACTGACTCAGTACAGTCCGGTTTTGCTCTGGTCAGCTGCTGCCGCTGCTGCCTTGTGACTCATTTTTTGCCAAAGCTCACTCACTAGCTCTTGCCATTTTGATGCCAGACTATTGTGAGTGCCGAACAATTGGATGCTGGACTATTAGAGTTTTACTATAATAATAATAGACAGCATTGTTCTACACTTATGGTTGAGTAGTAGTGAATACTGAAGCTGGCCCTAAAAATCACTGTTCCATTTGTCTTTTTTAAGGCAATTAATTTTCGGTGTGTATGTATATTTATACAGGTCTTTGAGGACCTGAGGGGGGGGGGATATATATATATATATTTTTTCCCCCCAAAGTCCTCAAAGATTTCTTTTTATCTCAGTTTGTGAATGGTTATTGGCACTGAGCTGCTGAAGTTTAGTTCCTAGCAAGTTATTTTGCTATCTTAAATTGTTTACATTTTAATTATGTAATTTTATTAAAAATTATGACTAGATTATGAGCACATCATCAGTTATAAAGAACTCATATTCTAAAGGACCTTAGCTCACCTCTGGTATGCAATACATTCATCAAATAACTTCTTGATACTTGATACTAATCATCATGGCCGTATTGTGACACTCTTACACTGATTAGTAACTTATTTCATAAGTAACCCCAGTGAAATAAGTGGGACCACATGGGGAATAAGTTCAATGTGTGTAAGCGTATCACAATCTGACCCATCTTTATTTGTCTTTGCCCCCCAGAGCTCCACCTCTTCCACTTTTTTTTAAATGCTGCCTGATATGTCATATCTATTGTGACCTAAATTTAATTTGCTGCTCATATGTAAGATTGAAGAAGTACCTGAGGGGACAAATCCAGGTAATTCCAAGCATGTCTCCAACATTCTGATGTAGAGCTATTGGAGACCATCTAAACAGAATTTGGAAGGAGTTTTTGGATATTTAAAATTAGTCTTCCAATATAAATAAAGATATGTGTAAACTTAAGGAAGAAAAAAAATCCTCAAAGCCTAAGGAAGGCTTGATTCTTGGTCATCAAAAGTCAAATTGGACATTGGTATAAATGGACATCCTGTTATATTGAAAGACTCTGAAATCTGAGGTAGTCCTGACTAGCCTGTGAGAGAAGGCTATTTCTTCCAGTGTGGGTAATTCACACATAGAATTAGCCAAAAAACAAAAAACTATGAAAATTAGTTGCTATTTTTCAGTTGGTTTACCCACAAGCTAGTTGTAGTTCCCAACCAACAATGCTTTCAGTAGCATTTTTTATATTTGTCACTTTCAGAATAATATTCTGAGACTCTGTAAAAATACTCCTCTCTTTTACCGGAAAGGAAATGGTTTAGGAGAATTACATGAATTCTTGCTGGCTGGTGTCCCTGGAAAATAAATGATGTGCTTCGAGAAAGGTATAGGTTACTACCTGAGCACAAGATTATGAGCACACAGTAGACTTCAGTTTTCCTTCAAGTTCTATAGTGTAGTTCATTAGATCCACTGTAGAGATGAACAACCTTAAAATACAAGGAAAAACTTAAAAAACAACAATAGTCTGAGATTCTGTAAAAAATACTCCTCTGTTTTACCCAAAAGGAAATGGTTTAGGAGAATTGTAGATGGTATCATGATCTTTCGTGGGCAAAACCCACTTCAGATGACTGGTGGGTTTTGTCCACGAAAGCTCATGATACCATCTACATGTTTTGTTAGTCTTTAAGGTACTACTAGACTATTAGTTGTTTAAGTTTTTCCTGTTACAGACTAACTCTGTTACCCCTCAAAGCTTTTGAAAACATAAGCACACTTACATCTTCTAATATAAACTGCTGAATATATGGATATGTTATTTACAAAAAAAACCAAAACAAAACAAAACACCATATTGCTTTTCTTTATCTCCATGTAGTTGTCTATAAATGATGAAAATTGGAGGGAATTGCCAGAAATGCTAATAAAAAGGTTGAGTAATACTGTAGTATTCATTCTATCTGTCATGTTGCTTGTGTCAGGCAGAAATATTGTTATATTAAATCACAGTCCATATTTTGTATGCAATTCCTTTTCATGAATAAATCTAATATAAAAAGAAACTTAGTGTAACCATTAATGGCTGTTCTATACACTGTTTTGCTTTCAGGCATGTATGTACATGTGTGTCCATCCATAAAATAGGGATTTCAAGGATGCCTCAAGGTGTGGCAAAGGGCACCTCAATATCTTTGTATATTAGTGGCCAATGGTTAAAAAATGAAAGCATTAATAATACAAAATATTTGATGTAATCCATCTTAACATCTCTTTCAAAGCCATTATGGGTGTATTGCCTCAGTCTGTATGGAGCAATGATGAAGCTTGCTAATATGGGTATAGGGGTATGTTGTCCTTTTGGCGTGCCTTGTTCACTTACATTATGTGCATAATTTCCATTCACATTACCATGACAAGTCTTTTTTTCCCTTTAGGAAGGGCAGTGTGACTTTAAGGAAGCAAAGCTCTGTTACTCCACCTAATGGAAAGAGATCAGCCCCAGTAAAGCAAATATTGTACAGTAGATATTGAACCAATGTGGAGTTTGTTGTATGCATGCAGGCATCTCTTACTGTCTTGTGAGGGACATTCCATTAGGGCTTGCACAGTCATGTATCTTCATGAATATCATACAGGACTTAACTCCAGATGTTTGTAAAGTATATTCAAGGAACTTGCATTTCTTCCAGCTGTGAGTATCTGTATTTCTTTCAACAAGCGCTTCCCAAGCTTTTGAAAAATGAACAGTGCTTCAAGAAACCCTGTGCATCAGGACTCTCTTCATTTCTATAACTCCACTATGTATTAAAGACCTTCACAACTTAATGTATATGAATATATTGCCACACCACACCCTACCTATGGTTCATCACTCACACTGTCCTTCTCTGTGAGAAATTTTTTAGAACTTCATATTATAAGAATTCCCCACCTTTCTCTCATGCTCTGAACTAGTACTTTATTGAAGCAGTTAACAATATCAAGACTTTAAGACATCTGAGTTAACACCAGTTGAAATAAATGGGGCATGTTGTACCTCACGGCTATTGTTTTAAACACTGTGCAAACTCAAACTTGTTTCATATTTTACAATTTTTTTCACAGCCATCTGAGATGGAAGTCAAACTCAAACAGTTTTAATGGGACCAAATCACTGAATGTGGATAATCTCCAACCAAGAATATTAAAAGAAGTTGCACGTGAAATTGCAAACCCAATGAAAGGGTTTTTAATGAAACCATAAACTTAAGGGGTTAGATTGTTTCACTGTAGAATTGCTAAGAAAGTACATGTAACCCCCCTCTTTCCGCCCTGGGTTACTTGGGAACAGGCATGCTCATCTGTGTATGTGGGCACCTGATATTTTTAATATTAAAGGAGATCCTGAGTATCCCAGTGGTGATGTTGAATAGTTGGGGATTCAGAATCTACCCCTTTGCTGCAGTCCCTTGCTTCTAAAGGAATATAAAAATGGTGGTACCTTGTCTGGCTGGCCCCTGTGCACACCTAATTGTGTGCCTTGGGAGCTTCCAGGAATAAACTTATTCCAGTAATAATCTGGATCTAACTTCAAAACAACAATTGTAAATAATTGAATAAATTAGAATTAACAGGCCTTTATCTAACCACTTAAAGAAACAGGGTTTAGCAAACTAAAAGTAAATAAAATCAATTAACAAAGTATACAGAAATAAAGGAAACTTATCTAACTGGAATTTACCCGGCCACCATTTATCCCATCCCAGAGTGTGCACTTGTCTGGATCCCAGGGTTTGCTTGAAGACCTGTGGCTGGAGTGGAGACAGCACTGTGCAGGCTGTATGTGTCGGTCCAGGCAATGCAACAAGCTACACAATCCCTCTGACCCCACCAAATGCCAGCAGCATTGGTTCACTGGGCAGATCACTCATTCAGTCTGTCTTCTGTGCTCTCTCCCAGACAGCACTTTCCCAGACATCCACAGTTACTCACAGTACCTTCTATGAAGACTCACAGGCACAACCAGAGCATCTCCCCTCCGGGGTCATTCACCAATAGCCGCTGAAGCAGCCTGCTAGATCAAAGCCCCAGCAGGCTCTCAGCAGCAGGCTGTAGCTTCCTCCAGCAGTTCCTGAACTGGAAAAGGCACCATACCAGAAATTTGGCTCCTCTCTCCAGAATGGATCCCACCAACTCTCTCCCTGCACTGCCTGGAAGAGAACAACAGTTTCCCTCCTTTTCCCTAAATCATCATGGGAGTTGTTGTCTCTATGACTAGACTGCAGTACAAAGGATCCTCCCAGTAAAAGTCAGAAGCTCCAGTAGTGAAAGGGGGCCTACATATATATTTTAAAGAAAGGGAGGGAAAAGTGAGCCAGAAAACTACAGTCCTGTTGGTTTGACCTCAATTATATGCAAGATCTTGGAACAAATTTTGAAACAAAAAAGTTAAGTACATAGAGGTAAATGGTAATTGGAATAAAATATAACAAGATTTTACATTGTTCCAGACCAACCTGAATTCTTTCTTTAACTTTTTAGACAATGTAAATTCAGTAGATCTAATCTGCTTGGATTTCAGTAAGGTATTTGATACAGTTCCACATGGTAAATTATTAGTTATATTGGAGAAAATGAGGAATAATATGAGAATTGAAAGATGAATAAGGAGCTGTTAAAGGGGGGACTAAAATGGGCGATGCTGAATAATAAACTGTCAAACTCAGGGAGGTTACTCAGGGACCTGTCTCAGGGCCAATCTTATTTCACATTTTCATTAATGACCTTGGCACAAGATGTGGGAGCGTGCTAATAAAATTTGTGGATGACACAAGTTGGGAGCTACTGCCAAGTGGAGGAAGACCAGAATATCATGCAAGAAGTAATGTATGACCTTGAAAACTGGAGCAACAGAAATTAGATTAAATGTAATACAGATTGAACCTCCTTGCTCTGGCATCCTGGGGACCAGAGTGGTCCTGAACAAGGGAATTTGCTGCACCACTGGAGGCCAGGGGTCCAGGCTCTCTTAAGGCTCCCCTCCTGATTGCTGCCCTGGGAGAACCTGTAGACCTGACCTCCTCTGGCTTTGCTACCCCCATGCCACTTGTGGTGCTCTGCTTGCTGCCCTCAGCCCTGTGCATGGTAGCAGCTGCTCCTGGGGTTCCCTGACCCCGGCCCAGTGTGGTGGCAGTGCAGTGGTGGCAGTAGCAGCAGCTGTTCCCAGAGTGCCCCAGCACTGCAGGTGGAGGTGGCAACATCTATTCCTGGCCCCTTGTGGTGGTGTCAGCAGCAGCTGTAGCAGCTTCTCCTGGTGCACCAGCCCCACACATGGTAGAGGTGGTGGCAGTAGCTGTAGCAGCTACTCCCGGGGTACCCCAACCCCATGTGTAGCTCAGCAGCAGCTGGTGGATTCCTCAACCCTGGCCCCATGTGCAGCGGGTAGCAGCTGCTCCTGGGGCTCTTTACCCCCAGATTACTACCTCTGCAGGCTGCAGCTGACCAGACTGGCTACACTCCCAGCTGCTCTCAACCTCTGCAGCTGGGGCTATCTGGTCTAGAAATATCTGTGGTCCTGCTGGATCATGTTGCCAGACAAGGGATTGTCGTATGAGAGAGATTCAACCTATCGTGAAAAGTGCAAAGTCATGCACTTAAGTACTAGCAACAAGAATTTTTGCTGTAAGCAAGAGGTTTATTAGTAGGCAACTACAGTATTGTGTACTTTCCCTCACTCCTTGATAGTGAGGTGGATGGGAAGAAGAGCACACAATGTCCCAGTAAGAACAGCAGTTAAACCCTCCCCGCTGCCCTTCCAAATGGCACCCTTTCTACAGAGTAGGAAGAAGGCCTGGGTGTATTGGTTGATCACAGAATGCCTGTGAGCCTCCCATGTGGCCATGAACAAGGCTAATGCAATCCTAGGATGCGTCAAATGAGACATTTCTAGTAGAGTTATATTATACAATGATTAGTCCTGACTAACAAATTATACTGAGAGAGAGAGTATCATGAGCTTCCTTGGGAAAAACCCACTCCTTCCCATTCAAGCTCATCTCATCTGAAGAAGTGGATTAGTCTCAAAGTTGCCACAAGACTGCTCATTGTCTTTAAAGTTACAGAATAACTTGGCTACCCCTCTGAGACTTTTATATTATACAAGTGAGACCTCATCTGGGACACAATGTCTGTGATGGGGCACATGCCCTACACTGGTCCTTTAAGGGGTTAAAATCCAATCCAGGAGTGGTGGAACTGTGAAGCCAGCTGCTGTGGCAGATAGTTCAAGTGCTTCTTCCTGGGCTTCAGAAGAATGGGTTTTGTTTTTACACTTGATAGTGGCAGCTACCTCCCAAAGGCAGGAAATCTGTGATTTTGGACAGTTTTTATAAGTAGAAGCCTATAGAGGCAAGGTATTTAAGGTCTCTTGCAGACCCCCCCACCTTCTGCAACCAGAGTGCCAGAGCGGTGAATAGCCCTGACAAACACTTTACATATAAATGATTGCATATGGGCTTTTGGCATATTTTTTTCTGCCACAGGCTTTAAAAACTATATTGATCAATGTAAGTTGAAGGAAAAGACAGGCAAAAGTATTGTTACAATATTTCATGTTTGAATCTTCATTATTTTAGTAGTGGTAACTAGCTGGTGAAGTGATACACAACTTAAGAACTCAAGTAATAATTATTGTATATGAAGTTAGTCATAGTGAATCTTTGTATGTAACCATAAAGGCATATTTCTGATAGAGACCTAGTATTTAACATCAGTGGTGACTTTTGCGGGCCTTAAATGAGAAGGCACAAATATTTAATGGTTACCTTTAATTAGTTTGTGCTGGGAATACAAAGGATAAGAACTATCCCCTTTTTTGGCCCCTAGTATGAATTCATTTTTCCTATGACCCTAAGGATTATTCCAAGAAACTGAAAGCTAATACAAGTACACACAACCACCTTTCCTACTGCCTAATTAAAATAACACATACAAGTTCTTTTCTTCAGTTATGTCTTCTTTGTTAATAAAGCTAAATCCTTCCTGAATTAAATTCATTTACAAAGAGAACCTTAAGTATTCCGCATGGACTTGGTTGCTCTTACTGTTCCTCTCTTAGGATGGTCAGTCCACATCCTATCTCTTCTCTAGAAAGTCATTTTCTTTTTTATATGCATGAAGTATAATAAGTTACTTACTTCACTAACTTTTTGGAACACACCTAATTCTTTCCCAATAAGCACAAAAATCTGATAAATGGGAAATGTACTTCAGAGGATCACTTCCAATCTGTTGAAGCAGGTTTAAAAACAAAACAAAACAAAACAAAAAACAAAACAAAAATGATAGAACTTTCTTCAATGAATAGACTCCATTTATTGTTTAATCTTTAAGATGAACTAATAATGAGTTGGATAAATATGGACTCTGGGTGACAATTGTAGTCTTTTTAATTGATATTTTATATAATATTTTCTCTCTAAGATTAGGAAAAAATTGCTTACGTGGCATTTTTGGTAGATAGACCAAGATTTTGTCCACGCCTTTTATGCTGAATTTTGTAGAATTTAATTCATATTAGTTATAGGAAAAAACTGAGTTATGTGCTAAAGCTATATAATTTATGTAATTGTTGTTTTATAATGAATTCTAAACTGGAAACATTCTAGAGTATTATAATAATTCAATGCACGTTTTAAAATGCACATTTTAAAATGCAGCCATAAAAAATAAAAATGAAGTTGGGTCAGCTGTCAAAAGTGATCATCCAGGATGAGAACAATATAATTGCTTATTCTTCGGATGACAGCACAAAGATTATGGTGGGTGGTTTAGTTTGCAAACCACATTTGCAGTTGTGTTAATTGGGTTTGTACACTTTAGAACAGATAAGAATCTCATTCATGAGGACAGGACAGAGCTACTGAAGAAGACTGTTCCTTTGCAGTAGGTGCAGGTGGACAGATCTAGCAGAAATGGGTTTTGTCCTTACCAACTGTTTATAGATGTCATCAACAATCCTGATTTGTTAGCTGTTCAAGTGAAATGAACACAGTGTCATAACAACACAGTCCATTGGCAAATCTCCTTGGAATCCATTTCTAGAATATAGTAGGCAACACTGGTGCCAGAAATGGGATTGCCAGAGGGCCAGCCCTGCCCTTTTTAATAAAAAAAATTGTGTCTCCTGCAGATTTTTTCCCCCCCAACAGAATAACAGATTCCATAATTCTATCTTTTGCCTTACCAAGGCTGCAATGGTGCCAGAAAAGAAGGCAGCTGGCTTGGAGCATTGAGACAGTGGGGGACACTTTTGGCTTATTTCCTTTCCCCTTCCTTCTACAAATGTTTTGGCACCATTGGTTATCAGAAATGAATTGGACACATAAGCAAGTGGCTAATCAAGAGCAGATCAATATTCTGGAAGATCATGATCATGATCATGGCTTATAAGAAGGGGAAGACAACTGGCCATTTCTCTTCCATACTGCCTTAACTCAGACATAATGCTGTCTTTTCTAGGGCTGTGTCTAGACTGGCAAGTTTTTCCACAAAATCAGTTGCTTTTGTGGAAAAACTTCCCAGCTGTCTACACTGGCCACTTGAATTTCCGCAAGAACACTGAAGATCTCATGTAAGAAATCAGTGCTTCTTTTGGAAATACTATGCTGCTCCTGTTCGGGCAAAAGTCCGTTTGCACAAAGCTTTTGGGAAAAAGGGCCAGTGTAGACAGCTCAGATTTGTTTTGTGCAAAAAAGCCTCGATCACGAAAATGGCTTTTTCGGAAAAGCGTCCGTGCCAATCTAGACGCTCTTTTCTGCAAATGCTTTTAACAGAAAACTTTTTCGTTAAAAGCATTTGTGGAAAATCATGCCAGTCTAGACATAGCCAAGGAGATTAGAGGTAGTTAACATGTGAGTTGCAACTCTCAAAAGCATACCCACAGACAGAGACAAACACCTACAGGATCTATATAAAGCATTCTTAAAATTAAAATACCCACCCAGAGAGGTGTAAAAAATATTGATGAACTCAAATGAGTCCCCAGATATCAGCTTCTTCAAGATAGACCCAACAAATAAAACAACAGGACACCACTTGTCATCACTTACAGCCCCCAACTTAAACCTCTTCAACACATTATCAACAATCTACAACCTATCCTGGAAAATGATCTCTCACAGGTCTTGGGTGACAGGCCAATCCTCACCTACAGGCAACCCCTCAACCTCAAACAAATTCTTTCCAGTAACCACACAGCACACCTCCACTATACTCATTCCAGGAATCCACCCCGCAATCAACACCAATGCCAGGTCTGTCCACACATCTATATAAGTGACATAATCAGAGGACATAACCACATAAACTACCACCTCAGAGGTTCATATGACTGCACATCCACCAATGTGATCTATGTCATCAAGTACCAGCAATGCCCCTCTGCCATGTATATTCACCAAACTGGACAGTCTCTGTGAGAAAAGATTAATGGACACAAATCTGATATTTGAGAAGGTAACACACAAAAAACCTGTTGGGGAACATTTTAACTTTCCTGGGCACTCCTTAATAGATCTCAAAGTCAGGGGCGGATATAGGGCAGGGTGAACGGGGTGGCCGCCCTGGGCCCTGCGCATGCGCCGTGGCGCCGCTGTGCATGAGTATGGCGTCACTGCGCATGCGCCATGGCAAAGGGGGGTCCCGCGGAATTATGCTGCCCAGGGCCCCGCAAAACGGTCATCTGCCCCTACTCAAAGTTACCATATTATTACAATCCAATATAAAAAAAACAGCTTGAAAGGAAGGCTGCAGAACTTAATTTCATTTACTAGTTTGATACCTACAACAGAGGTTTAAACAAAGATCTTCCGTGGATGGCCCACATCCTAATGACATAAAAGACCAAGCACGTGGTACTTAAGAGCACTTAGTACCCACTCTACCAGCTTCATTTAGCATGGGCATTCTGAAAATTTTTTCTCTTTTTTTCCTTCTTTTTCCTTCTCTTCCCTTCCTCCTCCATCCCCTCTCTTTTTCTGCTATTTATTTGGAAACTAGATCCCTTAACTCCATTCATCTGAAGAAGTGGCTTGTGCCCACAAAAGCTCATGATATCATTTACATTTTGTGCTAGTCTCTAAGGTGCTGCAAGACTATTTGTTATTTTTCAAGTTTTTTGAGTTAGGGTACAGCTAGACTGTGGGGGGGGTTCGGGATACCTCCGATATCCCGAAAAAACTCCACTGCGTCCAGAGAACATGTTTGCTCTTCTGCTTTTTTTTTTGCAGAAGAGCAAATGCACTCTTTTGGAAGCCCCTGTATTCCTCATTCTACGGGAAAGAAGGGGGCTTCTGAAAGAGGATTTTTTTCCGACATTTGGCCCGTCTAGACTGGGTCAAAAGCCTCTTCCGACAAAAAAATTGGAAATACGCTCCACGTTTTGCATACCTTTTTCAAACATAAACTTGTAGTCCAGCCGTACCCTTAACAAAGCTACCCCTCTGAAACCATAGTAAAACTGTTAGCCTTTAAGATGCCACAGGACTCCTTATTGGTTTTGCTGAAACAGACTAACATGGTTATCTCTGAAACCTGTCCTTAAAATGTGTGGAAAGATAAGCAAGCAGAATTTCCATATTCAATTATCACCTTATCATCATAGAATCATAGAATACTAGGACTGGAAGGGACATCAAAAGGTCATCGAGTCCAGTCCCCTGTCCTCATGGCAGGACCCAGTACTGACTAGACCATCCCTGATAGACATTTATGTAACCTACTCTTAAATATCTCCAAAGATGGAGATTCCACAACCTCCCTGGGCAATTTATTCCAGTGTTTAATGACCTTGACAGGAACTTTTTCCTAATGTCCAACCTAAACCTCTCTTGCTGCAGTTTAAGCCCATTGCTTCTTGTTCTATCCTCAGAGGCCAGGAAGAACAATTTTTCTCCCTCCTCCTTGTGACACCCTTTTAGATTCCTAAAAGCCGCTATCATGTCCCCTCTCAGTCTTCTCTTTTCCAAACTAAACAAGCCCAGTTTTTTCAGTCTTCCTTCATAGATCATGTTCTCTAGACCTTTAATCATTCTTGTTATTCTTCTCTGAACCTTCTCCAATTTCTCCACATCTTTCTTGAAATGTGGTGCCCAGAACTGGACACAATATTCCAACTGAGGCCTAATCAGCACTAAGTAGAGCAGAAGAATGACTTCTCGTGTCTTGCTCACAACACACCTGTTAGTGCATCCCAGAATCATGTTTGCCTTTTTTGCAAACAGCGTCACACAGTTGATTCATATCCCTTTCTGCTGTACTCCTTCCTTGGCAGTCCCTTCCCATTCTGTATGTGTGAAACTGATTACTCCTTCCTAAGTGGAGCACTTTGCATTTGTCCTTATTGAACTTCATCCTGTTTACCTCAGTCCGTTTGTCCAATTTGTCCAGATCATTTTGAATTATGACCCTATCCTCCAAAGCAGTTGCCACTTCTCCCAGCTTGGTATCATCTGCAAACTTAATAAGCATACTCTCTATGCAGATATCGAAATCATTGATGAAGATATTGAACAGAACCGGTCCCAAAACAGACTCGCATGGATCTCCACTTATACCTTTTCAGCAGGATTGTGAACTCTCTGAGAACAGCTATCCAGCCAGTTATGCACCCACCTTATAGTAGTCCCATTTAAGTTGTATTTTATTGATGAGTATCATGTGAGATCAACTTCCTTACTAAAATCTAGGTATACCACCTCCACTGCTTCTCCCCTATCCACAAGACTCATCCTATCAAAGAAAACTATCAGATTGATTTGACATGATTTGTTCTTTACAAATCCATGTTGGCTGTTCCCTATCACCTTATTATCTTTCAAGTGTTTGCAGATGAATTCCTTAATTACTTGCTCAATTATCTTTCCTAGCACAGAAGTTAAACTGACTGGCCTGGGTTCTTCTTATTTCCCTCTTTATAGATGGGCACTATATTTGCCCTTTTCCAGTCTATTGGAATCTCTCCTGTCTTCCATGATTTTCCAAAGATGATAGCTAAAGGCTCAGATACCTCCTCTATCAGCTCCTTGAGTATTCTAGGATACATTTCATCAGGCCCTGGTGACTTGCAGATGCCTAACTTTTCTAACTGATTTTTAACTTGTTCTTTTTTTATTTTATCTTCTAAACCTAACCCCTTCCCATTAGCATTCACTATGTTATCAAGACCACAGTTAGCCAGAATATTTAAGCAATTGCTTCAAAATCAATGGGACTTCAGGGTTGTTTATATGGTGCCTTAGCGTGGACCATGGGGTTATGTCTATACTACAAAGAAAATAGAAGCTGACACTGTTGATCTTCCAGGGTTCAAATTAATGCGTCTACTAAAGAATTCTAATTCAAACTGAGAGGGGCACTCCAGTTGATGCTGGTAGTGTTGCTTCCAGGATGAGTAAGGGAATTCGAAGGGATAGTGTTCTCCTTTTAACTTCCTGCAGTGTGGACAGTGCCAGAAGTCGAGTTAAGGAACTTCGACTTCTGCAATTATTAACATAGCTGAAGTTGCGTATCTTACTTCAACCTTATCACATCGTGTAGACATAACTTGGAGGTGTGATTTATAGAGTGTTAATTTGTTGCTTTCTAACTGCCCTCCCCCTCCCCAAAACAATATTGGTGCAAATTAAAAGGTACTTTGTTCACAAACAAACAGGACTGCCTGCATGCAAACTAGGTAACTTTTAGTTTGCATCAGAAGGGTCCAAATGCAGCATGTTAGTGCGCTATATAATTCAGACCCCACAGTCTGGACTCTGAGACCAAGTAGACAAGCTTTTAAGCACATATTTAATGTTAAATACATCGGCACTTTTCTGAACAGTAGCCCAGCATTTCACACTCATTGGGTTTCAACAAGTATATCCCCTGATTCTCGTAACTCAGACAAAATAAAAGTTACTACAGAAATGACCACTATCCATTACTTCTCTTTATTGCACACAATTTCTGTTTCTGCTTGGTACTGAATGCAATCTCCATTATTGCTATCCCACCGGTCTCATTCCTCTTTGTGTTGTGGTGATTGTCCATATGCTGTAGTCAGGTAAGCAAAGAGGAATAGCGGTGTATAAGATAAAGGAGAGAAACACTAAAAAACACCTTTGGCTGTATGACCTCCTAGGGTCTTTTCCAAGCCTATAGAAATCTAAAATCAGTCTATGATTTTAAGTGCTCTACATTCACTGATATCAAGAAATTGAAAGTTATATTTTCCACAGCAGCTGTAATTCTGCTCTTTTATTCTTTGTGTAGAATTTTGTATTGCTCTGCACAGTACTGATGTTAATGTCATATAATATAGAACACAAGTGTCACGTAAGTGAGTTATGGTTGCTTTCATTTTTATATCTCCCAGGTTTTCTTTGAGAACTCACTTTCATAAATTCATCAATTTTATGGACATGCTTGTCCTCAAATCTGCAGTTAGGATACTTTGTGTTAAGTGTTATGTTAATGAGTGTATTTTCTCCCAGGTTTATTTTACCTGTGCTACTTGTTTAATAAAACACAGTGCATTCAAATATGACATGATATATTTTTTGTTTACTTTCAGTTGCTGCATTGGAATCAAGCTACATTAATGTACAACTCTGCTAAACTGAATTTCAAATTCCAAGGTGTTGAAGTTGTATTCCTTGATATTGGGGTCCAAAATTTACATGTTTATGGTTTAAAGCAATTATTTATGCTGCACTTAATGTGAGCACAGAGTGCTCAAAATTGACACACAGTATTTTTAATTTATATCTAAGGAAAATATGAACCTATTTCATAGTGTTTTAGCTCAAATCTGAAAAACAAGTTTCCAAATATTTGCTGCTTAGCCAGTTCAGTGCATCATGCCTGCAATGTCTTTTATACAAGATAAATAAAATCAAAGTTTCTCAATTAATTATGTTTTTCACAATTTCACTGACAGACAAATTGATTTAGTTTTACACTCAATTTGATTTTGTCTTGGCCAGCAAACAACTCAGTTAGTGAATAAAGAAAGGTGGTTTGAGCAGGGCTTTAATTAATTTCATTGAATTATTCCTCAAATGCAGTGTACCCTGAAGAAAAATTCCTCCAACTATTTTCAATAGGTTGTTTATCAAAGTAATTATTTTCTTTAGGGAATTTCTTAGAATTTTCTCCTCATGTATGCGAAGGTTACAAATGCTGACTTTTGCTTTCACAACCTTGCAGAAACCCTTTGTGTCGAACAATTTGCTCTTGCTGTTAATAAAAATTGTATTACTGAAAATAAATGTATTGTAGCTTAGGTGTTTTGGTTAATAAATCTTGCAACAAATAAAGACATTGGTAGAGCCTCTATTGAACTATTCTATCTGCAGTACAGCAGTTTATGAAGGATGCAGGATCTATAGACATATGTTGCTAAGTGCATAGTGCAGGAGGTGGTACAGAACTTTGAAATTGCACCACTTGGTTCAAAAATATAATACAACAGATTTGAACCTAAATTATTTTAAAAATCTGTTTTGTATAGTGTCACATGCCATCTGCCCGATAATGTTGTATGAGAATGGCACAATGCTCTAACAAAGCACAAAACGAAATTTCTCTAAGAAAATATTAAGATTATAATGTCCAATAAATAAATCAGTAATGAGTGGTAATCCACAGGTAATAATAAAATCAATATAATGTTTCTCTCATATAATTATATTATAATGAATCAAGAAAGCAGTTCAGGGAGATCCCATTTGAGCAAGCCATTAAAAGATTCATTGAAGATTATCCTCTGTTAATATGTTTTTATTACCTTTTACAGTTTACAGTTTTTTGTAAGAACTATCTACTATAAAATAGAAGTCCTTCATCATCGTCTCAGGATGTGTGAGGGGGGTGAATCATCTGGAATCTCCCCCTCTTCATGCAGAGGCTGAGACAGAATGGATGAAGATCTGCATCCAAACACAATGTATCCTGGACCCTGGAGTGCTTTCTTAGCTATTTCAGAGGAAATAGGGTAAGAAAGAATATGTATTAAACCAAGGCCTGAGGGTCACTGGCTGATTGATATAGTTCACTGATTCAGAGTTAATTCTGAATTTCACATTCAATAGTAATTGCAAATTGCATTGTGAAGGTTAGTTACGTAAATCATCCAATTAAGAAATAGCAAAGATATCAGATGACTTATAAAAATAGAAAAAAAATACAGCACAATTTGGAATAGGAAATGCTATTAATTTGCAAATTCATAAACAATATTCAGACCAAAAACCATCTGAGGAGGAAATGCACACATGATTTGTTTTTTAACTTAACAAACACATCAGAGAACTTTTCAGTCTTTTCACAAACGGATTGAAAACCTACATTGGTTGGCCATTTTATTCACTGAAAATTAGTCTCTCAACTCTGATCATTTAATACCTTGGCTATAACTTGTTTCAGCAATGGAAAAGACATGCAAAGTTATAAAAATTTCTAGCATGTGTGTGAAAAAGCTTGCTTAGCATGTTTCATAATACATTAGGGTATGTCTACACTACCCTCCTAATTCAAAATAGGAGGGTAATGGAGGCGTACCGCAATTGCAAATGAAGCCCGGGATTTGAATTTCCCGGGCTTCATTTGCATAAGCGGGGCTCCGCCATTTTTAAATCCCCGCTCGTTCGAACCCTGTGCCGCGCGGCTACACGCGGCACGAACTAGGTAGTTCGAACTAGGCTTCGAATGAGGAGTAACGGTAGTTTGAACTAGGAAGCCTAGTTCAGCAGAAAAGGACCAGGGGCTTACAGTGGATGAGAAGCAAGATATGAGTCAACAGTGTGCCCTTGTAGCCAAATAGGCTAATGGCATATTAGAAGGAGCATTTCCAACAGATCTGGAGAAGTTATTATTCCCCTTTATTCAGTACTGGTGAGGCCACATCTGGAGTATTGCGTCCAGTTCTGGGCCCCCCTCCCCACTATAGGAAGGATGTGCACACATTGGAGAGGGTCCAGTGAAGGGCAACCAAAATGATTAGGGAGCTGGAGCACATGACCTACAAGGAGAGGGTGAGGGATTTGGGCTTATTTAGTTTTCAGAAGAGAAGAGTGGCAGGAGGAAGGGGAAATTTGATCGCAGCCTTCAATTTCCTGAAGGGAGACTCCAAAGAGGATGGAGAGAGGCTGTTCTCAGTAGTGACGGATGGCAGAACAAGAAGCAATGGTCTCAAGTTACAGTGGGGGACGTCTAGGTTGGATATTAGAAAAAAACTATTTCACTAGTAGAGTGGTGAAGCACTGGAATGGGTTACCTAGGGAGGTGGTGGAATCTCCATCCCTAGAGGTTTTTAAGTCCCAGTTTGAGAAAGCCCTGGCTGGGATGATTTGGTTGGGGTTGGTCCTACTTTGGGCACAATTACCTTCTGAGGTCTCTTCCAGTCCTACGATTCTACAAACAGGCTTTGTGGACTTGTGGGACATCTTTGTCAATTTCAATAAATATTTTCATTAAATGCTGCCAAATTTTGTAGGACAGAATTTTAATAGGTCTGGTGGCATTTTTCTTTTCTTTCCTTAACATTAATATCCATTCATGTTTCATTATTCTACTGTGGAGTGTTGAGGAGGAGGGAAGAGGAAAACCCATCTGTTCATATGTTCTTTATAATTTCTATGTGTGTTCTGTTTTTTCCATGATCCTTTCAATATCTGTCAACTTCTTTTCAGTGTTAACTTTTCAGATATTTTGTGGAAATTGAATATCTTACATTTACTGGCATACTTCTGGGACTGTGTTCCTTCTCTGTATTCTTGGGACCACATTCCTATGTATTACTTACAGCTCAAAAGAAGAACTTGATTCTCAGCTTCAACTTGTCCTTTCCCTTAATATTCAACAGTCTATTCTACCATTTCCTTTCCTTTTCTCAGTGTTATTTTCAAGATTGCCCTGTAATCAGTCGGGTAACATTTAATATATTTTCCCTCAGGCAAGCAGTAATTCTTGCTTATTACCACAAGGTTACATATTTTAACTTTCAATAAAGAATGCTGACAACATTATTTCTGCTGCTCAAGTTTTGCATGGTGAGCAGTATAAAATAACTTTTACCTTGTGGCATCCTCAGTGTATGTATCCATAATGGCATAGCTAGTATTTTTTGTATGGGGTGACTTTTACTTTTACAGGTGATTCTCCTCTTGCTGTACATATCTGAATAGAAGCCAAGTATAGCTGATTTCTAAAAGTGATGAAAATGAAATGCAAGAGTTTAATGAAATGGAGAGTAAGCCATGATTGTATAACTTTTTGTAATTATAATCGACCTGTATAGTTGTATCAGTTTATCTTAAGCTACTTACTATATAAGTATGTCTACACTTGCTTCCTAGTCAGAACTAGGGATGCAAATGTAGCATACAGAAGTTGCTAATGAAGCACAGGATTTAAATATCCCATGCTTGATTAGCATATTTACATCCAGTCACCATTTTAAAAATCCACTAGTCCAAATTAACTCGCCGCGTGTAGAAGCAGTATTCCGAAAGAAACCCCTTCCCTCGGATTAACTGTTACTCCTCGTGCAATAAGGAGTAACAGTTAATACAAGGGGAGGCTTTTCTTTCGCTCAGACTAGGGAGCAAGTGTAGACATACCCTAATACATGTTTTCATCACAATTAACCACGTTGTGAATTTCTACCCAGAAATAGTACCTTTGTTGCAATTTCTCTTCCATTACCATACTAATAGTAGCTTTCAGTTCTTCTTTGAGAGTAGCCGCTTTTTTCTTTTAATCATTGTTCCCACTACAATGAAATACTTGGATAAAGGCGCTCTAGAAACAGAAAATTATTTATTTGTATTACTTCTACACAACATATAAATAATGGAGCTATAGTTGATCATTATCCCTTACTAAGGGTTTGACTACACTGCAAAGCTAATTTGGGATATGGGAAATATCCCAAAATAGCTATCCTGCACCTATTGAAGCAGCCCATTATTTTGAAATAGATTTTGAAATAATGGATGGCTTATTCCAATATCCCGGTAACCCTCATTCCATTAGGCTACGTCTACACTGGCATGATTTTCCGGAAATGCTTTTAAGGGAAAAGTTTTCCATTAAAAGCATTTTCAGAAAAGCGCGTCTACATTGGCAGGACGCTTTTCCGGAAAAGCACTTTTTGCGGAAAAGCGTCCATGGCCAATCTAGACGCGCTTTTCTGCAAAAAAGCCCCGATTGCCATTTTCGCGATCGGGGCTTTTTTGCGGAAAACATTACTATGCTGTCTACACTGGCCCTTTTGCGCAAAAGTCTTTCGGAAAAAGACTTTTGCCCAAACGGGAGCAATATAGTTTTTCCGGAAAAGCACTGATGATTTTACAGTAGATCATCAGTGCTTTTCCGGAAATTCAAGTGGCCAGTGTAGACAGCTGGCAAGTTTTTCCAGAAAAGCAGATGATTTTCTGGAAAAACTTGCCAGTCTAGACACAGCCCTAGAGTTTAAGGGAAATTTCAGAATAGTGAGTTATGTCAAAATTTGGCGCTGTGTAAATAGCGCCAAATTACAAAATAAGCTATTTCAAAATAGCATTGAAATAAGCTATGCAATTTGCATAGCACAAATTGAATAGCATATTTTGAGGTAAGGGTGATGTGTAGATGCACCCTTAGTGATCTTTCAACCCTTGCACAACTGCCTTGTTTAACTTTCTTACCATAGATGGCAGTTACCAGGAACATTCTTTTTTTTCCTTGTTGAAGACTGGTACCACACTTGTTTCTTTCCCTCTAGTCACTACCTAGTTAATAATAACTATCCAAAAAAATCATACAGTGAGTATACTTGCTTACTCCTTCTGTATCCCAGAAAAAAATGCCATGTGCACTCACTGATTTACATATGTTCAGATTTTGCAATAACTCATTTGCCTGCTCTTTATAAATAGCTATTTCTATATAAAAGCATCAGGGTTTTATGATTGTCCAAACTGCTTTTATGTAGTTATCTTGGAGGCAGAATTTACAAAGTAATTCACATTGGGTATGTCTATACTACAAAGTTAATTCGAACTAACAGCCGTTAATTCAAATTAACTTTCATAGGGGCTACACATGCAAACCACTATTTCAAATGTAATTCAAAATAGCAGAATGCTTAATTCGAACTAGGTAAACCTCATTCTACGAGGAGTAATGCCTAGTTCAAATTAAGTAGTTCGAATTAAGGGCTGTGTAGCCCCTTAATTTGAACTAGTCGGAGGCTAGCCTTTCCCAGGTTGCCCTGGTGGTCACTCTGGGCCAAACCAGGGAAACTCTTCTGCCCCCCTCCCAGCCCCGGAGCCCTTAAAGGGGCACAGTCTGGCTACAGTGCTTGTGCCAGTTGCAAGCCTGCCAGCACCCAGATAACAGACCCTGCACCTGACACGGCATGAGCCAGACACCTACTGCCACCCAAACCTCCGCTTCTTCCCAGGACCAGGCTGGCGGCTCCCAGGAGCCTGCCCGGGGCCACAAAAGGCAGGTGCCTGCCTGGTCTAGTGCGGAGATCGTGGACCTCATCGAGGTTTGGGGGGAGGCTTCTAACATCCATGATCTCCGCACTGGCCACAGGAACGCGGTTGTCTACAGCCGCATGGCTGACAGCCTGGCCACCAGAGGGCACATGCGGACCCGGGAGCAGGTCCGCTGCAAAATAAAGGACCTGCGGCAGGCCTACTCCAGGGCCTCCCAGCCAGGGGCCAACCCAGAGTCATGCTCTCATTGCAAGGCCCCGGACCGCATCCGGGGGGCTCATGCAGACCATGCCTCCTGGATGGTGATCGACCCTGGGGCAGAAGGACCCATCCCTGACATGGAGGAGGAGGAGGAGGAGGATGCCGAGAGCCAGGAGCCTGCCCAGGACCCAGGACCCCCGAGGCATCCCACAGAACACATCAGCTGTGTCGTCCCAGGCCGGGAAGGGCTCCATATGTGAGTGCCAACATGCTCCCTTTATATGTATGGGGGTGTAGGGGGAGAGGGAGATCAGGGATCGTGCACGTGGGCCTTGCCCACCAAGGAGCAGCAGCTGGGTGTCATGCATGGGCGCTGGCCCATTCCCCACACTCAGACCTCGCCTTGCAGAGGAGGCAAGGGAGAACTGACCACTGCTCTTGTTTCACCACAGCTGCAGCACCTGGGACTGCAGGGCACACCACCCCACCTGGAACAGCCACCCGCACCTGGGCCAGCAGGTGCACCCAGAACCTGGAGGACTACCAGAAGTGGCACCTGCAGCTACTGGAGCACCAGCTCCGCACCCAGGACCACTGGGTCCAGGAAGATCTGCGGCTGTGGCAGTGAAGCTTGGAGGCACTGGAAGCTTTGTGGCCTCCATGGCCACCTCCAGACCTTGGTGGACAGGTTCCTGCCTCCTCCTGCTCCAGCCCCTGTGGCCGCCCCAGCTCTCGCTCCTCCTCCCACCTCTGCTCCCCTCCCACTTCCTCCGCACCCCCATCCCTCCTGCCCCACCCTCCACACCCACTCCCCCCCAACACGCCCCGACACCCCTGAGCTGGATGAAGTTCAGACTTTTGGGTTTGCAGGAAATGTTCACATTTTGAAATTTCCCACAAAGAACATGCAAAAAATTAGTTTCAGGAACAGAGACATGGGCTGTGTCTACACTGGCATGAATTTCCGGAACTGCTTAAAACGGAATACTATTCCGTTTTCAGTTTTTCTGGAAAAGGAGTGTCTACATTGGCAGGCTGCTTTTCCGGAAAAGCCTTTTATTCAGTGTTTCCGGAAAAGCTTATTCAGTGTTCCGGAATAAGGACTTATGCCCGAGCGGGAGCAGAATAGTTTTTCCGGAATAGCGGCTGATTTTGTACAGTAGAGCATTGTTGCTTTTCCGGAAATTCAAGGGGCCAGGGTAGACAGCTCGCAGCTTATTCTGGAAAAGCGGCTGCTTTTCCGGAATAAGTGGCCCAATGTAGACACAGCCATGGTGTTTCTGAAAGGAATAATTTGCCATTCTGTTCTCTTTCAGCCCAGAATTCCTGTTCCCAAGACAGTTCACTTCACAAGCAAGCCTGGAATAAAAGATACTGGAATCACGGGCTCCCTGGCCATCCACCAAGTAACCAGACATAGTTTTGTTGTGATTTTTCTCAAAATTCACAGACTCCAAGCTGTTTTCACAAAACATTTTGGGTTTGATTATTAGCATTTTCTGAGGAAATGATTTGGTCATATTTTTGGCCAGCTCTGCTTGTAAGTGAAACTACCTGTTCTGAATTTCTCAAT
This sequence comes from Pelodiscus sinensis, assembly GCF_052426305.1. Lineage (NCBI taxonomy): Eukaryota > Metazoa > Chordata > Testudines > Trionychidae > Pelodiscus > Pelodiscus sinensis. The sequence continues at coordinate 92,623,557 of NC_143053.1, forward strand.
CATGGTTTAATGAAATTTAAGCCCCAAAAGGCCCATTGAATCATCTAGTCTGACCCCACATATATCACTGGCTACTAAAATGTACACAATTACTCCTATTTTTTATATGACTAAATCATAACTTCCAGAAAAACATAGACTTGATGTGAAGATTTTGAAAAAAAATCAGATGTTCATTGATCTTCATTAGACCTGGATTATCCTGGTTGGCTTACCTTGTCGTTGGACCTATGAGTTTTACATCATGAATTTGATTTTGTAATAAGCTAGGAACCAATTTGATGCATATCTGGAAAGTTTTTTACCTATCAGAGATCTGGACACTCAATAGCTTCCTGGTATCATGTAGTTTTGAGTCCTCTGAGAGAAGACCCAGGGGTAGTTTCTCCTGTTAACCCAAATGGAGTTTCTCAAACACTTAATAATCCAAACATACTGGGTAGGCAAAACAATAAAAATGCATTAACTACAAAAAGATTTTAAGTGATTACAAGTAAAAAGTTACAATTAGTTACAAGAAAATAAAAGTAAATAGCAGCTAATGCCTAAAATTACAAGCTAAGTGAATACCAAACAAAGGTCTTTCTCACAATGTGTTCTAGCAGTCTTACCGGCTCCATTTTTTCAATCGGGATTCCTCTCCCCTGTCCAAAGCTGCTTCCCTTGTTCTTCAAATATTGGCAATGATAAACCATTAAGTCTAACATCAGTACTGGACAAATTAATTTAAGCTATAGTAAAGGATAAAATTGTCAGACACATAAATGAACATAATTTGTTGGGGGAAAGTCAACATGGTTTCTGTAATGGGAAATCATGCCTTACTAATCTACTAGAGTTCTTTGAGGGGGTAAAAAAACATGTGGACAAGGGGGATCCAGTGGATGTAGAATACTTAGATTTCCAGAAAGCCTTTGACAAGTTCCCTCATCAAAGGCTCTTAAGTAAATTAAGTTGTCATGGGATAAGAGGGAAGGTCCTTTCAAGGGTTAAGAACTGGTTAAAAGGCAAGAAACAAAGGGTAGGAATAAATGGTAAATTTTCAGAGCAGAGAGAAGTAACTAGTGGTGTCTCCTAGGAGTTTTTACTAGACAAATCCTATTCCACATATTCACTAATGTTCTAGAGAAAAGGGTAGAGTGAGGTGGCCAAATTTGAAGATGATGCAAAACGGCTCAACATAGTGAAGGGCAAAGCAAAATGTGAAGAGCTTCAAAAGTATCTCACAAAACTAGGTAATTGGGAAACAAAATGGCAGATACATTTTAATGTTGATAAATGAAAAGTAATGCACATTGGAAAAAATAATCCCAACTATACATACAATATGATGGGGACTAATTTAGCTACAACTACTCAAGAGAGAGATCTCAGAGTCATTGTGGATAGTTCTCTGAAAACCTCTACTTAATATGTAGTGGCAGTCAAAAAAGAAAATACAATGTTAGGAATCATTAAAAAAGGAATAGAGAATAAAACCGAGAATATCTTATTTTGTCTCTCTAGAAAACCCTGGTACACCCACATCTTGAATACTGCATACAGATGTGGTCACTTCATCTCAAAAAATATATATTGGCATTGGAAAAGGGTCAGAAAGGAGCAACAGAAATGATTAGGGGGTTGGAACGGGTTCCACATGAAGAGAGATTAAAAAGACTTAGACTTAATAGGTAGCAGATTTAAAACAAAAGGAAGTTTTTCTTCACTCAGCCCACAGTCAACCTGTGGAACTCCTTGCCTGAGGATGTGGTGAAGACTAGGACTTCAAAAGGATTCAAAAAAGAACTAGATAGATTCATGGAGGTTAAGTCCATAAATGGCTATCAGTGAGGATGGGTAGGAATAATGTCCCTAGCCTCTGTTTGTCTGTAAAAGGGTGACAGGAGAGGGATCAAGTGAGGACTTCCTGTCCCTCTCTCTGATGCACCTGGGATTGGTCACTGTTGGCAGACAGGATAATGGGCTAGATGGACCTTTGGTCTGTCCCAGTATGGCCGTTTTTATGTACATAGTTTACCAGTACAATAAGGGTCAGTGAGTGGAGTTTTCAAACAAGGCTTCACAAGGCATCCTTTGTATGAAATGTATTGTAATCCTATAAAAGAGGTGAACATAGGGGTACAGACTGCCACAACTTCCTCTTTTGCCCCTCCTCCAAGTCAGAGCTATGACTCCATCTACATTACACATATGCCTGCCCTGTTTGGGATATTGTGTGTCTTTGGAGTATCTCAGAAACAACCGTGACCTGAGTAAATGGTTACAATTCTATTCCTGGCTGTGAAGAGAATAGGCTCTGGAATGCTTCCTCTTTCCCTTTCCTCTCCTTGGCTCTGCCACCTAAGTGTGTGTCTCTGGGATGTCTAGATTTGGCACTGATATAGCTTCAGATTTCAGTATTACATGGAATTCTACGACATGACCCAGGAACCAATTTAGTATAATTTTTTAAAAAAATGTCTGTGATGTACTGGATGGTTTAGCAGGTTGTATCTGTTGTACAAGTAACATCAAGAAGGTGACTTCTGCTAAGTGCTTCTAAACTTAGAATGTTGATGTACTGTTGAGGCTGAGAATACCAATTATTAAGGGGGTAATTCATCCATTAACCTGCTTGTCATGCTTTTTGCCAAGAAAAAAGCTGAGCTCACAAAAGCGTGACCTGGATAGTGTCTTCTGCAAGTTCTGTAATCAGAAAAAATATTTTGAAGTTTATACTGGAATGGGAATTAAAGCTTATCTTTTCAGACTATCCTGGGAAACATTTTTTTAAAAAATGAATATCAGTCAAGGATCATGAGCCTTATCTATGAGTATCATGGATGTGCACGATAGATAATTGTTGTTAATTATGTAACAATATCAACTCTCAGTTATATCCCTCAACTTCACTTAATTATTAAACTTTACATTAATAATGGCTCTGTCCCAAATTCATTTCTGTTCTAGAAACACACTGAAATCAATTGAGTCATACTGAAGATGTTTTTTTCTTTGGGATGTTTCTGGTCGGTGAGAAATGGTATATATTAGGTTTAATATAAATATTGTAAGTCTAAAACTTACCCTAGCACTGACCAATTCAAAATAGTCTCAAAATTGGCTTGTGAGTGACAGGGCACATTTTAGTTTAATATAAAAGTTCTAAGCTTTGAATTTACCCTAACATGGATACATTGAGAGACTCTCATGGTCAGATTTGTTTCTGGTATGACCTTATTGTCTTAGGGGTGCTTACTCCATGTATGAATATGGCATACACTGCTTACTAATGAATTTTTATGTAGAAATTGTGAAATCTGAAATAAGGATTATGGAAAATTGTTATTAAATGATCCCACATTAATAAAGATTTAATTGTCTACCATCATTTACTGTTCTCACCTTTCTTCTCTTACAATGCACCATAACCAATTTCTGGAGTGGTTCCAGATGGCAAGTACAAAAGACCCCCTGGAATATGCACCCAACAATCCAAAAATTCTTGTAGCTATAGTGTCTGTGCGGGCTCTTGGCAGTAGGCTTGGGGTTAACATCCAACCACATACCACAATAGCATGTGACTACTTACCATGGGACAGTTGAATATAAGGAAGGCCATACTGGGTCAGAGCAATGGTCCTCCCAGTATTGGTCTTCTAACTGTGGCCAGTATCAGATGCTCCCGAGGCAATTATAGAGTGATCCCTCCCCAGTTTTCCAGTCCCAGCTTCTGGCAGTCAGAGATTCAGGTACAGCCAGAGCATGGGATTCTGTCTCTGCTCATCTTAGTTAACAGCTATTAGTGGAGCTATCCTCCACAAACTTACGTATTTTTTTAAAACCTCAGTTATACTTACAGCCTTCATAATATTGCCTGGCAACAAGTTCCACAAGTTAATTGTCTGTTATGTGAAGAAATACATTCTTATATTTGTTCTAAACCTTCTCCCTATTGATTTCATTGAGTGATCCTTGGTCCTTGTGTTACGTGAAAAGTTAAACACTTCATGACTTTATAGACTCCTATCATAGCTGTCTATATTCTAAAGTGAATAGTCTCAGTCCTTTTAATCTCTTCCTATATAGAAGCTATACCTCTATAGTCACTTCTTTTGCCCTTCTATGTATCTTTAAAAATTCTAAGGTACATATTTTGAGATGGGGAGATCGGTATTCAAGGTATGAGCATACTGTGGTCCCTAACATTATTAGCTTTTTTTGATTGCCACTGCACGTGCATTCCAAAATCTCTTTCATGAAAGTTAAAAGCTAATTCAGACCCCATCGTTTTGCATGCCTAATTGGAATTCTTTTCCAATATGCATTACTTAGCTCTTAACACTGAATTTAATCCATCATTTTCTTGCCCAGTTTTGTGAGGTTCCTTTGTAAATCTTTGCAGTCTACTCTGCATTGGACTGAAATGTCTTGAATAATTTTGTATCATATGCAATTTTGCCACCCCTCTGTTCACCCCTTTTTCCAAATCACTTACGAATAGACTGGTCAGTACAGATCCTTCGGGGACCCTGCTATTAACATCTCCACTGTGAAACACGACTATTTATTCCTGCTCTTTTTTTCTTATCTCTTAAATTCACAAAGGAATTTAGGTGTCATGATACTGAGCACCATCACTCCTAGGCTTATGGAAACCACTGGGATTCATAAAGCCTTGGCTGGAAGAAAGTAAGGAAGGAAATCCAGTCCTCTAGGTAGCTTCCCATCTAAGCTAGTTAATGGAAGATGCCCAAATAAGGGGTCTGATCTCTGCCCCAACCCTCTCTGAGAATTCAGAGCTAAATTCACAAAGAAACTTAGTCCTGGGCATGCTCAGTAGTATTGGGTACTCACCTAGAAACTGGGAGTGCTTCAATTCAAATCCCTTCCCTTCACCTGAAGGGTCAATGGATTTGAACAGGGACCTGTCATCTTTAAGGTAAGTGCCATATCAGTAGATAATGGAATATTCTGATGTTGAAGTTGTTCCCCTCTGGAAAAGTCAGTATAGTGTGTATGTGTACGGGGTAGGGGGGAGGGAGGGAGGGAGTTGGATTATGGGTCTCCCAGCTCTTAGGTGAGTGCTTTAATGACCAGGCTACATAGTGATTCTTGTGTTTTGTACATTCTCACCCATTGATTCTTTCATTTACTCACAGTGCAACAGTTTCAATTTTGGACCATGCATAGTGACAGTTAGCTACCCAAGTCACTTTTGTAAATATTATAAATATAACCTAGCAGCAGTTCTCCCTGTGTGACAAGAACTCCGTTCTGAGCTACTTGCTCTTTTTCAACTTCATCCTTTGCCACCTTCTTACATTTTATTACGGATGTTCAACTGTTCCCTGTACTTTTAATGATTCAAGCAGTGGGTGGTTTTAGAGGATAGGAAGAGTGAGCCTCCTTCTCTAACTGGCTGATGGAAAAACAAGGCACCAGAAGTGGATAAAATGGGGCTTGGATTACCAAATGCAAAAGAGAAGAATAGGATGCTGCAGGATTGTGAGCTTGCTGGATACAGGTCTAATTGGCAGTTAAGGAGTGAGGTTGAAACAAAGGAGCAGAGGGGATCACACTTTGGGCTGGGACACAATGGGGAAAGAAAAGCCTTTCTTCACTTTGGTACTGAAATGGATAAATTTTGGTGTATAGAAAAAGCTAGACTTTTTAATGGCAGGTCACATTGCTAGCTGCAAATCTTACAGTTGGAATTATTTCCTTTACCTTCCTAGAAAAGATTCATAGATCATCTGCGGTTGGCCTGGTCATATGTGCAATTTTCAGTAACATTATCTGTGGTGGCGTTTCATTAATGCCCCTGACCCTGTGTAAAAGACTGAAGTTTACTAACTGCTGTCTGTTCATTTAAATTATGTTAATTGGGAACACATGAATATATATGGACTAGAAAGTCACATGGTTCATTAACTGTACTGATTAAACCTAAAATGAAGCTATACTGTACATTATTTTTATAGATAAAATCACTGAGAGAATGCACTTACATTCTTCATTCTTTACAAACAAATACATCAGACAGCTTTCCTTTATTTATTCTAGCTATTATGTACTCCTTGGTAATTTATTTAAAATATCTTCAATTCCCTTTCTGTAAAAAAAAAATTCTACCTGAGTCACATCTTGATTAGTACTTTAAGAGTGATCTGATTTATTGTTTTGTTAATACTCAAGTATCAGCTTACTCCACTATACAATCATTTATCATGATTGTTGTTTTCTTTGGTGAAACAATGAAAAAGAGAAAGAAAAGTTCAGTTGGCCAGTATATTCTTCCTCTAGGTCACTCTGAGTTTGCAGAAAATGATAATTAAATGTCAGACCCAGGAAGAAGATGTATGATCATGTCAGATCCAATGTAAAATATAAAAGGCAATAGATCTATAGTGGATAAACTATTCCAGCAGTGAAGAATTCCAGGGAAGACAAAGTTCAGCAAACCTTGCATTCTGCCTTCAATTTGGGAATATGTTTTTGGGTAAGACTTTCTCCAAAGAAAGACCTGTTTCTCCTCTCCATACTTCAGAGACAGCATCCAAGTATGTTTGTAAAGCTCTTCTTGATTGGTCAGCCTTTTCTTGCCTTGGATACACAGAGCCAAATGTACAAAGATAGACTGCAGCCTCTCTGAGGAGTTCAAAGGAGAGGCCCCCAAACGGGTTTAAAGAGCATGCAAGCTTTCCAATTTTTCACCTGTTCACACTATCAGCTAGTGAACTCAGTGCTGATGGGGATGGCTTTTGATTCCCACAGTACTTGACTGCTTTCTGTACATCAGAAACCATAATAGCAAGGTCAGTACCCCTAGCACCTGTAAGCACTGAGCTTCCCAAATTGTACCTTCTCCCCGTGGTGCAGTTTCAAGAGCAGACTGCAGGTTGAAAAGGTTGCCACATAACATTTCTAGTGTGAGTCATTTCCTTAAACTAGTCAGCAATATTTTCTTCTGGTAAGGCGATGGATTTAGAAGGGACTGCTACCACAGTTCTCTGTTGCTATATAATTCCATTCCAACTCATCTGGTCCACAGCAGTCAGAATACCTCTGCCAGTTTTTTTTCTTTCCAGACCCAGAGAATGTTCTGCTTCTTTAAATATAGGGTGAAAGGGCATTAGAATTAACCCAGCAGAACTGTACATTGTTTTTAGACCATATGAAAAACACCTGGTTTAAAGGTCCTTTATAAAGTTACAATAAAAACTCAGAGTTTACAAACTTTCCCAGCGAGGTTACAGCATTTGTGTTTACAGGAAGTACGCACTCAGCCCTGGTCTACATTTGAGAATTATTTCAAAATAACAAGCAGAGCATCCAGAGTGCATCTATACTGCACCCGAAGCTCGAAATAAACTATGCAATTTGAGATACATGTATTGTGTAGCTTATTTTGAGTGAATTTTGAAATAGCTTATTTTGAAATTTGGCACCGTCTACACAACACTTATTTCAAAATAAATCGCTATTCCAAAATGTCCCTTATTCCTCCCATGCCCAGGGGCCTGCCAAAACTGTCTGCTCCCTACATCTAGTTCCTCACTTCCCTTCATGGTCAATGGCCAGTCTACATTAGGCAGAGTTGTCTAGTGACTAGAAAAGAGGACTTGTACTTAGTTCTGTTTCTCCATCTGCCACTGATTAGCTGGGACTATCCTGTATTTTTGCTGGTACAGAGCAAATAATGATGCTTAATGAAACTTTGTGAAGTGCTTTGAAATCTTTGGAATAAAGATGCTCGATAAATGCAATATATTTTATTTCTTCTACATACATATTTAGATAATATAACCATTATTGAATTAATATTATGTAAATTCCTTTTGTTTTTTCTGATTCTGGATCACTACTACCTACGTTCTTTTGCTCTTGTTTTAAAACACAGATTTTGCATTTTTGAGCTTACTGTGTAGGCTGTATAGCTTGGGTAAGTGATGTGTTTAGAACTTAACATGATGCTGCAGCTGAACTCATCTGTGCTCCAAAGTAACAGCTGCAGCAATAAGTTAAGATATGCCACTTTATATAGAATGGTCCTAATTCTTCTTTTGATATGCAGTATTCATCATTAAGTGTACTGCTATTCATACTTTTTGCCATGATCACTATTAAATCATCATATGGAAATCTCATGCTTGATTAGTATCACTACGAGTTCAATTTACAAGTGATATGAAAAGGATGGGTTAAAACAAACAGGGTTCAGAATAGCAGTATAACCTCAGTGTTCTCCATAACTACAGTTGCAGTAGGAAATCTCCAGCCAAAACTAGCTGGATAGGCAGTTGATCTTCCTGGACAATAGTAAAATCATGTAAAGTTTGACTCTTTTGACTCTTCACGTGAGCTACAGCATCAATTAACAGTTATCCATCACAGATGTGTAGCCACACAAATGTGTACAGTTTGTCCTAGTTTAAAGAATTTATCAATTTTGAGTCCTGAAAAATGTCAGTGTTGCAATTTAAAGAGAGGAATGAATGTTTTGGGCTGATCTTGATACAAGATACTGAGATTTTTCACCCTGGCTGGAGTCTCTCTAACTATTTCCTCAACTCCTTGAAGGGTCATTCTTTTCCATTTCAGAAAAGTTACTTTTGCAATCTTTGTAATCAATGATGTGACCGAAACATATACAGAACTTTTAAGCACTGTATTAAATCTCCAACTCAGTTCACTATGTCAAGATCTGCCTACAGCTGCCTACTCAGCAGGAAATCTGTCAGTGCTGTCTTTATTAATGGCTTCAAGAACAGTGAGGAGATAAATAGAGAGCAAGGGCATGACCGAGCTTTTTTTTTTAAAGCTGTGCTGCCACATATTTTATATATTTCATTGTCAAAGAGAGAAAAAAATCTTACTAACTCCTTCATTGCCACAGTCTAGGGCAATAAGCACCTAGATATTTTTTTAAATGACTGACAAGACATCTTGATGGAATGCAATGCATCTATACCAGGATCCTATAGAGCATCAACAAAGCTTTTGTTCATTAAAGAAAACATGAACTTTCTGCATCTGTTTAGAGAAGATTCACATTTATTTTTTCAGATTTCAAATCTGAGTTGGCCATTGTAAGCCAATGTGCAAGATTCAACAGCCAGAGAAAGAAAAATAAACCCCAACTATAGTCCGAGCCCCTTTAACATTACTTGCTTTATGTACAAAATCATAAGCTGAAATCCAGAACAAACTATTACCTAGTCAAGGCCTTTTCAACCAGTTGGAAGGAAAGAGGAGGCATCCTATTCCCATAACATACCCACCCTTACACAAGCTTCTTATTTCCGTTTTTTTTAACCCCACCCAGAACAGCAATGTGATAGGGTAGGCAGATATCCAATAATCTCTGGCATGCTGGAGCACTCCTATAGTTTGTCACAGAAACCCTAGTAATGAATAGTTACTTTAAACAGGGCACTATTTTTTTTATGTAAAGTACTGGATCTCCATTTTCATGAATCTTAATATTCTTTCTTCCATAACATTTTATATATATGATATTTGCTAATAACTTGAGTGCCTGCTACAGTGGCACACATCCAAACAAGTGCACATGACATTAATATTGGTGCACAAGAAAAAACTCACTCCTCTCATAAATGGAAAATCTTAAAGGGAACACACTGCCCATGATGCTCATCCTACCCCCCACCCCCAGCCCGCCTTGTAGCGGGTGAGCCAAGGCTGGTGCTCCAGCCATACAGTTGAAGCCATGGCAAGAGCACCAGTGCTGGCTACCCAATGTGTGTGTGGGAGAAAGCCATGAGCCTCACTGGCATGAGCAAGGCAAGCCATGGGCTGTATCCAGCCTGTGGATTATGCCTGATAGGGAAGAGGAATCGACTCTGCCCACTGCAGGGGCCCAAGGTGGGAGCTACAGGTGCAAGGTAATGTGAGGCACACAAAGTTATGGAGCAGGCAGTGACACAACCTCTCACTAGTCTGGATTGTATCCACAATGAGAGACACCAACAATATCTATCTTCCTACGGTAACCTCTTAGCCTGCCTGTGTAGCCTCATTCCCTCCTATATCTTGACCTGTCATTATCCCCAGGTTCCTTGCCCACAGAATATAGACATGTTCTAGATATATTCCACAGTCCTCATTCCTTGTCCCCACTCACCTTTCCAAAGTGAACCTTTATCTGTCAGTAAACGTCCATGGACCCTCACTGCAGCATACCTGACCAGCAAATTTCTAGTCAGCACTCTATAGCACTCTTTGCTTCAGCACTGGCTTTGAATGCCCAGGCTTCCTTGTGATTTCACTGTCATGTATGAAATATTTCAAAGTTCATTCTTTCTGGGAGCAAACTACACTTCAAAGAGTTCAGTTATCACATCCGAATCCATTCCACAGGTCTGACAAAATAATCTGGAAGTTAGGGATCCCCAGTTTCTATTAAAATGAATGGGAATTGGCATCTACATTTCTCAGACAGCTTTGAAAATCTTAACTCGGAGTCAAACCATTTCTGTGGATGAGAGCTCGAATTTCAAAATATTTCGAATTTCAAAATATCCCCAATGCTACATTAAAAATAAGGCCACTTTCTTTGTATTGCTCAAAGATAGGTGGGGAAAGGAATGGGTAGGGGGAGAGTAAAATCCTTCCTGTCATTTATTACAAAATGTCTTTAAATGGTCCGCTCTGTGTTGGATGTTGGTTGTGAGGACAGATATTAATTTGTGTAGGAGTTTGCCTGAAGTGCTCCCAAGCTGTCTGAGGGAATTTTTCATGTTGAACTGGGAAGAGTCCCTTCTGAATCATATCAGATATTTTTAAAACCGTATGCTTCAGGGCCTCAGCTGGTTGCCTGCAGTGACCAAGAAAGGATTTTTTTCCCATCCAATATATTCTGGTTTTTGTTCTTCCCTTCTCCTCTTCCTTTGAGGTATCAGAGATGGCCACCATCAGAGATGAGATATTGGATGAGCTAGACTGGTGCTCTGAAAGGGCATGGAGCATTCTTTCTCTTTGAACGGCTTAACTGGCTGGTTCTTGTGCACATGCTTGAAATCTAATTTCTTATGACATGGACAATATTCTTATCCCCAAGGTCAGATTATCAATGACCTTGGAGGCCTTTTTTTTTCACCTCTCCCAGCAGGGTAGATCTTACTTAATCAATTCCCCATCATTGCAGGGGCCTACGGCATTGGGGCACCACAGGCCCTCCTTTTCACTTCCCATGGCACAAAATAGTATAGTCTCCGTGAACATAATAGTTTGTCTAATTGTGATTGTTGGATTTTGTGCATGTGCGTGTTTGCGTACAAGCGCATACTTGTGTGCATGCTGTCGGTAGCCTGTCATCATGCAGGAGGGCAGACTAGATGATCTGGTGGTCCTTCCTGGCCTTAAAGCCTATGACTGTTTTAACATTGGGGCTATCCACAGGAAAAAGGTTAGATCACACTGCATTGTATTTTATTGGAATTCTTTTGTCAATCAGGATCCTCACAGACAGTAAGTCTTATCTCCCATGTAGAGGATGATAGGCAGCCCCACGCACCTACAAACACTTTCAATTCCCATTCTTCAAGCCATTCTCCAAGCCACTTTCTCATACCACACCAACCCACAGCCACAAGAAGGAGAACACCATTGCAATGGTGTTGCCTGCTCTCCTGGTATGATTTCTAAGAAAAGCTTGAAAACATGATTGAAGAGCAACCCAAAGGTTCACATTTCAGAAAGGAAATAAAAGAACACAATTTTTTAATGTTTGTAATGACCAATCTCGTGATTGCTGTTAAAATAAATAAACCTCTTTAGTCCTGTTTATAAAGAAGTAAAAACGGTTACAAGCTCTCCGCTTCCCCTTCTTGCCTTTCTGATGGGCTTTGTCTAGATTGGCAAGTTTTTCTGCAAAATCTTCTGATTTTGCGGAAAAACTTGCCAGCTGTTTACACTGGCCGCTTGAATTTCCGGAAGAGCACTAACGATCTCATGTAAGATCATCAGTGCTTTTCCAGAAATACTATGCTGCTCCCATTTGGGCAAAGTCTTTTTCCGAAAGACTTTTGCGCAAAAGGGCCAGTGTAAACAGCACAGTAGTGTTTTCCTCAAAAAAACCCTGATAGCGAAAATGGCGATCGGGGCTTTTTTGCGGAAAACCACGTCTAGATCGACCACGGACACTTTTCCGCAAAAAGTGCTTTTGCGGAAAAGTATCCTGACAATCTAGATGTGCTTTTCCGAAAATGTTTTTAATGGAAAACTTTTCCGTTAAAAGCATTTTCGGAAAATCATGCCAGTGTAGACGTAGCCATGAAGTTCATCTTTACAATGTGGTTTTGAATGTATGGAGGATCAGTTTGGGGGCTATCCTGAGCTCTCCATCTCATCATATAGCATTAGCTGGTTCCGAGTTTCATGGCAGAGCAGAAATTTGTACACTCTTCCCCTAGGGCTCCTCTAGACTACAGGGAATGGTCAAAAGAAGATATGCAAATTCCACAGAAATTTACATATCTTCTGATTGCACTTTCCCGCTTTCATCCCCCCCCCCTTGTCAAAAAGCAATGTAAACCTCCTTTTTTGAGGAAAAGCTGCTTTTTGATGAAGGAGGCAGTTTGCCAAAAAAGCAGCATCTTAATTACTTTCACTTTTGACCATTCCGCATACTCTAGATACGCCCCTAGGGAATATGAGCTTCTGGAAACCAAGATAGCCTAAGAGTGAATCAGGTAAATTATTCTTTAGTAATATTTGGGAGACTGTTGGGAAGGTTAATGATGCTTTAAGAAAACTATGGCCTAAGTTCTCAAATGGTAGAAATCAGAATAACTTCATTGACTACAGTGCATGATGCTAAAGCACACGTAGTCTAGTGAGGATTGTTCCATCAGCCAGAGTGGCCACACTGGATGGAATCGTACCAGGCGACAAGTACATAGCTTTTCCATATTTGGCACAGACCTGCAAAGCCATGTATCTCTGGAGCAGCCTCAAGGATGGCTCCCATTAAGATTCTTGATATGCACCTCTTTGCACATTAGTGGAAATGGGGCTTCATTGACAACGATAGGGCTATGTCTATCTGATTATATTAAAATCTAGTCCCAAGTTTTTAATGTCACAACCTCAGCTTTCACTGTACATTCTGCTAAGAGGAAAACTTAGCAGTCTTATGATGTTGAAATTGTTTTGTTTTCTTTTTTAGAGGACAGAGGGTAATGTTTCAATTAATGATGTTTTTAAATCCAGAGATCTAAAATATAGGATTGTACAAAATGGATGACAATTTATTATGAATTTATGAACATGTATAGAATAATTTCTAACCAGGCAATAAGAAGAAATTCAGAATTCCTCATCTTACATAGAGCTCCCACTTAATGGCACTTACCAATGAATGCACAGGTAAGATCTATTGCAGCGGCAGTTGAAATTTAGTGACCTCTGTTGCCCAATAAGATACAAAAGTAGAAGTAGCTCAGTGGATTTTCAAAAAAAAAATTATTGGTATACAGAATTATCTGCAGTCCTCAGCTATAACTCTAAACAATGTTACAGAGAACATCAAATACAGAGAAAGAAACTGACAATATTCAGCAGACAAAAATCATTTGCTGTGTGAATGACTAAAACATTAGTCAATAATGTAAGCAACATCTCAAAAAACAGAAACTCTAAATTCATGAAGCAAGTATAAAACTGTCTCAAAGGATGGAAAATCACTCTGAACACCGCCCGCTAACACAACTGGAATCCATTTTGAAGGAGGTAAAAAACCCTGTAAAAATCAGGGAAAGACTGCAAACAAACAAAGCATTAAATTAAAATTGGCCAAAAGAAGACAACAATGAGAATCTGTAACACACTCCCTCAGCAGAACACAAGAAGGCACTTAAGGAGGCAATCAGAACTAATGGTAACATTAACACAATAAAGGAATGCACATCCAAGGAATCCCTAGAGCAACTTATACCCAGTGAGTATGACATCAAGGAAGCTGCATTTGAAAAATTAACACCCCATTACAATGGAATGAGGACAATGAGTGGGAGGTTTTAAAAAGCAAGATGCAAAACTTGGCAATTGAACTAGTAATGAGGATCCAAGGAAAAAAGTTCAGAGTGGCAAGCAAATGTGAGAACATACTGAAATAGCTTCCCTAGTGTTGTCAATATGCTTGTAAGAATAGCTGACGGGGGCAATAAATATTCAAGTTCCTTCCTCAAATATTTGGATGAAAGTAAATTTGTGTCCAGTTGTGTGTATGACCAGGCCTTATTGGGGGCAGGGGCCTCAGGAGACAAATGGTTCTCAAATATTGACATTTTCTATCAAGTTATTTATTATACACGTTGCAGTTACTAATAAAGACAACAAGAGAAGCTAAATATACTTGAAAAATTGATTTAAATCATTGTGGGACCTTGGGCCTTCACCAATTTTATTGGTCACATTTTCATCTGCGTGATTGGAGTGGCTTCTGTGATTAGTGATTTCACATTATGAAATACTGTTTGCAGTCTTTGTGTAGTTTAGAGGTTTTGAAAGTTGTAATTAATTCTGCTACTATAAAGTGGTTTTGCTTGGTCTGAGGGTGAGTTTAACCTTTCAATTAGAAGTGTATCTCTGCATAGGAGATTTTTGTGTTCCGGTTTTTTTCTTATGTGTCTTTGTATATAATAACCATATCAGGCTCAGCTGTAAGTTACCTCTTCATTAAATTTTAGATTCACCTTTAAAGGCATTTTTGTGATAATAAACTTTTAATTCTAGATGCTTAAGAAACTTTATATCCAATCTGGTAATCGCTCCATGTTCATATTCATAATAATGCACCAGTTATTCGCTCCAATCCCTCAGACAAAGACAAACACCTACAAGATCTTCACCAAGCATTCTTGAAACTACAATACCCATCCGAGGAAGTGAGGGAACAGATTAACAGAGCCAGAAGTGTACCCAGAAGCCTCCTACTACAAGACAAGCCCAAGAAAGAACCGAAAGAACACCACCTGACATCACCTACAGTCCTCAGCTAAAACCTCTCCAACGCATCATCCGTAATATACAACCCATCCTGGACAATGGTCCCTCACTCTCACAGACCTTGGGAGGCAGGCCAGTCCTCGCCCACAGAGAACCCACCAACCTGAAGCAAATTCTTACTAGCAACTATACACCACACCACAGTAACTCTAACTTAAGAACCAATCCCTGCAACAAACCACAGTGCCAACTCTGCCCACATATCTACACCAGTGACACCATCATGGGACCTAACCACATCAGCCACACCATTACAGGTTCATTCACCTGCACATGTACCAATATAATATACGCCATCATGTGCCAGCAATGCCCCTCTTCTATATACATCACCCAAACTGGACAGTCCCTATGTAAAAGAATAAACAGACACAAATCAGATGGTAATATACAAAAACCTGTAGGAGAGCACTTCAATCTCCCTGGACACACAGTAGCAGCTTTAAAGGTAGCCATCCTGCAACAAAAAAACTTCAAGAACAGACTTCAAGGAGAAACTGCTGAGCTACAATTCATCTGCAAATTTGATACTATCAGTTTAGGATTAAACAAAGACTGTTAATGGCTAGCCAACTACAAAAGCAGTTTCTCCTCTCTTAGTTTTCACACTTCCACATCAGCTGCTAGAAGTGGGTCTCATCCTCCCTAACTAAATTGACCTCTTTATCTCTAGCCTTACTCTAGATTGGTACTCTTTTCTTATGCCTGTGTATTTATACCTGCCTCTGGAATTTCCACTACATGCATCTGAAGAAGTGGGTCTTTGCCCATGAAAGCTTATGCTCCAATATATCTGTTAGTCTATAAGGTGCCATGGGTCTCCTCGTCACTTTTCCAGTTATTAGAGAAATTTAATAATAGGAAAATGTTAGGAGACAAAATGTCAAGACTTTGAAATAAGGCTACAAGAGCCATACTAAATAACCTTTAATATATCATATGCATTGTGAAGTATATAAAATTTAAATTTTGTATAACCAATAGCATTTAGTGAATTAATTATTTTTTGTGTTACTGTGTTTTAAAAGAACCCCTTTTTAAAAAGCAACAGAGTAAAGCAACAGTTCAGAAT
This sequence comes from Pelodiscus sinensis, assembly GCF_052426305.1. Lineage (NCBI taxonomy): Eukaryota > Metazoa > Chordata > Testudines > Trionychidae > Pelodiscus > Pelodiscus sinensis. The sequence continues at coordinate 92,639,644 of NC_143053.1, forward strand.
TTGAAGCCAATAACATCTTTTCTTGTAGACATTTACCATTAGACAGTTACCACACTGACTGACACATCCAGTTCTGATGATAACTTTGTACCCACAAATGACATTTCAATGCTACTGCCTCAGAATGAGAAGGTCATTAATCAAGACACAGAAATACCAATAGTAGCGATAGATGCAGAACCTACGCTCGATATAGAGACTGTGCAGGAAGAAAATGAGGACCTGCGCAACATTGGCATCAGAACCTGATATTGGACTTCTTGATAAGAACAATGCTGCTCAACTGCAGTTGTTTCTCAAACGTAGTTGTTTTCAGATATCAAGAAATATATCGAAAAATGCTGAAAATCAGGCTTTTCCCACTCATCTACTGACAAAAGCTCTTCCAAATGGAGAGATCTACACAAGATCTGGAGCATGGAAAAGCAGGCTCTGTACTGTGTGGCCTGTTTAATTTTTAACAGTAATGCTTCAAATGCTGTACAGTCTGATCCATCCAGTTGGAGCATCCGTAGACATTGGAGAAAGATGAAAGACCAAATACCTGCACATGAAACTTCAGTATCTCCTAAAGTTAACTATGTTACATGGAGCAGTATTAGCTGATAGTTCAATTGAAAACTTACTCCTGAGTGAAATAAACAGATACTAATAACTGGAAAAAACTCCTTGAGTGCATATTGAACGTCATTCTTTTTCTCTCTGAATGGGGGTTGGCTTTGTTTGGTTAACTTATTCAGTCAATGTATCAGTGACCCTATAAACAGAAATGTTCTTGGGATACTTGAGCTTCTTAGCAAGTATGATCCACCTTTATTAAGGCCATGTTAAGTGCGTTCGTGAATCACAAGAGAGCAGAAAACGCATGCAGTCCATTATCTATCTTCCAGTTTATTGAGCTGTGTGGGACATTTGTGCAAATAATTCTTGAAGAGATATGACATGTGAAGTACTTTTCAATTATTATTGATGCGGCTCCAGACGGTTCTCATAAAGAACAGATGACGTTGGTTGTTTGATATGTTAAAATTGAAGGAAGTTCAAAGGTATCAACTGAAGAACAATTCATTGTGTTTAAATTTTCAAGTCTGCACTGACCAAGCTTATGACAATGGGTCCAATAAAGCTGGGATGTACAACAGAGTACAAGCTATCATTCTTGAGTAAAACCCAAACTGTATTTTCTTAGTTGTGGAAACCAAACACTATATTCTGTCAGCATTGACTGTGCTGAATCATACAAGGAAACAATCACATACTATTGAACAATGCAGAAATTGTACAACCTCTTCAGTAGCAGTCCTCAAAAGTGGGAAATTCTGAAGCAGCATCTGCCTGTTTCCTTTCATGGCATGTCAACAACAAGATGGTCAGCATGAACTGATGGCATTAAACCAGTTGCACAGAAATTGGACCCTGAGAAAGGCTTTAAGTGAGCTTGAATCTCTTGCTCTCACAGCATAGGATTGCACTGAGCTTAAGTCAATTCAGAAGTACACACACAAATTTGAATGAATTTTAATGTTGTCCATGGAGTTGAAGCTGCTAAAAATAATCCATGAAACTAATCTTCTAATTGAATCACGCAATGCTACATTAGATGTTGAGAGGGATTACATTGAACAACTTCTTAAAGATATTCAAAAGATTTTTGATCAATGGGACACAATCCTTTCTGAGTCCAAATCGGTAGTACAGGGTATTGATATTTCACCTGAGCTTTCCAACAATTGCAGCATAACATCTCAATCTGATGCAGAAAGGCACTATTGAGTCAATTTTGTTGTTGTTGTTGTTGTTGTTGTTATTGACTCCATCAAATCTGTCTTACACGTCAATTTTCATCACTGCAGCCAATTTGTACCCTTTTTAGATTTGTTTGGGAGTTCAGAGAACTAAGTGATGAAGATATATATTCAACAGCTGAACAATTTAACCAAAGTACAATGAAATTTCGAGAGATCTCTGTGATTAGAACGTCTTCCAGAAGTGTATACATTCCACCAACTTTAAATCAGAATGCAAACCAAAAGAACTGCTTTAAGAAATATTCACTCTCAGCATGTCAACAGTATTTCCCAATATCAAAATTGATTACATATTTTTGTCAGTCTCCCTGCATCAGTGGCTTCAGGTGAATGCACATTCAACATGTTAAAACAAGTAAAGAACTACCATTGTTCTACAATGGGACAAGAGTGAATGGGCTCACAGTGCTTAAAATTAACAGTGATGTTGCACGTATATTAGATTTTTCTTCAATTATAAACGAGCTTGCACACAAAAAAGCAAGGAAAGCATTCCTAAAATGAAGTTTTGCTTGCAGTGGAAACTCACAATTAAAGTTACATTTTTAATATACATTCTATTGATAAAATGACTAATTTGTTAATGATTATGTCTCAAGTGTTCATTTTCTTGCTTTTTGTTTTGTTTTTTTATGACCCTGTGGATGAAAAGTTAGATACGGTGGGGGACAGTGTCTGGTGCTGGGCTTGGGCCCCTAAACTCAAAGTCATCCAGGCCTCTGTCATTCTCTGAGAGGGCCTGTGTATGTCACTGAACTGGTTAGGAGGATGGGCGGCAGCTCAAAACTCCTGCTTCCTTCACTATGTAAAAATGGTGGACATCTAAGTCTCCTTCCTGATGATTTCTTTGCTTCAGTCTTCACAGCTGAGGATGTTGGGGAGATTCCCAAATCTGCACCGTCCTTTGTGGGTGGTGAATCTGAGGAACTGTCCCGCATTGAAGTGTCATTAGAGGAGGTTTTGGAACAAATAGAAAAACTTAATGTTAACAAATCTTCGGGACCGGATGGCATTTATCCAAGGGTTCTAAAAGAACTCAAATGGGAAATTGCTGAGCTATTATCTGTAGTTTGTAACCTATCCTTTAAATCGGCTTCCGTACCTAATGACTGGAAGGTAGCCAATGTGACACCAATATTTAAAAAGGGCTCTAGAGGCGATCCTGGCAATTACAGACTGGTAAGTCTAACTTCAGTACCGGGCAAATTAGTCGAAACAATAGTAAAGAATAAAATTGTGAAGCATGTAGAAGAACATAATTTGGTGGACAAAAGTCAACATGGTTTCTGTAAAGGGAAATCCTGTCTTACTAATCTATTAGAGTTCTTTGAAGGGGTTAACAACCATGCGGATAAGGGGGATCCAGTAGATATAGTATACTTGAATTTTCAGAAAGCATTTGACAAGGTCCCTCACCAAAGGCTCTTGTGTAAATTACATGGCCATGGGATAAGAGGAAAGGTCCTTTCTTGGATTGAGAACTGATTAAAAGACAGGAAACAAAGGGTAGGAATAAATGGTAAATTTTCAGATTGGAGAGGGGTAACTAGTGGTGTCCCCCAAGGGTCAGTCCTAGGACCAATCCTTTTCAACTTATTCATAAATGATCTGGAGAAAGGAGTAAGCAGTGAGGTAGTAAAGTTTGCAGATGATACAAAACTGTTTAGGATAGTCAAGACAGAAGCAGACTGTGAGGGACTCCAAGATGATCTCACCAAACTCAGTGATTGGGCAGCAAAATGGCAAATGAAATTTAATGTGGATAAGTGTAAAGTAATGCACATTGGGAAAAATAACCCCAACTATACGTACAGTATGATGGGGGCTAATTTGGCTACAACAAATCAGGAAAGAGATCTTGGAGTTATCATGGACAGTTCTCTGAAAACTTCCACGCAGTGTGCAGCGGCGGTCAAAAAGGCAAATAGGATGCTAGGAATTATTAGGAAAGGGATAGAAAATAAGACACAGAATATCTTACTGCCCCTGTATAAAACTATGGTACACCCACATCTGTAATACTGTGTACAGATGTGGTCTCCTCACCTCAAAAAAGATATTTTGGCCTTGGAAAGGGTTCAGAAAAGGGCAACTAAAATGATTAGGGGTTTGGAACGGGTCCCATATGAGGAGAGGTTAAAGCGACTGGGACTTTTCAGTTTAGAAAAAAGGAGACTGAGGGGGGATCTGATAGAGGTCTATAAAATAATGAGTGGTGTGGAGAGGGCCGGTAAAGAAAATGTATTTATTAGTTCCCTAAGTGGAAGAACTAGAGGTCACCAAATGAAATTAATGGGTAGCAGGTTTAAAACGAATAAAAGAAAGTTCTTCTTCACACAGCGTGTAGTCAACCTGTGGACCTCCTTGCCAGAGGAGGCTGTGAAGGCTAGGACTATAATAGAGTTTAAAGAGAAGTTATATAATTTCATGGAGGTTAGGTCCATAAAAGGCTATTAGCCAGGGGATAAAATGGTGTCCTTGGCTTCTGTTTGTCAAAGGCTGGAGAGAGATGGCAGGATACAAATCACTTGATCCTTGTCTTCGGTCCACCCTCTCTGGGGCACCTGGTGCTGGCCACTGTGGGTAGACAGGATACTGGGCTAGAAGGACCTTTGGTCTGACCCAGTACGGCTGTTCTTATGTCCTTATGTTCTTCCTGTGTTTTTCCTGATCTGGACAACAGCAAAACAGGGATGTTATCACTGGAAGGGAACTGAGTTTACCTTCACCTAAAGAGGGAATTGGAGGAACAATATACCTAGCTAAGAAATCCCACTCCCGTCACCTGCATATCCCAGTGGTTCTCAACCAGGGGTATGTGTACGTATGCAGCAATCTTCCAAACAGTACATAACCTCATCTAACTATTTGCTAACACTTTTCATGTATCCTATTGTAAAACTAGGTAAAGTCAGTACAACTAACATATCATACAATAACTTTATATACTGCTTTGTACACTATACATTGAAATTTAAGTACAATATTTATATTCCAATTTATTTTATAATTGTATGGTAAAAATGAGAAAGCGGTTTTTTTTGTAATAGTGGACTATGTCTATGTCTGATTTTGTTAGCAAGCATTTTTAAGTGAGGTAAAAATTGGGGGTACACAAAGCAAATTAGACTTCTGAAAGGGTACCGTAGTGTGGAAATGTTGAGAGCCACTCTATCCCACCAAAGGGGAATGGACATTTTGCATGAAATCTGCCAAACAGACACCTCCAGCTCTTGAACTGAGCTCACTAGTTTAGGTCAAACTGCTTAATGCACTGGAAATGCCTCTACATACAGTTATAAGGCACATGGGTACATTTACATCTTAAAAGAAATGTATAGTTACAGACTACTACCTGAAACATTCTTCAGTTTTACAAATCCTGAGGAGGATTAATTATCAACTTTGCATGTATTTTACTGAGCAGGGAAAGAAGCGAAAATAGTTTGTAGGGGCATTTTCAGGGGTACTATTGGCACTGGTTTATTGTGTACAGGAAAGTACACAAGCATCTGATGTTAATCTGTCTGTGCTCTGCTCCCTACTGAGATTTAACAGTGGGTAATTTGAATTAGTACTCCAGTAACATTTGCTTTTTGCAATAAAATTGTGCCCAGAGTAATTCCTCCCCCATGCATGCCACCATTACAACTTTCTTTCCCCAGTTTACATGACTAATGTTGCATGCTTTTAACATTGCTGGCATAGTGATGATAGAATGAATGCAGGAGCTTTTTTGCAGAACAAATTAAAGCAGTTTATAAAAGAATCCACATTTTGGCACAGTTGTAATTGTGTTCAAGTTTGCTTTGCTCATTAGTCCTCAGTTGTTTTGTCTGGACTGCATCTCAACATTATAGAATTTTAAATCAATCAGAATCATTTATCTCATTTTTTAACATGTTTCTCTCCAAAGAGGGCTCCCGTCCCAGTTCTAACAACAAGCACAACCACTACTCTCATTGGGGTAATCCAAGCCAGATGTAGTTAAGTGAAGGAGATCAATTGACTTCAGTGGTCTTTGGCTGTAGGACCAGTGTTCTTTGGATTTATAATTATGTTTACTTATTGGACAGATGTTAATGGATGATTATTTATATGATTTCACTGAAATCTTTTAATGTTTACATTGCCTTCTGTTTGGCCTCTCCAGAGATCATGTTGAGTGTTTAACTATAAAAGGAATAGTGTTCTTAATGAATGATTGAATTGAATGCCAACATTGACACTGGACTCTACATCTTTCATATCAACCTGATGTAAGAAACCAGCTGTGCATGTGATCTCAGAATACTTTATCTGCTTCTCTCTGATTATGAGAAATTCATGCCATAAAGAAAATGTCTATAGATACTGAGGGATAATTGGGCCATTCGCTCATTTGAACATGGCTCTTTTGACATTAAATGTATGATCCATCTTTTCAGGCCACATAGATGACAAATGTTCTGACCATACTCTGAACCAAGGACCCACTTTCACAGCTCCTCTGCTTGACGAATTCCCATTGCTCTCATTCAGAGTAGAAACATAATCAGTCCATCCCTAAGGGCACAATTGTTAACTGCTTCTGAAGACTTGCATTATAATTGTGTTAAATCCTTATTACACTCCACACTGAATGCAATGCAGTTCCACTGCTATCACATCTCTCTGCATACGGAACAGCATGGGTGGGATTTTCTAAAGCACTCAGCCTTGGTCTAGCTCTTCCCTCATTAAAGTCAATGATAAAACTCTCACTGACTTCAACAAGAGAAGAATTAGGCCAATGGTGAGTGCTTTTAAAACCCTATTCCATGTGTCTATTACCTTATTTCTGTTAGATCAAGAGTTATGTTAATGGGTTTCTTTTTGAACCAAGGAAGCACTGGCAAATCTGTAAGACTGGGTTGCCTAAGGATGGATAACTTATAACAGCCGTCTCTGAGGTCGTTCATGAAAATGTCATGGTTCATGATGCATAATGGCTCACGGAAGAGAGTTAACTATAATTCTGTTAAATACACCTGGAATAAAAATTATAATACAATGAGGATGAAATCCTCATGTCACTGAAGTCATTTCATTAACTTAAGTGGAGATAGGATCATAGACTCCTAAAAGACTAGAACTGACAGAGACCTCAGGAGGTCATCTAGTCCAACCACCTGCTCAAAGCAGGACCAATCCCAACTAAATCATTCTAGTAGGGGCTTTTTTCACCTCTAACCTTAATGCTACAAAACACACAGGAATTTTGGGGAAGTTATTGCTGTTAGCACATGGGATAGAAGCTTCAGGCCTACCAAAGTCTAGTTGGACTCTGAGTTGCTGAGGACTAATGTAATGATGAGTGCACTGGGTTGGGAGAAGACAACCCCTAAGGACTAGGCAGGCAAGTGAAACAAACCCAAAAGGCAAGAAACTTTAAAAAGAAAAAGTTGGTACTAAAAAAAAAGAGAAGGCTCTTACACCAACAGTATATATTATACAGGTTGTACCTCCTTTATCCCTGGTCCTGCAACATCCATGGTCCAGCATGGATCACAGATGTTCCTGGACCACAGAGTTCAGGAAGAGGGGGTCTGGTGGCAGGGCAAGAGCACTATAAGGGGTACCAGCAACGCAGCTGGGAGCCCTGTGTCTGTGTGTGGAAGTGGGGGAGGATGGATGGTACAACGGGGAGTTCTAGCCCCAGTGGAGCTCACTGGCCCCAGTGGCCAGGGAGCTCTAGCCTGGCTGTGACTATGAACCTCTGGCCCCTGCTTAGGAGCTCCTACCCCAGCAGCAGCCAGGGAGCTCTGGCTCCGTCCCTGGCTCTGGCACTCCAGCTGTGTTCTGGTTCCAACAGCTGGGGAATTTCAGCCCCAACTCCAGCAGAGCTCTGGCCCTGGCCCTCCACCCCAGCCACAGAACTCCAGCCTCAGCTAAGGAGCCAGGTGGCTGTGGAGCTCTGCCTCAGCTGCACAGCTCTGGCTGTGGCATTCCGGCACCAGCATTGACAAGGCCAGGGAGAGCTCCATGGGGCTCAGGCAGCAGTGGGGGCAGGCTGGAGCCCTAGCTCAGTGGCAGCATAGCCATGAAGGGAGGGACCTTCCGTTGTCCGGCAAATTACCTTGTTCAGGACCAATCAGGTCACGAGGGTGCCGGACCAGAAAGGTCCAACCTGTTTATGGGAAAACTGAGCAGGGGTCAGTTCTGATTGAGCCTCTGGACACTGTGGTAGCATAAATAAAATAATAATTATAGATGAGCTGTGGGAGCAGCAAAGGGAGAAATGTAGGAGATCTGTGAAGTAGGCTGCCTTTAGTTTGATGAAATGGGCATAGATATAACTTTGGTGTGGTCTGTTCTGGAAAGTGATATTAGTATAACTATGTTAACATAGCTGTGGTTAGGGAATGTTAATCCTATACTGAAAAAATAAACCACCTTTCTGCTGGTGTAAGGTGCATCTATGCTATGGACTATGCTACAAAACTATGCTGCTATAATCTCTGAAACATGGAGATATACCTGGGCTGTGTCTAGACTGCATCCCTTTTCCGTAAAAGGGATGCAAACTAGACACATCACAATTGCAAATGAAGCGGGGATTTATATCCTCCGCGCTTCATTTGCATAAACATGGCTGCCACCTCCTCTTAAAATAAGGAATGAGGGATCTTTCAGAAAAGGCTTTATTTTCTGAAAGATCCCCGTCTAGACTGGCGCTTTTTTCCGGCAAAGCTCTGAGCCGGAAAAAAGCAGCAGCCATGTTTATGCAAATGAAGCGGGGGGATTTAAATCCCCACTTCATTTGCAATTGCTATGTGTCTAGTTTGCATCCCTTTTATGGAAAAGAGATGCAGTCTAGACACAGCCTTAGAGTTAGCCCTTTGAAGCAGGAATTGTCTTTTTGTTATACATACGTAATGCCTAGAGGGCCTTAATAAGGGCTACAACAATAAGTAAATGATAAAATATATGAATACTTTATAGCTTTCTGGGCTCAGTTGTTCATACAGAATATTTTAAATTGTTTTTATGTTTATGTAGTCAATATGTTTAAGTGTTCAACTTCCCTAAGGGTATGTCTACACTACCACCCTAGTTCGAACTACGGTGGTTAATGGAGTCATTCAAAGTTGAAAATATCCCAGGCTTCATTTGCATCTTGCCGGGCGCTGCCATTTTTAAATCCCTGGTAGTTCGGACTCCGTGCCCGTGGCTACACGCGGCATGGAGTAGGTAGTTCGAATTAGGCTTTCTAATTCGAACTACCGTTACACCTCATTCCACCTTTCTAATTCGAACTACCTACTCTGTGCCGCGTGTAGCCGCAGGCATGGAGTCCGAACTACCGGGGATTTAAAAATGGCGGCGCCCGGCAAGATGCAAATGAAGCCTTGGATATTTAAATCCCGGGCTTCATTTGCAACTTCGAATGACTACATTAACCACCCTAGTTCGAACTAGGACGGTAATGTAGACATACCCTGAGCTATTATGAATGTGCTGAACCAAAGCAGGCTTTATTGGGAATCTGGCTATATGATGCACAAAACTCTCAATTTTCACAAAGCAAGTTTTCAAACCTGCAATCTATACCTTTTTCACATCTTGTCCGTGCCATTCTGACTTATTTTGCCATTTATCTCTGTTGTTCTTGCTGACTTAATCATTTGGCCAGAGCAAACAGGACAAAATGTCCTGGTGAGAGGAAGCAATGACCAGGGCCATCCCTACTGATAGACAAAACATGCTGCTGCATAGGGCACCATGACATTTGGGCTGCATGTGGACTCCAGACACTCCCATCCCATTCTTTGTCCACTTGGTTAAATAAGCAATTATGCATCATGAACGACTTGGATAAATGAGGCTAATCACAACAGACTGGAAGTAGCTCATTCACAGAAGTTGGTATGGAAATGTGGATATCGAGAGAGGGGAAATTCCTTTTGCCCTGGTCTACACCAGGGCTTTATTTCAAAATAACTTCCCTTAGGTTGAATTTATAGGTGGAGTGTCCACACTACCAACCCCGTTCTTTTCAAAAAATGGGCCCTTTATTTTGAAATCTGCACACCTGCTTTTCTTGGGGAATAATACTAACTTTGAAATAGTTATTTCGAAATAGCATTAGTGTAGATGCTCCCGTGCTGCTATTTCAAAAATAACTACTCCCAAGAGTCATTCAGACTAATTACTCTACAATGCTTCCTAGGGTTCTACGTCGAGGTAATACATCCACATTAATAGAAGCTGCCTCAGACTAATTTTGAGGCTTCCCTGTAATGGGGACATTCTCTATTGATTTTGTTAACTCGGGAATTATGATGTCAATATTAATAATTCTGAAATATTATGCCCTTTGTAAAGAAAAGATTTCTGGGGCAAATATCTAGAGGTACAAAGAAAATTTCTAGTGTGCTTTTTTTTTCTTCAAAATAATTTTGAATTAGGATTAGGAGCCCATCTAGTGGCAGTTCTGTTAACATCCCTGAAGAAGACCTAAGTTGGTTACTGCAATTTTCATCTTTTATTCCGAGTCCTTAGAATGACATTTGCCAGGAATGAGACATGCCGAACCCTATATGAATAGTGAATTTGTCATTGTTATATTTTGATTTCTGCTTGACAAAGGGGAAATTCTGCTGATAACTTCCAAAATGTATCCTATATGTCTTTTTATAAGAACCTACAGATTTAGAGCAAAGTGTTCTTCTGGAAGAAGAATGTAGAACGGGTAATATTGTGGAGACGTCAACATACCTTATGGTTTGTGATCAGACTCTGATATTGGGATGATGGAAGGGGGACTCTGTGATGGGTTAAAAGAGTAGGAAAAGTAACTGCCAGAGAACAGAGTTTTTAAGCTGTTCACCCATCTCTCTTAACCAGTGCCGGCCCAAGGGATTTTGGCGCTGTATGTGATCTATGACTTTGGCAATCCCCTCAACATTCAATACAGAGAAAAATGAGAAGTCTAAAATGAAATTTTACCTTTCTTTACTTGGCATTCAAAATGAATCATTTAAACATTAACTTAAATATTTTATTGATTTTTCCTTCTTTTCATTCATTAAAAAAATCAGGGTATGTCTACACTACAAAGTTAGTTTGAACTAACGTATGTTAGTTCAAACTAATTTTAATAGGCGCTACACTAGCGCTCCGCTAGTTCGAATTTAATTCGAACTAGCGGAGCGCTTAGTTCGAACTAGGAAAACCTCATTTTACGAGGATTAAGCCTAGTTCGAACTAGCTAGTTCGAATTAAGGGGTGTGTAGCCCCTTAACTAAAACTAGTGGGAGGCTAGCCCTCCCCAGGTTTCCCTGGTGGCCACTATGGCCAACACCAGGGAAACTCGTCTGTCCCCCTCCCGGCCCCGGACCCCTTAAAGGGGCACGGGCTGGCTACGATGCCCGTGCCAGGTGCAAGCCTGCCAGCACCCAGCCAGCAGACCCTGCACCTGGCACGGCTCGAGCCAGCCACCCGATGCCCCCCAGCCCTCCCCCTCTTCCTGGAACCAGGCTGGCAGCTCCCAGGAGCTTGCCTGGGACCGCAAGAGGTGGGCACCCACGTGGGCTAGTGCGGACATAGTCCACGACCTCTGCACTAGGCACAGGAAAGTGGCCGTCTAGGGCAGGAGAGCTGCCAGCCTGGCCACCCAGGAGCAGGTGTGCATGAAAATCAAGGTGGTCCACTGAGAACCCCGACCCTGAGCCCTGAGCTTACAATGGCCGTCCTGGGTCAGACCAAAGATCCATCTAGCCCAGTAGCCTGTCTGCTGACAGCGGCCAACCCTAGGGACCCTGGAGGGGATGGAACAAAGACAGTGACCAAGCCATTTGTCTCATGCCATCCTTCTCCAGCCTTCCACAAACTTTGGGCAGGGACATCACTCCTACCCCCTGGCTAATACCACTCCATGGACCCAACCTCCATGACTTGATCTCACTTCCCTTTAAACTCTGTTCTAGTTCTAGCCTTCACAGCCTCCTGCAGCAAGGAGTTCCACAGGTTGACTCTTTGCTTTGTGAAGAACAACTTTCTGTTACTAGTTTGAAGCCTGCTACCCATTCCTTTCCTTTGGTGTCCTCTAGTCCTTCTTTATGAGAACTAATGAAGAACTTTTCTGAACCCTCTCCACCCAACTCCTGCTTTTAGAGACCTCTATCCTGTCCCTCCTCCGTCTCCTCTTTTCTAAGCTGAAAAGTCCCAGTCTCTTTAGCCTCTCTTCATATGGGACCTGTTCCCAACCCCTGATCATTTTAGTTGCCCTCCCCTCTCCCATCCTCTCTCTTCCCCTCTCCCACCTCCTTTTCCCAGCCTCCCCCAGTTTTGTTCAATAAAGACAGATTCCATTTTTGAACACAATTGTCCTTTATTTTGTACATCAAGAAGAGGGGCTAGGGAAGGGTAAGTGGAAGGAGGTGAGGGAGGAATGGGGTACGCGCCCCCAATGGGGAGGACTGGGCTGGCTCTGCGGGCTTTTGGGGTGGAACCTCTCCTGCAGCCCCCCAATTGCCCCTCTCCCTAGATGTCAGCCTGCGGCAAGTGCAGCCGGTCTGATGGCCGAGTGCTGTGATGTGCCCAGTGTGGGTACTCCAGGCAATCCAAGCTTTGCAAGCGGGACACCCCTGAGAACTGTCTGTCTGGGGTGGGGGTCAGGACCCTTTAAGCACAGCCCTCGGCTAGTCTGAGACAGCATCTCCATGCTCGAAGTCCTCCTCTGATGCCCTGCCGGCACTGCTTCTGGCCATTCTTAAGCCTGGTTCAGGGTCCACTTAATGTGGACATGCTAGTTCGAATTAGCAAAATGCTAATTCGAACTAGTTTTTTAGTCTGGATCCATTAGTTCGAATTAGCTTATTTCGAATTACCTAATTCGAACTAAATTAGTTCGAATTAACATTGTAGTGTAGACGTACCCTCATACAGTATTGGGTCAACCACCCAGTGGCTGACACTTTAAAGTTGTTACTGTTTTGAGTTGTACACAGTGCTTCTGGTCAGTGCTATAAAATTCCTAGTTCACCAGTATTGTCAGGCCAGCCCTGCTCTTGACCTAAGACTATCACTTTCTATTTGTGGCTTTAAGCAGAATTTGAATCTAGGAACCTAGAGGTAAAGCATAGTTGGTATGTGCGTGCTAGTATGTGCGTGTTTATGTTTTTGTATGCAAATGGAACTGTTTTTAATTAAATCAAAATGCCCTTTGAAGCACACTTCTATAATACATTACCTGGTGATACAGGATTTCCACTGTTTACCATTTTATACTTACAGTATTTTTGCCCCAGTCTTTCAGTTAGGGCAGGCTTCCCAATAGTTTTTTAGTTACAGGCCCCCATTGCTTTTAATTTTCCTCTGCAATTGAAGCTGAGAAAGTTCTCAGCATAGGAGGTTGTTGGTTGTTTGCAGATTCTGCTGGGTTTCTCTAATGGCAAAGTTGCTTTCTTGCCATAATCTTCTACTGCAGGCCCAGGAAAGTGAGGTAAGGGAAGCAGTGGAAAGGGGCAGAGTGCACTTATTTTTTTATGTATTTTGTCTCAGAGTCCTTTGGCCTCTCCTAGACACTTATAAGTGCATCAATACTCACATTACTCACATGAGAAGATAGATTTTCAATCATGTGGCAGCTGGGGCAGGGCTCATGATAGCACAGGATAGAGTGTAGACAACAAATTCAGCTAGTGCCTTCTTACAAATCTAGACATTAATCATCATGAGCATTACACACTGAGGAAAGCGAAAGTGGTGTTTCATTGACAGCATTGCCCCTCTTGACAGTCTGTTATGTGGAGAAATAAACTGGAGAGAGAAAAGGGCCGTAGGAAGGAGGTGAGCAGGGAAGTGTAGCATGAAAATAACAATAATGCTATTAAAAATCGCTTCATTTCCATAGCAAAATAATTGATTCCACACACAGGCTTTTCTACCACTTACCACCAGAGATCTGTGTGGGATGCTCTGACATTTCAGTTGTGACAGTGAAGTCATAAATTCTACAGTCCCCCTGATGTCCCCTGGCCAGCTATCACGATCCACATTTCAAGCAATACTGGCTCATTTTGGCTGCAGATCCACCTGCCCCGCTAGCAGACTTTTCACTGAAGGGACCCTAGCTAGGTTCAGCATCTGGTGCATCTAGAGAAAGAGAAAGAGGGAGTGAAGCTATATCTACACAGCAAAGTTATTTCAAAATAACTTTCCTAATATCTAAACAGCCAAACCGCTATTTCTAAAAAAATTTGAAATAGCGGAGCACTAATTTCGAATTTGGTAAACCTCATTCTACGAGGAACAACACCAAATTCGAAATAGCTATTTCGAAATAAGTGCTGTGTAGACACTTATATAGAAATGGGGGGCCTCCAGCCTTCCAGTGCCCTGGTGGCCACTCCGTTCTCAACCAAGAACACTCCTCTCCCTCCCCCCATCCCTGGACACCTTAAAAGGGTAGACTCTGGCCACAATGCCAGTGCCAGCTCCAAGCCCAGAGCCAGCAGTCACTGCCCTGACCCAGTGGCCCCAAAACATGATCCAGCAAGCCACTGGCAGCCAGCCCTACACTGCACCCCAGGAGCAGTCTGCCAGCTCCCAGGAGCTTGCTAGGGCCCAGAGAAGGCAGAAGCCTGCCTGGTTCAGGGCGGAGATCACGGACCTTATTCAGGTTTCGGGGGGGATGCTCCCAACGTCCATGATCTCTGCAATAGATGGAGGAACATGTCCATCTATGGCAGGATAGCGGCCAGTCTGGCCACCAAAGGCCACATGCAAATCCAGGAGCAGGTTTGCATGACAATCAAGTTGGTCCAGCAGGACCCCCAACCCTGAGCCCTGAGCTTCCCCTCTCCCTTCTTCCCCTTGCTTCCCCCTTCCAGCTCCCTCCTCCCAGGTTTCTCCCTCCCCTCTCTCACCCTCTCTTCTCCCCTTTCCCGCCTCCTTTCCCCAGTCTCACCAGAGTTTCATTCCCTCCCCCCCCCCAGTTTTGTTAAATAAAGAGAGATCGTGTTCATGAAAATACATGTATTTTATTTGATATCAGGAATGCGGGTTAGGGAGGGGTAAGTGGAAGGATGTGAGGAAGGAATGAGGCACAAGCCCCCAGTGGGGCAGACCAGGGAGACTCTTAGGATATGTCTACACTACCATCCTAGTTCGAACGAGGTGTACCTGTAGTTCGGATTAGAGAACCTAATCCGAGCTACCTACTCCGTGCCGCGTGTAGCCGCGGGCACGGAGTCCGAACTACCGGGGCTTTAAAAATGGCGGCGCCCAGTAAGATGCAAATGAAGCCCAGGATATTTAAATCCCGGGCTTCATTTGCAACTTCGGTTGCCTACATTAACCACCCTAGTTCGAACTAGGGTGGTAGTGTAGACATACCCTTAATGCGTCTCAGGTTGGAAGCTCTCCCGCAGGGCCTCCTGGATACTAACAGCCCCCCAATGGACCTCCCGGATGGCAGCCTGTGGAAAGTGCAGCCAGACGCGCAGCAATGCATCCATGAGAAGCACCAGAGTGCCCGGGGCAGCTCTGGCTCCATGTTGCCAAGTGCTGTGGTGTCCCGAGTGAGGGCAACCAGAGTACGCAGAGATAAAATGCTTTGCTGTCCCTCACTGAGGTAGGCAAGCAAGCAGGGAAACCTGAGAACTGGCTGTCCGGGGGGGTCCCTTTAAGCACAGACCTCAGATAGCCTCAGGCAGCAGCCCCACACAGTAAGTCCTGACCTGGTGCCCTGCTGGGACTGATTCTGGCCAGCCTTAAATGCTATTCAGAGTCCACTCAGTGTGGACGTACTATTTCAAAATAGCAAAAAGATATTTCAAAATGCATTTTGTGTGTAGATGTATTTTTTTGAAATAAGCTATTTTGAAGTGACTATTTCGAAATAAGATATTTTGAAATAACACTGTAGTGTAGACATACCCTGAGTATGTAAGTTCTTTGAGGGTTTGCATATCAAAGACTTTAGCCTCTGCATCAGGGACAGTAAAAAAGAGTAAGACTCTGTTTACAAGGCTGCTTGGCCTAGGTGAAATTCTTACTCCAGCCACAGGAGGGATAACTGGGCTGCTCACCTGATAAGCACCCCTGTGTGGAAGTGTATAGAGAAGGGATATGAAATAGGAATCCTGGCTTTGCTGCTGGTCAAGCTCACAGAAGGAATAACTAAGGTGATCATGTTTCCCTATGTTGAATACAGGACACCTGGAAAAATTACTCATATTCATAGAATCATAGAATACTAGGACTGGAAGGGACCTCGAGAGGTGATCGAGTCCCGTCCCCTGCACTCATGGCAGGACCAAATACTGTCTAGACCATTCCTGATAGACATTTATCTAACCTACTCTTAAATATCTACAGAGATGGAGATTCAACAACCTCCCTGGGCAATTTATTCGTGTTTGACTACCCTGACAGTTAGGAACTTTTTCCTAATGTCCAACCTAAACCTCTCTTGCTACAATTTAAGCCCATTGCTTCTTGTTCTATCCCCAGAGGCCAAGATGAACAAGTTTTCTCCCTCCTCCTTATGATACCCTTTTAGATATCTGAAAACTGCTATCATATCAAAGACTTCTTTTCTAAATGAAACAAACCTAATTCCTTCAGTCTTCCCTCATAGGTCATGTTCTTCAGACCTTTAATCATTCTTGTTTCTCTTCTCTGGACCCTCTCCAATTTCTCCACATCTTTCTTGAAATGCGGTGCCTAGAACTGAACACAATACTCCAACTGAGGCCTAACCAGTGCAGAGTAGAGCGGAAGAATGACTTCTCGTGTCTTGCTCACAACACACCTGTTAATGCACCTGTTAATTCAACACACCTGTTAATTCAAGAGAGTTCAGTGGCCATCAGTCAGAGCTGGGCAGCACAAATGTTCAAATCCATGTCAAGCTGGCTGAGCCTTAGTTAAACATAAATACTGCATAGCTGGATTCTTTTTATTCACCTTCTTATCTTTAAAGGTTTAGGGTTCACATGGTAAAAAGGACACACACTCACTCCTGTACCATACATCTTTCATACGGCAGGGTGACCCATCAACCTGAACCTCCCTGGCCAGTGATCTCCACTCTCTTCCATGACTGGGCCCCCAGGATACACTCACCTTTCCTAGCACCTGTAGCCATATCATACCAGGCAACACACAGGGGTCACATAGGGTGACTGGGAAGGGATGCACTCGGCAGAGGGGATATGGAGGAGCAGTGAGGCTG
Organism: Pelodiscus sinensis; assembly: GCF_052426305.1. NCBI lineage: Eukaryota > Metazoa > Chordata > Testudines > Trionychidae > Pelodiscus > Pelodiscus sinensis. The sequence goes on from NC_143053.1 coordinate 92,656,657, forward strand.
GGGTGCAGGAAGGGTCTAGCAGGGAGAGGAGAGAAAGAAGGGGAGCACAGAAAGGTGGGCAGCAGAGGCAACCTGTTGCAGCAGAGGCAACCATCTGGCATCTGTTCACACTCACCAGCCACTGCTGCTCACAGCATGCAATAAGTGCTGGCCAAAAATGAGTCAGGGGGAGGGGCAGGATCCTGCTGACTGAGAGCTGGCACACAGAAGGGGCTGTGCTTTGTACACCCACCACCATTGTCAGCAACTGTTCCTCCTCCCCCATTCACCTCTGATGTCTGGCAAGCAAGGATATGGCCAGTGGCAGGATCCACCAGTTCTGATGGGGTGGGAGACAGAAAATACAGGATAATTTGCCTGTTTTTAAGAAAAAAATGGGACACTTATGGGACTCATCCTTTAAACAATGGGGCATCTGGTCACCCTAGAAAAACTTTCTTTGGGAATAAGAGTGAAGTAATTTCCTTTCCACATCCCTTTTCATCATAGCGAGAAGGGAGAAATTGTGATGTTGAGAGAGACACAATTTGGTCCTCAGTGTACGCCAGGGTCAGTGCTGCTCCTTACTCAAGGTAGAGTGTAACGTGACCAAGCAGTACTTGCATGGGGAATGAATATAGCTGTGTAAGCACACAATTGAATTTAACCATTCCTCAAGACAATATAGGTCATGGATCAGCTTAGTTATTTGCTTATTATAGTGTTTGCAACTTTTAGCCAGTTATGATATGAAAGTGCTTGAATCCATATTTGTAACATGTTTTACTTCATTGTTCCAAAGTAGCATTTCTTCTATTCTCCGTGGCCATGTCTACATTAGGGAATTATTTGAAATGACTAAATTTGACTTAAGAACTCCTAATTTAACAAATGCAAACTTGCGTGTTCACACAATGTGGAAGCTTCAAAATTAGTCCAAGGAATGCTCCATTAATGTGGATGTGCTACCTCAGATGCAGAGCCCCAAAAAGCACTCTGGGAAGCAGAAGAAGGCCTCCTGAAGGCCAATTAGTTCAAATTAGTGCTACTGGAGCATCTACATTAACATTATTTCTAATTTACAAGTTTGGAATTAGAATTATTCCTGATGAAAAGCAGGTGTACAGAGTTCGAATTTCTTGGCCTGTTATTCCCAAATAATGGGAATGTGGATGTACCGCTTACTAATTCAAACTTGGGGGAGGTGATTTTGCACTAAGGTCCTGATGTAGACCAGGGTCATGAGTCTAAATTATATCTCTCTATGTGGTTTGGTTAACTGGAGTAGAAAACACATAAAGGTCTTCCTTCCCTCATGCCTGTCCCCTATGAAACCCCAAGCCCTATAAATAAATAGTTAAAGAACTTCGTTCCAAACAGACTCAGTAGAAACTAGTTTTCATCCCATTTTTAACATGACTGATAAAGTGTTAAATGTACATATTTTTATTTTATAAATATAGTGCCTGCATATTACTCATTTCCTGTATTGCTGTGTCTTCTCAGATAACAAGCATAACCTCCTGTGGTTAAATAGCATTTTGACTGCTTCGTCTATCAGTCTGATACAATAGACTGTGCTACTTTCCTCAATTCACAGCAAAACTCCCACTGATGTCAATAGCCCAGGATTTGCCAGTATAAGCTCAGAGATAAACTCTGCCTGAGTAGCTATTTAGTTTTATCACACATTTTATTATAGATATTTGGTATCTACATTTTGTACTCGTTTCTACAATCTTTTATTGGCTCAATCTAGTTATGGACAAAGAGTAAAAGGGAAGGAGCTGGGAAACAAGGAAGTAATTTTTTGGAACTTCATGACACAGTCCATTTTCTCATGTTTTATTTCTGAATATTTTTATCCTTATGATGTATGTCGTAACTCTCTTTCAGTCCCTCCTGGCCCCCTCCTCTTTGTGCTTGCTGCAAGCTCACCGTCTGTGCTTTGCCTCCATCTTTACTATTCTTCTTTCTGTTCTCATTTATTTTCCTATTATCCATACTTTTTCCTCCTCCACTGCTCCCATCATGTTTGTGTGTGAGTATATATGTGTGCATGTGTGTTTATGTATGTATGAGAGAGGGTGGGGGGCATGCATTTAACAATAATAATATATTAATTTTATATATTGAATATATTTGCCATCCATCCTCCTGAAAAATATATGAGTATATTACCTCTCTTTACTCTTCCAAATCTGACTTAATTATGAGCTCTTCATGGCAATTTGTACAGTGTCCAGTACAAAGAGTTCTGGTTTGAGTCCATTAGCTACAACCAGGATACAAACTAATAACAACAAGAATGAATAGTAAAAAAGTTGAAAGTTTAATTTTATACACATCTCTAAATACTTAGGAGAGTTCCCAAACCATGTCCTGACCTTGCTGAACCAAATTGATCAATATTTTCCTAAAAAATTCTCAGAAGTGAAATTCAGTGGGTATTTTCACATTATTTAAATACAGTTAGGGGTGCTTAAGAAAGAATCCATGCCATTTATAACATTGAAATATGTCCACAATATTGACAGTTCTGTGTCCAATAAATTCAATTGGTTTCAGACACGTGGAAAAGTTAAGTTAAACAAATTTGATTTAAACATCAGCATCCCCTTGGTGGCCTTTTAGACCTTGGGTTGAAGGAAACCAGGAATTATTTATCTGCTACTTCCTTTCCCTCACTCCCACAGGGAGCATGTGGAAGGAGAGGTCTAGGAAAAAAAGGTTAGAGTTAGTGGGGGCCATACATCTACCCACCCAGAACTTTGATCCTCAGAAGGGAAGCAATATGGAGTGGGAAACAATGTGTACCGCAGAAAAGGCTATATAGCATATGTGGTATGTGATGGCATTAAGGAATGAACTGTGCCTCTTTAATGTTCTCTTGGGGGAAATTCAGCTGAATGCTGTCTCTTCAATCTCCAGTTAAAGTCAAATCTGGCTGGCATTTAGTGCTGGAGACAGGCTGAAAGGCGATGGAAAACACTTCTCTGTGTATTTGATGAATAAGTGCAGCACATTCCAGAACATAAGTATAACCCCATGCTGCCTCACAACCTGTCTCATCCTGATCCAGAGGAATGAGCTTTTGGACATGATGAGAGGAAAACTTGATCCCAGGATTCTCTGAAGGAGCTGCCAATAAAAGAGTCAAATTATTCGGGTGGGAGGAGGGAGGTCTGTGATGTGAAAACCTGCCTGTTCATCTTGATTTTCTAAGAGTCTATCCCTCTACCCATCACACATAGGCTTTGTCTACACTGCAGGGTTTTTGTGCAAGAAGCTTTTTGCGGAAGAGATCTTCTTGCACAAAAGTGCGTCCACACCTCAAAAGTGATGTGCTTTTGTGCAAGAGAGTATCCACACTGCATGGACACTCTTGCGCAAGAAAGTTCTGATTGACATTCACAGAATGGCCATCACAGCACCTGTCCTTTTTGTGATAGGCTCTTTTTGCACAGGAAACCCCTGTTGAGCATCCACACACACCTTTTTGCACAAGAACTCTTGCGCAAAAAGGAGTTATGCCTCATAGAAGGAGGTAAACCTACACTGCAAAAACCCCTCTGTTCTGTTGATTGACTGTAGATTTTCTTGCACAAAAATGCGCTTGAGGTGTGGACACTCCATGGGTTTTGCACAAAAATGGCTGTTTTTGCACAAAACCCTTGTAGTGTAGACATAGTCATAATGCTTCTACAATTAAAACTGATAAATCTGGCTAACTACTCCCATTATCTTTGTGTGAGATTTATAAAGTATGTATCACTGGGTTATCTAAGCACCAAATGTGCAACTGAGAGGATGCTCTGTAAAATTAAACTGAAATCTCTCTCCGAATTTGAACAGTAGTCCTGTGTTTAAACAAAATATGTGCCTGTAGCAGGTAGGGTTCTGAACAGGTCAGGACATAGAGTCCTGGTCTACACTAGTGCTTTATTTTGAAATAACCTCCCTTCGGTCTAATTTATAAGAGGTACATCCACACTCCCAAACGCATTATTTCAAAATAAGGTGCCACTTTGAAATAGTTTTTTTTGAACTAGTGATAGTGTGGACACTCTGGTGCTGCTATTTCAAAATTACTATTCTCCAAAGTAATTCAAACTAATTACTCCCCAGTACTTCCTGGGGCTCTATTTTGAATTAACATATCTATATTAATGGAGCTTGCCTTGGACTACTTTTGAGACTTCCCCATAATGGTGATGTGTTATTTCAATGTTGTTAAATCGGGAGTTATTAAGTCAAATTTAGTAATTTCAAAATAATTTCCTAGTGTAGGCATGGCCTTAGTGATACTATCACAATTCTTGTATATGGATTTCTACCACACACACTGAATCTAACAGGAAATAGTAGGATTTCAAGTTGTAGAAATGAGCAACAAGACAAGAGGACAGAACAAAGTGGTTTGGCTGATCAGTTCTGAGATATTAGTCCAAATATGTGGGCAATCAATGATAGATACCATACAACACGGTCAATCCTTAGAAATATATTGCAGCGTAGCCATAATATTGTGGCCCTATTTTTAAAGCTAAAAGCTTTTATTAGAGCTGTCTTTACCCAGAAAATCTCAGATTGCCAAATTATTTTTTAAGCCAAGTTTTCTACTCTGTAAACATAGCACTTCTTTTGCACACGTCATAGGAGACTGAAAATGGATGGTGGCTATAAGTGTAAGTTCCATCACAGCCAACAGTAATGTTATGGGTACATTGCAATAAAAGACCCATGGCAGAGTCATACATTGCCCAGGTCTGCTACCAGGTTATAAAATAGCAGTGTGGCTGTTTGGGCTTAGACTCTGAGGGTATGTCTACACTACCCCGCTAGTTCGAACTAGGAGGGTAATGTAGGCATACCGCACTTGCAAATGAAGCCCAGGATTTGAATTTCCCGGGCTTCATTTGCATAAGCGGGGAGCCGCCATTTTTAAAACCCCGCTGGTTCGAACCCCGTGTAGCCGGGCTGCATGGGGTTCGAACCAGCGGGGTTTTAAAAATGGCGGCTCCCCGCTTATGCAAATGAAGCCCGGGAAATTCAAATCCCGGGCTTCATTTGCAAGTGCGGTATGCCTACATTACCTTCCTAGTTCGAACTAGGAGGGTAGTGTAGACATACCCTGATGGAGGTGCTGACTTTCTAATGTGCTGGGAACAAGTAGGGGGAAGTGCTCAGCTTTTGTTCTGCCGCAAGCCTCAACCCTGCTCCACCCCTTCCCCCAAGACCTTCCTGTCCCTGCCCCTCCATTTCCCACCCCTACTGTGTTTCTTCCTTTTCTCTCCCAAGCACCCCCTGTCCATGCTCCCCCACCCTCCCAACACCACCTTCATGCCAGGGAACAGCTGGTTGCAGTGAGCAGGGGGCACTAGAAGGTTGGAGAAGTTGCTGATCATTGGGGTTACTGTGTGCAGGTGGTGCTTGTGGAAGAGGGAGGAACTGATGGGGGCTGCCAGTCAGTGCTCAGCACCCACCATTTTTTTCCCAGGAGTACTCCAGATCTGGAGCACCCATGGCATTGTTGCTTGCAGGCTCTGAGACACTGAGGAGGAAAACCATTTATCTGGTTTGAATCTGGACTCTCCTAAATTTGTCCAGCATTGTCCCTGTGTGGTAGGGACTTAGCACCTGACCTTTTTTTTTTTTTTTTGCCAATGAAACTAAGAGCAATAAGAGTCCGTGGATGCAGGGGAATGCTGTGAACTGGGATAGCAAGTGGCAGTGCCTCCATTCAAAGTGACAAGCAGGGGCAGGCTGTCACAGTCAAAGTCACATCAATGAGAGCACGGTTGCACCAGCATGGACAGAGATGTCTTGCATTCTGGAGGAATATGTGAGTGGCCCCGCCTAATCCTGAGAGAGGGGAAGGTCTCAAGGTCCAGCCCAAACCCAAAATTCTACATTGGCATTGTTAGTCCTGCAGTCTGAGTTCCATGTGTCTGAATCTGCTTGTCTGGGCACTAAGACTTGGTGCTGTGGCTCATTTATCATAGTGTAGATAAACCCTCAGTGCTTGCCTCTTTCTGATTGCCCGTAATTACAGCCTGGCCAAATTCAGGGTTCATTTTGGTCAATTTCACAATCACAGGATCTTAAAAGTTGTAAACTTTATGCTGTCAGCTGTTTAAACTTGAAATTCACAGTATTGAAACTGTAGGGGGCCTGACTGAAATGGAATTGTGCTGGGTTTGGTACTGGTACCCTTATTTCTGTACTGCTGCTGGTGGCGATGTTGCCTTCAGTGGTGGGCAGCTGGAAACCAGCACCTACTGGCTGGAAGTCTAGTTCTGAGGGTGGAGCCTGTGCCAGCAGCAGCACAGAAGTAAGGATGGCATGGTATGACACTGCCACCCTTACCTCTGTGCTGCTGCCTTCAGACATGGACCCCCAGACAACAGCCACCACTGTCTGGCTGCCCAGTTCTGAAGGCAGCACAGAATGTGGGTGGCAATTCCACAACCCCCCTAAAATAACCCTTTGACCTTCCCCCCCACACAACACCCTTATGGGTCAGGACCCACAATATGAGAAATGATCTGTGCCATGAAATCAGTATAGTATAGTATAGTATAGTATAGTATAGTATAGTATAGTATAGTATAGTATAGTATGTCTACACTTGCTCCCTATCTCGAGATAGGGATGCAAATGTAGTAAACCAAAATTGCTAATGAAGCACATGATTTAAATATCCCACACTTAATTAGCATAATCGCGTCCAGCCGCCATTTTGAAATCACGTTATTGCGAAATAAAACACCCTGTTTAGCAGCATTATTTCAAGAGAAAACCCTTCTCTCAAAATAACTGTTGCTCCTCATACAATGAGGTTTAACAGTTATTTCGAGAGAAGGGTTTTCTTTCGAAATAACGCTGCTACACAGGACGTTTTATTTTGCAATAATGCTATTTCAAAATGGTGGCCAGATGCCATTATGCTAATTAAGCATGGGTTATTTAAATCCCACGCTTTATTAGCAATTTCAGTACACTACATTTGCATCCATATCTCGAGATAGGGAGCAAGTGTAGACATACCCGTATAGTTTAAAAGCACGCACACACACACACACACACACACACACACACACACAGATTTCATGAGTGAAGACCAGATTTCATGGTCCATGATACATTTTCATGGCTATGAATTTGGTAGGGCACTACCTCTAATATAGGTATTAGCTTACAGGATTCTCTTGTTATTGCAATATAATTAGGAGACATTTTATTAATTCCATAGGAGCAAATTCAACTTAAAGGTTGCCCAAATATCTGCTATAAGGGTCCTTCAACACTAAACCATGGGTCAAAATAATATACGCAATTTGAGCTACACAAATTGCGTATCTTATTTCGATGTTATTTCGAAATAGCTAATTTTAAAATTTGGCACAGTACATAAAATAATAACATATGGACATATACCTATCTCATAGAACTGGAACAGACCTTGAAAGGTCATTGAGTCCAGTCTTCTGCCCTCATGGCAGGACCAAGTACCATCCCTGGCAGATTTGCCCCAGATCCCTAAAGTGTCCTCCTCAAAGTTTTAACTCACAACCCTGGGTTTAGCGGGCCAATGCTCAAACCACTGAGCTATCCCTCCCCCTTTTTAAAAAAAAATCACTATTCCAAAATGTCCCTTGATCCTCGCAGAATGAGGTTTACAGAGATGTCGGAATAGTGAGCCCGATATATTTTGAAATAACAGGTGCGCTCAAAAGATGCAGAATAGCTATTTCCAGAGGTATCCCGAAATAGCGCTGCAGTGTAGGTACAGCCTATGTGAATTTACAAGGAGATTCTCAATTTCAAAAGACTCTAAGTTGTGTACTTCATCTATGAACTCAGAGCCAATTTTTTTCAACATTTGGAGATATTCAGTTGGAGTCTTCTTGTTCAGAATTACCTCTTGCTAATTGTTTTCTATTCATGCCCTCAGTAGTCTTTAATCCTATCACTGTCCAGGTTAACTAACAGCTATTCTCAAGTTGCTTGTATTTTGATAATATTGTGACAGATTCAGCAAGTTCCTGCAATATCTTTGGAAGATCTAACTGAATTAAATGTAAGTATTTTTGGAGTCCATTGTATTGAATTGAAAGGTTATGTATCATTGTGTAGCTGGATGTTCAATGTAGTCCTTCAATCAATGTGGCACACAGTCTGTATCTGAAAAAATAAAGATTCCTGTGGCACCTTAGAGACTAAAAGATTTATTAGGGCATAAGCTTTTATGGGAAAAAACACTCGTTCTTTTTGGACAATAAGGTTGAAGTGGATTTTCTGGGAAATAGCTAAGTGATTTCAATACAAATTTGATATCTCCAGCCTCTAAGTTTATGCAAAAGCACAGTCCTTTAAAGCCAGGAACTAAAGAGAAGGCAATTGTCTACTGATTACATGTCCCCAGTCTGTCCCAACATCAAAGACCAAAGCTGTATAAAGGAGCGACTCTCAGATTCTTGGGTATAATTGTTTTGAGCAAATAGCTGTCCTGAATACAGAAACCACAGAAAAAGCCCTGTATGATTTGAAGGATCCTCCCATAGCCCTTTTTAGACTTGAGAGTCCTAGCATGCTTGTGGGGTCTTATAAAGTGGTTTTTTTTTTCTAATGCTTTCTTCTTAAGAATAAAATCGGTTGTTTTTGCGTAGTAACTGAACTATAGGAGATTGTGCTGTTCAAAAACACTAGAGTTAAATCGAAGTGTAGACCCAGGCCTGCGTGGGCAGTCTGATTTGTTGGGGGAATTCACAGTATAAGAATGGAACGTTCAGCTTGGAAAAACTCCAGTGAGGGCGAACCAAGATATGAATCTGTGCTCAAGAGAGTTGGTGCCTGAGGAGCTACAAGCTTAAAGTGGGTTCCCTCAATGGACCACTGTGATCCAGGGAATTCTTGGTGCTAAATGGCTGTGGGTGTTTCCAGTTGGTTTAGTCTGTGCACCGAGGCATCTGACACAGGCCTGAGAGCAGTGCTGATGCAAGCAGCGGAAGATAGCAAGAAGCATCCCACGGTCTTCTTAAGTAAAAAATATACATGAACTAAATAGAATTACTCTGCCTGAGAAGGATAATGTTATACAATTGTCTGGCACATTAAGAAGAACTTATCTATTTAACAGAGGTTTAAGGTGATGTCCTCGTTTCCAATGGTATTGTTACTCAGAAGAAAAGATATCAACTCCTTCCTACTATGCTTAAGTACAGCACTCCACGATTATAATATGGAAACTGTACTCAGTAAAGTCAAAGAAAATGTAGTAGCCAATGCCTGTCCAGGCAAGGGGGCCCCATTATACCAACTACTGTTCAGTCAGTTGCTAACCCTCCTGCATAAATGTAAGGGGAGGAGTGTGACCTATGGAACTCTTAGTGCCATCTGGCAAAGGTCACAGGGTTACATAAGATTATAGGTTTCAGAGGGGTAGCCGTGTTAGTCTGTAACTGAAAAAACTTAAAAAAAACCAATGAATAATCCTGCAGCATTTTGGAGACTATAGGGATCACCCGGAACTGGTCTCTACATTATAGTTCATCAAATGGTGTCATGAAAGATCTCTGTTGAAACCCTATGTAGTGCTTATCTCCATCATCAAGAAGTATATGGATGGATAATATATAAGGAGATATTTATATGCTAAAAATTATTTCCTACGGGTAAATCCATTGGGGCTGGTCCCTAAGAGGTAACGAACAAATTTCTTTCAGGTGGGAGATTCTTATTTGGATCTGTGTAAGCTGAGTCTCAGATATTTCATACCAAATGCCTGTTTATAGTTTGAGCAAAATGCCAAATTTTTGCAGTGTCTCCAGGGCAGCTTCTCTGAAGGAAAAAAATCCAGCAGCGAGGGGGTGTAGTGTTTACTAATGAAGATACTTGTGTCTCTAGTACTGGGGATACAGACACGCACTCAGGCAACCGTCACCTAAGGGAAAAGCTCCAAAGAGGGTTATTTTATAAACGTAGGATTGCTCACAGTAAAAAGGAGCCCTGAGTTATCTCCATTTTTTTACTTCATTTCGTGCTTCATTTCTCTGGACTGGATTACTAACAAGGAAGCTCTAAACAAGGACTGACGAGCTCTCCTCCGCGTATGTTTGTGTAATTTCAGAGAGGCTTTTGCAAGCTATCAGTTTATTCCATCACTGCTATGCTATTAATCTATAAACACTGACAAATCATGACTATGTACATGATCTATTAACCATTTATAACTTGCCTTCTCGTATTATTAAACCTTCAGTTTTAGTTACCAAACGATTGGCATCACTGTGATTCCTAAGTAAAGTTTTTATACTGACCTCACTAAGGCTGTGACTAGACTAAACCTCTCTGTCGCCAGAGAAATGTAGATTAGGCATGTCGAAATTGCTAATGAAGCAGGGATTTAAATAACCCATGCTTCATTAGCATACACATGGCCACCACTTTTTTTCAAAACAGAGCTTTTCTGGAAAAAAACCTGGCAGTCTAGACATGGATCTGTTGAAAATAAACCCTTTTTTGACAGATCCTGTAAACCTCACTTTTTGAGGAATACAGGATCTGTCGAAAAAGGGTTTATTTTTGATAGATCCACGTCTAGACTTATGTTTTTTTCAAAAAAACTCCGTTTTGGAAAAAAAACAGCAGCCATGTGTATGCTAATGAAGCGCAGGATATTTAAATTTCTGCTTCATTAGCAATTTCAACATGCTTGATTTGCATCCCTCTGTCGACAGAGGGATGGATGCAGTCTAGATGTAGCCTAAGTGGTTGATATCTTGGAATTGGAAGGGCCCTGTATTTGATTAAACTGGTTTGCAGTAACCAGTTATCATAAAGTCTAGTGCCTAAGTGGTGAGCCAAAGGTTAGAATACCTAAACAGACTGCATTTTTGGCTTCTTGTTAACCAGTGTGGTAAGAAAGAAATTCACTTTTGTTATTGGCTTGGGTATAATCTAATAATAGAAAACCCACCAGTTTGGGGTGAATGTGCTCCATTTCTCATTGGTCTACCCTTGATTTGGCATTCTCATTTGTTACCCACTGAGGCACAGTGACAACAACTATGCAGAATTTTATGTGGAAGAGAAACTAATCAGCCAATTGTATAATTCCCACTTTATTGTGAAAGTTAAAACAGGTTAGTCATTTTGGTATCATATTGTATGATGTACACAATGAAATTATGCTGTTGTAAATAAGAATAACCCTGGTTGCATTGCTGGCTAACCAATACTGATAGGTATTAATATTATAGTTATCACCACCTCTGTTGCCTTCTAATTTAGGAAGTGATTATATAACCACAGCTCATGGATGTTATGTAAGGCCAGTGGGGGGAATGTACAAGGAAAGGGAATTCTTTGTATAATGAGGCACAATTTCAAGTTCTCTTGGCTTGACAGCACAGTAACAGCTCCCTCCCCAATCTGTAGTTGTTATTAGTGTAGTCATGCAGTTTGTTAAGTAATATCCAATGGGAATTTTCTAAAACCATTGAGAATTTAAATTCTTTGAGTTTAAGTCTAATAGGGACTATTAGACCATTTATAAAACAGGAGAAAGAATTTTCAGGCAGTCATTCTTCTGTTGAGCCTTATAACTCATATTTGGCTAAAATATATCTTCTATCTAGTTTTGATATGAAGACTTTCAGAAAAAAGAGAATCCACTACTTTCCTGGGTGATTTGTTTCAATGGCTGGTCATCCTCACTGTTAAGAATGTGCACCTTAAAACTTGGAAAGTTTTAAAGACTTCATGAGAAGGCTCTGACATCTCCTGCAAGAGTATGGTATTTTTGTGAAATTGTGTGTGCTTTGAAGTTTGAGTCACATTGCAGAAATATGAAGGTCTGACTTTTCTTTATAAATGATATTTTTAAAGGTTCAGCATCTGGCAACATCTTAGGCACTGTCACATGGGACCTTTCCCTGCAATAAGTCTGCATTATCTACAGAAAACCTTTAATCAAGCAGACTTCTATCTCTGATATGAAGTTATGTGTCTGTATTATTCCCACCTATTCTCTCTTCAGGCTGTGTTCCATCTCTGCCATCAGGTCCTAAATGGTAAAATATGATTCTATGGAATGTTTAGACTGTTTTCACCCTTTTCAGTTTTATCTTCTGTGCTCCCCAGATCTCTCCTATCGGCTACTGATAAAGGAGCAATTTTTCTGGCTTAAATCAGGACACTCATCTTAATTGCAGCACTGACATGAAAATAATTATGGCTTAGAATTATTGGCCCTGCCTCAATACAGTTTCATGAAGGATAGGAAGCATTGGTTAATAGAAGTGCCCTGTGGTAAAACTGTACCACTTAAACTACTACACAGCCAAAGACAGTGAGTGGATAGACATTTTCTTCTCTGGGAGCCAGAAATGCAACCCATGAAGTTACCAGTGTTGGGTAACACTGTGATTTGCCTTGCCCTAATCCTGTATCACTTCGTGGGCATTCCTTGTGGTACTCCATAGCATAGGAGTCAAAGTATATTTTCCCCAACTGCAAATAATAGTTTACTGTGTTACCACACAAATCCAAGTTGTGTCAAATTCAGACCCATGTCACTGTTAAGGAAAAAATGACACGGGTGCAGTGTTTTCTGTGTCACGCTATTGAATAGAGTACATTGTATTTAATGAAGTAGACATTCAAGTTTGAATTAACATCCTATAAACATTGTATTACTTTTAGCTGGAGTAATCAAGGAAATTGTTACTTAAAACAGCTTGTCTCTTATTTTCTTGGCTCATGCTATTCCCAAATAAATATAGGCTGTGTTTTCATTGGCGCGAACTTGCGCAAAAGTGGCTGCTTTAGCGCAAAAACTTGTTGCCTGTCTACACTGTCCGCGAGTTCTTGCGCAAGAATACTGACGTTCTAATGTATGAAATCAGTGCTTCTTGCACAAGAACTCTGATGCTCCCACTCAGGAATAAGCCCTCTTGTGCAACTGTTCTAGCGCAAGAGGCCAGAGTAGACAGGCAACATGAATTACTTGCGCAAGAAATCCCTATGGTTAAAATGGCCATCAGAGCTTTTTTGTGCAAAAGAGCATCTACACTGGCATGGATGCTCTTGCACAAAAGCACATCTCTTATGCAAAAGCACATGCCAGTGTAGACGCTCTCTTCTGGAAGAATTTTTGCACAAGAACTCTTCGGCAAAAGAGTTTTTGCGCAAGATCATGCCAGTGTAGACGTAGCCATAATGTCTTAGGGTATGTCTAGACTACATGCCTTTTTCAAAAGAGGCTTTTTTGAAAGTATCTTTCAAAAAAGTCTCTTTTGAAAAAAAGCATCTACATTGCATTACACGGATCAAAAAAGCGAAAAAGCCCTTTGAAAAAAAAGGCACCAGGAACCACTTCTGCCAGGGCATGGGGGCAGCATCTACTTTCTGGTGCTGCTGCATGCCCTTTGCAGAGATGCGTGCTTAAAGGGGACCCCCTGAACAGCCGTTGCTCTGCTCCTGCAGCTGGCTTGCCTACCTCCTAGAGGAACAGCAAAGATTCTGCTTTGAATGCCCTGCTTTCTCGGACAGTTACTTTCCTGATTGGTTTTTGTGCTTTTAATTGTTTTTTTGTTTTGGTTGTGTTTTTTTGCCATGGAGCCGGAGCTGCCCCTGGGCAGGCAATGGCCCCACACTGTGATGCTTGAAGTTCTGCTGCATCTTCATGAGATCATTATAATGTTCGTGCCAGATCTGGATTCAGAACCCAGCTTTGAGCCCCTCACTTGGGCTGCAGCTCCAATGCCCTTTCCACCAACCTTATTCCTGGAGAAGTAAGTTTTAAGGCTGGACACCGATTCAGACTGGTGGGACTGTCTTGCTATGGAGCAGTGGGATGACCAGGCGTGGGTCCAAAACTTCCATATACCAGGACACCCATTTGCGGCCCGCCATCCCCCTGGAGAAGTGGGTGGCTATTGCCCTTTCGAAGCTGGCCACCCCCGATAGCTACCGCTCAGTGGAACACCAGTTTGGCCTGGGGAGGTCTACTGTTGTAGCCATCTTGATAGAGGTAAATCACGCTCTGGGGACAGTCCATGGGGGAGGGAGGGCAGACAAGAGGTACAGTCAGGACCGGGCAGAGGGAATGGGTGATGGGGTGGGAGTGGTAGAAGTCCTCCTGGCCTCACCCTGCCATGGTGCGGAAGCGGAGGTTCCCTGAGGGGGGGACTCTTGGGGTCTGGGAGGGGAGAGGTGGGGGAGCACCTCTCATCACCTCAGGCAACTCCTCTAATTTCCTGTTATGTGTGTTTCTATTTGTCCCTTCCTGCAGGTGGTGATGGCCATCAATTCAGAGCTGCTTCACAGGACTGAAGAGGACTGCCTCGGAGATGTGAATACTATCGTGGCCGGATTTGCAGGGCTAGGATTTCCGAACTGCGGTGGAGCACTTGATGGGACTCACATCCCAATCCGCGCACCGCCCCATCGAGCAGCCCAGTACATTAACAGAATATGCTACTTTTCCATGGTGCTGCAGGCCCTGGTCGACCACTGGGGACAATTCACAGACATTTGTGTGGGGTGGTCAGATCAGGCACACAATGCTCGCATCTTTCGGAACTCAGACTTGTACCACAGGCTGGGACATTCTTTCCAGAGTGCAACTTTGCAGTCAGGGACATGCAGATGCCTATATACATTTGGCTTTTAGCACTATCTACACAGCAAGAAAACAAAGGACGAACATTTTTTCTTTTACTTACTCCTTGTGAAATGAGGGTTACAGGAGTCAGAGTAAGAAGTCCTTCAGCTCGTCATTATTTCAAAATAATGGCTTGTTGTGTAGACACACTCTTTGTTATTTTGGAATAACGTTATTCCAAAATAATGCTACTGTGTAGACATAGCCTTGGTATATACAAAATAGATCATATGCATGAAAGGGGTTAGGTAGTCTGGAAAGATTGAGAGCTGCTGTTTTAATGGGCCTAATTCAGAAACTGGATAAGCCGATCTTTCAAACTGCACAGAAGAGAGCTTGCCTTTTTTTTCACAGGTAGAAATGGGTCTATTAAAAGCTATTGCTTTATCCATGTTGTCTCTCCTTGTAAATCTTATTTATTTATCACAGCACCATGCGTATGCATGATAATTGACAGAAATTTAGAAGAAATTTAAAATGGACAAAATGATCCATCTGTTTTGTTGCTGTTAGCCCAGGAAAGAGAACAATGTAGAGTACAACACTGCTAACTGAAAAACTGAATACAGTTAAACTATTAATACACAGAGGGTATTCACAATCTACCTAAGGACACTTCAGCAACAGGAAAAGGCTGAATTAAGAATATTATTTGCTAGGAATTAATCGCTCACTTGTCGTCATGACTACAGAATTAGAAGAGTGGGGGAAGGTTTTCCTTCATAGGAAAATGTCATTAGTAAAATACAGGGAAAGTTAAAGGGTCAGCTCTAGAGCTGTTTTAAATCAGCATATTAACTTGGAATTCAGTGGATGTATGTCAGTTTCCAAAAGCTGGGAAGCTAGCCTTTCAGAAGACTTCATTTAAAAAAAATCCACAGGACTTCTTAATATACCCATTTAAAACACATTCACACCCCTCCCCCATGACTTACAGTGGGTTAAATATAATAAATGAACACCACATTTGCCAGCTAAGTTTATGCACTCTGAATCAGAACAGAAACTTATGTTGTTTAGCTCTGAGAATATAGATCTCTTCCTGGTGAGCTAAGGAGCAGGTCAATGGAATATTCTCAAACAAGCCCTAAGTCAGTCAAATACGCAAACTTATGCCCAATGTTAAATGAGTAGGCCCATCAAGTCACTGGGAATACCCAGGTGCCTCAGTACCTTGTAGAACCTATTGAATTTATAAATTTACAGTAGATTATTCTATTTCTCTGACAGCTGGAAACATACATATTTGTCACTGTCTGAGCAAGAGCATGGGTATATATGCAAGTTTCCTCACCATGAATTTAGGAGGGCAACATCATTCATGAGAAATAAAGCCACAACCGAATGGCATAAGTCATGTTGGCTGAATGATTATCTAATGCTTATTTAAAATTTACTTTTCTGATTTTCCTTTCTAGTGAGCCTGTTTGTTAGAATACATTCAAACATGGACCAAAAAGGGCACAAACTCAGGTAAAGCATTCAACTTTTCTTTGAAAATACATTCAGATAAACCTCTTGATATAGTCACCTCTTCCTCACCCCACTGTTAGATAATCTTGGCACACTCCACTATTGTTGCAGAACAAAGACATTCTGGATTACATAAAAGTGTTTGGAAAATCCACGGAAACACATTAAAGCTCAGAAAAGAGACTCCAGCTCTTGAAATGGGATTCTGTTTTGTTTTAGCCAGTTATACTCAACTCCTGCTTGCTGTTTTTAAGATTCTGTGCACATTCATCTTCCGTTGAAACTAGCCCATTTATTATCTCACACACTTCAGTTCCAGATGCCGAAGTTAGATGGATTTTGAGCACCTACTCAATTCTGTCCTATGATTGATCTACTCACCTCTAGTTTTTGGAAGTAGATGAGTTTTTGAAGGTGAATGAGTATTTCAGAGATTGGTGAATAATTTGTGTGCATATGTAACTAATATATAATACAGCCACATTATTCATTCATCTCTACAGTACTCACTCACTTTCAAAACCTCATCCCAGAAATTGTATTGATTAACAAAACTGACAAAAATTGTGCAAATATCATTTTTGCATTAGAAGTATATGTCTAAAATTGTGTGTGCCCATGTGTATAGCAAATTAGTGTGAATTAGCAGTTTGAAAATTAGTTGAGTTTTCTGCATGGGACCAATTCAAAGATGCTTCCCAAGGGAAGACTGTCCTTCTGTTGTCTGTCACTTTTCATTTTGTACCAAAGTAGTTTTACTAGACTCTTTATAGGAGTTGAGGTCACCTTGGGGAGGGGAAAGACCATTAGTGTAAAGTAAAAATGAACCTGATGGCACAATTTTGGGATCATTGTACCTGTATTTCCATCTTTATGATCCCTTGGGGTCACCCATTTAAAGGTTTCCAGCTCCCTGCCATCACCTCTCTTGCTCCTTTCTCACCAAAGGTTTTGAGGCGCCACAATTCCCTGATCTATACTGAGGTATCCCTAACAAGACTATCTTCTTAACATGCTCTCCTTTCTCTCCAAAGGCTAAGACCAGTGTATTACCAGCAGTAATGGATATGACCAGTAATGGGTCACCACCCACACAACTTCTTCTAAAAAAGCACATTTATTCTAAAAAAGCACACATAACCATTACAAAGAAAGCAGATAAAAACAATGACAGAAACTACTCACATGTTGACAAATTTACCAGAGGTAATCCCAAACTCCAAGACAGAGCTCTAGTAGGTGTCAGTCTTTCAAATGCCAAAAATGAGTTTTTCCAAGTTAGTATCAGTCTTTCAATCAGGAACCAGAAGGAAGACCCTGAGTCAGTTAAAGCTCAGGATATTTATCCCAAAGTCTTTCTTTGACTGTTAGCCGCTGTAGAATCCAGTTGGAATGAGAATATGAGAGCCTCTCGAGGCAGTAGCACCTCCCCGGAGTGATTTACCTTAATAATCTCTAAGGGTGAGTCCACACAGAAGACCTTAACTCGAAATAAGATATACAAATTGAGCTACATTAATTGCATAGCTTATTAATGTTAATTAATCTACGTTAATTGCGGAGAGTCTACACTGCAGTAATTTTGAGAACACTCTTCCTCCGACTTCCCTTACTCCTCATACAATGAGGGTTACAGGAGTCAGAGTAAGAAGTCTTCCAGCTTGACATTATTTTGACATTATTTTGAAAGGCTAGGTTATTTTGAAATAACACTAGTTATTTCTAAATAATGTTGCTGCGCAGGCATATCCTAACTGCTTTCACTTCCTGAAGGAACTGAGGTAACCCTTCCTTCATGGAATACATACAATCCATGGTACACAATGATATGTAAACCATTCAAAACAATACAATAAAGATATGGCAGGAAATAGCCATTTGTCACAAGATTTATGCCTCTGACTTCTGGTGCATTGTTTCTTTATCTTTGCTAAGTGGAAGGAATTGATGAGTACAACTATGTCTATGTATATGGCAGTGTGTAGTGTACAGACTTTGCACACCCATCTAGTATAGGTATTAATAGTAGTATAGGTGGTGAGACACTGCTGAGCTGCATACAGTACAGGTATGCCTGACTCTTAGGGTTAAAAACACTACATGGCTCTCTACACACCCAGGGTATGTCTACACTACAAAGTTAATTCGAACTAACAGAAGTTAGTTCGAATTAACTTTGATAGGCACTACACATGCAAACCGCTAGTTCGAACTTAATTCGAACTAGCGGTGTGCTTAATTCGAACTAGGTAAACCTCATTCTACGAGGACTAACGCCCAGTTCGAATTAACTAGTTCGAATTAAGGGCTGTTTAGCCACTTAATTCGAACTAGTGGGAGGCTAGCCCTCCCCAGCTTTCCCTGGTGGACACTCTGGGCACCACCAGGGAAACTCTTCTGCCCCCCTCCCAGCCCCGGACCCCTTAAAGGGGCACGGGCTGGCTACGGTGCCCGTGCCAGGTGCAAGCTGCCAGCACCCAGCCAGCAGACCCTGCACCTGGCACAGCTTGAGCCAGCCACCCGCTGCCACCAAGCCCTCCGCCTCTTCCCGGGACCAGGCTGGCGGCTCCCGGTAGCCTGCCGGGGTCCACAAGAGGAGGGCGCCCGCCTGGTCTAGTGCAAACATCGTGCATCTCATCCATGACCTCTGCACTAGGCACAGGAAAGTGGCCGTCTAGGGCAGGATAGCTGCCAGCCTGGCCACCCAGGAGCAGGTTTGCATGAAAATCAAGGTGGTCCACTGAGACCCACGACCCTGAGCCCTGAGCTTAGAATGACTATACTGGGTCAGACCAAAGGTCCATCTAGCCCAGTAGCCTGTCTGCCGACAGTGGCCAACACTAGGTACCCTGGAGGGGATGGACCGAAGACAATAACCAAGCCATTTGTCTCCAGCCTTCCACAAACAGAGGCCAGAGACACCATTTCTACCCCCTGGCTAATACCACTCCATGGACCCAACCTCCATGATTTTATCTCACTTCTCTTTAAACTCTGTTATAGTTCTAGCCTTCACATCCTCCTGCAGCAAAGAGTTCCACAGGTTGACTATTTGCTTTGTGAAGAAGAACTTTCTGTTGTTAGTTTGAAGCCTGCTACCCATTCATTTCATTTGGTGTCCTCTAGACCTTCTATTATGGGAACTAATGAAGAACTTTTCTTTATGCACCCTCTCCACACCACTCAAGCTTTTATAGACCTCTATCATATCCCCCCCTCAGTCTCCTCTTTTCTAAGCTGAAAAGTCCCAGTCTCTTTAGCCTCTCTTCATATGGGACCTGTTCCAAACCCCTGATCATTTTAGTTGCCCTCCCCTCTCCCACCCTTTCTCTTCCCCTCTCCCACCTCCTTTTCCCAGTCTCCCCCAGTTTTGTTCAATAAAGAGAGTTTCTATTTTTGAACACACGTGCCCTTTATTTTGTACATCATGAAGGGGGGCTAGGGAGGGATAAGTGGAAAGAGGTGAGGGAGGAATGGGGTACGAGCCCCCAATGGGGAGGACTGGGCTGGCTCTGCGGGCTCCTTGGGGTGGAAGCTCTCCTGAAGCCCCTCAATTGACCCCTCCCTCTGAATGGCAGCCTGCGGCAAGTGCAGCCGGTCTGATGGCCGAGTGCTGTGATGTGCCGAGTGTGGGCACTCAGGGCACTCCAAGCCAGGACTGCTTTGCAAGCGGGGAACCCCTGAGAACTGTCTGTCCGGGGTGGGGGTCGGGTCCCTTTAAGCACAGCCCTCGGCTAACCTGAGACAGCAGCTCCACGCTCTAAGTCCTAATCTGATGCCCTGCTGGCATTGCTTCCGCCCATCCTTAACCTCGGTTCAGGGTCCACTCAGTGTGGACATTCTAGTTCGAATTAGCAAAATGCTAATTCGAACTAGTTTTTAAGTCTAGATGAGCTAATTCGAATTAGCTTAGTTCGAATTAACTAATTCGAACTAAGTTAGTTCGAATTAGCGCTGTAGTGTAGACATACCCCCAGATAGTGCTTCCTACAACTACACTATGGTTTTTACAGTTCAGTGCCCAAAATTTTCCTAGCTGCATGTGCAGTTGGTGCAGCTGGTGCTGGGGGAGGCAGGCACCCAGCCCCCCTATAGCCCTGCCCCCTCTGCTGAGGCCGTGCCCTCCACAGGGCAGAGGCGGGGCAGCACACCGAGCACGTGCCTCCCATTCAGGGGAGGGAAGAGACAGGAGGGGTTGAGCACATGCACATGCACCCAGTCATCCTGGAGCACTGGGGGAGGGAAGAGGGTGCACAGTGTGTCTCCCACCTCCCTGGAGATAGGGAGAGGGAAAAGGGTGTGTTGTCATGTCTCCCATTTCACTGGAGCAGCAAGGGAGGGAGAAACGTGTGTGGCATGTTTCCCACTTTTCTGAGCACCAGGGGAGGGAGGAGGGTGCATGGTGTGGCACCAGGACTGGGGAGGGAGGAAACGGTGTGGCTCCAGCCACCCCATGCAGGAACACTTGGAAGACAAGCACTGGAGGCAGCAACACCCCACTCACAGAATGCCTACAGCAGGCTTTCTGGGGGTGGAGTGTGGGCAGGGCCATGCCTAGCATTTTGAGAAGGCAAAGCCTTCCCCCTCCTAAACTACTGGATGCCTATGCTTAGCTGAATTGAAAGTCTCCAACTATAAGCCCCAACTTCCTATTTTGCTGGCGGGGTGGGGAGGGAGGCCCCATTACACCCACCCTGCCCCATCTCTTTCAATCCCTGACTGTGTCTCTTCAATAAGAACAAATGCAAAGTACTCCACTTAGGAAGGAACAATCAGTTTCACAGACAGAATGGGAAGTGACTGTCCAGGAAGGAGTACGGCAGAAAGGGATTTAGGGGTCATGGTGGCCCACAAGATTGAACTCAGACAGGTGCACTATCCAATATCTGTCACCAGTTTGAGACTGGTAGAAAAAAGCAAATAGAATTCTGAGATGCATTTACATGTAAGCAAGGCACAAGAGTAACTCTTTTTCTCTGCACTGATTAAGCCTCAGGTTATTAAAGTTCTATAAAACATGACCTATGAGGGAAGACTGAAAAAAATAGGCTTCTATAGTCTAGAACAGAGAAGACTGTGAGGGGACATGGTAATGGTTTTCAAGACCAAAAAAAAAAAGAAAAGTTGTTACAAAGAGGAAGGAGAAAAATGCTTCTATTTGACCTCTGATGATAGGACAAGAAGCAATGGGCTTAATTTGCAGCAAGGAGGTTTAGGTTGGACATTAGGCAAACCTTCCTACCTGTCAGGGTGGTTAAGCTCTGGAACAAATTGCCTAGGGAGATTTTGGAATCTGCATCATTGGAGATTTTTAAGAGCAGGTTAGAAAAACAACTGTCAGTGTTGGTCTAGACCAGAATTTCTAGACCAACCCCTGCCTGATGGGCTGCGGCACTCTGCCAGCCCCGCCCCTCCCCACACATACACACACAGATACTAATGAGCACTGTCCACACAGAAGCAGGGTGAATAGCCTGGCAGGCAACCAGAAATACTGCGGCTGAAGCCAGGGCCACAATGAGACTGTCCCTACTGGGGGCCTCATTTCCAGCTCTAGTGTCCACCTGGCTGGCAGGGTCTCATGATGGGCAGTGCAGAGCTTGGCTGGGACCCAGAGCCACATGGAGCCAGGCCCCTGCTGAGTGCCATGGCAGCTGGGCTCCACACGGTGCTGGGCCCCAGCTGAGTGCTGCAGCTGTGCTCAGCAGGGCCTTGCTGCCGTGGCACTCAGCTGGGGCTGGGCACCATGTGAAGGGTCCCAGCCCCCTGTGGGCTCCATGCAGCCCTCCCGCTGTGCATACACAATTTAGGGCCAAACCATGTATTTGAGTAGACTAGTGGAACAGATATACAGTTAACAGCAAGTTTCAACAAACCAACCCTCCCTAACCCGAAGAAAGGAGATAGAACAGTTCCCTAGATACATAAGGTATATACAAAGCCTGAGGCGATCGATGCCTGCGACCTTCAACCCTCGGGCTATTTGTAAGCCTCTGGGGAGGACAAGCAGGGAAATCCCACGGTAGTGAGTCCTCTGTGAAGAGATGACCCCGATATGGATCCTTGATCTGGAAAGGAATTCCCTCTGGACACAGTCTGATCCGTCCTTCGACAACACTGTCTGATCCAGTAGGCGGGTAATCCAATGAAGATGATAGGAAAAGAGAGTCCCAGTTCCAGTGGCCAATGCAAACAGGAAAAACCTTGTGGGTATTTACCACACAAGGGTAGCACAGTTCAAAAGTCCAGGCCTCTGATTACATAGATGGTATCTAAGCTTCAGGCAAACAATACAGAGGAGCAACAAATGAATAGATCCAAGGCTGGGGAACATCGAAGGACCCGAGCCCTTGATACCTCAGGGCTTTTATTGGCCCAGAGGTGGGAAAAGTATGCTAATGAACCTAGGTGTTGAGTGCAGCTTCCTAGGGGATGTGTGCAGCGGTTTTGGTGCTGAGTCCACCAGATAGTAACGGATGCACAGCCTGTTTGAGAGGGGTGCACAAGGTGGTACTGTGTGCAAATTAACAGTTTGAGCGGGAAAACCTCCATCGTGTAGAGAAAAGGAACTGTCTCTTTCAAAATGGAACCCACTGAACCAAACTATAAGAAAGCCCCTTTTCTAGGGTAACATTACAATGAGCAAAACACCCTTGTAACAGTCAAATATCTAACACATCTATGCAAAGCAAGGGCAATCTGTATTTACATAGACACATGCAGGCTTTCTTTCCCATTCCAGCTGGCTGTAATGAAAGCAGTGATTCAGACCCTGCTTACATCATTATATTATGGTTATTATTTCCAAACTGTCCAGCTATATTCAACTCATGGACCACTTCCTCTGCTTTAGTCCTACTTAGCTTTAAATTAAGAATTGCTTCTCTTCTTGTGGGTTCCAGCTGCTCCCAGAAGAAGTCATTTAAGATGTTGAGAAATTTAATATTTGCACCCCATCCTGAGGTTAAGTGTACTTAACCAACATGAGGATAGCCGAAATCCCCTGTGGTGGGGTGCAGCAACCCCGCACTCAAGAGGGGTTAGAGGGGCCCCATGAGAAGGTACTCCCGGGCAGGGATGCACATGGGGAAGTTGCCAGAGTGACTGGCAGGCTTCACGGGACGGGGACACCCAAACCCAACTAGACTCCAGCACTGAGAATGCTGGGCGGGTGGGACGGGTGGCGCGGCCAGATGACATCAGCGCTGTGCAACTGGACCCTGGGGCGTCAGGTGAGGACATCAGTGGCTCTGGGCAATGATGCCAAATGCCAGGACAGTGGGACATTGAAAAGTAGACCTGGGAACGCTGGAGAGGAGGAAGGACCTCACAGTAGCCAGGACGGAAGCTTGAGGGAGGAGAGGCCCGACACTGAGTGAGGTAACTCAGACCTCAGGACCTGTGGGGGGACAAAGGGGCTGAGTCAGTGGGGTAGGAAGTGGCCCAGGGTGGGGCTGCGGAACCCAAGAGCGGGTGAGTTTAGGGGTTACTATCCCACTCGCTGGTTAGGGAGTAGTGTCCCTGCCTTAGGGCCCTGGGTTGGGACTCGGGAAAGTGGGTGGGCCCGAGTCCTCCTACCCTGCACCCCTTAGTGCCCCAAAGCATGACCAGCCAGTGCGAGGAAGACTGGAGCTAATTTGGGGTGGGATACACTGTGATGACTCAATGGAATTCGGGTGAGGGAGGGGGTACACAATAAAGACAACTCTAGAGAAACCGACACAGTGTTTTCAACTTTGTACATCCCCCATTATTGTTGTATTTTTATTTTTGTCGCCTCTCTTATCTCTTTTAATATTTCACAGTCACTATCACCATCTTGGTTAAGTAGTCTGCAATATGCCCCGACTGCTATACTCTTATTATTAGAGCATGTAAGTGATATCTATAGAGATTCCATGGAACAGTTAAGTTCCTTTAAGATTTTTATTTCATTTGATTCTCTGCTTTCTTTTTAATTATTTCTGTTGCAGTCAGAAATATGATTCTCAAAGTAGTCTAGATATACAAAAAATCCTTACAACACTCAATAAATTTAAAGCTATTACAACAAACAAATACATTTACAAAGGGCTGGAGCCAGTGGTTTGGCTCTCTTTATATGAGATGTCTGAATTATGTTGACAATCTAATAATGCGCCTGAGTAGCTAAAGGCTGATACAGGCCTGCAGGAGACAGTAATGTTGCTGCAACATCTTATAACATTAAGGACATCATGGAGATAAATGAGACTAATGTAGTTTGAAAATGATCATCTCCCTTGGTTTAAAGAAGAAGTTAAGTATATAAATAAATATTGTGCATATGCTGGGCAATATATATCTGTAAATGTGTGGCATAGATATTTTCAGTATAAAAATTATGGAACTAAACATTGCAGTAAAACATCACTATCTGTTTTCAAAGCCCAAAGTATAATTAGCAGATGTAGAAGCCACCATTTTCTGTTATCCTCAGACCATAGCTATTACTTTAAGCAAAATCATAAAAGTGACATTATATGGCAAAAGTAATGAAGTGTGGGTAGAAAATCAGCAGAGTTGACATGCAAAATGAAACACTTCATGACTGTATGTGCTTGTAAATGAAATATAGTCAAATATTGCTCTGTGCAGAATTTTGAAAAGCACTTAAAGGGCTTATTTTATCCTGTTTTGAATTGTAATTTTTATTAAACTAGCATGATTATTTTTAAGCATGATCATTTACTTTTTCTTTCACTTTTTCCAGGTTTAACAAATATTTATTCGGGAACAATATTTGTAATGTCTCACAGCCCTATTTATTATAATTCAATGTATTTATTTTTCCTAAAACACAGATTATGATTTGTCATTTAGCAGGACTGACAAAATGCATTTGGAAACTCACTAGTAAGCAGATATTTATATTTAATAGAATAACTGTCATAATAAATGTAATGCTATGCACCACAAGATTTATACTTTCTCTTGAAATATCAGGCCAACTGGTATGCTTGGTTAACAGATATACGTCAGATTAAGGAACAAAACACAAAAGCAGAGGTGGTGAATTTCACATCTGCTTGTCCAAAAACAGACAGACTTTTTTATTTCTTTGTGCCCTTCTGTTTCAACTTGAAATGAACTGGGAAGTAAAGACTTTATCCTGTCTTTACTTCCCAGTTCATTTCAAGTTGAAACAGAAGGGCACAAAGAAATGAAAAAGTCTATTTTTGGACAAGCAGATGTGAAATTCACCACCTCTGCTTTTGTGTTTTGTTCCTTATATATATAATCTGACGTATATCTGCTAACCAAGCATACCAGTTGGCCTGATACTAGGGGATGGGGGAAAAAAGTTTCAGGAATACTTGAAGAAAAGGGTGATTACTCATGTAAAAATAAAGGGAAATTTATATGGAAATATAAATTTACTCTACTTTTTTATTGGGTTGCTAATTTAAAAAAAACAGAAATAAACATTCATTCATTAATTTATTCATTCATTACCATAGTTCCTAGGGACTGAGTGTCAATCAGAATTTACAATTTAAAAAAATCTGTTAGCACATTCATGTGTATGTACATTATATTTATATTACTCATTTGTTATACTTATTCACTGATAGAGTTAAAGATGTTCAGGGGTATTGCAACTGATGGAATATTTGCTAATGATGCCAAAGAAGATCACATGAGATCCTATGGGAGTTGATAAATTGAATATGAGATAGACAGCACAGAGGTGGTGGACATTGATGATAAAGTTCATACTAGTGAGATCTTTCTTTTCTATTCAGGCAAGGTGTGTGTCAGTGCAGAGGAAGACAGTGTCCTGAAACATCATCCTCATCTTCTGTGGCACAGTAATATCAATGTGGGGTAATGATTGTTTTCCAACCTGGAAAAGGAAGAAATGTTACCCTGTCTCATTGACACTGATATAAGCAACTGCTATTTTTAAGCAGCCTGAAAAAATTTGCCTCATTGTATGTATAGGATGTTTTATTAAATTCAGTAGACTATAGCAACATAGTCCTCTTGCTTGTGTATAAATGTATTGACATAGTGAAAAACATTGGGCCATATTCAACCTTGGTTTGACTGTGGTGACTGAGTAAGAATGATATAAGATTAACTCAGCCAAGTATCACTAAGAACTAAAAACAGATAGACTCTAGTATAGATAATGACATCTGTACAAAACAAAATGTATAAGGGGTATGTCTAAATCACAGCGTTATTTTGGAATAACTGACATTATTCCAAAATAACATTGTGTGCATCTACACAGCCAGCTATTATTTTGAAATAATGTCGAGCTGGAGGACATTTTACTCCAACTTACAGTAACCATCCTTTCATGAGGAGTAAGGGAAGTCAAAGGAAGAGTGTTCTTCCTTCAATTTCCTGCTGTGTAGATAGCCCAAAAGCTAAATTAAGCTATTTCAATTTAAACTATGCAATTGGCATAGCTGAAGTTGCGTAGCTTAATCCGACTTTAGCCCTGCTGTATAGACGTGCCCTAAAAGTATACAATTAATAAGTGATAACGTTAGAGATGGCTGGAGTAGAGAAAGATAGCCAGAAATTAGATTTACGATATTTTCTTGATACAACCCAAATCATCAGGTACTTACTTAGAACCCCATCGCCTAATCTCTGTAGCAAATTACCTTTTCCAGACACAGTCAATATCTGTTGATGTACTACCCAGGAAATAAGGTTACCAGTCATAGGTAATCTCACTACTCCAGAAAGAAACCTTGAAGGGCAATCACTCATATTAGAAACTGTTCTGCTATCCACAGCAAAATACGGTGAGAAAGTTGCAGTCTATTTTCATAGGATTTCAGGTGCTGAGAAAATGGAAGGTAGTGTTCCCAGATTACAAAAAACAAAAGCATTATTTATTTTTGCTCAGGAAACCTTGATCTTTAAGGGCATCCAAAGTTAGAAGAAACCAAGACATGCTTAAGTAGTCTTCTGAACAGGAATGTGTGTCAGTTCTAGGCAACTGCACTTGTATTTCCTTTCAATGTCCCAGCTAGGGCACCCAAATGTGAGGCTATCGGCTAACCAGGTGTTTCCTATCCTGGAAGACATGTTTCTTGCTCCTGTCAAACCAGAGTGAGTCCAGGCCTTCACTCTGTTATTTCCAGGAAAGATAATCTGCATCTTAAAGAATCAGCTTGCTTTCTCTTCAGAGCCTAATCCAGTACTTGCTGCAAATATTACAACACAGTGATTTCTAAGCAAGCTTACTTTACTTTATTCTTAAGGTAAAAAATGTATTGCACATAATATATATTAAAAATGCATGACAAGATCATTGACCTAGTAGCTCTGGATATGTCTAGACTGCAGGGAACGTGTCTGCTTTTTCGGAACAGTTTCCAAAAAAGCGGGCGCATTCTTTTGGCATCCCTGTATTCCTCTCAGTGAGAGGAATACGGGATGTTCTGGAAGAGGAGTTTTTTTCTGAAATTTGGCTCCATTTAGACAGGACTAAATTTCAGAAAAGCCTCTCCCTGCCCCTCCTAAAAAAAGCAGAAAAGGTATGTAAATTGCGGTTCGTAATTTGAGTATCTTTTACCTATAAAACTCTGCAGTCTAGACATAGCCTCTGTCTCGTCCATTTATCGATAGCATAGAATAGCTGTGAATATGTTTTGTGCCCTGAAAGATGGTCAGTTGTTCCATGTGCCATTTTATTTTTTAGCAAAATCTTAATGCAATGCTGCATGATTTGTAAACAAGAAAATGCTTGCTGTTGTAAGAGAGGAATAAGTGGTTATTTTCATTGTTCTTCCACAGTTTGAGAAACCTCACAGGAATAAGACCACAAAAATACTAAAGCTTTACTAAAGAAAATGTTGCAGAGAGAAACTTTGAAGTTTCATTTATAAGAGCTTTAAGTGATATGGCCAACGTAAGTACTACTATTACTGTTTGTGATGTTAACAGTATTAGCCTATAGCTCTTTTTTTCCCTACATTCTGCTAACATCCTCACATGTATACAAAATAAAATTAAACTTCCACCAGTAGGGCTACGTCCAGACTATATCCCTTTTTCGGAAAAGGGATGTAAATTAGAAGTATCGCAATTACTAATGAAGGGGGGATTTAAAACTCCTGTGCTTCATTAGCTTAAAAATGGATGCCGCTTTTTTCGGCACGGAGCTTTGCTGGAGAAAAGCACCAGTCTAGACACTGATCTTTCGGAAAATAAAGCCTTTTCCGAAAGATCCCTTAACCCTCTTGAAATAAAGGATAAGGGATCTTTCAGAAAAGGCTTTTTTTTCTGAAAGATCAGTGTCTAGACTGGCGCTTTTCTCCAGCAAAGCTCCGTGCCAAAAAAAAGCAGCAGCCATTTTTATGCTAATGAAGCGCGGGAGATTTAAATTCCCCCTTCATTAGCAATTGTGATATGTCTAATTTACATCCCTTTTCCGAAAAAGGGATGTAGTCTAGATGTAGCCTAGGGGTTTATTATGATAAAGAGTGACTATTCTTTCAATTATTAAGGCTGTTAAAGTGATTGAGAAATCACCATCTATGGTGTAGGATGCCACATACACATTTCAGACAACAACAGATTCCCTCTGCTCATTTTTTTTTTTTTAATTTCAGAGCCAAACCATTTGTGGTAGACTGTGCCTGGCCAGAAATATTGGTGGTGCAGCGTTGAGCTCAGAATAGGACTAGAGATGGAATGAAAAGTATCTTTTGCTTTCTGGAAACACTTGCAAAATAAACCCTCACTCACCTGAATGATCACACACACACACACAAAAAAGACAAATTAAGGCAATTTGGCACTGGAATGAAGCAAAACATTAGTAGGTTACATTTGGCGTAGCCGAGTTTTATTCTTCGACATTCCCTAAAGCTTTCTTCTATCACAGTGTATCCTTTCTTCACTAGGATATCAGGGGAGGTCAGCTGGCTTCACCAGCTTTACACCAGAAAAGGGTTTTGTTGTAATGGAATTTTTCATTGTCCATTTCACGTCAAAATCCACCCACTTTTACAGTCGGTGCTGGAGAATACTTATAATCACTTAACCTTTTCTATTTATTCTATGGCTATACTATATAAAATCAAATCTTTTGAGCCCTCTGATGTATTTCATTGGTTGATACATTTCTTGAACTTGAATATCATAGATTTCTTGCATGATAGCTGCAATACAGTACGTGTGTTGGGTATGGCACGCAGATTGAGTGATCACTTATACAATTCTGTCCAAAGCAGACAAAATCTTAGGACAATATTTTGATGGAAAAGCAGACAGAATAAGTGTTTTTGTCTTGTTTTGTTTATGCTGCAAGAGAGCTATGCAATATGCCAGATGGCCATCTGGTCAATGCTTATATAAACTGGTTGAGAATGTGGCACAGGGAGTATCACTCCTGTGATCTGCTCAGTATAATAGTTTTGTAATACCAGCCCGAGCACTTATATTTGGAAGTAGTTAATATTTTAAAAAAATAACTAAAAGGTGCTTGAGTCTATTAAAACAATTTTAAAGTATGAAATTTTAAACACACTGGGGCCAATTTTTCATATTTTGAAAAACCTAACACTTACCCATACATTTTATGCATACCCTCAATAGACTTGCATATCTCACATTTGCAGTTAAATGGTGGATATCTGATTTTCCCTATGCAAATTCTCATTTTCTTCCATCGCTATAGAATTTGTAGGTTGACTGGTAGCACATACTCATTGGGTAGGCATCAGTCTAAGATACTGTTCACAACTGACTAACCAGCAGGTAAAACAGATAGGCTGTGTCTACATTGGCACCCCTTTCCGGAAAAGGGATGCTAATGTAGACTTTAGAATAGGCAAATCCACGGGGGATTTAAATATCCCCCACAGCATTTGCATTAACATGGCTGCCGCTTTTTTCCGGGTTGGAGCTAAGTCGGAGAAAAGCGCCAGTCTAGACATGATTCTCTGGAAAATAAAGCCTTTTCCGGAGGATCTCTTATTCCTACTTTCAAGGAAGGAATAAGAGATCCTCTGGAAAAGGCTTTATTTTCCAGAGAATCATGTCTAGACTGGTGCTTTTCTCTGACTTATCTCCAGGCCGGGAAAAAGCGGCAGCCATATTAATGCAAATGCCGCGGGGGATATTTAAATCCCCCGCGGATTTGCCTATTCCAAAGTCTACATTAGCACCCCTTTTCCAGAAAGGGGTGCCAATGTAGACACAGCCCTAGGCTACATCTACATTGCACTGCATGGTTATTTCAGAATAAGCTATTCCGGAATAGTTATTCCAAAATAGTTTATTTCAAAATAGCACAATTACATTGCAAGGAAGCCTCAAAATTAGTCCGAGGCAGGCTTCCCTAATATAGATGTGCTATCTCAATTTAGAGCCCCAGGTGGAATAACTTAGAATGGCCCTGATGAGGGGCTATTTCAAAATAGCAGTAGTGGAATGTCTACATACACCTTATTTCGAAATAGCTATTTTGGAATAGGCATTATTCTTCGTAGAATGAGTTTTACAGAAGTCAGAATAAGCCATCCATTATTTTGAAATTATTTTAAAATAATGTAATTGCTGTGTAATGCTTGTATAGTTATTTCGGAATAATGGCCATCATTACAAAATAACTTTGCTATGTAGACATACCCTACAGGGTTTTCTCCACAAAAGTGGACTTTTGTTGACAAAACTATACCTGCATCTACACTGCCATGAGTTCTGTCATCATAATGTCGACAGAACTCAGCAGTTTTGTCGACGGCTGTAAACCTCATTCTATAAGGAATAAAGTCTTTTGTCGACAGAGTTCTGTCGATAGAAGGCATTATTGCATCAACACTGTCCTTTGAATCTACACTCTCATGTCGACAAAGCGGCTTGTTCTCATTGTGTAGAGATGTTTTTTAAATCATATGCTGTGGGTTTGCAAGCAGAGGTTTCTTCCACTCATCCCATTGTATCTGCCCAGTCCTAACCAGAAGAATGCTTCCAGATTGTCACTAGTGTTCTATTTATTTGCAGTGAATGTTCAATCAAGGATCCAAGCCCTATTGTGCTAGCTATTGCACAAATAGGTAGTTAGAAACTGGTAGCAATTTTTTCAATTAACTATTTCTTTACACCAAAATGCTGATTTGATTAAACCAAAACGTTTGCAAAACTAGAATGGTTTCAGCTAATCTTCTAACTCACAATAGTATGGGGGGGAGGGGGAGAGTTTCAAAAGTGCCAAAATGTCCATGTCAACATGTTCAAAGTATAAAGTTTTAGTTTTTCAAGTTGCAGTGAATTTGTTTCTAAATGTTAGTAATTTTAGACTAAAAAAGGTTTAAGAAGATGAAAATCAAAACAAAAGCATTTCAATTATCAAAGTAAAATTTTGGATCTGACACAAACTAAAATTTTGAGCAGGATTTTTGGTTTGTGAAAATTGAAGATTTAATCTCATCATCCCAGTTGGGAAGGGAAAGTTTTAAAGGGACTGGAAAACAGATTCTTATATAGCTCTAATAACGAAACAACACAAAAGAAATAGACCAATGACAGGTGAAATAACAATAAATTGAACATGTTATGCAGCTGAACCAGCAGCTCCATTTTGCCATCTGCCTGGTCTTTGCTAAAAATCAATATTTTCTAGGCATCGTAACTGCCAGAGATAACAAGCTGGTCAGTCCCTGTTGTGTCCACTTGATGACTGCATCAAGTCTTTCTCACTGAGAATATCATAACTTTAACAGGGTTCAAAAAAGAGCTAGATAAATTCCTGGAGGACAGGTCCATCAATGGCTATTAACCAGGCTGGATAGTATTGGTGTCCCTAGCCTCTGTCAGGGGCTGGGAATGATTGACAGGGGAGGGAGAGATCACGTGATGATTACCTGTTCTGTTCATTCCCTCTGGGGCATCTGGCATTGGCCACTGTTGGAAGACAGGAGACTGGGCTAGATAGACTTTTGGTCTGACCTAGTATGGCCATTCTTATGTTCTTATGTTAAGAATAATTTTTGAGGTACTTTTCAACTAAGATCTCTCCAAACGAGGGCTGCACTGTCAACCTTCATGATGGGAAAGGCATGTATTAGAGGAATAAGCCAGACTGACCTCTTTTTGAGTTTCATTTGATGTAATTCATGTTAGAGGTGCTGGTGGCATTCAGACTATGACTTGCAAGATAGAGTCAGGCCCCTCTTGCTTTGTAAAGGCTATGAGAGAAGTAACCCTGGGCATTTTTGATAATTTTTGTATAATATTGCAGTATGCATATGAAAACAAAAAATTGCAAGTAGTGTTTATTGCTCTTAGATGTGAACCATATACTTTGGGTTTGGTGGGTCATACCTGACAGGTTTGTGTTGATTTGATCTGAGAGTTTAGTGATGGGGAATGAGATATTAAAAGTGGAGGAAGGAGCAGTTTGGAGCAATGAGTCTACCGCTTTGTAGTAGTGCTCTTCTGTGCTGAAACAGTAACTTGTTACTACAGCTGTGCTCTGACTGCAGGTGAAAGTCACCTTTTGATCAGATAATTGCATTCAGGGAACATCCAGCCATGAGCATACAATTATTTGTTCTGTTTTCCTCTGCCTACATGCCCCGAGAAAAGGCGTTTGGCTTAAATGTGCCACTGTGTATCAACTGAGAATTTTAACTGCCTCCTGGTGTTTACAGCTGCTGCTGAGTCTTCCTGTCCATCAGCAAACAAGAAGCGTTGCTTCCAGACGAGCAGAGGACACCATCAGGAGGTCTTTAAAACTATGTAAATTAAAAACAATCCAATAAGGTGTCAAGCTGAGTAGAAGCTACACTCACTTCTATACTCTGTGCTACAACTTCAACTTATTATGTGTAGTCTCTAGTTCCCATTCTCTGGGAACTGTGACTCTTAGTGGAGCTACAATCATTCATTCTGCAATGGTACCAGCTTCTTAATATAGTCCACTGAAAACACTGATTACATTTCTGGTGGAATTCCATCCTGTATTCTTGCTTTTGTATTAAAATAAGAAATGTGCAATCATAAAAACAAATGATCCAGTGTTGAGTTATAATAACCAGCAATGTCAATCAGACATGTTAGATAGTTATACACACTGCCAAACATTCTTAAGACTCATTTAATACTATGGGCTTTTTTCCTATGGCCAGCTATCAGTAGGTCACACAAGCACAACTTATTGTTTAGCACTAGAAAATGACGTAGCTGATTTGCCTGCATTCAAGTACCATGATTTTTAAAATTCTTTCTAAAACACACAGTTACTGATTGGTAGAATCATGAAACCAATTTTTAAAATAAGGCCAATGGCTGAAAGGAGTCAAGAAAAAAAAAACCCTGCTAGAACAGTCAGGCCCCGATGGACATAGGGAGGGGGTCTTATCCAATAGACCTATCTGCAAAAAAGTCTCTCTCTTGGAATGAAATATGCATTGATTACATAATATCTTTATAGCTAATCCTCAGGCCATTTGTGAAAAATGCGGTTCATAGAGAGAAGTAAGAGAGCACTCCCTCCAAAGGAGAATGATGTGGGAAAAGGCTAGCAGGTAGGGTTGAAAATTCTTAGGGGTCCCTTACAAAAGTTTTCCCAAGATTATTCTGCTAGAAATGGAGTTGCTCCTCTTTGGACTAGGCTGACCCACACCCCCAACCCCATTGCCCAAAGTCCACTTCTGAAAATTCCTGGAGAGCACAGAGGCTCAGCTACAGTCTATGGTTTGTTTGTTTTCATCTGTGCTCTGGCCTTTTGTCAGCATGGCATTAGTGCCCAGTTTATATTGGAACTCTGAAGGATTTGTACCTTAAATACCAATGTGATTTTGTGTATATATAAATTATTTTGGAGTTCCGGTTTCAAATGCTCCCTTCCCCCCAGGTTTTCTTGAAAAACTGAAAGTTGTGTTTTGCTAGGTGAAAAACATAAGTTTTTCAAAAAAAAAATCTTCAAATAATTTTTCAATAGGGACCTGTTAAAATTTCCATTTTGATGAAAAAGCCATTTTCTGTAATATGCACATATATATATATAGAGAGAGAGATGGAAAAAATCGATTAGCCCAACAAATTGTTGGTATGTAATGAACCAATTTTAAAATAAGAATAACAGAGTTTACTTTTGAATACTTTTGACTTCCCATGAAGTCACAGATAATAAACAAAAATTCACAGACACCTTGTAACCCTTTTACTAAAACTAACAAGGGAGTTGATTGCAATGGGGAAGGGGAGAGGAAGGAGAAAGGAAAAGACAACTCCAGCTCCAGTGGCTGCTGACAGTATTGGGCCACTGTTGCCAACACCATTTGGGAGGTCCAGGGCCCACCCTCGGTGACTGACAGCACCAACCTCACCACCTCAGGGCTGAAGCTAAAAATCCTGTCACGGAAGTCTTGGAAGTCACAGAATCCATGATGTCTATGGAAAAATCTTCTCCTTACACACTGTCCTGGTATCTTTCCCAAGATAGTTGTTATGGCAGCTTTTTATTTGACTGTTACTTATCCTTACTATTAATGTGTTCTAATAGTACATAACAATAGATCTTTTTATTTGGATATAGTTGGTATTTAACAGTTTTTACTAAAAGCATGGGCATAAAGGCTGGTGGGATCAGTCCCAAATACTCATCTTCTAAGACTTCTCAAAGTCATTTTGAGCACAGAGATTGAGGACGTAGGGATAAAAAACACTAATGATGTGAATTGATTGTGAGTTTTCCAGACCAATGAAATTACTAATGCTACATGTTTTGGAAGGAAAAAAACACTATGACAGATAACTCAGGAACAAAATGTGTGTTAATATATACTATTGTATTCATAAATTTTAATAGAACTATTTATCACCGCCAGAATTGTTAAAGAATTCTGTAGGCTTTCTGCCATCATGGAAGGATGAAAGATGAATCAGATATAACGTAGGGGTTCTTAATAATTTATTGGTTCATGAGTTATGGTTTTATTCTATTGAAAATTATTAGATGGGTTTGCCTCAGGCAAAGAGTATGGTATATCAAAAAGGAAAATAGATTAAGCAAACACTCAATGAGTTTAATCATTTTGAACAGGGCACTGGTTAGAGGCACTGACAGATTTGCCATTAATTCAGCAGACATTTTTACTTCCACACAACATCATCACAAGATGGGAGTTGTCAGGGAAGCCTTGAAAATGTGATGTTCATAATGAACAGTTTGCATAATCTATTATTTTTGCACAGATTATGGTTTTGCTCCAGAAAGAAAGACAGGGGTCAGAGTTGAGGGTAGAAGATCATTTTCAAGGATGATGGCATTGAAGTAGCTCTTTTCATCCCCAATTCTTATTATCCAACTTTGATCAGCTAGTATCAGGCATCCTTGTGCTAGATGCAGGTGATGAATGAACTATTATTATTGCAGGTTTCTTTTCTTCAATTGGTGCTTCTGTCTTCTGAAGGGTTTGTTCCATTTGTATTGAGTAACACTAGTTGCCACATACTTAAACTATGAATATAATACAATCAGTGCACAAGTATAATTACAATCTTGACAACTGAATATTCACAGTTAGCTGGCAGATATTTTACACGCCAGTGAAATAGTTCCTTAGCCTTCAAATTGTGAAGACTTGCAACATTAGTGCAGTTCCATTATGCTGCAAAACTTTAATAGGGAAAGATGGGGCATTTAGTTTATTCTTAGTTTTGAAATGATTGTATCATGTACAAACCCCAGTAACTTTGCTGCAATACTTTAACTGAGAAGTCCAGAAGAAGAATGATTCTGAGTGACTTCCCCTTTGAAAGCAGTGTAATCATCTACCACTTTATCTGCACCAAGCCTGAGTTTTGCAGTTCTGCTTCATATCCTTCATTCTTCATATTAAACACAGTAACATGTGAATACACTTACAGAAAACATACAAAAGGGACTGAACCTCTGAGACCCTGGTGTCTCCCGCAGTGGATATTGCTGGTTCTCACCAATTTGCAGGTCATGCCCAAAGAATGTGTGATGTGCTATCCTTTTATTAAAAAAGCAGTTTGTGAGATAAGATCCTTGGTACCAAGCATATAACAATACTAAAAATGATTGCCTACCACAAATGACATTATAAATAGGACAGGCCCAAATTGATAGCATCTAAAGATTCAGTGCAGGACATCTTTAGAACTGTTAAAGCAGTTGTGTCAGTGTACTGGATCCAAGGAGAAGTCAGAGTGCACAGAGTTTTTTCCTTCCCTTGATACATGCCCTGAGATTTGGATGTGGCTTGCTCAAGATACAGTTTTTCTGCCTTTGCTTCTGCAAAGGGAAATTTATGCAGGCCATGCACAGCCAGAAGTGCATGTAGTTAAAATCATAGACAGGTTGCAGGCAATAAACAAAAATTCACAGATGCTTGATCTGACCCAGCTTCTAATGTCTTTTAGAAATTCTGCCATGCAAAGGATTCCTACCAAGCATTACAGGTTGGGTATTCTGAAATTCTGTAATGTCAGGTAATCTGAAATTATGTAGTGCATGTCTACACAGTCAGCCTGTTATTTCAAAATAAATTTGAAAGAGCAGGCTTCTTATTCTGACTTCTGTAAACCTCCTTGTATGAGGAGTAAGGGAAGTCGGAGGAAGAGTGCTCTATTTCGAAATAAGTGCTGTGTGGATGTGCCCAAATTCAAAATAAGCAATTTTGACTTAAGCTATGCAATTAGCATAGCTCAGGTTGTGTAGCATATTTTGAGTTTAGTCCTGCTGTTTAGATGTACCTACCTATTGCCTCTCCCCTCCCGCCATCCAATTGCATCCATTCTGCTGCCAACAAGCATTCTGCTTCCGTGAGGTAAGGAAATGATTTGCTTCATAATACCCCATAGTATTTTCAGGTCACATGTACACAAAATCAAAATCATAGTCTTTTCAACAGTAAGCTACAAGCTGAGAGATGTTTGAGTAAAATCTCGCATGCACAAAGGCTGTTCTCAATTTCCTCAAACATCTTTTAGACTGGGAATAAAAAAATCTACAGCACTAAATCATGAAGCCAATTGACAAATTTCTTGTTTATCCAGAGAGCATGTAAAATGTGGTAGTCTTTTATTTGCTCTAAACTCTGGAGACAGGTTACTAGAGTAGCTATGATGTGGTAGTTTAATTCCTCGACATGTCTAAACCATACACTTTCCTCTTGCTTGAGATGGTACAGTAAAAATGATGCATAACATGCAGAAGTGAAGAAGGAAAACCAGGACATTAGTGAAAAAGATGTCAATAATTTTTATTCAGCAGGAGTAGATGTAAAACTCCCACATACCTTATCTGAGAACAGTTAATGAGCATTGCAAAAGCACGTTAGCCGTTTAATGATATTGTAAATCTCATCTTCCACTCAAAATGCAGTTATGTCTGCATTATGTGTCTGAGGCTGAAGAGTGCCCATCCTAATAAAAAGGATTCTGTAAGCAGAACAAAAAGGGAACACACCCTGTTAGAGTGTGCAAAATGCAGCATTCATTAGAGTGAAACAATCATGAGGAAAGAATGGCATAAAGATGGATATGTAATCTGCCAGGGGGCAATCTTAAGAAAAACAAATTAGCAACGAAATTATGCAAGTTTCTTTAGGAAGTACATGTTGCTCCACTTGTGGCATTTCCTTTTGGTGTCTGTTCTTAGAAAGGAACACTGACTGTACAGCACCCTCTCATATCAATATGAATTTCACTTTTGAATAACATTTTATTGTATTTTAATTTTCTCCAGAACCAGACTGAAATGTTAGGCTTTGTTGTGTTAACTTTTTGTATATGTGTTTCTTAAAATATATTTATTTTGACTGAGAAAGCAGGGGAGGAGGTGGGGGAAGCCCGGAAATGGCAGGGATTTTTGAGCAAAAGAGGTAGGAGACAATTTGATGTGGCAGTTTTAAGTTTGCTGCTACTGTGTGTATGAAGCAAAATCGTCATTAATGTTATTCGGAAAGGAGACTTGCATAAATTAATGAAATGAACCCTAAGGATGCCTGTCAAACTGTCATATACTCACAAGCTGCAAAGTCACTGGGCATAGCTGTCAGTCAGGATTTGACATTCTAAAATCTTTCAGCCAGCATTAGGCATTCAAAGCTCTGCTGGTAATAAACCTGGCAACATTCCGATATGCTGGCCTGCCACAGCCTTAGAATTCCCTTACAAATGACTCCACTCGTGACTCAGTCTCCTAATTTTGGAGAGAATCTAGTTCTATTTGTTTAATTTTAAGTCCTTTTTTCTCTTCCTGAAGCCAGCACTTCTATTTTCTAATTCTCAAGTCAACGTATTGGTCTTAGGTAAATTGTAATTCATAGCACAGTTCTGTTGAAATAAAATAGTTTACAATAGCAGAGGATTGAACCAGTAAGTGTTCTCTTAGTGAAACAATGTGATAAAGACAGTGCCTAAATACTATAGTTACTGGTGCTATAGGTTCCATTTCAGCAAGTCAGACCTTTTGCTGAATTAGGGCTGAATATAGTAATTACCTTAGCTAGGGCGCTAGCAATGATCAGAAAATGGTCACGGTCTAATCTACTATGTCAATTTCTATCATTTCTAATGATCCCATTAACATGTTATCTCTGCACTAAATACACAATTTAGAATTGTTTTTAAATGTATTCAAATAAAGTCTTCTAAGTAGTTCCAGTTGGTTTTGTTTTCTTTTTCTTTTAACTCCATTTTCTATTCTCTCAGGCTATGTCTAGACTGCAGAGTATTTCCGGGATACTTCTGGGGAACGCATCTGCTTTTTCGGCTCTGTTTCTGAAAAGTAGGTGTGTTCTTTTTGCATCCCTGTATTCCTCATTTTATGAGGAATAAGGGATCCTCATTTTATGAGGAATAAGGGTTTTTTCTGACATTTGCCCAAATGTCACAAAAGCATCTTCCAAAAAAACAAGTGGAAAAAGTTATGAAAATTATGGTTAGCAATTTGCATTTCTTTTTTCAAAACATCCCCCCTGCAGTATAGACATGGCCTCACTGTCTCTCCCTCTTTGTAATTCCATTGCTTTGTTACTTTAGGAAGACTTTTCAAAGATATGTGTTCTTTTGTCCTATGCACGGAGCAAAATCATACCAGGCCTCAATTTAATTTAATTTTCTTCTTATGAGGTGTTCATACTAAGATCTTTTGGGGGAGAAAGCCCTACTCTCTACTTTTGCATAAAGCTGTGTAAATAATCAGTTTTTCATTTTCAAATTTAACACCGTCTCCATGATGAAAATAAATATATTTGTTTCCTTGATGAAACAGACATGGACATCAAAGATTTATTTGAGGTCAAACAAAATATTTTGTTTTAATTTCAGGTATTATTAATTATTATTTTATGAAAAGCAAAGGAAATTCACCAACACATCACCCAGCTTCCTGACCCTGCATGCCCATTCTCGGCCCAGTTCTGTGAAAATGTGATAGTGGCCCTAATATTCACCTTATGCTTTTCATTAACAGGTAGAGCAAGAGACAATCTTAGCCTTATAATGTTCATAAATTTAAAATTATTTAACTGGACTTTTTTTCAAACTTAGTTTGTCTTTATTTGAGATGACTTTGTCATTGAGGACTTGTAATAAAATTAAGATTTCATATGTTATATAAATATGTAAATATGCAAACCCCTTGTGTCTCCTAAAATGTGTTTTTATTTATCAATAAGTCTATTCTCTGACATCACCTTATTTTGAAGACATGGAAACTCAGGATATAGGTAAATAGTATATTCATAATTCACCTCTAATATTGGTAGACCCAGTATTTTTTGGACTCAGCTTACAACATTGAAACTGTGGGGCACCCAGAACTGGAGTACAGTTTTGAAAATGTGGGTTTCTCTGACTATCCTTGATTTATCACACTTCCTTTGTGAGTAAAATAAATCTTATTATTATTAATAATAATAAAGGTAATAATAAACCCCAGGACTCTTAGCTTCCAAAAGCTTGGCTTAGAAGAAGTACAGTAGCTTGTCAATACATACTGATTTCCTTTACCCTCCAAACTGATACAATTACTGCCAAAGCAAAACTCCACATTTAGAAGTCAGTTCTGTTCTTAGACAAAATAAACAGATTCCTGTACAGATTGTAAAATGTTCTGTAGCATTTACATGCTTAAAACTTTATCACTTTCCTATTAAGAGCTTGATGCTGCTTTCTCACACATGTGTATACATTGTAATGTGTATTTGTGTTTTGTAAGATTATCACATTATTTCAATGTTAGCTAACTGATTCACTTTATAGGGATTAGTATAGTCACCTCTTGTTTAGATTCCACATTGTCTCTTTCATGATAACTTATGCAGAATCATGAATCAGAAACATGACTGATAGCAAGTTTCTCTTTTCTGCATAATATAATAGTTAATCTGTGGGTTAAAAAACAATCATCATAATCTCCTTTTCTTGAGCTACTTTTAGAAACTCTCCATCTTTTTTATCATGCAATGCTTGGCATATGAGCATTTGGAAAAGATAGTGAACTATTATATGAAAATAATAATAAAAATCAGACATCTAGGGCAGTAATTAGTTAAATCTATGCTTCAGTAATGTTCCAAGGTATATATTATATTTGGAAAATATATGTAGCACATTTTAAATGAGAAATCATATATTTCTCCTTTTAAAAGTGTTTTATAGTTTACATTGATCTCCAGAGTTTTAGTGCCTATTATCACTATAAATCTGTTTGCCAGCCAGTAAACAACTATGTTGTTTTCTTGCTGAAATAATAATTTCTAGGGAATGAGACTTCAGGATACTGTAATCTTTCTAGCCTACAGTTATTTTGCCTTAACCATTATAACCATAACTTAGTTTACTTTGAGCAATTATTTATGCACATGTGTCTTTCTAAACTAATCATTTTCCACACAATTTTTCACCAGCAGTCAAGCTTAGCTAGTAGAAAACAAAAAATCTGTTATTTTAAGCACTGGTGGGTTTTCTATTACATCCCTCATTAAAATAAAATTAAAAATAGGAAACACAGTAGATATATATGTTACTGTTTTCAGAGTGTTTGTGTCTGTATTATTAGGAACATTTTTCATTTACTTGACTTGACAATTCCTGTAGTCTTTCCTTAGGTGTCATTTGCTGTCTAGATTTTTAAAATATGATGGTGCTTCAGTGCACTTACTTATAATGAGTATACAGAAATAGATTTTCCTGCCCAGGATTCTGCATACCTTGCCAACCAATTAGAAAAAAAGAAGAGGCAAGAATCATGTTAGAATTTGAGATACTATTCTGTAGTTAAACAATCCCTATAGACCTATTTCATAATCATCATTAGTCTTCTTTCTACTTTGTCACCTTAATAATTTAGGAACATTAAGATGTATAGTCCTTGTAGTCTGGAAATACTTAATTCTATAAGCTGATAGTATAACCACATGAGTACCACATAAAACACAGCTAGCTAAACAAATGTCCTTCTCTATTTGAAAATGTATAGTTCTATTTCCACCCTGACTTTTTTTTCCCGGTCTAGAAGAAGTATAAGATAAAAAGCTACATTCTGTTCTCTCTGAAATTTGGACAACAGAATAGAATTAATTTCACATAGGGAGGAATTTTTCAAACAGATGTTTTTGGGTTTACAGCATTAAATAACTAATTAGAAACTGATGGTCATGGCACCATCAACAGCATTCCAACCTGCTACTTGATCCTGTGCTAATGAAATCAAAGGGACTGATATAAACTGATCTCAACAGGAGAAGCTTTGGGGGCAAAAGGCAACTTCAGAAAATGATCAAGTGAGAACATGAGAACATAAGCCCTATGGAGACTATGGTTTTGCCAGTGTAAGCCTATGAATACATTAGGAAGTTTTGGTGATGAAAGTACTGTCAACATGCAAAAATCACCAAAAGTTAAAACCGGTCAAACCGTTTTTTGTTTTGTTTTGGGGTTGGGTTTTTTTGCCTCCTATTACTGGCATTTCATGGCCACATTGTTAGCACCCTGTCAACAGATAGAGCAAAGCAATGTAGGTAAACATCCTATAGTGCCTGGCATCACCCTTGGCCTCTAAGCACTGTGGGAATGTGCAATGTAGCACTACACATTTTGGGAACATGAGAATATGTCTAATGAGTCACCTCTTTGCTTCCCAGCCCTCCCTGGGTTTCTGTCTTACTTTTGTGCCACTTGAATGAAAGTCCTGGCTGCAAACTCCAGCATCTGCCATGAGAAATCCACGATTCTCTCCTATGTTGTGTTCAATGAGCTTAAGACATCTTGCAGCACAACTATTTCTGGATTTGATATTTGATGGTGACTTGAATGAGGACAAGAATGTTGAGCGGGACACTGACAAATCGGTAGTGCACTGGGCTATCACAGATCAACTGTGCACCATTGCTTTGGGGCTAGGGAAACCAGTGCTGAGTGGTAGGTTCGCATTATCATGTTGGTGAAGACCAGTGGCAACAGAACTTTCAGAGGTGTAAAGCCACCTTTCAGAACTGTGTAATGAGCTGCCCCTGACCTGAGACACAAGGACACCTCAAAGAAAGCTACTTTCTTGGTAGAAAAGTGTCGCCATTGTTTTGTGGAAGCTAGTGATTCCTGATTGCTACTGTTCAGTTGAAATTCAGTTTGTAGTGGTGAAGTCTACTGTAGGGGGCAGCAATTATGCAAGTGTGCAGGGCAATAAACCACATTTTGCTGCATAATAGTGGCTGGCTTTGCTTACATGGGCTTTCCAAACTGTGGTCGTTCAATCAATGGCACTCATATTCCCATTATAGCACCATCCTGCCTTTCTTCAGAGTATATCAGTTTTAAGAGGTACTTTTCCATGGTGCTTCAGGCACTTGTGGATGACCATGGGCATATTACAGACATAAATGTGGGGTGGTATGGAAAGGTGCATGATGCATGCAGCTTCAGGGACAGTGTCCTGTTCAGAAAGCTGTATGCTGGGACTTTCTTTCCAGAGCAGAAAATTACAATGGGACTCAGCTCACCCATTAGAGCCCTGGCTTCTGAATCCTTACATGGAGCACCTGGACAGCAATAAGGAGCGGTTCAACAACAGGCTAAGCCAATGCCACATAGGTGTTGAATATGCCTTTGGCAGATTGAAAGCTAGATGGAGGCTGGACCTTTTGGAGGATCATATAGTGACCGCATACTGTTGCTTTCATAATTAGCGTGAGACTAAGGGTGAAAAGATTTGGCCATGAGTGGAACACTGAGACACAGTGCCTGTATGCATATTTTGAGCAGCCAGATACTCATGCTGTAAGAGGAGCCCATAGGGTGGCCATCAACATTGATGAGAATACGAGGAACCACTTTGACAATAAGGGGCACTGGCACTTCTGTGTGTTGATGTTGCTTCCCTGCCTCATCCAACTGCTCATTCTGAGCAAAGCATTCCCATGAAACCCAAGGGATAGTTCAGGCTTCTACAGTTGCCAGAATGATTGGTGTGGTTTTTGTCACACAAAATAATATAATGTGTGTTAACATTTATCTTTATTAATGTCTTTCAATCAGGATGTTCCATGGGACAGGATGGTAAAGGTCGGTGGAAAATGTTGCATGGGTGTTAACATCCTTCTGTTAAAGTCACAACTGCTTTCAAAGGGAGTGGAGTATGTTAGGAAAAAACAATTATTTGATTGTGAAAATGTGTGAAGGGGAATAAACTAGAAGGAGCGTTACTGAATAGAAAATGTTGCATGTTCAACCATTCAGGCTGATGTGTATGTGTGGAGGAATGGCTGATGTGAAAAAAGTTCTGTATGTGTTGACAGTGGGGCTCCTGGTGTTGGCCGCACTGCATCTGGAGAAGATTCTTCAATATTTCATTTTAGTCTTCCATGAGCTGTTGCATGTGCTGAGTGGTTTGTGTTTTCACTTTGATCTCATTATATCTTTTCTCCTCTCTTTTCTGTGCTTGAAGAATTGAATGATGTAACACATCCTGGACCAAATCTTGTTCCGTCTTCCTGGTTTTCCCCCTTAGTTTACAGACTCTGTCTGCTGGTGAATGTGCATGACATCTCAAATTTTTGGCTAAAATAACCATTAAATATGGAGTGACTGTATCATTCTTCCTAAAGATTATAACATTTCACTAACATGCATGTTCCCCAACAAAATTCTCTCTTATCCTGTTACCCTAGAGGCAAACACAGATCACTTCAGACCCTGTGGTCCTGGTGAATTTTAAATGTGAATTAAAAGGGGGATGGGTGAATGTTGAGCCTAGGTTCTCCAAGAAAGTACAGTCTGGACTTGTTCAGCAGGTGCACATGGGACCATTCTGTAATAATCCTATATTTGTCCACAGGCTCCCATGTCACTCTTGAGGGTTAACAAGCAAAATCAATCTCAGCTTCTTCATGTGAGCAGTAGGCACCCTGCCCCTTATGGAGCCAAACTCTGTGCCGCCTCGGTTCCAGAAGCACAATATGAGGAATGGTTTGGGAGAGTGCCGAACCACTGTGGTGGAGAAATGGAAGCCCTGTCATGGAATCTCAATGAGATCAATTGAGAAAATTGATAATTACATCAGGCAAAGCTTCTACACCTTCTTCCAGCAAGATTCTATTGATACCTCTGTGTGCATTAATGCTCTGTGTAAATGTAATACAAACCCAGGTAAGGCTTAGCCTTCTCTCAGAAAGACAGATTCTATTTGACCCCCATCTCTGTCATCTCCGCTCCCCCAGCTGCAAGAGCAACTTTCCAAGCCGCTGTCCGCCGCTCCGCAATCCCACTGAAACAGCAATGTTCCACCTATGTTTTCATAGCCTTCCCCACCCCCACCCTTTCTCAGCTTATTCTCCCTCGGGAGTACTAGTACCACTAAATGCCTTCCATGGCCTCTG
The DNA here is from genome assembly GCF_052426305.1 of Pelodiscus sinensis. Taxonomy (NCBI): domain Eukaryota; kingdom Metazoa; phylum Chordata; order Testudines; family Trionychidae; genus Pelodiscus; species Pelodiscus sinensis. The sequence continues at coordinate 92,701,630 of NC_143053.1, forward strand.
TCCCCTCCCTGAGCTACACTAGATCAAATTTGAGCTTTCATGGCCCCAAGCCACACTACCTACCCCGCCTGCAAAGCAATGTACCCCATGTCTCTTGTACTACAGTAGGTTTTTGGCCAATACATTAGTTTATTAACATCCACCATGTCTCTCATACTGTTCAAATAGTCACTCTGGCTAGTACTTTGAACTCTGCTGCTCTGAAGACACATAAACTGGGTTCTGCCATGAGGGTTGGGACCTGGACTAGATGACCTCTCAAGGTCCTTTCCAGCTCCATTCCTCACTGCCTGGTGCACGGGTTGCCATTGAATTGACCCTAAGCCCTTTGATCATTTCCACATCTTCATCAATAACTCCAATCTCTAGACAAGTGTTTCTGGTGATTTTGTGCTATGGGAAGTGTTATGGGAAGTATCTACATTCTCCTGGGGTGTGGATGTGGGGTCCGCACCCAGGATTGCATCCAGTCGTGTATAGAAATGGCATGTTTTGGGTGAATACCAGATTGTCTGTTTATCTCCTTCACCTTGTGGTATGACCGCCAGAGTTCCTTTATCTTGTCTCTGCATTGCAGGGTATCTTGCTCATACCTTTTCGGAGACAGGGCTTCTGAAATTTGTCTGTACATGTCTCCATTCCTATATGTCACTTGCAGCTGTGATTGCACTGATTTTTCATCCCACACCCCAATAAAATCTAAAAGCTTTGCATTGCTCTAAGCATGAGAGTGTTTTGAGTAATACCTACCCCTGGCTTGCTGAGAAGATGAAACAAGGATCATTACACAATGAGCCGGGTGAACTCTACACAATGACTCAGATACCAGAAAATGGATTTTTAAAGTTCCTTGAGGTTTGCAGGTAGGAGGGATACCAGTTTCATAGAATCATAGAATGATAGAACATTAGAACTGGAAGGGTCCTTGAGAGGTCATCTAGTCCAGGCCCCAGCACTCATGGCAGGACCCAGTTTATGTGCCTTCAGAGCAGCAGAGTTCAAAGTACTAGCCAAAGAGACTATTTGAACATTATGAGAAACATGTAGGAGGCCAATAAATTCGACCAAAAACTTACTGAAGCACACACGACATGATTGTCAACAATAAAGCCAGGGGAAGTGACAAAAGTCGTGTGTGGAGGTGGAATTTTTTTTGTTACCAAAAGTGGTTATTTGTTATGACCTTTGTCCTGTTGCAATGTGAATGCTTTCTGGGTTTGTTGCCAGAATGCTTTTTGGTGACAAAATTTGCAAGTGTAAACAAGGCCTCATAAAATATATCCCTGATTCTACTAAGGAAGATATTTAGTACTTTACAGGTGATGCTCAACACCTGACACATTCAGTATCTATTTTTTGGAATTCTTAGAAACAACACAACTAATTTGAGATCATAAATCTTTCCCACAACTTATTTTGGAGGGAGAATTGATTTTTAAACAGTTTGTTATTCTTTCTAGCCAAAGAAAACTTGTGCTACATACTTGCAATAGAAGAACACTGTCCCCATACCTGAACACCCCTCACACAAAGCTAAGCCAGCACAAATAGACCATCTATATACAGTACATGCAGAGTATATTTTTCCATTAAATTTTCTCTCCCCTTGTCCTTTTTATGAAAGTTTCCTGACACCTTATTTCTCACCTTTTTCACACTTTACATTCTTTAATTCTGTTCTGTTGGATTTTTTCTTCTGCATCCTCTCCTTTTCGTTTTTTTTCACAGCCTCTCTTTTGTTAGCAATATAAGTTAATCTTTCTCTACTCAGAACTCCATTAAAAGCCTTACATTATGTGATGTTACTACACCAGGAAATTGAGAATAGCAAAGATTTTCAAAGATACAAGCCTGAAGTTAGGATTCTACATCATTATTTAAGCTCTCACCTAAGTGGCCTAATTTTAACAAAGGCTGAATGCCAAGCATTTCCCATTGACTTCAGCATTAGCTACTGGGTCACTCAGCTCATTTGAAAAATGAGGCTGCCATTTTAGGAGCCCCTCTTTGAAAATCTTGGCTACAATGTACATCTGGCATCCTACCATAATTTTCAGCAGCACTTTTTTCTGGAACGTATTTCCAACTCCTATAATGAAAAGGTTTTCATTTATATAGGAACTTTCACATAGTTACCACAAAGTTGTTACATTAATGAATTATTCTTCATGATACCTCTTCAATGAAATACAGTGAAACCTTTGTTATCCGGCACTCTGTTAACTAGAAAACTTTGTTAACCTGCATTTCCCCCAGCCATAATACAGTCACATCTTCAGGCACCCAGGCCTGGCTTGGTTTACCATGATTAGCTTAACAATTTTTTATTTAAGAAATACTAATCATCTTTAACTCAGAATAGAAATGTGAGACCAACTGCCTCACACTACAAAACTACCAATATTAAAAACTTGAGTTTTAGTATTATTGTCCATTGGTTTTTCCTAGGTTGATGGGACCCTCAGATAACTGGAATTTTTAGATAACTGGAACACCTTAATCCCCGAGTGTGCCAGATAAGATAGGTTTTACTTTTCTTGTATTATTTTTCAGATGTGTGTAGGGGCATGGTTAGACACTTCTCTAAAGTCACGTAATAAGTCAATAGCAGAGCTGTAACTCAGGGCATCTTCATTTCCACATTGTAACCACTACTCTCTGGGAAGTTTATGTTAAAAAGGTACATACCTCCTTTGCACACCTGCATAAGGGCTCTTGAAAGCGGGGATTGGGCTCTGTATGGAGTGCAGGGATTGAACATGAGCTGTTCTCTCTGGAGTGCAAGCAGTCAGGCAGATAGTGTCAGTGTTATCACTCTACCTATCCTTCAGCCAGTGGAACTGGCAGGTTGTGCAGGGAAAAGGAAATTGCACCTTGTATAATACAACAACCAGACCTGGAGCAATAAGGTCAGGTTTAAGCAGGGGCAAAAATAGGGCCTCATATAGAACACTGACCTCTAGTCTCTTGCTGTATCTCAGCTGCATCACCTACTGCGAATGAAATACGCTGCAGTAAATGACAGAACAAGAAGGAGTAGGGAGGAATTCAGACTGAGTGATAGATTCCCAGAGGGCTACAGTTTATATTCCCAGAGGGCTACACTACAACTGGAATGGCCCTTCATTTTTACATGCATGGCATAATAATCTCTCCATGCACGAATTTAAACCATAGAATGATGACAAACCAGCCAATTAAACAGTAGCCCCATACTTGCCTAGATGCATGCGAACTGCCACACACTGCTGTCAACCTTTTCTCTGAACAAATTAATACTTGAAAAGAAACAAGGACTTCAAGCCATACAAAAGTTTCATCCTTATCTTATGGTAGTTATGGGAGTGCAGAATCATGAAAATACCATTTCTTCTTTATCTCGGGCCCTATATATTTACAATTACACTGAATACAATTCTTATCTGGGGCCTCTAGAGTGAATTTACACTGCACCCTCACCTTGAAATAAGCTTGTGTAGCTTATTTTGAAGTAATTTCCAAATAGCTTATTTTGAAATTTGGCACTGTCTAAACAGCACTAAATTTTGAAATAAAGCGCTATTCTGAAATGTCCCTTAACCCTCATGGAATGGATACCAGAATACTTCAAAATCTCTTTTGAAATAACGGCACTCTCAAAAGACATGGAATAGCTATTTCGGGATTCTTCCAATATTCCGAAATAGTGCCACAGTCTAGATGGAGCCGTAGAGTGCTCATGACGGAATGTACATGGGGAGAAGAGCCATCTTTAAGCGAGACTAGAGAGAGAAAACAGTAAGAATAAAGAACAGAGTTAGGTAGCAATGATAACACTTACGTTTTAAGGCTACTATAAATGGCTTAGACTGTGAAATGAAAGAGAAGAGTAAGGGAAGCTAGGATGAAATAGGCAAAGAAGAAAAGAATGTTGATGGCTGGGATAAAGAAATACTTGAGACACCTATTCATAACTATTCCTAACAGGTGGTTCTTCAGTAATCCTCTCTCAATTTGAGTAACCTAAAACAGATTGATGAGTATCGTTAACAAGTCTCCATGCCAGCAATCTTTGAGCATCTGACAGAATGACCAGAGTAAAATGTTTGTTTTCAATATTTAGTCTAGGATCTCCATGGTCTGTAGTTTTCCAAAAAATAAAATGTCATTTATTTTCCTGCGAAGGGATTAACTCCTGTCTTCATTCTCTATGAAGGCAAAATTAAACATGTGAGACATGTAGGGATGATGAAATGGATGATGGGGATTGGAGGAAGGAATATAAATTTCAAGAGATCAGTTAAAAATTTCTAGTTAAACTGTGTGTTTCATAGAGAGAAACCTGAACTGGCAACATACTGGGTTCAGCAGTACATTAAATAAATAAGGAAGGTGTATGGAAAAGCCCTCAAATACTCATTTTTCTTGCTAGGAAAGCCTTGGGAGACTCTCAATTGTAATTTCTACAATCATTTAAAAATGACTTATATGTACTGTGAAACTGTCATGGGAGACAGTAGCCTTTATATTCCTGAGACTGGTTGTATAGAGGGAGTTTTTAGTTTTATACAATCTAATAGCTATCTGAAGACTTTTGAACAGAAACCAATGACTTCAACAAACCCCTGAAAGGTAAAAATGATATGTAAAGTCAAATGTGCACTATAGGCATGTGTCACTAGCTGTTGCTAAACCTTAGAAACAGAAATGGAGTGTGTCTTAAAGAAAGACATTTTGTGCTTAGCAGGGAACATAATTCATTTTCAAAGCCAGGAATGTGATGAGGGCCAGACTTCATGCAGACAGTTTACTTACAACAGTGAAGACACTAATTGTGAAAATTACTAATCACCCAACTTCTCCGCTGGCATAAATTGGAGCAATGCTGAGTCAATAATGTTGCTCCAATTTACATCACCAGAGAAGCTGGGTGATTAGCAATTTTCACAGATGTTTAGAGGTCATAAAAGGAGACCAAGCAAATGGATGAGGATTTGACCAGTTCTTTAGAAGTAATATGAGTGGCAGTGACATCTTCAAAACAGGATGAAATCCTTCTTCTCCTGAACGCCACTGCAAATCTCCTAGGTAGTTGTCCCCTTCAGACTGACATAATTAGCCCAATTCTCAGATTTGGCTGAATCCTTTGGGTTAATTCAGTAACTGTTGCCAGCCACATTACAAGCAGAATTAAGTTGAAACTCACCATAGATGACATATCTGGCATTTTTAGTCTTCCTTTTTGGGATGACTATAGACATGTGACCCAATGGCCCACATCAGACAGAAATAAACTCTCAGGGGAAAAAATCCAAAGTCAACTCAAGGTTTTCTTGACATAATTATTCTTCTATTATCCCTGCCAAGGCCAAATCCAGAACACCGGATGCATCTAAATATATTCTGAAATCTCTTTTATTTGTTTTAGTGTTATTATTCTCTCTGGAGTCTAGATCTGGACTATACTTTGACCAAAGAATATGAATCATGATAAAAATAACTGACTACATCTGGTATAGAGTGTGAACACGGGAGTGTATTCAGAAGCAGGATGGTACAATGACTTTAATACTTAGCTGAACATGTGGGTAATACTGCCTTTTCAAATATTTTCACCACTAAATTGATCTCAGAGAGAAACATGGTCTCCCCCTTTCTACATGCCTACAATTGTTTGAATTCAGAGGTGAGTGAGTACAGTTCTGATGGCAGAATTAGAACCACGACAGCAGTTGTCAATGGAGGATCAACCAAACAATTTGAAAAAGCAAAGCAGGGGCTTCATAACCATAAAGTAACACTTAGTCTGAGAATGGTACTTGTAAAAAAATAGTTTTTATTGAACATTTACTTATATAGTCAACATACTGCTGCTTAGCAGATTTTTCTCTCAAAGCAGAATCTATGTATTTTCAGCAACAGCACTTTTACTACCTGCCATCTCCTCCATAAAAACAATTGAACATATGTGCACTATTATAAAATGTTATATCTGCTAGCAGAATGCTAAAGACATTTGGCTCAAGCTGAAGCTTCTAGCAGGAGAAAAAAATAATTACTTCTATTTAAACAATAAATACATTTTCAAGACTAACATGAAAGTTACATACATTCCTGGTTACAGATGGGAAAGATCACACATACCTTCTGCTCCTTTGTAATCATGAGGAACAAAAAGAAAACACACCTTTCTTTGATCCTCTATACTATAAAACAAGATAATTACATGGAACTAAATTGGCTCTGCAATGAGAAACAAAGGACCTATGTAGGCAATAAGAAACTTCATGAGCCTAATCTTGAGCTGATTTATGTAAATTGAAGTCACATTGACATCACAGGGGTTAAATGGGGCAGAAGGGAGCAACAAATTTGCCCTCTTCAGTCTCTAATCACAAAGAAGCCTTCTTATTTTCCCTTTAGTGCAATAGTAATTGTCCACTCTAGAATCCCCTAAACTTGTGGCTATTGCTGGATGTGCCAATATGTCAGGGCACATACCAAAGGCACTAGCTCCCAGTCACACCTAGCCCACAGCTGCCTGGCTGCATGAACCGTTATGTTATAGCCAATCTGTTTGCCTCTCCCATGTACTTTTTATCTCCGGCCATTTCACAACAAAAGCTTTGCAGGCACAAGTGTCAAAATATATTGAACCATACTCTGTTTCATAGGAGAAAAACAGTTGCCAAGGAGAATAGCTAGAAATACAGACAAATAAATGGGCTCCCAAAACTTTAGTTCCTTTCTTCACCAAGGACCACTCCTTGTCTTGAACTCTATACATCATAGAGGGTATGTCTACAGAGCAACATTATTTCAAAATAATTAGCATTATTTTGAAATAACTTAGTCCATGTCTACACAACAGGCAGTTATTTTGAAATGTCAAAATACTGTGAAGCTGGAGGACATCTTACTCCAACTCCTGTAACCTTATTATATGAGGAGTAAGGGAAGTCAGAGAAAGAGTGCTCTATTTCAAAATAAATGCTGTGTAGATGCTCCCAATTTAGAAATAAGCTATATCAAAATAAGTTATGCAATTGACATAGCTCAATTTGTGTAGCTTATTTTGAGTTAAGCCCTGCTGTGTTGATAGTGCGTCTACACAGAGAGACAGCTAGTGAGTGAACGGTATCCTGCAAATCAACATCTCACTACAAAGGGCAAGCTGCAGAGTTTTACTGAGAAGACCATGTCATGGAACATACCCACTCTCTCCCAATCTCTCTTCTCCCATATTCCTGACCAGTTCAGTGACATATATAAGCCCTCTCAGAGAATTACATAGGCCACTTTGAGTTTAGAAGCCCCAGCCCAGCACCAGCTGCTGGCCCCTGAAGTATTTAATTTCTCACCCATAGGGTCATACTAAAACCAAAAGAATATACAAAAATGAGCACTTGAGAAAAGTATTTATTATTAACAATTAAGTCATTATACCAATAGCACGAATATTAAAAATGTAACTTTAATTGTGTTTAATTCCTTCATTTTAGAAATGGTTTTCTGGCTTTTTTGTGTGCAAACTCATTTATAATTAAAGAAAAATCTAATTTATGTGCAACATCACTGTGAATATTAAGTATTGTGAGCCCGTTTAAATGCTCTTGTCCCATTGTAGAATGATGATAATTCTTTATTTGTTTTAAGATGTTGAATGTACATTCACCTGAAGCCACTGATGCCGGAAGACTGACAAAAATACTTGATGCAATTCTGATATTGGAAAATACAATTGACAGGCCAAATCTGAATAATTCTTGTAGCAGTTCTTTTGGTTTCCAGTCCGATTTAAAGTTGGTGGAATGTATACATTTCGGGAAGATGATTTCATCACAGAGATCTCTTGAAATTTTGTTCTACCTTGGTTAAACTGTTCAGATGCTGATTATAAATCTTCATCACTTAATTCTCTGAACTCCCAAACAAATCCAAAAAGAGTACAAAATTGTTGCAGTGACTCTAATTGACGTGTAAGGCCAGATTTGATGAAGTCAATATTAAAAAAAACATTGACTCAATAGTGCCTTTCTACATCAGATTGAGATGTTAGGTTGCGATTGGTGGAAAACTCAGATGAAATGTCAATACCCTCTGCTACTAACTTGGACTCAGAAAGAACTGCATCCCACTGATCAAAAATCTTTTAGGTATCTTTGAGAAGTCATTCAGCGTTATCCCTCTCAAAATCTGAAGTATCATTACATGCTTCAATTACAAGATTAGTTTTGTGGACAATTTTAGCAGCTTCATCCACATGGACGACATTAAGATGTATTCAAATTTGTATGTATACTTCTGAATTGACTTAAACTCTGTTTGAGCCTGTGCTCTGAGAATAAGAGATTCAAGCTCACTTAAAGCCTTTCTCATAGTGTGCAAATGCTGTGCAACTGGTTTAACATCATCAATTCATACTGGCCATCGCGTCGTTGACACGCTGTGAAGGGAAATAGGCAGATGCTACTTCAGAATTTCCCACTTTTGAAGACTGCTACTAAAGAGATAGCACAATTGCTGGATTATTTCAAAGTATGTGATTGTGTCCTTGTATGATTCAGCACAATCAATGCCAACAAGATTTAGTGTGTGGTTGCCACAACTAGAGTTTGGAGTTTGCTCAAGAAGGACTGCTTGTACTCTGTTGTACTTCCCAGCCTTATTTGATCCATTGTCATAGGCTTGGCCAATGCAGACTTGAGAATTTAATTCGAAGACTTCCAGCATTTCTAATACACGAGCAACAATATCTTTTGTGAAATTATCGGAAAAAATGAATTGTTCTTCAATTGAAATGTTTAAACTTCCTTCAATTTTTGAACAACCAAGGTCATCTGTTCTTTATGAGAACCATCTGAAGTTGCATCAATAATAATTGAAAAGTACTTCAGCTATTATATCTCTTTAAGAATTGTTGTTTGCACAAATGTCCCACACAGCTCAATAAACTCATTTTGTATTCTTAGAGACAGATAATGGACTGCTTGGATTTTCCACCCTCTTGTGATTCACAAACATGCTTAACATGGCTTTAATAAAGGTGGGTCACACTTGCTAAGAAGCTCAAGTGTCCCAAGGAAGTTTCCATTTGTAGGGTCACGGATATGTTGACTGGAACCAAACCATTCACACACACACACACACACACACACACACACACACACACACACACACACACACACACACACACACACACACACACACACACACACAGAATGACATTCAATATGGGTATGTCTACACTAGAAAGTTAGTTCGAACTAACGGACGTTAGTTCGAACTAACTTTCCTATGCGCTACACTAGCGCTCCGCTAGTTCGAATTTGAATCGAACTAGCGGAGCGCTTAGTTCGAACTAGGTAAACCTCATTTTACGAGGACTAACGCCTAGTTCGAACTAGCTAGTTCGAACTAAGGGCTGTGTAGCCCTTTAGTTCGAACTAGTGGGAGGCTAGCCCTCCCCAGGTTTCCCTGGTGGCCACTCTGGCCAACACCAGGGAAACTCTATGCCCCCCTCCCGGCCCCGGACCCCTTAAAGGGGCACGGGCTGGCTACGGTGCCCGTGCCAGGTGCAAGCCTGCCAGCACCCAGCTAGCAGACCCTGCACCTGGCACGGCACAGAGCCACCCACCCGATGCCCCCCAGCCCACCCCCTCTTGCCGGGACCAGGCTGGCGGCTCCCGGGAGCTTGCCCTGGACCGCAAGAGGCGGGCACCTTCCTGGGCTAGTGCGGACATCGTGGACCTCGTCCACGATCTCCGCACTAGGCACAGGAAAGTGGCCGTCTAGGGCAGGAGAGCTGCCAGCCTGGCCACCCAGGAGCAGGTGTGCATGAAAATCAAGGGGGTCCACTGAGACCCCCGACTCTGAGCCGTGAGCTTACAATGGCCGTCCTGGGTCAGTCCAAAGGTCCATCTAGCCCAGTAGCCTGTCTGCCGACAGCGGCCAACACGAGGGACCCTGGAGGGGATGGACCGAAGACAGTGACCAAGCCATTTGTCTCGTGCCATCCCTCTCCAGCCTTCCACAAACTTTGGGCAGGGACACCACTCCTACCTCCTGGCTAAGACTACTCCATGGACCCAACCTCCATGACTTGATCTCACTTCCCTTTAAACTCTGTTCTAGTTGTAGCCTTCACAGCCTCCTGCAGCAAGGAGTTCCACAGGTTAACTATTTGCTCTTTTTTTTTTTTTTTTTTTTTTTTTTTTGGGAAGAAGAACAACTTTCTCTTACTAGTTTCAAGCCTGATACCCATTCCTTTCCTTTGGTGTCCTCTAGTCCTTCTTTATGGGAACTCATGAAGAACTTTTCTGACTGCACCCTCTCCACCCAACCCCTGCTTTTAGAGACCTCTATCCTGTCCCCCCTCCGTCTCCTCTTTTCTAAGCTGAACAGTCCCAGTCTCTGTAGCCTTTCTTCATCTGGGACCGGTTCCCAACCCCTGATCATGTTAGTTGCCCTCCCCTCTCCCAGCCTTTCTCTTCCCCTCTCCCACCTCCTTTTCCCAGTCTCCCCCAGTTTTGTTCAATAAAGACAGAGTCAATGTTGGAAGAAACGTTATCTTTATTTTGTACATCAATAAGAAGGGGGGCTAGGGAAGGGTAAGTGGAAGGAGGTGAGGGAGGAATGGGGTACGAGCCCCCGATGGGGAGGACTGGGCTGGCTCTGCGGGCTTCTGGGGCTGGAAGCTCTCCTGCAGCCCCCCAATTACTCCCTCTCCCCAGATGGCAGCCTGCGGCAAGTGCAGCCGGGCTGATGGCCGAGTGGTGTGATGTGCCCAGTGTGGGCACTCAGGGCACTCCAAGCCAGAACTTCTTTGCAAGCGGGGCACCCCTTAGAACTGTGTGTCCGGGGTGGGGGTCGGGACCCTTTAAGCGCAGCCCTCGGCTAGCCTGAGACAGCATCTCCATGCTCTAAGTCCTCCTTTTATGCCCTGCCGGCACTGCTTCCGGCCATTCTTAAGCCCTGTTCAGAGTCCACTCAATGTGGACTTACTAGTTCGAACTAGCAAAACGCTAGTTCGAACTAGTTTTTAGTTCTAGATGCGTTAGTTCGAACTAGCTTAGTTCGAATTAACTAATTCGAACTAAGTTAGTTCGAACTAGCGCTGTAGTGTAGACGTACCCTATGAGCTCAGGAGTTTTTTTCCAGTTATCAGTTTCTGTGTTTATTTCACTCAGGAACAAGTTTTCAATTGAACAATCAGCTAGAGCTGCTGTCCCAGATGATTTCCACGTAAAGTTATTTTTATGGGATACTGAATTTTGATGTGCAGGTATTCAGTCTTTCAACTTCCTTCAACCTCTAATGATGCTCCAACCAGATGGATCAGAGAGTACTGATGCATTTGAAGTATTACTGTTGAAAATGAAACAGGAGACACAGTACAGAGCCTGCTTTTCCATGCTCCAGCAGAGCCAGTCTCTTCTGTAGATCTCTTCATTTGTAAGAGTTTTTGTCAGCAGACGAGTGGGAAAAGCTTGATTTTCAGTATCTTTCAGTATGTTACTTGGAATCAGAAAACAACTTTGGGAAAAAACTGCATTTGAGCAACATTGTTCTTATCAAGAAGTCCAAGATGAGGTTCGATACTACTGTTGTTACACTGTGTGCTGTGCTAGTCCTTGCTCTTGCTGTGCAACATCTCCGAGGTCCTCATTTTCTGCCTGCACAGTTTCTAAATTGAGTGTAAATTCTGCATCTACTGCTACTGTTGGTATTTTTGCATTTTGATTAATGACCTCCTCATTTTGAGGCAGTGGCAGTGAAATGTCATTTGTGGGTGCAAACTTTTCATCATCAGGACTGGAAGTGTCACTGTCATTATGGTCACTGTTTAATGGCTTAGGCCTTTTTTCTACGAGAAAAGATGTTATTTGGCTTTAAACTCTTATCTTCAGCTTCGCTCTGTTGCTTTCTCCATCTCTCACTTGCACCACTTTTAAATCTTCTCTTCATTTTTATAAAGGGATTCTTTTAAAACACAGTAACACACAATAAATTAATTCACTAAAGGCTATTGGTTATACAAAATTTTAATTTTATATATTTTGCAATTAATATTATATAATAATGATTTGGAGGTGTTATTTATTACAGCCCTTATAGCCTTATTTCAAAGTATCGAAATTTCATTTGCTAACATGTTCTGGTTATTAAATTCCTCTAATAACTCACGTGTTATAATGAATATGAACACCAAGTGATTTCCAGATTAGATATAAAGTTTATTAAACAACTAGAATTTAAAGAATTAAAAATGTAGCACCACAAAAATGCCTTTAATGGTGAATCTACAACTGGACAAAGAGGTAACTTACAGCTAAGCCTGATATGGTTATTGTATACGAAGACACTTCAGAAAAAACAGGAATAGGAAAATCTTTTATGCAGAGATAAGCATCTAATTTAAAGGTTAAACTCACCCACAGATGAAGCAAAATCACTTTACAGTAACAGAATTAATTAAGACTTTCAAAACATCTAAACTATGCAAAGACTGTAAACAGCATTTCATAACGTAGAATCACTAATCACAGCAGCTACTCCAGTCTCCAGTCATGCAGATGAAAACTCAGATGTGACTGAAAATTTGGTGAAGGCCCAAGGTCCCATGATTTAAATCAATTTTCGCAGGTGTATATAGCTTCTTTTGTTCTCTTTATTATAACTGCAAGGTGTATAATAAATGAAAATGAGTTGGTAGAAAAATGTCATAATTTGAGGCCTCTGTCTCCTGAGGACTGTGCTAAATGGTTCTCCTCTCCCCTCCCCCCACCTTTCATAGGGACTGTTCATATTATATATCAAATCTGGATTTTAAACTTCTGTTTTGTTTAATGCTTTGAGTACACTTCTGACATTTCTCTCATGGTGACAAAAAAAAGGAGTGAAGAATGAATGAGAGAAAAGAAACATTTATGGTATTTAGAAAAAAAACAAATACTCTTTCATTGTTACATACGCCATCATGAAGAAAAAGAATGACATTTCAAGGGTAGACTTTCTAAACACATTTTGTGGAATAACAATGGCACTTCAGTCGGCCAGGAATGTAACTACTCTGTTCAAGAGCATCAGTCCCTTATTTTGTCACATTGGAAGTATATTTTTTTTATTTGTTTTTCTGGGGGTATACTCTTTATTTTTTTAATGCAAAAAGATGTCAAATCCAAATACAGGATACCAGATTCAGCTAAGCTATATTGTTAACATGGATTTATCCACTCCATTTTGATCATGCATGCTTCTAGATTGATTTAGCATTCATGCAACAACCTTAACAACTATTCATTTTTGTTATGGAGGTAGGGGGTGGAACTGCATCATTGCACAGGAAAGGCATTAGCTGTGATATGATAGCGCAGTTGTAAGTTTAATAGATTTCATTAACATTAAAAATAGAGTTGAGAAATCCTGGTAAAACCTCCAGCCTGGTGAACAAACACAGACTTTCTCTCTCAAAATTTCCCAAGCTTTTCAGTTTAGTGAAGGCTTAATTTTGTAATCAATGCACAATTGGAAAAAACAAACACTAACATGTTATATTTTACACTGGTTCGCAATCTCTATGTCCTTTCTCTGACTGGTTTCAAACGGAAAAGAAATTGTGTAATTCCTCAAAATATCAGAATTTTTCAGCAATCACTGGTGCTATTGCAATCCACACACCTTTTAGGTGTGGTTCACTATCCCTTCTCAATCAGCTCCTTGAGTATTCTAGAGTGTATTTCATCAGGCCCTAGTAATTTAAAGACATCTAACTTGTCTAAGTAACTTTTAACTTGTTCTTTTCTTATTTTAACTTCTGAACCTCTCTAATTTTCACTGGCATTCCCTATGGTAGTCATACAATCACCATTAGCTTCATTAACACAAGCAACTTCTTTGTATATACCCCTGCTTCTGTAACTTACACTCCAATTCATCTAATGAAGGGTGTTTCACCCAGGAAAGCTTATGCCCTAATAAAGCTGCTAGTCTCTAAAGTGCCAGAGAACTCCTTGTCAAAACAAAGATGTCATTAAACACCTCTGCCATTTCCACATTTTCTGTTATTGATATTGATTTCTGTTTTTCCTTCTTCATTGATTACAACAAAGATACAAACAATTATCTTTAAGCAAGTTTAAGCAAGGTAGCAGAATCTGGCTCTTTCACCCAGATGATATTTGATTTTCATATAAATACCAAAAACAAACAAACATTATAATTGCACAGAATTTGCTTCAAATTGTTTATGAAATTATACCTTTTAAAAACAAAGTAAAAAAAAAAGAAAAGAAGAACTATGTTAAGTGTTTGCTAAATATATGAATCTGGACTAATGTTTAGCAGGCAAATAAAGTTGCTGTTTGATTTATACATGAATTATTATTTCCTTTATTGCAAAAGTTTTCTACCTGGAAAGAAAAGGAAAATTTCTACTGGTTTTGGAAAAGGAGGCATAGCAAAAATTGCCATTTTCACTGTTTTTGTGCCCAGCATTGAAAAAAGAGATCCTTTGGGTTACGGGGCAGGCTGGATAAACCATAAGATGAAATTTATAGTTCAGGAATGTACATTTAGATAGCACTTTCACACAGTAATCATTTACAAAAGATGAAAAGGACAGGAACCAAATTACTCAACATGTAATGGTTTTGTTTGTGTAATCATGTCTCCCTCTAGTGGCTCTAGTACACCTAAGTAGTAGAGCCTGTGTTTTTGGTGCTGAAAATTCTGGGTTCAGTCCACATTAGCATCTCTGCACCTGATATGAACATATTCATTAAGAAATGTTTCAAATGCTGTTGTTCAAATACACTTTGGGCAGTTTTACTCAGGGTTTATCCAGAGTCTTAACATCCTTTTAAGATTCAAACATCACAAATAATACTGAAATCAACATGCAAATAGTATGCTTAACATTTTCTAACAGACTGAAAAATACTAGCAGTTATACCATTTTTTTCATTATATGTGTTTTACTTTATCTTTGATTACATTGGTTGCACTTCAAATCCCTAACATTTTTAGAGATTCTTTTATTTAGAGAAATCCCTTTTAAAACAATTATGTTCTGCATGATAATTGCAAAGGTAATGACTACATCCCGTTATTGATGAGCAAGTGAAACTTAAGTGGATAACCGGTGTCTTGTATAATAAGGATCACTTTCTTAATTCCTCCAAAATTGCATTATATTTTTAAGGGAGATGATAAGCGAGGATTGACAGAGATGAAGTCTAAATCCTTTTGTAAATCCCAGTTCTCAAATACATTTTAAACTAGGATTTTAAGGATCTCACTGTCATAGTCAATAAAGAATGAAAAAGCACTTAGTTCAATACAGAGAACAAAGAAGATGATTAAAGCAGTGAAATTAGCAAATGAAGGCATTCTTCCTGCTTCTTTCATGGCTTCAATGTCCAGTATGCTGTATTCAAAAGACAAAGTAGGAAACAAGATTGGACTTTTAACTAATAAAGGGTCAGAAGTAACTTTCCACTAAGGTAAAACAAAAAACTGGACTGTGTAGCACTTTAAAGACTAACAAGATGGTTTATTAGATGATGAGCTTTCGTGGGCCAGACCCACTTCCTCAGATCAAATAGTGGAAGAAGATTGGCACAATCATATATACCAAAGGATACAATTACAAAAAATGAACACATATAAAAAGAACAAATCAAATTTCAGAGCAGAAGGAGGAAGGAGGGGGGGAAGGTAAATGTCTGTGAGCTAATGATATCAGAGGTGATAATTGGGGAAGCTATCTTTGTAATGGGTAAGATAATTAAAGTCTTTGTTCAAACTTAGGTGTAAAGTGTCAAATTTAAGCATGAATGACAGTTCAGAGGATTCTCTTTCAAGTATAGTCTTAAAAGGCCTTTGAAGCAGGATGCAGGTAATCAAGTCATTGAGACAATGTCCTTTCTGGTTGAAATGGCAAGAAACTGTTTTATCTTTGTGATCCTCTCTAAGATCTGTTTTGTGGGCATTGATCCTTTGGCGAAGTGTCTGAGACGTTTGTCCAATGTACATAGCAGACGGACACTTTCGGCACATAATTGCATAAATTATATTTCTGGATGAGCAGGAATATGTGTTCTTGATCTTATAACTCACTTGGTTAGGTCCAATAATGGTATCAGCAGAGTGAATATGTGGACAAAGCTGGCAATGGGGTTTGTTGCAAGGGAAGGTACCAGGGTTGGTATTAGTGTGGTATGTCCTGTGGTTGTTGGTAAGAATCATCTTGAGGTTAGGTGGTTGTTGATAGGAGACTATGGGTCTGTCTCCCATAGTCTCTCGGAGTTTAGTATCCTGTTCCAGTATAGGCTGTAGTTTATTGATAATGTGTTGGACAGGTTTAAGTTGGGGGCTGTAGGTGATGACAAGTGGGGTTCTATTGTTGGTTTTCTTGGGTGCGTCTTGAAGTAGATGGTTTCTAGGTATTCGTCTGGCTCTTTCAATTTGCTTTTTTATTTCTCTTGGTGGGTAGTTAAGGTTTATAAATGCTTGGTAGAGATCCTGAAGTTTCTGGTCTCTGTCAGTGGGATTAGAGCAGATGCGGTTGTATTGAAGGGCTTGGCTATAGATGATGGATTGTATGGTGTGTTCTGGATGGGAGCTGGAAGCATATAGGTAACTGTATGAGTCAGTGGGTTTTCTGTAGAGAGTGGTGTCTAATTTTTCATTGCTGATTTGTACTATGGTGTCCAGGAAATGGATCTCTCGTGTAGAATGGTCCAGGCTGAGATTGATGGTGGGGTGTAGGTTGTTAAAATCTCTGTGGAATGTCTCCAGTGTTTCTTGGCCATGTGTCCAGATCATAAAGATGTCAT
Organism: Pelodiscus sinensis; assembly: GCF_052426305.1. Classification (NCBI taxonomy): domain Eukaryota; kingdom Metazoa; phylum Chordata; order Testudines; family Trionychidae; genus Pelodiscus; species Pelodiscus sinensis. Next base: position 92,718,447 of record NC_143053.1, read on the forward strand.
CGATGTAGCGTAAGTAGAGAAGGAGTAAAAGGCGACGAGAGTTGAGGAAACATTGTTCTAGGTCAGCCATGAAGATATTAGCATACTGTGGGCCATGCGTGTACCCATGGCTGTGCCGCTGATCTGGAGGTATAAGTTGTTCTCAAACTGGAAATAATTGTGGGCGTCTGTCTGTATCTGTGCAAATTTTTTCATATGGTTGATGGATTTCCATTCCAAACGGCTAAATGTAGTGCCTTCTATCACTTTTCCACTAAGGGTATGTCTACACTATGGGATAAGGTCAAATTAAAATATGCAACTTCAGCTACATTAATTGTGTAGCTGAAGTCGAAGTAGCTCAACTCAACTTTTGGCACTGGACTCACTGCAGGAAGTCAAGGGGAGAATGTTCTCCCTTTGACATCCCTTGCTCCTCGTGAAAGCAGGACTACCGGCATCGACAGGAGTGCTCCTCTCACTTCACTAATGTGTCTTCACTAGACCAAATATTTCGAACCCTGAAAGATTAAAAGCAGCAGCTTCAATCTTCTCTATAGTGTAGACATACTCTCCCTGAGGACTTAGTCCAAAAGAGGCTTGTTCTCCTGCCACTGAAACAAAGCAATTGTTTTGTCGTTATCTTCAACAGGTGCCCAGTCAGATCCATGCATCTGATGACAAAAAGCGAGACACAAAATCGTATTTCATCACAAAAGATATTAAACATTGCAACTAAAAATAGAAAATTGGAAATAGAAACACATGCTTCAAAAAGCACAGTTTGTAAAAGATATTTCAATCTTTTTTGTAACATTGGAGAAAATATACATATTATTTCCTTTCAGATTACAAATGATATTTGCTATTAAAAATTCATGGCTAAAGCAGATAAAAGCAACCATAATATGTGTGTAAATCTAGTAGAATTCTTTATAGAGGTGAAAAATTTGAAAATTATAAACACAGAAAATATAATAATTGAAAACACCATGCTTTTGCATTCGTGTTTAACAATGGCTTTGATTAAAAAGCTTAGGGAGATAGGGAGAAAAATCAGGCTTTAATCAACAAACAGTTCAGAAATTCAATCAATAGATGGGAAGTTTTGCATTTCCCTGCAATCACTACCAGAGTCCTGGTGGCCTTGATCAACCTCACTGTCCCCCGCACTTTTAGTCTCTCAGTCGATTTGAAATGGGTTTAGTGCCTTTTAATGCTATTACTATTTCACCACGTTACAAGGCCCGCAACTCAGCACTTCTCACTCAACACTGACGGGATGGTGGGTAGGGGGACCCAGGGTTGCCCACACCTCCAGGTCCTAGTCCAGGGCCCTACGGGAAGGGCAATTAATTCCTTGCCCTAAACTTCCCTTTGGTTGATGGGGACACCACCTGAAACACGCTGACCCACAGGCTTTACACCCCGTCCTGGCCACTTCCTACCCACCTAGTCCTTTCCCTCCAGTTACCTCCTGTCAGCTTGTGCCTCCATACCCTAGCCCATCACAGCGCGCTCGCTGCCAGGGATACACTTTCCTCACTGTCCCTCTCCAGAACTTCCCTGCTCCTTCCTCTACTGCCTTCGGGCCCTTCTCCTCTGGGTTGTGGTGGGCTGTTTTTAAGGATGGCGCCACAGTGCCACATTGGTCACCTTCCGCCCATGCCCATGCGTCGTGCATCACTCCATCGGCAATGCGGAGCATGTACCTCCAGGTTGCGGTTCCCCTGCTTGACTGCGCCTGCACATCTGCCTTCCTGCTGCGGTGCCTCCCTTCCCTCTCTCGGTCCAGTACTGTCTGCATGGGTGGGGAGCAGGGAGGATTCTTTGCCACGTTCCCTGGGCCCGGTAGCAGCTTTATGATATGCCGGCGGCACCAGTGGCACTTCTGCCTTCCCTGGAGTGGTGCTTGCTGTGGGAGTGTGGACTCTGATAGCTCCATCACACATTTCTATACATTTCAGTGTTTTTCCTAAGTTACATAAATGAATATAATCAGCACTTCTCAGGGAATGATAAGGCAAATCAAGCAACCAGCTAAGTTTTCTTTTTATTACGCTAGGTTTTCATCTATCTTCTCCTGCGTGAAAAACAACATCAATAGACAAAACAGAGCAATAAGGAGTACAGAGAAGGTAGTTGGTCAGGACAAAAGACAAGCCCCTCCCCCAACCACTTTCTTCCCCCCAACCACTTCCTTCCTTTTAAATATTATTTATGGATCCCATGTCCTCCCCCAGATTTTACTGTTCTTCCTGCCTCACTTCCATAAAGTCATAGTGTACCCTTTAGATTCCTCATGATTTCCCCTGTGTATGCTGTATAGAAACCTCTCCATACCTTCATGCATATTCCTCCTCTAGTCTCATGTAGCAACTAGATTTAGCTCATGTAGTCATGTGCTAGCTCCCTAGTTAGCAGTATGCTAAGAGACATTCTGAGATTTTTCATCCCTATTGCAGTTGTCCAAGGCATTCTGCTGTGGAGGTCTGAGGCACGTGCTTAAGTGCTGATTGAATGCATACACAAGTGACAAATATCACACCACATCACATTTTGCAGTATACATTCCCAGTGCTATCTACTAACCCAGAAGCGGGTCACGGGAAGGCAGGGGCATAATTGTGTCCCAACAAAATCATGGCAGCAAAGCATCTTTGATGCTATTCCCCTATGTTCTTTCTATTCAAGAAACACAAGCAGTGGTAGTCTCACTGCCACTTGCATGGCCATTATGGTTTGTTGAACCGTATCCCCAGGTAGAACAGGAAAAATTCTTACCATGGATATTTAGGAAGATGATCTGTGTTGGTCAGATCACATGGCAATTTTTGGAGCACAGGAGCTCTTCATGGTCTCAGCTTGATTATGGAAAGTCATCACACTTTGACTCTAAAACATGATATTGGTTTGAAAATTGTAGTCACGAGTACCAATCCTATTTTACAGATGAGGACCTGAGATGCAGGGAAGAATGCTAACTCAAGTTCACACTGAGAAGAACAGAATCAAGTTCACACTGAGAAGAACAGGAGCGCGACCAGAAACAGCTAACAGGAGAGTTTGGAGAGGGAGTTCTCCAGGTAAAAGAGGACTAAAAACGGGACCCTTGTGGTAAGTGGCTGTCTGGAGTGTGTGTGTTTGTGTGTGGGGAGTTGTCTGCAGTGTGCTGAGCTTGTGTTTGTCTGGATTGTTTGTTTGGTTGGTTGGTTGGTTCGTCTGTTTGAAGGAGCTTCTAAAAGGTTTGAAATCTAGAAGCCTCTGTTAATTGGCTGAGCCTCAGTCAGGGGGAGGGGCTACCAGAGCTATATAAGCCTGTGACTCAGCAACCAGGGAGAGCTAACAGGAGAGTTTGGAGAGGGAGTTCTCCAGGTAAAAGAGGACTAAAAACGGGACCCTTGTGGTAAGTGGCTGTCTGGAGTGTGTGTGTTTGTGTGTGGGGAGTTATTTGCAGTGTGCTGAGCTTGTGTTTGTCTGGATTGTTTGTTTGTTTGTTTGGTTTGTCTGTTTGAAGGAGCTTCTAAAAGGTTTGAAATCTAGAAGCCTCTGTTAATTGGCTGAGCCTCAGTCAGGGGGAGGGGCTACCAGAGCTATATAAGCCTGTTTCTCAGCAACCAGGGAGAGCGCGACCAGGAACAGCTAACAGGAGAGTTTGGAGAGGGAGTTCTCCAGGTAAAAGAGGACTAAAAACGGGACCTTTGTGGTAAGTGGCTGTCTGGAGTGTGTGTGTTTGTGTGTGTGGGGAGTTATTTGCAGTGTGCTGAGCTTGTGTTTGTCTGGATTGTTTGGTTGGTTGGTTTGTCTGTTTGAAGGAGCTTCTAAAAGGTTTGAAATCTAGAAGCCTCTGTTAATTGGCTGAGCCTCAGTCAGGGGGAGGGGCTACCAGAGCTATATAAGCCTGTGACTCAGCGACCAGGGAGAGCGTGACCAGGAACAGCTAACAGGAGAGTTTGGAGAGGGAGTTTAGAGGGCACTTGTGACCTTCTTTAAAACATAACTCTTAGAATAATCTATATTCCAGAGGTTTAAACAGAATCCCTGTTTACACTTTAACTTATTCATTAAAAAAATGGAGACAGAAGCCCAGCAGCAGAGTGGGGGCTATCCTGTTTATTGCATCGAGTGTAACATGTATGATTACCTGCCCTGTGGGCGGGTGGCGTATCTGTGCACCCATTGCAAGGAGCTCCTGACCCTCAGAGACCGAGTTCGGGCTTTGGAGGACAGGGTGGCTGAACTGGAGGAGCTAAGGGAGGTAGAGAGATATGTTGATGAGACTTTCCGGGACACTGTAGTACTGTCCCACCTCCAGTCTGAGAGCCCAAGTGCTCTTAAGGAGGATGAAAGTCTCAAGGGAACAGAGCATTCAATGGGAGCAGAGGGAAACCATCCTGTAGTTGGGACCCTCCTCCCAGAGGATGTTGCAGTATCCGCTCGCACTGAGGATACCTCTGAAAGGGAGGGAATACCAGTTAGGAAGAGGCAGGTGTTAGTAGTGGGTGATTCGATCGTTAGAAACATAGATAGCTGGGTTTGTGATGACCGGGAGAACCGTATGGTCACTTGCCTGCGTGGTGCGAAGGTTGCGGATCTCTTGAGGCATCTAGATAGACTTATGTGTAGTGCTGGGGAGGAGCCGGTGGTCGTGGTACATGTAGGTACCAATGACGTAGGGAAGGGTAGGAGAGATGTCCTGGAGGCCAAATTTAGGCTGCTAGGAAAGAGACTGAAATCCAGGACCTCTATGGTGGCATTCTCGGAAATGCTTCCAGTTCCACGCGCAGGGCCAGGTAGGCAGGCAGAGCTTCAGAGTCTCAATGCGTGGATGAGACAATGGTGTAGGGAAGAGGGGTTTGGCTTTATTAGGAACTGGGGACACTTTTGGGAGAGGGGGAGCCTATACAGGAAGGATGGGCTCCACCTAAACCAGGGTGGAACGAGACTGCTGGCACTAAACATTAATAAGGCCCTAGAGCAGTTTTTAAACTAAGAGATGGGGGAAAGCCGATTGGTGCGGAGATGCACGTAAATCGGAAGGAGACTTCTCTTAGAGGAAAATCCATTGATAGAGAATCTCTAAGCTGTAGTCAGAAAGAGAGGAGGGGAGAGGGCAAACCATGGGCCCGAGCAGACAAACAACCGCATACAAAGGAATCCAATGCATCAGGGAAGGGCAGACAAATAACCAGTGGCAAATTTCTAAAGTGCTTGTACACAAATGCTAGGAGTCTGACTAATAAGATGGGTGAACTAGAGTACCTCGTATTAAATGAGGAGATTGACATAATAGGCATCACTGAAACCTGGTGGAATGAGGAAAATCTGTGGGACAAAATCATACCGGGATATAAAATATATAGAAAGGATAGAGCAGGCTGGGTGGGTGGTGGAGTGGCACTGTATGTGAAAGATAATGTCGAATCAAATGAAATAAAAATATTAAGTGAATCAACATGTTCCATAGAATTGCTATGGATAGTAATTCCATGCTCCAATAATAAGAAATTAGCAGTAGGGATATATTACTGATCACCTGACTAGGACGGCGATACTGACATTGAAATGCTGAGGGAGATTAGAGAGGCTACCAAAATAAAGAACTCTATAATAATGGGGGATTTTAATTACCCCCATATTGACTGGATACATGTCACCTCAGGAAGAGAAGCAGAGATAAAATTTCTCAATGGCTTAAATGACTGCTTCTTGGAGCAGCTAGTGCAGGAACCCACAAGGGGAGAGGCAATTCTCGATTTAGTCCTGAGTGGAGTGCAGGATCAGGTCCAGGATATAACTGTTACAGGACCGCTTGGGAATAGTGACCATAATATAATAACATTCAACATTCCTGTGGTGGGAAGAACACCTCAGCAGTCCAGCACCCTGGCATTTAATTTCAAAAAGAGGAATTACACAAAAATGAGGAGGTTAGTTAAACAGAAATTAAAAGGCACAGTGACTAGAGCAAAGTCCCTGAAAGCTGCATGGAAACTTTTTAAAGACACCATAATAGAGGCCCAACTTAAATGTATACCCCAAATTAAAAAACATAGCAAGAGACCTAAAAAAGAGTCACCGTGGCTTAACCACCATGTAAAAGAAGCAGTGAGGGACAAAAAGGTATCTTTTAAGAAGTGGAAGTCCAATCCTAGTGAGATAAATAGAAAGGAACATAAACACTGTCAAATCAAGTGTAAAAATGTAATAAGAAAAGCAAAAAAAGATTTTGAGGAACAGCTAGTCAAAAACTCAAAAAGAAATAACAAAATGTTTTTTAAGTACATTAGAAGCAGGAAGCCTGCTAAAAAACCTGTGGGTCCCCTAGATGATCGAGCTATAAAAGGAGCAATCAACGACGATAAAGCCATTGTGGAGAAACTAAATGATTTCTTTGCTTCAGTCTTCACGGCTGAGGACGTTGGGGAGATTCCTGAATCTGCACCGTCCTTTGTGGGTGATGAATCTGAGGAACTGTCCCGGATTGAAGTGTCATTAGAGGAGGTTTTGGAACAAATAGAAAAACTTAATGTTAACAAATCTCCGGGACCGGATGGCATTCATCCAAGGGTTCTAAAAGAACTAAAATGGGAAATTGCTGAGCTATTATCTGTAGTTTGTAACCTATCCTTTAAGTATGCTTCCGTACTGAATGACTGGAAGGTAGCTAACGTGACACCAATATTTAGAAAGGGCTCTAGAGGCGATCCTGGCAATTACAGACCGGTAAGTCTAACTTCAGTACCGGGCAAATTAGTCGAAACAATAGTAAAGAATAAAAGTGTGAAGCATGTAGAAGAGCATAATTTATTGGACAAAAGTCAACATGGTTTCTGTGAAGGGAAATCCTGTCTTACCAATCTGTTAGAGTTCTTTGAAGGGGTTAACAAACATGCAGACAAGGGGGATCCAGTAGACATAGTATACTTGGATTTTCATAAAGCCTTTGACAAGGTCCCTCACCAAAGGCTCTTGTGTAAATTACACGGCCATGGGATAAGAGGGAAGGTCCTTTCTTGGACTGAGAACTGGTTAAAAGACAGGAAACAAAGGGTAGGAATAAATGGTAAATTTTCAGATTGGAGAGGGGTAACTAGTGGTGTACCTCAAGGGTCAGTCCTGGGACCAATCCTTTTCAACTTATTCATAAATGATCTGGAGAAAGGGGTAAGCAGTGAGGTGGTAAAGTTTGCAGATGATACAAAACTGTTTAGGATAGTCACGACAGAAGCAGACTGTGAGGGACTCCAAGAAGATCTCACCAAACTGAGTGATTGGGCAACAAAATGGCAAATGAAATTTAATGTGGATAAATGTAAAGTAATGCACATCGGGAAAAATAACCCCAACTATACATACAGTATGATGGGGGCTAATTTGGCTACGACAAATCAGGAAAGAGATCTTGGAGTTATCGTGGACAGTTCTCTGAAAACTTCCACGCAGTGTGCAGCGGTGGTCAAAAAGGCAAATAGGATGCTGGGAATTATTAAGAAAGGGATATAAAATAAGACCCAGAATATCTTACTGCCCCTGTATAAAACTATGGTACGCCCACATCTTGAATACTGTGTACAGATGTGGTATCCTCACCTCAAAATAGATATTTTGGCCTTGGAAAGGGTTCAGAAAAGGGCAACTAAAATGATTAGGGGTTTGGAACGGGTCCCATATGAGGAGAGGTTAAAGCGACTGGGACTTTTCAGTTTAGAAAAGAGGAGACTGAGGGGAGAATATGATAGAGGTCTATAAAATCATGAGTGGTATGGAGAGGGCTGATAAAGAAAAGTTATTTTTTAGTTCCCATAATAGAAGAACTAGAGGACACCAAATGAAATTAATGGGTAGCAGGTTTAAAACTAATAAAAGAAAGTTCTTCTTCACACAGCGTGTAGTCAACCTGTGGAACTCCTTGCCAGAGGAGGCTGTGAAGGCTAGGACTATAATAGAGTTTAAAGAGAAGCTGGATAAATTCATGGAGGTTAGGTCCATAAAAGGCTATTATCCAGGGGATAAAATGGTGTCCTTGGCCTCTGTTTGTCAGAGGCTGGAGAGGGATGGCAGGAGACAAATCGCTTGATCATTGTCTTCGGTCCACCCTCTCTGGGGTACCTGGTGCTGGCCACTGTTGGTAGACAGGATACTGGGCTAGATGGACCTTTGGTCTGACCCAGTACAGCCGTTCTTATGTTTTTAATGTAGGTCTTCAAAATTTCAGTTCATTGGCCTATCCACTAGACCAGTTATATAAGTTGAATCTGTTTAGTCTGGCACCCTTGGAACCTTACTGGTGCTGAACCAGAGAATTTGCTGAACCATGGGAGGTCAATATTGTCTAGAAGCATTGTCAACACTTCCACTGCTTATTGGGCTCTTAAAAGACATTTAGGGGTAAATTAGAGCTAAATAACAGCACAGATCATGGAGAGCAAGGACTGATGGCTGTAAACAAACTTTATGGGAATGCGGGAAACTTGGCAACATCCATGATAACTGGACATCCAGCTAATTAAAATGGATATTGCCGGACCAGGAGCCAAACTAGTCATCAATGTTATCTGGAAGAACCACAGTATTGTAAATTTATTGTTTCATTTTTAATATATTACTATTTGTTCACATTTAAACAGTATGAAGGGTAAATATTTAGTTTTCCTATATTATTCTCAAAGGAAAATGGCTGACAAAGTATTATTTTATCAAGAATTGGGCAATAGCTTATTAAAAGCATCCTGATTGGTTAATAATTAAATCACATGCTGTTTAAATATTATGTGCTGCCAAGAAATGCAGGAAACATATTAAAGAGCCATTTGCAGCTCCCGAGCCTCAGAGTATCACTACACTTGACTTTCCTGCCCCAGGGAAGTGTGGCCTAGTTGATAGAGAATTGGTTTGGGATTCATAGGATTCTCCATTTGGCTGTACCACTGACCTTGGTCAAGACACTTAACTTGTACGCCTTAGCTTCCTCATGAGTAAAATGGGAATAATGATATTACCTTCCTTTTTTGAATGCTTTGAGATCTACTGATAGACAAGTGCTATTTAACTGGTAGACTACTCTACCTACCCTGACAATTAAGAAAGAAATATATTTTCTCTCACAACTGTAGAAGGCAGTAAACAGTATTTGACCAGATTAGTTAATAATAAGAGAAAACTTATTTTGTTATATTTGGGGCTCCACACTGTGGCTACGTCTAGACTGGAATGATTTTCCGGAAATGCTTTTAACGGAAAAGTTTTCTGTTAAAAGCATTTTCAGAAAAGAGAGTCTAGTTTGGCTTGGACGCTTTTCCGCAAAAGCACTTTTTGCGGAAAAGCGTCCGTGCCAATCTAGACACGCTTTTCCACAAAAAAGCCCCAATCGCCATTTTCGCAATTGGGGCTTTTTTGTGGAAAAAAAAATCTGAGCTGTCTACACTGGCCCTTTTGCCTGAATGGGAGCAGCATAGTATTCCTGCAAGAAGCACTGATTTCTTACAGTAGGAAGTCAGTGCTTTTGCGGAAATTCAAGCAGCCAGTGTAGACAGCTGGCAAGTTTTCCTGGAAAAGCGGCTGATTTTCTGGAAAAACTGGCCAGTCTAGACACAGCCTATGTGTGTAACATTCTCTATAGCACTATGTTAGCAAGAACACAGACTGAAAGGAAGTTTAAAAACAATTATTATACTTCATTTACTGCTTGCACGTACACAGTCTACTCAGTCAGCATGTATTATATTAACACAAATTGAATCAAGGAGAAAGGGAGTATAATTTTGTGTAGTAGTTCAAAATTTTTGTGACATTTTAGCACACATGGGAAACTGCCACTTGATTTAATTTATACTGCCCTACATTTTCAATAAAGTCACATACACTTAGGAAATAAACAAAAGAAGAAAAACACTTTTGTCATTGTTACCAACCAGTGCAGCATCTTAGCCCATTAGTACAATGAGCACTGATTTTGATGTCATTTTATAGAAAGTTATACCTGTAGAAAAAGCCCAAAGAGAATTATATCAGCTAAACAAGTGTATGATTCCCAGAACAGTGTTCTGGGTAATTTCATAGGATTGCTACAAAAGAATTGAACAGACTCCTTGCTAAGTACTGTGCAGAGTCTGAGGCATGAGTACATCTAATTTGAATAGGTTTGCAAAGTCATCTGGCAGTACTGTAAAATACTTCACAATATTTTAGCTGAAATCAAACAATTTTTAACCAAAGTGGTCTTAAAAAAAAAATCAAACCATTCTAAGTGGTTCCAACTGAAAGACAGTCTTAGCTGGTGTGCAATTAATCAGACATTTTCTCATAAAGTTGTCATATTTTACAGTTGGGCTCCTTCAACTTCTGCTATAGCGTGTCCTAGGAAGCTTTAATGAAGGCAAAGCAGAGAGTAACTGAATATATGAAAGGTGATGTGTATCCCTTGACAAATGGATTTCTTTTATGTAGCAAGAAGAGATTCTAGAGCCAGCAGTAATTAGAAAAATGAGAGTTTGTCCAATCATCTCCTGAACTCATGTGCTCCTTAATTATATTGAGTGTGTGATTAAGTTGACAGTAAAATAACCTAAAATACTCATGAGTCGTTTTATAACGACCTGTTTCTGGCCAATGTTTATACTTCCATCCAGCTCCTTAATAAATAGTATTGAAAAAAAAAATAGATTTTAGACTTATGTAAGCAAAACCTTTTTCAATTGGGGTATGTTTATACAGTAGCGCATACATCGAAATAAGCTATGCAATTTGAGCTATGCAAATTGCTTAGCTTATTTCAAAATAGCTTATTTCAAAATTTGGTGCTGTCTACACAGCACTAATTTCAAAATAAATAACTATTCCGGTGTCTTCCTTAAACCTCGAAGCTGGAATAAGAAGACTGTTATTTCAAATTTATTTCGAAATAATGGACATTATCCTGAAATAGCACCACTGTATAGACATACTCTTAAAAGGTGGACGTTACCCTTTTCTGGGAAACATCATCACCAGTGGCTCTTCTATGTGGTCCGGAGCCAGTAAAGCACTCAAGTACATGCTTAACCCTTAAGGAGCTATTGACCTCAAAGAGCACAGAACATCACTGCAGTCAGGAAGCTTGGCATTAAAGTGGATTGTGCGTGTCAGAAATCAGAGATTGGAGCTGAAGCAATATGGAAGCTGAACCTGCAGCATATGAGTATTCTAGAACCCTAACAGGCACAACTGGTCTGAGTAGGCTTCCTAACTGGCTATGCTGCCTGATGGGTTGGCAGGGTCAGATTGCTTTTAAGGGTCAGCAGCTACTTAAAACATTTGCTTGTAGGTGTGGTAGCTCCTTCCCTGTGCCTTTCCTGCAAACAACCAGATTCTGAGCCTTGCTTGATTCCTGCCATATGACACTAATTTTGACTATAGCTGCTTGCTCTAACCAGTAATATTGACAGTCTAAGTCCCAGTGAATTTGTTTTTAGGAGTATTCCTCAATTTAAGTAAGTGCAATTCCTCTACTAGGCTACTTATAGATCTTAAATTAAGTATGGATTAAGTATTTTATTGTTACAGACCTGGCTGGGTCCCCTTTGTGGATTGGCCTGAATAGGGGTGAGGAGAAAATAGTTTTTCTTCCCATAAAAACATATAGTTTTCATTTTTTCCATTCCAAATCTCCCTTATTTTTGCAAACCATAAAAGTCAGATTTTTTTTCCATTCCTTTGTCTCAATGTTATATTTCAATTTTTTTTATTTGAGCCATATTAAATTTATTTTACATGTGTATAATTAATTTAAATTTTCAAACCGGAAAAGAGAATTTTGTTTGGTAAATGTTGAAACAAAATGATTTGACAATTGATTTTCTCCACCCCGCCACAATCTTATACAAGTTGAAAAAAATCTTACAAAAAACCCATTAAAAACATTTCATTGAAAAATTCCCAAGCATTTCAACCACTGGATCCCATGTGCTTCCAAGTCAGTGGCTCTCAGCAGAGACAGATCCCTCTTCCTAACTCTGCAGCTCCAAGGCACACCATCCATGAGAGCTGACATCCTATCTGTCCTGCCTTAGCATATAGAATGTAGCAGTACAATTACCCTTTGCTCCATGATGCTTTTATATATACTCCATAAGACCACCACCATAAATGATTTGAATTATAGCTTAACTCTTTGGGACTATGTGACAGGGAAAAGGAAGAAGACAGGTTGTTTACAGGACACTCAGAAAACCAATAATTTTTACTTTCAAAGCCTAGAAGAATTAGATATTTTGATGAAACATCAAGTGGGACCTCACATGAATCAGTTCTGGATCAGGCTCTGTTCAATATCTTTATCAGTTATTTAGATAATGGCATACAGAGCACACTTGTAAAGTTTTCCAAGCTGGGATTGGTTGCAAGTGCTTTGGAGGACAGGATTAAAATTCAAAATGATCTGGGTAAAGTAGATAAATAGTCTGAAGTAAATAGAATGAAATTCAATAAGGACAAATATAAAATATTCCACCTTAGCAAGGAACGATCATTTGCACACATGTAAAATGGAAATTGATTGCCTAGATTAGAGCACTGCAAAAAAGGGATCTGGGTTTTCTAGTGATTCACAAGCTAAATATGAGCAAACAACGTGACATGATTGTGAAAAAAACAACAAAAAGCCAAACACACACACACATCATTCTGGGCTATATCAGCAAGTACATTACAAGCAAGACATGAGAAGCCATTCTTCCACTCCACTCCACACAAATTAGGCCTCATCTGGACTACTGTGTCCTATGCTGGGCACCACATCTCAGGAAGAAAATGGACAAATGGAAGAAAGTTCAGAGAATAGCAATAAAAATTATAAAAAGTTTAGAAAACATGACTTATGAGAGAAGATTGAAAATATGGGTTTTGTTTAGTATAGAGAAGAGAAGGCAGAGGAGACTTGTTTAGATTGGACATTAGTGAACACTTTCTAATTAACTGTTAGGGTGATTAGCTACTGGGGCTACATCTAGACTACAGGCTTCTTTTGGAAGAAGCTTTTCTAGAAGAGATCTTCCAGAAAAACTTCTTCCAAAAGAGTGCATCCACACTGCCAAAGCGAATCAAAAAAGCGATTTGGTTGCAGAAGCAACACCCTTGCTACCTCAAACCACTGTGGAAAGACATATCTGGAGGCTGGACACTAGTTCTGACTGGTGGGACCGGCTAATTATGGAGCAGTGGGATGACCAGCAGTAGCTCCACACAGAAGGTCACTGTTTTGGAGCTGTGTGCCTGGCTCACCCCTGCCTGCCGACGATGCATCTGGGTGGCCCTGAGGGAGATTTTCTCTCAGTCACTCCAGTAACTCTCCCCAGGAAACTATTTTGACTTCAGCTCCACAAATGACGTAGTTGAAGTTGCGTAGTTTATTTCAACTTTTGCCTTCCAGTGTAAACACACTCTGAGCTGGAATCACATTATTAATCAAGGACAGTATGTATCAGATAAACCCCTAATAGTCAGTGTTTTGTGATCCACCACTAGAAGAAAGAAGGAGGGGATTCCATTGCAAATCACATCTGACTTATTGCTGCTAGCTGTCATTTGCTATATATACACACATATAAATCGGTTTTACTTAGGTAAGTTCAACCTCTTGATGTTCTGTAGTGCAGCTGTTTTAGCAGTGTGGGGGGAAAACAGAGAGCTAGAGTTTCAAATTACATAATGATTTTAAAGACTTGAACATAAAGGGAATGAAAACAGCTTTTAACCACTGTTAAAACTTTTGCCACATAGCCTTTTCTAAGATGAATGGCATGGTGTATGCCAAAATTAAGCCGACAAGAACTTTAATTTGTCAGATTATGAGGATCCGTTATTACTACTAAAGATGCACTAACCACAATATGGCTACATCTACACTGGCATGATTTTTCAAAAATGCTTTTAACGGAAAAGTTTTCCGTCAAAAGCATTTTCAGAAAAGCACGTCTAGATTGGCAGGATGCTTTTCCACAAAAGCACTTTTTGCGGAAAAGCGTCCGTGGCCAATCTAGATGCCGTTTTCCGCAAAAATGCCCCGATCGCCATTTTCGCGATCAGGGCTTTTTTGCGGAAAACAGTACTGTGCTGTTTACACTGGCCCTCTTGTGAAAATGATTTGCGCAAGAGGGCTTTTGCATGAACGGGAGCAGCACAGCATTTCCGCAAGAACACTGACGATCTTACATGAGATCGTCAGTGTTCTTGTGGAAATTCAAGCGACCAGAGTAGACAGCTGGCAAGTTTTTCCGCAAAATCACATGATTTTGCGGAAAAACTTGCCAGTCTAGATGCAGCCTATCTGAAGTTCAGGTATTTTCCTACACTGATGTAAGAAGAGCCATAATGAAGTCAAGAAAGCAACTTTTGCAGATGAAGTGTCTGTGCAGGGAAACGGTTCGAGTTGCAAAGATTGTGTAGTTCATGTTTTAGTAGGGGTTTCCAAAGTACACCTCACATGGTAACCGAGTACCATAATTTAACAGCATAGCATTCACAGTGGAGGATTAAGGGATACTTTTAAAAATGCCTTTAATTAACAAAACTATGTGTGGGCATGGAAAAGGACTCAGTACAATCTGCCATTTGGTGGGACTAGAGGGAAAAATTTATCTTTGTTTCGATCAAGCCTTTTTCTCTCTGGAGTTGCATGAAGAGTAAATCTTTAGGATAATGAGACCCTTTCCAGCATGCCTGGGCCCTGAGGACTGTTTTCTATGTCAAACAGATAATTTATATCTTGCAGGTGCAAGGGTTTCATTCTTATGAATAAAGATTAGCAGAAGATACTCTTCAAAGACTTGTGGTTGTTTAACTGGAACACTTGGGGTAGGAAAAAGTTAATATTTTCAATTTAATTAGCCAAGAAAATGCTAATAAGGTCAAGATGATCTACAAAATAGAACTGACTGAAGCTAAAGTCCCAGCAAGTCTCATTTTAAGGATATTTTCTATATTTCTCTCTTGATATTTAAATGTTTAGCAGTGTAGGGTGTAATCACACCAATGCTCCTAGTTTGGTTTGATCAGTTGGGGGTAACTAGATCAGATTTAATGCTTCAGCTCAACCTACTGACTGCCCCAGGGATCATAAAGGAATATTGTCTCCCTGGTGAAGCATTATCCAGTCTGCTAAATGCTTGATGGCTGTTTTCAGTTGCCTTTAAAGTTTCAGGTCCTGACTACTGCTGGAGGCAGGATGATTGACCACAAGACAAATCAGGTTTGGTATACAGGTCCTAGACTAGCCTTATCTCAAATGCTGCCACCATGGCCTTGTGAGGCCACAGGAGGATGCTTTTGCAGTCATGATAGTGGGCAAAGCATGGGCAGAGTTTGGGGGCAGGGGACAAAGCAGATGCCCCTCCCTGCAGCACCCAACTACTGCTCCTGAATAGCTGTTCCCTAGGACAGTGGGATGTGCTGTAATGGTGTTTGCACTGGCACTGCCAGCAGGGATCAGCACTCTCCACCACGCAGCCTCTCTGTGGGCTCTGGACAGCACCTCTGGAGACAAGTGGGGCTAGTATGCATGGTGCCAGAGGTGGCTCTTGTCAGTCAGTGGAGGTGGTTGCAGCATTTGGTCATTGGGGCACTTCCCTGGGCAGATCTCCTGCTCCCACCACGCTAGGAAACCAGGTCTCCTGCCTAGCTGGGATACAGGGATCCTGGCACTCAGCAGGTAACTGAGGAATTCCTGGCCTTCTCTGGGATTGGCTCTCGCTGCAGGGCTCTGGGAAGCAGGGGCAGAGATGGATTTGTCAGAGCAGCCACTGCAAGAGTTGGTGCCCACACTCTAAGGCCATTAAAATCTTTGTTGTGAGAACTCCACCTAGACTATATTTGTCTCAGCTACCAGTGAATGGCTGTGTTTTCTTTTGAAGTTAAATACTTTGATACTGCTCTCTTGTTAAAGGGCAACAGATTCTAAACAATATCAAAAGCGTGGGTTTAATAAGCCATAAATTGCTGCTTTTTAAATACATTTCCACAAGTGCCTTGTTTCCAAAAGAATGTCTTCAAGAAATCTCAAATTTTAAAAAGCAGCATCTCTAGCTTTATTTAAATAAGTGAAAGCCACTTGGGCCACCTGGCATGGACAATGAAGGTGTAGGAGATATTTAAAAAATGCAATTTCTGCCATTAAAACTAAGAAAGCCCTACACAACCATGCGGGACAATATTCATCTCTAGGCAAAAATCTAGGGCAGCCCACTGAGGATGGCTGCTGCATCCAGATGGTGTCAAAATGCAAATCAGGGAATTGCTACAAGAACAGAGGCAGAGCTGCAGGCTGTCCCTTCGAATGTGTGTATTCCAGCCAGAAGATGTGCAGCCAAACAGATTTAAAGTGAGTGAGTGGTTCACAGCATATGTGGTGATGTGGGACAAGAAGTTCTAAGGACAAGACAGCTCAAGAGATGCCAGACAGCAACTGTGCCTGGGAAGCAGCAGCAATACCACAGTGACTCTGTGAGAACATTTTGGCCCCAGCATGCACTCACTGACTGGTATAAACAGCCTATTAGGCCTTTTGCCCCTGAAATGCACATAGGGCTCAGCCCTGAGGATGCTGAGCATTCCTGGCAGACCAGCTCCAACGTGATCGAGTTCAGCACCTCTCAATGCTAACTGTAGCATTGTGTCTGTAGAGAGATTCCAGCAACCTGCTACATATCTGGATGTGTCTGTAGCTCATAGTAGCTGGAGGGGCTGCTGTGTAGATAGAGCTGCCAGAAGACCACTATGCTTTGTGCAGTATCTGCTGGTGTTCAGGGAGAACTGTCTCCTGTGGGACTCATTTCCATCTTGCCTTGAACTTCTGTGCAGGGGAACTTCCAGGCTTTTTCTTAGGCATTGACAATTCCTGTCACCTTTTTCTGTTATTCTCATCTCTTTGACCTATCTGTCAGGTGCATGATTGTCCATTATTTCTGGTCTCCAATGCCATCTCCTCCCGGGTCCCTCAAATTGGCCTTTTCTTATCTATTCCTTTATTCAGTTATGCATTTAGATTAATACTTAACAGATATTTCCAAGGCTCTGAGGGTCCAGGACAATATTTAAAAATATAATAGATTCTGAGAATTTCCAGAACCATCAATGACACCCAGCATCATCTCCAACCAACAACAGCTAGGCCAAATATAGACAATGAAAATTACAATCACTATTATCACCTCCTTCTACTCTGTCCACCACTATCACAATTTTTGTACTGCACCCAAGCCCATAGAAAATAGCTCAGCTTTGCAACATGACCTCAAAATATGGCTATTTTGCACCAAGGACGTATAAGGAAAGTTAATTCCACAGTTCCCTGCCTTATACCAGTGGAGCTCAAATTTGGTTGCCTTGACTGTTGCATAATAGCACATGATGGAAAACTTACATACACTGTTCCTAGACTATTTAGAGCTTTAAAGGTCAAAACCAAGACCTTAAACACCACTCAGGAACCAACACAGAGCTAGTGCTGATCACAGAGCATTGTACTCATAACAATATGCAATAGTTAATAAGCTGCTGAAATATGCACTAGCTATAATTTGTGGAAGAAGTTAGGGAGCCCCATGTAAAATACATTACAATAAGGGAGATAAAGATATCCAAACAAAAAAAAATCCAAATCTGCATCCAAAAGAAACAGTCACAACCTAGCCAGATGCAGATGTGAAAAAAGGCCCTGCCAGGGCTGCTGTATGGTCTCCTTGATATCTGCTAGTAATATAACTAGGCCTCTAGATTGCAAACTCAAGAAACAAAAGGCAAACACCCATCCTCCATCACAGAAACAGTTATTAACCTCATTGTAATTTCTAATTGTTTTCACAGACAATAAACATCAATAAATTGTTGTCTGAGCCTTAGGCAGCTTGCCTCCAGCCTCTTTTAGGCTCTCTCAGCTAGACAGTGGATATGGCATCTGACAGCTTTGACTTGGTGAGAGGAAATGAAGATAAAGATCTGGGTGTCATCAGCATTCTGACAAAACTACAACCCATATCTCCTCTCTGACTTTCCAAGGGTGCTTCTACATAGCACCCGAAACTCAAAATAAGATATGCAATTTGCACTATGCAAATTCCTTAGCTTATTTCAAGTCTATTTTGAAATAGCTTTTCGTCATTTGGTGCTGTCTACACAGCACCAAATTTTGAAATAAAGCACTATTTTGAGCCATCCCTTATGCCTTGCAGAATGAGGATTACAGGGATGGTGAAATAGCACATCTGCTATATTTCGAAATAGTGGATGCATTCAAAAGACGTGGGGTAGCTATTTTGGAATACCTCTGTTATCCTGAAATAACTTTGCTGTGTAGACATACCCCAAATGACCCAACATACATTTTGATGGAAAAGTAGATACTGAATACTACATGAGTATGTTCACAAGAAGGAACAATCACCCATATTTATGGTTTGGAACCACTCAACAAGTATGACATGAACCTACACCCTTGGTGATCAGGCTCATCTACACTGAGTACAGTCTCTGCAGATGATTCAATAGCATCTTGCAATCAATAGCATGGAAGACAGCTGACATTTAATATGACCATGAACACCAGTTTTTCATATAGCCGCGACCATTTGTCATTTTCTCATTAGTTTTACCCAAATGTGGCTTATTATATTCAGCACACTGATTGACTGAATAGTTTTTCTAGCAGTGTCCAACTACATATGGGGTGCTCCACTACACTTTGCAAGAGCAGTGTGAAGTCATGCAGACAGAAACGGCAGTGCAAGACAGATATACAATGTGCTTGACTTTCTATGAGGAATTTTTGACAGTTTTCTCCCTGTGTATGCATTTTCTGGCATACACTGGAATGACAGCATTTTCATGTGGAAATGATAAAGGAAGGAAAGGAGAGATATGGAAAAGAGGAATGAGTCATTAAAATGTACCAGGTATAAAAAGAACACTTTCAAATAAATTAAACGGGTTTCATCATTAATTTCTGACAAGAACTTACAGCAGTATTAGTAGTCCAATAGTGTTTAAGAGATGTTCAGTAAATTTCACTGTTATTAATTAAATAATCTTTTCCCCAATATTCAACAAGCTCAATAGTTTGCCAAATGCTATTCATCAGATATTTTTGACTAATATCAAATAAATTATTCTTCCTGGCAGTGAATATACATTTTTCTTGCAAGTTGTTCATTTTAGCACAAACACAGGAAAAATGATCCACACTTTGACTTTCATAGTATTTTCTGAAAAATTACAACCCTTATTTTAATCTCAAGTTTAATTATTCTTTAAATATTTGATTTCTCATTTACTTTTTTGTAAGCATGGTTGCTTATTCCCTTAATTAAACCGCTTATAGAAAAAAATCAATAGTCTTTAAAGTCTTTGCTCTTTTGATCAACTGAGCCCCTAGTCTTCATAAAGAGTACACTGTGGGGATGCATAGGATTGTTCTTTTTAAACTGAAATCAATCTAAAAATCACATACAAACCTGAATTCCTGACAGCCAGCTAGCTTGTCACAGCTAAACCAGCAAGAAGACTTGATAGTTGCTTTTTACTAAGAACTGGATTTGAGATACTGTTTATTATAAAACATTCATTCCACTTTGAGGGAAATACTAATCACAAGATATATGTAAAGGTGAAATAAAAGGACAGGTTGTATAGATGTGTCCAGACTTACATCAGTGTCCATGATAAAATGCAAAGAACCTAAAAGTCATCCAAAGCACACTGATTAAAATGGCAAAGCTTACTGAACAAAATTTCTAAAGATAGAGTAAGTATATGAGCAAAAATACTTTAACTGTTAATATGGGAGTATTCATATATTTAAACTTAAGCATTTGTGTTTGTATGATCATGACATAATTGGAGAACATATGTTATTCAGTGTCAAAAAAGATTAACACCACAAAGGTTGCCCAGCAATACCCACTGTCCTCCTAGAATGTGGATATCTTTAATTATAAATATTTATATTGTATATGATTATAAGGGAGCTCCAGTTAGAAAACTTAATCATCATCATCGCCTAGTCAAATGTGAAAACTAAACTGAATCTGCAGTTAAAAATATAGCCATATAGCTAACTGCAGCACCAAATATTTTCAGATTTAAGTCATAGTATGGGCATGTCTACACTACAACACGATTTCAAAATAACTAGCGCTATTCTGAAAAAATTTAGCCCATGTCTGCACAGCAGCAAGTTATTTCAAAATAGTGTCACAATATTATCAAGCTGGAGGACTTTTTACTACAACTCCTGTAACCCTCATTGTATGAGAAGTAAGGGAAGTCAGAAGAAGAGTGATCTATTTTGAAATATGTGCTATGTAGATGCTCTGACTTTCAAAATAAGCTATTTCGAAATAAGATAAGCAATTGATGTAGCTCAATTTGCATAGCTTATCTTGAGTTCATCCCTGCAGTGTAGAAGCTCCCTACAGATTATAAAAGAACTCTGAACAAATGTTGAGTTTGGTATTTCAGTTGTGCTTGCACTTGGAAGGTAGTTATTTGCGGAGGGGGGGGGGAGAAGGAGAAGGAGAGGCTTTGTGTATTTTAGTTACTACTACTACATTGGTCTGTAGAAAGAGATCAAGATGAATATTTTACACACAAATCTCTCAGGTAATTATGAAAGACAAATCCTAATAGATCTTGTAGAAATTCACATGTTCATATTAATTATGGCTATACGCTGATTTGAAAAATCATCAACAATGTCTAAAGCAATTATTTCTAGTAAGTGGTGAGTGGCAGCATTCCCTAACAGACCAAAACCAAACAGGTCTGTAGTAATGGATCCATAATTATGGAAGTCAATGAAAGCTTTCTTTAAAAAAAAGAAAAAGATAAATACAAAAGAGAATTCAGTATTGTTCACATAATGGAATCTTCACCACAGGAAGAATTTAGCAAGATTCAAAAGGGGATTTGAGATTTATATTTGCAGTTATCATAATTAGTCTCCCAAAATTGGGAACAATACCAATCTTTATGTACACAGCTTAAACTAATATATAACTATTAAACCTAATGTGGAGGCAGATGATACCCCAGCTGCCAATTCCAGTGAGTGTGTTTTATTTCTTTGAAGCATCTGATGCTAGCCATTATTGAAAAAGGTATGCCATTCTAGATGACATTAGTCCGACAATGCTTAGATTCCCAATCACTAATGAAATACATAGATGAATAAAAAGATTCAAACAACTTTTAAAACTGTATTTGAAAGTCACTTCTCATTTTATTTACCTGACTGGTGAATGTGCTGGGAAACAAGTGCTGCAGCATCCCGGTCATCAGAACTACAAGGAATTTATCTGGAATAGCACTGATGAGGAAAAGCTGTGCCTACTTGGTGTATTGAGATGGGCTGAGGAGAGTTGTTATGGCTAATTAGCCCATTGCCAAAGACACAGAAAATGAGGTAGCAAGGAAGTGTTCCGGAGCAAAGAACAAGAAAGAGAGCAGCAAGATTTCCAATTAGATCCAGGAGCGATATCTCAGGGGAGATATACTTTCTGTCTCCCCTTTCCTTGGCCAACTCAACAAAGCATTATTTGATACTAGAAGAGTTATCTGGCATTGCCAGAATTGAGTCTGGGGGTGGCGTAGGAGCCACACAGGTCTCGTTAGTACTCCCCAGGCCTGGCAGGATTGCCAGGGGCTGGGGAGAAGGAAAAGGGAGGTTCACATGAGCCAGCCTGATGGTGCTGGGAGGAGGATGTCTGTGGCTTCTGCAGTGGGGTCCAAGGTAGTGGGACTTTCTCTTACCTTCCATGGTCCAGAACTGGATCCAAGGGCAAGGGGGTAGTAGTTTGGGGCAGGAGGGGCTCTTACCTGGATTGGTGGCAGACAAGGTCGTGACCCTCATTCCCAACTGGCCATTCCCTTGGTAAAGCATCTGCCCCTAGTAGTCACTCTGCAGTATAGGGTCGTGTCCACACTCAGGGGTTTTTTCGGGAAAAGTAGCCTTTTCCCGAAAAAACTTCCCCTGCGTCCAGACTCAAGCCGCGTTCTTTCGAAATTATTTCGAAAGAACGCGGCTTTTCTTTCGATGGCGGTAAACCTCATTTCACGAGGAAGAACGCCTTCTTTCGAAAGCTCCTCTTTCGAAAGAAGGCATTCTTCAATGTAAAGAGGCCGTCTTTGAAAGAGAGCATCCAGACTCACTGGATGCTTTCTTTTGAAAAAGCAAGCCGCTTTTTCGAAATTTCTCCGTGCAGTCTAGACGCTCTCTTTCGAAAGAGGCTCTTTCGAAAGATGCTTTCGAAAGAGCCTCTTTCAAAAGAAGCCTGCAGTCTAGACATAGCCTAGGTGTCCCTACTCTCACTGCCCCCACTGGTGACGGCAAGTATATGATCCCTCCACTCAGCCCCTCCCTTTCCATGTGGTGGAAAACAATCGAATTCCAGACACATCCTGTTTCTCTGACACAACTAAACCCAGATCTTGCTTAAATTAGGATAAGAGGAAGCTGCATACTAAATTTGATGGTCCTAGCTCTTCCTGTTTAAGAGGAGTTCTTGAACAAAGAGACTCATGGACAGACTGACATACAGACAGATGCACAAATATCATATATATATGATAAATGCAGAGTTTGTATAGGTGGTGGAGGGAGAGAACATAGTGAAATGCAACCATAAGATGTTTGACTAGAAGAACATTTCTGGGAAGTCTGTTGCTTGTAATGAGACAGGAAAACAGAAGTGGGATGTTGCCCTGTGTGATGCCCAAGATGTAAAAATCTGAGTTTGAGTTCTGTGTTGCTATATTTGGGAGCAAAAATACCTCAGTACAGTGAGGAAAGCAGCAACTTACTTGTGAAACATAGACCCCTAACCTCAAAATCTTGCCAGGTTGAAGAGAAGGACCCTATGGAGTTTTATTTAATTTAGAAACCGCAACATGCTAACTCTGCTAGGGATTTAAGACTTTAATCAGTATTTCACAGGGAATTATTTGTAAAAGAGAGATCCATTCACTTTTAAACATGCTAAGAAGACTTTGCAGAAAAAGGCAGTATCATCTGATATGACACCGAGTCAAAAAAAACAGATTCCAGCTCTTGATTGTGCAAGGTGCCGGGCATGCCAAAATCCCATTAAAATCACAAGGAATCAAAAGTACTCAGAACCTCACAGGATTAGTTCAATAAAGTACTTCAGTACATGCTGTGGTAATGCTTACATGTTTTAAGCAGGCACATCTGTCTGTATCACTTTAGTGGTTCAGAGCATCACTGAGGGTCTAAAGCATGTTTCCACAGCAGCTGAAATCAGTAGGAAAGCTCCCTTTCATTTCAATGGGTGCAGTCACAGGGCTTTAGAGAATGCCAAAGGACACTGCAGAATTTAAAAGCCAGCTGCTACCCCCATTCCTGGTGATGGGGATTTCATCACTGACTTCAGTGAGAGTAGGATTGGGTCCTATTAATCTGGAGTTTTTTTGTTTGTTTGTTTGTTTGTTTTTTTACAGCTCATGCATGATGAACATTCCTCCCTTAAAGGTCCTGCAAACTTCCATGGATGCACTGCAAACATTGAGCCTCTGTAATTCAAAAAAATAATTGAAGCTATGATAGAATCTCTCCATCTGCAAGAGGTATTCCAGATACTGTACATGGACTATATGCATTTTCCAGTTTGGTGGGTTATTTTAATTGTTTCTGGTAAATTAAGCCACAGTATTTCACTGATTCAGTCAGCCGCTGCAGATTGGCTGAAAGTGGCAGTAGATAAGACAATGAAAACTAAGAAATTAGGCCTGTAAGAAAGATATTTTTTGTAAATTACTCTGCAATCCCTTTGTGTCACAGCAGCAGTTCTTGTCAAAGCAAGCTTTATTAATCAATGCAGACATAGAGAAACATCCTTAATAAATGAAGAGACTGGGAGCTACCTGTGTCTCTGAAGCCCTGCAGCACTGTCAGGAGAATTTATAAGGAAGAATCAAGTCTGCACTTCTAATTTGAAATGGGGGGAGAAATGCAGTATTTCAACAGTTAAATGTAGTTAGGCATCATCTTATCTTATTAAGATATAGGCTGTTTCTTTCCTTAGTGCTTCTTACATATCCCCACTCCCTGAAATTGGCTGGAATTACTGACTGAAACAATGAACTTTGATTTAAACAATTCTGTATGTTTTTAACATCAGACTAGGTATACTGGAGAATCAGGGAATGGTATTGTGACCTTAAATCACAATTTATTGCCTGGCTTGCTCCTGGAGGAGGGTATCTTCACACAGCCCTGGATCTGGGGTAGATTGTAAAGGTGCAGTTTGCTATAAAATAAATGCTTACAAAATGTGCATCTACCATATTTATGTGCATGGATTAGTAATGTGTATTTGTAAATATGAAGGAACAGTGAGGTCATACTGCTGAGACCACTGTTGGAATAGTCTGTCCTGTACTGATACCCACACTTCAGAAAGAATGATGAAGTACAGGAGACAGTTGAGTTGCAAGAATGATATGGGAGCTTGAAAAAAAATACTTTGCAATGAGAGATTCAAGGAGTCTGATATATTTACTTTATCCAAGAGAACATTTAGGCTATGTCTATACTACAGAGTTTTTTCGAAAAATGGCCATTTTTTTTAAAAAAAAGCTTCACTTACATGCACACTGCAATTGCATTCTTTCAAAAAAAATTGAAAGAATAGAGGGGTTTTTCTCACATTGGTTAACCTCTTTCTATGAGGGGAAGAAGCCTTTTGTGTGGATCTTTTTTCAAAAAAGATCGCTTTTTCAATGCGCTTTGGCAGTGTGGACGCTCTCTTTTGGAAGAAGTTTTTTCGGAAGATCTCTTGAAAGAAGCCTGCAGTCTAGATGTAGCCTCTGAGATGACACATGATCAGCATCTACAATGCATAAATGGAGAGAAGAGCTACATTTAATGGAGGGGGGGAAGCATAATAAAATCCAATGGTTGTAAGCTGAAGCTTGACCATTTCAGGACTAAAAATAAAGTGCAGGCATTTAACAACATAAGGATGTGGTGGATCTTCCTTCACTAGAAAGGCTTTCTAAAAGATAAGCTCTAGTTCAACCACAGGTAATTAGGCTTAACGCAAGTGAAATTCTATGGCTGGTGCTATGCAAGAAAAGTCAGACTAGATCACTGCAATGTTCTCTTCTGGCCTTAAAATATAGGAACCTATTAAACAGAAAATTATAAGCACTTGGGTGCATAGAAGAAATAGCACACTCAAGATAGGCACATAATTCTGTCTCTAACTGTGACAGTTATGGCAATTTCCTACAATATATTAGGGAGATCTTACTGTATTAAGTATTTGTGTCGTGGTGAGACAGAAATTCTATGTAAGTCCATGGAGAAAGACCTTCCAGTATGGGTGTGATTAGGAAATTCTCTTAGGTTGTAACACTGCCAAAAAAACTCATCATCTTAAGTGGCTCATGGATACTGGCTTAGACAGGATTCTCTAAAGACCAAACAGACAAAGAAAGGATTTTTGGATAAACAGCTTCAATTTAATCTGACTCAGGCTGTCTTTCTGGTCCAGCAACCGAACAACACCTTTGTGCCAAAGAGCCCCACAATCCTTTCTGGAAAGGTTTGGAAGGACTTTGGTCTATGGAAGTCCCATAAGACTGTTGAGTGTCTGCTGATAGGCTTTTAGAATGAGTATAGGAAATTATATTGATTTAAATGTATTTTCTCTGAAACACTTTCACTGTAAGAATTAATGTGTTTGTTTAAAAAGAAATGTGGGGCAATTTATTACTGTGACCAATTATACTTCCGAGGAGAAAGCACAGCATAGATGCTGCTTTGTTTCAGCTGACTGAGTTACTGGGAATACAGAGTAAGCAGGGAACTGTGCAGGGAACTGTGCAGCCTGGAAGAAACCCGATCAGGAGTGAGCAATGCTGAGTTTTCATCCAGCAGAGATGGTATCTAATGAGGAGGGAACCTATAGTGGCTGCCCTTGCTGAACCATGGAGGGCAAGTACAGGGGCAGTCACCATGAACTGTGGAAGTAACTTACATGAAAAATCCAGCAGAACTCTCTTGCAGTCAAACTTCAGTAAGTTCTGGTGAGTAAATACCATCTGATAATTCCTTTCAACTGTGATATTTTCCCCTATCTGCGATAGATGAAAATTGGGAAAGTCCATTCAAAGTAATTTAGCCATTTCCAGGAAAGATGGGGTGGGGAACAGAGGGGGAGACGTTATTTTGCCTTTAAAAGAAATCAGGTAAGGGTTTGAGAAAATGTAGCGTTCCTATGTTTTGGGGGAGGGATGAAAAATTTGACAGTGGACCAGCCTCTGTGCCAGGAAAATACCTTTCCTGGTGTGTTTGAAAATCCACTCCAATTTGGACCAGTTACAAGCATTTAGAAAATCTCATCTCTCACATGCTCAATAGAGATTTCTTAGTTTAGCAATGAAACTCTACAAAGATTCACCTATTGAGTATGTTCTATCCCCTAACAAATCCTGTGTATGACAAGACTATGAATATGCTATATCCCCAGAATTATGATCATGCTCTAGTCCAACATTATAGGGATGAATCTGGACTTGGCAGTTGATGGATTTGGGCCACAGAGGGGACGTGCATTGAAACTGTGAGCCAGAAGTTGATCTCTCATATTCTTAATACTCCCTTCCCTGTCTCTGGATCACAGAACGGTGTGGAGAAGGAACTTCCTGATTCAAGTGCAGTGGAGAGAAGAGGTGGATCAGTGGGAGGGTAAGAAGCAAATTGGGATATGTTTGGGAGGATGGAAGACACTGAGGCCCTCTGTTTTAAGTTCCACACTGAAACCAACAGAAGGACAAGAAGGTTTCAGCCTACATCCAGAGGCTAGAGAAACTAATATAGACAGCTGTAGTCTCTCTTTTGAATGTTGTGTTCTTCATCAAAGTTGGATGTCCAAGGTCTCCAGCCAGTGAACAGCATTGCTGGTTAGAATGTGGACATTCTCCAGTGAGTAACGTGAATTTTCATGTTGGGCATTCTGCAACAATGTGATGCATAGTTTGAGGACTGTTACAATCACAAAGTGAAGATGGTAACAGATTCCATTTATGCAGTAGATAACCACTGACCAGTCCTAAGATGGTTTAGGACACACCACAGTCTCCGGGGAAGATCGAAACCTTTCTGCTCAGTGATGGGATCCAACACAAGATGTTTGTTTGGGATGTCTTCTTGCTGCCATTCAGCTTGCCAGAGTTCCTTGACATTGGCCGTGACTTCCTTCGCTCGATGCCAGGGAGGTTTATGGGATGTAAGATGTGATATTGGTGTCTGATCAAGGTATTTCTGGATGGGAAGAGGTTGGCTGCTATGGCTGATACGTTGGTATAGTCTGTATTCCTGCTCCTGTCGATGAATGCTTGGTGGGGCAATGTTTGCCAGCGGCAGTAACCATTCTATGGCAGTGGGCTTTAAAGTTCCCATTATCACTCGCATGGCGCTATTCAGTTGAGTGTCAGCTAGCTTTCCGACCACACAGGAGAGCAATATTCAGCAACAGAATACACCAGGGGTATTGCTGAGGTCCTCAAGGTGAGTGCTTCACCTCCCCAACTGGTTGCAGTGAGTTTTCTTAGAAGGTTGTTCCTTGGCTATAGTTTCTTCTTTGTTTGCTCCAGATGGCATCGGAAGGAGAGTGTATAGTCAAGTGTTATGCCTAGGTATTTGGGATGAGGCTCGTAGGAAAATTTTTTTCCCACAGAAAGCAACATCAAATTTTGCAGTGGCATTATGGTTATCTGGATGAAAACTGTGACCACAGTTTTGTCTGGGTTTGGTTTAAGCCGCCACTTCTGTAAGTAGTTGGATATGGTCAATAGGTCGGATGTTAGCATCTGGCTTACAGTTTTGAAAGATTGGGATTGTGCATCCAGTGCAATATCATCTGCGTAGATAAACATTGCAGAGCCAGTTTTTGGGATGTCACTAAGATAGATGTTAAATAACAATGGTGCCAGTACAGAGCCCTGAGGGAGACCATTATTCAGTGTTCTGGGTCTACCAATGCTATTATTGAGGTTCACATGAAACCGCAATCGCCAAGCATTGCTGTCAATAGCTGAAGTGTCAGCTGGCACTGAATCAACCTTGATAGTCTGCATAGCAGTCCCTTGCACCACACTGTGTCGTATGCAGCTGACAGATCGACAAGAGCTATGCCAGTCTTCATTTTTGCCTGGTAGCCAGCTTCAATTGTGGTTGTGAGGGCCAGCACCTGGTCGCACATACTTCTGCCTGGCCTAAAACCAGCCTGATCTTTTAATAACCCAGCCTCTATGGTGGCAGTCAAATGAGGCAACAGTGCTCGCTCCATCACTTTGCTGGTAACAGAAATGAGCGCTATTGGTCTGTAACTTGAGGCACTATCCAGTGCTTTTCCATTCTTAAGAATAGCAATCACCTTTGTTTGCTTTCATTCTGCAGGGAGACAGCTTTTTTGGTGGATAGACGTGAAGAGTGCAGCCAGCCAGTTCCTTCTCTTCATTCCTAAATTCTTAAAAAACTCAAGGAGTATTCCATCCAGGCAGAGGTTTTCTTGTACTTAGTAGTTGCTAATGCTATTTTAATTTCTTCTTCTGTGTACAGAGCAGAGAAAACGCTGGATTCTGGGCATCGCTGGAAGTTCTAGGTGTACTCCCTTTCTATCTTTCTCCTGCTGTCTTTGTCAGGAGACATCTTTGATGTTCTGAGGAGATGGGAAGCAATTTGGTTGGCAGTTACCACTGGTGGTCGTAGCTTTGATAGCACAGCTCCTCCCAGATGATGAAGCAGGGCCCATGCTTTACTGCTGGAATGTATGAAGTTCAGCCCCTCCACTGTTTCCTTCCATCTCTCCAGGAGCTCTTCGTCCATCTGTTTTAAGAGCACTATGGCTTGCTCAACTACACCACTCTTTTTGTATTGTTTTAATAGTTCTTCTGTAGTGGACGACCAGCAAGCTATATACTCTTTGTGAAAACCATGTGGGATATTTTTCTTTGCTGCTTTCTTGATAAGCCCGATAAAATGCATATAGTTTTTGGGAGACAGCTCTATCCGATGGATGCAATCTTCGACTGCCTTTCTGAAACCTTCACAGTTAGCCCTGTGGAAGTCCCATCATGGTCTTGTAAGTGCTTCAATTACAGGGATTTCCAGGCCAATTCAGTGAACCATAGGGCGATGTTGACTATGTGGGAATGGCTCAAGCACAGTCTTTGTAGTAGCAAGCAGTAGTCCTTGGCGATCTTTGGTGACATAGGACAGGTCTGGGTTATGCGTTGTGTTCCAACGTGAAGAGAGGAATGTCTCTGGCTGTTTGGAATTGAAGAGCAGCTCTACATCTGCTGCTGATGCCAAATTTGTCAGCTGTTCGCCTGCCCTGTCATTGGTACAGTAACCCTGATTGATATGGTGGCTGTTGAAGTGACCCATTGATAGACCCTAACCTCTTCTGACAAAGTAGGTCTTTGCCCACGAAAGCTTATGCTCCTACACTTCAGTTAGTCTATAAGGTGCCACAGGACTCCTCGTCGCTTTTGCAGATTCAGACTAACACGGCTACCCCTCTGATACTTTACACAAGCAAAGTTATAACAAATGCTTCCTTAAATAAAATGGCCTCCATCCTACAAGTGCATCTGATAACCTTATAAAAATGTCTTTAGTTGTGGGGTTCCTGGTATCCCTTCCGTGCCAGTCACCTCTGGACCATCCCTTCTATATCTTCTGCTCGAGGAAATCTCTACATAGATCCAAGACACCTGCTGGACTATACCAAAGGGATAGTCCAGCTAATCATCCCAATATAATGGATGGCACTAACATCAGTGATGCTTCATATCTCATCACATGATGTTAACAGATGGATAGCAGATATTGGATCCCTTCCTGAGCTCTAAATTCTGTGAACTCAGTCTTGCCCTGAACATCCTTGGGGCACTTCATTGACTAGTCCTATGGCTTTCAGAAGCCAAGGTTCCACACCTGGTTGGGTATCACCTGAGAACTTCTGTTGTCAAATGAAGTGCGCACCTGGATCTATAGTGCACCAATCACAAGGTGAATTGGCCCAATCTAGGTCCTAATTTCTATGCTCTAAGATCACCCTATGCTAGTCTTCTCCCCAATCCAAGATGAGTGGGAGTGGGTCTCTGCTCCAGTTGCCCTCCTCAGCTGTCGCTATCCATCCAAAGTCAGTGAAAATTGAGAATCTCTCTCCTCACAGGGTTGTGATCCTTGCCCCACAATTCCCAGCAAAGCAGCACAAAGGACTCCTCCTTGTCTCTAAGGGTCCCACTATTTATGAATACATAATCGTAAGACTGGAGCCTTCCAGGATGCAAAACAGGACATCTCTTCTATAACCCTTGAGTGTTCCTGTGCTCTTCTTTCCCTCTAAAATAACTAGCTCCTGCTAAATCTGGATAGAGTTGAACCGCTGTAAAGCCCATACATGCCTTTCTTCAGCAGCCATAGGCTGCCCCAAATTCTGAGCATAGATGGGGAACCTAGTGGTGTCCTGAAGTACCCACAGCACCATGTGGACCATCTCCTAGAATCCAGGATTGCATAGTTGGACACTTTCCTGGGAGATAGTACTGCTGGAAGCCCTAGGAAAATATTTGTGCATCAAACAAAAATGTTTTTTGTTCAGGACAAAGCATATTGTCATGATAGCTTCTAAGCATTTCATTTTTATTATAAAGATTTTGTTTTAAAAGAGAACTATTCAACCCTTTTGGGGTCTAACTGGCATAGTTGAAGAAAATAAAAATTCTAAACAAGAAAATCTTTATTTCAAAATTCTAAGCTTTTTTCTCAACATTAAATTCAATCTACCCTGCTCCTGTTTTGCAAATAGTTTCAGTTTTGACATTTTCAGCACTTTTTGATTAAAAAAAAAGATTAAAAAAATTCAGCCTAGCTTTATGCTTGACTACATCTAAAACAGAAAGGTCTGTATCTAATCATTATGGAGGTCAAGTTATGCAAGCCTTCTTGGCCACAAACTAGACAGCAGTATCTTAGGGCATGTCTAAACTAGGGAGTTATTTTGAAATAACTCCCCTTATTTCAAAATATCAAGGCGAGCATCCACACCACCAAGCCTGTTATTTCAAAATAATGTGCTTGTTATTTCGAAATAATAACTCCTGCTTGGGAAGAGGACTAGAGTTATTTCAAAATTGTTATTTCAGGAGCTATTATTTTGAAATAACTCCCTAGTGTAGACTTGCCCTAATTGAAATCATTTGCGGCAGTGAAGTGGGTGCCACAATACACACACAACTGCTTAGCCACAGCAAAATCCATAAGTGTTGATATTAAACCACCTGCTGCATCTCTCACTGGAAGGCTGACATTTTCCCTGCGGTTTAATGGTTCAGAATGTTAATAGATCATTGGGAGCTGATTTTTCTTCTTTTGTAATATATAACTGTGCAAAGATGATTCACTTCAGAATAAATGTTGGAAAGTTCTCTAAATTCCATACCCTTTCCTCTGGAGATATGTATGTTTGTGAGTGTCTCCACAATGAGTGGAAATGGCATATATGTGATAAATCGAAGAGTCAGATGATAAATGTCATTTATCATGCACCTCTGATTGTTGCACTTGCCCTTTTGTCCACCATTTCATTTCCCCAGCATCTCTGCAAATATTGTAAACCTGAAAGCCATAAAAATTCAAATGAGATGCTCCTAGCTTCCCAGTATAGTTGTGCCTAGCATTTTCTTCTAGTTCTAGATGGTCCTTTATAGATTATGATTTTGTTAGGTATAGAAAAACTATAACACTCAGGTCTATATGTTTCAATATGTACCAGTTTCAATTTAAGAAAACTAGACCATCCTTTCTCTATTATTGTGTGTCACCCTTCCTTACAATAAATAGGACCTTACTCTTTAACTAAGACTCAATGCTTCAGTCACTGAAGCTGATAGTGAAACTCCTTCTCACTTGACTGATGCACAGTCAAGCCCACTAAAATGAATGGAAGTACCCAAATAAGGTACTTCTCAATGACAGGGATATGAACTGTATGCACACACTTTACATCTTTAAATTCCTATGAATAATAAGAAAAAATGTACCTGTTACATCAGCCCTTTAGTGTGCCAATATTTTATGTCATAGCTGCATTAATCTGATGATGCATTTATATATTCAATCACTTGAGTACCACAGTAGCACTGGTGATATGCTAGTTTAAATCATAGTCAAAAAGATATTGCTGTAATGCTACTGTGTTGATGACTTGGTATGATATATTGCTAGAGAAATATCACACTGATTATATGGATGGCAATAGGAAGATATATATCTATAATCACACAAAGGAAAAATGTGACTACAAGGCTCTTCTTTTGCCTAACTTCTCTAAGTATTCATTTAAAAATATATCTAAGCTGACTAGCATAAAAGATGCCAGAGAAAATAAAATCATTAATATATTTGAGGCTAAAAGTGTTGGCTTATGCATTCTGTATTCTTTTTCAATTGAAATTAAGAGAAAGTTAAGGGGTGTGTTATGATAAGTCATGGGCAGAAAAAAACCAGATTTTAGATATTCAAAAATGTTGTTTTTTAATGTTCTATGCTGTGTTTTAATTTCTCAAAAAGCAGCCCAAGCAGGAGGGTAAAAGTGATCATATTTAAAGTATATGAAATGATTAAACTATTTCATGCATACATAAAGTATGAACTGGGTAACTCAAATTGGATGCACAACATGAGACACTTGAAAGGAGCTGGATTTTCAGGAAGCACTAAGGATCTGAAAAACAGACCACTTAATTGGACACCTAAAAATGGAAGCACCCAAAATCACTGAGAGCTTTTGACGGATATTAGCCATATAACATTCAATCTTTCTGGTACCTCACCTGGATAGCTAGGGATTAAGTTTAAAAACAAACAAAACCAAAACAAGACCAACAAAAACCACCCAGCACTACAAGGTTCATATGTGTAAATACTGTTTGCAAAGGAACACACATGACTTTGAGTGTGAAAACACAGGCATGGAAAGTGTATGCAAAAAACTCCAGGGGTGTTCATATTTCTTGATTATGTGTCACTTAAAACTATGTTTGGACATAAGGGCAGTTTAATAAAAATCAATGTTGAACTATGATAACCCTTTGGGTTTAACATAAGAGTAACTATTCCTGCAAACAGTGAAAGTCCACAAAACCTGATCTCATGACAAACTATTTAGATTGGGAGTCAATGTGCTGAAAAAAATCAATTTTATTACATGCTTCCTTTAAAAACTTGTTCATAGTTTCATTGCAAGCTGTAGAACAATCTGCTTGAAAAAGAGATGATGTAGCTGCACACTCCCATTTTTCAATAGCCTTGCTGAAAAGTTTTAACTTTACACCTGTCTGTTTCTACAGCTTGCAGAAGTTATCCATACAGATATTTGGCTATATTAACTACATCATAGCTGTATGGAGGTACAGGGTGATTAGTGTTTTTTTTTAAATACCTAAAGTCTTTGTAGATTTTCCCCAGTTGTTGGACAGATCTGAATGAATCAATGCTTCAGCTTATGTCTCAGAGAGGAAGCTGTGTTAATCTGTATCTGTAAAAACAGCAGCTGATGTAATGATGTTGCTTGTATATGTGGGCAGAGTTGGCAACAGGGTTTGTATTCAAGTGACAGCATCATAGGACGTAACCATATAAACCACACCATCAGGGGCTCATCCACCTGCATATCCACTAATGTGATATATGCCATCAAGTGCCAGCAATGCCCCTCTGCCTTGAATATTGGCCAAGCCAGACAGTCTCTGTTCCAAAGGATAAATGGACACAAGTTAGATATCAAGAAAGGTAACACACATAAACCTGTGGGAGAACACTTAAACCTCCTTGGACAGTCAGTAATGCATTTAAAAGTAGCCATCCTTTAAAAAAGCAACCTTTGAAACCAGATTCCAAAGAGAAACAGCAGATCTGCAATTCATCTGCAAATTCAAAGTAGTACAATTAGGACTGGATAAAGATTTAGATTGGTTATCTCATTGCAAAGGCATTTTCCTCTCTCTTGGTATTCACACCTGCCTATCAGCTGCTGTTAGTCAGCCTCATCCACCCTGACTGAATTGGCCTCTTTAGTACTGGTCCTACACTTGATAAGTAACTTCCTTCCTTTCTTATGTATATACCCCTGCCTCTGTAATTTCCACACCAATTCATCTGATGAAGTGGGCTTTACATAAGAAAGCTGATGCCCTAATAAATCTGTTAGTCTCTAAGGTGCCACAGGCCTTCTCATTGTTTT
The DNA here is from genome assembly GCF_052426305.1 of Pelodiscus sinensis. Lineage (NCBI taxonomy): Eukaryota > Metazoa > Chordata > Testudines > Trionychidae > Pelodiscus > Pelodiscus sinensis. The sequence goes on from NC_143053.1 coordinate 92,752,730, forward strand.
TGCTCCATCTTAGACACACTTGGACTTCTTTGCTCACTTAACAGCCCAGAATGGAACTTTCAGCAGAGAAGAGAACAGGTCAGGCACCTTCAAACTTTTTTCTTAGCTCGCTGAATTCAGTAAGCCAACGGAATACTTTCCTCCATTGGTGAATGAGAACTATGGAGGAAGTGTGGGGAGAGCCACCCACAGGGACTGAGAGAGGTCCTGAGAGTGCATCCCAGTAGCAATCAAACTTCTGGCAGGGGCACAGAGGGACAGTGTACCCTCCTCCTCCTCCTCCGAATGCTACCACGAGTCACTGATGCTTCTCTCCAATATTAGGGAAGTTAGACATTTCCGATAATAAGGAAAAAGTAGATACTTTAGGAAGTGCTGTTCATAATGCAATATGTGGCACTCTTCCTACACTCATAGGCTACGTCTACACTGGCCCCAAATTCCGGAAAAGTCATGCAAAGCAGGTAAGTCAGAATAGGGAAATCCGCGGGGGATTTAAATATCCCCCGAGGATTTAAATAAACATGTCAGCCGCTTTTTTTCCGGCTTGGGGAAAAGCCGGAAAAAAGCGTCTAGACTGGCGTGATCCTCCGGAATAAAGCCCTTTTCCGGAGGATCTCTTATTCCTACTTGAAAGAGATCCTCCGGAAAAGGGCTTTATTCCGGAGGATCGCGCCAGTCTAGACGCTTTTTTCCGGCTTTTCCCCAAGCCGGAAAAAAAGCGGCGGATATGTTTATTTAAATCCGCAGGGGATATTTAAATCCCCCGCGTATTTCCCTATTCTGACTTACTTGCTTTGCATGACTTTTACGGAATTTAGGGCCAGTGTAGACGTAGCCATATAATCTATCTCACTAGAATCTGGTGCGAGTCCCGTTTGAATCTAGGCAAATACTGTGTGACTATTTAATTCAATATGAAGAATGTTTGCTGAATTATTTGCTTCCTTAGTTTTAGTAAATTATTTGAATTGGAAGGAAAAAGATTAATAAGATACCCCATCAACTTGAAAAATCATATATCTGCCTCAAAATAGTACACCTAGAGTGGTCACCAGTAACAATTAGTGGTTGAAGGGCCCACTGTGATGGCTCATTCATAGGCCAGCAGTACTACATCAATAACATCTCACACTTTTGTCTCATGGCTGTCAAAGGCAACGTAGTCTGTGAAGACAATTTCTTGCATAAAATGAGGATTGCTTATGTTAAAACGCCAAGCTAGATTATTTCTGCTTTAATTTTATTTCTATTGTCAAATTACAAATAGAGATGTTCCTGAACTTTAATATTTGTTTCAAGTAAAAGTTTTGTTTGGTACCTAGGCTATTTTAATGCCTCAGGGGATATTTATAGAATCATTTGTTCTTCTCGGGTGAATAATATAAACATACTAACTATGTGATAGCTGAAGTACAAATACTTGGCAGTTATGCATAAGCCTATTAACTCCTAGCACTGTGCTGCTACAGGTGACAGCTTCTGGATGAGGTGTCAAGTTGCTATTTTGATCACTTGCATTATTAAAATTCTCGAGATATTTTCACAAAATTTGAGGTACTTGTTCCTGTACAGTGGCCAGACTCAATTTGGGAAATTACCTCCTGCCTACTTAAATTTCCCCCTTATATTCCACCCATATATGCTTGTGTTTACTTCCTCCCCACTGTGGTTTTGCTGCAATCTATTGAACAGTTATCATGTGTCACCTTGGTGGTGATGGTGATGACATTGCAGTGATGGGTGAATGCTCTATTTAGTCTGCTTTTATGCACACAGGTTAAGATTAGCAATGGGCCTGATCTGCAAATTTCAGAAGTGGAGCTAGATACTAATATCTTTCCCAAAACATAAGGGTGTTCTGATCCAGAAGGGTTTGGTTTCAGACCATTTCTAATTTAAAAACCTTGGCCATTTTGAAATCAATTCATTGTACCTTTTATCTTATAGAGGAGTAAAGTTGATAATAAAATAATATAATAAACTATCTTTCATTAAAGAGGAAAAATAGCTTGGTACAAACAGTAGAAAGGAAGTCACAAATCAAAGCCTTTGAACGCTGGAGATGCAGGTTGTTCAAAACGTAAGCACTCTGCTCCTAAACTGATAATAAATGAAGAGTTACACACACATAATTTTTCTCACACATTGTAAAAGATTACATTAAGCACCTTTGCAATGTGGGAGAGCTGGATTAAATTCCTGACTTCGCCACATTCCTAAGCAAGTTACTTAAGCACTCTGCCTTCGTTCCCCATTTGTATAATGGGGATATTAATATTCTTTCTCCCATTCCTTGTCTGTTTAGCATCATCAGACCAAGATTAAAGCACTAGTATCTCACTGCGGTATTCCAGATGGGTTATCAATATACTTGTTCTCCATGGACTGGAGACACACTGTCTTGTTCCTCCAATTTTAGTTTGAAAATTTTTGTTGTGGCCATCAAAAATGCATGAAAGGACAAAGGACATTAGATGCCTCATTCTCATAAAGTCTATGTCTAGACTGCAAGCCTCTTTTGAAAGAGGCTTTTTCAAAAGATACTTTTCAAAAGATACTTTCTAGAGGACAACCAGTACTTTCAAGAAAGCAAGCCACTTTTTCAAAAAAGAGCACCCAGGCAGTCTGGATGCTCTCTTTCAAAAAGGCACAGTTTGCATTACATAGCGCCTTTTTTCGAAAGAGCACGTTCGAAAAAGGCGTGATTCTTTGTAAAACGAGGTTTTCCGCGGTCAAAAAAACTGCCGCATTCTTTCGATTTACTTTTGAAAGAACGTGGCAGCAGTTTAGATGCAGGGGAAGTTTATTTAAAAAAAGCCACTTTTTTTAAAAAAAACCCTGCTGTCTAGACACACCCTAACTGCCCTCTGTACTAGGTTAATTCTTCAGGGAAAGTGTTCAATTAGTAGGTCAATATGGGGATTATTCTGTACAAAATTTTCATTAAAATACCACTCTCATCTAAATTTTACCACAAAATAAATTGATTATTTTGGCAAAAAAAAAAAAAGAAGAAAAAAACTCTATTATAGCAGAAGTAGTTTGGCTGCCTCTTTCCCACTTCCTCCTCTAAGGAATGGTCACCTTGACTGGACTATATCTCTCATGATGCACCATTGTCTCTCCTACTTTTTTGTAGAGACACTGCAATGCATCAATTAGACTTGCTGGTCCTTGTGCATCATGGGATGTGTAATTTAGTAGGACAGAATGAAAGACATGAACTGTAATATCCATGGGTATGTCTACACTAGCTTGTTAATTCAAGCTAGGTAGGCAAATGAGGTGAATGGAGTTGCAAATGAAGCCCGGGATTTAAATATCCGGGCTTTATTTGCATGTTCCCGTCCGGTCGCCATTTTGAAATTTCACTAGCCCGAACTCACTGCCACGCGGCTACACGCGGCAGTGAAACGTTAATTCAAACTAAATCCTTAGTTCGAATTAATTGTCACTCCTCCAATTAATCCTTAGTTTAAATTAATGTTTCACTGCCGCGTATAGCCGCTAGAGAAATTTCAAAATGGCAACCGGACAGGAACATGCAAATAAAGCCCGGGATATTTAAATGCTGGGCTTCATTTGCAACTCCGGTCACCTCATTTGCCTATCTAGCTCGAATTAATGAGCTAGTGTAGACATACCCCATGAGACACTGCCGCAACAATTCCAAATTGAGGCTTCACTTTTAGAATGTTTGATCTTTCAAAATTTACTGAGCAAAGCAGATACTGCAAAATATTCTGTTTCATGAGTAACTGATTTTTCCATCTAAAATCAATTCTGATGAAAAATGTTGCCCGCCACTCTGAGAAATAGCTTCCTCCTCTATTCAGCACAATATTAATTTTAAAAATGATTGTTTCAATCATACAGCATCACATGGGATTAAATCTTTGGTTTTATTGAGTGTTGTTTGGGAGGGAAGTCACACCATAGAACACTGTATTCCTCTGAAGGATAACCAGATTGGCAGAAACAAACTACCCACTAATTAGTACTTTTATAGTCATCAGTTGTTGCCACAGGAAAAGAGAGAAAAAAATAAGTTTGAATACCAACTTTACCATCGCCTAATAAGATAAGTCAGTACTTAATAGTCTTTAACTAAGCTCAGCAATCAGATTATGCTTGCCTCTACCTACGTCAGAGGTGGGGGAGTTCAGTTCCCATCCATCCCAAATATAAAAATTATTCCTCATATACATTCATTTCATTTTTGGAACATGCAGATTTGACATACCTTTCTTAAAATACACGCAGGCTGTCTGGCTAAAGTCTGATTACACAGTGCTAATTTTGTTACACAATGTGCTTTTAAATAGATGTGAGGTAGGGTAAGAAAATGTGGTGGGAGCTACAGATACTTTGATTGTATTATGTTTGCCACTTGAAACACAGGTTGGAGGAGGAGTTTAAATTATACTCAGATTCACAATACAGTGCTTGCAACCTACACAGATCTCAGATCATAAGCAAGGTCAGTTTAGAAAGCTTGGGTTACATCAGTGTTCCCTCTGCCAAAATAAAAATGCTCTTTGTGGTATTCCTGCAAAATTCTTGAGCTCTTCGAACACATAAGTCAGGTTGTCAATATCAGTTGAAGAGAAAGTGTCAAAACGTGGGGACGGAGTGATAACAATCATTTTTGAAACTCTTTAAATCATTGGGTTCAGATTAAGAAAAATGAGTTCACCTAACACTGCTGTTTAAAACAAAGCTTCACAAAAGAACAGGACTCAATATAAAGAAGAAAAATCACTGGTTGCAGGCAATGTTATTCCAGTACATAGTATTAAATGTCTACATCTCCAGGTTTTCAGTTTTGTTCATAGTATGACCCAACATTTGCCCACTTTCTGATGACCTTTTTCTGATATAACTTGAAAAATAATGAATAGTCCTGCAGCACCTTAGAGACTAACAAAAATGTAGATGATATCATGAACTTTTGTGGGTACAACCCACTTCTTCACAAAAGTTCATGATATCATCTACATTTTTTTTTAATTTCAGTTAGTCTATGTCTAGACAGCGGGGCTATTTCAGGATACTGGAAGTATCTAGAAATAGCAATTCTACATCTTCAAATGCGCCCGTTTGAAATATATTTGAAAATAACAGGCGCGCTATTCTGGAATTCCTGTAATTCCACAAGGATTAAGGGACTTGTCAGAATAGCGCTTTATTTCAAAATTTGGCACTATGTAGACAGTGCCAAATTTCAAAATAAGCTAATTCAATGTAAGGATGCTGTGTAGATGCATCCTTACAGATTAACATGACTACCCCTCTGAAACTTCTTCTGATATGTGATGGTAACCTTTGAGCCTATCATTGTGGGGATTCCTGAAAACTAGTTCAATGTGTTTCTCCTAGTAGAGGAGAAATTATGAGAGGAAGAGTACAGCACCTTCAAAAGAAATCTAGAGACATATAATGTGAGCAGACTCCCATAATGAGAAGTATTGTGATAAGAGAATAGTGGATAATTCAGAAAGTCATCAAAAATGTTTCAGGTTTAAACAGAACTGAGAGTGAAACTCTGAGCCAAGAAGATAAATACAAAATCTGGTAATTTTTGTGAATGAAATAGCAACGTAAACTTGCCCTGGCTAACACCTAGTTCCCACACCAATACCTATGAAGTAGGAATTCACATGAAACATTGGACAAGACATTACATTATCTTCTATAAAGACAGCCAATGTAAAGACCTTCTTCAGCTGAGACAAGATTAACTATACACACATTATGCGGACAACAAATATGTTTGGTTTTATCTAGTGATTTCCAGGCTCAATTCAGTACCCAAAGGAGACAACAAAATAACTGTTACACATCAGTCTTTTCAAACATGAGCATCCCTGTAGCATGCCCTCTTCAAATTATTTTAACATATGACGTATGTCTACTGTTCAAATAACACTAATTTATCATAAGAAAAGTTTTATTGGCTCTATGTTAACATAATTTAGAAATGTAACCTTTGTAAAATACTAACTCAGGGTGCGTCTACACAACACCCTAAACAAATTGCAAATCTTATTTCAGAAATATTTTGAAAGATCTTATTTTGAAATTTGGAGTGTCTTCACAGTGTCCAATTTTTTAAAAAGTGCTATTTGAGCCATCCCTTATCCCTCGTGCAACAAGGTTTATTGAGATGGCAAAATAGCGCTCCCATTATTTCAAAAAATAATGTGGGATAGCTATTTTGGGATACCAGTGGTATCCTGAAATAGCTGTGCAGTGTAGAAGTACCCTTAAGGGCAAATTCCTTCAGAATAAGTCTTGGTTTATATTAGTAAGACAATATGGTCACTACAATTGATTTACTAAATTTAGAATCATGGTCCTTTCAGCCTCCCTCTATATAGCTGTTGCTCTTGTTGCTTTAAGTTTGCTTTAATATGTATAGCACTGAGCTCATCCAAAGTTTATTGGATGAACTGGTGAGAGAGAGAATCATTACAATTGTTTTCAATACAATTTTCACACATGTGAGAAGACATTGCATAGGCACTTAAATGATTCAGGCTGTCAGCAACATGCCATGGACTTTATATTGGTGACAATGAATAACAAATATTTGGTACATAGACGATAATTTTCAGTGTTGTGTCTCTAGTTATTGCAATTTTCTAAAAAATAGCAAGGTTCCACTCAATCCAATATTACTATTATTGCTTGGATGCTCTGCCATTTCCACAGATTATAACGCTTCCCATAGCAAATCTTTTATGTTTCATTTCTAAGTTTGTTTTACAGGGACATCTAGTGGCGTAAAAAATACAGTTGGCTCAAATTGTGGTATTTTTTATTTTTCAAAGCTCATGATTCATTTGTGAGACTCACGGGCTGTATTACTGAGAAGAATGATAAGGAAATTGTACAATACTTTCAATTAATCTAAAGTGGACTGAAACTGAATTTTGTTACTATCTACCAATTCTGTACCACCAAATTGTATGTGCAGGTAGTGACAATGAAAGAGTCTTGATAACTTTTAAAGTGTGCTTAGCTTCTGTGAGATGTTTTATTTATTTATTTGTTTGTTTGTTTGTTTGTTTGTTTGTTGTGTGTGTTAAAGATGCAGGCATAGAAAAGTATATAGCAGTGTTTCTTAAACTGTGTTCCATGGCACACCGGTGTACTGCGAGGCAATCGGAGGTGTGCTGTGGAGAACAACAGAATTCAAAATGGCCACCCTTAAAGGGGCAGGTGACTTTTTCCCCCCTCGATAACTTTCCCCCGACCCTTTTTTTTCTCAATAATTTTCCTCCTGACCCTTTCTTCCCCCCCCCCCCCCGACTTTTTTTTTTCAACAAAAAGTCTTTGGTATGCCTCATAAAAAATATATTGTTTGGTGTTCCTTGGTCTTAAAACGTTTAAGAAACACTGGTATACCGCAGCAGCTGAAATAGACTACCGTCCATGAGGAATATTTCTTTTAGTAATACACCAATACTTTCCGCGCTACAGGTTAGACCTCCCTGCTCCGGCATCATTGGGACCTGATTGGTCCCAAACAAGAAAATTTGCTGGACCAAGGGAGGTCTCCTGGCAATGGCCTCCAAGCCCATCACCTGCTCCTGGCAGGCTTCCCCAGTAGGCAAGCCTGTCTTGCCCTCCCCTAACCTGGTAGGGCTGCTTGCCCAGTTATTGCTGGCTCCTGGGCGGCTCAGGCTCAAGCTCCTGCTGCAGGGCTCCATTCCTGTGCAGCTGTGAGCCTCCATGGGACTAGGGCTCCAACCTTGGCCAGGCCTGTGCAGCCCCAGTCCTGCTTCATGCAGCCAGGGGAAGCCATAGGGCTCCAACCCCATTCCCACAAAGCCTCATCCCTGACTCTGCACAGCCAGGGGAAGCTGCAGGGCTCTGGCCATGGCCCCATGCTCTCAGGGCAAGCTGGAAGGCTCCAGCCCCAGCCCCGTGCTGCCCTCAGCCAGGCTGCCAACTCTGATGTCCTGCCCAGCTGTGTCATACAGAGCATAGATGTTGATTATTTATAGTCTTTATTGGTAATACATTTTCTTTGCTTGCTTTTTTACACAGACAACATAATTAGCCTATGAGAGTTGTATTTACTTAAATACATACCTTAAGAGAAAAAGTAAATATACAGAAAATTAAATTTGTGAAAAACAAGTTAAGGGATAAGGGGAAGAGAGAAGATAGACCTTGATCATCTTGACTGATCCTCCAGTTCTTGTGTAAAAATTGCACCAGTCACGATACATCTTCCATTCTTTTTGTTTCCTAGTCTTCCTTCTCCATGACAAAAATTTTCCCCCTCTTTGGAGGTTGTTCAAGGGACTGTTTCAGTCCCAATGGGTACCATTCAACATCTATTGTCAGTGATATACCCATCCATCACATTTTACTATAGATTAAACCTTCCTGGTTCAGCACCCTGGGGACCTGACTGGTCCCAGACCAGGGAATTTGCAGGACCAAATGAGATCAATGCACTGGGGTCTCCACTTTTCCATCTTGCTGTCCTGTTGCCTCTTGCAGCTCTGTTCTCTGCATGGGAGGGGAAGGAGGGCTCTGATTTTCTGATTCTCCTCTCCCATGGCTCTGCTGCTACTTCATCCCCCTCTCGGCAACAGTTTTTGCTCCTGTCTTCATCAGCACCCATGTTTCACTGCCATACAACATTGCTGGCAGTATTGCTGCCTTGTTGATTTTTCCTTTCAGGACATCCTTGATAGAATTGAATGTGCACCAATCTACTTTCTTCATGATAATTCACCTTCCTGATTCTTGGCCCAAACAGATGTTTTGCCCAACTTCTTATATTTGTTCTCCCTTGCTTGCTATTTGGGGTTTTTGGGCAAGGTATCAGACCACATGCATTTAATTCTAGAGAGGTTAATTTTCAATCTAACTTTCTGCTTTTTCTGTTTAATTATCAAAGCATTTTCTGTTCTTTATATTTCCACTGACCGACACTATATTGTCCATGAATCTGGCATGATTTAACTGCTTGCCATTGATCTTGATTCCACCCTTCCAATTCATCTGCCACGTTACCATTTTGAGGAAGGCTGTGAAGAATTTCAATGAAACCATGTCTCCTTAGTTTACACCTTTCTTAAATGGGATGCAAAGGGAAGTATTAAATAAAGCTATATCTATAGTGTATATAGAATTGTATTTGTTTAATGGTTTGATATGATTTGTGTGAATGTCCTACTCTACAAGAGCTTTCAACATGGCATTGATATCTATGCTGTTGAATGCTTTTTGATCATTGATGAAGACAATGCATAAAGCAGATTTGCATTCTCTAGAGCCTTCCAATAGATGGTGAAAATATGATCCATAGTGCTGAAATTCCTTCAAAAGCCTGTTTTCTATCTTGGCTGCTGATCATCCAGACTTTGTGAGGTTGGTTCATTATTATTTTGGTGAACTGCTTGTAGATATGTAAAAACAGGAATATTGAATGATAGTTCTTTAGATCTTCACAATCACCCCTCTTACACAGCAAAATGGTGTTGGACTCCTTCCAGCTAGCTTCTACATTTCCAAGTAACAGCTAAACCCCTGAACAAAGATTTCCTAGAGGTCTCAGACTCCAGATCTCATTTCAATTGTCAGTCCAGTTTTACCTGGGTCTTTTCCTTCCTTCATTTGGTGAACTGCATGTCAAACTTTTCTGACTAGGACCAGGACTATGTGTTCCTTGGTCTGTTGAAGTGTTGGCACTGAAACATTTATTTGAGACACAAACAGTTTGGTTTAGAAATCTTTACAGATCACTTTCATCTCTCTTCTCTCAATTACTGGTTTTTAGTCCCTGTTCTTCAGCACCATTATTGTTGATCTGTACAATGTCAATTCTATTTTGCATTTTTGGAGGCTTCTGCGATCTTCAAGCATCTTTAAGAGCCTTTCATTTGGGTACTTCTCAAAGTCTTCCCTAACGTCCTCTTATCACCTTTCAGGGGAGGGAGCTTTCTACATTGTCACCATCATTTTGCTTCATATTCCTTCAGTTTTCTAGCAACTTCCACATTCCCTGTGAGATTCTTCCCTTTGCTCTTTTCAATCTTTCTTTCTTGACTAATTTCCCCCGTTGTCTCAACTCATCACTGAAGTTTTTATAATCCTCGTTGTAATTATTTATAAGTCTCCAGGGTTTCCTGGAAAGGAGAAATAACCTAGACATAATTAATTCTATTTCTTTGACTACCAAAAAATAAAAGTGAATGGAGAAATCTCACATTTAAAAATTATGAATTCTTTTCACTGTTCAAAAAATGAATCAAGTGATTTTATTTGAAAACAGAATGAAAAATATTTGATTCAGAATTTCCCATTCACGTTATTTTGATATTTCAGTTTTCCAGAAAAGTTAACCTTCAATGAAATTCAATTTTTCAGTAGGAAATTTTCAGTCAAAATCAGTGACATCCCAATGGCATTATGTGAGGTAAGTGTGGATCCTTTTACACACATCAGAGCAGATTTGTCCAAGGTTATTTTCAACTTTTGAACTTAAAGATTCATAGATAGTACATCTAGAAGACAAAACAACTTATCCTTAAATACACTTCACTTCCAATATTTCAATGTTTGAATCAATGAGGAAAAAAAGTATTGATGTTGTTTCAGAAGTGTTATGGACTTCTGTCAATCCCTACTCCACTGAACAAACAAAGTTAGCTAACATTGTATTGAAAGTAGTATAAAGAATGCAGAATGTAGTCCCCTTGTGCCTATTTCATCACAGCCCAAAAATTACAGCCACCGGAGGATGGTATGTAAAAATATCTAAAGCATGAACAAGAAGTGGGTCAGGTGCCTGCTTACAAAATCTACTTAGGTAGTCATAAACTCTTTATGGTGATAACTTTAACCTTTTGTTACTGTTAAAAATATTTGCTGGTAGTGAGTAAAAACTACTGTTTATTGTGGAACACTGGCTACGTTTACTGGGTTTACTTTAATCTGAGCAATTAGGTGCCCAATTCCCAGTAAAGGACAATAGAAATTAGATGCATGACTCCCATTGGTACTTTTGAAAATCTCCCTTTAAAATATGAACAGTGGGGTCCTGATCTGATTTGAGATATGCGTACTCCTTGTTATAGTCTTTTGAGATTTAAGCAAAAGACTTGAAACCATAACTCCTGGTAACTTGTTGAGGATATCACTGACTGGCAGTGTGGCAGGTCACAGTTTCTCTATATTTTAGCTTACCGATCAGAAATTTCTTATTGAAATCAATAGGAATGTTACTACTGGGGGCTGAATTAGGCAGTCAATGAATATTTTTAAAAAGTCTATTCTTAATATAACAAAACTGCTTTCAAAGCCTTCAGTAAAAAGCCCTTCAGAAGTGTAAAATTTCTGCACGATGATTATTCTAAAGCTGTTTTTCTTTCCCATTGAAAATATGCTAAAAGAAAGCTCAGAGCCAATGAATAGAGACAGTCAGGGCTTCTTGGGAAGAATGGCATATGTGACGTTTAATTTATAAGTCAGAGGCTAATATTTATGGTTTTACTGAATACATTTATAAATATCATCCTTTATTTTGTACCCAGAAAGGAAGCCTGTAATCTGATTTAATCTTTTGAACAGAAATAGTTTTCAGAGTAATTCATTTACCTTGCCAATAACAATATTTCTCCTGTGAAAGTCTTACTGATGGCATAATAAAGAATTAGAATAAATGTCATGCTGTAATTTCAGCGGTGATCAAAAAGTTAATATTAATGCATACTCTTGTAAATATCATTTGGAGTTCTGAAAACTGTCTGAAGAAAAGGCAAGAAAATGTTTCTTTCATCTATAATGAGCCTGAGAGAAAGATGGTTGAAGTTCAGAGGAAATTAAACCCAAAGTCTTTTTGATATTTCAGCTTAACATGATTAAAGAATAGAGCTCTTCTAAAATTCTGATAAACGTATAGGCTGTGTCTAGACTGCAGGTTTTTTTTGAAAAAAGTAGCCTTTTTTTTTAAAAAACTTCACCTGCGTCTAGACTACAGCCATATTCTTTCAAAATTAAATTGAAAGAACGTGGCTTTTCTTTCGACGGCGGTACTCCCCATTTCACGAGGAATAATGCCTTTTTTCGAAAGTGCTCTTTCGAAAAAAGGCGCTATGTAATGCAATCTGTGCTTTTTCGAAAGAGAGCATCCAGACTGCCTGGGTGCTCTCTTTTGAAAAAGCAGCTTGCTTTTTTGAAAGCACTGATTGTAGTCTAGATGCTCTTTTTCAAAAGAAGCTTTTTTGAAAGTATCGTTCGAAAAAGTCTTTCTAAAGAGGCTTACAGTCTAGACGTAGCCATAGTTTTATGTCTTTTTTCTAAGTTCTGGACAATGTCTTCTTAGCATTGTTCTTCCAGACAGAGTTACAGTTCATTTCATTAACATGTTTGGTCTTACGTATAATAACACATTCTCTCCTTAGGATGTTGTTGTTATTGGGTTGATTTTTTTTAAAGACTGATTGACAGATATTACAAAAGACTTTATAAGGAATATTGGATTAAAAATATTTTACTGTGACCAAACAATTCTACCTTCAAAGTTGAATTAAATGTAAAAGTATTTTTTTTCATTTATTTGATCATGCAAGTTGTAGTTTAGTAATTTAAAGAACACCAACAAAAGTATTGGAAATAAGGTTAACAATATTTAGCTACTGGAGATCCTGTACTAATATAATTTAACTTGCCTCTCTTCCAGATTACCTTGTTCTATACTTGTTTAGATGATTATTTTTCTTGACTTTGGCAATATAATAAATTATGATTTACCCAGTGTTCGTATACCATAACGCCTCATGGTCCTTGCTACATACTGTAGTCCTGAGGTTTTACAGATTCATTTTCCATTAGTACATTTTGGGAACTAGCAATTCTGCAGCAGCAGTTTTGATACTATCTCCAAATCTTTCCCCACAGAAGCTTTACATTAGACTATTGGCTAGAGGTAAATGTGGTCCAAGTGTTGTCCTCTAGTTTTGTTTTTTGCCAGTTGGAGCTAGGACTATGGGGGTGGGGGCAGAAGAAGTGTTGGGACATTTTGTCCAAGTTTTTAAATGAGTTTACTTCAGTGATGTTTTTGCTCCTCTTGAGTTTGCTTTCTGCCAATAATACAGTAAATGCATTCATAGTCAGAAAGGTTTGTTTAAATGGGCACATTTTAATTGATTGTTGAATAGGATTTGTGGAACTTTTTTGTTTTTGAATATCTAATTATTTATACTGAAACCTGATTCTAATAATTCTTTCATCCAGTGAGGAAACTGAAACCACATGACCAATGAGTCCAGTCAATATGACCATATTGATAGCTCATATACTGAGCATACAGTTCTGGAAATGGGGTACAAAAACAAGGACAAGACTAGATTCAAAGAAGTAATTATCTGTTCACAGACAATTCACTGACTGGAAAAAAGTCAAGAATATCTTCGTATTATTAGTATATTATATACGCCTCGTGGAACGAGGTGTACAGATAGTTCAGAATGGCTTGCTAGTTCGAACTATCTAGCCCGTGCTGCGTGTAGCCGCGCGGCATGGGATTCGAACAAGCCGGCATTTAAAAATGGCGCCGGCCGGCTTATGCAAATGAAGCCCGGGAAATTCAAATCCCGGGCTTCATTTGCAAGTGCGGTATGCCTACATTACCCCGCTAGTTTGAACTAGCGGGGTAGTGTAGACATACCCTTAGTCCACATCTACACAGCAGGCAGTTATTTTGAAATAGTGTTAAAATACTCTCAAGTTTGAGGACTTCTTACTCCGATTCCTGTAACCCTCATTGTATGAGGAATAAGGGAAGTCAGAGGAAGAGTGCTCTATTTCGAAATAGGTGCTGTGAAATTAAGTGATCCCTATTTCAAAATCTGATACGCAAATTAATGTAGCTCAATTTTGAGATGAAAATGATTACTTTTCTTTTACTTTTCTTTACACACAACAGACAGGAAAAGAGGGAAGAGAAGGATAGTAAAATTAGAAGGAAATGTGGTTTTGTTGATGTTTTTAGAATACAGGATAACTAGCCAGCTACTTATGGTATTTGGAGTTTGTTATATTTTTTCACAATAATCTTTTGAAAATTGTAGTTATTTTTGCAGCTGTTTTCCATTATAGCTATTTTGAATTTAGAAACCAATTTTTAACAGGGTAACAATTTTTAGAAATTTGGGGTGGTCCTATTTTCAAAAGAGCTCCACTTTAAAAAATTAATAATTTTAGTATTTTGTATTGGCTAGAAATTTTAATTAATTATTTTGAAACTAACCAGCAGCGGCTGAATCGGACACGCTTGGGACAGAGCAGCTGGGGTGCTGCTGGGTTGGTCCTGCAGCGCCGCTCCTCAACGCTACTGGACCAACCCGGCAGCACCCCAGCTGCTCTGCCCCAGGTGTTCCCAAGTCAGCTGCTGCTGAAACTGACCAGCGACTGACTACGGGAAGCCCGAGGCAGAGCTTCTCTGCCCCAGGCTTCCTGGAATCAGCTGATGATCAGTTTCAACAGCAGCTGAATCTGGATGCCTGGGACAGAGCAGCTGGGGCGCTGCCGGGTAGGTCCCCGCAGCGCCGCACCTCGGCGCTACTGGACCAACCCGGCAGCACCCCAGCTGCTCTACCCCAGGTGTCCCCAAGTCAGCCACTGCTGAAACTGATCAGCGGCTGATTCCAGGAAGCCCGGGGCAGAGCAGCTCTGCCTCAGGCTTCCTGTAGTCAGCCGCTGATCAGTTTCAGCAGCGGCTGACTTGTGGACTCCTGGGTCAGAGCAGCTGGGGTGCTGCTCGGTTGGTCCAGTAGCACCGCACCTCGGCACTGTGGGACCAACCTGGCAGCCCCCCACCTGGTCTACCCCAGGCGTCGGCGAGAAAAGCCTGGTCTGCTGGGGGGGGCTCACTAGCTGTGTACCCCCCCAGCAGACCAGGGAGACACGGAGTGGCTTTTCTCGCCGCGGCGGATGCGGGTGGCGGGACCGCGGCATGTCTTGGTGGTCCCACCGCCTGTGTCCTCCGCGGCGAGAAAAGCCTGGTCTGCTGGGGGAGGGGGCGCACTAGCTGTGCCCCCCCCAGCAGTCCAGGGAGACGCGGAGCGGCTTTTCTCTCCGCAGAGGACGCGGGCGGCGGGACTGTCACGGCACGTCTCACCGGTCTGCTGTGGTGGGGGCGCAGCTAGTTCGGGGTTCCCTCACCCCGTTCGTAAGTAGGGATCCGACAGATCCACGTAACCTGGGGACTGCCTGTACAGAATTAGAAATGGCTTGTGGAGAGAGAAAAACCTTTGTAGTCTGCTTTTACATTTTGTATTTATTTTTATTTTAAAAATAAGGTTTTTTATTTATATGAACACATTTAAGTTTGTTAATTTTCATTCAGTAGGATACAACAGTTTTCTGGATTTTTTTGTAATTTTAAAGGAACCATTTTATGTAGCTTTGAACTCCCCACTCTTCCCTTTCATTTGAACTATTTAAAAATAATGATTTTACATTATTTTTGTTAGGGTTAATTATCTTACAATAATATGACTTTTAAGCACACTTTTTTATAAGTACAAAAGAGAATGATTTGTTGTAAGCATTTTATTTTTATGTAGTTTTTGGGGCCTGAGACAAGGACCAGATAACTTTTTTGCTAAATCCTGAAATAGAAGATGTGTTAATAGTAGCATGGATTTTTAGTTATAAATTTAAAGGTGATATATCAAGTTGTCTGGCTAGGTGTTGAACATATGGCTAATAAAATTTAAATTACATTTATGTTCAACACAATCCAAATCAAGGATGCTTTTATACAACATGCTGGTAATTGTTTATTGGCATTTTTAATCAACTCTGAGGATTTGGACTGATAGGTAGAATTCAGTATCCTTTTCATTCCTCGTGGTTTGTATACTTTAAGCAATTAATTTAAGGGTGAAACAAGAGCCTCTATTGGACACCATCCTCAGGGAGTAATTTCCATCAAGTGAAAAAATTATTTACCAGAAGAAAAGCTGTAGTAATAGCGGTATGACTGGGAACTGTGAAAGTTCCAGCCTGCAGCTTTCTGAACATATCAGATTTCCTAAATATGAATACATTATGTACCTTTCCTGACCGTCCTATATTGATGTTGGTGAAATGGCCCTTGTGATCCATGAGCACCTGCAACACTGTCAAGAAGTACCGCTTGTAGTTTATGTACTCTTTTGCAAAGTAGTCAGGTGCCAAGATAAATGGAACACACGTTCCTATCACTCCACCACAGTTAGGGAACCCCATCGTGGCAAAGTGATCCACTACATCATGCACATCTCCCAGAATCACTACCATGCATAGCAGAAGTTCATTGATTATCTCAGCTACCTGGATCACAAAAAAAACCCACTGTAGATTTCCCTGCCTATGAATTGATTCTCAACTGACCAGTAGCTGTCTGGTGTTGCAAGCTTCCACAGGGCTATTGACACCCGCTTGTCAACTATCAGAACAGATCTCATTCTGGTACTGCTGTGCTACAGGGTGGGAGAAAACAATTTGCAAACTTCCATGAAAGTGGACTTACGCATTCAAAAGTCTTGTAGCCACTGCTGATCTTCCCATAACTGCATAACTCCCACCAGTCATGGCACCAGAACTGGTGTTCCACTGTGTCAATAGGATCAAATGCCATCCTCATTTGCCAATTGCTTATCTCAAGTGCTTTACAGAAGACTATATTCATTGCCTCCTGAGAGTCTTCCTCATTCCAGCAGGCCCTGGATGCACTC
Source organism: Pelodiscus sinensis (assembly GCF_052426305.1). Classification (NCBI taxonomy): domain Eukaryota; kingdom Metazoa; phylum Chordata; order Testudines; family Trionychidae; genus Pelodiscus; species Pelodiscus sinensis. The sequence continues at coordinate 92,769,481 of NC_143053.1, forward strand.
TGAGCATACTGTAGTCTAAGGCACAAGATGGTCAATGTGACTGCCACTGTTGTACTTTGCTGCTCTACAGGTTTCATGCTGGTTTCCATGCTTACCCTGTTATGGCATCTGCATGGGTAGCCAGGGAAAGAAAGATGCAAAAAAATTATTTGCTGTTCCTTTCAAGCTGGGCAGAGGGAGGGGGGAGAAAATGAGTGCATTATGGGACACTAATTATATTTGTACATAACCACCTGCTGCACTGTTTTGTTCCCATCGGGCTCTGGGAGCATAATCCTGAATGCAAAGGGACAGTGGAAACTGTGGAATAGCTATCCACAGTAGATCACTATCAAAGTTGACCATAGCCACTATACTGGGGTACACTACATCAAATTATTTTGCAAAGTGGGGACATACACCTTTGACTTTACAAAATCAAGTGCTAGAAAAGTTGACTCTATTAAATTTGACTTTCTCTCTCAGTGTAGACAAGGCCTAAGACTTTCACAAAAGCCTCACTCATAACCCAGTGCTATCAGATATTTCACAACCAAATATATCAATCATATTCTCAGCTCCAATTTTTCAAACTAGAACTGAAATAAATCAACGAGATTCACATCACATCTCAAGTGGCTCATGGTACTAATTTGTAAATGACAGCAATTAGCACATCTTGTTTTTCATACCTGCTTTTAGTCTTCTGCATTTCACTGTGGAAATGCAAACATTTATATGCCATGTAAGCTCCTCTCTCTGGAATTAACTCTTAAAATTCACTGTGGCATGAAATTGCTAGGTTTAGCTCCTAATTCATCATTGGTATTTATAAGCCTCTTGGTGAGATGCATATGTTAATTTATAAACGTCTCACTTTCTTTTCCCACCAATAACCAAACCTTTTGGCTACGTCTAGCCTGGCATGATTTTCCGCAAATGCTTTTAACGGAAAAGTTTTTTCGTTAAAAGCATTTGCGGAAAAGAGCGTCTAGATTGGCCTGGACACTTTTCTGCAAAAGCACTTTTTGTGGAAAAGCATACGTGACAATCTAGACGCAGTTTTGCGCAAGAAAGCCCCGATCGCCATTTTTGCCATTGGGGCTTTTTTGCTCAAAACAGTTTTTAGCTGTCTACACTGGCCCTTTTGCGCAAAAGCATTTCCGGAAAAGGGCTGTTGCCCGAACGGGAACGTCAAAGCATTTGCACAAGAAGCACTGATTTCGGACAGTAGAACGTCAGTGCTTTTGCGCAAAATCAAGCAGCCAGTGTAGACAGCTGGCAAGTTTTTCTTCAAAAGCAGCCACTTTTGCGAAAAAACTTGCCAGTCTAGATGCAGCCCTTATGTTTCAGTTACTGTACATCCAACCTCCTGTTTATACAAAGAAGAGACACCAGTGGGTTCTTTATTTCAGCATTCATTTAAGGGTGTATCTACACAGCACCCTAAACTCGAAATAAGCTATGCAATTTGCACTAAGCAAATTGCATATCTTATTTCAATTGAAGTTTGAAAGAGGCCGCTTCAAAATGTGGTGCATCTAGAGAGTGCCAAATTTTGAAATAATGTGCTATTTTGAGACATCTCTTAACCCCCATAGAACAAAAGTTACTAGGATGCTGAAATAGTGTGCCCATTATTTAAAAAAAATATTTCAAAATAACAGGCAGCTTGTGTAGACGTGGGATAGCTATTGTGGGATATCTCCAATATCCTGAAATAGCCGTGCAGTATAGACATACCCTGAAAAGAAATCTCCTCCCAAACCTGCTTAAATCAAAATAAGACTAAGGCATAGATCCTCAAAGTTATTTAAGCACCAAACTCTCATTGATTTAAATACCTTTGAGGATCTGGGCTTAAGTTTCTTCAAATGATCCTGAAGTGCATGAAAATGTCTAACCTTGAGAGGCTGTTAATGCCAATTTAGCCCTTGTAGACCTTTCCATTCTGTACAGTATTACATTGATTTGTTGCAGATATTGATTGCTGGGCTAGTATTTCTGTGGTGTAGTGTATAGTTGCTGGTGAGCACTTGCTTCAGGTTGAAGGGGATGGGGATTTTCTGTAAGTGAGACTAGAGAAACACTCCCCACTAGAGAAACACTTATCTAGGAACCAATGCCTACAACAAACCCTGTTGCCAACTCTTCCCACATATCAACTCAAGTGACACCATCATAGAGCCTAACCGCATCAATCTTACCATCAGGGGATCATTCTGCTAATGTGATGTATGTCATCAGATGCCAGCAATGCACCTCTGCCATGTATGTAGGCCAAACTGGTCAGTCTCTACTTAAAAGAATTAATAAACACAAATCAGATATCTAGGGTTGCCAGGTGTCTGGTATTGACCTGGACAGTCCGGTATTTTCGCCTCCTGTCCAGTAAAAAAATTCAGAAAATACCAGAGACCTAAAATGTCCAGTATTTTCTGTTTTTTTTTTCCCTAACAGGAAGCAAAAATACCAGACACTTGGTAACCCTACAAGACACTCAGCAACTGGGCCCAGCCCCCCAGATCCCCAGACCCTGGACCCTCTGCTTACCTGGTTCCGCAGGGAAGGTCCCTTCTTGCTCAACCAAGAAAACAAGATGGCCACTGGCAAAAAACCTAAAGACCTGAGCAAGGGGAAGTAATGCCTTCCCTAGGTCTTAGTGCTCAACTTCTTCTCTTCCTATCCCTATTCTGACTCTGCATGCAATTAAAGGGGCCATACTATTTTAATGCTGTTTTATTTTATTTGATTTTATTTTGCTTAACTCTTGGGGTCCTTTTTTTATTTTGTTGCTCAACAACTTTGGTCTCTCCCCACCCCCCATTTTTTCCCCATCAACAGAAGTTTTTCCCTGGTGGGTTTTTTTTGGGGGGAGGGGCAGTACGTATTTTTGTTGAAACCATCTGACAACCCTACAGATATCAAGAATGGTAGCATACAAAAACCAGTAGGAGAACTCTTTAGTCTCTCTGGATACTCAGTAAGGGTATGTCTACACTACAGCGCTAATTCGAATTAACTTAGTTCGAATTAGTTAATTCGAACTAAGATAATTCGAACTAATGGATCCAGACTAAAAAACTAGTTTGAATTAGCGTATTTCTAATTTGAACTAGCATGTCCACATTAAGTGGACCCTGAACCGGGGTTAAGGATGGCCGGAAGCAGTGCCGGCAGGGCATCAGAGGAGGACTTAGAGTGTGGAGATGCTGTCTCAGGCTAGCTGAGGGCTGTGCTTAAAGAGACCCGACCCCCACCCCGGACAGACAGTTCTCAGGGGTGCCCCGCTTGCAAAGCAGTCCTGGCTTGGATTGCCCAGAGTACCCACACTGGGTACATCACAGCACTCGGCCATCAGACTGGCTGCACTTGCCGCAGGCTGCCATCTGGGGAGAGGGGGCAATTGGGGGGCTGCAGGAGAGGTTCCACCCCCAGAATCCCGCAGAGCCAGCCCAGTCCTCCCCATTGGGGGCTCGTGCCCCATTTCTCCCTCATCTCCTTCCACTTACCCTTCCCTAGCCCCCCTTCCTGATGTACAAAATAAAGAAAATGTGTGGTCAAAAATAGAATCTCTCTTTATTGAACAAAACTCGGGGAGACTGGGAAAAGGAGGTGGGAGAGGGGAAGAGAGAGGGTGGGAGAGGGGAGGGCAACTAAAATGATCAGGGGTTTGGAACAGGTCCCATATGAAGAGAGGCTAAAGAGACTGGGCCTTTTCAGTTTAGAAAAGAGGAGATGGAGGGGGGATAGGATAGAGGTCTATAAAAGCATGAGTGGGGTAGAGAGGGTGCATCAAGAAAAGTTCTTCATTAGTTCCCATAATAGAAGGACTAGAGGACAACAAAGGAAAGGAATGGGTAGCAGGCTTCAAACTAGTAACAGAAAGTTGTTCTTCACAGAGCAAAGAGTCAACCCATGGAACTCCTTGCTGCAGGAGGCTGTGAAGGCTAGAACTAGAACAGAGTTTAAAGAGAAGTGAGATAGAGTCATGGAGGTTGGGTCCACGGGGTAGGAGTGGTGTCCCTGCCCAAAGCTTGTGGAAGGCTGGAGAGGGATTGCACGAGACAAATGGCTTGGTCACTGTCTTCGGTCCATCCCCTTCAGGGTCCCTAGGGTTGGCCACTGTCGGCAGACAGGCTAGATGGACCTTTGGTCTGACCCTGTACGGCCATTGTAAGCTCAGGGCTCTGGGTCGGGGGTCTCAGTGGACCACCTTGATTTTCATGCACACCTGCTCCTGGGTGGCCAGGCTGGCATCTCTCCTGCCCTAGATGGTCACTTTCCTGTGCCTAGTGCGGAGGTCGTGGATGAGGTCCACGATGTCCGCACTAGACCAGGTGGGTGCCCGCCTCTTGTGGTCCCGGGCAAGCTCCTGGGAGCCGCCAGCCTGGTCCCAGGAAGAGGGGAAGGGCTGGGGGGCATCGGGTGGGTGGCTCGAGCCATGCCAGGTGCAGGGTCTGCTAGCTGGGTGCTGGCAGGCTTGCACCTGGCACGGGCATCGTAGCCAGCCCGTGCCCCTTTAAGGGGTCCGGGTCCGGGAGGGGGTCAATAGAGTTTCCCTGGTGTTGGTCAGAGTGACCACCAGGGAAAGCTGGGGAGGGCTAACCTCCCACTAATTCGATTTAAGTGGCTACACACCCCTTAATTCGAACTAGTAAGTTCAAACTAGGCTTAGTCCTCGTAGAATGAGGTTTACCTAGTTCGAACTAAGCGCTCCGCTAGTTTGAATTAAGTTCGAACTAGCGGAGCGCTAGTGTAGCGCCTATCAAAGTTAATTCGAACTAACGTCTGTTAGTTCGAATTAACTTTGTAGTGTAGACATACCCTAAGAGATACAAAAGTGGCCATCCTTCAACAAAGAAACTTCAAACACACACTTCAGAGAGAAACTGCAGAGCTGCAATTCATTTGCAGACTTGATACTATTAATCTGGGTTTGAATAGAGATGTGGATGGTTGGCTCACTACAAAGCAAATTCCCCTCCTTTTATACTCACACCTCATCATCAGCTATTGGGAGTGGGCCACATCCACCCTGACTGAATTGTCCTCACTAGCACTTGTCCTCCACTTCCTTCTTCTTCATGTTCTTGTGTATTTATGCCTGCCTCTGTAATTTCCACACCAATGCATGTGATCAAGTACGTCTTTGGTCATGAAAGCTTATAAATGTTAGTCTTTAAGGTGCCACAGGACTCCTCATTGTTATTACTGAGTATGTTTTTTTTAACTTACTCTCATACATTTTGTGTGTACATTACTCCAAAATAATAGAGACGGTTAAAGATGGTAATTTTAAATAATAGTGTACCTTTATTGCTCATGTCAATGGCTTTAGCTTATGTTTGCTGTGAGTCTATTGTGCTCTGCCTTTTTGAATCCATGGAAACACAGTGTGGGATACTTATTTATTAAGAGGAGGATACAAACCATAATGAAGTTCATCAGAATCTCTCAATTTACTTCAGTGAGCTTTAAGCAGGACCTATCTCAGTCCCTGAATGTTTCCTGAGTCCTAATAAGTTTTTTCCTGGAATGAGGGCACTGGATTCTAGTCCAACTCCACTTACTAATTTTGTGTAAAAAAGATTTATTTTCAGTCTCAATAACTGTTACTTTGGGTTAATGAAAATAATAGAAAACTTCCTCTGAAAGAGAGTACAGTGTGTGTATTTTTGTGACATGTTACCCAGGGCTAAGGGAGTCTCCCCGACTCCCTTAGCCCTGCACTGCCAATGTTCTTAGTTTGATTGGAGTTCACCTTGGAGCTCATGACATTCCTGAATCTACAGTGCTAGGTTTGATCAGACTTTCATATTATCCCCTCCAGCACCCACCCCCCACACTCTTCTCCTATTCAGTGTACAAGCTATTGACTCTCTCTCTCCTTCCCTCCCTCCTTCACAATAGCCTCCCTTGTGATCTCCCATCATACAACTAGAGGCCTCAATAGCTGTTTTTACTTGGTTTCCTCCATTTTCCTTGCCATACCCAACCTCTACAGATATGGCAAAAAACACACGAAATTTGGCATGGCTCCATACTCTGCTCACAACTTCTTCACTGGGAGAGACAGGAACATTAACAAAGAAAAAGCAACCACCTTTCTTTTGTGCTAGGATGGATCCTGCGATGAGCACATGCTACTCACCATTAACTTGCCATGGTCCAGTCCCCATCCTGTGGTCAGAGTCCATAGCTACAATCACTCACTCTACAGCCCCTTTCTCATTCCTCAGGAGTTGCAGTACCTTTCCTTCATGGCTTAGCCCCCCCCCAAGGAAGTCACAGTCATCCCTTCAGGGATCTCACTTAACTTTCTTTCTACTCAGTCTCAGGCAGTCACCTTATCCACTGTGCCATTCCAAAAGCGGCTTGTATGGGAACCTAGGCCCACCTCTACACCAAACTCCAATCCAGAAGTTCAGGCCTGTTCTATCAGACCTGACTGTATCTTTCCTGGTCTACTTCCTATGCTCCTATCAGAGACTCCTGGTCTTCCCCCATTCTTGTACCAGGGAATGTGACTGCACATTTCCTCACTAAGGCTGTGTCCAGACTCAAGGGTTTTTTCGAAAAAAGTAGCCTTTTTTCGAAAAAACTTCACCTGCGTCTAGACTACAGCCGCGTTCTTTCGAAATTAAATCGAAAGAACGTGGCTTTTCTTTCGACGGTGGAAAACCTCATTTCACGAGGAAGAACGCCTTTTTTCGAAAGTGCTCTTTCGAAAAAAGCCGTTCTTGAATGCAAACAGGGCTTTTTCGAAAGAGAGCGTCAGACTGCCTGGGTGCTTTCTTTCGAAAAAGCGGCTTGCTTTTTCAAAAGTACTGCTTGCAGTCTAGATGCTCTTTTCCGAAAGAGGCTTGCAGTCTAGACGTAGCCTAATACTCCCTGTTCTCTATTACTAGTCTCTTGGCTTTATAGAAGCCTCAGCCTGTTTTTGCGAAGGTGAGATTCATCTCCAGTTAAATCTCATAGCATCCTTACTCACCTCTACATGCAATCTATGGCTAATTGACCTCTTTTACCTATAATATCCACTCCAGGGACGGTCTGGGGTGAATGTCCCATCCTCACAAGTCTCAATGAGAATGACCTGTTCATAGGTCTTTTCCCTGCGTTCTCTCTGTAGTAGTTTTTCTATCTGCAAAATCTGGAGAAAAGTATTTTTCTTTGCTCCCTCTTCCCACATCATGGGGCATTGCAAAGCTAAATTTATTAATGTTTGTAAAATGTCTTGAATGAAACAACCAAGAAAAGAATAACATATTTTTTCTATAACACCTTGCAGATATTCTATGCATCATTAGACATTAAAGAATAGAGAAATAAATTAGTAGTGTGTAAAATGTCCTGGCTCTGTAGCACTATAGAGATGCCCTGTTATTATAGTTAATCTATTTATTCATCTTCAGACCAAGTTAACTCTGAGACAGATTCACTCTGTAATAGAGATTCCAATATGAGCATTAATTCATTTAAATAATTTCATATAACCTTCCTTCTATTTCCTATACCTGAATTCACTATAAATTGGTTTTATGTGTCTGTGAAGTGATAAAAGTTAACAGTCAGGCTCACCTTGCTCCAAGTATTTGTTTATGTTTTCTTTTCACAAAGAAAGAATGCTTCAAGTTTGTTTATTGGGCACTTCCAGCCTTTTTATGGATCCAGTCCCCTGGCCTGTGTTACTACCAGCCTTTCTGTGATTCAATATGTTTTCTGAAAAAACAGTATTTTTGTGGAATGGTCTCAACAGACCCATACTGAGCTTTGAAGAAATACTGATATTCCAAATGAAAGCATGTGTGTCTGACAAGAGTTACGGCACACTTAGATGTGTTTCACTTTTCAAAAAATGGAACTATATCAAATTAGCCCTATGATTTAATACATCTATTAAGTCAGATCTAGTGAGAAGATATCTCCCCAATACTTCAAAAAATCTACTTCTATATTCCCTTAAGTGCAACATTTTAAAAAAATACAGTAAAAAGAAAAAAAAAGTTGCTTTGTGAAAACACCGCATAACTCCAAATTAGTGATATGAGAAATGGGTCAGAATTTTGGATTGCTTTCAAGTTTTGCTCAAAACCAATGAAACTCCAGTGTCTAGAAAACAGAGTGTCTACGTCTAGCCTGCAAGCTTCTTTCAGAAGAAGCTTTTCCATAACAAATCTTCTGGAAAAAGCTTATTTCGAAAGAAAGCTTCCACCCAACAAAATCACAATGAAAAAGCGATGTGCTTTTTCGAAAGATAGCGTCCACATTGTTTGAAAGCTATCTCACATTTAAGTTGGGATTAGTCTGAATGGAGTGGCCACCAGGGCACCTGTGTTAGAGGCCTCATCTTTTGAAAGAACTCCTTCTGAGTCCACGCATGCCTTTTTCCGAAAAAACTTATTCCTCATAGAATGAGGTTTACCACCGTTGGAAAAATCCCTCTGTTCTTTCAACTTTCTGTCTAAAGTACTTAATGGCAGTGTGGACGCAAGTACTGTTTTTCTGGAACAATGGACATTTTTCTGGCAAAACACTGCAGTGTAGACACACCCTGTGGGTATGTCTACACTACCACCCTAGTTCGAACTAGCGTGGTTAATGTAGGCAACCGAAGTTGCAAATGAAGCCCGGGATTTAAATATCCTGGGCTTCATTTGCATCTTGCCGGGCGCCGCCATTTTAAAGCCCCGGTAGTTCGGACTCCGTGCCCGCGGCTACACGCGGCATGGAGTAGGTAGTTCGGATTAGGCTGTCTAATCCGAACTACCAGTACACCTCATTCCACGAGGAGTAACGGTAGTTCGGATTAGAGAGCCTAATCCGAACTACCTACTCCATGCCACGTGTAGCCGTGGGCACGGAGTATGAACTACTGGGGCTTTAAAAATGGTGGTGCCCAGCAAGATGCAAATGATGCCCGGGATATTTAAATCCCGGGCTTCATTTGCAACTTCGGTTGCCTACATTAACCACCCTAGTTCGAACTAGGGTGGTAGTGTAGACATATCCTGTGTTACTTACAAGCAACAGACTTTTTCATGTGGTTTCCTGTACTCTCTTTGGCTGCGTCTAGACTGGCATAATTTTCTGCAAATGCTTTTAATGGAAATGTTTTTCTGTTAAAAGCATTTGCGGAAAAGAGCATCTAGATTGGCACAGACACTTTTGCACAAAAGCACTTTTTGTGGAAAAGCATCCGTGCCAATCTAGACGTGGTTTTGCGCAAGAAAGCCCCGATCCCCATTTTCGCCATCGGGGCTTTTTTGCGCAAAACAGTTTTTACCTGTCTACACTGGCCTTTTTGCACAAAAGCATTTGTGCAAGAGGGCTTATCCCTGAGCCGGAGCATCATAGTATTTGCACAAGAACACTGACAATCTTACATTAGATTGTGAGTGCTCTTGCGCAAATTCAAGCGGCCAGTGTAGACAGCTGGCAAGTTTTTCCACAAAAGCGGCTGCTTTTGTGGGAATAACTTGCCAGTCTAGACGCAGCCTTAGGGTAAATCTACACAGCTGGGCTAATGTCAAATTAAGCTATGCAACTTGACCTACATCAATTGCATAGCTAAATTCAAAATAGCTTATCTCAGCTTTTTGGCACTGTCTACACGCTCTTCCCTTTCTCCCTGTGATATGAGGGTTAGTATGAGTCAGAGTAAGAAGTCCTTCAGCTTGACATTATTTTGAAAGAAAGACTTGTAGTGTCGACACTCACTATGTTACTTTGGAATAACATCAGTTATTCCAAAACAATGCTGTTGTGTAGACTGCTGCTGCTGTGTTAATGTCCTGTCTGTCCTAAAAGAAAGGACACCTATTTTTTTCATTATTTCACAGTGAAAATCCCCCCTGGAGGGCAGAAAATCTCAGCTAAGGAAAATTACATTTTAAGGCTCTAGGACTGTAGTTTTGCTCAGGTAAAAAACAAAAACAAAAATAAACCCCATAATTACTTCTTTTCTCATAATCATTTGGGGGCATTTCTAGTACCAGATGAAATCATGAAATATGGAGAAATAAAACATTGTGGGTTTGATTCCTTTTTAAAAGAAGTTTAGCATAGTATTTCAAGTGGCAAAAGTATGTGAATATAGTTTGATTCAAAGTCTTACAGGAGAATTAGCACAATTCTTATTTTATCCAAACTGATTTATCCATCTCATTCATTTAAGATCAGCAGAGAATTTTAATTTGGCATACTCAGTACATCTCTCAGAGAAAGTATAAAAAAATCTAAGTTGTAAATATATATAGTTTATAGGACATCGAAATTAATGAGGTGAATTTGAAACTTTCAGATCCAAGCATCTTAATGTTTATTCATGCCTTTTATTCCATCATTAATGCAGCATAGCGCAATCAGAGAGATGCCAAGCTTCAAAAGATTTAAGTCATGAAGAAAGATTAAGAAAGCTGGACTTATTCTCACTGGAAAAGAAGAAACCTCACAGTGTCCTAATTAAAGCTTTTAAGATTTAAAAGATGATGAATAACATACTGATTCAAGTAAAGTTTTACAGTTGCAAATAACGTCATGAACTAAAAATACAGAATTGGAAACACAAGAGTTTTAAGCAAACTTTTTCTCCTCCTTACATACAGTCTTGTAGGACTGGGAATAATATGAAGTTATTAGTAATAGGAGAGGTTAAAGAAAAATCTGCAGTTGGGTACAAGCGTGTGCTCACATTATTGCCAACATATAATTGGAGTCAATGTGTGTGCAACAGACTGTTTTACAAAGAGTTGGGACACATTCTTAAGCCTTCTGTACAGAAATAGATTTCAAGTTAGTATAATATGCTACATAATTTTTTGCTTTTCTGTAAATATTATGCCTTAGGACACCCTCTCTACCAGACTTGGAACCAACCTATATAAAACAGTAAGGGTAGGTCTACACTGCATGCTTATTTCGGAATAAGGTATTTCAGAAGAAAAACTCTGAAATAGCTTATTTTGAAATAGCGCATCTACACAGCAAATGCCAAATGCAATAGCACCGAGCTATTTCAAAATAGAGCATCCACATGCATTAGAGCCTCGACTGCTTTTAAAGCACCCCAGAAGCACTTCAGGGAGGGCATCAGGACATCAATCACTTCCTGGAGCTGCTTCCTGAGGCTATCTGAGGCTCATGCTTAAAGGGACTTCTCTGTATAGCGCTGTCTCAGGCTCCTTGTCACTTTATTGGATTGTGAGGCCATCTGAGGGGTCAAACAAAAGCTTACTGTCTTCAGATTCTGTATCTGCTCTTCTCTGTATAATGTCTGTGTATGTAGTTAGGAATCTGTAATGTGTATAGAAACTGGAAGTCTCTCTGAATGTGGTTGAGCATTGGGCAGAGCCCAGCCTATGGACATGCTAATTAGTGAGGCCCTGTGGGACAATAGCACTTAATGGGCCAAGGATACACCTCAGGAATGGTGACCGACACCTAAGGGCTACCAGCAGGGAACACAGTGATAGGCTGCTGGCCAGGTGACCTGCTGCAGCCAAGAAGAGACCAGGCAGGATGTATAAAGATGCCATGTGGCTGACTCCATCTTGGTACTCAGCTCAGTAGTCAGCTCATCCCAGAGGCAGCAGTGCAGGGATAGAAGAGCCAGAAAGAACTGTGGACCCATCCTAACCTAGGATGTGCAACTAAGGGCTTCTAAGCCAGCAGCTATAACATCTCTGCTAGAGCCTGCATCGAGAACTGGGAGATTCGATGCATGTAAAGTATTATCCTTTAACAACCTTACTCTCATGCTTTTCTTTCTGGTAGCAATAAACCTTTAGATGTTAGATGCTAAAGGATTGGCTCAGCATGATTTGTGGGTAAGATCCGGAGGATAAATTGACTTGGGATCTGTGGCTGGTTTCTTGGAACCGGACCGAACTTGTTCGGGGTAGGTGAGATTGGGTTCTAAGACCTCCCCACCTGTGTATGAGGCCCGAGGCTATCTGGGGCACGGATATTGCTGGGGTGTTGGAGGGGTGTTGCTTGTGAGGCTTCAAGCAGGCTGCTGAAGTGCTCTGTGGGACTGGTTTGTGGCCTGTTTGGAAAGGTCACCAGTCTGGGGGCTGTAAGGAGCCCCGAATTTGAGCAATTCACCCTGAGCAGATGCCCTCAGCTGTGCCCAGACCAGCCCTGTCCGTCTCACTCCTCTCTTTTGCCTATCTCCTTAAGGGATGGCAAACCCATTCCACTGCCTGCTCTGGTGGCCCTTGTGGACACCACAGGACTGTAGCCCTGGAGCCGGATCTGATAGAATGCAGTCGCCAGCTCCTGGATCTCATGATGCACCTTCTGGTGCAGTTTTTGCAGGCTGCTCTTGTGGCTCTGCAGAATCTTAGACCTTCAGCTTCCTGTGGGACACCTTCTCACCTCTCTCCATGTGCTGCTCATGCTGCACAGCCCCTCCCACCATCCTCTGTGCACCATTCACACTGCTTCTGGTGACTGGACACCAGTTCTGACTGGTGGGATGGTATCATCATGAAGCAGTGGGGCAACCAGCAGAGGCTCCAGAACTTTCAAATGCACCTGTTTTTCTCCTTCTACAGGTGGTGTGGGCCATCTAAACCATCCTGCTGTGCCGGCTCACCTTCCTTGGTCATGTGGACCCCATCATCATCAGCTTTACCACCATGAGCTTCCCAATTGCAGGGGGTGGGCATTGGTGGCACACACATCCCCATCAGAGCCCCAAATCACCAGCAACCTGACTATATTATCCACAAGGGGTACATGTCTATGGCCCAGAAGGACATCATGGACCACCAGGGCAGCTTCATGGACATTAATGTTGGGTGGTCGGCAAGGCATATGACTCCCACATCTTTAGGAACTCCAGCGTGTTCCAGAAGATACACACCAGCACTTTTCTCCCCAACTGCACCATCAGGGTTGGGGACCTGGACATGCCTATGTTCATAGTAGGGAACGCTGCCTACCCTGTGCTCCCATTGCTTACAAATCCCTAAACTGGACACCTGGACCCCACAAAGGAACAGTTTTGCAGCAGGCTTAGCAGGCCTGCATGGTGGTGGAGGGCAGCTTCAGATATCTGAAGGGAAGTTCCACTGCCTCATCACCCAGCTGATATCCTGCACAATATTTGGTATCCTGCACAATATATGCGAAAATAAAATGTTCCTGCCAGGGTAGGGGTTAGAGACTGTGTAGCTCACCAGGGCCTTTGAGCAGCTGCCATATCGCAGGTCACTCAGGGGGCTGTGTGCATCTGAGAGGACCCGAGGGAAAGTTTCACACAGGGATACCCATGAGACTCTCCCCTGGGCCTCCCCACAAGGGGCATCAGGCCTCCCTTCCCTCCTTATTCCCCCTCCTCCACTGATAAAATAAACCAGACATTTTGTTTTCAAAGAAAAAACTGGGTTCTTTTTAAATGTAGGGTAAATGTAACTGGGGAGGGACTGGGGGAAGAACCTGGGAGACGGGATAAAGGAGGTGGAAGGGGGAGGAGGGGAGAGGAGAGGCATAGGGATGGGTCTGGGAGTGGCACCTGCTTCAAGCAATCCCACCGCCTTTTGTTTGGGGCCCTTGGTGGCCATGGGGGAAGGGGCTAGAGAGGATGGAACAGGGGAAGAAGCCAGAAGAGCAGGGGTGGGAGCAGGATGGCAGCTGCTGGACTACTCTATGGCTAGCTCCCACCAGGTGTTGTGGCATAGCTCCTGGTCCGCTTCCCACCACTGGTCCTGCCATTCCAGAGACCACTGGAAGCCACATAGGCAGGCCACATATTCCTGCTCACAGGCTCATCTATGGTGGCAGGTCCCATGGGGTTGGGAGGCTGGCATGGGAGGTGTTGCAGGTGTGTCACTCACAGCTGGTCCAGCTGTTAAGAACAAAGAGAAAGGCAATCATCCCAAGAGACTCTGTGCTTGAGGCTTGTCCCTCATATTTGAGTCAACACTGTGAGAACTCAGGTCCCACGAAGGTGATGTGCTTGGAGCAAGGCCATCTGTGGCTTATACAGCAGACCCCTTCCTTCAGGGGCACAGGTGTCCCCAGCAGGCATGGGAAGGTACCAGACAGGCCGGGAGCCTGTGTGTGAGAGTGTGGCGATGGGATGACTCGGCTTACCTCTGTGCCATGCACACACCGGGACTGGCAGTGATTGCATGCAACAGGGAGAGGACTTCTATCCCTTCCCACTGACAGATAGAGGGGGAGGTTGGTGGGGAAGGTGTGTGTGAGTAGCAGACACTGCTTGATGAGGAGGGTGCTACTGGGATCCCTTCCACTTCCTTCCCTTCCAAGCAGGCTCCCCTAGCAGGGGCTCGGTGTCCTCTGTCTCACTGTGATCGCCCAGGAGTGCATACTTCCCCAAGACAGCAGGCATGCCTGTGTGCCACGTGTGGCAATGCTCTGTATGTGTGTGTGTCCCTGACTCCATCCTCCTTAGAGGTGGCTTTTGGTGGGAGGATGTCCCACCTTGGAGTCAGGAATAAAGCAGGCCTTTCCAGAAACCCTGTCAGCAGAAGCACAAGGGTCTTTGGAGGCAGCCTCTTATAGGCATTGTGCTCCAGACTGGTGCTCCATGTGCACCCACATGCATAGGCTGTTGCATGATGCTGACATCAAGAAGGCTGAGCAAGGAGTGTGCAGCTCTTCGCTACCAGCCACCTCTCCATATGAATGTCTAGGGAAAGTAATGGATCTCACCTGAAGGGCCTTCTTCGGCTTCATCCAATCCCTGAGGCTATGTCTAGACTGCAAGCCTCTTTCGAAAGAGGCTTTTTCGAAATATACTTTAGAAAAAGCCTCTTTCGAAAAAGAGCGTCTAGACTGCAAGCGGAACTTTTGAAAAAGCAAGCCGCTTTTTCTAAAGAAAGCAGCGAGTGAGTCTGGATGCTCTCTTTCTAAAAAGCCCTGTTGGCATTCAAGAACGCCTTTTTTCGAAAGAGCACTTTCAAAAAAAGGCGTTCTTCCTCGTGAAATGATGTTTACCGCCATTGAAAGAAAAGCCGCGTTCTTTCGATTTAATTTCGAAAGAACGTGGCTGTAGTCTAGACACAGGTGAAGTTTTTTCGAAAAAAGGCTACTTTTTTCGAAAAAAACCCTGAGTCTGGACACAGCCTAATAGACATCCTGGGTGGGTGGTACAAGCTCCAGTGACTGGCTGAGCTCCTGGCTGGTGGGCATGGTTGTGTCAGTAGCCTGCTCCTTCTCCTCCTCCTCAGCTGCAGGCCTGCCCTCCAGGCAGGTGAAAATGGGCTTACCCATCCCAGAGTCCACAAGACGGGGGACAGAATTGACCTCCCTCCTCCGGGATACAGTGGAGCTGGTCAAAGTAGGGGCAGAACTTGGGTGCCCCTGAGCAGGAGTTGTGCTCCCTAGCCTTTGTGTTGGACTGCCTGAGCTCCTTGACCTTTATGCTCACCTGCTCCTTGGTTCACATATGACCCTTCTGGCCCAGGCTGTCACCGCAGATCTCAGCGTCTGGTGCAGAGATACTGGCGGTTTGACTCTTCTCCCCAGATCTCAATGAGATCCAGGCTGTCTGCAACAGACCAGGATGCTGCCCGCCTTTTCTGCCCCCAGGCAGAAGCTTGGGAGCTACCTGCAGCACTTCTGGCAGCTGTGGAAGGTTCAGGCGACATGCTGGGGCCTGCCATAGCAGCAGGGAAGGCAGTGATGGCTGCTGCTGTGTGGCACAGGGCTGGCAGGGCCTGAGTTGTACCACAAGCCCTTTCCCCTTTGACTAAAGCTTTAAGGCAGTGGTCTCCAACCCTTTTACACCCAAGATCACTTTTTAAATCTCCGAACAGGCGAAGATCTACTGCCCCACCCCTTCCTTGAAGCCCCGCCCCTTCCTTGAAGCCCCACCCTCTCTACTCTCCTCCTGTCCATCACTTGCTGTCCCCAGCCCTTACTTACACACTCTGATAAACAGTTTATTTTTAAATTATGCAATATATAAAATTAAAATCACGTGTTTATAGTTATGAAATAAATGGTCTGTTTTTATTCATGCTATTTAAATCTAAAATGAAGCATTTATAATTATACATTTTGTGGGGACAGAGTTCTGTGGCTGGGGGCAGGGGAGAAGGAACGGCTCTGGGAAGGCAGACGACAGGGTTCTGCAGCAGGAGACAGAGTGCCAGTGGGGACAGAGTTCAGGGAGTGGGGACAGGAATAGGGACAGAGTTCTGTGGCTGGGGACAGGGGAGTGGGGATAGAGTTCTGTGGCTGGGGAGTGGAGTCTGGGGAGTGGGGTACCAGTGGAGGCAGAGAGTCCCCTGCATCTGCCTCCTCCCAGGATTCCCACCCCAGAGGGAAACCAGCACGTGCCTGCCCCAGGTCCAACCCTGAATAGGGAAGCCCCGTGTGCGCTTCCCCCGGAGCCAATCCCCCCACACACGCCAGGAAACCCCGCGCACACGTCCCCCAGGGCTGACTCACCCCTCTGTGTGGTGCAGGGAGCTGATGCTCCCTCCCACAGTACACCTGGCAGAGCAACTAGCGCACTTCCGGAATTGCCAGAAGTAGCGCTAAGCTGCGGGACTTCTGTCCATTCCCGGAAAGCCGACACTACCTCCATTTTCACTTGAGGGTAGGTAGTGGGGCTTTGCGGGAGTGGGAGGGAAATGGGGGCGGGGCGGACAGGATACCTTGCAATCGACTGGTCGAGGCCTCGCGATCGACCAGTTGATCGTGATTGACCTGTTGGTGACCATGGCTTTAAGGGTTGCAGGAGAAGGGGAACTATAGAGTTCTGATGAGTGTGGCCAGAGTGGTCAGCAGGGCACCTATGGGAAACTCTGGATGCCACTTATTCCTAAATAACTCCATCAGCCACATCTACACACACACTATCTCAAAATAGCTCTTTCAGAATAGGTGTTATTCCTCATAGAAGGAGGGTTACAGAATTTGAAATAAGATGCCCATTATTTCAAAATTATTTCAAAATAACAGGCTTGCTGTACAGATGCTCACTTTGTTATTTCAAAATAACGTGAGGGTTTTTTTTAAAAAATAACACTGCAGTGTAGACATGTCCTAAAGAATTAGGGTATGTCTACACTACAAAGTTAATTCAAACTAACAGCCGTTAGTTCAAATTAACTTTTATAGGCGCTACACATACAAACCGCTAGTTCAAACTTAATTCAAACTAGGTAAACCTCATTCTACGAGGAATAATGCCTAGTTTGAATTAAGTAGTTCAAATTAAGGGCTGTGTAGCCACTTAATTCAAACTAGTGGGAGACTAGCCCTTCTCAGCTTGCTCTGGTGGCCACTCTGGGCCAAACCAGGAAAACTCTTCTGCTCCCCTCCCGGCCCTGGAGCCCTTAAAGGGGCACGGTCTGGCTACAGTGCTCATGACAGGTGCAAGCCTGCCAGCACCTAACCAGCAGACCCTGCACCTGGCACGGCATGAGCCAGCTACCCACTGCCACCCAGCCCTCTGCCTCTTCCTGGGACCAGGATGGCGGCTCCCAGAAGCCTGCCCAGGGCTGCAAGAGGTGGGCGCCCGCCTAGTCTAGTGCGGAGATCGTGGACCTCATCCAGGTTTGGGGGGAGGCCTCCAACGTCCATGACCTCCGCACTAGGCACAGGAAAGTGGCCGTCTAGGGCAGGATAGCTGCCAGCCTGGCCACCAAAGGCCACATGCGAACCCAGGAGCAGGTTTGCCTGCAAATAAAGGTGGTCCAGTGAGACCCCGACCCTGAGCCCTGAGCTTAGAACATAAGAACGGCCGTACTGGGTCAGATCAAAGGGCCATCTAGCCCAGTAGCCTGTCTGCTGACAGCGGCTAACACCAGCTACCCCGGAGGGGATGGACCGAAGACAATAACCAAGCCATTTGTCTCATGCTATCCATCTCCAGTCTTCCACAAACAGAGACCAGGGAAACCGTTCCTACCCCCTGGCTAATAGCACTCCATGGACCCAACCTTCATGACTTTATCTAACTTCTCTTTAAAATCTGTTATAGTTCTACCCTTCACAGCCTCCTGCAGCAAGGAGTTCCACAGGTTGACTATTTGCTTTGTGAAGAAGAACTTTCTTTCATTAGTTTGAAGCCTGCTACCCATTCATTTCATTTGGTGTCCTCTAGTCCTTCTATTATGGGAACTAATGAAGAACTTTTCTTTATGCACCCTCTCCACACCACTCATAATTTTATAGACCTCTATCATATCCCCCCTCAGTCTCCTCTTTTCTAAGCTGAAAAGTCCCAATCTTTTTAGCCTCTCTTCATATGGGACCTGTTCCAACCCCCTAATCATTTTAGTTGCCTTTTTCTGAACCCTTTCCAAGGCCAAAACATCTCTTTTGAGGTGAGGAGACCACATCTGTACACAGTACTGAAGATATGGCTTACCATAGTTTGATACTTCCCCTCCTCCTTCTTCCCCTGGCTTCCCCCTTCCAACTCCTTCCTCCCAGGTTTCCCCCTCCCCTCTCCCACCCTCTTTCTTCCCCTCTCCTACCTCCTTTTCCCAATCTCCCCAGAGGTTAATCCCCCCCCCCCCCGTTTTGTTAAATAAAGAGAGTTTCTATTTTTGAACACACATGTCCTTTATTTTTTACATCAGGAAGGGGGGCTAGGGAGGGGTAAGTGGAAGGAGGTGAGGGAGGAATGGGGTACAAGCCCCCGATGGGGAGGACTGGGGTGGCTCTGAGAGCTCCTCGGGGTGGAAGCTCTCCTGCAGGGTCTCCTGGATCCTGACAGCTCCCCGATGCCCCCCCACCCCCCCCCCCCCCGGATGGCAGCCTGCGGCAAGTGCAGCCGGGCTGATGGCCGAGTGCTGAGATGTGCCGAGTGCGAGCACTCAGGGCACTTCATGACAGGACTGCTTTGCTGTCCCTCATCGAGGTAGACAAGCAAGCAGGGAACCCAGAGAACTGTCTGTCCGGGGTGTGGGTCGGGTCCTTTTAAGCACAGCCCTCGGCTAGCCTGAGGCAGCAGCTGCATGCTCTAAGTCCTAACCTGATGCCCTTCCGGCACCTGTTCCGGCCAGCCTTAACTTCGGTTCATGGTCCACTCAATGTGGACATGCTAGTTCAAATTAGCAAAACGCTAATTTGAATTAGATTTTAGGTCTAGATTCACTAATTCA
This sequence comes from Pelodiscus sinensis, assembly GCF_052426305.1. NCBI lineage: Eukaryota > Metazoa > Chordata > Testudines > Trionychidae > Pelodiscus > Pelodiscus sinensis. The sequence continues at coordinate 92,788,557 of NC_143053.1, forward strand.
AATTAGCTTAGTTCGAATTAACTAATTCAAATTAAGTTACTTTGAATTAGTGCTGTAGTGTAGACATACCCTTAGAGATTATTTCTTCTCCTCTTAATTATGTAGATTCTTTCAGGAGATAACTTGTATACCCTGATGGAAATTCATTAGTGATTTATATAAAGCCTTCAAGAGAATGTAAGTGATCCAGGGTAGGGTCTTTATCTTATTAAAATTCCCAGTTATTAATGTCAAAAAGCAATTTACAACTAAAATAACTAGAAATATTATCCAGCTGCTGCTAGAATGGAGGGGAGGATCAACTAGAATGTATAAATACAAAGCAGTGTTGAGCTAAGGAAATGAATTTTGCTATCACACACAATTGCCCTAACAGGTGTTCATTTTCTAGTAGGGAGAGTTCAATGTTAATTTTAAATTGAAATAGTTTTTTCAATAAGAATACTATGCTCATATAACCTATAAAACCTTCAATAGCAAACCTAGTGGATCAATCAAATACAAAGGTTAGCCAGCATCTGTCCTTTGAGGGAGTAGAATCCTATCGAAGAGCAATTTCTCCAATACAATGAAAATGGAAAATTGATTTGCAATCTATATGTGTTAGCTCTGTATACAGTCTAGTTATAACTCTATTTATAAATGTCAGATAAAGGAACAGAGGGCTGAATGAAGAAACAGATAACACTTCACTTTACATGAAGTGTAATTGTTCAATCAATAGTTTGCTTTAAAGATTCAGGTAAGATTTCATTACACATCGATCAACTAGATATCACATTGTACAGAGACAAAGCAATGAATTCCAAGTTGATAGTGGAAAGTACATAAGGAACCTTATGCAATGTGTCCCCCCCTCACCAAACAATTAAAAGGATTAATGCCATGAAAACACTTTGCAGTAGATCAAGCAAACAGAAGCTCTGTCCTCCTCTTCCCACAAGGAAGAAGAGCTCTTCTGAAAGAGGGCTTTTTTTCCCCAAAATTTGGCCCAATGTAGACAGGCCAAATTTCAGAAAAGCTTCTTCCGAAAAAACTATCGGAAAAAGGTACACAAATTGCAGCGCGCAATTTGCATACCTTTTTCCAATAAAGCCCCACAATGTGGACCAGTGTTTCTCAACCAGTGGTACAAGTACCCTTAGGGGTACTCGAGAGAAGTCTGGGGGGTACGTCAACACAACTGAAATTCATAGAAAACTGAATTTTTGTTTTAAGTTTTACAGGACTTTATTATTTTTGTACTTTTTACACCCAAAAATTTCGTCCCCTTCCCCCCCATCGTCTACGATTAAGTTGTTTAAACAAACGTGTTGCAATGGTAGAAAAAAATTGTGTTTGTCTGAAAACTGTAGGTTCTAAGGGTATTTATAATTTTTTTTAAAAGGGATACTTTATTTAAAAAAAAAGATTGAGAAACACTGGTGTAGACATAGCCAAAGAGTTTTTAACTACATCTGAACAGGGTCTTTCCCCTTTTCTCTGTATTAGTAAAGAACAGCTGAAGTTCCCTGGCTATTGCAGGGTGCATTCTTGCTTCAGGTGCTGTTGCAAACATGTCAGTTGTCATTGTTTATATAAGACATGAGTTCATAAAGTATACAAAAGATTAACAAACCATTCACTCTTGAAGCTGATCATGCACATATGTGTTTGCATGGCAGAAGACTTGACATGGCTGTATTTTAAATAGCATAAACAGACCTCCACCCACTTCTAAAAAGTTTCATCAATCTAGTAGAGCAACAGTAATGACTCCGTGGGATTTACAGCAAGTTAAGAAATTGAAATGAAGAATAGTCATAGGAAATAGTTGGGAAGCAATCTACAGGATGAAATATAAATCAAAATATAATTACAGACACACTTCACACTTTATGAATGGGGTAAAAGATAAATTCATTTACATATATTATTTGTTACAAATACCTTCACCAGTTCTAGTATGAAGAATACTTTGATATTTAGACACAGACCTGTTTTCTGGGCACAAATGGCCAATAGTGTCAGCGAGAGAGATACAAATGGATTGAAGGCTATATCTCCCCCAATGGCTAGAACGTGCTATTTGCACAAGAGCCTGTGAGGGGAAAGCTCTTGAAGAGATTGTACTTAAGGCCTTATCTATACTTATGGGACAACGGCACTGCAGGAATCAATCTCCTACAATGTTTACAGAGACTGCTCATCCCTAAACAATTAAAGGGTGCATCTACACTGCATTCTTAGTGCAGAATAAGCAACACAATTTAAACTACACAAATTGCATAGCTTATTTTGAGTTAATTTTGAAATGGCTTATTTAAAAATTTGGTGTTGTTTACAGAGCACCAAATTTCAAAATAGAGCACTATTCCAAAATGTTCCTTAAACCTTGTAGAACGAGGTTTACAGGGACATCAGAATAGCGAGCCCGTTATATTTTTGAAATAACGGACTTGCTTAAAAGACACAGAATAGCTATTTCAGGATACCAGAAGTATCCTGAAATAGTGCTGCTGTCTAGACATACCTTAAGGTATGCCATCCCAGGAGGCATACTTGGGTGGTCGACAAATACCTTTGATGTCGACACCCGCGCGTCCAGACTATCGCGCTGAGCCGACAAACAGCTGATCAGCTGTTTGTCGGCTCAGCGCGGCAGCCATGTAAATTTAAATGAAGCGGCGATTATTTAAATCTCCGCTTCATTTTCCTATGCCTGGTAGCCTAATCTACATGCCTCTGGTGACAGAGGCATGTAATCTAGACGTACCCTTAGAGTGCTGTAAATGACTGTTTCTGGTGCCCAGGCCATGCTCTGCAGACCAGTGCAAAGGGGCAGAACAATGGCTCCATATCTTCCATGCTCACCATTTGCTCCTCAGAGGAACACAGATCACAAAGAATGTTTTATGGTCACTGTGACAGCATGCAGATGCTCCGCCACTGTGCTGGTGCTGCGGCCGGGAACCACGCGTCCCTGCGACCCATGCTCGTGCTAGATGCTGGGCATAAACAGCATTTAAACGCCAGTGGTGTGGTAAGTGGAGGGAGGAGAGGAAGTCCCTCAGAACTGGAGGGCAAGGGAGAGCCTGGTTCTGGGGAGAACCTGGCCCCCCTGCTGGATGAGGAGCAGGAGGGGCAACCCCCCGGAGGGGAGCCAATGGACCCCTCTGCTGGGGGAAGACCAGCCACTGACAGAGCGACACGCTGAAGAGGCGTTGCCCGGGGAAGCTGTTGGCGTCCCAGCAGGAGATGGCAAGGATGCAGGTACACAGCACTGAGCGGGTGGGGGGTGGTAGGAAGCAGGCCAGGGCAGGCAGGAGCCTGCGCGGTAGGAGGGTTGCAAATCAGAACCCCTCTCCAGCCTTAAAGGGTTGATGCTGCCGACCCCTAGGGCCCTGGGCTGGGACCTGGAGGTGAGAGTGGGCCAGGTCCCCCTACCCTATCTCCCACAGGATTGGGCGGAATCTTCCTGTAACGGGCCAGAGCTGCATCGGGTGTGGCAGCCATGGACCAGGTTTAGGGAGCACTTGAGGGGTATTTGGGGTAGACTGTGACCCCAGAGGGGGGTGAATGGGTCTGAAGGACCAGATCAGGAGCAAGTACGCCCAAGGCGGGGAGGACCGCCGGGCGGAAGCATTAGTTTCCAGCGTCCCCTCCTAGACGTCCCTCCTGTGATCCAGAACAAAAGGGCGGCATAGCCCTGAGCGAGGCCCCTCCCTCCCCGCGGTAGGAGGGGAATGCATGGTATGCCTCCCGACAGTCACCCTTTCACAAGATGTGCAAGGGGGATGCAGGCTCCTTGCCTTCTGCGTCACCAGTACAATGGCCAGTCTCAATTTCAACCTAAATGCTGAAGTTAATCCAAAATAAACAAACAGTCATACCAATTTGAAAGCTAATATTTTGAGTGCAAATCTAGATTCATTAGAATGGGGCATGAGTTACTTTGAGAACAGATGAGAGCTGTGAAATGGTTTTTGTTTATGTAGTAATCGGGTTTTAGTCTTTTTTGTTGTTGTTTGTTTTTATTGGTTTTTTTTTGCTTATGAGTATTTTACATCTTGGGGAAAAAAGAATCTAAATCAGTTATTCAATGAGATGGAGAAACATGAAACATACCAATGTTGAAAGAAAGCTAGAGTTTGCAAAGCTTTTGCCATTTCGTAAATGGAGAGAAGTTCTTTTGGGTAAAGTTCAGTGAGGCCAGGATTTCTCTCTGTATGGATTTAATATCCATGTTGCATACCCTTATCTTAGGAACTCTTTTAAGTCCTGTTTTACAACAATTGATATCACGTACATGTGATCATGTATTGGGGGAGCTAAAGCCTCTATCATGAATTTGAAACGCCTTCACATTTTGAGAGGATTCAAGATTTTGAGATGTAAAATCAAATTTGGACCTACATTTTTGGGACGGGGCTTGTACTATACCCAGTCCTAAGGAAGGTGACATATTTTAAGATTTGCTCTTTTGAAATTTTGATAAAAGATTATTGAAATCTTGCAAGAATGTCTGATTTCTCCATTTGGAGTCAACATCTATTTATGAGATTTTATCATAATTGAATGTGAATTTGGACCATACTGATTTTGCTATAAATCTACATTCATTGGCCTTGACTGAACTCAGTTTGGATGTAGATCTGAACATGATTTTCTTGGTCCATCTGTAAATAGAGAGATTGATTCTACTTTCAGGGAAGTTCAGTGACACAATATCTATTCACTTGAAAGACTCAAGATGAGAACAACTTAGTCAAAACATTCCCAGTTTAATAACTTACTCTTACATTTTGTAATGACTACTATGCTATAGCTGTTATATTTTGGCTGTTTAAATTTTACTTGAAATTAACTAATTCTCCCCCATCCAAAATATAAATAATCTGGTATTATACAGCACTTAAAAAAAGGTTTCTAAGCACAATACAAAGATTAATGAATTAAGCCTCAGCATATCATTGCAAGGAACAGAAATATTATTGTTGTCTTTATTTTGCAGAGGCACAGAGAAGTTAAGAAATTTGCCCACAGTCACCCAGCCAGTCCATGAACCTATAAGGATTACAATGCAGGCATGAAATCCTGACCCTGAGAGTCCCATTAATTTCACTGGAGGCTTTCTCCCTACTTTTCTTGACTCCAAGTGCTCTTATTTAATCACATACTTGCACTTCCTACCACTTTAGACACATAAGCATACAGCACCTCTAACATTGATAAATGGTATATAATCTGCACCTGTTTAAAAGCAAGATTTTCCATTGTTGTTGATTTATATTTTATGGTAGACACATTAAAGAACTGCTGTTCTGTGAAACTATCTAAAGTAATATGCAACAAAACTGAAAGAGTGAAGCAGAAAATAGAAGTATTTACCATTTATAATGGTTCCCAACACTGAAGTGTATGTAAATCAGATCTTCCTCTTGATTTATTGATGTTGAACTTCAGAAAACACTTAAAATAGGAAAAGTTCATTCAGAGTACTAGACTGAAGTCTATTTATCAAAGTATTGTCACATGGCTACAGAACTGTTGCACCATCTTTAGTTGCAGTTTCATTTGCCAGTTAAATTACAGTAAAGATTATTCATGTTTTAATAATTTATTCGCATTTCATTTCAGAAGTGGTCAGACATAGAGTGAGTCTAATTAAAAGCAGAACATATCTGAATTTCTATTAGATCTATAAAGTCAGTAAAGATTTTACTAACTCCTTGTTTTGCCCTAGAAATGGGCAAGTAATAGTATTTTTTTTTTATTACTAGAGTTTGCAGTGGTCTCAAATTAGATCTCGGTGCTATTGTGCTATGCATTGCTCAACCCCATGACAGACAGTCCCAGCCCCAAAGCATTGCAACCTCATCCAACAAGGCAGACAACATGTGCGGAGTTAACAGAGAGATGGAGTGATTTGCCTGATATGGGGAAGAATCCCAGAGCCCAGGCTTCAGTGAGAGCTCATATGTCTGCACCTCTATTTTATGTTCCCATATGCTGAGCCCTTGAAGCCTGAGTGAGCTGACATGGGCCAGCCATGATGTTTAATTGCTGCGTAGATATGCCCTTAGTGGGCTGAGGTAATCCGGTGTCAGCAGGAGAAGGCTAGAAAGAGAAAACCCCCATGTAGGGCCAGGAAAAAGATTCCTCAGCTTTGGGGAAAGAGAAAAAATTGCTCACATTCTCAGAGGAAAGAAAAAGAATCAGAACTCATACATCCTTTGTAAAGGAGAGAGATGAAGAACCCTTCTACAAGTTCCTATGAGAAAACAGAACTGTAGCTTAGATCAACTGAGGGCATAATGTAGACTAGGCCTCAGTGATACATGAGAGGTCTCTCTGGGTAGGTCTACACAACCGTTAAGCACATATAGCTAGCTCAAGCTCCAGGGCTGTATAATTACTGTGCAGGTACTTGAGCTATATATTTACTGGACAGATTATGAAATAATTTAAAGGGCCATTTAAGTGGGGGTGGGAAAGTGTCCAGAACCTATATGGTTTCCCATTCTGCTGCCAAGGAGTAGTGGCTCGTGGTTATTACCCACCAGTTGATGTACCTGGCATTGCTTGGGTCTGCAAGTGAAGGAACTTATTATTTTGGAAAAATAATTGAAAAATACGCAAGCATTATTTCAATGACTGTATTTTTCAAATGAAGGATAGAATGAGAGTTCAGGTGTGAGAAAGGGCAGGGTGTAAGTGGCTTAGGGCAGGGGATTGGGAGATGAGGCTCAAAGCAGGGGGAGGAGTGCTGAAGTCAAGTCAGGTGAGAGGTGCAGGACTCAGGGCAGGGGGCTGGGAAGTGGGGAGGGGGCGCTTCCTGGGGCTGTCTGTGGCAGCGAGGGTGGAGCTGATCTGGCAGTGACTCCTTTCAGGGGGCTGGAGCAGCACTCTCCTGCCTGTGAGCCTCCCCCCTGTTGCCCTCCCCCATGACCTTCAGGCTGGCTGAGGGGACCCAGGCTCCGGAGGCTGCCACCCTCTTCAGCTGCCCTTCCTGTGGCTAGCAGGATATCTGGAGGGGAGCAGGGTCTGAAGGCTGTTGCCCCTTCCAGCAGCCCCTCTATGGTATGCAGGCTACCTGGGAGATTGAGGCACTGGGGGCTGCCCCTTTCTGCAGCACCTCCGCCCCATGGCCTTCAGGCCATTGGGGAGAATGAAGCTCCAGGGTTTCTCCCCTCCAGCTGCTCCACCACCAGTACCCCCTCACCCCAGTCTGCAGGCTGTCTGGGGAAGGGCCATGCTCCTTCATCTACCTCTCCCCCGCCCCCCATGGCAAGCAGGCACTCCATGGGTTGGGGGAGAGTTAGGGTCCAGGTCTGAGAAAAGGATGCTCCTTATCAGTAAGCTGGCAGGCAACATGGTAGAGACCCAGCCCCTGCTGGACACTCTCTTGGACTACATCTAGACTGCAAGCCTCTTTCGAAAGAGGCTTTTTCGAAAGATACATTCGAAAAAGCCTCTTTCGAAAAAGAGCGTCTAGACTGCACGCGGAACTTTCGAAAAAGCAAGCCGCTTTTTCAAAAGAAAGCAGCGAGTGAGTCTGGATGCTCTCTTTCTAAAAAGCCCTGTTTGCATTCAAGAACGCCTTTTTTCGAAAGAGCACTTTCAAAAAAAGGCGTTCTTCCTCGTGGAATTAGGTTTACCGCCGTCGAAAGAAAAGCCGCGTTCTTTCGATTTAATTTCAAAAGAACGTGGCTGTAGTCTAGACACAAGTGAAGTTTTTTCGAAAAAAGGCTACTTTTTTTGAAAAAACCCTTGAGTCTGGACACAGCATTGGTGCTGAAGCTGTCCCCAGTGACCACTCTCAGTATCGCATCCCTCCTGACTGTGCCTCTGCCTTTCTCATTCCTACTCTCTCTGCTCCTCCTTTACATGTTTTGGGAAAGAGTCCCATTCATGGAACTTTCTGTTTTTCAGGTACAACCAAACCCTGACCTGGGTTTAAGTTAGGATAAGAGGAAGCTGCATACCAAATGTGGTGGTCCTAGCTCTTATGGCTTACAAGGAGTTCTTGAACAAATGAACAAACTGACACACAGACAGATGCACTTAGATAGATAGATAGATAGATAGATAGATAGATAGATAGATAGATAGATAGATAGATAGATAGATAGATAGATAGATAGCAGGTTCCAAACCCTAGCCCATTGAGGAGATTAGTTTGTGTAGTCGGCAAGAGTAAGTCTAAGGTCCGACACTGGGTTCCGAAAGTACAAAGGGCGCCACACAGGTATCTGTCAAGCACAAACAGTTAATTTCTTGACAGCTAACAGCTGTGCCCCGTAGATGGAAGAACAATATAACAAAGAAGCGGCATATCTTACATCCCTTCTGCAGGCCTGGGATCCCGGGTAGGCCACGGATGAAGTGGGAGGTTGTCTCAGTTTCTGAGGTGCTGGCATCCACAGCCCATCCTCGAAGTCCGATTTGCTAGGCTCTGAGGCAGCCTGCTGTTTGGAAGTTTGGAAATTTCCAAGGCTTACTCATTAGTGCTGATGTAAAGCTTAGCTGTTAGTTATCGATCTGGTTCTGATCTGGTTCTTCTTGTCCTTTGTCCCTGTTTACGTGATAAGTACTTTAGGGTAAACAGAGTTGTTTATGCATTCTTAACCTTATCTTATACTTGTTCTTGCTATGCTGGCAACAATGCTTATCTTAAATGGCACATGTTCCTAAAGACTTGCTTCTGGCTCATCAGATATAAGGAAAAGGGAAAGGGGGGAAGGAATGCAGGCCTCACCACCCCTAAACTATCACATACAAAGTTCTTCCTCAATTGACCCCTACAGTTTGCTATTGGCTTTAACAATCAAATGAAGACTGTAATGAAGAACTGCAAGCATCAGGATTCTATTTGCCTGCTGCTCCAGAGTACAACTGTAGTGGTAAACTCACTGCATCCTCTCCTCTGCTTATGTACTTGAGACTAGTTCCAATACGCATTAAGAGTAGTTGTATTTTTTCCATAAATATCAATGGAAAATGGATCAGTGTCTGTGTAATGGCTTCCAGAATCTGGCTCTGAATTAAGGAATTTAATTTTATATTTTATTTGTATAGGTGGAGGGAAGAGGTTCAAAGAAGATTAAATATTAACACAAGGAAAATGATGCATGCTATTTGTTGGCCACTCAAGCAAGAATTGGTTGCAAACACCCTAGAAAATCCTTGAATGTGATGAATTTCTGTGAACTTTCAAACAGAAGTAAAATTTGTTTTAATTAAGCCATATTTAACGTATGTAGAAATAAACTGCAACATTTTAACAGGGAAAACGATGGTTTTGTTTTGGACAGTACATATTACTAGAGTAAACATCTGGGTGTCTAATGTACTGTAATGAACAATTAATGGCTAAAATATAAAACAGCCACTAAAAATGTTTTTAAGCAAGGAGCATTTGGCTTCCAAATTAGATTAACCATCCTTTAATACTGTTTCATTCCTGATTATGATGATGAAATGCAGTATATTGCTGCTGAGCTGTGATCAGTTTGATGTTTTTTGTTTTGTTTTTAATAACACTTCAAGTAATCATTTTTGTTGGCAATGATCATCCAAACACTCAGTCATGTGCATTTTTTTCAAGTAATCTGTCTTACATTTGCATAGCTAATTTCTCAGCATTCCTTCTCAATTAAAAGATGAATATATTATTCAAACTTTCACAATTATGTCAGATTTTTGAAAAAATCACGTCATAAAAAGGATTTTCCAATCAATCGATCAATCAGTTATTAATTAATGACTGTTAAATGCTGTAGGAAAACAGGCCTGTTTTCAGTTATTTTGTAGCATATTCTCTATTTTATTAAAAAGGAATGCTACATTATTTATTTTGTTACTATATTAAAATATCATAATGTGTTTAAAAGAAAAAATATATATAACAGTATACATAATATAAATGCACTGTCTTTCCTTTTTAAACATCATTATGCTTATATACATGAATATATATAATTTTAAATACCAATATAAAGAGGTAAGGAGAGTTTGGTTAACTTTTTGTAATTAACTTTACAAATTCCAGCAGTCTGCATCCATATTTGAATTTGAAATTGTAATCCACGTTGTTTAGAGTAATACCCCAATCCCAATATTGCAGGACATGATAGCAAGGATTAGGATTTGTGTTTGGTAATAATAAATCATTTTGAAAAAGAAGAATAAATAATTTAAACAAAAAGATATAGGAAGTAGATTTCCTTAGAAATATATCCAATAGATGAGATTTATACTTTATTGCTTGAGGTCTTCATTAGTATCAGTTTTCATGATTCACTTACTCCTGTTTAAATTGAAAGTAATGCTCTTCACTTTCTATTGAGTTATACCACTAGGGTAAATTATTCAGAAGAGAATTTGGCTCATCTATGTAGGCAGTTATATAACAAATAATCTAGATTTCTGTAATGAATTCCAGATTGTTATATATTCCAGAACAGTTTTTAAAATGTCAGGGAGGGTGTTCACTGCTGTCAGAATTTGATTAAGTGCATCTTGACAACTTCAGGATTCCTAACTCAGTTAGATGCTGTTCTTGTTTGTTTGTTTGTTTGTTTTTTGAGGTCCAATTCCTCCTTGTTTATTTTAACAAATTCTTATTGATTTCAACTTCTTTGCAGGCAGAATGACTCTGGGAGACCAATTGGCACTTACAACACACACTCACATGTTGTTGGCCTTAACAGCCACAATCTCATCCTTAAGAAAAAATAATATTTTGTCTTCAGTAGGAGTTTTGTCTAAGGAATTAGTACAAACTTTAGAATGTTATATAATATAAGGCAAGTGCTCAACAAGGCCCATGAAATTTTGAGTCGACTTGAGGTCTTTGTTAGTATCAATTTTCATGTCTCACTTATCCCAGTTTAAATTGAGAGTAATTCTCTTCACTTTCTAAGGCCAATTATGCTAGCTGCCTTAAATGTCCGTGCAGTTGCTAGCATTTTACGTCAGTGCAACTCCTCATGAAACTATGAGTGCTTTGTGCTTTGATGTATAATGTTGGATGCACTCACTGATTTATTTATTTCTGACTTTGACCATGAGAAGTACCTAAGAATAAGTCTTTCTGTGTTTGATAATTATTAATAATTAGGAAGCAATGTTCCAATAGAGTATTTTCTTTCTAATTTCAGACACCTAGCTAGACATCATAGAAGGTGTAATAGGAAGAGAAGGAACAAGCAAGCAAAGGGATGAAGGATCACATCTGGATAAGTTCATGATTATTTAATGCCAAGTTAGCCTCTTGCCTCAACCCTCAAATTTCCCCTTGCTGATTCTCAGCAGCAACATCCTAACTTATATTTCTCATGTCCCTAACTTCCCTGCAGGTTACACATCAGGTACACGTCAGGGGCAAGAATGAATAATTTAGAACAGCAATCAGTGAACAACATGCAACTTGAAAGTATTTCCATAGCTGCCCTGCATCCTTAAAGTTCTAATAGCTCTAACAGTAGATGCTCGGAAACCTGATGGACATCTAACCCCACACACCTCTATCACACAGCAATCTTGGAATTCCGCAGGTTAATTATGCACTGGATTTTTTTAAAGTATTTTCATTATTAGTTCATTATTTTCATGTGTCATCTTTTTATGTTGCTGGGTTATGCTGTGTTCTTGTATCAAAAGTAAGAGTAGACTCATAGAATCATAGGATTGGAAGATACCTCTGGAGATCCTCAAGTCTAACCCCTGCTAAAAGCAAAATGCAGGACAATGTAGCACTTTAAAGACTAACAAGATGGTTTATTAGATGATGAGCTTTCGTGGGCCAGACCCACTTCCTCAGATCAAATAGTGGAAGAAAGTAGTCACAACCATATATACCAAAGGATACAATTAAAAAAATGAACAAATATGAAAAGGACAAATCACATTGCAGAACAGAAGGGGGATGCGGGGGGGGGGGGGTGGGAAGGGGGAGGAAGGAAGGTAAGTGTCTGTGAATTGCTGATATTAAAGGTAGGGAGAGTGGGATGTTTGTGAGTTAATGGTATTACAGGTGATAATTGGGGAAACTGTCTTGGTAATGGGTGAGAAAGTTCAAATTCTTGTTAAGTCCTTGTTGGCAAGTGTCGAATTTTAACATGAATGACAGTTCAGAGGATTCCCTTTCAAGTGCAGATGTAAAAGGTCTTTGTAGCAGAATGCAGGTGGCTAAGTCATTTAGAGAGTGTCCTTTCTGGTTAAAGTGGCAAGAAACTGTTTTCTCTTTGTGATCTTGTCTGATATCTGTTTTGTGGGTATTAATCCTTTGGCGAAGTGTCTGAGATGTTTGTCCAATGTACATAGCAGACGGACACTTTCGGCACATGATAGCATAGATTATATTTCTAGATGCGCAGGAATATGTGTTCTTGATCTTATAACTCACTTGGTTAGGTCCAATAATGGTATCAGCAGAATGAATATGTGGACAAAGCTGGCAACGGGGTTTGTTGCAAGGGAAGGTACCAGGGCTGGTACCAGATAAATCTCAACTACCCACCCAGAGAAATAAAAAAGCAAATTGAAAGAGCCAGACGAATACCTAGAAACCACCTACTTCAAGACAGACCCAAGAAAACCAACACTAGAACACCACTTGTCATCACCCACAACCCCCAACTTAAACCTGTCCAACACATTATCAATAAACTACAGTCTATATTGGAACAGGATACCATACTCAAAGAGGCTCTGGGAGACAGACCCATAGTCTCCTATAGACAACCACCTAACCTCAAGATGATTCTTACCAACCACCACAGGACATACCACACTAATACCAACCCTGGTGCTACATTGTCCTGCATTTTGCTTCAACTACCCCAGACTAACACGGCTACATTTCTATCACCCTGCTAAAAGCAGCATGGTATTTAGGAACATGTGATTTACCTCCTCTACTCCATTCATTATCATGGGACCTGCATTATACTCCCTCTTATTTGCATATTTTTCTAAATGAAGGAGTCCTAATCTCTTCACTCCCTCTTCAAACTGAAATCATTCCATGCCTTGGAGCATTTCCATTGTTCTTCTCTGCTCTCTTTTCCCATCTTCTCAGATCCAAAAGCAACTTCAAACCTTAAAAACTTTGCTCCTTTTCCATTTTCTGCTTTACATTTGATTTAAGGAGGACCTAAAGTCCTGGTTTACACCATTTTGAAATAACAAGTGGAGCATCCACACTACCAAGACCATTATTTTGAAATAAGGGGATGTTTTTTTCAAAAGAATAACTCCTGCTTTCCATAAGAAATAATGCTTATTTCAAAATAGCAGTAATGTGGATGTCCTTACTACTGTTTTGAAATAACTACTCTCTAGAGTCATTCAAAGTAATTAACTCCCCAGTGTTTCCTGGGGCTCTAAGTCAAGGTAGCATGTCCCCATTAAGGGAGTCTGCCTTGGACTAATTTTGAGGCTTCCCTGTAGTGTAGATATGCTATTGTGGAATAGTTCTTTTGGAAGTTATTAAATACTAATTTCCTCATGGGGACATGCCTAAAAAGGTAGTAAAAAATGTGCAAACCATGATGGTGAAAGAATGGAGAGCTAAGGGGGCAAACTGAGGGGAAGCAGAAGGAACTGGAGAAAGTGAGATACAAAGATGACTGAGGGGTTGATGATGGAATTTGGAGAAGACCTGAAAAGAGGACACATAGGAGGAAAGTGAATAGGAAAACAGAGTGGTGAAGGAGTGCATTTTGATCAACCTGAATAGTTGGGAAAAGGAAAGCTGGGAGGAGAAACTGGCCTGTAGAGAAATGCAAACTTCAGGAGGTTGTCATGAAATGGGATGTATGCACAAACTAAGTAAGCTAAAGCTTAGTTCCTCAGAAAATGAGGGGCCTCCAAATAAAAAAAATACTTAGTTGCATCCTTGCTCATGTAGCAAGGTATATGCAAATATGAAAATTATTATTTTTATTTTCATTATCTTTTCTGTTAAAATAATGCAAATTGTTTTTGGTAATGCTATAGGGCCTCAGCATGTCTTATTCCATCCCTGGGGTTGTAATGTGAGGGAATGGGTGCTTCTCTCCATATCTCCCACATATAGTCCGTAATAGACAAGACCACCTCTGGCAGGCTTCTAGAACTGGAGTACTCCTAATTTTTATTTTTAGAGATATTCTGAAGTTGAGTTTACATTCATCATTGAGGGAACCTATCCCAGAAGAGCAGTATGGTAGCTCTTCCTCATTCTGTACAGGAGATAACTCCATTCTGTAGTCTTTGGGGTCTTGCTTTACAGCAAAAAATCCTGATTATTAGCAGAAAAAGAGATAATCATGCTCAGGCTGAATTGTGAAACCGGTCAGTTAAAAAATTGCTAACTAAGGAGTGACTGATGTTAAAATTAGAAGTGATAATCCTGCTTGGGACTGATAAGGACCCAAATCCTTATCTCCATTGCTGGTAGACAGCTCTGTGTCCGAGAGGATTAACTGAACAATTTCATTTTAGCAACCTAAGCCTGAAAAGTATCCCGTAATATAAAATGCTCGCTCTCTCTCTCTCTCTCTCTCTCTCTCTCTCTCCTCAGATAATACAAGGGCATACAGTCACTTAAGTGCCAGATTTGTGCAGTTATTGTCACATCTACCAAGCACCAACATCTTAAAAACCTGGTGGAACCACTAACGCTGAACAAACACCTGTGAGGATTTCATCACATCCTACTTTCACCCTCTCAGTAACTTTTGAGAAACAAAACTCTTTAAAAATCTGCTTTGAATATGCCATGTGCTGTATTGTCTTTAAGTTGCACAGCAAACCCATGATAAACAGTATATTCATGGGTCTTTAATAGAATTTTTCCATCCAAATGAAGGACAAATTAGGATCCTCTTCCCTGGATACTGCCAAATCACTTCTGCCAGAGATGGTATCCCGGGGCTTATAAAAACACTCCTCAAAAGTCTTATTTTTGCCTTTAAATGGATAGAATCCCCCAATAGGCATTTTATTTTAATGCTACTACTAATAAATAATGATAATCCCCTAGCTCTTATACAGTACTACAGTTAATTTGTATTGTATTACAATAGTACTGAGAAACCCCAATCAGGACTGAAGTCTCACTGGAGCATGGACCACTTACGTATGAAAAGACAACCCTTGTTCCCAAGAGCTTTCAAGCTAATGTAAAACAAGAGAGAGAAAGAGACGGATTGTAATAATGCATATAGCTGTTTACATTAGCTATATGTGAAATTCACTGGTTTCAGGATGTCAAATTTGTGTTTATTAAATTATGATATTGGTAAAAATAACATTGATATTACTATTACCTACTCTCACCTTCCATCAGCTGGCAACTCTCTGTATTGATTCTGTACCAGGCACTTCCTGCCAGCATTATTCTCCAGGCCCATAGTAGTCTACTGCTTCTGCAGACCCATCTCTACAAGTGGGCCGCTTCCCTTCAGGGTACATAAAGAAATTCCAGAAGAGGGACCTGAGGTTAAGTCTTCAGTTCCAACTTGAAGTTCAGTAATCATTGCCCCTTAGCAGTGAGGAATATGCAGCTCCATTCCTGTCAAATTTGGAATGAGAACGCAGGCCCTTTAGGTTCTAGCTCAGGGACCCTGCCTTTAGGCAGCTAAGGGATGCTTCTTAAAAACCCTTGCTACTTTCCTAGGCTGCTTCTGTCTCTTGCCTTCTTGGAGATGCTTGGTTTGTCTATATTGCAAACAAACACTTGCAGGTGGCACGTGCCAGCTGACTTGGATCCGAGGGTCACAGGCTGATGGACTATAAAACAACAGCATAGACTTCTGAGTTCAGGCTGGAGCCTATAGCCCAGACTCCAGTCTAGATCCAAATTTCTACACTGCCATTAAACAACAGTTTAATTTAACAGCTCTATCTGCCAGAGGATGTAGTGAAGGCTAGAATTTTAACAGAGTTCAAAAAAGAGCTAGATAGATTCATGGAGGTTAAGTCTATCACTGGCTATTAGCCAGGATTGGTAGGAATGGGATTCCTAGCCTCTGTTTCCCTGGAAGTGGCAGATGGGGGAGGGATCACATGAGGATTACCTGTTGTGTTCCCTCCTTTTGGGGCATCTGGTATTGGCCACTATCGGCAGATAGGATACTGAACTAGATGGACCTTTCATCTGACCTAGTATGGCTGTTCTTATGTTCTAACTTTGCAGCCCAAGTCCTCTGAGCCTAACTCAGATGACACTACAATATTTACACTTACAAAGAAAAAAAAATCCTCTTATCCATATAATAACACAAGCACGACGAATACTATGTAAGATTTTCTATTAAGAAATATAAACATGAATTGATTGGAAGGAAAGGGAAATACAAATAGGACATGCAAAAATACTTGGAACAGATTCTGAAATCCTTACTCCATATGCCACACATAGTTTCATTGAATTTAGTGAGAGAATCCAAGGAATACATGGCTACAAACTTGGAGTAATGGTCTCAGAATCTGCCTCTATATGAATAGTAATATCTCTGTCCATGCTACTTGTCCAAATAAACAGAATTATTAAGAAAATCTTAATATACAGATGAAAGTTGAGTCATCAAGAATGAATCCTTCATTGAATTCTTATTCCTCTTATTTATCTGAGAGTTTGTGCATCTGTCTGTCTGTCCATCCGTGCATCCATCTGTGAGTTCATTTGTTCAAGTACTCCTCCTAAACAGTAAGAGCTAGAAGCACCAAATTTGGTATGCAGCTTCCTTTTACCCTAACTTACAGCAAGGTCAGGGTCTGGTCATTCCAGAAAAATGTGATGTGCTTGGAATAGGATTGCTTTTCCATAAGCAGTAATGACGGGAGGAGGGGGCGTGGAGGGAGGAAGCCATACAAGAAAGATTGGCCAGCTAAGGCCAAGACTCTATATGTTGCTAGCCACGGGCCCAGGTAAGTAGCCCCTTGTTGCAAACCTGTCCCCCTTGCCCTTAGCCATAATGCCGGATGGGGGTTGGGAGCCCAGAGGATCCACAGACCAGGGGCCAGGCATCAGAGGCCTGTCCTTCATCTCCCCAAGAAACTGCAGGCCAGGGCCATGCAGTAGAGCATCCCCCATACCCCAGACAAACTGGATGCTGAGGCTGGCCAGCACAGCTCTCTCCTCCAGAGGAGCGGGTGTCCAGGGCCTGCAGCCCCAGCCCTCTTTTTGTCCCCCACCCCTCCAGAGAAGCGCATTGAATCACAACAGAAATGATGCTCCTGAATGACTGGGGTTCATTCCCATATTCAGCAATTTCAGTAAAAATGGCTTGATTTTTAGAGGTGCTGACAACTTGTAGCTTCCACTGATGTCAATGGGATTTTGGGTGCTCAGTACCTCAGGAAAAAAACAGGCCAAATATATTTAGATACTTAATATGTTAAATTGAGAAGATGATTTTTGTAAGCTCAGTTTGAAAAGATGCTGACTTCCTCTATTACTCGAGTGTGCTCTACCCCCACTCCACCCTGCCCCTCAAGTCCCACACCCCTCCTCTTCCCACCTTCACCCCACCCTTTCTCCCAGCTCCCCAATCATGCCCTGCCTCTGCTTCTCCTCCGAACCCCAGCACATGCTGAATGTTGCTGAACAGATGACTGCAGTGGGCAGAAAGTGCTTGGAAGGCAGAGGAAGAGTTGATCGGTTAGGTCACCGGTGGTCAGAAGGCCCTGAAGGAAAGGAAAGGCACTGATCCATGACCTACTTTTTTTGTTGTTCAACATGTGCACCAGTCACAGAGCACCCATGGGGTCAACACTTATGTTTGATAATGTGTTCCCAACTCATTTGGGTGTTTGGTAAAATCTCATGCTGAGGAGCTTAATTTTATTATTATTAAGAGTCTGTTCTGATAATGCTTCACAGCTTAAACTTTTGTAGAACTGTGCGTTTTTAAGAATGATGAAGAATAATCATATTTGTGAGATAAATATATGAAAAAGTAGCCAAAAAAAGCTAGAAGAAAATGGTCTGAACCTGTACTGATAGGAGGTGTGATTTAACATGGATATAAGTCTGCGTATTAAAGAGAAGCTGAAACTGTATTGTCTAGTGTTGGCGGTAACAGTGATGAACTCATCCAGATGAACTTTTCCACTTAACAGTAATTGATCCTTACTTACTCTTTCCTTACTCAAGATTTCTGAGACCTATCTGGTGGATAAGTGATCCCTGCTAGCCGACAATTGAAATAGACAAGACTGACAGAGGGAAGGAAGGGAAACAGTGCCACCAAATGTCAATATTGCTTGCTTGTGTTACTTATGTTCCTATGGCAGGTCAACAGAAGATCCAGAAATAGACGGAAGTCTCTTGAGTCTTGGTCCAGTGCCCTCTCTAAGGTGCATGCCTTATTTAATCTGATACAGTGCTGATAGTGATTTATTGTGTGGATATAGTTACGGAAGGATATTTGGCACAGCTCCAAATGTGTAATTTTAGTAAAACTGATGTTTCCTAGGTGTTTTTAAAATACATTGTACAGTTTACAAACAGTATTTAGGTACATAATTGCCACTAATGGAATCATTTGAGGATCTGGATCTACATAATTTAGAAGCTGATGTCTCAGACTATGCCTACACTGAAGAACTATTTTGGGATACCGGAAGTATCCTGAAATAGCTATTCCATGTCTTTTGGGAAAGCCTGTTATTTCAAAATATAACGGGCTTGCTAGTCCAACATCCCTGTAAACCTCATTCCACGAAGATTAAGGGACATTTTGGAATAGCACTCTATTACATAGTTCAAATTGCATAGCTTATTTCAAGATAAGGGTGCAGTGTAGATGCACCCTCATTGAAGAGACCATGTCCTTCTGTTCCTAGTAATAGAAGTCTTGTCTTTATCTGAAGGATCCTCATATATTGTCAGTTGACAAAACTAAACTGTTTGCATCTACTATGTAAATAATAGACATAGCAAGTAAGCTTTAAATTAGATTAATGAGATTTTTATTAAAGATATTTTTATGTTTTTATTATTATTAATGCTCAAGTACTGATTTGTAATCACCATACCTAATCAGAACATGTAAATTACCAAGACAACCCAATCAGGATAGTTCTGTGTTGTCTTAGCTTGCCAGGAGTAGGGGTAAACAGCTCCAAAACTTAATAGAAACACAAACTGCAAAAGTCTATACAATTTACAGGCAGAACAAGGGAGAGAGAAAGTGAATTAGAGTCCCAGGAGAGTTTGAGGGACTGTGAAATAATGATAAAGCTTCATCACAGCAGGCAATGGCACACAAACTGAGTGTTTTTTGTAAAGGAGGGAAAGCTGTCTGGATGCATGGTGAGAGAAATGCAGGACACTAAGGAATAGTAATCAAGCCTTGCAACCTAGTTTGATTGAAGAGAGACTGCCTGGTGGTAAAGCAGGAAAGGAATTCATACTGATGCTAGCACAGGTCAGTTAGGTCAAAGATAAATAGCAGTTTATATATGCCGCAGAAGGCCAGAACCAGTCCATGGTGTTCTGAATGGCAAACAGTATCTTTAATAGAGTAAGGAAAACTTAAACAAGAAGGAACTAGCCTGTCATAAGTAATAGGAGTTATTTTTCAGGAAATGACAGGAGAGGTCTCAGAAGACTGGAGAAGGGATAACATCATGCCCATCTTTAATTGGAGGGAAATTAGGAACAAGGGAACTATATACCAGTTAATCTAACTTCAATACCTGAGAAGTTACTAGAGTAATCCATAAAATACTGAATTTGTTAATACCTGGAGGATGATAACTAGCAGCCAGTATGGCTTAACTAAGAACAAATCATGTCAAACCAGCTTGATTTCCTTCTCTGACAGGTTAACTGGTTTGTGGATAAGGGGACTACTATGTAATATACCTGGGCTTCAGCAAGGCTTTTGACACAGTCCTACCGAATATTCTGATAAGTAAGCTGGAGAAATGCGGTCTGGACAGAGATAACAGTAAGTAGATACAGAATTGAGTACATAACCACAAACAAAGAGTAACTATTAGTGGAAGGATGTCAAATTGGAGGGAGGTCTCAGCTGGGGCACGGGATCTGTTTTGGATCTGATGTTGTTTGACATCTTTTCTAGTGACCTTGATATAGGAATAGAGAACATATTGATCACATTTGCACATGGCACATTTGCAGATGTGGGGTAGCTAAAATTGGGGTGATAGAGCTAAAATTCAAGGGGATCTTGGTAAATTGGAGAACTGAGCTGTAGACAACAAAATGAAATTTAACAAAGATACATTAACATGCTACATGTAGGGAAGAAAAAAAAAACAAATGCACAGTTGCAGAATTATACAAGAACAAAATGAAATACCATAACATAAGAACTAGGGAGTCACCAAATGAAATTAATAGGCAGCAGGTTTAAAAAACAAAGAGAAGGAAGTATTTCTTCACACAATGCACAGTAAACCAGTGGAGCTCCCTGCCCAAGGACAGTGTGAAGCCCAAGACTTTAACAGGGGGAAGTTCTTCAAAAAAGAAGTAGATAAATTCATGGAGAATTATTCCATGAATGGCTATTAGGATGGGAAGGGATGGTGCCCCTAGCCTCTGTTTGTCAGGGTCAGGAATAGGCAACAGAGGGATAGATCACTTGATAATTACCTGTTCTGTTAATTCCCTCTGGAGAACCATCTAGCATTGGTCACTGTTGGAAGACAAAAGACAGGACTATGTAGCACTTTAAAGACTAACAAGATGTTTTATTGGGTGATGAGCTTTCATGGGCCAGAACCACTTCCTCAGATCAAATTGTGGAAGAAAATTGGATCTGAGGAAGTGGGTCTGGCCCACGAAAGCTCATCACCTAATAAACCATCTTGTTAGTCTTTAAAGTGCTGCATAGTTCTGTCTTTTGTTTCAGCAAGACCAGACTAACACAGCTACATCTCTATTACTGTTGGAAGACAGGATTCCTGGCTTACTGGGCTAGATGTACATTTGTTCTGACCTCGTATGGGAGAAAACCGGCTTTGCAGCAGCACTGCAGAGAAGGATCTGGGAACTGAGGTGAATCACATCCTCAATATGAGTCAACAATGCAATGTAATTGCAAAAAAAAAAGTAAATGCAACTTTAGGCTGCATTAACAAAGCAAATCATGGGAGGGAATAGTACCATTCTATTTGGTATTGGTTAGACATCAGTAAGAGTACTGAGTCCAATTTTGGTCACCAGTATATGAAAAGGATGTAAAGAAAGGGAAGGGATCTAGAGGTGAGTGGCAAAGATGGTCAAAGTGATGGAGTGCAAGCCATATGAGCATAGGCTAAAAAGGAAGGTTAAAGGGAAGACATGGTCGTAGTTTTAAAACATTTTGCTATGAAAAAGATTCAGAACAATTGTTCTCTTTTGCTACAGGAGGGCAGAACAAGACAATGGATTCAAACTACGACATAACAGATTTAGATTAAATCTCAGGAAAAACTTGCTAACTGCAAGAATAATAGGTCAATGGAACAAACTGCATAGAGAGGTTGTGGCAGTTTTTCTTCTGGAGCTTTTCAAAAAGAGTCTGGATAGCCATCTGTCTTGAATGAATTAGACACAGCAAATCCAGTAAGGATGACCTTTACAGCATCTTTTAGCTCTTGATTTTAACACTGAATTTGCTCTACAAATTTGAGAAAGCAGTTATTGTATCTCATGATGCCTGATATGCAATATACTTTAGTACTCTTAAGGGAATTCTGTGCCAAAAAATTAAGAATTCCACACACAATATTTTAAAATTCTACAAAATTCTGCATATGTTATATGTCAAAATAACACAATATAATCACATCACTTCAATTATTTTGATAATTTATTTTAAAATGCCTCTCAGCAAGTATGTCTGTAACAATACAGACAACAAAAAAGTATTTTTGACAAACAGATTTTGTATTAATCATATTACCACCTGTATATGATGCTAGAGTGATGAAGAGGGCATACCCACTCCTGTTCCCTGATCTAGGTGTGGGGCAAGCCAGCTGAGCCTAGCAGGATCCAAATATGGAGGGGCTTAGTGTGGCAGGATCCTGGTATAGGATCTGAGTGGAGCAATCTGAAGGTGAGTGGGTTGGTGGGACTCCAGCTGTGTGGGGGATCTGGATGCATAGGGTTTTGTTGGGGGAGGGAGAGTTTGTTTCAGGTATAGAAGATATGGGATGAATGGAGAGGTGCAGGTGAAGGTGGTTAAGGATCAACACTGGGCTTCTGAGTTAATGGGGCACAGCGGAGGGGGGCAGTGGAGTCTTGGGCTATGGCTACACTGTAGCCTTCTTGTGGAAAAACATATGCAAATGAAATACAGCATGGAATATCGCTGCACTTCATTTGCATAAGTAATGAGCAACTGTTTTTGCGCAAAAGACTTTTGAGCAAAAACAAGCAGCGTAGACAGCTCATTTTTTGTACAAAAAAAACCTTTTGCACAAGAACTGTTCTTTCTCATTTTTGCACAAAACAGCTGTTCATTAATTATGCAAATGAAGCACAGCGATATTCCACTCCACGCTTCATTTGCATATGCTTTTCCGCAAGAAGGCCACAGGATAGCCGTAGCCTAGGTGATGAAGGAGTGAGGTTTGCATGGTGAGGGTTTGGGTGCAGCTATTTGTGGCTCAGTGGGATGGGAATCCAGGTATGGGGCATTTTGTGGCCCAATACATCTCCAGGGGAGTCATTAGACAAAGGCAGGTGTTAGTAATGGCAGATTCAATCATTAGAAACATAGGGTATGTCTACACTACCCTCCTAGTTCGAACTAGGAGGGTAATGTAGGCATACCGCACTTGCAAATGAAGCCCGGGATTTGAATTTCCCGGGCTTCATTTGCATAAGCGGGGAGCCGCCATTTTTAAAACCCCACTGGTTCGAACCCCGTGCAGCGCGGCTACACGGGGCACGAACTAGGTAGTTCGAACTAGGCTTCCTAGTTCGAACTACCGTTACTCCTCGTGAAATGAGGAGTAACGGTAGTTCGAACTAGGAAGCCTAGTTCGAACTACCTAGTTCGTGCCCCGTGTAGCCACGCTGCATGGGGTTCGAACCAGCGGGGTTTTAAAAATGGCAGCTCCCCACTTATGCAAATGAAGCCCGGGAAATTCAAATCCCGGGCTTCATTTGCAATTGCGGTATGCCTACATTACCCCTCTAGTTCGAACTAGCGGGGTAGTGTAGACATACCCATAGATAACAGGGTTTGTGATGACTCAGAAAACTGTATGGTGACTTGCCGGCCTGGTGTGAAGGTTGTGGATTTCTCAAGACATTTATTTAGACTTATGTGTCGTGCTGGGAAGGAGCCTGTGGTTGTGGTACATGTAGGTACCAATGACGTAAGCAAGAGTAGGAGAGAGGTTCTGGAGGGCAAATTTAAGTTGCTATGAAAGAGATTGAAATCCAGGACCTCTATGGTAGCATTCTCTAAAATGCTTCCAGTTCTACACACTAGATCAAGAAGTAGGCAGAGCTTCAGAGTCTCAATGTGTGCATGAGATGATAGTGTAGAGAGGAAGGGTTTAGATTTATTAGGAACTAGGGAAACTTCCTGAGCCTATACAGGAATGATGGGCTCCACCTAAACGAAAATGGAACCAGACTGCTGGCATTTAACATTAAAAAAGTTGTATAGCAGTTTTTAAACAAAGGGCTGGGGGAAAGTCAACAGGTGCGGAGGATCACATGGATTGGACAGAGATATCTCTTAGGCTATCTCTACACTCCAGAATTTTTCTGGGATACCTCTGGTATCCCAGAAAAACTCTGCTGCATGCAGGGAATACATCTGCTCTTCCAACATTTTTTTTGGAAGAGCAGACATGCTTTTTCGGCATCCCTGTAAACTTCGTTTTGTGAGGAAGAAGGGATGTTCTGAAAACAATTTTTTTTTTCAACATTTGGCCCAGTGTAGTGTCAGAAAAGCCTCTTATGAAAAAAGAAGCAGAAAAAGCTACCCAAAATGTGGTTTGCAATTTGTGTAGCTTTTTCCGGAAGAACAGTGTAGTGTAGACATAGCCTTAGAGGAGGGTCTGTTAATAGAGTTGCTCTATGTTCTAGTCAGGAGGAGAGGATGGAAGTATGGATCAGATCAGATGAGACACATTGAAATGAAAAAGAGTCTAACACATCAGGAAATAGCAGACAGATTAACAGTGACAAATTTTTAAAGTGCTTATACACAAAAGTCTAAATAATAAAATGGGTGAACTTGAGTACCTAGTTTTAAAGGAGTATATTGATATACTAGGCATCACAGAAACTTGATGGAATGAGGACGATCAATGGGACACAGTCATACCAGGGTACAAAATACATTGGAAGGATAGAACAGGTTGTGCTGGGTATGGGGGAGGAGGGGGAGGGAGTGGCACTATACATGAAAGAGAATGTAGAAGCAAATGAAGTAAAAATCTTAAATTAGGCTAAATGTTCTATAGAATCTCTATGGATAGTAATTCCATGCTTCTATAATAAGAACATAGCAGTACAGATATATTATCAACCACCTGATTAGGACAGTGATAGTGACTATGAAATGCTAAGGGAGATTAGAGAGGCTATCAAAATAAAAGACTCAATAATAGTGGGGGATTTCTGGGTGCATGTCACCTCAGGATGTGAGACAGAGATAAAATTTCTTGATACCTTAAATTACTGATTCTTGGAGCAGCTGATTCTGGAACCCACAAGGTGAGAGGCTATTATTGATTTAGACCTAAGTGGAGTGCAGGATCTGGTTCAAGAGGTAAATGTAGCTGGAGCACTTGGAAATAGTGACCATAACGTAATAAAATTTAACATCCCTGTGGTAGGGAAAACACCTCATCAGCCCAACACTGTGGGTGTGTCTAGACTACATAGCTCCATTGATGGAGCCATGTAAAATAGTTTACTCGACATAGTCACTGAAGCGGGGATTTAAATAATCCCTGCTTCATTAAAATAAAAATGGCCACCGCACTGTGCCGACAATCAGCTGATCTGGCACAGCGCGGCAGTCTAGACGCAGTGCGGTCAATAAGGGAAGCCTTTGTCGACCACGTCACGTCTAGACTGCCGTGCTGTGCCAAATCAGCTGATTGTTGGCACAGTGTGGCAGCCATTTTTATTTTAATGAAGCAGGGATTATTTAAATCCCTGCTTCATTGACTATGTCGAGAAAACTACTTTACATGACTCCGTCGATGGAGCCATGTAGTCTAGACACACCCTGTGGCATTTAATTTCAGAAAGGAGAACTATAGAAAAATTAGGAAGATAGTTAAACAGACATTAAAAGGTACTGTGACAAAAGTAAAACCTCTGCAAGCTGCATGGAAACTTTTCAAAGACACCATAATAGAGGCCCAACTAAATGTATACCCCAAATTAAAAAACATAGTAAGAAAACCCAAAAAAGTGCTACCATGGCTTAACAACCAAGTAAAAGAAGCAGTGAGAGATAAAAAGACATATTTTAAAAAGCGGAAGTCAAATCCTAGTGAGGAAAATAGAAAAGAGCATAAATTTTGTCAAATTAAGTGTAAAAATATGAGAAGAAAAGCCAAAAAGGAGTTTGAAGAACAGCTAGCCAAAAACTCAAAAAGTAAAATGTTTTTAAATACATCAGAAGCAGGAAGCTAGCTAAACAACCAGTGGGGCCCTTGGACAATCAACTTGCTAAAGGAGCACTCAAAAATGATAAAATCACTGCAGAGAAGCTGAATGAATTCTTTGCTTCAGTCTTCACAGCTGAGATATTGGGAAGATTCCCAAGGCTGAGCCATTCTTTTTAGGTGACAAATCTGAGGAATTGTCCCAGCTTGAGGTGTCATTAGAGGAAGTTTTAGAACAAATTGATAAACTTAACAGTAACAAGTCACGGGGACCAGAAGACATTCACCCAAGAGTTCTGAAAGAACTCATATGGGAAATTGTGAAACTATTAACTGTGGTTCTGTACCTAATGATTGGAAGATAACTAATGTGACGTTAATATTTTAAAAGGGCTCTAGAGGTGATCCTGGCAATTACAGACCGGTAAGTCTAATGTCAGTACTGGGCAAATAACTTTAAACTATATGAAAAGAATAAAAATGCTATACACATAGATTAACATAATTTGTTGGGGGAAAGTCAACAAGGTTTCTGTAAAGGCAAATCATGCCTTACTAATCTGCTAGAGTTCTTTGCGGGGGGTCAACAAACATGTGGACAAGGAGGATCCAGTGTATATAGCATACTTAGATTTCCAGAAAACCTTTGACAAGGTCCCTCACCAAAGCTCTTAAGCAAAGTAAGTTATCATGGATAAGAGGAAAGGTCCTTTCATGAGTTGATAATTGATTAAAAGACAGAAAACAAAGGGTAGGAATAAATGATTATCTGAATGGAGTTATCTGAATGGAGAGAGGTAAATAGTGGGGTCCCCCAACAGTCTGTCCTGGGAACAATCATATTCAACTTATTTATAAATGATTTCGAGAAAGGGGTGGCAAAATTTGCAGATGATACCAAACTGCTCGAGATAGCTAAGACTAAAGCAGACTGTGAAGAGCTTCAGAAAGATTTCAACAAACTAAATGATTGGGCAACATTAAATTTAATGTTGATAAATCTAAACTAATGCATACTGGAAAAAATAATCCCATCTATATGTACAATATGATGGGGACTAATTTAGCTACAAGAGAGAGATCTTGGAATCATTGTGGATAGTTCTCTGAAAACATCCACTCAGTATGTTGTTGCAGTCAAAAAAGCAAATGGAATGTTAGGAATAAATTTAAAAAGGATAGAGAATAGACAAAAAATATCTCTATATAAAACCATGGTACACCCACATCTTGAATACTGTGTACAGATGTGGTCATCTCATTTAAAAAAAGATATATTGGCATTGGAAAAGATTCAAAAAAGGACAACAAAAATTATTAGGAATTTGGAATGGGTCTCATTTGAAGAGAGAGTAAAAAGACTTGAACTTTTCAGCTTAAAAAAGAAAAGACTAAAGGTGATATGATAAAGGTCTAGAAAATCATGACTGGTGTGGAAAAAGTAAATAAGGAAGTGTTATTTACTTATTCCCACAATATAATAACTAGGGATCACCAAATGAAATTAATAGGCAATTAAAACAAACAAAAGTTTTTCTTCACTCAGCACATAGTCAACCTGTAGAACTCCTTGCCAGAGGATGTGGTAAAAGCTAGGACTTGGAGAGTTCAAATAGGAGCGAAATAGATTCATGGAGGTTAGGTCCATTAACCAGTATGGATAGGAATGTTGACTCTAGCCTCTGTTTCTCTGGAGGTGGATGACAGGGGAGGGATCACCTGAGGATTACCTGTTGTGATCACTTCCTCTGAGGCATCTGGTATTGGCCACTGTTGGCAGACAGGATATTGGGTTTGATGGACCATTGGTCTGACCCAGTATGGCCATTCTTATGTTCTTATGTTCCAGGCAGGGTGATCCGAACAGAGGGCATGGAGTTTGTCAGAGTGGGGGTTTGAGTGTTGGGGCTCAGTGGGGAATAGCTTTCTTGTAGGGGTGTGGACTGCATGCAGAAGGATGTGAATCAGGAGGAGAGGAGACTGGATGTCGGGGGGATAGGTGCTAGGAGACAGGTGCCCATACAATGTCTTCTCTCCCCTGCACCTGGGGAGTGAGGGGCAGTAAGTAACAGTGGATGCAGAGCTGCTTTCAGCAGGGAGAGGATCCTGGTGGTGGGTCTGACCTAGCCCTGGCTCCATAAATGGCACATGCATAAAAAGAAGAAATTCCATCCCCCCCACAGCCCAGCCAGGTCTTGTAGCAGGAGCCCAGAACATGGTTGGAACCACCAATCAGCTAGTTGCCAGTCCTGCCCCTCCCTGGCTCCTGGCCGATTGTGGTAGTGAGCAGGAGAGGGAGAGAGCAAATCTCCACCCCCTGAAGAGGTGATTTGCTACTTCCTTGTCTGCTTCCAATACCTGAACCCAATGTGTACCTCCTCCTGGGACCACTGCCCAGGATGGGCACATGAATCAATTTTTCTGCAAGGAAAATAAATTCATGGAATCATAGGACTGGAAAGGCACCTTGAGCAGTCACCAGTCAAGTCCCCTGCATTGATGGCAGAATTATCTACACTAACATTTGTCAAACGGATTTATGGCCTCTGGAGGTCCACTAAGGAACTCCAAGGAATCTGTGGGCCCCATTGATCAACTCCTCCCCTACTTCCCTACCTCTTTTACCTCCTTCCCTCTCCCAGAGATAAGGCAGGCTCTCTGCCTGCCTGTAGCCAGACAGGAAACCCCCCCCCCCCGCCCGTAACATCCATTTTTGCTTGCCTGGAGCACCCAGGGCATAGATAGAGCAGTAAAATCAGCATAATCTTTGAAGCCTTAACAGAAGGCCCGGATATGCTGGCTGCTGTGACCCTGGATGGCTGTAAACAGAGATACGCCAATTGCTGACCAAGAGGCTGCCAAGGAGTGCCTTTGACTGAAACCTATATTGATACGAACACACACTATTCGGGGGGAGGAATCTCCCGCCCAGTAAAAAAATGTCCAGTACTCACAGTTTAGTTATCTCTTTTGGAAGTGTAAATTAAGTTGAAACTCCCTTGTAAGAACTGGCGTCACAAAGACGGACCAACACAATTTGGCATCTTAGATAAGAAAGAGTATACGGGCCCCTATGGGTATAAAGATGGGTCCAGCAACACACTCACTCTGAGCGTCAATCTACCATCTATCTGCTGGTCGGGTTAGGTGATTGGCTTCCCGAGGTTCCACGGGGATGCCCACCTCATATTCGTCTTTTCTAGGAATTGAGGGACCGGCCATGGCCTGATACGCTGGAGTCAAGAGGCACAGAAGGGGGTAAAAATTGTACTTGGATGTGGTCCTTTGCCTTAAGTGTACACGTAGATTTAGAGCTCGGGTGTAACACACACACACACACACACACACACACACACACACACACACACACACTGCCCTGACCATCGGCTGACACTGCCCTGGTTCCACATGACTCCCAAAAACCAGCCAGGAGGTCCTAGTGCAGCCAGGGAGGTTCCACATGCTGCCCCTGTCCAAGCGCTGTCTCTACAGCTCCCATGGACTGGAAATTGCAACTAATGGGAGCTGCAAGTTAGGCACCTGGAAGGGAGGGCAGCATGTAGAGCCTCCCTTGCCACCCATACACCTAAGGTCCTCAGGGACATGGATTGCTAGTAGCTACAATAAACACATCTGGGACCCTGCACCAGAATCCCTCTCCCATACCTCAAGAGCCTGCCCCAGCAAAGAGTCCCCTCACATAGCCAAACTCCATCCCAGAGCCTTCACCCCACACCCCAACCTCCCACTTCCCAGCCACAATCTCTTTCCTGCATCCCAAACCCCTCATCCTTGGCCGTATCCCAGAGCCTGCACTCATAGATGGAGTTCTCACTCCACTCCCACAACCCAATGCCCTGCCCATAATGGTAAATGTGAGTGAGAGTGGGGGAAAGCAACAGTGAGGGGGAACCTTAGAGCACAGACAGAGTAGTGGGTCCCCCAAAAGTGTAAATCAAAATGGAGGTCCTTGGATCGCTAAAGTTTAGTAACTGCTGATCTAGATTATCCCTAGCAGGTGTTTGTCTAACCTTCTTTTAAAAATCTTCAATGATGGAAATTCATCAACCTCGCTAGGCAATTTATTCCAGTGTTTAACCACCTGGACAGTTAGGAAGTTTTTCCTAATGTCTAGCCTAAACTACCCCGGCCCAGTTTAAACCCATTGCTTCTTATCCTATCATCAGAGGTTAAAAACAATTTTTCTCCCTCCTCTTTGTACCACACTTTTTTGTACTTGAAAATTGTTGTGTTTCCTCTCAGTCTTTTCCACACTAAACAAATCCAATTATTTTCATCTTCCCTCATAGGTCATTTTTCTAGGGGGCTGTGTCTACACTGGGCCACTTATTCCGGAAAATCAGCCGCTTTTCCGGAATAAGCTGCAAGCTATCTGCACTGGCCCTTGAATTTCCAGAAAAGCAACGATGCTCTACGGTACAAAATCAGCCACTATTCTGGAAAAGCTACGCTGCTCCCGCTCGGGCATAAGTCCTTATTCCGGAACACTGTTCCGGAAAAGGGCCAGTGTAGACAGCCCAGTAGTCTTTTCCGGAAAAAAACCCCGATCGTGAAAATGACAATCGGGGCTCTTTTCCAGAAAAGCGCGTCTACATTGGCCACAGATGCTTTTCCGGAAAAAGGGCTTTTCCGGAAAAGCAGCCTGCCAATGTAGACGCTCTTTTTCCGGAAATACTTATAACGAAAACTATTCTGTTTTAAGCAGTTCCAGAAATTCATGCCAGTATAGACACAGCCTAGATGTTTAATCATTTTTGTTGTTCTTCTCTGGGCTTTCTCCCCTCCCCAATTTGTACACATCTTTCCTGAGATGTGGTACCCACAATTGGACACAATACTCAAGTTGAGGCCTAATCAGCATAGAGTGTAGCCAAAGAATTACTTCTTGCGTCTTGCTTACAACACTCCTGCTAATATATCCCAGACTGATGTTTGCTTTTTTTGCTACAGTGTTACACTGCTGATTCATCTGTAGTTTGTGATCCACTACAGCCTCCAGATCCCTTTCTTCAATACTTAGGCAGTAATTTCCAAATGTGTATGTATGCAACTGATGGTGTCTTCCTAAATGGAGTATTTCACATTTGTCCTTATTGAATGTCATCCTCTTTACCTCAGACCATTTCTTCAGTTTGTCCACATCATTTTGAATTATAATCCTGTCCCCCACAGCATTTTTTATCCCTTCCAGTTTGGTATCATCCATAAACTTTATAAGTGTACATGCTCTGCCATTATCTAAATCAGTGATCTCCAATGTGGTGCCTGCGGGCGCCATGGCGCCTGCCGGGGCATTTATGTGCACCCGCCTAGTGACCAGGGCTGGCCCGAGCCATTCTTGCACCCTGGGCCCCAAGCGCCCAGCGCATGCACGGCCCCTATCCTTGCACATGGCGCATGCACGGCCCCGCCCCCGCCAGGCAGCCCCAAAAGATTTAAATTTAAATCATTGATAAAGATATTAAACAAAACTGAGCCCTCCTGGATGCCATTGATTACACCCTTCTGGCATGAGTGTTAATCCATCAATTTACTCTAAAGGAATTCCACATGTGCTCGGATGCTTCTCAGCCTAGCCACCTCTTTCTTTAGCTCTCCTACCTACTTCTTGGCAGATTCCAGCAACAGGCCACTTTCACACTGGCTAGTTACCCTAGCTTTGCTTTCTGTGAATTGGAAATGCAAGCTACTGTGTCTGAAAATCCACACCAGGATCTGGGCAGAGATTTCAATATCTAAATTCACTATTTGGATAGAGACAGAAGAGGAGACAGGATCAGCATTGGCCCAGGCAATATATCCCTTCCTCTTCATAGAAATTATATTATGTCTCCCTCCCACAATTTCCCTCTCAAACGCCCCCATTTGCTAGTTCCCCTTGGTGGTTTAGCTTCTGGCTTTTAAGGCCTTTTCTCCTAGATCAACCATGCCTCCTCCCTTTTAATCTCATAGTGGAAGAGTGATCACAAGGCTAATTGAGAGTGATCAAAGATGTTCAGGGATTAGCCTGGGAACAAAATCTCAAGCAGTCCCCAGATACACACACCCAATTGACCCTGTAATTTAAATGACCTGAAAGAGAAAAAAAAATACCAGTAGCCAAAAAAACCTCACTCACCCCAAGATTAATACTTGCACCTTGTTCATTCAATAGAGGGATTTCCTTCTCCCCCTCTCAAACTCCCATTTCCCACTTCTATCGGGGATATTATTTTTAAGCACATGGAAGTTTAGTTAGGCAATTTTGAAAATACCAGCCTGGGTGCTTAAAATTAGGAGATTTTCATAGGTGGCAGATTTTCATAAGTGAGAGATTTGTATAACTACACAACTAGCTGCATCTTTAAGCACCAGAAATATGAGCTGCTCTGTAGTGCAATCATTCTTGAGTGGCGAACTTGGCCCACCAAGAAATGAGTGACTTTTAAGGTTAGTTCTCTGGGATCATTGTAACTGTGCTGTAAGCTTCCAGCTTTCCCACCAGATGGCAATCTTTCACTATTTTACAACTCATTGCTGAAGTAATAAGTCAAAAAAGAACCTATTCTCTCTTACCTGTTTTCTGAAACAGCAGGCAAGAGCACCAAGGGTAATTAATGCACGATTTCTCTGTTAAAAAAGGAAAGAAATTTCTGCAATAGATGAGCTCAGATACATCTCTCAGTAGCAACATTAAAAAGTAAATTCTGACCTGCAGAATCTTAGTATTCAGATACATTCTGATAATGTCTCCCCCTTCTTGAAACAGACTTTGTTATATCATGGTTACTTAGAAGCAGAATTCAATACTTATATATTAAATCGCTCTTTAAAGTTTGTTCTCCCAAGTGATTACTAAACTGTGTAACTAGCTCAGGAATACTGCCATGCAGCAGAGAGGTAGGGTGGCCATATTTCCTTATACTGAATACAGGACACCTCACAAATTTACTTGTATTCAAGTGAGTTCAATGGCAATCAGAACTATGCACTACAAATATTCAAATTAACATCAAGTTGTCTGAGCCCCTGTGAAAGAAATACTGTGTTGCTGGAGTCCTGTTATTAGCCTTCCTATCTTTAAGGTTTAGATCATGGTGTATGTGTTAGGCTCCTCTAACATTCCTGTTGCTTCCAACTAATCCCTTTCCATCCTTTCCCCTTTTTTGAACTGCATTGCATACAACTCCCCTGTTGTCTTCCTCTTTATGTTGCTGTTATCTACCACCCATCTAAGGTCAGATCTATACTAGGGGGCAACATTGAACTTGAGTTGCGCAACTTGTGCAACGTAAAAAGCATAGCTGGAGTTGATGTAACTTAGTTTGAGTTACCGGCAACCCACTGTAGGGGATCAATGGCAGAGTTTTTCCCATTGACCCCCCTTGCACTTCTCACACTGGTGAGGTCCAAAGTTGATAAGAGAGCAATCAGTAGTCAATTTTGTGGGTCTTTACTAGACCCTCTAAATCAGCCCCCCAGGAGATTGATCCCCATGGTGGTAAGGTCTAACTAATAGATAAGGTCTAACTAATCCCACTTGCATTGCTCCCCAATTTCAACTCCTGTTTCTCTCTTCCTCTCCTCACAATCAACCATATTCTTTTGTAATAACTTGTGCTGCCATATCGATGCCCATTAGTTCTCTTAGCTGCAAGTATTTTCACCTTTAGCTTTTAATCTGAACTGCAGGCTCAACTGTCTGATTCACCAAAAGTTATGTTAATCTGATTTAACCATCACCAAGCAGTACTTGCTTTCTTTCTCTAATCTCTCTATTACGTCTTTTAGCTTTTCAGTGACTTCAAGGTCATCAGCATTGATGACTTTATATGTGCTCTCGACCCTCACCTTTCTGCCCTTTCTTTTATTTAAATAGTTCTTGAGTCTCTTTCCATGATTCAGTTTCCCCCATCCTTAACTCTTCTGCCCCGCTCTCTCATCACATAGTGCACTCTGACAAACCCCAGGCCTTCCTCACTTCCAGCAACTATCTGAGTTCCTGTTGTCACACTGTGAAACATTTTTGATAGAAATCCAATGACCAGGCTGCCTTCTCCCACAATATATACACACCCACCTTTGTTCTGATCTCATTTAAATTCTACCATCTTTCTCGCTAAACAACTCCACTTCTCCGACTTAACTGAATCCCATTTCCTCAGTCAAGGCCACCTTTTATCTCACTTCTCATACCTTCTGCTCTTCCGCCCTCCAGTTCTCTCTGCACACAGGAGATCTCACCAGATTATTCTAGGAGAAACTGACAGAATACAATGTAGCTTTCTTCCTTCTCTCATTTTACCTTCCTTCCCCCTCCTACAACTCTCACCTCCTTCTCCAGTCACAGAAATGGAAGTTTCTCATCTGTGTTCCTCCTGTAAGCCCAGAACACCTCACAAAATAGAATTTCTACTCTGCAAACAGCTCTAATGTAAACACTCTTTTCCTGCAGGAATTTGATCTGCAAGATATCAGATACCATGTCGTTTGCAGTGGAAATATACCACAAGAAAAATCTAATCAAGTGTGATAAGAATCTGTAGCCTTTATTGCAGAGGGTCAGATTTGGAACTGAGTTTGTAGAGCTGAAAAAGGTTGTGTGGGTATTGGAGAAAGGCTTCTTTGCTGTAATGTGTTATAGTCTCGTAACTTCTGTTGTAATTCAACTCACCTACAATATCTGTAGAGGCAACAGGAAGTGAACAGGAACCCATCCATTCTGAATTTAGTGGTAACAAACTAACACAATGGTGTATTAAATATTATAACAAATATTTGGTATGATAAGACAATTTATAATAAAGAGCACAGCTATTATTTAGATATCATTTGACAATTCTATGGCAGACTATGATTTTAGAGACTTACAAAAGACAACCTACCGATGTATGAAGAATAATTCTTATGAAGAGGAAAGGATTTCTTCAAATATATTTTTTAAAAATCTCCTAATCCAAGTTTTTCCGTTATGCAGATATTCACCGGGTAGATATACATCTCCAAGACTCATAGTATTTTCTGATTCCAACCATGGTAAAAACTGCTGCTTAAGCCAGGCTGCAGAATAATTTGCCAACTGCACAATATAGAGGATTTAGGAGAGGAGAGTACCAATAACAACATTATTTATTTTTTAATTCTTATTTTAATATTTATGTTTACACTCTTGTACTACAAGTATGTGTATAAGTTGTATTTACATCTGAAAACCACTGGGCTATCAATATTCCACCCAAAATTGGACCATGTGCTAGAATAACCTTACTGAAAGATCACGCAGCATGTTATTTGCTCTTTATGGGTTTTAACTGACTAAGAATACTGCAAGCTGTGAACAGCAGGAGAAACTGAAACAACCTCAGAACTGAAAAGATAGTGATGCAAAGATGCCATCATTTTAAACCCAGATCTTTACTATCTCACTTGCAGAACTTTTGTAAAAATACAGGGTCGAGGCCTTCTTTTTTAATTTAATATTCAGAATTCTTTTGATCAAAACACTTTACGTGGACATCATTGTCAGCTGCTTCTTCTTTCATAGCTCTTTCTTTACCGTTGTATAAGGTTTTTTTTGGTTTGGTTTTTTTTAAAGCTTTCCATGAAACATGGTTGCTGCCTTGTTTATGGAAGTGCCACAAGAACAGTGAAATCATGTCCAGAACATTTGGAGACTTCACCCCTCTCCATTAAGTCTTTTTTTTTTAAGACAATTTCATCTATTACCTAGAGTTCATTGGAAATATTTCATTAAGTTTTTCATAACCCCTGACCTCAACATGTGTTTTTGACTAATGGAAATCTTCACAAGAACACGTCCAGTTTTAGGGGTTATTTTAGGAGTTACAGTTAAGAAACAAGTTTTAAGTTGTAAAAAACTAAGACATGAACGGTTTGGTTAGTAGACAAAATGTTGAGGTTTCTGATGAAAAATAAGAAATTCTGTAAGAAATGTTCACAACAGAAATAATTCATCTTCTTTGAAGTTACTCATCCAAAATAAACTACATACCAGCCATATTTCGAACAGCTAAAGAACGGGTATTAATCTGAACCTCAAAAACAACTTGTTTATTCATTGTGATTTTAGTTGAAGGACCTTTAGTGATTAAACAGCTGAAATGAATCATAAGTGAACTCTCAAATGTCTGTCTCCTTTGATTTGTTTCATAAAGCATAGACTGAGAAATGACAATAGTGATAAAAATGTAACTAATACATAAAGGTTCCATGAATTAAAAAGATACTGGATGGCTGTCTCATACTCTAAACATAAAGCATGAATGCATAGGCAGAGCAGCACTCTTCAGGGTTTGTTTGTTTTTCTTTATACTTTTTCTTTCAGGATGAGATTCTGAAACTCTTACTTACATTGAGTGGCACTTTACTACACAAGAAATCCCTGGCAAAGGATACCTTAATTTGAGGGTAGTCCTATGAGTAAAGGCGCCAGAAACTGAACCTTATTTATTTACTTTTACATACTATAACTCACAGCAGTAGACATTTAATATTTTCCATAGGAATGTGGGGAATACAGTTGTATCAATAGATTGTCCCACTTATTTTCTTTCATTTACAACCAACATTTGTTTAAGCTCTGACAACATAGTACTTACATTTTCAATGTTTAAAATGAACAGTGTTTGAAGTGTTTCACCTCACACTTTATAGTACAGATTGAGCCTTTCTAATCTGGCACCCTCGGGACCTGACCTGTTTCAAACCAGAGAATTTTCCACACTGGGAGATCAATATTGTCTAGCAGCATCAACACACTTCCTTTGCTTACTGGGCTGTTAGAGGACATTTAAGGGTAAATTAGAGCTAAATGACAGCACAGAACTCTGAAAGCTACAACTGGTGTCTGTAAACAAACTTTCTGGGTCCACGGAAAACTTTCATGGGTTTCATGAAAAGCGGACATCTGGCTAACTAAAATCCTTCCAGGCCATGGATGTTTCTGGACCAGAGAGTTTTGTACTGGACAGGTTCAACTTGTAGGTATATTTTTATCCTGTACAGCCCCGGAAAAATACATTTAAAATATGAGTAAAACATCATAGCCTTATATTCAGATGTTTCACATATTGCCATTTTTTTGCATGTTAGAGAAATGCAGTGAGAAGTGAATAAAAAAAGTAAAAAAGACAATGTTTAACTAATCATCCAATGTACCATTAATATGAAGTTATCCCTTCCTTGTTATCACAGTGGTAATTGTTAATAATCATGTGCATCATATGCTGCCAGACGACTGATGATATTATGAATTAAACAAGACTTTTAGACATTTGCAGAGTTAAATAACTGCCCTTTTTGAAATTTTCTGTTAGGCTCACTGTGATGAGTAATTGCAGTTTGTATCAGTCAGGAGAGCTGGTTTTCATTATCAGTACAGACATCATTTATTGTTGGCATTTCTTAGAATCATTTCCATCAATCAGAAATATGAAAAATAGCTAAATATAAATATGAAATGCAACAAAAACACCACTAAGTGATGCAGTTAATAGCTTAGTGGGAGAATGGAGACACTTGGATGAGAAACAGATGTAGTGTGTTGAGTGCTTGTTAACTCTACAGTTTGTTTGGAACTTGAATGGGACAGACCCCCAGTTGGGCAGAAGAATGGAGAGAGTACCTTTTGAAAGAGACAACATCCGATTCTTACTTATAAAATTGTATTTGCCTTCACTTACCCATATGGATATTCACTGACTTAATCAGACCCCACCTCTTTGTTATTGCTACTTAAGTATTATCTTACACTTTCAGACAACTGGCCCAGTGTCAAACTATCATGACTCCTGTGCTCTGAAAGAATAGGTTCATTAGACAACTGAGTCTGAGTTCCAATTAGCACACACAGAAGGCTGTGTCTAGACTGACAAGTTTTTCCGCAAAAGCAATAACTTTTGCGGAAAAACTTGCCAGCTGTCTACACTGGCCGCTTGAATTTCCGCAAGAACACTGACTTCCTGCTGTCTGAAATCAGTGCTTCTTGTGGAAATACTATGCTGCTCCCGTTCGGGCAAAAGTCCTTTTGCGCAAAGCTTTTGCGCAAAAGGGCCAGTGTAGACAGCTCAAATTTGTTTTGCGCAGAAAAGCCCCAATCGCGAAAATGGTGATCGGGGCTTTTTTGCGGAAAAGCACGTCTAGATTGACATGGACGCTTTTCCACAAAAAGTGCTATTGCGGAAAAGCGTCCGTGCCAATCTAGATGCTCTTTTCTGCAAATGCTTTTAACGGAAAAGTTTTCCGTTAAAAGCATTTGCGGAAAATCATGCCAGTCTAGACAGAACTGTGTTGTGCACATGACAGGATTGTGGTTTTTTTTTCCAGTAAGCTTAAACTAGAAACAACAGTTTTCATTTTTTTACTTAAACTGTTGCATTTCTTGGATTTGTTGTCTAAACCTTGATCCCATAAGCTGTTCCATATTCTCAGAGCCCTCACTTCAATGGGACATGATATAGGTTGGGAGTTCTAACCTTCCAAAGGTACTAACTGGATCAAGACCTATATTTGGTTGGGATACACTAGCAAATATTATCTTTCTAGCAGTGATACATCCTGACAGTGATACATTACTCTAAAAAAACTCACCACTTCATTTCTTTTAGAAAGACAGTTTTCTCCAAGGGAATCCAATTAACCAGACAAACAGGTGATATTTGCTTTGCTTTGCTTATTAGCGTCAAAACATTTCAAGATGTGCACACCATGTTGGCTATGAGTTGCTCAGAAGGTCTTTAATTGCCATTGTTGAAACTTTCTAAATAACATCCACAAGAAGCACAGCAAGTGACCTTTCATCTGGTCATTGCTTCTGGTAAGTACATACAACTGAAGAACTTCAAAATTATTAGCTGCTGAACTTGGCTCTTACACAAATGGAGGGCAGAAGGGGAAAATATTAAACATGTTTGCAAAGCTACTTTGCCTTTCTCCTAGCAGAAATTGTGGTCTTACTTATGAAAGAGCTCACATTGTGCTGGTCACAATTATTATTAGAATTTTGAATTGATAGGTATGGAACAAAAATAAGAACAGAGTGCCCAAAAAATTTGACTACCATCTCAGAATCCCAGAATCAGGAGGGATTACATCCCTGCTGATATCCTGGTGATCAAATATCCATGCTGCCTAGAGGAATAATTAAAATTTGTTCCGATGGACATGTTATGTGTAAGGAACAATCCAAGCTTATAAATAGCTACAATAGCCCAGAGCTGAAACCTTAGGGCTGCGTCTAGACTGGCAAGTTTTTCCGTAAAAGCGACCACTTTTGTGGAAAAACTTGACAGCTGTCTACACTGGCTGCTTGAATTTGTGCAAGAACACTGACAATCTGATGTAAGATTGTCAGTGTTCTTCCACAAATACTATGATGCTCCCGTTCAGGGATAAGCCCTCTTGCACAAATGCTTTTGCTCAAGAGGGCCAGTGTAGACAGGTAAAAACTGTTTTGTGCAAAAAAGCCCCGATGGCGAAAATGGCGATCGGGGCTTTCTTGCGCAAAACCGTGTCTAGATTGGCACGGACACTTTTCCACAAAAAGTGCTTTTGCGCAAAAGTGTCCATGCCAATCTAGACGCTATTTTCCACAAATGCTTTTAACGGAAAAACTTTTCCATTAAAAGCATCTGCAGAAAATCATGCCAGTCTGGATGTAGCCTAAGTGTCTTGCATGGGAAATAATTCCCACTGAGGCTGGTCACAAATAACCTTCCAGTATGCAAGCCACCCTGAGCATCTATGTGTAAATGCTGCTTGCCAGCCACACTTGGGTTACACTATGGCTCTCACCAACCTTGGTTATACAGCAGGATAGCTTAAATATACACCCCCAACCCTAATTTCCCCCCAGAAAAGTATGTCCTGTACTGCCCAGCCCTCCCCTGGTGAGTACAAAATAGTTACAAGAAAAATAAAGAGAGAACATTTACTAATACCAAAGGGTATGTCTACACTAGCCCCCTAATTCAACTAGGGAGGCTAATGTAGGCATTCAAAGTTACAAATGAAGCCCGGGGTTTAAATATCCCGGGCTTTATTTGCATCTTCCCATCCGGGCACCATTTTTAAATCCCCTTAGTCCGAACTAACTGCCCGCGGCTACATGCGGCAGTCAAACATTAACTCGAACTCAGTCCTTAACAGTTAACTTAAGGTGTATCAGTTAACTCGAACTAAGGACTTAGTTCGAGTTAACGTTTGACTGCCACGTGTAGCCGCGGGCAGTTAGTTCGGACTAAGGGGATTTAAAAATGGCACCTGGACAGGAAGATGCAAATAAAGCCTGGGATATTTAAACCCCGGGCTTCATTTGCAACTTCGAATGCCTACATTAGCCTCTCTAGCTCAAACTAGGGAGCTAGTGTAGACATACCCTAACATAGTAAATTCTATCAGATTCAAGCTAAGCTTGGATCATTTCAGCTGTCTTACTGACCAAATCCTGTAGGCAGACTGGAGGGGAATGGAGCAGAGGGGGTCCATTGGGATGTTTTTCCTTCCTTTTTTTATAGTTTCAGTCCAACACTTGAAAAACAAACAAACCCTGTTTATTTCAAAGAGCTCCTCCCCTACTACGCAGACAGTGAACTAAATTAAAATAGGCCCACAGATGCCCTTTTCTTCTTTTGCCTCAGGGAGCCCAACCCCTTCTCTGCCCCAGGCCCTAATCCTTCTCCACCTCTTCCTGCCCAGTTCTGTCTGCTCCCCCAGGTGCCCCCAGACCCTGTTTCTCTCTCTTCCCCCAGCACCTCCTGCATGCTGCTAAACAGCTGATTGCAATGGGTGGGTGTATTGGGAGGGAGAAAATGATCAGTGAAGCTGCCAGCAGACAGGAGGTATGGGGTGAGAGGGGAGCTGGCTGCCAGTGGTTGCTAAGCATCCTGGGAATCAGCACCTATGAAGAATGAACAAGCCTCGCTGAGATTGAAGTAATCACATGCTATCCAGTAATGAAACACTGCCAATTTGCTTCAGGGGGTAGCCGAGCAAGCAAACAGCAAGCAAATGGTCTGGTAGCACTTTATAGACTAACAAAACATGTAGGTGGTATCATGAGCTTTCGTGGGCACAGCCCACTTCTTCAGATGACCGGAGTGGGCTGTGCCCACGAAAGCTCATGATACCATCTACATGTTTTGTTAGTCTATAAAGTGCTACCAGACCATTTGCTTACCAATTTGCTGTCAGAATTTAGAGCAATTACCTAGTCAGATGTCCTGCAGAAAGCCTCCCCTACCTACCCTGTCCTTCATAGCTGTTGAGTCTAGAGAAGAGCATCTGACTCTCCTGATAGTGTGATCATCAGTGCCCTTTTTAAAGGGGAAAAAACTAGGCAGCCTAAAGGCTATGGTGCTCTAGTCAGTACAGAAAGAATCTCTAGGTAACACAAAATGCCAGCAAACTACCAGTATAATTTACACCCTCATTCTTTTGAGGAGGTAAGAGAGAATATGACGTCATCTAACCTTTTACATCAACTATTCTCTGCCTGCATTCAGATTTCATGAAAAAAATATGGCTCAGATGGAACTTATAGATAACCATCTCTTATGGCTGGACAGGAAATAAATGTGTATGCTAATAATAACACTATAATGTTTCATTGGAGAAGTTTGACACCATTCATTATAAGGTGCTGATAACAATGTATGCAATGTATTTTAAGAATAAATGGGAAAGGATTCATCTAGATCCACCCTTTTTCATCAGATACATCCCAGAGAGGCATGATTGTCACTTTGCTTGTTCTCCCCAAGACTCCAATTCACAGAATCCTTCAGGGCTATACATTACTTCTCTTCTACATGCATATAAAATCTACATGCTTTGTGAGATGCCACAGACTTCAAGGTAGGTACATTACGGTAAACTAACACATTCTCAGCAGGATCCCAGCAATGGAACTGCTGGATAGAGAAAATCTGATTGAATATAACTCTGGTGGCATCAAATCCATGGTGCAGAACACACCTTCTGTGATAAACCTTTCAAAGGAACGCTGCTCATAAATGAAATATTCCTCAGTGCATAAATTTACACATTCTTTGGGAATAACAGAGAGAGAAAACACCATTCATTCTCACTGTTTTCTGCTTTTTCTGCTTCTTCATAATTTTGTCAGCACTCAGTCACCCAACAAGTGATAGGCTTCTTATAAACACCCGTAGATGGACAACAGATAGAATGTGATTTGTGAAAATTTGATATTCAGTTTGTGTTAGTGAAATGTATGGATGCCTTTAAAAATCTTTTATATTACTGACAAAACATTATAACATCAATGGAAAGCCTCCCAGTAATGTGCATTGCACAGTAAGGTATTATCTTGGATAATCCGCTCTTTAAAGTCACCTTCATTTCTCACAACTCTTCATTTTGAAAGTTACATGGTTCAGCTGATATTCTTCCAGCTATATTCTAACCTGTTTGAAGTCAGTAGTAAAAGACATACAAAAGGAAAACACTACTGCTACTAGCATAATTTAATCAATGCTATCTATATCACATGACTTTTCCACCTTTATATAGATAAACTGCCCCTATAAAAGTAGGGTGCATAGTGCACTCCATTATTAAACCTCTCACAGTCAGGGAGAAAAATGTTGAAAATTATTGGAGGCAGCCAGTACAGAACATTAAGAGATGTCTTTCTGACTTCGGTATCTTCTTGTATGCCACTTTATAATTCTACGCATACACTTGAGTTGCAATTCATTTTGTACATTCATTAAATACCAGTAAGAGTTATACTGGTGCTCAGTAAATAATTCCTAAACAAATTGCACTTCTAACATTCTTTGAATGAAGTAGTACAGAATCCTCAATGTGAGGGTATTGAACATTCCAATAATAATTAAAAAAGCATTTAGTTGTGGTTGTGTCAATAAGTGCTGCAATAGCTCAAAACTGTGAATTTCAAAGCTGCTTAAGGGAGATACCATATATACTCGATCATAAGCCTCATTTTTTGGTAAAAAAATAACGCAGTAAAAAACAAGGGTCATCCTATAAATGGGTTGTTGCATTTTACCTTTTTTTTTAACTTGGGGAGG
Source organism: Pelodiscus sinensis (assembly GCF_052426305.1). NCBI lineage: Eukaryota > Metazoa > Chordata > Testudines > Trionychidae > Pelodiscus > Pelodiscus sinensis. The sequence continues at coordinate 92,831,210 of NC_143053.1, forward strand.
TCAGCAAACTTCAGTTCCCAGCCCAGCAGGGTAAACCACTGACATGCTGGGACATTGTATGTACCTGGAGTGTCTGCAGGCATGGAGCCCTTCAGCTCTCAGTGGCTGCTGTTTGCCATTCTAGTCAATGGGAATGGCAGGAAGTGGCAGCCAGCGTGTTCCTTGGTCTACACTGCTTCCCACTATCCCTCGCGCGGCAGTGAGTTCAGGCTTCATTTGCAACTCTGGTCGCCTCATTTTCCTACCTAGCTCGAATTAACGAGCTAGTGTAGACATACCCAACGGGATTATGATCAAACATATACGGTAGTTGACTAGCTCCTGTGAATTTCACTGAAATTTGAGTAACTAACTCCCTTAAGCTCCTTTGAAAGTCCCAGCATCAAAATGCACATTTGCTTACTCTATCACACTTACCAATGGAGGGCTAGATTCTTTTCTCATGTTTAGTACTAGAGCTGTTCAAAATTTTCTAGATGAACATTTCTTTTTCATTGGAAAGCTTATTTATAAAAACCAAAATGCTCCACAGGAAGGTGTTGATTTTGATTAAATTTGTATGGAAACCAGGCTGGAAGAGTTCAGTTGAAATGAGAATTCTACGTTTCCTGCCTTAGCCCTGCTTTGCTGATAGTCTTATAGCAGCTGATCTACTGATTTGGCCTCAGGAGACTCCAGGGCATCGAATCTATTTTTGGGAGACTCCCAGCGAAACCAGAAAGGTTGGCAACTATACTGTGAAGACTAATCCAAGTCTTCCTACTGATCTTCAATGGGCTTTGAATCAGGCCCCAAATCATTATGAATAAATATGCATTCAGTTTGACTATGAGAAATGGATTGTTGTATGATGAGATTTACTCTGGGCCTGAGGGCTAATATTAAAGCCAGAGCAAAGCCTCAGAAGCGTGGCACCCTGCCACGGCTGCAGCTTTGCTCCCGGTGTCCCGGTGGAGATGGTCCCCAGCAGACCAGAGGCACCGGGAGCAAAGCCGCAGCAACGGTGGGGTCCCGCGCCTCCCCGGCTTTGCCAGAGCAAAGGGGCGCTGGGGCGCTGCCGGTTGGCCTCTTAAGGGGAGGTAGTCTTATACAGTGAGTATAAGACGAAAACCTATCTTTTAACTAATAAATTAGGGGGTAGTTTTATACAACCAGTCGCCTTATACGCCGGAAAATACGGTACATTTTTTGTTATTAACACCCCCCCCCCCCCTTCCCCGGTGACTTTGGTAATATATACTGTACCACCACTGGCTAAAGAAAGAGCTAATCTGTATTCCACCATTTTCTTTAATTTGAGGTAGGACTGTGCATAGACGAACTTGAAACTGCCCTTGTTGTCTTTACACCTTATTATGGCTAATCTCTCCATTGAGCCAACACATCCTTTTCTTAATTAGAAAATTAAGGTTTTTAATGTAACGATGTGGCATTACATTTTCTATTAAATAACAGATTTTTAAAAATATTACTCATCCCTTGTTTTCTTCCTTCTCTTTGTAGCAGAGAAATCCTACCTTAGGTTATGTATGAGTTAAGATTAAAAAAAAAAGGTAGTAGTTTAGGTATGCATTGATGCATTTTATTATTATGATTTGTTGTATCCTGCCAGCCACCCTGCAGAAAAGAATGGCCTAATGTTCCGTTGGTAAAGATGCATCAGCTAGATAGAATCTTGTGTCTGAAGCTTATTCCAAGGTAGGAATGGATCCTTATGGCCACCACTAATTAAGTGAAATTTTTAGGCACCTTCATGAATTGTCCCTCATGTCAATAGGGCTCTTCCCAAGTTGGGGGCTGTCCACAGAAAATAGCTGACTGACCAAGGCCTTATATAATACCTACTTTTGTGATATCCAACTGTAGAGTCTAGAACTTTTGTAAAAAAAAATGTAGTTTTTATGCCTGTGAGACATGCCATTGAAGATTTTGAGTTCTTCATGATGTCAGAAAGTTAAGACAGCAAAACATGTTTCTGTATGCAATAATACCCCGGCTAATTTTTTTTTACTTGCAAATACTTGGTAAGACACATTGCAAATGGTCACTTATGTACCGCTAAATTAAGAATCCACAAACTTACAAAATAATTCATTAATTCATTAATCATTCTTGTCAATTTATCCTTGAGTAATTTAACATTTATGATGCAAGCCATTACTAACACTGCGTTACCCTAGAGCATTGCCAGTTTAACCAGAGCCATGGAAAATTCTTCTAATGACTATTAAAAGGAAAAATAAGGACGGTTTGCATTCACGTGATGATTCATAATAGGATTTGGTGCCAATTTTTCCCCTTCTAATTTATCATTCAAATTGCATTATGTATTTTAGATATATTCCTAAGGATGATCTATTGTAGCTTACATTAAAGACTCTATAAAGGTGTGGTGATTAGTGTCAGAGAAACAAAGGATGCATAATACTGTCTATAACTGATTTCAGAGAGCAGTATAAATTAGATTTAGAAATGGTGAAAATCACCCTTCATTGTCATAGAATTCTTTAGCAGTGCTTTGCTGGTAAAGAAGAGTTTGAGCTTACATTAATAAATTTTAATAGGACTGATTTTTTTGCACTGTAAAACATCACTACCAAAGAGTAGACCTGTAATTATTTGGAGGCTGTTTAATGCTAAGTAATATGCCTCTTGCCCTACAGCTTAGAGTTTAAATTACGAAGGTTTGTGGATGTTTTTTTAGTTCATAATGCCCATAGGAAGGAAGCAGGCATGGAATACTAAGACCAGACAATGCTGTGCTACTGATATGTTAATGAGCATCTGCAGGAAAATTTGACCGTTAGCCTGCATTAAACCCTCTAATCTCATGGAGAAAGGAGGATTAAGGGCTGGGAAATCATTACAGTTGTTTTCTCCCTTAAATAAAAAACAAGTCTCACATCGATGACTAAAGAAGGATGCAATACAGTTTTATTATGCTGCCTTTTGATTGATATGTTAATTTTATGAAATATGTACAGACTAAACAGATGGTTTAAGATGCAACTCTGACTTTGTCAGTTGAAATGATTGTGACAGTGTAAGGAGGTTTGGAAGTGTCCCTTCCAAGGATATACTTTACAAATGTGTCTGGAGAAAAATAAACATTCTTTAGATCTTTTCTGAGCCCTAGGGATAAGTGGCCTCAAGAAGGGGTGGGTTAGCAACATCCCAAGAGCTATGAGAGCCATAAGAGTCAGAATAACCACTCTGACCTTCCATTCTGTTGGTGATAGAGCTTCAGCAAGGGGCTCTAGGAAACTAAAAAGCCTACAGAAGTGCATCGCTGAGATCAGATAAGTCAAGAATCAATGCAAAGGTTTATCCCCAAAGCACAGGGTTAGCTGAGTTAGTTGAGGGTCACAATAGCTCAATTTTTGTTTTTGTTTTTATGAGAGCTGAGTTTCTCCTGCATTTCCTGGTTTCAGACTGACCTAGGAGGGTCATTAGCAATGTACCGTGAGAAAGTCAGTTGTGAGAGGTTCACAGGCCCACTAGAACCAGGAAATATTGCAATTCAATGCATTTCCCAGCCCGATTTCTAGATCCAAGAAGTATGGGTAAAATAATTTAAGGTTGGGCTAAGCAGTTGAATCCTAGGATGTTCATAAAAGTACCAAACATTTAAATATTTTAATTTTTTTTAAGTATGCCCATCCATCATCATGGTTGATATTAATTATTTTCTTTCTATTTAACATGAGAGTGGAAAAAGTTAAGACAATGGTAGTTAATGTAGAAATAATACAATACTGTTAAATATTTGTGTGAGCATACACAAACATGAAAAGCCATTTAAAGGAAAGAATAATAGACATGCTAATTGATTCTAGTTACTACAGACCTGGATTAGTATATTAGCATGAAAAGTATATTTAGATAGCTTGGAGATCATAAAAAGATACATGGATTTAAACCAGTAGTTATGAAGCATCAGTGCTGCTGGAATGGCAAGGTGAATATCATTGGTGGCATATAGCCTGGAGGCTCATCTGCAGAACAGTTTACTGCTGACAGTGTCATATGAGTTGAGGAACAAAACAAGGATTCAAAGCTCGACTGGTGAGCTGGACCATGCTGTGATTAGTCTTTAGAAACAAAGCAGTAAAAAAAAACCCTAAAAAGAATAGGAAGACAGCGATATTATAGTTCCTATTAGCTGAGATTTAAAAGGTAATGTTGTAATCTCTTGATCACGTACAACTACGCAAACATATTCTCACATGTTATCTATGATGTATGTGTGTGTATGTCTATTTGCTTTCTTGTTCATTTTTTTGTCTTCCAATTTTAGAAACTTTCAAGCACAAGACATTTTCTTCCAGACCTGATTCAGCAATGCCAATGAAGTCATTAACTACTTCTTCATTCATTATTCATATCTGCTGGACAGTTTATATAATTTCTTAATTCTACTCTAGATTATACTTATAGGCTGTGTCTACACTGGCCACTTATTCTGGAAAATCAGCCGTTTTTCCGGAATAACTTGCCAGCTGTCTACACTGGCCCCTTGAATTTCCAGAAAAGCTCTGACGATCTACTGTAAAATCATCAGTGCTTTTCCGGAAAAACTATGCTGCTCCCGTTCGGGCAAAAGTCCTTTTCTGGAAAACTGTTCCGGAAAAGGGCCAGTGTAGACAGCACAGATTTCTTTTCTGCAAAACAGCCCTGATCGCGAAAATGACGATCGGGCTTTTTTGCGGAAAAGTGCGTCTACATTAGCACGGACGCTTTTCCGGAAAAAGTGCTTTTCTGGAAAAGCATCCTGCCAATGTAGACGCGCTTTTTCCGGAAATACTTATAACGGAAAACTGTTCCATTTTAAGCATTTCCAGAAAAGGGTGCCGGTGTAGACGTAATGGTTTGGTACTTATGTCCCTCTACTACTTCTTTTACTTTTCCCCTCTAAATTACTCCTTAATTCGTACCAACTTTGGGTATCTTTTATGGCATAATCCAAAGTCTATTGAAGTCAATGAAAAGAATCCTACTGAATGAAATGGGATTTCCATCATGTTCCTAAGGAACACAGAGATCATGATGATGGGCATAGTACAACATTTAGGAGCAGCTTGATGCCACACAGTTCTATATTCCAGTTCTATCACCCATTATTTGTCAAATATATTTCTATCAACTTCTTGGTATAATTTCTGAATGCTTCAAAAGACTCATGTCTTCCTCCTAGAGAAATGGGGTTTTTTTTGTTCCAAACTTTTAAGTTCTTCTGCTATTCTTCTTAAAAATTTGCGTTGGAAACAAAAAGAAGTTCTGAATTAAGGCATTACTAATCTCAAATTTAAGTTTAGTTCCATTTTTGCCTTGGACTTTAACTTTCCTATTTCTACTTCTATCACATTTCTTTAAGATTCTTATCCAGCTTTTGATGAAAACCTGTTTTAATAACTTCCTATCTTAACTACTGTAATTTCCTCTTCCCAATACAATTAATTTCAAAAGTTCAGAAGATCCAGAATGTTGGGCTCAAAATATTCTCTCAGCCTTGGAAAGTGGGAACAAATAAATCAATCATTCATGAGCTTCCTATAGGCCTCTGAATACATTTCTAATTTGCTTTCAGTTTTCCATGGACTTGCTCCAGCATACTTCTCTGAACTCACTAACAACTTCCTTTCAGTAACAATCAAAATAAGATCACTCCTTATGCTGTCCAATCATTATGGCTGTGTCTACATTGGCATTATTTTGTGCAAAAGTGCCCACTTTTGTGCAAAAACATGCTGCCTGTCTACACTGGCAGGGAGTTCTTGCGCAAGAACACTGATGTTCTAATGTGTGAAATCAGTGCTTCTTGCGCAAGAACTATGATGCTCCCACTCAGGAATAAGCCCTCTTGAGCAACTGTTCTTGCACAAGAGGCCAGGGCAGACAGGCAACGTGAATTTCTTGTGCAAGAAAGCCTGATGGCTAAAATGGCCATTAGAGCTTTCTTGCGCAGGAGAGCGTCTACACTGGCACGGATGCTTTTGCACAAAAGCACATCTCTTGCTCAAAAGCTCATGCCAGTGTAGATGCTCTCTTGCATTAAAAGTATTTGCGCAAAATTTTGCCAATGTAGACGTAGCCCAAGGCTATGTCTACCCTACAGCAGTATTTTGGGATACAGGAGGTATCCCCAAATAGCTATTCAATTACTTTTGAGAGCACCCATTATTTCTAAATATACTGGGCTTGCTATTCTGATGTTCCTGTAAACCTCATTCCATAAGGAGTAAGGAACATTTTAAAATACCGCTTTATTTTGAAATAAGTGCTGTGAAGACAGCGCCAAATTTCAAAATAAGCTATTTTTAAATAACATTGAAATAAGATATGCAAATCTCATAGCTCAGATTGCGTATCTTATTTTGACCTATAATGCAGTGTAGATACTCCCTATGGGACTTTTTCCAAGTTTCTACCCTTCTCTGTGTAATTCTCAGTTCATCCTCCCCCCGCCCCCCAAGAATGAATTCCTGTATATCTTGTCAGCTGCAGGAAGAGCTGGGATGCATTGGAAAATAAGAACAAAAAGGTACAATGAGGATAAAATTACCAGTTGTCTCCAGTGGTAATACATTTTTGCCTTTGGGCTACAATAGCAAGTGTAGCAGCAAGCCAGCATAAAGCCCAGAAGGCAGTGTATTATTATTGTTGTATGATTATTTTCTATACCAGGTAAAGCAATACAGGTTGGACCTCCCAAACTGGGACTCCCTCATCCAGCAACATCCGTGGTCCAGTAGGACTACGTGTGTTCCTGGACCAGGGAGTCCTGTCTGGGAGCCCCATTGGTAAGAGGGCTGGAAGCTTGGAACCTAGTAGGGCAAGGGCTGGGACTGGCACCAGAGCCCCGGTAGCACAGGAGGAGCTGCGGCAGCCCTAGTTGCAGGGCCGAGAACATGGAAGTTGCAGCAGTGGTGGTAGCGAGACTGGAGCCAGAGATGCAGCAGCCATGATAGCCTCAATAGCAGGGCTGGGACCAGTGCAGTTTGGGCTGCTGGGGCCTCAGCACCATGGCAGCTTGGCAGGAGAGGGGTGTATCAGTGGCCGGCAGCAGGGAGGGAATGTGCTCTGGAGAGCCAGTAGAGGGGGACTTCCTCTGGTCCATCAAATTCCCTAGTTCGGGACTGGTCAGGTTCCGAGGGTGCTGGACCAGAGAGGTCCAACCTGTAGTAATTTGCACAGCAGTGAATATTTCATTTAATTATTTGTTACATGAAGTGTTAGACCTCAACAGCAATCCAGCCACAAATGATTAGAAAGGTACTGAATTATATTTCCAGCAGATATCTGTTTTTTTGCGCCTCAATTTAAACAATCTTTGCAGTATTAAAAAATATATATATTTGATACTCAATGAAAATTAGTATGATTGTTTCCCTCAGTTCTAAAACCTGTTTCTAAATTGATGGCATATTGGTATGTGGATCTTGCTTTAAGTAAAAAACAGAACAAATTTTGGCTAATATACCTCTGCTTTGGCCACTAGTTTATTTTGACTTCAAACTATAATGTAATGTTTCTGTATATGGTGTCATTTTTTTGTAGGAGGTCTGTTTGATTTATGTAGCACACATGCTGCTGTTTGATAATAATGACCTTGGATTAAGTGAGAAAAGCAGTGAAATATCCAAAAAGCATGCAGAACAGAGATGCTTTTATATCCAGGCAGTGCCAAATTAGTGGAAACATGTTCAGCAGGAAGCAAAGGCTTATAATACACATTGCTTAGAAAATTTACACAGAGAGTACTGAAACATTCATTTGAGGTATTGCCAGTAAACGTGTAGTGAGGCTATGGGCAGAATTATAGGAAAATGAATAGTAAAGAGGAATGACTAATGCTAAATGTTTTAATTAAAGTCTCCCAACTTTTGGCTTCAGCCACATAGTGCCCTTTTATAGAATAAAACAATATCCATTGAAGACAACAATCAATAGACAGCTTTTCATGGACTTGAATGAGCATCAGATCAGGCCCTTATTGGTCATTTTTATGAATAGCTGAGTGACTCATTCCACTGGTAGAATGTCCATGGAAAGTAAATATATGCTCAACCAATCGGGGAAAATAAACCACACCATGTTATATAATGAAGCAAAATGAAGGACTATGTAGCACTTTAAAGACTAACAAGATGGTTTATTAGATGATGAGCTTTCGTGGGCCAGACCCACTTTCTTAGATCAAATAGTGGAAGAAAATAGTCACAACCATATATACCAAAGGATACAATTAAAAAAAATGAACACATATGAAAAGGACAAATGTCATGGCTCCTTCCTCACTCTGGCATGATAAATGCAGAAGTGGGGGCCAGCAAGTGTACCCCAAAGCCTTATCTACCAGGCTTTGGTATAAAACTTCCCCCAAAATCTTACAAAAAAACCTAGATCTTGGGAATAAAACATCCGCTGCCACCACCCAAATGTTGATAAAGAAACCAGGGGAAAGATCATTTGGGAAATCTCACCCCTAAAATAAAAATTAGGGCACACAATTAACCACTGCCAGGTTAATAAAAAGAAAAGAAAGAACAATACTCCTGTTGCAAGCATAATGACTAGATAGGAAGATAACAAAATATACTCATGGGCTGTGTCTGCATTGGACCCTATTCCGTAAGGGTATGTCTACACTACCCCGCTAGTTCGAACTAGTGGGGTAATGTAGGCATACCGCACTTGCAAATGAAGCCCGGGATTTGAATTTCCTGAGCTTCATTTGCATAAGCGGGGAGCCGCCATTTTTAAAACCCCGCTGGTTCGAACCCCGTGCAGCGCGGCTACACGGGGCTCGAACTAGGTAGTTCGAACTAGGATTCCTATTCCGAACTACCAGTACACCTCGTGGAACTGGTAGGAATAAGAGATCCTCCGGAAAAGAGCTTATTTTCCGGAGGATCGCGTCCAGACTGGCGCTTTTCTCCGGCTTATCTACAAGCCGGAAAAAAGCGGCAGCCATGTTAATGCAAATGCCGCGGGGGATATTTAAATCTCCCACGGATTTGCCTATTCCAAAGTGCTACATTTGCATCCCTATTACGGAATAGGGGCCAGTGTAGACACAACCATGGAGAAACTCCATGGGCCTAGAACTTAGTTACAAAGAAAAGCCAAAACATCTTTTAAACAGTGCCAGATCTCAGATCCCATACCCAACCCTTAAAACAATAAAGCCTAACGAAACTACCTAAACTTTACCCTACTTACAGAAAATGAGGAATGGTGTCTTGGAGAGAGAGAGAGACATGCTTGTCCCTCTCTGTAGCTGTAGAGAACTCACCCAGGCTGTGTCCAGACTCAGGGGTTTTTTCGAAAAAAGTAGCCTTTTTTCGAAAAAACCTCACCTGTGTCTAGACTGCAGCCGTGTTCTTTCAAAATTAAATCGAAAGAACGCGGCTTTTCTTTCGATGGCGGTATACCTCATTTCACGAGGAAGAACGCCTTCTTTCGAAAGTTCCTCTTTCGAAAGAAGGCGTTCTTCAATGTAAATAGGGCTTCTTCGAAAGAGAGCATCCAGACTCACTGGATGCTTTCTTTCGAAAAAGCAAGCCGCTTTTTCGAAAGTTCAACGTGCAGTCTAGACGCTCTCTTTTGAAAGAGCCTCTTTCGAAAGAGGCTTGCAGTCTAGACATAGCCCCAGAGAGACAAAAGGGAGAAAGGAAAAAACCCAAATTCCTTTGTCCCAGTTTGAAAGTCCCACCTACATTCCTACTGGTCACTCCACCTGGCTAGGTGGAGTTAACCCCTTAATCCCCAGGCTGCTGGCTAACCCTCATAATCATGACATGCCCCCCTGAATCAGTCACAAATTGCTAAGCAAGTCAAATTGAATGTAGATTGTTCACAATCAGTTCATAGAGTCAAAAATAATCAATTTCTTCAAGCAAGTAAACTAAAACAACACGTACATTAGAGGAAACTGATCTAATAACAGATATTACAGGAGCAGAAAGAGCTTCTAGACTTACTGAATGAAGTGTATGCTGTGAATTACTCATTGCAGTCTAGAGAGAATGAATTTCTGCTGCTCAGATTAATGATGATGTCATATACTGAACATTGTGTGTTAGCTGAATGTTATCTATTTAATATCATATTTTACTTGCTCTTTTACAAGGTTCTACTGGAACCTTTCTCCATGATTCAACAAAAGGGAGAGATGTCTGTAATTTTTGGTTTTGTAAACAGTTATTTCTAGAATTAAAGAAGTTGAAAGCATGGAGACAAACTGAGATAATGCTGATTTTATATTTATATCTATATTTATATTGATATTTATAAGTATTAGTTTCTCACTCTCTCTTGTACGGTAGCTGACTATATTTCCCTTTGATCTATGTCTTCGATTTACAATCCATGAAGTACTGCTACTCTATATCCACCATTTTTAGTACTTTAGAAGGGTTGCTTACCACAAATGTACCATCTTGAGTGCTATGATAAATTACACTGAGAGCTTTAAAAAGGCTTTTATGCTTCACATCATACAGTTTCAGGAAATGTCCTTTTCCAAAATGGTTGTGGTAATGGTTACTATTTCTGTGCAACTCAACATTTCTCACTGGATTGACAAAGATGTTGAGGTTCATTTGTAGGAAGATTCTAAAATGTTTACAATCTACCATAGAGAAAGGCTTAAATATCAGATATAGCAATTATATTATTTCTGATAAAATAACAGTAGATTTTTTCATAAATATATAAAACAAATATTGTGTCAGAAACACTGAGGACTCAATTCAAAGTCATATTTAAAGTACTGGAAGTATTGTGCAAACAATCACAGACCAATACTTCTGTATGCATGTTTGCGTCAATGACAATATATGGTGTCTGTGGCGGGATTACAGGTCTGAGTGCTGCTCCCCTTCTTCCCCCCGCCAGAGTAGAAGGGGGGGAGGGCTCCGCAAACCCACCACCTTGGGCTTTTATAGTGAATCTCTAAGCAGGGTCTCCTTGCAATCGCCCCTCTGCCCTAACCGGCAAAGGGGGTTCAGCGAACCCTCCACCGCGTCACCCTAGCGGGAGCTAGGGGTTTGGCCCGACAACGGGCCTTGGGGTCCTTGCCCTTTTCCCGTCCCTTCTACGGGCAGTTATGCATCCATAGAATTGGGGTGTGATCACTATCTTCCCACTGCCCTCGTCGTGGGAGGTTAGGTCACTTGGGATGCTTCCGTGCGTGGGGTTGTGAGGAATGGGGGACCCGGGCCCTCCCTCTCCTCCGGGTCCCAGCCCTGGGCCCTAAGTGGAGTATGGCGCCAATGGGCCGCCCTCCACTGTAGACGGGGCAGCCACCCTAAACTCGCCTGCCCACGGGCACCAGAAGTGCCCTGCCCCAGGCTCCTTCCACTCCCCGCCTTCAGGCTCTCCCAGCAGGGCACCCGCTGTGTCACTCACCCCGCCGGAGCTGCCAGTTCCATCCAACCAGGGTCCGGAAGCTGCCAGAGCCGTACTTCTTCTTCACCCGGGGGGCGAGAGGCTTGGTGCTCCGGGAACCAGTGTGGCCTCCTATCTGCTCCTCCCCCCCCCCAGTGTCCTGTGGGCTGCTTTTTAAGGTGCCCGGAGAGTGACGTCAGGGGGGTTTGCTTCGCCCCCCCCTACGTCTTCCCCTCTGATCCCTCCCTGGCGCATGTCCGGGGCTCCGCTTCTGCGCGAGGGTCATCCCCCCCCCCGACGGGGCACTCTCCCATGTGCTGGGTCAGGTCCCGCCTCCCCCGCTGTGGGCTTGTCCAGGCTCCCCCGCGCCCTTGCTCTGGCCGGTCAGGACGGGCCCCGCCGCTTCCGGCCATGGTGCCCGTCCCCTCGCCTGGAGGGGGTAGCCATCCCCCCGGGGCCAGTGCGGACCCTACTGGGTCCGTCGCAGTGTCAATTACAATATATCTCTGGAGAAGACATAGAAACTTCCATATAGTTTTTTTAGACTCTGATCCTGCTTTGGAATCTGCCAGCACTCTGATTCTAGTTGGAATGATCATGGAGATCTGCATGAATCAGAATATTTATACACAAGGGCTGAGCTCTTGATATGGGAGCAAATCTTAAAAATATAGAGTCCTGTGACACAATAGAGACCAAGAAAAATATATAGGATCATGAGCTTTTATGGGTAAAACCCACTTCATCAGATGAGTTGGACTGGAAATAATATAATATAATATAATATAATATAATATAATATAATATAATATAATATAATATAATATAATATAATATAATATAATATATACACACACACACACATATAAAACAGAAAAAGCATTTACCTGACAATTGTTTAATCCATTTCTCCAAGCATTTACCTGACAATTGTTCGACTCTTGGGCTACATCTAGACTACATGCTTTTTTCGAAAGAAGCGTTTTCAAAAGAATCTTTCGAAAAAGCTTCTTTCGAATAAAGTGTCTAGATTGCATTATGCGGATTGAAAAAGTGGACAGAAACAATAAAGGTACTCAGAATGTAAGGATGGACTATCCACTGGGGCTTCTTCCTGGAGGCCTTTATTAAAAAAAAAAAAAAAACCAAAACACTTCCCCGCGTCCACACATACTTTTTTTTCAACAGATTTCTGTCGAAAATAGCATTATTCCTCGTAAAACAAGGTTTACCGCTGTTGACAAAACCACCACGTTCCTTCGATTTACTGTCAACAGAATGCGGTGGCAGTCTAGATGCAGGTAAAGTTTTTTTTTTTTTTAAAGACTACTTTTTTTGAAAAAAGCCTGCAGTCTAGACACATTGCTAATGAAGCTAATTAAGTGGCTGGATTTGTCCCATTCATGGCTTTTGATTTGAAAATGCAAATGTCAAAGGCAGGGAAAATTGACTTTGTATTGCATTACCAGTTAATGTCTCTATTCAAGTCTGGGGTAACAATGTTCAACCTTGTAGAAGAATTCCAGTTCTACAGTCTCTCTCTGTAATTGGGTTGTGAAATTCTTTTATAGGAGAATGGTAACTTTTAAACTCATGATTGAGTGATCTGAGACTTTTTAAAACTATATAAAATGTCTTGTTCTAAAAAGAAAGAAAAAGATTCAGATTATGGTCTTCGGATATTTTCATAAAAAGGAAGAGAAAACAAAACAAAGACAGGCAAAACAGAACTAAAATCCCACCCCCACAACAACTACAACTCACCACACACTTTAGTACAATTATTGGTATAACTGAACATACATTACTAGCAAGGATGAAAATCATACTTGTGGTTTAGTTTCCACACAATGGGTAAAATTCTGAGCACATTGAAGTGAATAAGAGTAGTACCACTTACTTTGATGGAACTGGGATTTCAACCACAATATGAGTAATTCTGTTGCTTTAATATAACTACTCTCTGACAAGGGTGGAATTTTGGGAAGGGAGGAGGGACAGAAGCCCTGTGCTTCAGGATGCGGGTTGTTTTTCATCCTGTTCCCCGGAGGCTAAGGGTGAGGAGAAAGTAATTGCATTCTGTGCATGCTTCTTGCACCTTGCTGGTAAGGGGTACTCACTAGCCAGGTGTGAGAGGCATGTATGGATTGCAAGTACTTTTCCCTTACTCCCTTAGCCTCTGGGGAATAGGATGAAAAGCAAGCCTCTTCCCGGAGAACCCAGTACCCACGCTCCCGAAATTCCACTCTTGCTCTCTGTGTGTAGAAGAAACATATGCATGTTTTTGCAAGATCAGGGACTTATTCGTCATAGGGTAATCATGAAATCTGTAAACTGATGATGCATTTATGATGTGTAAACAAAATGATGGAAACACTGAGTCACAGCAAATTTTGGTGTTCTTTTTCAGTTGAATTGCCAACACTTGCTGAGTAAAACCTTTTTTTTTTTTACCTCTCACTGACAAATGAAAATATTAAATTCAACATTCTTCTTCAGAATGCAGATTTACAACAATGCATTTGTTTAATTTGTTTTTATAATCTTATAACAAATTTAAACTAAACCCAAACTGGAGGTTCTTCAGAGAAATAAAGCACAAAGAATTTCTAGAACTGCCATGTTCTTTCAGAGGTTTCTTCTTCAGTAATACAGAAGCAGCTTGCTGTAAATGATATTCTTGATATCTGTATTCATGGCCCTATCTTTGGATTTGAAAGCAGAGTTTACTTGAGTTTCAAAGTGATTATGTGTTATCCATTTATGGGACAAGTGATTATTTCTCCTATTTTACCTAGAAATTGACTCTTGATTGACTGAGCTAAAATCCACTTTGCATCACAAAATCTCTCACTTGAATCATGATCATACAGATATTGAAGTGAAACTTTTATTCTTGGTCTAGGGTAGAAAAATATGCTGAAAATGGCTGATTTCACATAGAAATAAAATATACTCCTTTATCATTTGAATGTCCAATCAAGCTATTCACTGGTTCAGAAATAGTCTATTAAATGCTTTCAGAAATGTGACAAAATCCAAATTTCACTACAGAGTGACTTGCTATTCAGCAAAAAAAAAAAAGAAAAAGTGAAAAATGGAGAGGCAACAGCAGGATTCTAAGCCAGTTGAACAGTACAGAAATCAGTGTTGGAACCATGATGAGGTAACAAGATAGAACTGAACCAGTGTGGGAGCGGGGGCAGAGATGAGGTCATGATGGGTGGCAGAAGGTAACTAAAGAGGAAGAGGAAAGGATCCTGGAATCGGAGAAAGATTTGAGGAATGAGTCAGGGTAGTGAACAAGAGACAGAAGACAATATCCTAGAACAGTGAAGGCAAGGGCTGGCTAATGAATGAAGGGGAGGTCTGACTCCCTCTCTGATTATAAGACCCTTGTCAATGTCGTTCACATTCTTCCACATCTCTAAAGTGTTGCAGAAGGATCAGATTTTTGCTTTATTTTTTCCCTGTTCCAGTAAGAAGTATATAAGGCTAGATCCATCTGAGCACATTGTCTCCTAGTGTAAAAGGATCAGGTATGTTTAATTAAATTTATGAAAGCAGTAAGGTGAACAAGAAGATAGTAAGGGTGATCATTTTATAGAAAGCAGGCTCCATTGTGGAAATGTTGTTGTAATAAGTGACAACCTTAAAAAAAAAAAAAGCAGAGACTTCACTATCCTGTCAGCTGATAACAATTCTAATCTAGTTTTCCAATAACTCCATGACAGAAGCTTTATTGTACAGCATTAATTTTAAATGAACTTATTGATTACAATTACTAAGTTCATGTACATGAAAGAGCTCAAGTCATCTCAACAATAAAACAGGCATCAAATTGTAAATTTATTTTATACAAATTGATTATCTTTTTTTTTTTTGTCTTTAAGATGTCTCTCTATTGATTTTTTTTTAAATTAATTCATCATTATCTTTTTTCATTGGGAAAAATAAGTACCTCATGAAAATGCAGCAAATAGCATAATTGAACACGACCTTAATTTCACTACCTGTTGTGATTGAGATACAATATTCATAATAAATGATGGGGAAGATGGCAGGGGAAAGCTAATATTGCATAAGTATGCAATTTCAGTTTAATATTCTACATATTGTAATAGAATTATGTAATGAGGTTTGCCTGGCAATTGCAAAATTTGTAAACCTAATTTCTAGGATCTAACCCATAGTAGAGTTACCATCCATAACATTTTCCAGGAGTCATATGTTAATATAAGAAAATGTTGCATGACAGTTATATTTATGATTTCCTCTAGTCCAGCCTCCAAATACACTTAGACCATTCCTGACATAAATTTGTTCAATCTAATTCTTTATATCTCTAATGGCAGGGATTCTACAACCTCCCTTAGAAACCTATTACAAAGTTTAACTAAACTTTACAGTTAGAAAGTTTTTTCCCCCCTAATATTTAATCTAAATCTCTTTTGCTGCATATTAATACTGTTACTTCTAGTCCTACCTTCAGTGGACTTGGAGAACAATTGATTACTGTCCACTTTATAACAGCTCTGAAAATATTTGAAGATTGTTATCAGATCACACCCCCTCTTCTTCTTTACTAATAACTAAACATGTCTCTATGTTTTCTAAAACTTTTATTATTTTTGTTCATCTACTTCAATCTTACTTTTCAGTCTGTATCTTTCCTAAACTGTAGTACCCAGAGCTGGACATATCACTCCAGCTGAGGCTTCACCAGTGCCAAAATCAATGGTACAATTACCTCCTGTGACTTACATATGACACTCCTTAGAAACAGACCCATTCTCTGGCTGACTGAAGCATGTAAAACATATAAAACACAGCAGAGACCGTATCTAATAAGAAAATGAATATACCAGATATAAGCACAGCTGGAGCTCAGCATTTAATGTATTTATTTTCACTGATCTATGAGGAAGTAGTCAGTTCTTGGGCAGCTGGAAGTCCACGGGATTTAAATGTCTTTCTATTTTCTGTTTATATTCTGATATTGCCTAAAATAATAACAGTGCCGTGGACATGGGTATAATTATATCTACAGTCTATATATAGTTGAATTTTAATATATTTGATACAAATGTTCAGTAGCTGACAATCTTCAGAAATAAACAATGTGCCAGAGCATATTCATTTATTTCTCAATACTGTTTTATTCAAGATCAAGATTTTCAGCAGTTGCTATATAGCTATGGAGGGTGAATCAGAAAGATTTCCAAAGTGACTTTAGCTACCTTCATCACCTTTGAAAGTCCCACCCAAACAGCATGCAAATGACAAAGCCTTTATGCAGCCTATATCACCTCCTTCTGAGGTAAAAGCTTTGGGATACAGAATCCCTCTGAGGATTGAGATCTACTAAATCACCACAGCCAGGCACTGGGATTTGCCTTCAGTGAGATAAAAGTCCATTGACACACCTGGAAGATTTCAATAGAGCTATACAGGAGCTCAGGACAACCTGTGAGGAATACGGTGATAACACTGACTCCTGTTCTTATCAGCCCCTTATGTTCCTTGGAAGGATGGCTCCCTTGGAATTGTGCTACCGGGATCATCCACTGATCAAAGCTGACCATGTGAATCTCAGGGTCAGGAGAAAAGTGACCCATAAAAAGGATGATACACTGTCACACGGCTCTGGGGATGACTGTGTCCTGGGGGACAGGTGGCCCAGCATAGCCCTATGTTCTTGCCCCTGCCCTGTTCCTCCCCCCTTGGAATCTCTATTTTCCCCCAGGATCTGTTTACTCCTTTGGCCTTCAAGCTGCCCAGCTTGACCTATGTCTTACCCCTTTTGACAGGATGGCCCTGCCCAATAGTCCCCCAAAGTGACCCAAGAGTTGAAGTTCAAAGCTTGCCCCTTTTTATTCAGGTAGCCCAGCTCAGTAGTCACTCTCCTGCAACCCAAGGGTCAAAGTATATAGTTTGACCTCAGTGGTCAGGTCAGCACAGTTCAATAGTCTCACCATAACCCTAAGGTAGTAGTCTGTTCCAGAACAAGTAAGTAAGAGGAAGGTTTGTATACCCCAGCAGGGGGGTCCAGGCCCTCCCACTCAACTGGACCACAGCCCGGGGCCCTGTCAGTGGCTTGCTCACGCCACCAAGTCAGCACGGAATCCTGACCACAACCCGCAGACTCCTCAACAATGGCTTACTCACCCCGGTAGCCGTTGCTGCTGCTGGGCTGCTTCCTGTTTCTCGACTCACTGGTGGGTCTCAGTTTCACCACGCCTCTCTGTGTTCTGGATACTGCTCCTTTCCCCCAGACCCAATGAGGTCTCAAGAGGCATCCCATCTGCAGTCTGTGTGGTAGCTTCTAGGTAGGCGCTGGGGCTTTCAGGGAGCTGGCTCAGCACATCCTCTCCCTCTGGCTGCCAGCCCCAACTGAGCTGAACTGCTCTTTTTATTAGTGCAGACTGAGCATGCCCAGTAAGCTAAAGGGGGTGTGGCCTCCTCCACCCTCCAGGCTGAGTTTACCCTTTCCTGACCAGTGCTGAGTGCATATGCCCTGTCACACACTACAACTATCATCTTTATGGCTAAATGCTTCAGGGCTGGAGAGGAAGAAGGTGATTTCTGCTCCAACCTGCTTGTTCCTGGAATCTGTGCTCCTGAAATCTTGGACACAGTTCCTGGGGATGCAAGTGCATGGAAGTGGGTGAGTCTGTCTTGTCAGAAGAAGTTGGAGATAGTCACATGGAGCCAATGGAGCCACCCCGACAGGGAGCCAGAAGAGGTTCTGATGACTGGCTGGCCCAACTTCCTATAGATCTTTGGAGATCTACCATATTTGGGGGTCCACCCTGACACCATTTTCTGTAAGGAGGTGAAAAATTCCCTTCCCCACCAATAATATAACCATCTCCACATATGATGAACTTCTTTCTGTGAGATCTGTCCTGTGGGCTTTCCATGAGATGGAATAATCTAGACCCTTGACACACAAAACTCCCATTTACATAAGTGAGAGTTTTGCCTCAATAAGTAGTGAATCAGGATTTAAAATATGACTTGAGAGAGACATAAATGGAGGTTATTGGAGAGATGATTAGTCATCCATAGATGTTTCAGACATTCATTTTTTCTTATGGCAAAAAGGCATCCCTATTTTCTCAATGTTCCCTGAGATTTGATTTCCCCCCTTCTCCTATTTGTCCTTACAGACAGCCCCCAAGCTAGGAATCATTTGAGTGTAAAAAACCTAATGCTCATAAAATGCAGCCCATTACCCCTGAAATGCTGGGAGATGCTGAGTAATCAGTTAATACGCTGTGACAAAATATGACCACAAATAGCTGTTTCAAGTACATATTTCAACTTGTATTCCAAAACTATGATTTATGAGTTTAACCTCTAAAAAGGGGTGAGGTCATTTCAACACACACACCTAATGTAAGAAGGAGGCAGGCCTCTTTAATGACTTGCCTACATAGGAGGTTTTTCAAGATAGACTGCTATAATAATGATGAAGCCCCTATTAAAATGAAAGTTATTTACTGTAACCAGAGTCTTCAAGATACATCTGAGCATTTATACTTTGGGGTAATCTTCTATTAGCTTTTGCACCTCAGCCCCTTCACTCAGCATCATTCCATGTACCAAAGAGGGCTAAACTTTGCAGATGTTTCAAGTGTTATGGATATAACAATGGATCTGGAGATAAGAATGAGGAACCTGGTATCTGTGGAGACCCTGGTTAAGTTCTAGGAGGAAATAACAGGAAGCACTCCAAAAAAGAGACGCAACTGGTCTCTTCTTCCTGGCAAAAGCTAATGAAGTAAGCTCTGGAAGTAAGGACACCTGCATTCTTTTATGCACTGTGCACTTCACATCTGGATCTGAAAGATGCCCCAGAGCTGACTCCGGGGCGTGGTCTGCCATAATGATAGAACTCTGTGGAACTGAGAAAGTAGCCAGGACTAGAAGAGAGGCTAGATGAGGAAACAATAGTGAGACCAACAGTTAAAACATCATTGTATCCAAAAATATATCTCTTACTTCCTTCCATTATTGAAACAGTAAACAGAACAGGTTTCCTCTTAGCAGCAGTATAATTCTTATCCAAATTGGATAGAGCTAAGAATTCTGAAGTGCAAGAAAGGGCACTGCTAACACTTGGGCTACGTCTACACTGGCCCCTTTTCCGGAAGGGGCATGTAAATTTCACCAGTCGTCGTAGGGAAATCCGCGGGGGATTTAAATATCCCCCGCGGCATTTAAATAAAAATGTCCGCCGCTTTTTTCCGGCTTTTAAAAAAGCCGGAAAAGAGCGTCTAGACTGGCCCCGATCCTCCGGAAAAAGCGCCCTTTTCCGGAGGCTCTTATTCCTACTTCGAAGTAGGAATAAGAGTACTTCGAAGTAGGAATAAGAGCCTCCGGAAAAGGGCGCTTTTTCCGGAGGATCGGGGCCAGTCTAGACGCTCTTTTCCGGCTTTTTTAAAAGCCGGAAAAAAGCGGCGGACATTTTTATTTAAATGCCGCGGGGGATATTTAAATCCCCCGCGGATTTCCCTACGACGACTGGTGAAATTTACATGCCCCTTCCGGAAAAGGGGCCAGTGTAGACGTAGCCTTGCTGTCTTATTCTTAGATTTCTTTCTCCTCAGTGCCACAGCCTCTGGCTACATCTACACTGGCATGATTTTCCACAAATGCTCTTAACGGAAAAGTTTTCCGTTAAAAGTTTTCTGTTAAAAGCATTTGTGGAAAAGAGTGTCTAGATTGGCACGGATGCTTTTCCGCAAAAGCACTTTTTGCGGAAAAGTGTCCATGCCAATCTAGACGCACTTCTCTGCAAAAAAGCCCTGATCACCATTTTCGCAATCGGGGCTTTTTTGCGCAAAACAAATCTGAGCTGTATAACTGGCCCTTTCGCGCAAAAGTTTTGCACAAAAGAACTTTTGCCCGAATGGGAGCAGCATAGTATTTCTGCAAGAAGCACTGATTTCAGACAGTAGGAAGTCAGTGTTCTCACGGAAATTCAGGTGGCCAGTGTAGACAGCTGCCAAGTTTTTCTGCAAAAGCAATTGCTTTTGCAGAAAAACTTGCCAGTCTAGACACAGCCTCTGAGGCTGAATGTGCTTTCATCCATTTTCTGAAACTTACAAGAGGCTGTTAGAATTATCTCTGGTCCATTAGCTGAAGGAGTGACATCAGGATTGAATCGCTTGGACAGATGATGTATAGAACCAATGACAGCCACTGAACTGCTACTCAACTTTTTTTTCTGAAGCAGGCCAATGGGATGCAACCACATAGCTTTTTGCTTGTACACATGCCACTTTTGGGGCTTGAGACGGAATGCCAGTAACTAAGTCTGGTCCTGATAGGGACTGTGGTTTATTGCAAGGTTGAAGTCAACTGAAACTGATGCTGATTTTTTTAGACTTTGGAACCAAAGTGTGAATGGGTTGAGAAGAGCTAGCCTTGAAGGTTTCCTTGAATGGCAGGAACCGCAGACAAGTCTTTCTGTCCTGGAAGGCTTAGGGGTGCATATGTGCGTGTGTGTGGGAGGGAGTGAAGGTTCATCAGATCGAAAATGCAGATGTTCAGAGACATTCTCCCAAACACAAATTTTGCACTTTGTCTTCTGTTACCAGAAAGACAGCCAGATGGTGGACTCTTTAACCCCGGGGGTTTATTATTATTACTAGCATTACCCATCCCATTGTGATGGTAGATATACACTCAGGTTGGCCTGGTGTGAAGTTGCAACTTTGGTTGCAAAAATTGTGTTCCGATTCTATGCTAGGCAGTGCTTGCATAGCAGGGTAACATTTCCATGAATGCCAAGAATTATATAGATATGATATAAATTTATTTATTTCTTCCCAGATACTTGTAGAGACAAATTGGCTCATGCATTTTGCAAACACCACAAAAATAACTTCTAAATCACCTCTCTATAAACAACATTCCTGACAACGACTTCATTTGAGGCAATCAGTTGTTCAGATGCTCTGGGAATATGAAAGGGGCATTGATCAGAGTACACTCTGACATTTTGTGGGTCTCCAGCTCAGCTCACAGCAACATACATTTGTCCATGTGTGAACACTGGCAGTGGTAGACATATATCACTCTTCTGGAGGCTTTGTCCTTGGCTTTTGTTGATGGTCATTGCAAAGGCTGGTCTGATGAGAAATTGGAAGCACTGCATTGTGAATGGGAAGTCAGACTCTGATTGGGTCATTGTTATCCTTGGAATGAGAACCATTCCCTTTGGATTATCATCTCAAAGCATTTCAGCCTGAATGATACGTTCAGTGATATTTCTGGTAATATATTGGGTTCCACTATCCTTCGATTCAAGTTCCTGAGGAGCATTATTGGGCGGCTATTTTAAAATTTTAATCCTGTGAGGAGGTAATCCACTGCGATTCAGGGAGTTCAGGAACTCAGGTGGATAAAGAGCTGCCTGATCATTGTCCTGGATTGTGTCAATGCTTTTCAGGAGGACACACTTTCCTGGAAGCTTTTCTATCATTACACTATTAAGGTAGTTCACAGCTGCCCTAGTTGTTGCCAATATGCCTCTCCTTTGGAAATATTCCAATTCTCCATGATGGAATGTGTCACATCCCCACATACACGCTGAATAATTTTCTGTTCTGAGTTGGTACAACATACCCGACTAGACAATACCAATACCTGTCTGACTTACCCAACATTGTCCAGGTCCTTCAGGGCAGGGGACTGGTGTTGGGGTGTGTGTGCAGGAGTCAGAGCAGTGCCTTGCAGATGTAGGAGGCCAGGGCAAGAGTCTAGGAACATAAGGGGATGCAAGAGTGAGGGTTGCGGGGTGAGATGGGGCTCTCAGTGGGGGGAGGGGTCCCATACAGCAGGGTCTTCTCTTTCCCCTTGGGTGGCGGGGCCTTTTTTCTCCTCCTCCTCCTCCCACCCAGGTTCTGCAGAAGGTATGGGCCTTCTCTCCCTTCCCAGCCTCCCAAGCTTCCCCAGCTGCCTGGGTCCTTCTGTCTCTCTCCAACACATATCCAACCCCCACAGGGCATACTGTCTCTGCCCCTCTGTAGTTACTTGGATCAGGGGGCAGGGAAATTACCTGAGCTAGGCAGGGCTGAGTGGAGTGTGGAGAGAGGTGGTTACCTGGGTCAGGGAGCAAGGTGGTTACCTGGGCCGGGCAGGGCCATCTCAGTGGGCTGGGTGGTGTGTGGCACATGGTAGGCTCTGACGGGCAGCAGTAAGAAGCCCCTCAGGAACAGTCCTAGCCCAGCACCTGCAGCCGGAGGCAGTTGGCAGTGAAGATCCATAAGCACAGCCACATGCTTGGCTCCAGTCAGCACTTCCCAGAGCATCTGCCTATGGGGCAGGGCACTCTTCTATGATGCCCAATCAGCAGCCCAGGCTCTGCCTGCCTGCCTGGTGATTAGCTCAGGACTAGCCAATCAGCAGCCTCCGCACACCAAACCTCCACACAAGGCCAGCCTCACAGTGGAAGAGTCACTCTAAGAAATTCAACTCCCAGAAGCCCTTTCAACTGACCCCTGCTTTACATAGAGGCATAGGGATCAATCTGCGTTATTCCCCTCCCCCAGTAGTAAATGTTCTCTGTGACAGATGGTATGATGCACACCTCTCCTTTTATAATAGTATATAGATTATTATTATTATTATTATTATTATTATTATTATTATTATTATTTGTCTTGGTCTGCCACATATAACTGGGCAAATAACCTAATTACTCACTGACTAACTATATAAACCAACACTAACTCACTAACCAGGGCTATGTCTAGACTGCAAGCCTCTTTCGAAAGAGCAAGCCGCTTTTTCGAAAGAAAGCACCCAGTGAGTCTGGATGCTCTCTTTTGAAGAAGCCCTATTTACATTGAAGAATGCCTTCTTTCGAAAGAAGCACTTTCGAAAGAAGGCGTTCTTCCTCGTGAAATGAGGTTCACCGCCGTCGAAAGAAAAGCCGCGTTCTTTCAATTTAATTTCGAAAGAACGCGGCTGCAGTCTAGACGCAGGTGAAGTTTTTTCGGAAAAAGGCTACTTTTCCTGAAAAAAACCCTGAGTCTGGACACAGCCCAGAAGAAAGAAAGTCTCCAGCTACATAATTGTGGCATGTGGTTGGAAGGAACTGAGGTAGAGAGGTGTTCAACACATATATAGTCGCCTCACCCTCAATGTGGAAGGACACATCAAGTGAAATCCATCTCTAACACAGCCAGGTCCTTTGCCCATTGAAGTCAAAGTCATTGAGTCTGCAGCCACTATATAGAATTCAGGGTGAGTATAATCAGATTCCAGCAGCTCATCTGCAGAAGCAGGGAAGCTGCTGCATTATGAGCTGGCTATAAAGGATAAGCCCTGCTGGAATCTTTCCTAAACGGAAATTACAATAGTTGAGTCCTACAGTTACAATGATAAGTGTGTTTTTGAAGAAATTATTAAAGAATACATTCAAATTCATCAAATATATTAATAAATAATATCAGGGTTCTTCATAGTTTTCACATGTGCTTCTCACAGAGTAGAGACAAGGAGAAAGAAAGCCTTTTGCTAACACTCCACATTTCACAAATTTAACATAAGGTAGCTGTGAAACATCCAGTCAAAGATACCATCCAAACATCTCTCCATACTAGAAACCAAAGTGCTAAGCTCCATGAGGCAAAGTATGCATAGTAAGCATTCAGATAGGTTACTGTTTACATTAGGCAGTGTATATTAGGCTTAGGCATAATGCTAGAAAACACAGGACCCATGAGGGATAACATATTTTAAATCGCTTGGAAAATGGCATACTTTTTGCACTGCCAACCAGTTGACTTCTGCTTTCCATGTGTGACTGGAAGATATGGGGAAGGGTAACTATGGAACATGGCTGGTATACGTGGAACCCAACCACTTGTGAGCCATGTTTTCAAAAACTGCTTAGAAGCCTAGTAATCAAAATGACTCCTGACCCAAACCTAAAAATCAACTGAAGTTTAGTTATACTGTTAACTTGCATTCTTTGAAACCAGTCCAAGACTAAGTTCTTGTGTCTCATTTATGCTGTTTTACCCTGCTAGAATGAAGTGGCCCCAGTTAAAATGGAACCAAAATATTGAGGGAGGTGGAAATACCATTATATGGTAACTCTTGGTACATATTGGCATTCAAATAGTGGCCACAAGACTTTTTCTAAAATGTAAAGATTGCAAGACAAATTACTAATTGGAAGATAACTTCTTCTGTTAAGTATAAATGAATGAGATACAGGGTTTCAATAAAATAACCCTCTGAGGGCATGTCTACACAGCAGAGCTAAACTCAAAATAAGCTACACCGTCTGAGCTACATCAATTGTGTAGCTTAAGTTGAAATAGCTTATTTCGACTTTTGGGAAGTCTACACAACACTTATTTTAAAATAGAGCATTCTTTCCCCTACTTCCCTTACTCCTCAAATAATGAGGCTGCATCTAGACTGCTTTCCTCAAAAAATTAGCTTTACAGGGTTCTTTCGAAAAAACGTTTTATTTTTTTAAACGTGTCTAGACTGCTTTTTTTTTCCAAAAAACCTCCTCTGAAAAAAGGATCAGAAGAATGTATGCAAATGACGAGTGCAAACATGCTAATCAGTGCTTAATTTGCATTGCCTTTTTCCTCATTTGCATTTCCTCTTTCGGAAGAGGAAAACATCTAGATGAAGCCAGGGGTTTACAGAAGTTGGAGTAAGAAGCCTGTTATTTCAAATTTATTTTGAAATCATGGGCTTGCTGTGTAGACACACACTATGCTATTTCAGAATAACTGATGTTATTCCGAAATAACACTCCTGTATAGACATGCCCACTTAGAATGAATCTAAATTTTCAAATGTCTAATTGCTTTTTGTTCTATTAGCTTGGTAATTCCACAGGACACCATGACAATTTATTTTGTTAGATGACAATATCTATTTGTAACTTCCTACATCTCTTCTGGAACAGTGTAATTTCCTTTGAAGAATTCCAGGATCTCAGATTTCAGCTAGATCCATAATGATGATCCCAATAAAGAGATGAACAAATGTTTTTTGATCTTACAGACATAAGAATTTTTCTTCTTTCTGCAGTAGCTTCAAAGCAGTGCCTGTTTGGTATCATGCTATTCTCCAAAGCACCTCCATTACTTTATCTATTGGCTATTGCAATTATGCCCATCCCTACAGAGATGCCCTTTGCTTTTATACATTTGCTTTAGTTGCTGTGTCACAATTAGCTGAATTAAACAACCTTTATCTGACAAGAAAATAGATATATTATACCAAACTAATGAACAAGAAGTGGAAGCAAATGTCTTGTTGGCTCCATTTTGCTTTATACTTAAAAAGGTCAAAGATGACATAAATACCACTTGTTTCAGAAGCCTACACATTCACTGGAATTAGTATTCACAGCCATCTGTCGAAGAAGATAAAATTCTTTGTTCACTGAGCCAGTCTAATACCCTTTCTAAAAATGATTAGCTCAGAGATAACATACAAGTGTACTTGCAATATTTTGCAATGAATTTCCTTATTCAGTTGAAACACTTCCCATAATTAATAAATATTTTCAAACAAATGTTTTAATTTTCCAATACATTTCCTTTCTTTTCTCATGTGTGGTACTGATTTTCACTACAGCTGTGTGTATTTGGGGGTAGTGGGAAGAGAGGGAGAACATGCTGCTTCTCAAAATTGAAGCAGGAGGGAAGACTTGGTTGTGGGTGTTTTTTGCCAGAAGTGAAAGCCAGCTTTTGCCAGAAAAAAATCACTAACTTCATGAAGAGAATAATGGAATACAAAGCATTATAAAAATGACTTAGATATTAAATGGATAGAGCATAAAATATGAAGGAATTTTATAAATTTAATAAACTAACCACTGTAAAATAGATTTTACAAATTATTTTAGTTTTTCCTGTTTCAAGTAGATAAATATATATTATCATCATTTATACAAAATATTTCACCTAAGAGGAACCTTGACAAAGTAATCCAATTGAAACTGATTGTTTCATTCTTTGGAACCAAAAAATCATTTCTTCCCACCTGGTGTACATAAGAATCTGGAAGATCTTATGAGTTCCATGTACACTACCTATAGTTTAACATCACTTGTTTTGCATCTATGTAAATATTTATAATGGAACACTGAATACCATTATCTTAAATATAATCAAAATAGTCCAACTCTCAGCTTCAATGTGGGCAACCTACAGGTTCAATAAATCAATGTTGATCAGTTTTTTCACTAATGAAGGCTATTTAAATAAAGTTGAGAGTTTGGTCTTATAGATAGAGACCAGGAAGTGAAGTCCTGGACTCTTTTTTCCAACTCTTTGACTGGTTGACTCTTTATCTTGCTATGCCTCAGTTTTCTCATAATGGCTATATAATAACTACATACATAGGTGTTATGTATCTTATCTCAAGCTCCATGGTTTAACACAGGAAGAGAGAACATCACTGAGGAAATCAAAACCTAAACCATATAAATCTAACTTAACATCTTGAACTGATCCCATTATGAACTGGAAGCCAATCTAGACCACTTTTCTGATAAAACAAACTATATATATCTTCAAAATGTTAATGGGCAAAAAACACAGGACTGCTGGCCACCGTTCCTAAGCAGATATTTAGAAACACATAATGATCCAAATATTCCCCACTCCTCCCTGCCCTCAAGCAAATGTGAGTTAACAAAAGGTAAGCAAATTTACTCAATTCCATTTATAAAGCCCATCAAACTTGAATATCAGCCAGCTGTCTCACATCTGATTATGGCTAGAGGAGGGCAAAACCGATTTACTACATCGTCTAGATCTGAAAAAAACAGACAAACAAAAGATTTGGGTATCACCTGCAAGGTGAATGCACTTTTATAATTATTTTAAATTATATATTACTGTTAATGTTTGCACCACTGGCTCTATTTTTCCTTTCCCAGAGAGGTTAAATTACATTTATATCCTGGCATTAAAGTGTAGTTGATATTTTACACAAAGGGCAATACTTTGAAAGTTATGGTTCCCAGGCAACTACTACTGAGCCACATTGCACATACATATGAAGAGCCTGATCCTGAAATGATCCTCAAGGGAGATCTCACTGACTGCAGTAGGCGTTCTGAATGTAAAGGGTTTGTATTATGGAGCTCATAGGTATTTCATGTAACATTGTTTAACCACTTCTACATAGGAAGCAGAATCTCAGTTCAGGGGTTTGTACTAAATTTCAAGTGAAAACTTTAAATTAATGGCAGATTTTAGCATTTAATATCACTTCAGTTCTATCGGTTTCCTAGTAAGATTTGAAAGTACTACCTTTGAAGCAAAATAATTTAACCTCAGTAAGAACAGCATTGATCTGGATTGCAGTAAGAAATCTAAGAATGATCAAAACGGTTGTCTGTGCCAGCAGCCACAGAGGCACCTTCAAACATATATATGAATTCAAATATATATGAATTAATTAAAAATAAAAACAAAGTAAAAAAAAGTGTAAAGGGTTGCTTACTCCAAATCTGAGCCCTGAAAAAAGATCATCTGTATTTTTCTTGGAGCTTTGGGCTTCACTAGGACTTTATTTCAAAATAACCCCCCTAAGGTCAACTCTATAAGTGGTGCATTCACACTACCAATCCTGTTATTTCAAAATAATAGACAACTACATTTGAAATCTATACTCCTGCTTTTCATCAAGAGTAATGCTAATTCCGAAATAGTTATTTCAAAATAGCAGTAGTGTGGATGCTCCAGTACTGCTATTTTGAAATAATTACTCCCTAGAGTAATTCAAACTAATTAATCCCTAGTGCTTCTAAGTCTGAGGTAGTGCATCCACCTTAATGGAGCCCACCTCGGACCACTTTTGAGGGTTCCTTGTACTGTGAACACACTAGTTTGATTTTCTTAAATTAGGAGTTATTAAATCAAATTTACTAATTTTGAAATAGTTTCCTAGTGTAGACATGCTCTGAAAGATTAAAAGTTCATGAGGGTTAGCTACAGATATATGATCTAATGACCGGAAACCAGAGAGAGTAAAAATGAACTCTGTAATAAGATAAACTATTTCTAGTAACACTGGTTTCTCTTACAAAATCATAAAGGATCATGTTTTACTTTTCTTCCTCAAATATCAGGGGTTAAAAATTGTCACTGAGTTGGAATTAATAGATGTGATCTCTATGAGTATTTTGCATGATGGCGAAATGCTTAGTACACGTGCTTCTGGAACATGCTCAGACAAACAATAACCTGCTAAAATGTTTCAGAAAAAAAAGTTACATGTTATGCAGCATCTGAAATTAATCATTCCTGCCAATATAGCATTGCATTATTATTGGATTAACATAGCACTGACAGTGAGTGGTGAAAAATATAATATATGGCATCTGGATCTTCTGCTAAAGAAAATCTATCATAAACCCTGCAATATTAAATCAGCCAATAATAATAAATCCTGCAATATCAAATTTTCATTATGATGTTTTGATTTAAAATATTTTTAGTTAGACATACCATGTTAATTTAAATTCTAATCTTATTTAATTGTGTTGGTGAATGGATTTGCATATTATCTTTATATTTTAAAATTTTGTCACACATACATAAATCACTCCAGATCAACATTGTAATGTTCAATTTAGTGGCTCTAGTATAGATCCATAATATCGAACCCTGAGGGCAGTTCCAGCCAGCGCCTGTACTCCTCACAGTTGTAAGAAGTAATGGAAGCCAATGGGAGCATTTGCAATGGAGATGCCACCAAGCACAGCTTAAGGTAAGTCAGCTCCAGCTATGTATTGTATTTATTATTTGTAGAATACACAGCTGGAGATGCATTCCTTTAGCTGACTTCACAGGTCTAGTGTAGACCTGGCCTCAGAGTTGTACATTTTTCTTTGCATTGTAGATCTACCTTGAAGTCACTTTTGAAAATAAAATAATGAGTTTTTGAAGTTTTTGTCTCTAGTCTAGAGTAAGCAACCAATGCGTCAGCAAAATGTAAACCAGATTCTGTATTACTAACTATATATTAGCCAGAATACTTTACGTTAAACATTTATGAAAGAAAGCTGGGAGTGTATCAGTAATTACAGGTAGTGACACCTATAAACTTATTCTGCACTTCCCATTGTACGATTCTTTTCTTAGCTGTCAAACTTAAATATTAGAGCTGAAATTTTCCATGCCAGGTGTCTGCCCTAAGCTGATGGTTATTAATTGTAGTTATGATTATTTTGAAAGTTTTAAGCTAAAATTATTAATCTGTTTGTCAGAACAAGAACAGGGAAAATATGCTTCGCCCACATAAAAAATAAACATTACATTGAGAAGCAGAGGCTAAAGCTCTTAATGCCTTAGGAGAAGATATAAACTGCCAGGGATAAAGGTGATTCACAGTTTGTGAGGAGAGTAGGATTTCCAGAAATCTAAGGTGTTCAAATGAACACCTATCATTCTAAAATTTCTTTGAGAAGCCCAGCCTAAGGTCTACTGTTGGAAGTACTGCCTGTGAGGTACTGATACCCAGTTCCCATGAAAGTCATTTAAATTCACAGATCATGGGGAGTTATGAAACTCATGCTGAGCTCCGGTCTCTTCTTTGGCAATGGCTGCTCTATGTCTGCTTTGTTGGCTGGGAGCACCAGATAGACCTCGATATCAGGCTCCGAGTGCATCTCTCTCCAGAAGAAAAAGTAACAAGTAACATTTTACTGGGACTGAAGAAACAGGCATCCTCAGACTTAAATGATATCTCACTTGTATTCATGATGTATATGATGCAACTGTTGCTTTGTGAACACACAGCTTACAATATTAGAGTGGGCATTTGGATGTGCCCGTATAGGTAACCCTAGCAACAATGCCAATTCTCCATACAGGTAACGTGGGCATGCCTCTTGCAGGGGCACAAAGCTTACCCAAAGAGGGTGACACCAATATTTAAAAAGGGCTCTAGAGGTGATCCTAGCAATTACAGACTGGTAATTCTAACTTCAGTACCGGGCAAATTAGTCAAAACAATAGTAAAGAATAAAATTGTCAGGCACGTAGAAGAACATAATTTGTTGGACAAAAGTCAACATGGTTTCTGTAAAGGGAAATCCTGTCTTACCAATATATTAGAGTTTTTTGAGGGGGTTATCAAACATGTAGACAGGGGGCATCCAGTAGACATAATATACTTAGATTTTCAGAAAGCCTTTGACAAGGTCCCTCACCAAAGGCTCTTGTGTAAATTACATTGTCATGGGATAAGAGGGAAGGTCCTTCCATGGATTGAGAACTGGTTAAAAGACAGGAAACAAAGGGTAGGAATAAATGGTAACTTTTCAGAATGGAGAGGGGTAACTAGTGTTGTCCCCCAAGGGTCAGTCCTGGGAACAATCCTGTTCAACTTATTCATAAATGATCTGGAGAAAGGGGTAGGCAGTGAGGTGGTAAAGTTTGCAAATGATACTAACCTATTTAAGATTGTCAAGATGGAAGCAGACTGTGAAGAACTTCAAAAAGATCTCACTGAACTGAGTGATTGGGTAACAAAATGGCAAATGAAATTAAATGTGGATAAGTGTAAAGTAGTGCATGTTGAAAAAAATAACCCCAACTATACGTACAGTATGATGGAGGCTAATTTGGCTACGACAAATCTGGAAAGAGATCTTGGAGTTATTGTGGATAGTTCTCTGAAAACTTCCACACAGTGTGTAGAGGCGGTCAAAAAGGCAAATAGGGTGTTAGGAATTATTAAGAAAGGAATAGAAAATAAGACAGAATATCTTACTGACCCTGTATAAAACTACGGTACGCCCAATTCTTGAATACTGTGTACAGATGTGGTCTCCTCACCTCAAAAAAGATATTTTGGCCTTGGAAAAGATTCAGAAAAGGGCAACTAAAATGATAGGGGTTTGGAATGGGTCCCATATGAAGAGAGGTTAAAGCGACTGGGACATTTCAGTTTAGAAAAGAGGAGACTAAGGGGGGATATGATAGAGGTATATAAAATCATGAGTGGCGTGGAGAGGGTGAATAAAGAAAAGTTATTTATTAGTTCCCATAAAAGAAGAACTAGAGGATACCAAATGAAATTAATGGGTAGCAGGTTTACAACTAATAAAATAAAGTTCTTCTTCACACAGCGTGTAGTCAACCTGTGGAACTCCTTGCCAGAAAAGGCTGTGAAGGCTAGGACTATAACAGAGTTTAAAGAGAAGCTAGACAATTTCATGGAGGTTAGGTCCATAAAAGGCTATTAGCCAGGGGATAGAAATGGTGTCCCTGGCCTCTGTCTGTCAGAGGCTGGAGAAGGATGGCAGGAGACAAATCGCTTGATCATTGTCTTCAGTCCACCCCCTCTGGTGCATCTGGTGCTGGCCACTGTTGGAAGACAGGCTTCTGGGCTAGATGATCCTTTGGTCTGACCCATTATGGCCATTCTTATGTTCTTATGGTCTTATGAATGTTACACTGTCCAAAAAGTGGCACAATCTTTCCCTTTACAGAAGATGCACAAAAGTCTGTACAGTCATCCCCACAATAGAATAGACAATTAAGGGAAGAATTGTTCCCTGTCTGAAGTGCAATGCCTCCTTGAGCTCTCCTGGGATGAATCATCTCAAAACCATCTCCAAAATGAGCAGTGTCTTTAGGCATAATTGGTTGTTGATGTTACTCATTATTCTGGATTCAGCTATACATTGTTATGGGTCAGGCAGGGCTGCTATCTTCCATTCCAAATAAACGTACAGAAGCCATTATAATCAGGTGTCTGAAACAATGGCAGTAGCACTCAAAATCACATGGAAATGCTGAATCGTGTAACTTAAGGTTTCTTTTTAAATACAGCGGCTAGGGCTTAGAATGCTGGAACTGTTTCTTGTGCATGTGACGAAAGCTGATGCCCTAATAAATCTGCAAGGGTACATCTACACTAGCCCTCTAGTTCGAACTAGGGAGGCTAATGAGGACGACCGAAATTGCAACGAAGTGCGGGATTTAAATATCCTGCACTTCATTAGCATGTTCCCAGGAGGTTTGCATTTTGGAAACTGACTAGCCTGGAATACCTGCCCGCGTCTACATGGGGTAGTGAAACCGGAGTTTGAAGTAAACCCCTAACTCGAATTAGTTGTTACTCCTTATGGAATGAGGTTTAAATCCCGTGCTTCATTTACAATTTTGGTCGCCCTCCTTAGCCTCCCTAGTTTGAACTAGGGGGCTAGTGTAGATGTACTCCTTGGGTATGTATATACTACAGCGCTAATTCGAATTAACTTATTTCGAATTAGTTAATTTAAAATAAGCTAATTTGAAATAACACAGCTAGACCCAAAAATTAATTCAAATTAGCACTTTGCTAATTCAAAATAGCACGTCCACACTGATTGGACGCTGGGTCACATTAAAGGGCAGCTGAAACTGGTTCCGACAGGGCATAAGGTCAGTAGTTGTTTTGTGCGGCTGGTGTCTGAAGCTATCTGAGGCTCGTGCTTAAAGGGACCCCCCTGGACAGCCGGTTCTCAGCTTTTTCACTTGCTTGCCTACATTGCCGAGGGACAGCAAAGCGTTTTCCTCTCTGCCTGCCTGTGTTGGTGCTTCCCATTGGGGATGCCACTGAAGTTGGCACCATGGAGCCAGAGCTCACCTTGGGCATTCTGCTCCAGTTTTTGGACTTGCTGCTGCAAGCCTGCCAGCAATGGCTGGAGGCTGCCTTGCACCAGCTAGTGCACGTCAGCCCCCTGCTCCTCCCCCTGGCCTCCCTGGGGGCTGTGGAGGAGCCGCAGCAGCACCCGGATGCCAGCGTGCATCTGGCGTCTGGACACCAGCAGCGACTGATGGGACCACATCATCCTGGAGCACTGGAGAGATCAACAGTGGACCCAGAACTTCAGGATAAAGAAGGACACCTTCATGGAGCTCTGTGAGTGGCTCGCCCCTGCTCTGCAGCGATGGGACACTCTCATGAGGCTCACCACTTCCCTCCAGAAGCGTGTGGCCAATGCCCCATGGAATCTCTCCATGATGGACAGCTACCGATCTGTCGGGAACCAGTTCAGAGTGGAGAAATCCACCGTCGGAGCAGTGCTCATGCAGGTACGTCATTCACCGGCCACTGGCTGCAAGGAGGGGATGGGCCACCTCAGGGAAAACAGGGGGGAGGGGAGGAGATGAAAGTGCCCCACAAGAGAGGGTTCGGTCTACCCCGGCTGTACTACACACTGCCCTCAGTGGCTAGGATCTCAGCGTGGGTTGCTTCTGAGAGTGGGGTACAAGGCAGTGCCAGGGAATGAACACTCCCAGCCACCCAGGTGCCGCAGTGATTTGCAGTTGGGTGTATCTCTCTGCAGGTGGTCAAAGCCATCAACCGGGTGCTGCTCTGCAGAGTGTTCCGCCTCGCTGACCCGGACGCGGTCATCCAGGGGTTTGGCTCCCTCGGCTTCCCCAACTGTGGGATGCACATCCCCATCCATGCCCCGGAACACCAGGTCTCCCAGTACATCAACCGCAAGGGGTACTTCTCCGTCCTCCTGCAGGCCGTGTCTGACCACATTAATGTGGGCTGGTCCAGCAAGGCACACAACGCCAGGGTGTTCCGCAACTCCTCCGTGTGCCAGAGGCTGAATGCTGGGACCTTCTTCCCTGACCGCCACATCAGGGTCAGGGACGTGGACATGCCCATCTGCCTGGTGGGGGATGCGGCCTACCCCCTACAGCCGTTGCTGATGAAGCCGTACACGGGGCACCTCGACCCCTCCTGGCAGGCCTTCAATGCCAAGCTTACCAGGGCCCACATCGTGGTTGAGGGGGCCTTCAGACACCTGAAAGCCAAAATTAGATGCCTCCTCACCCGCCTTGACCTCGCCGAGCACAATATCCCTCCCGTGGTGGCAGCATGTTGTGTGCTGCACAATGAATGTGAAAGGAAGGGGGAGGCTTTCCTGCCAGCCTGTATGGCTGAGGTTGAGCGCATGGCTGGCCAGTACATGCAGCCCCGCACCGCCGCCATCCGAGAGGCCCAGCGGGAGGCCGTCCAGATCCGGGAAGCCCTGAGGGAGAGCTTCCAGGTGTAGGAGGACTGAACTCACCCTGCATGCCCCACTGGGGCCTTCTTGCACCCTCCCCTCCTTCCCCTTTCCCCTCCCTAACCCCCCTTCCTAATATAAAATAAAAACACCTGTTTTGCCAACAAAAATCTCTCTTTATTGTACATAAATGGGGTGGGTGGAGGGAGGAATGAGAGTGGGAGATGGGAGGGGGAAACCTGGGATGAGGGAGCTGGAAGGGGGAGGAAGAGGAGGAAGGGAAGGGAAAGCTCAGGGTTAGGGGTCCTGCTGGCTCTCCCATCTCGCTGCACTGCGGCTGCGGGGGCATTGGGGGGGAGTGGGTGTGAAGGGTGAGGCAGGAGGAACGAGGGGTGCAGAGGAAGCAGAGAGGGAGCAGGGGTGGGAGGAGGAGCGAGAGCTGGGTGGCCACAGGGGCTAGAGCAGGAGGAGGCAGGAACCTGTCTACCAGGGTCTGGAGGTGGCCACAGAGGGCACGGCCCTGCTCCTCCAGTGCCTCCAAGCTCTGCTGCCGCAGCCAAACGTCCTCCCACTGGTCCTGGGTGCGGCGCTGGGGCTCTAGTAGCCACAGGTGCCACCGCTGATAGTCCTCCAGGTTGCAGGTGTGCCTGCTGGCCCAGCTGTGGGTGGCTCTTGCAGCCGGGGTGGTGCACCCTGCAGTCTCAGGTGCTGCGACTGTGGTGAAACAAGAGCAGTGGTCAGTTCTCCCTGGGGACACAGTGGGTGAAACCCAGCCCCCCTCTGTAAGGTGAGGTCGGCATGTGAGGAACAGGCCAGGGCCACTGCAAGACACCCAGCTGTTGCTCCATGGTGGGCAAGGCCCAGCTGCACGGTCCCTAGGCTCCCTCTCCCCCACCCCAGCACATACACATAAGGGGAGCATCATGGCACTCACATGTGGAGCCCTCCCCAGCCTCAGACAACACAGCCAATGTGCTCTGTGGGAAACCTCGGGGGTCCCTGCAGGCTCCTGGCTCTCCTCCTCCTCCCCCTCCGTGTCAGGGATGGGGCTCTCTGACCCGGGGTCGATCACCACCCGGGGCGCATGGACTGCGCGAGCCCCCAGGATGCAGTCCAGGACCTCATAATGAGGGCACACCTCCGGGTCAGCCCCTGGCTGGGAGGCCCTGGAGTAGGCCTGACGCAGGTCCTTAATTTTGCAGCGGACCTGCTCTCAGGTCCGCATGTGGCCTCTGGTGGCCTTGTAGCCATGCGGATGTAGTTAGCCACGTTCCTGTGGCTAGTGCAGAGATTGTGGATGTTGGAGGCTTCCCCCCCAAACCTCGATGAGGTCCATGATCTCCGCACTAGACCAGGCAAGCACCTGCCTTTTGTGGCCCCGAGCTGGCTCCTGTGAGCCACCAGCCTAATCCTGGGAAGAGGCGGAGGGCTGGGTGGCAGCGGATGGCTGGCTCATCCCATGCCAGGGGTAGGGTCTTCTGGCTGGATGCTGGCAGGCTTGCAACTGGCACGAGCACCATGGGCAGGCTGTGCCCCTTTAAGGGTGGTAATGTAGGCAACCGGAATTGTAAATAAAGCCCGGGATTTGAATTTCCTGGGCTTCATTTGCATATTGCCGGGCACCGCCATTTTTAAATGTCCGCTAGTGCGGACTCCATGCTGCGCGGCTACATGTGGCACGGAGTTCGCACTAGCAGACATTTAAAAATGGCGGCGCCCGGCTTTATGCAAATGAAGCCTGGGAAATTCAAATCCCGGGCTTCATTTGCAACTCCGGTTGCCTACATTACCACCCTGCAAGAACTAGGGTGGTAGTGTAGACATACCCTAATATATATCATCGATAATTATAATTAGCTTAGGTTTCTAAACAAAAAAGTCATTTGAAATTGGAAAAACAAATATTTTTTCTTCATTTTGAAAATATCAAAAAGATACATTGCCAAATGCAAAACATTGGTTTTTTTAATATAGAAATTAATCAAATCCAATCCTTTCCCATAGAAGACATCTGTGTCACTGAATTGGTATTTCCCAACAAAAAGAAGTTTAAATAAGAAAATTCCTGGCCAGCTCTAGTCTCAAATAAACTGGAGCCTTGACTAGTGTATCTTAATGGGTATCATTGATCTGTAATTTTTTACATATATTGTGGAAAGAAATATATAGTCATAGTTAACCAGTAGGTGGTGTGGGAGAGCTAGTTAATATGGAAGTAAAGTATTTATGAAGTGTTATGACTTCACTAATAATATTCTTTTTTGTACTAAACTTTCTGCTGTAGAGTATATTGTTTTTCATAATCACTCAATTACTACTCTAGGTTTTACTTTGCTTTTGGGACTTAAGCTTAAGTTGAAGTTGCCTTTTGAATTTCTGTCTCCCTTTTGTGGGATGACAAATATTTTTGAGAGGTGAAATTGGCATTTTCACTTTTTAAAAAGGATAATACTCCTGATCTTGTAAAATGTAAATGAATGTGACAGAAATTCTTAATCTTGTGCCTTATATACTTTGCAGTACTTTTATAGAATCAAAAGTTCAATACAAAAAACAAAAGAAACCCCCCTGTGACGGGGCGGCCCTGCCCCGCACTCTAGCCCAGGGAAACCACCTGGTGCCGGGGGCAGAGAGGGCCCCACCCCTACAGCCCTACTGGGCATGCTCCGAGGGGAGCAGAGGTATAAAAGGCTGCTGGCCTGCTCAGAAGAGGCAGACTGCAGCCCGAGCTGGAGCTAGCACCCAACCGCCAGGGAGGGAGTCGCTAGGACCACTGAACGCGCCACTGCCAGGCCCAAGCTGGGCCCGTCCCCAACGCCGGAGCCACCGACCGACCCCCTGTGACCCAGGCACCGGACCGGGGGCAGGGGGTAGGAAGTGACCCAGGGTAGGGAGCTGGAAAAGCCCCTGAGGGCTCGGGGCGTTGCGGGGAGGAGCCCCCACCGAGCCAATGGTGGGAGCCACCCGCTGCTAATAGGGCCCTGGGTCGTGGCCCGGAGGAGAGGGAGGGCTCGGGCCCCCCTGCCCCTCCTGCCCGGAACCCTGGCGAGTGGGGAGCACTCTAGGCTGCAGAGCCGGCATGGAGGACTAGGCCAGGGGGCCGTATTTCCCCTAATAAAGGGGCCGCATACTTTGGGGCTAGGCCACTGGGCCGTATTTCCCCTAAGAGAGGGGCCGCATACTTTGGGACTAGGCCAGTGGGCCGTATTTCCCCTAAGAGAGGGGCATGGCACTTTGGGGCTAGGCCCAGGTGGGCCGAACTATGCCCCGGATGGGGGTGGCAACCCCATGTCAGGGGGGAGCCCTCCAACACCCTCTAAAAACCAACTACAAGCCTGATCAAGATCTTGCTTCAAATTCTTGCCATCTCAAGAACAACATATATGTAAATCAAATTTAATTGTTAAACATTAAGGGTACGTCTAAACTACATCTCTCTTTCGAAAGAAGGATGTAATTAGACATATTGAAATTGCAAATGAAGCCAGGATTTGAATTTCCTGTGCTTCATTTGCATAATCACTGCATTTTTTTGAAAAATGCTATTTTGAAAGAAAACTGTGGTCTAGACTCTGTTCTTTCGAAAAGAAAAGCCTTTTTTGAAAGATCCTGTACTTCTCAAAAAATGAGGTTTACACGATCTTTTGAAAAAGGCTTTTCTTTTCGAAAGAACCGTGTCTAAGCCACAGTTTCACTTTCGAAATAGCTTTTTTCGAAAAAACGCCATGACACGAGTATGCAAATGAAGCACAGGAAATTCAAATCCTGGCTTTATTTGCAATTTTGATATGTCTAATTTACATTCCTCTTTGAAAGAGGGGGTGTAGTCTAGGCATAGCATAGTGTATAATATTATTTGAATAGCTTGTATTGTTTCTTCCTCTATTTGAAATCCTTCCCTGACTTAAAAGTTAATCATATATAATGGAAACCTACTTACTGAATGAAAAACAGTGAGTTGCTGATTAAAAGTCCAAGTAGGTTTTTGAGACACAAGGACAGGTTTTCTAAATAAGTACAGCCGGTCCCCGAGTTGCGAACGGTCGACTTATGACCGTTCTCATTTACGACCAAAGCTGTCGTAAATGGCGGACCCCGAGTTATGAACGCGATCTCTGCTTATGAACAGCATGGTCGCCTGAACTCAATGGGGTCCGACTCACAAACGAACCGAGTTACAGCCAATTGCTTGGTCGGTAACTGGTTCGTAAGTCGGAGAGAGGCTGTATACGCAAAATAAGTCTAGTTTTTATTGTCTTCATTTTCAGAGAAATCCCTCTATACTTATGTGTATAAATCACCTGTAGCCACTGATATTTTATGGTACTACTTTAAAGAAAGCAAAGTAAAACTAGGCAGCAGAATAGTACTAATGCATTTTTTTGTTTGTTTTAATTCTAAGGTACAATTGAATTACAGGGGTTAAATCTCAAAATGTTTAGATTAATATTCAAAAATTTCAGAGGTTTATCTAAATATATCTCTTTGTTCTAGAGATTAGTCTGAAAACTTCAAAAAATCTGGCTTTATTACAAGATTTCCAGGATCTTCTGGTATTGGACAGGCAATAAATACTATGAAAAGAAGGTATAAAATAAATACCTTCTTTGGACCAATCAACATGGAGTCAGATTGCCAACTGTTGTAACTTGATGTCACTCTGCTGACTTCAGCCATTTCAATAGAGATATGCCAAGTGATACTTGATGACTATTTACCCCAGGAAACATAGAATGTATGTATGTAAAGATTTAATGAAACATAGCAAATTAATAAGATATTTTCAGGTCTCTAAACATTTTGGTTCATGACTGGGGTTGGGTGAGTCTTAACCAATCTAATTAACCATCCATAATTTATTTTACTAAATATAACAAGGGCTACAAATGTCATGGTTTCTGTTGCATTTGGAACTGTGGGTTGATATCAGCCACTGTAAAAGAGTTTCACCCTTAGGAATATGCTGACAAACAACTTTCAGTTGGTGTGATACTAAGTTAGCATGCTGTTATATGAAACCTGGCACTGGCTTTATTATTGTTACCAGGACAGGCACTGAGGCAGAAATGCAAAACAAATGGGAAAAGCTGCAAAGAATGAGACTATGTTGTGGAAATAAAGGATACTTCCATAAAAAAATCCTAAATGTAAAAAGATGTATATGTCAAACTAAAATGTGGCTTTTTAGAATTTTTTTTTTATTTAACTATGTGTGCTTGTCCCATTTGATTTATTTATAGCTCTTTAATTCTTTCCATCTTCTAATAACCAGCTTGTTAATATGCAGGTGTATAAGCTACAGTACTTTGAGATAATTGGCTAATCAATCAAAGAATACTCATTTATTCCACATCCTCCAAAGATGTAAAAAGGTTATTTTAATGTGCAGCAAATAACTTTAAACTAGCCCAAGACTAAGTTAAATCAGAAGTAATACAAACACTTACTTCAGATTGCCACATGTAGTATTTCTATTTTTCCATTAAATATTCTATGATGCTTTTTAAAGCCTCATTCTAATGCAGTGCATAAATGCTCTATACTGGCATATGGTTTCTACATATGGGCATGCTGCAATTAGTGTGGAAACTGTAATTTGCCTCTTTGTTGCATTATTTATCTATGCTATCTAAGATAACCATCTGTAGCAATGACCCATGTGTAACAGTGTTTGGGTTTAAGTATTGTCCATGCATACTGATGTTTATCCTAATATATAATGAACGTGGAAATGCATAAGCAGTATTTACTGTTAAGAATGTGTTCAGAAAACAAACTTTGCTCTGGTATTATATCTCATTCATGGATTCATATATGGATAATTGAAGGCAATGGCAACATTCAAATTAATAACTAGTGTGTCTGGAATTTATGTCTCTCCTAATTTAATGAGTTTAGTATATTCAAGATACCCAGAAAAGGTAAGTCTCTCTTCGTCATCAAAATTCTGAAGCCCTTCATCAGATTCCAGAGAAGCCAACTGAAATGTTAGTAAAAACTGATTAGAAACTGGAGTTAGGCATATACTGCAAACTATAAGCAGCATTCCCAGCCCCAGGATATGTTTACACTGCAATTTTTCCAGAAAAATTACACTTTTGTCCACATTACAATTGCGTTCTTTTGACAGAAAGTCCAAAGAATACAGGGGGTTTTCCAACAGCGCTAAACCTCTTCCTACAAGGAAGAAGCGTTTTTCTGAAAGAGCTCTTTCAGAAAAAAGCATGTGTGGATGGGAAAGAGGATTTTTTTTTTAAAGAAGAGGCCTCCAGGAAAAAGCACAGGTGCCTTGGTGGCCAGTCCATCCATAGTAATCACAACGTAAATGTGAGATAGAATCCAATCAATGTGAACGCTATCCTTTGAAAAAGCAGATCACTTTTTTATGCGCTTTTGCCATGTGGACGCTCTCTTTTGAAAGACGTTTTTCCAAAAGATCTCTTCCAGAAAAAAAATGCAGGACAATGTAGCACTTTAAAGACTAACAAGATGTTTATTAGATGATGAGCTTTCGTTGGCCAGACCCACTTCCTCAGATCAAATAGTGGAAGAAAGTAGTCACAACCATATATACCAAAGGATACAATTAAAAAAAAAAAAGAACAAATATGAAAAGGACAAATCACATTGCAGAACAGAAGGGGGATGCGGGGGGGGTGGGAAGGGGGAGGAAGGAAGGTAAGTGTCTGTGAATTGCTGATATTAAAGGTAGGGAGAGTGGGATGTTGCCAGCTTTGTCCACATATTCATTCTGCTGATACCATTATTGGACCTAACCAAGTGAGTTATAAGATCAAGAACACATATTCCTGCGCATCCAGAAATATAATCTATGCTATCATGTGCCGAAAGTGTCCGTCTGCTATGTACATTGGACAAACATCTCAGACACTTCGCCAAAGGATTAATGCCCACAAAACAGATATCAGACAAGATCACAAAGAGAAAACAGTTTCTTGCCACTTTAACCAGAAAGGACACTCTCTAAATGACTTAGCCACCTGCATTCTGCTACAAAGACCTTTTACATCTGCACTTGAAAGGGAATCCTCTGAACTGTCATTCATGTTAAAATTCGACACTTGTCAACAAGGACTTAACAAGACTTTGAACTTTCTCACCCATTACCAAGACAGTTTCCCCAATTATCACCTGTAATACCATTAACTCACAAACATCCCACTCTCCCTACCTTTAATATCAGCAATTCACAGACACTTACCTTCCTTCCTCCCCCTTCCCACCCCCCCGCATCCCCCTTCTGTTCTGCAATGTGATTTGTCCTTTTCATATTTGTTCATTTTTTTTTAATTGTATCCTTTGGTATATATGGTTGTGACTACTTTCTTCCACTATTTGATCTGAGGAAGTGGGTCTGGCCCACGAAAGCTCATCATCTAATAAACCATCTTGTTAGTCTTTAAAGTGCTACATTGTCCTGCATTTTGCTTCAACTACCCCAGACTAACACGGCTACATTTCTATCACTATTCTTCCAGAAAAACTTCTTCCTAAAGAAGCCTGCAGTTTAGATATAGTCCTAGTCACAGAAACAGGTTGGATTTGATGATGTTAAAGAAA
The DNA here is from genome assembly GCF_052426305.1 of Pelodiscus sinensis. Lineage (NCBI taxonomy): Eukaryota > Metazoa > Chordata > Testudines > Trionychidae > Pelodiscus > Pelodiscus sinensis. Next base: position 92,873,205 of record NC_143053.1, read on the forward strand.
AAGAAGTGACAAGTCTTAGCCAAACACTGGATAAGGTGAAGGAGAAAGAATGGTTGAATCTATAGTTCATATAGTCAGTTTAGAAGATAAAAAGGATATTGGAAATATCATCAAGTGCTGTAAAACTGCAAAAGAAAAGAAGGTTGTTGTCAGGTGCTGGTTCGTCCCCACTCCATGAAAAGCTCGCTGCCAATGACATATAACAGAATCGGATAATCATCCATAAAGAAACAGTTGACTGTAAAATTTTAAGACTGAAGCAGTGATGTGGCAAAGACAAAGACTGCCTCATCTTGGAATGAGAATACACAAAATATGCTCTTGTCATGACCCCCAAAAGTAAGAAGCACTAGAAGCACAAATGAATTGCTTGGGGACTGGCAGTGTTAAATATTTTAGCAATCATATTGAAGTTCTACTTGCCATTTTATACTAATTCAAGGAATTTATTTGTCATGACAAAGGTAGGGGATTACCACTTAAATCAGTAAATAAAATTGCTGAACTAATGGTGCCAAATATTCCAAAAGGTATGATCAGAGTTTATATCTTCCTGTGAAGGATATTTTGTTTATTTAAAAGTAATTACAATACATAAATGAAGACATAACAACCAAAACTTCGATCCATGTCAAAATTAATACATAATTAGTAATCTGCACGTTTCTCTTTTTTAATCTAAAATCTCTAGGAGATTTGTGTAGCACATTTAGCTATCATTCTGAAACATTTTACAACTCACATGGAGAGCTACATTAGCCAGTTTAATTACATAGATTAGATTAGATGCCATAACCTAAACTGGTCCATGCATATTTAACATATTAATTGGTTTGTATTATACACTGCTATGTTATTAATCAAATATAGGGGCATGTGCAAGATAAGAATACTGATTAGCAACAGACCAATTTATATGTGATATCCTCTATAAAATGAATTTGCAATTAACCACTATACAGAACAACGAGTCTTTGAAGGTGGGTATAATTGAAGAGAATTTTGCTTTAAATATTAACTTGCTCAGCATTATCAAAAGTTTTATAAGTGGATTGAAGACAGTGCTCAGTAAAGTGTCATTTTCAGAATACAAAATAGATATACAACAGCAAGCAGGTTTAATGTGAGCTTTCAATCAAGATACAAATATGAAATTCATAGTCCTATAAAACATACTTAAAGAAGAACAGAAAAATAGAGACAATGGATTTCAGGAAGGCGGATTTTGGTAAGCTCAGAGAACTGATAGGTAAGGTCCCATGGGAATCGAGCGTGAGGGGAAAAACAACTGAGGAGAGTTGGCAGTTTTTCAAAGGGACATTGTTAAGGGCCCAAAAGCAAGCTATTCCGATGTGTCAGAAAGATAGAAAATATGGCAAAAGACCGCCTTGGCTTAACCACGAGATCTTGCATGATCTAAAAATAAAAAAGGAGTTATATAAAAAATGGAAAGTAAGACAAATTACAAAGGATGAATATAGGCAAACAATACAGGAATGCAGGGGCAAGATTAGAAAGGCAAAGGCACAGAATGAGCTCAAACTAGCTACAGGAATAAAGGGAAACATGAAGATTTTTTATAAATACATTTTTAGCAAGAGGAAGACCAAGGACAGGGTAGGCCCACTGGTCAGTGAGGAGAGAGAAACAGTAACAGGAAACTTAGATATGGCAGAGATGGTCAATGACTTCCTTGTTTCGGTCTTCACCGAGAAGTCTGTAGGAATGCCTAACATAGTGAATGCTAATGGGAAGGGGGTAGTTTTAGAAGGAAAAATAAAAAAAGAACAAGTGAAAAATCACCTAGAAAAGTTAGATGCCTGCAAATCACCAGGGCCTGATGAAATGCATCCTAGAATATTCAAGGAGCTCATAGAGGAGGTATTTGAGCCTCTAGCTATCATCTTTGGAAAATCATGGGAGACAGGAGAAATTCTAGAGGACTGGAAAAAGGCAAATATAGTGCCCATCTATAAAAAGGGAAATAAGAACAATCCAGGAAACTACAGTCCAGTTAGTTTAACTTCTGTGCCAGGAAAGATAATGGAGCGAGTAATTAAGAAAATCATCTGTAAATACTTGGAAAGTGGCAAGTTGATAGGGAACAGCCAGCATGGATTTGTAAAGAACAAATCATGTCAAACCAATCTGATAGCTGTCTTTAATAGGATAACGAGTCTTGTGGATAAGGGAGAAGTGGTGGATGTGGTATACCTAGACTTTAGTGAGGTGTTTGATATGGTCTCGCAAGATAGTCTTATCAATAAACTCGGTAGATACAACTTAGATGGGGCTACTATAAGGTAGGTGCATAACTGGCTGGATAACCGTACTTGAGAGTAGTTATTAATGGTTCACAATCCTGCTGGAAAGGCATAACAAGTGGGGTTCCACAGGGGTCTGTTTTGGGACCGGCTGTGTTCAATAGCTTCATCAACGATTTAGATATTGGTATAGAAAGTACGCTTATTAAGTTTGCAGATGATACCAAGCTGGGAGGGGTTGCGACTAATCTGGAGGATAGGTCATAATGCAAAATAACCTGGGCAAATTGGAGAAATGGTCTGAGGTAAATAGGATGAAGTTTAATAAAGAAAAATGCAAAGTGCTCCACTTAGGAAGGAACAATCAGTTTTACACATATAGAATGGGAAGAGACTGTCTGGGAAGGAGTATGGCAGAAAGGGATCTAGGGGTTATAGTGGACCACAAGTTGAATATGAGTCAGCAGTGTGATGCTGTTACAAAAAAAGCAAACATGATTCTGGGATGCATTAACAGGTATGTTGTGAGCAAGACACGGGAAGTCATTCTTCCGCTCTAACTGCGCTGGTTAGGCCTCAGATGGAGCATTGTGTCCAGGTCTGGGCACCGCATTTCAAGTAAGATGTGGAGACGTTGGAGAGGGTCCAGAGAAGAGCAACGAGAATGATTAAAGGTCTAGAGAACATGACCTATGAGGGAAGACTGAAGGAATTGGGTTTGTTTAGTTTAGAAAAGGGAAGATTGAGGGGGGACATGATAGCAATTTTCAAATATCTAAAAGAGTGTCATAAGGAGGAGGGAGAAAATGTGTTCGTCTTGGCCTCTGAGGTTAGAACAAGAATCAATGGGCTTAAACTGCAGCATGGGAGTTTTAGGTTGGACATTAGGAAAAAGTTCCTAACTGTCAGGGTAGTCAAACACTAAAATAAATTGCCCAGGGAGGTTGTGGAATCCCCATCTCTGGAGATATTTAAGAGTAAGTTAGATAAATGTCTATCGGGGATGGTCTAGACTGTATTTGGTCCTGCCATGAGGGCAGGGGACTGGACTCGATTACCTCTCAAGGTCCCTTCCAGTCCTAGTATTCTATGAGTCTATGAAAACCATTATTTCAAGAAGGCGGGAGAGATGCCTAATGGAAAATTTCACCAAGGAATATTGTCAAGAAAACTTTCCCTTAATATCTAGAAATATGGGAGGTCTTCTCATTCTAAAAGTAAAGATTCTAGACTAATTGGCTTTTAAAATTAAGTACCTGCTTGGCCTGCAAAGATTAATGTTGAAGAAGGCATAGTCCCAAATTCAACCTTGGCATAACTCCACTGGACCCAATAGACTGGAGTCAGGTTACGTGCTGTTCAGCTGTAAGTCTGCTTTAAAATATGAACATTAAAATAGGCTGGGGAAGAGGTGAGGAAGGAGATTGGTCAGTCAGGGTTGGTTGGATGGTAGCTAGAACAAGCCTCAGGGGAACAGCTATGATTTTTCCATTTAAGAAAAAAAAAACTATTTATGTTCAATATAAAGACATAGTTCTAGTCTTTCATGAGATACAAGTGGATGAATTTAGCCACTTTTTGTCCTGTAAAAATGTACAATACAGGTGACCCCTTTTTGGTTCCTGGAGAACTGTCATAAGTCAAGCCATCGTAAGTCGAACCCTTATTTCCCATAGGTGCAATCGCCATTGTAAATGCAAGCTGCCGACCTAATTGGGGTTGGGGGGGGGGTGGTTTAGGAGCTATCTTGCATGAAAAAAAATGGTTGTAAATGTGGGGAGGGGTCATTAGTCGGGAGGTTGTAAGTCGAGGGTCATCTGTATTTAACTTTAAGCACATGAGTACTCCCAATAGCTAAAGTTGTACTTTTCTCATACTAACGTCCATAACTCTTTGAGGGACTGGGGCCTAAGAGATCAGAAAATGCACAAGGATTTAAGCCTGTATTTGAAGAATAGTCTTACAGGTTGTGGAAATAATGTGGCACTTATGGTAGGTCTACACTGCAGTGCTATTTTAGGAAACCAGAGGTACCCCAAAATAGCTATTCCATGTCTTTTGAGTGTGCCCCTTATTTCAAAATATAACGGGTTCTCTATTTCAACATCCTTGTAAACCTCATTCCATGAGATGTCAGGGATGTTTCAAAAAAGCAATTTGTTTAGAAAGAAATGCTGTGTAGACGGCACCAAATTTTGAAATAAGATATTTCAAAATTGACTTAAAATACGCTATGCAATTTGCATAGCTCAAATTGCGTATCTTATTTCCAGCTATGGGTGCAGTGTAGACGCACCCTATTAGTGATGTTACTTCTGCATGATACTTATTGGGGCAGAGTATATGCTTTGTCATCATAAATAGTTTCATGGAGCTTGCTTTATGTTGTCCAACTGTGTTTTTGTTCATATAATGTTGTGTCTATTCCTGGCTTCAGATTAATTATGAACTCTTTTATGAATTCATTTTAATAAATTAAGGGGGAAAATCACAAGTCTACGCCCAGTCTGAGCAGGTAGGCACATGCATATTTCCTACAATATATTTACCATTCCAAACAGCATATGCCATTCAAGTGCAATAGCTTGTCTGCTGCCTCTCTGCTGCTTGACAAATAAACAAATTGCATACAACAGTCTAATAAATGAAATTCCAGGGGCTGGTGAGCTGTTTTGACAAATTCTAATGGCGGAGAGATGTGCCAGTGGTATAAGATTTGTGTGTTTCTACAGAGGATTAAGATTTGTTCTTTTAAAGACATTTCCAGTTTCACCACAGCCAGAACTTTCAACAGAAGGATCATACCTATCACACCAATGTTTTTCATGGCTGGAGAAAGGTACATGCAACACACACTTGGGCGTAAGGCTCTTCTCCTCACATCATGTCATAATCTCAGGTAAATCCTTCAGGTTGTGGAGAAAATTTTGAAATTGGGTTTGGTATTGATGCAGTAATGTCCCCCTAGTCATAACTCCGGTCATCTGAAGAAGTGGGCTGTGCCCATGAAAGCTCATGATACCATCTACATGTTTTGTTAATCTATAAAGTGCTACCAGACCATTTGCTTGCTGTTTTTTTCCCCGAGACTGTAGATTGCCTGAAACAATAGCTTGATGAATGGCCTCATTCCTCTCAATGGGATATTTACAAGAACGTTATATTGCTCTGTGAGGTCCCACGAATACCATGTAAACGAGGAATCTGGGGCAGGAAAAAAAAGAGGTCAGCAACCACCCACACATCTACCCACCCAAGGTCATATAATCTGACTGCTAGGGTAAATACTAAGATAGATCTGCTAGCAACCCTGCCTCCCCAGGGGCCAGAGGAATCCTCGTCCACAGATGCTCCAAAAGAGAGTGAGGTATTCTCTAATGCTGCTGCTTTTGCCTCTCTAGCCCACTACCAGAATTGCGGGGCAGGGACATAGTGTTCTGATGTACTGGGGTGGCCCCTAGATTGCCTTAATTTATCCCTGATCCTCACCTATCGTATATAACTCTGTCACACAATTACAGTTTGAAACTCTCTTAACAGGGACTCTCTGGTCCAGAAGCATCTGTGATCTGTCAGGACCATAGATGTTCCAGGACCAGAGAGTTGTAGTGGAGGACTAGCGCCAGGGCTGTGGGAGCTCCATGCATGGCTGCGGGAGCCCCGAACACGGCAGCAGAGATTCCCGGCAGGGCTGCAGGCAGGTCCAGCCAAAGAGTTTGTGGGCCCCAAGGCAGCATGTTGTGGCTGGCTCCTCTGCATGGCAGGGTGGGTCCCAGACAGGGCAGCGTGTGAGCAACCAGGCGGGCGGGCACCGGGCAGCGCAGAGTCCTGAAGACACGAGGCCCAAGGCAACTGCCTTGCTTGCCTTGCCCTAAAGCTGGGCCTGGCTGCAAGAGCCCCAGACACAACAGCAAGAACCTGGCTCAGAGGGTGCAATATTGCTGGGCACTGCACCAGGAGCCTGGTGCACACACAGGTGGTGGGGTGCCTGGCACGGCAGTGGGAGCCCAGCAAGCAGAGGCAGTGGAGCTGCCTGTTAGAGCAGCGGAGGTTGACAGGGCAGCGGGGCCAGCGAGAGCGGGGAGCCAGGTGGGAATGTAGTGGTCGGGCCAGGACTGGAGGGTACTGGGGGAAAAGGTCAGAAATGACCACCTGCAAAATCCCTCATCAGGGATGGGTCAAGCTACAAGGGTGCCAGACCAAGAAAATGCAACCTCTATCAAGTGTGGGTGGAGTCACATTTAGCACATTGAGGCCTGTAATCAAAGGTTACATTATTCTACCAATAATATGAAACAAAGGACACAGCACTCAATTACTGGGAGAACTGATACCATTTAACAGTTCCTATGTGCTGCATGCTGAGCTCAGTTGAAACAAGTGGAAGCTAGAGCAACACTTTCCTCTCCTTGCCCTAGAAATAATTTTAATAAAAATAGAATAACCCATACTGCAGTATCCGTATCACTCTGACAAAACACCACATTATGCCTCCTTTGTGCTCTCAGTTTTAATGTTGATTATGCTACAATTCATGCATCTTTATGTAATTACAACTACACAGGGAATAGAGAATCAAGGCATGAGACAGGCATTTACTACAAGCCATCAAAATAATTCAGTTAAATATTAGTTCCCATCACTTTCATGTTCAGTTGTTTTTGCAAAGTCTGGTCTCATGTTATGATTTAGGACCACATGCTTCCCTCAGATGTGTTGCTGAGGATAGTACAAATGTAGCAGATGAGGGGCTAAACGCATGGGCAAGAGGTGAGGATGGGGGGATTGCAATATCGCCTCACATTTCCATCATTTTCCAGATATGATTACAACTCCCTTGTACGGTAAGTACTCTAGATCTCTGAACAGTCAGAGCTGAAAGCCAGAAGTAGACCTTCTCAAGTCATATTCCCCTCACTTTCCATAGATTGCTGATTGAAATCATTCCAGAAATGGTTGTTGGTTGAACCCACTACTAACACATCTACATAATGAACTCCACAAATCCTGTTATCCCAAATGGAGTTTCCCAAACACTGCAATCCAAGCTTACTTGTTTAGACAAAATAATAAAACAATTTTATTTATTAAAGCAATATAGAGTTTAAGCAGTTACAAGAATGGCCACTTAACCAGGTGATGGTCCATTTGATTTTGCTGGAACCTGTCTGGGTTATCAGCTAGCCTTTTATCTCTGGAGAAGCAGTATGTGAATGCTCTCCAGATTTGGAATATGTCTTAGCAATATCATAGAGAAGAATAATACAACTTCACAGATAATGCTGCCATACTTATTTAACCAGGACAATAATGATCAGCAAATTATGAGTTTTCAAATGATAGCTCAGAAAGTAAACTTTGTACAAAATGTATTGTTCCATAAAAGGATGAACATATGGGTACAGACTGTCAAACAGAAATAGTGGAATATGCTTTCCGCTAGAAAATAATCAGTGGAGAACCCATTCTAGGGCAAGAATTAAATATAGCACAGAAACAATTAAATCTTCACAGGGAACAGTGGAAAGGAAGAGGAACATAAAAACTGCAGGAAAGACCATTATCTGCTATACTTCTATTTCTATATTCAACAGTCATCAGTCACAGGGTATGTCTACACAGCAAAGTTAATTTGAAATAAGAGCCCTTATTTTGAATTAACTTTAATAGCATCTATATAGGAAAACCGCTATTTTGAAATAAAATCAAAATAGCGGTGGCACTTAATTCAAATTAGTTAAACCTCATTCTATGAGGAATAACGCCAAATTCAAAATAGCTAACTTGAAATAAGCGCTGTGTAGACGCTTATTTCGAAATAGGGGGCCTCCAGCCCTTCCCTGGGTGCCCTGGTGGCTACTCTGGGCCAAACTAGGAAAACTCTTCTGCTCCCCTCCTCCAGCCCCGGAGCCCTTAGAGGGGTAGAGTCTGTTTGGCCACAGTGCCTGTGCCAGCTCCAGATCTGCCATCCCAGAGCCCGCAGGCGCTGCCCCTGACCCAGTTGCCAGCATGAGTGAGCCAGCCAGTGCCCAGAGCCCGCAGGCGCTGCCCCTGACCCAGTTGCCAGCATGAGTGAGCCAGCCAGTGCCCAACCAGCCCTCCACCACTCCCCAGGAGCCGTATGGCAGCTCCCAGGAGCCTGACAGGGGTCACAAAAGGCGGGCGCCTTCCTGCTTCAGTGTGGAGATCATGGACCTCATTGTGGTTTGGAGGGAATCCTCCAATGTCCATGATCTCCACACTAGATGCAGGAATGCGGCCTTCTACAGAAGGATGGCTGGCAGCCTGGCCACCAAAGGCCACATACGCACCCAGGAACAGGTAGATAAAGAAGATAAAGGTGCTGAGGCAGGCCTATACCAGGGCCACAGGGGGCAACTCTTAACCAGGGGCAGACCCAGACCACTTCCCCTACTTTGAGGCCCTGGACCGCATCTTGGGGGGGGGGGCTGGATGGTCTGTGCCCCCCCAGGTGGTCATCGACCCTGGGGCAGAGGGCCCTGACCAGGGCACGGAGCAGAAGGAGGAGTAGGAGGAGGAGGAGGATGATAGCCAGGAGTTGCACGAGCCTGGAGGGAGTGTGGCACTTACCCTGCACCCCCGCGGCATACCACCAGCACTTTCACTGCTGTCTTCCAAGGACGGGGAGGCCTCGACATGTGAGTGCCATCACTGTCCCCTTATGCAGGATGGGGGGGGGGGAAAGGGAGCCCAGGGACTGCGCGTGTGGGCCTTGCTGACCATGGATCACGCAGCAACCTGTGCATGTGCCGTGCCAGCTGGAGCACGTGGCCCTGGCTGGCTGTCACACAGGGGCCCTGGCCCGTTACCCACACATATGTATGTATGAAGGCACATAACATGCTCTGTACCCCAGGGAGGGACACTGCACAGTGCCCTCCCTCCACACACACCAGGCCATATCTTCCTCCCACACACCCACACTATATACAGCACAGAGGCATGGGTACAGTCCCAGGCCACCTCACACTCCTGGGGATAGCAGGACATGATGGTGCAGAGACCTGCTGTCCTCATCTTGCAGAGGGGGGCTGGGCTTCATCCACTGTGTCCCCAGGGAGAACTGACCACCTGTCTTGTTTCTCCACGAGCTGTGAGTGCAGGGTGCACCACCCTGCATGGGACATCCTCCCACACCCGGGCCAGCAGGTGCACCCGGAACCAGGAGGGATACCAGCGGCAGCACCTAGGGTTACTGAAAAGGCAGGTCCACAGCCAGGAGCACTGTGTGCAGGAAGACCTCCAGCTATGGCAGGAGAGCTTGCAGGAGCTGCGTGACCAGGGCCGTGCCATCCACGACCACCTGCAGACCATGGTACAGAGATTGCTGCCTGCTGCTGCTCCAGCTATCGCTCCTCCCACTCCTGCTCCCCTATCCACTCCCTGCAGGGATGCTGAGGCCCCTTCACTCGCAGTGCTGGGAGACAGGTTGGCCCACAAGACCCCCAACCCTGAACTTCTCCTCCCCCTTCCTCCCCTTGCCTCCCCCTTCCAGCTCCCTACTCTCAGGTTTCCCTCTGCCCTCTCCCACCCTCATCCTCCTGCACCCCAGTTATCTTGAATAAATCAAGATTTCTTTTGGCAACACGTGTTTTCATTTGATATCAGAAAGGGGGGTTAGGGAGGGGAAAGTGGAAGGACGTGAGGGTGGAATAAGGCACAAGGCCCCAATGGGGCATGCTAGAGAGACTTCACTCCGCCTCTATCTGGAAGCTTTCCCGCAAGGCCTTCCATATACTGGTAGCCCCGCGATGGGCTTCCCAGCTGGCAGCCATGCGGGGCTGTGCATACAGGCCAGCCAAGTGCTCGGCCTCTGCCATCCAGGCTGGCAGGAAAGCCTCCCCCTTCCACTCACACAAATTGTGCAGCACACAGCTCGCTGCCACCATGTGCAGAATATTTCTCTCAGAGAGGTTGAGGCGGGTGAGGAGGCATTGAAATCAGGCCTTCAGCCAGCCAAAGGCCACCTCCACCACAATGCGGGCATTGCTGAGCCTGGCATTAAAGGCCTGCTGGGAGGGGTTGAGGTGTCCCATGTAGGGCTTCATGAGCCAGGATTGTAGTGGGTAGGCCGCATCCACCAGGCAGACAGGATTGTCCACGTCCCCGACCCTGATGTTGCGGTAGGGGAAGAAGGTCCCGGCGTGCAGCCTCTGGCACACGGAGGAGTTGCGTTACACCTACGCACCATGTGCTTTGCCAGACCAGCCCACGTTGATGTCCAGGAAGTGGCCCCAATGGTCAGAGACGGCCTGCAAGATGACCAAGAAGTACCCCTTCTGGTTAATGTAGACGGAGGCCTGGTGTTCTGGGGCACGGATGGGGATGTGCGTCCCGTCAATTGCACCCCCACAGTTGGGGAAGCCCAGGGCGCCAAACCCCTCGATGACTGCATCCAAATCCATGAGGCGGACGACTGTGCGGAGCAGAACTCTGTTGATGGCCTTGACCACCTAAAGAGGGACACACAAAACCAAGAGTCACTGGAGTGCCATGGTGGCCAAGAGTTTTCCTTCCCCACTACTGCCCCATGCGCCCACTCCCCAGGAGCACCCCTCCCCCCGCAATCCTGGCCACCGTGGGCAGTCCGAAGTGTGACTGGGACAGAACAAAACCTCCCATGGAGGGGACTTGTACCCCTCCCCCCTTTTCCCTGGGGCAGCTCATCCACTCCTTGCCCCTCCCCCCCCCCCCCCCCGTTCCCTGGCACAATGGCCGAAGACTGCCATACCTGCATGAGCACTGCTCCAACAGTGGATTTTCCCATGCCGAACTGGTTGCCAACAGTTTGGTAGCTATCTGACGTGGACATCTTCATAGAGCGATGGCCACACGTGTCTGGAGGGGAATGGCGGGCCTCATGTGCATGTCCCGTCACTGCAGAGCAGGAGCGAGCCACTTACAGAGCTTAAGGAAGGTGTCCTTCTTCATCCTGAAGTCCTGGGTCCACTCTTGGTCTCCCCAGCACTCCAGGACGATGTGGTCCCACCAGTTGCTTCTCCTCCATGGTCCCCCAGGGAGGTCCGGAAGAGGACCTGGGGATTGGGCTGCTGCAGATGGTGCCAGGCAGTCTCCAGTACTTGGGGTATGTCAAGACTACATGGCTCCGTTGACGGAGCCATGTAAACTAGTTTACACGGCATAGTCAATGAAGCGGGGATTTAAATAATCCCCGCTTCATTAAAATTAACATGGCCGCCACGCTATGCCGATGGCCAGCTGATCTGGCACAGCACGGCAGTCTAGACGGAGATCTGTCGGCTGGGGAAGACTGCCAACTGATCCCTTATGCCACAGTTACTTAATTAGGTTTACTTCAGCTCTACTAGCTTATAGTTCAGTTTCCAGCTACAGACAAACTGACTATCTATCTGTCTATCTATCTGTCTATATTACTCTAGGTGCCACATGACTACTCATTGTTTTTAAAGTTCTCCTATTTGAGATTTTTTCTCTTGTTAAGGATTATGCACTATGTTTTTAGGGCCTGGCTTTCATGAGCATTCTCACCTTAGACTATCTAAAAGAGCTAACTCAGTCATTTCCCACTGACTTCAGTGAAAACTACAGGCACATCTGAGAGCAGAGTGTATCTTGTCCTATCACAACGGGATGGATGCATGATAATGTCATACTTTGGCAAGCTGTTTCATTTTTGCCATCCGTTAGCTATCACATCCCAAGAGAGCAGTGATAGGGCTGCTCAACGGGGGTGGGGAGAGGAGTGTGATTTCAGACTTTGATGATATTTTCCCTGAGGCTCAAGATCTTTTTCTAATAAGTCACTGGCACTTGATGACTATGTCAATGTCACATGCTTCAGCAATGTGCCTAACATCTGCTGTCACTTATTATATTAATCCCTCTCATCCACTTTCAGATATAATTATGCTCCATTTGCTGAATATGACAATGGTGTGACTTTTCTCTCTGAAACCAATTAATCTATTGCTTCTTTGCCTTCCGGCCTTTTGGTTTCCTAGGAACATACAATATTTATCTTGGTCCCATTATTCACATTATTTACAAATTACCGGTAAGTATCTACCGAAACTCAATGCCTGCTTTGTCTTCTGGTTTCTCTCAAATCTTTGTTTTGTTTGTTAATAATCCTCCTGTATTGTATACATAGGCATTTGCATTTGGCTTTTGGTTTGTTAACACTCATCCTTCCCATACTTCACAGGTCTTTTTAGATTCACTCACTAAATCATGTAAAACAAATAGCAAATTATTTCTAAATATAGTCCCTCTATTCATCAGGTTCCCTAGCTTTTATTTGTAGTTTGTTAAGTAAATCTTTGAAACCTGCAGTGCCGAAGCATGGACTACTTCAGCTACTGTTCTACAGAAAAGAAAAGAAATACAGCAGGGTACAGTCAGTATTGAAAGGGAGCTAACAGACAACTTTCACTATGTAGAGGGCATGAGTGGTGAGTTCTATGGGCCCATTGTGCCCAGGCACCAGGAATATTCTGAAGTTTGGGGACAGGTTCCTCCCCAGCCTTGCCAGCCACCTCCTTCCCCGTGTGTCACCTGATCCTACCTGCCTGCTGTTCCTGGACAATTTAAAATGGCCCAGGGACCCCTGCCACCAACACTGGCAGTGCAGTGGAGTTAGCGCAGCTGCTGGCAGATCTTTGCAGCCTGTGGATGTGGAAAGTGTCTCTGTGCACTGCCCCCCACCCTGAGTACCCTTGTGGCCAATGGGGAAACTGTAGGGGTGGTGCCTGTGGGAAGCAACGTGTGGAACTGATGCTAGAGGGGTTGCTCCAGGTTAGTGTTGCAGCCTTTCTTCTCTCCCCCTGCACACCACACTTTCCTAGTGTCTGCACCCCCACCCTCTCCTGCCCCCAAACTCCCTCCTGCACTCTCTTCCCCTGCACCTTCTTCAACCCACAAACTCCCTCCCAGTGTCTGCACCCTTAAACCCTTTTAGACCCTCACCCCCTGCTCCAGCCCGCAGCTGCACCCAGAATCCTAACACCATGCCAGACTCCCTTCTGAACCCAAACTCCCTTCCAGAACCCCTGCGGCCCATAAGAACTCCTGTCTCCGTCACAGCCCAGAGCTTGCACCCAGCACCCCCAAATCCATTCCAGAGCCCTGGTGGCTACAGGGTGGGAGTTATGGGGAGACGTTAGAGAGGCGGGGGCAGGAATGGGAGCAGGCATGGCAGTAGGAGTAGGGAGTGCAGCTGCTGGACTGCTCAGTGGCGGCCACCAGGTGGGTGTCAGTGGGGGTGTATGTTGCACACATGCTCCGGGTCTTCTGAGACAGCTCCTGCCAGATGGCATAGCACAGCTCCCTGTCAGCACTGTGCTTCTACAGGCTGGCTTCCAAACTCCTGTCCTGCCATTCCAGAAACTGCTTCAGGGAATGCAGGCAGGAATTGTGTTCCCACTGCAGGTCTTCCTGGGGTCATTTGTGTCGGTGGCTCTCACAGGGTAATGAGGCTGGCACAGGAGGTGATGGACATGTCTCATTCACACCTGGTCCAGTTATGAAGAACAGTCATCCCAGAAGACAGGGTGCTGAAGCCTAGCCCTCATGTGTGAGCTGACACTGAAAGATCTTGGTTCAGACAATGGTGATGTGCCTTGAGCAAGGCCATCTGTGGCCTAGACAGCGGACACTGTCCTGCAGGGACACAGACATCCCAGAGGATCCTTGCTATCTCCACATCCCATGGACAAATAGGCATGAGATGGTTCCTACCCAACTAGGAGCCTGTGGGTGGGAAAGGAACATTGGAGTGGTTTGTGAAGAACAAGTCATGCCAAACTAATCTGATAGCTTTCTTTGATAAGATAACGAGCCTTGTGGATAAGGGAGAAGCGGTGGATGTCATATACCTAGACTTTAGTAAGGCATTTGATACGGTCTCGCATGATATTCTTATTGATAAACTAGGCAAATATAACTTAGATAGGGCCACAATAAGGTGGTTGCATAATTGGATGGATAACCGTAGTCAGAGAGTGGTTGTTAACGGTTCTAAATCCTGCTGGAAAGGGATAACAAGTGGAGTTCCTCAAGGGTCTGTTTTGGGACCCGTACTATTCAATATCTTCATCAATGATGTAGATATTGGGATAGAGAGTACGCTTATTAAGTTTGCAGATGATACTAAACTGGGTGGGGTTGCGACTTCTTTGGAGGATAGGGACATAATTCAAAATGACCTTAGCAAGTTAGAGAAATGGTCAGAGGTAAACAGGATGAGGTTTAATAAAGAGAAATGCAAAGTGCTCCACTTAGGAAGGAACAATCAGTTCCATACATACAAGATGGGAAGCGACTGTCTAGGAAGGAGCATGGCGGAAAGGGATCTAGGGGTCATAGTGGACCACAAGTTGAATATGAGTCAACAGTGTGATGCTGTTGCAAAAAAAGCAAATATGATTCTAGGTTGTATCAACAGGTGTGTTGTAAGCAAAACTCGTGAAGTCATTCTGCCGCTCTACTCTGCACTAGTTAGGCCTCAGCTGGAGTACTGTGTCCAGTTCTGGGCGCCACATTTCAAGAAAGATGTGGAGAAATTGGAAAGGGTACAGAGAAGAGCGACAAGAATGATTAAAGGTTTAGAGAACATGACCTATGAAGCCAGGCTTCATGAACTGGGCTTGTTTAGTTTGGAAAAAAGAAGATTAAGGGGGAACATGATAGCGGTTTTCAAATATCTAAAAGGGTGTCACAAGGAGGAAGGAGAAAATTTGTTCCTCTTGGTTTCTGAGGACAGGACAAGGAGTAATGGGCTTAAAGTGCAGCAGGGGAGGTTTAGATTGGACATTAGGAAAAAATTCCTAACTGTCAGGGTGGTCAAATATTGGAATAAATTGCCAAGGGAGGTGGTGGAATCTCCCTCTCTGGAGATATTTAAGAACAGGTTAGATAGACATCTGTCAGGGATGGTGTAGGTGGAGCTTGGTCCTGCCTTGAGGGCGGGGGGCTGGACTCGATGACCTCTCGAGGTCCCTTCCAGTCCTATGATTCTATGATTCTATGCCACAAACATGCCGGGTCTGGCTATAGAGGCATCCCACAGGAGAACTTATATCCCTACCCACTGGAGGAGGGGGTGGGGAAGGATGTGAGGGGTTGTGTGTGTGAGTGGAAGATGCTGCTTGCCCGGGAGGAAGGTATTGGGGTCCCTTCCACTTCCTCCCTCCTGGCAGGCTTCCCTGGCAGGGGCTTGGTGTCCTCCACATCACCATGGTGACCCAGGAGTAGATGCTGCCCTGGGAATGTGGGCATGACCCTGTGCCGTGTGTGGTACTGCTGTGCATGTTCATGACCCCATCCTCTTTAGTGGTGGCTTGTGATGGGAAGGTGTCCCACTACGGGGCCAGGAGTAAAGCAGGCCTGTGCAGGAACCCTATTAGCAGAAGCACAATGTTCCTTTGTGGCAGCCTTATTGCGGCTGTGTGCTCTGAACTGGCACTCCGTTTGCACCCCCGTGTACAGGCTTCTGTGTGATCCCCAGGCCGAGAAGGCCAGATGAGGAGCACACAGCCCCTCCGCCACCCACCTTCTCCCCCCACATGTGTCTAGGGAAAGTAATGGAATTCACCTGATGGGCCTTCCCTGACCTCAGCCAGGCCCCGGATGACATCCTGTGAGGGGAAGACCGGTTCCAGGCTGATTTCCTAGCTGGCGGGCATGGTGTTGGTGCTGGCCCCCTCCTCCTCTTCGCCAATGGGCCCACACTCCAGAAGGTTGACAATGGGCATCTCTAGCCCAGAGTCCACAACACGGGAAGGGGGAAGGGACTGACCCCTCCTCCCAGGATGTGGTGGATCTGCTCATAGCACTGGCATGAGTGGCGTGCCACTCCAGAGCCTACTCTCTCCCTGGTCTTCATGTAGCCCTGCCTCAGTTCTTTCACTTTCATGTACACCTGCTCCTGGATGTGTATGTGGCCCTTCTGGACCAGTCTGTCAGCCATTTGGCCATAGATGTCCACATTCCTGCACTTGGTGCAGAGATTCTGGAGGTTTGCCTTCTCTCCCCAGACCTTAACGAGATCCATGATCTCTGCACCAGACCAGAATGGGCCCGTCCTCTTCTGCCCCCTGGGCAGGGGCTTGGGAGTTGGCTGCTGGCTAGTTTGCAGCTGCAGGGAGCTTGGTAGGAATGCTGAAGTCTTCTATAGCATCAAGGAAGGCAGAGGAGGATGCTGCTGTGTGGCACTATGCGTGTCATGCCGCAAACTCTTTCCCCTGTGACTGCAGCTTTAAAGGCTACAGGGGAAGGGGAACTATAGAGTTCTGATGAGTGTGGGCAGAGTGACCACAAGGGCAGTGGTGAGAAGCCCTGGAGGCTACTTATTTCAAAATAAGCACAGCTATGCTATCTACACACGACCTATTTTGAAATAACCATTTTGAAATAGGAGTTATTCCTTGTGAAATAGGGGTTTATTCTTCCAGAATAAGAAGCCCATTATTTCAAATGTATTTCAAAATAACAGGCTTGCTGTGTAAACGCTCACCTTGTTATTTTGAAATAACTCTGTAGTATAGATATGCTCTTAGTGTCCAATTTCATGAAGGTCTTGAATATCCAAAATATTAGGGTGATAAATTCTTCATTCCTCTGTCACTACCATTTCTGTGGACTTCACCTCATACTCTCAATAACAGAATTTGGAGGCAGTTCAGATAGTAGAAACTCACATTTCCACTAGCAGTCTGACACAAGACACATTTTGGCCTCATGTTTCTAACTTTAATGGAAACAAAATTCCTTCCCTGCATAACAGAAAATATGACTGTGCTATTTCTGGAGGATGTAATCAGGTAAGACTTTTATCATCTCTTCTCATCTGTGCACTCATCTTAGATAATGAAGCATTTACTTGAATGCTTCAAATTCTGCTACAAGTTCTCTTTTCTGGAGTTACTTGACTTGAGGCTGATGGTAGCTCAGAGCCAAGGTTTTAGCTCTGCCCATGATAAAGCTTAAGTCTGATACAGACTTTCCTGTAAGTAATTAAGACTCATCTGTAAATCTACACTTTTAAATCATGACTTGTGACCATGTCATTTCAAGGAATTCTCCTGCAGAGCTTTTCTGTTGACTTTGTTGGCAGCCACACTAGGTGCATCATTCTAATTCCAACTTTACAATACAAAATGCTGAGGTAATAAGTTGATAAATACAAAAATGCTGGGAAGGGCATATGAGACTGGAAATTACCTTTGTGATATAGGTGTGGAGTGCAGTACAGATTTTTAACAGATATATTCAGTGTCTGTAAAAAAAATGACAGGGTTTATCCCTAAAATGATCAAGTCATTCATCACTAGAATAAGTTGTTTACTTGCTAAGCTTAATGATTGAGAATGTGCTCTTTCTTCCAATTCAGGGAGGACAAAAAGAAAATAGGTTTTTGATCCTATAAATCCTCTAAAAGCTGGTAATATAAAATAAGAGAGTTGGATTCTAATTTTGCAAGTAACGGTAAAAAAGAAAGGTGAAATTTGTTTGCAGTGCTTCAGGAATTCACATCAACAAAAAAAGGGGAAAAATAGTCTCAGATTTCCAAAGCATTCTGGTACACTAAGTACAGTCAGAGGCAGACTACCCGTAAAGAGGACTCACATTACTTAAAATAAAAAGGCATTCAAAAAGGGGAACGGATGTGGTTTGATGGTGAGGAGGGAATCATCATGTGCTGCACATATAAAAAAGTGGTCATTAAAAATTCTCAAGAAAATGAGCTGAAATATTTAGAGCTAAATAATGCTTGTCAAATGCATTTTTGTTTCATGGCCAATACTTGAAACCTTCCATATGCTGAATATGGAACAAAAAATTAGTACATTTGAGGCAGAGGATAGGGGTTTTTCAGTTAAATCTAATCATAGCCTTTGAAGAGAAAACCCTGCATAGACACAGAGGGAGTCTGTGCTTTCAATATAGGACCTGTAAATTTAATCAGTTGTAAATTTAATACCAGACTGGGGAAAAAAAGAGAAAAAGAAGGGAATATATTTTTTTTCTGATCAATCCACGATTGTAAAAAAGAGTGCAGTTCTTGTAAAAAACACAAATTCTTGTGTAATTTCTGAACAGCAAACTCATGATCATTCCAACCTACTCCCTACTAGTTTGTGTCACTTAGCTGTGACCTTAAGAAGTCTGCCCACTAAATTACTGATTTCTTATCCTGACCTTTTTTCAGACACATCCTGACTATCTTCTGGCACTACTTCAATACTCTCTTAAGCTGCTGTCTCTCTTCATTCAAAAACCACTTTACCACACAATCATTCATGGAAGTAATGCCTCCATTCAGAATTACTGTTTTGATCTGAATTACTCATATACATTTTTTCCCAATAATCTGGAATTATATATTGCCACTAATTCTGTCTTTGTGAGCTGCCACTTCAATCACAGATATAGAAGAGGCACTTGGTTTGTATTTAATAATGTTTCTCTCAGCTCTTGCTCTAAACAATATTTTTTCCTTTGAAACAACCAGTGGATGGAAAGTTTTAGCAATGGAAAAAGCAGACTACAAAAATACTTGTGAAGGATCTCATCTCTGACTGTCAAA
Source organism: Pelodiscus sinensis (assembly GCF_052426305.1). Classification (NCBI taxonomy): domain Eukaryota; kingdom Metazoa; phylum Chordata; order Testudines; family Trionychidae; genus Pelodiscus; species Pelodiscus sinensis. The sequence continues at coordinate 92,892,057 of NC_143053.1, forward strand.
CATTTTCTTCTTTCAGGGGAAAGAAATCCACATGAACTTCCTGCCTGTCAAGAGTAACAGATACATTGTTTTCATGGGCTGTGTCTAGACCACATCCCTCTTTCGACAGAAGGATGTAAATCAGACACTTCAAAATTGCAAAAAGGAATTTAAATATCTTCACTTCATTTGCATAATCGCATAATGGCGCTCTTTCAAAAAAGTGCCATTTCGAAAGTAAAACCGCGATCTAGAAGCGGTTCTGTCGAAAACAGCAGGCTTTTTTGAAAGATCCTGTACTCCTCAGAAAATGAGGAGTACAGGATCTTTTGAAAAAGCCTGTTATGTTCAATATAACCGCGTCTAGACTGTGGTTTTACTTTAGAAAAGGCGCTTTTTCAAAAGAGCGCCATTACGTGATTATGCAAATGAAGCATGGGATATTTAAATCCCTGCTTCATTTGCAATTTCAAAGTGTCTAATTTACATCCCTCTGTAGAAAGAAAGACGTAGTCTAGACCCATCCTTTATAAAGTTTCTCCCTGTTTGAACTGTTGGCGTAACCCAGCAGTTCTCAAACTGTGAGTTAGGACCCCAAAGTAGGCCAGAACCAGTGTTCCCTCTAATTTTTTCTATCCATGTGCAGAATGCATTTTGTTATGTGCACCAAAGCATGTGCAGATGCACATCACCAGTAGCAACACATGCTGTCAGCAGTGGGCAGCTCTGGGTGCTTTGCTAATCAGCTGGGAAGAATTTGAATCTCTCTTGGGTAGCCACCCAAGTACTCAGATGATTGGGAATGTTGGTTGGGACCCCTTATTAATGGTGTTAGATTGGCTGGGGCCCAGCCACCATGCAGGGCAGAAGCTGAAGCCTTTGGCAGGGGACTTATAACCTGAGCTCTGCTGCTCAGCCCCTCCCCCTGCCCATGGGGTTGGAGTTGTGATTGGGCTTTAGGTTCTACCCCCGCCTCCTCGCAGTTGATGGGGCTCTGGCAGGCTCAGACTTAGGTCCCCCACTCCTGGGATCATATAGTGATTTTTGCAGTCAGAAGGGGATTGCAGTGTAATAAAGTTTGAGGACCCCTGGCTGGTTTGTACTATCAAGAGGAGAACAATTTGCTCCAGAACACAAACAAGGCTCTACCTTAGCTTCCAGTTTTGCACCTTTTCCTCCCATTACAACAGGTCATGAGGTTTGTTTGATTTTTTTTAACTGTACAATGTATCTGAGTAAATTGTGAAAAATTAGCACATTGCGTGTGTGCAGGCAAGAGCGTACAAAGTTGTATTTCCCTTTCCTCCCCCCGCAAATGAACAGTCACCTAGCAGGTTCTGTAGGGGATGATGCTGCTGAGACCAGAATTGATCCTCCCATTGGAAAGGCAGAGTATAGACACCAGGAAGCCATGGTTGTGGTAGAGATATGCAATGCTTTCAAAGAGTTAAGGTGTAATATACAAACTCTGTGTGTCTGGTGGATAAAAAACACCACAACTTCCTCCACAAAAATTGCACTCTATTATTGTAATACAGGGTTTTGTAATGTTTTAGGTTAGCCATGCCATTTGAAAATGTGTCTCTATAGTAGGGCTACTCAACAGGCGGCCCATTTGTTTGCAGCCTGCGGGTGGGAGGCAAAACAAAAAAGTAGTCAATATAATGGTCTCCTGTTGATAGACGTTTTAGTAGTTAAATTCCTGGACTGTCATTGCTCATTAAAAGTGCTGCTATATGGATGGAATTTGGGTAAATACTGCATTTTATTAATATCAGCAGAACTGACTTAAATGGGGCCTGTGTGCTGTGTAGTCTTGTCTTAATCTTTGTATTCATGCAAAGAGGTGCAGGGAGTGCTGTCAGCCCCCTGGTTTGAAATGGTTTCTATCCCATACAGAATTTATAATTTGTTCCAGTGGCTCTCAGCACCCTCATTATACAAGTTGTTCTAGCACCCTTGTATCTCTCTAAGGAGGACATACTTTCACTTTGAAATCAGCTTAGCTGCTAGGGATAATGACTACATTTCTCCTAAATGTGTTACTTCCCATGTTTGTCCTGTGTAGAGCTCAACCTAACCCCTTATAGGTGGTACAGGATTTCCATATCGGGAAATGAAAACATGAAAATGATGTTATGTAGTTATAAAAGCTGTCAGTCTGTCTGGAGACCAGCCATTCAACAATGCTTGAGCATTCTGTGCACACTGTTAATATTTATAGGGGAGATTATTTATGGCTGGCTTTTTCTAAATATTTTGCAAATATAATTGCCACAGTAGACAGCATGAACCATAATGTCAGCAATTTTCTCTCTCAGAAAAGAGGGAGAGTAAGAAATAAGGGATTTTTTTGTTGTTTATTTGCATGTTTGTGTACCATGGTTCTTTGCCCCATGGTTAGGACAGCTTGTGGCTAAGCGAACAGTAATTATAAGATAAGACCCACCTGAGTGGCTGCAATGAAGGGAATTTGAGAATAAGGCCTGGTCTATCTGAGAAAATTAGATCAGTCAGCAGTACAAAACGTCCATACTCCTACATAGCCACAACTTTTATGAAATGGAATGTTCCTACAATGTAACTTTAAGCATTTTGATTTATATTGATTGGTGATTTATAAAAATACACCTACCCAAGGATACAGACACTCTTGAGATTTGTTTTAAAAACCAATCATACAAGCAAGAATAAAACAAGTAGTACTGCCTGGCCTTCAAAACTGGAAAAGTAAAATCAAGACCCAAACTGTAACCTACCCACTTAAAAAAAACTAGCCCTCTGCCTCTCCGAAAGTGGTTAACTTACTTTATGAAATGCTACATTTTATGTGCAAATGAAAAACAGTTAATTAAAACTCTGTGATGTACAAAATATGGGCTTAAATATAAACCAACAGGAAAACTAACTATTCATCAACATCTAAACATTTTGCAGGGAGATGTCAATTTCACTGACTCTTCTAAATAATTCTATCTGCTCTCCTGTGCAGCTGTGACCGGCTTTGAGCCTGGCAGCCCTGGACACTTCATCTCAAGGCTGGGCTATTAAAGCCTCCAGGCTTCTGATTTCTCAGTAACTTCTTGAGCAAGCATCTGGCATTCTGGACTTTCATGTGAAAAAGTTAAAACAGAATTCCATTTGAATTTTTCAAAATTGCAAGTTTTCTGGTGGAGAAGGATTTTTAAAAATTCAGAATATCTTATGGAATGGAACTGTAGTTTCTGATCAGCTCTACTCTGGTGAAACTAGGACTGGTCAGGATTTTTTCAACAAAACAGGATTTAGTTGGAAAATCCTGATTTGTCAAATCCAAAGTGTTTCATGACATTATGTGATATTCAGTGATATTTTCACAAAACACAGGGGCTGTGTCTAGACTGGCAAGTTTTTCCTCAAAAATCATCTGATTTTGCGGAAAAACTTGCCAGCTGTCTACACTGGCCGTTTGAATTTCCGCAAGAACACTGACGATCTCATGTAAGATCATCAGTGTTCTTGCGAAAATACTGTGCTGCTCCTGTTCGGGCAAAAGCCCTCTTGCGCAAATCATTTGCTCAAGAGGGCCAGTGTAAACAGCACAGTACTGTTTTCCGCAAAAAAGCCCCGATCGCGAAAATGGCGATCGCGGCTTTTTTGTGGAAAACTGTGTCTAGATTGGCCACAGACGCTTTTCCGCAAAAAATGCTTTTGCATAAAAGCATCCTGCCAATCTAGACGTGCTTTTCCGAAAATGCTTTTAACAGAAAATTTTTCTGTTAAAAGCATTTTCGGAAAATCATGCCAGCGTAGACGTAGCCAGGCAGGTTTCCAGTGTCCGGTTCTTGCCTGCTCAATTGGCAAGCTGCTTGAACCTCTGTGATTTGAGGGTTTGCAATACTGGCATAGTCCCTTCCACAGGATAATCATAGCTTTATTCTTTTACAGCTTTTTCCACATCCAACTTACAAAACAGCTACCTAAAGACAATTTACCTGAGGTTTCTTTGGAAAAAACTTTGTTGTGATACAACTTCCATAATCCATCATCTTGACTTTTATAATGAAAAGTTACTCAGTACTGAAGCAGGAATCCTAATATGAGCAGAATCTTGCCAACAACCTATGGTTTATCCCTAGGAAGTTCACTTGGCTGCTGATTTTTATTTAAAGCAAATGTTAAAGCACCTTTTCCTAAGCCCTAGAGCCTTTGACAAATGCTATTGTAAGAAATTATTAATTACTAGCTAGAGGGAAAGTTGGACCTTGCAGTATGTCCTGAAAATCTCCAAATATGAGCTATTTTAGACTAAGGAAGGTGGAAATATTATGAAAATTGAGCATCCCAGAGAGAATGTATCTGCCTTTCATTCATATCGAAGCATCTCCAGTTCCACTCTAATCAAACTCAATTTTAGTTGTTTTAAAAATCTTATACAAATAAAGTTCATTATAATACTTGGTTTTCTAATATTTGTTCTGAACCTCCAGAATTTTCCTCTCTTTGCTCCCCCATGTATATTTTAGTTATATGATTCTATTCTAAAACCAGACTACTGTGTTTTCATTCTGATAAAAGCTAAGAGTAAGACAGTGTTGTAAATCTTTTGTATTTGGAAACAAGCAGTATGGTGGTAAGTTACTAGATGTAAAAACCTCATTAATCAGGCTAAGCAGACATATATCAGAAGTTGCAAGGTCAATATATTTTAGAGTAGCAAATGTATGAGAAAAACAGCAGGGAAACAATACCAGCTCTGTGAGTCTATGTCAGTTTTTCTTAAACTGTGTTCCACGAGGCAGTGTGAAGCAAGGCAGTCGGAGGTGTGCTGCGGAGAACAACAGAGTTCAAAATGGCCACCCTTAAAGGGGCAAGTGACTTTTTTTTTCTTTTTTTGCTCAATAACTTTTCCCCAGCCTCTTTTTTTTTTTCCTCAACAAAAAAATCCTTGGTGTTCCTCATTAAAAAAAAATATTGTTTGGTGTTCTTCCATCTTAAAAATTTTAAGAAACACTGGTCTATGTTGTTCAAATGGTAGTAGTTTTATAGAAGTTATAACTTTTCTAGAAGCAAGTGTGCTAGTTTGAGTCATGGTGTGACATCAAAATAGCAGGTTCGTGGAGTAGACTGTGGGACTTCTCTTACAAATAAATGTATGTTCTCATTGGAATGTGAACCCTTAACAAGGTAGAACTTCTCTCAGGCTTGCTAAGGTCTCATTGTTGCACCCAAAGTCTCTTTCAGGCAGGTTTATTGTCCCAATTTGAACTAACCAACCAACTAGTTACTTAGTTTACACTTTACATTTCTGGTTCTCACTGCCTCCTCTCCCAAGTACACATCTACACCAGAATAAAAGATTTACAGCACAGCTGAAGAGGCCCAGGTCAGCTAACTCAGTCTTGAAGGGATAAAAATTACAGTGTAAATATTTGGGCTCAGTCTGCAGCCTGGGCTCTTGAACATCTACGAAGACTAAGGAATTGCAGAGTTCCATAAACCCAAGTGAGTTCACCTGGGCCAGCTGTGGGTGTTTAGTCGCTAAGAAAACATACCCTGGTGGTCCTGCTGCTCTTGTTCTCCACAGCTTTGTAACATACTCTTTCATACACGCAGTCAATTCCCTACTTCACTCTTATCCTTTACAGTTTCAGATGTAGCCTTTCCCCATCAATTTGTCCATTTGGTGGCATTTGATTTGGCATGGGGGAGCGGGACCTCCTCCAGTCACAGGGCCCAACAACTGTGACAATTGCCTATTAAAGGAAATTCAAACCTGTTGCCTGTCACATTTGGCAATGAACAGTAACTATCACACACTATGCTCACCTGATCTGTTTGATGAAACTGACAAAAACATCTTGAGCAAATATATATATATATATATATATATATATATATATATATATATATATATATACTAGAAGATTTATCCAGTATTGCTCAGCTTCTTAAATAATATTTTTAAAAATTCTTCATTTAAATCATTGATGTGAGGTGGGGCTGGGCATGAGGGATTCAGTATGCAGGCAGTTCCTTTCTCCATCCCCTGCTGCCCCAATGGGTTCCCACTCCCCATCTCTAGCCTCTTGCTACCCCCTCCCCTGTGGTCATTATGCGGTATAAATGTCCCTATTATTACAGCCCTCCCTTTCCATGCTATGAGAAACAATCACATTCCAGACACATCCCATTGTCTTGGCACAACCAAACCCTTACCTTGCTCTAAATCCTAGCCAAGTGGCCCTCAAAACTTAAGAGTCCACTTGTCCTCCATGGCAGGGGTTGACGAGCTTCTCTATCTCACCATGGTAATCACAGAGCTAACGCCTGAAAAAGTAAAAGAATAATTTATTAGAGCAGAAGATTGGTTGTGCAGTTCAGATTCTCAACTCTAGATCACTAGTTTGAATTAGCCTCGGATCAGCAGTGATTAAAATATCGTTATCATTACATGGCTGTTCATTGATCTATGTGTAATGAATGACCAGGATGCATCCAGTTCTTGGTGGATAATAATCCTTAATAAAATGGGTACTGTTATAGTCAAAGCTGATGGAAATATTTTGAACTTTGATTTTTTTTAACATTTTCCCTCCACTCAATCCCTCCACCTCCAAAATTTTGACAAAGATTTTGTGAATTTTCATTCTTGGAGTTTTGTTTTGTTTTGTTTTAACCAATTCCATTTGTTATTCTTACCAAAAAGAAGGAGATCTAAATAGCCATAGAGGCAGTTGTTTTCTCTCCTAGAGGTAGTAAAGGTTATTTTCACTTTATCATAGTAAAGATTGTGACACACGCCTGTGGGTCTAGGGTTCTCTCTTATGTGGATAAATCTCTTCACTAGAGCTGTCAATCAAGCAACTTCTATAAGCATTTGCTTATAAAGAATAAAGTAATTACATATTACAAGAAGATAAAGGATTGTTTTAATGACTGACAGACTACATCTATCGATTTTGTCATCCTACTACCAATTCTCATTTTATTTCATTTTACTGTTTTGTGTCATAGCAATTGATCAGCCAAATGTGTGTGGAGGAATTTAGGTACTTCAAACTTTGGGATACTTATATATCTCACTTCTGCACAAATCCTAGAAATTCTTATAAATCATGAACTCTTCTTACAGGTTCCTTGCTAGAATTGACATTGTCAAGCTAATTTACAGTACTGTGATTTGGCTTCATGAAACTGCAATGTCAAATTTTAAAAGTGCCTAGTACACATTGTGCAGTGTACAGATACATATACAATCCTCATACTCTTGATTAATTCTTTCATGAGAAGAATTCCGTTTCTGTTCTGTATCAAAATGTCTAATTCCCCAACCTTCTTCATGGGTAATTTGATATTTTGTCTTAGTCTGTCCATGAAACAATTTCAGTATTTTTCACTCCTGGTCATTAGAATTCAATTCCTTGGAAAATTAACTTTGAAAGAGATTTAGGCCAGGTCTACACTTCAGACCATAGGTGTGAAACTTATATGCCTGAGTGAAGTCGTTATAATGACTTAGCTCCCCCCACCCCCGTATAGACAACACTATGTTAGGAGGAGAGTTTTCTCCTCTAACATAGCTACTGCCTCTCAGGGAGGTGGTTTAACTATGCCAATGGCAGAAGCTCCTCTATGTACGTCTATACTACAGGCTTTTGTCAACAGAGGCTTTGTCAAAAAATAATGTTGACAAAGCTTCTGTAGACAAAGAGCGTCTAGACTACAGCCAGTTCTGTTGACAAAGCAAGCCGCTTTGTCGACATTAGAGTGTAGACACAAAGGACGCTGTCAACAAAACTTCTGAGTTCTGTTGATGTTATGTCGACAGAACTCAGCAGTAGTGTAGACGAAGGTATAGTTTTGTCAGCAAAAGTCCACTTTTGTCGACAAAACCATGTAGTCTAGACACACCCTGTAGGTGTAGGAGTATCTTCACTAACGCAGTACAAGCAGGGCAGCTGTGCCGCTATAGCACTCTATGTGAAGATAAGCCATTGTAAACCCCAATCTTAGGAAACGTCTGCTTTGTACTCTGGACAAATGAGGTCAGATGCTTCTTTTTGCTTGAAACCATATTATGCTAATTAAAGTAAAGCTGCAATGAATGGAGATGTGTGGATCTCTGGCTAAGTGCTAAAATATTCCCGTCATCCATGCAAACAAACACAAACAACTAATTCACTTGCATCTCCTGAGATTATGCTGTGCCTATATTTTGTAGCATTATGCTCAATGTCATTACATGAATCATTACATGAATCATTGAGATATTGATCAGTCAGATATTAAAGTCATTTTTCCCATGAACCACTTTCATTCAATTAAACATCTCTTTCTATAGTGCTGTATGCAGTGTTGGTGCAACCACATCAGATTTTAGACAGACAAAGCGTGTGAGGTAATATCTTTTTTTGAGCCCACTTCTGTTGGTTGGTCAATACGGTTGCCAACATTCTACTCACACAAAAATGAACACCTAGCCCCACCCTGCTAAATCTATTACCCTTCCTTGCCTTTTCTGTGAGGCCATGCCGTCCACTCACTACCCTTCTCATTGCCCTTTTCTCTGTGGCTTGTTCTCCCCCATTCTTACTCACTTTCACTGGGCTGGGACAGAAGGTCGGGGTTTAGGAGGAGGGTGAGGGTTCTAACTATGATGTATGGTGTAGGCCTTGAGATCGGGCCAGGGATGGGAGATTTAGGGTGCAGGAGAGGGATCCAAGCTGGGAGGTGGGGGCTGAGGAATTCAGAACGGAGGAGGTGACTGCAGGTTGAAGCAGTCGGTTGAGGTGTTGTAAGAGGTATGGGCTCTGGGCTGAGGGTGCAGACTTTGGAGTGGAAGTGGGTATGAGAGGACTGGGGTTCAGGAGGGAGCTCCAGGCTGGGGGGTGGAAGGAAGTAAAGGATTCAGAGTCTGGGAATGGTGCTGACTAGCGCTGCCAGAGTCCCTTTTAGACCAGGCATTCCAGTTGTAAATCGGATACCAGGCAACCCTATAAGACAAATAAGCTTATAAAAGGGTCTTCTTCAACTCAGTGTATGTTCAAAAGCTTGTTTCATTCACCAATGGAAGCTGATCCAATAAAAAGTATTATCTCACCCACCGTACCTTTGTATAGTGACAGTTGAAGGAATTGGAATTCATCTCTCAAAATACATGCCACACACAAAGGCTAAGCAGAAACAAAACCATGTGAGATGGAGAAGATTCCTGAAGGAATGACTGCAAATGCTGTGGTTGGAGAGGGATTGATTGGTCACAGCTGTGTGTCCCTAAATTTGTGTGAGGCAGAAAGCCAGGCGAAAGCTTGCAAGAATAAACAAGCTGTGGTGAATATGGCCCTGCAAGAAAGCCAAAATGGAGCATTTGTGTTAAGAAGTTATTCACTGGAAAGAGAGCAATGGATTTCCAAATAAGGAAACCTCTTTTCCACCTTAATCAGTAAATGTTACATCAAGCTCTTACACTGAGCACTTCTTAAGTTCTTACCTTCACGCATGTCTTTAAAGCAACATGGACTTTCACTAATAGTTTGAAAGCTATTCCTAGAAATATTTTATAAATGTAAGGCACTGAAATTAAATAACCTAGGACTTGCCTATAGCTACTGTTATCATGGGTAGAGGTGGGATAGTAAACTGGAATGATTCTCTAATTTCCCTTTCTTCCTCTGTGTTAGAGAAGAAACAAGCGACCCAGGAGCGGATGGGGTAAAAGGAACTGCTTTATTGCCGCCACACATGTTTACTGCTTTATTGCCTCTACATATGTTTACCTCAAACATTCAACACAATGTCAGAGTGGTCACAACCTGGTGCCGAATACACCCTGAGTATGTCTACACTAGCTCATTAGTTCGAGCTAGATAGGCATAATGAGGGCAACTGGAGTTGCAAATGAAGCCTGGGATTTAAATATCACAGGCTTCCTTTGCATCTTCCCGGGCGCCACCATTTATAAATCCCCTTTAGTCCAAACTCCGTGCCTGTGGCTACATGCGGCACGGAGTAGGCAATTCGAATTAGGATCTCTAATTCGAACTACTGGTACTCCTCGTGGAACTAGAGATCCTAATTTGAACTACCTACTCCGTGCCGCATGTAGCCACAGGCACGAAGTTCGGACTAAGGGGGATTTAAAAATGGCGGTGCCCGGGAAGATGCAAATGAAGCCCGGGATATTTAAAACCCAGGCTTCATTTGCAACACCGGTTGCCCTCATTTGCCTACCCAGCTCGAACTAACGAGCTAGTGTAGACATAGCCCCTTTTATCTGTTTTAGTATGTTAATTAACATGTCTATCACAACTTTTCCTAAAGCATTATTTAGTAATGTTAACGCCTATAAAATGAATAATAATAAGAAAATAATGAATACAATTATACCTGCCCATAATTACTATTTCTAATTGAATCAATACTTTTATAATATAAACTAACAAGTTACAGAGATTACAAAGGAATTTAACCCTGAAGATATTTTATATAGCACTAATGAGAATAAGCAAAAGACACAACAAAGTAGAGCAGCTGCATACTTATCTATTTTTCTAGGCTGCAAAAATGGAGGAAAAAGCATAGCATCGTAGAACACTAGAACTGGAAGGGACCTCAAAAGGTCATTGAGGCCAGTCCCCTGCCCTCATGGCAAGACCAGTATCATCTAGACTAGCCCTGATAGATGTCTATTTAACCTGCTCTTAAATATCTTCGGAGATGGAGATTCTACAACGTCCCTAGGCAACTTATTACAGTGTTTAACCAACCTAACAGTTAGGAACTTTTTCCTAATGTCCAACCTAAACCTCCCTTGCTGCAGTTTAAGCTCATTGCTTCTTGTCCTACCATCAGAGGGCAAGGAGAACAATTTGTCTCCCTCCTCCTTGTGACACCTTTTTAGATACCTGAAAACTGCTATCATGGCCCCTCCTTTCCAAACTAAACAAGCCCAATTCTTTCAGTCTTCCTTCATAGCTCATGTTCTCCAGACCTTTAATATTTCTTGTTGCTCTTCTCTGGACCCTCTCCAATTTCTTCACATCTTTCTTGAAATGTGGTGCCCAGAACTGGACACTGTACTCCAACTGAGGCCTGATCAGCACAGAGTAGAGCAGAAGAATGACTTCTCGTGTCTTGCTCACAATGCACCTGTTAATGCATCCCAGAATTATGTTTGCTTTTTTTGCAACAGTGTCACACTGTTGACTCATATTTAGCTTGTGGTCCACTATAACCCCTGGATCCCATTCTGTAGTACTCCTTCCTAGACTGTCGCTCCCCATTCTGTATGTGTGAGACTGATTGTTCCTTCCTAAGAGGAGCACTTTGCATTTGTCCTTATTAAACTTCATCCTATTTACCTCAGACCATTTCTACAGTTTGTCCAGATCATTTTGAATTATGACCCTGTCCTCCAGAGCAGTTGCAACCCCTTCTAGCTTTGTATCATTTGCAAACTTAATAAGCCTACCCAAAACAGACTCCAAGGGCAATGCCTGCTGTGGCTGAAATCCTTACAACCATCCCAGACCTGTATTTATTTTATATATCCCAACACTCTGAGTTTCGTTTTTACTTTAATTTGTTTTGCTTTGTTGCTGCGCTATCTGAGTACCTTTATTGCATACTACTGCAAGTTTCCTTCTTGCTGCCATAATTTCAATCGCAATGTAGCAAAATCTGATTTATACACTCCATTTATCCCATACTCTCTATATGAGAGAGAGACTTACTTTAATGTTTTTCTTACTGATCTTTTGGGGAAGTCATTATTTGATACTATTTAAATATTTGTTCCTTTTCATTCTAAAATGTAAGAGCCATTTAATTTTAAAAGCCCAGACAGAATGCTCCCAATGTATTTCTTGCTTCTGAACATGTTCATAAATCCAATATGAGGAACAACTGTTATCAAAAATCTTGCTAGTCTTTCTTGGGGAGTTGTTAACAAGGCATCAGAAGTTTGATGAGCAGCTCTTTGCAGCCTCTACAATAGATACAGGTTGATCATCGTCTGCTATCAGCTCAGTTGTGGCAGTGAGAATTCTTTGTGCTTCTGGAAAACTGATTTTCCCAAGCTTCAGCACATTTTTTCCATAGTGCTATCTTATCTGTTTGCCAGCATAAAGTTTTAAAAAAACATACCCTGCTAAAATGTTACTTTCAGTGAATGGATCTTGGAAACTTCCATTCTTCTTTCATTTTTCTGTGTCACAGTGTTTGTTTCCCATGTAGTGTGTTCAATAATTCACAGAACACAGAAAACATGAACTATGTCCGGAACAGTTTATAATCCAGTGTCCCTAAATATATATTTAATGTTCATTCATACCAAACTAATAGTTATATAAAATATGTTTTATTTTGATAAACATTTATTTTTAATCTCTATATTGCATTTTGGACTAAAAAACAGTTACCATAAGCTTCAAAGGTTTTAATATATTTCCAGCAAAAGAGCAGAAATAATTCTTCAAGGCACTAATGCAGCAGAAATCAACAAGAGATAGGGACATCCAGGGATCTGTCAAAATTTTTGTGCAAAAAAGATTTATAACTTTATCTTTTACACCACAGCAGTTAACATTCTAAGAGAATGGAAAGATGCAAAAGTATTTTTCTCCCAAATTCATATAAATGAAAAATTGCAAATAGCCTGGGCACACTATAATTATAATATCTGTTCCTCCCCAAATCAATTTTTGCAATAATTTGTCTCATCTACCTTTCTATTCATTCTAAGCTAACCAATAGCAAGCGCTATCTTATGCAATTTTTCCCGGGATTTCTAAATGGTGGCCTTGGTCCTTTGTACAGGGTCTATGCATCTTCTGATAAGTGATAAGCTGACCTGAAGCCAGTCATTTATGCCTGGGTTACTAAGGCAACCAGTTGATCAGATGGTGTCATCATATTTGCCAGCTCTTTATGCTAGCACAAACAGTGTAACTTTGTAGTATGGCATATTTTGAAATTGAATTTTCCCTTACTTTAATTTGTACAAGTTTCTTCCTCTTTGTCTGCATGAAAAAATACTGCTGAGGATAGGACAAGAAGCAATGAGCCTAAATTGCCGCAAGGGAGGTTTAGGTTGGACATTAGGAAAAACTTCCAAACTGTCAGGGTGGTTAAATACTGGAATAAATTGTGTAGGGAGGTTGTGGAATCTCAGTCTCTGGAGATATTTCAGAGCAGGCTAGATAAACAACTATTAGGGGTGATCCAGACCACATCTTGGTCCTGCCGTGAGGGCAGGGGACTGGACTTGATGACCTGTCAAGGTCCCTTCCAGTTCTAGAATTCTATGATTCTACGAGCCTTACCCATTGCTACACATTTTGATGTCACTACTGACCATGAATTGGTACAGCCATTGACAGAGTTGCTCTATGTTGATGGGTTTTCTGTCAAAACCAGTGAACCTTACAATTTCTGCAATTAATTACTGAATGTACTGGACATGATTTAATTTCATTGTTTTTGGACTCTGAGGGGTACGTCTACATTACAGAGGAAGATTGAAACTGCTGCTGTTATACTTCTAGGCTGTGTCTAGACTGGCAAGTTTTTCTGCAAAATCATCTGCTTTTGCGGAAAAACTTGCCAGCTGTCTACACTGGCCGCTTGAATTTCTGGAAAAGCACTGACGATCTCATGTAAGATCGTCAGTGCTTTTCCGGAAATACTATGCTGCTCCCATTTGGGCAAAAGTCTTTTTCTGAAAGACTTTTGCGCAAAAGGGCCAGTGTAGATAGCACAGTACTGTTTTCTGCAAAAAAGTCCCGATCGCGAAAATGGCGATCAGGGCTTTTTTGCAGAAAACCGCGTCTAGATTGGCCACGGACACTTTTCCGCAAAAAGTGCTTTTGCGGAAAAGCATCCTGCTAATCTAGATGTGCTTTTCCAAACATGCTTTTAATAGAAAACTTTTCCGCTAAAAGCATTTTCGAAAAATCATGCCAGTGTAGACGTAGCCCTAGGGTTCGAAGCTAGTTAAGACCAATAATTTGAAATGAATGAGGCACTCTGGTCAATGCTGTTAACCCTGCTTTCATGAGGAGTAAGGGAAGTTGAAGATAGTGTTCTTCCTTTAACTTCCTGGAGTGTAGACAGCACCAAAAACAGAGTTAAGCTACTTCAACTTCAGCTTCGCATTTTACATAGCTGAAGTTGCTTATCTTAATTCGACTTTGTGCTGTAGTGTAGAGGTACCTTAATTGTGGGAAGGAGGAAGTGGAATTGATGTCACATTTACTATCTCAGCTCTGTCAGCTTGTTCCTCCCAAAGCAAAGCACCAACAGTAAATAAACTGGTATTGGTACTAGTGTAACCCACAGCCCTACTGGGTGTGGTGTACTGTAAAGTAGAGCATTTACAGAGAGAGAGAGGGAGAGAGAGCGAGTGTGCTCTATAGACTTAGCTGAGTGCCAGCTCACATATTGGAAAAGTAAGTCACACTTATTACCAGCGAGTGCTTGATCAAGCTCCTTGTCAAATCTATTCTTGTTGACCCATGCTTGGCTTTTGTGTTGTGTGAAATTGGTGGATCATCCATTTACATTTTCAGCAGATACATTGATTGTTCTAGTTTTAGACTATTTAAAACAAATGTTTTAAGAGATGTGGGAAGGCCTCCTTAACTTACAACTTCTTTGGACCACCTGTTAATTGTTTTTTGCATGATACTTTCCTAGAATTTGAAGCTTCTGTTTTGTCATCTCCCATAGACTCAGTGATAAAAATGCAGAGGTGATCCATTGTAGTATGTATATTATATTCTTGTAAAAGGGTATGTGCATAATAAAATCTGAGTTGATGTAACTTACATGCTGAGGAGAATGTTGGAAAGTAGAAATTGCATCAACGTACACTCCCTTACACTTCAATCCAAGGACCATAACATCTCCTCCAGTGATGGTAGCCATGAGAGACAGTTCTGGGGAGGAAATCTCCATGAGGACACCAGCATGTGATCCCAAATACACCATTCCAAGAGGATGAAAAAAAAGCAAAAAGCTGTGCCCAAAAAAGCTGGCAGATCCATAAGGAACCCTGATCACCCTCATGCTAGACTGAAATCCATAGGAGAAGTCTAGCATAAACGCTCAGTTAGATATGCTCCTTTGCTAAGTGTCCTTTATGGTTTCTTTCTTATTAATACACGTTGAACCTCTGAAGTCCAGAACTCTCTGGTCCGGCAACAACCATGGTCCAACAGGAACACAGATGTTGCTGTATCAGGGAGCCCCGGTGCCTAGGAGTGTGAACTGGTGGAGAGCCCCGTTCCTGGGAGCCCCAGCCAGCGGGACTGGTGAGCCCATTCATGGGAGCCCTGGCCTAGCTGGGCAGCAGTGAGTCCCATCCCCAGGGAACCCTGGCTGGGTGTGGCAGCAGCAGGGCAGCCAGCAAGCCCTGTCATCAGGGATCCCCAACAGAGTGCGGCAGAAGCAGGACAGCTGGCAAGCCCTGTGCCCAGGGATCCCCAGCAGACCACAGCAGCTGAGGGACTGCCTACCAAGTCCAAGCCCTGCAGGCTAGAACCCAGTGGCAGTGGGGCTGGAGCAGAGCCAGTTTCAGGGAGGGGGGAGTGTCCTGGGAAGCCAGTGGCAGGGACCTCCCCTGATCTGGCACATTCCCTCATTTGGGATGGGTCAGGTCCCAAGGGTACCAGACAAGGGAGGTCCAACCTCTAGAATTTTCTCTTTGTAGTGATAGGGCCCATATAAGAATCTAGATCCATCTTGAAAGTACAATGTCAGAGTAGCTCACTGACGTTGATGAATTTATCCTCATAATTCTCTGGGGAGGTAGGAGCACGTTATTCATCGTTTAGCAGATAGGGATCTGAAGCAAGGAGTGATTAAATGACTCACCAGTGTTCACGAAGTATATATGTTGCAGAAACGAGGTTAATGCTCAGATTGCTCAAGTTCTACTCTAGTCCCTTAACTACAAGGCCACCCTTGTAATGCAGGATTTTTTAAAGAACAAGAAAAAAGGATTAGATATGCTAGCCTTATGCATGTACATTGCCGCACTGACATCAATAGGCTAACTCCCATGAGCTAGGCAATGAGATATTTGGCCTTTAATGGATGAACATCACCACTGGTTAGAAAATGTTAAAGCAAAAACATCTGTAAATAATTTATTTTCTAAAGAAATTGTTTTTTAGTTTAAAGTTGTTTTTCTATCAGTTCTAGCATATATATCAACCTGTATATCTCTGCAGCAATCCTGGAATTTAACATTAATTGCACTCTACAGAGTATCCTTTACAAGAACAAAAACATCCACCACTCTTCAGGTCCCTTTGAAAGAATTTACATAACTCTTTGAGTGGCTTTAGTTTGGTGTTTTCTTTGGTTTTGGAAATGGACCTGCTTGCTCTGGGACTTCTAGTGCTATCTCCAAAGGAACATACAAACACCTACTAGTTCTAATCATGCCAGTTTACTTCCAGCATATTGGCAAACAAAACAAACAAGGGTTTTTGTTTGTTTGTTTTATTTAAAATAATGGTTATGCACCAGATTAAATAATAAAAGGACTGGTATTTCAGGATAAAAAAGGGTGATATTTTGTTGGAAGTCGGGCAACTTTGGTTTTTTTTTTTTCAAGTGTTTCCACACTATTCTAAAGAAAGAAATCTTAGTCCAAGCAAACGTTGTGCCTGCATTTTGGATAAGATCTCTCTTAACTTTTAGTTCTTTGCAAGTAGAGAAAAGAGGTTGTTTTAAGGGCAAACATCTGGTTTGCTGTTGGCAAGCTTCTCAAGTCATTTATTGGCAGCTGGCCATTGCTACTTAGTGCTCTCTTGTGGTCCATATGGTAAAAACTTTAACATTCCACACAATCTACTCTCTGATAAACAATTCAGAGCTCATTCTTACAACAAGACTATCTTAACTCTGTTATGAGGGAGGCATGGAGAGAGAGAGATGTACCTCTTGTCAACATATTACTAGAGCCCAAATATGTGGAATCTGGGATGTGAAAGGACAACAGGACCTTTGAAGTGATGTATTTTGTTTGTTTTGCTAAGAGCTGTAACAATGCTTATCAAAAGAGTATTACTAGGAAAAAATTACCAGGAGCAGCAGATAGAGTTTACTTCTTATGTTCTGATATTATATTTCTCTCTTTATGTATTCAAGAGCATATCTTTATATAGCCCTTTCTGGAATTTCTTCCAGCCCTACTGGGTTATTTTGCAAATTATTACTTGGCATAAGTGTGTCTCAGCTATTGTGGGACAGATTGTTCTCTGGTCTTATATGGCTGATCAGAGAAGTAAAATGGAATGAGGTCTCCAATTCCCTCATACTTTTGTGTAGCCCTGCAGGACCTTCCTATATGTTTGGTTCTGATGCAATGGCAGGTAGAAAGCAGAAAGTGGTGAAGATAGGTAGAATCCTCCCTCCACTCACAGGCTATGTCTAGACTGCAGGCTTCTTTCGAAAGAGGCTCTTTCGAAAGCATCTTTCGAAAGAGCCTCTTTCGAAAGATCACGTCTAGACTGCAGGCGGATCTTTCGAAAGAGCAATCCGCTTTTTCGAAAGAGAGTCTGGATGCTCTCTTTCGAGGAAGCCCTATTTACATTGAAGAACGCCTTCTTTCGAAAGAGGAACTTTCGAAAGAAGGCGTTCTTCCTCGTGAAACCATCGAAAGAAAAGCCGCGTTCTTTCGAAATTATTTCAAAAGAATGCGGCTTGAATCTGGACTCAGGGGAAGTTTTTTCGGGAAAAGGCTACTTCTCCCGAAAAATCCCCTGAGTCTGGACACAGCCACAGTTACACCAAGAAGGGAAGTAAGCAGCACCCTTTCAGGGATGCAGAAAACTGTCTCTCCCACCAGGAGACTGAGATTCAGGGAATCTCAGTTTTCCTTTCCAGTAAACTCAGTCTAGCCTTGTGTTACTTAACGAATGATAGAGAGACTAGCAACTTAATAACTGGAATTTACACATAACTGTCATTTATTTTAATGATATTAAAGAGTGTTAAAGAAATTAATTAAACCCACTTACAACCCTGTGACATAGATAATGTTTTGCTGATTTTATAAGCTTGGTAAACCAAGGCACTAAAAGAATCAATGACTTATGCAAAATCACAAGACATTTTTGTGCTTTCGTCTATGCCAATCTTTATGGATGGAAAAAGTTTCCATTCAAAATTCCATCCTATCAAAAGTCCCTTCAGAGCTTACTCACCTTGAATTCATACAGAAAACTGCAAGATATCAGTTATTGTTAATACTGACTGACAAAAAATCGTGTGCATCTTATTATCCTCTGACTCTATCCCATTTGTTTGTAGCCATTATTATTTTGTTAGATTAAAAGCTCTCGAGCAAAGAATGAAGTTTATTGTTTTGTAGCCCCTGTACCAAACAGTGGCAGAAATTATCACCTTGCAGATTGTTTCTATTGGAGAAAAAAATCCATGACCCAGAATCTGGATATTTTCTTAGTGCAATTTGTTTGCTTGTATATACACCAGCCCTTGAACAGCAGTGATCAAAAGAGGCATAAAGCCAAATCCCTCTTTCAGAAATCTCAGACCAAACATCAATGGTCATGTTCCCATAAAACAATACAGGACCAAGAATCATCTCAGATTTGAGAGATTAAGGCAGAGAGCAAACTTCCACACTGTTTGCAATAGTTCCTCACAAAATAGAAAGTGTGTCACACAATGAACAGTATATTTCTTCAAAGACTGTATGCTACTTACTCACTACAGCCAGTTCTACAATACTTGTTTAGTTCCTCAAAGTTAGCTGTGTTAGATCAATTTTATAACGAATGAGTCAATGTCACCAAACCCATTCTGCCAAATTTAAGGGTGTTTAAAGTCAATTTCTGTACTTCTCCCTGATTAGAGGAGTAGTGTTAAATTCAATCTTTCATGGTTGACTTTGGAATATCAACAAGGAACAGCGCTGTTAAAGTCGATGTTCTTGTGCTCCAGGAAGTGTCCTGCAGTGCTCCAATGTGACCACTCTAGCCAGCACTTTCAATTCTGCTGCACATTAAAAGCCCCAGGAAATTTTGAATTTCATTTTCTGTTTGGCCAGCATGGTGAGCCCAACAGCACACCTGACCATAAATGCCCAGGATCACAAATGAGCTTCAGCGTGGAACATGCAAAAGATACTGGACTGATTGCTTTGTGGGGAGAGGAATCTGTGCAGGCAGAACTTCAATGCATCAGAAGAAATACTGATATATATGCCAAAATCCCACAGGGCACAGTGGAAAAGGAATACAGTAGAGACACCTTGCAATGCAGCATGAAAATAAAGGATTTCAGGTAAGTGAACTCAGAAAATAAAAGAGTCAAATGTTCAGTCTGAATCAGAGCCTCAAACATTCTGCTGCTATGAGCAGCTGCATGGGATTCTGCGGGGTAGGGGGAGGACCCAACCACTGTACCAAAACTGTCCATGGATACCTCTCAACCAACTCGTTTAGCAGCCACAGGCAACAGCAAGAAGGACACTGTAGATGATGATGAGAGAATGTTCAGTAGGCAAGAGCAAGAATGTTTGAGGCTCTGATCCAGACTGTATTTTACAATGTATCCTCTCTAAAGTCTATTTTTTTTTACTTTCTTTCCCCAATACATGTGGAACAAGGAGTCTGTTACCTGCTCTCACAGCTTCTCCTGCATTATCACAGATCAGAAGGCAAAAAAGTAAAAAGTGCATGCAATGCACTTTAATGAGCTAATGCAATCTGCCTGCACTGACAGCTGTGTTGAATGCATGGCGGACAATAGTGTTAGAGATCATCTACACTTCAGGAGGACAGAAGAACACACAGGGAATATGAGTGTAAGATGCCAGATGAGATGTTTGCTCTCACAGGGGAACAAACAGGGCTGATGAGGCACTGGGTAGGGGGCAGGAAAAGCATCTGGAGCGCAGAGTCTCCCTGTACCCTATGATAAACCACCTGCTATCCTCACCAAGTTCCATAGCCTCCTTTTCCAGGTGCCCTACAATTTGGGGAAGGAGAGACACAAGCAGCCTTTCACTCAACTCCAAGGGATGTCTCCTAAAATGGAAGGCTGTCATTCCCACAGCTCTGATTGCTACAAAGGGGGATTGTAATAAGCCATTTCCCCTTGAGTTCTCCCCTGCCACATCAGGCATCACACCCATATCTCTTTTTCTGTCTCTGTTCCCTGTGTTTCCTAAATAAAAATGCATGATTTCAGAACAAGATCCTTACTATTTGTGCCAACTGTGTGGGGGTGAGGGGGTGGGAGGTGTCTACAGGACAGTGCACATACAGCAAGAGGAAGCTTGTCCAGAGCAACATGCATAACTGTCACATCATTGTATGGTCATTCATGAAACTAGTTTTCAAAGTTCCTCCGAGTTGTAATTCCCCTGGATGTGCTCTCCTTATTGCTCTGGTCATAATTAGCCACTACGCTAATTAATTAACTGATCATAATTATCCACTAGGCAATCTGCTTGGACTCTCTATGCCAACAGAAATGTTCTCCCATTGCTTTCACTTATATTATGGAATACACAACAAGGAGCAACAATGGGAAGATTGCTTTCATTATGGTTTAGCCTATTCAATAAACTGCAAAAGTGTCTAATTCTGCCACCATTCCGTACATGCTCAGCCTGTGGTTGAACTTCTCCTTATTGCAGTGAAGGACGCTTGTGTACAGCTTCATGAACCATGGGAGTAAGACATAGGCTGGTTCTCCAAGGATAACTTTTGGCATTTCAGTATTTCCAAAGTGCATTTGTCTAGTAGAGGGTGAAAAACAAGAGAAAGACACGTATATGCCAACCCAAGAAAGACAATAGCCCAGTATTCAGTGCACGCACCTGGGATGTAGAAGACCCATGCTCAAGTTCCTGGCCTGATTCAGCTGAAACCTTGAACTGATACCTCCTAGGTCACTCTCTCCCTCCTCTCCAGAAATTCTAATCTAGACCTGAGAACTTCGCAAGCAAAGTTCTATTAAAATTGACTGTGATAGCTTCACAGTAACTGTACCTTCTGGACTCCATTGTCCAAAAGTGTTCTGTTTCAGGTTTGAAGCTGTCATTTGCCCTTTTCCTTTTAGACCAGGAGGTTTTGAGACTGTACTCCTTCTCTGAGATCCCCAGCAAGCCAGTCTGCCTATTGACCAATGCCTGGACTTTCATCTCTTTCCAAGACCAATGTATTGACAGTAGTTACAAGTTACTACAAGGGTTTTAGTTTAAACCCAGCCTTTTTATCTCTCTCTGGGTTTGCAGAAAACTTAGTTTTTGCAGGCCTTCCAGAGGTTACTACCTCTCTGAAGTTGTTTACAACCTGAGTGATTTTCCTTAATCCTCTTCCATTCTTTCAGTTACTGAAAGAACTTTGATTACTCACTCCCCTGGAGTTACACACAATCCATGGCACATAGGGACACAGTAACAATTAATAAAGTTAATATAATAATGTCCCCAGATATTTTTTTCACAGGCTTGCGATACTTATCATACTAACTTTTTTCAACAACAACAACAAAAATAATTGCATTGGCATTTAATAAACAAAAAAAAATTAAGCATTTAGTAAGCAGTCCTGTTCATGATACGACTACTTTTTTGGAAAGCATTTTCCTTCGCATAATCGGAATATGCAAGTCTACCAGACTCCAGATGAGTTCATACTGGGGCACCATTATGTACAAGACAATGTTACATTAAAAATTTAACCTGTGTGGTTGGAAGCTTTTTCAGTGGGCACTTTTCTGCACTATAAAATTGTTTGAGAAAAGATTCTACTTCTTACTTTCACATTTTGTCAAGCTGTTAGTGGAATTTATAGATAATAAACAGGATTTTTGTAAAGACAGCTGGAGCTTTTAAGACATCTGTTTTATTCTCCGTTGAAACTACTATTTTTCCCTTTTTGTCAGACTATTCCATGGCAAAACAGAAGCTAGCAATCTCACTCTGCTGGCCAATTCCCTTGAGCAATAACAGTTGACTCACCCCCACCTACACATCCAAGGCTAACTACATATGTCAACATTTGTCTTTTTTAGTCCCAGGTATTTACATGACCCTTTCATTGCAATAACTGAACACCTCACAATAGTGATGAGCAACCTGCATCCCCTGGGCTACATACAGCCTATTGGGTTCTATATGTAGCCCATGAGACATTTTATTTACTGTTGCATTGCCAGATTCTGTTGATTTCTATCTACATAGGGGTTTTGCCCCCTACTAATATTACTTAAGTGAAATTCATATAAAGCAAGGGCATGCAATGTGAAATATGTGCTGACTGCACATAACTTTGGCTGAGAGAGCCATGCATTCACTCTTATCCAATCAAAATGCTGCTATGGGTTAGTCAGCACACCTTGCAAATTCTAGGTATGCACGTGCAGTTAGCAAAAACACATTGTCCTGGGAGACGGTCTTGATTATTACAATCTTGTAACCCACTGAGATGAAGGGGGGGCCACTCATGTAGCCTACTCACTAGCCTAGGTTGCCCATCACTGCCTCACAATCTTTAGTCTATTTTGTTCCCAAAACACCATGGCTGTGTCTAGACTGGCAAGTTTTTCCACAAAATCATCTGATTTTGCGGAAAAACTTGCCAGCTGTCTACACTGGCCGTTTGAATTTCTGCAACAACACTGACGATCTCATGTAAAATCATCAGTGGTCTTGCGGAAATACTGTGTTTCTCCCTTTCGGGCAAAAGCCCTCTTACATAAATCATTTGTGCAAGAGGGCCAGTGTAAACAGCACAGTACTGTTTTCCACAAAAAGGCCCCGATCGCGAAAATGGCGTCTACATTGGCCACGGACGCTTTTCCGCAAAAAGTGCTTTTGCGGAAAAGCATCCTGCCAATCTAGATGTGCTTTTCCAAAAATGCTTTTAACGGAAAACTTTTCCGTTAAAAGCATTTTCGGAAAATCATGCCAGTGAAGACATAGCCCTCGTGACATAGAGCACTTGTGACAAGTTCCCCCACCCATGCTTTATAGGATTGGTTTTTGAATATAAATATGCAGAACTTGAAGCTGGTTTGAACAAAATGCCTCATGTAAGCTATCAATTTCAGTGGTACAGTCTGCTGGGTCTGTATATCTTATTTTGATACATGTGCAAGCAGGGGCTGAACTGCTGCTTGCTATCAGCCAGATAAAAGGAGAGAGCTGCCCTGCGTGTGGGTGTGCCCACTACATTGTTTAGCTCTGCAAGATAATTAACTGTTAACTGTTGATATGTAAATACAGCTCATGCCAGGATGGGGAAGGAATCCGAGGTGTGGCTATGTAAATCCCATTTAGCCAGGGCTGATGGAGGATCAGTGTTGGAATGGAATGTGGTATATTGTAAATAATTTGGGGCTGTTGTGGGGGTCACAAATCATGCTACCCCTAAATGTGGGAACTGTAAAACATGCCACCAGTGCTTGCAGGAGAGACACCACCATCATTGTAGGAGGTCTCCGAGGAACAAGCCTCTCCCCTTCCAGAGTTGAGTGAACTGAGCTGTGGGGAAGGGTTAAAGGGCTTGAGTCAGCCTGCTTCACACCTGCCAGGTGTGAGCTGTAAGACTAGCCTAACCTGCCCCTTTCCCCCTGGCTACCTCTAGATTACATCCCTTTTTTGTAAAAGGGATGCAAATTAGATGTATTGCAATTGCTAATGAAGCGGGGATTTAAATCTCCCCCACTTCATTAGCATAAAAATAGCTGCTGCTTTTTTTTTGGCATGGAGTTTTGCCAGAAAAAGGCGCCAGTCTAGACGCAGCTCTTTTGGAAAATAAAGCCTTTTCCGAAAGATCCCTTATTTTAAGGGGGATAAAGGATCTTTTGGAAAAGGCTATATGGAATGAGGAGCACAGCTAGTTCAGATTAGGAAACCTAATCCGAACTAGCTACTCCGTGCCGCGTGTAGCCGTGCGGCATGGGGTTCAAACTAGCCGGGATTTAAAAATGGCGGCGCCCGGTTTATGCAAATGAAGCCCGGGAAATTCAAATCCCGGCCTTCATTTGCAAGTGCGGTATGCCTACATTACCCTCCTACTTCGAAATAGGAGGGTAGTGTAGACATACCCAGAAGCACCCAGGGGTGTGTGAATTTCCCAGGTTACTGGGTGGGGACTCGAGCCGGTTCTGTGTGAGATGTACCCCAAGATATTGAACCTGGCCCTGGTTGTTGCCAGGCATAGCCGGCAGAAGGGTTACGAATGTATCATTTCTGTGTGTAAAGTCAGAAATATGAGGTATAAGATTGTTCTTCTGATAATTTAAAAGCAAGGTTAGGATTTGGTTGGATCAGGACAATGGGCGGTGTCTGGAATTCAATTTTTCTCATAAAATGGAAAGGGAGGGGTCTGGGAAGAGGGACAGTTATACTACAGAATGACCATAGGAGGGCAGCAAGATGCCAGAGATAGGGACCACCACAGGGGACAGGGGTCGTGAAAGCAACAGCTATTTATTACATTTTTCAGGGAATTTGTCTGTGTGTCTGCCTGTCCCCCAGTTGGGAGACATGCACCCCTCTTCCAGCTGTGCCTGCTGCAACAGTTATGAGCAGGTGCTTCTCACTTGGCTCTAAGATGCTGAGATGATAGAGGAATGGGGCTATCCTTTCTCCCTGGGGCAGCCTGCACACTGAACCGAGTTTCTCCAGACCCACCCAGAATAATGATTTAAATGAAGGAAAACAGGCGTATTTGAGTAAATGTCTTAAGATTTGCTGGGTAAATCTTTTAGCATAATTATATAGTGAAAATGAGAAAGTAAACTATTTTTCAGCAATAGTATGCTGTGGTTCTTCTGTATTTTTATGCCTGACTTTCTAAGCAAGTGAGGTGAAACTTGGGGTATGCAAAATTAACCAGACTCCCAAAATGGATATAGTAGTTTAGAAAGGCACTGGTGAATTGAAATATTACCACTGGGGAAGTGAAATATTACTATCCCTGTTTTGAAGCTGAGGAACAGATCAGATCCAGACCTCTGAGGTATTTAGGTGTCTAGTTCCTATTGATTTCAGTGAGCTTTTGGTACCTCAACATCTTTAAAAAGCTGGCCCCAACTGATTTGCCTAGAGTCACACAGGAAGTCTGTGATGGAGCAATAAATTGAACCAACGGCATTTGAATCCCAAAACAGTCCCTACTCACTAGACAATCCTTCATTTAATTGGGACCCTGAATGTAGCCTTGTGCACCTAAACACCTCAGGCTATAAACGCTTGTGTACTGAGCTTTAGTGTCTACTTGGGAGATAGGAGCCCAGAATTAAGAAGGAGGAAGTGGCAACGGGGGCAGTGGTTGGGAGCAGTGGTTTTATAGGACTGGACCGGAAGTAGTGTGCAGGTTGGGGAGGACAGTGGGACTGGGAATGGAAGCAGTGCACAGGGGGAAGCAGGCGCTCACAGCAGTGGTGGGAAACAGTGAGGGAAAAGCTGGAGGATTCTTGAAAGGGAGATGAGCAAGAGTTTTCTACTCATAATGAGATCCTCAGGCAGCTCTTCCTATGCCCCCGAGTCCTAAACACAAATGCTTAGAGATTGGCTTTACTTGAGACTTCCCAAATAACACAGTCCTTGTGCTTACTTATATAATCCCAAAAATACTAATGTGCCCACAATCCATGTTACTTTTCAGTCTGAATCCCTTTTTTGTATCTGACTGGTGTTTGGTGCTGTAAACCTCAGTTGCTGCTGTACCTTGTGATGTTTAAATACTCCTTGTTGGTGCAGAAAGGCAGAAGAGTTGCACCTCCAGCAAGATATAGCTGTTAATGGGAATCACATGTCTCAAGCCTTTTGTACTGTGTTGAACATACATTGCTGATTCTGCAATTGTACTGTGATAAACCCAGGCAGGACTGCAGGCAGTATGTCTGCAGAATGGTTTTTGCGTGATTGTTGTGAGTTGTTTTCTATTCCACCTTCCCCCTTCAGGGATCAGGATACTATTATATAAAATACTGTCTGAATCAGCTTAATGTCACAACTCTAAATGAAACAAAACCAGTTTAAAAGATATAACACTCTCCCCATGAGAGTTTGACGGAGAGAATTCACTCCCTAAAATGATGTAATATTTCACAAAAGACACATAAGAGCATTAAATAAGAAGATCTACTGCATCTGTGTGTGAAAGAAAGAGGGAAGGGAGCAGGGGATGCATTATCTCTGTCATTTGAAGACCTGGGGCTGCATAAACTCTGACGAATCCTCCTCCTTCACATATGAATGTACAGATTTAGTTACAATGGTAGACAAACTTCACTACTTTGTACAAAGTTAGTGATTTGCTTGCCAACTGTATCAAAACTACAGTGGTAGCCATTTGCCAAAAATGCTGTTCTTAGTTCCCTCTTCCCCCCACATATGTGACCTCAAACAAAAGATTATCATTCTACCATGAAATGACATGGTAATTTGCAACAGGTGCAAATTCACAATTTTGGCACAGAAATTCTCTGGTTGAGAATTTGAAAATGGAGGGAGCTTAGGTGAAAGTGATCATGAAATCATAGAGTTCATGATTCTAAGGAAGGGTAGAAGGGAAAAAAGCAAAACAGAGACAATGGATTTCAGGAGGCAGATTTTAGTAAACTCAGAGAGCTGGTAGATAAGGTCCCATGGGAAGCAAGACTAAGAGGAAAAACAACTGAAGAGAGGTGGCAGTTTTTCAAAGGAGCATTATTAAGGGCCCAAAAGCAAACCATTCCACTGCACGGAAAAAATAGAAAGTGTGGCAAAAGACCACCTTGACTTAATCAGGAGATCTTTCATTCTTTACAAATAAAAAAAAAGAGTCATAAAAAAGTGGAAACTAAGTCAAATTACAAAGGATGAATATAAGCAAACAATATAGGAATGCAGGGGTAAAATTAGAAAGGCAAAGGAACAAAATGAGCTCAAACTAGCTAGAGACATGAAGGGTAACAAGAAGATATTCTATAAATAGATTAGAAGCAGGAGGAAGACCAAGAACAGGGTAGGCCCATTGCTCCGTGAAGAGGGAGAAAAAAATAACAGGGAACTTAGAAATGGAAGATATGCTTAATGACTTCTTCACGAAGAAGTCTGATGATAAAGGAATGCCTAACATAGTGAATGCTTGTGCAAATGGGGTAGATTTAGATGATAAAATAAAAAAAGAACATGTTAAAAATCATTTAGAAAAGTTAGATGTCTGAAAATCACCAGGACCCGATGAAATGCATCCTAGAATACTCAAGGAGCTAATAGAGGAAGTATCTAAACCTTTAACTCTCAACATCTGAAAAATCGTGGAAGACTGAAGACATTCCAGAAGACTGGAAAATGGCAAATATAGTACCTATCTATAAAAAGGGAAATAGGAACAACCCAGGAAACTACAGACCAGTTAGTTTAACTTCTGTGCAGGAAAAATAATGGAGCAAGTAATTAAGGAATTCATCTGCAAACATTTGGAAGAAAATAAGGTGAAAGGTAACAGCCAGCATGGATTTGTAAAGAACAAATCATGTCAAACCAATCTGATAGCTTTCTTTGATAGGATAACAAGTCTTGTGGATAAGTGAGAAGTGGTGGATGTGGTTTACTTAGACTTTAGTAAGGCATTTGATATAGTCTCTCATGACCTTCTTATCAATACATTAGGCAAATAAAACTTAGATGGGGCTACTATAAGGTGTGTGCATAACTGGCTGGATAACTGTTCTCAGAAAGTAATTATTAATGGTTCACAATCATGACTCCACAGGGGTCTGTTTTGGGATGGGTTCTGTTCAGAATCTTCATCAATGATTTATACGTTGGCATAGAGTATGCTTATTAAGTTGGCAGATGATACGAACCTGGGAGGGGCGGCAACTGCTTTGGAGGATAGGATCATAATTCAGAATGATCTGGAGAAATGGTCTGAGATAAATAGGATGAAGTTTAATAAGGACAAATGCAAAGTACTCCACCTTGAAAGGAACAATCAGTCTCACACATACAAAATGGGAAGCAACTATCTAGGAAGGAGTACTGCAGAAAAGAGTCTAGGGGTCATAGTGGACCAGAAGGTAAACATGAGTCAACAGTGTGACACTGCTGCAAAAAAAGCAAACATGATACTGGGATGCATTAACAGGAGTGTTGTGAGCAAGACACAAGAAGTCGTTCTTCCGCTCTACTCTGCGCTGGTTACGCCTCAATTGGAGTGTTGTGTCCAGTTCTGGGCACCACATTTCAAGAAAGATGTGGAGAAATTGGAGAAGGTTCAGAGAAGAGCAATAAGAATTATTGAATGATTAAAGGCCTAGAGAACATGAGCTATGAAGGAAGACTGAAAGAATTGGGCTTGTTTAGTTTGAAGAGGAGAAGACTGAGAGGGGACATGATACTGCTTTTCAAGTATCTAAAAGGGTGTCACAAGAAGGAGGGTGACAAATTGTTCTCCTTGCCCTCTGATGATAGGACCAGGAGCAATAGGCTTAAACTTCAGCAAGGGAGGTTTAGATTGGACAGTAGGAAAAACTTCCTGTCAGGGTTGTTAAACACCGCAATAAATTGCTGAAGGAGGTTGTGAAATATCCATCTCTGGTGATATTTAAGAGCAGGCTAGATAGACATCTATCAAGTATGGTTTGGATGGTGCTTGGTCCTGCTATGAGGGTAGGGGACTTGTCTCGATGACATCTCATGGTCCCTTCCAGTTCTAGTGTTCTATGATTCTATATTGGGATAGTCATAGTTAAAACAACAGTCTTTGTGTGGTTAGCTAACTACAATTTTGAAAAACGTAAAATGAATTTGTAAAAAGATTTCCTTTTTTACTGAATCATAAAAATATAGGATTGGAAGGGACCTCAATAGGTAGGACTAAGTAAACCTAGATCATCCTGTCATGTGTTTGTTGATCTATATCTAATCTATATCTATAGGTAGGTAGATCTACCTATCTATAGACACACACACATAAACTGTTCTAACAAGATTAGCTTTATAATTTTGTGAGAGCCAGAGAGGCCCTGTCTATATTTACATGATGCTAGTGCCCAGCAAGGCGCCAGTTGGACACCTGGGTGTGCTCTTCTGGCCTGGCCAGGGCTTCTACATGCTTGCCTGTCCTTGCCCCACCTCAGGGCATGCATCTTGCACCCAAACTCCCTCCCAGCGCCTGCCCCCCTCATCTTCTCCTATACCATAACTCCCTCCCAGAACCCAACCAGTCACCCACATCCCAATCACCTTCACCCACTCCGGTCTGGTGAAAGTGAATGAGGGTGTGGGAGAATGAGCAACTGGGGCAAGAGGTATGCAGTGAGTGAAGAGCAGGGCCTCAGAAAAGGAATGGGGCAGGAGTGTGGCTTCAGGAAAGGAGCAGGATAAGAGTCTTCATTTTATGTAATTAGTCAATTGGCAAGTGGCAATCCTACCAATCATACAGGCAGGCATATAGAATCCAAGGCCATGGTCAAAAACCATGCCCAGCAACAGAGCCGGCAGCTTGCTGGGCACTAGCCAGCACAGGAGCAGCACTGCTGAAATGTCAAGAGGAGTGTGTCCAATCAGGCATGGTTTGTGTATGCATGGAGGCCCATGACTGTTCTGCCCTGGATCCCATAATTGCTGTTGGTGTGCCTGCCCCCAATCTTTTCTCTGACTTCGTGAGGCAAAGATTTAGGTTTCCATGGCTAGATGATTTTCACTTGAATTAGCTGTCTAATAGCACAAACCAGCATTCTCAGCCTTGTGGGGCTTGTATAACCAACCTCAAACAGCAAAAGATATGTTTGACTACATCATGCTATCAGTTCTTCAGGTGTAATTTTGACACATATTATTACCAGCCAACACAATCTAAAGCTGTTTTCACAAATTCTGCAACTGAATACAAACTGCTAATATCTAGCAGCACTTTTCTTCATTACTGAAAGAAAAATTGTGGGTTTGTTTTTTTTGTAAATCATATTTTTTTCAAATTCTTCTTTTCCTGAACATTTTCAATTAATCACCTTTTTTAATTAATTACAGCACTCTGCTGCATTATGTGTCTCTGGTACAGTTTTATCCTTGCTTCTGCTAACTCATCCTGAAGCGTGAAGCTGTGTAATTCAAGGGAAATAACTAATTAATTGTTCTCCAAAAGAAATGGAAAACACTCTGCCATTTTTCTTTCATGTACATAGGACTGTAAATCTACAATCTTAATAAAATATCTACAAAGACATAAATTTCAATACAGAAAAAATGGAATCTCCTTAAAATCATGTTTCAAGATACTTTATTGTTAATTATTATTAATTATTATTATTATTTTATTACAATAGAATCAGTAAAGCAAATGGTGTGCAAGGGCTTACCGGATGTTTCAGACATTTTAAAGTTTAAAAAAACAGCAATTATTTATGTTTCTGCTTTTATCTGACATGACATAATTGTTCTTTCATTTCAGTAACTATTTCCTGTTTTTATTTTTTTAATGTATAGCCCCAAGTATTTTTTTTTAAAAAGTGGCTTAAAAGGAAGAAAAAGGTTTATTCAGGAAAATTATCAAGGATCATTTTGTGGGGGTACTTTTGACTATTAAATAGCTTTAACTATACAGTAGCTTCCAATAGACCATTGTGGAACTTAAACTGTCTTGCACACCTCTGATCTTACATTCGTAGTGGAAGAAGGAAAAAGAACAGTCCGGGGCTACGTCTACACTGTCATGATTTTGCGCAAATACTTTTACCGCAAAAGTTTTCGCGTTAAAGTATTTGCACAAGAAAGCGTCTACACTGGCATGTGCTTTTGTGCAAGAGATGTGCTTTTAACATTGCCTGTCTACACTGGCCTCTTGCTCAAGAATACTTGCATAAGAGGACTTATATCCCTGAGTGGAGCGTCAGAGTTTTTGTGCAAGAAGCACTGATTTCCTACATTAGAATGTCAGTGTTCTTGTGCAAATACTCGCGCCAGTGTAGACAGGTGGCAAGATTTTGCGCAAAAGCAATGTAGACACAGCCTAAGAGTTAATTTGTGCCCCCAGCTTTATACATGCAAAATAAATTGCAGCGGGAAATCTAGGTGGTTGTTCCTAAGACTACTTTTTTTATTCAGAAAATTAGGAAGTTAGGGGACCAGCTGTTCAGATTTCTGCACATAAAAGTAAGAATATATTTGTGAAAATGTACCCCTAACGCATCTACAAGTCCTTCCATGCTCACTGAGAAAAAAATTAAAAACTAACGCACATTAAAAAAGGATATAATTTGATTGTACCAACACCAGTTTCTTAAATATAAATGGCTGGAGTGTTTCACTGAAACAACATTTCAATTAAAACTGAAAAAATGAGAGATAATTTTTTATTAAAATGTATTTTCCATTTTCCGACCTGGTTTGTTCCCAAATTAAACTGGCTCTCAGACTAATGCACAGAGACACCTTTTTTGGAATCTACATTAGGACACATAGAATGCCATAAAAATTATGGGTGATTAAAAGACTGGGAAGGCAAATGGTCCATAAAAGATGCACTCTATACAAAGCAGTTTGCAGAAAGATAGTTAGAAAACTCTGCTTTCCATATCAGTGTCTCTCAGAGATGACTATAGCCTTTTCATTTGAATGTGGAGTTTAATTAATCTATCTATGCTTTTACTATTACTCACTTTAATTGAGGAGTTTCCTTCAGAAACTCCAGCTGATCTAATATAAGAGCTGCCTCTTCTCTTATATCAAGATGGGCAATGTTGCATAAAAAAAACCCGTCCGCCTGAGCTTACTTGATTTTACACATGCATTTTCTGAATAAACACTAAGGCTATGTCTACATTGGCATCCCTTTCCGGAAAAGGGATGCTAATGAGACACATCGCAATTGCAAATCCGCGGGGGATTTAAATATCCCCCGCGGCATTGGCATTTGCATTTACATGGCTGCCGCTTTTTTCTGGCTTGGGGATAAGCCGGAGAAAAGCGCCAGTCTAGACATGATTCTCCGGAAACTAAGCCCTTTTCCGGAGGATCTCTTATTCCTACTTTCAAGTGGAAGAATGACATCTCGTGTCTTGATCACAAAAACACCTGTTAATGCATCCCAGAATCATGTTTACTTTTTTTGAAACAGCATCACACTGTTGACTCATATTCACCTTGTGGTCCACTATAACCCCTAGATCCCTTTCTGCCATACTCTTTCCTAGACAGTCGCTTCCCATTCTGTATGTGTGAAACTGATTGTTCCTTCCTAAGTGGATCACTTTCCATTTGTCTTTATTAAACTTAATCCTGTTTGCCTCAGACCATTTCTCCAATTTGTCCAGATCATTTTGAATTATGACCCTATCCTCCAGATTAGTTGCAACCCCTCCCAGCTTGGTATCATCTGCAAACTTAATACGGGTACTTTCTATATCAATATCGAAATCGTTGATGAAGATATTGAAGAGAGCCGGTCCCAAAACAGACCACTGTGGAACCCCACTTGTTATACCTTTCTAGCAGGATTGTGAACCATTAATAACTACTCTCTGAGTACGGTTATCCAGCCAGTTATGCACCCACCTTATAGTAGCCCCATCTAAGTTGTATTTACCGAGTTTATTGATAAGAATATCATCCGAGACCATATCAAACGCCTTACTAAAGTCTAGGTATACCACATCCACTGCTTCTTCCTTATCCACAAGACTCGTTATCCTATTCAGATTGGTTTGACATGATTTGTTCTTTACAGATGATTTTCTTAATTACTTGCTCCATTATCTTCCCTGGCACAGAAGTTAAACTAACTGGTCTGTAGTTTCCTGGGTTGTTCTTATTTCCCTTTGTATAGATGGGCACTATATTTGTCCTTTTCCAGTCCTCTGGAATCTCTCCTGTCTCCCATGATTTTCCAAAGATGATAGCTAGAGGCTCAGATACCTCCTCTATCAGCTCCTTGAATATTCTAGGATACATTTCATCAGGCCCTGGTGACTTGCAGGCATCTAACTTTTCTAGGTGATTTTTCACTTGTTCTTTTTTTATTTTATTTTCTAAACCTACCTCCTTCCCTCTAGTATTCCCTATGTTAGGCATCCCTTCAGACTTCTCGGTGAAGACTGAAACAAAGAAGTCATTGAGCATCTCTGCCATTTCTAAGTTTCCTGTTTCTGTTTCTTCCTCCTCACTGACCAGCGGGCCTACCCTGTCCTTAGTCTTCCTCTTTCTTCTAATGTATTTTTTTAAAGTCTTCTTGTTTCCCTTTATTCCCGTAGCTAGTTTGAGCTCATTCTGTGCCTTTGCCTTTCTAATCTTGCCCCTGCATTCCTGTGTTTTTTGCCTATATTTTTCCTCTGTAATTTGTCCTAGTTTCCATTTTTATAGGACTCTTTTTTTTATTTTTAGACCATGCAAGATCTCATGGTTAAGCCAAGGCGGTCTTTTGCCATATTTTCTATCTTTCCAGCACAGCGGAATAGCTTGCTTTTGGCCCCTTAACAATGTCCCTTTGAAAAACTGCCAACTCTCCTCAGCTGTTTTTCCCCTCAGTCTTGATTCCCATGGAACCTTACCTATCAGCTCTCTGAGCTTACCAAAATCCACCTTCCTGAAATCCATTGTCTCTATTTTGCTGTTCTCCCTTCTATCCTTCCTTAGAATTGTGAAATCTAGGATATCATGATCACTTTCACCCAAGCTGCCTTCCACTTTCAAATTCTCAACCAGTTCCTCCCTCTTTGTTAGGATCAAATCTAGAACAGCTTCCCCCTGGTAGCTTTTTCAACCTTCTGAAATAAAAAGTTTTCTCCAATGCAGTCCAAGAACTTATTGGCTATTCTGTGCCCCGCTGTGTTATTTTCCCAACATATATCTGGATAGTTGAAGTCCCCCATCACCACCAAATCTTAGGCTTTGGATGATATTGCTAGTTGTTTAAAAAAAGCCTTATCCCCTTCTTCCACCTGGGTAGGTGGCCCGTATTAGACTCCTAGCATGTCATCACCCTTGTTTTTAATCCCTTTTAGTCTAACCCAGAGACTCTCAACACTTCTGTCTCCTATGTCCATCTCCACCTCACTCCAAGTGTGTTCATTTTTAATATATAAGGCAACACCTCCTCCCTTTTCCCCCTCTCTATCCTTCCTGAGCAAGCTCTACCCTTCCATACAAACATTCCAATCATGTGTATTATCCTACCATCTTTCTGTGACGCCAACAATGCCATAATTGTACTTATTTATTAAGTACAATAACTCTCTGATTTCATTCTACTCTGTGGCAGGTCTGACTGATCTGAATTCAACCTTTTGTGCTTTCCTTCATATTCTTCAGCCATCAACCTATTCCCCCTTTGCCTGTCAAGGTGACCAATACAGTCATCTGCTCCTTTGGAACCTGAAGTAACACTCACTGGAAAGTCACTGAATGTTACAAGGGCTTCAGTGGACCTTGAATCAGTCCCTTGAATCAATAAGTTCAGAAATTCAGTGGGTGATTTGTTCTTTCTTTTCCATTGTAGGTTTAGTAGCTCTGAAGCTGAGTTAACTTGTTTTCCAATGCAGGAATGTAAACGTTAGGTGTTGAACAAAATTATCTCTACAGTCTCCTATTAAAATTGAAATGCAAAAATTATCTCTGGAGCTATTCATTAAAATTCAAAGATAAACCATGATTAGGAATGCCATTTATTTATTAAAATGCAGCTTGTTATGAAATGCTGTTTCGCAGATCTTCATGCTTCCAGTAAATGAGGAGAAAGAGATTATGAAACAGGTGCACCAAACGAAAGAAATGCAATATGTGAAGCATAAGAAGTTGACTCAGAATAAATGAACAGCAAAAAGAAAACAAATCTTAGATATCTTTTAGCCCAACTGCTAACAATTCCCCGTCTGAGGATGAAATTACCAACATTCACCTCCTTTGCCCTGCTGGCTACCTCAGCTTCATCTACAAAGGATTTAAGATAACAAACGAGTAATATTCAGCTCCACATGGCTTCTACAAAGCACTTTCATCTAAAAGAACATTTTATCCAATTTACAAAGGCAGCAACCCTGGTGTACAAAAGAATGTTTCTAACTTTACAACAGTATTTGTTCTTATTTCCTCATTTTTACCAATAAAAACATACCTAACTATTGAAACCATAATTTTTTCATGCATCATACCTAGATTTATTGCTATAGACTGCTCCAACATAATGGTTTCCAAGGTAACCAAGACATAGAGTCAGCAACAGAAATAAACTACAGAAATTAGACAATTAAAAAAATAAACACACACTTGATTCTAGATTCTGCCGTTACTAAAATGTTAAAAAAGCTATCCCTAGCTTATATTTTTACATGAAGACCAAAAAGCTAAAGAGTAAATTCCTGACCTTTACCTGCTACATCCTTCCCCACCCCCAACACCATTAATATAAATAACAATCCTTCCTATAACCTAAATTCATAATCATGTCCTTGTCTTTAATTACTCCCTGATGCTCATCCAGGATCTTGCCAATTTCTGCTAATGCTTCCTCTACAGGATCTCCAAAATCCATTCAGTAGCTGAGATATGGGTCCTACGTCTCAATCTCTGTCTCAGTTACTCCACCTCCTTAGTGATGTGACCCCTTTTTCTCTCATTCCACTCCACTCCATTTTCCCTTTCTTATGACAATTTATTATCTGTCCTAAGCCTGCCACCTTCTCTTTTTACAAGTAAGTTTAGATATGCTTCTAACTTGCAGAGCAAACTAATATTAACTTACCTATATCTTTTCCTTCTTCATACCATTCCTTCTCCTCATTCTTTTCCCAAGATACCTTATTACTGGAATTTCCTGATTCTGTGAAATCTGAATGTTTTGTGGAGATGGTTCAATTTTGCCTAAATACTCATAGAACTCAGGCAGATTTCCACTGAAAACTTCCTGGTTTCCTGTCAGCTCATTCAACTGTATGCTCAGCATCCAGCCTTGCAAACTCCTAAGGACTCTGAGGGTGTGTCTACACTGCACCCTAAACTTGAAATAAGATACGCAATTTGCACTATGCAAATTGCGTATCTTATTTCGTTTATTTCAAAATAGGCTATTTCAAAATTTGATATACCTACACAGTGCCAAATTTCAAAATAACACACTATTTCGAGACATCCCCTATCCCTCATGGAATGAGGGAAATAGCACCTCCATTATGTTTTGCCATAGCGGATACTTTCAAAAGAAGTATGTCCTTGTAGTGTAAACATACCCTGAGTTTCCAGAGTCCATATCTCTAGGAACTTCAGCAATGTATATTGTCCCTAGTCTGGGGACCTTGGAGCTGCAAAAGTCCACAGCTTTGAAGCAGCCAGCCATACATCCTGCTTCAGAGCAGGGGATCCTAGTGCTTTCCAGGGTCCATGACTTTTGGGCAGCTAGCTGTGCAACTAGTCCTCAGCAAAGGGCTCCATTCCTTTTCCCAGTGAATCCAAATATTAGGGTTCATTCAAATGAAAGCAAATTTTCAAATATCTAAATCCCCCACAAATTACTTTTCTCCATACAACTCTAAATAATCTCATCAATATCCATTGAGTTACCTTTATCCTTCCTTTCAATAAACTATTAAAAACCTAGCTATGTGTTCAAGCTCATATATCCATGCTCTGGGCCAAATTTCAGTCTGGGCTTCTTTTATCCTATTTCTATTCAGTTTTACTTTTAGACTATATGTTTTCTGGGTCAGGTATCTGTTCTGTTCAGCACAGTGTGTGTTTTCATTGTTAAATGAGGGCAAGGACAAATGTACAAATTAATGCTACAAGTAATCCCCTACTGCTCTAGCCCTAATTTTCTGTCTCCCCCCACAAGCTCTATTACATAAAAGAGGCAAATTTAGACTGCCTGATCTGAAGAATAAGTAATTAAATATCACATGTTACTGGAACTCATTAAAATGAAACAACTAAAACAATTCTAAATAGGTTGAAAGTAGATCATTAGTAAAAAGTAAATGGTCAACCTATTCAATGTAAGTCACTAGGCACACTGACAGGAAAGGGAAATTAAACCTTTTGCAATGTTTTATTGAACTAGATTAATTATTTTTCCAATGTGGGTAGTTCCAAACTAATGCAAAACATTTCACATATAACAACACTGCTGGAGTGTTCAGGGAAGAATACTTCAGCTATCAGATAACTGATCAATAGCACTGCTCTACAGCCAAAATGCTTCTGAAATAAATGTAGTCAAACTTTACTAATTCTGGGTCACTGAGAATGAAAATGATGCTAAAATTATTGATTGGTTCTAGTTTTCAAGATATGCTATTGGGTCAGTATATATGACCCTTGACTTGCAAATGGCAGAGGATACGTGAGTTATAAAGGGAAGGGATCTCAATTTAAACCAGAAATGACTAAAATTCATCTTTGACTGGATCTATGAATAAATCTATGACTGGGTTTGGACAGTACTTGCTTTTTAGGCAAAACAATGAATGATGCAATCTGAAGCTGGTATTGCGTCATACATTATATGAATTGCATCATGTTATTCCTAGAAGTCATGGATGATGCAATCATAACAAGATTACATCACTCTGCTGAACAAATTGCCCTATATCAGCTCTAGAAATCATACAGTGTCATGCTCTCTTATTTGTCAGTGTTTGATTTTGCAAAGGGAGACCTTTCTGTTTAGCCAAAGTGAGCAGAGATGCCTCGTACTTGTGTGAACAGTGCAGATAACTTTTGCTATTTGTGGTGAAGTGACCTTTGCATCACAAAAGCACAGTATAACCACTATGGTTAAGAAAGCCTATCATCTTTATTTTGGCTGCAAAATTGGAGATCAGGACAAGAGGTAGGCCCCACACATATGCTGCAACACTTGTGCAACAAATCTTTGCCAGTGGTTGAACAGGAAAAGGAAATCTATGCCTTTTGTAGTGCCAGTGATTTGGAGAGAGACAACAGATCATACCAGCAATTGTTACTTCTGCATGGTGCCTCCAGTTGGGAAAGGTGTGTCAAAGAAGAAAAAGTGAACTGTGCATTATCCAAACATTCCATCAGCTATACGCCCAGTTCTCCACGGAGAAGGACTGCCGGCTCCTGATGCACCAGAATCATTCTCACTTGAGTCAGATGAGGAAGAGGAAGAGGATGAAACTTCTGGTCCTGAACCATCAATGTCTCAGGACCCACATTTTCTCCCGTCCTCCTCCTCTGAACCACACCTCATAACACAAGGTGAACTGAATAACCTTGTCAGGGATTTGGAACTACCCAAGAGTGAGGCAGAGCTGTTGGGCTCCAGACTACAGCAGTGGAATCTCCTGGCAGGTGATGTTAGGGTTTCCATGTTCCGTGACCGTCAAAAAGATCTTGTCCCATTCTTCTTCATGGAAGGTGATCTTGTAGCCTGCAACAACATCGATGGTGTGATGGCAGCCCTCAACATTGTTCACGATCCAGATGAGTGGAGACTGTTCATTGATTCATCAAAGAGGAGTCTTAAAGCTGTTTTGCTGCATAATGGCAACATTTTGCCATCAATTCCAGTTGGTCATGCAGTCCATATGAAGGAAATCTATGACAACATGAAACAACTTTTGAGGTGCATAAACTATGACCAACATCAGTGGCAGCTTTGTGGCAATTTGAAGGTTGTTGCTCTCTTGCTTGGTCTGCAGACTGTATACACAAAGAACTGCTGTTTTCTCTGCGAATGGGATAGTTGTGCAAGAGATTCCCACTTCATCAAGATAGATTGGCCACTCCGACAGTCATTGGAGCCTGGGAGGAAAAGTGTTCAGCATCCACCACTAGTTGAATCAAGGAAGATTTTGTTACCACCCTTACACATCAAGCTGGGTCTGATGAAGAACTTTGTCAAAGCCATGGACAAAACACAAGCAGCTTTCAAGTACTTCTGTGGAAAATTTCCAAGGTTAAGTGAAACTAAGATAAAGGAAGATGTCTTTGTTGGTCCTCAGATTCGTGAACTTCTTCGAGATCATGCATTTGACCATGCACTGCGTGGCAAGGAAAAGACGGCATGGAAAGCCTTCCAGTTAGTGGCAATAAATTTTCTCAGAAATAACAAGGCAGACAACTACAGGTTGTTGGTGGAAAATCTCCTCAAGGCATACAAAAGCCGTGGTTGCAACATATCACTAAAGATACATTTTTTGCACTCTCATCTAGATTTTTTTCCACCGAACTGCGGAGCAGTGAGCGACGAGCATGGCGAGCGATTTCACCAGGACATTGTAACAATGGAGAAATGCTATCAGGGCAAATGGAGCCCATCAATGCTTGCAGACCATTGCTGGACAGTGACAAGAGATGCTCCATTTAATACAAGAGACAAGCAAACGCCGAGTAGACACTGAATAGGACTAAACTATGTACATAATAGTTTTTTGCCTTTTGTTTCATAATAAATTTTATTTATATAACCCTTTGTTGATTTTTAAAGTGTTACATGAACAGGACAGGTGAAATATTATCATGTAAAGCAACCATAAAAACATGAAAAGACCTAGGTTTACAATTTCTGATTAAAACTCTACTATCTACACAATATACATAGACGTAAAATGTAAAAACTTAAATATCTTGGAAACAACAGTAGCCAATCAGTTGTTTTAATTGTCATATTTGAATTCAGCACATCAAAACACATAATAAATAGCACATTTTATCTCTGAAGCAGACTTCTAAAAAATTGTAGACCAGTGTAGCCTACTTGGAAACATCGCAAACTATTCTTCCCTATGAATGTGAGAGAAAGTAAGATCACTTTTATACTTCATATGTTTTACATTCACCAAGTATCCAAGGACTGACCCTTGTCTCCTTCCATAACTTCATATCCCATTTCTTTGAGCTGTGTGCATTTTGGGAAAAAATATAT
Organism: Pelodiscus sinensis; assembly: GCF_052426305.1. Lineage (NCBI taxonomy): Eukaryota > Metazoa > Chordata > Testudines > Trionychidae > Pelodiscus > Pelodiscus sinensis. The sequence goes on from NC_143053.1 coordinate 92,931,881, forward strand.
ATAAAAAAGATTTTATTATTTAAAAAAAATATCCAGCTAAGAAAGACACAGTTAAAACTAACTGATACCATTTCAGAAGGAAATGTTGTCTAGTGGTTAAAGCAGGGTTAGGCAGCAGGAAACCTGAGTATGATTATGAGTTTGACCAGACAAGTAACTTCAGTTTGCTGTTACTTCACTTTTTCATACATAACAAAGGGACAATAATAATATTTGCCTACCCTTCAGAGTTGCTTCTGGACATAATGCAGTACTCAATTAACAAGAGTTTTGCTATTAACTCTTTCTATAATTCAGGACCACCAATGGGAGGCAGGAGACAAAAGAGGCTGTTGCCCCAGGGTCTAGTGTTTTAAAGGGGCCTGGAGCTCCAGCTGCTTCCAGGCTTCTTTAAATTGCCACTACAATGCTATGACAAGTTTTCCATGTGGCTTTGAAAACTGGAGGGAGGGGCCCAGCACCACTCTCCAAGTGGTACAAAGGACTGACTATCCTTGGCTCTGCACCTTCCACCTGAGGCCCCGTCACTTCTGGGGGTATAGCCCTTTCCCCACCTTGCCTGTGGGTCCACTGTGGCTGTTGGCCACACTACAATAATTTATGAATCTGATGAATAGTAAAAAGTCAATGATTCCCCACAGTTACTGCATCTTCCTATGTGAGGGCCCAGTGATACCCTTCTGAAACACATTAATGAGCTATATGAAGGGCTATTGTTAACATTCCTAATGGAACATTTCAGGAAACACACTAATAATAAATTTGTGAGAGATTTTTCCATCTAATGGGTTGATCCTTTCTAAAGGTCCTATAGTAGTGAAGGGAACCTAGGCTAGTGAGTGGGCCACATGAATGGATTTCCTTCATCTCAATGGGTTGCAGGATTTTTGCAGGCAAGACAGTCTCCCAGAATAGGATAGTTTTGCTAACTGTGCTTTCATACCTAAAATATGTAGGCTGTGTCGATTGACTGTGAGAGACATTCACTTCCTCTGCATGGAATGAAAGCATTACTATGTTGTGTGCAATCAACATTCATGTCACTTCATGAGTCCCTTCTTTATGTGCATCTCATTTTAGTAATACTGGTAGGAAAAAAACTATGCAGACAGAGACCAGAAGAATCTGCAACCCTGCACATAGGCAGAGGTAACAAAATGTCTTGTGGGTCACACATAGAACCCCAGTGGGTCATATGAAGCCTTCTGGCTGCAGGTTGCACACTAATGTCTATTAATTATATCCTCACTACAATAAGCAATACCTCAGATATCAGCATGTGTTAACTTTGAGTAAAATACATGGGCAAAATGATGGAGGCACTTTTTGAAAGGGTTTTAGGATCCCAAGTCACTTAGGAGCTTTTGAGAAAAATTATCTGGATTTCTAAATGATGACAATTTAATGGCTAGAAAGCAGAAAATAGGAAGTCACTATGGAGAAGCAGGTGTTTTGGATGAGCAGTTAAGAAACTCAGAAATTGGACTTTTAAAAATATTTTTTGGTTCATGGTACAATCTGACCAAATAATATTGAGATCCCACACAAACTCAATTTCTGTTTAAAATCCTGGTTGTGATATCCGTTTCAGACTAGTAAAGAAATAAACTTTTGAAAGACTAAATAAAGTAGCAAGATTATGAGCAAGAAGGTACTGTCCAGATTCTGTCCAGATTCAAGTTGAAGCATTGCTTCATAATTTTAATGTTTTTTTTATTCCTTTGGAGGAGAAAGGGGCATAAATAATGTCACTGTCCTTTGGGGACTATTGACTATTGCCTCTGATAGGATGAAACTGACAGGCAATCATTTTACATTCAGAGGTGCTGTGAAACAGCAGCTTCCATGGAAGTCAAGTGTAGTGGCAGGTTCTCAGTATCCTGGAACATCAGGCTATACATGTACAGAGAGTGGTGTTCAGGAACTGTTAAATCTTATTAAGACTAAGGTATGTAGTTTCAATTCTGTGTAGTGTCTTCAAAGAGTGCTATCTGTGAGCTACATCAGTGGTGAGTTTAAGTCCCCTAGGGTCTGCAGGTGCAGAGAATACAAGGGCCTTTCCATACATAACTGGCTAATGAGCTTTACAGGGGTATGGTTCCTAAAGAACACTAACATATTGCACATTAATTGGTTTGTGTATACAGTGCCGTTAAAGCTCACCATGTTAGATCTTGCTGGCACATAGACCAATTAGTGTGCTCTAGACAACAAACCCCGCAGACTGAAATTCTTCACCAGCTACAATAATATCTAAAGTTCAGTGGATGATTAATGCACAATGGTGACACGTTCAAAAATTCTGTCTAGCTATCAAGCCAGAAGGCAAATGATTGTTTTCTGTAGAAATGTAAAATGCCAGGAAACATGGTGGGGTGGGAGGTGGTTTAAACTTTCTAGAAAGAGTGGTGCAGGTGAGGCTACCTTATAATAAGGTGAATCCAAGTTACTCTCCAAAACTAAATTTAATGTTCCTGATATTCCTTGTTCTATTCTACCTTCCCTAAATGTTTACTTTCATAATCTTGCTCTTCCCACCTTACCTCTTTCTTTCCCACCCACCCAGTTCAAAGCATTGGCATTTCAGGGAGCAGCACCTTCTCTCATCATATATTAATGACCACATTCTGTGATGAGATGCTGCTTTCTGCCTTTGTAAGTGGAATAAGGAGGAAGCATCACAGAGGAGGCAAAAGAAAAACAAAAATCCCAGAGAACAACAACTACAACAAACACCCAATATGCACAAAGACGGAGGGAAATGAAAAGAAAAACAAACCAAATAGGATCTATAATAGGAATGGAAACAAGAGAAGATAAAAAGGATCCGGGAAGGGGGAGAGGTTAAAGGAAATCTAGTTAGTTCCCATAGATAATAAATCATAAAAACTTCCACTTAAGAACCTAAAAATCAAAATACACAAATTAAATTCTGGGCTACATCTTTACGGATCTTTTATATGAATCACAAAAGAAATTGATTACACATTAAAGCAACGTTTATAAATCTGTGCATACTGAAGATCATCTCACTTGGTCAATATTAGGCGAGTCCATTAGTCTCTACTGAAATATGTATGTCAATAATGAAATACTGGATAGGGCAGCTAGAATGATATTGTGTGAGGTCACACTAGTCTTCCCTTAAAAGATTAGAAATACTATAGGGATTTCACATATGTTCTTAACCTGTGTGTAGAGTATTTCTTACCCACACATTTTCTGTGAAGTACGATAAAGTTGTTCATAATGGTGCTTCATTTTCTTTCCACAGGTACATTTGGACATTGAAACTTTAGTTTGTATTTTGCAAGATATACAATCTAAAAGGGATTAAGGACAAGATTTTCAAAAGTCCCTAGTGATTTTGGTGGGGTTTAGCATGATTTGGGTACACTTTAAAGTTTTGTAAACGGATCTGTGTTTTCAAATGGTGTTTATGGGTTAATTATTCAGAGAAAGATTTTAGGAGCACAGCAAATAAAGTGCATTTTTAAATGTATGCTATAAATATCAGGCCACTTTCAAGAGTTTCTAGGTTTGCAGAAAAGTATATCCTGCTCCAATTTTACTTGAATGGCTAAAAAAAACAAATCAACTTTAGTTAAATTATAATAGGTAATTATTATAACAGGGTAAAAATTATACTAGGTAATTTTTGCACTTCCAAAAATAAGGATGCCCACCAAAGTAATTAAGATGTAAATTAAAACTGACTTAGTTATCTAGGTTTTATATTGTAAGAAGGGAAGCCTTTCAGCAGAAATAAGAACTTGGCCCTATATATTTAGAACATAAAAATGGCCATACTGGATCAGATCGATGATCATCCAGGCAAATATTTTGGCTTCTGATAGTGGCCAGTGCCAGATGCTTCAGAAAGAATGAAGAGAACAGGCAGTTGACTGATCCTTCCCTTGTGCACTCCGAGGTAAGAGCACTGACAGTGTTGGGTTACAGCTCCGACCATCTTAGCTAATAAACTTGATAAATCTATACTCCATGAATTTATCTAGTTCATTTTTGAACTCTGTTAGAATTTTGTCCTTCACAGCATTCCTTAGCAACACATTCCTCAACTGAATGCATTGCATGAAGTTCAGGATGAACTTCTGAAATCTCCGGTCTGGCAACATCCGTGGTCTGATGTTGCTGGATCAGAGAGTCCCAGCTCCCGGGAGTGTCATCCCTGTCCCTGGGAGCCCCGGCTGGGTGGGGCAGCAGTGGGTCAGCCAGTGGCAAAAGCGGGGCAGCTGGCAAGCCCCGTCCACGGGGATTCCCGGTGGAGTGCAGCTGAAGCAGGGCAGCTGGCAAGCCCCATCCCCAGGGATTCCTGATCAGACGGGGGTGAAGCAGAGCTGCTACAGCTGTGGAGCTCAGTCCCCAGGGAGCCCCCGCAGGCCAGGTTCCAGTTGCAAGCCATGCAGGCTGGAGCCCAGTGGGGGTATGTCTACACTACAAAGTTAGTTCGAACTAACTTTAATAGGTGCTACACTAGCGCTCCGTTAGTTCGAATTTGAATCGAACTAGCGGAGCGCTTAGTTCGAACTAGGTAAACCTAATTTTCCGAGGACTAACGCCTAGTTCGAACTAGCTAGTTCGAACTAAGGGCTGTGTAGCCCTTTAGTTCAAACTAGTGGGAGGCTAGCCCTCCCCAGGTTTCCCTGGTGGCCACTCTGGCCAACACCAGGGAAACTCTATGCCCCCCTCCCGGCCCCAGACCCCTTAAAGGGGCACGGGCTGGCTACGGTGCCCGTGCCAGGTGCAAGCCTGCCAGCACCCAGCTAGCAGACCCTGCACCTGGCACGGCACAGAGCCACCCACCCGATGCCCCCCAGCCCACCCCCTCTTGCCGGGACCAGGCTGGCGACCCCCGGGAGCTTGCCCTGGACCGCAAGAGGCGGGCACCTTCCTGGGCTAGTGTGGACATCGTGGACCTCGTCCACGATCTCCGCACTAGGCACAGGAAAGTGGCCGTCTAGGGCAGGAGAGCTGCCAGCCTGGCCACCCAGGAGCAGGTGTGCATGAAAATCAAGGGGGTCCACTGAGACCCCCGACACTGAGCCCTGAGCTTACAATGGCCGTCCTGGGTCAGACCAAAGGTCCATCTAGCCCAGTAGCCTGTCTGCTGACAGCGGCCAACCCTAGGGACCCTGGAGGGGATGGACCGAAGACAGTGACCAAGCCATTTGTCTCGTGCCATCCCTCTCCAGCCTTCCACAAACTTTGGGCAGGGACACCACTCCTACCCCCTGGCTAAGACCACTCCATGGACCCAATCTCCATGACTTGATCTCACTTCCCTTTCAACTCTGTTCTAGTTGTAGCCTTCACAGCCTCCTGCAGCAAGGAGTTCCGCAGGTTAACTATTTGCTTTGTCAAGAGGAACTTTCTCTTACTAGTTTCAAGCCTGCTACCCATTCCTTTCCTTTGGTGTCCTCTAGTCCTTCTTTATGGGAACTCAGGAAGAACTTTTCTGAATGCACCCTCTCCACCCAACCCCTGCTTTTAGAGACCTCTATCCTGTCCCCCCTCCGTCTCCTCTTTTCTAAGCTGAACAGTCCCAGTCTCTGTAGCCTTTCTTCATCTGGGACCTGTTCCCAACCCCTGATCATGTTAGTTGCCCTCTCTTCTCCCAGCCTTTCTCTTCCCACCTCCTTTTCCCATTCTCCCCCAGTTTTGTTCACTAAAGACAGAGTCAATGTTGGAAGAAACTTTATCTTTATTTTGTACATCAATAAGAAGGGGGGCTAGGGAAGGGTAAGTGGAAGGAGGTGAGGGAGGAATGGGGTACGAGCCCCCGATGGGGAGGACTGGGCTGGCTCTGCAGGCTTCTGGGGGTGGAAGCTCTCCTGCAGCCCCCCAATTGCCCCCTCTCCCCAGATGGCAGCCTGCGGCAAGTGCAGCCGGGCTGATGGCCAAGTGGTGTGATGTGCCCAGTGTGGGTACTCCGGGCACTCCAAGCCAGAACTTCTTTGCAAGCGGGGCACCCCTTAGAACTGTGTGTCTGGGGTGGAGGTCGGGACCCTTTAAGCGCAGCCCTTGGCTAGCCTGAGACAGCATCTCCACGCTCTAAGTCCTCCTCTGATGCCCTGTCGGCACTGCTTCCGGCCATCCTTAAGCCCTGTTCAGAGTCCACTCAATGTGGACTTGCTAGTTCGAATTAGCAAAACGCTAATTCGAACTAGTTTTTAGTTCTAGACGCGTTAGTTCGAATTAGCTTAGTTCGAACTAGCGCTGTAGTGTAGACGTACCCTGGCAGTGGGACAGGAGCAGAGCCACCTGCAAGGAGAGGGAGTATCCTGGGAGGCCAGTGGCAGGGACTTCTCCTGATCCGGCAAAGTCCCTCCTTTGGGAAGGGTCAGGTCCTGATGGTGCCAGACAAGGGAGGTCCAATCTGTGCTTTCTTTTCCTTGTGTTAAACTTGCTGCCTATTAATTTCACTGGGTTACTATAGTTCTTGTATTATGTGAAGTAAGTAACATTTCCATATTTATTTTCTTCAAACCAGTCAAGATATTATATCCTTCTATCGTATCCTTCTTAGTTATAGCTTCTCCAAAATGAAAAGATCCCAGTCTTTTTCACTATTCCTCACACAGAAACTGTTCCACACCCCTTATCTTTTTTCCCCTTCTCTGTGCCTTCTATTTGTTTATTTGAGCACATTTTTTATCAATAGCAGTCAGAAATTCATGGTGAAATTTGTTTTGACGCACCCACCGCATGGCCGATTACTCTTCTACCTCATTCCAATAATAACATTTGGTTGTTTGAGAAAGAGAGAAAGATGCTGAAAACTGAAAACTTCCAGCCCACTTTGTTTACATTACTGATTGACTGCAGCTACAAGCTTCACAATGTTCAGCAGAATCAAATGGAAAGAGTTTGAAATGGATAAATGTGTCAGGATTCTTTTTGCTGCAGATCACCATTTCCTAACTTCTACTATATATTTCAGGGAGTTTTGTCTGTCTTCTCTGTCTGTCTGTCCATTCAAGAACTCCTCCTAAATGGTAAGAGATAGGACCCTAAAATTTGGAATACAGCGTCTTCTTATCGCATCTTAAATCAAGATAATGGTCTGGTTGTATGAGATGTCCGTGTAATAGGATTGCTTCTGAGAAAACCATACAGAATAAAAAACAGAATCACCAAGCAGAATCAGTCAGCCCTGAGCCTCCCACCCCCAAGTGTCCTTTAGGGAGGGTCAGGGTGATGAAGCACCACCATTCCTAATTCATACGGGAACATTGATGTGACTGGATACATGTAACCTCAGGAAGAGAAGCAGAGATAAAATTTCTCATTGGCTTAAATGACTGCTTCTTGGAGCAGCTGGTGCAGGAACCCACAAGGGGAGAGGCAATTCTCGATTTAGTACTGAGTGGAGCACAGGATCAGGTCCAGGATATAACCGTTACAGGACCGCTTGGGAATAGTGACCATAATATAATAACATTCAACATTCCTGTGGTGGGAAGAATACCTCAGCAGTCCAGAACCCTGGCATTTAGTTTCAAAAAGGGGAATTACACAAAAATGAGGAGGTTTGTTAAACAGAAATTAAAAGTCACAGTGCTAGAGCCAAATCCCTGAAAGCTGCATGGAAACTTTTTAAAGACACCATAATAGAGGCGTATATATGTATACCCCAAATTAAATGTATACCCCAAATTAAAAAACATAGCAAGAGGCCTAAAAAAGAGTCACCGTGGCTTAACCACCATGTAAAAGAAGCAGTGAGGGACAAAAAGGTATCTTTTAAGAAGTGGAAGTCCAATCCCAGTGAGATAAATAGAAAAGAACATAAACACTGTCAAATCAAGTGTAAAAATGTAATAAGAAAATCAAAAAAAGATTTTGAGGAACAGCTAGCCAAAAACTCAAAAAGAAATAACAAAATGTTTTTAAGTACATTAGAAGCAGGGAGCCTGCTAAAAAACCTGTGGGTCCCCTAGATAATCGAGCTATAAAAGGAGCAATCAAGGATGATAAAGTCATTGCAGAGAAATTAAATGATTTCTTTGCTTAAGTCTTCACGGCTGAGGACGTTGGGGAGATTCCTGAATCTGCACCGTCCTTTGTGGGTGATGAATCTGAGGAACTGTCCTGGATTGAAGTGTCATTAGAGGAGGTTTTGGAACAAATAGAAAAACTTAATGTTAACAAATCTCCAGGACCGGATGGCATTCATCCAAGGGTTCTAAAAGAACTCAAATGGGAAATTGCTGAGCTATTATCTGTGGTTTGTAACCTATCCTTTAAATCGGCTTCCGTACCTAATGACTGGAAGGTAGCCAACGTGACACCAATATTTAAAAAGGGCTGTAGATGCAATCCTGGCAATTACAGACCGGTAAGTCTAACTTCAGTACCGGGCAAATTAGTCGAAACAATAGTAAAGAATAAAATTGTGAAGCATGTAGAAGAACATAATTTGTTGGACAAAAGTCAACATGGTTTCTGTAAAGGGAAATCCTGTCTTACTAATCTGTTCGAGTTCTTTGAAGGGGTTAACAAACATGTGGACAAGGGGGATCCAGTAGATATAGTATACTTAGATTTTCAGAAAGCCTTTGACAAAGTCCCTCACCAAAGGCTCTTGTGTAAATTACATGGCCATGGGATAAGAGGGAAGGTCATTTCTTGGATTGAGAACTGGTTAAAAGACAGAAAACAAAGAGTAGGAATAAATGGTACATTTTCAGATTGGAGAGGGGTAACTAGTGGTGTACCCCAAGGGTCAGTCCTGGGACTGATTCTTTTCAACTTATTCATAAATGATCTGGAGAAAGGGGTAAGCAGTGAGGTAGTAAAGTTTGCAGATGATACCAAACTGTTTAGGATAGCCAAGACAGAAGCAGACTGTGAGGGACTCCAAAAAGATCTCACCAAACTGAGTGATTGGGCAACAAAATGGCAAATGAAATTTAATGTGGATAAGTGTAAAGTAATGCACATAGGGAAAAATAATCCCAATTATACGTACAGTATGATGGGGGCTAATTTGGCTATGACAAATCAGGAAAGAGATCTTGGAGTTATCGTGGACACTTCTCTGAAAACTTCCACGCAGTGTGCAGTGGTGGTCAAAAAGGCAAATAGGATGCTAGGAATTATTAGGAAAGGGATAGAAAATAAGATCCAGAATATCTTACTGCCCCTGTATAAAACTATGGTATGCCCACATCTTGAATACTGTGTACAGATGTGGTCTCCTCACCTCAAAAAAGATATTTTGGCCTTGGAAAGGGTTCAGAAAAGGGCAACTAAAATGATTAGGGATTTGGGTCCCATATGAGGAGAGGTTAAAGCGATTGGGACTTTTCAGTTTGGAAAAGAGGAGACTGAGGGGGGATATGATAGAGGTATATAAAATCATGAGTGGTGTGGAGAGGGCCGATAAAGAAAAGTTATTTATTAGTTCCCTAAATAGAAGAACTAGAGGACATCAAATGAAATTAATGGGGAGCAGGTTTAAAACTAATAAGCGAAAGTTCTTCTTCACACAGCGTATAGTCAACCTGTGGAACTCCTTGCCAGAGGAGGCTGTGAAGGCTAGGACTATAATAGAGTTTAAAGAGAAGCTAGATAATTTCATGGAGGTTAGGTTCATAAAAGGCTATTAGCCAGGCGATAAAATGGTGTCCTTGGCCTCTGTCTGTCAGAGGCTGGAGAGGGATGTCAGGAGACAAATCGCTTGATCGTTGTCTTCGGTCCACCCTCTCTGGGGCACCTGGTGCTGGCCACTGTCGGTAGACAGGATACTGGGCTAGATGGACCTTTGATCTGACCCAGTACGGCCGTTCTTATGTTCTTATGTTCATTGCTGGCTGTTTCCCTTCATCAGGAGGGCTATTTCTAGACTGCAGGCTTCTTTCGAAAGAGGCTCTTTCGAAAACATCTTTCGAAAGAGCCTTTTTCGAAAGATCGCGTCTAGACTGCAGGCGGATCTTTCGAAAGAGAAATCCGCTTTTTCGAAAGAGAGCACCCAGCGAGTCTGGATGCTCTCTTTCGAAGACGGCCTCTTTACATTGTAGAACGCCTTCTTTTGAAAGAGGAACTTTCGAAAGAAGGCGTTCTTCCTCATGAAACGAGGTTTACCGCCATCGAAAGAAAAGCCGCGTTCTTTCGAAATAATTTCGAAAGAACGCGGCTTGAGTCTGGATGCAGGGGAAGTTTTTTCGGGAAAAGGCTACTTTTCCCGAAAAAACCCCTGAGTCTGGACACGGCCGAGGTGAGGGGAAAGTGAACCATTTGTTGCATTCTTCACTCTGGCAGGGAGGTACAGTGACCATGGGGAGGTGCTTCTCACCTGACCCCATACCGCTGTGGTGAGAGAGGGCTAGGATAGTCGTCTCTCTCCAGGGCAGCCTGCATACTGAATCCCTCATTCTTAGCCCCACCCCAGAGTGATGTTTCAAATGAAGCATGTACATCTATTTAAAAAAAATTAATTGAGTTAAGGACCTGAACAATTTTGGGTAAATCTTCTAGTTTTAAATAAATAGAAATGGGGACACATCCATCATGCCAGATGCAGCTGTAAGCAGGATAACAGTATTTCACTCTTTCTTATGATTGTCAAATGAGCAAGTTGATATAAAAGCCTGCAGCTGGTTTGTTTTTTCTGGATATTTGATCCAGCTCTGTGAATTTGATGCATTCATTGCAGCAGAATTGCTAAGAGACCTCGTGTCAGGAAATGAAACATTGAAAGGGTAGCGTGGAAAATACAATCAGAAACACGACTATTTTGCAATGTGAAATGGAAATTTTTAACTGAAAATAGAAGATGGAGGATCTGACTCACCCCTCTTTATTCACTCCTTGCTCAGACAATGGGGATCTGACTTTAGGATAATTTTTTCCTGGGTAAGGCATACAAAGGTACTAAAATGAAATGTCACATGAAATGCTCACTTTTATTTTATAACTTCAGAGATCCTCAGGGTAAAATGCTACACCTCACAGCATATGTCTTTGTCACATTAAACACAGTGATTTTTAGAAGCATAATGTTTAGCTGTTTAGTCAGACAGACAGACAGGTCACAGGGAACCAGAGCCTGCATAGACTGCTGTGGAAACAATGTTGGAATCAGAGTATTGACATGCTCTTGCAATGGCACAGCAGATTTGCTATTAATTTTGCTGTCTACATGGGTCATGGCTGCTAAATTAACTGTCTTTAGTGATATATTAAGTTCTCAAAGTTCATGACAGATTTCGTTCCTCATCTGTTCTGAAGCTGACAGCAGCCATTTTCATTGCCTCTGAAAATCACATGGCATTTATAGACTTTGAGAGTATGACAGTGACTTTAAGCAGTGCTATGTCTGACATACAACATTTGCTATTATTAAAAAAAAAATCAGTATCCTCAAGTGAGTTATCAGACTGTGGTAAGAGTGCTGATTGCAGCAGTTTAAAATCCTTTCTCTGTCTCTTAATGGAGGCCATTCAAGATATCGTAAAAATTGTTACAACATTTATCTTATTTCTACTTCAACCTGGAGAACATTGACGCTGATGACCTTACATGGCTAGAGTAAATGAAAGCACTTACCTGCTCTGAGGATAACCTTAATAATGCTGCCTCACAAACAAAGAAGTCTACTTTTTTTAACTCATTCTTACCCCTTTTAGGCAGGCAGACACTTTTCACTGTCCCTTTAGGCATGTTTTCTGAAAATGGCCAGGTACTGACACTGCAATCACACTTCATGAATCTCAGCAGCACTTTAATCCACAATTGCCTTTGTAAACAGCATGAGCTGTTAGCCTTGATGAAATCATACCAAAAAAAGTGTATATGTGGCCCATGTTCTCCACAGCTCAAGAACTGAAAACCCTGGTTTCTGTTGTGCGGCAGGGGAAGTGAATGAAAGAAATAACATGTTATTTTAAACTCTGTCCCCAAAACATGCTATTGGTAATGGTTGTTACCTTGAAGTTTACTAACCCAAACATCTAATAACCCATACTCTTGTTCTATAGAAAATAAACAGTGTCAAGTATCTAAAATATTTTGTGCTACCAACTGATACTGTTCAGCGTACCGTTTTCCTTTTTATTATTGTTAAATTTTAGTCACATTAATGTACACATTTCATCTTTCTAACAGAACTGTGTAATTCTGGACTAAAGGGATTTTTTGAGACATGGCTTAAAATGAAATTTCTGATTAAAAGCCAACATTTAACTTTGCATTTTTTTCTAATAGGTTTTATTAGGCTGTCAAACCATAGCATATTCTTATTATTGAAAGTAAGTAACACTGTAAGGGAAAGTGTTTTTTATTCCAGTATTTTCTCTTAATGACACTTTCATATATGCAAAGGTGAGCCTAAATATAATGGGTCAATTGACATTCACTGCAACTTATTTTGTAATGCTAACGGTACTAATCGCAATGCCATTTTAAATTACTTACGTTTTTGCAGAGCACTTCATATGCATCCATTAGCAAGCTGTTAATTTTAGAAACTAATAATTATTTTAAAATCAATTTTTATCTGCTTTACAACTTCAAAATTCTAAGGAAAATGCATTTGTATTTCATTTTTATTGGGAGAAAAAGTGGTAAAGTTCACACACACACAATTCCTTTCTCTGAAAAAATCCTGGAATACAGGCAGACCCCGGGTTACGTACAAGATAGGGACTGTAGGTTTGTTCTTAAGTTGAATCTGTATGTAAGTCGGAACTGGCATCAGCCGCTGCTGAAACTGATCAGTTTCAACAGCCGCTGAATTTGGACACCAGTTCCACTTACATACAGATTCAAGGTAAGAACACCAGGCGTCCCTAAGTCAGCTGCTGCTGAAACTGATCAGCAGCTGATTCCAGGAAGCCCAGGGCAGAGCAACTCTGCCTCGGGCTTCCTGTAGTCAGCCGCTGGTCAGTTTCAGCAGCGGCTGACTTTGGGACGCCTGGGGCAGAGCAGCTCGGGTGCTGCTGGCGTGGTCCAGTAGCGCGGCCGCTCCTCGGAGCTACTGGACCAACCCAGCAGCGCCTCAGCTGCTCTGCCCCAGGCATCCTGATTCAGCCGCTGCTGAAACTGATCAGCAGCTGAATCAGGACGCCTGGGGCAGAGCAGCTGGGGTGCTGCCGGGTTGGTCCAGTAGCGCCAAGGAGCGGTGCTGCGGGACCAACCGGCAGTGCCCCACCTGCTCTACCACAGGCCCCCGGCTTTGCTCCATGTCTCCCTGGTCTGCTGGGGGGGCACTAGCTGCGTCCCCCCCCAGCAGACCAGGGAGACGTGGAGCAAAGCTGCGGAGGACCCGGGCTGAACCGTGGCGCTTCCAGATCAGCGCTGCGGTCCGGCCCAGGTCCTCCGCGGCTTTGCTCAGCGTCTCCCTGGTCTGCAGACCAGGGAGACGCTGAGCAAAGCCACGGAGGACCCGGGCAGACCCGCGGCTTCCAGATCAGCTGAAAGTGCTGCGGGTCCGGCCCGGGTGCTCCGCCGCTCTGCTCAGTGTCTCCCTGGTCTGCAGACCAGGGAGACGCTGAGCAGAGCGGCGGAGCACCCGGCAGGACCCGCGCCGCTTCCAGCTGATCTGGAAGTGGCTGTGGGTCCGGCCCCGGGTGCTCCGCCGCTTTGCTCCTGTCTCCCTGGTCTGCTGGTGGAGCCAGCAGACCAGGGAGACGGGGAGCAGCTTTTCTCGCCCCGGAGAAGGCGGGCGGCGGGACCAGGCGTCCCGCTGCTCTAGTTCTCCGGGGCAAGAAATCCCCGTTCGTAACTGCGGATCTGACGTAAGTCGGATCCACGTAACTCGGGGACTGCCTGTAATTTAAAAAGTAATAGAGAATAAGACAAAGAATATCTTATTGTCTCTATATAAATCCATGGTATGCCCACATCTTGAATAGTGCAAGTAGATGTGGAAACCGCATCTCAAAAAAGATATCTTGGCATGGAAAAAAATCAGAAAAGGGCAACAAAGAGTTGTGAGGCGGTTGAAATGGCTGCCATATGGGACTTTTCAGCTTTAGAAATGAGGAGACCAAGGAGAGATATGATCGAGGTCTATAAAACCATCACTGGTAAGGAAAAATTGAATATAGAAAAGTTATTTAGTTGTTCCCAAAACAAAAGAATTAGGGGTCTCCAAACAAAATTAATAGGTAACAGGTGTAGAACAAAAAAAATTAAGACAGTCAATTGGTGGAACTCCTTGCCAGAGAATGTTGTGAAGACCAGGATTTTAACAGGGTTCAAAAAAAGTTTGATAAATTCATGGAGGATAGGTCCAGCAATGGCTATTAGCTAGGGTGTATAGAAATGGTGTCCCTAACCCGTTTCTCAGCAACTGGACATGGGTGACAGGAGAGGGATCACTTGATGATCACTTCCATTCATTCCCTCTGCATCACCTATCATTTGCAACTGTCGGAAACTAGGCTAGATGGACCTTTGGTCTGACATAGTGTGGCCATTCTTATGTTCTTAATCAAGTCTTTCGCCAGAAATTGTGACACTTTTTCAGGAACCTGCAATATTTGTTTTCTATAGCAAAGCCAAAAGTACACTATCCTGTGAAATTGGAATAGAAAGGATCCAATCATTTTTTCAATCCAGTTCTGTATTAACTGAACACACCATGTCTTATTCCCCCCTCAGCTGAGTTTGCTTCAGAAAATAGGGGAAATGATCAATGGATGGGGCTGTGAAATGTTGAAACTCTAGCTCTACTCAATCCCAACTTCAGCAATTTACCAGACAAATATCTACAGCATTCCAGATAGGGAAGGAGAGCAGACTATAATGATAAGTAGAGGTGCATTCTCCTTTTCTGCCTAGACCTGAGCTCATTGAGGACCTTCTGACTTATTGATATCAAGAGACTTATCTTGCTATCAATCTGACTTATTGATATCAATATTATCAACTGTGATGAATAAAGAAGCAAGTGCTATATTCTAGTGTAATGCACAGGAGGCATGCTGACCAGCACCCGGTGACTAAGGGGTTAAACTCCAATAGCTAGTAAAGGTGTTGGCCAAGAGAGCCAATTGAGATAGTGTTGAAATTTGAATTGCATATAGATTTCTTGCCTGCTTTCTTTGTGTGGGAGACACAAACCAGGAGTTGAGAATAGTGATAGAAATGTACCCGTGTTAGTCTGGTGTGGCTGAAACAAAAAACAGGACTTTGTAGCACTTAAAGACTAACAAGGTGGTTTATTAGGTGATGAGCTTTCTTGGGCCAGACCCATGTGGGAAGAATTTTCTTCCATTATTTGATCTGAGGAAGTGGGTCTAGCCCACGAAAGCTCATCACCTAATAAACCATCTTGTTAGTCTTTAAGTGCTACAAAGTCCTGTTTTTTGTTTCAGGAGTTGAGAGACAATGATTTAAACCCAGACAGGACTACTATGCCTCCAAGGAATGTGGGGCATGGAAGTGGACTGTATAAAGAAAAGATTGGAAGTAAGTAAAGGAAAAGTGGATCTAATCACAATCAGGGTATCTTTCTTTATTTTGTTGTTTGGTTTGAACTGCTCTGTATGAATCCATCCCTCCCTTCCCCCATTTACCATCTCACATTGTGCTCAGAAACTTTTCTCTGTTTATGAATTTGTTTTCCTTAGTTGCTCTGTAACATCTAGCAACCAGTTATGCTTTATCAAGTATATCCTTGGTTTTGTAACAAAAAAAATCATTTTTAAGGTGATGATTTGATTCTTGTGTCCTAGAAGGTCTGTCTGCCTCTGCATGACTCAGACTGGGAGGTCAGTTCCTAGAGACTGCAACTTGTTTTTCTCTTTTCTTTTCCCTGGGAGAGGATTCAAGTGTTCATCCCCCGGTTTTAGGGATAAAATCACTTGATGGTGGCAGCTTGTTTGTTTATTTCTTAGAGCCAGAAAATCTGTGACTCTGGGAAGTTTTGGTAACCAGTGGCTATACAGGCAAGGTTTTTAGGCTCTCTTCTGGGCCCTCACCTTCTGCACAAAATTGGCGATTTATGCTAAAAAACCTGCGGAGCGTCCACACCTCAAATGCGCTTTTGCACAATTAAATCAGCAGTAAAACGGCAGAACAGAAAGGTTTTGCCGGTGTAAGTAAACCTCCTTTTATGAGGCATAACTCCCTTTCGCGCTACAGCTATTGTGCAAAAAGGCAAGTGTGGACGCTCCAGAGGGGTTTCTTTCCTATGGGAAAAAGCACAGATGCTCTGATGGCCGTTCTGTGAAGGGCCATCAGAGCTTTCTCACGCAAGAGTGTCAATGAAGTGTGGACTCTCTCTTGAGCAAAAACATATCACTTTTGTGATGCGCTTTGAGGTCTGAACGTGCTCTTGTGCAAGAAGTTTTTGCGCAAAAACTCTTGCACAGAAGGCTTCTTGCGCAGGAAGACTGCAGTGTAGAAGTAGCCTCAGAGTATCAGAGTGGAGAACAGTTCTGAGATCTAGCTTATAGGAAGTCATTTCAAACAGTGGAATGCACAAATATGCAAGATTTTTTTTTAAAGTAATTAACACTGTCAGTTCAAATACAGTCCTCCCAAATCTGTATTCTGGTACTAACAATATATACATTTTGTAAGCATAGCGTATTAATGCATTTTTATTACTGAATCTATTATTCTTCTGTGAATTTATCTGATGAATCGTGTTGCAAAAAGATACCAAGTCATCCTGTTCCAGAGAAAGCCAGTTCTCTAAAGCAGTGCATGTGGCTGTGAAGCAACTAAATAGCCATTTGAGTGTAAATGTACTAGAAATAGTTTGAATGATTAAGATATTTTCAATTTCTGAATGTTCTTTATCTAGCTTGACTTCAGAGATGAACATGAAAAAAAGTGTTAACGAATATTGATAGTAAAATTACCAAGCATGATGCGTTCTCAAGTTTCACATAATCAGCCAGGGACTAGTCTTATTTTACACAATGTTTGCTTCTTTAAAATAAATGTTAAGGGAAACTTTTAGTTTTTTGATTAAACTGACAATGGGTATAGATGCCAACGTTTTCCAACTAGGAACCTATATTTTAACATTTATATCCGTGTTTAGACTCTTAGATCAAAATGGCCTGATTTGCCAGCATGCTGAGCACACAACAGAGTTATTCAGTTTTGTGGCACCTTTGAGTGCTCAGCATTTCTAAACAATAAGGGCACTTTGGTTTAGGTGTATAAATACTGATTTTATCATCTGTGCTTCCAGACTGGAAATGTGCAATGCAAAGTTACTTTCCAGTGTACAAAAGTAAAGAGGAAATGAGAAGTGGGAAAATGGTTTGACAAAAAAATAAGAATTTGCAGTAACAAAGCCTTCATGTAGAATTTAAAGCAACATTCCTTGTTGGTCAATATTGCTAGTGGGGTGGGTGTGTAGCTATGAAACTGAGAGATGTTTATTTACTGTCCACCTTAAAATTTCTACAAACTGTGTGCAGTCAATAGCTATTAAGTTCTCAGACCTGGTGTTGTGGAGACATACATATGCCATGTGCGATCCCACGGAAACTTTATTTTTGTCCTTTCCTTTTGTTTTCCTTAATCTAAAATTAAATATTTGGAATTTTCAGAATTAGAATAGGAGTCCAAAATCCCTTTGAATTGTTAACAGGCTTAAACCAAAGTCCATCATGAGTTCATATTTTTGGGGGATAGTTAAAAAAAAACATTTGCACAAATTACAACAGAGTACAAATGTATTAATAAAAATTTACAAAATAGTTTTAAATGGCCCAGATTACCTCCAGACACTTATCACATTCTTCATGGTTCAAAGAGTATTAAATTCCTAGCCCTCAGCAGCAGTAGAGAACATTCAGCACTTTGCATGTTAGGTCCAAAAATAGGCATCACAGGGGAAAAATGGAGCGGGGGGGGCGGGGGGGGGGGAAAGAGAGTCCATTTATCTATTGTCTAATTCTACTCAGGCTGATTTCATTGACAACAATGAAAACAGGAATTAAAAGTGTAAAATCCACATAAAGAAGACAAGAATCTGATTTAATGAGATCAGTTTAATTACATCAGAGATTAATTTGTCACATCTTCAATAGTAAATGGAATTCCAGACAATATTGATCCAGAACTTGAATCTCCACCAGCAGATTCACTTACTCCCACAGGCACACGCACATACCTTACTAGTGCAAACAGTAGATTTAGAGCTCAGATTGCCCATGTGTAGGACAATACTTGAGTACGAATGTAGGTAGGTACCACATCATCCATTTCCTTCATCATAGGAGTTCTGCCAAAGGAAAAGTATGACAAGGGTAAATATTTTTCTTTAATATCCTTGGTTATGAGATGGCTCTTGCAGGGACATGACAGATAGCACAACTTTGAGAAACACACTGCAAACTCTGATGGTCATCTGAGAGAAGAGATAGCCCCTAACACTGTGTTAAGTTTGCTGGAGGGAGAAATAGTATCTATTATGCACAAGCCTTGAGTGTGCAGTAAAAATGTCATTTAGGAAAAAGACAGGAAAAAAATTGGACTTCTGTGTCACTTTTGAAACAAAGCCAGGGGAGCTACATCAATTAAAGATCTGACATCAGGACTGCTTTTAACAAACAATATATTACATCTCATATATGAAACTAGTGATTTGCAATTGGGTCTGTATAGGTTGATTGGTTCTGAGAAAGAAGAAGAACATTGTTTCTGTGAAGTGTGGGGGGGTGTCTAGACTACAGTGTTTTGTTGACAAAAGTGAATTTTTGTCGACAAAACTATACCTGCATCTACACTACCGCCGAGTTCTTTTGACAGAATGTGGCAGTTTTATTGACGGCGGTAAACCTCATTCTATGAGGAATAACGCCTTTTGTCAACAGAGTTCTGTCGACAAAAGGCGCTGTTGCATCCACACTGTGCTTTTTCAAAAGAGAGCTTTTAGACTCTCTGTCGAAACAGCAGCTTGCTTTGTCAACAGAACTAGCTGTAGTCTAGATGCTCTTTGTCAACCGAAGCTTTGCCGATAGTATCTGTCGAGAAATCCTCTGTCAACAAAAGCCTGTAGTCTAGATGTACCCTAAGTAGGGTCTTTGCCATGAAATATTTCAGAATACTGAATCCAGAATTATAGGAAGACATAGTTATCCAAATTCATCTGTCAGTTACGTTGGCATCAATCCAGAACAATTCACTGAAATTGGGGATTTAGTCTGAAATTAAACCAGTGCTAAATGTGTGGGTAGTACTTTCTTTGCTTAATTTGTAGCTTACAAGATAATGTATTCTAACTCAGTTATATGATGTGGAACTCATACGGGTGGGTAGGATACCAGGTAGGATACCAGGAATTTCCCAGTGGGCCGTCGACTGAATGGATCGTAATATCCACCATAAAGCTTCTAATACAGTGGTCACTAACCCGTCGATCGTGATTGACTGGTCAATCACAAGGGCTCGATCACGAGACATTCAGGCCCCACCCTCCAATTTCCACCTCATGCCCAAGAAGCCCCACTACCTACCTCCAGCAACAATGGAGGTAGTGGTGGCTTCCTGCGGGGTGGACGGAAGTCCAGCAGCTGCACACCACTTCCGGTGGGTTCT
This sequence comes from Pelodiscus sinensis, assembly GCF_052426305.1. Classification (NCBI taxonomy): domain Eukaryota; kingdom Metazoa; phylum Chordata; order Testudines; family Trionychidae; genus Pelodiscus; species Pelodiscus sinensis. The sequence goes on from NC_143053.1 coordinate 92,951,414, forward strand.
GGAAGTGCAGGGGCTGCTCCCTTCACGCAGGTCTGTGGAGTGCTGGGAACTGGTGTGGTGTGGTGTGGTGTGGTGGGAGGGGGGAGTCCCCAGAGGAGGTGCACACTGGGGCTTTCCCTCCTCTGCGTGAGGGGAGGGGGGAGTCGTCTGCGGAGGAGGTGCACACCAGGGCTTTCCCTACTCTGGGGGGGAGGAGGTAGTTGTCCCTGGAGGAGGCCTGCGCCAGGGCTTCCCTCCTCTGCGGGGGGGGGGAAGGGAAAGAGGAGTCCCTGGAGGAGGTGGGGTCCCTGCCCCTACCCCAGCACCCTGTCCCCTGCCTCAGCACCCACTAGCACCCTTCCCTAGTACCATGTCCCCTGCTCCCACCGGCACAGTTGGGGCCACATTAGTGAGGCTTGGGTTTTTTTTTTTTTTTTTTTTTTTTGCTTCTCACTTGTGTGGCCCCAACTGACTTTTCTGTGAGTCAGTGATCTCTGATTCAAAACAGGTTCCCTGCCCTTCTCATAAATAAAGACAATGCAGAAACCTTTTGTGTTTGACATAGTATTTTATTTAAAAATGAAGCCTGGCCAACAAACCCCAGTTGGGGCCAAGCTCCCATCTAGTCAGAGCATCATAACACTCCTGCAACCCTCCCCCCCCCCCCCCCGACCCTAGATCTGAGCCTATCATACATTGGAAAACCAAATTTCCTCCCAGAGCTTATACCTCTCACCCCTTCCCACACCCAAATCCCTCATTCCCACCCCAGAGCCCACATATCCTGTCTCAAGCCTGTAAGGGTATGGCTAGATTGCAGGAGTTTTTCCAGGATTCCAGAGATATCCTGAAAAAAAACTCTGCCGCATCCACTTTTTTTAGTGGAAGAGCAAACATGCTCTTTTGGCTAGCCCTGTATTCCTCATTCCACGAGGAATAAGGGGGCTTCTGAAAGAGGGTTTTTTTCTGACATTTGATCCCGTCCAGATAGGCCAAATGTTGGAAAAATCTCTTGCTACAGAAGAATAAAAAAATGTGGCTGTGTAGAGTGTATAAGGGCTGGGGATAGCAAGTGATGGAGAGGAGGAGAATGGAGAGGGCGGGGCTTCAAGGAAGGGGTAGGGTCTTGGGGGAAGGATGGGGCAGAAGATCTTGGCTTGTTCTGACATTTAAAAAGTGATCTTGGGTGTAAAAAGGTTGGAGACCACTGTTCTAATACCAAAAAAATCTACAATACCAAAATTCAAAATGTTTCTGAATAAATCGGAGGCAGCCGAGGCCGCGTGTGTATGTGTTAGTGGTCAGGTGTGGCCGCTGCATTGGCTCAGCCTTGGTTTCTTTGGTGCCAAAGTGAATGACGTTGCATTACGGTTGAAATCAACGGAACGGATGTGCGATGTGAAATGTGCAATGATGTATGAGAGCAATGCATAAGCCTGCTTTGTGCAACAGTGGAATAAGTGATGGAGTCACTTGAGTCTTGACCGGAGAGGAGAGAGTGCTCAGTGGTTGGATGAGTTCTGTTATCATCTGTCTTTGTGAGTGTGTGGTTTTCCATAACTGACAATAAATAACAGTGAGAGTATGGTGTAAACGAACAAAGATGGAGGCTGCATCTAGACTGGCAAGTTTTTCCGCAAAAGCAGCCACAAAAGTTGTCTACACTGGCCGCTTGAATTTGCGCAAGAACACTGACAATCTGATGTAAGATCGTCAGTGTTCTTCCGCAAATACTATGATGCTCCTGTTCGGGAAAAAGACCTCTTGTGCAAATGTATTTGCACAAGAGGGCCAGTGTAGACAGCTCAGGACTGTTTTGCGCAAAAAAGCCCCGATGGCAAAAATGGCGATCGGGGCTTTCTTGCACAAAACCGCGTCTAGATTGGCACGGACGCTTTTCCGCAAAAAGTGCTTTTGCACAAAAGCGTCCGTGCCAATCTAGATGCTCTTTTCTGCAAATGCTTTTAACGGAAAAACTTTTCCGTTAAAAGCATTTGTGGAAAATCATGCCAGTCTACACTTAGCCCAGGTGTGTGAAAAAGTGGGCTGTTCTCAATCCATTTCCCGGGCCTATTTTGATTGCCAGTCTGCCCATGAGAACTCATGTGATTACTCATATGAGGTGAACAGTATTTGATTTTATGAGCAGATATTTCACAAGTGAGAATATTGATAAGACAAACATAATTACTTCAAGTTAAACTACATTTCCTTTGGGGTACCACGGGTAAAGACAGCTCTTAGATTTACCAAGAAATTTTAAAGAATGTGAAAACCATTGAAAAGTCTATATTTTGCCACCAGTAATACTATTTTATAGCAGTGGCCTTGATCATCCACTATGTTACTGAGTTTTTATGTTTGCAAGCAAGTGTGAAATCAATACATACTTAGGATTATTATTAAAACAGGCACCAGTGGAGCTGCACAAATAAAAGGTTTGTATTTTCTATTCAAACGTGTTTTTAAAATCCTTCTCTGAGGACAATTTTAAATGGATATATTGTAGGGCATTTACAAAGCCAAAGTCAATGTATTCAAAGTATGCTTGATCAAAGGATGAATAACAGATGAGATATCTTAGTAAAGGAAATGCAGGTTTTGTGTGGGAAAAGAATAGTTGGGGGAAAGACTTTGAAACTAAAGATTCATATCTGTGTTTGATAGGCAGGTATATTGTTATGACTGGAAAAAAACACTTAGGTAACTGAACACAGATTTGGTTTGACTTATTTCTTGCAAACACTGAGAAACATATTACAGTGGTGAAATTTACAGTTGTAAGTCAGACAGCACAGTGGTGGTAAAAATGCAGAGGCAAAATTCACAAGTGACACCAATATAATAGAAGTTACCATAGAGCTGAATGTCTGGTACCATTTATATTGCCAACAGAAAAAAAGTGAGAGGAAGTCTTGTTCTATTGCTAAAGCTGGGAGCTAGAAGCCAGAATAAGAATGGAATTCCCCACCTCTGACAGCAATTTCCTGTGGGATTTGTCACTAAAGTTCATTGAGGGAATCTCTATATTGCAGAATTTTTCTGAAAAAACTGCACTTACATCCACACTGCAATCGCGTTCTTTCGGGGAAAAAAATCAAAAGAACAGAGGTTTTTTTTCAACATTGGTAAACCTCATTCTACGAGGAAGAACGCCTTTTTCTGTAAGAGCTCTTTCGGAAAATGGCGTGTGTGGATGAGGAAGAGGGATTTCTTTACAAAGAAGAGGAAAGAGGAAAAAGCACAGGTGCCCTGGTGGCCACTCGGTCATAGTAATCACAGCTTAAATATGAGATAGTGTGGATGCTTTCTTTCAAAAGGGCAGATGGCTTTTTCGATTTGTGTTCGCTACGTAGATGCTCTCTTTTGGAAGAAGTTTTTTCAGAAGATCTCTTCCGGAAAAGCTTCTTCCAAAAGAAGCCCGCAGTCTAGACATAGTCTAAGTCATATACGCTCAAATGTGGCCAAAGGGCAGAGTTTAAAGGTGTAAGATGGCTAAAAATGCAGATAAATACAAAAACCACCTGGATTCTTTATTCCCACTGATGGGAGGCCTAAGCAATTTTGGAAACCCCAGTAAACATCTATTTCTTTAGGCAGATAATTATCTATAAAAATCTTTGCTATTAGTCTCATAAGTCCCATTGACTTTCAATGAGACTTAGTCTTCCAGTCACTTTTCAAAGGAGACAGATTTTCACCTAAGAAGGACATTTTCAAACACAGTCACTACTTTGGTTTCAGCTGGGGAGAATGGCATCTGTGAGTCAGGCTAAGGTTATTTTGGAAAACATCCATTGTTTTGGGTGAAAGGGATCAGTAAGGCTGAAACCCTTGTTCCTTGCATATCCAAAATTCCTACTCAAGATAACAGAGTTCTCAGTGGTTAGGTCAAACAAAATAGAGTTACGGCAAAGTTAGTATATCCGTCAAACTTAGTATATCTATCAAAGGGTATATCTACACATCAAAGTTAATTTGAAATAACAGCCGTTATTTCAAATTAACTTTACTAGCATCTACACAGCCAAACCGCTCTTTTGAAATAAATTCGAAATAGTGGAGCAATGTTATTCTATGAGGAATAACACCAAATTCGAAAGAGCTAATTCAAAATAAGTGCTGTGTAGACACTTATTTTGAAATAGGGGTCCTCCAGCCTTCCCAGCGTGCCCTGGTGGCCACTTCAGGCTCAAACAAGAACACTCCTCCCCGGAGTCATTAAAGGAGTTGACTCTTGCCACAGTGCCTGTGCCAGCTCCAAGCCTACCGGCCCAGAGCCAGCAGTTGCTGCCCCTGACCCAGTGGCCCCAAAACATAAGCCAGCAAGCCACTGGCAGCTAGCCCTCCGCCACTCCCCAGGAGTGCCAAATCCCGGAGCCTGCCAGGACCTAGAGAAGGCGCGTGCCTTTCTGGTCCAGGGTGGAGATCAGGGTGGACCTTAGTTAGGTTTGGGGGGGATGCCCCCAACATCCATGATCTCCGCACTAGATGGAAGAACATGGCCATCTATGGCAGGATAGCTGCCAGCCTGGCCACCAAAGGCCACATGCAAACCCAGGAGCAGGTTCGCATGAAAATCAAGTTGGTCCGGCAAGACCCCCAAACCTGAGCCCTGAACTTCTCCCCCTTCTTCCTCTTGCTTTCTCCTTTCACCTCCCTCTTCCCAGGTTTGCCTCATCTCTCTCCCACCCTCTTTCCTCCCCCTCCCATCTCCTTTCTCCAGTCTCACCAGTTTAATCCCCCTCCCCTCAGTTTTATTAAATAAAGAGCGTTTGTGTTCATGAAAATATGTGTATTTTATTTGACATCCAGAAGAGGAGTTAGGGAGGGGTAAGTGGAACGTTGTGAGGGAGGAATTAGGCACAAGCCCCCAGTGGGGCAGACCAGGGAGGCTCTTAGTGCTCCTCAGGGTAGAAGCTCTCCCACAGGGCCTCCTGGATGCTGACAGCCCCCCAATGGACCTCCTGAATGGCAGCCTGCAGAAAGTGCAGCCAGGCTCGCATCAACGCATTCACAAGAAGCACCAGAGTGCCCAGAGGCAGCTCCGACTCCATGTTGCAGAGTGCTGTGGTGTCCCGAGTGAGGGCAACCACAGCACACAGAGACACAAATGCTTTGCTGTCCCTCATCGAGGTAGGCAAGCAAGCAGGGAAAGCTGAGAACTGGCTGCCTGGGGTGGGGGTCCCTTTAAGCACAGGCCTCAGATAGCCTCAGGCAGCAGTCACACAAATAAACTCCTGACCTGATGCCCTGCTGGACCTGGTTCCAGCCAGCCTTCAAGCAATTCAGTGTCCACTCAGTGTGGACGCACTATTTCAAAATAGCAAAATGCTATTTCAAAATGCATTTTGTGTGTAGATGTGTTATTTCAAATTAACTATTTTGAAATAAGATAGTTCGCAATAACACTGTAGTGTAGACATATCCAAAGGGTTTATGAACTCTATGATGGAGGAAAAAGCTGTTTTGTGTATCCTAGACTAGATATTTAAAAATTCATAAGGAATGGTTCTGGAGTAGCCAGCCAAGGAGATTTCAGCCCTGAATTCACTTGGAAGAGGGTGATATAGGTTGAAGTGTAGGCCTGGCTACGGTTGGTTACTCAGTGGCTGATCAGATTCATCATATCTAAGCAACTTCCACTGAAAATCGTCCAGTGGTGAACACAGCAGGATGTAAAGCTGCTCAATTCCAGCTGAAATCCAAAAGAAATGATAAATAGCAATACTGATATCTATACATCCTTTGGTGAATCCCACTAGGAATGAAGCACATCACTCCTATATAGAGAGATACAAAGTACATCTGCCTAGGCCAACAAGTGTATGTATAACACCCCGTATTTCATCCCCCCTCCTACCTCCCTCCCTCCTAATTTGGATTTTTAGTATAAGTGCTTAGGAACAGATGAGAACAAAACAACTGGTGATAACAGATGGATTTAGTTTTAAGCCAATTTACTCTCGATTTATTGAAATAAAAGAAATGCCCCAGATACTCCAGATTCATTCTTCAGGTTAATGGATTCATGAGATTGAGCACTGTTAACAACTGACATCTGTTGAATAAAATCCCATCCCAAAATAACTCTCTTAGCATTTGTATTTGTAATGTATGGTGTAGTGCACAATTAATCTCAAGCAGGTGAAAATGTCATAAAAATGGTAGGGTTTTAGACATAGCAATACCAAGATAGGTTTTGCTATACAAATAGCCCAAGGGTTATCTCTTGTATACATTTAATAGTTTCTTTTCATATAAAAGGATTTCCATGGTTTGTCAGCAGTTTATTGACATTTATTTCTCTGTGTATCCATAGCTAGGATGTATTTTTGCACTCAAAATATGTAACAAACACCACTTTACATGAAAAGCACAAGTTTTTACTAGAGATTTTTACATGACAATACTTTTAATATAGGATCTCTGAAGTTACAATTAAGTATATAATAAATTGCTTTGACGTAGATGTCGGCTATATCTTTGTAATAGCTGTTTGAGACAACATTTTTTTTCTTTCTTTCAGACCTGAATACTAATTGTGTTTGAAACTCCTTACTGTTTTCTCCAGATGCTGAGATTTTTGGAATACTGTTTTTTTGCAGCCACTGAGATCTTAGAAATAAATATTAACATTTCAGTAGATTAATACATTGATGTGAATAGTGTCCATTATTATACTCTCAGCTTTACAAGCTCAATAATGTCTAAATCACCATTATCTGCTGCAATTTTGTTCTGAGACAAAATTAGAAGTCCAGTTGTTCATTTTTTACAAATTTAAGTGAGCCTCTCCTATATTACACAGAAAAATTTTGTCCATTTTTGAAATGTATAGAATAAAGGAATTACAATACTGATCAAACTGAGGTTCATTAAGTTTAGTATCTTGTCTTCAACTATGGTCAGCATCAGACAACAATGAGAATAGGTATCGGAACTCTGCATAATGCAGGATAATCTGCCCTCACATTAGGTCCTATTTCGCATTCTAAGATTCAGAAATCAGCAAAAGCCCTGGAATATGAGGTTTAATATCACTTCCATACTTCATCCTTATTAATCATGGTAATTCAAATTTTTCCTTATATTCACAAAAATCTCTAATCTTTTTTGTAATCATGATATGATTTGGGCTGCTACAACTTCCTGTGGCAATGAGTTCCACAGCCTAATTACGCATGACAAAATAATGTTTTATTGAACTTGAATTTACTACCTTTTAATATAATTGAATTTTCCCTTGTTCTGGTGTAATGAGATCAGGAATTTCAGTTCACCCTATCACAGCTGCATATTAAATATGTTCTCTTCAAGAATGCCCAAGTCCTTTTCTGGAGCAGATATGACTTGTATTGAAACTCTTCAGTCATAGTTATGGCATATTTACTTGCTAAAAAAACATTTATTAACATCATTTAATTTTTTCATTATTTAAAATGATCTTTAAAAATCTAAAAACTTATGTGAAAAAGCTTTATTTTTTCTAAGAATTTCCAGTTATTCACATATGGGTATGTCTACACTGCAAAGTTAATTCGGAATAACAGCCATTATTCCGAATTAACTTCCATAGTGTCTACACAAGAAAACCGCTATTTCAAACTAAATTCGAAATGGAGGGGTGCTTAATTCAAATTTGATAAACCTCATTCTACGAGGAGTAATGCCAAACTTGATTTAGCTAATGCTAAGCACTGTGTAGATGCTTAGTCCGAATTAGCAGGCCCCCAGCCTTTCCCAGTTGCCCCTGGTGGCCACTCTGGACCAAACCTGGAAAACTCTTCTGCTCCCCACCCAGCCCCAGAGCCCTTAGAGGGGTAGACTTTGGCCACACTGCTGCTGTCAGAGCCAGGCCTGCAAACAGTCCCAGACCCTCACCAGTGGCTACAGCATGATCCATGCAGCCAGTGGCAGTGAGCAGTCCCCCGCCCAGTCCCCCAGCACCCAAGAGCCATCCAGGGGCTATAGATGGCTCGCTCCCCCCTGGACTAGAGCGGAGATCATGGACCTCATTGAGGTTTGAGGGCAGGCCCCCAATGTCCATGATCTCTGCACTAGATGGAGGAATGCAGCTATTTACGGCCGCATAGCTGCCACCATGGCCCAGAAAGGCCACAGGTGCACCCAAGAGCAGGTGTGCCTGAAGGTAAAGGTGTTGTAGCAGGCGTATGCCAGGGCCACTTGAGGCAGCTCCTCAGCAGAGGCAGACACCTGCCCCTACTTTGAGGCACTGGACCATATCCTGGGGGGCGGGATGGTCTGTGCCACCCTGGGGGGCAATGAGCCAGGACCGGAGGGCCCTGACCGGGGCTCAGAGAAGGAGCCACCACACTGCCATGGCCCATGAGCAGTCCCACCTGCAGAGTCAGCAGGGGAGGCTATACCATGTAAGTGCCGTCACTGTCCCCTTCCGGGAGTGGGGGGACAGGGAGGGAGACCAGGGACCGTGCGTGTGGGCCTTGATCACACAGCAGCCTGTGCATGTGCAAGCACATGTCGTGCCACCCTGGGCAGGTGGCTCCAGCTGCCTGTCAAACGAGCCTTGGCCTGATAGCCACATGCATGTGTGAAGAGCCCTGATATGCTCCTGACCCCAGGGCGGGACACAGCAAGACACCCTCCCTTCACCAGCCCCCTCTACACAGAGACAGGGGACATCTCCCCCCGACCTCAGCCGCACTATACACAGCACAAGGGCATGGGTGCAATCTCGGGCCAGCTTCCACTCACAGGGATAACCGGACATTCCGACCATGGCCTCTGTGCAAGCACATCGGCTCTGATGATTCAGGGCACGGTCATCTTCACCTCGCAGAGGGAGACTGGGCTTCACCCACTGAGTCCCCAGTGAGAACTGACCTTTCTCTTCTTTCTCTACAGCCACACAAGCTATGCATGCAAGGCGCACCACCCCGCCCGGGACATCCTCTGGCACTCGAGGGCTAAGCAGGACCACTCACAGACTCAAGGGGTACACACAGCAGCACCTGGCAGCCCTGCGAGCCATGCACCACACCATGCAGGAGTGGGTGCAGGACAACTGAGAGTTCTGCTGGGAGCTGCTTGCCCAGGGTCGTGCTCTCTGCAACCATCTGCAGACCCTGGTTCAGAGCATGCTGCCCCGTGCTGCTCCAGCACCTGCTGCCTCCTGAGCGAGCGTTCCTCCTCCCTCTCCTACCTCTTCCTCCTCGATCTCCACACCCTCCTCCCCATCCCCCCAGGGATACCGAGGTCCCCGCACCCACGGGGTGCTGGGAGTCAGTTGGCCCGGCAAAATCCCCACCATTGAGCTTCCCCTCCCCCTTCTTCCCCTTGCTTCCCCCTTCCAGGTCCCTCCTCCCAGTTTCCCCCCTCTCCTTTCCCACCTCCTTTCTCCAGTCTCCCCAGAGTTTTAACCCTCCACCAAGTTTTGTTATATAAACAGAGTTTATATTTTTGAAAAAACATGTCCTTTATTGTTTACAGCAGGAAGGGGGACTAGGGAGGGGTAAGTGGAAGGATGTGAGGGTGGAATAAGGCCCCAGTGGGGCAGACCAGGGAGACTTCAGTCCTGCTCCATGTGGAAACTCTCCACAGGGCCTCCCGGATATTGACAACACCCCGATGGGCCTCCTGACTGGCAGCCATGTGGGGCTGCACATACAGATCAGGCAGGTGGTCGGCCTCTGCCATCTAGCCTGGCAGGAAAGCCTCCCCATTCCACTCACACAAATTGTGGAGCATGCAACACATTGCCACCACATGTGGAATATTCCTCTCGGAGAGATCGAGTTTGGTGAGGAGGCATCTAAATCAGACCTTCAGACAGCCAAAGGCCCCCTCCATGATGATGCGGGCCCTGCTTAGCCTGGCATTAAAGGCCTCTCAGGAGGGGTTCAGGTGTCCCATGTAGGGCTTTCCAAGGTTGCAGCAGGTAGGCCGCATCCCCCACCAGGCACACAGACATGTCTACGTCCCTGACCCTGACGTGGCTGTCAGGGAAGAAGGTCCTGGCATGCAGCCTCTGGCACATGGAGAAATTGCGGTAGACCTGCCTTTTAAAACCTAAAGTCTAATGACTAAGCTTCTTGAACAGTGTGAGGAAACTTAGAGTTGCTGCAGCCTTCCACAAAAGTGAACTGCTAGTCCATCTAAAGAGACTTCTTTTTTCCCTTGCTCATGAATGAATGAATTAATTAAAAATTACATTATGATCAAACACTGACATAAGAATGCCAGAAGTACAGTAAAGAACTCAATGGCAACTAAGCTCATGATTAAAAAGTGGATGAAAGGGAAGTTAACTATACATGATACAATTCTGGTCAAAATACTATAAACTATGATTACTCGATTTATTTGAGATCCAGTGATAAAGTGAAGGAGGAAATCTAATGTTTACATCAATCATGCTTATGCTATTAAGTTAGTCAAATACACCAGAGCTGAGAGAGACAGTAAATACAAGAATCTGAAAATAATCAGAAATGTGACTAATAAAGGTACATATTCATTTCAAATCTCTGATGTTTGAATAAGTAAAACAGAAATGGAAAATATATGAAGCTTTTCTGAGCTGCTGAAGAACAAACAGTGATTCTGCATCATATAAGGGAATGTAAAAATAAATGTGAAGAGCATCACAGATATGAAGAGATTTTAGATACATTATATGAACTTTTAACTAGACATTATAGCAATAGCAGCATGCTGATGGAAAAACTACAACCTGAGCAAGAATAATTGCAAAGTTGGCCAAGACATGCATGACAAAGAGCCAAAAGGAAAGCAACTTGCAGAGAGGTATGTTGCTGAACTGAGCAAATCAGCTGGTTTTCAATGTCCCTGTGATAGTAACAGCAGCCTTTGCCTGCAATATGGCATGAGAAAATGTGTTGCAAAAAGACTGCAAACAGCCAGTTTTGAATACAACTTGAAAGCCACTGTGGGTACATCTAAATTACAAGCCTCTTTCGAAAGATCTAGACAGCCACAAGAGTTTTGAAAAAGCGATCCGCCTTTTCGAAAGAGAACACCCAGACAATCTTGATGCTCTCTTTCAAAGAAGTCCTGTTTGTGTTCAAGAACACCTTTTTTCAAAAAAAGGTGTTCTTCCTGGTAAAAGTAGGTTTACTGATTTCGAAAAAAACCCGCCACATTCTTTGGATTTAATTTTAAAAGAACATGACAGCAGTCTAATGAAGGTGAAGTTTTTTCAAAAAAGTCCAATTTTTTCAAAAAAACTCCGTAGTCTAGACAAACCCTGTATTATTCTTTAATGGGATGATGAGAGAGGAATAGTCATTTTGGTTGAACATTTCAAATCTTTGGAAGAGGTATACATCCACCACCTGATGGATCCACACAAGCACCACGTAGAGGAAACATCCAGTTGGACTACCCAGAAGAAATAAGACAAACAAACAACCTGTTTGACCAACACCTTCAGAAAGCCAAAATTATCTGGCAAGAAGACTGAGAGTCTATGCAGATGTCTGAGGGTCCCTGATACATTAGGTACCTGTCTGTGATAGACAACTTTAATGATCTCTTTCAATTTTTAAGAAATTTAGGTTGCCTACTAGTACAATGGGAAAAGACTGTTCTTCACTTCACCTCTGTTTACAATGTCAACTTTTGCTACAAAAGGTAACTGTCCTAAAAATGATAGCTGACCCAAAGATATAGTAATGAGTAACTCTGACTCCTCACTCAAAAGAAAGTCTATCAACTGCTTCCTGAAACTGGGTACCTAAGGGTATGTCTATACTGCTACCCTAGTTTGAACTAGGGTGGCCAAAGTAGGCATTTGAAATTGAAGATGAATCCCGGGATTTAAATATCCTGGGCTTCATTTGCATGTTCCCAGGTGCCACCATTTTTAAATGCCCCGTAGTTCAAACTACCTACCCGCGGCTACACGCGGCATGGACTAGGTAGTTTGAATTAAAGCTCCTAATTTGAACTACCGTTATTCCTCCTGCAATGAGTAATAGTTCGAACTAGGGTGGCAGTGTAGACATACCCTAGTTGTTGACCCCTCAGTCTGAGAAATGCAGATACACACAGTCTGACAGACCTTCCAGGACACAAGAATCAAATCATCACCTTAAAAATGATTTTTTTAATTACATAACAAAAGATATACTTGATAAAGCATACTTGATTGCTAGATGTTACAGAGCAACTGAGGAAAACAAATGAAATTATAGAGAAAAGTCTCTGGGTACAATGTGAGATGGTAAATTGGGAGAGGGGGCATAGATTCACACAGAGCAGCTCAAACCAAACCACAAAATAAAGAAAAATACCCTGATTGTGACTAGTTCCACTTTTCCTTCACTTATTTCCAATCTTTTCTTTATTCAGTGCACTTCCATGCTCCGAATTCCTTGAAGGCATGGTAGCCCTGCCTAGGTTTAAATCATTTGTCTCTCAACTTGTGGTTTATCTATCCTGCACAAAGAAAGCAGGCAAGGACTCTATGTCCTATTCAAATTTCAACACTATCTCGATTGGTTCTCCCAGCCCCCTGGCCAACACCTTTGTTAACTACCTGAGTTTAACCCCTTTGTCACTGGGGGCTGGTCAGTACTTCTCCTGTCCATTACAACTCCACATCTTCTTCATTCTTACTTCAGGTCCTTGTCCTGACAGAATCCTAGCAAGTAGCACAGAGCTTTATTGCTCCCTCGCTCTCCCTATGGTAGCTTCTTCCTCTGCTGCTCTCTCCAAGGTCCTGTAGCCCCATCAACCAGCCACACACTCTTCTTACTACTACAACTCCAGCAAGTAACTGATCTCATGCTAGCACCTGCAGCTCTTCTTATACTATCCTGCTGGGCTCTGATTGGCTGTTTCTTACACAGCCATTCTAGGAAGATTGGTGGACTTTCCAGTGCTCTTTTCTGGGATGGAATGTCACTAGGGAATGAGGTTTTGCTAAGAGGTTTTGCTACACCATGTCACATGCCCTTAGAAAGGTGGTGTGATGAGTTTGATCCCAGAGGACCATTTTGGACTGTTACCTGGTTCACTTATGCTACTTAGCCTACATAAGGCTGGGCCAGAAGCTCTGGTGTCCCCCAGTCAAGGCTCAGAGTTGGGGTTAAGCCCCTCTCCCCCCAGCAGAGCAACACAGATGCTGAACCGGTTCAGCACTGGTAGGGCTCAGCTATAAATACACTGACAGCACCCACAAACACAGCCACAAAGAGGATCAAAACTCTGTCTTACTCTGTATACAAGTTTTACACAGAGAAAGCTCATAAGTTCAGCCCCCTTTATCAGGGGAAGAGAGATATGTAAAGTTGTTGTTCTCTCACAAGTAAAAATTATGTTCATTGAGTTTGATAATAAACAAAAGAGTTTTTACTATGTATAAAAATTAGGATTTACATGATTGCAAGTGAAAACAGACAGATCAAAGTAAGTTACTAAGACAAAATAAATAAAAACATGCCAGCTAATCCTTAGACAATAAAAAAAAACTTGTTATGCAAATTCTTACCCTAACAGTTGCTCTACTAATATCTTTCATAAGCTAGGCAGCCTCCTACCTAGGGCCCAATCCTTCCCCTTGCTCTGTCTCATATGTTTCTAGCAGCCATTTTGGGTGGTAAGTGAGGGTTTCCTGGCATGTGACAACCTTTCTTTTGTTTGATTTTCCACCTTTATATCCCTTTTGCCCAAGGCAGGAATTCTTTGTGTTCAGTCCAATTTTTTCTCATCATGAGTGGAAATTACCAGATCCTAAATGAGTTTTAGCATTAGGTGACTTGGTCATGTATCCTGGCAGAACCAACCACAATTTGGACTTGCAGTAAAAACAAACCCATTTACAGATCATTGTTTTGAGCACCAGGCCAATAGGTCCTTCGAGTATTACTAATGGACCTCATTAGCATATCTAGAATGATAAGCAGATCCACACTTCATATATCTAATGTCACATACAAGAATGGCTCATGCACAGAAATAGAATATACACATTCAGCAGATTGTAACTTTAAAAGTGGTATGTCATGTGTTACATATTGCCTAAAGCATCTTTGAGTTATGCATATTTATAAGCCTATTTTCATAAAGCATGGGAGAACTGTGATAGGTGGTATGGGTAATCAGTTCAGAATTTGCTTAACTTTGGCATGCTTTATATCCTTTCTTGAATTTATCAACTGAAAAATAAATTTTAGAAGTTTTTGGTTTTGTCACTGTTTTCCCCCATTGACTGCAGCAGAATGAATTATATACATTGTGTCTTCCTTCCTTATTTTTGTGGGGAAAAAGAGTCCCCCTTTTTCTTTTCATTTTCTTCAGAAAAAAAATCCAACTGGACCTGGTAAAAGTTACTATTCTCTTTTACGGGTGAAGCAATAAGGAGAAAGCTGAAATGACTTACCCAAAACCATACTGAGACAATGGGAAAGCCACAATTACAACTGACTCATTCCTCTTTGACCTTTAACTTTACCAAAAAAACAGATAACAGAACCTGTATTGCCTCTCATTAGATTAATTCCATGGCATAGCTCCTGATTTGCACAATTTTAGGTAAGATTTCAGTAAGGTATCAGTGGGTATGCAACTCCTTAAAAAAAATTAAAAAAGAGCATTGAATCTGACTTTTTTTTTAATCTGTTGTGGTTGTGATATGTTGGCAGTGTTTAGTCAAAATAAATGGGGGGAAAGAATAGGATAACTGTTTGTTTTCCAGACATGTCCAATTATACTGAATTGTTATGTATAATATAATTTTATAGCTAATCATAATGTAAGACAAAGCAATGTTGAGGTAATGAAAATATACAGAGTGGATGAGATTTATCATCCATATAGAAAGCAATCATCTGGTACATATTTCTTAGAGGGACATTTTTGTTTTGTTTTTAATACTGGTTTGTGTATCTGCTACAAGCAGACTATTAAAATTATTTTGTGAGTACTGCCAGATCAAAATATACTCTTCTCTCTTTTGTTAAAAAAGCTATTATTTAACTTATAATATAATTGAGATAATATATAGTCAACACCCTGCAGCATCATCATCCTAGTTTGTCAAACGTTTAATAACAATGACCAGATTTATAGATTTGGATCTTCACCACAATGGTGATTTAAACTATTCAGAACTATAAACAGATTGAATTCTCTGATAAAGGGAAGTTATGTAGCATTTAACTGAAACTGTGGGACAAAGACAATGACTTTAATCCTGCCCCCCAAAAACCTTCCTTTTATGTTATAGGAAATTTGATATTAATCTAGTAAATTGACATCAGTGTAATTGTTTGGACATAGTACATTTCATATTTTCCAACTTATTTTACTTATTTTCATAGCTGCATCTTTAAATCCTGACCATGGTTTGAGAGATCTGAAATCTAAGGTTGGGTAACCTTAAACAAATCATGGAAAAGGGCAAATATAGTGACCATTTATAAAAAGGGAAATAAGAACAATCCTGGGAAACTACAGACCAGTTAGTTTAACTTCTGTGCCAGGGAAGATAACAGAGCAAGTAATTAAGGAAATCAACTGCTAATACTTGGAAGGCGGAAAGGTGACAGGGAACAGCCAGCATGGATTTGTAAAGAACAAATCATGTCAAACCAATCTGATAACTTTCTTTGATAGGATAACAAGTCTTGTGGATAAGGGAGAAGCGGTGGATATGGTATACCTAGACTTTAGTAAAAGACTAAATTACCCACCTGGAGAAATAAGAAAACAAATTGAAAGAGCCAGACGAATACCCAGAAACCATCTACTTCAAGACAGAGCCAAGAAAACCAACAACAGAACACCACTTGTCATCACCTATAGCCCCCAACTTAAACCCGTCCAACACATTATCAGTAAACTGCAACCTATACTGGAACAGGATACTACACTCCGAGAGGCTCTGTGAGACAAACCCATAGTTTCCTATAGACAACTATCTAACTTCAGGATGATTCTTACCAACAACCACAGGACATACCACACTAATACCAAACCTGGAACTTTCCCTTGCAACAAACCCCAGTGCCAGCTTTGTCTACTTATTTACTCTGCTGACACCATCATTGAACCTAACCATTTCAGTTATAAGATCAAGAACACATATTCCTGCTTATCCAGAAATATAATTTATGCTATCATGTGTCAACAGTGTCCGTCTGCTATGTATATTGGACAAACTTCTCAGACACTTCGCCAAAGAATTAATGCACAAAAAACAGACATCAGACAGTTTCACAAAGAAAAAATAGTTTCTTGCCATTTCAACCGGCCTGGGCATTGTCTCAATGACCTTACTACCTGCATCCTGCTTCAAAGAGATTTTAACACAAGACTTCAAAGAGAAGCCTCTGAACTGTCATTCATCCTTAAATTTGACACTTTATGAATGGGCCTTAAAAAAGATGCTAATTATCTCACCCATTACAAAGATAGCTTCCCCAATTATCACCTTTAATATCATTATCTCATAGACATTAACCTCCCTCCCCCATTTCCCTCTGTTCTAAAATCTGATTTGTCTATTTTATATGTGTTTACTTTTTTTTTATTGTATCCCTTTGGTATATATGGTCATGCAAACTTTCTTCCACAATTCAATCAAAGGAAGTGGGTCTGGCCCACGAAAGCTCATCACCTAATAAACCATCTTGTTAGTCTTTAAAGTGCTGCATAGTCTTGTCTTTTGTTTCAGCAAGACCAGACTAACACTGCTACATCTCTATTACTAGACCTTAGTAAGGCATTTGATATGGTATCGCATGATATTCTTATCAATAAACTAGGCAAATACAACTTAGATGGGGCTACTATCAGGTGGGTGCATAACTGGCTGGATAACCGTACTCAGAGAGTAGTTATTAATGGTTCTCAATCCTGCTGGAAAGGTATAACAAGTGGGGTCCTGCAGGGGTCTATTTTGGGACCGGCTCTGTTCAATATCTTCATCAATAATTTAAATATTGGCATAGAAAGTACGCTTTTTAAGTTTGCAGATGATACCAAGCAGGGAGGGGTTGCAACTGCTTTGGAGGATAAGGTAATAATTCAAAATGATCTGGAAAAATTGGAGAAATGGTCTGAGGTAAACAGGATGAAGTTTAATAAAGACAAATTCAAAGTGCTCCACTTAGGAAGGAACAATCAGTTTCACACATACAGAATGGGAAGCAACTGTCTAGGGAGGAGTACGGCAGAAAGGGATCTAGGGGTTATAGTGGATCACAAGCTAAATATGAGTCAACAGTGTGATGCTGTTGCAAAAAACGCAAACATGATTCTGGGATGCATTAACAGGTATGTTGTGAGCAAGACATGAGAAGTCATTCTTCCGCTCTACTCTGCGCTGGTTAGGCATCAGTTAGAGTATGTCCTGTTCTGGAATGAGGAGTAACGGTAGTTCGAACTAGGAAACCTAGTTCGAACTACCTAGTTCGTGCCGCGTGTAGCTGCGCGGCACGGGGTTCGAACCAGCCGGGATTTTAAAATGGCGGCGCCCGGCTTATGCAAATGAAGCCCGGGAAATTCAAATCCCAGGCTTCATTTGCAAGTGCGGTATGCCTACATTACCCTCCTATTTCGAAATAGGAGGGTAGTGTAGACATACCCATAGCTACCTGTTTTAGCACATAGTGAAGATGATATGACACCAAAAGGAGAGCTCTGCCCTTAGAGGTGGTAGCTATAACAAGAGAAGACAACCCAACAACAAAGCTCTGTCCACAGCCCTGAGCAATGTAGTTATACTGACAGAAAGTTGTTGCCTAGAGAACTCAGTGTGGGCCAGACAAAATAATTGTGAATTAAGTGCATTATGCAGTGAATGATTGTCAGCCAATGGTCAGGGCAGCGCGTGCTGTGTTACACGAGTCTTCAACTGCTGGGACACAAGATCCAGTTGCAGCGAGCAGCCTAGGGAAGGCTGACGGGCACCCCGAGAAGTTTAACGTCTGTGTCTTTGACTGCTAGGACAGGGATCCCTTCATGGCGGGCAGCCAACAGGCTGACAGACGCCCCAGAGTTTACAGGGAGAGCTTATTACACCTCAGACTTTGACTGCTAGGATACAGGATCCCTTCGCAGCGGGCAGCCTAGGGAAGGCTGAGAGATGCCCCAATGGATCTGTCCTCTGGAAGCGACACGATCCAAATGCCCAGCTCTGCCTGTAGCTGTCCCTTATGACCAGCTGGAGTTCTTTTAAATTGTGCATGTTTCTGTTACAGCAACTGAAGGAGTCAGGTTGAAGCTTAAACAGTTACAGGTTTATTAAAGAAGCTTATAAATCATATGGTTATAATGGATATTGCTCTATTTCTTAACTGCTAGCAAATATAGATCTTAAAAATGGTTACAAAGAAAATAAAGATAGAAAATAGAAATAATGGTACCAAGTGACAGCTTAATCTTTAAAGAGTTCTAAATCTATGTGTACACTTAAGACAAAGGACCACATCCAGGTACAATTTACCCCCTTCTATGCCTCTTGACTCCAGCGAATCAGGCCAGGGCTGGTCCCTCAATTCCTAGGAAAGACGAATAAGAGGTGGCATCCCCGTGGAACCTCGGGAGGCCAATCACCTAACATGACCAGCAGATAGTGGTAGATTGACGCTCAGAGTAAGTGTGCTGCTGGACCCATCTTTATACCCATAGGGGCCCATATCCTCTTTCTTATCTAAGGCTATGTCTAGACTGCAAGCCTCTTTCGAAAGAGGCTCTTTCGAAAGCATCTTTTGAAAGAGCCTCTTTCGAAAGAGAGCGTCTAGACTGCATGGAGAAATTTCGAAAAAGCGGCTTGCTTTTTCGAAAGAAAGCATCCAGTGAGTCTGGATGCTCTCTTTCGAAGAAGCCCTATTTACATTGAAGAACGCCTTCTTTCGAAAGAGGAACTTTCGAAAGAAGGCGTTCTTCCTCGTAAATTGAGGTTTACCGCCATCGAAAGAAAAGCTGCGTTCTTTCGAATTAATTTCAAAAGAATGCGGCTTGAGTCTGGACGCAGGGGAAGTTTTTTCGAAAAAAGGCTACTTTTTTCGAAAAAAACCCTGAGTCTGGACACAGCCTAAGATGCCAAATTGTGTTGGTCCATCTTTGTGACACCAGTTCTTACAAGGGAGTTTCAACTTAATTTACACTTGTAAGAGAGATAACTAAATTGTGAGTACTGGACATTCTTTACTGGGCGAGAGATTTCTCCCCCCGGACGAGTGTGTGTTCGTATTAATATGGGCTTTAATCAAGGCAGTTCTCACAGCCTTGAGGTCAACAATTGGCGTATCTCTGTTTACAGCCATCCAGGGTCACAGCAGCCAGCAGTCTTCTGTCAAGGCTTCAAAGACTATGCTGATCTTACTGTTCTCTGTGCCCTGTATGCTTCCAGGCAAGCAAAGATGGATGTTATGGGGGGGTTTCCTGTCTGGCTACAATGGTCCAGTTCCTCCACTGGTGTAGTAACTCCATTTATGCCACGGTCGCTATGCTGATACATACCAAATACAAATCTGCTCCCGTTCCAGAAGTGCTTGTAGGGAGAACTCAGTTTCCTCCTTAAATGGCTGTATCCTTTGTGGCTAGGACCCCTCAGAATCCTCTCCATAGTCCTGGTTTAAAAAACAAACAAACAAACAAACAAACAAACAAAAACAAAAACCCCACAACCAAATACATAAGTCCTATGATGATCTGCTTACAGCCTCTGTAGCTGGCTTTGCATGTGCAAAATTGCTTTCTGTGAATGTGATGAAAAAATAATGGAAAAACTGTCTCCACTAGTTCATTTTCTTGCAGCAATATTGTAATTGGTCTAACTCAAATGGCCTGGCAAATCAAAGTTTTAAATTGACCTAAGAATTCTCTCTCTTTCTTGTTTCTAATTCGAGAAACTGCTACATCCTCTGTCTAAGAGATGTAAAGGACTAGTGACTTGATCTCATTCTCCAGTTTCATGTATTAGTTTGTACTCAGTCATGAAAGAAGGACTGTACCATAATCACACATTGGTTATAATAAGGGCTGGTAAAAAGAAAAGAGAGAGAAAAGAAAAAAAGAGAGAGCAACAGCCCTATATCAGAAAATGCTTTTTTCATTTAAATGAAAGTTTTCCATGAGAATATTAATTTTGATATAATTTTCCATTGTAAAAAAATCAAACTGGAATGCTTTGACATTCCCCAATTAAAATTAGTTGGAACTTTTCATTCTGAAAAAGTTTGTTAGTTTGAATTTTCATCCTGAACCAGAATGAAAACAATAGTCAAAACTGTAGAAATTTGTTTTTGAAATATTGTGATTGCTGTCCCTCATAAGGGACTGTGCCGTGAATATAGGAATTTGGAGATGTGTCATAGAGATAGGGGTAGGGAACACCTCATGGCTGTGTGCAACAGTTCAACAGAGACATTCTCCAGTTTGATTTATTGGTTTTACACCTCTCTCATACACCAGTTTGTTTATAAGTGACCCCCAAGATTGTTACATGGTATCAGAAGTGCTGAATGAGAAAGGAACTGCTGTCATTTGAAGTTAACTCCTGTTTTTGCAACTGAAAGCTGAGATAAAGGGGCACACCAGAGAAGCAGGTGGAACACCAGGCTCAGTGGCTTTTGTATATATTTGGTGAGCAAGGTAATAGCACAGCTAGATTAAGAATGGGGGGAGAGAAATTGGATGTACTGCAATCTTCATCCTCTCTGTAATTGTTAGGCAACGTCGCAGAGAACTGTAAAAAACACAGAGAGAGATTTGTATTGTATTCAGCAACCATAGGGACAGAGGAGAAAAATGATATAGTGAGCAAATCAGTGTCTTGGCATTTTCTTGGGGGGAAAAAAGCATTGGTTGTTAATAACTTTAAGTTTGAAAAATGTGAAACCACAGATTAAGTAAAACAACTAAATTTGAGGAACATTGCATGCTAAAAGGAATTAAACCTTTGAGAGACATAATTTTTTAATTACATTAATAAAAAGCTTGGTGATATATGACTATGTCACAAAATTAAGGAAACTCAGTAAAACTTGTAACTTTGGTGAACTGACAGACTCTCTGGGCAGAGATAGAATTATTTGGAGCATCAAAGACAATGTGTTGAGAGACCACTCCATAAAAGAAACTTAACTTTTGAAAAAAACTCTCCATATATGCAGGCCAGTTGAAACTGTGAAAGCACAAATCAAAGAGGTGAATTCATCCGAAGGGGTTATCCATGTGCTAAGTACAAAAGAGTATACCCAGAATAGGTCAAACCAAAGAGAGGAACCACTCGAAATGAAAACCACTGCTAGGGGAAAGACTGGGTACAGATGGTCATGTGGGAGAGGTGGATCACAGATTGGCCCCAAACAGTGTGTTGCCTTTGGAAATGCTGTCAGAAATGTCATTTTGCAAAATGCTGCCAATCTGAAGTGCAGAAAAGTCAAGTCCATTCAGCTAAAGACAGTCTGGCTGAGGAGTTTTTCACTGAAATACTGGGCTCCAGCAAGGTCCTGCTGCAGCAGAGCCACCTTGCTGAGGAACTCAAGAAATTCTGTTGGTAGCGCTGATCATTCCAAAAGTCACCACCAAAAGTGAAATAAATTGGCACCCCTATGGGCATCCTCGGCAGAGGGGATAAAAGACTAAATAGGCTCTGAAGACTGAATTACCCTTTATGGTGATCCATACAGTTGAAGTTAGGGGGTGCTTGTGTCCTTTCCATGTTGTGCCTGGCAATGAAAAAGAGGAATCTGGTACTCAAGCTATGTGACATTTTTTACACACCCTAAATTTACTTCCTGGTTCCATGATCCTAGAACTGTATAGATGCATACAATGCTCCTCAAATGTGTACATCTGTACCTCTGTGTCTGTCTGACTGTCCACTAGTCCAAAAGCCTGCTAAAGCCTGCTAACTCGTACCCTGCAAAGAGCTCACAGCAGGGAGACCCCTGCATCAACATCAATTGACTTCAGTGGTATACTCCATGGCTATGTCTACACTAGTGGGTTCTTGCGCAAGAACAGCCATTCTTCCGCAGAGCGTCCACACTGCCCGCTGGCTCTTGCGCAAGAAGATTTACAGTAAAGTGTGGTAAGAGAGGCCTTCTTGCTCAAGAGCTATGCTCTTTTCTAACAAGTGTAAGCTCTCTTGCACAAGAGCTTTTCCGCAAGAGGGCAATGTGGACGTGTGGCAGGAGTTTCTTGCACAAGAAAGCCCTGTGGCTAAAATGGCAATCAGAGCTTTCTTGTTCAAGAGAGCGTCCACTCTGCCAGGGACGCTCTTGCGCAAAAGCACATGGCAGTGTGGACATGTTATTGCGCAAGAGTTCTTGCACAAGAACCTGCCAGTGTAGACATAGCCCACGGATGCAGGGTTCTGCCCAAGACAGCAATCTTGGGCAGTATATCACTTATACTCTGCAGAGGCAGAGAAAACTGTATGAATTTAGCCAAATCTCCTTCTAAATTGCTTTTGTTAAATTGGTGCCATCCCTTTTGTGGACTTTCCTCAATTTGCATAAGAGTGGCTAATATAGACATATATCAGAGGGGTAGCTGTGTTAGTCTGAATCTGCATAAACAACAAGAAGTCCTGTGGCATCTTATAGACTAACAGATTTATTGGAGCATAAGCTGTCATTGGCAAAGACCCACTTCATATAGACATAAATCACCAGTATGATTTAGAATTCAATTGGCACAATTTCTTTGTATAGATCAGGTCTTAAAGCATACCCAATCCTTTTTTTTAATTGAAATGTCATCTTGCTGGGCTTGTGGATTTTTAAGAAATAAGGACAACATTGATGATGATTTCAGACTGCCTGTGAATAGCTGTAACAATGGACAGGCAGTTTTAGCAAACTCAGATAAACAGACCTCATTTCTGGAGCTGTACTACAAGGGATACTTTTAAAATATATAAATGAAGAAGGGGTGGAAACAGAAAGTATGGTTCTGTTCCGGAAAGTGAGTATGAAAATGGAATTTATGGGCTTTCTACATATGTTGTCCATCTGTAATTAGCAGTTCAAATACTCTTAGTTTACAAAATAAATACCAGAGAAACTAAGTGTGACTCTAGCTGCAAGCTCAACTTGGATTTGAAAAAAATCAAGCTGGGTTCATTCTTTTTTGTGCCTTATCACTAGTTATAAAGGTTCTATGGCCCTAACTATGGCCTCAGCTTCACCCATGTGACCTCTTGGCTTGTGGCTTGTGTATTTGATCATGCATTGACTGGTGTAAACATGTCACTATGTTTAGTGGAGGACTTAAAGCCAACTGAGGACTGAAAGAAGGGTGTTCTCAGCAGGAATGTGAATAGGTAACCAGTTAACTGGTTACCTGGAAAGCATCACCATTACCAGTGCTCTGGAGCAGCCCTCCCATCCATGGCTCATTGTGAGCAGAGGACTGCTCTAGCCCTGGGAGGTCCATTGCAAGGTAGGCTGGCAGCCCTGTGGAGCCACTGAGTCAAGGGCAGCAACCCCGTGGGGCCAGGAGCAACAGTCCCAGCAGCTGTATGGGGACAGTGGGGACAGCTCTGTGGGGCCAGGAGCAGCAACCCTGCTGGGCTGTGAGCTGGCAGCCCTGTGGGATCCGGCTTATTCAGTTAACCAGTTAATTGATTAAATGGGATTTTACATCCCTTGCTTTCAGTGGAAGGTTCTATACTGTGAGATTCCCTACCATTGGAGATCTTGACCCTCAACAGCTTTTATGATCTATGAATTAGGAGAACTTCCTTAGGACAGTTAAAGTAGAGGTACAAGTTGTTATGATAGACAAGGTTTGCCTAGTTATTTACCTCAGCTAAAAAGCAAATCTTTTTTTGCAACTAAAATTAATAACAATAATGATCTTTGACAGGGTGTTGGGCTTAGGGGAGCCAGAGCTGACCGAACCCTGAACAGCCGTGGAGAGAGCGGAGGTGCTCTGCATGCGGATTACGGCCCCTCTGCGGCACTGCAGGGGTTGTTCGTGGTTCGTGCGCCATTGCTGGTACAAGCACAGAACTGCCTGGTACAAGCTGGCCGGCAGGGGGAATGGCGCAAGTGCAGGTGTCCGTAGGAGAAAGGCACTGGTTTCAAAAAGCCGGTGCCTGCCTCAAGGCAGGAGGAGAGATGCCCAACAGGGCAGCCAGAGCTCTCCCTTTGTTGGCCGGGAGAGAGATGCCCAGTGGGACCTCAGTAGCTCTCCCGTGGTCAGTGACATGGCGAAAGATGCCCAGCAGGGCAAGAAAAGGGCGCTCGCCAATGAGGAGCAGTGCCGGCACCACTGGAGCGAGACTGGTGGCAGTGCAGATACATGGACCGGACATGGTGCAAGGACCCGACTGGAAGGTAGGAAGCAAGCCAGGATGGGATAAAGGGAACCTGGGGGTTGGTGAGTTGCAGGCTACAGCCCTGCCAACCGAGCAGAAGATAAGAAACAGGCAGAAAGGCCCTGAAGGAGAGGCCTGTTAAACTGGGAGAGACTGACTGGGCCTCTTGGCCCGAAGGGACTTCCCAAGGCCAATGTTATGAGTGCAGGCAGGATGGGCATTCATAGACACTGCCCTTTATGGATTGTTCCTTCAGGCAGCTGGTTACTTCCAAGCATAGGGCGCGACCCCGAGATTGGGCCAAAGTGACCACAAAGGTTCAGGTAGAAGGAACACCTGTGGTAGCCGTAGTGGACTCAGACTGTGGGCAGACTATCATCTGGGCAGATCTGGTCCCGAGTCCTGAACCCGCAATACCACGGTCTTACATCAGCTCAGCAGGAGGACATTAGAGAACTCCTCAATGGGTATGCCACCATTTTATCCACTGTGCTGTAGTGTACCGTTGTGGTAAGCCATAATATAGCCATGATCCCGGGGTGGAAGGTGTGGGATTCGGTCTGCCAGTTATCCCAAAAATGTGGGATACAGTGAGGGAGGAGATACAAACCATGTTATGTCTCGGGGTTATCGAAGAGTCCCATAGCGATTGGAAGAGCTCATTATTGCTAGTACCAAAACCCAATGAAACCATCCACTTCTGTATAGATTTTAGAAAGGTTAATGCCATCTCTCAATTCAATGCCTACCCCATGCCCTGAGTAGACGAGTTATTAGAGCGGTTAGGCAGAGCTCTATATATCTCAACCTTAGATTTAACAAAGGGGTACTGGCAAATCCCCTTGATACCGGCCTCAAAGGAAAAGACAGCCTTTTCTACTCCCTTCGGGTTGTTTCAGCTTAGAACAATGCCTTTCGGGCTACATGGAGCCACAGCAAATTTTCACAGGTTGATGGACCAAGTATTGTGAGAGAATCATTCTTACGCCACAGCATACATTGATGATATCATGGTATATAGTATGACCTGGGATGAACTCCTGCAACACATCAGGGCGGTGCTTCAGTCACTGAAGGAAGTGGGGCTGACAGCTAACCCAGCAAAATGTTATATAGGATAATGGCAGGTTACGTACCTAGGCTACACGGTGGGGGGAGGCACTCTAAGACCATTGGTGAGCAAGGTGCAGGCCCTAATGGAGTATCAAGCCTCTTCTACTAAGAAAAAAGAACTGCCGCACTTAGGACTGGTAAGGTATTACAGAAGGCTTATACCTGTAGAAGCTATTTTATGTTTAGCTAAAAGCTATTTTGTATAACATAAACCATTTTAGCTTTTTGTTTTTGCACGTAGGCTAAAGTAAACTTTTTATTACTTTATGCGCCAGGCTAAGATAAATGTGCTACTGAAATGTGTTAATTGGGCTGGTTTAAAAAGGAGAGGTACTCCCTCGTACCTGTCCGCCATCTTGTTAATAAGGCTTTGTTTTTCCAAATTTAATTAAGAATTTCTGTAATTAAATGCCCTAACGTCAAACTGTTTAGTTAAAAGTATAAAAATACTAAAATTAATTGTATTAAGCAGCTTTACTAGGCCCAACTTTGCTAAAACCACGTTTAGCTCACTTTGCTTTACTAATCAATAAAGCAATCAGTTGTTAGCTGCCTAAACAAAAAAAAGCATGTTTTTGCTTCAACATACCCAATGTTTCGCGACCATTGCAGCCCCGCTTACAGATTTGACAAAGGGGTCTCAACCAAAAAAGGTACAGTGGTCTGAGCACTGCGAGAAGGCATTCCAGACTTTAAAGGACTGTTTGACACAGGACCCGGTGCTAGTACAGTGCCTCCGCAGTTAGACTAGGGGACATATTAGCTCAGGAGGTTAATGGGGAAGAACATCCTGTATTATACGTAAGCCGAAAACTGTTTCCTAGGGAACAAGCTTATGCGACAATGGAGAAGGAGACCTTGGCAGTGAAGTGGGTGGTGGAATCCCTCAGGTACTACCTCCTAGGGAGTTCCTTTCAACTGGTGACGGACCACGCTTCCTTTAAAATGGTTGCAGTCAATGAGAGACACCCCCACTGTGTAGCCTAGGTACGTACTTGGCGCTCTGGCCATACAAATTTGAGGTGACGCATCAGCCAGGGAAGGCTCACAGTAACATGGACTTTTTTTCAAGAACCGTAGAGGACAGGAGGTGATGAGAGAAACTTAATGGTGGGAGTATGTGACGGGGTACCGGGCTTAGAGGAGACAGAGCTGGATGAACCCCATATGGCTGTGGAGAGAGTGGAAGTGCTCAGTGGCTGGACTACAGCCCCTCTGAGGCGCTGCGGAGGTTACTCGCGCACTGCTGCCAGCGCAAGCACAGAACTGCCCATTTCCAGCTGGCTGGCAGAGGGATGGCTCATGTGTAAGCATCTGGAAGAGAAATGTGCTGGTTTCAAAAAGCTGGTGCCTGCCTCAAGGCAGGGGGAGAGATGCCCAGCGAGGCAGCAGTAGCTCTCCTGTGGTCAGCGACATGGCAAGAGATACCCAGCAGGGCAGGAAAAGGGCACCACTGGAGTGAGACCGACTGGAGGGTAGGAAGTGACCCAGGGTGGGATGAAGGGAACCCGGGGGTTGGTGAGTTGCGGGCTACAGACCCACCAACCAAGCAGAAGATCATTATTTCTGCTCTTAGGGTCTCAGGCCGAGACCTGGAGTGGGGGAGGACCCACGTCTCCCTACCCTCCCCAGTCGGTGGAGGTATGCCTCAGCTGTAATTAACCCAGGGGGACTGTATGGATTACAGGTGCGGATATATGTCTGGACACAGGCTAGATAAGCGGGTGTGTGCAGGACCCAGAGGACGGGCCACTGGACTAGCGTTCACCTGCTCACGATAAGGAAAACTGAGGGAATCTGAGTAGGGGGGAAGACGCCACCTCAAGCCCGTAGACTGGGACGTGATCCCAAAACATAAATCTCTCTCTCTCTCTCTCTCTCTCTCTCTCCCTTTATCTATCTATCTATCTATCTATATAAAGTTTCTTGCCACATGACAGATTGATGTCATCCGGCTCTCTCGCAGCAAAAGCAGCCAGAGAGGGGTGTTGGCAAGCATGGGGTGCAGCTCGCTGGTTATTTTTTCCATTAAAGAATTAACATCTTTGTACTCAACAAAGAAAAGAAAGTGCTCTCAAATTACCATGTTTCAAACAGAGTCCACTATGGGACAACAAAACGGACACAAAGCTCCAAAGGAATAAAACACATACACAATCAAACTGGTCTTCTTCAATCCCCATAGCAACACAGGTTTCACCAAGCATCTCAAGCCACCAACAGAATCAGGAGAGACTATGGCATCAACAATAGTGGAACCAGGAAGCTGCAAGATACGGGGCTCGATGAGGTGGAGGGAGAAGGGAAAAAATCCTCATATACTAACATTTCATTTCCCCAAAGCCTGTCTTAACTGAATTTCACACATAGCCCAGAAGGCTCCCTCACAGTGGACAGTTTCTACCTGTCCCTAACCAGCATGAAATCATGATCTGATTCAGCTGAACATCTGGCTTTCTAGAGCACACATACTCCAGAATAAGCCTTCCAACCCCTTCCTTTCATAGCTCAGCTGAAGAAAGCATGGAGTGAGCGGGATATGGGGACTTGGAGAAGGGGCAGGGCAGGAGCAGAGCCTCAGGGTGTTTGTTCAGTTTTCTTCAGTTAGAAAGTTGGCATCTGTCAGGGCTGTTCCCCATGCTGGCATGCTGAGTGCAGAAGGTGAGGGCCTGCAAGAGAACTTAAAGACCTTGCCTCTACAGACACTGGTTACAAAAACTTCCTGCCCCCCAGAATCACAGTACACAGATTTTGGGGAATTGCTGCCAACATTAAGTGATTTTTTTTATCATTAAAAGCTGGGGGCGAACACTTGAAACCAACCCCAGAGGTACCCCAAACTCTTTTGCCTCTAAGAGCTTAAAAAAAGAAAAGAGAAAGACAAGCTGCAGTCTCTACCAGCTGTCCCCTCAGTCTGAGGCATGCAGATACACACAGACTGACAGACCTTCCAGGACACAAGACTCAAATCACCTTTAAAAAAAAAGAGATTTTTATTACAAAACAAAATATAAACTTGATAAAGCATAGTTGGTTGTTAGCTGACACAGAGCAACTAATGAAAACAAATTAAAACAGAGAAAAGTCTCTGGGCACAATGCAAGGTACTAAATGGGGAGGGGAAGCATAGATTCACACAGAGCAGTTCAAACCAAACCACAAAACAAAGAAAAATTACTCTGAACTTGATTAGATTCACTTTTCCTTTTATTTACTTCCAATTTTTCTTTGTTCAGTCCACTTCAACGCCCCAAATTTCTTGGAGGCATAGTAGGCCTGCCTGGGATTAAATCGTTCTGTATCTCTCAACTCCTGGTTTCTCTCTCCCACACAAAGAAAGCAGGCAAGGAATCTAAAGCCAATTCAAATTTCAACACTCTATCTTGATTGGTTCTCCCAGCCCCCTGGGCAACACCTTTGCTAGCTACCTGAGTTTAACCCCTTAGTCAGTACTCCTCGGCTGCATCTAGACTGGCATGATTTTGCGCAAATATTTTTAACAGAAAAGTTTTTCCGTTAAAAGTATTTGCGCAAAAGACTATCTATATTTGCAAGTGCCTTTGCACAAAATATTTGCTTTTCTGCAAAAGCATCCGTGCCCAGTATAGATGCACTTTTGTGAAAGAAAGCTCCAATAGCCATTTTAGCCATGGGGCTTTCTTTCGCAAGAAATTAAGGTGCCTGTCTACACTGGCCCTCTTGCGTAAGTATTCTTGTGCAAGAGGGCTTATCCCTGAGTGGGAGTGTCAAAGTATTTGTGCAAGAAGCACTGATTTCTTACATTAGAACGTCAGTGCTCTTGCGCAAATTCTCACAGCCAGTGTAGACAGGTGGCAAGTTTTTGCACAAAAGCGGCCGCATTTGCGCAAAATCTTGTCAGTCTAGACGCACCCCTCATGTCTATTACAGCATCCCAAGTATGTATCCAAATGAAGAGATTGATAACATTTGAAAAAACATAACTGAAAATTTGTCCCCAAAGCATAAAACCAATGTCTGCTTTCATAATTTTATGACCGTGGAGTGAGGAAAGGGTAAACTCAAAGCAAATGAGCATTGGGTTTCTTCTCTCTGGATTATCGTGCAGGACACTTGTTCTTTTCCTACTGCACTTTTGACTGCATAAAGATTCCTGTATGTAGAAACAAAGAACCTGCTTGACATAACAAGAAAAGAAATTATTGAAGTGTGGAGTAAATGTTATTTTGTGCACTTCCAGTAAATTCCTTTCTATTTTATTGTAAAGTTTGTGTTGAATACAAAACTAAACGATAGTAAAATAATAACAGTAAAAGAAATCTGCAAGCAAAATTCTCAGTGTGAAAATTACTAGAAGTGAAGTTATTTTAAGAAACTGGAAAAAAAGAGTAGGTAAACTTCCTTTGTTTATTTTTCCACCAAAATGCTTAAAAAATGAAGCAACCCAGCTGTTTTACACAATATTAATCACCAAACCCGATAACTGACTTTCTACTCTAAAGTCCTCTTGAATAGGAATGCAAGCTGGCACCAGAAAGTGAGGCAATGAATTTAATGAGGTAGAAGCTAAGCAGAAAGCACAGGGGACTTTCTTGAAATCCAGGCATTACCTCAAATTCAGAGGCCAGCATTTCTCACTCATTTCAACCCAAAAGAACTTGTTAGACTTAGTCCATGGGTAACACTGGTGGATTTGCTGCTGCCCAAACTGTGCAGGTTTATTTGGCTTAGGTGTCAATGTGTTATTGCCAGTTTTGTAACTAGACTGAAGGAAATAACCTCCTCTACCTGGCCTTGGTCCCTTTGTTTACATTCCCAGGAGCCTTGTTTTCTTCCTCCAATGGAATTTAAAACACTGACTGCCTTTTCCACTGGCTACTCTGCAAAGCATGCATAAACCAAGGTGCCTTCTGAATACATGCAGAGAGAGTAACAATAGCAGTTGCCATGGAAGCGGAACATGATGCTTAAGAATGCAGAAAGAGGAATGAAAAGAGAGATAAGAAAACCGGTAGAGATCTATTTAAGAGCATATGGTGATAGGTGTAATGTTAGTGCTTCTAAAATATAATGTGGTAAATCAAATTTACACAGCTGAAAGTACAAAAGTTCATGTTTAACTGAGCTCAGTTTACTTACTCCTAGGAAAGCTTATGGTCACCAGGAGGCTCATTAACATTGATTTTCATAGCTCCCAGTCGGAATTAGTATGTGTCCTTGATATACATGAATATATCCAGGCTTGATATAAATGAAACGATTCCATGTATATTCAGCAGATGCATATTATCTTTTAGTCAAACAATCTTGTTACCTAAAGTGTCTGCACCAAAAATAAAAAATAATGCAGAGATGCATTAATGCTAAAGCAGAACAGCTGATTTTGTTGAAATTGTGAGATCAAAAACAGCCTTTACATCCCCCAAGAAATAGGTATCTTCTGAAAGATCAGATAACATTTTCCTCACTAAATATAACAAATCTATACCTACTTACTATAGTTATGCAAACTATGTACTATGTACTTACCGCAGAAAAAGTTCTATGTATCTGGACAATATATTGCCTTTATTTTCACCTCACAAACACTATTCTCTTTTACAGGTTTGTGGTCAATTGGTTGTTTGATTTTTGACCAGAACCTCTTGACTTTCAATGAGCCTTTTCTTACATGAAAGAATCTGTGTCTAAGTGAGCACATTTTAAAGACTACAAGAACTCTGCATTCACATATTCAGAACAAATCGGCTGTAGCAACTTGACTAAACAATAAGGTGACCTTGTTACATATTTTTCCTTCCATACTCCCACATTGTTTTTCTAGTCTAATTAATCCCTTCAGCAAGTAAATCACCCTTTAGTTTTACCACTCTTATGCAATGCATCTTGTCTCTATTAACATCTACATTTTCACACTGAAACTTGTAACCTTGTTTGATTTGTGAAACAAAGCTGGAGCTGTTGCATAGTTTTCTCTGGACTTTAAAAATTCATTTCAAAGTGATTTCTCATCTATGTCTACAGAAATCTCTGTGTGTGTGTGTCATTTGGTCACAGATGGGTGGGGGAAGGAATTTAAGGTGAATTAAACAAAGAAAGCTTCAATATTACATTATGCCAGTACATTACACTATGTCAACCACAAAACAAAAATGTGCAATTTGATGCCTAGCCTAGACACCCAAGTTTGGAAAGTTAATTGTAGTCTTTAAAGCCTGCAACTGATTTGTTATTTTGTAACCACTTATTTCCAGCATCTTCTCTCACCATCTCCTGAATCTTTCATTTTGGATTTATTCTTGTTTTCACTATCAATAAATCTTAGTGACAAGCTGGTGTGTATACTCTTCCTTTGGGGCCAGCAGGCCTCATATTTCTGTGAAAGTTCAGTGGATAAGGGCCAGGGCCAGTGCTTAATTTTTAATGAAAGAGATGCCTGAACTCAAGCAGGATTTTCTTACATTCATAACAGATGCCACAAGCCCAGAGATGCTGGAGCTATGAACTACCAAGTCTAGTGATCCCTGGGATCATCCTGGCAAGCCCATGCACAAATTAAGCACTAGCCTGGACAGTACAGGACTCAAGGTCTGATGTGTGCTATTCTCTACCCTTTAAAGAGGCAATAAGGAAGCCAGTGCTTGGGCTACCAGGGGCTTCTGGTTTCAAGGAGCTGAGCCACAGCAAGCTCAGATAAGACATTTTCAGGTAGTGGTTGTGTAACCAGCTGAGGAATGAACTTAGACAAAGGGCCAAGTGGAGCCGAAGCTTGCTTATTAGTACAGATTCTTAAGGGTACGGTGGTACACACATCACATTCATACTATCAGTCTGGAGGCAAGCTACATGTATGGCATAGATTACTTCCGAGTTCACAGGCAGCTGGAGCTGGGCAGACATCAGCTTCATGGAGATCGACCGTGAGGCGACAAAAATCCCTGAGTCCCTCCAGATCCATGGGAGGGCCTTACTGCCTCTAGTTCAATCCCGAGGTTTGCATGTTATTACATCTCTTCCAAAAGGAGATTCCCACCTGGCCGCTTGTCACGCTAATTTATGCACTTTGCAGGGTCCCCTTTCTTGCCTGAAAAGGTTATAAATGTGAGACTGCCTTATGATTGGGTGTTTCTCATTCATACTTCCTCACTCATTCAATGAATTACATGTATATTCATAAGGGTGGATATAATTAATTCTACTTAAACAATGTAGCTTCTAAGCAAGCGCCTGGCCTTAGGGTTTTGACATAACAGGAAACTACTTAAACCACATTTGCTTGTCTAACAGAAATTGTCTAAACTGCATTTGCTTAACAGGAACTAGTCAAGCTCTAACTGAGAGAACTAGAAATACAAGAAAACGGGGAAGGAACAAGAATTTGTGTCCAGCCAGCCACACTCCAATGGGGTGGGGGAGGGCCTTGTGTCTAGCTGGCCATGGTGGTATGGTGGGTTACACTCCTGGGTACCCTGGGAGAGCATAACACTGCTTGCATAACAGCCCACTTCTGCATGTCTTGATAAAAGAGCTATTAAATTTGATATATTACTGCTTCTTCTTCCCTCTTTTTGCTAATTCATTCTATTAATTGAATTTTAAGAGATCATGTTATAATTTATGTAGTTACCATGGTGATAAGTAGATACCCCTAACATTTTATAGTTTTAACAAAGATGAATACCTGAGGTGTTTCCTTTTGCTTCTTAGCACATATTATAGGCAATACCTTGAATAATCCAAATTACGAAGTTATCTTATTGTAGATACTTATGATCAAAACATTTCAGACACACCCTTAAGCAGAGTTTTACCTCCTTCAGTATAAATATTGATAACTTTGAAGACGTAGCTAAAGACATACCTTAATGGAAAGCAACTATAAATAAAGGTAATAAATGCAGAACACAGATACAAAGAGCTGATCACAAAAATGGCCAAGTGTCATTCCTTGGAGATGCACATTCTTGTGCAAAATTTGTGGACCAGACAGATAATTACCTATGTAGTGACTGACTACACAGCCACATAAGAACACACTGATGCTGTGATAACATCAGATACAACAGATATCCTACATTTATGATTGGATTCTAGTATTACTTATACTAGATTTATGCCATTGATTTCAGTAGAATTATGCTCTGATCTACACCAACGTATGAGTATTTACTTAACTGTGTCAAGTTTGAGGGTCACCAGTGTGGACAGTTCAGAAATACTGAAAATAAATGGAAAAACAAATATAATTTATTTCTATTTTGAATTGTCATATGCCTTTTTTGGACAGCTTTTCATGATAACATCCATTGACAAGTCACATTTTCAGAAGAGATTAAAACACAGGTTGAACCTCCTAAATCCAGGATTAGACCAAAGATTCCTAGTGTCCAGGAGTGGGAGCTGGCCAGGAGTCCAGTGAGTGGGAGCCCCAGCCAGGGCTGGCAGAAGTGGGCCAGCAGCAGTTATTGAGCCTGGCCCTGGAGAGACCCACACCAGGTCAGGAGAAGTGGGGCCAGTAGTAGCAAGGGAGCCCAAGGAAGTGGCTGAAAAGTGCCAACCTCAGGGAGCCCCATGTGGTGCCAGCAGAGGGCTGGTTGCAGCTGCGGAGCCCCAGTGTTGGGGAGCCCCATGTTGGACTGGGGCTGGTGATGGCCTGGGAACCCCAGCCTCAAAGAGCTCCAGCACAGCTGATGACAAGGGGCCAGAGTCTGACCCAAAAGTATGGCTGCAGCAGCCAGAGCCAGATGCAAATTGGCCAGGGCTAAAAGCAGAGTCAGCAACAAAGAGAAGTGAAGGGCTGAGAGGCCAGTGGCCTGGTCAAGCAAATTCCCTCATTCGCAACTGGTCAGGTCCTGAGGGTGCTGGATGAGGGAAGTCCAATTGATAGTTTCACTGAAAGTCAACAGGAGTTAATTTCTTAAGTGCCTCAGTCATTATTGAAAAGTGAGACTTGTAAATTATTTAGTTACTTTTGAAAATTTCACTCTAATT
Organism: Pelodiscus sinensis; assembly: GCF_052426305.1. Taxonomy (NCBI): domain Eukaryota; kingdom Metazoa; phylum Chordata; order Testudines; family Trionychidae; genus Pelodiscus; species Pelodiscus sinensis. The sequence goes on from NC_143053.1 coordinate 92,985,762, forward strand.
TTTCTCTAACTCCTTTTTTGTTATTTGTTGGGCCATAAAATGGACATTATTTCTGCAGGAGTCACAAATAGGAGGAGGATTAATACTGCCCATCACCTTCTAACAATATCCTTGAAATATCAGCAACGATAAAAATTTACTGCCAAGATTCTTTCCAGATCTTTTATATGTTGAGATTTCAGAAGAGCAGATATCTGCTGTCATAAGCAGGAACTGATGGTTTCATCAGTGATGACGTGAAAATTTAGACACCCACAGCAGTGCAATACGAGATTGTATTGCCTCCCAATGAGTCAGCAGATAAACCTCCTAAGTACTCAAGCTCTTTCCATAGATTACACTTTAGAAATAATTATCTTCCAGCTATACTACCTCAGACAGGACTGGTTAATATATTGAGGGTCTTTGTGAAGAATGCATTCAGGGGCTGCATGGCAGTGATCTGATGGGATAGAATCTAGGGGGGATGTTAGCTTGTTTAGGCAATCATGGCCAGCGGATAGGTTAATATAGTTGGCCATGCTTGAAAAATGAGTTTGGTAGAGAGCCACAGACCCAGGCTTTGTGGATGAAACTAGGAAGAAAGTGAATAGGGAAGTCATTAGGATAATCATGTAGTCAGTGAATTCAATGGTCCAGCACAGGAACACCCATTAAAAATGTCCTGAAATTCTTCCACAATGAGTGCATACACCCCACATGGTGTTGCTGATACATGGCTTCAGAATGTGATGGCCTGGATAGAGCCAGGATTGTGATACCAGGCAGAATGACTGGCAGGGGAGGGCAGATGGAGGCCCACCAAGCTAATCTCTAGAACACCCTGTGGCCAGTTTCCAGTGCATTCCCCACAGGTAAAAAAACCTGGGATTCTGTGGATGGTGCTTGTGCTTGTGGAATAGGATGGGATCCTGGCTTGTAATCTTCTGAGGCTAAGGTCTGATATTATGGTATTTGTGAGCTGAGGTCCCTACCTTTCTGCACTCTCTGTACACTCAAGGCAAGGAAAGTGGTAGCACTAAGAGCAAGATAACTCTGGATAAGACTGGAAAAGGGCAAATCATAGAAATCATAGAATACTAGGACTGGAAGGGACCTCAAGAGGTCATCGAGTCCAGTTCCCTTCCCTCATGGCAGGAACAAATACTGTCTAGACCGTCCCTGATAGACATTTATCTAACCTACTCTTAAATACCTCCAGAGATGGGGATTCCACAACCTCCCTGGGCAATTTATTCCACTGTCTGACTACTCTGACAGTTAGGAACTTTTTCCTAATGTCCAACCTAAAACTCCCTTGTTGCAGTTTAAGCCCATTGCTGCTTGCTCTATCCTCAGAGGCCAAGATGAACAAGTTTTCTCCCTCCTCCTTATGAAACCCTTTTAGATACCTGAAAACTGCTATCATGTCCCCCCCCTTCAATCTTTTCTTTTCTAAACTAAACAAACCCAATTCCTTCAGTCTTCCCTCATAGGTCATGTTCTCTAGACCTTTAATCATTCGCATTGCTCTTCTCTGGATCCTCTCCAATTTCTCCACATCTTTCTTGAAATGCAGTACCCAGAACTGGACACAATACTCCAACTGAGGCCTACCCAGTGCAGAGTAGAGCGGAAGAATGACTTCTCATATCTTGCTCACAACACTCCTGTTAATGAATCCCAGAATCATGGTTGCTTTGTTTGCAGCAGTTGACTGTTGACTCATATTTATCTTGTGGCCCACTATGACCCCTAGATCCCTTTCTGTATACTCCTTCTTATATAGTCACTTCCCATTTTGTATGTGTGAAACTGATTGTTCCTTCCTAAGTGGAGTACTTTGCATTTGTCCTTATTAAACTTCTTTTTTGACAAAATCTGATTCTGGGCACCACATTTCAAGAAAGATGTGGAGGAATTGGAGAAGGTCCAGAGAAGAGCAGCAAAAATAATTAAAGATCTAGAGAACATGAGCTATGAGGGAAGACTGAAAGAATTGGACTTGTTAGGTTGAAAAAGAGATGTCTGAGAGGGGACATGATAGCAGTTTTTAAATATATAAAAGGGGGTCACAGGGAGGAGGGACAAAAATTGTTCTCCTTAGCCTCTGATGGTAGGGCGAGAGGCAATGAGCTTAAACTGCAGCATGAGAGGTTAAGGATCAACATTAGGGAAAAAATTCCTAACTATCAGGGTGGTTAAACACTGGAATAAGTTGCCTAAGGAGGTTGTAGAATCTTCGTCACTTGAGATAATTAAGAGTAGGTTGTCGAGACATCTGTCAGGGATGATCTAGATTGTGATTGGTTCTGCTGTGAAGGCTGGGCACTGGATTTGATGATCTCTCAAGGTCCCTTCCAGTTCTAGTGTTCTGTGGTTCTATGATTACCAGGGGAAAAGACTGTGAAGATCTTACCCAATGTTATATGATACGAGCTCTCTATTCATAGGTGACGTGTGGTAGCAATCAAGAAATGCATCCCCTCCCCCCTTGTCTCCTGCCAAAATTTGAATTGCTAAATCATGTGTCCACCCATGCCACCTCCCTGCTCCTCTGGGTGTCCTCCTGTACTCCCCCCGCCCCCAGCAGGCACTAGTTGCCTGTGCCTCTACTCCCTTCACTGAAATCAAGTAAAGAGCTGGTTTAGGAGAGAATGATGTGTAGGTTCATACCTTTCCTGTGGTAACAAAACTTGTGACCTGCTGCTTAAAATTCATCCATATGTCCATCCTTATTTCACTGCTGTGTCCACATCCAAAGCTTTTTGGATGGCTTATACACTTCCATAGGTGGAAACATATTTGTGTAGATCCTAAAAACTTAGGAGTGTGACTCTTGTGATGTGAGCCTCAGCATAAAAGGGACTTTTCTTTTTTTGGTGGATGAAACCTTACTTTGAGTTAGGAGAACATGTGATATATTTGGTGAACTGAGTACATCACCAACATTAGAATAAAATTATTAAACCTAAGAGTTTTTATGGAAATAATTGAATATATGTTGTGGGGGAGCTCGGGCTGTGCCCCCTCAGTCCTACACTTCCTGGCAGGTTTTTGTATGCCTCAGAAGCTCGTAGTGACTCTACGACTGACTCTTATGTTTCTCTGAGGTGAGGATATCCCACTTCATGAGCCATTTTCATCATAGGCCAGTGTCTAGTTTGGAGGGGAAAACTCCTCTACGGTCCAAAGGTTCTTTACCCCTGTTGTCAGCTCATTGGCCAGGGGAAAGGATGGGGGGAACCCAGTCCCATTCACTTACTCTGGGTTCCAGCCAAGGGCCCCATGTGGCAGCCACTAGTGGGGCTTTTGCCCTTATCTCCACTGAATAGAAGCCCCTCCCTGGGCCACTTCCCCAACTGTTCCCTCAGTACCTCCTACCTAGATCTTGGAGAAAAATCCCTTCTGATCACAGCCTGCCATTTTTGCCTCCACTCTGGGCTTCCTCTTCTCCAGTCCATCTCTCTTCTCCTTCCCCTGCCTTGCCTGAGGGGAAACCTTTTATCATGGGCCAAGAGGCCTTAACTGGTGGCAGGTGTTCCATTAGGCTGGCTGCAGGCTGGCTTCCTACTAAGTTTCTAGTGCCTGCCTGACCTGATGGCTGAGCAGCAGTCTCTGGCAGCCTATTCAGGGAACATAAATCCACACCCCCAAACAATGTGCTTATGTTTAAAAGTAGCCAGATACAACTTCCAGTGGGTATAACAAAGTCAGATTCCCTCTTTAAAAATACAGTAATGTTGTCAATTTAACCATCACCCTCCTTTTTAAAAAGTGATACAATTATAGGACCCATTTGATTAATATTGCAATTACTGTTTATGATGTGTGGAATCAATGGTGTGTAAAATCAATGCTAACTTAATAGATGAAACACAGAAGCCATTTAACTGTATCTCATGGTGCTTAATGTTCCTAGCATATTTATGTGACAGATTTGCATAATGACTCGTTTAAACAAAAGCAACCTTTTCTTTTCCTAATTGAATCTGGTAACTTTATTTGGTAAATCTCCATAGATTTGTTTTGGGGCTTTAATATATAAAGTTAATATGCTGATTAGCAAACAGTTGAAAGGGCTCACAAAAATATGTATAAATGCTTGCATATCATATATCTGCTAAGTTTACAGAGTGAAGGCATGCAAATTCATTAATAATAATGGAAGCTAGGCACCTAATTCCCTATATAGAGAACTCAAATTACCAAACACTTTTTGTTTAATTAAAAATAAACTTTAATATAAAAATACTTTCATCCCAGTTTCACCAAAGTAGTTTTCTTTAATCTATATGTCTACTCTAGGGGATAAGTTTGAATTAAGATACGCAACTCCAGATATCTTAATTGTGTTGCTGGAATCAAAGTATCTTAACTCAAATTTTGATGCCATCCACCCTGCAGGAAGTTGAAGGGCACACTGTCCTTTTGACTTTCCTTACTCCTCACAGAAGCATGATTACCAGCATTGACGGGAGTGCCCTCTCACTTCAAATTAGTGTGTCTTCTTTAGACCCACTAATTTGAACCCCAGAAGATCGACTGCTGCAGCTTCAATCTCATCTGTAGTGTAGACATGGCCTAAGAAATGAGCTGTGTATCTATTCTTCAAGACAGGATATTAAAAATTTATCTTCCAGTCTTGTTAAGGCCCTGAAAGAGCAAGACGTGTTAAAGAGAACATCAAATTTACATATGTGATATTGTTCCATTGAAACCTTTGCTGAATAGGGATATGTTAAAATACTCATCTAAGGATTTTTCTGAATATTGGCCTCTATAACCTCACAATTGTATGTTTCATTATGCATTTTCTTTCAATTCTTCAGTTTCACAAAAAGGTGACCTGAAGCTATATGGTCAATTTCCAAATATGTGAGAACCTAAACATGGTCTGTTATTTTCAGTCATCATCTTTGTATGATGCATGAAATCCCACCAATAACTTTAAATGTAGTTTTCCATCAGCAAGAAGGGAGAAATAAGTAGAATATGGCTTACTAGCAAATACTTTTGCTGAACCATAAAAAAAAATCCTGAAAAATGCTTAATCTGGGTTTTTCCCCAATATTTTTTTTATTTAAGCTAAAGTTTCTGAGTAGACAAGAGGAAAGGGAAGGGAAATAATGGATCACAATGAAAGGAGGAAGTAGTAAGGACAATAATGGAAAATAAGTTTTTCTTCTCTTTGTTTTTTTAAAGTCAAACTAAATCATGCATTAATTGGGTTCTGTACCACACACACTTCCTTCTGCACCTTCTACTCAACATATCATTGTCAGACTCCTTATATAGACCACCAAATCAAGAATCTTCTATGTCAATTTGCTTGTAACAATTTACTAATACACTGAGCCCTGAATTCTATTATTAATTAGACCAGTGATTCTCTCATCTGTGTCACTGAGCATTCTTCCTTCTGGTCAGACACAAAAGAAAATGTTCCTAGAGTACATATTACCAGGGTCCCTAGATCTTCTGCAGCCAGAAGTCTTGGTCTCATGAGAAGTTATTGCTGCTCTTAACCTGTTTGTTCCTACTGCTATTCCTGATTTTAAAACTTTTAATCCCCTTTTTAAATGAAAATTGATGGTACAACAATGGCATTCAATGGGAAACAGACACATTGTGGTGCTCCTGAAAATTCATACCCCTAAATGCTTTCAGAGGAGTCTGAATCATGTGCTCTGAATCAAGATAATACTTTCTAAAATGTTTATCCCAGTGTATATCTTGTTTTAAAAACGCTGAGGCTATGTCTACACTACGTGGAAGATTGATGCTGTCACAGTTAATCTTTCGGGGTCTGAATTAGCAGGTCTAAGTGAAGAGCCGCTATTTTGAAGTAAGAGAGCACTCTTGTCAGCATCAGTAGTCCTGCTCCTCACAAGGAGTAAAGAAATTCAACCCATTGACCTTCCCTCTGTGTGGACGGCCTGAAAATATGATTTAAGATACATTGATTCCAGCTATACTGGAGTTGCATGTCTTAAATTGACTTTCCCCTTTAGGTTAGACCAGGCCTAAGTAAATCTGAAATGTCTTCTCTTACCAGGGGTTGTGTGTGTAAATCTAACCTGTATTGAGAATTCATTACAGTCCTTTATTTATAAAGGACTTATGCTAACTAGAAGCCAGGCCTTGCAGTAATTTGCTCATGGTAGAAAGTTCTGCTAGTAGTACAGGAACTGACTGCTTTGAGATTGTTTAAAATAGTTAAGTGTTTGCAGTGCTGGACCCTGGAGTAGTATTTCACTTCCTTGAGAATTTACTCTTCTTTTCCCCCTGGTACTGTAAATAGATTTGCATTACTTTTGCTTTAAAAAAAAGAAAAGATGCCAACTAAAGAAAAAACAAGTGGGAATGATAGGCTCTCTAGGGCTAAGGCAGACACTCTAGAAATTAGCGTACAGTGTTTCAAACACAAATGTCAGTTAAGATGAATAAAAATTAATGATTTTGGAAGAAGTTCTTATTTCCTTGGGTACATGTGTTTGTTACGTTTTCTTACCACGAACATGTTAAAAGTAAAACCACGTGAATTTTCACAACAAAGCATCTGTGTCAAGCCTGGACAAAAATCTGTTTGTAATGAGCCTTTAGAGTTGGACATGGTGGAAAAGAGATCACTGAAGACTGACCCTGCAAGCAAATCACCTGAATCTATTCTATGCCACTTTGGCTTCTACAGTACTAAAATAAAATAAATGGATTGAACTCCCCCGCTCCCCTTAGCTCAAAGACAAGAGTAGAGAATTTCTTTGCTGTCACTCAGATAAAGGGGTATATAGCTACTTTTCTTCTTCTTCTTTTCTCACAAAGATAAGGATTGACAACAAATGAATCCTTTTTATTCCAAGAGAGATAAGAAATGAGAAAAATGTAGGGGTATTCCATGTGTTAAGAGCAAGCCAGTTATATCAAAATAAAACAGGCTCACTATTCCAATGTCCCTGTCAATCTCGTGGCACAAGAGTTCAGGGACGTTTCAGAATAGCACTTCATTTTAAAATTTGGTGCCGTGTAAATTTCAAAATAAGCTATTTCAAACTTACCTCAAAATAAGCTACGCAGTTTGCATAGCGCAAATTGCATAGCTTTTTTTGAGGCAAGGATGCAGTGTAGATGCACTCTAGATGAAAATCTACATCCACTTCACTCCTCTCCTTAATTAAAGCAATTCTAAAAAGAGTATAAATGATTGAATAGAAGAAAAGGAGAAAATAAAATTGTAAAGCTTGTTTTTTAAGTTTATTTGTTTTTTTATAGGTTCTTGGGGAGTTATTAACCCTTCCACTCCATATACCCACCAGAAAAAGTTTGAAAACCAAAATATACCCACATGATCCTTACTACAAAAACTATGAAAGTTCCTAGTCTCTAGCAGCACTAGCCATATGCAAGTTCATCCAGCTAAAACATACTATAGCATGCAGGAGAAGAGACTTGCAACATTTCCAGAGTAGAATTACCAGTAATGTTGTTTCTTTGAAAAAAGAATCTACATTGTTTGAATAAAAGAATGAAATTCTTCTTCTGAAAGAGCTTTATTATTGCACAAAGAAATTTAATTTACTTTTCCATGGCCTCTGCTACTTTAAATTGTCCTGATTTATGATGATCTGTTTACAGTACACTCCAAACTATGAGCATACTTATGATAAATCTGTTCCTCTTTGAACAGTGCATCATGATCTACAAATGGAAAGTGCTGGTAGCTATTTAAGTGCTGAATACTATTATTGTTATTTATTTGTATTGTACTTGCTGGGTGGTTCCACTCAAGAGCCTTCCCTTTGTACTAGACACTGTGAATACACATTCTAGCTGACTTTCCGAGTCTCAAAGAACTTACATGCTAGCTGATCACCTTGCATTGTTCAAAATACGCTGAGACAAAATTACATGACAGCTGTCCCAGTGGAACCGCCTCAAAAACAAGCCCCAGTTCAGCAAATCACTTAAACTGATGCTTAGTTTTTAAAATGTATTGAGACTTAAAAACATGCTTCAATGTTTTGTTACGTTCAGATCATAATAAGACTCTCCAATATGTCTACACTACCCTCCTAGTTCAAACTAGGAGGGTAATGTAGGCATACCGCACTTGCAAATGAAGCCCGGGATTTGAATTTCCCGGGCTTCATTTGCATAAGCGGGGAGCCGCCATTTTTAAAACCCCGCTGGTTTGAACCCCGTACAGTGCGGCTACACGGGGCACGAACTAGGTAGTTCGAACTAGGTTTCCTAGTTCGAACTACCGTTACTCCTCGTGAAATGATGGAGGACTTCTTACTCTGACTCCTGTAGCCCTCATTGTATGAGGAATAAGGGAAGTCGGAGGAAGAGTGCTCTATTTTGAAATAAGTGCTGTGTAGATGCTCCCAATTTCAAAATAAGCTACACAGTTGACGTAGTTCAATTTGTGTAACTCATTTTGAGTTAAGCCCTGCTGTCTAGGTGCATCCTCAGATTCGTGAAGGGAAAGAAAAAGAAACAGATAGTAGGGGAACAGAGACGAGCTAATTCAGTCATGGTGTGTGGTTAACAAGTGCGAATACCTAAACTAGACAATTATTTATGGTAAAGAGCAAGCCATTCCCAATATCTATTCAGACCCATTCTGACCGTGTCAGATTTGCATATGAATTCCAAATCAGCAGGTTCGCGTTGCAGCCTGATTTTTTTTTTTCGTCTTCTTCTTGAGGATGGCAACCTGCAAGTCTGCAACTCTGTTCGGAGAGGTTAAAATGTTCTCCCACTGTTTTTGGTATGTCACCCTTCCTGATATCTGATTTGCGTCCATTTATTCTGTTGTACAGAAAAAGTCAGGTTTGTCTGATGTACATGACAGAGGGACATTTGATGGTATGGCTGATATGTTATGTCTTTTGATGGTGTACCTGGGATAGATATGTGGACAGAGTTGGCAACAGGATTTGTTGCAGGGATTGGTTCTTGGGTGATGAGGTGCAGTCACAGACGACCCCTCGGGGGTGACTCCCGGGGTGCTGACACGGCCACTGCCACTCATCTTCCCACTCACTGGGGCTCCTCACTGCCCAGTCCTCCTGGGCCAGCTCCATTGGTCTTCCCCAGCTAAGGCCCCAAGCTGAAATCCCTGCCCTACCAAGAAGCAATACAGACACTTAAGCTCATCAGGTCTGAGGAGAGTGCAATTTAGTGCCCAGCTTCCTGGAATACCACTCCCCAAATGGGATCAAACCCCAAAGAATTAGGTAAGCTACAATGAAAGGGGAAATGTGCACACTGGTGGCCCACCCCAGTAACAATTACTTACATTGGGTTTGATAGAAAATAAAAAGTATTTTATTAAGTAGAAGCAGTAGGATTTAAGTGATAATAGGTGAGAAGAGGCAGAGCAAAGTAGGTTACAAATCAAAAGAAATAAAAACTCTTGGCTAATTCTGTTGTACAGAAAAACTTTTCAAACTCACTGTGGCAGTTTGTCCATCATGGAGCGCTCCTGCATCAGCAGGTGGGCCTCCAAGACCCCTGCCTACTCCTATACCCACACCCCAGATCCCATGTCCAAATTAGTTCATATTGTCCTAGTAGTCTAATACGCCACCGGATGCCAGTGACTCAGGTTGTTGGAGAGTCTGTTATCTCCCCCAAGGGTGGACCCAGGCCCTCCCTCTCCACTGGATCCCAGCTCAGGGCCCTAAAGGGTAAGGGCTTATCTGCCCCTACCCAGCTGATGGGATCCCTCCTCAAAACTCGTCATCCCACAGGCACCAATACAGCCCTGCCCTGGGCTGCTTCCTGTCCTCTCCCCCATCCTTAGAGGTACACCCTCTCTACCGGTCTGGAGTACTGTCTGTGTCTTCCTTCTGAGTGATTGTTTCTTGGTGGTTGATCTCTGGCTTTTCTGGTCCAGGGAGGGAGATGATCCCTCTGCCTCTCCCCCAATGCCCTGTTCCACCCCCCTCTCCGGCGGTAGTGGTTATGTCTGCATCCTGATGTCGACTGGAGACCTGCCCCCTGGTCCGCGCCCTGCCCCCCTGCATCAGTGCTGCACACAGGCAGCTGATCTGTGGGAGATGCAGCACTTCCTCCCTGCTGGCGGCGTTCTGCTCTTTCACTTGGCAAGTGGTTGGGGCGGCACCCCAGCCCATCGCACTCACCCTAAAACCTCTTTTCCAGCTGCCCCTCCAAACCAAGACATAAGGGCAAAAGAGGTTGTTCAACAGTTGCTCAAGACTTAGAGTGTAACACTGTCCATGCCTCTCATTCACACATTTGAAACCCACCAAATATTCCCCACTCCATGGCTGTGTCTACACTGCACCCCTTTTCCGGAAAAGGGATGCAGATTAGACCAGTCGGAATTGCAAATCCACAGGGGATTTAAATATCCCCCACGGCATTTGCATTTACATGGCTGCCGCTTTTTTCCGGCTTGGGGATAAGCCGGAGAAAAGCGCCAGTCTAGACGTGATTCTCTGGAAAATAAGTAGGAATAAAAGATCCTCCGGAAAAGGGCTTATTTTCTGGAGAATCACGTCTAGACTGTCTCTTTTCTCCGGGTTATCCCCAAGCCGGAAAAAAGCGGCAGGCATGTAAATGCAAATGCTGTGGGGGATTTTTAAATCCCCTGCGGATTTGCAATTGCGATGTGTCTCATTAGCATCCCTTTTCCGGAAAGGGATGCCAATGTAGACACAGCCCAGATGTGTAATTTTACACACAAAAATGATATATACATCAAAATAAGTTAAACAGAACCATGAAATGAAGATTGATAGGTTACATGAAATAATTTGCTCAAAGCATCTTTGAGTTATGTAAATACTTGTCCACAAGTCCATTTCACAAAGCATGATAGGGGAGGATCCTTCACAGTGTCTGTTGTTGCGTATGTTGCTGGTGGTGAGAGTGGGTACGTCTAGACTACATGGCTCCATCGACAGAGCCATGTAAACTAGTTTACCTGGAAGAGTCAATGAAGTGGGGATTTAAATAATAATAAAAATGGCCGCAGCGGAGCCATGTAGTATAGACGTACCCTATGTGTTTCAGGCTGGAGGACTGTCTGTATCAGAGGAGCCATGTTAGTCTGTTTCAGTAAAAAACAACAAGGAGTTCTGTGGCATTTTAAAGACTAACAATTTTATTATGGCACAAGTGTTCATGAGTTGCAACTCACTTCATCAGATGCATGAAAGGGAAAGAAAAAGAAAGAGAGAGCATTTCTGATTTCTTTTAAAAAAAAACAAGCCAGGAGGAAAAAAATTCCACCAAACACTGGGGTGATTTATGATTCCATAAGGCCTGAACTGAAAAATGTCAGTTCAGACTTGAAGTCACTAAAAATTAGAGCTTCCTGATCCAGGGCTTTAATTTGGCCAGTTGTAGAGACAGGTCAAGTGCTAAGTTTGCATTCACACAAGAACTCCTCCAAAGCATTACAATATTTGAATTGGGTATTTGGCTTTAAGATTACAAACTGGAAATATTCTTGTGTCAGAACCATGTGAAACTCTCTCTGTTGCATGGTTGAAAATGTGCACCTATGAAAAACAGCACTTTTTGGTTTTATTCATGAAGATTCATTTGAACCTAAAATTTAAAGTGAAATTTGGAAAAGTAGGTGAAGGGACATGATTGCACAGATCAAAACTCAAGATAACATAGATATGAACTCCCGCAAATTTAAATCACGATTTTTGACCGTCACAGTGTATAACGATTGCCTGACAAGTACAAACCTTGAGAAAGATGGAGACAGTTTAGGGTTTCCCCGAATACAATTTTGAATCATTTGACATATGTTATGCTATAGAAATAAAATGTGAAATATGAGTACGTATTTCTCTGAAATTGGAGATACTCTGCTTCTTCAAGAATACTTGAACTGTTTTGTTCCTTTATCAGCCAGGCCATGCCATTAAGGCCCTTAGCTCAGACTGACCACATGAAATAGACATTCTCTCTTAAGCTACATCTACTCTGCAGCGCTACTTTACATCTTTTGAGTGCTCCTGTTATTTCTATAATAAGTTCGCTATTCCGACATCTCTGTAAACCTCATTCCACAAGGAGTAAGGGACCTTTTGGAATAGCAATTTATTTTGAAATAAGTTCTATGTAGACAGCACCAAATTTCAAATTTCAAAATAACATCAAAATAAGCTACACAATTTGCATAGCTCAAATTGTGTATCTTATTTCGACCTAGGGTGCAGTGTAGATGCACCCTTGTAGGGCATCTTGAACAGGCAGGGTGTCTCCCAAAAATGAAATCTCTAGGGTCATCACTTCTGAGAATGCATCTTGTGCCTCATTCACTGCCACCTGTAACTAAACATTTCTGTTGTGTGTTCAAAGCGCCACGATTTTTCTTTTCTCTACAGGTTGTTTAGTTTGAGTGCCAAGACACAGCAAAATATTAAAATTTATCCCCTAGCTTTATTAAAGTTAATTTATAGCTTAAGGATCTGCACATCTTTATTTTCTAACTATATGATTAAACTTTGTGAACTTGTAAAGACTGACAAAAATAAAAGCTGTTTTTGTGCAGATTTGGCATTGCAGATGTCTCCAAGTGAGAAATTAGCTTTGATGTTACTGACTCAAATGCATGAATACATCTTTCTTTCCAGAGAAACAATATTTACATATGCTACAAAAGAAAAATTCTACTTAAATTATATTAAGGCTGTCACACAAATGTATGGAGGGCCAGGTGGGTAATTTAGATGAAAGACTATATTTCAGTCTTAAATCATAGTTAATCATACCTTGCTATTCCTACCACTGCCATGGCAAATAACCAAGGATATAGATGAGCTGTTAATTTTTGTATATGTGTATGCATAATGTGCAGCTAAGAACATGATTTTTCACCAAGTTCTTATGCAATCTAGCATTTGTAACAAGGTAAAAAGAAATTTAAAGTTAACGTAAATTTAATTAAAATTCTCAACCATTTTTTTCCAGGAAATTTATGTCTGCATGCTTCTTTGAACTTTGATTTCACTTATACAAGGAAAGGAAGTACAGTAGTGAAATAATGTACAATCCTGGTGTTTAGTCTTGTGGAAAAAATTGAAAGGATTGATTAGGTTTGTGCATACTGTCTCTATTCTGCATTTATTATAGCTATTTCAGAAAAAGCAGAGCAAAGGTGGTAATCAGATTTTGTCAAAAACAAAACTAGGTACAAGGATAAGAAAGAAAGACCTGATCTGGCTCCAGATATTACACCCCTCCCATGACTGAAAATTAGTGATTCAGTGGAAGTGAATTAAAGCACAAGAAAAAGAAATAAGGTGTTCTCAGGGATCAATTTACCAGTAGCAATTATGCCATTAGGGGGGAAAAACTCCTCTAATGCATTATTTTCATTATCATGAGTCTTGAAAGGAAAAAAATCTTCTCTATGGAAGAAAATCATAAAGAAGGTTTTCAAAGGCTTTGAAAAATTATCAGTGAGGCACAGAACAGAAGAAATAACACATTTAAGGTGCATTCTGATCTAACATAAGACTGTGACCCTTTGCTGGCAAATAGTGGATTAAGTGTATCTGGGGCCTGTATCTAATGCAGTGCTTCTCAAAGTTTTTGGCCCATGGACCACCTCGCTCAACACAAACCTTTCTGTGAACCACCAGGCAACAACCCATGATGACAAAATGGTTGCGGGAGGGGGTGGAAGTGTCTGGGTAGGAGATAGGATGCAGGAGTGAGCTGGGGGTGGGGATTTGAATAGAAGGGTGTGTGTATGAGGGGGATTAGGTAGGGGTCAGGTATGAGGGGATGGGGGATGGTTACCTGGCTCTGCCCCCCACTGCTTCCACTGGCCAGGATTCTGGCCAAAGGGAGCAGCAGGCACAGCCTCCAGGTGAGAGATTTCCTGCACTTCTATTTCCCCAGTGCACAGAAATGCTTCCTGTCCCCGTGAGCCGGATCTGGCCTGTAAGGCTCAGGGCTCTCCCCTTACAGCAGGAAGCTGGTGCTGGCACTCCAACCTTGTGAGGGGAGTGGTATGGGGCTAAGGTTCCAATGCGGGTTCTCCACTGTCGAAGGGGCTGAGACCAGAGCCTATGACCCACTTGCAAGACAGACATGGACTACTAGTGGTCCATGCACCACACCTTGAAAGTCACTGATCTAATCCAAAGAGTTTCCTAGGCAAACCAGAGAGGGCTCCATGGCCTGCCAAAACTAACTGCATCCTATCCTTCACAGCTAATGCCTACGCTCTGGGAATGTGCTCCACCACACTAATTCTTGGATACAAATCATAGATGTACTTCAACACTACTGTCCCCTCCAGACATACAGGGAATCCCTCATATTTTGTGGTTTGGGGGAAGAAGCAGTCAGTGCATGCCTCTTCTCACAATAAAATGTCTCTTAATTCCTGACCCCTCAAGGAGTGAAAAGAGATGAGTAGTTATCTTGCTTTTTTGTTTGTGGTAGGGATTTAGATGGACAGTTTCAGCTGGCCACTGAATCCCCTTTCCTCACAGGGCTAATGCAGGGAAATGCCATGAATCTATCAGCTGAAAGCTTATTAGATCCACTATTGCTAAGCTAGTTGGGCCAGATATAAATTCTCTAAAATTATACCCCATTTCTACCTAATTTCTTGTTTTTATTATTGTAATTTCCTGCTCTTCATTCCCTTTCCCTTTCCCCCACAAAACACAATTCCACAGCAGCCTTTTTAATGGACTCCACTGAGAGATTTCTTCTTACTTCAGAGCTCAATTAAAATCCCCCTTAAATGTATAAATGAATATAATTTGGCATGCTTGTCCAAAATTATGAGTCACTGCATAGTTCTGTCCCTACATATTTCAGCTTTCATTTTTTTCTGCACCCCCTTCTTGTAGTCTTCCAATCATTTGTGAATCACCAAACTGTCCATATTATTTGATCCTCCGTGATGTTTATTTGATGCGTCCTATGGCTGAAACTACATCTCAGGGCTCATACTTTTTTACGTACAATCATTCAGCTACCAGTCCACTATTAAATATTTCAGCTTTGCTCTCAGGACTCCACTCATAATCCTTTTAACATAGCCCTTACTGCAGTACAAACCATTTTTATATTTGCTACATCTGGTTGGAAACAGAAGGCTCAAAATGCAATGAGAAGTCTCACTACTGTTTGTTGACAGGGCACAGGGGAATAAGAAGTAGGAGGCAGGCTTACCGATTACCACCAGAAGGCCATGGATGGAACTGACAGACTCCTGGTCCATGTTAGAGACAGTAGAAATATGGAAAACAGTTACTCAGCTCATGTGTCTGACTTGTTCAGGTGGGTACCCGAGTTTATGGATTATTACATGACATCTGTCACTAGAATTTTGAGATTTACCCTTGGCAACATGGTATAATCCTTCCTTTGTCAGGACTGATGCATGTTTTTTAAGTCAGTTGATGTCAAGACCTTGGCAGCCACAAAGACAACTTTTACTTGTATCCTCCAGTTAAAGTTTATACATTATTCACAAATCCTACAAAATGAAAAGGGAAGAATGGCTTAAATTGGCATAGGCATAACAGTGGATTCAATTATAAAAGTTTTAAAACTGTAATGGGTCTCTGGAGAATTAGAAGATAACTGAGAGCATATTTTAATAACCGTTATCTGAAAATGCAGTAGCCTGTGACAGATGAGTAGTTACTGTTCCATTTAGTTTGATCTGTTTTTATTACTATTTGGAGAAACTGATTCAAGACATGATAGGACAATATATACACTATTTCTAATACATCAGTCTGAACTTTCTCTTAAGTGTCTGTTTTATTATTCTACTGCACTTTTAAAATTTACAAAATCTTTGATTTTTTTTCCTGAATGTATTCAGGAGGGCCTCCTTTTGATCTTTTGCTGAATTCTGTTTTATAGAGCAAAAGCAGAAAATGGGTTTGGACAGGGTTTTTTAATTGGGTTTAAACAATATATAAGGGAATAATTGTGTTCTATGCTTTAAGAATAAATGTTTTTAAATATCTCTCCTTGATAGCATCTCAAAAGATTGAGGACTTTCAGCACTTCTGATTTTGCCATGCCTTGGTAATCTGCTCAACATTTGTGCAGTCAATCAGACCCATCGTCTGCTGATGTTACATTTATTCATGGTCAGTTTCTCTCAGACCAATCGAACAATATCCACCAGCTAGAGTTTGCTACAGTTCTCAAAGAGTGTAATTGGAATTGGTTTAGCTGAAGAAAACTGTTTGCCTTTAAAACAGATTTTCATAAATTGTAAAGGGATTTAAAAGGCCAGATCCAATCTCTTTATAAGGCTCCATTGCCCCGATATCTAAGTGCCTCAAAATATTTAATATTACTTCCCTAACTTACAAACTCTCTATTCAAGGCACCCAATGTGGGCTTCCAATTCCTCAGCCATAATTCCCCCTCAGGTAGAAACCAAGATTCCTCTCTTCTAACTGGGATTTTTCCAAGCTGCACAGTTTCCTGTCCAGGAAGGGCTGCTGAGGAGAGACACAGATGGGGAAATGGTCACAGGACTGCCCTATCCATGTGACAGCTCCCCACATGACTCCTACCCACACCACCATGAGCCTGAAGGAGGACCAGGACAACACCCCATCCACCCCAAGCCCTTTCTCTTTCAGCCTCCGCCCCTCCCTTCCCTAGCTCTGCCTCTGATCTGTCCCTACCCTGCCTCTTCCCCCAAACTCTCATCTCCAAGTGATGCAACCTGGGGGATTAGTGAGAGGGTCTGACGCCAGCAGCAGGGATCTCCTATCACACACTCATCGGCAGGTGGGGGAGGGGAAAGGAAAGACTGAACCCAGCCCACTCCATGCCCCTGCTGTGTCATTCCACTTCCTGATGGTAAAGCATGGGGCAGTCCCACCCTCTCCACTGAGTGATGTGGCTGAGAGCCAAGGGAGCAGAACAAGTCCTGGCAGTGTTGCTCCTTTTCCCTCCACCTTTGCCAGTGAGTGCAGGGGAGCCTGACCCCAGCTGCAGATGCCAGAACCCCCAGGTACTTATCCAGGACACCTGGAAGCTTTGGCCCCACCAGATGCTGGCCCCTTGCCCCTCCTGCCCACAGCACTTGGGGGCACTTATTCCCATCACCTCTGTCCCTGCCTACACTGGGATATCTCCAGCAAGCCAGACTGCCTAAAGGCCAGCTTTGCTTTCTCTCTAGACAGCGGTTCCCAACCTTTTCCAGATGGGAACTGTGACAGGCTATCACTGGTCCAGGGGGAGGACGGCCGGAGCCACCACCCACCGGGAGCCGGCGGCCAGTCTCAAGCCCCCCGGCATTACCCCGGCATAAGCCGAAGGAGCCGGCGGGACCGCTTGCTGCCGCTGTGCCTGAGTCGGCAGGGGAGCGTTGGCCCCTCCCTCAAGGCCCCATGGGGTGGGGGCAGGGGAGCGGGGTGGACGCACGGCGGGGGCAGAGGCTGGCACGCTGCTGGAAGGGGAGGGGCCCCGGGCAGCGGCCGGCATGGCAGGCCGTTTTGAAAAGGCTCGCTGCCGGCGAGGTCGGGGGCAGCCTCCTCGCAGCAGCGGAGAAGCGGCCCCCATCCCAGGACGGACCCCGAGCACCACCTAGGCCGGCAGTCGGCCCGGCCTTGGCCTTGGGGCCACCGGGACAGCCATCACCGCTGGCGGTCGGCCAGCCCCTCCTCCAATGGGGGCCGAACCCCGCCATGCCGGACCCGGAGGGAACGGCCAAGCCGGGAGCGGACCCAGCCAAGGGAGCTCTCCCCGGCGACTTTGCCCAGATGACCCAGGATCCAAGCTACTGAACCAGGGTAGGTTCTGCGGGTTGGGGCGGCAACCCCAAGAGACGCAAGGAGGGAGGAAGGAGCCCGGAGCAGGGCGCTTTTGGCAGCCGTGGGTGGACGGGTTACGGAGGGAGTGACCCCCGTCCACTGCACCAGGGCACTAGCAAGCCCTGACGCCTAAGGCCCCGGGCTGGGACCCAGAGAGAGGGTGGGACCGGGTCTCCCTCCCTCCCCAAGAGGAGCGTCCAGCTCCTAGCAACCACAACAAAAAGGAAAGCGCGAATTGGGACTCCATGCCAGGGAGGACTAAGACTGGGGGGGGCTTTGGCCCCGTCCCGCAGGGACAGGCGACTATTTCAGGGTTCGCTGACCCCTCCCTTCTGGCCGGGAGTGGGTGATTGCACCCAAGGGCCCAGGCCCCATAGCAGGGACCCGGGGTACAACAAGAGGTAGGAAGGGGATGAAAGGGTCCGCAGATCACCCCTCTCGGGCTGAGAGGGGGTGATCGCACCCCTCACCCAGGAAGACTTAGTGACCCAAGGCAATTCAAAAACTGGGGGGAGGAATGGAGGCAGAGCAACCTGGTGAGACACTTGGTGACCCTTTTGAAATATAATGGTAACCCATGTTTGGGTCCCGACCCATAGGTTAGGACACCCTGCCCCAGAGGCTATATCTGGTGTGCTACTCACAGCTGTATGTTACCACACAACTTTTTATAAGCAATCCCATTTATTCTTAAAATGAAAGAATTACGGAGACAATATTAAAAACAATAAAATAACATACACTGATGATAATCTTAGTGAGGGACACCCCAACACCAACCTCATGCTTTGATAGGTATTAGTCCTTCCAAACCCACAACTGGGTTTTCCCAAGGGTTACAGGTTAATGGCAGTCTCACAAAGAGAATCAGAACTTGTTCAGTCTTTCTATTATGCAGCAGGGATCTTTGAACTTGGCTTTATGTTATAGATGACTAGCAGACAATGTCCCACTCCTCAGGGCATAGCTTCAAAAGGATTTGAATAACTAGAGGTGGGGAATTTGCATTTACCTTGTCCTGGATAAAACCACTTAAAAGGCTTTCTTCCAAGAATCCATTCTTGTCTGGCACATTGTTCAATATAGTCTTTTGAAACCCCAAGTCTCATAACTGTCACGTCTCTCCTTAAAGAAGTTACACACAATCCCAATTCCCAATTATATATAAAACATGCATTTAGTACAAGAGTCCCAGATAAACTCAGTTCAGAAAGGTCTCCCAAGGTTAGTGCAGGAAATTGCTATATGTGTCCCACTTTTCATCATTTTATAGACTGGGGAATGGAGGCACAGACAGACAGTGACACACAAGAAGGAGATTAAATTATTGTATGTGGGTGCCCCAATAGAAGAATAACACCCTAACCACAGAGCATCCTACCTCAGATCCTTACCTGATGTAAACTGGTACAGCTCTATTTACTCAAGTAAAGCTATGCTGATTTGTACCAGATGAGGTTCTGAACATTCAGAACTATTGCCAATCTTTTATTAGAGCTTCCATTCTGCCACTTAGAAGCATTACTATCTTTTTATCAAAAACAATGAGCTTGAAACTGTGACAGACAACATTAAAGACAGTCCCCTGCCCAAAATAAACTGCAGACAAAAGGATAGATTCATGAAAAATAGAAAATCCTGGATACTTTCAATGTGCATATTAGAGCAGCACCCATGTACCGAATCAGGATCAAAGCACCACTGTATTCAACTTTTTGCAAATACCTACAAATATGTGGTTCCTGCTCCCAAGTGGTTTTTGTTCATTTTGATTTTAGTTATAACATCATTTCTTGTAAACCCCCACAAAGGTATCAGGAGCTTTAAAGGAGCTTTTACTGAGTAATGATGTCTTGAGAATTAATCTGGATGCCATTGATTTTAATGGTGCACAAAAAGGCCTCCAGTGACCTAGGACTGAAAGTATTCATAATGGTACTGACACACGGTATTTATCTCAGCAAATGAAATTACTGGCCCATCTAGTTCAGCATTCTCCCCAGGGCTGCAGTCAGTACAAGATAATTCATACATGTAAAAAACTCTCAACAATGCAAATACCCAACTGCCCAATGTTGGTACATGGGATGGGGGGGGAGAAAAAAATCATTCTTATCCCATTGTAATAGGTCTTTGGCTATCCAAGACTGAAAGTCACCCTGTTACCCCATACTTACAGCAAGAGGGAGTCTTTTTTATGGTAACTGGCTATCAGCTCCCACACACCACCAGCATTTTAGCTGCTCAAGTACTTCCTGCTGGCTCTACCAGGCTTAACTTTGTCTTTCAGGCTAACAATAAGTGTGCCCCAAACCCTGAAAATCCCTGGCACTGGCTATTAACAGAATTTCCAGATCTGCTGCACCAAAGGTATAGTGTTCCACCTTACCAATGTTTCTCAGTTTCCCTTTGCAGTCTGACAGTTCAACAATCAGATGCCCCTATTCTCTCCCACTTGGGGGATGGGACTGAACTCCCACATCAGTTAAGGCATATGGAGTATAGTTGTGTTGCCCTTTAGTCACACTAAGAATAACATTTTATTAACAAAACCAAAGGCTGTATCTACATTGGTGAGATCTTGCGTCAAAGCGGCTGCTTTTGCACAAAAACATGCTTCCTGTCTACACTGGCGGGGAGTTCTTGTGCAAGAACACTGATGTTCTAATGTGTGAAATCAGTGCTTCTTGCACAAGAACTATGATGCTCCCGCTCAGGAATAAGCCCTCTTGTGTAACTGTTCTTGCTCAAGAGGCCAGTGTAGACAGGAAACATGAATTTCTTGCACAAGAAAGCCCGATGGTTAAAATGGCCATTGGAGCTTTCTTGAGCAAGAAAGCATCTATGCTGGCACGGATGCTCTTGCGCAAAAGCACATGCCAGTGTAGACGCTCTTTTGTGCAAACACTTTAACGCAAGAACTCTTGCATTAAAGAGTATTTGCACAAGATCATGCCAATGTAGACATAGCCCAAGTGTATTTTAACCCATAACAGTGAAAATGTATCACTTTTGCAGAGTAGATCTGTCTGTCTGCTGATCTCCTAGGAAAGTAAACTAGGTGTGTCTATGCAAATATGATGGCTCCTAAGATCTCTTCCCTCAGTTCATCAATAAATGTCAGGGAAGAACTCATTCAGACCACTGACATTTAAGCACTACCAGTAACATGCCATATATTCTTCTTTCACAGCTATATAAAGCACATAAACATGTCAATATACTGAGCATGATTTTGCAAGTGGGAAGTGTCACACTTGCTAGAGACCTGAGGACTCCCAGTATATAAATCTCTGCAGGTGTTGGCCCTCAGGCACTTGAGAATATTGTAACAAATATAGTCATCTCTGTTCCAAAGTTCATTGTCTTTTAAAAGGTTTGTTATGCTTTCGTCCATATTTACTGGATAATGATTGCTCTATTTTTCTGTATTTACAATAATCTCAGGAAACAGTGAACTAAAATAATACATATTCTTCTCCTACATTGCAGCTATACTTTTCAATATAAAAAAATCACAGATTTTTTTTCAGGATAAATTACCACATTATACATATTTTCAATTTCCAGAAAAGTCAGGTAGGCAATTTAGATTATAGCCCCTGGAGAGACCTATGTTTTACAAATGGCATTTATACGGCAAATACCAAAGCTGGCATTTATTTTTCCAGCTTAGTAGGTAATATTTTCACAAGGATGAATTGTTCTTCCACAAATTACTGTGTGTGTGTGTGTGCATGCACTAGACAAGGAGATAAATAGATATGCTGTTTTCAAACAGTATGTCTATCATAAATGTTAAATGCATAGTGCAATACAGTCTGGAAAAACAGCAGAAAGTACTTGAGCTTTATGACTGCAAAAGCATACAACAAAGGTAAAAAAATCTTTTTCCAGTTTCAAATTTATATTTAGGAAATTACCCAGTTGAGATTATATATATACAGAGAGAGAGAGAAAGAGAGAAAGAGAGAGAGAGTGAGAGGCATTGGCCACTGTTGGAAGATAGGATACTGGACTACATGGACGAAGCGGACAGGGGACTGCAGACAGGGGAGTTGAAGAGGGAGAGCAAAGCGACCCCACCGCCGAAGAGGCTACCCGGTGAGAGTACAAGCTGTGGTGTGAGTGTGTGTGTGTGCCTGACTGTTTGAATTTTACAGTTTGAAGTGTGAATTGAGTCTGATTCCAGGGAGTGCTAGCAGTTTCAGTTTCAGCTTCTGTGGCAGTTGGGACTGAGAGCCTGCCATTGTTCCCTTGATTGCCTCTGATTAGCCTCAGGCTCAGCCTTCCCCTGTGTGACTCAGAAGGGGGCAGGCCTGACCTAGGCAAGCAGGCTTTAAAAAGCCAGAGCAGTGCGACCAGGGGAGCGAAGCGGACAGGGGACTGCAGACAGGGGAGTTGAAGAGGGAGTTGGGCAGAGGGAGTGACTGATGGTGATGAAGACCCGTAGCGCTTGTGCCAGTACTTCTCCTGTCTCCTCCACCTGTGCCTGTATCCAGACAGAGAACCTGAGCATGGATGCCTCTACCCAGGTCCTGGTGTGGTCTTGCTGTATTTGTGGCTTGCAATTCCCACTGAGTGATCTCCAGGCTGGGGGAGACAACCGTTGTGAAAGGTGCCTGCTGGTAGAATCTCTCAGGCAGCAGGTGGGAGAGCTACAGGAGGAGGTGGCCAGGCTGAGGAGCATTCGAAGCCATGAGGAATTCCTGGACAGTATTCCTGTGGAGTCCACGGAGGTCACTGTCCCAGGATGTGGGACTGTTGACCAGCCACTTATGGAGGAGGCAGTGGTGCAGGGTGAGCACTGGCAGCTGGTTACTTCCAGCAGCAGGCAGTGTTCCACCCCTGCTCCTAACCCTCCCACTGTGTTGTTACATAACCGTTACTCTTTACTTTCAGCAGGAGACAAGGAGTCACCCCCCACAGTGGAGGAGACCAGGCCTTGCACCACCAAGGTTGAGCAGTCTCCTGCCACCACTGCGAGGAGGAAACGTAGAGTAGTGGTGGTTGGAGACTCTCTTCTGAGGGGAACGGAGGCACCCATCTGTCGCCCTGACAGCTCATCTCGAGAGGTATGCTGTCTGCCAGGGGCCCGTATCCGAGATGTTACGGAGGCATTGTCGAGGATTATCCGGCCCTCTGACTACTACCCCATGCTACTCATCCACGTGGGCACAAATGATACTGCCAGGTGTGACACTGAGCGGATCAAGTGTGACTACAGGGCTTTGGGAGTACGGGTGAGGGAGTTTGGAGCGCAGGTGGTATTCTCTTCTATCCTTCCTGTCAAAGGTAGGGGCCCGGGCAGAGAGAGGTGCATCCTGGAGGTGAATGCCTGGCTGCGACGATGGTGTCGCCAGGAGGGATTCGGCTTCCTTGATCACGGGGTGCTCTTCCAGGAAGGACTGCTTGGCGGAGATGGAGTTCACCTTTCCAGGAGTGGGAAGGCCTTGTTTGGACACAGACTGGCTAACCTTGTGAGGAGGGCTTTAAACTAGGTTTGTCGGGGGCAGGTGAGCAAAGCCCACAGGTAAGTGCTGAATGTGCGGGACTGGGAGATGGGTTGGAAATGGGGGGGACTACGGCCTATAATGGCAAGGAGAAAGGAGGGTCAGGGCACAACAGGGAGGCAAGATCAAATCAGTATCTTAGATGCCTATATACAAATGCGAGAAGTATGGGTAATAAGCAGGAAGAACTGGAATTGCTAACCAATAAATACAACTATGATATCATTGGTATTACAGAAACCTGGTGGGATGGGACGCATGATTGGAATATTGGTATGGAAGGGTACGGCTTGCTCAGGAAGGACAGACAGGGAAAAAAGGGAGGAGGGGTTGCCTTGTATATTAAAAATGTACACACTTGGACTGAAGTGGAGATGAACGTAGGAGATAGCTGTGTAGAGAGTCTCTGGGTTAAGCTAAAAGGGGTAAAAAACGAGGGTGATATCATGCTAGGAGTCTACTACAGGCCACCTAGCCAGGTGGAAGAGGTGGATGAGGCCTTTTTTAAACAATTAACAAAACTATCCAAAGCCCAAGATTTGGTGGTGATGGGGGACTTCAACTATCCAGACGTATGTTGGGAAACTAACACAGCGAGGCACAGGCTATCCAATAAGTTTCTGGACTGCATTGGAGACAACTTTCTGTTTCAGAAGGTTGAAAAAGCTACCAGAGGAGAAGCTGTTCTGGATTTGGTTTTAACAAATAGGGAGGAACTAGTTGAGAACTTGAAAGTGGAAGACAGTATAGGGGACAGTGATCACGAAATAATAGAGTTCATGATCTTAAGGAAAGGTAGAAGGGAGACCACCACAATTGAGGTTATGGATTTCAGGAAGGCAGATTTTGATAAGCTCAGAGAACTTGTAGGTAAGGTCCCATGGGAAGCAAGACTGAAGGGAAAAACAACTGAGGAGAGTTGGAAGTATTTCAAAGGGACGTTGTTAAGGGCCCAAAAGCAAACAATTCCGCTGTGTAGGAAAGATAGAAAATATGGCAAAAGACCAGCTTGGCTTAACAAGGAGATCTTGCATGATCTCAAAATAAAAAAGGAGTCATATAAAAAATGGAAACTAGGACAACTAACAAAGGAGGAATATAGGCAAGCAACACGGGAATGCAGGGGCAAGATTAGAAAGGCAAAGGCACAAAATGAGATCAAACTAGCTACAGGCATAAAGGGAAACAAGAAGACCTTTTATAAATACATTAAAAGCAAGAGGAAGACCAAGGACAGGGTAGGCCCACTGCTTAGCGAGGAGGGAGAAGCAGTAACAGGGAACTTGGAAATGGCGGAGATGCTCAATGACTTCTTTGTTTCGGTCTTCACCGAGAAGTCTGGAGGTGTGCCTAACGTAGTGAATACAAGCAGAGAGAGGGTAAGTTTAGAAGATAGGATACACAAAGAACAAGTTAAAAATCACTTAGGAAAGTTAGATGTCAGCAAGTCACCAGGTCCTGATGAAATGCATCCCAGGATACTCAAGGAGCTGATAGAGGAGGTATCTGAGCCTTTAGCTATGATCTTTGAAAAATCATGGCAGACAGGGGAGATTCCAGAAGACTGGAAAAGGGCAAATATTGTGCCCATCTATAAAAAGGGGAATAAGAACAACCCAGGAAATTATAGACCGGTCAGTTTAACGTCTGTCCCAGGGAAGATAATGGAGCAGGTAATTAAGGAAATCGTATGCAAACACTTGGAAAGTAATAAAGTGATAGGGAATAGCCAGCATGGGTTTGTGAAGAACAAGTCATGCCAAACTAATCTGATAGCTTTCTTTGAAAAGATAACGAGCCTTGTGGATAAGGGAGAAGCGGTGGATGTCATATACCTAGACTTTAGTAAGGCATTTGATACGGTCTCGCATGATATTCTTATTGATAAACTAGGCAAATATAACTTAGATAGGGCCACGATAAGGTGGGTGCATAATTGGCTGGATAACCGTAGTCAGAGAGTTGTTGTTAACGGTTCTAAATCCTGCTGGAAAGGGATAACAAGTGGAGTTCCTCAAGGGTCTGTTTTGGGACCCGTACTATTCAATATCTTCATCAATGATGTAGATATTGGGATAGAGAGTACTCTTATTAAGTTTGCAGATGATACCAAACTGGGTGGGGTTGCAACTTCTTTGGAGGATAGGGACATAATTCAAAATGACCTTAGCAAGTTAGAGAAATGGTCAGAGGTAAACAGGATGAGGTTTAATAAGGAGAAATGCAGAGTGCTCCACTTAGGAAGGAACAATCAGTTCCATACATACAAGATGGGAAGCGACTGTCTAGGAAGGAGCATGGCGGAAAGGGATCTAGGGGTCATAGTGGACCACAAGTTGAATATGAGTCAACAGTGTGATGCTGTTGCAAAAAAAGCAAATATGATTCTAGGTTGTATCAACAGGTGTGTTGTAAGCAAAACTCGTGAAGTCATTCTGCCGCTCTATTCTGCACTAGTTAGGCCTCAGCTGGAGTACTGTGTCCAGTTCTGGGCGCCACATTTCAAGAAAGATGTGGAGAAATTGGAAAGGGTACAGAGAAGAGCGACAAGAATGATTAAAGGTTTAGAGAACATGACCTATGAAGCCAGGCTTCATGAACTGGGCTTGTTTAGTTTGGAAAAAAGAAGATTAAGGGGGGACATGATAGCGGTTTTCAAATATCTAAAAGGGTGTCACAAGGAGGAAGGCGAAAATTTGTTCCTCTTGGTTTCTGAGGACAGGACAAGGAGTAATGGGCTTAAAGTGCAGCAGGGGAGGTTTAGATTGGACATTAGGAAAAAATTCCTAACTGTCAGGGTGGTCAAATATTGGAATAAATTGCCAAGGGAGGTGGTGGAATCTCCCTCTCTGGAGATATTTAAGAACAGGTTAGATAGACATCTGTCAGGGATGGTGTAGACGGAGCTTGGTCCTGCCTTGAGGGCGGGGGGCTGGACTCGATGACCTCTCGAGGTCCCTTCCAGTCCTATTATTCTATGATTCTATGATTCTATGATTGGTCTCACCCAGTATTGCCATTCTGATCTTATACAGAGGCCAAATGTATCTGCCTCCTCCTGTAACCTGCTAAACCCCATTCCACTTCCAAAGCTGAGAAAGAGCTCAGGAGCCCTAATAGTCTTTCTCTCTCACTCTCTCTTTCTCTCTGCAGTTAGTAAGAAAGTAAGAACATATACTATAATTTTAAGGCTAATCAGTGTCCCTTATAAGTCTCAAAGGGGTAGCTATATTAGTCTGTAATCAATAAGACTAACACGGCTACATTTCTATCACTTAAAAACAATAAGTAGTCCTGAAGCACCTTAGATACTGTGTGTGTGTGTGTGTGTGTGTGTGTGTGTGTGTGTGTGTGTGTGTGTGTATAAAGAGAGCTGAGTGGGTCTAATATTTATTTAATTTTTTTCTTTTATATAGGAATTAGATACAGTGGTCATGTTGGCTAATTGCTAAGTTATCCACCAGACAACTAGAGTTTTCCAGTGCTTTGGTAGCCTTAGAAAGTGGTGATATGTGTGTGGAGGGAGGACCAATGAAATTGGTCCCCTCCAATTTGCTGCTTGGATAGTACTGAGCAGTTTGTCCCCTGATGCTCTAACTCTCTTCCTCCCCCATCATGGCATGTGTACGTCATCCCACCCCACACATCAAAATCTGAAATGATGCCCCTGCCCAGGCTATGCTGGATAAGTCATCTCGTTGTATATGAATTATTTTAGTACCCCAAAGATATTCTTTGGGTCATTTTATTGTGATTGCCATCTCAATTTCCACACTAAAGAGAGTCCATGTAGGACTCTGACTAGCTTTAAAATACTTCAGCATAGAATAAGAGCTACAAATCAAGGTCTTGCAAACAGGTGTCTTTTTTACGCCCCCTGGAATTTAGAGTTAAGCATACATTTATAAGAGCTGGTTGAGAATTTATGAATCAAATGGTGGAAAATGGTAATTTGTCAAAAGCATTTCAACCTGAAAAAATGGGGTGGAGGAGGTTCTTAGGAGGGGATCAGCTAAATGGAGAGAAAAAGCAGTCTGAGGGGAACAGAGCAAGGGAGAAGAGAGACAGATGTGAGTGAAGCTAAAGTGAAGAGACAGTGAGTTCAGTCAAACATCCAGTAAGCACGGAGCAAAGAATATCCTGTCAAAACTGTAGGAAGTTCACTGAGATTATAGCTACACTTAGAGCAGTACAAACATTGCATCTCTCTCCTCCTCTACCCCTCCACCCCCTGCCCAAATATAAATAGCAGTGTAAATGGTGAGGCAAAGCTAGGTTGTGTAAAGAGCATGTGCCCTATATGCTACCACCAAT
Source organism: Pelodiscus sinensis (assembly GCF_052426305.1). Taxonomy (NCBI): domain Eukaryota; kingdom Metazoa; phylum Chordata; order Testudines; family Trionychidae; genus Pelodiscus; species Pelodiscus sinensis. The sequence goes on from NC_143053.1 coordinate 93,013,378, forward strand.
GCCTGTGTGTCTCTAGAGGTCCCTGTACTGGCTCCTTCTGCCCTATTGGCTGGAGTCTCTGACTGGCTCCTCTCCCCAGTTTTCCTTAAGAAAGCTGGGCATGGCTAAAGAGATCAAATGTGGAATTTTAAATTTTTATTTATTGTTTGTAAGAACCATATTACTATATCTGCCATTTCTCATATACTTTTTCATATTCATTTATGGATTGTAGATAGCACCAAAGGCAGATACTTGGTATTGTCACAATGAAGTGTGCATGCACTCTGAGGAGGGCTGGGCTGAAATTCCAATGAAAATCATTGAAATTGTGCATCAGCTTTGGATAAATGTTACAAGTAGAGGATATCTTAAAGTGGATTTAAATAATAATCAACACATTCATCCTATCTTTATATTAAATTCAATTTCATGTATGCTTTCTCCTTCCACAATTTTCAGTTTTCATCATGTCACAAATCCCTATTTTTGCTAGACAAAAATCTCATTAATATGAATGGGGCCATTGACCCCTTTCAGAGATATTTTTTTCCAGACTCCTTGCAAAATCAGATACCCACTAGCTCATTATTTGAGATGATATTCATTCGCTATGTCTAGAAACAATTTTGACCTCAACCTTATCTTTGGAATTCTGACATGATGACAGCAGAAATCCCGGACTACAGGCATTCCCCGACTTACGTGGATCCGACTTATGTCAGATCCGCACTTACGAACGGGGATTTCTCGCACTTATGAACGGGGAACCGCAGCTGCTGCCGCTTCAGTCTGGGTGCCTGTGGTCTGCTAGGGACCGTCCCCAGCAGACCACAGGCACCCAGACTGAAGCCGCAGCCGCGGCGGAGTCCCGCGCCTCTGAGGCTTTGCCAGAGCAAAGCCTCAGAGGCGCGGCACCCCGCTGCCACTGCGGCTCTGCTCCCCGTGTCCCTGGTCTGCTGGGGGGGGGCACAGCTAGTGTGCTCCCCCCCCCCCAGCAGACCAGGCTTTTGTTTTGGACTCTGGGGCAGAGCAGCTGGGGCGCTGCCGATTGGTCCTGCAGCGCCGCTCTGGGCACTACTGGACCAACCCGGCAGCACCCCAGCTGCTCTGCCCCAGGTCCTGATTCAGCCGCTGCTGGTCAGTTTCAGCAGCAGCTGAATCAGGACGCCTGGGGCAGAGCAGATGGGGTGCTGCTGGGTTGGTCCAGTAGCACCGAGGAGCGGCGCTACTGGAGCAACCCAGCAGCACCCCAGCTGCTCTGCCCCAGGCATCCCCAAGTCAGCTTCTGCTGAAACTGACCAGCGCTGACTACAGGAAGCCCCAGGCAGAGTTGCTCTGCCCCGGGCTTCCTGGAATCAGCTGCTGATCAGTTTCAGCAGCTGCTGACTTGGGGACGCCTGGGGTTCTTAAGTTGATTCTGTGTGTAAGTCAGAACTGGCGGTCAGTTTCAGCAGTGTCTGAATCTGGACGCCAGTTCCGACTTACATACAGATTCAACTTAAGAACAAACCTACAGTCCCTATCTTGTATGTAACCCGGGGACTGCCTGTATATTCCTCTGCTTGATTCAGAAGACAGATTGAATCCACATCTATCTCCCACTGCCTTAGTAGACTATAGAGTGGTTCTCACACACTTTCCCTAGCCCAGTTGTATTTACACAAAACAGAACAGCGTCAACAGGAGAGACATTGTAACTCACCTCTAAATAGCCTTTAGCCTTGTGCCTAGATTGTGTGTGGGTAGGGGGAGTGGATGTTATGAATTCAAGTCTCTGCTCCAGTGAGAAGATTCAAACCTGTATCTCCTACATCTCAGGCAAGAGCCATAACTACGACATTAAAAGTTATACAGAGAGGGACAGACACATATAGCTTACTGGCCTGGAGAAAAACTGTTCTGATTTGCTGACAATTTTGAACATTTTCAGAATCAAACAGCATATTTGATACGTAGATTTTCAGCTTGTTGGTAAAGTGGTTCACATGATTACTCACCCACCTTTATCTACATGTGACTCTACAGGCTTTAGTTGAAAAGATCTGCAATATATATAGATATGATGCATGGGCTAGCCTATCTAAAATAACCTGAATCCAGTTAGCATGGAAAACAGCAGCAGTGAAGATTACAGGTAGAAGCGCCCTCCAAAATCTTTTCACTGTTTCTTCTAGTTAACGCTTTGTACATTGAAGTGATCACACTAGGGCTACGTCTACACTGGCATGATTTTCCGAAAATGCTTTTAACGGAAAAGTTTTCCGTTAAAAGCATTTTCAGAAAAGCACATCTAGATTGGCAGGATTCTTTTCCGTAAAAGCAATTTTTGCGGAAAAGCATCCGTGGCCAATCTAGACGCGGTTTTCCGCAAAAAAGCCCCGATCGCTATTTTCACGATCGGGGCTTTTTTGCGGAAAACAGTACTGCGCTGTTTACACCCTCTTGCGCAAATGATTTGCGCAAGAGGGCTTTTGCCCGAATGGGAGCAGCACAGTATTTCTGCAAGAACACTGACGATCTTACATGAGATTGTCAGTGTTCTTGCGGAAATTCAAATGGCCAGTGTAGAGAGCTGGCAAGTTTTTCCGCAAAATCAAATGATTTTGCAGAAAAACTTGCCAGTCTAGACACAGCCTAGATGTCTGGTCACTTCTGTGGTGGGCAAAAATTGTTTTACAAACCAACCTTAAAATATTAAGGCCTTCTCTGCTCAGAATCTTTTAAAATGTTTACTATAGTCATTTAATTCTAATAAAGTTAAATTGTATTGCTAGATTTTCAGACTGAAGGCATAAGCTCATGCTTTCACTCTGCTGTGCAAAAACTTGTGCACATGCAAAAGTTAGGATATATCCATAAAACACCCCTTTTTTGCCAGTGGGTTTTCATATGTACAAAAATCTAAAATTATGCACACACAGGTGTTAAACTAGTTACAGTTTATTAAACTATTTGATGGTAGTCAAGCTGCTGGATACCACTTGCTAGTTATGTTGACAAATATTATGTCACTGTTTCTTTGTACTCCCTAGTGGTCTGTACATATCCATCTGTTTTCTGCTATTTAAATTGTGAACTGCTTGGGGGAACTCTTTTTGTTTTGCATTTGTACGGTAACAAACACAGAAGCATCCTGGCCTCTGGCTGGGACTTCTAGGTGTGATAGTAATACAAACAATAAATAATACTAAAAACCATGCACTAGTATTAGTTTCTTTTAAGTATGCACCTGATAATTGCAGGCACAAGAAGGTGCTCATAAAATCTTGTGCCCACCAATATGGAAGCTGAGCAGAGGACTACGTAAAACGTAACCGACAGCATTTGACTATTAGCTTACAGTCCCTGATTAGTGAGGTGATGCAGATGGACTAAATAGTCTATGAAAAAATAAAAATTATTTTTGTGGGTGTATACATCTCACACGGAGACAAGCTAGGGTTATAGGTCAGTAGGGAACTCATGGCTTCTTTCCCAATGACAGCTGTACTGAGTTTTACTTTGGCTTGACTTAGTGTTGTTCAGAGAGTAAAAATGTGTAAGTGTATCTGCCAAGTGATAATACATTTTAGAGAAAAATACTGGCTGTTGGTACTGCTGAAATGGTTCATGTCAGTAACATCTTTATTACATCAACATGTCCTTATAATTGATGTAATTAATAAATCCATCTGTTCATTTCCAGACATTTCCTCCTATTTATAGAGCTAGATCATATGTTCCATTTTCAGGAGCTTAAGCATAATTTTTTTCTTTCCTTTCTCACATACAAACCCACAGTTAGGTTTGCACTGCCTTTCCCAATATGTTCATCTTATAACCACAGTTGGCACATAACTAGTGAAGCATTCTTCTAAAAAAGCCTAATCGTTCTGAGGAAGTCTACTTGACTCTTAGAACTCATTTTCCTTCCACATCACAAGTTATTCTATTATAACTCAGAACAGGCCATCTATTATTTTTATTTCCCAACACATCTTGTAATGTTTCCAACTGTAAATCTATAGAGTATTAGCTTTAAACTAGAAATGGAGATACCAATAACACAGTTAACCCTAATATGTCAGCTTTCCAGCACAAGCAAATAAAAGAAGAGTAGAGAAACCCAACATGCATTGTACTGTTAGTGCACAAACTTTTATGTTTCATATGGCTTTAGATTCACCCATGAATATTTTATACATTTTAACTCGGCTATCTCCAGTCTTTACTGCTTGGAGAATGTCATAGAAAACCAGCCTCAGCACAACCTATATGCAGTGCTTGGTCTCCTCCAAGTCAGCCCCTCCTGGATTGAGTTATGGCACTAATGAATAAACTCATATCCTTGGACCAAGGAAAAATAACTTACACTGATATAGACTTATTTACTTTTCCATCTATCCATCCTTCCATGCAGCTTTTGACAAAGTAGCTTATGTCTGCCTATCCCACCTTGTGACAGGGTGTCTGTCCCGCACTGACCCATATGATGTGTGGCCATTTCAGACTGCAATTTGCTCCTGTGGCAGAGGCTAGATGATGACTGCCCAGAAACTTTTCTTCAATTGATCCATGAAAATTATTACAATGAGATATAACCAACTTATCCTCTCACTTCTACTTAGCTGTGACATTCTGAATACAATTCCCAGATTTAAAGAAGGGTTCTGTGTAAGCTCAAATGCTTGTCTCTCTCACCAACCGAAGCTTGGTCCAACAAAAAATATTACCTCACTCACCTCCCTAGACAGTGCTGTCAGCCATCTGATAAAAGTAGATGACATTTCATCCAAGTAAAACCAAGAGGATACTGGTAAAAGTAATTCAGTAACTGACTGAGACAGTGAGTTTCTTCTTTATGTTTGTGTTACAGCAGTCAAAGTGGTGCTCAGTCTGGGGAGTTTCCAGACACCCAAATATCAATGGTGGACAGAAATAAATCTATGACAATCTTGTATGCCTCTATCGCCTCAAATCTAGAGAACTGCAATAATCTCTACCCAGGAAGTAAAGTGACTAGAATGCAAAAGATTCAGAAGGTCTATCATTCACCCAGTGCCAGACTGAGCCATAGTTGCGCCCCGGGCAGCGGGTGCGCGGCACATGCGCAGCCTGGCCCCAGGTGCGCGGCGCATGCACAGCCCTGCCCTGGGCACACAGCGCCCCTTACCGCTTCAATCAGGTGCCCCCCATAGGTTGGCACCCCAGGCAGCTGCCCGGCTAGCCCCCCACTCCCCTTAATCCAGCCCTGAATTCACCAGATTATCCCATGTGGAACAATTAGGAGAAAATATACACTGGGCCAAATTTCGGAAAAGCCTCCTCTTTCAGAAAAGCCCTTCTTCCTCATGAAACAAGGAAAACAGGGCTTCCGAAAGAGTGCATCTGCTCTTCCGCAAAAAATGTTGGACATGGTCTAACTCCATAGTCTAGACATAGCCCTTGGTACATGTCATCCAAGACATAACTTTTTGTTAAGTCAATTTTGGCAAGAGAGAGCTTTCTTCTGATATTATATCTTATTACCAGCAAAGAATTGACTCTTAATAGCTGCTCCAGCTCCTACATACAATGACAGTTTCAAAGTCGATATAATGAACTGACTACAAATTAAAGTCATATTTTGACATTTCGTAACATAGGCTTTTATGAAATCTTTCGAATCCTAGAAATATGTCAGTATTCATAGAAACAAAACACAGTGAGGGGTTTCTTTACTATCCAAATTCTTTTATCCAAATTCTAGGATAGAGAAACAGCAGATAAATGTCTCTACTCAAAAAGTTGAAAGGTAGAGTCTTAATGCTAAAAATTCAATCTTGCTACCACTGTTCAAGGAATTAAAAAAAATAGAATTGGTGACAGAAATGTGCATAAAATTCACACTATGGATGTCCTGACTGCACATAGTATCATGCAAGGAGGGAGGTGATCTCCTAACAGGACTCAGGCCCAATAATGTTTCACTGAGTAAAGAAAATATCTTAACCTGCATTGAGATACTAACCAGAAACATGTGTATAATGTATCACCTATGAAAAAATATTTAAATTACTAGGCCTCTACATTCTGCCTCATAGAAGTTTTTGGCTGGAATTCAACTATTGCTCCATTCATTAATCTAGTGTTGTATTAATTAGTGCTGTGCATTGAATTAATCCAGTTCCCAGGTGTCACTGAAATGAGTACCGTAGTTCAAGAGGACACAAACTTCAAGTCAAATGCAAATGCTAATAATAAGAAGAACTCTTAGCCTCTGCCATTACCTAGTCCTGCAGAAATAGCTAATGAATTCTAATGAAACTGGAGTCACACCTGGTTGGGCAAATACCCCAAATTGAATGAGCAATAGCAAACTCCCATTTCTTCCACCTAGTTCTTCTAGTTTACCAGTCTAACTCAGAAAAAAAAACTGGGATTGAGTCCCAGAGATGCTTGACCTCAGCCCTGATCCTACCAGTCAGGAGGCAAACCAATCAACTATACTCATCAGGCTCATCCAAACAACTTGTTCCATGTGCAGATCTCACAATTCTTTGTTACACTGCAACCCATACAGCCTCACTCTTTTATCCAAGAGCCTCACGCAATTCACTTACTCCTTCTCAGCACACTCGTCTAAAATGACAATGGAAAAAAATAGCTTAACAACTTTATACACTGAAAACCACTCACCTCTATTTCTCAGGGTTAAGAGTCTGATACTTCCCTTTAAAGTGCTTGTTGTTGCTGTGGTCTTAAGTCAGATGTAGCCAGCCCTAGAGGGTGAGATTTCTTTTTTTTAAAGTGCAGTGAACTATTTGCCTTGTCCATGGCTCACACTCTCCCCTCCATGACTCTGTCTGCTACTGGTAACTGCCTGAAGACTAGACATATCAATCAAGCCTCTGACCATCAGAAGGATACCTCAGAGGTATTAAAGAGGACAAATTGGTTGACATTTATTTGCACAATATAGAAAATCCAAGTTTTTAATTCTTTCCCTTCTTTTAATATTTATTCATTAAAAACTGGGGGAGTCATACTCTGGAGATAAGAAGGATTTTACTATTTAAAATGTCCAGTTATCCTATTTGCTGCTACCATTCTCACGATTCTGTCTTCCAGATTGCATTCACACTCAATGTATGCCAAACAAAATACCTGAATATTTAATAAACACAAAGAAAACCCTCAAAATATTTAACTAAAACATTAAAGCTGTTTTAAAATAGGATCTTTTCTAGAAAACTGTCCCTTTTCCCATTATGAAATGTCAAATAATCTTTTAAACCTGTTTTATAGATGGTTGAAAAAAGTGACAATTTCCTTAACAATGTGTTTTAAAGCCTATTTCATGGGAAACTTAATTGCATACTTCAGGTCTTGTTCAGGATGCACTCATGGATATGGTAATGTCATCCGGGCTAAGATTATTTAAAAAAGAAAGCCCAAGAGTGCAATTGTAAGTCCCCAACTCCCAGACTATGGTGGTATGCATGATGTAGATATTCTACTTTCTCTGCCTCCCAGACAAGAAAAAGCCAAAATGTGTGGCAAACTTGTCCTGGGAAGCTTGACTACACAAGCACATTTGTGAGGGTCTATATAGGTAATTTTTTTTATTTGCATCTTAAATACAATTTGGTCAGTTCCCAAAATGATTTTATAACCTCTTAGAAACGCTAAAATTTGTGAAGTCAACTGTTTTTATCACAAATTTGATTTCTCACCAACTCAACAGCATGAATGTGAGTTAATAAGATCTTCCTGACACTATTCATTCACTTTGGACAGAGTAACGATATTAACTGAGAGTAAGGTTGACCAAAAGAGATAGTGGACAGAAATCTAAAAAACATCAGTTTGATGTCAACCTGGCAGCAATTAGAAAGGTAGACCACTGAGATACATAATAGTAGAGGAGAGCACAGAGCAGAATTGCACAGTGCAGAGGTCCTGTGAGAGCAATTTGATGAGTCACATTATATGGGGAAATACAGAAACAAAATGAGCGATAAAGACAATGTTGTGAGGCAAAGATTCAGAAGAGAGGTTAAGGCTAATTTATATTAATTAGGAAAGTAGAGATAAAGAGGCAGCAATGATTAAGATACTTGGTTTTAAAGGGCACATAGAAGGAGGTGGCTTTAAAATTATTCAAGAGGGTAATGGGCTGAAAAAAAAGAGGGCATGAACTGAGGCTAAGAAAAGACTAGGCAGCAAGGGAGTTCAGGATAAAACTCCTCATAGTGAGGGTAATTAACATGTAGCATTAAAAGCAATTAGGAGAGGGGAAAATAAAGTCACAAATGTTAAACAGATCAGTGGAGGGATAGATGGGTGGATCTACTGCATGGCCTACTTTTGTTCCTAAACCCTGCTCTATTACCTCTTTTTTGCAGGAAGGGCAAAGATTTAAACATTATTTACATCAGTGGGATAATAAATGAAACATAAAAAGTACAGTGAAGAACTTACATGATAAGCCAAAGGCAATTACTGGGGGCTAAAAAAGTAAAGAGATTATCCACTAAAAAATAGCTAATATTTTCTTATGTGCTATTTTTTAATGCTTCGACTGAGTTTATTGCTGATAAGAGTCTGATAATCCAGCCTCCTCTAAATGTGTATGTCACTCCCATTAATAATAATGTCAGTTAAGTACACCTATTGGTGGGAGAACTGAGCTCATGATTCATAAGAAAACAGTGATAATAACATGACCTAGAAACATATCCTGTTTGTCAATCAGTGGGGTCCTAAATCTCCTGTTGATAAAAATTCTAACAGATGAAAAGTCTTTGCTGGCTTTGATTCATATGGCTTATGTTACTTAAAAGTAGAGCACATCCATAGTGGTGCAAATCACCAACATAGCTGACAGCTAAATCACACACTTTAAGGTTAAAACTCAGGAGTTGTGAAGTAAAGTTTCCACAAGTGCCTAAGGATATGTCTACACTATGGGACAAAGTCAAATTAAGATTCGCAACTTCATCTATGTTAATTGCGTAGCTGAAGTCAAAGTAGCTTAACTCAGCTTTTGACACTGTCTATGCTGCAGGAAGTTGAAGGAAGACCACCCTCCTGAAAGCAGGGTAACGGCATTGACCGACTAGAGTTCCCCTCTCACTTCAATTTAGCTGTCTTAACTAGACCACTAATTCAAACCCTGAAATATTGACAGCAGAAGCCTAAGTGTACAGGTAGCCTTTGTGATTTAGCAGCCTAAGTTCCATAATGGCACAGGGCAACCCTGCACTCTTCTCTATTCTTGCCCCTTCTTGTTCTAAGGCTCTAGGGCAGAAGTCCCCAAATTGTCAGGTATGGCAGAATGTTTGAGGCTGAGGGGAATACAACAGGACCCCGACCAGCCTCTGGGGGGAATAGGGAGAGAGCAACACACTTCCACTTTCTGTCCTCCCTCAGATAAGCTCTGCCCATTCAGAGCCTCTAGCCCTACTCCAGTTCTAGGCCAGATCCACGCTCAGGCCCAGCCCACCTCCAATCTCAGCTGCACTCTGCCCCTTGCTATGCCTCCAGCCCAAATCTGTTTCCAGCCCCAGCTCCTCCCCCTACTTCAGTTCTACCCTTCAGCTCCTCCTTCAGCGCAAGCTCTGTTGCTGAGGAAGTCTTGACTGTGAAGTAATGGAGGGTGGCCATGAACAAATTCTGTTAATGATAAGGCAGGAGAAGGAGCGACTGGAAAATTTACACACCACTGCTGTAAGGACTCCACATTGATTGCGTCCATACCTCAGTTCTCATTGAGGTAGGTTATTAAAAAACATTGTGCAAATAACCCATAACTCAAATCCCAACACATAATCCACTTCTCTCCTCATCCCCCAGGCAAGTAGCCCTTAAAATCCCAGAATGCCAACGTACCACACTCTATATTCTAGTGTGTTAAAATGGGATCTATGCAGGCCAGTAAGTATTTGTTACCTCCTGTCCTGGAACTATGGGTGCCTCTGTGCTGTGCAGCTTCGGCTTGCAGCCATGACACCAATAGCCTGCTCACCACACAAGGGCCTCACCAAGGCCTCCACTTGCATGGTTAATTATTACTAGGGGATACCAACAGCCTTTTCAGTTTTGAGTTGCCCCACAATGATCTCCCCTGCAATGTCCAGTCCTTCTCACTGGATCTTTACAGACTCCATCAAATTTACTGCCTCCAAAGAGACAGAACACACAACACCTTGTTAGTTTAGCTGAAATTAATACACAACGGTAATATAGTTTGGTAATAAAGGAAGAATATATTATTTAACAAATAACAGATATCTAACAATAGGTAAAAATAGAAGACAGATTTAGTTACAAGCAAATCAAATCAAAGCACATTTTCTAGTGATTAAAACAAATTCAGCAAGGTACAGTCTTTTTCTTAGAAGGTATCTCACCTACAGTCAGTACCAGGTACTCTTTAGGCAAAGTGGGTCTACTAGCTCAAAGTACCCCACTCTCTATCTGCCCCTCAGTTGATGAATGCCAAAATGTCTCTCTCTCGCTCTCTCTCTCTCTCTGCTTATATTTCCCGAGGTCCCTTGATTATGTTTCAAGATCAAGGAAGACTTCCTGGAAATGCAGACTTCATGACTGTTAAACGATCTTCCCCTGGCTTGTTGAGATTGATGGCTTTGTTTACGCTGATATGTAGAGCTACTTTTCATTGTCCTTTGAGGCATCCCCGAGTCAGTTTACAGGAAAAGAGGTGAAACAACATTCCTTTGTGTAGGATCTTATGCACTGCTCACAAAACCATTTAACAAGCTATTTATAGCTTTTCCAAGGCACCAGTGCCCACAGTATCTAAGCACTCAAAAATTCAAAAGCAGCACTGAGTGTACCCTACGTGAGTATTTTCTCATAGCTTGTACAATATGTTTATTATCGGATTTTTCCTCTCTCTTTTTCACTCCGTTTTATTTTTGGCAGGTGGCTATGCAGGAAAGGTAGCTTCTCATTTTCCTCTCTTTAAATCTGCACTACACATCACTTCCAGTAGCATGTAGGGTGCGTGTAACTGCATGCTTCAGTGAAAAGCAAGTTTCATCCACACTGTAGTATATAGTAGCTAAACCTGACAGTGAAAGGCAGGGGGGAAATAACATGGAAAGCCTTTAGCACATTGCCACAGCCAACCCACTTATTTAGCTTCATTATCACAGGTCCTTGGTCCTATAATTGACAGAATATATATATATATATATATATATATATATATATATATATATATATATATATATATATATATATATATATATTGGATTATGTTATTTCCACTCCAACTCATCTGATGAAGTGGTTCTTACCCCCAAAAGTTCATAATACTGTATATTTTGTTAATCTCTATGGTGCCACAGGACCACTCATTGTTTTTAAGGTTACAAACTAACACGGCTACCCCTTGGAGACTGTCTCGGATTTTCACTGCAGCAAAGAATTTTCCTGCTGCCTTTCCTCTCCCCTTCAAGTTTTTTTCTACTGCCAGGACTGTTTCCAACAGCAGGAAAAAGGTCCTGTACCTGGGAGGCCTCAGAACACTACACAGTTAAACATAGCAGTTGGGCAGGAAGGGACAGCTTGAGTCCAGCTTAGTTAGTAATCTAGATAATTTTGTATCAGTGACCTGACCAGTTCTCTTCATTATTTACTATTCCCCTAATTTATTTGTCACCTGCTCAGTTCTTTAAGCTACATCATTTGGCACAATAATGGCAAATAATTTATTAAAATGTATAACAAAAATTTTCCAGCGGTTTCTAAACTAGAAGTTTGCACATTTTATTGCTTCTGTAGACTAAGCAGAATATCCACTGAGAGAAAGCAACCTATGAAATAACTCAGTCTTTATTATTTCAGTGAGCTCTATGTAGACAGACCAATGTGCCTACAAGGATGAAGTTGGAGGATCATGTCCTTTATAAACAATGCATGAGTGATGATTTTCTGAATTATATACAGTCATTCCTAAATAGTTTCAAAGTAGATTTTACCATACAATTTTAATAGTGAAGATGCAAAATATACTGATTTGGGAGAAAACAAACAAGTGATGGATTTTAAATATTTATAATTGCTTCAAAAATGCAAAAGATGTAGACTAGAAAGAGAAAAGGCAGTGGATACAATGATCCCTTTTATACTTGTCTAAAACATTCTCCCTTCTAAAGCCTTCCCCCCAAAAAATTATGTGCCAAGAGAAAGACATTTTGCTGAGACTCAAAATATTAAAAATGTTAGAAGAAACTTCTTTTAAATCGGAGCATAATGTAAGCAAATTACATTACAATTATTTTTAATAAGGCTAATGCAATCTCTTATTGGAACATTGAAAACAGAAGCTATTTCCACATTGCATAACTTTTTAGTTATATTTAAGCAATAATGGAATATAAATCATTCTCTAAAAGGGCTTCTAAAGAGAATGAATTACCAAAAAAACAAGATGAGCTATTAAGTAATTCAAATGCTTGGCCATGATTGCATTAAAATTACCAGTTTGTGTGATCTACACATCTGAAACCTGGATGTTGCCCAGACTTGTTCTGAATCTCCATTAATGTTGGGATGGATTTTCTAAGTTTTGATAAAAGAGTCACAATATACCAGCAGAAAGAAAATACCATTTACAGAGGTTGTGCTGAAATCCTACCAACTAGCTTTCCTTCTAAAATAAACTGAACCAATGGCACCACAGATAAATAACCAAGGCCTTAGAATTTCCAGAATTCCATTGTTATGGAATGTCTCCTAAATATCCCCTCTCCAGAGAAGAGTTAGAAAGGACAAATCTTCTCTTGAGATCAAGCAGTTTTTAATCTGTCCTTCATACCCAAAAAAGATCAGTCTCCCCTGAAAGTTACGTAATGCCTCCAATCCTTCAATATGATCTGTGTGGATGGGTCCTAATATCTGTGTGGAATCCCATTTAAATCAGTCGAGATGTAAGAGACCATCCCCACAAATCATATTGCAGGATCAGAGGAGTTCAGAAGAAAAAGAGAGGCAAGATTTATGGGAAATAAATGATTTGCCAAGACCTCTGATATGGCACAGAGATGAAAAACCAAGAAAGTCTGATAATTTGTAAATTGTGTTCATAACTTCTTTGGCATGCCCTTAATTTGAGGATTTTTTCCCCTTTGTTTTTTTTAATCTATTTCTCAATACCACTTTAGAACAGAAACTTGTGCTTGCCAGAAATACCACAGAAATTAGAGGCTCTGGGCACAGAATTTAAGACAAGGAGGCTGTAGAATAAGTAGAACTTTGAGTATAAAGCAATTAAAAGAATAGGTGGAATTGTATTCAATCCCTTTATGTAGCTGAAGAAGAAAAAGAAATATGGTATATTGATATAAAATGAAGTTTCGAAATAATCATATAGAGTTGAAACATTTCTTTCTGCTCAAAGGGAAAGAGACAAGTTTCTCCCAACAGCTATGCATGCAGCAGACAACGACATTCATGTTGTTTTCTCTTTTCTGATGGGCTGAGATAGCGATGAAGTGGAGAAAGTAGGGACATGATTTGCCAGTCTTCTTCAAACAGGGGCTGAGTGTTTGTGCACTGTACAATGCTAAACAAGCTGATGACACTAAACAAATACAAAGTTTTAGTATAAAATAAATATGGATCATAAAGGAACATGGGAAATACTGTCCTTAGCTTTGCAATGCTTAGGAAATTCAGTGGGAAGTGCCTACTCCTCCCTGAGTTTCCAAGCCTTGCAGCATGACTCGTCTAACACCTATTGGCTCCCCTGCCATATCTGCACAGCTATCCCCCTGAGAGGAGACAAAAAGCTCCAGCTATAGAACTAAAGAGGATTTAAAAAAAACATTAACTTACACTATACTTCACTGTATAATGTAAGGCCCATTGCACTGGGAGCAGCTGGGAAAGAACAATTGTTCCGAAGAGCTACCCTCTATTTCAAGCTTTGCCAGCTATGTTTGTCATCACAAAAACTGCAACAAATAATCGGATCTTTTGTCCAAATTAAACTATAAAGAGAACAGTTTTTCTTTAGGAAAGTTATGGTAAAAACCTGAAAACATTTAATTCCCATTGTTATCGGGAACTATAACAACCATGAAGGTAATCCTGTCAGGAGCTGAGTACCCACAAGCTCCTATTGAATTTCTACTAAGAAATTGTTTATAATGGCAAGTGAGGATGCCACAGAGGCCAATCAACTTTTTGAATGATCTTCTCCTTGGGCATGTCTACATTGCCACCCTAGTTGGAACTAGGGTGGCTAATGTAGGCATTTGAACTTGCAAATGAAGCCCGGGATTTAAATATCCCGGGCTTCATTTGCATGTTCCCGGGTGGGCGCCATTTTTAAATGCTCATAGTTTGAACTACCTGCCTGTGGCTACACCTCCTTGAAGGAGGAATAATGGTAGTTCAAATTAGGAGCTTTAATTCGAACTACCTAGTCCGTGGCGCGTGTAGCCACGGGCAGGTAGTTCGAACTACGGGCATTTAAAAATGGCGCCCGCCTGGGAACATGCAAATGAAGCCCGAGATATTTAAATCCCGGGCTTCATTTGCAAGTTCAAATGCCTACATTAGCCACCCTAGTTTGAACTAGGGTGGCAGCGTAGACATACCCCTTTATGAGCAATTTCTCCACAGAGAGAAAGTGTACAAGGATGGGGGAGGGGCATATTGATATTCAGCCAAGTATATCCTGAATTTTTTTTAAAAAAATAGCCCTGAGTGAAGATATCTATTGTGAATGTCTTCCCAGGAGTTCAGATCAAAAACATTTAACTTCAAATAATTGAAATTCTAAGATGTTTTTAAGTTTAATTAACTGTGGATGAAGTGGCCCCTTGGCAATGTCGTTCTCATAGTCAGAATCTTAAAGCACCTCCAGAAATAAACGTAAAATGAGACATTTTTTTTGCTCTTGTGAAATAGGATTTTTTTAAATTTTGTTTTCTTAATTTTCTCCTTGAACACAAAAGGAAATATATGAGTGTGGTATATTCCCCACCTCTGCCACTGACTGCCCCTGATAATACTTTGTAGTCGTATATTAGAAAATTTCACTAATATTGTGTTAGGCCTCATAACACCTTAGTGACATAAGTAAATATTATTCTTATTTCATAGATGAGGAACTTGAGGCTTTGCAAATTCATGCCAGAACCAGAATGAGTACCCGGAACCAGGAGTCTAAAAAAATGGCAAGGTTCAAGTCTGTAGATAGCTATGCAGGAGGCCAGATGTCCAGCAGAAAATAAGCACACAGGAGATTGAATTATAGGAACTATTATATGCTCAGTGCTTTTGAAAATTAGGTTACCTCCCCAGGTGCCCCATTTGGGTGTTTGAAATCTATCTTTAGATGTCACTTTTTGAAAAGTGTGTCCCAGGTTTCGCATTTTGCCGAGGCTTAGCTAATAGGTTGGAGCAGCCCACCAGCTGGGAAAGCACAGCTTCCCTGTGTTTCAATTTCCTCATTCATAAAACCGAGATTAGTATGCATACATCATTAAAATAACTTATTTTGAACCTCCTGAAATAGTCTAGGTTTGACTTTATGCTTATTTTAAATAAAGGGATTCAGTTCTCCCTTGTTTTGTACATACCCATCCAATGTATCCTATGATCTATTGACTGCTACATTCTCATTCAGATCTGAATAGAATCTTTGAGAAGGCTAGGGAACATAGGATTTATAGAATCATAGAAGTTAGTGATTTAACCTATTACTTTTTCTTTAGGAAATCAATATCTCATCTCTGGAAACAGGGGGCTGAATGCTTTATGGACTAGATTAACAATGGGATTTATGTGCCTAACTGCCACTTTAGGTTTCTAAGTCCAGTTTTTAGGTACTCAAAATCCATGCTTTGCTGCCAGTGAACACTGTAGGTAGTGAAGTTCTTACATGCCTAAATTTCCACTGGTGAGCATGCACATAGCCAACTCAGCCCTGATTCCGCCAAGCTACTTGTTACCTAAGCCCTGGCAGGCTCCTCAAAGTAGATATTCCCTTAGCTATCTTGTTGGGAATGGGGAGGGGTCTCCTTGGTCTTTTTGTTGGCTTTAATGAATCCCATTCTTAAGCCGCTTACTATGGTGAACATATTTCCCTTTGCCAAATATGGGACATCTGGTAAATTGCTCAGATTTAAGCAAGTTCAATGGCAATCAATCAGAACTATGCAATTCAAACATTCAAAATAACATTATGTTGACTGAGCAAAGACATATGCTTTCTTATAACTAATAATAGGTAAAAAATCAAAATAGATACTTACAAGTAATGGTTACTGCTCTTTAGAATTGCCTGCTTTGCCCTCATCTTGCTGTCTACCATAGGCTGCCCAGAAACAGGGCTGAGCCCCATGGCAGCAAAAGGATTTCAGTCCCATGGCAGGGGCTGCCCAGGAATGGGGCTGAGCCCTGCAGAGGGCAGGGCAGTGGTGGGGGCACCAGAGGAAACGGGTTTCAGCCTTTGCAGGGGCACCAGAGGTTGGGGCTTCAGCCCCATGTTCTGGAAAGGCTGGAACACACTACTTCTTGGTTTCTCACTCACCAACCTACCTGATTCCACACACCACATGCTGGTGCCTCCTTTGCCACTAGCCACAAATAGGGTGCTGCTGCAGCTGCACTGACTGGGGAATTCAAGGACCAGCAGGGAGCATGCAAATACGGGTCATTTTGCCCCTTAAAAAAAAGTCAGGACATCTGGAAGACAACTTAAATACAGAGAAGCCCCATTAAAAATGGGTCAGATGGTCACCCTACTTCTAACTCTCACCATTCACTGTACAGGAAATCTGGGCATTTAACTCAGAGATGATAATTCCACTTAGGGACATGGTGCTTCAAGTTAGGTACTGCAGTGCTAAATTTGAATCCCCAGCTTGGATTAAACCCCGGACCTATGAAATTGTACTTTCCCATCCAACCTGGTGGTTATATATCAGTGCTTTCAATGCACCCCAGAAATGGTGTCTATAGGTGGAAGCTCTATTCTTCTGTGCTGTTTGTAGCATTGAATATGTTTATTAAATATATGCAATTAACATTACCATGAAGACTTTCCTGTACATAGACCCATGCAACAAATAATTAAAAGTCAATTAGAAATAGAAATTGCTGTATTTGCTACCGTAACATAGATTTGCAAGTACACTCATTAGGTGTCATTACACTCATTAGGTGATGTTAAAATTTCCATTTTTTGTACATTTAGCTTAAGACATCCTGTGCTTCTCAGAGAATTTAAGTTTAAGTGATTCACTTTATTAGGATCTTATTTTTCATAGTACTGATTTATTTACCTGGAAGGTAACCTTGGCATTAGTGACATAATCTTCATTTCACTTTCATTGAAATCTGCTTCACTAAGTCTTGCTACAGTGATTTAGTTCATGATAGAATCAATTCTACTTACTCTGTTGGCTTCATTTTATGCACAGATCAGAAAAATATTGTATAGAATTGTACAAATCAGGAAACAAAATATAGCAAATGTAATCTTCTCCAGCTACCAAAAAATGAAATGAGCTTGATTTAATTATATGCAGTAATAGAGATTTTGTGGCAATTATGTCATCAGAGTGACTAGTTTCACAACTAACCATTGTTTTCTGCTCTCCACTGAATAGCTCTGATCTCTCAGCCTGGACTAATTAGAGAAAAGTTATAGAATTACATTAAGGTGAGGGACAAACATTTACAGAGAGCAAGGCCAGCAAACTAAACATTTTGAGCTAAGGATGCAGTAAGCTAGATTTATATGCAAACTTATGTTTGTTTATTTAGATAAGCCCTGAGTGTGGAGGATTCCCTTCATATGATAAGGAAATAAAAACCATTTCCAATTAAATCTTGAACAGTGAATATATTTTGCTTCACTACAGTACTAAGTTGCAGTAATATCAACATCAGGATGGTATTGCTGGGAGCCAGCCCTGTTTTGCTCTTCAAACCTCAAGAGTCACCTCCCTCTTAAAAAAAAAAAACAAACAAACAAACAAGGTAAGATGCTTATCAAATTGTAATTAAGATTTGGATACATAGCATGGGTACATCTATGGTCCAATGACAGCACCACAGAACAACTAAAGTTGTCCATGCCTGCTGACTGGGGACCACAGGGCTAAAAATTGCAGTGTCAATGTTCAGGGTCAGGCTGGAGTCCAGCTCTGAGTCCCCACAATGAGGGAGGTACTCAGAGCCCAGGCTCCTGCCCAACCCCCAACATCTATACCGCAAGTTTTAGTCCAGCAACCTGAGCCTGAGTTAATTGACTTGAATTCAGACTTGGCCCTGGGGCTTTATTTATTGCAGTGTAGCTGTAACTGCATATTTCCAAGCAATTGGGATTTACCCTTTTGCCTTCGGTTCTGCCACTTCAGCTGTGGTGCAATATGCTTGTGTTCATTTTAACAAGAAATAGTTCTTCCTTTTGAAAAACAATTTTCACACAGGGTCTGATTTGACTGAGCACATTTGGTTCAACTCTGTTCAAGTAAGAGTCAGAGGGCTTTTTACTGAAAATATACTCATAATAGATGTAAGCAGGGGCTGAATTACTGCTTGCTATCAGCCAGCTAAAAGGCGAGAGCTGTCCTGGGGGTGGGTATGCTCACTCTGAGGGCTGTGTCTACACTGGCACGATCTCGTGCAAAAGCGGCTGCTCTTGCGCAAAAACTTGCTGCCTGTCTACACTGGCTGGCTGTGTCTACACTGGCCGTTTGAATTTCCGCAAGAATACTGACGATCTCATGGAAGATCGTCAGTGTTCTTGCAGAAATACTGTGCTGCTCCCGTTCTGGCAAAAGCCCTCTTGCACAAATCATTTGTGCAAGAGGGCCAGTGTAAACAGCACAGTAATGTTTTCCGCAAAAAAGCCCCGATCGCGAAAATGGCAATCAGGGCTTTTTTGTGGAAAACCGCATCTAGATTGGCCACGGACGCTTTTCCGAAAAAAGTGCTTTGGTGGAAAAGCATCCTGCCAATCTAGACGTGCTTTTCCGAAAATGCTTTAAACAGAAAACTTTTCCATTAAAAGCATTTTCAGAAAATCATGTCAGTGTAGACGTAGCCGCTGTGTGTTCTTGTGCAAGTAAACTGACATTCTAATGTATAAAATCAGGGCTTCTTGCGCCAGAACTCTGACGCTCCTGCTTAGGAAGAAGCCCTTTTGTGCAAGAGCTCTTCCAGAAGAGGCCAGTGTAGACAGGCAACATGAATTTCTTGCTCAAGAAAGCCCTATGGTTAAAATGGCCATCAGAACTTTCTTGAGCAAGAGAGCGTCTACACTGGAATGGATGCTCTTTCACAAAAGCACATCTCTTGCGCAAAAGCACATGCCAGTGTAGACACTCTCTTGTGGAAGAGTTTTTCCACAACAACTCTTCTGCAAAAGAGTTCTTGTGCAAGAAGCTGCCAGTGTAGATGTTTAGCTCTGCAAGATAATCAACTGTTAACTGTTGATATGTAAATACAGTTCATGGCAGGAGGGGGAAGGAATCCGAGGTGTGGTTATGTAAATCCAATTCAGCCAGGGCTGATGGAGGATCAGTGTTGGAATGGAACATGATATAGTGTAACTAATTTGGGGCTGTTGTGGGGATCACAAATCATGCTACCCCTAAATGTGGGAACTGTAAAATATGATACCAGTGCTTGCAGGAGAGACACCATCAGTGTAAGAGGTCTCAGAAGAACAAGCCTCCCTCCTTCCAGAGTTGAGTGAATGGAGTTGAGGGGAAAGGCCTAAAGGGCTTGAGTCAGCCTGCTTCACACCTCCTAGGTGTGAGCTATAAGATTGGCTCAACCTACCTCTTTCCCCCTTGTTTTAAGGAGAGACCTAAAGCAGACTCCATGAGGAGTCTTTTTGCTAGTCCAGTGGAAGCTGGAATCCTTTGTGGTGGCTGAAGAGTTGAAATCACTAAGAGCTGAAGTCACTGGTTTGGCCTGGAGCCAGACCCATTGCAGCCAGCAGAGTGGCTGGTGGGATCAACTGGCAGGCGGCCAGCGGAGAAGCACACAGGTGGCATCACATCAGGCTCTATGAAGGAAGTCATCAGGGTGATGTGTCTGGGTCTGCACTGACTGGACAGGCTGTAAGTGGGGCATGGGGAAAGTTTGGGTGAGTGAATGGAACACTTAGGCTGTGTCTACATTGGCAAGATTTTGCACAAAAGCAGTCGCTTTTCTGTAAAATCTTGCCGCCTGTCTACACCGGCCGCGAGTATTGGCGCAAGAACACTGATGTTGTAATGTACAAAATCAGTGTTTCTTGCACAAATACTCTGACACTCCCACTCAGGGATAAGCCCTCTTGCGCAAGTATTCTTGTGCAAGAGGCCAGTGTAGACAGGCAAAGTTAATTTCTTGCGCAAGAAAGCCTGATGGCTAAAACGGCCATCGAAGATTTCTTGTGCAAGAGAGCATCTACACTGGCACGGATGTTTTTGCGCAAAAGCACATCTTTTGCACAAAAGCACATGCCAGTGTAGACGCTCTCTTGCGCAAATACTTTTAACAGAAAAACTTTTCCGTTAAAAGTATTTGCACAAAATCATGCCAGTGTAGACCCAGCCTTACATTGTTGGACTAGTGGGCCTGAGAGGCAAAAGACATTGCTCAATCCATTTGAACTGGGACAGTTTCTCAGGGAAATTATGAACTTTGTTCATGATACTTTCCCAAGTTAATGCCATGTCACTTCTCTCTCTCTCTTTCATTAAAAGTTTATTTCCTACACTCAGACTCCGTGCTTGTGAGTAGGGAAGCATTGCCTCTCAGAGGTGCACAGAGGTGTGTGAATTTCCCAGGATACTGAGTGGGGGCTTGAGCCAGTTGTGTGTTATGGACCCCTAGATATTGAACCTGGCCCTGGTTGCGCCCAGCCCTTTCCGGCAGAAGGGTTACATAAAGATTCTAAAATATATGTAACTTTAAGATAATGGCTGAGTTGTTGGTGTGCTGTGGCCTCTACCAATAATTGTCTATGTTTCTTTATCCTTTTACCAATTTGTGTGTTATATCTAGCTATTTTTTTTCATACTATATAGTACCTGCCTTAAATTAATTATATTGTTACAGGTAGACATAGAACCTAGCAGAATGGCTATCATATACCTGATTAGGACATGTAAACATTACCATGACAAATAATAACTGGAGTATTTTTTTCATAACACAAAGAAAAACTCAACCATCTTAGTAAGTGATATTCTTGTCCTTATTCATTTTCAAGTTAAAATAGTTTTTCTTTGATTTGGTAGGGAGGGGGAATGTTTCAGCTCCTTTTTATTTTTCTTCGGAGATCTGATAGAAGATGATCAAGGATCTTGTGATATCTGACTTCACAGACCTAGACAAAATTAATAAATCATTGACTGAATATAAGCCCTCGTTTCTTCTGCTTTGTTCACCACATGACTTGTTCTCTAAATTGCAATATTTCAGAAAGCTCAAATCAGGAGAAAAGTTCTGGCTTAAATATCACTTCTAGCATCTCTCTCATACACACTTCACCTGTTCAAGGGGTAAAAATATGTCTGTGAGGGTTGTGGAGACAGTATCCATAATACTCCCCTCCCAGTAGGCCCCGTTCAACTGATTAAAACAGTGGTGATCAACCTCAAGGTATTCAAGCACTTACGGAAGATTAGGACTCTTCAGGGAAGCTAAATGAATTCATTGCATAAGTCTTCAAAACAGAAGGGCTGTGTCTAGACTGGCCACTTTTTCTGGAAAAGCAGTTGCTTTTCTGGAAAAACTTGCCAGCTGTCTACACTGGCTTGAATTTCCGCAAAAGCTCTGACAATCTCATGTAAGATTGTCAGTGCTTTTGCAGAAATACTATGCTGCTACTGTTTGAGCAAAAGTCTTTTTTCCGAAAACCTTTTGTGCAAAAGGGCCAGTGTAGACAGCAGTGATTTGTTTTCTGAAAAAAAGCCCCCATCGCGAAAATGGCAATCGGGGCTTTTTTGCGGAAAAGCGCATCTAGATTGGCCACGGACGCTTTTCTGCAAAAAGTGCTTTTGTGGAAAAGCATCCTGCCGATCTAAACGCACTTTTCTGAAAGTGCTTTTAATGGAAAACTTTTCCGTTAAAAGCATTTCCGGAAAATCATGCCAGTCTAGACCTAGCCAAGGTGTGAGGAAGATTCCCATAGCTAAGTCATTCTTTTTTAGGAGACAAATCTGAGGACCTATTATTGTAGGGCTGCAGTATGAAATCTATATCTACCAATGTGACATTATGTATGCAACCTCATGAATTGTGGCCCAATCTCTAAGAATGGGATTTGAATGAATTTGTCAGTAACCTTTTAAGAATTGCCTTTGGAGAATCTGGTATGGTAACTTTTTTTTAACCTTTTTTTAATATGTATTGTAACTGAAACCCAATTTTAAATTTCATATTGCCTTAATTCTGTTTAAAGTTAGGTGTGTGTCTATGTAAAAATGTGAATGTGGTGTTGACTGTAAGTTAGAATGTTAAGATCAAGGACATTACAACCAAAATGATGCTAAAATCAAAATGGAGTCTTATTTACACAGAGATCAAAATGGAACCCAAAGGACTAAAGGACTTTGCCGCCAAAATCCGTCGTTTGCACACAGCGCATGGTTTTGCATACAACACTGTTGCTCTGCACACGGCACTAAAGTCTGCACCAGGAATGCTAATTTGCACCCAACACCACAACTTGTGCACTAGAGACACTCCTGCTGATTCCTGCCTTGGGATCTTTATAACTTCAGACCCCTGAAGAGATCGGGCTCCTGCTTCCTTTTCCTCTTCCAGTAGCTGGCAGCTCGGATTGCTGTTGAAGAAGAGCTGTGGCGAAGGCCAGGACCTGCTTCCCAACAGACCAGACCAGTTTCAATTCCACCGCTACCTATAGGGTGAATTAGCTCACTACTGTACAATTGCCCAGCGTTGTGGGTTATAGCTACCTGTAGCTCCAGACCGAGAGCAGCTGCCTATCACCCAGTTCCACTCCAATCATTGTGGCAAAGACCCTATTTTGAAACTGAGAACTGATTACCATCGGGTGCCTGTGTAACATACCTTCCATCATACCATAGACGAATCATCAATTGGACTCCTCAGTGTTCCTCCCATGAGGCTGCCTATGCCAACGGGTTGAAGGTTCTGAGCCTCAGCTGTCATCTGACTTTAGAACAGACAGAGTATAGTGCTTTCCTGTCTAATTATACTGTGCTATCTTCTATCACTTCTGGGGTGAGGTGTTGATTTATGCAGTGTTGTATTCTGGGGTCATTCTTTGTGTTATTACCTGTTGTATTCACAATATATCTTTTACATTTGACATCTGTGTCTGTGCTTATTTCGGACTGGAGAAATCCGCCGGTGACAGATACAGTGCAAAAGAACGCACCGAAGAAAGAGAAAAACATCCCATCAAGAAAAGAAGAACAAAGTCAGATCTGCTGTTAACTGGTGACTCATGGTCATACAGGGTGTATCTACACTGCACTTGGAGCTCGAAATAAGCTACAAAATTTGAGCTATGCAAATTCTTTAGCTTATTTCAAAATAGCTTATTTTGAAATTTGGCGCTGTCTACAAAGCACTTGTTTTGAAATAAATCACTATTCTGAAATGTCCCTTGTGCCTTGTGGAATGAGGTTTACAGGGACATCAGAATAACGAGTCTGTTATATTTCAAAATAACATGTGTGCTCAAAAGACATGGAATAGCTACAGTGGTTTATAGCACTGCAGTGTAGATGTAGCCACAGTGTTCTGGGGCAGTGGGACAGAACAAAATCTATGAACTGAAACATATAAAAAGATCGGTGCAAAACTATAGAATTAGGTCTCGTCTTGGCAACATCAGAGCATTGGTCTGGACCAAAAGAAGCCCAGCTCCTCACTTCCTTTCCCCTATCAAACTCTCCTGGCCAGTGATTTAAGGGGAGCAACAAATTGGTAACTAAGCAATGACAAGCCAGAGTGTGTGCGTGTGCGTGTGTGTGTGTGTGTGAGAGAGAGAGAGAGAGAGAGAGAGTGTACATGAGTATAGTATATTATATGCATGTGATACAATAATGATGGATTACCAATAAATGTGGCATTCTGCCTTCTCCCTCTTAAGAAAAGCTTGTGCAATTCTTTGCTGTACAACACTATCCCAGATTTAGGAATCAAAAAAGGAGGTTTTGGAAAACAGTAGTAAGTTAAACAGCAATAATAAATTAAACATTAAAAAAATCACCAAGACTAGGCAGTATTCATCCGAGAGTTCTGAAAGAACTCAAATGTGAAATTGCAAAATTACTAATGGTGGCACATAATATATCACTTAAATCAGCATCTTTACCTGCTGACGAGCAGATAATAATGTAATGTCAATTTTTTGGGGGGCGGGGGTGGAGAGGAATGTCACCATGGCAATTACAGGCTGGTAAGCCTAACTTCAGTAGCAGGTAAATTGCTGGAGCTCAGGTGGCAGCTCCAAGGTGCCGAGGTCCACCGGGTTTTGCCTTGGACCCAGCCACCTGCTCTGGCAGGAGCGGTGGTGGCTGCTGATATAACAAAAAAGAAGTGGCCACCTGTATAAGGAGGAGGGTGTGGCACAGCCAGATTGGGGACCCACATGACAGAGTCCCGTGGGGGAAGGGAGGGAACCTTGTGGCACGTGGTGGTAGGGCAGCAGGTGGTGGCGGCTCACTGGGTGGCATGCTGAAATGTGGGGAATGCTCCAGAAACTGTGCACTACTGAAAGCCTCCCCAGCTGCCTGTGGTTAAAACCATTGCTTCTGTGCCATGCTAGGGGGTGAGTCTCTGCCAGCTCTGCCAGCTGGGGAAGGGAAATGGTGGTGCACTGAGCCATTTCTAGCTTGCTGCTAGCCGTATCCGGTAGGGTTTTCCAGGACATTTTACTACTTGATGGGGACACTGGGACACTGCATCCTTACAGAGTGGAAGCACTTGTGTGAAAGAAAATCTAACTCTCTAAGTAAATACAGGAGGTCACTGCTGCCTCTGCCTCTTTGTCCACTTGGTCACACATTCTGGACTAGGCTCCGAGAAAGTGCTCTCTGGCTCACCCAGAATTGCCACATTTATGTGATACCGTGGCTGGATTTTCTCCATATGCTGTGACTGTGGGTTAGTGTTGCCGGAAATAACTTGTGTTGGAAAAATGCCAAACTGGCTAGCTAGTGGACAGTTTACATCTACTAGCCTCCCTTGATACAGAGACAGTCATCTGGTTATGGAACCAGGGCATTAAGCTCTGACTTCTCCATGAAAGAGATGAGGAATAGCCTTGTCTTAAGATTTCTAAAGGGAACAATGTAGGGAAATAAGCAGCTGTAGAAGTTTAGATTTTTTCATGTGTGTAAAACTTTGATTTACCCACCCACCTACACTGCTTTAATTTTATCTACTTCTTTCTCTGATATAACCAGGGCTTGCCCCTTGACATACAACTGCCACTCCACAAAATGTTACTTTTTCATGTCCTTGTCTCTACTGTGTACTTCCTTTCAGAGAAAATCTGTTTAGCTCTCATCTCTCCTGGCAATATATCATGCCAATTGTCAGTATCTCTGATCTTCTGCTTTCAAGCATCAATAACTTCCATCTCATTGTCTTTCACTGGTGCAACGTAGTGTCGCTTCAATTTTTTTTTTAAATTCACTTCAGTGACAAGTTTCTCCTTCTGTATGGATAAAGGTGACCATTAGCAAGTCTGTATAATTCACAAATTGGACTGGGAATAGTTCAAGCCTTCTCGTCTACTCACCATCTGATTGCCTCTGTACCAGCATTCTAATGCATAACTGCTTTCTCCTTTCCCCTTGAATACATCCTGTTCTACTAAAAATAAGTTAATTGTTGTATCCTCTTTCATGAACAGAAATGGGGCACCCAGTGGCAAAGCAATTCTGGGTCTTATTTAGAAAAAAATTTAGCAACACTTTTCTCCTGACCCTGAAAGGCCATTCAAATCATGAAGCATAGAAAGATTTTAATTATCTTCTCTTTAAATGCATAAAGCATATTCATCAAAACACTGTGATATGGCCAGTAGTCATTCAAATGACATTCTGAGTATAATTTTGAATGAGGTTTCATTGACAATTCCTTTGAACCAGTTTTATGCCTGTGTGTTGTCATATATATCAATGGAGTTACACATGTGTTATGCTGAACATAATGGAGTGTAGAATTAGGCTCTTAATTTTGTTCAGTTGTTGTTTCTGCTATATTATGTAGGTCCCAATTAGCAAATCACTTAAATGTGTACTTAAATTTAAGTCCCACTAAAGTCAGTAGTATTTAAGGACATACTTCGCTGAATCAGGATCACATGTTGTTCACTTGGAAAGTCACTATTTTAAACAAGTTTTTAGTCCAACCCTTTGTGTATTTGTATAAGGCATGCTGGCAGTGAATGATCATACATAATTACGAAGTAAAGCATGTGCTTATGCATTTGGCTACACTGGGGTGTTAGTCAGAAGGAAAGATTTGGGCACGTAGAAGCAGGGCTTTTAGGGTCTGATTTTCAGAAGTGCTGAGCACCCTCAATTGAAGTCAACACTAATGAAATCATTCAAAATAGTGCTGGCCAAAAACAGAATTTCTGTCCCATAGGAAATTCCAAGATTTCAGAATGTCATTTCATCCTGCATCGGGGTGAAACATCGAATTCTTGGAATTTTCCATGAAATGAAATATTACAAAATGTATAATTTCAACCTTACTGAAACATTTTGTTTTGACTTTTTTATTTCAATTATGTCAAACTTCATAAAAATCCAAACTAAGCATTCCTAGGTTAAGACAAGATGTTCTGATGATTCACCATAGAAACTTAACAAAATCAGTATGGTCTTGATAAATGTTTCAATTTACTTGAATCAGCATGTTTCATGGCAAAAACTCTAGATAAATCACCTGAAAACTAGATAGCATGGAAATGCTGCTGAAAATGCCTCATTCGGAGCAGATTGCAGGAAACAGGGTAGGCAATTCCTCCACAAAGGTGGATTATGATATATGTTCATTCAGAGTAGATTGCAAGAAACAGGGCAGGCAATCCCTCCACAAAGGTTGTTTATGATATGTTAGAGTCACCAAACCTTTTCAAAGGAACTTCTGCACTAGCATGCAGGTTAACTAAAAGCCAAACAAAGTCCCCATTTGGCATTCCAGCTCTTGGCTCCCATCCAGATAAAGAGGTCCAATTTATTGAGAGATTATTAAAAATCCTATTAATTGTATATGAAGTTCTGTCAATCCCAAAGAAGTAGATATTTACCCCAGGTCAATATAGATCTCAGATTTTTATCCAAATATAACATTGTCAGCCAATCTTTAGTAAACTAACTAAAGATTCATTAGTGAAAGAAAATAATTATTGAATAGTTAAAAGATGATATATTACAAATGCTTGCAAAGTCCTTGCATTTTTCAGCATATTACAAATAACATGAAAGATCTCAGTCCCATGTCTTAAACTTTCCTGGTTAAAGTCCAGCAGATTAAAGATATAGGATTAGACCCAAGGTTTCACTGTTATAGGTGAAGACAGCTGTCATGTATTTTGAGCACAACATATGACAGAGGGTTCCTCTTTGTTGAGCACCCTCTGACCCATCTACTTATGGATACACAAGTAAAATATAAGGCAACAGCAGTTCGTTCAATATAACAGAGAGAGAGGGGCATCAGGTACACAGACAGACACTTATCATCTACCTTGATTTCTAGAACAACAAATTAATGGGTTAGAAAAGTGGTTCCCAAACTTTTTGGCGTCACGCCCCCTTTTTGATTTTTGAGAAACCTTCATGCCTCCCCCTCCCCCAGTTTGGAAACCCATGGGTTAGAGATTCCTGGTTTAGTGCTTCTCATTGATATTCACATTCTTCACCACTTAATGTTACCTTATTTCACTAAAGACCAACCCATAGTTACACTTATATTGATTTATTCAATGCTGCTATTGAATCAAACAAAAAGGGAACTGAACTTCTTCACACAAACACATTCATACACTTATACAAGCCATGTGTTGCACAGAAGGCAAGCATGGTGGGTCTAGTGTGTTTGCCTGCAGTCACAAATCCAGCCCAGCAAGGTGATCATATGACCCATAGCCTGCATACTCTCTTCTCTTTACTGAGCTGGGTGGCTCCTGTCATGAACACAGAGTTCTTTTTATATGTCTGCCACTGAGAAGCCTGCCCAGATCTCATTCTCCTCATGCATATAAATTCCTTCTCACCTTCACTGCATCTCCATTTTTGCCTTTCTCACGTGCAAGCAAAGATTACATTAGACATCACTTAGGGTACGTCTAGACTACAGAGTTTTGTCGACAGTATCTGTCAACAAAACTTCTGTCAACAAAGAGCGTCTAGACACATTCAGTTCTGTCGACAAAACCCTGTAGTCTAGACACAACCCTACATGCAATAACACCTTTTGTTGACAGAACTCTGTCAACAAAAGGTGTTATGCCTCATAAAATGAGGTATACCAGCGTCGACAAAACTGCTGAGTTCTGTCGACGTTATGTCGACAGAACTCAGCGGTAATGTAGACGCAGGTATAGTTTAGATACACTCTGTAGTCTAGACACACCCTTAGATGCCACCTGGCTCCTGGCTTATGGCCTTGCAGTTTCTTTCCACCCAGGCAGAGACATTGCCCTATTCACACTCCCTTACCACTCACGCACACCTATACACTCCCTGGTCGCATGATGAAATGTTACAAAGCTTAAAGGTTGTCGAAGCAATAACTGAAAGTTACATGATTTACAGTAACAGAAAGCTACATGACTTATATTCACATTATACTGGATTGGGTGGAGTTTTTACACAATAATCATGTGCCAGTGGATTATCTTGATACAACTGTAATACCTCTTGTTAAACTGTAATTGGTTGCCTACAGGTTAGCTGGTCTGCCAGTTTCACACCTTGTACTTTTTAGAGTTTTTTGCCTAACCTGCATGTGTCTCAAGATCTATGGGACAAAACTTACATTTTAGGAAGGGCTGGGGTATTTGCACACAGTGCCTGTTTTCTAAAATACTCATCTGAACACCTTTTGCTCAACTATATTGGTTCCTCCATTTGCACCTCCATAGTCCCCGAGGTCTGAGAGTGGACACACCACCTCACTATGAATTCCACTTCACTTGCGGGGTGAGAGAGATTAGTAGAATACTGAGAGGTTCTTGGCCCTCATAACAGGCTTACATCAGGCGCCAAGTTAAATGGGGTGAAATGGGGCATCAAATGGTGCCACAATATCATTGAGGGGTTTGGAGGTGGGGGCGCTGATTGCATGGTTCGCCTAGGGCACCAGTTGCTGGCAGCTAGTCTAGGGCCGCTCCTGACAACAAACATCCAATAGGGTTTTAAAAGCACAAAGCAAGAATCCACTGGACTGAGTGTATTAATGGCATGCTGTTTGAGAGGGCTACATTAATGTGAACTTAGAGCCACATGGGGGAGTTAGAGCACAGCACTTTGGGCCATGCTGCTATTCACACTCCTGCAGACCAAAGTGCAGGGCAATGTTTATATGCCTTATACTTTTCCCCCAAGTTTGTCTGCTCTAAAGATTTTCCAAGCCTCCTTTGTCACAGATCCCTGCATTCCATAGCACAGTGTTCACCCATAATATGTCAGGGCTTAAGTTAACTGAAACATCTCTCTCTGCCCCTCATCACCACCACCATGACTCATCTGCAATTAACCTATAAGAGACTTTGGTACTTGAGTCAAAAGTAACTTGACACAAGAGTCCTGCAGTTAGGGAAGCCTGGGAGAGACCCTGAATTAACAGAGGAAAGAATTTAGAGCATTTTCAGCAGCCAAGAAGCTTGAATCTTTACCAAAGAAGGCCATAGCAGAGTCATACAGCCACAATGACGGAGCGGGGGCCACAGGATGCGATAGTGTCCCTTTTACATCTGTATATAAGAGTCATATAGTACGTCACCCTATAACACAGAAAATGTTTATTTGGATATGCTTAGATTTAGAGGCTAGAACAGTGGAAGCCTCTTAGTGTAATGACAATACAGAACTGTGAAGAATTTGAGTCCAAATTATTTCAATTCTTTTCAGTGATCACAAAATGGGAGTTACCCATTTCAAAATATTAAATCTGAATAAATAAATAAAGTAAATTTTTAATTCTAATGCATTTATAGAAAAATATAAAGTTGTTCTATTAAAAATACCTTAATTAATATTTAGTCTTCTTCCTGTGTTTTACCCCTGCTTTTATGAGCAAGAGGAAATAAGAGTGTACATAAAGCATGAGACATAGTGTATTTCCCAGTCTAGATCTTTAGAAGTATGCAGGCTCAGAAACTTTCATATCTATAATGTATTATCATTTGAACTAATGAGTCTTCATCTTTGACAGGAAACTGAAGACAGGCTAACATGATAAAATATTTTAATAATGATTAGGGATACTAGAATGATGAAATATTAATTATTGTTGGTTTTCAGTGATTTAGCTGGTATGCTAAAGTCAGATTAGAGAATCACCAAAGAAAAACTTTGCTACCATAAGAGTTTTCTTACTTTCAGTGGTCTAGTGGCATACATAAATAATAGTTCTGAGTAAGCTTTTCTTTTTAACTTTAGACATGCACAAGTGTTATATTTATAATAATCTTTATTGCCTGCTCAAAATTGCTATGAACTGGTGTGGTACACTTATAAACCATTTTTCTCTTCTATCAGAGCAAACAGGAGTAGCTGTGTTTCAACAATGGCGAGTGATTCTAATATTTTTTTTAATTTTATTTAATTTTATTTTAAGAGGGAATAAATGCCAAATTCTGACATCTATCACAGCAGGTTAAATCAATGGGTGTAAAAGAGATCTGATTTTGGCTCAGAAACAGAAATGTTAGAACATTTTTGATCAAACTGCTTCTTCAGTGAAAAATGGCTTTTTTGTCAAAATGGATGTTTTTGTAAATTATTTATTTTTTTGACAAAAAAACACCAATAACATTTTCATCAGAAACTGATAACAGTTTTAAACTGTTAGTTTAAAAATGAAAATGGGAGGGAGGGAGGCAGGGAAAAGGGTTACCAAATGCCAAAAAATAATAATAATTTCAGGTTTTCAATTTTTTTAATTTACTCGCCCCAAATTCAGAACAATTTGAATTATTCCTACTTTGAATAAGATCCTCCGGAAAAGGGCACTTTTTCCGGAGGATCGGGGCCAGTGTAGACGCTCTTTTCCGGCTTTTTTAAAAGCCGGAAAAAAGCGGCGGACATTTTTATTTAAATGCCGCGGGGGATATTTAAATCCCCCGCGCATTTCCCTACTACGACTCATGAAATTTACATGCCCCTTCCGGAAAAGGGGCCAGTGTAGACGTAGCCACTATGTCTAATTACCAAGGGCCAAAAATGTGTCTCTCCCTTACATGAAGGAGGGATGGTTTAAAGAATATTTCACAGTTTTAGCAACACCAATGTAATCTCTAGCTAGAATTAGGATTTTTATGAAGAGGCACCCAAACAAAGTTTTGGTTTTTCCAATATATAGCCTTATTTCCCCTCACAGATTGTCCAGTGGAGTTGATTCTACTCACGAGGATTTGTAGTGAGCACATTACTTCTTCATACAAACCTCCAGCTTCCTGGAGTATCTCAATATTGTATCTCAATACCTCCTTTATACTGGTTTCAGAGGGTTAGCCCTGTTAGTCAGTAAGGCTATGTCTCAACTGTGGAGCTTTTCTAAGGTATCCTAGAAAAGCTCTGCCTCGTCCAAGGGATATGTCCGCTTTTTTGGAACGGTTTCTGAAAAAGCGGACGTGTTCTTTCGGCATCCCTGTAATCCTTTCAGTGAGAGGAATAAGGGATGTTCCAAAAGAGGAGTTTTTTCCTAAATTTGGACCTGTGTAGAAGGGCCAAATTTTGGAAAAGCCTCTTTCAGAAAAAAGTGGAAAAAGATACACAAATTGTTGTTCACAATTTGTGTAGCTTTTTCCAACTTTTCTCTGCAGTGTAGAGATAGACTAACTGAAAAAAACTTAAAAAATAACTTCAGCACCTTAGAGACTAATAAAAATGTAGATGGAATCATGAAACATTGTCAACCTATCCAACCACACTCTTAGCCCGGCGGAAGAATCTGTCTTATCTCAAGGAGTCTCTTTCTAGTCAACCACCCCACAAATATGATTCAGTTCTTTGGAGATCTGGAAGCCTATTTTCATCACCTCCAGCTAAAGGAATATTTCCAACACACCAATGAACACCACACTGACCCTCCGGCTCCACCCCAACAACTCCACAAGAGGAAGGCATCTATGTGGCCTCCTCTTGATGGTCATAACAAGAGTCTTGACTTCTACATCGATTGCTTCTGCAAAAGTGCATGGGCTGACATTGTCAGTACACTATAACATGTAACACATAACCTCAGTCATGCAGAATGTAATGCTATACACAGCCTCAAAACCAATTATAACATTATAATCAAAGAGGCTGACAAAGGGAGTGCGGTGGTCTTCATGGATGGAACAGATTATGAATAGGTGGCTGACAAACAACTCACCAACACCAGATTCTAAAAGCTTCTCTTCTCTGATCCCACTAAAGAATACCAAAAAACCCATAAATCAAGTGCTCATAAAACTCCCTGCTACAACTCAGGATCAAATCTACATGAACACCCCGCCCCCAAATCCCCAATCGGGAGTTTTCTATCTGCCCAAGATCCACAAACCTGGAAATCCTGGACAACCTATCATCTCAGGCATCAGCACACTTATAGCAGTATTATCTGGTTATATTGACTTTCTCCTCAGACCCTATGCTACCAGTAATCCTAGCTATCTTCGAGATCCCACTGACTTCCTGAGGAAACTACAGAACATCAGTAATCTTCCTGAAAACACCAATCTGGCCACCATGGATGTAGAAATTCTTTAAACCAACGTTCCACACAATGATGGATTACTGGCTGTCAGGCACACTATCCCTGATGACACCACTGCACACTTGGTGACAGAGCGCTATGATTTTGTCTTTGCCCACAACTATTTCGAATTTGCAAACAATTTATATCTTCAAGTCAATGGCACCGCTATGGTCACTCATAGTCCCCATAATATGCCAACATCTTTATGGCTGAATTTGAACAACCTTTCCTCAGCTCTCACCCCCAGCACCCTACTTACACTACATTGATGATATTTTTGTCATATGGGCCCATGGGAAGGAGGTCCTTTGAAGAATTCCATAGGGATTTCAACAACTTCCACCCACCATTAACCTTAGCCTGGACCAGTCAACACAAGAGATCCATACCCTTGACACTCCAGTACAATTAAATGAAGGCCACATCCCCACCATCTTATCCCGGAAATCTACCGACCATTACACTTGCCTACATGCCTCTAGCTTGCATCCAAATCACATTTCCCAATCTATTGTCTACATCCAGACCCTAAGATGCAACTGGATTTGCTCCAAGTCCACAGTCAGGCTACATCTACGCTACAGGGCTTTTGTGCAAAAACATCTATTTTTGCGCAAAACCCTGTGGAGCCTCCATACCTCAAGTGCGTTTTTGCGCAAGTAAATTTACAGTAAATCAACAGAACAGAGGAGTTTTGTGGCGTAGGTATTCCGCTTTCTCTGAGGAATAACTCCTTTTTGCACAAAAGAGTTCTTGTGCAAAAATGTATGTGTGGATGGGCAACAGGAGGGAGTTGCGCAAAAAGAGCAAATCGAAAAAAGCACAGGTGCCTTGGTGGCTATTTTGTGAATAGCAATCAGAGCTTTCTTTTGAGAGAGCATCCATGCAGTCTGGACGATCTCTTGTGAAAAAGCGCATCGCTTTTGCGATGTGCTTTTGTAGTGTGGACATGCTCTTGCACAAGATGTTTTTATGGAAAATCTCTTCTTGTGCAAGAAGCCAGGAGTGTAGATGTAGTGTCAGAGACAAACACCTACAGGATCTATATCAAGCATTCTTAAAACCTACCCGGAAAAATGAAAAAAACAGATTAACAGAGCCAGATGAGTACTCAGACGTCAACTTTTTCAAGACAGGCCCAACAAAGAAAACAACAGAATGACATTTGTCATCACCCACAGCCCTCAACTTAAACCCCTCCAGTGAATTATCAATAATCTACAGCCTCTACAGCCAATCTACAGATCTCTGTGTCTCTCTGCATCTTCCACAGAAGATCCTTTAGCTGTTCTCCCACTGCTTCATATGAGTGGCAGTGGCAGGATACTCTTGTATACCTTGCTAGGGTACTATTCACAGTTTTCCTGCTATATTGAGACATGCCAAAGTTATAAAAACCAGCAGAAGCACTAATGCTATCTGCCTGAAGCCTCAGAAAGACAATCCCACATACGGTTAACATTCATTCTGATTTGGAACATTATATTTTAAAATTTAGAAATGGGTGAAATGCAGGCCGCACGGAAGTCATTAAGGGTAGGTCTATACTAGCCCCCTAGTTTGAACTAGGGAGGCTAATGAGGGTGATCGAAATAGCAAATGAAGCACGGGATTTAAATATCCCATGCTTCATTAGCATGTTCCTGGGCAGTCGCCATTTTGGAAATTGACTAGCCCGGAATAACTGCCCGCGTGTAGACGCCGCAGTGAAATGGGAGTTCAAAGTAAAGCCCTTAATTTGAATTAGCTTTTAAACCTCATTCCAGGAGGAATAACAGCTAATTTGAGTTAGGGCTTTACTTTGAACTCCCATTTCACCGCCGCGTGTAGACGCGAGCAGTTATTCCAGGCTAGTCAATTTCCAAAATGGCGACCACTCAGGAACATGCTAATGAAGTACAGGATATTTAAATCCCGTGTTTCATTTGCAATTTCGGTCACCCTCGTTAGCCTCCCTAGTTCGAACTAGGGGGCTAGTGTTAACATACTCTAAAAAGCTCATACTGCTTTCCCAGGGAACAGCATATCAACCACCAGTTTTAAACATAAACTTAACATTTGAAACAAGTAATACCATAAAAACCTTCCTCTGAGCCAGGTATGTGTTCTATTCACCACTGAAGAAAGGATTTTTAAGTCTGTAAGTACATATTTTAAAGAAATAATTAATAGATTAAAACTTATTTCATATTTATAAAACATCATTGAATCTTCAGTCAAAACCACAGAAACACAAACATACCATTATTTCAGCAAGTTGTCATTCTCAGAGATATGCTTTATCCATATATTACAAAAATGTATAACTGATATATAGGGGAGGGCATGAAATAAAAATAAATTAATATGAAGTTTCCAATTTCTTGTGTCTTTGAGTGCTGGTAAAATAAATCTGAGGTCAGCAATAGGCAATATTTTGAATGCTATGTGAAATATGTGGTTTGCTAACTGGATCCATAGTTACTGTTGTGAATCAAGCTGGAAAATGCTGAGTTGTGGCTTGTTATCACAAAAATATATCTTTGTTCTTCTGTTTGTGTAGGTGTAGAGGGCTAAAGTGTAATGTGCAATTAATACTACCCTTGGAAGAATGGTACTTAGAAAAACCATACAAAAACACAGCAATCTTGTCTGAAAAAGACGAAATTCCAGATTTATTAGTTTGGTGCCTTCCTTACTTTGCAATCTGAGAAGTAGTAATGATTTAGGCTGCCTGAACTAATTATTTACCTTTTAGATCACTTTGTGTATCATCCATCACTGTTCATCAACTGCATGAGATTCAGAACTAAATTCTATTTAAGTATTTTCCTGAAATAATGCAGATGGCCAAAGATCATTCATGGTATACTGTAGTCATATTTGTAGTCATGACAAGTTAATGAATTTCCATCACTTGTGACCTGAGTATGTGGATATGTCATTAATCATTTCAAAAAGACACTTTGTCAATTTTGATGAAGTGACATACGTTATTTTTCTTAAGTGTTACTGTAACATCGGACAAATAAGGAATGATATAATGGTCTGGTTTTTTTTTAAAAAAATGACAGTTTACTCAGCATCTGCTTCTGCAAATGTTGGAACACTTAACCTGGGAGCTCCATGAGTCTAATGATAGGTGGATAGGAATTTTTATCTCTAGCATTGTTTACCCCCATGAAATGAGGCATTATTCAAGGTCATTACACATTGTACAAGCTTGGGAAAACTCATACATGCTCAGCAATCAGAGATGGTACCATTAGCCTTCCATAGCTTTTAGGAGTTAAATGCAGAGATAGGAATGTAGAATTTTATCTATGACTGCAATACGAGTGCAATATTCAGGATTGCTTTTAAGAGAGATTAGTCTTTTTTCCTGCCCCAGTTGCTTTGCAGGGGTCAACATTCACTTGTTCAAGTAGCTACTATTATGATAGCTATACACTTTCCACCATTTCTATACTGATAAGGCACAGCTTTAAAGTTTGAAAACAAACAATCACAGAATTATTAGAAACCCTCTATTACAGTCAATAATAGAGACAATCTCTGCTGTACAAGACATAGTGAAATAGAGTGGATAAACTGCTCAAATAAGAAACATTTTTAACTGAAAGTCTTCCAGAAAGATTACACTGGTCTACAATTTTTTAGAAGTCGTCTGCTTCAGAGATAAAATGTGCTATTTATTATGTATTTTGATGTGCTGAATTCAAATATGACAATTAAAACAACTGATTGGCTACTGTTTCCAAGA
This sequence comes from Pelodiscus sinensis, assembly GCF_052426305.1. Classification (NCBI taxonomy): domain Eukaryota; kingdom Metazoa; phylum Chordata; order Testudines; family Trionychidae; genus Pelodiscus; species Pelodiscus sinensis. Next base: position 93,050,039 of record NC_143053.1, read on the forward strand.
TATTTAAGTTTTTACATTTTACGTCTATGTATATTGTGTAGATAGTAGAGTTTTAATCAGAAATTGTAAACCTAGGTCTTTTCATGTGTTTATGGTTGCTTTACATGATAATATTTCACCTGTCCTGTTCATGTAACACTTTAAAAATCAGCAAAAGGGTTATATAAATAAAATGTATTATGAAACAAAAGGCAAAAAACTAGTATGTACATAGTTTAGTCCTATTCAGTGTCTACTCGGCACTTCTTGGCTTGTCTCTTGTCTTCATTAAATGAAGCATCTTTTGTCACTGTCCAGCAATAGTCTGCAAGCATTGATGGGATCCATTTGCCCTGATAGCGTTTCTCCACTGTTGCAATGTCCTGGTGAAATCGCTCGCCGTGCTCGTCGCTCACTGCTCCGCAGTTCGGTGGAAAAAAATCTAGATGAGAGTGCAAAAAATGTATCTTTAGTGACATGTTGCAACCAAGGCTTTTGTATGCCTTGAGGAGGTTTTCCACCAACAACCTGTAGTTGTCTGCCTTGTTATTTCCGAGAAAATTTATTGCCACTAACTGGAAGGCTTTCCATGCCGTCTTTTCCTTGCCACGCAGTGCATGGTCAAATGCATGATCTCGAAGAAGTTCACGAATCTGAGGACCAACAAAGACACCTTCCTTTATCTTAGTTTCACTTAACCTTGGAAATTTTCCACAGAAGTACTTGAAAGCTGCTTGTGTTTTGTCCATGGCTTTGACAAAGTTCTTCATCAGACCCAGCTTGATGGGTAAGGGTGGTAACAAAATCTTCCTTGATTCAACTAGTGGTGGATGCTGAACACTTTTCCTCCCAGGCCCCAATGACTGTCAGAGAGGCCAATCTATCTTGATGTAGTGGGAATCTTTTGCACGACTATCCCATTCACAGAGAAAACAGCAGTACTTTGTATATCCAGTCTGCAGACCAAGCAAGAGAGCAACAACCTTCAAATCGCCACAAAGCTGCCACTGATGTTGGTCATAGTTTATGCACCTCAAAAGTTGTTTCATGTTATCATAGGTTTCCTTCATATGGACTGCATGACCAACTGGAATTGATGGCAAAACATTGCCATTATGCAGCAAAACAGCTTTAAGACTCATCTTTGATGAATCAATGAACAGTCTCCACTCATCTGGATCGTGAACGATGTTGAGGGCTGCCATCACACCATCGATGTTGTTGCAGGCTACAAGATCACCTTCCATGAAGAAGAATGGGACAAGATCCTTTTACGGTCACGGAACATGGAAACCCTAACATCACCTGCCAGGAGATTCCACTGCTGTAGTCTAGAGCCCAACAGCTCTGCCTTACTCTTAGGTAGTTCCAAATCCCTAACAAGGTCATTCAGTTCACCTTGTGTTATGAGGTGTGGTTCAGAGGAGGAGGATGGGAGAAAATGTGGGTCCTGTGACATTGATGGTTCAGGACTAGAAGTTTCATCCTCTTCCTCTTCCTCGTCTGACTCAAGTGAGAATGATTCTGGTGCATCAGGAACTGGCAGTCCTTCTCTGTGGGGTACTGGGAGTATACCTGATGGAATGTTTGGATAATGCACAGTCCACTTTTTCTTCTTTGACACACCTTTCCCAACTGGAGGCACCATGCAGAAGTAACAATTGCTGGTATGATCTGTTGGCTCTCTCCAAATCATTGGCACTGCAAAAGGCATAGATTTCCTTTTCCTGGTCAACCATTGGCGAAGATTTGTTGCACAAGTGTTGCAGCATATGTGTGGGGCCCACCTCTTGTCCTGATCTCCAATTTTGCAGCCAAAATAAATGTGATAGACTTTCTTAACCATAGTGGTTATACTGCGCTTTTGTGATGCAAAAGTCACTTCACCACAAACATAGCAGAAGTTATCTGCACTGTTCACACAAGTACTAGGCATTGTGGACATCAGAACTGAACACAGTATTCCTATAGTGATTGCACCAGAAAAGAAAAACAGAGATAGAATATCCTCTCTGCTCTTCCTCAAGAGTTCCCTAGATATTTATACAAGGTTTATTCCTTCTAGCCACAGAATCACATAGTGAGAGCCCTTGTTCCGCCGACTATCCACTACAGCCCCCAAAACTTTTTCAGGGTCACTGTTTTCCATCATGTAAGTATGACCTACATTCTTTTCCCCATGGATGTATACATTTACATTTAGATTTAAGAAAACACACATTGTTTGCTTATGCCAATTTACCAAATGATCCAGGTTGTTCAGTATCAATAACATGTTCTTTTCATTATTTACAATTCCTTCAATTTTTATATAATGAGCAAACTTTATTAGTGATTTAGTTTTTCTTCCAAGTCATTGATAAAAATGTTAAGGAGCTCAGAGCCAACTCCTAAAGCACTCGCTAGAAACACACCCACTCTATAATCTTTCTCTATTTATAATTAAATGGTGCAACCAATCAGCCAGCCTTTAATTCATTTCGTGAGACAATATTAACTTTATAGCTTTTTAGTTTTTAATCAAAATGTTGTGCCATAACAAATAAAATAATTACAGAAATCTAAGTATATTGCATCAACATTATTACCTTTATCAACCAAACTTATCTCATCCGAAAAAATGGTAACAAGTTAGTTTGACAAGAACTCATTTCAATAAACCTATGTTAAATTGTATTAATCACATTACCCTTTTAAAATTTCTTATTATGTTTCATACCAGGTGCTCCGTTATGTTGATCAAAACTGACAACGGGCTCACAGGCCTGTAATTAACCAAATCATCCCATTTCTCCTTTTAAAAAATTGGCACCTTGTTCCTTTTCTTCAGTCTTCTGGTACTTCTCCAGGGCTCCAAATTTGTCGAAAGTGAACACTAACAGTTCAATAAGCTCCTCGCCCTGCTATTTTAAAAACCTTTGGGTGCAATTGTCTGATTTTTTAAATGCCTAACATTAGTACTTCTATTGAACATCCTTCTGAGATACTAGTGTAATGGAAAGAGTGTTATTGTGACTCTAAAATGAGATTACATCATCTTTTTATACCTCAAATAAAGAACAGAAATACATATTGAACACTTCTGCCTTTTCTGCATTATTAATTATTTTATCATTTCTTTCTAGTAATAGACTATTACCCATTGTCAGATATCTTTTGATTCTAATATATGTAATGACTCCTTTTTATTGTCCTTAACTCTGATTTCATAAGAGTTTTTTTCAGTGTCTCCATTTACATCCTTTATAAATGTTTCATGATTTCTAACTTCTGATTTATATTGATTGTTTTTAACTTTCTCCTTTCTTCTATTTGTTTTATATAAATCATTTTTAGAGCTGCTTTTACTTCCCCTCTAAACCAGTTTGTTTCTTTTTTTAACCAGTATGACCTTCTTCCTCAATTGTTGGATTGTGAATTTTCGGCATCTAGGAAGCTGTTCTTAAATGAATCCTAATCATTGTTCATGTTTTTCTAATTCTGTTCTTCCTCTAAGAGAATATGATTGTTTTCTGCTTTGTGAAATCAGTCATACTGAAGCATGAAGCACAAAGTAGCTAATCTATCTATCTAAATTAACTCATCTGGAGTCTATTCTGTGTCCTCATTATGAATGAGATCAAGTCACGATCACTGTTACTTGAGCTACCAATTTTCAATTATATGATCAGTTCTTCTTTATCCATCATGATGCTGTATGTAAAAAGAATATCCCGTGTATTGGCTTCAACTTTTTGCATTAGGAAATTATCATCTATAAGGGTTAGAAATTCCAAGAATATTAGTCCTGGTATATATCACTCTGATTGAAGTCCCACCGATCTCATAGCTTCCCTCCCCCACTCCTCACCCCATACACACACACACACACACACACACACACACACACACACACATTATTGATAGGTGCATAAGTAGGACTGTGCATAATGTGAAATGGTGATCAGTAAGACAACACAAAGTAATATCCCATTAAGTGTTTTATCTATTAGAGCATTGATCTATAAGCATTCAAACTCATTTTCTTCCAATTTATAAGTGCCTGAAAATGGGTAATGCCATTTTTTTACAATAACATGCCAATCCCCCTTTCCTTTTGTCCAATTGATCATTCCTAATTAGGTAGAGCCCTGCAAACTCATGGATGTGGAGGCAGATATCTGCAACTCCTTTTTGTGGATATGTATGTGGAAATAAATGTTGTATCTAGAACTCTGAAAATTTCCGCATAGCCATGGCTCATTTTTGCAAATATAGATGCACATGCGGATACAACATTTTGTATTCACACCAGGCTTTATAAATAGATTCAAACCATTTATTTAAATATTCAAGTCGTGAATCATCCTACCAGATTTCAGTAATACCAGCTAGATTTAATTTAGGCTCATAAATGAAATTTCAGTGACTTTGCTTGTTACTCAGATTCCTAGAATTAGTGTATAGGTAATTCAAGAATATATTTTCTTTATAACCTTTGGTTCCTTGATTAATTTTGTTCATAACATCTCAATATTGTCCTGACTGTTCAGTCTTCCATCTTTTTATTAACCTTCCCCTTTCTCTATTAATTTAACCCTGCACTCCTGACTTCTCTAGCCAGCCAGTTCATGAGGAGATTGGTCCATCTTCATCTGAGGTGGAGGCAATCCAAACTACACAGCTCTCCTCTCTTCAAAGAAGATAGACTAATGTTCCATAAAACCCAACAACCTACACCATTTACTCAGTCAACAGTTTACATCATGGGATATCTTGCAAATAATAGATGGCCTTGGGTAATTCAGAAGTGTTCTAAAGAATGTGCAGGCAGTGTTGTAAGATCTTTCCTGACTCATCACAAGTGAAGGACAACAGAAGATTCTGAAAGTAATGTCATTAGTGTCAATATGAACCATTGACAATGGATAGGGTGAGGGAACTGGGCTTATTTGGTCGGCAGAAGAGAAAAGTAAATGGGAATTATTTTAAAGTCCAAGTTCCATATTCTCCTTTTTTTCCTTTTGTCAGTAATGTGAATTCAACCACCTCATTGTCACTGCGGCCCAGGTTGCCACCTACTTCTACTTCCTCTATTAATTCTTCCCCATTTGTGAGTAGCAGCTCAAGAGGAACATGGCCCCAGGTTGGTTCCTCCAGCACTTGTACCAAGAAGTTGTCCCCAACATTATCAAAAAACTTCCTGGATTGTCTGTGCACTGCTGTATTGCTCTCTCAACAGATGTCAGGGTGATTGAAGTCTTCCAGGAGAACCAGGGCCTGTGGTCTGGAAACTTCTGTAGATTGTCCAAAGAAAGCTTCATCCACCTCATCCTCCTGGTTTGGTGGTCTATAGCAGACACTCATCATGACATCACTCTTGTTGCTCTCACCTGTAATCTTAACCCAAAGACACTCAACAGGCTTTTCTCCAGTTTTATACTGGATCTCTAAGGGTATGTCTACACTACAGGCTGTCGACAAAGCTTCTGTCGACAAAGAGCATCTAGACTACATCCAGTTCTGTCGACAAAGCAAGTAAACTAATCAAGTAAACTAATCTACATGGCTCTGGCGACAGAGCCATGTAGTTTAGACATACCTTTACATACAGTGCAACTCCTCCACTTTTTATCCCCCAGCCAGTGGGGCTGACAGACTTGTCAGGTCCCTGGTTAAATGCAGGCAGGCCAGCTCCATGCCCCCAGACAGGGCAGGGTCTCAGATAGAAGGGGCAGAACTAGGGCTAACCTCCCTTAGGCAGCCCTCTCTGCTGCCTGGAGCACACCATACAAGTCTCCAGTGGTGATTTAAAGGGCTAGGGACTTTGGATGCCACTGCTGCTGCAGTAATGGTGGCAGTGGCTGAGAGCCCCAGGTCTTTCTGAATTACCAGACCCTGGGGCAATTGCTTCCTTTCCTCCCTGTCAGCGGGACTGATCCTGCCTGTCTTTCGTGAACAATGTATATACACACATCCATGACAGGGCTCCAATTGTGTGAATTATCCAACCAATCTCTTATTGCAATCACACAATAATTCCTTCACTATGCCGGGACTTCCAAATCTTCTTGTTTGTTTCCTAGGTTGCTTGTGTTCATGTACAGGCATGTACAAAGAACTACCCAATTGCCTTATTTTCTCAGGATGAATCAGGGGGCCTCTTCTGTTACACTCTCCTCCTCATGTTTCCTCCCAGTACTCTCTCTGCACTTACTTCAGTGCTTAAGTCACGATCTGCTGGTGAAAATAGTGTAAAGCTCTCCTCACTAGGTTTGCAACCCTGACTTCAAAGATGCTCCTTCCTCTCCTCTTTTGGTGGAACCCATCTCTTCCTAGCAAGTTTTCTTCCTGGAACAGCATCCCATGATCAAAGATACCAAATCCCTCTCTACAACACCATCTGAAAAAGCATGCATTTTACTACACAATTTGATGGTCCCTACCTGGGCTTTTTCCTCCAACAGAAAGGATAGTCAAGAACATGACATCATAAAAAAAACCTTTATCCTTCTTCCCAGAGCTATGTAGTCAGCAGTGACACTTATGGTCATTCTTGACAGTATCACTGCTGCACACATTAAAGAGTAGAAAGGGGTAGCAGTCTGATGGCTTGATCAGTCTACACAATTGATCACATCCTGAATTCTAGTTCCAGACAAGCATCACACTTCTCGAGTTTCCTGGTTTGGACAGCAGATAGATGACTCCATCTCCCTTAGGAGGGAGTCTCCTACCACCACCGCTTGTGTTCTCCTCTTGGAAGTGGTGATCATGGAACCCCCACCTCTAGGACAGTGGAGTCTCCTTGAGATTCCTTCCCTCAGACAACTCTTCCTTACCATTCTCTGCCATAGTACCTGTGCAGAGAGCCTGAAAACTATCTGCATGAATGCAATGTCATACTAAGAATAAGTTATATTATAAAATACATGAGGCCCAAATAAATATGCTTGAGTATTGGCAATTCAACATATTGCTTTTTGGCCCATAATTCCAGGCATTTAAAAATTCCAGCCTATAATTTAACAACTTCCTGCCTATTTCTTTATAAATGAATGGTTCATTAAAATGAAGGTTAGCATCATTGGGTTGTAATGGAGTTGCTTTGATAGTCACAACAGGAAGACTAATTTAAACCATCAACAGAAGAGACAAAAAGAATGAACTTTTGTGAAAGATGGTGAAGAAAAAGAAACATCAATAAAAAAAATGCAAAAGGTGTTTTGCATATCCACTTGTGATTTCCTGTTTATATACTCATGGAGCGAGCCTCTTTCTAAGCCATCAGTTTAGCACAAAGGGATCATTTGCAAACATGGAAGTGAAATAAAATCTCACACATCCTGAGTGGTATCTCACAGCTCAACTGCAGCAATCAAATATGCATGAAGCTGTGCTCTTTCTAAATGTCAATAAGTTTAGCACCAGCTGATTAAAAGAATCAATGATTTTACCTTTCACATTATACTGTTCTCTTTAAAATTCCAACAATGACAGAAAACAACTACAAAGACAAATTGCACTACCTGCATTATTTCAAAAACATATAAGGCCTGAAACAATAAGTGACATCACGTGAACAATGTTTACTCCTATGAACAATACCGCTGAAGTTAATAGACCTATTTGTATAACTAAAGACATCACTGATCTATGAAGTATCTAGGCAGGATAAGCCTCAACGGTATTCTGATATGCCAATGACAATATAGAAAGGAGAGTGTTCAAAATGAAGCCTAAACTTTATTAATATGCAAGCAAATATATTTTCCACCAGCCACCCTGCTGGCCACTCACTCTTCTTCCCTGCCAGCTATCCTGCTGGTGACTTCCTGTGCTTCTCCGCCAGCCATTCTGATTGCCACTCACTACATTTCCTGGCTGCCCATTAGCTGCTCATTCTACTTGCTGCCTCATCGGCCACTCATTCACCAGCTGATTGTCAGTCACCTTTTGCTGCTACCCGCTTCTCTGCTGTGACCTCTGCACATCAGTCTCAGTGATTTTTAGGTCTTAGCAGTGTAGCAGAAATACATTCCCACCAAAAGTGATTTCAGCTCTGATTGAGAATTTAAAAAATGCAACAGGTTTAATGAAGCCTACTTAGCTCTTTATTTGAGCGATTTGGCAGTAGAATCCCTGACCTAACCAGGTCCTTGACTCCCTTATTTGGGACAGGTGAAACACAGTCCTGCTTCCCTGTACTCACACAATAATCCCAAAGACATTTGTAAAAGCATTTCACTGCCCCTGTATTCAGTACAAAATTGATTTGTAACTCATCATTAGCTGAAGTTGATTGTTTTGTATTTTGGTGTGTTCATGTAAATACAGTTTGCCTTAGAAGTCTCCCCTTCCCAGCTAGCTGTCACAGAAAAACTAATTAGATCATGTACATTAACATGAATGTAATTACAATTGTCAATCAACAGACACATAGCCAGAACAATATATTGGTCTTTTGTTCCTAAAACATAACAACATAGAGATCCAAATTCACAAAGGTATTTAGGTATTCAAATCCCATTAATTTCAGTGGGAATTTGGTGGCTAAGTACCTTTATGAGTCTGGGCCATAACATTTTCATATATGCATCCTCAACTTCCATTGACTTTAATGACAGATTCATTTGTGCATCTGATAGCAGAATCTGGTCCTATGGCAATGGACAGCCTCATTGTTACAATCAATGGGAGCTCACAGACCACTGTATCTTTCTTAGTATCTTTTCTTAAGTTATAGGGATACATTTTTGGCTCTGCTGTGACAGCATTTTGTCACTCTGGTATGCAAAGTAACCACAACGCAGATTAATTGGTTGGGCTTCATCGTCACAGAGCTTCAAAGTTTCTTCTTTGAACAGCAGATTCTTCGGATGTAGAAAGAGCAATTTGTATTACAAGGTAAGGACAGTTCTGCTACTCCATTTTCCTTATCATGTGTCCATCTGGTATGGACATTCCTACTAGAGTAGACAAATAGCTATTTTTGTTTCACCAACTGTTTTCTGAATGAATACAAATACAAAAGCAAACAAACCACACTTCAGATGAAAGTGAAAGGTTTCAGATATTTTGGTCTATCAAAGAATTTTTCAGGCTTCTTGAAACATAATTCAACCTGAAACAAAATATTGTGCTTTGGATATTTTTAAGGAAAGCAAAGGAAACGAAGGGTCAACTTCACAAAATACAACTAAAGATGGGTAGTGGTGATATTACCTTAGTTGCACCTATGCCTAGTGGTTAAGAAACTCATCCAGGATGTGGGAATCCCAGATTTGAATCCCCACTTTAGAACAGGGTTGTGGCCTTAGGTCTCACTCAATCCATGTGAGTATTCTTATCACCACACTATAGGGAAGTCTCAGTTGGATTTCTCCCACTGAAGCTGTTCCTCTTTACATAATCAATTAAATATTAATCATAGTTGGGAGTTCTCCCCCACCACCAGGTGAGTGGCCTAACCACTGGACTATGGAATCATCAACATTCTCTTTACCCCAATTCATATTTTAAAGACAATATCACTTCATCCTGAGTTAATGTTAAAAAAAAAGTTTAGGAAAAATGTTTCTCCAAAGGAAAAATTTCTGGAAATGGAACACTAAACTTCTAGCCTCTTTGTCATCATTGTCATGAAGGGTATAGTTAAAGTTGCCATATTCTAACAAAAAATAATGCCACTAGAAAAAAAAATCACTGTAACAATGTAATGAAAGAGTCTACCATTTTATTGACTTATTCTAAGATCTTCCAGACTGCTTTTGTAATTACCATTACACATGTCTATTTCTATGGCGGTCAGTCTGCCTTTTCTCATGAGCTGTAAAACCGGGTTGGCAGGAGTGACATCTGCTAACAGTTTTCCTAGACCAAAATGTATTGTTTGTAAGATCCTAATTCAACATTTGCACATTCAGGGAAAAGGGATCTCAGAAGTCCTGATCCAACCAAATCCAGAAGCCCGTTCCAGAGAAAGCAGGGCCTATGCTGCTTTCACTTATATTGAGAGGAAATCCATTGAAATCAAGTTTACACCAATATAAAAAGATGTTGGGGCACTAAGACAACAGTATTTCAGATGAAAGCATTGGAAAGAAGGAAAAGACATAACCAACGAATGTAGAGAAAATGAAGACTGGTAAGGTACACAAAATTAATGAACTGCAACAGGAAAACAACAGAAGAGGAAGGTAACAAAACTTTATCTGAAAGAGAGTGTACATTCAGCATAAATCACCTACTTAGAGGCCATTCCTGTATCTAAGAGATTGAGTAGAAAAATCTGTTCTTTCCTATAAGAACTTCTGATGTATAGGGAGAAGGTGAGGATTTTTAACTCAACTATCCTTAACCTGAAAACACTGATGACTGAGGAACAGCTAAAGGGATTTTAATTGCAATTGTACCAATTAAACCATCTTGGTATTTCTTATACTCCTATATTTGTTTACTCATTCCATCATCAACACAGCAGAACTATTAATTGTTCAAACACAGAAAAGTTTTAATGAAAGTAAAATTCTGTACAGTTAAAAACTAGTTAAAAATGACAAAAGTAAGTACCATCAGACACATTAACAAAAATGCATTAATTATCTCTGTAGGTTTTGGTAGCACTTAATCTTTTTGACGTTATTTAAATTAGAGAGCAATGTGTTAAATTACTATGCCTGCAGGAGGTAGGTTTTCTCTATCCAGGTGGTTTCCAGCAGCACAAATAGCAAGACAGCAGATTACAGGTCTTATTCAGCCTTACTTTTGAATATTGCATTTTGTCAGCATTGCAATGAAGCTGCCACCAGTAGACATGATGTTCAACATACTCCCATATCCGCTTTTCATGAGCCTCATTCTCTGCTCCTGTGATGCCATTCACATCAATGGAGAGACCTGGGTCCTACATCTAATATGCAATATGTCAGCAGGATGTCCAGTTATCAAACCAAATTCAGAAGGACTTTAACAGGCATAAGGATCTTGTGGAAAACGGGGCTTTTGCTCAAAAAAAGAGAGTCCACACGGCTTCTTTTTGCGCAAAAAGAAACAGAAGAAAATATGCTAATGAGATCACTACTCATGTGAATGAGTCCCTCATTAGCATAGTTTCTGCCAAAAAAACTGGCAGTGAAGAAGAAACCTGAGGTATAAAGCACACCAGGGGAAGAGTGGGACCTCAACATTGCTTACTTTTCAGGCCCACGGGACGGGGGGGTGGGGCAAAATCCTCAAAATGCATGACACTGGGATAGGAAAGGGCATAGCTACACCTGCTTAAAGATAAACTGATAGAGCACATAACCTCAGCAGCCTCAATTAGCCAGGATCTTACAAAATACTGAAGGATCAAAAGCTGATCCTTCTCACCTGAGGGTAGATGGAAGTATGCTATACCACCCTGTTCTTATTCCACTGATTCCATTCCATCTAAATCACATGGATAATGATTTCAACACAAGGATTTGCACTTTTTTGCATATTTTGTTTTGTGTTTCCTAAGGGTAGGGAAGAGTAGTAGGGAGATATATATATACAGGTTCTGCTCTTGGCTTATCATTGGCTTTAGGAAGCTAGATGTTTTGAAGTCATTCACATTAAGCACATTCAAACTCTACTGATTCTCCTGCCTCTTGGGGATCAAGAATGTTCAACCTTTCCAGGAGATGCTCAACAACTGAGCTCTTCACTGGAGCAACTGGGAGCTTTCTTTCTCGTGTTTACTTAAAAAAAAACAAAAAAAACAAAAAAACATTAAAGGAGCAAATGTTCAAGGAGATGCATTAGTTTTGCTTTTGAAAAAAAAGCATACTTCCCCCCAAGGAGTTCTTAGAACAAAAGGCTCAGATTCCCTTGCATCTCACACCATATTACTTTAATTTTTTTATACGTTAATGGCAGATATGCTATTTCTGTAAAGTACATACTCTCATAGGCAAGACTTCTGTAGATTGGCAAGGATAACTCCCTCTTGTGCTGGTTGAGCCCAAAAAGCAAAACATTTCATGTGAATTCCACTGATGTTTCTTGGAACAGCTGTTTCTTAAAAAAAAAAAGAGAGAGAGAGACCGAAATTGATGAAAGTATGACAGCTTTTTTGTGTGAGTCATAAAATTCCTTTGAGGTAAAGCACAGCAGATCAATTCTCCAAGGGCTTTTTGCACTTTCAGAACCTGAAATAGCTTGCCAAAATTATTTTACTATTAAACAACAAAAACAGCACAGACTTTGAATTTTGAGAACATAAGAAAGTAAGCAGACACTCAAAGTATAAATGACAGTTTTAAATCTCCATATTCTCCTCTCCCCTCTCCCCTCCCCCTTCCCTCACCCCACCCCTCACACACAGAGTGGAGGTAACATTCTGCTAGAGTATGAAGAATTTGTTAAAAAAATATTTTGACCTGATCTTTACAGAAAACAACTGGGGGGTTGTACTCCAGGCTATTAGCATTGGTTAAGACTGAGGGTGCAGCTGATAGGGTGTTATTAATTTTCAGTTTCAGAAAGGGCTAGGTTCATTAATGCTTATTAAATTGGAAATAGATTAATATAACCTTTTTTGTCTTCAGACCTTCCCAACTCATAAAAAACTGAATTGCTCAAAGGATTTCCACTGTTCTAGCATATTATGGAGAAGTCCTTTAGGACTGATGAAATATTGGTATGCCCTTTGTGAAATGGAAATGTGGTTATTTATCCACCAAGCTAAGGATAAATTCATAAATGAATCTACATGATGTATGGATCAATACTCATTAAGAGGGAGGCATCCTTCAGGACTTATTCACAATGGGCCAAACAGCACTTTCTCTTCTTCCCATGGGCATATAAGGACAAGTACACAGGGCTGCAGACCCGATAGGCAGAACAGATGTTGGATGTGCAGAGCCCAGGCAAGGGGAATGGTGCCTGGATGGCACATGTGATCCACTGGATACCATCTTCAGAAGCACAAATGAGTGCTTTAATGGCAGGACTGGAGCAGGATGGAGGTAGAGGGAAGGGGAGAGGTTGGCTGGTGAAGCATGATTATGCAGATACACAGGAACCCCTACATTTTTGTATGGTGCTGTGTTGTTATGGTGCTGAAAGAGACTATCAGTAGAATAAACCTGCCTCCAGCTCTGTTACTCAGAGTCATAAGAACATAAGAGCGGCCATACTAGGTCAGAGCAAAGGTCATCTAGCCTAGTACTCTGTCTTTCAACAGTGGCCAATGCCAGATGCCCCAGAGGGAGTGACCAGAAGAGAAAATCATCATCTGATCCCTTTCCTGTCATCCATTTCCAGCCCCAGACAAACAGAGGCTAGGGATACCATTCCATTCTGGCTAATAAGCAGTGTTTCCTCTAAGCTGGGTTGCAGCCCAGCTTCACAGGTGACTAATCAGTCCCACCTAGTCAGTCAGCTCCATGCATGGAGCCCTGAGCCTTTGACTGAGTGGGGCTGATTAATCACCTGTGAAGCAGTGCTGTCCCGCAACTTAGAGGGAACACTGCTAATAAGTATTGATGGACCTAATCTCCTTGAATTTATCTAGCTCTTTTTTGAACCCTGTTAAAGTCCTGATCTTCACATCATACTCTGGCAAGGAGTTCCACAGATTGACTATGCGCTGTGTGAAGAAAAACTTCCTTTTGTTTGTTTTAAATCTGCTGCCTATTAATTTCATTTGGTGACCCCTAGTTCTTATATTGTGGGAATAAGTAAATAACACTTCCTTGTTCACTTTTTCCACACCAGTCATGATTTTATAGATCTCTATCATATCCCTCCTTAGTCTCTTCTTTTCTAAGCTGAAAAGTCCAAGTCTTTTTAATCTCTCTTCATATGGGACCTGTTCCAAATCCCTAATCATTGTGTTGCCCTTTTCTGAACCTTTTTTCAATGCCGATATATCTTTTTTGAGATGAGGCAACCACATCTGTACGCAGTATTCAAGATGTGGGCGTACCATGATTTTATATAGAGACAATAAGATATTCTCTTTTTCATTCGCAATCCTTTTTTAAATGATTCCTAACATTGTTTGCTTTTTTGACTGCTGCTGCACACTGAGGCTATGTCTACACTACACAGTTTTGTGCAAAAATGGCTGGTTTTGTGCAAAAACTCACAGAACATCCACACCTCAAGCACATTTTTGCACAAGAACATTTACAGTGGATCGACAGAACAGAGGGGGTTTTGCGGTATTAGTATTCCTTTTTCTATGAGGCATGTGTGGATGGTCAGCAGAGGTTTTATGTACAAAAACAGCCTATCAAAACAAGCACAGGTGCCCTGGTAGCCATTCTGTTAATGGCAATCAGAGCTTTCTTGCAAAAGAGCATCCATGCAGTCTGGACGCTGTCTTGCACAAGAAGTTTTTGCACAAGAAGATCTCTTCTCACAAAAAGCTTCTTGCGCAAGAAGCCTGCAGTGTAGACGCAGCCTGGGTGGATGTTTTCAGAGAACTATCCACAATGACTCCAAGATCTCTCTCTTGAGTAGTTATAGCTGAATTAGTCCCCATTTATTCATGTGTGTAGCTGGGATTATTTTTCTCAATGTACATTACTTTGCATTTATCAGCATTAAAATTCATTTTTCATTTGCCATTTTGTTGCCCAATCACCTAGTTTTGTAAGATCCTTTTGAAGCTCTTCACAGTCTGCTTTGTTCTTAATTATCTTTAGCAGTTTAGTTATCATCTACAAATTTTGCCATTTCAGGCTACGTCTATACTGCAGGGGTTTTGTGCAAGAAGTCTTTTGCGGAAGAGTTATTGCCAAAAACTTCTTGTGCAAAAGTGCATCCACACCTCAAAGCACATCACAAAAGTGATGTGCTTTTGTTCAAGAGAGCATCCACACTGCATGGATGCTCTTGTGCAAGAAAGCTCTGATGGCCATTCGTAGAATGGCCATCAGTGCACCTGTGCTTTTTCCAATAGGGTTTTTTTTAATTCTGGAGTGCCTTTTTACTCAATAGTTGTAGTGCAAAAGGGAGTTATGCCTCGTAGAAGGAGGTTTACCTACACCAGCAAAAGCCCTCTTTTCTGCTGTTTTACTGCTGATTTACTTGTGCAAAAGTGCATTTGAGGTGTGGACGCTCTGCAGGTTTTTGCACAAAAACCTTGCAGTGTAGATGTCACCTCGCTGTTTACCCTTTTCTCCAGATCATTTATGAATAGTTAAATAGGATTGGTCCCAGTACAGACCCTTGGGGTTCACCACTAGTTATCTTAAGAACCTTCTCTATCAGCATGGACACTAACTATTTCTTCCATTTTTTACCCTTCTCTGCCCCCATCCCTTATTTATTGAGAAACTGGACCTTTAATAACTCCATACATCATAAGAAGTGGGTTGTGCCCATGAAAGCTCATGATACCTTCTATGTTTTGTTAGTCTCTAAGGTGCTGCAAGACTATTCATTGGTTTTTTTTTTAAGTTTTTCCAGTTACAGACTAACTCAGAAGCTTTTGAAGCTTTGATGAATAGCAATCAACTATTTCTAAGTCCATCTTGCTAGAGTGACAACACAGACTGGAGTGCCCCAGAAAATTGTGTGTTATTTCATATTAAGACTGTTGCAGTGATCCAGACATTAATATTTATTACTCAGCTGATGAAGTCTACTTTTGGAACTTACCACCAGTTTGAGCTCGCTGCTCTGCTTTATATATTGTTCCCTGAGGTTATCACTTGTGGTCTTGAACTACTCCAAACACCATGACAAAGGACATTCAGCATAATCAAGCAGTGCTCAGCACTCTGCAAGACTGATCCCATGGATATTAGCATGAATACTCCCATGGGTAAAGCTTATGGAGGTGGGTAAAGGTTACAGGATCAGGCCTGAGGATGGCCTGTGTTTATTATAGACTTTCCCCAGAACAGAATGAAATCAATTTTCTTCTTTAGTTCTAGGTATTTTTCAGCTAACTGAATAGTGCAGTACAGACAGTGGCAACTCAGCTAATCTTTCCCTGGCAGAGGCTTTTCTTTAACCATCTCACAAGATTTCCTGCTTCTTCCTCTGCATACTAATCAGAGAAAGGAGTATGGACTAGAAGGACTACATGTCTGATCCTAAATTTGGGAAGAATGCTATGCCTGTTCCCCCAGTATAATCCTGAGAGCTACAATGAAGTTATGTAATCTAATTGGACAATAATTAAAACAAAGAACAATTATTATTTTAATATAACATATTTTGGAACTGTACATAGCAAAGCTAATTTTCAGTTCTCTATTTCCATAAGTAGGTGGTTCTAGAAAATTCTGCTTTCATCACTTTTTACTTCCCAAATTAGACAGAAAAAGAACCACAAATCTCTTTCACTCTAAAAGAACTCAAGACATGGCTGATCTAAAATGTTGCTAAATTTCACATACTCATTCACTTCTGGGAACATATCCAGCATGAGAAAAGCTATGTGTGCCCCAAGAGATTTTTTTCTCTTCAATAATATTATCTTTTGCCTCAACCTTAACATTATTTTAGTCTGACATTGGATGATACAAGCTCTCTTCGACTGTCACTTTCTGCAAGCTCTTTGCAGCTTTGGTGAAAAATAAACCTGCTAGTTGAACTTGTTGCTGTTTCATGTACTTGAGATGACTGAGACTGATCAATTTTTTTAAACTTCCTTATTTAAAGGTCTAAAATAAACTGTTTAAAAAGTGCTGCATCCTTCCTCTTGTGCACAGATTGTATCTCAACTACAGTTTTCCTTTGATATTTCTTTGCAACTTGCAGGCACAGCTTCCACTGTAAACAATTCAAAAATATACTGTAGGGACGTACTTTTCATGTCACTAAATGAAGTGAAAAAAACCCCTATCATCAATGGATGAGAAACAGAAATAATACTTAGAAGCAAAGTTTAAAAGTGAAAGTTTAATAAGCATATTATAGTCATGTGTATGACAATTTGTGCCAGTTCATATACTCAGATATGTAGCATGTGAAAGCTTGCTGGGCTTGAAGTATTGACTCAGGGGAGGAAATGCCATCTTCTTCTGAGCATCTATGTCATTTACAGAGGCTCTGCATTCAAACACTGATCAAATCCCACTATGTTTAATTTAGAATATTGCAGTGGTTAACAAAATTTGGTTGATTCTTTGGAAGAAAAAAAGAGCATCAGGAAACAAAATAGGGGAAAAAATCAGTTAATACAATATCGAGACTAAAAAAAAAAATCACAAGGAAGCTGGATATTCAAAAAAGTTACAATGCCAGAACAAATATTAACATGATCTTGCTGTAGACAGTGTCACATCCTCCTGGACTGTCTGGATAAATGTGTAATGGGAGGCTAGATCTTCACGGCTTTGTCCTCTAATGTGGGCAACCAACCCTTCAGAGGAGATGAATATTAACATGTCAAGTTTTGCACATACAGACTTCAGGAATCACAGAATGAAAGATTAAGGGCCTGATCCCAATCTCACTAATACTGATTTTACACTTATGTAACTACACTGACATGCAATAGAGTTATTCCTGATTTATGTTTGTGTTACGTGAGAGGAGAATCAGAGTCTTATGAGTCTGTGCCAATGTTCACAAAGTAAGAAACTGCTAGGGCTGGTGGGGCTGCTCTCAGATTTACAAAAGCAACGGGCTCAGACTTTAGGTCACAGACAGTAGAATAGAAATAGGGCTTATTGTACAGTAGCAGGGCCATCCCTAGCAGGTTATGGGACTTGCTATCCCCCTTAGTGCCCTAGGCATGAGGCCCAGAGCAACCCCCGCTGCAGGTTCCAACCCCACCCCTTCCCTGTCTCTGCTCTGCCCTGACTTGCTCTCAATCCACTCCTTTCTGCAAGCTTCCCCCTGATTCACCCCCACACTGCCCCTACACACTCCTGCTCCACCCCTTGGTTGCAAGCCTCCTCCCCAAAGCCAGGCAAGCTAGGGAATTACTGGAGGGCATGTCACAGGTCTCCCTCCCAAATGCACTGTAGTGGCAGGAACCAGAGAGAGACCCAGTAGCCTGCTCCACTCCACCAACCCAGTGCACTTAGCTTCACTATGGCAGCAGGAAGCAGAGTGCCCTGGTGAACGGGGGCAATCCCTGTGGCCCCCATGTTCCAGGGCCCCCAGTCATCACCTAAACTGTTCTGGGCCCCATCCATAGGACAGTTGAGGAGGCTGATGCAAAGGCCTGGAGTGGCCACCCCAAACCGTCCTATGGATGGGGTGGCTCTGGACAGTAGTATTAATAGAGGGAAATGGGCTAATTGTGGTGGTTGTTAGGGAAACTTCTTGGACCCTTAAAAATTTTTAGATTTGGGCTTAATTGGGGATAAGCATTCATCTAGAAAAGGGAAGAACTGGTCTGAAACTGTTCCCAAATCTAAGTGCTTTGCTGGGTCAGGGCCCTAAACATGTCCTTACTTGTAAGTGGTTACTTTTGTGCTTACATAGCTTAAGTTATGCATGTACTTAAGTGCTTTGCCAGACTGAGGCCTACGTTATTCATCAGGAGGCTGTCTTTCATGGCAGAACATCAAAAACAGCTGCCTCTATAGCATCTCTTTCATTGCTGAAATTCAAGCACAAACTGTAGTTTCTACATTGTGCAACTATATGGCCACATCTCACTTCTGAGGTTTCTGTTGTCCACTATGTAATGAATGAGAAGCAGAATTTGAGGCATAAGAGGTCGCGTATGGACTTCGCACTTATCCCATTTTGAGGACACTAAGGAAATGCTACACTACGCGGAAGATCGCTGCTTGCACAGTCAATCTTCTGGGGATTGATTTATCTGGTTTAGTAAAGACCCGCTAAATCAAACTCAGAAGGCATCCCTGTCAGTGCCAATACTCCTGCTCCTCGTGAGGATAGTACACTTCCTGACCAGAAAGACACAATCTTTAAAGGAGCAAAAAAACAGCATGGATTATTTATCTATGCAAACATGAGAGCCAGGAGCTTCTGTGTAATATTCCTTGCTCTGGCACAACCTACTTATTCCTCTGTGACCTTGGCAAGGTCATTTTGCCTTAAAACTTCAATATAGATAGAGTAAATCCTACATGCCTGCCAAAAATTCTGGGTTAATTTCTAGAGCTGAAAATTGTGAAACATTATTTTGATTACACTGCTGTGTACCAAAGAATACTCCTAGAAATAAAAAACTTCATATGAAATAACTAAACGGGTATAGTCTGGGTGGTTGGTATAAAGAAGAGGGAACACAGAAAAGTACTGGTAGTGGAAATACATTAGAAAGGAGCTTGCAATGCAACTTACTCTTATTCAGTGTTAAGGGTCAGTAAATCAGTGTATTTATCAAACAACTCCTTTGCTGTGAGATTGCAAGGCTACAATAATATAGCATCCAAAAGATCACAGTTAAAATCATTTGGATATGGTTACTTCCAGAAGAGAATAAGGGACAGTGTTGAGCTACCCAGCCTCAGGATCAAGATGGGGAAACATACTGCTACACTCCATTAGTAAGTGTAGATTGTTCCCCAGGGAGATGAGGAGACAGAGCAGATACTCTGTGCATAAAGGAGTAGAGCACGGTACTACTTCAACCCCAATCTCTGCAACATATGCGCTCCCCAAGACTATAGAGATAGCACTGCCTGCATTTCCCTTGAGTCAAGAATTTTTCATTCCATGCATGTGGAAGAGATGAGATAAATTATTTTTGTTCTCTCCTCCTCAATCCTATGCATCCATGAATCATAAAATCATAAAATACTAGAACTGGAAGGAACCTTGAGAGGTCATCAAGTTCAGTCCCCTGCCTTCATGGCAGGACTAAGCACCATCTAGACCATCCCTGATAGATATCTATCTAACCTGCTCTTAAATATCTCCATTGATGAAGATACCACAACCTCCCTAGGCAATTTATTCCAGTGTTTAACCACCCTGATAGTTAGGGAGTTTTTGTCCTACCTAAACCTCCCTTGCTGATATTTAAATCCATTGCTTCTTGTCCTATCATCAGAGGTCAAGGAGAACAATTTTTTTCACTTCTCCTTGTAACATCTTTTAGATACTTGAAAACTGCTATCATGTCCCCCTTCTCAGTCTTCTCTTTTCCAAACTAAACCAAACCAATTATTTCAGTTTTCCCTCACAGGCAGTGTGCCCTCTAACATTTTCTATCCTTAAGCGCATTGAATTTTCTTTTGGACAGGTTGAAATTTCTTATGTGCAACACCAATATTGAGATAGTGTGTGAATGTGTGCCACCAATACAATCAAAAAACACACACATACAATCCATCTATTTATCTATTTATCTATTTATCTATTTATCTATCTATCTATCTATCTAAGAGTATGTCTACACTACCCTCCTAGTTCAACTAGGAGGGTAATGTAGGCATACCGCACTTGCAAATGAAGCCCGGGATTTGAATTTCCCGGGCTTCATTTGCATAAGCGGGGAGCCGCCATTTTTAAAACCCCGCTGGTTCGAACCCAGTGCAGCGCAGCTACACGGAGCATGAACTAGGTAGTTCGAACTAGGCTTCCTAGTTCAAACTACCGTTACTCCTCATTTCACGAGGAGTAACGGTAGTTCGAACTAGGAAGCCTAGTTCGAACTACCTAGTTCATGCCCCGTGTAGCCGCACTGCACGGGGTTCGAACCAGCGGGGTTTTAAAAATGGCGGCTCCCCGCTTATGCAAATGTAGCCCAGGAAATTCAAATCCCGGGCTTCATTTGCAAGTGCGGTATGCCTACATTACCCCGCTAGTTCGAACTAGCGGGGTAGTGTAGATGTACCCTAATTGATCTGAGAAAGTGGGTCTGGCCCACGAAAGCTCATCACCTAATAAACCATCTTGTTAGTCTTTAAAGTGCTGCATAATCCTGTCTTTTGTTCTAGCTATCTAATTGAAACAGTCCATACGTGTGGAAGAAAATATATTTAAAAAGGGAAGGACCAATGCTTATGATATTTAATATGAAATCAAATTAAAAAAAGGAAATTAACACTACCCTTGGAGTACATATATAATCATACTTTCTAACAACTCATGATAATAAACACACCAAAACGCATATTATGCGCACATAGCACAGCTTTAAGATGGTAAACAAATCTGTGAATCAACTAGAAATAGTTTTTGCAAGGAGAACATAACTAATATAATAGTTAATGACACTGGAAAGGAGAGTAAAATGCATTCACTGAGGCATATACACTTTCTCTGGGAACATTTAGGATCCATGCTACAAAGACAGAAAGAAGTTCTCCTGATTTGAAACTTTCACCTTGTGCATGTCATCAGCTTAAAGACTCAGAGGGGCAGCCATGTTAGTCTGTTACTGAAAAAAACAACGAATGGTCCTGCTGAACCTTAGACACTAATAAAACTCAAAGAGTAGAAGTTCCAGAACAAATTAACACATGCCTTCAGGTGTTGTAGACAGATGCATGTTTCAAAGAGCTTGCAAATAATGTTTCATCCTACAAAACAGCTAACATCTTACCTAGTACTTGCTATTTTTTTTTACTCATAAGAGTCAGAACTCTACCAGATAGCAAAGATCTGGCCTTAATGCAACACAGTTTACCATGTATTATTCAGTAACACAGGATTTCAAAAAATCATTAAGGTCATAGTTTTAGATATCTGCCACACTCCAAAAAAATTCTGTTAAAAGAATCTTTAAGCCATTAACGCCTATGTAAACTTTGTTTGAAATGTAATCAATAAATGTCCTGGCACATGCTCACCCCATGAAGTCTGCTTCCCCTCCTCCCCAACCTAGCCACAGAGGATGACAGCAAGTGAGTCAGGGACACCCCAAACTAACTCCCCCCCCACCTCCATCTCACTACACAGATGTCAGCATCCACCCACCCTCATTCCCCCACCTACCTCTGTGCAATCTGCTCCCCCAGCCCAGGTGTGGGCTGGGATAAAATCCTGCTTTTCCAACTAGCAGGCACCAGCAATTTGTCCGCTCCTAGCTCAAGAACAAATTATCCACACCTTCCCCATCTCGCAGTACAAACTAACTCCCTCCCCCCGTCCCCACCTCATCCCAATGCCATTACTCAACCACCCTCTCTTTCCCCCACCTACCTTATGCAGTCAGCCCCTTATCTCCCCTCCCCTTCCTCAGGGGCTTGAGAGTGCTAAGTTTCTATCTATCTCTCCTCATGCAAATGAGACTTTCTAAACTCCCCTCTCCTCTGACTCCCCCTCAGTGAATTACTTCCTTCCGCCCTCCCTCTTTATTCTTCACTCTGCCCAGCCACTTATTCTCTCTTTATCTTCCTTCTTCTTTACCTGCTCTGGGAACAGCTCAGTTTCAAACACAGAGCAGCTCTATTTAGTTGCTTGCTTAGCGAGATTATACCCTAACCCCCCACCAGTCAGATAAGCAGCCTGCCTACTCAGGAGCTTTGAACTCAGAAAACAGCTTACAGGGAACTTAACTCATCGGTCTTGTTTTCTAGACCATTAGTCATTTTTGTGGCTCTTCTCTGGACTGTCTCCAATTTCTCCACATCTTTCTACAAATATGGTGCCCAGAATTTGACACACTACTACAGCTGGGGCCTACTCAGTACAGAGTAGAGTAGAAGAATCATTTCTCATGTCTTCCTCAGAACACTTCGGTTAATGCATCTCACAATCATGTCTGCTTTTTTTGCAGCAGTGTCACGCTGTTGACTCATATTTAGCTTTTGGTCCACTATGGTCCTTAGATCCCTTTCTGCAGTACTCCTTCCTAGACAGAATCTGGCCCTAATTTTGGATTTATTGATTAGTTAAACACAAGGATATTTAAATAGAAAAAACACACAAGACAACAATTACATGATGATAAAATTACACATGAACACAAATAATAAAATTCATTTCCCAGAATAAAATCTGTGTTTATTTCCTCTTGCACAAATGACCAACAGGGAGATTTTCTAAAGGTAAAAATCTGAGTTAAGTGCTCAACTCCCACTGAACAAGTTGCCCTCTGAAGAGCTCCCACACAAACTTACTTAAAAAAATACAAGCTAGCCAATTTTGAACTACAGGATACTAGTTCCATTGCAACCAAGCAGAAGCACCTCATACATAGTGTGGGAGGAAATGTGTGTGCTCACTGCCCCAGATAATCCTGCCAGACTCAAGTTTGTATTGTTAACTGTCTGTATAAATGTATTCCAGTTCAGAGCTCATGTCCACAGTGACTTACTGACTTACAGTAGCTTTGGCTTTTCCACTAATGTTCTATATTTCAGAAGTCCGTAACACACGCAGCTCAGGTTGTTATGGAGAACTGAGCCCTGTGAACAAAGATCAGCACAAAAGTAAATTGAGAAATGGGTAGCATTTGGGATTTATGCTGTTGACTTTTTCTTCTGTCATTCACTTTTGTTTTCTAGCTGGCTTAGGAAAGTTAAGTAGATTTGCGAATCACCAAAAAAGAGAAAATCTTCTGAGATTCAATATCAGCGCGTCAAAATGGATATTTATATATTGGCATTTTTATTACATTCAGAGTTGTAGTCATTTTTTTCAGCTATTGAAAATCAGATTACTCTGTCCCTTAGCACCTGCTGCTTCCCCTCAAGTCTAGTGACTATATCCCAGTCTACTGCTGCTACTACATACAATTTTGTATAAAACTTATGTAAATAAGTGGCTTCTGTGCCTATTATAAAACAGAAGTCTAAAGATTCACTACATTGACAGACACTTGACTAAATGAATTTTTCCTCCCCCTTTTCTTGGCTGAATCATAAATTTATCTCCTAAAAGTACCCAGACACACTAAAGTCACAGTTAAATCCCTGTTTTCCATGTCCAGGAGGCTTTGTTCCCAAAACTCAGGTTTTTTTATAATGAAAAGATCTACATGTTTTACTGACTTCTGAAATACTACACATAAAGATCAATGAAAATGTTTTAAGGCTAGTAGCTAGATTCTGGTAGATTGTCATCATGGACCCAAGAAGATGGCTTATATCAATGGTGACAGAACCAGTTATCACTGGCATGCAGATATAACCTTCATTAAAAAGAGCTCTATTTAATTGATCCATTTGCTCTCAGCAACCTCATTTTTCTTTCTCCATGACTAAGATGCCAAATCAGAGCTCAGCTTCAAATCAAATAAAAATGTTATATTGTAGTAGGAGTAAGAAAGCGTCTGCATATTTTAATTACTAAGTTTTAAAGATGAGAAAATCGTGACATAATTAAGTTACTTGATAACCCTTTTTTTGGCATGTTGCCAAAATTCAGTGTCTTGTAGATTGTTTTGGTTACAAGAAGAAATTACAGTTAAAGTTACATATTTATTTTGTGCTATTCTGGTGATTCACAAAGAATGTGCAAAGTCCTGTTTTCCTAAGCACAGCAGGAATCAACGAAAGGAAACAATTTGTTTACAGTTCTACGTCATTCCCAGATATTACTTAGACCAAAAAGATCATAGAATCATAAAATACTAGAAGTGGAAGAAACCAGGTTTGCTTATTTGAGCTTACATAAAGTTTAACATTGGTGTTTAGATCAAATGTTCACCTTCTATTATCGCTAAATGCTATACTCCCTTCTATGTTTAAGAAGTTGACCTAAAGCAGGAATGGAGACTTTTTTTTTTTTTTGGCTGCAGAAAACTATGACAGAAATCCAGTCTGGTTAACTCTGCACTCCTCCCCCCCACCCACACCCACACCTTTTAAAGGGAGATTATAGCTTCTCAATAGAAATTCACCTCACAGAGACACGTGTTATATCCAGCCAACAAGCCTCCAGTTTATAGAGAGATTTTGTTCAAAAAACTTTAAACAAAAATATGTACAACTGCTTTGAAATCATTTGTATGCAAAAACACCCTGGCATGTTTTGCTTTAAAGTTTTCTCTGTGGTTACTTGGTTTGTATGTGTGTGTTTCCCTACTCTCTAATCCCATTATCAATTTAATCTGTTCTTAAATATATTAACATTGGAAGATAGATTCCAATATTGTACAGTCAAATATCTTCCTGAATTATGATGAAAGATCATTCAAACTGATTCGGTGTATCAGTTTGAATGCCTGCAATTATAGAAACAAGGCACTGATTCATAAAGACAAAAACATGACACAAATTTGCCATTTTTCAAGGTAAATACCAATAAAAATAATTAAGCAATGAACACAATAAATGCAGCTGTGCACTCTACCCAGTACTTATTACCTGACCTTTGGCCTTAGGAAGTCTAACACGTCTGATACCTAATCATACCAATCTAACAGGGTGTTTGGTAAGGAACAGTTAATCAGAAAAATAGTTCTGCTAAATTTTCTTTTAAAATATTTTTTTAATGTGTTTGTGATACAGCAGCACTTTCCTTGACTCAGCAGGTCTTAAAAGGCCTTTCGAAGCTTTTGCAACCTACTGTTTCAGTGATTTGAAAACTCAAGGACACTAAAAAGGACCTGACACAACAGATAAACTGATCTGAAAGTATTTATAGAATCCAATCCATGAACTGGTGTCCTCAAATGACTCTTGAGTATAGTAGTGGCTGCTTTGGAGTCATTATGGCCATCCAAAATAGTCTGTTGCTAAGGAATCCCGAAGTAGACATTAAAGCTGTGTCTAGACTACATCCCTCTTTCGACAGACAGATGTAAATTAGACACTTTGAAATTGCAAATGAAGCGGGGATTTAAATATCCCGCACTTCATTTGCATAATCGCATAACGGCGCTCTTTCAAAAAAGCACCATTTCAAAAGTAAAACTGTGGTCTAGATGCAGTTCTGTTGAAAACAGCAGACTTTTTTGAAATATCCTGTACTCGTAGACCGCGGTTTTACTTTCAAAATGGTGCTTTTTCGAAAGAGCGCCATTATGCAATTATGCAAATGAAGCTCAGGATATTTAAATCCCTGCTTCATTTGCAATTCAAAGTGTCTAATTTACATCCCTCTGACGAAAGAGGGATGTATCTAGACACAGCCTTACTCATTTTAGCACATGGTCTAAGGCAGTGGTCCACTACATGGTGCCTGCGGATGCCATGGTGCCCGCCAGGGCATTTATGTGCGCCCGCCGAATGAACTCGGCCAGCCCTGCCCCTGGTGCGCAGTGCATGCGCAGTGCCGGCCCTGGCACGTGGTGCATGGACGGCTCCTGCCCCGGGCACATGGCGCTTGGGTGGTGCCAGCCCCGAACGCGTGGTGCATGGGCGGCCCCTGCCCTGGGTGTGTGGCACATGAGCAATGCCGGTCCCACGAGTGCAGCACATGGGTGGCCCCATGCACACAGCATGTGCGCGGCCCCACCCCCGGGCGCATGGCGTGTGAGCGGCCCCTCCCCCAGGCGCCCGGCAGCCCCGGAAGGTTGGGGACCACTGATCTAAGGCTTTCACTACAGTATGGGCAAGTTTTCATTTACCATTAATGAATCTCCACAAAGAGAAAGAATGATAGAGGTGGTAAAGTAGACAGAACACTGGCAGACATTTTTTCACTGTCTCATCCATTCTCTTAGACTCAGTACCATATCTATACTGCAGCTTGCACCGGTGGAGAATTTGGTCCCAATACTGACACTTCAAACACTACAAATGATTACATTTTGGGGGGTATTTTTTTTCTTCCTTTTAATTGTATTTCAAAAGAATTTGTATAACTGCTCAACAAACAAGAGAAGTTTTCAGTATGCAAATGATGTCCCTTTTCCCAATCAAAAATCTCAGAATTTGAAGGGTTTTTACCAACTCTAGAAACGTATATATGGACACATACAAAGAAAGATAAAAGGTTGAACTTCTGGTAGATTCTCTCTTAGCCTGTACAAAGCCAAGGCAATCTATACTGTGTAAAATATTCTGAGATCCTCATCCAACAGAGTACACAAATAGTGCTTAACTTAAAGCATATGAAGTATTGTACTTGGATTTAAAGTTAAGATCCTGCTTTGTATATTTGGCCCTGAAACACTTGCTGGACAACATTGTTTTTCCTACATGTTACTAGATACAACAATCGATCCCAGTAACTTGAGGAGTAGAAGTAATGCTGACTTAATATTTTCATTTTTTTCCCTATTTTAGGCTGAACAGATATCTGCATCATCAATGTAGCAAAGTTTTCTGAGCGAATAGATGTATCATATTACTATAAAACACTGCAAAGATTAAGAATTAATGGCATGATAATCTCTTCTTGATAATTTAAGTCAAGATATGAAAGTACAGCATTATGACCGACCAAGTGTGTATTGAATAGCATTAGCTGCGAGTTACTAGCATGATATTTTTCTCTTTCAGCAGCCTGCCAAGCACATTTCCTCATGCCAAGGCTTCAGAAGTGCTTCCTGTTCTTAGTATTCAAGTATGACATTATTGGCTACCTGCCTCTTCAAGAGCTTTGAAGAACTGCACAGTCAGATGGAGACATGTCAGAAGAGAAGGGCTACATTTTCTTACCTAAGCAAATGAATAGGGTAGAAATGAAATCTCTATACACTGGTTTCTATGTAAACAAAATAAGAGGAAGCCATAATTTAATTTAAAAAAAAAAAAAAGCTAAAATATTTTGCAGCTATACATTGGTATAAGTCAGAAACTGAGATTTGCACACCATAGGGTTTAAAAGTATTTCTTATATTTTAGCGCACATACAGATATATTCTATTGTATTATAATTCTTTATTTTCCCAACATTTTATTTAAGTACATTTATATAGCACCTATTTAAAAACGCTGCACCACTTTCTTATAAAAATCAATTAAAAAGCAATCAGATACAAGCAACTCAAAAATAAGAGATCAGATACATAGCAGACTCAAAAGTCTTGCATCAACACTCTTGCCAGGACAAAAACAATTTGGCAACATTTCCCAGATTATGTAAGGGATAGGCAAGAAAATGCCAGAATAAATATAAATTTAGGCTTTTATCCTGCAGTCAGCTGCACATGATTTTATCCTGTACCCAGACATAGACTCATTGACTGTCAACCGCACGATCAGGTCCTACATATAAATAAGCAATCTATTAGTTTTAATGGGAATTGGATCGGTTCCCAAGAGCAGATCCACTGTGACTGATCAATGTTTGTTGCTTGAAGCAGACAAAGAAAGAAACACTCAACCTGGCATTGGGGACTCAATTTATGACACAATGTGGTCAGTTTCTCCTGCTGGCACATCAGCTTTGCTGTGAGGGACACAGAGAGAGTGTGCATGTGTACATATGTGTATACTTGTATGCATTTCAAAGCCCAATGTGAACATTCTTTTTAAAATCATTAATTTTGTAAATTAAGATAAAAAAATCTGGTTTCATGGAATGTATAAAACAATGTATTTTCCCAACCTTAAAATCTAACCAAGTGGTCACCAACCAGTAGATCGGGATCTACAGGTAGATCTTGGATCCTCTGATCAGAGATCATAACTGGTTTGGCCAAGAGGCTGTCAAGTGCAGGCTCTTCAGCTGCCCGTCCCCCCACTGTTGCACCTCTCCTGCTCTTTGCCTTGGAGCTATTCCCCCTCCTCGCTGGAGCCTCCTGCTTGCTGTGCAGGGCAGGGAAGGGAGAGGAGGGGTGCTGATGTCAAGGCGCCCCCCTCTCACTCTGTATCCTATCTCCTCAGAACAGAGAGGGGGCACAACAGGACTTGGGATGGCATTTTCTGGTAGCTTTTGGTGCAATGCCAGGGCAAGGGTGAGCCTCCCTTAACCTCACTGCACCACCATCCAGGAGCCACCTGAGGTAAGTAGTGCCCAGCTGGAGCCAGCTCTGAACCTCTGCCCCAGTCTTGAACCCCCTCTGCACTCTGGCACACAGGAGATATAATCCTCTTAATTGACTTCTTGTTTAATGATTATTAAATAAGCCTAAACATTTGGGCTTATTTAGTCTGCAGAAGAGAAGAATGAGGAGGGATTTGATAGCAGCCTTCAACTTTCTGAAGGGAGGTTCCAGACAGGATGGAGAGAGGCTGTTCTCAGTGGTGACAGATGGCAGAACAAGAAGCAATGGTCTCAACTTGCAGTGGAGGAGATCTAGGTTGCATATCAGGAAAAACTATTTCACTGGGAGGCTGGTAAAGCAATGAAATGGGTTACCTAGGGAGGTGGTGGAATCTCCATCCGTAGAGGTTTTTAAGTGCCAGCTTGAAAAAGTCCTGGCTAGGATGATTTAGTTAGGTTTGGCCCTGGTATTGGTAGGGGGCTGGACTCAATGACCTCCTGAGGTCCCTTACAGACCTAGGATTCTATGATTCTATGATCATACCCTTCACAATTGAATGAAACAGGTTGCACTTTATTCAGGGCCTTCTTGAGGCCCTTTGGGGTTAGATTTGGCTCTATATAAGCCAGTCAATAATACTTTACACTCAGTACTCAGAGAAATCAGTGACAAATAATAAGGCAAACATAACAAATACTAAGGATCTATGTCTGGTTTCAACTGTATAGATGGAATTGTCATTGAAAATCAATGAATTTGTGCTTAATAGACTTCAATATTTGGCTCAGTTGTGTTTGTTAGATCTTAATGTAAATGTCTGAAATTATAAAACATTAGTTGCATAATCATCTTGATAGCTGTCATTTTTAAGTTTACTCACTTATAGCTTTTTATGTTTAATCAATATAAAAGTCACAGCTTGCTAATCCTGGCCATTATAGGCAACTCATTTCCTTAAGCTGTTTTGTTCTTTCTATATTGGCAATGTGTCTTCAAGTAATTGTAAATACTTATTTCCACAACTCAATTACTAGCTATGATTAAATAGTGTGTTAGTTTCTTGCTGGAGCCTTGTCATGCAGTGTCAAAACTCTCCCTGTGAGAAATATGCTTAGCTCTTTTGTTGTAGATTTAGTAGATTCATAGAATAATAGAACTGGAAGGAACCTCAAGAGAACATAAAGTCCAGGCACTCATGGCAGAACCAAGCACCATCTAGACCAGGGCTACTCAACTTTGGAAGCCCCAGGGGGCCACAGTGATACTTACAGCACATGCAGAGGGCTGCAACTTAAGTGTGGTTGCATATATATACTAATATATATGCAAATATATGCAAATAGCTTCTTTCACACTGAGGGGTATTAATACAAAAATTAAGGCAAGACTACACAACAGACAGGCCCCATTTAAGTCAATTCTGCTGATATTAATAAAATGCAGTATTTACCCTTTTCCACCCATATGTCAGCACTTTTAATGAGCAATAACAGTTCAGGAATTTAACTACTAAAACGCATATCAGCAGAAGGCCATTATACTGAGTACTTTCTGTTTTAGCTCCTACCTGCAGGCCGCAAACAAATGGTCCAGGGGCTGCATGTGGCCTGAGGGCTGCGTGTTGAGTAGCCCTGATCTAGACCATCATTGGCAGGTGTTTGTCTAACCAGCTCTCCAAAATTTCCAGTGATGGAGATTCCACAACTTCCCAGTTTATTCCAGTGTTTAACCACCCTGAGAGTTGGGAATTTTTTCCTAATGTCCAACCTAAACTTCCCCTGCTCCATTTTAAACCCATTGCTTCTTGTCCTCTCAGATTCAGAAGAATAATTTTTCTCCCTCCTCCTTTTCAAGAACTTTTAGGTACTTGAAAGCTGTTATGATGTCCCCCTCAATCCTCTCTTTTCCAGATTAAACTCAATTCGTTAAATTTTCCCTCGTTGGTCATGTTTTCCAGACCTTTAATCATTTTTGTTGCTTTTCTCTGGACCCTCTCCAATTTGTCCATATCCTACCGAAAATGTGGTGCCCAGAATTGGACACAGTGCTCCAGTTGAGACCTAATCAGTACAGAGTAGAGAAAGAATTACTTCTCCTGTCTTGTTTATAACACTCCTGCTAATCTCTCCCAGAATGTTTGCTTTTTTTTCCTGACAGCATCATACCATTGACTCATATCAGTGTTTGAAGAAGTTAGAGGGCCAAATTAAATTCAATGCTGGAATAACTCCATTGATTTCAGTAGCCCTACACTAAGTACCTCTTTAGTTTTATGAATGGCATCTGAATTGTGTATCTCCTCCCCCAACACACACCAAAACAAATCAGTATGTTCTTTTTTCATAATATGTAAGTAAATCATTTATCATTCCTGAATGTTTTTGTTCCTTGTATCAACTTAAAACAGGAGTGGGGAACCAAAGGCCCAGAGGCCAGATATGGTCCCCGGCTTGCTTGTATCCAGCCCCCAGGGCTCAGCTTGTATCCAGCCTCCGCCTGCACCAGCATTGGGAAGGCCATGATGGCACTCCATCCTCCATGGCCCCTCACCTGACTGATTTTTCTGTGGGTCAGCGGCCCCCATTCAAAAAAAGTTCCCCACCCCTGACAAAGGATTCACATGTATCAACACAAATTCACTAAAGTTTTCAGAAAAAAAAATCGAAGTACTTCATCCATCTGTAATGCTGATTCAATTTTCTATTTCTAGCTGAGGATCAATTTATTTACCAAGAGAGATATTTGAATATGGCAGAATTCTAGAAGGTTAACTCATCCCTAGCAACACAAGCAACAAAGTAGTGAGAGAAAAGAAGTACAGGCTGGACATCACTTACCTGGCTCCCTTGGGACCTAACTGGTCCCAAACCAGGGAATTTGCCAGATTAGAGACGGTTCTCTGCTACAGCCCCCAGCAGTCAACTCTGCCAACTGGGGTGGGAAAGGGAGAGGAGGGACGACTTCCTCCAGCCCCTGCTGGGCTTCCCTGTTAGCTCACTGACTCCACTGCTGTTGCCCCACCCAGACTGCAACGGCTGCCTGTGCTGACATAGGCTCCAGCCCCACACTACCACGGGTTGCTGGGGGCACGCTCTGGCCCTGGTCGGGCTCTCAGGAGTTTGGGCTCCAGTCCCAGCCCCGTGACAGCCTGTGGACTCTGGCCCTGCTTCCATGGGCTATCTGGGGCTCCAGCCTCATGCTGCCTTGGGCTGCCAAGGCTTTCTCTGGCCCTGGATCCGGTCCCTCTACTGCAGACTACTGAGATCACGTGCTTCTGCCCCGGACCAGCACTGCCATGGACTGTCACCAGCCTGATCCTGCTCAGCTGGGGGATGCCCCAACCTGATCCCAGTGCTACAGGATGTTGGGAGCTGCCGCCAGCTTCTGACCCATCCGACTTCTTCAACCCGGCTTCTCCTGGATTGCCCTCTTGCCACTAGGCTCCCGGAGTTCTCTGGTCTGGGAACATTCATGGTCTTATCATACCACAGATGTTGCCGGACTAGAGAATTCTAGTTTTGGGAAGTGCAACCTTTCTTTTGCATCTGACAGTTGCATTATAATATCCCAAAAGAGCTTGCCTGTCTACTTCAAAACCTCAGTCATTCTTCAGTAGTATACAGGGATTTTCTTGTTTTATAAAATGCTCTAACAGCTAGCTCAATTTATGGAAAATTGGACACACAATATTTACAGTAGGAACCAAAGATACTTTTAAATCACAAAAGTGCAAAATGATCTCTGGAGCTAGTAATATTTTCCCCCACAGATTTACAGCTAAGCTAATCTTTCAGACAATCTTTTTTTCTTGGTTAGAACACTATCAAATTTTCAGAAGGAATAATTTTTTTAAAATAGTCACCTGATAAACCCCTGAAAAGAAGTTTATAGCAGAAATGTTGACAGGCTCAAAAGCACTATGATAAGAGAGTGAACTCAATTACACTAATAACTCAGCATCACAATTGTATTAATAAACTTAAAGGGCTCGGATGAACCAAGCTGGAGTTTCCAGCAGATTCTTTTTCATATCTAAATCTGCAGCTGTTCTCTTAGAAAGGATGGTAATTCACCTTGGTGACTAGATAAAATGTCCATGCAATTTCACAGAGTGACAAAAATGCTCTTTTAAAAATCAATAGAGAAAAGTATTATGCTGCCATTATAAGTATTCTTGATAACTCATGAAATATTATTTTCATAAAAGGAGCAGAGAAGGACAATGCTAGATATCTTTAACACTGCACAGTATTTTTAAAGTGACAATGGTATAAAATGGTTTTTTTAATGAACAATAAAAAAGGTAGAAATATGAAAGGCAGTTTAGCAGAACCTGAATATGAATATTCAAAGAGTTAGTATATTCACAATACATGTACTAATGTATAAATGAGTCTTTGTATTCAGTTTTCTCAATATAGACCTGAAAAATGTCCTAATATACTTATGCAATACTGTTTTTCCCCCCATCATCTTTAGCAGCAAATTCACAAATGGTAACTATGTCTCCCACTAACTAAACCAAGCCCACTGTATGTCACCAGTACAATTTGTGGACTGGATCACCATCAACTAAAGTGCAATTACTGGTTGTAAAGTCCTGCCTTCTTTATGTTGCATTGTTAATTTTGGTAGAATTCAAACTAGGCACTAACGTACCAACTAATGGGTTTATATTTTCATCACACTAAAAGTCACTGACTCACAAAATTAAATATGCTGAATTCAGCTAAGTGGTACCAAGTGTTCTCTATTCCAACTGCCAAGTATTCTTTATTTTTGAGAACACAAGACTACACAGCCAGGCTTTTGCACTAGAGAGTTTATTCAGCTATGTTCAAAAGCTCATTTATAAAAATTATTATTCTTTTCACCAGAAAAGCTGAATGGGAGAGTGGAAGGATTTTTCTTTCTTCTTTGCAAAAGGGAACTGCTGAAAACACACTCTCCTATGGACATTTCTAAAATAAATAAGAAGCTAAGTAGCTTTAAATATTTTGAGAAACATATATTCAGTGTTCCACATAGAAGTGTTCTCTTAAAATAACCTTTTGCTTAAAACTTTTCAAAACAACAACCAAAAATCCAGTGTAGCAGAATTTCTTACTGGAAAGGTAGAGGCAGAGACAAATAAAAGGAGAGATCAGATAAATAAACCTGTAGGAACTTTGAGGTGGGGGAGAGAATATCTCCTTATCGATGAATACTAAATGCAGTCAATGCATTGGACAGCAAAACATTTCCCCATATTCTTTTGGGGACATATTTACCTCTACATGGATTAGTCTCTTGTGGAGTAATTTGGTTTTCTTTCCTCACAGGGAAGTGTCGCATCAATAGAAGCGGAAAGGAGACTGACCTTCAGAATCCATGGGTTCCCCAAATTTTTAGCAGATCATTGGGCAGCTACAGGACCTCTAACAATTTTTCCTTTACTGGAACTGCATCATTTAACATCAAATCATGCTCACTATCTATAAATGCTGCTATGCTCATGAAAATATTTTCAACAAAAAGGAGCAGTTATATAGTATTCATCATTAGGGTTTCAAACATTGTACAGACATGGAAGTTTGTAAGCAACTATTGATCCATATACTAAACAGTGAGAAGGATGCACTTCTACATTCTATTTCTTGAGTGTAATGCTCACTGACATCCAGTTAACAGAGGAAAATTATTTTAAGGGGAAAATGGTATCTATTATAAAGGTGAAGGTTTGCCAGTCCCATAAATGCATAAACTGTACATTTGCACCAGTGGCATGGACACTGTTTTCTAGGGCTCTCAAGAAAAATAATAGCAAGATGAAATAGTAAGATAAAATTATTTGTTTTCTTTCAAAGTATCCAAAGTAAGTATCCAAAATGTCTTGACAACCTGTAGAGTCATGGCCTATACTAGTGACTACCACCAAATGATTGTATGCACTGTTGTATGGTATAAATTCATAAGCAGAGTTGTTGTATAATCTGTTGCAAGTTATTAATTATCTTAACTTTCCACACCATTGACATTGTAGTTTTTCTCTTTTTTATTCATTATTTATAATTATTTACAAAGAAATCCTATACATCATTTTTGGTTCTTAGATTCTACAATGTATAAACAGTTTTGTGATTAATTTTATTTTGGATACATAGATCATAGAAACATCATGTGTCTGTTCACCATGCCATAACCTATTTTGGGGGGATTTTTTGTTTGTTTGTTATGTGTGCATAAAAACACATGATTATGCTTTCCATTAATATAATTAAATAATCATTTAAAATTCACTATTTCTGAGGTCATTCCTTCTGATTAAAGAATGAACTAAAATATTTGTGAAAAACCAACAGAAAGGGAACATAATCAAGATAAATTAGTTCAAAAATTCAAAAAGAGTATTTGCAGGAACTTTTGTTTTTTAAATAAAGTGTAGACACATTTTGAGTCAAAAACCTCCATTCAGACCCCAAAGAATACAATGATGACTCTAAAAGTAGCCTGGTAAAAGGACATTTTAATATTTTATATTTATTCTCCACCAATGAGTGCAATATATCAATAGGTTCATCTTATAAGTCAAGACAATGTTTTTACATTCAAAGGGTTCCTGGAAATTCTTGAAATGTACTCTGTCATGCAAAAACACTAACGATAAAAAAATCGGAAATCAGAATGTAGTTGACAATTTTACTGATCCTCGTTTAATTCATAAATACTGTGAAATATCTTAACAGCTGATATCTTTTTATGAAAGTTTGCTAAAATGCTTTACACAAATCAGTTTTTTAAACAAAAGTCATTCCCTACTTTCCTGTTTCCTGTCCTTCACATAGACCAACAAATTGTGTATCATAGTTCTAAAATCAAGAGAGAATGCTTTATGAAAAATAGATATGACATTGTCTCAAAAAGAAGGAAAGATAGGTGAGGTAATGTCTTCTTTGTGTCATTTCTATTGGTGGAGAGAACAAGCTTTTGAGCTTTACAGAGCTTTACTTTAGTTCTCAAGGCAGACAGTGTAAATTAAATCTGTCAAGATTCCATATGCAGGCTATCATACAGCATGACTTTCCAGGAAGGAGATACAACTGGAGATGTGCAGACGGGTACAAATTATTGAGGAAGAGAGTAGAGTGACCGAGGACCACAAAGGGCAGAGATGGAGAACTGAAGAGAAGTAGTTTACTTTACAACATGTATAATTTAGTTATTCCTGTTTAATGTATCAGACGACTGTGGGTCTGTTTGTACTGATTTACAGTAGTAGAAATATCAAGTGCAACCCCACTAAATTGAAGTCACATTATATCTGTGTAAAAGGCATGCAAGTTGAGAATCTCATCAATAATTCCTTGGACATGAATATGTGTGTAGTTAAATCTTTTGAAAGCCAGTTGCTGTGTATGTTTGGAAAGCATTCAGGATTGCTGAGGAAAATGCTTCCTGCTGTGTACATCAATTCAGACCATATACCTGTAGATGGCAAGTTTCAGAGAGGTCCCCATGTTAGTCTGTTTCAGCACAAACAACAAGTAGTTTGGTGGCACCTTAAAGACTAATAAATATATTAGGGCATAATCTTCTGAAAAGTCATGTTGTATGCTCTCTTTAGGGCTTATGCCATAATAAATTTGTTGAAGGTTTCACCAAACTCCTTGAGGTTTTTTTTCTAGTAGATGGATAATTTAGGAACTGAAAAGTTAAGCCATCAAGACTGGACAAGTATGATTTTTCTCTCTCACCAGCATTCACATACAATATACACAAGAGTCCAACAGCACTAAAAAAAGTTCGGTATGGTATCACAGTTCTCTGCTATGTTATTTTATTTATTTATTAATGTATTTATTTTAATATTTTCACCCCATCTTTCTATTTAAAATATTCAAGCGGCTTACAAAAAAACCCAATACAAATATATATAAAAATTTAAAATATGAGACCCCAGAGGGACATAACCAGATAAAAAAAACATACAGGGAGGAGGAACACACATATACAGACTCAAACATTAATAAAAGCACGAATAAAAAGCCTGACACAGAAACAACGCTAGTGTTGGCACCATGCGAATATTCCGATGAAGAGAATTCCACAGCCTGGAAGCAAAAGCTGAGAATGCCCTGTTCCGCGTAGATGTTAATCTTATCTCCATAAGTGGGGGAACACAAAGCAAAGCCTCCTCAGCTGACCTCAATCCCAGGGCAGGTTTATATGGGAGAAGACGGTCCTTCAGATATCCCGGACCCAGCTCATTTAAGGCTTTATAGGTCATAACTAAAACCTTAAGTTGTGTCCAGAAACATACTGGAAGCCAGTGCGCTGCTGAAGCACTGGCATAATGTGCTCCATATAATTCGTGTTAGTTAAAACTTGAGCAGCCGCATTCTGGACCAGTTGAAGTTTCCGAAGGCAAGACTAATGATAAAAAATATTTCTAACATTTATAAAACTATGTTTTCCCATTCACACAAGGTGAAGGAGGAAGCTAAAAAAGCAGAGATTTGATTGTTGATTTCAGACCAATTGTCCAAACTATCCAAATAATTTTGAATTGTAATCCTGGCCTTTAAAAAAATCCCTGCTAGAGTGGCATCATGCACAACAAACCATACCACACCACACCACACTACGATGTTATTAAGGGTTCTGTAGGGAAAAGACCCTTGTAGGACCTCACTAGATATGTGTTTTCACAATTGACCTTTGAGAACTACTCTTTGAGAAGGTTATTCAACCAGTTTTTCACCCTCTTAAAAGTAATTAAAACTAATTTGCTTATGAAAATTTCATGTGAGGAGGACACTTGATTCTGGGATTGACCCACAGTACATCAGAGGCCCCTGAGAGGAACTCATGGGTGAAGCTATTCACATTACAGGTCCAATAAAAGATAGTGCTTCACTCATCTTGCCTCTCTAATAGCTGCATTTGTCCCAGGATACAAAAACATTGACTAGCCAATGGTACCATAGAGAAGATTCTGAGGATTATAGCGGATCATAAATTGCACTTGAGCCTATGTAATACAGTTGTGGAAAAGGCTGAAGTGCCTCACATAAGACTTGGGAGGTGATTGTTTCAGTCTACTCAGCACTGATATCTCAGCTGGAATACTGCATCCCGCTTTTGGCACCATGCTTGAGATGTGAACAAATTGGAGATAGTCCAGAGGAAAGCATCAACAATGATAATGAAAAAAGGGATTTAGAAAGCTGACCTATGAGGACAGACTAAGAAAACTTGGTAAGTTTAGACTTGAGGTGAAAATAATAATAATAAAAAAAAAGAGGGTTGGGAGACCCGGTAATAGTCTACAAATATATTCAATGCCATTATAATAAAGATAGTGATCAATTTTCCAGGTCCACTCAAGTTAGGGCAAAAAATAATTGACTTCATCTGCTGCAAGAGAGATTTAAATCAATCATAAGGATAGTTAAATACTGAAATCAACTTCCAAGAGAAGTTAAAGAATCACTGTCACTGGAGGTTTCTAAGAACAGGTAAGACACACGTCTGTTAGGGATGATCTAACTATGCTTGATATTGCATCAGCAGGGAGTGGAACACATGATTTCTTGAAGTCCCTTTATGCCCTACATTTCAATGATTGTATGTGGATTAGTCATGTTCCAACAGGCAATACAATCAGTGTAGTAAGTGGTGTTAAAGGGATCATGCATTTACACTGTCCTCAGTCTGCTGTCAAACTTGTTTTCAAGGCTGCAAGTTTGTGATGAATGCTTGTCTGTATGGGCTTGACTGTCAGAGATGTTGTATACACACAGCTTTCAGAAACCATTGAGAGCTTTTCTTTTGTTAGAACATCTGCTCAGATATACTCCTTTTGGTCCAAATGCTATACCTCCAACTTAGCTTTCTCCAGGACAAGAATGATTGCTGGAATAACAATTAGATTCTGCATTAATGTTATTGATTTCATTGTCTACAGCAGGCCCACTCTGTCCCCATGCACTGTATTAGACAGTTTTTGCCATAGAATCTCTATATACAGTCACAGATACAGTCAGTGCAACATTTTCTCGCTCTTCCTCCCCCCCCCCCCCCCAATAATTGATGAGTGACTTTTTTGTATTCCTATTCAACATAGTACCAGATGGTGCCGGAACTGCTCATTTCTTTTCTGTCAACCACATCCTCATATTCTGGATTCTGCTGGGCCTACTGAACTCATGGTCTTTCCCATGGTGCTTATCACTCCTACCAAAGCCATTATTTTCCAACTCCATCCCTACTAGGAGCAATTTTAACAGTTTGGGATGTATGATTGCTACAGTTAGCACATAGAAATGAACCGCCACTAACAACCATACCTGGCAAAAATTCCCTCAATAAAATTATAGCAGAGATACCGCCACAGGCAATGAAACATGAAGATTAGGCATCTTTAAGATTTATCGAGCAAGCGCACTTATTTGCTGCCAACAGATAGCAACACAGGGCAATAATAGATACAGGGGGAAAATGTAAATGAGTTTTTAATTAAATAAATTATATTTGTGGTTGATTTACCTGAAAAGAGATTTTCATTATAAAACCAGAAGCCACCATTTTTTCCTCAGATTTTGAAAATATTTCTCAGTACTTTTTGGCAAGAAAAAAAGTTCATTTTCCCACAAGATCACTAATCTTTCCCTACTAACTCTAATAAATATATTACACATAAGCACACACTTTTTGGTAGGAAAAGAAAGTCCTTTCCCTTCACCCTCTCCTCCCAAAAGTCAGTGCAACTAGTGCAATGGATTTCAAGAGTGATCTAGATATTTTGTGGAGAGAGAAAAATGGACAGACAGGATTAAACAATGGTAAAACAGGAAGGTGCAACAGAGATACCTACTGCCCCCATGGACTACCACAAGTGAGCTGGATCCTTTGCATATTCATAAGTGTCAGTGTATTATGCATTAGGTCTTCTCTACCAGTTCATCAGTACAACAAACCGTATCAACTTTCCCCTTAGCCCACTCTCTGGGAAGGGAGAAGGAAACATTTCCTTATCTTGCATCAGGACCTCCCCTCCACCACCTCTTTCCCATGCACTTCTTTCCTCTCTTTTAATCGTGCTTCAGTGATGCATTCAGTTGATTGTTCTCATTAGCTTGTTGGCCTCCTGCCTAATTAAATGTTTGAGACCACATCTCCCAATTAAATCCACTTCAGGGGGGCAAACAGCTTGTTACCTTAGTGATCAGCATGCTGAGTCTGTTCTAGGCACCTGGTATTTTGTCACAGAAGACTAAGAGAGACAGCATTGTTGAGTGACCTCATCTTTTCCTGCTCCCCTTAATGCAGTAAAGTCTAATAGGTGTAACAACTAAAAAACCTGAATTAGTTCTATGACTGATATCACTTAGCATTGCTGTTAAACCATGTTTACATTTCAGAGGAGAACTAACTTGTCAGAGCTCAAACAATGAATTTGTTTGGCTGATTATCTGATGATGTGGGTTTTGCCCATAACAGCTCATGATATTCTCTCCCTCCCGCTTCTCCCCCTCCTTTCTCTTTCTCTTTCTCTCTCCCCTGATAGATAGATAGATAGATAGATAGATAGATAGATAGATAGATAGATAGATAGATAGATAGATAGATAGATAGATAGATAATTTGTTAGTGTCTAAGGGTACGTCTAGACTTCATGGCTCCGTTGACAGAGCCATGTAAAATATTTTATTCGGCATAGTCAAAGAAAAAGCGGGGATTTCATGAGGCATATCAGAGCAGTCAACAAAGGCTTCCCTTGTTGACCACGCTGCGTCTAGACTGATGTGCTGTGCCGATCAGCTGATCAACGGCACAGCGCAACGGCCATTTTTATTTTAATGAAGCAGGGATTATTTAAATCCCCGCTTCTTTGACTATGCCGAGTAAACTATTTTACATGGCTCTGTCGACGGAGCCATGTAGTCTAGATGTACCCTAAGAGTGCGTCAACACAGCAGGCCTTAACTTGAAATAAGCTACACAAATTGAGCTATGTCAATTGCATATCTTATTTCAAAATAGGAAGCGTCTACACAGCACTTATTTCGAAATAGAGCTCTCTTCCTCTGACTTCCCCTACTCCTTGTACAATGAGGGTTACAGGAGTCAGAGTAAGAAGTCCTCCAGCTTGACAATATTTTGACATTATTTCAGAATACCTGTCTGCTGTGTAGACATGGATTAAGTTATTTCAAAATATTTTGAAATTATGTTGCTGTGTAGATGAATCCTAAGTGGCCACAGGACTTCTATGAGACTTTGTGTTTGTCTTGAACAATTAAAAACAAAAGAAAAAAGGAGAAGTTTAAAGCCTAGCTGTGTGTGATTTATATCATACCTCAAGCATACCATATTTAATATTTTATGAGCAAATGTCAAATCCAAAACAATGTTGCAGACATCCTTGAGGTTCTCTGACTCAGGGTGGCTTCATGGATGCCATGCTCCAACATCACATCTGCAAAACAGTATAGACTGATTTTTAGAAAGAGGAATTGTTATGTGAACAAATATGCTTGTGGCAGCATAGGAAAATCAGAGATCTGGGTAGTAAATTTCACCAAAATTCATTTGGTGTGTTCAGATTTACCAGCAACTAAACAGTACCACTACCCTGTCAGCAAAAATAATGTTCTGCAAGGGTTTGCAGATTACATAGCAAAAGTTTCCTTTGTTACATTATGTCACAGGAGATTTGCTCTTTGTCACTTTCAGTTTGATATTTTACAGGGATTACAAGTATAAATCAGATAGGAAAACATTATATGTGGTTTTTGCCTCTGTAGCCTGCTACTAGTAATCTTAAAAGTCAACAAATGTCAGATTTCAATTTTGAGTTTACTGAATTACTGCATTGTGAAGTGCAAAAATACCAATCTCCATGGGTTTTATGGTTCTAATTCTTTCACATGCAATTACTAGGAAAAACAATTTTACAATACCTGCCTGACAGTTGCTTAATATCACTGACTTTTGTGCATATTTCCTTAAACATACAAATGAAATAGTCAGGTACTGCTTTCCTTCATGCACAGTAGCTGCAATTTCAGTAGTAAGCGCCATTCTTTTTTTTTTTCCGGGGGGGGGGGGGGGGGGGGGGAGATAGGGACTTTGTGACTTCCAACATTAGTTCTCTGGAGACAAGATAAAAGGCTGGTCTACCTACCAATGAAAATTGTATTTAGAGCATTAGGAGAAGCGAAAATGCTTTGCAATAATTTATTGCAGTCGAACCTTTTTATAGACTTGTGTCAACACAGGTGCAGAGGCTATTATCAAATAAATAAAAGCCAAAGTCATGAGTATATATGAATTTTGAAAATATATATGATTTTATTTTTAAGAAAACTATTTTATAAAAAAGCCTAGCCATCTTACAAATTCATGTTCTGTCATAGAATTATAATCTTAAACAGCCATTACTTTCATAACAAAGCTAAAACTATTTAATAGAAATAAACATGATTTTGATTTAAATTAAGGACATCAACATTACACATGTATCAGAGGGGTAGCCATGTTAGTATGAATCTGCGAAAGCGGCGAGGAGTCCTGTGGCAAACATGCATCTGACGAAGTGGGTCTTTGCCCACGAAAGCTTATGCTCCTACACTGCAGTTAGTCTATAAGGTGCCACAGGACTCCTCGCCACTTCAACATTAGACATGTACTTCAAGTGTCAGGATGTTCTCACAGCCAACCCAATCAATAAATTGCTACATGGTAATGTGAGTTTTTAATTTCAAAAGTAATGATCCAGGAACTTCCTAGAAAATGCAAAGGTTGGGTATGCTTGCTATGATCCCTAGAGAATTTAGAAAAAATACTATTCTTATAGCCCTGATGCAAAGCTCAATGAAAACCCTCATTAAGTTCAAGGGCTCTAATTCAGGTTTCATCCCTCTTAAAATAATGTTTCTTGGCTATCTCAGTGCAATCCCATAGATGTTTGCACTGGAGTAACAGAAGGTATCACATGACCCCAAACATATTTTTTAAAAATGTAAAGCCCTCTTTTTTAAAAACCTTAATATAGAGATATACAAACTGGAAGCAGATGGTGCTCTAGTGCCAAATTTGAAAATGTATAAGCCTTGTTTAAGCTGAATTCATACACATAAGCTTTTTGCATAAAAACAGAGTGGAACCTTGCAAAGGTGCAGCCAATCCTTGTATACTTCCTTGCTTACAGTGACATGCTACAAATGTACTCCACCTTCATTTTCTCCTGCTTCCACTGACAACTGGTTCATGTAAGAGCCCAAGGGAAAGGAGACATTAACTCACATAACAAAATAGTTCATCCTCTTTTTATAAGGCTCCAGGAAAGGAGTAATTACAACAAACTGTTCATAGGGTCTTCACCTCAGAACCCTAGTTCAGCTTCCACACTTAAAGCCTACATAAACAAAGCCTTGAGTTAGACTGGTCTGCTAGGGTAAATCTATATTGCAGCTAGTAGACAGACCTAGGAGAGCAGACTCAAATTAGTATTATAAATGGTGTGGCTTGTGCTGTACCTTGGACTCTCTTAATTCCACCTGGTCCCTCAAGCTCAGCCTGAAAGTCAATGCTATCTTTAACATACTAGCTTTAGATCACAAGCACATGTATGTCTTCTCAGGCTGGGAAGCTTGCTCCCAGATGAAGTATAGATATACCCCAAGTGACTGAAAGAGGCATGGCTTCTCTTCTCACCCACCTCTGGACTTAGCTTCTTCTTGCATACATATTCAATCTTGAGGGAAAGAAAAAACATCCTTGATTACATCCCAATTGTAGCCTCCTGACAGTGCCTTAAATGGGCAGTATATTCTTTTTCACAAGAAGGCAGCCAAAAATTTGTGATATCAATATATTTACTGAGTAGGTGACCATGCAAGAAGGTCAGCTCTACCATTCCTAGGACATAAATCATCAGAAGATTGTTAGGTTCACGCTTGTTCTTTTTTACTATGCAACTTGCATCACCAGAACATTGTATAACAATTTTAGGGTTAAGACCAAGTGTTTAGATTACATGACATAGAGTTTCACACAGCAAATCAATATCTACTTACCCTTTTGAAACTGACTCCATTGGTCTTCAGTAAATAATAAAATTGCAAGCTCCCTTCCAGTGTCCTAATCCAAAGCCCATTAATATAAAAAAAACAAAAGAAACTAAGAAAATATCCTGAATGGAAGAAAGGAACAGTTAAAGGTTCCAGGAGACATGAAACTATTTGGATATGTGGAAGACAACTGGAGAAAATTCAAACACTACTTCGATCAATGTGTGCTGTTAAAAATAACAAAGCAATTCAGAAGGTAGTCATATTTTGACAGTGTCTGGTTCTGATTCAGGTGATGTGTTCGATACTTATCAGTTTACTCAAGTAAAAAAAAAACCTAACTATAAAACTATAGTACACAGTGAGAAGCATTGTACCTCACATTATAAAAAAAACCACGAAATTTTGTTTTAAATCAGCAGACAAAAGGAAGATGAAATTATAAAAATGTGTGTGACTGATTCCAGGTGACACAGGAAACCTTTCAATTTTGGGGGCTAATGAAGTCCTTAGTAAGAGACCAGATCATGATTGGAATTTGGAACAAAAAACATCTCAGATTGACTAAGCAAGACCCAGGATTAACTCTTGACAAAGCATTTTGCCACAAATTGATGTTACCTATCCAGAGTGGAGCTTATGAAGTCTTTGCTACTATGACACTGTCAGCATGACTGAAAATCCAAGATACAGCAGGAGAAAAAAGATCTCCTAATTAAGGCAGAAAGGGTATGAAAAGCTCAAATTCAGAGTCCTGAAAAAACAGCCCCTGGAGTCAGACATGCATTGACAACCAACACAAACAAAGACAACAACCAGCATATAGGAAAGGACACCAGAATTGCAATGGATTCTATTAATTTGCAAAGAGTCCACATGCAGCAACAGAGAGTATGCACAGAATGTAGAAAAAGGGTGACAATGGTACCCCTACAATGAATTCTTCATAGAAGCAATGCATAACATTGCTGTAGAAGAGGACTAGACTATCTACCTGAAAGCAAAATGGATGATTGCTTCAAAGTTTGATTTGTGTGTCAGTGTCAATAAAACACTTTTTGGAAATTCTACCAAGTAAATAGGCAAAATCCAAGGCTTACCACAGTGAGCTTATTCCTTTTAAAGGAATATGAGAAGTAAATATATGGTTAGATAGTTTGGAAGATATATTATTTATGTAACCCCCTTTTTCCTCCCCAGGGTTACTTGGGAGCAGGTCATACTCACAGGTGTTCCTGGGCACCTGATAGTTTTAACATAAAAGGAGATCCTGAGTACCCCAGT
Source organism: Pelodiscus sinensis (assembly GCF_052426305.1). Lineage (NCBI taxonomy): Eukaryota > Metazoa > Chordata > Testudines > Trionychidae > Pelodiscus > Pelodiscus sinensis. Next base: position 93,095,027 of record NC_143053.1, read on the forward strand.
GGTGATGTTGTTTAGTTGGGGAAACCCTGTCCACCCCCTTACTGTTATCCCTTGCTCATAAAGAACATACAATGGCGGTGCCTCCACTTGGCTGGCCCTGTAACACACTTACTGGTGTGCCTTGGGAACCCTCAGGAATAAACTTATTCCAACAATGAACTGGATCTAACTCCAGAACAACAATTACAAATCATAAATAATATACACCTAATAGATTGCATTAGAATGAACAACCTTCACTTAACTTAAATAGGATTTAACAAATTAACTGTGAATAACATCAATTAACAAAGTACACAGAAGTAAAAGGAACTTATCTAGCTGCCATTTGCACTGACAATATTTATCCCACCCCAGAGCCCCAGACTCTTGCTTCCATGGGCACGCTTGAAGAACTGCAGCTGTAATGGAGATCTCTGTAGGGTGTGTGTTTGTGGGTCTAAGCTATGCAGCAGTTCTGGTTCACTGCGTTAGCCTCTCTTTGAACCCAGAGTCTGTATCTCTGAGGTCTGTCCTAGACAGCATTTTCCCAAAGATACCCAGTTACTCACTGTCTCATTCTGTGTGCTGGGTGCAGAGTAGTACTTCTAGCCACAGGTACAGCCAAAGGGCAATCAGAAGCAGCCTGCTAGATTCCAGTCCCAACGGCTCTGAATCCAAGTCTGTAGCTGCAACCTAACAGCTCCTGGACTGGCTAAAACTCTTCCACAGCCTGACTCCTCTTTTCCAAAAACAAAGGGAAGAGTCCACAGACTACTGAGAGTCTCTCCATACACATGGAGAGACCCAGCACCCAAACAAAGTCACTTCCTTCCTGGTTTCCTCCAGGGTTCATGGGAATTGTAGTCTCTGGCGCTAGAGTGCAGCACACAGGATCTTCCCAGAGAATAAGCAGAGACACCTTTAGTAAGGTGACTACATTTAATAGTGTCAGGGAAGATGCCACCTTTTATTGGGTTAATCTCTTCTCTAATCAGTAGGGTCCTCTCTTTGAAGGGAAGAGAGACCAGCAACAACTGGGGAAGAGTTTGAGTGGATAAGGAAGTTCTCAGAGTAGAGAAGAGAGCAGGAAGAGCACAGATGCCCCCAATTCACATCTTTAGGAAAATTCCATCATACTAAGGCAGAGGTTCAAGGAGGAGCTGGATATGCTTATCACTGTGGAATTAGAGTGCGCTGAAGAACCAAGAGAGTGGGAAGAATCTTCCCTCAAAAAAGGAAACTTTTCTTATGTATAAGAAATACATATGCATAAAAAGGAACATTTTCCATTATAAAGTTTTCAGGGAGAGAGATGATGCCAACTATTTTTTCTTACTTGATGCATCGGCAGAGTCCTGGCAGGTGTCTCAGGGAAAAAAAAAGCACAGCACAAATTTGTGCACATTCAACCCCTCCTTTGGGAGACACTGTGTCGGTAGACTGTCATTTGAGTTGCATTCAGTATGACAGATATTTCAAGTGCACTGTCATTGTGAACTGTTAGTATTAAATTTATGAATTGTCTGTGAATCATTGTGGGCTAGGGAGCGTATTCAATTCCCAAACTTGTTCAGGAGAGTGGAAGAAGGTTACCATAGCATATCTGGAAACTAAAGGCAGGGGAGGGTACCAGTTATTGAAACAGTAAATACTTATCGCAAGATAACACCCCAGCATGGCTTGCAGATACTGTTTTTTCCAGAGTATGTGTAAACTGTAACTCTGTTTCAGGATACTGGAGTATCCCAAAATAGCTATTTCATGTAGATATCCCCATATGATGAAATCAGCTATTTCTAAATTGATTTGAAATAAGATATGCAGTTTGTGTAGCTCAAATTGCATATTTTATTTCAAGTTACAGTGCAGTATAGACACACCCCCAGAGACCAACAAATAAGGGCTTTTTGTACAAAAAGACTGCACTTCAAGTGACAGAACCTTCCTTTGATTAAACAAATTCATAGTCCTCTCTGTACAGGGGGAGAAGGGACAACAACATTTACAGAGGAATTGGAAAGATTTTGTCTTTAGTAGGGCCCCATAAAACTGATGATAGATGACCTCCAGTGAGCTTTTCACAAGTGTATAGGGATTTTTTTTTTCTGGAATGCTTTTACTATACAAAAAAAGTATATTTTGCTTTGTGGAAGCTGGTTGGAAACGGATAATCTCTGTAGAAAGGTTAACCACAGGTGCTGGACCCAATTGCAAAAACTAGCTGGAGAAAATCACAGTCAAAGGGATTATACGTCTAAGCCCATGATTTTGCAGGACAGAGATATGGATTCCTGCCCAGGACAAGTGACCAGTAAGAAGCCTGAAACTTTTAAGTGGATGTTCTCGAGAAGACTAGAAAAAAGAGGGAAAAGATGGAATTCAGCCTAAAACTGTGGCATTCAGCATGCAAGGAAACTATGCCATCACAAATGTACTGTAGAAGATATAATGGTTAAGGTAATTAGCATCTTTGTTAAGGCCCAATCGTCAAGTGTCAAATTTAAGCATGAATGAAAGTTCTGAAGTTTCCCTCTGTAATCTGGTGTTAATTACACTCTGTAATCTGGTGTTAACAAATATGCTAATTACCTTAACGATTACAAAGATAACTTCCCCACTTATCACCCGATTAGCCATTCGTTGACTCATAAATAGCTATTTCCTCCCTACCTCTCCCTCACCCCACCTTCTGTACTAAATCAGATTTGTCAGTTTAATGTGATCACTTTTTTCATTGTATTCCTTTGGTATATACGGTCATGCCAATTCTCTTCCAGAATATGATCGGAAGAAGTGGGACTGCCCCATGAAAGCTCATCACCTATTAAACCATCTTGTTAGTCTTTAAAAAGTGCTACATAGGTTTTCCTTTTGTTTTAGCAAGATCAGACTAACACGGCTATCTCTCTATTATCTATGAAACAAGAGAGGGTTACAGGTGAACTAGGTAGAGAGATTTGTGCCCAATTTAGCTATCCAAATGACCATTTGAGAGAGCTATTGTGTTCAATGGACACTGAATACAAATCAAACAGATTCCAAGATATTGAATGAGATCATAAAAAAAAGCCTGAGTCCTGGGGAATTTTAACAGTAAGGGCAAAATTAAATTATTCATAAATGCTTCTAAAGAGGCTAGTGAGATAGTTCTCTTACAACAAACTGAGGAAAGTGAAGACCAGTGATTTCTGTGTCATGGGTGATAAAACCTGAATGGCAATCTGCTCCAATAAGAAAGGAAGACATGGACTGAGTCTATGGGTGTTGTCAGATTATTGTGTCTTTCTGGAATGGCTCTGTTAGATGAAAAGGACCATAAACCATTTATTATCACAGTTGCTCAAAGGGGCTTGCTTCTCCCTTCCCAAGAATACATACATTTATCTTTTCAGCTACAAATATATAAACTGTAAATTAAATGCAAACCTGGAAAAGAGTTGGTGGTTGCAGATGTTCTCTCTAGTGCATATGCCAAAAGTGCAGTGGACCAAGAAGATTCAGAGCCAGATTTTTATATGGAGTAATCTGATAACAGTCTCTCTTCCCCGTATCTAATAAAAGATGAGCTGTGATTGCCAGAGCTATTGCTGTGGATGAGATGTGGTAGATAGTGATTAAGATTATCAGAGGCAGGCCAGACCAACATATATCAATCCCCTATCATCAGTTTAAAGGGGAGCTCTCAGTACTAGATGGGACTCTGTTTCAAGGCACAAGTAGGGTGACCCATAAAACTTTATAGCAGGGGTGAGGAACCTAAGATCCAGGGGCTGGATCCGGTCCCCAGCTTGCCTGGATCCAGCCTCCGAGGTTCAGGACTCCCTCTCCCAGCATTGGAGTGCCAGTGTTGGCACTCCAGCCCTGTGGCTCCCCCAGGACTCTCCCAGCGGGGCCGGCTCCCCGCTGTGGCAGAGGGTGAGCCTCCCCAGCTGGAGTTAGGCAAACCAGGGCCAGATACGACCCATGGGCTCTGCCTGGCAGGGAGAGGAAGCTGCTCTGTGGGTTGTTGCTCCCCTTCCCCCTCTCCCCAGATGGGCAAACAGCAGCACAGCAAAGTGCTGCCTGGAGGCTTTTCCCCCACTGTTCCGATTGGCCCTAATCACCAATGGAGCAGCAGGGGACGGTTCCGGGGGTGGTGGTGGTGGTGAGTGATATGGAGCCATTTGTGTCCCCAGAGAGCTGCACCCAGCTCCTGTGCACACTCACACACACACACACACACACACCCACACACACACACACACACACCCCCCGTCTGCTTAGGCCCCATAGCCAAAGCCCGCTTCCCAGCAGCTCCTTTCCACACATTGAACCCCTCATTTTGGGGGCCCACAAAAATCTACTAGCCCCCTATGTGTGCAAAGAGAAAATGGGCAGTATCTTGCCGCTTCTCATTTGGGGGCCACATCAGTGAGGTGGATTTCTTCACCCTAGCCTTACAGACAAATGCATTACAAATGACACATGAAGATGATTGAAAAAAAATATTTAAGAGAAGGGATATTTTATACTGGCCTGAACTGAACAGTAGCATAAAAAAAGCTATTAAGCCTTCTCACGTACACCCAAATTACTGGCCAAGTCAAGTAAAAGAGCCCATGTTGGAGACACAAGAAAAGTTGTCCCTTTTATGGGTGCAAGGGGAACTATGTTGTCCTAGACTACTATTTTCATTTCCTCCAAGATAACCTTAGTGGAAGATCCTACAGCTAAAAAAGTGATTACACAGATCAGATCTATTTTTGCTAGGCATGGCCAGACAGGCCAGAGTTTAGTAGGCATGAGCTTAAGCAAGTTGCAGTGAAGTGTAGTCATAGGACACGCTTCTGCAGGAGGATGGATGGTCACAATTGGGTGTCCTGTCACCTGATAGGCCATGTGCAGAGCTCCAGGAAGGTGGCCTTCTGCATGCAGAAGTTCTGGAGCCACTGCTAGTCCTGGAGCCACTGGAGCCATTGCTACAGGATGATGTGGTCCCACCAGTCAGAACTGCTCTGCCTCTGCCAGAAGTGGTGTTCCATAGTGTCCAGGGGGCTAGGTACATTTGCAACAGCAGGACACCCAGGACCTGGATGAAGGGGTCCTCTGGTTCAGGCTGGTCAGCCTCCTGTTAAAGCAGCATGCAGGCAGTCTCAACAAATTGCGCCATGAGACACAATGCGAGGTCCGTGAGCATGGCACTGCTTAGCAGAAGGTCCAGATCCATGATGTCAGTTCTGTGGCATCTGCAAGGGCAACCAAAACACACTGTACTAATGTGGTGTCCCATGAGGGGGGTAGGCAGTGTAGGAGTCACGTGTGAGACGCTTCTGTAGAGAGAAGCCCCTTGAAAGCACGTGTCTCAGCTTGCCTAACCAAGCAGCCAGGGGAAGTGTCCACCCTCCTGGTGCATTCTGAGCTATTTCGATGCTATTCTGATGCTTGCCCCATAATGTGGATGTGCTATTTTGATTTTGTTGTTTTGGGGAATTATTATTTCGATTTTACTTACTTAAAAATTACTTCCTAGTGTAGACATGCCCCATGTGAACTTACTTCCTCATAACAGCAGTAGTGCTCCACTTCCAGGAGACAGTATGGGGCATCTCAAAGACTGAATACTGTTAGTAAATTTGACTCTTCGGTTGGATAAGGGTATTTGTAATCGTGTGTTGAAGTAGTGTTGAGAGGAGGTTAAGTATTATTGTTACTACATTTTGGTTTGGAAGGAAAAATATAGAATTTGGGATAGTACTTTTGAAAGACTGGCTTTCTCTGAGAGCATAGGTAGGGTTATTGTTGTGGCACATAGCCAGCTGGAAGAGAACACTAAACAAACTAAATCTCTATCAAGCACCTTAAATACTGAAGGATCACTTGAACACCAGAATATATTAAGGACATTGTAATGCAGCTTTCAAACCTGTGTTTGCCTTCCCAAACAAAAGTAAGGATCCTCTGAAGTACAGAGAGAGAGAGATTTTTTTTGTTGCTGTAGCTGGTATATTTTTAACTTCATTCTTCTGTACAAACCTATCATTTAGCATGAGCATCCTTCAGTAATGAATGGAGGAGTACTGAACTTCAGGGATATAGACAAGATTCTGTACTTCAATTCCCTCACAAGGACAAAAGTGCTGGAACAATTTTTATAGTGGAGGGTAATGAGAGCTCTTGAACCCAATTGAAAACCCAGTATACAATGGAAACCACTTCAAGCCAGCGGGTGCTCCACCCTGCCCCCTCACCCACCTTTAGTTCCAGCACCTGTGCGCCAGCCTGGAGATTTATAATCTGACCTGCAGATTTTTCACCTGTAGCAATGGTCAAGATTCTTCTCAACTGTTTCAGTTGAGCTATTAACCATGGCTGTTATTTCTTTAAAAAAATTAGAGAGCACAGTGCATTTATTTCCCGTAAGTTACCGTTTATCTCTCAAAGGAGAAGGCTTTGAAAACTGACCAAAACCCCCAAAACAAAAACAAAAAAATGTATTTTGTATAATATTTGAGACTTTGCTCAGTTGTAATCTAAACAGTTAAACTCCCCCAAGAACTGTCAATGCTTTCCAAAGTTTTCTTGTCTCTCTCCCTGGATCTTACATAATTTAGCGAACATCTGAGGCTTAGGCAGCTATGAACCTGAATTATAGCATCGCCAAAATGGAAGAGGCTGGGATTGCTGCCAGCTGTCTAAACAGCAGCAGAGAGTACACATTGACAGCAAAAGCAGCCAAGTGCCCATCTGCATGGTTCAAAAGAAGTCTGTTCACAGACAGAATGAAGGAGCCATACTTTAGTTAGCTAAGCATTAAGGATGATTAGATTGGTTGTATAGCAGATAAAGAAACAAAGAGTACGCCAGTCAATGGTCAACTCACCGAACAATGTGGTCACTTTGGGCCAAATTTTCATAATACATCAGGGACTGACAGGGGGCTAAATGTGTTTGTTTGTGAAGTGCTCTGGCACTGTGGAGATAAGTACCACAGAAAAACCTTTACTAAAATAAAATAAATCCTGACACCATTACTCAGAGACAAGGCTGGCAGAAAAACCACTGCTTTTCACTCAAGCCAACCCCCCACTCACATAAAACACCTAAGAATTGCAGATTTATCTACTGTAAATGTATGCCATTTAACACCTCCAAAATGGAGGAAACCCAGGTGTCAATCATCCCTCTGCAACCTAATGGAAGGCTATAGGACAATTTTCAAAGAAAAGCACTGCTCAGTGCAAGTTAGAGTGGCAGACTCTTGCCTGTGAAACGGAGCAGATCGCTGCCTTTACCTCTTTAATTCAGACATGCAGTCCAGACAGTCTACACTTCTCAGCATGCAATTGTTTGATTTGATCTAAGTGGCCCATGAAGCTATGTCTGCACACGCCATCACTCTCTACTAAAGCGCTGAGCCTCATTAAGAGCCCAGTAGGCTGTATTTGACTTGCAGTCTGCCCTTTGACCACCACTGTGCTTGGGTGACACTTGGTTTCCCATTTAAGTTGTTCAGATTTATGGAAATCACATTGCACTTATGCTGTGCAGCATGGGATGATTGATGTATTGTTTCATCATAGTCACTACAAAAAAATTAGAAAAGTAGTTTGCTAAAACCTGTTCAACAGAAACAAACACCTTAGAAAAACATAGTTTGCAAAACTAATAGTAAAAGCTTTCTGTTGACACATTCAGCCTCTTGTCTTCCATGTCATTATTATTCACATATTTCCTCATGCTCGTCAACAACTCTTAATTAGAAATTCTGCCCAAATCCTCTTTATCCACTATAGTCTTTGTGGTTCTTTAAGATTATGTTGATTTTTGTGACCTATATGGAAAATAATTGAGATAGATGGAGAAATACCTACACACTAAAAACAGCCTGGATCTTGGACAACATAGAACATTTTCCTTTTGAGTTATTGGGCTGATTAATGTTAAACTGGCAATTTTCAGCAGTAGATACCTGTTTACTCCAGAGTTAACAGTATGTTTCTTTATTATTTTCAAATGAACAAACTTGTCCATTCATGAAGTCAAATATATAGGGTATGTCCACACTACAGCTGCCACTGTCGACTTTCCAGGGTTCTAATTAGTGGTCTAATTAAGACAGCTAATTCGAAGTGAAAGGGGGCACTCTGGTCGATGCCGATAACCCTGCTTTCACAAGGAGAAAGGGAACTTGAAAGAAGAGTGTTCTTCCTTTGACTTCTTGCAGAGTGGACAGCGGCAAAAGTCGAGTTAAGCTACTTGGAGTTCAGCTACATAATTAACATAGCTGAAATTAAGTATCTTAATTCAACTTTGTCCCCTAGTGTAGACATACCTATACAGTTTATATGGCTTCCTCAGGCTTCCTAGAGCATCTCCTGCAGGTGAGAAAAATGATGCAGCAACTGATGTTACCATCTGTTAAGTGGAGGTACTGTAGAGAAAGGAACAAGAGTAGATGGAGCACAGTTGGACTTTTGTTTTGTTTTCTTTTTTGCACAGAGTAGTGTCAGCCGACGGTCAGGGCAGTGAGTCCCTTATGACCGGCTGAAGTTCTTTTAAATTGTGCTTGGTTCTGTTACAGCAACTGAAGGAGTCAGGTTAAAGCTTAAACAGTTACTATTTTATTGTTACAGGGTAAACTTAGTTGTTAAATGCTACTACTGTGTTACAGATAACACAGACACTACAAAGGACAGGACAGAAATTACACTAATAAGTCACTTACAGGTACCATGAAACCTTTTTGGTTCTCTGAGCTCTTATTAAATGCATGCAAAATACACATAGCAGGTACATATTCTCACCCCTGCGTTCCAGACTTGGCGTGGCCAGCGTCTTTCTCTCAATCCCTCGGGAAGAAGTAGGGCGAGGTTGGGCGTCCCACAGACCTCGGGAGACAATCAATACCTGCCAGCAGGTATAGATGTTTGGAGCTCAAATTGGGCGGGCTGCTGAACCTCTTTTATACCCCTTGGGTCATTTAGGCTTCTTCCTGGGCTCAAGTGGCCAATTAGGAAAAATGGCTTTGAACGCCAAGTTTCCCACGAAGGGTGCAAAGCATAATTTACACCTGGGAAAATGCAGACAATGGGCACCTCTGGTATGTGATGGGCGAAGATTCCTCTCCTGGGACAGTGCAGGCGTGTCAATTACTGGTACTAGCCATCAGGGCGACGGGAGGCCCCGGGTCGTCAGCTAGCCCATTTACTGTCTGGTTTCTGTTTATGGTAGAGTCAGGGACAGGCAGCAAACCTGTGTTCCCAGGGCATCAAAGGCTGACTGCCTTTCTCTTGCTCTCTGGGGGGGGGAACAAGATGGGGTTCGTGGAAAAACAAGATGGGGTTTTGTGTCTGACTACAAGTAGTGATGTAGCAAGACAGAGAAGGCATCAAAGTCACTAAAGCACTGTGAGGAAATCTTATTGCTGCTGCCACTGCTTTCCAAATTCTTACATGGTGTCGAGTCTCTCTGCTAGCATAACATAAATCAGAGCAAGCCTCCTAAGATACTACCTTGTGCAAGATACATATTAAATTAAATTAAATTAAATTAAATTAAAGCCAGCATTTGGGCAACAAAAGATACTATGTCCTATTTCAATAACAACCTAAAGTTAGGAGTCCACTAGTGATGAGAGCATGAAGGGATGCATAAACTGACATGAGTCTTAAATTCATTTTAAATGGCAGTTTAGGTTATTTAAAACAAACAAGAGGGTTCTGGAAGTTAACAATAGAATTATATTTAAATTTAGTTATCTATATGGGAATTTTTTTGTAACTTGGTATTTACAACTGTCCTATCTTTATATTTATTACTTACTATTTCAAAAGGGTAGTTTACAGGTAAGCATCTCTTTTGAAATATTGTTAATTTTATATACACACACATGGTCCCAAGCATCTAAGTGATTGAGTCTCTTTTAGTTAAGACACTGAGTTGTAATGTAAGGATACATGGGTTCAGTTCCTGGTTTTGCACAGACTTCCTGTGTGACCTTGTGCAAGACACACAATTTCAGGTATACCTCAGTTCCCCATTTGTAAAGAGGAAATAGGAAAAAGTGTCCTCTCCCATCCTTTCTGTCTTCTTGATTTAGATTGGAAACTCTTTAGAGTAAAGATTTGTTAATAAGTGTATATACAAATCCAAACCCAGTGCTTTCCCATTATTACATTTGAGGCATTTATTCAATTCTGTAATACAAAAGTATAAATTAGTAACTTTGTACACAGACCCAGATGCCAACTCAAATCTCTTGCCTGTGGTGGTTTTCAGTAAATTCCTCTGTGCCCAAAGCACTTGAAGGAGATTCTCTATTCAGGAATTCAGTTTCAATGGCTTTGACATACCAGAACATAGGCTTCTAAAGCTTCCCTCCCCCAGGCTTCCTGTCCAGGAAGTAATCCACTTAGACACCACCATTTGCTATTGTGCATGCAACCTGGGGATGTTCACATGAGGCAGTAAAAGAACAAAGTACCACCCTGTGATTGCATGTGTAGAAATGTGAGCCTAAGTATTTGGTGTTAAACTTTCCTAATCAGATGAGCTAAATCAAAGATGACATTTAACTTCTCTGCTCAGTGGGATATGTAGGATTTGTAAATAAGGTTTAGGACATTAAAAGCTACACACTGTAGTGCATCCCAAGCTTTAGCTAACTGTTGCTGCCAGCAATTATAGACCTCTTTTAGCCTAGATGCACAGCAGCATAACAAATTGAAAACAAAAGCAAAGTGTACTGTATTCTGACTAGCCACCAGAGAGATTTGGATACATAAATTAATTTTCAAGTGCTATTACAGCATGGAAGGGTAGAGTTGCCTATTATAATTAATTTCTACAGGACATTGTGTTATTTGATTGTCTGCCCCTGACACCTCCCAGCTTTGCCAGCCTGTGTATTTTTAGACATAGAAATGACACTTTGTGCAGCGTATTACTATATGACAATTTACTTTGAAGCTCATTGTAGCTCATTAATGTTCCTTTGCGTACACATTATGACTGAGACATCACCAAGACAAAAGTCAGAGACAGTAACCTACAACTCAGAAAGAGTTCAGCACTTACAGGAAGCTCTTAGAAGGTGTATCTACACAGCAAGGCTAAAGCCAAAATAGGCTACGCAACTTGAGCTATGTCAATTGCGTAGCTTAAGTCGAAACCGCTTATTTTGGTGTTTGGCGCTGCCTACACAGCAGGAAGTCCAAAAAACAGCACTCTTCCTCCTACTTACTCCTCATGAAATGAGAGTTACAGAAGTCAGAGTAAGAAGTCCTCCAGCTCAGCATTATTTTCACATTATGTCAAAATAATGGCTTGCTGTGTATACCTGGACTATGTTATTCTGAAATTATGCCTGTGTAGACATAGCCATACAGTTTATAGTAACTAAAACTCATGCAAGGCAGATTTTTAATGAAGGGTTTCCCAGCATTTTGCTGTGAAGAAAAATGTAGTGTTTATAATTTATAATTCTTAGGTCCTGTGTAATTGATCATTCATAAACAGACACACTGATATATGAGAATCATTTTATATGCCCAGCTTCTATGTTTTTCATAGCATTCCAACTAAGCCTCTGCATTAATTTCCCATTTCAGCATTTTATTTCTGTCTTGAGCCATAAAAATATAATTGTTACAACTGAAATTTCAGCTCTTCTGCTCCCCAAAGGCCCATTCTTTTTACACAGCCACATACACCATCCTGCTTATTGGCCTTCATTTTCTCTCATCAAATGTTAACGCTACTTTGAGAAAACTTCAGCTTAGGATATTGCTCATGAATAATGAAGATGGCTCTTGGAAAGATTTGCTGGCTAGAATAACAAAATGGATCTTTTATTCGACTTCATTCCCTCACAGTTGAGCTATTGTATTGCCAACTTTTCAAAGAACAAATTATGTTTGACATACCCACATGGGTTTATTTGTGTTAATTTCTAAAATTAAATAATAAGAGAATGTGAAGTTGACAATAACTAATATGGATTTTACTTACGAGAAACAGTCATCCTAGTTCAGTTCAGGAGTGACGAAAGCCTCCAGGGATCCCTGGTCGAGGTGAGGGAGGGGGCAGCTCGTCTCCATGCTTCTGAAAGGGCAGGGCCTCAGGCACAAGGGGCACAGCTGGGGGAGCCAGTCCTCAGTGCATCTGGAGGTTGCCACAGCCCCTCCCTGCCACCAGCCCTCCGCTCCAGTTGGAGCGTGGGATGTTGCACTCCAGCAGCAATTTAAAGGGCTTGGGCTGCCACCTTTGCTGCATTAGCAGTGATGGCAACCAGGGCCATTTTGAATCACCAGTCACTGTGGGAACTTCTCCTTTTGCACTCCCCTTTTCCATTGGCAGGCCTGGTATAGCTAATATCCAAAGTGTTTTGGCACCCTGAGCCATGACATCAAGCAGGCAGATGAGGAGAAAGGCACTTCCTGATCTACTATATGTTTTAGAGAGTTTGTCTGTCTACTTGATCAAGAACTGCTCCTAAACGGTAAGAGTTAGGATCACCAAATTCAGTATACAGCTTCCTCCGATCATAATTTAAATCAATGTAAAGGTTTAGCTGTGTCAGGAATATGGGATGTGCCCGAAATGGGATTGCTTCACATAAAAGCCAACAGAGAAGAGACAGGATCACCAAAGCAAGTACAGTCCTCACAACTGACATAACTGAGAAAATGTTGAAAGAGATTGAACCAAGATGAGCCAAAAAGAGAATGAACCTGGAATAGAACTGCTTCTTAGTAAACCTTACAGAAAAAAAAGTAAATTGAGAAATCTGGAGTGGTGCTCTATTTTGTAATGGTGGGCAAATCGGTTAGTAATTTTTTTTAAAAGCAACCACATGTTAAATAAGTTAGTGTTAACACGTGGCCATGCAGCACTATAACAGGTGACTATTCTGATTCCAAGAAGAAATCCGAGAGTGACATTTTGACAACTGAAGCCAATGGGAATTTTGTCTAATGACTTCAACAGGATTGGGACTTCACACAAGACTTTATAATACACATATGTTTTAGATCTTCTGCTGGTTTAAATCTGCATAGCTCTATTGAGTCCTTGGAGCCTCAGATTATCCCTTTGGATTCTGTTTAAACTACATGTATGATGAACATAATACATCAGAGCTATGAAGATGATGAAAATGTCATTTGATAGATCTTTCATAAAGCACTTAATGATTTCAAAGTCACCAAGTATTCATTACATCATCTTCAAAAAGGAACAGAGCTATGAGGTCTTATGTTCATGATATGCAATGACTTCCATATATTTTAAGATGATCCAAATCTTTTTACCAAATCAAAGGGGCAGATTAAAACACACATACTTACACAAACAGAGGAACAACTGAAACAGAAATATAATGAATTAACAAGAGAAATAAGTATGGAATGCTGATCCTACATGACAAATGGTGTTTAACATTTTTTCAGTGACTTTAAATGGTGTGGCAACCACTCTGAGATAAAGCTGTAAAAAGGATGGTCTGTGTATTAATATGAAGTTGATTGACTGATGCAAGCTCTGGACATGCTTGCAAATTCAAGGGAAGTTTGGATAAAAAAATACAGCAACACTAATGATCTGTGAAAGTTATTGATAGATAATTGTTTAAAGGAGATACAGGAAACAATCAATAACCTAAAAAATTGAGTTTGTAGGGATAATTGATAAAATTAAATTCCATGTACCAAGAGCTGTGTTTAGACATAATAAAAAATAAGGGTAGCACTTTTGTCAGAATGATTTGTTATAGTACAGTTGTATAAAAAGGAATGATTAAAGCATGTTGAGTTGACAATGATTTTGAAAGCTTTTCATTTTTATTTGTGTGCTTGCTGAATTCAATGGTGCACTTCCTGTAATTGCCCATTGTATTTACATATTGAATGATGAAAGAAAAGCATTTAAAACATACTGATATATCTGAATCTCTTTTATTTTAATCCCATTATGTTTTTGTAGTTGGCACTTCTTGCACTGTTTATGTTCCAATGTATTTTTAATTACTAGAAAACTGAGTAATTTGTCTAATTAAGAGTAATATGCTAATTTCATAAGGGGTGTAGCTTCAGTAAAGGCTGTGGCATTACAACAAGGATAGACCTGACCATCTGTCTATTAGGATGCACAATTTTCATTTATTCAAAGGACAGAGAAAATAACTAAAGATACTGCATTTCTAATATTGTTCCCCCACATCACAGCCCTTTCCTAATGAACTGCCCATAGTGCTTAGATCCCCTTTTTTATGTAATTATTATCTACATATAATGCATTGAGATATATATCTTAAAAAGTTTCAGATAAGATTAAAAGTGTTTTGATACTCAACAAATTCTGTTAGCTTTCCTTGTTCTCTTGACCATAAAGCCTGTCCTTTCCAAGTCATTATCCCCTTCCACTCACCATCTCAGCTAAATCTTTCTTCCTTCCCTGGTCTATCTTTCTAGTTCCTTATCATTCAGGGAATAGATACACTACGCGATAAGGTCGAAATAAGATATGCAACTTCCACTACGTTAATTATGTAGTTGAAGTCGATGTATCTTAACTCAACTTTTGGGGCTGTCCACACTGCAGCAAGTCAAGGTGAAAGCATTCTCCTTGACTTACCTTACTCATTGTGGAAGCAGAACTACCGGCATTGACCAGCATGTACCTCTCAGTTCAATTTAGCACTTCACTAAATCTGCTAATTCAGACCTTAGAGGATTTACAGTGGCCACTTCGATCTTCTCTGTAGTGTAGACATATCAATTCCTGACCCTCTAACCCCTGAATCACCATAATCCCAGAGAGGTTCTCTTTCACATCTCATTCTCTGCATTATGATATCTCAGAAGGCATTAGGACCAATCATTGTCTTAGGCTTTCACCAGGGGTTTCCTAGACTAAATGGTTCCACACAGGGAGTTGTTTTCTTCTGACCTCCCCAAAAATGTTCACAGCACATAAGGTTTGAAGAAAGTAATTGGCCTCATAAAGGCTGCCCATTCTTAATCCTTTAGGCTGTGTCTAGACTGCAGGTTTTTTTTGAAAAAAGTAGCCTTTTTTTGAAAAAACTTCACCTGCGTCTAGACTACAGCTGCTTTCTTTCGAAATTAAATCGAAAGAACGTGGCTTTTCTTTCGACGGTGGTACTCCTCATTTCACGAGGAATAACGCCTTTTTTTGAAAATGCTCTTTCGAAAAAAGGCGTTCTTGAATGCAAACTGTGCTTTTTCGAAAGAGAGCATCCAGACTGCCTGGGTGCTCTCTTTTGAAAAATCAGCTTGCTTTTTCAAAATACTGCTTGCAGTCTAGACACTCTTTTTCAAAAGAGGCTTGCAGTCTAGACGTAGCCTTATAGACAGACTTGTATATGTCCTGAAACTTGAAAGTTTTATTCCTTTTAAAATCTTGTTTATATTGCCTAATTTTGTATTCTAAAAGATTTAGAAGCTCAGGTTCAGTTTGGTTTTCTATTTGGGGTGAGAACTGCACTTCATATTTGTTCACTCATTTCCAGTATATTTCCACAAAAGGCATCTCTCTAGCATTCTGAATAAATCCATTTACCTCCCACATAATAGTCATAATATGAGCCATCTATACATAAATCACTGATCTATTATTCTTGTCCTTTTTTTGTGAAATTGTTGACTACAACAATTCCTCATAATTTTTTGCTTATAAGGTCAGCTACTATGTCTATATCCGTTGTGCGTCACTGTAGTGCATATCTGTTCTCTAAAGTACAATCCATAGGGCCAAATTTAGCCCTCCAGTGATTGGGCACAAGTCCATAGAAGTCATTTGGATCCATTAGTCAATGTTGTTAGAGGAAAGTCAATCAAGTTTTGGCAACTATTCCTATAGTGAATTTTACCACCTTTATCATATATTTTTTAATCTATCAACCACTTTTATATTCCACTTCAGTTTTTTAGCTCTTTAGGATTTCCCCCTATTCTTCCCTCACAAGTTCTTTATAAATCCTCTCTTTCCCTATCTCGAATTGAATATGATTTAATCACATTTTGATACTTTCCCCTCTGTGTGTAAATAGTTATATTCAATTTAAAACTTCTTAATGCTACAAATATCTTTCTCTTTCAACTGTTCATTGCTTAAGGAAGCTACAAATAACTGCTTTTCCTACCAAATTTTAGAATCTTTATGTTTCTTATAAACCAATCCATTAGGATAAACAAATACAAAAAGTAAATCTGTTGCTTAGTGAGGTTATGAGAAAGCCAGAAAAGCAAAGACAGACTTAACACAATGAAAAAGTTCATTACAAATGCAGTCTAGGGATCAAAATTGAACTAATTATAATCCCAACTCAATTAAGCAAAAGCAGATCAGCAGACTTATTTTCCTTGTTAACATTAGCAAAGCTTTTGAAACATCTCCAACCATATTCTTGCCAGCAAGTTAAAGTAGTATGAATTGGATGCATGGATTATAAGGTAGATAGACAACTGGCTAGGTTGTCAGGCTCCGTAGGTAGTGATCAATGGATTAATGTCTAATTGGCAGCTGGTATCAAGTGGAGTGCCCCAGGGTCAGTCCTGGGACCAATTTTCTTCCACATCTTCATTAATTATCTGAATAATGGGATGTATTGCACCCTTAGCAAGTTAGTGAATGACACTAAGCTTGGGGGAGAAGTAGATAAACTACACAGTAGGAATAGGGTTCAGAATGACCTAGACACATTGGAGGTTTAGGCCAAAAGGAATGTGATGAGATTTAACAAGGACACTAAAGAATCAACAAGGACAGAAAAATGCCATGCACTGCTGCAGGCTGGGGACTGACTGGCTAAGCAGCAGTTCTTCAGAAAAGAACCTCGGGAGCTCTAGCCTGACCCAGCTACCAGGCTTCAGTCCTGATATAGGGGCCTGAAGGGTAATAGGGCTGCAGGGAGGAAGCCAGGGCAGGAGAAAGTAGTAAGACACTTCCCTCCGCCCTTGCCAATGATGAGTGATTATTTCAGACTACATTTTGTCCCTGAGTAACCTTCCCTCTGTGGGGAGCAGAATACTCGGAGAAGTCCTGCAACTGTAAATTCAAATTCAGCTATATTAATAGTTCTGTCAAAATTAAAGAGAAACATTTTCATCTCAGAAAGTGGCAGAGACAGAGCAGATGTCTGAGGCAATGGGCTTTTCCTACTAACTAAAGTCAGATTAGAAAGCCCTCAGTGATGAGGGGTGGGTGAAGCTGCTGCTTGAGGAGGCAAGATCCCCAGCCTGTGGCTCCTCCTATACTCCATCCTTGCTCTGCCCAGGCCCTGTCCCCTCCCCACTGTCTCCCTCTTCTTTCTGCTCACCCATTCTAGCCAAATCCTTGAACCCAAATATAGCAAATGACATTTTTTGGGGGGGGGGGGAAACCGTCTTCTAAAATTTCTTTCAAAAGAATATGGAGCATGGTTTCCACTGCATGCCAGATGGTGAAGACTGGATATGCAGAACATACTTAACTAAATGCACTATATTTGGGAATAGAAACAAGTCAGTCTTAGGTTTTTTGATATACTCTGAAGTGTGTCAGAGATTTATTTGCAAAAACTTTGTAGTCAGGGGAGGTCAGTTTTCCTGCTGAGTACAACAGTAAATATTATGGAATACATGACGCAGCCCTTCTCTGGTTTACAGTTTTCTTCATCAGTACTTCAAAGCTGATTTTATACTCTTGAGCCTTCATAATGTAATCATTCCAGATTACTATATATTTAAACTCACTGAAACAAACATACAAACTATATGTCTGAAGATCCAAGCATTTAAGACTAAAGATGAATACTCAGATTGTGCATCTAAATATCTATGCATGGATTCTTTAGATATGGGATTTTATAATCTTCAGTCAAACTAATGAAATATTTAAAGCAACATTTAAACTAAGGCCCTGTAGACCTAGTAACACATCGTGGTAAATTGAAGGTTGGCATATGCCTGTTAAATGGTTTCATTACCACTTAATGACTCATTCACAGGTTCAATGTTATACTAATAGGTCTGGCAAGCTGAAGGCTTTTAAGTTAATAGATCCAGTTAGGGGAAGAGTCACCAGTCTGCAGCAGTCAAGCAAGCACAAGAAACAGGACAGGACAATTTTACCAAGAGAAACTGTTATCCTGGGTCCTGTATCATTCTGAGGAATCCCTTTACTAAAGGATTTCAAATTTGTAGTACTGTGAACTTGAACAGGCACACCACTTTACACCCCCATAGTTTCAAGGGAATTGTACATAAAATAATAAAGTATCAGAACTGGAATGAACCTTTAGAGGTCATCAAGTCCTGTCCCCTGCACTAACAACAGCACCAAGCATCATCTAGATCAGTGGTCCTTTTGGGGCTGCCGGGGCCCAGAGGCGGGGCCGCTCACTCAGGGGCAGGGCCACGCATGTGCCACGCACCCAGGGGCGGGGCTGCACATGCAGCGCACGCCAGGGGCCAACACCGGCTTGTGCCGCGACCCCAGGACAGGGGCCGCCCATGCGCCATGCACCCAGGGCTGGCCCAGCCCGGGGCGGGGCTGGCCCAAATTGTTCAGCGGGTGCACATAAATGGCCTGGTGGGCACCATGGCACCTGCAGGCACCACGTTGGGGAACACTGATCTAGATCACCCCGACAGGTGTTTGTGTAGCTTCCTCTTAAATATCTCTCCCTGGACAATTTATTCCAGTGCTTAACCATCTTAACAGTTAGGAAATTTTGGCCAACCTAAACCTTGCTTGCTTAAGTCCATTGCTTTTTGTCCTCTTAAGATGTTAAGGAGAACAATTTTTCTCACTTCTTGTAACACCACTTAAGGAACTTGAAAATTGTTATCATGTTCCTCTTCAATCTTCTCTTTTCCAATTATTTCAGTCTTCCCTCATTGGTTATTTCTTTCTCTGGACCTTTCCAATTTCTCCACATCTTTCCTGAACCGTGGTTCCCAGAACTGGATGCAATACTCCAACTGAGACTTTATTAGAGCAGAGTAGAGCAGAAGAATTACTTCTCGTGTCTTGCTTACATTACCCCTGTTAATTCATCCCAGAATGATGTTTCCTTTTTTTGCAAAGGTATCACACTGTATTCTTTTCTGCAGTACTTCTTCCTAGACAGTTTGTAGCCAGACATGAACCCCATCTTGTTTCCTCCCCCTCCCCGCCAGAGAGCAAGAGAAAGGCAGTCAGTCTTTGATGCTCTGGGAACGCAGGTGTGCTGCCTGTCCCTGACTCTACCATAAACAGAAACCAGACAATAAATGGGCTAGCTGATGACCCGGGGCCTCCTGCCGCCCTGATGGCTAGTACCAGTAATTGACACGCCTGCACTGTCTCAGGAGAGGAATCTTCACCCATCACATACCAGAGGTGCCCATTGTCTGCATTTTCCCAGGTGTGAATTATGCTTTGCACCCTTCGTGGGAAACTTGGCGTTCAAAGCCATTTTTCCTAATTGGCCACTTGCAACCAGGAAGACGCCTACATGACCCAAGGGGTATAAAGAGGGGTTTAGTAGCCCACCCCATTTGAGCTCCAATCATCTACACCTGCTGGCAGGTATTGATTGTCTCCCAAGGTCTGTGGGATGCCCAAACTCATCCTACTTCTTCCCGAGGGATTGGGAGAAAGATGCTGGCCATGCCAAGTCTGGAATGCAGGGGTGAGAACATATACCTGCTAGGTGTCTATTTTGCATGCATTTAATAAGAGCTCAGAGAACCAAAAGGGTTTCATGGTATCTGTAAGTAACTTCTTAGTGTAATTTCTGTCCTGTCCTTTGTAGTGGCTGTGTTATCTGTAACACAGTAGTAGCATTTAACAGCTAAGTTTACTCTGTATCAATAATATAGTAACTGTTTAAGCTTTAACCTGACTCCTTCAGTTGCTGTAACAGAACCAAGAACAATTTAAAAGAACTTCAGCCGGTCATAAGGGATAGGTATAGAAAGAGCTTGGGTGTTTTGGATCGTGTCACTCCCAGGTGACAGATCCATTGGGGTATCTCTCAGTCTTCCATAGACTGCCCGCTGCGAAGGGATCCTGTATCCTAGCAGCTGAAATCTGAGATGTAATAAGCTCTTCCTATAAACTCTGGGGCATCTGTCAGCCTGTTGACTGCCCTCCGCGACGGGACCCCGGTCCTAGTGGTAAAGTCACAGACGTTAAACCTTTTCCCAGTAACACACACATACACACACATTGCCCTGACCATCGGCTGACACAGTCGCTTCCCATTTTGCAACAGATTGTTCCTCCCTAAATGGAGTACTTTGCATTTGTCCTTACTGAATTACATCCATGTAGCCCCTTCTCTGTGGTCCGTTCCAGGAGTACCCAGTTAGGTCTCAGGAGTCAACAGTGTGCCCTTGTAGCCAAGAAGGCTAATGGCATATTAGGTTGCATTAAGAGGAGCATTGCCAGCAGATCCAGAGATGTCATTATTCTCCTTTATTCGGCTCTGGTGAGGCCACATCTGGAGTATTGTGTCCAGTGCTGAGCCCCTCACTACAAAAAGGATGTGGACACATTGGAGAGGGTCCAGCGGAGGGCAACCAAAATGATTAGGGGGCTGGAGCTTATGACTTATGAGGAAAGGCTGAGGGAATTGGGTCTGTTTAGTCTGCAGAAGCGAAGAGTGAGGGGGGATTTGATAGCAGCCTTCAACTTCCTGAAGGGAGCTTCCAAAGAGGATGGAGAAAGGCTGTTCTCAGAAGTGACAGATGGCAGAACAAAGAGCAATGGTCTCAAGTTGTGGTGAGAGAGGTTCAGGTTGGATATTAGGAAAAACTATTTCACTATGAGGGTGGTGAAGCACTGGAATGGGTTACCTAAGGAAGTAGTGGAGTCTCCATCCCTAGAAGTGTTTAAGTCTTGGCTTGAAAAATCCTTGGCCAAGTTGATTTAGTTGGGATTGGTCCTGCCTAGAGCAGGGGGCTGGACTTGATGACCTTCTGAGGTCTCTTCCAGCTCTATGGTTCTATGATTCTATTAGTCTAGTTCTGACCTGTCTCAAGATTAATGAACATAATATTAAACAAGACTTAACACACAGCATTGACAAGTTTGGTAGTGTGCTTTAATCTACTCCCATTTCAAACTAGGATACAGCAAAGTTCACCAGTGAACTGGGTCTGTGTGGATATCTATGCATGTCATGACAGGTTAATGCAAGTTACATTCACACCCCAACCTGCTGCAAGCTAAATGTTTGCATAGGCAAGACCTTGCATTTTTCCGTAATAAACCCAACAATTTTCCATTGTAGGTAAAGCCTGTTTGCCTTACCTTATTTCCACCCAAATAACGTAAATTTGCCCTCCATAGCTTAGGATCATAAAAACTGAGACCAGTTTTCCTGAGATTACTGTGATGCATAACTAGCTTTTCAAGAAACCTGGATTTACTTTCAGGCTTTTGCTCTGTGAGATAATCTATTATCAATAGATAGCTTATCATTTTGTCTGTCTATATGGAACACAGAAGTCATTCTTTGGCACAGATTGTATAGGAAGTGAATGAATATATGTTGGCCTGTGACCAGCACAAAAGTTATCACATATCCGCTGGTTTATTCTCCTTGTAAGAAAACAGTAATAGTGTCCTTCAAGAGTGCCAGCCAATATTTTCTCTTATACTTCTGTGTGCCGATTAAATAAAGCCAATAAGATTTTTTTTAAGTGTACAAAGAGAAAATGGAAGAAGCTGGATCTTCAAAGACATCACTTTTCCCTATGGACCTGGGATGTAGACTGTTTCCTTCTTTCACTATAACAAGGAAAAAAAAGAATGTCAGGTATTCTGCTGTAGCCAGACACGAACCCCATCTTGTCATCCGCCCCCACCCCCAGAGAACAAGAGAAAGGCAGTCAGCCTTTGATGCCCTGGGAACGCAGGTGTGGTGCCTGTCCCTGACTCTAACATAAACAGAAACCAGACAGTAAATGGGCTAGCTGATGACTGGGAGGCCTTCCGTCACTCTGATGGCTAGTATCAGTAATTGACACGCCTGCACTGTCTCAGAAGAGGAATCTTCGCCCATAACATACCAGAGGTGCCCATTGTCTGCATTTTCCCAGGTGTGAATTATGCTTTGCACCCTTTGTGGGAAACTTGGTGTTCAAAGCCATTTTTCCTAATTGGCCACTTGAGACCAGGAAGAAGCCTATGTGACCCAAGGGGTATAAAGAGGAGTTTAGTTGCCCACCCCATTTGAGCTCCAATCACCTACACCTGCTGGCAGGTATTGATTGTCTCCTGAGGTCCGTGGGACGCCCAACCTCGCCCTACTTCTTCCCGAAGGATTGGGAGAAAGACGCTGGCCATGCCAAGTCTGGAACGCAGGGGTGAGAATTGTACCTGCAATGTGTTTTTTTATGTGTACACTTTAATTGTCACTCTGTTATAAGTTTAGTTACTTTATTATAGTTTCTTAAGGCAAACTGCTTCATTTCTATTGTAAACTTCCTTTGGTAAGGTGATTTAGCTATAAACTTTGGGAATAAGTGGGGTGCCCTCATTCACTTATAAATAATCAATTAATTAAATATACACACACACACACACTGAACCAAGTTTCTTTATTTTATTTCTCTTTCTTTCTCCTATAAATAAGCCAGTGCATGTCAAGCTTCTGACTTGAACCCGTGCTGCTGTACCCGAACCGAACACAAACAAAAGAACTTCAGCCGGTCAAAAAGGGACAGGTATAGGAAGAGCTTGGGCGTTTGGATTTGTGTCACTCCCAGGTGACAGATCCATTGGGGCATCTCTCAGTCTTTCCCTAAGGCTGCCTGCTGCGAAGGAATCTTGGATTCTAGCAGCTAAAATCTGAGGTGTTATAAGCTCTCCCTGTAAACTTATTGGGGCGCCGTCAACCTCCTCCAGGTTGCCCACTGCAAGGGACCCCAGTCTCAGCAGTTAAAGTCTCAGGTGTATAACACACACACCACTCACTGCACTGACCGTCGGCTGACATCTGCATATAAAGTTCTACTTTAGCCCTGTCTCTGGCTCACCTCCTGGACATGACATCAGCCAATTTTTAAGCTGAAGTCTGTTTCATACTGACATTTCTCTTGAAAACTGAGGCCCAGATCTTGACTGCTGATTATTGACATAGCTCCCTTGTCTTCAATGACATTATGCTAATTCACAGCAGCAGAGAGTCAGACTCTCACAAAATGTTCCATCTGCTTGTTTGAGTGAGTCCTCCCTCTCCTCCCCCGCACCTGCCATCTTTATCAAGAGGGTGGGAGGAGCAAATTTATTACTTTTCTAGAAGAAAAGCCTCCTTTCTGCTATATTCCACGCATCTTCTCGTCGTACTTTTAATTACCTCCTCAAAAAAATTCCACTGCTAATTGTTATTTAGTTATTGCCTTTTCGAAAAATCCACAAAATGGAATTACTAAAAATGTATTTCCTGACTTCAAAATAACAACAACAAAATTACACTTACAGGAAGACATTTTAAATAATGGATAGTCGTGCTTTGGGATCCATCCTAAAAAAGTTCACTCATGTGAATCCTTGGTAATGCAAATACCCCCATGAAGTTAATGGGACATCTTGCATTTGCAAGGATCATTTAATATAACTATTCCCATGCCAGATCAGTTCTTAAATTTGCATCATCCTTTGGAAATTTTAGGCGGTTTTTTTGGATCGGATCTTTGTTTTCTATACTGCAAGTTCACCAGCCACATTATCCTCCATTTCTCATACAACGTTGAGTAGACTGGTAACATTGATAATATATTAATATGAATAATAAAAAGGTATGACATAGCTGCTCAGAATTTAATTGTAAAAAATAACTCTGTCCTAGGTTATATAAAAAATAAAGTGGAAAATACAAGTGGTAACAGTGAAGGATTTGTCATGTAATATTATTGTGCTGCAACTTTATTTCATAGCACCTAGACAAGAGAAGTAAAATTTCACAAAATGACATTCCAGTTTTAAACAATTTCTTGTAGCTGTGTTGGTTCAGGACAGAGACTCCAGGTTGGTGAGGTAATAGCTTTTAATTGGACCAATTTTTATTGATGAGAGAGAGAAACCTTTGAGTTTACAGAGCTCTCTGAACGTTAGAAAAAAAAAAAGCTCTTTTTCTTTCTCTTTTCAACAGAAGTTGGTCCAAAAAAGATCTCATCTATCTCATTCCAATTTTAAAGCATATCATTTGAATTGCCTGAAGCCAGCAAAGCTGCCCTTCGTCCCCTCCCCACAACCGTTATATTACCTTTCAACAGTTCATAGAGGTGCATATTTTATAATGGAAATTGGTGATGAAAAAATAAAGAAAGAAAGAAAGCTAAAACTCATTTCCAAGCTATTACATTCTGAAATTTAATTTCTGGTAAAAACAACCAACATTCAACAATAATTATTCTTATTGTTGCAAATGTGTCTAAACAGCACTGTAATTGGGCTTTGATTTTTATTAGTATACATCAGTCACGCCATTATAAATGTCACTCTAGAGATACAAAGCACCCCCCAAAAAGTATCCCTTTATAATGATCAAAATGTAAAGATTTGCCAAGTAAGAAAAAATGTTTATTGGGAACTTAGAGTTTGATTTAAAGATCTCTACTTGGTATATTTTGATAAGTGGTGAAAACAATTTGTGTTTTAAAGGTTATAAAGCTTTATTTTTTTTCAATCTGAATTTCTACTCTCATTATTGCCTGACTCTCCCAATAATATCCTGCAACTTTACAATTTTAAATTTTAAGTTTCCCCCTTTACCTTTCCCCTCCCTGGCTTTTGGCAGGCCTGGTCCTGATCCTAATCCAGTTCTAAGAGCCTGGTGTCCTGTGCTGTTTGTCTGCATGTAAACAAATTATTGGTTCCCTATTAGCTAGAAAGGCTTAGGATTTATCTAAAAGTAATATAGCACTATCACTGCTGCCTAGCACTTGTGATCCTATAGCATTTTAGGTGACTAAAAAAGGTTTTCCTCGCTCCACCTACCCCTGGTATTTGTTCTATAGATTAGATCTCAAGCATCACACCTTTTCTCCATTTATAATAAAGGGTCTTCATCTCTTTTTGTGTACTCAAGCTGAGAGTGATCCTTCAGTGCATAGAAATATAAATTTAGGAACAAATTCTGACCTCAGATATGTCCCTAAGTCTATTATTATTAAATGCACCGTATGCATCTGAGGGCAGAATTCCCCTTGCCAGGCTTCCCCCAAATAGTTACATGTGCAAACAGAAGCAGCAATAATTATATTTAATACAACTAAAAAAAAAGTGAATCTCATTTGTCATTGATTGTAAGACTCATTGTAAATCATAACATTTTATGAAATGCTATAGGATCAACCAATTTTAACAAGGATAATTAGTGTGGAACGTATTGTTAAATAAATACAGATTGGACCTCCTTGATCATGCACCCTTGGGACGTGACCCATCCTGGACAAGGGAGTTTGCTGGACCAGAGGAACCAAGGGGGGAGAAGGGGAAGAGGAGCAGGCAGCCTCATTCCTGGCCTCCTCAACCCACACACCGGGCTCCGCTGTCCCACCCATTCCAGCAGTCCCACCAGCTTTGCTGCCCTGTCATCTGTGGGCTCTGTTACTTCACAGGCTCAAGTGGCCCTGTCAGCTTTGCCACCCTGCATTTGCTAGCTGTGCTGGCTTGCGAGCTCTGGCAGTCCCAGAAGTCCTGCTAGCTCCATGGCCCTGTGAGCTCTGGCAGCCTGCCAGATTTCTGGCCTCATGGGTTCAGGTAGTCACAATGGCTCTGCAGGCTTCTCTGCTCCACCGTCTGTGGGCTCTGCTGCCCCACTAGCCCTGCCAGTCAGTTCAAAGCACTTATTCATTATCATTTATGTAGAACTGGTAATGTTGTCTAATGAATAAAATAATTGACAAGGATTTACGAGTATTGAGTTCTATTACCAGCACAGCCAATAGCCTGCTAGGTGATCTTTAGCAAGTCACTTTACCTTCATGAGATTCAGTTTCCCCTTTCTCTCCGATAGAGGTTCTTACTTTTGTGTAATGTTTTGAAATCTACTGATGGAAAAAACATTTTATAAGAGCTAGGTATTATTAGTGCCATAATTTTGCATAGCCCTTTCTAGACAGAAAACATTTCATGAAATTTTGTCCTCATTGAGCTAGGATTTTAACTCAGTCCCTCTTCCAAACACTTTACAATACAAGGCCTTGAATCTCCCCTTATGAACATATGCAAATACATGTTTAAGTGATGTTCTGAAATGAGGCCAAAACAAGCTTGGGAGAAAGGGAATGATGCCAAGATTATGATGAAAAATAATGTGCCCATTTTGATTAGTTATGTACACTTCTTGGTGAACACGTTTTACGTGTAATTGGAAAAGCTAATTTCTGTGAACTTCTTTCAAAGTTTCTTAAAAAATAAATGTCACAAATTCAAATTACAAAAATACTTTAAGTTTATTTTCATATGTAACAACAAACAGGTCACTTACACAGATGCTCTCTACTTGTTTGCCAAATATATAGAGACCATACTTTTACCTTGATCATGAATTGCCTAGGGCAAATGTTTTGAGCACAGATACTGCAGAATTTCAAAAGGTGAAATGGTAGCAACAAGATCATTACATTAGAAATAACCTATAGTCCCCTGGGGAACAAGTTCTCTCCTGGATGTCATTTGTAATATCATCTCAAGGCAATAAACAGTGAAATATTCATGTCATGTTTTAAATGAAAATTCAATCTGATTCATGAATAGAACCATGCAAATAAGTTATCATTATATTATGTGAAATCTCATATCCATATTGATGTTATCTAGATAAAAGCATTCATCTTACCTTTTTTTTTTTTTAAAGGTGGTCTGTTCATGAGTGACAGTAAAAGACTGTTTATAGTGAGTAAAAAAAAATCATTTTTGTGGCAAAATTCTTTATGAATCTGAAAGCTGCAAACATTTATGCATGGAAATATTGACATTTTACCCAGGTTAAATTTGTAAAAATCTATTATTTGCTGGAAACATGGCTTCTTAAAGGATTGAGGTTAGTTTGGATGAGCATTTGAATCTTAGTACGTGTGAGAGATGCCAGAACGATAGCAGGATACATTGAAATCTTGTATCCATGATCAATTCGTGGAAAAATGAGGCTATTAAGAATGGTGTCAGTTATTATGGTGGTTTTTGTAATGTGATCACATACTGTCAGTAACAATAGTGAATCCACCAACTCATTCAACAACATACAGACATCAGAATGGCTGTACTGGGTCAAAGATCCATATAGTCCAGTGTTTCTCAAAACGGCGAAACAGAGCCCATAGGAGCCGTGAGGTTCTGTGCCTGTGGTGCCCGTAAGTAAACAAACCGGCACGTCCAGTTAAAAGGTTTCTCAAAATGGTTTCATGGACCACTTTCAAAAACATAGATCTAGCACAGTATTTTGACTTCCGACAGTGTCAAACATCAGATGCCTCAGAGGGAATAAACAGAACAGGTAATCAACAAGTCATCCCCTTTCACCAATTCCCAGCTTCAGACAAACAGAGGCTAGGGAGACCATCCTTGTCCATCATGGCTAATAGCCTTTGATGGACCTATCCTCCATGAATTTATCTGACTCTTTTTGAACCCTGTTATATTTTTGGCCTTGAATCCTATTACAGTCTGTGTAAATCCCATTCCTCATCCCTGTAATTCCACGGAAGTCAATGGTACACTTGTATTGGCAAGTCAACGGGATTTGGTGGATATGGTAATGATTTTAGATCTATAATGTCAAACCAGTGACAGACCAGCAAAAGGTTCCTATCTATTACCAATCTCCTGGATATCCTATTTCTGCTTTCGCTAATATCGCCTATTAGCTACAAAATAAAACAAACACACAGATCTCAGATATGGGTTTGTAGTGGGCATTCTCCTAACTAGTCTTCAGGCATGGAGCCTTGGTAGCCACAGTTTGCCATTCATAGCCAATGGGAGCTGTGGGAAGTGGTGGCCCAGGCCCGTGCCACTTCCTGCAGCTCCCATTGGCCAGAAATGATGAACCATGGTGGGAGCTGCGGGGCTCCGTGACTACAGATGCTCAAGTAAATAAACTATTTAGTGGCCCACCAAGTGTCTAAAACTGACAAACTGCATGTGGCTCGCGTGCCAGTTTTCCCACCCTAGGCTTAGATTTTTATACATTCAGGCTATGTCTACACTGTAGGCTTTTGCTGGCAGAGAGTATGCTAATGAAGCACTCATTAGCATTTGTGGTGCTGTTATTTGCATATTCTCTGCTGATGCTTTTTGTGCAAGAGGTTTTTGCACAAGAACAAGCAGTGCAGACGGGCCTGTCTCGCACAAAAAAACCCCGTTTTGTGCAAGATCCTTATGCCTCAAAAAAGGAGGTATAAGGATCTTGCACAAAATGGACCCATCTACTCTGCTTGGTTTTGCGCAAAAACCATCAGAGAATATGCAAATGACAGCACCACACATGCTAATGAGCTCTTCATTAGCATACTCTCTGCCAGCAAAAGCCTGCTGTGTAGACATAGCCTAACAGTTTTAGCCTAAAATTTTACCATTCACTTAATTGGGAGACCCTCTTGGTATGGCTATGCTGCAGCTGGGAGAAAACCTCCAAGCCCAGCTAAACTAATACATACCAACTCTGCTTCAGCTAGCGTGCCAAAAAACCCAGCATGGATACTGTAGTAAGCTTGTCAGCTTCGGCTAGCCACCTGAGCTAGCAAACAGACGGTAAGCCATCACCATATTGCTATTTTTAGCACACTAGCTTGAGCTAAGGTAAGTGTCTTTTCCTAACTGGTCTAGGAGGCACACTCCCAGCAACTGCACAGACATACCCTTTGACAAGTACTTACTGTGGTCATGTACTCATGTAACTTAGCTCACAAATCATTTAAAATTTAACAGTTCATCTATTTTAAATTAAAAGTAGCTGGAGCGTTGCCATGCCATCAGATTTCAGGCCTCCCACAGCTTATTTTACTTATAACTAGCTGTTAATTAAAAGATAATTTTCAAAGTATTGATTTCTTCAACTTAAAACAATAGATTGATGTACCCTATTATTTTTCCATCTTCTCATCTGTCCCTGGGCACAACAGACTGATTAAAAGATAGAGCCGCCATCAAAGCTTGGAAGTCTAATTTTGGAACATTTGCTCAAACAGTGGGCCAACTTCTGCTTTCACTTACGCCAATGCAACGTGACTATGTTTCAGCAGAGTTACAGAGAGGCAACAGAAGAGTCTGAGAGCCAAATGAATGTACATTGGAATTGTAGGGAGACTTATGGGTGCTGGAACTTTTCTCCCTCTTTTTGTCCAAATTTAGACAAAAATGTGTGCGTAGACAACTTTCGTTTTTTTTATTAAAAACTTATTTATGTGATGAAAACAGACATTTTTGCATGAACATTTCCATTGTATTGAAGAGCTATTTTCAGTTAAACCAAAACTGTCTCCACCTGACCCCCACCCCAACCAGCTCTAATTATACGTGTATCAGTTTCTAAAATGCTACCAAAAATCAATAAAGGTATGTAGGTGACATAGTAGCAATTTATAGATTTGATTACACTTTTGTCCCTGCAGTCTTTTCATTCACAGACTGCTCCATTTGAAGTTAATGGGTATTTATTTTATGGCAGCCAGCAGAATTGGTGAATCCACTAGACTATGGATACCTGATACATGAAAAAGTAAGTTTGAACAGGATCAGTATGAAGTTCTGGGACACTACTTTTTTTTAGTAATATTTTAATTTTATACAGACTAAAAAAATATAAAAATTCAAATCTGCTGTCCTGGGATTTCTGGATTCTTGCTTTAAAGTGTACTTTAGAAATTAGAACCTCGCATTTCTAAAGAGCCTCATTTGCTCTGATTTGCCTTCTTTTGTGAGCTTAACCCAGTCCCATAAGCTACTTTAGTCCTCTGTGGGTTTATTTGACATATGCTCTTTTCTTCCCAGCAAGTAGAAGTGTTCTGTATCATAGGGTTCTTTGTTAGCATTTTTGAAGCAAAAGCACCATGTGCTTAGTTTTTCTTAGAATATATAACAATATAGTGTTATTTTAAGTACCCATAATGCATACAATTAGAATTTTGAAACTCTATGACTATGACTTTCAATTACCTTCTCTGCATTCATGCTTTTTTCCCCTTTTTCTTTTTCTTTATTCTTTTAGTTTTGTGCTTTCGATAAAACTCTTTCAAAAAAATCTGGGAACAAAGAATATAATTCTCCCCAGTCTTACACCTAGTGGAGTCAATTACATCTGTACAAAAGTTTATAAAATATAACCAAACCTGAACAGTAGCACATTCTATTTGCTTTAACTCCAGAAGTGCAAGACAGTGTATAATTAGGCCCTAAATCTTGTACATGCCAGAACAGACGGTAGTATTGACATGTATTATCTTCCAAAAGGCATAAAATACCCATGTAGGCTGAAAGCCACAGAGACATCCTACAGGTCTGAGATTTCCTTTTCACCTCAGCCCCACAAAAAGAGCTGGTTTAAAATAGATTTGCAGCCTTTCATTTAGTACAATGAGGAATTTAGAGATTCTTTCTTACTTCCCCCAACACATAGCCAATCCAAAGTCTTATTTTGAGCAGTCCTAAAACAGATGCCAGGAGAAAGCCTTTCTTGTTGTTCTGATTCAAGATCATTAATCCTGGGAACAGTAAGCAAATGCTCGTACTATATTTGTCAGCTAAAAGCTATAGTGTTGGCAATAATGCAACACATTTACATATGACTGATAACAGTAGTGAGAGAAACTGAATTCAGAGAATGATCATCAAAATCCAAAATTTCACTGACATGTTAGTGTACATTAACACACTTTAATATTTCTCTTAACATGACATTCTACCTAGCCAGAGGTAAAATCTGGGAAAGAAGGGAAAAAGCAGATGCTACTTCCTATAATAATCAAAGGAAAGTGACAGCCAAGTTACAGTTAGTGAGACTGCAACATATCAACAGCTTTATCATGCTAGAGGCACATTTTGACATAATAATGAATGGCTGAGAAAAAGCCACTTTTATCTAGGTCAGAAGAAGAGATCACAAAATGGTGCAAAGGGTGCAGAAAATATGTATGTGGAGGGGGG
Source organism: Pelodiscus sinensis (assembly GCF_052426305.1). Taxonomy (NCBI): domain Eukaryota; kingdom Metazoa; phylum Chordata; order Testudines; family Trionychidae; genus Pelodiscus; species Pelodiscus sinensis. The sequence goes on from NC_143053.1 coordinate 93,126,128, forward strand.
AACAGGAAGAAAAAAAGGGAGTACATATGCAAGATGTTAGTATTAAATATCAGTAAGAGGATTGCAATCTGCGGAGAGAAACCCATTACATCCTGACATTGCCTAATGTTTGTCACCCAAATACATGGTAATTACTCCACTGTCATATTTCAATATAATAGCACAAATCTCTGATTCCAGCTCCTACAAACAAATCTAAACACATTTCATGACAACTTCATTAGTAATAATAGTTAAAAAAAACAGATGGCAAAGAAAACAGATGTTTCTGACATCATCTATGGCTTGATTTACACATCTGCAGACATTTACAGTGTGTATGCATTTCAAAAGAATGTTGAGTAAGATAAATTAGACATTCAATATTCTCTCTTTTTGTAACGAACGTTGTGAAAAGGAGGGGGAAAAAAGAAATATGACTCAAGGGGAAAAAACCCAAGAGCAGCAACAGGAAGATATTACCAAAAGCAAATACCCACCATTTAAAAGGTGTTTATTTCCAAATCAATGTGGCATTTCAGTGCAGATTTAAAGAAAGAAGGGTCATATTATAAAATAATGAGATTGTCATCCTGGAGAAAATGAGAGAAACCTCTTTGAAGTGGCCCAACACAAAGAGCAAACTTGTCCTGCCAAAAGCTGTTGCTGGCAGATCTAGTATACAGAAAAAGCTAATCCTCCTCAATGAAACACAGGTCTGGAGATTTATTTGGGCTCATCTAATCTATACAATCCCACCTGAACCAGATATTAAGATATTACTACTGATGATGACATCAAAATGCTTGCACTCACAGGAACTCCTACACCTTTGCCACTTGCATTTGTGAGAGTTACAGACAACGGTCAGCCAAACAGAGTAGAGACTCCACAATATGTTGCAATAAACAAAGAAGAATGGAGGAGTCTTATTAAGGAAGAGGAAGTTCATTCAGCTTCTCTTAGACAAGAGGAGCTGCATAGAGCAGCAGCATCAGTAGTGAGGGCATTAGCAGCTTTAAAAATTGAGGGACATACTAGTATGGTGGAACAGTATCAGAATTTCATGGAATCCTTTAGAACTCTACCAGCTAATATTTAATTGATAGATTTATGGAGCTTTGTGGATTTCTTGTGATGTTTCCCCTTCCCTCCCCACTCCCAAAGTTAATTTAGTACTCATAGGAGATGCCAGATTGATAGATCTGAGACCGAAATCTTCTCTTTATCCACAGAATAGTTAGAGCATGAACTCATCCTCATAAAACCCAACCAAGGTGCCTCAGTTTTGATGTGGATGAACCATACCACATAACGTCCTTGAGTTTCTGTGCCTAGTCAGTCCTTGGTCTGTCTGCTGTGATTGCTAATAAGGAGTCAGGTTTACTAATACATCACTCAGGTTATAAATAACAGATTTAACACTCCCCTTCCCAGTTTAACTGAGTTTATGGCTACTTTTCCCATTAGAGTAGCAAGTGCCTAGAATATATCTGCCAAACTGATCCCGAGCATGCTAATCACTGCCATTATGAACTAGGCTGACACCACCAATTTTTTTTATATAGGCCAGCAAACAGCTATCAGATGGTAACAACTCTGGGTACCTGGTTGGAACTCAAACTGTTAAACTCGAAGTGCGAGACTCCATAGTTTATACCAATCCCTCGATCTATCCAGTCCCCAGCTGGTAGACTTGTAAAGGTTCACACAGCTGTATTTGAAAGGCAGCAAAAGTAGTTTTTGTCTTTAAAAATCCTGATAGAACAAATACCTATTTTTAAATAAATCTCTCTTTGCATGTAAGACTGTACATACATTTTACAAGAATAAACAAACTTCTTGAATTCTTATTCACAGAGGAGTAAGGGATCATAGTGCAAACTATTGCTGACCTGCAGCATTTAAACTGTAAACTTTGGGTATCCTAAGTGGCCCATCACAGTACAGCAGATGTCCTCAATCAGTCTAATATCTTCAACAGGCATGTCTTGTTCCCAGGCTTGAATACTAATGGGTGATATTTCACCCTCATAAGGAAGATAGAAAAGATTGGTGGAGGTGGCAAACAATATTTGGTTTAAGCTAGCAGGAGACAGAGGAATACCAAGAAAAGCATAAATTCTTTCGGCTGTCTTCTGGGGAGAGCTCACGATATCTTCAAACTTGACCAGCTGATAATTTGTCTGCAGTAGATACCCATTTACTCGCAGTGCTGCTGCTGTGTTTGCTAGCCACAAATGGGACAGCACAGAAACTGCATTTGACCTGGAATCCATGAGTTCTTCCCTTAGTGCTTCATATTCAAAGGCATAGCCTGAATTTAAACTGCATTTTTCTTTCCCGTCTTCCACTTTAAACATCATTGCTAAGTGCTGTGGAACGTTTTTCAAGGAGTAAAGGCTTGGCTTACTCTTATGCAACATTGAGTAGATCCATGCCCTAGGGTCCCTTACTACATACAATGCCCTCATTGAAGGCCCTATGATTTCTTGAAAAAAGGGAAGCTTTAATGTCCAGCTCCCACTACTTAAACTAAGCACAGGACGTGCATTTGGATAATAGGCAAGGTGTCTCCTCAGTTCCCTAACATATTCAGCATCTTTGTCTAATTTTCCTCTTGCTCTGCTTCTTTGTTCGGACAAAGATTCTCTCTTTCTGGCTCTTCTTTTTTTGTCCTTATTTACAATAGAATGCTGAGCAACTTTGCTTCTGCTGCCTTCATGTAAATGAATATTTTGTAAATGAAGTTTTGTGTCTTGGACTAGAGACTGGAGCCAGCCTCGAAGTACATGGAAATGGCCACTCTGGACATCAGACGCCTTCCATTCACACGCATCTACAAATGAGTCTATTTCAAATTCAGTTTCAGGGATATCAAGGTAAGTTGTAGGGATCCTGATGTATATGAAATCACTGCTGTTAAAAAAAAGCTGCTTTAAAATTTCTGCTCCAGAACTGGGAAGTGAGGTAATCACAACATCTGGCAAAACAACAGGGTTTCCTTCTGACTGTTTAGCTTTATTGCCTGCATCAGGGTCTACGTTTATGATGTCACTGTTCCATTTTGCACAGATAGGCTGAGTGCAAGTGCTCCAAACATCCATCAATTCAATAAACCACAGTGTGATAACCAATATTAGTATCCAGCGCAACAATTTGCTGAAGGAAATGTAAAACCGCCACTGAAAAGCCAGTATTACCAAACTAATGCTCAAAACTAATCCTACTATTATATTCACTTTAAATCCAAATGGGAAAACGATACTATTATTTGTTGTCTGTCTTTGTACAGTTTCAGTGCCTAGACCAAATTTGATAACTTTGTTTTGGTCAGCTACCTTTGCAAAGCCACCAAATCCCAAATAATTGAACCTTGTCCTCAGACTGTGATATTCAGTCACAACAGACACAATATTTTCAGTGTTGTTGACATTTAGAAAAATCTGAAATCCGTATTTGGAATCATCTATGAACCTGCAGTTAGAAACATTAACATATGGTCCATGGAACACATACGCAATTCTTGTTACAGTGGTTTTCATAGGAAAGGTAACGTTTATGAACTGAGTCCACCGCTTTTTGAACTCTGCTGCTTGCTCTGCCTCTTGTATCCTGGCAACAGGACTACTCCCGTGATGATCAAACCAAAACATCTTATAGTGAGCATCCCACACATCCATCATGGCTCCGTTATATTTGTTCATAAACATATAGGGTATATATTTAAAATCAATGTCAAGGTTATGAAAGAAGGCACTGACAGAGCTGAGGGGAGAGTCTTTCTCCTTCTCAATATGGTCTACTACTAGCAGTGTCTGAGCATTTAGGAGTAGCAAAGTACGATACACACTTTTTAATTTCATTGCAGAAGAATAGGCAGAAGCTGCCTCACCGCTTACAAACATCATCTCCCCATATTGAGATGCTGTTATTATCTCCCCAGCTGAGTCTCCAACCTCATCACCAGTCCACTTAAGCCACTGTGCGCACTCCCCAAGCTGTCCCTCCCAAGGCTGATTACACTGACTTGTAGGAGATGGAGCAAACACCAGTACGTTATTCAAGTGGCTGAACTTGGGTCCATATAGGGCCTCAGATACAAACACCTGTCCATTGGGAGCAAAAGTAAAGGAGTTCTGATCTGGATGTTCATGCCCTGGATTGAAACTCCTCCACCCATCAATCCAGGAATATGGCTGAAAGTGAACAATGTCATAGACTGCACGCCCGCCAAGCTTTCCAGATTTAAAAGACAGAAAGGTATTGGTCTGAGTATTCGGCAACCCAGCCCCATAAGTAACAACCCCCCAGTTAGGAAACACGTGCATCTGAGCAGTGCCATAGTCCAGGGGAGGCTGAGGAGTTAGTTCTGCAGCATACCATATGTACTCCGTGTGAAGCGTGCTCCACCTTTGTGCAGTGGATGGTACCATTGGGCCATCTTTGGGCCTGTGCTTTCTAATCTGTTGTGCCAACCAGTTGCCAGCTCCATTCTTCAGGACAAACTTATCCAGGAAAACCAGCTGGCTTTCAGGGCCATAAAACCAGTTATAATTAGAATCTGCTATGCCCACAGTCCTCTGATAGCCGGGTAAAAGTGTGGCATAATAAAACCAAAAGTGCATTTTCAACCAATTGTTTTCTAGGTTATTAATACCAAAATGGCGCTGGGCCAGAAAAACATATTGGGTTACTGACTTAGCTGTGTAACTGCCATATGCGACTCCTTCATCCAAAGAGCCATCTACAATGTGGTTGAGGAGAAACATGGTTTTTTCCATCATATCGACGACAGCATGCTTCCAGACATTTGTCTGAGATTCTTTGTCCACACCAGTAACCAGGGCCCCCGTGAGCAGTGCTAGCATATTGGTGGCTTGGTGGTTATGGAGAAGTTGCTTTCCCCATGAGCGGACTTTTGAATATTCATACATTTCCTCACTCACCGCCCATATCTTCTTTAGATATTTTTGTCTTCTGATATTATCCAGTGAACTATATAAGAAGTCAAAAGCAGTGGCAAAACCTGTTAAGGAGTGGCCAAGTGGCACTTCATCTCCTGGAGCATTCTCAACCAGCCAGTCTTTGTAGCCACTCATTCTGTCCATGTACTCTAGAACAAAATCAAAGGCAGCTTTATCTTCCGGGCACAGCAAACAATAAAAAGCTAAGGGAGGCAGATTGTTACCATAAATCTCATTCCACTTTGCAGCAAAATCAGCATGCTTGGGTGGAGGTAGGTAGTATGATGGGTTGGACAGCATAACTGTCACTGCACCTCTGATAGCTCTAAAGAGATGTAAATGGCTTGTACGAGACTTCTGCCTCAGTGTTTGGACATCTTCAGCATCAAAATATAAGCTTGGATGAAGAACGACTTTTTTCAGCTTCTGATCAGCACTGAAATCTTGTAATTTCTGTTTCTCATATTGAACCACATTTTCTGCAAAAGTCACCCAGTCAGAATAATTGCTTACAGATTCTTCAAAAGTGGAGAGCGCAAACATTGCTAACACTAGGAGTGTAAACATAAGAGCCATGATCCATTAGACAGTTCCTTCCCTTCAAGCATACATCTTTACCAAACAGCGTTGTTCAGATGTCAAATGTTGATCCAGTTAGTGTAACGGTGTACACATAAGGCATTTTTGCTTAACAAGAAAAGAAAAAAAAATAGACTTACTTGTTAGCTTATTTGCAATCTGAGGTACAGGACTAAAAACAAAATCTAGGATTTCTGAAAAGTTGAACCACAGGTCTTTGTCTGTCCATACTTTGCACAGTTACAATGGTAAAGCGTAGCACGTAAAACTAAGGCAAGGGAGCGTCTCTTTGTTTTCTATGTGAAATGCAGGCTGACTATCCAAGTCAAGGGACTAGAAAACTTAATATCTTTTGAGCTGAAAAGCATTGGAAAAAGACCTCAAAATTTGTATTTAAAGTAAGTGAATTAACACATTTGATTAAAAAAAAATCTCTTCCCCTAACAGTCTGACAAAATGCCATTCCTAGTATAGGAAAAAATTGCACTGATGATGAAATCATATTATTTACTCAGAATAACATTTTGTTGTTGCTGAATTAGGAATCTCAGTCCTTACTACAATAGATTCAGATTTGAATTTATTCTCCTAGACTTTTTGTTCTCTCTGTTTACATTTTTTTCTTCGGCTTAGGCTTGAGAGAGTGAGAGTGGTGGAGAGAAACAACACAATTTCTCCATTGGCCTCTCTGGAGAAAAATATAGTATTTCTAATTCCTGGTCATGTCTATTTGTGGAAAATTTGTTTGAATGAATACTTGTAAAATACACAATATGCTGTCATGTTATCTTCTACTATCGTCATTTCATCTTTAACTAGTGAAACCCAGCCTCTGCCTCAATGGTTTAGATAATTCTGCTCTTCCCTTCATGAATGAAAGGGGCACAAAGCTAATATTTTTCCACCAAAAGATTGGGTTTTTTTTCAGTATTCTGTTGGCTTTGCATGTTGATCATTTCTGTGGAAACACAAGCAAAAAAAATCTCCAATGCTGTATAGATCTCAAAATATATTCTACAAACTTTTAAAATGCATTACAAAGAATTTCCAGGCTTCCATCAAAAGTAAATTCTGTGGCTATAAAAATCAGTTAAAGAACCACCTTGTCAACGTTTGCTCATAATCAAAATAGAATTAACTCATTACCCGAGCTTCTAGTTTGTTTTATGTTTACTTTTTTCCAAGTTGCCTGAAATTGTAAGGTCTCAGAAATTATTTTATCTTATCACAATTCACTTAAACTAATGCAACTGTAATACTCAGAAGTAAAGAATAGGCTTCCCTTCTAAACAACAGTATTTGTATACGGTATTTTCCTAATCATTTTTCGAATGAGTTCTCGTGTGGCACTTTAGAGACTAACAAAAATGCATAGGATCATGAGCTTTTGTGGGTAAAACCTGCTTTATCAGATGACTGGAGTTCATTTCCACTCCAACTTATATGATGAAGTGGGTTTTAGCCACAAAAGCTCATGATCCTATATAGTTTTGTTAGTCTCTAAATTGCCACAGGACTTCTCCTTGTTTTCAAACTATCCCTCTGAGATATTTTTAAAACATTAAAATAAGATATTAAAATGTGTCCAAATTTCTCAATCCTTCCTTACAAAACCTAAATCATGCAAGCAAATATAATGGATGCCCTGCTTATTAGGATAAAGCTTATCTTTCCTAGGGCTCTTCTCCTTAAAGAAACATTTATTAAAAGTTTGGTATTACTCCATGTGTATCCTTACCTGTGATCACCCAGTGTATATTTGACCGAAGCCATCAGAGGGCGCTATGAACCAATCAGTGCACAGGAGAATTTCTTCCTTTGCTTATGCTGGGATTGGAAAACTTAACAAGTTTCGGTTGCAAACTGTACATATGTTAAACTAATCAGCGCTAGTCTCCTTTGGCCTCTCCTGCTACTTCCGTAACAAAACCCTCCCCAGCTCTCCCCTTTTGGGACTTATGAATGTTTTAATTGTAAAGCAATCAGCTTACCTTACTCTCTCGTGCGTGTCCCGAGTCATGCGGACAGAGCACCAAAGCTTGCGGCAGAAGAACTGAGAAAAGTGTGGAAAAGAAAACAGCTGGCTGCAGCGCAGCTCGCTCGCTCTCCGGCTCCCTTGGCGCGTCTCCTTTCGATCTCCACTTGAGACAGGATCAGTTGGACTTTCGCTATTTGTCACAAGGCTGTGCCCCGTAATACAGTCAAGCGGCACTTTGTTTTTAATTATCTCCACAAGTGCAGGCAGCTCTCTCTGTCTCGCTCTCTCTCCAGCACTGTTCAAGCTGCTTCCCAGAAGGACCAAGCGAGGAGGGGCTGGGGGAAGCCAAAACGACACACACACAAAACCGCCGGGGGGAGGAAAGATCCGGGCGGGAGAACACCCAACAGAGTTGGCCAAACAGCCGGCAGGCTGCTACTTGCCTGGGGCTGCGTTCAGAGCGGAGCCGCCTCTTCTGTCTCCAGCGCCGATCGCCCGGCCGCGCAGCTGGGGCTGGGAGGCGAGAGGCAGCTACGGAGAGAGAGGGGTGGGGAGGAGGGAGCGCAGCGGTGGCAGCATTGCTGAAGCGGGCGGGGCTAAGCCGGCAACCAGCCCGTCCTGTCCTTGCGGTGCTTCTCCAACTCCGCCAGCGGCCCTAAGGAGCATGTGCGAGGGGTGCGTGGAGCGCTCCTGCCTGGCCCTGAGAGCCCCAGGCCAGCCGCTGCTCGGGGCGTGGGAGAGGCGAGATGGGGATGCAGGAGCGCAAGACGGAGATGAGTGGGTGGAGGGGCAGATGACGATGGTGAGTGGCTGGTGGACAGGAGCCAGGGGCCTGGAGGAAGGAGGAATGGGTGACACTAAGGGATCCAGGCGGCACATAAATAGCTGTTACTTACAGCTTGAAAGGAGCCTCTCTGCGACTTGCAGCCTCCTGGCTACCTGCAATAAGACCAGAGGTTTTCCGTCTCGCTATCTAACTCCTTCGATCAATGACAGTACTCTGCAGTGAAGCTAGGATTTAACTCCCGCCTAGAGACGCCCTGGTGCCAGACCGGCAGAGGGGACTGGGGTGAATGGAGCCCAAGAGTGAAAGTAAGGGGGTGCTCTCTGGTGCTCAGCTCCAGCAAGATCTGGTTGAGAGGTGGCAAAAAGCAAGCAGGGAGCTATTTAAGGAGCTAGCAAGGACCCAGGTTGCCATAGGACAGTACCTGTAAGACATTTTAAGTTACTTTCACTGCTGATGGAGCCTTAGGTAGCCCCACTGACTTAGGCTATGTCTATACTTGTGGCTTCTTGGGCGAGTAATATGCAAATGAGGCTAAGGGTGGAATATCACCGAGCCTCATTTGCATACCCAATGAGCCACCATTTTTTTCAGAAGAGGCTCTTGCTCAAGAAGGAGCATCGATGCTGCCCCTTCTTGCGCAAGAAAAACCCTCTTGCACAATGCCGTTCCTCCTGTCAAGTAATAGGTGTAACAGCATTGCACAAGAGGATTTTTCTTGTGCAAGAAGGGGCAGTGTAGATGCTCCTTTTTGCAGCAAGAGCCTCTTCTGAAAAAATGGTGGCTCATTAGGTATGCAAATGAGGGTCGGTGATATTCCACACAGCCTCATTTGCATATTACTCGCGCAAGAAGCCGCGAGTGTAGACATAGCCTTAGAGACCCGCCTAATAATTCTAACTGATAACATATGAAGGCTCTGATCAGAGCCAGTAGTAGCCCACTTGTCTTAATCATTATGAGAAGCACCTATGGACAGTATTTAAGGAGTTTTGTGCCTAGGTCTGTGGTTCTGATCCAGGGGTGTGCATATCTCCAGGGGTACACGGAGGTCTCCTAGCAGGTTCATCAATTCATCTAGCTATTTGCCTAGTTTTACAACAGGCTACGTAAAAAAGCATTAGCAAAGTGAGTATAAACTAAAATGTCATGCAAATAATTACTTGTTTATATTGGTCTATATTCTACACTCTGAAATGTATCTACACTATAGTCCCTTTTTAAAATAATTATATGGTAAAAATTAGAAAGAAAGCAATTTTTCAGTAATTGTGTGCTGAGAGAGTTTTTATGTCCAATTTTCCATTTTTCCAGAAAAATTCTGCACTGTAGACATACCTTTGGAGGTACACACAAGGCTTCCTCATGCCACCCCCAGTAATTTTCAGATCACAGTCTCAAACTGCATTGAAAGTCCATAAGAGCTGCTTGCAAGTTCCAAAATAAAAGCAGAGTGAATAGTAAACAACAAAGAAAACTGCATTGTTTTACATTATCCTCAGAGTCAACGCTCTAAGGAGAAGATTGGGGAACATTCCATGTCTTTAAACCAGTGTGCCTTGTTTGCACCTCAGGAAGGCAAGTTCCCACCAATTCAGGTTATTGTTATTATTTGTATTAGTTTAGTACAGAGGCCAGGACCTTATTGTTTTAGATTCTGCACAAACACAGTACAACAGAGTGGTCCTTGCCCCAAAGAGTCTGCAAAGTATAAGACAAGAGATAAGAAGAGTAGGGTACAGGCAGAAGAGTACAAGGAAATGATAGAACAAATTTACCTCTTTATATTTATCAGTGAACATGCAAAAAAGCTAAGAGTCATCAGCAAATATTCAGGAATATTGTCACCTTGTGCTCCAAAAATCACTGATTTCCCTCCCTAACTCTGCCCCCCAGGAATGAAAGAGGAATCTCTCTCTCAGAAATAAAAGAATTTATGTTTTCCAGCTAGTCAACAGAGGGCAATGTAATTACAAAATGACACATTACAGCATGCCATTTCAATGCAGGACAGAAATAAACATAAACTAGCATGTTACATACAGCCTGTATACAGTCTGCCTGTTCACCACCATACTCTATTGTTTTATAAATAATCTTATTTTCTTATTGGTTATATATGCGCTTGTGTTTTAATTCTTAACTTAAAATAGGTAATATTTTCATAGTATCTTATCTTTTATACCAGTGTTGCACATTATGTATCAACAATGATAAGTATAGTCAGTTAACTTTTAATTTGATGCCCTCATTTTAGTATCGTTAACTATGCTTTCCACAAAAAAAATGCTTTTTCACAGCCAAAAAGATCTAGAAATTTTGTCAACTTAAAAAATACATACAAGGTTATATGCTGCAGAAACTAAGGGATACAGAAAAGTACCAGCACACCACTAAGTACTGGACTAGTCCAACCCCTCTTGTTTCTATGATGTAATGGAATGGCTTCTGATCAGCTTGAGCTCTAGGGTCTTGTTCTTGAGTGTCTTACTGTCATGGGCTAAGAAGGAAGGTCCTCTAGTGGGAATGGCAACTAGTGAAAATGTAAGAAACAAAGTCTAGGAATAAATGATCAGTTTTCAGAATGGCGAAAGGTAACTAGTCATGTCCCCAAGGGGCCCATGCTGGGACCAGAACTATTCAACGTATTGTTAAATGATCTGGAAAAAGGGTAAACAGAGAGGTGCAATATTTGCAGATGACACAAATCTCCTCAAGATAGTTAAGTTCAAAGCAAACTGTGAAGAGCTTCAAAAGGGCAAGAAAATAGCAGATGAAATTCAATGTTCATAAATGCAAAGTAATGCATATTGATGAAATCATAATCCCAACGATACAAATAATATGATGGGACAGAAATTAGCTGTTACCTCTCAAGAGAGAGATCTTGGAGTCATTGTTGATAGTTCCCTAAAAAAAAACACGGGCAGCTGCTTTTGCCGAAAAACTTGCCAGCTGTTTACACTGGCCGCTTGAATTTCCGCAAGACCACTGATGATCTCATGTAAGAAATCAGTGCTTCTTGCGGAAATACTATGCTGTTCCCGTTCGGGCAGAAGTCCTTTTGCGCAAAAGCTTTTGCGCAAAAGGGCCAGTGTAGACAGCTCAGATTTGTTTTGCGCAAAAAAGCCCCAATAGCGAAAATGGTGATCGGGGCTTTTTTGCACAAAAGTGCATCTAGATTGGCCACAGATGCTTTTGCACAAAAGCGCTTTTGTGCAAAAGCATCCGTGCCAATCTAGATGCTCTTTTCCGCGAATACTTTTAACGGAAAAGCTTTTCCGTTCAAAGCATTTGCGGAAAATCATGTCAGTCTAGACGTAGCCTCAAAGTGCAGCAGCAGTCAAAGAAGCAAACAGCATTTTGATTAGGGAGGTTAAATTTAGATTAATCAGCTAATTGCATAGTCAATGGAATTTCCAACAAATACACAATTAGTTGGTAAGGGAGGTGCTCACTGTCCTGCTGTGCCACTCCCTTTGAAATGTTCTCTCTGTCTCTCTCCCTTTGAAATGTACAGGAGCCGCTTGCAGCTCCTGTATATTTCAAATGGAGAGAAACAGTGGGTTCCCTCTGCCTCTCTCCCTTTGAAATGCACAAGGGGTAGCTCCTGTATATTTCAAAAGAAGAGAGGTAGCGGCAACCCATGCCAGCTGGGACCAAAGCAGTCCCCACTGGCATGGGTTCCCCTCTGTGCCTCTTCCTGTGCGGCTCTTGCACATTTCAAAAGGAGAGGAGCAGCAGTGGGACCAGTGCGAGGGGACTGCTCATGCCATTTCTCTGTTTTCCTCTGTCTCCCCTATTCCCTGTGGAGATGTAGAGGGACTGTCTTTTAAGCTGACTCTCCCCAGCACCGGCTCGTGCTCCCCTACCCTTGCTGCCTCTCTCTGATAGAGGCAGCAAACAGGGGCGGGGAGAAGTGACTAGTCAAATTCCTACTTGACTACCTGATAAGCAAATGCTTATCGGGTAGCCAACTAGTTACTCACATCCCTAGTTGGGAATCATGCAGAAAGGGATAGAAAATAAGACAAACAATATCTTATTATCTCTGTATAAATCCATAGCACAAGAATTAGGGGTCACCAAATGAAATTAATATGTAGCAGGTTTTTAAAAAGGAAACACTTCTTCACACAATGTACAGCCAATCTGTGGAACAACTTTCCAGAGGCTGTTGTGAAGGCCAAGACTAAAATGGGATTCAAAAGAGAGTTAGATACATTCATGGAGGGTAGGTCCACCACTGGCTATTAGCCAGGATGGACATGAATGATGTCCCTAGACTCTGTTTGCTAGATGCTAGGAGTGGGCAACAGGGGTGGATCACTTGATGAATGCCTATTCCGTTCAGAAGACAGAATACGGGACTCATAGACCATTGGTCTGACCGAGTATGTGTGTTCTTATATTCTTACATGCTGAAGTGGAAAGTGTCTGCTCTGCAATTCATTCATGGTCTCTCATACATTAGAGGTAATGGATATTTCTGTGTGCCCAGCCTGAGCCTATTAATGTCTGAAAGAGACATTCTGACTCCCAGTAAAGTACTGTGGTCCATTGGGCAGTAACAGAATTATAATCAGGTCCCACAAAATGTTTGCACATAAGGTCTCACATAAGGTTTGGTTAAGTTAGAACACTAACGTGCATATTTATAATTGCATAGATTAATAAAAAGCTCTCCCTTTGATTTTAAGTGCTTAACAGGAAATTAAGAGGAGTGAGATTTTTTTGAAATGTTACTAATCACTATATTCATACACTGTATCTCAGAGGGTGAGTATTTTAATCAAATTGAGCACATGAGTCACCACCTTGTCCCAGGCATAGCCTAATTCCTCCTTCACTTTTCTATTACCCCTTGGTATTTTAGTCAATGCAGTTTTATGCATGAATATTTCTCAAGCATTACATTTTAAAACAAAGGGCACTTAATTGCATAACCATCTAATCTTGAGTAGAATAGATGAATAGATAATGTTACTTGGCCTGCATTCTGGAGAGAACATGAAATGAAGTACACTATTTTAAGGCTTCTGTTTTCTGGTTTTAACCAATGTACACAGATAAAAGTGCCGGTTTTTTTGGGGGGTGGGGAGAAGGAGAAAGTATCCACTCAAAACTGAAATTGGTTACTTATAGCGAAGGGCTTGTCTACATAAATCAGTAATGTGGACTATGATGGGGTGATCTCCAAAGAGCTCTAATGTGTTGTACATTGTTTGGTCTGTGTAGACTGGGGTGGGGAACCTTTTTTGGGTTGGGGGGACACTGACCTGCAGAAAAATCAGTCAGGGGCCACATACAAGTGAGAAGCAGAAGTACTGGAGCACCAGCACAGGCTGCCCAATGCTGGGGGGCACCCTGAGCCTCAGGGGCCAGAATCAGGCAAGCCAGGGTCTTAGGTTCCCCCCCTCCCTGGTGTAGACCCTACCGGCACATGGTAAAGGTTCTTGTGCAATTTGGATCAACATTAAAACACACTGGGAACTTTAGAAAGACATTTTTCCTTAGCTATAATGAGCAATGTATTGAATATACATTACTAATTACAGTATATATATCGAAAGAGAGCCCCCCAAAATCCCAATGTGGACATCAACCTAAAACTCAAAAAATGCGCTTTTCATGCCATGATCTGGAGTCAGCCAATTCTCCAGGGGACACTGTCTTGACATGGCTTTAAAAGACAAGCAATCTGATTAAGGGTTGGATTGTGTCTTCTTCTCAGAAACATCTACACAATGGGCACAGATAGGCTGAAAGTTATGTAACTTCGATATTTTAGAATGTACTATTGGAGGAACATAAGTAGGGTCAGGCTTTGGCTCCATAGGAAGCAGGCATGAACCCTAGTCCTCCAATCCAGCAGATGTCTTCAGTGCTACAGGGAAATCCCACAGAATGTAGAGCTTTCTTGCAAGCTTGATCTTGTAAATTGAAGTCAAAACCCATTGGAATATTCCCCATATCCACTATTCCCATATAAGCATAGCTGTACCCACCTTCTTCCCTATTATACCTCTGCTCTCATTCAACAGGATTTTCAAGTCAGAGAAGTGCAGCTTCCATTAGTTAATGACAATTGGGCCAGTGTGATTTTATACAGGGGAGTCCCTGTCTGCATTAGAATGATGCTATAAGGAATGTCTTTGCACCAGCTTCACACGCGCACCATCCCCTTCTAACAACCAGCTAAGCGCCTTGATATCCAAAAAGAGAAATCTTGCAGAAGTATGAGCACACTGGGGGCTGAGGAGGGGAGTGAACTTGCAGTAGGACAAAAGTTGAGGGGATCAATGGCCCAAATTCCCCTCCCTGTTACATACAGTAGGTTCAAGGGGATTTGTGGCCTGCTGATTACATACACATTGAACTATGCAACATGAGGTGTGTTCAGAAGCGTGATTTCTTAAAAGACATTGTTGACTGGCCAAACATGGTCATCAAGAGCTCATTTTTTCTTTTTAAACATAGCATATCTTGAAGTTGTTACAAAGCTGCACTACTGGAGGATCTATCTAGCTATCTAATTGAGGATTTTGCACTGGAAACTATTGTCCCAGTAGTGAAGACTGAATTCCTCAAGCACCTCATTCCACATGCCTAGTGCCACATGACACTTCATTGGCTACACTCCAGATCAGTATCCCCACCACTTTTGAGATGTTTGGATCCCATATGAGAAGAGCTGCTTTATGTCCCTGATTACCAGGACTAGCCAAACAGACAAGCAAGGTTCTTGAACTTTCTCACCAGGTACACTCGTGTAAGCTGGTCAGGTTTCAAATTAGGTGTAGATATAACAATCTAAGTATATGTCTGAAGGTTAGTCCAGCTTTCACTGAAATAAATGGAAACATTATTGTTCTTGAGAGTCTAATCAGGCTCTTTGACAGCTCATGAATAAAGTTGAGTGAAGAATTTCCAGAAAGTGGTGACCACTTGGTGAAATATATATTTAAGAGGAAGAACTTTAAAAACTATCTGTTCTGAAACATCATAATAAATGAAGAATTGGCATCAGGTTACTTTCACATTAATAGTTTCCCATTTATATTAATGGGGGGAGGGAGGGTCAAATATATTGGCGGCGAATCAAATTTCAGAGGAGTCAGATTAAAGAATTCACCAAACTAGTCCTTAAACAATCTTAATAACGGTGAAGCCACTCTGTTGCTCTTAGTTGGGTCAGTAAAAGTACAGGTCATTTTCAGAATCAATAATTATTAACAATCTTCCTTTCTGAGACCTATTTAAAGAAGAAGGCTGGAACTGTCAATGAATTGTGTTGTACTGTGGCATTTTAAATATTCCTCATGACTTGGTACAGGCTAAAAAGTGAGCTGCTTTATGGCTGCCAGCAGGAAATAGTTTGTAAAACACAATGTATCTCCTGAGAAAATGAGATTTGACTGAAACAGAAGATTGCCCTTGCCATCATTTTAGTGTTTTAACATAAGAAATAATGGGTGACCATTATAGATAGTGCACAGCACTGATACCAAAATCAACCACTGAAAAATCTTCAGTCTGCTAATGGTGTTATCCTGCACTAGTAAAGGCCAAATGCTAACATGTGGAAGTGAAGAGGAGGCTAAGAATCAGCTGGCAACAATGTTTTTGCCATTGTCAAAGACAGATTTAAAAATATGTTCATAAATTATGAAAAAGTATTGACTTCATATATGCTACATGCTTCGTACATGGGTATGGAAGACAAACAAAGCAATCAGACATTTTCTGATTTCTATAGGGGCAATAGAAGAACAACGTGTAAAAGAAAGAAAAGAATTACCCTATTAACCATGATATGGCTTTTTTTTTTGGTCAATTAATTATCAGTATTGCTGATAAATTCCAGCTCTCTCTAGTGTTTAACAAAAAAAAAGAAAGAAAGAAAAATATGCAGAATATAGAACATTGATGTCAGAGATAGATTTTTTTCTAGTGTCAAGTACCAAGGAAAAGTATGGCCCAAGGAAAAGAAGGAAAAGTGTAATTACTGTGGAATATGTAGAACAGAGCAGAAAATCTGATGCCTTCTTTTAATTCTTTTTACTACCAAAGACCAACTAAATAACTCCAACGATTTTATTAATACTAGATTAATTTAATTGAACTTAACTGAAATACAAACAAGCTAGAGAAGAAGAATTCTAATTCTTTCATTTCACAAAGATTTCACCCAAAGACACTCCTAGGACAATTTGGGGATGGACTAGCTAAACTTGTAAGAAGTCCATTAATACCTGGAAGAAACTGCTCTGCTTTTCAGACAATGGAAGGGAAGATAACAAATCTCCTCTGTCCCAGTTTGAAATTCCTACCTGCATTGTTATTGGCTGACCACCCGATACCTCAACTAATGCTGAAGACATTAATTAACTCCTTAGTCCCCAGGTGCTGGTCAGCTCTCCTGGTTATGACAACTGCTCTTTAGTCTTGTGGGCTCATTGTGGCTGGCTGCCAGGAGTTTTGGTGGCCTTGGGTCAACATCAAGGGTGTGTCTAAACTACACCCCTCTGTCGACAGAGGGATGTAGTTTAGACACACCCCAAGAGTTTAATCTACACAGCCCTTGTAGTGACACATTTCTCTGGGTTCATCCTACAAACTGAATTACTTGTGATTATGTATCACAGATCCCCCAAAACATCCCCATGTTAGAGGGAAGAAACCATGCATCACCAGTACTCTCTAGGGAAAACTGGTGGTACATTTTAAAAATAATGATTCCTTTATGATTTCAAGGCTCTCTTTGCCAGGAAGACAACTAGAAACTTACTGTTGTCCCTGCCCAAAATGTAAATAGTGGCTAGCTGTGACATGCTAATCTGTTGAAAATCAAGGGGGGGGGGGGGCTTACATGGCTTATAAACCACAAAAGTAATCTCCAGTCATCTCTGCATTACGCTGAAGTTTATGTTTTTGAGGTTCCTCAAACTGTGGTATGCAAAACTCATATCTGTGTCTATAAATTTTATTATTGAAGTTCTAACAATCTGATGTCTCTCTGCCAATGTGTGTTGGTATACAGACAAAATACAGCTCTTTTGAAAACATGGCCTTCAATGAATCATTGTATTGATTAGTCTCTACTTGATTTAGATGCATGATTTTGTCAAGAGACTTCAGGTCAACTCCAAGCATTAAAATAACCAGTTTATGAACAAATCAGAATTTGGATACAGTCAAGCTGTTCAGTAGAAAACAGACTGGAGCCGGTGACAATCCTATTTTTAACAAATAGTCTGCCTTTTCTGTTTGATTTAAAAAGACTAAGAGTTTATAAGGTTTTCTGGAATGTTTAGAACTGCAGATTGCATTTAATATCTATTCGGGAATCTTCTCTGTTTGTACTCTGTCCTGCAGAAGGGTACTAGCAACTTCTGTCTCCTTTGCCTTTCAAATACTGCCAGAGAATTCTTACCATCTGTTTGTTTTGTTTACAGTGATTAATATTTAAAAATGAAGGACTTGCGCTCTTAAAAACATGTCTTGCAATGGGCGACTGAAGGTGATTGATCTATTTAGGTTACTACAGAACATACCTAGTGTTGCTTGGGTTCTTCAGGGCAGTGGGCTGATGATGTGTGTGTGTGCAGGAGTTAGGGTTTGGGGATGTTTGAGAGGGCAGGACAGGCGTCTGGGGGCATGTGAAAGTGAGGTTTGGGGATGAGGGAGGGACCGGGGGGGTGGTCCCGTCCAGCAGGGATTTCTCTCCTCAGTCCCCCTGGGCTGGCAGGGGCCTTTTCTTTTCCCTCATCCCCTCTAGGACAGCAGGGACCTTTTCTTTACCCCTTCCCCATGTCTGTGCCCCCCCTCCACCCCCAATTTCTTCCCAATCAGCAGGGACCTCTTCTTTCCCTCCTGCTTTCTCCCCCCTCTCCCTCTGGCACTGCAGCCAAAGGCCAAGGTGGGGGAAGGGTTTGGGGCAGGAGGGCTACTTACCCAGTCTGGTGGCAGGCAAGATAGCAAGTTCCAGCCCCAACTTTCCACTGTTTTGGTTGAGAAGCTGCCCCGAGTGGTCACTCTGCCGTATCATGTTCCTCTGAATAGCAGTCCTCTCCCTTTCCATGTTCTGGAAACAGTCCCATTCCCGCACTTCCTGTTTTCTGGAACAACCAAATCCTGACCTTGCTTTATGTAAGAGTAAGAGGAAACTACATACCAAATTTGGTGGCCCTACTTCTTACCATTTAGGAGGGGCTCTTAAACAAACTGGCCTACAGATGCACTCTAAAATATATATAGGTGAAAGAGAAAGTTAGGAGGCAACTTGATCAGTGTGTAAGTACCTACAAAGAGAACATAACTGATTTTAGCTTGGTCTTTAAGCAAGAAAGGAAAGGTATAACAGGACCAAGTTGAAGCTAAAACAATTCAAACTTGATATAAGGTGTAAATTTTTAATAATAAGAGCAATTAACTACTGTATCAGAAGATTGTATCACAAACATCTCTCAACAGAGTGCTTTTTAATTGAATGTCTTCCTAAAATATATGCTCTAGTTCTTCTATAAATTATTGTCCTAAATGAAGGAAATAATGGGAGAAATTCAAGGACCTTAAGATCTAATTTTTTATTAAAGTAGCAATCCTTTCATGGCATTCATTTGTTTTGAAACCTGGGAAAATGCAATAGCTGTTTATAAAGGTATGTAAACCGGGTTTTTTGTTTTGTTCATGGTAATTGATACTGTAATCCTTGATACTAATATAACTGCATCAATTATTAATCATTCCTTTAAGGCAGTAATCCCGATTCCTACCTGTGCTATCCTATGACAAGGCCACCTGTAACAGTCCATGCTGCAGCAGTTCAGTGATTATGCCAGCAATACATGAATGAAACAAAAGGCTTTGTTTTCTTTTTGAAGGCTTTTAAAGTTAGTCATATGTTCACAGGATAAATACTATAGTGGAATAGCTTCAGATGCTGTAAACATTATATTTCTAGTCATAGAGATGAAATGTTACAGTCATTCAAATGTGTGCTCTAACCAACAGAATTCAAAAACAGAAGTAGGAGGGATGCTATGCATGCCTAGTATGGGATGGTATTATTCTATTGGTGAGAAATGCCTAGGATTAGCAGATGCCATCATGAGTGCTTCAAATAATTCTTAGAGTTTGCCCATTTTCAAACAATCATTTATAGGCCTCACTAAGCAACAGGCATGTACTATCAGTTTGAAATACCCATAATTTTACTCATTTTCAACAATAAAAACAATTTCCCCATAGGTATGTGTGACACTGCAAACTATATTCTTCCTACTAATGTTATTATGATATGATTATGGCATAATTACTCTGCATTATGTATAAGATGGGGCACTTAAATTGTCATTGGAAAAGTTATAACTTGCTGAATATGGCCCTTTTATTTGTATTCATGTTCATTTTGGTATGAGAAGTTATGCATATTGACCAAGTATTTGTATTCAAATGTAATTACAGCAGGGCAACACCCAGTAGGCAAGATGCTGACAGTCTAGATAGATAACTGAGAAGGGCCTACTCGAGGTAATGGACCATTAGGAAAAAACAATAGGACTTAGTAGGACTTTATTCCTCATCTGTAAGTAATGGCTCAGCAATGTATGCAAGGGCATGTGACCAGGCCACATGACTCAGGACTCCATTTTGGAATGTCAGTTGTTTCCTAACAAACTGGTCTAGGAACCAAGTTTAAAACAAAGGGTTCATGCCATATACTAAATCTGCATAAGGCAGGGAGTGACATCCTCTATTGTTCCTCACTCCTTCCACAACTGAACACCTCAGAGAAGGTCCTAAAGAAAAGGACTTGGAGTGCAGGCGGGGATTCCAAGTTGCACACAAATGCAGCTTTCTCCTTAAAAATCTGAAAGCTTGCTTTTATCATCATCAATTAGTGTGTGAGACTGCACATTTAAGTCCAATGTATCTACAGTAGTAAGTTATGGCTAGTTTGCTTCTGTGTTTATTTGCTAGGTAATCTGCGTTAATTTGTTTGCTCTCCCTTATAATGGCTTAACACCTATCTTTTACCATTAATATGCCTATTTTATGTTTTAATCAAAACCAATAAGTCTGAAATGAAATTTTGCTCAAGGGGTAAAGGCTGTAATATTTCCTCTCCACATTGAGGGGGAGTCAAACTGGATAATAAATTCAAACTGTTCAAGATTTTGACCAGGGCAAGACTGTATAGCTCTGAGGACCTAGACTAGGAAGCCCGTGATTATTTTAGCTATAGTTACCGTTGGTTCAGGTAACTGCAGGCAGGTGTGCCCCAGCTGTGTGACTGCTGGTGGAAGTGCAGGCCAGGGAGCAGATCTGCCGCTTGTCACAGCAGCACAGTGTAAGAGGGAGCTGAGACTGGTGGGTCAGAGGTCTCAGTGATACCCCAGCTTTAGGTGGCACTCTAGGGCAAACCTGCCACATATGGACCCCTTCAGAGTTACACTTACAATAAAAATGATGGTTACACATCAGTAATAAAATAATAATCAATAATCAATTAACTCAGCCAGCCAATATGGCAACAACATCACCTCTTTGTAGCCCTTCAGGAACTCTTCGTCAGTTTTCTCTCAGAGCATTGTGGGGCTTTTGCAACATAAGAGGAAGAGCACCACCACCAAGCTATTTCAGATCAGTGCTTACTGCAGTTGTATCAAATATTTCATTGCTACTACAGGAAATTATGTGGTCACAATTTTTTCAACAAAACAATTTTCCATCAGTGAACACACATTTGAGAGGATCAAACACACCATACATATGTGCCTTTCAGATTCCCATGACTTCCAGCTTCCTTACTCTGCAGCAGTCCACCTCACAGGATTCCAGAGGAACCGGGCTCTCAGGCACTGGCATCAGCCTGGCCTAAGCAGTTTGCCATAGAGCCAAGCTCCAGGTTTCCAGTTTCAGCAATTGGCCCAGTAGACACACACACAGCTCCTCAGCAGCCTGGAGAACAAGGAAATGAGACAGGATGCTCACTCAGTGCTAAATAGAAGCTGTTTTAAATTATTTTAAAAATAAAAATGAAATTGAAAAAAATACAAGCAGAATATAACATTTTAAAAAACATTAGTTTTTAATTAAAAGATCAAATTTGAAACGTTTCATGTTGAAAGCACAAACCATTTCCAAATTTTGGTGGTTTTTTTTAAAGAATACTGTCCAAGAAATTTGACATTTATAATTTTTGATGTAAATCAAAACTTATTGATATTATTTCAGAATTTCCCATGGAATAGGAATTTTGAATTTCACTCAGCTGTAATGATTCACAACAACTTGGGGAAGAAGCCAGTGCCCAAAATGATGCTTTCAGATGCAGCAGTCCACAAAGAATTTAGGGACTCCTGAAGAAAAGATAAAACCCAGGAGCTGCTGTTGGGCAGCAAGAACACAATGCTTGTTATATTTTTTAACCTTGGATATACTATGGAATTGCTTATATGCACAACTTAGCCTATATTCCTATTTATAGATCTGGATCTTTTGAGCCTAATCCAGTATCAATTGAAGTAATTAGGAATCTTTCCATTAACTTTAGAGGACAATGGATCACATCCTTTTTTAGTGAAACAACAACACACATGTAATTAAAATTAATAGACATATAATTAAAGTAATTTCACTAATACTACCATAATTTTATACAAATACTATATACACTTTAAAAATATCTGCATATTAGATGTGAAAATTTTACACTCTCCTAAACCAGCTCATATACTTGGTTATTCAGCTATTTATAGTAAAGTAAAGGTTGAACCCATGTAGTCTGACACTCCCTGGTCCGGCAACATCCAACATCCATAATGTTAGTTAGCTGAATGTCCGATTATCATGGATGTGACACAGTTTTCTGTGGTACCATAAAGTTTGTTTACAGTTGCCAGTTCTGGCTCTCAGGCTACGTTTACACTGGCATGATTTTGCGCAAGAACTCTTTTGCGGAAGAGTTCTTGTGCAAAAACTCTTCCAGAAGAGAGTGTCTACACTGGCATATGCCTTTGCGCAAGAGATGTGCTTTTGCACAAGAGCATCCATGGCAGTGTAGACACTCTCTTGCACAAGAAAGCTCTGATGGCCATCTTAACCATAGGGCATTCGTGTGCAATAAATTCATGTGGCCTGTCTACACTGGCCTCTTGCGCAAGAACAGTTGCGCAAGATGGCTTATTCCTGAGTGGGAGCATCATAGTTCTTGCGCAAGAAGCACTGATTTCATACATTAGAACGTCAGTGTTCTTGCGCAAGAGCTCCCCGCCAGTGTAGCCAGGTAGCAAGTTTTGGCACAAAATCAATTGCTTTTGCGCAACATCGCACCAATGTAGACACAGCCTCAGTGTCCTGCACTGTTATGTAGCTTTAATTATTCTTAAGTGTCTTCTAAGAACCCAGCAAGCAGTGGAAATATTGGCTATGACACTAAGTGAAAGCATGTTTTTTATGCTTTAGCTCATGGGTGGGAAACCTAAAGCCCAGGGGCCAGATGCAGCCTCTGGCTTGCCTGGATCCAGCCCCGGAGGCCTGGGCTCCCCCCAGCATTGGCGAGCCCAAACTGGTGAGGGGTGGGTTTATTGGTTTCTCACTTGTTTGGAGTCCCCAACTGATTTTTCTGTGGGTCAGTAGCCCCTGACCTTAAAAAGGTTCCCCATTCCTGCTTTAGCTACTTATTTCCTTGTGCTATAATACTTCACTACATTCACTGTCAAAAACAGTAACAGAGAACATTGGGGAATATTCAGTACTGAATATCTTTCCATAAGAGGTTCCAGTCCTCAGAAATTCTCACATGTCCTCTTTCTTTTATCCCTCCCCTTCCTCCCCAAAATGTGCCCTGTTGCTCTGGGGTCAGACACAGCACTGGTTTTAAAATGCAACTACCTCTCTTAGGGTCTTTTATTCTACATTTTTAAATATCATAGAAGCATAGAAGCATAGGACTGGAAGGGACCTCGAGAGGTCATCAAGTCCAGTCCCCTGCCCTCATGGCAGGACCAAATACTGCCTAAACCATCCCTGATAGATATTTATCTAACCTACTCTTAAATATCTCCAGAGGTAGGGATTCCACAACCTCCCTGTGCAATTTATTCCAGTGTTTAACTACCCTGACAGTTAGGAACTTTTTCCTAATGTCCAACCTAAATCTCCCCTGCTGCAGTTTAAGCCCATTGCTTCTTGTTCTATCCTCAGAGGCCAAGATGAACAAGTTTTCTCCCTCCTCCTTATGACATCCTTTTAGATACCTGAAAATTGCTATCATGTCTCCCCTCAATCTTCTCTTTTCTAAAATAAACAAACCCAATTCTTTCAGCCTTCCTTCATAGGTCATGTTCTCTAGACCTTTAATCATTCTTGTAGCTCTTCTCTGGACCCTCTCCAATATCTCCACATTTTTCTTGAAATGTGGTGCCCAGAACTGGACACTATACTCCAATTAAGGCCTAACCAGCGCAGAGTAGAGCGGAAGAATGACTTCTCGTGTCTTGCTCACAACACACCTGTTAATGCATCCTAGAATCATGTTTGCTTTCTTTACAACAGCATCACACTGCTGACTCATATTCAGCTCGTGGTCCACTATAACCCCTAGATCCCTTTCTGTCGTACTCCTTCCCAGACAGTCGCTTCCCATTCTGTATGTGTGAAACTGATTGTTCCTTCCTACGTTGAGCTCTTTGCATTTGTCTTTATTAAACTTCATCCTGTTTACCTCAGACCATTTCTCCAATTTGTCCAGATCATTTTGAATTATGACCCTATCCTCCAGAGCAGTTTTAAAATATTGTGTTTTAAAACTTTTTAAGACACCTCAAATATTTTAAATATAGAGGGGGGGATAAAAAAAATTAAATAAATGAATAAATAAACAAACAACACCGTGGAACAAACAATTGTAGAAATGCAGTTAACGAAATATTGGAACACTCTAGGATCAGAAAATATAAAACACTGCAAAGAGGATTTGTGTATTTTTATTTTTGCAGATAGCTTTCAGTCTGATTCTCTACCCCCACCCCTTTAATATTATGCACTTGAGTAGAAATTTCCCAATCTATTTCAAAGATGCCAAGCTCTTTGTTCAACCTTTCTTTAAAAGACATTTGATTAGAGATACAGTGAACAGTTCTCCATAATACTAAACCCTTGGGAGAAAGCACCTCAGTGAATATACCAATTAAGTACTGCACTCAAACAAAAACAAACATAAGAACAAACAATGGCATTAACAAGCAAAAAGGAAAAAAAAGTAGCAGAGAGTTAACTAAAATGCTTCATTTTAAAATATTATGCATTTAGATTCAAAGCCCATGGAAAGTGTGTGGTGTTTGCAATTTTTTTTTGTTTGATTTGGATTTTTGAGAGTAGGTAAGGAAAGCCAGGGATCTAGGTAAGTGATAAACATACAAGGCTAGTGGGTTGATGTGGAAAAAACCTGAGTTAAGATAACTCAAAGCTAAGATTGTTTGATGTTATGTCGTCTCCTTGCAGAAAATTGAGTTAAGTAAAATTCAAATGTCTGAAAACCAGGAAATACAAAGTTAAGGCTTCCCATGCAAGCTTTACTCTTCCCTCTTTTACTAATGCCCCAGTGTGGCCTGTGTACAAAAACATCTTTACTCTGCCAACTGCAAAGTTACTGAAATGTACATGCTCTTTATATTTCTTTACCTCTTTCAGAATTCATTCACAGGTTGCCATCTAATACAATTAAAGAACAAAAACATAAAAAAATGCTTTCCCTATCCAGTCTGTCACCAGAGCTGGAGGATCTGGAATTGTTGATATGCTGGGCACCACATGGCTGAATGTCAAGTATTTCTTAATAAAAATATTTGTGGAAATAAGAGAAGGAACCCTCATGACTGTAAATCTAATGGTATAGCTGTCTGTTTCTTATCGCAGCTTCTTTCATGGTGAGCTTGTGGGGTTCACTATCCACTCATGCAGAATGCCTGACCTTGATGAAAAGGAGAAAGTAGAGGGTTGGGAGGACACATTTTGTGAGGTCCTGAAATCTCTCCATGCATCAGACTATAACCAAAGGGTTTTGAGGGCTAATATGACAAGTAGCATGGAAAACGTCCAAGGAAGAGGTCTGGGAGGTGGTCCCAGCAGGACAAGGGGTAGAAAATGCATAATGGATCTTCACAGGCAGCAAATCCAAATTCTGCAGACTCTGGTGGACCTAGAGGTAACTTCATCCTTTGCTATCCTTGAAGTCCCTTTGCAATCCACAGAGAACTCCACAGTCACTGCTCTGAACACAACATGCCATATCCTGGCATTGCTGCTCCATGCTTGGGGACATCAAGGAAATTCATTGCTTCATATATTTTTAAGAACCATAAATGGTATGTGTGTAGCCACAACTGATGTGTTTACACAAATAGACCTAGATGTTTACTTCATTTTTATATTTTCACTCCTTTAACTATGTTAATGTTATATGTGGAGGATTTTTTGCATATTGATTTTCTGCAGGTTCTCCCCTCCACCCACACACACACTCAAGAGCATTCTGTCTGTGGAGACTCAAGTTGTCTTTATTATTTCACAACAAATAAGGCACAAAGTATAGTGTCACAGTGTACCCAAGAAAACAAAGAATACTTACAATGCATACCAAGCAGCATACAAATCATGACTTCAGGATAACACCAAGCCATATGCAGAAATGTACCCTTACCAAGCCTCCTTCAAGCACATAGCTCCACACTGGGTTCTTCTAATAGCCCTGTGTCTGGCTGTTCAATATCAGTAGACAGCCATTCCTCCTCCTCTCTGGCAGCAGCTTTTAACTCCTCTTCCTGACAGACATTTATGCAAGAAACAACAAGCAGCTACAACCCTTGGGACTTTTTTTTTCCCTCCTAAGATCCCAGCTAGTGAGTAAACACTGTCTGCATCCCTTCAATTGACCCAAAGCGCATTTGACTGTCATTCTGGACCTGGTGAGTTGCCTGTTGAATCTTTCCTTGGTAATGTTGCAGTGACCAGTATAAAGCTTCATGAGCCAGGAATAGATTGGATTCACCAGAATCATTGCTGGCATTTCAACATCACCAGTGATGACCTCATAGTCAATGTAGTCATCAGGCATCCTATTTACCTACCTAATCTCCTTCCCTGTCCCCCCCAAAAATGCCTATAAAGCATTCCTTCATGCCATAAGAATAGGACATAGATCCAGGTCTGATTAGCAGCCAGGTATCAGTGATGAAAACCTTAACTGCTTTTCAGCTTCATGGCATCAGTCTCACAGAACTTTCACTGTTGGAAAGGCTATTAAGCTCTTACCCCTGTTCCTCTCTTTCCTGCAATCCCCCTTCTTTGGCTCCTGCTGCTGGGACCTTCTGCTTTTATCCTTCCCAGTCC
Organism: Pelodiscus sinensis; assembly: GCF_052426305.1. NCBI lineage: Eukaryota > Metazoa > Chordata > Testudines > Trionychidae > Pelodiscus > Pelodiscus sinensis. The sequence continues at coordinate 93,152,814 of NC_143053.1, forward strand.
TACCTTCATGATTCCTGCCCCTTCTACCTCTCTCCAGTCCTGTTCCAACTCATACCTCCTGGATCCTGCTCCTAGCCCCACATTCTGAATTATACAAAGTAGATGCAACATTTTTTAAATTCTTGTCTGCCATTGTCCCACCACTAGTTAGGTTATCGCTAAGCCTAAACAGTACACTCTGAGGCCTGGACACATGGTGATATACAAATTACAATAATAGAAACAAGAATAAATAAAAAGTGACTGGCATTACCCTCAATCAGGATCCAACCAGTTCTATAGTGATCTGGCTGAAACATGCCAAGCCTTTTCCAATTTCTAGCACCATTTCCCCACAAAGTTTCCCTGGGGGGAACCCTTACCTAACAGAAAAGGGTTAACCCCTGGTGTACTAGTGTCGTGCTGATATTCTGCTATACCAAGGTTTTATCCTCACACACCTGTCAGGGATAATCCAGATCATGCTTGGCCCTGGTGTGAGGGTAGGGGACTGGACTTGATGACCTCTCAAGGTCCCTTCCAGTTCTATGATTCTATAAGTAAATAAATCTCTGCCAAAATAGCACTTTTAAGTATTTCCTCTCACCCACCCCCAATCTCCTTCAAAAAGAGGCCTAAAATGATAAAAGAGAAAGGAAGGAAAAGGAGTATGAATTGAACTCCTAGTCATGCTCAGTATACTCCAAAGCTTTTCCCCCTAGCATATTTGGGAATTATCTTGTAGTTTTGTACTTGATATGAATAGAATGAGCTAGGGCACAGAATTTATGCCCAGCGAGGTAAAGTCATTAATTCTTTATGAAAAGGAGGCTCTTAGTTAATATTAATATGATATGGTGTAGATTATTCTATATTTAAGTGAAATATCACATCAATTTTTGAAGGTATGTGTTTACATATTGACAGGTAGATAGATGTTCTAACTGTAGACCCATTATTCAGTTTAAAACTTTAGACCGTTAAGTTATTTGGGGAGGTGGGAAGGGTAGATTAAGAATACTGATTTCATAACAGATGTACTAGCTCACAGACTGATTAAATAAAAAGTCGAACCTGTTCACCTCTAAGTTGATGGGTTAAATCAAGCCTAAGGAAGAAATTTTCCAAAACCCGTTAAGGGATTTAGCCACATACCTCATTAAAAGTTGTATGGCTGAATCCTTTAGTCACCTTTAAAAATCTCTGACTAACCTTGTACTTTCAATAAAGTTAACCATACATGATCATCTGATATGTTAAATATGTTAGCAACACTGACTACAAATACATATTTAACTTGGCTTGATTTAACATAACTCCCCGTAGTGAAGATGTCTGTTGACCTGTGACCCCCATGTAGATGATAAGGTAGATTGTTATGCAAGATTAACTATATATTCTAAAGCATGCTACAGTGGTTTTGAAAGTGGTAATCTATGCAGTTAAAGCTGTAATGATGCTAATGGGGGAAATAAAAATAAAGCATTTTTAAATAAGTGTTGCAATAAGTATGGGACTTAACCGCCTAGCATATAGCCTGCTGAATTAACAGAAAGTCTAAGGTGCCTGGCCCAGGTTTAACAATAGGCATCTAGAGTTAAAGAAATAAACCACAAAAGGAGAAGTTTAAATTTGAAATAATGGATTTGTAGGGAATTTTTGGCATAACTGGAAACATAATTGCATTTGCATAGTGAAGCCATTGTACAATGTAGCAATTGGAACCTTTAATTATGGTGCCCTGGAATGACAAATATGGACAGGGGACAGAAACTTAAAGGGTATAAAAGATGGTCATATCAACTCCTAGTTGGGACATCAGAGACCACCATATGGCAGAAATCTGAGTACAAACAAGCCTTCTCCATGCTGCTCTCTAATTACCCTCTTTTCCATCTTTGCTGTTACCAGTCTCCACGAGGTTGTAAATATGCATAGGGTTGGAAATACGTTAACATTGGGGCAGGTAACATATAAATAAATAAATAGACAGGTGTTTTCGTATATAAATCTGTTTTTCCATAAATAGACTTGGATTTGGATTTTAAGTAAAGCTGTCAAGTTCTTATTGTTGATTCATCAGTGTAACTGTAATAATGTTACATATCTGCTGACTAAAGAATCTATTATCAGTGACTGGTGCAATTTTCACCCTCAATTTATCTAAATGCACAAGCTGAACCTCTCTAGTTTGGTACTCTCTGGTCTGGCAATTTCTGTGGTCCAGCATGATTTTAGGTACCCAGATGTCCACTTTTCATGAATGTGGCCAAGTTTCCTACAGTGCCACAAAGTTTGTTTATAGCCACTACTCCTGGCTCTCAGTGTTCTGTGTGGTTATTTTGCTCTAATTTATCCCTAAATGTCTTCTAAGAGTCCAGTAAGCAGTGGAAGTGTTGATAATGCTTCTAGACAATATTGACCTCCTGTGGTTTGGCATGGATCAGGTCCTGAGGATGCTGGACTAGAGAGGTTCAACCTTTACAAGTCCTTATGTAATCACCACCAAGGCGGATTTGAACCTAGTACCTAAAAGCCAGCTGGATCCTAGCCCATGCTGTAGAGGTCTCTTGATCTTAACTGTTGCAGTGGTCTAGGTGCCACTTGCATTACTCAGGAACCACACTAGGTGTGTGGGTTACACTTAGAATGCAAAAGTTGTTACCATCTGTTAGATAGATAAATAATTTACCTGTTTAATCTAAGTCAAGGTTCTAACAAACTTTTTTTCATGATCACCACATCCATTATCTTGCAGATATCTGACCATTCATGGTACATGAATTTTAAGGCCAGCAGTGACAATTAGCTCATTGAGTCTGGCCTAAAATACAGATGTATTCCCATCCCATTCACAAACACATAATTCAGTAGCATCACAGCAGCTACTTCCATGGGATAATATTACAAAATATTTTAACATATTGATGATGAATTTTAATACAAATTAGCATCAAGAAACAAGGAGGTTAGATAGCTTTACGTGAATGGCCAGCTCTTGACCACCTTTAAGTGTTAAGTAGACTACTATGCATATCGAAGTCTGGCAAACATCTGATTATGTTAATTGCATGTCCCATATCACTCCAGCATTTGAGTGCTATCCTGTATTCACACATAGCACAGCATTTTGTCTATTGCACCTTTATTCAATGAGTATTTCTATGATAATTCAATTGTATTCATGGCACTGCCCTTCATGTACAATCAACAGCTCTCAAATATTTGAAATGTGCAAATACATGAAATGCTTTCCATGGTTTATTATATTGTTTTGTTTAATCTAAATGAAACAAACAAAGCTGCATCTCTCTGACATTACATTCCTAAAGCTTGCTGCAAAGGTTGATAATACATACAAGTGAATGCAGTTTAGCATTTGCACATCATATGAGCACATTAATTAAGCAATAATGATCAAGACCCATGGCATTTCTTAGGGATTAATGACCAGCTGGGAGAGTTGATGGCCTAAGGCTTTTCCAAGTGCCATTTACCCCAGCTGGTTATTAATTCACTAGGAAATCTTCCTGAGCCAAGGTCATTCATAGCCCACTTGAACAAAAATAAATAATAATAATAAACCCCACCTTGTTATGCTTTTTCAGGAGCACAACATGATCTGTAAACAATACTGTTGGTGTGACAGACAATATTTTAAGAGTTAGAAAAGTGCTTATGCAAGAATTACATCTGTTATTAAATAGTTCCTCATGTTTGCCTTTCACATCCTACATTAGCAAAATTCCAGCTGCAGAAGTCTTAAAGCTGGTAATGATTTGTGAGCCAGGAAGTTTAACTTTTCTACAGGGACTGTTTTGCTTTGTATTTCATTTGTGGGAGAGAATAGTTAGTTTTAGTCTATAGTTCCATGTGGTTTCAGTCCCAGCTACCTTTGACACATTCTCCCTTTTCCTGTATTTTTGGGAACCTGCCTGGTAAGGAGATCTTTTGACTTTCATATTACTGGTTATATTCAATAATCAAATGGTAATTTTTACGAGAAACTAAAGTTTAGATTCATTTTCCATATCAGGAAATTGATCAGCTAGTGGATATTCTCAGCCAAGGGGCTGAGACATAAAAGTAAAAAAGACTGAATTATTCCTTTCACCTACCAAAGTGATCACTTGAGGTCAATACTGAGGCACTCTGGTAAAGCACTGTAGTAAAGTTACCTTGTTTTATACCTACTTATATGTCTTTTAGAGATAAATAGGGTTAATTTTCTTTTTGTGCTTCCATAGCTTCCTTAAAATCTACAGCTAAAAAGAAAGAACAAGAGCATATTAAGATTTTGTAAAAGCTTCCACTAAGATAGAATTGGTCTGGCTTCCAAAAGTTACTTCTAATAAGCAAGTCAAGGCTCTTTGAAGTCAGAAGCTAAATTAAAATAGCAATAGCATTGAGGCTTAAGGGTTTCACAGATTTGCTGATTCTCTCTTCACTTCTGCTTTCTATGTGAGTTTACCACCTCATGATTCAAAGTCTCTTTGGAGGAAAGGTCACATTTCTATATATTCCTGTTATACACTGATAAGCTGAGAGAAGCTGTCGAGATCTAAACAAATAATCTTTTAGGTGCAAACAAATCATTACAGTTTCCTTCCTGCATTTTGTCAGTGCTCAGTACATATTCTAGAGGAATTTTTAAAACCAGAATTTCAGAAAAAGCCTACAGATGTATTTCCTACTTAGCACTATAAACACAGATCTGTTTCTCCACTCTTTGTCTTCTTCTGGGCCAGTTCTTAGGGTACTTTAAACTATCTCCAGAATGTTTCCCTCCTTCCTCCCTCAGGCTAAAGTGAAAAATACATCAAAATTTAATTTTAATTTATTTTTGTGGTTATAACAATGTGCTGAAGGAAACCAGCACTGGGTGAAATTCCAAACATTCAAGTTATGATTAAGTGCAGTCAAAAATCTGAAAGCTAGTATGCGTCTTTTGAGCTTTTCAGAATTTTTAGAAGGGCTTCCTAAGAACTCCCATCATCACTCAGTTCTTGTCCTTAAGTAAATACCTCATCCCCGTGAACTGATACTGTCTTTTTGTGAATGTGGTCTAATTCTATGCCAGCTGTCCTTTTGACCCAGAAGACAAATTTCTCACTTCAGTAATTTCAAGGTCTGATGAGGTGGGACAGTTGCACTCAGTCCTCCCTGTTAGCGCTTTGAAGGCCCATCCACAGATCATCTGTGTAGGTGATGGGACAAAGGCCTCACTTTTTCCTTTCATGAGATGAAAGGCACTTCCTTTTGCTCTCTAGGAATATGTCTAAACTGCATGCTATTTTCAAAATAAGCTATTCTGGAATAGTTATTGTGAAATAGCTTATTTCAAATAGCACATCTAACACTGTGGGTAAGCCTAAAAATTAGTCCGAGGCAGGTTTCCCTATTGCAGACATGCTATCTCGATGTAGAGCTCCAGGAGGCACTGGGGAGAAAAAAAACTTAGAATGGCCTGGTGAAGGTTATTTCAAAATAGGAGAAGTGGAGTGTCTATACATACCTTATGTCAAAATAGCTATTTCAGAATAGGCATTAGTAGAATGGGGTTTACAGATTTCAGAATAAGTCATCTGTTATTTTGAAATTATTTCAAAATAATAGAATGGCTGTGTAGATGCTTGTACTGTTATTCCAATGATTTAGATATTGTCATAGGGTATGTCTACACTACCCCCCTAGTTCGAACTAGCGGGGGTAATGTAGTCATCCGTAGTTGCAAATGAAGCCCGGGATTTGAATTTCCCGGGCTTCATTTGCATGAAGCCGGCCGGCGCCATTTTTAAATGCCGGTTAGTTCGAACCCCATGCCGCGCGGCTACACGCGGCACGGAGTAGCTAGTTCGGATTAGGCTTCTAATCCGAACTAGCTGTACTCCTCGTGGAAGCCTAATCCGAACTAGCTACTCCATGCCGCGTGTAGCCGTGCGACACGGGGTTCGAACTAGCCGGCATTTAAAAATGGCGCCGGCCAGCTTCATGCAAATGAAGCCCGGGAAATTCAAATCCCGGGCTTCATTTGCAACTGCGGATGACTACATTACCCCTGCTAGTTCGAACTAGCGGGGTAGTGTAGACATACCCATAGAGAGTACGTTTGCAGATTATACCAAACTAGGAGGGGTTGCAACGGCTTTGGGAGATAGGGTAATAATTCAAATAGGATGAAGTTTAATAAGGACAAATGCAAAGTATTCCACTTAGGAAGGAACAATAAATTTCATACATACAGAATGGAAAGCGACTGTCTAGGAAGGAGTAATGCAGAAAGAGATGTACGGGTCATAGTGGACCACAAGCTAAATATGAGTCAACAGTGTGACGCTGTTGCAAAAAAAACAAACATGATTTTGGGATGCATTAACAGGAGTGTTGTGAGCAAGACACGAGAAATCATTCTTCCGCTCTACTCTGCGCTGACCAGGTCTCAACTGGAGTAGTGTGTCCAGCTCTGAGCACCATATTTCAAGAAAGTTGTGGAGAAATTGGAGAAGGTCCAGAGAAAAGCAACATGAATGATTAAAGGTCTAGAGAATATGACCTATGAAGGAAGACTGAAAGAACTGGGATTGTTTAGTTTGGAAAAGAGAAGATTGAGGAGGGACATGATAGTGGTTTTCAGGTATCTAAAAGGGCGTCAAAAGGAGGAGAGAAAAAAATTGTTCACCTTGGCCTCTGAGGATAGGACAAGAAGCAATGGGCTTAAACAGCAGCAACGGAGGTTTAGGTTAGACATCAGGAAAAACTTCCTAACTGTCAGGGTAGTTAAACACTGGAATAAGTTGTCTTGGAAGGTTGTGGAATCTCCAACTCTGGAGATATTTAGCAACAGGTTAGATTGACATCTATCAGGAATAGTCTAGACCAGGGGTGGCCAATCCATTTAACAAAGAGAGCCATAACAGCAGTGGAAAAAATGCTAAGAGCCACACCAGGATTGTCAATAAAAAAAAAAAAGGAGGCTGCCCTTTTACCAAACAAGCTTAGGCTTTTTGGCCATATCAGGCTTCCATCAACAGCCACCATCTTGGACACCATTTTGAATAGCCACCTCAGTGAGCATAGGGGAGCCAGGGGCAGGGGCCATTTGGTGGGGTGCAGAAGTGGCTTCACCAGCTGCATTTTTGAGGAAGAAGAGTCATGGGTTGGCCACCCCTGGTCTAGATGGTACTGTGTCCTGCTCTGAGGGCAGGGGACTGGACTCGATGACCTCTTAAGGTCCCTTCCAGTTCTAGTGTTCTATGATTCAATGATTCAAAATAACACTAGTTATCTCGAAATAATGGTGCAGTGAAGATGCACCCTAGATCTCTTTATAGGGAGGTAGCTAGATCCCATTCCCACATCCAGCCTTCATAGGAAGTGACATACATCAACAGTATAAACTAGGGGCAAGATTGCCAGCTTATGTACACTTATTCGCACTCGCTCAATGTGAGCTAGCACAAGTGTCAATAGTAATGTTGTTGTGGTAGCAGGAGCAGCAGCATAGCGGAGCTGTTCTGAATACAGACCTTCACGCATCCCAGGGATAAGCACTCAGCACATCTAAGTCTTGCTGCTGCTGCTGCTCATGCTGCCACCGCTACCACAACAACATTACTATTGATACTTGTGCTAGCTCACATTGCTACAGTGTATAATCATGCTACCTCTCATCGAGCTTGCATGAGTACGAGTGTGTGAGATGGGTATCTCTACCCTAGCTTGTAGTATAGATGTAGCCCTTGTTTTCATGTCCCTTCTCCCTCACTCAGGATATTCTGAAGTAAGCTAAAAATACCATAATATATATTTTCTTCCCATCCCCCATTACCATATCAGGTCTTATTTAAGGATTTGAACTCATTCTTCCTTACAAGTACTCCATCGACTCCCTCTTGCTTAAAGTCCCTCATTAAACCTCACTTTCCCCCCAAATCTTCAGCTGCTCAATCTCCCTTAAAAATATAAAAAAGCAAAATGCACTGCTGAAAAAATCTCTCATAAAAATATTAGACACAAATTATGTACCTAAGAGAACATACACTTAATTTCCCTATGACAACTTTTTGCATCTCTTCTTCCAGCCTTCATCTACTGAGGATATTTATAAATTAGGTAAAAACATAATTTAATTTGAAAAGGTAAACCATCAAAAGTCATGATACTCTAGAGTCTAGATTGCCAGTACAATTTTATTTGTGCCTCTTTATGCATCCACTTTGGGCACAAAGATGCAGGGGACTGTAGAAAAATAATATATAAGATGACTGTATCCTAGTGCATATGTATCAAGAAGGTGGAATTAAGTTCTTAGTTGCAACCTTAAATCTGATATTTTCTAATTTTTTGACTTTACAACCTAAATCCTGATCTTTTAACGTGGAGTTTAAAAAGTAATTTCCTATATTTTGTATTGCGGTTCCAAACTAGAACAATCATAAATCATGAGTAGGTTTTGAATTCCATTATAAATCATTGGTAGGTTTTGAATCTTGAACTTTCAACACAGATCTTTGCCATATAAACAATAGGACTAACCACATTAACTGCCATCAGAATAAGGCTGCGAGCCATCTGCGGGGTCCAGGAAAGCCCAGTCTGGCCCTCCGACACAGGAATTTCCAGATGTCTGCATTGTAGTGAGTATTAATGATATTCTAATTGCAGTGTGATCCTGGCCTTAGAACATGTACGTGCAGGCACTTTTCAATTTGCATTTCGTGAAATTTTGGGAAGCGAGAAGGGATGTGGCAGTTTCTCTCTCAGCAAAACCTGAACAGAATTTCATGGGACAAAGAAAAATCCCTTTGCTAACCCAAAGAGTTTCTTCCCACTGCATCTCAAGAGCTTATTGTAAACAAGAGCTGTATCTAGCTTCTCAGAAAAAAAAAGTTTTTAAAATAATCTTTTATATAGGGAAGTGTTAGACAACCTTCATACAGAGGGTACTGTTCGTTCCCCCTAATGTTTAAATAGTAAGCACATTGAAGCAAATACATTGTTTTCATGTTTGCCTTGTGCTGTTGCCACTATATATAATTATATTAATCTATTAGCCCAGTACTGGGCAAGATATGATCTGTGGGTTGGATCTGGCCTGCAAGAGCCTCAACTGGCTCCCTGCATGCCCTGCCCCTGCTCAGCACTCAGCAAAGTCGGCTGCAGTACCACGTTTGTGTTTCTGAATGTTGAGAGCCTGGAGGAAGGGGAGAGGGGTTTTCAGCCAATAGTAGCTGCCTGTTTGCCCCTCCCACTTCATCCTCCATCTTACAATATTCAATTTAGAGCAGTAAAAATAGCTCCTGCAGCTCCCCTGAGCAGTAAAGGGGTGAGGAAGGCAGGAACCCTGGCTAAGGAACCTGCTGGCTGCTGGCTAGGAGCCACCCAGGTAAGGTCTCTCAGCCAGAGCCCGTCTCTGGCACCCAAGCCTCTCCCTCCCCCAAACCTCTGCCCCTTGCCCCATGTAACCTAAATCTTCTGTACCCCTGTCCCAGCCCCCATACACCTTCTTAGAGACTGCATCCCCTCCTACACCCTTCTTCAGGTCACAACCCTCTCTCAGACCTTGCACTCCATTCTGCTGTCCCTGGCATAACCCAAATTCCTGCACCCCCTCCTGCTCTTCTGCCCCACTCCCAGCCCTGCATTCCCTCCTCCTTCTCCCCTTCCCCCAGGCCAGAATCCTCTCCTGCATCCAGCCCCCTCCCAGACCCTGCACCCCAATCCCCTGTCCCAGGTCACAATCCAAACTCATGCATCCATATCTCAGGTTATACTTCCCTCCCAGACCCTGTACCCTCTCCTTACCCCAAATCACAATCCCTTCCTTCACTCAAACTCCCTCCCAGATCCCACACTCCAATCCCTTACCCCAAGCTCCCTTTTGCACTCAGCCACCTTCCCAAACCCCCACATATCCTCCATTAATATAATGGAAGAATGCAGCCCTTGATCATTTATCACATTCTTGGAGTGGCCCTCTATCAAAAGTTATTTCCTACCCCTCGATCAGCCTATAATTGTAAAATGGTATATTTTATTAAAATGAAAGCTAGTTCCAGTTAAAATAGATGTTATTGCTACTATGAGACAACTCACTGGGGCTGGGTTTTTGATGCATAAGAATAAGGGCTCCAAAGCGATACTTTAACAGCCAAAATGACTGACAAAAAATGAGGTCAAAAGTATTATGTTTATCTTAGTCTACAGTTTACTGTCAGTGAATATTCATAAACATTGCAACCAGGGTCAGAGCCCCTCATTAGGAAGCTGAGAAAAACATACTTCATCTCTATGAAGCTTATGGTTGCTGGCTTGGAAAAGTAGTTGAGAATCAGAATATTTCTTGCATAAGCTCTTGAGAGTAATTAGGCGAAAGTCCATATATGACAGCATTACTTAGCTATGCATAAAAGAAGAAACAGAAAATGATTTGACATATATAAATAAAATGAGGAGCACATGTCAAAAGAGACAGACATAATGTCTCTCCTATGTTTAGCTAATGTTTTAATATTGGGAGGGGGGGAATATAGACTCCAAATATATTAGAAACCACAGTTGTAGCAACATACTATTAAACAAAGGGGGAGGGGTGGATGAGATAATGAAATCTACATACACACACATGCATGTGGCTGTAGGTAGCAGTAACAGAACACAAATCACCTGACTGCCAACACTTGGGAATCTGAGCTTGCAATTTAACTTCACAATTCCATACTCCACAGTAGTCTGTTTAAAAGAATAAACACGCTTGTACCAGATGTGCACAATAGCTGATTTTTCCTAATTGTTGAGAGGCTGGGGGAAAAGATTTGTGGCAGCTTCCTCACTCTAATCACTTAAAATCATAGAGTGCAGAGATGCTATATTAAATATACAGACTCCAGACAAAGCCATGTGTTTTTTCTGGTAAACGGCCAAATCGCTGACATTCGTAGTGCACTAATGAAAGATCTGTACCATGTTGAACATATGCTTCTCAACAGGCAACATAGTACTATTTAGAATACAGAGATGCTGTGCTGTATACACAAAACTGGGACTTTTTTTTCTTTTTCCCCAGAACAGAATTGCCATCAACTTCAATAGAATCTGTGGATGTCCTACACTTTTTAAAATCAGGCCATTTATATAGGCATCTTTATATAGATTTAGGAGCCTAATGGCATCCATACTGAAATATAGCTTGTGTCTGTCCTCACATGTGTTTTAAGCAATGAAACATCACAAGCTAGGCACTTATTTATAAATTTTTGTTTAATTTCCAATTTTTGTTGTAGCTGCAGAAATACATTTAAATACAATACATAGCCCTGCCTATTATATAGACCAACTAAACTTAGCCTAGTTATTTTCTCAAGTTTTAGTTTTCTCTTTCACCCTATCTTTTCTAGTTAAGCGTGGTGGCATAGTATAAGGATATTGAAGTTATTACCATAGTTCCTGGCAACACAGTCAGAACTACCACCATCATGGAACTCCCATAGAATCTTTTCTTTCCACACAACAACTTCAGTTTCCGTATATGTGTGTCACTGCTGAAGGATCCTGTCTTCCACATATCTGCACGCAGGAGAAACATTAGGGAAAGATGTGATCAACCACACAAAGCCCATATAAGGGCAAAAGAGTCATTTGTGGGAATTGACCATGGGATCTTTAAATCTAAATCATAAACCTTTATATATAGGCCATGAGAAAGGGGGCATACTTGAGCTCTACTTGAGAAGAGACTGATTAATACGTGTACTCATTGGTGAACAAACTGTTACAAAAAGGATGGGGAAGGTTAGCCAAGGCCACTTAATATTCTGTCTTAGGTAAAACTTCAGTGTACTGCCCTGCCTTCTCCACTACAAACACACACACTGCCCTTGAGTGTACTAGCTTGCAACACCGCTTGCTCAGATTTGGCCTAGTCATCCCCAGAAATCTAGCATCTAGAAATCTGGTGGCTGTCTAGTTTACCTATAGCTAGAATGGCTTCTAAGGGCATATCTACACAAGGAAATCATTTCAAAATAAGTAAAATCGAAATAACTCCCAAAATAACAAAATTGAAACAGTGTGTCCATGCTACAATGCAGCATTGAAATAGCTCAGAATTATTTCGAAATAGCGTGTCCACACTGATTGGACCCTGCCTCAGATTTAAAGCTTCCGAAAGCACTTTGGGGAGGGCAGCTCTTTAATTTTCATGTAGACCTGGTTGAGGGTCTGTGTGTGTCCCTTCTCAGCCAGGTTGGCAGCCATCTGGCTGTAGACATTTGCATTGTACCTTCTGGTACGAAGACCCTGGAGACTGGTCTTTTCACCCCAGACATTGATGAGATCCAGGATCTCTGCACCAGTCCAAGCCAATGTTCTTCTGCATCCCTGGCCAGGGGGCAGCCAAGGGTACTGCAGGAGTGCTGGCAGCTGTGAGGGGCTCAGAAGGAGCACTGGGGTTGGCCATGACTCCTGGTATTTTGTGGTGTAGCACGGGGCTGGCAGTGTGTGCCATATGCCTTTTTCCTTCAGCCGGTTGCTTTAAAGGCTCCGCAGAAGAAGGGGAGCAGTGGAGATATCAGATGTGGCCAAAGTGGCCACAGGAGGCCAATTATTTTGAAATAGAAGCAGCTGAGCATCCACACTCATACTATTTTGAAATAATTTTCAAATAAGCTTTATTCCTCATGGAAAGCAGGAGTTATTATTCTGAAATAACAGGCTTGGTAGTATGGATTCCCCTTTCGAAATAAGATCAGGGCTACGGGGTTAAAGAGAAAGCATAGCCATTATCCTCTCCCCTCCATCTAGACCCAGACAACATACCATGATAAAAGTTTGTACCATTCTAATGAAGGGCACACACAGAATACACTCCATATGCAGCAAAAAACCATGAGAAATCATAGTTTCTGGAGAACCCTTTCTCTTGGTTCTCCTCCAGGGGTGATGCTCTTCTACACTGACTGCTTTGTAGGGCTCCATGGAATTTGCACAACCATACTGTAAAGTATTAAAACAGCATATATTACACGATGTAGCACACTCCGTAAAAAAAGGAACTGCAGTGTCAAATGGCTAAAAGTTGTACTTCAGCCAATGACCACTCTACAGAAGTTTCAATGTGGGGAATGGCTTGAGCAATAGAGCACAATCTGCTTCCCATATGCTAGGTACATACTATGTGTGTAATTATACAGGTTATCACCCAATTTTTACCAGTGGATCCTCCTACATGAACCCTTGGGACCATTGACTGGCACCCAGTGGGCATGACATTGTACGAAGGTCAGACTATGGCCTATGTGTATTTTAAAAGAAAGGAAACATTTAAAGTAAATAAGCATTTTCATCACATAGATAACATTGTCAAAGTGTTCATTCTATTTTTATTGAAACCCATAATACAGTCCTTTGTTAACAGAAACAAAGAAAATAAGCAAATTAAAATATTTCAGTCAAGACTGATTTTTTCTCTCTTTAATCTTTGTAGGAAAGCATGCGACAATGACAACTTTCCTCTTCCAATTTGACTATTTAAACTAATTTTCCAAGTAGGTCTGAGTGAAGCAAAAGAGTTGGGCTGTGTCTAGACTGGCCAGTTTTTCTGGAAAATCAGCCGCTTTTCCGGAAAAACTTACCAGCTGTCTATACTGGCCACTTGAATTTCCGCAAAAGCACTGACTTCCTACTATAAGAAATCAGTGCTTCTTGCGGAAATACTATTCTGCTTCCATTCAGGCAAAAGTCCCTTTTGCGCAAAGCTTTTGCGCAAAAGGGCCAGTGTAAACAGCTCAGATTTGTTTTCCGCAAAAAAGCCCCGATCGCGAAAATGGCGATCGGGGCTTTTTTGCGGAAAAGCGCATCTAGATTGGCACAGAAGCTTTTCTGCAAAAAGTGCTTTTGCGGAAAAACGTCCATGCCAATCTAGACGCTCTGTTCCGAAAATGCTTTTACCGGAAAACTTTTCCATTAAAAGCATTTCCGGAAAATCATGCCAATCTAGACGCAGCCTTGGTGTATTTAGAAAAAATATCATTGTATCATACCAAATTTGTGTAATTGCTGTATTACATATAAGCAGAAGGATTCTCTAAAAATGAATTACAACATATGTTCAGGAGAAGCTTCTGATTAAAGTCACCTTGTGCTTGTATGCTTTAAAAAATAATTTGAACTCATTATTGCAAATGAACATTTGATAGCTCTGGCCATAATTCTTCTAAATAAGGGAGTTTACAACAGAAAAGTGAAAGCACAGAAAATAGACATTCAAATATCACCAGACTGGTGTCCTGATCTTATAGATACTTATGTGCCTAAGTAACATTTCCCCCATTGGCCAAAGAGATCAACTTTCATTTTATTGGAGGTGGGGGAGGCAGTATGATGTAAATAGAGCACTAGACTGCAGCTGAGGAGATATGAGTTTGATTCCCAGCTCTGCCTTTGGCATGGTGGGAGACCTTGGGCAAGTCCCCTCCCCTCTCTATAACTCAGCTTTGTAATCTGTAAACTGGGGACAACAGTAGTTGTAAAGTGCTTTACAGTCTATTGATGAAAAATCATTATAACAGCTAGATACTATTCTTAAGCATTGGAGACTGTTAGGGTGTGTACTCCCCACTTTGCCTCAGTTACCCACCGATTGCCTTCATCTAGCCCATCTCAGGACAAGCTGCAGTCTGTACAGGCTGCTCATCACCAGCACTGGGTGTATCTCTGCTGCCCCACTTACATGGGCTGCATTGCTACCACCCTCCAAGCCTTGCCTCAGGCCCTACAGCCAAGGAGCACCTTAGCCAGCACTCCGCTAGCCCTTCCTGGCCACCCCATTACTGTTCTCCCTCCTGGGAGCCTCCTGCTTCCTCCGCTGCCAGCTCTTCACTGCTCTCCACCCTTCCCTCCCCTCCCCCAACCCAACTGTTCTTCTTTATATAGCCCCCAGCTGGGCTCTCATTAGCCCTAATGGCCTCAGCTGAGTCTTTACTTTCAGCCCCTGCTCTGAGCCTGAGTTTTGACCTTAAAGGGCCAGTGCAGGGTGGGTGCCCTGTCACAGAGACCTTCAATCCTACATTCTCCCCTCCCAGGGATAACCTTAAGCATCTATGTAGTCTACTGAGTTCATAAGTGTTTATAGACAGGCTTAAATATGTGGCCAGATTTTGAGAAGGGTTCAATATTCAGCAGCAATCACCAAGAACAATGGGAGCTAAAAATCTCCTGAAAATCTATCCATTTCAGTTAGGTGCCTAAATAGGAGCTGAACTCTTCTAAAAGTATCACCTTGGGTGGTTAAGACTTTGTATGATGAGGACCCAAACACCATGCCAGTTCATTCCTTTCTTTTGAGGCACACTGTGCTGTAGTTTATTTCCTCCTGGTAGTTCTGTTTTCATATTTGTTCAGTCCTTGGCCTTCCTGATAAGAAACTTACCAACACTACACACAAACCAGCTAATGTCGCAGTCTTTTTGTTATTCAGATACCGCCTCAATAAGAACTAGACTGAGACTGTCAAATAGAAAAATGAAATCTATTTTGTTCTTGCAATCAACAGCTGACCATATTTAGTTTCAAATGAAATGTAGGAGGACAGTGCATGCTGTGACAGGTGAGAGTGAATGTACCAAATGCATATGTAAACATTAATTCCAAAAGGTAATGTTCATGCAGTACACAAGTCAAAAGAGAATAGGCAGAGGCTCTTCCAGTCTCCTCTACTGTGTCTCTCACATCACAGCTATAGCCATCTGGTATTTGAGTATATTTTCTAAAAATTCACTAAATCTGTTTGGTTAAATTTTTATTTCTCTTCATGTTGGGGGAATTCCACTATATGCAGTTTTGGAAATCTGTTCTATGCCTATTTATTTACTTGAAAGGGTGAAAGAAAAGATAGAAAAACCAGAGACTGAATAGGAAGAGAAAAATCAAGTATATTGGTTTGGCTGATTCCAAACTAAAGTTTTAAAAAAAGCATTCCATGGAGTACCCATTGCTGCTGTTAGAATGTTCCACATACGCTTCAATTTTCTTGTTCTTTTTTGAAAAAATATTCATCTGTTTTGTGATTTTTTTAAAAAACAACAACAGGAATTCCAGGTGCCTTAGGCTATCTACATTCAATATTTAAAAACCAGTTTGCAAAATACTGCCAACTGGCATTTGTTCAGAGCCTGTTAACGATGTCTATTGGCATTTGGATGGCATATTACGACAGCAAAACTCTTTGTGAATCATCTTTTGTGTTAAACTGGTTGCCTGACCATTATTGAAGAGGACAGTCTATCAGAGATTAGCACTGTTCAGTAAGTAATCTATTCCGCTTCACATTCTTTCCTGAAACATAAATCATACATCAAAAGGAATCTTTTTTGTCACTGCTTTGGCTTTTGATCCTTCCTAGTCAAAGACTAATATGAAAGTACATTTCAAATGGCTGTATTATTAAGATTAAAAAAAAACAAATACACAATGAAATAAGAAATACAGGTTTGAAAAAAATACCCCTTTTTCCATATAGAACACAGTTCAAAAGAACCAGCTGATCCTCAAAGCTTGCCAGATGGGTCCTACCAATTATGTTTAAATTATGAGACAGAGATTCTCTAGAGAGTGATGCTACAGTAGAAATCCTTGCTACTTTTCCCTTCTCCTATTTTCCTCAGAGCAACAAGCTATTCCTGAACCAAGTCTGAAATAACTCCTTGGATGGGTGAATATATCACAACATAACACATCCATTCGCTGAATGTCTGAAGTTGGTCTGTTGACTCTAAACAGACTTTCTAAAATGTTAAGTGTGACTCATGCTTCAGTGCTAAAAAATGAGCAAGATAGCTGATCAATTTCAAGATAATATTTGGATTCATTCTCTCTTCCTCTTCCACCTCCTCCTCCCACGCCACAACTCACAAAAGCTTCATTAGACCCTTACCAAACCACTGTAGGATGAAAGAAGATAGTCGTCTTTAGCTATGGTTGTAGAATGAGTCTTGCTTGGAGAAGTCTAATTAAATTTTATTCAGTCATTTGTGTCTGCTGGAAAGATCTCCCTTACCAATAGAAAGTGAAAATGAAATCCAGATGAAGTAAAAAAAAATAATTGGCTAAGATTAATGAAATGTTAAACATAGCTGAGAAAGTTATAATAGATTAGTATAATGGAAAATCTTAGTGTGTCAGCACTAATCTAACCTTTCTTTGGAAATATGTGAACAGTGTAATATTAAGAGGCTTCTCATCCTTTGTAACTTTTTATTCTTACAATATATGACTATAATTGAAAGAAAATAGAAATACTAAAAAGCTATGCTGATCTCAGGGTGATCTGCCTACTAGAACTCTTTTGTACTAGGAGGAAAGAGAGGCAAGAACAAAGAAAAAAGCCTGCTTCCATCTAAAATTCAAGTTGAATGTTTGGAAATTGAGAAGAATTCCTTTTCAGCTGCAATGGTTAATTTTCAGTGAAATGGCAGAGAGTTTGGTGTGGAGAAGTGTGGGGGTGGAAGGAGAGAATTCAGGTGAGGGTGTACATAAGTAGTGATCTAGGACACTGAAAAAAAATTGGTATTAATTCCAAAGACTTGGCCATAGACCACGCATTCCAGAATCCAGACTGCTGCTCTCTTTCCTCCCATACATAAGCCTTGGAATCTGGTTCTCAAACAGCTCCAGTTGTGGTTGAATAAGCTAGAATCAGCAGTAATTTGATTTCAGGGAAACCTCACAAGGAATAAAATACATCTCCTCTGTTATAAAATGGAAATTATTAAACAAAATGGTATTTTCAATACAACGAGTTTGAACAAAGCAATGGGCTCAAACCCAAGACATAAAGCAGAGTTCCCTTAAAGCCAAAGGTCTGAATGGTAGGAATGCAAACCCATTTTACTAGGTAGTGTGTGTCTGTCTTTTCACACTGTGTCTTATTACTATCCCTCCCTTAAAAAACACATCAACATTTTTGTGGTTTGTTGAAGAGGAAATACCAATGGAAAAATATCTTAGTTACCACAAGAAGGAATGCTAGCAACTCTGGAAACACCATAACAATTTATTTCCTTTGCAATATATCCAGTGCAAAGGAAAGTACAGAAAAAATGTCTCTAACACTGAGTTTAATTATAAAAGGGTAATTGCTTTAATCCAACTGAAACTGAACATTGTCCATTTCTTCTGTGGTAAGAAATAGTCAAATCAGGCTCTGCTTGAAGCCTGCCCCAACAAATAAAGCAAAATCCTGTAAGAAAAGACCTCTGCTAAATGCTACAAAACTCAGTGCATATTTTTCACTACAAAAAATGATCTACAATCTACAACTGCAACTTACAAAGAATTCAGAAGCCCCCACTAGCGAATGCTTCCTCTAATGAGCGATGAGCTTTTTAAGAGGAAAGGGGTCTCTTACCTTCTACTAGCAATAAGAAGCTGACATTTCCAACATCTTTCAAGCTTGGACTTAGTACAAACTTAATATGAGGGCCCATATCTGATGTTAAGCACTAAGAAACACTAGATTACACTAGTGGGTGAGGACCCTGATCCTGTGACGACCAAAATCAAATATGCCATGACCGGTAATGGTGCAATATGAAAGACTGTGTGAATCTCATGTAATTTATCATATTTTTCATGTGTGGTTTTTGGATGCAACTCCCTGAAAAATAATGGCCACAGATCCAAACTGATTCTTCTACTTCCCTCCAACAAGGAAACAATTTAGCCCATAATATTCTGACTATAGGTTAAGAGCAGTGAGGAGAAAACAGCTGGGAAAAGAAAAGGCAGGTAGAAATAAGTAAAAATGTGACAGAAAAAAAGGAGACTAAGGAAAGCTAGTAATACGGGAGAAAAGAAATAAATATTTACACTTTGTTTCAAAGTACCTCACATCCAGGGAACCTTGAAAAATGTTTTCTTGTACTGGGGTTTTATGGTGCATTGACTTGCTGCTAAGTACACCTTTCATTTAGTGCCTGGGACAGCTGCCCTCTTTCTCTGGAAATGTTTTGTTTCCCATGAGAAGCCCAAAGTCAAGTCTTGATCTGCTATTGCTTAGCCTAAGCTTTGATTATATAAGAAGAGATTTCACTTTCCCCTATACTATTATCAGCCTATCAATTCATATTTCGTATATTTTAAAAGTATAAAAATATCTCCTTATAATTGTTGACTGCTGCAGTCAAAAGTTAATGGTCACTTGTTTCAGTGCCATAATGTATTTTTAACAGAGTGAACTGTGCCAGGAATGGAACTATTTTCTTTTATCAATATTCAACTCTAGGACTGGCAGTCAAAAATACTAAATGTCTTTTATCATCTATGACTCATGAGCATGAGGCACAGCGGGGGGGGGGGGGGGGGGGGGAAGAGCACTACAGGCTCCACAGCTCCACAGACAGTTTTAGGCTGTGTGTGCACATAACTGAATAGTGTTCACAGAGCGGAGGTTGCCATCATTTTCTCATTTAGGACCACACGTGGCTCTAGCATGGCAACAGTAGAGATCAGTTCTAATGCTAGCTCTTTTTCTTGGCATTTTAAAAAGGCTAGCTTTTAAGAATGCTAGACAAAGGACTGCAGGAAACACTGCTCTTGCACAAACTGAAAGTTTGATATTTTGTTGGACTAGGAACAATATACAGAAGGGTCATGTCTGTGAACAGCTAAAACACTAGGACCGCAGTCCCCATGATAAGCACTGTATTGCCATGCATGCAGAATGGAGGAAAACAAACTAAAAGGCTGTTTAAAGTTGATTCTTACTTCAAAATGAGAATTAATTAAAGGGGGAAGGAGCGAAACTACTCAGGTGAAAAATAACAACAACGAAAATGTATATGATGTCCCAGGAAGCCCATTTACCTGGATTGTGTGGATTAAGGGACAAACTTCAGTGTAATGAGCAGAAATGCTTTAATTAAGGCTGACATTACATTTTTTTCTTCCATATCCCTATTTTAGCTTTCTCATAATTTAAAATTTAAAAACTATATGATTTTGAAGTCTGGATGTGTATACTTGCCCTTCATTCACTAACTTTTAAAACAGAGTTTAACTAACATCGATCAGGCTGCTTGTGATTTGTCTAAACAAATCAAGCATAAATCCACCTCTACGCCATTGTATAATGAGAAGGAAAATGTGGATTTAAAATGAAATTGTTGTACTATTTTTCTCCCTACAGCTTTTTTAATATGGAAAATTCCTTCAGTACTAAATTTCCTGTGTGTGTGCGTGTGTGTATGCGCGTTCATGTTTATTCTTTTCTTTTTTTAATCTTCAGAAATGACTGGCCAAATGTTGCAATGATGACAGAGTGAGGGGAATAGTTTTCACTGCCTCATCTATTACAGGAATCTTATCATTGAGGGAAGAGGTTTTGAAGCACATACAATTTTGTTTGTCAAAACAGAAGCACAACACACAACTAATTTCTATAAACAAAGGCTTGATATCGAGCACAGGAAGGCTACCAAATGAATTGTCACTCAAACTCAAAGCCTGGGTGGCTCTAATAAAAAGGCTTACAAATATTTTTAGCAGATACAATAAGAGTGCATGGAATAGTGCAACTTTTTAATTAATGAACTGTGAATGAATAAAAGCTCACCAGAAAAGCTTTTCATTTGCCAAGAAGGGGGAGGGAAGTGAACTGGATTTAGAGTTTTTATTGTTTCGATCAATGACCCAATACATTTGAAAAATAATGTTACCCAATTTTTGAGGGAACTAACATGATTTCCTGACTGGCTCTAATTATTATTCCATTTTATAGATGAGGAATTGACACACAAAATTAAGTGACTTCTCCATATTCTTACACAGGGAAGCTACAAGAGCATTGAATCCATATTGGCTAATGCCCAGTGTAGAACACTAATCTGAAGACCATCATGCCTGTCGATTTCATTTTAACATTGTGTGAATTGCCTGATACAATGAACTATTTAAATATCTCATCCTGAGTTACATTATTTTTAATTAGAATTAAGATTGGCTGGCCATTTTTAATTATAGAAGTTGATAATTATAGATTCTTTTGTGACTAGTTCTAAGAGTCAAATTCCCCTTAAAAATGAAATTTTGCAATAGTCCGTAATTGGTGTTTTTCACATAAGAATAGATTTATACAACCCTCAAGCAAAAGTAAAATCACCTACCACCATTGACCCTTTAAATCATCTGTGGGCATTAGTGTTGGGATTGTATTCTCAATAAATGTTGTGCTTAAACGAAGCACACAAGATCTTTTATAGGGGAAAAGGCAGTACGCCACATTTATTGAGAATACAACAGTTGCATATGCTTTTCAATCACTCACACACAAACACCATACACACATACAGTCCCACCAGACGATGTTATAGTTACTAGTCCAGAGTCTGTATCAATCTAGTGGCCAGTTATATCAATCACTGAGGGAAAGCAGGGACTTTCGGTCACGATCCGATTCTCATATGGAATTGGTGGCAAGACGAACCCAAAGTTCCTAAGCAAAGCACCGTGCTTTTATAATCCGTTTCTCTGTTGAAGTCTATGGATTCTGCTGTGTAAGTCTGTGTCTGGTGTGTTATCTTGTTGATGTCAATCATTCCCAAAACATCTCCAAAGCTCATCCTGTAATCAATCATCTTTTAGGGGTGCTTGCTTCACTTTAAAACCGTCAATCTGCCAATCCGATCACTCTTTGACCATGTGTTCACACTGGTGGTTACTGATGGTTTCTCTGATGCTGATCAGTCTGTTTTCACCCACGCTTTGTCCCTCCTTCCTCTGGACATCTGGTTCGCACCTTTATCTCGACACATACATACCACTTTCACACACAAACAATCTTTTACAAGGACTTTCAAAGAAAAGCATAATACAAGAGTATCCCACATGGGCAAAGCAAAAAGGCCTTGTAAATCAAACAATTAAGGTTTCAACCTTCAACATTTCTCTAGTCTTGTTAACAGACACAATACCAAAACTGTATTTCTTCACTTACTAAACTCACTAAATTTTAAAACAAAGGAATATATCTATATCTTACTAACGGGCTTAATTTAATAAAATATTAAATGATAATATGTTACCTTACATTGCTACATTATTAATCCAAAAATAAAAATAAAAACTTTAGCTCTCACACAGTGTGGCTCTTCTACCAGGCAGCAGCTTGCACTATGATCTGTCTTTGTTTGGGACTTGAGGTGCTCCCTCTTTGTGACTGGGTCTTCCACTCAAGTCACAGTTTAGTCCTCTGCTTCAGAGGTATCAAAATCCTATTGCACAAGCTGTCCATATGCCATGTCGAAGACCAGTCCAGTGTCATTTCCCCAATGACTGATAAGGGAACCTGGCCCTGCCCACTACTCAGGATTCCAGCCCAGGACTGGAAGCCAGAGTCTATTCAATTTTGGACCCTATTTTTGTTTCCCTGGGCTACTTCCTACCTCACTTATCTAACACCTGCCCCAACTCTTGGCCAAACTTAATTGACCCCAGATGCAATTTCACCCCTCTTGATTTCTCACCTGACTCTACCCAGGGAAAGAGTCCAGCACTACTAGAACTTCTCCTCATCCCTAGCCACCTCCATTTTGCTCTAGTGCAGAGGCCCCCAAATGGTGAGGTGTGCTCCCCAGAATATTGGGGGGTACATCAGGCCTGCATCAACCCCTATGGAGTGCTGTCCACCTCTGCACCAACCCCAGCTCTGCTCTGGCCTAGGGTTGTCAACTTTCTGCATGCATGGAAATCAACACCTTAGCCCTGATCTTTCCCTGAGGTCCCACCTTCTGCTCCACCCTCACAGAGGACCCACGTTCACTCCCTCAGTGGATCACTCCACCATACCCTCACTAATTTGGACAGGGTATAGGACAGGGATTCAGGCCAAGGCAAGGGATCAGGATTCAAACTGGGATGCAGACTCTGAGGGGGGGGTGGCTTGGAGGAAGGGTTTGGAGTGTAAAAGGGAGCTGTGGATTGGGGGGAAGACTCAGGGCTGGGATATGGGCTTACTTTAGGAAGCTCCCAGTCAGCAGTGCAGGACTAAGGCAGGCTCCTTGACTGTTCTGTCTCTGCACCATGCCCTGGAAGTGGCCAGCTGGTCCATCGCCTAGAATGAGGGGGACAAGGGAGTTCTGTGCACTGAATTTACTAGCAGGCACTGCCTCCATATCTTCCATTGGCCACAGTTCCTGGCCAATGGGAGATCAGAACTAGCGCTCAGAGTAGGAGCAATGTGTAGATTCCCTGACCCCATTGCCTGGAACCTGCTAGCTGTTTCTGGGCTACTGCACAGATTCAGTACAAGTAGGAACTAGCCAACTTTAGCCCCTCAGCACTGCTAAGCAAACTTTTAACTGCCCAGGGTGCTTTTTCAACCAAGTGTTCCAGTCATAACCCTAGTCTAGTTCTGCCTCCAGCTATGGTCCTGGCTTCTGGCCCCACATCTGGCTCCACTCCCAGCCTCAGTGCAGCTCCACACTTGGCCAGAGGACTGGATACCAGCCACCACCGTGGCCCAGCTGTGAGTTGGGTCCCAGCTCTATCCTTCCCTCAGCTTTGGCCCCCGCCTTGGACCTCTTGTTCTGTCAACTGTTCACCCCAACCATCATAGCCCTGGCCCCAGCCCTGGCTCCATGGTTTCTGTGGTTCAAACAGGGGCCATGGTTATAAGGGGTGTTTCAAAAGCTCCTCCCTGAAGCCTCCTCCTTTGTTGTTGTTTTTTTTTGGTACAGCAGGACATAATTGACACCAGTCTATAATTAAAGCCCTACCCAAATACAAAATGTGTATCTGCATCTGCAAAAATGATCTGTGGATATCCATATCCACATCTGTGGATGTGGATAGCCATGTAGATAAAGCAGGTATCTGCAAATATGCAGTGTTCCAGATACAAAATGTGTATCTGCATCTGTATCTGCAAAGATGAACTGCTGATATTAGCATTCATATTACAAAGGTGGATTCCCATAGATATAAAGCAGATCTCTGTGGATTTTCAGTATTCTAACTGTAATAACCTTCTTCATTCTATTTTCAATATATATATATATATAACACTTCATTTTAGTATCCTTAAGGAAACACAGGAAGGCTTCTTTTGCACTATTGCCCAGAGCACCAGGGAACATGATCAACAAGTTTTTCTTTTTTTTGGGGGGGGGGGGGGTGTCTACAAACATTATACCACCCATCTTTATTTACTTATAATTTACAGCACTATGTCCTGCTAACACTATAAAAATAGGCTATGTTGATTTTTGTATCATGAATATGGAGAATAGTATTATTTCTGAGCATACACCATACAACAATAGAATGTATTCCTATACATATGAGAATAATTGGAAATGAGAGGGCTGACAAGACAGCAGGGCATGCTCTAAATTTGAAGAGGTAGATATTAATCTTTACTTAAGTAGATAAGAATGTAAAAGTGTGGTCACAAAGGAGCTTGCAAAGGAATGGCAAATTTATGGATGCACAAATTAAAAGGACAATGGTTGAATGACTGTGGATTTGGGGGGCTTTAGCTGGAATTTCCTTCTTCATTCCATTTTAAACTTCTTGTATATGGTTTCCATATTCATGGAAGACGAGGATGGGACAGGCTGCTCAGATGTGCCTATCTTTAAGATGCAATATAGTACAGGATTTGCTTTTTTTTTTTTTTTTTTTTTTTTTGCTCTGGTTACTTCTGGCCTGACATGATATCTGGTTGACCGATCAGTCCATAACTCTGGTGTCCATATCGTTGAGGTTCTACTGTAATGTAAACCTAGTCAGGGAAGAATAGAAAAGGTTTGTACTTGTGAAACAGGCAGATGCTCCCGTTTGGAAGGTTTGCTGTCCTAATTATATATTATTTGGTCCCAAAGTGCCCACAAGTCTGGTTTCAAGGTACTTTGGAACCCCTTCCTTACATTGAACAAACAATCCATCTATAACATTTTTTGTGAATTTATGTTTAGCCCAAATTACCTAAATTATTGTTCCTCCCATAATTTAACTATTTCAAACTTATTCCTATGGCTAATTACTATTTTAATTAAATGCTGTCATTGTCTAAACTGCCCTCGTTTCTGTTCTGAGGAATACAAGTTCTAATCTGTACCTTGAATTCTTTCACAATGTGAAAAGTATTAGATTTTAGGATTAATTGTCAATTTGTTACCAGGTGATGCTGTAACATATTCTCTTAAATTATTTTTAATGTGAAAACAAATGTTTAGTCTTGAAAAGACGTTCTGTGTTGGTCGTTTAGTTTATTAAAACTTAGTGTTCTTTTGAGAGGCAGCTGTATGAGCTGAAAGTTTCCCTCTTTCTGCTCTGATCTCTGAGGCTATGTCTAGACTGTAGGCTTCTTTTGGAAGAACCTTTTCTCAGAAGAGATCGTCCAAAAAAGTCTTCTGAAAGACAGTGTCCACACACAAAAGTGCAACGAAAACGTGATCTGCTTTTTCAAAAGATAGCGTCCGCACTGAATGGACTCTATCTCGCATTTAAGCTGTGATTACTATGGATGGAGTGGCCACCAGGGCACCTATGCTTTTTCCTCTTCTTTCGAAAGAACTCCCTCTTCCCCGTCCACTCATGCCTTTTCTGAAAGAGCTCTTTTGGGAAAAGGCTTCTTCCTCATAGAAAGAGGATTACCAATGCTGGAAAAAACCCTCTGTTCTTTTGATTTACTTTTGGAAGACTATGATTGCAATGTGGATGTAACTAAGCTTTTGTTGGAAAAAAGGCCGTTTTCCAACAAAACTGTAGTATAGACATACCCTGATACAAGTCAACTCTTGAGGCAGAGTTGTTCTCTGGGAAATGTGTGTTACAGCTAGGCTGATATTCCTGAAGGGCAAAGTCTACTCTGTTTATCTAGCGTTAACTCTGAAACATAGTGATGGTAAATTGGGTCAACATGTTCCATGATGTTTATTTCACATTTTGTTTTCCATTATTATTGGATGGAATGGTGATTATGAATGCAGAAGTTTGCATAATTTTAAAATAAGTGCACTGTAATAGGTGGTGGAGCCCTTATATGCTGTTCATTGTTGTGTGTGGTGGGTTTTTTTTGCCTCTCAGTTTCCTTAGTCTACTTACCAGCAGTGTTTCCCAACCTTTCTCACAAAAAGTAAGGTAGAAAAGTCTCTCTCAGGAACTGAGAAGATGGGGAAGGGAAAATATTTTTGCCCTGCACTTTTGATCTGCCACCTGTAAGTCTTATTCCTGTGACTATGGAGGAAGAGCTCACCAATATCTCTCCTTATTGACTTTCACTATTCTGCTAATGACTTCTCAGTTCAGAAAAAAAAGCTAAGTGAGAGTCAGGAGAGAAGAAAACAAAGAATAGCCAAGGAATCAGCTTGATAGGGGTGCCAGGGCTTAGAGCAAGTAAAGGTGATAAAACAGAATTATTTGTTGCAATCTTTTCCCTAAACCCAAGCATGCTCTTTCTTGATGTTGTTCCCTTTTGCCCCAGGGCTTACTGGGCCACTGTTTCTATTTTTTTTTTTTTGAGGTCTTTGTTTGTTCAAGTAGGTTGGAGAATAATCCTTTTTATGGAATAATTTTTATTTATTTATTTAGCTTTACTTTGGCTTGCAATGACCATGCTGTTTTAGGGGAGATGTTAGGCCACTGTATGAACTATCTGAAAACATTGTGCTGGTGGCATTTAATGCACTTTGATATATTTTATGCTCTGTATATGTGAAAGATATTCTTTTATCTCTTACTTGAAATGGATTTTTCATTTTTATGATTGCTTTTGTTGCTTCTCCAGTATTCTGTGACGTGTATAGAAGTGCTCTAGTTAGGACAGGCTAAGACTTTGTTGATGTCTGTCATGTGCTGGCTTATTCTTATGGTTTCTTAAATTCCTTATAGGTTTCACAAAATAATTCAGTTGAATAGTCCCCAAAGGAAGTAAAATATGCTTACAAGTTTTGTTGTCTTTTAACTAACGTCCTAACTTAACAGTTATTTAAAATATGTATTTTTCCAATGATACATTGTGATCCAGATACAAGACGACTTTGTTATAAGCAGGAAAAGAGCAAGTTTTTTATAAAGCAATGTTTTCCCAGTACTGAAAAAAAGTCACAAAATCAATGCAGTGTTTTCATTTGAAAGCTTTTTGAGCAGGCAGGGGTAAGTTCATAAACAGCCATGATGTTTATACTCAGCTTTGACAGCTTGAATTTGTGAAGCTTGGAAACATTTAGAAACCGTTCATGTTGTGTGTGTTATTCTCCTTTGTTCTGTCTTGTTACAGCAAATACAAAAGAGTACATAAAAATACATTATTGAGCTGGCTAAAACGGAGAACAGGAAAGGTATTTCTGATATATTTTAAGATTATGAGGTAAGCAGGTATTTACTGTGGGTGCGCTTAGACTGGCAAGTTAATGCACAAAAGCGGCCGCTTTTGCGCAAAAACTTGCTAGCTGTCTACACTGGTCACTTGAATTTCCACAAGAATGCTGACAATCTAATGTATGATTGTCAGTGTTCTTGCGCAAATACACTGACGCTCCCGCTTGGGAAAAAGCCCTCTTGTGCAAATGGTTTTGTACAAGAGGGCCAGTGTAGACAGGTAAAAACTGTTTTGCGCAAAAAAGCCCGATGGCGAAAATGGCCACCGGAGCTTTCTTGCACAAAACCGCGTCTAGATTAGCATGGATGCTTTTGCGCAAAAGCACTTTTTCCACAAAAGCATCCATGCCAATCTAGACACTCTTTTCCGCAAATGCTTTTAATGGAAAAACTTTTCCGTTAAAAGCATTTGAGGAAAATCATGCCAGTCTAGACGCAGCCTATGTGTTTTCAGCCTACAGTTTTAATATCTGGGGGCAAGGTTGTTGTTTATTATTTGGGCTTGGTTTTTTTGTTGATTTTTTCCTTTGGTGTTTCCTTAGACATGTCATTAACATTTATTTATTTATTTTCCACCAGTTTGCTAAACAACACTTATCCCTTATGAACATGCACATGCTTTATACCACAGAAATTTGAGATTTCATTCATGTTGACCTATAGAATTGGAGAAGGTGCAGAGAAGAGCAACAAGAATGATTAAAGCTC
The DNA here is from genome assembly GCF_052426305.1 of Pelodiscus sinensis. Taxonomy (NCBI): domain Eukaryota; kingdom Metazoa; phylum Chordata; order Testudines; family Trionychidae; genus Pelodiscus; species Pelodiscus sinensis. Next base: position 93,180,876 of record NC_143053.1, read on the forward strand.
TAGAGAACATGACCTATGAAGGAAGAATTGGGATTATTTAGTTTAGAAAAGAGAAGAATGAGAGGGGACATGATTGCAGTTTTCAGGTATCTAAAATGGTGTCACAATGAGGAGGGAGAAAAATTGTTCTCCTTGGGCTCTAAGGATAGGACAGGAAATAATGGGCTTAAACTGCAGCAAGGGAGGATTAAGTTGGACATTAGGAAAAACTTTCTAACTGTCAAGGTGGTTAAACACTGGAATAAATTGCCTAGGGAGGTTATGGAATCTCCACCTCTGGAGATATTTAAGAGCAGGTTAGATCAACATCTATCAGAGATGTTCTAAACACTATTGGGTCTTGTCGTGAGGGCAGGGGACTGGACTCGATGACATCTTGTGGTCCCTTCCGGTTCTAGTGTTCTATGATTCTATAAGAACCCTTATTACACCACCATCCTCATCCAAATGATCAGTCTGCTTCTTTTAACACTGACATAAGAGCCTGAGGCAAAGTTTGCAAAAGTAGATGGGACCTTGCAATTTGTTCTGAAGTTCAACAGATTAAAATGCTGTAAAATCACAGGGAAAGATCACAGGGAAGTGAAGCACATTCCAAAACTGAAGACCTTTCCTTGAAAGCTTCCTTCAAATAACCAAGAATCATGAATTTGAGTGCCTAGCCCAATCTTTATCACTAGGATATCTCACTGACACAGAGATAGGTAACTTGGCTACTTAGAAAATATTATAGTTGCTATGTTATTGTTACTTAGATTTCAATCTGCAGCTTTGATATAAAAGATCCAATCTTCCATGGATAATTAAAATTATATATTTGGGGTGCAAATCCATCCAGGATTCTGCATAAATTAGTGTAATTAGCAGCATTTTGTAACTGTATGTGCTGTAACACAGAATGAGAAGTTGAGACTTTAAAAGCAGATCTGTGTGCACAATTTAAGACGAAGGGATATTTTTTTATGTCTGTCACTCCATGTGATCAGACCTGTGTAGCTGAGAAGCTGAATACTTGGAGATATTCTGGACTTTCCTTGATAAAAGTGAAAAAAATAGGCCTACTGGTTAAAACCCTCCACAAACATCGGTGTAAATAATAAAGTATGTAACTTCCTCTGTATAATTTACTGCCTTTTACATGACCACAAAATTTCTTCACTATTTTTTCCATAGCTCAATAGCATAGTTATACATCCTCTTTCTTTCTAATTCTTTCCTATATTCCTTACAATGTTCCCTGTCACTATACAGAGCCCATCCTGGTATAATGTATATTTGTTTTGGCTTTTGCAGATGAAAATAGAAAAAAGAAAAAGAATAAACCAGCTTAATCAAAGTCAATGAAATATTATTTGGAAACCAAAACCACCTCTGGGCTTTGAACTCATAGGCCAAGTTTTATTTCAGTGAGAATTAAAACGTCTAAGCTTTGAATGTTTGAATGGAAACACTGCTAGGGCTCTAACAATGGTAGTGCCTAGAAGCTCTGCCCTAATAAGAAATCCTGTGCATTTGTATGGCCTGAAACTCCACTGAACAAAAGAAGTAACAGAAACAATAGTATGAAGTGAAATGAAAAAATCACGCGCGCACACACATACACACAGAGCTAATGGAAAACTTATTTGAAAAAAATGGAGAATGGGCTTTGAGCCCACCAGGCTTTGTTCCCTCTTTGTTGAATTCTGAAACCTGCCAAAGGAAATAAATAAATAAATAAGAGCTACAAAGGGGTGGGGGAAGGGGAGAGTACTTCTTTCCTTAATCCATCAGGCAGTTTTCTCATTCATGCATATTAGTCTTGATTTAAAAGTGGCTAATGAATTGGGACCAGCTGTGTATGGGTGCGTGCACTAGGCTCTTTGTGCAGGTAGGCGGCTTAGAGTATATTTGATCCTTGGGTAATGGAGGTTAGACAGGAGGTAAGAGATGACACTTTCTCAGTGATTGATGTATTGTGGAACAGCCTCCTTAGGAGGATTAATTGCTTTGTTTGTTTTCTCTATGCTAATGGGCAGCAACATGACTGAATCCGATTTGATTCAGGCTCCCTCAAGGTTAACCCCAGGGAACGTTTAAGCTATCAAGCATGATTGGTAGCACAACCAATGCAAGACTGAGGAACTTTGGTATTTAGATGCAGAGTGAGCTGTAGTTGTGCGAAGGGGAATAATTCCAGTTACAAATGACTTATTTCTCTACTGCCAACCAGTGTGCACCTAACCTGCCAAATTTCAGCCACCTCCTTGTTGCGAATCACAGAGAGTGATTTGTGGGGTCTTGGGAATTGGGGGTAGTACTGGAAATAGCTTTACCCTCCCCTCAACATCTGGGCACAGAAAGAAGGAGATCAGCATTCAGGACACGGGGCATTAACTGACACTGAGGAAGAGACTTGTCAGTTGACAAAGATAGTGGACAGTATCTCTGGGAGAATGCATTATTTATTATTTTCTTACTGTTGGACACATATGCTACTTGAAAATCTTTTAAAATGCTTCAATAACTGACAGGACAGAGAGTTTCTTTTGACATGCTAGTCATAGCAATATAACTTCTTTGAGCCCATTCCTCCTGTTTAAGAGATATTATGCCAAACATCATCATTCTGAGTGCCCAGAGTGGTAAAGGTTTAATGGAGAATCTGTTAGAGATCTACTGGAGTCCCTGCATGTCAAAACGGATAAGCTGCAGGCCTTGAATTAAAAGAAATTTTAGAATGACAAACACACCTTAAAAATTCAAGTCTATGACTGACTGCAATATGTCTCCATATATTGCAATATATCTCCTTGTCCCTCCGCCCCCACCTTCTGTTCTATGTAGCTGATTTGTTAGTTTGTAAATTGTTTACTTTTTTGATTGTATCCCTCTTTTATATAATGGTCATGCCAATTCACTTTCAGAATATGATCTGAAGAAGTGGGTCTGCCCCATGAAATCTCATCACCTAATAAAACATCTTGTTAGTCTTTAAAGTGCTACATGACTGCTTTTTTTGTTTTATCTCCATATGTGGCAGATGTATTTTTGTTTTATGCATACTTTAAATTAGGGCTATTCAACTTTGGAAGCCCCAGAGGCCACAATACCAGCTCACAGCACATGCTGAGGGCCACAACTTAGGTGTGGTTGCATATACATGAAAATATATGCAAATAGCTTATTTCATACTGACAGACATGAATACAAAGATTAAGGCAAGACTACACAACACACAGGTCCCATTTAAGTCAGTCCTCTGATACTAATACAGTGCAATATTTACCCAAATCCTATCCATATGACAGCACTTTTAATGAGCAATGCTAGTCCAGGAATTTAACTACTAAAGCGCATATCAACAGAAGACGAAGTTATCTTGTGCAGTAACGATGTTTCTTCGAGGTGTATGTCCCCGTGGGTGCTCCACTTGAGGTGTCGGGCTCGTCCTGGTGCTGCAGGTTGGAGAGTTGTCAGCCATGGTCCAGCTGGACCGCGCAAGTGTGGAGCGCGTGCTGCTCGCGCTGATTGTTAGCTTGCGCCGAGTCCGGCTTCCTGCCAGTTCCTCCGAACTTGATCACTCCTGAAAAACATAAACTCCTATGAGGGGAGGAGGGTGGGTCGTGGAGCACCCATGGGGACATACACCTCGAAGAAACATCATTACTGTACAGGATGAGTAACTTCGTCTTCTTCTTTGGTGATGTCCCCGTGGGTGCGCCACTTGAGGTGAGTACAGAGCAGTAGCCTCGTCTGAGGAGGGGGGATCGGAATTAAGATCTGTCTGCTGTGGACAGCACCGCAGAGGACAGTGCTGATTCTCGAGCAACTCTATTGATGGCATAGTGCTTAGCAAATGTCATGTCTGAAGACCATGTTGCCATACGGCAAATGTCTTGGATTGGGACTCCTTTGAGAAAAGGTAGAGAAGTAGACATTGCTCTAGTGGAACGAGCCGTAATAGGCGTTGATATGGACTTGTTCCATAAAGTATAGCACATTTCACAATTATTTTAGATATCTGCTGTGAAGACAACTGTTGGCCCTTGGATTTCCCATCGACACACAGGAGGAGCTGTTGGGATTGTTGAAAGGGGCGAGTCTGATCCAGATAAAAGGCGAGCGCCCTGCAGACGTCTAAGGTATGTAGACGGGCTTCGTGAATCGTTGCATGTGGTTTGGGGTAAAAAATCGAGAGTATTATAGGTTCATTAATATGAAATTGTGAATTCACCTTCGGTAGAAATTTTGGGTGCGAGCGTAGTATTATCCCTTGGTTGGTGAAGAGAATGTACGGAGGATCAGCTGAAAGAGCTGCCAATTCTCCGACTCATCTGGCCAATGTTATGGCTAGAAGGAATATCACCTTCATGGTGAGAGTCTGAATGTCACATGTGGCTAGAGACTCGAAGGGTGGATACGTGAGAGTGTCCAAAACGAACTCAAGATTCCAGAGAATAGAAGGTTTTCTGTGTGGAGGTTGTAAGTTCATTAATCCCTTCAGGAAACGTTTAGTCATAGGGTAAGACATAATTGAAAACCCTTCAACTGATTGTCTGAATGCGGAAATCGCTGAAAGATGGACTTTAATGGATTAAAGACCCAGTTTAGACAGGTGCAGTTGGAGGGCATAGTCCAGAATGCAGTGGAGTGGGGTGGACATCGCATCGAACCCGTTGTCTGTACACCAGGAATGGAACCGATGCCATTTATAAAGGTAAGTCTTTCATGTGGAGTCACGCCTGCTGTGAAATAATATATGTTTCACCTCTTGTGAACAAAGTGCCTCTGCGCTATGGAACCAAGTAGGAACTATGCCGTGAGATGCATTTGGTCGATGAACATCCCTGGTTGCATGAGCAGATCTGGCCATTTGGGTAGCGGATAAGGTGGTCAGCGAGACATTTGCAGAAGAAGAGGGAGCCAGGTCTGTCTGAGCCAGAAGGGCGCTATTAGTATCACCGTGGCCCTGTCGTTGATTATCTTCTCCAGCACACTGGGGAGAAGTGGAATAGGAGGGAAGGCATTAAGAAGATAGTGGTGAGCCCAGCTGATCAGGAACGCATCCCCCAGAGATTCGGGGCTCAGACTGGCTCTGGAACAGTATCTGGGACATTTGGTGTTGTGATGTGTGGCAAACAAATCTATACTGAGGTACCCCCAGCGCTGGAATATGGAAAGGACCACTTCGTGATTGAGTTACCACTCATGTTGAAGAAACAGGTGACTGTTCAAGGCATCTGCAATGGAATTGTCTTTGCCAGGTAGGTATGATGCCATGAGAGTGATCTTGTGGTTGATACACCTGTTCCATAACTTCTTGGTTTCTGCACACAAGGACCTTGATCGGGCCCCTCCTTGTCAATTGATGTAGTACACTGGGGTGGTGTTGTTGGAGAAGACCTGGACACTCTGACCACAGATATTGGGAAAGAATATCTTGCATTCATTGAATACCTCCCTGAGTTCCAGAAGATTGATGTGCTGCAGGGCTTCTTGAGCATTCCATTGGCCTTGAGTGAATTCACCCTCGCAGTGGGCTCCCCATCCTAGGAGAGAGGTGTCTGAAGTAACTTAGACAGTGGGATGCAGATGGTGGAAGGGAACCCCCAAGAGCATGTTGGTCGGAGAATTCCAGCTCGCGAGGGATCATTTCACTGTCAGTGACAGTGTTACTAGCCTGTGTATGTTGCAATTGCCCAGACGATATATGGACAGCAGCCAATGTTACAGACACCTGAGGCGTAGTTTGGCATTGCACTACATATATTGTCACTGCCATGTGTCCCAAGAGTTGGAGACAAGTAAGTATTGACACTCTTGGGCTGATGGACAGTGACTTTGTGAGGTTTTGAATATTGTGAAACCTTTCTGTAGGAAGATAGGCCCTGGCGGTCGTAGAGGCTAATCGTGCCCCAATGAACACGAGGGATTTTTGTGGTATGAGAGAAGACTTTCAATACAAGGCCCAGATCTGTGAATAAGTGTTGTGAAACCTGAGTGGCCGAAAGTGCACTCTCAAACAAGTGAGCCTCGATCAGGCAGTCGTCCAGGTATGGGAAGATCATGATGCCTTGACGATGAAGGTATGCTGCCACCACCGCAAGTGTCTTTGAAAACACTCTGGGTGTGGAGAAAAGGCCAAACGAGAGGACTTTGTACTGAAAGTGTTGCGTGCCCACGATGAACCTCAGAAAACATCTGTGTGCTGTGTGTATTGTCACATGGAAATACACATCTTGTAGAATGAGGGACGTGAACCAATCATCTTTGTTCAGGGTTGGAAATATAGAAGTTAGAGTCACCATCCTGAATTTCTGCTTCCTGAAGTACCGATTGAGATTGTGCAGGTCCAGTATCCGTCTCCATCCTCCCAATTTCTTCTCGGTGAGAAAATAGCGGGAGTAGAATCCCCTGCCCCAAAACTGATCGGATACTGCCTCCACCGCACCAATCTCTATGAGACAGAAAACCTCCTGCATTAGGAGATTCACGTGAAATGGGTCCCTGAAAAGGGATGGAGTTGGAGGGATGTTGGGGGGATGGGAAAGAAAAGGGTTGGAATATCCTGATGTTACTCTCTCTCAGCCCCAACGGTCTGTGGTGATGATAAACCATCTGTGCTGGTACGGTCTCAGTCGATGATGGAATAACTTCTGTGTTTCCGGGTCGTACGTTAAAGGAATGGTTCTCAGTCCCTCAATCACACCATCAAACTTGCTGTATGTTGTTCTGGGAATTAGGGTTTCGTCCGGTTTGCAGTCTTCGCTTTTGTTGACGTGGTCTGGAGCATTGTTGTTGCTGTTGTTGTCCGAACCTCGGTACTTCATACGAGAAGTGTCTCTGTCCGAAGTAGGGAGTATATCGTCTGCGACGATATGGAGGTGTATACATCCCTAACGTTTTCAGGGTAGTCCTAGAGTCCTTGCCCAAATGCAGAACTTGGTCTGTTTTCTCTGCGAATAGACTTTGCCTTTCAAAAGGCAGGTCTTCTACCTTAGATTGCAAGTCTTTAGGTACGGAGGCCATTTGTAGCCACGAAGAGAGTATCATAACTACTGATGTTGCCATGGCACGTGCCGCTGCATCGGCAATATCCAGGGAAATTTGTAAGGCCATTGTTGAGGCCGTATAGCCTTCCTGAACAACTGATTTTAAGCACTGCTGTTTCTCGTCAGGCAAGTTCTCTAAAACTGCTACCATCTTTGAATAATTATTGAAGGTATGGTTAGAGAGATCGGCCATATAGTTTGCCATTCTCAGTATAAGTGCGGCTGAAGAATAAACTTTCTGTCCAAAAAGATCTAAGCGTTTAGATTCCTTATCAGCCACAGCATTCATATGTTGTGATGTCTTAGATTTTTGCTGGGGTGCGTCCACAACAAATGAGTTTGATTGAGGATGCATGAAGAGAAATTCCATCTCTTCCGTGGGAACGAAATATTTCTTGTCCGTCCTCTTATGAGTGGGCTGAGCAGACGCCGGTGCCTGCCATATGTCATTGGCAATTTCTAGGATCGCATCGTCAAAGACTAATGCCTTTTTGGATTTTTGAAGATTCTTCAACAACTTGTGTTGTTTCTGTTGGACTTCTGCTACATGCAGGTCCTGTGATTCTGCTACCTTTTTAAAGAGTCTTGAAACTGGTGATTGTCATCTACTGGAGAAGAATTTCTAGGGAACACCACATCATCTGAAGAGGATGAAGTAGCAGAATGGTCCATTGGGGATTGTTCCTGCTGATGCTGTTCCGGTGTTACTAGTTGTGCTGACTAAGTGCACTTGAGGGCGAGGCACATTTCCAGCCGGCGTCGAGGATCGAGTGGAAGCAGCTGATGGAGTAGGAACCCTGGAGCTGTTGTGGAAATGATACCGATAACGTTGTGGGGATCGGGAAGAAGAATGCCCAGAAGAGTACCCTCGCTCCTTATGGTAATCTCTATGGTGACGATGATGATCACGATGATAACGAGAAGATGAATATGCAGGTGAGCATCTTCGTCTGAACTCATGATGGTATCGAGGTGAAGATGAGCGTGTGGGTGACCTAGGTGAACGAGATCTGCATCTGGTGTACGAAGGTGATCCAGAATGTCTGTGGTAGTGATGCAGTGATGGTGAGTATCGTTGGTAGCATCTTCTCGAGGTATTAACTTCATGAGTCTCATGCCTGTGTGGCTCAGAGAAGGCAGAAGAAGGTGATCTTTGTGGATGAGGAACTAACTGCTCAGGGCTTGGTGGAAACTGAAACCCTGTGCCTGCTGAATGATCAGCGTCTGCATGCAGCACTAATTGATGTGAGCTGTGGGGGAAGCCCTGTTGCTGCAGTGCCCATGAGTACTCTGGGAGCCGGCACAGTACAGCCCTAGGGGTTGAGACACTAGTGTTCTGGCACTTGTCAGTTTCAGGCACTGGAGCCGGCACCGGCGAAGAGCTTGCTGAGAAGGCACTCAGCACTGGTGACAGTGCTGGAGTGAAGGGGTACCGAGCCTGCCCCAAAACCGTCGGTGCTATGCTTGGCACCGTAGCAGCCAGCCTCGAGGTGACTGGTGCCATAGTCTCTGGAACCGGGATGGACGGTGCCACATTAGCCAGCATGGAAGTGGATGAAGCCACTAGGAAGTGCTAGGAGCCAACATTGAGATAGTCGGTGCCACTGCTGCTGGCGCCGATGTCAGGACCGCTTGGGCTGAAGTACTCGGTGCCGAGGGAGCATGAAGGTTCTGATGCCGATTCAGATCTCAGAGGCACCATCGTTGCCCAATCCGTCCCCCTGCTAGAGGTGGGGCTGGGCTCGGAAATACTGCAGCTCTTTGCATGCCGCTGTCCCTGATGGTGGTGCCCGGATGATTTCTGGTCCCTGCTCTTAGAAGAGACAGTCGGGGTGGCCGGTTTAATTCATTGAGATTGTCCATCCTGCGGCTGAAGCGCGCTGGTGCAGAGGAGCAGCTTCAGCCGCATTTCGCGGTCCCGTCTGGCTCTGCCAGTCAGTTTTTAGCAATGTGGGCATTTGTGAGGTACATGACCCAGGCATTTGACACAAAGTGAGTGTCCATTAGATGCTGGCATGGAGTCATGGCACTCAGAGCATTTCTTGAAGGCAGAGGAAGCTGGCATTTTGAAACTGAAGATAAGCGATTTTTTGGTTGTTTTTTTTTAAATGGGAAACTATTCAGAGAACTGTAACTAACTAACTTAATACCTAATTACTAATGGCTGACTAACTATTTACAGAATTCTTGTTTTAGCAGTTGAGGAGAAGGGAGTTGCTCCACCTGCGACTGTTGAACAGTAAGGAGGAAATGGCGGGAAGCCGGACTCAAAGCAAGCTAACAATCAGCGCGAGCAGCACACGCCCCACGCATGCGTGGTCCAGCTGGACCACAGCTGACGACTCTCTGACCTGTGGCGCCAGGACGAGACCAACACTTCAAGTGGAGCACCCATGGGGACATCACCAAAGAAGACCAGCATATTGACTATTTTTTTTGTTTTTTCTCCCACCCGTGGGCTATGTGTTGAGTTCCATGTGAACCCAAACTGCACTGCGGGCTGCAAAGAAATGGGCCACGGGCCGCATGTGGCCCATGGGCCGTGTGTTGAGTAGCCTTTAATTTTTCTGTGTAGAGATTTTTTTTCAGGATAATTTAAAGACATTTAGAAAAACAGACTAGACTTGATTAAGTTTCTAAGATATTCTGCTACAGGTTGGACCTCCCTGGGGTACCCTCAGGAATTGACCCATCTCAGACAAGGGTGTTTGCTGGATCAGGGGAGGTGTGTGTGTGGGTGGGAAACAGCCTTATGGCTGGGCTCCTCTCCCTAGCCTCTGGGCTCTGCTGCCCCATCAGCTCTGGCTCTGTGGGCTCTGTTTCCCTGCTGAGTGTGGTAGTCCTCCAACAGCTCCACTAGCTTCCCTGTTCACTGCCCCATGGGCTCCAGCTTTGCTGCTTTGTGGAGTCTGCGGCCCCACTGGCTCTGGCAGCCCTGCCAGCTTTGCTGCTGCATGGGCTCTGCTGTCTGCCAGTTGGTGAGCTCCACTCCCAACTGCTGCCAATGTCTGCTGCTGGGGCTTTTTGATCCATCAACATCTGTGGTCCTACTGGACCACAGATGTTGATGAATCAGTGTCTGGGACCACAGAGGTTCAACCTATATTTTCACTGCTAATAATTTGACAGTGGAAGTGGAGGGAAAGTGAGGGTGCATCTACACAGTGGAGCTAGCTCAAAATAAACAATTTGAGCTATGCAAATTCAATCAGTGCGAGCTAATTTTGAAATAGCTTGGTCTAACAGCACCAAATTTTCAAAAAAAACGCTATTCTAAAACATTCCTTAGCCATCGTTTAATGAGGGTTACAGGGATGTCAGAATAGCGAGTCCGTTATTCTGAAATCTATTTCAAAATAATGAGCTAGTTCAAAAGACATGGAATAGCTATTTTGAGTTACCTCCAGTATCCCAAAATAGTGCTGCAGTCTAGACGTACCCTTAGAGAGCTGTGACACGGAGGATTAGTCACAGAAGTCTGAATTTGCAAGTCTTGAAAAAAACACCCATTGTAGACTTGGGTAAGTTAAGTATGCTTTTCTCCCTCTTGCTCCTTGTGTGTATTTTGATAATATATTTAAAATCTTTGAGGCTGTTTTGAAGATTAATTACATAGTGTGTTAAGAACTTTTAATGATTAATAAAGAGTTTGGATTTCTAAGAAAGGATAATACTATATTTCTGACACTCTTCAATAGTGTGTTAGCTGATTTGAAGAAACTGTATTGACTCAACCTAACAATTATGAAGGCTCAAACAAAATGTAAGTTGGACCTCCCTGGACTGGCACTTTCAGGACCTAACCAGTCTCAAATTAAGGAGTTTTCTGGACCAGGGGAGTTCAATTCTGGCTCCTCTGCTGACAGACTCCGGGCTTTTTTGGGGTCCATCGGCAGATCGGGCTGGGCTTCTCTCTGGACTCCATGCCTTTTGCTCAGTTCTACTGCTGGTCTGTCTCCACTCCTGGCCTTTGTCTGGGTTCTGTTGCTGGCCCTGGCTCATTGTCTCCAGCCACCTGTCTCCTAAACCTGGCCCAGTGACTTGCCAGGTTCCACTGACAGTCCCAGCTGTTGGGCTCCATGCACTAGGCTGGGTTCCACTGTCAGCCCCAGCCCTGACCACCAGGCTACAGGCCCTCAACTGGTTTCTCCTGCCAGATACCCTGTTTCCAGGCTGCTGGGCTCTGCTGCCAGTCCAGCCTGGCTGCAGGACTCCCTGTCCTAGGCCGGCTCCACTGCTAGCCCCAAGCTCCTGGCTCCCCTGACAACCACTGCCACCCCAGACCCGCTCTCAACTGTTCCCCCAACCCCCTCACAGCTACTGGACTCCCAGCCATCAGGACTCTCTGGTCCTACCAGACCATGGATGTTGCAAGACCGGAGGTTCAACTTGTAGACAACATCTACTTATTCTAACTGGTCATAATGAAGCTCTTTTTCCTCAATTCAGATTGCAATAGAAAATCCTTTAGTCAAGTACCAATTCACGCTTGAGTCAAGCGTCCATCTCCTCTCCCCACTTCATTAGGTCCTAGAGTTTTGAGATAGATACTCTTTACATCAGGAGTTTCATGTTATTTCTTTCTTAAGGGTGTGAAAAAACAGATCTGAGATACTGAATGGGGTAACCAGAAAAAAGAACAGTACATCAAATTGCACTCCCAGTCAAATCATTGAGGTCAATGGGATTATATCATTGTGTGTGAGAGAGAGAATGTATTTCTATGTACTCATCTGTCATCTAGTCCAGGAAAATGATGCATTGCTGACAAAGGCTGTCAGCAATGTGTCTCCACCCTGGGGGGCGGGGGACACATTCTATGCATTATACTCTTGACAAAATCATTTTCTTCACTGTATCACAAAAACCATGATAGACATGACATTCTAACATATGTATCTCATTTTCAGCACTGTATTGTATTACAGCTATAAATTAAAACCTAACTAAAAACCAGAGTTTCACAATTAATATAGCCAATACATAATTTAAGTAAAAGAGCTTGTATAAAGGAAGATGTTTTAATCTTTTATTCTCAGTGGCCACTTAGGCTATGTATAGACATATGCAAGAGAATATGCAAATGAGGCAAAAAGGTGAATATTGCCACACTTTGTTTGCATACTTAATTAGCTGCCATTTTTGGCAACGGGCTTTTGCGCAAAAAGGAGCCATCTACACGGCTCCTTTTTGTGCAAAACACCCCTCTGGTGCAAGAGTTGTTCTTCCTGAAAAAAAGCGGCAGAACGGCTATTGCGCAAGAGGGGTTTTGCAGAAAAAGGAGCCGTGTAGATAGCTCCTTTTTGTGCAAAAGCCTCTTGCACAAAAAATGGTGGCTCATTAACTATGCAAATGAGGCATGGTGATATTCACCACTTTGCCTCATTTGCATATTCTCTTGCATAAGAGGGGGAAGTCTAGACATAGCCTTAATGTTTGACACCCTCCATTTAATAGTAGGGTCTTCATTTGACCATCATCAGCTGAGAAAAATGAAAGCAGAATTTGGCCCTTCCCTGCATCCCTCCTCTGCAGGTTTAAGAGAACTTTTAATAAAAAGAATATCACAGCTATAAGAAAACTCCCCTTGCCATTGTACCTTTCTAATCAGTAAATTGGATAGAGAAGGTGCTGTACAGATTCAAATACAATGACAAACAGCACGCACTGTGCTCTGAATGATAAAACCTTCTGCTAGGTGGAAGCTGAATCATTACTGCAGCCATCTCTGTGCTCACTGAGAAAGCATGAAGACCAAGTTTATCTTCCCTGTGAAAACCACCATGTTGGGGGATACTGTTTCAACATGCTTGTCATTTGTTTTGGAGAAGAGCTATGAGACTAACCACTTTTTCCTACCATCTTATCCCCATGATAGAAAACCATTTCAGCTACAGTGGATAAGGATAACTGACCATGGCTATGTAATATGATACACACATTTTTGTTTGTTTCATAAAACAGTTTCAGTTAAAAAAGGAAAAATAGTTTCCCATGAATCTCATATATACTCAAAATGATCCCAGCAGGATATCCTAGAGTAGATCTAGACAGCGGCGCTATTTCGGGATACATCCTGTATCCCGAAATAGTATTTTCCACATCTTAACAGCATGCCCTTTATTCAAAATGCAATTAAAATAACTGGTTTGCTATTCCAATGTTCTGGTAAACCTCGTTCCATGAAGATTCAGGGACTTGTCGGAATATCAGTCTATTTTGAAATTTAGTGCTATGTAGACAGCACCAACTTTTGAAACAAGCTATTTCAAAATATACTCAAAATAAGCTACACAATTTGGGTAGCTCAAATTGCATAGCTTATTTTGCGCTACAGGCACAGTGTAGATGCCCCCTTAATGGCCTGATGGTGCTTCTCATAAATGGCAGCAATACAATTATCACTGACTGCAAAATACAAACACTAAGCAACTACTCCTCCCCCCACCTGCTGCCAATACACACACACACACACACACACACAATATTTTTGGAGTATCTCAACACCTCCTCGTTGGGAATGTGAATCAATTTCCATTTAATGTCCATAAACCCACGAAGCAAAAGTTAGATGTCTGCAAGTCCCCAGGGCCTAATGAAATGCATCCTAGAATACTCAAGCTGATAGAGGAGGTATCTGGACCTTTAACTATCATCTTTGAAAAATCATTGAAGTTGGGAGAGATTCCAGAAGACTGGAATAGGGCAAATACAGTGCACCTCTATAAAAAGGGATATAAGAACAACCGAGGAAACTACAGATCAGTCAGTTTAACTTCTGTACCAGGAAAGATAACGGAACAAGTAATTGAGGGATTCATCTGCAAACATCTGGAAGAAAATAAGGGGAGAGGTAACAGCCAGCATGGATTTGTAAAGAACAAATCATGTCAAACCAATCTGATATCCTTCTTTGATAAGATAATGTGTCTTGTGGAAAAGGAAGAAGCAGTAGACATGGTATGCCTAAACTTTAGTAAGGCATTTGATACAGTCTCACACAATCTTCTTATCAATAAACTAAGCAAATACAAATTAGATGGGGCCACTATAAAGTGGGTGCATAACTGGCTGGATAACCATTCTCAGAGAGTAGTTATTAACAGTGCTAGAAAAGTAGCCGTGTTAGTCTGGTGTAGCTGAAGCAAAATACAGGACTATGTAGCACTTTAAAGACTAACAAGATGGTTTATTAGATGATGAGCTTTCGTGGGCCAGACGCACTTCTTCAGATCATATAGTGGAAGAAAATAGTCACAATCATATATACCAAAAGATACAATTAAAAAAAAAACCCCACATATTAAAAGGACAAATCAAATTTCAGAACAGAAGGGGATGTGCGGGGGGAGAGTGGGGGGAGAGGAAGGTAAATGTCTGTGAGCTAATGATATTAGAGGTGATAATTGGGGAAGATATCTTTGTAATGGGTAAGATAACTAGAGTCTTTGTTGAGACCCCCGCGCAAAGTGTTGAATTTTAGCATGAATAACAGTTCAGAGGATTCCTTTTCAAGTGCAGTTTTAAAAGGCTTTTGAAGCAGGATGCAGGTAATTAAGTCATTGAGACAATGTCCTTTCTGGTTGAAATGGCAAGAAACTGTTTTTTCTTTGTGATCCTGTCTAATATCTGTTTTGTGGGCAAGAAAACCAACAATAGAACACCACTTGTCATCACCTACAACCCCCAACTTAAACCTGTCCCACACATTATCAATAAACTACAGCCTATACTGGAACAGGATACCAAACTCCAAGAGGCTCTGGGAGACAGACCCATAGTCTCCTATAGACAACTACCGAACCTCAAGATGATTCTTACCATCAATCATAGGACATACCACACTAATACCAACCCTGGTACCTTCCCTTGAAACAAACCCCGTTGCCAGCTTTGTCCACATATTCACTCTGCTGATACCATTATTGGACCTAACCAAGTGAGTTATAAGATCAAGAACACATATTCCTGCGCATCCAGAAATATAATTTATGCAATCATGTGCCGAAAGTGTCCGTCTGCTATGTACATTGGACAAACGTCTCAGACACTTCGCCAAAGAATTAATGCACACAAAACAGACATCAGACAGTTTCACAAAGAAAAAATAGTTTCTTGCAATTTCAACCAGAAAGGACATTGTCTCAACGACTTAATTTCCTGCATCCTGCTTCAAAAGCCTTTTAAAACTGCACTTGAAAAGGAATCCTCTGAACTGTTATTCATGCTAAAATTCGACACTTTGCACGGGGGTCTCAACAAAGACTCTAGTTATCTTACCCATTACAAAGATAGCTTCCCCAATTATCACCTCTAATATCATTAGCTCACAGACATTTACCTTCCTCTCTCCCCCCCCCCCCCCCCGCATCCCCCTTCTGTTCTGAAATTTGATTTGTCCTTTTCATATGTGTTCTTTTTTTTTTAATTGTATCCTTTGGTATATATGGTTGTGACTATTTTCTTCCACTATTTGATCTGAGGAAGTGGGTCTGGCCCACGAAAGCTCATCATCTAATAAACCATCTTGTTAGTCTTTAAAGTGCTACATAGTCCTGTATTTTGCTTTAGTTATTAACAGTTCACAATCATGCTGGTAGGGCATAACAAATGGGGCTCCACTAGGGTCTGTTTTGGGACCAGTTCTGTTCAATATCTTCATCAATGATTTAGATATTGGTTTAGAGGGTACACTTATCAAGTTTGCAGATGATACCAAGCTGGGGGGGTTGCAACTGCTTTGGAGGATAGGATCATAATTCAAAATTATCTGGACAAACCAGAGCCAAGCTGGAAGATGATGGGAGCAAGGCTGGAAGCAGGGTAGGATGTGGGCTGGAGCTGTGGAAGAACAACTCAGAAGAAGGGCTTGGAAAGACAAGCATGGGGTGCAAAGCACCTGTGAGCATATGCATTAAGCAGACAGTTTGCTCTTACTCCTGCTGCTTGGTTTAAGAAAAAGCCTGCTGGTTTCCTCAACTAATCAGACAGGGTGGTCCATCAGGCAGCCTAGCTGACTCATTTGGACATCAGATGTACTGAACAGGAACAGCTGAGGGCCTCTTCCCTGACATAATGTCCTTGCAACATGAAGCAAGGAAATCTGAAAGGTTGGAAAAGTTTGTGTTCTTTAAGTTTAAAAAAAATCGTAATATTAGCAAGTACAGCAACCAAATTCCTGTTCATTATATTAATTTTTCTTTCTTACTTTCTTTCTGTCCTGTGCTTTAACACCTGGACTTGTAACCTTTATAATTAAGTCTATCAGACTTTAATGTGTTTTGGTTGCTAATTAGCTAGATATATTACAATCTCTGAAAGAAACAGATATCTAGAATTAGATGTGAGGCTGCTGTCAGTGAATGCAACTATGATTTTAATTTAAATGGTGTAATTGTGGAGGGAGATACAATGTAAATTACGTGAGCTACCCAACTAAAAAGATGCTTTGGTGGATTTAAGTGATTCAGCAGAGAAATAAGGTTTTAAAAGGTTTAAAATGTCCTAAGTGGAAACATTAATTGTTATAACGTTATAGGAATAAAAGGAATGAGAGTTTGTATGGGGGTTGGTGTTGTTTGGAGAAAGAATGTGCTACATCTGCCTGAACAACAGAGATGTAAGGTGTCAGCTTGGAGTAAAAGTTTTTTGTTTTCATTTCATAGGTGTTTATGACATGAATACAATATAATGCTCCTCAAAGTGTGAAGAAAATTATACTGTGTTAAAGCTCCAGAAAAAAACATTTGTTTTTGAATCAATTGAGTTATATAGTAGGAGAAAAGGACTAGGTAAGTTGTTTCTGTTGTAAAACCCAAATAATCAACAATGCCTAGTTGGAATAAGTGACTGCTGTCAACTGGGGGAAACTATTTTGTAGGGTGAAATATGTGTACTCTCACATTAGGCATTTAACCTTCTTTTCAGAAGCCTGTGTGGATAGAAATGTCTACCCATGGTGCGGATATCTGCAGATAGACATTGGGATCCACAGAGCTCTAATTCCAAGAGCCACTGTGGCCAACGGAGAGGAGCCTAGTCCCATTGCTCCTGGGAGCCAGCACCCATTGCTGGCAGCTCCTCCTGCTGTCTCTAGCTCCTCTCTGTTGGTTGCAGTGGCTCTTGGGAGTAGAGCTCTGTGGATCCCAAAGTCTGTCTATGGATATCTGCATCCACAGGTGGACATTTCTATCTGTGCGGGATTCTACTTCTTTTAGCTGGGATCTTAAAATAAAATAAGGTTATTTAAGGTCAATAGGCCCATTAAGATAATGGTAAGAGGTTGAGACACCTAACATGAAGCTGCCCCACCCCAGAGGATCTTGGGAATGCTGAATTGAACTTGCAATTCCTCAGGATGCATTGGCATCCCTCCTATTATCTCACCCTGCTAAAAAAATTATTAATAAATTTCCAGACTCCAAGGCGAGAAGGGAGTCACGCCATCTCACTTCTGGTCACGCCATCTCACTTCCTGCATAACACATAGAATTTCCCCAGAGTAGTTGCTGAGCAGATCTTTTAGAACTGTGGTTCTCAACCTATCCAAACTACTGTACACCTTTCCGGAGTCTCATTTGCCTTGCATGCCCCCATGTTAACTTCCACTGAAAACCTACCTGCTTATAAAAATCATACATAAAAATAGAAATGTCACAACTACCCCCTGGAAGACTCTGTGTACTCTCAAGGTTATGTGTGCTTCTGATTAAGAGCTACTGGTTTAGGAAAACAATCACTCATGATTTAAAAGTTAAACTTAAAAACAAGACAAGTCATCTGAAGAAGTGGGCTGTGCCCAAGAAAGCTGATGGTATCATCTACATGTTTTTTAGTCTTTAAAGATCTACCATACTTTTTGTTGTTTTTTAAGTTTATCCTGTACAGACTAACTTGACTACCCCTCTGAAGATTTAAAAGTTGTCAGTTATGGAGAATTCCCCATGTTCCCTGTAAATTATCCAATGGTTAAGGTTACTCTTTCTATTAAAAATATCTTATCTACTGTCTGAATGTGCTTAGCTTCAACTTTCAGTTACAAGATCTTGTTCTCTCTGTTAGATTGAATAGACCATTATCAAATATTTGTTCCCCATATAGGCAGTTTCAGAGGATAACTAAGTCATCTCTTAATCATCTCTTTGTTAAGCTAACTAAATTGGGCTCCTTGACTATAAGTGCAAGGCATATTTTCCAAACCTGCAATAATTCTTTATGGATCTTCTTTGAACCATTGCAGATTTTGTTAACATCCTTTCTGATTTTTGACATTAAAACTAGATGCAGTATTCCAGCGGCAGTCAGACCAGAGGTAAATACTCTCTCTACTCCTTCTTGAGATTTTTCTGTTTATGATTGTAGCCTTTTTGGCCACAGTGATGTTCCAGGAGTTCATGTGAGCTCCAAGGATGTGTCTAAACTACATGGTTCCGTCGATGGAGCCATGTAGATGAGGCAGGACGACAGAGGGAAATGAAACAGCAATTTAAATAATTGCTGCTTCATTTAAATCAAAATGGCCACCACACTGCGCCAATCAGCTGTTTGTCGGCACAGTGCGGCAGTCTAGACAGAGATCTGCCGACCCCAGAACCCTTTGTTGGCAGATCCTTTATGCCTCATGAAACGAGGCTTACAGGATCTACAGACAAAGGGTTCTGGGGTTGGCAGATCCCCATCTAGGCTGCTGTGCTGTGCCGACAAACAGTTGATCGGCGCAGCGCGGCTTCATTTCCCTTTGTCATCCTGCCTCATCTACATGGCTCTGTCGATGGAGCCATGTAATTTAGACATACTCCAAGTGTTTCTCAGAATCATGGCTTCCTTGGATGCAGTCCCCCATTCTATAGCATGGCCTACATTCTTTGTTCTAAATAGAATTAGAGCCTTGTCTTTATATATGTGGCACACATGTAAAGCTACATTCACTTACCCTCTAAACCTGGGGTCTTTTTTAAAAGTACAGCCGTCTTCCTTGATTATGAAATGGGACTATTTGGGTAGCTAGTAAAATTATCTTAAACAAGTCCCATTGAATTATGACTAATTTTTCTGATTCAGTTCTTCCTCCCAGATCTGACTCATAACTGTTTTTAGATTGGTTAAATTGGTCCTTTGAAAGGATCAAGTATTATTGGTTTGGACTATATTATGTTTGTACATTATAAATATGATCAAGACATGATCACTGGAACCTAAGTTACAATGAACATTTCTTTTTGTGATCTTTACATTCAAGATGAGGTCAGCTATAAAATTCCTCCATATTGTATGCAATGTGCTTGAATTAGAAAATTGTAATTATTACATTTAGCAATGTTGAGTGTATTTTTGTATTGGCAGCATGACATCTCTACTGGAAGCTGAGGCAGGGAATAGAGGGGCATGACTCTGCCTCCTCCAGTAGAGATGTGCCTGGCATCCCTGGGTTGCTAGCAGTAGTGGGAGATTGCCTTTTCAGGTAGAAACTCCAAGGATTTCTTGTAGTGTTGATCTCTCCATAGGGAGCTTAATAAATTGAGGAAGGATGGGTACCTTCTCCTTCCTCTATGTGCAACTGTAGTGGGACTAATTACAGTTTAGCCCTGAAAGTACACATACAGGGATGTATACATCTTGTATTTATCACACTGTATCTGTAACTGGTTTAAATTCATGGCAGGTTGTCTGGCTATTTCAGGAATCTCTGCTAATGTTCCGTGGCTGACAGAGCAGGGAATGGTCTCTCTGGTTCCTTTATTGCCAATTATTTTCAGAGCAAGACTTCTGTTAGGACTGAGTACATATCTGCTTTGATACAATAGCATATTTTTAAAAAGTTATTGTTATATTTTAAATTTTGTAATTAGATTTATATCTTTTGAGTGACTTCTCCCGACCTCCAATGTCAAAGTTAGGATACTGTGTGATGACATTTTTACACTTGTGAAGTTGTCTTATAAATGACAAAAGCCCACTTAACATTTTGGAGCTTGTGCCCAAACTCCTGACTCAACAATGTGTTTCATTGTCTTGAAGCATTTTTCCTCCTCTAACTGAACTGTTTGAATAAGTTTATCTTTAAGCACTAACACATATTTACACTGATTAAAAAACTTTGATAGTCTCTCCACTTACTACATCTCTCTCTACCACAAACACTGCTCATCATTCTGAATGCTTGTTTCACCAGAATCTATTAAATACAGAGTGAATTTTACATGACATACTAGTTTTCCTTACGTAAACATTGTACAGTTCTAAAGGAACTCAAATCTAATATTCTGATTGATTAAATAAACATCCAAGACATTTCAGATATTCTAAGAAAAAGTTCTAAAAAAGGTGGACAACACATGAAAAACCAGGACATTTGATCATTTTAGTAATAGTTTATATACATTTTCTTACGTAATTTCAAACGTAATATCAAACTTTTTAAATTAAACTTATGATAAATATAGGACCAGATAATGAAATCCCTATTGAGGAAAAAAATCTCACATTCAATACAAGACTTTGTGATTGATGAGAGGGGCCCATTAAATAAAGCTCTTGACAGGAACAGAATTAATTTCTTGCAGAATGCATGAGATATAGACATTTATATTAAAAAAAACTATGTTGAATCAACAGTGATGACTTCTTGGAAGAAGTATCCAAAAAGTGCTTAGATTTTTTCAAAAAAAATCTCTTAGTAGGTCTACTCTTACTTCCCTACCCACATCTGCCACCCTAAGCAGAGAAACTGGTATGTGACATATCAAGAATTGTATCATCAGACATATTTATTTGAGTTTAGTGCTGCTGGATATTTAAATTATATACTTGTATCTATCAGACCTTTGATGTTAAGATTCACTGACATTCCAAGTTTTGAACTTATCTGGTGCAAGATCTATCTATATATTTTAGAAATGTGCATCTGTCTGTCTGTCCATCTTTCTGCCTATGAGTTCATTTCTTCAAGAACTCCTCCTAAATGGTAAGAAGTCAGCTCATCAAATTAGGTATGCAGTTTCTTCTTCTCCTAACTTAAAGCAAGGTTGGGGTTTGGTTGTGCCAGGAAAATAGGATCTGCCTGGAATGGAATTGTTTTCCATAACATGGAAAGGGAGGGGACTGATTGGAGGGACAGCGATACTGCAGAGTAACCACTGTGGCAGAAGGTGCTGAGGAGAGCTATACTGCAAAGTGACTACTTAGGGCAACCACACCACCAAGAAAGTGGCCAGCTGGGGCCAGAGATTGGCATCTTGCTGGCCACCAGACCAAGTAAGTAGTCCCCTAGTCCCAATCCCCCTCCCTCCGACCCATAGCTGCACCATAGCTGCGGCACTGGAGCGGGAGGGAAGAGAAAACATTACTGGCCAATATCTCCGCCACCCCCCAGAGTAGCCACATCCCATTTTCCCCCATACTGTTGGGCCACCCTGAGTACCTTTCTCCCAGCTGGCCTGCGTGCCGCACCACTTTCCCCCAGGTCGAGCCCAGAGAGCACCTCCAGAGATGATCTGCACAGCCCCCACCTCCTTCACTCTCCAAGCCAGGCCTGAAGAGTGCCACCAGAGCCAGTCTGTGTGCCCCCCCCCCCACCGTGAGATTCCTCCACTTTAGCTCTGCCCCAGGGAAGAACCTGCTGCCTTGGGCCTTCCTCACCTCCCCCAATTTTTACTCTTGCACCCTCCCTCCATGTCCCCAGTCCTGAGCCCCTCCTCAACCCCTTACTCTGATTCCTGAACCCCTAACTCCTCTACCCCCTGTCCTGAGCCCCAAAAACCTGCCCTGAATCCTGCATCCTCAGTTCCTTGCCCTGAAAGACCCAGGCAATGCCAGGTAAGTCTTGTAGTAGAATATATATATATATATATATATATATATATATATATATATATATATAGAATTTGTCTTGTTCTATAAATACTCTATTTTTCAACCTTACTAATATTAATCTTTCATAGATAGCCATAAGAAAAGTAATAATAGTTTCATTTTTTGCAGCTGGCTTTGAATTGCTATTGTATATGATTCTTTGTCCTTCTCCACAAGACATTCATTATCCAGACTGAAATATAATGAGGACAGGTCGTAGTACTTGTTGCAAATTCTTAATTTTTTATCTCAAACTTTTCAGTAGATGAGTAAGGTGGAGGAGTAGTACTATAATAATGGGGCATTATTGATGGTGATATTTTTCAGCAGTAGAATTCTCTTCTCCAGGCTGATTTTTAGCACTTGTATTATGTTGTTTTTTAAGATGCTTTTCTTTAACGGCACGGTTCCCTGTGGACCTTGGCAATTCCACAATAATAGAAGAGGTGATATAAGCCTCTTATACTTTCACTTCCTTAGCCTCTCAGAATTTTCACAATCTACACAATTAAAACCCATGCAACTGTGTTTTCAAAGCAGTGTGGGTTCTTTCATCTGCATGATTTTCCATTACTTTAATGGTAGTTGTCTTGCTTACTGCTTAAAAAAACCCACCAAGAAACATACATTGGGCCTAAATACCCAACTGCCTGTTGCGGCTTTCTCCTCTTTTCTTTCCTGGTTAATATTTTCATTACTGTCTTACCTTTACTGATTTCAGATGCAAAACCAAAAGTTTTCCCTGACAAAATGAAAAACTGTCAAAAATATAAATCTAACTACAAAAAAGTGTGTATATTCACACATGTGCAATGGTTAATTACACAAGCAGACAGCTATTTGACTCAGCACTTACCCATATGAGTGATCAGGTAATAGATCTCCGCTTTTACAAAAAAAATTGCACATAGAAGAAATATGGAAATTACAGTAGACTTCTGATAATCCGGAAGCTATGGGACCTAGATGGTGCTGGATTATCAGATATGCCGGACTATCAGGAGGTACTATAAACTGGTTATATATATATACTGTATACATTATATACTGTATATAAAGTGTTAGTAGCCCTTTTTATTGTACATACTGTATACAGTATACTGTAATGTTTTCGTTTTTTTAAACCTTTTTTACCCTTTTTGCGCAATTCAAGCCTTTTTTACCCTTTTTGCTGCTGTTACCTTGTGACTCATTTTTTGCCGAAGCTCACTCACTAGGCTCTTGACATTTTGATGCCGGACTATCAGGAGTGCCGGACTATTGGATCCCGGACTATTGGAGTTTTACTGTATGTTGCTTGGAAGGAGGTGGAAATAGGAATTCTCTACCACCATGGTAGTCTATAGTAGGGGAGCCAACAGCCATGCTTGGCCCCTGAGATGAGTGTAAGTGGGGTTAGAGTCTCCACACTCCCACAAGGGGAAGGTCCTCAAGTGGAAGGGGCAGTGCTGCCTGTAGTGCACCATGCCACACCCCAGTCCTTTTTGCTGACCAGAGCATACTGTGAAGCTTTCAAGTGGTGATTTAAAGGGCCTGGAGCTCCAGCCACTTCTGTAGCAATGGCAGCAGTTGGGAGCCCCGGGTCTTTTAGACTAATCGGGCCCTGGAGCAGTTGCCTCTTTTGCCTCCCCCTGACGACAGGTCTGGTCTATAGTATCTACTACTACTCAGGAAGCAGTTGTTTGTCCGTGAGTTTGATCCCTCCTGAATCTTCACAAGTTCTGCAGCCCAGTATCACTCTCAATGAGGATCAATCACTGAAGATGACAGTCTGGTCCTAAATATGCTATTTTTAGCACTGTGGTTTTATTTACTTATTCCTTAGAATTCTTTATTTTGCAACCAGCCACAAAAAAAAAGTGGTTCTTCACAGAGACTAATGTGGGTTGATATGATTAATTCTGGTGTTACTACCCATGACATTTCTGAGCACTGATACTTTAACTAATTCCCCCCAAGTTGTGTAATGTAATGTAATGATTTTCCACAACAGTGCCTCCTGCAAATCAATAACTACAACATTAGCAGACGATCCAGAGTTAATAGAATATTCAGTCCAGTAGCCCATTTCAGACAAGAGGCTTTTGTGACAGAGTCCAAATCACTGGACTACAATATAAAATAAAGACAGTTGAGTGTGAAAACTCTTTTTCCTCATAATTAAGATGCAGTAATTATAACTGCACATCAGTCTCCTTGATCAAGAAGAGGGGAAAAAAGGGACCTGATTAAATAGCATTATGCAGTACCCAGTAAAAGATTAAAAATTATCTTGGGCCCAACAAAGCTGGAAAAGGCACAAAGTATAACTGCTCAGTCATAAATTAAGTGGCCATCTACTAAGTTTCTCTCAGAATTCTGAAGGGGAGCCTCATTAATTAAAAGCAGGGGTAGTTACATGGCTTGGAATGCAAACTACTTCAATAAGCTCTACAACATTTTTTTGGTGTCTAGTTTGATATCACAACATAACTGTATAGTGACTGCATTGGGCATTGAAGTTCCTTATAAACTATGGCCCAAATTAAGTCTGCTCTGCAGGTATGTTAGGGGGAACAAACCCCAGGTCGTACTTTCCATTAGTCAACGCGGATCTGAAGAATTCAAAGGGAGTCAAGGACAATCAGCTATGTGGGCAGCAGCCCATGCCTCAGACGAAGTACATAATGAGAGGGACATGGACATAGTTATGACAATATCTTCACTTTTCTAAAACTCACCAGTCTTCCCTCTCAAACTCCTCAAATACCCAGGAAGCATCCTGCCTTCCTCCATTGTTCTTATATGTAGTACTGCTCCTGCAGCTCTCAGACATCTCAGTTTATTCCTGTGTGCATTCATTTTATTCTCTACATTTCTGAAATACAATTTTAAGTGCTAGGCTGCTCCTCCTCTGAGTAAACAAAGAGTTTCCTACAAATATATCTACTTCCTCTCATCTAGGACTGTTGAGGAACAAATTCTGGCTCAGTGGGGGACACTGAGCTCTCAAAATAAGGGCCCTGGAAAAAGGATGTCCTGCCAACAGCTCTCTTTTATTTACATTAAAGAAGTCCTACCTGAGCACCAGTGCAGATCTCCACTGTAGTGATATTATGAGACTTCATTAGAGCAAAACTATAAAGAGAAGTAAAGCTCTAAGTCTCACTGAGCAAAGGGAAATAGCAGTTAACACACGGAGTTCAGGATTGAGCTGGTCAGAATTGTTTTGCTGAAACTTCCCTGATGAAAATGCTGGTTTTGTTAAAAACAAAGTTGCAAAAAATGTCAATTCTGAGGAATAGTTTCAAAGAGTAAATAAATCACAAAAATGCTGGTGGATAGTGCATTATAAATCAGATTTCTCCTCCATGAATGTAATTTGTTTGGTCCTGAATTAAGACCAAAATACTAGAGATAAATGAGTTTTACAGATAGATAGATAGATAGATAGATAGATAGATAGATAGATAGATAGATAGATAGATAGATAGATAGATAGATAGATAGATAGATAATCTTAATGCAAAATGTCCCTTTCACCACTTACTAGTTAACACTTACTATTGTAATATGTAATATAGATGAAGGGATGCCAGAGGAAGAGAGAAAATATTATGATACCAACAATCCTAACAAACAATTAGATCTATGCTATATTATACTGTTAGGTCCATTACTTACTCTTCCTTTTCACGTACATAGACAAAAACTTAGAACAACTGAGCAAAATTGAGTGGGAGGAAATATTTAAACATATACACATGCATAATAACTCAAAATTTCAGAAGCATATACACAATTTTGTAGTCTCAAAAGAAGGCTTCTTTGCTTAAAAATCCTGGTTAAAGAAGAAGATGAAAAAATATAAAATATAAATATTACACAACACACACACAAATGAAAAAGGTCAAGCAAATATCAAAGAGTACAAATTAGCATTTAGGACAGATATAGACAATTGATGGGAGACATTAAAGGTTATAGTGAAAAGCATCTTTGGCCGGTTGGGTTAAGAAAATAAGAAGGATTTAAAAAAATATATCAGGTACAAACAAAATCCTAGCAAAGGTAGAAATGCAATGCTATGTAGGTCTGGTAAAATTATCAATCATGATTCAGAAAAAAAATATTCAATACATATTTCTGTTCTGTTTTCAGAAAGAAACGGAGTGGCATATTCATATTTTACAGCAATAATAAAATAGTTTTGATTCTATTAATAACTAGGGAGGATAAATAGGATGTATTAAACTTAAATAGTTTTAAATTCACAAGACTAGATAATTTTCTTTTAATAATATTAAAAGAATTTGACAAAGAGCTGTGATAAATGTGATGGATAATACCTTTTTCTGGATATTTCAGCCATTCAGTTAACTAAATTGCCTGTAAGGGTTAAAACCATAAACAGTGGGACATAGAGAGTCTTTAGTAATGCTAGGGGGTTAGGAAGTGAGTTGGCAGGAAACTGGGAGAGCCAATAAAAAGAGAGTATGGGTTTTGAACTTGAAGCAGTGATCTTCCTGTGCTAGTCCTTGTGCAACCAGAGGAGAACTGGAAGATAATTAATTGAACCAAGGATCAGGGCATGGAGGATCCAGCAACATCCATGCCTAGAGGAGGACTAAACCTTGGAACAACAGATATGTGAGTAGAACAGGAATTTTTTAAGTTATGTGTAATCAGGTTATTTTCTTTATTTTGGGGTTTGTTGGACTTTTCTGTAATGAGCACATGGAACTACCCTGATACACCGTAACTTTCCAAACTGGATCCCAGGGAAGCAATTATCTGTATTTTAATCTTTATTTTTTCAGTTGCTCTGTAACACCTAGCAACTGAATAATACTTCACCAAGTATGCTTTTTTTTGTTACTAAGAAATCATCATTTTAAGACAAAAAATCCTGTAATTTTTTCTTAATAAATGATCCTGCAGTTTTAGACATGTGTACACAGCAGGTCCTGGCTTCTAGGACAGAGGATTAAGATAATGGTCTTAAAAAGGTGAGAGAAATAAAAGGCTGGGTTGACTGTAAAGTTCATAAAAGATACAGCAGAGACTCTGACTACATTTTGAAAATGTGTCTCATCATGAAAATGAAGAGTCAAACAATACTAACAATGAAAATAATATTTACCACAGGCGATCCAGTAAGCGTACTTACCCAGCATGTTCTTGAGGTTCTGTTTAAAACGGCTTCCAACACTCTTTCAGAATATGTGTAAACAGTATAAATGAAATCAAAACAAACAAAACAATTCATTGTAAATTTTGAGAGAAAGTTTAAAACATCATTTGGAAGATTCTATTAACTGTCTGACAGAAACAATGCAATGATTCACAAGGATCGAGGAGAAGAGGGAAAAAAGACGCATTTAATTCAATTCAGACTTATGATACCCATATGGAGCATCTTCTGCTCCCCATAATTCCTTCTTCACTCCCGCTTCCCTCCCTCACCCTCCACCAAGCAATCCATGCTTCCAGTTATCTGGAGAAGAAAAATTAAGGATTAATTTGGATCTATGCATAGTGATTTATTTACTTTAATTTGAGTGCATCATACGTAAGAGATACTGTAGACTGCTAATTAAGTTATAAAAACAATAAGAATTTGTAGGAAATCTTGGCTGCATTTCTATGAGTTCTTAATTAGAACCATGGAATTTCCCTATGTGAGGGAAATATCTATACATTCTACTATAAGCACCAGACAACGTTGCAAGGATGAACAAGAGTCATTCCAAAACCAAGAGATCCAGAGATAATCCTATTTAGGACTTGTCAGGGCTGCTCCCCACTCTGGCACTCCAAGTGCAGAAGATGGGGGCCTGCAAGAGACTTTAAATACCTTGCCTCTATAGACTCTGCGTACAAAACTCCCCAGAATCACAGATTCACTGGCTCTGAGAAAAAAACCTTCTGTTCTTTCGATTTACTTTCAGAAGAACACGACTGCAGTGTGGACATAACTCAGGTTTTGTTGGAAAAACAACCATTTTTCTGACAAAATTCTGTAGTTTAGACATACCCTCTGATAATGAATGGGAGGAGAAAGGCATGGATTCACAAGGTGCATCTATACTTCACAATTATTTCAGTATAAGCTATTCCAGAATAGTTAATCCAAAATAGCTTATTTTGAAATAGCACATCTACACTACAGGGAAGCCTCAAAATGAGTCCAAGGCAAGTTTCCCTAATGTATACATACTATCTCAATTTAGAGCCCCAGGAGGTATAACTTAGAATGACCCTGGTGAGGGGCTATTTCAAAATAGCAGAAGTGGAGCTTCTACACATGCCTTATTTCAAAATAGCTATTTCGGAATAGGCATTATTCGTTGTAGAATGACATTTACAGAAGTCAGAATAAGCTGTCCATTATTTAGAAATTAGTTCAAAATAACGGAATGGCTGTGTAGATGCTCGCATAGGTATTTCAGAATAACAGCTGCTATTCCGAAATAGCTTTGCTGTACAGATACATCCTCACTGAGAAGTTTAAATGAAACAACCAAAATAAAGAGAAATTTGCCCATTGCGACTAGATACAGTTTTCCCTGTACTCATGATCCATGACGATCTGTACTTCAAGACCCAGTACACTCCCATGTCCAGTATTTCTTGTAGGCATGGTAATTTTGATTACTGCATCTGCTCCCTCCAGCCTTTAATTTAGGATCTCCTTCAAAGAGAGTAAGCAAGGTATCTAAATACAATTCAGATTTCAACACTGAATCCTCGTTGGTTCTTCTGGCCACCTGCTAACACCCTTGCTAATTACATGAGTTTAGCCCCTTAAGAGGGCTGCATCTAGATGGCAAGCCTCTTTCGAAAGAGGGTCTAGACGACAATCAGAACTTTCTAAAAAGCAAGCTGCTTTTTCGAAAGAGAGCACCCAGGCAGTTGATTTACTTTTGAAAGAACACAGCAACAGTCTAGATGCAGGGGAAGTTTTTTGAAAAAAGGCCACTTTTTTAAAAAAAAACTGTAGTCTAGACACACCCGAGGAACGCTGGCCAGCACATGGTGACTGTCCATCACAGGACTATTTAGATTCACCATGAAAAGGGAACCCTCTGCATATAGATCTTCCTTTTCCCAACTATAGTGCAATCATCAACCTCTGCAATAATATATAGATGCTAATCAATTCTGCACCACATTTGATGTGGCTGGCGCAATAGATTGAATCACTGAATCTGCAGATGATAATGGCGCTTGAATGATGGCTAGATGTCTAAATTTAACTGATGCAGTGCTAGCAAGATTGAGAAAAGCAACCAACGATTTGAGAGTTTATATTTCAGCGTCTTTTCCAAAGGAACGTGTCCAACATTTGTTACATCACTTCACAATTTGGGAGGTTTAGAGCTGAATGAAAAATGTATTGTTTAGTTTATTGACAATTTTAAAAATATATAAGTCTTTAGGACTGAAGCAAACAGCCTAAAACAACAACAACAAAATGAAAAAATTCAGGCCAGGTTAAATGTAACATTTCATCTGACACAATTCTCTTTTGTTTCTTTGTTTGTTTTGATTACAGGAATTACAACACACACAAAGAAGCACTGGATTTACAAAATATCTGTAGGAGGTATGTAAGATTTGTAGTCCTTTAGGTTGGGTATTCACCTGGGTTTGGCAAACCCAAGTTCAAGTCCTTGCTCCAATTACTATTTAATTTCTTAAAAGATGAAACAGTTTCAGTAGTCAAGATTGAAAGAGCCTCACACCAGAATGCGCAGGGGATTCTCCTGAAACATAGGAGGCCTAAATTGAAATCCCTTCAGATAGAAACCAGATCTTTCATTCCCCGAGTGCCCTAACCACTGAGCAAAAAGTCATCAGATGGCAACACTATCCGTCCTCTGTCTGTTCCGTGATTTCAGTCCCACTCAAATAGAAATATTTTGCCAATGTAGAAAGAAACTGGTTCATTTAATTGAAAAATATTTCAATTTTCTGTTTGGAATTATTTGGCAAACCCAATTCAAATTCACAAACAAGTATGGATTCACTAAAACAGCATTTTTCAACAAATAGTATTTTACTTTTTTTTTTCTGAAGAGATTTCACCCAGCTCTAGTCACATTAGAATTCTGGTTGTTCTATGATGCCCAATTAACAGTTGTGATAGTTTTATAATGAGGTCATACAAAAATCATATATACATAATGATTAAAGCATTTTAGTGTTTGCAGTTTCATATATTTAATGAAATTTTAAAGATTTTTGCCCCCCTCTCACAGCACCACCTTAGGGCAGAATTAATGTTGTTACCTATCACTATGCATTTTCATATTTTAAAGTGTTTGGCTAACTTTTAAATTCAACCTCAATTCTAAATTACCTGGATTTATAATTGCTTTGGAGATAATTAGAGAAGTCTTGTAATACTCTTTACACTTAATTTATGATCTTCACTTCACTTCTGGCTTAATAAATTGGGATATTTTTAGTTGTTTGGGTTTTTTTAAATATAGAAAGGCATGTAAAAAAACAGGTGAGAATACAGACTAAAATACTAGCCTTTCCTCACAGGAGATCGGAGTGTCAGTCCTAAACCATTTCCCAGGAGAAAATTAGTTGTATGGTCTCATCCTAGTCACTGCTTTATGTATGTTATTAAATCACAATATGCTCCATCCACATCAGTACATTTTTCAGATTTTGCTCAAGACTGGAAAGATGGGGGTACTGAAGGTCAAGGCAGGAAGTGCATTGGAAGAGCGGTATGAGGAAGCTTATACAACATTTGCTCACATTAAGGCTGTGTGAGGCTAGTGCTATTTAGGTCCATCATAAGCACTAACATTCACTTACGGATTTTTTTTAAATCTTTTTTAAATCTTGCCTCAATAGCTTGGGTAGTGTTGATTTAAAAAAAAAAAAGTTAGCTTAAAAAGATGCTAACCATGGCCACCTCAGCAACTCAAGCCATTAAGGATTTAACCAATTTACAATTGATGTGGACAACTGACTGACCGTGCCTAAGGTCTTAACTTAATTGGGGATGTTGATAACATATTTCTATCAACAGCCATTTATCAACATATTCCCTGATTATGAAGATAATAGTGTGGGGAAAATTAGAGTTGTAGAGTTTTTAATAAACTTCCAGGTGTAATATTAGCCCACATTTTGGAGGCAATACAAAGCATTAATGGTTTGTATTTATTAAACAGGACCTCCATGCTGTAATTTCATGATCATGTGTGCATACTGAAATATAATATATGACCATGCCATAGCCCAGGTTAGGGGTTTTATACCCTTTTCTTTAGAGGCCCTTCCAAAATTCTATAGAAACTCTACCGCCCACAATTGTATCACAACTTTTTGTGATATTCATTTAAACTCACACATAATATAGAAAAAAGAAAAGGATACTATATGTACCAAAAATTAAAAAGAATAGCCAGAATATTATAGTTTTTCTATCTCAGGCTACATCTATACTGCACAGTTATTTGGAATAATCTATTCAAGAACAGTTCTTCCGAAATAGCTTATTTCAAAATAGCACGTCTACACTGCAGGGAAACCTCAAAATTAGTCTGAGGCAGGCTTCCCTAATGTAGACATGCTATCTCGATTTAGAGGAACAACTTAGAATGGCTTTGATGACGGGCTATTTCAAAATAGAAGTAGTGGAGCATCTCCACACCTTATTTAGAAATAGCTATTTTGGAGTAGGTGTTCTTCATAAAATGAGATTTACGGAATTTGGAAAAAGCCATCTGTTATTTCTAAAATATTTCAAAATAACGGAATGGCTGTGTAGATGCTCGCATAATTATTTCGGAATAAAGGCCGTTATTCCAAAATAACTTAGCTGTGTAGACACACCCTCAGTGTGAAACTTGTTGCTGGGCTAAGATGAATAGATCACAAATGTGAATAATTGGGATGGGGATGAGACATAAGTTATCTACATAAGAACAAATCCCCGAATTTTATGATTGCCCCTATAAAACCGATACATCTGGTCAGCTCATGTGGGCCTGAAGCCAAAGCCTGAGCCTTGCTGCCTGGGGCTGATGCTCAGCTTATTTCAGCAGACTCCATGAAACCTGCTCATGGTGCCCCAGACGCCTGTGTGCCCTGTATTGAGAACCACTCCCCGAGTGCTAGTCACTGAAAAAACAGGTTCTGATGTGTATAGATAGGTTTCTATACACAAAATATGATGTCTCAAACAGGAAGCCATTTTTAAGATTAGTGACTGATGTGACCCAGAAGTCCTGCTAGCTATTCTCACTCTCTGCATGCTGCACACTCCCCCTGCTTGTCATGCTTGGCCCAATCACATGACTACTGATTTAATTTATTAGTTCATTGTGGACTTGTTTAGCAACTTAGCATTTGTCCTGCTGAATTGAGTCACTACTCAGTTGATTGTCTGTTTATTGATTTCATTTGCTCAGCTAATTTTTAATCTTTAAACTTTATCCGCTAACTTCTATTCCATTGCTTGCATAATGAGTTTCACTATCTAATTGACTCTCCACCTATCTAACTGATTATACCTCACTCCATTGTCTGTTCAGTAAATTGCTTTACTTATCTACCCCTTATTAATTGATTACTGCCTAATCTTGCTACTGTCTGGTATCTTGTCAGCTGATTCAGTAGCACTAGCTCCATTTTGCCAATACTGGTCTTTGATTTACCATTCCTCCTTTCTTTTCCCCTACTCCTTTTCTCCATTCATCCACATTTCCTGTATTTTCTACTTCCCCTATACATAATGGCTGTGTCTAGGCTGGCCAGCTTTTCTGGAAAAACTTGCCAGCTGTCTAGACTGGCCGCTTGAATTTCTGCAAAAGCACTGACTTCCTACTGTAAGAAATCAGTGCTTCTTGCGGAAATACTATTCTGCTCCCATTCAGGCAAAAGTCCCTTTTGCGCAAAGCTTTTGTGCAAAAGGGCCAGTGTAGACAGCTCAGATTTGTTTTGTGCAAAATAGCCCCGATCGCAAAAATGGCGATCGGGGCTTTTTTGCAGAAAAGCGCATCTAGATTGGCACGGACGCTTTTCCACAAAAAGTGCTTCTGTGGAAAAGCGTCCATGCCAATCTAGACACTCTGTTCCGAAAATGCTTTTAACGGAAAACTTTTCTGTTAAAAGCATTTCTGGAAAATCATGCCAATCTAGACGCAGCCAATATCTCTTGACTCCAGACCATATTCTCATTGGACCTTCAACTTTAGATCAGCTTGACTATTCACCAAAATGAACGCTTGTTTAACTGTATTTTCACTCATTACTGCTTCTTTGCAATTTCTGCTGATTTCCTTCAATGTGGCCAGTTTGATTCTTGCCAATCATCATCATCATTTCTATCATTCCCCAAATTTTACTAACAGTGAAATTCTAGTTTTCAGTTTATAATTATTTGCTTTAATAAAATAGTGTGAAAAGCTCTAGTTGTGCTCAGTTTCCAATCAAGTCATGCCAGCTGAAAATGTGGTTTTTTTCATCCCTGAAAATAACACTGACAAAATAACCCCCCAAAAAGAAATAGCCTTTGGACAATTGGGATATGATAGGCATGCAGACCATAACAGTTGCCATGGTTTATTTTATTTTGTGTGGTCTGGATAAGAGTGTTATTGTAATATTGTGTTAACCTTGTTGGTGATCTTTTCCTTTCTTTTGTTCAAAAATATGACACTGAAGAGTAGCTAGATAGTCAAGTTCCATAGATGTTGAGGTGTGAAGTCTGCAGATGCTATAGCTTTGAGCTAGAGAAAAAAATCAAAGGATTAAAAGAGATAGAACAATTAAGTAAAAAATAGTAATAATGCATTTGAATAGTGCAATTCCTCCCAAAGGATCTCATTACATTTAAGTAGTTTCTTTCATTGAATTCAGGTAATCCATCAATGAAATGCAGTTGAATTGAAACATAACTTTCTGAACACTATATATTCAACACTGCACAGCAATTTAGGAGAGAAAGTAGGACAGATTACTGATCACTTTAGGACAGGAATAATATCACAAACATGGGGATAAGTGTAATCATCCAATTGACATTTAGCAAGGCTAATGTCCGTATCCTTATGAAAAGTGTGATGGGGATATTAATGTCTGCAATTGATTAGAACCTAAGTTTTTCGTATAACTGAAAAACTGCATTGAGCTCCACATATTTTGCAATCTTGACTCTTACATCCCCACAAAACATTTAGCCAACTTGAACTTTCACAATGAACTCTATTTGTTTCACTGTAAACAAAGCATAAATTAATCATCACAGGAAACTTAGGAGTATTTGTCCCATATTCATGGTCCTAAAGCTTTAATTAAGACTGAGAAAGCACAATACTAAAATGTATCAACATTGGACCTGGTGGCCAACCAATGTTCATGATTTATCTATGAAGCTATAGTGAAAAGTTCTGAGCAAGTCAGCTGTAACCCAATGTAACATGCTTGACTGGACCACAACAAAATAAGTAAAAATCACTGAGGGATGAATATTGGTGTCTAAGAAAAGAGGTTACGTGTAAAAGAGTTCCTTAGGGTTTTCTGGATAGAAGGGATCATACAGAAACTTGGGGGAGTGGTGGAGCTATTCTAATGTAGCTACTACTACACAATAGTTGTGGTAAGTGTGTCCATAGAATCATAGAATATTGGAAATGGAAAGGACCCCAAGAGATCAAGTCCAATCCCCTGCCCTCATGGCAGGACCAAGCACTGTCTGTTACTCCCCTTGGGCTAGCCAATGAATAAATTTAGACAAAGGGTGAACTCGGGCAGCACTGAACTTTGTTTGTTAGTACAGATTCTTAATAGTAAGACAGCACTCATACACACACTGCATTCGTTCTGGTAGGTTAGAGGCAGGCTGTAGGCATAGATCGCTTTCAATCTCACAGGTAGCTGGAACACTGGCCAGGTGACAGCTCTTCAGAGGCAGGCCATGAAGGTGATGAAAGTCCTTGGAGAACCCTTCAGATCTGTGGGAGGGCTTTACTTCTTCAGGGCCATCCCCAGGGTTGGCATGATGTTACATCTTGCCCAAGACAAAAGATTTTTCATCTGGCAACTTGTCACGCTAATTTATGCACTTCTGAGCCACTCAGCCAGGCTGCCAGGTGGGAGCAAGTAGCCATTTTGGGTCTGTACTCCCCATGCAGCACAGAGGTGCTGCATGGGGAGCACGGGGCCCAAACGGCCACTTGTGCCGCTTGCTCCCACGTGGCCGCCCAGCTGAGCAGCGCAGAAGTCAGCCAAGTGCCACAGAGGGAGGCAACAGCACCACCCAGAGGGAACATCCAGGGGGTGGGGCTTGGATGAGCATGCATCTCTGACATCAGGAAAGGGCGCCAGATTTAAAAGGAGGAGAGCAGAGCAGACACAGAGGACATGGAGGAGACAGAGAGGAGAATGGGGGAGGCAAAGGACAGTGAAAGAGAGAGAGTGAGAGAGACACAACAGGAAGAGGAGAAGAGAAACACAGAGTGAGAGGCAGGAAGGGGAGAAGAGAAAGAGAGAGAGACGGAGAGAGAGGCAGGAGACGGACAAGAGCTAAGAGAGAGAGAGGGCAAGGCAGTATGAGGAGGAGAGAGAGGCCATTTGCGCTGCTTACTCTTACGCGGCAGCCTGGCTGAGCGGCACAGAAGTCAGCCGAGCACCATGGCAGGAGGCGAAGGGAGGCGGGGAGGTGATGTACACACCCAGGGCGTGGGGCCTGGACAAGAGTGCATACCCAACGGAGACAGAGGAAAGAGAGCGAGAGACCGGAAGCTCAGGAGAGAAGACCAACATGGAAGAGAGACCTGAAAATCCCGTCTTATGACAGGCTAATTGGCTAGTTTCTTAGAAAGCACGGAGCTATAGTATTCCTCTAATGATTTAAGGAAAACAACATCTAATATTTTAATGTTTGTTATTGTTGGAGTTAATGGTTTTTCTCCACTCTGCAGCATTCTCATTCTCTACCCATTATGTTACGGATACACATTTTTGCACTGTAAGTCTTGCTGGAGCACTAGGCATGACTAGCAGAGTGAACCAAAGGCTGTGAAGCAGTGTAGGCCTGGTCTCAGCAAAATAAAAACACATTAGGTATTGGTTAACCTAATTGGCCAAGTAAGCACATTACTGACTAGAGAGGATGATGTAGGAAAAATGCAGAATTCTCAAGTAACTACATAAACGCATCTTAAGAGCTACCTGAAGAAAAGAATGAGATGACTGGATAATAACCAGGGATGTTTTGTTTGAACTAGCAGTTACAAGGGCAAAGGTAGTAACTGATTACGTCTGGAGTGTAATATGTTACTTGTCTGTATCAGTGTACACAAGGAGAAGTCATAGCAGGGGCATCTTTGTCCAGAGGAGAGGACAGCATCCCGGCGTTCTGTCTGAGCTGGCAACATTGTCACGGGCATACAGGTGTTAGTGTGTCTGTATCTCTGATGAGGCACTAGTACCGTGGTTTGTCATCAATAAAACAGGTTGAGTGCTTGACCACCAAACCGAATCTGTGGTTTCTCTTATGAGTAACACTGTGGTTATCTGCTACATTAACATGCTGCACTTTGTGCTAATGAAGCTGACATCAGAGCTCCAAGAACAGTAACTCAGCTATAGCCGCAACCATGTTCTACAGCACTTACAACATGTACCACTTTACTACTATTTTAAACTGATATTTAAGGTACCTAACTATTGTTGTGCATGTTTTCACAGTAATTAAATATATTTTACCCCAAAAACATATACCTGCAAACAGTATGTACTGTTGCCACAATTCTTAATAATGTTCATGAACATCACTTACCACATATTGTCAAGCAATTGATCTAAATATTTATCACTATTTTTATTCTCTGCATTGCAGTTTTCTGTCAATTTCATGTATTATAATTTCAGAAAAATGTAATGGTCTATATTTCTAATGCTACAATAATAGGTTAACGTTTGATCTAGGGAAAATAATAAGCAGGGAAAAGCATTCACCATCACCACTCAGAAAACTGGGTAGAGGATTAATGGACATTACTTGATAAGCATGCATAATGCACAAAGTACATTTAACTCTCAAAGGAATGTCAGTCATGTTTTAGTTTGGATCTCATTCATCTCTTTTCTCTGTTCACTTTAATGAAATAATAAAT
The DNA here is from genome assembly GCF_052426305.1 of Pelodiscus sinensis. Lineage (NCBI taxonomy): Eukaryota > Metazoa > Chordata > Testudines > Trionychidae > Pelodiscus > Pelodiscus sinensis. Next base: position 93,217,891 of record NC_143053.1, read on the forward strand.
GATTGGTTTTCACCTCCATTTACAACATGAATATTTGCCCTAAACAGCTCCAAGGAAGGATGAAATGTATGCTCTTGGGAATGTTTCCAGCTGAAACACTGAAGACTAAAATGTATAGTTTTCCATCTAACAAATAGAGAATTCTAATTTAATACTGTATTGGAAACTCGTATTTACACACCATTATCATCCTTTTTATCTTATTATCTAAGTTTAAATACAGGTTAATACTAGAGCTGGGCAATACATTTGTTGAAAACTTTTGTTTTGGCAAATACTGATGAGTTTTAGGGTTTGCAATATTCTTAGGAAAACTAGATAACATTAAATATCATGGCACATGTTTGTGCAAAATTATTAATTGTATATTCGCGAAGAAGCAATAAAAGATTTGATCATGGTTTTGCATTTGAAAGTGACTTTCTTAGGATTGACTCCAAATGGTATTCCATATCTATCTCTTTTTAGAAATTTATCTTCAGTGCTGCTATTTGTCATGCCTCTCCAGACTCAAAGGATATGCTGACACAGCTAAAGCAATGCATGGGGTAATGTACCTGAGCTAGCCTAAATCTATCTAGTTCAAGCAACAATAGCAGTGAAACAATGCAACATGGGCTTCAGAGCACGTTAGTTGAATACATGTCCTAGGTCTGTGCTGAAGTTTCTGCTGTGCTGTCTTTGGTTCCATGGTTAACAGCATTAGCTAGATTTAAGCTAGCTCAAGTAGGTTAACCCATGCACAGGCCTAGCCATGTAGATTACCCTTTGTATGGTCAGTGGGTCTCCATTAGTGTTTACTGCACAGCCTGCAATGAATTTCAGGCCTGAGCCCTAGAATGTAAACTCTGGGAAAGACTTTTTCTACATGTTGGCACAGTATCTAGTACATCAAAGCTACAATCCCTAATCTAAAAACGAATGTGGGTAGACACAAAATACCAAACCAAAAAGAGTATAAAAAAGTTCATTTTCAAAACAATTTTAACTAATTCAGCTGAATTTTCATTAATTTGTGTTTACAAGGAGCATATCTCCAACTATTATCAAACTCTTTCTGGACAAAAAACAGAACAAAAATGCAGGTATTCCTGCATAACCACTAAAAGCATGTTAGATAGTTGGGATCTGCAGTGTACATCAGTGCAAGCACCAATGGAGCTTTGGTTCTTTGTAGATCAGCAAGACAATGTTGTTAGATCGCCAGATGGAAACAACCTAGAGCACTCTGAGTACACAGATCCAGACACAAAGCCAAAATACAATATTGTCACTTTATAACAGGCTTAATCACACACAACAGTTTGTCCTAATGAATATTCATGAGATACTGATGAACATGAATGATTGATATCCGTGATTCAAAAATGGAGAAGCTTATCTATATGCAAATGTAGTAGCTAGTAGAAAACTACTCATTTTTTTTCTCTTCTTGGCAAAGTTTCTAAACATATCAATGTCAAAACTTAGATCTTTCCTGCAATAACAATTCTGCACTCATAAAAACTGATTATCACTTTTCTCTTTAAACATTTAAATTAGAAACTCCTTAAGATAATTACATGGAGTATATAAAATCTACCATAAATAAAATAAAATCTACCATAAATAAATAATTTAAAAATATTTAGAAAATATGCCACATAAGAGGAAAAACAACTTTTATTACATTATCTTTCATATAGTTTAATTTAATAAAGGAAATATAGGATAATAGAACTTTAATTTACAAATAAAAATGCCATGAATTCATTGTATCAATTGTTTTGTGCATTCGTGAAGATAGTCAGCATACAGAAAAATGAATTTAGTTGGTTTCATGTCCAAAATTCTTCTATGGATCAAAGCACACAAATAAATCTACAGAGCTCTGAACATTTTGCATTAGGATAGATGCCTCATGATTTTGAAAAATATTTAATAAGTATAATAGAGCAAAATTTTTCAGTGCTTTGCATCTTCATTACTTAATCATTCAAATAGCATTTTTTTAAAAAGTACACATATGTATGGCCATACGATCCCTCTAACTAGAAGAGAAAATGAAAGATGCTTGAAGTGTAATGGAAAAATAATAGAGTGCTGGTTTAGTTACATCACCATTTCCTATTTAATAAAAATAGCTTCTGACTTCTCCTGCCAATGTGGTCTCCCTAATCAATACTATAAAATGTTGCTGAATAAGACACAATGAAGTACTAATTGGGGAAATAATGCCCACTTATTCCATTTTTGAAATACATTTCTATAAATATTCACAAGCATATTTATATGAGGTGAGGAAGCTTATGGTAGAAAAGTCAATAAAATAAAGAACATCAGGATTAATTTAAAAAAACCTCTTTTTAAGCACAGTATTAGACCAAACTCGTATATACTAATATTACTGATTGGAACCTTAGTTCATTGAGTGTAGAGTGCACCACCTCAGAATGTTGGAAGGGGTATGTTTATTTGGGTATTACCTTCAAATCTAAGGTTTGGGTTACACTAGTAGTTTAGATCAAATTTAGTGATATAAGGTCGATTTTCTAAATAGTCCACACTATCAAGGCTGTTCCATCAGCTGTAAGAGCCTCTGAAATAGATTTTGGTACTACAGATTTTCATAGGGAATAATGAAAAATCCAGTTTTTCTTAGTTGAATTTATGGTAATATAGACCCAGTATTGAGAAAGTTGAGGTTCTTGGCCTCTGAGAGGCATCCCACAGTGCCCTGTTCTGACCAGAACTTGCTCTCCAGATTATTAGGAGACGCCCCGAAAAAATTTGTGCCAGCATAAAGGAAATGTTGTGCTCGCTGAGGTCTAATCTTGTTAGTAAACTCCTCAACCTTCCTTTTAAATACCCAAAAGTGCATCATTCTCAAAGTCGACAACAATCTCCTTAATGGGGACACGCGACTTCTGACGACATTGAATTCTTGTGCACAGTGGGGACATGGACCTTCGACTTTGCAAAATCAGGTGACAAGAAATCAACCTTAATATATTTGACCTTATCTTGTAATGAAGGTAAGGCTTAACAAATCTAAACCCATGTACCCCATTTAATCTTCTGTTATCTCCAACCTGAAGTTCTCAGTCCTTCCCAAATTGGGCCCTGACAACAGCATGCATGTTGAAATAAACAGCTAAAGTAAATCAGTGTATCAGTGAAGTTAATTTGATGGTACTTTATATCAGCTAATGGTCTGGTCTAAAGAGCAGAGAACTGGAGAAGATGAACCCCTCCTCATTCATGAAGTAGGTGCTGAAGGAATTGACAGCATATTTCAATTCCAAGCCTATGCAAAGGTTCTTTCTTCTTGATTTATATAGTCAGTTACTTGACCCTTCTGGATAATTATAAAATACATTCAAGAGACCAAGTAACCAATGTCAGTCAGGTTTATTGCTCTGAGCCAGCAATAAATAGATCCTGTAAAATACTACTTTCTGGGAAGCCTTTCATGTATCATTCTTAAATTCATGTTACATACAAGATATTCTCCCAGAGTTATACCTTTTAAAGCTGCATTTTGAAGCCCTACCTCTTTACAAATGAATTTTACTGTGTACATCATCTGAAACTAGATTTAACCAATTAGCTTTCTAATTTGTTTTTCTGGTACCATGGTCTATCCCTTATCTCCTTGTTGTAAACACATGTATTCCAGGCCCCAAAGGCATTTCCTATGTTTGTATTAGGGTAGAACAATCATCTGTCTTGTCCTTTTCTATGGGTCATTCCTACTGGCCTATGAGAGTAACTTTTTATTTACTGCTATGGTAATGCAGTCACCTGCGCTGTTTTTGACAGCTCCATCAGTGAATGCAAGGAGTTATAAGACAATTAGCATAAGTGAGCAGGATTATATAAAAAAACCCATAGACTATCTTAGGCTATATAACTGCTATAATATTTATGGTTATTGCAATTTGTCATTAATATATAGCACAGATAATACACATTATTAATATATGTATATATGCCAGACAGTGTGTATTTGTCAATTTATCCTTCACAAATATAGGCAAACCTCTGATGTTGTAAAGGAGGAAATCAACCCTCTTTCACTCTGAGGTCTGGAAGAGGGATGATGAATAGAAGCATATATGATTATTGGTTAAGCTTCTGTGTTTGCAACCCACATGCCAACTGATGGTCAGAATAGTGGTATGAATAAAAAATACCTACATCAATTTGATGTCCAAAATTTTTTGCAAAGATAGGTCTTTGAGGCTAAAACTATTTAAGCATCTTTCTAGTAAAAAGCAGATCTATGCAAACCTTTCCTTTCTGTCTCCATGCAAGAAAGTCACAAAAGAAATTTTAAGATTCTCCCAGAGAAGAGTTTTATATCTATCAGATGAATGGCATTTACTGTGTGCAGTGCTCCAAGGGTCTTTACCAGAGTAATGACAGCACTTGTTCAACTCCAAAGGTCTCTAGGAATAAAATTGCTTATTTATTTAGAGGAGACTGCAGCAGAGGCAGGGAAATCCATAAGACATGCCTCAGCCACATTATTTAATGAAAGCACTGGCATTTCTAAGCAAACATTAAAAATAATCTATTTTGATGCCTTCTCCCTATTTAGACTCATTGGGGCTTAGATTACTAGTTCTATATTGTCTTTTCCTAAATTGTGGATTAACAACAGGTATAACGTCAATCCTTTCTGTTACTCTAACTTCTTTAGAACAAAACTTCTGAAAAAAAATTTCTAGTCTGATTTTTTAAGTGCTGTTCCTAGGAGTTCCCACAGGAAACTCCATCATTAAATCTAGCCTCATGCCTTGTGAAGGTTTTACATTAGCTTCCCAGATGAGTGAGCATTGTTGTCTTTGCAGCCCCTGTGACAAAGGTAGACTGAGATATTAGATACTAGAGATCCCAGCAGTCTTATCAGGAAGGATAGGTTAGGGTATCTTGCAGACAGCAGCTCCCCAACTACTATACTAAAGTGTCTTTCTAGAGCAAGTTATAGGGGAAACAATTCAAATGCACAATAAACTCGTGTATAAGAATATGGAAGTTCTGTCAGAGCAAGAAATTCATCAAACAGTCCATAATATAAATAGGATGAAAAATATGATAACTCATGCCTGATCTTAGTAAAAAATCTGTGGAAGGAAGCGTTGCTGGTCACAACATGCATCTCAAACTGTGTCAGTGGTAACAAGAGATATGTTCATTAGCCTTTGCAGATGCAAAACTCGCTCAGAGTTCCACATATTTCCATGCTAAAAGTCACCAAAAAGCTGAGAAATAATTCTAATCCTGTTGTCTGTTCCCCAGTTTCTGTATTTACTTAATTCTTCCTAATATATTTAAAGCATGCTGTCAAAATTACAAAGGACAGACCTGAGAGATGCTTCTCAAGTCATCCCTGCTAACCATTGAACATGACTTTACTCAACACTGCAGCTCTTAAAATGCTTTCTATAAAGGCCTGGGAATGTTGGGCAAAATAACCCACTTTTAAGGACAGAGACAGGTTGGCAGTGAAAGAGTCTCTGATGACTATTATTAAGGTGATCCACAGCTAGGGAATTGTTTCAGATAGCAGTTTTTCAGTATTGGATTATTGAATCTCTGCTTTCTAATAAAAGCAGGCTGGGGGAAAAAATCTGTTCACTAACAACAATAGCTGGCAAGCCCTACTGTAGCATACAAAGTTTTGCTGCAAAATCAACCTGTAGACTATATGTAAAATGGTCATGCAGAGGTTCAAAGAAATTTATTTGAGAGCCAATGACCCATGGAGGAATAACGCTAATGACTATTAATTCCTCTGCCAAGGTCAACTAAAATTCAGAGTAAATATCATCTCATTCCATCTTACACATAGAAGATAGGTGCTACCATAGAACATAAATTGAATATGAATTAATCATATGATGAACTGGTGAAAAAGACTGATGTCCTAATAATTAATAAGAGTTGAATGTTTGAGATGAAAGATAATAGTTTTATTCTAATTGGCCCTGGTGAGGCCTCACCAGTGCCAATTGGAGTATGTCACATTTGAAGAAAGATGCAGACAAATTGCAGGGAGTCCAGAGTGAAGAATGAAAAAGGATTAAAGAAATTAGAAAACTTGACCTGTGAGGAAAAGTTAAAATTACTGGTCTTGAGAAAAGACTGGGGTTAGGATGGACCTGAAAGCAACCTTCAAATATGCTATAGGCTGTTATCAATACACTGAAGGTAGGGGAACCAGTAATAGCCTTAATCTGCAGCATGGGAGCTTTAGGTTAACTACATGGGCACCAGGTGAAAGCCCAGCTAGGGAAGGCCAAGTCCCACATCTTCCACCGGAGGCCCCACTCCTGAAGTCAAGCCCCACCCACTCTCAGCCTGATCCTACCTGGCCACGTGAAGAGCCAGGACAGTGTGATGTGTCCCTGTCCTGGCCCTCACCAGTGGCAGATGAAAGCCAGGCTGCCACCTTGTGGCCCCAACACCCCTGGTGACTGAACTTCTGAGCTGGGCCTTCCCAGGGGCCAGGCAGAGCTGGGTTGCCATGCCATGGTCCCAGCATTCCCTGGGGACTGGGTGGAGCTGGGCTGCCACACCGCGGTTCCAGCCTTCCCTGGTGATGGCCCCAGGCTTAGGCAGTCGGGCATGTAAGCAGTTTTGGGAAGGCTGTGCTTTCCTTTGCCTACATTACCAACCACCCATGGTTAAATACAAGGGAAAAATATTCTAGCTGTAAGGGCAGTTAACTACTGTAATAAGCTACCAATGGATGGCATGGAATTCCAATCATGGGAAGTTTTTAATATCATGCTAGACATACACCTATGATGCATAGCCTAGGTCTATTTGGTCCCGCCTCAGTGCCAGGGGGCTGAATTTGATTAATTCCCAGAGTCCCTTCCAGACCTGCATTTCTATTTATGAAAATCCAGCAATACTGTCCCCAAAAGTGATTTTGTTCAGTGATAAAAGGGTTGGTGTACACACATAGGTGTGAAACGTGTAGATCCTTTCAAGGCCGTCATGCCTAAGCATGACAGCTTCAGCTGAGATAGCCACAGTTCTTACTTCAGCGCCTTGATCATGAGACAAAGCCATCAAATATTACTGGCAATACTCCTGAGACTCATAGGAGATATCTCCCACTAAAAAAAGTCTTTGCCTTTGAAATTAGAAAATACTATCCTTGGTTTTCGCAACAAATTATTCTGTGTTTCTCCACCTATTGTAATTCTCATATACATATATAATGTCAGATTTTCCCTTCCTGTATGTGTGTGTATGTGTGTGTTGAGAGAGCCTATGAAAATCTTACTTGTTTGAAATTAAGGGAGAGAGGGTAAGTTACAACTGGAAAAAAAAGAATAGGTTCAGGGTTCTTTGTTTGACAATATGCCCAAAGAAGAAAACTTAGCATATAGAAATCATGTGGCAGAGACCCATTCCTATAGATAGAAGATTGTAAAAGAAACTATGCTTCTCCTTTGTACGTCTCACATATTGACTGAAACAAATAATCAATTGTTTGACTATGCTTCTTTTTTGTTCCTAAAAATGTTCAAGAGACCCAATAAACTAAGCAAATTTATTGTTGTAAGATAAAACAGTATACTAAGAAAAAGAGACAGGGAGAACTCCCCCTTCTGAGTAGCCTATCCCAGCACATTTACCTAGCATAGAAAGGTGAATTTTGAAGATATGCATGTCAGATAGAAGTATTTATAATATTGTTTTACAGATTACTAAAATCCAACTATCAGTTTGTAACAGCTCCATAGCTTCTTGTTTTGTTCTGTATTTTTCTTATCTCTGCTTGGGCACTACCGAGTTGGGCATAGAGATACATCCCAACCTTTACTAGGGTACATCATTTACCTGTCTTGTCTTGGATGGGTGTCGCAATTTCTATTGTGAGATACTTGACATGGGTGAATGGAATGTAGCGAGAGCATAATACATTCAATCACAGTAAAACTCCATTGGTCTGGCATCCAATGCTTTGGCACTTCTGATGGTCTGGCACCATCGGGAACCCAGAAGTGCTCCGGGCAGCCAGACAATTGGAGCTGCTCTGCATCCAGCTTCCCCAATTCAGCAGCTGAATCGGGGAAGCCGGGGGCAGAGAAGCTGGGGTGCTACCGGGTTGGTACCGTAGCGCTGCCCCTCAGGGCTGTGGGACCAACCCGGCAGCACCTCAGCTGCTCTTGGGGACACCTAGGGCAGAGCACCTGGAGTGCTGCCGGGTTGGTCCCGCAGCACCGAGGGGTGGCGCTACGGGACCAACCTGGGACCAACCCAGCTGCTCTGCCCTGGGCTTCCTGGAGTCAGCTGCTGATCAGTTTCAGCAGCGGCTGACTTGGGGATGCCTGGGACAGAGCAGCTGGGGTGCTGCCAGGTTGGTCCCTTAGCACCGAGGAGCAGCACTACAGGACCAACCTGGCAGCACCCCAGCTGCTCTGCCCAGGGGTCCCGATTCAGCCGCTGCTGAAACTGACCAGCAGCGGCTGAATCGGGGACGCCTGGGGCAGAGCCAGACTGTCGGAAGGGGGGCTATGAGGGGTCTGGGATGGCATTCCCTCCCGCCACCCCAGACCCCTCATAGCCCCCCCTTCTGATAGTCCGGCATATCTGATAAACTGGCACCCCCGGATCCTAAAGGTGCTGGATTATCGGAAGTTTACTGTAATATAACTTCCTAATGTGTGTACATATGCACACTCACATGCTATCTCTCTAAATTCTCTGCACACAATGCCTATTAGTGTGGTATGTACTGCACCTAAAATATGTATTGGCTAAAACCCGGAATTCTGTACCTCTTGTTATTATCAAAAGCTATTTTAGTTTTTTCCTCAATGGAGCTCAATCTCTCCCATTCTTCAATATATACAGGCAGTCCCCAGGTTACGTACACGATAGGGACTGTAGGTTTGTTCTTAAGTTGAATTTGTATGAAAGTCGGAACTGGTACATATTATAGGGGAAACTCTAGCCAAACATTTCTCCAGAGCTCAGTTTTATTCTCCCATACCTCACTTCCCTCAGTCCTTTATTCTCAAGCTGAGGTGTCTGCTGAGAAAAGCCGCTCCATGTCTCCCTGGTCTGCTGGGGGGAAGCAGCAAGTGTGGGGTTGCCTCACCCCATTTGTAAGTAGGGATCCGATGTAAGTTGGATCCATGTAACCCGGGGACTGCCTGTACTCAGCTTCACTGAATAATTGAGATATAAAGGTAAGAGCTAGTTATTAAGGAGATCACATGCAGATGACTTTGCTTGACTAATGTGAATCTCAGATGTGCAACAGTGTGTGACAAAAGAATGCTCTGTCCTCAAAGGATATATCTAGCATAAAATATGTAATAAAGTTCAACTAATAGCTTACACTAATTTGCGTGACCAGTTATACTATCAACCAGGCATTTTAGATCCACATACTGGCCTTAATCCATGCATGAAATTCCTCATTTATATAAATGGGAATTATACTCACAGAAGGAGGCCCTTTATGGCTTTTATTTTTTATGAAAATCATTAAAGATTTCTTCAAATGCACCATTACAGACTTGCCTTCTATTGCATGAAGAAAATTTGTGTCCTAAGTGATCTGTTATCCAAGTGAACTTCTTAACTGCTGCCTGAACCACATAACTTTTTCCAACACTGTATTGTCTGTGCAAGCTGAACAGTCATAAAACAGCCACTATGCTTCCTTCTCCAGAGAACTTTCCATCTAGTTTAGACGTGTGTATGCAACATCAGGAGTTAGCATAAGAAAGAAGTCTTGAAGAGGTCATCAAGGAACGATGTTGAAGTTTGAAGAATAAGTGATCTGAAAAAGAAGGAGGTCACTTATTGCACAAGAAGAAAAAAAGATTCTTGCACATAAATATAAAAAGATGAAAGGAAATGGCACAGTTATGAAGGAGGTAATGCAGGAGCAAAGGGAAGAGGGAAAGTAGGAAAAAGTAAGAAAAGAGATGATCTTTTGCAGAGTAAGATACTCATCCTGGTACAAATCCCCTAAACCATTCAGGCTACTTGATTGAAATTAATTTCCAAATTTTTGAAAATATTAATCAACATATTAATCAATTAAGCTGATTAATCAATTTATTAATAAATGCATCTACTAGAACATAAGGATTCTAAGGTAAAATTTACCCCAGGAACAAGGTCAACACAAGCCCCAAATATACATCTTCAGTCCTGCTTATGATTGATTTTGGAGGACTTATGTAGAGCACACTTGTATTCACCTTTTGCACACGTGTATTTCCCTATTAGTGACCATAAAATGTGAGATCTATTTTGCCATTATTTTATTTAAAAATTCTGATGTTTTTCAGGGGGAGGAATTATTGTAAGTTGTAATATGTTCCCCATTTTAACTTTGTTAAAATACTGCATTTAATTAGTCTACATCATGAAATAATGATTTTTAAAGTGTATTACTATAAGTTGCTTCTGAGATACAAATGCATTAAGAAGCACTAGGAAGGAATAAATAAGAATTTGTGAATATAGGTAACTTAAAAGATTTCAGAAAATGACTATCTTGATTTTTCTTTTATATTTATTTGATGCTTCACATACTGTAGACACTAAGTTTTATTCTGAGAAATGTTTTGCAATTGGCTTAGAAACTAGTAAAAGATGTGCTAAGAAACCATCACCCTAACTGTTCTAAATTGGTCTGCAGAAGAAAAAGACTGATAGGTGGCAGAGGAATGAGATAACCAAATATACTTGCCAATTACCCATAAAAGCTGCTTTTATTCCTATTTTTATTATGGTCAAAAGGTTGAAACTCATCATTTCTAAGAGGTAATTTGGGCTGTACAGTGTAAATGGCTTTTCAAGGTACATATGCTATCACACAATTAATGACTCGAATATGTTGTATGCATGGAATATTTGACAGGCTTATTTTCAATTTTGAAACAGAATTAAAAATTATATCCTTTATAAGACACTGAAAATGCCCCCTTTTTTCCCCCTGTAAAGGTACCAGGGCAAACGGACTTGCAATAGAAAGGGCAAAGATTTATAATTTAATGAAGTAGCATGAGAAGGAAATAATGTTGATTACCATTATCTTGTTTTTTTAATTTTTAAACTTTTATTTCTGCTTTTTATTATTGCTACAAGTGCATATAGTTATGACTGGATAAATTTACTTTAAGGCACTGTACAGGCAGTCCCCGAGTTACGCGGATCCGACTTATGTTGGATCCACACTTACGAATGGGGCTTTCTCGCCCCAGAGCTCGCAGGCAGCGGGACTGCCCAGAGTGCAGCGGTCCCGCCACCTCGACCTCTGGGGCGAGAAAAACTGCTCCGGGTGCCCCTGGTCTACTGGAGACCGTCTCCAGCAGACCAGGGACACCTGGAGCAAAGCTGGGGAGGCGGAGGGGTCCCACGCCTCTGAGGCTTTGCTGCGGCTTTGCTCCCGGTGTCCCCGGTGTGCTGGAGATGGTCCCCAGCAGACCAGAGGCACCGGGAGCAAAGCCGCAGCGGCGGCGGGTCCCGCACCTCTGAGGCTTTGCACACTAGCTGCGCCCCCCCTCCCCCCAGCAGACCAGGCTTTTGTTGTGGACCCTGGGGTAGAGCAGCTGGGGTGCTGCTGGGTTGGTCCTGCAGGGAACTACCTGGCAGCCCAGCTGTTCTGTCCCAGGCTCGAGATTCAGCCGCTGTTGAAACCGATCAGTGGCTGATTCCAGGAGCAATTCTGCCTCCAGCTTCCTGTAGTCAGCTCCTGGTCAGTTTCAGCAGCAGCGGCTGAATCTGGAGCCAGTTCCGACTTACATACAAATTCAACTTAAGAACAAACCTATAGTCCCTATCTTGTACGTAACCCGGGGACTGCCTGTAATCTATATAAAAGCAAAACTAAATTCTGTTTAAGTTTAGATAGCTACATTTAGAATTTAACTATATTGTTTTTTTAAAATCGGTGTACAACATAATGTCTCAGTGATACAGTGAATAAGCATCCATAGAAAAGCTAATCAGCAAAAGGCTTCTGGCAAGCAGGCAGGTAGGTATAAAAGGCAGCATACAACTTGAGTAAATCACTGATTTAACACCTCTTCTTTCCTTGTGTTTGCCCTGGTATATTAGTCTGCCATGGGCCTGTCTTTAAATAGAGCTATGAATCCTTTAAAAGGAATGTCAGAATAATATGATTTTAATTTTTTAAATGTTGGCTTGATCCTCTTCTCATTTAATAAAATGGAGACTCTCTTGTTGACACGAATGAAGCAGGAGTAGCACTTAGGGCCTAAATCATCTTGGTTTTGTACCCAGAAACTCTTACTGAACCATCAGGGATTGTAAATGAAAAAGCAGTGGAAGATCAAATTGTCAGTTACCTTCTTTATTTAATACCGAAATTCAGTAAATAGTTTAGTACTAGTTATCACATCTGTGCATTTATATTAAAATAGCACTTCAGAATTACTTAAGCACAAAAACTTTAATTCTTCAAGTGCTGGTCCCTCCGTGCAGTCCATTGCAGCTACAAATCCAATCCATGCACCTGAGGAAGAAATTCTTGCAAGTAGTGTACAATTACCCTGCTCTTCTCCTTTGCCATACCAAAAATGTGTGTATGGGGAAGAGGAGGAGAATGACTGATTGCTTCTCCAGTTCTCTCTTACCTCTGCATGGCTTGAGCTGAAATACCTGTGGTCAGAGCTGATCCTTTCTCTTCTTTCTGAATATATTCCAATGTATATATTATTTTAGTTTTTTTTCCCCCTTGTGTTTCTAATGAGTGTTTTGATCATTTCAATTAGTTGATCTTAGGGTTCCCACAACTGGGAACCTCCCTGTCTTTGGACTTATATTATGCCCAGGATAATGGGCTTCAAAAAACTGCCTTGACTCCTTTTTGGTCAGCAATGATTCCAGTGCTGCCTCTGCTACTTTGGAGAGGCTGATGGCTGTGCTAAGATCAGTGGCACTGCTTCCCCCTTCATCCCCCCCCAGCAGAACATGGCAGATTTGAGAGCTTCAGCATTGCAAGCACCTTATGGAGTGGGCAATGAGGTCCAAGTCAGAGGAGAATCCTTCCTGTACATAGATCAGAGTCAGCAAAGAGAGTGACCCCAGGAAGAAGTCTGACTCTGGAGTGAAGAGGGGCAGAGGGCCCCATCATGAGAGTAGGGGACACACTCACAAACATCAATGGATCCCTTGCAGGACACTCTAAAACAGGGGTTGGCAATAATTTTTGACAGGGGGCCACTCCAAGATTTTGGAGTCGTCAAGGGCAGTACTCTTCCATGGTATTAATGGAGGAGATGAGGGGTCTGTAATGGAGGTTGGGGGCAGAAGGGAACTTGAGATAAGGGACTAGGGTGCAGGAGGGAGACTGGAGTCTGAGAGGGAATTGGGATGAAGCAGGCGATTGTGACCTAGGGCAGGGGACTAGCATGCAGGGGTTTGGGATGTGATGTAGGGTAGGAGGATATTATGATCTGGGACAGGAAATTGGGGTGCCAAATCTGGGAGGGAATGTTGGTGTAAGAGGAGGACAGAGAGTTTGGGTATGTTGAGTGTGTGTGTGGGGGGGAGAACGGAGGGTTGGGGCAGGAAAGGGCTGGGGTGCAAGAAGCAGGCTGTGGCCAAGAGACTGACTTGTCAGCTGCCAAACTAACCTGCCTGCCTGCAGAGCTTAAAATGTTTCCCAGCCTGCCTGCCTGCTTGCCAGGCCATGTGCTTAATGAATAACTGATCCCAAGAGAGGGGGTGTGATTCTACTTGGCTGGACTTTTACTCCAACAAGCCAGAATTTCTGCCAGAACCCGGCCAATGGGAATGTGCTGGAGGTGGGGCGGCTCCTGAAACGTCTCCCCTCCCCTCCAGTTTTAAAACAGAAATGGAGCCCTGCAGCCATGCTTCTGTATGGCATGTGGGGCTGTGGGGCAAGCTGGGGAGCCTGCCTAGGGCTCTCCCCTCCTCCGTGGGCCAGATCCGGTGGCTTGACGGGCTGTATTCGGCCCGCGGATGGTATTTTGCCTAGGCCTGCTCTAAGAGAAGAGATTCCTCCCCAAACCAGTCCAAGTTAGGTGAGCCTTTACCCCTAAAGCACAAGATTTATGCTCTCCTAAGTCTAATGGGTACATTCAAAAGACTCATAGGACACTTTGATACCAGCAACTTCAGTGGCACCTAAAATGAAACACTCCAGCTTCCCCTTTAGCAAGGGAATTCAGCCCAGACCAGGGAATCAAGAATCTGCTAGAAATAGCCTTGGCCACATAGACAGGAACTTCCTCATCAGGACCAGTTGCATCCAACGCCTTGAGGACCATCACACCCCAACTTCATATTCTCTGTACTGGGGCCTTTAGGCATATTACCTCAAATCTGTTCATTTATCAGGGATGCTTTTTTCCTCTACCCTCCAAAGGGTCAGTTTGAACCACCTAAGTCCATGAAGTAAGGGGAAGATAGTATTGCTGATTACAATAGAAAGTCTGCAACTCAATGGGATGCTTATGCCAGATACTCCATCTTTCATGATCATAAACAATTCCAGGAGCTGTTACAAACTGTGACAGAAGAACTGCAAACCTCCTTGAAGGGTGTCCAGGATTCTTAGCATGCTGCAACTTATGTGCAGTACTCTGGTTAGACCTCAAGTAAACTAGATCTGGCAAGGGCTGTGTGATACTCACCAGTAACCTGCATCTCTACACGTCCTTAGTTGGAATTAATGTTTGAGTGCTGTGTGTAGTCGCGGACAGTTAGTTTAAATCCCGGGCTTCATTTGCAACTTCGAATGCCTACATTAGCCTCCCTAGTTCGAACTAGGGAGCTAGTGTAAACATACCTGAAGGGAGCAGAGAAGTGAGAATTTGTCCTGGCTATGGAAGTAAAGTTCACCTTGCCCCAAACTCCTTGTTGGTCTAAGTGCTCCACATCCTCCATTAGTTATCTCTTTTTAAAGCTATACAGTCTCAATCTTTGTAATTTCTCCTTGTATAGAAGTTTCCCTTCTTCTTTGCCATCAAATGAATAAATGAATGTGAGGTCTTTGTGGTCAATTCACCATGAACAATATTCCATAAGGATAAAGTCTTTATACAACTACACCCAAAAGTCATTCCTAATTTCATATAAACCAGTCAATTCACTTACCTGGTCAAAGCCCCACACATGTAGTGAGGAGTAAAGATTTCATTCCCTTTTCTCTCAGGGTACAACTACATAGTAGCATGCATCTCAAAATAAGCTACACAATTTCAGCTACACAGCACTAATTTTGAAATAAATCGCTATGCCAGCATGCAACGAGGTTTATAGGAAGCCAGAATAAGAAGCCCATTAGTCTGAATTTATTTCAAAATAACAGGCGTGCTATTAAGATATGCAGAATGCTATTTTGGGATAACAGACATTATCCTGAAATAGCACTGGGGTGTAGACGTACCATCAGTGAACTTCAGCACTCCACCCAAAGAAAACGAAACCAAGCAGGATGTCATCCAGACCATCCATTGCCATAAGAAAACAAGTATCTAAGTTGATCTGTTGCTGTATCCTAATCTGCTATCAGTTGACATAGATCCCATCTCTACACAGGGAAAGGGCTGACTTTGCAAGGGTCCAAACAACCTCACTTTTAAGAGATACCTCAGTTACCCATTTGCAGTGCAGGTATGTGGAACTTCAGATGCACCTTAACAAGGCATTATGCCGTGGTCCAGGACTCCACCAGTCTTGGAGCCATCTGCACCGTTGCATGCTCTTGCTCTCTGAATATTTCCATGCACCCACAATGGAATGCAGATTAGGACCAGCATTTGAAGAAGAAAAGTTGCTCACCTAATTGCAATTGAAGATGAGTACTCTCTATCTGTACTCTACCACCCACGCACTTCCCCTCTGCTTTGTATCAGGACTAGATTCACAGTAGAGAAAGAACTGGAGAGAACCTCTGTCTGTCCCACTCCTTGCATCCTAGTTAGTGCGAAGCAAGAGGAGAACAGGGATGGGACACAAGCAAACAAGGATGTCACTTGCAAAGATTCTCTGGTCTTAGGCATATGGAACACTTGTGTATTCAGACTGCAATACAGACAGGGCCCACCCATGTCAAAGAACGCCAGTTACAATACAGTAGCTTTCCTTTACAACTTAAAAAAAAATACTTAGCATTTAAACAGAAATTTTCACTTGAAGATTTCATAATGCTTTGCAAAAATTAATGTTTACGCCTAGAACCCTCCTGTGAGATAGGAGGTGCTCAATATATTTTGAAAATGAATACATTGAGATACAAAGAGACTTAAGTTACCTACCTGAAGTCTCACAGGCAAAATTCAGGCCTGTTTTGGAGACCAAGACCTGACTAGTATACCATCTAATTTTTTTCCATCTAAATGCAGAATAAATTTTGTTCAGTTCACTAGAGCATGTGTGAACGTGCACCATCAGTAGAAACACATGATGCTGGCTACTGCCAGCTTTGGGTATTCTGCTAATCTGAGCCACATGTGAATCCCTCCTGTGTGATAAGAACACTACACCTGATCTTTTAGCCCCATTTAGCCTTGATGTGATACTTAGAATTTCTTGCTAGCCCTTACTCACAATATGAAAGTGGTAGAAGAGAAAAAGGGATCCTGGCTAGACTGTAAACACCATTAGATCCATTCTTTAGATTAATCTAAATTTATTTGGCAACTACAGTACTTTTTTAATGACTAATTTTCTCATAAATATTGGAAGACATATAAATTACATGTTCATTCTAATAAGTTCAGCCAACCTGCACATTTATGGGTTATACTCTTTGTAACTTTACCAAGGATCTATGATATACATCCAGTAAGATGGCATATAACATAATATGAATTTTTCCATTTAGTTAAGACCAATGGTATTGAATTTATGA
The DNA here is from genome assembly GCF_052426305.1 of Pelodiscus sinensis. NCBI lineage: Eukaryota > Metazoa > Chordata > Testudines > Trionychidae > Pelodiscus > Pelodiscus sinensis. The sequence goes on from NC_143053.1 coordinate 93,234,764, forward strand.
GTTGCACCCTCAGAATTCTCTCAATGTTCAATACCCAGAAGATAGAAGTACATATATTTAAATGCTTCTTGGACATCATCATTTCTACTGTTGATCATGAAAAGGAAATGCATGCACACAATAAAGCTAATGTCTGCATTAAATCAATAAAAAAGAAAATGAATATATCTAAACAATTATTTAAAAAAACTAAGCTAGTGTAATAATAAGTATGTCATATCTTCATAACAATAATCTATAGTCAACTTCTCTGGGAAAATTATCTTGGGAATTAGTAGGATAAGTATCAAAATGTCAGGCAGATATCGCCTCTGGTGGTAATAAAACTTGTATGTCTTCTAGTTAACTGTCCTTGATGTGCTTCATTGAACATATTTCATTTTACTGTCAGCATTAAATTTGTCTCTAAGCACATCTCATTCCAATAAAATGGTTATAAACCAATTTGTATAATAGAACAGTAATTTCAATGCACATTCAGAATTATAATACATATTTTAATACTATTATACCTGTTGCTCTAAAACTTACCAGTTAATTTTCTCTTCACAGTTCAAGCAAGTTCACAGGATTCATCGGGGAAAACATAGAAGAGCCTGGTGATTTATGACCTAACCTATACCCAGAAGGATCACTAAAGGACTTCAACTAGGATTTGAGTTGAGCTAGTTGAAGTAGAATATTTAATATTTGAGTTTGATGGATTAAAATATAATATTAAACATAAGGATAATGTAATTTTATACTTTACAATAATGTAAAAGATTTAGTAAGTAGAAGAGAGACCGTGCATTTCCCTCATCTTAGCAAAGCTATTCAAATACTGCTTTGAAACACAGTCTTTAGAGCTCATATCTAGGTCGCTCACTAAGTCCAAGATGGTTACTGTAGCCTATAGATGGATGAACTCCACACATTCTGCAGTACAATTCCCCATATTATCCAAAATACCATTTTCACTTTATAGTGTAAGTTGGTACTTAGGTTGATAGAATCATAATGAAAAGTCTCAGAGGGGTAGCCATGTTAGTCTGTAACTTTAAAAACAACTTAAAAAAACCCAAGTAGTACTGTGGCACTTTAGCCCTGGTCTACACTAGGACTTTATTTCAAAATAACCATGCCAAGGTCAAATTTGTAAGCAGAGTTTCTACACTACCAAGCCCGTTATTTCAAAACAATGGGATGTGGAATTTAAAATCCATACTCCTGCTTTTCATCAGTAGTAATGCTAATTCCAAAATAGTTATTTTGATATAATGGTAGTGTGGATGCTCCTGTGCTGTTATTTCAAAATAATTACTCCCCAGAGTCATTTGAACTAATTACTCCCCAGAGTTTCCTAGGGATCTAAGTACAAGGTAGTATATCCACATTAACAAAGCCTGCCTCGGACTAATTTCAAATTGCTAGTTTGAATTTTTAAGTCAAATTTAGTAATTTTGTAATACTTTCCTGTGTACATATGGCCTTAGAGACTAACAAAAATATATGTATAGTATCATGAGCTGTCATGGGAAAAACCTACCTCTTCAGATGAGATGATCCAGATGATTCTGGATCTGTCGGTAATTTTTTCAATTGTGAACAAGTTTCTTTGTCTCATGTACTTACCATTTAGAAAAAAAGAGTCTTTATTTTTTTAATGTCATATAATTTCATGCAGGTTATTGTACTTCTTGCTAAACATTGACATAATTTAAACACTTGTAAAAAATTAACCAAAACATATAAAATATATCCTAAACCATATTATACATGTAGGAATAAAATACATTATGCATGCTGTACTTGACTACCCACTCTTGCACTTCAGACTCCAAACTCATCAAAAAAAGTTCCCATTGTGGTCATTATGCTATGTTTACACAGAAGTATTATTTCAGAATAAGCTATTCTGGAAGAGATATTCTGGAATAATTTATTTCAAAATAACACGTCTATACATAAAATGCATTTTGAAATAGCACTTAGCTATTTTGAAATAGCATGTCCATGCTAATTGGATGCTGAATCACATCCCCCTTAAAGGGACCCCCCTGGGACAGCTATTTCTCAGGTTTTCCTGCTTGCTTGCCTGCCTCTTGGAGGGACAGCAAAGCATTTTCTCTTCTTGATCTGGTTGCCCTGACTCAGGACACCACAGCACTCTCTGCTATGGAGCAGAAGCTGCCTCCAGGCAATCTTCAGCTCTTGGAGCTTTTGCTGAAAGTCATGCTCTGCAGCAACCCAAACCCCAGGGCTTCTTGGAATCCCTCCTCATGTATGTGGGGGAGCAGCTACAGGATCTGGACGCTGCCTGCCATGGTCTGGATGCTGTGCCCCACCGCATCTGGCTTCTGGACACCAGTGCAGACTGATGGGACCACAACGTTCTGGAGTGCTGGAGAGACCAACAATGATTCCAGAATTTTCAAATTAAGAAGGGCACCTTCCTCGAGCTGTGTGAGTGGCTTGCCCCTAACCTGAGATGACATGCACATGAGGCCCGCCATTGCCCTCCAGAAGCATGCCACCATTGCCTCTGGAAACTCTTCATGCTAGACAGCTACTGATCTGTGAGGAACCAGTTCGGCATGGGGAAGATCGACTGTTGAGGCCCTGCTAATGCAGATATGGCATTCTCAGTCTATTGTCCCAGGAGAGAGGTGTGGAATGAGGGATTGGGCTTCCTGGGGTAAACAGGTAGGGGTTGTTCTGTCCTGCCTGCACAAAGCCCTGCCTGGGATGGCCATGATTGCAGGGGTTTGTTCCTGGTGCGTCAAGGGGAGGGGACTAAAAGGAGGGAGGAGAGTGAACTCTCAGGTGCCCTGCCACCCCTGTGATTCTCAGTTTGTCTCCTTCTGCAGGTGGTCAGGATGATCAACAGCACCCTGATGCACAGAGTCATCCACCTGGCAGATGTGGATGCCATCATCGAGGGGTTTGGCACCCTGGGCTTCCCCAACTGAGGGGGAGGTGGGGTGCTATCGACGGGACACACATCCCTATCCATGCCCCAGACCACTGGATCTCAATGTACATTAACTGCAAGAGATACTTTTTGATTGTCCTGTGACTGACCAAGGGGGCCAGTTTATGGACATAAATGTTGGGTGGTCAGGGAAAGCACATGATGCACATGTGTTCAGGAACTCTAGTATCTGCCAGAAGCTACAAGTTGGGACTTTCTTCCCTGACTGTCACATCAGGGTCAGGGACATGGACATGCCTGTGTGCCTGGTTAGGGATGCGGCCTATCTCCTGCAGCCATGGCTCATGAAGCCATACACCGGCCACCTCAACTTCTCATGAAAGGCATTTAATGCCAGGCTGAGCGGAGCTTCCATGTTGGCCAAGGGTGCCTTTGGCCACCTGAAGGCACATTTTAGATGCTTCCTCACCTGCCTGGACCTCAGAGAGCACAACATCTAACGTGGTGGCTGCATGCTGTGTCTTGTACAACATGTATGAAAGGAAGGGGGAGGCCTTCCTGCCAGAATGGAGGGTGGAGACAGATCGCTTAGGCAGTGCCTACAAGCAGCTGTGCATGGATGCCATTCGGCAAGCTCATCAGGGGGCTGTGCACATCTTGGAATCCCTGAGGGAGAGCTTCTCCCCAAAGAAGCAGTGACACTGTTCCCTGGTCTGCCACAGTCGGGACTTGTGCTTCACTCCTCACTGCTGTCCCTCCACTTTCCCCTCCCTTCCCCCTATTCCTGATGAAAAAATAAACACACCTTTTTTTTGGCAAAACTTAACTTTCTTTATTTTATATAACTGGGGACAGAGAGGGGAAAGAGCCTGGGAAAGGGGAAGAGAGAAGGTAGAAGAAGAGTGTGTGGAGAATCTGAGAGGAGGGAAGAGGAAACTGGGAGGGGGGAGGAGAGACTCAGGGCTTGGGCTGGGAGTGGCACTAGCCTCTCTGGACCCCACCACCAAAGGTGCAAGGGCCTTGGCATCCATGGAGAGGTGTGGGGGGGTGTGGTGACGGAGAAGCAGGGAAAGGAAGTGGGAGGAGCAGCAATAGCTGGAGAGGGAGCAGAGGCTAGAGTGGGAGGAGGCAGCACGCTCTGCAGCAGGTTGTGCACATCACTGCACAGGGAGCAACCCTGAGTAAGCAGCTCCTGTGAGCTCTCCCGCTGTAGCTGCCAGTCCTCCTCCACCCAGCAGTTGATGGTACTATCCAAGGATTGCAGTGCCGCTAGGTGCTGTCACTGGTATTCATCCCCTGGATGTGCATGCCTGTGGAAGCCTCCGGTGTGGGAGGATGTTCTGGCTGCCCTCCACTTGCAGCTGGTCTGGTTGTACAGAACAAAGATGGCCACATGCCCATGAGTGGTGTTAGGCCCTAGAAAAAAAATAGGCTTAGTGCAGTTATGCTAAAGCAAATGTAACAAAGGTTTCTGGGTAGTCCCTGGGCAGAACTGGAGATAGGTTCAAGCAGGGACGCACCCTACACGCTTGCTCAAGTTGGCAAAATGAGATAAGCAAGAAGCTGCATTTTTGTACCTGCTGTGATGAGGAACAGTTTGTTTTGAGAACTGATAAGGAGACTCCCTGTTTCTGCTCTCCCCGTTTGTTCCAAACTCCCTGTTTATGTTCTCCTTTGGCCATAACGAACTGTCTCCTTATTGCCCAGTACCTGTCTTTTGGGCTGATAAGAAATTGCTGATGCATTATGAATTGCTTAAGGCCATGATGTATAGTTGGCCAGGTATGCATGGGTATTAGAGGTTTCTAACTAATAAAGGGGGGTTGGTTGCTTGGGCGAATAGTCTATGACGCGACGGAACTGTCTATATAAGCCTACCTGTTAATGAAATCGGGGCTGGTTCTCTTTGGAGACGGGCCACTCTCTATTGTTGTGTGCACCATTCAATAAAGAGCTTGTGATTGGATCTTGCTGGTGTTGCCTGTCTCTTTGCAGTCAGACAACGAACAGAGGCCGTCCGGGTTCGAGTCCCCGACAGTGGCATGACACATGCTCCCACGTGCACAGGTGGCTGTGTGATCTGTGCCCCCGGCGAGGACAATGGTGGGCATCTACACTCCAGAGTTTATAACTACTGGGAGGAAAGGACTGCCCCACCCCCTAGGATGTGGTCCAGCTCCGGGGCTCTGCCTTGTATCGGGAGCTGCCTTCCTTGGCCCTGGCCAGAGCCTGGCAGAGCTCCTTGACCTCAATCTGTACATGTTCCTGGGTGCGGATGTGGCCTTTGCACCCAAGGCTATCTGCCATGCAGCCATAGACATCCGCATTCCTGTGTCTGGTGCAGAGATCCTGGAGGTTTGTCTTATCCCTGCAAACCTCAATAAAGTCCAGGACCTCTGCACCAGATCAGGAAGGTGCATGTTGCTTGCAGCCCCTGGCAGGCTCCTGGGAGCTGGCTGAATGCTCCAAGGGAGCAGTGAAGGGCTGGCTAACACCATCTGTCTGGCTCATCTCAGGCCGAAATGCAGTCAGCGACAGTTGCAGGTGGCTCAGGAATGTCAGGCCTGCTGCGAGCCACAAACCCTGCCTGCAGAGGCTGAAGCTTTAAGGGCTCCAGAGGAGGGCAGGGGATAGAATTTTCCAGTGTGTAGCCAGAGCGGCCACCGGGCACCCTGGGAAGGGCTGGAGGCCCCTATTTTGATTTAGTCCCTATTCCCTGTGCACACAGCGCCTATTCCGAAATAGCTATTCCTTGTAGAATGAGGTTTACAGAACTCAAAATAAGCTGTACACTATTTCAAAATAATTTCAAAATAGCGGTTTGACTGTGTAGATGCTCGCAAAGTTATTTTGGAATAGCGGTCATTATTGTGAAATAACTTTGCTGTGTAGACATACCCTAACTCATTTGGCAGTTGTTTCTTTTTCACTGTTCTATTCCCCGAGGCTATATAAACAATTTTTGCTTCTCTGCTCCCCACCAGAAATCCACATAACATCGGTATAAAAATGTATCCATGCTTTGTATAAAGGACTTAGCAAGGTTCCAAACTTTTAAATTGCTTATTTCTTGCATTCATCCAACAGAGTCAATAGTATCTGTCTCATTGGCATAGACAAAGCTATGTCTCTAGTGCCTAAATGTACTATTTCAAAGAAAGTATGCTCAGACACGAATAAAATTAATTTTTTCAGGGCTGGGACTTGAAGGAGAAACAACAATAAAAATAATTAACACCATAGTTTGTTTATGTACTTCTGTCCCCCGATGTGCTTTATAATAAACAAATACAGGGCTTGTCTATATAGAAACACTAAGGAAAATTAATCCAATTAACTAAAGGTGTCCGTTTAACGTGAATTAGATAAACTGTATTAAATTCCTGAGTAGACATTCTCATTTATAATTACAGTGGCCTTGATTTGATTTATCTTAATCTGAATTAAGGCAATTTTAATTCTGAATGAGAATGTCCATACAGGGATTTAATGCAGTTTAACTAATCCACTTTAAATCCAAATATTGTATTTAGTTAATTGAGTTTTTTCTGTGTAGTCAAGTTCATATTAACCTTCCTGTCCTGGTAGAACAACACAACCCCTTAAATACTGGCTGACACAATCCATATGAAGTGGGGTACTCAGAAAAGTTGTCAAAAATATAGGCTACATTCAGACAGTGTAAATCAGCATGGCTCCTTTGTCTGATATGGAACCATTCTTATTTATATCAGTTAAGAATGGCTCACAATGCATTATTGGCAAAGGCTAGATAGTGAGTGATGAAATACCTGTAGTAAATTTCTCCACCTCCTGGTAAGTTTGAATCCCCTTGTGTTTAGCTGCATTTGATTATCAGTTTGTATTTACATTTTTATCTTCTACAGAACATTTAAATAAGCAAATAAATTATATAAGTACAAAGCAAAGATAATTTATTTCAGTAGTGCAATATTACAGAATACAGGCATCTATTTATATTTTTCCACACTATTTGAATGCATCTTCTGTTTACATTTACTATGATATTTGTTAGAAGATGACTTTACTGTTCTGACTTCAAGTTGGCAGAAGATGAACTTTAGTAGCTAAGAGACACAGAGTGCTGTAGGCAAAGTAAATACAAATATTTGAGATATTAACAATATAAGAAACAATTATCAAGTCCTATTTTCTTTTCATCCAAACTGAATTCCTCTCTAGGGTGGTCTTTAATTAGGTCTTTACTGACCATACTGTTTTAGCTCTGAAATTTTGCCTCATAGGAATTCTGCACCTTAATGATTGTTAGAGGGTGAAAAAGAAAAACCATAATAAAAATGAACAAACAAAACTCCCACATTTCCACCAGCTATCTTAAATATGTTCATATTTTCTTCAACTCAATGTTAATGATCATTTTAAGATGTTTATTTTATAAAATTATGTTTAGACATTTCATAGATAAAGAATAATTATATTATCTCTCATGTTATGACATTGTTTATTTGCTTCCAATTTCTGAAGAACAGTTTAATGAGATGTCTGCACTTGTCATAAGCTCACAGATTGCTAAGCTTCTGTCTTGCCCTTCAAACCTGATGGTTTCAATTCCTGGCTTGTCTAAAAATATGCTTCGCATCAGGGTAGTGATTGAACAAGATCCTTATTATCTAAAAGCTGCTCTTCCGACGACTATGACTCTGGTTCAAACCTTATTAATATTGATTAGAGTTTTCCATTATCTCCAATGGGCTGTGGATAAGTCCTAATATTAATTGGAATTGTCTTATCTAGAACTGGGATATAATGTAGCAAGAATGGTTTTAAATGAAAACCCAGTTTTCCATCAAAATATTTTTTCTGTGGAAAAATATACATTTTCCACAGAAGAGTTACATATATCATCACAATATTCATTCTGCCTATGTGGAAGGCAGCGTCCAGACTATCACACTGAGCCGACAAACAGCTGATCAGCTGTTTGTCGGCTCAGTGTGGCAGCCATGTAAATTTAAATGAAGCGGCGATTATTTAAATCGCCGCTTCATTTTACTATGTCCGGTAGCCTAATCTACATGCCTCTGTCACCAGAGGCATGTAGTCTAGACGTACCCAAAGAAAACATTGTCCTCACTCTGAGTTTGTAAGCAACAAGTAGCCAGAGGCAGTTTTATTACGAGCTGCAGCAAGGGAAAAACTGGTTCGGACGGGGGGGATCTTCGAATACAAGCAATTATGAAGCAGTTTATATACTGTCTATTAGATATAACAACAACAATTAGTCTCCTTCCCATTACAAACACCAATGACTAACAGTTATTTAGTTCCACCCAGATGCTCCTTATCTCAAGGTCTCTGCCAGAGTCCTCATTCTATCCTTATCTCCGTATAGAGGCAAGAGGCAAAGACAGCGTCTAATTACAGATCTCGCATTGTCAGGCCACAGACTTAGCCTGACTCTTGCTCTCTTGTTAACAAGACCAAGACGGCTGCACACAAATTCCCTTATTCCCTTTTCCTGCTTCCACACTAGCCTCCAAAATATTTGGCCTGAAAACCAAAACATTCTGACTCAAAAATGGTGTCATAACATATACTCCCATTCTCTTCAGTGCACACAGAGATGGATTTTGTAAGATACTCTCTCATCAATGGGTTACACGTGCACTCTTGAGCCCCAGTAGTACTGTTCCAGCAGCTCACTTTATTTCAGCTGTATAGAGATACTGTGGCAATCTATATCCAGACACCCCAGGGGGAGAACAAAATACTCTGAGGGAATTCTGTGCCAAAAATTAAAAATTCTGTGCAAATTATTTTAAAATTCTGCAAAATTCTGCATATTTTTACCAAAATAATGCAATATAAATAAACTGTTTGCAATTATTTGGTAATTTGTATAAAGCTACAATACAATGGATGGAGAATGGAAGTGGGGAGCATTGGAGGACATCAGTAAACCCCTCTAGAATGTAATAGAAATGTAGCTAGTATTGACTCTCGATTTAATCAACAAATGCATGCAAATATATACATCATAGGCAACAGAAGAGCAAGTATGGGCTGCGGACTCAAACTCACAATTTATACTGACTACTGAACATCTCTAAAATGTGCACATGGAGCCCATTTTGATAGAAAATTTTTTTAGTCCAAAAATTTAGACCACTTCTAATCTCTAAAACACCACACGCCTTTAGAAGGCCATGTCTGGCAATCTAAAGAAGCTTTAAAATGTTTTCATCTTTTTTATATTCCAGTGGGAATTCACTAAAAACAATCAGAACAATTCAGTAAGCAAGCACGATGCTATATTCTGCTCTGCCTGAGGGAACAGAGCCAGTCTCACACTTACTAGGGATGTAAGTGACTAGTCAGGAGTACCTCACAACATGTCTTCATATATTCAAGGCAGGGAAAAGGACTATCTCCACAAACTAGATATTCTTCAAGCATCACAGCATTGTCCAGCCCAGGAAATAATGATGAGGCATCATCAAAACAAATGGGAACATCTAGAAACTAAAAAGACATTTAATCTTTTTAAACTGACAAAGGAGGGAGCTTCTTGCTCCCACTTCTATCATCTGTAGAGACTGAAAAACAAAACAAAACCCTGCAAACCGTATTAAAATGGGAGGGCTTTGAAGTGAATTCCATTCAGAATTTATTTTACAAAAGGTGGGAGACTGAATAATGGAACCTCCCTAAAGTTCAGGGTGTGAACTGAGAAACCATGCAAAGGCAATAAGTAACTTGTATTGCAAAAGGAATGATCTAATATGGAAGTGGAAAGACTGGAATTGCATTTTTGTATTTATTTTCTGTGTAACTTGTATGTGTTTGCTCTCTCCTACTATGAGATCTCAGAGTCTTTTCTTTCAAATAAACCTTTTGTTTGTTTTTATGCCAATCAAGTCTCTGCTGGGTGAAATGTGTGCCAGCATGAACAGTTAACTAAGAGGAGAGTTTTACACTTTGTGGGGTAACAAAAATAGAGGGGAATAATCTTGTCAGGTATTTAACAACTCAGGGATGATGGTTTTGGGAGACTCAAAACTGGAAGGACTGTTGAGATGAGCCTGCGAGGAGTAAAGAGGCTGGTGAAAGACAGGGTTAGACCTCATGCTTGTGAGCAGGCTACTATTATCAGGCATCTGGGCCATTGCAGCACTAAATTAAGATAGGAGAGGTTGTGGTACAACCCCTTACTGGCCTGAGGTATTTTTTTTTCTGTGCTTGGGTCCTATCACTACATGAGGGCCTGAATTGCTCTCCTGTAGCAAGTATCAAAACCATATCTAACACATTCAAAAAGCCATATTAAAGTTATATATTAACCGCCATTAATTTCTGAACATGCATTTTATTTTATTCCTAACTGGTCATGTGAAATTATATCATTTTTGACAGCAAGTGCCTCTCATAAGTTCTCATAATTATACAGGTACAGTACTGTGAGATAAAAAATAATTTGTCTGTGTCTGCTGGTACAAGAAGCGTAAATTAAATTTACCCACCAGGTTTTATAGTGCTAGAGAAGCTATTGTTCAAAAATCTATAGTTTTCAGTCTCCCACATATTAAGGTATTCCTAGAACATGTTATTTCTAAACTAATAACACTGATGGGAACTTCCTTTTCAACTCTCAAGGGGGCCAAAAAGCAGATTTCAGAACTGCAGAGAAAACATAAAAACAAAAATCAAACCAAAAAGTCCAGCTAAAAAAAAAAAAAAGGTCCTACTCTCCTGTTCTCCACACTAGAGACTATACCTTAAATTGAGATCTTCCACTGATGTGGGTTGATATAACTCCACTAAAGCCAATGGATCTATGCCAATTTATACTACTTGAGGCTCCTCAAATTCTATTTCTTTTTGGTCTGCTGCAGACTTGGGGATGTCTACATTTCACAGTTTTTAGCAATATGGATCTGTCAACACTGTTGCTAAAAGTTAGGCAGTGTAAATACTACAAATGGTCTGTAGCACTTTATAAACTAACAAAATATGTAGATGGTATCATGAGCTTTCGTGGGCACAGCTCACTTCCTCAGATGACCGGAGTTATGAGTAGGGGATTTGAAAATTCAAAATAAATAGGAGAATAAATACTGTTTGTCCAGACTTTTGCTGACAAAAAAACCTTTCACCCCCTATAAAGTGTTTGTACTCCTGCTGAAAAAACACTGTTTACACTAGTGATAGAAATGTAGCCATGTTAGATTGGGACTTTTCAGCTTAGAAAAGAGGAGATGGAGGGGGGATATGATAGAGGTCTATAAAAGCATGAGTGGGGTGGAGAGGGTGCATACAGAAAAGTTCTTCATTAGTTCCCACAATAGAAGGACTAGGGGACACCAAAGGAAAGGAATGGGTAGCAGGCTTCAAACTAGTAACAGAAAGTTCTTCTTCACAAAGCAAATAGTCAACCTGTGGAACTCCTTGCTGAAGGAGGCTGTGAAGGCTAGAACTAGAACAGAGTTTAAAGAGAAGTGAGATAAAGTGATGGAGGTTGGGTCCATGGAGTGGTATTAGCCAGGGGGTAGGAGTTGTGTCCCTGCCCGAAGTTTGTGGAAGGCTGGAGAGGGATGGCACGAGACAAATGGCTTGGTCACGGTCTTCGGTCCATCCCCTCCAGGGTACCCTAGGGTTGGCCGCTGTTGGCAGACAGGCTACTGGGCTGGATGGACCTTTGGTCTGACCCAGTACGGTCATTCTAAGCTCAGGATCGGGGGTCTCAGTGGACCACCTTGATTTTCACGCAAACCTGCTCCTGGGTGGCCAGGCTGGCAGATCTCCTGCCCTAGACGGCCGCTTTACTGTGCCTAGTGTGGAGGTCGTGGACGAGGTCCACAATGTCTGCACTGGACCAGGCGGGTGCCCACCTCTTGCGGTCCTGGGCAAGCTCCCGGGAGCCGCCAGCCTGGTCCCGGGAAGAGGGGGAGCATCGGGTGGCTGGCTCGAGCCGTGGACCGTAGCTGCCAGGACCGTAGCCAGCCCGTGCCCCTTTAAGGGGTCCGGGGCCGGGGAGGGGGGCAATAGAGTTTCCCTGGTGTTGGCCAGAGTGGCCACCAGGGAAAGCTGGGGAGGGCTTGCCTCCCACTAGTTCGAATTAAGGGGGTACACACCCCTTAATTCGAACTAGTAAGTTCGAACTAGGCTTAGTCCTCGTAAAATGAGGTTTACCTTGTTAGAACTAAGCGCTCCGCTAGTTCGAATTAAATTCGAACTAGCAGAGCGCTAGTGTAGCGCCTATCAAAGTTAATTCGAACTAACGTCCGTTAGTTCGAATTAACTTCGTAGTTTAGACATACCATTATTGGATCTAACCGAGGGTATCAGCAGAGTGAATATGTGGACAAAGCTGGCAATGGGGTTTGTTGCAAGGGAAGGTTCCAGGGTTGGTATTAGTTTTTGTGGTATGTCCTGTGGTTGTTGGTAAGAATCATCTTGAGGTTAGGTGGTTGTCTACAGGAGACTATGGGTCCATCTCCCAGAGCCTCTAGGAGTTTAGTATCCTGTTCCAGTATAGGTTGTACTTTATTGACAATGTGTTGGACAGGTTTAAGTTGGGGGCTGTAGGTGATGGCAAGTGGTGTTCTATTGTTGGTTTTCTTGGGTGTGTCTTGAAGTAGATGGTTTTTAGGTATTCGTCTGGCTCTTTCAATTGTTTTTTTTATTTCTCCAGGTGGGTAGTTGAGGTTTATAAATTCTTGGTAGAGATCCTGAAGTTTCTGGTCTCTGTCAGTGGGATTAGAGCAGATGAGGTTGTATCGAAGGGCTTGGCTATAGATGATGGATCGTATGGTGTTTTCTGGATGGGAGCTGGAGGCATGTAGTAACTGTATGAGTCGGTGGGTTTTCTGCAGAGAGTGGTGTCTAATTTTCCATTGCTGATTTGTACTGTGGTGTCCAGGAAATGGCTCTCTCGTGTAGAATGGTCCAGGCTGAGATTGATGGTGGGGTGTAGGTTGTTAAAATCTCTGTGGAATGTCTCCAATGTTTCTTGGCCATGCGTCCAGATCATAAATATGTCATCAATGTAGCGTAAGTAGAGAAGCGGTAAATGGGGACGGGAGCTGAGGAACGTAAATGGGGACGTTGTTCTAAGTCAGCCATAAAGATGTTAGCGTACTGTGGGGCCATCCGTGTACCCATGGCTGTGCCGCTGATCTGGAGGTATAAGTTGTTCTCAAACTGGAAATAATTGTGGGTGAGAACAAAGTTACATAGGTCTACTGTCAGACTGGCAGTGGTGTCCTCTGGGATAGTGTTTCTAATTGCTTGTAATCTGTCTTCATGTGGGATATTGGTCCTGTTTACAGTTTACACTAGTACTTGCCACAGCAAAGCTTTTGCCATTTTGGGGTGGAGAGTTAAACATGTGTGAATAACAAAAGCATTCTCACTCAATTACCAGTGTCACAAAACCTGAAAGTGGGAAGATAAAGTTTAAGGACCCTAACAGGTAATTGCTTAAATTAATTTAACTAATCTGCAGTCCCTATCCATAGCTATTAACATTAAAAGAAAGGAAAGAGCAGATTTCTGAGGCGTCCAACCATTTAGACAAACAAGTTCACTCTATATTTTCACTTTGCAAGTAATGTATAAACATCTCAGTTTTATTTTACAATTATGCATAAAGATATAGAATCAATTTTCAAAGGGCTTTTCTTGTCTTTCGAACCTTGATTATGGCAGAAGATATCTGACCAAAATCACAGCCTAATGTTGTATTCCATATCCCAAAGTCCCGCAGACAGAGTTGGTAAATTCACACAAGCAAACCAATCAAAAGATAAAAATAATCCTGTATCTGTTATCTCAAACAGATCTTCACAACAATTGTAAATAAAGCTGAGGGAAATGACAGAATGAAGAAAGCATTTCAAATACTGCAGAAATGCACTATGAACCTAGCAAACTCTAATGTGTGATTTCATCATAATTAGAATTACATAAAACTTTGCACTAACCTTCCCACATAGGGAAAGAATGAAGACATTTCTTCTGAATGGTTGTGAACAGTTTGCAGAACCTTATATCTGAATTTAATTCATATCAAGTCAGTGTGGGTCTCCAATGACCCTTCTTCTACAAGCCTATCTGAATTTAAATCCTTGTTGAAATTCAACAACATACAAGCTTATACTGCCACCATACAACCTCACCATACTCTTGTTCAAATCACTCCCAAGATTTTTCTCTCTTCTTCTTTATTCTGTGCAAGTGCTTCACTATATAATAATCAAAATCACACTTCTACAAATGTTTAATAAATAACATGTGTGGGGTGTGTGTGTTGGGAGCGGGGGGGGGGGGGGAGGAGAAATCCACTAGTGAAGAAATTCAGATACGGAGAGAAAAAAGCTTCAAAACAGCTGCCACATGGAAACCAAATGAACATCAGGTTGACTTTACTAACTCTCCTTTCCATTTAAGTCTTTAATTCTTATTTTCATGGGAATGAAATCAATTCATGCCTTTGCACTAGTTCACAAAAAACTTACCATATCTTGAAAAATTAAAAAATATCAAATCATTTTCTATCCATGCGCCTAATTAAAATTAAAGATTTAACAATACCTTATCCTCCAGTCATTTAAAAGTTGTTTGAGAGATTCAAAAACATAACACAGTTTCAACTTAATTCCATTCTGTATCACTTTCGAACATTAATTATAATTCACAAAAACAGAAAATTTCTGTGAAGAAGGAATACTGATGAGTTCTTTTCTGATTCATTGATGACTAATGATACAGAGAGTACAGATATATTCAGTCAGACTGATAGGAATGGAAATTATCCCATTTTATTGTCCTTGCAAAACCTTAGCATTTGGGGCTTTTCATATTTAAACTCATTTTATTTGTCTGATTTGTCCTGATGCCAGAAGTGGCATAGAGAGACAGACTAATGACAATGGCTGGATTTATTATATCTGCAAGACACAGATAATTCTGTCTGTGTATGTGTTAATGACAGCGGTGTTTCTGAGTGCACAGAGAATAAAAAACATGGGTTTTTAGCATTACTATGTGTTTTCAAGGTTTGGGAGATTTTTTTTCCTGCAGAAGTTTAAACATTTCAATGTTGTCAATTTAATCTGATTACAGTTTCTATAATCTGAATGGGTCTAGAGCATTCATTTAAATTTGACTAGAGAGAGCAGCTGACTGGCAGTGGAGTCTGATGAGCATTTGCTAGCAGAGCTAGTTTAAGTAGCTGAATGAGAAATTGGAGTTGGTAATTCAGAACTGAAATTATATCCCATTTGAGCCACGTCAAATCTACCATTGGCAGCTATGCAGTTTGTTAAATCTCATAAGCCATTTCTTGTAAAAGAAATATTCATAGAGACTGAGATTTCAGTTCAGCTAATACCAACAAATTAAAGAACAAGAACGTCATAGCATTTATTGGTAAGGATGCTCATGCTCCACCAAGTAAGGGTTGTGACATTTGCCACTGCTTCAGACCACTCCTCTGTCAGAAAGTCACCTTATGCTGAAGCAAATTAACATAAAAAATTCTCAAACATCCAAACTTGGCAAGGAAATAAGCTCTTCCAGTCCCTGTATCGATAATGCTCAATTTCTCAGCAGGTTCTCCCCCATGGCCCACCCTTCTCCTGGGCAGTAGAATTTACAGATGAGGGTATTACTCCATTTCAACAGAGCTGGGTTCAGCAACCTGTCTCCAAACTATTTAAAGAAAAGCAGTGGGAAAGGGCATACATTTTCCAGATATGCTCCAGAGCACAGCTGCCATATGTAATATTAAAGGGGTATTGAGATTATCTTTCAGGCTATGTCTGCACTACAGGGCTATGTCTACACTGCAGGCTTCTTGAGCAAGAACCTTTTTGCAGAAGAGATCTTCCGCAAAAAGTTCTTGCACAAGATAGCATCCACACCAGTGTTTTTTAAACTTTTTAAGACCGAGGGACATCAAACAATTTTTTTTATGAGGAACACGGAGGATTTTTTTTGAGCCCCCTCCTCCCGCAAAGAAAAGGTTGGGGGGAAAGTTATTGAGGAAAAAAAGGGTTAGAGTAAAGTTATTGAGGAGGAAAAAAAGGTCGCCTGCCCGTTTAAAGGTGGCCATTTTGAATTCTGCTGTTCTCTATGGCGCATCTCTGACTGCCTCGTGGCACACCCCAGTATGCTACGGAACACAATTTAAGAAATACTGGTCCACACTGTATAGACGCTCTTCAGCAAGAAAGCTCTGATTGATGGCCATTCTGTTAATGGCAGAGTACCCGTACTTTTTTCCAATAGTCTATTTTTGTTCAAGAAAACCCTACTTACCTTCCACACTCACCTTTTTGCACAAGATCTCTTACTCAAAAAGGCTTATTCCTCATAGAAAGAGGAATAATTCTTGCACAAAAAGCCCTTTCTTCTTATGATGCATTTACTTGCCCAAAAACATGCTTGTAGAGTGGACACCCCGTGAGCTTTGTGCAAAAATGGCTGTTTTTGTGCAAAAAACCTCTGCAGTATAGACATAGCTCAGACTTCTTGCACAAGAAACTTTTCATGGAAGAAATCTTCCACAAAAACTTCTTGCACAAGAGTGCACCAGCACTGAAAAAGCATATCAAAAAACGATGCGCTTTTGCGCAAGAGAGTATCCAGACTGCATGGATGCTCTCTTGAAAGGAAACTCTGATTGCTATTTACAGAATGGCCACCAGGGCACCTGTGCTTTTTTCGATTGCCTCTTTTTGCACAAAAAAACCCAGTTGCACGTCCATACACACCTTTTTGTGCAAGAGTTCTTGCACTAAAAGGAGTTATTCCTCATAGGAGGAGGAATACCTACATTGCAAAAACCCCTCTGTTCTTTTGATTTTACTTATGCAAAAAAGCACTTGAGGTGTGAACACTCCACGAGTTTTTGTGGAAAAACTGAAGTGTAGACCTAGCCTCAGAGATAAACAACTGAGACATATTTCTATTGGCCAGAGGTGCAAAAGTAAAGGTAGGGTTTTTTTTTTTAATTGAAGAGTGTGACAGGGAGCTTGCCCTGCACTGGCCCTTTAAGAGAAAAAACCCAGCCCTGAGTAAGAGCTTGGAGCCCTCACTCACAGGAAGACATCAGCTAGAGGGAGGAGTTTAGTGAGTCAACAAGCTAATTCCCAGAGCAACCAGCTGGAGGCGCCATGGTGGTGAGCCCTTTGTCCTTCACAGATTCACTAACTCTGAGTACCTCCATTATACAAATTATTACTGGATCTCTGGGTCATATCATTACTGAGCCTTCTGTCAAAAGGGATGCTAAATATTTTCATTTTCACGTGATTCAAGAGATATTTACCATTAGTGAAAAGCAGGGCCTCTGCATGCCCCAGATGAATGCCCATAATCTTTCTTCGCACACAAAAAGGCCCTTATATAACCCATAGATTAAAGTCTTCAATCTCATTGCCCATTAAGCATAAAACATCTTGACGGCATTTCAGGTTAGTTTTCACATCTGTTTCATTCAACAAAAGCTTTTTAAAAAAATCAGGTTGCTGTGCAGATGACCCAATCCTTCCATCCTTCTGTTCTGGGTCATCAGATTTGCCTACCTCATAGGAACTATTGATTCTACCCATCTCGCTATTATTCTTTGTGTTGTCAGGGAGTGTCATCGTAAAACAGGCCAACAGAAAATTGTGTGGTGAGGTTATCTTCACCGTCACTGAGCACCAATTCTATAATAGCCCTGTAAGGGTAACAATTGTTGCTTTGCCAGCTTACATCCAGCTGACTAACAATAAAAGTCAGAGTAATTCACCTAGCTTTCTTCTTACCCCCACTGAGAGTGATTCTGGCTTCTTTTATAATCTTACAACAAAGTTACAGATTTTTTTTTAAAGCCACATAATCTCTGTAATTTCCTGCTACAAAAAATTGGTGGTGGGGGGGAGGACGTGCCTCTGTAATGACACATCATGATGGTATCTTCCTGCAGATGCTTTTCTTGACACAGGTTTGTGTAGGGGTGATTTGGCATACGTTTAGTTCAGACTTGCTGCACTCTTCAGATCCACAGTGAACAAAAGCCAAGTTGATGGGAATATTTTTCCTTAAGAGGTAGAGATAGTTTCCTTTTTCTCCCAAGCTTCCTTTTGGTCTTTTGGTTATGAGTAACCTTGCATGAAAAAACCCTTTCTTTTAAAGGGTTTTGGGGAACCCATGTGCCAAATTCTCATTGACCTTCTTTTAATAAACGTCAGCCCCAATCCATCCTGTCTTGCTGAATTACCCAGCTTCTCTAGTACAGTTTGGGAGACATAGTTTATGTCTCTGGCTATACCAGCTGCTTTTATGGGGGGAAGGAGTGTTAATAATCTCTAACCTCTTCCTTAAAAGTGGTACAGCTTTTTGAAAGAGGCTATGGAATATTTTGCCCATGCCAGCCCTGTATATCAGAGGGCCTCTTGATACACTGCAAGAGCACATCCAGCCTGTACAGGGTGGGGTCCCTGTAATTTTTTTAGGGTCACCATAGCACTTTGCTTTTTAAAAACCCCTGCTCTCTTCAGGAGTGCAGATGCAGTTTGAGGGTAACCTTGCCAATGAGAGATTTCTGATCTGGGCCATCTTTATTTCAGTTCAGATGGCGTCAATTTAGTGTTTATTGACAGGGAAGTAATGTGGCTTATCATATGTGGCTTATCATATGTGATGGTGACAAACTTGTTCTTCCTTCCATGGATGGGGCTGCAGTACAACTGTGGTATTGAAGAGTCCCCCACAAACTGCTTTCGACAACATCTGTGTATAGCTACAAGGAACTGAACTCCCCCCATAGCGTATATCAGGGGTGGGGAATCTTTTTTGAGTCAGGGGCCACTAACCCACAGAAAAATCATTCCGGGGATGCATAAGTGAGAAGAAAAACAAACAAAAGCCCTCACTGATGTAGCCTTCGACCGAGAAGGAGAAAGACACTCCCCACATTTCCCTTGCACTCCAGACCCTAGGAGGGCCCAGACTAGTAGATTTTGTGTGTGCTCTGGGGGCAGTGGGTGGCCTGAGTGCCAGCACAGGATTCGTAATGTCGGGAGAGGACCTTAAGCCTTGGGGGCCAGATCCAGGCAAGGCAGGGGGCCACATCCATCCTTTTGATGTATACCAAAAAGGAAACTTTGTGGACACTTTGACAGGGTCCAAACTCAAAACATATCTAGCTCCACACTGGTAAGAAACATATAAGCAACATTAGAGGATTTATGTCCAAATTTTCTATCTATAGGGTTATAGTTTATGACCACTAGGATTATCTCATTGGCAAATATTTGTTCATATTTTTTTTCAAAAGTTCCTTTTAGGTAACAAATAGCTTTATTTTAAAATGGCCTTGATACAGAAAATGTGAAGGATTTATATCAACAGGTCTGATATGTATAATTCTGTAAAATCTTTGATTGTGACTTTATAAATTCAGGTAAAACATTGATATAGTGAAAGGTACCATAGTATGTAAAATATTCTGCCTCTAATAACTTGCCGAAAGGTTTGTTGAAAATTTCTTTTCCAGAATTCATTTGCAACATTTGAGACATGAGACTTACACTAAAAATAGTTTTAAGGGCTTTGGATAGTTCACCACCACTCTTGTCTTTTAGGCCCAAAGCCAAAGGCATATTTTTTTTCCATTATTGTTAAGATGTACTTCAACTCCTGTTGTTCCTGGTGAACTGCTGCAAATTCACATTTGGTGTAAAGTATAAGCATCCTGGTCTGAAAGCCAACATGTTACCTATCGTCTATTCAAAACTGTACTGTTTTTCAGAGCTTTAAAAGCAGATTGTTCACCTTGGTAAAGCCCCCAAGTTCCCCAGTTAATATTTTCTTTAACCGAGCTACTTGAGCAGATATGACAATTAGTTATTTCTTTTACAAATATGAGCATGGAGGAGATACATTCACAGAAACAAATTTAAACAAAAAAGAGTTGTATTAAATCACATGGTTTAACACACTGTTTTGCATCTGCCTGTGAAAAATGGGTGCTGTGATCCTAACTATTATAGGGTTTCAGCAAGTTTGTTCTTGCGTTTAGTCCTTATCCAGGGTCTCTTTTTTGAGATCTGTCCCTCAGGCATGTTAAGATGTACTTCAAACTACTGTTATTCCTGGTGAACTGAGTTTGAAAAAAATAAACTGATGCATGAGAGATTTACCCCCACATCGCTAATGATATGTAGGGTCTCAAAAGCCTCCAGAAACGTGGTGGTGAACAGAAAAGAAACAGTGATAAGTCCCATTTTTAGATTTACACAACCCCGAGTTGGTACCTATCCCATTATACCTCCTTCCTTCTTATAGATTATTTACCTGAGCAAAGTCTTCTATGTTCATCTTTGCAGATGGGATTCCAGTTAACTCTGGCAATCTTCTTCCATGGGGGTGGATAAGGAGTGGCAGTATCAGTCCTGCACTGGCACAACAGAGATTAACTAGTCTCTTTTGGCCAAGGGGGACCCTATTCCGCATCTCTGCTGCACACGGTCCAGTTGGAGCCAGGTGTAAAAGGCAGCAGAATAGTTCAGTCTGGGCTGACCACTTGAGGGAAAGGAGTGCCTTGCTAGCTCCTTAGAGAGGATTGCCTACAAGATATGGAGGTCAGTCCATCAGACCTGTACCCTGACACACAAGCAGAGGACAGACTGAAGAGACTAAAGAGTCCCATAAACAAGACTCCAGAGGCTCAGGTGGGAAGTGACCTAGGGGAACTTTGTAGAGAAACAATGAAAGAACTGGACCAAAGCATGACATTTTTCAGCTGGAACCCTACTGAACTAGTGGTGGGTAAACCCACTACTGACAGGGCCCTGGGGTGGGACCCACTGGAGAGAGAGCATCCAGATCCCCCTACTCTAATCACCACCCATTCTGCTTTGGTGGTCCAGCCCACCTATTGTATCAGTTCTGGCCATTGGGACATACAGACCTGACAGCAAAGACTGTGGTATTGACTTTGGCCTATTATCAAGGACCATATTAAAGGATGTGATCCTGGATGCCCTTAGATGTGAGGCATCTCCTGAGATGTGAGGCGTCTCCTCAAATGTGGCCACAGAGCTTTGGCACACCTCTTCCCCATTTCAAAGAGCGACAGGTTATCAGCCCTACAACGGTGGCCATCACACTTGTCAGTCTGCCTCACAAACCCTTGGATCTCAGTTCCAATGTATCCATCAACGGCTGGCTAAAAGGCTTCCCTTAGCAACTCTCTTCCTCTTCCTCAAAGGTATTGCTGAGGTAGCACTTTTTTCATAGGTGACCAAGTAGAGAGAGCAAAAGAAATTTCTGAAAAACATTGTCTTGAAACAAGATGGCCTTTTCAGAACAGCAATGAGTTTCCAGCAGTTGTGAAACCAACTAGCAAGGCACTGAGGTCCAGAGATCACAGGTGCCAGTCTAATGCCTTGTGCTATATATGTTCTGAGTGGTACTTGTTTCTCTTCTGGGAGGGCCAATTGGGAGTTGTTAGAAATGCCACACAACTGCCTTTTTGATTTTCCTAGCCTGGAACTTGTCCTGATTGGTCAAACCCCATTCTTGAGAAGTTCCTAAGGGACTGAACCTCACTCCAATTGATAGAGGCAAGTGAAAGGAGATTCCCAAAGGGGTCATATGCGAACCGTTGAGTCTGGTTTCAGCCTTGGAATTCATATCCCCAAGGGGAAGTGCCATACAATGAGAGATAGGAAGGGCCTTAGTGGTCAAGGTCAGTATTTGACTGATCCTATGCCCATGGACTACTGCCATCTGTGCTCCTTTAGAGAAAACGACCACATAGCATTGCTGCATGATAAACATACGCTGCAAGTTCTACCCAAGAAACCTCTCCATGCCCTTCTCCTCCTGTGTAATTGATTCTTAGCAGTTTAATTGCTTCTCAGAGCTAAATGTTTCCTTAAGCATGTTGAGTGGTGTGTATTTTTCAGCATCAACTTTTATTTCAGGAGTCCAAGTCATTCAGAAGATTTTTATACCTGTACTATAAATATAGGAATTTTTTTAATGGACTCCATGAATCCATCTAAGGCACTGTGCCTATTTCCCAGTATTCTGTAGTTGGTAGCCTTCACTGACTCCTCGTAGAAAATATCCTCAGTGGCCTTTTTGATCTGGCCTTCTCTTTGCGAACAGCTGCCATGGTAACCTATTCTCTAGTTTACAAGACCAGTCACAGTCTCCATGGAAGCTTTTTCCTGAATTACAGAAAAAAAAGTCACTGAAGAAGAAAACCACTTTCCCGTTTTATGACGTCATTTCATCATCCATGATTAAAGATATTACATTCTCTGCATATCACCCACATTTTTCAGACTGCTGCATCCCTGTATTACTTTGGATACAATAAATGTTATTCCAGCTTTATGTACGAAAGCAGCCCATCCTGAGTCTGGCCTCCTGCTTAAACAGTTCATAATCATTTGCCATGTCACCTGGCAGGTCCGCGGCTACCCCCAGTAAGGGACCAGTGATTTGGGATCTTATCTCTCTCATGTACTGATCAGGAGGAATGTTGTACCCCTGGCAGGCCCTGAAAAAGTCCTCAACATTATGCCCTACTTGGTACATGGGGAGCTTTCTGGGGGGCTCAATGATGATGGAGGTGGGAGTGTTGGGTGGGATACCTGAGGTGTCCAGCTACCTGGCTTTCTCCAGCGCAACTTGGGCCTCTAGTTCTGCTCACCTCGTCCCTGCTGCTATCTCTGCCAGTTTCACCTCCTGTTGTATATGCCTGGTCTCGGCCTCTCGTTGTGCACGCCTGTCTTCGGCCTCGGCCTCTCGTTGTGCACGCCTGTCTTCAGCCTCTCGTTGTGCACGCCTGTCTTCGGCCTCTCGTTGTGCACGCCTGTCTTCGGCCTCGGCTTCTCGTTGTGCATGCCTGTCCTCCAGCTGTAGGAAAAACTCCATCTCCTTGTCAGTTAGAGGCCTGCCAGTCCTTATGGCATAATAGCACACAGAAGGCGCAGGTGTGGGGGAGGGAGAGCGGCAGCCGGCTGCTCCTGCCTCCTCAAGATCCCTTCCCCCAGGGCTCACAGAGGTATGCTCTTGTTTCCCCTCTTTGGGGTTGGAATCTTTCCCGTTACTTAACATCATGCCTGGCTCTGAGGCTGTTTCTGCCTCAGGGTGTTGCTTAGGAAGGATTGGGTTCTCTAGGGTTACCTTGCCCGATCGTAAGAGCATGTACTGGGCTCCTTCCTGCCCTATTCTAGCCTAGCTATCCAGTTGTCCCGAAAGCTAACAAAAAAACAAACTGTTTGGGTAGGTCTGTGTCTGGCTAAAGGTCTGCCCCTCCCTGAGGCAGCCCAAAAACAAAAAGGAAAAACTGCAAAGCTTGCAACTCAAAAGAAAACTTGTGCCCTTTTAAAAATCCTGGGTTCTCAAAATAATCCCACCGCTATGCCACCATGTCATGGCTCCTTCCCCACTCTGGCATGATAAATGCAGAAGTGGGGGCCAGCAAGTGTACCCCAAAGCCTTATCTACCAGGCTTTGGTATAAAACTTCCCTCAAAATCTTAAAAACCTAGATCTTGGGAATAAAACTTCCGCTGCCACCACCCAAATGTTGATAAAGAAATCAGGGGGAAGATCATTTGGGAAATCTCACCCTTAAGATAAAAATCAAGGCACACAATTAACCACTGCCAGGTTAATAAAAAGAAATGAAAGAACTTATTATTACAACAATATTCCTGTTGCAAACATAATGACTAGATGGGGAGGTTACAAAACTCCATGGGCCTAGAACTTAGTTACAAAGAAAAGCCAAAACATTATTTAAGCAGTGCCAGATCTCAGATCCCATACCCAATCCTTAAAACAATAAAACCTAACGAAACTACCTAAACTTTACCCTACTTACAGAAAATGAAGAATGGTGTCTTGGAGAGAGAGAGAAAGAGAGAGAGACATGCTTGTCCCTCTCTGTAGCTGCAGAGAACTCTCTCAGAGACACAAAAGGAGAAATGACAAAAAGACCCAGTTTGAAAGTCTCACCTACATTCCTACTGGTCACTCCACCTGGCTAGGTGTAGTTAACCCCTTAATTCCCAGTCTGCTGGCCTACCCTCATAATCATGACAATGACATCATTTCATCATCCATGATCAAAGATATTGCATTCTCTGCATATCACCCATATTTTTCAGACTGCTGCATCCCTGTATTACTTTGGATACAATAAATGTTATTCCAGCTTTATGTACTAAAGCAGCTCTCTATTTATGGTAATGTTTGGTCCACCTTGGTTTATTTTATGGACCTAGAGAGAATTGGAAGAGGAACATTTGTCACTAGAAGCTACTCAGACCACATGATTTCTATTTAGCCATCAGTTAAACTGGGATCCTGTCTCATTTGAAGAGAGAATAGGACCAGAGCTGAGTGAACTGAGAATTTGTACATTCTCACTTGATTTAGATGGGTCTATGTGCAGTCACTAAAATATTATGTTGCATGTTACATTCGTAACAGAATCAAAATAGAGAAGTTTGTATGAGACTTTACAAACACCATTTGTTGGGGGTGAGGGAGAATGCTATTTGCATGTTTTCCGTGTGCATTCAATATTTGTGTACTCAGAAATTGTATGGTATTCTTTTTTAACTTTCCTAAAGTCTGCTCACTAGATTTCCATGTAAGGCCCTCTAGGTTAATTCTGTAATGCTTTCTGAAAAGACCTGAAGAAAGAGATCTCTAGCGTGCACTTCAGAAAAATAAAATGAATGTGCAGCAGTCCATGAGGAGGCCACTTAGCATACAGATCTACCTGTCCCCAGCCCTGCCTCTGCTCCCACTAGAACACAGGGACTTGCCCCACTTCATCCAACACTCTAGCTGGAGGCTGGAGCTTGCCTTGCTCCACTCACCCAGCATTCCTGACAGGGAACAGAGTTGGGGACTTGCAAGCCCCCACACTGCAACCTGGCTTGTCTTCTGGAAGTGCCAGGAGGGGGACAAAGCAAGTCCTGGTGCTCCAACCCCACTGCACTCCCCGCTGGGAGCACCAGGCAGTAAATCAAGGCAAGCCAGGTGCTACATCCCCATTTCCTGCTGGGAGCAATGGGTGGAGGGAGGACACAAGCACTGATGCTCTTACTCCACTTCCTGCTGGAGCACCAGCCAGGTACACCAGTGCACGCCCCAGGCCCTGATCTCCATTCCCACCAGGCAGAGTGAGGGAGGGTGAAATTTGTGTGTGGGGGGGAGGTGCAGGGCACACACTTTTATTGGGGCTTCCATTTTTACAGGGCCTCCTATCTAGAACATCTATCCTTCACCCCTCTTCCAAGGTTAGTCGGAAAGGCCACCCATCGTTGCTACCTTCGCAGCCATTGCTCGCCCACCTACCTGATTCATTCTAGCTCTACCACTGACCTGTATAAAATGGGGAGATTGATAAAGTTATACATAACATTGTGTCAGTATCTTCTTGCCCCCTGTACGTATGCACCTGGTCTCTAATGAGGACTGGGTGTCTTGCGGTTGTTTCTGTATTTAAGGCCCCTGTACATCAGCCTGATTTTGTTGCTGTCTTGCAGAACCAATTATAATGAATTATGTGGTATTTTCTGCATTGATAAATAACTAGAGTGAGTAAGGGGAATCATTGTGTATGTCCTGCTTAAAAATAAATTATTATATGAATGTGCATGTGAAGCATAATTTTAATGTATTATGGAAAGACTAAATTGCCTTGCTTATCTGAATATATCAACATAAAGAGACTTTTACAGTTGATTGTTTTGGGAAAAAAATAACTACTAAACATTATGTATACTTGCAATAAATACTATAGCATGGGGATAATATATGAAATAAATATTGTTCTGTGTTATTATGAGACACAAAGAAGTCTTTGCCATGGCTACATCAGTATCAATTTTATGAGTGAAGATTTCCATTAAATATGCTTTTTTCTGTTCAAGGAGCAAGAAATTCAAAGTTAATATGTGAAAGACAATTCTTCAATGTAGCCATTAGTGGTTGTTCTTCTGAGTTATTTTTATACAGATAGAAATTTATACTAGCCAATTACTATTTGAAATAGTGGTTCCATATATTTATTTAGCAAATTCATGCCATTGCTTTTGACCTAGGAGACAGGATTCAAGAATAGTGAATGAAGCAGAGAAGTCAAGTTTATTCTCCAGATTAAAATAAATGTAGGCAGGGTTATATATAAAGTTTTCCCCTTTTATGCTCTACGGAGATGTAAACAACCATAAATGGAACTCTAAACCTTTGTAGTAGTCCACTAGGAAAACCAAGAGCAAAAAAGCTATTTTGGGGCACATTATAGTAAGAGGTTGAAGGAGTGATGGAAAATGACTAATTCACAAGTAACAGGTAGGAAAGTGTGATGGGGTATCCACACCACACATGATTTCAAGGGGTTAAAGTGGCCAGGTAGGTGACTCCCCAGGCTACATCTGGAGGAGCAGCCAGGGAACAGGGACTGGTTACATGAGGCTCAGCTGGACAGGTGCCTGAATAGAGCCTATGAACTGAGAGCAGAATAGGGCTTGAGGGAAATAATTTGGCGTCACTTTCTGGGGAAAGGCTATGCACAGGATAGATAGCTTCCAGTTACTCCCAGGGAAAAGGAAATTTAGGCTGGCAAAGCCAAAAAAGGGGGATATCCAGAAAGATAGGAAAGGCTCAGGGGAAAGGCAGAAGGGTATAGGGTAAGACAGATGCTAGCTGCTGAAGAGAGGGCCTTGAGCTGGAACCCAGAGTAGGGGGTGGGTCCAAGCTTCCAGACCAGGTCTGGGGCATGTGATGTGGACCAGAGAGTGGAGAGTAGACTGCATGCAATCATTGGCAATGAAGGGCTTTGATACCTGGGAAAGGAAGGACCATCATGACCTGGTCAGTGGTCTAAGTCATGGACATGAAACTGCAGCTCTTGGAGTGAGAAGGTCTGCAGGGTGAGAAAAGATGGATGGAAAGATCACCAGAGGAAGGTGCAGCATCTGGAAAGAGCTCATCTCCAGTGCACTAATGAGTTAATAGAAAATCCATACCCAAGCAGCTGAACCAAATGCTGGGGAGAGTCCTTGGCTGAACTCTCTTTCCAAGCTAGGTACAGAGTAGCTCTGTGACTGCTATTCCAGTCCTATGCAGAATCTCTACATGGTGCTTTCCCAGGAGTAGACAGGTGCATCCACAAAATGGTGCATCTTCTAGTCCAAGCCCTAGACAAATAATTTGTTAAACTGGAGTAATGTTGAGAGCCCTACCCAGTAACTGACAGAAAAACATAACACCCTGCTTATAAAACCACAAACATTAGAAACATGAAAATTAAAGTTAAGATTAAGGTTAAATGTAAAAGAAATCTAGATCATTGGAATCTAGTCTCTTAACTGTAGCTTTCTTAGTGCCATTCACTTCCAGACTTCACTTTTTTTTCTTTTCCTCCACACCTTTGTAAGATGTGTTATTTCAGTTCTCAAAGACTTTAAGAACTCAAGTTTTGAACTGAATAACTCTTAAATCTGGAGATGTCACTATAGTATGAGCATTCTCCTGCAACACTCTATTCTACCTTGCATCTTTTTTTTAATAAAGATTTTAGAATTTCAAGACAGCACACTGAAGCAGTTTTGAGGTTAGGAGAAAGCAGGGAAAGGAGATGGGAATCCTAAAGTCTGGAACGGCAAGCTGATAATCCACTCTTCCCCCTTCCTTTTATCTTGTCACCAGTAGAATTGGAATGGAGGGGTTTCAGCCCTTCACTGGCAGAACATATTACCTGCATTAGACAAATTATTACTGGGTGCATCCCAGATGTGATACTTAATGAATTAGTAGCCTCATTAAACCACATTTCTGGCATCTTCTTGTTCTTCCTGCTGTGTCTGGGATGATGGCATATGATAAATATACACTTAAGGCTTGATTCTTCTCCCATTTAAACAAAACCATGAATTGGCACAAATACACTCAAGTTCTCAACAAGGATCAAAGGACAATAGACTCTGTGATTTAGAGCCATTGATTTAGCTGTATCTCTATAGAGAGAGAGAGAGATAGACTCAGTAGGAATGATAATTGTGAAATGATTGATTCCAGTGCACCATTTTTCTAACCTAGTTTTTAAGTGTATCTTTTTGCTGTGAGCTTGTGTATGGCCATGTAGCTGTTACCACTATTACCACTATCATTATTAGTCTTTGCCATTTCCATCAGAGAAGCAATGGGAAGCCTCAATCAGGATTGGCTTCATTGTGCTCATGTTGTGTAAACATGAAATGATTCTAATTCTGAGGAGCTTCCTATCTAATTTTAAGTCGTGGCAAAGACATCAAGAAACGACGGTCCAGAGAAATGTGAGGAGGACAATGGCAACAGTGGGTTCTGTGACAGGGCAAGTTAAAGGGTACGTCTAGACTACCGCGTTTTGTCGACGGAAGTTTTGTCGACAGATACTGACGACAAAACTTCCGTCGACAAAGAGCGTCCAGACAAGTTGAGTTCTGTCGACAAAGCAAGCTGCTTTGTCGACAGAACTCCGTAGTCTGGACGCAATGTTACAGGCAATAACACCTTCTGTCGACAGAGTTCTGTCGACAGAAGGTGTTATGCCTCGTAAAATGAGGTTTACCAGCGTCGACAAAACTGCTGAGTTCTGTCGACGTTATGTCGACAGAACTCAGCGGTAGTGTAGACGCTGGTATAGTTTTGTCGACAAAAGTCCACTTTTGTCAACAAAACTAGGTAGTCTAGACACACCCACTGGCTTGATAAAAGGGGAGAGAGGCAGCTCTTCAAAAAGGAATAGCAAGGGCCCTGGCTAATCAGGGGCAGCTGAGACAGAGCTGCTAGGAAGCAATTAAGGGACAAGTGAACTGATTCAGGCTGCCACAGGACCTCTTTAAAAACCTTCCCTGTGGGAGAGGGTATGGGGAGAGTGGAGGAGGAGGAGAACAAAACTGATAGGAGACTCAGAGGAGCTGAGCAGAACAACACCAGCACTGCTAAAGGCTGAAGGGGGAGGTGAGGGGCTGGGGCAGGGAGTGTTTGGAGACACCCTTTCCCCAAGTGGCCAGAAGAGGACTGTTTACTCTGCCCCGACTGGCCCAAAACATCGGCCCCAACACTCTGTTGTTTTGCTGAGGGACAGAATGTCAAACACCAAAACAAGATGAGTAAGACTTGTAACATGGCCCTTAAACTGTAGGATAGTGGGCAGAACAGGGGTCTCGGACCCCGGAGTGGGACTGACCCTGCCACAGTACATATGACCGATCATGTGTGTGGTTACATGGATAACAACATGATGGATCCAGAGAGTACGTGCAATAAATACACTGATCCATCAGATTGTACCATGTAATCTAACTACATGTTCCCACCCACAATCCTCTGCTTTTCCTCATTTTCCTTTCCTTTGTTAACTCATATTTAACCTCTCATTTCCATGTTGTCTAGTTTTTATGGCTTCTTATCAGTTTTATTGCAGAACTGCTAAAGATATTGCCAATTTTGTGGTTTCTGAGAACACTGCTAGACCATCAAAGTCCAAATGGAATTGTCAAAGGTATTCCAAATTTTAAAATGTTTGAGTTCCTTGAAGATTAAATTTAACATTGAATTTCTTAAAGTTTCTAATTTTAATGTTTGTTTTGTAACCACAATGTTCTCAGAAGTATTTTTATTCTATCTACTTCTCAGGTTTATTAATTCTGAATGTTTTCTAGTAGGAATTTCCTTACTATTTTTAAATAGTGACAAGATGTAGTGTAAGAAAATCCTATTTCAACAGACACTATGGAATGAGAGGAAAACCCCTTGCTCTGTTTCCATCTAATTTATTTCTTATAATCATCCCCATTTATTATCCTGAAGAGGAATTTCGAATGCTTTAGATCCCCTAAGGCAGTGGTCTCCAACCTTTTTAAGCACAAGATCATTTTTTTGAATTTAACTGAAATCCAGGATATACCTCAAACCAAAATACCCTTGCCCCGCTTCCTTTTTGCCCCTTCTCCAAGGCCCTACCCCAGCTCACTCACTCCCCCATCCTTCCTCCCTTTCATCAGGCAGGGGCAGAGGGTTGGGGTGCAGGTTCTGGTCTTGGGCTAAAGGATTTAGTGTCTGAGCTGAATCTGGGGTTGGGTTGCAGGAGGGGGGTTAGAGTACAGGCTCTGTAAGATAGTCTGGGTCTAGGAGGGGCTCAGGGCTATGACTGGGGCTTGGGGTCCAAGAGGAGGTTTATGACTGGGGCAGGGGTTCAAGAATCAGGCTCCACCTGGGCACTGCTTATCACAGGTGGCTCCTGGGTGGTGGTGCAGGGGACTAAGGCAGGCTTACCTCTGTCCTAGCCCCACACCACTCCCAAAAGCTTCCAGCAAACTCCCTCCATTCCAAGACATGTTGTGTCCCCCTCCGTTCTATGGTGATAGACTACAGGGGGGGAGAGTGGTCATCCTGACATTAGTGCACCCCTTCTCTCCTTTCCCTGCCCTGCACAACAAGCGGGGGAAGGTGGACAGCTCCACGGAAAAGTGGGGGGAGGGGCAGCTGAAGTGCCAGCATTTGATAGCCTCTTGGCCAAACCAGTCAAGTTCACCCATCAGAAGATCCAAGATCTACCAGTAGATCCCCATCTACTGGTTGGTGACCACTACCCTAAGGACACAAGTAAGGAAAGGAATGGAGATGGAGTGTCTAGCTGGGCTAGCATAAGGGTGAAATTGATGGGATATGAAGAAATAAAAAGAGAGGCAAAGTCATAAGGTCTAGATGAGTGAATATAATTCCAACTAACTTCAATAAGCTAACTGCAGTTCACCAACTCATAGCAGGTATGAATTTGAATTTTTGAAGTAACCTTTTCAGAGTATGTTAGAACACGTGCAAAAGGTGAAGTTCATAGAAAAAGGGTTACTTGGGCCAGGTGAGTTAATATTGTATCCCAATGAAATTGAAGAATTAATCAGCATATAAAGCACTGCTAATCAATTCAAATAAAATAAGATCTGGCTTTGTTTTTGTGCCCTGAAATTAAAACCACACGTTTTTTGTTTGCAGGTGGAGGAGGAAGGCTTAGGGGAGGAAGTCAGTCATCTTTTACATACTGTTCACACTTTTGCATATCCTGGTTATAGCTGGGATCCAAATTGGAAATATTTTAGGAGACACCATTCTAGCCAAACCTTTGACACAGCCTTGAGGAAATACTAGAAATCTAATAATAAAAAAGCCAGCTCACAACACACTTACAGCGAGATCACCAAAATAGATAGGTTTACATCACTGCAGCTCAACATTAACCTTTTAGATGAGACACTGAACCTAACTTCTGAAGTTCAGTGATCACTAATTAAATCTACTCTATTTTCACCAAAGCTAAGAGCTCCTGACAATGAAAACATAGTTCATTTGATTACCTTGCTAACACAGCCCAACACGGTGCAACAAGTAGCTTTCTTTCATTTCAGATTTCCCACACTCCATCCCACACTTAAATTTCTTAGGGGTATTGTCCTACCATCCCTCCTCATCTATCTGCCATGAGCTCCTGCTCCCAAAATGGGTTTAACACAACATTACCTGTAACAAGCTTAAGTTATTTCACGATGAGTGCAGGAATAAGGGTGGAGTGGTATATGGTGTATTTCCACCCTTATGTCTGTGCTGCTGCTATGGAATATGGTTCCTGGTGCTTGTATGGCAGCCTGACATGTGGTTCAAGGAGGGCTTCACACTGTCATACAGGAGCTGCATCTGGCCAGCACCCACAGCCCTCCCATAGCTGCCTCCAGCAAGCAGTGGA
The DNA here is from genome assembly GCF_052426305.1 of Pelodiscus sinensis. Classification (NCBI taxonomy): domain Eukaryota; kingdom Metazoa; phylum Chordata; order Testudines; family Trionychidae; genus Pelodiscus; species Pelodiscus sinensis. The sequence goes on from NC_143053.1 coordinate 93,266,475, forward strand.
AGGAGGGGGAGAGAGCTAGGAAGGCAAACCCCAGCAGTAAGCTGGGTGGGTGCATAATCTGGCTCAGTGTGTTTCCCCATGTGTTATCTCTCTGCAGGGAATGGATGGGATAGGGGCAGGGAGGCACCAGCAGCAGCTCTGGTTAGGATGGTGCTCACTCTGCAGAGCTAAATGTGTGCTCCAGTCCTGCTGGAAGTGCCAGGGGAAAGAGCAGGTTTTTTCTGGGACAAGTAGGGCTGTTATGGGTGAAAGGGAAGAGAAGGTAGGTTGACCCAGACCTGCTCTTTACTAAAACTCTGTCAAATAACAAGGCTGTTCCAAGCCCCCGGCCAGCTGAATCAGAGAGACAAGCATATACTCTTTCCCCTCCTTCAAGACCCTCTGTTCCTCCAGCCAACCTCAGCTGCCCATTGCAACACACTCTGATGGGAGCCTGCCCCAATGAGATCAGAGCCTGCCCCGACCATTCCCCACATGGCTTCTACAAGGACAGTTCTGTCCCAGGCACCCACCCCTGCTGCTGCTCCCACCAGAGGAGATACCTGAGACCGAGTGCTTCAAGTTGCAGCTTGGCTATGTGGTGTTATTCTCCCTCCCAAGTGACCCTGACTTGGCTGACTGCAATGCTGCCCCTCTGTAAGCCAACCTAGCTGGCCACATGTAAGTTACTTGTGGGATATATCAAATGCACGCTCATCAGCACATCTCCCTGGGCTATGGCCCTGGTTAAGGGCCTACAGTGTCTAAACTATATCTCTCTGTTTAGAGGAAGTTTCACAGATGGTCTGAACAAGCCTGGTGACCTTCCTAAGGCAGTAGAGTATTAAAAAAAATAAGCAGAGCACAGATCTTAGAACAGGTGGCATTATCCTCAAAACAGAGAATTTGTTCCTTAGAGCCTTCACCTCCAGAATAGCCATGACTTGATCATGAAGGCCTTTAATTCAGTTTGGTGTGTTTGGTCAGTGTCTGCTTTCAGCCACATGCAATATAAAGAAGCACAATCATCATTATGCTCGGAGCATGTCTACACTGCAATAAAATACCTACACAGCTGGCCAATGTGAGCTGACTTAGGCTATGGGGCTATAAAATTGCAGAGTAGACATTTGGACATGTACTGGATCCTGAGCTCCAGGCCCATGGGAGGAGGGCCAGTAAGGCTACGGCTACACTACGCACTTTACCAGAAGACGCAATGCAAATGAAGTGACGATTAGCATTTTCTCATGCTTCGTTTACATAATCTCTTCCGGCCCATTTTTGCACAAGAGGTTTTTGCACAAAAAGAAGCAGTGTAGATGTTTTCTTTTTGTGCAAAACCCCCTTTTTGAGCAAGATCCCGGGGCAGGCATAAGGATCTTTCACAAAAAGGGTTTTTTGTGCAAGAAGGAAAAATCCGCACTTCTTGTTTTTGCGCAAAAACCTCTTGCATGAAAACGGACTGGAAGAAATTATGCAAAGGAAGCACATGAACATGCTAATCCTCTCCATTTGCATTGCCTCTTCCAGCACAGCGCATCGTGTAGCCGTAGCCTAAGAGTCCCTGAGCCCGAGTCCCTGAACCCAAGGCCCTATATTCTATACAGCAGTTTTGGAGCCCCATGAGCTCAACCCAATTGAGACAGGCCAGCTGTGGGTATTCTATTTCAGCACAGACATACCCTACATGTTTTTTTTCCTGATCATGCTTTTGTTGTTCTATTTGGTGTGTAAGAATAGCAGAAATCTATGCCAGTCTTCCACAGAGCAGGAGGAAAATTCAGTAGCTTTCAAAGCCTTCATGTAGCACAGAATGATTTTATGGTCTAATGGACAGCTAAAATGAATTCTAACTGACATGGTCTTGCCAGGATGTTTTCCCTACTATACAAGGAGAGACTACGGCAAGTAAAATACTAGAGAATTAGCATTTTCTTAGTAACTCTGGCCTGATCCTGAAAGTACAGATGTCAAAAGTTACACTATTTACACCATTCAGTGGATGTCAAGAGATACACTATTTACACTATTCAGTGTTTAATTTAACCCATTGAATCATGATTTTTAATGTAATCAAGCCCTATGAAATCACATGCAATGTGTGCTAATCATGTGTAGAACAAGTAGCTTCCAACAAAAATTCTTCTCTAACATATAGAGCCCTGGGCAGATCCAAGATTTGTATCCATATCCACATCTATATACACAAAGATGAGCTGTGGATATCCACATCTGCACCCGCATGTGGATATCCGAGACTATAAAGTGGATATCCATGCAGGGCTCTACTAATATGACATAAGTGACACTAGTAACAGTATCATTTTACAACACAGCTGTCATTCTGAGCACCCCAATTTTCTACACAGAGACACTCAGAAAGCCAAGATGAAAAAGACAAAATCTCCCTCTGTGACTTTGAGAGAGATTGAAAAGTGTTCCAGAAAGGAGGAGAGGCAAAAGTAAAAGAATGCTCCCTGTGGAGAACCAAAAGAAGGCCCTGACGGGAGAAAGTATGAGAAGAACGGAACAAAAGGTATGTTTGTTTATTTAAGAAAAAGACAATACCCTTCTAAGCCCACCCTAGCACTTCCCTTGTTTTGTCTCACTTATAGTTGAGTTTTCTTTTCCCTAGCCAACCAGGAAAAAGATCTCATTCAATCTATAATTATCCAGCTATAAACCAATCACTCTATTCTGTCAAAACAGAGAGTCCACTCTTCAAGGAAGCACTTAGTATGCAGAAATTGTACATCCCATCTCAAGTTCTTTTGCATTTGTATTTTCTCCATCTACAGATCTGTTTTTGCTTTCTAAGTGTACTTAACCTTTCATATTATTCTGCAATCAAGGACCTATACAATGTCTTTACGAACTCGTCTATTCATCTATACTGGTGCTTTTGTATATAAAGTCATAAGAAAGAGAGATTGAAGTCTCATAGTTGGTAGACAGTAGGACAATTGTGATAACACCTACACAGGCTAAATAAGTCCCAACTCATCCCATTTTTGCAAGCCCCACACACATTGCTCATCTGCTTGTTATGGCTTTTCTGTTAGAATGTAAACTCTTTTGGGGGCAAGAATTCTTTGCACAGTATCTAGCACTATGTGGCCCTGACCTGCCTCAGGGTTCCAGGCACCATCACAAGAGAAATGCTAAATTATGAATAGTGTATTTTAACTTTCTCTCTGGACACTGAATATTTTTTTCACATCAGACCTGACCACATGCAGCTAGTGATAACTCAGTCTGTAATAACCAAGAATTATAGAGTCCTAATTTATTTCCTTCCCTTCAACCTCTTCACCCCTCCACCCCCACATAGTTTTCTTATGTAGGAAGAGAGAAGAGAAAAGCCATCACACGGTCACATATAAAATTGCTCTCTGATTGCAGTATGATGTTCTTTTCTTCAAATTAACATAATTTGCCTTTGTTCTTTGAAAAGAAATGTATGCTTCCTTTTAACTTTGATGCCAGAGCTCTTACATACCGAATCAACTTTTCTGAAGTTATAGTATGAGAGTGCGCTTGCGTCCGGAAAGAGCATCTGGTGTGCTGGCATTTGGCTGTCAAGTGCCTTTTGAATATTCTCTCAGCAGGATATCTGCAATTTAAATACCTCGTTATAGTTAATAAGAGTTGTCAAAAAGCACATTAACATACTTTAGGGATTAATTCCCAAGTTCACTAACTCCATGTGTGTGAATAAGGCAAGCCCCAACATGAGCTGTGTGCTCCCAAGTAGATACATCTTTTATGCAATGATGGTTAAAAGTAGCAGAAATCATGTGAAAAAAATTAGACACACACTTCAAAAAGTGGAAGAGCTATTAAAATGATGCTCATTTCACACTACGAGTGACAAATGTATAACAACCCTACTTATCCAAACTCTGGGTAACAAACTCCCATTTTATTGAAGTTTGATTATGTCTCCCGAGAATTTCAGAACTAACTTACAATGCGTGGTGCCTGCAGCTATGTAACTATTACCAGCGTTTCTTTCCTGCTCCATCACAACTTTACATTTCTAGCTTCTGTTAGTTTGGCGTGACCATTGTCAGTTTCCAAGGACGTTAAAATGTAGTATGCCACAGAGAAGGGAAAGCACAGGATCGTCTCAGGAGACTATAAAGAGTCAGGTCATCAGTTGTGCACATCCATATCGGTCAGTTTACACCAGCCGAGGGTCTGATCTTTACATATATTTTAGGGGAGTTGGGGCATAATTAACAGAAGGAAAACCCAAAAGCCATTCAGATTGAAACTGGTTGATTCTGTCTGGGATAAAATAACATAACTGATGTAAGTCCCATCACTTAATCCATACCGGAAGGTGCTCAGATCCTATAGTAATGAAAGTAAGAACCTAGTGGTACTAAATCAGTAAGAACTCTGACCAATGGGTTCTGAAACAAATTGCTCAGAAAGTGAATCAACTAAAGAGGGGATGGGGGGATATCTTCTGCTTTAAAACAAAATACTTGTGGTATGGGGAACTGTCCTTTCAAATGCTTCAGGGGTAGCCAAGTTAGTCTGTACAGGATTAACTTAAACAACAAATGATCTGGTAGCACTTTATAGACTAACAAAACATTTAGATGGTATCTTGAGCTTTCGTGGGCACAGCCCACTTCTTCAGATGACTGTTCATCTGAAGAAGTGGGCTGTGCACATGAAAGCTCATGATACCATCTATATGTTTTGTTAGTCTATGAAGTGCTACCAGACCATTTGTTGTTTTTTAAATTTGTCCTTTCAAATGTTGCTTGGAAAGCTAAACCAATTCTGCTGGAGGGGCATGACAAAAACCTCCTTTCTGGTATGCAGAGGCAGTTGGAACTAGTCACTGAATAACAAGGATCTCTTTTAAACACTCTGGACCAGAGTGGTCACTAAACACCACAGTGGTCACTGCAGACATATAGAACCATAGAACACTAGAACTTGAAGGAACCTTGAGACGTCATCAAGTCCAGTCCCCTGCCCTCATGGCAGGACCAAGCACCATCTAGATCATCCCTGACAGATGTTTGTCCAAACTGCTCTTAGCTAAGAACTCCCCTTTCCTCCACTGTTCCCAAAAGGGATTAATGCAATGGGCGTTTGAATTCTTTGTTGCTTTCCTTCCCCTTCACACCATGATTCCCCCAGGGCAATTTTTAGGGAGCCACCCTGAAAGAGCCTTGTTTTGAGGTGTTAACACTGAGTAAAAAAGGACCTCCAATGACCCTTTCCCCTTTTCCTAAGCAGTGATCCATAGGGAAAATACAAATGCATTCTCGGGGCAGGAGGTGCTACTGAGAAAACAGACTAAACCCACAGAGGTCTGGGAAACTGACTTGGTGCCAGAGTTCTGACTGGGGACAGCTAAAAAGCTAGTGACAGAAGAGGCAAGGAACCTTGATGCAGGGCCAGCTGCCCGGAGTTAGCTGCTCAGCTAGCCTTTGTTTCAGGGCAAGGGTGTGGACATACTGGATCAGCATGGAAGTTTAATGATTTAATGCACAAGACTCACTGAAGTCAAAGCTTCCTTGCATAGGTGATTAACACATGTGAAGAGCTAGGTTCAAAAGAATTCCTTTATTGAACACAAATTAAGCATTGCCTAGATATGAAATGCTGCAATTTATAATATATTCAGTACACCTGCAGCACTTCATAGAGTAGATCAGGTGCTCCAAGTGTTAAAGGATGTCTGCTATTTTAATGGGGTATTGATAAGAGAAGCAGGGAAGGAGGAACATAAAAGGATTCACACGTCACACAAAACTAGCTGATGCTTCACCACTTTCTTGGGTGGGAGAGTTGTAGTTTGAGTCCATATTCTTCCATTTCAGTTGGCTTACAGCTTCTTTCCTACACTAGGGTTAGGACTGGGTCCCTGCAAAGCTGGCTGGCTTCTCCTATCCAACTGAGCTCTGTATCTGAAGGCTATCCTCACCCCTAATCCAATTTGAATAAATGGGATTGTGGTTTTTGTATTATCACAGTATGAAACAAAGGACTATGCAGTGGCTGATAGTGCATATTGTAATTAAAAAAAAACCACTGACTTTAATTATAAGGATTTGCAATTTTCAGAGTCTAAGAAATAGCCATTCTTCTTGGTCAGCTAGGAGACCAAAGTGCAGGCTAAGAATAAGTTCACAGGGGCAATCTAAATCAATTGGAATGCTCACTAATGGATTCCCTGTAAATAATATGCCAATGTTCAATCTCTAGAGTAGATTTATAATGCTGTAACTGCATGTTGAGAGTTACATAAGACTGGAATTAATTGAACATTGACTTTAGTGCTCTAGATGAAAATTTATGGCTAGAATATGAGATTAATATGAATGATTCATGTTAGTAAAATAATGACTCTGGAATTTGACACATGGGCTTTTTAATAAAGATGATTTTTTCTTCTTAATGTGGTAAAGGTAAGCTGACAAACCACTCTAGAAAAAACACATTTCCTGTAAAATAGATGCACAACTATAGAAGTTGTATGAAGGCTACTGCCATTAGGCCAGATTCTGGTCCCTGCTCCAGCAAGGGAAGAGAAAAGCCCTGAGGTGGTAAAGCATTTCTGGAAAGATACGTAAGTAGGTATGGATATAGTCAAGAATTTTCTAACAGTCTTTCTTCCTTGTCTGAAAATATCATTTTGTTGGAATCAAAATTGTTAACAGGAAAAAAAATCAGTTTTTATAAGTCACCTGCTTCAAAAAGTTTGTTGTTGAAAAATATTTTGATTGATCATCATGTTTTTTTTATTGTCATTTAACAACAGTTCTTGAGATGTAACCTTTTGTCATAATTCAGGATGAGCAATGCTTTAATATCTCAAAAATTCAAATGGGATGAGAAAAAAATTTCTACCTCCAACTAATAGCAGCCCCACAGAGCTATATGGATGTGTTCGTAGCCACAGTTCCAGAAAGATGTGCGAAAATTGAACAGAGTCTAGAGAAGACCAACAGAGTGATAGTCTTTAGACAACTTGACTTATGAGGAAAGATTTTAAAAAACCAAATAAACCCTGGATTTATTGAGTTCTGAGAAAAGGAGACCTAGGGAGGGGGAAAAGGAGAAGAATGGAAGACATGGATAATGGCCTTCAAATGTGTTAAGGGATGATATAAAGAAGATCATGATTAATTATTCTCCATGTCCACTGAAGGTAGGACAAAAAGTAATATGTTTAATTTCAGTAAGGGAGACTTAGGTAAGATAGAGAGGGAAAACTTTTTAATTATAAGGCAAGTAGGTTCTGGAATAGTCTTTAGAGTGAGGTTGTGAAATCTTCATTACTGAATACTTTTAAGACCAGTTTAAACAGCACCTGACAGGGATGGTCTAGATTTACTTGGTTCTGCCTCAGTGCAGGGGACTGGGCATGATGATTTTTTAATGTCTTTTCCAGCCCTAATTTTTTATGGTTCTCTGATGAAAGAAATTTTGGGGTTTTGGGTTGCTTTGCTCATGAGAGCCACAAGGTTGCTGGAGTGTAGACCACTGGGTGGGAGCCCAGTCTTAAATTTGCATGAGTGGTTTAGCTGTGATATTCACTAACTTTAAAAGGAATTGTACAGCCAAAAACCTAAGCACACAGGGGTGTGCAGGTGCAAAATTTTAATTAACGCCATCAGCAATTATACGATTTTCTCTGATCTGTATTACAGACCTCTTGCATGTTCTGCACACTGCTCATCTGAACAACTCCCATAGATGTCAACATGAGCACTGCACATAGAATTAAAATGGAATGTGCAGTACAAACCGTCTGGGTGGATGGGAGTGAAGAATTGCCCAAACAGACTGAAAGGGCTCCATTCCAATTATGCAGAGGCTGGAGCAAAGGAGGGAGGATAGGGCATCATAGGGAGAATTAAGCAAGATTCTGCTCTTATTTATTGCTGTTTTTCACAGATGTAATTCCACTGAGCTACATGGGTGTATATGAAAAACAGGCTCATTATGGCTTTTAAAACATAAAATATGAAGTAGTAGGGACTGCAGAATGAGTGGAGAGAAGGAACACACTGACCAGAAGGTCTTGTGGCCCTTCTCCAAGAGCTATGTAGCATTTCTCCATCCCTCTCCCCCATAGAGCACAGACATGCTGGAACACTGGGCTTGCCTAAAACCCCTCTGAGGCCGATAGCTTCACTCTCTTGCGTAGACTCCAGCACGAGCACTCAACACACATGCTCTGTTACGGATGTGTTGTATTGCTGGGGCAGAAAACTTGGAGCTCTCTCAACAGCAAAGCACATCTGCACTGGAGCAGTCATAATCTGACCTTAAATATCAAGTGGTTTGTCTCTGGCAATTATGAATGCTGAGATAAAAATAGGAAAGAAAATCTGTTTGTCGGGAACTCATGACAAAGCACTTCTCAAAGGATACTCTTAAATTATGTGAGCACAAATAGACAAGACAACTTAACTTCAGGGACGTTACTTTTTTTTTTTTTTTTTTTAAGAGAGATTTACAAGGAACATTCACTATTTTAGGGGGCAAAATGGATCTAGAGTGGTGTGGGGGAAGGGTGTCAGAATTAAGTAATACAGAAATAGCTGTAACAAAAACACTAGACTTAGATTAATTTGTCTGTCTGGGGAATACATTAAAAAAAATTCAGAAAATCCTTAAGCCCAGAGAATAACCGTTAGATATATTTAGTAGGCTTCAATTCAGATAACAGTTGATGTTAACTTTCTGGACATCTAAAAGTAACCTTAATGATCTGCTTTCTTTATAAGAGAGGAATAAATTTAGTGTGTGTTTTTGAAGAGGTACTGGAAACACTTTAAAAAAAATCTATACCATAAACAAACTATCTGATCATTCTAATTTCAACTGTACCATTTAAAAGTACAAGTTGTACCTCCAGAATCTGGGACTCTCTGGACCAGCAACATTCGTGGTCTGGCCAGCTGAGCGAAACATCAGGGTCAGCAGCCCAGCTGGGGGCAGTAGGGGACTAGGGTGGAGCTCTTCAGAAGCCCTCAGGTGCACAGGGCCAGAACCTCCTGGCTTCCCCAAGTTGTGCAGGCCAGGGCTGAAGCCCTGCGGCTCGCCCTAGCTGTGCAGGGCCAGGCTGGGGCTGCACGGGGCCAGGATTGGAGTGGCTGCTACTCCCACAGCTGCTCCTGGCTGCACAGGAACAGAGCCCCGCAGCAGAAGCGGGAGGGGGGGGGGAAGCCTGCCAGCAGCGGATAACGGGTTTGGAGGCCAGTGGCAAGAGACCTCCCCTCGTCTGGAAAATTCTCTTGATTGAGACTTGTCAGGTCCCAATGATGCTGAACCAGAGAGGTCCAATCTGTATCAGTCTTTAACTGCCCTGGATGATGCCCTAGAAACAGTGTTCTATCCTGGTAAATATAGTAGATATCTAAATACAAACATAGGAAGTCTAACACATCAACTTTTGCAGAAATTATTTTCCTCTTCCTATACCACATCTCCTATCTCAGTGCTAAGTATGAACAATAATTTAGCTTGCCTATTCAGTAGTAAGTCAGTTATGCCACCAACACATTGTCTTTCTATTCCCATAATTGTAAGTATTTAAGTGGAAATATATTAGGAAGAATATGCCAAGTCCTTTTACTTTGCTTTCATAAATAACCCTTACAAGGCCTATTTAAATTAACAAGTTAAACATATAACTACAATACACTGTTCCTCTCAAAGCTACATAGCAGATCTACAGAGATACTCATCTTGGCTATTTCTGTGGTTTCCTCGGATGCTAGTGCTTGGAAAGATTTTTTGTTAATCATTTGCTTTGTGACTTTGTATAATAGTTGGCAGCTAAGCAGCTTGTGTGACTTCTATCATATCTACAGATATGCAGCCCAAGCTCAGTACAGAGGAGAGTTGAAAACATTTGCCAGTAAAGATTTGTTTCATGCTAAAAAACCCACCTGTTATTCTTCAGCACAAATTGTGTGGTACAAGACAATTTTACATCACAGATTTTGTGGGATGGTGGCAATTAAAATTAAAGTGACAAAATAGGTATACTAGTCCACTCAGCTACCAGATATACTTTCATGACAAAGTGAAATAAAGACACACACGAGCAAGTCATTATATTAGCTGTTCTTTCCACCTTGAATTGGAGCTATATACAGGATCACACAGTTTGTCTAGGACTCCCCATCTGGGGCGCCATTTCAGATTTAGATAGGGGGGCGAACTGTGTAGGGAGGCCTCTCACCTGTGTAAGGTGGGGCTGGGTGGGGCACAGGGAGCGCTGCAGTGTCTGAGGAGGGTGAGGAGATGGGTTATAACCTCTCACCTATGTAAGGTGGGGTTGGGTGGGGGACAGGGAGTGCTGGGGTGTCTGGGGGGGAGAGAGTAAGAGCATGGGGGGGAGCAGATGAGGACAGCAGCTTTGGCAGTATTACTGAGCATGCTTGGAACAAACCAAGCAGAAAATTGGGGGGGGGGGGGGGATTCAATTTGCCTTGCCCACACACATCACCTTTTTCTAGGAATACTAAGGCACTGGAAAACTAGGGGCTTTTTGGACAGATAACTTAGCAATTAGCTGACAGGACCACTATCTAATTCCTATATAAAAAAGAAAACTTAAATAAATAGTAGATCCACTCAGCTCTAAAATTAACATGTTCTGACAACTTGTAGAAAGTCACTTAAGGGACATTGGTTAGCCTTAAAATTTTAGTATACAGTCTTACTGTGTTACTAACTAGAGAGAGAGGATTCCTGGGTTCTATCTTAGCTCTGGAAGTGGAGGGCATTCTAGTGGGTTACAGCAGGGGGCAGCTACAATTGGGCTCTACATAAGATCAGAATGGCCATACTGAGTAAGACCAATAGTCCTTTTAGCCCTGTAACCTGTCTTCCAACAGGGGCTAATGCCAGGTGCTTCAAAAGTCATCAACAGAAGAGACAATCATCAAATGACCCATCCCCTGTTGCCCATTCCCAGCTTCTGGCAAAGGACCTTTCCTGCCTATTCTGGCTAGTAGTCATTGATGGATCCATCCTCCCTGAACTTATTTTGTTCTTACTGTAACCCTGTTAGTTTGGTCCTTTCCACCATCCCCTGGAAAAGAGTTCCATAAAAGTTGAACTCGAAGAAATAATTTGTTTTAAATCTGCTGTCTATAAATGTAATTGAGTGAGCTTCTTGTGTTATGTTAGTGAAGGAGTAAATAACATTTCTTTATTCCATTTTTCTACACTATTCATGATATTCTAGACCTAACATATCTCCTGACCCTTTAGTCATTTCTTTTCCAAGCTGAAAAGTCCTAGTCTTGTTAATCTCCCCTCATATGGAATCTGTTCCTTACCCTTAAAAAATTTTTGTTGCCCTTTTTGTACCTTTTCCAAATTCAATATATCTTTTTTTTAAAATGGGGTGAGCAAATCTGCATATAGTATTCAAGACGTGGGCATACATGACTTTATACAGAGGCGATATATTTTCTGTCTTATATATTCCTTTCCTAATGATTCCCAAAATTCTATAATTTTTTTTAGTTTTTACACTGCCACTGCACAGTGAGCAGATGTTTTGAGGGAACTATCCACAATGATTCCAACATCTCTTTCTTGCATGGTAACAGTTAATTTAGACCCCATCCTTTTTTATGTGTATAGTTGGGATTATATTTTCCCATGTGTATTACTTTGCATTTTATTAACACTGAATTCCATCTGCCCTTGTGTTGCTCAATCACCTAATTTTGTGAGATCTCTCTGCAACTCTTTGCAGTCTGCTTTGGACTTAACTATTTTGAGTAATTTTGTATCATCTGCAAATTTTGTCACCTCCCCCCCCCCCCCCCCCCCCCCCCCCCCCCCCGCCCATTTATCCTTTTCTCAAGATCATTTATGAGAAGTTTAGCACCTGTGCAAATGCAAATCCCAGCAGCACAACACTCATTGCTACTCTATTCCACACCCCCTTTCTTTTAAGTACCTGGCAATGTTTCCATGATGAACTAACAATCCTTCAATTGCCTGAGTGCCCAGCCCTTTGTTATTCTTAATCACCTGCCTCCCTCTTTTTATAACAAACTCCTTGCCCCAAAGGCAATGCTGCAAAGTAGCTGAAACTCCTGTTACATTTAAGAACTGCCTCTGGAGTCAGGGCATGCAGCTTTAAGCAAACCTCACATATAACGTCCAGAGGTTCAAAAATAGGAAGGAGGCTTCCTTGGCACCCCATCGGCCACAATAAGACAAAAGCTCACAGAATTAAGTCACTCCCTTCCCCACTTTGAAGACCATACATTTTGCCACTGACTTCATTTGAGCCAGGATTTAAACATTAATGTTTTATTTTCCCTGTTCTTGGTTATATTTACTGTACACAGAAAAGTTATATTACACTCAAATTAACCTGAAGAGCAAAATCAGTCTGCCCATTCTAATAACATCTTTTGTTTGTTTAAATCATTCGGGAAATGTATGTGTGCATGCATGCACTCCAATTCTTACCTGATGTAGATTCACAGTGAGTTATTTGCTTGAAATGGACAATTTTATTGTTATTAGTATTTGCAAGCAGCTCACAATAACACTAATCATTTGACCTGGACATCGCTATTTCTGGAATGCCACAGTCATGAAAAAGTCTAGAATTTATGTTCTAGGAGAGATAACTTAAGTAATATCCACTTTTGCTGGTTGGCCAAACTGCTTTTTTTTTTTTTAAGTCACAAAATATTATTTCAGATACATTTTTTACTGCACTCAGAGCTACGTTGCATTCTGATTCATGGGGAACATACTGTAAGGAAGAGAACCTTGGTCCTGCTAGAGACACCTAATTGTTCTATATGTTTTAATATATTTTATTATTTTTAATTAATGAATGATGCATTTACTCTTCCTAGAAAACAATAGTCTTAATACAATGAACTACAGAGTAAAATTTTCAAAATACAAATACAATTTTGTTACTTCCCAAATAATCAAGTAGAAAACCTGTCTGGCTACTGCTGTTTATCATCAAAGTGTCACACTGATATAGCATTAAAATATTAGTAGTCCTGTAGCACCTTAGATACTAACAAAAACATATATATATATAAGCATGAGCTTTCATGGGCAAAACCCATGTCCTCAAATGAGAATGGAGGGAAAAAAAGATATAGGATGTAACTGTTTGAATCTGACGACATAAGAACCCCTCATCGAAGGAGGAACCAGAATTTAGTTTTGGGGAAAAATCAGTTATGATACAGGGCAGCCCAAATTGTACAAATCAAGCAATTGAAGCACTGAAAATAATCTTTATTGGAAGTCCAACTACATCTATAAACTAGCAGTGCTTAATTTAAGATAGGAAACTATTGTCTGGAGATATGTTTCTTATTTCTATAGCCAGTGATGATCATTATGCATATAATTCAAGGGGAATATACAATGGAAAGTCTCCCAATGACTTTAGTGAGCACTGTTTGGACATTAACCACTATTCTCAGACATTCAGTATTTTGAAACTTTCATCTTTCTTGTTGAATTTTCTGTGTTTAGAATCCACTACATGTTTTTTTTTTAGTTGAAGACAACCAGCTTCTATTTTCTGAGCACAAGGAATGTGAATGTAGAATAGTTTCCCCCCACTACTGAATAAAAAAAATACCAGGAAAATTTTTCTGATTTTCTCCAACCATTGATGGTTGACATTAATACACTTTTCATTCATTTTTAACCTGAAAAATTGGACTGGATTTGGCCCAAGTTATGACTGTTGGAAAACTATACACAAAGTGTGTGATCTAGAATTCAATTAAAATATATATATAATTTTGGATGTTTCATTGTTTTATACTTTCACAATTTATGTAACAGAGTCAGCAACTGAATTTTTCCACTGTGATAATTGTTTAAAAAGCATTACATTTCTATTTCAAATATCCTTACAAACTTTAGTTTTGTTGTTGGTTTTGACTTGCCCTAAGTGGAACAGGTATCAACATTTGTAGCAGCATGTACCTCACACAGGCACAGACACCAGTTCTGTTGAGCAGGAAATAGATACCCCAAATATTCCAAGTCATTTAAATAAATACAAAATTAAAACACTATTCATTAGGAGCTAGCTATGGTTGTATAAGGAGCTCCTCCTATTTGCCTGAATGAACACGGATCATCATTTGCAAGCTACTCCAGGATATATTACTGAAAAAGGAGCAGGAGAGGACAGAAGGCAAGACTGCTTGAGAGAAGAGTAGAGAATAGATATTGTATGTGTTTTCCAGCTGAATATCCAACTCATACCATAGAGCCCAAATCACAATACAGAACCGAAATGCTACAAAATGCACGTAATGAAATTCAGAGCATACACCTGTCCTTTTTTCATTCCACTATTTTATATTAAAATATCAGTTATTTATATTGCATAGTGTGTTTAATATTTTCTATTATAGTGTTCTGACATTGAAACACACTGATTCACCACTATTAAAACAAAACTTTTTGAGGGGTCCAAATCAACTTTTGTCAGAATTTTAATTCCATGGTAAATTTTGGATTCTTATTTGGAACAAAGCCAGAAATCAAAAGTTTCTTGCTGAATGGAAATTCAGTTTTCCAATCAGCTGCGTACTGCTTTGGAGCCCAACCCAACTCTGATTAAAATAAATAGAAATTTTACTATTTACTTTGAGTAGAATAAATGCCCATTATTACCCCTTTATAAAATTCTCTCTTGGTCCATCTTTTCCATATTCCCGGACCAACTATTTAGAATGCATAATAGCTCTCCCACCATTTTCTCAGGCCTGTGTACCAAAATGGTATCCCTTACAAAGTTTACTGACAATTGTGGACGATAATGTAATTGCTGAGCAAAGCTAACTGTAGCCCCTCTAAGACATATACCTTTTTCCCTAACTCCACAACACATTCCAATTTCTGCTACCTGTAATGTGTGTGCATTCTGTTAATTAGCTTTGGGGAAGAAAACATACCCTGTAATAATGCCCTGATTTACTAGCTTACCTGCAAAAAAAGCCCCAACCCTACAAATTGTGAGACCCACGTAGCAAAATTAGAAAGCTCTGAACCTATCCTGTTCTATAGTCAAAGTCATACCAATATTCTAAATGATGATTTCAGCATGTGCATGCACATCACCTCCAATCTCTTTCCTGATCCAATTCATGTGCAAATTAGCAGAACAAAATTCACAGTTGGTTAACATTTTATTATAGCACCCGTCTACATAGTATTAAAAAACTATTTTTTTCTTCTCATTTGTTTGTTCTACAGAGTAAGAACATAACATTACATCTCCTAGATTGTTATTTTTTATGAACAGTCATACAAAATGTGTTATGAATGTTTTAGCATGAATTTAAGGTAACCATTCTGAGAAGCTGGAATGATCATCTGAAGAGGTTCCTTCCCTACCTATCAGAGTGAAATTAGTTGTTGGTTCAGAAATCCAACAATACCTTTTTCAATGTTCCTTGCTTTGTTAGGACTGAGGAACTTCATATGACTCTTTCTCTAATTTACTCTGATCCTGGGAGGTTTCCTGATCAAAACAAGTCAGAGGGAGGAATTCAAATGACTTACTACCTTATTTAATACTAATTAAGAGACAATCAAACAAGGGGGCTTTTTTCTAACACTGCCGTTTAACAACAGCAATAGCAATAGCAATGACGTCTCCAGGCTTTCTCAACTATCATCTCTCTTTCCCAGAAGGACAGTTACTAGAATTTTTAATACAATGTTAGAAACTATCAAACAACTGTTTTTTCCCCCTTTCATTTATAAAACTCTCTTCATCTAAAGGAAAAGGGAACATGAGAGATCCTTAAATGAAAGTCTTACTAAATACTTGACATTTCAGACTGTTTTTCCTTCTTTTGCATGTCTTTAGCAAAATGTGAAAAGGCTGTTGTTGGTATATTTGCCCTTGTACTAAGCTGACTGAAGTCAGTACTGCAAGCCCCAGACGTTGTTAACATTTGTTTATGGTTAGACAATAAATGGTTTCTAACAACACCTTTATCCCATTTATTCCATCTAAATTAGTACAACATGCCCTAGAATCTTACTATACAGAACCGTATGGCATGTAAGTTGACTAAACTTTTATGCCACACAGCCAGTTTTTACCAACAGAAACTTTACCCCTGATTCCATGACTTCTTAGTAACCTTAAGGCCCCTTGTGGGAGACTTTTATAGAGGCATTCTGAAAGTTCAACTCTACTTCATCAACTGTCTCCCTTATTCACTATTATGTTGACATGCTCAAGAAATTCTAGTAGATTAATGAGGATAGTGGTTAGTCACTAGTATCTAAACAGAATCTGTTCCATTGAAGTCAATGGGGATTTTGCAATAGATTTCAATGAGGCAGGATTTCAACCCCCCTTATATTATCATTCTCCTTTACTTTTCTGTTTCTCCTTATTACAGTACTGTTATTACTTAGTACTGTACTGTAATAAGGTTCACTTCAATAATTTTCAGGATTATTGCTAGGATTTTTTTAAGACCAGCCTTATCTCAGTCTGGATAAGGCCTTATCCTGGAAAAATTAGAGAGAGGATTTTCAAGGAATCCATTTTGAAGCACTTGGAAGAGGGGAATGTGATCAGGAATTATCAACATGGATTCACAAAGGGAAAGTCATGCCTGGCCAATCTGTTTAGCTTCTATAATGAGGTAACTGGCTCTGTGGATATGGAGAAGTCAGTGGATATGATATACTTTGACTTTAGCAAAGCTTTTGATACGGTCTCCCACAATATTATTGCTAATAAATTAAGGAAATATGGATTAGATAAATGGACTGTAAGGTGGATAGAAAGCTGGCTAGACTGTCGGGCCCAATGGGTAGTAATCAATGCCTTGATGTCAGGTTGGTGGTTGGTTTCTAGAGGAGTGCCCCAAGGATCAGATCTAGGGCTGGTTTTGTTCAACATCTTTATTTAATGACCTGGATGAGGGGATGGATTGCACCCTCAGCAAGTTTGCGGATGATACTAAGCTAGGGAGAGAGGTAAATACATTGGAGGGCAGGGATAGGGTCCAGTGTGACCTAGACAGATTAGAGGGTTGGGCCAAAAGAAATCTGATGAGGTTCAACCAGGACAAGTGCAGAGTCCAGCACTTGGGACGGAAGAATCCCAAGCATTGTTACAGGCTGGGGACCAACTGGCTAAATTGCAGTTCGGCAGAAAAGGACCTGGGGATTACAGTGGATGAGAAGCTGGATATGAGTCAATAGTGTGCCCTTGTAACCAAGAAGGCTAATGGCATATTAGGGTGTATTAGGAGGAGCATTTCCAGCAGATCTTGAGAAGTGATTATTCCCCTTTATTTGGCTCTGGTGAGTCCAAATCTGGAGTACTGCATCCAGTTCTGGGCCCCCCACTACAGAAAAAATGTGGACGCATTGGAAAGGGTCCAACAGAAGGCAATCAAAATGATTAGGAGGCTGGAGCACATGACCTATGAGGAGAGGCTGAGGGATTTCGGCTTATTTAGTCTGCAGAAGAGAAGAGTGAGGGGGGATTTGATAGCAGCCTTCAACTTCCTGAAGGGAGGTTCCAAAGAGGATGGAGAGAGGCTGTTCTCAGTAGTGATGGATGGCAGAACAAGGAGCAATGGTCTCAAATTACAGTGTGGGAGGTCGAGGCGGGACCTTAGGAAAAACTATTTCATCAGGAGGGTAATGAAGTACTGGAATGGGTTACTTAGGGAGGTGGTGGCATTTCCATCCCTAGAGGTTTTTAAGTCTCAGCTTGACAAAATCCTGGCTGGGATGATTTAGTTGGGATTGGTGCTGCTTTGGGCAGAGGGACTGGACTCAATTACCTCCTGAGTTCTCTTACAGCACTATGATTCTAACTCCGGTAACCTTCATTGTATGAGGAGTAAGGGAAGTCAGAGGAAGAGTGCTATATTTCAAAATAAGTGCTATGTAGACACTCCCAATTTTGAAATAAGCTACGCAATTGATACAATTAAATTTGCATATCTTATTTCAAATTAAGCTCCGCTGTGTAGACACACTTACTCACCGTACCTCTCATTTCATGAGGAGTAAGGGAAGTCGAAGACTTCTTGCTGTGTAGAAAGCTATTTCGACTTAAGCTATTTGCATCCTAATGAACCACCATTTTGCACATAGGGCTTTTGTGCAAGAAGGAGCTGTCTACACTGCTTGTTCTTGTGCAAAAACTCCCTCTTGCGCAGGAGCCGTTCTTTCTGAAAATAAGCGGCAGAATGGCTCCTGTGCAAGAGGGGGTTTTGCGCAAGAAGGAGCAGTGTAGACAGTTGCTTCTTGAGCAAAAGCCCCTTGCGCAAAATGCTGCTTATTAGGTATGCAAATGAGGCACAGCGATATTCATTGCCATGCCTCATTTGCATATCTTCTTGCACAAGAATGCGCTGAGTAGACGTAGCCATATTGTTTCAGATACCCGGTGACATTCAGGAACTTTGCATTTATCCTGAATGAAAGACAGCTATAAAACCCACCAGTTACATCAACATTTAGACCAATTCATAACAGTACTATTTGTTCCCACATACCTTATCTACAGTGGAGGCAGACATTCTGCAATGTCCTTATTGCCTTAACTTCTCCTTTTATTCCCTTGCCGTGTAGCATACCTGTAGATTCTTCTGCAGATTTCCTATTTCAGATCCATTTTAAAATATTTTAATATATTTGGCTATTTGTTCTTCAAATTCCATCTTAAATCTCCTAATATCATCTTGCTATATAGGAAATATTCCTTTCTCTTGGCTTCATTAAAGCTAGATTTCCATTTTCCAAAAGAAATGTGCTTGCCCTACATGGACGTTAAACACAGCTGGGTTTCTTCCTGAGTGAGGAATAGAGAATGCAAATAAGGCAGCCAAGCAAATTTATTGGAAGATTTTATGTTCAGTTTTCTCTTGTCACATTCCCGCCAAATGAATGAAACAATAATAAATTGCCAACAAATACAAGTGCTCCTCTCAAAAACTATAATGAAAAAAAAATGTATTTAGAAAAAATATTAATCCTCCCTTCCACCAAAGATTCTGAAAATAAACTGGGTTAACAAACATAGAATCATAGAATTCTAGCACTGGAAGGGACCTCAAAGTCATCGAGTCCAGACCCCTGCCCTCATGGCAGGACCTAATACTGTCTAGACCATCCCTGATAGATATCTATCTAACCTACTCTTACATATCGCCAGAGATGGAGATTCCACAACCTCCCTGGGCAATTTATTCCAGTGTTTGACCACCCTGACAGTTAGGAACTTTTTCCTAATGTCCAACCTAAACCTCCCTTGCTGCAGTTTAAGCCCATTGCTTCTTGTTCTATCCTCAGAGGCCAAGATGAACAAGTTTTCCCCCTCCTCCTAGACAGACATTGTATTCAAGTGTAAAACACACCCTTGAGTGTGGATTACCCTTAATATGATTTGTAGCATAGAAGGGGATGTGGGCCCATTATTTTGTCTACACCAAGCAGGTGAGCAGAACAGAGTGAGGACAGAATAGCACCATTGCTTCTCACATGCTGACAAACACAACATGCTGGGAGACAAATACTGAACTGGTTATAGTCACGGTATGGTAGATTTACTGCCTGGAACAGGGACTGGCTATTTTTTAACAAATACATTGTTATTCACCCAATCCTACTCATAGTGTACATGTTCCCTATTAAACTAAAAGGCTACGTCTACACTGGCCCCTTTTCCGGAAGGGGCATGTAAATTTCACCAGTCGTAGTAGGGAAATCCGCGGGGGATTTAAATATCCCCCGCGGCATTTAAATAAAAATGTCCGCCGCTTTTTTCCGGCTTTTAAAAAAGCCGGAAAAGAGCGTCTACACTGGCCCCGATCCTCCAGAAAAAGCGCCCTTTTCCGGAGATTCTTATTCCTACTTTGAAGTAGGAATAAGAGCCTCCGGAAAAGGGTGCTTTTTCCGGAGGATCGGGGCCAGTAGACGCTCTTTTCCGGCTTTTTTAAAAGCCGGAAAAAAGCGGCGGACATTTTTATTTAAATGCCGCGGGGGATATTTAAATCCCCCGCGCATTTCCCTACTACGATAGGTGAAATTAACATGCCCCTTCCAGAAAAGGGGCCAGTGTAGACGTAGCCAAAGTGTTAATGTTATGATAAAACACATTTAGATCCTTCATTATAAAACACAATTTATTCTTCCAAGCTCAGAGAAGAGGGGACATTGCAGTCATCCCTGCTCTTTTAAAAAGGTCAGCTGCAGTAAAGCAGAATTAAAGCTCAGTTAACATGTTCAAGACATATCTTGAAGGTAGACAGCACTGCAGTGTGTTCAATTCATAAACCTATAACCAATGCATTAGCATATTTCCCATTTTCCAGTCATTTCTTTACAATGATTTTGTAGATATTATTTGTAGATATTTGTCTGTTACCAGCATTTAGAAATTTCACCTTTTGGAGAGTCTCAGAGGAGAACACTAATTTTCCTTTAAAAATGAACATATCAGCAAATTGTATAGATGGGAACTCACTTTTTCCTGCTTGCTGTCCCTTCCCCGCACACACACCACCCCAAGCTACACACACACACTTTTACTATTCAGTTCCAGAGGGAAAATCCCGAAGCCTTATTAACACTGAAACCTGTTATTAACTAAAAGGTCAAAAAGCTCCAACATTTCATTTGCACATTCAAATTCAATGACTTCATGTAATGACCTCATGCTATAAAACCAAGAGTTCTCTGCAGAAGCTGTATGTATTGGAATGGACATAATAATCTGGGTGTAGGTAGCACTATTAATTTAGCTGGAGAACAAAAATCTGACAGCTTCTATTTGAGAATTCATGGCAAAAAATGCCCTTAGGCAACTCGACAAGGTATTCTGATCAGGAGAACATCCCCTCTACTCAGTAAATCTGGTCACTTTTGTCAGAGTCCTATGGCTACAGCTGGTGCATTTTAAGACACTCATGTTTTTTATCACATACCGAATTTAGATGTTCACTGAGCAGACACAGACTGCTTAATGCAGCTTGGCAATCTTAAATTGTCGGGCTCCACATATATAAATAACTATCTACTTCAATAGGCTAAGAACTTGATCTTCTCATGCCCCATTTCCAGGCTCAAATATAAATACTTTCATTTTGATTTTTAGTGTGTTTCTCTCCCTCTGTGCACCGAGTGCGCAGTTTCTTGTGGTCTACATTTTTAAAACTTGGGAAGAAATGCTTTTACTGCAGCTAGCTACAAATATGTAATCACTTCATTCATGTTAGAGATGACCTGTATTCGTTCATTTCAGAGGGGTAGTTGTGTTAGTCTCTATGGCTGTGTCTACACTGGGCCACTTATTCCAGAAAATCAGCCGCTTTTCCGGAATAAGCTGCGAGCTGCCTACACTGGCCCTTGAATTTCCGGAAAAGCAACGACGCTCTACTGTACAAAATCAACCGCTATTCCGGAAAAACTATTCTGCTCCCGCTCGGGCATAAGTCCTTATTCCGGAACACTGTTCCGGAAAAGGGCCAGTGTAGACAGCCCAGTAGTCTTTTCCGGAAAAAAGCCCCGATCGCGAAAATGGCAATCGGGGCTCTTTTCCGGAAAAGTGCGTCTACATTGGCCACAGACGCTTTTCCGGAAAAAGGGCTTTTCTGGAAAAGCAGCCTGCCAATGTAGACGCTCCTTTTCCGGAAAAACTGAAAACGGAATAGTATTCCATTTTAAGCAGTTCCGGAAATTCATGCCAGTGTAGACACAGCCTACATGTTTTGTTAGCATCTAAGGTCCTGCAGGACTATTTGCTATTTTTAAAGTTTTTTCTGTATCCATTAGATTTTTAAGTTACATTCAGTTACTCCTACACTGAAACAGAGTTATATATTTCTAATAGTCATATTGGCATATATTAATATAGAATAACACTGCATTTCTGCAACACCATTTCTTATAAGAAGAGAACATACTTTTTTAATGTTATTTGTATTGGGCTATGACAACAAAATGAGAACTTTTTTTGATAGCACTAATGTACATTTTTTCAGATCATGCGCCTAAGTCCATGTTTTAATACCTAAACAAAAGTGACCTGATTTTCTGAAGAGCTCTGCCCTTGTACTTTTCACTAAATAGAAATTAAATGCCATAATATAGCTTTAGGAGCCAAACTAAGATATATTTAAATGTGATTTTGATGTCTAGTGAATTTCAATGTTCACATAGTTAGTTGTTTCTGTTGGTCTTTTATAGTGCAACTGGAAGCATAAAATAGCATATAATAAGATGAAAGTATTATTATAGTATTATAAAAAACCAGTAAGTTATTCAGAATAGTCAAACATAGCAAGTTATTTATAGGTGAATTTCTGGCTGCTAGTCTGCAGCATATGGAGCATTAATTATACCTCTGTGCAGGAGGTATAGAGGCTTTATTATGTATCACTAAGTTCCTACTCTGAGTAATCTGCTCAGGGTACAAATCTGGACTGATGAATAGTTGTGTCCTCTTAGTTCCCCAAACTGATGTACCTTTTACACTGAGAGTAACCACTCCTGATCTACTCTCACAGAGACTCCAGCATGTAAGTTACCCCCAAGTACAGTGTATGAATGCTGACTCCAGTCATTATTGAATTACACTACAAAACAACAGCAGCAAATTCCTAGTCTCAGACTTTCCCCAGAAATTTAGGTCCTATACCTCTGAGTTCTCTCCTGGGTGACACAAGCTCATATAAAGTCAGTTATTTTATTAATAGAAAGTGATGCTAAGAAATCTGCTATCCCAAATGCAATTCCCTGAAAACTACAACCCAAACATACTGGTTTACAAGAAATAATTAGACACATTTATTAACAACAGAGAGATTTCAACTGATTACAAGTAATTTACTTGTACAAAATGAGTTTGTATGTCTGTCTGTTCAAAGCTCCTTAAATGGAAAGAGCTAACGCCATCAAATTCGGTACACAGTTTCTTCTTATCATAGCTTAAAGTAAGGTAAGGGTTTGGTTATGCCAGGAACATGGGATGTGCCTAGAATGCGATTGCTTCTCAAAAAAAAACATACAGAAAAGAAACAGAATCACCCAGCAGTGAAAGGGATAGCTGGGGGAGCCCCCTCCCACTCAGGACTAGCCCAGCCCCAAACCTTCCAGCCCCTTTAGAGAGGGCAGGGGTGTCTGAATCTCCCCACCCTGATTTGTACGGGACAGACGAAGGCTGTTCCCCTTTGCCAGGGAGTGAGAGGAAAGTGCACAGTTTGCTGCATTCCTCACTCTGGATGAGGAGCACAGGAGACAGATGAACCTGGACCTGCCCCAGTCAAGGCATGTGCACCCCTCCCCCAGCTGTGACTGCTGAGACTGTAGCGGTGATGGAGAGGTGCTTCTCCCCTGGTCCCAAGTTGCTGCAGTGACAGAGGGCTGGGGTAGTCCTCTCTCCCCAGGGTACATAATCTGGAAAAGAGACCATCACCGTCTCTGAAAAATAGAATCCTTTCATGCTCAGAGATACCAGAGTTATAACAGTATCCTAAAATGACTAGGGACATATATTTCATTTAAAATAGAATGCCACAGATCAACATTCAGGGTGAAAGTGTGGTTCCACTGAAATCAATGGCAAACTCTCATTGACTTCATCAGGGTCAGGTTTTCACCTTCAGTACATTACTCCAGTGCATCATAGGGGGGAAAATATATTTCCGAAAATAAGGTAACAATATAACTTATCTCAATTCTACACAAACCGCTGGTTGAAAGCAAGAAGCATTACAAGCCTTGACAGGAACAAATTTTATATCTGACAATCATATCAGTCAGAGGGCAAAAGCCAGAGCGAAGCTTAACAACTTTGCCTGCTAAGTTGATGACAGCAAAAATCATCTAGGATCCAGACAGTTTAGGAAAGCATCCTTCCCTACGCTTTAAGAAATGCAGCACCTAGAAAAACTAGAGAAGCGTAAGATGCACGAAGACCTGGAAAAACAACAAATAGTCCTGTACACCTTAGGGTATGTGTATACAGCAACATTATTTCAATATAACTAGAGTTATATAAGTCTGCATCTACACAGCAGGCAGTTATTTCAAAATATTGTCGAAATACTTTCAAGCTGAAGGACTTCTTATTCTGACTCCTCTAACCCTCATTATACAAGTAGTAAGGAAAGCTGGGGGAAGAGTGCTATATTTTAAAGTAAGGGCTGTGTAGATGCTCCCTATTTTGAAATAAGCTATTTCAAAATAAGCTATACAATTGATGTAGCTGAATTTAAGTAGCTTATTTCGAGTTAAGCCCTGTTGTGTAGATGAACCCTGAGAGACTAACAAAAATATGCATAGTATCATAAGCTTTCATGGGCAAAATCCATTTAATCAGATGAGTTGATGTGGAAATAACAGTAACCCAGAATTTATTACAGGAAAAAAAAGGTAAAAAAAGGTACCTGTCAATTGTAGGACTGGTGCTAATGTGGTTATTGAATGGGCCAGAAGTGTCCCATACATATTTTTGATGTAAATGAGGTGTTAAATGCAGGGAAGGCAGGTTTTATAATGTGACATCCAGTTAATGTATTTGTTCAAGTCTAGGGAATCTGTCAAATTTGCAGATGAATGTCAGTTCTGCAGTCTCTTTCTATAATTTGGCTGGTGAAATTCGTTTGTAGCATGGCTACTTTTAAATCCATTAATGAGTGACTATTGCAGGCTCAAAGAAGACAGTGCCCCCAAAATACAGGTTGAACCTCTCTGGCCTGGTACCCTTGGACCCTGACTTGTCCTGAATGAGGGGATTTACCAGACCAGGGAAGGCCTCTCCCCTCATGGCCTGAGCTAAGGTTCCAGCCTGCCTCTGCTGCTGCCCGAGCCCCTGGGACTTTCTAGATGCCCCTGACCCCCCTACTGCCAGGTCCAGAGTGCCATGGTCAGAGCTGCTCAAGCGGGGCAGAACTCTGCAGCTGCCTGGCTCTGTGTCTGGGGCTGGAGCTCTGTGGCCCCAGCTAGGGAGGAGGGATGGGGCCAGAACTCCATGGCCTGGGCCAGAGCTTCTTGGGTACCACTGGGGATAGAGTTCTCTGTCAATGACCAGAGCTCCACGGCCACTGCCCCGCTGCCACAATAGAGCTACGGCTAGGGACAGTGTTCCCTCTAAGATGCTCGGCAGCAGATTCCCAGGTGAATAAACAGCCCCCATCTAATCAGAGGCTCAGATCTCCATACAGGGAGCTGAGGAGCTGACTGACTGGCTGATTAACCATCTGTGAAACTGTGCTGCTGGGGAACACTGGCTAGGGAGCACCACAGGTACCAGAACTCCCCACCACACCCACAAATTAGGCTCCCGGCTGAGACTCCGGTGCTCCCTACAGTGCTCCTGCCCCACCACCAGACCTCTCTTTTCCTGAGCTTTGTGGTCCAGGAACATCCATGGTCCATGTCGGACCACAGATGTTACTGGACCAGGGAATCCTTGTTAAGGGAGGTACAATCTGTCCCTGATTTCCCATCACAAATGTACAGAATAATGATGGCAGGACTAAATATTAACTCTACCATCCCTGGCAGGTGTTTGTTTAATCAGGTCTTGAAAATTTCCAATTGTGGTGATCCCACAACCTCGTTAGGAAATTTATTCCAGTGCTTAACCATCCCAACAGTTAGGACATTTTTCCTGATCTCCAACGCAAATCTCCCTTGCTGCAGTGTAAGCCCATTGCTTCTGGTCCTATCTTCTGAGGTTAAGAAGAATAATTCTTCTCCCTCCTCCCTGTAACAACCTTCTATGTACTTGAAAATGGTTATGTTCCCTCTCAGTCTTCTCTATTCCAGACTAACCAAATCCATCTTTTTTTTTCAATCTTTTTCTAATAGGTCACATTTCCTAGACCTTTAATCATTTTTGTTGCTCTTTTCTAGACCCTTTCCAATTTGTCTATATCTTTTCTGAAACATGGCACCCAGAACTTGACACACTTCTCCAGGTGAGGCCTAATCAGTGCAGAGTAGAGCAGAAGAATTACTTCTTGTGTCTTGCTTACAACACTCCTGCTAATAAATCCTTTTTTTGAAACAGTGTCGCAATGCTGACTCTCATTAACTTGTGGTCCACTGTGGCCCCAAGATTCCTTTTCATAGTACTCTTTCCTAGGCAGCCATTTCCCATGTTGTATGTGTGCAACTGATTGTTCCTTCCTAAGTGGAGTATTTTGAACTGATCCTTGAATTTCATCCTATTTACTTCCAACCACTTCTCTAGAACATTTTAAATTTTAATCCAATTCTCCAAAGCACTTGTGACTCCTCCCAGCTTGGCATCATCTGCAAACCTTATAAGTATGCTCTATGCTATTATCAGAGTAATTGATTAAAATCTTGAATTGAAACAGATCCAAAACTGATCCCTGTTGGACCCCATACATGGGCTTCCAGAGTGATTGTGAACCGTTGATAACTACGGTCTGGGAACGGTTTTCCAACTAGTTTTGCACCCATGTTATGGTAGCTCCATCTAAGTTGCATGTCACTAGTTTGTTGATAAGTACTGACTCTTATGAACTGTTGTGAAGAAGCTTCTGAATGGTCCCAAGCTCACAGCAAGGAGCATGAGATGTGACTCTTTTTGAAGCAAGGTCATATTCATTGGAGAAAAGTTGGCAACAGCTGATGTACTAAGAGGGCATACCATGCCCATTTTTATTAAGTATGAACCATACTCACAAAACCAGAAGACCATGTTCTGTATTTATTAAACATCCAAAGTACTGATGAAACTCAGTGGGAGTTTGTGTTTGCAAAGAATTTCCAGCATTGGGTTCAGATTTTGTTTTAAATGATGCAAATCACTGCAAACTGCATTCATTGCATTAGATATTAGGAATTACTAAGGAGTAGGGACATAATACAATTAAGCTCACAGCATATACAAAAATAGTAATTTCTTCCAAACAATAGTTCTATAAAATATTACCTCCAAAACTATCTTCTATTTATAACTGCTTCACTTTGCATGTAAGGACAAAGGGGCACCACTTTGCAAAGAGTGCAGCTTGTAATATTGAACTAAAATTAAATGTGCACCCAATAAGAAATATAATAATCAGGTCCCGTGATGACTCACTCATAAAAGTCCCAACTGAATATTGATGAACCATTTCCCAAAGAAATGTGCATGCCAGTTTCCCAATAGCATTGCAGCAGTTTCAAAATGTTATCTGCAGGAAAAAAAGTATTAACTTTGCTTACTAATCAGTTTGCTTTGTTTTGTTTAAAACCATATGCTGCATATAAATGAGTGCATTTTATTTACATCTATCTATATAGAGAGAACAAGAAAGAGAAAATGTGTGTGCTTGTTTATCTGAGAG
Organism: Pelodiscus sinensis; assembly: GCF_052426305.1. Lineage (NCBI taxonomy): Eukaryota > Metazoa > Chordata > Testudines > Trionychidae > Pelodiscus > Pelodiscus sinensis. Next base: position 93,293,825 of record NC_143053.1, read on the forward strand.
TCCATCTGTGAGTCTGTTTGTTCTACTTCTCTTCCTAAATAGTAAGACTACGAAATTTGGTATGCACCTTCCTTTTACCCTAATTTAAAGCAAGGTCAGGGTCTGGATGGGGAAAGCCCTCTGCCCACTATCCCTGCCACTTCAGCCTCCTCTGGGCCCACCACTGGAGTGGGGAATCACAGATTGGTCACCCACGGGAGAAATCCCCCCCTCGCCAGAGGAGAGGCTAAGAACTGTGGTCCAGCCTCCACTAGAGGACACACATCCCCTGGGGAGGAGAGTCTGGGACATGTACCCCCCTTTAAAGAGAATCCAGAAACCGTGCCCCCCTGAGGAGATGAAAGGAAAGGAAAGGAAAGGAAAGGAATCCCAGGCCCACCCAGAGGAAATGTGTCCCCTGAGGAGAGGCTAGGAATCCTCTCAGGGAAGACACACATGACCTGGAGGAGAGGTTGGGAACTGCAGACCCCCCCCCCCCACCCCTGGAGGAGATATTGGGGCTGGGAACTGCAACCCGGCACCAGACCACTGGGATGCTAGGGGGAGGTGGCAGCTGCAGGCCTGAATGGCCCATGGAGCCCCACCCCCTCCAGACCAGCAGAAGATCGGTGGAGGGGAACAGCTGCATGCCAGGTCTATAGCAAAGGCCCACCCTCCCCTCATAAATCAGCAGGAGGCTGCAGCTGCGAAAGCTGCAGGCCGGGGCCATTTTTCTCCCTTCTAGTCAACCTAGCCCACACTGCCCAGGCCCCCCGGGAGGAGCTGCTCCTGGAGCAGTGCTACCCTTACCACTGCGGGCAGCCCCAGTAAGCACCTAACCGTCCAGCCCTGCTACCTTGAGTCATGCATCTCCCCATCCTTTACCTTGACTCCTGCACCCCCATTTCCTGTTCTGAGTCGCACACCTTCCTCCCCTTGTCCTGAGCCCCAGCCCTCTATCCTGTGCTCCCCTACACTGAATCCTGCACCCTGAGTTCCCTCCCTTTGTTCTCACTTCAGCACACTCTGGCACTCTCATCCCTTCTTTATTTTAGCAAAAGACAGAAAAAAAAATGCAAATATTGTCTACCAAGAAATTCTTTCTAATGTCTGAATCGCTTTCCTTCTTTTAATTAATGCAAACTACTTTTTTTGCTCATTTTTGAAAAATACAATAATTTACTTTGAAGCATGTACATTTTCCTTTTATTAAAAAAATTACTTCACTTAGACCAGGTCTACACTAAAGGGGGAGGTCAAATTCATTATGTAGTTGGAATCAATGCACCTTGTTCTGAGTTTCCCTGCCATCCCTTCAGTGGGAGGCCAATGGGAGCAAATGATTATATTGGCATTCCTTACTCCTTGCAGGAGCAGGAGTAGCAGCCACCAACAGAAGTTCCCACTGAGTTTGATTTAGCGGGTCTTTACTAGACCTGTTAAAGCGAACTTCAGAAGATTGATCACAGCTCCATCGATCTTTCCCAGAGTGAAGATATGGCCTTAAAGACCCAATCAACACTGGGTAAATCTGCAATTATTTAATCTGCTAGTTATAATACTAAGCACTGGCTTCTTATATGGTCAGAGTTTGGACACAAAAAATTTAGTAGAGAACATAATAAAGTCAGGGCTATGTAAGTTCAGATCTATACATTGCTTAATAGTCACAACATATATGTCAGTAGCTTTCTTTAACAAAGTAAGCCTTTAAACCGGCACACAGATATTCATTGTTTACATTTAAGCACATAAGCAATTCCACTGACTTCAGTAGGATTCATGTTTAATTATTCGAATAAAAGTTACATACATAAGCATTTGCATTATCAGGGCCCAACTGATTGCTGAGGCTAACATTCTCTTCCTCCATTACCACTGCAGGCATAACATTCCCTAACTTTCATTGTCATAGAACATCAAACTGAATCCATCATGCATATGTTGGGGATGCCAGTGTGACAGCAAGAAGTAGACTGAAGCCCTTCTATCCCCTATACCATGGTTATTCTGGGGAATTATTGTTGGCTTACAGCTCTAATTTCTCAAGGGGAGTTAGGTATATATCAAAATCAGCAACATCTAGCATTAATGGTGGGAAAAGTGAAAGCCCAATAGATGGGAATTAAGGGCTGAAGCTGATAGCTCAACATAATTTTTGTACCCCTGTATTATGTTTTGAAAAATGGTCTTTCATGGCTATTTTATTATACCAAATTATTTGTCAAGTTATAGGCAGAAATTGTTGCCTATTGTTACATCTGCCTAATGCTTCTCATTAAAAGACCCTATTTTCAGTTGCTTATACCTTTCCCATATTAGCCATTCAGTCTTATAGGTTTTTTTCAAGCTAAATCTTTCTCTTGTGCTCATTTCTTCAATTATTTAATTTATTTTTTTACATAAAGCTTATTCTGTTTAACCAATCAAGAATTATATTAAAATGGCAGGGTAGGCCCATTGCTCAATGGGAAGGGAGAAACAATAACAGGAAACTTGGAAATGGCAGTGGTGCTTAATGATTTCTTTGTTTTGGTCTTCACCAACAAGTGTGATGATAAAGGGATACCAAACATATGGAATGTTGGCAGATGGCAGTGGTAGGTTTAGAAGTTAAAATAAATAACAAAAAGAACAAAGTTAAAAATCACCTAGAAAAATTAGATGCCTGCAAGTCACCAGGGCCTGATGAAATGCATACTAGAATACCCAAGGAGCTGATAGAGGAGGTATCTGAGTCTTAGCTATCTTTGAAAATTCATGGAAGACAGGAGAGATTCCAGAAGACTGGAAAAGGGCAAATATAGTGCCCATCTATAAAAAAGGGAAATAAGAACAACCCAGGAAATTACAGACCAGTCAGTTTAACTTCTGTGCCAGGAAAGATAATGGTAATTAAGGAATTCATCTGCAAACATCTGGAAGAAAATAAGGTGAGAGGTAACAGCCAGCATGGATTTGTAAAGAACAAATCATGTCAAACCAATTTGATATCCTTCTTTGATAGAATGAGTCTTGTGGATAAGGGATAAGAGGTGGACACGGTATGCCTAGACTTTAGTAAGGCATTTGATATGGTCTTGTATGATCTTCTTATCAATAAACCAGGCAAATACAACTTAGATGAGGCTACTATAAGGTGGTTGCATAGCTTGCTGGTTATCCACTGGATAACCACTCTCAGAGAGTAGTTATTAACGGTTCACAGTCATGCTGGAAGGGCATAACAAGTGGGGTTCTGCAGAGGTGTGTTTTGGGAGCCGTTCTGTTCAGTATCTTCATCAATTATTTAGATGATGGCATAGAGAGTACGCTTATTAAGTTTGCAGATGATACCAAGCTGGGAAGGGTTGCAACTGCTTTGGAGGATAGGGTCATAAATCAAAATGATCTGGACAAATTGGAGAAACAGTCTGAGGTAAATAGGATGAAGTTTAATAAGGACAAATGCAAAGTACAATCCATTTCGCACATGCAGAATGGGAAGTGACTGTCTAGGAAGGAGTACTGGAGAAAAGGATCTAGGGGTCATAGTGCACCTCTAGTTAAATATGAGTCAGCAGTGTGACACTGTTGCAAGAAAAGCAAACCTGATTCTAGGATGCATTAATAGGAGTGTTATAAGACACAAGTCATCATTCTTCTGTTCTACTCTGCACTGAGTAGGTCTCAGTTGGAGTATTGTGTCCAGTTCTGAGCACCACATTTCAAGAAAGATGTGGAGAAATAGGAGATGGTCCAAGAAAGAACAGCAAAAATAATTAAAGGTCCAGGAAACATGAGGTATGAGGCAAGACTGAAGGAACTGAGCTTGTTTAGTTTGGAAAAGAAAAGACTGAAAGGAGACATGATAGCAGTTTTTTGGCATCTAAAAGGGTATCTCAGGGAGAAGGGGTAGAAATTGTTCTCTTTTGGCCTCTGGAGATAGGACAAGAAACAATGGACTTAAATTGCAGCTAGAGAGGTTTAGGTTTAGGTTTCTAAACTGACAGGGTGATTAAAAACTGGAATAAATTGCCTAGAGAGGTTGTGGAATCTTCGCCACTGGGGATATTCAAGAGCAGGTTAGAAATATCTGTATCATGGATGATATAGACCATGCTTGGTCATACCATGAGGGCCGGGGACTGGACTTGATCTCTCAAGGTCCCTTCCAGTTCTAGTATCTACGATTCTATGATTGGTCACCATGTGTAAGTATTTTTCTAAGATGTTAAAAGACATGCTAATCTGGAAGAGAAAGGCATAACAAGAATTAATAACTGAAAGTGAAACCCAGACAACCTGAAAGTATAGCAATATATATCAGTGAAGGTTCTAATTTTCTAACTAGCAAAGGTGAGAGGATGTCTTCAGATCAAGATAAACTGCATTTTCTGGAAGAAAGATTGAAATCTCAACACAAGCCATTTGGATAAATATAGAAGTACCTCAATGAGATTCTGTGGGTTGTGTTACAAAGGAGGTTAGGCTAGATATTTAATGGTACCTCCCTTGTGACTGTAAAATCTATTCACCTATTTGAAAATTTCAAATATATTTGTTCAGCTATATCAGAGAAATAGGTAAGGGAAAAACAAAGTTGTTTTGTCCACTTTTTTTAAAAAAGTGAACTGTTTCTTTAATTGATGTAGTTTTTTTTATATTAAGCACAGGCTGACCCTGTGTGCTGTTGCCCAAAATATGAAAATCCACTCAAATATGGCCAGGTATCTATCTCTGAAAAACTGCAGCATTCATATGATTTGTAGAAACTTGTTAGAGTTTGGCAGCTACATTCTACAAAGAGTCCATCTGCACTGAATTACCTCAATGTTGATTGGACTATGCATGTGACATCCCTGTGGAGCAACTGAGCATGTTCCATCTCAAGGGGATAGGATATAAGTTGGACTTTCTGTATAATTGTTCCTTCTAGTTCCACTGTGATTGAAAGCATCTGTACTGAGGTCCCCTCTCTCCTGTGCTGTCAATGCTTCCCTTTCTGGTAACCAGCAAGCATGGGAGAAGTCACCTAGCTAATACTAAGGATAAGGGGAAAAGGGTACAAAGGCAAAGCCTTTTGGGAATAGGCACAGGAGACAGAATTCTCCTGCAAGATTGACAGGGGAAAAAAAAATTATAACTACTAAAAAATGGAACTAGCTCAGGGTCAAGTGATAGCAGTCTGTGCCATTAAGTCAAAGGTCCTTGCCTGTCATCCTTGTAGGTGGTCCATATACTTTCACGTGACATCTTCCCATTTCTGAAAAAAAGAGGAAAAAATGCTTATTGTATGCTAAAAGAAAAAACGTGCAATGTAAAGTCTTGAAAAGTTAGGAAGTGCCCCTGTTAAGGAGGTTACCCACCCAATCTGTTTGATACCTTTCTGCATGTGAATTGTTTTACAGTCTGATCACATAATATTCTCTCCGGCCCCAATAAAGTTTGTGTGGTTGGTAAGGTGGACACAGTGTTTGATACCTTATGTGAGAACAATCCTATTTAATGGATCCTAAAGATAAAGAAAGGAGAGTCCTAACAAAGCTCCACTGAAGTCAATCAAAGAAACAAAAAATGGTAACAATCACCACCATGCCAAAATCTCTTATTGTCTTCTGTTGGCATTGAATTAGACTCAGGCTTAGATTCAGGAAATAACTTGGAAACTTTAATTATAGTTAAACGTGTGTTTAAGTGATTTCCTGAATAGGGCTGCCTTACTTACATCTAATTGCATACAAATATACAAAATGTGGTCAAAACACTTACTCGTCATGCGACAAAATATTGACACAATCTGTAAATTAAATGGCTGAACAAAGTGCAAGTTCTACAGTAATTATTCTATAGATATTACGGAGCCATGCAGTTTCACAAAGGTGTAATGTGCTAACACAGCAGTTCCCTATGCATTTACGATAGATGAGTCACAGTAGTTTTTCCTTCACACACAGACTTAGTTATCTGGTCCCTGAAAATATTCAGCTCAATATTTTGTAGCAGTAAGCTATTAAGAGGCAATGTGGGGATGTGTGCGCAATGCAATCCTTATATTTCTAAGGTCCCTATCAAATTTAACTTGAAGTGCATCTGATTTGTGTGTGTTCCCATTGGAATTGCAGCACAGAGCAGGAGTAATATAGAATGTTCACTTTTTCTACTGTACTATTCCGGCTCTGCTCTCCTGATAGCAATACACTGCGTCACACATATATTCTTTTTAAAAAATTGCTCCACCTCCTAAATTTTCAAAGCAGTGCCTGGGGTTTTAGCCTTACAATTCTCATTGATTTTTATAAATTTATAACTCATTCCACCTTTCGGCTGGTAGAAATATTTTATGCTGTTTGACAGTGGAATTAATGTTAATGGAGACAATGCATTCTCTGCACTTAGACTGTTAATTATTGTTGCAATAGAATTCTATTTGACAGCTTCCTTAATGGAAATCTTAGCTACCTCCTTGTTTTTTAAAATAATAAAAACTTTTAAAAATATATTTTTCCCAACCAACATGACATTTACCTTGATAGTACTAAAATGATGTATACTGACTTTATACCACTTTCTGGGGGTACGGGGGGAGAAGTAAGATAAATTATGAGTTTTTCATCAATTTTATTTATTTTCATGTTCTATTCTCATTTCCCTTAAGAGCAACAACACTCAGTATAATATGTTGGTTTAGTTTTATATCATCTTTTATTGATATTGTGTGATGCTTAAAGCTTAATTTTAACTCCTACCACATGAATAAAAATGCAATAACCATTCCTTTCTTACTAAATGAACAGCTCTTTGAATGTTGACCGAAAACTTGCGATGTGTCTATATATGGCAAGTAAGACATCAATAAACCACTTGTCAAATAGAATTTAAAGCAAAGAATTTTCAAAACATTTTCTATACTGAAAGAACACAGGGCAATCACTGCAATTTTATGTCACGCTTTTAACACAATCAGTTTCAGTTTTCTAGGTCTGAAATTATGAACTTTGCTTTGGTTTAATAACTTTTTTTGATGTGCATAGAAGACTATAAGAAGCTATAGATCAATATGGATAGCAAAAGCCTGATGGGCTGGGAGGTGGGGGCGGGAGGAAATCAGAGCTTATCCTAACAGTACAAAGATGCAGAGACTGGATCCCATTACACAGGCACTGTAAAGAACACACTGGACATTGTGACACTGGTTTAAAATCACACAGATCAGTTTTGTATGCAGCTGAATTGCAGTGTACTGAAATAGAACTGCTTGCTAAAAGCCGCTTCCCCACTTCAAGGCTGGAAGTTCCCAGAAAAGCTGAATAAAACTGTCTTTTCCACACCCCTCCCTCACAATCTGAGGGGGTCACATGACATGAGCTACAAACCTCGCGGGATTTAGTAGAACAATCAGACAAAAGTATGCAACAATATTAAATATGCTGTTATGACAACTGTCACCAGAAGCCGGTCTTCCACATTCTTATTTCTTAGTATCCAAGTTATGTTCAGTCTAAGTAAGATATTCTTTCTGTTGTCTTTGTCTGGAACCCATCTATACCCATGGAAAAATATCCGATTCAAAATGGATTCCATTACCAGGTGGCATGGTTACATGTCTTCCTATGACCAATCACAGTTTGTCCTTATAGGATAAACATGGCCATTGACATGTAATTGGTTTGAAAACTGAGTTATGATGTTTCTAGAGCATCAGTAATGGTCCTCAATATCATATTTAGAATTATAGACAAATCCACACTTCATATTTCTAACTTCACATACAAGAATGATACATGAACAAATATAGGATATACAGATTAATCAGATTGTAACTATAGAATTGGAATATTATATAGTCTGTTTTTCATGAGGAATCTTTGACTTATGCATATTCATAAGCCAATTTTCATAAAGCATGAGGAAGACCTGTGACAATAGGTTTACTATCAATTCTTATTAACTAAAATAAGATTTATTTAGAAAAAGAAAAGCAAGAATATAGATTAAAAATAATTATACATTAATAAAATGGTTAGGTCATTTCTATTGTATATGTAGCAAGCTTTAGAGTTGGCAAAGCCTGAATGAATTCACTGGATGTAGGCAAGCTGTCCAGTTGCATGCCAACCAGAAGTGCACTGCAGTCTATGTTGATAAAAGTACTCCTACTGAGGATGTGCACTGCTGACAAAAAGATCATAGTGTGCATGTGCAAAAGCAATGCAATAACTGAGGTGGGCTTATATGCAAATTTGATTTAGACTGACAAAATTCTGTAATGAAGCCATAGCCAGACACACAATTTTCCTTTTCATCCTCGTGCTTCAAAGCTTACTGGAGGATCCCAGTATTCCTTGAGTTCCCTTTCCTCATATAGGAAACAGCTGAGCCCTTCCCAGCAGGTTATGATCACTGCAAAGGAATGGCTTGCCCCATGTACCTGGCTCTTAAAGCAGCCCATCATGTGGACAACCTAAGCTAAAGCGAATTCCATTCTTAAAAGGAAAGATTGAGAGATTCTGTTAATTCAGAGCAATATAAAACCAGGAAAGCTCTATAACTTTGCTATACTCTGGCTGCTTCAGTTTCTATATGTAGGGAGAGGAAGTTTCCATTCAAGTTCCCAGAGATTTTTCTCACTGATCTTCTGACCACTAGAAATTCACAACTACCATTAATGCTGGAAATTTGTCCAAGCATATTTTCTGGACAATCCTATCCTCAGTCTCTAAAGCATGAACAAACAGTTCCTGGCAAACTATGTCTGCAGTTTTTCTGTACAAACTCTTATGGTCAAGTAATACCAACAAGGAATCACCAGTAATATGTAAATGGTTAATGCATTTATACCTCAGGTTGGAACAGAATACTTACTAAGGGCACGTCTACATAGCAGGGCTAAACTCAAAATACGCTACGCTAATTGCTTATCCTAAGTTGAAACAGCTTATTTCGACTTTTGGCACTGTCTACACAGCAGTTATTTTGAAATGGAGCACTCTTCCATCAACTTCACTTACTCCTCATGAAATGAGGGTTACAGAAGTTGGAGGCAGTATCCCATTATTTTGAATTCATTTTGAAATAACGGCTTGCTGTGTAGATGCACACTACGTTATTTCAGACTAATGGGCTGCTGTGTAGACATAGCCTCACACTTATCCTGTTTTAGAGAAGTTTCTCCCAACCACTTCAGTTGTGCCTTCAAAATACTCCCTCATTTGTAACCTCCTAGGCCACTACTGAGGAAGAGTTTGGCTTGATAGGCAAGCACTTATGGAGGACAGAGCCCAGCATGGCAGGGCCATGCATAAGGCTAGGAAGTGAAGGTGAAAAAAGGCTGCAATGTAGAAGCCAGCAGTCACTTTGAGTTTAGAGAAGGAAAGGAGAAAGCCTGGGGATCCTGTGGTATGTCTAGACTACACGGCTCCGTCAACGGAGCCATGTAGATGAGGTTTCTAGACATAGGGAAATGAAGCAGCAATTTAAATAATCGCCACTTCATTTACATCAAAATGGCTGCCGCACTGTGCCGATCAGCTGTTTGGCAGCACATCGCAGTAGTCTGAATGCTCCATGGTCGACAAGGGAAGCCCTTGTCTACCGCCCCATTATGCCTTGTGGAATCAGCCAAACAGCTGATCGGCACATTTCCCTTTTTCAAGTACACTAATCTACATGGCTCCGTTGCCGGAGCCATGTAGTTTAGACGTACCCGTGGTGTCAAGGAAGGATTTGCCCAGAAGAGTAGCAGAACAGAAACTTGAGAGGTGGAGTAGAACAGGACTTAGGGGAAGAGTAGATAGATTTGGGGTGGTGCAGAGGTTAGCCAATGATTTAATGATCCCTTGACAAGAATTCAGATTTGTAGGTGGCCCCAATTTCCACTACCAGATGCCGATAAATTGGCATAGCTTGAAGCTGGAGGACTGCCAGGAAGAATTAGTCCAGTAATTCTTCTATGCTTCTCAAGGAGAAAACTATAGTAACCTGACTAGAGAGCCAATCCACAAAGGCTATGTCTAGACTGCAAGCCTCTTTTGAAAGATACTTTCGAAAGAGCCTCTTTCGAAAGAGAGCGTCTAGACTGCACGCGGAACTTTCGAAAGAGCAAGCCGCTTTTTCGAAAGAAAGCACCCAGTGAGTCTGGATGCTCTCTTTCGAAGAAGCCCTATTTACATTCAAGAACGCCTTCTTTCGAAAGAAGCACTTTCGAAAGAAGGCGTTCTTCCTCGTGAAATGAGGTTTACCGCCGTCGAAAGAAAAGCTGCGTTCTTTCAATTTAATTTCGAAAGAACGCGGCTGCAGTCTGGACGCAGGTGAAGTTTTTTCAGAAAAAGGCTACTTTTCCCGAAAAAACCCCTGAGTCTGGACACAGCCAAAGAGTGAACATGCTGAGTCAGAAACAGGAATCACTGTAACTTCTAGAGCCTTTAGAGTTGCAGCATGAAACAGATTGGGAAAAGAGCATCTCCACTACGTCATCATATGCAGCTTACGGTGAGGCCTTGAACTCCAATTACAGAGATTTCATGGCAACTGGTACCACTAAAGGGAGCGTATTGAGTTTTCAGGTTCAGCTCTTTTGAGCTCTCTCTGTTCCTATTGCTTTATCAGGACTATGAGAAATGGAACTTTCAGAGTGCGAAAGTTCCATTCTGGGGATTCTTCTGAAGTTGACGGCATAAGAGTTCAGTGGGTTTTAAAAAAATTCTAATAAGAATATTATGCCTAATATTAGCAAGTAAAAGGAAGAATTCAATTTTTGTCTTAGAAAACCTTACCATTCACTTCTTCCCACCTTTGACATCTGGCAGCCTAACAAAAAGTCAAGAGAAGAAGACTGGAAAGTTACTTTGCAAGTTAAAATAACTATTTCCAGTGACTAAGGGGAAAGGTCACTAATTGAATCTGAGAATGTGGCTTCTTTAAGTGATGACAGTGACAGTAGGTTGACTGACAATTTCACACTTGCTAAAAAAGTTAATGAATGTCTTGTTTTATTGTCCACTAGAAGACGTTGATAATGGATAAGCCCAACAATAAAACAAGATGCATGATTTTTTTAAATTTTGTTAGAGAAGGTTTTTTTGTAAACACAACTAACTTCAGAAGATGGTGACATTCCTGAGAAGTAAATGTTCACATTTGACTTCTGTGAACATTCATCATGAACAACCCAATTTCACATCTACCAAAATAAATTGTCCTCAGAAAAAACAGAAAAACATTACAAAAGAAATGGAAAAACCTTTCACTTTTGTCAATCTCAAAGGAGATTTCTGTTCCCCTTCTCAAGACAAGTAGAATTGGTGAAGGCAGTCCAGGAACCTGAGAACTTCATACAGATTTTCAGAAAAGACTTAGTCATGTTGCTGTAGGGCTAGATATCCCAGTTGTTTAGCAGGACCCCATCATGCTGGTCAAAACAAACAGAACAATTAGTTCCTGCCCTAAAAAGACTCATACTGGTTTATTTTTATTTTCTATGGGTCAACATTTTATAGCTCTATACACCCACACTATGAGCCAGACCATGCATAACTAACTCTGTGGTCAGTTCTTTGAGCCCTGTATAAACACTTTGAGTTGGTAGCAACTGAAGTCAGTGGCACTAGTTGCAGACTATTTATATAGTTAAGTGTTTTACAGGATTGAAGAAATGGTAAGTGGAGTAGGCATTATTACTATATTAAGTCATCACTTTTCCTGCACCCTCTCCTCATCCATAGTGCTTTTACCAGCATACAATACATGTCAAATTCAATACTGATGTAAGCAGACAACTCCATTTTTTTCAATGGTTATTGAGACTGGTCAGTTTAGCCCATGGTATCCATTTAGAAACAGATGTCATGAAAGTTTCTTGTTCTACATAATATTAGTTATAATTTTGAAAAATTTGAATTAGGTTTGTTAAAACAAAACAAGATATTTTGACATACAGATTTGACATTGTCTAAACAATGCATTTTGGTTTCATGGGCTAGGTTCATGAAGCGATTTCATCATCATCACGAAAAATAAGTCACAGAAGCACTGTTTAAATTATTTTTTTCTTTGATTGGATTAATACTAGTGAATGTATATATATTTTACATTATAGAGTGCTACAATATCTTTAAAATAATCCATCTACTATTTGTCACTGATTGGAAATCTTTTTCCTCTGTTTTAAATAAAAAAAATGCAGGTAGAAGTCATGGGGTGAAGAGGGCCCACATGCAAGAACCTCGATGTCTGTTGTATGCATGGGCTGAAATGATCTGGTGGTCCTTTCTTAGATTATACATTTCTCCCTGAATTGTATCATTTGAACTTTTACTTTTTTAGCAGCATTCTGCCACGTTTCTGTAGATTTTGTGTCTGAGTGTAAATCATGTCATGCATAAATATTCTCATAGCAGAAGAGTGAAGGCTCTAATCATTCCCCTTTCCTAAACCATGCACAAGATTAACCAACAATATTCATTTAATCAGAGTATCGTGTTGCATTAGATATCAACAGATGTCAATATATCACTATCAATGTCACATTGACCTTCCCTGCCTCCTCCTTTCCTGTGGCTCTGCAGAAATCCTTTATTATTAATAGACAATTTTTAAATCCTTCTGCACATCTGTCTCACAATCACACAAAGTCAATATTCAATTATATATGCTGACCTATCTGTCACTTTTAATCGTAAATGCATGTGTTCTGTAATAGCCATTCATTTATTGAATGAACTATGCCACTTTTGATAAAGTAATATAAATCAACCTTAAGAATTCATCAAACAGGATTTCCCCTTGAATTTAAGTGATCGCAGGTTAATACCTGGCACTGCTGACTTTGCAAGAAGATTGGGGAAGCTATCACTGCACATACAAGGCTTTAAACAAAATAAAGTAACTTTAAAACGGAAAACTTCAATTAAAGAAGGTATTGTGCATCATCTGTTTGAACACTGCCTCCAAGGACATTTATTGAAATACACAATACAGATTTAATCAAATATTTGAAAGGAAACAGAAAGTTACAACCCTCAAACATAATTGTTCCCGATTCAAACCTGCCACAGCAAAGATGATTTGCCAAATGTCATGTGCATCTATAGGAATATACAGTGAAGATTACAGTACATGGCAGATCATCACACATTCCCTAGTATGACAAAGCTGAAGTATTGTTTACATACTCTAGAAGACAAATACACATGCAATGGATGACAAATGATAAATTGCAATTTAGAAATTACAAGTGTGGAAGATGCAATATGACATTTAGAATACTGTGAAACCAATTTTGTTTCGATGTAGGTCATCATCATCAGCGGAATTCATCTGCAGATAGGTACTTCAACTGTACATTTCCCTAGTATTATATGAACAAGCAAAAAGTAATTTATGATTTTTCATAAATGAAGCAATCAGTTTACCGTTTTTCTAAAGCAACTGTCTCTCACCAACAAAATTAACAATAGTTAAGGTTTAGTTAATATTAATGTTTAATGACCTATCATGTATCCACATGGGAAAATGTTCCGCGAACTAGCTGAGATATTTTTAAATATTAGGGAAAATACAGATACTGAAAACTCCACACAAGAAAATACTTTTCATTATTAAAAATATCATTTTACATTTCTCATCTATTTTCCATACAAAGATTACAATACACTTTGCAAACACTAGTGAGTTTCAATATCCCTGTGTTGGTTGGTAAAATATATTAATATCAGTTTTACTGATGATGAAACAGAGTAACAGATATTAAGATTCTCATTCAGCAAAGAACTTAGCATGTGTTTAAGCACCAAAAATGTTCATTCATGTAGACTGAAAGACATACTTAAGTGCTTTGTAAATCAGGGCCTCAAAGTACAGCATGACGACAAAAATGAATGAATGAATGAATGAATGAATGAATGAATAAAAATTGCTGAACCAGGAGCAGAGAACCTACATATTGAGACACCCATTTCTGAGCTTTAAGTACTTTAATTTTTTCTCTGTTTGTTTTCTTCTACAAGAATTCTATTCCATTCTGATTCTATTGCCTTAATTAGTCCATCTATTCAAAACTGTGTGTTACAGGCGGTAGTGAATAAAATCCATATTAATGGCCACCTTAATTAGACACAACAAGATGTAAGGACAATATTTCAGCTTCTTGGTAGGTTTTCTATGCTCAAAATGTAACATTATTTAAACATATTATTATGTGTGCATGTGGTTTAATTATATAATTATTTTTAATATATTATGGAGAGGATGCTAATAGCACATTATCCAGTGTTGGCAGTATGCCTATTATTTTTGACAGTTTCAGGGTTATTGAAGCTAATAAGTAAACTACAAAGCCTGAAAAAAATACTAAAATCTCCAAGAGTAGAAAGAATTTATTAGAGCTCAATGGAAAACACACACAAGATATTTTTAAGCCAATGACAATGGATTTCACTAAATAAAGCCTGGTCTCCGGAAGTCTAGAAACAGAAATGTATATAGAAATAAGTTTATTTTAAAAAATTGCAGACATCCGTCTAACATCTATTATGATGCATGTAAAATAGTCAAAACGGATTTCAAAACAGTCTCTCAAAAACAATAAAAATGAGTAGTCCTAAGACACCTTAGGGTATATCTACACCTCAAACTCATTTTGGGATACCAGAGGTATCCTGAAATAGCTCCTCTGCATCTTCACAAGCCACCCATTATTTCAAAATGTTTTTCGAAATAACAGGCATGCTCTTTCAGCATCCCGGTAACCCTCATTTCATGACGGTTAAGCGTTGTCTTGAAATAGCACTTTATTTCAAATTTTGGTGCTATAAAAACAGCACCAAATTTTGAAATAGCCTATTTTGAAATAAACTCGAAATAAGTACGCAATTTGCATTACACAGATTGCATATCTTATTTTGAGTTTAGAGTGCAGTGTACACATAGCCTTAAGGACTAATAAATTTTAAAGCTATAGCTATGGATAGACATAATCATGAGCTTTTGTTGGCAAAACCATTTCTTCAGATGAGCCTGAGTGGAGGAAAAAAAAAAAGACTATCAGAATTATAACAGAAAAGGAAGGGAGAGGAAAGAAAAAAAATATTAGTAGTGCAGATGTTAAATGAGCCTCACTGAATGGGCTGAAAGTGTCCTATACTTAGCTTTTGATGTCAATGACCTATAAATGTAAAGAAGACTTACAATGTAAGGTTTTAAAACTCAACTGATGCAAACATTTGGCCATGAAATTTCAGAACATAGTAGTGTTGTTGACTCCTGACAAAATCTTTATCAAATAGTCAAGATCAAGTCAGATTATAACCAGTGGCACCTGTTTGATAATTTGTGTCAGACTATTTGAGAATACAGTAGTTGCTACATAAAAGTAGTAAAGTGTATTACAGACACATCATATCTGCACTCTGCTATCCAGAATACTTTCCCAACATTTCTCATTATTGAAGAGTCTGGCAGGTGTCCAATAAAACTCATAAAATTTTTACCTATAAAATTGTAATCGAACTTCCCTAGTGGACTGACAAAAGGTACTTAATATCATATACCTTTCTTCTGGGCTGCCTTCATTTCTTGTTGCATTATTCATTTCCATTTAATCTTAGAATCATCAGGAACTGAAATTGGATATTAATGATTTATCAAATCTGCATTGAGAGCAGTAACCAAGAATAGTGATTCTCTCAAATTTGTAACCAACATAATTGGCAATAGCTAATGATATTATATTCATGACTATAAAACTCTCCTTTTCATGATTTTCATAAATTGTCTAAAATAGTCAAAGATAATTACCACAATGTCAAGAAAAGGTTTAAATGGACCTTCATGAAATCTCTCAAATGCTTTGAATCCTTTTGAATTCATCCAAGCTTTTAAATAATCCAAACCTGGGACACTACACGTTAAAGACAAGGAATATTAAGAGTAATGCCATTCAGTCTAGAGGGCTGATGCAAATTGTTTGTGCAATGCAAATTGTGTACCTTATTTTGGTTGAATTTCAAATTAGCATATTTTGAAATTTGGTGCATCTACACAGTGCCAAATTTCAAAATAACCATGTTATTTTGAGTCTTCCCTTAACTCTCATGGAATGAGAGTTACAAGGACACTGAAATAGTTTATCCACTATTTTGAGATCTCAAAATAGCTGGTACATCATAAAGATACTTTCAGTATCCTGAAATAGCTCCTCTGTGCAGACATAGCCTCTGAGATTACTTTCTTTTTGTTACAATTCAAGGTAGGTAAAATATTTGACTTGTTTTGTTTTGCTGCCAAGTCAAATACTGTTATCATTTATGCAGAGGTAAATCTGAAGGAACTCTGTTGGTTTCGATTCATTTTGCTTAGATGGGTGTCAGATCAAAATCTGGCCTATTGATTTTTAGGAACATTATTAAGGTTTATATTTTTCATCTTCTGACCATTTAACATCTGTATATGATAATGTATTTCCCCCTAAAACACATTAAGTATATTATTATTATTACTGGCACGAGTTATGAACACACTGTAATGTATTTTTAAGTTATTATTATATTTCAAGGAATAAAGAGGAAACGCATTTTTTAAAATATTTATTTACAGAACCTGAACAACTTCTGCAGTGTGGTTGATCAATTGTGTATAATGACCAGAACCAATACATATATTGTTTTCTAAAAGGAACAGATTATAAGCATTTCAGAAAAAGGACTATCTTTAGTTCTTTCTGTCAGGTGACTGAATACTCTAGGTACTTAAAAATGCATTCAGAGGTTTAGAACAAAATTCCATTGGGATAATCAATTGTGTACTTCATTGAAAGAAATAATAGATTAGAGAAGATTAGAGTGGATTAGTTAATATTATATTTGATTATTAATATTCATTGACTGAAAAATAACTTAAATGAGGTTGGATACAATTTTTCAGGCCTTCCTTGAAAAAAAATTAACATGAAAATAAGGTCTCACTATGTAAGGCAAGAGGAATGAATTCAATTGTAGCTGTGACTTTTTTTTAATATAGGGACACAAATTAAAACAATCAGTGTTAATTTTAGCTTGCATGACTGATATTCATGGTTTGTGGCAGGCATCCCAAGGTCTCACTGGCATTGGTAGCATTATGAGGCAAGTTTCACTAGTGTAATTAGATACAGATATACTTTGGCACAGAATGAGACTCCCATGGTGGCTTCTTCTACTTCATTGTTTTAGCTAAATGTGTCATTCAGACAATGCCAGAGAAATCCCACTCTATTCATGTCCAAGTTTCCCATTTATTGCCTACTATATATCCCAGACTAATGGTACATGCTAAATCATATTTGAAGTGATCTGCAGTTGTACTGTAGTTCTGTCAGTTTAGCCTTAAATTTTATTCTCTATATAAAAAGTCAGAGGACGACATATACCTCATTGCCTTACAATATGCTGTGGCATTATTGTAAGAGGACAATAAGAAGGCAATAGCTTTTATAGAATGGAAATGTAGCATTATGACAAACAGTACAAAAACCACATTGGTCAAGCATTGATTATGCCTACAAAAGTAGTTAGTACTTACTACAGAGCGAGAAGGACATTTAGGAAATAATCTTAGGAACAGGTGGACCAATTGAAATACATGACTATGAGGTTGAAACTGAGATTTTTATTTATTTTTTATTTTTTTATGTATTTATTTTGCATGAAGTAGGAGGACTGAAGCAAATGAGGAAGAAACAGGACTGTGCACATGCACTAGGGCAGAAAACACTGCCATATGCAGGAGAATATTGTTAATGTCTTATGTGTTATGTAATCAAGGATGGATAAATCTCAGAATGTTTTATTTGGATGTACATTTGTGACCCACCTTCCTCCTTCATCTTTCCTAGGGGGATCCCTCATAATGGTGGCAATAATAGTGTTTCATCCAGAAACTAGGAGATTACAGAGAAGGCTGAAGGTTCAAATTCCACAAGGTATTAGAATCTTTGAATCACCATCAGCTCTCTTTGTATGTGTGTTTGTATTTTATATATATTATATATGAACCACCATTTTTATTCCCTAGTACAATTGTATATGCTACAGCATTTGGAAATAAAATTACAGTCTCTTTCCCCTAACAGCACATTCTCCTTAAAAATGACAAGTTTTATGCCAGCCATGGCATTAATTTTTATTTTCTTGTGTTGCTACAGAAGACTTTCTTCAACACATCATGCAAGTCAAACACTAGCAATAACATGGACTGTGCTTTTACATATATTTTTGAGCCTCTTTGATGTTTTCAAAAACATTGTCTCTTTTGAAAACTTTACCTTTGCCTTTTTGCATTCACTTTTCAAAGAATAGGCTCTGTGTCAGAAAAAATCTTACATGATCAGAAACTGTTCATTAACATGTATTGTGTAGTAGCTATTCTCTAAGGCTGTGTCTAGACTGCCCAGTTTTTCCAGAAAATCAGCCGCTTTTCTGGAAAAAACTTGCCAGCTGTCTACACTGGCCACTTGAATTTCCGCAAAAGCACTGACTTCCTACTGTAAGAAATCAGTGCTTCTTGTGGAAATACTATTCTGCTCCTGTTCAGGCAAAAGTCCCTTTTGCTCAACGCTTTTGCGCAAAAGGTCCAGTGTAGACAGCTCAGATTTGTTTTTTGCAAAAAAGCACCGATCACGAAAATGGCGATCAGGGATTTTTTGCGGAAAAGCACGTCTAGATTGGCACGGATGCTTTTCCGCAAAAAGTGCTTTTGCAGAAAAGCGTCCGTGCCAATCTAGATGCTCTGTTCTGAAAATGCTTTTACCGAAAAACTTTTCCATTAAAAGCATTTCCGGAAAATCATGCCAATCTAGACGCAGCCTAAATGTTTGTATTGACCAAACAAGAATAAAAATGACTAATCTTTTTAGAAAATAAAATAATGCAAGGCACTTTTCTTTAAAAAAGGGGAGGGAGCTAGTTTACCATTTCAGGATTAACTGTGATGTACTTGTTGAAATTTCACCAGTCCATTGTTGTCAATATTTATTGGTCAACTTAAGATGGAAAGCCATGTAACTATGTATTTCATTAGACATTACTGAAAGCCACTTATGTGCCATATTCAGCCCTTTATGTGAG
The DNA here is from genome assembly GCF_052426305.1 of Pelodiscus sinensis. Classification (NCBI taxonomy): domain Eukaryota; kingdom Metazoa; phylum Chordata; order Testudines; family Trionychidae; genus Pelodiscus; species Pelodiscus sinensis. Next base: position 93,312,883 of record NC_143053.1, read on the forward strand.
TTCAAATCCATTGACTAAAATAGGTCACAAGTGCTCACACTAGAAATTACGTGAAGCAGTATACCGAGTGTAAAGCCCCTCTTTTCTTTCACAAGCTGTGAAACCAAACACATTACTAGTTTTATATAAGGGCTAAAGGATATTAGTCTCTTTCAAGATGTCTCTTCAAAGTATGTAATTATTTTAGCCATCATTCAGTCACATTTTAGTGAACTGAATTAGGGACCACCAAATATATGCACAATCATCTTAGATCCAGTGTGGAGCCTTCCAGGTTTTGACTATGAGTGGTCAAATACAGTTGGGTATAATTTAAAGAAGAGTGACATGTTATTCTGTTCAGCAAAAACAACAAGGAGTCTGGTGGCACTTTAAAAACTAACAAAGGTATTAGGGTATTATGCTCTAATAATTCCGCTAGTCTTTAAAGTGCCAGTGGACTCCTTTTTGCTCTAAAATATGATAGGTGTTTCTCTCTATTAATTCACTGTATCTAGCACAACTATGAATACCCAAAGGGAGAAGAGAGAACTCTTGGTCACTGTCCCTACTTGGATATCCAGGAGCAACCTGTGTAGTCACACCTTCAGTGAGGATGCCAAAATTCAAGTTATGTTGATCTCTGTGCTTATTCCCCACAGCATTATTCTACAGATCTCTCTGTCTTTTCCAGATTAAGTGGCAACTGGCTAGCTCCAATCTAAACCCTAAATGTGTTAGCTAGCATGCATATACATTTGATTGGTCTGGCCAGGTCACATATGGAGGAGATATAAAGCTGGGTGTCATTAGTATAGGGAATGCATTGCAGTCCTAGTCCCCTCATTCACCTTCCATATACACATTGGCAAAGAGGCATGAATACCAATCTCCCTAAGGTACTCTTCAAGAAAGAACTCTAAGGACATACGAACTACTGACCACAACTAATCTTTGGGTTCTCAGAGATAAATAAGTACAGAATTACTCAGGAACAATTACACTGGTCCTGCTAGGATCTACAAGTAGAATCAAGAATATCTCATGGTCAACAGTATCAGTGGTGGCTAACAAATCTAAAAGAATTGGCACAGGCAGTTGGTTTTCATTGGTTGTTAGGAAGAAGTCAGCTAATGCATGTAATGCTATTTCTAGCCATTAGGGAGTCCTACAACTCAAAATGATTGGACTCAGAGAAATCAGAAAGAATAAAACAACTTCCCAATGAACTTCCTCATAACTGGATGAGATAACAATCAATATTAGAATAAACTGTCAGCTACCTATGATTGATTTCTTAAGCACTAGCTTCAACAGTTCCTAGCATAATGTACTTATTCCTTACTAATAAGGAAACTGACAATCAATAATAGACCTAATATATTTTCTGGCAAGTTAAGATAATTGAGAAAGAACAATGAGTCAGTTTCAGAATTTAGCACAAATCACCTTTTGCTTCCCTACCTCTTCAGTGCACTATTGGCTGACTAACACAGAAAGTTCAGTGCTCACCCCTGTCAAGACATTCTTCTGTTTCTTCAGTGGGGAACAGCTTAGTCTGAATCCAAGCAATTTCATCTGCAGAATATTATTAAAATTGATGAAGGTTTCCCTGCTGATTAAATCCTTGACCTTTTTTTGCAAGAGACTACAGCAAGAATATCAATAAAAAAGCAATACCACAAGGAGAATTTAGTCACTCATTTTAGATTTTCTAAAAGCACGATAAAAAAACCCTTTTCAGCATCAACAGAAATGTTTCTTTGAAAAGAAGATAAAAAGGGTACAGAGAATATATTTTAAACATTTTTCCTTTTTTCCTCTAAACCCAAAATTGCCATGCTCTGCTAATGTACAGGAAATAGAATATAGAACTAATACAATATAAACATGGCAAGCTTGCTTTTCAAAATTCAAGTTCAATAAAATACTAATAGTAAACAGGGGTATTAAGTAAATGAGACGATTCACATTAGACTTTTTTCAATTGTAGTTTCAAGTATGTAGATAAAGAAGACTATACTTTTAATGTGACAGTCTCTAATATATGCAATGTAGGTGTAGCTGGACCACTCCTAGGATAATAGGGAGACAAGGTGGATGAGGTAATATCTTTTACTGAACCAACTTCTGTTCATGAGAGATAGTCTCTAACATCAGACTTGTTCATATTAGTTTTGGTTTTGTCAAATTCTTTATTAAGGCCTGGATAGAAAGTACGAAGACATTACTTATAGGCCACTGACCAACTTTCAGAAGATGACTTTCACTCACTACCATAGCTCATTCTCTGTCCCTGAGCCTTCCAATTCCAATGTCAGCACATTTCCAATCAAGATGCATGCAACCAAAGGCAATAGAATGCACAGTGATTTGTTAAATATGTCCTACAGGAAGACATTACAGTGCCATCATTGCACGTTTCTTCTACATTACTCATGCAGCATTATGTTTATAAATTATACTGTCATCATGGACATTTTCCATGCACTTTGTTTGTCCTTGCAGTCTTAGAAACATGCACTATAAGTCAAAGCTGTAGGAAACATCCTATCAGGTCACCCAGTACTAAACAGATGTTTATATAATTTATGATAATCATTTGCTTTATTCGACTAAACATTGGTAATAGATTGAAGAAAATGTTATTAAGCAATCTCACTAATGCACTCTAATTTTATTGATAGTGTTCAAAATTTTAAATTGTATTTTTAAATGATTTCTTTCAGATAAGTTTGTCTTCTTCTATACACAAAAGTGGATGGCTGAAGTAATATTTTTAATGATTTATAAATTCAAATATATGATATAATTTATGGACATAAATTTCACAGTAGCTTTAATTATCTATTTAGGAAATGAGCACTACTTCTTGGCTTCTAATCATTCATCATGTACCACAAAGTTTCATTTTTAGTGTTTTCTTTTCTAACCTAGACAACAAGTTTTAAAATCAGATAAAACAGCACTAATATGAAGGAAACAATTTTTCTAGGAAGTAAATAGGAATTTTTAACCTTTAACAGCTTCAAAGCCATAAACTAATATAACATCTAATGTATAGTTTGGAAAATTACTTACAACTGCAAATGACTACTGTTATCTGAAATATTTGGAACACAACTAGAACTCTTACACTGCAGTTCTTATAAGAAGCACATGAGATCTTTTCAGAGTAATAGGCAAAATGCCGTGTTTAGTAAGAATGCAATGGTAAAGCAGCCAGCATATGCTCTCGCTCTCTCTCACGTGTGTACACACACACACACACACACACACACACACACACACACACTACCAATTTTGCTCATGATACCATCTACATGTTTTGGTAAAATAAAGGGGAAAAATATGTACCATTTTAAAGACTAACAAGATAGTTTATTAGGCGATGAACTTTTGTGGGGCAATCACCTAATAAACTATTGTGTTAGTCTTTAAAGTGCTTCATTTTTCCCCTTTTGTTTTACCAAGATCAGACTAACAGGGCTACCTCTCTATTACTTAACTACTATTTTGTTAGTCTATAAAGTGCTAGCAGACCATTTGTTGCTTTTTAAGTTAATTTTGTTATAGTTACCAGTCTGTTGTTTAAATCAGACCACTGGCCAGGGTAGCTGAGCAGGGAGCAGCAGGTTGGATCAAGTTGGTTCAATGCTCCATGATCTTGGAAGGATGGGAACCAAAAATTATAGCAAGTCCTTTTTATAGCAGTTTTCCTGCATTGGATTCCATGAGTTTTGCACGTTCATGCTGTAATCAATTGCTATTTGACCAGTGCTTGTTTTCTTAAGTTGTTCTTCTCATATCACAATTACTTTGCCCCAATTGATAGGTGCATGCCTCATCTTTTAGAGTACTCAATCTGCCCTTCATCTGTAAGCATCTCAATAGGGACATTCAGCAATCTCCTGGCACTTTTATGTCTATTGCTGGATTCTCCCTAGAACTGCGGTCTGGTGAAAGCCTTCACACCTATCTTCTAACACACATTCCTCATTCTTCACTCACACAAATATTAGATAGTTGCTTCAGTAAAAACAGAACTCGTACAAAAAAACATTCTTACACTCAGGATTTTTTTAAAATTTAAAACTTTAAAAGGGTGACAATAGAGACAAATAGATCCTTTTGTTCTATTCCTGTTTTAATATTAACAACAAACAGAAACAGCCTGCTTAATGGATCTTTGCCAACAGCTGTTACTTTTTGCAAGTCAGAAAGGATGGCTGGTAAGGTACACTCAGGCACATTACATTGCATAAAGCTGCATTTAAGCTACATGGCTTCAACACAACACACAACTCATAGACATTAATACCATATTTAGTCAAAAGCATTTAGTCAAAAAATTTACAAGTCTCTCAAGAAATCTTGGTGCCAGTTTGAAAGTAGGCAGGCCAAGTAAAACACAAAGGCCAATATGTGGCATGCCATTAAAAAGATGAAACATTCAGCTTTATACATGGTTTCACATTGCAATCAAGTAACACAATGTTGATGAAATTAGTTATAAGATTTTCGGTCTATTAAATGTAAGATATGTTTGAGGCATTGGCTATGTTTTAAATCTAACCATACTCTGAATATTTGAAGAATTTGATTTCCTATCTGAAATTCATAGTTCACACCCATCTATAATGAGTCCCTGAATTCCAAAGGAAAATTCAAGGAGTTCTAACAAAATTCCTGCAGAAAGCTTATTTAGTGACTTTCACAGAGCACTACTCAATGTAATAAATCTTACCTTCATAATTTGGAGTGGGAGAAGCGTTGACTCTAGCCAAAACCTTGCAGCTAAATCTCTTGTTTGAATAAATCTAAATAGTGAAGTGAATATCTAAATGAATATAAAAAAGGAGTATCCAACATTGGAGGCATAGCATTTAATTTATAGATTACAATTGGTCAATACTTCAAGCTCTGGGACATGAATATAAAGAACACCAGTTAATGGAGGCTGTCCATGAAAAGAACTGAGTCCATGCCCATACCAGTGGGTTCCTGGCTTGCCCTGCCCAATTTGGAAGGGCTGAAGGAGACTTCTTTAAGCTCTGTGTCTGAAAATGGCATGAGCCTTGCAGGTGTGTTCCACCAATCTGTTCATTGATGTTGAATGCTCAAGACTAGAGGTTATAATCATGACTATACCGGCAAGGGGAACATACTGCTTGCTCCAGACTGTTTTCAGGGCATATTAAAGACATACATGCTGTAGTTAATGTAAGAAGATATATATGAAAAAGAAAATGCCATGATACTTTGAGAAAGGATATGCCAGTGAAGGACTCAGTAATACAAGTCCTACTGAACTTCTCCCTATTTCTGTTGTAATAAAGATTTTATTTTTAGAAACATGACAATTGCATACGTTGCTGGTAAACGTCATATATCCTCTTCACAGAGCCCCCAAGACCAAGAAACTCCTTAGACTATGACAACCCTCCCTCTACAAGCCCTCATATTCATACTCCTTTGTGGCTCATCTCTGTGGTTACCTAGGGGATAATGGAGTAGTACCTTGGCATTCTCACATTCCATCTACAGGGAACCAAATTAAAAGTTTGACTTCTACCACAGTAAAGAAATAAGTTGTCCTTTTCTGGTACCTATATATGCGAACCCTTCCAAAACATTATACACCTGGAAGCAATGTGCCATAAATAATGGTATTAGAATAGCAGCGGGGGAGGAAGGGGACTACAGGTTATGATACAGCAACATGTACAAAAGTTTCTCTCTGATAAATTCCTTTATTTTTAAGGAATTAAAATAGCAATGTTAAAAACATACGCTTTTTTGCTGCAGTGTGAGGCAGAGTTTTCATCTGAGAGCCAGGTAAAAAATTTGTAAAAAGACATTACCCCAAAACACTGTTTTACAAATCCTGATGGATTACAGTAGGAACACATGCAAGAGGACATCAATAAACCAAGAAGAATGATATTCATAAGCCTTTCAAGTTGAATTCATTTTCAATGAGTCCTTCTCATTTTTACTGACGATTTCAGACCATTTGGAACAATTTCAGATTGGCAGCAAAATGATTCATGATCATTTGTAGGCCTTTCACAAAAACTAGGGTGTTCATAGTGTGATCAGAACTGTCCCTGCTGGAGAGACTTTTTATACCTCATGCAATTTGTTCCTTGCTCTCATAATTTGTTGGACATTTTCCAGATTTCTTCACTTTTTCTGCTTCCTATACAAGAGACAGAAAAGCTCAGGAATATATACATTGACAGGGGAAGAGGCAGAGGGATGGAAGAAGAAATTATGTTTAATGGTTGTATCATGAAAAAGTACAAGTATGAAAAATACTGAGAATACTTAGCAACAGTTTAGTTACAAAATTCTTGGCCTAGTTCCATACCACATTCACCTCTGTAGCACTTTATGAAATCAATATTCACATCTTTGAGATGTGAGGTATTATCTCATTTTACAGATGGTAAACCAAAGGAAGGATAAATGAGCTACAGAGAAGGTGTAAAAGCTAGGAGTAGGAATTCTCCCTACCCTCAATCCTGAAATATTATTCCTACAGCTTGATAGGTTTTTTCACCTCTATAAGTCTTAGCAGTCGCTCTTCCGAAACCATGAACAGCTTGTGTATAAAATTTAAACTATTTTTATTTAAACAACACTTCATATATCCTGTTGTAAGATGCAGTCTGCTACAGTCTGTTCTGCTCCCTGAAGTCTAGAATGCTACCTTACAAAAAGTAGGGAGAAGATCTCTGATCTCTGTAGACACCCCTCTCCAGCCATAAAAACGGCAACAGTTTCCATTTACCTCTTTCCACAAGTCCACTTACTCCCATTTTGGGGACCAAACACATTGCCCCTTGTTCCATACAGAGTAACAGGATTACTCTACTCTATTTGAGAGACTTAACCAGTTAGCAGAGTACTAATATATGTGGCACATCATATCTGAGTGCCTGCAAATGTTTCTCAGATACAGAGCGGGAAAAGAATTGACAGAGTTTTTGTGAATTCCACAAAGCTAAGTACCACAAACAAATAGTCTCACCACTGTTGTTATACCTATTTGAGAGATAGAATATATCCATCTTCATTTGATCCTTGGCCTATTTGCTGACCGTAAACAAAGATGACAATTACTGAAATTTAGGATAGAAAGTTTTATAGTGTAAACATGTATCACTCTGTCTAGACCGTAGTAGACAGTCAGCTGTTTCTTCATGGCTCCAGCATCTTTTCCAACATGAGACAAAAGGATTTACTACTGACACCCGAGAAGGAGGAGTAGGGGTAGAACTAGGCCATTTCAGAGGCTCTTCTTCCCAATCTCCTTTCCCAGTTAGTTCAGCCAATTTTAGAGTGGCAGCCACAAGTTTTTACCCACTTTATAGCATCAGAGGTCTCCAGTGGACTACTCATCACAAGAGCATTTGCAGGCACTAAACTTGGGTAAATCTAACACAGTAGCAGTTTGATTTTTCAAGAACTGAGTCCTAAATTCTATTTCAAGGTTAGTTAGAACATAAAAATGTCCATACTGGGTCAAACCAAAGGGCCATCTATCCCCACCACCTGTCTTCTGACAGTGGTCAATGCCAGGGGCCCCAAAAGAGAATGAAGAGAAAGGTCTACATTCCCTTCTGCCCATTCCAAGGTGTCAAGGCTAGGAACACCATCCCTGCCCATTCTGGCTACTAGCCACTGATGGAAATTCATTTCTAAAAGGAAGTCTGTATTTTTCTAATAATTTCTATGGAGGTCATCACTGTGTACCTGGAAACACATTTGGAAGTAATAATCTAGTCTTGTAACATACTCACCCTTTAACCATGCTAGTTATGTTAAAAGTTCTTATTCAAACCAGCAATTCTAGACTTAGTGAATGATTAGTTGTGGCCAGACAGCCCGCCTCCATATCACCCATCTTATTTGCCTTCCTGAAGCATACAGGACAGAGAAGGAGCAATAAAATCAGCATAGTCTATGCTGGCTCATCTGATCCTGAGAAGCTGAAACATAGATATGAGGAGAGATCAGGATATGTGAGACTGCCACCGGCTGGCACCTATGTTGATTCGAACACACACACAGTCCCTGAGAGGAATTTCCCACTGAGAAAACAATGTCCTGTACTTCCAATTTAATCACCTCAATTCTCTCTTACAAGTGTAAATTAAGTTCACAACTCCCTTGTAAGAACTGGTCTCACAGCAGACAGACCAGTATCAATTGGCATTACAGATAAGAAAGAGAAATACGTGACCCCATGGGTATATAAAAGATGGGCCCAGCACACACTCACTTGGAGTGTCATTCTACCCTCTACCTGCTGGTCGGGTTAGGTGTTTGACCTCCCGAGGTTCTATGGGGACGCCCACCTCGTATTTTCGTCTTTCCTAGGAATTGAGGGACCGGCCCTGGCTTGACATGCTGGAGTCGAGAGGCACAGAAGGGGGTAAAAATGGTACCTGGATGTGGTCCTCTGTCTTAAGTGTACACATAGAAAGAGTAAGCTGTTACTTGGTACCATTATTTCTATTTTTCTATCTTTATCTTCTTTGTAACCATTTTTAAGACCTATATTTTGCTAATAGTTAAGAAATAGAACAATAGCCATTGCAACCATATGATTTATAAGCTTCCTCAAATAAACCTGTAACTGTTTAAGCTTTAACCTGCCTCCTTCAGTTGCTGTAACAGAACCAAGCACAATTTAAAAGAACTTCAGCCGGTCTAAAGGGACAGTTATAGGAAGAGCGTGGGCATTTGGATCTGTGTCACTCCCAGGTGACAGGATCCACTGGGGCATCTTTCAGTCTTTCCTCAAGGCTGCCCGCTGCGAAGGAATTATGAAATTCTAGCAGCTGAAATCTAAGATGTAATAAGCTCTTCCTATATAACGGGGCGTCTGTTGGCCTGCTGGCCACCCTCTGCGATGGGACCCCGGTCCTAGCAGTAAAGGCACGGATGTTAAACCTTTTCTCGGAAACATACACACACACACTGCCCTGACCGTCGGCTGACATTAGTGATCTAAAATGATCATGGAATTAGTTTAGCAAAGCCTTTGAGCAGATGCTTAAGCTTTAATTTCAGTGGGACTTCAGCAAATGATTAAATGTTTTGTTCAATCAAGAATCATATCATGTGTGGCTACTTATATGTAGCACCCTCAGGACCTGAGTGGTCCAGAAGGAGGAATTTTGTTGGATCAGGGGAGGTCATTTCTGGCCCCCTTGCCACTAGCTGTCCAGGCCAGCTCTGCTCCTGTCCTGGCCTCCAGTCTGGCTCCCCACTTACCACCAGCCCCATCACCCTGCTACCACAGCCCATGGTCTCATCTCTGGAGTTCCCAGTTCTACTACGGCAGACTTCTGCCCTGCCACCAGAGCTCCTGGTCCCACCAGCAGCTTTGCTGTGGCAGCACCAAATCCACCAGCCCACAGTCCTACCGCTGGTGCTCCCACTCCCCTCCCATGGCAGACCACCGCTAAGCCATCAGGGTTCCTTGAAATAAGCCATTCTTCCTGAAAATAAGCAGCAGAACAGCTCTTACACAAGAGGGGGGTTTTGTGCGAGAAGTGTGACAGATTTCTGTTACCAATCTGCCTGAGGTGTTAGGTGATCAGGCTGAAGCCACTGGATCGTTAAGGGAGAAGATGATGGAAATGTCTAAGTTTTAAAACTTTCCCAAAACGCACTGGCTAGACTCTGTTGTCCTCTTTGTTTTTCTCCGTTCTGGCCTTTGCAAATGTCTAAGTTTTAAAGCTTTATTGATAAAATAATAAAATAACAGCAGAGAGTGATGGGTGCTTCCCATGTCACTCAGAGGAAGGAAGAAAGCATTAGTGCCCAGAGCCCTAACCCACTTTCATACTCACACTCACCACCTGAGGCGGTCCAGGCCTGGGTGTAATGTAAGAAGAAGAAGGGGAAGGGTAGACGGGAGTTTGGTCCAGTGTGCACAGGTCATCAGGGACAGCTGTGATCTCCAGATTGCTCCAGATCTCAGGAGAGTTTTAAGTTCCGGGCTCCTTTGGGAGTGTTCCATTCCACAACCTCTGTTACTGGTGCTCTTTGTGCCAGTCCAGACCAGTTTTCTGTGGTCTCCTTGACTTTCCCAAAACGCACTGGCTAGACTCTGTTGTCCTCTTTGTTTTTCTCTGTTCTGGCCTTTGCTTGTCTCACTTGTTATGGGCTGGCTCTGCAGGTCTGTTCCATTGAATCTGTCTCTCTCACAGCAGATCAGTGGATTCAAGGCCCCCCTCTTTCTTGGCTGGCAGCCGAGAGTCAGATGTGTGCTGTGGCCTTAAGCTGGCTGGAGTCAGCATCTTATCTTCCGGCCTAGCAGGAGCGTGGAGTTAACCCATTCTCTACTCTCTTCATCTCCCCCTCCTCCCTCTTGGCTTCTCGCGACCTGCAAAGGAATCCTTCATTCATTCCACACACACACACCTTTGACCCTTCCCAAAATGCCCTGCAATGCTTGCAACAGCATTAGCAATATACAATGCTGACCTGCCTCTCTGGGGTACCCCCTGAGGGAGGGGGCCATTGGGGTGTGACAAAAGGAGCAGTGTACATTGCTCCTTCTTGAGAAAAAGCCCCTTGCACAGAAATGGCAGCTCAGTAGGTATTCATCGCCATGCCTCATTTGCATATCTTCTTGTGCAAGAATGCGCAATATAGATATAGCCTTGGTTGAAGCATAGTGGGTAACTGTTGATTTAGGGTGGCCAATGAATTAAGCCACGTGTTTATTAAACTCTCAGATCAAGAATACAAAAATATACCGTATGTTAGCCTTTCCTTTCTCCCCCCTGCAAGTTTACTAATGGCATTAGAAAACAAAACCAAAAAAAAGAAAAAAGAAGAACAAAAAATCACCCAACAAAACAAAGAATTTACCAGCAGTGAAGTAAACTGTGAAAACTGTTACTGTTGAAAAACAACAAAATAAGAAACTGAGAAGTCATTAACAAGCCATGAGGACTTTTTTAATTAAATATTTACCTCACACTACAAAGGAAAGAAAAAATTAAAATGGCATGGAAGGTATCTAACACTGTATTTTGACAGTGTCTCCCACCCTGTCTCCCACCTCAGAGTTACCAACAGCAACCACCAGAGTAATTATGCTATGTGAGTAATCATGCATAGCACCTAAAGGAATGTCTACACTACTAACTTATGTCAACAAAACTTACAATGAACTCAAAATCACCAGAGAACATTCACATTTGCTTCCTGTGTCAACAGGTCACATCCACACAGGAGGTACTATCACTGACAGTCTGAGCAATGCATTGCAGATATGTATCCCATAGCACAGTGTTGTGGGAAGGCACAGATAATAGATGCATATCTTGGAATTCCCTCCAAGTTCTCCATAGCGTCCTCAGTTGCATCAAGAACAGCTCCGTGAGTGCTCTGTGCTTAGGAACGTCAAAGTAGAAAAATAGTCTGTCCCTGTCCCCTTCAGGTCTTTGCAGGCATTTGCCTGTGCTGTGTGTCTAATGCAGGGCAGAACAGAAGCATTCCAATGATTTGCTCTTTGTTTGTTCCCCCCCACAAGCAGTGCACACAGCTGTCAGATGCTTCCTGGAGCTTTTAAAGGGGAGGACACCTGTCTTCTGGGCAGCAGAGATCAAAGCTGAGCAAACCCACCAGGGCAGGCATTGTGGAGTATTGGTGGAAGCCTGTTCTGGCCATATAACAAACAGCAAAGTCTACACTGGCTCTTTCTCAACAACAGAGGGAGAGAAAAGAAAAGAAAAGTCTTTTTGTAGAAGTAGAAGTATTTGCCCAACAAAAGTCGCATTGCAGAGGGTATGAGTGAACCGCACTAGTTAAGTGTGTAGGTCACATACTTCCCCTAATTGAGGAAGCACATTCTGAGCTTCAAAGATCTAGTTGAGATCCTGGCCGAACCCCGACTTGTAACCACCACTAGGTAGATTTGGACTTGGGACATCTGAAGCTTAGAATAACAGCCTCTACCCTCTGAGCTAAAAGCTAGCTGGCTCCCAACCCATGCTGTAGAGGTCTCGATCTCAGCTGTTGCTGTGATCTAGGTGCCAACATATTGGTCAGTGAACCACGCTATCTAGGTGTGTAGGTTACATATGCTCTCGCTGTTTCATTGTCAAAAGGAAGTTTTTGGCCACAAAATCTTTTAGACAAAGCCTAAGTGTTATGAACAATAATGTTTTTAACACAATGAAAAGGTGAGGTGTCAAATCCTACCCAAAACAATGCAAGAAAAACAACACATACCAGACTTAACAGAGCTACGTGCTGCCCCAAAATCAAATACATGTGACTAACAAAAATACTGATGAATGAAAACATTATGGGGTATCTGCAAAGTTTTCAGCACGGAGGCCTGGCCAAGGGCAGTAACCTTGAGGATCCAAACCACAGTAGTGTGCTTTCAGTTAGTAGTTAGTATCCTGACATGCTGTTTCAATGCTCTACCAACCTTTTGTAGTAATGCCATAGTGTCCTAAGTCTAGCAACCTCCTAAGGCATATTTCTACTCCGTTGTATTCCATGATGTAAGAGCACAGACCATCCTGAATTTCCCTAGACTACAGAAAAGAACAGCATTTTGTATGTGGTTCAAGTGAGTCTGTGTGGACAGTCTTTGGAAAGCATTTCCTCCTGTGGGCACTTCTTGTGGAAGTATTCCCCCTTGTATTCACAGGCATTGTGCAAACCACAGCATGCTTAACCACACTGGAAATTCCTCCAGAACCATCTGGAGATCAACAAGCTTTCAGATGCCTAAGTCATATTGCACCACTATCCTGCAGCCACTCAGTTTGCAGTTAATTTTTTCTCCTTAGGTAGTGATGTCAGGCTATAACCTCTTAGGCATGGCAAGAGCAGGTGTGTGACATCTCCCAAAATGAACCTGAGTACAGAAACACCATACATAATTGCAGTTTCTGGGGAATCAAGTCTCTTCTTGCTTCCCTGTGGTAATTATAGTGTCCTGAGGACAGGGACATGATGACCTTTCCCATATATTAAGCCTCTGGGTTCACTAAATCAATCTTTTCTGTAGCATAGACACGGTCATGGTGAGGAGATAACAGTCTTCTGTTTCCCTACATGCCTACCTGATATGTCAGAACTTTGATGAACTATTTTGGGCATAGCATAAAGATAAAGTATGACAGCTAGAAGTACTACTTTTTAGCTTCACATGTTTAGAATAGCGGCAAAAGTAATTATGTGCAAAATGGGTCATCTATGCATGTGCACATTTTTCAGGCCTAATTTAGGTGCTTATATTTGAAAATGTGGTTTAAAATTTCCATCTGGAATACAGCTTTGTTCATTAATGAAAATAGGTCTACAATCAACTATGAAAATTATGCTAATGTCAAATATTTTAAATGTATTAAAAATTAGTTTGTAAGCAATAACTACATTTATTCTACAAGCCCATTTATAACATTTTTACATTTTTTTTATCTATACAAAATCAGTGATGCGTGTCTGTAAAAAAATTGTGGATTTACCACCAAGAACCATTTTCCTGATAAAGAGTCTATAATATTTCTGAAGAATACTTAAGTAATATGTTTGCTCTAACTGCCATCGGGAAGCAGAAGTCTTTGAAAACAGCAAAAAGAGGTCAAAAGAAAGAGACTAATTTAAAAAGATAAACCTTTTTGTAAGGAACAAAATAGTTATTTAAAATGGGCCAATATAATGTCAACTAAGGAGAGGATGTTACTTCTATTATGTATTAGAAACCTAATTACAATTTTTGTAATATTTGTATGTTGCCCACTCCAAGTGTATCAACCTCTTAGAAGAAAAAATAGACCGAGTTTTTCAGAGATGAGTGCCTAAAGTTAAAGCATATAAGCACACAAGTAGCCTGATTGTCAAAGTCATTAGATGGTAATCTGTGCTCAGAACAATTTAAAGCAAAAAAAAAGTCAATCCACTTTTATTAAAGTGCATAAATCCAGGCATTGAAGTTTGAAAATAAGGAATCAAAGGAAAATTCGGAATTTATTATCTGGAAACATGTATTTGAAAACTTTGCTTAGAAACCTTAATGGAATGCCTTAAGACCTTACAGAAACTACACTCAAAGACCAACTGACCTGATTCAATATGTCAATTGCTATGCTCCTACTAAAGTGTTAAGTGCTTTAAGTTAAGTAATTTATCTGAATATTGTCTGCAGTGATGTAGAAATATTATAGTATCATTATATATTAGCTTTTATATACTCAATTCACCTAAATGCTATCAAATGTCCTAAATAATTATTACAGGCCATCAGATAACCAAGACTACCAGCTCATTTGGGTTATCCTTAATTCTACACCAAAATGACTGACTAGAGTTGGACCATGTTTCTTCCATTCCACATGGCACCACAGAAATTAGATGAAAAAAATGCAAGAACGTAATATAGAAACCATCCCCCTGCCTTATCAATAATACTTGTTTCATAAGGAGGCCTTTAATTAGTGGTATCAGTACAAAGGGTAGTCAATTGCACCTAAGTGTCTAGTTTGTTATATTTACCTGACTTTTGGGTAAAAGACCTAAATAAAATGTGGTAACATAGCCATTATAATTGCTACAGACAAGATTCTCAAGATTATGTAGTGCTGAGAGCTATTTTTCTACTCTGTTTTAGTAGTATGAAATCATAGAAATGGAAGGGACCTTGATAGTCCTGTCCTCTTCACTGAAGCAGGACCATGTACCTCTAGATTTAGTATTACCTAGAAAATTATTTTGTATATGGAAAATATGGAGCTTTCATTCTACAGTGTATTTAATTTTGTCTCTCCCTCATTCTCATCACAACTTCTAAAGACAAAGATTTGCTACTTCACTCTCAACTTAGGGCAATGAAAATTAAATCATTTGCCAACCCTATAATGTGTGTGTGTACAGAGATGTATCCCAGTGTAAACCATCAGATTCTGGAGGTGTGAGCATTCCTTTTTATTTAACTCTCAGGATGCTTCACAGCCGTCTCCTGGACAACTCTGCGGCTTCATTTAATGGCTCCCCGCTCTGCCGATCAGCTGTTTGTTGGCAGATCGGGGCAGTCTGGACACTTCCCTGCCGACATGAAAGCCCTTTATCGACCTCCCTGGTAAACCTCATCCTACAAGGCATAACGGGGAGGTCGTTAAAAGGCTTTCAGGTCGGCGCGGGAGCGTCCAGACTAACGTGCTGAGCCGACAAACAGCTGATTAGCTGTTTGTTGGCTCAGCGCGGCAGCCATTTAAATTTAAATGAAGCCTCAATTATTTAAATCGTGGCTTCATTTCCCTTTGCCGATCAGCCTAATCTACATGGCTCCATCGATGGAGCCACGTAGTTTAGACACACCCTTAGAGACATCTGGAAGTACTTGGATAATAGGTATTTGCAAGACACTGGCAAATAGAAAATGGGGACTTCTGTATTAAAAAAAAAACAAACCCTTAGAGCATTAAACAAACAGCAAATGCATCTGTTGTGGCCACTCATAAATAAAGGGTAACAAATACTCAGGTGATTTCTCAAAACAGAAGCAAAAATTCAAAACAAGCAAATTTATAAAAATTAAAACCTGCCCAGAAAAAAAGTGTCAAACAGAACAAATAAGATATATCAAACTGTAATTATGCCGCTATGACTCAAATGCAGATCTTGCTAATTATTTTATATAGATCATAGAATCATAGAATATTAGGACTGGAAGGAACCTTGAGAGGTCATCGAGTCCAGTCCCCTGCCCTCATGGCAGGACCAAATACTGTCTAGAAAGACCATCCCTGATAGACATTTATCTAACCTACTCTTAAATATCTCCAGAGATGGAGATTCCACAACCTCCCTGGGCAATTTATTCCAGTGTTTGACTACCCTGACAGTTAGGAACTTTTTCCTAAACCTCCTCTGCTGCAGTTTAAGCCCAATGCTTCTTGTTCTATCCTCAGAGGCCAAGATGAACAAGTGTTCTCCCTCCTTCTTCTGACACCCTTTTAGATACCAAAAAACTGCTATCATGTCTCCCCTCAATCTTCTCTTTTCTAAACTAAACAAACCCAATTCTTTCAGCCTTCCTTCAAAGGTCATGTTCTCTAGACCTTTATTCATTCTTGTTGCTCTTCTCTGGACCCTCTCCAATTTCTCCACATCTTTCTTGAAATGCGGTGCCCAGAACTGGACACAATACTCCAACGGAGGCCTAACCAGTGCAGAGTAAAGCGGAAGAATGAATTCTCGTGTCTTGCTCACAACATACCTGTTAACGCATCCCAGAATCATGTTTGCTTTTTTTGCAACAGCATGACACTGCTGACTCATGTTCAGCTTGTGGTCCACTATAACCCCTAGATCCCTTTCTGCTGTACTCCTTCCCAGTCGCTTCCCATTCTGTATGCGTGAAACTGATTGTTCCTTCCTACGTGGAGCACTTTGCATTTGTCTTTATTAAACTCCATCCTATTTACCTCAGACCATTTCTCCAATTTGTCCAGATCATTTTGAATTATGGCCCTATCTTCCAGAGCAGTTGCAACCCTTCCCAGCTTAGTAGATGAGTCAGGACAGTTACATCAACCCAAATTTATTTCTTTCAGGTGTCAATTTTCCTTTTAGACTACTGCTATCTTTGGCACAGAACAAGAAAGTTGCTTTAGGAGACAAGGAATGACTCATATGCACTTCCCATCATTATATTATAAATTACACATATTTTGTTTGCTGTAAACGAAGAATAACACTTCCAGACAGCACCAGAGATTCAGAAGCACTACAAAGAAAGAAACAAAATGAATGCCTTATATGTATTCACCCACAAATTACAACTGTATTGAAAACGGCCTTACTAAAGTATTCCATCACAAGTGAAGTTCATAGTTACCAACTAGAGAGAATATTTACAATCAGTGGACTAGAAGATCTGCTTCTTGTCTAGAATAGCCAGTCCACCCAATTCTCAACAACTGAAAAAGAAACTAGTAAGCATCTAAAAAATTATGCTATCACCAGAATCTGGTGCTCAAGGACACAAGTGCCTGTATCAGCATTTAATGTATATGCTCATCTGTATATTCAGTTGGATAACTAGAAATTATTCATAATTTTGCCATTTGTTACTTTAGTATATGGTTACTGTATAGGACATATTAATAGGTATACCTTTCCCTTTTAATCTATTTGGTTTATTTTTTTATGATTTATTTATTTTATATAATGTATGCAAATTATATCCAAAGATCTTTGATAATAATTGTCCAATCACTAATAATTTCCAAAGTAAGTGATGTACAGAAAACAATAAGCATGGTATAAGGAAAAGTAGCCATTGCTAGATTTCAGTTAAGGTTTTAAAACTACCTCTCATTATTTTAAACTTCTTTCAAACAGGTCTGAGATGGGGAGTTGTGTTAGTCTGGAATTTTAAAAACAAGGAGCAGTCCTATTGCACCTTAGACACTAACACATTTATTAGGCGATGAGTTTTTGTCAGTTTTACCCACATTGTTCTTTCAAACAAGATGCTCAAAATTTAATTAATAGATCCCAAGATGAGAAAGTCCCACTGTGACTATCCAATATGACTCCCTTTATTACACAGGACATAGACCTTTCCCAAAATAATTTCAGGAACATCTCTTTTAGAAAAAAAATCTAAGCTTGATTTCAAAATGCTCAGTGATACAGAATCTACCA
Organism: Pelodiscus sinensis; assembly: GCF_052426305.1. NCBI lineage: Eukaryota > Metazoa > Chordata > Testudines > Trionychidae > Pelodiscus > Pelodiscus sinensis. The sequence continues at coordinate 93,330,562 of NC_143053.1, forward strand.
CTGGCAATATTGTTCCAATGGCTCACCACACTCATGGTTAAAAGTTTACACCTTATTTCCAGTCTGAATTTGTCTAGCTTCAATTTCCAGCCATTTGATTGTGCCTTTTTTTGTTAAGTGCTTTGAAACAGAGACCATTTAAAAAATATAAAATCTGTATAGCAAGAGTGGGAATCCTCCTGTTTAATTTCATTTGTTCACAGCAAATCTGTGAGCTGTGGACCAGAAGTCCTGCTATTCAACAAGGCATAGGGGAAATCAAGCAAGCTCGCATGCTTTCCCATTGCCAGTGCTGGCTACCACTGGCTGTGAACAGTGACCAATTCACTGACTGTCTGTGACAGAAACCCTCTACTCAGGAACTTCTAAATGCCTCAGACTAATTCTACCCTTGGAGCCACGAGTGCACTTCATAGCTTGCACAGCCAACCCTATGCTAACTTTTATCTGAGTTTACAGTAAAAAATAGCATAGCTACAGTAGCACAGGTGAGTATGAGTAGCACAGACTAGCTGAACCAAATACATCTGAAGGGCACCCGGGCAAGAGTGTATTTGGGGTTGCTTCTAGTCCATGCCTGCCCCTTTGCCCATGATACATTCTGCAGCTACACAACTGTTCCTAGGTTATGTCTGCACAGCAGTGTTATTTTGGAATAACTGATGTTATTTTACATCTACACACAAGCAGTTATTTTGACAATGTCGAAAAAATGTCAAGCTGGAGGACTGTTTACTCTGACTCCTGTAATCATCATTGTATGAGGAGTAAAAAGTGGGGGAAAAGAGTGCTTGCTCTTGAAATAGCTTATTTTGACTTTTGGCACTGTCTACACAAGTAATTTCAACTTAAGCTACACAATTAGCATAGCTCAAGTTGCGTCGTTTATTTCAAGTTTAGCTCTACTGTGTAGATGTGACCTTAGGGAGCTAGTGTGAGTAAGTCTGTACAATCTGGGAATAGCACACCTAGCTCCAAATGTAGGGGTAGCCACAGATACTTAAATCCTCAACAAAAGAAACTGGTTGGCTATTAATCAGCATCATTTCCCCTGAGCTACATTTTTTTCCTGGCTACGTCTAGACTGCAAGCCTCTTTTGAAAGAGTCTTTTTCAAAAGATACTTTCAAAAAAGCCTCTTTTGAAAAACAGCGTCTAGACTGCAACCAGTACTTTCGAAAAAGCAAGCCGCTTTTTCAAAAGAGAGCACCCAGGCAGTCTGGATGCTCTCTTTCAAAAAAGCACAGTTTGCATTACATAGCGCCTTTTTTCGAAAGAGCTCTTTTGAAAGAAGGCATTATTCCTCGTGAAATGAGGGGTACTACCGTCGAAAGAAAAGCCGCGTTCTTTCGATTTAATTTCGAAAGAATGTGGCTGTAGTCTAGATGCTGGTGAAGTTTTTTCGAAAAAAGGCTACTTTTTGGGGGAAAAACCCTGCAGTCTAGACACAGCCCTGGAGTACAATGCTCTTTTCAGCTCTTTCCATAGTGCTGTTCTAATGTGGAACTTTGCCAGACTGAAGAGCTCATCGGTGAATAACATCCCACACAGGCATTTGTAATGACATCTCTGCTTGCCTTTCCTTTGTTTGGCTAAATAGATTTGGCTTCTTGAGTCAGAACTGGGCACAGTATTCCAGCACACAGTCACAGCAGTGCCAAATACAAAGGCAGTATAGCCTCTCTCCTCCTAACTCAAGATTCCCATTTATGTATCCTCAGATCGCAGTTGCTTTTTTTGGACACAGCATCACACTGGGAATTCATGTGACACTGTGACATCCAAATCTTTTTCAATCAATGCTCAGGACAGATTCACCCATCCTTTATGTAAGGCCAACATAGCTACTAGTTGTATACATTTAGCCACGTTCCACCCCCGCCTCCTTTGTGTCAGTTTACCAAGAATTTCAGATCACTGAATAAGTGACCTATGCTCTTTGTTATCTGCCACTTCAATTTTGTGGTGATCTGTTTCAGAATTGCCTTTTCACATGTAGTGTTCTGAATATGACATCTGGAATAGATACTGTCCATATTATTTCTAAACCGTGTTTTCAAATTATTTCAGCTAATTATTAGCAAGGGAGTTAGAATTGTTTTTACTATGTACTCTCACCTTGTGAATACTAAGATTCCACTTCTGCCTCTTTTAGGCTCTTTTCAGATGGCTTTATTTCTGTTCCGTCCTCTTCTTACAGTCTGGATTGCAGCCCTATCGCTGCACATGACCTCAATTGGTTAGCAAGTGAGTAAATTGGTGGTATCCTATTTAGAAGCAAACCCAATAATTCTGGAACCTAGCCTGAAAACTGGGATCACACTCAAACTGGAAAGACAACAAGAAGTCCTGTGGTACTTTAAAGATTAACAGATTTATTTGAGCATAAGCTTTCATGGGAACTGGATTATCCTTTCATTGTATATACAAAGGAAACAAGCAAGGATCACTGTCAAGTCTGACTTAATTTTGTCACTCTGTTCATTCATATTAACATGTATTGCTGGACTTCACAAAAATATTCTCATATGTACACTGTCACCTTTAATATGGTGACAAAAGGTGAAGGACTGTAAGCCTGTGTCCTGTTGCTAATTTTACTGAGCAAGTAATACATTTTACAATGAGTTTTAAGATTTCTTCACATCCTTGAAATCAAATATTTCTAGCTAGAGACATTGTGGCTTGATGGTATCACTTTCATAAAAAGACAAAATTGCTTGCATCATTTCACTGATGATATTAAATTTGATTTGTTTGTCCAATACACAAAAGACCTTCCACATTTGGCAGCTAATAGTAAGGATTATCATTCTAGAATGGCTGAGGAAACAAAAAAATTCTAGTAATTAGACATCCAAATGAAAATGCTTACTTGGCAGAAATCCATTGACCATATATTAATGTAAATAGCCATTACAGCAACTTTTTATATTGCTATTCTCGTGAGAGCCAGCAATACAAACAACAACAATACACCAACTGTTCTCATCTGGCCAGAATTTATTACAGCCAGAAAAATAATTCATGAAACGCCATTATTCCAGCATGAATTCTAATATTTAAAACAAACCCTAAACTTTTTTGATTTCACTATTATTTTTCAGATTATAACTGGCAATCTACTCTCCTTTTCAGTGATGTATCCCAAGAAGCATTACAGAAGCAGAACCACATGACACAGGAAAGCCAAAAGTAGAATTGGGTAAAAAAAAAAAAAAAATTATGTATGTTCATGAAGGACAAGTCCATCAATGGCTATTAGGCAAAACAGTCAGGTACTGAAGTCCTATTCAGCAGTTCCCAATCTTTTCCAGATGGGGACCCATTTTGACAATTCAGGAACACTTGATGACCCAAGGCAATTAAAATACAGGAGGAGGAGGGAGAGCAAAACCACCTGGGAGACATGTGGTGACCTTTTTGAAATGTAATGATGACCCATATTTGGGTCCCGACCCATAGGTTGGGAAACCCTGTCCTTTGTGTTCTTAAGCCTCTGACTACCACAAACTAAGACATGACCACAGGGATGGATTACTTAGTAATTGCCCTGTTGTATTCATTCCCTCTGAAGCATTTGGCACTGATTACCATAGTAAGAAAGGATAGTGATCTAGATAGACCATTGGTCTACCCCTATATACCCATTCTTAACGTATTCTTAGAAAACAGGTTAAGATCACTACAGAGAAATACATTAATGATATTTAGTTTTCTATTCTGGAAACATCCCAAACTGATCTATTACAGTTTACAGTGAAAGTCAACACATGACTCACAAATTACATCACACACAAATAGTGCTATATTAGGAAAGGGCTACACATTCCCTATCAGCTTGAAAAAGTATCCAAAAGCGCCTCGTAGACTCTTCCATTCTGGAGCAGCTGACCCAATTTAGACATGATACTACTGAATCATGCTCTTCCCAAGAAAACTTATGGCATGATATTTCTCACTCTCTACTCAACTTGCTGCATGGAGAGCAAGGGTGGTGGTGGTGGTGGCGGCGGTGGCGGCGGCACAATTCAAGGAAAAAATAGTGAAAAAGTTAAGTCAGCATCAGTAAGGGAATCCCACCATATCAAATCAACCAAAAGAGACAGGAGTTGTAGAGTGGAGATCAGAGACAGACCAACATGAATCTGAGGAAAGATGTGCTCAGTGCTGACTCTGGAGCTGGGGCTGTGCTCCCTCACTGTGCCAGCCCCAACGAAGGCTGTGTTTCCCACACCACCCATCCTGACAGAGGCTGTGTTTCACACCTCACTAGCCTCAGCAGGACTGCACTCCTGGCTGCTGGTCCTACTGCCTCAGACCCCATGTGGGGTTGCACTCCTTGCCGCCAGCCCAGCTCAGATTGCACTTCTGAAACTGGGCAACCGGGGCTCTCTGGTCCAGAAATATCTGTGGTCCTGAAAATTTAGTTCTCAAAATTTCAGTTTTGTTGATGTACCTCCAGGCTTCTCTTGGGTGCCCCCAAGGGTTGAGGAGCACTGTCCTAGGCCACTCCAGGGTCTATCCCCCCAGTCTTCAACTAGACCCTTATTCTAGCTTCCTAATGCAGGAGCCTGGTCCATCCCTGGGGCGGCCTGTGTTGGCTGTCCAGCTGCTTCCAGGACTTGAACCTACACCACCCTGTGCTCTCCAGGTGAATGTGCTATACCCTGGGCTGGTCCACTGGTGATCCCACCTCCCCTACCTTTGGTGGGTGCTGTGTTGGCTGTCTATGTTGCTGGACCAGAGATTGCCGGATTGTAGAGGTTCAACCTGTATTAAATTTGGTAGGATGATTTTGTTCAGACAAGATTTGTATTTCAGAAAGTTTCTCTTTGCAAATGTATTTATTCTATAAATATTTTACTGTATACATATATCAATTCTCCTACAAAGTATTTTTAAAATAAGCTCAGTGCACAATCCAGGATAGAAAACTAGAGCGCTCATAAATTAGAATCTCAGTTGGGGTGTTGTTTCCCAAGCACAGCAAAGAGAGATGAGGAGCAAAGCTTTGAAATAAAAAAAAAAACTAAATATTTTAGAATCTTCTGATAGTCCTACTCTAATGGCAGCACAGATATTTAGAAATCATAAACCTAGTAATATGGTCCTATGCACCAGACTTTCAAATTCATTGCCCATTCTCATGTTAGGTAATAAATGTAACTGAAGTCTTAGTGCCACTGGGGAAGGAGACCTGGAGGAAAAAAAATGGAGAACAGCACCATGCAAGTAGGACTTTCCTTCTTTTGCTGATCCACAAGAGCCAGAAGTTTGAAGATCACATCTTCTGCCTCCCTAGAGATCTCAAGCATCATACCCTACATATTCACCTAAGTTTCCTGAGTTTTGTAATTCTATTCCTTGGGAATACATTATATAACCCTTAAAGGCAGAGGAGTCTAGTGGAGATAAAAAGGCACCTTCAATAAAAAAAAAGAGTCTGTTTTAAATTATTGTTAGAGTAAGTCAGATAAAGGGAGTCATTACAGCACAGAACATCTGGTGAGCATGGAGGGGCAGGTGACATTAAGATCATTAATAGATTTCTTGATTTTTTTAAAAATTTGTATGTATTCATTTTGAATACTGTGGACAGGCACTGGGTAGAAATGAGCAGCTGTGAAGAGACAGATGAGGCATCAGAGAAATTAAAGTTGGCAAAAATTCAGAAAGCAATAAAAGTAAGTATTTTATAGAGGTGGCTAGAAATAAAGATCCTAGACAGAACTGAAAAATAAAGGTAAAAATAGATTGAAGGTGGGTTCAAATACATGCAGCAGAAACAAGATGGCTTTAGGTTTTGTACTGTGAGAACATAAAGTATGTTTTGGTGTCATAGAGAATACCAAGGTACAAAGGGATTAACACTCTTTATTTGTTTTTTATTCTAAAACATTAGCTATTTCTTTCATTTGGATTTCACCTGTGTATTGGCCTTGCAATGCATTCTTTGCTTGGTAGTTCTTAATAATGCTTTTACCATAGCCTTTAAGTAAGGGAACTGAAGCCAATCAATCAACAGAGCTGGCTGGGGATGAGTGTGGCAGGGTAAGTATTCCTGCAACAGAGGAAATCCTGGCATCTCTTTCTACCCTCAGAGAAGACAACAGAGCAAATCTCACATGAAAGAACTTACAGAGCCCTTCTTTTGTAGGTGCAAATCCATCCCAGGAGCCAGAGACTGAAGATGGATCTAAAGCTGAACCAGGAGGTCCAATCAGCATTGTGTTTTAAGCAAAGGCACATGTACACACACACACTAATGTTCCCAATGCTGTCATCTCTACAGGAGCTAAACTGGTGTTAGAGCAGTCATGCCTCTTTAGTAGAAATCCTACACACAGAGTTTTATCCCAAGCATCATATCTGGTTTAGGTCTCTATAGATAAACATGTTGGGGGCGAGAGAAATTGGATTTATCACCCACAACTAAGAACATGTATAGTGGGTCCACTTGATTGTATATTACATTTGACCCATAACATACACTGGAGAAGAGTAACAGAATATACCTGCTGCTACTCCAGCAACAGATATCAAGGAGAAAGTGATATGAAGTACAGAGCTTTCAGTACAAGTTTGGAGAAACAATTGTTTCCTTAAAGTACATTCCTCTGACGATTCAGCGTAAAACAGATAGGCTATGTCTATATTGGCAAGATTTTGTGCAAAAGCGGCTGCATTTGTATAAAATCTTGCCACCTGTCTACACTGGCTGCGAGTACTTGCGCAAGAACACTGACGTTCTACTGTATAAAATCAGTGCTTCTTGCACAAATACTCTGACGCTCCCACTCAGGGATAAGCCCTCTTGCACAACTGTTCTTGCGCAAGAGGCCAGTGTAGACAGGCAACATCCATTTCTTGCATAAGAAAGCCCGATGTTTAAAATGGCCATTGGAGCTTTCTTGTGCAAGAGAGCGTCTACACTGGCACGGATGCTTTTGCGCAAAAGCACATCTCTTGCGCAAAAGCACATCTCTTGCGCGCAAAAGCACATGCCAGTGTAGATGCTTTCTTGCGCAAATACTTTTAACGCAAAAACTCTTGCGTTAAAAGTATTTGCACAAAATCTTGCCAATGTAGACATAGCCCACATTGTTTTCCTTAGCCCACAATGCAGTCTGGGGTCAAGGAACATTTTAATGGATTAAAATATTGTAATTTATGACATTCTAGGATATTAATGTGTCATGTAACATCATCCTGCCAGACTTCATGCCACTACTTTTGAACATTACTCAGTTAATCTTATCCATCCATGTTGGCAAGATACTGCAAAGGTTCTCTGTGAAAGTCTGTAGATGGATAACCAACCTCACTGAAATGCAGATTGCTGAGGTATGTCAACTTAAAAATATGCATAGATACTAGATACATGTTTTAAAGCACACCTATAGTAAGCTATAATATTGCAGTGTTTGTGATTAGTAAGCCCACAAATGAAAGCTATACTTTAAAAGGGTAATAACTTAACTCAGGTTCAAACTTTTGTCCATGTTTGAAATCCTACAAGAATTATAACATGAAAGAACAGACATCCAGAGTATAATATTCATGGCTATGACCTGTATTGTCAACAAACCAGAAAATAACCCTTAAAACGCTAGAAAATGCAATGCTAATAGAACAAAGCTTTCTGAAAATACTGAAAACAGTATCAGATTTTCCAAACTCAAAATGTAGAGTGGTAAATCAAAATATTTTCAGCTCTATAGAAATGTGTTTAGTCATCAGCAGTATTAGTGATTGTTTATTTACTCTGTTTAAAAAGTGTTTGTTCACTGTTAGATATGTGACTTAAGCAGAATATATTTGAAAACATGTTATGCATAAGATGAAAATGTATCTCAGAGTTCAGTGAAGAGAGTTATGATGATGTCCAATTTCCAAAATGTTGCAGGGCATATGGGGCCTGTGCCTTAGAGACTGCCTTGAGTTGGCGGCTACATTCAAGACAGACTCAAAGGATAGGTTACAAAGGAGAAAATGAGATAAATTCACTATCATTGCATCTGTACAACCAGATTGTCTACCTATACCTTGTCAGAGGTCAATGGTATACATTATAATTGGGGACATTAACCATGAGCACATCAGATTTACAAGAGTTCTAATAATGTATTGTAAATGCTAATATGTAAGGTATATTTTCCTCACAGAAAGCAATTTAAAAATTCATAACAGTCCTGATCCAGGATTTACAGTATCCTTGACCTGAAATCTAAATGAGTAAAATAGGAGTAATCTTTTCAGGATTAGCTCTGGAGGATAGACAGAAACATATTTACTATTTGTATATGTTATGAGGGAAAATAATCATTTTAATTATATTCTAAAAAAAGTTTTTTAATGTATTACTTTTAAAAGATTTATAGAGGCAAAAAGCACTATTTCTTCTTTGAGCTGATGCTGCACTTTCCTTTCTTATATTTCTGTTTAACAATCTAGGAAGTCTGTCCAAGCCTAAGTACATGATTGTACAAACTATACCGAGTAAATATTTTTCTTCATATAAATGAATGTTTTCTACTGTTTTGTCACATCAAAATGATTTATTTTATTTTCAAAATAGGAATTTCCAGTGTTTGTACTTAAGTTTTTTCATAGATTTGAGAGTAATTTAAATACACACAAATATAAACCAGTCCAAAGATGTAAACCATTAAAACCAGCAGATTCCTAAAGGGAATCTATTGTACTAATAATTTTATAAAGGGATTTTCTAACAACTTCCCCTTCCCATGTTCCTACATCATTAAATACCATCTCTGGTGATGGTATATACAAGTTTTATTTTTAAAATAAGATTATTCATTCTCACATATCAATAGTTGAACAGGCATCTGAACAAGCCATGATTTCTTATTTCTGAGTTATGAAATTCAGACTGTTTGCTTATAAAAAAAAGGGGGGGGGGATTAAACCTCTCTCTCTCTATTCTATTACTATAATTTCTATTTTCCCTATTTTGGAAGAATTTATCTCTTCCTGGAATAAAGCACACCCTCTACAATTGTCTTGCCGATTTACACACCAGCTCCAGAAAGCCTTGAACAGAGAAAACATATTGGGTACGTCTACACTACAACATTATTTCAGAATAACTAGTGTTATTTCAAAATAACTTAGTCCACGTCTACACAGCAGGCAGTTATTTCAACATAATGTTGAAATACTGTCAAGCTGGGGGATGTCTTACTCAGACTACTATAATCCTCATTATACAAGGTGTAAGGGAAGTCAGAAGAAGAGTGCTCTATTTTGAAATAGACACTCCCTATTTTGAAATAAGCTATTTTAGAATAAGCTATGCAATTGATGTAGCTCAATTTGCGCTCCTTATTTTGAGTTAAGCCCTGCTGTGTAGACACGCCCATTGATAAGGATACTTGTCAATCTAAAGAATAAGTTTTTTAATCTGATTTTTTTTATCACAACCTATTTTTGAACAATCTGACCATTGGTGAAAGAAAACATCCCATTGGATCACGTGTTGCCAATGGTTGTGAGAGTACAGGTAGTCCCCGGGTTACATGGATCCGACTTACATCCCAGCAGACCAGGGAGATGTGAAGCTAGCGCCACCCCCCCAGCAGGCCAGGGAGACGTGGAACGGCTTTTCTCAGCAGACACCTCAGCTTGAGAATAAAGGACTGAGGGAAGTGAGGTGTGGGAGAATAAAACTGAGCTCTGGAGAAATGTTTGGCTAGGGTTTCCCCTACAATATGTACCAGTTCCGACTTACATACAAATTCAACTTAAGAACAAACCTACAGTCCCTATCTTGTACGTAACCCGGGGACTGCCTGTATTCAAACTGTTTTGCCCAGTGGCGTTAGGGATCATTCCTAGATAATATTTTGAGTTTCTCACCAGCAGAAGGACTATGTACCCAAATCTACTTTTGAGGGCTACAGTGAACTATAACCCTTGTGCTAGCCCTCTGCACAGCAGTTAAGTGGAGGTGAAGCAGCTATACATACAGTCTCTCTCTTAAAGCTCATTTTACCAATGTCACCTTCCACCAGATATACAGACCTCTTTCTGAGGCTTCAGTTTCCCTAATGATTTACACAGTGCCCCCCCCCCCCCCCTCCAGTGGGCTCCATATACCATACAGGAGCTAATGGAAGACTTATCACTAGAGAACTGTATATTTTGCACCCCCCAGAAAACAGTATTAAGTTACAGGTACAAGGATGGATTAAAAAAATAGCCAAGGCTTTCCCTATTGCTAAGAACAGCTTGTTTACATAGCTGACATTTAAGAGGTTTGGTTATGGATGAGTCACAGGCCCTACTACTTTATGGGGGAGATAGGCTGGGGACTCCAGCCTCTTGAAGAGAATGGAACAAGGAAGCCAAACTACAAATCACATGATCACACTTGGGTCTGGCCTCATGGACTATATAGTTTCACCAGCCAAGCTTTCCTTTAAGGAAAGCGGAAGCATGAAGCACTTACATTGTGACTCCCACGTGGCACCACAACATTTTTCTAAATCAGCAGGTTTTTTTAATCAAAATATTTCATTTTTCCTCCAATAGTGACATTTTTTGTGGAGAGTGGGAGAGAAGAGGGTTTCTGACCAACTGTACCATTCACTACATTCTCTAAAATATATACCCTTTCAAAAAGTAAAGGCAAAGAGAAAGTGTCAATATAAATTAGTGCAATACACCATGACAAAATATTACATTGTGCTTTTTATGGCAGGAAATGGTTACATGAAAAGCTGCAACCGTGATTTATTTCTCAAATTCATGGGGGGGTTATATAGAAAGCAAGGTCTTAAAAGCTGAAAACTGAGCTGTCATAAATAACTTGTGTAATCTATTTAATAAATGATAAAGCAAACCACTGGGAAAAAAAGCATAGAAGCAAGAAAATTATATTCATTGGTTAGGAAGGAATCATAATTTAGAACCAGGGAACAAATAGCATGGGGAGATTGGGGGGTGGGGGGGATTTCCCTGTCCATAAAAATAAAATCATTGTCTCAAAGGAAAATCAGCCCCACACATCTCTGAGGATTATCCCAAATCCCCTCTGCCATACAAATGTGGTAGTGAAATTGTCTGTTAGCTGGCAAAGCCTGAAACCCCCAAATATTTAATGCTATTTAGTTTTTCCTCAGAATAAATCTTTATGAAATAAAAGTTGTTGAGAAGTAAAAACTTGTACTCTGGCCAATTACTTTTCCCAATTAGAAAGCTAACTCCTTTCAATTAGTGAAAGGAGATGAGGGACTCATGTTTGTGGTTCAGCCAACTAAAGAAAGGTTGTTAGCATGCAATTATAAACTTAGATTGTGGAATAATGTTGCTATCATGGGACTTCAAGCAAACAGCAGGGGCCTAGAGCTGTACAGAAGGGAAAGATAGAAGGCATTCCTGAACTGTGGCAATGAGGGTGCTATTGAGCCATTTGCAGGCATTCTGGCTAGGGTGTGAGGTATGATTAAAGACATAGATTACCCCTGAGTTGCTTTTCACACTGCATATTTAGAAGGACTATTCATTTAAGCCCTACATGTACATCTGACTGATATCTGTGAAATTTAGGATTGATTAGCAAAGCAGCTAAGTTTTAAAGGAGCTTAAATAAAATGAATCCTGTGCTGTTTAAGAAACCCCCCCCCAGAAGCATGCTTTGTTTCACCACAATTATTTGGACAGGAGTGGAGGCATGATGGCCTGGTAAACTGGCAATAGGATTTAATAAGAAGATGAGAGATCCCTAGGGATTTCTTTTCTCCCTGGTACATCTCTTGATGTGAAGAGTCATTCTATATATATTTTTTTTTTTTGCAGGATTTACTCCTCTGGAGTAGGGGGTCAGAGGAGAGATATCTTCTTCATTCAGTACAGATAAAAATACTGAATATAATTGACACTGGCTAGCAGACAGTGACGTTCTAACAAGAGACACTCTGAGTAGTGCCTCGCTCTTTGCCTTTATCCCAGGGACTTTCTAATTGTCCAGAAATGCTTTTCTCATTGTGCCTTTCTGCTTGTTTTGAGGTGTACCACAGCTGCTCTTGAAATCACAGGTTTATTTTTTAAAATTTGTTCAATCTCTTTTTGTGAGATTCTTGGAAGCAGAACATTAATTGTATTCAGGATATAAGAGTGTCCTCAGTTGCTGGCCATGTGTGCGTTCTCTCCATGCACTGCACAGCCAGATCTCCTGTACAGCCATCTTTGATAGACCCAGTAATCACAGACCTGTGAATAGTGAAAGGACTTGGGTCAGGTTGATAAAGCATGTGCCTTATACTTGCTACAAGTACACTTGATACATGTATACCCTTGAAAACAGATGCAGCTCAGTGAATGGCAGGACATTCCATTCCGAGGTTAGACAAAGACACTCCCACTTAGAGTCCATTTTATTTTCCGGTATAGAAAAGTTACATATTCCCCTTCGATATGGTTAGTTACATTCTGATGAAGTTTGATCAAAACATCTTTATTTAAAACACTATTATACCCCTAATTTAGTTCAGGACTCACAACAGACTGCTGTGAGGCTTTCTGTCTACTAGAAAAAATATAAAAGACATAGAACTGAAAGAGTTCATGCAAAGGACTAGGGGCAACAGGCTAATTTTAGACCTTAAAGACTAAATCCTAAAGCACTGGTACTTTACTCCACATTTAAATTGACTGAGTGGTTATGGACTGGAACTGTCGGAGACTAAAATGTCACTGCACCACATATAGCCCTCTGAAATGGTACTTTGAAATAGGTCAACTCTTTCATCTGTTAAGCATAAACACCACCACCACCACAACCATCACCGTGCTGGATTTTGGCTAGAACAATTGCACATTGATCCATAAAGATTAAAATAAAAATAATAAACCCAAGTACACTTTCTTCCTTCTATTGAACAGCATAATTTAATTGTTTTGCTATTTTCCTTCCACAAAGACAAAACACATTTTGTTTATTGACCACATAATGGTTGCTGCTGAGAAGTTAGCACATACTTACAGAAGCAGCTGAGTCACAGTTTACATATGTTAATCAAAACCAGGAAGTAACTGATGTATAGGATACAACTATGTGTTATGCACTGAGAATGCTGACTTTCTGAATGGCAGCGAATGCATATAGAAGGCTGGACTGAGTTAATGGCCTCAGTTCAAGTTTAAGAAAGTAAATAATGCATTTGCTTCCCTTTCACCCCTTCAAAAAACCCAATCCCATAGGAACAAGATTTGACCTAAGCTGTTCAAGTGAATGATGTGTCCCATCCATATACAATATGAAAAGAATGAAATTTACATGAAGTTTTTACAACACTAAACCCAATCACATTGGGTAAGTTAATTCTAGTAATTTCGAAAGGCATAGAAATCAGCTGTTTGCAAATAAGATATTTTAAAAATAAAACAAAAATATGTGGACTTTCCTTTTTCTAAGAACAGTACAAGGACAGAGTACTTATGCATATTTCATTAGTAACCAAACAAACTTCCTGCCTTAAATCACTACTTCTCTCACCCAGCCAAGTTTATGCTAGCAACAATAAAGACTTTCTCCAGACTAATCCACCAAACAAAATTATGACTTATTATGCTCTTTGATCATGAGAGTTCTAGACAAATAAAATATTCCAGTTTTCCAGGACTCCAGGAAGAAGGGAACCAAGTGTCTGAGAATAAATCCTACTCCCCCCCCCCCCCCCCCCCACACGCACAATTTTGGCAAATTGTACGGGGAGATTTTGGCTGGAAGGTGAGAGCAAAAATTTGCTTCTTCTTTTAGGGGCTGTCACTAATTTACTGACACCACCCTGCAGAGAGTAAAAGTTACGGAGAGGTTTGGGTTGAAAGAACCTCGGTTAAGAGAGTCTGGAATTAAGGGGGAAGAAATACATTAATACCTGCACAATGTTCGAGGTCAGTCACAAAGATAGGATCGAGGAGGGATCACATGAGGATTACCTATTGTGTTCCCTTCCTCTGGGGCATATAGTATTGGCCACTGTTGGCAGACAGAATACTGGACTAGTTGTATCGTTGGTCTGACCCAGTACGGCCATTCTTATGTTCTTACATTTTCTCAGCTCTCGATCCCTAGAATCCTTACTCTACTTATGCTACATTGACGACATCTTCATCATGTAGATCCACAGAAAGGAGACCCTTGAAGAATTCCACAGGGTTTCAACAACTTCCACCCCTCAGCCTTAGCTTGGACCAGTCCACACGAGAGATCCTTAACGCTACAGAAAAATTAAATAATGACCACATTCCTACTACCTTACACCGGAAACTTACCAACTATTATACTTACCTACATGCCACTAGCTTTCATCTAGGACACATTATCTAATTGATTGTTTACAGCTAGGCTCTAAAATACAACCAGATTTGCTCCAATCCCACAGAGACAAGATACCTATGGGATCTCTATCAGGCATTCTTAAAACTTAAATACTGATCCGGGGAAGTGAAAAAACACATTGACAGACTGATGGAGCCAGGCATCAGCTTCTTCAAGACAGGCCCAACGAACAAGATAACAGAACACCACTAGTTATCACTTATAGCCACCAATTAAACCCCTCCAGTGCATCATTAACATTAACAATCTATAATGTATCCTTGAAATGATCCCTCACTTTTACAGGCCTTGGAGGACAGGCCAATCTTCGCCCACAGATAACCCTCTCATCGGAAACAAATTCCATCCTGCAACTGTGCATCACACCTGAAACGTACTCACTGCGGAATCCTCCTCTGCAATAAAGACTGGTGCCAACTCTGTCCACACATCTACGCAGCGACATCACAGGACCTAACCACATATGCCACCATATCAAAGGCTCATACAACTGCACATCCACTTATGTGATCTATGCCATCAAGTACCAGCAATGCCCTTCTACCATGTATATTGGTTAAACTGGACAATCTCTATGACAAAGGATTAGCGGACACAAATCAGATATTCAAAATGGCAACATACAGAAACCTATTGGGGGAACATTTTAACTGCTCCAGGCACTTATTAATCATTTTAAAGGTGGTGTTTCTTATAAAATAATTTCAGGAATCAATTAGAAGGATAGTCTGTGGAACTGACATTCATATGCATATCTGACACACACTCTCATGGCT
Source organism: Pelodiscus sinensis (assembly GCF_052426305.1). NCBI lineage: Eukaryota > Metazoa > Chordata > Testudines > Trionychidae > Pelodiscus > Pelodiscus sinensis. Next base: position 93,345,705 of record NC_143053.1, read on the forward strand.
TGAACAAAGACATGAACTGGATGGGCCATTATATTCAACACCTAAATGACATCAAAAGCTAAGAATCAGGCACTTAGGGCCCACTTTATTAGCCTCATTTATCACAGACACTTTAATTGAAAAAGGTTTTTTATCCCCTCTCCTCTCTTTTTCTGCTTTATAATTGAACCTCTGTGCCTCTTGCTCCATATTTGTCATTTGAAGAAGTGGGTTGTGCCCACGAAAGCTCATGATACTATTTATAAATTTTTGGTTAATTTCAAAGATGGTACAGGACCATTGCTGTTTGAGTTTTTTTAATCTATACATTGATTTACTAAGTAACTCAGATAGCATTGCAGGGTTCTGTTAATTGCTTACAAGAAATATTTCCTCATTGCTTGGGAAATATGTTTTCTTTCTTTTGATATGCAGTGAACATTTATGGCAACATCCAACAGTGTTGTAACATTGACCAGCAGAGAAGTATATTTTCCACTGAGCACCAGCTGTTGAGCAGCTCCTCTGCTCTGAGGTAGCTCGTCTATAGAGAGAGAGAATATTTACAGCAACTCAGCTCAGGTTCTCTGGGATCTCCTGCAGTACAACAGCTGTCCTGAGGCATCACACTACAGTGAATGCAGTACACTCACAGGAGGAAAGCTTCTGTAGAAACAATAAGTACTAATCGACTGCAGTAGTTCAGTGTTTTTGCTGCTACTACTTCAATACCTTCTAGATGCCTCAAGATTAAAGTGTCCATTGTTCAGAGCGCTGTACAGAATATATTAAACAGTCCTCAACCGGAAGAGTTTGCAGACTGATCAAACAAGAGACAGTGGGACGTATGTTCTAGAATGCAATCCAGAAAGACCCAGATTTTCTCAAAATTACATGTTTTTCAGTGTCTAGCAATGTACCCTCTAAACCAGGGGTGTCCAAACTTTTTTCAAAGAGGGCCAGATTTGATGAAGTGAACATGCGTGAGGGCCGATCATTTTGCCTGACATTCTTTGAACCATTAAAATTAAATGCAAATTAACTATTTTATGCAAAGTTTATTGCAGACGGCATACTTTTCATTTAGTCACATGGATGACAAATCTAAACAGGTGTTAAATCATTCTGCCTTTCATATCTGAAGGCCAGATGAAAAAAAAATCCAGGAAGCTGAAATATATGTCAGGAACATTGTAAAGTACATTACATATTATTGGTAATAAAGGTTGTCTGTCAACTTTTAAGTTAAAAAATATGAACAGGAACATAACACCAAGTATAATGTTGTGTCCAAATATATTTATAACTGATTTAGACCAACTGACATTAACAGATTTTACAATGTATTCATCTCAATACATATGGATTCGTTGGGGGCCATAAAAGATAGATATTGCCAAATTACCTGTGGGGCCGTATTAAACCAGAACACGGGCCGCAATTGGCCTGCGGGCCGGACTTTGGACATGCCTGCTCTAAACTGTAGCAGCACAGCTCCACAGGTAACTAATCAGCCCCGCCTAGTCACATTGTTATATATAACACATTAAAACAAAGAGAGTTGGTAGATATTGATACAGATACCCCCTCAGATGGGTCCTCTTTTTTTGGAAGTTCAAATATGGTAACCTTATTTGCATGAGTTTAAGGAGGGAGGATAGAGTTAGAAATGGTTACAAGCAAATATAAAAATGCTTCCTATAGATTAAAAAGTAAAACCAACAATCTTGGCTCAGGGTAAGATTTTTCTGACATTACTTTCCAGCAAGATGGCTGACCACAAAGTCTACAAGGATGAAGATGTTGTTTTTGTCATGCTGGGTGAAAACCCACTTGGGATTCACTGCCCCTTTGTAATCCAACTCTGATGGATTGCATGCATTAAAAATGCTTTTTACAGTTGAGGTGCTGAATAATATTCTTCCCATTTACAAGCATCTCTCTATAAAACAAGAAGTGTTGCTCTCTAGGCGTTACTAAATAAATATATCATCCTACAATGTTAGTTCCAACTTTTTTCTAGTTTTGCATTTAGATTATTTGTTAGTCAGGATTTTTAGGGTGATTAGGAAAATACATGCAGACTAGACCATAACCTCATAAGTCTCAAAATACCTATTGAACAGCTAAGTTTGTTAATTGGAACAGGGAGATTATTTGCATAAAGATGACCTAATTAGAATCCATTTGGTGATGCTAATGGTCTCTCAAGTGCCCCATTCTGATTTGCCAAGCAGCTCTTGAGAGCAGGTATAAAGGACAAGGACCATTCAGGCCACTGTCTTCAAAATACAAATAAAAAAAGACAGAGACAATTTGCCTCTGGATATACAATGCCATCATGCTTTACAAGAAGTATGGCACTTCCTTCAACCTTCCAGATGGCAACAAAAAGCAGGACACCAGCAATGTTGTGTTCAGTTCCTTCCCCAGGGATTTTAAAGAGTTGGGGCTTGTTTACATGAATAAATAAACTGCTGCAATCTGTGGTGTGACTCTATCCCATATTAACTTGCTGCAAAATATAAAGCTATGCTTAAAAGAAAAGCCCTGCATCAATAAGACTCATTATCTAGATTAGCAGACCTGGAGTTTCACTACAGGGTTAAATAACTAGCTTTTTAGTAGTTTATGCTTGGGCTGGAGCCTGGTCTCAAACTCAGGGAGGCAGGGAAGGTCTCAGGATCCAGCTGGAGTGAAAAATTCTACAGGGCTAATTTCCACTTCCTGGCACAAGTCTGAATCAGATGATCCAAGCCCTGAGATGTATAGCCGTGTGTTTGTATACAATATAGATGTAACGTAATTGCCTGCATGCAGCCTGCTGCTGTGCATTTCTGACTTTGTTGGAGAGCTTAAAGCACCAACAAACTGTTCACATGCATCAGTAAGCACACAGATGGAGAGTCAGACTAGATCTAGCAGCAGGCGAGATCAAGGTGGATTCACACACTAGCCTGATGCAGTCTAGTAGTTTATGTAGACAAGCCCTAAGTCAGTCAGTCATAGCCCTTGCACATGCTCCACTGCTCCAGAGTCCTGTCAGAGCACATCTGCTGCTGCAACCAGAGCCAGTCCCTCTGGCCTTCTCATCAGACTTTCATTCCTTAAAAGGACAATGCGTAGATCAATTTAACTCTGACATTCCTTTATGAGTGCTTCACAAGCAACAGCCAAGGTTCAACTTCTAAAAGAAAGTAACCTATAACGAGATAGTAATATTGGAGCCAATAAGACCATCTACTCATCTTTTAAATAGTGTATTAGTTTCCTGACACTGATGGAAGCCACAGGAGCCTGCATACATTTTTGCTTTGTTTTCAGACCTTTATTAATAGATGGATGCCTCTACCTCAGCATTCTTGCATTGGTTTTTAATGCCAACAGATGGCTAGTTGAGAGCATGTATGTACACACACGCATGCAAAAACACTGGTGTGTGTGGTTAGAACCCACAAACACATATTTAAGAATGACTTCTTTAAAATAGCAAAACAGCCCTAGTTTTAACAACTTTCTGTCTAAAAGACCACACATGCATATTTTTAATGGGTTAGAAGTAGCACATTTATTCCTGAGAAAATGCCTTATTTTCACCTAAGTTTGTCATTTGAAAATTAAATATAAAAAGCTTTGTTACCTATTCCTGTACTGAAATGTTTCATTATAATCATATTTTGGGTAGGGGTAAGAGAGCAGTGATTAGATATAATCAAATCACTAAGAATTTGGGAAAGCTACCTTAACTGGCATGAGAGCAGTATTCTCAGTGTAGCTTCAAACAAGGGAGTGATTTGGCCTTCCTTTCATCAGCTAATTGACTGGAACTTATTGACAATGAAAGATAGCAAATGCTTTTTTACAAGACAGATACCTCCCAAATTATGAGACACGGATCTTATAAGGAAATGTTGATTTGATATGTTGTAAGCAACCTCATAATTCAATTAATTTATTGCTATTAAGTCAGTGTCTTAATTTGATTTGTTTATATGCAATTTTATGCTTCATTCTTAATATATAAAAATTGGGCACCTGTGTGCTTTGGATGTTTCATTTACAAAACGAGCAAAGTTCTAAACCTGAGGATTCCCCAAAGCAAGTATAAGGCAACTTCATGACTCATCTGATAATGATCCATAGAACTCACACTAATGTCCTTCCATAACTGGTGCATGAACTAGGATACTGCTGATTTTTGAAGGAAAGTTGAGGGCTTGTCTAGACAGTGTACAACAAGCTGAGGTGTAAGTCTACCAACAGAAGCTTGTGAAGGCATGGTGAGGATGACGAGAACTATCAACCTGCTGGTTGATTTCTTCCCCATAAAAGTTCAACTATAGTTCAGCTCAGGATTGTGCATTAATATAATACAAACAACCTCTTCACGCACACACAACTAGCATATAGCTATAGGCATGCGTGACCAGGGATACATTTACAGACATGGATGCAGCATATTTCTTTTATTATGCACTTGCTCATATTCATTACATTAGCACAGATTTAGAGGTGGTGCTCTCCCCTAGCACTATAAATAAGCAATTGCAAATCTACTATATAGTGTAAGTTGGACGAACCCATTTAAAGGACATGGGAGAGGAGTTGGCAGGTTCACAAAATTACTTTTCAAACATTATATCCCATATAATTTAAAACTAGGTTCACCCCCCACACCTCACCAGACACGGGTTAATAAAAATAAAAGAAATAAGATTATCTAGAAGGAGGTCAGTGCTGTTTTAGGGTCAGAAGGCCACCTTTTATCCTAAGGGGAAGTTAACATATTTAGATGATATATTCTGGCCCTCATTCCAGCCTCTGTACACTATTATGGTGGCAGGCAGGGGCTATAAAGGGGATTTTACAGGCCAGGAGGAAATTCCAGAGGAGCAATATAGAGAGGGTGCACTGTACTGGAAATCTCTGCTCTATATATTGATACCTAGCACAGATGGATTCCAGGAGGCACAAAGATGGAAAAAAGTCACTTTGTTCCCTTTTTCTCCAGACTAAACCTTCTCTGCTCTCTCCCCCAGAAGATAGAGAAGGGGTATGGAGAGGAATTCTCTTTCCAGTGCAATGTTTCCCCTCCTTGTTTCCGTACAATTCATTTTAGAGGAAGCTTTACCTCTCTAATTCTGGATCAAGACCCTAAAAATAAAACTGAATGCAAATCCAGCAACTAAGAAATGTGGTGGGTTTCTTGAAAATTGTTCTATATTAAAAAAGCAACTATGTTAACTTTCTCAAAACTCTCACTGTTTTGTTTTTAAAATCACAATAGAAGCCTATGGGCCCAAAGTCAAATAAATATGTAGATGTAACAAGAGGGTTACATTGTCACGGTTGTGAATTGTGTGTCTGTGAGACAAAAAGATTTGTCCTTTGAACAAGGCACACATTGTACACACTGCCCATATTCTCAAGTTAAAGATGGGCTCAAATGTACACTCTGGATCTAGTCAGCCCTGAACTTTGGTAAAGTTTGCAATGCAAGCCATGCTACAGTTTTGGATTTTATAGGGAACCAAAGCAAAACCTTCAGCTGAACACTGACTATTGAGGTAAATAGAATGTGGATCTGAACTTTACCATCTAATCCCACCTCTGCTTACTAAATGTCAACAGCAAGATATGATCGTGTAAGATAAATAACTAAGCCTTGTACTCTTTATTCAAGATTAGATTATCATGGAAATTACAATACTCTTCCAGCTCTTGCTTTGCTGAGGAGTAAAAGACCTGGATTCTAATAGCAGGAGTGGACTTAAGGGGGCACTCCTGACAGAACTGTTGCATCCCTGAGGAAGTCCTTGTGGAAATGTCTTTCCTATTAACTAACTTCCCCAGGGTCTGTTCATAGGAATCAACATACTGAGATTAGAATTATATCAGCAAGTTTCATTGTGGTTTTGAACTTTTTGTCAGTTCTGCCAACTGCCACCTTTTAGTGCGAGCTGGTGGTAAAAGTGTGCTGTAATGATTCATACAAACACACAGCATATACACACACAGTATTATCTGAAAGTAATAAGGTATATTAATCAGTTAAGGATTCCTAAACAATTTCTTTAACTCACAAAATGAAGTGAATGATCCATTTCTGTACAGGTTAAGTGAGAGACCTTTTAGGCTGCTGCCATTATCAATAGTCCCCTCAATTCATCCACTAAACTATCAGCATTAGACCTCACAACCATTGTATTGCACAGTAGAAATGTCAACTACTAATTGTTTTTGGAGGTTTGCAAAAGCAAATGAACACTTAACCAGACATTTCTAAGATAATATGGTTTCACAACATTATGTTAGAAAACATTAAAAGCTAATGGAGAGCAATAGATCCCTTTCATTTCTGACTTAATCTCATGTACGGTAGGCCTTTTGGGAAATAGCAGGATAGGCTTTAAATAAAAAGAATAACAGATGAAAGGCTGCATGCTTTTTACAGTCCATGAGGACCAACCATGCAAATTAGCCTAGGAAGATTAAAGTCTCTGAGGTTATATTATCCATGTTGTAGATGCATGACTGGTATTCTTGATTATAAGAAATTATAGATAAAGAAAATTCAATCTGTTTTGCAAGCTGCTTCGACTCCCTGTTGTCCTTAGCCAAGAGTTTACTAAAAAGGGGTAAAATGGTTTTCTTCTTCTCTTTTTTCAGTTAGCTAACAAGAAAAGGACTACATAGAATCTCAGCTTTATAACATTTGTGTGGGTTTGTAAAATATGATATTTAACTACTCTACAAATATTTTCCTCGTGAGTAACTTCTGAAAATGTCATTGAAAAATCTGTACATACCTGATGTGGAGGTTAAGATATTTCTAACACTACTTTATTCTGATGAAATAATTATAAGTATGTCTACTCAAGGAGGCAAACCATGCACAGGTGATGATCAGTAATGTAAACACCTGTAAAAAAAAAATCAGTAAATCCTTGTTCTATACATAGGATAATGCTGTTCTTAGAAATCAGTACAAATAACAGTTTCTCTTCCACATCTTGGAACAGAGCTTCTGCTGGTGTAAACTAACATAGCTCATTGACTTCATTGGTGTTAAGCAGGTATAAACTGGCAGAGGATTTCTTTTTGTGTTGTTTACTTTGCTTAGCATTTATAGAAGTAATACCTTTCTCCATGCTCTTATAAGTACTGCACTATTCCTTAAAATATCTAGTTTTGTGCCAAGTATTACAACACTTGAAAAAGCGTATAATATGTCCCTTAAAGTTGCCTTTTATTCATAAATTCTTCTCCTATCAGTGTTTCGGTCTGTACTAAGGCAAAACACCTACGGAAATCTACTGGAGTCCTAATTGATAATTGCAGGGTTTGGCTCTGACAGAGCTAATTATGATGACCATAGCAGCCTTGTTATTCCCACTCAAAAGAAAGGGTGTCCTCTTTCCTGTTTGGAATGATCTGTGAAGCATAGCTGCAGTCTATTCACTTTGCCTAAATGCTTGGTTCACAGATACACACTGAAAATATGAGTTGATGAATACCATGCAGCTAACACAGCCATCTGGCTGTATGGAAAAAATATTTATAATAAAAGATATGGCCGTGTAAGTGATGGATGGCTAGCTCCTAAAAAGCTGTTTGTCCGGAAATATTTTTGTATCATCAATATTTAACAGTACTGAATCCTTTTTAGATTATTCCTTGGCTTCCTGATTCACTGGATTTGCTTAGAAATCACAATATAGAATAGAATATGGCAAAAAAAATTGGTCAGGTACTAGCAAAGATAGACCAAGAGAAGGAGGATGCAAGAGGTCTTTCCTGATTTTGCAGAACTCATACAAGAGCTTCCCGTCCTCATGCACACAAGTGCTGGTGCTTTTTCACACTAATTTTCCATGGGATTTCACTCCACCGGAAGAAAGCAGGGAGAATATGATAATGTCTCTGGTTTGAGGAGCTGATTTGACACACCTGAGGTAGTAGGGTGCACAATCCAAAGGACAGTTGTACTGAACAAAGGAATGAAGAGTTTTGGAGGCAGAAGTACCCCTCTGAAATATCTTCTACATAGTGTTTCAGCTCCTCGCCTTTGAATACATACCTGTGCCTATAAGCTACTATCTGTTCCTAGTATCAGAGGGGTAGCCGTGTTAGTCTGAATCTGCAAAAGTGATGAGGAGTCCTGTGGCACTTTATAGATTAACAGATTTATTGGACCATAAGCTTTCATGGGCAAAGACCCACTTCATCAGATGCATTTATCTGGTCCTACATATTTAAGAGCAAGTTACATAGGCGTCTGTCAGGGATGACCTAGATGGTGCCATGAGGGCAGGGAACTGGACTTCTTGATTTCTCGAGGTCCCTTCCAGTTCTGGTATTCTATGTTTACATTATAATTGTACACAGTGAATATACATCATTAGCAAATGCACGAGGAATAGGTTTAAGGAAAAAAAAAAGCTATGAAAGTTTAATCTAGACATGCACAGATTGAGTCCAGAAAGGATCATGCTGATCATCTAATCTGAGTTTCTCCTTATCAGACAGATTCTGCCTCAAGCCCATAACTCCTATTTGAGGTTCATCATTTCATTTAATAGGAAATCCAGTCCTGATTTTAAAATGTCAAGGGATGGAGAATCTATCACATTCCTAGCAAGTTATTCCAATGGCCAATGTCCTCTTAAAAAACTGTTCCTTATTGTTAGTCTAAATTTGGTTAGGTTCAGGTTTCTAATCATTGGATCGCATTATCCTGTCTGCTAGATTATGGTGCTTTCTGCTAGAAAAAAACCCTCTTCCCCATGTAAATACTTGAAGATCATGATTATGCCACATTTAAACATTCACTGGGATAAGTCAGAAGCTAATGATGCTCTAAGATATTTTACAACACTGAAATCATCCTCCTAGATTTTTTCTAAATTCTTTCCAATTTTTTAACATCCTTATCTAATTCTGGACACTGAAACTGGACACACACAAGTGAGAAATAAATCTCCCTAATGTCATGTAAAGAGAAAATAACACATCCCAAATCATTACTTATACTTTTGAGCATTGTGTTTACCCTTTCAGCTGCAACATTGCACTAGGAGCTTTTTGTTTAATGGGCTGTTTATTTTATATGTATATGATATAGATGTTTCTGAAGTGTATGCATTTGATCATAGAATTATAGGACTGTAAGGGACCTCAGCAGATCATCTAATCCCATTCCCTGCACTGATCCAGGACTAAGTATTATCTAGATTATTGCTGACATATTGTTGTTTGGCTTATTCTTAAAGAACTCCAATAACTGAGATTCCACAGCCTCATCAATTAATTTGCTCCCATGCTTAAATACCCTAATGGTTAGGAAGCTTTTCCTAATGTCCTAGATCTCCTTTCCTGAAATTTAAGCCTGTTACTGCTTGTTTTGTACAAAGCCATGAATTTTTGAAGACTGAAGACTTTAAACAGGCCAGCCCCTTAATCTTCTTTTGTTAAGATAAATAGACTCAAAGAGCTCAATCACTACAAGACATTTTCGAACCCTTTAATCATTCTCCAATATATCAACATCCTTCTGGCAGAGGGAAAATAACCTCTCTACTCCTACTCAAAATTCCTCAATTTATTCATCCCAGGATCATTTAGCACTTTTAGTTACAGCATTGCACTGGGAACTCACATTCAGATGAATATCCATCATGATTCCCAACTGTTTTCCAGAGTTATTGCTTCTCAGGATAGTGGTCCTGATCCTATAAGTATAACCTATATTCATTATTCCTAAATATTTATATTTAGCCATTTTTTTAAAAAAATATGGTTTGCCGGTGTCCAGAGGGCACTTTATCAATGACTTGTCTTCGTTATTTATCTCTCCCCTGAATTTGTATATGGTCTTACATGAACTTCTCATAAACCAAACTAGAGAAACACAACATAGATTAAGCTACTAAAAGGTGAATACAAAATCATTCCCAAAGAATCATTATCAATGGTTCACAGTTATGCTGGAAGGGCATAATAAGTGCTGTTCCACAAGGATCAGTGCTAGGTCTGGTTCTGTTCAGTATCTTCATCAATTATTTAGCTAATGGCATAGAAATATACTTTGCAGATGATACTAAGATAGGAAGGGTTGTAAGTGCTTGGAAGGATAGGATTATAATTCAAAATGATCTGAAGGGTGGTAAGCAAGACAAAAGATGTCATCCTTCTACTGTACTTCTCATTGATTAGGCCTCACCTGGAACTTATGTCGAGTTCTGGACACCACATTTAACGAAAGATGTGAACAAATCAGAAAAAGTGCAGAAAACAGGGGAAAAAAAGATTATGGGCTTGGAAACATGACCTGGAAGAGAAGATTGAAAAAAATGGTTTTATTTAGTCTGGGAAAGAGAAGATGAGACATGATTCTTGTTTTCAGCTACATAATAGTTGTAACAAAGAGGAGGGAGAAGAATTATTCTTCTTTACCTCTGAGGATAGGACAAGAAGCAATGGGCTTCAATTGCAGAAAGGGAAGTTTAGGTTGGACATTAGGAAATACTTTGTCAGGGTGATAAGCACTGGAATAAATTGCCTAGGGAAGTTGTATAATGTCCATCATGGGAGATTTTAAAGAGCAGGCTAGACATACACCTTTGAGGAATGGGTTTATATAATACTTAGTCCTGCCACGAGTACAGAGGACTGGAGTAGATGATCTCTCAATGATCTTTCCAGTCCTATGATTTTTTGCTTACATTTTTAGTCTTATAATTTGTCTGTATTGTCTGTTCTATTGGCATAACAACAGAGACTAAGGCTAGAGCAATTTTTTTGTTTTGGTGGGGGTTTTATCATCACTGGGATTTACTGAAGAGATGTAAATGAGGAGAGAGGGATTACACTCAGTCAGGAGAGGGAGGTATTTCCATCTTTCAGGGCAACATGGGGAACAGAAGAATGGATTTGAGAGGTTATCATAGCTTTTCCTCTTTCATATAGATCAGATGGAGATTGCCTATCTCCTAGAACTGGAAGGGACCTTGAAAGGTCATCGAGTCCAGTCCCCTGCCTTCACAGCAGGACCAAGTACCATCCCTGACAATTTTTGCCCCAAATCCCTAAATGGCCTCCAGAAGGATTGAACTAACAACCCTGGGTTTAAGCAGGCCAATGCTCAAACCACTGAGCTATCCCTCCCCCATGATACAGATATTTTGCTCCGCAGGTAATTGATCATCGAACCATAGAGCTGGAAGAGACCTCAGAAGGCCATCAAGTCCATCCCCCTGCCCAAGACAGGACCAATCCCAATTAAATCAACCCAGTCAGGGCTTTGTCAAGCTGAGACTAAAACACCTCTAGGGATGGAGACTCCATTAATTCCCTAGGCAACCCATTCCAGTGCTTTACCACACTCCTAGTGAAATAGTTTTTCTTAATATCCAACCTGGACCTCTCCCACCGCAGCTGGAGACCATTGTTCCTTGTTCTGCCATCCATCACTACTGTGAACAGCTTTTCTCCAGCCTGTTTGGAACGTCCGTTAAGGAAACTGAAAGCTGCTATCAAATCCCCCCTCACTCTTCTCTTCTGCAGACTAAATAGACCCAACTCCCCCAGGCTCTCCTCGTAGGTCATATGTTCCAGCCCCCTAACCATTTTGATCGCACTCTGCTGGACCCTCTCCAGTACATCCACATCCTTCCAGTAATTGGGGGCCCAGAACTGGACACAATACTCCAGATGTGGCCTTACCAGAGCCGAATAAAAGGAATAATCACATCTCTGGATCTACAGGCAATGCTCCTTTTAATGCAACCTAATATGCCATTAGCCTTCTTGGCTACAAGGGCACACTGTTGATTCATGTCCAGCTTCTCATCCACTGTAATCCCCAGGTCCTTTTCTGCAGGACTGCTACATAGCCATTCAGTCCCGAGACTGTAACAATGCCTGGGATTCTTCCATCCCAAGTGCAGGACTCTACACTTGTCCTTGTTGAACCTCATCAGACTTCTTGTAGCCCAATCCTCCAATTTGTCTAAGTCACTCTGGACTCTACCCCTGCCCTTGAGGGTATCTACTTCTTCCCCTAGCTTAGTGTCATCTGAAAACTTACTGAGGGTGCTATGCTTTCCCTTATCCAGGTCATTAATACAGATGTTGAACAAAACCAGTCCCAGAACCGAACCTTAGGGCACGCCGCTAAAAACCAACCACCATCCTGACATCGAGCTGTTGATCACTACCCATTGGGCCCAACCTTCCAGCTAGCTTTCTATCCATCTTACCGTGCATTTATTCCATCCACATTCTCTTATCTTGCTGGCAAGAATATTGTGGGAGATCATATCAAAAGCCTTGCTAATGTCAAAGTATATAACATCCACTGACTTTCCCATATCCACAAAGCCAGTTACCTCATCGTAGAAGCTAATTATATTGGTCAGGCACGACTTGCTCTTCATGAATCCATGCTGACTATTCCTGATCACCTTCTCCTCTTCCAAGTGCTTCAAAATGGATTCCTTGAGGAGCCCCTCCATGATTTTTCCAGGGACTGAGGTCAGGCTGGGAGCTGACATTGTCCGTGAAGACAGAGGCAAAGAAGGCATTAAGAACTTCAGCTTTCCCCACATCATCTGTCACTAGGTTACCGCCCTCATCCAGCAGGGGCCCCACACCCTCTCTGATCACCTTCTTGCTAACATGCCTGTAGAAACCTTTCTTGTTATTGTTCACATCCTTTGCCAGTTGCAATTCCAATTGCGCTTTCGCCTTCCTAATAACTCCCCTGCATTCTCGAGCTATACATTTATACCCCTCCCTAGTCATCTGTCCAAGTTTCCACTTTTTGTAAGCTCCCTTTTTGCGCTTAAGTTCACTAAGGATTTCCCCGGTAAGCCAATCCAGTCTCCTACCATATTTGCTTCTCTTGTTATGCATTGGAATGGTTTCTTTCTGTGCCTTCAGTAAGGTGTCTTTAAAATACTGCCAGCTGTCCTGGGCTCCTTTCCCCTTCATGTTAGCATCCCAGGGGATTCTGCCCATCACATCTCTGAGGGAGTCAAAGTCTACTTTTCTGAAATCTAGGGCGTGCATTTTAGTACTCTTTTTTTCTTCCTTTGGTCAGAATCCTGAAATCTACCATCTCATGATCACTGCTTCCCAAGTTGTCACGCACCTCTACTTCCCCTAATAATTCCTCCCTGTTTGTGAGCAGCAGGTCAATGTGCTCATGGCCCCTGGTCAGATCCTTTAGCACTTGTACCAAGAAGTTATCCTCAACGTTATCCAAAAACTTCCTGGATTGCCTGTGTCCTGCTGTATTGGTCTCCCAACAGATGTCAGGGTGATTAAAGTCCCCTATGAGAACCAGAGCCAGTGATCTAGAAACTTCTCTCAGTTGTCTGAAGAAAGCCTCATTTATCTCATCCACTTGATTCAGTGCCCTGTAGCAGACAACAACCACAACATCACTGCTGTTGCTTACACCTCTAAACTTGACCCACAGACTCTCAACAGGCTTTTCTCCCTCTATATCCTGGAGTGCTGAGAAATTATAGTGCTCTCTTACATATAGTACAACTCCTCCTCCTTTTCTCCCCTGACTGTTCTTCTTGAACAGTTTATACCTTTCCAAGACAGTACTCCAGTCATGCGAGTCATCCCACCAAGTCTCTGTTATCCCAATCAAATCGTAGTTCTTGGCCTGGGCCAGGGCCTCCAATTCTTCCTGTTTGTTACCTAGGCTTCTTGCACTGGTGTACAATTGATTGCCCTACCCTGTCCATTCAAACAGGGGTCCTCCTTTGTTGCGCTTTCCTCTTTGCATTTCTTTCCAGTATCCAACTTCCCTACTCCCCTCAGGGTTTTGGTCACTGTCCCCCAATGAACCTAGTTTAAAGCCCTCCTCACTAGGTTTGCAAGCCTGCCTGCTAAGATACTCCTTCCTCTCTTTGTTAGGTGGAACCCCTCTCTTCCTAACAATCCTTGTGCCCAGAACAGAGTCCCATGGTTGAAGAAATCAAAGCCCTCTCTCCAAGACCACCTGCTCAGCCACATATTTACTTCCTCAATTCGACAATCCCTACCCAGTCCTTTCCCTTCAACAGGGAGGATGGACGAGAATACCACTTGTGCTCCAAATTCTTTGATCCTTCTTCCCAACTCTATGTAATCAGCAGTAACCCGCTCAAGGTCGTTCTTGGCTATATGGTTAGTTCCCATATGGAGAAGCAGGAAGGGGTAGTGATCCGAATATTTGATCAGTTTTGGAAGCTCAGTCACAACCTGAATTCAAGCTCCTGGTAAGCAGCAGACCTCTCAAATTCCAGGTCTGGATGGCAAATGCATGGCTTAGTCCCTCTTAGGAGGGAGTCCCCAACCACCACCACCTGCCTTCTTCTGTTGGGGGTGGTGGTCATGGAACCCCCATCCCTAGGACTATGAATCCTATGCCTTCCAGTAGAAGTGGTTCCCTTCCGATTTCTTCTTTGTGAGGTGCCTTCCAAAGCATTCACCATCGCAGAACCTGAAAGCGATTTATCTCTGTAGGAATGGGGGATTCCTGTGCTGGCCTTTTTTTCCTTCTAGAAGTTACATGCTGCCAGTTCTCTTCCTCGTCCTATACTGCCCTCTCTGTCTCTTCCACCTGCCTTGCTTGCAGGATTAAACGCTGCCTTCTATCGAGGAAGTCTTCATACTCTCTGAGCGAGCGGAGGGTTGTCACTTGGGCCTCCAGTCCTCTCCTTTTCTCCAATGGCGACCAGCTTGCACTTAGTGCAGATGAATTCCCTTCTTGCTTCCGGGAGGAAGACAAACATGGCACATGCTGTGCAGGAAAGAACAACAGACCTATCACTATCCATACCTGCTGTCCTAAAGAAGGGTTTAAAAGAAAGGCAAGAGTACCTCGCCCACTTTCCTCTCCCCTTCCAAACTCCCTCTCTAAACTCCCTGTTTGCAATCACCTGTTCACAAGCTCCCTGATCGCTGACTCACTCCTTTATAAAGTCCTGGACTGCCCGATAGTCCCTCCCCCCTACCAAGGATCAGCCAATCAGCAGAAGCTTCTAGATTTCACACTTCAATTAGAAGCCAACAGTTTCCAGCTGCCAGGTACAGCACACACTCCATGTGTGATTGGTTGATCAAATTTCTACTTTTCACATGATTCATTTGTGCTGAGAAATTGGGCAAAACATGATGTAATACTTCTAATATTAAACCATCTGGAAGTATTACGGTCTACAATGCGGAAAAAAAATCCTATTAAAGTTAAAAAAAGCCACTCAAATTTCTATTTAAAAAAAAAGTCTGAGCCATTAGTATATTGAGAAACCATCCAATGCATTTGGCAGGTGTCCCATCAGATATAACCAATGTAGACATGAAATTTGTTTCTTCTTACTTAGGAAGATTTAGGGTCAACATACCACTAGCTACAACCAAATTCAAGAGCTCCCATTAGCCTGTCCTGGATCACTAATTTTTCATCCCATCTGTGTTAGGATTATTATTCTTCCCTAAAAAAAGTCATGCAAATGGCTATCAGTTGACAAGATACAAAATAATGTTTGGTAGCTAAGCATTACTAAATATTCATTGACATCCTGTGTAATTTACGTATCTGGAACAACAACATCCTTGAATGTAGAACATAAGTCATATAGTCCATGTGGATTGCAGTTTATCAGTAACATGGCAGAGTGCAGGAGTTTAAAAGTTGTCACGAAGTTTCCCTTTCTTTGCAACTATATAGTAGTAA
Organism: Pelodiscus sinensis; assembly: GCF_052426305.1. Lineage (NCBI taxonomy): Eukaryota > Metazoa > Chordata > Testudines > Trionychidae > Pelodiscus > Pelodiscus sinensis. The sequence continues at coordinate 93,361,423 of NC_143053.1, forward strand.
ACTCTCTGGTATTGTATTCATTCAGTTTATCTTCATATGGCCTCTGAAAATCTCAGTAAGGGAAACAAGAAGGCACAATGACCCAAAGCAATGATCTTTCACCTTTAGAAACAATGCAGGTTTCTATCTGTCATTCCACAAACAAGGAGCTTGTTTGCCTCAACCTTGTCCCTTTGAGACATTTGTTCACGTCACTAAATCACTACATGGTCTTAGTTCAATTGGTTATCTCCACTCAGAAGATAATGGAGACTGTAGTAACAGGAAGGTTCAAGGTCAATTTTAGGTGCATTTGGGAGAACTGTGAAGGCAAACTTCACACTCATTTGAAATGTTTCTATTTATCATTGCACATATACTGAACTGCTTGCAACATCCTTGATAAGTTATATTAAATGTAGCAAGGTCCCTCATCACTGTAGCACTTATGAATCTTAATAGATTTTTATCCTCACAAAATGCCTTTGAGATAGTACTTCCCTTCTTACATTACCATTTATAGAGGGCAAACAAAAGCTTTGAACAAGCTACTCAAGGTCAAGGAAGGTGTTCATGGATGAGCTGAAAACTGAATATGTGTCTCCTGCTCCCTGTCCTCTGCTTTTAGTATAAATTCTTTTTTCTTAGTCTACCTTTGTCAAATATATCTATTCTCATTGCAATCATTTAGGGAGTTCCATTCATCCATAGTAGTAGAAGGAGCTCTAATCCTAACTATAGTTGCCAACCCTCCAACATTGTCCTGGAATCTCCAGGGATTAAAGATTAATCTTTAATTAAAGATTATGTCATCTGATGAAACCACCAGGTGTACATACAACAGAAATTGGCAACCCTTCTCCCAAAAGGTATCATCTGCAGGAAAATCTCTTCTGAATTTCCAGATGCCTATATATACAAATTGTGTCATGTATGTGGTTCTATTAGAACAGATCAGATTTGTATTTGAACTGGACAAAGATTTTCTGCCAAACTTCAGCCACTCACCTCATAAAGATGCAGCCTGAGACGCAAACATTTCATGAATGTATGTAGACTTCACCAAGTTTTTGTTTACCAATTGAAACATTAAAAAATACAAAGTTTTGTTCCAACGTTTTCAAAATGAAATGTTTTCATTGGAAACAATTTTATTTGATTTTTTTTAAAAAGTAAAAAAAAAAAGTCTAAGTGAAACAAAACACTTCGTTCAGCCAAGCCAGTTTTCCCTTCTCGACTTTCCAGAACTGACAACAAACTAACACCACTTCTATTATTCACTTAGCTCTAGTTTGTATTCTTTTTTGTTCTACTTGCTTTTTCCCCCTGTTCATTTATCTCACTTATTTGTGGTGCCAGCTAATTTCAGCTACAGTGCACTTTATTTTTAAAGTTATATGCCCCCACCTCAGTTTATGATCACCTGAATGCACTACTGGACCAACCACCGTGGTTCCATCAACATTTTCAGCAGGAAGAGCAGCTTGTTGCCAAATGACTTAGTCAATGCTACAGCAAACATTTAAACAAAATAAAACAAACCCCTAAATTCAAAAGGAGTTGATGTTTGAGATCTAGCACAGGGATCAGTATATCTTCAGCGTTCCTACACTGACACCTTAGTAGTCACTGAGAGAAAAGTTATATTCCTCTTTTGTTTAGTAAGCTCATGCTTAAGATAAAGTAAGAACTTCATAAAATTAAATAGCAATCAGTCTGAACAGATTAAAGGAAATATGTTGTATACAACATACTGCATAATTAAGCCACTGAACTCACTTCTACTATATGTTCTTCAGGTAAGTAGCTGAAATTTCAAAATGAGTTAGACATAACTATCAATGAGAACAGCACATGCATTTGCACTAAATGTGTTCATTCAAGAGCTGTTCAACCTCAAAGTTTAAGGCATAAATTGGTCATCTGGATTAATGAAGCAATAGATCATCATGACTTGTTGAATATTTCTTTTTACTTATTCTTCTGAAGCATCTGACACTGGTCTGTTAGTCTGTTCCTTTGCTTGCAAACGGCACCAATTGTCTTAGCACCCAACTTCCTCATGTTAAATTTATAGCATACAGGTAAAATAATTATCACCCATACAATCAATCACACTTCAATATTCTTAAGCTCTCATTTAGAAATGAGTCAAGTCACTTAAAGGCAATGTCATTAACATTACTTTGCACTTCTATAATGCTTTTCACCTCAGTACCTGGAAGAGCTACACAGATCATTTAATGATGCTTTACCAATGGACATGCACTTAATTCATGAAGTTAGGGTCAGATTGTAGATCCAAGGATGAGGGTTTTAGACTCAAAGCTGTGTAACTCTGGTATTCTGGTTCAGGGCATCACTGTTCTCAACATTCCTGTGTGAGAGGTCAGTTCTGCGAGGTAAGCAGGCTTGGGGTTCATTTCTAGTTTTGATCATTTTGACTCATCATGCGACCCTGGCAAGTGACTTAAGGCCACATTCTCAAACATGACCTGTTATTTCAAATTATTCCAAATTATTATTATTTATTATCTTTATTATTATTCTCACAATTTCAAGATGGGCACCTAAATATCGACAGAGACAATATGTGAGCCTTAAGATTTCAGTTTGCACATCCATGGGGATAATGTTTACCCATCTTTGAAAAAAGAACACATTGGTATCTGAAGACATCATTGTATCTGCAAGTGTTATAGTTGTCTTCATTTTGCAGATTGAAAAATAGAGGCATAAAAGGGTTATGAATTACTAAACATTATACAGCAGGTCAGCATTGGACAACAGAATTCAGAAATTCTGAAAAGGGCTGTTTTCAGTCCATCTGTGTTTGCCTTTTTTAATGTAACCTGGCCTTCCACATTTGAACCCCCCCCCCCCCCCCAGTAATTATCATTTTGCTGTAAGAGACTATGACACACAACTTAGTTATAATCAAGTGGATTGTTTCCTGATTTTAAACTCATCGGCTCCAGTTTAGAAGATAATATAAAAAAGTTTCAAGTCACATTTGCAGTCAGATGAAATTGGAAAAAGGCTAACCTATTACTTGAAGGTAATGAGTCAGAGTGATTCACTGCAGCTTCTTGGTGATTTCTGTAGGAACCAATCAAATGAAAGGGCACAAAAGCCATTCACAGTGAAGATGATCTTCAGCTCTAACTAATATAAAATCTGAAGTCATTAAAATGCCTAAGAATAAGAAAGATAGAAACCTAAAAGTAGAGGACACACTGACAAAAAAAAGTTTATGGTAAAATGGCAAACAGTAAAAACCTTTAAATCAATCATTAAGAGGGAACTGTCCAAATGCTGAATCTTATGGCTCCTGTAGGACTTCGAAAAAAGGAAAAAAAAAACAGTCAAAATGAGAGCACTTATCAAAGTGGTTCCATTTAAAGTTAAAAGGAACAGAGAGTAGGTCAGCAAACAGCCCACAAAATCCATTCAGAATGATAAAAATGCAATAGTGATTGTACAAAGTAACCTTTAGTATAAAAGAGAAAGAAAACAAATGCACTACACTGGAGAAATTAAATACTGCCCCCTTTTACCTGTTATACCTTGAGACAGAGCACCTGTAAAAAAATAAATATGGCTCACATTTGCTGTGGTTGTCTAACCAGAGAGTAGCACATCAATGTTCCCTTATCTTCCATAGCTATAAAAAGTCTATAAACATGGTCATGTTCTTCCCACTTTAGAGAGAGAGAGAGAGAGAGAGAGAGAGTATGTATGTGTGTGTGTGTGTGTGTGTATATATATATATATATAAATAAATAAATAAAATGCTTCTGTTACATTTCTCTTAGTAGATAGTCAACACTGAGAACAACAACTTACTACTGCTGCTAGCTAATAGAATTGCTGTTTTAGCTCAAGTAGCCTGAGGTTCCTGCTGCTACCTGGAATTTACCTTGCAAATTTCATTCATTTTCTTCCAGAAAAAAATTCACAAATCTCAAATATCTACTTTCATATACTCTTGGATGCTATTTTCTCTCAAATACAAAACTCTTTGATCTTTCATCACTAAACAATTCTAGCAGTTGGAACTACCAAGCCAGTTTGTGAAACTGTCCACGTGAATTCCCACAAAGTTAGAAACATAAGGGACTTATTCAGAGATGCTGTGTATAAGATCACCGAGCAAACAAGTTTGGCCATACTTTTGTCCTATTCAGAAGCATCCCTCATGAATATTCACTATCCAACCTCCTTTACAGTGTTAGGCATAATTAATCAAGAATGGTACATCTCCTGAAACCAGAGCTGTAAAAATCATTGCACCCAGAGTTATCACACCCATTATTATAAAATAATTACATCCATTCTTTATTGGGAAATATTTCTTTCAAGATATGGCCCCAAACTTCTTATTATTTCTTTCAAAACAATCCCTCTCCATCCCGTCACCTTACCATGTTCTCCAGAAGCAAGCTCTCCATAACAATTCAAATCAGCACCAGATCCTGTCAGAACAGGTACAAAACCTACAGGCATCTCTCCATCACTATGATGTTCGATACCAGAACACATGTTTCAGGAGATGCAACATCTCTCATTCAGTTCATCCCATGCTCCAACAACTACTATGTGGGTGAAACCAGATAAGAACTATGCTTGTGAAAATACCAACACAGAACAAAATGAGACAAAAGCATCCTGAATATTTGACCTCTGAGTCCCCAATCTCAAAGGCAACCTCGTCAAGAGATGAGCCCAGGAACTCTGCTAAACACTAACAACAATGGACTTTGAGGCTAGTTTTATAGCTCATTATTGGCTTTAATTCAAGGCCTTACCTTTACTTCCGAAGAACTCATCAACTTTGAACTAGTCACTCAGGTTTCTTTATTGGTATACTGTCAACCTACACTGAGTTGATCAGTCTCAAGTGCAGGGGATGGATAGAAGGTCTACCACAAATCCAGAGTACATCACAGATTCTGAAAACAGACTGTATGTACTTTATATTCTACATCATATCTTGGGCTCTACAACTGGTACTCAGCAGTTACTGACTCAGTGTTTATACAGAGCATGAACCTTTCTTGTACACACATCTGCTACCCTTCACACATTTGTGACCTCTTACTTTTACATATTATTCATTGTCCTACTATTTCTTTATCTATTAATTATTTGCAAGGTTGCAGTGAATATTCCTGTGAATTCAAGCTTTATTAATGTTTTCCATGTCCTTGGTCAGAATAAGCATACAATCACAACTTTTTGTAACTTACCCTACCATCTGTTAACTCTTAATTGTCCATTTTATTTTAAGTTGTCTCCTATACACATGAACCCCCTTATGCCTAGATTGAGTTTAGCTTAAACATTATGGTTACTTTTCTCACATATCAAGAAGAGCAGTGTGAAGATGGAAGGGTTGTTCCATTCATCAGAATTTGGCCCAATAAGGGATATTTCCTCACTTACCTGGTACCAAACACAGTAAAAACATACAGCAAGCAGACCCTTGGACATTTAATTTATGTTTACATTAAATGTTAAATATAACATCTGTCCTCTAAGACCATAAAAAAGGCTCCTAACTCCAATCCTATAAGCATCCGACACATGCTCAATTTTCTGCATGAGTAGCTCGATTGATTTCCATGGTCATGGGGCTTTGAGTCCTTGGAGTGACGATATGTGTTCTCATAATTTCAAATGTTTTCATAAAAAAGCTATCCAGATAAAAAAGTTATTTTTTCCCATTTTTAATGTTAAACAATTTTCAAAAAGCTTAATTCACCTTCAATTTTCAATGAGGACAAAGGAAAGACATCAAAGTCTCCAGAAAAGACTACAGCTAGGGGAAACTCAGTAATGAGGGTGAGATTAATAATTGACAAGCTAATTTGGAGAACAACTACAACAAAAAACATGATTTTTCCTGTGTCCAAAAGCAATATGGATGTAGGTAACTGAGCATCTTGGCCAGAAGCCTAAGAATAAATGGTTACAAAACCTTTAAATGGAACTATTTTTGTCATTTCAGCACAAAGTGCATCTCTAAACCAAACAGAATAAATCATTTATCTTGAAATATCATTTGATACATGAAATTATAAATATTTATCACCACATTAATGCAGGGGCTATAAGGTTTCTGGCTTGAAGCCATGGGGATCTATGTATCTGCATAGGCAGCAGATAGTATATTAGCCTGTATATGCTAAGTGTTCCCCAATTGTTCCTTTTTCTTTGTTCTCTTAAAAAAATGCATTTTGAGTTATTGAGCCTCCTTTGTACTTTGCTGAGTAATAAAAAGACAGTTAGCCAGAACTAAGAACTAACTCTGTGGGGCTAATGTAAATTAGATCATTTTAACTGCCCTTGAGACTCTGGCTTAACGTTAATTGATGGCTCAGTAATATGTAACAATTTACTATGTTTTTTGACTCTGCAAAGCTTTACTTAATGTGTTACAATTATTACCAGGGCTGTCACTTTCAAATTGACCACATAAGATAGTTTCAAAAGAAAGGTGCAGAGAACTAGAATGTTTGCTGTGAATGCCAATTTACCTTGGTCATAATCAACTGGTATGTAATCAAGTGGTAGTTCACATATATTGAGTTGGGAAGGAAAACTGAGGGAAAACTAGTCCAGTACTGGACAAGCCTACCTAATTTTTCAAAAATACATTTGTAGTTTGCTCAGTTAGTTTACAAGCCAAGAATTTCCAAATTAAGGTAAGTGGGGGAAAAGATGTCAAAGGGCTTGATTCTCCTTCCACTGCAAATTTGGATTAATGGAATTCCATTGACTTCAATAAAGTAACATGGAGGTAAATCAGGTGGAAATAAGTGAAAAATCAGTCCCAAATGAAAAGAATGGAGGAATTATAATATACTAAATCAGTCCATAAAGTTGTTAAAAAAGCAGCTTTGGTGCCATACACTGTCAGTTGATTTACTGTCTGAATAGCAGTACCGCCTAAGGACAGAGGTGTACCAATAGCTGATTTGTCAGTGTTGACCATTTCAGAAAAAGGAAAGAAAAAAAAATTAGTTTGGGTCTACTGAAATGTTACACTCATGCCTAAAGATGACAGCAACCCCAATAACAAAACAAACTTGGTATAACTTTTAATAGCTTAAATTAAAAATATACAATGGAAGAATTTTTTGAAACAAATACTTTTGAATTTAAAATAAATCAAAACATTGTGGGCTTTTGCCCAAGTTTTCTCTCTCAATCTGTCCACTGATTCAATTTGTCAAATTTGACACAAGTTTACTGAATGTTTAAGTGGACCTGAATTTGCATGTGTTTACATACATTTTGGCTCAAAAATTTTCATGCAGCTCCACCCATGTGCTTGACTAATTTAGCAGGGTCTAGTTGGGCTAGGCCCTGAACAGACATACCTTCTGTGTTCTTTATAAGCGTGTTTCCCTGAGCATCTTCAATATGAGAGAGAGGTGGGTCTGTTTTTTCAGACTGTGGTGGAAGCATTGAAACTTTCTACTGCTGCTGCTTTTCATACTTTTATCTAAAAGCAGAATGGCAAAAGGGCTTCTGAAGGCTGGATCTGTCCTGCCAAGAGAGTTGTTCCAGCCCATGGAAGCCCTGGGGGCAGGGGGGAGAAGCGCACAAAGTTTCCTCCCACCCTGCCCCCACCCAGCAAGGAGTGTGCGGTGCTTAGAAGTGTCATACCCTTCTTCCAGGGTGGGAGGAGATTGATTAGCCTAGGGCAGGTGGGGAATGTGTGAAGTCTACTCCTGCCTGTGAGGGGTGAGACACTTCTAAGCACCACATGCTCCTTGTAGGATGAGGGCAGGATGGGAGGAGTATTTGCACACTCCCTCTGCCCCCAGGCCAATCAGCTGTTCAGAACAGCTGGTGGCTCTCAGAGGTAGGGGGAAGGGGCCAGGCAAAGACTTTGCACACTCCCCTACCTTTAGGACCAATCAGGATCTGTGGATACGGAAGCATGGAACTATCCTGGCTCCATCCCTTCTACCTGAAGCCCTGCCCCTTCCAGGATGGCCCAGGACCACTTCAAAAATTTCTCAATAGCCCCCAGTCAAAAATTATTGCCCACTCCAATTTCAAATGTTCATGTTAATTACACAACTCTGTATGTGTTACAATGTACTTCAGTGAGAAGGGAAATACAGCAGGCAAATTATTTTAATATAAAGACATCAATTCACTTCTATACGTATTTTACTAATTATAGCATTAAATGATGTATTATTCCCTTTACTATTCCTGAGACCAAACTAGAAGATAAAGAAATAACTTTTCTGTTCACGTGCCCATTTTTTCCATGAGTGGAATAACTTTTTATGTGCACCACGGCATGTGTGAATGTCACCACCAATAGAAACAAAAAACCTAGTCATAGCTACCTTGCTAATCAGTTGAGTGGCATTTGAATTTATCCTAAGTGGCTGCACAATTTACAGGAAACATTGGCAAAGGTTGTTTTGGTTTCTACAGCTCTTCAACTACTTGCAAGAAAAAACATTACTAGCTATACAGGCTGGAGACTGTATCAGCTGCCCCAGAACAGCAAATGAAAGTTAAGGACTTGATTTTTTTCTCACTTACAGTAGTTCTCTTCTGCTGTAACTTTATTTAGTATAGTGGCATCATCCCATTTCATATTGCTGTGGAAAGGGAAGCAGACTGTGGCTTTATTTTGAAATGTTAATCTTCATTTTGAATTATTTAAGAACTATGATGTTTGCAAAAGAGTCTAGTCTGATCCAAAAAAGAAGCCCTAACAGCAGAGTACCAGGAGCACAAATTTCACCCAAACTATTTTCCTAGTCCACCTTCCCCCCTCCTCCACAACCTCTAAGTGCTGATCATCTTTATGATCCAGTCATTGGCCGCTCTTCTGCAACTTACACTTGAGAATCACATAGCCTCATTCTGTCACTGTCTTGGGCATTACATGTTTCACAGCAGAAAACAGCTTGTGAAATATTTTAAATAATGTAACAATATATGGGATAGGACACAGCAGCAGCAGAAATGAGTCTGAAAGTTTCAATGGGTCAACACAAGAGGTAGACATTTGCAGACAGTTGCTACCAATTAAAAACAATGGTTTCTGTCCACTGGCACTCAGTCTATACAGAGATGATGTGGAGAAAGTCCAATAAAAGATACTAGGGAGCTATGCCCTGGATCGCTACACTTACTAACCCCCTTTCTCTGGAGTTTGGCAGCCCCAGCTCTCCTCATGGCTACTGGGGAGGACCAGGGCTAGGGCCATGCCAACCCCGGTCTCTCGCTTCCCCCAGCTGTGGGGGAGGGCCAAGGCTTGCTAGCCCCGGTCTCTTGAACCACCACCCCCGGTTGCTGCGGAGGAGAGGACTGAGCCAAGGCCACAGTACAGCAGCCCCATCTCTCTGCATGGGCCCTGGGAATGGCCAGGCTGGGAGTGAGGGTGCTGGACTCCTGTCGATGCAGGGTGACGTGATGATGTCACTCTTTTGTCCTGCAGGATTTTATTTATTTATTTATTTTTTTAAGAGAGACACATTATTTCACTCACCCTCTCTCTCAAATATCCTGCTATGCTACACTACATACATCCAATCTATAGTAAGTTTCACTCCTCTATGTATACAGTGACATAAATCAGAAAGGGAAGTTTTGTTTAAAAATCTATTCCAATGTGACTGGAGCTTATAAGAGCTTAATCTGATACCATTCCTGTCAATGGGAGTTCCCTTACCCCCACCTCTGCCCTGAGCGAGCTAGAATGGGAACAGGATTACACAATACAATTTAATTAACATAGGAGGAACAATCCTTTAGCACTGGCTGTTTTTGCAGGACCGACAAATAGGCTAAATCCAGTTAATTAAATCTTTCTTGACAATGATTTGTTGTTAGCCTCAAAACTTTCTATAGCTGCCTAGCCTTTTCATGTAGGGCTGGACAGGTGAAGTGAAGTAATTAGGCAAATGCAAATGAGGAAAAAAGCTGGCACAGTCTTCTTTATTACCCTTAACTAACAGAGTGACATGGACCATCCTCTTCAACATCCAGCTACAGGGCTATAAAGCCTTAACCTGCAATGTCATGCAGTCAAATGGCTGCAATATAGAAATACTATTAAATTTAGGGCACTTTACTGCTTGTCTATATAGTAAATTTGCATGTAAGAGCATTCAGTAATCAAACCTCAGCATAACCAAAGCACTCATATCAAGACTGGTTTCTCTGCAGGCTGAGGCATCAGAGAAGGTGTTTATACTGCAATAAAACACACATGGTTGGCCCCTGTTAGCTGAATCAGGTTCACAGGGCATGGGCAGTGGGACTAAAGGAGGTGCAGAGTAGAAATCAGGACTGGAGAGCAGGCCCTGGGACCACCAATGTTGCATCTTCTTGCTCAATAGATCCCAAAGCTCAAGTTCCAGCCTGAGTGTGTACACTGCAGTTTTATAGCTCTGCAGCCCAAACTCTGTGAACAGGAGTTACCTAAGACAGGCTACTGTGGATGTTTTATTGCAGTTTAGGCCGTATCCACATGCACAATACGGTCCTGGTGCTTGCCAGTTGAACTAGCATCAGATGGGGGAGGAGGGGAGAGAGAGAGGGAAGAGCAGAAGATGAAGGTTATTTATTACATCAATGTAAAGGGGTCAGCTCTTATGGTGAATCCAGGAGGGTCGGTCTCTGTCCCACTTCTGCCAAATTGCTTCTGGGGGGAGGCAACATGGGCTCACCTTCCTCAAGCACTAGTTCTGCAGTTGTAAGAAGCCCTCAAGAAAAGCAAAGAAAGTAAGTATGCCACATTTTTATACCACTTCATGGCTATTTAAGGGCAAGACACAGTCAAGCCCTATACAGGTGACGACTACATACGCCCACTGAAAACTCTCACGTATGCTAACCACATTCAGAGCGCTCTCATTCCAGCCTATAGGGCTTAAATTTAGCTGAACTAACAAACAAGTTATGAACAGAGAAAAGAGCTTTCTCTAGGCAGCTGCCACATCAAGAGAGAAGGAGCTAGGAAGAAGAAGAAAAAAAGGCAGCTTCCTCTGATTGACTAGGAATCAAAGTAACTCTCCAGAATGAGAATCCATTATATTGGATGAATGCAATTTCCACCCTCCCCAAACAATTCCGCTAACACTTGTTAAATAGCTTCAGTGCTGTGACAACATACTCAGTAATAATTTAAACTAAAGAACAGCCTTTTACAGCAAGGCCACGACTGCAGGCATTTGAACTCCAACTCCAGCGCAGCTGCCAACTCCTTTGTCAACTTTGTTTACAGCTCCATGGGTGTGAAGTTTTGGATCTGATCCGAAATACACTGGAGTTGAAGTTTTGACATTGCCTCCAATAGGAACAGGATCAGCTCTTATATGACTTGTGTTTTTTTTTTAAGCTATTAGCATGTTAGGAGAGGAGTAGGTGTGCAGAAACAATCAGTTCTCTTTTTCTCTATCTATCCTTGGCAGAGAGTTTCCTTCTTTTTTGCTGCCTATTGCTGGGACAGAAGAATCCCAAGCATTGTTACAGGCTGGGGTCCAACAGGCTAAGCAGCAGAAGAGGTCCTGGGGATTACCAGTGGATGAGAAGCTGGCATCTAAGAACCTGGAGAAACTATGAGTCAACAGTGTGTCCTGGTAGCCAAGAAGGCTAACAGCATATTGGGGTGCATTAGTAGGAGCATTGGAAGAAGATCTAGGGAAGCAATTATTCCCTTTTATTCAGCACTAGTGAGACCACCTCTGGAGTACTATGTCCAGTTTTGGGTCCCCCATTACAGAAGAGAGTTCAGTGGAGTGCAAGAAAATTATTAGGGGGCTGAAGCACATGATTTATGAGGAGAGACTGAGGAATTTGGGCTTATTTAGTCCACAGAAGAGAAGAGTGAGGGGCATGTGCATTTGATGGCAGCCTTTAACTACCTGAAAAGAAGTTTCGAAGAGGATGGTGAGAGGCTGTTCTCAGCGATGACAGAACAAGGAGCAATAGTCTCAAGTTACAGTGGGGGAGGTCAAGGTTGGATATTAGGAAAAACTTTTCACTAGGTGGGTGGTTAAGCACTGGAAATGAGTTATCTAGGGAGGTGATGGAATCTCCTAGAGATTCTGGCTTGACAAAGCCCTAACTGGGATGATTTAGTTTGGATTTGACCTGCTTTTATCAGGGGTTTGGATTCAATGACCTCCAGAGGTCTCTTCCAACCCTATGAGTCTATGATTTTATTTCTTTTATATAAATATTAATCATTGTACAATTAGGAGTGCATCATATTCGATTTGCCTTTGCTCAAATTCCTAAAAAGTCCTCCTGTTCGTTGAGGCCTGTCCTACTACTACCACACTAGCAAAAACCTCAAAACAAGTTCTCAAGACACCTTTATAGTGTCTGTGCACTTATAAATAAATTGCTTACTGCAAAAACTTGGCAAACAGTTGTCAGCCGACGGTCAGGGCAGTGTGTGCGTGTGTGTTACACCCAAGTCTTCAACTGCTGAGACACAAAGTCTCGTTGCAGCGGGCAGCCTAGGAGGCTGGAGGGCACCCCGAAAAATAGTTTAACATTCGTGACTTTACCGCTAGGACCGAGGTCCCGTCGCAGAGGGTAGCCAAACAGGCTAACAGACGCCCCAGCGTGTACAGGAAGAGCTTATTACACTTCAGATTTTAGCTGCTAGAATTCATAATTCCTTCGCAGCGGGCAGCCCAGGAAAGGCTGAGAAGTGCCCCAGTGGACCCTGTCACCTGGGAGTGAGACAGATCCAAACGCCCAAGCTCTCCCTATATCTGTCCCTAATGACCGGCTGAAGTTCTTTTAAATTGTGCTTGGTTCTGTTACAGCAACTGAAGGAGTCAGGTTAAAGCTTAAACAGTTACAGGTTTATTGAGGAAGCTTATAAATCATATGGTTACAATGGCTATTGTTCTATTTCTTAACTACTAGCAAAATATAGATCTTAAAAATGGTTACAAAGAAGATAAAGATAGAAAAATAGAAATAATGGTACCAAGTAACAGCTTACTCTTTCTATGTGTACACTTAAGACAGAGGACACAATCCAGGTACAATTTTTACCCCCTTCTGTGCCTCTCGACTCCAGCATGTCAGGCCAGGGCCAGTCCCTCAATTCCTAGGAAAGGCGAAAATACGAGGTGGGCGTCCCCGTAGAACCTCGGGAGGTCAAACACCTAACCCAACCAGCAGGTAGAGGGTAGAATGACACTCAAAGTGAGTGTGTGCTGGGCCTATCTTATATACCCATTGGGTCACGTATTTTCTCTTTCTTGTCTGTCATGCCAAATGGGGCTGGTCTGTCTTTTGTGAGACCAGTTCTTACAAGGGAGTTGTGAACTTAATTTACACTTGTAAGAGAGAATTGAGATGATTAAATTGGAAGTACTGGGGATTCTTTTCTCAGTGGGAAATTCCTCTCCCAGGGACTGTGTGTGAGTTCGAATCAACATGGGTGCCAGCCGGGGCAGACTCGCATATCCTGATCTTGCATCAAAGCAGATCAAAGCTTAATGGCTATGCTGATTGCCTTAATCGCTCTCTCTCTCCACATATCTGGTTTTTTTCAGCTTCTCAGGATCAGATGAGCCAGCATAGACTATGCTGATTTTACTGCTCCTTCTCTGCCCTGTATGCTTCAGAGGCAAATAAGATGGATGAGATGCGGGGGAGAAGGGGCTGTCTGGCTACAACAGTCACTAAAAAGAAGCATATTTCTAAACATGGAAAAACTGAGCAGTATTTTGTACTTTATACCAATGTCCAGATGTTTTTGCTAATTCATTGTGAAATTTTTATGAAGTTCAAGTGAGAACATTTCCCTCCAGCCCTAATATGCATCTGATGTTGAAGGAAAGCTATACTTCAAGGTTAAAAAACAAACAGAAAACACTGAATTGTCTGTCCAGTGCTTCTCACTACAATATAATTGCTCCTCTCACATTTCCTTTTTTGATCATTCTCAGATATAATTTAATATTTGGAGATTGTAGACAGATGGTATTTCAATTTTACTGCCACCCTTCCCTGAGGAAGGCAACAAAAGGAAAGAATTACAAGTGTAGAGAATGAAATAACTTCACACTCATCTAGTTCCTGTTACAAAATCAGCACCCCCCCTCTTTTTTTAAATACAGCTGGGTCTCTTCAGTGTCACCTACACTATAACTTTGCCCTGCTTCATATACAGCAGCTCTTCCCAGAGAAGTTTATAGCCTGTCTTCCTCTGCATCTTGCCTTAGGCCAGGTCTACACTAGAAACTCTTTGTTGGCACCATAATATCTGTTTAGAGTGCAGGTTTGTGTTGACATGTTAATGTCAGCAAAAGCTAAAAAGAATACTTTGAGTTTTTCTGGTATGGTTCATAATGGTTCCTCAAATGAAATAAGCCATCAATACAATAGAAGAGGTTACAGCTATAGCAGCAAATCTTTTTCTAGAGTAGGGTAGAGTAAAGGATTAGATTACAAGTAAAGCTACAAAATATCAATGCTTGCATTGCCATAAACAGACACAATTATGTTGACTTTTCAGAAACAGCCATAAAATTGAAATAGAATTGCAAATTCTGGAAAAGTATCTCTGAAGCAATTCTCCCGCACTCCCTCCTCTACAAGGACCATAAAGTCTAACTTACCTAAGGAAACAAGATACATCTGCAATACTCAAGGCTGCATAATATGAAGGAGCGGAGCATATAGCTGCTAAGAAGCTCTGAAATCCTGAAAGCCTCACTTTTGGACATTTTAGCTTAGACTGAATCCTGCTTGTATAATGTTAGTCAGAAGGTACTTTATATAGTCCCATAGGCTCAAGTCACTCACTTTTGGAGTGTATAGATCCTCACTGGTTCATCATAAGTCATAGAGAATAACATATATGATGCCCGATTTGTCAATTAACTCCCACCAACGTGGTGTTCAGTGATCACTCAGTGAGTAAGGTGTTGCCAGGTATCTGGTTTATTTTGTGTCCTATTTATAATGACTCAGCCATCAGAAAAAAAGAGCTTCACAGTGCCCCACCCAGCCTCTCAGTCTGAGAAGCGACACCCTTATAACCACAGTCCCAAACACCACATCTACATCTACCTACTTGTCTGACTCCCTAGATAATTGATTTGCTGCAGCAGGCTAATCAGGTTAGACCGTCAATAACGGTTCTCATTTAGTTAAAAAAAAAGTAGTAGTAGATCAGTTCTCAAAAATTAGTGATGTTAACCAGAGTTGCATTACCTAGTTCATCAAGAGTAGGCACTAGCTCTCTCTTAGGCAAGCCTATAAAGGAGCTGCACAAGAGCCCCATTATAACAAAGCTGAGATGGAACTTGTGGTGTCATCATATTATTGTCCCCATCTCTCCTCAAAGCTCGTAATGCCACATAGTCAACTACCTGCTGTTTTGATAGTTTGCATGGTTTAATGTAGTCTCTGAGAAAGTCGGTGATCTCTTTTCAATTGATTCTATCAGCTTCCTTTCATCCACGCTCATGTAGTTACTTGTCCATACCCAGCTTGCTGCAACTATAAAGGAAGCTTCATCCTTCATCCAGCTTAAACTTTGACAGGAAAGGTCTAAACTGAAGTCTCGAGGGTTATTCCCGATTTATCCTAGAATTGTCATGAACCCCTCTCTCCCTTGTACAAACTCTACTCCTAAACTACCTATTGGTCTACATCTTTTAAAATTGATCCAGGAAAGCCTTCTGCAAATCAACAGCCCTCCTGTCTCTGCTATGAAGGCACATCTAAACAGCAGTAATTATTCCAGAATAACTGACGTTATACTACAAGCAATTATTTCAAAATAATGTTGAGCTGGAGAACTTCTTACTCTGACTTCTGTAACCCTCATTTCATGAGGAGTAAAGAAGTCAACGGAAGAGTGCTCTACTTCCTGCTTTATAGTCAGCACCAAAAGCCGAAATAATCTATTTTGACTTAATTGATGCAATTGACATAGCTCAACTTGAGTTGCTTATTTCAGCTTTAGCCCTGCTGTGCACACATGCCTAAACTGACCTAAGGACTTTTCACATATCTTTAGATATAATGATCTCTTCTTTCTGCTTTTTATTAGTAAACTCTTTATTTTTTAACTGCTAAAGGATTGCTAGCAGCATAATTATTATACAAGATCTGAGATATTATATTGATTTGGGGATCAGTGTTTAATCCTTTAGGACTGGTGAACCTTACATATGGTGAAACAGATTTTCAATAACTTCTCA
This sequence comes from Pelodiscus sinensis, assembly GCF_052426305.1. Lineage (NCBI taxonomy): Eukaryota > Metazoa > Chordata > Testudines > Trionychidae > Pelodiscus > Pelodiscus sinensis. Next base: position 93,377,628 of record NC_143053.1, read on the forward strand.
TTATATAAGACTTGGCTGTCTAGTCAGAGATCAAAGGCTGGGATACTTAAAGGGGTGTGTATTTGGCTTCTTGGGAAGCAGCATGATCTTACAGGCATTGTTTTGTTGCTGGCTTGGTCAATGTGATTACAGAATAAACTACCAGAACTAGGGATTAGCTGCCCTTTTTCCTTGAAGTTTGCCCAGAGGAAGCACTCTCATTGTGGTCCATCCAGGTACCCAGTCACACATTCTGTCAGATTTCATATGCTTATTGGGTGTCTTAATGGATACATTACTGAATTTTGTTGAATCGCACATGGCATAACAAATCTTTGAGTAAAAGATAAATGTTTCTGAGCTCTGGGACACAGAAATGGTGAAAGTACAGGTTTGTTACCTCAGTTTGCAGTTGAGAGTAATAAGGTTGTGTTAAAGAAACTTGTGAGTTGTTACGAGTGCTTACTATATCGAACTGAGATATTGGTTCTAACTAAAGGTATTCGAACTAGTAGGTAATTCGGACTATCTACATTAGTCCGGACTAAGGAAAGGGACTAGATAGAGGCTTCCCGCCTTTTTGCCCACTGCACACGGCACTAATGCTTTGCACTCAGCCCCAAACAGCTTTGCACTCAGCACCAAATGGCTTTGCACACGGCTCAAAATCTATGCACACCACCCGCAAGATTGTGCACCAGGCACCCTTGAGGTTTTCCCGCCTCAGAGAGTTTATATACCTTGGCTAAACAGGAGCTCTGGTTCTGGATTCTTCACTCCACCTGAGAGCGACTACCTTGATTTTTGATCCAGATTCATTTTTCTTTTGGTTCCGTAGAAGTTTTCCTTGTCAGTGTGTATGAGAGAGTGAAAGAGTGTGAGTGTAGACAGTCATGTGTTAGTGTGAGTGTGGTGGGTATTTTGGGGGTTTTTGGTGACCTGTGGAGTATTCCTGGGTCTGAAGACCAATTGGTTCCCCACGGATTACATTCGGAGAGCGCAAGGCCTTCGACGGATAATCTACAGCCTGCCTACCATAATCCAGAGGGCTTGGTCCAGTGTCATCGTGGGACTCCTCACAGTTCCTCTGCCAAGGCTTGCAATTAGCTGCGGTATTGAGGTCGTGAGCTCCTCATCTGTCTACACCACGTGATTGTAAAGTATATACCTTGTGTATCTAGGGATCTTTTCTATCTTCTTAATTTTCAGAGATAGGGAGGGAACTGTTTAGGAAGTTATTACCTGCTGTTCTGTATTTCAAATTTTACAATATATGGTTGGGCCCCAAATTAAGTCTCTTGTGTCTTATTTCCGGGAAAATCTGTGCCGGTGATAGATACGGCCTCGAGTAATCAGCCTCAGGCGAGCTCTCTTCTGGGACTTGGGACATTTAACATCATCTCAAGTTCGAGCGCGTCCAAATTAGGTTTCAAAATTAATCGTTACTGCGTCCCAAGGTAACAGGTTCAGGAAAGAAACATCACAGCTATGTCTCATGCTGCTAAGCAAACAGCATCTTGCATGCTGGGAACTGACCTAGAACCCATGAAAGGGAAAGATCTGTTTCAGAGAACAAAACTTTAAAAAACACCCAAAATGTGCAAAAAGTAAAAGCTTTATATGTTCAAAATATGTGCCATCTATTTGCTCCATTAATTTATAAGCAGCATTTGTGCCTTTAATATTATTACTGTTCCCATCTAATTTCATTGTTTCCGCATGGCATGAGTTAGAGCCCAACACCTTTCTAGTGTGTAGCTTCTTTATTTTTTTTTAATAGTGTTAGATCATGGTGTCAGTTAGACCCAGCAAAGTACTGTGTAATGTTCTTCTGAATCAAGAAAAGTTTTAACATGTTTATAACATTATAATTCACAAGTTACAATTGTTTTAAATAATCCCAAATGATGGGTGAGTGATTCCGCCTCTACCCCCTAACTTTGGCATAGTAGGGACATACAAGACACAAATAGTTGTATGACTTGTGATCTAATACTAAAGTTAAGCTTCTAAGTGGACAAATAAACATGACCTTCTATCCATTTACTCTAATGAACAATCACAAAAAACCTGACAAATAATCCCAACAATCCCAATAATCAACTGTCAAAGGCTTCCTCATATTCAGCGCATGCCTACTACCTATCAGGATATTCATATAATCCCATCACTTTCTAAGCACTTATATAAAAATCTCTCCTTTTTCCAGCCTATTGGTGAGAGAAATCTATTAGATTACAATGGAAGAAGATAAAAGGAAAAAAGAGATTAAGTACTTTTATGTGATGTATTAAAGGACATATTGCTGCATTTCCTTTAGTGAAGACCCTATTTAATTAGTCATTCAGGGCTGTTTACATAATGAAATCTGATTTAGGTTTCTTTTAAAAATGGTGGTGTTACTCAGAAATGTAGAGTCTGGTATGTATTCTTAAATATTTTGATTTTTGCCTATTAATTATATTAGAGTTAGTAATTACTAATATTTCATTAATATGCACATTCTTCACCAGTGGCATAAACAAAAACTTAATTAAAAACTATAGTAAGCTTCAAGATAAATTATTATTGTTCAACTTTTTCCTTAATTTTCAATGCATAATCAGAATTTATGAGTAACTATTACCATGAAGGTGAAAAGAACATTTGAGTTTTAATACACTGTTTAAGATCAAATTATTATTGCTGGTCTGGCAACCATTGCCTCTTTTACTAATTAATTCCTTAGTTATTCAATGTTAGTGAACATTTAGGCCCCACTCCAGCAAGCTCTTTACATTTATTTAACTTTATTCCTGTGAAGAGTCCCATACAAGATGACATACCTAGGTATTTTTGGGACCTCTTATCTATCTTCTGGTAAGTAATGAAGGAAAATGACTGATCATGTTTGTTTTTAACTATACTATGTAGATGAGGTAGAAAGAAAATCTAAATGCTCCTTTTTCATCAAAGGCACATGCTTTTCCACATCTACCTCTCCCAAATCAAAAGCAACTAGTGGGTGGGAGGAGAGGAAGAAAGGGATGAATCAGCCACTAGAGAAAGTTATAACAGCACTATGGCCACATGTACACCAATGAAACATTCCACCAGTGGAGTCATTGATACACAGGCTATCTAGCACAGCTCTCTCCCCTCCCCCGAACATTACAACAGTCTCTTCTGTCCCTACTGAGATGGTTTCAAGCTAAGCTCACAATACTGTCACCATCATCATGTCTCATTAGGGGAACTTTAAGATCATTTTGCAAGTAGGGTTGCCAGTTTTGGCTGCATGCATTCCTAGAGGTATCATCACATGGCATTTTCTTTGATTAAAGACTAACCTTTAATTCATGGAGATTCCAGGAAAATCTGTGGGGTTGGCAACCCTATTTTGCACCAAATCAACAGCATAAAGCAAACTTAGAGGCAGAGGATAATCTGAAATTTATGGAAAAAGATTTTTTTTTAAAACCACAACATTTCCCCTACATTTTTCTGCTTTTTCATCAGCATCTGAAGATACAATCTCTTTAGTCTGCCTGATCAACTTGAGACACAGTGCTTCTGTATCTCAAAGGTAGTGAGTATTCAAGGCCCTTACCTGTGAAAAAGAAATCCCAAGGTGTCTCAGGTAGACAGTCTAAAACCAAAGCATTCAAAATCATAGGCTTTAACTTCTATCTCAGTCTTTCCTGGAAATCAGGGATAACGACATTTTCCTTCCTCAAAAGGATATTGTCTTGCTTTATGCATCAATGTAATGGAACACTCGGAGGGGGAAAAAAAGCCTACAGTGATAAGCACCAGATAAATGCCTGTCAATAAAATGAGATTAAATTCAAACCCCAAAAAAAGATAAGCTACTGAAGAACTTCACAAATAACAAAGATCAGAGAGATCTTGTCTTAGTCTAATAACAGTAAGGGACTTATATGGAAAATGCACAAACAAAATAAAAGCTACTTCCAAACCCCACCAGATTTCAGTTCTTCACAGATTCCAAAATAAAATGTAAGACATTATGCAATTAACTCATGCAACTTACTTACCCATGAAAATAAAACAGAGAAAAAAATCCATTACCAAATCTATCAAATCATTGGCTGACATTAACACAAAATATCATTTTAAACAGGGTCTCTCAAATTAATAAGACTTTTTGTTGCTTTTCCGTACCCTCCAGCAATAGAAGGATAAGCAGTGTGTTGAGTACCTCTGAAAACTGAATTGTTCCAGTTTTGCCATCATTTAAAATATACTGAATGAGTTAAACACTGAATTCAAATAGTTGCCAGTAACAGTATTTTCTCACACACAAAAAAACAAAATACAAAAAAACTCCACCATCAAATATCACCATGGAAATATGACCACTCATCAAATGAATCAAAAGGAGAAAGTTGACTTCATCCCCACTAATTCATCATAACTATTGTACAGAGACACAATACATGATAATGAGAACTACAAAAACCAGAATTATATATCAATGGAACTATAAAAAAAAAAACCTAGAGAAAATAGAGAAATGCAAAAATACCACTTGGGTCATACAAAGAAAGCAATCCACGCTTCTTTAAAAGTGTGCTGTACAGTAATAGTCCATATGCAATAACTGAATAGTGTCCATAACTCAAGAGTGCAATTCAGAAAATCTTGCCTATACTAAGGCTCTAACACTATTTCTAAAATGGATTTAACACTGAAGACATTTGCAGTAAGATAAGGGTTCACACAGTCTGGAACTAAAAATGCTGCAGTTAACTCAATATCAATGCTCACTTCTAAAAGAGTGATAACTATTAATTGTGAGCCCTTAACTTGCATGACGCTTCTGTCTATATAGAACAGTCACCAATGTTATTAAATATATATTCTCAAAGAAGACAACTGTAAAAGTATAAGAACTCATACAAGTAGAATTTAGTGCTGGTGTGCTCCTTGTTCTAAAAGCTTGCACTGTTCATGGGATCAGAGAAAAAAAAAAGGAAACAAACTACTGCAGTTCCTGGCCCATTTTCGTCTTCTTAAGAAGAATGAAGAAAAGAAGAAAGAACTGAAAATCTGGTGCCATCTTGTTTGAGATATTTCTTAATAAAGTTACAAAAAGCAACATGGAAAGCATAGTAAGGATCTCAATGATATGTGTTAAAATAGGAAATATGGGGAAAATGACTCTATAGATAATTGCACGTGAAATACAGTAAAATTTTCAATTCCAATTTCATATACGGGAACAAGAGCCTTTCTGTAAGTGCATTTCTGAATTAGTTATTCAGAAGGAGATTAGACTGACAGATACATGCTGCTGCCCTAGCAACAGTTCAGTCTTTCCAGATAATGTCACACATGTGTTTGCTATCAGACTACAGTTATCTGTGCAAACAGGAATATGAGAAACCTGGGATCTAACCCTGGCAAAGCAATAGCATTAGAAGCCTAGGGAAATGTAGACCTCTGTCACAAACAGAGGGCAGGTCCACACTAAGGCTACGTCTAAACTACAGGCTTTTTGTGCAAAAAGCTTTTTTCCAAAGAGATCCTCCAAAAAACCTTCTTGTTAAAGGGAGAGTCCACACTGCAAAAGTGCATTGAAAAAGCAATGGGTTTTTTCGAAAGAGCATCCAGATTGCCTGGATGCTATCTTGCATGTAAGCAGTGATTGCTATGGACAGAATGACCACCAGGGCACCTGAGCTTTTTCCTCTTCCCTCTTCTTCTGAAAAAACTCCCTCTTCCCTGCCCACACATGCCTTTTTGTGAAAGAGCTCTCTCTCAAAAAAGGCTTCTTCCTCATAGAATGAGGAATACCAATTGCTCAGAAACCCCTCTGTTCTTTCGATTTACTGTCAAAAGAATGTGCTTTCAGTGTGGACGTAACTCAGGTTGTGTCAGAAAAATGGCTGTTTTTCCGACACAACTCTGTAGTCTAGACATATCCTAAGGGTGCAACAGTTGCTCAGCAGTCCTGATACAGCTGCACTACTGTAGCGTATCTAGTGAACACACTCTATGTGAAGAGGAGAGCATTCTCCCATCAGCATAATTACTTCACATCCATGTGAGAAAGAAGCTATGTCACCAGAAGAGCATTTCCCACAGATATAGAACTAGTGCAGACAGTGCTTAGGTGGCTGTAACTTGCATTGCTCGCAGCGGTGTCATTTTTCACACCCCAAACAACATAATTTACATCAACTTACATGGTAATATAGACCTGCCCAAAGATACTAGGCCAATGATACAACAATAGGATCCCAGATATTTTCCAAGGAACTTTCCCCTTATGTATCTAATGCAGCTGGGGGCATAGCAGCTTGACGTACCCCATAAATTAAATCTAAAATACCATTCAATGGCCAAAAACCCTAAATTAATGCAGAGTCAAGAATACTTGATGGAATCTTGTCTTCTTGCACAATGTTGAGTTAAGCAAAACTGAAACCTGTGCAAACCCGGAGCGGCCCAGTTAAGATATCCATAAAGTTTGCTGGTGCCCTCTTTCAGCAATGCCCTAATATGCTCTCATATCTTTACTCTGTCAACCCCATGATTGCTGAAGTGTATATGCTCTTTATGTCCTTTTACTATGCATTACCTCTCATCCAAAGGATTCTACATGGAACAATTAAAGCACAATATGTATTGGAGCATTGCTGAAGGAGGGAAGAGGTAAAGATGCATGGGCCATCACAAAAATGCATTTCCTGGTTTTCAGACATTTCATTTTGGGTCAACTCGTCATTCTAAAAAGGGATAACATATAACCAAGCAACCTTAACTCTATGTTAACATAATTTTGTTTGCCATTACCTTTCCTTTTAATTATTTCCTTTTTCTGTAAAATAAAAAAAAAAAAATCTGCATTTGGAAATAGTTTATGTCCAGCTAAAGATGCATAGTTTAAGCAATAACAGATCAAAACAGTTGAAAATACAGCAGCAGTCTGCCCACTGACAGGAAAATACACCGAACATGTGTGAGGAGGTTTGAGTCTTGCAAGGGTAAAAAGATGGCTTGCTGTCATCAGTATTATCTATATATGTTTTCTCTAGGTACGGTCAATGATTGTTGAAAGGAGATTATGGTTTGGGGTTGTGACAGGCTTGTCTTTGGGGTGTAGGGGGAAATATTTGGCATTTCAAAAGGTGGTAATAATCCTACATATGAGCCATGTAAATAAAATGTACATTTTCCCTGTTTTCTTCCCCCAAAGATTTAGTGGGTGACACACACCGCCTCGGGTAAAACTTGACAGATTGAGATCATTTCAACCTACATTCTATTACACTGAGCTGTAGCTTGGAGCAAAACTGCTAGAAAGGATGTGTTTTTAATGGCTATTTTTGGAGAGTTTATCTCTCTGGAACTCCTTGCTCACAAGACTCCAAATTGGGGTCACTAAACACACACTGCACCCTACTGAGGCACACAGATTTTAAAAGAAATCTTACTAAGCATGTCAATTTAGAGGACTTTGGAAGGTCCACCTTAAGCAGATCCCCTGGTACTAACTTCACTATAATGGCACTCCCACACTACTCAGTCAGAAGATCAGAAAAACAAATATGTATGCAATCAACACAGCTCATGCCACAAAACACGGTGAAAAAATTTTTAGACACTCTCGCATTTTTAGATACCCATACAAGTATAATTTAACATATTAATGAAAGCAAAAACAAACAAAAAACAAACAAAACCCAAAGAAATGCATGTTTGAAGAAGCTATTGGGATTGGTAAAAAAGAGCCAATTTTCATTTAATGTTAAATATTTTGTACATCTCTACTTTCATTGTTGAAAATTCTGATAGTGGCACACCTGTCTAACCTAACCCGCAGAAAATTTGTGAGGACTGTACATTTTTGCTTAGAAGATATCTGCAAAGAAAAGCAAGACTTTGCTAAGATTATGCACACTATGATTTGCTCAAATATTCACCATGAAATGTTTAAGAAGTTGTATCTTCAGAGCCCATAGGCTTTTGGTAATTTACTCAATTTGTACACAGCAAAAATTTTAGCAAAACTGGTACATTTAAAATTCCAGGGATTCTTCTAGGATTCACATCAATTCTGCTTTGATTCCGCAAACTGACTTACATGTTTCTCTACATTAGCTGGCTTGGGGAAAAAAATTTGTAATCATGCCCTTTAGTATCTACGCTTTTGATATGTCAAAAATTGTCTGAAACAAAAAAGATGTTTTAACCTCAGATTGTCCTTTGTGTTCCCACCAATAAAAATAAATTACTTTCCAAAGAAAATTACATCTGTCATTTCCATACAAGTATTCACTTTTATATGAATGCTGATAGGTGCACAAACCATAATGCACAGATGAACTCAAACTCCCATTCATTTGAAGATTTCTGACAATGGCCATGTCCTTGAAAGCTCTGCTTGCAACTAAGGTACAGATACAGATACATTTACATAAGTACATTTGTATATGACTACAAAAATAGCAGACAATAGTATTAAGTGAAATGAGTGCACCACTTAGAATATCAAATGTTGGGGAATCTTTTTACAGGATCATTCACTGGTATTTATGTTTTGAAGTATGTTAATCCAAAACTAAACACGTTTGCCATATAATAATGAATAATTCTCTCACATAGTCCACTACTACTTTCACAAAAAATACTGAATCCAAGTATTGCAAAAATATATTCTAATCTACTGTCAAGCTTTGCAACTACTGTGTCTATTGACTTTTAATTGCTAAACTATCCAAAATTAATCAGACAAAAAGTTTATTTGAAAGGTTATCCTCCAAATATTTTGATGCTAGGCATTTTTCTTCAATGTAACCTTTGCCTATGATATCTGTGACTTTCAATCCCTTTCCACACTCCAAGGAGTACAAATCCTTAAATTAGAATGCTTTATGCAAAGGGACAGCATTTTCACTCACTGGCCTCAGTGCTGGTCAGTTGCATAGGGGATGCATGTTGAGTAATTCTTTACTATGCATCAAAAAGATACTGGAAGCCACTCAAAAGGCACTATGGAAGCCAATTTATAAGAATGCTCTTCCCAGGTCACCTTTCCTGGACAGAGCATTGGAGGATCTGTTCAGTAATGAATCTACGCCCTTTACTCCCTAACCTAATTCCTCCTCACTGCACTTTTGAGCACTGGCAGAATGAACAGGACAAACCTGCACATAGGTTTACCCTTCACATAATACATCTCTGCCAATCCTTGTTTGCCAGTTTGCCCTTAGAAGCATAGCACATCTGCTGCCACAAAAGCCTTGTTTGGCCAAGAGAATATATAGCTGGAAGTGTTGAATATTTCCTGGGTGGTGCAAGGTACCCTCAACAGAAGTTAATGAAGGAATTGCTTTCAATTACTAGTAAATAGAACTGCCTTTTTCAATCAACTCAAAGGACAGGCATCGCTTTGAATGATTAAATATTTATTTGCAGGCTGCAGTTAGATGTCAGGGTCTTTTATTATCATCATCACCATCACATGGCTTTGGAATATTTCACATTTTATACTTGGCTCAGCAGAGGCAGTAGAAAGAAGCTTTGTTTTGTTTTGCTAAGAAAACACAATAAATTGTTTTCATTGAGAGCAAAACACATCCTGAGGAATGGATTCCTAAGAGAAATATATTCATGCTATTTCCAACCAACTCTCAAATCAAACATGTAGAATATTTGCTATAGCACACATTGCATTTCTTGAGCAGATAGGACTAAAAAGCACCTTGTCCTTTTTATCAAGTTATATCATTCATTGTTGATATTGTTTTGTTCTTTCTGTGCATTTTTAAGATGTTATGAACCTCTATTCTGCATGGTCAAAACGTTCATTGGTCATTATAATTCGTTCTCAAAGAGATTTGATGTAGTGGCCATGGGAGTGGAAGCCAGCTACCCTAAGGTTTTTATCTAGCAGTCATACTGAATCTTTGCTTACTTGAACAAGCCACTTAACCTCTTTGCCTCAACTTCTCTATATGCAAAATAGGAACAATATCATTTACATTGTGATAGGAGTATTGAAAGTGTTAATATCTGCAAACTTATAAATAGGAATGGACATTGTGCAAGAAAGTCTTGGTCCTAATATGAATATATGTAAAAACTTAAACAACGACTAGTCTAGGAGCACCTTAAAGACTAACAAAACATGTAGCTAGTATCATGAGCTTTCATGGGTACAACCCACTTCTTCAGATGACTGGAAGTGGGTTGTACCCATGAAAGTTAAATCTACCATCTACATGTTTTGTTAGTCTTTTAGGTGCTGCTAGACTAGTCATTTTGTAAGTTTTCCTAGTTATAAGCTAACTCGGCAACCCCTCTGACGCTTATGAATACATGTGCTAGGCTTCATTATATTGTGCCTGTATAGGCGGCTAGTGAAGTCAACTCTTCCCCCCCCCCCCCCACACACACCACTGCAAATATTTACTTAAGGGTAAAGGCAGTGGAAAATCAGTCTCATTGTCTGAATGAGACTTGCAGAATGGGTCCTATGATACTCTGCTGAAAGAGAAGCAATATTATTTTATAGTTGTACTAAATGCTTTAAAAAAATAACAATATATTTTCTTGTGCATATACTCAAGGTGAAAGTTTTTCCTGTACAAGCACAGTCCATATTTTACTGAACTATAATTCTACATATAGAGGGGTCACAAATATACAAAAGTACATAATACAGAGCCAAACTGCTAACAATAAAAAGGTCATTGTTTAAATTACAAACCCTTTAGTGGAACATTTAATAAGCAGGTGAGGGTTTCTCCCAGATGCCAACATTTTGTCATACAATGAATCTCACTCGTAATTTTCTACCAAAACTGTTTAATTGCTGGACACAACTACCACATATTCGGCATGTCCATCTTTTCCTGAAGCTTATCTAAAAGAGTACCTTGCATTTGGCCACTTTTTCTTGTATAGTCAGACAAAGAGGGCACTTCAGACAACAAACCAAAATTGTAGCCAAGTTATTTGAATTTTAACCTGATTCTGGGTAAGTAATGTTCGTTCTCGCTCTCGAGATTATATATATAAATGAATGAATGAATGACCTGCCTGGTACAGCACCCTCAGGTGTGAAGCAGTTCCGAATGACAGAGCTGGACCAGGGGTGCTTAAGGCTACCCTCCCGGATGTTGATCCTGCTCTCTGCTGCCAACCGCCCAGCTGGGGCTGTGCTTCTTGTCCAGCTCTTCCCTCTACTATGGCTGGGGCTGCACTCCTGGGTTCCAAACTGGGCTGTGATTCCAGGCACTGGCCCCAATTCCTCTGGACTGAGTTAAGATATGTTTCCTTCTACACTGACCTGGCCCACTGCCTCCTTCTTGGCAGGGCTATGCTCTCCTCTGTGCTAGCCCCACTGCTTCCGGAGCTGTACTCCAGGATGGGGCTATGTTCTCTGCCCCCAGACCCTCGGAAGGGGAGGTCTTTTCCACATTATGGCCACCACCAGGGCTCCTCATCACTAGCCCAGCCCCTGCACCTGGCTACCTGAGGCTCTCTTGTCCATCGATATCTATGGTCCTTCTAGACTATGGATGTTGCCAGTTCAGATAATCATGAATTTTAGTGGTGCAACCTGTAATACACAATGTATATGTATAAGTATATTTTAACACATATTACATGGGTAATTCGAAATACTTTGGGGTCTTATTATGACAGATTTCCTGTGACTTTGGACAAGTCTACAGTACAATTTCAATAGCAAGAATTTTGTTCTGAACTATAGCAAAGAAAAGCGTTAGATGACACATAGATGAACACAATATGGTAGAGAAGAATCAATATGGATTTTTAAAGGAAATTGTGTCTTTATGTCCAATTTATTTGAGGGGGGTTTTCAACACGCATGGAGAAGGGTGAACTAGAGGATATATGGTACTGGACTTTCAGAAAGACTTTGACAGTTTTCTTCACTAAAGACTCATAAGCAAAAGTAAACAGTCAGAGGATACGCAGGAAGGTACTCTCATGGATCACTAACTGATTAAAAGACAGAAATGAAGGGTAAAAAAACAGCTTTCACAGTGGAGAGAGGTAACTGGAAGGGCCCCATAAGAATCTATACTGGGGCATGTGCTGTTCAACATTGTCATAAATGACCTGGAAAATAGGGATAAACAATTAGGTGACAAAATTTCGCCCATGAAATACATCTTATTGAAGATACATAAGGTCCAAAGCAATAAACAGCTACAAAATGGATCTCACAAAACTGGGTAACTGGCAAGAAATCAGTATTGATAAATGCAAAAGTAATGAATATTGTATGCATAGTTGGGATTATGTTTTCTATAATGTTGGGGTCTAAATTAGCTGTTACCACTTAAAGATCTAGGAGTCATTGTGGAAAGGGATAGAAAATAATACGGAAAATATCATGGATTTATATAGTGGCTCTATATGTCCACACATTGAATATTGAATTCAATTATGGTCAAAGTATCACACACACAAAAAAGATATGTTATAATTGGAAAAATTCCAGAGCATGGCAACAAAACTTATTAGTGGTATGGAACAAATATGCATGTGGGAAGACTTGAAAAAGAATGGTTCATCTTAAAAAAAGAGACAACTGAGAGGAGCTAAGGTAGAGGTATATAAATTCATTAATGGTATGTAGAAAAAAAAGTTATTTGCTCCTTCATAGAACATATGAACCAGGGGTCATCCCATGAAATTAATGAGAAGGTTTAAAACAACCATAACGATATAATTTGTGACAATGCACAGTCAGCCTGTGGAACTTGTTGACAGGAGGATCTAAAGGCCAGAAGCATTATTAAGTTCAAAAGAAGAATGAGCTTCATCAATACCCATCAGCCTGAGTGGTCAGGGATGCAACCCAAATCTGTGTGTGTCTGTAAACATCTTATTCTGAAATCCATTAACTGTAACTTTCCTTACTTCACTGATCTGAAATGTAATATCTATTTCATAGGACTGTTATGATAATTAAGGTTTGCAAGGTGCTCTGATATCCCAAAATGAAAAGCATTATGAGCGCACCCATGCCTGCCTCATGGCATTTCCTAAGAGATACTACAGCTCAGCAACAGTTCATCTGCCTTACAGCACTCCAGTACTGTACTTGGATGAAGAATACAGCTCAAACCCTTATACTTGCAATGCCCCTTTGTATCCATTTATAGGCTGCAGGTTTCATATCCCAATGGGCAGGCCACATCCAGTTCTTAAGGGAGAAAACCATAGATTTGCTTCTCCCTTCATCAAAGTGTAAAGAAGAGAAAGAAGGCAAGTAAGGAAGTGGTAATGTCTGCTCTTGTTTCTGGCTCATAGCATGGCCCTTCCATGAGGCTGGAGGAAGCGTCCTTGCACCTTCCCCTGGTATACCTGGTCAGTTTGCCTTAGACAGAAGTAGGGAGTGTTTTTTTATTTACTATATAATAGCTATATTCAGTATTGTCCTGGGTTTTGTGTTTCATACTCCATTGTCTTTTGACCAAATGCATGTGAATTGCAAGCCTGTGCAGTGCCCAGTTCTGCAATCCTAATTCATAGTCTACCACGTATCCAGCCAAATGATCTCATTAATATCAATGAGACTAAGTAGCTATATGTAGATTGGCATGATTTTCCAGAAATGCTTTTAACGGGAAAGTTTTCTATTAAAAGCATTTTCGGAACAGATCGTCTAGATTGGCACGGACGCTTTTCCGCAAAAAGTGCTTTTGAGGAAAAGAGTCCGAACCAATCTAGACACGCTTTGCCGCAAAAAAGCCCCGATCGCCATTTTTGTGATCAGGGCTTTTTTGCAGAAAACAAATCTGAGCTGTCTACACTGGCCCTTTTGCGCAAAAGCTTTGCGCAAAAGGAACTTTTGCCTGAACAGGAGCAGAATAGTATTTCTGCAAGAAGCACTGATTTCTTACAGTAGGAAGTCAGTGCTTTTGCGGAAATTCAAGCGGCCAGTATAGACAGCTGGCAACCTTTTCCGGAAAAGTGGCTGATTTTCCGGAAAAACTGGCCAGTCTAGACACAGCCAGTGAGAATAAGTCCTATGTGGCATAAAGGGTTGTAGAATCATGCTGTCATTCATCTTTGCCCCATGATGTTTTTGGCTAGCCCTGTTACTAAGTTTACAGTATGTGACTTATTTCAGTGTTCTTAGAGTTGCATATATTAACTGAAAAGAAATAAAGTGAAAATGGAGATCACTATGGGTTTATGATCAATTGGCATCCTTCCCTGGTTTGTACTGTGCACATAGAATGTGTCAACTGTAAATATGAAGGGTTAACTCTTTCATTTACCTACTGAAGACAAATGTAGCTTAAAGAGTTGAATCACAAACAAACCTCTCCTGCTTCTTAACTACCAGCATGCCCTTCAGCATGCTCATTTTCTAATACTGACAGGTAATTGGCTCCTTTTGTAGAACAAGAAATAGAACTGAAGATCTAGCATTGATCATTATACACCACGGCTGTGTCTAGACTGGCAAGTTTTTCCACAAAATCATTTGCTTTTGCGGAAAAACTTGACAGCTGTCTACACTGGCCGCTTGAATTTCCGCAAGAACACTGACGATCTCATGTAAGATCGTCAGTGTTCTTACGGAAATATTGTGCTGCTCCTGTTCGGGCAAAAGCCCTCTTGTGCAAATCATTTGCGCAAGAGGGCCAGTACTGTACTGTACTGCACAGTACTGTTTTCCGCAAAAAAGCACAGTACTGTTTTCCGCAAAAAAGCAGGGCTTTTTTTGCAGAATAGCGCGTCTAGATTGGCCATGGATGCTTTTCCGCAAAAAGTGCTTTTGCAGAAAAGTGCCCTGCCAATCTAGACGCGCTTTTCCAAAAATGCTTTTAACGGAAAACTTTTCCGTTAAAAGGATTTCCTGAAAATTATGCCAGTGTAGACGTAGCCCACGTTTGATCCAGGATGCCACCAATTGAACAAACTTGGCATTGTAGGCCTTCTATCTTTATGAACAACTTCTCAGTCTCCTAATAGGATTCAGCTGCTCCTTTGTCACTATATTATAAGAAACACAAATCACTTAAAAGAAAAACTGGGTTCAACTGAATTAATGGAAAGCTGGAGTTTAGTTTGGTGTCTCTCAAAAAAAATTATAATGCTCCAGACTTTAACCTTGGGATTGATATTTTAACAAGCTATAAATAAATTGTACTGAACAAGAAAATTTAATTATGATAGTAAAACCTATACAATAGTTTTAATAACTGGAAAATCAAGGTGATCACTCCTTAAAAAAAAAAAGTCCATGTACTGAACTAGAAGTCAACTAGAGGAAAATATTTTAAAGTTTAGGTTTCATCCTACATAATAAAAGCTAATGAGTCAAATTCCTCCTAGTGGTTTGTCTCAACTGCAGTTGAAGGAAGAATTTGGCCCAGAAGAGCATAACAGAAAAATGGCTACAGCCATGAAACATTACAGTTTAGAGAATAAAAGAACATACTAGCCACTCTTCTAGTATACTTTATATTGTATCTTTATTCAGTGAAACAGTTGCTTAGGTTGCAGTGGGACCTATGACTACCTGTACTATATTGAAATGCAAGAGTGAAGAAATTAATGTGGAAAAGGAGTGCAGCCAGTACCAGTCTAGAATGAATGTAGTTCCATGCAGTGAACATATTTAAAAGCTAGGGAAGGGCAAACTGTACAAACAAAAGACTGGAGTAAGAAACTTGGTAGAAATTAGAACATTTACTCTAGCATATTAGATTTCTCTCTGATAATATGAATGTTCTAATTCCAAATAAACTCACCAGTTATGTAGTTGATCATAGCACTATATTTTGAACTTCTGTGGGGTCTAGGAGTTCCCCTGCAAGCTGAAGTGCAATGAAAGGATGACTCAGGAAATGAGTCACAGAACACAGAGGATGAAATCCTAGCCCCAGTCAAGCCAACAGAAAAAATTCCATTGACTTCAGTGAGGGTAGGATTTCATCCAAAATCATTCATCTCTTCTTACGGATTCAAATCCAGGCTAAGCCTCTGATCCTGCAAGGAGGTGGCTCTTTACTCCTATACTGAATCCCAATGCATATTCTTACTCCTATACAGAAGCTCAATAAAGTCAATGGGACTCTCTATGGGAGTAAGGGTCTGTGTGTTTAGATCCCATTGTAGAATCCGAGCCCAGTCTGAGAATAAAGGTCTAGAGGATGTCGGTCATTTCAGGACCAGGTACACCGATACAATCCTCAAGTTATTACCAAGTAATGCTGCTTGATGGTCCCAATTCTATTTCTAATAGAACCTGTCCACATCACAAGAAAATATCACCGTCTTTGGCTTGTCTGGCAACAAAGATTTCAGTTACACTTGACTGTGATAGAAACACTGGTTTAGTAGGAAATAATCCGATCCACCAACTGATTTCACAATGACCTGCACTAAATTCATGCTGAATGTAACTTTAGAGGTGAAGAACTCCATAAACAAATTCCAAATCTTCTGAAGACCTCCCCTACGCCAGTCTATTTAATTCTGGTTATGTTCTAAATTGAAGCCTTGAAATTAAGTATTTCCAAAATTCATTTCCTAAAATTTATACATTTTGGAAATAATTAATTATATATACAATCATCTAAGTTGTTTTTAAAGAGTTTATTAAAACTGCCCAGTCAGTGTGCCTCATTGAGAAAAAAACACTCTGATATTTAACCTAATAATATAAGTAGTAAAAACAAAAAATGAAAACCGGAAAGCAAGTGCATCACTAAATTTTTTAAAATATTTCTGAGCACAGTGCACATTCTAATAACCCAGGATTATTTTGACCCTGTTATGTCTCACTGACAAAGCATGTTGGTTTTTGGAAGCAACTTATATAACCCTGCCACTGATTTGTTCAGAGAAAAAAAGTTCTGAATAAAGCTAAAGAGGCACATAAAATTTGACCTTTTACAACAAATGTATGATGTTCAGAAGAAAACAGAAAAATCTTCAGATCCCAACTGTCCTCTTGAAATGGTAATCATAGAAGAATTAAACAACAAACAATGTATTTCGGCGAAACTGCAAACTTACAATATTTTGCACTTGTATTTCTGTAGTTCTTTAGTAACAGCTATACTAACAACATTTCCAACAACTGTAATTGCATTTATATGATGGAAAGAAATAATAAAATGCTATATATATGATGATGATGCTATTTAAAAACTATTGACCATTATCATTTTGACTTGTGGAGAAAGAACAGGCTAAGAACTATTCAGAAAAGCTAGACATACACAAATCTATGGGTCCGGATTTAATGCATCCGAGAGTACTGAGGGAGTTGGCAAATATCATTGCAGAGCCTTTGGCCATTATTTTTAAAAACTCATGGAGAAAAGGAGAGATCCCAGATGATTGGAAAAGGCCGAAACGATGTAGTGCCCATCTTTAAAAAAAAGGGAAGGACAATCCAGAGAACTACAGATCTGTCAGCATTACCTCAGTCCCCGGAAAAATCATGGAGGGATCCTCAAGGAATCCATTTTGAAGCACTTGGAGGAGGAGAATGTGATCAAGAATAGTCAACATGTATTTACCAAGGGCAAGTGATGCCTGACCCATCTGATTAGCTTTTGTGAGGCAATAACTGGCTCTGTGGACATAGGGAAGTCAGTGGATGTGAAATACCTTGACTTTAGCAAAGCTTTGGATACGGTCTCCCACAATATTCTTGCCAGCAAGTTAAGGAAATATGAATCGGATAAATGGACTGTAAGGTGGATAGAAACTGGCTAGATTGTCAGGCCCAATGGATAGTGATCAATGGTTTGATGTCAAGTTGGCAGTCGGTTTCAAGCGGAGTGCCCCAAGAATCAGTTTTAGAGCCGGTTTTATTCAACATCTTTATTAATGACCTAGATAAGGGGATGGATTGCATCCTCAGAAAATTTGTAGAAGACACTAAGCTGGGGGAGAGGTAGATATGTTGGAGGGCAGGGATAGGGTTCAGTGTGACCTAGACAGGTTACAGGATTGGGCCAAAAGAAATTTGATGAGGTTCAACAAGGACAAATGCAGAGTCCTGCACTTGGGACGGAAGAATCCCAAGCATTGTTACAAGCTGGGGACTGACTGGCTAAGTCTCAGTTTGACAGAAAAGGACCTTGGGATTACAGTGGACGAGAAGCTGGATATGAGTCAACAGTGTACCCTTAATGGCATATTAGGGTGCAATAGAAGGAGCACTTCCAGCAGATCTAGAGAACTGATTATTCTCCTTTATTTTACACTGGTGAAGCCATATCTGAAGTACTGCATTCATTTCTGGGCCCTGTACTACAGAAAGGATGTGGACACATTGGAAAGGGTCCAGCGGAAGACAGCTAAAGCGATTAGGGGGCTGGAGCACATGACTTACAAGGTGAGGCTGAGGGATTTGGGCTTATTTAGTCTACAGAAGAGAAAAGTGAGTGGGATTTGATAGCAGCCTTCAACTTCCCAAAGGGAGGTTCTAAAGAGGATGGAGAGAGGCTGTTCTCAGTAGTGACGGATGGCAGAACAAGGAGCAATGGTCTCAAGTTACAGTAAGGGAGCTCTAGATTGAATATTAGGAAAAACTATTTCACTGGGAGGGTGGTGAAGCACTGGAATGGGTTACCTAGGGAGGTTGTGGAATCTCCATCCCTAGAGGTTAAGATTCAGCTTGACAAAACCCTGACTGGGATGATTTAGTGGGGGTTGGTCCTGCTTTGGGCAGGGGACTGGACTCAATGATCTCCTGAGGTCTCTTTCAGCCCTAAGATTCTATGAAAAAAGTGCCTGATGCAGGGAATAGGACAAAAATGAGTGTGAAAAAAATTAGAAAACCCATATTGCAATAAGATAGTAACTGGTATTCAAAATCCTATGAGACTGTGTGGCTGAAGTATGCTTGTTCCATGTTAGTGATCTTGGTGCTATTCTTATCTGTAGAGACAGTGAAGCCTTGCCAACCAGAGGAATATTTAGCAGACCTGATAAATGGAAGGAGTCAAACTCACCGCTGTCATGGTTTGCAGTTCAATATATGCTTGCTTCCCTAGGACAAATGGTATTTGGAGGGTGACAGTGGATGCAGGAACATGATCCATGTTGTTTATATCAAGATTAAACTAGATGGGTTTATGAAGGGGATGGTTTGATGAGATAACATGATCTTGGTAACTAATTGACCATTCATTATCAGTGGTAAATAGGTCAATGGAAGGATGATAGGAGTTACTATAGAGAACTTTCTGGGTGTCTGGCTGGTGAGTCTTGCCCACATGCTCAGGGTTTAGCTGATCACCATATTTGGGGTCGGGAAGGAATTTTCCTCCAGGGTAGATTGGCAGAGGCCCTGGAGGTTTTTCGCCTTCCTCTGTAGCATGGGGTACAGATCACAGCTGGAGGATTCTCTGCATCTTGGGGTTTTCAAAGGATTTGAAGGCTTCAATATCTGAGATATAGGTGAGAGGATTATTCTAGGAGGGAGTGGGTGAGATTCTGTGGCCTGCACTGCGCAGAGGGTCAGACTAGATGATCATAATGGTCCCTTCTGACCGTAAAGTCTATGAGTCTATATCCCGCCTGAAGTTTCTGCCTTGAGCATGAGACACTGAGGGTGAGCATGCATGATGCTACAGAATAGTGTTGGGAGCGTGCATTGTTTTGAGTCACAGTCAGGGAAATGATGTTATTTGACATCTTATAGTATAAATATTAACCAGAGGGCATCCCTGGATTATCCCCTTGCCACATTTTAAAGTCACAGGTTTGACTCCTGGAGGTGTTATAGTTCTTCAAATAAAGGTCAAACCAAGTTTTTATAAAGAAAATTGTTAAGCAACTGAAGTAGAAAGGTTATTGCCTAGCTCCAGAATATTGTATAAAAAAATCTAACAGAATATATGCATCTATATTTACCCACTGAATTCTGTATTCTCCCTGTCGCACAAATACACATATATTAGGCATATAGGTATGTGTGTGTACACACACAATCTATTTCTGGGTTCAGCTAACCTCATCCTTTGCAGAGTTTGAGATATTGATCCTTTTCTTTTATGCAATGATACATACAACTCACAATTTTCTGCTCTCTCCCCTTCTTATTTATCTGTACAAGAAGTGCATCTTTCAGCTACGTCATTGCTGAGTTGTGATGAGTCACTCTGGGTTATATTCCTCACCAGCACTGCATTAAATGACAAGATGTGAGATGACAGATGGAACCAGACCCCACAGCACAACACTTTCCTATTGAGATGCACTGCACTCCCTATGCTCTAAGTAGTATAGATAAAAACACTCTGGGCCAGATTGTCATCTAGTACAGCTACATGGAAGGAAACAGAGCTATGTTAATGTCTACCACCTGAGGATCTGGAGACTTTTTAAAATATTTTATTGAAAGATACTATTGTTTCAAGTTCAAGATGTTTTAAAAATGCATAAAACACTTGCTTTTGTAGTAATTTAAGGCCAGATCTTGGATACCTGCACAGCCTTAGTGACAACTTCCGTAAGAAGGGACATAGTAGGCTTGTAACAGGATAAAGACATTGCTAGCTGCCATAATTAAGAGAGACTTTGATAATATCATGTCTTTCATCAGAGATGTAACCTATCCTCCACCAGTCACCAGATCAGGTGTGTGGGGTGGGATCTTTGAAGATGACCTGTAGTCAGTTTTACTCTTGCTGTTGACATGGCCTCTTCCAGTGGATTGAATCCATGGATGGAGAAATTATATCTACAGAAGGTTGTGATACCCTGTAACACATTTTAACGTGAAGGTGAAGATTTCAGAAACAATAGGCTACAGGACTACACAAAGTGCAAATTAGTGAAGAATCAGCATTAATGGACCAGATACTCAGGCTCTGCCCTAGCAACTCTACCATTCCAGCTGCAGAAACCACAAGGATATGACTTTCTGGAATTTCTCTTGGGGAAATCTCCGTGGCTGTAGAGTTGCTATGCCAGGCTACAGCCTTCCAGCCCTAGGAACAGGCTCATCAACACAGCTGGGCATGGCTGGAGGATCACAATAGCCAGCTACCAGAATGGTGACTTGGTGCTGTGGGCAGTCAGGCATAATTTAAAACAGGCCTGAGATGGCTCTAAATTTGTGAAGGACCTTGATGGTCTCAAGCTGCTCCCGAATCAGTGAGTTGCAAAAAAGGATCAGGGAAAAACCCTTGGCTCCATTTTACAGAATTTTCCTCTGGGCAGAAGCTCTAGTCCCACCTCTCCATTAGCACTATACCTCTAAC
The DNA here is from genome assembly GCF_052426305.1 of Pelodiscus sinensis. Taxonomy (NCBI): domain Eukaryota; kingdom Metazoa; phylum Chordata; order Testudines; family Trionychidae; genus Pelodiscus; species Pelodiscus sinensis. The sequence continues at coordinate 93,398,843 of NC_143053.1, forward strand.
AGACTTCTTTAAGATTCAACCTTTCTATAAAACCCAAGCATGCTGATTAAAACTGAAAAAGTGATCTCCAGAGCTAGCAAAAAAAATGGCTTTTATTTTGTTGAAACAGGTGGTTCTATGGAAACTGTTAATTTCTAGTGACATTTTGCCAATGGTTTCTGACAACTGGAGCAGGGACTAGGGTCTCCTACTTCTTAAGTGAATGTCTTAATTACAGGGTTATAAGGGAGACACTCTGGCTAAGTATTACTCTAATACTTCATAGAAAGTGGAAGAACTTCAATGAGAAAGATTGAAAGAGCCATACTCCAGAATCCCTTGCAGCCCAGGGGCTGGGACATTGTCTTGGGAGGTCATCTCTCCCATTGTGTGCAAGTGCCCTCACACTGAAGCAAAAGTTAAGGGGGCATGCACATACCCGCTTTTAAAATGCCTGGAGGCAATAAAACAAAGTGCTCTGACATGTTGAGTTCAACCCAAAACAGACTTTACCGATCAGCATTTTTTTGATTTTGGCACACCCCAAATCAAGGTTTTCCTCCAGTTTTTCATAACTGCTAGTGAACTGAACAATCCATTATCTGCCCAGCTGTCAGGGCCATCCCATCAGCACTCATGAGAAGCAGAAGGCAAAAGACTGCTGGTACAGTTACTAGTATCAGCAATAGTCATAATTGGGACCCAAATGACCCTTTGGGTACGTCTACACTACAACATTAATTTGAACTAACTTAGTTTGAATTAGTTAATTCGAACTAAGCTAATTCGAACTAACGGATCCAGACTAAAAAACTAGTTCGAATTAGCATTTTGCTAATTCGAACTAGCATGTCCACATTAAGTGGACCCTGAACCGGGCTTAAGGATGGCCGGAAGCAGTGCCGGCAGGCATCAGAGGAGGACTTAGAGAGTGGAGATGCTGTCTCAGGCTAGCCGAGGGCTGCGCTTAAAGGGTCCCGACCCCCACCCCGGACAGACAGTTCTCAGGGGTGTCCTGCTTACAAAGCAGTCCTGGCTTGGAGTGCCCAGAGTACCCACACTGGGTACATCACAGAACTCGGCCATCAGACCGGCTGCACTTGCCGCAGGATGCCATCTGGGGAGAGGGGACAATCGGGGGGCTGCAGGAGAGGTTCCACCCCAAAAGCCCGCAGAGCCAGCCCAGTCCTCCCCATCGGGGGCTCGTACCCCATTTCTCCCTCACCTCCTTCCACTTACCCCTCCATTGCCCCTTTTCTTGATGTACAAAATAAAGGACAAATGTGTTCAAAAATGGAATGTCTTTATTGAACAAAACTGGGGGAGACTGGGAAAAGGAGGTGGGAGAGGGGAAGAGAGAGGCTGGGAGAGGGGAGGGCAACTAAAATGATCAGGGGTTGGGAACAGGTCCCATATGAAGAGAGGCTAAGGAGACTGGGACTTCTCAGCTTAGAAAAGAGGAGACTGAAGGGGGACAGGATAGAGGTCTCTAAAAGCAGGAGTTGGGTGGAGAGGGTGCATACAGAAAAGTTCTTCATTAGTTCCCATAAAGAAGGACTAGAGGACACCAAAGGAATGGAATGGGTAACAGGCTTCAAACTAGTAACAGAAAGTTGTTCTTCACAAAGCAAAGAGTCAACCTGTGGAACTCCTTGCTGCAGGAGGCTGTGAAGGCTACAACTAGAACAGAGTTTAAAGGGAAGTGAGATCAGGTCATGGAGGTTGGGTCCATGGAGTGGTATTAGCCAGGGGGTAGGAGTGATGTCCCTGCCCAAGGTTTGTGGAAGGCTGGAGAGGGATGGCACGAGACAAATGGCTTGGTCACTGTCTTTGGTCCATCCCCTCCAGGGTCCCTAGTGTTGGCCACTGTCGGCAGACAGGCTACTGGGCTAGATGGACCTTTGGTCTGACCCAGGACTGCCATTGTAAGCTCAGGGCTCAGGGTCTGGGGTCTTAGTGGACCACCTTGATTTTCATGCACTCCTGCTCCTGGGTGGCCAGGCTGGCAGCTCTCCTGCCCTAGCCAGCCACATTCCTGTGCCTAGTGCGGAGATCGTGGACAAGGTCCACGATGTCCGCACTAGCCCAGGTGGGTGCCCGCCTCTTGCAGTCCCGGGCAAGCTCCCGGGAGCCGCCAGCCTGGTCCCGGAAAGAGGGGGAGGGCTGGGGGGCATCGGGTGGGTGGCTCGATCTGTGCCAGGTGCAGGGTCTGCTGGCTGGGTGCTGGCAGGCTTGTACCTGGCCCGGGCACCGTAGGCAGCCCGTGCCCCTTTAAGGGGTCCGGGGCCAGGAGGGGGGCAATAGAGTTTCCCTGGTGTTGGCCAGAGTGGCCGCCAGGGAAACCTGGGAAGGGCTAGCCTCCCACTAGTTCGAATTAAGGGGCTACACAGCCCTTAATTCGAACTAGTAAGTTCGAACTAGGCTTAATCCTCGTGGAATGAGCATTATCTAGTTCGAACTAAGCGCTCTGTTAGTTCAAATTAAATTCGAACTAACGGAGCGCTAGTGTAGTGCCTATGAAAGTTAGTTTGGACTAACGTCCGTTAGTTCGAACTAACTTTGTAGTGTAGACATACCCATTTCACATCAGGTATTTTGTAGTTTGAGGCACAGGGAGACACACCAGAATAGAAGGGAAAATGGTAGCCTGGCCCTGCCCCCACTCCCACATTCCACCCCTAATGTAGGCATTCTGTGGGTAGAGTGTTGCTGCCCTCCCCTGCTATGGGGCTGGGAACTCTGGGGCTGTCCACCCTCCTCCCTCTCTATGCTCCTGGGTCAGGAAGGCAGGGGTGTGAGGGATGCTCCCATCACCATGGGGGATGGTCCTCAGCAGAAGAGGCGGGGCTGAGGTTTCACCAACTACCCATGGATGAGGCAGAGGAAGGAGTGCCCCTGAGTGCCCCAACAGAGTTTTTGCAGAGCTTCATGTACCTACTGACTGGATCACCTTACATTATACCCTCACCTTCTTCTGAATTGAACAAAAGGTCTCTTAAGATGGGAGGGGAGGTGATTAGAAAACCTATTTAGCTCCCTTTATGCCTGCAAAAGAAGCCATACAATGAGCTACCTTAGAATCTCAAAAGACCTGTAGATTTGTCATTTCCATGAAAAAAGTGAGAGTAAAAACAAAGAGTTCCTGCTGCCAGTCAAGGTAACTATCCAAAATATCACACACACAGAAGATCCATTTAAACTTCTCTACATTTGGCTGGTAATTGTGAAGTCTCAGAAAATTCAATTACCGACATTCACTCCAAAGCCCAGTCCTTTGTATGTCAAAGGGAATTTCTCAGCTTCAGCAAATAGCATTATACAGTCTAGACAGCGGGCAAAGAGGCAGTGGTTTCACTTGGTTACATTTCTATTTGGTATTAATTAGCCTTATACCATTGCAAGGCTAATTATAAGGGCTGCTAGAGTTGGCACTAAGGAGATGGAATAATGATTGGCCCCCAATATCTAGTCAGCAGGTCTGGTATCTGAAGGTTGCCTCAAGGAGCTGGACTATCCCTGGTTCTCTTCAGATTGTGTAATATTTTCAGTATTGCTCCCTCTCTATCCAGAGCAAGACAACTATCATTTAAAGAAAAGCAAATACAGCAACACAGCTTTCCTGCCAGGACTGCCTGTTAACAGCAGGGAATGCAATTTCACAGAACTTGTTTTTCAGGTGATCTTCATTTTGATCAATTTCCTCCACCCACCCTAACCCCCAGCTTCCTGTTGGAGAGAATTATAAGAGAAAAACCCTACATCTCAGCAGGTTTGCTGTGTCTCTAATGAGATAGAAAGGAAAACCCTGTCAAAACTAATACTCCGGTAGTGGAAGACCTTAAAATGAGAATGACACAGGGCTCAGCATGACAGCTTGCCCTTAGGAAGTAATGTATGTTCCACCTGTTTTTGCCAAAACTCTCTTTCCTAGCTCACTTGGTGGAGATGATGGCAACAAATAAATGATCAGAAAAGATAAATTAAGGTCTAGTTGAACTTTTTACCTATTTTACCCATGAGCTAGGTATAAATCTTCTAAGTCCTTGAATACAGCAAGAAAACACAATTCTTGCAATCATTCTAGCGAAGCCCAGAAATAATATACTAGAAATCACATGAGAAAGGCCATTCTGACAAGAGTTCCAGTCCAATTTCACAGATTCATTATGCTTAGCCTCAGATTAGCAACCAGACATCTGGACATTATAGCCACACACTGCAAAAAAAAAAAAATCTACTTATGCGCTTAATTGTAAATACTCTGAAAAACACCATTAATTTCAACAGGACTTCTTACAATGAACAAAGTAAAGCACAGGTGAAAGTATTTCAGAGACTGAAGCCTATGTCTGGTCATTGAACTTTTCTTTGAACAGTAATAATTTGTACATTCCAAAAAATGATATATTTCCATTTAGAACATCAATTCCAAATTGTAAAATCCACTATTTGGGTTTAAAGTTCCAATGTGTTTCTTTGTTTACCTGGGGAAGAAGACGACAGAAAAGGTTTACATTTATTAGTTTTGATTTTATGAGACCTTGCAAAAACTTGTAAAATATTTCCCTCATTCAAACATATACTTGCACTTGTTTTATATTTACTGTTTTTACACTTAAAGTGATTTAGATTTGTTTACATTTTAACAAAACAAATGCAGTTAAGGATTCAATTCATCATAACTCTGTGTTTTATATATTCACACAGTTTGGTGCACAGGAAGTACAGAGGGACTAAAAAGCTTCCACGCACCTTGCAGTAGTGTATATAACCATTGTACAGAGATGTAGGGTAACAAGGACATCTGTCCCAGCTGTAAAACTGATAAAGATATGTCCTTCTGTTGGTTCAATGGTAAATTTGCCAGTGCTTTTCTAGGAATAGGGTGTAGTGGAGCTTAGAAACTGGATTCACAGTCTTGATGATGTGCTTTCTTTGGGACAGGAGGAACCTGGAGTAGTTACTAACCTTCCACCCAATCCTGGAAAATCTTTGGTACATGGATTTATAGAGAAGTGCTTGGATATTCTTCTGAACAGAAATAAAATATCAGAATTCCAGTTGCTCTGGGGATTAAGAATACATAAAAGACTGATGAAAAATGTAGCGTTTTATGAAACAAAACTTTATCCATCCTTCAATCTGATTTTCAAATCTTTTGATAGGATTAACAAAATCATAGAAACATACTGCACTATGGTTATTACTTTACAGTGTTTTCCAGTTTCCTTTAAAAAAAAACACAGGTTAATGAAACTAACATTTACAGCTCTCAAGATCTCTATTTGTGGAATTTATTGAATTCATAAATTAGATGAGGGTAAAAAGGAGCCTTGAAACTGAAATGCTATAACAGGACTTGCTATATTTGATGAAAGGCACAGTAACAGGCTTTAAAAGATAAAAGAGCTGAGTCTCTCAGAAATATTATGGGGAGATAAAGAAAGAAAACGGTGCCAAAAAGAAAAGTGACTGCAGAGGATTGTTAAAAGTTGTTATCGTCAAGTCAAAGCAATTAGTGTGGCAGGAGCACTTTATGTAGTTGATAAGCAGACATATATTCTGATTGGACCATACTGCTCCCTGATGGAAGAGAGTAGACAACTAAGGATATGCAGATGTCCCAGTTTAACCATTTATATTTTATTTCATTCTGCACTACAATATTTTACACTGAAATTAATTAACTTGCAGTGATTTACATTATCAGGCAGAGAGATATATTTTCACTTTCTGACAATGCTGAGTAAACCCAGATAACCCGTTCAGGCAACTATGTTGCCTCTTAACCACTAGAAGTCAGAGGCAATATCAGTAAATTAGACATAGTTACACCTAGGTGAAATGGCTATTGCAGTGGTATTTTCACAACTGACAATTAATGGGGAAGTCCGTCCCTGTACTCTGATAGGGTATGTCTACACTACCCCGCTAGTTCGAACTAGCGGGGTAATGTAGGCATACCGCAATTGCAAATGAAGCCCGGGATTTGAATTTCCCAGGCTTCATTTACATAAGCGGGGCGCCGCCATTTTTAAATCCCCGCTCATTTGAACCCTGTGCCGCGGCTACACACGGCACGAACTAGGTAGTTCGAACTAGGCTTCCTAGTTCGAACTACCGTTACTCCTCATGGTTAGTCACCATTACATTCTTTCAAACTTCAATATATAGTTCTAGAGGTAAGTTTTATGTGAGAGGCTGCAAACAAGGCCAAATTAAATGCAGCAGCCAGTTCAATCAATGACTTCTTATTTCTTTTATTATTTTCAAATCTCCTGATTTAAAAGTATAGATATATAGGAAAGTCACTGAACATAAATTTATTCTTAAGTTTCTGTAAAGAAATATATTCTCCAGAGAAACACTCAGAGAATCTCCTCCCCCCTCCTTCAACAGCAGCTTTTTTAAAAATGTACTAGATACCACAAGAATAAAAAGTGCCACATTCCCAAAAGGGGGAAAATGTTATTCTTTTAAATTTGCAGCTGCCCAAGTTTTCCTTATTGATCTTGATACACATTTCTTCAGGGAGACCATTTCTCTCCTGGAATTTTGTTATGCTAACGTGCATAATGTGAATTGCACTTTGTTAAATATTGACTCAGTGACTGTTGGTTGTTTTTGCTCCTAGCAAATAAAATTTGCAGTATAATAGCTTTTAGTTTTAATTCTGAGAGGACAATACATTCCTTTAAAATCTCTTCCTTAGCACCTATCCAAAAAAAAAAATTCTGTCTTTTTCTACCCACTCTGTAAAAATGCCGAATAATTCAAGAGAAGAACAATAGCTTCTGGGAGTTTCAGAAATTCCATATTAGAATGTATTTTCATACACAGCATGCACATTTTATAACAATAGTGCTTCCATGCTCAGGAGATCATAATTTTTTTTTCCACTGGGCGGATTACTTTTTGAACATATAATTTATTGAAGTGTTGCTAAGGAAATTAATTTGAATTAAAAAACAAAAAAAATCTCCCCGGTTTTATGAATAATTGTAGCTGACAAATATGCCTAATATGAAATGTTCTGGGTAAATAAACCCAATCATTTAGAACTGTGGGTAAAATAATCAGTAAAGTGAGATTTAAAAAATAATCAGACACAATTACGGTTAGCAGAGTCTCTAAAAGACATTTTTAGACTGGGCAATGTATTTCACCTATTGTAGGGGTTAATTGCGAAAGAACTTCATACATGCTAAGTATAGGGGTGGTGAGGCATGCATTCCCCCCCTCTCCCTTCCCGTATTTCTGATGACCCAGAAGCAAGCCTCTAGGAACACATGCCATTTAAGATAAGCAGTGGTGCCATTGTAGCAAGAACAAGTTATAAGGGCAGGAACAATCTTGTTTACCCAGATGTACTGATCATGTAAACAAGGTCAAAGGACAAATAGTACCAGATCAATAGTTAACAGCTGCGCCATACATTAGCAAGTAATACATAACCCCCAGAAATTTCCAAACTGCAAAACAAGGTAGAGGCATGGTATTTAAGCTGCACAACAGTAAAGCAATTTGGACTTCACCAATGGACTCTGGTACCGGTGCCTCAGGAGCCTAGACGACCTCTCGCTCGTCCGCAGCTCAAACGGAGTCCCAAGCTTGCAGAAGGGACCTAAGACATCGGTTTCCCTCTCGTGTTGTTGTTTTAGTTAAGGGGTACAGCAGAAAACATCAGGAAATAAACTGCTTGTGTTTCATAGATACTTGTGCAGAGTGTTTTATACTTAGAGAACCCAGTATCGGACCTGAGAATTACTCTTGCCGGCAACACCTATGCACTGACCGTGTATTCAAAACCCCTAGAGGGAGACTCCCTTGAAATTGAAAGTGAGTTCTTTTTTACTCCAATCAAAGAGGCTTCAATTTATTTTAATATATAAACAAAAAAATGGATTTTGTCTTTTTTTCATCTTAGCCTTTCACCGCCACTTTTTAAAATACTATTAGCAACCAATACCCACCAAATTGATCCACATCACTTCAAACAGTAATATTTGTGTGTCCCTTAAAATGGCTGAGGTTGTCTTTATTTGAATGCTAAAATTTATTTAGTGTGCTATATCTGGGAATTTCATAAAAAATGAAAACTTGATTACTGAATATTAAATACCCACATAAGTTCTAACTCGACAGGTCATGCTACATATCAATATATAAATTGCATTTGAAAAAGACCCACATATATCCTATTTTATTCACTCTAGACTATTCAGGAATTATCCTTCCCTACCCAGTCCCCAATCTTCTATTCTCTTACAGGTCAGAAAGACCAGTCTTCCCTATCAGGGCTCTGTATATCCAGTGAAATTGCTCTGAGCACTACCCATCTTCCCAATGCTAGTCAGATTCCTCCAACTTTCAAACAGACATATCTATCTCTAATCACTACACTGTATACATGTGGTTCACATATCCCAGAGTATTTTATTCCTCATACCAGGTCAGTGCATTATTTCTTGATAAAGAAGTTGGTATATAGCTACAGGATATATTAGATCTCCATTTTTAATCTAATGTCTAAATATTTATAGAGGATGTAAATGTATTTTTTATCTGACAAAAGAAATATACTCCTTTACTAGCTGAATTGAAGGCAGCTCTAAGTGTCAGTTAATGGTCCCTCATTTGACTGGCTGTATCTATAACGCTAGAACACTAGGTTTCCATTTGTGTATCAGTACCTCATTGTGTGAGGTATTGAACAAAGAACAAAACGGCTGTCTACACACTGGCACCCTTTTCCGGAAATGCTTAAAACGGAACAGTTTTCCGTTATAAGTATTTCCGGAAAAAGCGCGTCTACATTGGCAGGATGCTTTTCCGGAAAAGCACTTTTTCCGGAAAAGCATCCGTGGCCAATGTAGACACGCTTTTCCGGAAAAAAGCCCCGATTGTCATTTTCGCGATCGGGGATTTTTTGCGGAAAAGACTACTGTGCTGTCTACACTGGCCCTTTTCCGGAACAGTTTTTCCGGAAAAGGACTTTTGCCCGAATGGGAGCAGCATAGTATTTCCGGAAAAACACTGACAATTTTACAGTAGATCGTCAGTGCTTTTCTGGAAAAGCAAGCGGCCAGTGTAGACAGCTGGCAAGTTATTCCGGAAAAGTGGCTGCTTTTCCAGAATAAGTGGCCCAGTGTAGACACAGCCAACATGTCTGGGCCCAAAGATATGACAGTGTTTCCTCTGAAGCTGCCACTTGTAATTAGAAGGTATCAAGATCAATGTAAACAGGTGAGATCATCACAAGCACATACACACTAGGTTCTTCTATAAACCTCACCTCTTTTCCGAAGTTGCTCTTAATACTTTAGAAATAACCTGACAAAATGAAGAGCTTTACCTACTATGATTATTTTACTTTGCCGGATGTGGTTGCAAAATATTCTTCCTAAGTGGTCAAACAAGCTTCCTTTCAGGCTGGTTTACCCCTTAATTTTTCCTCTGAAAGATTTCCTGTTCCTAGCTCAGCCTTTTTTTCTGTGGAGAAGTTCTGAATGAGACCTACTTGATTTGGCTGCTTGGAGGAGTCAATAAAATAGCTTTGCATTTCCACTCAGTTTTAAAATCTCAGATCATCACTCGCATGTGCTATCAGACAGTTAACATTAGATACAATAAACAACAGCTTTTCCTACAAAGTACTTTTTTCTAATATAACCTATTCTGTAGATTTTCAAGAGATTTAACAATATGGAAAATTTGAAGATGTAGAAGCAAGTTTGGTTTTGAACTGCTGGGATTGAAAGACATTATTGACACCGGATAAGTTAATTTTCAATTATCCTTACACAAAACTGCGTGACAGAGTTTTGGGGTTTTTTGAGCTATGTAGGAAGATTAATCTTTTAGTTAACATTAATACCACAGGGGTGCACAGAGGCTCATTAAGGACAAAGTCCCTTTCTGCTAGACATTATACAAACATTTGTATATCTATCTATAAGCTTGATCCAGATCTATCTTAACCCTCATTCAAAACATTCTTCCTATCTGCCCAGTATACTGGCAATGTTCAAGCAAATCGGTTTTCCCCACAGAAGATACTAATATGAATTATAGCACAAGATAGCACCAGATGTGGATATGAGGCCATGAATATTGCAAACATGCAGTAAGATGGGGAATTACAGTTTAATTTTATGGGTGTTACATAGATCTTGTGGGCTATAATGGAGGATTATCACAGCTCATCCAGGAACTGAAAATGCTGGGGGAGAGGAGATTAAATTCTGCAGTTCTTGGCACTGTGAACAGCTCCTGAAAAGCATTCTCTCTGGTTGAAAAGGCACCCAATCCTGTTGCAGGGTTGAATGCACTTTGCCCTTCAGGCTTCCCCATGTGGATGATGGGTGGGTGACTTCTTGTTTTATGTATTTTCACTGTAAGCATTTGTTTGTAAATCAATGTACTCCGCTGTCAAAAAATGATGTGGTCACTTATAATCAATGACATTTCTAAAATGTCATATCCCTAGAAGAGAAAGCAAAATGCAGGATCTGGACATTAATCAGATCTGTTTGAAATAATCACAGTACAAATGCAGGCAGCTGAAAATTAAAGTTCCCCATCAGAGTAAGATGGGACACAGGGCTCTGCTCAGAGAGAAGTGGATAGTGGAGTCCTGAGAGGAATTTCCTGGAGCACACCATAGACGTCAAAGCGGCAATTACCTTGAAACTGTAGAATCTTAGGAATAACTTGTGTAATTAAATAGTGTTCTTGGTATGTATGAAGATCACTCAAGCAGAGGCTAGAATGCTTCAGGGATCATGGGGTTAACAAATGCAAAATTTTTTGGTATAATATGGTGAATGGTGTACTGATATTCGCTGCTGTCTGACACAAGGATTTTAGAGCTTTCTATATTTTAGATGTTGCCATTTATACTTTGGTGTCTGCTCATTGGGGTAAAGCACAAATGTATCAAGAAAAAAATATTTGAAATGTGCTTGTTTGCCTAATGTGTCAAGTTGTTTCATTGTATTTTGGATTATTTTGGAAATGAAAATGTAAATGTTTCTATAATCACTTGTAGTTCTATTAAATCCTTGTTCCATTTTCATTTGTTTAAAAGTCTTGTCGTCATAAAAGCTTGGCTAGATAGGCCTCTGGCTTGCTGGCTTTGCTGAATAATTAATAGATTTCTAATTAAACATTTCATCCCTTTTTATTATAGACTGTGTTTATACTCATTCTAGCTATAATTAATTTGGTATAAACAACAGGGCTTTAGGACTGTGTTCCATTTGTTACCTAATTATTCTGTCCCCAAGATGAACAGTTTTGCTATAGGAATACAGGAATTGTCTTACAATATCAGACTTGAGGTCCATATCCTTTCTCCAACAGTGGCCTGCACTATATGTTTCAGATGAAGTTGTAAAAACCTTTAAGTAGGCAGATGTGGAATTATCTGCCTCATATTAGGGTAGATAATCTGCCCCCACTTTAGGGCTTAATATTCCTTCCATGTTTTATTACCCTTATTAAGATAACTCTAGATGCTCTGAGTATCCATAAAAGTGTCAATACCTTTTTGAATCTTGCTAAATTATTGGCCTCAACAACTTCCTGTGGTGATGAGTGCCATGGTTGTCACACACTGTGTGAGAAAAATATTTCTTTTTATGAGTTTGGAATTTGTCATCTTTTAATTTTATTTTTCCCTGTTCTTTCATAGATTAAGGCCAGAAAACACCTGAATCTAGTGAACTGTCCACAGAATTTCAGCCAGTAATTTTTGCATGTAGTCTATACTGTCTGTTGTATTATTGTGTATCTTTTAGAAAGACATCTAACCTTGATTTAGGACTTCAAATGATGGAATCCATCCTGTCTCAAGGTTGTACCAAGACAGGAAGAACAGACGCTCCTAATATACTCTCTCTGAATCACTCAATATTTTATATGTACATTCATCATGTTTTCCTTATTTATCTCCTTTCTAGGTAAGATGATGATTGTTTCCTTTCTATTTTCATGTGTCAATCCAATTACAAGATCTGAGTCTGGCTTTGGCAGCATCCCAAAATGTACATATTTAAATCTCATCTTTTTTGGCATCAGGGATTTATGCTATCACTTAAATTCTGATTCAGAAAAATACTTAAGAATGAGCTTTCATGCTTTGCTGGACTGAGGCCTTTAGACATCCTTCAATCCAATTTCGTACGAACCTTTGTTGTTTCATTTTAGCTCTTCATCTGTTCAACTTGGGGCTTGCTTTTCAAAGGAAAAATAAAAATTTCAGCTCATTTACTTTGATTTTGCTGATTCTACTCATAGCAATGATCCCAGAATTTGAGAAACAGTTTGTCTGCAAGTTGTTTATTCACTGGCAATTGGATTCATTTCTCATCAAAAGACAAACTTGTTGCTTGCAGTAATGTTTCTAAGCTCTATAGAAATAGGTTTCCCCCTTTTCTCTGCTTCTCCCAATCAGTGTTTATCAGAATGCACAAGACATCTAAAAACTCCCTGCTATTAGTAGAGACTCAAATCTTCTAAATTTAAACCCTTCTCAAGTAACTGGCAAATTACTCGTTTTCCTCAATCTATAGGGATATTTCTCTCTCTCTCTCTCTCTCTCTCGCACATACATACAATGTTGTTAAATGAGAAAAGTTGAAAGACTAATGTGTAATAATGGAATAATGTTTTATTTTCATGTCTCTCAATCAAAAATACAGACTTCATTTTATTTCCCCTAGTTGAATCAATGAAAGATGGGTTTCTAACTGACTCTAGTTTTAACCTCTAAATTGTTCATACTCAGTTTAAAGTCTGGGATTTAAGGAATAGAGCACCTGGATTCCAAGATTGTGTCTCCTTCATGTTTTGGTTCATATTTCTTCACATCTGGACCACTTATGTTCTTGATCCAACTGAAGTAATGCAAATGTAGTTGTCTTTATGAGATTTCTGCTGGAGATTTTTTTTTGGGGGTGGGGAAGGGACAGTTCAGGAGTTTTCATTATAAACAAAACCACAGTCTTGATTCAGCTTAAACTCAAATGAAAAATTAAATGTGGATCCTAAATGTGGGTCTAATATCTATCTCTACAGCCAATAACTCCTCTTCAGTGTTCTCATTCTTAGAGTACCAAGTGTAAAAATGCTACCATCAGTAGAATAAACAGACATTATTCACATTCACATTATGCTACAGATTCTATGGGGATAAGGATAACACATCTACCAAAACAAGAGGCTGGTTCATTACCCAATAAATGATGGCGACAAAATGGAGTCCATTTTACTGATTTGTTGAGCTGACAGGGCACAATCAGGCGAACGAGTGCCTATGCTACTCACTGCCCTGCAACCTTGAATGCCCCACAAAGCTTTTGTAGCTGTAACTCCCAGCCTGGGCTGCTCAAACAGTAAAAAAGCATGAAAGTCACACTCTCGAATATCTGTGTATCACTGCTGCCCTACTCAGTACCTCATACGCCAGCACTATCAGCTATACTGTGGTGTCCAGCAGATTTGGTGTCAACCAGCAGGATAACTGAAATGTTTCAGTTCAAGTTTTCCTCCAGATGTGTGTTCTATACTGCCCAGCAATTCTGATAGTACATTGCCCCCATAAGGAATCAATAGCAACACTTTGCTATTTAAATGGAATTACCAAACAGTTCAGTTTAAAGACAACTGGATAAGAAGAGCTATACTTAACTACAAAGAGAGATTAAGTGAGAAAAATTATAAAGTATTCACATCAGAAATTGTGACCAAGAGAAATAAAGATAAAATGCTTTCTAGTAACTAAAACTTAATTTAGGCTAGGTTCAAGATAAAATCCTTGCCATGTGCTCCCCACAACATCTCTGACAAAAATCTTAAGATATCATTCTATACCCCTTCTGCCATCCAAAAAGTCAAAAGGTGGGTTATTTTGTCATCTTACGTAAAATAGGGAGTTAGTAAGAGAAATAACGAGGGAATACCCAGGGTGCTTCCCCCCTCATTTTATAGTTCACTCACCTATTGAAATGCCTTTTCCTGAAGGTTACCCTTCAATAAAATTCCTTTCCATTGTGAGGATGGAGATATGGAGTCTTATGAGAAAAACTAGCCAGTTAGCCAATCATAAGATGGGATTTTCAGGTCTCTCCTCCACTTCGGTCTTCTCTCCTGAGCCTCCGGTCTCTCACTCCGTGTCTTTTTCTCTCTCCTCCTGCCTACCCCCTCCCGTCAGCTCTCATTCACTTCCTGCCTCTCTCCCCTTCTCTTCTCCTCCTCCTGCTGCGTCTCTCTCACTCTCTCTCTTGCTGTCCTCCACCTCCTCCGTTCTCTTCTCTGTCTCCGCTGCATCCACTCCGCTTTCCTCCTTTTGAATCCGGTGCCCTTTCCTGATGTCAGAGACACATGCTTGTCCAGGCCCCACCCCCTAACTGTTCCCTCTGAGCGGTTCTCTTGCCTCCCGCCATGGCGCTTGGCTGACTTCTGCGCAGTTCAGTTGGGTCGCCATGCGGGAGCAAGCAGCTCAAGTGGCCGTTTGGAGTCCATGCTCCCCATGCAGCACAGGGAGTGCCGCATGGGGAGAGCGGACCCCAAATGGCTGCTTGCTCCCGCATGGCAGCCCAGCTGAGCAGCGCAAAAGTCAGCCGAGCGCCACGGCGGGAGGCAAAGGTCGTGACTGAGGCAACAGCGCAACCCAGAGGCAACAGCCAGCATTTCAGTGTTAAAGAGTCACAGACATTGGGCTACTATATATATGATTCCATGTTGTTATTAGCTAAAATGAAGATGGCTTTGTTCCTGCCCTCCATTGCCAGAGAATAGCCACTTGACAGCCATCAACTTTGATGATAATAGGATAGAGGCATTAGCTTTATCTATGACTTTGACAAATAGGTTTTATCTTTCCCCTGACTTGCCTTGTAAATACATTTCAGTCATAATTTTATATATAATCTTGCTACACATATTTTACCATGATATTATTGGCTAGCAAATTATTAATTTTCAAATGATTCATCACAAGACATACTTTGCACAATGCTGATTACAATAGTGTGGAGGGGGTAAATATAGGGGTGCATTTGGTCACACATGCTAAATACCCCAATAAGCAGATCAATTTCAATATTCAGGAATTATCATAGAACAGTTCATGTCTGTCTCATTCCACCTAAAAACCTGGATTTAATAGCTAGGATACACAATAAAAATAACGGTTAATAAAATCCTTTTTACTGAGGTTTTATGGCAATGTAATATATACATATCTATTACATAGTTATTCCCTATTGAATTTGTTTTTATAAAAACTTGTATTTATTGAATATATTACCCAATAATTATCTTATTAAATCAAAATTAAACCCATATTTGGGACTCAAAGTGATACTAAAAGTTCACTGTTCAAAGATCACTTCCAACCAAAAGCCTATAATAGCCAACGTAAAAAATAAAAGATAGATGAATGCTTTTTTTAAAGTCCTGAATGCAGCACAGATAATTATATAAAATCCTCAATCATCTCCAAGCCTGCCAATCGCCAATCAACTCCAAGCCTACTCAACCATTTGGAACCCCCTGCAATGTCCATATAGGTATTTTTAACATACTAGCTTGAGTGGAGGTACTATAACTCTGTCTGCTAGAGGTAGGCATCATAATACCATCTGTAATGTAGAAATAACCTTTGTGGCTCTTGGCCAAGAAGACTGGAGTATCCCAAGGTCACACAGCATGTCTGTAGCAGAGGGTGGAGTTAAATCCATATCTTGTGATTTGCTGCCAAGTGCTTTACAATTCTGCTTCCTTCCGAGTTACTTCTTGGGGAAGGAATGGGTTAAGATGCATTGTCTCAGTTTTGTTATCTGAGCTACCAGGGATGGATCTCTGTGACTCAGAAAAATGTATTCAACTGAAGTAGAATTCAGAGATGCTTACTTATAAAAACAAAATTTTTGAATGAACACAGCTTTTCCACAAGTAACTAGAGCTGTTGTTTATCTCTTCGCAAGCTGTTTACTGGATTAATAGGACAGCAGCTGGAGATATAGTGCAGTAAAAATAAGAAGTGGTGAGACATATTAACATTATAACAACCTACTACCTTCAAACTAGAAAAAATACTTTCACCTAATCACTTGTGAAACTTAATACCAATAGTAACTGCCTGTGGACTGCAAACGAGCAGCTTATTGTTTATTCATTGGATTCATCTGTACATTTGTATTTTTAATTCGGAGGGTAAAAGAACAAATCTAGAACAGGCAGACGCCAATTTTAATATAACACTCTTATACTTTGGGGACTTCATTAACTGCACAAGTTACCCAGATGATGTCAGGTTGAGACTTTTAAACTAACAGTAAAATGATGTTCTCACCACTACCTGCTTCCATTTGCTAGAGAAGCCAAAGCATAATAAAGCGTATTTGAATTTGAAAGTGGATTAGATACTGCAGGCATATCAAAATTCAGTTAATTAGCAAAATGTAAGTATATCTACCAAATGCTGAAGAGAGAAAGATGACCTTTATCAAAACCATACACAGTTATTTCAGTTCTACACCACCGCAAATCCATTAAGATTAGTGATTAATTAGGCCTTACATTTTGATACAAAACCTCTAATTATTTTTAAAGCAAATCATATAAATAGGTATCTGCTTTGCTGCACACTTCTGCAATAAGATCTTCCTATTATGTAGGTAACAAAAATTGTCCTGTGACAATGCAATTGCAATGAAATGAACTAGATGAATTCTTATTCTCTGTTGAGTTAAACTCATAGGCTGTGTCTACATTGGCACCCTTTTCTGTAAAACGGATGCTAATGAGACACTTCGGAATTGCAAATTCCGTGGGGGATTTAAATATCCTCTGCGGCATTTGCATGAACGTGGCTGCCGCTTTTTTCCGGCTCGGGGTTTTGCCGGAGAAAAGCGCCAGTCTAGATAGGATTTTGCGGAAAATAAGCCCTTTTCCGAAAGATCCCTTATTCCTACTTGAAAGGGTTTTGCCAGAGGTGTGGGATGGGTAGGAATAAGGGATCTTCCGGAAAAGGGCTTATTTTCTGCAAGATCCCGTCTAGACTGGCGCTTTTCTCCGGCAAAACCCCGAGCCGGAAAAAAGCGGCAGCCATGTTCATGCAAATGCCGTGGGGGATATTTAAATCCCCCGTGGAATTTGCAATTCCGAAGTGTCTCATTAGCATCCCTTTTACGGAAAAGGGTGCCAATGTAGACACAGCCTTATTGTTACTGATGGTGGTGAATGCACCCTTCAATTAATAAAACTAAGAATAAACTGGCCCCATCCCAAACCTGAGTGAGAAGGATTATGTGAATGAACCAAGGAGTTTTGGAGCATGTAACCAGAGAGGATTTTGCTGAGGAGGTGGGAGGGCACAGTGTATGTATACATCAGAGAGACAGCTTGAAGAAATCCAAACAGAAGCCTGTAAGAACTGAGTGATCCTGAGACTGGTTCTGGGGCCAAGCCTATAAAGTAAGAAACTGCTCCTTTTGTCTTTGGTTCCTTCGGCATTCAGAGAAACTTTGTAAATTCCTTTTAAATAAACAAGATGACACTAAAAAAAGATACCCGACTCTGTCATCACATTCTACTCCCAACTGAGACATCTCAAATTCCCAAACCTTGACTAGCCACTCATGTCAAAAAGGGCCTGTAAAGCAGAATGGCAGAATAATGTAATATGTAACAAATATGTAACAATTCAACAGCTATGTATTGTAAATGTAACCAAGAGAATGCAATTGTAACATGATGTGAGTTCACAGTGTACCACCCTGTACAGTGTTTATAGATGATACAGGATTGAACTACATGAATGTATATGCATTTACTCATTGCATTTTGTTATGAAAAACCAGTATATATATATATAAGCATGTCCTATCTCAAGATGGAGTCCAAAATTCCATTTTGAGTTAGTAGAATTCTATAGACATCCATTACAGATTAAGGTCTAGTCACGTCCCACAAATACTTGTTTACTTATTCAGTTAAGTTTTGAAAATAACTAAGATTATGAATATGTATGAGCTAAAAGTGCCAGCCAATAGTTTTAAACTATGCTGAAAAAGCATCTTCTGTTAACCAATCAGGTCGCACCACGGAACTAATGAATATTAATGAACCCAGACTATATAAGCCTCTGCCGCGCAGCAGTTGCTGTCGCGTCAGGTTCGTCGGGATAGGCTTAGCTTAGCTCAGGAGAGAGAGAGAGAGTTTATGGAAGTTGTCCTGTAAAGTCTCTCTTTTGGAGAAGCTAACGGAAGGTTATTCTCCCTCCATGTAAGGGTTAATATAGTCCTTGAGTTAGGCTGACGGAAGGTCAAACCTTTCTCATTTAGGTTAGGCTTAGGTAGTTTAGATACCGTCTTCGAGTTTGTTCGGCAGGCTGCATCGGTAGATGCATATCGGCCGTCGTCGAGTTTGTCCGTCGGGTGCGTCGCTGTTTAGATAGGGTTTTCTTTTAGGATAGGGTTAGAGTAGAATAGTACAGAGTCATCCATCTCCTGATCCCGCTGTACCGAAGCGCAGGAAGAGGATCCGGAAGCGAGACTACTTCACGGAAGGTGAACCAGATGCCATCGAACTCAACCTGTCTTCGTGGGATCTCCTTGGCTGTTCCTCTCCTGCGGCTTTACATTAGCCAAGGGATTGTAGGTCACCAAGCATCGAAGATCATCCACCGAGAGACACCTGGTAGTTCTTCCCTTAAGGCTTTAATTAGCCAAAAGGTCATAGGTCACCAGCACCACCCCAATTGCCCTCGCGTCGGAGACTCTGTAAGCTTAGTTACGAGACCTTTGAGGGACTGCCCCTCAAGGCTCATTCGAGGTGTATTTTGTTAAGTTTTATTTTCAAACAATATAGTCTAGTGGTTATCACTTAAATTTATGTTGTTAAGTTTTTCTTTATACGCGCCCTATAACCTTGAGAAATTACACTCCCGGTGATTAGATACGGTAGAGGGTCCGCACCTAAGATACCATCCCTTAGCTGATGAGACCAGGTTACGGTTTAATGTAACTATCCGGAGTAGCTGGTCTTCATGACACTTCTCTAATCTGTTTCAAAGAGATACAGCGTAACAGGCCAGCAAAAACATACATCACAATACAACTTGAATACACAGTTACTGAGATTACATAGAACATTGGCTCTTTTCAGGTATCATAAGAATTCATGCTCTTCGCTGATCTACTAATGTCTCATTTGTTCTGATGACTTTGAGGGTGAAACTAGTGAATCTGAAAACTGACAAGCAAAAGCATGCTTAAACCAGTTTGTCAAACTGCTTAAAAATCATACGGTTCGTGACTCAAAACAGTGTAGACAATGTCAACCCCTGAAACCTCTGTGGCTAATCAGAAGTTTTAATTTCACTGTGGTCTATGTCAGTGTCTCATGCTCCACTCTAACAGTGCATCAATCCAATATAGTAACAAATTAAAATGAAATGGATTATGTGAAAATAATATGTTCGAGACAGTATTCTCCTAGTGAGACAAATAGAAAGGAACATAAACACTGTCAAATCAAGTGTAAAAATGTAATAAGAAAAGCATAAAAAGATTTTGAGGAACAGCTATCCAAAAACTCAAAAAGAAATAACAAAATGTTTTTTAAGTACATTAGAAGCATGAAGCCTGCTAAAAACCTGTGGGTCCCCTAGACGATCGAGATATAAAAGGAGCAATCAAGGACGATAAAGCCATTGCGGATAAACTAAATGATTTCTTTGCTTCAGTCTTCATGGTTGACGACGTTAGGAAGATTACCAAATCTGCACCACCTTTGTGGGTGATGAATCTGAGGAACTGTCCCGCATTGAAGTCTCATTAGAGGAGGTTTTGGAACAAATAAGGAAACAATGTTAACAAATCTCCAGGACCGGATGGCATTCATCCAAGGGTTCTAAAAGAACTCAAATGGGAAACGGCTGAACTATTATCTGTGGTTTGTAACCTATCCTTTAAATCGGCTTCCGTACCTAATAACTGGAAGGTAGCCAATCTGACACCAATATTTAAAAAGGGCTCTAGAGGCGATCCTGGCAATTACAGACTGGTAAGTCTAACTTCAGTACCAGGCAAATTAGTCGAAACTATAGTAAAGAATAAAATTGTGAGGCACGCAGAAGAACATAATTTGTTGGACAAAAGTCAACATGGTTTCTGTAAAGGGAAATCACGTCTTACTAATCTATTAGAGTTCTTTGAAGGGGTTAAACATGTGGACAAGGGGGATCCAGTGGATATGTATACTTGGATTTTCAGAAAGCCTTTGACAAGGTCCTTCACCAAAGGCTCGGGTGTAAATTACATTGTCATGGGATAAGAGGGAAGGTCCTTTCTTGGACTGAGAACTGGTTAAAAGACAGGAAACAAAGGGTAGGAATAAATGGTAAATTTTCAGAATGGTGAGGGGTAACTAGTGGTGTTCCCCAAGGGTCAGTCCTGGGACCAATCCTTTTCAACATATTCATAAATGATCTGGAGAAAGGGGTAAGCAGTGAGGTGGTAAAGTTTGCGGATGATACCAAACTGTTTAGAATAGTCAAGACAGAAGCAGACTGTGAGGGATCTCACAAAACTAATTGATTGGGCAACAAAATGGCAAATGAAATTTAATGTGGATAAGTGTAAAGTAATGCACATCAGGAAAAATAACCCCAACTATATGTACAGTATGATGGGGGCTAATTTGGCTATGACAAATCAGGAAAGAGATCTTGGAGTTATCGTGGATAGTTCTCTGAAAACTTCCACACAGTGTGCAGCGGCGGTGAAAAAGGCAAATAGGATGCTAGGAATTATTAAGAAAGGGATAGAAAATAAGACACAGAATATCTTACTGCCCCTGTATAAAACTATGGTATGCCCACATCTTGAATACTGTGTACAGATGTGGTCTCCTCACCTCAAAAGAGATATTTTGGCCTTAGAAAGGGTTCAGAAAAGGGCAACTAAAATGATTAGGAGTTTGGAACGGGTCCTCTACAAAGAGAGGTTAAAGTGACTGGGACGTTTCAGTTTAGAAAAGTGGAGACTGAGAGGCTATATGATAGAGGTATATAAAATCATGAGTGGTGTGGAGAGGGCAAATAAAGAAAAGTTATTTATTAGTTCCCATAATAGAAGAACTAGAGGACACCAAATGAAATTAATGGGGAGCAGGTTTAAAACTAATAAAAGAAAGTTCTTCTTCACACAGTATGTAGTCAACCTGTGGAACTCCTTGCCAGAAGAGGCTGTGAAGGCTAGCACTATAACAGAGTTTAAAGAGAAGCTAGATAATTTCATGGAGGTTAGGTTCATAAAAGGCTATTAGCCAGGGGATAGAAATGGTGTCCCTGGCCTCTGTTTGTCAGAGGCTGGAGAAGGATGGCAGGAGACAAATCGCTTGATCATTGTCTTTGGTCCACCCTCTTTGGGGCACCTGGTGCTGGCCACTGTCAGCAGACAGGCTACTGGGCTAGATGAACTTTTGGTCTGACCCAGTACGGCCGTTCTTATGTAAGCCAATGTGCTACTTGGGTAAATAAAGTCTTATTATCCCTATAAATACTGAGGGTTATTTACCACACAGGCAGGTGCTATTTGTATGAAAAGCTACAATAATATAGTGAATCAATGCATCATGTAGTTTTAAGCACCCCATCTGCCTCCTTCTGATACATCTGACTGGGATTTTTTTAACATTGCAAATGTTTAGCCACTATATTTTAAATCAATTAGTCATAAATGTTTTGGTCTTCTCTCCCAAAATATGGAATATTCTGCCAAAAGAATCATCCTGTCAAGGTTCAGTCCCCACAGCCAATGATAGTTGTAATTCCCAATGTTAGAACTTTTAAGGTTTTATCCCATTCCAGAGCAGAGCTAAAGAAAGGCATTTCATTCAGCCAAACAAGGGATGGGAACCTTTTTTGGGTTGGGGGCTGCTGAGCCACAGAAAAATCCTTGTTAACGTGGCTCCTGGGGAGTGTGCTTAAGACCTGGACCTCGAGGGCTGGAGCCAGATAAGCTGGGGGCTGCATCTGTCCCCCCAGGTCATAGGTTCCCCTCCCCGAGCTAGGCATTCAATTACCCCCTTTTCAAACATACCACTTGCTTTGAACCATGATAAGCTTTGAGATAACAGACTTTAGAAACATCTCAGCTTCACGTATATACCACATTCTGGAAATTATTTTTGTGGCTATTCTTCAACTTTGGACTCATGCTAATTAAAATACCTAGCAATACAAATGAGGGATATAAAAATAGCTTTAATAAGCTCCTTTAGAACTCCTTAATGCATTTCCAAACCAGTTTGTTTTTCTGTTATATAAAATACAAAATGGTCAGCATTTCATTTGTAATTATTTGGGCTTTGCCACTTACGAATTCGGCAGGGCACCCATAGGAGTACTAACAAATTGTTTATGTCACAGTAGGTCATACTATCATTCATTCTTTGTATTCCACACACCTGCATATAAGACATGACTGACATTCCTGATTTTGTGGTGATTTGGAATTTGCATTATTTTGACCAGCACTAAGAAGATGTTTATACCCAAATCTCCCCTTTGACATTCTGGCTTCTGATATTGAGCAGATCTGATTTTTGTGGTCCCTCATTAAGGAGGCAAACGTACAGTGAATTTGTGTGCTTCTCAAAACCCTGTTGTGGGCATTTTTTGTGTGTGTTTAATAGGCAAGATTGGATATGAACCATTGTATGATCTAGGAAGGAGACAACGGTAATACACAACAAAAGAAGGCCCTGCAGTACTGACTATGTCCTGTTAAAACCTAAGGGGTACATAACTACTTGCCAAACTTAAAACATACAAGAAATTGTATCAGTGACATACACCTGAAATAATACAGTGGTGAATTAGATCCTCAATCTTATTGCATTGGTACTGGTCAAGTACTCCAAGTCAGGTACATGCCTAATTGCCCTGGTAAACTGGATGACAGTTTTTCAGTGTTACATGTTAGTAGTTGGGTATTCAAGTTGTTTTAGCCAATCTTGGTATCCTGGAAGGTATCCTGGAAGGGGTCTCATCTGCAGAGGTCTCATGGAAAACATTTTAAGGGATATTAAGGACAAAGAGTGAGTCTGGATTTGTGGCTGGTATAAACAGAAAGAAAGCTTAGGATACTTAAGAGACAAAATAATGTATAATCTACTCATAAGTTAAAAACTTACATTTGTTTTTGGTTCTCCAAGACAACACAGAGAGATTCTACCCTACAAAATTAAAGGCCCAATTTTCTATTGTGTAACTCTAGCTTTACAATGGTATGATATTGTTGACTGCACTAGAGTCACGTTGATAATGCAGGCCTTTAAGCTTGATAGCGTAATGGTAAAATACCAAAATCTGAGGCCTAATTTAAATGTATGTATCATGGTAAGTGGAACAGACTCAGAGGGTCCATGTTTGCTGGAGGGACAATTATTAATAGGATACCAGTGAAACTGGGATCTTAAAGAATTTATTGGAAGCAACTCAGCCACATAGATCAGTGCACATGGTTTAATCAAATTAGTTTATCTGCTCAAGATAGTTAAGTCCAAAGCAGACTGTGTAGAGCTTCAAAAAACAAAAAAACAAAAAAACACAAAAACAAAAAAAAAAGGATTGAGCAACAGAATGGCAAATGAAATTTAATGTTGGTAAATGTAAAGTAATGCACATTGGAAAAAATAATTCCAATGATACATACAATATGATGGAGACTGATTTAGCTATAACTTACTCAAGAGAGATCTTGGAGTCATTGTGGATAGTTTTCTGAAAACATCCACTCAATGTGTAGAGTCAGTCAAAAAAGCTAACAGAATGTTAGGAATAGTTAGAAAAGGGATAGAGAATGAGACAAAGAATATTTGTTGCCTCTATAAAAAACCATGGTACACCCTCATCTTGAATACTGCGTACATACGTAGCCCCCTCATTTTAAAAAAGATCTGTTGGCATTGGAAAAGGTGCAGAAAACAACACCAAAAATGATTGTTTGGAATGGGTCCCATACGAAGAGAGATTAAAAAGACTAAGGGGGGGATCTGATACAGATCTATAAAATCATGACTGCTGTAGAGAAAGTGAGTAAGGAAAAGTTATTTACTTGTTCCCACAATAAAAGAACTAGGGGTCACCAAATGAAATTAATAGGTACCACGTTTAAAACAAACAAAAGGAAGTTTTTCTTTACACAACACGTGGTTGGCCTATGGAACTCCTTGCCAGAGGATGTTGTGAAGACCAGGAGTTGAACAGGGTTCAAGAAAGAACTACATACATTCATGGAAGTTAGGTCCATCAATGGCTATTAGCCAGGATGGGTAGGAATGGCGTTCCTAGCCTCTGTCAGAGACTGGGAATGGGTGACAGGAGAGGGATTGCTTGAAGATTCTCTGTTCTGTTCACTCCCTCTGGGGCATCTGGTATTGGCCACTGTCGGAAGACAGGATACTGGGTTAGATGGACCTTTAGTCTGACTCAGTATAGCCATTCTTATGTTCCACTTGTTTAACTTAATTTATATTGACCTTCACTCTTTTCTAATGAAACACAGAAGGTATGCCATCTAGTAAAACTCTCGCCTCACTACTGGAAACTGTTTTGAATTAAAAATGTGGCCTCCTTTAAAAAGGCAGCCAAAATCATTTCACGTCCCCAGGGAGTTTATCAGCACTAAATGTGCCCGAAAGGATTTGGGGCCAGATTTTCATAAGGATTTAGACACCTAAGGGTACAAATATGTACGTCAGCACTTTTGACTATCTCAGTAGCTGCCTATTTGCATCTTTTAGGCACCAAAATAGGTTTTAAAATCTGTCCATTCATTACTTTCCAGTTCTTGCATGTTTCCATTGTGTTTGACTACAGCAGTGCATTATATTAGATGGTTAGAAAAACTGTGTTTCCTTACAAAGACAAAATGGTGCATATTCTATATTTTCATACACAGCTCAAGTTTTTTGTGAATGATTGAAAGTTCTAAGCTGTAGAACAATGACGAAGAGCAGAATTTCTGAACAGCTATATCCCAGTTAAAATTTTCCTTCTTGCTAAAGTGCTATTTGTTTTGAGTGGACACATTTATTTTTCTTACCATGTTACTAAGCAGTCTTTGATACTACTTAGATGTGTAGAAAGAAGAAAGCCATGTCAAATAGATTTGATCCTGTGGACATGAGGAGGATTTACTTCAGAGTTCTGACTCCTTTGTTTCCTTAAATTGATGGTTGTAATTTTCCCTTTGTTTGTCTGTCTCCTCTTTACTTCTGGATAACATTAAAGCAGACGTTGCTGAAATATTATGGGACACTGTTTGCTTAGAAATATCTAACAAGGTTTGTTTGGCCCTTGGGTTTAGTTATGTTTATTTCATCCTAGCTTTGGGACTTTATATGATGCAAGCATCTGTGATATTCTACTGGGAAACTTTCTCTATTTTAGTGGCTTCTTAAAATTCTTTTAATGGTTATAATATTTTCCCTCTTTCTGTGGCGCCAGATAATATTGCAACGTATCATAGCTTACTCTCTGGATAAGAAACCAAATACATTTAAGGGTATAGGAAAAATAGTATTTTATAGTATTTTCTTGCTCTCATAATAGTTTTAGTTCCTTTAAATCTTTCATGTGATGTATTCGCATGAAACAAACAGAATTAGAAAATAAGTACAGCTATGAAAAAACCTAAGAAAAATGAGCACTTAAATTGTGTAAAAAAATCCTCTCCCAGATTAGTCTCTTCTAAAATAAAATCTCTTAAGAAAGAAATCAAATGCCCCACATTTCTTCAGATCAAACTTGACAAATTACCACCTCCACACAAACACCATGAACATATGAGAGCACTGAAGGAGACTATTTTGTGAAAAAGTGCAAATGAAATTGGTGTGAAATTAACAGATGCAGAAGTTTTTGAACATTATGATTGGTCCAATGCTGCAGGCATCACACTAGCAAAATTCCCACTAAAGGCATTGAGATTTTTCCAATGAAACCTCAGATATGGAGAGGGGGAAGAGGTACAATGATAAAGCTGTAGTTATATATAAAATTCAAGGGAATATATCACTCTAAAAAAAGAATAAAATTTCAGTCAGTCAACAAAATTTACTAGATTTTATCAAGGTCTATGCTCACATGGACATTCAGCTGTCTTGTTAGGTCTTGTGTAAGAGCATGGATTAAACAAAATATAACATTGCATGCAAGATCAAAATCTGAGAACAGGCAACACCAATTAGAGTGTTCTGTCAGAAGCAAACCAATATGATCCAACAACAAGAATGTCAAAAAGTAATTAGAATGGGTTTTAAAAACCATAGCTGAAACACAACCATTTTTGCTTCTCACTATGAGTTCCCTCCTGCTGAGAGAAAACCTATATGCCATCAAGCAAGGCACAAAGAGCAGCTGGCATTTAACTAATATACTAAAGCTGTCAATGCTATCCACATGATTTCCCACATAGGGGTTTTAGAGATCCTGGATACTGTAATCTGTTATACACTGGAGGAAAGGCAGCCCTTTTAAAGGATGGCCCACAGTGCAAACAGGCATATATATGAATTCAAAGACCACAATTGCTTTCCCTAAAACTCCTGTAAAGTAGACTGCTAAGGCTAAGAATGATAGAGAAGCTTACCTGTACCTGGCTAAAAATATATGACTGATCTCCATTTAAACAAAGGACTAATTAGAAAGGAATGTGACAAGCTTATCACTACCAGAACATTATGCTACTTGTGCTTTATATACTTAAATGAAACTCCTTTAGTTAGGGAGACAAGCTGGCTAAGGTAATAACTTTTATTAGATTTGTGGAAGCTTGAAAGCTTCTCTTTCACAAGTTGGTCCAATAAAAGATGTTTCTTTGCCCTCCTGCCTCTCTACTAGCCTGGGACTGATACTGTTACAGCAACACTTCAAATTCTATTGTCTTGTATAGATGTGATTTAGTGGTTTGTATGTTCAGTGCACATTAATTTATTATTAAAAAACACAATTAAGATGGAAGAGACTTTCAAGAGATAATGTATTATTATGTAGTAGTTAGCTTAAATTACATTAGCAATTAATAGGCAATTGAGTTTATGATGCATTAAATGGTAAGGGATGTTTATTCCCCAATGAATAACAATCACTAGTTATTAAGATGATATAAATTAATAATGTGCTAATTTTATATTGACTATATTCTTGAATGGCTGCAAAATTTAACACACTTTTTGGTTTTGCTTTTTAAAAAGGAGAGAAATTCAAACACAGTTCTGTGTGGTTTTTTTTTTAACTGCTTACAAGTAACATGTAGAGATTTCTCTAATCAACAGATAGAATATTTTTTTCTTAACTTTCCCATTTTCAAGAAGTTTGCTGACTTAGTAAAAATGTCTGTACAAAAAGAGCCAATAAATGCACCGTTTCCCCTCTAGCAACAGTTTGGCCCTGATCCCACAAAGAATTGTGCCCACACTCAACTCTACACGTGGGAATAGATCTGTCAAAAGGAAATTTTTGCAGTATCAGAACCCGAGTCTCTTCTTGGTTGTATTGTTTTTTCATGCTACAACAAGGGAGAAGAAAAACATTTATCCTCCAGCCCTGTGGGAATAAGAAAGTGATTATGAAACTGTGAACTGGCAGGGCAGCAGGGCTTATGTCAATCTGAAATTATTCTTACCTAGAACAGGGAGGAAAATGAAGATTCTCCCTCCCCCAGGAAATTTTGACTTTTAATAATTGACTTCAGTACAAAAGCTTTAATTTTTATTGAAAACATTGTTTACTCAAGAACCTAGTTTTCTATTAAAATGGTTTGGACTTCAAAATATGTATTATTCTAGGCACAACTGGTGTAATTTAGGTTTAGTCACTTAACTAGTTTAATTTACTTATTGACTTATACGTTTATTAAGGGCCAATGTCTCGAACCTCTGTTAATACCAATGATCTCAAAACCATTGCATTAGACGTAACAGAGAGAAAAATTTGGCTCCTAGTCTCAATTACTTATCTACCTATTCATGAATACAGGCAGTCCCCGGGTTACGTACAAGATAGGGACTATAGGTTTGTTCTTAAGTTGAATCTGTATGTAAGTCAGAACTGGCGCCCAGATTCAGCCGCTGCTGAAACTGATCAGTTTCAACAGTGGCTGAATCTGGACGCCAGTTCTGACTTACAGATTCAACTTAAGAACCCCAGGCATCCCCAAGTCAGCTGCTGCTGAAACTGATCAGCGGCTGATTCCAGGAAGCCCGGGGCAGGGGCTTCCTGTAGTCAGCCACTGGTCAGTTTCAGAAGCGGCTGACTTGGGGACGCCTGGGGCAGAGCAGCTGGGGTGCTGCTGGGTTGGTCCCATAGCGCCCAGAGCAGCGCTACGGGACCAACCGGCAGCGCCCCAGCTGCTGTACCACAGCCGCCTGGAGCAAAGCCGCGGAGCACGGGGGCAGCGGGACAGCCCAGACGCGCCGTGGCTGTCCTGCTGCCCTCGGGCTCTGCAGCTTTGCTCTGCTTTCCTCCCCGTCCCCCTGGTCTGCAGACCAGGGGGACGGGGAGCAAAGCAGAGCAAAGCCCCGGAGCATGCGGGGACTGCCTGTAAATGAGTTTCTTCCATCTATTAGGCTTATCCTTTGACTGCAGAAAGAAGGTTTCCTCAATAATACTCTGATACCATGGGAAAGGATTTGGCCAAATGCCTACCACACTTTGCTGGCACTGATTATTGAGGGTCTGAACTGCTATCCGCTGATCTCAGCACTAAAGGGAGCATGCCAAGAACTGTTGTTTCCTATCAAGGTCTTGCAACTACAGGCTAGACAACTATTAGGTTATGTCTGAGATTTCTGAATTATTAAATATTTACAGTTGATTAGAATCACAGAAGTATAGGCCGGGAAGGGACCTTAAGAGGTCATCTAGTCTCATCCCCTGCATTGATAGAAGGAATAAGTATTATCTAGACCATTCTTGACTGGTATTGTCTAACCTGTTTTTAATCATCTCCAATGATAGAGCTTCCACCATCTCCCTAGGCAATTTGTTCCAGTGCTTAACAAGCCTGACAATTGGGAAGTTTTGCTTAATATGCAACCTAAACATCCCTCACTGCAATTTAAGCCCGTTACTTCTTGTCACATCCTCAGAGGTTAATGGGAACAATTTTCTCCCTCCTCATTGTAATAACTTTTTTATATCCTTGGAAACTAAAATCATTTCCTCCCCTCAGACATATCTTCCTCAGACTAAATAAACCCTTTTTCTTTTTCAATCTTCCCTCATAGGTCATGTTTTCTAGACA
Organism: Pelodiscus sinensis; assembly: GCF_052426305.1. Classification (NCBI taxonomy): domain Eukaryota; kingdom Metazoa; phylum Chordata; order Testudines; family Trionychidae; genus Pelodiscus; species Pelodiscus sinensis. The sequence continues at coordinate 93,428,149 of NC_143053.1, forward strand.
TTTAATAATTTTTGTTCCTCTTCCTTGGACTTTCTCCAATTTGTCCACATCTTTCCTGAAATGTGGCACTCAGAACTGGATATGAAACCCCAGTTGAGGCCTGATGAGCATGTAGTAGAGTGGAAGAATTACTTCTCATGTTTTGCTTATAAAACTCTTCCTAACATACCCCAGAATGATATTTTATGCACTAGTGTTGTACTGTTGGTTCATATTTATCTTGTGACCCACTAATTCCAAACTAGCAATTTCAGTACATGGAACAGAACAACTTAGATCACATTGGAAATACAGTCATATTGCAACTGATTGTTCCTGGAGCCCAGGATCCAGCACCTCTGTTCATATTAGCTGTGTTAACTGTGGCAGTATGTCTCAGAAGGAGAGAACATCTCTTAGATAATAAGGTCCCTAATCACTTAGGGCTTTATAGTTTAAAGCCAGAACTTAGAATAACACCTACTTACAAAAACAAATGCCCAAACAAAAAATTGAGTATTGTGCTGTGCTATCACTGAACTAAGTTTTTCAGAAACAAAAGTAGAAATATCTCTGTTAAGGCCAGATTAATAGAAGTATATTTGTTAAATGTTGCTGCTCCTTCAGTGACAATTGAGAGAGGATTTTTTTTCTTGAAATGTGAAAATATGTGAATTGACTCTTTTTTATCCCTTCAAATGCAAGTGCATTCATTACTAGAACAGAGTTTCTTATAGGCCAAGCAAAATAGTTACATGCAAGCATCTCTTTGAAATACTGGCAGACCTTCATTGACTGCCTAATGTAGTACAGTAATACCAGTGCTCAGTGAGTGGCTAGAAAGTAGTTGTGTCAATGCCCATTCAGTCCTCAGCTGATATTGCCAACAAGATGTCCAGTGATGATGATCTGTAAGCATCTAAATACCTGCATGTTATCATGAGACCATCAACTCTTTTACATGCATTGCCAATCTGGTGTCAGTTCATGGCTAGCACTTGTGACTGGCCTACTGACCTACAGCAGGTTTGATTTAAACAATGACAAAGAAAAAATTACTTCTGTATCATATTGCCAATGTGGTGAACAGCTGGTCTGCAAAAGGAGAGTTTCAACTGTTGTGATCTGAATTATATCATACAAGGGGGTTAGTCAAGACCAAAGCCAAAAGTAGGGATGTATTGCTTATAGTAGGAAAATTTAAATAGGTTTCAAAACATACTGGAAAAGTATTCTTCTGAGATTGTAGAAATTATCAGTTTGCCTCTGTAACTATAGTCCATATTTTTTTCCATTTTAGTTTTCAGATGTATTTGTTTATATTACAGTAATGTACTTTGTCAATAGGTGGCAGTGTCTGCACTGTGAGATCTCAGAGTGGAGGTGGATGAAGTAATATATTTTAACTGGATTAACTTCTGCTGGTGAGAGAGACAAGCTTTCCAGTTTACACAGAACTCTTCTTCAGGTTCTGGGAAAGATGCTCGGGGAGACAATTACACAGAAATAAATATAATCTGTTCCATATCGTAACTATGAGTTCATTTCCTTGAAGAGGAGCTCTGTCTAAGCTGGAAAGATGGTCTCTCTCACCAAAAGAAGTATGCCCTGTTAAAGACATTGTGTCACCACACTTGTGTGTCTATTATTCTAGGAACAATTGGCTACAACAACAGTGCATTATCTTTCATTTCCTTCAAACGTGTATAATATTTATATATTTAAATTGTTTACCCATCATCAGCAATGATTAACAGGTCACTTTTATTTCACTGATAATATTTGGCTTCTAACACTACTGCCATCAATCAGATAGGTACAAAACCCCATTTTCAAATGCTTGTAATTTGCTGATCAAATTATCCTTTTGAAGAAAATCCTCAAATTTGTGGCTATTTCATCCATATTATGAATAACTTTTAAGTTTTTATTTTTTTTATTAATGGTAATGCAGAGTTTGATTTAAATCTTCAACCTCAGCATATATCTAGTCCTCGGTGAGAATTACCTTTTTGGTGGTCAAAATAGTTAAAAATAAAGATGCTACTACATAAGTAAGTTTTTAAAGGTATTAAAAGCCTCATGTTACTGGTGGTGGTGGTGATTAGCTAATCTCTAAATATTAGGATGAGTCCTTGGGAGCACCCTTCCTCCCATCTGTTAGCTGGGGGAAGGTTTTTTCCACTGTCCTTTCATAATCACATCCAGTACAATAGCTTCTAAGTACTTTTGCAAAGAACCTAACTCTGAGGAGTCCCATGTTTTTGTAGCTGGTCATGCCAATAATAAAATAAATGGGAATAGCTACTTCACATGCAAGTGCAGAAATTTTCTAATGGATTGAATTCAACCACAGGATCCTACCTGCATTGAATCATAAATTCCTGCTATCAACCACATCCTTAAAGATAATATCAGAAGGAGCCTAGGTCTTCAGATTTTTTGTTCCTATCACAATCCTTACAGTTTCAATTTGTCAAGTATGAAGGGTGCTAAACTTGAAATGTACATTTCTTGCCAACTTAGATACTCTAACAAGCACAGGCAGATAAACTCATTGGTACATTGGTTACTTTTCCCATTTTTGTAAATCAAGTAAACCAAGTGCAAAATACTGTATTGAAATGTGACATGTGAAACTATTAATGTAAAAGTGTCAGGAAGTTCTAAGTGGTAAGTCCCATAGCAACCACATGATTATGTACACACAGGGACAAATCCAGCCCTCTCACACAGGCGAGATTTCCCAAATGCAGTTGACTGTTGCCTACACTCATTGTTTTACCACAAGTCTCAAATTTTGGTTTCATGTACTTATGGAAGAATCAATATTCATATATTTTTTTAAAAGTTTCTACCCTCATAGTTGCTGAGAAAAATCTTCAAAATATGCACTCTTCAGAAGCAACATGGCAAATTAATTCCTACCAATCCAAGTTCATATTTTTTAAACAAGTCAGTCAATTTAATGTTGTGGGTTAAACTCATGACTTCTGGATGCTTGGAGATGGCAGTGCTGAAAATATTGCTAATGCAGAGAGGAAAAACAGGGAGAGGGAAGGATATATAGTTGTGAAAACTACTTTTAATTTTTCTGAATTGATTGTTGGTTTTTCCCTCCTAGAAGATATGTCTTAACTGAAAATAGGGATTAATTCAAAAATCGTACAGCCTGTGTTATACAGAGGTGTCAAAGTGTGCAGAAAGGTCTCTTCTGGCCTTGGAATCTAATTATCAATCACGGTTAATCATTAAAATTAATACTATTTGGGTGCACTTTATTTCAGTGTCATGATTAGTACCACTGTACCGGTTGCTGTGTCTTTACACAAACATGCATATTTTGTTACTATAGTTTCTGTAAGTGGGTTTGTTGAACAATTCCTTTCTAGGTACTCTATTAGAACCTTGAATCAATCAGTGAACCAGCTGCTCCGGATAACCTTGCCCACATTTCAGACTGAGCCCAGTGCTCAATTTTGTGACTTTAAAGCTATTACTGTGGGCATAATAAGATGTACAATTGTGCATTTCTCTGGTAGCCACTAAACTGTATACATAAGAAACTTGCGGCAGTCCCTGGCAACATCCACTGCACATTCGCACGCATGCTCTATTTCACTCTTAACACCTCTTAGTGGCTGTGTCTACACTGGCATGAATTTCCGGAACTGCTTAAAACGGAATACTATTCCGTTTTCAGTTTTTCTGGAAAAGGAGCATCTACATTGGCAGGCTGCTTTTCCGGAAAAGCCCTTTTTCTGGAAAAGCGTCTGTGGCCAATGTAGACGCGCTTTTCCGGAAAAGAGCCCCGATCGCCATTTTCGCGATCGGGGCTTTTTTCTGGAAAAGACTACTGGGCTGTCTACACTGGCCCTTTTCCGGAACAGTGTTCCGGAATAAGGACTTATGCCCAAGCAGGAGCAGAATAGTTTTTCCAGAATAGCGGCTGATTTTGTACAGTAGAGCATCGTTGCTTTTCCGGAAATTCAGGGGCCAGTGTAGACAGCTCACAGCTTATTCCGGAAAAGCGGCTGATTTTCCGGAATAAGTGGCCCAGTGTAGACACAGCCAGTATGTTCTGTCCAGCTTTTACTCACATTATAATCAGCCTTCCACACTTATCTCCACAGCCAATGCCCACTCTGCATCTCACTCTCTCCCACTCACAGCCCCATCCACTTTCCTTACAGATTCCTCTCTCTGTTGGTGAATTTTGAAAAAGGATCTCAAAAGTTTACAGGGAGTAAACTAATGAGGTGTAAGACCTGTTAAATTACTTCTAGAGAAAAAGGGTTTTGGAAAGATACTGTACCCGAGATCACCTGAAAAAAAGAAAAACAATGGAAAGGCACGGGGAGTGTGAAATTGCACTGACAATGAAGTTAGTGTATAGTACAGATTATTCTCTCACAGAAAGTATCAGCAATAAGTCTGAAAGCATTTCCTGAACCAAAAGCACTTTCAGAAAAAAATAACACGTATTAAAGATCAAGTCAGTCCTGTAGGACAATCCCAGTGGCACCAATACCTGAGCATAAAAGCTAACAAATAGATCAACAATACAAATAGTACATTGATAAATCTTCTCTCTTGCTTAGGTGACAAGTAGTCCTGTAGCACCTTACAGACTAACAGATGTATCGGAGCATCAGCTTTCGTGGACAAAGACCCACCTCGTCAGATGCAGACATGCCTCTGACTAAGTGGGTCTTTGCCCACAAAAGCTTATGCTCTGATACATCTGTTAATCTGTAAGGTGCTACAGGACTACTTGTCGCTTTTGCAGATCCAGACTAACACAGCTTCCCCTCGGTCTCTTGCTTAGGGTGTATTTACACAGCACCCTAAACTCAAAATCAGATAAGCTATTTTGAAATACAATCAAAACTGTGTATTTCAAAATTTGGTACAATTACATAGGGCTACAGGATGACAAAATAGAGTGCGTGTTATTTCAAAAATATTTCAAAATAATGGGCACATTGAAAAGACACAGGGTAGCTATTTTGGGATCCCTTCAGTATCCCAAAATAGCCTCGCTGTCTAGACATACTCTTATTGCGCACACACATGCAGGTTTAGACAAGCAGTGTTACTAGATATTTACAGCTACTTCATTTTCCTCTCAGACAGCACTTCCCATAATTGTTAATACCACCAATGTTTTATAAATCTCTTCCAGACCAATTGCATATCAAAAAATATTATTCTTCCTATGCTGTACATATAATTGACTATAGGCTACATTAAGCTATTGTACCCTTTAAAGCATATGCTACTTTGTGAATATTTTAAAAATATACAATAAGCTATTTACTTTCTTTATTGCTGTCCAATTTTTTTGGACTACTGAAGACAAATAGCCTTTTTTGTATAGATCAAAATTAGAGACAAGAGTTTATATTCTTATTTTTATTATAGGCTTGATTGATGAGGTGATATTAATTGTTGTTTTTAGTAGCACCAAGCAGCCCCCATTACAGACAAGGACCCCACTGTCTTACATCTGTACACATACAAAACAGACATTTTTAAAATCTACTTGTTTTGATTTGTGAAGAGTACTCAAAGCTACAATTTTCTGTTCACCACAGATCTAAGTGGGTCGAAAAGCCTCTCTGTTCACATGACAGAAGTTCAGCATATATTCTTGCAGCGTATGTTACTTAACAATTATTTTTGTTGTAAGTGCACTTTCAGTGCTGAAACTCTCTCTAGGTGGCAGAGTTCAACACTTGTTGATTGAGATGAAGTGGAGACTAAATGTCTATAAGGTAGACATTGTTCTGGAAGTGGGCTAGAAGGAAGCTGCTAACAAAGACTCTCACACTGTTCCTGTTTCATATCGTGGCAGTTCTTTTTCCTTGTACAGTTAAAATAATTTAGTCTCATTCAAAGTACTGACTAAACTTAAAAAACGACGAATAGTCTAGTAGCACCTTAAAGACTAATAAAACATGTAGATGGCATCATGAGCCTTCGTGGACACAACCCACTTCTTCAGAAGACCGGACTATTAGAAGTCCAGATCCAAGAATAAATGAGGAAACAGGGGGAAGAGGGGGATGGAAGAAGGAAAAAAAAGGAAGTTACGTTCCAATCCTCTGTCTTTTTGACTTGTGGAATTGGTCTGAAAGAAAACAGCGACAAATCAGATATCCAAAAAGTCAACCCACAAAAACCTGTTGGAGAACACTTTGATCTTCCTGGACACTCTTTAATGGATCTCCAAGTCGCTGGATTGGAACTTAACTTCTTTCACCAGTTTAATTCTCATGCAAATGATATTGATATCGGATGGCTCACACATTATCAACCAACCAACCAATGAAGGTGCTAATGGTTCCTGATATCTATGTAGAATCTGGTGTTGATCATCTTCCTTTCCAAATGCAAACTAATAGTTCTTATCAGACTCCTGTAACTATTTAGCCTTCTATGTGCTACTAGACTATTTGTTGTTTAAGTCTTTCCTGTTACAGACTACTTGGCTATTCCTCTGAAGCTTCTCTCTTTTTCCATCCTCCCTTCCATTTTTTTGCCTTCTCTCGTCCCCCCCCCCCGCCCGCCCCTTATTTATTTTTGGATCTGGAATTCCAACACTCCGGTCAGCTGAAAAAGTACTAGTGCCCACAAAGGCTCATGATACCATGAGCCTTCTACGTAGATACCATCTACGTGTTTTGTTAGCTTTTAAGGTGCTACTAGACTATTTGTTGTTTTTCCTGTTACAGACTAACTCGGCTATCCCTCTGAATGATCTGAATAATTGCTTATATGGAAATCCAACAGTTCTATTTGATTCATATGCTATCTAGGCAAGGCTAGACAGAGATACAAATTTTGAGCAGTCCTCGCTCCGCTGAAACTTGCCACACAGTCCAAATGCCTACTGTTCATTACGTGAACATTATGCACTCTCACTACAACCGAGAAAGAAATATCAGCTAAAGAGTCTGAACACTTAAGTCTTTATTTAATACAAGTGCAGAAATACTATAGCAAAGTAACTAATGATCCATTGAGATTATTCACAAAGTACATGTTGTTCTTAAAATGTATCTTCTTTAACCTGTAGTGAGAAAGTCCTAATTCTATGCATTAAAACTGATAACTGATGTAGAAAAGAACAAATTGAATTATTAACTATATCACACCTATCATATCACACAATCCCAAAATGTTACTGGTTGAAATAAAACAAAAAACTTATCAGTATTTTTAAATGTAGATATTTTTGTTCTCACAGGAAGTCATTCAAATATATCTTCACACAAACTGCATTTATCCATAGAATTAAGTGTTAACAGTCATTAAAATTATTTTATTATGTAACAGACTATTACATAACTTCTGCTTACCGTTTGTGCAAATCATTATGAGATTTGATAAACAAACTTCAGCACAGAAAGTAATTAATTAGCATGATAGAACTCAAAATACTAAAAGAGGTCTGGGAGGCAGACTTTGTGTTAATAGCTGATGTACCTAGAAAAAGGAATGTCTGTCTCTTTTCTTGAGACGGTTCGATTTATGAAAGAGGAGCCAGCAGGATCAGAGTCACTAATGGTAATCATTATCAAGAAAATGATCTATAATTATGAGATGCAAAACAAATTCCAATTTAGTTAAGGATGAGCTCATGGGATGAAATGTCTGAATTGTCAGCATGACTACTAAGCGCAACACTCAGACACTGTTCATTCATATATGTAAGTGGAGGGAATAAAGTGAGGGCTGCAGATGTGTGTGCATAAAAATCCCCTCCCCTGAATAAAGGTGACAGAAAACGAATGATGTGGCATGATGTGTGAGTGAGGTTGCAGATCACCAAAATGGATTGGGGTTGCATAAATTAGGGATGAGTGGATAAGATGAAGCTTACTTCATGACGACTCAAAAACCTACTCTGACAAACCCAAGGTGCTCCAATATAAAGGCAGATGTTATATTTGCTGGAGTTCACAGATGACGTTCATATTGTCAATATGGTGCCAGTCACTGACAGCCATAAATACCATGAAAGAGAAAGAAAAGAAAGGAGGGTTGTGAGAAAAAGTGCTATGACTATAATGGAGATAATACAATAGTATGAACCGATGTGATGTGAAGAAAAGAACAAGGCAGATCAGTGTCCCAATAAGCCAGGGGTCTCCAAACTACGGCCCGCGGGCCGGATGCGGCCCGCGAGGCCCTCTCATCCGGCCCGTGGAGACTGTGACGGGGAAGAAACTCCCCACACTGACAGCCCCTCCCCCGGAGAAGCGCCGAGCGGCGCGGCGCAGCGCAGCGGAGCCCAGGGGAAAGCCCACGGGGAGGGGAGCGAGGGCGCACAGCCGCAGGCGCGGCAGGCGAGGAAGGCGGCAGGACCCAGGAGGAGAAGGGGCAGGGATGCCAGGGTGAGCGGCACGCCCCGTGCGTGCCGGCTCAAAAGGGGGAGGGGCCGGAAGGACAGGGGCGGCCGGCACTCACTTTCTTTTGGGCAGGCAGCCAGGAGAGGGAAGCTGGAGGAGCCAGCGGGACGGAGGAGGGACTCTGGACCCGCGCAGCCCTAGCCCTGGGCAGCGAGACTCCCCGGCCGGGGGTGCAGGGGATCGGAGCCACCAACGGACGGCCACACGCCCTGCGGACCGACAGCCGTCCCTCACAGCAAGAGGGGTTGGGACTTGGCGTGGACAATTGCTCCCTATTGGCCAGTGCGTTCTTATCCTATTGGCTAGCTCTCTCATGAGGTCACTAGTGGGCTGGGCTCTATTTTGGCATCCAGGAAACAATTTCACCATTCACACTAATACAGGTGTTCATGTGTAGTGTATCAATGTGTTATTAAATAATAACTGAATAAAATAATATTAAATAAATAATTAAAAACAACATCCATGTTTTGATTGTTTTTTATTTGGACCTCAAGTGTGTAGTCGGCCCCCGAACTGCTGTTTGATAGTTAATGCGGCCCTCGGGCAGAAAAGTTGGAGACCCCTGCAATAAGCCATAGACTCTCAGTCGGAACACAGAACACCTACTGTAGCAGGAAGGCTGAGGAATAGGGCACACAGACAAGAGAACTGCAGATATTGGTCAAAAAGAGCACGGATACATATAAAATCCTTATTTCTAATTACAACAAATTGTCTGGTAGCACTTTATAGATGAACAAAACATGTAGATGGTATCATGAGCTTTCGTGGGCACAGCCCACTTCTTCAGATAACTGGAGTTATGAGTTTAGATCATCTGAAGAAGTGGGCTGTGCCCACGAAAGCTCATGATGCCATTTACATGTTTTGTTCATCTATAAAGTGCTACCAGACCGTTTGTTGTTTTTTTCTGTAACAGACTAACTCGGCTACCCCAGAAGCTTATTTCTAATTGTAAGTCCTCCACCATTTTCCTATGGGAAGTGCATCACTAGAACAAGTCAAAAATCTTCTGACTCAAAATAACATGTGAAGATACTGATTTTGAAAATTTATTGAAGCATTTGATTTAGAATTTATCATTTATACATGGTATTCAATATACCGTATAGACCAGTGGTCTCCAACCTTTTTATACCCAAGATCAATTTTTAAATGTCAGAACAAGCCAAGATCTACCCCATCCTTTCCCCAATACTCCAACCCTTCCTTGAAGCCCCAGCCTCTCTGTTCTCCTCCTCTCCATCACTTGCTATCCCTGGCCCTTAAACACTCTCAGGGTATGTATGGCTACACCACTACTTTTTTCCCCGCAATTCTTCTTTAGGAAGAGGTTTTTCCAACATTTGGCCTATCTAGACTGGGACAAATGTCAGAAAAAAAAACCTTCTTTCAGAAGCCCCCTTATTCTCTAGGGGATTCTTTCTATCCTCTTAAGTTCATGAAGCAGATACAAGAGGAAAAGAAAAAAAAAGAGCAGGTTCAATCTATTTATTTATTTATTCATTCATTCATTCACATCACCTTTTGCTAACTGGTCACCAGTCTTGCCTAACTCCAGGCTGGGAAAGAGTATGATATATAGCCTTGTATTTTTTCTTTAATGAACAGTGTTTAACCTGCCGAGCAGCAGTGCTGAGTCTGCATATCCTGTTGCTCTTGTTCTAGTCAAAGGACCAGAGAGGGCCTGAAGGTGCTGTTTCCTAAGACTGTATTATAATGGTTATTTTTACTGTTCATACATTCCACGTGCTCCAGCCTATTCTGAAGGGATTTTCAGAGAACAATCACAAATTTGAGCAGCTCTGTTTGTGCAATTACATTTGCAGTGAACACCCCTTTACTTTAATGTTTGCCTAAAGGCATTATTATTTTTACTGTGCTGGGCAGTGTTAAAAACCAAGTGAATTTTAAATCATCCAACTGCTGAGGAAATAGCAGGGTTTATAAGCTTTTGTTAAGTCAGCCTTAATGTTATATGCCCATGTACTTTACATTCTTTCCATAAACAGCATGTTTGCTTAGGCAGATTGTGTTAGAAGCGGTTTCAGTAATTGAGAAGGGAAATGGATCTCTTGCATGCCGATGCATGCTAAAGCAAATGATAAATGAAACTGGAGAAAGTGTTAATGGAAAGGGAAGGAAAAGAGCAAAACAAAAATGGGAAATGTAGCCATTGTCAGTTTGTTAAAGAATCTTCCATTTTCAAAAGAGGCACCTCCATCCCATGACCATCCACCAGCCATGAACATGTTTCACCACCCAGAACATTTACAAACCACAGGAATACACAAATTCTTTCCAGTAGGTAAACCAACCAGAGCGAGATGTTTACCACCACCCCATTCCATCCACCAGCTGGATCTAATTCACACAGATCCTCAGCCTGGATGTAGGAGCTCTGCTCCACCATTCCAGTAACTTTCTACCCAACCCCCAACTTCACAGCCGGAGACTATGAGTGACTCATCAGCTAATGCCACAGGCAAAAGAGGTTGCAGTCATCCACCTACCACCAACAACCCTGCTGTGAAAAACAGGGTGGATTTAAAGGAAGGATAAACCACATGTAACACCAGGTATAAGCAGCACAGCACAGAGTATGGGGTGCCAACTATGCCCACACATCTACACTGGACCCAATCACATCAGCCACCAAATCAAAGGCTCATTTAACTGCACATCCACTAATGTGATCTATGTTATCAAATGCCAGCAACACCGCACTGCAAAGTATATCGGCCAGACAAAACAGTCTCTATGGGAAAGAATTAATGGACGCAAATCAGATATCCAAAAAGGCAACACAGAAATCTGTTGGAGAATACTTTAATCTTCCACCCCCCCGCATCCCCCTTCTGTTCTGCAATGTGATTTGTCCTTTTCATATTTGTTCATTTTTTTAAATTGTATCCTTTGGTATATATGGTTGTGACTACTTTCTTCCACTATTTGATCTGAGGAAGTGGGTCTGGCCCACGAAAGCTCATCATCTAATAAACCATCTTGTTAGTCTTTAAAGTGCTACATTGTCCTGCATTTTGCTTAATCTTCCTGGACACTCATGAATCTCCAAGTCGCTGTTTTGTTTAAAGCAATTCCACAAAGCCAAATACACAAAGAAGGATTGGAGCTTAACTTCATTCACAAAAGTTTAATTCTCATGCCTATGGTTTGAATCAGCATATCGGATGGCTCACACATTATCAGCCAAACAAACAATGAAAGTGCTAATGGTTCTTGATGACTGTGTTGAATCTGATGTTGGTCATCATCCTTTTCAAGTGTTAACTAATGGTTCTTATCAGCCTCTTATAACTACTCAAGTCTTTAAGATGCTACTAAACTGTTGTTTAAGTTTTTCCTGGTGCAAACTTGCTGGACTATCCCTTTGAAGTGTATCTACTCACTGTCTTTTTTTCTTCCTCCCCTTCAAATTTTTTTCCTCCTCTGCCTCTCTCCTTCCCTTATTTATCCTTGGAATTCCAACACTCCGGTCATCTGAAGAAGTGGGTTATGCCCACAAAAGCTCATGATACCATCTACATGTTTTTTTTAGGGTATATCTAGACTACATGCATGTAGATTAGGCTACCCGGCATAAGGAAATGAAGCCGCGATTTAAATAATCGCTGCTTCATTTAAATTTAAATGGCTGCTGCGTTCTGCCGACCAGCTGATGACCAGCTGTTTGTCAGCAGATCAGGGCAGTCTATACGCGCCGTGGTCGACAAGGAAGCCTTTGTCGACTGGCGCAGGTAAACCTGGTTTCACGAGGCATGCCTGCGCCAGTCGACAAATGCTTCCTTGTCGACCACGGCGCATTTAGACTGCCTCGATTTGCCAACAAACAGCTGATCATCAGCTGGTCAGCAGAGCGCAGCAGCCATTTAAATGTAAATGAAGCCACGATTATTTAAAGCGCGGCTTCATTTCCCTATTCTGGGTAGCCTAATCTACATGCTTCTGTTGCCAGAGGCATGTAGTCTAGACATACCCTTACTGTTTAAAGTGCTACCAGACTATTTGTTGTTGTTTAATTTTTTCCTGTTACAGACTAACTCAGCTACCCCTCTGAAGCTTTAGTCTTCCTTAACATCCCACAATTGTCCATCTGGTGTCAATAAACCTCTCCGGTTTGATAGGTCCTAATTTCCTTTGTGGAAGATCAGCCCTTTAAACTATTTAGTTTCTCTCCCTCTCATCTGCTGACAGATAGCCACAGAGGCTCACAATAGAATAGCTAAACTATTACCTGGCAACAGGGGATAGGGATGTCATTGTGTAAACGAGTACATGAATACACATCCCGGTTACATGCAAACACATCCTCTCCCCCCATCAAAGGCAGCAGCGAGGAGGTGGGCAAGCAGGAGCTGGTGCTTACGGGATCCAGTTTTTAAGCTAGCTCACCAGGCGCACTGGTTCCCATGAAGCCACCTTCCCCGCCCGCATGTAAACATGTATCCACTGAAAATTTCAGCAAGTACATGTTTGGCAAAAGAAACAAATTTTAATATCCCTAGTTATGAGATTAATGCATGAATTAAGACAAGCATTCGAAACAGTCTAAATACTAAACACATTCATATGCTAATTCTAACACTTTTAAAAAGAATACTAGCCAGGTGATTCTAGATACGTATTTGTCATTGTTCAGGTAAGACAAGAGAATGTTGGCATAAGATGACACCTGGTCAGCCAGTGTCACAACCACTATATTTTCCACTTTACCAAGTCACAATTAAAAACACAATCTTTACCAACTCTCACCAGAGAGTAGTGACCAAACACAAATTGTATTTCCCAGATTTACAGTGGTATAAATTAGAGCACAGTCATGCCTGCCTCCACAGGAGAGTGGGGGTGGAGACAGGCACTCTTTGTAGACATTCTTTACAATCATTAATGTGTAAAAATGTTACGATGTGGCAGTAAGCCCACTTTAAAAAAAAATCTGTTTGCTGACAGCTAACTGCTGCCCATGGGGGAGAGAGGAAGAAGTGATTTTGGTAGGGCAGCTACAAAACAATTGGTGAAATATTTACAATGATATTCTAGGACACTAATTGTCTTGCAATTGTTTCATCTCTATTAAGCCTGTTTTGGAAAGAATAGTGTGACAAGACTGAGACCTTCAGTGTATTTGCTTGTGGAATGGACTAATTTGGTATGCATGACAAATGCTATGTTAATGACTTTTTAATTATGTTGATTTTAAAAGATATGGGATTAAATCAAAACATTAAACTCCCAGTCACTCACAAATGTTCAGGTCCACAGAGTAGCTATTTTAACCTTGATGGTAGGAGAACCATGCCAACAATCCAAATAAAATAATCATGAGGAAAAATAAGGCACAAAGTCAAACAATTATTTTTTTAAGGTCGCAGCCACCTACAATTGGACCTGCTGCTATTTGACACCATCACAGTGTGCCCACTTTTTAACCTTTGAAGCTTATCATAAGTTACTTCTGGAGGTAGAAAGTTAGTCATACTTCTCAGTGGATTTACTATTTGATTCCATTGGGTGACAAAGTTGTTCCTTCTAATGGTACTGAAAAAGAAATCAAGTAATGCTTTAGTATCAATCAGCAAAATTCTAAATTTGTTCTTCACAATACTTACTGTTAATGTAAAACCCATTGGATGAAATACGAACTTGTTTTTGCATGTGTCATTGTTCTTGGGCAGTATTTTAATTGTATTATTTTTGGCTTACTGTAAAGTGCCAAAAAAGCTTTATAGATCACCTGTGCTCTGAATTAATCTGCTTGAGGGCAGGTGGACCTGGTGCCTGAAGAGGAAAAAAAGGATAGAACTATCTGCATAGAAGGGCATAATATAGATGCTATATATAAATGCTCTCTACAGTGTTATATAATGCAAGGTTAACTCATGGAAGTGACCCCAGTGCAGTAAACATTCTGTCTTCTGATCGTCTTTCAGGAGAAAAAGCTCAGTACACCTCTGGATTTGCCACGGGAACTTCCTGGTGCAATGATCTCTTGAAAAATCAGAAAAATAGTCTCATTGTAGTGTGAGGGGAAACAAAGGCATGGAGAAGGTACATGGCTTGCACAAACTCATGCAGAAAGTCCTCAACAGAACCCCAAATTGAAACCAAAACTCCTGAGCTGCAGGCCTGTATTTTAAACCACTCCACCACATGTTGAAGACAACGATGATAAAGCTGATCCTTATCACGTTTTGACTCTCCAAATGTGATCATTACAAGATAATAATATTGGCTTTCCATAAAACAGACATCAAAGTCCAAATATAAACTATATAGATTTGTATACTGGAAAATATTCTGCATCCACGCAGCACTTCCCATAATCTGGCCTAAAGTACTTTAAAAAAAAACTGTATCCAGGTTTAAGCTTGGATCTATCTCTACACAAAAGAGCTCAGATAAAAGATCAAAAAATTATATTCAGAATGCATGCCCATGTTGAGTATTTATAGCTGGATGACTAACATCCTCCAAACAGCTCCAAATCAAGGCTACATGCAACAAGTCCTATGATATTCTGGAAAACTACTCCACAAAACAGATATTAGACAGGATCACGAAGAAAAAACAGTTTCTTGCCATTTCAACCAGAAAGGTCATTGTCTCAATGACTTAATTACCTGCATCCTGCTTCAAAAGCCTTTTAAAACTGCATTTGAAAGAGAATCCTCTGAACTGTTATTCATGCTAAAATTCAACACTTTACACCGGGGTCTTAACAGAGACTCTAGTTATCTTACCCATTACAAACATAGCTTCCCCAATTATCACCTCTAATATCATTAGCTCACAGACATTTACCTTCCCCTCCCCCCCCCCATTCCCCTTCTGTTCTGAAATTTGATTTGTCCTTTTCATGTGTGTTCATTTTTTTAATTGTATCCTTTGGTATATATGGTTGTGACTATTTTCTTCCACTATTTGATCTGAGGAAGTGGGTCTGGCCAACGAAAGCTCATCACCTAATAAACCATCTTGTTAGTCTTTAAAATGCTACATAGTCCTGTATTTTGTTCTAACAAAAATAGATCTCAAAGAACTACATAATTAGGACTCTTCTGTGGCTTTATACAAAAATCCATAGCTCTCACGTGTGATAAAGCCAAATAGCAGCAGCAATTCTTGGAAGTATTCTGATTCCCCCTGGAATTCTGGTTGACTTATAGGGGCACCCATATTGCATTTTTTTTTTTTTTGGCTGGGCCAGCCTCATTTTCAAGTTTAGTCAAGAGTCCAATCAGAGTCACCCACACTTTTCCCCTTTCTTATCCCTACTCAAGTTGAGGAACGTGTAATGCTCTTGGCAGCACTTGGGTTTCTAGTAGATATGCTCATCTTGCTATTAGCCTCTCACAAGGAAGACTCTTTGCATCTTCTTCCCTTTTCTGTACACCATAGACTACTCTTCTATACACTGGAGAAAACAAGTGTAATAAAAGAACCACTTCCCCCAACTGTATTCCAGCCCTTGTGACTACTTAGGTCCCAGACTGGCATATGTATTGTAAATAAAAACTCCTTGTCAGAAAGGTGACTTCTGAAATCTAGATGGAGAATGCCATCATTAATCTACTGTTTGTTGCCAAGGCAGTATAATGGGAATATTGTGGCTATATTGTGGTTCATGTCTGGTACTGAAAAAGAAATCAAGTAATGCTTTAGTATCAATCAACAAAATATATTAAGGAATACATTTCATGCTTTGTGACATTCACAGCTGAGTGTCTACAGTATCTTTTTTCCTTGGTGAAACAAAATACAGGACTATGTAGTACTTTAAAGACTAACAAGATGGTTTATTAAGTGATGAGGTTTCGTGGGCCAGACCCACTTCCTCAGATCAAATAGTGGAAGAAAATTGGCACAACCATATATACCAAAGGATTCAATTTAAAAAAAAGTGAACACATATGAAAAGGACAAATCAAATTTCAGAACAGAAGGAGGATGGGGAGGGGAGGGAAGGGAAGTTAACGTCTGTGAGCTAATGATATTAGAGGTGATAATTGGGGAAGCTATCTTTGTAATGGGTAAGATAATTAATGTCTTTGTTTAAACTTAGGCGTAAAGTGTTGAATTTAAGCATGAATCACAGTTCAGAGGATTCTCTTTCAAGTGTGGTCTTAAAAGGTCTTTGAAGCAGGATGCAGGTAAACAAGTCATTGAGACAATGTCCTTTCTGGTTGAAATGGCAAGAAACTTTTTTCTTTGTTATCCTGTCTAATATCTGTTTTGTGGGCACTGATTCTTTGGCGAAGTGTCTGAGACGTTTGTCCAATGTACAAAGCAGACGGACACTTTCGGCACATGATAGCATAAATTATATTTCTGGATGAGCAGGAATGTGTGTTCTTGTTTAGGTCCAATAATGGTATCAGCAGAGTGAATATGTGGACAAAGCTGGCAACAGGGTTTGTTGCAAGGGAAGGTATCAGGGTTGGTATTAGTGTGGTATGTCCTGTGGTTTTTGGTAAGAATCATCTTGAGGTTAGGCGGTTGTATATAGGAGACTATGGGTCTGTCTCCCAGAGCCTCTTAGAGTTTAGTATCCTGTTCCAGTATAGGCTGTAGTTTACTGATAATGTGTTGGACAGGTTTAAGTTGGGGGCTATAGGTGATAAGTGGTGTTCTATTGGTTTTCTTGGGTCTGTCTTGAAGTAGATGGTTTCTAGGTATTCATCTGGCTCTTTCAATTGTTTTTTTTTATTTCTCCGGGTGGGTAGTTGAGGTTTATTAATGCTTGGTAGAGATCCTGAAGTTTCTGGAACACACCATACGATCCATCGTCTATAGCCAAGCTCTTCGATACAACAGCATCTGCTCTAATACCACTGACAGAGACCAGAAACTTCAGGATCTCTACCAAGCATTTATAAACCTCAATTACCCACCTGGAGAAATAAAAAAACAAATTGAATATAGTGGCAACTACAGGTTATAA
Organism: Pelodiscus sinensis; assembly: GCF_052426305.1. Lineage (NCBI taxonomy): Eukaryota > Metazoa > Chordata > Testudines > Trionychidae > Pelodiscus > Pelodiscus sinensis. Next base: position 93,445,510 of record NC_143053.1, read on the forward strand.
CTGAGCTTGAGCCTCTGTTGAGCTAGATACTGTACATAACAAGACTTTCCTTGATCCAAAGAGATTACAAACTAAATAGATAAGACATACAAAAGGTGGCAGAGGAAACAGAGGCAATCAAGAATAAGTCAGTGGCAGAGCTGGGAATGCGTGATTCATAGTTCAATGCCCTATTTATTAGCTCTTATTGTCTCCCCATAGTTTGCTCATTTGCTTGTTAATTTGTTCTCTTCCACAATTCTCCCATTTCTTCTGGATCCTTTGTTTCAATGTGGTAAGTTACCGGGGGTGGGAGGAAGAGATGTTCAGAGGCAATAAAGTTACTTTCTGTACATATCACAGGCATGGCATTACCACTGAGACCAGAAGCTTCAGAAAAGCAAAAGAGTTTCCCTCTTTAAAATGTGAGTCCTTCCTTTAAAATGTGCTTTCATTAGAATGGAAATTGAAAGTAGACTAGAGGGAAAGGAATGTCAACACCACAAATCACAATTAATCCATACATTGAAACAAGCTTGTTTAATTGTAATTTGTTCTCCCGTGTAACTACTTAGCTTCACCTAAAGTAAACATCTAAAAAAATCCTTGATGCTATTTTGAGTTTTGTGTTTAAAAGCACAAGGTCTGGGTGTTTGGTTCATATATGTCAATGAGACAGTAATGAAAAAAATCACCATAATCCAACTGCTGTTCTATGCCGTAAGTAAGGTGAGCTAAGTGATCTCAAATAGGGATATATGAACTGGATCAGAAAATTAAGCACAAGGCCTGAGTCTCAACCCCTTTTCCAAATTAAACCTCTGAAGGACCAAGTGAATTTCAAATTCACACTTGCCAAATGTCATTCATCTGGAGTTAGGTGACAGGCCCTTGTTGCTGTTTTCTCATTCACACCAGATGTGATATAAGTAGGGCACTGTTTTCCCCCTCATTTCCTCCTGCTGACTACTACAGGCTACTCTTGAGTATCTGAATAGGTATCCAAGGCTTCCTTCTGTACCTCCTCAACACTTTTCCCCTGCTCCATCTTCTGACTCCTTGACATTCCACTCTGCTTCTCAAGCCTTTTCTATACTGGCAAGTTTTGTCACCAACCCACCCTTTTTGGCGATAAAACCTGAAGTGTTCACATTGCAAGGCAGGACAAGTGCCCAGTTTTGGCAACAAAAAACTTCTAGCCATCTGAGGGACTTCGTTTTCTCCCTTCCCTTTGTTGTCAACAGTCATGCAGTGTGCACTATACTAGGTTTTTTGTTGAGTTTATTGAACTCCAGCATGTTTCCCATAATGCCCAGTTAGCCACTCTGGCCAATGCCTTGAATTCTGCTGCTCTGCAGCCATGTAAACAGATGAGCCCCTCCCATCTGCTAACTCTGGGAACCTTAAAAACCATTTCCTAGTGTCTGACTCATTGTGTAGTGCTCCTCACCGCATTTTCTCTGGGAAACAGGGGGTGGGTATTGCTCAAGACACTCTCTGATTTGGAGCGCTAACAAAAGACGACAGACTGGATCTTATGTGGCATGAAAAATCCGTACACTCACAGTTGCAAGTGACCCAGAGGAAATGGGCCATGAATGGTCACATTTCTTGAGCCCTGTGTGAGAAGGGGTATGTGCAAGACACCCTACAATGCCGAACCAAGTTAAAAGGAACTCCAGCAGGCATATCAGAAGGAGAAGGAGATAAACAAATGTTTGGGTGTTGCACTCACAACGTCCCATTTTTATAACTATCTGGACTCAATCCTAGGTAGGGACCACACATCCACACACATGGATCACATGGATAATTCCCATAGCACAATCAGAAACAGATTTATCTAGGCGATAGAAGTTCTTGATGAAGAGATGGAAGCAGATGAGGACATGGGGCTAAATCCTGAGACAACCTGTGTGCCAGGCCGTGAAGACTTTTTCTCCAGTTTCAATGTTTCTGAGAACTCTTAGCAACTTGATGTCGAGCATGAAGCAAGGGAGGAGATGCAGGGTAAGTTACTGCACAGCCAGGGGAGGTGGAGTGGTGGCATTGCAAGGTGGTAGGTTGCCCTAGTGCAGCTGGGGAAGGTAGAGCAGCAGCCATGCAGGAGAGTAATTTCCCCATCATCATGTTTTGATTCTCTCCCAAACCTTTTCTCATCATGTGCTGCTGGAACCAAGGTGACACAGAGGCTGACTGCACAGGGAGTTGGGAGTCTCCTGCTCATATCCAGAAATAGCTCATATCCAGCCCAGGTTTGCCTATTAAGCTTCAGCGGGAATATGTCAGACACTGTAATGACAGCCAGTGGATTAGTGTTGGATTATTACAAATTATTCCCAGGTACACCTACTGCAAAAGCACAAACTGTATTTTCTTGGGGATCCATGCCCAACCATCCTTCTCATTTTTCCTCCACTTTTAAGACTCACCATGATCACTGTGTCGAGAGATTGTTTGCCTCTGGGGTAGCAAAGAAAGTGGCCAAGTTTGTTCAGAGATATGTATGAGTGTGAAATGTTACAATCTGTAACAGAAAAAGTTCAGTCACTCTGTTGCTAATGATTACTTTTTCTGAATAGTCCTTGAGACGTCAGGCATGTTCCCCAGGTGACAGACTGTCAATTAAGGAAAAAACCTTGAAGGACATGGAAGGATCTGGTCAAAGATGTTTTGCAGCATTCAATGCTTCAAACAGAGATAAGGGATCAAAGAAAAGCTAGGAAGATGCAAGTTAGAACAGAAGCCACTGAGCGCATGCTAAAATCTCATGGAAGATCAAAATGAGATGCTGACATGTCTTAACAGAACCAAAGGCCTTCCTTTCAGCACATGCAGAACTTTTTTCATAGCAACCCTCTATGCTCATACACTCATTTTCACAATCAGGTAATGTTTTTTCTCCATTACACTACACTCCCTGTCAAAGCAGCTGTGACTTTGATAGCTGGAAGTTAACACCATTGTGAGGTTTTCCAGTAACTCTTACTATCTCTTACTTCCGAGCCTCCTGATTGAAATACATCAATAAAGACAACTGTGATGCAGGTTTCCATGAGTTTATTTTGTGTGACACAACCTACACCAATTACTCTGGCGCCTGTGGAAGCCTGATATACCCCTGGGGTTTCATGGGAATCCTTCACTCACAATGAACAATGGGATGAAGCAAGGAAGCGACCCCAAAACACAGAAATGTCAGCACCTCTCATTGTCTAAGTGATTCCTGATATTGATGGCCATCCTACAGGCTCCTCTAGCAGCACAAGTGTTTGGCTGCTCAAACTGTGTGTCCAAGTGCTGTCTCTCATTGTTCCATCTATGGCCAAAAGCTTCACCCTTTGTCTAACTTAGATTATGTAAGCAACAGCATGTAGGTACCAGCTTGGGGATATGATCTTCTAAAAGGTTCAGCTTGAGACACTTCCATCTCCTTTTCAATCTGCCATGTGCACATTCAATAACCATGTGGCATTGCCTTAGCCTGCTGTTGAATTGCTCCTTACTGCTGTCCAGGTGGTCTGAGTAAGGCTTCATGAGCCAGGGCTGTAAGCCATAACACTTAGGATCACTATTGGTATTTCCACAGCCCCCACTGTAATTTTATGGTCTGGAAAGCATGTCCCAGCATTCAACTTTCTGTACAGGCCTTTGTTCTTCACAGGGCCAGCTTTTGGAAGTGCGGAGCCCAATTCAAACAGTTTCGACAGGGCCCCAACAGCCAAGAATTTTGTTGAGAAAAAAAAAACTACTGCACACACAAAAGAGAGTCACAGCCCCTTTAAATTCCCAGCTACAGGGCAGAGTCATGTCCCGCCAAACCCCCCTCCCGCGGTGCAGCCAAACCCCCGTGAATGCCTGCCCTAGGGCCGGAACCCCCGTAAGTGGTGCTAAACTGCAGATAGGACTTCCGTCCACACTGCGGAAAGCTGACACTATGCTGGAGGTAGGAAGTGGGGCTTCTCGGGGGTGTGGGGAAAATGGGGGGGAAACAGATATCACATTGCCTATCTGTGATTTAGTTTTCCTCTATGTATTTGACACATACTATTAGTAATAATCACTCTGCCAGAAAGTTATAAGCATATCAAGATTCTAGGATATAAGCTTTATTACTATTTATTAAATAGCAGAGAATGGGTTAACACAAAATAAAAAGGTTGCTTACATGATACGTCCTCACATGCAAAAATGTTGGTCAAGAGCTATTCAGAATTTGGAGGCATGATAGTTGTGGAACTGAACAACTCTGCAGTTAACCAGCAGATAACATACAATCAAACTTTTTATACTCCTGGATTTCCACAGTTCTGGTCTAAGAACAGAGAGTAAAATAATTAATATGTATTTATTTTTTTCATCCAAGTGTTTGTTTACTTAATTTACTTTTTTTCAAGAAGAAGAACTGCAGAAATGGATAATTTGCAGAGATGTAAGTTACAGCTTTTAGTTAACAATTTATGTCAAAATTTCATTTTGCATTGTGGAGATATATTTTTGATGATAACTGCTGCAGAAGAAATGGGGAGAGAACTTCGGATAGATAAAGCATAAAAATGTCTTTCATTTCTACCTTTAATGCAATTGAGGCTGCTTTTGAGCTGCACAGGCAATACGCATAAAAAACAACACTTACTAGAAGGTAACTGAATTATCTGAAGTGTCAGTAAAAACAGTTGTGTCTAATTATATATTTGCTTTACCACCCCAGAGAGCAGTCACACTGCAACAATTTACAGATCTCTCTCTCTCTCACACACACACACACACACACACACACACACACACACACACACACACACACCCCTCAGTAATACTGTATCATCTTAAAATTGTAATTCAGTAGGTATCAATTTAAACCTTGATATCCACTCTTGGAATCAGGAACAATGGTAATGACTGAGACACACCAAATCTAGGGTACAAAAATATATAGCAGTAACAATAGATTGTGGTAATGGGGCAGTGGGCCTATTCATGAAAGAGAGCATAAAATCAAATAGGAAAAAGCTTTAACTCATCAAACCATACCATAGAATCTCTAGGAACAGAAATGTCATGCTTGAGTAACAGAAGTATGGCAGCTTCAGAAGGTAGCCAAGTTAGTCTGTTACAGAAAAAAAACCAACAAATGGCCTTTAAAAAACCCGACAAATGGCACTTTATAGACTAACAAAACATATATCTGGTATTATGAGCTTTTGTGGGCACAGCCCACTTCTTCAGATGACCGGAGAATAGCAGTAGGAATATATCACTGACTACCAGACTGGAAAGGTTAACAGTGATTGAAAAATGCTTAGAAGGATTACATGGACTACACAAACAAGAAACAACAACGGAAGATTTCAGCTACCCGCATATTGACTGGACTAATTTCACTTCGGGACAGGATGCAGAGATAAAATTTCTAGACACCGTTCTTGGAGCAGCAAGACCTGCAACCTGCAAGGGGAGAGGCAATTCTTCATTTATTCCTAAATGGAGCAGAGGGTCTGATCCAAGAGGTAAATCAGTCAGTAACAAAGACAATAGTATAATAAAAATTAATATATTTTGATTCTTTGGTACTGCCTTCCCCCCATCACTGCAATATTTAACTTCAAACAAGGGGAGTACACAGAAATTAGACAGCTATTTAAATAGCAATTTAAATGAAAAATGGCAAGAATAAAATGCTTGGAAGGTACATGAAAGTGTTTAAAAAACACCAGCATAAATGCTCAAACTGTAGTTTCGAAGTAAATGAACAAAGTAAGAAGACATACTCATAAAAAACGCCCACCCACCCACCCGCCCGCATCCATCCCCTTTCCTTTTGGCTAATGAGCAAAAGAGATAGAGACAAAAGGAGTTCCTTTAAAAACTGGAAGTCAAATTATATTGAGGAAAAGAGAAAAGAGCATGTGATAGGAACCCCACCCCACGCTTTTTGAAATGGACTTATGGACATGAATTTACATAATTCAAAGGTGCTTTGAGCAAATTGTTACCCACAACTTCTTGTTGAGCCACTGTTAAACAATCTTTTGTCCTTAAGTCTGAGCTGTGGTTGGTAATGAGCGGCCTCAACTCCTTAACAAAAAGAATAGGAAAGGAGAGGCCTGGGTCTTTTGGCTGGTCTGCACTTGAAGGAAGGAGCCTGAGACCCCAGGGTGGGGGAGAAATCACTGGTTTGTAGTGGCAACTGGAAAAAGAGGTTTTAGAATGAGCTTGAAGAGTTTGTACTGAGGTTTCAGTGTAGAATTAGACAAGCGTTTTGTTTCTTTTGATTTGTAACTTACTTTGCTCTGCCTGTTCTCACTCATTACTACTTAAATCCTACTGCTTCCACTTAATCAAATCATTTTTATTTTCTACCAAACACAGTGTAAATAATTGTTACTGGGAAGGGGGAGAGGGGAACCAGTGTGCACATTCCCCCTTTCATTGTTAAAGGTGGCTTACGTAATTCTTTGATCCCATCTAGGGAGTGCTAACTAAGACGGCTGGGCCCTAAACCGCACTCTTCTTGGACCCGAAGAGGTTCAGTGTCTGTACTGCTTCTCGGTGGGGGCAAGGACCTCAGCTCAGGGCCTTGGCTTGGAGAGACCAGTGGGGCTGGCCCAGTAGGACCTGGCGGTGAGGAGCCCCAGAGAGCAGGAAGGCGAGTGGCAGTGGCTGTGTCACCAACCCTGGGAAGCACCCTAAAGGGTTATCTGTGGCCACACCCTGCCACAGAGCATAAACTCTGAAAAAAAATCAGTCATAACATTAATAATTAGTATAATTAGGCCAAAAGAGAATTTGAAGAGGAATTAGAAAAAGACAAAAACAAATAGGAAAAAAAAAAAGTACAGAAGAAGCAGAAAACCTGCCAAATGATCAGCAGGTTCACTGAAACAATTGATGTTCTAAAAAGAGAACTTAAGGAAAAGAAGATTGTTGTGGAGAAGCTAAATGAATTATTTTTGTCCATGTTCACTGCAGACTATGTGAGGAAGTTTCCCTCACTTGAACCATTCTTTTTGGTGACAATCAAAGGAACTTTATCCGATTGATAAATTAAACAGTAATAAGCCACCGTGACCAGATGGCATTCATTCAAGAGTTCTGAAGGAATTCAAATATGAAATTGCAGAATCGCTGTATGTAGTATATAAATTACCACTTAGGTCAGCCTCTATACCAGATGACTGTTGTATAGCTAATGGAATTCTGCTTTTAAACAAGGGCTCCAGAGGTGGTTCTGGCAATTATAGGCTAGTAAATCTAAATTCAGCACCAAGCAAACTGGTTGGAAATACAATAAAGAACAGAATTATCCAAGGTTTGCAAATGATACAAAATTACTCAAAGCAGATTGCAAAGAATTGCAATCACTGGGGTGACTGGGCAACAAAATGGTAGTTGAAATTAAATGTTGATAAATGCAAAGTAATGTACATTGGAAACCATAATCCCAACCATACATACAAAATGGTGTCTAAATTGGCTGTCACCACTCAAAAAAATCTTCATTGGTCATCATACATAATTCTCTGAAAATATTTGCTCAATATTCAGTGGCAGCCAAGAAGCTAACAGAATGTTGAGAACTATAGATTGGACCTCCCTAGTCCAGCACTGTGGGGACCCGAGTAGTCCCAAACCACGGAGTTTTCTGGATCAGAGAAGGTCAAGGCTCCTGTCTGTCTGTGGGCATCCCAAGAGCCTGGGCGTTCCCCCCTGGAGCTAGCCCCATGCCAGGGCTCCCAGGTTCACTGTCCTCAGGCTGGGTTTCTCACCAAATGCTGCTGGCCCCTTTCTGCTGGGCTTCCTGCTGACTCTGCTACTACTGGGGTTCCGGGCCAGGCTGGGGCTGGGGATTCCTTGTGGCAGCCATCAGCCCCATTCCTGCTGGGGATACCCCCAACTGCTGCCAGCCCCCTGGTTTGTGCTGGCCCAATTTCCATTGGGGTTCCCAGTTGAAGATTCCTTGCACCACCACCAGCTCAGTTGTCACCTGGATTCCTGGCTGGGACCAGGGATTCCTTTCAGCCACCACAGGGGCTCCCTGGTGGCCTGGGACTTTCCAGGGCTGGACTCCCCAATCTACTGCAGGACCAGCTCCTGCCAGCCCAGCTGGGGCTCCCCAGCACTCACAGGACTCCCAGCTGGCTCATGCTCATCGCCTTCAGGGCTCATGTCCAGCAACATCCATCGTCCTTCCTTCTATACCCCAGATCTTGCTGAACCAGAGTCTCCCAGATTTGGGAGGTTCAATTTGTATAAGGAAATGGATAGATAATAAGACAGTAAAATATTTTAACACCATTGTATTAATCCATGTTATGCCCACACTTTGAATATTGTATGCAGTTTTGGTCACCCCATTTCAAAAAGAGAGAAATTAGAATTATAAAAGGAATAGAGAAAGTTCTGAGAAGTGATTAAGGTTATGGAACAGCTTCCATAATAGAAGAGATTAGAGAAAACAGGAACTGGCAGATTAGAGATGAAAGAAGAAAATGGGAATACGACAGAGGAATAATAAATCATGACTGGTGTGGAGAAAACATATAAAGAAGAGTCATTTAGCTCTCCACAACAACAGAAGAACCAAGATTCATTCAGTGAAAATACAAAGAAGGTGTAAAACAAAGGAAATACTTCTTCACATAACCCACAATCAACTTGTGGGTCGTGGTGGCAATGTTGTAAAGGCAAAAAGTGTAAATGAGTCAAAAAAATTATATGGCTCATGGAGAATAGATTGGTCAATAGGCAGTAGCCTAGATAGTCAGCGATGCAAGCCCATGCTCTGAGTGTCCCTAAACTTATGAATAAAAGAAGGTGGGACTAGATAACACGGGTTGGATTACTCAATAATTAGCCTATTCTGTCCATGCCCTCTGAAACTTTGGAACTAGTCACTGTCTGAGGACAGGTTACTGGGGTAGATGGATTACTGGTCTGACCCAGAAAGATCATTATTAGGTCTTGTATCTTGAGAATTAACTGTAGTTAAAATGCAGTATTCTTTTGAAGTTAGTGTTTGAGAGAAAACAACTGCCAATTTAGGAATGCAGATACAACATTTGGAGTTTGGACACCAGAAGTTTTTGTACTTGATAATTAGCTACATGTACTGTAAGACCACTATATTTTCTTGAACATATTCACTCTTGTTCTATGCATCAAAATCAACCAAAATACATAGTGCTTTTCAGCCATAGATCTCACTACATAACCCAGTATGTACAGACTGCTCTTCTGTATTTCCTCTCTCTAGCTTTTTCATTTGTCCTTTCAGTGCCAGTTGCACATTTTGTCCCAATGACTAAACAAACGCCCAGGCATGAATCTTCCTGTCTAGAAAAAGCCTTAATCATCTTATTGCTTTTATTTAGTGTCCCATAAAAAATGCTACTGTGACACCAATTCTCCAGGGTAAGTTTTAAGGGTCTCAGCTATCCTAGTAACTGAACTAGCATTCAACTGTTGGCTTGTTAAAACTTGCAGCCATACAATGAGTTTCTGAGATAGTATATAGTTGATTATCTGCCTCCAGACAAGACTGAAACACTCAGCCTCTCTGTACGGTTACTTGGCTCTCATTTCACAGGTTACCACTCAAACTTTGAATCCAAGAAAAAAATATTGTGTTGCTTTTTCAGCTGAGAACTTCTCTATTTTAGGTAATGGTCTCTTATGTAGGGAGTACTTCACAAAAGCATACAAATATTTGAGTGCTGGGCAACTCAGTCTTTTTTTTAATGAAAAGATACACTTTGCATGGAAAGTTGCTATTGGCATGAAGCAGAACCAAGTGTTATTTGTGGTAGATTTTTGGAATTAAGAATTTGTTTTCTACGCAGAGAGGTTGAAACCATCTTCCCTCCTCCCTCCCATGCCTCCCCAAAAGAGGGGAAATGAAAGTAATAGCAGGTTTTAGCTGGCCAAAATAAACAGAAAAGAGTTTGGTGATGAGATGGGATTATGCAAATGAGAGCAGTCTCTTGGAGGCTCAGCAAATCCCAATTCTCAGAAATCCACCAGCGGGCGGATTTGAACCTGGGGCTTAGTGAAGAAGCCTGTACCACTTGAGCTAAAAGCCAGCTGGCTCTCAGTTTAGGCAATAGAACTCCCTTTTTCTTATTTATCATTGTAAGTAGTCTAAGTGCCACTACATGGGACAGTAAACCTCACTAATTGTGTGTGTTACATGTGGTGGGAAAACAGGTTTGCAGTATTATCAACCAGCAGATGTTTCTGTAGTTCTAGGGACCAAAAGATTTGATAGACTCCAGTATTCCTTGGAGTGCTGATGGAATGATGAATTTAGGAAGAACTCCAGCCCGTGCTAGGAGATGAAGGAAGATACATTTATATATATTCAGTAACTCCCTTGGTGCCTTCATTCTGAACCCACTGCCTGATGGCTTCAGGGAGAACATGTCTTTGCTCTAGAGAGGAGACATCTCAATCAGCCCAAGAATGCCAGTACCAGAATTGCCCAACTACTAATTTAGAGCTGAATTCTCTTTGGTGATGACGAGCATCTGAACTTGCACTAGGACTTCAGTGAGGGTTACTATGAGCACTGCATGTCATACCACCATGGTGTTTGCCTGGTGGCTCTGACGGCTGCCTGGGGGATGAGCAGGGCATGACACGGCACACTCCAGGTGGTGCTGAGGGCTGGCTGCTCCCAGCCTTGCCCCTTCTACCCAAAACTCCACCCCTTCTGGGTTTGCAGAGCTGTCCTCCAATATTGCCCATCTCACCCAAGGCCTTGGAAAGACAGCTGGCTTCTTTGCTCAAGTATAATTCCTTCTAAGATCTTAAGTACATAGTTGGGTGGCTAGCTTGGGCTGCTATCCATACTGTTGTAGGCAAACTCTGACTTTCAATGTTCTAACTTGCACAGTCTATCAAAGCTGGGAATTTGATCTGACTGAAGTCTTATGTTTCATCAGAAATGATTCCCTGGTGCCTGTGTGACTTACAAAGCTGGTGCATACTAAAGGGAGAAAAAGCAGTGAAGTAGAGAGAAGCATTTCCCTAAAGATTTAAAGAAAACAAATATTTCACTGTTTAAGACTCTACTGGAATTCAACATTGTGCAACAGATAACAATGAGAAAAGAATCAGAAGGGTAGCCGTGTTAGTCTGAATCTGCATAAACAACGTGAAGTCCTGTGGCACCTTATAGGCTAACAGATTTATTGGAGCATATTCTTTCATGGGCAAAGACCCACTTTGTCAGATGCATGTAGTAGAAATTCCAGAGGCAGGTATAAATATACAGGCACATGAAAAGAAAGGAGTACCAATCAAGAGTAAGGCTAGAGATAATGTCAGTTCAGTCAGGGAGGATGAGGCCCACAACTAGTAGCTGGTGTGGAGGTGTGAGCACCAACAGAGGAGAAACTGTAGTTGGCTAGCCATTCACAGTCTTTGTTTAATCCTAAAATGATAGCGTCAAATTTGCAAATTAATTGTAGCTCTGCAGTTTCTCTTTGAAGTCTGTTTTTGAAGTTTTTTTGTTGCAGGATGGCTACCGTTAAATCTGCTACTGTGCGTCCAGGGAGACTGAAGTGTTCTCCTACAGGTTTTTGTATGTTACCAGTCCTGATATTTGATTTGTGTCCATTTATTCTTTTACATAGGGACTGTCCAGTTTGTCCGATGTACATGGCAGAGGGGAATTGCTGGCACATGATGGCATATATTACATTGGTAGATGTGCTGGTGAATGAGCCCGTGATGGTGTGGCTGATGTACTTAGGTCCTGTGATGGTGTTGCTGGTGTAGATATGTGGGCAGAGATGGCACCGAGGTTTGCTACAGGGATGGTTCCTGAGTTAGAGTTACTGTGGTGCGGTGTATAGTTGCTGTTGAGAATTTGTTTTGGGTTAATGGGTTATCTGTGGGAGAGGACTGGCCTGCCTCCCAAGGTCTGCGAGAGTGAGGATCATTGTCCAGGATGGGTTATAAATCACTGATGATGCTTTGGAGAGGTTTTTGCTGGGGACTGTAGGTGATGGCCAGTGGTGTTCTGTTATTTTCTTTGTTGGGCCTGTTTCGTAGCAGGAGGCTTCTGGGTACATGCCTCTCTCCGTCAATTTGTTTCCTCACTTCCTCAGGTGGGTATTGTAGTTTTAAGAATGTTTGGTGAAGATCTTGTAGGTGTTTGTCTCTGTCTGAGGGGTTGGAGCAAATGCGGTTGTACTTTGATCCATTGTCCTCAGCCAAGCATTATGTGGTGAGGCCGGGATGAAAGCTAGAGGCATGTAGGTAAGTATAGCGGTCAGTAGGTTTTCTGTATAGGATGGTGCTTATGTGACTATCACTTATTCGCATTGTAGTGTCTAGGAACTGGATCTCTTGTGTATCAACCTTATGAAAAAATCCATCAACCTTAAAACTACTATAGCTGCCAGGGTGGAGATGTAAAGAAGGAAGAAAGAGAAAAGGCAGGATGTGGAAGCAGAGAGGTAGCTTTCCCCTCCCTCTTACCCAAAGACTAAAAAAGGAGGAGAAAACCCTGTAAATAAACTGCACCATCATTACTGAATCCAGTGGCAACAGTGGCAATGGTAAATAATGCTTACCATTTCCAAGATAGTATTGATCTTTGTGCTAAGTGTACACTATGTTGACTAGAATGCCCAAAATATTAATTACCTACAATAAAACTGTATATACTTCTACATTAAAATGGAAATACAAAGTTTCACGCGGAAAACCAGGGTATGCTGCAAACAGTGAGCTGAGAAACTCTAGGGAATACGAAGTAAAAAATATAAAAAGTAAAAAGTAAAAACAATTGGAAACCCCATTTAAGTATTTCTATATCTAGTTGATAACCTTATGTGGAATGCCAGAATAATTTACTGTTTTGATTACTCATTAGGTGCTTCATTATCATGAAATAACAGGTTTACCTGACAAGAAACCACTTCTACTTGTTGTTTACAGAGAAAGACAAGAATTTGATTGCCATATTGTGCAGGATGAGGCATGGTTTGCTGAAAAATGTATTTTTTTAGTTTTTGAACATGACTCCAACCCCCTACAAAACAAAAACCAAAAATGCGTTGTCAAAAGCGAACAGAAGTCCTGATCCTTCAAGCATTTACTCACATGCTTAATTCATGTGATTACTCACAATGAAGTCAATACAGCTAGCTATATGAAGAGATGTGTAAGAACTTGGAACTTTAAGCTTCCGCATTGCCATTGGAAGCTTAGGCTGTGTTTCTGTTGGAGGAACCTGTGAGTTTAGGCATTGCAGAAGTGCTGCCTGTTCATGGTGCCCTAATGTCCAGCAACCCACTGATTGGCTCATGCCAGTTTATGAACCAGGAAGTCACCCTGTGAATCATACTCAGCAATGATGCAGACCATCTGCTTGCCTCCACTCCTAGCCTTGCCTTCCAAGTGATGCTAGACTCTAGATTCTGACTCTGGTTCATGCGCAGTTCTACTGCTTGCCCAATGAGGCATGAACACTGTGAATGCAGTTCATTACTATTCATTTGTAATTTAATCATTCCATTAGCTCAACTTTAATTTTCATATCAAGAGGCAAACACACTCCATTTAATATATTCTGACCAAAGAGTAAGTGTAAAAATGTGGATATTCGGGAGAAGGACAATGAGAGGGTTCGTAGTTGCACAGTAAGACAAAAATCAGGTTGTCTGATTACCATAATTCTAACTCACAGGTTGTGTTACAGTAGATATATTAATGGCAGAAATAGTCTTGACCCTGGAAAACATTCCTGTTCTCCTGGAGTTTGGTGACAAGTATTTTCATTGACATTGTGGCTCTAATTAGTACTTTAGAAGTGAAGTGTGCGCAACTGTTTGAACGTGAAGATAATTTGAAACTGAATGCTTCCCTAGGGTTCTGACAGTGCTTTGAGCTATAATCAGTCAACTGGAAGGCAGGAGGTGTTTATAAGTAACGTGACTATGCTTTTTCTAGGCAAATGGGAATAGAGTCTTCTAGCGGAGAAAACTAGCTGAGATCCTATCTCCAGTGGTATAGTTCTGAATGTCAGGAAGCCAGAGGTTTGGAAAGGCATGCACTCTGCATATACGGTGTAGCAGGCAACAAACTGTGGTATTGGGGAGGATGAGGAGGAGCAGGCCTGGTGAAGAACCATTGGCCATATCCCATGTTCCAATTGCTTCTAGCTGCAGAATTAATTCCCTCATCCTGCCTCAAAGGGAGATATGCTTTGAAATAACCTATGTCTGTTTCTTCTCTATTTTTCACACAAAAAATAAATCTGTAATTGCACAGTTTTAAAGGTTAATTTTAGAAGATAAGCACAGTACAGTGATTGGTATGAATATTTGCCTCTCAGGATATGTATACATTGGAGCTGGAAGGTAAAATTTCAAGATTGAGGGGACAATCAAAGCTTAAGTAGATAAGTACTAGCATGCTACACCAAAAGAAGTGCATGTATGGCCAGGTGAGCAGCTAGCAACCTGAATACAGTCTCATCCAGACCCTAAAACTTACAGCAACTAGACTCATGCTGCTATGGTTACACTTTTAATTTTAGTACTCTAGCTTAATCAGAGTTATCCCTCTGTGGAATCAGAGTCACATCATTGGCCTCCTATGGTGCCCCTTATGGGTTGTAAAAAGGACCTAGACTTAACAAGATTCTGGTCTTCAGTATCCAGGCAGTCACTATTTAGTCCTGTTGTGAGAGAGCTCTCTGCCTAGGTCTGTGGAAGTCCATTTTCTGAGATTTGTCAAAGTTCAAAAGGATAGTTAAATACCAAATAAATGCACATAAGGTGGTGGTAGGAGTCACTGAAGAGTCATTGGCTTGTTCAGTAACCATAAATAAGTCCTATTACTAATTTAAGTGCTGATTCAACATCAGGTCATGACTTTTCTTTCCTTAGGACTGAGGTCAACAGACATTGGGCATCTGATCAGTTCTGGCATTCCACCAGTGCCTCTCCATGAGGTGAGGACTAAGGACCTCTTCCTTCTCCAGCCTGCCACTAATTGAGCTGGACTCTTGCCTTTTAGGGCCTGCCTCCAGGGTTGAGGTGTTCTACAGCTGAGGGTGTTCTCCCAGCATATGTTCTCACCAGAAGAGGCCCTAGACAAGGTGCTGGAAACTGGCGCCCTAGGAGAAACATGCGATTGGCGCACGATCGGTACCCCCACCTCAAAGCCCTCAATGGCCGTTTATCTTGGTGCCTTAGGCGACCACCTAGTTCGCCTGTATTGACAGGCCTCCACTGGTTCTCACCTTTGCCTGGCTGGTTAGTGGTCGGTACACCATGTCACACTGCTATTTTGCCCATAACATTCAGACTATGAGCTCGTTCTTGCATAACCCTCGTAGATGACCTTGGAACATGTCTTTATGGTTAACAGGGGACCGGGGTATGAAATTTATCCTAGTGCTCAAAACTTCAATTTTCCATACTGATGTAGTGGATGGATGACATGTTAGATGTCAAAACAGATCATTAAAGCTCAATCAGCAACATCAAACTGTACTACAAATATCAAATTCCATGTTTCCAATATAATATAATGATCTCTGGAAATGATAGTGTGAGGAATGGCATTTTATTTGGAGGCTGCAACTGAGAAAAAATATCAAGGCTAAAGTAAACAGTAAACTAGTATCATTTGTAGGGAAGGGGTTTTGTGCCTGAAATATAGACATTAGTTTAGAAAAGGATTCTCTCTCTCATCTCTGATGGAACTCGATCAAACTGTTTATTAAAAACTGATTTAAATGTGGGATTTAAGAAATGAGTATTTAGAAATGAACTAAGGCTAATGAACTAATTTTTATTATATGATATCACCCTTATTTATGTTAGACAGATAAATCAAAGGATTATACAATTATTTTTAATAGGCAGTCTCAAGTAAGTGTGCCATATAGTACAATTTTAGTAAAGGATATATAAAAACATTCTAGAGATAAACCCTTCTCAGTCACCAGTTGATTAACATATGCTATAGTTGAAACTTGAATAAAACAACATAAGTCAAGATTCAAAGGCAATTAGTTTAACTATTTTATACTATTTTACCAAATAGCTACAAAAAGATGTACAAATATGAAAATTTGATATTTTAACCAACTACTAGACCAAAAACAGGAGTTCAAATTTGCAAACAGAAAGGCTCAGACCCCTTGCCCAGTAAAGTACCTATTCATGTTCTTAACTGTAAGATATTAGTAGGCTTATTGGAACTATATATGTGCTTTATAGTCAGACTTATGAGTTATTGCTGGAGGAGGGCTCAATTTCCATAATTCTAGTCAGATAAAATTCTTATTTTAATAGGCATTTTGTAAGGACTGCAGAATTAGCAAGATTATGTAGCATTTAGGGCCCAATATTATGAAATTCTCTGTATCTTCAAAGATGGAAATAATCATGGCTAATTCTAGGCCTTGTGAGTTAAATGAGAAATTCCTCTCTGGAATCAATGGAAACAAAAATCAGATACTTAGTCTTTAATATCCAATCACTTGCTATTTGGAATGTAAAACTCGAAATGATTTAAAATTCTCGGTATAACTCATGGAAAACAAGTTAGATAAGCTAAATAAAAATTAATAGCTATATATTTTTTCATACTGAACCCAGATTTGATGTACTGATTGACTAAAGGCCAAAGCCATTGCCTTATGTCTTTTGCAGTCTCTTACTATAGCCTTAACGTTTCCCCATAATATTCTGATAGCTTTCAATTTTGCTTTTATTGCATTTTTGTGCTATGTTTGGTCTATCCAGGGAACCAACAGGACTGCTGGGCCCCTGAACAATGTGTGTGCAGGGAGGACAGCTCTGCACTGCCAGAAGGGGCTAGGCCTTGGACTGAGGGAGTGGGGCTGGGACAGCCATCCCTCAGTACAGTCCAGATGGCCCAGTGCCCCCCACTCATCTATCACCCATTTTGTATGTGTGCAACTGATTGTTCTATCCTAGGTCTAGTACTTTTCATTTGTTCTTACTGAATATCATTCTATTTATCTCAGGCCATTTCCCCTATTTGTCCAGATTATTTTGAACTAGCAGAAATATCCAGCATCTCCTGGGGGAAAAAATTGTAAAAGGTGTGATGAACGAACTACATCAATTACATTAACATAGCATATTTTATTGGAAATACTTTGATATGTTACTTTAAGAAATTAACATAGCTAGTGATGTGCTTACAAAACAACAAATCCCATAGAGTCTCTTTTCTCAATCCCCACAAATCAGGAAGGCCCATTTTCCCTTAAAGACACTATACCAACCAATGCCTGCAACCTCCTTGCCAGAAGCCCTGATAAATGAAGAGGATGTCTCCTGGGGCTCTGCAGCAGCAGCAAACCACTGCTCCCGAAGTAGCCACTCCCCGAGTGTCTTTAGTGCATGCTCCATGGGGTAACCTGAATGGACTTCCCTAGAGGCAGCTGGACCGGTTGCATTGATCAGACAAAGCGAAACACCTTCAGACCATGTGCAATTAGTCATATTTAGATGACCAGAACATGCAGCACCTAAACGTATCTGTTCTAATGAGAATAGGCTGTTCTGAGTGTACCGTGTTCCCCTCAGGATCCTCGGTGCTCAAAATCTTGTCCTTCTACCCACCTCTTTGTACTGTGAGCTGAATCCTGCAAAGCATGTAATGTTCGTGGCACTTGCTGATAATGCACACAGCCCTGCCAGGAGAACGCACACAGCCCAAAGGAAGGTGAGTGGTGGGATGGCTCATCTGGGTGTGGGGGGAGGGAAGCAACATTAATTTCCAGAAGGGGTTCAGTCAGAGCCCGGCTGCGTGAAGATGTTGAGAGGCTTCTCCCAGCCACAATTAGCAAGGCTAGACCCCAGCCAGCATCAGCCACATTTGGGTCTGTCCTGGAGACCTGCTGGTGCCCTCATAGAGGGGAGGTTGCTGATTCTCTGCCCCACTGCAGCCTCTTCCCCATGGGCTCTCTCTTGATGGTGCTGCAGGTGCCCACATGTTTTATTCTCTAGGTTCTCATAGTTGCAGTTTGTGACAAGCTTAACAGAAGAGTCCAGCTTATGATCAGGCTCTACTAAAAGCTAATTATCAGTGGGCCCAACTGGGCTCTGGGGGAACCAATTTTGAGATATAACCAATCCAGTGATTTAAGTTAGGAAATCAGGAGTTTCTGTGCAAAATGTTGTGTTTCTATGATCAGGCACTACTAAAAGCTAATTAACATTGGGCCCAATTGAGGCTCTGGAGGAACCAGGGGAACTGATGTTGAGATATAACCATTCCAGTTATTTAAGTTAGGAAATCAGTAGGAAATCAGTTGGTGTTTCTAGCTCTTACTTTTTCAGAGATCTTTCAGGACAAACAAACAAACAAACAAAGACACAGACAGACAAACAAACTTTCAGAAATATTTATAAGATTATAACCCTATCCTCCAAGCACTTGCAACCTCTCCTAGTTCGGTATCATGTGCAAA
Source organism: Pelodiscus sinensis (assembly GCF_052426305.1). Taxonomy (NCBI): domain Eukaryota; kingdom Metazoa; phylum Chordata; order Testudines; family Trionychidae; genus Pelodiscus; species Pelodiscus sinensis. The sequence goes on from NC_143053.1 coordinate 93,463,958, forward strand.
CTTTATGAGTATGTACTATGCCATCATTTAAAACATTGATGAAGATATTGGACAGAACTTGTCCCAGAACTGATCCCAGCAGAACCCCATTCATTTTGCCCTTCCAGAAAGATAGTGAACCATTGAAAACTATTCTCTGAGAACTACTGTCTGGGAATGGTTATCCAACTAGCTATGTACCCATCTAACAGTAGTTCCATAGAGAATGTATTTCCCTAGTTTTGTTAATGAGAATGTCATGCAAGACAGAAAAGTTTTACTCAACTCTAGGTATACCACATGTACCACTTCCCCCAATCCACAAGACTTATCCTCACGACAAAATCTATCAGGTTGGTTTGACAAGATTTGTTCTTTGCAAAGCAATGCTGACTGTTACTTATCACCTTATTATCTTCCACGTTTGCAAACTGATTCCTTAATTATTTGCTCCATTATCTTTGTAAATAAGTTCTACTTCAGATGCCTCCCTTTGTAGACAATCTACAACCAATCCTGGAAAATGATTCCTCACTCTCACAGGCCTTAGGAAGCATGCCAGTCCTCACCTACAGACATTACCCCAACCTGAAACAAACAGTAACCAGAAGCCATAAAATGTACCACAAAAACATTTACCCAAGAACTTATCCCTGCGACAAATCTCATTTCCAACTTTGTCCACGTATCTGTACAAGCAACACCATCACAGGACCTAACCACATAAACCACGACATCAGAGACTCATCCACCTGCACATCCACTAACATGATATATGACATCAAGTGCCAGCACTGCCCCTTTGCTATATATATATATATATATATATATATATATATATTGGCCAAACTGGCCAATCTCTACATCACAGAATAAATGGACATATATCCAACATCAGGAATGGTGACACACATAAATATGTACGGGAACACTTTAACCTCCCTGACCATTCAGTAAAGGATTTGAAAGTAGCCATTCTTCCATAAAAGAATTTAATAAACTGGTTACAAAGGGAAACATATGAAATGAAACTCGTTTCCAAATTCAACACTCTCAATTTAGGATTGACTAAGGATCTCAACTGGTTAATACACTACTAAGGCAATTTACCCTCTCTGAAGAGTCACATCTCCAATCCAAATGCTATGAATGAGCCACTTCTACTCTGATTTGATTAGCTTCATTAACACAAGCAGCTTCTTCCTTATATATACTCCTGCTTCTGTAACTTCCACTCCAATTCATCTGATAAAGTTGGTTTTACCCATGAAAGCTTATTCCCTAACAAATTTGTGAGTATCTTAGGTGCCACAGGACTCCTCGGTTTTTGTGCAAAATTACATTGAAACTATAATCAACCAAAAACAAGAATACAGACAGCCACTCTGGGAGGACTACACCATGAATAACAGAGAGGCAAAAAAGGAGTGCTGGCAAATGAGATTTTATGAACAAAAAGTTAACCTATATTTAGTAATTCCTAATTTTATATTTTATTCTATTTTTATAGTTGTATTTAGAGGAAGGGTGGCATTAAAGTTAAGATACAAGACTGAGTATCAGGAGCCTAGGCTTCATTTCCAACTTTATCAAAGACTTCCTGTATGGCCTTGGGCAAGTCTCCCCATGCCTCAGTTCCCCATTTGTAAAATGGAGATATTACTTCCTTTCTCCAGTCCTTTTTTATACCGTGGCTATTTAGAGAGAATAATCTCTTAGTGAGACATTTTCTTATTATGAACCTCTAATATCAATTATTTTGAGTGACATTCATCTTAATAAATAGTTATTTTCAAATTAACAGCTGTATCAAAACCTCCATGGTTCCCAAAAGTATTTATTTTTCACTGTTTTTGTTTAATAGCCTTCAGTTTATTGCAAATGGAACTTTTAGAGTTTGCATCATGATCAACAAGATTTTGTCATAGATATTCTATACTCTTAACAGGCTTGGCCCTTACCCTTCAAAGCTGATCCAGGCATACACCGCAGGAAGAACTTGACTCATTTCACAGGAGCTTTGCAGAGGTACAGGAGTCTACTTCCGAAATGGACAAGCTATCAAGATTGGGGACAAGTATCAGAGGGGTAGCCGTGTTAGTCTGAATCTGCAAAAGCGACGAGGAGTCCTGTGGCACCTTATAGACTAACTGAAGTGTAGGAGCATAAGCTTTCGTGGGCAAAGACCTTGACAGGACTCCTCGTCAAGATTGGGGAGGGGACTAAGTATTGTATAAGAGTATTGTTCCTTCGAATTCTGCTGTTTATGTATTATTTTCATGACGCTGCCCTCTATTACACTGAACACGTTTCAAAACACTTATATAAATGAAACTCATGGGAGAAGATGATAGTAAAAACAGGAAAGTTCTGGAGAAGGTCAACAGAAATGTTCAGAAACATGGAACATCCAGCTGATGAAAAACGAAGTATGTATTACACGAACAGGGGGGCTCCTAAATACTTTCTTATGTAATACATGAACAATGAAATGAAGGGTGGACAAAATATAATATCCTTAATCCATTTTAATTTTAACATAACTCACAATTACCCTATGGAACTGGCTGGTATGAGGAAAAAGTAGGGTTCAGAAAAGGAGTAGACATTAACAGGGAAAATTAAATTTAAACACAGTAAATTCCCTATTTCAGACAAAAACATACATGGGCTGTCGGCTCTTCTGTTGAGGACATAAGCCAACTAATAGTTTGCCTGGGGTTAGGAAGGAACTTCCCCCACAAGTAAGTTACTACATAAATCCACTGCGGGGAGGACACCATTTAATATTTATTAATTTTAAATATGCCTATTACTGTATCTTGGGACACATTTAGATATTATAAAATTAAAACAAATTGGACCAAGGTTCCAAAAAGAAATGTTTACATAAACAAGCAAACTTAAATCTCAACAGATTTCAATCTTAATAGATGTTTCATAAAAAATGTCTCTCCTCTCAGCCAACTCCTGTATTGGTTCATTGATTCATAGCTAGAATCAATCTATTGGACTTTTAAATGTAACGATGGAAATAGATTTAAACAGAGGATTTTTTAAAAGCACATTGTACCAAAGATGTAGAAATATTAAGACTACAATTTGAATATTAAAAGATATTTCATTTTACTGGATTTTCATCTGGGTATTTAGCAGACACCATAAAAAGATGCTTTTTTTGTTTCATCAGTTATTTACTGGAAAAAAAAAATCATGTTTCAAATAAGTGTTTTCACATCTAGCCTCAGGTGCAGTTCTTTTACTTCTAGTGTTGCCTGGAATAAAGCAGATAGATTTAATTAGCCAAGACAAATTCAGGACAATTTCACAGTTGAATTTTGTGACCTTTGTGCTATTATGTTTCTCATTATTTTTCCTTCCAGCAATGATCATTTCCCCTGCATGTTTGTGCAGGGTTCTTCAGCAGTGGACTCGAGAAGCAAATTAAAAAGCCATAACTTCTTATGAAATCTGAGAACAAGGAGCATTTATTTCCTCCCTTAAAGATTAATGAGTATTATTAAACTCTTAATTCATACTAAAGAACAATATGGAACATTTTAATAGAATTATAGTGGTGCTCATTTCTGTTCTTGTTAAGTAAGTGCCCAGTTCTGCAGTTACTGAAGCCAGTAGCATATCTCCCACTGCATTCAATGTCCACAAAATTGAGCCCCAGGTTTTGTTAGACAGTAAAATATCTATTGAGAATTTGTAACATGTTTGTTAAAGGAAAATCCAATATACTGTGGACTTGTATACAAATAGTATTAGAGAAGATACTGAGCTCCAAATCCAAAAACATTTGGGCTACGTCTAGACTGACATGATTTTCCGGAAATGCTTTTAACGGAAAAGTTTTCCGTTAAAAGCATTTTCGGAACAGAGCTTCTAGATTGGCACGGACACTTTTCTGCAAAAGCACTTGTGGCCAATCTAGATGTGCTTTTGTGCAAAAAAATCCCGATCACCATTTTCACGATTGGGGCTTTTTTGTGCAAAACAAATCTCAGCTGTCTACACTGGCCCTTTTGTGCAAAAGTTTTGTGCAAAAGGGACTTTTGCCCGAACGGGAGCAGCATAGTATTTCTGCAAAAAGCACTGAATTCTTACAGTAGGAAGCCAGTGCTTTTGTGGAAATTCAAGCGGCCAGTGTAGACAGCTGGCAAGTTTTTCCGGAAAAGCAGCGGATTTTCTGGAAAAACTGGCCAGTCTAGACACAGCCTTGAAGTTTAGGATTTTGACCGCTCTCTATAGTAGCCTAAATCAAAATGCCAGATCCAGGTCTTATTACATCTCTCTTGGGGGTATGTATTATGATACAGGGTTTAGTTACACAATCACCCCCTCCCCCCCAAAGTCCAGTCTCATTTAGTGAAAAGACAGGAAGTTATTAAATATTTTGTTTTATTCCACTGTTTAATGTGTGGGCCCAGGTCTTATTTACTAAACATAATTCAAGTTCTGACTGAATACAGAATTATTCATTCTCATTACCCCCTTCTACATCGGGATGGATTTCTGCAGCAGCAGAAGGCACACCCCTGACCCAAAGGCCAGCTTTTTGCCAACTGTCAAGTTGTTCCAAAACATGAAATAGTACTGCATCCCAAAGAAACATTTCAGAACTATTTTAACATTTCAAACCAATGTAATGTGCCATAGCCTTATTCTCAGAAATGGGTGACTCATTCTGGGTGACATTTCCAGAACTGTTCATTCCAGGGCAGGCAACTGGCCTAGAAAATTCAACACAAGCATTAAAAGCTTGGCATAATTGTGATCTGGCAACTTGATCTCCTAATGGAAAGTGTCAGGCAATTTGAATAAAAGGCAGTACTACCAGATCTTGCTACAAATTAGCACATACCAAATCTGATGTGTAAAATCTGTCATGACAGTTTAGCAGTTAGGAAGATTTAGACTATTTTTTTAGGAGGAATGAGAGAACACAGATTTAAGATACAGCAGAGCAGGGTAAGTTTATTCATTAGCAATGGAACCAAATCAAAATCCCTGATTCAGGGTTGATTCAGAATTTGCAGTTTAAATTTATCATAAGAACGGCCGTACTGGGTCAGACCAAAGGTCCATCTAGCCCAGTATCCTGTCTACCGACAGTGGCCAGCACCAGGTGCCCCCAGAGAGGGTGGACCGAAGACATCAAGTGATTTGTCTCCTGCCATCCCTCTCCAGCCTCTGACAGAGGCCAAGGACACCATTTTATCCCCTGGCTAATAGCCTTTTATAGACCTAACCTCCATGAAATTATCTAGCTTCTCTTTAAACTCTATTATAGTCCTAGCCTTCACAGCCTCCTCTGGCAAGGAGTTCCACAGGTTGACTACACGCTGTGTGAAGAAGAACTTTCTTTTATTAGTTTTAAACCTGATCCCCATTAATTTCATTTGGTGTCATCTAGTTCTTCTATTTAGGGAACTAATAGATAACTTTTCTTTATCGGCCCTCTCCACACCACTCATGATTTTATAGACCTCTATCATATCGCCCCTCAGTCTCCTCTTTTCTAAACTGAAAAGTCCCAGTCGCTTTAACCTCTCCTCATATGGGACCCGTTCCAAACCCCTAATCATTTTAGTTGCCCTTTTCTGAACCCTTTCCAAGGCCAAAATATCTTTTTTGAGGTGAGACCACCACCTCTGTACACAGTATTCAAGATGTGGGCGTACCATAGCTTTATACAGGGACAGTAAGATATTCTGGGTCTTATTTTCTATCCCTTTCCTAATAATTCCTAGCATCCTATTTGCCTTTTTGACCGCTGCTGCACACTGCGTGGAAGTTCTCAGAGAACTGTCCACGATAACTCCAAAATCTCTTTCCTGATTTGTCCTAGCCAAATTAGCCCCTATCATACTGTACGTATAGTTGGGGTTATTTTTCCCGGTTGTGCATTACTTTACACTTATCCACATTAAATTTAATTTGCTATTTTGTTGCCCAATCACTCAGTTTGGTGAGATCTTCTTGGAGTCCCTCACAGTCTGCTTCTGTCTTGACTATCCTAAACAGTTTTGTATCATCTGCAAACTTTACTACCTCACTGCTTACCCCTTTCTCCAGATCATTTATGAATAAGTTGAAAAGGATTGGTCCCAGGACTGACCCTTGGGGTACACCATTAGTTACCCCTCTCCAATCTGAAAATTTACCATTTATTCCTACCCTTTGTTTCCTGTCTTTTAACCAGTTCTCAATCCAAGAAAGGACCTTCCCTCTTATCCCATGACCATGTAATTTACACAAGAGCCTTTGGTGAAGGACCTTGTCAAATGCTTTCTGAAAATCCAAGTATACTATATCTACTGGATCCCCCTCGTCTGCATGTTTGTTAACCCCTTCAAAGAACTCTAACAGATTAGTAAGACAGGATTTCCCTTTACAGAAACCATGTTGACTTTTGTCCAATAAATTATGTTCTTCTACATGCTTCACAATTTTATTCTTTACTATTGTTTTGACTAATTTGCCCGGTACTGAAGTTAGACTTACCGGTCTGTAATTGCCAGGATCGCCTCTAGAGCCCGTTTTAAATATTGGTGTCACGTTGGCTACCTTCCAGTCATTAGGTATAGAAGCCGATTTAAAGGATAGGTTACAAACCACAGATAATAGTTCAGCAGTTTCCCATTTGAGTTCTTTTAGAATCCTTGGATGAATGCCATCCGGTCCCGGAGATTTGTTAACATTAAGTTTTTCTATTTGTTCCAAAACCTCCTCTAATGAGACTTCAATCCGGGACAGTTCCTCAGATTCATCACCCACAAAGGACGGTGCAGATTCAGGAATCTCCCCAACGTCCTCAGCCATGAAGACTGAAGCAAAGAAATAATTTAGTTTCTCCGCAATGGCTTTATCGTCCTTGATTGCTCCTTTTATAGCTCGATCATCTAGGGGACCCACAGGTTTTTTAGCAGGCTTCCTGCTTCTAATGTACTTAAAAAACATTTTATTTCTTTTTGAGTTTTTGGCTAGCTGTTCCTCAAAATCTTTTTTTGCTTTTCTTATTACATTTTTACACTTGATTTGACAGTGTTTATGTTCCTTTCTATTTATCTCACTAGGATTGGACTTCCACTTCTTAAAAGATACCTTTTTGTCCCTCACTGCTTCTTTTACATGGTGGTTAAGCCACGGTGACTCTTTTTTAGGTCTTTTGCTATGTTTTTTAATTTGGGGTATACATTTAAGTTGGGCCTCTATTATGTTGTCTTTGAAAAGTTTCCATGCAGCTTTCAGGGATTTGGCTCTAGTCACTGTTCCTTTTAATTTCTGTTTAACTAACCTCCTCATTTTTGTGTAACTCCCCTTTTTGAAACTAAATGCCAGGGTGCTGGACTGCTGAGGTGTTCTTCCCACCACAGGAATGTTGAATGTTATTATATTATGGTCACTATTCCCAAGCGGTCCGGTAACGGTTATATCCTGGACCTGATCCTGCACTCCACTCAGTACTAAATTGAGAATTGCCTCTCCCCTTGTGGGTTCCTGCACTAGCTGCTCCAAGAAGCAGTCATTTAAGCCATTGAGAATTTTTATCTCCGCTTCTCTTCCTGAGGTGACATGTATCCAGTCAATATGGGGGTAATTAAAAAACCCCATTATTATAGAGTTCTTTATTTTGGTAGCCTCTCTAATCTCCCTCAGCATTTCAATGTCAGTATCGCTGTCCTGGTCAGGTGGTCAGTAGTATATCCCTACTGCTAATTTCTTCTTATTGGAGCATGGAATTACTATCCATAGCGATTCTATTGAACATGTTGATTCACTTACTATTTTTATTTCATTTGATTCGACATTATGTTTCACATACAGTGCCACTCCGCCACCCACCCGGCCTGCTCTATCCTTTCTATATATTTTATATCCCGGTATGATTGTGTCCCACAGATTTTCCTCATTCCACCAGGTTTCAGTGATGCTTATTATGTCAATCTCCTCCTTTAATACGAGGTACTCTAGTTCACCCATCTTATTAGTCAGACTCCTAGCATTTGTGTACAAGCACTTTAGAAATTTGCCACTGGTTATTTGTCTGCCCTTCCCTGATGCATTGGATTCCTTTGTATGCGGTTGTTTGTCTGCTCTGGCTCATGGTTTGCCCTCTCCCCTCCTCTCTTTCTGACTACAGCTTAGAGAATCTCTATCAATGGATTCTCCTCTAAGAGAAGTCTCCCTCCGATTTACGTGCATCTCCGCACCAATCGGCTTTCCCCCATCTCTTACTTTAAAAACTGCTCTACGACCTTTTTAATGTTTAGTGCCAGCAGTCTGGTTCCACCCTGGTTTAGGTGGAGCCCATCCTTCCTGTATAGGCTTCCCCTCTCCCAAAAGTGTCCCCAGTTCCTAATAAATCTAAACCCCTCTTCCCTACACCATCGTCTCATCTATGCTTTGAGACTCTGAAGCTCCGCCTGCCTAGCTGGCCCTATGCGTGGAACTGGAAGCATTTCCGAGAATTCCACCATAGAGGTCCTGGATTTCAGTCTCTTTCCTAGCAGCATAAATTTGGCCTTCAGGACATCTCTCCTACCCTTCCCTATGTCATTGGTACCTACATGTACCACGACCACCGGCTCCTCCCCAGCACTACACATAAGTCTTTCTAGATGCCTCGAGAGATCTGCAACCTTCGCACCAGGCAGGCAAGTGACCATACGGTTCTCCCGGTCATCACAAACCCAACTATCAATGTTTCTAACGATCAAATCACCCACTACTAACACCTGCCTCTTCCTAACTGGCATTCCCTCTCCTTCAGAGGTATCCTCTGTGCGAGAGGATACCGCAACATCCTCTGGGAGGAGGGTCCCAACTACGGGATGGTTTCCCTCTGCTCCCATTGAATGCTCTGTTCCCTTGAGACTCTCATCCTCCTTAAGAGCACTGGGGCTCTCAGACTGGAGGTGGGACAGTACTACAGTGTCCCGGAAAAGTCTCATCAACTCCGTTTCTGAGGGCCAGGAGCTCCTTGCAACAGGCGCACACATACGACACCCGCCCACAGGGCAGGTAATCATACATGTTACACTCGACGCAATAAACAGGATAGCCCACACTCTGCTGCTGGGCTTTGGTCTCCATTTTTCTAATGAATAAGTTTAGGTATAAACTGGGATTCTTTTTAAACCTCTGGAGTATTGATTATTTTAAGAGTTATGTTTTAAAGAAGGTCAGAAGTCACTAGTGCCCTCTAAACTCCCTCTCCAAACTCTCCTGTTAGCTGTTCCTGGTCGCACTCTCCCTGGTCGCTGAGTCACAGGCTTATATAGCTCTGGTAGCCCCTCCCCCTGACTGAGGCTCAGCCAATTAACAGAGGCTTCTAGATCTCAAACCTTTTAGAAGCTCCTTCAAACAAACAAACAAACAAACAAACACAAGCTCAGCACACTGCAAATAACTCCCCCACACACATTCCAGACAGCCACTTACCACAAGGGTCCCGAATCTGTAGTGCGAATCCTGAAATAAAGGATTCAAGAGATCTTTTTCATCTGGAGTTTGGACTGCTTCTTTTTTGATAATTAGTGTTCATCTCTAAGGAGTTGGTTCAATTCCATCATTACTGCCTACATAGCCATCCTGCTCAATGTGTTAATGAAAGCTATCGAGCTACCAAAGGGCTACAACCTTTGGTAACAGAACTCACAAGGAAATTGTAGGAAAAGACTTTCTGCTTCTCACCAATTGCTCTTGTATTTATCACATCTGCAACACATTAATATTTCTATGAACATGGGATCAGTCTGTTATTCAAAATCATTCTTATTAGTCAATGCCTATGCCATTCCGAGTCATCTTTGAGATAAAGGCTGAAGCAATGCATTTGTAGTTTAGATGAAACCCACATTTACTGTTCAACAGAACCAAGTCTATATCTTTACATATCACTTGTTTAAGTATTGGATCTTTGATCAATTGCATAATGTTGGACTATGTTCTTGCCCTCTCTCTCTCTCTCTCCCTCCCTCCCAGACTTTCTTTTAACTGAACATCACAAACATCATTCTAGGACATTTTATCTTACTTTCATAGAATACCAGAAGTGGAAGGGACCTCAAGAGATCATTAAGTTCACTTCCCTGCCCTCACACCAGGACAAAGCATGATCTAGAGCATCCCTGACAGATGTCTATCTAATGTGCTCTTAAATGTCTTCAGAGGTGGAGATTCCACAACCTCCCTAGGCAATTTATTCCAGTTTTTAACTACCCTGACAATTAGGAAGCTTTTCCTGATGTCCTACCTTAACCTCCCCTGCTGCAATTTAAGCCTACCTCATTTCCATTAGCATTCACTATGTTAGGCATCATCGCCATCAATCTTCTTGGCAAAAACCAAAACAAAGAAGTCGTTAAGTAACAATGCCGTTTCCTGTTACTGTTTCTCCCACATCACTGAGGAATGGGCCTATTGTGTCCTGGTCTTCCTCTTGCTTGTAATGTATTTGTAGAATGTCTCTTTGTTACCCTTTATGTCTCTGGCTAGATTGAGCTCATTCTGTGCCTTCACCTTTCTAATCTTGCCCCGGCATATTTGCATTGTTTGCTTACATTCATCCTTTGTAATTTGACCTAATTTCCACTTTTTATATGACTCCTTTTTGATTTTTAGATCATGCAAAATCTCTTGGTTAAGTCAAGATGGTGTCTTACCATACTTTCCATCTTTCCTGTGCAGCAGTATAGCTTGCTTTTGGGCCCTTAATAATGTCTCTTTAAAAAACTGCCAACTTTCTTCAGTTGATTTTCCGTTTAGTCCTGCTTTCCATGGGACTTTACCTATACCAGCATTCTGAGTTTACTAAAATCTGCCTCCCTGAAATACACTGTCTCTGTTTTGCGGTTCTCCCTTCTATCATTCTTTAGAATCATGTGCTCTAGGATTTCATGATCACTTTCACCCAAGCAGCCTTCCACTTCCAAATTTTCAACCATTTCCTCCCTAATTTGCTAAAGGACAGAAAGTCAAAATATGATGGTTGTCTCATTTCTTCTGACAAACAGAAATAGCAGTGGATTAATGATCCTTAGAGAAATCTTCTATGCTTCTTTCTGAAGAAAATAAATGATAGACATATTTGGTGCACATACTCAGAGTATCAACCCAGACACTCCCACATACAGCTGTCAAGAGGAAACAAACTAGTGAGAGAAAATAAGGGCATTCAAGAGAAATGTCAACCTTCTTTACAGGGGTGGCAGAATGGTCTCTCTCAATACCTTTAAGCAAATGGAGGCAGCAAAAAAATCACAAGGAGGAATGGAGGAGGCAGTTTTCTGCCCTTTGAGCTAGCATAGTCATGGGAAGGATGTAAAAATATAATTCTTCGAGTTTTTACAATAGGTGCAAATGGTAGTGAGGGAAGTTTTGCCTCCTCATAGTGTTCCTCTAGTCAGTCAGAAGTTTCTGAATTTCTGAGGCGCTAACTATCATAGACCACAAGCTATATGTAAATCTAAGACATTCATATGGAGGCTCCTCTATTTTGTGCCACTCTTTGGAAACCGTATACTCATTTTAATCTGTACCCTGGCAGCACATTTTCATCAAAGACATGCTACCAATGCTCCACTCTTGGTTCTGATGGCCCCTGCAAGTGCAAAGCAGAAACCCACCAGAAACACCAGAATTTTGCAGAGGCATTTTGCCCTCACTTTTAGAAAGAGAGGATTTCAAAGTCAAGGTGCACCATCCCCTTAGGGAATAAGGAGGTGAGGTAGGGGGACCCAGACCCTCCCTCTCTACCGGGCCCTTCAGTAGTGGACACGCCCCACCACTAGCTCAGTGAGGAGTCTACCCAAAATACACTAAGCTACTCAGGGATCCAGTTCCCCACCCTAGGCCACTTCCTACTCTAACAGGATTGCTGGCATCTTCCCCACTTGCATCCTCTGGTTTGGGCCCTTCTGTTTACTTTCTCTGCAGGTTGGCCTCAGCTGAGACGTCCACCTGCTGCTACTTCTTCTCTGGGATGGAAGCCTTCCTGGCTGGTCCCTGCTCACCTGCAGGCACTCTGGCAGCACATCCTTTCTCCCCAGCCACCCACCCTCCAGGCTTTTATACCTGGGCTGTAGTCTGAGCATGTCCAGCGGGGTTGCCGGGGCAGGGCCTCTTCAGCCAGGTGGGCCTGATTAGACTCAGCTTAAACAGTGCAGGGCTGGCACTCCCCATCACATACCTTATAAAACTATAATAGTCATGTTTACCTTTGTTTCACCTCTGTGTTTGCTGAAATTACTTTGGCCTGGGATTAAATGGCCATTTCCTCAGAATAAGGTGTTTGAATTCAGATGTTGAAACTCAATGCTTCTAGATGTCACTAGGCCATTTCATGAAGCTTCCCAAAGAAGAAAAAAGAAGTGTGTCAAAACTCTTGGGCCAAATTCAAGTGCACATCTGTGTTCAATTTCACTGCTAGCATAGCCGATCTTGAGAGCATGTCCCCTGCATATGGGTATCCTTGGTTAACATAAAATAATTGTAGAAGCTCCATTGCCATCATTTCCTTTCAGTAAGTCTGACTAGAGCACCTTTACATTCTGGCAACTTCTGTCTCTGATGCCCATTCAGGCACTCAGGTAGGTATAAGCAAGGGTAGCTTCTCTAATTTCCATCAGGAAATAGACTGATATACAGCCTTCTTAGCTCTTCCACAGTCATCTCAGTCATAGACAAGAATCTAGAATTTTGTTACTTTCATGTATGTTTGGTCAGTTATTCTTATATTTGAATGCACCCTCTATTCTGTTAGAAAGCTTCACAAAAAGGAAGAAAACCACTTTAAAAAAGCTAAGGGAAAAGTGAGTGAGGATATGTAATGAAGGAAAAAAGCTGTAGCCACCTGTAGCTACAATGGTGAATACAGATAGTTTGGGCTGGAAAGTAGAAAAAAGTTCCTTCTAAAATCTACTTAACCAAAAAACTGGTAATTCTGTACTGTAGTGAGAAGCTGCACTACCCTAAGGCTACAGAGAAAGACACAGACATTTCTATTTTAACAGAACTATTTGAACATTCAAGTATTGCAGCTTACATATCCTGCTTCTTCTGAACAAACAGAGAAATCCTTTACCTTGTACCTATAGACAAGACACCATGGTAGGGAATGATCCAGCTGAAACAGAGACAAGGGAAAATGACAACCCTACATCTCTATGTAGTTACCATTCACCTTGTACCACTGAACCAGAAATGGAGAGATCATGTTTTGGTTACTGATACCAAAAGCCATCCCTCACATCTTTATTCACAGAGCCTAGATAGAATAAAGAGGTACAGGTTGAAACTCTTAATTGGGGTTCTCTGGCCTGGCAACATCCATGGTCTGGCACAGATGTTGCAGTGGGCTGCCTGCAGCAAGCTGGCAGCAGGGATGCCCAGCATGTGGCTGCCTGGTAGGACTAGATGCCATGGTAGCTGTGTGTGGTGTATCAGGAAGCCGCAGTGTGTGACATGCAACTGCCCAGTTGGTCTGGGAGCTGCAGCACATGACTACTCAGTGGATCTTGGAGTCACAACCCGCAGCTGACTGGTGGATCCCGGAGCTGCTGTGTATGGCTTCCCAGTGGGGCCTTCAGCCATGGCAGCGGTGGCTGGCTGACGAGTGGGGTCGGCCGGGCAGCAGGGACAGCAAGAGGTGGGGAGCTGGTTAACAGGCCAAGTGATGAGGCCAGAGGGGCCACTGACAGGAATCCATAAATGACCTCCTCTGGTCCAGCAAAATCCCTCATCCAGGACCTGTCAGGTCCTGAGGGTGATGGACCAGGGAGGTCAAACCTGTATACTTAAAGTACATCTACTGTTTCTATGCTAAAATTCCCACTGTTGAGCACAAAAATTAACCTCAGAGAAGATAATAACAAATTACAGAGAGAAGGTGGCTGGTAGATTCAATTTTAAATAAACTCAAATTTTAATATGTTACTTCCATAATTCAAAACCTTTGCCTGCTTAAGACTGTTGACTCTGTACTTAACTCTGTTGACTCTGCATAATTCCACTATTTGAATGAAATGTAATACAGGCTGAAACTTGCTCTCTGAGTGATGTTGTGATGCATTCACAACTTTTATATATTGCCTTTTAATGTGATTTTGATATTTGCTGGCCAGACATGAATGGAAACTCTAGTATATGAGTATATGAGTAAAGTTCAGAGTCCTCTAGCTTGGATGATTATATGGGAATACGGTCATATTTGAATTTCACTGTAGATGAGACAGCCTTGTGCTAAAAGTTTTCAAAGGTTTAAAAAGTTTATTTAAACTTAGTTTTCAAATGACAGCTGATTCCTTCAAACTACATGCTGTGTGTGCCCTCCAAGACTTCTTGTTTAATAGTTAAGGAATTTCTAATAAATGGTTTCATACATATAGTATTGTGAAATGACCACACATTGTGTGTCAGCAGGTAGAAAAATGGTTTTCGGAGCAGCTGTTCTTCATGTCTGAAATTTTAGAACAGAATCTGAGCTGGGCTAAAGCTACCTCCTGGAATTTAGCAGTTGTTACCCACCAGCTCTGTGATTCTTGGGAAACCAGAACATGGTCACCTGTCAGCCTTGTGCTCTTGGGGAGCCAGGGAGTGACATTCATGGAAAACCATTCCCCTCCCTCAGGCCTCTGCTAGAATCAAAGACAAAGCAATGAAAAGGCCAGGGAAGACACACCTAAACTGCTTCAGACCAGGGTGATATAATTAAGGAAACACCCCAGCCTCATTTGCATTAAAGATGGAACAGAGGGACATCTCATTAGCATACAGAATGGAGAGCAGCTCTTCCAAGGCAGGAACTGCAGTGAACTATGGGACACTGAAAGCAGAGAAGCACTGCCTGATGGGAAATCCCTGCTCTAGATGCTAAGGAACCTAGGCCTGCTCTCACCCAAATTAGTCATTATCAGACCAATTCTAGTAACGATCCTATTGACATCTAAAATACTGAAACTGCCTAGTTGCATTGTGAGCTAGTTCAAGGAACATCACCCATAACCAGGGGTGATCAGTCTCTATTGTCTCTCCTCTTTCTCTTTGAACTATCCCTATAAAAACTCCTCTCCTTGCCCCAAGAAAACTGTTCTGATACCTGGACTTAAACTGCATCAGTTCCATTGAGACTTCTTCATCTCCTGTCTGATCATGCTGGGGGCTCTGTCCTGCTTTTCTCCTGCCCTCTGGACCCCCGGCTACCATCATCATCTGGGAACCCCGATCAGTGCAAGCTCCATGGAGTGGTGAGGTCTCTCTCTCTCTCTCTCTCTTTCTCTCTCTCAACTATCTCTCTAAGCATAGCCTCCTGACCCTGCCCTGTGTAAACTGTTATATGGTTACCTAACGTTTGTAATCAGTTTCAATTTAGATTTAATATTGTAACTGTTTGATATCTATTCACTACTCAGAAATAAATCACTTTCATTGTTAAACTGGTCGCTTCTCTCTCTTTCTTTCTCTCTCTTTTGCTCACTCTTCCTTAAGGGGTGTTGTTTTGGCTTCCCCATTCGCTCTGCAACAACGCTTCTTGTACCCAAGCAAAAGCTCCCTGTAGTGCCTAAAATCCTGTGGGGTTTGCTCATCATGTGGTTTACCTGTGAATGACTGTGGTGTGAAAGTGGGGATAGGGGGTGCTGAACCTGGGGGCTTATGAGGATGGCAGCTTAAAGTGCTGTTTAATCCAGCTCACGGAGTCCAAAGGCACATGAGGGTGCAGTGTGGCATTGCTGTGAAACCCAGCCAGCTGAGTTCAGGGACATATGAGGGGGTCAGCTTGTGAGTGCTGAGTACCCAGTCCTCTCCGACGTGCTCTGTTAGTGGGTGTGAGTGTCTGTGTGTGTTGCCAAAGTGGTAAGAACCCCATCCTGAGGAACCTAGTTCCTGCAGGAGAGCTCCAGTGGGAGGGGGAATTGGCAGCAGGGAGAATTCAGCTCCATATGAGAGCCCAAGTAAGCACCAACAGCACACTGATAGAACTGTTAACCTTCCCCCAGTCCCATAAGGGTAACCCTGATAAATGAGCATACCCCAGAGTATTGGGCAAATCTGGTAACACAGTCCACCTGCAATCTAAGCAAGACCATGAAATAGCAAGAACATATTTTTTAAATTGTATCCGGCTCTGGTCAGGCGGCGCTGGGGCAGGCAGGATAAAGGGCCTACCTGCAGTAAGGTAGAGGGGCGGGTTCCCACATGGCCTAGTGGCTAGGGCTCCCGCCAAGGAGGACAGAGTCACAGGCTCAAGTCCCAGGTCCCCCAGGGTCAGGTCTGCTCTGGTCAGGCAGCACTGGGGCAGGCAGGATAAAGAGCCTACCCGTGGTAAGGTAGAGCGGCAGGTTCCCACATGGCCTAAAGGACAAGGAAAGATAACACCAAGTTACAGAAAAAAATGTGATGTTTAGAAAGTCTTAAATTATGGGAATTATTGTCATCCTCTGTAGGACAGAAAGCTAATGAGGTTAGAATAATTTAGTAACAAGTAAGGATAGGTAGTATATTTCAAGTGTGTGAACGACTAGTGTATATTATGTAGACAAGAGATCAATAATGTCATCCACAAAAGAAGCATAATTATCTGCTAGGATTGCACTACTGAAACAATGGTTTCTATAGAGAGTCCTTAAAAAGCAAAATTAAAAATACATACCTATGCATTTACGTGGGATTACTGATGTATATAATATCCGGCCAGCAAATTCATTGGAATCCATATTTCTAAAGCCATTTCTTAGTAATGTGTCTCAGTATGAACAACAAGAGATCAAGATAAGACAAAGGACTTTTTACATCAGAATTATAGGTCTGCCAACTAAGTAATAAAGCAATTAGGCTAGAAGAACAAGCTGCTTTTATGGTGGCGAGAGTGGGACCGTCTCTCAGCCCCCCCAAAAATATGCAATAAGACATACAGACATTAGCTAAGGTTGAGATTTAAATTCATATGAAAATTCTCATTTCAGGTCTCAGCAATCAGTTTAACTCTGCCCTTTTCCATAAATATATTTTGCATGATGTGCTACAAGTTTTGCACACAACACGAAAATACGCTGTACCCTACCGGCACTGCACTGGCACTCCTGTTACTAACACTACCGAACATTAATATCCTTTCAAGGAAAGGAATCACAATTCTCACCTTCTCTAAGTCAAGTTTTTCCTTTCCCCTCCTGGTTCCCCATACAAAGTACATTTTTATAATGCACTAACATGTGTGATTAAGTTCAGTACTTTTCCCCCCCCAGAGATAAAGTATATAATAGATCATTGTGAAACATTGCTGGAGTTGACTCACTGAGACGTTTTTGATCATTTCATCCTAGAAGCAGATTGGTAATTAATGAGGTCATGTGCACCAAACAATGCTTTTTTGGGTACTGGCTGAACTATTGTTTATTTAAGAGTGATTGTGTATGCCACACTAACGTTCATGTAGTTTTCTATCCCCAGTGTACTGGCTAGATCATCAAGGAAGGTTTGCCACTACCTTTTGTTTAAGAGATTGGCTTCTCCTGTACAGAAAATAGGGGATCATACTTTTTACATCTTGAGGCCTTGGATGTAGTCCACTCAGAAAAATCCGTCCAGGGGATTTGATATAATAGTCATACCTACTAGTGCCTCATGTTCAAGTACAGACTTGTTTGTAGCGATGTCACAAGAGAAACTTAGCTGACTAATCAGCAGTGTAACCAATCACTTTTTAAATACTGTATATTTTTGTTCTTGAACAAAAAGGTATCAAAATATAACTATGTTTTATATGGGATGTCAGTCACTTTCACTAAGAGAAGACTACTTCTTATAAAGTGACTTCACTACTGAACAGTAAAAAGGAAAAGCCATTAAAAGGGAAATACATATATTTTAGGAGAATCCCCACTACCCTATCTGAAGGTATGTTTGCATAATAAAAAAAAGGATGAAGGCTAAGAAATTGTTTATGATTAAAATATATATCTGCAAATAGATTAATTAGGATATACTTATTACAATGAATATAAAAACAATAATATTAGGACAAGTCAAATAAAGTGCCACTACTTGCAGTAATATGAATGATTTAGTTGTCCATTAATTCTTTCTTGTTCTGTGATTAATGAGACACATGCATAACACATTTAAAACTTGAAAAAAACCTCCTAACTCAAGATGAGCAGGAAGTCTTCAGTAAGCGCCATTAACGTCTGAAGATTCCAATTGTTCATTAAAAGGAAAAGTTGCTAAATAAAAGCCCTTCCAAGCATAAAAGAGTAATCTTTTCTTCCAAACCTACAGATAGGCAACATGAGTGTCTTTTCTGCAGGTCATCGCTAACCCCAACTGAAGATGAACGAAAACTTCCCAGTACAGTTTATACTGCAATCATGAATCCTTAGTGACAGCAGTGAAAATGATAACAATTGGTCAGTTTCAGTCTGTAGAATGAGCAGCTGTGGAAATCACAGAGAAAGCCTGTCCCCATAAACTTCCAAGAGGAAAAGGTAAAAGAGTGGAGATGATCACTGGCAGCAGGCAGAAAAACTGAAGAGATGGAGCAGAGGAGACATACGCTCCATCACAGCAATGAAGAGACTGAAAGGTCAAATTCCAAAACCAGAACCTTAACATACACACTCTCTTAGATATCCAAAAGGTTCCTGTGTAAGGATGCAGGAGGACAGAGGTCCTTCTACCTTTCCCAGCTCTCTGTCTCTGCTGGAGGAAGGTTTCAAATTTAACAGGAAACCCTAATACTGGTCTAATCCAGCCCTGGGCAAGATCCAGAGGAAGCACCATGGTAACAATTCAATTTTCCTAGGATCTGTTAGGCTTCTCCACTGGATATCATCACATAAGAGGACACCAATCTTCTGTATCAGTCTGTGGCTAATAAACTTAATCCTATGGCCATGGGGTGTAGTAAAAATGTAATCTGTACGTGTAAGTAAATGAGTAGGTGCTGAGCTCAGCAGCATAGAAAGGGAGAAAATGATGGGATATGTTAGATCATGGCACATTATATTTTGGTGTAGGAGAGAAGAAGAGAAAGAATGAGAGGAGATAGAGAACAAATGTAGGAAAGGTAAAGAGAAGGAACACAAGGGTGAAAAAAAATATGCACCTTGCTCAAGTACAAGAAAAAAAATTAAAAAAGGAATGAACCCAGAAAGGGAAACTGGTAGAATGGACTCTTATAATAAATAAAAATAAAAAGGAACATAATTAGTGAGGAGGGATGCTTAAATACTTCAAAAATAATGTGGGTGTGTTTTTCCCACCTTTGTCAAGTCATTGACAAACTAGTCAGTTTAACTCTGTCAGGGTATGTCTACACTACCACCCTAGTTCAAACTAGGGTGGTAATGTAGTCAGCCGGAGTTGCAAATGAAGCCCGGGATTTGAATTTCCCGGGCTTCATTTGCATCTTGCCGGGTGCCGCCATTTTTAAATGTCCGCTAGTTCGGACTCCGTGCCATGCAGCTACACGCGGCATGGACTAGGTAGTTCAGACTAGACTTCCTATTCTGAACTACCGTTACTCCTCGTTTCACGAGGAGTAACGGTAGTTCGGAATAGGAAGCCTAGTCCGAGCCATGTGTAGCCGCACGGCACGGAGTCCGAACTAGCGGACATTTAAAAATGGCGGCACCCGGCAAGATGCAAATGAAGCCCGGGAAATTCAAATCCCGGACTTCATTTGCAACTCCGGCTGACTACATTACTACCCTAGTTCGAACTAGGGTGGTAGTGTAGACATATCCTCACTGAAGCATATAGTTAACCCCATCTGATAACTCAGAATCACTGATCAAATGAGCCAATTTCATTTTTCCACCTCTCAAAAAGAAAGTTACATAAAACACACTAGATGGACGATTTATCATACAAGATCAAACAGATACTGAATAGTCTACAGACAAAATAAAAGCATTAAAAATGAAAACAAATAACCCTGTACGTTGTGGAAAGCAAGCAATTTGAGTTTTTTCCTCCCTTTTGCTTTGCTATATTCACTGTACTGAGTAAATTCTATTGCCATAGGTCTATATAAAGTACTATGCACGGTGTCTGAGTTTTCATATCCAATGATTCATGTTTTATATAATTTCATTTTAATTCAGTGTGAAAACATGTCTATTCTCTTCGAATAATCAGCCTAAAAGTATGGACTTCATAGACCGAACCCAATTGAAACAAATGAACTGAAAAAGCCTTGACAACCATCAAGTACACTATACATTTGAATGCAGGGATTTTACAAAGCTGAACCACCTTATTTTAGACTAAATCTTGCAGTCTTAGCTCAGGTAACACTTCAATTAAATGAATGTATAGGATAGAAGTCAATAATAGTTTTGTCTGAGCTAGGTATACAGAATTGGCCTCATAATATTCAGGATTTTAAAAGGCTTCAAAGCCACAGAAGCAGGTCAAAAGATCATTTCTGATCCTTTCAAGGGGGAAAAAAATCTCTGAATTGAAAGAGCTTTATAATGGTATCTCCTAATCAGATCTCTCTTTCAAAAAATTCAAAGGAAACCATGCTGTTTAGGATAGAAGTGTGACATGATTCCTGTGCAGAATGGAAACTGAATAGAAGTGATTTATCTGTTTGGATTCAAGTTGTTTTTACATTCTTTGCAAAGAATGAATGATACATACACACGAGAAAAAAAAAAGAGAGAGAAAAGTTTCCTTAGCATGACAAGTCCTGGTACCTGCCTAGTCTGCTGGATCATTTATGATTAACAATTCATAGGTAGTAACTCCATGGATGCTTGAGTGTTGGAACAGCCAAGAAAAAAAATTAGCAGGTGCTTGCATGCACTGGCAGCCAGCTCTTCCCTTCCTTTGCAACCCATCTCACCCCACCAATCAACTCCTTCTCCTAGCATCTACTGCTCACTACACTCAGCTGTTTATGGCAGGCAGGAAGCTCTGAGACGAAGGAGGAGGAGCAGGGGTGTAGTAATGGGAGGGGCCAGGAGCAAGTATGGCCTGAGGTGGCGCGAAGGTGGTAAAAGCTGGGGTGGGATGGAGACCTGGGGGAGGGCTTCAGGTAGGGGAAGGGCCTTGGGGAAGAAGGGATTGAGCATCCCTTCTGGGACCCAGAAGAAGCCACCACCTATATATGATAAAATTAACCTATTGGGTGAAATCCTCATTTTTACAGCAGCACCCAAGTACCCAAGCCAAAAAAAGAAACCACCATAAAACATTTGAAATATACTATATTACGTCTTTCATTTTAATAGCATTCTTATTTCCTTTCCCTTTAGATGGTGAGTTTTTAAAAGAATATCCTTCTCATCCATTTGACAGTGTTTTAGATGGGATTAAAAATGGATATAATTATGCTTGGGAGGAGAGCAGTGAAGAAAAAGTGGCAGTAGTTCACTGAAATGGCTTGGAGCTGGTTTTGCTAAAGGCTAACTCCATTGCCTAAAAAGAAAAAAAAAAACACAAGGCAAATACACAGAAAAGGAAAGAGTAAAAGAAAGCAAAGGCAGAAAATGCAGCTCCTCTGAAGCTGACTCTCACCTTCAGCTTCACTTCTGGAGAAACGGACTCAGCTCATGGACTAAATCTAGACTGCAAGCTTCTTTCAGAAGAAGCTTTTCTAGAAGAGATCTTCCGGAAAAGCTTGTTTTGGAAGAGAGCGACCACACAGCAAAAGTGCAACGAAAAAGTGATGTGCTTTTTTGAAAGATAGCGTCCACATTGATTGGATGCTATCTCGCATTTAAGTTGTGATTAGTATGAATGGAGTGGCCACCAGGGCACCTGTGTTATTTCCTGGAGGCCTCTTCTTTTGAAAGAACTCCCTCTTCCGCATCCACACACTTTTTTTTGGGAAAAGGCCTCTTCCTCATAGAAAGAGGTTTACTGACGTTGGAAAAACCCCTCCATTCTTTTGACTTTGTGTTGAAAGAATTCAAGGACAGTGTGGATGCAAGGATTGTTTTTCCAGAAAAACTGCCATTTTTCCAGAAAAACGCTGCAGTGTAGATGCACCCATGGTCTTATCAGCTATTTTGAGACCTAACAATCTTCTACCAGCATCAGAATGTTTAGGGCATTGCTATTACCTGCCTTTCTTGTCACAAGTTACAGCAGAATTGGAGAATACAGTCTTGGCTGGCTGAGACGAACTTAGATAGAAGGCAGAAAGAGAGGGAAAAGAAAGAGAAGAAATAAGGCGGGGAAAGAAAAGAACATGGCAAGGATGGGTAAAGCTAGATGAAGTGGCAAAGTCTCACATCTAAGATGATATTCAAGATTCATTGAGAGCCCATGGAGATAGCATACTAAAAATGTTCTCTAATCCATTGGCATTGCATTTCTGATTGTATACAATTCACTTGAATTTTATGCAGCTTAAGTATCCAGTAGTTGCAAGGATACTTCTGAAAAAAAAAAAAAAACCCTCTTTACACTGCAAGAAACATGTTTCCAAATGCAGGTTTAAATCATCTGGAATATGACAAACATGAGTATAAGTCCATTTTCATGAAATATTTTAAGTTTTTATAACCAAAATGAAATCCTTACCTAAAGAAAAATGGGACCACTTTTTCAAGTACATATGTTTCAGCATCAAATGGTTGAATCCACAGAAAAATTAGATTGTGTGTACTGTAGTCAAAGTAAGAAAGCTGTCTCTGAGCCTGAAAAGCCAATATTTCACATACCACATTTATCTAACAAGAGGGGGAACATACCCACTTGACTCATATACTGCTAACTGAACGTTCAACTTCAGTCAAGAGTTCTATTTACTTCACTGGGACTCCTCAGATCAATAAGGTGAAGAACGTGTACAAGAATATGATTTTAATTAGTACTGGAGTAAGTTGTATTAAAGTGCCACTGATGCCATTTTACAGTTCAAACAGCGTATTATTTAATTCTAAATCTATTTATGTCAGCACCTTTTCTCTATTTCTTACTATGCTTCCAGATACTAGCATGTATAGATAAAATACAAGAAAAAATATATTGAATGACTTGAGAAATACTGTAATTATAACTGAATAATACAAGGCTGTCATAGTCATATACAAAGGGGACAATGTTAAGACTTCACATTAATCTTAGCTGTTATCTGACTTCTGAATGTTTAATAATGCAACTATCTTTGTCTTAGTGTAACTTTTTCTAAAATGGAATTTCCAAGAACTTTCAATAAAAGGCAAATGAAGCAGTTGGTAGCTCAATAGATTAAGTCACCTGGTTTACCTGAGAGGTCAACAAATGCCTTTGATGTTGACCATAGAGCGTCCAGACTACCACGCTGTGCCAATCAACAGCTGATCGGCTCAGCGTGGCAGCATTTAAATGTAAATGAAGCAGTGATTATTTAAATCGCCGCTTCATTTTCCTATGCGGTGTAGCCTAATCTACATGCCTCTGTCGCCAGAGGCATGCAGTCTAAGCATACCCTGTATGTGCCTACTTTAAAGAAGAGCTGTGTAAGCTCTATAAGAACTTGAAAGCTTCTTTCTTTCACCAACAGAAGCTGGTCCAA
This sequence comes from Pelodiscus sinensis, assembly GCF_052426305.1. Lineage (NCBI taxonomy): Eukaryota > Metazoa > Chordata > Testudines > Trionychidae > Pelodiscus > Pelodiscus sinensis. The sequence continues at coordinate 93,487,458 of NC_143053.1, forward strand.
TAAAATACATTATCTCAGCCACGTTATGTCTCTAATATTCTGGGCCAACATGGTTACAACAAACACTGCATACTGTGTGGAGCTAATGTTTCTGGGAAATAAGTGGAAGGGAAGGGGAACTCCTAGATGACTTCAACAGCTCTTGAAGGGAAGCACACAAATGAGAAAACAAAATGCAACAACAAAAAAGTGAAACAGAAATTCACTTACTTTGGACTGAAGTGTATTTCAAAAGTTTCATATTTTAGTGGCACAACAGCAAGAAATTAAGGAGGGAAAAACATGCTCATACATATATTGTCATGCTCTCTGATAGCTCAGCTGAATAGCAATTTGACCAGAATACTACACCTCTGACTGAAAACAGTAAAAGCCATGCATGGTGAAATGTCAGGACGTTGCCAGTGGGTTTATTATTAATAGTAGAAATACTCTAACATAGTATGATTCTCTCAGAGTGCTGACACAAAAACATTCTTGATAAAGAAAATGCCAGTGAGGCTGGGCATTACAGAGGAGTTCAAGGAAAAGTGCTCCATTGTGTAGCATTCATCTTAGGTAAAAATTGCTGCCAAAAAGAGGAAATGCCAAAGAAAAAAAAAAAAAATATTTTATCCTGTATCCTTCAAAATATTGCATTATAGTAAAATAATTATTGCAGGCACATGCTAACTAACAGATGATCAGGCATAATTTAAATGTGGCATTTGCTATTCCTTGTGCATCTAAAGTCTAGAAATAGGATAGCCAGATATTGTACTAACTTACACTCCATACAGGTATATTAAATGCATGGTGGCTGTGCCATATGTATTTCTCTGGAGAATTTTGCATGATGCCTCCAAACAATGTCTATAGTGTTAGTTAAGCAGCAGTAGCAAGCAAATGAAATGCACATTCATGAGTTGGTTTGATATAAGAGGGGGCTGAACTCTTTTTAGAACACGTTTTATTGAATTAAGGCGTGATTTTGTTAGGATGACATCTGAAGTGTGTGTTATTTGTATGTTTAGGTAAGGCAGGGAGATGAGAGCTCTTGGATAGTGCTTTTCTAGCCGGTTTTCAAAGACACAAAAGACAGTTAGGCATTCAAACAATTGGGTGATGAATTCTCATTTGTGCTTTTGAAAATCTCCCACTTAGATTTTTGTAAAAGAATAGAATAGAGCTGAAAGGATTTCTTTGCATTTTTATGCACCACATATGCATTGACTCACCAACAAGTGAATGTATTTTCTATATGAAAAACACACAAGAAATTAGGTCAGTGGCTTCATAATCATCAGATCACTTTGTTTAGAAAAATATTGCAAGTCCTTAGCTACAGTAATGTTAGCAATAGGTCTATAATCCAACTTTTGTCTTAATAAATTCATTCAAGTTTTGAGGTTACGTTTTTATAATCTGGGATGGGTATTTTACCTTCTGCTTGATGATTATTTGCTGCCTACTTTCCCAATATAATCATGTGGTGTAAATCATCATAGTAGCATAAGGAAAATGGTTACTTTTCTCACTAGCCTGCATAAGCACCATCTGTCCATGTCGATTTTTTTTTATTTAACATCCCCCGCGCGCACACACACACACACACACACACACAGTCTGTGACAAACTTTACAAAATACACTAAGATATTCAGCAACTTAAATTAAGCCTAATGAGAGAGAATTTCCTTGAACAAATTTTAATTACTATTGTTGCTGGTTAATATATTACTAAAATTACAATAAATGAAAGATGAAGTGGAGGGAAAATAGCAAAAGCTATAGCAATAGCATCAGTGCTAATGTCACGTAACATTGTTTTCTAGGGTTTTTTTGGAGGTGTAGTGCCATCACTTTGTGACAGTTTCTTCAGTTTATTCCCTCTTTTGTTTGGTGAAAAAACTGCACAAAGCATAGGGAATGGAAAAACAAAACAAAATACACTTTAGGGAAGTGTACTGTCACACCACTAAAAATGGAAGCAAAGTTCAGGGAAAGTGGAGTACATAGGAAAAACCATTTTCCTTTTTAAAAATGACTAAATTTCATGTTGTCTGTGCTCCTTTAAAATGGTGAAGTAACAGAAATAATAATATAAAGTTTGCCCATCCACAAGGTTATCATTGTCATCATTAATATAAAAGAATCCTAAAGTAAATAATCCAACATAAACCTTCATGTGTTGCTATTTTCTCTTTCCTTCTGATAGGAATAGTGTAAACCTGCTTTTGCTGTTTTGCTTTGATTCACTCTATTAATCCTGAATAATAAAAGCCAATATTCATGCAAGTTCACAAAAAGTTTATTATGAATTAAAGAGAAAGGAACACTGTACTGTAGTTCATATCTTACATCATGACCACTACTTGTCTCCTTGCTTTGAAACTTCAAAGCTTCAATAAGATCTCGCAAAGGGGGGGGGGGGGAAGAGGGAGGTGAATAGCCAAAGCTACAACAATAGCACCACTGCTAATGGCACCTAATTTAAAGATGCATTTCTCCCTCATTTTATTTAGCTTTTTCTTTTTAATTTCTTCTCACAAAATACTTGGGCCTTTTAAAAACAGTTTTCAGATGGCTAGATTTATTTCTTCTTATTTAAAAAGGTTAAGTGACCTATCAAAACAAACAGTGAGAACTGAAGTCACACTGTAACAGTAATATAAAATTAATGGGCAAGTCATAGCAGGCTGGAGGAATTTTTTCACCCTAATTTATTATGTCTGTGAAAATTAACTGAAGATTGGAATAACTGGTTTTACCATTTGGTAGCTGGAAGGAAACACTGGGTGTTTACTGAGTGTGTTACAATATTATGTTAAGCAATGATTGATGAGCACTTGCCATTGGATTTACCAGATGGACTACAATGAGGCACTGTAGCCATATATCTAAAATGTAGCTTTATGGAATTTAATGTGCCTTAGTGTACTTTACTAGCCATTATATGGTCAGAGCCTTTGCCTGAAGCACAGCCCATATAAATCATGTGTGATGGTGAGTTTCATGAATAGCAGAGATGAAAGAATCATTGACCATCACATTTTGGGCCCTAGATCTGCAATAATACTGCTTAGAGGCAGAATTGTTATTTCTATGGTCATTTACGGTTCCCTCTTCTCCTTGCTGAATTTGCTTCTGTTGGGGCTGTGGCTAAAGGGAAAGGACCATTTCTAAATAGCTTGGTGTATGGGTGTAAGCCAGCCTACAACAGATGTCCTGTCTTTGCATACATGTTCTGCTTATATGGAACTGGTAGTAATAAGGTTCATGAGAAATGCCAACATTCCTCTAAATAGGCCCGAATCTACCTCCAGCTGAAGGTACAAAAGTAGGTGGAAGATGCAAAGAAAGCAGAAAGAGGTGTTGAAGCTTAAAAAGGGAGTGAAGAGTGTAAATAGGTGGTTGGGATGGAATGATACCACTGGGAAGAGGTTTGGAAGCCAAGTCTTAATGATGGAGAGAATGCAGCGTGCAATATGAAACTGGGAAGGAAGCAAACAGGCCATTCTTTGATTGTAGACAGAGTCTGGAGGCAAAGGAACACTTTCAAGTAAATGGGTAGAGCTTCAAGTGGCAATCAAAGAGGAAAAGGAGAAAACTACCACATCTAGAGTGGAAGCAGAAGTTAAGCTCTTCAGTTTCTTGGTTGGTGAGGAAGCATACTGGTTAAGACCCTACCAACAGCATATAATTTGTGGCCACATTTACCCAGGGTCTTTCCATTCCCTCATCCCAGCACTCCTTCATCCAGATCTACGCTGAGGCAAACCAAATATATGATAATGGTCAGGCTTCAGTGCTGTGAAGGCCCAGCAGTATACCAAAGGAGACTGGGCTTTTTACATTCTATAATTATAAATTTTGACCATACAGTCACATCACCTTTTCACATTTTAGATGTCTGTTTCTTCAGTACAGGTTGAGCCTCCCAAATGTGGGAGACTCTGGTCCAGTAACATCTTTCTCCTGCAGCACCACGGATGTTTCTGGAGCAAAGAGCCCCAGAGGAGGCAGAAGTAATGCAGACTTGGGGAGACCGTGCCCTGGGCATGGAACCCCGACATCAGCAGTGACAGGTGGCATTTGAGGAGCTCCCACCCTGACTGGAGAATCCCCTGTTTTAGTAGTGCCAGGCAGAGGCCAGAGAGCTCCTACCCCAGTTGGAGAACCCCCAGCGTTAGCAGAGTCAGGTGACCGGGAAGTCTCAGCACCAGCTGCAGTGGGAGAGCTCTAGCATCAGGGTAAGGCAGCCGGGTGCCTCAGTTGGAGAAACCCCGACAGCAGCAGAGCCGGTGACACTGAGAGACCCCAGATAGGAACCCTGGGGAACACCCTGAAGCAGCCAATCAGTCCCCACCAGGAACCCCTGGGGCAGCAGGTGGGCAGCAGGGTGTGGATCCATGCTGGGCCAGTATTAGTGGGGCCAGCGGCAAGGCAGGGAGCCCTAAGGAGAGGAGCCCGGGAGCTGGGCAGCCAGCAGGAAAGCACTAACCTCCCTTGGTCCGCCAAACTCCCTGTATGGGACAACTCAAGTCCCGTGGGTGCAGGACCAGGGAGGTACAACATATAGTGGCAATCTTCTGGTAACTGTTAGGGAGTTTTTGAAGAATCTTTCACATACAACAATGAACAATGCTATACTGGTAATAAACAGATATTACCATTTTTAGGTTCAATTCAAAGCATTGCACATTAGGTTTGACACACAGTTTCTGTGATTTTGGACAAGATTTCCACCATGCAAAGTCACTGTATGTTGTAAGGCACTCATATCAAACTTTAGATCAGGGCTACTCAACATGCAGCCTGCGGCCTGTTTGTTTGTGGCCCGGGACACAGTTTGGGTTTACTGTTCAGTTTGGGTTAATATGAGTTTTAGTAGTTAAATTCCTGGACTGTTGTGAAGCCAAAACAAAAAAGTAGTCAATATAATGGTCTTCTGTTGATATGAGTTTTAGTAGTTCCTGGACTGTCATCGCTCAAAGTGCTGTTATTTGGGTGGAAATTGGATAAATATTGCATTTTATTAATATCAGCAGAACTGACTTTAATGGGGTCTGCGAGTTGTGTAGTCTTGCCGTAATCTTTGTATTCATGCCCATCAGTGTGAAAGAAGCTATTTGCAACCACACTTAAATTGCAGCCCTTGACATGTGCTGTGGGTATCATTGTGGCCTCTGGCTTCCAAAGTTGAGATATTAAGCTCCTGAGGACAAGGATCAGTCCTTTTATCTGATTATACCACACCTTGGACACCCAATGAAATATACTTTATAGAGAATTAAGAGGGGGTAGTGTTCCAACAGGATTTCCTACACTGAGACTTTCCTACAAGAAAACATACCATAAGGTAACCGTTTCCACCTCCCATCCCTCTGCAAAATTGATTCCAATCACTGCAAAAGAACCAAGTTTATATCCTGTAGATGACGACTCTCTAGGAAATGTAGCAAGATAACAGAGAAGCTTCACAGCTTAACACTAAGAATAAGACCACAATTACTATACGATTTCACAACTATGGGACATAGTACATGCTTATCTTTAACACCAATATAGGGTCTGTACCATTTCTCAATCACAGAAGAAGGAGCTCACAACATTTGTGTGTGTGATATAAACCTTCAACTTCATTCCTACTTATACACATGGGCCAGAAGCTAGATAAATAATTGATTTAGTGTCCATTTCAAGAATGTTGGATATTATAGCATACATTTATGTCTTCTTCATTTATTATCCTCTCAGTGCAATTTTTAGTGTTTGTAGGGGGATAGGATTGGGATATTTTCAAAACTTTTTTTTATTTTCTGGCAAACTACTGACACGTTTTGGGGAAAAGTGCTCTAACAGCAATACCAGTTTCTTACTCGGTGTAAAGGAGCATAGCTTCACTAAAGTCTATTCTTATTTGTCTGCATTGTGGTAGAGCACCAGTTGTGGATGAGGACAGCCTCAGGCTGTAGGCAGATACAGAGCAAAGAGAGGGCTCTGACCCAAAAGATGACAGTATCTGTAATATAATGTGCTGATGTTGAGTAGCTCAGGGTCTGGCACTTTCTTTTAAAATTATATATTTAACTACAGCTGCCTCACCACAAATATTCAAAGAGTTGAATTACAGCTTAATTATTTATTTGACACCCTTTAAAATGGTCATGCTAAAATATAAAGTATATAAATACAAGGGCGACTAGTTGTAATACAGGGACAGAGGTGTCATGGCTGTCAAGACAATTACAAGCCTGCTTGGGAAGCTATAGTGTGGGGATTTTTGTACTCTTGAGCCCCAGTTCCAGAATAAGATCTAGATGGGGGCACGCCGAATGGCAGGGCTAGCACTTAAGGAACATGTTCTCTTAAATTTATCTTCTTGGAGACTTTCAAAAGCACAAATGAAAATAAGGCACTGAGGGTATGTCTACACTAGAGCGTTATTTCAAAATATCTAATAATGAAATATCTAATACCTTATTTCAAAATAATGCATTTACACAAAATGCTTTTCGAAATACAGTTTTGCTATTTCAAAATAGCGCATCCACACTGATCGGATGCTAAATTGCAAAAGGCTTGCTGGAACCGGTTCCAGCAGGGCATCAGGTCAAGAGTTACCTTGTGTGGCAGCTGCCTGACCCTTGTGCTTAAAGGGACCCCCGTGGACAGCTGGTTCTCAGGTTTCTCTGCTTGCTTGCCTGCCTACCTTGCTGAGGGATGGCAAAGCACTTTTTTCCTCTGTATGCTCCAGTTGCCCTCACTAAGGACACCTCAGCACTCTGCAACATGGAGCTGGAGCTGCCCCTGGGCACTCTGGTGCTTCTCCTGGATGTGTTGCTGCGAGCCTGGCTGCATGTTCTGCAGGCAGTAACAGTCGCCCTAGTGTGCCCCACTTGGGGCTTGTGCTCATTCCTCCTTCATGTCCTTCCACTTACCCCTTCCTAATGTACAAAAAAGACACACGTGCTGAAGAAAACAAACTCTCTTTATTGAACAAAACTGAAGGGGTGGAATGAAGGCAGGAGAGGGGAGGCGAGCGGGTGGGAGAGGGGAGGGGTAAACCTGGGAGAAGGGAGCTGGAAGGAGGAAGCAAGGTGAGTAAGGGGGAGAAGAAGCTGTCAGTTGCAGATGGCACAACTCTGAGCAAGCAGCTCCCTCCAGCTCTCCCGCCGGAGCTGCAGGTCTTCATGCACCCAGTAGTCTAGGGTGCAGTGCTGGCCTCACAGGATCCCCAGGTGCTACCGCTGGTACTCCTCCTGGTTACAGGTCAGCCTGCTGACCCGGGTGCGGGAGAATGTTCTGCGTGAGGTGGTGAGCTCTGCACTCGCAGCTGCTGCACTGTATAGAAATAAGAGAAGTGGTCAGTTATCCCTGGGCACACAGTGGGTGAAGCCCAGCACCCCTCTGCAAGGCGAGGGCAGCAGATCTCTGCACCATCGGAGCCAATGTACTTGCACACAGGCCATGTTCAGTGTGTCCTGCTATCTCCAGGAGTGGGAGCTGGCCCAGGATTGCATCCATGCCCGTGCTGTATATAGTGTGGGGGTGGGGGAGATGTGCCCTGCCTCTATGTAGAAGAGGCTTCTGGAAGGAGGGCATTCTGCAGGATCATGTCATGTGCCTTCATACATACATGCGTGTGGGTAAGGCCCATGTGGCAGCCAGCTGGGGCCATGTGCCCAGGCATGGCACCATGCACACACAGGTTGCTGAGTGATCCATGGTCAGCAAGGGCAATGTATGCGGTCCCTGGTCTCCCCTTCTCTCCTGCCCTCCGCATAAGGGGACAGTGATGGCACTCACATGTCGTTGCCTCCCCAGCTTCTGAGGACACTGGTGACAGGCCCACTGGGACAGCTCGGGGGTCCTGGGTGCGTGGCATGCTCCCTCCAAGCTCCTGCGGTTTCTGGCCTTCCTCCTCCTCTGTTTCCTGTTCAGGGCCCTCTGCCCCAGGGTCGATGACAACCTGGGGGGCATGGACCATCCCGCCCCCCCGGAATTGTGGTCCAAGGCATCAAAATAGGGGCAGGGGTCTGGGTCTGCCCCTGGTTGGGAGCTGCCCCATGTCCCTGGCATAGACCTGACGCAGCTCCTTTATTTTCATCCAAACCTGCTCCTGGGTTCACACGTGACCTTCGGTGGCCAGGCTGGCAGCCATCTGACTGTAGATGGTCACGTTCCTCCTTTTAGTGCAGAGGCATCCCCCCCAAACCTGAATTAGGTCCATGATCTCCGCATTGGACCAGGAAGGTGCCCGCATTTTCCGGCCCCTGGCAGGCTCCTGGGAGCTGGCAGACTGGTCCTGGGGAGTGGTGGAGGGCTGGCTGCCAGTGGCTTGCTGGCTCATGTTTGGGGGTCACTGGGTCAGGTGCAGCGACTGCTGGCTCAGGACTGGCAGGCTTGGAGCTGTCACAGGCACAGTGGCCAGAGTCTGCCCATTTAAGGGCTCCAGGGAGGGGGAGGGAGGAGAGGAGAGGAGTTTTCCTGGTTGGGACCAGAGTGACCAGCAGGGGACCCTGGGCAAGGCTAGAGGCCCCCTATTTCTAAATAAGCATCTACACAGTGCTTATTTTGAAATAGCAGTTTCGAAACTGGCGCTATTCCTCATGGAATGACGTCTACCAATTTCAAAATTTCAATTTAATTTTGAAATAGTGGTTTGTCTGTGTAGATACTGGTAAAGTTATTTCAAAATAATGGCTGTTATTTCCTATTTTGCTGCGTAGACATACCCTTAGGTTATGTCTACACTAGCGGCTTCTTGTGCAAGAACATCTTGAGCAAGGGTTCTTGTGCAAGAACTCTTGCGCAAGGAAACATCCACACTGCCATGTGCCAGCTGTGCTTTTGAGCAAGAGCATCCATGGCAGCGTAGACGCTTTCTTGCGCAAGAAAGCTCAGATGGCCATTTTAGCCATAGGACTTTGTTGCGCAAGTAACCCCAGCCGAGCATCCACACTGCCCTCTTGCGCAAGAGCTCCTGCACAAGAGGGCTTACACCTGTTAAAAAAGAGAATAGCTCTTGCGCAAGAAGCCCTCTCTTACCACGCCGTACTGTAAATTTCCTTGCGCAAGAGCGGCTGGGCCGTGTGGACGCCCTATGGATTCTTGCGCAAGAACTGCCATACTTGCACAAGAAGCCGAGAGTGTAGACATAGCCTTAGTGTGTGATTTCCATTTATGCCTTTGAAAGGTACAACATGTATGGTGGGAGATTGGCTGAATTTCTCACAGCAGCTCTTTCAGTTTTGAGCACATGAAATATTTCGGATGCTTCAGACCAGAGATATAAACTCACCATGAGAACTATGATGGGGGAAATATTCAAAGTCATTAACAGAACTATAACTAAACAGGATTAAAAAAATCAATACCCTTGCCACCAGCACCTTTATCAGGTAACAGTCTCATTACTAGCTCCCTCAGCCAGACTTCTCCCTTGTAAGAGAGCTAGCTTTTGAAAAGCTTTCATTGTCTCTTTTTGGTGCATTTCCTGCTGCCTAATTTAACCCCTTTGTTGCTTTTTGGGTACATTAGGGTATATAACCTGCTTAAGAGGACAGATTGTATAGAAAGGGTCTTAAAGAACTGAGCTGCAGTGGGCTTTGTGAGAATGCCCAAGTAAAAGAAAATTACTTTCCCCCTCTTTTGGAGGAAGCAGCAAGATGCAGTTAATATTCTTGAAAGGCAGATCTCCACTCATTTTGCATTCAGGGCTGGCACAGAAGAATATATTGCTTGTTTTGAATTCAGTGACTCAGATCTCAATGAATAAAGTTGCTGCCTGAGAAAAATCCATACAAGTAAAGATAATTTCTGTAGGGTACAAATCACTATTGTAAGTGAGGATGTACATAACCATCAAGCAAATTTCACAGGAGTGCTTTAAATACTCCTAACCATTAAATACTCCTAACAGCTTTTAGCATGTTTTGTTTCTTCTTATCGCTATTTAAAAAAAACACTTTATTCCAACAGATGAAAGTCGATTATGAAGGAATTATGCTGGGTTTAAGTCAAATGGGTGAAAAACACAATTAAGTGGCCTTTTCCCCTACCACTTACTGATGAACTGGTAGAGAAGAGACCTCAACAGCAAACTCCATTCACATCCAACCTTTTTACTCAGTCCCTGCCCTGTTACCATGAAACTCAGCTACACTTGTGCTGAACCTAAAGGTAGCACCTTTTCCTCTTCTTAATCATCTTGAGCTAACTGCACAGTCTGAGTTTATCTAGTACAGTCAAGACCAGAAATAGGCAACTAAGGCTAGTGAGTGGGCTGCATAAGTGGGCCCTATAATTGTCAGTAGTGGGCAGTTTGCAGCCCACGGCCCACTAGGGAGGGAAGGAGAGGAGCAGGGATGGAGACTGAATTAGTGGATTCATGGTGCTCCAAAAGTGCTAGGAGGGAGGGGGAAGAGAAGGGGTTTCCGTGCCCCACTGTGCAAGAGGAATGTGGGGGAGGAGGGTTGACAGGAGGTCTACGGGCCACAGGTGGAGCCCACTGGGCTGCATATAGTCTGTGGGCAGCAGTTTGCCCACCATAGGTCAAGACACATACACGTCATTATTTCACAACAACATAATAGGTTCTTACAGAGAGATCATTCGTATGGGTCATGGAAAAGCACAACTGGAACTCATGGTGAGATGTCACCGTGCCTGTATGTGTAATCTGTGCAGTAGAAACATTCATGTCTGAAGAGAGGCCATGAAACCCTGAAGATCCTTAATTGTATTGTTGTAGAGGATGGGGGAGGGGGTAGAGAGGTTGAAATGCTTTGCCAGAGAAGGAAACTGAAAAGGTACTTTTGCTAATTTTGCCTACCTGCAACCACCACATCAACTATCCAATCTCTGTGATAATTTCCTGGTTTGGATTATAATGAATCTTGGAATAATTGAGAAGTTCACTGGGCCTACTCACTTCTCATTGTAGATTAATAATGGCACGGCCTACATGAGGCTACTGTACTAGAAATTATTAGAATAATTAAAGTGAAGGGCTGGAAGAGACCTTGAATTGTCATTTATTCTATCCCAATACATTGAGGCAGGACCAAGTATACCCAGACTAGCCATCACTGAAATTACTTTGTCTAAACCTTTCTTAGATGCCTTACAGCCTTCCTTGGTAACCTATTCTAGTACTTATACCCTTATGAAGTTTTTTTCTGGTATCTCAAATCTTCTTTACTGGAAATTGTACAGATAGCTTTTTCTCTTCTCTTCAGTGAATAACTGATATCTATCCATTGTCTGAAGATTTATCAGGTGTCCCCACTCTTCGCCCCCCCCCCCAGTTCAAAGTACCCACTTTTTAAAAACCTTTCCTAAGAGGTCAGGTATTCTAAACTTTACATCACTGCTGTTGCTTTTCTCTGGACTCTCTTCAATTTAACCGTATCTTTCCTAAAGTGTAGTACCCAAAACTGGACACAGCACTCCATCGGTGTCCTTTCTAGTTTCCAGCAGTGTAGGGAAACTGTCTCCCATGATTTATATACAAGATTACTGTTAATACACCTTAGAATGATATTAGCCCTTCTTGTAACTCCATCACACTGTTAGCTCATATTCAATGTGATCCACTATAACCTCCAGGTCCTTTTCTACACAAAGCTACCTGGCTAATTATTCCCATTTTGTTTCTGTGCATTTGATTTTTATCTTCAAAATGAAGTACTTTTTCACTTGTTTTTACAAGTTTTACAAAGTTTCTGATTACAAACCAGTTATCCAATTTGTCAATTATATTTTTATTTTTATTTCTAAGCCAGTCCTATATAGTGCTTGCAACTCTTATCTTGGAATCAGAAGCAAGTTTTATGATCAATCACTCTCCCCACGCCCTTATCTGAGACTTTCATAACAATCTGTACCCAGGACAGATCCTTGCCCACTTTCCCTCCCACCCCACCCCAGTATGAAAGTGAATCACAAACTACTTTTAGCCCACCCTGTTGTAATTCTCTCTAAACCATATTTTTATAGTTCATCTCTGAGTGTCAAAAGATTTGCCAAAAAAACCAACATTCATCACATCTACTCCTTGCCCCCTAGCCAGTAAGCTACAAAGACGGTAACCCTCTCAAAGAAAGAAATGAGGTAGGTTTGGCATAACTTGTTCTTGACCTATCCACATTACTAGTACTACTCTATTGTCCACTAGCCACTTACAAATGGATTGTTTAATAGTTTGTTTCAGTATCTTTCTAGACATTGACGTTAGAGTGACTAGTCTAATTCCCTAGTTCATCTTGGACTGCACTTTTGGAGAGACTGGTACTACATTTGACCTGTTCCAGTCCTATGAACCTCACCCATACTCCATGAGTTCTCAGAGGCTACGTCTAGACTGCAAGGCTTTTTCGAAAGATACTTTCGAAAAAGCTTCTTTTGAAAAAGAGCATCTAGATCAGGTCTTTCAAAAACAAGCTGCACGCAGCAGTTTGCATTACATAGCACCTTTTTTCGAAAGAGCATTTTAGAAAAAAGGCGTTATTCCTCGTGAAATGAGGAGTACCGCCGTCGAAAGAAAAGCCTCGTTCTTTTGATTTAATTTCGAAAGAACACGGCTGTAGTCTAGGTGCAGGTGAAGTTTTTTTCAAAAAAAGGCTACTTAAAAAAAAAAAAACAACCCTGCAGTCTAGACACAGCCAATTATAACAGCTAATGATTCCAAGATGGCATCAGTTAGTTCCTTAAGTACTTTAGAGTGAATTTCATCAGGCCCTGCCAATTAACTAAATCTTAATCCTATACTATATTATTATGAACCCTGGTGAGTCATACAAGCATAATGGTCAGGATGGCAGCTAAGATCTGCTCAAAGGTGAATTAGGTGTGAAGTAATCAATTTTGCCATTTAATGGAAAAATCTAGACATCTGTGCTACCAGTATCATCTGATCAAATGAACAAAGTCGATAGAACATGAGTAGTCCTGACCTTTTCCATCCCTTCCAAAAATACAAAAACTACTTTAACAATGTAATTTACTTTCATTATTAGCATCTGTTACATTGTAAAGCTGCAGAAACTGGATAATGACACCATACCAGATGGAATAGGCCTCTGTACTGCTCGTCACTATTATCTATACAGCCAAAACCCTTCATCACAAGAGAGTTAAAAGATAGTTATTCTAACAAAAGATATCGTTTGACTCCAGTTATTTAAAATCCTGAACACAACGTAAGGAAAAGACTTTTTTTTTTTCTAGTTGTGCTATATCAGGCATTGACTCAATGGCCTGGAAAATAAAAAAAGTACACAAACCGCCATAATCTGGGTATTCCTAATTTGGGAACATTGGTGGTATGGAGAAGATAGAGGCTCTGTACGCTACCACTTCCTTCCTCCACAGCTGGAGGAATTGTACTGCCAAGAGCTGCTTCTCTTGAGGCTTTTCCCAGCCACTCCCATAATGGCAAGGAATGGTGCCTGGGAGTGGTGGGGGGCATGGAGCCATGTTTGCCCCCAGGGACAGTGTGACAGGTAAGTTCCCTCGTGCCCAGTCCCTGCAGTGCCCTCCTTGGTCTGGCAAAAATCTTTAACATACCTTGTTTTCAGGGATGTTGGATTAAAGATGTTCAAGTGTATTACATTTCCATAAATATCCCGTCCAGCTCTTTAATTCTGACCTCTGTACCCAGTTTTTGTGAATAAAAAAAGCTGGGATTTTCAAATCCACTACAAAGGAAAACCTTTTTGGTTAACACCCCTCCACCACCACACTCATGACATTGAAGTTTCATTAGTCAATGACATTGACTAATCAGGGAACAAAAATTTCTCATGAGAAAGGCGACGAGTCACACAATGGGAACAACAGACAAAATACAAACACAGCAATTAAGTACTGAGCATGCTCTAAAAGAAACAGATTCTGAAGAGGCAAAAGCATGATCATATTGTGCAAGGGAAAGTGTGAAAGTTGACTCAGTTTGGTACCTAGCTCTAATACTATTGTGCTTCTCTCTAACTAGTATAGTCTTTTGCATATGCAGCTTCAAAAGGAGAGCACACGAATGACAATCACATATTTTGATGTTAGATAATAAATGCTTCAACATTTGTCCTTTTATTCTTACTGAAAACATATGCCTATTGAATATCTGTTTGACAGACCAGATGTGAATAGATCAAACAACTTACAGAACTATTAAAAAGACTCAAAAGGCAGATCTGATACACAAAGGGCTCTTTCTAAATAGGACAAATGTTATTATTTCAATCTGTATTGATGCCAGATCATGCAGCTTTCTAGAGATGCTACTTCTCCTGCCCCTTCATTTTATTTCCTAAAATGAAGATACTCCAAACTGTTTAAAGTTACAATAGCACATTCAACAGACAGTATGTTTGATGACACATTTAATTTGCTCCTATAACTCCAGAGGATCTTGTTAATAAGGAGATTAAAGTATTGTTTTGTTTTTGTTTTTTGCACATTCACAAGGACACTGCATGACTATAGTGACTAATTGAGAACTTAAATTTATTATATTGTATTGGAGACTAACTAGGCCAGTTGGAACATTTGTGAGAAACTGAACACTCAACGGAAAAGCCAATATTAGGTTAAAGAAAAAGACACATCAAAGAAAAGCACCTAACCTCCCCCCCCAACCAAAAAAACGAGAGCCAGAAACGAAATGGGAGATTGTTTCAAGAATATTATAATGTAGTAAAGTTTTGTGTGATGTCATTACAGTCCCACAGATTATTTTCCTCACCCAGTTTTTAAGAGAAGACTATTTCAGTGGTGACACAAGTTGTTTGTGTAGACACCACAGTCTCTCACAGGAAGTGCACTATTTACAATGCTCACTCCATCAGGATCATCATTACCGTCCCTTCACTCCTTAACCATGCACTGTTGTCAGTCTCCCCCAGATTAAGGAGAAATTCTTGCCTGCTGGATATGAACAAACAGACAGCATTACTTGCTTGAGACCTACATAAATTTTTATTTGGACAGAAATATTAACCCTGAACAAGTGCCTGAATCAACTGGAATCACTCCTCACCAATACAGTAATTCCATTTAATTTCAAAGCTAGAAGGGACTATTCTAACCATTTAGTTTGACCTCCTCCATAAAACACGCATAAAATTAAGTTCAGTTTTCACTGTGATATGTAACCAACTTTGGTTACAGAATACAATTATTTAAACATCTACTTCCAAGTTATTTCAACTATACCTATTTTTCTTAACTAGTTCCATGTGCAATTAAAACAAAAAAGGTCTTAAAAGAAATGCAAAGTAGTATGTCCTTATGCTACCCACCCACTGTGGTTTTTAAATTATTCTTTTGGATTACTTCACCATTCAAACTGCACACACTGAAAATTAAAATAAACTCATTAAAGTTATCTTTAAACTCCAGTAGACAGGTCTTATTTAAAATACAAAAGAATTTATTTCAACTGATAAGTATGCTCACTGCTTTCTTTAATAAAATGTGAGCAGCACAATTCCTGTCACTTGTCAGGAATCAGTCAGATCTTGTCACGATTATGGAGAAATCGTAGCTTTCCTGAGTTAAGGTTATAACCAACTTTGCACGTTAAAAGCAATTTTTAGAATGCTCAAGAATAGCCCATTTTGCTTTACTTCTTTTAAATGTGATCAGTGGACAGAGGAGGAAAGTACATCATTTTATTTCATATTGGATGAGACAGTGGGGAGAAAAAGAGGACAATATTTTAAATGTGATTGGTTATTAGGTCCTTACCTGGGGGCAACTTAAAGAGGCATCAGCTGGTGGGATGGCTCAGTACTTTCTGGAGACCCAGGGATGAAATTCTTCCCCACTGAAGTCAATGGGAGGTTTAACACTGACCTTAATGGGGTGTTGGCATTGGAACCAAGGATCCTCAAACAGGCAGCAAATTGGACGCCTGGACTTGGAGGCACCCAATACTATTGGTCACTTTTAAAAGTCTTGACCTTAACACTTTCTCTCCCCTTCCATGAAACTCATCTAATACCGAAATAAAATCTCCAAATGGAACTTAACAGCACCATTCATGATGCACAAGCTAGCAAGGAACAGTCTATACCCAGAGGCACTGATTCTGTAGTACTAAAAGGAAGAAGGGCAATACATTATTTTTGCCATTAACAGGAGCAGATTGGACTCTGTGTAGATTCTTTAATTCACACTGTACTGATACCTTTCCTTTAATAAAGCAGGGGTTCCCCATAGTTTGCAAAGGATTTACTGCCACATTCAGTGAATTTTAGGCAGTTCAATTGTCCAAAATACCAAATTACAACTCTTCAGCCAGGTCATCCTGGAGTACAAACAACAAAACACATTTCTCATTTCCTTTTAAGCATACTCTCTCCCTCTTGCCAGAAGATTTTAGCACTTTAATTTCCCAGCTTCTACTTACAGAGACACCAGCTCTTTTCCCAGGTCTAGCTATCCTCTTTTAAAGCCTAATTTGAGTCATTTGACATTCTACAAGGGAAGTGGCTATGTTCCAATTTAAAGGGACAGGGGCATCCCATGAGAGTTCCCTTATCAGACAACATGACTTTCAGAAATTGCTCCTACTTCTGTCCAACATTAAATTTTAAAACAGAAAATAAACGTTTTACAGAATCTCCCAGTTATTACAGGTCTATTGCTTTATCATTGTTAAAATACTGTACATTCTGAACACCAGTCTTTACTCATCTGTATTCTAGTGGAAACCGCCCAGCTAAGTTATTCCACCATATCTTGTTTTACCGTGTAAGCAGGATATGAATCAATGCTTCCAATGCAGCTAGCTGGAAGGGGAAAAAAATCCTGGGCGTGGTTATGCTCACTCAGTTGATTAGCCCTATAAGGCAAGGCTACTCAACGCGTGGCCTGAGGGCCACATACAGCCCATGACTTGTTTGTTTGCAGCCTGCAGGGCTGTTTGGGTTACTGCAGTGCTCAACATGCACCCCGCAGGTGGGATTCTTTGAACATGGCCTCCAATGGGAACATGCTACACAACAGCAAGTTAATATAATGGCGTTCTGTTGATATGTGGGTTAGTAGTTAAATTTCTCCTTCCTCCTTGTGACACCCTTTTAGATATTTGAAAACCACTATCATGTCCCCCCTTAATCTTCTTTTTTCCAAACTAAACAAACCCAGTTCATGAAGCCTGGCTTCATAGGTCATGTTCTCTAAACCTTTAATCATTCTTGTCGCTCTTCTCTGTACCCTTTCCAATTTCTCCACATCTTTCTTGAAATGTGGTGCCCAGAACTGGACACAGTACTCCAGCTAAGGCCTAACTAGTGCAGAGTAGAGCGGCAGAATGACTTCATGAGTTTTGCTTACAACACACCTGTTGATACAACCTAGAATCATATTTGCTTTTTTTGCAACAGCTTCACACTGTTGACTCATATTCAACTTGTGGTCCACTATGACCCCTAGATCCCTTTCTGCCATGCTCCTTCCTAGACAGTTGCTTCCCATCTTGTATGTATGGAACTGATTGTTCCTTCCTAAGTGGAGCACTTTGCATTTCTCTTTATTAAACCTCATCCTGTTTACATCTGACTATTTCTCTAACTTGCTAAGGTCATTTTGAATTATGTCCCTATCCTCCAAAGATACCTTTGCTGTAAAGTAAACTGTTATGTAAATACAGTTCAGGCTGGAATGGGAATGAAATCCTGGGTGTGCTTATGTAAATCCAGTTCAGTCAATGCTATAGGCCTGATAGATGATCAATTGTTGGAACGCTATTTTGCCTGTTGTAACTAATTTGGCTGTTGTGGGGTCACAAGCCATGTTAACCCTAAATGCAGGAACTGTAAAATATGACACCAGTGCTTGCAGGAGAGACACTGTCATTGTAAAGATTCTCAGTTGGACAAGACTTTCCCTTCCAGACTCAAGTGGATTGGATTGGATTGGGGAAGGAGGGAGCAGAGCTCTGAGCCAGTATGCTATATGTCCTCAATGCATGAGCTGTAACACTGATTCAGCCTGTTTCTTCCCGCCCTCCCACCCTCTCTTTTCTAATAATAGAACTAAAACAGACTCCATAAGGAGCCTTTGTTTTCTGCTGGCCTGCACTGTGTGTCAAGAGCTGAAATCACGGAGAAACTGGAATCACAGAAAGCTGAAATCACTAGGTTTGGCCCAGATACTAACCCATCAGCAGCCGCCAGCCAGCACGGCAGTTGGCAGGAGCAAGTGGCCGGCAGGTGGCCAACGAGAGTGGCTGGCAGGAGCAGCAGCAAATGGCCAACGGAGTGGTTGAGACACTTCCTATCCCTGTCCCCAGGGGTGGGAGGTCAGCTTTGAAAATCACCTCTGAGCTCTAGTCTGTCCTGACCAAGGGCAGCAACTGTGAATGGGGTACAGAGAAAGGTTGAGTACATGAATGGGACACTTACATTGCTGTCCTTGCGGACCTGGGAGGCAAAGGACATTGCTCAATCTACTTGGGCTGGGGTGTTTACTCCTGGTTTGGTTATAAACTCTGTTTGTGATGTTTTCCCAAGCAAATGCCATGTTACTTCTCTCCCTCTTTCATTAACAGTCTCTTTTTTACACTCAGATTCCGTGCTTGCGAGTGGGGAAGCATTGCCTCCCAGAGGTGTCCAGGAGTGTATGAATTTCCTAGGCTACTAGGTGGGGCTCGAGCCTGTTCTGTGTGAGATGAATGAAAAGGAACCCTTAAATATTGAACCCAGCCCTGGCTGCTGCTGGCACTACCTGGCAGAAGGATTACAACTGTTTTTAGGTGATTTTGTTTTTCCTCAATGCCACTAAAATGCAAAATTGTTAAAGTTAGATAGTATACTATTTAAGTATACGCTGCAAAATTCTTCCCTACTATAAACACAGTGAATTAAATTAAGTTGATCCAAATATGTTTAAAATGGGTCAAATATTTTAAGGATTTTTTTTTTTGCTCCCTAGTCAAAATTAACTTTGTAAAAAGAAAAAAAAAATGTTGAGCTAAATCACTATAAAACTTTTTATAAAAGACTAGTTTTACTAATTCAAATCCATGTCAACCTTAATTTTGGCTACTAGTTGATCTTGTCATCTCAAACACACTTTTTGGTCTTTTAAATGTGTTACATGTCCTGAATTTTAATCTGAGATCTGAGAATGATGCATTTCTTTGTAAAACGGTTGGCTATAAAGAGTGATATGCTCCATGAGCTGTTGAATTTGATGTCAAAAGTCATTAGTAATTCCCTCATTTGAGAAGAATAAGTTAATAGAATCGCTTTTAATGTATTTCAGTGCTATAATTCATTTAGGACCATTTCTTGCCTAGGTATGGGAAAAAAAATCCACAGGTGAGGAACAATGAATTCGAGAAATTGTGTAAGGTGAAACTTGTCAATTTCCAGCTAATGCTTTATATTCCCTAGGTAAATGTATAACTCCTTAATTCGGTTTCATAAATAGAAAATTGAATAACTTTGGTCCCAATCCCAAAAACACTTTAGCACTTTAACTTTACATTTATAAATCCCACTGGTCTCAATTTGACTCCCTCATATGCCTATAAGATAGATCAAGGCTTTTATTACTAAGCTTTTTTAAAAGGTGGCTGGTGCAAGAGCTTTCTATGCATGCACACACACACACACACACACACACACACACACACACCCTGAAGTCACTAATGATGGCTCCATGATTACACTAGATATGCAAATATTATTTTATGTTTGTGACCTTCAGAATCAAGGCACTCTAAGAGAAGAATAAAAAAAAATCTAAACCCCAAAAGAAGCAGCAATTGAATCAATTGGTTGTATAGAATGAGATTGTGCTATAAAAGTAGGTTGAGAAAGGGCTTTATGAAAGTTTATAATGTTCTGAACTTGGTCATTGTGAGATGTGTACCTTGGCTGCAAATGACAAACTGGAGCCAATGTGAGGTTCCATGGCTGTGGAGCGAGTAAGTAAACAAACTGGAGCAGCCCAATAGCATCTCTCTCAGAAGGGATCCACTGAACACTTTGAGAAACACTGACCTACTATTATAAAACCCAGGTAAGATCAGTGATGGGCCATGAAAGTGAAAGCACTGCAACAACCTGAAACTGAAAAGAAAACCATAGTCTTGGAAAACAAAGGCTATGCCTAGACTGCAGGCTTCTTTTGGAAGAAGCTTTTCCGGAAGAGATCTCCCGAAAGATAGCATCCACACTGAATGGACACTATCTAGCATTTAAGCTGCAATTACTATGGATGGAGTGGCTACCAGGGCACCTGTGTTTTTTCTTCTTTCGAAAGAATTCCTTCTTCCCTGTCCACACATGCCTTTTTCTGAAAGAGGTCTTTAAAAAGAAAACAACCTCGTAGAAAGAGGTTTACCAACCTTGAAAAAAACCCCTCTGTTCTTTCGATTTTTTCGAAAGAACGCGATTGCAGTGTACACATAAAAGTGAAGTTTTTTCTGAAAAACAGCCATTTTTCAAAAAAAATCCTCTGAAGTGTAGACATACCCTTAAGAAAGGAGACTAATTTCTCCTGCCATGAACCATCATAGTCTAAGGGTACGTCTAGACTACAGAGTTTTGTCGACAGAAGTTTTGTCGACAGATACTGTCGACAAAGCTTCTGTCGACAAAGAGTGTCTACACTACATTCAGTTCTGTTGACAAAGCAAGCTGCTTTGTCGACATGGCAGTGTAGACGCAAGGACAGTTTACATTCAATAATGCCTTCTGTCGACAGAAGGCGTTATGCCTCGTAAAATGAGGCTTACCAGCGTCAACAAAACTGCTGAGTTTTGTCGACGTTATTTCGACAGAACTCAGCGGTAGTGTAGACGCAGGTATAGTTTTGTTGACAAAACTCCAATTTTGTCGACAAAACTCTGTAGTCTAGACACACCCTAAGACGGTGGAGCTGTGTAAGGGACAAACAAAATAACATCCATTTGTAAACAGTTAAAAAGAAAGGAGTTTGAAGTGATAGCTTTGCAGAACTCAGGACAACTGAGGGGCCAAGGGGGGAGGATATAGTTGCCTCTGGGCATGGTAATATAAAAGGGCATAGTGGTCCCCCCCACCACCACAGCTGCCAGAATCCTGAGCAGCACATGCTGTGTAGTGCTGAAGGAGATGAGCCCCCAGCTCTGCTTCAACCAGTGGCCCTGCAACTGTCACCTTCCCCACCTTGCCCAGGGCCTAGTGAACTCTATCAGCTACCCTGACAGAACTGAGACACAAGCTCAAAGGTGGAGGGATGGAGGAGATCTGTGTATTTAGAATTCCCCTTCAGGATCTGGGGGCACACTGGAGACTCGGCAAAGGAACAGGAATTTTTATCTTGTGTATAAGCGTAAACCCTGAGCTTGCATCTTTATATTTATTTTCTGTGGAGCTTATATGTGTTTTCTTCCCTTTACTATTTCATCTTTGAGTCAGGGGCTTTTCTATTAAATAACCTTTCCTTTATTTTTATTCCAAGCAGGTTCCTGTTGCACAAACTGTATGAAGTATGCATGCCAAGTGTTTCATTCCTTCAGGAGGTGACAAAACAGAGTGGAAATGTCCATGTCTCTCAGTTAAGAACTTGGGATAGATGGATTTGAATAGATTTGGGATTCTGACAGCTGTTTGAGAGCTGTTGGAGTTATGACACAAGGAGTAATTAGGCTGGTGAGAACTGTGCTCTGGTAGGCTGGCTGTTGGGGTCAAATCTCTGAGTCATAGGACCATTAAGGCACCAAAAGTTACAAGCAAGTTGTGAAACAAGCCCTTACTGATCTGAATGATCCCCAACAAGTTGCAAGAATTAAACATTACAATTCCACAAAACTCTAATAGACGTTTTAGTACAGTCTTGCCCCCTACACTTTGTGGCATGCTCAGCCTAAACTTGGTGTTACGTCCCTTAATTTTGAAGCTTTCATGCACATAAACTGGAATTTCAGGAAAAAGCTACAACTTGTTGATTTCAATGGCTTCTATTGAATTAAATATGCAAATCTAGCCTATAGTGCATGTTAGTTAATTTGAAATTGTGTCCTTCTCATGAAGGCATGGATGAGAGTTTGGGATCCTTCACCAACCCCAGAGATGTAATCACTCTCCATAATATGGTTGCTTTTTTGACATGGTGACTGTCATAACATTACCCATTTTAAATATAGGTCTTTCCTTGGAAGCCTAAATCTAGTATAAAATGTGCATATTAAATGGGATTGGTCTTGCTTTGGGCAGGGGTCTGGACTCAATGACCTCCTGTGGTCTCTTCCAACCATAGGATCTATGATTCTTTGTGATCACACTGTCCTCTTAAAGTATGCTATCGTTCATTCTGGATAGCTTTCTCTCCACTGCTGCTGAAACCCGTGGCCAAATCTTAGGACATGCAGGGCATGTAAATATATATGGTATATTTTCCATAACTGACTCAATATATTTTAAAGCTTTATCATGCTTGACCCCATTTTGTGCAGTTACATTCAAAATCTGGAGTAACTCCAGATTGCACTGACAATATTCTGGGTTTGCTCCACAATAACACATCACAATCTGAACTTACTGAGCCATAGAGCTGGTTTTAGTATATATCCATGGCTGAAATGAATTATGGGCCTATGTATGTATCCAAAGCCATTTGTAACAGAGTATCATAAAATATCTCAGTTTAATTTATGCCCTGACTAGCTGTGCTGTACAACAGCCTTCTGGAGCATCTGAAATGGGAATTAGTGAGTCAAAACTATCCCATCAGCACAACAGCTTGCAGTTATAGGAAATCTATTCAGAAAAACACTTTAATTAACATAATATTGAAACAGTTTTCATGCAGTGGAGAACAACAGGGTTACGACCTGCTTTGTGATTTTTTCCCCCCCATCAGAAGCTTCATTTGCTTATTGCTTAGACTTATTCATACTTGTCTTTAAAACTGCTTTGGCTGTATAGCAATCCTACCACATTCATAGATTATGGGATGTTTCTTGCAGCACAATAACTGAAAAGCCATTTAATATTGTTATAGACATTAACTAAATTAGTTTCCTTTTAAAAACAAATTCATGTACATCTGTGCTTTCACTTTCCACTTTCAATTACCACAAATGTACCTGCAAATTAGGGAATGTGAATGCAAATAGGTATTTGTTGATGTATGCATTTGCTACTTAGAATTTTAATCACAGAAAAAATGCTCTGTTAGAAGTGTGTGGACCTGCAGCATTAACAGTTTCACTCATGCATTCAACTGAAGCCTTTAAAAAAAAAGGGGGCTTATTTTTAACCCATGGCATTCTCTCCCCATATTCCATCTGCTATGGGGTCAAAGACTCAACAGCAAATAAATGTAATCTGTTTGGCATTAGCAAATAGATCAATAAAATGAATATATTGTTTGCCAATACATGCACATCTTTTTGTTGAACGAAAAGTCCCGTTGGTGAGTGAGAGATGGGGGAAAAGTAGCAAATTTATTATATGGACTATGAAGTGGAAAAATGAACATAAAATACACCCAATAGGGCACTTCAAGTTAAAAGGTGTTGTCACCAAATCCTCAAAAGCCAACCATCTTAATTTCAAACCTCTGTAGTTCTTTTAAGTTAGAAGTGTTGTGTATTGAAAGTTGAAGTTTCATTCTTTCTTGCTTTGCAGGAGCAACCAGAACAAAAAGGGACAAGACTTCCTGATTGCAAATAGAAGGGAGTTTCCATGTGGGGAAATACAGTGGGAAGAAAACTTAAATTGCTACCTTTTCACAAAGAAAAGGAATGCATCCCTATCAGAGATAACCTCAAATAAAAAAGCTCATACACAAAGATATATAAATGAAAAAGTTCAATCTGGATCTTCATTTTATATCCCAGACCCACTGGTAACCCATGCATAAAGAAGCTTCCAGCTACAGCTGATCCAAGAGCATAATTTTTTAGAGGAATCTCCTGAAGACCTCATTTGTGGCTCCAAAAGGAATAACTATGAAGGCATTTAGCTCCTGATAAAAGGTAGCATGGGGCTACAACAGGACAGATTTGATTCCTCTTCCTGGTTACAGGGACTCCACTGACTGTGGTCAACAATCAACTCCCTCTTAAGGGCCACAGCATTTCCAAAGCCAGATTTCCTCACATTCTCTCATTTCTACCCAATGGTAGGAGGATTTATTCCAAATAGTCTAAGTAGGCACAGGAGAACATTGGAGAAGATAGAAAATGTTCTATGATAAACAGTAAAAGCCCCAAGACAAATAAGAATATTTTCTCTGTGGCAATAGAACAGACAACTTTTCAGTTTAGATTCATTTTTTTTTCATGTCAGATTTACACAGAATTCAGTTAAAAATCCCCATCTGCTCTGAACTCATCTTCTGGCAACAGGAACTGCCAAGTGTCTGAAATCACTTTTTCCCCACATAAAAGACACATTGAGAGCTTTACCTTGGCACAATGGAATGCGAGAAGGGAAAGTTTTGAATTCCTTTGTGTATGTCCAAGGTGCAGGAAAATCCAAATTGCTGCAGAATCCTTGCAATAGTTGATCCTATCTTGCCCATCTTCCTCCACCATGTTACCAGCATAGAGACCTTCTAAAGCAGGGGCGCGGAATCTTTTATGGATCAGGGATCACTGATCAACAGAAAAATCAGTTCAGTGCTACACACAAGTGAAGAGGAACCAAACCACAATTTTGGTACCCAACAGAGAAGCAGGATAAAACCATTCTCACCACACTCCAACCTCAGGGGAAAAGGGAGGGAGTCCCCAAGGCTCAGGGCTTACTAACAGGGCTGGATTAACGCTTTTGGAAACCCAGGGCTAGTAGTAATTTTGCACGAACACACACACACACACACACACACACACACACCAGCTCTAGAGTGGGGCCGAAAGAAAGCACTTCAGTGTGCTGGCAGGGGCTGCCTGGGAGCAGACTGGAAGTAGGGCTGTGGGGTCTGGGTGGGAGGTAGGGTTCAGGAGCAGGCTGGGGGTGAGTGAGAGTGTGTGGTCGGGGGGGGGAGGGAGAGTGCACAAGCTAATATAAATATAGCTGAACTATAGATTTATGTCTTTTATTAATATAGAGTCCTACAACTGCACAGGTTTTATTGTCTCGGGAAATTTCCTCCCCTCTGACATTGTTAAAGTAAATCTGATTAAAATGATGTTTTCCTTCTTTCTTTGAGAGAGAAATACTTCTTTCTTTACAACCAAAGAGTTTAATCTTACTGCTTGCGATGTTCTGTGGCATACATACTTGATAACTCAGCATTATTTAACAGAGATTAATCTTTATGTAAATTCAAGTGAAGGAAGAAAAGAAATTCAAATTCCATGTCTTTATACATGAACTGGTATAAATTAGATGTGTCAAAAAATCATATGCATGGAAAGAACCTCTATTTTTGTTTAATAGATTTGCCATACAAAATTCCATAAGCCAAACAATAACCAAATATGAAGTAAGAGTTTTTTAAAGACGTTATTGCATATTGTTTATTAGTGAAGTGTTTCTTTCAATTTAAAATGAAATGAAAAAATTATTCAGGTACCTATCAATATTACCTCAGGTGATAGAGAGACAGTTAATGTATACTGGGAATGGCACCCATTACCTGTGGGCTATAACAAAAATAAATGTTAAGTGTACATAATTTAGCATGTTCTTTCTGGCAGGCAGTATAGCAAGATGGGAGAGGCTTGGATTTGTTCCCATTTGTCTGGAGTTCAGATCTACCATCTCTTAGAAACATTCAGCTTGTTCCCCCTTAGAGTGGGTATAGACATCTAGTTAGAGGTGTAAATTCCTGATTTAGGAGACATAGCTATGCTATCTTTGACAAAGTTAATGCAGGAAAACAGAGTGTAATCAGGGCGATGTAAGCAACAAGATGCGATAGCCACTTAAGTATTATGCCTAGCATCTCCAACAGACACACAGGGCAGCTAGTCCTGCCCACTGCTCAAGACCACCACAATTATGCTATACTTAGCATAGTAGTTCATTGAGAGCTAGAGTATTTCAGCTCAAAGACAAGACATATGCTCATTGCTCCCATTCAGCTCCATGTGCCTGTGCAGTGGCGGCACTAGGTTTGGACAAAAGACTTGTCTCCTCTCGTCACTCCTTTAGAAGGTGTTAATACAATCTATTTCGTCTTTTTTTCCCTCCTACTTTACACCTGTGCAACATATAATTACAGTCTGGCCCCCTATATTTCTACAGAATATTCATGTACAGCTCCCTGATACCTCTTCACTAGGATACAACCATTCTCTTAGGGTATGGCTAGACTGCAGGAGGGAGAGGGAGTGCGGTGGGGGGGGGGGCTAGGAGAGATTTGGGATACCGCAGGTAATTGGGTAAACCTCCGCTGCATCCAGGGAATGCGTTCACTCTTCTGCTTTTTTTTTTTTTTTTTTTTTTGCAGAGGAGCAAGTGCGCTCTTTTGGAAGCCCCTGTATTCCTCGTTCTACGAGGAAGAAGGGGGCTTCTGAAAGAGGGTTTTTTTCCCCCAACATTTGGCCAAGTCTAGATGGGCCAAATGTCAGAAAAGCCTCTTCTGATAGAAGAATTGGAAAAAAAGTACGCAAAATGCAGAATGTATGTTACATATCTTTTTCCAACAAAAACGCATAGTCTAGCCGTACATAGGAAGGAAGAGTTCGAACTTCAGCTAAATTGCAATTTAGACATTTCTTTCAGCTAAATCTGAGAGAGAGAAGGAATAGTGCGAGATTTAGAAAACAAGGGTAACTGAGCTCTTTCACTGAGTATGGTACCTTAAAACACAATCAAGTTAACATCCTTTTAAAGGAAAGTATAGTAAAGAAAAAGCTGTTAGAAATACAGATTAAAGGAATTTTGTTTTCTCATTAAGTCTGCAGAAATAATCGATAAATGAACTGCAAAATTACGTGCATGATAGGGGAAAAACTCTGAAATATATTGCACCAAATATTAGTATATTTCCACACAAAGACAATATTTCTGCTAGAAACTATCATTGCTATATATAGTTCTCTCACATAAGTGCTTTAGCAAGCATACTTTTTGTCCACAAAGTGCACTGTTATTTTTGTTTTTAAATCTATAAGAAGTGGTATGTAGAATATTTTTAAGTATGTTTCATCCCAATTTTGTGGAAAGCAATTTCTAAAAGTACTGAAACATACATTGGTAATGCATCAGAGAATCTCAATGCCTCAGTTTATCTTCGTAACTATAGATCACTTTAGGACAGCCTTGATAGCACTATCATCCAATAAATTAAGAATTTACTGAATTTTACTTGAGAGAGATAGTCTTTCTTTTATAAATGAAAGTAATAAGTTCAAACAACAATGATGCAACTGAATATAACTAACTTGCCATTATCTCTAATTACATAGAATACCCCATACGGTAAAAGAACATCAAGCTTGCAAAGGCAAGCACTTAAAGTCACAAAGTTAAGGTTGCCTGTATACCCTTAATTCAGTCCCATTGCATATATATATTCAGATGCTGTCTTTAATTACGTAATAATATATATATTTCTGCAACACCATTCAGTCAGTGCACAGGATGGATGGTATTTACTGAATAAGTAGTGTTTTTAAATCCTCATTACTTAGTATATGACCACAAACATTATTTGCTGTGCATTATTCAGATTTTGCACACAATGATTAATTTTCTTTTGGGCTTTTCAATGGCACTTCACAATAACATCTTTGCCTCAGTAGTTAGCCAATATCTGGGGTTTGTTGAGTAGTTTCCATTAACGAATACCAGTTAGGTATTTCTTTAGTATAATCCATTCTATTTACAGAGAATGTACTCCAAGTCCAATTTTTCTGAAAACTGTAGGAATCAACAGGAGACAGTTTCCTTTCACATTTGCCAAGCCTGCATGCAATCTTGTGCCCCCAAAGAACTCTGATTTTGCTCTCTCAAGTTATGTCTACACTGGGGAGTTACTTTGAAATAAGTCCCCTTATTTTGAAATAACAAGCAGAGCATCCACAATACCACGCTTGTTATTTCGAAATAACTCCTGCTTGTGAAGAGGAAGAAGTTTATTTCAAAATACTTATTTTGGGAGTTATTTCAAACTAAGTTTGAAAGTTATTTTTGAAATAACCTGGTAGTGTAGAAATAGCCTCAGAGGTCATTCTCAATAACACTTCTCTCTGCTTCTTTTGTCACACACAAAAGATTGTGCTACAGTGCAGTTAAACACCTACAGCTGTCTCATGCCAGACTCAGACTAAGTGGCTAATAGCAGTGTAGATGTTCAGGCTTGGGCAGAAGCTTGGTCTATAGGACCTTGCAAGACTTGTCCCAGTGCTTGGGCTAGAGCCTGAATGTCTGCCCTGCATTTAAGCAGCCCTGCAGCCAATCATGAGTATCTAACTGCAGTGCAGACAAGCCCACACAGATACTTAGCTGCATCTACTCAATGTCCTAGCCCCTGCATTTGCAACCCGTTTCCATGGAAACCTCTTCTGCCCAGGCTTCCATACTGGCAATGCCTTGAGTAGTGGCTTTTACTGTTTATCAGTAGACCAAGGAACATTTAACTGCTCCTTTTTAAGACTGAATTAAAAGGTCTCTGTACATTGATCAGCTGTAACCTGGTTATTTTTGATAGCAGTCACTAGCATATTCCAGCCTAATATTAAGTTAAGTGCAACGGAATAATAACCTGCAGCATTTGACATACCCACTGCTGAGTTGAATTTAGGGACAAGGAAGAAGAGGAAGTCTATTTCTTTAGGCAGACAAGTTGGATATTTTTAGAATTGCACTTCTGATGGCTCTATGAAAATCTAATTGTATAATGTAAATGGCATTTAGAATAATGTTATAATCAGATTAATTAAAATCACTGTGTTATTCAGAATGGGCAATAAACAGACACTTGAGCCAGCATTATTGCAGATATATTGAAGATTAATCCATCAGGTAAGCAGATAATTTATAATACTGTAACAAACCAGACCTGATTCTCATACCTCTGCACAACTAGAAAATTAAACTTCCAAACTTTGTGTAGAAAATCTGTAAACTTCCTGGACAGAATAAGGATCTCGGATGATGAATGCCAGATTAATACGTAGAGAGAAAAAGGTCAGTGCCTCAATTCTCCATCTGTAAAATGGAGATAATATTCCTCAACCTCAAAGGGGGACTGAGAGATACTCATTAAAGTCTGTTCAATGCTTTGAGAACTATGGATGAAAAGCATTGTGCAAATATGAAATATCAGATATTTTAGCAGACGTTATGGTTATTAAATTAAATTATTTGTCTTTAGTTCTTACAGAAGTTAAATGACCATAGAAATTTACTGTGAAAACTGAGAAGCAAATTTTATGGGTTTTTTTTTTTTATTACACACACAATAAAATTTTCAGTTTTCAAAGTGAACTGCCTAGGTCTCACCTATTTATATTTATTACTGGTACAGAACAAAAAGGGTATTTTACTAGGTAGAATTTTGAGCCAGCAGTCATAGCTGCTTTTCTATGTACCTATCTCAGGGCCTTCCTCCACCCAGAAAAGCGTGAAGATGGAACTGTAAACAGAAGGACACTTCTAAAACCCAGGAGGTTGTAAGGGAACTTACGGATGCTTTTGGGTCGGTTTGTTGAAAATTAGAGAGTTTTGAAGAACAGAATTTTGGCACATTCAATAAAGGAGTACAGAGAAAAATTGTAACAGAAACAATCCAGCCTCAAGCATTCATATCAATGTGTTAATGTCAACGGATTAAAATTGTTGAAATTCAGAACAGATGCAAACATTATCAAATTTAGAGGCATTCTGGCAAGTTGAATCAAGCTCTTGGATAAAGTGATTTTAAAATGCACCTGCAAAAAGAGTAAAGTTATGAATTCTCTCTCTCTCCCTCCCCCTCTGCCTCTCCCTCTCCAATATATGGATCACTCAATCCTAGGCAATTTTTAACTCAACTATGAAGGCAAAACAATGATTTATGCAATCAACAGAAGAGAATTCCTCTGACATTGACTTTCTGGCTGACTCATAGGAGTGGTAGATGGTCTCAGCTCCAGGCCTTACTGGTTCTGCAGGTGGAAGAAATTAAACAGAGCTTCACATGAGTTCAAAACTTGTGTCCTAATGCTGAACAGTGGTCAGAAGAATCAGTAACTGCTGGGGATACAGTGCAGCGCATGCCAACTCTCTGCTATTGATGTGCTGGTAAATTAGATTGACTTCAGCTATGAAATAAGACAATACGTGTCTAGGCCTTTGGTTGCTTTAATTTTCTTTTCCTTTATTTGAATTTCAAGGAAACTGTGTTGAGCCACTGTATTTACCTACTGGTGACAACTCTTGAAAGGAGTCTAAAGCAGGAACCAAACCTCTGCTGGATTGTGAGAGTAAATATTGTTGGGAAAAAAGGAGTGCTATAAGCTGGAGATCTAGTCTGGGTGCACAATGAATCACAACATTGCTCCCAGAGTACAGTGTCATTTTGAAGGCATGCTAATGGAGAAAGTAAGTGAGTAATCAAAGATACAGCCCACCCTGAACATCCAATATCAGTTCGATGTTATACATTTAAACATCTGTTCTTATCCCAAGATACTTCAAACAACTATTTCACAGATCTTCAAGAGATCACAAGGTGAATTTTATAATGGATGATTGATTTTGAGCAAAAGAACCTTTAACACCACAATGAATAGCTTACTTCAGTTTTGCAGACAAGACAAGAA
The DNA here is from genome assembly GCF_052426305.1 of Pelodiscus sinensis. NCBI lineage: Eukaryota > Metazoa > Chordata > Testudines > Trionychidae > Pelodiscus > Pelodiscus sinensis. The sequence continues at coordinate 93,518,148 of NC_143053.1, forward strand.
AAAAAAAGGCATTATATAGACCATAAAGTGACACCGTGACACCTGATCAAGGAAATTATCTGTATTTGAGAAAAGATGTCTTAATTGCTAATTCAGATAAAAATCAAAGCCAGTCAAATATCCAAGGCACAACATAAAGAGGTTTTACACAAATATATATGGAGCATGAGCTACAGTGGTAATCTCAGAAAGTTAGAGACCTTTGATAACCAAGCAATCAACAAATAGCAAATTAAGAAGTGATACTCATTAATTCCAAAACCAAAAATGATTTCCCAATCCACCTTGTTTTGCAGAATGACAAATTATACTAGTCTTTTATTATTTACTAAACTCAGTTTGTTGAAAGCAATTCAATGGTTAAATAGTAACATCCCATAATAGGCATGCAAATAAAGATGGGGAAAATGCAACACCTAATGGTCAAAATAGGCTACTGACAGTCAAGTAGATAAGAATGAGCATATCGGATCAGACCAAAAGTCCAGGTAGCCCAGTATCCTGTTTTCTGACAGGAAATGAACACAACAAGTAATTATCAAGTGACGCATTTCCTGTTGTCTACTCCCAGCTTCTGGCAAGCACAAGCTAGAGGGAAAACTTAAAACACAACAAATAGTCTGGTAGCACTTTAAAGACTAACAAAATATGTCAATGATATCATGAGCTTTTGTGGGTACAACCCACTTCAGATGACCGGAGTGTTGGAAGTCCAGATCCAAGGATAAATAAGGGAAGGAGAGATGGGGAGAGAAGGGTGGAAAAATTGAATGGGAGAAAGAAAAAATGACAGTGAGTAGCTAAGCTTCAGAAGGTTAGCAGAGTGAGTCTGTAACAGGAAAAACAAACAACAAACAGTCTAGTATCATCTTAAAGACTGGGTAGTTATAAAAGGCTGATAAGAATCATTAGTTAGCACTTGGAAAGGAAGATGAACACCACCAGATTCTAAAATAGAGGCACCATCTCTGCCCATCCTGGATAAAGCCGTTCATGTACCTATCTTCATGGACTTTTTAGATCCTTTTTTATTCCTGTTATAGACTTGAGCTTCACAACATACTCTGTCAAAGAGTTTCACAGGTTAGCTAAGTTGTGTGCAGAAATACTTCCTTTTGTTTTAAATCTGCTGCTTATTAATTTCATTTGGTAACCTCTAAGGGTACATCTAGACTACATGCCTCTGTCGCCAGAGGCATGTAGATTAGGCTACCCGACATAGGAAAATGAAGCGGCGATTTAAATAATCGCCGCTTCATTTAAATTTACATGGCTGCCACGCTGAGCCAATCAGCTGTTTGTCGGCTCAGCACGGTAGTCTGGACGCTCCGCGGTCAACATCAAAGGCATTTGTCGACCTCCCAGGTATGCCTCCTGAGAGGAGGCATACCTGGGAGGTCGACAAATGCCTTTGATGTTGACCGCGGAGCGTCCAGACTACCGTGCTGAGCCGACAAACAGCTGATCGGCTCAGCGTGGCAGCCATTTAAACTTAAATGAAGTGGCAATTATTTAAATCGCCGCTTCATTTTCCTATGCCGGGTAGCCTAATCTACATGCCTCTGGTGACAGAGGCATTTAGTCTAGACAGAGAGAGAGTGTGTGTGTGTGTGTTGAAGTTTTTTTAGTATTAGAAGCAATGCTCTGACTTTTCACAGGGTCAGTAATTGGAACATCCAATCCAAAGGACTGGGTCAGCAGATTAGGAAGATAAGGTGAGGCAATGCAACAAACAAGAGAGTCAGATAAGACAATAGGGCAGCCAAGTCAGATTATGTAAAGTTACTAAAGCAAGGTGGTCTAAAAGGCAATGGCTCCCTTCTCTTCTAGTTAGGGTCTTTATATAATCCAGACCATTATATAATGTCCAGACATTTTGGGGCCAGGATGCAGTAGATCCATAGGCTTTGCATGCTAAAGATGTTGGTTAAGCAGCATGGTTTAGCATGCCATCATGGTGCAGAGGTTAGTGAAGCGCTCTCAAGACCCAGCAGACTGAGGGTCTGAAAGAAAAGGGGGGGAAAATACAGCCCTTGTTTAGACTGACAGTTTGGCATTCTATTCAGTCTCAGAAACCACTGTATGTGGAAGGCAGTTATTACCCCACCACAGTTCCATGGTGATATATTCTGCAACCGGTCAGTTAAAAGTACTGGATCAGTCATTAAGAATAACTTTGCTATACCCAAGGCATCTCACATGAATGTTCATACAGGTGGAAAAGGTAAAAAACACTATACATCAAGTCAGACAGAGAGAGAAATGAGAGAATTTGTATCAAGGGCTGCAGGATAACCACACACATCAGCATTGCCCAAGGCAATATTCTCAAAAGTCTAAATTAAAGAATACTTCTGAAAATGTGGCTGTGCACTCTGTACCAGTGAGACACTAGTAGCACCTGGATAAAACAACCTAATAAGCCTGGCAGGATACATGTTTGCAGGCAGGCCCTGGAAAATTAGCCAGATAAACACAAGATCAAAATACACTTCAAATGATAGTGCAAACTATTCAAAAGACTATTCATCATTTTTTAATTGATTCAAAGCTGGCCAGTGCTGTTTTAGAGGAACAAGATGAAAATGGGGAATGTGTGGATAGGGACTTACTAATAGGAGAATGGTTTTGATAATGTTTGTGGTAAGTATTTGAATGTATCAAGTATGGAACAAGAGGCTGAGGTGTGTACAGTTAGAGCCAATGGGAGTTAGGCACCTGGCCTGTTTCAATACTTTTGCATAGTGTTCTCTCTTTTTTCCATCCATGTTCAGAATAAGTTTTGTCACATGCAAACAGTGAGGCATATGCAGAGGTGCACCATCAATAGAAACACGTGCTGCTGGCTGTGGGAGGCTGTGGATGCTCTGCTAATCAGGTGGGCAGCATGTAAATCTCCTGGGCATTGGGCCCAAGCACTCAGCTTACAGGGAACACTGCTTTTGCAAATCCCAGTAGGCATCTGGACACTAATGACCTTTGAGGATTTGGATCCAGGTGCCTATATGCAAACTATTTTGTTTAAATAGGTATCTAGTTAGCTTTGAAAATCTGTCCTTAGATGCTTGGAGAAGCTAGAGTAGTCCCAGGGTGAGATAAGTGCTTAAATGCTAAAAAAAAATATCATGCTCTCTTCAAGGAAACATGTGTTTTTTCCCTTTCTTTATACACCATAAAGGATTTTTTAAATGAGTGGGGACAGATGGGCTTGCTTCTCATTTATGGTAAAGCCCCTTTACAATTCTCCAACAATGTGAGGTGCCTTAAGGTAGGCATGCACACACACAATTTATTTTCATTCATTGCTCTTTTACACAGCCAGAGAAGTGTAAGTGGCTTTTGGGTAAATACAGACCACTCCCACATCTCTTTTGGAAGTGGATGCATTTAGTTTAAATATATAGATACAGCATGTTTAAATGTGGCTCTAGGCAGTATTAGACATCTGTTTTTCCTTTGTAAACCTTAAAAAAGTTGACAACTCTTTTGTTCTATATTCTTTAACAGGAACAAAGACATGTTCATGATGTGTTAGTTGAATTAAGCTGTGTGATTCTGAACTTTCAGCATTTCTGATCTTTGGCATCAGAAACAATTTCTATCACTCCAGTTCTATACTGTGTGTTTGCAGCATTGCTCATGTCCCCAGTGATATTTTTCATGAGAATTCAAAACAAAGCTTATAGATTTTATGGAAATTTGTATTTCTATTTACAAAATCACACAGTTTATTCCCGTGAGAAATAATATTCTAGTTTCTTCATCAACATCCTGCTGTGAATCAAGCTGGGATTTATTATGATGTCTCCAAATGTCTCAAAATATTTGCAATATCCACTTAGTCTGGTGTGCCTTGAAATTCTCCGTATTAATTTGATACTTTATTATTTTGCATTTGTTACAGTATAGAGATCCCAGTTAGCAGCGAGAGAAATGATCTTACTGAGACAGAGGGTAATTTACAACACATCTAGTGATTTGCGCAGCAAGCTGCAGGCTAAGATGTTTATCTGTTTCCTAATAAAGTCATGACAGTTTTTTACTCTCCAAAATATGCAGGATATATAACTATAAAACATATATTTCTAGATACATAGGTGACAAGCATGTATTTTATGGGGTATTCTTACTTCCTCTTTTACTGTGGGTGCAGTGTAGTGTCCTTTACTGGACTACTTTTTTAATCCCACTACTGTAGCAGAATACCCACTCCCACCTACTTTTTTTAATTGTTTCTTGGTTTGGGGAGGGAATGGAGAGGGGGCGAGTTGGTCCCAATTCCACCTGCAAAAACCTTCGGACCTACAAATCCTTCAAGAGAGATGGATTCTCCCATGCTACCAAAATATATACATTACACATACAATTCTGACAATTTTTACCACTAAAAGAACAAGACAAATCTTGCCTAATCCATGTAAAATATCTTAAAACCTCTTATAGCGAGCAGCAAATCTCTATCTCACTTGAACTTAAGTATTGCAACCTTCTTTTTTAAATCTTGCATTGCATTGCTAAAATGCTATTTATGACAAATTGACAAGCCATTTATGGTTTCCCTGAAAATTACTGTAGTCTGGGGTTTTGGTCCCCCTTTCCCATACCATTCTGTTCACAACAGAATAGATTTTACCCACTCCCACTGTTATGGTAGTAGGTACTGTAGGACCCATTGGATTCTAGTCCCACTGCCAGATTAATTGCAAATGACCTGTTGGCAGCAGAATGAATAGAATTCTCTTGCAAGGGGAGATAGGTGGCGTGTTAGAGAACTGTACAAAAGGTGCTCCACCCATGCACAATAAAGAGAGTTCCTGTCTGTGTGCGATCTCTGGCACATACAGTGTACTTGAAAACTGGACAGAGGTAGTCTAGTGCTAGAAGGACTCCCTCTAAATTGTTTATCCAGTCTTCCCCACTTTGGAAGGGGCATACTAATGTGAAATAGTCTAATCAACTCAATAGAGTTCAGTAGCTTCTGAGGAGTGCCTGATTTGTGATATTATGATTATGATATTATGATTGGTGAAGGGCAGTTTCTATACCCTTCCTTTGGAGATCCCCAGTGTGTAATTACGAGAATTGGTCTGGGCACTGGCCTCTATGTATAAATGTAATCCCATTGTGGTCTCACTCTGACATATAGTAGGGACACTTTACATTCTACGGGATGGATGGCTCTTACAATTAGACATACATTACAGTTCCAATTCCCATTCCAACTGCATTCTAGGACAAATTGGTTTGGTAGTCTCAGCTGATAGCTAGTGGATGTTGGCCTACATCAATCTTACTCAAGTGAAACCTGCAGTTCTAAATTAAATGAGGGTTTTTTGATCTCAGCTTAGCCTCTAGTGAACAGTAGTTCTTCTCAGAAAAGCACCACACATAAATCATCATAATTCACTGGAGAAAACCCCTCTAGTCACTGAAAGAGATCAGCAACAAATTAACATGGAAACTGATTTTTTTTACACTTTTATTATAAATGGGGCACTAAACTCAGTGTTAATGTCAAAGAGAGGACAGAGAATATTGCCATTAAAAGTATATAAATGAAATTTTTAAGGCAATTAAAGCAAAACTTATCCAAATATTCACACATAACAGTGCTTTATTTCCTCCCATCAACAATATAAAATGTGACACCACTTTGATGCGGCTTACTTGCTGGAATACTTAATTTATTGACTTTGGTATTGTGTTTTTTATTGATCAGTATTTTGGACATTAGACTTGATTTTCTATATTAACTTATCCTGACAGAATACAGAAACTAAAGTTCCACAATTCAATTGACTACCACAAAGAACAAGTTCTAACATTGCTTCATGATCTCTCTTCAGTGAAAATTGTACACCATGACTACTCAAGAAGATGGCAAACAGTGGCCTATTAAAGGGAGATTTTATTGCTCTCCCTTAGGAATTCTCACAAAACAGATATTAAAAATAATTGTTGTCTAAAATCATTGATATATATGCTGAAAAATACCAGAGGGTTAAAGCAGAAGTGATTTGTGGGCAAAAAAATAGTCTGTCTGCTAGTTACTGGAGACACTAGGGAAAAAGAATAGCAAAAAAGTTTGACATAATTGTTAGCATTTTCGTCCTAAAAACTTAACAGAATCCCGGAACCATCTGAAATACAGAGGTTTCTGTACATAAACTGGAGCTGATCTTTGCTCAAACGAGGCTGGTTTGTACCCCTTCCTGGTATAATGTAATCCTAAATCTTAGTCAGGCCTTGTAAGATTCCCCTGGGGAAAGGAAGTCCTTGGTTGGCACACCCCCACCCTCAGCTGCCACCATAAGTTGCATAGCTGGGGAAGGGGATGTATTTAGAGCAACCCTATGCCCTACTCTAATTTACCAACCCTGAGACCAGTTAGCTCTCAGGACTGTGGGGTGCAATTGGTAACTCATTTCCCTCTCCTTCCAGCTGCACAGAAGTCCCAAGGGGCTCAATCACTCCTTTTGGGAGGAACAGAGACACTGCCCAATTGGTGAAGTGAGAGGCAGTACCTTCTATTCCACTGACTTGTACCTTACATAATCATTTCCTCTGGGTGCAAAACTGGTGTAAACTCACCACCTCCACATTCCCAGCTCATGCTGGTGGAAGCTATTTGTGCTTCCTTTGTACGGAGGTCAATGATTATCAACTCTGCAGGCTAGTCAAGAGCTCCTTGGTCACTTAATACTATTAATTTAGCCTTGTAAAATAGCTGGGGATACTTTGAGGTGGTTGTTTAGTGAAGGTGGTGACTGGCAGAGGTTTCTTTCTGCGTAATATGTAATGGATAGTCTGTCCTAATGGAATAATAACAGTTCAGCTGCACTGGAGGACAAAACCTGGTCTCAATTAAGTCAGTGAGAAAACTCATTGCCTACAGTAGGATCACTGCTACTACCTGTCAGACAGATCACTTGATACAAACAACTCCTGTAAAACTGCAAGGGCAATCAAGGAGGGCTTCAGAGAGGAGCAGCTACATTTAGTTAAATGGATTCATATGTATTTGGATATGCCACTTTAGCCCTCATCCAAAGGCTCAGACCAGCCTTCCAGAGAAGGCGTTTACCAAAAGACTGAAGATTATTTGATGAACAAAGCCAGTTATGTTTATAACAAAAAATGTACTACATGACACAGGTCTCACATTTGCTATTGCCCTGGTACCTTCACTATCCACTAGCAAATAGAGGACTAAAAATGAAAGTGAAAGCTACTAGCGGAAGACTCAGTACAATACAATGCAACCTCCTGCCCTTCACCCAGTAGAATTCCGCATATCTATTGTGAACTTTTTTTTTAAATGGAAATCACAGTTGATATAAATTTCACATGTTGTTGTTTAACAGAGATTTCTCAGCCATTCAGCACAAAAGCATGAGATCATCATTTACTGACTAGCATTTTGACCGACAACTGTTGCCCACACCTCAACAATCTCTTTGAAAGGGACAGAGCAGTGCAAAGTCTGGCCATGCTGCATAGTGGCCAAGATTAAGTTGTCTAGCAGGATGGGATTCTTTTCATTATGGTTCCTGGTGGGCCTATGCCTAGACACCTCAGTGACACCTATTTGGGGATTGTCAATTTATATTTGCATAGGATTCGATAAGTGAGCATGGTGCCTGAGAGAAAAATGCTCCAGGTATTGCTCCAGAATTGTCCTATGGTCTTTATGAGAAGAATTCAATGCAATCAACAAAGCAGTGAAAAGAAGGTAGGCAACTATAATAATGCTGCAGGACAATTTATTATTTAAGTTTACACTGATAATGTGTTGCAAATGCTATGACAATGGAGCACTTGGTGAATGAGAATCGGAGGTAGGACTTCAAGCAGAATATCAGCTAGGAGACTCCGCAAGATTTCATATCTATAGGCTCAGTGACTGCAGTGCAGTGACATTGAGGATTCACTTGAAAATGGCTAAAGCTTTAGCTAGTCCATAATGCAATAATTGGTCGCTAGTGAGTTGACCCGTTCTCAGCCACGAGCGCTGTAAAGTGACTACCTATCCACTTGGAGCATGATGCTGTTTTGGAGACACTGTTCCTCCCATAGCTCTGCCTAGGGATATACCCAGAATCTATTTTGTGTTTAAAATTGCAGTTTGGCTTTAAATTAGAAATTAATATTGGAAAGGGAATACTACCCTCTTTTCAGAAATCTCTTTTCACTGGAGCCCACTAAGTAACAAATCATTACAATGAAATACAAGATTAGGAAGGCATACAGTGATTCCATTGATAGTTGAATAGCAGAAACATAATGATTGAAGCAGCTTTATATGATTTCTCTATAACCAGTCATGTCAGAGACCCTCATAAGAATAATCTATGATGCTAGCTCTTAATAAGAGACCAAGACAAATATAAATTCACTGAAAACAACCCGTCACCCAGGGACAGGAGACCACAATATAATTATATTTAATATAATCTGGAAATCAAAGCTTGTTAAAATAAAACAAGCCTGTTATGATTTAAGACAGGCCCATTTGGAAGGCAGGTTAAGCTTGATGCTGAGAGCAGCTTAATTTAACGAAGTGGAAAGGAACAAATGAAGTCATTTCTAAATAACACCACAAGATAGGATTCATGAGTCAGGGGAAAGTGGAGAGTGACTATAAATATAAATAACTGACAGAACATAAGAACGGCCATACCAAAGGTCCATCTAGCCCAATATCCTGTCTGCCAACAATGGCCAATATTAGATGCCTCAGAAGGAGGGAACACAACAGGTAATCCTCATATGATCCCTCCCCTGTCACCCATTTCTAGACAAACAAAAGCTAGGGACACCATTCCCACTCATTCTGGCTACTAGTCATTGGTGGACCTAACCTCTATGTACCAATCTAGCTTTTTTTTTAACCCTGTTAAATTCCTAGCCTTCACCATATCCTCTGGCAAGGAGTTCCAGAGGTGGACTGTGTGCTAAGTGATGAAAAACTTCCTTTTGTTTGTTTTAAACCTTCTGCTTATTAATTTCATTTGATGACTCCTAGTTTTTATATTGTGGGAATAAGTAAATAACTTGTCCTTATTCACTTTTTCCACACCAGACATGATTTTATAGACCTCTGTCATATCTCCCCGTACTCTCTTCTTTTCTAAGCTAAAAAGTCCCTGGGCCTACGTCTACACTGGCAGCTTCTTGCGCAAGAACTGTTTTGCAGACGAGTTCTTACACAAAAAGTATTCCATAAGAGCGTGTCTATGCTGGCATGTGCTTTTGCACAGGAGAGGTGCTTTTGTGCAAGAGCATCTATGGCAGTGTGGATGTTCTCTTGCGCAAGAAAGCTCTAATGGCCATTTTAGCCATAGGGGTCTCTTGCACAAGAAATTCATGTTGCCTGTCTACACTGCCCTCTTGCACAAGAGGGTTTATTCCTTGTGGGGAGAGGAATAATTCTTCCGGAAGAAGTCCTGTTTTCTGACGCTAGACTGTAAATTTACTTGCTCAAGAACGCGCATGCAGTGTAGACACCCAGCAAGTTTTTGCACAAGAATAACTGTTCTTGCGCAAGAAGCCACCAGTGTAGATGTAGCCCCAGTCTTTTTAATTTCTCTCTTCATATGGGACCCATTCCCATCGCCTAATAATTTTTGTTGCCCTTTTCTGAACATTTTCCAATCCAATATATCTTTTTTGAGGTGAGTCAATCACATCTATACATAGTATTCAAGATGTGGGCATGCCATGATTTTATATAGAGGCATTAAGATATTTTCTGCCTTATTCTCTGTCCATTTGTAATGACTCCTAACATTCTATTTGTTTTTTTGACTGCCGCTGCAAACCGAGTGGATGTTTTCAGAGAACTATCCACAATGACTCCAAGATCTCTCTCTTGAGTAGTTGTAGCTACATTAGTGGCCAACATAGCTTAACAGCTTAAACATATTCTAAATATCCTGAGGCCCAAAGCACAAATCCAGTAAAAAGTAAATTAAAAGGTTAAGAGAAATCCAGCTTCCCTCTCCCCCCATCTGAATGGCACAAAAGAAATGCCTTGCACAAGAGATCCTGGTCTTTTATGGGGAAACATAAGTGAATTTGATACATATTTCAAAACCATCAATAGCCAAAATCATACATACTTGAGGACTCCTATGTACTGCAAAATTCAACCTCAAAGTGGCCACCGAGGAATTCCTCATTGATAGGTGTCTATCAATAGTACAATGTCACTCTATATCCTCCCTACCTCCTTTGACCCACAAACAGGCATAGCACAGTCAAATGCTTGTGTCCCTGATGGATCATCATATGCAAGAACAGCTCCTGGAGCTATGTGGCAGCTGGTATAGATTTAGAGTAATCTTTGGACTGATCTAACTTACACTGGGGCAGCTCTGGTTCAGGGGAATCCCTAGGACTAGAAGGTGGAGTATAAAGATAGTGTTAAGCTGGTGGGTGGGTCGATCGATGTGTGTGTGTGTGTGTGTATTTTCACACACACAGAACACAGACACACACAGAGATCATTGTCCAAACAAAAACAAAAACAAAAAAACAAAAAAAAAGACCCAAAATTTTAAACATCCTGACTTTTAAATCAAAACTATTCTGAACTGAGGCCATGAAAAAATCCACTCAGATCTGTGTGTGTTTAGAGAAATTAACAAAGGAGACAGACCTTCATTCTTAACTATGGAGTGGCTACCTTTTTTTCCCCACAATACAGTACCTCTCAAATGATTAACAAAGTAATGATATTTAACACCACAATGCATGTTATACAATTGATTTATATAACATTCCAAAGAAGCTGTTAAACATGGAGATGTTGTAATGTTAAACAAACCAACCCCAATTCTACTGGAGCAAAGTAGATGGGCTCCCTACCATGGGAGTGCACATGGTATGTGTTTTTTGCTTGGACAAAAAAGTCCTTCCTCCATATGCAAATCAGGAAGGAAATTACCAGAAAGAACTGTATGTTTTCAAAAACCTCCTGTCACTTAAGTTAGGATCTATATACAGATTTACATAGTGTAACATTGAGTATCATGACTCCTAAAAGTTAAGTAACCAGGGAAATACCGCAGGATTAAAACAGAGATCCATCAAGCCTGAGGTAGGCATTAAGGCTCACTATATAAGGAAGGGGGGAGAAGAATGCCTAAGAATTTGATGCATAAAAGCTAGCTGCTATGGTGGGATCAGTTTCAAAGTTAGATGCTGAAAAGAGAAATGTGCCATAAACCCCACCCCTTTCAATGATAGGCATCAAGGCTGGCATACTGGGAATCACTTAGTTCTGTTAGCCATCTATAAATAGTAACCTGGGCCTGGATTCAGATGGTTTAGGTATGCAAGGAATTTCTATAGGGAATGAATTAGACACCTGCCTTTCTCCACACCACAGGAAAGGAGAAGTGGTAGTGACCAATTCTTAGCCCAGTGATTAGAGTACTTGCTTGGGATGAGAGAGATCTAAGGTCAAATTCCCTCCTCTCTGCTAGAGGGGTAGCCAAGACCTGAAAAAGGGTGTCTCATTTCTTACTGAGCTATAGGGTAGTCTGATGGGGCTCCCTCAGTGTCTCCTGTTGAAGCTGCTCCAGTGCGGATAAATAATAAAAGTGTGATTGGAGCAGGGGAAAATAGATCCAAGGTCTCAGGAAGGTGCCCTAATCATTGGGCCAGTGACTACTTCAATGGCCTTCAACTTGTTACTAACCAATCTGGTCACTTGTCCACCTCTGGGTTCTTGTCTCAGTCCCAGACTTTGTCCTGCCAGTTCCAGTTCACCTCTACTCTTCGCTGCCAGTTCCAGTTTACCTATTTTCAAGTTTATGATTGCAACCATTGAATTTCTTATTTATGGAAAAAGGCTGACATTATTCCTATGTAGGTGTCTTCATCAACAGATTACCTTGGGATTAATAAAATGAACCCATGAATTGTATGAAAATTTAGAAAAGGTAAAGAGAAAGAGACATTTATAATAACCTCAAAATGGGAAAATTATAGATTAAAAATGAGAAAAATCCTATTCTGAGTCCTTAAATTTACTTATAAGGATTATAGTTTTAAAGAACACATTTCAACAAAAGGCTTATGATGAAAGAAGATTTATTTGCACTTATCAAAAAAGGTTAGATCATATAAAGTTCCAGATGGCAGGTTTCTAACAAGCACAAAAGCTTCATGGGTGCAGATTGTGCATGGAAACAGATACACAAATGGCTTAAAAAAAAGAGGAATTATTATGTGACAGAAGTCAACACTTCAACCTCTCTTCTGATTTAATCTCTCCAACACATATAAACAGAAGGATGAACAGCAAACTAATTCAATTTAGTGATGGTGATAGGAAATTGGATGAGTGCTTAATATAACATAACTAGCCTGATTCTAGAGTCAGGAGCAAGTGACCCCCCCCCCTCCCCCACACACACAATGAATTTCCATGTGCACATGGACTAGTTGGCATATAACAACAAAATAAATGCATAGAGGGGTTGAACAAACAGTAAGATTCAAAGTAAACCAAGTGAAAAAGGACTAGTGCTAAAGTAAAGGATTTTGAGTTCTTGGAGTAATGAATGGGCAGCTCTCAATTCAGATAAAGTGCAAGATCAATAAAGAGAAGTAATTAAAAAAAACCCCACAACATAAGAAAATGGGATAAGACCATTTCATTCACAATTAAAATATATCAAAATAATCATAATCCAAAAACAAGAACAAGGTAACCAAGATTTTAAAAGGTAATTATAAACACTACTAGTTAATGCTTTGTAAATTATGAATGAAATGAAAAGTGATTCTAAAATTCTGCCAAACCAACATTCACTGACAGCCATTTTTATGCTCGCTTTGCATACGTGTAAGTGACTCCATAACTTGCAAGGGAGTGGAGAATTGGACCTAACCACCTTTTAAATAAACAAATTAAACAACGAAGACCTAATTTTCATCTTGTGGGAGTCTTTATAATCTCTGCAAGCATGACTAAACAGCTGTAGGCCAGCACTATGGAACTGTATCGTGCTCACCTATGAATACAGTGAAAATTGTAGTAAAGTAGGCAGCAGATGTTTCTCCTGCTCAGAGTAGCCTAAATCATGCTTTCTATCTCATTCAGAAGTGGGTGTGAGAAAGTAAGCACTGTTCAGTGCATGGAAATGAATGACAGTATCGCTGTCACATGAGTGAACCACAGTACCAGCAAAAGTATTCTGAGATCTATTGAGATCGAACCACATTTCCCTACAACTCCTCAAGGTGCTGATGGCCACTCCTTTGCACCTTTCTCACTTGGGCTTCAGTCCTGCATTGAGAACTGCACAGCAGCAGAGGCTGGCTTGCACACAACTCCAGTGTGGAATTTGTGTGTCAATGGCCAATGCAGTAGTTACCCCATAAAGCCAAACCGCTGTTTTAGGATCATTATTTCTCCTTCCCCTACTTTCCACATCCCAGTTCCTCTTTAGAAGGCAATGTTTCAGTCATTCATAAAAGAGTAAGCATCAATGAGAACTTACTTGGGTAAGACCTACATTTATGTCTAAATTCTGTCATTGGTAAGTACATGCAACTTCCATAGATTTCATTTGGAATTAAACTGAATCACTGCACTTAAGTTGTGGTCCAAATTCTGCCCTAATGTTTGATTACCAAGCATTATAAACAAAAGTCTGATTCTATCAGGAAAATTGAGTGTTTAAATACATTGGAATCTGAATTTTCCTCTTGGCTTCATGTAAATCACATTTTGGTCCCCCTAACATCAATAATTAAGTTCTCTGTAATAAGAATTATTATTAAGCTTTTTGTAGAGGATTATGAGATTATAAATCATAAAACATTAATCATATAATCATGATTAAAATGTATATCCACAAATGATGACTATAACAACTTTAAATACGATGGATTTAATTAATGGAGTTAAGGGATTAGAAATACTATTAAGTGTGAGGGGAAGGGTACATTTATTCAATAAATATTAACTATTTCTGTGGTGGATTATTCTACCCTTATTCACGAGTAGTATGTTTACTTCACAAATAGCCCCATTTAAGGTATGAAGAATCTTAATAAGGGTAGCAGTGGGGTGATCTCTCATTGCTTTTAATATTGATAATTGGGGCATTACTATAGAATGACCTGCATATAATTGGTATGTGTATTTGTAAAATACATAGTTTTGTACATTCTGTAGAATATAGGGATGCATAACATGTGTAATATACCCATTTTCAGCCATGGCATGACGTGTAATGCAACAAATCATTGCATAATTATGGTCCCATTCAGAATGTTCAGAAATTGATGACATTGAACAGTGGCAAAGGATCAAGCTGGGCCTAAGTATTCACTTCATTTAAAGCTGACCATTTTTAAACATAATGATTGGTGTCCAGTTATAAATGGACTCAATGTCATGCTTCATCCCCTGCTTCCCTTTGCTTTAGAGGAAAAACAACAAGCTAAGAGTCATTAGGTGCAGATTCCTTCTTTTCATCCTCTCCATCTGCTCATTCACCTTCCAGGGGCTGGACAAGGCATAGGAAAAACCCAAACCTCTGAATATTTCCTATCCTTGCTAGCATCTCCTTAACTACTTATTCACTTGGAAAAGGGGTAAACAATGGTCCCACACAACCTATTCTATTCCTCACCCAGATATGCAGTCTGGGGATGCCTCAGAGGAGATGCATTATGACATGCCTAGCAACATTTGAAAAAGTGGTCTAAGCTATATTTAATTTATAATTTACTAATCTGTTATTGACTCAATTTAATAAAAAGATTAATGGACATTTAAGATTAATTGCACCAGATTCACCCAACATGGGAGGTGTAACTTACTTCTACCTAAGAGGGAATTTGTCTCAAAGAAAGATGCTTGTATTGCCTCCACCATACGGGGTAGAGGTAGGGGGAAGAGAGTTACCTCTAAACTACGGGCTGGGATCCATAAGATGTGGCCCAGCAAGGTGTACAGGCTCATAGGATTGTGTAGTATATGCCTATGTTTTCTCCAACCTCCAGAACAACTCAAGAGAAGGAAAGCACAATGGCGGATTAAAGCCATCTCAGTCCCATTTCTCCTGGACCAATAAATTCTGTGCTACCTCTCTTAGAAGCAGAAAACAAATTATCACTATTGGTACCTGTAATTGCAGATACATAAAATTGATTTTTTTGTTTCACTGGCAACTCTGAGAAAAAGTGTCAGAAAAATTGGGGAGAAAAGCAGTTGATGATTAAACACAGAATTTTTAAAAAAGAATTTAGAATATCCTTCATTTTGCTTTGTTTTCAAGCAATTATTTACAGTAAAATTGAAGGAACTTTGCAAAAGCAAGTCATTTAAAACTAATAAGCCCTTCTTTTCTGAAAATATTGTAACTAACATTTCAACTTTCCCCTTGCCTCAAATAGATCACTGGGGAAGAAACTGGCAGGAATTTGTGAAGTGTTTGAGTTTCACCCAATGCACTTTTTTGGGAGCAAAAAAAATTGCTTTGGCCAAAAACATCCTTCTAGTTCTGTATAAGGAGCATAACTGGCTCCTAGCCTGATCAGTAAGCAACCCAACAATCTCAGCTTGGCCCAACCAGCCTTCTTCATATGGTGGTGTTTCCTTACTAGGCAGGGAGAACAACAGCCTGCTACCTGAGCTTAGCATCTATTGATTTCCAAGAGGCAGCCCAATCACATTGGAAGGCCTCTCACCAAGCTTAAGAGGAGTAGTTACTGAATCCAGCATTCAAGTAAAGGCAGGAGATGCTCAGGATCAAAAGCAGGGTGACAAAGAAGGACATAGAACCTTCAGGGAGCCAGTGGATATACCCAGAGGAACTCTACCAAGTGATATGACTTCATGGAAGAGTGGACATAGATCCCCACAGTTGCAGAGAACCTCTTTGTTCAGCTTCCTCCTCCTGTATGGTCGAGGGTCACTTTTGCCAGCACCAGGAGAAGGCAGATGAAGTCTTATGACTTCATGGGGATGGGATGTGTGAAAATCAGGAGGGTGGGGCAACATAGCAGCCAGAACCAGAGGAGAAAGGTTTGGAGGAGGCAGAAAGGGGGCTTCAACCTGGGGCACAACGTAAATGTGCACTAGCATCTCCCTCTCAGAGCAGAAGGAACAGATGTCAGGGAAAATGGCAAGCTGTGTAAGGGACACACTCATGCTCACAGCTCTGTGAAGAATCCCCCATCAACTAATAGTTCCTGTGGACCAAAGGACTAGGATGGAATAGAGAGCGGCCCACTGAAATGCCTCACCCTCTGCTAGGAAGTGGAAGGTAGGGCAGGAGGACTTGGTATTGGGCAGGACAGGAGGGTGAGGAGATGAAGGGCATGTAGCACAAGCACATACAGTTGTTTGCTGGCTGAGGTTCAGAGATGGACCAAATGAAGGTCACACAACCAGTTCAAATGTTGCAGAGGGGACAACCGGGGCAGGGCAGTGTAGTGGTCAACTGCGGAAGAACTTTGTACATGTTAGTTTAGGGGTGGGGAGGCCTGCATTTTTCCCCCCTTTCTCTTTTCCCTACATCTGATGAGCCAGAAGCAAGTCTTTGGGAACATATGCCACTTAAGATAAGCATTGTTGCCAGTATAGCAAGAACAAGTATGAGATAAGGGTAAAGGGCAAGAACGCATAAACAATTCTGTTTACCTTAACGTACTGATCACATAAACAGGGCCAAAGAACACGATGATCCAGAGCAGAACCAGATCGATAACTAACAGCTAAACCCTACCTCAGAACTAATGAGTAAGCCCTGGAAATTTCCAAACAAGGCAGGAAAACTGTATTTAAGGCATAAAGGATCTGCCGACGAAGGTTTCTGGGGTCAGCAGATCCCAGTCTAGATTACCGTGCTGGGCCGACAATCAGGTGATTGGCACAGCGTGGTTGCCATTTTGATGTAAATGAAGCTGTGATTATTTAAATCGCGGCTTCATTTCCCTTTGCCATCCTAACTAATCTACATGGCTCTGTTGACAGAACCATGTAGTTTAGACATACCCTTGGAGATGAAAAGAGGCATGGGGGTGGAAGCAGAGTGGAGTCCAAACAGACCTGCCCAGAGGAAGGGATGACTTCTGGATACTAGCTCAAAGTCTGTTTGCTCTTTTGAGAATGGAATAAATAGCTCAGCCTTTTGCTGGATGGTTTAAAAAAATATATCCATATTTATATTCTCTATTTTTTATGAAGGGAAGCAAACCTTCATTATAATTGATTTATTGTAGGTGAAATTCTGACTATTTCAGTGAAGGGCAAAACTCCCTTTGACTTGAATAGGGAAAGGATTTTACCTTCTTTTGTTTCATTTGTAATAAAAAAGTAAATTACAAAAGGTAGCAGTATGTTCCCTCAACTATTATTTCATAATTCTTCACAAGCAATTGTAGCTAATTAAAGGGTGTCTGACTGAGACATTAAAATATGAACAGGTAAAAACATACAACAGGAATAAATGCCAGTAATTGCAATTTCCAGTATATTCCCATCATGTTTGGTGTTGCTTAGTTACAGCTTAGCCCTTTTTGTCACTTGACTTAGGTAACACCTGTGATCCCCAGTGAAGAAAACACATGGGCCTTCCTATCTGCTAAACCATATCACAGTTTAGGGTATTGAATCAAGATTAACTATCGGAACTACTTTTGCATAATCAGAGTGAACCATTTCACACACTGTGAAACATTCCAAATATTGGTTTGTTGATCCTGATTTCTGAAGAAATACTATAAACCAAGATTTGCTTAGGGCAAACTATATTTCTGTATAGACATTCCACTCCTTAACACACGCAGCATATGGCAAAAGAAATCAAAAGTCAAGGCTTTTTAAGTGAGTGGGTTGTTGCACACCAGCATGTATTTGACTGGTTGGTGTACTTACTCATTCATACTTATCTCTGATAGACTACTAAGTCCTACCCATTTCTGTCATAGAGCATATTTTATGCAAATTCTGGCTCTGTCTACACAACCAAGTATAATAATGATGTTTAAGAGAGAGAAATAGTGTAAATCAGTGTGGTTCCACTGATATCAACAAAGTTATATAGAAGTATGCCAGCAGAGGATATTTTGCATAATTGAGAATTCTTATCAGTTCTCTTAAATATCCTTGTCTAGAAGCTCTGTTAATGTGATGGAGTATCTAGAATTCCTCTTGGAATACAGTGAATTTCAATTCTGTGGGGGAGATTTTTGCCTTTTACTTATTAGAAAATAGTAATTCAAGCTGGTTGAACACTAAGAATAATTGTGCATAAAATTGAAAAAAATTGAAGTTGATTTTGATTTGCAGAGTTTGAAATCAACACATTTTATAGTTATTTTATCAAAAGTCCTGTAAATACTTTCCCTGTTTACCGAACAATTGGACATTTTGCATCAGGGAACATTTCACAGGATTTTTTAAAGTACATTTATTATGATAAGCCTATTTTTGAAAAGCTTTTATTATGAAATAATTATAAAAAATTACTAGGGCTAATAGTAATCTGCAATACAATAATATTTTAGCCTCCAATTTCATTTGTTAGAAAGAAGAGATGTTCTCAAATTTAGGTTGTTTTTTGAAGTGTTAACTTGCATTTGAAAGTGCCTTATGGCGAGTTAGTAACATGTGTATACAAAACATTTTCACATTGTAAAAATCATTATATATTTTCCTCTTCCCGGAGTAAGCTACAGGAAGCCTCTGTCCAGTGTTAAACCGTGTCAAAAACTTACTGTTCAGTAGACAATTTTCTCTGCATGAATATACAATGATTACAACAAAAACTGTTATAGGCTAATGAGTCTTATTTAGTGTTTTCATGGCAGGAAACTCAGGAATGCTCAAGAGTTCCCCTGCACTTTTATACAGATGGTAGCGTGAAATGACACAGTGCCCTACCATAATACAAATACAGAGTCTGGATGCTGCAGAGATCTCCTCTATATGCTGCTGACATTTAAGACAGACCAGCAGAGATGCCTATCAAATCAGTTTTGCTGAAGGCATTCAATTACTGGCACTTGAAATACACATTTCCAGGACCAGAAGAACCAGAGTAACTATCTTTATTGTTTGTTTTCAGGCACAAATTATTGCTGTTAATGCCCTTTATTTAAACCCCACCACCACCACAGCAGCAATAACAAAGTCAAAGCTGGATATAGAAAGATGGTATTTCATTAGTGAACTAATTGTATTGGAAGTTAATTCTGACAGGAAAAAAAATTCCTAAAGAAAATAAATTACCGAGTTTATAGGTAGATAAAATTGGCTCTGATTTAGGGATTGGTTCTCCTTGTGCACCCGTTTCACTACAGTGAAAGTCCATTTATATTAGGATGACCCTCAAAATGGACCTCAGGGTACTGGTTGTACATGGAAACCAGTCTCCTGTGGCATTATTAATAATTTAGGCCAGTGTCAATGAAGAAAATCAAGCTCAATCTTTACACTAAAGTTTGATAATGTCAGCATATAAACAAATTCAAATATAAAATGGGACCCATAGTCACTGATTGTGAATGGCCTCAACTTAATTGACGTGTATATTATTTTGCTATGGTGAGCCATCTGTGACAGCCACTGAGAGAAAGTTCTTCCCTCTACAGTAGGTTGAAGAGGAATACTTATCCAGTGCCATGACAGATGTATCTGTTTCCTGCAGCTTCCTTGGACAACATCATTGCATCTTAGAATAAGTACCTTGGGAATCCATTGTATTAATTGCAAAGGTTTTGTATTATTGTTGGCCTGAAGAATTTTAATGTAGAACACAAAAATGTCTTTTGGGACAATAAATGTCAAGTGTATTTCTTGGGGATGCGAAAACCCATTTCTGGATGCTACAATCTGAGGAGTGGTCCTTTGTATGCTAATCATCTGGTGCAGGAGGCCAAGATCAAAGGCACAAGCTTTATAAAGAAAAGACTGGACTTTTCATGGTTTTTCAGATTCTGAGCTCAGGCTGTTGTAAATGTAACTATAGGAAAAAAAAACCTTAGTGTTTGAAGGACTAGCTTCTCCTATCAGAGCCCTTTTTGGAAGTAAGGGTGCTCTCTGGGTGCTTAGTAGCATGTATGTAGGATCTTTTATTTTCTTCTCTGTAACTCCTTCACATTAAGAATAAGGCTATGTCTAGACTACAATTTGCATATTTTTTATAGTTGTTTTGGAAGAGGCTTTTCTGAAATTTGGTCTGTCTACACTGGCCAAATTTCGGAAAATCCTCCTCTTTCGGAAGAGCCCTTCTTTCTTGTGGGAGGCGGAAGACAGGGCTTCCAAAAGAGCACATCTGCTCTTCTGCTTGCCTTTTTTTTTTTTTTGCAGAAGAGCAGATGGGTTCCCAGGACACAGCAGAGTCTAGATGTAGCCTCAGTGTGCTTGCTTATAAAGGGCCATGTGGTAACTTCTGCTAATTACAGCTGTTCCTAGTTTTCAAAAAGAAAGCAAAGATTCTGGCCAGTTTGTGCAGTCTGGCTTGCAGGAGATATCATAGTGTTAAGCAACTGTGCAGCCTGGAAAAAATCCCAGTCATGGAGATGAAACACACAGGTCTCTGCTGAAGAGAGGTGAAGTCACGAACGTAGAGTGGGTGCCTTGGTGGAACACAGAAAGGGAATCCAGGTGCACTTGCCATGAACTGTGACCAAAGTATGCATTGCGGGGCAAAAGCCTTAAGAACAAGGACATGGTACGTTAAGTATTTTACTTTTAAAAATCTATTTTTATAGAAAAAGATCTCAGCTTCACATTGATTTCCCGAGAATGGTTTTGTCCAATGGGCATGCACACTGCTTTGTGTTGCGTTCCTGAGCTGATGCAGACCCAGAGCTGCAAGAGTGCATGTGCATGCACCTCTATGCTGAGTACACCAGGTAAAATCATCAAAAGCAGGTAGGTGATATAGGTGTTTGTCCATTTTGACTTAGGCTGGATTCTTAATACCTTTCAAGAATCTGACCTAAGTCATTTGCATCTAAAGATGCAAATGGGTGCTTTTGTGCTTCTAGGGACATATGTATCTAACTACCATTGATTTCAGTTTTGAAAATCTCATTGGGCACCTGTCTGACTCTAGCAAGCTAAATACTTTTACATACCTGATCTTTAGACATTTAAGTGACTAAATCATGTTTGAAAATATGACTGAGGTGCTTTTGAATTCCCTCCCTCCCTCACAGAATATTTTTTATTCACATATATAAAATACACAGGCTAGGTTTTTAGTCATAAAATAATGATTACAGCTATAAACTCATCAGGTCAGAATGAGACAGTAGATTCAACACCTTATTGGTGTTCAAGATGAGGTGTCTGTTGTGGTATAAAATGAGATATATGAACAGAAAGATTTCAGAATGAAAGTTCTGGATGGAAGTTAAAGTCACATGTGGCTGCCAGATCTAAGTAGCAAGACTTTGCTGATTCGAACACATAGAGAGAGGATGAATGGAAAGGACATGCTAAAGATAATACAGCAGGAGAGGATGATCTGAGGAGGATCCAAGGAAAGCAATGGTTGGGAAGCTGATAGACCGCAGTGCTGCCACAGACAGATGAAGATGGAGAATGCTTATACACTAACCTGATGTGAGATGATGGGAATATAGTAGTACTCAGAATGATCATGAAAAGGATATCATAACACAACAAACACTCTCTTCATGCTCCCCCCAATCCGCTTGAATAATTTGACAAATTTCTGTATTTAAACAAATGTATTAAATAGATACATTAGTCACCCAGCTCTACTCAAATTCTATGTGTGTCCCTACCCTCTGTGGAAGGCTGGGGAAATATGACCTTGGTAATATATGACCAGTATCAAAACTGTAGACATCTAGTAGAGAACTCCCTGCTTTTCCAACACCCTTCCCATTTTAACTACTGGTTGTTAAATCAGGCAATTCACACCTGCAACTATCATATTAAAACAGGAAAGTAGTAATTTATAATGGTAACCAGGATCCAAAGAACAAAGAGTTTTATACCAAAACCAAACCTTGAATTTCTTACAGAGATCAGAAGACAAACTATGCCTACAAGAAAACACCAGTATAGGCCCTGAAACTTAGCTGGTATAAATTAGAATACTTGAAGTGAAGTCTAAGGAATTACAGCAGCTTACATGAGCTGAGGATGCCATATATAAAATACTTACGTAGAAAAATCATCATCACCACCAAGCCCTAACATTCTATGCTAATTGCAATGGTTTCTTCCTCTTAGTTGAAGGTCAGGCTGAAAATGTATCCATATTATTCACTCATACCTGAGGTGACAAAAAGAATGGAAAACCAGGATGAAGACATAAGAACATAAGAACGGCCGTATTGGGTCAGACCAAAGGTCCATCTAGCCCAGTAGCCTGTCTACTGACAGTGGCCAGCACCAGGTGCCCCAGAGAGGGTGGACCGAAGACAATGATCAAGCAATTTGTCTCCTGCCATCCCTCTCCAGCCTCTGACAGAGGCCAAGGACACCATTTTATCCCCTGGCTAATAGCCTTTTTATGGACCTAACCTCCAGGAAATTATCTAGCTTCTCTTTAAACTCTATTATAGTCCTAGCCTTCACAGCCTCCTCTGGCAAGGAGTTCCACAGGTTGACTACACGCTGTGAGACAAACTTTCTTTTATTAGTTTTAAACCTGCTTCCCATTAATTTCATTTGGTGTCCTCTAGTTCTTCTATTTAGGGAACTAATAAATAACTTTTCTTTGTCGGCCCTCTCCACATCACTCATGATTTTATATACCTCTACCATATCCCCCCTCAGTCTTCTCTTTTCTAAACTGACCCCACCAGAAAGAACAGGATGCAGTTTTCTTGCTGAGTATAAATACTTGAAGAGTACTCTGGTACTGATTCTATGTTAAATCTTCTTTGCCATCACCAGCAGGTGAAAATATCCTTCTCCCCATTAATTGTTTGGTTTTATGAAAGATCAGCTTGGTTATCATTTCTGAGGAAAAAGCCTTTATTGTTTAATATTCAAGTACAATTATTTAATTTTTAATCAAACATTTCTGCTAATTTTCAGGTCAACATTAAAGCCCAACAAATTCGTTTACAGTCTCTGCATGAGGCCTTTATATTGCTGTTTTGGAAAATGATAGTGCTGATCATTAAGCAGCATTTGAGTGAGTGAGCAGGGTAATTGTACTCCAGAGCAGGTGTTCAAGCAGCCTCAGAAATAATGGAAAATGCAGGTTTGTTCTGCAGAGTCTTGCACCTATCACAGCGATTGATAACCCAGGAGTTATTATAAGGACGAGAGGAAAAGAAAGTTGGTGTATTTTTGCTGAAATTAGCTTGCACTCAATCTTAGACTACACCGTGGGCAGCAGCAGCCAGCTCTCATAACGATACAAACAATTGCGGATTAACTTTCAATAGTGCAGGTAACCTGCTTGTTGATAGGAAGTAAATTATACAAATAAAGCAGGACATGCAGTGACTCATTTTCCTATTTCCCTGCCTCAGCCTCATTTCAGACTGCTGTTTAGATAGTATTGGGGCCATTGATGATAATGAATGCAGTACTATACATGATCTTCTGTACATAGCCAGCCAATCCAGCCAGTACCAATGGAGCAGTAAACTGACAACCAGATCCAGGCCAGCTCATTAGTGAAAATGCAGCATGGCCAAATCCTGATATGTGCTAAGTACCCATCTTTCCTATTAACCAAATAACTCAGTAAGAGATAGGAATGTCCAGCATCTCTCAGGATCTGGCCCCATACAAAAGAAGACCTTAACATCTGCTTGCATCGTGTCTCCTAACACGAATGCCCTAATATTTATCATGCTCAGAATATAAAGTAGAGAGAATAGTTCTGCTGTGAGTAATATTATCCTTACTCATGGTAATCAAGCTTAACAATTACTCAAAGGGAAGAATTTGCTTCAGTTTCATGTATTAGTAATCTTCATGTAATCTAAAAGCAATTAAGCACTAGTTGTATTCCAGTCATCACATTTCAATTCACCTAGCAGTTTATATGCAGTACAGGGTTTCTCACTTTTTGAAATTTCAAAAAGTAACAAAGCAAAATAGTTGGAGCTTTTATAATCAGATTATTTTTGAAACTGAAGAATATTCAGATCCAGATAACGCTACTGTTCATTTCACTCTTTCAGTCTGCAGCTGTTGAGTATCATCATCATCGTGGAAAACCCAGAGACACATGGCCTCCTTGTAGATCCAGCACCATCTGGATCAGTCTCTAGTTAGGTGCTTCAGGTTGTCTGGATGTAGATTTACTTGTCACTGACAATCTTACTGTGCCACAGAAGTTCTTGGCATCCACTTGTTCATGAGCAAAAACTTTAAAGTTGGCACAGTGTGCTGGAAAGACATTAGACTATCAGATGGCCCCACACCTACAGCTCCTCTAGCATGGCTCTACCACCCTCCATATCACACCCTACTCTTCCACAGAGCTGCATCTTATCTATCTGTATAGCAGCCCTGACAGAGTATGGGGGTGCAGGGTTGGGGATGGTACCATATGTTGGAGGAGTTGCTGGCACTCTAATACTTTCACTGCTGTGGTTCCTAAGTCTCTGGGACAACAGTGAAAGCATTCAACATTATCTAATGAGTAATTTTCCAAATAGTGACCTAAGACTGGTTTCCTAATTATATGACATTTCTTAAACATTTGGAAAATTTGTTTAAGCATTTGTTCTGTCCATTTGTCTTTGTATTCCTTTGCTTCTTGATGGGTAACTTTGGCAAGAGGATTTTAAACTAATTGCACTATAATCAGATCATTAGTTAGACTTGTAATGACATTTACAGAAAGTGTCAAAAACATTAATTTGCTAAAGTAAAAATATCTAATTGGTTGAAGGATAATTAGCATTCTAAATCTGTATCTAGGAAGCAAAAAAGATGCATGGTCAAACAGAAAAATGTGTATCACCATACTAATTTCCTCATGGTAACTGATAATTAAGTGTTAGAAAGCAAAACTTCAAATGTTACACTTCAGTTTAAAGGGTTTAAACTTTCTCAGTCTTTCTGGGTCAGAGACCTTTGACATCTCAATGAAGATAGGAAGATTTTTAAACGAATATTAAAATAATAGCTCTGAAATACAAGGACAGGCAGAATATCAGCTGAAAGTTTCTTTGTAACTATTAGCTATTATGCTAGCAACAAAGTTTACTCAGCACCTCTATAAACAGATTCAACAGCAACAGAAAATACTTAAGGCGTGCACATATTAGACGGGCTGAAAGTTATGTGTATGGCCTGCTAGTTAGAGTAGGTAAATAGAGCTGCTCTCCCATTTGCCCACTTTAATGTTTTCTAAAATGACCTCCACATACTACAGTGAGCACATCTCCTTTTTCTTTTACTTTACAGATGTCCTGAGACTCAGTGTTCCTCTCCAATGAAAATGATGAGACTTTGATATGATTTATCCATCTCCAGAATACACTGAGCAAACCAAAGGATAACAATTCAATAGGCTATCACTCTAGGAATTAGCATAGAAACAGCATGGCACCCAAACATTTAGTTCAAGATGGAACAAGAGTTCAGGATAAGGGTAGAAGAACTACAATAGAAGAGTCAGAACAAGGCTGAGAGGGAAACTACACTGTGTTTATGCAACAATGTCAGAGTGTGCGCTTCCCCTGTAAACTAATTACATCTTTCTGTCCTTCATTAAGTCAGCAGCCAGGCTGACAGGAAACCCTCCTTGAGTTCAGTTGGAATTCTGTCAAAAAATCCAACAAGTAGCATAGAACATTCCCATTTCACTCCATCACCACATTCCAATGGAAAACCTGTTTCATCCTAATTCTTCCTACTAGCCTTAGTTTGTAGCTTTGGTTAGCATGCCAAACTTTTTTAAAAAAGCAATCAGTCCTTAGATTTAATATGTCAATAGCTATTTCAAGAATAAAATATATATTGTTCATAGTACTATTGTATAAGATTACTGAAAACGTTGTACAGTAGTAAGGAATTCAGGTAGCTAACAGTTTGGAGGACACAAAGCTAGGATTGATATCATACCATAGGTTATTATTATTATTATTATTTAAGTATTATGTCTAAATACTGAGTTTTACTTAAGGTTGATTAACAAAGAAGGGATTATAATACAGGTTGCACCTCAGTAACCTGGAATTCTCTGATCAGAGTGTCCGGGCATGCTGTGGAGGTAGGGAAAGGAGGGAGGGGAGCCCAACATGATGCAAGGGACAGGGCCAGGAGCATGGTGCGTGGCCCAGCTGGGCTGCCTAGAGAGCTGGGAAGCCTGGCATGCAGCACAGCTACACTGCAGGTTAGAGGGAGCCAGGAAGTCCAGCATGCAGCCCAGATTGGCTAGGCAGTTGGAGTGGCAGGAAACCTGGCACACAACCTAGCTGGGCTCCGGTGGGGAGTCAGGTGGGGTGAAAGGGTTGGGGGGGGGGGGGGAAAGACTGGCAGAAGGGCTCCAGAAATGACCTCCCTGATCTAGAAAAATCCCTCACCTGGGATCAGTCAGGTCCAATCTGTGTTCGACTTTGAAGGCAGTGAAAAATTAATATTTCAGTTTTACCTTCAAATAGCATAGTCCTGAAATGAGCTATGTTACTGAAATAGTAAAATTATATTATAGCGGTATATGACTTTTCAGGGCGGATGGAAATCCAAGATCACCACTAGTAAAGATACTCAGAGGGGTAGCCATGTTAGTCTGTAAACTTAAAAACCAATGAGTGGTCCTGTGGCACCTTAGAGACTAACCAAAATATGTAGAAGCATTAGCGGTCATGGGGAAAATCCACTTATTTAAGAAATGATGTGTGTCCGCCTCACAGTTGTTAAATTTTCATCAAGAACTCTTTGGGGTCTTTCAGAAGAGAGCTTACCAAATTCAAACTGTTCTAGGTACTATACCTGTATGAGCAAGAGACACTCACCATTATCCTCTAATTATAAAGTAAATTGTAAAATCCAGTATACTTAGATGGTAGTACTAAAGGAACATCCAAAAATGAGACCTGTTGTGCAAAATACTGTAAATATACTTAATAGGAGACTGCCCCTGCACTGAAGGGCTTACAGGCTACATAGACAAAATGGACAGAGAATGGTAAAAGGGCTATACCACACAAGCAGAGCGAACAACGTGCAAAAGCCATGTTGGCTGGGAGTTAGCAATAGACGATAAGTTAAACACGAAGAAAAGAGAGTGGGTAGTGAGCAGGTTTCCAGAGGAACTTCCACAGGGGATGGAACCTTAGCAAAGAGCCAATCAACATATGTCAGTAAAGTCTGGTTAAAACTGTGGAGAGCTCCCTGAAGATCCCCACTCTGACTAGTTCCTTTCTGCAGTTCTACCCCAAATCCCAGGCTACTTATTGGGGGTATATGGGGAAAAATAAGGCTCACCTGAGCATGCATGGGGTCATCCCTGGAGCCTTCAAAGTGCAGGAGCAGTTAGTAGATGGAGGTGTGGCCCCCGATGATTGCACTTTATCTCCTCTTTTGCACTCTTCTTGATTTGGCTGCTTCTGCAACTTATTGATATTCAAACAGCATTGGGTTCAGTATGGTTACACGCTTGTGTTCCTTGACTTAAGATTGGCCAACCAATAATACTAGGCTGAAAACTTAGAATGCAAATAAAGCCCTATCGCATGTCAGGCAGTCATTTGTGTGACTCCCAGAATAATCTCATGAACCGTATGATCACAATTTAAAATGAAGATCCAATAAGAACACAAGCAACTTTTTCTTGATTAAATTAGTTAGCACAGAAAAGCAGGTTTCTATAAACACCGAAAGGTGATCAAAGGACAGAGAAGATTATTTTGGTGTTTATTTTATTTTATTTTTTTTAAAACAGGATAGCATTCTGCCAATCATCATCAAAATGGATGATAGGAAATGGAATTTGAATTTAGTTTTGAAAGGGAAAGCCTAAAAGCATAACTAGTACCAGGCATATTGTGAGTAGGTGCAAATTGCTCAGTCAATGTATCTCAGTTCTAGCCTGAAACACCCTTATGTGCTCCTGTCCTACTTTTGTTTAAATTGCAGAAACTGTCAGCTGGATGTGTTTCTACTAAGGTAAAAACTTCTCATTTATATCCCGAGGTATGATGGGAAGAAGTAGAAAACTTGTACACTATTTCACTCTGTTACTAGCTATCCTAGATCAGTGTTTTTCAACTGTTTTGTACCAGGGTCAGTTTTCCACCTTCCTAAACTGTGTCAGGGCGATCTCAGGGACTGGTATCAGTTCACAGGCCAGTTGCTGAGAAACTCTGTCCTACATGATTTTGTCCAAAGTTTTCAAAAGGTCTTCCATTGTCTGTGTGTGCAGAATGTTCACAGGTGACATGACAAAAGAGCAAAACCAGGTATCTTGTTGGGTTGTCCTGATAGTATGCTGATCACACCACTGATTCCCACTTTCCTGCTCTTTGGGCTCCTCTTCACTCTGTCCCACTGGACCAAATCCCTGGTCTCCCTCAGATAAGGCACAGTGTTGGGGTTGTTGTCCCCTGAAGAGCAGCACAGGCACTGAACCAGTTCAGTTCCAAGGGCTCAAGTACCCAGCCAACCAACCCCCAAATGGAACCAAAACTGCAGACAAATGTGTCTTACCCTGTGTAAATTTGTTAGCTCACTTTATCCATGACAGATAAAAACACTTTTGTTTATTGAGTACAAAAAGCAAGATTTAAGTGGTTGCAAGTCAGATTAGAGTTGATCTTATACCCTGACTTAGGCCTACAGCTTCTCCAGGGCAGAAACCCTTTGCTCAGCATACCCCATCCCCATGAAAAAATACCTGGATTCCAGTACCACATGGCATGGACACATGTTTTCCTGGGACCAACCACCGTTTGGGCTTACAGGACAAATAAAACTATTCACAAGTAGTGGATTT
The DNA here is from genome assembly GCF_052426305.1 of Pelodiscus sinensis. NCBI lineage: Eukaryota > Metazoa > Chordata > Testudines > Trionychidae > Pelodiscus > Pelodiscus sinensis. Next base: position 93,547,073 of record NC_143053.1, read on the forward strand.
GATCACAGAATCATTAAGTTTCTGGGGTACCAGCAAGGCGCTCATTAACACATTTAGAACCATAAACAGATCCACACTTCATATTTCTAACTTCACACACAAGAATGATTCATGCACCAAAATAGGACATACGCATTCAGCAGATTGTAACTAAAAGAGTGATATGCCACATGACCATTTTGCATGAAGCACCTTCGAGTAATGCATATTCATAAGCCAAACTCATAAAACATGCGGGGAGGGATGTCACAATGCTGAGTATCCATTTAGTTCTTTGTGAGCATGTACTGGGATTCAGAGAGTATTTGTGATCCATGTTGGTATTTTAAAAGAACAGTTTGCAATTTACAAATCTATTCCTCAAATATTAAAGAATACCAGATAAAGTAATGTATCTAAAACCTTCTAAAATACAGGCAATATTTTGAGGGGAGAACTCAGTCCTCCTCTCACTCCTCTTCCACCATGTCTGCTTGTCTGGCTCTGGGAGTAAGTGAATAATTACATCTGTTTTTAGATCTCATGTCAATTTAACTCTGGGTCATTGTGCTCAGCTGGTAAAGAGTTATGCCAACAAAGAAGATTAAGGAAAATTGCCAGGCTACCACCTGTTTTGTTAGATGTGCTCAACTTAATTCAATCTGAAGCAGTGGTGGCAGTGAATTGAAGCTGAAAGGAGAGTGATTGCAAAAGCTGGTTTGAGGATATTTGCTAAAAATAACCTTTTGACTTGGTTATTTTCTCAGATATAAAATTAATTTAGAATCCATGATCAGGAAAAAAAGCATTTTAAAGGAAAAAGCTACCTTTTGCCTCAATCATTTTCATATTTTTTTAACCAAATGCATAGTAGGTATTTTATTCTATAATGACCTTACTTCCAAGATTTCACAAATCTAACTGTAGAGTGTGATCTGTGAGTTTGTCACCTTCAGGCTCAACTACTGTCACACTTTGTATGTACTCCTTTTGCTCATTAGCAACAAGTGGTGCTGGCAGCAACAAAGGCTGGGTTCAATATCTAGGGGTTTCCCCCCCCCCCAACTCAAAACCAGTTTATGCCCCACCTGGGACAATTCTATAACACTGTATTGGTGCCCCAAGGGGCAATACTTCCCTCTCACTAGCATAGAGTTTAAGTGTAGAAAAGAAAATTTTATTAAAAGGAGAGAAGTAAAACAACATTAATTTGGAAAAGATACTACAAAAGCAGGATTAATTACCATAAAACTATGAGCAAAACCCCCACCCCAGAATACTTTGGGTAGTGTCCTTTTCCTTTAGGTTTTAGAGTTCAACAATCAAGAGTTCCTTTGGCATGCCCCTCCATTCTCCACACACCCCTCACACTTGTTACCCTTAGTCAGTCACAGAGTTCACACGATCATCTGCAAAATTCACTTCAACCCTAAGTGAAGAGGGGATAAGAAGGTCACTGCTCCTCATCTCAACCAGTTGTTCACACTGTTCTTGGCAAGCAGCCCTGCCAGCTGCTTTCTGTGATGTCTTTAGCTCCCACCAGGTAACACAGTTCTTAGGCTATGTCTGAACTATATCCCTCTTTCAAAAGAGGGATGTAAATTAGACAGATTGAAATTGCAAATGAAGCCGGGATTTGAATTTCCAGCATTTCATTTGCATAATGGCGGCCGCCTGTTTTCGAAAAAGGGGATTTAAAAAATGAAACTGCTGTCTAGACACAGTTCTTTATAAAAAAACGCTTTTTCGAAAGCTCCTGTACTTCCCTTCACTGTAAAAGTGAATGAGCTTTTCATTATTTCTTTGTACTTGCTTTCCCACAAAAATACTTGAATAGCCTGAGGCCTACTCCTCCCCTTTTCTACCATTTCTCAGCTGCCTGAATTAAGAAATACCTTAAACAAATCTCTTCCTTTTACTTGAAAGCACAAAAATGAAGTATTAAAAAAATGGAGAATACAGCCCTTTACAAATCTTTTATATCGTATAGATTGGCCACCATTAAAAGAATTTTTCTCCATCAGTCACCCCCCCCCCCACACAACAGAAATCCCTGTATTCATAACTTGTATTTTGTGGCACTACCTCAGATATCCATGAACAATAACCTAGATGTTTTAAAGCTAACCACCATTCAGAGTAAAACAGGGAGTAGATATTGTTATAAAAGTTTTTTGTATCCTAAGTTAGGATGGAACATCCTTCTTAAAGAAAGGGAAAGTATTTACTAAACAATGACGTTTGCTGCAGTCTTATTGTTGAACATATAGCAAGCATGTAGTTTAGTAAAAATTTACACTTGTTGTTTTATACTTAAATTGTTCATTACTTTAGCTTTACTCAGAGGAACAAATTCTACCCTGGATTATTCCCCTGTCAAAGGCACAGATGTACATATAAGTAGTCAGGGCAGAATATGGCAAAATAATTATTTGTGTATAAGTGTGAGCTACTTTTTGCCACCCTTCTGAATTCCATTTGGCTTAATATATTGTCTAAGTACAAAGAATGTTTATGGAACATTGGTGCTATTTCTAACACGGAGCGTCTACACTAATGTACCAGTTTATTTTAGATGCATTTGTTTAAGACCATAACTACTAGTTACTGTATTTCATTATTACTAAAGAATCTTTGCATCATACCACACCTAAATCTCAACACCTTATGGAACAGAGTATTAGATCTCAGCTGAGATATAGTTTAGTATGAGACGAGTGAGACTTCTGTGACTTGCCTAATAGGTCCTGGGTGTATATATATAAGCAAATGGTTCCATATCATAGTATGGTGAATATCAGGCAAAAATGTGTACATTACTGATTTTTCATATGGCTGCAAGCCAGTTTTCAGCTAAACTTTGTTTTACTATATGCTAGAAGATTAGATTTAAGAAACAGTAACTAAAGGTAAATTTTATCTTTTGTGAAAGATTTCTCAAAATAACACTTCAATAATAAATCTTTATTAAGCATTTATTTCCCAATCAGTAAATCTTAATAAAATCTCTAAGGGAAGTACAAAATGCTACCAGTACTAGCACATCAACCACCATCCTCCTATTTCAGGAATGCTGCTGGTAGATGTGAATGAGTAGACAACTCTCAATTTCAGTTAGAAAATGGAAAGGAAATTTTCCATTAAAAAAAGATTACAAAGATTGATTGGATATTGGCAATATAGGACCACGAACAAAATTTCCTCTTGCAAGGTAAATTCAGCAACATCCAGATGGTATTAAGGATATAGTAACTTCAGCATCAAAGATGTATTTGAATGGAACTGCTGGTAAATGATTAAAACAAAACAGTAACAAAATACCTCATGCTGAGATGTAAATACAGTAATAAAACATAACAGTCTTGGTGAATTTATGCGCACAACACCACTACTATGTTTGGCAGCAACAGATTCAGCTAATTAGACCAGGAAGTATATTTGCTTTGAAAATTATTTTAAAAAAAGGCTTTAGAAAGAAAACAATAAGATAAAATGCTCAATAGAAATGCAGTCAATATACCCAGAGATTGCAAGTTCATTCAGCCAAAAACAGAAGATAATATCAGCAAACCTACAGCTACACAAAAGAATTATAAAGTATGATGGAAAATCTTAGGATAACGCAGGTCAAATAATGCAATAAAATACTCCAGGTTGGACCTCTCTGATCCAGCACACTGCTGGTCTCTAAGTCCTTTCCAAGGGCTAATAACCTTCTAGCTTGGCTCGCCTCATGATCACTAAATCTGCTGCTGGCCCCAGTCACCTGTCTCCACTATATGGTCAAAGCCACTGAACCAGATCTACTCCTGCCTCCGGGCTGGGTTTCCCCAGTTGGCAGCTTCTCTGTTGCTAGACACCCCCAGTCGACCCAGTACCAGGCATCAGGGCTCTCTGGTCCACCAACATCCATGGTCCTGCCAGACCACAGATGTCACCAAACCAGACAGTCCCATATCAGAGAGGTTCAACTTATAGTAAAAAGAATGCCAACCATCAGTCTAACGGGACCTAAACACTCAGGCTACATCTATACTGCACCTCTCTTCCGCAAAAGCTTATGCAAATGAAGTGTGGATTAGCATATAGCCAGTTCATTTGCATAATTAATTAGGGGCATTTTTGCACAAAAAGGAGCTGGGTAGACAGCTCCTTTTTGCGCAAACCCCCCTCTTGTGCAAGAGCCTTTCTTCCTCATTTTTTCAGGAAGAACATCTCTTACGCAAGAGGGAGGTTTTGCACAAAAAGGCGCCATCTACACAGTTCCTTTTTGCGCAAAAGCCACCCCTAATTAATTATGCAAATGATTCTACTCTGTGCTTCATTTACATAAGCTTTTGCGGAAGAAGGGTACAGTATAGACATAGCCTACAGAGGACAACTCTGGACAGGTGGAGGGGGCAAGCCCCCATAACCTGCCCCCATTCCCCAGCATTAGAGCCAGGCAGGTGAAGCAGGACAAGACCTCCCTCCCCATCCCTGTCTGAGTGCTGGGGGCAGCACAGGTGGAGGTGAACATTTGTTCAGCTCCCCCATTTTTTCAGGGCCTTGGCCAGAGCATCAATTGCCAACAAGGAGGCTGGAGAGAAAGAGAGGTGGCACCAATGGCTCATATACCCATCCTCCTGTTATTGCCTGCCTACCCTAAACTGGGGCCCACCCATGTATTGCAGTCTGCCAACTACCTATTCTTCAGTGTGGCAGGCTCAGAGATGGAAACAGGCTGTTGCTTGTCATTTGCAGTGCTATATAACAAAAGAATTTAGGTGCCCTCCTTTCCTTCCTTCATGGATCACACCCAAAGAGATTAACTGCTGATCCTTACTCTAACACTTAGCTCCTATGACTTTTCATTTCAATAGGAGTTTGGGAACTTAAATGTCTCTGAGGATATAGGCCTCAGTGATTTTCCAAACATCATAATGGAACAGACAGGTTGCTAGTGCCCTTTTCACTGAACTATTTTCTCTCCTATCAAACATGCAAACTAAGAATATGGCAAAGTTACAGAAAATAACCATCTTTCATATTTTTTTTTGGTGACATGGTATTTGGTGACATGGTATTTTAACATGAAACGAGAATAAGAAAATAAATTGAAAAGGAAATGTGTGTCTCTTCAGTAAGAAAACCCCACAGAAAAGTAATGTCTTTTGCACGCTTCGATAATTTTTTTTAGCCCATAAATATGACAGTTTGGAAATTGCACACAGAGTACATAACAGAAAAGTTTGAGTGGACAGTCCCAGACTTAACTCTGCATACAAATATAGTGTATTTGTGATCAGTTACCTGAAAGCCTGTTTATTCTAAAAATGTAAAGAACAGGGCTTGTGAGAAGCAAGCACAGGATGAATAACTGCAGAGAAAAGAAACTACAAGCTTTGCTAACAAAAACCCAATTGCTACCACAGTTTTTTTTCCTTCAAAAATATCCCTAAGTGATTAAATGGAAACATCATAATGAGAAGCCAACATTCAAGTCATGAGGTTCAGACACTCAAAGGTCAGGATATTCCAAAGTTCAAGTTATTCCGATAAACTCAGCCCCATTCAATATACGTAGCATTATCTGTTCTTGTTCCAGTTATTAAAGCTATTTTTTTATATTGACAGTCTATAAAGTATACAATATGTTCCTGGCTCAACTATGTTAGGCTGTCCCAGCTAAGTAATCCTATCTTTTGAGACCTGAAGTGCTCAAAAGAAATGCAAAACATTTAACTTTTAGATGCCCAGTGGAATACACAGCCCTGAGAGAGGAACAGATGACTTTTGTAACCCAATTATCCAGTAGTGAATCAGTATGCTGGGTTTAGAGTCTTGGATTCTGTTCCCTCACTATCCTTGATTCAGAGAAAGGATTTACCCCCAAGATATTCCACTGTCCAGATAACATTCCCAAACCATTGTGAGGCATAGCCAGTCTCTCTGACCCAGATTCAAAAGGAGATACCTATACCAGAAGTTTCTATAGTCCAGTGATTAGGGCACTTCAAGAGAATATTTTTCAGATTGGGGGTCATGACCCAAAAGGTTAAGCGCGGTGTCGTAAAGTTATTGGCCATCCTTTCTTGTGCAGTGCCTTGAGAGTTGGGCAGTTAGAGAGCAGCAGTAGCTGGTTAGGAGCCCAGCTCTGAAACCAGCACCCTGCCAGCAGCAGTGAAGAAGTAAGGATGGTCATATCATACCATATCATCCTTACTTCTGCGCTGCTGGTGGTGCCAACTGTGCCTTCAGATCAGGGCTTCTGTCTAGAACCACTACTCTCCAGCTTCCCAGCTCTGAGGGTAGCACTGCCATGATCAGCAGTACAGTACCGCAACGCTTTAGACCCCTCCCATAACCCCTTTTTGTGTCAGGAGTCTCCTAATTACAACACAGTGAAATTTCAGATTTAAAAACAGCTGAAGTCATCAAATTTATTATTTTAAAAATCCTATGACCATGAAATTGACCAAAACAAACCATAAATTTGGTAGGGGGGTAACTGTTAGTGTCAACACAGGCCACAGTGTTTACACTCACACTGCATTAACTGCTGCAGGAAGATGATGGCTCATAAGGCATTCTGGGAAGTGATTTCATCTAGTCACCATAATGAGGTCACCATAATGAGGTGCTTACATTGGCCTGAGACAAAGCGTAGATACATACACACAAAGTTCAACTCAAGGCACTTTACGTCTATGTGAATGGAAGACATGGGCAAAGTCACAATCTAGATTGCTTATTTTACAGAAAATCTCATAGCTTTTTGAGAAGTTGAAGATTTTGTTCCCACATATGTATCTAATCTGTCCACAGGATTAAAAATAGCCTTGCACACAGTCTCCAATGATACTTTTGACTTTATCTAGCATAAACAAAGATGGATAAAGGTCAAGCAGCAAACATGGGAAGACATATCAAACTTGGATCATGATATGCCACAGATTTGTTTCATTTTCTGCCTTTAATAACCTATCAAAGTAGATTCATCCTATTATTTTAGCCTGAGATGCCCTGCAAGTTTTAGCCTGAGATGCCCTGCAAGTTTCATTAATAAGTACAGCCATTAGTTACTCCATGCATTAAAGCCTATTTAAAAGCCAATACTGTTACATAGCAATGCAAATATAATAAGGGTCAAAACAGTGCATTTTTATTCACGATTTAAAATTAATAAACAAGCTGAAAAAAAGAAAAAGAAACAAACAGGTAGCTTTCCTATCAATCCATATTTTTTTCTTCGGGAAAAGGTGAGGAGAGAACTTAAGCCCAAGCCACCAGAAGGATTGACTTTATTATTTTTACAAAAGGTATTAAATATTAGTTTTCAGCGGTTTGTTTTAATTTGAAGGATTTGCTTTTTATTTTGCACATCTCAAACTAAATTTCACCATTATTCTGGTGTACAGGCAGTCCCCGACTTACACGGATCCGACTTATGTCGGATCCGCACTTACGAACGGGACTCTCACCCCGGAGCTCGCAGGCAGCGGTCCCGCCACCTCGACCTCCGGGGCGAGAAAAGCTGCTCCCAGTGCCCCTGGTCTGCTGGGAACTGTCTCCAGCAGACCAGGGGCACCGGGAGCAAAGCTGCAGCCGCAGCGGGTTCCCGCGCTTCTGAGGCTTTGCTCTGGCAAAGCCTCAGAGGCGTGGGACCGCGCCGCGGCTGCGGCTTTGCTCCCGGTGCCCCATGTCTTCTGGGGGGTGGGGCGCGCGGCTAGTGTGCCCCCCCCAGCAGACCAGGCTTTTGTTGTGGACCCTGGGGCAGAGCAGCTGGGGCGCTGCCGGTTGGTCCCGCAGCACCGGTCTGGGCACTACTGGACCAACTTGGCAGCACCCCAGCTGCTCTGACCCAGGCATCCTGATTCAGCTGCTGCTGGTCAGTTTCAGCAGCGGCTGAATCAGGACACCTGGGGCAGAGCAGCTGGGGTGCTGCTGGGTTGGTCCAGTAGCACCGAGGAGCGGCGCTACTGGAGCAACCCAGCAGCACCCCAGCTGCTCTGCCCCAGGCGTCCCCAAGTCAGCCGCTGCTGAAACTGACCAGCGCTGACTACAGGAAGCCCGAGGCAGAGTTGCTCTGCCCCAGGCTTCATGGAATCAGCCGCTGATCAGTTTCAGCAGCAGCTGACTTGGGGATGCTTGGGGTTCTTAAGTTGAATCTGTATGTAAGTCAGAAGTGGCGGTCAGTTTCAGCAGCGGCTGAATTTGGACGCCAGTTCCTACTTACTTACAGTTTCTACTTAAGAACAAACCTACAGTCCCTATCTCGTACGTAACCCGGGGACTGCCTGTACAGATGTGGTTGCCTCTTCTCAAAAAAGATATATTGGCATTGGAAGAGGTTCAGAAAAGGGCAACAAAAATTATTAGAGGTTTGGAACAGCTCCTATATGAAGAGAAATAAAATGACTGGGACTTTTCAGCTTAGAAAGAGGAGACTAAGAGGGGAATATGATTGAGGTCTATAAAATCATGACTGGTATGGAAGAAGTGAATAAGGAAAAGTTATTTACTTGTTGTCATAACAAGAGCTAGGGCCACCAAATGAAATTAATAGGTAACAGGTTTAAAACAAACAGAAGGACATTTTTCTTCATGCAGAACAGAGTCAAACTGTGGAACTCCTTGCCAGAGGATGTTGTGAAGACCAGGAATTTAACTGGATTCAAAAAAGAACTAAATAAATGCATGGATATTAGGTTCATTAATGGCTATTAGCCAGAATGGGAAGGAACATTTGCCAGAGGCTGGGGATACATGACAAGGGAAGGATCATGTGACAATTACCTGTTGTGTTCCCTCCCTCTGGGACTTCTGGCAATGGCCACTGTTGAAAAACGGGATACTGGGCTAGATGGACCTTTGGTCTGACTCTGTATGGCTATTCTTATGAGATTTAAATTACCAGAAATATATTGGTCTACTACTATGATTCCCCTCAGAAGAGGGCTGTTTAATTGTGAACATAAACTATACTTTCAAACAAATGTAAAACATTTGAAAGAAATTTCAACAAAATGCATCAGATATAAATTAGAGCTAGCAGAGTTGTACGGAAATGGAAAGGACATAAGCGGCTGTGAGACATTTTAAACCAGAAGTAATAAGAACTATATTTAGCAACATTTTCATGTTACACTGAATTGTACAAAAAAGCCATTACAATTATGAATAGTGATAGAAGCAGTTTTAGATTATAGTGAACTGAATAAGGTACGTTTTTCTGTTCACTGTATAAAAAACAAACAACCGTGTTCTGCTTGCAGTATAAGGCTTGAGTCAGACAGTTTGGATATCTTATTCTTAATTTAAGGGAAAAATAGATTAAGTGTCCCCATGCTACTATTAAGGTCTCTATGTTATCAGACTTGATATGTGCAACTTTAGGATATTCCACAAAGAGTGGGCTCTGCCAGGAAAATACTTTTAGAAAGCATTTTGCACTGGACACGAGAGGGTAAATTTTCAAAGCACTGCCTGGAGTTTGGCCACATGACTATTGTTGAACTATAATTGGGAGCCCTGAAGTGAAAACTATGTGCAGGATTTTGAAAGTTTACCTAAATGATACTTAAAAATGATTAATACACAAAATTGAAAGCCAAGCACAGAAGATGGAATCTAACATGTCTACGTACATTTAATATTTGCCCTTAAAGGGAAAAGACACATTGTTCCATGCTCGGTTACAATTAAATATAAAACATTTCTTAAATACCTTAATGGAATTTATTCCACAGGCTCAATGGGAGGCAAAGCATTAATCAGACAAGCTGCAGGCGGAATTGTCGCTGATTTGACCAAGATGGTTTGGATGGCCCCCTGAGTTTTTTCCTTTCTTTACAAAGTAATTTGTTTCCTATCAAAGGCTCTGATAGGAAACAAAGTAATTTGTTTCCTATCAGAGCCTCTGATCTCAGCTGCCAAGGGGTCAATTAACCTCAGTCCTTTGCCTCAAACTTCAAAGAACTAATTGCTTCTTCTATATTCTTTTTTTGAAGAAAAAAAAAAAAGAAAGCTGCAGTAATTGCTAATGGCTGAAATTGGCAAAAACACTTCAACTCGAACAACAATCACAAACAATATGCCTTTTTATGAGCAATCCTCTTCCCAAATGAAAGAGTTGATCCAGCCTTGACTAAACAAATCGGAGCCAAATTCCACTTTCATCTACTTGGTTATAAATCTAGAGTGAAACCATTAAAGTTCATGAATGGGGAAGTGGTTATAGGCTAGCTTTAGTGTACTACTGTTAAACTTTTGCAACTGATTTCTTCACAATATTGAAGTGGTCCTCTCTTTGACTTTTCCTGCATACCAAGTTACTCTAAATCTTGCCCATTCTGTTTCTAGGCCTTTTCAAAATATGATCTTGTTCTATTTTATTGAAGTTGAGTTTTCTCAAAATAAAAATGAGATGTGAAAATATTCCACTATCAAAAGTAGTATGTTTTAAAGCAAATATATACACAAATCTTTTTGCCCCATTTTAAACTTCAGAGATATTCATAAGTAGAAAAAAAGAGTATTCATAAATCTAGTGGAGAATGTACTAAGGCAGCATTCTGGTTCACTATTAAGATTCATTGGCCTGAGAGTTGTACATTTACTATGCCAAGCCAAGGTCAATATTTATCGTGAGGTCCAATAAATCTTGATATTGACCAAGCCACTGAAATCGATACCACTATAGTTGGACAGGACTGTCAGTCACGTAGAAAACCCACCAAATACTTTGATGGCTTGAGAATGTGTTTTGGAGAATGAGTAGCTGGAAATATGCAGACCATAACTATTAACCCAGGAAACAGTTGATAGGTGGATTTCTTGTATATTACAGAAAATTAGTATTTTTAATCAAATGTTTATATCCCATTGACATTTCAATGGCATGATTTTAGTATTCTGACTGATTCTGTTTAGAGGTTTTTGAAGATGGAATTACTATGAAGATAAAACAAAGGAGGGAAAAGAACAAGAAATGTAGGGAACTTTTCCTCTCAGAAAAGTTCTGCATCTGACAAAGTGGGTCTTTGCCCACAAAAGCTTATGCTCCAACACTTCGGTTAGTCTATAAGGTGCCACAGGACTCCTCGCCACTTTTGCAGATTCAGACTAACATGGCAACCCCTCTGATACTTGACATCTCTGAGAATGGTTATCCAGCCAGTTATGCACACATGTTATAGTAACCCCATCTAAGTTATATTGGCCTAGTTTACTGGTAAGATCACATGAGACTGTATGAAATACCTTACTAACGTCTAGGTATACATTGTCCACTGCCTCTCCCTAATCCGCAAGATTTGTTATCTTATCAAAGAAAACTATCAGGTTGGTTTGACATGATTTGTCCTTTATAAACCCATGCTGGCTGTTACCTAACACCTTATTTTCTTCCAGATATCTGCAGATGAATTTCTTAATTACTTGCTCCATTATCTTCCCTGGTACAGAAGTTAAACTGACTGGTCTGTAGTTTCCTGGGTTGTTCTTATTTTCCCTTTTTATAGATAGGCATTATATTTGCCCTTCTTCAGTCTTCTGGAATCTCTCCTGTCTTCCATCATTTTTCAAACATGATAACTAAAGTCTCAGATACGTCCTCTCTCAGATCCTTGAGTATCCTGGGATGAATTTCATCAGACCCTGGTGACGTGCAGATACCTAACTTTTCTAAGTGATTTTTAACTTGTTCTTTTTTTAATTCTTATTATGTATTAAGTGCATATGTCTAAAGTTCAAGGAGACAGAAACCTAATACCTCTTGCAGATCTTAGTACAACATTTAGGAACCACTGAAATCCTCAATTTCATCCTAGCTGTGGCCAAATTCTATAAGGTTCCTACATTTTCCTTATTAGAAGTCACATGCTGCCTTAGTTTCTCTCAAAGACTATGGGCATAGCCACCCCAGTATACATTCCTGGCACACCTATTTTATGAAGCAGCATCCTCAAACTAAACACTGTCTCCATTTATCTGGCTTGATTCAGCAGGCATCCTCTGAGCATATATAAATCTATATAAAATGTCTAAAGTGGTGCTGCCACCTTTGTCTTTTAGGCCAGTGATTAGAGAGCTCTCTTGAAATGTGGAAGATTCATGTTCAAATGGCTATAGTGCCTCGGGGGGGGGGGGGGGGGAGAGAAGAGGGAAGAGGGAGGGATTTGAACTGGAGACTCGCGGCCCAGTTAAGAGGATCGTTATTGGAAAAGTCTCACTCGGTCTCCTGTTGGAGTTGTTGCATTGGGTATAAATAATTAACTCGTTCAAGGAAACCTAGATCTCCTAACTGGTAGGGGAGTGCAAGTGTGCTAGACATAAGGGCTAGGAAAAAACCTCCTTTAGCATTTCTTGGGAAAAGTAAGTGGCTAAGAAACGCAACTCTAGGAGAAGTTTGACAGCTGAAAATCCCAAGTAGCTATAGCTACCTCTCTCAGGCCCAGACTTAGGTGCATAGTCCCTTTGTGATGGAGTGAGTTGGGCCCTTCTTCGCATTTTCCAGTTGCTAGCTCAAGCAGCTTCTGGCTCAGTGTGCTGTTTTTTGAGGATCTCAGTTGTAGATGTCTAACTTTCTCATACTCTGTCTAGGAGAATAGACATTTAATCTTTGGCTGTGGATTCCAGGCATGACAACACTTAAGTCCCTTCATGAATCTAGCCCATAGTTTATATTTTCCCATGTTCAGACTGAGCCTGAGCTGGCAAAATCTTACAAAAACTGATTTAAATGGTACCAGGATTGGATCCTCTGGATATTGTCTGTTATTAAAGAGAATATTGTACCCAGTCTTGCTCAAATGTATGTATGTCTAAAAACAACCCAGCACAGTATCCCACAGGCCATTTTGCCTAGCTGAATTACACGAGTCTAGGGGCTCCACTTGGGATGATGTGGCTCCATGTAGTTCTTTTAAGCATGGGTCTTTAAGATGACCTAAACAGACAAATTTGTATGGCTATAGATAATCTTTATTCACCACCCAAATGTTCAGATGCCAATTAACTCTCTCAATAGCTCCTGTAGCTCTCTTACCCCCACAAATGTACACAGCATAACACAATCTACATAAAAGTCTATCTTCTCAGTGTCTCTCTACACAGCAAAGTTATTTTGAAACAACAGCTATTATTACAACTTTCCTAGCATCTATACAAGCCAACTGCTATTTCTAAATTAATTTGAAATAGAAGGCTTATTTCAAAATTGGTAAACCGCATTCCATGAGGAATACTGCCAATTTTGAAACTGCTATTTCAAAATAAGCACTGTGTAGACACTTATTTCAAAATAGGAAGCCTCCAGCCTTTCCCAGGGTACCGTGCTGGCCGCCCTGGCCACAAGGTAATTTCTGACCTGATGCCCTGCCAGAGCCAGTTCCGGCTGGCCTTAAATGCGATTCAGCATCCAATCAGTGTGGATGCGCTATTTTGAAATAAGATATTTCAAAATAACTATTTCAAAATAACGCTGTGGTGTAGACATACCCTCATAGAATATGATGTGTTTTTTGCCTCTCTATACACTTGCAACATTGTGCATGGAAGTATTACTGGGGTGGTTAAACACGAGAATAAATAGCCAAGGGAGGCTGTGGAATCTCCATCACTGAAGATATTTAAGAGCAGGTTAGATAAACATCAGGGATGGTCTAGATAGTTCTTGGTCCTGCCGTGAAGGCAGGGGACCGGACTCTATGACTTCTCAAGGTCCCTTCCAGTTCTAGTATTTTATGATTCTATTTGAGTGAACAGAGCTCTAGACAGACCTAAAACACATGCTCCCTCAGCAGATAAGTTTCACACGGATGAAGCCACTACATAATAGAGTGCTCCGCTCTTTGATAAAGAGGAGACAATGTCATGAGTTTTGCAGCAATAAAATACCCAATATCCTAAAATGAAATATGGTATGAATCATTTCAGAACTTCTCCTAAGGTAGATCAATTGTTCTGCATGGCATGTGGCAGGTCTAAGCATCCTTGAGTCTCCTATCTTATACTGAGATATGGAGAAGAGAAGGTAGCAAAAAAAATATCATTTTGTCTCAGCAATCCTTTAACTCAGCAATACATAATATAATCAAGTTTGAGGATGACAAATCAGGAAAAGGAAAGAAAGAGAACAGGTCACTGATACAAAGCAATCTGAATTCTCAGATGAAATGTGTTCAAGCAAACTAAGCATTGTAATATGATTAAGTGCAAACATACAGAGAAACAAAGAATCTATGCCATATTTCTAAGATTAGAGGCTGTTTTAGGAAGCTGTGACTCAAAAAAGGTTGGAGGAGATATAGTGGAAAATCATCTGAGTGCAAAACTGTAGCTTCAAGTGCTAATGTAGCAGACCCCTTAAATAAGTTTCCAATTTAGTAACAGATTAAGTCTGCAGTTCCAGGTATTCTCTTTTTGACCACAGCCTGGAGTGTTTATATACTATTTACAGCCAGTACTAGCTTTTTCCCCCACTTGTTTCTTGGGAAGCATGAAGTATTATCAGCAGCAAGTCCTGTCTGCCTTCCTTCTTACCCTCTACTATCCTACCACATCCTTCCCATCTGTCCCAGTGAAGGCAGTTACTTCCATGCCGTCTGTCCATCAGCTGTACTGTTACTCAGCTAATTGGCACCCTCTGCCTGTTATACAGTCTGGTTCCAATTAATATATTTGGGTGGAGATTTGAGTGCCAGTGTTGAGTCAGCTCCTGATTGAGCACCCTTTACAAACATATTTAAATTGAGAATCTCAGGTAGAATTTGAGATCATAGAATCATAGAATAATAGGACTGGAAGGGACCTCGAGAGGTCATCGAGTCCAGCCCCCCGCCCTCAAGGCAGGACCAAGCTCCGTCTACACCATCCCTGACGGATGTCTATCTATCCTGTTCTTAAATATCTCCAGAGAGGGAGATTCCACCACCTCCCTTGGCAATTTATTCCAATATTTGACCACCCTGACAGTTAGGAACTTTTTCCTAATGTCCAATCTAAACCTCCCTTGCTGCACTTTAAGCCCATTACTCCTTGTCCTGTCCTGTTATTTTACCTATGTAGTTAGCTCTAGTGTGACTGCTGCAGTAATAGTGTATTCATTTTGGTGTTCACAATTCAGAAAAGATGTTGACAAATTGGACAGGGTATGGAGAAGTGTCACAACAATGATTAAATTAGAAAAAAATGCCTCAGTAAAAGACTCAAGGAACACAACCTATGTAGTTTCACAAAGAGAAGATTAAGGGTTGATTTGATCCATTTGCAATTACTTATATAAGAAATAAATATTTGCTAGTGGGATTGCCACTCTAGCAGACATAGGTATAAAAAGATCCATTTGATCAAAGTTGAAACGAGATAAACTCATGGTGGAAATAAGTTTGACTTATTATTATTATTGAGAGAATAATTAGCTATTGGAACAATTTACCAAAGCTCATGGTGGATTCTTGCATAGAAAAACAGTCAATGCACATGCAATACTTGCCATTGCCTGCACAGCTCTAAAAGTGGTACAATGAAGAAAAGCTGGGCCTGAGATAGCACCCTATAAAGAGCTGCATAGAGAAGCAACGAGACTTCTTGCTTTACAATACAGGGAGAGTAGGCATTTAGGAAAAAAGCAATAAAAATATAAGCAGGGTCTGAATGAATGCTTCCATTACAGCCAGCTGGAATGGGAAAGAAAGCCTGGGTGTATCCATGTAACTACAGTTTGCCCCTGCTTTGCTTAAATGTTTTAGATATTCGACTGTTATTCGACTGTTCCAAGGGTGTTTTGCTTATTGTAATCAACTTGAATGGTGTAGGGTCACAAAATGAGTTAACACTATTTATAATATCTATAATTACTGTGGGAATACAAAAGAAGAAAGCCTGTGCTTAACCTGGCACAAAGGAGACACACACTGTCAGTGTAAACTTGGATGGACAGAGGCTCCTATCACAGAGCCCTGTGAGATTAAGCTTGGGAGGGCAACACTCCGAGTCAGGAAGCTACATGCCCTCCACACATGAGCTGTAAGACTGGTTCAACCTGTTTCTTTAGCACTATCATTGAAACAGCAGGGAGAAAGGTTCCATAAAGCTTCTCTTTTATTATTTAAAACTTACTCCAGTGGATGCTGGAATTTCTTGTGTGGCTGCACTGTGCTTTGGGCCAAGAGTCAAAATCACTGAGAACAGAAATCACTAGGTTTAACCCAGAGCCAAATCCATCACAAGCCAGCAGATGCAACGAGCAGTGGCAGCACAATGAGCAGCCAGCAGGGCGGTGATGGAGAAGCATGATAAGTGGCCAGCAGAGCAGTGACAACAGTGAGGTACAACAAATGGCTAGAAGAGTGGTGCCAGAGAGCAGTGAGCAGGTGGATGGCAAGTGACCAGAGTGACTAAGATGCTTCCTTACCTTCCTCCCACTCAGGATGGAAGGTTAACTCTGCCAATGCACCTGTGAACTCTGGGTCTGCCCTGACCAAAGGCAGTAACTGAATGGGGTGCAAAAAAGGGCTACACATGTGAAGGGGATATTTACTTTGCTGAAACCTGAGAGGAAAAATGCATCATCATACCTACTTGGGATGGGACTACTACTCATGGGGTTTTTTTTTTTTATGAACTCTGTTTGAAGAGTTTTCCCAAATTAATGCCATGTTACCTCCCTCCCCTTTTATTAAAGATTTCTTTCTACACTCAGACTCTGTGCTTGCGAGTGGGGAAGCATTGCCTCTCAAAGACACCAGGAGTATTGTAGAATTTCCCAGGTTACTGGGTGGGGACCAGCTCTGATAGAGGGGTGAAGAGGAACCCCTAAATTTTGAACCCAGCCCTGGCCGCTGCTGGCACAAGAGTTACAAAGAATTTATACAGTCACATGCCATAGGAGTTCAAATGAAGGCTATTTTTTTTAAATCAAAGCCGTAAGTTTGGAGGTATTTGAATGCAGAGTTTAGATTTTTACTTTTGATTTTCCTTTCCTCAGCTTTTCAGTTCAACATTCTCACTGCAAAAGCCTGAAAAAAAAATGTTTAACTGTCTCAAGTCAGTCAGTCATCAGCACAAGTGTTCTCAGTGATTATTGTAAGGTGAATGGTTGTTTACGGGATACAGTCAGCCCCTGACTATTCAATGAGATGTGCTGGCGGAATGTCATTAATACCATAGAATGGATAAGTCTTAGTTTATAAAGTAGACAGAAGCTGATTAGCAGTCCAGCAAATAAAAGGGGTTTTAGCCAGTTGATCACTTACATTGGGCATTCAAGAACCATGAATACCTTCCTTCCCTGTTCAGGCTAAGCATAGCCTTACTTTTAAAAGTTGTTTGGTAAAACCAAAATGGAAGAATTGTACAGCTGCTCATTGCATAGCAGTGAAGATAATCTTAGACTGTTGAGTGAGATGATTGATCTTGGGCTGATGATAATCATCATAGTGCTATTCTTTCTTTTGCTGAATGCACATTAGTGCAGCTGCAAAATGAAGTCCTATGTAATGGAGACTATGAAGTGCATCACCACTAGACATTTTGTTTTGCAGTCTAGAAGTGAAGCTATTCTCAGGGGTTCTGGACTAGATTTTTTAGTGAGGTGTAGAAAGTCATTGAACAAAAGCTATAAACCCAGTATAGTATAGAAGCTATACATTTGGTTGTCTTTATAACATTGAGCCAGGAGGTTGTGCCATGTGCATAGGTCTGGCACAACTGGATGGGGGGGGGGGAGATCAGCAGTTGTGGTTTTCAACTTCACTGTTTCATTCAGAGAAAATTCTTTACGTGAAAGGATAGGTGATCATTTGGAAGTCAGGCAAATTTGGCCTTAACTCGAGTTATTTGGCAGTTTATGAGTGGATCAGTTTTTCTGTGTTCGTTTCTGATATTTTAGGAGGCTGTCTGCATTGACTAATAAAAATAGACTTAAGCCAGCATTCATGTAATGTTCTGTAGGAGTTATCTATTTTAGTGCAAGAGCCCAGCCAGACATTAAATTATTTCCACACCCACTTCTGGCCGGCCCCTTTAGATAAGTGCTGCCAGTGCTTGTTGCTAGAAATCATTACTATCTATTAATTTTAGCCAATTTTTCAAGTCAGTGAATGGTATCAATTACACACCCATTGAATCCACAAAAACTTGATCATATGTTAGTTAAACTGTGACAGAGTTCTTGTCAGCTATGTCCTATTTGTTTGAGAGAAAATGAAAAATCCATTAAATAATTCTGGCTCTGCTTAGACAACTTCTAGGAAGTGACAGAGATAAAGGTTCAAATAATTTTAATAATGAAGGCTCCACAAATACTTATTCTTTGCAGGATCAAGGCCTAAAATGTACCTGGTAGATGGAATGATCAGCTATCTAGTTTACAATCAGAAAAACAGGTCAAAAGGGATCTTGGCAGCCCAGGTCAACACTACTGCCTGGACCATTGACTGGGGCTGCCAGGCTCCTTGCTAGCCTCTATGCCATGCACCTCCCAGAATGCAGCCAGCAATGGCATGATCCCCCCTTCAGCTCCTATGCATGGGGAAGCCAAGGGACTCTGCAACTTGCCCCAAGCTCTCTCTCACCTCTCCTATTGGCTGGAAACCATGGCCAATGGGAGCAGCAGCAGTGTCCTAAGCTCCCTCCTGCCCTCCACACCTCTCAAACCTAGTACCAACATGGAGTCCTCTCCTCCTCTTGCCCTAGCTCCCTGAGCCAACCCAGTGAAAATGAGCAAGCAAGGGTAGGGAGAGCAAGCGATGGTGGGTAGGGATGGAGTGAGCAGGGTTGGGACAAGAGTTGGGCAATGGTGTTTGATTTTGCGTTAGTAGAAAGTTGGCAACCCTATTGCTAAATGTAATACAGATTGAAACTCTATTAACTGGGATTCTCTGGTCCGGCAACATCCATGGTCCGACACTGATGTTGCAGGACCAGAAAGTCCTGATAGAGGACCAATGGCATGGATCTCTGTGGGGCCGGCAAAACAGTAAGTTACCTGTCTGCAGTGAGCTGATGGTGGGGCTGCCTAGCACATGGCAGTGGGGCTCCCCAATGGAGCTGCCTGGTGGGGCTGGGAGTTGTGGTAACTTGATGGGGGCAAGGAACATACAGTTGCACAACAGGTCCTGGATTCCCAGAGGGACTTGGAGCCACAGCAGTGATGGCTGCCCAGAGGGGTTAGCAGTAGGAAGTTGGGAGTCACCTGGGAGGCTAGGGGTTGGTGACAACCCTTAGGGGTTGGTGGCAAGGGTCCAGAAATGACCTCCCCATGTCTATCAAAATCCCTGATCCGGGACCAGTCAGATCATGAGAGTCAGACCAGAGAGATCCAACCTGCAATTATAAAGCAACAACTACAGATAAATTGTACTTTTTCCCATGTTGAAGCAGTAAAATCATCTCAGTTATACTGATGACTTCAAGACAGACACAATGTGGGACGTTTGGGCCATACTAAGGTCAAAAGGGGCCAGGATTTTATCCATAGAGTAAAACTTCACCTCTGGTGTACCAGACAAATTCCATTAGTTTCAGAAAAAACTGTGTCCACTTGTGCCACAGACAGTTTCATCTCAAGAATTTAGCTTTTCCTATAGAAAGACAGCTCCATGTTCAATTTCACCAGTGTCAAGAAAAGCTTGCTGCCCTTTACAGTTAATGACAAACATTGTTAGGTATAAAAAGAAGTCATCATTGCTAATTATAGCTTCATTCCTAAGACAGTCATGTTAAAACACACTCTCACTGAACCTGAATTTCAGAGGCCCAGTGCTGCCCTGTTCCTGACTGATTTCAGAGATGTAAAATTAAAACAGAGCAAAATGGGGTCATATGTATCTGACCTTTCCCTGGAGAGCTACATGGCAGATTACAAGGAGTCAGTCTTTATTTGAAACAAGATTTGAATTTGTATCTTCTCTGGATTGTGCTTAAAATCAGAAAAAAACCCACAGAAATCAACTCAATACACATTTGCTTTTAGGACTAGTAACTGAAATCTCCATAGGGTGAATACTCTAAGGTAGAGGTGGCCAACCCATGGCTCCAGAGCCAAATGCAGCTCATTACATCGGTACCAAATTCAGGCCTGGAGCTAGAGGTGTCAACTTTCCACTGGTCCGGAGAGTGCTCACTGATCAACCTCC
Source organism: Pelodiscus sinensis (assembly GCF_052426305.1). Lineage (NCBI taxonomy): Eukaryota > Metazoa > Chordata > Testudines > Trionychidae > Pelodiscus > Pelodiscus sinensis. Next base: position 93,567,175 of record NC_143053.1, read on the forward strand.
AGTTCTGCTCTGGGTAGGCACTGTCCCCCTCCACCCTTTCCTCCCAGGTCCTGCCACTTCCCACTCACTCCACTGAGCCTGTCACTCCCATGCTTCCCCCCTCCAGTGTCTCCCACTGAGAAAGAGCTGATCCCAGTGGGCAGGAGGAAAAGGAGGAGGTAGCACTGACTGGTGGGGCTACCAGTGGGTGGGATGTGCTGACAGTGGTGGTGGGGAGATGATCAGGGCTGGTGACATACAACTGTTGCTCTTTGGCAATGTGCATTGGTAAATTCTGGCTCCTCCTCAGCTTTAGGTTGGCCACCCCTGCTGTAAGGGGATGAAAAGGAGTAAAAACAAACACTGAAGGCTATAATTTCAGAGCAGAGGTTTTTAATACTACTAGGCCCACAGATCGAAGAAGAAATGCCAATGAACTAAAGGATGCAGGGTAGAAAATTAAACACCAGTGGATGGCCCAAGGCAGCTGACTTTGGCTCAGGGGATAAGGTGAAAGGCCTGTTTAACTGTATTATAAGCATCCCCTTAATCTGAGCTAAATGATGCCTAACTGTAGTGTAGACATACTCTATAAGTAAAACAGGATGTGGTTATTCAGTTTTCCCTCCCTGTTGAGGATTAAGGGCTGAATCTAAAACCAATTGAAATCAATGGAAAGACACTTGTTAAAGTCATTCATGGGAGCAATAGTGATGATCTATAACACTATGATTGAGACACAGATAAGCCAGTTTACATTTTAACCAGGATAGCTGCCTTCTGCTGTAGCTCAAACTTGACTGAATCTCACATCAGTCTTAGTCCTCTTCTATTATGTAACCACTCCCATTTTAAAATTGAAGATGCAAAAAACACTATTAAAGCCATCTTATATTTTTTTTTAATCAGAATACATATGCCCTTGGATCAGGACGTTATGAAGCGGTACCAGTCCTTACATTTGATGATATACTGCAGAATTGCAGCATGCTGTATGAAAGGGAATAAATCGTTGTCAGAAGCGGACAGTAACAAAGGTTTGTCATCATAGCCAAATCAAAATATTGCATGATGTTTTTATTTTTTAAGTCTGAAAATTTTGTAAGTCAGTCACTCTCTCCTTTCTTTCCCCACCTCATATACAATTTCAAATGAAGCACAATTCAAATATTTACTCACTACTAGTCTATACACTCCATAATGTCAGAAAAGGTTCACTGTTAGTTTCAAACTTCTAAGTACAACAAATGAAATTTCTTCAATTCAACAGCATCTGTTATTCCAAAATATATATCTGGGACTACTATACCTGTAATATTTTCCCCAAAATGATATTGTCACTTTTCCCTATTTATACTTATAAGTTCAGGAATCAGTTATTTTAATGCTTTTTTCAAGTCAGACTAGAAAAGCATAACCCTCCCGCCTCGCCCGACCCATATACAGCACAAAGCCTTATTTTCCATGGGAGTTACTAGATTAATTCTCCATCCTATGCAATTAAACAGGTCATTGTATATCCCACATTATGTGCACAGCTTGGGGGAAAAAAAGTTACCTAAATCATTTCCCCTTCCTTGTTCATTTTATGTATCCCTATGCTAGATTAATACTCTTTTGTTGCTGCAGTACACTAGGCAGTTTCATTATATATAAGAAGGAGAACAATAAGATGTAAAATTTCAGTGCGGTGCCAAAGCAAATGTTTTATAATATGCTGATTATTCCATTGACACAAATGAGTAATTCCCTTATGAGTTAGGTTTTTCTTTCTCCCCCGACTATCAACATTATTATTTATTGCTTTTAGTTCACGGTGTTCAAGGCAAAATTTGGTACAGCAGAATAAGGGAAGATTAAATTAAAAAAAGGAGTCGGTAAGTTTAAAATTTCATTCAATATACAAAAATAAAGTACTGTTCCCTTTATGAAAGCAATCATACTTTATACCTACTGAAGGTCATTTTATACCTACTGACATTGGGTTTAGTGGAAAAAGTATGTGCACTGGGAGGAGGACAATAGAGGTGTTACTTAATCTAGCAGAGCAGCAGCAACTAAGGAAATGGCTGTGGCTGTATTCTCAAGTCTTTGATTTATTATGGTGTCACCAGATTAGTAGGGAGGCCATTATCACTGCAGAAAGACACAGGTGCTTGTAGAAATGGTTTCTAGCACCTCATGGAATTCCCCTATAAAAGGGCAAGGGTTTCAGGCTCTGGAAAAGAGACACAGCAGGGCACCTCATCAGTCCAACGCTAATCCTGGAATTAGAACCACCACCAGCATTTACAGTGCATTACACACATAGATCAACATCTAAAGTAGCAATTCCTAAATGGGCCTGTTTGTCACCCCAGTCTCGCACCCATCACCCAAATGGGCACTTCTTAAAATCTGCACAAGAGAGAATCATGGGAGCAATGGTGATGATCTATAACACTATGACTGACACACAGATAAGCCAGTTTACATTTTAACCAGACTAGCTGCCTTCTGCTGTAGCTTAAACTTAACTGAATCTCGCATCAGTCTTAGTCCTCTTCTATTATGTAACCACTCCCATTTTAAAGTTGAAGATTCAAAACACAGTGAAAAAAATATAAGATTGCTTTAATAATCCGAATATGTATGCCCAACTTCATGCAGCAAGTGTGTAGTAATGTTTGTATGCATCACTGTCAACTGTTCCCTCAACTGTACAGTAGCACGGCCCTGAAGCTGCTTAATGAGCCCCATCCAGCCAGGGGCTCAGGGCTCTACAGCTGCCTGGCTGGGGGACGGGCATGTCTCCCTGCTGCAGCTCTCCGCTGAAGACAGAGCAGCAAGCCTCTCCTAGCCCAAGAAGAGCTCCTTCCTCAAGCCAGGCAGCTGTATGCCCAGAGCCCCGAGTTCTTGGCTGGGCGGGGCTCATTAACCAGCTCTGGAGCCATGCTACTGTGTAGCTTAAAGGGAACCTTGATCACTGTCTGTCTGTGTGGAAACTGAACACAGGTAAATAGAAGTTTTGTTATTCTTTTTAATTGCACTAGCCAATGTGCTTAGTTTTGCTGTGGTGGTAGGAATATTATTTTGAAAACATTGGATGTCACATTCTAAATTAGAAAATTCATTCCACCATGACTGTACTTCATTCTGACTTGTAAGGTCAGAAGGGACCAATATGTTCCTCTAGTCTCATCTTCTACATAGGACAGGCCAAAGCACTTCATCCATAATTTGTCTATCAAAGCCAATAATTTCTTATCAGACTAGAGTAATCTTTTTATAAAGACATGCAATTTTGCTTTGAAGATTTTAACAGAGAATCTATCACAGCCCCCAGGTAAATTGTTGCCTGCATTAATTATTCTCAACATGTGAGCCTTATTTTCAGTTAGATTTTGTTACATTCTTCCAGAAGTTAGATTTTGTTATGCTCTTGTCTGCTATGATACTCTTAAGACTCACTTCAGGTTGAACCTTTCTAGTCTGCAACTCTCTGGTCCAGCAACATCTGTCATTCAGCATAATTTTAGCTAGCCGGATAGCCACTTCTTATGGGTGTGGTCCAATACAGTTTGTTTACAGCCAACAGTCCTGGCTCTCAGTATTTTTTGCTGTTATTTAGCTGTAATTTAACCCTCTAAATGTCCAAGAGTGCCAGACAAGAGAGGTTCAACCTGTACTCTTCCAGACTTCAAATCATTTGTAGCTTTTTCTGAATTTTTCATCTTTTCAACTTCCTTTTTGAAGTATGGATGCCAGAACAATCTCACTACTACCCTACAGTGACAAAGCCATGACTCTACTCCTATTTGACATTAATCTACTTATCTCCAAGCCATGTGTTTCCCCACTCAGTCACAGCTGTACACTGGCAGCTCACATTCAGCTCGTTATCAGGCCTATTGTTTTCCAAAGCACAGTTCCCAGCCTATAATTTTGACCTATATAATTTTCTCCTGTATTTATGAACTTGTGCTTGGATATATTAAAATGCATGTTGTTTGAAGGAGCTGAGTTTAGGTAGAGATCCAGATCTCTCTGTAAAACTAATCTTTTCTTAACCCTTCATGGCACATTTACCTTCATGGTCTATGACCAGGCTATTGTTTCTTCCCCAGGTCAACTTACAGTTGCTGTAATATCCCTCTGTTTTTTGTTTTTCTGGGTTGTTGTTGGGGTTTTTTTTTGGGGGGGGGAGAAGAGGAGGAGGAGAGAGGAAGAAAAGGGATCAACTTATTGTTAAAGTAATGTTCTCACCAACTGTTAACATACTACCACTGTGCATTATTCTGAATAAGGTTAATTTTCAAATACACAAGCTAGAGACTCTGATTTGGAAGCCTCCTTTGAGTAATCTAGAAAGGCTGACAGTATTACAAATGCCAATCATATTTTAATATTTCTCCTGTATATATTGTGAAAAAAAATTCATTAGAAGGACAGTCCATATTTTACTATTTTCAGAAGGGTGGTTGTGTTACTCTGTAATTAAAAAAAAAACAAAAAACCTTAAACAATAGTCCTGTAGTAACTTAGGGTATGTCTACACTACCTTCCTAATTCGAAATAGGCCAACGCCATTTTTAAATGCCGGCAGTTAGCCGCGCGGCACGGGGTTCGAACTGCCGGCATTTAAAAATGGCGCCGGCCGGCTTTATGCAAATGAAGCCCGGGAAATTCAAATGCCGGGCTTCATTTGCAATTGCGGTATGACTACATTACCCTCCTATTTCGAATTAGGAGGGTAGTGTAGACATACCCTTAGAGACTAACCAAAAAAATATATAGATGGTATCATGAGCTTTCGTGGGCACAACCCACTTCTTCAGATGACAAAATGGGTTGTGCCCATGAAAGCTCATGATACCATCTTTATATTTTTAGTCAGTCTTTAAGGTGCTACAGGACAGTAGTTTTATTTATTTATTTTCATATTTTGCTATAAACACAATTACATAGAATCATGGGTTATTTTTGTCCAATAATGGGTAATACAATGTTTGGCTGCTATACAATATATAATTTGCCATGCTGTTTAAAATGTAGATCTTTTAGTATAGCATCTAGTAAGCAGATCAGATGATCTCTACGGAGCAAGAATTTGGTCATGAGATGAGTCTCTAATAATTGTCACTCCATACCATTTTATACCTGGACTCAATCATATGTGCAACAATGCCCATAGTCCCTCCAATAGAGCTACTCCCAGATAGCAAAAAACCGATGGATTATAACTCGAATTAAATGACATAGGCACAGTAATTTGTAAGATTTATTTATGAGTGACACCAATTGAAGACATAATATTATTCCCTATATTGATATTCTAGATCAATTTTTGTCCAAATCTCAACTGTTTTCTTCAGCTATTGCACATCCCCCTCTTCTGCAGCAAAATAAATTCTCTAACCAAAATAATCTATCCTTAATTATAGACGCATAAAACAAGCTACACCTGTAGAAAACGCAAAAGCTGGAAAAGAGTTTTTCCCTAAAAGCCAACACTTTGCATCCCACAACGTTCTTTCCTGTTCCAAGCAAATATCATTTATTTGAAAGATACAGGAATACATCTGTTATTATTACAATATTTCTGTCTAAATTAATGCTTATTCAGCATTTATTATGCACCTTCCAGTGCCAAACAACTCGCTGATATGGGGATTGTATAAATGATGAGTTTACAAAAATATAAATCCACCTGAATAAATGATACTTTAAAATCAAGTAATCTCGGCAAAGCCTCTGTCAGTATAAAACCTAGGATCACTAGCCCAGTCCCTTACTCTTCCAACACATGTCACTCTTGAAGCAGTACTGAGTACATGCCTCACAATTTTATTAGTAAAGAATAAAATTGTGAGGCACGTAGAAGAACATAATTTGTTGGGCAAAAGTCAACATGGTTTCTGTAAAGGGAAAAAATATCTTACTAATCTATTAGAGTTCTTTGAAGGGGTTAACAAACATGTGGACAAGGGGCATCCAGTAGATATAGTATACTTAGATTTTTGGAAAGCCTTTGATAAGGTCCCTCACCAAAGGCTAGGAATTATTAAGAAAGGGATAGAAAATAAGACACAGAATATCTTACTACCCCTGTATAAAACTATGATACGCCCACATCTTGAATACTGTGTACAGATGTGGTCTCCTCACCTCAAAAAAGATATTTTGGCCTTGGAAAGGGTTCAGAAGAGGGCAACTAAAATGATTAGGGGTTTGGAACGGGTCCCCTATGAAGGGAGGTTAAAATGACTGGGAATTTTCAGCTTAGAAAAGAGGAGACTGAGGGGCGAATATGATAGAGGTATATAAAATCATGAGTGGTGTGGAGAGGGCGAATAAAGAAAAGTTATTAGTTCCCTAAGTAGAAGAACTAGAGGACACCAAATGAAGTTAATGGGTAGCAGGTTTAAAACTAATAAAAGAAAGTTCTTCTTCACACAGCGTGTAGTCAACCAGTGGAACTCCTTGCCAGAGGAGGCTGTGTAGGCTAGAAGTATAACAGAGTTTAGAGAGAAGCTAGATAATTTCATGGAGGTTAGGTCCATAAAAGGCTATTAGCCAGGGGATAGAAATGGTGTCCTTGGCCTCTGTTTGTCAGAGGCTGGAGAAGGATGGCAGGAGACAAATCACTTGATCATTGTCTTCGGTCCACCCTCTCTGGGGCACCTGGTGCTGGCCACTGTTGGCAGACAGGCTACTGGGCTAGATGGACGTTTGGTCTGACCCAGCATGGCCGTATTTTTTGAGAGACCTTAAAACTAACTTACCCTCCAGGACAAATCAATATATACAGTATCTGATTCCTAAAAGTCTCTTCCAGCACTCATTGGTCTGCAGTTCAGCTTAATACAAACACCTCTTGGAATAACAGACACTGATGGTTCAGTGGACTGCCCACAACATCTAAACAAAACAGAATAAGCATGTGCACGTGGTTAAGTAGATTCTCCAACCTTATTATGGGAATAATAAAACCCAAGTCCCTGTTTCTCTCCCCATATTCTTTAGGTGAGGAAAGAGATTGAAGATAAAATGAATCCTCCAGGACACATTTTATGATGAAAATCTTAAAAAAACAACTGAAGGAAACAACTTTCTGCATCACAACAGTCTGCCTTGAGAGAGAAGTATTGACCAAGCTTTTATTAATGGAGCAGACAAAAAAATCATTCCGATAGAGTTTGGTCAATAATCCATCAACAGTTGACAGGGGTGTTAAGTTAGTCTCTTAAAGTTCTTGAGAAAGAGCTGGAGGCCAGGCTGAGGTGTAAGGTGGAGTAAACTACAGGAGAGGAGCAGCAAGGCTTTTAGAAGGGAAGGAGTATAATAGATGCAATATTTGCAATGAGACTGATGTTTGAAAGCACAAGAAGTGAAAGATATAATTGCTATGTAGTATTTATTGTTCTTGAGGAAGAATATGGCTTGGTTCCACAGCAGGTGGTTTTTGGAATAATGAGATGGATGGGAGGGGGTTTCAAGAAATGGAAACAATAGAGGAGCTGTAATGATGGTCAATAGCTAAAGTGGTAACCATATATGGGATTCCAGAGTTTGGGGGTTATGATAGTCTTATGTGAAATCCATGTGTCAAGTCCACTTCTTTTCATCTTTAAGGAATCAATCAGTAAAAGAACCAAGCACATGAGGAGACAGAGAAAGCTAAATGTATTCTGGTGATCTGGCCCTATTGATTAACAGCAAAGAGGATTTAATAACTTTGTTACCAGAGTGGACATCTGTGTTTGAAGACCATGATTTGAAGACCATGATTTGAAGTTAAACACAAAATAAAACTGAAGTTATTCAAGAAAGGAAAGTAGAAGATCTGCTGAATGAAGTTTCATGAGAGAAGCTGAAGCAGAAAGAATTGCCTAGCGATAGATCTGGAGAATTGAAAAGAAACACCACTGAAAAGAACGTGGATTTGCATAAGTGAAAAAGTGGCAGCAATATGTGGGACCAGCCATTAAGTAACAAAGCGAACAGAAAAGTGTATGTGGGGTGTGTCTGCCCTTTCCTCCTCTGTGGTTTGAAAATGGTACCTTTTATGGAGACAGAACAGAGAGAGATAGTAGAAAATGTAGTGAGGAAAATGACAGACAAGCAGAGAGTAGACAAAATGTGTATGGAAGAAATTAATCACAGTGATAGATGGGATGGAAAGTACACATTTGAGGCAGGCTGGACATGAAATAAAAATGGAGAAAGAATGGCCAGCAAAGAAAGCCTGGGCATAAAAAACCACAAATGGAAAACTGAAGATACAGTGGAAAGATGGCCAGGAGAAGAATACAAAAAGATGAATTCCACAGACCAAAAGTAGTATAAAAGAATCATGGGCACCTTCTACCTCATGTAAATAGAGGCATCAAGAAGTTTTAAGTTGATGGTGGAGGGAGGAAACAGCAAGGAAGTGTCCCAGCTTTGGGTGCTGATCATTCTTATACATACCTCAAAGAGATTCATCCAAGAAAGGCCTAGTTGGAAATATTCCATCAAAAAGCTATTTTCTATGAAAAAATCATTTTTTGACTATGCAACATTCAGGGGTGAGGACTAAGATCCAGAGGCCAGATGCAGCCCTTGCCTGGATCTCACCCACCTGAGACTCAAGGCTCCCCCCAGAATTGGGGAGCTCACACTTGTGAGAGATGGGGATTTTTTTGGTTTTATTTTTTTGTCTCATTTGTGTGAAGCTCCTGACTGGTTTTTCTGTGGGCCAGTGGCCCCTCATCCCAAAAAAGTTCCCCCAAGCCTGGTTTTTGTTAAATATTTTTCATTAAAAACTTTCACCTTTTGATTTTTTTTTTAAAACCAAAATCTGAAAATTTCAATTTGGAATTGCTGTAGCAATGCCTAATGGAAGTTGTAGTTTTGGTGCCTTTTATCCCATTCTCCTCAATTGAGGTCCCCAACCAGACATTTTCTTGATGCACCATGACCATAGGACTCCTATGATGCACTGTTGTGGCTCAGAAAGAGGGCAGACTATGGATAATATTTACTGTAATACACTAAACAGTGTGCCTGGCCAACAGAAAAAAAATGGGGGCATGAAACACCCAAACTGCTAATGTAAAAAATGGGACATTTCAATATTTCTGGGACTGATTTTTCCTGGTTTTCTTCTGATTTTGTGAAGTGTTTCAATTTCTATGAAACCACATATGTCAAGAGAATATGATTGTTTCTCTCGCCAGTTCTACTTAATATTTGCCTTTGCTTTACTGCTGCTAATTGAAGGTGAATAGTTTGGCAATTTTATTGATACTACAGTAACAGTAGGGCATTCCAATATTCAACTCTAGTCCAGAATTCCTGCAATAGTATTAAATTAGTTCTGCAGTTCCCTCTCTTTTAATACTAATACTATGAATAAGCTAAATGGATGTGTCTAGGATAATACAGTAAAAGAAAGTGCCAAGGACCATTAATCTCCTATGTAATGCAAATGTTGTTTTATCTAATTCCTAATGCACAATACATTGCTGGAAAAACAGCAATATTTATGTGGTACACTCAATAGCTATTTTTCCAGAAAAGTAAAACATAGAACGTGTATTTAATATTTGAAAGTAATTCAAATTTAATTTTAAATGGGCTGTGGAGCCTTTTACATTTCATCTTACCATGTCTTTTAGCTCATAGGAATCCCTATGAGAATTTATTTAATTTGCATAAGCATGCTCTATGATCAGAAATCGTACATAATTTACACTTGCAAATGCTTTAAAATCCTAGCTTCAAGTTCTAATATGAATTAGAAAAAAATATTTGTAATGAACAAATTTCATATGGGCAAAGTGTTGGAAAGCAATTAGGACATCAATTTCTTTCCTATAATTTGAGTCTGCACACACAGATTTAACTGCTGAAGGAAGAGTGCTCAAAGATACAGAAAAACTTCTTATACAAATATTCTAAATATTGTTTTCATATTTTGAAAAAAGAGGCAATGATCTACTTGAACTATTCAGGAGTGTTTAAATAATAAGGAATAATATTTTCCTCTTACATATCGCTTTCCAACTGATTATCTCAAATAATTTTACTAGTATTGCCTCACAAAAATTCCTCCTCTGATGTAGGCAAATGGGTTGGTTGTTAATGATTTGTTTTACACAGATGTGCAGAGGAATCATGTGAGCAAATCACTAGCAAAACCAGAAGTTAAATCAGGGAACACATTCTGTGCTGCATCTCATACAGAGGTGCATCTCAGAAGTTACAGACCATGAAGATAAGACTGAAGGAGATGGGCAACGGTGGCTTGACTTCTGTGGGTGCAGGATCAAAACCTGATTAAGAAAGGATAGGCCCGTCTCAGCTCAGAAAAAAATCAGCTTAGCTTCACTACTTTCAAAAAGGTATGTTCTAGCTTAATCACAAGTTGCAGACTTGATGCAGGAATCACTTGGTAAAATTCTATATCTAGTGTTATGCAATAGGTCAGAATGAATAGGCCCCTCGCAGCCCTAAAACCCCCCAACTATTAATTATAACTCAGTAGGAAGAGAACAGAGCCCTTAAACTCTGACATTTCTTACGATCTTCTGTGTCTGAAGGATATCGATCTGCATTCCACTTTCAACTGAAAGCACCCCCATGTGTTACTCAATTTACTGAAGTCGTATTTAACCTAGGGAAATGCATGTTTAAAGCAATATACTGAATAACAAATAGGTAGAGCAGACCACAAATTACACAGAGTTTCTGTCTGCACATCCCCGGGTCATTTTTTTTTTAGGAAGGAAACTAAAATGAGGAAAAAAAAGTGGACATAGTAGCAACAACTTTTTCTTGTCTCACCACTTCAGTGCATTGTTAAAAAGGAGGACCAAGGTAGAGTACCAAAAGACGGCTAAAGACTTCTGTGCTAAACTTCGTTGAGCAAGACATTTCTTAAGGTGTATTCATTTAAAAACAACCATTATTCCAAAGTTTAATGAAAAAACAAGCATAAGACTTGAACCCTAAATGGAGGAAAACTGTCAAAAAATATTGTGCAAAAGATATCCATAGGTATCACAGTTTGTCATCTACAGTTTGTATAAACAACAAGAAGTCCTGTGGCACCTTATACACTAACAGATTTATTGGAGCATAAGCTTTCATGGGCAAAGACCCACTTCCTTCTTCAGATGCATGCGATAACTTGTGATTAAGCTAGTGATTAAGCTAGAACTTACTTTTTCGAAATTAGTGAAGCTAAGCTGATTTATCTGAGCTGAGAGATGGGCCCATCCTTTTTTAATCATGCATCTGATGAAGTGGGTCTTCGCCCACAAGAGCTTATGCACCAATAAATTTGTTAGTCTTTAAGATGCCACAGGACTTCTCATTGTTTATGCAGATTCAGACTAACATGGCTACCCCTCTGATAGTTAAGACCGTGTTTAACTATTTGTTGAAAAAACACTCCGAGAAGGTTTAAAAATGGAGGCATTGACCAAAATTGTTCTCCCCTGCTTCCATGAGGACTTTAAAACAAACATACACACACGCTAACAATAATATGCACCGGCTTTTTTGGGGAGGAGGTCATCTTTGAGGAAGTATTCCACGTCTTCTGCATATGGTGAACTAACTGCTTCTTTAAAAACCCCTCATGGGGCGGGGGTGGAGGGGGGAAGAGAAGACGGGACGGCTGCTGAATCTGACATTTGTTTTTAATTTTATCTGCTATAATGTTTGCTGGAGAGTTGAAATCCCCATTCAAAATATCAATCAAATTGTACTTTTAAAAAGGTCCTCCTGGTATTATGCTTTCAAGGATCCTGACAGCCGGTAGGCTCATCTCACAATCACAGAGGTAGAGTTTCTGGAACACATAACCTCTGCACAGTTCTGTGATTAGAAGCAACACCTATGAAAGAATTATTTTATAAATGTGAGCTATTTGAAGTTGCTAGGCAACATTATCCTACCCTAGACATCACTCGGTAAGAGTTTGTATCTTACTATTCCTGAAGAAGTTATGTGGGTGGAGCCGCTATAATCTTTATGAACAATCCCCCTCTCTAGGCTGTTTGTGCAGTTCAGATAAGGCCTTTCTTAATTAAACACTAGTCAATTTTCTAATTCACTAATGATAAGGAAAGTTGTTTCCTTACCAACACTGAGAAAGTAACTTTTAGAATAATTGTTTGTCTAAAGTTACTCTGCCTCTCTGCTTTGCCTTGGAATTCTGTCTAGAACCTTCCAAATACTTCCTGCTGTCTGGTTCCCTATTAAGCTCTTAAAGTAGTAGTTATTTTAAATTCTACAGACGCAACAGATATTGCGTTCAGTGGTGCAACAACATCTTGATGTTGTTCAGTCTGCTGCTAGGAGAAAGCAAGAGTGAAAGCAAAAGCCAGCATGTGGGGCTTAATTAGTAATAAAGCCGTTGGCACAGTTTGATAAATATCGCTGCCTTTCATCCTTATAAAATTAGTGACAGGCCCAAATTTACCATACTGGGGCTATGTCTACACTACGGAGCTTTTTCCGGGATACTGAAGGTATGTTGGAAAAACTCCGGTATCCAGGGAATGCATCTGCTCTTCTGGCATTTTTTGCCACGAGGAAGCAGGGCTCTTCCTAAAGAGAAGACTTTTTCCAAAATTTGGCCCAGTGTAGACAAGCCAAATTTAAAAAATCATGTACTGAAAAATGGTGAGAATATCAACATATTATATAATACATTAGACCGGGGTAAGTAGTAAGCAGCCTAAGGTCCAAACATGGTTCTCCAGAGTTAGCTGCTGATGGGCCACTGGTGCTTCCATCAGTACAGTTGCTTGCAGCATCCTTTGGCCACAGATGGCCACTCCGGACCACAGAAGTAGCAGAAAGGGGTGTCCTAGTCTGCACGTATTTCTCCCACTGACACATTGTATTATCTCAAAACAATGAGATAAGTCTAAAAAATACACATCAGAAAGATGCATTGGAATTCTAAATTGTATCTAGCAATGAATCAGAATAAAATCATTACCCCTTAATTTGCTCAATATAAGAGCAGCAAATAAAAACAAACAAACAAACAAACAAACAAACAAAGTCCTGAGGTGGTTGAAATAGGAGAACCTTGTCTGGACAGGGCATCCAAGTGCAGAGGACCCATCCCTGAGTCATAGCTGAACACATCCAAAATCTAATACAAATCTGAAGTAGTTTCCAGTTCTGGTCACTTGGCTAGAAATACTCCATGCTAACAAAACACAAAAGCTGAGAAGTGAAGCAATAGAACTCTGGATGAGTCAAAGGTAATGTTGGCCCCACAGCTTTTACTGAGCCCTTGTGCTATTGATAGTGATTTAGTCTTTAAATGCATCTTTCCTACATGACCCCCTACTTCAGCCGACAGTTTAACACGAGTCAGTAAGTAATTATTTTTAATCCTTGCATTTCAAAATATGGTCTCCTGCCTCATTGTATGTACAGAAATCAGCCTCTCCATTAAGGCCTCAATTCAGCCTGGTTATCAAGCACATGCCCAACTTTAAACTGATGCCACTGGAATTAATCAGACTAATTACAAATGAGGCATGTATCTGACTCAAGACCTAATAAGGAAGGAACTAACTTATAATATGAACAAGGCAGGGGTCTTCTGGACAACACAGTTTGTGAACCAAGACAGCATCCTAATGCACAGGCACTAGACCAGGGTTCAGCAACCTTTCTGTAGTGGTGTACCAAGATTTAATCCTCCTGCCCTTGGCCATGCCGCTCTCTGGTGGGGTAGAGGAAAAAGAGAAGGCTGTGACCACTAGGCACCCAGTGGATCACCTTAGTCAATGCAAACTTTTCTGCAGACTACCAGTTGCTAATGGAAACTCACCGTTAATTACATAATTAAACCCAAGACATTTTACTAGTGCTGCAGCTGGGGAGAATGATTTAATTTAAATTATTAAACAGATTAAGTATTTTACATTTTCTTATGTTAGTTTATCAAATTGCATTTTAAATAAAAGTAAAATATTATTTCCAACACAAAAGATTTCAGTGTTTTCTTTATTTATGGCAGGGTGGGGAAACTTGTTTATGTAGGGGGCCACTGACCCACAGAAAAATCAGCTGGGACCACACAAGTGAGAAGCAAAATAACTTCTCCCAAAATCCCCAACCCTCACTGATGTGGCTCCCGACTGAAACACTTCACTCTTCAGGCACTCCAGCCACCATGAGGTGAGAGAAAGGGACTGAGAGGACTGAGGTTCAGGGTTTCCCATAGGCCGGATTTACTTTTCTGGGGTTCCAGAGTTAGTGGATTTTGTGGACCTCCTTAGGCTCTAGGGACAAGGTATGGGACAAGGCTGCCAGCGAGTGGGATAGGGATCTGGGTGGGAGGTGGAGTGTAGGACGGGGAGAGGACGACAGGGTCAGGAAGGGAGTTCGGCAGCAGGAGACGTTGTGGGGTGGGGATACGAGAGGGAGTTTGGGGGTGTGAGGGGGCTAGGGGAGTAACACAAAAAAGGTGAGGGTGAGAATGCAGCCAAATAGCTAGTTGGGGAATGAGGCAAAGAAGTGAGGAGTAAAGGAAAATGCAGCTTCTGAAAAGTATAATTATATCCCCCTCATCTTTCCTCTGCTCCAGCCTTGCTCCCCCTGCATCACCCCATGCATCTCACTGAAACCCCCGCTCTCTCCCATCCCGCCCCCGCATCCTCCTTCACCCTCCCCTTTCCTGACACCCCAACCCTGTGCCTCCAGCGCACTCACAGACAGGTGAGCAGCGCTGGGACTCGCAGCCCCCGGGGAGAAGTACTGTAGTGGGAGAAACAGAAGAGGCCTTCTCTTCCCTGCCCGGCCAGGCCATTTGCCTGAAGCTCCAGCGCTGGGGCAGGCACCCCTCACACACTGCTCACGGGGAGCAGCACGGTGCACCCTAGTTCCCAGTGCACCATGTGTGACCATCTTCCCAGCTGAGCAGGCCCAGCACCACCCCCTCCTGAAGCAGGAAGGAGACCCAGTAGAGAGAGTGAGTGCATGTGTGTGTGTGTGTGTGGGGGGGGGGGGGGGGGGGGGGGGGGGGGGTTAACCCCTTAGCTGCCAGGAGCTGCACGCACCTCTCCCACCTCCCTATCCCAGTAGGGAGCCTGAGCTGTTGCTCCAGCCTGATGCTGTATGGCAGAGGCTGGAGCTGCAGCACGAGCTCCCTGCTGAGTGGGGAGGAGGGACAGGGCTGAGCTCCCACCCCACGTGCCTGTGAAAAATCAGCTTGTGTGCTGCCTGTGGCACGTGTGTTGGAGTGGGGGTGGGGGGCGCTGCCAACCCCTGCACTAGAGTCTTCCGAAGATTAACCAACACAGTCCTTTCACAGTGAAGCCATCATGGGTCACTAGAGCATTAGAGGAAAATATAAAATCCAGCTAGATGCCAAATGCAAATACTCAACACTGAAATGTGAGTCATGTCAATACCAGCATCAAGGGCCAGATTCTTCCACACTCACTGGAGTGGAAGAGTGTATTACACTGCACACAATCATATTTAAAATCATTAGGGCTGCTTTAATAAGGACCTGACTCCAAATCCACTGTAATCTGAGAATTTTTCCAATGTGCTTTGGATCAAGCTATGAATACGTTTTGCATAATCTGACCATAATATTTCATAGAATACTAGGACTGGAAGTGACCTTGAGAGGTCATCGAGTTCAGTCCCCTGCACTCATGGCAGGACCAAATACTTTCTACACTATCCCTGATAGACATTTATCTAACCTACTCTTAAATATCTCCCGAGATGGAGATTCCACAACCTCTCTGGGCAATTTATTCCAGTGTTTGACGACCCTGACAGTTAGGAACTTATTCCTAATGTCCAACCTAAACCTCCCTTGCTGCAGTTTAAGCCCATTGCTTCTTGTTCTATCCCCAGAGGCCAAGATGAACAAGTTTTCTCCCTCCTCCTTATGACACCCTTTTAGAAAGCAGTTTTCAGATATCATGTCCCCCCTCAATCTTCTCTTTTCTAAACTAAACAAACCCAATTCCTTCAGTCTTCCCTCATAGGTCATGTTCTCTAGACTTTTAATCATTCTTGTTGCTCTTCTCTGTACCCTCTCTAATTTCTCCACATCTTCCTTGAAATGAGGTGCCCAGAACTGGACACAATACTCCAATTGAGGCCTAACCAGTGCAGAGTAGAGCAGAAGAACGGCTTCTTGTGTCTTGCTCACAAGACACTTGTTAACGCATCCCAGAATCATGTTTGCTTTCTTTGCAACATCATCACACTGCTGACTCATATTCAACTTGTGGAATCAATTTATGATTCATCTTCACAAAAATTGAAAGAAATTGTAGAGGCAATGTCAAGATAGTCCTTTTCATAGGAAGCAGTATAAAGTTTGTGTCAAGCTCTTCCTACAAAGTTCACTCTAATAAAATGATCATTTTGTATCTGTAATTTTGCTGTCAAATCCTAAAAGGTTTTAGTCCTTGAAAAATCATTATTTGAAATTTTGAACACTTAGCTATGCTTAAATTGAAATGACTGCTTTCATAAAGAAAGCATGTTTGCTCTTGCCAAAATATTAGAAAAGACTAAGTGATATACAAATTGTGCAACTGAAAAAAAACCACCACTCATATCGCATCTTCAGTATAACTAAGTATCATTGCCACTGTAAATACCACGTCACAATTCTTCCTACTAATAGTCCAAAAGTAACTGTTGGCATGGTTTGAATGCATCTGGTCTCATTTATAACACAATTTACAAGCAAGGACCATTTTCGTAAACATAGATTTTAAGCAACCAATACTGGCTATTGTAATGTTGAACTGAAATCATAATTAAGTCTAATTAACTTTGATAGTATTATAATTAGAAGCCTAAGATTTTTTAACTGGAGATGACAGACATTTCATTCAATTCAAATTATTTGTTTATTGTGCATCCTCGCATGTTACCGAAACAGAAAATTCACAGAAGTATAACAGTCATAGTTCTAATTGGGCTTTTATACATTTGTCTATGGAAATAAACTTTGCATTATTTCTTATTTTTATATTCTATGTTGTATAGTAAGAGCTATAAAACTTATACTAAGAAAACTGATGTAAGGTACTCTGAAACAACCATGTGATCTACAATGTTTCAGGATGATAAATCTAATTTAAGATTGATTATGATTTTCAAGAAAAACAAAATATTTGGGTTTTTAAAATCAGGGATTCACACAATACTAAAATTAGGTCTAGATAATATGAACTAAAGTCAAAGAAACATGATGCTCCATAGAATAGCCAACTTCTACACTATAATGTAGAGCAAGGTTACTCAACTTTGGAAGCCACGTGGGTCACTGATACTCACAGCTCATGCAGAGGGCCACAATTTAAGTGAGGTTGCATATACACGCAAATATATATGCGAATAGCTTCTTTCACACTGACAGGCATACAAAGCACTTCTCTCAATGCCCCAGCACCTGCTTTCTGGGGGCTAGAAATGCTGACATCCTGTAGCTGTCTGTTCCAGCCTGCCCATCTGCCTGAGTCTTTCAGTGCTCACCCCATTTGGAAGACACCTCACCATTGTGGAGCATGTTCCCAGCGGAGGCCATGTTCCCAGCGGAGGACCACATATTGAGCCCTGCATAAACCCAGACCACACTGCGGGCCGCATATTGAGTAGCCCTGATGTAGAGTGAGGAAACTGGGGTAGGATAGAAAGAGGGCAATGCTCCAGCAATTTTTATTTAGACAAAACTTACACTGGGTTTAATTGGAGTTTTAACTGAATAAGTAATAAAGGATTTGATCCCACCTGTGATTCTACAGGTCTCTTCACAGAATGGTCTGTTTAACATAGTTTAATGTACCCTAACAAGACTTTATATAATGAGCCAGCATTATATAAGGCCGACCTAAGTGATGGAAGACAACAAAAAGAGCAGCTAAGAGAAAGTGCTTCCTTTTAGAAGGATTTCTTATTTATAAATTATAAATAATGGGGTAAATTAAGAAATATTTATTCAACATTTACACATGCAAAACTCACCAACTTCAAGGGTGAAGTCTTTTGAGTCTGGTTCTCATTCACATTAAAGTCCCATTACATCACTGCAGCAGTGTAAATGGGCCTTCAAGAAAAAGTAAGTTACATTTTCACCCACTTTGGACACCTTTTACACTTCCTCCCTATCCGTCCGTCCTTAGGATAAAAGTTTGTTTACTCTGCAATCAGAGGTGCATATGCAGACATGCTGGAGCCAGTTTTAATCTAGTTAGAATTAGTAATAATATAAGTGAAGGTGTTTAAGTATGCATTTATGGTCCCCGGTGGGCTTAAAAGACCCATACTGCCCTGGCTTTGCTGCAATTGTTACTTGAGCTAACTAGTACAAAATTAGCTTCAGTATGTCCACAAACTACAATCACACCTCTGACTACTGAATAGAGATATCACAAATGGGAACTGGATCTTTTGTATGTTTATAAGGGAAGCAAAATGTGGATTGTTGTTTCTGACTTTGTATTGTTTTGATGCAAACCTTTAGCAATTTAACGCTTTAAAAATAAAGCCCACAGAATTTTTTTAAGTGTCCAAGACTAAAGGGCAAGAAGAAAGGACCATTAAATTAAGCACTTTGAAGATAATGGGATTATATGCATGCTTAAAATTAGATGTGTTTAGACATATGTTAAAGTATCTTGCTGAATAGAGGTATCAAATAAGGGAAAATCCTCTTTGTGTAATTCACCTGTTTTCTGCCCCATTTTTTTTCCCCATGAAAAATATTGGAGTGATTTGGCTATGGAAAAACTGAATACGTGTTTCACATTCCATTGCACACTTTCCTTTTCCTTCATTATGTGTCTGAAAAAGTGAAAGATATACTTTCATGCTGGCTTGAGAAGATATTTCATTCACTTATATTTAGAGCAGATGGAAAGAATTACATCGGCCACTTGGGATTCAGTACAATTCAAAAACCCTAGGCTATCACTGAGCAGGATACTAGACAACTGAACATTTGTGGTTTATGTCCACAAATATAAAATTTAATACAAGAGACCGGAGTTACTAAAACACCTAGCCTTTTAAGGGAAGTCCTGAAGAAGAGCTCTCCATGGATTGAAAGCATTTCTCTCTCCAGTTGGTCCAGTTTAAAAAAAAAAAATCCCCCACCTTTACTTCTTGTGAACAAGTTGTTTTTGTGAACAAAATTCTGAAGAAGTCTATAGTACTTAGGGGGGAAAAAAACCAATGCAATGACTTGCTTGGCAGTAGAGATATCCAAGTTATTATGACATTTAAGTTATAAGGTTGGTGAGGTACTTTTGAGGAATATAATTCAAACCTTTCAGACATGCATATCATCTCGTGAAATCTATAGGTTAGGCAGTGGAATTATGTGCCTCATGGCCTTTACTAGGGCTTAGCGAATAAAGGAGATTTTGATTAAGAGACAAATCACCACGTTAACCTGTTAACTAACATAACCCGCCTTTCATCAATTCCTGTATTATATTACTGTTTGGCAAAGAGTTTTAGACAAAAGTAACCAGCCAAAAGTAGTTTCCAAAGCAAAAAAACAAAACAAGAAAACCCTATGAATAAATAATTTCTTAAAGTTACTTTGGTGTATCTGTAGATTTCCTGTTTCTTGCTGAAACTGGGGGTGGAAGCTCCAATGTACCAGTGACATAGCTGCACTTGTGGTATTTATAACCTGATTAGAAGGGAAAGCAGCACAAAGAATTTGCAAGAATGACCTTTTTCGGTATTCTGGTTCACATTTGCAAAACAATGTACTTTTGGATATATCATTAAAATGTCAACTACATTGGACGTTCTTTGCAACAAGCTCTTCATTCTAATACTGCATCTGTAAGGCACCTTTGGGACTTAACAGGGGCTTATAGGCGTTACCAAAGACACACAATAATTCCCCAAAACAAACATAAGTTTGAAAAACTTAAAAAAAAAAAAAAACAAGAAATAGTCTAATCAAAACATGTAGGTGGTATCATGAGCTTTTGTGGGCACAACCCACTTCAGATGGGTTGTGCCCATGAAAGCTCATGATACCATCTACATGTTTTGTTAGTCTTTCAAGTGCTACTGGACTATTTGTTGTTTATGTTTTGCCTGTTACAGACTAACTGGACTACCTCTCTGAAGATGGTAAGTTTGGTTTACTTCAGAAATTGTATGCTGGTGGCATTGTAGAGAAGCCTGGACCACTCCTATTGGAGAAAAAAAGTAATTACAGGCAGTCCCCGACATACACGGATTATGAGCGGGGTTGCCACAGAGTACACGGACTGCGGGACCTCGCGGTCCTGCCGCCCGGGTACTCTGGGGCTTTCTCTGCGTCTCCCTGGTCTGCAGACCAGGAAGACTCAGAGCAAAGCCTTGGGGAAGCCGGCAGCGGAGCAGTCCTGGCGCGCCTGGGCTGCCCCGCTGCCCTCCCCCCCTCCCCCCGCAGCGGAGCAGGTTTTGCAAAGCCGCGGGGGGGCTCGGGCAGCGAGGCAGCCCAGGCGCGCCAGGACTGCTCTGCTGCCGGCTTCCCCGAGGCTTTGCAAAGCTGCGGGGAGGCTCGGGCAGCGAGGCAGCCCAGGTGTGCCTGGGCTGCTCCGCTGCCGGCTTCCCCGCGGCTTTGCAAAGCTGCGGGGGAAGCTAGCAGCGGGACAGCCCAGACGCCCCGCGGCTGTCCCGCTGCCGGCGTCCTTAGACGCTTTGCTCCCCGTCTCCCTGGTCTGCTGGTCTCCAGCAGACCAGGGAGACGGGGAGCAAAGCTGCGGAGGACCCAGGTGGCGGGACTGCGGTGCATCTCGGTCTGCCGCCCGTGTCTTCCTGGTCTGCTGGGGTGGGGGGGGCGCAGCTAGTACGCCCCCCCCCCCCCAGCAGACTAGGCTTTTCTCCGGACGCCTGTGGCAGAGCAGCTGGGGTGCTGCTGGTTGGTCCTGATTCAGGTCCTGCTCTGGTCCTGATTCAGCCGCTGCTGGTCAGTTTCAGCAGCGGATGAATCAGGACGCCTGGGGCAGAGCAGATGGGGTGCTGCTGGGTTGGTCCAGTAGTGCCGAGGAGTGGCGCTACTGGAGCAACCCAGCAGCACCCCAGCTGCTCTGCCCCAGGCATCCTGATTTAGCCGCTGCTGAAACTGACCAGCGCTGACTACAGGAAGCCCGAGGCAGTGTTGCGCTGCCCCGGGCTTCCTGGAATCAGCTGCTGATGAGTTTCAGCAGCAGCTGACTTGGGGACACTTGGGGTTCTTAAGTTGATTCTGTATGTAAGTCAGAACTGGCGGTC
Organism: Pelodiscus sinensis; assembly: GCF_052426305.1. Lineage (NCBI taxonomy): Eukaryota > Metazoa > Chordata > Testudines > Trionychidae > Pelodiscus > Pelodiscus sinensis. The sequence goes on from NC_143053.1 coordinate 93,588,415, forward strand.
AGTTTCAGCAGCGGCTGAATCTGGACGCTAGTTCCGACTTACATACAGATTCAACTTAAGAACAAATCTACAGTCCCTATCTTGTACGTAACCCGGGGACTGCCTGTACAGTACAACCGAACAGCATTTTTATAGTTCAACTTTGTTTTGACTTAGCTCCAGGGCACAGTTTTACTTTCTACCAGTTCCCATATCTACTTGCATAATTTTACTTTCCTTAAATGTCACAAGTCTGTGAAAGCTATTTATAATTCTCTCTTTGTCATTTAAGCCTCCAAGTTGTAAGAGTTCATTGTATCACTTTTTTTAAAAACAAAGAAAGACAAATTACACGGTTATTGAAAAGATGCAATATATTCTTGTGTTCCTCGATCAATACATGTCAATTCATAGGTATTTGCTAGGAAGGTTTCACTCATTTATCATATTAAGGGAAGTTAAGATCCACTATTCATCATTTTAACTACCTGTTCACCAGTATACTTGTATTTTATACATGCTCTCCCTGACTATGCGAGAGAAACTTCAATACAATCAACAAGACATATTCAGGAAAAGGTGGATGTTGCTTAAATCATTCATCATCATGCTTCTACATGTCCTGATGAATTAGGCCAGGCTCATAGCTAACAGCACTGAACATCTAATCCTGTCAGCAGTGCTGCATCAGTGATTATGGTGGATTGGTATATTTCTATCTACAATTGTTTCCTTTAAGGCTCCTTTACAAAAGGACAAGTCATTTTAATGCTCTGAACTGCAAGATTTCATTGTGTTCTAGAAGGTAGACCCTCCCAAAGCCATGCGGCAAATATACCGAAAATACTGTATACATCTACTTTATAATAAGAATGACAATAGCTGGTCTTATTTTTCCTGTTTAAGTGTTTACTTAAATATCAAAATAGATCATACTTGGGTTCTTTCCTCTGTCCAATCTGGTTCTAGAAAAGTGAAATATAGTCACCCATTGTAAGAGTGAACTAAAATGCTTTGCTACTGTAGTCCCCTTACTATAGGAGCCTCTGACTTTTACTGGGAGGATACTTTGTGCTTCACTCTAGCCCCAGAGACTCCAACTTTCATGAGCCCTTGGGAAAAAGGAGGGGAAAAATTCTTGCTCTCTTCCAGGCAGTGAAAGGGTGAGTTGATGAGCTCCATTTTAGGGAGAAGAGCCAAATTGTTGGTGTGGAGACTTTTCTAGTCCAGGAGTTGCTGCTAGAAGCTAGAGCCTGCTGGGGCTTGGATCTAGCAGGCTGCTTTAGGGGCTGTTGAGGATTGTCCCTAGAGGAGAGAGACTTTAGCTGTGCCTGTGGCTGAGAAGGGCCTGCATAACCCTTCATAGAAGGCAGTATGTGTAACTGTAGCTGTTTGGGAAAGTACTACCTGGGATGGAGCACAGAAGACAGACTGACTCTGGGTTCTAAGAGAGGCAGAGTGATTTGCCTAGTGAACCAGAGCTGCTGGACTGCCTGGCCTGGCCGATTAGCTTGGACACACACACACACAGAGCTGTCTTCACTCCAGCTTCAGACTTTCAAGCGTGCCCACACAAGTGTCTGGGACTCTGAATCCAGAGGGATAAATGGGGGCAGGGTAAATGTCAGTATCATAACAAAATACACAGAACTAAAGGAAACTTAATTGATTTTATTCAGTTAAACCCTGTTTCCTTAAATTGTTAGGTCAAGATGTGTTAATTTAACCAATTAGATGTATATTATTTATAATTGTTGTTTTGGAGCTAGATTCAGCTTATTACTAGAATAATTTTATTCTTGGAGGCTCCAAAGGCACACAGGACCAGCCAGTGGGAGGCACCACCATTGTATATTTCTTTAGGAACAAGGGACTATAGCAAAGGGGTAGACAGAGAATCCCCAACTATACATCACCATCACAGGGGTACTCAGAATCTCCTTTTATGTTAAGGACATCAGGAGCCCAGGCACACAAGTGAGCATGGCCTGCTTCCAAGTAACTGAGGCAGGAAAGAGGGAATACTACTACTCTCTGCCAATTATATTGGCCACACCTAACAAACTGGCAAGGAGCCACTTCACAATGTATAGAAGTATACACCCGAATATCCTGGGAGGAATGATTAGTACTACTAAATAGCCCATTCTAGCATAACACAGCAGAAAAATCACATGACAGTCTGGATTTGTGTGATGCAGGAAATGTGTATCTTCCCCTTTTGCCTAATTTTAAATGTATTTTCACTGCTGCTGCTGAAATCTTATGCCCTTTCCAGTAAAGGCTTCAAGGGAAAAATCTATGTATAGATCACACCCCATTGCATTAATTAGCCATATCTGCTAGCACATTCTTGTAGAAATGCCACTGAGATTTGTTACTGTATACCCTTTGTCTTCAACTAAAAATAAAGATAAGAGAAAGATTTAGCTTTATCATTTGTTTGTTGGAGGCACTATATCAATTTTTCAGCATGGTTTATTTTAAATCATTAGTTTCTCCTTACTTTTCAATTTATATTCTAGTGTTGCACTTTATTACAAAAAGTTATATGGAAAATCATGATATATTAGCAATTCCCATTAAGAAATTTAACATAGGACTTCCAATAAATAGCAATTATTATAGACTAGCCAATTAGCCTGTCATAAGACGGGATTTTCAGGTCTCTCCTCCACAGCAGTCTTCTCTCCTGAGCCTCCGGTCTTTTGCTCCATGTCTCGCTCTCTCTCTCTTTCTCTCCTCCTCTTCTGCCTCCCCCTCACTCTCTCTCAGCTCTCCTGCACCTCCTACCTCTCTCACTCTGACTCTCTTTTTCTCTTCTCCTCCCCCTCCTGCCTCTCACTTGGGGGACTGTGCAGCCCAAATGGCTGTTTGGGTGCTACACTCCCTGTGCTGCATGGGGAGCACAAACCGTCGCTTGTGCCACTTGCTCCCCCGCAGCGGCCCGGCTGAGCGGCACAGAAGTCAGTCGAGCACCACAGCGGGAGGTGAAGGGGGGTTGGGGTGGTAACGTTCAGGGCCGGGGGGTGGGGCCTGGAGCCACTGTCACACCGCCCGTCACTGCTCCTCCCCCTACGCCTCCTGCCGTGGCACTCGGCAGATTTCTGTGCTGCTCAGCCAAGCAGCTGTGGGGGAGCAAGCGGCCATTTGAGCCCCACACTCCCCATGCTGCACAGGCCGCCCAGAGGCAACAGCCAGCATTTCAGCATTACAGATTCACAAACATTGGGCTACTTTATATATATGATGATGCCAACATCACACACAAGAAGTTTTCAAAAGCACTTAAGTGATATAGTAACTTAAATTCCATTTTTAAGGCACCTACCAACCAGACCCAAAGGCATTTAGTTCGTCTAGCCAGAAAACGCTCATGTAGAAAAAAAATTTCTTCATCCTTATGTGTTACAAAATGAAGCCTTTTGATATTCTTCATAATAAAATAGGTGACTGAGACTTGTCCTACAATATCCTATGGGCTAGGGTACTCCCATGGGCTATGTGTAGGATTGACAACTTTGATTGGAGATACTCTTGAAGTTATCACATGATAACCTTTAAAATTAAAAATCAATTCCTGGAGATTCCAGGAAAGACCTGGAGGATTGGCATCTCTGGCTTTGAGAGGCATGGATTCATGTCCCTGCCCGATTCAGATTTTACTGATTAACAAGTTACTTGCTAATGTAGTCTTTTTTCTTTGTCTACCCCAAAGGCCCACTCTGGATCTGATTCACATCTCAAAGTATTTCATTTTCATCAAAATGGTATTTCTAGTGAAAAAAGTTGTCAAAGTATTTTGAACAGTTCAGGTATTTAGGTATCTAAAGAGACACAGATAGGTGCTCTTGAAAAATCCCACAAGGTCCCTAGCTATTCTATTTAAGTATCTAAATGCTTTTAAAAGTCTCTCCTGTAGATGTTTAAGTGTCACAATGAATGGGACTTAGCAATTTAAGATCTTAAGAGACTTTTGATAATAAAGCGTCAGGCATACTTGGAGCATTTGCATCTAATCATTTATCTTAAGTATATGCAGTAATTATTGGTACATATAACTATGTGTATTGCCAATGCCTCTCACTGTTGCTTATGGCCAGATCCTAGTTTATTTAGCGGTTACCAGAAAGACATGATGTGAATAAACTTTGTGGGGATAGTAGTGTCAGAGACAACAGTTCAGATTAAAGGCTCAAGGTAGTTCTTCAATTACTTTCTCTCCTCAGGACAGCCTGTTTGTGTAACTCCAACCCTGTCCACCATAGCAGCTTGGGGTCAGGTAACAAGTTCCTATCTATGGCTGCTGCAGTGGGCACAACCAGAGGAGGGGTGTACATCCCCCAGCTGGAGGACATACAAACTCTGAAATTTATAGTAAATAGTTGTCCCTTTCACCACTCCTTCCTCCTGCTTGCCTAATGGAGTAATAGCTATCTTGGTCCCCATCACTAGCCCACTGTTACTTCCTGCAGTAAACCTGTCCCTCCTTTCTTCTACCTTTCCATTTTATGAGAAACGATCACATTCCAGTCACATCCAAACCCTGACCTTGCTGTAAGTTATAAGAGGAAGCTACCTACCAAATTTGGAGGTCCTAGCTCTTAATCATTTCAGAGGAGTTCTTGAACAAACAGACTCACAAATGGATGGACAAACAGACAGCTATGCATTTCTAAAATACATGGTTAGATACATAGACTGGATTTAAAAACAAACAAACAAACAGTTATTCCAAAGAAAGATTTTGAACCAGGACAACTCGAGACTTGGGCCTTCAGTGAGACTCTATGAGTTGAAGTGCATGTATTCCACAATTTTCTTCCATATGTATAAATAGTACTAGTTTACATCCATAAATTACAGGGGAATCAGAGCAGGATTGCAGTTTTCATTAGAGCCACTTACAGCAAAGCAATAGAGGCAAATGGTGGTATGAGGACAAATACCGCATTAAGGTAAGTGTTTTACCACAGGATAATGAGAGGAAAGATAAACCACAAGGCTAAGGAACTTCCCTGGGACTTCAGACCTGGATTTGTTCCAGACTCAGTAACCTAAGTGCTGTGGATCAAGATGGAGGATAGTGCCATGAAGGCAGCAGTTTATCCTCAAGCTTGGAAATGCACATGGAGTGTTGTGTGTTTTAACTCAGTGTTTTCCAAGCCCTTTATAGCATAAAGGAATTATATTTCCATCCCTTAAATGAAATTCAGTGACTGCGTTGACTCTTCCAACATCTACATTGTAATAGAAATAAACTTCCAATGTATTATCCAAACCAGGATTATATATATATTTAAAAGCAAGATTTCTTGTGAGAAGGTTGACAAAAACCTTACTTCAAAGAGACTGCCATGTGCTGTGTAAGAGCTACACAAACAAAATCCTCCTGCCCTTCCAGTTTACAAGTACTGTACTACTTTAAAAAGTGACTCAAAGAAACGGACATATGTTTTTGCACTTTCTCCTCACTTACCCCCACATAAGCTCATGCTGTCATCAATGGCTTGCACAGAGGTAACAAAACACAGGATTTGGGCTCAAGTAGTAGTAGTAGATTTTGTGGGTTTTTTTGGTGGTGGTAGGGTATTTTTTAATGGCGCAGTCCGTTAGGAAGAAAACTCTTATTTGCAGGTGATTTGGCATGTTTAGCAGCTGGAAAAATGTGTGAACTGATCAAATTTGATGCGTCTCCAGAGGCCTATAGATTTTCAATTCTATCCTCCTTGATTTCTGCGCAGCCTCTATTAAATGACTATTCCAATGCCATATTTTTAAGTGTCTATTCAGCGAGTACATCCACACTTTACGCTTTTTAAATCCCACCCCCAAGCATACACTTATATCAGAATCTCAGTTTGCTTATTTACTAATTATGTAAAAAAAACTACTAAATAATACACTTATTTAAAAAATCATTAGGAGGAACAAACAAGAAGAAGAAGAAAAAAAAAAGGCCTCAATCCTGTTAACAGTGGAGTTAATGAGAGTTTTGCCATGGTTAATACTAAGTTTCTACTGAACTGGAACAGAGGAAGGAGGTTGGAGTGTCAAAAAAGCTTCAGAAAATTGGTGATAAGTTCATTTGCCAAGGGGTAGTTGGTTGGGATTGGAATGAGTGTTGCTGTAATGGGGGAAGAATGTTGTCACATAGGGTATGTCTACACTACATGGCTCCGCTGATGGAGCCATGTAAATGAGTTTTGTAGACATAGCAAAATGAAGTGGCCATGTAAATGAAGGGGTGATTATTTAAATCAAATTGGCTGCCACGCTGGGCCGATCATCTGTTTGTCGGCTCTGCGTGGTAGTCTGGAGACTCGGCGGTTGACATCAAAAGCCTTTGTTGACAGCCCCGTTATGCCTCGTGGGATGAGGTTTACTGGGGCTGTCAACGAAGGCTTTTGATGTCGACCGCCGAGCGTCCAGACTACCACGCTGAACCAACAAACAGCTGATCGGCACAGCGCAGCAGCCATTTTGATGTAAATGAAGCTTATTTTGCTATGTCTACAAAGCTCATCTGCATGGCTTCATTGACAGAGCCACGTAGTGTAGACATACTCAAAGGTTGATAGCAAGTTGTCATCTTCCTTCAAAATGTTACATGGCAAAGGAGAGAGAAATGGCTCTAAGTTAAGAGGAAAAATTAATGAGTAAGTGGATTCTTTCTAAAGATTGCTTCCAAGGTGGGAGCTCAGTGAATAATAAAGGAGATTGTCTCTTCTTGTACAAGGCAACAAATGTTTTAATGTTTAATAAATTCTTAGAGTGAAGGCTATGGCAGGAGGTCATTATTGCCCACAAGCAATGTACCCATCTCAGTCATTAATGGAACTGTATTTTTGAAATGTCATATTTTTGTTGAAGGGTTTTTTTTCCCCCTAAAGTTTTTTTAAAAATCACTGGTCAGACTTTAAGGCTATGTCTACACTGGCCCCTTTTCCGGAAGGGGCATGTAAATTTCACTAGTCGTCGTAGGGAAATCCACGGGGGATTTAAATATCCCCCGTGGCATTTAAATAAAAATGTCCGCCGCTTTTTTCCGGCTTTTAAAAAAGCCGGAAAAGAGCGTCTAGACTGGTCCCGATCCTCCGGAAAAAGTGCCCTTTTCCGGAGGCTCTTATTTCTAGTAGGGAATTCCTAGTAGGAATAAGAGCCTCCGGAAAAGGGCACTTTTTCCGGAGGATCAGGACCAGTCTAGACGCTCTTTTCCGGCTTTTTTAAAAGCCGGAAAAAAGCGGCGGACATTTTTATTTAAATGCCGCGGGGGATATTTAAATCCCCCGCGGATTTCCCTACGACGACTAGTGAAATTTACATGCCCCTTCCGGAAAAGGGGCCAGTGTAGACGTAGCCTAAGTGTCTCCAGCACAATGTATTATTGAGTAAAAGCAAGGTTTGTTAGGAAGGATATGCAGGAAAACTGTTGGTTTGAATTAATATATTGATGGCCTGCTCTGAAGTGTGGTGAACAGTGATTAAAGTCAGAAAATTGTGGGCCAAACAATGTGATTTACAATATGGAAGTCAGCATTTTTATTGAGCTGTACTTTTACTACGCCACATAATTAGGAACAGAGGACTGAGTCAATCAGTCCATGCTCTTGCTACTGTAGGTAATCATAACATACAATCCTGTTCATGAACATATCAAGCCTCATCTTAAAACTTGATTGGTTATTTGTCCTCATAACTCCTCATGGGCAATGAGAACCAATTCATCTCATGGTTAGAAGCCTTCTCATTTCCAACCTAATTTTATTCATGACCAAATTAAGCTATACTTGGTTCTTCTACCAAAAATGTCCTTAAACTGAACATCTCTCCTCACTACCTGATGTTTCTCTTCCTGATTTTTTTTCCCCCTGGTGAAGAGCAATCCAGTTAAAAAACAAAAACAAAACAAAAAAATTCTATGGTCTTAACATTCCTATTGAATATATTTAGGCATTTAGGTTTCTTACACATTTTTCCATTCATCTCTTCAGAATACCCCAAATACCACATCTAGAAGCATAATTCCATTTTCATTCCCTTCACCATGGTCTCTCCCACTTCAATTACCATCCATAACTTCCTATCTCCTGCTGTATCAAGTTTGAGATTTAGCACATTTCTGCAATATATAAGAGCTAGAGATCTTTATTATAATAAGCAATAAGTGGAGTTTATCATTTTTTCACATTGTTGTTGGGAATGATTTACCTGGGGGTGGGGAGGGGAAAGAGGAGAGAGAATGTATCCTTTTTCTGATACATTTGAGTTTTCCAAATGGGGATCAGGAAAGCAAAAATGAGGTCAGATTGCTACCAAACACAGGCATATCAACATGCAAGACAATGCATGCTTTATGTCTCTTACAAGTTTGCCTGCATGTTGCATCATTTATTACCAATAAAATACAAGGTACTTTGGGCTATCAAGTAAGAGCTGCCAAAAATGACAAGGTGAGATCCTATTCAAGTTGAAACAAAAGGAGGTAGTCAGGTGTAATGCAGTGCTTGTTTTCATTTTTGAAAAGCCCCAGATAGAGACAAGCCACCTGAATCTAACTTTTCAGTGAGAAATCCTGATGAACCTTCACTTATCACTTGGAAAGAAAAGTAAAAGTGATGAGCTTGAACAATGGAGACAGCCAGAGCAACCTTACTAATATTTGCAAAGTACTTAGGGATGAAAAATATGATTTGCTGGAGAAAAATATTGCACTGCCAGGAAAACATTTTGAAGTGGCTAATGATGCTGCATTACATTCATGGATGGCATTTAGAGATGAAGGTTGAATGAGATCAGAGACACTTTATGTATGTATGTATGATGCAGGGGACAAAAATAAAAAAGGCCAAGGTGCCCCCATCCCCCCTCACTCACACACACACACACTCTAGCTAGAGACATAAAAGATCACAAGAAAACTTTCTGCAAATACACTAGAAGCAAGAGGATGACCAAGGACAACATAAGTCCATTACTCTTTTTCAATCCTCACTGAGAAACAGAAAACGTGGAAGGGCAGATATGCAAAAAAACTTTATCGCAGTTTTCATGAAAATGGTTAGTAGTGATTGGACATGTAACAGTGAATACCAGTGACAATGGGATAGGATCAGAACCTAAAATAGGGAAAGATCATGTTAAAATGACAGACTTCAGACATTTTCAGGTCACTAGATCCCAATGACATGCATCTTAAAATATTCAGAGAGCTGACAGACCATATCTGAACCATTAGCTATTATCCTCAAAAAGTCAGGGAACATGGGTGAGATTCCAGAGTATTGGATAAGGACAAATACAGTGTTCATCAATAAAAAGGGGAAATAAGGACAATGTAGAGACAAAGATCCAAAATAGCTGTGGATTGAGGCAAAGAGCCACACATTTATATATACACACACACGCGTATGTGTATACACACACACACACACACACACACACACACACACACACACACACACAGAGAGAGAGAGAGAGAGAGAGAGAGAGAACACAAAATGTAGTGATAAAACAACATTACAGGACATTTCAAACAACCAATAAAAAAAAGTCTCTAGTCACTTAAATTCACAGCCAGTCCATAGATCTTCAGAGAACTTGACAAAGAACAAACATCAAATAAAAAAACCCCACCTTTAAAAATATAGTAATATTCTCACACTAAAAAAAATCATCCTCACCATGTATTTTAAATTTAACACTTCTGCCGTATTACGTCCTGAGAGGTTTTTTTTTTAAATTAAACTGAACAGAGAAGTAAATTGGCACAATATGAAGTGCCTGTTTCACTCCAGCTTGTTGATCTTTGATATGGTTTCCTCATTTTTTCCCTTTTACTTATGAAGATTATGCCTTTTTTGTAGTTCTAAATATTCAGGCTGCAAATATGAGAGGTTAAAAAAACAATAAGGAAGAGACTCAGATCTCAGAATAATTGCTTCAGCCTGGCAAACAATAGCCTTTAAATTTTCTTTAAAGAGACACTCTGTAAGCCAGGTACATGCTGATTCTTTTTTTTGCCTTGGAATTTAAATATGATATCTGTGTTGGCTGCCTATTCTGCGTCCATGAAGACTTTTAATTTATGGTGCTTCAGCCTCTCCCTTCCCCCACTCCCTTCTAACCCAATGCCCCACCTTTCCCCCAGAGCCAGGCACCCCCCCCCCCCAGCCCTTTTCCCCTCCAGTCCCCCAGATCCAGGCACCCCCAGCTCTCCCCCCCGTGCCCGCTCTAACCCTGGGTCCCAGAGTTACCACAACAAGCTTCTCCCTCCAAGCGCTGGGGCATGTGTGCAGATCAGCCAGCTGTGAGCAGTCCAGGCGCATGGCTCAGAACTAGCAAAAACTGCATTTCTTTAAGTGGAGAGCCACATGCTGCTCAAGAGCTGTGGACTGGCCACCCCTGATTTAAACCATCAATTTACAGGTATGTAGAATACAATAAAGGTGATTAGTAATAGTCAACATGGATTTGTTAAGAACAAATCATGTCAACCCAGCCTATTAGCTTTCTTTGACAAAGTAAGAAGCCTTGTGGACAGGGAGTAAGTGATAGATATGGTAAATATTGACTTTAGTAAGGTTTGAGTTACTGTTTTCTCATACACAACCAAGGAAAATACAACCCAGAGGGAGCTACTAAAAGGTAGGTGCATAATTGCTTGGAAAACTGTTCCCAAAGTATACTTTTCAGACGTTCACAAGCAAGCAAGCAAGGCATATTGAGAGGTTCCCACAGGGATCAGTTCTCAGTTTAGTTCAATTCATCATTTATTTAGATAATGGCTTAGAGAGCACACTTACAATGTTTGTGGATGATACCAAGTTGAGAGGAATTATAAGTGCTTTGGAGAACAGGATTAAAATTCAAAACCATTTGGGAAAACTAGAAAAATGGTTCAAAGTAATCAGGACACAATTCAATAAAGGACAAAAAAAAAGTAGAGTACTCCACTTAGGAATGATCAATTGTACCCATATAACATGGGAAATGTGTGCTCAAGACGGAGAATTGCAGAAAGGAATCTGGGTGTCATAGTGGGTCATGTTAAATATGAGTCAACAGTGTAACATGTTTTTTAAAAAAAGCAAACATCATTCTGGAATACATTAACAGGAGTGTTGCGAGTAAGTTAGAAGTAATCCTTCCATTCTGTGCTGATGAGGGCTGAGCTGTGAGTAGTGCATCCAGTTCTGGGTGTCACATTTAGAAAGATGTGGACAAATTAGAGAAAGTCCAGAGAAAAGCAACACAAATGATTAAAGGTCTAGAAAACACGACTTAGGAGTAAAAATTGGGGAAAAAGATTTGTTTAGCCTGGAAAAGAGAAAACAGGGAATATGATGAACAGTTTTCAGGTACATAAAAGCACATTACCAAGAAGGAGAACATTTCTCTCTCTAACCTTTGACAATAGGATAAGAAGCAATAAGCTTAAATTGCATCAAGGATAGTTTAGGTTGGATATTAGAAAAAAAAATCCTATCATGTTAGTTAAGTACTAGAGTAAACTGCCTAGGGAGCATGTGGAATCTGAATAATTTTAACCAAAAATTATTCAGCTATCAGGTAAAATCACATTCGTGTCTCATTCAATGCAATTCAAACTTTCTCTAGTGCTATTTAGGATGGCATCTTCCGATTTCAGCTCAGTGAGACGGTTGAAGGTAATTTACGTCTCTTCTTATATGACCATCACATCCGCACCTGAATATCTTTAAAGGGAACCCTAATTTTAGAAATATTCATTACTACTTCTCAGGCTGGTTCTGTCCGATTACATGCAATATAGTCCAGAAAAAAATGGTTCTTGATTCTTGAGGGTCACTTCCCATACTGCTTTAGTCAGGCAGAAAATGGCACCATTTTTTGTGCAATTACTGAATTTGGATTTGTAACTGAGCAATCACTTCTTGGACAGTGACTTTGCCACATCTTGTGCATATACTCTGAAAAGTGAAATATTTTGTCTGTCTTACTCTGCGTGGCCTGTGAGGATTTATTGTGAATGCTTTAAGCAGCTATCCTTTATCTCCCATCACATTTCAATTTATAAGTCACTTTTCCCCTTTTTCTTTCTGGCAGTCACTGATCTCTAATTTGATTATTAATCATCTTGGATCGTCTTGCCATTTTTGACTTTGTGAAGGCTTAAATCCCTCTTGATTTGCAGTTTCTCTAACAGTACCTTATCTGCAATGCAAACCACTACTCACTCTCTATTGTATTTTTTCTCCTCAAATCAGTTTTCTGCTATGTGATACCTTTCTTATGAAAGATTCCACAGACTCTCCAGGTTTTTGAGTATGCTGACAAACATTTGCACGCACACCATATTGTGGAGGTATAAAATGCTCAAAGATCACCAACACCAGCATAAGTTGTTCTTGTGTCTCTCCTGTCCAAATGCAAAGGATTTAAAAACATGCTCAACTTCCCTGATTATAGTATAGACTAGTGAACCAATCTATAATTCCCCACTGTCCTCATGGAGTTTACTTACTATGCAAAAAATGTGTACCTTGTGCCTTCCAGACAGACCAAGTTAAGGGCCTGTAGAAGCTCTCCGGTGCTTGAAACTTTGGCATTTTAACAACTGTATGGTAAACAAAGGAATGTAGACAGTCTTTAGCACTTGGTAAAGATGTGCTGCAGTATTCTTCATGCAGTACCATTTAGTGACAAATCATGATCATGCAGCTGAAGCTTTCCATTTCAAATATTCTCAGGAAATTTGATCAAACAGGTAAAGTTATCCCTACTGTACCTGAACAAAAATTAAGAAATAATTGCAAGCTAAACACATCTCTGGTAAGAAGTGTACTATGCATGCTTTGGGGATTTCTTGGTTCTGTTTTTCCTAATTAGTAGGTTCATTTTTTTTTGGTGGGAGACAAAGTTGCTCTCAGAATTCAGACATTGCAGCTATAAGAAACTATATGGTGGCAACAAGACTATTCACAGAGGATTAGAGGCTCATACTTTTAGTATCCTTTAAATGTCATTTCACGCTAGGCTTTATTTCCATCACTATCAGTTTGCGGTTTTAGTTTTTTGATTCACTTGCAAATGGCTGAAAGATTTGTTTCTCTTAAGAGAATGGAGTAGATATCAACATTAGGACAAAACATATGACAAAAGCTTAACTTCCAAAATAAAGGAGGAAAATAGGAGAAAGTTCAAGTACAGAAGTTTTGAACATCACTATTTTAAAGCTAAGCAAAGATAAATGTTATTTGCCAAAGTGCAATACCCTCATGTTTAAACTAGAAACTTCCCTAAAAATAGCTAAAATCTAAAGTAAATAATCTGCTGAAGTACCATTTTATTCTTCTGACACACAATAATTCACTTTTATGGCCCTTTTTTTGTTTAACACACAATATTATCAGGAACGGAAGCATAACATTACTCACCATAGCCATTCTTCAAATGCTGTTAATATTACTGGTGGTCTGATTAAGTACGTACAAGTACAAACCTCATTATAAATTTGATGAGGACCAGAAGTAGAATAAAGTGGTACAAAATTTGTTTCGGACAATAAAAAAGAAAAATAAGACTGGCACTAATGCTCTATATTGAAATTGCACTAGTGAAAATTAGTAAAAATAATTGGCTGAATGGGATACATAAAAATCTTATTTTAAAATTAGAAATTATAAGTTTGTCTCTGAACTAAGCTCCTCATAATATCCACCAGAGGCTGCGCATTCAGTGAACTATGCAAGAAGGAACTAACTCCTCATTTTTGTTTTAGCCAATGATCAAAGGGAAGTGCCAATAAGACATAACTTCAAAATCTGACAGAGTGAGTTTAAAATAGCTTGATACCAAATTAGTTAATTTAAATTGTTAATGAGAAAAATGCCATGATTTTCTGAATGAGTTAACAATGATCCAGAAACAGCACTGGTTTAGAGACAGAGCCCATCTAACATATTCTTGTTCAGAATTAGGAGCTTCTCAGTTGGAGAAAGGGTAGGATAATCTGGTTCTCAAGGGTGTGCCACAACAATACTGTGCACAGAAAGAAGTGATGGGAGAGCAAGTTCATATTTTGAAAAGTGAGTGGGGAAGGGAGAGAAATCAGTCCAAATACTCTAGCTCCACAGATTCACATCAAAATTTAAACAGGTCATGAGCTTGGCCTCACTTTAGTCATTCACAAATCAGCAGAGTCAAGTTCAAATTCCTTCTGTGACATGTTAAACAATATGAGTAATTCAATAGCATATTTTTCTAAACATACACATATACACTAGACCAGGGGTGTCCAAACTTTTTTCAAAGAGGGCCAGATTTGATGAAGTGAACATGCGTGAGGGCCGACCATTTTGCCTGACATTCTTTGAACCATTAAAATTAAACACAAATTAACTATTTTATGCAAAGTTTATTGCAAACGGCATACTTTTCATTTCATCACATGGATGACAAATCTAAACAGGTGTTAAATCACTCTGCCTTTCATATCTGAAGGCCAGATGAAAAAAAATCCAGGAAGCTGAAATATATATCAGGAACATTGTAAAGTACATTACATATTATTGGTAATAAAGGTTGTCTGTCAACTTTTAAGTTAAAAAAATATGAACAGGAACATAACACCAAGTATACATGTTGTGTCCAAATATATTTATAACAGATTTAGACCAACTGACATTAACTGAGATTTTACAATGTATTCATCTCAATACATATGGATTCGTTGGGGGCCATAAAAGATAGATATTGCCAAATTACCTGGGGGGCCGTATTAAACCGGAACACGGGCCGCAATTGGCCCGCGGGCCGGACTTTGGACATGCCTGCACTAGACAAACAAAAATGCAAAAAAAAAAAAGTTCATGTCCCATGTATTTATTTCTTTTTCATCGAGATCAAATGTATATGTAGCCTGGGCAAATTTATAAGAGATGGTGCATTAGGGCAGGAACAAGATGGGTTTATTTTTCATTCTGCCCAATGTGGGCCTGCTATAGTCCAAGCCAAGCTAACCCAACGCTAATGCACTGCAGTATTGTTTGAGAAAGTTCTTATCCTATCCAAACCAAATTGTTCATCCCTAAAACAATAATGAAGATGAGATGATGAAAATGGTAACCTACAGTTACTTCAGACAGCATTTGTAAAATGAGAATTTTGCAGCATTTTTCTAGCCATTGAAGCTACACAACTGAATTACAGACTCACTGGTAATCACACACAGATGAGAGGTATAAGGATCTTGCGGAAAACGGGATTTTTGCACGAAAAACCCACGTCCCCACTACTTTTCCCCTGCTACAAAAATGGTGTGCATAAGTTATGCAAATGAGGCATGGTGATATGTAATCGATGCCTCATTTGCATACTCACTGCCAGCAAAACTGGCAGTGTAGATAAAGCCTTAGGCTATGTCAATGCTGTGCTGCTTTTGCGCATGAAATATGCAAATGAGGTAAAGCATGGACTATCACTGAGCCTCCTTTGCATAATTAACGAGTGGCCACTTTTTGCACTAAAAGGTGCCGGTTTACATGGCTCCTTCTTGTGCAAAAACCCCCTCTTGTGCAAGAGCCATTTTTCCACTTTTTTCCCCCCCTGTAGATGGCTACTTTCTGCTGGCCTTTGTATTTCATTCAGCAGAAATAAGCAGATAGTAATTATCAAGTCACATCAAAAGTATTTCAGAATATAAAGGTCAAATCAGCAGATAAAAGAATTGAATGCAGGAAACGTTTTTTCTACATTATTATAAAACACAGAGTATTAGACAAAAATCCATCATTTTCAGGCAAAACAAACAAATCACAAATTTGATTGGGGGGCAGGAGCAGAAAGGGTTATTACTATAATTGCAAAACATAGAACAATGCTCTTTCAATTTTGGTGTGGTAATAATTCACTGATGCATATATTGATTGAAAAAGCCACCCAAGAGAATTCTGATTATCTTAACATTTTTCACTTGGAGTGAAAGGAGCAGCCTTTCTTATTTCATTTTATGTAAAATTACAGTAATTCATGTCTGACCTTTTTGGAACAGACTGTTAAATTTTGCACTGCTGGATCTTTTCAGTGAATCAATTATGGATATCTCCAAAGAAGCAATGGGGTACAAACAAGAAGAGTATTTTAAGTAAAATTGAAAACAGTATCCCTCCACACACCCACCATTAGTACAAAATGTGCTGTTAGCTGTAACTATGCCCTAGAGGTTTCAAGACCTCTGATTTTAATTCTGCTCATTTCCCCAAAATTAAACTGGTTCAAGCAAGGGAAAAAAAGTGACACTTTGAGCAAAGAATAAATTGATTTTTTAAAATAAAAATACAAAAGCCAAATAAAAATGGAAAATCGTGGATATTTCAAAACTTATGTAAAACAAACTACTTGATGATAAATCCACACAATTTTTGAGAATAATGTCGGAGGACAGCAAAAGAAAGATGCTCTCTGCACTGACAATAAGATCTAGTGCTTTTCAATCCCATCACTGGGTTATTTCAGCTCAAGATGGCAATCTACAAACATCACAATCATCTCATCCTCCTGAAATAAGGACAATGGTTTGAGAGACTATCAATCCCCCTCAAAACGAATTTGGAAAAAACCCCCACTATTTCAAAGTTTTAACAAAGAAATATATCCATTCCCATCAAGTGTCAGGACCCTGGTAAGGAATCAAACTCTTCCAGGTCCCTAGAGAGCATCCCTAGCTTCCACTCTATGATATCGTGCTGGTCATCACAGGCAGCTATAGTGCTCAAGGCTTGCTGCTCCCCAGCAGCCATGCCCAAGGATCCTGATTGGCAGGGTAGATACCATTCTCATTGGATACCCGGCCTTTATAAACAGAGAGAGGAAGTTGTCTCAAGTGTATGCCATGTGAATAGCTCGGAGATAAATACCTATAAATGTAAGGTGAAAGTAATCAATATTTTTGGTCAAAGGCAAAAAATAATCATGAACATAGAAATACCCAATAGATGTATGAACATTGTGACAATCCATATAATTTTGTCATCTAAGCCTCCAGCAGAGATCTTCATACTACCAGGGTCAGGAAAAAAAATGGATAAGATGATGCCAAAAAACAAACAAACAAAAAGCCACACACACCTAAAATAATTCATCTGTGGAAAAGCAAATTATTCCTGTTTGTGGGTATTAAACAGAATGAAAAAAACCCCTCATGTCCAGTGACATTTCTGAATTTATGAAAAAATGGAACCAGTTTTGCCAAATCCATATAGATGGATCGAGATATGACCAAACAGTTAGAATGCCAACAGACTTCCTTGTTCTTTGCCTTTAAGGGGTCTGGATTACAAAGCTATCAAATTGTATGACTGTTCTGACAGCTGGCTTAACGGAGATAATGTTGGCACTAACCTGGCTAAGATATGCAACCAGCTACTGTTGTAATTTTATCTGATTCCTTCTCAGGCAGTAAGTTAGAGCAGGGACTTGAGATAATAGAAGTGACATGTGACACCATTTCCCTAGCCATGGAAATAACTGAAGCAAGTATCTGTGTAACAATAGTATGAATTTGATGCATATCAAAATATTTGGTAGTGAGATAACTGACAAAGCAGTAAAACAATCTCTCAAAAGTGAGGAGGTGGGAATCCCAGAAGATTAGGGTTGGAAAAGATCTCAGAAAGCCATCTAGTCCGACCTCCTACTCAGAGCAGGACCAACCCCAACTAAACCATACTAGCCACAGTGGTGTCAACAGCTAGATATTTTGTTAATTACACAAGAATTTTAAAACAGGAAGGTCATGAAGTACAAGGGTTTAAGAAGAAGGTGACCATGAATGAGCTTGTGAAGAAGTAGCAAGATTTTTCTATACAGTCTTTATAAAAATGATATCTTCACTTTTTGTATTAAGTGTTAACAGGTGCCTCACATAAAAATGAAGCTTATGAAAAGGCAAAGATGGACTGAATGGTGTGTGCAAAACCAAAGAAACTATTCATTATATTGTATATCTCTGTGGGCAATAGCCAATGGAAAGAAAGTTTCTTAATGAAAAACTGCATCCGCTTGGAATCAAAGACGGGTGAGTGTCAGGGAAATGGAACATTTCTTTCAGGACACAAGATTGAATGAAGAACATTTTTTTTAAAGCTTGGCTTAAAAAGCATGAGTCTGGTGTGCAACAGAGTAATCTGTCTGAGTAGTGAGCTTTGCCCACTGGTTGCTGCCTAGACTGTCTTGTACCACTAGCTTTGCATAATCTTCTCCCACCACCTTGCTGCCTCAGCTAGCCCTGTTTTACTTGACCCTGTCCTGCTGCCATGTTGCCTCACCTGACCCTACCTGGTCATCTCATACTGCACTCACTACCCTCATCTGCTCACCTGTCCCCTTGGAATTAATTCCCCATGTACTAACCCTTGCAAGAACTCCTGTCATTGTCCCAGGCTGCCTCTGATGCTAACTGATGTCCTAGCAACCTGACCATCTGCATGTACTGGGTCTACTCCTTTGGACTGCCCCTGGCCATTAGGCATTATCACCAGGCCTTCTAGGAAGAGATGGAATTTGTAGTTATGGGCCTATTTCAGGAAAACATTCATATTCAGGAAGCCATTCAAGTGCATACTTCAACACATTCTTAATTTCCACTGATCTTAATACAACCTTTAGTAAAAAAAATTTCATTCTTTAGTGTCATTGTTAGATACAAACATCAAGTTCTAATGTTGCTATCTAGACAGTGTAGCAAGGCATGTCTGCTCTATTCCAGAGTTTGGTAAAGCCAATTCTATGTTCTGTTATCTTCATAAGATTTTCAATGCCTTTCAACAGCAGTATACACTGTGGAAAAATATTAATGAAGTATTCTCCATATACATTGTGTGACTCTTTAATGAATCTTTATAAACATGAAATATGTTGTTAATAGGGTCTGATTTCATCTGCATGCTTAAAATCAAAGATTAGCTATAATCACTCAGAGGTAAGTGTAAGAACAATTTAATAGATTTAATTCCCTCTATGGAGTTTCGTCTCTGGACGCATCAGGAGACAATATTCTGTGTAAACAGTTACTGGCGATTTAGGGCTCTGAGTACTACTGTATTACTAAAATATTTTTGTCCAGCCCTAAGACGTATTAAGTCAGGATGAATGTGGGGTCACGAAAAACACCTATAAGCACAGAGAAGTCAGGAAAGAAAAGTGAAACAGAAAAATGAAAATCCTTTGATATTGTATCATGGATTTAGAGTGAACTACTGAACCACAAGTAAGAAAAAAGTATGCAATGCTTGAGACATCACAGCAAGTATAAAATCCAGTAAGGCATGCAAAAGGGGTCTTCATTTAGCTCCAGGATAGCACTTAGCAGGTTTAAGTATTTGGTAGTTTTACTAATGTAGAAATGAATTTCCATTTACATTTTCTCTGTGTTCTGATGAAAGAGTTCCTCTGTGTTTTAATCACTTTGTTTGGTTAAGCTCTGATGAATATATACTGTGTGAAAGGAGATATATAGGTACTTTAGTTCTTGGAATCTAAAAATCTAAATACAGTAAAACTCCATTAGTCCAACATCCAATGCTCCGGCGCTCCTGATGGTCCGGCACCATCAGGAACCCGGAAGTGCTCGGGGCAGCCGGACAAATGGAGCTGCTCTGCGCCCGGCTTCCCCAATTCAGCCGCTGCTGAAACTGACCAGTAGCTGAATCGGGGAAGCCTGGGGCAGGGCCCCTCGGGGATGTGGGACCAACCCGGCAGCACACCAGCTGCTCTTGGGGAGCAAAGCAGCCAGAGTGCTGCCAGGTTGGTCCCACAACACCGTGGGGCGGCGCTACCAGACCAACCCGGCAGCACCCCAGCTTCTCTCCCCCAGGCGTCCCCTATTCAGCTGCTGCTAAAACTGACCAGCAGTGGCTGAATCAGGGACACCTGGGGCAGAGGCTGACTATCGGAAGGGGAGCTATGAGGGGTCTGGGGTGGCATCCTCCACCCCACCCCTGGGTCCTAAAGGTGCCGGATTATCAGAAGTTTACTGTATTAGAAATGTACAGATTAAGAAACTGAACATCTCATGCTCAATTTAATTTGCTTCATTTCAAATTTAGAATAGTGTTCATGCACTCTACCACTTATCAAACTACCAAGTATTTGAAATAAAGTCTAAATCATATTTCACTTCTACAAAGCACAAACTCACAATCAAATATCAACACCCAGCCTGCTGTCCTTTATCTCAGCTCCCTCCCCTTCCTTCCCCTCCCCACCACTTTTTAAAGATCAGATTAAAAAAAGACACTGAGGAATGCTATTAAAGTTGGCAAACACTGGCTCTTTCAGACTAGATGTGGAACAACAACCCAGTGCCTTTATGGAGAATAATCTGCCGCTTATGCCCTCATTATTGTATCAAGCAGGCGCTATCATCAACCCCTGTGAATATCAATTCGGGGAATATCATATAGGGCTTGTTAGGTCAAAGTTAGCACCTTAAAAATCTGATCTGATTAAGATATTTCAGAGAAATAATTTTCTTGCCAAGTCTCACACTTAGACCTTGAGCATTAACAGTAAAATAAGGCACGTGTTAACAGAAGTGCTTCTTTCTAGCCATATGTTCTAAGGGCAGCTAAAGTTTTAGCATGTCTCTCATCAAAGTTCATAGCCTGGGGAGCTATAGCAATATGAGCTTAGCATTAATAGCAGCACTGTGCTTTGCTTTTAAGGATATCCACAGTGGTGTTTAAAAAAAACAAAAAAACTCCATTTTTTTAAAATAAATCCATTTTAGACATACAGCTGACCTAACATTATTTTGTTAGGAGTCAGTTTTTATTTTAGTGCCTCAGATACAAACACACCCAGATGGATGCTACCAAAACAGGCATAGTACAAGCCGTGTTTTATTTATTGCTAGAACTTGAACAGAGATGACTGGATTTCAATCACAAGCCCCAATACATCAAGGCCTGGTTAGAAGACAAAACACCAAAGACCAAGGAAAGGTCAGTTTCTTACATATTATGCTCTGTGTTATGTTTGCTTTTAGGATTTCTCATAAAGTAGGGAGGTAAACAGTTAAAAGTGCTGAACGTGCATATATAAAAATTGGGGTATTAAATATTTCTTCTTCAAGAACACCCCCCCCCCCCCATAGATGTGTGATGTGCAAAAAAAACAAACAAACAAAAGGTAGGTAGCTAATAAGTGTTTGAGGCTGAAATTGTAGTCCTAAGAAGTGAAATCAATTTGCCTCTTTCACATGCTTTTCTAATGGACAATATCAAATTTAGAGTGCCTGCTCTCATTACTTTTTATTCTATGTTGTGTATGAATAATCTGCTATACCAAATAACATCACTAAGTGCTGGTCTACACATGGGAAATAACCCCCTATTTATTCGAAATAAGCAGAGCGTCCACACTACCAAGCTCATTATTTCGAAATTTGTACTTTTGCTTTAACTTTGGGAATAACACTTATTTCATAATAGTAGCAGAGCATTCACACTAATGCTATTTTGAAATGACTGCTCCCCAGAATAATTTGAAATTATTACTCCCCAGTTCTTCCTGAAGCTCTAAGTTGAGGTAGCATGTCCTCAGACTAATTTCAAGGCTTCCCTGTAATGGGTACACGCTATTTCAATTGTTATTTTGGGAGTTACTATTTTGAATTCAGTTATTTTGAAATAATTTCCTACTGTAGACATGCCCTTAGAGACAAAAACTTTGCAGTTCCTGGCAGATTTTTCAGCTATTGGCATAAAGCGAAATACTTTTAAAACATTAAAATCCATAGAAATCTTTTCATTCCCTTCCCTCTCTTCCTCCCTCCTCCCCAGGATTTAAATGGACAGAAAGGAATAGATCAGAAGAGAGAAACTGGACATTCACTTTTGAATCTTTTGATTTCTGCTTATGCTAAACAGTGTTTTAACACTCTCTCACAACAATCAGAATAAAAATACAGATACATCAATGGATTAAAAAAAACACCTTTTGGAGTTCCCTTTAGCAACTTAATGGAAACAAAACCTTTCCTAGAAGATATCAGATTCTCAGCTTGCAGTAATGATGCACAGCTGCAACAATCAAAAATCACGTCCTCTCTCACCATTTGTAGCAAGCTCAATTTGAGGCAATGTTTTTCACAAATTGCTGTAGTATGAACTGTCCCCAAGTCCTTGGAATGAATTGTTTCCTCTCTGATAGAGTCTCATGGCAAGTAAACAGAGATTTCTCCAGTGCTGCACATCAAAGAGAGATCAAGTTAATATTTTAAGTTTCTCTCCAATTGTATTCCACTTCGAAAGAGTAGCTACTGTGCCCATAAATTGAACAAAAGCATTAACAGCTATAATTTCAATTAAGTATTAATAGCTATATTACATGATGTGAGCCATCTGGATGTATGTTGCAAAATAAATGTTCAGGAAAGTGTGTTTGGTTGCCTGTGTTCCTTTCTGTGATGATTCTAAGAAATAGATTTAATAGCAAGAATGTGTGGTAAATCTGAAATTAAGCAAACTCCAGGGAAATCAAATTCAAAATCCATAATCAATTATTTCCCTGGCAACTTGATTCTAAACCATTACTCACCACACTGAGGTACAAACACATTTCATGTGCTCAATTAAAACACTTACAATTTTGTATATTTCAGTGGACTGTTCACAAACAAGATGCAGACTTCCATCTACTTGCAGTAATTATTTTGAGTAATTTCAATTTTAAAAGAATAAGGAGCCTGATCTGTATGTGTGCGCAACTCATTTACAGGAAAAAGATGAGCAATTCAAATGAATAAATCATTTATTAATCATCAAATATTAATACATGTTTTTACTTCCTAGAATGAAATTCTGACCTCTTATATGCCATTTGGCACATAATGGGGTTCACTCACTGCTAAGGCACCTCTTCCTGACTCCCCCAGGGAGTTGTTCCTTCTGGGTCCGATATCACTTCCATCATTTGCTTTTGCTGCAGCCCTTCTCACTCCCTGTGACTCAGCTCTCAAGCTCCCTTTGTAACTTGGCTCTATGGCCGGAACACCAGATTCTGGATGGGGAACCCCTTACATGCGATCTCAAAGTCTCTCCAGATCACTGCTTGATCTCCTTCCCAGACTGTCCTCCAATTCAAGACTATGCCACTGCACAGTAGAGCAAACAATCTTCATAGAGGCTAGGGCAGGGGTCCCAAACTCATGGCCCATAGGTTACAGGCCATCTATGGCCCAAGAAGTTCCACAATCTGGCCTGTGCACCATGAGGCCCTGAAGTGTCCAAGCCCAGACCTCTCCACCCTTCCATGTCCTGTCCCTGCTCTGCATCAGCCCCACCTCTTCCTACCCCTGCTCCAACCTCTTCCCCCATTGCACGCCTTCCTGAAAACCCCCTCTCCTGTGGGATACAGCCTTGGGATTACTGCAGCAGACGTCAGGCAAATCTGCACTCACCATGGCAGCAGGAGCCTTGGGGAAGTGAAGTGATGCTGAAGACTCTCTTCCACTCTACCCTCACGTTCCAGGCCAGCACAGTTGCTGTGCTCCAGTGGCAGGAGCTGTGGTAAAGTGAGTGTGGGGGACTGCCCTGAGTATGGGGGACTGTTCTTTCCACGGGATGGTTGGGACGGCTGCTGCAGGTCCCTTCCCTAAACTGTCCTATGATGGGACAGCTCTGCATACACCTCCCTCAGGCCATAGGGATGTACTGGTAATGGCATGGAAAGAGCAACCAGAAGCTGCTCTAGCCCTGCTGTGCTGCCAGTGGTGGCAGCAGGAGCTCCTTATGGGGCTTTAAAAATCACAAAGGGGGTGGCAGGTGGGGCCAGGAGATACATCATGGGCAGAGCACACAGGTTGGCAGGTAATGCTGGGAAAGATAGTGGGTATATGCACGGAGACCTCTTCCCCCTGCCCCTTCCGTAGCCCTGAAAACTGTCCCTGCGATTACATCCCACCTTTCCCACTTGATAGCAAATAATAGAATTTGAAGCACATCTCACTGTCCTGACACAACCAATCCCTGACCTTGCTTTAAATTAGGATAAAAGAAAGCTGCAGTACAAATTTGGTGTACTAGCTCTTACTGTTTAGGAGGAATACTTGAATAAATGGACTCTCAGACTGACAGATGGATACACAGACAGATGCGCAAACTCTCAAATGTATAGTGGATTTTAAACCCATTTCCAGAGACAACTTTCCAGGTATCATTTACTACCCTACAATTATAGATTTTAATCTCTTCTAGTGTTCCTTCCCCCCCCCCCCTTTAAACTCTTTCACTCACATTTTGATCCTAAAAGCATGAAGGAGTTTATTGTGTTGGGCTACATTTTGTCTGCTTAATTGCCAGCATTTCTTATATATTTTTCCAGTGTCCTTATCTGTGGTATTTCCTTTGACTTTAGTGTCCTTTAACAACCTGTTAAACTCTTCCTCCACGCCTTAGATGACTTGCAGGTGTGGGGCTAATCCACCCCACAGCATATCTTTTACCATTTCCAGGGTGGTGCAGAGTTGATCTACCCTATCAAAAGCCCTTTTAAAACATGTCTAGTGTTTTTGGTCTCTAGTTCCCACAAACTTACCATTTCCTTGGAGATAAGATGTAAGGTGATTGAAGCCTCGGTCTTTCATCTTTCAAGTGTATTATAGGTATAGTATCTAAGGCCATTGTCTTCTTCCTACTGTAATTCACACACACCTCATTAATCAAAACCCATTCGTTTATCAGGAAAGGCTTATAATTCAGGGTACAATAATTCATGCTCACTGACAGTCTCATCTGGTATCCATAAAGTTATTACTACAATTTAGTATTTGTAGATTGCATAGTAATTATATGATTGTAACACCACATTATTTAAAGTGTGACCAGAAATACTCCTCTGTTTTCTCATCCCCCACAACTCACCAAAGCACATGAAAAATATTTAGGTTGCTACCCTACATGTGTCTCTTCTGACCATATGCTTAGTATGGCAAACAGTATTGTAAATTATGAGAACAGACTGCTGCCAAAAAATATATATGCACAGTAACCCTGACATTTACCCTGAGTAAAAAGCCATTTGCTTTTCCCTGAAATAAGATTATTGTTGCTGATCCTGATGCTACAGCTACCTGAGAAAGAAACTCCTGCTTGAATTTGAAATAAAGGAGGTTTTATTTGTTATTCTGACTGCAGCTTTATAAGCAGGCTGTATTTCCAAAACTATGTTGTAGTGGCGTGTGTGTAAAGTACTAATGGCAACTGCTAAAGTGGAAAATGAGATTAAATACCCCTCTGCAAGCTTGGCTCAAAATAATATGTACTTTTCAGACTGTTCTTTTCAGTATTTGCCACCAGAGTTAGCAATACAGAACTCTCATTTCTATGTTTAACTTGAACAGTCACCACTTTTCAGAGAAACTGGGAAAAAGCAGAAACTATTGGGTTGGTTTAGGAGTGGAAAGGGTCCAGTGGCAGCAAGGGCTGTTGGAGCCCGCTAGCAGCCTCCAGCCAGGGCAGCAGCAAAAGGGCTGGAGGGGACTGTAAGTAGTAAAGGTGCCCCTGGAGCTGGCAGCACTGAGGGTCGAGGGCTAGGAACTGTGGCAGGTAACCTTCCCTGGTCCTGCAAATTTCCTGATTTAGGACTGACCAGGTCCCCAAGGGTGACGGACAAGGGAGTACCAACCTATATACAGGTTGAACCTTTGTAGTCAGGTATTCTTTCGGCTGGCAACAATCCATGGTCCAGCATGATTTTAGCTAACTTGATATCCACCTATATGGGGTGGCCAAGTCTCCTATAAAGTTTGTTTACAGTCACAAGCCCTGGCTCTTCATGTTCTGTGCTCTTATGTAGCTCTAATTTACCCCTAAATATCTTCTAAGAGCCCAGTAAGCATGGGTAATGGTAATGCTGCTAGATAATACTGACCTCCCATGGTTCGACAAATTCTCTGGTTTGACATTGGTCAGGTCCCGAGAGTGTGCCGGACTAGAGATGTTCAACTCGTTACTATAATTATAAGCTGGATTTATTCTTCTGTGAATGTAGACCCTTCACCTGACAGGGTGCATTTAGGTTTGTGTAGACATCTGCACAGAACATTTAACAGAACATACATAAATGAAGGCAGCTACACTGTGGGCTGGGGTTCTACAGCAGTTTAATCTGACTGGGTTTATGTTTGTATTTACAGTGACTGTCTGGGTTGCTTGTGGGAATAAATAAATAGCTGGATCTGGGATAAAAATAATGTACATTTCTTACAGGTACGGTCATGTTGCATTGTGGGGCTCAGGGAAGGCACTGGGAGGCCCGGGGCAGGGTTTTGGGGGTGTGGAGGGTTGCAGGAATCAAAGCAGAGAACTGGTGGAGGAGAGCAGAGAGAGGCTCAGGGCTGGGAAAGTCCTAGTCAGTTATCCTGCCACACACTAATGTTGTTCCTGGCTGAATGGGAGCCATGGCTGTGAAGGTGGCGCCTATAGGCAAGGCAGCATGCAGAGACCCTCTGCTGCTCCCTTCCCTCCCAGAGGCTACATGTCACAGAACCGGCACATGCCTGTACTGCATCCAGCCAGCACTGGCACAGTAAGACAGGCTATGAGCCCCACAGGCTATCAGCCAGGAACACGTGCTCACCTCCACCTGCAGCGCTCGCAGATGGCCCCTTTCTTACTAGTACGGTGTTTTCACCTTTGAGCTGGATTTTTTTTTAGCTGGATTTTTTTTAATGTAATCAGGTGAACAAAAACGTCAATCTTCTTCTCTTCACCAAAAGAAGAATCTGTGCAATGTTATGCTATGCAGGAGGTCAGACTAAACCACAGATAATGACCCTCTGCCAGCACAGAAGTCTCTGAAAATGTGCAGCATTAAAAGAGATCAGCGCCATAGGGACACACAGATGAGACACAACCTGCTAAATTTCCTATACACATCTCTCAAGTGCTTATGATTTTCTTTATACATATTTCAGTCCAGAAAATACAGTGACATTAGGGATGTATATGAATTTGGAGAGACAGCAAAACATCCCACTGTTCCAAAGAAACATCAGGTCATGTATATATCTATAACCAGCATCGACTGTAATGACTCCCAAAGAGCCTACAGCCTGTGAATATGTGTACAAAATATTTCATGAAACTAAGCTAAATCTCAATGAGAAGATTCTGGATCCAACTGATCAAGACCTAGAAGATTCCAACAATACATTTGCCCACCACGCTTATAATTATTTTCTCACCTCAAGTTCAAACACAATAGGCTGTGTCTAGACAGGCAAGTTTTTCCCCGCAGTTGCTTTTGTGGAAAAACTTGCCAGCTGTCTACACTGGCCGCTTGAATTTCCGCAAGAACACTGACTTCCTACTGTCTGAAATCAGTGCTTCTTGCAGAAATACTAAGCTGTTCCTGTTCGGGCAAAAGTCCTTTTGCGCAAAAGCTTTTGCACAAAAGGGCCAGTGTAAACAGCTCAGATTTGTTTTGCGCAAAAAAGCCCCGATGGCGAAAAAGTGCTTTTGTGGAAAAGCATCCGTGCCAATCTAGATGCTCTTTTCCGCAAATGCTTTTAACAGAAAACTGTTCCGTTAAAAGCATTTGCAGAAAATCATGCCAGTCTAGACGTAGCCAATAAAGTATAGCACATTGTTTTAATTACAGAAAGGTCTGACAAGGGATATTAACGTAAAAATTCATAATTACATCTGAAACAAAATCAATCTTTTCTGTACCTTGTTATTACAAAAGTCTACAAGCATTGCATTTTCTTCCTCATTTGATATGCAGCAATTTGCAGTTTAAACGAGGAGTGAAATTTTTTTTTCAAAGGAGGAGGGAACAGTAAGAATTTGGTAAGTGATCATGAGCTGCACTTTTCTACTATAATAATAGACCAGAGTTGACGACTCAAGTCCCACGACTTGAACTTGAGTCCGACTTAAGTCGCCTAGGTGACTCGACTTGAGACTTGCTAATTTTGTTAAATCGACTTGGTGAAAAAATTGTCCGAAAATGCTTATATTGATGGCTTGTACAAAAGTGACTTGATATTTTTTAAATTAAGACTTGAGACGCGACTTGGGACTTGACTCAAAAGTGACTTTAGGGACTTGAGACTTGACATGTAGTGACTTGAGACTCGACTTGGCCTTGACAATGACAACTTGAAGACAACACTGTAATAGGCAGTAGGGAAGTTATAGGATGGAGTGTGTGTGTAGGATGGAGCACTAGTATTGGGGTGCAGAGACATGCTTACCTCAACGACTGACCACTTTGAGCAATGTGTGGGGCTGCCGCAGGTTGTTGGAACATCAGTGGCCTAGAGGGTCATGACAGGCTGGATCCAAAGGTTTGGCATACTGAATCCAGCTCACAGACCATATTTTACCCACCCTGGTTTAAATCTTTATTTAAATATCTTCTTTTGTGGAACACTTTGCCATCTGAACGTAAGGCCTGATTCTGATCTTGTTTGCATTAATTCCACACAGGTGTAGTTTCACAGTTGTCAATGGATCTCATTTACATCCATGTAAATAAGAACAAAACCAGGCTCAGTTTGTGTAGTTCAGGAAGCATGTGTTTTCCTCTTCAACTCAGGAGGAACATAATGCTTATGGAACATCAGTCTCTTGTATACTGAAAGACATGCCAGAATGGGACCCTAAACCCATACTCCATTGCCCAGACCTTGTAGTTATATACCACTTTTTCCACAAGCTGCCTCTTTGCATTAAAATTTCTCTACACAGGCAGATAGGAAACCAAGCTCTTAAGTTCATTCCCAACAGGATTGTTAGCTGGGCTGCAGTCAGAATTTTCTTAAAGAGGAAACCCAGGACCCCCTTACCCCTCACCAACCCTGCTCCCAGCTCTCTTCCCTGCACTCTCCCCCGTATCCAGCTCCATACACTCCTCAGCACTGCCCCTGCATCTGGATCCATGCTCTCCCTCTTCCACTCCATATGCCAAGTCCTGAGCTTTCACATACTACCCATGCACCCCAACTTGTGCCCTCCCTCTTCCTTCCTGCTGCCCCACAGTCCTCCCCCCCCCCCCCGCACACACAACCTCACTGCCAGCTCTGAGCTCCCTTGCATTGCACACAATCTCATGGCAGGGACACCACACAGCCAAACTCATACCAAGAGGGAGTCAGGCTGAAGAGCACCCCCACCATTGCCACTACCAGGCATTTCTAGGAGTCTCGGCTTCCATTCTCCTCCCTTGTCTCCAATTCCATTTCTCCCACCGTCAAGGGAACTGGATATTCCCAGTACCCTTTGCTCTGCTTCTCATTGGGGATAGTTAGAAGGACCTGGCACATGGAGCCAAGCATGGGGACCCACTCCAATTTGGCCTGACCACCCCTCCAAGTTTGAATTGGCTGGGCCAAATTACTAACTCTAGTCAGGAGCCAAGCATGGGGAGGTTAAGGGGGAGCCAGACCCTGAGTCCCCTAACCACCACCACCACTCC
Source organism: Pelodiscus sinensis (assembly GCF_052426305.1). Lineage (NCBI taxonomy): Eukaryota > Metazoa > Chordata > Testudines > Trionychidae > Pelodiscus > Pelodiscus sinensis. The sequence goes on from NC_143053.1 coordinate 93,617,860, forward strand.
TGCTTTGTTGTATCCTTGCTTGACAAGCATCTTTTAAAACTAGAAAACATACTTTATTTTAATTCACTTAATAAAATATTCCAACATAAAATGGAAATAGTCATTTTCTGAAATGGAAGAGATTTAATCTCTCTCCTGAAGGTATTTGTAGGACCCCCCTTTGCTGTGGTATCTTAAGACCTTTGTGAGGTAGGGAAGTATTATTAGCACCATATTACAGTTGGAGAACAGAGATACAGAGTCTAAGAACCATATTTTAAATTATATTTATGTAGATAAAGATGCAGAAAGGTGCCCATTTGGATCTTCAATCAGCTAAGTGACCAATGAGAGAGAGAAGGTATGTGAGATAATTTACTGGCTTAACTTCTGACCTAATGTCCTGGGACCACATGGCTACAACCACACTGTAACGAACAGTCAGTAAGAGTTAGATATTGACTCACTTTAATACTTTTGTAAATTCCACTGGTCACCTCTCTCCATCTTAGGTACCTAAATATCTTGCAAAAACTGGACCTTTTAGTCACATGCCCAAAGTCATACAGAAGGTTTGTAGCAGAGCAGTAAAGAATTGTGGGGCTCCTAGGGCCTGAGCTAGTACCTCAACACTGACCCCCTCTCTCTAACATAGGGAAATTTAAATTTAAAACAATATGAATGAGGGGGGAAATAAACGTCAAGAAAGAGGCTATAAAGTGCATATAAGAACTAAGTTCCTGGCAATGAGAACTATTAGATTTGGAATATAGTTTTTCAAGGGAAGTGGTAACATACAAAATTAGATTGAAAGTATATGAATGAATAGTTGTGCTACCTACCATATGGAAGGGAATGGACTTGAAAGCATGTGTAGATGGAGGTACCGTATCTCCAGTGACTGGTGGGGCTTACTTTAAGAAGATCAAGGCAAGTTCAATGCTAAAAAAGTCAAATTTTCTTTTGTTTTACCCACAATATTGAGAAAATTTACCATTACTTCAATCACAGCTATATTGGTAGATATTTTTCAAGAAGCCAACAAGTGAAGAAAAGGTGTGCATTTGTACCTTCTATTATGAGGGCAAATTGTGAAGCAATGGAATGGATGCAGTATGAAGAAGAGCACATCTAAAACAGCCGTCACCTAACCAGCATAGACGGCTCTTAGAAGATGTACTGATCACACCATTTACATGTGAAATACCATATACTCCTGAATCAACAGGTCACATGTTCACCACCCTGCAAATGTTAGGCCAGCAGCCTGATGATGTGAGTACGGCATGGATAAGGATTAGCGTGACAATGTGGCTAGCTCTGGTGCCTTACATAAAAGATTATGCCGATAATGACATTGTTGAATAAATGTTTTCAGTCCCACCTGTTAAATTTAATTTTCATTGGATTACAAAAGACTAATGTCTTTCTTTTATTTAAGCAAATCATTTCTATGTTAAAGAATAATTTTCAAAAAGGTTGATTTTCAAAAAGGTTGATTTAAAATGGTTCTCTCCCACATGTACCTACATAATTTTTTCTAGGTTTGTCATATTTGTCTAGGTTGTGTTCATGGAAGAAAAGGGGCTTTTTTAATGATACCCAACTTGATTCACTTCCAACAGAATTGCATTATCAAAATTTCCATCAGCTGCAGCATTTGAGGGTAGCAAGTCTCCCGACAACCCAAAGAGCATGACAGTATTGAAATTATCTTGTAGCTTTCACAAACCAGTTATCTCCTTTATAACTAACATTCCCAAGGAATGGGATTTTACCACATTATGCTCTCAGATTCAGTACTGCTTTTAACCAAAGGAATTTTGTTATACACTCAATATTTTGCATCCATATTTCTTGTTCTAGAAAGCAGACATGCAGTACTTTAGAAAAAGACCAGAGAAGAATGGGCACCTTTCACTTCTGTGCTGCCATCTGCTTTTTGCTTCTATCTGTCTGCTGCATCTACAATATGGGACTATGCTGATTTAGGTTCTGTAGTACAGACCTAGTCTTTGGGATTTGCTCAACCCTTAGGTCTAAATAGCCTGAAGATAATGGAGGTCAGGTCACGAGGTAATGCCCACTCTTGGGCAGAGGCTTCTGGAGGTGAGGTATTGATTGAGGAACTATATTTTGGGAATGGGTACAGTGGCTTTCCTCAACTGTTTTCGATGGAAGATTTACCTTATCATGCCTCTGGGCAATAAAGACTGCTGCAGGATGTGACTGTATTTTCATTTTCTTTTTTAAATGAAATCTTGGAATTGGCACCTTCTCCCCCCCTTGTGGCATGTATTTAAATAACTTACTCTGAATAGTTTTCAACACCTTTAGCTTATTGCTAGAATGCTGCATGTTCCCCAGAATCTCTACTAATTTCCCATTCCTATAAGGGAAGATAAGCGTACAATACTTTGCCTGAAAAAACGAATCACTTGAGGCTCCGAAATTCTACATGTTTTTGCTAACATATACACACACACACACACACACACACTTTCTAGGGGCATTTCAAACAATTTAAGACCATATTTATCCACTCATAACAAATGACTTTTTATTCTTCAAAGATTTTGATTCTCTCTTCTGAGAAGAAAAAACAGCTATAGGAATTCCCATTTGCCAGTGTTAAGGACAAGCTGACCCTTTTGAAAGGGAATGTCCTCTTTGTAGAGCAGCATCACATCTACACACAACTACCTTTCTAGCATTTGCACACATACACGCGCTGCTAACCCCTTGGTTTCCAAGTAACTATTTCCTAGGGTAGGCCTTTGGTGGAGTATAACTAATAGTATGAAGAAAAGCAGGCCTGATCTTTCAAAACAGCAACACATCAGGTGTCAGTTAACGCAGTTAGCACATTCTTGACCAGAGAGGAGGATACAAGAATACTAGTCTTTTCAAGTGACTATGTGAAACACATTGTTAAGAGATGGCACAAAAATGCATATGCCTCTCGTAAGACAAGGAAGAAATATTAAGACCATCAATGAGGATGTTTTGTTCTAACTAGCAGGCACAAGGATAAACCTACCTCTAGAGCAGGCTTTGGGTCGGGGGCTGCTGACCTACAAAAAATTCCCCCTCACATACCAGAGCTTAAGGTGGACACAGGCTACAGATTGTGTGTTCCAGGCCTAAGGTGGAACAGGGGGGCTAGAGTGCCAGCACAGGCTCCCCAAGGCTGGCCACCCCATCCTGGGGTCCCACCCCTGATCTAGAGTGTAATATGACTTCTGATAAATATAAGTTGCATATGTTGGGACATCCTTATATCAACTGAGGGGGCAGGACACTTACAACTGAGCCTTCACCGTGATGTGGATATATCTGTGTTAGTGTACCTGTAGCCACTGAGCCAAGGCATTAGTAAAATGTGTCAATGATAAAACTGTCCAAGTGCCTTCACCACCACACCAAGCTTGTAGTCTCTCTCTGGGTAACAGAGAGGTCTGCTAAGTCAGCAGGCTGCATCCTCTGTGCAGCTAATGCCAGAGCTCCAAGAATCACACTTAGATGCCTTAACACACCACAACACTACCACCATACAGGGCTAGGAGAGCAACTTCTTCCTAACAAGTTTCTGTGCCTAACCAGAACCCCCACCCCCCTTCTCTCACTATTAATAAACCATTTTAACACTTTCATTTCTCAACTAGATGTGCCTCATATCCACCTTCCCACCTCCTGTATATCTTAACATATGAAAGATGGTCTCTCTGCTAGGGGGAAGAGTGAATAGTAGATGTAGTCTCAGTTGTCCAGATCTGCAGGGCTAAGTCATGCACAGGGAGGAGAATTAGGTTTGCTAATCATCCAGGATAGGCCTGGAGTCTCCAGGAATTAGAGATTGATGTTCAATTAAATATTATGGCATGTGATGACAACTCCAGGGATATGTCCAACCAATACTGGCAACTCTAATTGGTAACTTCTATTATCAGCTATGCTATGGATTTAGTCATGTTCATAGCCTATGACAGCTACCTCTTTCATAAGGAGCAAACCTTTTTATAAGGGCTTCATGTGTTCCCCATTTATGGACCTTCAATAATAAAAGCCTTTTCCATTTTTTCCCTCCTTAATGATGGGGGAAAGTGGTCCAGACTTGTTATAAACAGCATAAAGACTATGTCAATGGGGACCATGTGACTCTGAGTAACTGAGACCAGATCTGTATTTTTCCCTATTTCAAGAAGGTTCAGGCTACATTTTTTGTGGCACATACATTAGAGATTTTTTTATTTGGCTAGCTAGTAAGTATTTTCAAGTATATAAAGAAATAAAGAGTATTTTGTATCACTATCTGAAGATAAAATTGTCATAGTTGGGGAAACCAGGTTTTAAAGAAAAAAATAAATTATCTTTGAGAGGAAGCAAAAGTACAACAGTCTGTGTAATCTATTAAAAAAACAATTGATCTTTGTAACAAATGTACAACAGCATACATCACATTTTTACTAACTTCATAAAATGCAGTGCATAATTTATTAGAAACTAATTTAGTTGTGAATATAAATTTTCTGGCAGTAGGGAAAAAAATCTCTATTATGCATATTTTGCATCTTAACTTTTCCTCCTTTCCTTGCTAAAATGTGCTACTATGGCACTTTCTTACATTAACTTCTGACTGTATAAATTATAAACCAGCAGGGACCATTAAGCAAGTCTCACTAGACATATGCTTGTGATACTTATAGATAAGGACATTTTATTTATAACCCAATAAGATATTGTATTAAAATTTTACAGTTTTCTTTTAGGGGTTGCTCGCTCTCTCTTGTTCCTTTTCTAGTTTTCACACACAGCTCTGAAGATTTCAAAATAAAGGCCTACATAATATTGTCTCTGTAGTAGGAAGCAGTAGTCTTTCTTTAGAATAGCTAAATAATGTGAAGTACAACTTTTTAAATTAACAATTCCGGACCATTGTTTTGAGAGGCAGTGTATTAAAACAAATATCCAATGGAAGGATTCTCTCTTTCCCTTCCCCCCCCCCCCCAAAAAAAAAGTACTATCAGCCAAAACATTCCTCATTGTCTTCTTGTGTCTCATTGCTAGGGAATGAAACATTTCCCTAAACATTTCCCATTTATTTAAATGACTCAATTTTCCTAACTGATTAAATGTGAATCCATTTTTATGGCAACTGCTTTTTTTCTATGTTAGAATATTCACATGAAACTGGGATTTGAAGTCATACTTAATTTCTCTAAATCTCTAGAGGTTCAGGTGACCACAAAAGTGAAGAAAGAGGAAGAGACAAAATATTCAGTACCCATTCCTTCCCTCTTCAAAGCCTTTAGAGTGACTAGCTCCAAACCAATCCACATTGTTTAGAATCCAAACCCAGATTCTTATATTGCAGCTCAAGTCCCAATCTAATTTGTTAAAACCACTGCATTTAATAGTAGAAATGTTACTTCAGGGTTAAGTGTAAATATGAAGTAACTGAAGAGATTAAGATTGTCATCTAGAAACACTTTACTTTTGCCTGTCAATAAAAGTGGTATCTATTTGAATTTCTCTCTTCTTTTCTCACTGCTTTCCTTTGAAAAAAGTTACAAAACTGAAAAAAGTGAAAATAAGTTGGACACTAACTTTTCCAAAGTGGAAGAAGTTTGGAAGAGAATAAAGTAAAAGACCCCTTAAAACATTGTTCATTCTCTTACAACCATGAGAGAGAGAAAAAGAAGAAAACAGAAAAAACAAAAACCAATACGTTTTCAAAATGTCATTAAAAGAAGGCATTATTTTTTAATTTGAAACTGAAATAAATGTTTGTTTTGTCAATAAAATTTTGAAACAAAAGTCTTGTAAAAACATTCAAAAAAGACATTTGTCAGCAAGGGAAAAATATTAAAATACAAAATATTGAGCAACTCTCTGCAATTCCTCTATGATAAGCATGCTTGAGAAACTTAGGTTTCATTCTCATTGTGAGTGGCAGCAAGTAGACCTTATTTTCATACAGAAACTTGACCACAATGTTTTATAGAGGATTCTTTCTTGAGCTTTAAAGTAAAAATTTGTTTTTCCCATGCTAACAAACTTGGGTCCATTGTTTGGTAATTTTCCAAGTATGGTCAATTATATAATACAAGTTATGACTATCTCTTCCTTTATTTTTACTCCTATGCCTTTACTTGCAGTATCCACTTATAAACCTGTGAACTTAGAACTTTATAGAAAAGTGTATTGTGAACCTCAGTCATTTCCCCCCCAGTTTCCTCAGTCAGTTTGCGCTGCTTATACTCTATATTGAAGAGGGGAAAAAAGCGTTATTTTCCTTTTTCTGCTATGATCTATAAACAGTACAGTAAAAAATTCAACAGCCATTTATCAAAATTAAATGCATAAAATATTCAAGGTAGAAAAAAGCCCCAGAGTGCAAAAATAACTATAAAAGCAAAACAAAGGTAAATTTTTGTATCTTAATGGAAACTCAGCAACCCTAATACTCCATTCTCTTTGCAAACTCCAAACAGTACCTTTTTTCCAGTTGTTCTGTGAACTTTGTAGACATTACTTCTCAGTTTGCTCAAAAATATTGATCCATTTCAAATCAGAGCTGGATGTAGTGTTGCAACGATCAGGGATTAGGCCCTGTAGCAGTCTCCTGATGACCTACAAAGAACAGCTGGTCTTCAGCAGGCTACTTGATTGACTGGTCCCACCTGACTGATCAGGAAGGGCAGCTGGCTGGTGTTCAGCCCAGCAGCAGCAGTAGCTCTCTGACAGCTCAATGTGCTCCCTTCCCCATCTGTAATCCTCCTTATTCCTGCTTCTCCAGTCTTACTTTTGTCCTCTTCTTGGCTTTTTTCCCCAGCCTTGCTCCCTCATATTCCATTCCTGTTTTGGGCTCTCTCACACTCATACTTGATTCTGGTCCTTAGCATGGTTATTGGTTCTCAATTCTATCTTGGAACCTTGGCTTGGTTATTGGCTCCTGGTCCTAGTTTTTACTACTGGCATAGTTATTGGTTCCTGATTCTAAACCTGCTCCTGGGATTAGATTGGTTTCCCAGCATCAGCTCTATCACTAGGCCTGACTGTTCATACCCAAGCTTCTAACATACAAGTCACTGTGCAAATGAGCACAGGTTCTTTTACCTGAATGTGATTTTGCTCTTATACTGTGAGCTTTATTAATTGCCTTCAGATTTTTCATGAAAGTGCCAATAGAATCTCATTTTCTATTCATTTGGGTTTTCACAAATTTACAGTATAACTTAAGCAGTGAACTACATGAATGATCTTACCCCAGGAGAGCTCTGCAAAAAATCATGTGTTCTCTTTAAGCAAGATGAAATTTAATCTCCAGATGAAATTTTTCTTACCATAAATTGACACCCACTTGAAGGATAATTAAAGCAATGTTTAGCGTTGTATGACTTGGGACAAGTGAAAATGAAAGTACCAAGCTCTGTGTCTACAGCTTCACACAATTTCATTCACGGGCTGGATGATGGGGTAGATAGCACCTTCAGCAAGTTTGCAGATGACACTAAGATGGAGGAGATATAGATAAGCTTGTGGGTAAGGATAGGAGTTAGAGTGACCTAGATAAATTGGAGGATTGGGATAAGTGAAATCTGATAAGTTTCAACAGGTTCAGAGTTCTGCACTTAGGACAGAAGAATTTCATGCACTGCTACAGGCTGGGGGCCAACTGTCTAAGCAGCAGTTCTGATGATTACAGTAGATGAGAAGCTGGATATGAGTCAGTGTGCTCTTGTTGCCAAGAAGGCTAACAGATATTGGTAGGAGTATTGCCAGCAGAATGAGGAAAATTTTTATCCTCTTCAATTTGGCACTAGTGAGGCCACATCTGGAGAACTGCATCTAGTTTTTGACTCCCTGCTATAGAACAATGAGGGTAGCAGCTTTCAACTACCTAAAGAGGGGGCTCCACAGATAGAGCTAAGGTATTTTCAGTGATGGTCAATGACAGAATAAGAACCCGTGGTCTCAAGTTGCAGTAAGGATGGTCTAAGTTGGAAAGTAGAAAAAACTATTTCACTAGGAAGGTAGTGAAGCACCGGAATGGGTCGCCTAGAGAGGCAGTAGAATCTCCATCCTCAGAGGCTTTTAAAGACCTGTTAAGACAAAGCACTGTATGGGCTTATTTAGTTGGGGTTTATAGTGCATTATGCTTTCTTGGATTTTGCCATCTCTTTTTGGCACAGTGGACCTTTAAATGTCTCAGATTACCTAGAAGAAACAGTTATCTATTTGGCTACCTGAAAAATAGTGAGGTAGGTAGGTGGCTTTATTTCTGTTGTTAATAACGTGGGCTACGTCTAGACTGGCATGATTTTCCGCAAATGCTTTTAATGGGAGCAGCATAGTATTTCCGCAATAAGCACTGATTTCTCACATGAGATCGTCAGTGCTCTTGCGGAAATTAAAGCGACCAGTGTAGACAGCTGGCAAGTTTTTCTTCAAAAGCAGCTGCTTCTGTGGAAAAACTTGCCAGTCTAGACACAGCCCTGGGTTGTGTCTAGACGGACCAGTTTTTCTGGAAAATCAGCCGCTTTTGTGGAAAAGCTTGCCAGCTGTCTACACTGGCCGCTTGAATTTCTGCAAAATCACTGACTTCCTACTGTAAGAAATCAGTGCTTTTTGCGGAAATACTATGCTGCTCCCATTCGGGCAAAAGTCTTTTTCCGAAAGACTTTTGCTCAAAAGGGCCAGGGTAGACAGCAGAGATTTCTTTTCCGCAAAAAAGCCCCGATCACGAAAATGGCGATCAGGGCTTTTTTGCGCAAAAGCGTGTCTAGATTGGCCACGGACACTTTTCCGCAAAAAGTGCTTTTGCGGAAAAGCATCCTGCCAATCTAGACGCTCTTTTCCGAAAATGCTTTTAACGGAAAACTTTTCCGTTAAAAACATTTGTGGAAAATCATGCCAGTCTAGACGTAGCCATGGAGTTTAAACGGCTGGATTCTCTAATCCACTGAGGCCGTTCTCCAAAAGTGATGGAAAGGCTTCAAACAAGCTGAAAAAGGCCAGCCAGCTGTCCCCCTCCACATTTGGTAAAAGGAGGGGCACATCTATTATGAAAAAATAGACCTAGTTAAGAAATGTCAGCAATACATCCTCCCCCCCTTCCAAAAATCAGAAATTATCTATTTTGACACAATTTCCACTTAAATAAAAAAGTGTCATAACATCTTTCAAACTACTCAGAATGGCACAAAAAGGTCAAAAAACATATTTCAAAGTGATTGAAACAATGCTTTACCTGATCTTCTTTTATTGGTGGTTTTCCAGATTTCCAAAATACTGAGTGGTGGGCTTTTTTTTTTTTAACTTTTATGGTGATTGAGCACATATTTCCAAAATCTCAAAGATTCTCATGGATGGGAGAACTGTTCCCCAACCATTAAGGAGAAGAATAGAAAAAGAGCCAGGGTTTTTATGTCAGTGGAATAAATTCAAGATTTTCCTTTGCAGCCCTAATATGCACCAAGGGTGGATAGTTCTGAATCATGAAACCATAACTAGTCCCAACCTCCATGTAAGCCAGAGCAGATAGGACCTGCTCCAAGAATTTCAACTCATAGGCTGGAAGAACATAAAACGCCATTATGATTCTATGTATATATAATTTATAAAATGTTAACAGGACCAGAATCTGTATAGATAGTTAGACGTCCATAAAAGAAGAGGTAGATGGTTATCGGACAATTTTCTAAGAAAACTATTGATGGGATGATAAATGATTAAGTGTGTATTCTATTAATTACTTAACCTTTTTAAAGCTAGAAAACTTGAATCTTATCATGAAGTTTGATTGAAAAACAAAGATTATATCAAACAAATGGAAGGGACCTGTTACTCCAGGAACACAGACTCCCCTGGAAGAGATGTCTGGTTTTAAACTGATATTAGACATGGCATTAGCTAAATTATGCCCTCCAGCACCCCAGTAAAAATGGAACCAACTCTAGAGCTATATTTGTAGACAATTATAATTTAGAGATGTTCCCTCATAAGGGACAATATTATGAACATAGGGATTTGGAGATGTGCCCTGAAAGCAGGACTTGGGAACATGACATGGGCTTGTGCAGCAGTCCACCAGAGATGCTCTGCAGTTTGTTTTATTAAACTTTGTCATTCACAGATTTGTTCTTTAATTAACCCCAAGACTGTTACACTACAACTGTGTTTCTGGCAATCCACACAAATAGCAAAAAAGGCAAAAATTATCTTGTCAGTGTTCTCACCATAGTTTTGGTGGCTCAGAAGTGTACCACTTACCTGGTGTTGGATCGTAGCATAGTTGCTTCTATTTTTTGTTAATTTGAAAAATGTAGTTCTGTGATATGGCTTTTCAAATGGGTATCCATATGACAGAACAGTGGAATACTAGAATCTTCTATATAGCTCCTTCCTCTTCAGTAACTTCAACTTCCATAAAAATGAAAATAGAATTAAAGTTTAATTAAAATGGTAAGAGACAAACTATGTACTTTATGCATAAATGATGAAAACCACCCGAAAAGGGTAAAACAGGCATTAGAACAGTGCATAAAAACTTGTCGACACTTCTATTTCTTAGATATTTCAGTACATAACCACATTTCATTTCAAATGCCTTCCCTACTGGTTTATTAAGAAGCATGCCCTTGATCACATATAATTTCATTTTGTTTTTACAAAAAAGAAGTTTTCCCTTAAAAGGTCAAGCACGCAAGTAAGATGTAAGCTGCAAAAAATTATGGGTAATGTGAAATCTGAATAATAAATGTGTCCATTGTTTAAAGTAAGGAATTTCACATTGCTTTTTTGAATAGACTAAACTTAGATTTTAGAGTGCTGGATTTTTTTGTTCATGTTTTGTAACTCTATAATTGACAACAGAGCTGAGTCAAGTTTTTTGTACTGTTATGATGAAGGAGGTTCATTAAAGTTGGTAAGCTTAATAGATCCTTCTTTCAAGATAATTCTAAGAAGCAGTTAAGCTTCTTTTAGAAGCAAATAGCTGAAACAATAGGATCCACCCCTCACACACACACACACACACACCAAAAAAACCCAAAAACCACAACAGACCACCTTCAAGTCTGGGTAGAAGCTGAGCTATGTGGGGAAGGGGTTTAACTGAAAACTACATGCAAATGTAATAGAGTGAATATTCTTTGGTGGAGGGCGCGTGTATCTGAGCAGAAGGAGCTAGGAACAGCAAGAAGAAAAATAATGAGATAGCCAGAAGAGCTCTAGAGAACAGCTCTGTGAGCGTGTAGCTCAAATTGCATAACTTATTTCAAAATAGTAGCACATTTCAAAATAGGCTATCTTCACAGAGCCAAATTTCAAAATAGAGTGCTATTTCAGCATCTTTCTTATTCCTCAGGCAACGAAGTTTACAGGAAGCCAGAATAATTAGTCTGTTATTTTGAAATAAGACACACACAATGCTATTTCAGGATAACAGCGTTATCCCGAAAAAGCACCACTGCGTGGATGTACGCTGAGAAAACCAAGAAGGAGATCTTTGTAAATGCTTTCACATCTAGGCTACATCTACATTGGCATGATCTTGCGCAAATACTCTTTAACGCAAGAGTTCTGTCTATACTGTTGCCTGTCTATACTGGCCTCTTGCACAAGAACGGTTGTGCAAGATGGCTTATTCCTAAGTGGGAGCATCATAGTTCTTGCGCAAGAAGCACTGATTTCATACATTAGAACTTCAGTGTTCTTGCTCAAGAACTTGCGGCCAGTGTAGACAGGCAGCAAGTTTTTGCGCAAAAGCAGCCACTTTTGCACAAAATCATGCCAATGTAGACGCAGCCCTAGATTTGAAGTCAATTAAATGTAGTAATCCATTCTTCAGATTACTGTGCATCAATGCAAAACTGTGCATTGCTAGCTATTAAAGACTGAATTTTCTCAGTACTAAGAGCATATGGACAAAATAAAATAAAAATGAAAGCACGCTTGATCGTGGGCTTGCATTTGTGTTCATAAGGACGAATGATTGCTCCTGGCCAAAACTCCACATGAGCCACCAACTAGGATCAAAGCCTTATTTCTTCCATTGTTATTCCAAAAATGGGGTGCTATTAAAGGAGAAATGTATAGTTAAGGTCAGATTCCTGGAGGGAAGCTTCCAAATTAGTAGTTACTTTTGGAAAATGAAAGATTCATAAATAAGTAGACACTAATCCCTAATGGCACACTAATAAATAGATTTCAAAGTCAGACGCATTTCTTTATTCTTTTTACTGACATCATGGTTAGCATATGGCCAATTTTTGCAGGGATGAGTGAAGGTAGGGCTTGCGTGTGCTTTTTAGCAGCCATTATGATGGTGTGTATTGTAAGTCCGTGTGAGTAGTGATATTCTATATAATATGCCCAATGCATTAATGGTATTGTCTTACAAAACCCAGGAGTTATGTTACATCTTGTTCAGTGATGTCAAAAGGACAGATGCTGCATGTGATTCAGTTAGTCACAACTTTATTCCATGGAGTAGTGAACAGATACTTTAAATAGTACATATAGCTGGGGCGGGACTATTTTCCCCTTTTGGTCCTCAGACAGCCCAACACTGGGACCGTACCCTCTGCCCCAGGAAGGTGAGGAGATACTTTGAGTCCTTGACTTTGCAACTTTACTCATAGCTCTTTTAAAAGAACACTAAAGTATCTATCTATACCTATCTATAAGACTTCTTCATAGAGAACTGATTACTGTGTCTGGAGGTTTGGCCCTGCTTTATGGGCTGCTTCAGAGAAGACTTAGGGTCATGACCTGCCCCTTTCCTCCTTCCCATTTCCTCTTGGTAGTATATTCTCTCAAGGCCTGGTCCATAGCCACTGGATTCATTGAAAAGATTTCCATTAATTTCTTAGAGATGAGTAATTCCTGCCCTTAGCAACTGACAACACATGATTGAACACAGTAACTCTTGCACATCAAGCTGGAGTTCTTGCATGGTAACTCTTGCACATCAAGCTGGAGACCTTCAGTGAATTCCACCTTAATACCTGTTCTAGCTCTGATCCAACTAAAACTCTAAAAGAAATATTGTAGTGTGACGAGCAGGAGAGGTTAGTCACCCAAATACATATTCATCAAGGACAGAAGGCACATATTCTGGTTTGCTAGTCCTTTCCTGGACTCAGACTGCCACACAGCTACATTATATTTTTAACATCCTAGTTCATTTGGAGCCATTGCAAATGACTAGCTCCTTGAGCTAGAATTTACACTTCCAATTTGACGCGTAGATGCATCCATTATGCAGTTTGCAAAACAGCTGGGGACAGAATGTTGTTTCTCATTTCTCCACCTATTTCTCAGAAGCAGTCCCTATTGGTTACCTTCACATCTAAAAGTGAAAAACTCAGCTGGAGGGTTGGCATTTTCTTTTGTGTTCTTGCAATCAGCAAATGACTGATAACTATTGGGATCTCTTTAGAAAGGATATCAGCTTTAAGAGCTCAGGAGCACTAAATGGTGAAAGGTACACATCTGGAGCACACTTGACATTGCAGACTTTCTCTCTGTAAAACAATCTGAGGCCCAGAAATATCCCACAATGAGGTTATGACAAAAATAACAAGTTTGTTTTTATATTTAGCATTATACTGATTACCTTCACCATATAAAACAAGGTTAATGCAACAAAAAAGTGGCTATATAATAGTGACCATTTTGGTTTGATGTGAACAGAAGCATTAGACTAGAATGATTAATCATTCATGAACACTTTTCTAATGCAATAACAATTTTTGGCTTTCATTGTTGGTACATTGTTTTTAAGAGAAGAGGTTATCATGCAATGGGAGGATGAGCAAAATCATGAGACATACAGCTGCATCAGCATGTTGACCGAGAAGTAAAAGCCTGCTGTAAGTAATACTTACCAGGAATGCAAAATAATATTAGAGAGGACAGTTTGAAACCAAGCTACTCTCTAGTCTGTATAGTGTAACATTAGGCCAGAGTCATCCCTGAAGTAACTGCACTGATGTTACCATTAAAGTTACACTAGTGATTAAATTGATTAAAAATCTATACACAATGCAGATAATGGCTTGCTTAGGGATAGCAAGGAAATAATTCCTCTGGGACTGCAACATTCAGATGAGCATGGGGGATGGGGAAAAAATCCTAGACTTAAGGCTACGTCTATACTGAAGGCTTTTTACACAAGAAGCTTTTTGCAGAAGTGATCTTCTGCAAAAATTTCTTGTGCAAAAGTGTCTACACTACAAAAGTGCATCGCAAAAGCAATGCGCTTTTGTACAAGAGAGCATCCACACCGCATGGACATTCTTGCACAAGAAAGCTCTGATGGCCATTCACAGAATAGCCATCAGGGCACCTGTGCTCTTTTTGCATAAGAAACCCCTGTGGAATGTCCACACGTGCCTTTTTGCACAAGAACTCTTGCGTAAAAAGGAGTTATTCCTCATAGCAAGAGGTATACCTATATTGCATAAAGCCCTCTGTTCTGCTGTTCTACTGTAAATTTTTGTGCGCAAAAACATGCTTGAGGTATGGACACTGTAGGTTTTTGCGCAATATCAACTGTTTTTGTGTCAAAACCCTGTAGTGTAGATGTAGCCTTAGAGAAAGCCAGATGACACAAGCTTTATAATCTTAATTCCAAGTTTAGTTAATTTAAAAAAATACAGAAGGGTTTTCGCAGGGGGCTGGGATCTTTATGTTTGATAAGTTATATTCTGCCTCTTCGAATTTTAGAAAATTTCAGTTTACTGAAGTAGCATCCTGTCCACAAGGACCTCAGTTTGATTCCCCACTCCTTAAACAAACAAAAAAATTCTTGTTGTATATAAATACCAAAGGCCAAAAGAGCTCATTGGTCTTCTAATCTGATATCCCGGATAAAACAAGTGAAAGACATTCCTTACCCCTAAAAAAATCCTAGAACATATTTAGTATATTCTTGTCATGTATGCCTCCCCAGCAGATACTCTATGTAGTAAACTCTACCAAGACTCAGCATAGAGGCAGTTCAAAACGTCAATTTAGTACCAGGAAGAATTTGTTCTTATTTAGCTTTCTTCTGAAAACCCTGAAACACAAAAGCAGAATACCCGCTATTTGAGCTAAAGGAAATTAAAAGTGTGGAATGTGATAGAAAGAGGGTATAAAAATATCAAGATTGTAAGAGTTCTTAGATGTTATGCAGTGATGTGGCAACAAAAGACAGGCCAAATCTTTTGTGGACTTAGTTTCTGACAATGAAGTAGACACAAAGTGGGATGATAAGTAATCTACTGAAAATATGCTCTGCCTATCAGAAGCGTACCAGAAATGAATTCTTCTAAAAAGATTCATAATGTAAAGCAAATACTGCTCTTCTGCCAGCAGGCACCATAGATCTGAATTTACTTAGGCTAAGTGATTTGAGCACCCAAGTGCCTTCCGGACATATTTCTTAATACTCACTTTGGCTGTGTCTAGATTACATCCCTCTTTTGACAGAAGGATGTAAATTAGACGCTTTGAAATTGCAGATGAAGCCGGGATTTGAATTTCTCGTGCTTCATTTGCATAATCACGTAATGGCGCTCTTTCAAAAAAGCACTATTTCAAAAGTAAAACTATGGTCTAGACGCGGTTCTTTTGAAAAGGGAAGGCTTTTTCTAAACTCCCTGGTGAGGATTACAGGATCTTTTGTAAAAGCCTTCCCTTTTCAAAAGAACCATGTCTACACTGTGGTTTTACTTCCTAAATAGTGTTTTTTCGAAAGAGCACCATTACATGATTATGCAAATGAAGCACAGGAAATTCAAATCTCGGCTTCATTTTCAATTTCAAAGCGCCTAATTTACATCCCTCTGTCAAAAGATGTAATCTAGACACAGCCTTTAAGTGCAACATTGTTACCATCCTTCCAATTGAGATACTGTGAAGTCGTAATCAACAAGCTGTCTGAGAACAATATACATGTCATATTCCAAAGACTCAGTTCCAAGGCCCTTACTCATTCTGCCAGTACAGTAAGAATGATACTAGGGGAGTAAGCTTTTCCTTCGTCCTTTCTGAGATTTTATTAGATTTGAGAGCTATCTAAAGATGGATGATGACACTACTAATGTTTCTAGAGAAATTCCAAGCCACTCTTCCAGCTTATGATTCAGAAATATCTGTAATGATGTTGCTATTACAGGTATTAACAATGTATATGAGCTAGGAGTGAGTTTCCCACATCTCATAAGTGGCATACTAAAAATGGCAATGTAGGGGATACGTCTACATGGGCGCGTTCTCATGCAAAAACTCCTTTGCGCAAGAGATGTGCTTTTGCTCAAGAGAATCCTTGCCAGTGTAGACGCTGTCTTGCGCAAGAAAGCTCTGATGGCCATTTTAACCATAGGTCTTTCTTGCACAAAAAATTCATGTTACCTGTCTACACTGGCCTCTTGTGCAAGAACAATTGTGCAAAAGGGCTTATTCCTGAGTGAGAGCATCAGAGTTCTTGCACAAGAAGCCCTGATTTCATACATTAGAACATCAGTGTACTTGCGCAAGAAGTCGCGGCCAGGGTAGACAGGCAGCAAGTTTTTGTGCAAAAGTGGCCACTTTGGCACAAGATCATGCCAATGTAGACGTAGCCGTATACTAGTTGTAGCAGTCACAGCAACATAGATTAGCCATTCTGAGTACATACCCACAAGTTGTCATGGATTTGTATTGGGGGCAGTTTGCATGTGCTGCCACTGCTTCTGCTCATGCTACCACAACTACACTACTCTTTGCAGGGTGGTAAATCGGGGTTATGTGAACATATGTCTGCATGGGATGGGAATTACACCTTTAGATCACACTGTAGAGCAAAGGCTCTATATTCTTAGCTCTAGTAGGCAATCCACTGTTATGTTTGACTAGGGGAAACATCATCTGTCACATGTCTGGGAGAGGCACTCCTCAAAATATGTAATACCAGCCTACCATGGGAAGTATTTTTTCAACCTTTGTTTGGAATCATTGTCCACTTTCCTTTTATTCTCCTTTTCAGTTAAGTGTTTAACCACTGGAGGAGTTGGCTCTAGGACATGACATACTTATTTTTATTTTTGATGGATTTTAATAAGATCAGAACTGAAAGTTAAGTCCTTGAGTGCCATCTCCCACTCATTTAGCTGTATTTCGGCTCTGGTTCTTGTTCCTCAAGAGATCAAATGCCTCCTAGTAAACTATCAA
This sequence comes from Pelodiscus sinensis, assembly GCF_052426305.1. Taxonomy (NCBI): domain Eukaryota; kingdom Metazoa; phylum Chordata; order Testudines; family Trionychidae; genus Pelodiscus; species Pelodiscus sinensis. The sequence goes on from NC_143053.1 coordinate 93,635,044, forward strand.
CTAAAAGACTAGCTATCTGTTCAAGTCATTTTCATTGTATTTTTGAACCACCCACAAAGTATACATTTAATATTGGTGAATATAATAAAAAGGTTTTGCTATAATACAGATCAAAGGAAACCCCAGAATAAGAGGCTTATTCCTTGAAAATATGACAAGTACTGTACTTATGTAGTGGTTATTGAAGCTTGGAGGGTATTGAAAGTAAGTGAAGTGAACATAACAAATTTAAAGCTGGGGAAGGAACTTAAGTAATAATTAAGGAAAGAAAGAAAGGCATGATTATTTAAGCAAATCTTTATGGAAGGCATATTTGAAAAAGTTAATTTCATCATTTGCATAGGAAGAATTTTAAAAATAAAATCTGCATTCAGTCAGAAGACAGACATTTATGTGTGACTTTCCTGACCAATCACAATTATGAAAAACATTCCAATTTGGAATAATAATAGTCAGTATGGGCATAAAAAAGATACTAATTGGCTATATTTGAATACAGTTTGCATCAAGATTCTCTGGTCTGGCAACATCCATGGTCCTGGGGAAGGGAGAGCCCAGCATGGTGCAGCTAGGCAATGAAGCCCGATACATGGTGCAGCTAGGCAATGAAGGCAAGGATTGTGGCTGGCAACAGGAGGGCTAGAAATGATCTTCCCTGGTCCATCAAAATACCTCATCTGGAACCATTCAGATCCTGAGGTGCTGGATCAGGGAGGTCCAACTTGTACCTCAATTTGTACCTCAATGAACTCAATCTAATATCCCAATCTAATATCCTAGGAGTAGTCAGTTTGTCCCCCTTAATCTTTCCCTTTGCTGGTGGCCACCAGAGACTCAATGTGAAGGATTCTAGGGGTCAAGCAGAATGTCATATCATTCTCTTCTCTTAGGGCGTATCTAGATTTCACTAGACTTTTGAAAGAGGATATGCAAAGTCCGCTGACATGGTTTTGTCAGCAAACCCTCCCGTTTGTCGACAAGCCACATAAACCTCATTTTTTAAGGAAAAGCGGCTTGTCGATAAACGGGAGGGTTCGCCAACAAAACCGTGTCTTAATTATTTTCACTTTTGAAAGTGCCGCTTTCAAAAGTGAGCTCAAAAGATGAAATGCAAATTCCCGCAGAATTTGCATATCGTCCTTCAAAAGTCTATAATAGTCTAGATACTCCTTAGTGAGATAATATGGAAGAATTTTCATGAAGGTACTCTCAATTTCCTCCACAGAGAACCCTTCTCAGGTTATTAATGCAGAAGGGAATGATTTGATCATAATGCTATTATCAGTATTACTTTATGCCTTGATTTACGTGTGCAAGGTATTTGATTTGTTAATCTATTTTATTGTTTTATCTGTAGTCAGCATACCATATTTGTATTGCTGTAGTTACTAGGAATCCTGATCATAGAGACTCCATTGTGCTATGTGCTGTGTACATACAGAACAAAAAGATAAGACTATGTGATCTTTGGGGTGAAGACTAATGATAATACTAGATACAACATGTAAATACAAAGTGTATGTCTAGACTACAGGGTTTTTTTTGAAAAAAGTGGCCTTTTTAAAAAAAAACTTCCCCTGCGTCTAGACTGCTGCCGCATTCTTTCTAAAGTAAATCGAAAGAATGCAGCAGTTTTTCGACCACAGAAAACCTCATTTTACGAGGAAGGATGGCTTTTTTCAAAAGTGTTCTTTCAAAAAAAGGCAGTATGTAATTCAAACTGTGCTTTTTTGAAAGAGAGCATCCAGACTGCCTGGGTGCTCTCTTTAGAAAAAGTGACTTGCTTTTTCGAAAGTACTGGTTGTAGTCTAGTCGCTCTTTTTTGAAAGAGGCTTTTTCAAAAATATGTTTCGAAAGAGGCTTGCAGTCTAGACATAGCCAAAGAGACAGATAGGAGAAAGCACAAGGAAACACTGAGCCATTCAACATTTTGTGTTGTTTATATATGGTTTCTCTTCCCTTGGAGTTACTCATCTTATTCATTCCTTCCATTTCAGTTGTTAAATTCTCTTAATTTTCAGTTCTGTTTCTCATCTGAGCTTACCTTTATTTCTAACATATTTTTACTTTTGTTTCTGCAAATCCTTTTCCGGTGCAGCGGTGAGAAATACGTACCAAAGCAGATTGCCAAAACCCATTCAGCTGTGCTGGCCAATTTGTACAAACCCAAGAAACATGTACCAGCTATTTCAAGTGACTTATAATTCCACATGTTTAATTATATTTTGGTAACATGTAAGGGGCAAAATTTGACTCCTCGTGGAAGATAATGGGATACTCACAGCAGTCTTGCTAACAAGTTTTGGTTTAAGAATCCAAAGACATTAAGCAAGGGAAGTAAAATGACCAGATGATATTCAATCTGTTATCTAGCTACACCTTTTTAGAAACATATTCTAAAGGCTTATCATTTTTCAGATAAAATATGGCTAGTAATCCCTCTTCATTCTGAATATATGAGCTAACCATTTTCTAGTATGTGTAGTTGCCACAGTACAGTAACTGCTGCTTGATTTCCATTATTTAATTCCCCAGGCACAGTTCTCCTTCATTTCCTGTCCAAACAATCAGCTGTATTGGCAAATCCCATAGACCCTTCAGATAATATTGTATTGTTCAGTGACTCACAAATGTGCTCCATGATAGACTTGCAATGATCTTTAATTCCAAAAATGGCATACCTCACAGATTTAAACAGAATATTTCCATCCCCTGTGACAGAAACTGGATACAACTAATGGATACTTTAGTGACTGATTTTCTGTCGAAAAAACATTACGGTGTGATTTTCTCACTAAAAATTCTGGCTAGTGCAAGGGGAACATTCTGCTTCTTAGACAGAGATGTGGAGCAAAGCTGACATTTGTGTGAATGGACCAGATTCTTCAGGTATGTGGTCATTCACATGGTGATGTAGAATTTTGGTTTTTCTCTTCTAAATAGTTTTAATTTATTTTTCCTGAGAAACAAGTTATAGATCTGAAAAAACAGAGAGAAAATTCTTATTTTCAGCAATTAATAATATAATAATGGCAAAGTCACAACAAAACACAAGACCTCTCACATGTTTGAGAGCACTCCTGAAAAATGCAGGATGGTCTGAATGACATGGTTTTAATCTGGGGATAACACAAGGTAGTATAAAGGAATGAGGAATGTTTGGCCTCAATGAGTTCCTTGGGGGATTAATACCTATTTTGCTCCCTATAGTTAGCTTATAAAGGGCAGCAATAGTTGATATGACATGCTTCTTTCTTATAGAGGGTTTTTTAACCCTTCTGTAGTTGCACTGGAGATAAAGCAGCCTTCAGAGAAGCTGTGCAGAGCGCCAAGCAATGGGAAAAGAGCTTACTGAGAGTTTGTTGAAGCAGTCAATCAGGGCCACAGAAATAGGACTCCTCCACAGAAGGAAGGGAGTCTCTTCCAGGAGTCCAAGGAAGAAAGAGTGAAAGCTAGAGCAATGCTAGGCAGAGTTGGGGGAGTAAGAGAGAGCTCCAACCTGACTGGCTGACAGACGGATACGGGGCAAAGAGGGTGTTTTGGGGAAATTTGTCCCAGAGAAATGGAAAACAAGAGTTGTAGGAGATGAAGCACATGGCTGGTGTCTAGAGGCTCCCTGGGTTGGAACCTCCTAGTAGAGGGCAGGTCCAGGTCTCCCCAACTTTTTGCCACCAATTGCCATTGAAGGGAGTGGCTGGGTCACACACACGAGCTTGCCACTGCAGCGAGTAGCTAGACTTGAGGCTACAGTTCACCTCAGAGGCAAGTGGCTGGTTTGAGGATTACTGGCTTTCCAGAAAAGGTGGGTTGAGATAAAGGAATGAGGGCACAGCTGTAGGGCTGTGCCCAGAAAAGAATGCTATGGTCTGGGAAGCCATGTGTGTTCAAACATTGGAGACAGCATTGATTGCAGGTGTGACATCACTAGCTGCAGGGGCACTTGAGGAACCAAGAGTTAATGCTCAGGACAGCCATCAGGAAGTGCCATGATGGTGAGTCACAGCCCTTACATTCCCCATCATATGCAAATACAAAATTCTACAGCAGACAGGGATCACAGCTGTAGGCCTTGCTCCATTTGAAAATGTTCACTCACTTCAGGCGTACCCCCTCACAGCAAGCGGTTTTTCCATATGGTACCTCCTCCTCACAGTCATTTTGTCACTGAAGTTGTTTCTCTTCCTGCAACTTGATCCTCCTTACAGTTCACATTTTATGTCATGTCAGAATGGATGGACTAGAGTCCAGTCAATATGTAGTTCAATGACCTTATAGAGGACTTCTGTCTTGTTTATCTCTGTGATCTTTATACCTCCGGGTGTTCAATCTCATCTTTGTTAATAGCTGGTAGGCTCTGTGCTGGGTTCCAGCCTAGATACCCTACAGCTAGCAGCCAAGAACTATTTCCTCAGACTCTTTACTGCTTTGACTCCTAAAGAAGGACCATACCCTCTTGCCTGCTATTTCTCTCTGCTATACATTTCTTAGCTTTATAATCAGCACTCTGCCTTTTCCAGCTGGGCTCCACCCTCAGTTAAGCCTGTCTTTCTCTCTTATAGGTGCTATCAGGTATATTAATTTGCCTCTGACACATGTTAACCCCTTCATAGCCCTAGAGATCGTGCTCATTTAATGTGGAGTATCATGAAGATAAGAGCTTCTAAGCTGGCTTCCATGGGGCAGTACAGACAGGCTCTGTGAAAACTGCCATTTCAGAAATGAAAAATCTCTTTGGGTATGAATTAGGATCTCTAATACGAACTACCTACTCCGTGCCGCGTGTAGCCGTGGGCACGGAGTTTGGACTAGGGGGGATTTAAAAATGGCAGCACCCAGGAACAAGCAAATGAAGCCCAGGATATTTAAATCCCGGGCTTCATTTGCAACTCCAGTTGCCCTCATTTGCCTACCTAGCTAGAACTAACGAGATAGTGTAGACATACCCTTTCTGATTATGCATATGGATGTGCACACCAAGTCACCTCAGGATAGATGTATGACATAAGGGGACTTCCTTCCAGCTAATTAGTCGTTTATATCTTATAGTGATTGAAAAAAGATTGTACAGATTAGACAGGAAGCAATAATTAGTTACTTCAGGAGAAAAAAGGAACTAGGCTATTGGCAGAATTGCTCAATCATCACTCTTCCACTCGAGCTTACTATGATCATGACATACGTCAAGACATGCCTGTTTTTTAAATGCACCACTATATTGAATCCTCTTACACACACACACAACCAGACAAAACATTCAAAGTGTGTCTCTCTCAAGGATGGTCTTAACACTAATTGTCTAAGTGTATGAACAAGTAATTCAGTATTGCTATAGTAATAGACAATCCCTATGTTGTAGGGATGGTCCAGGACTTAGGTAGAGTGAGCTAGAGTGTGCAATGCCTGTGTCTGTCTTTCAAGATTTTGCTGCTTTGTGGTTAAGGAAAAATTGGAAGGGACTTCAAATTCAGTTGTAATAAAAAACATTTCTGGTTATAATTGAATGTTTGCTGGTCAACAAGAACAGTCAAGATGTACTCAAGTTGTCAACATTTTCAAAAGTTGAAGCATGCTGACAAGTGTGTTTTGAATAATGTTTATCTTCTGCTAGGAAATTGCTGGTAGGAATTTAAATAAAGATGTTCTAGGTAGTAAGAAAGCAAAGTATTGGATTGCCTCTTCACTCTAAAGTGGGAAATAGAAGGTAAGCAGCAATTGCCCCTGAAACAAACTCTCTATCAGCACACTTGTTAGTATAGATGTGTTTCCAACTTTTGTAATCATATCAATGGACGATGGTGTGTGTGCTGTTACGGGCACTTAGAGAAGTTGGAGCAACATAGAGACTCGGAGTGATAGCCTGTCTCTGCTGAAGTTGAGGGTAAAATTCTCAGTGATTCACTGGGGCCATGATCTCACCCTCCACCTGTTTTCTCTTCTGAACCCAATCCATATATGAATGGTAATTCAGGCAAAACTCTGCACCTACATTGAACCTCCTCTACTGACTCAATGAGTCAGGGGTCTTCCTGCACAGATCTCAATGCAGAACTAAGCCTTCAGTCTCTGCTTTTTATACAGAGAATGCTGTAAGAGGGATGGGGAACCTCTGGCCCTCTGCTAAATTTCATCTAACCTATGGCAAGTCTCCACACTGTGGGCCAGAAGTCCTGAGCCTTGGAGTCCTTTGTGGCAATCTTAGAAGCTCCACATGCTAACCTCTTCTACAGCTCCCATTGGCCAGGAACTACATGAACTAGGATCTGTGGAGGGTGAAATCTTAAGGCAAGGACATCAAGCAAATACACCTGCCCGTCCCCCCCCCCCCCCCCACACACACACACATATACACACCCCGGCTCATGGCAGAGACATGCTGGCACTTTCTGAATCCAGGAGATGCCAAAGGTAAGCTCACCAAAACCTCTCCTTCACCCCGCCCCAGCACTGAGCTTCCTCCCACACACCATATCCCTTAACCTTAATCCAAAGTCCCTCCTGTACCCCCTCATCCCAAGTCCTACCCCAGAGCCTGCACCCCCAGTCAGAGCCCTCATCCCCCTCCCAAACCCAATTTGGAGCCCCCTCCATCACCCTGAACCCCTCATTTTTGGCTCCCTCCCAATTACAGGGTTGCTAACTTTCCCAGACTGATAGACTAGACACCATTGGCATTTGTACACAATGGGCTGTGTGTAGCCCATTACTGGTTTTTTTTGTGGGAGTCAGTGGCCCCTGTAGGAAAAAAGTTCTCCATCCCTGTTGCATGAGCTCAATAAGAGAAAGAATATTCCTTTCCTCCTCTTTCCACTAATTTCATCATCTCCTTTCCTCTGGAAAAAAATCCATAAAATTAGTGATATTAGTTTCCTTAATATTAGATTTTCTGTTTTGGTTCAAGAAAATTGTTCCCAAGACGTCCATCTCATATTCAATTATATTTTAGAGAAATAAGGAAAAACATAAGTGTTCTGAAAAAAAACCCAAAGACAGTAACAATAAGAAAAATCAAATTTAGTCCATTTTCACCTTTTTTTTAATGGGTGAATGATTTCATGTGCAAACTTCTTTTCTCTTTAAGATTTTCCCTGCAGTGAGTGTGATTGCTATGGGCTACACAGGTATAACTGAAACTGAGAACGTGCAGTGGCCAACATGTTCTGTTTGACTTTGAACTCCCCTTAGAGTTTGAGACGCCACTTTCATTTTATACCAGCAAAAGTAGCACTTGTGCCATTAAAAGCAGCTTTAGTTTTCATCAGTAATGTAACAATGTATCTTTTCTTTCTTTCCTTTCCAACTGGTACCAAGTCAAGCTTTAACAAATGAAATTTCTCACCTCATTATGTGTGATTTAGTTACACAACAATCAAACTAATATGCATCTATCAAAGATGTGTTATGAATCATATGCCTTCCAATTTATCAAAATTATTCTAGTTTCCACTTACCCTGCAACATTAGACAATATTAAGAAATATTCAGGATAGTCAGACAAAATTGCACAGTACATCAACAGTGAAGAAGGATCAATATTTCAGAGGCAGAGTACTTCACTCTGGTAAGAACCTTGCATGCATATGACAACTTGGAACACAGAGAAGAAAAGGTTCCTGAGCTGAAGATATTACAATATAAGAAATATAAATACAATACAGGATAAAGATTCAGATGATATGTGGACACAATATGGGGCATTAAGATCAGCTTTTAAAAGCTCCACCATAGAACTGGGATTTAGAGACGTTCTGAAGGAACAAGAGATAAGAGGATATTTGACATGAAGACAAAGGAGCAGTAAGGGAAAGAGCTACAATTGAGTATCAGACACAAAAAGGATGGAAGAAGAAATTAGAACAAAGATATATAAACCATTCATAAACTTGTTATTACAGCAAATTTCAGAATACATATAAGCAATAATGTGCATATCGCACATACAAAATACTCAAGCATTTTAAATCTGGGAAATCCTTCTGGCCAAAGAAATGTAGATACAGTCATTAAAAATATTCCTAATTGACACTCCATTGGATTCAGTGTTCTATTTTAGAGGTTTACCCAGCTCCAGTGAAATTCAGTAGGAGTTAGATTAGGCAGTGAAAAATGACATGTCACACACCTTGCCTCCTCCTGACCTAGTGTCATCCTGACTCAGTTTCTTTTTACTCTCTGCCCAAAAAGAACGCCACACGATCCAAAAAGCAAAAAGACAAACTTATTCTGCAAGGGGTCTACTTAATTAAACAAAAATAAACTTGAAATAAAGTTTGTCCTTGGGCTCAGCCAGCTGCATCTCCTCCTTGAAATCTGTGTTTCTCAGTTTGGGTTTTTCTTGCCTATACAGTCTCTCCTTAAGTGCAGGGGAATGCATAGAGTTTCACTTTTACAACTCTACTCTCTTAATTTGACCATTGGTTGTCACCAGTCTAAAAGGGCTGGAGAACATAAGGGATGTTAAATTTTCCCCAAAGTAGCTTGACCAACATAGATAAGCTTATTACTTTAGTTCTGAAATGACTTTCTTGATACACAGAGTATTAGATCATTTCGAGTATTTTTTCCCTTTCATTGCTCAGAAGAGGTACTTACCTGATTGAAAGAGGGCTTTATTCTTTAAGGAGATGTAACAGGGTAAAACTCACATGGCTAGGCACATTGTGCTTGCACTCAATCTGTTTAAGCCTTATTCAGTGGCTCAGCCCTCCAGCCAAGTCACACAAACCCCATGTGCAATCACACAAAACCCCTTCCAGGATACACAGTTCTCTCTCTATAATGTCTCTGCATCCATTTTCTCAGTCTGTTACCCACTCTACTAGAGAAAGGTGCTCCCAGGGCTTCCCCTACTGGAAGCAGCTTCTTCACCCTTACCTCAGGGCTTTATCTCCATGTCCTAGCTTAGTCCAGCAGTCTCCAATAGCTCTCCTCACAGCGCTGTCCATGGTGCTGCTGCGCTCTCAGCCAGACAGTATCTCAGACTGTACAGGCTGAGTTCTCCAGAGGAATTGAACTGCCTCTGAGCCTGCAGCTCCTTTTATAGGGCCTTCCTGGTGCCTATTGGCTGCTTCCTCCACTGCTACTCTAGCTTGCTTGGATGATCTCTCTATAGCTTCTCCTGGGACTAGGTGTACACAAAAAAACTGCAATCAGTGTAGTGAACCAGGAGATAAATACTACAGCTGTATTGTTTGGAAAATACTAACAGGATGAAGGGTTTTGTTCAGTGCTGTGCATTTAATAAATAATTTTTGGGAAAAATGATGTATCTATATTTAGTATTTGAGACATCTACAATCAAGCAGACTGTGCAATCTGTGTAGATATAAGGTTAAAATGGGTGTCAGATTTTTATACATTCACACAGCTTAGGTCCTGAAGGCAGCATGTAATCATCTAGTCTTACCTGTGTATCACACATTATTCCATTTCATCCAAATAGCCCTATAAATGAAAGGTGAAGACAAAGCTTCAGACTTTTTTCCCATTGGAATCCAGCTTTCCCATACAAAGGAGAGTAAGCTTAGCACTTAAACACTAGTATGTTACTATTTGTTAAGACTCAAATCCAACTATTTTGAGGATATTGACTACATGTGGACCCTGCTTCTTTCTCTGGCCTTGAGCAAATCTTTCAAGGTCTTTTTCCTCTGTCTTCCCGTCTTTGAAAACAGTCAATCTTTTATTCCAAAAAGACATTGAGATACTTTTAAAGTCAGAACTCCTGCCACCTCTGAAATTAAAATTTGTCAAAACCAATATGATTTTGTTGAAATGGTTCACTTTCAATGGAATTGCATTTTTAACTGAAAAAAAGATTCCATCATAGCTTTCTGACCATCTATACAGTGCTCTTTTAATCTACTTGTTCCATGTAAGTATAAACTTTCACTCTTAGTAAATATGTTCCATTTGTTGCCATCCTAATGTACCTTGACTCAGAAGGGTTATTTTATCATAGCTCTCTTCATGCTTTCTCAGTCTTCAAAGACTGTAATATTTTGTTCTTACACTTTGTGATGTAAATGGCCACATGCTTTGGAATCAAATGGCATGGAAAATAAAACTTCATTTCATGGAGTGCTTTATATAAGACTTTTAAGAATAGTCACGGAGGTGCAAAAATCATTGCTTTTGCTGCCAAACCACTCAGCCATCAAAATGTCTATGGAGCTTATTGTACAGTTAGGTATGTTGGTCTTGGATCTCTTTGTAGCAAATAGTGGCAACTATAGCAAATGATTGCTGGTTTTAAAATGAAAACTGAAAATCGTTCAGATCAGATGACGGTAAATGAATGTTAGCAAAATGAATTCTGGGTCCATCCATATAGATCAAAATGACTGACAGTTTTCCGCTACAAAACCATAAAGCCTATGTAACAAAAAAACATTTCTATAACCACTATCAAAGTTAAAAAATTATAGCACTCTCCAAACTGAGGAGAAAAAAACCCATCTGAATATGCAAAATTAGATGGAATCAAAATCTTTTTAAGCCACATAATTATGAATGTTGACAATACACCACTTAAGAAAATCACACGCCTGTTATGAATACATACTATTTTACACTTAGATTTCAGTTGTGAAATCAATAGGCATTGAGGTTAAAGAAAATGTTGGCTTTCTCCAAGCCCTTAGTTTAAAAACTGCTCTATGACATTTTTAATGTTAAGTGCCAGAAGTCTGGTTCCATTTTGGTTTAGGTGAAGCCCATCCTTCCTGTATAGGATCTCCTTTTTCCAAAAGTTTCCTCAGTTCTTAGTAAATCTAAATGCCTCCTCTCTACACTATTGTTTCATCCACACATTGAGAGTTAGAAGTTGTTCCTGCCTACCTGGCCCTGTGCATGGAACTAGAAACATTTCAGAGAACGCTACCATAGAGGATTTCAATCACTTTCCTAGCCACCTAAATTTGGCCTCCAGAACCTCTCTTCTGCCTTGCAATATGTCATTGGTATCTACATGTACCATGACCACTGGCACCTCCCCAGCAGTACACATAAGTCTCTCCAGATGTCTTAAGAGATCTGCAACCTTTGCACCAGACAGGCAAGTCACCATACAGTTCTCCCGGTCATCACAAACCCAGCTATTTGTATTTCTAATTATTGAATCCCCTTTACTAACACCCTCCTTTACCTAATGACTGGAGTTCCCTCCCCAGGAGGGAAATCCTCAGTATGAAAGGGTACCACATCATCATCCAGAGGATGGTCCCAAATATCAGATGGTTTCCCTCTGTTCCAGTTGAATGTTCTCCTCCCATGATCCTTTCACCTCCCTTAACAGCACTGGGGCTGTCTGACCAGAGGTGGGACAGTTCTTCAGTCTCCCCGGAAAGCCTCATCTACATACCCCTCTGCCTCTCTTAGCTCCTCCATAGGAAAAAAACACAAAATTTGTTTTTGGGGGAGAAGAGTCATGAGTGTGGCTGAATAGAAATTTTGGGGAAACTTAAGATGTCTACTGTTATTTCTTTCTACTTTATAAATTTCTTTAGGAATGAGAAATGTATCATGATTAATCTAGTTAACACATAGAATGTATTGCTATGTATATTTATGCAACAATATATATTCTTCAGCGGTATATATTCTTCAATTGTCAGCTATCAAAAATAGAGATAGAGCTACACACTAGAGTCATTTTTATTTTGCATTTTTTTTGTCTGTTGACATAGCTCCAAAATAGGCAAAAAATTGAAAATAGAAAATGTCAATGTTTTTGACTTGTAAACAAAAAGAGGTTTTATTCACAGGCATCAGAACATAAACAGGGTGCAGCGGGGTGCCTAGAGTAGCCCACATGATCTTAGTTCTTAGTTTTGGCCGGGAGCCACTTCAAAAATATTTGAAGTTGTACTGGGCCACCTGGAAGGGGCGGGGCCTAATCTGGAAGGGGCAAGACCAGAATACTTCTGGCCTTCCCCATCCCAGACAATAATTGGTCTGGGGGTGAGGGAGCCTCTTTGTCCCTCCTTCCCACTAGGCACCCATGCCCCTGGGAAGATGGAAAGAGGCTTCACACACTCCCCCACCCCTAGGCCCTATTGGCCTGGGGGCAGAGGGAGCATGCGAAGCCTCCTCCTGCCCTACCCCCACCCTGAAAGGAGCACGGGGCACTTCAAAGTGCCACTCATTGCTCTCAGGGCAGGAGGACATGTCATACGCTTCCCCACCCCCAAGTCATGATTGGCCTGGGGGCGGGAGAGCAGTGCAAAGCTTCCCTTGCCCTGCTCCCACTCTGCACAAGTGTATGGCACTTTGAAGTGCCGTGCGCTCCTCGCAGGGTGGGGCAAGGACGGAGGAAACTTTGCACAGCTCCCCTGCTCCCAGGTCAATCAGGACTTGGGGGCGAGATAGCGCGTGACATCTCCTTCTGCCCTGTGAGCAGTGTGCAGTGCTTCAAAGCACTGCATGCTGCTCACAGGGTGGGAGGAAGCTTCACACGCTCCCCCACCCCCAGGCCCTAATTGGCCTGGGGGCAGGGGAGCGGGAGGGCCTTTGTGGGCTGGATCAACCCACTCAACAGGCCAGATCCAGCCCGCAGAGGCCGTTTTGCCCACCCCTGGCTTAATTGCTAGTTAGGCACCAGACTTCTGAGTAGCATCACAATAGAGAGAGCTCTGCTCATAGTAAGTTGCTCGTGAAAACTCAGGTGTCTAGATCATTACAGTGAATGCCACTGGTGCCTGAATGTTGGAGTTTATAGGGTGGACTTGATTAGAAAGGGAGAAAGGCAGCTCTGGATAATAGTAACAGCCCTAGTTAATTTGGGGCAGCAGAGACAGGGTGGCTCTAAAGCAAATAAGAGCCAGCAGAGCTGACTTCAGGCTGCCATGGGACCTCTTTAAAAGCCTTCTGTGTGGGGAGAGGGCAAAGAGAAGAGTGAAAGAGGAGTTTGAAGGTAGGCGGAGAGGAGTTACAACTGATAAGGTTAGGAGGGTGAGGAGTTCCAACTGGGAGTGTTTGGGATCCCTTCCCTCAAGCAACCAGACAGCCCATCTGGTAGCTGGGGAGGACTGGTAACCCAGCTCAGGCTGACTAGAAGCATCTGTCCTGACAGCCATTTTTTCCAAGGGACAGCCCCTACAAAATGCTGAAAGGGGCAAGCAAAACCAGTGCTGCAGTACCTAGACTGTTGATTGTTGATTGAACAGGGGTCTGGTACCCAGCAGTGGGACTGAGCCTGTCACAATAGACACCTAAGCTAGCAGGTCAATGGTCATCTGTGACTCTAGCCTTTGTCATATATGTGAGTAGCAGCACAATAGCCTGTGTGGGGAAAGGTGGGTAGAAGAATCTGGAAATACAGGAATGTGCCTTAAAAGCTTGACCATAAAAAACACCCCAATAATTTGTAGCATTCTCATTAGGCTTGTCACTTGTGTGTTATTGCTACATTTGCAAAATAATCAAAACAAAAGAACCTACAATACAACAAAAATGAACAAATGCTTTTTTCTACCATGAAGCTTTTCCCCTAGATATGATGCTTGACAATCACAATTGTAGGATACAATTCTTACAGTGCAATTGCTTTGAATTTAAGAGCCAACTGTAACCTCTTCAACCTAAGATTGCAGCCCCTGCCTAGGCAAAGTGGAGAAAGCAACGCTCCACACAGCTGCGGCATATCAAGCCACCTGTTTCTCATTAGCATTATTGTATCTATTCTGTACATAAAACAAAATGACTTCATTGTTTTGTTCCTTCTGCAAAATGGCAGATAAGGGCAGCTTATGCAGGTTTTTTTATTCTTCTCTTTCTGTCTCTTCAATGGAAAGTGGAATAAAAGTTCTTCATCATTAGGGGAGAAAGAAACTGAAAATAAAAGGGTAAATCTTCCCTTGCTTGGAGACATTTTCACTTTCTGAATCTGATCTTCCTAATGAGCTGATGTATTTTATAATGAGAACAAGTTAGAGGTCACACAACAGATGGTAACCAAACCTTTCAAAAACACTCAAAACAATTCATACCTTCCTGCTAGAGGAATCTTGAAGAAGAGCAGCAACTAACTAAGGAGAGAGCATAAAAATGGAAAATGGGTTTCTTGTGGAACTGAGCATTAGGAGTGCTGGGGCTTCTTACAGACTCATTCTCTACATTGTTGTGTTTGCTTTGGCAAGACATGCAAGCCTAAATTCTCAAAAGTGACTAGAAACTTTGGATGGGGGTAAACAATGAGGTAGTAAAATTTGCAGCTGGTGCAAAACTACTCAAAATAATTAAGTCCTTCATAAACTGTGAAGAGCTACAAAGTGATCTCACAAAAGTGGGTGACTTGGCAACAAAACGGCAGATGAAATTCAAGGCTGAAAAATGCAAAGTTGTGCACCACGAAAAACATAGTTCTAACTGTACATGTAAATGGAAAGGGTGTAAACTAGCTGCTACCAGTCAAAAGACAGTTCATAGAGTTTGAAAACAAACACTCAATGTTCAGTAGTAGTCAAAAAAACAAACAGAATGCTGGAAATCATTTAGAAAGGGACAGATGATAAGACAAAAATATTATTTGGCCTCAGTATAAACCCATGGTATGCCCATATCTTGAATACTATATGCAGATGTGCTCAACCATCTCAAAAAAGTTATATATTGATACTGAAAGGTTCAAAAAAGGGCACAAAATTATTAGTGTTATGGAACAACTGCCATATGAAAAGAGATTAATAAGATTTTGAATTTTCATCTTGAAAAACAGATAACTAACAGGAGATAAAATAAATGTCTATAAAATTATGACTCAAGAGGAAAAAGTAAAAAAGGAAGTGTTATTTGCTCCTTTTCAAACCAGGGATCACCAAGTGAAATTAAAAGGCAGAAGGTTTAAAACAAACAAAAATAGTATATGTGCACACAATGCAGAGTCAGCCCAGGGATCACTTTTCCAGAGGCTGTTGTAAAGGCCAAGACAATAGTATGTTCAAAAAAGTGCCAGATTAATCTATGGAGGATGGGTCCATCAATGGATATTAGCCAGGATGGGCAGGGATGGTGTCCCTAACTTCTGTTTGTTAGCAACTGGGAATGGATGGCAGTGGATGATTACCTGTTCTCGCGGGTATCTCACATTGCCACTATCAGAAGACAGGATACTGAGCTAGATGGACCTTTGGTCTGACCTAGTATGGCTGTTCTTATGCTCTTAAAGGAGTCTAATCTTCAAAAAGCATTGAGTACACTATTGCTGAAAATCAGGCCCCATTAAGGCATCTCAAGATAGCCACCCAAAATCTGTAAT
Source organism: Pelodiscus sinensis (assembly GCF_052426305.1). NCBI lineage: Eukaryota > Metazoa > Chordata > Testudines > Trionychidae > Pelodiscus > Pelodiscus sinensis. The sequence continues at coordinate 93,650,297 of NC_143053.1, forward strand.
CACTTTTGAAAATTTGGGCTCAAGTGACTTTCCAAGACACCCAAAAGAATTAGTCATTTTTGAATATGTAGGCCTTGATCATTCAGTTTCCTTTTTCACATCTGTAGCATGGAGACGACTCTCATCTACTTCTTGCGATGTTGTAAGACTTAGTGTTTGTAAAGTGTTCTGAAATTCCTGAGTGAAAAGGGTAATTTATTACATGCTTCATTCTTTAAATGCAGTTAATATGAATTATTGTTTTGTTGAGTATCCAAAAGTATGGCTTTTAGTATCTCTCACCAGTTCTACCTTGTTTATCAAATATGAATGGTACCATACTTTGTTTCAATTTGTTATTCCTCATAAAGTATCAAAAAATCCTTTGAATGCTGGTGATGTTAAAACCTGTGTTTAAATCAAGACTGGATGTCTTTTCAAAGATGCTGTAGCCCCATTGTGGGCTCGACACAGAAAATACTGGTTCATGTTCTATGGCCTGTGTTATAGAGGAGGCTAGACAAGATGATTATAATGGTCTCTTCTAGCTTTACAAATCTGGAAAAGTAGCTTTTAAGACTGGACTTACTGTGCAACTTCACAGATTCTATGGTGATCTCACTCTACCCATCCTTCCCAGAGGCATCTGACCTGCAAAATGGCTCTCTCACTCAACTGTGGGTTTCAACACACACTGGTTTCACAAAGCCCTAATTCTTGCTCCCTTGCCAGCTGATAACCTTCTCCCACTGACTCTCAGCCCCTTCAAATAATCAAATCTACCTGTAGGCCTCCCTTTCCATAGGCATCCCACAAAACATGCCCTATAATTCAGGAGAACTCTGCCTCACATCTGCACATCAGATTTCACATAGGACCTCACAAAAGCTAGCACCTACTCTACCAGAAAAATCTGTGTGCAGGGATTACTGGCTTAACTAGAAATGTTCAAAACACATCATTTACACTTTTACCCACCTCTAACATTGAAATTATAAATGGTAAATAGCAGGCTCCTAAATAAGTGTTACTAGATTTTCCCAGTACTCTGGGGTATGCTCATTTATTATGGTTACTCTTACAGGGCTGGGGAGGGAGGTTAACCATTCTATCAGTGTGCTGCTTGTGCTTACTCATGCTCTCGTATGGAGCTGAATCTCCCTGCTGCCAATTCCCCCTCCCACTGGAGATCTCTTGCAGAAACTAGGTTCCTCAAGACAGGGTTCTTCCCACCTTAGCAACACACACAGACACTCACACCCACTAACAGAGCATGTCTGAGAGGACTGGGTAATCAGCACTCACAAGCTGACCCTTTACATGTCCCTGGACTCAGCAGGCTGGGTTTAACAGCCATGCCACACTGCACCCTCATGTGCCTTTGGACTCAGTGGGCTGGATTAAACAGCACTTTAAGCTGCCATCCTCATATACCCCCAGGTTCAGCACTTCCTTAGCCCCACTTTCCCACCACAGTCATTCACTGGTAAACCACACCATGAGCAAACCCCACAGGATTTTGGGTACTACAGGGATCTTTAGCTTTGGTACAAGAAGCGTTGTTAGAGAGCGAATGGGGAAGCCAACACAATACCCTTTGAGGAAGAGTGAGCGAAAGAGAAAGAAAAAGAGAGAGAAGCAACTAGCTTAACAATGAAAGTTATTTATTTGTGGGTAGTGAATATATATATATATATATATATATATATATGTATAGGGATCCAGACACACAAAACAGTTACAATATGAAATCTAAATTGAAACTGATTACAAGGGTGAGGGCTAGCTAACCATATAACAGTTTACATAGGGCAGAGTCAGGAGGCTGTGCTTAGAGAGGTAGTTGTGGGGAGCGGGAGAGGAAGAGAGAGAGAGGGAGAGAAAAAGAAAGATCTCACCACTCCATAGAGCTTGCACTGATCTGGGTTCCCAGATTGTGATAGGAGCTGGGGGTCCAGAGGGCAGGAGACAAACAGAGCAGAGCCCCCAGCACGATCACACAGGAGATGAAGAAGTCTCAGTGGAACTGATGCAGTTTAAATCCAGGCAACAGAGCAGTTTTTCTTGGGCAAGAGTGGGAGTTTTTATAGGGATAGGACATTAGTTCGAAGAGAACACTGGATTTGTTTATGGGTAAACAGAGGTGAGACAATAGAGACTGATCACACCTGGTTATGGGTGATGTTCCTTGAAGGAGCTCACAATGCAACTAGGCAGTTTCAGTATTTTGGATGTCAATAGGATCCATTACTAGAATTGGTCTAATAATGACTAATTTGGGTGTGAGCAGGCCTGGGTTCATTAGCATCCAGAGCAGAGATTTCCCATCAGTCAGTGCTTCTCTGCTTTCGGTATCCCTTAGTTCAGTGCGGTTCCTGCTTTGGAAGAGCTGGTTTCCATTCTGTAAGCTAATGGAGATGTCTCTCTGTTCTGTCTTCAATGCAGAAGACGCTGGGGTGTTTCCTTAATTCTATCACCCTTGTCTGAAGCAGTTTAGGTGTGTCTTCCCCGGCCTTTTCATTGTTTTGTCTTTGATTCTAGCAGAGGCCTGGGGGAGAGGCATGGTTTTCCATGAGTGTCACTCCCTGACTCCCCAAGAGCATAGGGCTGGTAGGTAACATAAGTACTTATGTATTTATTTATTTAAAATATTTTTACCCTGGCTCTCTATTTAAAATATTCAAAGCGGCTTACAACATTTTTTAAACACAATTCAAATATATATAAGAATTTAAAAATATGAGACCCCAGAGGGACATAAAACCTGCTAAAAATGTCTTGAGAGGAGAAACACACACATACAAACTCAAACACCAATAAAAGCTCAAGTAAAAAGGGTGGCTTTAACCTGACGCCGAAACAATGCTAACGTTGGCACCATGCAAATATCCTGAGGGAGAGAATTCCATGTCCTGGGAGCAAAACCTGAGAAGGCCCTGTTCTGCATAGGTGCAAATCTTATCTCCATAAGTGGGGGAACACTGAGCAGAGCCTCCCCAGATGACTTCAATCTCCGAGCAGGTTCATATGGGAGAAGACAGTCCTTCAGATACCCTGGACCCAACCCATTTATGGCTTTATAGATTATAACCAAAATCTTAAATTGTGCCTGGAAACATACAGAAGCCAGTACAGCTGCTGGAACACTGGCATAAAACTCGAGCAACCACATTATGGACCAGTTGAAGTCTCCAAAGGCTCTTTAGAGGCAACCTCACATAAAGCGCATTACAGTAATCCAGTTGAGATGTAACAAGAGCATGGATCGCTGTGGCCAAGTCATGCTTGTTCAGGAAGGGTCACAGCTGGCAGATTAGAAGAAGCTACTCAAAAGCACTCCTGGCCACCAAAGAAATCTTGTTCTCAAATGCTAAAAAAGGGTCCAGAAGGACTCCCAAGCTGTGTACCTGTTCTTTCAGGGGGAGATTAACCCCATCTAGAACAGTACCATGCCACATTCCCAAACAGATGGCCTCATGATCCACAGGACCTTAGTCTTATCTTCATTCAACTTCAGCTTGTTTGACTTCATCCAGTCCATCACCGCCTCCAGACACCAGTTTAAATCAGTCACTGCTACACCTGGTTCTGATGTCACAGGGAAATAGAGTTGGGTGTCATCTGCATATTGATGGCAGCATCCTCCAAAACTCCTTATGACCTCTCCCAATGACTTCATGTAGATGGCAAACAGCATAAGGGACAAAATGGAGCCTTGTGAGACCCCATAGCACAATCACCATGGGGTTGAACATCAGCCCCCTGGCTCCACCTTCTGAAAACGTCCTGACAGGTAAGACCACAACCACTGTAGAACAGTGCCTCCAATACCCAACTTCACCAGGTGTTCCAGAAGGATACCATGGTCGATGGTGTCAAAAGCCATGTCAAAAGCCGCTGAGAGGTCCAAGAGAATCAACAGGGATGAATTCCCCCATCTATCTTCTGGCACAGGTCGTCTACGAGGGTGACCAAGGTGGTTTCAGTTCCAAAACCTGGCCTAACACCAGACTGAATAATAAAGCCAGATATAAATAATCTGTTTCTTCCAAGAAAGCTTGGAGTTGCAACGCCACCACCCACTCGAGTACCTTGCTCAAGAAGGGAATATTAGCAACTGGGCAATAGTTATTCAAATCACGTGGGTCCAGGAAAGGCTTCTTAAGTAGTGGTTTTATCACCGCCCCTTTCAAGGTGGCAGGAACCATACCAGATCTAAAAGATGCATTAATAATCCTCTGGACCCAGCCAGTTATCCCTTCCTGGCTAGATTTAATAAGCCAGGAAGGGCAGGGGTCAAGAGAGCACGTGGTGGGTAATACTCCTCCAAGCACCTTGTCCACGTCCAGTCTGCAATAGCTGAAACTGTTCCAAAGAAAAATGACTGGGCTCAACACATTCTGGGCTCCACTTACATAGCAGCCAGAGTCCAAATCAGACTGAATGCAGGTGATCTTATCTGCAAAGTGCTACCAGATCAGATCACAGCAGGGAGCCAAGAGCTCCACCATTTCATCATGAGTGCCAGATTGTAACAAACCCTGCACCACTTGTAGCAGGCCTCTTACTCAGTGCAGCAACAGCAGGGCAAGATCTTTCCTACAACGGGAGAGAGGAAGGGCTGGGAGAGATGTTAGTCCTTGTTACCAGCCCTCACCCTTCCCTCGTCCTTCTGAGGTCTCAGTAGTCAGCCAGTCTGAAAACTGATGCAAAATAAAAATATCTGCCTGATTTCCTGCAAATATTTGTAGTGTCTGTAGCTCTGGAAAGGTTTAATTATGTGTCATTTTAAGCAATCATCAAAACTGAAAGTGGAAGCTTTCTCTCTAAGTGTTCTCATTCTGAACACAGAAACACAAAAATTCATAACTACTCCATGAGTGCACTGAAGCACGAATTGGGGTTCCCCCAAAACTCAAGGATTGAAAAAATAGCTAATACTAACTCTGATAGGTGGAGATTACACAGAAAAATAATACTGATTGTTCACTAGATTATATGCAAAACTAATTTATAACACTTGGAGTTTAAAAGTCAATTAGTTCACTAATAAAACACCGACGTCATGTAACAGTAATATTGTAGATGAGCATCATCAGAAGAAGGTTAATTGCAACAGCTGCTGTCATTCTGATTGTCTATTTCATTTCTGCAAACATATTTATTATTCTGCTTCAAAATATTTCTGTCAGTGAGCTTCTTTCCTGGTGTGGTATCACCTGATTATGTAACAGCAACCACATCCCTGCTGCAGAAAGTTTTCATTTTACAGTAGCTCACTTTCACAGATGATAATTAGATGTTGCACAAAATACCACAAGTAGAATAGGAAGTATGTGATTAAGAGATGACAAGCAAGCTACTCTCTTGATTCTAATCAGGAACTGAAAACATTTCTCATTAATTTGTGTATTTTGTCTGCAATGTTGGGGAAGCTCTTCAGCTGATGCAAACTGGCTGAATTGAAGCTATGAGAAGTTGCACCAACTGAGGATCTTTCCCCGTATAAAAGTATACCTAGACTTTAATAGAGCTTTTGATGCAATATTGCATGACCATCTCATTAACAAACTAGGAAAATAGAACCTAGATAGAGCTATTACTGGGAGGGTGCATAATTGGTTGGAAAACTGATCCCAGAGTGTAGCTCTCAATAGTTCACAGTCTGCTGAAAGAAATAATAAGTGGCTCCTCAGAGACTAGTTTTAGTATCAGTTCTGTTCAATATTTTCATCAATGATTTTAGATAATGCTGCACAGAGTATGTTTATAAAGTTTGCCAATGATACTAAGCTTGTAGGAGTTGCCAGTGATTTGGAGGAGAAGATGAAAATTGAAAACAATCTGGACAAACTGGAGAAAAATGGTCTGAGATGAATAGGATGAAATTCAATGAGGACAAATGCAAAGTACTCCACTTAGGAAGAAACAATCCATTACACACATACAAAATGGAAAATGACTTCCTAGGAAAGAGTATTGTGGAAAAAAAATGTAGGGGTCATAGTAGACCACAAGCTACATATGAATCAATAGTGTGATACGGTTGCAAGACAAGCAAACGTTATTCTGTATTAGTAGGAGTGTTATAAGCAAGACATGAGAAGTGGTTCTTCTGATTTCTACTCCACACTGATTAGACTTCAACTGAGTATTGTGTCCAGTTCTGGGTGTCACATTTCAAGAAAGGTGTGGATGAACTGGAGAAAGCCCAGAGAAGAGCAGTACAAATTATTAAAGGTGTAGAAAATATGACCTATGAGGCAAGGTTGGAAGGGGGGTGGGCCTCTTATTGCCAATCCCTGTTCTAGTCCCTCTTCTACTGACTATTTAAGCATTTTACACAAAGTGGAATGGCTTCAGAAGGGGAGACTGTGAAACATGAAGTAGGATATTATAAATCCAGTTTTTATGATGTTCAATAGAAGGTTGGTAACCCGGGCTCAGATTGCTGCTCCTCATCACATGGAGGGGAAATCTAAAGTCCAGACTCCCATCTCCTTGGTGAGCACTCTACCTGCTGAGCATAAGAGGTACATCTCGTCCCCTGGCTGTATTTTGTGCAGGGCCTAATTTGATAGACACTATAGGTACATCTAAACTACATCCTCCTTCTGACAGAGGGATGTAAATTAGACACTTCAAAATTGCAAATGAAGCTGGGATTTGAATTTCCCATGCTTCATTTGCATATTTGTATCATGGCATGCTTTTGAAAAAGCGCTTTTTCGGAAGTGAAACTGCTGTCTAGCTGCAGTTCTTTTGAAAATAGAAGCCTTTTTCGAAAGATTCTGTAAAACTCATTTTGAAAGATCTTGTAAACCCCCAAAAATGAGGTTTATAGGATCTTTCGAAAAAGGATTTTATTTTAAAAAGAACTGCATCTAGACTGTGGTTTCACTTTCAAAATAGCGCTTTTTTGAAAGAGCGCCATGACGCGAATATGCAAATGAAGCATGGGAAATTCAAATTCCAGCTTCATTTGCAATTTCAAAGTGTCTAATCTACATCCCTCTGTTGAAAGAGGGATGTAGTCTAGACACACCCTAAGGCTATTTTGGGATACCCAGAGAGCTGCCCCTATTTGGAAGCCTTGGACCGCATCCTGGGGGGGGGTTCCGTACCCCCCAGGTAGTCGTCAGCCCTGGGGCAGAGGTCCCTAACCAGGGCTCGAAGAAGGAGGAGAAGAAGGGCAAGGAGCCGCAGGCGCCCCAAGGGAGTGTGCCGCACAGCCAGGACCCCCAAGCCATCCCAGCGGACCTCGGTCGCCGGTATCATGCCATCAGTGAGTGCCATCACGGTTCCCTTATGTGGGGGCAGAAGGGGAGGAAGACCAGGGATTGTACACATGGGTCTTGCTGACCATGGATCATGTAGCAACCTGTGCACGTGCGAGCACGTGCCATGCCACCCCTGGGCATGTGGCCCCAGCTGGCTGCCACACAGGAGCCATGGACTGTTAGCCACATGTGTTTGTGAAGAGACATGACATGCTCCTGAACCTGGGGTAGGACACAGCAGGACGCCCTCCATCCATAAGCCCCCTCTACACAGAGGAAGGGGACATTCCCCTCACCCCCCCCCCCCCCGCCACACACACAAACCCACACTGATGCAGCATAGGGGCATGAGTGTAGTCTCAGGGCAGCTCCCACTCCCGGGGATAACAGGACGTCCCAAACATGGCCTGTGTGCAACCACATTGGCTCTGATGGTGCAGAGAACTGTCGTCCTCACTTGCAGAGGGGGGCTGGGCTGGGCTTCACCCACTGTGTCCCCAGGAATAATCGGCCACTTCTCTTGTTTCTCCACAACCGCACCAGCTACGAGTTCATCCTCCCACATCCGAGTACTCTGCATGCTGACCCGTGCACAAGAGGACAGCGGCAGCACCTGGGGGCACCGCGAGCCTTGTACCGCACCCAGGAGCACTGGGTGCAAGAAGACCTGTAGCTCTTGTGGGAGAGCTGGCAGAAGCAGCTTGCCCAGGGCTGTGCCATCTGTGAGCACCTGCAGACCCTGGTGCAGATATTGCTGCTTCCTGCCGCTCCAGCCCCTGCTGTCTTCCCAGCTACCACTCCTCCTCCCACTCCTTCTCACCTTCCCACTTCTCTCTCCACCCCCTCTCCACTCCTCCGGGGTTGCCACACCCACTGTGCTGGGAGACAGTTGGGCCAGCAAGACCCCCAACCCTGAGCCTTGAGCTTCTCCTCCCCTTGCCTCCCCCTTCCAGCTCCCTCCTCCCAGGTTTTCCCCTCCACTCTCGCACCCTCTCTCCTCCCATCTCCCACAGCATGCTGCCACCACGTGCAGAATATTCTGCTCTGAGAGGTTCAGGCCAGTGAGGAGGCATCTAAAATGGGCCTTCAGCTGGCCGAAGGCACCCTCCACTACAATGCAGGTCCTGCTCAGCCTGACATTAAATGCCTGTCGGGAAGGGTTGAGGTGTCCTATGTAGGGCTTCATGAGCCAGGGCTGTGGGGGATAGGCTGCATCCCCCACCAGGCAAACAGACATGTTCACATCTCCGAACCTGATGTGGTGGCCAGGGAAGAAAGTTCCAGTATGCAGTCTCTGGCACATGGAGGAATTGTGGTAGACTCACATGTCTTGTGTGCCACCCAACCAGCCCACATAGATGTCCACGAAGTGGCCCCGGTAGTCAGACACAGCCTGAAGGATGACAGAAAAATATCCATTCCAGTTGATGTACAGGGAGGCCTAGTGGTCTGGGGCACAGATGGGGATGTGTGTCTCATTGATAGCCCCCTCACAGTTGGGGAAGCCCAGGGCCCCAAACCCCTTGATGACCACGTTGACATTGGTGAGGCTGATGATTCTGCAGAGCAGCACTCTGTTAATGGCCTTGACCACCTGCAGAGGGACACACAAAACTGAGAGTCACTGAGGTGCCAGAGTGCTCCCTCCCTGCCACTGCCCCGTGCCCCCACTCACAAGGAGCAAACCCCCCTGCAATCCTGGCCACCGCAGGCAGTCCTTAGTGTGGGCAGGACAGAACAAACCCTGCCAGGGAGGGGACTTTTACCATTTCCCCCCCATTTTTCCTATGACAGCCCATTTCTTCCTTGCACCGTCCCCCCGCTCCTGGCACAGTAGCTGGAGATTGCCAAAGCTGCATGAGCACTGCTCCAATGGTGCATTTCCCCAAAGTGAACTGGTTCCCCATGGATCAGTAGCTGTCCAGAGTGGAGAGCTTCCAGAGGGCGATGGCCACATGCTTCTGGAGGGGAATGGCGGGCCTCCTGTGCGTGTCCTGTCGCTGCAGAGCAGGGGCGAGTCATTCACAGACCTTCAGGAAGATGTCCTTCATCCTGAAGTTCTGGGTCCATTGTTCGTCTCCCCAGCGCTCCAGGACGATGTAGTCTCACCAGTCAGTGCTGGTGTCCAGACGCCAGATACAGAGGGTCTGGAAGAAGGCCTGTGGGTTGGGTTTCTGCAGATCCTGTGGGGCAGCCTGCAGAAAGTGCTGCCAGGCTCACAGCAACAAGTCCAAGAGAAGCACCAGAGTGCCCAGGGGTGGCTCCAGCTCCAGGCTGCAGTGTGCTGTGGTGTCCTGAGTGAGAGCAACCAGAACACGCAAAGGAAAAAATGCTTTGCTGTCCCTCAGCAAGGTAGGCAAGCAAGCAGGGAAACCTGAGAATTGGCTGTTGGGGTGGGGGGTCCCTTTAAGCCCAGGCCTCAGATAGCCTCAGGCCGCAGCCACACAAAGGAACTCCTGACCTGATGTCCTGCCAGAACCAGTTCCAGCTGGCCTTAAATGTGATTCAGTATCCAATCAGTGTGGACATGCTATTTCGAAATAGCAAAATGCTATTTCAAAATGCATTTTGTGTCTAGATGCATTATTTCAAAATAAAATATTTCTAAATAACTATTTCAAAATTAGATATTTTGAAATAATGCTGTAGTGTAGACATACCCTCATTCTCTTCACAGGCTCTGACAATGTTGGCATATCACAGAGAAGTAATAGAGCTCCCTATGCTTTCTTACTTCCTTGATTGGCTGCCCAGGAATGCTCACAATTAACCCTAAGGCACGCAAACAACTTAGCATCATGTTTGCAGCTAGAAATAATTCCATTCACTGACTTCTGAGTTAAGATAATCTCCTAGTTAGAAACATCCTACATAGTATTTGAGAAACATAGCAGACTTTCTATCGCCAAATTTTCATCTTTCCAACATACCTTGAATTGGCTCAGAGCCTAGAAAAGTCATATCCTCTTGAGGCCAAGTGTCTTGATTCACAATGAAAAATGTCAAGGAATAGTTTCAAGCTTGATATGCTCGAATACTTTAAAATCATGAAAATATTTCTTGAAGACACATCCATGTTTTAAAGTTGTACACTGCTACCCTGAAGAATCTATTCAAGTGTGCTAGGGAAATTAGTTCCAGGATTGGAATAGAAGAGTATATGTTTAAGATGAGAAAATATTTACAGTAGCTTTATCATTTCAGATTTGTGAAGTTCCCAGTACAGTGAGTAATTATAAATAGACTATTAAGAAAGAGTACTGTCCAATTACAGTTCATTGTGAAATAAAGATCGGGATTAACATTGACATCTCAAAGGCTACCTTTCCAATTTTCTGTATGAGTTCAACTTTTCATATAAAGACAGACTTAAACATACTGTCAACTGAAATAATAGAAGTGGAAATGAGTCTCTTTTACAAGATAAAAATATAAGCATAATAGGCCTTTTTCCTGAATCACCAAGAACCCATATCCAGAAAAAATAGGATTTCAGGTCAGGTTGTTTTATCCCAAGGAAATTCAAAAGCAGAGAGCTCCTGGCACTATGTTATAGTGGAATATGTGCCAAAGTCAATATGTTTCACCTGAATCCAGCTGAACCTTTGTGCTTCACTAAATAAGGAGTTGAAATACACACATCAAAACTAGCTATTTAATGTTTACTGTCACCTACCAGAATAGATGAACTGGGATGTAAATACTCTGTGCTCACAGCTCATGCAGCTTCCTACAGGTTTCTTCCCTTTCCCAAAAGAGATGACACACATATATATAACTTTACCTGTGAGTAAGAGGTATTGATCAGGACTTTAGGAACACTGTTGATTGGCAATGTGTGCCTTGCTTCTTTCATACCAGACATTTATGTGGCTCCAATGTAGGGTTAAAATAACCCTCTGTCTCCTGTAATGGCGACAGAAGACACCAAAATGCAACCTCAAGTCCCCATTTTTCCATAGGCCCAAGAACCACCAGTAAAATCTCATCTCTTTTTGTCTGAGAACTGCCCCTTTTAGCTCTTTATCCATACTGGATACTGGCTGAAAATTGCAATGAAATAAAGTCATACAAATTTAATATTTTTAAGTTCTACTCTACTTTGTCTGGAACTAGAAAATGTTGTGCTGAAACAAGCAAAAACCCTCCAAGCTACTGACAATCTGGTCTTAATAGGGGAAAAAACCATTTCGGAGCCCAAAAAGAGGCAATGGATGCATGCAACATCCTAAAAATACTGCCTTTGGACTAAAACTACAGAGAGGCAAGGTGGGGCAGCTAAAGTGGAGTGAGAATACCCCAAAACACTAGGAAACAGGTTACTAAGCTACTAAGAGGAGAAGAAAAGTCCCCGTCAGTTCCTTTCCTCTCTGGCTGGCTAATGGGAGGAATAGAGCAAGAAGTGGAACCCCTCGGCATTCTTCCTGCATATACTCCCTTCCCCTGCAGCCCTCTTCCTCCTGATTTCTTCTGAATCTGTCCCCCTCTTGGCTGGTCCTAAGATATTTCTACCTATTGATTTGTGTGGATGGCAAGATCCGAAAAGATATCTAACTCTTCTTGGGTACCAATCAGCGTTCCCTCTAAGCTGAAAGCTTGGGCAGCTGACCAGAAGAGATTCAAATGCTGCCCAGCTGATTAGCAGTGTCCATGGCTGGCAGTAGCCGGCAGCATGTGTTTCTATTGGTGGTGCATGTGTCTTGGTGCACATCACAAAATTTATTCTGCACACATATTGAAAAAAATAGAGGGAACACTGGTACCAATATACACCCCTTTTAGTTTTCATGGCCTGCATATTTCATGGGTAGTATTTCATGGATCAAGGAAGAACTTTTGCATCACCTACAAAAAGAATAAGTACCATAGAAAATGAAAAACAGTTCTGATGACATCTGAAGATTTGATTTTGCTAGAATAACTCAAACATTGACTGGGACAACTAAAATATCTCCAATTAAAAGCAGTCTCCCCGTTGAGAGAATGATTCTATTTTGTCTGCATGTACGGCTAAATTTTGTCACCTTCATTTATGTTCCGCAAGAAGAAATCTGTGACAGAGAGCCAATTACCAAATATGACGAACGCTTGATGAATGTTGAATCTTAAAAAGTGCAATCAAAATCTGACTTTAAAAATAAAGGACATTTCTAATTAACTGGATTTGTATTTAACATCCATGTTTTTCTGTCTCTTTTTTTTAATTTGAGATTTTCTGAAAGGAAAACTATTGGTTTAATCCATAGGAGGATTTACCAAATCCCAAAGAGGATTAGCTGCACTAGAAGCAAACACTATACTGTACTCATCTATCCTATAATTAAGATCTATTATAAAAACTGTTATCTGATAACTACAAACTGCTTGTACAAACTACAAACTACAAATTTGCTTTCCAAATCTTAATGCTCACAGTATTCTTATGAGATATGAAAGTAATATTATGACCATTTTTCCAATGGACAAGCCAAACCACAGAGAAATTAAGGAACATGCTCAAAATCAAATAATAAGCAAATAACAGAGAGAATTAGTCCCCAGGAATCCTGACTGAATCACCTTCTATCATCATTAGGCTGGACTGCTAGGGTTAAAATAGGCAGGATGGTAATTAGCTAATACACAGTGAATGAATTATGGTAAGCATCTGTGAAGAGGAATATCACGGTCACAGGGATTGACTGAAGGTTAGGCACTGTGTGGGAGTAGGGTTGATAGGATATTAGTATGATTGATAAAATGTCACCTAAAGTCAATGTGACTAACTGAGAGGGGACATATATAATGGTGAGTGATTAACATAAATTGGATGTAATTAGCTGGGTGTGATTTTTTAATTTGAAATTATCTTCCTACATTTGACTAAGTGTCTTAAAATGCTCATTGTTCTATACTCAAACATTTTTCTATCAAATAAAGCTAAACTCCCTCCCCCCTCATCTCATGGAAATGAAGCCTCCATTTTCCTTAGGGTTTTTTTTTTTCTCTTGTTGCCATGATTAAACAGTAACATTCTTCCTTCTTTCTGATAAGTTATATATAAAGCTGACATCTGATTTTCCCTCCTTTTGAACATGTCCATCTACTAAACACCTTCATGAACAAATTGAAAGGAAGCTCAACATTTTTAATACAGAATATAGATTCTTCCCAACTCCTCTTTTGTAGTATTATTTGTATCACTAGAAGCTCCAGCCAACATCATGACTAGAGCTGGACTTCCATGCTCTGGGAGGGAATTTGAGCAGGGTAATGGGAATTTGGGCGTGGAAGGGAGTGCAGGGTCAGGTTCTGGGTGGGTGTTTGGGTGTGGGAAGAGGTGCACGATACAGGCTGAGGGGAGACTTTTGGTGTGGGAAGTGTGTGGGCTCTGCAAGGGTATGTCTACATTGCATTTCTCTTTGGAGAAAGGAATGCAAATGCAGATGAATGAAATTGCAAATGAAGTGCAGATTTGAATTTCCTGTGCTTCATTTTTTTAATTGCGTCCGGGCACTATTTCAAAATACCCTATTTAGAAAAAAGAAACGCTGCCTAGACACGGTTGTTTCAAAAGAAAACCCTTCTTTCAAAATTACCCTTACGGTAGAGGTAGGAAGGGTTTTCTTTCGAAATAACCCTGGGGGAATGGGGAGGAGGGTGCGGAGGTTGAGGCAGGGGTGTGGACATTGAAGGGGAGGGTGTGTAGGTTGAGGAGGAAGAGGTGGGAGGGGGGCAGGTGTGGGAGGAGGGACAGTAGCTGGGGGTAGCAGCAGGTGCAGGACCGGCACAGGGCACCATGCTCTGCAGCAGGGCCTGCAGGTGACAGTTCCTCGCTTGGTCCTCCACAAGCTGTTCCCGGCGGAGCTGCAGGTCCTCCAGCATCCAGGCCTGGATGGTGCAGTGCAGGGCTTGCAGGGCCCCCAGGTGCTGGTCCCAGTACTTCTGCTCCATGGTGATGTTCCGGAACAGGCCGCGGGTGCAGGAGCATGTCCTGGGTAGGTGGTGCACCCTGCACAAGTAGCTGGTGCAGCTGTAGAGAAAGAAGAGAAGCGGTCAGTTCTCCCTGGGGACACAGTGGATGATGCACAGCGTCTCCCCTCCCACCGCGATATGAGGGCGACCGTGCCCTGCACCATCAGAGCCGCTGTGCTTGCACAGAGGCCATGGTCAGTATGTCTGGCTCTACCCGGGACTGGGAGGTCTTTGACTTTCAGGCACACTCCTGGGTGCATCTGTGTCCCTTTCGGGCCATGGTGTCCGCTATGCAGCTATAGACGGCCATGTTCCTCTACCTAGTGCAGAGATCATGAACGTTGGGAGCCTGCCCCCAAACCTCAATGAACCGCACTAGTCCAGGAGGGTGCGTGCTGTCTATGGCCCTTGGCAGGCCCCTGGGTTCTGGGGGACTGGACGGGGGATGACTGGCTGTCACTGGCTGCCTGGTTCATTCTGGGGCCACTGGGTCAGAGACTGCTGGCAGGGCTGGCTCTGGCAAGTGCCGTCGGGCCAGAGTCTACCCCTTTAAGGGCCCCGGGGCTGGGGGAGAGGAGAGGAGTTTTCCTGGTTTGGCCCAGAGTGGCCACCAGGGGGTAATGGGAAGGGCTGGAGGCCCCCTAATTTGAAATAAGTGTCTATACAGCACTTATTTTGAATTAGCTATTTTGAATTAGGCATTATTCCTCGTAGAATGAGGTTTACCAAGTTTGAATTAAGCGCTCCACAATTTTGAATTAAATTTGAAATAGCGGTTTGTATGTATAGACACTATTAATGTTAATTCAAACTAACAGCTGTTAGTTCGAATTAACTTTGTAGTGTAGACATACCCGCACTGCCTACTGCACCAGATACTTAGCAGCATGACCCAATCCCTTTCCACAGCTTAGTGAAAGTGAGGGGGGAGCAGAGAACGAGTAAATGGGGGGAGGGATGAAGTGAATGAGGGGCATGGCCTCAGTAAAGGAGCAAGGAAAAAAATTCTTTGGATCTACAAAATTGAACAGTTGAAAACCCTACTAGCTGGGCATGTGGAAACCTTGGACATGCCATAAAAATGGATTCATCAATGCAGCTGGCAGCTTGCTGGGCACCAGCCAGCTCAGGCACAGCATGTCCCAAATGAAAGGCAGACGTGTGCACCCACTGATACACTGACAGTTCTGCCTGGGGGCCCAGAATCGCCATGGACATGCCTGGCCAGTTGACATCAGCATTAGACTTTGTTTTTAAGTTAGGAACATCAACAGTTGTCTGATCACAAGAGCATTAGGGTAACTAATTGAATTGCATACTATTAAGTTTGAGGTAAAAGCCCTACTAACCTATGGGCACTTGAATTTAGGTGGGTTGTGGAAGTTAAAAAGGGAAAAGGCGATGAAATGTCTACTGAAAATGCATTAGGAAGAGTGAACATCTGTGAAACATTATAAAAGGTTGTAGCCTGTCCTGGAAGCCCTAGTAATGCCAGGAAAATAACCACTGTTAATACTGATGATGGTGAGGATGTTAACACTTTAGGTGTTGCTGCAAGGCATGGTATGAGTATATGGCTACACAGACGTTCATTATATATTATCTCTATCTTTTTCGCTGAATTGGAGTGTTTGTAAATTTGCTAAGTGTGTTAATAAAACTTGTAACTTCAGAAGCTTTTTTCTAAATCATAATGCTGCAAATATTCCCCACTTAAAAATAATTCTAACAAGATTGTGACTGATCTTGTGTTAAGATCTTACCAAATTTCAGATTGTTAATTTGTCATTTGGGTATTCTTAAATAATCAATATAACAAATATAATTTCAACAAATCAGACATGTCAGACAAACCCACTTTCTGCCCCAATATAATATTAATATTTCTACTTAATATTTAGATGTAGAATATCCCATCTTAACATTTAAAATATGTGTTTAGATAGTAAATTCAGCAGGATTTTATTCTCTTTTGTTTGAGAATGCTAATGTACAGTGAGGATTTCAGCACTACCTATGTTAACAGAATTTCTAAAGTGAGCTCTCCCTATTTAGAAGACATTGTGCTGATAATAATTTTCTTTTCCTATAACGGTTGCATCCCTAAGCAAATTTTTGAAGTGCAGTCATTTGAGAGAGATTCTGCCTCAATTTAAAATTATCTGGGGATATTACAGGCTGTCTAATGACTGAGTTGATCATAGTTAGTACACTTAAGAGTCCTTCAATAGTCTGATGCTGCAGAAGATATCTAGCCTTACTGCAACTGAGCAAAACTGTACAAAAACAAGACTCATCAAGGTTAATGGAGAATTTTGCAGAGATTCAACAAAATTTCCAGCTAGTCTCAGGAAGCACCGGGCTAGGCCACACACCCACCCAACTCTCTGGCCTCCACAGGCTTCAGATACCCCTTTATCATCTTCTGAAGGCTGGAGGGCTAGGAGGAGCATGAGAGAGTCTACATTGACTACCTGAAACAGTTCATCTTCCCATTTCTTGGTGAATGTTCTGGCAGGGTCATCAAAATAAACATACATTTCTACTAATCTTGATAGAGACAGGCAGGGAGAACATATTTAAATTCCTACATGGACAAAGCAAGCTTTTTTTTTCTTTTTTCTTGATAAAACAAAAACAAGTCAGAGGTATGATTTTTTAAAAGTTCATGCTCAAACTAAGTTTAGCATATTTTTTTAGGAAAAAATATCTCTGTAATCAGCAATATGTAAAAAATAATTCAAAATCCATTTTGTACATTTTTATTTTGTAGTAGGATTAATAGTAGCATAATATAGGGAGACTCATTTTCTGCATTCAGCTAACAAATCAAAACCATTTTTTCAAAATTAATGTGAATTTCTAGCACAGAGCTAAATCATACATTACTAAATGGCAGGATTTAAAACTTGTACAGAGAGTACAGGATTAGAGGATTAAATTATGATCTTCAGTCTGGGTGCTTTGATCATGCACAATCTAACCTATGGAAAAGTTGCTCCATGGTTTAATAAGAACATGTGTAGTGATTTTCATTGTCACACTTTAGATAGAGTACTTACTCCTCAAGAGAATGCTTGGAGAAATCAAAATCCATTTCCTGGAATGTGTAGCCTGCCATTGTGTTTAAACCTACAGGCCCAATCTTGCCACTTTTCAGTGAGATAAAATTATTAAGTGCATTTTGATTACCTTTGTTCCTTTGCATATGCATAATTGAGTTCTGAACTACTTTTTCATAAAATACTTTTTTTTAAAAAAGTGATGTTTAAATTCTAGAGTATGTAGTATATCTGGGTATGTCTACACTACCCCGCTAGTTCGAACTAGCGGGGTAATGTATGCATACCGAACGTGCAAATGAAGCCCGGGATTTGAATTTCCCGGGCTTCATTTGCATAAGCTGGCCGGCGCCATTTTTAAATGCCGGCTTGCTCGAACCCCGTGCCGCGCGAGGCGTACAGATAGTTCGGAATGGCTTGCTAGTTCGAACTATCTAGCTCGTGCCGTGTGTAGCCGCGCGGCACGGGGTTCGAACAAGCCGGCATTTAAAAATGGTGTCGGACGGCTTATGCAAATGATGCCCGGGAAATTCAAATCCCAGGCTTCATTTGCACGTTCGGTATGCATACATTACCCCGCTAGTTCGAACTAGCGGGGTAGTGTAGACATACCCTCTGTGAGAAACAAATGTGAAGTGAGCACATAGAAGGCAGCTTGAATTTCTGATGACTTTCACCTCATGCAGTCATTTACATATATGGAAAGTGTGTGTTGAATGCTGCTATATGATTTCATAGAATCATAGAATACTAGAAATGGAAGGGACCTCAAGAGATCATCAAGTCCAGTCCCCTGCCATCACGGCAGGACCAAGCACTGTCTATATCACTCCTGATAGATGTCCATCTTAACCTGCTCTTAAATATCTCCAGTGATGGATATTCCACAGCTTCCTGAGGCAATTTATTCTAGTGTTTAATCACCCTGACAGTTAGGAAATATTTCCTAATGTCCAGCCTAAACCTCCCTTGCTATAGTTGAAGCCCATTGCATCTTGTCCTGTCCTCAATGGCCGAGAACAGTTTCCCCACCTCCTCCCTATGACACCCTTTTAGATACCTGAAAACTGCTATCATTTCCCCTCTGTCTTCTCTTTTCTAAATTAAACAAGCCCAATTCCTTCAGCCTTACCTCATAGGTCATGTTTTCTAGACCTTTAATAATTTGTTGTTGCTCTTCTCTGGACTTTTTCCCAATTTCTCCACATCTTTCTTGAAATGTGGTGTCCAGAACTGGACACAATACTTCAATTGAGGCCTAATCAGTGCAGAGTAGAGTGGAAGAATTATTTCTCATGTTATTTGTGTCATTTGTATAGGTGTGATATGTAAATTCCTTGGCTCAAGGACAAGGTTTTCTTCTGTGTTTGTAAAGTGAACAGAACCCTGTCAATGACACTACAATCTGAGTAACAAACCATAGGCTATTGTAAAGAGCAAAGAAGTAGAAAATATATTCACTGATTATATGGCTTCTCCAGACCTGTGGATTTTTTTCTATTATGTTACAAATTTTAGGTCAATAAAAGGACTCCTACAGAATGTTTATAAAACCAGTTATTAGCAGAAGTGATACAAGCGATAGTGTTTCTAAGTTCTTTATAGGAGGCTTGTGAAGACTTTGAAATTCACAGACATCCCTGATCTATTTCTCCAACAGCAGGACAAGAGGGATAGGTGACTTGTTTGCTTGGTACACTATTTTACTGGGTACCTTTTCATGAAGACCTTTTCCACACTGAGTAAAGCACAGCTTGTTGTTGTGCTGACTCAATAGCAGAGCAGGGAGTAAATTGTCACACTGAGTCCTAATTTGGCCTCTGATGCCCCCTTGTGCTTGGGCGGAAGTGAGCTGTGCCAGCTATTTTCCTGTCACCACTTTCTCCTCTTTCCACACCAGTTCAGCCTTGCTGGCTATTGCCTACGGAGGGAGGAGATTCTTGGCTCTGCCAGCTCAGTTCCCATGCTTGCTTATTTCCAATGCAGGAGGCACAGTAGTGGCTCAAGAATATGCTTTTTCCAAGTGCTGTTACTTGTGATTCAAACAAGCACAAGAGTCTCTACACCAAAAAAATAACAAACAAACAAACAACAACAAAAGCCAAGTGGTTCTGTAGCACCTTAAGCCTGGTCTACACTAGAGGAGAAGTCAACTTAAGATCTGTAAGTCCAACTATGTTAATTACATAGCTGGAATCAACATATCTTAAATTGCATCTTGGGGCTGTCCACACGGTGAGAGGTCAACAGGACCATATGCTCCCTTCGACTTCTTACTCCTTGTCAGGAGCAGTACTACCAGTGCTGAGGGGAGCACGCTCTCAGTTTGAATTAGTGTGTCTTCATTAGACCCGCTAATTCAAATCCCGGAAGATCGACCGCGGCAGCTTTGATCTTCTCTAGTGTAGACAAACCCTTAGGGTACATCTACACAGCAGGGCAAAAGTCGAATTAAGATACACAGTTGCGTAGCTGAAGTCAAAATAGCTTAATTTGGCTTTTGGCACTGTCTACACAAAAACACTCTTCCTTAAAGCTCTCTTACTCCTCCTTACAGAAGTTGGAGTAAGAAGTCCTCCAGCTCAATATTATTTCGAAATAATGGCTTGCTGTGTACATGTTATTTTTGTTATTCCAAAATAATGCTGCAATGTAGCTGTACCATTACAGATTAACAGAAATATATAATATCATGAGCTTTCAGGCTGTGCCCACAAAAGCTCATAATACTTTATATTTTTGTTAGTCTCTAAGGGTACGTATGGACTACAAGTATTTTTCAAAAGAGGCTTTTTCAAAAAAGCCTCTTTCAAAAGAGATCATTTAGACATCCATAAGACTGGATGCATTCTTTCAAAAAAGCCCTCTTTGTGTTCAAAAATGTTTTTTTTTCAGAAGAGATCTTTCAAAAAAAGGCATTCTTCCTTGTAAAATGTGGTTTACTACTGTCGAAAAAACCTCCATGTTCTTTCAATTTAATTTTGAAAGACTGCAACAGCAGTCTGGACGCAGGTGAAGTTTTTTTGAAAAAAACTGTGTAGTCTAGACATAGCCTAAAGTGCTACAGGACCACTCGTACAGGACCACTCATTTTTTAAGGGTTTTTTTTTTTGTTACAGACTAACATAGCAACCCCTATAGGTCTCTACACCCTCTAAAATAATCTCAGTGGGGTAGCTGTGTTAGTTTCTAACTTTAAAAACAATGAGTAGTCCCATAGCACCATATAAACTCAAAAGTGAGTTTTGCCCACGAAAGCGCATGATATTTTATTTATATATATATATATTTGTTAGTCTCTAAGGAGCTACAGGACTACTCTTGCCTCTAAAATAATGAGAGCCCCAAGCATTCAAAAATGAGATTAAAAAAAAAAGAAATGTTAGGTTCTTTTTACTTGCCAGTTAGTATCTGAAACTTTATGTTGTTCTCACTGTATCTTCACAAGCTTTTCCTGTTATGAGGTACACCAGAATCATTCTGCCGCTCTACTCTGCACTAGTTAGGCCTCAGCTGGAGTACTGTGTCCAGTTCTGGGCGCCACATTTCAAGAAAGATGTGGAGAAATTGGAAAGGGTACAGAGAAGAGTGACAAGAATGATTAAAGGTCTAGAGAACATGACCTATGAAGCCAGGCTTCATGAACTGGGCTTGTTTAGTTTGGAAAAAAGAAGATTAAGGGGGGACATGATAGCGGTTTTCAAATATCTAAAAGGGTGTCACAAGGAGGAAGGAGAAAATTTGTTCCTCTTGGTTTCTGAGGACAGGACAAGGAGTAATGGGCTTAAAGTGCAGCAGGGGAGGTTTAGATTGGACATTAGGAAAAAATTCCTAACTGTCAGGGTGGTCAAATATTGGAATAAATTGCCAAGGGAGGTGGTGGAATCTCCCTCTCTGAAGATATTTAAGAACAGGTTAGACAGACATCTGTCAGGGATAGTGTAGACGGAGCTTGGTCCTGCCTTGAGGGCGGGGGGCTGGACTCGATGACCTCTTGAGGTCCCTTCCAGTCCTATGATTCTATGATTTATTCTTTTAAAATGAAAGTTCATGAAACCTCTTGATTTGGGGGTATAGCTGTATTCTCATTACTTTTTACCAAGCAATACTGCCATCTGCTTCACAGATTTAATTGCACCATTTTTTCACTTTGTCTTTCCCATTGAATAGTAAGTAAAAATTTACAGCTTTCACAAAGCAGCAATCTTAAGGAAAATCACCATTTTTCAATATATGTGTTGCTAGTGGCAGTGAGCTTCTATGATGCCTGCTCACATGTTGCCTTTTAGTCAGGACAGTTTCTGCCTTTCAATCATTTTTCATTTTTAAAGCTTGATCAAAAAGTTTTGTTACTTTTGGCTAAGTTTGTTGAATAAAAGGAAAACCTTCCCCAAGGTTAATGCTGTTAAGCATTTTAGGAATCTAAGTGAATGAGTAAACTATGTGTAAATAGAAAGAGAATGAGTAGTTCTGTGGCACCTCAGAGACTAACAAAAATATATAGTATCATGAGTTTCTGTGGGTAAGACCCACTTCATCAAATGAATTCCACTCCAACTCATCTGATGAAGTGGGTCTTACCCATGAAAGTTCTACAGACTAACATGGTTGCCCCTCCTAGAAAGAAAGGGAAGTCTGGGGGCCAGAACAGCTGATGACAAGTCTGAGCAGAACACTTGACTTTACTTTTTACAGTGTAGGCTCAATTAATTTCTCAAGTTGGAGTTTTGTTAAGTAGGCTTCAAGTGCTCAGAAGGCTTCCTTCTAATTTAAATTGGCCAGAAGTTATTTTCCTCACCAGCCATTGTGCTTACATAGTGCTCACTAGAATTCATTGTTACCTTAGCACATTATTTTTCTTGCAATCTGGTTTCCCACAATAAGATGAATGAAAAGCCATTTAAATTCTGACCGGCATTTTACACTGATAACACCTGCTAATTTTACACTCTAGGCTACCAGTTTAATTTTGTGTTATAATTGTGTTCTTAATGATGAATTAGGCAATTAGCTGCTGGATTGTTTGTAGCATTGTGGCCCTGATTCACATTCTAGAAAGACATGTCAAGCTCTAGTCCTCAAATACTTAAGAAAAGCATAAAACTAGGGCATTTAGTCCATTTGAAAACAAAAACTCCGGTCTGAAATATTTCTTTCTTTTAAAAAAATATGAGTTAAAAAAAGATTGCTGTGCTTGTCTTGCTGCTTGGAAATCCAAGCAACACAAAGCATAGGAAGATGGCAACCTAGGCCAAATTTTGCAGATGTGTTTTTAAAAGAAGCTCACAAACTCTTTGAAGGTTAGGCTGCTGTGAAAAATGTAAGCTTCCAAAGTTAAAACTGCTGCTTATTTTTCTAATACTCGCTATTATATAATATTGAACACTTTGATCTTTTGTAGCTGTCTCACACTTTTTTTACACTGTGGAGAACTTTAAGTGAAAATGTTTCATAAAGGTCTGTCCTGCAATAGCACTTTTAAAGTAAAGAATTAAAAAGTGTGAGCTAGATTCCTATTTCTTCAGTGAGGAATCAATGTAGTTCAGGTTTTCTTGTGGGGTTTTTCATGGGGGGGGGGGTTTCCCTAAAGAATGCTTTATGTCCACTTTCAAGAATCAAATAGGCTGGACTGCTCTTTCAGATAGGATGCAAAATTAATAGCCACAAATGGGCAGGGCATCATACATCCTATCACATATTTTTAGTTGTATGTGGTATGCTCCCTCAATTCCTGTACTTGAATAAAGTTATCCCAATTGCACTCTAACCCTGATATGGCTCTCGGTGGTATAATTGCTAATGACAGAGGGAATATGTTACCACTAAGTAGTTGTGTAATCTTGCTGTGCACTATTAAACAGCTGCTGCATAAGTAATATTCTAGAGGTGACTGCAGTTTTTTATGGTTCAAAAGGCAACTTCTACAACCCATGTGATGAGAATAGTCATGTAACAAAAGGTGTTTATCTTGTACCACTGATCACCTTGATGTCCTGGATTTGAGGGGTATGTGTACCCCAGAATGCAATCAAATTAATTGCTGCAATATTGTGTGCATTCAGCCACCAGGAATTCATGAACTAGAACACCACATAATCTAGGGTTACTTTAGAGACAGGCATTTAGACACAAGGTCAGATCTACCTGGCAGTTTCCTGTAATCAGAATGGAAGGGGGGACAGACAAATAAATAATGAGACTGAAAATGCTGGTGGTTGGAAAACCTTGAGTCTAGATGTCTTTGATATTACAAATTTATTGAAATTTAGAAAGTGATGGTATAATAGGGGTCATTATGATTTCTGAAGCCATCAGTCCTCTGAAATCATCTCAAGAGACATTTTTCTTGGCATGCTTTCTTCCCTGTGAGTGAGCAACTGGCCACTGCAAACCTGCTGTTAAATATTCAGTACCGTTCCAGATCTTAGGTAAATATCTGGGAGGCTCTAAACCTATTGTTTATGTCTTTGTTTGCTTAAATCTAATAAACGGAACTTTTAGACATTGCATTACTTCATCAGGCAGAAATTGCTGGGTTCCTATTCATTTATTCCTTACAGCACCCAGAGAGAAATAATTAAGTTACCCCTGTTAGGAAATTTGAAAAACCTTCTTTCTGCCCCACTAATCCACTGAAACTATTTCTAACATTCATAAACACATAAGGGCTGTGTCTAGCCCTGTCTACACTGGCCGCTTGAATTTCCGCAAGAACACTGACGATCTCATGTAAGAAATCAGTGCTTCTTGCGGAAATACTATGCTGCTCCCGTTCGGGCAAAAGTCCTTTTGTGCAAAAGCTTTTGTGCAAAAGGGCCAGTGTAGACAGCTGAGATTTGTTTTGTGCAAAAAATCCCCGATCGCGAAAATGGAGATTGGGGCTTTTTTGTGCAAAAGCGCGTCTAGATTGGCACGGACACTTTTCCGCAAAAAGTGCTTTTGCGGAAAAGCATCCGTGCCAATCTAGACGCTCTTTTCCGCAAATGTTTTTAATGGAAAACTTTTCCGTTAAAAGCATTTGTGGAAAATCATGCCAGTCTAGATGTAGCCAAGGAGTTTCAAACAATTGATTTGGACAGGTGCAGCTGGATGGTTGGGGAAAAAAGTCCCCCCCCCCCCCAATCAAATTTGGAAACTAAAATGCTGGATGTGGTCCTGGACAAATGATAATACAATATCAGATCTTGTAAGCCACCAAGGCTAGAAATCAGAGCTTTGTAGAAACTCAGGATGCTGGATCACAAGATAGCAAACTTTAAAAACATGACTTCATTACATATGGAAAGACTACTTTAGGTATGTTTTAAAGGTTTCTAAAATGAAGTGGTTACAATTTCTTTTTTCCATGAGGCCTATGCAATTAGACTGATAATACTAATGCAATTTGGGTTGCAAGCAGACAGATTGTTTTAAAAAATGAGGGCTTTTTAAAATTCTATTTCCAAAAATGTTTCCTGTAAAATTAGGGGTTAATGGGGAGTTGTTTAGAATAATCACTACAGTCCATTCTGTAGCCCTGCACTGCAAAAGAATGAAAATTCTGAATCAAGTATATGAAAGAAGGATGGTGGTTACTGAATTAAATGTAAAAGTGGAAATCCCCAAACAGTACAGTACCTCTTGTGATTCAATTTCTATCAAATTTATTTTATACTATCCCCAAGTTTCAGATTGCAGTGTGTTGTATAATTTTGTGCTCAAAAATGTATAATTGTATTATAAGTGATGTTAGTGGAGAACCTAGAGGCTTTTGTACTTGGGAAAGTGAGATGTGGTTTATGAATAAGCACACTGGTGAAATCTAATGAATGTGCTCAAAGTTCAAATATTCTATGCTCTGAGCAGGTGGAGTATGTGATAGGAAGATGAAACTTACTCTCCAGAAATCTACTGTTGATATATGATGGTGAGACCCAGCCAAATATAGGCATTATCTACTCTAGTCTCTATGCTTGAGTAACTGCTTCCATCCCATTTCAACAGTTGTACAAATCATTCAGCACATGGAATAGGATGACCATATTTCTCAAAGTGAAAAGGGATACTGGTTAGGGCTGGCCTGAGGGATCACATCTCACATGAAAGTCTGACCTTATTCTCCTGATATCTCCACGTGCCTCGCTGCATGTTCCTCCACACCGCCCCTTTGCAGGCATGTCCCACTTTTTTGGTGAAAATGGGCATTTGTTCTGTTGCTTTTGCCAGCTGGTGATTGTCTGGCAAGAGTACAGAGACAAATGCCCAATTTTGTCCAAAAAATTGGGATATACATGATAGGGCTTAAAAAGAGACTGTTCCAGTCAAAATGGGATACACACATACCTTTCCATGGGAAATATTTTAATAAAGATCTTTGTATGGCCCAGTCCATCCCATGTTCACTGTCACACACAAGTTGTTGGAAGAAGTCTACTCTCCAGCTATAAGTGTGCCCATAGCTGTGCCTGCTCGGTACTCCTGATATCCTAATGAGCAAGTTAGGCTGCTTGATGCACTGCCCTGCCCTGACTGGCTAAGGAATCCAGCAGGTCAGTTCTTATGCTCAGCCATAGAAGTAGCTTGCTGGTTGCTCAACACCCATGCCTTTTCTGTCTCTCTGTGCTTATCTCTCATCAAGTCCTGCTCCTTATAGCTCCTGACCAGATCCTGCCCTGCACTGAGCCTTGTTTGCCTCCTGTTTTAGCTTTGGTCCTACCTCAGAATCTGTCCTACTCTTGCTTTCCTTAGTGATAGAAATGTAGCCGTGTTAGTCTGGGGTAGTTGAAGCAAAATGCAGGACAATGTAGCACTTTAAAGACTAACAAGATGGTTTATTAGATGATGAGCTTTGAGGAAGTGGGTCTGGCCCACGAAAGCTCATCATCTAATAAACCATCTTGTTAGTCTTTAAAGTGCTACATTGTCCTGCATTTTGCTTTCCTTAGTAAGACAGTCCTGAACCTCAGCTTTAAACACTGACTCTGACTCCTTCTCAACCCCTGGTTCTGGCATTCAGACTAACTCCAGTTATGACCTTCAGACCTGCTTCCTGATTCTAGCTCTGTCTCGATCACTGGATCTCATAGTGGAACTTTGACCACTAGACCTGACTGCCCACAGCTCTGTCTCCTGGCTGCCTACCAGTATGGGTAGACTGTCTCACACATTGTTTGAGTTAACATGCTTAAAACAGCAATGTGAATAGTGTAGGTCCAACAGTGGGTCAAGCTAGACATATGAGCTTGAACCTAAAGGGTAGATGAGGCTACCCTCATCTAGAGGGTAGATGAGGCGAATCCTCCATTCATGTTGCAGAGATGCTGCTGCTAGTTTTAGCATGCTCTCTTGAGCTGAGCTGATGCAAATCTAGCCCCCATGCTGGGAGACATTCTCCTAGCTGCAGTGTAGACTTACTGCATGAGTCCAACATGAACACCTGTTCATTAACACATAAGTTACATAGGGTACGTCTACACTACAACGTTAATTTGAACTAACTTAGTTTGAATTAGTTAATTCGAACTAAGCTAATTCGAACTAACGGATCTAGACTACAAAACTAGTTCGAACTAGTGTTTTGCTAATTCGAACTAGCGCGTCCACATTAAGTGGACCCTGAACCAGGCTTGAGGATGGCCGGAAGCAGTGCCGGCAGGGCATCAGAGGAGGACTTAGAGCGTGGAGATGCTGTCTCAGGCTAGCCGAGGGCTGTGCTTAAAGGGACCCGACCCCCAACCCGGACAGACAGTTCTCTGGGTGCCCCGCTTGCAAAGCAGTCCTGGCTTGGAGTGCCCAGAGTACCCACACTGGGCACATCACAGCACTCGGCCATCAGACCGGCTGCACTTGCCGCAGGCTGCCATCTGGGGAGAGGAGGCAATTGGGGGGCTGCAGGAGAGCTTCCAACCCCAGAAGCCTGCTGAGCCAGCCCAGTCCTCCCCATCAGGGGCACGTACCCCATTACTCCCTCACCTCCTTCCACTTACCCTTCCCTAGCCCCTCTTCTTAATATACAAAATAAAGGACAATTGTGTTCAAAAATGGAATCTGTCTTTATTGAACAAAACTGGGGGAGACTGGGAAAAGGAGGTGGGAGAGGGGAGGGCAACTAAAATGATCAGGGGTTGGGAACAGGTCCCATATGAAGAGAGGCTAAGGAGACTGGGACTTTTCAGCTTAGAAAAGAGGAGATGGAGGGGGGACAGGATAGAGGTCTCTAAAAGCAGGAGTTGGGTGGAGAGGGTGCATACAGAAAAGTTCTCCATTCCCATAAAGAAGGACTAGAGGACACCAAAGGAAAGGAATGGGCAGCAGGCTTCAAACGAGTAACAGAAAGTTGTTCTTCACAAAGCAAAGAGTCAACCTGTGGAACTCCTTGCTGCAGGAGGCTGTGAAGGCTAGAACTAGAACAGAGTTTAAAGGGAAGTGAGATCAAGTCATGGAGGTTGGGTCCATGGAGTGGTATTAGCCAGGGGGTAGGAGTGGTGTCCCTGCCCAAGGTTTGTGGAAGGCTGGAGAGGGATGGCACAAGACAAATGGCTTGGTCACTGTCTTTGGTCCATCCCCTCCAGGGTCCCTAGGGTTGGCCGCTGTCGGCAGACAGGCTACTGGGCTAGATGGACCTTTGGTCTGACCCAGGACGGCCATTGTAAGCTCAGGGCTCAGGGTCGGGGGTCTCAGTGGACCACCTTGATTTTCATGCACACCTGCTCCTGGGTGGCCAGGCTGGCAGCTATCCTGACCTAGCCGGCCACTTTCCTGTGCCTAGTGCGGAGGTCGTGGAAGAGGTCCACGATGTCCGCACTAGACCAGGCGGGTGCCCGCCTCTTGCGGTCCCGGGCAAGCTCCCGGGAGGCGCCAGCCTGGTCCCAGGAAGAGGGGGAGGGCTGGGGGGCATCGGGTGGGTGGCTCGATCCGTGCCAGGTGCAGGGTCTGCTGGCTGGGTGCTGGCAGGCTTGCACCTGGCACGGGCACCGTAGCCAGCCCGTGCCCCTTTAAGGGATCTGGGGCCGGGAGGGGGGCAGACGAGTTTCCCTGGTGCTGGCCAGAGTGGCCACCAGGGAAAGCTGGGGAGGGTTAGCCTCCCATTAGTTCGAATTAAGGGTCTACACAGCCCTTAATTCGAACTAGTAAGTTCGAACTAGGCTTAATCCTCGTGGAATGAGGATTACCTAGTTCGAACTAAGCGCTCCGTTAGTTCGAATTAAGTTCGAACTAACGGAGCGCTAGTGTAGCGCCTATGAAAGTTAGTTCGAACTAACATCCATTAGTTCGAATTAACTTTGTAGTGTAGACATACCCATACAGAGCTACATTGGTACAACTGAGACCAACCTAGGTTCCTCATTGTAGTCCTTGTTTGGACCAAGATTAGGAAAGGCTTCAAGATTCCTTAGAGCAATCTTTGCCTCTCTACTAAATCTGCACTAAGAATATGAGGACTAAGTCCCAAGTGTTTGAAAAACACCTCAGCATCCTGTGGAGTGCTATCTGCATGAAACAATGGTATCACCACTGTATTATTTAATTGATCAAAAATTGTTTTATGGACTGAATTTAAAATACCATATCCTCCTGTGGGAAAAAATAATTAAGGCTAGCGAGAGAACTGAGTGATATACAAAATCCAATTTTCTGTTTTCTTCATAGGTGATATTTCTGTATTGCCATTATTCTATAAACATGTGGTTAAACATCTCTAGTCAGGGGTGCTGAAACAATTTGCACTGTGAGAGCTATCACGCCAAACTATAAATCCTGTATATAATGGAGACCATGTCAAGTCATGAGATGTGGCAACACCCCTAATTCTTATGTCTCTAGTATCTTATGTCTCTATTTGTACTTTGTGAAAAGCTAGTTGTTTTCCTTTGGTTTAAGTGCAGTAGTAAACACATGCACAAACATTTAAGAAACAAAAATGTTATTCTTACAACAGTGATCGGCATCTTGTGGCCTGCAGACAACATGTGGCTCATCAGGGTTAGCTGCTGGCAGGTAGCCAGACAGGTTGTTTACTTTGCGTCCGCAGATACAGCTGCTCGTGGCTCCCATTGGCTGTTTGCTGTTCCCACCCAATGGGAGCAGTGGGAATTTGTACCTGCAAGGTAAATAACCTCTCTGGTGGCCTGCAAGTAGCTTACACTAACAAGGTGCATGCACCCCACAGGCCGTAGATTGCCCACAGACAGCCAGGAGGACCTACTAGGAAGTTACTGTATACTGCCAAGGGTCTCAGAAATTTATAATCTAATTATTATTGCATTTTTCCAGCTCCTAGTCCTTTCAAGAATCTATCATGGAAATAAGAGTTGATACACTAGGTTTGCAAAGTAATGAAATTAGATAAAAAGTCAAAACACTGAGAGTCAGCAACACATTTTGATGGATCTAGAACTACACTGTTTAAACATATTGCAATCCACTGTGCAAATATAACAGAAGTAAACCATATTGTGTTTATGGTATGAAAAAATAGTCCTCTTGAGCACACATCACAGCAATCAATGTGAAACAGTCAATACAAAGTCTCATGGAGACAATAAAAACCTTCTCAGATCAAGAGCTTCTAATATAAAGCTGAATATTTCCATTAAAAATAGAGCACTTATGCTGAGTGCTAAAAAGAGCCTGGAAAGGGGAAAACCCACTGCTGAAAACTTATTTTCAGACCCCAAAGAATTAGTAAATAGAAGAAATTGAGGCACAGACAGAAACTCAAAACATATTACAAAATATTCCCAGATAGTCACATCCTCTCCTTCTTCAACTACAGTAGTCTGGCATGCTCGATATCAACTTAGAAGCATTCTTTTACTTAGGCACATCCAGCAATTTGATCAGTCAGAAGTGCACACCATTCTTAATTGGCGTCGCTAACATTAACTTTTATGCAAAAACTAAGAAATGTGAATTTGACAAGGATACCACAGAGTTTCTCAGTTATGTCGTATCTCAAGTAGGGCTCATCTTACAGCAATCATCCAGTAGAAGGCTTCCTCAATACACACAGACTGCAGTGGTTCCTCAGATTCACTAATTTTTATCAGCAGTCTATCCAAGAATTGTCTAACCTGGTATATTTTATAGAATTCCTCCTCAAGAAAAGAACTAAGTTCACCTGTTCCATTGATATGCAGATGGCTTTCAAGTTTATTTGTTCCCACACTTTAACTCATCTGGACCCAACAAAGACTTTGTGACAGGGATGGTCCTAATGCAATTTATAGGCCCTTACCAGATGCTTCATCCCCCCACTATTTCTACTAGAAGTTGACTGCCACTGAGAGAAATTGAGTTATGGAGCAAAAGGTCCTGGCTGTCAAGGCTATCTTCAAAGAGTAGAGCAGCAAACTTGAGGAGGCCTGTGTGTATGTCCAAGTCTGGACAGAACACAATAATTTCAAGCATCTACAGACAATTTGACTTTATGGTTACATACAATCCTGAACTAAGAAAGCCACAAGCCTTGTCCCACAAGCACAAGTACCATTACATGGAGAAGGAAGGTTGTTCAATCATTGTCTCGCACATTGTCTGCAGGACCATTGCTCCTTATCTGATTACCATTAACCTTTCTGGGCTTCTAAGTAACCCATTTGCAGCACAATCTGTCAGATTCTAAGAATCTTAATGCTTTCATGGATTCAAGCTATTATCTCCCACAAGATCTTCTTTATTGTGGAGATCAGCTGTACAGTCCAGAGAGCAACTCCTAGTTTCAGGTGCTAAGGGTATACCATGACTCACCCATAGCAGGACATTTCAGTCCATATAAAATCTGTGACCTAATCACTAGATATTTCTGCTAGCCAATCCTATGAATTGATGCTAAAAATTGTTCTGTGATGTGCTCAAAATAATAGACCATAATGGAGGCATAGGTGCTTCCTTCACCTCCTCACCATATGTCTGTACTCCTGGTGCAGTCACTCAAGAGACTTTATAGTGGAAATATCATGCTCTCAAGGCTATTGTCACTGTAGTGGACCTTGTGACCAAGATAGCCCATTTTATTCCCTGCCGCACCATATCATCTCCCCATGAAACCACACAAGCTTTGCTGGAGCATGTTTTTTACCCCATTATGTGAAAACACATTATTTCAGATTGAGGCTCTCAATTTGCTTATCAATTCTAGCAGGAATTTCTTTGCCTACTTGGTAACAAGCCCCTCATCTTGACTGCCTACTATCTACAGATTGATGGCTATTTTCTGAATTCTCATCAGGATGATTGGCTGCCACTGTGTTTGGCTGAGTTCATGTACAATTTCTTGCTCTATGCCTCAACCTAACAGACTCCAGTATTTTCAAATTTTGGTTTTCATCTCCAGGTCTGTCCAAAGGCTTTGTTAGCAGCTACAGTCCTGATCCACCTCCTCCAGCACAACTAGTTGCCACTAAAGCAGCTTTATAAGTACTATATAGACCAACAAGAATGGGCAAGCTCTAACCTTATAGTAGTGGATAAGGTTGGGCTCTCAAGGTATGTCTACACAAGAAAGTTATTTTGAAATAACAGCTAATATTTTGAAATAACTTTCCTAGCATCTACACAAGCCAACCATTATTTCGAAATAGCGGAGGACTTATTTCAAAATTGGTAAACCTCATTCTATGAGGAATAGCACCTATTTTGAAATAGCAATTTTGAAATAGGCACTGTGTAGACAGGGAATAAGGGCTATTTCGAAATGGGGGCCTCCAGCTTTTCCCAGGGTGCCCTGGTGGCCACTCCAGACACAAGCAGGAAACTCCCCTTCTCTCTCCCCCTCCCAGAGCCGTTAAAAGGGTAGAGTCTGCCCACAGTCTTTTGTGGCTAGCAGCAGGCCTGCCAGACCAGAGCTACTCTGTTGCTGTCCCTGACCCAGGCCACAGCATGAGCCAGCAAGCCACTGACAGCAAGCCCTCCACTGCTGCCCAGGGCCAGTCTGCCAGCTCCCAGGAGCCTGTCAGGGGCTGGAGAAGCCAGGTGCCTTCCTGGTCCGGTGCGGAGATCATGTACCTAATTGACATTTGGGGCGATGCCGCCACCATCCATGATCTCCACACTACATTGAGGAACACACTAGATGGCTGTCAGCCTGGCCACCAAAGGCCACATCTGAACCCAGGAGCAGGTTCAGATGAAAATTAAGGAGCTGCAGCAGGCGTATGCTAGGGCCACAGGGGGCAGCTCCCAACCAGGGGCAGACCCAGAGAGACGTCCCTGTTTGCATGCCCTGGACCACATCCTGGGGGGGGGGAAGGACGGTCCGTGCCCCCCAGGTGGTCATTGATCCTGGGGCAGAGGACCCTGACCAGAGCATGGAAGGAGGAGGAGGAGGATGCCCAGGGGCCACTGGAGCCCCAAGGGAGTGTGCTGCACAGCCAGGACCCCCGAGCCATCCCAGCAGACCTGTCGCCGGTGTCGTCCAAGGCCAGTGAGGCAACAACATGTGAGTGTCATCACTGTCCTTATGCTCACACACGCACAGGTTGTTGCATAATCCATGGTCAGCAAGACCCACTTGAAAGTAGGAATAAAAGAGCCTCCCGAAAAGGGTTTATTTTCCGGAGAATCACGTCTAGACTGGCGCTTTTCTCCGGCTTATCCCCAAGCCGGAAAAAAGTGGCAGCCATGTTAATGCAAATGCCGCGGAGGATATTTAAATCCCCCGCGGATTTTGCTATTCCAAAGTGTCTAATCTGCATCCCTTTTCCGGAAAAGGGGTGCAGTGTAGACACAGCCATGGAGTTCAGCTAACCCTAATAAACCATCACTAAGGAACTATATTTCCTGACTGGAGGCCAAGTGATGACCATTTAACCCCTGTTGCAGCAGCAGTACAGTGGCTACTCAACATGTTCTATACCCAGAGTTACACCAGACATGCTTTCTAGTCCAGCCTTTGCTCCAGGCCATGCTTGCTCTGACTCTGGTCCTAACCCCCTACTTTCCTTAGACTACTGAATCTGACCATTGGTTTATTCCCAGTCAGGCCTGCAATTTTGCCTTTTGATTCTACTCTGTGCTCTAGATTGAACCATCTGTACTCCAATATGTGACACTGGGATTCAGACTTTTGACCTCTTTTGGACTTTGCATTAACTTATAGATAATTATTAAATGTAAACAGGCATTAACTATTCATGAAGAATTACACCTAACCTTATGGCAGGGCTGGGGAACCTAAGGCTTGTCTGGATCCAGCCTTCAAGGCTCAAGGTTTCCCCTCAGCACTGGGGAGCCCATGCTGGCGCTCCAGTCCCCTCCCCGCACTGTTCCCTTCATGGAGCTAGAGCACACAAAATCTACTACAGACTGATTTTTCTGTAGGTCAGCAGCCCACAACCCAAAAAGGTTCCCCATCCCTTCCTGTCGTATGGGAACGAGTTCTTCCAATTATAAAAAAGTCACTGTAATAAAGGTAAACTGAATGACAACCTGGTACTATCATGATATTCATATTTGAAATTAATAGATTAGTTAAATGGATTATATCAGTCTGATTACTGTTGCCTAGCATGTCAATATATCAGTATATTGTATTTATTTATTTCCATAGTAGAAGTACACTCATAGTAGAAGTACTAATAGTTTATGTACCTCTTTACTCTAATGAATCCACTGTTTTTTTCCCTAGGACAGTGCCATGATCAAAACTCCGTGGTGCATGGCTTTTTTTTTTTTTTTTTTTGCTTGTTTGTTTGATTTGGACACCCATCCCATAAAAGATAAGGCAGTATTATCTTTGTTTTACAGGTGAAGAAACTAAAGTGCACAGAAATGTAATGATGTCTTGCACATGGTAACAACTGGGATTCAAAGAAATCTAATTCCAAATTCTTGTAACCCTTCAACTATGCTTCGTCTCCTGTAGATAATTGTCACACAATTTAAACTATTTTTAATTTTTCCAGAGCTTCTCCGGTGACACTAATTTAATGGGGAATTGACAAAAGTGGCCAAAAGAGCTGTTGCAATTTTATGTGATCTCACAAAATATACTTTAGAGGCATGTATGCAGTCATATTCTATGCAGTTATGTTTTCTACAATGATCTTAGGGAAAATGTGAGCAATTACACTTAGGGAAAAGGTGAGAAAATTATTGTCTGCTGAGGAGCAGCCCAGTGTCAGTACAAGAGGATAAAGAAAGGACACATGCAGCAAGAGACAAATGCTGTCCAAGTCTCATACAGTATGTGGAATTATTTTTAACTTTGACACACAATTATGTTCAAATCTGCATCATACATTGCTGCTGCTATAGTGAAATGCTAAGAAGCTTACTGTAAGAGGAACTGTCCATCAGGACTATCTTAAGACCTACTCTCTTCTGATTCTCCTGTATATGCATACCAAAGGACAAAATAGCCACAAGAACAAGCCCTAAATGGAGATGCTGGGAGAAGTAGGGTAAAACAATCCACTGACTAACATTATATATTCATAATCCTTTGCTGCTGTGATTTGTTTTTGTGGCTATCTGATTATTTGGGAGCCACTGTGTTTCAGAAAAAAGAATATTAAACATCTTTGTTTACTGGAGTGATACTTCAGGAAATGCAGGAAAGGAATACACAGCTACTGAAGTTAGTTAGATGAAGGCTGACACTAATTAGAAATTAGGATGCTCAGATCCAATAACTTTTCAGAATCTATTGTGTACAGTAAAGCTATTGACAAGAAAATAAAGTTCTTAAT
Source organism: Pelodiscus sinensis (assembly GCF_052426305.1). Taxonomy (NCBI): domain Eukaryota; kingdom Metazoa; phylum Chordata; order Testudines; family Trionychidae; genus Pelodiscus; species Pelodiscus sinensis. The sequence goes on from NC_143053.1 coordinate 93,685,241, forward strand.
TGATTTTATGGGTAAAGGTAATCTGTGTTCTACAGGCAGATCCTCACTTCTCCAGGATAAACAAAATCTCTGCTGTGCCGGAATTAGAGAATGCTGTGCAGATGCATAGGGACTTGAGTTTTCCAAGAAAAATGCTCTGGTTTCAGTCCCATTTATGGATCTGCAGTTAATAATCACCCTTAAAACTTCAGTAACTCAGTGGGCATTGTGAGAATAGTTATTAAAGGGCTTTCCCCATTTTAGTGGTACCAGAGACTGTCATTCTTCAAGGCAGTCCCAAGAGCACCAATCCTTCTTTGCAGAGTATGTCTCACTCAAGAAGGTTTGAGCATGATGCTACAAAAAATCTGTCCTTTTTATCATTTTCTACAACCTGCCCTGAAATCCATTGAGAGCAAGAGATTTAGGAAAAAATATTTGAAATAAGGTTCAATATTCATTAAGGTTTTTAAGTACCTTTGCTATAAAATTTTGTTGAAGGCTACTTCTACCTTGGAGCTGGGCTGTGATTCCCAGCTTGCATAGAGTGTGTACTAACCAATCAAGCCAGTGCACTGAAAATAGGCATGTAGAAGGTGCAGCAATGCAATGGCAAGTTGCAGAAGAGGTTAGCTGCCCTAAATACAAATCTGCCCAGAACCAATAGGTACATAGTTAGGGCAGCTATCCTGTGCTGTTGTTCATCACTCCCCATGTTTCCACAAATTTTAGTGCCCCCATGTTAGGAAGTGTGACTGAATACTCTGATATCAGCTTCCTAGCTTTATAGATGCCTTGCCTGTTTGTGCCAAAGTGAGCTTTCTCCCCAATTAAGCCTCATTGTGTCCTAGTTCCTCTTCAGGTGGAGACTATGACTAATTGGTCTCTCTTGTCCATATTTACCCCTCCAGAACTAATGTGGGGTGAATGCCCTATCCCAGCCTCCCAAGTCTTCTGCTCTGACTACTTCTTTTAAAAAAATGCTTATCTGCCGCCTCCTCATGATATTGTAATCTCGAATAGATCCTCTACCATGATATTGCCTCCGTCCCTTATACATTCCTTGTATCTTCACCTAGAGACCTTCAATGGGCATGCCTTTCATTTTTCTCTGGTACAGCTCACTCTCCACAATCTATAGAAACTGGAGCAAGAAAGAGGAATGAGGATTTACTTACTTTCCCATCTTGCAGAAAAAAATACCGCATATCTTTTATGAGCATTGCAGTGTGAAACCACTACAACTACTCATACTACTGTAGCAGTCAGAATGTCAATTTGTGAATCTTAGATGTGTTCACTACATCAGTAAAACCAGAGTTGTCAACCTATACTACTAAATAAAAAGAGTGAGAAAAAGCACTTGCTTCCTGTGGTGGAAAAAAAATTAACTTAGTGTTTGAAAATAAGGGTGTGTAACTTGAAGTTCTCTCACTATCAAGCAGGTACATGTTTTCCCACAGGACCCTGCCTATGGGTATAGCTTGTGATGAATGGCACTAACTGTTCACTTAGCCCTAGTCTACACTAGGCAGTTATTTCAAAATAACTCCCCTTACTTCGAAATAACTAGCAGAGTATCCACACTACAAAGCCCATTATTTTGAAATAAGGGGCTGGTTATTTCAAAATAATAACTCCTGTTTTCCACAAGGAGTAACACTTATTTTGAAATAGTATTAATGTGGACACTCCACTGCTGCTATTTTGAAATAACTACTCCCCAAAGCCATTCAAAGTAAATTACACCTCTGTGCTTGGTGGGGATCTAAGTCAAGGTGGCGCGTCCACATTAAGGGAGCCTGCCTTGGATTAATTTTGAGGGTTCCCATAGGCTTATGTGGGACTATACTTAGGTATAGTCAATCTTCATTGATTTATCTTTGTCTTCCTAATATATTCATCAGTATAAGAAAAGACATTTTACCTCTTGCCTCCATCCTCCCTCTTATCTGTTGCACTTAGTTTTCTCATCACTAAACTTTACATACTATTAAAACTAACTACAGAACAGCCCTTTCCCACGCCACATATTATTCTGGCACAATGGAAGTTCCCTAACATATAATGAAAATAAGTATATTGAGAGATTTCTTGTAAAATACAGAATTCTGTTTGTGATATCATTATCTCCATTGTTATTTTAAATAAAGGGGTTTTTTTTATCAATGATGTGGCCATAATTCAATGTATTCTTTGTCATGTTCACATCAAAAAGCATACATGTAAACAATGATTCAGTCATAACACTGAAGAGGAGCCAGGGAAGGCAAAATACTTCTATTTGCATTGTCTTTATTGGTTTGTTATATTGGTGTGTCATTACTTGAAATATAACACACCACTAAAATCACTCTGCCTAAAAGACAAAAATGGATAAGTCACTGTAGATAACAGAACTGCTACAATTCTCTGTAATGGAAAACAGAGTGACATTGTATAGTGGGGAACAATGGGGCTGGGGGGGGGGGGAGGAAGCTGGGCAAAGGAAAAATAGAAATATCTATGAAGACCTGATCCTCTCAAATGGCTCAGATCCTCTGACAAGACTGTAAAGTTTAAAATACCTGACAATGTACCCCATTAGTCTATACTGTATTCATATTGCCTACTGGTTCCATGGAAATTCTGTATGATTTAGTGAAATCCAGCGTAGAGAACTGGAGAAAGTGGGCTGTTTAGGATCATGTTATCACCAACAGGTACATAAAGAAAGCATGCTTTCTGTTGCTGAGATATCTATTCTTCATGTCCTCAGAACAATACGCGTCTCATGCATGATGTCCAATAAAGGAGGAATTCTGCTATGGCATAAACTTCTAGCATGTTTTAGAACTGTGCCTGCCTTTCTATGGGAAAAAATGAAATACTGTCTTTCTCTGGGTTCAATGGCACTGAGGAAGACTAAAAGGGCATGTCTACACTAGCCCCCTAGTTCAAAATAGGGTGGCTAATGTAGGCATTCGAACTTGCAAATGAAGCCCGGGATTTAAATATCCCGGGTTTCATTTGCATGTTCCCAGGCGGCTCCATTTTTAAATCCTCTTAGTTCGAACTGACTGCCCGCGGCTACACGCGGCAGTCAGAAGTTAATCCGAACTAAATGCTTAGTTTGGATTAACTGTTACTCCTTCTGAAATGAGGTGTAACAGTTAATCCTAACTAAGGATTTAGTTCAGATTAAACAGTTAATCTGAACTAAGGACTTAGTTAGGAATAACTTCTGACCACCGCATGTAGACGCGAGCAGTCAGTTCAAATTAAGGGGATTTAAAAATGGCGCCTGCCCGGGAACATGCAAATGAAGCCTGGGATATGTAGCACAGAGTAGGTAGTTAGAATTAGGCTAATTCGAACTACCGTTACACCTTGTTCCACGAGGAGTAATGGTAGTTTGAATTAGAAATCCTAATTCGAACTACCTACTCCGTGCTGTGTGTAGCCATGGGCACGGAGTCCGAACTACCGGGGATTTAAAAATGGCGGCGCCCGGCAAGATGCAAATGAAGCCTGGGATATTTAAATCCCAGGCTTCATTTGCTACTTTGATTGACTACATTAACCACTCTAGTTCGAACTAGGGTGGTAGTGTAGACATACTCCCAGTCTTTTCTTTTTGCTAATGCAGTAACTCTGGAGATCAACATAAGCAGTTAACAGCACAAATTCTACTGAACAGCACTACCGGATTTAAAAAAAAAACTAATTGAACTGCAGCTTAATGAAGAACTCAGCTAGGAATGGACAAATGCAACAAAACAGCTTCATTTCATACAGAAAAGATAAGTTTATACATGTTTAAATTAACATTAAGTATGTAGCACATTAAAATTACACAGTAGGGACAGCAAGGTAGCCTCTAATTACATATTCAGCAGAAGATTCTGCATTTTGCAGATAAATATGATGATCATCATTTCCTAATAAATACTGTGTTCTTAGAGTACAATAAGAGAGGATAGTAGAAAGAAAATACCTAGATGTAGCTTGGAGTCAGGTTGTAGATAAATAGTATTATAAGGTTTTTTAGAAAATTTGTCTTAAGTCTTTTCATATAAATTTGTATTAAGCATTTTCATATAACTTGGTAAATTTTTTTATAATGTTTTTATCCTTAGGAATAATTAAGGTAAAGAAAATGTCTTTGTATTAGAAGTAGAATAGATCTCTACCCTTTTACATAATTGCATTGTTGAATGAATGAAGTATGAATGAATAAGGTATAGCAGGCAAGCACCTCAGAACAGCTACAACAGTTGGAGAGGGGAATAGGACCAGATCCAAGTACAATAATATCTTTTAAGTGGACCCACTGAGAAAGATCAGACATATTGAGGGCCTTGAGAGTCAGAAGCAAGCATCTTCTTTGGAAGCAAATTCAAAAACCCTCTTTGAAGATGAATGTGGCAGCATTGAGGACAACACCCAGAAGAAGGTGCCACAAATGACTGACACAGCTAAAGATGACAGATCTATATGAGAGGGAAGCTACTATAAATATAAAGTGTCTTGTAGGGGACCCTGGGTCTTATCTTGTCAACACTGGAGCATCGATCGGGCTTGGCAGAAGCCCGGCTCTAACTACAACAAGACTGTGTGTGTGTGTATGTGACAGACAGAGAGAGAGAGAGAAAGAGAGAGAGAGTGCATGAGTGTAATATATATCATATGCATATGACACAGTGTTGATTGACATATGTATTACCAATAAATGTGCTCTTTTGCCTTATCCCCCTACAAAAGATCCTGTACAGTTCTTTAAGCACAACCAGGTGCCCCTCCTTTGCTTAGTAACACTGAAAGGGGCATTCAGCTATTGAGAAAAGCAGACACCTATATTACTATAGAAATTCCCATCATGGCTATGGTGAACTGTTTATTGATAATAGTTAGAATCTGGTCAATAGGCTTTACATATATTAATAGCTCTTGCTTATTTATATCATAAGTACTGTAATCTTGCCAATTTTACTCATAGCTATGCCAGTGTCTTTGCTGTCCTTTCTCCATTCCTTCCATCTGTTGGTGTACATTCTTTTGATTAGGCCTGGGGAATAGTTTTTGCCTCCTGTCATCAGTTTCACATGTTGTGGGCCCTCTATCTCTTCGCAACTTGATGTGTTCCCTTTCTGCAACTTGGTTCTCTGGCCAGGTCAGAATATAGTTCCTTCACCCCCGCTTCTGGAGTATCAAATTCCCATCAGACAAGCAGTCTGGATACCACCTCTAACAATCTTCTGTTCCACCTATAGGTCCTGGGCCACTTTGAAGTGGTTGTTAGGTGAACCCAGACACACACACAACTCCAGGCTCAAGCCTAGGCCATCCAAGTAGGCTCAGTCTCAGTCCCAGTTCATGTCTGTTTTTCCTACCCCACCACTCTTTCTTCTTCTCTAACTGTGTGTGCATTTACTACCAGAGCTTCTTCTGCTCCCTATGTCTAATTCACCCCACCTGCCCCCGCACACCAGAGAAGGAACCTAGAGCTTACTCTCTTCCTGGACATCCTCCTTGCCAACTCCCTGTCCCTATAGATAGAGGGTAGTTATTGCCCCCTTACATGCAGCATCCTTCTTGCTCTTACTTCCTGACTTTAGGATACTACTCCACCTCCTTTCCCAGCAGGGCATCATCTGCAGTTAGGCCTGATCAAACCCTGGCTCCCCTCCTGGTTCAGCATCTAAGGTTCATTGGTTCCCATTAAGCACTCCAGGCATAGGCACTGACTCCATGTATTCTGGGGCTGGAGCAGCCACAGGGAAAAATTTGTGGGTGCCCAGCACCCACTAGCAGCCAAGTTCTCCCTGATGGTGACCCCTCTCCCACACACCTCTCGCCCGCTGATGGCCTTGCTGACCAACTCCTTCCCCCATCTTGCAGGCTGTGTCTAGACTGGCCAGTTTTTCCAGAAAATCGGCCACTTTTCCTGAAAAACTTGCCAGCTGTCTACACTGGCTGCTTGAATTTCCGCAAAAGCACTGACGATCTCATGTACGATTGTCAGTGTTCTTGCGGAAATACTATTCTGCTCCCGTTTGGGCAAAAGTCCTTTTGCGCAAAACTTTTGCACAAAAGGGCCAGTGTAGACAGCTCAGATTTGTTTTCCACAAAAAAGCCCTGGTCACAAAAATGGCGATTGAGGCTTTTTTGCGGAAAAGCGTGTCTAGATTGGCACAGACGCTTTTCCGCAAAAAGTGCTTTTGCGGAAAAGCATCCGTGCCAATCTAGATGCTCTGTTCCGAAAATGCTTTTAACGGAAAACTTTTCCGTTAAAAGCATTTCCGGAAAATCATGCCAGTCTAGACGTAGCCTCAGTGTTTCTGGAGCACCATGAACAATTGATTTGTGGCATTCAAGGAGCTCTGGGAGGGAGAAGAAGAAGGGGACAGGTTATCCTTGGGGGAGGAGATGGGGAAAGGACAGAACTTGGGGGAAGGGGTGGAATGGGGGCAGGGAATGGGCCAGAGGGAGAGGTCAAGCACCCCCTACCAAGAAGGGAATTAAATACCTATGTGATGGGTTGGTCTTGCTATACCCTACCCCAGAAAAATGTCATAGATAAGCTCTTCAGGAAGCTCTGGAAGGGCAAGAAAGCTCTGAAAGGGCAATCCAGGGCAAGGAAGGTCTACAAATGGAGCTGCAAAGCACAGCAACAGTTAGTGTATGGCAGATCAAGCAGTGCAGACTATGAGGCTGGCTGGGGAAGCTGTCTCCAAGAAGGAAAGCCCTAGAAGCAGCTCTCCCTATGAGTGGGGAATAAACTGAGGGGAAACCAGCTTTGTGTGGGGAGCTTGAAACTGATAAGCTGTGATAAGGCACTGAACTATGGGCAAGGAAGTTGTCTCCAGAAGGGGAATCCCTGGAGGCATCACTCTCTCCAAGTGGGGAAACAGAATGAGAGGCACTAAACATGATAACACCAAGATGTGCCCTTGTTAAAGTTATACCCCAGGGTGGGTTTGTATTTCGTTCAGGGTGTGATTTGTCTGGAGGGCTAAGTAGCTGAAGAAGGCCTTTTAACTCATGGAGTACAGGCACATGCACTCGGCCAGATTGGGGCACTAGTGAGAGGTGAATGCCACCCCATTACAGGCTACTAGTTGGTTTGAGCGCTACAGCAATACAAAAAAGGCCCAGTCCTGTCATACCTGAATGGTTAATGGGTCAACTCATGTATACAGTACACATCTTCAGATGGCTCTGAAGTATAAGGATATGTTATTGCAACTGTTCTCAGTTTTGCTCTTTATATTACATGAGCCTACAGACGATCTTTTATGACAGACTAAGGGAAGATTTTTTTTTCTCTTCACATATATGGAAGCTTCAGAACTGCATTTCTGGAATTGCAGCTGTCTCTTTGATCTTCAACATTTTGACAAGTGCTTTCATGGTCTTTATTACCGTAAGTCAACCTTAGCATTACCTTTTTCTTCAAAGTTATAAAACTTTCACGAAGAAAAAAAAAGACAGCCCACTTTTCAAATATGCCACAAAAGACAAAAAGCTAGGAAAATCATTATAAATATTTACACTAGAAAATCCAAAGGGAGGCATTATTGCACTTGGATGAGAACCAGTGGTATCATCCAAATGCTCTTTTCTCTTAGAAAGATGGATGATATTCTCACACAAAAAGGTTACCAGAAGGTGAAAACCTCAAACTTCACTAAAAGGAAGATGCAAACACAGTCCTCTTTTACAGCTCAGAGAAAATGAAAAGCTTTCATGACTCAACACATGTTGCATTTTCTCAAATAATTGCACAAGTACACTTAATAAAATTTGCATTTAGTCCTCCTGAGACTTGTAGTTCTATGTAGACACACAGAGATTAATTTTTACATATACATGCAATAATTATTCTTTTGCCCAGGTCAATGTCTGCACTTAGTTATTCCCTGAACCAGAAATGTCAAGCAAGAATGCTGTAAATAATTAAATCAAGTTTTATGGCTACTATTTTCAAAAGCCTTACATCTCTTAGGGTATATCCACACTGCACAGCTATTCTGAAATTGCTTATTTCAAAATAGCACATCTACACAACAGGGAAGCCTCAAAAGTAGTCTGAGGCAGGCTTCCCTATGGGAAACGTGCTATCTTTATTTAGAGCCCCAGGAGGCACTGGGGAGAAATAGCTTAGAATGGTACTGGTGAGGGGCTATTTTGAAATAGCAATACTGGAGCATCTACACATGCCTTATTTCAAAATAGCTAATTCGGAATAGGTGTCATTCCTCGTAGAATGAGGTTTACACATTTGAGAATAAGCTGTCCATTATTTCGAAGTTATTTCAAAATAATAGAATGGCTGTATAGACACTCGCATTGTTATTTCGAAATACCGCTAGTTATCTTGAAATAATGGTGCAATGTAGACGTACCCTTTGTTACTAAGTGTCATTCGTTTACCTGACTTAGCCATTGTTCCACACACAGCACACTCAGCCACCCCTGGTAAATTTTCCCCAGGATGAACACTCATCAGGCTATTGATGCCACCTTCACTGCAATGTGCCCTTTAAATTTCCTGAGACTAAGGCCTTGTCTACATTGGCACATTTTGTCACCAAAAACAGCCTTTGGGGGATAAAACAGCAAGAGTGTTTTTACTGCAATGTGATTTTTGTTGGGAAAAACACACTATTTTGGTTATAAAAATCTTCTAGCCCTGTAAGAGACTTTTTTCTTCCCCCCTCCCTTTATTGTTGACAAAGAGCCAGTGTGAACTCTGCTGTTTGTTTTGTGGAGAGAACTGTCTTCCGCCAGTACCCCACAATGCCTGCCCTGAGGGCTGTGCTCAGTGTTTTGTGATCTCTGCTGACCAGCAGGGTATGCACCCTTCCCATTTCAAAGCTCCAGGAAGTATCTGAAAGCTAAGTGAGCTGCTCCCTTTGGGGAACAAAGAACAAATCACTAGAATGCTCCTGCTTTGCCCTACACTAGCAACACATTGGCAGTCAGGCTGATGCTGCAGGGGGAAGGCTAAAAAGTGCTATGTTGCTTTGACATTCCTTATCACAGAGAGCTCACAGAGCTATGAGGGAATCCCAAAAGTGCAAGGATCAACCGCGCTTTCCCACAACATTGCACTGTGGGATGCTTACTCACATTGCTTAGCTCAGCTCTGTCTGTCGTCAGGATGCTAGCAACGTGGCCATGAAATGTTGACAATAGGAGGCAGAAAAAAACAGTTTGACTGTATTTCACTTTTAGTGACTTTTGCATGTGAACAGCACTTTTATGACCAAACCTTTCCAGTGTAGACAGTCTATGCAAAGACAAGGCACATCTCTAGACATAACTCTTAAGATGGAAATTTCATGTCTAGAACCCCCTTCTGTGACCTTATATCAAGCTCCAACTGCCTAGTCTGGAGACCAGTGATGATTCCTCAGACTTTCCTGCAGTCTAAGCTTATCTTTTCTTTAGAAATCCAGCTCAAGGGGGCTCAGGAGACATGAGTGGTGAAACAAACAGATTTTGCATACGATTCTAAGCACCATTACTCTGTACAAGAGAGATATAGATATAGACAAAATAATAAATGCATTTGCACATATTTCCTTGCCACAATTTCCTCACGAGTGTGAAGACTTCTTTGGACTTTAGCAGAGTCTTCCACACAATTCAGAATCTCTTTCTAGACATACTTTCTCATCCAGAACATGGAAGATTTGGTCTGGTTTGCCCTGATCTTGTCTGAGTGTATTTTAACTATTCATTCAGTCTTCTGTCTGTCTGCCCCTTCTCCCTTTCTAAAAATAGCTGCTGAGTGACTCTCTCTTTTATAGTCTTCCACTCCCTTTCCTAGGTGACACCCTGATTAGCTTCACCAGGGGATCAAAACTCCCTGCCAGGTGATTAGTTAGCTTATTTAATTAATTAATTTGTTTATTATTAGCTTAAACAGAGGACTATCAAGGTTTAATAATTCTCTTTTTTTAACCCTGTGACACTACTACGTAGCTTTCTAACATGGAGGTAAAATGGAGAAGGAAAATAAATCCCACATTCAAAATGGACTCTTCAGTCAGAGATACAAATAAAGGATCCCAAATATCAAACAGAATTCTTACATTGTATGAAAACAGGTTTAGGAAATCATCGCAGACACTTTTTAAGTGTTTATCCTCTCCAGGTATAAACCAATATTAGCCAAGATAGGCACTGCTTCAGAGCAAAGAGTAGGGGTGGGCAATACGCTGGAGATGGTTCACCGGGCCAGCTGAAGCCTTAAGCAGCCATACCTGAGGAGGAAAAGATAAATAAAGCACCAACTTCCTATAGCCCAAACAGAATAACGTAAGAACCCACAAAGACCCCAACCCTCTGTCCTTGGTTGTAGCTCCAGACACACATGGTTACCCAGTCCTTTGTTCTCCATCTGGTCAAATCTGGCTGGCTTCCTCCAGAGGTTGAGCCCCTTTGATTGTTAGTTGCTAGGTACCAAAAGGTCAGACCAATAGTCTTTTGGGACCAGGCTCACACAGCTAGGTGAATCATGCCTGTATCTGTGGGCCACTGCAAAGAGCAAACAACCTTCTCCTCCCACCTAGTTAACCAGACACTACATATTAAAAAGTGAGGCACACAGAATGTTCCCACGAAGTATTATGAAAAATTCCCATTCTGTAACAGAGTACTGGTTGAGGTCCCAAGTTTAACATCCCCCCCAAAAGCCACAGATATAGGTGTACATCAGGGAAAGCCTTCATATTGCTTCTCTCCTCTTCCATCAAACTCAGCATTTTCCTTACTTTTACCTGTTCCTCCCAATTGTTTATCCTGCCAATTACGGAGCCAATTTTTTCATTAAACCATAAATTAGCACCAAGTGCCAGAAATCCCCACTAGAAACAGCATGGTATCACCAATTAAGCCCACACCAATCCCTGTGCTGCAGCATCTTCACTGGTCAGGGTGATGCAACTACCTATCACAATGAGGCAGAGACTTTACATGTTCTGCTTAATTCTCTGATTAGTAAAATACACCGTGTGTGGAGGCCGGGTTTCAATGACTGTAATAAATCAATAGTCTAGGTAAATGATTTTGTTGCCTGATTATCCTTACAGGCAACATTTCCCCCACTTCAACTTTAATACAGAAGTTCTACATTTTCTTTTTCTCTATATTAAGTCTTTTACTCAAGAACTTGTCTTGTATTTCAGGCAAAGAAAAATATTGTAAAGCTGCTCTCATCTTCCCCATTCTTAAGTGAAAAATGGCTTTCCTGCCAACACAATTCAAACAAGAATGAAATTAATGGCATTGTTCAATGTGCCCCATGCACAAAGGCCTACATACTATGACACTTTATAAAGCTACACAAAACATAGCTCTTTTTCTCATTTGTTTTAATCCGTTGTGGAATCACTGCAAAGGCTGTAAATGACTGTATGAAATGGGAACTCCTCAACCTGTGCACAGAGGGAATGCCCAGTGTGTCACAATGCCACCAGCTTTTATTACTGCCAGTCAAGTCTACTAAGCTTAGAAGTCTAGCCTAAAGACTGGAAAATAATTAGAATTGGGCCTATAACAACCCCCCAGTCAAAGTATCTTTTCACATGAAAGGAGTTTGGATGTAAAGGTGAATTTTATGGTGTGCTCTTGTCTTTAGAATGCAGCCATACAAAGCCTCTGTCTACAAACATCCATCAGTTTTTAGGTGTGAACTTCATGGCTCAGGAGCATCACTAAAAATGCTTCTTTAATATGCATGAACTTAACAATATATTAATTTCTCAGAATCAAATCAGTTCATTTCCTCTGCCAATTCTAGAAGTCAAAAGTCAACATGAAAAGAGTGACCCCAGGAACCAAACTCTGCCAATGTAAGTATCCATTTATCTCCATCCCTCTGAGGCTTTTCTATTCCAACTATCACCATAGTGCCAAAGCACTAAAGTCAGTGGAAAAGATGTAAAGTGTTCTAAATAACATTCCATCCATGAAAAGAAAAATGCACTGAGGGCAGTCATGGGTTTGGCTTTGCTAAAATAATTGTTCGATTTGGATCTGATTGCACCAGGTCAGGAAATTTCGGTCAAAATTTATTTTGATAGGAAATGCACTTTCCACAAAACATGAAAATGATGCCAAAAAATATTGATTTTCCATTAGAAAAACTGAAATGACGGCTTCCCTGCTGCTTGCCTGGAAGGTTCTACCAGTTTTCATCTAAATGTTCCACCAAGAAGTTTGATTTTTTTCCAGCAATAATTGGAGCAACAAAGTTCAGTTAAAAACCAAAATATTTCAGTTAATCTCAGCTGACTTATGGGAGATGGGATTCAAGTGTCTCATGCTCCCATTTGTCCTCTGCAGGAGGGTCAGGGTTGCAGGAGACACTGAAAGCCACAGTACAGGCTTTGCAAGAGTTAGAGCACCACAGAGAAAAAACTGAGGATGCTATGAATGAACAAGACAGCCTGTATCTCCTACTGGGACTTTTGAAGTAGGAAAGTTATTTGGGGCCTAGTTTCAGCAGATGCAGAGCAGGTGGCACAGGGATCCCTTAGATTGTGTTTTTGAGGAGTAGGGTATATGATGGGGTGTTTGTCTCATACCATCCCTGAAAGTCTTAAGGAAGCAGAGAATGGGCCAAATGGTGTGATAGACCATGCATGAAGGGATTAATCCCTAAATGAAAGATGAGGCTTAGTTGGGCAGGTCTGCGCTGGGCGAGTGTGAGACAAGGAGTATGTAGTGAAAAAGTGGATATAGTGTTGAACTTTGTAGGCATCCTTTGTTCATTAGAAGGGGAGAGAGGGAACCCAGAGAATTAGAAGACCCCCTCGAAGCTGGCCCTAAAGGAAGCATGTAGCCAGAGAAGCTGAAGGTTGAGAAATCTATGGGAGGCAGAGTCGGAAGTAACTGAAGAAGAGAACAGCGAGACTGGAGATCGAGCAGACGTTGTTGTAGGATGTGTGGGCTGGAACTTGGAGTAGCAAGTGGGCCTGCATGGTTGCCAGCTATTGCAGAAAATACTTTTGTTTCTAATGTACAGTACAAACCAAGTTTTTTCACCTACTGAGTGAGAATTGCAATGAAATTGGACTATGGCTGTGTCTACACGACAGGGAAAAGTCAGAAAAAGATACGCAAATTGCAAACCACAATTTGCATATCTTTTTCCACTTTTCTTCCACAAGAGGCTTTCTGACATTTGGCATGTCTACATGGGACCAAATGTTGGGAAAAAAAAACCCTCTTTGGAACGTCCCTTCTTCCTCATAGAACAAGGTTCATAGGATGCTGAAAAAACATGTCTGCTTTTCAAAAAAAAATTTCGGAAAAGCAGACGCATTCCTTGGACGCAGCAGAGCTTATTTTATTACCTTCTCTCTGGGTTTCTGAGAAGACAGGGCAGTCCAAATACTTCTGGAAAAATAATATAAAAATAAATGAAATGGAAGAACAGAATGTTTTATGGAAAAACCTGTGGGAAAGGACCAACGATACATTGGAAATATCATGACTTATCAATTGGCATAGAGATTGGATACAGAGTTCTCTGTAAGCTTTGCGCTTATGGGGCCACTCAGTAGAAATTCAACTGCTGTTCAGCTAATTAGCAGAGTTCCCACAGCTAGATACTTTTCTACTGGTGGTGCATATTTACAAGTCTTGTCAAACATTAAAAATTATTCCACACACGAATGGAAAAACATTTCTGGGATATCATTTCTTAGTACTTGAGGCAAGTATCAAAGAGTATTCACTCACCATGGATCATACATCCTCTTGGTTGTTCTGGGAATAGCTTTCTGATAGATCTAAAGTCACCCTTGCAGTCTCTCCTCCAACTGTCTTCTATTTCATTTTTTCTTCTCTCACACTCTTTTGCTCCAGCTTTCTCCTGGGGACTCAGCCCTCCAACCAGGTCACTGCGAGGTTTCCCTTTCTAAAGTACAGAGTTTCACTGGACTTGCTGTAAAGGTAATAAATACTACCTTGTCAATGGCTGGCACAGGAACATAGCAAAATTGCTTGATTCAGTAGTATTATATATTCCTAGCAAACTCTATGGGGTTTTTTAAATAAATGAACCACAAATAATGATATATCTTGGTGTATTTATTACACTTTTAATTGTATTTTGTTTGTTTATAATTAAGCTATAATAAATTAAGAGAAAATAATTAAAATTAACTATTAATTTTCATGGACCAAAGTTGACATTCTACAGATGTAATTTGCAAGTCTAATGAAAGCTTCCTTTCCTTCCTTCCCCTCCCTCTGGATTCTGTCTTATTTACAAGTGTCTTGGTTGAATTAATAAACAAACAATCACTGAAATCTTTCACTTTAATTAGCATAAGGTGGCATTTGTATAGCAATGTTTAGCCAAGAGATCGGAGTTGCTGACAGATGGAGGATTAACATTGAAACAATGATCTGAATAAATACATAGTATTTCTAACCAAATTTACTAAACACACAAGGGATGACATCTTTTTAGATAAGGCTCTTGCATTTCAGCTGAGATAATACAACCCTGCTGTTTGGACTGTGATAAATTGCTCAGAGGGTGTCTGCTGGGACATAAAACAACAAGATATTATTCTTAACCTCAGAACTGTCAAGCCTTATTATTTTTGAAGAGGATTGACAGCTTTGGGACCAAAAAGAGAAAGTGAGAAACATTCTGCAGGTGCCTTTTTTAATTTAATTTTATTTTCAGGTAGTCACACAGAGGGCACTAAATTTCAGCCACCTTTATTTTCTGAAGAATAAATACAAGTAAGGGGAATCAATCATGGAAACCAATGCCTTTCATTATTAGAATCTTAGAGTAACAAAAATGAGTCGCCATAAGGCAAAGGGAATAGCTAATTCATTACAACCTTCCACTATAGCCTGGTATAAATCTATACAAAATCTATACCTCCCAGGACTGCAAAGTTGTCACTATATTATATGCTTAAGATGCTATATGAAGACAATGAAGGTACTTATGGATCCATTTCCTTCAAAAGCACAGGAACCCATTACACAAATATAAAATATGTCATAATATCATACAAAGTGTTCATGTGAAGTGGGGAGCTCATTTGGCTTCACACCCTATCTATTAAAACATGGCTTGCAGACACTAAATCCTGGTCACAGCTGTTTCTCTGCAGTGAGCATATCTGCCTTTTTCTTCATATTATAGTAGTCCGTGCCCCAGCTTTTTAACAGTCTTTTGCTTCTTTCCAGGTTTGCTGACTTCTGGCTAGTGTCACAGTGGTATGGAAGCTGAAGTTCCTTGTACAGTTTGTTATGTGCCAAGAAATGAAATGCCTTTGAGTTTATTAGGAGCTGGGCAAAAGAGAGGAGCTAACAAAGCAGTGTGGGCTTCTGATAGACTCTTCACAGGCAATGAGGAAAGTGGAGAGGGGAGGAGGATGGGAAGCTAAGCCTTTGTCATATCGTACAGAGCTAGGAAGTGTAGGAAGTTTGTATATGGGAGGGAATCCATGGGCCTAAATGCAGATTAGCAAAAAGGTAATGAGGGCCGTACTGAGTGTTTGCATGGTCAGAAAAGAGTCAGAACTATATTGGGGGATAAGAGACATCTGTGAGTCCTCATTTCAATCTGATAGACATTTCAGCTGATGAGGAAAGCTAAATTCCATGAGTCATTCACTGAGGGTACATCTAGACTATAGGCTTTTGTCGACAGAGGCTTTGTCGACAGATACTTTCGACAAAGAGCATCTAGACTACATCCAGTTCTGTCGACAAAGCAAGTCGCTTTGTCGACATGAGTGTGTAGACACAAAGGACAGTGTAGATGCAATAATGCCTTCTGTCAACAGAATTCTGTTGACAAAAGGCATTATTCCTCATAGAATGAGGTTTACTGCCGTTGACAAAACTGCCAAGTTCTGTCGACGTTATGTCAACAGAACTGGACAGTAGTGTAGACGCAGGTATAGTCCACTTTTGTCGACAAAACCCTGTAGTCTAGGCACACCCTGAAATTTCCTATCAAAACAGGAAAGTTCAGGTAAAGAATTTCATTCCCTAAGGTTTAAACAGTACATTCTAGAAGGCTTCTTCAGATATTTAATTAGATAAGCTCAAGTTGTTTGCTGCTGCTTTGTGTTGAGCCGAGTAATTAATCCTGAACTTTGTTAATGGAGGTGGTTGCCAAAGGGGAGTGCCCGTATATTTCCACTTGCCTTTCTCCAGCGCCTCATTTCTAGAATATGTTTGGTGAAGATAAGTAGACTCTGGAGAATGCTGGTACCTCTCCTTCAGTCATCACTAAAGATATACTGAAGACCAAACCCAGCTCTTCTCCTTAATGGGTTGAAGTTTTCTATTGGTGCAAAAAGGGAGAGATCCCATTTTCACTCCTCTTCAATGAAAGACACATATAATCCCATGTCCAGCATTTGACTGTAACCAGCTATGGATTTACAAAGCTTTAACTCCCACCTGCTCTGGTTACTTTTATGATTTCTCCTTGTAGCTCTCCCTTGTCTTGGAGAATCTCAACCTTTTTTGCTGCTCATTTGAAGCTAATGAAATGCATATGGTCTTGTTACCCAAGTATAGTTCTGCACCTCTCTCGGGCACAAGTGGACTCTAAAGTATTAAGCTGATCATATATGTTGAGTTTAACTCACTGAAGTCACTGTTTTTAGTATTATTAATGGTATATTGTATATTACACTCTACAGTTCACAAATATGTCAGCCATCTCATGGTCATACAATCTATCATGGAGCAACCACCCTTACCCCCAAAAAACTGCAGAACAAAACTTCAAAAGTGTGAAGATATCACTGTGGAGAAACAAATTCAGTGGGAAAAGATGAAGCCAGGGTTTGAGGAGGAGGTGAAATGGTTGGAGCAGAAGAGAGCTTTATCAACAGCAACTTGTCTAAATAGTAGAGTGCGAAAAGGTGACATCTGTGAAATAATCATAGTCCAAGGTAAACAAGTCCTCAATTCTACAACTTCTTAGTTGGGGCAGACATTTCTCATACTCAGATTCACTAGCCTCTGTTTGTCAGAATGGCAAAAGATGGATCGCTTGTTGATTACCAGTTCTGTTCACTCCCTCCGGGGCATTTGGCATTGGCACTTTTGGAAGACAGGATAATGAGCTAGATGGACCTTTGGTCTGACTCAGTATGGAACTTTTTATGTTCTTATTCAGCTAGTCAGTCATGGGTTTACCAACTCAGATGATTTCTCATTATTTCAAGTGGTCAGGCTGCACCAAAAAAAACCAAAACAAACAAACAAACAAAAAACCCAACAACAAAAATCCTCATGCACCACACCACTATTTTCTATTAAACAGGAATACTAGGAAATACTAAGGGTTTCAGATACACATGGCTACCTAACTAGACTACTGAGAGGCACTGTCAGGACATTTTGTCACACATTTAACAATTGTCCTATGGTTCCCCGCAGAGCCATCCCCAGGGTAAGGCAAATTGGGATGACCACTCCAGGCCACATGCTTTGGGGGGCCCTTTGAGCTGCCATGATTGGCTGGCACAGTCAGCCTCAGAAGTAATAGATCAGTTCCAGAAGTGACATTCATCAATTCCACCCAGGCCCTGCTTGCTCTTAGGGATTGCCCCGGTCCCTTATGTTCCCCACCACTGTGTTACCACTGGAAGCTTACTTGTTAATAATAATGCAGTTGGATTAGATACTTCATGAAAGGTTTGGGATGGTGGAAAGAGGACAAAGTTTGGGAGAAGACCTTTTATGGCAATTTCCCATAGTAACCAACTGTGATCCCCATGTTAAAAAACCAAAAAACTGCAAACTTCTTTCTACAAAACGGACTACAAAGCATACACTTTTCACCCCCTTCCTTCCACACATCACTTCTGGAGTAACAGTGTGATCTTTTCCCAGTGAAGTCAATGATGACATACGAAGTTAGATAACTATGCTTCTGAGGGTGGAATGGAGAACTTCACAGAAGCATTTTGGTTATCAGTGGCTTATATCACAGGTTTAGAAGATTTCCTTTTCACTGTGTCCTGGCCCAGACTCCTTTCATGTCATCCCACTGCAAAGAAATGGAGGTGGCTGTACTGAATTGCAAGGTACTGCATCCAAGAACACAAGTTATAACTACAAGATAAGCAACTGTCTTGGAAAGAAGTGACTCAGAGAAAGACCTATGGGTCATAGTAGATAATTGCCTCAGCTTGAGCTTTCAGTGCAGTGCTGTGACAAAGAACTGACATGATCTTTAGATATATAAAAAGGGAAAATCAAATACAAGTAGGGAAGTGTTCTTACCACTGTACACAACATTTATGAGACTGTTATTAGAATAGCATTTTCAGTTTTTGTGTTCACACTTCAACAAGGATGTGGGCATAATGGTGAGAATTCATAGGAGGGACACAAAAATGATCTAGGTATAGAAAATAAGAGAACATTGAGAGGTGACGTGATCACGAAGCCTAGCTACTTACATACGGTAAATGTGTCTGATAGCATGAGCCTTTTCAGTTTTGCTGATGAATAACAAGATTCAGTGGCAGATAGTAAAGTTAAGTCAATTCAGCTTTGAAACAAGATGCAATTTCCTAGCTGTGAATGTAATTCAGTATTGGAAGAATTTATCATATTCACCATTACTTTAAAATGACATTAGGTAGCTTTAAAAACAAACATGCTTTAATCTAGCTTTAGATAGAATTTTTGCAGGCTGTGTGTATTTTGGAAACAGGAGGTTGGACATTGAGTGGTCCCTTCTGGCCTTGAAATATGTGAACTAAGAGATTCCCCTGTTTATTCCTTCTTTCATGGACCATGAGTAGAAATAGGAGTGCCTAAGTTGACATTGACAGCTTTTCATTAAAACAATGACTCAAATGAATCCTCATGCTTCAGATTTCAACTGATTGACTGTAGGGATCAGAAAGAATCTTCCTTCTGTCTTAAGCTATGAAACCATTAAGAAACATTTTGTGACTGGAACAGAATTTCCAGTTGAGAGAAGCTATAGATTTAGCTGTAACTTTCCCATTTCTGCACATCTAGTGTAAGATACAGCACTGTGGGCCTGATGCAATGGGCATCTTTCTATTGACTTTGAATAATTTTAGATAGAGAGTTTCAAAGTTAGGTCATGGACCCTCCTGGATATGCTGTTGGTGGATCATGATATGTTTTGTTTATCCAAGCATCCATAGGCATGGAGCCTTGCAGATCCCATTGGCTGCAGCTCAACATTTCCAGCCAAGGAGAACTGTGAGCCTTAGCATGGGCTGGGTCTCTGTTTCCCACAGCTCCCCCTGGCTGGAAACAATGAGCCACAGACGATGGAAGCTGTGATGCTCTGTGCCTATGGATGCTTAGATAAACAAACATATCGTGGCCTGCCAGTGGCTTACCCAGTCAGACCTGTGACTTAAGTTTGAAAACCCTTGTTTTAGGTAATATTACATCCATGTAAACTAAACTAATCTCATAAGGGTATTGATGTGTAGTTAATTAATGTTCATGAATCACTTTGAGGCACCCACAAATGAGAGCCAAACCAAGTTTTTTCAGCAGTGCAGAGACACTTTTAGTAGCTTTGAAGCCAGAGATTTTGAGAGAGTCAAATATTAGCAATAGCCAAAAAGTCAGAAGGGAAAATAGATACACAATATTTTTCTGAAGAGCAAATTAATTCCTACAGATGAAAGAAGATTTCTGTTTCAGCTTCACAATTTTTAATTTGATCTTGAATCAGAGTGAAAAAGCTTATTATTCATTTCTGCAGACATCAGAGTAATTTATAAACTCTTTTTCAACCTTCAAAACAAGAAGCATGAGAATTAAAATAGGACTATTCAGCATCTAAAAGTAATGGGAATCATTCAATTGCATTATAATTGTGATAATTAAATAATCTGTTGCTCCAACCTCAATTTAAATAAGGTTACTTCTTTATGTGTCTGGTGGGGAGTTGTGTGACTTCCTCAGTCCTTTCATAAAAGAAACCTGACATTATTAGGTGAAGCTTGGTGATAATAAATACCTGTCATGTCATTCCTATTGAGTGCATGGAGAAATAAAAATTCATAGCAATTGATCTCCCTGTGTAGCCATGGATCTAGATGCCCTTTCAAATATTCATAAAGATCTTAAAAGAGTCCCTGTAGGCTCCATATGTCTGTATATTTATATATCCTTCCCGTCTTCAAGAAAATTGTCAAACAAAAGGGACATTTGCAACTAGATATTATTGACTCTGTCTGCCTGGTACATTTCTGAATTCCCATGCTGCATTCATTCTATTGTGAGACAGCAAGTAGAAAAGTTGAACAAGCTAAAGAAATGTTTATGAATGTCATGTCTACTCTTGAAAGTTGTTTGTTACAGTTAAGGGATTAAACACTGTCATAAGAGGAAGAAAGAAAAGAACAGAGGTTTTCATAGAATCATAGAATAATAGAATTATAGAACTGGAAGGGACCTCAAGAAGTCATCACATCCAGTCCCCCACCCTCAGGGCAGGACAAAGCACTGTCTAGATCATCCCTGACAGGTGTCTGTCTAACCTGCTCTTAAATATCTCCAGTGATGGAGATTTCACAACCCCCCTAGGCAATTTATTCCAATGTTTAAGCACCCTGATGGGAAGTTTTTCCTAATGTCCAACCTAAATCTCTCTTGCTGCAATGTAAGCCCATTGCTTCTTATCATATTCTCAGAGGCCAAGGAGAACAAATTTTCTCCCTCCTCCTTGTAACACCCTATTGAATTGGGAGTTCAGGGATCCAGAATATAGATTAAAAAGGTGCAAAATTTTCAAGAGCGGGTTCAGAGTCAGGCTCCAAATTCCATAGTTAAGCATCCAAATAAGAATCTTGATTTTCAACCATGCTGTCTCCCTAGAACTTCTCATTAATATCAGTGTGAGGTCTTGATGTAAATCAAGTATACCTGTACAGTAGCACAGTATTGTGGGTGTTGCTCATGAAAGCTCATGATATTATCTATCTATATGGGACTACAGCTGGTCCACGAGTTGTGAACGGTTGAGTTACCACCATTCACATTTACGACCAAAGCTCCCATGGAGCAGTCATAAAAGCGGCCCCCAAGTTACGATTGTGACCTGCGCTTACGAACAGCACGGTCATTATGTAACTCAATGGGATTTGAGTTACGAACAGATCGAGTTACAGCCAAGTGTTTGATCTGTAACTTGTTCGTAACTTGGGGAGAGGCTATACTCATTTTTAAAGTGACAGACTAACAGTTTCCCCTCTGAGACTTTATTAATTAGCATTAAAGTTAATAATGTATTATGACACATTTAGATTTCAGTAGGATCTCACACCTAACTTGTCCTTCTGCTACTATTAAATTGATCTTTTTTTTCCTCTTGTGTAGTGAAGGGTATGCATGGAGAGGCATGCTGTGGCTCACCACCCTAGCAACAGCCTGGGGGAGGCCAAGGGGAGGGGGGTGAGCTCGGCATGTGGACTGGAGAGGTGCAGGCATGTGACAAACAAAGCCATATATGGAAAGGTTGAATCTGATTGGTTTAGAAGTTTGTGTTATGTAACCTGTAACCATGTGCTATAAAACAGCAAGGGGAGGGGCTCCTTGCTCGAGGGGCTCTGGCTGATTTTAGTACCAGGGGCTCTCCCTTTGTGCACATTGAATAAAGTATTGAATTGAATTGAATCGAATCGAATTGAATCGAATTGAATTGAAGACCCTTGATTCTGCCCAGCACCTGAGTCTCTGGGAACCGCAAAATCCCAACAGTTTCTTGGCGCAGCGAGCAGGGTGAGAAATATCCTTCAGGATCAAGACCTACAATCAAGTTAGAGGGTGATTTTGTTCATTTTTCATTTGGTTGTGTGTCCCTGACCTGACTGGTGACTCTCACACCTTTTGTAGTAAGTGAAACTGGGTGTTGGAGAATTTAAGGGGTTTGTTGCAGTTTTGTAACATTTTGGTTGCAGTCTTAAGACACTGTACTTAGTGTGGGGGCGGGTTAAGCTGTAAGTTCCTCTGACTAAGTGTTGTTGAAGTGGGAAATCAAAGAGGCCATAAGGACCAACAGTTAATGTAGGGGCAGGTATAGCCATAAGTACCTCTAGTTAATGTGTTGGCTGGCCCAGATCTCCTAATTGGAAATTGTTATTAGTTTGTAAACAGTATTGTATTTAAAGATTTTGAGATTGGAGGCTATTTAGGTTTAAAAAAAAGGGAAAGATGAAGGGATTTAGTGATCCACAATATGAAGAGTGTTTAATTAGTGCTTTTATCACTATTGTAGCAGTAAGTTTATTAGTTTTCTTGTTGAGATGTCTTGGCTGCATGACTGAAAGAAAGAAGGATGACCAACCCCCATTACAAGTGGGCAACACTGATTTTGTGCATAAACCACAATATTTATCAAAGGACAAATTGGCTGGTATGTGTTTAATTGTTGATTATGAACAACTGGTTAGAAAGTGTGATATTCTAAAAGGAAGGGTAGGAGAGTTAGAAGCAGAGGTAGAAAAACTGCAAACAGAAGCAAAAAACTATAAAGAAACAGCCTTGCAGGAGAGATCTTGTCCCTCAGCACCTTTGGACCCTACACGTGGAATGTGGGGATATCAGTCTGGTTTTATGGCTCCAGTGAGAGTGCACACTGTCCCTAATCCTAATCAAGGGGAAGGGGACCCTGCTACTGTTAGTTGCCTAGAGCACACTCCTATGAGTCCATCTGACTTGCGGAGCATGTTAAAAGAATTGCCATCTTTGCAGCTTAATAACCCAAACCTACCCTTCTGGGAAAAGGTGCAGGAGTGTATGGTAGTGGGAGGCCTGCATGCTTTTGATGTTTTCACCATGGTAAAAGCAAAATGTCCTGTGCACCCTGACAGTCAATTTTGGTTTGCATTTACTGTTAAAGGGAAGCAATATACTTTTACTCGCCTAAGCCAGGGTTTTCATAACTCACCTACTTTGTTTCATAGAGCATTAGCTGATGTGCTGGCAAAGCTGCCAGACATGGCTTCTTGTGTTGTACAGTATGTTGATGATCTTCTTATCTCCTCACCAGATCGCCAAACGCACATGAAAGACTTAGAAGTGATCCTGCAGCACTTGGCAGACAGTGGGGTAAAACGTAATGCTAGAAAGGCTCAGATTGCAAAGGAGCAAGTATCATATCTGGGGTACCTAATATCCAAAGGGTACAAGCGTTTAACTGTTGACCGCACTGAGGCTATTAATGCATGCCCACGACCAACTACGGTCAGGGAAGTTAGGAAAGTGTTGGGGCTATTCAATTTCTGCCGAACTCAAATCCCCAATTATTCAAGGATTGTCCAGCCTCTTAATAATCTCCTGAAGGGTGCTGGTGGACCACATGAGGCAATTGAATGGACACTTGACTGTGAACAGGCATTTACCACATTGAAACAAAGGCTAAGTACTGCCCCAGGGTTGGGACTTCCTAATCCATTAATGCCTTTTACATTGTACACGCATGTCAGTGAGGGACATATGGCAGCAGTGTTAACGCAAAAACATGGGGATAAACAGTGCCCAGTAGCATACTACTCTTCTAAACTAGATGCTGTCGCTCAAGCAATGCCACCATGCCTTCAGGCAGTGGAAGGAGCTTCTATGGCCCTAAATCAGGCCACACCACTTATTGGTTCACAGGATGTAAATATTGTTGTACCTCACGCTGTCCTTGCTATTTTATCAGGGAAGAAATCTTCAGCAGTCCATGTGGCAAGATGGACTCGATGGGAAACGAGCTTGCTAATGCCTTCAGTACATCTGCAAAGAGCATCATCGTTAAACCCTGCTACCCTCATGCCTACCCCAGATGAGGGACACCCACATCATTGTTGCCTTGAGGAAGAGCCCATGGACGTTACATTGGTAAAAGAAACTGAAATACCTGGTGCCCCTTGCCTATATGTGGATGGTTCTTCCTTCTATGTGGATGGCAAGCGACACACAGGATGGGCCGTTTGTACTCAAGATGGACAGCTGGTGGCACATGGCAGTTTGCCTGGGGCATCTGCACAAGTAGCAGAACTGCAGGCATTAGTTGCAGCATGTGAAGCTGCGAAAGGTCATGCTGTAAACATATATACTGATTCTAGATATGCGTTTGGGGTTGTACATGATTATGTTAACTTGTGGGTAAATCGGGGATTCCTGACGAGTACAGGATCCCCAATACAAAATGGGGGAATAGTGGAGAAACTTCATGAAGCCATGCAGAAACCTACTGAATTAGCAGTGATAAAAGTGAGGGCCCACACAAAAGGGACAGACCCTCATAGTAAGGGGAACCGAAGAGCAGATGAACTAGCTAAACGAGCAGCAGTGGAAGGTAAAGAGATGCAATTGATTGCTGCAACACAGCCTCTCATAAAAACCCCAAACTTTTTTGAATTACAGGACATCCAACACTCTGCACCAAGGGCAGAAAAGTGGTTATGGATGGATAATGGGGGAAAACTATGTGATGATAACACTTGGAGAGGCCCAGGAAACACATTAGTGTTACCAAATGTGCTGATGGGAACTATGATACAAATATATCACATGTTGGGACATGATGGAGCACGGAGGGTGATCCACCGGATGTCGGACACCTGGTGGCATCCTCAGCTTAATGCAAATGTGCATGATTATGTGAGGAGGTGTGTAACATGTGCTCAATGTAATTCTGCTCCCACAGTGAAAATGAAAATGCAACATCAGCCAAGACCAACACAGCCCTTCACACAGTTACAAATAGATTTCATTGGACCTCTGTCAATGTGCAGAGGGAAAGAATATGTTCTGGTGATCATGGATCACTTTACTAAGTGGGTAGAAGCTTTCCCAGTGGCCAAGGCCACTGCATCTGATGTAGCTAAAATATTGATGACCGAAATAATTCCCCGATGGGGATTTCCATGCTTCATTGATAGCGACCAAGGTATCCACTTTACAGGGAAGGTGATGAAAACAGTATGCATGTCACTGGGGATCAAACAGAAATTCTACTGTCCCTACCATCCCCAGAGTTCGGGATTAGTAGAAAGAGCTAACCGAACCATTAAAAACAAACTAACCAAACAGATGTTTTCTGCTACAGGGAAAGACTGGGTCACCAATTTACCAGTGGTTCTCATGTCTATGAGATCCAGTCCTACTAATCCACATTCCTTATCTCCTTTTGAAATGCTGACAGGGCGGGCGATGAGGACACCAGGAAATCTGTGCATTGGAGTGGGGGAGTTGTATGTCATGGGTGACCAGCTTGCTGAATATTGTAAATTGTTATCTCAGTGTGTCTCAAAGGACCCCCAAACTGAACCAGACCCAAAGGCTAGCGAAGAAGACACATGTGAGGTGCAGCCCGGTGATCAGGTACTGGTGAAAGCCTATAGAAAACGAACCTTTGAACCAGCCTGGACTGGACCTCACATGGTTTTCCTGGTAACTCCTTCAGCAGCCCGGGTCACTGGAATTCCAGTTTGGGTGCACCTGTCACGAGTAAAAGTATACAAGGGTGACACTCAACATAGGGCACAATAATCTCTGTTTACCCTATGGACGCCTTGAGGGCCATTCTCAGTATTGTTAAGTGTTTTATTGATGTAGTCACCTGGGGAGGAGCCACTGGATCAGTTGTAAATGCCATTACTCAAGCTATCAAATCTCATAATAGGGACTGGGTTGAAAACTTGTTAGTAGCAGGGATGACAGTTTATTGTGGTGAGAATAGGGCTCATGTCTAATTAATTAGATATCACCTTAACTCAGCAACATAGTTGGTTAGGTCCTCACTGTTGTACTCAGCCATCTATTAAAAACTACTAAAATGTCTGAGCAAGCATTGGTCTGGAATGGTGTTATCATACTGGCATGGTGTTAACATGAAAGTCGTAGCCCTGATAGGAGACTTGCTCGTGTCACAGGTGCCCTGTTGGGTGAGAGCCGCAGTTCTCAAAGACTGAATGTCTTCACCTTGCATGATGGCAGAGGAGTGGTCTCTATTGATAATGGGCATTTTGGAATGATCATTCCATCTTTGGAGAGGTGTTAATTCCTGTGGGTTGGTCTCCTGGATTGGAGGCTCAGCCCTTCCACCCACTCCCATTCTCATGTCATAGACACCAGTGTAGCTGAGTATGTAATAATGGCTGGAGATAACTATATAGCTTTCCCATGGGACCAATGTTCCATCCTGGGAGGATGGGTTTTGCATATAAGAAACATGGAGTCAGGACAAGCCCTATCTCAAATGTTGGGACCTGACTTAATGGTGCATGTAATGTTTAATTTAATGGATGATATAACAGTGAAGAAAGACTCCACTACCTGGTGTGGATTTGGGTATTTAGCTTTGGAAAGTAAGCCTGGCTTGAACATCTCGTACTTCCTATTGTGGAAGATATTATGAAAGAAGTGGTAAGGCAATTACAGTGATTCCGTGTATAGAAGAGTTTGCTATTATGGGAACAGAGATTCCCTGGGGATGGATTTCAGTTGTGTTTTCGCAATGGATATGGGGACTTACTTTTAGTGTAGATACCATTATGTATTAAAGGTTGAATGTATTGTTTAATTCTGTTACCAAAACTGCAGTTAATTAAGTGTTGATAAGGTCAATTATAGCTCCTAATAAATACAAGGAAGTGGTGTTAGTGGGGTCTAAGAATTGTTCTTAGCCCCAAAACCAAATGGGGGAGCTGAAGGGTATGCATGGAGAGGCATGCTGTGGCTCACCACCCTAGCAACAGCCTGGGGGAGGCCAAGGGGAGGGGGGTGAGCTCGGCATGTGGACTGGAGAGGTGCAGGCATGTGACAAACAAAGCCATATATGGAAAGGTTGAATCTGATTGGTTTAGAAGTTTGTGTTATGTAACCTGTAACCATGTGCTATAAAACAGCAAGGGGAGGGGCTCCTTGCTCGAGGGGCTCTGGCTGATTTTAGTACCAGGGGCTCTCCCTTTGTGCACATTGAATAAAGTATTGAATTGAATTGAATCGAATCGAATTGAATCGAATTGAATTGAAGACCCTTGATTCTGCCCAGCACCTGAGTCTCTGGGAACCGCAAAATCCCAACAGTAGTAAATGACCAGCTGATGAAAGCCAAGGAAGTCAACCCAAAATGTTCTTTGATAGCTGTTGTGTGAGGACACAGGACTGCTACAGGTGATGCCTACAAAACCTGTCAGACAGACCTGGGACAAACCCCTGGGCATGTGAGGAACAGAAAATCAATTATGCCACAGGCATTTTTTGCTATTGCTGTGCAATTCCAGGAAGATTTTAATCTGTAGAGAATAGCACCTAAATGATGACCGATGAGGACTGGATATGAAAGAAGTCCTTTACATTCCTCCTGATATTTCTCCTGCTTTAGAGAAGCCGCCCATGGATCCAAGAGTCCATCACAGCGATGAGGGATTATTTAGGTACCCTACTAAGTCTCCCAACTCTCAAACCATGCCAGCTTCACCCAGAATAGGGAAGGTGATGACATCAGAGTCACTGCAGTGCATCAATGCTTCTAGAATATCCCCCGATAATGGATGTTTTGAGATTAGTTTTGTTTTGCACCAGAAGAATGGCACAGATTTTAGGAGTACAACAGAGAATCAGAGCCTAGATTACAAAATGGACCTTCTACATCATCAGCTGTTTTAACTCTAGTGCGAATAGTGAATTATACTTCTTGAGTCCAGAAGTGAAGAATAAATCTATTCTTAATAAATGTGAGACATCAGTATGACTAGAGCTCCACCAGAAAGTGCATGAGCAGGTCAGAGAGAGAGTTGCCATTACAATCCTGAATTAGACCAGCCACCCCTTCTAGATCTTCTCATGAATGGGATGGCTATACAGTGCCCTGCTGATGATTTTTCCCACAAAGTGCTTCTTAAGCATGAGACTTTTGTCATCCATTCACCTCTCCTTTGGGGCTCAAAGTTTATTCACCTCAGTAAAGCTCCAAAATAAAACTCAAAGTTCTAAATCATAGTCCATCCATGTTACCCTCTTGTCAGATCATATCCAGATTTTTTTTCCCACAGCCTGCTCACACCCAGAAGTCTCTAATTTACTCTACACCCAGACCCTACCTGACTGGAGCCTTGGTTTCTGGGGCTATGTCTACACTGCACTCTACACTCGACATACGATACACTATTTGTGCTATGCAAATTGTGTACTTATTTTGAGTTTATTTAGAAATAGGCTATTTTGAAATTTGGTGCTGTTTCGAATCATCCCTTAACCCTCGTGGAATGAGGGTTACCAAGATGCTGAAATAGTGTGACCATTATTTTGAAAAATAATTCAAAATAACGGGTGGCTTGTGAAGACGCAGGGGAGATATTTCGGGATACCAAAGGTAGCACTGCAGTGTAGACATACCCTGGTAGTGCAGCCTGCCTGAGTTTTCCCTTTTCACTTTCCTAAACCAATTCAAGTGTGCCTCTTGAGTAATCAAAGCTGATTAGCTTCATGGCCTCCAGCAGCCAATTTACAAGGATGCTTCCAGAGAAATTGAACCCTGCTAAGGTTTGGAGTGAGATTTCACAGTACATGCATTACATTATCAGTACAATTCATACTGGCTGATTTACTCCAAGGACAAGACATTGTTATCTAACAAGTTCCAATAAGTACCAGTTAACCTACTCATGGATTTCATAATCCATAAACAATAATGAATCTTTCTGTCATGTGGAGCAGAACTATTGACTCCCCTCAATATGAAAAGCTGGGGAAGACGTTTTGATTTTTCAGGGCTTTTTTAAAAAAAATCAGTCTAAAATATCTAGTATTTTCTAGTTAAAAATAGACAGTGTATACAGCTTTAAGTTTCACAACATTGTGTCAGAGGACATAATGGCACAATCAATATGTAAAGTGGGTGCATTGTACACCTGTTTCCATCCAGAAAGGCAGCTGTTTGCTCATCTAGTGTCTCTTCCAGTTGAAATGAAGATACAAACCAGCATGAAGTGAATGTTCACTGCAGGCAGGTTTCATTCTGCTCTTGGTGAATTGGATATATTCAGAACAGTAGGAGGTTAGACATCACTAGCACAGTTAAGATAAACTCACAGAAAAATTGAGATCACCAACAGAAAAGTAATATTAGGGAGCCAATTACCAAGGAAACAGAATTGAGGCTGCAATTCTTCCCCCACATCACATAAGGGTAAGTCACCATATGGGCTGCAGTATATATATAGTAGACTGGCAGGTTAATTAAAAATAGCGTTTCAGCCTCAGATCCCCATTTCCTTGCTTTTGTTGGACACTCTGGCTATATCGAGACTGCAGAGTTTTTCCAGGAATGCATCCAGGGAACGCAGCCGCTTTTTTGGAATAGTTTGGAAACAGTTTCTGAAAAAGCGGACGCATTCTTTCAGCATCCCCGGGATGTTCTGATAGAAGAGGGTTTTCTGAAATTTGGCCCCATGTACATGGGACAAATTTCAGAAAAGCCTCTTCCAAAAAAACCTGAAAAAGATTGGAAATTGTGGTTCACAATTTGTGTATCTTTTCCCCAAAAAAACCCACAGTCTAGATGTAGCCTCAGTGTTGCCTTAGCAAAGGAAGGAAAGAAGTAAGGGAGAAAATCTCCCTCAGGAAGTTAAGTAAGTTAATGAAGTGCATCATCATTTTAGAGGGTAATCTATAAACTTCTATTGTTAACCTGATGAGCCAAATTCAGTCACTCAAACCCAGGCATTTGTACAGGCACAAAGACAACTACCATCTCTCACTTGAAGTGATTCATGCACAATATCAAAGCATACTGATAGATGCAATGTAGGAAAGCTTGCTGAACCTGAACCTTCCCCAATAATATCTATGCTGTGCCAAATGTAGGCAAGGCCCTGTTTATTCAATGCCAACCAAATCTACATTCTTTTGGGAGGTTCTTAGATACTCTGATTCAGAAGATATTTTTGTACCCTGTCCACAACTTAAACTTGAAGCTTTTCTGATCCAAAACCCATTGAAATCAATGGAAGTCTTTCAGTTGACTTCAGTGAGCTTTGGATTGTTTCCTGGTTCTGCACATTTATAACTGCATCAGAATTGGAATTGTTAAATTGTCTGTGACAGTGACTGATGAATGGAGATACACTAGATGGCACTATATCACACATAACCCCGCCAGAACTCAGTCTGACTAAACAGTCACCAGGCTGTTATACTTGGAGCACATCTCACTGGGCTGAAAGTACTGTGTAAGTCTTTTATGTCTCAACTGAGTGCAGGTGCAGCTTCTGGATGCTGTCTTTACTCACGTCGTCAGGGTGGAAATTCACTTCTGAGAGCTGAGGCACCACCGTACATAAGCACAGCCATACTGGGTCACATGAAAGGTCCATTTAGCCCAGTATCATGTTTTCTGACAGTGGCCAATGCCAGGTGTCCCAGAGGGAATGAACATAACAGATAAGATGACCCATCTCCTATTGCCCATTACCAACTTCTGGCTAAAAGAGGACATCCTCTGCCCATCCTAGCTAATAGCCACTGAAAAGACCATTGAACTGTCTGTGGCCAAAACACTGTCAAAGAGGCAAAATAGTAAAACATATACCCTTTGGGTCTGAGACTGTGCATGAACACTTGCAGTTTCTTTGTTTGAATCAGATGAAAGAAATTGATTACAAATTCCCTCACCTCATTCTTCAAAGTTACAAGGTTTTGTGCTCACATTATCACTGAAAAAGAACCAACCAAATGAACAAAAAGAATTACCCTCTGACAGAGAGCAAATATGGAAAATTCAAGCCATAGAAGTGAATTTTCACAAGGACATAGGCAAATAAAAAGTGATGCTTATCATAAAATGTACTATTCAGCTTTAATATACTTTTGTTACAGCACTGACCATAACTAATTTTTAATTTTGCCCCAGTTTCCGATATTAGAGTAGCCTCAGTCGTGCAGTAATGTCTCAGGCAAAGCTTGAGTTAAATGGCCTAGAAAGAAAAGAATTTAAAATATCCCAGAAATTCCCTTACCCAGCTAGCCATGCTCCTTCTAATTCTACAATTTGCTCCCTTTTTATTGCAACTACGTTAGCTAAAGAACAGAAACAATGTCATGTGAATACTATGAGCTGTCAGAGTAATATTAACTATTAACAGATTTCATAAAAACATGCTGTGAAAGGGATGAGCACAATCTCCAGGCTGAAATACGTTCACAGAAAACTTTCTACAGTACTAGCAATTTTGAATAAAGAGCAAATTTATAAAAAAATTAATTCTAATCATAAGTCATTCAAGGGAGTTACTTGTCAAATGAGTTGCTCACTGTGAATAATTTGCCTATTTCTGCTGATGATTTGAAGCCCAATGCAATGTCCATTGAAGTCAAGAGGAACATTTGATTATTACCTGTCAAAATGCTACTGTGAACAAATATGGAAATAAAATAATCTCCCCTGTAGATTTTCTATAATTCATATATTATAAGAACAACCTCAACTGACAGTATGGCTTGAGAAACTTTAAGCAACTAAAATTAATGTTTAACCAATTAATGCAATATTAAGACTATTTAATCCCTTTACTGCTGTTTTTCAGTCACACCTAGTTTGCTGCTGTCATTTTAGACACACTCCATTTATATCAATGAAATGAATGTAGGATGTATGTGGTATGTTTGCTGAAAATAACCCATTGCTCTACTAATCGGGATGATTTAAAGGACTTTCTGGAAGCAGAATTACCTTGGTCGGGAATAGGACAAATAACACAGGGACTTGGTTATTTTAAACAAATTACTTCTATCAAATGCATTTTTATAAGGGTATGGGTCTGAGTAAGAGAGAATATGGGCAAAGAAGAATTCTGACCTCTATTATAAAATGTGGTGGTAGCCAGAGAACAGTCAGGGCACCTCTTGTTAACCCATTAGCACTACCAGACATGGTGTGTGTTTCAGCAATAATTTTAAATGAAGCAGCCAGTCAAATGAATGTAATATTGAGACCAATGCCATGTACTTAGCCTAGGCAATATTAATTTGATTCCTTGTGTGACTTCATTATGATAAGTCTTTAATTACACATCTGCATACTATTTTTCCATGAGACCCTGCCTCTTTCAGTACCCAAGAGAAAGCTACTTTGAGGATGAATTATTCATTGTAGACGTTAGAAGGTGTGTAGTGAATATAGGGAACTGCAGGAAGATAATAAGTTGTCTTAAGTATAAGGCAGACGAGTGTTGCACTGGGAAACAGGTTTTTACTCCTGCCTCTGCAACAGAGTTCCTATAAGATATTGGGCAAGTCATTTAAATTACTGGTGGTTATTAACTATGTGCTCTTTGTGTTATGAATAAGGAACTTCAGACCTTGAGGCAAGCCTAAGGGCTTGAATTTGGGCAGCCAATGTTAGCAGGTACTCTTGACCTTAACCTCTCTCATCTTAGTTCACAACCTGTAAATTAGGGGTAAGATTAACACTTGACCTCACAAGAATGTTGTGAAAATAAAATCATTGCAGTTTGCGAAGCACTCACAAATTATAGCGATAAGCACCATAAAAAAAAGCCCATAGGGCAATTAATAAATCAATATTCAGGCCAGGGTGTCAATCATGTGTCGTAAATAAGGCATGAATTTTGAATGAGAGGGGTTAACAAAATATTGAATAGTGCTCATCAGTTGAGTTTGGGTTATTCTGAACACTGAATGTGCCAGGGTCTTATGGAAAAAATGTATATGATCATGATGAATAAGCCCGGGGGTGGGGGGAGGGAGAGGGAGGAAGCAAATTAAGACTAAACAGACAACTTTCATTCTGGAATTTCATTTTAGTTTGTTTGACTTTATAACTTTAACTTTGTGTAGTAATTATTTACATTATGAAAACATTTGGAGAAATCAAGATGGAGGACAGACCCAGGAGCTGCATAAACACATTGCTAGTACTCCTCTATGCACCAATCAGTTTAATCTAAATAGACAAGACAGATACTAGATGGAAGAAAAACTACAGACACAGATGAATGACTTGGCCAAGTTTCATAGCAGGCCAATATCAAAGTGGGGAATAGATTACAGGCCTCTTGCATTCCAATTCCATTTTCCTGCCTCTCTTCAGACTGTGTTGCCAGGTTTTATTACCAGCGCCTTTGGCCCTTGGTTTACGCATAAGTAAATTTTGTGAAAACTGGACACACAAAATAATGAAATGCATCACTGACCCACTGGTTTTATTTTTTAAATCTTTTGTGGTTGACATAGTTGCAAAAAACATAAAAACTAAACGCTGTTGGATTTATGTTGGTCCACTCCTGGACACTGTCTA
Source organism: Pelodiscus sinensis (assembly GCF_052426305.1). Taxonomy (NCBI): domain Eukaryota; kingdom Metazoa; phylum Chordata; order Testudines; family Trionychidae; genus Pelodiscus; species Pelodiscus sinensis. The sequence goes on from NC_143053.1 coordinate 93,718,527, forward strand.
GGGGTTTTGAACCCTGATGACAAACTGATGTGGAAGATGGAATCAACATTCTACAGGACTGGCCTTTTAAAAGTAGGAACAATAACTGTTGTAGTGTTTCAATGATATACTCAGATTGTCCATTATCATTGGAGATTCATACCTTCTTATCTCTCACATTTCAAGTCATCTGGGGCTTTCTGCCCATATGTCCTAGGATACCACCAAGCCATTTTATTAGATATTTTACTATTATTCCCCCAAATCTTATTGAAAGAACAACATGTCTTTACAACATCTCATTCAATGTAAAATGAAATAAAACAGTTTATATATATCGTCATAAGCCACTGGGACCAGCTGGACAAAGTGGGACAAAAGATGAAGCCCTGGAAGGTTATGGTGTGTGAGCTCTGGGTCCTGTGCCAGGCTTTTAACTTTAAAGAGCATGTTGATGTAAGCAATCTGTTTCCCAAGCTGTTCAAATAGCAAATGATACCTCTGGGTCCAGTAAAATGGAGATATGCTTCTTATTCAACAACTTCAGTTAGGAACTAAGGAAGTACATATTTATTCATCTCTTTTCTATTTGCAGCATGAACTGAAATGAATGGAACTTACCTTTATTTTGAAAGAGATGAGGTCAATGAAATAATATCCTCTATTGGACCAAGTGGGATATTAGTGCCTGAAGAAAAGCTTCATGTCACTTAAAAGTTTTTTCTCTGTCTTTTCTGTCAACAGAAGTTTGTTCAATAAAATATATTATCCCTCACCCCTTTTGCTCTTTCATATCTTGGAACCAACATGACTGCAACAAAACTTCACACTGATCTTTGTTTTCATATTTAACCCAAGGTTCTTGACTATGTTTTATGCATACAAATGTGATTTTCATTTAAACAGCTGCTGTCCATCACATATAATGAACCACTTTGAAAAAATTGTGAACAGCTTTGGAAATTGTATCTTGAACACATTTCACAACTGCATGGAAAGCACATCTTATGCTATAATTCAGCTGCTTATTTGAAAAGAGAGCTATCTAGTTTATTTGTTGAGCTCTTTCTGGACTTGATCCAAAGGTTATTGAAATGAGTTCTGGTTACACAATGGATTTTGGTGTATGTTTCATATGAATAGCTGTAATCTCTTCTTGAGATTTATTCTAAAAACTTAACCATTTCACAAACTAAGAATCACAACTAAATTGACAAAGGTTACCTTATGAGGAAGAAAAGGCATTGTTTTATTTTAAGCTTTTGTTTCTCCTAATGTTGCTAATGTTAATAAGCTAGAAAGAAGCACTCTGAAGAAATTCCATACAGGGCTAATACCACGTTCCTATTCAAGGTTCTATCGATAAGTGCAACTTTTCTTTCCAGTGGAAACTAAAGAGTTGAGAGCATCTCCCAAGAAAAATGAGAAGTTAACCTCTTATCTTTAAATATCATTAATGGACATAAGTACGTTTAAGTGCCTCCTCCGGTCATCCATTTTTAAAATAATTTGAAAGCCCTATTTTCAAATGTGCTGAGTAAGTTCTCACCATTCGTGCCAGGTTTTCCATTTATTTTAGGCCTCTAAATGGGAGCTGAGATCTTCTAAAAACTTGTGTAAGTATAAGATACCTTTAAAATAACTTTATTTTTCTTAAGATACAAAAGCTCCTCCCAATCTTTTGTCACCTTTGACCTTGTTTTAAAGAGTGTCTACCATTATGAACAATCCCTCTTCGTACAATTGAATAGGACTCTATAAAAATTCTCAACTTCGGTGAAATCAGTGGTGGGATGTTGGGGGCAAAAACACTCTAAAGGAAAAGTCAATATATTCCCTATTTTCACCTTCAATATTTGTGAAGACAAAGGAGAGTTTTCACAGGATAAACCTTGACGTTTAGTTTGAAAGCTAAAAAAAGATAATGTCAAGTTACCCTTTGAGCAGATTCATGAAATTCGTAATATCTTGAAGCAAAATGCAGGACAATGTAGCACTTTAAAGACTAACAAGATGGTTTATTAGATGATGAGCTTTCGTGGGCCAGACCCACTTCCTCAGATCAAATAGTGGAAGAAAGTAGTCACAACCATATATACCAAAGGATACAATTTAAAAAAATGAACAAATATGAAAAGGACAAATCACATTGCAGAACAGAAGGAGGATGCGGGGGGGTGGGAAGGGGGAGGAAGGAAGGTAAGTGTCTGTGAATTGCTGATATTAAAGGTAGGGAGAGTGGGATGTTTGTGAGTTAATGGTATTACAGGTGATAATTGGGGAAACTGTCTTGATAATGGGTGAGAAAGTTCAAAGACTTGTTAAGTCCCTGGTGGTAAGTGTCGAATTTTAACATGAATGACAGTTCAGAGGATTCCCTTTCAAGTGCAGATGTAAAAGGTCTTTGTAGCAGAATGCAGGTGGCTAAGTCATTTAGAGAGTGTCCTTTCTGGTTAAAGTGGCAAGAAACTGTTTTCTCTTTGTGATCTTGTCTAATATCTGTTTTGTGGGCATTAATCCTTTGGCGAAGTGTCTGAGATGTTTGTCCAATGTACATAGCAGACGGACACTTTCGGCACATGATAGCGTAGATTATATTTCTGGATGCGCAGGAATATGTGTTCTTGATCTTATAACTCACTTGGTTAGGTCCAATAATGGTATCAGCAGAATGAATATGTGGACAAAGCTGGCAACGGGGTTTGTTGCAAGGGAAGGTACCAGGGTTGGTATTAGTGTGGTATGTCCTGTGGTGGTTGGTAAGAATCATCTTGAGGTTAGGTGGTTGTCTATAGGAGACTATGGGTCTGTCTCCCAGAGCCTCTTTGAGTATGGTATCCTGTTCCAATATAGGCTGTAGTTTCTTGATAATGTGTTGGACAGGTTTAAGTTGGGGGTTGTAGGTGATGACAAGTGGTGTTCTATTGTTGGTTTTCTTGGGTCTGTCTTGAAGTAGATGGTTTCTAGGTATTCGTCTGGCTCTTTCAATTTGCTTTTTTGTTTCTCTGGGTGGGTAGTTGAGATTTATAAATGCTTGGTAGAGATCCTGAAGCTTCTGGTCTCTGTCAGTGGGGTTAGAGCAGATGCGGTTGTATCGAAGGGCTTGGCTATAGACGATGGATCGTGTGGTGTGTTCTGGATGGGAGCTGGATGCATGTAGGTAACTGTATGAGTCAGTGGGTTTTCTGATGTAGAAGCTCTATATACCAACATCCCACATGAAGACGGATTACAAGCAATTAGAAACACTATCCCAGAGGACACTACTGCCAACCTGATAGCAGACCTATGTAACTTTGTTCTCACCCACAATTATTTCCGGTTTGAGAACAACTTATACCTCCAGATCAGCGGCACAGCCATGGGTACACGCATGGCCCCACAGTATGCTAACATCTTTATGGCTGACCTAGAACAACGTTTCCTCAACTCCCGTCCCCTTTCACCCCTCCTCTACCTACGGTACATCGATGACATCTTTATGATCTGGACACATGGCCAAGAAACACTGGAGATATTCCACAGAGATTTCAACAACCTACACCCCACCATCAACCTCAGCCTGGACCATTCTACACGAGAGATCCACTTCCTGGACACCACCGTACAAATCAACAATGGAAAATTAGACACCACTCTCTACAGAAAACCCACTGACTCATACAGTTACCTACATGCATCCAGCTCCCATCCAGAACACACCACACGATCCATCGTCTATAGCCAAGCCCTTCGATACAACCGCATCTGCTCTAACCCCACTGACAGAGACCAGAAGCTTCAGGATCTCTACCAAGCATTTATAAATCTCAACTACCCACCCAGAGAAACAAAAAAGCAAATTGAAAGAGCCAGACGAATACCTAGAAACCATCTACTTCAAGACAGACCCAAGAAAACCAACAATAGAACACCACTTGTCATCACCTACAACCCCCAACTTAAACCTGTCCAACACATTATCAAGAAACTACAGCCTATATTGGAACAGGATACCATACTCAAAGAGGCTCTGGGAGACAGACCCATAGTCTCCTATAGACAACCACCTAACCTCAAGATGATTCTTACCAACCACCACAGGACATACCACACTAATACCAACCCTGGTACCTTCCCTTGCAACAAACCCCGTTGCCAGCTTTGTCCACATATTCATTCTGCTGATACCATTATTGGACCTAACCAAGTGAGTTATAAGATCAAGAACACATATTCCTGCGCATCCAGAAATATAATCTACGCTATCATGTGCCGAAAGTGTCCGTCTGCTATGTACATTGGACAAACATCTCAGACACTTCGCCAAAGGATTAATGCCCACAAAACAGATATTAGACAAGATCACAAAGAGAAAACAGTTTCTTGCCACTTTAACCAGAAAGGACACTCTCTAAATGACTTAGCCACCTGCATTCTGCTACAAAGACCTTTTACATCTGCACTTGAAAGGGAATCCTCTGAACTGTCATTCATGTTAAAATTCGACACTTACCACCAGGGACTTAACAAGTCTTTGAACTTTCTCACCCATTATCAAGACAGTTTCCCCAATTATCACCTGTAATACCATTAACTCACAAACATCCCACTCTCCCTACCTTTAATATCAGCAATTCACAGACACTTACCTTCCTTCCTCCCCCTTCCCACCCCCCCGCATCCTCCTTCTGTTCTGCAATGTGATTTGTCCTTTTCATATTTGTTCATTTTTTTAAATTGTATCCTTTGGTATATATGGTTGTGACTACTTTCTTCCACTATTTGATCTGAGGAAGTGGGTCTGGCCCACGAAAGCTCATCATCTAATAAACCATCTTGTTAGTCTTTAAAGTGCTACATTGTCCTGCATTTTGCTTCAACTACCCCAGACTAACACGGCTACATTTCTATCACTATTCTACATGTAATATCTTGAGGACTGCTGCAAATGCCACTAAGCAAGGGGGAGAAGTAGATATACTCGAGGGTGGAGATAGGGTCCAGAGTGACTTAGACAAATTGGAGAATTGGGCCTCAAGAAATCTGGAGGTTCAACAACGACAAGTGCAGAGTCCTGCACTTGGGACAGAAGAATCCCAAGCATTGTTACAGGCTGGGGACCAACCAGCTAAGTAGCAGTTCTGCAGAAAAGGACCTGGGGATTACAGTGGATGAGAAACTGGAAATGAGTCAACAGTGTGCCCTTGTAGCCAAGCAAGCTAATGGCATATTAGGTTGCATTAGGAGGAGCATTGCCAGCAGATCCAGAGACGTGATTATTCCCCTTTATTCAGCACTTGTGAGGCCACATCTGGAGTATTGTGTCCAGTTATGGGCCCCCCACTACAAAAAAGATGTGGATGCATTGGAGAGGATCCAGCGGAGGGCAACCAAAATGATCAGTGGACTGGAGCATATGACCTATGAGGAGAGGCTGAGAGAGTTGGATCTGTTTAGTCTGCAGAAGCAAAGAGTGAGGGGGGGATTTGATAGCAGGCTTCAACTTCCTGAAGGGAGTTCCAAAGAGGCTGGAGAGAGGCTGTTCTCAGTAGTGACAGATGGCAGAACAAGGAACAATGGTCTCAAGTTGTGGTGGAAGATGTCCAGGTTGGATATTAGGAAAAACTATTTCACTAGGAGAGTGGTGAAGCACTGGAATGGGTTACCTAAGGAAGTAGTGGAGTCTCCATCTCTAGAGATTTTTAAGTCTCGGCTTGACAAAGCCCTGGCTGGGTTGATTTAGTTGGGATTGGTCCTGCCTAGGGCAAGGGGCTGGACTTGATGACCTTCTGAGGTCTCTTCCAGCTCTATGGTTCTATGATTCTATGAAATAGTAGGAGAACATTGACTAGTTACCAATGGCAGTTGGAAAGTGTAAGTGCTAATAGACTAAGTAACTTAGTCATATGGGTTAGTCGGTTTCCACATTCATTTCTGTAGTGATCCTGCATCATTAAATGGAATGGGAGCTATACTATCCAGCTCAACATGTACAGGATCAAGATCTTCGTCTCATTGATTTCCACACGATCCTGAAAACACTTACACATGTAAGTATCTTTATGCATTCAAATAGTTTCATTGCATTTTATATTAAACAACTGATCTAGACATGGGTGCCATCAGCACTGTGAAAACATCATTATTCATACTTCCTCATTAAGACCTAATCTAAACACTTGAAGCCAAAGGGATTCTTGTTATTAGTAAGTTTTGACTGAGTCCAGCAAAGTACTGGAGCATATACATAACTTGAAGCTCTTGAGTAAGACCCATTCAACTGACGCTTAGTCCTTCTGACATGTCTATATGCTTAGATTTCCTGCACTCCTTCTCAAAATATAAAATATTAAATAGTTTAATTGCAATTTCTATTTTCCAGCAGTTTATAAAAAGACAACAGAAATGTTCTTTTAGCTCTAGTTAACCTGCAGCTGTATTGGCTTTGGTAAATTGTAACTCTTATGATTGTTTTTAATAACTCTGGCTCAGTTAAAATTATAGTTTGTGGGATTATTGTTTGCAGATACATTTACTGTTGTATAATGCCAAAAAAACTTTTAAATTTGGCAAGCAACTAGCCTGTGATACCTTCTAATTACTTCTGATATTTTAACTCAAAACATCAAGTGAAATTAGTGCTGAAGACCTTCACACTGGAAGTGATATTTGGAAGTGAAAATTACCTAGAGACAGGATTATGTTGTCTTCATTAGCATGGGTATACCAGGTGGTGCCACCACCTGTTCTTGATTCAGGAAGATTCTGTGAATATCCCTGTAAAGCTATTAAAATCCTAAATTTAACAACACTAGATTGTATTTGCTCTTCTTGGTTTACTATCATTGCTACATACTGCCATCATAACTAAAAAATAATTCTAGTGGAGCCTTACTCCTAGAGGACTATATAATTTGCTCCTAACTTATTTTGTTGATGCTGATTATTCTATATATGTGAAGGGAAACAGTCCGAGCCTTTTTTTATGCTGCAGACTATGAAATCTATGTGTGCATATGATTTTAGTGCTACTCAGATGATGACAAAACAGCTATACAGCTTCTCACATAATACAGCAAACACCATCATCCAGTTGTTACAGTGTCCATGGATAAAAAACAGCTGATTCAAACTCAACTTAAGAAGGCAGGTGCTTATCCAATGTGGGGGAACAATTCAAGGAGGTGGCCAAAACTCTGATGTTGCCAGCATTGGAGGCATCTTTTCTTCACTTCTAAAAGAATTATTTAGCTTGGGCCAAAATAGATTATGCAATGACTCTTTCACAAACAGTTAGCAATAATATCAAGAAACAAAAGCTCTCTCTCTCTCTCTCTCTGAAAGTAAAAAAGCCACTGAGGGGCAGCCTTATCTGTTCTGGTTCTGTCAATAAGGCTGTGTCTAGACTATGCCTCTCTGTTGACATAAAATGAGGTTTACAGGGCCTTTTGAAAAAGGGTTGCATTTTCGAAAGTTCTGCGTCTAGACTGCCATTTTTTTCCGAAAAGCTCCGTTTCAGATAAAAGGTGGCAGCCATGTTTATGCTAATGAAGTGCGAAATATTTAAATACCCACTTCATTAGCAATTTTTATGTGCCTAATCTACATCTCTCTGCTGACAGAGAGGTATAGTCTAGACACAGCCTAAGACAAAGAAATCCCTGAAGTTTTACAGTAACAGACCTTTATTCCACCAGGGATGTTACAAACAGTGCTGACTGCTTCTTTTTATTTTTTCACTGTGGTCTGTCCTCTGACCTGCTGCAGACCATAGAGTATTTGACAGCTCAGGCCTTTGGAGGTTCTAGTGGCAGCTCCATCTTGTGGGTGAGAGACTGTCTCTCAGCACTTCCTCTTTGTCCTAAGACAGAATATCTAAGCCATAAAATCAGGATGTGTATTAAAAATTAAAACAATTACTAGAACCAGTGCAGTCTCAGAAAATAACCTAGCAATTTTGAGACACACTTTCATCACTTCCAGACTCAGCTGCTGTCCTCTCTACTCAGTGTTTTTGTTTTGATCAATGTTCTTTCTAATCTTTTCCATTCATGTGCGGAATAAATTTTTATATGCACCAAGGCATATACAAAAGTGCACCACCCATAGAAACAAAAAACCTAGCAGTGGGCACTCTACAAATCAGCCAAACAGAATTTGAATCCCTCATGAGTGGCTTCACAAGCGCACAGCCTATAGCGAACACTGGTCTAGAGTGTTGAAGAAAATGCAACAACAAGCAGAGACAGACAGAAAATAGAAATGAACTTTACTGAAGAATGTGAAGATATTTAGAATGATATTTTAAAAAGACATTACTCTCCAAATACAATAATAAACCAGATTCTCAGCTCGTGTAAATTGATGTGGTTGATTGATTTTAGTGGCGTTATGCTGATCTACACCCACTAAGGATCAGATCCAACATGTTCAGATATTGGCTAAAGAGCAGCAGATTTCCAAAGTCTAGAAGGAATAATACTATTAAGAAAATTTGCCTATTTGCAATGGGAATTTGACACCTGAGTTTTTAGTATTAATGCACATCACGTACTTGTCTACGAAGAGTAATTTATTAGCAAACTGGTTTTGTGTTAACGCTTTTAAGTAACTATACAGTAATTTGGCCCTTATGTTTCAATAGCATACACTAGAGCTCAGTTTATGTGAACTGAACATTTTCATATCCTAGTCATGTCCTCTTATTAACTATGGTCAGATAGGCTCATTTTTCTCATCTTTACAGGAAGATTGCCAGTACACTAGGGAAAGAGGGAAATGATAGTTATGGCAGTCTACGTTCAGATGTCCTCAGTAATACCCAAGAGTCAATACAGATAATTTAATCTGCTCCCAAATGCTATAGTAGTCACTGCACGCACACAAAAAAGGAAAAGGGGTCATCAGCAAAAAAAAAAAAAGCTTAGTTTCAAGTAGAAAATGTTCTCTTAGGGCTTGATTCGCTCTTCATTTGTGCCAGCATAAATGCAAAATAACTTAATTAAATTACACTGGATTTAAAGTTGATGGAAGAAAGAGGAGAAACATGTGCTGAAATTATCCATCATTATTAATGATATTTTAAAAGAAAATGTAACCTCTCTGTTATTGTATGGTTACAGTTTAAAACTGAACTCAGGCAAGCATTTATCTTTTTCATCAGATACGCAGGCAGAGAAGGATAAACATACACTTAGGAGCTTGCATTATCACCAGAACACATCTGACTATATGTAGTCTGCTATAATTGCTACTAACTTCACTCGCTCCCTCCTGCACGTATTTCCACATTACACTCCTGCTTCAGACTGAGGTTCCCTCACTTCAAGCTGAGGTTTAAAAAGCAAATAATATCTTCACTGTCTTCGATAAGCAAACTGTAAAAACATGATGGAATGGCAGGATTTAGATAGCATATTTTAATAATGTGGCACAGTGTAAGATTTCATTTTCTGTTATTTGAGCCTTTGGACGCCTAGAAAGCTGTCTGCTACAGGAGCGACTGGCATTTACTGAGGCAGAGTTGATACAGCATGCTACAGAGAGGAGATAAATAAAGGGCTGTTAATACTCCCCTAAGAAAAGTGTCATCAGACAACCTTTAATTGCCACAAATATTATGAATTAACAACTCCTTCAATTAAGTGTGCTTGTCTGGACCATATGTTTCCATTTAGGTGAAGTAAAATTAAGATGAGATGGGAAGGACATCTTCATTAACATACCAATTTCTTGCTGTATCAGGGGGGATATGGAAAAGGAGAAGATAAGAAGGTTCTCTCATATTTCTAAGACATAAGAAAATCAGAAATCCCAAACAGAAAAGCAAGAGTGAGCAGAGCTTAATTTAGATAAAATAAATAAACAAAAGGTATTAATTCAGAATTAATCAAAAGTGGCCAAGAAATGTAAAGTTACATGCTCGACAGCAATATTACCTCAGTCACATTCCATACACCTGTAAATTTGTTATAGGTACTTTCTACACTACTATATCTAACAAACTACTTTCAAAAACCATCCTGGTTGCAAATCACTGAAAAGTTAGGAAATTCCAGATTTAGAGTTGCTTGTTCCATGCTTACTTGAATCCTCTTATGCCTATGAATTATGACACAGCTTTTAATTAACTATGCTTTTTCCACAGGATCCCTGCACAGGATGGGCAATGTTATAAGGGAATGAATAAGACTCTATAAGACCCTCTCCTCATCCATAATATAGTGTACTATAAGAGGCATGGTACTGCAGAAAGAGAGAAAGGTTGGCCTTGTTACACAGAGAAGATATTACTTGGTTGCTCTCTATCTACTTGGATTAATTCCGACATTGTATTCTGGCCTGCTCATACCTTCCACAGCTTGATCTTTCCGTACTTCAAAAATCCATACCCTGGACTACATCTCTGAGGGACAATCTAGTGATAAATTGTTTTATTTAAAAAAAAATGCTCTGACATCTAAACCAAACAGAGTTGGCTTTGCTTACAATATCTCATCTTCAAGAAATGGCCAGCTAGTGTCTGTAGAGGAATTGGAAAAATCGAATTATGGCACAGAATAATGACATTATTTCTTAGATATATACAGAGTTAGTGAAAACAATGCAATTAAACAACCGTAAAGTCTATAAAATGGCAGGTTTTTAAGATATCACATGTACTAAAATGCAATTTATCTTTTGGAAGATGTTTTCTATCTTATATTCAATAACTCAAAATATAGAGAACAGAAAACTGAACTCAGGGAAGGCATGAATGATTGCTTTGATAAAGTTAAATTATTATAGTGTGGGGAAGTCTTTGAAAACAGCTGTGAGACTGTGAATGTTCAATCATGGACTGAAAAGTAAAACAGATCTTTAATCATGAGTCTTTCTTGCTTAGTAAAACTAGATAGTTTCAGCAAATATTTTACACTCACACACCCTTTTATATTGTGATTTAGGAAAAAGGAAACATTCTGGTAATACAATAAGCTTGGACAATAATAGATAGTGAACAGATATGAAATATATAAATCACGGTAATGACAAGGATTTAGACCATTTCCAAAGCCAATGTATTTTGTTTGTTTGCTTTTTAAAGATGGATAAGACAGCAACATTTTATAGATAAACAATGCAGGCATAAAAGATCTGAAGTTAGTTATAAAAGAGAAAGTAAATCCCTAAAAATGAAAAAGTAATACAGTAGACTGTGGCCTAGATAAGATATAACACGGTAACTGTTATAACATTTGTTAAAGTGAGAAATGGAGACACTCTTGCAATATATTCTAGGTGACAGAAAGCACACTAGGCTACATTATTAATACAACATCAGAAAAGATAGCTCAGATTAGAAGATAGCTTCCATTTCTCTGCAGCCTTACAATTATTCTTCAAGTAATCAGAAACCAATACCAAGCACAGTAATACCATATAGGGGTTGACAAATGTCAGTGACTAATTACCGAGTTTCAGGTTATTTATTTATATATAATAAACTCTGATTTCAGTTTATTTATTTATATATAGTAAAATGGGTCAAGGCAATAAAAATTCTGGTCCATCAAAATTTTATGGTCAGTTAAGACAGTGTTGTAATATGTTCATTGCAAAAGATAGAAGAAGAAGAAAAGGATGTTAACCCCTTAATTCCCAAAATCTTTTTTTTTTAAGATGAGCTCTTCCATCAAGATTCATACTTGGATCTTGGTTGAAGTGGAAATCTGTGGGAAGGATAGCAAGTATAGACCATGAGAACAGGTAAGGATGAAGCCCCATGAGTATTTGGGAAAGTGGGGTGGAATGTAGGTTAAAGAAGGGCTGAAGGAGCCTCTAGAAGTCAGGAAAGGGTAAGTGGAATGGGTGTTTGGCAGGGCTTGTTACTAGTGATGGAGTGGGTGTATGGCAGGTCTAGTTACTAGTGAGGGACTCGATTCAGTGTTGTTAGGAGGGAAAAAGAGATGATATCTTGGGAGTAGGAAGCGGTGGGGGACATTCTGGAGCCAAAGCTGCTGAGGAGAGTAATTAATGAAAACTTAGTCTTCAAGAGTCCCATGCCTCCTCAGCATCAGTGACAAATATGGTGGTAATTGGGATGGAATTAGAGGGAAAGGTAGGGCTGGGCAGCTGTGGGGCTGCTCTGTGACCATTGCCAATGACAGCACCTTCCTAAAAGCCTAAACTTGGGATAAGGTGCCACTTAGGAGGATTCAGGGTCTTTGCCAGGCAACACAGGAAGGGAATAATTTGCTTCTCTTTTCCTCACAGCTATGCGTAGTTTTACATCAGAAACTATTTTAGTTCCAAAGACAAGCTACCTGTGATAAAGTAGAAAAGTGTTCCACAAGCTTCTGTGTATAAGGAATTCAACTCAGACCCCTGCTGGTGGGATTATAAAGGTAGAGGAGAAGTGGGTACAGCAGGTACTTCCCAGTGGTTAGGATATGTCATTCCCACTCCCAGCTGTCTAAGCAGTTAATGCAATTGTCAGCTATTGAGACCCACTCTTCTAAGTAGTTTGCTTCTGCTTTCAATCCTTTACTTTGAAATAAAGTTGCAAGGAAAGGGGATTTTAACTCTACTGCTGCTGCTGGGAGCTTTATTTTTTCTTTCCTGATCACCAGAATATTTGAAAATGTTGAAAAATGGCTTTTCATTTATGAGGCTAGATTTTGCCATCATCTTTTATGGAGAAATCCCCATTTACACTGATATAAATTAGTGCTTAACGGCTAATGCCCTATTCCCGCAAAGATTTCTACACACACTTAAGTTTGTGTGTCCAAGTTCCAATGTTGTCAGTGGAACTTCTAAAAGTGTCTAGAACTTTGCAAGGTTAGGGTGTGATATGATATGACTTAAAAGTCCCTCATTAAATTTTGATGATGCTTCTAACATAACATTTTCTTCCTTCTAGTGTGTAATATTCTTTATGGTGCAGGGCATGTACAAATATCACCATCGGTGTCACTTAAAAAAATCAACTGCACTATTTAAATTTTTCATGCTTCTTTGTTATAAAGACAAATCCTGATCTCTGTTAACAGTAGTACCCCACAACTAATCTAGTGTAGAAGTTGACCCTAAGAATAGAAAATACCATAGTCAGAAGTCACATAATGAAGTGCAGTAAATGTTGAAATGTTTAGCAGTTACAACGAAATTTTATTAAGGCACTATGCTAAAGCGAGAAATGAAATAGGTAAATATCTATTACAGGGAACCTATTGATAATTACTTTTTTGTAGTATAGTTTTCTTTTTTAAGTGCAGAAAGAGATAATTGTAATTCCGATGTTCTTTCATTAACAGTGTTCTTATCATGACTACTGCAGAGTCTCTTAAATGGAGAATATTACATTTCATTAAGTTTAAAAAGCTGAAATATTATTTTAATTGACCTCAACTGGCCATGATAACTTCATTTTTTGAAGACACAAAGAATAGCATCTCCAATACAGCGCCTGCCCTACAACATTGGTTCAGAACTGAACCATAACAATATTCTGAGATGTTAATAGAAGACAATTACATTTTAATGAATGTTTTTTATGATCATCCATAAGAAACTGAACTAAATGATGTAACTAGAGCTAGACCATTGTACATCAAGTTTTTGTCTACATTGTGAGTGCAGTATATGTTTAAACCGAATAGTCTTTACTAATTATCAGTATATTTTATGGCTTTCATCATAAAACAGATAAATCACAGAAGGAAAGGGAATGACCCACTGACATTAGATTTCAAAATGACACAAACAACATAGATAGCAGGTGTATTGTTGTCATAGTAACCACAAGCTGCTGAAATGGAAGAATATAGGTGAAAAAAATGGAGCTTGAAAGAAACTAGTTTTAAAATTATATCCAAACAAGTACATTAAGTAAAGGTTAAAAATCAAGCATTTACATAAGGAAATGTCAGAATTAAAGTGGCCTGCATTATCTTAATTTCCCACCCCCCTGCACACATTCATAGAGTCTCTAATTATGTGATCACATCCTATTTTTTTTATACGGGACCACTGTTTTATGGAGTGTCTGAATTGATCAATGCCTTGAGCAATGTCCATTCTAGTGTTTGGGAAGAGAGTCATATTTCTTTTGATCCTCCTCATTCAATGTATGGCCTCAAACCTTATTTAACACACATCATTCTAACCCTTCATTGAATGTAAAAAAGCATTGTTTTGATGTAGGACTGTTGTTTTTCTGTGGACCAACCAGTAGAGGGAGGTTGACAGCAGAAATTGCTAATCTTCAGGAATCTTGGGATCTATTCCAGGTTTGGAGAGAAGGGGTGTGCTCTATTGTTTATGCACAGTTATCCCTGCTCATGCCCCAGCCTGTCTCTGTCCCGTTCTGCTCCTTTTCATCCCCTGCCCCAGCTAATGTTCCTTTCTTCCTATCTCACCATCCCCACTCCAACACACTTTTCTCCCCCTCTGCTTGCATCCATCCTCCCTGGGTTTCTACCCCATTCTCATCCCTGATCTCTTGTCCCCTCCTGTTCTGCTCCTTTCCATCCATCTCCCCCCCCCACCCCCCGATCCTGTCAGCCTCCGTCTCTGGCTACTATAACTCCCTAGCCTTCAATTTGTCACTGTGTATTAAAATTTGATACTTTCTCCTTCTTCTCTGTGCTGCATGTTCCAGGAGAGAGAATCTCCCTGTTGTCAATTTCTGTGCCCAGTACCTGTGTTCAGCGTCCCTGACAGCCAGGAGGAGCATTTTCAGGAAAGTCCTGTTCAGCCCTCCAGACCTGCCATGAAGCAAGGCCAGTATCTTAGGGGTTATAGTATATGCTCCATCCATTCAACACTTGCAGATATACTCTTTGGAGAATCTGGCTGATAGAAAACAAAGCTCTACTGAGTATATGCAAACTGACATTTTTGCAGCATTATAACTTGGCCACATTTTAGCAAATATTCTTGGGGCATAATAAAAGCCATCCATGACATGAGATCCACCTGCCAAATTTCAAGTCCCTGCTTTGAAACTCTAGAGCTTCCCAAGGAAAAAAGTGGTCAGGAGTATTTTAACATTGAAATAAAGAATATTTTGCCCTAGGCTTGTCCTGAGAAAATAACAGTTTTTTGTTGAAATTCCCCTCCCAAAAAATTCAGCCTGGGGCAGACACCCAACAATGAAAATACCAGCATAAATAATTAAAATTTGACAAGTTGATAAAGAACTGAAAACAGGGTCCAATAGTGGAAAGTGTTGTGAAGTCTTAATTAAAGACAGTGCTACCAGGCCTGTCTATAATAATTAATGGTCATAAAGATGATAAAACTTTTATCTGGGAGTCTGTTCAGAACAGAATACGTTCAATAGAACAGAAGCATAAGCTTTAAAAACAATTCCTAATATATATATCCATTAAGCCTTTGGAGGGGCTTTCAACTGATTTCATTGTGAACTGCATGAGGCACTAGGCCCTTGTCTACAGGTGGACCTTATTCTGAAATAACCCCCATCCCAAATTCAAATTCATAAATGTGTGTCCACACTACCTAGGCTGCTATTTGAAATAACGGGCTGTGGAATTCAAACTCTGTACTCCCACTTTTCACAAGGAGTAACTCTAATTCTGAAATAGTAAGTTTGAAATAATGTTAGTGTGGATGCTCTGGTTCCATTCATTTGAACTTATTGGCCTCTGGGGCTATGTCTACACAGCAGCATTATTTCAGAATAATGAACGTTATTCCAAAATGACTAAGTCTGAGTCTACACACATAATGTTAAAACAATGTTGAGCTGGAGGACTTCTTACTCTTACTTCTGTAACTCTCATTGTACAAGGAGTAAGAGAAGTCAAGGCAAGAGTGCTCTCTCTCGAAATAACTGCTCTAAAGACAGCACCAAACGTTGAAATAAGCTATTTCGACTTAAGTTACACAATTACCATAGCTCAAGTTGTGTAGCTTAATTTGAGTTTAGCCATGCTGTGTAGACATGCCCTGGGAAGCCTCCCACAGCTACCCACAGTGCTTCCTGGGGCTCAAAGTCCAAGAGAGCAGGTCCACATTAACAGAGCTTGCCTCAGACTCATTTTGAGGCATCCCCAAAATGAGGACATGCTAATTCAAATTTGTTAAATCAGGAGTTCTTAATTCAAATTTAGTATTTTGAAATATTTTCCTAGTGTAGATATGACCTAGGAATTATGTACCCCATCAGTCCACTCCTCTCCCCACCAGGGAAGCAAAGGGAGCAGTTACCCCAGGGCCCAGCAATTCAAAAGTCCCTGGGGCTCCCTTCAGCTGCTACCACAAATGCTGTGATGGCCAGAGTCTCTGGCCTTTTGAATCACCACCAAAGTACCATGTTCTGGACAACGCTCAGGGCTGCTGGGTGTGGAGGGGCGGGGAGAAATACAGAATGGTCCAGGCAGCACTGAGGGCTAACTATCAACAGCTTTGGCCCTTACTCCCATGGCCCCACCCTTCCAGGAGCACAGAACACCACCTCCCATCTTGCCCAGAGGTCCAGCAAGTCTATCGGCCCCTCTGACCTCAGGAGTCTAGTCACGGGTATTACACCAGTTCAGCTACAAATTCTTATTGCAGATGCTCTGAACCTAAAGAAAAATTTCTGCACAGATGCATTGAAAACTAGAATTAGATTAATTAATATAGGTCACGTCACTTTTTTACAATAGAATAATAAGACTATAACAAGTGTTTGTTCTGGTGCAGTCATTTGGTGTAGCTTCATTAATGGCTAAAAACCCAGTGCAGGCCACCCCAGTGGTGAAATACTGCCAGAAATATCTAGCTCTGAAAGCTCTTTGAGTCTTTATTACTTCATCTTTACTACCTGTAAGTTTGCATTTCACCATTTCTCTGGAGGTCCTTTTGTAGGCCTGGAAGCTTTGGAGCTATTTATCCTCTTCCGCAAGCCACAGCTGTCTTCAAATCTCGTCTCATCATTCAGAAATGGCTTCTAGACCAGATTCTTTGCTGTACTTCCTGGGACCCTGCCAGACTGTAAATCACATTTGTGCCTCTCAGATTCTGAGCAGATCTGGGGACCAGAATAGCCCCTCACTGTAAAGCAGAACAGTCCCTTGGGCTAATCTCATTTACAGCAGCTTCACCTAACTGACTGTAGACATCTCTGCAACCCAGAACTGCCATATTGCAAAACATTTTAGCCACTTCTCCACAGTCTGGCTCCTAGTCTTGACTTAAGAACAAAAGAGAACATGTCATTTTTCAAGCACTGAACCCTTTATGAGATTGACTTAACAAATCACTGAAGAGGTATAGTCTCTACTTACAGTATTGGATGCTGAAAATAACTGAAAGGTTATAAACTAGAATAAAACACTTTGCATAAGTGCTCACATCTCACCCTGAAGATCAGAAGTGATGAGTAAAAGTCACAGAATAATGTTGCCAATAATTTCCATTTAGAAGCATGTCTCCCTTTGAAGCACACAGACAATTATCAATATGTGCAGGTTATCTGCTTTCTGTCATGGTTCATTTGCTTACTTAGAGATTCTGACAGCTGGTCATGGATTTGTAACACTAAGCGACAGATGATATAATGCTATAAAATAGTGGGAGATTTCTAGCACATAGCTGTTCAGACATATATCGTGTTTAATACACAAGGGGGTTCTTTAGATTGCAATTTCATTTTAGTGAAAAGCAGTGGGTTGTGAAGCTGTCTAAATGCCATCAGTTAACTTTTTTATTGACAAAAAATCCACCGAGAAACAATGCAGGTATTTTAAGACTCATTTTGAAAATAGCAAATGCCAGAGGCAATATGTGGTTTTGAAAATATGCTATTATAAAAGCAGAACTAATTTGAACTTGTTTAGCACATAAAAAATGGACTCCGATAAGCATTCTTTGAAAAGTACCACAGAGACAAACACACTCTGAGAGCATAAAAGCTTTAATGCAAGATAGCTCCCAGGAATCATGACTCCTTTGTGGCAATGGCAAAATTAAAGAGAGAATCCTTTAAACTATAGGGAAGAAATTAATGGGAAGAGCAAGAGACCAGTAATTAGGGATCCTGTGTTCTATTTCCAACTATGCCATTGAATCAGTATGCAACTTGGAACTCTTGGGCATGGATCATCCTCTCTCGCAGTAAAAACCATAGGAGAGGTCCATGGAACAGAGGAAACTCTGACAGCATCCTCTCATGGGTTTCCCCGTAAAGGCTCTGTGGGAAAGTAAAGTTGCCCTTCCCCCACAGAATGAACTGTGGGCCCTCTTCACAAACTCTGAGCAGGGGGATTGCCTGCTATAAGGGCAGCACCACAGAAAAGCAACTCAGCCCCCAAAATACATTTTCCATTTAATTCTTGCCGAGCAGAATCCAATGTGCCTTGCTGTTGGGCCTCTACACAAATCCCTGCCCTTAATTTATCAGATGCTTCCCTTTACTCCTTGGCAGATGCCAATTGCAGATTCTTGAGAATTTGGAAGAGACGGTGCTGTAGAGGCTGCTGCATCTCCTGTCCTCATACAAAAGGGAGATCCTCACAAAGGATTCAGGAGTACAGGCTGGTTCCTACTTTCTTTGTGCTTCATTTTTCTGATACATGTCATGAGGGCCAATGAATATTTTTAAAACCCGTTGAGATCCTTATATGGAAAATACCAAGCAAGTGATAAGAGTTCAGCACAAAAGTTTATATTTAGGTATGATCAGCCATTCAGATGGGGTCCATTCTTGCAAACCTTGCTCAGCTAAAGCTACCACTGACTGATGTCAGAACTTTATGCAAGGTCTGCACTGTCTCTCCCTAGCCTTGCAAATTCAGCTCCAAGCACACCTCCAAGGTGGAATAGCAGTAGGAGATGCAAACAGGTTCAGATCTCAGATGTCTGGTGTATTGGATCCAATTCTGGGCCTCCCATTTCAGAAAGTATGTGGACTCATTGGAGAAAGTCCAGCGGAGGGCAACCAAAATGATTAGGGAGCTGGAGCACATGACCTATGAGGAAAGGCTTATTTAGTCTACCGACAAGAAGAGTGAGGGGGGATTTGATAGCAGACTTCAATTATCTGAAAGGAGAGTTCCAAAGAAGATGGAAAGTCTGTTCTCAGAATGGCAGAATGAGGAGTAATGTTTCAAGTTGCAGTGGGAAAGGTCTAGATTAAATATTAGAAAAATATATTTCACTAGGAGTTTGGTGAAGCACTGGAATGGGTTACCTAGGGAGGTGGTGGAATCTCCATCCCTAGAGGGTTTTAAGTCCCACCTTGACAAAGCCTAGGCTGGGATGATTTAGTTGGCTTTGGTTCTGCTTTTAGTAGGACATGGGATTTGGTGACCTCCTGAGGTCTCTTCCAGCTCTATGATTCTATGAAAGATTCTGTTTCCTCACTGATGGACTCTTTGGCCCCCATATGCAACCCTGTGGCCTTTGCCATAACAATTTTAATGACTAACCCTAGGCAGAGCTCTGTGTATGGAGTGGGAGAGGGGTAGCTAAGCAATCCCCATGCTCTCATATGAAACTGTCACCCCCAAGAAGCTATTTTCCAAATGCATACACCAGATACTTCAAAAGGATAGCAGCTTTGAAAGGTACAGATATGATCAATCTCCAACAGGGTTTCTGCTCTACAGAAGTGGTGGTTGCTTGTGGTTTAGTTTGGGCATTAATTTATGGTATGCTAAACTGGAGTATGGCATGGGTGAGTGGTCCAAGAACAGAGTTGTAATCAGATTCCTCTCTGTCTCTAGGGAAACTCTTTACTGCTGTCCCTCTGTTCCTCCATTTATGAGAGGCTGACTTGAGTCCTCTGGTGACTTTCTACCCTCAACCCTCTTGCTATTCTATCTCTGTCTTCATTGATATCTATGGGACCACTCATGTGAGTAATGTCACTCACAGAAATGCTTTCAGGATCAAGCCCAAAATAAGTCCATGTTGCAACAAGATGTGTAAGCAGATACTTAACTTTGAAGTCAATGGTACCACTTTTGGGCTTGGAGTTAAGCACACACTTAAGCATCTTGCTGAATCAAGCCTAAAAGAGACTATACTGGGGAAATAGTAAAACTATATGAAAAAGCCAACATTTTCAAGCTAAGGTGCCTAAAGGTTAGGCTCCTAAATCCATATAGAACACCTCAGTAAAAGGGATTTATTTTCAGAAATGTGATGGAGGTTCACATCTCCCTCTGTCTTTAATGAAAAGCTGGACTGGGCCTCTTAGCCACCACATTCAAAATGTATAAGAGTGTTCCACATCTCTTAAAGTTATTTATTAATTCAAGTGGATGACATTAGCTCAAAGTTACCTACTCTGGCTGTTGTGCTGAAACATTTTATAATTTATTTTGTTGGTGTCTTTAATTAAAATTTAAATGCCATCAAAAATCAAAGCAAGCTACAGAGAGAGCCATCAATTATATACAGGGTATTATCAGTGCTTTCAAATGGGATTTTAAAATACCATCTCATAAAATGTCAAACTCATTTTTAAGGAAGATATTAATGTCCTGTAAGACTTGAATAATATGCATTTGTAGCTGATTAATGAAACAGTTTGCCCCCACTAATACACACAAAAATCTAATGTCATATAAAAGCTAATAAAAACCTTTGTAATAGTGAATTACATTTTCTTTATTAAATTGTTCTGCCACCCAGATGGAAGTCAATTATTTCCAAATTGTTGGAGATTTTGAATGGATCTGGAGCTCTAATGAAAGACAGCTTCATACAGCCTGCCCTTTTATGATTCAGACTAAACACTTGGGGAACTGCAATATCTCACATAGAATCTAGGTTAAATATATGTTTTATGAAATGTTAACCAGGTGTATGGTGTTTTATTCCTGAAGCTTATACTCTTTCCAACAATAGTGCATGCTGATACTTTTCTTCATTTCATTTTCAATTTAAATCCTGCCTAGGATTAGAGGGTCAAGCCTTAAAATCTAGTCTTCTTAGCTCAGGAGTTTAATACCAATATGAAATTTTCAGCAAAACTAGATATGGCCCAATGTTGGAAAAATGTACATGTACGAATTTTATTTATATTAGCAAACCCAATTAATCCAGTGGAACTGACCCCATGAATAAAGATACTCAAACACTGATCAGTCATTCCTAGGACCTGTTTCTTTACAAGTACCACCTTGTATAATCCATACCTCTGAAAATTTTTAGTTCTGTAATTAGACACATTATAGAAGGACTTTTGCTTGTCCACTTGATTTGCTCCTCAATTTGTCTTCACAGTCTACCTGCCATATAAACTACTTAACATTTTAAGGGATTTTTTTTATCATTCCAGAAAGACCCAAGATAGAAGTTATTTACTTAATGATCTAGCCCCAAATCCCTCATAACATCTCAAACCTTACACCAGAAGATGCTTAGGATTTCTTCAGGTGGCTTGCTGAAAAGCCAACCTAACATAATACCCCAAAATGTAAACAACTTTGAAATGTAAAGATCTGGCTACTGATTTATATTGTTTGCTTTATGTATTTGTTATTGACTAAATACTTGCTAAATAATGCTATGTTACCCACAATCAAGCCTTCTAATGGACACTGTCATATGAAAGACAAAATGAGAATGTTGGGGGAGTGATAGGAAGATGAATTGATGCTCCTGTATGTTCTACAACAGTTGACAGGACAAATTCTTTAAATCTAGTGATCTTTCACCCTCTCCCCTCCTGCCCCCAACAATAATCTTCAAAAAATTATACTGCAAAAGCCATTTGATATAATCTTAAGTATGGTATAGAATAGAAGACATTCAGAATTTAAAACCTTTTTTAGAATCCAATACAGTCTCCAGTCATGGGCTCCAAGGCAGAACATCCTATAGGACCTTCTAACATTCATCCAGACTGGGAATGCAAAAATTAATCCCCACCTGCCCATCTCTCTGTTAAATGAGTGCTTGAGAGCATCAAAATTAACATTCAGGACAGGAGACTGAAGGGCACTGAGATTGCTGACTGGTGCAATTTGAGTCAGATCTTCAAGTTCAGCCACAGCCATTTTCTGACAACTTCTGATCTGATCACACTTTGTTCAACAACTGAGATCCAAAGTTCAGTAACTGACAGTCACATTAGAGAAAGGAAAATGAGCTTGCTGTGGAGAACCGGGTAGACCTCAGATTTCATACTGAGTTTATGCCTAATCTGATTCCTGAGTTACTGGATTTACACATAAAAGATGAGTCATTTTATAGTGTATTGAGAAAAGCATCAATACAACTGTCCATCACAGTTTAACTAATCTAAAATAATTACTTTTGGCTACCTCTTCAGAGAACTAAGTCATGTTTCTATTGTGTGCCAGTTTAGTTACCATGGAATATATTTACTGATCTACAGGTCTTAATTTCCTTATTTACTTTATCTGTTGCTTTAAAATGGCTACATGAGAGTAGGCCCTCGAACTAGACCTGGGAAATATTTTTCTTACTCTAAGTGGTCAATAATATGTTTATTGTTGTGTGTAGTATTGTGGTTATGAAATCAATAATAAAAAGTAAAGAAAGTAAAACCTTAGCAAAGCAAGTATTTTGCTACCCATGGAACAGTGCTAGGCAGATGTTTTAAAAATGGAAAAATGATTTCCATAGCATAGTATAGGAATGAAATGAATTGAATCTACCATTGCATATAATACATGTACAAAATGAGAAATGAATTTTAAAAAACTCTAATTTCCAAAAGACCTGGCTATCTTTAATCTTCTAGTATAGTTTGAACAATATAGTAAGCATTTTAGTAAACAAGATTACCTTGCGCCACCAAAAAAATCAACAGAGTATTCATTTTATACAATCTTGTTAATATTTAATTTCATACATTTCTCCAGTCATATCCAACCATACAGAAACTAATCTTAAGAAATGGATGTTTTAACAAAATGGTCAAACCATGGCTGTTGAAAACTCAGAAAAGCCTTTAAAAGGTTCATATACAAGCTTTAGTATTTAAGTGCATATATAATATTCAAAATGGCAAATGGATATCCGAAATTGTCGGTGGCTCTCAATCCTGAAAGCTGTTCCCCAACACACTTGGTATTGAAATTGTGTAGGCTGTTAGGAAAATATTCAGGAGAATTATTTTCAGTATATATAGCAATTATTTTTTGATCCCTTAACTTAGAGATCATGGGAAGCTGAAGATATAATTTATGAGCCAAGTATTGTGAGGAGAAAAAGTAGGCTTGCTGTAAAATGTATTTGTACACAGAATAACTGTATTTCTGAACTCATCACTATGCCTGAGTTCCCACTTTCCTTTTACAAATAAGTGTCCAAAAAAGTAGGTTTTTATCTCGCTCTCCCACAATTTATATTCTATAGGTACAAATATACAGGCAGTCCCCGGGTTACGTACAAGATAGGGACTGTAGGTTTGTTCTTAAGTTGAATTTGTATATAAGTCGGAACTGGTACATATTGTAGGGGAAACTCTAGCCAAACATTTCTCCAGAGCTCAGTTTTATTCTCCCACACCTCACTTCCCTCAGTCCTTTATTCTCAAGCTGAGGTGTCTGCTGAGAAAAGCCGCTCCGCGTCTCCCTGGTCTCCTGAGGAAGGGGCGCTAGCTTCATGTCTCCCTGGTCTGCTGGGGGGAAGCAGCTAGTGCGGGGTTGCCTCACCCCATTTGTAAGTAGGGATCCGATGTAACCCGGGGACTGCCTGTACTCAATGTTGTTTGGTAACCACTGGCAAAGACTAATTTCAGTGGAAGCCATTCTGTACAATTGGCCTCAGCCTACAAAGTTATTTTATCAAAAGATTACATAAAAACATATTATGGCACGCTGCAGTTAAATCTCCTTCTGAATCATTCTTTTAGCTGCTGGGTACATTAAGATGAACATGATTTTCAAACACTCTGATAATTTAAGATTTTTGTGGAAAAAGCACATTGCACATCATCTTTGGTTTGTTTTAGTTCACATGCTGGGGGTTCCTGGATTTTAGGAGGAGATGCTTGGGAGGAGGGATAGTGGCACCAGCAGGAATGGGATAAGTATGAGCCTCCTTTCCCCCCCCCCCAAAAAAAAATATTTGTAATAAATCTCAGCCAAGCCATGCACATGGTGGAGCTCAGGCAGGAATATTCTCTTTTTGTGTGCTTTGCACTGTGCCAGTAGGGAGGGATATTAGAAGCAGGAATTTATTCTAGGCTTTCTTATTCTAAAAAGCATACATCTCTACTAGGATATTCAATCAATGGAAAAATAAGTGAAAAAAAAATCTTACACCCTTGTAGTAATATCCTTCTGTAAACAATTTAATGCTCCAATAACAATCACTACTACAGTGACAAACAAAAAATAGTGAATAGAGGTTCTATTATATGTTTGCTTTACAAATGTCTGAATGAAAGGGTCACAATGTTTTTGCTTCTGGGTACACTGGAAAGGCTGTTTTCAGAAGGAAGTATGTACATACCCAGAAGAATTGCAAGTGAGAGTTTTATATTAGTGTGAATAATCAGGCCAGAAGTCTGCATATATATGCAAGTAGACACAATACAGTATTATGTTTTAAAGCATTGACAGGCCAAGGACAATATTACTGTAGTAACCCTTTATATCTTTTCAACTCCAATATTATTATCCTAATATTTTCAATATTCCTTAGGAATTCATGGTTATTTTAAAGGTCAGAAGACACCATTACAATCCTCTAATTCAGTGATACTCAGACCTCAGTGCTTCAGGAGCTAAATTAGTAATCAATATTACTTAGAAAAGTCACAGTAGTTTGAAATGTTTCATTTAGTATAGTACTATATATTCATATTTAAATAGTATGATGGGAAATTCTTAGTATCTATATTATTCTCACATCAAAATGACTGACCAGTATGATCATTTTATCAGCTGCAATTGTTTAATAATGCAGGGAAAGTTTCCTGATTCATTAATTAAATCACAGTGTTTTAATATTATATACTGCAAAGGCTATGTCTATACTACACTAGTCTTCCGGAAAAAGCTATGCAAATTGCAGTTTGCAATTTGCTTAGCTTTTTCTGCTTCGTTTTTCAGAAGAGACTTTTCTGACATTTGAGCCATCTACCCTAGGCCAAATGTAGGGGAAAAAACCCTTTTTTGGAACATCCCTTCTTCCTCGTAAAACGAGGTTTACAGGGATGCCAAAAAAGCACGTCTGCTCTTCTGAAATTTCTTTTGGAAGAACAGACGCATTCCTTATACACAGCAGAGTTTTTCCAGGATACCTCCAGTATCCCGGAAAAATTCTGTGGTGTAGACATAACCAAAAAGCCCCAAAAGACACATTAAAGACCACCTTGTGGCTTATTAATCTCAGTTTAAGTATTTCATTTAAAACAAAGGCCAAGAAATTATTATGTTTAGCCAAATAACTTGAGTTCATCTACAGCACATCTTCTAGAAGAACATTTGAGGCTAGGGGAGGTAGGAAATATCATGTTAACATCTAGCTTATCTAATCAAAACTAAGTTTTCTAAAGAATACTTTAGAAATAAACATTGCAGGTCTTGTTCTCTTCACACATGTACTAATGTTAATCAGGAGTAACTAAGCTGAAGTCAACAGAGTTACAGTGGATTGAAGGACTGAAAAAAGTATAAATTGACTGAAAGAAAGGGAAGAATTAGGCACTGCAGGCCAAAATATGCATGTCTTAAGAAGAGTTTTGTTTGAAAGATCCATGAAGAATTGTGCTGAGGAAACCCATAAGAAACTAAAAACCTAGGCAACTCTAAACTAGGCTAGGTCTCCTCTCTTTAACACCCCTTTCCATGCCTGATATTTGCTGCAAGTGTAGAAGAATGGTTTTAACAGGGTTCATAAGTTCTCATTAATTTTACATGAGAGTCTAGGGTCCACTTCCCCATCACAACTACCACTCACAAAAAAAAAAAAAAAAATCAAGACAAATTCCTGGTATTCTCATGGAACACCTACTATTTACCATGTCTTTCAATACAGTTCACCAGACAGCATTCAGATATTGTGCCATTTTCCATCTCTGAAATACAGGTTGTTTGTTTTTTCTTGGATCAGTTCTTCGAAAAATACACTTAAAATTCATGCTTTATATAGTCAATCTCCTACAGAATAATGTATGTTCTTCTAGTCAAGCAAGTAAACATACTAATTCCAACATGGGGAGGGGGGAGGGTGAAGAAATAGGGAAATTTATTTCACTAGGGCATTTCAAAACCTAAACACATTAGAATTTAATAATCAACATAGATTTCTTATCATGCTGAGCCTATTGATTTTTCTCCCTTCCATTCTACTCATATTTTACTCATGCAAAGGCAATGAAACCTCTGGAGAAAGATCAGTTATCCTTCCTCCCACATGACAGCAAGATCTGTGCTGAAATATAATGGAGGTGGAGGCAGCACTTTAATTGGATCCTCTGGGGGGGGGGGTCTCTTACTTTTCAAGCAATTATAGATAGCTGTAACCACAGATCTACAGCTGAACAGCACCTGCTTCATGTGTAAAAATCCACTGAAAAAAGAGAACTGCAGCCTAAATTTGCTGAAGGTATGGTTTCAGTTTATCACTGTACATTGTGGAATCCATGAAACAGAATAAAATAATATTACACTTAAGTTTCCATGGATGATATGTCTACATATTAGTTTCTCTGCAAACAAATTTAATAAGAATATCATTATTATCATACATTTCAATTCAAGTTTTTCATTTATCCTCTCTCTGGTCTTTTGGACTCATAGAGAAATCAGGATTTCAAAGGCGGCAGAGGCTAACTCTGAAAGGTTTATATATCCCAGAGAAATGTGGCTTATAAAATGGCATATTTTCACTAGTGAATGCAACAGCTAGGGGAAAATTTCGAATATTTTATATGAACTCTGCACACGTTGGCTGAAAACTATGATTTTAGGAATGCAAAACCTGAATATATCAGAGACAGGGTGGTTATTGGGATAACAGATAAACATTTTTCACAGAAGCTATGGTTGAGGAGATATTTGCCTCTAGCCACAGCTATACAAATAGCAAAGCAGTCTGAAATGGTGAAACAGAGAAACCTAAAGAAACTTGAAAAACCTGAAACTAGCTTTGAAACTAAACAGATTACTTGAGTATTATCATTAAAAACCCCTGAGGCAAGGAGAGAGAATTCCCAAACTAATAAGAGCAAATTCCTGCCTACATTCACAAGGGCTGTGTCTAGACGGGTCAGTTTTTCCAGAAAATCAGCCACTTTTCCAGAAAAACTTGCCAGCTGTCTACACTGGCCGCTTGAATTTCCGCAAAAGTACTGACTTCTTACTGTAAGAAATCAGTGCTTTTTGCAGAAATACTGTGCTGCTCCCGTTAGGGCAAAAGTCCCTTTTGTGCAAAACTTTTGCGCAAAAGGGCCAGTGTAGACAGCTGAGATTTGTTTTGCGCAAAAAAGCCCCAATCGCGAAAATGGTGATCGGGGCTTTTTTGCGGAAAAGCATAGCTAGATTGGCCACGGACGCTTTTCCGCAAAAAGTGCTTTTGCGGAAAAGCGTCCATGCCAATCTAGATGCTCTTTTCCGAAAATGCTTTTAACGGAAAACTTTTCCGTTAAAAGCATTTCTGGAAAATCATGCCAATCTAGACGTAGCCAAGGTGTATAAAAAGCCATATCCCAAAAGATGAATGAATGTGCAGCCCTTGGCACACAGTATAATAAATGTATGAAATATTGACAACTTTGCTGCACCAAAGCAATTCAGAACGTACCTGGAGAGTGAAACTGAATCTAGCAGGCAAGACTACTGAGTTTAAAATTAACTCAGGGCCTGATATCACAGTCTTCTCAGGAGGGACTTCCAATAATGAGATCTAATACAAATAACCTTAAGACAATGATGGACCATATAATGTACAGAGACCGCCTATCCCCGTGGTCCCCAACACGTGTGGGGGCATTCGTGTGCGCCCGCCACGTGCTTGGGGCTGGCCTGGCCCCGGGCGCGTGGCGCTTGGGGTGGGGGGCGCCGGCCCCAGCCCCGGCCGCTTGGAGCGGGGGGGCGCCGGCACCGGGCGCACGGAGCTTGGGGGGGAGGGGGCGCTGGCCCTGGCGCACGGAGCTTGGGGGGGGCGCCGGCACCGACCCCGGCCCCCGGCGCTTGGAGGAGGGGGGGACGCCGGCCCCCGGCGCACGGAGCTTGGGGGGGAGGGGGAGCCGGCCCCGGGCGCGTGGAGCTTGGGGGGGGAGGGGGCGCCGGCCCCGGGCGCAGCTATGGGGGGGGCGCGCGGCTATGGGGGGCCCCGCCCCCGTCCCCGCCCCCTGGCGCCCGGCGGGCGAACGGCCACGCCCCCTGGTGCCCGGCCACCACCACAGGTTGGGGACCACTGGCCTATCCTATTACTTCGTAAAGTGGAAACTCAAAGAGAATGCAGCAGATTGATATAACAAGAAAATCTGAGTGTGCCCCAGTGGTACAAGTTATAAACAAAAATACAATATATGAATTTGTGTGCATCTTGAAAGACTTAATGAAAGAGTTTTGAGACAAAACAACATCCTCCCAAATACTGAGGCTACATCTAGACTGCTAGCCTCTTTTGAAAAAGAGCATTTAGACTACAACCAGTACTTTCAAAAAAGCAAGCTGCTTTTTCAAACGAGAACACCCAGGCTGTCTGGATGCTCTCTTTTGAAAAAGTCCTGTTTGAAGAGCACTTTGGAAAAAAGGCGTTATTCCTCGTAAAATGAGGTTTTCCGTGATCAAAAAAGCTGCCACGTTCTTTCGATTTATTTTCGAAAGAACGTGGCAGCAGTCTAGGGGTACGTCTAGACTGCATGGCTCTTTCGAAAGTCGCTTTTTTTAAAGAAACTTTCAAAAAAGCGTCTTTCAAAAAAGAGCATCTAGACTACAATATGCGGATCGGAAAACCGATCCGCTTGTTCGAAAAATAGTGTCCTGACTGCTGGACGCTCTTTGGGGGAAAAAAAGCCATCCGGAACCACTTCTGTCAGGGCATGGGGGTAGCATTTCCTTCCCGGTGCTGCTGCCTGCCCTTTGCAGAGACGTGTGGGACCGGCTCGTTATGGAGCTCTGGGATGACCAGAAGTGGCTCCACAACTTCTGGATGCAGAAGGCCACTTTCCAGGAGCTGTGTACCTGGCTCGCCCCAGCTCTCCAACAACAGGACACCCACCTGTGGCCTGCCAGCTCCCTGGAAAAGAGGGTCGCTATTGCCCTCTGGAAGCTGGCCACCCTCGACAGCTACCGCTCCGTGGAACACCAATTTGGAGTGGGCAGGTCTACTGTTGGGTCCATCCTGATGGAGGTAAATCATTGTCGGAGAACAGTCACATTTTGGGATGAGGGAAGGGAGATTGTCAGGAAAGGGCAAGGTGGAGTGGGAGCGGGAGCAGGAATGGGAGGGAGCTCCTCCACTCACCCTGAGCTGTGGGGGAGGGGAGTTCTGAGGAGGGGATTCCCGGGGTGTTTGAGGGGGAAGGTGGGCTGTGCACCCACCTCCCCAACCCTATGTGTTACACGACCTCATTCCACTCACCTGCTGCTTTGTCTTCGGCATCAGATAACACCTGGGAGGCCTCTGGGGTCTGGGTGACTGGTTCCAGAGTGAGGGTCACCATCTCCTCGCTGTCCTCCTCCTCTGGCACCATCTCCCCGTCTCCAGACTCCCTGGACTGCTCTAGGTCCTGCTCTGGTGCTTCCACCACAGGGTCCCCCAAGCCAGACTGGATGAGATGCAGTGGTGTGTGCGCTTCCCTACCACCAAGGATCTGGGACAGCTCTGAATAATAGGGGCAGGAGCGGGGGGCTGCCCCAGAATGGGCGCTCTCCTGCCTGGCCTTTACATAGCCTTGGTACAGCTCCTTTACTTTAGAGCGCACCTGGTCCTGGGTGCGGGGGTGGTGCCCTCTCTTGGCCAGGGCCTTTGCCATGCGGCCTAAAATGTCTGCATTTTGCTGCCTGGTGTTTAGGGCTTGTAAGGCCTCCTCCTCTGACCAAAGCTCAAGAAGAGTCTTGAGCTCTGGCCCAGACCATGCCGATGCCCGGCGTTTGGAGCCCCTGGTTGGGTCCCCAGAAGGCTGTCTGGAAGGGCCAGGAGGATCTTGGGGCTGAGACATGGCTGCACTGGAACAGCCGTGTGCTCTGGCTGCTTTGCTGTCACAACTGGCTGTGAGGGTGACTATCCTTTTAAAAGATGGCTGCAGACAGGAACCAGAGACATGCAAGGCATGCCCCAGATTGTCCACCAGAGCTTCTTCCTGGAGGCCCTTATTTTCGAAAAAAGGGGCTCCCCTCGTCCATACTCACTTATTTTCAACGGATCTCCTTCAAAATAGGCGTTCTTCCTCGTGAAATGAGGAGTAACGCCGTCGAAAGAAAAGCCGCATTCTTTCGATTTAATTTCGAAAGAACACGGCTGTAGTCTAGATGCAGGTAAAGTTTTTTCGAAAAAAGGCTACTTTTTTTCAAAAAAACCCTGCAGTCTAGAGACAGCCTAGATGCAGGTAAAGTTTTTTCGAAAAAAGGCCACTTTTTTTTAAAAAAAACTTGTAGTCTAGACACACCCTGAGTGACTTCCTCCCCAACATGAAAGAAGATACAGTATTCTCTAAGGCTGTGTCCAGACTCCATGCCTCCGTCGACGGAGGCATGTAGATTAGCCAGATCGGAAGAGGGAAATGAAGCCGCGATTAAAATAATCGCGGCTTCATTTAAATTTAAATGGCTGCCCCGATCTGCCGATCAGCTGTTTGTCGGCAGATCGGGAGAGTCTGGACGCGATGCCCCGACAAAGAAGCCTTTCTTCATCGACACGGGTAAGCCTCGTGAAACCAGGTTTACCTGTGTCGATGAAGAAAGGCTTCTTTGTCGGGGCATCGCGTCCAGACTCTCCCGATCTGCCGACAAACAGCTGATCGGCAGATCGGGGCAGCCATTTAAATTTAAATGAAGCCGCGATTATTTTAATCGCGGCTTCATTTCCCTCTTCCGATCTGGCTAATCTACATGCCTCCGTCGACGGCGGCATGGAGTCTGGACACAGCCTAAGATAGATGCCTTGAGCAGATCCTGCAAAATTCCTTTAGCCAAATAAAGTGATAAACTGATGACACTTCTCACACCATTTGGGAGATTTTGCTTTTAAAGATTATTTTTGGCATTACCAATGGATCTGAAATTTCCCAAAGAGAAATGGCAGAATTAATAACAAACACAAATGAAGTTGTAGTTCTCATCTATGGATCTTTGATAGAAGAGCACAACAAACCCCTCAAAGCCTAATCAGTCAATCTGGACTGAAGCTAAACAAGGAAAAGTTAATGTTCTGACTCCCTCTCTGCCTCTCCTCCTCTGAGTTTTTGGGAAAAGACAGTAAGCAACAATGAAAGTAGTATTAGTTATAAGAAAATAAAAACAATTCAAGAACTAACTGCACCAATTAATGTACTATACCTGAGACATATACTATAAATGGTAAGTTAATCTTGGCTTATACTTACAATAAAACCTTTCTACAGTATGAAAGCCACTGAGTGAACTGTTGAAGTCTAACAGATTTTGGATATGGGAACAAAATAAATAAATAAATTGACTTCAAACGGGTAAAGGAAATGAGAGCTAGCAGCTCCAGCTCTGAAGTATTAAGGTTTGAATAAACCCACAATGATCAGTGGAGATGTAAGCATAGGTGGTGTATGGTTTTAGCAACGCGGCTCTGAGTAGAGACTTGTTGCATTTTGCTCTCATCCACTCTCAGAAGCAGAAAAAACAATATACACAGATGGAAAAGGAGTAACTGATAAGGGTATGGCCATGGAAGAACTTTTATAGATATCTGTGTGACTTGGATTCATTTACACTGATAATAGGCCATAAGCTATGTATTACTCCAGTGAAAAATGCCTGGATCAAGTACTGCTGAGATTCCAATGTCTGCAACTATGCTACATGCTATTGAACTTATTTGCTAAATATAATCATTAAATACTAGCAAAGGAGCCCTGCATTGCATTCAATTGCCTGTGAGCTTGAAAACAACATAAAGATGTACCTGAATGTTATATACACTTTCATAGCAGTGTCAGAGGAGACACTACTGCAGCTACAAAAATCCATCTCAATAGATATGCAACTTCAGGAAGTTTTAACTTATATTAGCAGCAGCTGACCAAAGTATTTAAAGGACACTAAGGAAGTGACAAGAGACTACTTTATGGTACATGGACAATAAAGCAAGTCAAATGGACTCGTGATCAAAGGGAACTGCATCATACTTCCACATGAAATGAAAGGAGAGATCCTCAACCATGAAAAATATCAGGGATTACCTAAATTCTGTCAAAGGTTATTTGTCTTGTGAATTTTATGACATTTTGCTTCAGAAAATCATCCCAAGAAAACTCTCTCTGGCAGGAAGTCTAAGCCCATGAACTCTGATAAGCAAGTATACAAAGAAGAAAAGAAGCCGCTGAAAACTCAGGTTATAATTCTGCTTTGCATTCTCTTGCAAGCATAGTGGCAACTGCATAACATTACTGCTACTGTGAGCATATTCCTGAGAGTGTATGTCTGGCAGAACGTATCTGAATTGAATACCAAAGAGATTACGCTGCGGGATCAAATACCAGGTGTCTGTCTTGCAAGGTGAGCCACAAGTATAACAGGCCACAGAAGAATGACTCTCTCGTTTCTAACTAACTGTCTCCTGTTCTGATGGGCAACAGAAGCGGTTTTAAAAGTTACATCTATTCAACATCTATTAATTTCATCTTTTCTGTTTATTTCTAAAAATATACTCACTTAAAACTATAACTGCTACATGATTTAAAAAAATATAATTCTTATATTTTAAATGTTATTCCATGGCAGACTCCCTCTGCTGCCCACTTTTGATAGTTTGCACTTTATAGGTCATTGAGCTTAACTAGAAAGGAATACAAGTAGGTTTTTCATTAAAACTAATTTTTATACCACTAGAATCTGCAGTGAAGTTAATATTGAAATCTCCTGCTTATCTGATCTCAGTTTTTGAAGATGCACGAGACTCTAACTTTTAAATTTATTTTATGTTCAATGAAACAAAGAATTCCAGAGAGATCATTTAAACTTGGGTTGCTCAGCACATTGCTAATAATTTCCAACATATAGATCACATGAATGCTGTAGTGAGTCTGTATCAATAGTTTTTCACCAACATTGTCATTTTCTTATAAATGATGATTAGTAGAGCTGACTGAAAAATTTCTGATGCAACATTTTTCTATCAGAAAATGCTGTACCCTCAAAATCAAAAGGGTCTGTGGCAATGTGCCTATTTCAATAAAATTCCATATGAAAAAGTTGAAACCAAGAGTTTTAATAATGCTCAAACCATTAATTTCAACCTCATTAAAAAAGGGAGGAATGTTTCACATTTTCATTTTGAAACATATTTTATGTTATCTGTTTTAAAATAACAAGTAAAAAATGAACAAATTGATTTTATCTAAACAAACTTCTTGATTGACACAGAAAGTTACTTTATTAATTTTGTTTAGTAGAAAATTTAGAAATAGTTTGGTTTTGTTTCATTTCATAATGAATATCAACTCTGAATGTTGGAATTCCAAGTTTCTAGAAGCTCTGTTGAGTACAGCTGCAGGGCAGATGGGGAGGAACTTGAAAGACTACATGACCAGGTGTGCCAGATCCTATTGGAGGTTCCAGTGTTTGGTGTCCCATCCCAACAAACAGTTCTCTGTGAGGAAAAGAGCAGACACACCCCCAGGAGCAGGGTTTTTTCTGTGTGTATAGCGGGGGAGGAGGAAGGGGAGCAATTCATAGAATCATAGGACTGGAAGGGACCTCAAGAAGTCATCGAGTCCAGCCCCCTGCCCTCAAGGCAGGACCAAGCTCCGTCTACACCATCCCTGACAGATGTCTATCTAACCTGTTCTTAAATATCTCCAGAGAGGGAGATTCCACCACCTCCCTTGGCAATTTATTCCAATATTTGACCACCCTGACAGTTAGGAATTTTTTCTTAATGTCCAATCTAAACCTCCCCTGCTGCACTTTAAGCCCATTACTCCTTGTCCTGTCCTCAGAAACCAAGAGGAACAAATTTTCTCCTTCCTCCTTGTGACACCCTTTTAGATATTTGAAAACCGCTATCATGTCCCCCCTTAATCTTCTTTTTTCCAAACTAAACAAGCCCAGTTCATGAAGCCTGGCTTCATAGGTCATGTTCTCTAAACCTTTAATCATTCTTGTCGCTCTTCTCTGGACCCTTTCCAATTTCTCCACATGCTACTGAACTTTTAAGGTATTGCTCCCCAAGAAAATTGATTTCTTTAAGAAGTCAAGCACTTTGTGAAAAGTCTTCAGTATACTCAACTTTTACAAAGGTGGTAATCCAGGACACTCACCAGAAAAGGCTCAGGACCTTGTAAGATTGGACCCTTTTTCGTAGAGCATACATGGATATTAATGTGAAACATCTGGCTAAATCCTTCTTGCAAAAAATTGAAGAATCTGACTAGATTTAAAGAACAGTGTTATGGAGCTATTCTATCACAAGCCTTAGTGAAGTACAAAGCACTGGAACGTTAGTATAGAAAATTTCATGTCTAGTTCACAGGTTGAAATCCAGCCCAGGTTCACATTAGGAATGGTATTACAATCTCACAGCTGTTCTGTGGCTATCTGAAATTAATGACATTTTTATAAAATAGGTGTCGATTAATAAATATCAAAAACATATTTGGGTTTCATTTCAGAACAGTATTTAACTTTAGACTTAATCCCATCCTTGTTCAGAAAAACAAATAAAAACCTTAAGCACTCAATTCAAGTTACCCAGGAGCTTAAGTATTTTGCTGAATAGGGAAGAACTGCTGAACCAAGGCTTTATTGCTAATCAACAACTGTCCACCACAGAGGTCAAGCAGATGTGGATTCACAAACTGAGGTAGTTTCTCCAGGCCAATGACTATTTTTGAGAAAGAACTACCATTTCACAGAATGGAAGGTCCCTGCAAGGGCTGAGGCCAAAGCATGTTAGCAGACTACTGTGGAGAAAATTATACTGATAGAGTATGCCAAGTTCCCAGAAGCTTATATTAATGAAACAAAGAATTTCTGGGTAAAATTGGTAAATTTGTTTTTTTCCTTTATTTGAACATGCTCACTCTGAATATGATGTTTATCAAGCTGAATTTTTAACTCACAATCATAGAAATGTAAGGTTGGAAGAGTCCTTGTTAGGGTATCCAGTCCAATCTCCTGCACTGTTGGTTATATAGGGCATCTGTGGTAGATGTTTATTTAATATGTTTTTAAAAGCCTCCAGTGACTGAGATTCCACATCCTTCTTAGGTAATTTATTCTAATACTTAACTACCCTTACGGTTAGGAGGATTTTTCTAGTGTCAAACCTAAATCTACCTTGCAGCAATTTAAGCCCATTACTTGTTGTGCTGTCCTTGGTGGTTAAGGAGAACAATTTATCTTCCTCCTTTTGATAACAACCATTTACATCAGGGCTACTCAACTGGAGACCCCGGGAGCCAAAATGATACTCACAACACATGCTGAGGGCCACAACTTAAGTGTGGTTGCATATACATGCAAATATATATGCAAATATATGCAAATAGCTTTTCACACTGACAGGCATGAATACAAAGATTAAGGCAAGACTATACAATACACAGGCCCCATTTAAGTCAGTTCTGCTGATATTAATAAAATGTAATATTTACCCAATTTTCACCCATATCACAGCACTTTTAATGAGTAATCACAGTCCACATATCAACAGAAGGCCATTATATTGACTACTTTTTTGTTTTGGTTTCGCAACAGTCCAGGAGTTTAACTACTAAAACACATATCTACCCAAGACGCCATATAAACCCAAACCACACTGCAGGCCACAAACAAATGGGCCATGGGCTGCATGAAGTTGACTTGCCCGGATTTACATACTTGAAGACTGTCATTGTGCCCCACCTCAGCCTTTGCTTAAACATTTTTTTAAAATTAAGGCAAGTTTAGGAAAAAAGAAAAAGGCTTATCATTTGTAACACAAAGTAAATAAATAGAAAGCAAAGGAGAGGTTTTAAATATAGAAAATATTCTTAACTTTTAATAAAAATGCAGGGAAGGACCTCTGTTGAAGATCATACTCTCTGCTTTCTCTGGTCAAGTGATGATATGCTCTTGAATTTTGTTGGTTTTTTTTAGCAAGAACAATATTTAAGATCAAATAAACTACTTTTTAGGGGAGCTTAATATGCATATCTATGCATTATACAAAGTATCACACACAATATAGTATGATATCATTTATTGCCATAAATTCCCCTCTTTCAAAAATATATATTATTATTAGTTTAATTATTAGCCCTCACCTAATCTAAAGCTGACTTTTCCTTACAATGTAGGTGAGTTGAATATTTATTTCTATACAAGTGCCATTGCATAAACTGCATACCAGTAAATACTGTAAATATTTGTTTATTAAATATTCATGCAGAAGTTATTATATTTGTTAATTTCAGGTATTCCATAAACATAATTTAGATTCAGTCTTGAACCTAAAGCATCTCTCAACAATATCTTATAAATAGCACCATATCTGCCAACCCCTTGGAGGGAAAAGCACTGGTTTTGCTTCTAGTGAACAGGGATTGGCTGAAATACGAGAAGTATCCAATGCAAGACAAACTCATGATTTCCAAAACAGGGATGCAATTGATTGGAGAGCTGTTAGAATTCTATCACTACTTTTGCAAAAATATTATTATGCCACGTACCCTGAGAGAAGATAAAATTAGTAGGCTTCATAAATCTGTGGAAGCTATTTCTTCACCCAGCAAGGATGAACTATAAACCCTGTCTTGTGTTATAAGCACCTTGACAGTGCTTTAGAGAAAGGTTCCCTCAGTGAAGTGGAGTCTTTGCATTTTCTGCCAAGATGAAAGTTCCAAACAAAATCTTTATTTTGTAACAATATTCAAAAATGAACAAATACTTGAAGCGGGGAAGTATGAATAGGAGTTCAGTATACATGTAGCTGGCATAAGCAACCCTTAAAAAGGAAATACCACCTCATTTTTATAAGCATTTCTTGAGAAAAACAAAAACAAAAAAACTAAACATGAAACCACTGATTTGGCAATGTTCTGGCCTAGAAAAAGAATGAAAAAAACCCTCTAAATATGAACCCGTGACTTGGCAATGGTCTGTTCTAGAAATGATTAAAAACATTGTGTTAAAAAAGATTGTGATTTGTAACTTTTTACAGGTAAGAATTTGTTACTGTTTGCTCTGAAATGAAGCTGATGGAATGGCCTTATCCTCATTTGTGAGGCATATGGCAACTTTCAAAGAAAAATGAATTTTGCATCTTGACAGTGCTTACAAGTTCATTGTCTCACATGATCCATCTGTTTCAGAATGACAATCTTTATTAGTGCCAGTCAAATTGCATCTCCCTCCTTTCTCTAAATTATTAGACAGTGCAGCAGAAAGACATTTATCAGCCATTCCAATTTATAAGACTGAACTGGAAGATGAATTTCTGTCATTGGTACATATACATGAAATTATGCTTGCCAGTCCTGGATATGTCAGTGAGGAAGGGGCATTAGCTTGTGTGTCAAAGAGAATATACAGATTTTTACAACCCCTTCTGGATGTCCAGTATGTTCTTGAAGTAGGGGAGGTTGAAGGAAATAAGGAGGAGGGAGAGGAAGACACAGAAGATAATGTTGCAGAAGTATGTGAAGATGAGAAAGAGTAATCATACAAAAAATTCGGAGTGTTAAGTATTGCACAAGATTTCATTTACTGCATGGTTGGGGATAAGTAACTCAATGAACAACTCCTGAATGTTTGCAAAAGAAGATTACAATAGCCTAGTGCCTTTTCTTTCATGTGCAAGTTTCCAGACCAGATGGCATAATTTTTGCTGAGCAACATTTCCCAATTTCCAGTATTGAGGGCAGTACATGTTAGGATATGTGGTTCACCAGAGCTCAACAGGATGTAGTTTAGGTGTTCATCTGTGTCCTTTCAGAAGAATGCTTCTATTCTTTCACCAAGGGTAACATATAAATTATATTTGATGGGGACCTGTGAGCTTGGCAAAAATGAATCTGCACCCTCTAGAGCATGGGTTTCCAAACTGAGGTGTGTGTGAAGAAATTCCAGGGGGAGCCCCCCCCCCCAATCCCCCTTCT
This sequence comes from Pelodiscus sinensis, assembly GCF_052426305.1. Taxonomy (NCBI): domain Eukaryota; kingdom Metazoa; phylum Chordata; order Testudines; family Trionychidae; genus Pelodiscus; species Pelodiscus sinensis. Next base: position 93,756,691 of record NC_143053.1, read on the forward strand.
AATTTTTTCTGCTGCTATTTTTGTTTTTCAGCCCCGGTCAGTTCTTTTTCTTTTCTTTTTTTTTCTCAACAAGTTTTGCTGTTATTGGGGGCAGGGAGGGAGGTCATGAGGGTTTCTCAAAAATCAAAACGTGGTTCCCAAACTCTTCGTGATATTGAAAAGTTTGGGAATCACTGCTCTAGAGATACTTGAAGAATTGAGTAGATTCCATAGAGTACTTGAAAAGTTCCATAAGTACTTGAAGAGTTCCATAGAGAATTGAACCGTTCCAACTAGAGTTTCAGCCAGATAAATCCAGACCACCACCCAAGACTGACTCAATGCCACTGGCAAAAGAGGAGAGGAATTATAGGTAGCACAAGAATTTCTTTAGCAGATGGGCTTTGTCATGTTATTGGCATATCCATTTTATAGCTCAAACCGAAAAATGGTCTAATCTTGGACCTAATGATCAAGTAACTTGCAATGAATCCTGATCAGAATGAAGGTAGTATGATAATAATAATGAAAATAAATTTATAATGACACTTCAAAGATTCAAATTATTCACTAATGAGTCAACCTCCAAAGCACTGCAATGTAAGATTTGGCTACAGAAGTGATTGAGGAAGATCTGCTGAATGCAGAAATATTTGGCCAGGAGGAACTGAATACCTTTATTAAGGGAAGATTCATGACACTAAGGGTACATCTACATAGCAACATTATTTTGAAATAACTAGCGTTATTTTGAAATAACTTAGTTCATGTCTACATAGCAGGTGGTTATTTTGAAATAATGTCGAAATACCGTCAAGCTGGAGGACTTCTTACTTCAACTCCTGTAACCCTCATTGTGCGAGTAATAAGGGAAGTCAGATGAAGAGTGCTCTATTTCGAAATAAGTGTTTTGTAAATGCTCCCAATTTTGAAATAAGCTATTGTGAAATAAGCTACGCAATTGACATAGCTCAATTTGCTTAGCTTATTTCAAGTTAAGTCCTGCTGTGCAGATGCACCCTAAAGGAGTAAAGTGCCCATACCACATTCCATGATCCACTATAAAGCAAGGACTCTGACATTTCCCTCCCTCTGGTTTTCTTTTCCTTTCCAGCAACATAAAAGCAAGATAGTCATAATAAACATGGATTATCTCATACTACAGCACATCATTGTTGCCTATAACGAAGGAAGAATAGTGGATCTGCACAAAATATTGCATCCTGAGCTAATGCAGGTTATATATACATCTTGCTGAAGTAAACATGCATCTCAGAGTTGGAATAAATCTTATGATAGATATTTTAACCAGTGACATGCCCCATCTTCCTGAGATAACATTTAATAGTCCATCTTCTCTAGTGATTGATGGCCAAGCACATGTAATCACACTGGAAAAGCTTCTTGCATGTAGAACCTTTGATGACCTTGCAAACTCTATTGAGTCAGTCCTTCTGGACAGTATTTCAGCTGGTCTGGTATAGACGTTGACAGATACCGACAGGTTTCCATTTAAGGAATAACATGGCAGGTGGTCTCTGAAGCTTCTAGGCCAGGTTGGAAAATCACTGAGGACAGACTTCTTCGATTTACCAAAAGCTAGCCAGATTTGTTGACCCATACTTAAAATAAGACTCATCTGGCTTGCTTCTTCTCTGAAGGACTCTTAGCCAATGCTTCTCAAAATGACTGTCATAACTAGGAGGATTAGAAGAAGACAGTATGGCTTGTTCACCCTCCTCAATTCTAGGGAATTAGTGAGTTGCAAGCTGACACGAAGAGGCAGACACTAGACACATTGTTTTGTACTGCATTCACGCAATACTGAATGTGTTATCAGTGAAAGGCACTGATCATCTGCTTTTGGCACACTATGACAAAATGCCATGCAGCAAGTTGTGGATGAAAGCTGAAACATTAAACATATCCCAAATACATTCCTGTGACTACTATTTTAGAGAAGCTTGTGGCTGTGTATCTTCAAACATAGAACACTATTTTCCTTCCAGACACTGACAGGCCTTGACACTGTTTCCCATATTGCTGGGCATACCAAGAGATCTGCTTGGACAATATTCATAAAGAAATGCGGACTCTTAAACATGCAGGAAGGATGATCTACAGAAATAAACCATCATTTCAGCAGAAAAGGTCATCAGCAACACATACAATTTCCCTGATGAAGAGAGCTGCCGGAAAGCACAAGTAATATTGTTCTCCAGTGGTTGCTGTCCACAGGCCCAGCCCCCAAATAATGATGTGTTAGGCTATCACAACCAAAGAGCTGATTTTCAAGCCATAGTATGGTGGTAATCAAACTGCAACAATCCCACACTACCCTGCAAGAATATATGGTTTGGCCCCAACACAATGGTGAACTGGTACCCAAATTGTTGTCATTGAAGCCAAGCCCAAACAGCTGTGTAGAAACTGTAACCTCTAAATGTGTCAAAGAGTGCATATCAAATTGCTATAGCTGCAGAAATGCCAATTTGGTGTACATCTAGGCTTGTAAAGTCAAGGAATGTGTCAGCAACTGTAGGAACTATTAAATTGTACTTGCCCAAACAATATGCAGTACATTCAATAAGTTTTTAATTGAATAAAATATACATAGAAATGTATGAACTTTTCAAATGTGATTTAAATTTTAACCTCCAATTTAGAAGGTGAAATATTCAAAATTCTGCATGGTAAACTCTTTCTCCCCTCCCTCCCCCCTCCGCATTAGATTCAGCAAATGCAACTTGTGAAAGCTAATTTGTTTGCCTCAAAAATGCCTCGTTTTATAGAAAATGTGCCCAGTTTATCTGCTCAGAGTAAATAGAAGACTTCAGTGTCCTGTTACGTCACAATGTCCTATATAGGAGTCCAAAGGCATTTTCTCCAACTGTGCTGCTGCCTTCAGAAATCTCAACTTGCCTTTTTACTGGCTCCTTCAGTATCGATTGCTTCATTTAGTCAACATGTTCAGTGACACTTTCCAATATAAGGGACTATATTAAATATTAGTGCTTGGTCACTTTGTGTTATGTTTCTGTCAAGAACTCCAAAAATATCCCTAAGCGAAAAACATAAAACACCTGTCTATATCTTTTGTATCTGCCTGGCAATACACGAATTCTGTGTCTGATACTATCATGCAAAAATTATACCCAAAATACATTGACATCTGTTGCCACAACTGAATCTGTGGCATCATCTGCTCAGTAACAGAAGGATGAGCAAATGAGCAGTAAAAAGGAAAAAAAAGACTTTTAAAATCTGTTAATCCAGCTATGGATTTTCCAGTGTCTGCACATTACTCTGATGTAAATAAGACATCTATGTTAAATATTTACAGGTTAATACTGTTGTCCAATATAAATATGATGTACCATGATCTGGGACAAGTAGAGAGCAGGGTTTTATCCACACTTAAGTACTCTTAGGTCTCAATTCCGGAATGGTATGTGTTTAGGTGCTTTCCTGATTGGGGAAATTTCTTTAGATGATAAACTCTGCAGAGTAGGAGATGCTTTTTATTAGATCTCTGTGCATTGTCTAGCAGAATGGGACCAAACATGCCAGGGGTCTTTGGGTGTAACTGGAATTTAAAAATAATGTGCCCCATAACTTTATTATGATGCAAATACAGAATGCCTTTGCAAAACCCATTATTTGACCTCTGTATGCTTCAGCTTCCCTATCTGTAAAATGGGGAAGTTGTTTTATTGACCCTTCCAAGGTTATGGTAATGTTTTTCAGGATCTGGGAAAAAGTAAAGTGTCATGTAGTGAATAGTAAATACTATGTATCACAATCACAGAATATTACGTATTAAAAATGCACCTCATCCGGTAACTTCAATAGACACAACATCAATTTATAACCTCTGAGGAACTAGTTATATGTGCTTTAATGTTTTGTGCTTTTAGAATCAAACTGGCTTCTAATTAAAGTAGTTAAATATTTCAGCATAGCCAAAAGTAATTACAAACTTTACATAATCTGTGGGTTGTGTATATTAGCAATGGAGATGTTGAAAATGTAAGTAGGTCACAACTAAAGTGTGTGAAATGTAACAGGGATGATTTTTATATGTGAGACACTATTTTACCTAAAAGGATAATGTATAAGTGTAATGGAATAATTATTTAATTTATGTTACTTAGTCCTGTTCAGACTTCTTTGTGCTCAGGATGTTTAACTGTAATATTTTGTACTGAAGTATATGTATAAGACTTATGTTAATGGATGGAGTTAATTTTCCTAACTTTAAAGGGAAGTTTACTGCATTGATCAATACATGTGGTTATACTGCAGAATTCTTACTTTCACAATTATAACTAAACATCTTCTGAAAAAAATACATTCTGTGAGGAATTCTCCCTGGGGTTTTATTGTGTCTGTTCTCTTACTAGTTCTTTTTTAAATTTCGCAATGCACAATGGGTGTCTCACTCATTAGTGTGAATTAATGAGATTCAACTTGCATATGAAGTGTATATGATTCTGAAATAATCAGCAACATACCTTATACTCTCACAGAAGAATGTTTACATACCCTCGTGGCATGGGGGGGTGGGATACCTCAATGGTAGCAGCAGCAGCAACAACAAGATAGACTGATAGACACATACACAAACAGAGGAAACAGTAGCTGAACTCTCTCCAAGTTACTATTGTATGTTTTGCTGAAGTAATTATTTTTGTCCTGAAAAACTTGTTTGAATCTTAATTATAACAGCTGCTAAAATGCACTCAGGATTAACGAGCATTTTACTGAGCCCTTTTCTACGACTCACTTTACAAAGACCAACAAACTCCTATTAATTAGGCTCTTGTTGTATGGCAGTCTTTTTGCCCTCTTCATAGTGGAATGAGAGTCTCTTTGCCCTCTTCATATTTTGCACATGGGAAAGTCTTTTGATTTGACCAGTATTATGTTATGTTAAAAAACGAAACATGGACGTGAATGTCTTTTATTAAAAGAGTTAATTATAGGATTATTGACCTTGTTCTGAGGGAAAAGTTAATGCTGCAATGAAGGTGAAAACTGGGAGAGAATGTTTTCAGTTACAAACTTTTTTTTTAAAGGAACTGTTAAAGGAAATACTCCAGAGTATTTCAACCCCATATAAATGGGAAGTTGTTTTATCCATTTCATTTGGAAGTGATCCATTCCTCAGCACAATCAAAAATCAAAGTGTCTTATTTTGGCAGGCTGCTCCCCTTTCTAAATGAAAAATCAGTATGAGATAAATAGAGGTGCTAGCTAGCATGAAGATAGATTGCTTGTTGGCACAGAAAGCTTTCAGTGGGGAGTTAGGAGAAAACGAACTCTGTAAACAATTAGCTGTTTTCCATGACCCTATGCCATGAACTGTAGGTCAAACTCTAAGCCCCAAAGATAGTCCTGGATCTACACAGCAGCGTTATTTCTGAATAACTGACATTATTTTGAAATAACAAAATGTGTGTCTACCCAGCAAGCCATTATTTCAAAATAATGTTGAGATGGAGGACTTCTTACTCTGACTCCTGTAAGGGAGTAAGGGAAGTCAAAGGAAGAGTGTTGAACTTAATCTATGCAATTGATGTAGCTGAAGTTGCGTATTTTAGTTCAACTTTTGCCCTGCAGTTTAGATGTGCACTCAGAGAATAAGGGCATCCTCTGACCAAGCTTTGGATCCCCAGGCCTATGTACCCTTCACTCCAGCTCACTTCCTAGCAGCACAAAATCTTTTACCTGTAAAGATCTTTCAGGTAAGATTATAGTTTCATTTGTATGGACTGTCTAGAAGATATAGCCATCTTTGCTCAGGTCCTAAATTAAATTAACTTGTTTTTTGGAAAACAAAATGAAAATGCCACATGCTTCATTGGAATTCTTGATCTGGGGTGGAGCTGAGGGTGAGGTGTTCTGTATGCAAGATACCCTGAGGAGAGAGGACTACAACTTCTCTCATCGCAGCAGCATGGGACCAGATGAGAAGTGCCTCTTCATGGCCACTGCAGCTCCAGCAAGCAGAACTGGGGGGAGGGAGGGAGGGATGCATGTCACCAGGCTGGGACAGATCCAGCTTTGTGTATCCCCTGTTCTCCTCAGCCAGAGTGAGGGATGCAGTAAAGTTTCCATACAAATGGGCGGAGGAGGTGTGGAAGCTTGCCCCCCCACACACACACATACTCACCCTAAGGGTGCCTGGAGGGGTGGGAGATTTGAGGACAGGACAGTAACAGATGGGGGGAGGGCACCTCAGACATCCCCTCTTACCTGCCTGGTGATTCCGTCTCAGAAACCTGTACAGAAAAAAAGACAATCTCCTTTCAGGCATATCCCATTTTCCAGGCCAAATTAACTTCCTTTAAGTTTTTGATTCAAGGAAACTGTATACCCAATTTGATGGTCCTAGCTCTTATTTTTTAGGAGGAGTTCTTGAACAAACAGACAAACAAAGTCTCTCAAATATATATTGTTGTACGTCAGTGGTTTGTACTGTCAGTGTTTCAGCTTCTTCTGGTCTGGGTTCTCGGGGTTGTCCCGGCACACTCCTGACAGGATCTCTACTCCATTGATGGTGATAAACTTTCGGCTGCATGCATGACTATCAATGCTCCCTTTATCTAGAGTATTAGACCCCGTGCACTTGGGTCAATACAGAAGATCTCTAAAAGCACCCGGAAATGACAGATGAAGGCAAGGTTTGAAATCAATTGAGCAGGTTTATGGTCAAATGCGAAGCTCTAACAGTTGGTAACAGAGATTCTACAATGTTATACCACTGCGCCTTTGGACCGCATTGACAAGGTACCAACACCGAGCAGGCCTATTGCTATATAACAGATATTAACAGCGGTTAGTCAGCGTTAAGCCACTGTGCATTCTATAAATCTTAGGCAATGACACCTGCCGTTCAGGCACCTAGTACTCTTCCTGGCCCAGGTCAGCTGCAGAACACCTTTTGCGTGTCCTTTTATAGATAGGAACAAACAACTGACATCACTTCTTTACGTACCAGGTTGCTACCCTCTGTTGCCTAGTTATCACCCCTCACCTTGTGCAAGGGGGCTTGCCTTCTATTCGTCATCCTGTCACTTTTGACCTGGTCCTGAACCCAGATCGGTATGTGCATAGCTCCTAGGGAGTCCTTGTACTGAGACATTCCTTACTAAGGATGTTCTGCTACTCCCATTTAGCTTACAGTCTGTACCTGGTGCCTCCTTACGTCCTAACTGACCCGCTCACACAGTTATCACTTGGGCCTCTTGCTTGATTACTGTGTTGCTGAACCGAAGTCTTGCTCACTAGATTGCAGGCCTGTTGCTGTTTTCATGTTACAGGCCTCTATTCAGGTCTGCTGACTCCATGTTACTGACCCTCCACTTACTACAGATATTTACTCAACATTGCTCGTGTCCTTAACTCAATTAATTTTTGTTTTTCTTCATTTACATTGATGCTTTAAGTGGGGCTGGAGATGAGGATTCATTATGCAGGATGCCTCAGGGAGGAAGGACAATCCCAGCTCTCTGTCACCACTGCAGCTAGGGGCCAGGTGAGAAGTACCTCCCTATGGCTGCTGCAGCTTCAGCTGGCACAACAAAGGAGGGGCTCCACATCCACCGGGTTAGGGACAGACAGTTTTTCTTTTTTTGTCTGTCGCTGTGTGTCTCTCTGAAATATATAGTGGGGCTGTCCCTTTCTTCACCCATTCCCCCTGATGCCCCAATGGAGTGGTAGCTGTCTTGGTCCCCATCTCTGACTCCTTGCTGTCTGCCCGTGGTCATTATGCAGTATAATTGTCCCGGCTTTCCATCCTTTATATCCCTGTCCCAGCACATCCCATTTTCCTGAAGAGCCAAACCCTTACCTTGCTTTAAGAGGAAGGAGGAGTTTTTAAACAAACAGACACCACATACATGCACACGCAGATGGAAAAAAATCTCTCAAATATATAGTAGATTATCTCAATGCCGGAACATAAGAATGGCCATACTGGGTCAGACCAAAGGTCCATCTTGCCCAATATCCTGTCTGCTGACAGTGGCCAATACCAGATGCCAGGGAAGGGACTGAGATTCTCACTAATGTTACAGCTGAGGCCCCACAAAAACCAGACCAGAAGGTTCTACAAAAAAGAGCAGCTGAAAAACACAAATGGTTGGGAAACAAGTTGGAGAAATACTAAGAGGGGAGAGAATAATGAAATCACTAATGATCTTTGTAAGTGAGAGAGAGACAAGAGGTAACTGGGACAATAGTAGCTGAAAAGAGAAAATAAGGAAATCCAGCAAACCAGGGTTTAAAGTGAAGTCAGCAAACTATATTTTAATTACTATTAAGATCCAAGGAGAATATGACCCATTTCAATTTGAATTTCTCTACTAAGTTAAATAGTGGGTCTGTTTCTATTTTACATCCACTGGCATCTATTGTGTGGTGGCTATTCCATAACTGTATACTACATAGTTTCTTGAAGCTTCCTTTTTAACTCCAGGACCAGGCAGCTGGGTGGACCACTGGTCTGATCCAGTAAAATAATCCTTATGTTCTTTGATTGTAAGCTTTTTGAGGCAGGGGCCATGTCTTTATGTGTACTGTGTTCCACATTTGGCACTCTTAGACCCTTATCCCAAGTGGGGTTTCTAGGTATTAGTGAAACAAATTTCATGCAGTGTAAGAACAGAATCAAGTCATTAGTCTTTATACATATTGTGAAGCTTTTTAGCATCCTCACTCCCAATGCTGTGCTACCAAGTTCCATTCAATGAATTCTAAGTGAAGGGTTGCCATCTAGGTGGATGGAGACATACTGACAGTAAATGGAAATTTCTGTTGGTCCCACAGGTAACGCTGCTGTCAGCACTGAGCTGCAGCAGAGGCTCAGCCAAGCTAAGATGACAAGCTAATGCTTAACTGCTTCAGGAATAAAATATAGTTTACAATTTAGCATGCTTTTTTTCCTCAGAGTTGACAGTTAAGTGGGGTTTTTTTTTCATATAAAAGCACTTGCTTTTCAAGCAAAGGCTTTGTGTATAAACACATTTATGCGTTTAGGAAAATTGAAGGGAAGTATAAGTCTTAGAGGACTGATCCAGAGGATTTTAGGATGTCAAACATGGAAAAGCTTTGCTGAACTCTTAATTTTCAGTAAGTCTCTGTGTTTGTTTTAACTTTTTAAAGAAACTTCAGAGTTATTTATTATTACTTACTTCTATTGTAATAGCACCTCAGAGCCCCCGTCATGGCCCAGGCCCCCAGTATGCTAGGCACTGTACAACTACAAAACAAAAAAGACATTCCCTCCCCCTCCAAAGAACTCACATATTAATTAAAAGCTGACAAATCCAAAATCTTTTCTCAGAGAAAACTCCCAGTGAACTATCCAGTGAATGAGATCTCAGCTCATTTAAGGATTTATAGCAATCAGAATTAAGAAGGCACAGAGACATCTTTTGTATATGTGTACATGTTACTTATCAATCTCATAGTATCAGACTCTGTCAGGAGATTTCCAACACACCCTATATATCACAACTAAACACAAGAGTAGTTTTTTGTAGGGTATGTCTAGACTGCAACTCTCTGTCAGCAGAGGGATGCAGATTAGGCAGGTCGACATTGCAAATGAAGCGGGGATTTAAATATCCTGTGCTTAATTTGCATAAAAATGGCCGCCGTTTTCGCCAATTCACACTTTGCCAGCAAAAAGTGGCAGTCTAGAGGGGGATCTGTTGAGAAAGAAAGGGTCTGTTGAAAAACCCTTTCTTTCTCAACAGATCCCCCTCTAGACGGCTGTTTTTTGCCAAGAAAGTGCTGAGTCCGCAAAAACGGTGGCCATTTTTATGCAAATGAAGAGCGGGATATTTAAATGTCGACCTGCCTATTCTGCATCCCTCTGCTGACAGAGGGATGAAGTCTAGACATACCCTGACTGTATTTCTGAACTTCCATTCCCATTGCTAAAACCCTTTAAATTCTGAAGTACAGAGTTTAAAACAAAAAAGAAAAGCCAGCAAACAGTTGAGAAACTCTGTAGCCTTTTTTGTTCTGGGTGATTCATGTATGTCTGTTATTTGTCTTATTTTCAAGCTACTTTTCTCCATGTAAACATATGAAATATTCAGATTAGTAAATAATACAGTTCAATAGTATCCAAATTTCTGTCATGTAGTCCACTGCATCCATTGGTGTCAGCAGCATCTGTTGCCAAACTGCTCAGTGAGTTCCCCAAGTTGATTTTTAACTAGCAGGTGTTTACTAAATACTGAATTTATGTTAAAGGTGTTCTACTGCCAATTGTTTTGCTACCAGCACCATCAAAGATGTTTTTGGAATACAAATTGCCATGGTACTTAATGAGCATTATTTCTATCCATAATTGGAGAATGTATTATGAAGGGGAGAAAATCTCCCTTAAGCTAACACAGCACTGCTGGAGAAGGAAGTTTTCTATCTGTGTCACAAGCATAAGGAATTGAAAAAAAATCAGGCTTAGCATACTAATTATCCGAAAAGAAAGGTTGCCAGCAATTTGCATGATGGGGGAAGAGAAGAGTGGATACAAAGCTACTCAGAGGTTCAGAATTACTCAAGGAACCTGAAATCTTCCTTCAGTTTCATGTCTGTTTACTTTTCCTTTTAAGACTGACTGGAGAGAATGTGAGAAAATTAACTTAGCCTTATAAGTATTGAAGCTGTCAGACTAAGAAAAGCTTTTCTGTATAAAACTGCAAACCAGATAATAGCTTCAGCCTAGTCAAATATCTAGTGTTCCGATGCGTTTCTTAAAGCAATATTTTCTTTATAGCTGTCTTGTCACTAAAAAAACAACAACACACAACTTCTGTAAGACAATTACAGTAAAAGTTTACACTACCCAGTTCTCAGAATATGTCTGCTGATAAAATGGTAAGAAAACTGCTTTTGTTCAGCATGGTAATCATCTGTCTACAGCATTGGCAACCAGAATAAGTGAAATGTTTAATCTTTCCTTGTACTGCAGAACAACGTAAGCCAGCAAGAGATCTCCATGGTACAAGACATTGTGCAAAGAGCCTGCAGTCATAGCTTATTACAGAGGCTCCTGAAATAATAACAATCTCTCCTCCCATTAAATTTCTTGCGTAGTGGATATGACAAAAGAAAAGCTGGTCTGACTTTTTCAGCTGGGAAAGGAGCAGGTTGATGAGATGAGGATATGATGATTTTATGATGATGGTGATATGAAGGGATTCTGACCGTTAGCAAATTCTTGTTGTTGACAGTGGCAGCTTAAGAATTATTTATGATCTTGAATTATGTGTTATGAGTTTCACAGTTTTCTATTAACTATATTTTATTTTAATTACTGTAAGTCACCTGTAATATATCTAAACAAATAACGTGTTGAAGAGAGAATCAAAGACTTAAAGCATTTTCACATTAATATAAAGAGAGTGCATTTGTGTAAGAGTATGAGGGGGAAGAAGAAAACAGATACGAGCATTTTCCAGGGGCATATTGGTGCATGGGATGAGAATTAACAACTTGAGATTTCCAAATGATATAGTTATCATCGAGAAAGATGAAGAGAAGCTAACGAGAATGGTGCAGGTGCTAAATGAGGAAAGGAAGCGGTATGGACTGATTATGCATATTGATAAAACGAAGACAATGGTATCTGGAGGTAAGAAAATAGGAAGGAAGATCAGTGTGGATGGGATCGGACTAGAGAACGTAGAGAAGTTCACATATTTGGGGAGCAAAATGATGTATGATCTAGACTGTAAGAAGGAAATAACGACTAGAATAGCGAAAGCAAGAGTGAGTTTGAAGGCAATGGATACGATCTGGAAAAGTAAAGTGATTTGCTTAGGAAGAAAGCTTAGCATCTTGAAAACGTGTATTTAGCAGCATGTTGTACAGATGTGAGACATGGGTGATAATGAAAGATTTGAGGAGAAGGATATTAGTGTTCGAGAGGAGTAGTTATAGAAAGATCCTGAGAATAGGATGGATACAGAAGGTCATCAATGAGGAATTATATAGGAAGATACAGCCAAAAGAGAACCTACTGCAGAAAGTTATACAATGGAATTACTCAAGCATATTACAGCTATTCAGGCATATCTGCAGAAAGAATGACAAGCTAAAAATTAAGACCACTGTATTCGGCATAATAGATGGTCGGAATAGAAGAGGCAGACCCCACAGAGAATGGGTAGATGATATAGTAGATTGGTGTGGAGATAATCTACAGAAACTAAGCCACTCCGTATTGGACAGAGAAAGATGGAAGGAAATAGTGAGGAAGACATCCGACACCAACTGGCGTTGAGCCCATGGTTGTTGTTGACGATGATATGTTTATATCTGTACCCCTACGTTAAAGTTGTCAAACCTTGTCTTTGCATTTTCTTGCATTCCTTTCTTTACAATTGAGCCCTCTTCCCCAGGTAATTAACTTTCTTTTTTGCAAGAGGAATAATGTTTGTAATAGAAACATCTTGATCAGGGCATCTAGAATGGTGAACCAGCATGATACTGGTTAGCAAGGGAGAGTTTTACCAGTTCCTTGCCATTTCAGACTGTCTGCCTCCCCAGCAATCTCCTTGTGAGTCTGAGAAGGCACAGAAAGATTTAATCAGAGAATCCCAGATACCAAGATTCCCAGACACATCTCCTTGTGATTGGACAATCCCTCTCAATGGACACTCACAGAAGTTAGGTTGGCTGTCTCCAAAAAGAGAAAACACATGTAGATAAAGTTTCACACTTTACTTCAAAATACAGCACTGAGGCTAGGTCCACACTACAGAGTTTTTGCACAAAGACTCATGGAGCATCTACACCTCAAGAGCATTTTTGCGCAAGTAAAACAAAAGAATGGGGGGGGGGGTTTCCGATGCAGGTACTCTTCCTTCTACAAGGAATAACTCCTTTTTGCACAAGAGCTCTTGTGAAAAAAGGTGTGTGTGGACAGGGAACAGGGTTTTTTTGCACAAAAAGAGGCAATTGAAAAAAGCACAAATAACATGGTGGCCATTCTGAAAATAGCAATCAGAGTTTGCTTTCAAGAGAGCATCCATGCAGCACTCTCTTCTGCAAAGCACATTGCTTTTTTGATGCACTTTTGCAGTATGGACATGCTCTCATGCAAGAAATTTTTGCAGAAGATCTCATCCACAAAAAGCTTCTTGCACGAGAAGCCTGTAGTGTAGACATAGCCTGAGATGGTTTTTGCAGTAGAACAAAAATAAGTTAACAACAAAGAATAGAGATTTAAGTGAAGAGCAAAGGGGGCAGGTGAGTAGGAGCTGTAATTAGGGGTGCTGCAGCACCTCCTGACTAGAAGAGGTTTCCATTACGCACAGGGTTTACAGTTTGATTCAAGGATTCTCTGTACCCCCACTGTACAAATTGTTCCACAACCCCTGAAGAGGTGTAAACAAAAACAAAACAAAACACACTAGTGCGTAATGGGTTGGGTCATGGAGATCTCCTTGAGACTCTCACTTGAGAGGCTAATCATATCATGAGCCCAGCTACCTTCCCTCTGGGGTTCCACACCACCCTGTCTTGCTGAGCCAGAACTTCTGGTCTCCCCCCAACAATGGCTCAGAATTGGTATCACAGTCCACAGCAGAGTAACACAGACACTGAGAACAGTTCAGTTCTGACTCAGATCAGTCATGGGGACTTGACAACACCCTGATTCGCAACCCCAATGGGATTACAGGGAAAGCTCATAAAGTTCACTTCCTCAATGAAAGAGATATATGCACAGCTGTTGTTCACACCCTCCCGAGGATTTAAATGGTTGCTATTGACAATAGGATCAAAGTAATTTACTAAGCTAAAATTTAAAAAAATCATGCTAGCTAAGCCTAATATACTAGGAGAAATTGTCAAGCAGCGTTATTCCTCACCCTAGTTCTTATTTCAGGTAAAAGTTCTTCCAGGCCAGAATGGATCTTTTTTCTGACCTCGTCTACCAGCTTCTCCCTTTGTTAGAGTTCTTTTATTTTCAGATCCTCTCATGTGTCCACTTGGAGTAAGGAGCAGACTATGAAGCCAGCCGAAGACCCATCATTTTTTGCCTCCCATTCCTTAAATAGAATTTTCCCTGTGTGATATTTTTTTTTGTTCAATTCCCCCATCGCTTTGAAAAAATATTGAATTTAAGATGGATTCCAGCACAAGGTGGCATGTTCACATGTCTTCGTAGAAGAAGACTATATACAGATCATTGTCTTGAGCACTGGGCCATTAAGTTCCTTAAGTCCCACTAATGGCTTTCTCTAGGGATTCATCTACACAGCACAGTTATTTCCATATAACTGACATTATTTCAAAAGGACAATGTGAGCATCTACACAGCAATTCCATTACTTCAAAATAAATTTGAAACAACAGATGGCTTATTCTGAGTTCTGTAAACCTCATTCCACAAGGAATAACACCTATTCTGAAACTGCTATTTTGAAATAGCTATAGTGTGGACGCTCCACTGCTGCTATTTTGAAACAGCACTTCCCCACGGCCATTCAAACGAATTACTCCCCAGTGCCTCCTAGGCCTTTAAATTGAGGTAGCACATCCACATTAGGGAAGCCTGCCTTGGACTAGTTTTGAGGCTTCCCTGTAGTGTAGATATACTATTTTGAAATAAGCTATTTCAGGAAAAAAAATCCTAGAAGACCAAGATTAAGAGACTGGTTGACACTTCATATTTTTAACTTCATATACAAGAACAATGTGTGCCCACAAACAGAATACACACTTTCGGGGGATTACAAGCTCTTGATTGATAAGTTACATGCCCCATTTTACATAAAGCATATTCAAGTCATGCATATTCAAAAACACATTTCCATAAAAATATGAGGGATCAGCATTACATAGACATTAAAACATAACCTTGGCAAATTATAATCTTTGCCTAAGTAGTTTTCTTACTCAGATCAAGTTCTCAGCACTTCAGTCCTCCAAATTAGATGTTGTTCCTAACTGATGGGTCACCAAAATCCTTTTTTTCTTTTATATTAACCCTAGTCATGGTATCTGCCACAAGACCCATAAAGTCCTGGGATGTTAGCTTGATAGCTGTGTTGCCTTTATATGTAAATATACTTTCATTGTCCTTTGCTTATAACTAAGGTGGTGAAATAGGTAAATGCATGTTACTTTGCCTATGGCAGACTGGGATTATGCACTGCCTTCCAAACACATGTAAAGAATGTATTTCAAGCATGCAAACATCTCTTTGTATACACTATGCCATGATTTTGGGACCCGTGTCTCACCAAGTTTACATGTGATACCTTACATGACACCTTTAGATATATATTGTGACAATGATGTATTGGGAATAATGAATGTAGCAAAGAGGAAGGATATGAAGGGTGGTCCCTCTGCTAAATGGCACTGAGTGACTCCCAGGGTCACATCTCTCTTCCAATGTTTCAGGAGGGTTAGCCATTTGCTGAACCATAGGCAGAAGGTCAGAACCTTCTTTCCTGTGTGTCAGAAAATCTGTTTCTTCTTTTGTTTGGTCACAGCCTTTAAAGCATAACATCAGTAAATATACAAAATTCCCGGTATAGCATTAATATGTACGTTTCACACTGATACAAATCACTAGGGTGCCACTAGCCTTCATAAAATACTTTACTGAATATTCTTAATTAGTACAATAATGCTGAATACAATCAGTTGATTTGGTTGCTTATTCTTTTGGGGTTCAGATCCTTTTCTTCTCCCCCTGTGGAATCTGTACCATGATTGTCACGATAATATATAAAGTTAGGACATTGGAAAAGATGGAGAACTGGAGACAGAAAGAATGAAATACAGACAGCTTAAATAATCCCAATGATTCTTCCTGTACTAATGAGGAAAAGATTGCCCATGAACTGATGATTAGAGCCTTTTTGCTGCAAACTTTAAAATAAACATGGTGGCTGTGTCTAGACTGGCAAGTTTCTCTGAAAAATCATCTGTTTTTGCGGAAAAACTTGCCAGCTGTCTACACTGGCCGCTTGAATTTCCGCAAAAGCACTGACGATCTCATGTAAAATCATCAGTGCTTTTCTGGAAAAACTATGCTGCTCCCATTCAGGCAAAAGTCTTTTTCTGGAAGACGTTTGTGCAAAAGAGCCAGTGTAGATAGCATAGTACTGTTTTCCACAAAAAAGTCCCAATCGTGAAAAAGGCGATCGGGGCTTTTTTGCGGAAAAGTGCGTCTAGATTGGCCACGGACGCTTTTCCACAAAAAGTGCTTTTGCGGAAAAGCATCCTGCCAATCTAGAAGTGCTTTTCCGAAAATGCTTTTAACGGAAAACTTTTCCGTTAAAAGCATTTTCGGAAATTCATGCCAGTGTAGACGTAGCCGGTAAGTATTAGGGTATTAGTTGCAAACTGGGACCTGGAACAAGCAGAATATATGGACAAGTGAGAGAGGGTGGCACCAGCTTGTGAGAGGAGGAGAAGGAAACGGACTGCTGGGAAAGAGATAAAAAATACCCAAAATATAGATCATGCGCAGTCATCTCGGAAATGACATGCTTGTTAATTTTACTTTATATCCTTTCTGCCAGCACTGGGTTCGCTTGAGCAGGGTACTATTCTTCACTCCCTTTTGATTGCGATCAGAATGTACAGTTCAAGGAATAATGCCACATTATTTTTCACTTTGTGGGTAATCACCTCTCTTTTTAAGCTGACATCAGATGAGCTAAAAAACTCATGCTACTTTGTTCTATACAAAGGGCTTATACCTGGTGCCCAAGCTCACCAATGTAGAGGGAGTGGAGAAGAGCAAACGGGGTAACCTCCCCAGGCTGTGGTGAATCAAAAGGGCTTGGGGATTCTGGCTGCCACTATGGCAGTGGCCAGAGCCCTGGACCCTTTAGTGTGTCACCAGAGCCCCATGCAGCACCTCCACCTGAGGCCCCGCCTCTCTCAGTCCCACTCACAGTGTGGGAGCAGCTTTCCAAACTGATGCTGTGTGAAAATAGTCTCATGGAAAATGTGCTCCTCCCTCCCCTGCCTCCGCCATACTAATGCCTTCTATTTGCAGCAGCATCTCCATCTGGCTCTTGTTTTACCATGTTCCAAAGGGGATGGAGCAGGCCTTCTGGCAAAAAGTGCTTATTCAAAGCAGACTTGGTCTCCTGCTGTTTGGAGGAGCACTCCATGATGAACTCCCATAGGGGAACTACCTACTGAGAGCACAGGCTGCTTACGCTTCCCCATTCTAGCAAGAGAACAAATACCCAGCTAGCTAAAATAAAAGCATTATGTAGCATGAGATAGCAAAAACATAAATCTGGGTATGTGTGTGGAACATGGCCACTCTTTATACACTTGCGTATGAACAAAGACATGTGTTCATATATAGTGAATGCAAAGCAGGCAAACTTTATTAGACTAACTAAGAATTGATGCAGTGAAAAAATGGTGCTAGGTGATAAAATACAAAAAATAATAGAGTCTAGCTGTGGGAATTAAGGTGTTGAATATCAAGCTTAATTACTATGGATACCAAAAATACCCATTTTCATTTGGGAATCATTCCAAAACAAGAAGTCTCTTGTACAAATAGTCCACAGATATAGTGTTAAGTGTTACAGTTCTTACACATGAAAGCCACCCTCTGATTTCCATGAGCAATTTTGCCTGAATTAAGACTAAAAAAAGCAGAGATTGGCCTATTGTGATAAGGTGCTTGGAGGTCAAGGTGGCCTAGTAGCTAGCACACTTGATGTCAAGCCTTTTGCTTTCCTGATGAGGTGACAGAGGTGCCTGGATCCAAACCTTAGGATGGGAATTTTCTGACCTCCACTTGTATTGGACACCACTCCTTCAGGGGGCTGATAGGGAGACCTGAACTCATTCTCTCTCCATTGGATTCCAGTCAAGGGCCCTGTGTGAAGCAACACGGCCTGGGATACTTTCTACATTTGTCTCTTCAGTGAGGGTGTGACTGCTATTGTCCAAACAGGTCATAGTGTCTCCCCTGGATACCCCTAATGAACATTTTGCATCATCCTGCTGTGGTCTCAAGGACATTTGGGCAGGCATGGATATAAATTTGGGAGGTCCCTAGCCCCACAATCTCCTTTATAGTCACAGAGCAACATGAACTCAGTTTTATGCACCCCTCCCCCCAGTTTCTTAATCTCTGTGTGTGTGTCAGGGATGCAGTACTTCCTACCCATTGGCCATCCTGGCTCTCGGGTTATAGCAAAGCTCCCCTTACACAGAAAGAGCAGAACTGTCTTTTACAAGTCAGTCCCAAACTAAGCCAGGTTCTCTCCTTTTCTCCCCGCTCCAGGAGAGGCATTGGCAGCATGTATGATAGGGCAGCATATATAAATGGGCCCTTGCCATTTTCCTTCTCTTTTCCTTCCCACTTCCCCTCTTTTTATGCTATTTATTTGTACCTCTGAACCCTTTACTGCATTCATCTGAAGAAGTGGGCTGTGCCCACGAACATCTACATTTTTTGTTAGTGTCTAAGGCACTACAGAACCATTCATTGTGACTGAAAAAAATTAAAATGGAGTAACATGCTACACGTCTGAGACTTTTATACATATGTACGTGTGTGAAAGGGGAATAACGTGAAGTGCAAAATTTCTTTATTTCATTCCTCTTGTAAATAAGGATCACAGGTGTTGCACTGGAGGAATAGGACAGCGTCTTTAAACGGTCCCTGACATATATAGCTTCCAGGATGATAACATCCCACTTCATCATTGAAGCATCTGATTCCTCTGAGCCAGTTACTGAAGCAATGAGTAACGGGGATTTGGCTGAGAAATATTTGAGAAACACCTGTCCAAACTACTGACAATTTTTTATAAAACTAATTAATAATTGAAGAGAAGAAGCTAATATGATGCCCACAAGAGCACTGCAATTAGATTGAAAAAAAATATCTTCACTGAAAATGTTAATTCACTGAAACTGCTTTTACATGAAGGAAAAGATGCATGGGTGATCGGCAATAACTAGATCTGAAAAACAAAGCAAAGCCCCGATTGTGTATGGTGTGCCTTGGACACAAGGTAGTTTGGATACTGCTTGTTCATCCAAGGAGAAAAACAAGCTGCTGACCAGAGTCTAAAGACCTGAGGGACAGGACAGCCACTAGACTGCATTAAAATTAAAGTTTCTTTCATGAAGGAAAGATACCACCCAGCCATAAACTGTGGAAGGAATGGAATTAAGACACATCCCCCAAACTAGCCACTGTTAATAAATATAGGTGAATTAGTAGGTGTTCTTTGCAAAAAAAAAAAAAAACAATGCTGATGAGTTTCTCTAGCCACAGGCATAGGGTATGTCTAGACTGCAAGCTTTTTTCAAAAGCAGCTTTTTCAAAAGAGATCTTTCGAAAAAGCTTCTTTCAAAAGAGAGCATCCACATCTCAAAACCAGATCTAAAAAGCAATCTGCTTTTTTGGAAGAGCGCGTCCAGACTGCATGGACAGAATGGCCACCAGGGTACCTGTGCTTTTTTCAATTGCCTGTTCTTTTGGGAAAATGTCCCTGTTCTGCATCCACATGCACCTGTTTTTGAAAGAGCTCTTTTGAAAAAGGCATTCTTTTTCGTAATTTGAGAACCCCCTGCATTCTTTCAATTTAATTTTGAAAAAATGTAATTGCAGTGTGGACACAGGTGACATTTTTTTTCCCAAAAAAGGGCTTTTTTTCCAAATAACAATGTAATCTAGACATACCCATAGAGTCTAGTCCTTCATGAGGGAAGGAATTATCAGAAACTATAAGGAAAGCACTATATGGGAATGAATATGAGCATAATACTAGGATTTTATCTTTTTATGGGCCTGTCTGAAGTAAATTGCTTCCTGTTGCATTTACTGTGGACTGCCCAGAGGAAAGCTTTGTTGTATTAATGTTTGACCCTTAAACTTCAGGGATTGGATATGTGCAATAGATTAAGTCCTCCAAGATGAGTAGAGATGCCATGGATCCTACACATTCTATTATTTCCTGAGAACCTTTCTGCTGGGCAGAAACAAAGAGAAAGGAATCCCAGGTTGCAACTACCACCATAAGTAGAGGAAAGTTTTGTTACCTCGTTCTGAATGTATTTCTCTTCATAATAAAGGATTTGTTCTGAAACTGGTCGTGTCTCTGTAACCATAATATATTAGGGTATGTCTACACAATAGCACACACCTTAAAATAAGCTATGCCATTTGAGCTATGCAAACTGCGTAGCTTATTTCAAAATTTGGTGCTGTCTACACAGTGCTAATTTCTAAATATATCACTATTCCAGTGTCCTCCTTAATCCTCATGCAATGAGGTTTATAGGAAGTTGGAATAAGAAGCCCTTTATTTCGAAATAACAGGCATGGTGTTAAGATGCGCAGAATGGACATTATCCCAAAATAGTGCCGCTATGTAGACATACCCTCCCTGGATAATCTTTTAGTTCACAAGAAAGCAACAAAGGTGTTTAAACTTTTGTTCAGCCCACTGCTGCTCCTTACATCTGTTTATTGCAGCACGACAGACAGTACTGAGAATTAAAGCACTGCTTCTGGTACTCAGACTCCTGGAACTGTCCCAGCCATGCACTTAACCCTCCAGGATTGCCCTGGAGTCTCCAGGAATTAAAGATTAATCTTTAATTAAAAGTTTCTCTCATGTGATGAAACCTCCAGGAATATGTCCAACCAAAATTGGCAGCCACAATCTGCTGCATAAAAATAGCATTAAAATATAAGCTGAGGAGTAGGAACATTACATTCCTTACTGAAACCAGTATGACTTCCATGTCAGTTCCCTTTTCAGACCCAGAGCTATTCTTTGAGGCTTTGCTTTGGAAAGGACCGGGATATGTATCTATCATTGATTTGTAGGATTTAAATACATAGTATTTGCTCTAAAATGCTATGACTTATTGCTGACAAGTACTTCTGCTCTCACATATTCCCTGATCAACCAAATGAGGGGCTTACTTCTAAGCTTGATTTCAAATGGAAAATGCTGGAACAGTATCTACTCACCTTTCAACTAAGTGCAGTAATTTTAAAAGGCATGTTGCTTATTTTTTTGTTTAAGGATACACTTTGTAGCAGCAACACTTCTGCACGTCCTGCGCTACCCTCTGTCACAACTCATTTTCACCACAAACAGGCACAGCACTCTCTGCAAGGCAAACAAATCATTACAAGCTGCATTGGACACATGCACCTAACCATTGTTCACATGCACTTCCCATGTGTCACACACTTTTCTTGGCCCCTGATTTGAAGGCTCTTCAGTGTGCAGAGCTACATCACTGTATACCTTTGAATCAAGATGTCATTACAGATTTATTCTCATGGCCCCTCTTCCAGCCATAACACAATTTATCAATATTCAAATACCCTTTTCTCTATATCTCTGTATCAGTAGGTAAAAACAGAGACAGGTCAGGAGAAGGAAGGGGAGAGATGAACAACCAAGCTGTAACATAAACTAACTTCCAATTTTTTGGACAATGGTGAGTGCATTATGTACCAGCTGTTTATTACCCAGAAACTTAGGAACTACAAAACTGATGCTGAACAAAACATGCCACAGGCCTACCAACACAATCTGTACGTGCTTTAAACAATGTTTCTACCATTCTCACTGGCTTGTGTAATCCCCATAATTAGCATCACATTTCAAAGGATTTTGAAGAAAAAGAATAAACCCCCTTTTTATTGGATACTGAAGGTCTTGCATACTGAAAGAACTCTGTATTATCTCTGCCAAAAGCTTACAGACACCATGATACCATTCTCAGAAAGTCTTCAAAGTGCTTTCAGTTGATAACCACGAAGAAAATCCAGGTTCTCATTCTTTGTTCTTATGCCAGTGGAGAAATTCATAACTCTCCTCTCAACCTTTTTGAGTGGCTAAAAGATGGAGATTTATAAGGCCTGGTATATTTTTGAAATTTCAACAAAAGGGAAATGACATCTTGATTCAAAGGTATACAGTGATGTAGCTCTGCACACTGAAGAGTCTTCAAATCAGTTTCTTCCAGTATTGATAAAGTCAGTAGTTATCTCAGATATTTTTTAAGAGCACTAGGTTTGCCATAAGTCTTGAAAAGCATTTTTCCTGTCATACCAAGTCAAAGTATAAGTCTAGAATAACTCAAGTTTTCAGCCCATTTCTAAACCCAGAAGATTTGAACACAGTGGGGTGCTTAAAGGTGAACACAGATAACGGTGGTTATCTGACTTATTTGGGGAATATGGGCTGTGTCTAGACTCTTACAATGAGGGATAAGGGATCTTTCGTAAAAGGCTTTATTTTCCGAAAGGTCCTTGTCTAGACTGGCACTTTTTTCCGGCAAAGCTCTGAGCCGGAAAAAAGTGGCTGCCATTTTTATGCTAATGAAGCGGGGGGGATTTAAATCCCCGCTTTATTTGTAATTGCGATATGTCTAATTTGCATCCCTTTTACGAAAAAGGGATGTAGTCTAGACACAGCCATGGAGTATAGCTCACCATCTTCTTTTTGTTACTACCACTACTTCAGCAAGTCTGAAAGTAGACAAAACATCTTTACCCATTGTTATGTGATAAACACTGATGTTTAAATTTTCAAATGACTAGTGTCTTGGGAGTGTCTCAGATTTTGGGTGCCAAAGAGTGAGGGACTCAGCACTTTGAGAAAATAATGTTTTTAAAAGGTATATTAAGCTGGGCACCAACAAAAACATTTAGGCTCACAAAATTACTATCTCTTTTTCAAATGTAAGCTTTGGGATTATGATGCATTATTTACATATTTACTTAACTTGTTATCTATCTAGCTACTGGTCTCTTCAAAGGTTTTGCACTCATACCCCTTGCTACAGTATCTGAAATCCTTCCATATATGTTTACTAACACATTTGCATTGTTTGGGTCCTTAAGGACTGGCTCAGGGCAGCGGGCTAGGGTTTTGAAGGGGTGCAAGAGTCAGGGTTGAGGGCTGAGGAGGGGCTCTAGGTAGTGTGGGGGGGGAAGGGGGGACTGCGCATGTGCGTACAGCTCATCTGCCCCCTAGACTCCCCAGCCAGACTGAGGAACACAGCAAACTGTGCACTTTCCCTTAGCTCCCTGACAAAGGAAAACAGCTAGCAACCTCCACATATGAACCCAGTGGGTGGGGGAGCATCAGCCTCCCCTCCCCTGGCCTCTTGAAAGGACACTAAGCGATGGGAGGCCAGGGCTGTGGCAGAACCAAAGTGTGTGTGTGGGGGGGAGCATGCCCCCAGCTAGTCCCTTTCACCTGGTGATTCTTTTTTTTTTTCCTGTATGGTTTTCTGAGAAGTAATCCCATTCCAGGCACATCCCATTTTCCTGAGGCAACCAACCCTTGCCTTGCTTTAAGTTGTGATAAGAGGAAGCTATATGCCAAACATGGTGGTCCCAGCTCTTACCATTTAGGAGGAATTCTTGAACAGACAAACTCAAAGAGATAGTAGATTAATAGAAATAACAAAGACCTTATGGACTTCATGGAGTCTCTAGCTTTCTTCCTTTTGTTAGGTAAAAAATTATATTTGTTACATACTTTTCTGTGTTTATTTTAGGTTTACTTTTCTGTGTTTGTTTTAGATATTTTTCCGCATGCAGGCAGAATCTTTAATTGATTCTTTCAACCTGGCTATGCTCTCCTGATTTGTTCCATAAATCACATAAATAGTAAAATGTATTTTTTTTAAAATTTTGTTGCCTGTCTGCCTCCAAGATATTCCACATTTATAATTTAACCAAAGAGATGGTTAGCTATAAATAACATTGTAGCATCTGTATCTGCCATGGAGATTTACTGTAAATACCCAGCCGTAATGTAAACTTCATTCCAAGTGGGCTACTAATAATGCGTGCATTAAAATGTTAACATTTTCTGATTGTATTTTGTTCCTTCAAAGTTTCTATCTAACTTCTTTCCCAAGTAGCCACTTTTGTTGGAACTGGTTTTACCCTGAAATCATCATGGCTAAAACACAGGCACACAGAGCAAATAACTATCAGATGTTTCACCTCCTCACACAGGAATATCCAGATGCTAATCTATGGAAGACAGTCTACTAGAAGTAGCATCTGGCATCTTGGCAAATTCAACTGGCAGATGGCTTTATAGTTTCTTCCTGTTATGTTACTTTTATTGATGCATTCCATTTTATTGTTGATTTAGACTTCATGCTGGGGATCGTAACTATATTATATAACAATTGCGTTCTATGCAAACATTTACTCAGAGAACAAAAGAGGGGGTGTGTCTATGCCCCTACTGTATTGGAATTAGAATTACTAGACAACAGACATCATGTATCCGACTTACACAAAGACATCAAATTCTCAATCAGACATGAAATCAGAAGTCATGTTGAAATTCTTCTTCTGCATAAGGTACATGTGATTTTTCCTGGCAGTTGTCCAGACTGCATTATAGATTTATACCTGAGTAGAACAAAGACAACATTCAAAAGAGGAAAAAAGGGTATGTCTACACTACAAAGTTAGTTCGAACTAACGGACGTTAGTTCGAACTAACTTTAATAGGTGCTACACTAGCGCTCCGCTAGTTCGAATTTGAATCGAACTAGCGGAGCGCTTAGTTCGAACTAGGTAAACCTCATTTTACGAGGACTAACGCCTAGTTCGAACTAGCTAGTTCGAACTAAGGGCTGTGTAGCCCTTTAGTTCAAACTAGTGGGAGGCTAGCCCTCCCCAGGTTTCCCTGGTGGCCACTCTGGCCAACACCAGGGAAACTCTATGCCCCCCTCCCGGCCCCGGACCCCTTAAAGGGGCACGGGCTGGCTACGGTGCCCGTGCCAGGTGCAAGCCTGCCAGCACCCAGCTAGCAGACCCTGCACCTGGCACGGCACAGAGCCACCCACCCGATGCCCCCCAGCCCACCCCCTCTTGCCGGGACCAGGCTGGCGGCTCCCGGGAGCTTGCCCTGGACCACAAGAGGCGGGCACCTTCCTGGGCTAGTGCGGACATCGTGGACCTCGTCCACGATCTCCGCACTAGGCACAGGAAAGTGGCCGGCTAGGGCAGGAGAGCTGCCAGCCTGGCCACCCAGGAGCAGGTGTGCATGAAAATCAAGGGGGTCCACTGAGACCCCCGACACTGAGCCCTGAGCTTACAATGGCCGTACTGGGTCAGACCAAAGGTCCATCTAGCCCAGTAGCCTGTCTGCCAACAGCGGCCAACCCTAGGGACCCTGGAGGGGATGGACCGAAGACAATGACCAAGCCATTTGTCTCGTGCCATCCCTCTCCAGCCTTCCACAAACTTTGGGCAGGGACACCACTCCTACCCTCTGGCTAATAGGACTCCATGGACCCAACCTCCATCACTTTATCTCACTTCCCTTTAAACTCTGTTCTAGTTCTAGCCTTCACAGCCTCCTGCAGCAAGGAGTTCCACAGGTTGACTATTTGCTTTGTGAAGAACAACTTTCTCTTACTAGTTTGAAGCCTGCTACCCATTCCTTTCCTTTGGTGTCCTCTAGTCCTTCTTTATGGGAACTCAGGAAGAACTTTTCTGAATGCACCCTCTCCACCCAACCCCTGCTTTTAGAGACCTCTATCCTGTCCCCCCTCCGTCTCCTCTTTTCTAAGCTGAACAGTCCCAGTCTCTGTAGCCTTTCTTCATCTGGGACCTGTTCCCAACCCCTGATCATGTTAGTTGCCCTCCCCTCTCCCAGCCTTTCTCTTCCCCTCTCCCACCTCCTTTTCCCAGTCTCCCCCAGGTTTTTTTCAATAAAGACAGAGTCAATGTTGGAAGAAACGTTATCTTTATTTTGTACATCAATAAGAAGGGGGGCTAGGGAAGGGTAAGTGGAAGGAGATGAGGGAGGAATGGGGTATGAGCCCCCGATGGGGAGGACTGGGCTGGCTCTGCGGGCTTCTGGGGGTGGAAGCTCTCCTGCAGCCCCCCAATTACTCCCTCTCCGCAGATGGCAGCCTGCGGCAAGTGCAGCCGGGCTGATGGCCGAGTGGTGTGATGTGCCCAGTGTGGGCACTCAGGGCACTCCAAGCCAGAACTTCTTTGCAAGCGGGGCACCCCTTAGAACTGTGTGTCCGGGGTGGGGGTCGGGACCCTTTAAGCGCAGCCCTCGGCTAGCCTGAGACAGCATCTCCATGCTCTAAGTCCTCCTTTTATGCCCTGCCGGCACTGCTTCTGGCCATCCTTAAGCCCTGTTCAGAGTCCACTCAATGTGGACTTACTAGTTCGAACTAGCAAAACGCTAGTTCGAACTAGTTTTTAGTTCTAGATGCGTTAGTTCGAACTAGCTTAGTTCGAATTAACTAATTCGAACTAAGTTAGTTTGAACTAGCGCTGTAGTGTAGACGTACCCAAAGATATTAGCAAGCTTTCAGTGTTATCAAAATTTGTGGTAAAAGTGCAGAGTGTCTTCTTTGTTCTTTTTTTATTATTAATGTGGTGATTAAGTGCCCAGAGTGAGAAACAATAATAATAATCAAATTAATATTTGAGCAGTGCTATGATGATGTAAAGCACTATGTCCATGTGTTCTGCATTGTTAATATGGTGTAGAGATTAGCCCATGTCATGGTCCAGCACTTGCCCATCCCTCTGAACATGAGGAAAGTATTGTCATAGATCTGTCACGGCTCAGTGCTACCTGCCTAATGAGCCCAAATCATACCCCCCAAACTGAGCAACCCTCAACTTAGGGGAAGTGTATGGGGCAGATCCTCAGCTGGTGCAAATTGTCATAGCTCCATTGATTCCAACTACAGCTGAGAATCTGTCTCAAAAGCAGGATCCATATCTAAACTCTGCGGTTTGGGGGCATCTCTAACATGGAGCAAATAGTTAAAATGGTTTGCACTTGAGAAATGGGGTACGGGCACTGATGAGAGATATATTTTAAATGGTTTCATCCAAAATAATTTTAAAATATTAAAAATAATCAAAATCCATAACCTTCTTTTGGGGGGGGAGGGGAAAGAAAGTGTGCTCCTGCGTTGTAATATTTTGGCAACATCAAAATCTGAAACCTCAGGACTTTGTTCTAATCAGAATTCTTCTTTTCTGGACAGATCTACATGTTAATTAAATTTTTGATATGTGTGCAATTGGGATTAATAAGATATTAGTATCTTGAAATGTAAAGAGTTCCCACTTTTTTGTCTGAACATACTTATTCTGGTGTGGGGAAATGTACATGATTTTGGGGGGAAAAATCTATGTAAATTGTGGCAGTCCTCCATCTACATTTCTGGTAGATAGTGCTCAGCCTCAAAGGCCCGCTGTGACCCTCCATACAGCCTCTTCTTATTTCTAGAAGCAAGGGTCACAGCCTACTTAGCCATATTCATCACAGGCTAGTCCATAGTATGGGGGTGAAACCCCTTTATAGTCCTGGTCTCCCTATCCAGGGACAGAGTTAGGGGGAACCCACAGCCATCCACTAGTCCAAGTTCTGTCCCAGGGACCCTAAGTATCAGCAACTAATGCGTTCCCCCCCCCCCCCCCCCATATCCAATACAGCAGCCTTTTCCCTGGGCCACTTCCCTAAACATTCCCCTAGTAAATTCTCTCTGGTACTTGAGCATATCTTTTAGGCTTCAGCACAAATACCCTTTTTGCAGTTCTCAGCTTTCCAGCAATACACTTCCTCCTCCCAGTCCTTCACTCTTCCTTTCTTCTCCCTTTGCTGAGGGGAAACCTTTTAAAGTAGTGCAGCAGGCCTTACTTGGCTGCAGGTGCCTGATTAGCTTCAAGTGAGTGCCTGTCGGCCCCGATTACATGGCCCAGTCTCGGGCAGTTTATTTAGGAAAGCAAAAACTGTTCACCCAGACCCCAGCATCTCCGTATGCAGCCCCTCCATTTGTGTGCAGCAGCCAGCTAGTCTGGGTATATCACAGAATATATCCAATGTTATAGGATATATTCCATTCTTTCATTCTGAGTATCTCACACATTTTTTTAAAACAATCTCCATTATATATACAGGGAACTGAAACTAACATACATGCCCAAAGTCTCATAGAGGGCCTCAGGTGATGTAGAGATTTTATCTTGGGTCTCTGGAACCCTGCCACATCCTGGCTACTGAGCCATCCTTCCTGTGGCTCTCAGTGCAAGGCTAAGAATTCTGTACACTGTCCATAATACCTCTGCCTCTTTTGAAGTGCTCCTTTGAAGTGTCTTTCACTGAGATATTGGACATATTTTAGACTTCTGGTATGTGAATAATAAAAACCCTGTCACATTTCTCTGTATGTTTCTCACCATAGATTAAAAGGATAATGAATTTTCCAGGACTTCAACTGTATGTGCAATTTCAAAATGTGATGTGCACACTGACTGCGTGGTAGATGTCAGGGGCACAGTGTAGTAGAAGTTCATGGCATTCAGGTATCTTTGCTGGTGAGATTTGTAGCCAGCCTCCATCAGATCCTAACTAAACATTTGCCTAAAGAGAATTCGCACTTTATCCCAGTAGACGTTCAGGGTCTGGGGCTTTTTCAGGAAAGTAACAGGTAAGTGCAAATAAAACAAACATATTCAACAGGCATATCCTTTGGCTAAATATTATATGCATGACAAAGAATCTGAAATACAGAATAGCAGTGACTAACCATCTATGGCAGGTAAAGAAAGATGATTCAGCTATGTTAGGTGAAGCTGATTTATGGGAGGAAGCATATGAGATTGGGGAAGATAGCTCATCTGCGTGGGAGAGAGAAAGAGAACAGTGGTATGATATTTCTGTGCATGTACAAAGAGACAAACAAAGGAAACCTATTCATTTTCAGAATGGGACAGTGGGGAGAAGGGGGAAAGATTCGTCTTCCCTAGGCCTATTTCAAAGCTTATTAAACACCATGGAAACCCAGTAACTCCAGGGGTCTGTACTGGGACCAATCCTACTCAATTTATTTATAAATGATCTGGAGAAAAGGGTGAACAGGGAGGTAGCAAAATTTGCAGATGATACCAAACTGCTCAAAATAGTTAAGACCAAAGCAGACTGTGAAAAGCTTCAAAAAGATTTCACCAAACTAAGTGACTGGGCAACAAAATGGGTAATGAAATTTAATGTTGATAAATGTAAAGAAATGAACATTGGAAAAAATAATCCCAGCATACATGCATATGATGGGGACTAATTTAGCTAAAACTGCTCGAGAGAGATCTTGGAATCACTGTGGATAGTTCTCTGAAAATATCCACTCAGTGTGCAGTGGCAGTCAAAAAAGCAAATAGAATGTTAGGAATCATTAAAAGGGGATAGAGAATAAGACACAGGACATCTTATTGACTCTATATAAAGCCAGGGCATGCCCACAGCTTGAATACTGCATACAGATGTGGTTGCCTCATCTCAAAAAATATATATATATTGACATTGGAAAATGTTCAGAAAAGGGCAACAAAAAAGATTAGGGGTTTGGACCAGGTCCCATATGAAGAGAGATTAAAAAGACTGGGACTTTTCAGTTTAGAAAAGAGGAGACTAAGGGGGATATGATAGAGGTCTATAAAATCATTACTAATGTGGGAAAACAGAATAAAGACAAGTTATTTATTTGTTCCCATAACATAAGAACTGGGGGTCACCAAATGAAATTAATAGATACAAGGCTTAAAACAAACAAAAGGAAGTTTTTCTTCACACAGTGCACAATCAACCCGTGAAACTCCTTGCCAGAGGAAGTTATGAAGACCAGGATATTAAGAAGGTTCAAAAAAGAGCTAGATAAATTCATGGAGCTTAGGTCCATCAATGGCTATTAGCCAGGATGGGTAGGAATTATGTCCCTAGCTTCTGTTTATCA
Organism: Pelodiscus sinensis; assembly: GCF_052426305.1. Classification (NCBI taxonomy): domain Eukaryota; kingdom Metazoa; phylum Chordata; order Testudines; family Trionychidae; genus Pelodiscus; species Pelodiscus sinensis. The sequence continues at coordinate 93,786,472 of NC_143053.1, forward strand.
GAGGCTAGAGAGGGATCACATGATGATTACCTTTTCTGTTCACTCCCTCTGGCAAATCTGACATTGGCCACTGTTGGGAAGTTAGGATACTAGGCTAGATGGACCTTTGGTCTGACCCAGTATGGCTCTTCTTATGTTCTTACGTTTTTATGTTCAAGTAAATTGAATCAGACTGTATAAAGGTGATTGGGTATTATCTGCCTCCATGGTGAATGGGATCTTATCTTTGCAATCACCCCACTCCCAGTTATGCAAGCACACATAAATGTTGAAGGCCTGGCCTCTCCTTCCTACCTTTTTCATGTTATGGTTCTTGCAGTCATGAGGATGGTTCAGGTCAAGTTCTCTCACCTCAAGGGGTACAGGAAATTGTTTCAGTGAGTAAAAATAAGTAATTGAAAATATGGCACTTAACAGCTGCTACCAAAGTGCTTTGGGGCAGGAAAGGAATAGTGGATTGGAGCATATACAGTAACACAGGGAAACTAATCAAAGTTATAAATTCCCACACTGAAAAAGTCTTTAAAAATAGGGCAGGGTTCATGCTATGGAGCCACAAAATGATACAGTGGCCTGGCCTGGCTGCTGACTAGATATCAGCATGAGATCAAATCAGTTGTCAAGGATTTTCTCTAGGGTATGTCTAGACTACCGCGTTTTGTCGACGGAAGTTTTATCAACAGATACTGTCGACAAAACTTCCGTCGACAAAGAGCGTTCAGACACATTGAGTTCTGTCGACAAAGCAAGGTGCTTTGTCGACAGAACTCCGTAGTCTGGACGCAGTGTTACAGGCAATAACACCTTCTGTCGACAGAGTTCTGTCGACAGAAGGTGTTATGCCTCGTAAAATGAGGTATACCAGCGTCGACAAAACTGCTGAGTTCTGTCGACGTTATGTCAACAGAACTCAGCGGTAGTGTAGATGTTGGTATAGTTTTGTCGACAAAAGTCCACTTTTGTCGACAAAACTAGGTAGTCTAGACACACCCTTATATTCTTTTCCCCATGGTTTGAGCTGCCACCCACTCTCCACCCACTGTAATTCATGGTTCCAGATGAAAATTTATGTACTGCATTTGGTTTCATAAACCTGTTTTACAAAGTCTAGGGCTTACATCCCTTTCTTGGCACCTCCATACTAATAGGTATCCCTACATTAAAAATAAAGCTTATCTATTTTTTCTTTCTATCAGCAATTGAATAATATGTGCAAGATTAAAAGGATATGAAAAAATCTGAGAACGGGTCTGAGATCTAGCTAGCAAATCCTTCTTTCTCCACTATCAACAAGCCCTGGCTCATACTACCCAACCAGCCCACTAACTCATAAACATTTGCAATTATACTTGTATCAGTCAAAGTAATCAATTGCTAGATGATTTGAAAATTCCAATTTCAGGGATTTGTTTCTATAATTCTAGAGGGTTGGAAGGTATACAATTAGGACTACTCATTACAATTAACTGCTTAAGCTGGCTACTACACAATTAGTTAACGCAGCTAAAAATGCTAACTTGCAATCTCTCATACCTGCCAATAAAATGAAGACATTCCATATAATCAAACAGATTAACCTTTTCAGTTCCATTCTTAAATATTTCCTTCATGCCACTAGCAGAACTTCAGTAAAACTTTTACATAACTTTATATAACATGTTTTTTAGGAATCTTTATTAGACCGTGAAGAAGCAAAGGAACAGATTTTTATATTCCAGACCTTTTGCGCCTCTCTGGGGTCACAACAGAGATAAAAATCAGTGGAACTAGCCAGCTGTGAATTCCCTAGCATGTGGAAGATTTCTGGCAGAACTCACATATCTGACCTCTTCACGACACTTGGGGAAAAGACCCAATAGCACAATAGCTCAATAGCACTGCATTCCAGCCAGACCTAGGAAAATATTATGGATGAATATTTCCTGAAACATGCATTCTGAAGTCCACAAAACCATTCACAAATTGGGATAAATTCAAGGAGTAGTTTTGGCTGGGAATAGTCTTTTAGGTCACAATGTTTCATTTTGACATTATAAAAAATGCAGTGTTTCAGTGTTTCATTTTAAAATGACATTGTTTGGAAACTTTACAATCTTTATTAACAAAAGGCAAAACAACAACAAAAAACCTGAAAACAAAACTCAGATTTTCCTCACCCTGAAATAATTATTAATTATTATTATTTGCTTGTTTTATGCCAGCAGGAAAAAAACCTCAACATCCATTTCAGGCTCACCTAAAATTATTGGTTTTCCCCTGATTTTTCAGTTCAGCCACACACCTCAGTTCTTGCTATGTCTATGTGATATAAAGTTTCTTGCAGACCATACCGGCTGGTGTAGGTTATAGCAGTCACCAGGCTGTTCCAAACTATGCTTTGGATGAGGCCGATTTGTTTCAAGAATCAGGAAGGTGTCACATATTCCCAAATAATGTAAAAAGAGGGAAATGTTATAGTTTGATGAGTCTCATGACCTGACAGTGAGTTCTATGCCTTTGTGTTTGCCCTCTACCCTAATCACTTGAAGCACAACTCGATGTGGACATAACTACCAAGGACTACCTGTGGACATAGTTGTCATCAGCACCTAGAAGTATATTAGGATGGCCAGCTAAGCTCTGTAAGATCAGAAAGTGATTGTGTGGCCTTCAGAGCTCTACCCTGCTCATTCCTTGGACAAGCCCACCCCTGTGTTTGCCCTAAACACTAGACTTATCAGAATATTCTCCAAAGTATCCAGAGGAAGGGAAAGGAGAAATGGAGTTGTGAGATCAACTGGCCCCTCCCTTCTCCAGATGCAGGAGAGACTCATAGACATTGATTTAAGAAGGGAGGTTGGGAGTATCCATAATTAGGAGGTGTATTGTACCACATTGAAAATTAAGGGTGCCTGTTATTTACACACTGAAGCGGGGCGACTACTCCACTCCAACAAGGGCAGGGTTAAAAGTGGAGGGAGCCTGTGCAAATCCTCCAATCAGAGAGATGCTTATAAGGAGCCAATCAAAGGGCTGCTTGCTGGGGCAGCTCTGATATAAGAAGTTACTCAGCAACAGAGAGGGCAGTTGGGTCCTGACCAGTGAAGGGGAAGGACTGGTTCCTTGGGAGAAGCACCTTGGGTAAAACCATGCTAGGCAAGCTCAGGGGAGCTGGAGAGAAGTGCTAGCTTGATACCTCCCACGCTATGGGCCTTGATACAAAGGCCAAGAAGGTGCAAGGATAATGGAGAAGTGGTCCAGGGAGTATGAGTAGTTAATAGGGAGTAGAGGGCAAGACAAGGCTGCCACCATAGGCTCCCTGGGCTGGGATCCTGGGGAGTGGGTGGGCCTGGGTCTCCCCCATTCTCCTTGCATCACACCTTATCACCAATTAGTGTGGCCTTTACAGACTGAAGGTTGCCCCTGAGACAACTCCAGGGTGGCAGGTATATGGAGTGAACACTGCTGGTACCCCCGGAAGGGGGCAAGAATGGAGTAGTGGTGTTTTGTTCAACTATTTTACACCCTTGGCTTACACATGTTTAGAATAAACTGACTTATGCATGTCATAAATTAAATATGTACAAATCGCATGCAGATCATGCACAACTTAGTATGTAAACTTAATTTTTCATGCACTACAGGAACCAATTCCAGAACTCCCAGCTGGGTCCCAGATTCCCTCAAGCTACCTTGTTAGCAGGCTACTTGTTGAGTCAGTCCCTCACTCCGCAAAAGGAGTCTACAGAATCTCTCTCTGTCTCTCTCTCATTACTAAACACTGAGTATTCAAAGAAAACATCTCTTGCCCATTAGGTGGAAACACGAAACACTATTAATTCTACGCTTTAAATACATCATTTATTTTCTTCCTTTTCCTGTCCTATCATCTCTTCTCATTCTTCCCTGGAGCTTTCAGTTTCACTGCTCTCATATCACCCTTTCTCCATACTTCGTTAATCATTTTGGCTGCAAGTAGCTTAACTCATTGCCCTCTCGCTGTTGCTTTAGGTTTAATGACTATTATGCCACACCTTGTCCATGATCTCAGTGTATTGGGATTAATCACTATTTTTCAGGCCCCTCTCAATCCATCCTCTGTTGCTTTTTAAAACTTAGACTCTTCTTTAAGAAATAGAAGTTCAAATGCAAGATAAATAAATATCTGACATTCTTTCTGTACACTTGTGAGTAAAGGGGTCTCGTAGTGTGTTTAAGTTATACTTAAACACACATTGAATTGCTTTAATGTTGTGTCTAAATTTTCTTACAACAAAAATACACAAAATAATGCAACAATAGACAAAGAAATGTAAGCCTAAAAATGATACATTCTGCCCTGTATTCAGGCAGCAATATGCATCAATTTTACTCATAAGTTTGGCAGTAGTTTGATTTTTCCTCTCTCTCCTGCTCTCCCCAATCTTCCCATCTTTCGCTTCTAATTCTGTCATCATATCACATTTCCCAAGCATTCATCTTTCATTTGCATAGCAGAGCAGCTCAGGATTTGCCACAGGTTCATGCTCCTCTGCCACTGAGCATAATGATCTCCACCACGGTGTGTTTGATGTTTTCTGAGTCAGCCAAACTCCTCTCAGTAGTATTTATACTTCAGAATAAAGTGTTCTCAAAGCATATCGTGTCTATAAAATGGAAATGGTTAGAGTTGGGCTTTACCCTAAACACTGCTCATAAATAAGTCAGGGTAATTTTAACTTCAAACATACCTGGGAGAGTCCTCACGTAGACCAATATCTGATTGTTTTACAAGATATTTTGATCTAATATGGTTCTTGAAATGTGAGTTCTGTAAAAATGGAATGAAGGCTGTACAGGTTGAAATTCCAAAATGGGGGACGCTCTGGTCTGGCAACATCCGTGGTCCAGCAGGAGCACAGATGTTGCTGGATCAGAGAGCCCCGGCACCCAGGAGTGTGAACTGGCAGGGATCCCAGAATCCAGGGAGCCCTGGTTGAGTGAGACAGCAAAGGGACCAGCAAACCCTGTCCCGGGAAGCCCTGCCTGGGTGAGGCAGTAACAGAGCAGCCAGTGGCAAAAGGGGGGCTGCCAGCAAGCCCCTTCCCCTGGGATGCCGGTGGAGCAGAGCAGAAGTGGGGCAGCTGGTAAGCAGGGGAGAAGCAGGGCCCTAGTGGCTGAGGAGCTCCATCCCCAGGGAGCCCCAGAGAGCTGGAGCCAAACTGCAAGCCTTGAAGGCTGGAGCCAAGCAGCAATGGGGCCAGAGCATAGCCAGTCACAGAGAGGGGGAATGTCCTGATATGCCAGTGGTAGAAACCTTCCCCCGATCCAACAAATTCCCTCATTTGGGATGGGTCAGGTCCCCAGGATTCCAGACAAGGGAAATACAACTTCTACCATATAGATCAGATGGTCTTAAAGACTACTGCATACAGATGTGGTTGCCTCATCTCAAAAGAAATATATTGGCATTAGAAAAGGTTCAGAAAAGGGCAACAAAAATGATTAAGGGTTTGGAACGGGTCCCATATAAAGTAAGATTAAAAAGACTTGGACTCTTCAGCTTAGAAAAGAGGAGACTAATAAGAAGTCTATTAAATCCTGACTTGTAGGGAAAAAAGTGAATAAGGAAAAGTTATTTACTTATTCCCACAATATAATAACTAGGGGTCACCAAATGAAATTAATAGGCAGCAGGTTTAAGACAAACAAAAGGAAGTTTTTCTTCACTCAGCGCACAGAGAACCTCTGGAACTCCTTGCCAGAGGATGTTGGGAAGGGTAGGACTTCAACAGGGTTCAAAAAAGAGCTAGATAAATTTATGGAGGTTAGGTCTATTAGTGGCTATTAGCCAGGATGGGTAGAAGTGGTGGTCCTATCCTCTGTTTCTCTGGAGGCAGGTGACAGGGAAGGGATCACGTGAAGATTATTTGTTGTGTTCCATCCCTCTGAGGCATCTGGTATTGACCACTGCCAGCAGGATACTGGGCTGGATGGACCATTGGTCTGACCCTGTATGGCCGTTCTTATGTTCTTAAATTAGTAGCATCACAGTGTTAAGACTCTCATGGTTCTAAAATGTTGCACTTATTTCATATTCTTTTAATTAGCCAATGTCCAGAGTAAAGTCTCCTTAATCATGCAATAGTCTTTTTCTTTTAGGAGAGAAAACAGACAGACATTCCAAGATGTCTTTGCAAATGATTACTTGCACATAGCAAATCTGAGCATTTCAGGCAGATTCTTTGATTTTGCTACATTGTTTTCAGATCAAAACAATGAGATGGTAAATTGTATGCTCACCTACCCAATTAAAAGTTTTCTTCTAGTACTCTCTTGAAAGAGGATAGAACTTTCTCCTTATGATTTAGGTAGTGGAATTCCATAATATCCTAAACTAGTCCACTGACAGCTAAGAAAATACAATTTGTGTTAGTCTATTGGGCATTTTTATCACTTATTTATACACTAATTTATATCTGCTTAGTTATAGAAGTCTACATGCACAAACACATTCATTTGCAGATTACCACTGTTTTCACTTACTTGCACTGCAGATTCCTGCAAAAATCACAGGGCCAGATTCTGATAAGCAGATTTAAGTAGAGTAGCGCTTCAGTCTACAATTATTCCCTTTAACTATACATGCAATAAGGGACTACCCATGATAAACAAGTGTTGCAATCTGGCCCACAGTCTTGGGATATCATTAAAAAGTGATAAAAGGAAGCTGATCGTATGGGTTATAGGCATTCAGAACACACAAACAGTGAAATACAATTGTAAAATATACATCTCGGGTTAAAAAATTGAAGTCAAACAATGCAACTGGAAATCTATAGAAGTCTTTATATAGCATACCCTAAAAAACTGAAGAGGAATTTGAACCCAGATTTCAATGGGAGCAGCAATGAGCCCTCAATTAAACAGTAAGGAACAGGCTGTATCATGAAAGACATCCAACATGACTTAACATGTTAGCAACTTGTTCCATATAGTTCTAAGTGTGAAATCGATTCACACAGATGTATTTGATTATATCACATTTAAAAGCAAATAATAGAACTTTTTCCTTTTCCTTTTTTATTTTAAGTTGGTCCCATATAAACAATATACTAACCAAACATGAGTGCAAAACCAACTAGCCAGCTAACAAAAATTGTCCCACCAAAGAGGACAACATATACTTTATACAAAATAAAAGGATGTTCCTATTATCTTAATATGGAGAAAGATTCTTAAGAAAATGTAGCCAAGATTAAGATGTTCTTAACTCATTCTCCTTTGATTCCCATTCATAATTCTTTTTTTACCACTCTTGGGAGTTTAAGTGTGACTGGATTAACAGACTTGGTGGGGCAATTTACATGAATGGAGCACTGTCATGGATGGTCATAAACTGTACACGTAGAGAGAAAAGATGGAGGAGTTGCACTGTATGTAAAAGAGCAGCATGATTACTCAGAGCTCCAGTATGAAACTGAAGAAAATCCTATTGAGAGTCTTTGGGTTAAGATTAGAGGAAAAAACAACAAGGGTGTTGTGGTGTATGTCTGCTATAGACCACCAGACAAGAAGAACAAGGACTTCAGACAATAGACTTTGACACCCTCAGAGAACAGATGGGCACAATTATCTGAGACTAACATGAGAGTGAAAGAATTCCAGGAGAGGTGGCTGTAGTTTAAAGAAGCCTTATTAGAGGATAAAGGAACAAACCGTGACAATGTACTGATGGAATTGCAAATATGGTAGGCGACCAACTTGACTTAACAAAGAAAGCTATGGTGAGTTTAAATGCAAACAGGAAGCTTACAAGAAGTGGAGACTTAGAGAGGAGTCTAAAAACATTGCTCAAGCATGCAGAGATGTAAGGCCAAAATGCAGTTGGAATTGTAGCTAGCAAGGTATGTGCCGGATAACAAGACTGTTGCTAATATACCTGTAGAAACCAAAAAGAAGGTCAGGAAAAGTGTGGAACCCTTACTGAATGGAGGAAGGCAACAGATGAGGTGGGAAAAGCTGAAGTACTCAATTTCCCTCCATCCCCTTGGTCTTCAGCAAGAAGGTCAGCTCCCAAACTGCTTCACTGGGCAACACAGTATGGGGAGGAAGTGAGCAGCCCTCTTTGGTGAAAGAACAGTCTATGAATTATTTAGAAAAAGCTGGGCAAACACAAGTCTATAGGGCTGGATCTAATGCATCTGAGGGTGGGAGAGAGTTGGCTGATGAGATTGCAGAGCCATTGGCCATTATCTTTGAAAACTCAGAGTGATTTGGGGCAGGTCCTGGACTATTGGAAAAAGGCAAATGTAATGCCCATCTCTTTTTAAAACGGGAAAAAAAGGAGAATTCAGAAAACTTGGGGATGACAGTAGATTACAAGCTGATATGGCTCAACACTTTGCTCTTGTTGACAAGAAGGCTAATGGCATATTGGACTGCACTAATAGGAACATTGACAGTAAATCAAGGGAATTGGTTATTCCCCTTTACTCAGTCCTGGTGAAACTGCATCTGGTGTACAGCATACAGTTTTGGTCCTTCCACTACTGAAAGAATGTGAGAAAATTGGAGAAACTCCAGCAGGGGGTAACAAAAATGATTGGGAGAGGGGGGTAAGATGTGTAATTTGTTAGCAGCAGCTGAGGAAACTGGGCTTCTTTTTTCTGCTGAAAAGAAGAATGAGAAGCAATTTGATAGCAGCCTTCAAATGTCTGAAAGGGGGTTCCAAAGAAGATGAAGGTAGACTATTTAGTGGTGACAGATGACAGAATAAGAAGCAATGGTTTCAAATTGCAGTGGGGAAGGTCTAAGCTGGATATTAAGAAAAACTCTTTCACTAGGAGGGTGAAGATGGTGGAATTTCCATTCTTAGAGATTTTTAAGGCTAGGCCTGACAAAGACCTGGCTGGATGATTTAGTTGGGATTGACCCTGCTTTGAGAAGGAGCTGAACTAAATGACCTCCTGATGTCTCTTCCAACCCTAATCTTCTATGTTTCTAAAGCTATGAGATCAAAAACATTACATCACAGCCCCCTGTTCGAGGAAATACTTAAGTATTTACTTAGTTTTAAACATATGCTTAAATCCCATAGAAGTCAATGGGACTTAAATACATATTTAAAATTCATTCCTGAATCAGGACCTGTAATGGACAGGAGGAGCCATTAGGGATTAAACTCAGATAACTAGTAAAGGTGCTAGCCAAGGGGCCAAGAGAACCAATCAAGATAGAGTGTTGAAATTTGAATTGGCTATAGATTCCTTGCCTGCTTTCTTTGTGAGGGAGAGAGAAACCAGGAGTTGAGAGATATAGAATGTTTAAACCCAGACAGGACTACCGTGTCTCTAAGGAATTTGGGGCATGGAAATGGACTGAACAAAGATGAAACTGGAAGTAAGTAAAGGGAAAAGTGAATCCAGTTTCGTTCAGGGTTATTTTTCTTTATTTTATGATTTGATTCAAACTGTTCTGTGTGAATCTATGCCTCCCCTCCCCCTTTACCGTCTAAGCATTGGTTCCAGAGATTTTTCTCTGTGTTTTAATTTGTTTTCCTTAGTTGCCTTGTAACATCTAGCAACCAAGTATGTTTTATCAAGTTTATCTTTTGTTTTGTAATAAAAATTACCCTTTTTAAGATGATGATTTGATTCTTGTGTCCTGGAAGGCCTGTCTGTGTGAGGGGTCAGCTACCAGAGACTGCATCTTTTTTTCTCTTTTCAAGCTCTTTAGGGGCAAAAGAGTTTAGGGTACCCCTGGGGGTGGTTTCAAGTGTTCACCCCTGATTTTTAGGGATAAAAAAAGCACTTGGTGGTGGCAGCAATTCTCTAAAATCTGTGTATTATGATTCTGGAGGGAAGTTTTTTGTAACCAGTGCCTGTAGAGGCAAGGTTTTGAAGCTCTCTTGCAGGCCCTCACCTTCTGCACTCAGAGTGACAGAGTGGGGAACAGCCCTGACAGGACCTCTGACTCAGTTCAAGATGAGTCCCCCTGAACTGATTTAAAGAGCTTACATCTATAAGCATATGCAGCATAGAAGTCTTAATTTGCAATAATAAAGTTCAACAGTTGGACAGTGCGAGTGTAACAATAGTTATTTTTCTAAATAATATTCAATCAAATAATAAAGACATAATCAAACTTCTAATTAAATCCAAGTTAGTCTTTCAGAATAATAATACTAAGGCTCTAAGCTACAATCTATGCTTTAATTGCTGGCCAAACCTAGTCACAAAGGCCTGGCAAAGCCTTATTAATATTTATAATCGTAATAAGTTTTCCCTTACAACTTTCAAATATATGCAAGAAATGTCAATGTGCGGTGATCCCAGGTTGTCAAAAGTTTTGCATCACCCCACTCAATTCCTAAGTTAATAAATAAGTAAATAAATAAATAAACAAACCATGAAATTCCAATTTGTCTTTTATATTCCAACCAATGTTACTAATGTTCTGGTGCTTATTGGTCCAAATACAACAAGATTGTGGTTCTGGCTATAAGAAAAATCAAGAGAGATTTCAAAAGGGATAACCTGAAAGAAATAATTTAGACAATGCCTTCATTTTAATGATATCCAGTCATTAATTGTATTACATGTGAAATACATTTAAAACTATAAAATCTTTCATAATTGAAAAGTGACATTTTTTGCTACTAGACTTTAAATATAATCATAGAGAGAGGGAGAGCATTCAAGAGAGGGTTATTATGTGTGAAAGCAAATCAAGGAAAATATTTTTTGATTGTATTTTATTTTAAAACTTGACATCTACCTGAATTAATCAAAGACTTATTAAATTTTGGTAAAGAAATTATAGGGTTTGAAATTAATAGAAGTGTATCATCATCCATATACTTATCACTTTCAGTTTCACTTTAAATATTTTAAAACACTTATTTATCTCATCACTTGAACAAATGCCTCCATGGAAACACAAACAACAAGGACAAAAAATATATATTCAGTCTAGTGTATCTAAACATTTTCACAAATAAGGTATTCAGTATTTCTAGCCTTTGACCTATAGTGGGTTTTTTTCCCCAGCTATTTCAAAAAAATGGGAATTTTATGGCCCTGATGGCCAAAAGTTGAAACTCTGCTTGAGTGAATTTTCACCACAGCTCTGCAATGTAGACAAGGTTTGTGAGTGAGCATTCTATTTGAATTCCACTAGACCATCGACATTTCTTTGTGTTGTTAATATGCCACAGACTTCAATAAACACTGATGTTTGTCATTCCTTTTGCATTTGTATTGGGCCCGGGTAAACAGCCTCAACCAGTGAAGAACAAAAAGGAGCATGTTAGTGGTCTTATGATGTGCAGTGGGGAACTTAATGACTCACACTATTTCATAATGGACTGAAACTATTCAAAGAAAAGAATCAAGGAGTATATAAAAGCCTGGATATTCTCTCCACCCTACAATCTTTATGCATACAATTTCCTTATTACAGGCTCCAAAGCATGCAGTGAAAGCTGCTGTAGTAACTTCAGTGATATTTGCATATGAAAGCCTCTAGCAAATTATATTCTAACTGTTCCATCTGCATAAAGAGGATCAAGACAAAAAAGTCTCTAAAGAAAATTAGGAACTGTGCAAAACATTGGAGAGAGGACCAGATCAAGCTATGCTCAGCAGAGAGTTAAGACTGGAATAGCAGTGGCACATGTAGGTCAGGGATAAGACATTTTGTTAGAACTGTGTCAAATTCCAGAACCAGCTGCAGATAATGAGTTAGGTGTATTAGGAAAGCTGAATATACTGTAAGTCCCTGTGGGGAATCTTCACAAGTGCATCTCACTAGAATATAAACACTTCACTCTCCATAGCAGATTTAGAAAAACTCCATGAAATTTTGGACTTATTTTTTCTAAAACCTGAAGACTTGGGATTCACACAAAAGGAAATAATGAAAAGTGATTCGGACACTAAGGGTATGTCTATACTGCATGGCTATTTTGGGATATCAGAGGTATCCTGAAACAGCTGCCCCGCATCTACACAAGTCACCCGTTATTTTGATTTTTTTTTAATAATGGGCACACTATTTTGCCATTCTGGTAAACCTCATTGCATGAGGGATAAGGGATGGCTTGAAATAGTGTGTTATTTCAAAAGTTGATGCTGTGTAGATGCACCAAATTTCAAAATAAGCTATTTTGAAGTAGATTCAAAATAAGATACGCAATTTGCGTAGCACAAATTGTGTACTTATTTTGAGTTTAGGTTGCTTGTAGATGCACCAAATATAACCTTGTGAAAGAAGGAAAGGAATTTAACATTAGTATGACAGTTGAATTCTTTTCCACATGTCATGACAAGAAATCTTTTCTAGATGTTATTGCATGATAATTCAGGCGTGTAACTATTTTAAATTTTTTAATAGATGCCCATTATTCAGATTGATTACAGGTGATGGATCCTGTAGAAATCGCTAAAACAGGCACCTATCAATGGCTAGTACGCTCATTACCAAAAAGTGTGAAGTTGGCTATACCAGTGTTTCTCAACCAGTGGTACAAGTACCCTTAAGTGTACTCAAGAGAAGTCTTGGGGGTACGTCAACACAACTGAAAATTGGAGAAACTGATTTTTTAAAAAGTTTTACAGCGTTTTATTATTTTTGTACTTTTTTCACCCAAAAATTTTATCACACGCCTACAATTAAGTTGTTTAAAGAAATGTGTTGCAATGGTAGAAAAAAAATTGTGTGTCTGAAAACTGTAGATAATTAGAGGTTTGGGGTTTTGTTTTTTTTTTGAAAAAGGGGTACTTTATAAAAAAAGGTTGAGAAACACTGGCCTATACCATCCAATCCTAATTTATGTAAAAGTATGGAAGAAACATATGAGTATGCAGATTTTATGTACAAAAGGCTGTAGGCAGGTCCTCAAGAACACAAATGCAGTAGAACTACCCCAGTACTGCTATATGATGGGAAGAAGTAAATGTGTAGATTATTATAAATGGAAAGTACCACATGCATAATAATTACACTGATTTATCATCAGCCCTCAGGAGTGCAAAGCATCAGTGTGGCAGGGAAGTTGGTGAGGTGTGGAGGCTTGTTCATAGACTCCATGGATCCAATAGCTGCAAATACCAAATGGAGATCATGGTGCATTTTGGTTGCTAGAATTCCCAGCTGGCTGTTGTAGTAGTCCTGGGCAAGCAGTGCATGTGCACCATACCCAATCTTTGATTGGGTGAAGATATATTCATCAGTCATGTGCAAAACTCTTTCCCTGAGGATTTCTATGAAGTATCATTATGTTACCCTATATACATTCATTTTTACTATGACCATCTACTGTACTTTGCTGACAGTTTACTCAACACTTTTATTCAGGACATAGATACAAAAATATGTCAATAGCTATGGGATGACTTCTTCATGGCTAAAATAGTGGATGAAATCAAAGAAGTGGAAGGGACCTAAAATATATATCTACATTAAAACCTACTGCCTAATTAAAGTAGTTTTCTCAAAGCAGGAATAAAATAACCACAGATGAAATTATAATTAAATAATTATCTTGGTAAGGGGATGTGGAATTATATAAAGAATAATTTACAATAAAGAACATGCAATATTAAGCATAGCAAAAAATTGCAAATGGTATTTTGCAATCTGAATTTTTTCTGCATCTTTTCCTAAGGTCATTGTATTTTCATTTAATTTGTTGTGCCCTTCTGTTTCATAGCATGTGGTCCAAAATACTTAAATCACATTAAATAATTTGGTAATTTAATCTTCCACCTGATACAACATATTGAATTTTATTTGACCCTATAACTAATGCTTGGTAGGATATTGGTTCATCAAATTACAAATTTCAATATTTTTTCAGGTAATGGAATATATAAAAATAAATGACATTTCAATGAGACATGTTGCTTTTTATGGTGTGTCACTGATAAGTGTCAAAGGAAGTCCAAAGCCTAAAGCATATAAGATGTAAACAGTCAACCTGCTGTTTGATTTTTAAATCCTTTCCCATTTTTTTATTAAAGGCTTAATTTACAAATGTGCTATGTGCTGTTAAGCATAGTTAAGAACTGAATCAGAAGTATCAGACATAATACAGTATAACTCCAATTGTCCGGCATCCAGTAGTCCGGCCCTCCTGATAGTCTGGCACCAACTGGATCCCGGAAGTGCTCCAGGCAGCTGGACAATTGGAGCTGCTCTGCCCCCGGCTTCCCCAAGTCTGCCGCTGGTCAGTTTCAGCAGTGGTGGACTTGGGGAAGCCCTAGAGCAGAGCTGCTCTGCCCCCGGCTTCCCCAAGTCCGCTGCTGCTGAAACTCTGAAACTGACCAGCAGCGGACTTGGGGAAGCCAGGGGCAGAGCAGTTGGGGTGCTGCCGAGTTGATCCTGCAGCGCCACCCTCTCCCATGCTGCGCAGTTCCCCGCCGACCCCAGATCCCTCACAGCCCCCCTTCCGGTACTCCGGCATATCTGATAATCTGGCACCACCTGGGTCCTAAAGGTGCCGGATTATCGGAAGTTTACTGTACTTCTTTCTCAATAATGTAAAATAAAATGCAGCCCTATTTTAATTTTATAAAGTGGGAAGCTCAGATATTACTACTTTTCTTCCTGTTAAGCACTATGAAAATATATATAAAAAAATGTGTAAATTAAAAATTACCTGGAGAATTATCATTTTTCACACCTTCACATACTGCAGAAACAAGTAAATGTGCTCAAACTTAAGGGGAAAAAAAGTCTGCGTTGCAGTTGAGTGGAAACAAACTCCCAAAGGTTAAAACTTATTTGTACATGACTGATTCTCCTTATCTGATTTCAGACAAATAAAACAGTTGTCATGCTCAGAAGACCCTCACTTCTCCAAACTTGAATCCTCATACCCAGTGTAATTGGCTCGCAGAAGAGAGTAATGTTAATTTTGTAAATAGTTGTTCCACAAAATGCAATGGAGCTGGCTGTGGAGGGGGGGGGGGGAGGAAGGGACAAGGAAACAAAATTGGGAATGTCATTCTTTAAAATTTTGACCCAAAAAAAGAGGAGCGTGATGTGTTACAGATATTTTGAACCAGCTGTCATATGGCATGTCACTACAAATCTCTGGGCTATACCCATAGGCTATGTCTACACTGCAGGGGTTTTGCACAAGAAGCTTTTTGCAGAAGAGATCTGCAAAAACTTCTTGCACAAAAGCACGTCCGCATCACAAAAGAGATGTGCTTTGTGCAAGAAAGCATCCACACTGGATTGACAGAATGGCCGTTAGAGCACCTGTGCTTTTTCTGATAGGTTTTTTTTTCCACTAGAAACCCCTGTTGAGCGTTCACATAGAAAGTTATTCCTCATAGAAAGAGGTAAACCTACACTGCAAAAAGCCTTCTGCCATTTTCTTGTGCAAAAACACGCTCAAGGTGTGGACACTCCATGGGTTTTTAGGCAAAACCAGCCGTTTTTGAGCAAAAACCTTGTAGTGTATGGTACTAATATATGAATTCCTTCCTGAGCGGCTCAGTTTCCTTTATCAACAGACCACCATCTCCATTGGCTTCAGAGTCTCTCATTCTCATTGGGAGGAACTATGTGGCCAAGGCAATCTAGGCTTTTCCTCTATGATTGGAACCATGGAGAATCTTAAAGATTCTTAGCTGTCCTCTAGGACTCTAACCATAGAGTAGAGCCCTATCCCAGCCACAGAACATGTGGGAGAATGTGATGAGTGGAGTGGCACTACAGAGGTACTTCCTGTAGTTAAGTCTTGGTGGCAATAAATGCGTTGGGGAACCACACTTTAGGCAGAGTCTCTGATCAGTTATGCATTGTTGAGAGCCAGGGTATGTCTACACGACACGCTTATTTAGAAATAAGCTATTTCGAAATGTATTTAGAAGTAGCGTACAAAAAAGCGCATCAAAATAGCGCTGAGCTATTTCAAAATAGAGTCCACACTGATTGGATGCTAAACCGCATTTAAGGCCACCCGGAACCACTTCAGGCAGGGCATCAGGACAGCAGTTACTTCCTGGAGCTGTTTCCTGAGCTTTTCTGAGATGCATGCTTAAAGGGACTCTCCTGTACAGCCATTTCTTAGGTGCTTCTCCTGCTTGCCTATTCTCTGAGGGACAGCAAAGCATATTTCTTGCATGCTTTGGTTGCCCTGTTGGACACCAGAGCATTCCTAGCTATGACGCTGGAGCTCCCTCTATGCGCGAGATGACCCTGACTGTCATGCTGCAGCTTCTGCAGCAGTTTCTGCAGGCTGCCCTCCTGACCCTGCAGGAACACAACCCCCAGCTCATTGAGAAGACCCTCAACCTCTGTCTGGGAGTGCAGCTCTTCCAGCTGCACCCACTGTGCACCATCACTTCTGGCGGCTGGACACCAGTTCTGACTGGTGGGACCGGCTTGTTATGGAGTAGGGGGACAACCAGAAGTGGCCTTTCGAACGAGGAAGGAGAGCTTTCTGGAGCTGTGTGCCTGGCTCGCCCCTGCCCTCACATGATGGGACA
This sequence comes from Pelodiscus sinensis, assembly GCF_052426305.1. Classification (NCBI taxonomy): domain Eukaryota; kingdom Metazoa; phylum Chordata; order Testudines; family Trionychidae; genus Pelodiscus; species Pelodiscus sinensis. The sequence continues at coordinate 93,802,935 of NC_143053.1, forward strand.
CCCAGATGCAACCCACCATCCCCTTGGAGAAGTGGGTCACCATCGCTATGTGGTAGCCCTGCCAGGAGAGTTGGCTACATAGTGGGTGGCTCCTGATAGGGTCTCGGGGACCTCCCAAGGGCTTAGGTACTCCTGTGATTTTCTGTTTGCCTCCTCCTACAGGTGGTGAGGGCCATCAACACTGTCCTGCTGCTCACGGTCATCCACCTCAGTGACGTGGACCCCATCATCATCAACTTTGCCACCATAGGCTTCCTCAACTGAATGGATGCTATTGATGGCACCCACATCCCCATCCAGGCCCCCGACCACTGGGCATCTCTACATAAACTGCAAGAGCTAGTGCTCCATGATCCTGCAGGCCATGGTCAACCACCACAGGCAGTTTACCAACAGCTACAATTGCATGTTCCAAAATTCCAGCCTATTCCAAAAGATGGAGGCTGGAACTTTCTTCCCCAAGTGCACCATCAGGGTCGGGGATGTGGACATGCCACTGCACATTGAAGCCCTACACCAGACACCTTGACCCCAGCAAGTAACACTTTATTGCCATGCTGGTCAGGGCCCGTATGCAAGTGGAGTGTATCTTTAGGCACTCCCATTTCTGATATCTCCTGACCCAGCTGGATGTAGGGGAGTGGAACCTCTCCTAGATGGTGGCCACATGTTGCATGTTCCACAACCTGTTTGAGAGGAAGGGGGAGACATTCCTCCCTAGGTGGGGGGCCAGGTGGGCAGGGCCTTTGAAAAGCCATGCACAACTGCCATGTATTAGGCCCATCAGGTGGGGGTGTGCATTCGGGAAGCCCCAAGGAAGAGTTTCTCACAAGGACCCCAGTGACACTTTCCATGTGGCCTCCCCAGTAGGGGCCTATGCCTTGCCTCCTCTGCTTTGCCTCCAACACCCTCCCTTTCCCCCTGTTTGTTTTAGAAAAAAATGAACATGCTGGTTATTTACTTGGGATAGAAGTAACTGGGGAGGGATCAGGGAAAGTACCTGTGAGGGAGAAAGGGCGATGAGGGAGCTGAAAGGGTTTTGAGGGGGGAGGATACGCAAATCGCATGGCTCGGATGGCTCCTCCACTTCATGTGCCGGGACCTCAGGAACCATGGGGGGGTAGACTAGGGGGAGAGGCAGGAGGAGGAGCTGGAGCAGGGGCTGGCATGGGAGGAGGAACAGGACCAGGACCTGGGAATGGGGCAGAAGTGGCAGCAGGACCTGGCTCCCGATGGGTGAAGAAATGGTGTGGTCCTGCTGCAGCAACTCCACACAGGTCTCTCTCCATCACTGATGTTATCCTGGAGCCTGTGGTCGAACATCTCAAGCAAGGCCCAGAGTATGGAGATGTGCTCCCACAGCGGTTCTTCCTGCATTCTCCAGCACCTGCAACTCCCCCATTGTTGGGCGGCTGCCTTGGGTAGTATTGCCCACCCCCCTCTCACAGCTGGTCTAGATGGGGAGAAGAGAGACGATCAGTCACCCTTGGAGACACTGTCCCTGAAGCTGAGTCTTAGCTCATAGATAAGGGCGAACAGTTCTCAGTTCTGATGAAGGAGCAAGGCCACGTGTAGCCTGGACAGCAGGCCCTTTCTTACAGAGGCCCAGATGTCCCCAGGGGAGCAGGCTTTCCCTCTGCCAACAGCCTGGGGACAAGCAGACATAGGAAGTTGCCAGCCACACCGGAATCCTGTGGGCAAAAGGGGGCCCTCCAGCTGGATGGGCTTGCCTCACTGCCATGCACATGCTGGGTCTGACAGTGGTGGCATCCCAAGGGGAGAGACCTTGTATCCCTGGCCACTGGTGGAGAAGGGGAGAGGATGAAGTGGGGGAGCGAGGTGTGAGCAGCAGATGCACCTGCACCTAGCAGCACTGTTCACAGGAGCTGGTGCTGCCTCGCGCATGAAGGCATGAGTGTGTGCGACACTCCAGAGAGTGAGTGAGTCCACGTCCCCAGCCTCCTTCAAGTGGTGGCTTGTGGTGGGAGGGTGGCCCCCCTCCGGGTGTCTGAAGTGTGGCCGGCCTCCTGTGAGCAGGAGCCCAGGGTGCTCTGATGCAGCCTCTTGGGGATATGTGGCCCAGATTGCCTCTGTACATGCATCTATGTGCACAGACTGCAGTGCAATCCCCCAGGCCGAGAGAGGAGCGCGCCCCAGCCCATCGCTGTCTGCCAGCTCCACCCTGTCTGTGTCATGTGCCTAAGATCACTCACCTGATGATCCTTCCCCAGCCTCAGAGGATGCCTGGGACACATCCAGGCCATTGGGCACTGGCTCCAGTGTCACCGAGGTGATAGTGCTGGCTGCGTCGGGGTCTTCCTCCTCCTCACCAGCTCTGCACCCTGGGCAGGCAACAATGGGCGTCTCCAGACCTGACTCAACTGCCAGGGGTGGGGAAGGATCTGCACTGCTCCCCAGGATATGGTGCAGATCTTGGAAATAGGGGCAGGCGTGTGATTCTGCCCCGGAGTGGGAGCTGCACTCCCTTGCCCTGGTGTAGGCCTGGCAGAGCTCCTTAACTTTCATCCGGACATGCTCCTGGTTCCAGATTTGGCCCTTTGGGGCCAGGCTGTTGGCCATGTGACCATAGATATCGGCATTGTGCCATCTGGAGCAGAGATCCTGGAGGTTTTCCTCCTCTCCCCACACCTCAATGAGGGCCATCTCTGTCCCAGACCAGGATGGTGCACGCTTCTTGCCATGCCTGGCAGGTTCCTAGGAGCCAGATTGCTCCCTGAGAGCAGGGGAGGGCTCTGGGGGGACTCGAGGGTCAGCCATGATGGCCTGATGATGTGCAGTGGGGCTGCAACGTGTCTGGAGACTGTCAGGGCCAGGTTCCTGCCACAAACCCTTTCCCCTATGGATGCAGCTTTAAGGGCTGCAGGGAAAGAGGAACTAGAGAGTCCTGATGACTATGGATGGAATGGCCAGCAGGGCACCTGTGGGATTTCCTGGAAGCCCCTTATTTTGAAATAACTCCATCTGCTGCATCCACAAATACTCTTTTCCGAAATAGCCATTTCAAAACGGGTGTTATTCTTCATGTAATGAGGTTTACAGATTTTGGAATAAGCCATCCATTATTTCAAAATTATTTCAAAACAACAGAATTGCTATGTAGACATTCACTTTGTTATTTCAAAATAAAGCTAGTTGTCTTGAAATTACGGTGTAGTGTAGATGCACCCACAGAGAGTAAGTCAAAGGAGAGAGGCAGCATGGGGAAAACCATATACAGGATGTGGAAATATGAGGTGGAGATCCAGCCAGAAGGTGGTGTGGTGAAGAGGAAGCCCGGGGGGAATATTTGGGAAGGAGTACTTATGCAAATAAAGTGATGCACATTAAATAATGAAAATGAGGACATTGTCTTATTTGCATCAATGCTCCAGACTCCAGGGCCCGTCTCCTCAGCAGGCACAAACTGGAAATTCTAATGCAATAGGAACACAGCAGTTAACACTGTCAACCAGCTGGCTAGTCACCAGTTACAAGTGCCTGTATTATATTAGTTTTCCTGACAACTCATTTCAAAGGGGGGTGTCATAATTTCTGGCTGGGTAAATCCTAGAATAAAATATTCTATAATTAAACTGTGATGAAAAATAATTTTTCCAGTGCATAATGAACACTGAACATTGAGGTGGACAGTGCTTGATCAGGAACATCTGTTTAGCACATGGCTGGTCATACAGGATATGTCTACACTTGCCTCCTAGTTCGGACTAGGGAGGCAAATGAAGCATACCGAAGCTGCTAATGATCCAAAACCCTTCCCTCAAATTAACTGTTACTCCTCATGCAATGAATTAATTCGAGGGAAGGGTTTTGGATCGGACTACTGTGTCTACACGCAGCAAGTTAAATCAGGCGACCGGCATTTTAAAATGGCAACTGGCCACAAATATGCTAATCAAGTATGGGAATATTTAATCCCACACTTCATTAGCAACTTTGATATGCTTCATTTGCCTCTCTAGTCTGAACTAGGGGGCAAGTGTAGACATACCCACAGAGGGTAGCAATACTCAATATACTTGTATGAATTTGTGAACGGGGGAGTTTTATATATCCCAATATGAGCATGTGAGTGGAAGCATATAAAGCTGATTGTGTTTAGCAAACAGTTTTTTATAGATACCTCAAAGCTTACTGTTAATATTTCTCCTGTTTCTTACATATTAACTGTCCCTTTGTTGAGACATTTTTTAAACAAATGGAACATTCATATAAACTGCTTTTAAAAATTGCATTACTTTACCTTTATTTGTATAGACATGAAGGAAAGCGCAACTTGGTTTCCTAAAGAAGTTTCAGTTCATGTTACTGATCCCTCATTTGAAGTCCAAATTATCTGTTCATAGGGCCATAACTGGTTGTTATGAAATTCATGTCAAATAATAATCTAACCCTCATATGTTTTTAATGTACTTCCTTAAGAATTGAGCCACCTTAAGAACACCGGGCTAGCATCCTTTAAATCCCTCTTTGTTTTTCCATCACACTTTGTTCCAGTAGTGACATGTTCCATTGATCATGGCACTTCAAGATCATGGAGGCAGAAAAGAATTAGTATAGTGGATGGGAGAAGAGATTTACTCCGAGAATAGGATTTGGTTTAATTGCTCATGTAAGAAGCTATCTGTTTTAGACTGAGACCAGACTGGGTATTTCAGGGATGGTGGGAGCCTCAAGTGGTGGGAAATTAGGATCTATCATTCAGGAGACATGAGATAAAATTGGAAGAGAAGATTAGAAGAAGAATTGGAATAGAGAAGGGTTGTGGCAGATGCTGGGAGGGATAAAAAAAAAGAATCCACAGTCCACAATCTCTGCCAAATTTTTGATCATACCTTTGAAAAGTTCTGAAAAGAAAGCTATCATTACAGATTGTCGATTTTTAACTTGTTTTTATTGTCCATCATGCAAACAAAATTCCAGTAAAAAAGCCAATGGAGACAACGGGAACTGAATCATGCACAGCGCGATACAATATCCAGACAATGTTATCTTTTTTGTGGCAAACACAAAATAAGCGTTTCCATTCAGTACCATATCCCTAACACAGAAATACTTTACCTTATTCATACATAGGAGCCAATGGTACATCTTCTCAGAGTCCCATGACTAAAATCTCATCATGACAGAGAGGTGAGCTACATAGCATAGTATTGCAACTCTAGCATCTATGGGCACCAGCAAAATTGTGTTATCCCAAATCCCTAGCAAAGAAATGGGACCTATCTCTTGCTGTACCATCAAGAAAGAAAATACAGAGGGTGGGGAGTGCCTTAGCTAATCCAATGATCTGCTAAGAGGAAAATAAAGAGAGATGCCTCAGTAGGTCTTGGAGGATTTTGCATCCTAATAATAATAATGTTTAATTCTCAAAAGCTGTGGAACACAATCAATGCTGAAATGAAGCAGAGAGGTTCAGGTAGTTATGCCATACAATCTCCTCAGTTTTTTCAGTGGCACCGTTTTCTTTCCCCAGTTCAAACACAGTGGCTGAAATGTCTTAGCAATAATGCTTTATTTTGTACTCATGGAATCCATGGTGTAGGCCCAGAACTGGGCATTTTCCCATAGGCCTGAACACTGAAAACATATACAAGAAGGACCATCCCAGAATATACTGTACAAAAAAAAAAATGTGCTTATTTGCAAAGACCAAAGCAGTTAAAATAGCTCACTACATTTTGCAGTCTCTATAATTTGACTCACTGGATTTTTGACACTGGGAATAAAATATGGCCAGACCTATTAATTCAAATACATCCCTACAATAATTCTTTTGATCTGAGTTTACTTGGAGCAGAGAGGCTTTGGTTGTGACCTCCATAACTCTCACTGTCTGATAAACAAGGAAGGATGGCAGTATTTAAAGCTGAATTGTGACATACTAATGTCATTAGCTAGGGCCCCAAAGTCTCTTAAGCAAGACTTAAAGTAGGTGTCAGTCTCTGTTGCTGATATACTACCAGAGTTGCATCTGTTTAAATAATGCTGAGGTTGAGAAAGAGATTGAAATCTGGTGTGAGCAGTGGAGCTCAGCAGGATCCACAAGGAGTGAGCAGTGCAGACTGCTGGGAAATCAGTGGGAGAGAGGCTGCCTTTTATAAAGTCATTTCACTGAGAAAGCAATGCAATTGGCTGATGAGGACTCTGAGCTGGGTGATTGTGAGACCCAGTGTTCCTCACTGGGAGCATGCTCATTTGTTATAATGAAAGTATCACCTTCTCAATGGTACAAGCACAGTATCAAATGCACTTCTCTGACAATGGGTGCTTTCTGCTTTCCGGCCCACCTCAGATGTCTGTATAAACAGCCAAACTCACAAATCCTGTTCTTTATCGTCTTGACTATTCCTCTCACTGTATGAACACAATTACCACTTCCAAATATCTTAAATTTGTTGCTTCAAATCTTCATTTGTCTGTTTTGATTACATGTATTTGCATTCATAACAGCTTAGCGAGCCCTTGTCAGAGCCCAGGCAGAGCGCGACAGAGTGTTATATTTAGAGCGGGGTGATGAAGGGGACAGAGGGTCATATTTGGAGCGGGGGGCAGGGCGGGAGAGAGCACCATATGTAGAGCGGGAGAGGGTGCCATATACAGACGTGGGGGCGGGGCGAGAGAGAGTGCCATATGAGGAATAAGCCTCAGAGCGGCCCAAAGAGAAGGGCACAGAGCGGGACACAGTGCCATATGCAGACCAAGGCTCATTCCGAGGCAGAGTACTATATGCAGAGCGCAATGTGCTGCTCCGTGCTTTGTGGGATGCAGGGACCCATGTGGAGTTCCACATCGATTGGGAGGCTAAACCCGTCGCCGAATGGGACACTGTGCTGCATGAAGGACCCCACTTAGGGCCACACACAGAGCGGGCCATTGGGACACCCACAGAGCGGGCCACAGGGCAAGACATAGGGGCACACACAGAGCGGGCCACAGGATGTGACATAGGATTGCGAACAGAGCGGGCTGCTGAAGTGCTCACAGATTGGGATGCAAAGCGAGACATTGGGGTGCGCACAGAGCCAGACACAGACTGAGACACCGGGCCACATGAGGGGTGGGACACTGGAACAGGCATAGCGCCACACACAGTCTCAGACATTGCAGAGTAGGACAATGGAGCAGGCCCAGAGCTACGTACAGCTGGAGGCATTTGGAGACTCATGGCATAGGATGGGGGAGAAGGCACAGAGCCATGCATAGCCAGAGGCATTTGGAGGCTCATGGCATAGGACGGGGGAGAGGGCATAGAGTCACACATGACTTGAACCAGAGGCGCACCCATGGAATAAGATGCTGGAGTGGACCCAGAGCCACACATGCTTTGAACCACTGGGGCAGACATGGGGTGGGATGTTGGAGCGGACCTGGGGTCACTCATAGAGAAAGAGACTGGGACTCCCAAGAGGCGGGACACATTGTCACACACAGAGCGGGACACACTGTCACTCATGGAATAGGGGGCACTGGTAGCTGCAGCACGATACACAGACTCGCACATGGGGTGGCCTACAGGGAGGCACACGTAATCATATACGAGGGGGGCCCCGGTGCCAGACCCAGGGTTGCACACAGGAATGCACACATACTCGCAATTAGCCTGGGAGGCAGAGCCGCCCACAGCCTGGGGGGCAGAGCCACCCACAGCGTGGGGGGGCGAGCCGCACACAACCTGAGGGGGCGAGCCGCACACAACCTGAGGGGGCGAGCCGCACACAACCTGAGGGACAGAAGTTTCTACATTTGCATTAACATATCCTTTGCAGTAGCCAAACTTGTGGCATCTGAAGTTCGCCAGGAGCGTATGACAGCCTTCTCTGTAGGGTGTAAACTCCACTATGGTTCGTGCCTGGTGATTAGCAGCCAGTTTTCCCAAACTAAATTTAAGAGACAGAAAGAAAGTGCTCTGTGTTACATCCATAGCTTATAGTTATGCAGCAGCGAAAGCTGGCTCTACACCTGTAATATTTGATCTGTTTTGTGACAACTCTGCCATATACCATCTCTATCATAGACTCTGAAGTTTTGTCCCAGAGAAGGGAAGAAAAAAAAAAAAAGAATTCCAGTGAAAACATGAGTTTTCTTTCTTATTCAGAGGAAAATTATTACTCCCTTGAATAGAATTTTCCAGTGTTCTTTTATTAAACCCCACAGAGGCACTCACGGTTGGATTCAGCAATGGCGTTGTACTTTTTCACTTCACCTCTATAACTGGTAGCCAATTCCACCTGTTCGTCTCACTTTGAAAAGTACCATCCCCTTGAACTCTTTGTAAAGATAGTATATTCCCTCCTAACTTCACTTTGGCTGTTACACTACAGAGTTTTTTCAGAAAAATAGCCATTTTTCTGAAAAAAACTAAATCCACACTGGAATTGCATTCTTTTGAGAAAAAAGTTGAAAGAACAGAGAGGGTTTTCCAACATTGGTAAACCTCTTTCTATGAAGAAGAAGCCTTTTTCCAAAGGGAGTTCTTTCGCAAGAAGAGAAAAGAGGAAAGAGCACAGGTACCCTTGTGGACATTCTGCCCATAGTAATCACACCTTACATGCAAGATAGCGTCCATTCAGTCTGAACGCTATCTATCTAAAAAGCAGATTGCTTTTTCGATGCTCTTTGACAGTGTGGATGCTCTCTTTTGGAAGAAGATTTTTTGGAAGATCTCTTCAGGAAAAGCATCTTCCAAAAGAAGCCTGCAGTTTAGACATGACTTTTAGGTATTCTGTTTCTGGTCTGATTACTTCAAATTCATTGAGCTTAATAGGATGAGCTTTACATAGTTATATGAGAATGCACCTTAATAGTTTTCTCTGAAGACTACATAGTCCCAAACTTTGTCAGAAACCATAGCAATGGATACTAACCAGTCGCTATACTCCTTTTAGGATAGAATGGCTGTCCTTCCCCAGTGGATAAGTTATGAGCTTTTAATGTAGCCTGGTGACTAACACTGCTTTTTTCTAATTTTGAATGAACTGCAGGTTGAAGAGAATGCATGTTGGGTATAGTGACTGTTTAGTGATGTATATTTAGGGAGATCCCCTTCACAGCTGCAAAAGGATTATTGTACTCTTCCTACTAAGAGAAGCTATGCCCAACATATCCAACTGACATTTCTCACATAAGAAATAATGTGCTTTCTTCAACAGATGGCAGCCTCTACCTATTTTTAACTTATGAAAACTATGCATATTCTCCCAAAATTAAATGCTCCATCATTTGTAAGGGAAACTAGACTTTTGGTGCAGTTTCACAGCAAAGACATGGACTGATGGTAAAATAAAGTCCTCTTTAACAATAGAACACTTACAATTTTCCAATGTTGTATTCAACCTGTGAATTCTGTTTAAATATTTGTTAAACTTACTCAATAGTCGCTGGCTCTTTGAACAATCCAACACCTTCCAGGCTCAATACACAGTTCCTCAGATCCTCCTGGAGGGGATTGCAGAAGGAGATTTCTGCACTGCATGGAGCATGCAGCCTGGGTTGTCCTAGGAGCTGATGAAAGACACAGGAACTCCTATGAATCAGCTTCCATATGAGAAGAAACTAAAAAGATTGTCTCAGAAAAGGGACTACTGAGGTGGGATATGATTGTGGTCTATAAGATCATGAATGTTTGGAAAAAGTAAATAGAGAAGTTTTATTTAATTTTTCTGACAATACAAAAATCAGAGGTCATCCAGTGAATTCAACAGGCTTCAGGATTAAGACAAATAAGAGGAAGTACTTCTACAATTAATCTGTAGAACCCATTGCCATGGGATTTTGTGAAATCCAAAAATATAACTGGATTTTAAAAAATCAAGACAAATTAATGGAGGATTAGATACATCAATGGCTATTAGCTAATTTGGTAATGGATGCAACTCATGCTTGGTGTAAACCTACATTTCTGAGTACAGAAGCTGGAAAGGGAAGTCAGGAGTGGTTTTATCCAGAATTACCCTGTATCATACATTCTACCTGAAGCTCTGTTACTGGCCACTGTTAGAGACAGGATACTGGGCTGGATGGATCATTGGTCTGATCCAATATGGCTGTTTTATATTCTTGCATCCCTTCAAACAAACAGCATTTAAACTAGACTAGAATTTTTAACAAAGCCGAAACAAATAAAAAAAAAAGTGTAGATTTTAAAAAGGAAGGATTATTCACATAAAATACCTTCCTTGTTTAAAGTTAGGAGACTTCTCTCATGTGAGTGGGGTCAATTGTTATTACATTCTAAATCAAATTCTCTGTTGATAAAATAAACAAAAAAAGAAATTTCAGCTGCTTCTAAATTTTTCATACACTGTGCTCTATGTGTTTGAGTGTGAGAAAGAGTTTCATTGACCAATAAGCATCACCCTGCTGTGCAGCAACTAAGGGATATGCTTTACCTTAATATCAACAGGAGGCTTGTTAATCGCAATATCTCTGTTCCCCATTAGCACTTCACCAGCACATCCTGGTTCTGAAATAGCTACCACTCTTATAATACTGTAGTCAGAGAGGTGAGGCCCATATTGATCATATGGTATGTGCAGTGGGATTGTTTTCACTGTAAAGTAAAATTATTTTGATTATTAATCTGGCCCTTTGAGCTCATATTGCCTATCCTTTCTTGTCCTGTAATTTGACTGGCACTGAACCATACATGTTTTACAGTAACTTGCCTATAAGCCAGCTAGAACCATAGAAGCTTCACTGTCAAAGTGCTGATCTTTGGAAGATCAGTACAAAACCAATTCAACTGTCAATATTAAAGAATGAAGATCCACATTAATCTAATCTCCTGGGGCTGCTAAAATCCCTTTAGCTAATCCTGATTTACCTGCCTCCTGAAGATAGTATAGCTTTTGGACCAACAAAAGTGAATTAGACAATTCCAATGTTTCTTACCTTCCCTTGGGCCCAGAATGACATTCATATTGTCCTTCCAGAACTGATCCAATGGGTATCCATTGCATGTCATTACTTGTGCACACAAGTTGAAATTCAGGTTCTTGGGCTCCTTACGTAAGTTTTCAAGAACCCACTGCAGACAGATATCTTGGCCATATTCAGGACAATTAGCCATCTTAAGCCTCATAGCAATACCAGCATCACTCAGGAATGGGCTCCGGAGAGATGTTAACTCTCTGTCTATATCTGAGTTGGGAGCATCAGAATATCCAGAATGAATTTTTCTATAAGCTCTGTAAAATGCTTCTTTGTCTTTCAGAGAACCTGTTGATGAAAATATGAGACATTCAATTTGTTGGCGATACAGCCTCTCTCTGATTTACGAACTGGTTACGGACCAAGCAATTGGTTGTAACGCGATTTGTTTGTAAGTTGGACCTCATAGAGTTATATGCGACCGCGCTGTTCATAAGCACAGATTGTGTTCGTAACTCGAGGTCCGCCATTTACGACAGCTTCGGTCGTAACTGCAAATGGTTGTAAGTCGATCGTTCGCAACTCGGGAACCGGCTGTATATGCGATCATAACTCCCCTAGTCCAAAAAGGAATTAAATTCCTTCATCTTCCCTGCTGGTACAGTCAAGTACAGAACCATAACCCAAAGATAATGCATTTCCTCTCTAAGGGCTTGTCTCTACTTACCAGAAAAATGAGATGTGGAGATCAATCTCCTGGGGTTCAGTTTAGTGGGTCTAATAAGGACTCACTAAATCGGCCACTGATTGTGCGCCTATTGATGCTGGTATTCCATTTGGTCATGAGGAGTAAGAGAAGTTGAATGAGAAAGTTTATCCCATTAACCTCTCACAGTGGGGATATCATGGTAAGTTGAGCTGAAATACATTGACTCCAGCTACACTATTCATGTAGTGGGAGTTGTGTATTTTAGTTCAAGTTTCTCCCATAGTGTAGGTCTGACCTAAGATATGGTATTCTGAGGAGAGAGGAATGCACAAAGAAAATAACATGGAGAATATGCTTAGGTGCAGGTTTTTACCTTATTTTATATCTCTAGAATAAATAAAGAATTCAACAGGTGTTCAGTGTAAGTCTCAGAACCAGCCTTTCAGAACCAGAATGTGTACAATAGGCCACATCACATACATCTGTCTAAACACAAGAGATATCTATCAGAGGACATTGTCAAACATCTAGCTTCTTGACCTTGCTCCTGTTATCCCTCTGACATAGAGGTTTCATTTTCACAGTAACTGGAGCTCCAATCCATTTCACACTCCTGTAAGTATTGTGCTGGATAATCCCTTTACTACTCTGGCATGATGAATAAATGTAATAACAATTTACATTGACTTAAAAAAAATAAAAAGAACATGAGGGTATACCAGATGTGTCAGGTAGCTAATTGATGGGCACATATCTTGACATAGTTGATAACATCTTCAGTCTCAACTGGTGTAAGTCCTGTTTGAAGGATGATTTAGGGCCTTTCAGATGTCCTAAGAAACCAAACCCTGATATCCATTATTCCCAACTACGGCACAGGCTGGGCCAAAAAATGAATGAAAATAGTAGGAGTGAATAACTTTAAACACAATCTTTAAAAAAAATCAATTATACCCTTTAGAATAAGGGTCTTTCCCAAAAATGAGATTAGTCTGGAGATTTACTTTAAAAGAGGGAACTTGCATAATGAATAGAACATTTGTTTATATCTCTTATGATTGGCATTTGAAATTCCTGTGAATCCAGGTAAAATATTTTGCCCATACCTAATTCATACTTGTAAGTTCTGGTGATATCCTCACGTAGATCATTACCAACGCTCTTGGTGCTGATGTATTGCCCACAAGGCCAAGTGTCATAGTATAATTTTGTCTTTGAGCCAGAGCCTTGGGAAAGCCAGCCAACACAGCCTGCATTCAGCCGAGAGAATATATGATGGCCATCATAGTCCAAGTCCAGATCTCCATCTTTGATGCTTCTGACCCAAGTAGGACCACAGCAAATTGAACCTAACACAGATTAAGCCAACCATATTATTATACTATGTAACACAGCATGCCCACTATATAATCTGAAGAATGAAGAAAAATGTAATAGCATTTACAGAAACACAGGTTTCATTTACCTGTACCAGTCTCCAGGGGAGTTGGATCCAGACACTGCCAATCACCACAGTGCTGATTTAAATCTTTGCGGGACATCCAAGATTCATTCCAGCAGTGATAGCTCCTGTGGGATGTAAAAGTTCAGAGACTGGTAATCAACTCTCTGGAGCCAGACTTTGGTACAACTCAAAATTCTGAACCAATAAGAGAATAAGCCTCGGTGGGCATATGAACGCGACCATTGGAGTCTGATATTGCTTTAGCAGGGTGATAAGGAGTCTCAAAAAGCCAGCTATCAAAGAAATGATTATCAACTCAGTGATCATGATGGAAGACGATGGCCCTGAACCCTGATGGAATAGTGTTTCATAATCCAGTCAGTATTTTTGGAGCCATTCCAAGATAAATAACCACATTTGCTGGTAGCATTAAGTACTTATAGTTTGCTGACTGTTTTATGAGCATATGATTCTCATGTAGACTCAGCAGTCAAGCAAGTATGATTAGTGTATAATTATATCTTCTTGCTGTGTCATCACAAAGCTCAATTATTGCAACAGCATTGCAACACTAAAGAAATGTTGCATTTTTAGGCCTATGTGTGTCATTTTACATCGGTAAAAGCATTTGCTCAAAGTTGATTTCACACTTACCAAAGACTGTCCTTGCCACGCAGAGTTTTGCCAGTACAGTCAAAAAGTTCATTGACAACAAGGGGGTTCTCAGCATGGTGAGGAGAATAGAAGTTTGTAACAACACGGCTTGGAATTCCCAAACACCTCATCACTGTAAGGGAAAAAGTGCTCCTTCTTAGGTCTTTCTGTAGGCTCAGCAATAGGGGGGTCTAACTGAGCAAACATCAAGAGCCCTCTATAATGTCAAGTGCAAACTATGCACAGATACAGTTTCACAGTGTAACAAAAATGCCCATCAACCAACTGAGAACCTGATTTACCTCAATAAGTTACTAGTTATAAACTTGCCATGGAATTTGTCTGTGTTGTTCAGCTCACTAAAATATCCTCCCTTCTTATGGGAAAGGGTAGCAGTTTGCAGCTCATTGCTTTGGCTCCCAGATTTTAGGAAGAGATATAGTCAAGTATTTCATTGCAATTGTCACTGCTTGTTCTTCTGATTCATCATCCAAGCTTGTGCTAGAGGAATATACAACCCCATGCAGCACACTGTACTTGCTCAGCCTTTTATCACTGGTGCAAACACTCAGCAAGCACGGGAGCATACAGCACTGACTGGAGACAAGGCCAGATGGGTCTTGCAGTAATGTTTTTCTTCTTGCTCTGATCACTACTGAGACAAAAGCTGCATCTCACTTAAGGCAGCCACTTCCCAGTGAATTCATTTTGGTAACAAAAAATAGATCTGTTTTTTTCCCCCCAGTGGCTTGCAGATCAGGCGAGCTGCTTGCTACAGGCTTCTGGGGAGGATTGTTTTCCTTGACCAGTGTGGCTCTGTCATTCCTTGCCAGCTTGAGGTTGGGGTTGGGTAAGGGACTAGCATACCTGTGCACATTACTGATGCAAGAGATGCAGAGTCTCCATATCTGACAGGCCTGCATCTGCCTTTGTACCATTGCTGAAGGATGGGAACACTTCCATTCCATGACTGTGGTTTAGTCCCCTGAAGGTAGTCGTTGTTTTGTGGGAGCTTCATGATGCTGTTACTGCCATCGCTAGAGATCTGGAAAACAGACACAATAAGTCTAAATACATGATCACTCCTCTACATCCTAAGACTTTTCCAAGAGAAATTCTGCACTCTGTTGCTGAAACTGTGAAAATTCTGATTTGCATGGTGAGTCAAATTCCTCCCTGCTTAACTCCATGTGTGGGTTTCCTGTGTATTTCACTCTTCTCCTACAACCTAGCTCACTGCTGCTGATGTATTCAGTGATCACATGTGGTTAGCCATTCACTTACCATGTGGTTTACCACCACGCTGACTTGCACAGGATCATTGCGCCAACTACTTTCACAGTCAGATTCATGATGGTAATTTGCCCCCATATCTAGGACTTTCAGGCAGATATCCAAAATACTATCTTCAAACTGTGTGCACAAAGAAAGAAGCATTTTACAGATACTATGAAACTTGATAACTTTCCTTTTATTGCTGGGATTTCTTCATGCCTCTGAGCAGACCTTTTTTTTTTTTTTTAAAGGCCAGCACCCAAGTCATTGTTAGGTATCTCATATCTACTGGCAGAAAGGATAGGATCCTTTCAGAACATGTCAGTGTAGCCTCCTGTTTGGCCAATGGAATCATTTCCCTTTTTGTTCAGAACCCCAGTAAGAGGTTCCTCATCCCTTCCTCTAGGAAAGTCCCTACATTCTTCCCAATCACAGTAGGGCCAAAACAAAGTTAATTTACCTTTTCCCCAAGAGATGAATGTCTATTCTGTAGGCCTCACTAGGGCTGCATGAGAAGTGGTTTCCCATCAATGTTTCCCATTCTGTGTGAGGTCTAAAGTGAGATCCTTCAAAATTTCCTTTTGAATTTGTTTCAAGAAAAAGAGAGAAAGAGAGACTGAAAGAGAGAGAGAGAAAAAACAGAGAGAGAGGGAAAAAAACAGGGAGATTGACCAACTGACTCGATAGCCCAGGTTAGGGCAGCCTATGGTGCTTTGGGAGACCCAGGTTCTGAATCAAGCACAGCCCGGGTCTCAGTCAGAATGGCCCAAATACTGAGCTATCAGCTCTCTCAGCTCTCCTCCTCTGATTTTTTTTTTTTTTAACTGTAGTGTGGTCTGGATTGGCACAAGAAAAACTCATGCAAATCTGTAATATACCAGATATTTCTGTAAATTTCAGATTGTACCTGTGCTACAGAAAGGCAAGATCAGTCTGGGGAGCCCCGTTAACATAGTCTTTTGAATTATTGTTGGTTTCTACAAGTTCTGAACAAGTCTCAGTGTGACATTTACCTGCCCAAAGTTCCATGGCCTAGAAGTAATGTGCTTGTGAACTCCCTGGTACAGCATTCCTTGTTCATTAAGGACATACTCTTCTCTCTGGGCTTGATTGTACATATACACAGGGTCATCTGGAAAGGAAGCAGACACAGAACTCTTAGTCTGATTTCTCTACCACTCGCTTTCTCTTTCCCGTCTCTCATTCTTTACAGATCTGCTTATTTTCCTGACTTTTTAAACTTAAATTTGAGCAACACTTTAAAGTATCTCATCGCCTTGGAAATTTTGTTGGTGTTTTGGATCAATTGTTTAATAATCACTGTATAATCTGAAACCTGATTTTTATCATATCATTTTTCCTTAAACAGGTTGCACCCAACATTAAATATATAGGGCCTGAATTTTGGATGTACTGAGAACTACAGACTTCAACTGACTTTGTCGTTACCAAACACATCTGAAATTCAGATAGTATGTGTTTAAATTTGGCATCTGAAAACCAAGGCACCTAAAATTACAGACTCCTTTTGAATACCTGGCACTTAGTGGCTCACTCCAATGCCATACAGGTACGTCTACACTGGAATAAAAGTCTCAGGCCATCTTGGGCATGAGGAGCTCAAGCTGTGGGGTTAAAAACTGCTCTGTTGATGTTTAGGCTCAGGTTGGGGCCCAGGGTTTAAAAGTCTCACTGTTTGTGGGGTCCCACAGCTCAGGAATGGATCAAGCCTGAATATCTATACTGCAATTTTACATTTCTGCAAGTCCAACCTCTGTAAGCCTAAGACAGCTGACATGAGCTAGCTATGGTGTTTAATTGTTGTATACAGTAATTACTCATTTAACACGTGCCCGCTTAACACATTTTCGCAATAGCATGATTTTGTTTTAGGGAACGTTTTTCGAATAACACGACTGTCCCCGAAATAACATGAAAATAATCAAGTGGCGGACTACTTCGTGTGGTGGTATAAGTTGGTGTAAACAGTGGTAATACACATGAGCGGATGAATACATGTGGTCACAGTGCTCCTCAGCTCACTCACGTGTTTATCTTTGTGTTTTAACAAATCGCGGTGACTTGGGTTGCTAGTCATCTAACGTTGTCATTGATGACCCAGCACCAACAAAAAATTGACTTTGCCACCGCCACCTGAAATGCAATCCCCACATTTTCCATTATTTGTAATGGGAAAATTGACCCCGCATAGCACGTTTTCACTTAGCACGAACATTTTCAGAAACTCATCTATAGTGTTAAATGAGGAATTACTGTATACCACGAGTCAGTAGTAACAGCCAGGAATATTACCCCACCTACTGACTCCTGTGCAGTGCACTATCCACTTGATAAAACTGCCTCTCACTTCAGACAAATTTACTTCATTGGGATATCATGAGGCACTATAATATTCTGATAGAAAGAGCTGCAGAAATGGAAAAACCCCAATATACTTCAAAACTAACAGTTTTAAATGCTCAAATGAAAAAAAATGAGTTCCACATTTCTCTGGATTTTCTGGTCTTCAATGTCTAGATTGAACTTTCAGGAGAGAAAATGACCACGCGAAATCTGCACTGGAATTGCGCATCTGAAAATATTTTTTACTATCCCAAGCACCCTCTCCTTTGATCCAACTGTTCCTTATATTTTGGTTCATTTCAAATTCCTTCAATAAGCAGAACAATAAATATCTCCAGTATTTCTCTAACCCCCCCCCCCCCCCCCCCACTTCCTACAGGTTTCTTACCAGCACACCAAGGATTAAAGAGGATGTAAAAGTCTCCCAGACACCGGTCATATGTATGATGACAAGATGTGACGTGCATATTGAGAATGTGGCGGCCAATACAGGCATTGGTTGGTGGGAAAAGGGTGATGTTCATGCACTTCTTTTGATGAGGTTTGTAGCAAGCACTCCAGCAGCTCTGATCTATACATGTGCCAAGAGAAAAACTGCACTTTGTCCCATTTGACTCACAGGGTCTGAGACCTTTTCAGGAAAGGAAAAATATAAGTATGCATGAAAATGGGTGAATCATATTCAACAGAAACATACTTTGTCTAAATGCTATTTTATAATGTAAGGCTTATAAAATATAAGCTCTTTTATTTATGTGAATAATGCACAGCACCATTGGGAGGAGATTAAAATTCCACATGAAATGCAAGAGGGCTTGGAGAAGAAATCTAATGCAGGGCTGGGCAAGATGCTGCCTGGGGGGCCTGATCCAGCCTGCCTACCATTTTTATCCAGCCCGTGGACTGCATCTGGCTGCTTTCTGTTCATATTCTGCTGCCCATGCCACCGAATTTCCAGGCAGTGGCCCAGGTATTAGGATCCTATTTGAATGGTTCATGGCTCACGGTTGTGGCACTACCATGGCAGGGGCTGGAGCAGCAACCTCCAAGCAGCCTTTAAAATAGCAGCAGCAACCCCAAACAGCTGCTAGGCAATGTGGTAGAGGCGGGGCCAAGAGCTGTGAGCCCAGTAAGCCCTTTAAATTGCTGCTGTTTAAGGGGCTCCCAGCCCCACAGGTATCACAATGCCTGATAGCCACCCAGGGTTGCTGCTGCTATTTAAAGCGTTCCTGGTTGCAGCACTACCCTGGGAGGAGTTGGAGCTGCAAGTCCATTAAATAGCACCAGCAACCCCGGGCACCTGCCAGGCAACATACTAACAGAGGGGCTGGAAGTCGTGAGCCCTTTGCTCTGTTTTTACGTCAAAGCCTATGACATCAAACAACTCTGGGGGGAGGCTAGTCTCCAGTCCCACCCCTTCCAGGGAGCCAAAATTCATTAAGTTCCCGTCCCCTTCCCCCCCGTGAAAACTATTGCCCACCCCTGATCTAATGGCACAGGTATCGAATGGGTAAAGATTATTTATCAGCAGAGGACTGAGGGAAGACCATACATCGTCATGCAGCTTGAAAGTGATTACCTGTCTCCACAGTGAAGGAGATGGTGTCTGTGGAGTTATCCCATTCTCGGTTTTGGAAGTTCACATAGAAGTTGAAGGCCTGGCCTCTCCTCACTATCTGTTTGTCAGTGCCGAAGAAATGAGTGTTATGGTTTTTGCAGTTATAAGGGCAGTTCAGGTCAATGTCTCCCAGTGTAATAGCTGCAGGAAAGGAGAGGAATGAACCCAATGAGAAAAAACATGTCATTGAGGACACATTAAGTAATACCTGTTGCCAAAGCTTCCTGGAGGAGGAGAAAAGATGGCAATTAAGCAAAGCAATGTATTTTAATTCTTAAAACATTAGTTAAAGAACAAAAAATATTTCAAGTCCTCCAAATGTTTGAGGAACTGTGTAATAGAAGCATCTTCCCAT
Organism: Pelodiscus sinensis; assembly: GCF_052426305.1. Lineage (NCBI taxonomy): Eukaryota > Metazoa > Chordata > Testudines > Trionychidae > Pelodiscus > Pelodiscus sinensis. Next base: position 93,822,244 of record NC_143053.1, read on the forward strand.
ATGAAGCTGGTTCCTTTTGTAAGGAACACACAGCCCACCACTGCTCCTAAAAGCATTAACATGTTGAACTAAGATGATGAAAGAATTTACATGTTTTATAACTATTGCCAGCTCTAAGCAAAAGCATCCCCCAGTAAGGGAAGACTACAGCTAGGCAAACCTCTCCTATGACATGCAGATGAATCTGTAACTCATGATCAGTCAAGAGACCGTAAACCCACTCAGCCAACATATATACACCAGATTAAAATATAAACCAAATTTAACTGGAGACAGTGAAACCAGGGGAATCCAGATGTGGTTTAAGCTGCATTGCCACAACCTTCTCAGTGAACTCTCCTAAAAATAGAAGATTCTAACCAGAGTAATAACTGGAGTTAATCAGCATGGCCAGATAACATTTTGGGTGCAAACATCTAACAATTGCATCTTAAAAGGAAGCTAGAATCTTACTGTAAGCTAAGTCAGCCATTTAGAATCCAATCTAACACTGCTCATTGGTTTCCTTCAGCCAGTGGGAATTTAGCTCCAAATCACTGGGAACACAGAACATTAATTATGTTTACTTTATGCTTTACATGCAGTTGATTTGATAATTTGCCTTTTCACTCCTCTCAAATGCTATCACTCCATCTCGGCATCATATTTCCTGTCATTCTCTAGGTTTAAAATCACTGTTGATATCTGTAAGTGTGGCCTGATTTTTGTTGGCTATTTTAAGGGAAAAAACTGAGTTCAAGCATAAAGCAGCTTTCACAGGAAATATTCCCTTCGTACAACAAAACTCACAACAAAGTGAACCTAAACCACAAAAATGATCTCTTGGCTTGAATTCATGCAGCAGTATGCCCAATTTTATACATGTTGCTGGCAGACGTGTTAATCTCCTTGCCTTGTCTGCTACCTCTACGTTCAGATATTAGTCACATGACAACAAAACTCCAAAGCACTCACCTTCCATTTTCCTTGCACCCAGTTGAGTTTCTCAAGCAGACTAGCACCAAGTTCAATTGCTCCTTCGCAAGGTTGAAGCTATACACCAAGATCTGGTTGAGTTCATCTAGGACTGTAAATCTCATCTCCTGTCAGTAGTATTTATACACTTATACATATTGCATCAACAAATGCCAATTAACCAGAGAATGTTTAGGGTGAGGCCTCACTCACAAGTTCATTGATGCTAATAAACACCTGAGAGTAATTTTAACTTCAAACATTACCAGAGTGAGTCCTACTTAAGGAAGGGAGGAATTTTGGTTCTTTGCCAATAGCATAGATATCACAAGTAGCCCAGATCTTGGGGCCACGTCAGTCTCATGATGAATCTGAAAATCTCCTAAGCATAGAAAACCATGTGGTGATACAAGTCACAGAAATGGAAACACTCTGTGCCCACCTTTACTTATAACAAAGAATTTACTGGACAGAAATTTAAGTTAATCAGCTGGATAACATCTAGAATTTCCTGTGGAATGCAGGCACACATTACATCCAACATGACATTACTTGCCAAGTTGGAGGCTCGGAGTGCAATACACCATAGTGGATACTTCCTTATTATAAATCATAATATAAATGCTATTGGAAATTAGATGACATTTCTACCTGAAAACTACGCGGTTCATTCAAAGATGTTTCTGCACATGAGTGTATTGCTATGTATTTATTTATTTATTTATTTATTTATTTAAATTATGCATGTATAATTTAAAGAACTCAAACCTTCACTACTCACATACAAGGAGCAAAAATTGCAAATGTTAATTCTAGTGCCTCATATTGAAATCACTATATTTGAGCCTAAGAGAATGTTTAGATTTTCGCAAGGCTCCAGAGGTGGTCTGGAGAATTATGGTTAATACATATATTCAGTATCAGAGTTATGTACATGATACTGAACATTTGCATATGACTGTGATAAAATACATATAATCAACTCTGAATATTAGATATCTGAGCCAAAGCTCCACCCTCCAACCTGGATATAAAAACATGGTACGCCTGCATCTTGAATACTGCAGACAGACGTGGTCGCCTCATCTGAAGAAAGATATATTGGCATTGGAAAAGGTTCATAAAAGGGCAATAAAAATGATTAGGCATTTGGAACAGGTCCCATATGAAGAGAGATTCAAAAGACTTGGACTTTTCATCTTAGAAAAAAGGAGACTAAGGGGGGACATGACAGAGGTCTATAAAATCATGACTGGTGTGGAAAAAGTGATTAAGGAAAAGTTACTTACTTATTCCCATACTATAAGAACTAGGGGTCATCAAATGAAATTAATAGGCAGCAGGTTTAAAATAAACAAAAGGAAGTTTTTCTTTACTCAGCGCACAGTCAACCTCTGGAATTCCTTACCAGAGGATGCAGTCAAGGCTAGAACTTTAACAGGGTTCAAAAAAGAGCTAGATAGATTCATGGAGGTTAGGTCCATCAATGGCTATTAGCCAGGATGGGTAGAAATGGTTTTCCTAGCCTCCGTTTCTCTGAAGGTGGGTGACAGGGGAGGGATCTGGTGATTACCTGTTGTGTTCCTTCTCTCTGGGGCATCTGGTATTGGCCACTGTCTGCGGACAAGATTCTGGGCTAGATGGACTGTTAGTCTGGCCCAGTATGGCCATACTTATGATCTTATGATCTACTCGGACCTTTGTCACAGATCACTAAGTGAGGGAGGGAGGGAAGGAAGTTAGGTAAGCACCAGCACTGACAATACTTGTAAAATACTTTGCAATTGATGCACAGTCTTCTATTTGTTTGCACAATAGACTAGTCAAATATCTTTAAATACTTAGTAGATTCACAATTAATGAAGCTGGTTTGTGAATGCTTCACAAATCTCCCACCTGCCCACTCTTGATATGATACACAGTTTATGCAATATGACTCAGTTAGGTCTAACAGATGTTCCAGTGGCATTTTTTAACCTAAAATTATTCCATAACACTTTTTGTCAATGATTATCTTCACAGAATAGTCACAATAAACCAAATCAGTCTTGAAGTACTCACATTACCTTTAAAATAAATAAAATGCTTTGATTTTTGTTCTCTTTAGACTATATCCTTAATTACATTTAAAGTTACATGCTGATTTCTTACAAAATTTGTTTAGTAACCATTCAATGAGAACAAATCCACAACAACTTAAGTTTCTTATAAAAACTGTCAATGAGACAAAAATTAAATCTGGTGTAATCTGCAATAATCATCCCTGACACCCATTTATACCAGTTTTTAATTTTGAAGCCTATATTTTTCTTCTATTCATCTAGCGAATCATTAAAGCAACATGATTTTTCAATTCATCTTACTTCATTAGTTGACTTTTGAGTATTATGTTTCTAAATTCTCAGAAAAGGAAAGAAGAAATCCAGTGAAAATTAACATTGCCTGTTCCTGCCAGGTTCTTTGGCCAATTCAACACCACTTCATGGGTACAGATAAAAATGCCTGAGGACTCATTTAATGCAAATTCAACATGCAATTCTAAGGTTGAACATTGTTTGTTGAATATATCATTATGATTTCTGTGCTACAACAGGATCTGAAACCAAATTGATAGTAGCTAAAAAAGCCTACATATACTCCTACATTTAAACCACAAGAATCTATTGTAGAGCCCTCAGAAAAGAAGGAAGCAATCACGTTTTCAGGAAAAGCATGTCTTCCTTTAGAGAGCAACAATTCAGAGAGCATCTAAATTTGGGATAAGAATTCCCCACTAGCTCTCGCCAATGCAAAGATCTTAGCTTCAGGTCCCCAGCTAATCTGTAGAACCTCGGTAAGGCCAAATCCATGGCCCAGTGAAATCAGTGGAAAGGCTCCCACTAACTTGAATCATATACTTAGGGTATCTACATTGCACAGAAAAACCCACAGATTCACAGTCTGGTTAATTGGGCTCTCAGGGCTGCAGAGCTAAAAATAGCAGAGCTAAAAATAGCAATGGTCCTCAGTTATGACTTAGTACCAACATGTGTCAATAAAAACAGAAATTGACAAATTTCACTAGCAGAAAAGGATGTTTTTGTGGGATAATATTTGTTCAAACATTTGGCTGGCCACTGGGCATTTATGAATCCCAAATGTTTCATTAATTGCAGCATGAATGATCAGTCACCTCAACATTCATACGGATTTTGCAGTTTAAGCAGTTTTGATTTGTCATTCTTCTGTTTTAAAACTTGTAGCCCTTTGACCAGAGGGCATAAATAATATCATGTGAATTAGATGACCATTCAAACACTACAAACAAGTAGCAATTAGTGATGCATCCAAGAGTATAATTCTCAGATAATTCAGAGGTTAATACCTCAGGTAGCTGACAAGACATTTTTTCTTGCAAAACAAACAAAAAAAATTCACTACAAATTGTGTTTGATATTTTTTCTACTTATGGAAATTAAACTAAATTGGGATTTTTAATCTCAATTTTATTTAAATGAAAATTTTCATTTTCGTTTTGAAAACTAATTTTTTTTGAAAACTTAGATTTTTTTGTTTTTCCCTTCCTTTTTTGCAACAAAACTTAACAGAATTTTTAAAAATTTACCCTCAAACTTTTCCCATTTATTTTCATTTTCCTTCTCATAGTCTATGATACCTTGGGAAAACTCTGTTAATGGTTTTCATTTTTTTCCCCTTTTGCTCTTCAGTAAACTCTACATTTTGAGAATTTTGAAAAGTTGTTAAAAAACAAAAAAAAAACAAAAAAAAAAAACCATAACTCAAAACAATCTCAACAGCCATCATTACATTAAGTTCAGACTCAAAAAGAAATAATGGAAAAAGAAAGAGGGGAAAAACCCCAAAACCTGAAGTTTTGAATATTTAAAAAAGTTTTCAAAAAATGCACCAGAATTAAAATTCCCATTAATTTAATTTTGTTTTGACATTTAAAAGCAATCAAACATTCTTTATAATTGACATTTTCCATGTGCATTTTATTTCTGATGCAATCTCATTTTGGGGTAGGAAAATATCTGGAACCAAAACTATTTCAACCACCTCTAGCTAATGTGGGTTCATTTCAGTGGTTCAAATAGTACTTTAAAATGAAATATTAAATGGATTTAAAGCCATTCAGTAAACAGGGGGGAGGGAAGAAGGCCACATTTGCAATGGATACCTAGACCAAGTTAGGAACATTAAAATTGACTATGTTCCATACTGAGGATTCATAGTACCATGAACTGACACCAGCCTTCTACCAGCAAATCTGTCATTGGTGGGATCCCTCCAGCAATGAAGTGACAACAGTCTTGAAAATAGATGGAAACATTCTGATCTGCAACATGGTTTTGTTTTTGTCACCACAGAATTAATGACCAAAGAGCACTACAAAAAATAGTAAAGCTGTGTGCAGTCCTAAAAAATACACTAGAGTCCCCTCTACTCAGTTGCCTAAAATATCTCAATACATGAAAGCTTGTGACAAATAGAGGAAAATAAGCAAGCAGCAAGAAATGGCTTCCTTGCTCAGGTTCAAAGCGTGTTAGTTATAACTGAAGTCTGATCCTGTTAGATGAACAGAACCTCCAGCATGGATGTGAGTCATTGACTCCTGCAGGAACTGAGAGTACTGGGAGCTATATCACAAAATAGACACAATGAAGAGGCTTTATGGCTAGCCCTTATGGCCTTGCTATTTAAAATATTGTTGCCTAGGCATAAAGACAGCTCCAGTGTATCTTTGACCAATACAAGATTTTTTAACATTTATTTTTTGAATCTCCCAGGACTTTGATAATGTGGTATTTTAGACTGACTGATACATACTGTGCCTTGAGTAAATCAAGAGGTGTCCCCGCTGGAGTCCAAAAATTCTAACAGCTCTCAATTGCCCATTACACCATGAAGATGGGGCAAGAATTAAAGAATAGCATAGTGCAATCACAGCAAGAATACCAGTGAACTGCAGCTAGGCAATTCCAAAGTATCTCTAATGTATTCAGGAACGATAGACAAGTCAGAGTAATCAAGAGACCAAAGAAGCCTTTCAAGAGAAACAATACAAAATGGTAATGTAACTTGGGATCTGAAAGAAGGCATTAGACTATACCCAGCTTGTGATTTTAATGTGTTACACTGAAAGTGTCATCTAGTGGCTTGTTTCAGTAACAGCAAGTGTTTACACTATGCTTGGCATTCTAGAAGCAGCAAGAACTGCAGAGATATGCAGGATGGCTGAGACTTGGCAAGAAAACATTTTGCTTTCTTTAATTAACACAACCAGAGAAATTCTATATCAAGAGGTTATATTGGAAGAAATCAACAGTGTACAATCCCTTCCACTCCCAATAACCCAATAGGATCCATGAGTAATCATTAAAGGGTACAGAGCAAATATGAAAAGCTATAGAGTAAATCTTAGTGCAAATCTACTGAGTTATCTGATCTGAAACTCTAAATATGCTAGGATGAGTGTTCAGCCAACATGTCAGACCTTCAGCATTTCCAAATTGAAGCAGTGAGTCACTGCAGACTGGCTTACTTTAAAAACAGCCACAGAACACACCCGAAAGTTTCTAATTTTGAAAAATAAATTTGCACTGACAATATCTTTCATCTGAGAGCTAAAGCACTATTACACTGAGAATGGGAATATATTATTAAATCCAATTTACTGATAAACCAATGCAAAGAAACAGGTATGCTCAAATGAGGGCTTAAACATGAATCAAATGTGTGTTAAGTAAGTGTGTGGGTAGATAGCTCTCTCAGCCTGAGTGAAAGCCTGTCTTTCTAGAAGCTGGACAGAAACTGTAGAAATTTCAGACTAACATCCATCTGCTAGGTGCTTCTTAAGTTTTTTTTGGATACCCCCTCCTCCCTACTCCATGGTTATTAGACAGTCCTGGCTCAGAGAGCCAGGTTAATTTCTGGATATCCTTTGAAATCTTTACCTTTGGACAATATGTGCCTTTAAGTGTCATAGAGAGAAAAAAATGTGAAGACATGTTTTAGGACTCGAGCTGGAATTCGCCCACTTGGGGTGGAGGGAGCAGTGAAGTCTGATGTTTAACAAGGTCATTTCCTAGCATTTAAAAAAAATCAAATTATTTCTGGTTTATTAGCTAAGTTTCCATGTTTGATCCATTTTATTATATACAATTCATCATGTTGGCTACTAATGAAAGACTCTGTAAAGTCAGCTTATAAGTTACCTCCACAGTAAACAGATGGGTGACTGGGATGGGTCCAGGTGATCAGGTAGGCCTATTAATATCAGGCTGCACCTGGAGGAAGAGCCAGGGACCAAGAAATTAACTGCAAGTTGTGCAGGTGTATGTGGGACCTACAAAACCAGGAAACTGGCAACAGACAGGGCCTGGGAAAAGGCAATCACTCCCTGAGCAGATGGAGGAGAGGTTTGGAGCTGGCACACCCAGAGTAAAAAGGGGAACCAGAAGAGCGGGAAGCACTTCAGGGAAGGAGCGGAGAGGGCTATGAGAGGAAAGCGCAGATCTGCTGGGGTAGGGACACTGGACTGCTCAAGGAAAGACTGTGATATAACCTAGAAGGGGGGAAACACTCATATTGTGTCATTGTATCCTTGTACTCACCTCTGTTTGTATCCCTCTCCTGTCCGATGCTTGAATTCCAGCTTCTTTGTGGGGTGTATGTGGGTGGAGGCAGAGACTGCCTTTTTGTTCTGTGTTTGTCTAACAGTTAGCATACTAGAGTCGTGGCACATGCTTGGGGCTCCTAAGCACAATAGTAATAGCCACTCTTATGGACTAAACTGCAAAACCCTACTCATGCTGAGCAGTGCTTTCCTCTCCTATTGAAGTCTAATGGGACAGTCCATCATGTAAAATATTATTCAACCTGAGCGAAGGAATTGCACTCTAGTCCTACATGTTTAATGTTCAGTCCTACTTGAAAAGTGATTCTAAAAAGAGCATCATGGGCACCTTCTTCATTGTTTCTCAAGGACTTAGACATGTTTTAGGACTCAAGCATCTTAGCACCCACTGCACCTTAGCACCCAATGCACCTTTCTGAAATAGGCTCATTTTACACGTTAAAGGTTTTCTCCCTCTACCCCCCATAGTAAAACCTGAAAAAGTCAGTCTGAGACTTGGTACTTAACTTGGGCATTTTTCTTTATCACATATGGATCACCAGAAACTAGGATACTGTTGTCTGAATTTTGTTTTCTGTTACCCCTGTGCAACCATACAGTTTTCAATAGATTTGTCTAAACAACCAAGGGCTCTCTTTATACTTACAAATATACCAAAATGACTAATTATTTTGGAATAGTTAGATGTAAGCACCTGTGTGGACACTTGTTTTGGAATAAGGACTCATTTTCCCAAATTAGTTTAATTGTGGCTTAAGCTAAATCAAAATAAGACACTCTTATCCTAACATAGGGTTGTCCATACTATTCCAGAATAATTATGCATCTCAGTACACATTCAAGTGCAAACAAGTCCTGGACTTGGCAAATGTTGATGCACAAGGAGGAATAGCATCCAACTCTTGTACTTCCTATTAGCATTTCAGAGTCAGTGATGCACATGAAATGCAATGGAAGCTTAATTTTGTCACTAAATAAGTAGGAAGGAATCTATATAGACACAAGGACCATGTCTTTGTGTGTAGAATCCAGTTTTTCCAGTCACTTTTCTGACTAGAGCTGCATTTTAAGACCACATAAAAGTAGTCCGAGTACTTTTTTTTGTTTGTTTTTTTCTGACTATAAAAGTTTTTTTTTTTTTAAAGGAACACTGTTAAAATACATCATGTATAATCCAGGTTCTCTCTCTATTAAATAGTTTATGTTAATTTGTGTAACCACCAATATTCAGGTTTTAGCTGGATACTACTTTGGATCCATTTAATTTTAACTGAATTTAGTGTCATCTTTCTAATGCTTGGCAGGTTCACACCTGAATGTCTTGTGATGGGTGATCACTCATTGCTGAGTATGATCATCTTCCATTGGAGTTGGGGACCGTTGGGTGGCTGATAAGACCAATCCTTGAACCACAAGTTCTATAACAATGAGGACTGGTGTTTCCAGGTATAACAGGAGGCTGTTGACCATGACTAGAAGCCAGTCTCTGCTTCCTCCTGTGCCTCTTCTGTTCCTCAACTTGTCGGCAGGCAGATTCAAAATGCAGAGACACATTGCGTAGGACTTCTCTCCATTTTGAGAATCCTGGGTGACTATCTCCTAAGTGTCAACGTCAATATTGCACTTATTTAAGTTATCCTATAGTACAGTGGTTCCCAAACTTTTTGGCATCATGCCCCCCTTTTTGATTTTTGAACCCACCCCCCGCCAATAACAGCTTGTTTGAGGGGGGGGGGGAAGAAAAAAGGAACTGAACAGGGCAGCAAAACTTGATTGGGGGGAGGCTGGGTTGACACATTCCCCCCCCCCCCCCCCCGGAATTTCTTCACACCTCCCAGTTTGGGAACCCATGCATGGCAAGTTCTTATAATGCTTCCATTGTCCTCCCATATTATGGTACTCTTCTTTCATCTGAGAAAACAGGACCTGTTTTGGGAGACAATGGACTGGCATCCGAACAATATGACTAGTCCAGCGAAATTGCTGAAGGATGATCATTGTCTCAATACTGGTGGTCTTTACCTCTTCCAGAACACTAATTTTCTTGCACCTATCTTCCCATTTTATCTTCAAAATCTTGTGGGAGGCAGCATTGATGATACCTCTCAAGGACTTTCAAGTGATGTCTCTAGCTTGACCAGGTTTCAGACCCATACAATAATGTTGGGAAAATGAAGGCTTGATAGACAAGAAGCTTGGTGTCTGTTCAAATGTCATGATCTTTAAAAACCCTGTGCTGTAAACAAGCAAAGGCTGCACTGGCATAATTTAGACTATGTTGGATTTCTACATCTTCCAAGGTAGAAAAAATTATCAACATTCTCCAGCACACTGAGTTTAATAAATGGAGTGCATGGTACTTCATTTGGAGAGGGCTGATGGGGCACTTCAATCTTCTTGATGTTGAGGGTGAGACCAAGACATGTGTAAGCATCAGCAAACATGCTCAAGATAGCTTGAAGATCTTTCTCAGAATGGGCAAAAACCTTATTCTTCATGGATCATCACCTAGTAATGGTGGAGAGGCTTGAGTGTCCCAATGTCCCCAAGAGTGACATCGCCTGGAGTCATGGACTCCCTTATGGTCACCCATGGCAGAACAGTCAAAGGCGAGGTTCCAGACAAAGTATGATCCAATAATTCCTCAATGGCAGAGCTGAATGTCTTATAAACTAATAGTGGACACATTTGAGCTCATTAATGCTAAAGGTAAAATCATAAAAAAGGGCACAAAGAATATGTGCCCATCAGCTCTGTATTTTGAAAATGTTCATGATTCAAGGGAGGGTAAGATAACTTAGCTGCAATTATTTCTCACCAGTGGTAAAGTTTGTAACAAAGCCACATTCCCTCATTACCTTCTTACCCTTGATCAAGCTAGGCAATCATTGTGTTCTTCATAGTGGTTTATAACAGTATTTCTTGAGGTGGGGACAGTGAGGTCAGAGAACTTACTGGAATGGTGGCCAGAAGAATACAACAGTGATACTCAAAGTAAAGCTTGGGAGCCAGAAATGGCTCTTAGTACATCTCCTGCTGCTCTTTGCAACACATGATATTAAAATTGATTAATAATTAAATCACAGATCAGGATGCTTTTACTATGTTATTAACCAACTTTAGAATATTTGGTCAGTCATTTTGTTGTGAGAATAACATACATAAATAGTAAATAAAACAATCAATTCACACTATTGCAGGTTTTGGGGGCATTTTTATTACTAATTTGGCTTCTGGACCACTGAGGTCTGAGTATCACTAGGCTACAACTTTATTTCAATAACTTCAGACAACAGCTAAAGGAAACATGACTTGCTGCAAGTAGAATCCATCCCTAACTTATCATTCTCCAGCCAAGTATCTTTCCATATTCAAATATTAGTGTATATCAACTGTCCACAGACATCAATAAGGTCACCTGCACTTCATTAGTATTCAGTAGTATAAGTTTGATCTCTATGGTCTGGACTTCCATCTGTGGTCCAGCATTCTCATGAGGGGAAAAAGCGGCCCCGTGCTCAGCAGCTCATCTCCTACCTTTCTAGAGCTTCCAGAGCACCACAAATAGCTTATCTGAAGCATTCAAGGGAGGGAGGGAAGGTGGGAGGAATGAGCAGAAATGGGGGGGGGGGGATACGAGGGTGGTCGCAGAGCCCCGAAGCCAGAAATCATCAGCGCAGCCCCACAACCACCAATAGGGGCCAGGAGAGCAGCCAGCTGCCAGTGGGCTCCATCACTTCCACTGGGTTGTGTTCGTGGGGCTCCACATCCACTCTGCTTCTTTGCCAGAGTGGTCCCCAGTCCTACCCAACCACTGTCAGCCCCTCTGCCACCAATGGAGTGGGCCCTGCTGCTAGTGGCAGCAGAGGGGCTGACTAAGTGGGGACTGGAGGGTCATTCGGGGGGGGAGAGACAGGGTGGCTCCCAAACCCAGTGGTCAGTGGCCATAAGCACAACTCATCGGTTGTGGAGCTGGGTGTACCCCTGCAGGTCTGCACTGTGGTCTGCAGCCACCCTGCCTCTTCCTCCTAAGTGACCCCCTCCCCCCATTCCTCACTGGGTCAATGTTGGCCTCTCTGCTGCTGCCAGAACAGAATCCTACAGACAGTGACAGCAGAGAGACCAGCATTGACCTCGACTGGTCTGACAGATTTCCTGATTTGGGACTGGTCAGGTTCCAAGGGTGGTAGACCAGGGAGGTTCAACCTGTAGTGAAAAAATAGAAGCAACCCTTTTAATGTGGCAACGCCTTTGAAACAAGCAATAATAGCACAAGATACTTTATTACTAATGCCCTGTTACCACAAAAGCACCTAACTGGACCTTTTGTCCTTGGTATTTTATTTGGAACACATGCCTGCACTCTTTGAAATACACACACACACACACACACACTCACTCACAGGCCAAATTCTGCAAATACATGTGCTTAATTTTATGTGGGATGACTGGGGCTACACACCTGTAAAAGTAAGCACGTCATATAATATATATATATATATATACACACTGTAGTCTCTAGTCACATCATATACCTGCTGTGACAAAATTCCAAGATCTGTTTATTGGAAGTTTTGTGCCAAGAATATGCAAGAATCATGCCTATTTAAAGACATTTATATATTCCATGCTAGATCTCTGAATCACTCTTATGTGATCTCTGTAGGAGTGTAGTAAACACATGATATATTTTCTAGAGCTTGGAATATTTTATATTCAAACAACATTAATATAAAAAAGGAGGAAACAATGGAAAATATGTTAATGAAAACCTTTTCCTCTTTTCCAACCAGCTCTGTTTTCTTTTGCAGGTAATATTTGTCAAGCGTATGATACTTAACCTTTCAAATTGGGTTTCTTTTTCATGGAACAGAACAGGTCAGGTTTTGTGTTTGTCAGCCAGTATGCCACATACACTCCATGGGCATGTTAGGACGAAGAGCTACATGTCATACCACACCATATGCATAATGAGGAGGCTGCTGAACACCCTCCCTGCTGCCATCCGGTGTGTACTATTGCTTATTTATAAAACTTTCATTAGTGTGACTGGCTGCTTCACAAGCTGACAGTATAAAGAGGGTTTTGATTTAAACTGATAGTATCTCAGAGCAAAGCACCAAGAATCTGTGTTTACAAGTCATTTTGATCTCTTGCATATTTCATCTTCAACAAAACCTTACCATCATGAAATATTACACACGACTAAAATTCCAACATGACAAGGCATGTATGTATATGAGTTTTAGCAACACTGTAGACTCATAATCAGTTTTAAGCACAAAAAATAGATTATTAAAAACCAGATATCTCTCTAAAAATTTTGCTCCAGAAAGGTATGTGATGTTTGGCATGCAATAAATATATAATTATATGGGAATTCCTATTTAGGAGGCCTGTGAACTGTGTGGAGGCAAGCAGGGCAGCTATCCAGGGTGCAAAGATAGTCAGGCTAGTGCTACATGACAGGGATTGGGGAAGGAATGCACCTCTACCCCGACACACCTCAGCAGGCTATTCAGACTATTTGAGCTGGTGGAAGACAATAAAAAAAATCTGTGGGTGCATGTAATCTACCATGCCTGATCAAATCACCTCTGGATGGAAAAATGACGAAAAAAATGGTAGGGGGTGTAAATGTGTTTGCTTGCTCCAGAGTGCTAAAATGGCTAGTTACTCCTCTGCTGTTTAGTTAGGTTAAAAGTAATAGAGAACACATTGCAAAAAATGCAGGAAATGTATCTTAGAGATTGTGCCTTGAAGACCCTTATTCATAAAGGGACAGTGTGGCGAGTGTCAAAATTTGGAGATGTGCTCTGGAGGTAGGGGCTGGGAACCTGACATGGCTGTTTGCAGCAGTTCACTACAGAATGGTGTTGGTAACATAGAACCCACATGCTACTCATCAGGGTAAGCCACCGGTAGGCCATCAAATAGGTTGTTTACCTTGCATCCATAGGTACAAGTGCCTGCAACTCCCATTGTCTGTGGGTCACTGATCCCAGCCAACGGGAGCTGCAGAAAACAGCAGTCAACAATTCCCTATATTTCCTGCAGCTCCTATTGGCCAGAAATGGTGAACTATGGCTAATGGGAGCTACAGGTGGCTGAACCAGCAGACAAATGGTAAACCCACCTGTCTGGCAGCCCTCCAGTGCTTGCCCTCACAAGCCACTTAGAATCATAGAATCATAGAATAATAGGACTGGAAGGGACCTCGAGAGGTCATCGAGTCCAGCCCCCCGCCCTCAAGGCAGGATCAAGCTCCGTCTACTTATGGCCCACCAGTTGCAGGTTACATACCTCTGAACTAAAGCTTTGGGATGAGACAGTGGTTGGCAACGATTCTCCTCAGACATAATGGAATTATATAAACCTCAGCTGTGCGGCAGACAATGTTGTCAGTGACTGTCTGGGCATCACCAACTTCTCTGAATTCCATTTCATATGAAAGGTACCTTTTTTTGTCCTTCCTTCTTTAACATAACATGTTCATTTAAAATCAAAGCCAACAAAATTCTGGGGGGAAAAGTGAGAACTAATACCACAATTATCTTAGTAATATTAATAACATTAGTACTGAGAGCAACACAACTAGTATGGTGACAAGTGTGGTAAAATAGCCATAAGGAAGATTTATTCTGATTTATTTCTACATTGCATTGATGTGAAATGACATCAATATCATTACTGAAACTTCAACCTTAAAATGGAAGTAAACTATTTTGTTCCTATCTCTTATTTATGAAAAGGCCCCTTTACACTGCTCTGCTCTTAAAGCTAACCTAAGTATACTTCTAGGGTAACATAGCCTTAGTCTGCATCTACAGAATCAGGCCACTTATATTTAGGAAGAGGGATTGCCAGCCTCAGATGGGTTTCCTACAGCCAAAGTACACATTATAACGATAAAGTGCAGAGATTTTTTTTTTTAAGATTGGTTGAATATTGCTTTGGCAATGGTTTGGACCTTTCAGTGACTGGTGCATCCAGTTTCCTTGTTCTTCAGGTACTGACTTCAGAATACAGAGGCACTAATTTGGAATTATACTAACAATGCTGCAGCGGTCCATGAAAGTCTTGGTTTCAATCATTAGTGCAAGTAGTGAAATTAGCCTTCTCCATGGAAACAGGCATCATAAACAGAAAAGTTAACAAATGCACAAAAAGAAAAAATTACTCCAGAGATTTTCATGCTACATATCTACCATTTTACCAGTTCACAGAAAAAAAATCAAAACCAGCTTACGGTTAGCCCCTAAGAGTAGATAGCCTTTATACAGTATAAGCATGAAACTCCTATATAACCATAGCTGCTGAAACATGATGCATGAATAGCATTCAACCACCTGAACCATTCAGATTGTTGGCTGTCTTGACATGTGATCTTTTTTTGTAACGAATCTGTAGCTCAATTGCATCTTGAATGGAGGTATTGTACTAAAATATTTTCTGAGAAAAGGCAACATATAAAAGTACCATTAGAAAGAAGGAGCAAAATAGCATCCACGGCCTATTCCCGTTAAGACTGTGCTTGTCAGATACAATGGAAAGATTTAATCTAATCTTCCACACCACTCATTGGCCTCAACTGGAGTATAATGTCCAGCTCTGTGTATCACTTTACAGGAAAGATGTGGACAAATTGAAGCAGGTCCAGAGAAGAGCAAAATAAAATAAAATAAAATAAAATAAAATAAAATAAAATAAAATAAAATAATAATAATAATAAAAGGTCTAGAAAACACTGACCTATGAAGGAAGATTAAAATAATTAGAAAACCACAAATGGTCTGGTAGCACTTTATAGACTAACCAAACATGTAGATGGTATCATGAGCCTTCATAGGCTCAGCCTACTTCTTGAGATAATTGAGTTTAGGATTTGCAGACCCAAAATAAATAGGGTACAAGGGAAAGGGGGGAAGGAAAAAAATGAAGGGAGCAGAAAACAAGGAGAAGAGGGTATGAAAATATCAAAGGGAAAAACAAGTAGGCAGAGCTGGTAGTCTATAAGCACCTAAAGATTGGATAGTTAAAAGAAGCAGATAAGGATCATAGGACAGTCCCTATGGGAAAGGATCAATGAACATGAATTAGATATACGTAAAGGGAACTTACAGAAACCTGTTGGAGAACACTTCCATCTACTCACTCTTTAAAAGATCTCCAGGTGGCTGTCTTGTCACAAACCAATTCTACAAGCCAAATACACAGAGAGGCGTTGGAATTACAATTCATCCACAAATTCAATTCTCACACTAATGGACTCATTCGAGAAAACAGATGGCTGGGACATTACCATCCTAACATTCAAGGAACATGCCAACAGCTCTTTGTCTGTGTAGATTCTTGAGTTAGTACCCTTCCTATCTAATTGCTATCCTATGTGATCCTTATCTGCTTCTTTTAACTATCCAATCTTTAGGTGCTTATAGACTACCAGCTCTGCCTACTTGTTTTTCCCTTTGATATTTTCATACCCTCTGTTCCTTGTTTCCTGTCCTCTTCTTTTCTCCCTCCTCCCTCCCTCCCCTTTCCCTTCTCCCCTATTTATCTTGGGTCTGCACATCCTAACTCAAAACTCCAGTCATCTGAAGAAGTGGGCTGTGCCCACGAAAGCTCATATCATGTTTTGTTTTAGACTAACATGTTTTGTTAGTCTATAAAGTGCTACCAGACCATTTGTTGTTTTTTAAGTTTATCCTGTACAGACTAACTCGGCTACCCCCTGAAGCTTAGGATTTAATGTCGGTCTTATTTGTAGAGTTATACTAGTTTAGTCTGAAAAACCCTAGTTAAACTCCATAGAGAGCCCCAAGCAGGAATTTTCTAGGAAGAATTTAGTTCCCATTTTAACACATTTGCTTCCAAATTGATTTTTCTTTTCTTGGGGAACTAGAGTGTGTTATATTTTCAATTGCATTAAAAAAAAGAAGACTCCGTTGTATTAGGAGTATTATATGAAGGGAAAAAAACAGACCACCTGTGGTATTGTAATTCTGTTTCTCAGTCCATGAAATGAATCTACATTTTCCTATTTTATTCCCAGGAATTGAGTCACAGACATATCAAAAATGAACTTGCTTATTTTATAGAGAAAGAATCCAAATTAAACTATTTGGAATGGCTCTTAAAGAATGATACAAACAATGGACAATAATTTTTACTTGTATTTTCTCTTTAATTGCCATCCATTGAGATCACTATTTTTATCTCTTAAAGTAAAGAGGGTAGATGCAAACCTTATAAATGAATATTAATAGCTTTTCAGTTTCATACATTCATGCATTGAAGACAGTATTAACGAAGCATACTTAGCATAGCAGTTTAATAGTAAAACCTATGTTTTATTCATGTGATCTAGACATGAAATTTCCCATTATTAACTACAAGAAATTATTTTAACTTTTAGCCCTTGCATCTCATCAGGCTTCTCAATCACAGAAACAGTTCAGCGGGTTCTATATTTACACACTTTACATTTAAAGAACTCAGCACTGCCTGTGAAGCTGATGAGCAGCAGCTATAAAATTAGATGTAGATTGATTACTATCACTAAGGGCTTGCTCCTGCAAGTGCTGAGCCATAATAGAAAGGTGCTGAACAGCCCCAATTAACACTGACACTGGAACGGAAGTAGCTCAGCATCTCCCAGGAGAATTGAGCGTCTAGCAGGAGTGAAGAAATAAAGTTACCTTAGATTTCTGTGTTTGTGGAAGGTCACTGTCATGCTCTAAACCATTTCCACCCCCAGAGTGCTTTATAATAGAGGTGACTTTGATTTGTACATGACTCTTGCTGAATTGAAGCCTACTGTGGAGAGGTGGCTCAGTAGGTGATTACATTAACTTTTTGTCTTTGGAGAACAGGGTTCAAAAATTCAAATTTACCATAATCAAGTAAATCTGTACCGCAGAAGTCTAGGATCCAAAATGAGATGCGTCACAACGCTGTGGTGACATTTTCACTGCATCTCTTCTTCAGCAAGCATGACATTAATTGACGGTGTCAGTCCACTTCCTAGTGGACAGGTATTCACTATACTAAAACCTCCCCAGAACTCACTGTCTGGCAGATAGGCTCAGTGCAAATGTAGGGCTTGTATAATGATGAGTTCTGAACTACCTTCTAACTCCTAAAAAAGAAAATCACTTCAGTGTTGAAGTTGAATCATATTAACATGGGCAGCGGGGAAAGCTCATAAAGGTATCAACTTTACTGTTCTATGAATAATAGAGGGTTTCAGAACTGTCATGGAAGGCTGTCAGTCTGGTCCCATTCACAAGCAGGCAATTCACAGAACAAGTTAAGCAGTAAAGCTGCTTTAGAAGATACTGAATGCCTCAATGTCAAGTTTAGATGCTTTGGTCAATGTTTATTTTTTGTTCGATTATATTTTCATAACACATCCAGCCTGGGATTATCACTTGTCCATATTATAAATACACCTTTAACACTAAATGTGATTTTTTTTGTTTACACCTGAAATTACAAAATGAAGCCTTTACACAATGAAAATTGTCCACCTTGCTGACATTTGCCCAGGAGCTTCCCTACCTCATATCATTCTCTGTTGGTCTTCCCATTGAAACTGGTCAGAGAAAGAGAGAGGATTTCCCTTCCCCCCTAAGAATAAATCATACCAGGATAACATTTAAACAGGGACTTGGCATTCTGGGTGAGTGCTGAAAAGTAATGAGGGAATTGGCTGTACTCAGTTAAAAGAATTTTGTCAAAGGCAAGACTATAACCTGCACGTTCTATGGGACTATTGTGTTTTCCACACACATTTGATTCAAGTAGTATCCTTTGCACTACTACAGGCAGTCCCCGGGTTACGTACAAGATAGGGACTGTAGGTTTGTTCTTAAGTTGAATTTGTATGTAAGTCGGAACTGGTACATATTGTAGGGGAAACTCTAGCCAAACATTTTTTTTAGTTTTGGATAGCATAGGGAAAGGTTAACTCCCCTCTAATGTTTGTTTTGCTGTCTGTTCCCCTGTTCAGAAGATTTCACATCTATTTCTGTCCCTGTGACAAACTCAGGACTAAAGGAGTAACTCATCAAATACCAACAGCTCTGCACCATGCTTTGAGCTAATAGCTTTATTTCCACACACCACCCAGGGTTCTAGGAGGAGGGTCCTTTTTTTGCTAACACAATGAGGCAAGCACTTTGTTTGTTTTGGTGGAGTCTTTGTTTGCCCAGGGAGCCCAGCATGTATAGGGGGAGGAGGGGCGGAGGGGCTGCTTTTGTCTGCTGTTCGGCAGCCTGTTGCTCAGGGGAGGGGGCAGCCTGTTGCTGGCAGGGGGGGAGGGGGGAGGCGTGCAGGATGCGAGGCCGCGGGGGGGGGGGCAGCGGGCGTGGGGAGGCACTTTTCCTCTGCTCGGCAGCTCTGCGGGATCCCTGTCCCTGTGGCCAGCTGCTGCAGGCAGAGGCCAGTTGGAGCCGGCCGAAGAGGAGGAGGAGGTGGATTCTAGGACCCAGGTGAACGAGCCTCGGGGACGCTGCTGCGCTCCGGGAGCCCGGCATGTATAGAGGGGAGGAGGGGCAGAGAGGCTGCTTTTGTCTGTTCGGCAGCCTGTTGCTCAGGGGAGGGGGCAGCCTGTTGCTGGCAGGGGAGTGGGGGGGGGGCAGCGGGCGTGGGGAGGCACTTTTCCTCTGCCCGGCAGCTCTGCGGGACCCCAGTCGGAGCCGGCCCGAGGAGGAGGAGGATCCTAGGACCCAGGTGAGCGAGCCCCGGGAATGCTGCTGCGCATGTGCGGGAGTTGCCTCACCCCGTTCGTATCTAGGGATCCGACGTAAGTCGGATCCACGTAAGTCGGGGACTGCCTGTACTACTACAAAAGTGACTTGCTTAAATTGTTGTCTCCAGACGTCCCCAAAACTGAAGAGGAAAATGAGAAATATAAAGACGTACTGAAGAATCACTGCTTTACCACTCTGAAAACTATATGCTTTGTATATGTTCAACTAACTAGATAGCAATTGAAAATCCAAAATTTGTATGTGTGATCAGCATGAGTGGCAAATGACCAATCTATTTTAGGCCTTGTCTACACAGCATATTTTGTCACCAGAAACTGCCTTTTGTTGACAAACCTGTGAGAGGGTACATGCTACAATGCAACTTGTCAGGGAAAAACACCCAGTTTTAGAGACAAAAAACTTCCACCTCTGCAGGAGACTTGTCTTTCCCCCTCCCATTATTGTCGACAAAGAGCCAATGTGGATTCTGTTGTTTGTTTTGTTCAGAGAACTGACTTCCTTCAGTATCCCACAATGCCTGCCCTGATTGCTGTGCTCAGTGTTTTGTGATCTCTGCTGCTCTGCCCTGCCCCTCCCCTTTCACAGTTTTTGGAAGTATCTGACAGCTGAGTAAGCTGCTCTATTTGGGAAACAAAGAACAAATCATTGGAATGCTCCCATTCTGCTCTGCTAGAAACACAGCAGCAGGCAGACTTCTGCTACAGGGAGAAGCTGGAGAGACTGCTATACTACTTGGACATTCTTTAGCATGAAGAGCTCACAGAGCTACTCATGATGCTGCTCCCAGCATCGGAGAATGCTGAGGGAGAACTCGGAGACAATCTCAAGAAGCATAGGGGTCAGAGCTCTGCCTTCCCACAACCCTGCACTTGGGATGCTTACTCACATTGCTTTGTTAGCTCCCCTGTCAACAGATAGAGCAATGTGGCCATGAAAAGTTGACAATGGGAGGCAGAAAAACCAGTTTGACTGGTTTACACTTTTGCATGTCAACAGCACTTTTGTCGCCACACCTTCCTAATGAAGACATAACTTTAATCAGAGAAATTAATAATTAGCTAGAAGGAAAAAGTAATTTGCTACAATATGTTTATCACTAAGGTCAAGACTAAATTAATTGGCAATTGCTAATCAGCATGGTCTGCATGGAAAGGAGATCTTAATGAATTCTTCATTAACTGGAGCAGATTTGAAGGGGCAAATCTATAATTCTTCTATAAACAGATTTTTTCCAATGTGAAAGAGTGGAATATGAGTATAAGACAACACCCCAGGGTAATGCTAAAAAAGAAGCTATTACAAGTACTGCATATAAATATTTTGAGTCCTTCAGCCGATCATTTAAATAACCTTGAATAACTTCCCATTCTCCCTCTTTTAATATGAAAATATCCTATTGTTCCATTTCCACAATCTAGACCAGTGTTTCCCAACCAGGGTTCCGTGGAACCCTGGGGTTCCACAAATCATCATCAGGGGTTCCGCGAGAAATCGTGGAATAAATAATATTTTTTTCTTACAATGTAAGCTGACTATATATATAAAACAGCTCTTTACAAATAAATGTTCTTGACAATAATTTAGCAGTAATTGAATTGCGCTCCCCACTGTCAACTTTTTCTGGCCACAGCAACATTTTCATAGGTAAGGGTTCCTCTGGATAGGAAAAAATTATTTTAGGGGTTCCTCCATGGGAAAAAATGTTGGGAATCACTGATCTAGACCAACAAACCTACCTCAGTAGGACAGTAGAGGATCAAGTGCATCCATCAGCAGACTGGAGCATTAAGGAAACATTCACTTTAAATGAAGCCTGATAGATTGGACAGACTGTAGCCAGAATGTAGATTTTGAATGTAAGTTCTTTCATCGTCCTCACATATTTCCATGCATTTTAGAACTAAGATGACTAATTCTGATCAAAATGCGTTTTGGCTAACAAATATTTCTGAAGGTCATTTTGATACACATGAGAGAATAGATATTGCTATATCATGTCTGAGCCATGATCCACTCTTTTGATGGCAGCAAGAACCACATGCTTCAGGGAGGTGCAAAAAATTCTTCAGGAGACATATTTTCGTCTTCTGTTAATATTACCAGTTAGCTTCATGCCAGTAATAGTGCAGCACTGATACAATGTTAACATTTATATGCAATCATATTTCTCTCTGAGGTTGCAGAGATCAGTGAGTTTCAGCCTTTCATTTGTGAACTCCTAAAAACTGTGAACTGCAGGTATGGACCCCTTTTGGAAATTTTAGCCATAGTCTATAGAATCCCAAGGATCAGTGGATTGCAGATTGAAAACAATTCTCCTATAGTAATGATAATCTTATTGGACCCCTTAGACAGTCAGCAGACCCCCAGCTGTCTGTGACTTCTAAGTTGAAAACTACTGGCATAAACCATATATGTAATTGATTTAAAGGACATGGCCTCACAGACCTTGATTTCCACTTATCTGAAAACTATCTGTGTTAATCTTTATAGCTTGTTCTATTATCCAATGATTTAAACCAGGGCTACTCAATGTGCGGCCCACGGGCCACATGTGGCCTGCAGCCTGTTTGTTTGCAGCCTGTGATGTGGCTTGGGTTTATGCGGGGCTCAACACATGGCCCGCAGGTGGGAGCCAAAACAAAAAAAAGAGTCAATATAATGGCCTTCTGCTGATGCGCGTTTTAGTAGTTAAATTCCTGGACTGTCATTGCAATTTTAACCCAAATTTAAACACTGTTTTAAAACAGAAAGTAAAGAGTATATAACTATGATAGCCCCTCATTTAGAATGTGTTTAGTGAAGAAAAGACAGCCACAACATCCAACAGGAAGCACCACATTGAAAATAAAAACAAGTCAGAACTCCAAACCAATCTGCTTCAAACACTAGGGACATGACTTGGTCTTTTACATCAGAATATTTTTGTTTTTCAAACACACTGATCCCAGAAATGAAATCTAAACACATAAAATTAATTTGTTTATGGAGAAAAAATATTTATGTACTACCAAATATATTCTATATTAAAACCGTGAATTACTGAAACTTTCAAAATGCCCAAAAGTATGTTAATTCACTGCCAGAGTTCCACAGTTTACATGGAAAACTTTCAGAAAGCCACAAATTAAAGTTTCTACAGTGTAAGGACATAAAAATGGCTATAGTGGGTCAGACCAATGATCCATCTAGCCCAGTATCCTGTCTTCCGACTGTGGCTAGTGCCAGATTCTTCAGAGGGAGTGAATAGAACAATTTATCCAATGATCCCTGTCATGCAGTCTCAGTTTCTGGCAGTAAAACTTATGTCCCTGATCATCCTGGTTAATAAACATCGATGGACCCAATCCTTCATGAACGTATCTAATTTTTTTAACCCAGTTATACTTTTGGCCTTCACAACATCACTGAGCAACAAGTTCCACAGTTTGACTGTTCCTCATTGCCTGGGATGTATGCATTTCATGGTAAGATTTAATGACTAATTGTCTGATTCTGAAAATATTTATGCTTCCAAGCACTTTCTCTCACCTCAGCAGTTCAAACAGTGTAGATGAGCACTTTACCTATATACTAGTGCTTGAATAATCAGTCCCAAAAACAGTAATAATGAACATAAAATTAATCATCCAAAAAAAAAAAGGAATAGAAAATGCTATATAATATAATAGGGATAAGTTAATGGTACTGTGGAAACCTTAAGAATAAAGAGTCAGGAAATATAAATTACTATGTAACCTTAATGTTCCACCAACCATTCTTCACCTTTATCTCTTTCCTTCCCATCTAAATACATACACACTTAGGAGCTTTATATAGTAAAAATAAAATAGAAAAAAAGGCTTAAGGACTATAAAAAAGTGCCTATTGAACTAGAGATGGGCTTGGAAGGACATTTTTAATATTAAAAAAAACCACAGTGGGATGTGCTTTTTATTTGTGCACTAATGTGATGAGTACCTAAGAACTAGACAAAACAGATATTTTGTCAAAATGGAAATTCTGTTTTTTTTTTTATCAAGACCAAAAGCCAAGTCCTAGCCTGGCTTTCCAAAGAGACAGGATACTCCATTTGCTAACACATCCTGACTTGTTTGGGGGTCACTGGCAATTCTGAATAACTGGGCCAGAGCAAAACAGTACCCCCTTCTCAGTTCCAACTGTGACTCCTCCCACAACCTCCTTGCTGTCCCATCAACCGTCAGTGTACACTACTGCTCAAAAAGTAGTCAGTGGGAGGGAGTGCTGAGGGGCTGCAGTATAGATCTCAGTTACTCAGTTCTGAATTTACAGAAAGTCAATCTGTTGGCTGTGGGGGATGGGCTGATGGGAGCCATTCCCTTCTGTGAATCTGGAGAAAGAAGAAGAAATCAGGAGTATGTCTAGATTACATCCCTTTTCTCAAAAAAAGGATGTAAATTAGACACTTTGATATTGCAAATGAAGCCGGGATTTAAATTTCCCGTGCTTCATTTGCATAATGGCAGCAAAAAATGAGTACAGGATCTTTCGAAAAAGGGTTTTATTTTCAAACGATCCCCATATAAAAAGCCTTTTCTTTCAAAAAGCCCTTTTTTGAAAAAAAATGTGGCCACAATTATGCAAATGAAGCACAGGAAATTTAAATCCCGGCTTCATTTGCAATTTTGAAGTATGTAATATACAACCCTTTTTTGAGAAAAGGGATGAAATCTAGATGTACCCCTAGAGAAGAGAAAGAGTGAAGTAAGGCAAAGTGGGATTCTCTCATTCAGAAGCATTTGGAAAGAAGTGACTAAAGGCCAGGAAGTAGACTGGTGAAAGGCAGACAGCTAAGTGGGTAAAAAAGAAGGCAAACAGGAAGAGTGAAAAAGTCAAAGACGGGAACCGATGGCTCTGGAAGGCAAATGAAGCAATTAGCTCAATTATGCAGCTCATCAAGCCAGAAGGAGGAGACAGACCTTTGCTCAAGACAACACTACAGCTTTCTAGCTGCTGATGGCTGGATAAAGACTGTGCTTGCACTCCCACAGGATCTCAATGTGACAGTGCATAGTAGCAAATGACAAATACTTTGAGTAGTACTCCTTAGAAAAAGATAATCACAGATACGCTCTTTGACTCTATTTGAATTTGGCAGGATCCTTTAGCCAACACAATTTCTTAAATCTTATATTGCCTTTGTTAAAAAAAAAAAAACAAAAAAAACCAACACACAGATTTTGATGGGCACACAACCAAAAAAATGCAGTAGGAGCTGTGGAAATTATTCATTTACCCGCATTTAGCCTTTTCTTTAGCCTAAATTTAAGTTTTAGCTTTTCCAAGTGTTCCAGGTTACTTCCCAGTTTATTCAGAAGCAGCTGCCAGAAGAACCCCACAGTGTTTAAGAAAGCCATGCCCCATAGATTTCTGTTTGGTCTTATTGTTCTGAGACATCTAACCACTTGCCCTAACCTAAAATGTGGGGTTGAACACACACACACACACACACACACACACACAACCCTCTTCCCTATAGTACCATGGACTGCAACTTCAGTTTCTCTCTCATTTGGTTGTCATGCAAATGACAATGATTGCTCAGCTTTGAGTCGGATGTCAAGAATCCCGAGGTTGTCAGTACGCTGGTGAGAACTATAAAGCAGAACTTATCTACTGACATGTAGCACACTGACTCATCCTATCAACATGACAAGGATTGCTTACAGTGCCATCCTAAGTAGCACAGCCTTCCCATTTATCTAGCTACATTCTGTGCAGCAGTACAAACACAATATTTTGTTTAACATTTCAAGGTTCAAAGACTGCTCCTCATTCATTTTAATGTATACATTAATATGCAAAGGTTAAGAGCTGTTATAAACTGCAGTACTGCATTACCAAAAAAGGGGGGAAATAAATAGCTATTGATAAAGCTTATTTAGCCCAGAATCTCAAAAGTATTTACCAACATTGACTAAGCTTCACAGCTACCATTACAGGTATTTAAATACTAATTGCATTTTACAGGTGGATAAACTGATACCCAAAGGATCTAAGTGACTTGCTTAAAGTCACAATAAAAGTCAGAGGCAGAGCAGGGAATGAAGTCTAGGAGTCCGAGGTCAAAGTCATCTTTTCCAACCATTAGCTTCCATTGCCTTGGAAAAGATCATCCATGCTTGCTTTGATTCAGAGCTTCCTTTGCATGGCAGTCAGTGTCAGATTTTGTCAGAGTGTTGTGTGCGCATCTGAGTTCCTTTTTTTAAGAGGTGGTGAAGGAAAAAACTACAAAATGCAGTTTCTCTCAGTTATCGATTTTAGCCTACACTATAGTTCCCAACTTTTCTAAGGTCAACTCTCCTAAGGCATGAATTACTGAACTTGTTGTTAGCACTAGAGATATACAACTGGGTTTCCAAGGGAAGTTTCTATTAAGGTGTGTGCAGTCATGATTGATTTGTTAGGCTATTATGAAGGGAAGATGACTTGATCAATCTTGGGACAGGCTGTGACTTAGCTCTGTCAGTAGGGCACCTCAAGGTTGTCATAAGCCAAGGTTATCTTGAAGTAGACAGTTGCTCTGTGACCATTGCTTATCTTGTGTTTGCTGGGTTAAGATGGCACTTTCCAAGTAAAGTCCTTAAGAAAACTGTTTTTTTTCTGTCCATTTAAATAGATCAGTTGTTCTCAACTTTTTCTACATAGTGATCCTGTTCGTAGCCACCAGGTTGAAGACCCATGGAATACATGTATGACTCTCCTGAGGTAACCTTACTCCCTTCAATATTCAACTGAGAAGATTAGCAGAACAGATAACAATGAATTAGCCTTGCATTATTTCAGTATGGTTGTTAAAAGCTTCTTTACCATATGCACTACAACCAGGGCTGTTCTAACTATTAGAGTGGTTCTAACCATTAGGGCTGCTGACAGAAATGCCATCCAAAGTGCGGGGGCGGCGCTCATCTCTGGGATCCTGGAAGAGGTAGGGCCTTGGGAAGAAGGGGCAGGGTTAGGAGGCTAGCCCCAACCAGCCCTTCAAGCACTTTCCAGCTCACACCGCCCAGGGCTGTAGCAGTGATTCAAACGTCCCAGGACTTCGACCAGTGCTGCCGCTCTATGAGCACTGATGGTAGCTAGGATTTTTTAACCCATTTAAATCACTTGGCCCCAGGGCAGCAGCTCCTCCTTCCCCCATGCATCAGCAGCCCTGATTACAATCAGAGCTTCCCCCACAAATTTCTCAATATTTTTTCATTAATGTCACTAATTTTAGAGCCCAGTTTCTCTCAATGGAACCTACCTGATATCTACACATTTGTTGTATCTAGCTATGTGCAGATAGATACATTAGTTTGTCTCTTTGTTCCTAGATGGTTCCTGTACAGTTGGGTCCAGGAGCTACAATTCCCAGGATGCGCAAGACAGTCAAGAGGAGGGCATGCAGGGGAGAGAGAGAAAGAGAAACAGGAATAAGAATGGGAGCTCTGAAAGAGTGCAAAGGAGAATAAGCCTTATCTTTGCTTCCCTCCAACTTTCCCTCAAAGTTCAGGTACAAAAACAATCAATTATGGAAAACAATCTCAAAATGAGATTACAGGGCACTATGTACACACTAGTGAAAATAATTACTCTCTCATTTCAAGCTGTCACCTTTATATTTTATTTGTTATGAACCTCATCCTCAAATGAGGGCTTCCACATAGAAATAGGATAGGGTCACATTTTCTGGGTCTGAAGAGTTGTCAATTTCCCTGAGAAACGAGGCAATGGGGTTACTAAATTGCGGAAGGATAACAAATGTAACAAGACACTTTACCACAGAATACATCTGCAGAAAGGGCTACTTTTCATGGTATTGCAAGTGCTGATTGATCATTGGGGACATTTCACCAACATCAGTGTCAGCTGATCGGGTAAGGTGCATAACAAGCACATCTTTAACAACACATGGTTGTTCAGAAAGCTGAGGTCAGTGACTTTCTTTCTAGACATTAGAAAAGGTTCAAAAAAGGGTAACAAAATTAGGGGTTTGGAACAGGGAGAGAGATTAAAAAGACTTCGTCTCCTCTTTTCTAAGCTGAAAAGTCCGGGGGGAATGGGAGGAGATATGATAGAGGGCTATAAAATCATGACTGGTGTCGAAGTAGTGAATAAGGAAAAGTTATTTACTTATTCCCACAATATAAGAACAAGGAGTCACCAATGAAATTAATAGGCAGCAGGTTTAAATAAAATAAAAGAAAGTTTTTCTTCACTCAGAGCACAGTCAACCTGTGGAACTCATTGCCAGAGGATGTTGTGAAGACCAGGACTTTAACAGGGTTCAAAAAAGAGCTAGATAGATTCATGGAAGTTAGATGCATCAATGGTTATTAGCCAGGATGCATAGGAATAGTGTCCCTAGCCCTGTTTCTCTGGAAATGGGTGACAGGACAGGGATCACGTGAGGATTACCCTGTTGTTCCCTCCCTCTGGGGCATCTGGTATTGGTCACTATCAGCAGACAGGATACTGGGTAGGTGGACCTTTGGTCTGACCCAGTATGGCCGCTCTTATGTTCTTATGTAGACAGACTATCATTGGGGACGCTGAAATGCCAAAAGTGATCCTGGGAGATCCAGCTTGGCATTGCTCTTTTGCATCTCATAATGTGTGCAATGAGTGAAATGATGCAGTATTACAAATAATGTTAATATTATTCGTGAACGTTGTCAGCCCCAGTCAGTATGTTGTGAATTATGTTTCCAAACCCAGACTTTTATTCCATACCAAGGCACCCAGACGTTTTAAAACTGCATTAAAAACCACATTACCTCTGAAAAGGTGAAAACAGTCATTCCCATTTCATACACACATGCACTTACTGTGTCTTTCACAAGTCAGTGTATATGCAGCTGCAATAGCCTATGTTCCTCCCCAAGGGGTTGAAGTATGACAGTGGCCCTCATGCCAGATAGAATGTGGGGAGGGGAAGTGTAGTGAGGCCCTGGACTGCTGTTCTCTTATCTGAATGAGCCACTGCACTAGTTTGGGGTGGGCGCAGACCCTTAAGGCCGCATTTCCAGTTGCAAAAGATACAATGCACAGAGATCCTGTTGTGAGTACTGTGATATACTATACCGGGGTCAGCCACCTTTCAGAAGTAGCATGCCGAGATTTAACATTCATTTCTATTTACGGGTCTGCATGCTGTTAATACTTTTTAAAGTTAATACTAGTCTTTCCCCCACCTAACTCTGCCCAATCTGCTCCTCCCAGACCAGGCAGGGTCTGGGATAAAATACTGCTTCTCAAAGCAGCAGGCACCAGCAGTTTGTCTTGTCCTAACTCCCAGCTAAAGCACAAACAAATTATCCACACCTCCCCCCACCTCACAGCATAGACAAACTACTTCCTAGTCTCCACCTCACCCCTCCAACACCCCTCACCCCCCTTTCCCACACCTACCCCATGCAGTCAGCTCCTTACCACCCCGTTCCCAGGAGGCTTGAGAGTGCTGAGTTTGTCTGTCTCTCCTGCACACAAAGGATTCTCCGAAGTCCCCTCCCCTCTAGCTTCCCTTCTAATTACCCACTGGCTTCCTCACTCTAGCACACTTATTCTTTCCTTATCTTGCTTTTTATTATCTTCTATGGGATCTGCGCCATTTTAAGCATGGAGCATCTCTGTTTAGCTGCTTGCTCAGCAAGACAACACCTTGACCCCACCAATCAGCTGAACTCCCTGCCTGTGTGGGAGCTTTGAACTTCTGAGCAGAGCTCAGAAAACAGCTGTGTGGTCATGCAGCCACACAGCTTAAAGGGAACTATGGTCCTATGCCACTGGTCCCCTCAGCTTGCTGTCCCTCCCTGCCACCGGCTCCTTCAGCGCCACTGCTGGCTAGGCTACACAGCTGTCCCAGCTCTCCCTTCCCCAGACAGACTGCTCTTGCTCCCACAGTCTCTCCTCAGCCTTCCCTCCCAATATCACCTTTGTCTCTCTGTGACTACCCCTCAGAGTTTCCCTCCACTGCACCCCTACTCCTATCTGTCCCATAAGTCTCCCCTGAATCCCCCAAACTCTTTTCAATGCCTCCTGCCCCCACCTCACACATCCCTGTTCCCCCTCACACCTGTTATTTGCCCCCACCCCTCTTCAGCCCCCTCCTGGCCCCCCAGGGCTGGCTTCCCCTGCCTCATACATGCTGAGAGATGGTGGCGGCTTCCTAAGGTCCAGGGCAAGGACCACAACTAGTTGCTCAAGGAGCAGCCCGGAGTCAAACCCTCCTCTGCAGCCTCAGGGCACTGCTGCTGGGTCCTAGGCCTGACATGCAACCCTGGTTCCCAGAGCCCCTGCTCCTGGGTCCTAGTGCGACACGCACTGTGCTGCAGTGTGCTGTGGCCCGGAAGCCAGTGGTTTGCAGCCTGGCTCTTGTCCATGGATCAGTTGGGAACCACTGCCTTGAGGGAAGCACCATGTAATCCCCATATTCCTCATTCACATATAGTTGTGATACTGCTTCTAAAGCATACCACGAGAGTTATCAGGGGAAAAGTTATGAACTTTATGAAAGTTATTTGTTCCCAGCAGTGGTTTTTTTGTTTTTTTAAAAAAGGTGCCAGTACTCCAGGGGAACAGTTGTTGAACAAAAAGGGCACTGCCCTTTTAAGAGACGCAGCCCCTTTAAAACAAGCAGCCAAGCCAACTGTCGGACATTTGCATACAGAGGTGCCAGTACGCTCCATTCTTTCCAGGTAAGCCAAACAAAAGCACTGGTTCCCAGGAGAACCAGGGGTCACCAAATGAAATTAATAATTAGTTTAAAATAAACAAAAGGAAGTTTTTCTTCACACAATGCACGGTCGGCCCTTGGAACTGCTTGCCAGAGGAGGTTGTGAAGAGCAGGACTTTATCTAGTTCTTTCTTGAACCCTGTTGAAGTCATGGAGGATAAGTCCATCAATACTTATTATCCAAGATGGGAAGGAACGGTGTCTCTAGCCTCTCTTGGAAGCTGGGAATGGGTGACAGGAGAGGGATCACTTGATGATTCCCTATTCTGTTCACTCTCTCTGGGGCATCTGGCATTGGCCATTGTTGGCAGACAGGTTACTGGGCTAGATAAACCTTTGTTCTAACCCTGTATGGCCATTCTTATGTTCTTAACTGCTGAGATCCATTGTTCTCTCTCAGTACATCTTTAGTGTTTATGAAGTTATGAGAGTGTGTGTGTGGTTGGCAGCAAAACACACTGTAAATTGGAGAATCAGCCAGATATTAGCTCAACAGCAAGGAAAGCAATAATGCTCAGGTGAGTGTCAAACAGCTATCCAGCCAAGGAGCTTCAATTCAATGATTCACTTGCATAAGACCACACCAGGGGAACTGCTCACTGTTGCCTGGGGACTTAGCAATGCTCACCAGACATGTTTGGATTCTCCAATCACATGGACTAAGGGCATAAAAGAGAACACAAGGCCTATGCTTTGCCTTTCTACCGCTGCCGCAAGCAATAAGGAAATGGAGAAATTCCAAAAAGAGGAGACTGGCCCAGATTTAAGGGACAAAACTGTGTAGCACTAACTGTACTACCCAGTGGGGTGAGAAAAAACTTCTTAAACTGGTGTAGCCAGACATGAACTCCATCTTGGTTTACCCCCCCCCCCCAAGAGAGCAAGAGAAAGGCAGTCAGCCTTTGATGCCCTGGGAACGCAGGTGTGCTGCCTGTCCCTGACTCTACCATAAACAGAAACCAGACAGTAAATGGGCTAGCTGACGACTCGGGACCTCTCGTCACTCTGATGGCTAGTACCAGTAATTGACATGCCTGCACTGTCCCAGGAGAGGAATCTTCTCCCATCACATACCAGAGGTGCCCATTGTCTGCATTTTCAAAGGTGTGAATTATGCTTTGCACCCTTCGTGGGAAACTTGGCATTCAAAGCCATTTTTCCTAATTGGCCACTTGAGACCAGGAAGAAGCCTACGTGACCCAAGGGGTATAAAGAGGGGTTCAGTAGCTCACCCCATTTGAGCTCCAATCATCTACACCTGCTGGCAAGTATTGTCTCCCGAGGTCTGTGAGACGCCCAACCTCGCCCTACTTCTTTCTCTCAATCCCTCGGGAAGACGCTGGCCACGCCAAGTCTGGAACGCAGGGGTGAGAATATATACCTGCTAGGTGTCTATTTTGCATGCATTTAATAAGAGCTTAGAGAACCAAAAGGGTTTCATGGTACCTGTAAGTGACTTATTAGTGTAATTTCTGTCCTGTCTTTTGTAGTGGCTGTGTTATCTGTAACACAGCAGTAGCATTTAACAACTAAGTTTACCCTGTAACAATAAAATAGTAACTGTTTAAGCTTTAACCTGACTCCTTCAGTTGCTGTAACAGAACCAAGCACAATTTAAAAGAACTTCAGCTGATCATAAGGGACAGATATAGGGAGAGCTTGGGCATTTTGGATCGTGTCGCTTCCAGGGGGCAGATCCGTTGGGGCATCTCTCAGCCTCCCCAGGCTGCCCGCTGCAAAGGGGTCCTGTATCCTAGCAGCTAAAATCTGAGGTGTAATAAGCTCTTCCTATAAACTCGGGGCATCTGAGAGCCTGTTGGCTGCCCTCTGCGACGGGACCCCGGTCCTATCAGTAAAGTCACAGATGTTCAACTCTTTTTCGGGGCGCCCTCCAGCCTCCTAGGCTGCCCACTGAGACGAGACCCCGGTCTGAGCAGTTGAAGACTTGGGTGTAACACACACGCACACACTGCCCTGACCGTCGGCTGACAACTAGACTAGGCAACATCGAATAGGGTTGAGAGTTCAGCCTGTATGCTTATATTATATTTTCTTTTGGTAACAACCCTGACTTTCCTCTATCACTTAAATGCTATCTTTTGTCATCATTTTACTGTTTGTCTTTACCAGTGAGTTTGTCCGAAATGTCTAGTAAACTGCCCAAGTTCACAAAGACCAATATAGTTCCATTGATGAAGTGGTGAACTGATTAATACAATTGCATGGCTTATCTTGAGTAGTGCAAGGCTGGGAGTTGGGGGATTTGACTAGTGCCTTTTTCTGCGTGGTTCTGGGAGCATTCATGCAATCTAGTTGGGTATGGGGCTCCACATGCAGTTGTTCTGAGTGATGACAGTGTCTGTCACTAGCACAGCATTATGAGTGACATCTTAGGCTGGAGAGTTACGGGGGCACAGGAGGTTCTATACTTCCAGACTGCACCCCAGGGATCCAAATGTATTCATGAGATAAATGGAAGCACAGTGTACTGAACTCACTCCTTTTCATCCACAAAAATTGCAAGCCCTACATTCTCAGTTCTCCTTAGGAAAATGAAAACTAGGGCAAATTACAAAAGGATGAATGTAAACTAACACCAGAAGCACACGCAGACAAAATTAGAAAGGCAAAGGTGCAAAATGAGATTAAACTAGCTAGAGGTATTAAGACTAACAAAATACTTTACAAATGCATTAGAAACAAGGTGAAGACCAAGGACAAGATAGGCCCATTATTCAGTGAGGGGAGAAAGACAAGAACAGAAAATGTGGACGTTGCAGAAATACTAAATGACTTTTATTTCAGTTTTCACACAAAAAAATTGTAGCAATTGGATTTCTCACATAGTAAAGGCCAATGAAAATGAGGTAGGATCTGAGGTTAAAAAGAGAAAGAACAAGTTAAACATTGCTTAGACATTTCAAATGTTTTCAAGTCAGCAAGGCCTGATTAAATACATCCTAGAATACTCACGGAGCTGACTGAGAAAATATCTGAGCCATTAGCAGTTATCTTTGAAAACTCATGGAAGACAGGAAGATCCCAAAGGACTGGAAAAGGGAAATATACTGCCAATCTATAAAAAGGGGAATAAGGACAACCTGGGGAATTACAGTACAGTCAGCTTAATCTTAGTACCCAAAAAGATAATGGAGCAAATAATCAAGCAATCCATTTACAAACACCCAAAAGATAATAAAGTGATAAGTAGCAGTCAACATGGATTTGTCAAGAACAAATTACATCAAACCAACCTAGCCTTCTTTAATGAGGTAATAAGGCTTACAGATAGGGAGGAAGGAGCAGACCAGGAAAGTTTTTAATATGGTCTCACACGACCTTCTCATAAATCAACTGTAAATAACTCTAGAAACTCTGGATGGAGCAATTAAAAAGTGGGTGCATAACAGGTTAGGAAACCATTCCCAGAGAATAGTTATCAGTGGATCACAGTCTCACTGGACAGGCACATAATGTAGGGTCCTATTGGGATCAGTCCTAGTTCTATTTCTGTTCAAATCTTCAACAATGATTTAGATAATGGAACAGAATGCACGCACAAAGTTTGTGGATGATACCAAGCTGGGAGGGGTACAAGCACTTTGGAGAACAGAATTAAAATTCAAAATGACCTGGACAAACTGGAGAAATGGTCTTTGAAATAAATAGGATAAAATTCAGTAAGGACAAATGCAAACTACTGTTAGGAATGAAAAATCAATTGCAATTATGCAAAATGGGAAATGACTGCATATTTATTGTAATTAATTTTAAGCAGTCAAGTATTATTTTACATTGCATCTGCGTGCACACAATACACGTCATTGTAACAGATTGTTTTATTATCCCCTCCTCCCAGTAGTATTCAAGAACTGCAAAATATAACCAAAAATATAGGCAGCGCTTTCTTGACAAAAAACATTAATGACATCACACGATGGGGCAGCAGGCTCTTAACCCTCATGTCAGCAGCGTCCAGGGGGAAAAAAATGCAACTGTGACGTGCATGCGTACATAAATGAATGACAGCATTTATGGATCCTAAGCTGACAGAGCTGGGGTAGTCAGGTGGACTTTATCAGAAGAATAAAGATCGTGAATTCTTGAATTGTAATGCCAACATAATAAGGAGCTCTTCAAATGTACAAGATGCAGATATTAAGGTAATAAATATAAATCAATAGTGCATGTCAAAATCAAGGATGTAGCTTCCTTTTTGGAGTCCTTGAACTCTTATTTTCCTTGCTTTCTATGCATGAGAAAACTCCAAGAAGAATAAAGCGTCCAGGGCTCAGCATGGCTGGGCGGCAGCAGGCCCCTGCGTGCACACACTGGCTGGGAGAAGCAGATAGCAACTCTACCTTTGTTGGTTCTTTCACTACATCTTCTAGCATAAGTAATAAAAATATAATAAAAAAAGAGCTGTGTCCTGCTCTTTTGGAAGTCCTGTTCCTGCAATGTCAAAGCAAACTGTGTACTCAGCAAAGGTTTCTTCCCTGCACCAGGCTCACCTGGGCTAGACAGTAGGGACTGGCTGGACTCCAGAGAAGTCAAAGACAGATCCTGGCTTGCTACACGACTGAATCCTCTAGTTGCCTGTCCTCCCCACTGTTTACAGTGAGGATCCGCGAGGATGTTTCCCCAGAGTATCCATGATGTCCTTGGGGATGGCAGTGATGTCTCTGCCGAGAATGACATGCAGCTCCTTTTGAAAGTGGCAGGTCTCTGGCTCCACACTAGAGTGATTGTTGGTCTTCCTTGCCTTCTGGTACACCTGCTGCAGACTTTTGGCTTTCACATGGCACTGATTCTGGTCCCTCTTGTAGCTTTTTTTCCTCTATACACCAAGTGATGGACTTGTAGATGTTCATGTTTTTAGAGCTGGATCAGAGCTGTGCCAGCAGAGCCTCTTCTTTCTATAGATCCAGGAGATGCATCATTTCCTGAGCAGTACAGGCAAGAGCACACCTGCAGCATGTAGTCAACATGGCCAGCTGGGCACTTGTTAGGGGCGCTCTCCAAGCTGGCTAATCTGGAAATTGAATTTTAAAAAATTATGGGGCTTTTAGGGAAGGTGTATGTAACTGGCCGCTGAGTGGCAGAGGTCAAAATGTTAACAGAGCAGTCAACAGGGGGCATTGTGGGACATACCCTGGAAGCCACTAAAACCACTATAAGTAACAGTGACTACACTGACTGTGTCATCTTAAATAATTTCACCTCTATGAATGGCGTAATAAGTCAGTGTAGTGTATATTAGTATAGATACTTACAAAGTTAGGTTGAGATAAGCTACCTTGTGTCAGACTAACTGCAGTGTAGAACAGGCTAAGACTGTAGCCACTTACTCAGCTTGGCAGTGGAAGTACAAGTGGGTGGCAACTCTAAAATCCAGGACTCTCTGGTCTGGCAACTGGACCATTGATATTGATGGACAAGAGTCTCAGCTGGCCAGGTTCAGGGACTGGACTGGTGGTGGGGAGCGCAGCCCCCGTGGTAGCAGGTATGGTGTGGTGGGTACAACAGCACCTGGGATGGAGGCAGCGGGGGCTGGCAGCACAGTCCTAGCTGTGCCAACACAGCAGAGAGCGTAGTCATTCCTGGGCCAGAGGTAGAGGGCCAGTGCCCAGGAACACAGCCTGGACAAGAGCCTAGGAGTGCAGCCTGAGCCAGCGGTAAGAGCACGACTCAGCTGGAAACAGTACTGTGGGGAGTGTAGTCCCAGGCCCGGACAGGAAGAGTAGCCCCAGAAGGGCTGTGGGCCTACAGCAGGTAGCCTTAACCTCCCCAGTCCAGAAAATTCTGTTGTTCAGGATCGCTAAGGTTCCAGGGGTGCAAGATGAGCAAGGTCCCACTTGTACAATAATTATCTCCCTGCATTTTACAGTACAAGTCAGTTCAAGCCAATCAAATCCTCTCTTTAGAACTATATCTAAAGATATATAAAGTAAGATAAATAAACTCAGCTAAAGATAATTTGTTTAGAAAGCTCAAATTTTAGGTGAACAATTTGAGCTCTTGCATCTGAGAGGTCTTAACATTGACTTTTCTGACAACTGTTGTGCCAACAGGTTTACTCTCCACTGGTTGGGGCTGACACAATTATGGTGCATTGAAAGAATACCATGTTCCTGCACGGTATCTGCACCTCTGGGTACTCTATGGGAAGTAACAAAAACCATGGCTCCACTCAATAGCACTGTCAGCTTTCCTCCTGATAACAATCACTTATAATATGTAGAAACAAAAGCATGCTGCAAAGCGTAAAATTTAAAGACTACATGATGTGCAGTAAGAGACCTGTATTTAGAACTTCCCCCCCCTCTATTAAATGTTACCCATTCACACTCTGCTGCAGATTTGCATTCTTTTAAATTCTAAGATGGAATGATCTGAAAGGTTTCCAGTCATGGAGAGATAGTTGAAAAAATTAAACACACTAAAATGGGTTAAGCAAAAATTTCAGTGTCAGATTTCCAAACTCCGCTTCAAAATTCTTACTTTCTTGGGGTATGTCTACACTACCTCCCTAGTTCGAACTACGGGGGGTAATGTAGTCATACGGAGTTGCAAATGAAGCCCGGGATTTGAATTTCCCAGGCTTCATTTGCATAAAGCCGGCCGGCGCCATTTTTAAATGCCGGCTAGGATGGACCCCGTGCCGCGCGGCTACACGCAGCACGGACTAGCTAGTTCGGATTAGGCTTCCTATCCGAACTAGCTGTACGCCTCGTGGAAGCCTAATCCGAACAAGCTAGTCCATGCCGCATGTGGGGTCCGACCTAGCCAGCATTTAAAAATGGCGCCGGCCGGCTTTATGCAAATGAAGCTCGGGAAATTCAAATCCCAGGCTTCATTTGCAACTCCGTATGACTACATTACCCCCCCTAGTCTGCTTAAATTTAAGATCGAATTTACCATCCCAATAAGTAAAAATGTCACAGGAACTATTGAACATGACTGTCATATTTTACAACAGAAGCAAAATATTTCTTCCAGCAGTAGGTGAATATTGTGAAGCCCAGAGTTCATTTTAAGACTGTGTGATGAAATTATCAAATTAGTACTTAACATCCATCTTGGTTAAATATATGTTGCATGCCAAACACACTCAAAATTGGCATTAATTTTAACATTAATCATGCTGCACAGGTATAACACATGAGGAGTGCAATAGCAGCTGTGAGGATTTATAATTGCGCCACTGCCCACTTATTATTCAATTTAATAAAGGGTATGTTGAAAACATTGCAATACACTAACCAGGTTCTAAAATTAGAACAGAGATTTTCAGTGCTGTTTTTTGTACAGAGCCTAGCACAATGGGATAAGTCATGATAGAGATTCCTAAACGCTACAGTAATACAAATATATTATTCTAATGCTTAAATAACTGGAAGGATTTTACAACACACTGGTAAACAGCTATAAGCTATTTGCTTTAAGAACTCATGCTACAAACGTACAGTGTACAAAACCAGCATTTGGGAGGGAAAATGAATAGCTTTACTTAAAGATGGGGCACAGTACAAAGAGAAAAGAGCATTTGTTAAAAAGTAGCTCAAGTGGATGACACCCATTATGTGCTAAAGTTGGCAGTAGAGAATTTTGTAGGCAATGGGAAAGATGGCAGCTGAAACCAAAATGCTGCTTCAGAACACTAAGGGTCAAAATAAAGAGAAGTAGAAGAAAAACTAAAGTTAAAAAGTGGGAGGGGTAGGTAAAAAGGGGGTATGAAGCAAAAAAAAAAAAAGGAACCTGGGTGAGGCGGGAGAACAGTGTCAGAGAAGAGACAAGTAATACAAAGACAAATGTGGAGACACACACAAATGACTGTTTCAGAAACAGAAGGAACACAAATAATGGTTGTGCTCTGCTGGCACACAGCCCACACTCACCATGGGATTTTTATTAGCATGAACACTAGGAGCAACTATCACAAATGTAACATTTGTTTTGGTAAACCAACAGCTTATCATGCAAGAAATGCTGCACCTCAGCTAGCCAAACAAATGTTTTGACATGAAAACAGCAAAACTTTTTCAACAAAGCAAAATTCATAAGAGTAGTTTCTAAGTCTTAAGTGGAAGATGCTAGAGAAGAGCACAAGATTGTTCCCTTTTACTGAGTCCACTTTGTACTTGGGAAATGCCATTCCTAGAGGTTTCACAATTTTGAAATGTTTATATTGACCAAATAGGTCATGTTAGGAACCACTGGATTTGGTAAACCAAAAGTAGGAGGAAAAACTAAAGTTTTGGTGAAATCCCACTGTAGACAAGTCAGATTTCAGTCAGTATTTACAATCTCATTTTAAAACATTATGCAATATGACAGCCTGATGTACTTTAAAATGTTGAGAAGCTGTGGTTAGAGCAGAAGATGGTAGTCAAGATTTCTATGTTTTGGGCTTGGGAGCCGTATTACCCATAGCCAGTTTTTTGTCACAGTCTGCATCCCTAAAATATGTAGTATCTTCTTGGATTTTAAAACTCTTTGGGGAAAGGGATCTTATGTTTGTACAGCTCCCAGCAAAATGAAATTTCAACCCTGATTGGGGCTTCTGGGCACAAATTCAATATAAATACTAATTAGCAAATTATCAGCAAAATACTGGGCTTCTTCAAAAAAAGATTAAATCCAAAGAATTTGGTTTTGATTCAAACAGAGTAAGTTAAACTTTTCTGTCCTATTCAGAAACGTAAACATTCGTATGTAATTTATACAAATGAATGAATTTTTGATTTTATGCAAGGAAAGCAATATTTTGAACATTTAATTAGGTTCCGTATTTTTAATAAGTTGGCTCCCCGTTTGGCTATTAATATATCTTAAACAGAATTGAAGGAGCTTTTGTGGAAGAGTTGTTTAATAATTAGTTCCCCAAAACATTAGATATATAGCTTTTCAGAACTGCCTTTAGAAAAACGTTTCAAAACATTGG
Organism: Pelodiscus sinensis; assembly: GCF_052426305.1. NCBI lineage: Eukaryota > Metazoa > Chordata > Testudines > Trionychidae > Pelodiscus > Pelodiscus sinensis. Next base: position 93,861,294 of record NC_143053.1, read on the forward strand.
TTTAAGAGGGCATATAAGCTAAAACACTTCAACTTCCTTTGGCTGAAAAAACAGCCATAAGTGAGAGGAAAGCCGGGAGGGACCACAATTTGTAAAATTTCATTTCCCTCTTTATATTGTTAGTTGTACTGAATAACTTAAGATAAATAGGCAAAATGTCAATGGAAAGAATGTAATGAGAAATTAAAAATACTGGGATGAGGCATCAGACTGGATGAAGTCACTGTTATGTATGGAAAGCTACCACATAGATTTCCAGAACAAAATAAGCACATTTTATGCACAGAATAAGGAAAGTTATTGGAAATGGCTGGCCCTTCAAAATATTTTGCCCAACCATATACAATGCATCATGACCAAAGAATAAAAGCCAGCAAAATCTTTTCCATTGCTTTATTGTACAAAAAAGGCTTACATTTGACTGCCAAAAAAGAAGCATTATTTTATGAATTCAAGAAGTTAGTACATTATCTTCTGTAACCTTTAGAGAATGCATCCATCGAAGAAAAAATAGAAAACCCTGTCACCTTCAGTGTACTAAGTTCTTTACATGATCAAACAAAAATCCTTTCATTTTATATCACAAGTCTGTCTTGTTTCAAGCTAAAAAGGGATTTTACATATAATAAGAGTATCTGTGTGTTTTCCCCCATCCTAGGCTGACACAGCTGGAAGCACAGCCTGATGAAAAAGCCAGTGCACTTAAAGCTTGGATTTTTATAGGTTAGTACACAACTGGTTATCCTGACAATGCATAAAAGTGACTGACAGAGACATGCCTGTCTATTAACTCTGATCAAACCACCAGAAATTTTTCAGCTTACTGTTACTTCCACACCAGACACTAGTGAGTTTTTTCTCTCAGGGTTCATACAGGTATCATCTCCAGTTCCATTTCTCACTAGATCATTTCTCAACAAATTGTTTGGCTACTATTGTAGCAACAGAAACTAGTGACAAAAGAATATGGAAAATTAAGTCATGTGGTAGTGGTAAAAACTGAATTTTATGCAACAGCATTATGGGGAAAAGGATTTTTTTTTAATCTAGTTTTTTTTCTAAACACAACACAATGGTTAATTAAGTTCCCAAAAATATTTTAACTTTTGACCTTGTACAATATATTCTGACAGACAACTAACTGAAAAGACAGATATCTTAACTAAAATGTCCAAAAGGAAATAAAAAGGAAGAACAACAAATAATGGACAAAGCAGCACCTTCTTCCTCACTGCTCAGACTCTCATTCTGTTTATATGTACTAGCACTGAAAGTTATTGAGAGTTTAAGTGGCCTGCCATTAAGGTATGTCTAGACTACATTGTATTATCGAAAAAACCTGCCCTTTTTCGAAAAAAGTTCACCTGTGTCCACACTACAATTGCATTCTTTCGAAATTAAATCGAAAGAACACAGGGGTTTTTTGACATTGGTAAACCTCAAATTACGAGGAACAATGCCTTTTTTGAAAGAGCTCTTTCAAAAAAAGTGTGTGAGCACACAGAACAGGGACATTTTTCGAAAGAAGAGGCAACTAAAAAAAGCACAGGTGTTCTGGTGGCCATTCTGTGAATAGTAATCAGGGCTCTCTTTCGAGAGAGCGTCCATGCAGTCCAGATGCTCTCTTTCGAAGAAGCAGATTCAATTTTTACAATCCAGTTTTGAGGTGTGGATGCTCTTTCGAAATAAGCTTTTTCAAAAGCGCTCTTTCGAAGAAGCTTCTTTCGAAAGAAGCTTGCAGTCTAAACGTACCCAAAGTGGAGTGTTCTGTAATGCAACAACTGCACCTACACTATGTTTAAAGAAGTTCTGAAACAAAGTATTAAGTAACTACAAGTTCTTCAAACAGAAGACAACTAAGACTAAAAGTTCTGAAAAAAGTCTTCCACAACTTAAAAAAGTGTTAAAAATAACTAAATTTTCTATTTACAACTCAACTACCCAAATTTAAAATCTATATTTCTATTTATTATAAATGGAGAAAATTCACAAAGGGGAGTCCAAAAAAACCATACTGTACACCTATTTTGTATTTGGTTAGTAAAAGTACTCATGATTCTTTCTTCTTCAGGAAGATATTCATGTCAAGCAGGGACAGGAGGAGAATCTCTTTTCTACAGAAAATGAAAATACAGGATTCTAAAGTTGTCAGGGACTACAGCGCCAAGAAAATCAAAAAGCTTTCTGAAAATAATATCTTAATCTCCATGATGTACTCAGCATCCACCCTTTCACTGTAAAGCATCTCTAGACAGGCATTTAGTTTCTTGAGTTCTGCACTTCAGCTTCTGTACATAGCCAGATGTTACTAAAACTATTTGAAAAGAACTACTAATTTTCTTTCACAAAAGGGAAAAGAATGCAGCTGCTGCTGCCTCAAGTAAGTTGAATTTACCTGCATATTAAGTCCAACACAAAATCTTTCATTTAAGATTATCCATATTCATATTTAGAAATATTTATCTTAATTCAGTGTTATAGCATGTAACATACTAAATGATTAAGCTGCCTTATACAGAAAACATTACTATCTGTATTATATTGTAAGGTGTCATTTAAAAATATCACAGCTCATGCCTCACTATCCAACTGAATCTTCTACAGCTCCAGTACTGAAAGAGGAGCATTAATTTGGTTGCTATGGTAATCTCCATGGCATCAATGCTAGCCAAAGAATCAAAGGTAGTTCTGTATCTTATCCCTGGAGATTTCAACCCTGGAGAAAATTTAGCCTCTTTCAGTGTCATGGAGTTATTTTCATGATTAAATAGCTAACAAAAATGCATTCCACTGACGAATATCCCTCTTTCTATCAGCGCTAACAATGGCTCCACTAGCTTCCTTTCCAGTTTGTAACTTAGTAGTCAAAAACTATCAACATCAAATCAATCCTTGCTTAATAATGTGTTGAAATAAAATGTTTCTGTTAAAATAAGTCACAATTTGCACTTAAGATTATGAATCATAAATAAACTATTCCAAAAAAGTTTTGAAAAGGTATTTGGTATCATTATAGATCTATCTGTGGGAATTAGCTGTCTAGGGATGCTTATATTTATTCTTCCACCATAAACATGCATCCAGACTGTAGATAATTCACAACTGGGGTACAGATCTAAACTACATCCCTCTTTTGAAAAAGGGATATAAATTAGATGCATCAAAATTGTAAATGAAGCTGGGATTTGAATTTCCTGCCCTTCATTTACATAATGGCATCCGTGGGTTTTTTTTTCAAAAAGCGGCTTTTTGGGGAAAAAAAACCGCAGTCAAGACAGGGATCATTGGACAGAAATGTCCCATTTCGAAAGATCCTGTAAACCTCATTTTTTGAGGGTTACAGGATCTTTCGGAACAAGGCATTTCTGTCGAACAATCTCCATCTTGACCACATTTTTTTTCTCGAAAATCTGTTTTTCGAAAAAAGCTGCGGCACCATTATGTAAATGAAGCACAGGAAATTCAAATGCCGGCTTCATTTACAATTTCGATACATCTAATTTACATCCCTTTATCGAGAAAGGGAAGTAGTTTAGATGTACCCTAGGAAAATAATAATCTGTTTCCAATCAAGGACTGATTTTTCCATGACAAAACTTCTGTACAAACAGTCCCCAAACAATTTTTACTTGTTTATAAAATATTACTTAGTAAGGAACTATTTTAATAAATAACTCTCTATCAGGTCTTGCATTTAACACATCTTCTGTGGAAAACTGCAAGTAATTGATTTTAGAACGTCCATATAACAAAGCATTTATGCAATTAACACCACAATCTTCAACTTTAAAATGTAAAAAGTGGTATTTCTTTCAAAATAACGTACAGTATCTAAAACAAAAATGTCTTTATGGAAGCTTAAGCGTTCCTAGCCATTATAATTTCTAAGAGTCTGTAAGATTTATATATTTCATTCTATGCTTTTCTGCAATTTTTGCACTTCCATTCCTATAAAAAGATCCTGATATAGGTCAGACACAACGTTAAAAGATTATCACATGTAACAAGGGATATAGCATATTTTACCTGATTGTTGCCTGTGAACAAACATGTTGGGAACACTAATCTTCAGAGACAACAGTCAGAATAATGCATGCAAATTTCCCAATTTGATTGGTTTCCGATACAATGTTAATTAAGAAAGCTTTCAGGTCCCCACTCTTTCACCTGACCCTGTATTTCATAACATTTGAATACATGCAAGTCAAAACTAGCAAAATACAGACAAAAGGTCCTCTTCTGTGAAGATCATCATTAAATGACTGACTTCAATAAATAAGGCTATTTGAAAATTATACAATCCTTTAAACTAGGCAACTTAGTCTTCTTTTTTATCAAGTATATTTTTCTGTCCATGTTCTTCATCTGAAAGTTCTGCAGATTTTTCTTTTTTTTCCTGTTCTTGTTCTTCCTCACTACCTTCATCTGTAAGCTCCCTATCTCCAGTTTCCTTTTTAGACGTTTCAATTTCCTCTATACCTCCATCTGTGTCAGCTGTGTAGATTCCATAACACATGATGCTGATGACACCCAGTGGTAGACCAAAGAGAAAGCAGCCCAGAAGTGGAGAACTCTTGAATACAGACTGTTGAAATACAATTTGAAGTCAAAAGCACTTTAGAGGCTATTTAAGATACCTTGTAGCATTTCTTACAATTTTCACTATATTTCTGAACAGCCTATAATTCTTTCTAAACGCACTAATCCATTTTCTTGGGGAAGGTGAGACATTTCTTGAGCCATCATGCCAATGCTGTTTTTAACATGTGAAAAATCTTTGAACGTGAAGAAAAATAGTTTCACTAGGGAAACTGAAAAGTACTATGGGGCAACTATATATTTTATAATTGGAAAATAGGTGAGAGAACTGTTGAGTTTAATATTGCAAATTTAACATCACAATGCAGTTGAAATGTGCTGGAGGTAGCAACAATACTAAAGATACCTGACATTAAATGACCCTATTTTCATTTAATTATAACTTTGTCAAACTTTACTATTTGGGGCTGAAATTTTCAATGCAAGGTGCATGCTTTAGGCTGATTTATATTATATATTACATACATACACACACACACAAAATCAGTTTGAGATGGACACTTGACATATTATATAAACAGAAATTTCATCCAAAACAGTTCAGCCATTTCTGAGAATGAGAAAATAACATTTTTTATGTTAAAATAATTCTGGCAATCTTTTCTTTGGAAAGTTTTCATGCCCTAGGCTTTATAACAGAATCTTAACATTGGGCAAGGGGTGTGTGCATAGATGACCTTTTAATATCCTGTTGAAAATCTGGCCACATTTGGCCAGTGTAAGCCCACCTCAGCACAATCTCAAGAGAGACTTGCTAGAATTTAACAACTAAAATCTCAAAAATTCTATCCTCACTAATCATGTGCGAACATGCTCAAACTTGGTTTTTTTTGCAATGTTGGAAGTTACACAGTAAATGAGGCAGGGTACACAAGGAAGAGGAAAATACAGTCTCATGGTTTGGTCTGTTGAACATTGGTCTTGAGAACTGGATTCTATCCCTGCCTTTGACATAGACTTCCTGTTTTATGTTGGGCAAGTCACTTAAACCAGTCTTTCATGAGTGGATATTAATTGTTTCTTATTTCAGGCATCACTTGACTTCAGATGTTTGGTAAGATCTGAAGAAATGCAGAGTACTGTAAGCTGCAATGGAACTTGGTGGGAGCTGAGTAGATGAACTGCTATATAAACTGGGATACTCTGAAAATCAGGTTGTCTTAAATCTGGCACCCAAAACTGGCAGATAATTTCTACCTTAACCTCTGTGCCCCTTAATCTCTCTGTGCCACAGTTCTCTGTAAAATGGTAAGGAAAGTTATTTAAGTTAAAAGCCAACATGGAGACAACAAAAATTGCCATACAAAAGTGTAGTCTTGAAATTAGATGAAGGTTTCTAACCATCAGAGGAGTGACATTCTGGAACAACCTTCCGAAAAGAACTGGCAAAAAAACCCAAACTAGGTACAAGACTGAGCTTGATAAGTTTATGGACAGACTGGTATGATGAGACTGCCTATAACAACAAGTGGCACATCTACAGCTATTAGTAAATATGTCCATTATCCAAAGAGGGGATACTAAAGGAAGGCTGCATTACTACTGTGAATTATTTCACAGGTGTCTGGCTGGTGGATCTCACTGACCTGATTGGGGTCTAACTGATAACCATCTTTGGGGTTGGAAAGGAAGCTCCCCTCTCATGTCAGATGGCAAGAGTCCCTGTTGGGTTTTGGCTTTCCTCTGCAGCTTGGACTACAGATCACTAGAGTAACTGGTGGCTTTTCTACATCTTGATCTACATCTTGAAGTCTTTAAATAGTGATTAAAGATATCAATAATTCAGCATTTATGGGTCTATTATAGGAGTGGGTGGATGAAGTTTGGTGACCTACAGGGGTGTTGTGAAGACAAAGTATTTAAAGTTCATGAAACATACACCATAGTGATGAGTATCATAGAAAAGCAAAAATTAATAATTCTGCCATCAGATCATGGTACAAATACTACACAATAAACAAAAACAAGAACACTGAATAACTGATAATTAACTGAGCACAGTCCATGCTATGCAAAGATTCCTGTGTGGGGAAAAAACTTAGTATGTGTGAAAACGGAATTAAAGACATTATCCTGAGGTGTTTGCACAAGGGGGATGAATTAAAGACTCACAGGCAATTTTTATATTGGCATTTCCTAAGTGATGAGTCCTTGATTTTGCAACCTTATTATGTTATTTTAATGTAGTTTGTGTATGGTTTATTATAAGAGCTTCTTATTTGTCTGAGAAAAGGGGGAAATTACTTTACCCAAAACTTTCCATCAATGTGGAAAACCTCAATGCCGCTATAAAAATAAGGGAAACTGTTCCCAGTAAACATACACAACAAATATTCAGCATCTTTTTAAAAAAAAAATAACCTGTAACCTAAAATACCTCTTTAAAATGTCACTGTAGTCCCCCCCCGCCCTCCATTATACCTTAACTGAATTGACAGTAGCATTTTTCAGTGTAGGTAGGTTCCAGAACTGTCAGAAAATGGGTTCCAGAAGTGTCAGAAACAAAGCTTTCGAAGAGCTTTTGAATCCTCCAGTGCTATACCTTTTAACTTGACCTTATTCATTTTAATTGACAAGAAATAAAAAGGAAACTATCCATCATGTGTCTGCAACCAAAAATTCAACATTTCAGTAGTCTGTAAAATTTCAAAACATTTCATAACAATTTACCATTTTTATTTAATAATTTAAGGGTATTCTTTTTTAAAATCCATTGTGTGTGTAATTACTGGGAGTATATTCAGTGATTTTTCAGAAGAGGTATTTTTTACTTTTTTTTGGAAAAAGATATTTAAGTCTTTTTGATCTTGAAAATATGGATGATATTTTATTTTGTATTCAACTGCATGTGGGGTTTTACTTACCACTACAGTAGACTTTGCATCATAAATTATTCTCTTGATTCGTTGAAGAAACCCATCACCCCCTTGTGCCTGAAATGTCAAAAGGAAACAGATATCAAAACAGTCAATACTGTTTAGTTAAATATCATATTAAACTGACCTTTTGTGGGATTTTTTTTTTTTTTTGGTATGCAGACTTTCAACATTCCAGAAGGCTTTACCAGTACCTGATTTTTCCTTGAAAAAGGCTAGCTACTGGGATAGACATTCTTGTACCTCATGAAGCTCAGTCATGTTTCCAGTTCTTCCAAAAGTTATGGTTTCAATAATCTCTTAAAAGACACATTCTCTCTTCACTCACAAGATCATTTTGCTTTAATTGAACAGGGTCAACTGGTACAATGCTAGTACTCACCATCTCTTCTATCATATACAAATATTAATTATTTACCAGTTCAACTAGTTTACCAATACAGAGCCACACGCTTGTTCATTTCCCCGCTGGAAGAATGATTATCATTCATGCTTATAGGCTACATACTTATTTCTTCAAGGATCTAAAGCTTGCATATAAGGTTATAAGTTTTGATGCCCAGATTCCACCTCTGGTTCCTTCCACTATCAGAGTTTCCAAAAGTGACTTTGAAGAAGTGGAAAGGAAGGTAGAGAGCATGAAGCTAGAAGTACCAGTTTAAGAAATAACCTCTTCCTTCCTCTGAGTATTTTGTCAGTGAATTTCACAAGAGTGGCAACTAACACTGACACAACCATTGAACAAGCTGGTTCTGATGACAACTGTTTAAACAGAGATTGGTGTCTGCTCTCCTGAACTCAACATCTGACAGGTACCAACAGAAATTTTTAGAATTCTTCTGTAGGAATGATTTTCTGATGAAAAAGACAGTTTTCATAAAATTGAAATTTTTCACGGAAGTGGAGTTTCTAAGAATTACATATTGTAAAGAAAACAGACTACAATTTTAAATGAACATGATTCAGAAAAATAAAAATGATCTAGAGAGGAGTAGGGGCCACAACTCATTAAATAAACACATGCTTCAAGTTCAGATCTAGGAAGGAACACACAAATTGAAGAGTCACTGCTTTTTTCAAGAGGTATTCAAAGCAGCGACAAGGGCACAAACACAAGCTAAAAATGTGGATATATAATGACTGTACAATAAGGAATTAAAAGTGACAAGATGAAATTTTCTGCTTTTAACTATACAGGGAATAACAGCTATTAAAAAACATTCAGATGAAAGTGGGAAACTTACTTCTGCTGTACCATCCAAGATGTCGTTAATGAACTGAACCAGGTCTTCTGTACTCTCAATGTGTCTATCTGGTAAAAAATACTGTTGGTTGGAAGTGTTCAATACAACAACAGTGGGAATAGTCAGGTCACTGAAAATACAAATAAGAAACTGAGTATTTAACAGGAAGCGCAATATTAAATATTCTGCTGACAAAAGAACAATGCTGACAAAAGGAAAGTAAGTGCCCATCTTCAGATACCCACGTAAGGTCATTTGTACAAAACAAATGGAAAGGGGTGGGGGGGGGGTCTGGTAGGAGGGAGTTTTACTGCAGAATGACTACATGAGAGCAATGAGGGGTCAGAAATGGAGACCTGGGCAGCTATAACCCATTTGGGCTGCCACGGGTAGAGTAAAAATAGCTCTCTACTATGTACTTAAGAGTTAATTTGTGTATGTGTCTGTACGTTTGTCCCCCAAGCTTGGAGGGGTGCATGTGCGCCCAGCTTGGGGGACAGACATACAGACACACAAACAGACAAACTCTCAAATATACTGTAGATAGCTGTTCTTTCTCTACTCGCAGCTTGGCCCGCTGCAGGGGTCATGGATAGAGGCTTCTCACCTGGCCCCAACGTGCTCCGGTGAGAGAAGGCTGGAGTAGTCCTCTCCCACTGGGCAGTCTGCATAATGAAACCCTCATCCCCAAAACAAACTTGTTTTGAATAAATTCTAGTACAATATAAATAAAAGGGGGAAAAGCTTCATTATTTTTAATTCCACAGATTTGGCATGTATTTCATTAATTATGTACCTCCTGAGTTTAGGCGGTACGTGTGTATATGCATCCTCCATATAATGCTACAGCAGATAATCAATTAGCTGAACTCTCATATAGCAGACAGCCTTGTGTTTCCAAAGAGTTATGGCCTCAGGTAAATAAGGCACTTAACTATATGCATAAGTCTTCTCCGTAACTGCAGCATGCAATTTAAGCCCATATGCTCATGATCCTTTGCTTTACCAAGGGAGTTTTCATTTGTCCAGGAGAGCAAGAATTCTGTTAAATTTCTTAATGTGACGCATCAACAATATAATTATATCCAGTGCTTTTTTTGTGATGGTACTGCCAGGTACATTTTGACATATGGATGTTTTGGGTGTGATATAAGTAATTATACAATTCTGAACATTAATCCAAAATGTTATTTAGAAGTTAAAAAGATCAACCCTAAAACACTGCTCTTCCAGCTTTCAAGTGTGATATATATGACAAAAAGTTAAAACTTATTACAAAAATACCAAAAATGATGACATATTGCAAGAGTTTGAAATTTCTCAACTGTCAGAGCCCTGCTGCTCGCATCCCATGATAATTTCTAAATATGGCTTTCCCTAAAGATTGTTCTTCTCCACTGGGTACTCTTTTTGGAGCAACAACTGTAATCAACAACAATCCAGTAACAAAATATAATGTAGTTAGTTGTGCAGGGTGAATAATGGCAAATTATGCCCACACGAGGAATTGTGAAGTAAAAAAACCAAACCAGAACAAAAACAGAATAAAAACAAAGAAGTCCATTTCTACCCAGGTAGCAGTGACAATTCTTGCTACTGTTACATTGAAATATACTTTATTATTTACTATTGTTAACAACGACAGTAACTTCTGTTTATTTTGTCCTCAGCTCCTGGGGGGAGGAGAGGAGATTTTTTAAAAAGTACCTGTTGCTCCCTTCCTCCAACAGGTTCTTAAGATTTCTCAATTAATCCATTACATTTTTTCCTTGAGTTTGTATGTCTCTATTCCAAAGACCTCACATATCAAACAACATTTTGGCAGAGCTGAATTAGACACAAAGTTAGCCAGCCAGGTTGTTGGGAAGCAATTAATATTAAGCAATTTAAGTGTAGGATTGATTGAGATACCTCTACAGCATACATGTAGTACAGGGACTGAAAATATCTTGTCTAAAAACCCTCAATCTTATGTACTGCAGTAAAAAGCTACATTTTATATTATATAAATGCATACAAAGGTATAAATAACCAAATTGGTTCCTATTTTGGCAAAAATTGAGCAATTTAAAAAAATACTCAGTGTGATGTTTTGACTTTCAGCATTAAGCACTTAGAGCTCCCGCTGAAGTCAATGGAAACTCTCAGAGGTGTTGAACACTCACAATCAGCACACTAAGTAGTATTCTTCCTACAAAAAAAAAAAATGTCATCCCAATCTGAAAAGATTCTGACAAAAATCAATCTATCCATTTTTAAAGGAAACGAACTGCTAAACACTGCAATTCCCTAGCTATCATTGTGCAATTCAAGTCAATAAATCTATTCCTAACATCAAGCATGAAAATACTCTAAGAATCTCTCACTCCTGGGAAAAAAGTGATTGTTGAAGCATTATACAAATATGGTATTCTTTGTGAAGCATGTAAAGATGTTTCTCAATGTTTCCACAGCAGTATAAAACAGCAGGTTACTTCTACGAGAAAGTAGTCTCTTACATTTTTATATTGTTTTACAGACATTCAGTTGCTGCCACCTGGTGGAAAACAGAATGGACTAAAAGTAAAGTAGCGTGTACATAAACTTTAAAGAGTTATGTACAACACATAATATTCTTTACAATTTTTAATGTAGCAAAAGGTTGTTTATGCTGTAGACTCACCATTTCGAAATATATATATATTTTGGGATAAAATAAAATCTCAACTGTAATGTAATTATAACAAGTTTCCATGTACTGGAACTTACACAGATAGGACACTTTTACACTGGGCAGCTTACAGCGACTTTGTGTTAATGAAGTTAATTTAATCTCCACCAGGGATCCACTGAGAATTAAGGGTGATCCCATTCCACCATCCCAAATTGCCATTGAGTCTAAAAATGAGATCATGAGGAGCCTTGGCTAACATTGTGCCCCACATTTCAGGAAATGATGGACAATCATTTTTTTCTCCAGAAAAGACAAACATGAAGTTCAAGTTACCTAAAGTATGCCATCAGTTCAGAGAAAAACATTCCATAAATTGGCTCTCATGTTTATACAATCTAATGATCAATGAATGTAAGTAATGTCAATTTAGCTATCTTTCTTGTCAATGTCTAGAATTATTTCTATTATTCACGGTTTCCGTTACACAGAATTTAACATATTTCCCATAGAATACAATTGGTAGTAGTACCAACATGATTTTTAAGTAAGCCTCACCATGCAGTGCTGTCTTAGAAGTTTGTTACCTAATGATCTGCATAAAACCTTATGTATTTGTAGTTCACAGGCAGAAGACGACTTAGAATTCAAGAGTAAAAGTTGGTCAAGGGAAAAATGTTGATACTTCTCTTCTAATAAGTAAAGCTATACATTTTAAATGAGAGAAAATAAAATCTCTTCAAATCTTTTTAGTCTGTCTAGGTGACTAAGAAGCACAGAAGCAGGCTCAACAGATGGATCTTGAAATGAGCTGCAAACTAGTACAAGCACAGATAAGAAAGAATATTCTCGTCAAAGTTTACTTACTCCATTAGTAAGCTATTAATATAGTCGTTACCATCCATATGGCCAAACTGGAAGTTCCTATCAAAAATACAAAGAATCAAGAAGGAAAGCCAACCAATTATACATTAATAAAAATTATACACTAAAGCCTTCAAAAATACTCTTCCTACAATATTTATCTTATAAACTTTGAAAAACTACATAGGGCAACAGCAACTGGTACAATCTTCACATTCAAACTTTCAAAGCAGTCCACACACATTCCCATCTTCAGCTACTACTCCTTGTACCTTTTTTTTGTCTGATACACTTACTACATGTTCACTTGGCTTAAAAAAATTAAGTCTACTGATGGGAGAAAATAACCTATCGCAAGTAAAGGCTACAGCTTTACGTAGAGATCCCGGGAACCATCATGGCAGCAGGATTAGATAGGAAAAAAACGGAGCAATCAAAAATAAAAACTTATTTATAAACACGTTTGGAAGGAGGTCTCTTCTTTCCTAACAGGCTTTTAAAGAAAATCTCAAACTTAACTTTCAGTTGACTGGCAACAATAATCACACTTCTGTTGGAAAACTAATGGATTAATTATAATGAAAGTATTGCCAGAAAAACATTATAGTTATGTTGCATAGTTTGCCCTCTTGAGAGGAGTATACGATTAATTCATTAAAACAGTATTTCTCAATCCGGGAGTTACAAAAGGCAATTATGGGCAATTATAACCTAAAGCAAAGAAAATCTCATACCCCTACACATCATACACCTTTACTCTTCAAGGTGGCGTATTTTGACAACTGCTCAAAAGATACAAACAATAAATTACACCGGCTTATCCTTACATCTTTATGTGAAAGTAAGAGGGGAAAATGTAAGATTTTTTTTTTAATACTTCAAATAAGGTGCTGCCAATCTAAATATGTGAGAAATGCTGCATTAAATGAAGAGCATACAAGACTGCAAATAAAAGCTATGCAACCATAGTATTACATGTACCTGTGAAAATGGTCTCTATAATCTTTGGCGACTTCTTGAATAACAGTCTTTAGCCTATCACAAAAAAGAAAAGAAAAGGAAAGGTTACAACAGTAATGAAGTCTGTATTTGCAAGGTTTAAATAAACCATCATTTCACTCTTTGGATAGGAAGCTAACTACTTAGTAAGGCAAAAGAGCATCTCCCTTCTCTCACTAAGAAAATTCACCATCCTCACAAACTGAATAAAGTACTTTATAAAATGCTATCTTCATTGGACCAGTTATAATTAAATTTATCTCAACTGCCATCAGCAAATGTACCATACCAACTTCCAAAAAAAATCCTAAAAAACTAGCACAAAAAGGACTCAAGAATATAATTATTTTTAACGAATTAGCAACTCAAATGAAAGAGTCATGGCTGCCTAGAGTTATTTGTCCTCAATTTTTTTGGCAAATTAATATCCAGATGGATAAAATGTATTTCTTCAAATGGGTCACTACCACTTTCTTTTAATGGTATGAATGACTAAAATTACTGATCTTTTTTTTAAAATATGTGACTGTCTCAACTTTTTTTTTAAGTAAGCTCTAATTGGCTGACCTCTAGCTTTCTTTTATAATTTTTTTAAATTAAAATTTAGTTATTACTATGATCTAAAAAGCTACACATTTCATTTGCATGAAGACCACAAGATCCTGGACTATGATTAGCCATTTGGAGAACAATGACAACCTTACCTATAGAAATGTAATAATAAATCACTGTACTGCTAAGATACTTCTAATAAAAGGCACTATTTTTAACTGCAGTTGCATCTGCAAAATCCTTGGTTTGCATTTCAGATCTATGTAAGTTAATGCAAAAATTAACCCTTCTAATTTCCTGTGTGTAACTACGGAGCACTATGGTAATGTAATGTAGTCTTTGATCAACAGGGACAAATTCAGGCAAAAATTGACCAAAATAGATTATAAATGTGTCTATTTCACAATCATAGGATTTTAAAATAGTAAAATTTCACGATTCAAATATTTAAATCTGAAATTTCATGGTGGTGTAATTGTAGGTGTCCTGATCTAAAAAGGAATTTTGTGTGAGGATCACAAAGTAATTGCAGAGGGCACTGCAGCACTACTTCCCTTACTTCTGTGTTGCTGTTGGAAGCAGCACTACTTTCAGACTAGGCAGCTGGCTGGAAGTCCAACTCTGAAGACAGAGCCATCTCAACAGCAGCACAGAAGTACAGATGGTGTGGTGGGGCCACTCTTAATCCTTACTCAGCAGCTGTCTCTCTATGAGTACTTGGTATTGCCACCCTTACTTCTGCTGCTGGTGGGCTGCTGTATTCAGAGCTGACCACACAGCCACATTACAACTAGAGATGTTAAATATCGGTTAACTGATTAGTTGATGAACCTCATGAATTCTTATTGGTTAGTCGACAATTCTACAGTTCCTGCAGTGGGGCCAACAGCTAGTGCGCTCCGTCCTCAGGCCTGAAGAGACCCTTGCTACCCCACGCTGCTGCCACTATATCAGAGGCAGCACAGTGGGATGCCAGACAGCAACTGGTCTATGAGGGGAGCCAGCTTAAAAAACAGATCCCCTTGAAAAACTGTCTGCCTGTCTCTGCAGCAGACCGTTGGGGTGGGTCTAAGCTCCCATACCCGAAGTAGGCCAGCTGGCCTGCCCGCCTGGCTCTTAATACACTTTAAATGCAGAGCTGCAGTGGGGTAGGTACTGGACCCAGTGCAAGCAAAGACTGAGCTGGGCTGCTGGTCAGCCTGCTAAAAAATGTACTGGCGAGGGCGAGGGAGATGTGTGTAGTCTATAGCATTAAACCACGGGTCTCCAGATGCCTTCCTCAGAAGGCAGCACAGAAGTAAGGATGAGAATACCGTGACCCTCCTAAAATAAATTTGTGATCTTCCTGCAATGGCTTTTTTCATCACAATTCCCAATTTGAGAAATGTTAGTCTTCTCCACAAAATCTGCATAGTATAAAGTAAAAGCACTCAAAGCCAGATTTCATGGGAGAACATTGGTCTTTGCCACATTTCCCATGTCTGTGAATTTGGCAGGGCCCTAGTCATCAAGTAGTCATAGACTTCAGTAGGGCTGCTAATTGAGCAAGATCTGAAGAATCAGGTCTTAGATTATTTTAGCAAGCTCAGAAAATGTGCACGTACCAATGTTTTCCAGTGAATCTCTAGATTTCTGAACACTTAAAACAGCTTAAAGAATTTGAACTCTCCTTTCTAATCTGAGATAAACTAGTAAAGATAAAACCTGATGCAATTCTAATGTTCAAATCAAAACAAATGCTTTACTTTTCAAAACGTCAATAATACTGTACCTGGTATGTTCAGCTGAAGAGTTTTTGTCATCAATAATCGCAATAGCCACAAGTTTGCCTACAATATGGAATAATATATCTAAATTCATCACTTTGCGATTAAAAGAGAATCTATTAAACTACACTCATGTATCTGTTTTGAACAGATCTGTTCTGAACACTAGTTATACAGTGTCTCTCAAATTGAGGGGTAACAGATTATTTTTCTCAACTGATATTTGACAGAATAAATTTTTATTTGAAAAATGAATATGCATTTTTTCCTATCCTACCTCCCATAATTCAACACCACTGAGCCAATCTAAGCTCCTTAAACACACATCAGTAAACTATCACACACACATATTCACAAGGCTTTTGGAGGGTGAACTACACAATACCAAAACAAAACATTGTTTAGTCTAATCTTGAACTTGTTGTCTACTCAGTTTCACTGAACAATACAGAATTAGCAACACGGTACTGTGTGATTTCAGCTTAAATAAGGTATTAATTCAAAGTCCCTTGAAGACAAAGGAAAGTTTTATACTGACTTCAACGGCTTTGGATTAGTACCTAAAGGAAGGACGAAATTTGATTTAACTCAAACCAAATGTGATTAGGTATTACAATATGTGTACTGCGGTCAACATGATATTTTTTATATACTAAAAGTCAACTGTGAAATACGAGCCTTAACTTTGAATTTCTTTTGGAGGCTCAAAAAAAATCAACCACATTTTTCATCCATTTTGTTTGTGGCTACTGTAAATACTGTAAATAACTTGAAGGTGGGGCCAGCTTACCTGTATCTCCAAGTTCATAAAGTGTAAACCCATCAACATTAAGATATCCTTGGAATCTCTCACGGTTTATCCAAGATGACAGATCACCATCTTCATATTCTACCAAGTGAAAACAATGACAATAATGTAGAGCATTATCACCAGTAGTGCAGTAAGAAATTAGGTTAGGATTGACAGTAAGAGTAGGAATATACATCTTTTTAACTTAATACTCTACCTTCCACTTCCGGAGTTATGGTTTAAAATATTAACAAAAGCGGGGAAAAAAAGTTTGGTGATTTCATATATTTATATAATGTTTAGAAAGGTATTTTATTCAGAAAAATCCAGAGAAAAGTACAAGGAAAGCAACACAGTTCTCGCAAAAAGGAGACTACTGATTATGTGTATTAAATTGTAAATATGGAATTTTCTTCACTCTAATGCTTTCAGCACTTCAGTTGCAAATAAAACTAGCTATTTTTGGCAGCAAGTTCCCTTTCTAGTCTTTGTTCAATAATATTTTCTAAATAACGCATCTACAGGTTGAACCTCTCTAATCCAGGACACTCTCATCCAGAAATATCCAGAGTCTGGAATGATTCTAGTTAGCCACATGTCTATTTTTCATGGGTATGGCCAAGTTTCCTGCAGTCCAAAAAAGTGTGCTTTCAGCCACCAGTCCTAGCTCTCAGTGCTATTATTCAGGTCTAATTTAACCCTAAATGTTCTCTAGCAGCACAGTAAGTAGTTGAAGGGTTGGTAGTGCTGCCAGACAATATTGACCTCCCACGGGCGAGAAAGTTTTCTCATTCGGAACTGGTCAGGTGTCAAGGGTGCTGGACTAGAGAGAGGTTCAACCTGTGTAAGGTATGAAACTCCTCACAAACCACATATCTGGGCAATTTTAGCAAGTTTTATAGTATCACCCAAAGTCATTTTTAATTTAATAATCTAATGACATAGTGATCATATTTGAGCTGGACTTTTAAATATTTTTTGTGGTTTGGTAAAGCAATCAATTTCTATATACCCATCATACCGTTGATTGCAAAAGCCAATAATGATTCAGCAGGTTAACAAAACAGAATAGTTAACATCCTCTAAAACTTAGAAATGAAATAATAGAATAAAGCACTAAGGACATAAAAGGAAACAAAGCTGTTAACCTAAAATTAATTGAAGTACAATAAAATGCCATGTATGCTAGTAGATAGAATAACTATCACATGAAGAACTGAACAGATATTTTGATTCAATCACATAGAATTAATCATATTCGGAAACTCGAACATCAACTATTAAGAAGTTAACACTTTTTTATGTGACTAATCAAACACCTGCTATCGCACAAAGGGTACAGCTCACTTGAGATGTTTAGAATAGGCCATTACTGAATTAAAGTACACTTCATTACCTAAACTACATGCTTCCCTTCTCTCTTGTTGGTTTAGATTAAAAAGGTGACATACGATATTATAACAAACTTTTACATATAATTCACTATGAAAAATGAAACAGAAAAGTATGGGAAAGTTCATTCTCAAAGAGTAATTTCTTTACTAGTAACTAGTTACTCTTGTGACTGATTTTCTATTTTCTTATTCTAAATAGTCTTAATATAAGGGTTTTAAACACAACAGATTTTAATTCATAAAACAATAGAAAGTGAACTAATTCTTTTAGGACTGTCATTTTTCCAACAAATTAAGGGCTAGAAGGAAATAACTATACATTTATGACCATTACCTCAGTCAAATGAGTTTATAGCAGAACTACAAATTCATGGCAGGGGTAGCAAAGTCTAGTGGTCAGGATGCTAACTAAAAATCAGAAGTATGTGCTTATTTCCAGCTCACACATTAACCTGTTGTGTGACCCTGTACAATTCACTTTACTACAGTAGAACCCTGTTTATCCAACCCTTCGTTACCCATTTTTCTATATTAATGGAAAACCAGCATGCATGAGTCCAGAAGCAGGTGATATCTCCACTGGCTGCTAGAAGGACCTGGAACTGCACACTTTCCCATTCTCCAGATTATCTGAATTTCTAACCTGGCCCCAGTCTCAATTAGACTGGATAACTAGAGTTTTGCTATACTTTGAGTGTTTCCCTCCTATCCTTTGTCACCTCCATTTAAATTATGAGCTCTTTGAAGCAGGATTATTTCTTAATATGTTTGTGCAACACCAAGCACCATGGTACCATGATCTCAGCTGAGTTCGGTAAGTGTAACTAATGCAAATAAATCATAACCGTGAATAATTTAGGCACATGTACTGTTTAAATCAGATTTAAATGAAGCAATGGTGCTATTATGGAACTTTTTAGCCTCCACTATATTAAAATCTCTTTTATTATGTCCATGTATTTTCTTTAAGAAACACGAGATACCATGGCTTTAGTAAAATGTATTAAGACCACCAACACTGACAGGAGCTCCATGCAGATGGAATCTCACTCACATGGAGAGTCACTAATGTTTGGCACAGACATCAACACAGAACTCATTGAAAAGCTGGGTTTAATGGTATACATTAGGTCACTAGTACTTTCTGTCTTTGCTATTATTTCTGTTCCTGTCATGCTAAAATTTATCTTTTGTTTTGGGCAAAGGTACACCCTAGACTATCTTTAATTAAATGGGACAAGGAACATAAAAAAATTGTATAAATAGACCCCCTACAGCAAATTATATTTTAGTTAGCATATATTTTTCTTTAACTAGTGGAATAGTTGCTAACTGTTATTGTTAACTAATGTTGCTAACCTATAATAACAATGTATTGTAAAGTAACTAAAAGTAAACTTGTCACATGAAAGACACAGAAATCTATTTTTTTTAAAAACTTGATTTTGGATTTTTTATCCATTCATACTTCTGTCTGAATATTCTTTTGATAAAGTCAGAAGCTGATTTTAAAAAATACTTCACTGTTATATATCCATACACTTTGGTCTGGTACTTTATCTACACAAACTGGAAAAAAAAAAAAGCATCTTAGTACTAAAATTACACTCAAACATGTTTTGTTTTACTTCTGACAGCAGCAATTGATGAGATTAACCCCATGCAATTTAAATGTGTGATGTTTCAGTTTTGGTTTCTATTCTCAAGCAATGGTTCATGGGGAAGTCCAGTCTCAGACTACTAAACAAGCATACGTGGACAGACTATTTCATTCTGAAGAAAAGCACAAAGAGCCAGGAACAAGATTTTCATTATCCGTATCAGAATGCCACATTTCTCTCTACTGTTAATTTTATGGTAAGTGAATATTTAAATGTATACTTTGTCACTATAAGATAATGATATAATTTTTTTTATTTCTGATTAACATGTAAAAAAGATAAGTGTTCCTATGTGTCAGTCTAGATAGTTAACTAAAAAAAATGTAAAAATACTACTCTATTTAAAATGTTAAGCTGACAGTTATTACAGCAATCTCGTAAAAATAATTAAAACAGTTTAAACAACTGAATAAGGAAGAATGTTTTCTGAGTTTTGTTTGTTTGATGTAAATATACCTGAGCATGATTAGAAAAAATATCAGGTTAAGTGGGTGTACAAATGTTGGACGATCCATTAGCTTTATTCATCATTTTTGCCTTTTATTTAGGTTAACTTCTCAAACGCATTACAGAAAAAGCATGGATATAACTATTAAATTCAAACTGCTAAGTCAAATAATGGAAATACAACTCAAGAGTGAAGATCAAAAATTAATAGACACTTTGAAGAAAATTCACTTCAGCCTTCCTTGTGGAATTCAACAAAGGGAGACCACAGTCACCGACAGAAGAATGCTGTCTTACATATTTTTAATCAACACAGCTAGAGTGAACATATTGGCATCTGCACATTTAATTAAAAGAATTTTCCTGCAGATGTCAGCAGCATTACATTCTTCCATCGCTGGAAACAAGTCTATGAAACAAACCATGATTAACCACCAAACTCAGCCACGTACTTCTCAAAAAATGATAAAAATATACTGGCATAGTGTCAAGAAAAGCAGTGAAAAGAAGAGATAAGATACTGGCAACAGGACATATGTAGAAATTAAGTTCTGGGAGTTGGGACTGAACATAGGGTATGTCTACACTACAGCGCAATTTCAAATTAACTTATTTCGAATTAGTTAATTGGAAATAAGCTAAATCGAAATATCGCATCTAGACACAAAAACTAATTGGAAATAGCATGTCCACATTGAGTGGACTCTGAATCGAAGGTAAGGCTGGCTGGAACCAGTGCCAAAAGGGCATCAGAATCGTACTTAGTGTGTGGGGCTGCTGCCTCAGGCAAGCCGAGGTCTGTGCTTAAAGGGACCTGACACCCTCCCCCTCCCCATCCCAGACAGACAGTTCTCAGGTTTCTCTGCTAGCTGGTCCAACTCGCCGAGGGACAGAAAAGCATTTGTGTCTCACAGTGCTCTGCTTGCCCTCACTCGGGGCATCACGGCACTCTGCAACATGGAACCAGACCTGCCCCTGGGGTCTCTGCTGCGTCTCATGGACACGTTACCAGTAGCCGGGCTGCACTGTCTGCAGGCTGCCATCTGGAAGCACCATCGAGGGTCTGTCAGGATCCAGGGGGCCCTGCGGGAGAGCTTCCACCCTCAGGAGTGCTAACAGTCTCCGCAGTCTGCCCCACTGGGGGCTTGTGCCCCATTTCTCCCTCTCGTCCTTCCACTTATCCTTCCCTAGCCCCCTCTTCCTGATGTCAAATAAAAGACACGTATTTTAAAAAATATAACCTGTCTTTATTTAACACAACTGGGGAGGGGGAATGAAACTCTGGGGAGACAGGGGAAAGGAGGCGGAAGAGGTCAGGAGAGAGGGTGGGAAATTGGGAAGAGGGAGCTGGAAGGGAGAAGTAAGGGGAAGAAGGAGGAGGGGAAGCTCAGCACTCAGGGCTGGGGGGCTCGCTGGGCCAACTGCCTCCCAGCAAGGTGGGGGATGGGGACCTTGGTGTACCCGGGGGAATGGGGAGGAGGATGCGGAGGTTCAGGTGGGGGGTGTGGAGGTTGAGGAGGAAGCGGTGGGAGGGGAGGCAAGAGTGGGCAGAGGAATAGTAGATGAGGGGGCAGCAGGCGCAGGACCGGCACTTCTGCCGCGTTCTGGAGGTCCAGAGCAGGCTGCGGGTGCGGGAGCATGTTCTGGGTGGGTGGTGTGCCCTGCACGAGCAGCTGGTGCCGCTGTAGAGGAAGAGGAGAAGTGGTCAGTTGTCCCTGGGGACATAGTGGATGATGCCCAGCCTGGCCCCCCCTCCCCCCATGAAGTGAAGGCAACCGTGTCCTGCACCATCAGAGCCGATGTGCTTGCACAGAGGCCATGGTCAGGATGTCTGGCTCTCCCTAGAGTGGGAGCTGCCTCAAGACCGCATCCATGCCCCTGTGCCATGTATAGTGTGGCTGGGGCGGGGCTGAAACCTGCCTCTATGTAGAGGGGACATGTGAAGGGAGAGCGTCCTGCTGGGTCCCACCCTGGGGTCGGGAGCGTGTCAGGTCTCTTCACACACGCATGTGCCTATTGGGCCATGGCCTCTGGGTGTCACGCAGCTGGAGCCACCTGCCCATGGGTGGCATGGCACGTGCACAGGTGGCTGAGTGATCCGTGGGATGCATGGCTCACGCGCGTGATCCCTGGTATCCCTCTCTGCCTCCCCCCCATTCCCCGGGTAGGGGACAGTGCTGGCACTTACCTGGTATGACCTCCCTGGGCAACCCTGCCGACTCCGGTGCCGGGACAGCTGGTGGTGACCCCTCTGGTGTGTCCGGGTCAGGGCCCCTCCGGTCCTGGCGCCGGCCCTGGTGGCCCTGATGTACGCCTGCCGCAGCTCTTTCACCTTCACGGGCACCTGCTCTTGGGTGTGCCTGTGGCCTTTCCTGGACATGGTGGCCGCTATGGAGCTTTAGATGGCCGCATTCCTCCGCCTAGTGCGGAGATCATGGAAGTTGGGGGCCTCCTCCCAAACCTCAATGAGATCCATGATCTCCGCATTAGTCCATGAGGGCATGCGCCGTCTACGGCCCCTTGCTGGCCCCTGGGAGCTGGGGAGGATGACTGGCTTGTACTGGCTGCCTGGCTCATCCTGGGACCACTGGGTCAGGGGCAGAGACTGCTGGCAGGCCTGGCCCTGGCAAGTGCCATCTGGCCAGAGTCTACCCCTTTAAGAGCCCCGGGGCTAGGGGAGAGGAGAGGAGTTTTCCTGGTTTGGCCCAGAGTAGCCACCAGGGGGAAGTGGGAAGGGCTGGAGGCCCCCTAATTCAAAATAAGTGTCTACACAGCACATTTCAAATTAGGTGTTATTCCTCGTAGAATGAGGTTTACCTAATTCTAAAAAAGGGCTCCACTATTTAGAATTTATTTCGAAACAGTGGTTTTTATGTGTAGACAGCTATTACCGTTAATTCGAAATAATGTCTGTTATTTCAAATTAAATCTGTAGTGTAGACATACCCTAATTGACACATACTCTTTTCGAAGTTAATACTACTGAAGATGGCAACATCTTTATATAGAATAGGGTTGGGTGATACTTTCTGATCGTGGGACACTTCAAAAATTTGGTAATTGGTCAAGGGCTGAACTTTTCTATGGAAAGGGTGTGGGGTCTGGGACAGAGCTCAGGGTAGGAGACTGGGTACAAAAACAGTTGTGGGGTCAGAGAGGGAGTTTGAGTGAAGGAAAGGGTTGTGATCTGGGGCAGGAGCTTAGAGTGCGGGGTCAGGAAAGGGAAATGGGTGCAAGAAAGGATTTTGGCCTGGAGGAAGGCATGCAGGGTCTGGGAGTTGTGGGCTGGATGACAGAAGGTGTGAAAAGGGTTTGGGTGATGACCTGGGGCAAGGGGATGGGCTGCAGGTATGGATGCAGGAGAGGATTCTGACCTAGGGCAGTGCTAGGGGAAAGGTGGGGGGGGGGGGGGTGTTATGAGGAGGAGGGAGAGAGGAGTGCAAAGGTTTGGGTGGTGACCTGACGCAGGGAGTTGAAGTGAGGGAGGAGATGGGGTGCCAGGTGTTGGTTCTGGCAGGGAGATACTTACCTAGGTGGCTCCCAGCCAGCAGCCCTGCAGGACCCTGATATAGGGTCCTTGTCTCTGCAGCCCCATGCTGCTCAAAATGGCTGTCTGCTCACCCGGACTCTGTTCCAGATGCAGGGAAGGAGGCAGCGGCTTTGTGTATCACCTCCGGCCCCCAGCAAATTCTCTCAGCTTCTAGGCCAGAAAACCTGGGGTGCAGAAGGAGCGTGCTAAGCATCACCTGCCCAAAACAATCAAAATAGAAAGCCATGGGGAGCAGCCAACTGCTTAAAGTGGTGTGAGGTTGCTCTGTGCCTGAGAGTTCTAGTGGATCTAGACTGTGAGCTATATCTTGCCCACCCATGATCTGGGGGATGGAACAACTTGGAGGAAGACTTCACGGAAACGAGCATTGGCAATCTCTCTTGCATAAAAGCCTAAAGAATTCTGAATAAACTCTGTGTGCAGACTCCAAGTTATTTCAATGTATCGTATATTATAAAAACATTTTATAGTAATTCTGTTCCTTGCTATTGTTTTTATGTGAAGAACTGATATTATTTTGAAATGTGAAATAGAAGTTTTTAAAATTATAGCTAAAAAGGTTAAATCTGTTCTTTTTTTCTGTATCTGTTTTTATTAAAGAAAGTACGTAATACCAGTTGTTTGTAACACAGGTTGGTCTTGCAGCTGAAGGCTATTCACTTTTCACAACTCCCTCTGCCCACAAACTGCAGAATGTTACTAAGTCTAGCGGTTTCTGCAAAAATAAATAACACTACTGCTTAACTACATTTTACATGTTCAAAAAGACTTCGATATTGATATAGAAGTATTATAATTCATTGTTCTTGTTCTTTTAGTAAATTTGCAAAGCTATATTTTCCTATATATGATATTGTAGAAATATGATAGATCATATGCTCTCTTTTGATTACTGTATTTATTTAATTAAATGAAAAATTCAATTCCTACGAAACCTGCATAGCACCAGTGACAGGCATCGACACTTCCTTAGCCATAACACCAAATGTATTACCTCCAAGCATGTGTACACAGATTAAGAGATGCAGCTTGAAAACTTCCACTGTGTTTTAACTGTCTAAAGTATTTTCTTAACTATGTTTTTAAATGTGTATGTAAGTGTCAGTTATTTAAACTTATTTTTTGTATAGAATATTTTATAGGAATCTTTAATTATAAACTTATTACAAATAGAAAGTGGTAATATCATCTTAAAGAACAGAACAGTTCATTGTGCAAGACATCAGTGTAGTACAGACATGATTATTATGTCAAGAAAGAAAACTCTGTAAGATGTTTGTTTTAGAGAGAGACCTGGATGTGTAAGAGAATATGGGGGATGTTCATTATTTAAGATATTCAAAAGTGAGATCCTTAGTATGTGTTTTCAGAGCTAGAAAATTATCATTAAAGTGGACTTCTTTACCACATCAAGTCAGTGTTCAGAGGTAAACTTTCAAATGAACCATCATAGCATTTACTTCAGAATAAACTTAAAAAATAACAAATAGTTTGGTAGCACTTCCAAGACTAACAAAACATGTAGATGGTTTCATGAGCTTTCGTGGGCATAGCCCACTTCTTCAGATGACCAGAGTGATGGATGACCAGAACTAAAATAAATGGGGGGAGTGGGGGGAAGATAAATGTGTGTGTGATGGGGGGGGGGGAGACAAGAAGAGGTAGTAGGTATAAAAATATCAAGGGGAAAGCCGAGCTGGAATGTAACAGGAAAAACAAATAGTCATAAGCACCTAAACACTGGATAGTCCCAGCTTGTGACTATTTGTTTTTCCTGTTACATTCCAGCTCGGCTTTCCCCTTGATATTTTTATACTCACTACCTCCCCTATTCCCCCCTATTTATTTTAGTTCTGGATATCCAACACTCTGGTCATCTGAAGAAGTGGGTTGTGCTCACGAAAACTCATGATACCATTTACATATTTCATTAGTCTTTAAAGTAATACCAGACTATTTGTAGTTATTTAAGTTTATCCTGTACAAACTAACTCGGCTACCCCCTGAAGATTTAGTTCAGTTACAAACATTTCAGAGTTAAGAGACTTCCATTCTTAAGTGTTTGTAACGGAGGCTCTACTGCACATGCAAGTCTTCATATAACATCCTGATATCATAATCTGAAATCTAAGGTGTTTTATTAACATAGTAAGCTTTTTCATGTTATAACTAAATATGTAATAAGCCACCTGAATATGAAATACTTACATAAAACTGGAGAAGTAACCATTAAGCAACTTATTTAGGAAGAAACTAAGGAAACAATAGAAAACCCTTTCCTAAAATTAGAGCAGTATAAAGAAGGGTCAACACATTATCTGATGACCAGTTAAAGAAAGTATTTAAACTTAATAATTCTTTACATTTTAGAAATGACAACTTTTTTTTTTAATGGGACGCAGAAATGTTTGGGCTCATTTGAAACAGAATTTGTACCCATATTACCCTAAAAGAAATAAAGGGATTTCCCAGAAAAAAAAATGGAGAGGAAAAACTCCATCTTCTAAGATTTTCTGAGAAATTCTCACCACAGAATGACAACATTTCTATCATCCTAAAACTGAAGAACTACAACCCTGAAACATATACACTACGAAAATGCTTAATCATGAACTGAAGATGCCACCAAGACCATCCCCTAACCTGTCAAATGAATGAAAAGTGACAGAAACTGGTTTATTTAGTGGATTGCCAGAAATGTGTGCCTCTTTCCTTTAGTGAAACAATGCAAAAAGTCTAAATTCCTTTCAACTGACAAATGCATTCTTAAGCTTATGTTTTTATTTTCTAACCCCTAATCTTATTATGTTTATATTTATACTGTTCTTGTACCATTATAATTTCACACACTTACTCTTACACACTCAAACTTTCAGCACTTATTTTGGACACACTATTTGTCTCACCACATCTTCAAGACTACACAAACAGCAGCAACAAGACAAAGAAAGAAGCCACCATGTTGCATTAATACTATCTTCCAAACCCAACACTTCTTTACCATCATTCCACTACTAAAACTTTAGCATCACTTGTGAGAAAGCATTTGCAAAAGTACTTCATAGAGATCAGATTTAATATTTTATTATAAATGTTAACAGAATGCTTAAGTGTTACTGTAATGCAGGAGTGGGGAACCTAAGGCTGGCCCCTGGCTTGCCTGGATCCAGCCTCCAAGGCTCGGAGCTCTCACCCCAGCACTGGGGAGCCCACACTGATGCTCTAGCCTCCCATATCCCCTATGGGCTGGAGCACACAAACTCTACTAGCCTGAGCCCTGCCAGGCTCTGGTGTGTAAGAGGAATGTGGGGAAGTATCTTTCTCCTTCTCACTAGGGAGCCACGGTGAGGGGTTTTTGTTCTTTTTTTTTTTTTTTGGCTTCTCACTTGTGTGGTCCCCAACTGATTTTTCTGTGGTTCAGCAGCCCCCAATCCAAAAAAGCCCCCCTTCCACTGTACTGTAAGGTACTGCCAGTTTCACCTACTAAAAACCAGATTATTTAGACCCTTGTTTCTTAAACTGTGTTCCGCGGAAAACCACTGTTTCACGGAGAACTCACTGGTGTGTGGCTGTTTGAGGAAAAACAATGGCTGCTAGAGCCGCTGAGATGAAGCGGGTGGTGTGAAGGGTGGAACATGGAGACCTGAGAGAAGAACATGGAACCTGGGAGATGGGTCGGAAATGGGAGAGAGCGTGGGCTATAACGGCAGAGAGAAAGGAGGGTCAGGGCAAAACTGGGAGGCAAGGTCAAATCAGTATCTTAGATGCCTATATACAAATGCGAGAAGTATGGGTAATAAGCAGGAAAAACTAATAAATAAGTACAATTATGACATTGTTGGCATCACAGAAACTTAGTGGGATAATACACACGATTGGAATGTTTGTATGGAAGGGTACAGCTTGGTCAGGAAGGCTAGACAGGGGAAAAAAGGGAGGAGGCGTTGCCTTGTATATTAAAAATGAACACACTTGGAATGAGGTGGAGATGGACATAGAGGAAAGTGTTGAGTATCTCTGGGTTAGGCTAAAATGGGTTAAAAACAAGGGTTATGTCATGCTAGGAATCTACTACAGGACACCTACCCAGGTGGAAGAAGTGGATGAGGCTTTTTTTAAGCAACTAACAATATCACCCAAAGCCCAAGATTTGGTGGGCACCGCATTTCAAGAAAGATGTGGAGAAATTGGAGAAAGTCCAGAGTAGAGCAACAAAAATGAATCAAGGTCTAGAAAATATGACCTATGAGGGAAGACTAAAACAACTGGACTTGTTTAGTTTAGAAAAGAGAAGACGGGGGGGGGGAGGAGGCACATGATAGCAGTTTTCAACTATCTAAAAGGCAGTTACAAAGAAGAGGGATAAATGGTTCTCCTTGGCCTCCGATGATAGGACAAGACGCAATAGGCTTAAATTGCAGCAAGTGAGGTTTAGGTTGGACATTAGGAAAAACTTCTTAACTACCAGGGTGGTTAAACACTGGAATAAACTACCTAGGGAGGTTGTAGAATCTCCATCACTGGAGATATTTGAGAGCAGGTTGGATAGACATGTATCAGGTGTGATCTAGACAGTGCTTGGTCCTGCCGTGAATGCAGGGACTTGACTCAGCCTCTTGAGGTCCCTTCCAGTTCTAGTATTCTATGATTCTATGACTCTCAAGGCTCAGGTATCAATTCTTCAGGAGCCTTAAGTTGCTTCTTCTTAGGTATTGGTGACAGCAAGTTAGCATAAGTGTGGCTCAGTAGGCCTGTAACCCTTGGCATACATAACTGTTCTAACAGTTACCTTCACAGTTTGGGCAACTCACACCAGGGCTACGTCTAGATTGCAATCCTCTTTCAAAAGAGGCTTTTTCGAAAGAGACTTTCAAAAAAGCTTTCGAGAAAGTGCTTCTAGACTACAATCAGTATTTTCGAAAAAGCAAGCTGCTTTTTCAAAAGAGAGCACCCAGGCAGTCTGGATGCTCTCTTTCAAAAAAGCAGTTTGCATTACATAGCGCCTTTTTTCGAAAGAGCACTTTCGAAAAAAGGCGTTATTCCTCGTGAAATGAGGAGTACCGCCATCAAAAGAAAAGCCATGTTCTTTCGATTTAATTTCGAAAACGCGGCTGTAATCTAGACGCAGGTGAAGTTTTTCGAAAAAAGGCTATTTTTTTTTCCCGAAAAAACCCTGCAGTCTAGACACAGCCTAGGTCGCTCAATGGTAAAACTTGGAGTTAACAGTAAATCACTGCAGAAACATGGGAACAATAGCTGTAAACTGCCATACGCAAGAAGTGATGAGCCTGATAATAAGTTAAAATGATGCTAATATGTATTAATAAATTAACCTATAGAATTTGTAAGGCAGGAGTGGCTATGTTTAAGCAAAATCAAGTGGTTAAATGCAAATGTAAGCTATTTAATGTAAATTCACCTTGTGAAGATTTGTACAGTGTATAGGACTGGTGTTATGTGAATCAATACACTCCTTAATATGTATAAAAGTTTAAAATATGAGGGAGTTCTGCAATATCTCAAAATGGAGTCTGAAACACCATTTTGAAACCTTTGAACTTTCCTTAGACATCCATTTGAAATACCTGTGGACGTGACAGAATGTGTAACTGTTAAAGTTTAAAAACAGCAACTCACCTGCCTGTCAGAATTAGAATAACTTATGAATATTCATTAGCATCCTCCATCAACCAATCAATTCGAACCATGCTATGAGAGCATTTTTACCAACCAATCATTTTGAACCTCAGACCCTCATGCATATTCATGAGTGTTGAGTATAAAAGGGCTTTGCTACGCAGCAGTTACCGGTTGCGTCGGGTCACCTGCCTGCGTCGGGTTTAGGTGTAGGTTAGGAGAGAGAGAGAGAGTGCAAGGTTCTAGATGCCCTTGTCCTAGGTTTTAGAATGAGTGAGGTCTTGTAAAGGATCTTTTTCCTTTAGATAAGCTGATGGAAGGTCATGCATTCTCAATTTATTCTATTTTAGTCTTTTACAGAGATAGTCTGACGGAAGGTCAGACCTTCTCTATATTAGGTAGTTTAGGTAGTATAGTATCTAGTTAGGATAGCTCCCGTCATTGAGTTTGTACGTCAGGTTGCGTCGGTCACTGCCTGTCGGCCGTCATCGCCTCTGTTGGTTGGGCTCGTCGGGTTTAGATAGGGTTTTATCTTTAGGTTTAGTTAGGATAGATAGGAAAGAGTCTAGCTTCCATCGTCTGATCCGGCTGCACCGAAGCGCAGAGAAGAGGCAGCGAGGACCAGAGGACTTTGCGGAAGGTGAACCGACTGTCTTCGTCCTCCATCCGTGCTTCGAGGGATCTCCTGGGCTGTTCCTCTCCCGCAGCTTTTAATTAGCCAACGGATTGTAGGTCGCCTAGCGCCGAGATCAGCCGACGAGGGACGCCTAGCTGTCCTCCCTGAAGGCTTTCAATTAGCCCGAAGATCGCAGGTCGCTAGCACCGCATCAACCGTCTATCGTCGTAGACTCTGTAGGTATAGGGACCTGGAGGGACTTCCCTTCCTGGTCCATTAGTGTAAAAAGAGGACTGCCCCCTCATCTGTTCATTTGAGGTACTGCTTGTTAAATTTGTTTGTTTTTAACAATATAGTCTTGTGGTTTCCAGTTAAATCCAAGTCTCCAGTTTTTATTTGCGCACCATATAAATCTAAAATTGGCACTCCCGGTGATCAGATACAGGTTTGAGAGTCACTACCTTATATACCATCCCTTGCGGATGAGCCGAGTTATTAGATAACTCCCGGGGAAGTTGTCCTTAAGACATCCTTCCAAATTCTGTCAAAGAGATACAGTAACTAATTAAAGATGTCTCAATAACATGACAATGAAAAAATGAATTTGGGTATGAAAGAATGAAGAATACTATGAATATGAATAATCAATGTGGTGTTCAATCTTCATAATAGGGCAAACCACTTTTCAATTTTAGCTGTTTTCCTTCATTCAACCCTTCAGCTCTACTATCAATCTTGGGTTGTGAGGAACCTGAACTATTAGATTAATCTGGCATGCCAGTAATCTAGTTGTAACATGCAAGAGAACATACAAGAAAAAAGTGCAAAGCCAAATTTCAGGATCTTCCACCTTTACTTAATTTATCGCTGCTCAATACCATTTTCATTACACTACATTTTGTTCTATTTAAAAAAAAAAAATCCAGAAAGGCGCAACAGACATCCAAAAACAGCAATTCCACCTTTCACTCCTTTACAAAAAAAAAAAAGATTATTCAACAAACTTTTATAAATTTTTCAAAAAATTTGCTTTAAAAAGAATGCTTGTTTTGATTCATGTAATATATACATTTGAGTATTTTGTCTGTAGTAGAACAGCGCACACTTATACTTACCATCATACACAAAGTAAGTTCCATCTTTGAAGACCACAACAGCAGGCAATTCAGGCAGAGTCACATACTACAAGAGTGAGAGATTATGTCTAATCATACCATTGATTAGAAAGCAAGGCATTTCAACTGCAGAAACTTTAAACTAACAAGTCAGAAGAAAAAAAAACCCTCAAGTAATTGAACACAATACCTAAATATTCTTTCAACACTGTTTAAAACATAGAAGCTTGGAAACACACATCTGCTTTTCCTTTTATCAATTTTATCTCCCACCCCATCCACCACACCATTTAAACTTTTCTAAAACTCTGATTTTATGCAGAGATTACATTTTTGTTTAGATTTCCAATTTCCAAACTTACAATCAGTATTTTCTCCTGCTCTAGGAACTGTATCTCTTACTCAAAAGAAAATGTATTCAGTGAAAAGAGAAGGTTACTCACCTTGCACAGTAAGTGAGCTACTTTAAGATGCATCACCCGGTGGGTGCAATACTATAGGTTTCGGCATATCATGGTAATGCTGATTGGTAGCAATGCCTGATTGTTACACACATGAGCACTAGGCACCTTGTAGTGCTGTTAGCACTCAAGCATCCTAGCCATCCCCCCGTTCCTTCTCTACTGTGAAGTTTCCTGGAGTAGAAGGCATGAATGAAAGTAATGGTCCACTCACAGTCACACATCACAAAGAACCTCAGTTTCTGCACAAGGTGACTAACTTCAATGAATTAAAGCAAGTGAGCTGTGTTAAAGATTTTGTGAACATTTGAAGTGAGAATTACATAAAATTTACACTCACTAATTTTACAATGTGCCTATTTTCCTATAGGATTTTTTTAAAAAAAAATAAAAACCTTTAGCTACTTAGTTCTTCCTCGGTATAATTATAATCAAAATATCTCAAAGAGCTTAGTATGACAAACGTGAAACCTTAAAGCACTTATGAGTATACTGTAAAATATTCAAAATCTTGGCAAAAGGTTAGGCTCTTAAGTAAACTAATTTTCACAAGTGCCATCCACAAGTAAATTCTACTGATGGATATCTGATTAGCACACTTTGGTTTGTCACTGGGACTGAGATAGCTCAGATATTGATGGACAAGTATGAGTATGGGCTTTATGCACCTGACCTTGAGTGTTATTTTGAAGCATCTTGGAACCTCGTTATTGGGATGGAGTTTGGGGTCAGAATTCTTTCTGTCCTTTCCAGTCCAGGGTCCTTTTTCCCCCTCCCAAAAAAGGACTAATATACCTAGGTAAAATTCTGATGTATGCATAATTTACATATTCCCACTATAAGAAAAAGCATGCATAAATAATGTTCAGCATACTATATTTTAAGGTTTTGAATTTATTCCTTCAATTTTGACAAAAGGTAGTCTTCATTAAGGATTCAGTGGATGGCAATCCTTTTTAAAAAAACATCATTTGATTTACTAGCATAAAATACTTTTGTTTTTAAAAACCTCTCATAAAAGGTAAAGTCTACAATTCAGTTGTGGGTCTAAAGTCAGTTTTGATAATTTAAATTATCTTGAAACTAGGCTTTTAACAAACTGTGTTCAGCAATCTTATTTAAGTTCTTACTGTACCTCAATGCATCTGAAAAATTCATGTGGTTTGTGCAAAACAGGACTGCCTGATAAACCTAACAAATATTCCAACAAAAAAAGTCACTGAAACTTTTCACCTTAATTTTTAGCTATTGTAATGAATAATTTGACAAGGTTTTTCCCTCTTTTAAAGATAGACGTTTTAATATTGCTTTTGATAATTTATGCTAACACAAACAAATGGCAACAGAGTATTCCTTAACTGTAACTAAGTTTGAAATTCATGTTTCTCAATTAGATTCTTCTGTAAAATTATTTATTCATTACAGTGATGACAATTACTAAAGAGCGATTACTCTTACTGACCAGCTTCTTGTGTGTTTCATGTCAGAAACAGTAAGAATTAAAAGGCTATGGTTATGCTAAACACAATTTAAATAAGAGAAGATAGAGTTTAAGTATCTGATAAAGTGAATTTACCTCAGAAAGTACCTCTTCTGAGGCAGAAAAAAAGTACGTATAGACAATTAGCTCTGAAGCAACTTCTATGTATTTCTCCTGCAAAGATATGAACAGAAAGAGGTTTCTAAAAAAAAAAAAAAAAAACTCAAATCTTTACACACGTTTAACAGAAAGAAATCTATCAAACCACATTTTGTATAGAAAGTTTACCTGCGGCCCATCTGCACTCCATGTCTGCACACATGCTAATGTAAAATTATGTAGCTATCTCAGGGCATTCTTTTAAAAACCCCATTGGGGGTTTTAACAAAAATTAGGCTGGTAATAATGTTCTGTTTTATGATTCTATGCCAGCATTGTTCCATTCAAACTAAGACTTGACAGATGTCCGCACATTTAACCATTCACTGGCTTATTTGAACTTTTATTACTGAAGTCTTCTAGACAAAGACAGTTTCAATTTTTCTATATTTTGTTCATTTTAATTTAACATAAAAATCAATTTTTTAGCAAATGGATCTTAAACCACAAATAATGTCTTCTAATATTTATAAGTATTAGAGCAAAAATGATACACAACATAAAGGTACACATGCACATTATGTTAGAATAGAAGTGATACAATGAACAACAGTTTTAGAAATTTTCTGAGGACTTTGTTCAAATGACAAAGTTTCTTTCCACCTCAAGTGTAAATAACTAAGTTATAGCATAGAATTTTAGTATTAAAAAGACCATGAAACCTATAAAATTAACAAAAAACTCTCCCTTCAGTATTCTGTGCCACACATTAGATAACGTTTAAGCTTAACTATTTTGCATGCATGGCTTATGCCTCAAAACAACAAAAATGGCATTTTCAAAGGCGAAGTATAATTTTAAAATACTGTTTTACATTATTAGGCCTGCATAATACCACTACACAATGATTACAAGATGAAAGACAGCAGATCCCATAGATTAGCAGCATGTTTGGTAAATGTCTATAAAAACCTACATTCAGATTTTTTTAAAGTGTGTATATTATGCAATTATCAAAGTAGTTTTAAAATTAGGCTATTCAGCTTACAACTACAACCTCTTAAAACTAAGACAAAAAATTATTCTCTCATGTTTTTGGAAAAGGTATGTATAAGTCACTTTAAACTACCTCAAAGATCGAAAAACAAAACAAAACAAAAAAGTTTCAAACCTTTAAAGGAGATTCCCCACCAACGTACAAAAAAAGTACACGATGCCTCTTTTGCACATGTTCAAACATTTGCTGGCTAGGTAATGGCCGGATAAGAGGCCTGGGGGAAAAAGGGAAATGTGAAGAAACATTCAGTTTTATTAAAAACTTAAGAAAATATATGAACTCAACTAAATCAGCAGTGCTCAACAAAAATTTTCCCGGCCCTGAGGGTTGCGAATTAAAAAAGGTTGGGCACCACTGAACTAAATTATACGATTCTGACTGCTCGTTGTCAAGTCTAAACTTACTAAAATGCTAGAACTCTGTATTTAAGAATATCATAT
Organism: Pelodiscus sinensis; assembly: GCF_052426305.1. NCBI lineage: Eukaryota > Metazoa > Chordata > Testudines > Trionychidae > Pelodiscus > Pelodiscus sinensis. Next base: position 93,895,591 of record NC_143053.1, read on the forward strand.
TAATTTTAATGCCGGTGCTATTCTGCAATGGAATATATCAACACCATCAGCTTTTAGTAAGAAGAATTAACAATAACCCTGACTATATATAAGCCATCTAACCTATGGTGTAATTATTTCTGAAAGAGGGGAGAAATGTGGGTGCAGCAATTCAGAAATATGGGTTTTGTAAGCGCTTCTAGTTTAGAGATTTCTAGCATTCCTGGACTACTCAAAAGTACTGAAAAGCAGATAGGTCTATGCCCCTATTTTTAAACTATAAACCTCTGCTAACTGAAAAGAGATGAAATTTGAATAAGCTCAAGAAGACTGTGAGCTTGTGTGCCAACACTGTAATCACCTCTAGGGATGTTGACCATTTTTAGAAACAAAACACAAAACAAAAACACAAAAATTTCCTTCCTAGATTGCTTATTGTCCCAATAAAATGGCATATAAAATCCCTCTCACTTCCACTTTTTTGGGGGGGAAGGAAGGGTGAATTGTAAAATCCTAGTTAATGCTGTATAATTTTACTTTTTAAGTATTCCCTGTGCAATACAATTTATACAAGCCACAGAACTAAGTTGCCACTATTTTTCCATCTGTCTATAAGTAATAGAACAGATAAAAACTACCTCCTTTCAAGAGAGCTGACATGCAACAGTTAAAAGAAAAAATGTTTCTCAATTCTTCAGTTTAACACCAGCTACTCTTATTCTATTCAAAAAACATTTCATTTTCCTCTTAAAATTTTTAAAACATGTGTGAAAGGTGGCAGAAAATGAGATTCTATCTTGTACAGAACAAATGATCTGATAGTGAAAGATTCTAAACATACTTTTTCATAAATGAAGATGTAAATCTACAAACTGCTCGAGGGAATATTTTTACATCTTTCTTTAGCACCATAAAATATCTGTTCCAAAAAACAAATGCAGTCTCAAGGATCTATTAACAGTCATTGCATCATTCTGTCCAATGCAACCTGTTCAGTAATTAAATGCTAATGTTGCATCATTACTGAAATCCATGTGGAAAAACATTACAAAACTTAACTAAGGCATTAAAGTAGCAATTGCAGAAAGACTCATGCTGCATATCATTGCCCTATAAAATCTCTTACCACGAGGTGAGTATAGCCAAAATATAAATGAAAATAAGTCAAAATATATTCCTGTCTAAACACACACTTCACCCGAACACTTTTAAGCTATTCTTAATACAGTGGCTTATTTTAAACAAAAAGCTTCTTTTTTTTTTGCACACAATGTACAACCCATGAAACTCCTTGCTGGAGAATGTAATGAAGGCCAAGACTATAACAGGTTTCAAAAAAGAACTAGATCAAGTCATGGAAGATAGGTTCATCAATGGCTATTTAACCAGTATGGGTAGGGATGTCATCCCTAGCCTATGTTTGTCAGAAAATGGGAACGAGTGATAGGAGATAGACCACTTGATGATTACTTGTTATGCTTATTCCATCCAGAGGCACCTAGCATTGGCTACTGTCAGAAGACAGTATACGCGGATAGATGGACCTTTCGTCTGACCCAGAGCAGCCATTCTTATGTTTTGTGAATATGGTAAGACTTTCACTATGCATAACTATAGAAGGAATGTTAGAAGGCTTTAAAGAATTAACAGCATATTGTAGTTTGTTTAGTACGTCTAATGTAAACCCTTCAATGATCTTAATATTCTACATATTTAGTTTCTAACTTCAGGGTTAAATGTACTCATTTTTCATTTATTGTACATCAAAATGTATCATGATATAAACACATCTACATATATGTAGAAAGAAACAAAGCTTTCAAAGAGAATGGAAGATTTCTCACAAAACATGCTTTTTCTATCATCTAGTAGGTCATCAAGAAATGAAATTATTAAACTTGGTCAGCTGGGATGAATGCACATTTTAGGCCAACTGTGGATAAAGGTATCCAAAAGCCATCTAAAGATATTATCCATCCAATAGTTATGATAAGAGTTCGCTATTTTATTACATATTGTACTGAACAGAGTACAGGACTGCTCTGCCACAGATTGCATACAATCTAATTCTTCAATCACACGCATATGCTCATGTGGAATCCTAGTAATGATGATAAAGTTCCATCGCAGTCCACTGTGACACAGAGGCTACTTGGCAAAAGACACCCTGTTGTTTGCAACCTCATCCCTGACCTGATAGACTCAAACCAAACACATGCCCTGCAGGATATTTAACCACAGAGGATTTGTACAACGTAAATTTGTGTATAGACAGTCCCCGGGTTATGTACAAGATAGGGACTGTAGGTTTGTTCTTAAGTTGAATTTGTATGTAAGTCGGATCTGGTACATATTGTAGGGGAAACTCTAGCCAAACATTTCTCCAGAGCTCAGTTTTATTCTCCCACACCTCACTTCCCTCAGTCCTTTATTCTCAAGCTGAGATGTCTGCTGAGAAAAGCCGCTCCGCATCTCCCTGGTCTCCTGGGGAAGGGGCGCTAGCTTCACGTCTCCCTGGTCTGCTGGGGGGAAGCAGCTAGTGCGGGGTTACCTCACCCCGTTTGTAAGTAGGGATCCGATGTAAGTCGGATCCATGTAACCCGGGGACTGCCTGTATTTAACATATAAAGGTTTGTGTAATGAAACAAGCACATAAGTTATCAAGATTCACTGCTGTTTCAAGATACGCATATTGGCTAATATGTATCTACTAGCCATTTAGCCCATCATAAGATGGGATTTTCAGGCCTCTCCTCCACATCCGTCTTCTCTCCTGAGCCTCTGGTCTCTCACTCCATCTCTCCCCCCTGCTCCCTCCTACTGCCTCCCTCCGCTCTCTCTCTTTCTCTTCTCCTCCCACTCCTGCCTCTCACTCTCTCTTTCTCTTTTCCTCACACTCGGGGGACCGCAGAGCCCAAACAGTTGCTTGCACCACTTGCTCCAACACGGCAGCCTGTCCGAGTGATGCAGAAGTCAGCCGAGCACCATGGCAGGAGGCGAAGGGGGGCGAGACGGTGACGTTCATGGCCAGGGGGCAGGGCCTGGAGCTGCTGTCACGCCGCACGTCACCGTCCTGCCCTACTTTGCCTCCCACTGTGGCACTTGGCTGACTTCTGCGCCGCTCAGCTGGGCCGCCACGAGGGAGCAAGCGGTGCAAGCAGCCATTTGGGCTCCCCCACGGCAGCCTGGCTGAGCAGTGCAGAAGTCAGCCAAGCGCTACAGCGGGAGGCAAAGGGGGGAGGGGCGGTGTGGTGACGTACAAGGCCAGGCCCCGCCCCCTGGCCATGTACATCACCACCCTGCCTCCCCTTCACCTCCCACTGTGTCACTTGGCTGACTTCGCCAAATGGCTGCTTGCTCCTCCGCGGCGGCCCAGCTGAGCGGCGCAGAAGTCAGCCGAGTGCCACGATGGGAAGTGAAGGACATGACTCAGGCAACAGCGCCGCCCAGAGGGAACAGCCAGCATTTCAGTGTTACAGAGTCACAGACACTGGGCTACTATAATATATGATACTGAAAGTATAAAATGCCTATGTGGTCAGCTGGGAAGTAATATGTCTGGTTGATGGCTTAGTCAAATAGGAGAGAATTTTCACCTCACCATAGATAGCAATGATGTAATACAGTGCTCACTTGTCTAGCTTTGCTCCATCCATGGAAAAGCATCAAACAACTGTAAATAATCAAAACCACCTGGTAAAATAGGAAAATTACAGCAGACAATCATCTACCTATACTGTTTAAGTTTAACACATGGTAGGGAAAGGCACTCTGTATCAATTCACTGAGGAGACATCTTGAGTATTGGGGTAGTCTCGAAAAAACTGAATCCTGGCTCTTGGGAAGCCAACCAGCTCTGCAACAGACTGAACTTTAGGGGTGCAGGGAAATCTACTTTATTAGATAGGAAAGTTAACTATTAAGTGAAAAACCAGGATCATGCTTTATGATTGTTTTGTACTGTAACCATTTGATTCTATCACACTCGCTTGTTTCTGATTGAATCTCTATGGATTTTTTAAAAAAAATTCTTTTCTTTTTTTCACTGTAAGTACTGTGTGCTTGTGAGCTGAAATATTACATATGTTGCTTCTTTTAGAGCATATGGGTTTTCTGTAAGGAGTATTAGGGGCTGGACAGCATAGGAGACTGCTTCAATGGGATTTGGAATCCAGGGTACACCTATTGGTCATCTGCAAGGTGAAGTCAGGCAGCCTTAGCCTGGAGTAAAGTGCCTGAGCAACTGAAAGGGTAGAGGAGTTAGGAAGCTGACACTCTGTTACCACAAGGAAGACCCATGATGAAGGCAGAGAATAAACAAGGTGACTCTCAGTCCTGGGTACAATGAGAACCATCACATCCACTCATGTGGATGTCCCTGTTGGCAGAACGAGTTCTAACACAAAATCAGGAGCAGGGAAGGGAGGAAGAAGAAAGCAGTAGTATAAAATATGTTCACTCCGGAAAAAATAAAGATCCAACTCCAATTTTAGTAATGATCTATGGTTTTTGGTATGAGGTTAATCAAGGAAGGTGCATAATCTTCATAACTAACTTTAGTGTGGAAAAATTCAAGGTATACTCACAAATCGTGAGGTAGAAGCTTGTTTCAGTTAACTCATCTCTCCTTAACTATAGAGAATGTCTGCCTTGTGCCATGCTTGCACTTAACACTTTCTCCTGTACTCCAACCCTGACCTACACAAACACTTGCATTAGCCAAGGAAACCCAACAATAAAAATCCACAAATGAGAAATGCTGCACTAGACTATGCCACAGACTCTCCTTTGATAAAATAAATGACTTTATTCTATAAGATGGAGTAAAGATTACGTTACAGGTCAAAGGTAAACAACAAAACAAACTTGATAATTTAAAATTGAATAGGTTCTAAATATCTCCACTAACCAGACTGAAAAAGGCAGCTAATACAAAAAAGCTTTGCAGAAATACACACAGAGACGTTGGCTTACTATTGTCTTTACTGATGAGTCTACATACTGGTTAATATGTATTCCATTACTGAATGACTCCCTCCCAGCATGATTAGCAGAGGTATTTAATCTATTTCTGGGCTTAATTCAATTTTCTTTACAGTCCACATCTAATTCAAACTATAATAGGATTGATGCTACTGATTATTGCAATTGTAAGAACACAAGACTATCAAAAGGAGACCACCTTTTGGCTCTCTTTTAAAAAAAAAAAAAAAAGATACAAATGGGATCAACTTAACAAAACAATGTAAGTTGCTGGTATTGTCAAAGAAGATTATAAATACTTACCCTGCTACTCTATTAGCAAATTCAATTATATCATCTTTGGTCCTAGGTCCTCTATAGTTGTATGCCAAGTCACCTTTTAAGCTGGAGGGGGGGAAAAAAATCCACAACCTTGAGGAACTGCCATTCATTTCACCTTTGTTAATAAGTCAGCTGCATATGCAAAATCCTAGCAGTCTCATATTTTTAATATTCAATAATTAGTAAGTGCTAAGCAACTTTGATCCTTTCGGTAATTGTTGAAAAATACCCTTTAAAATAGAAAAAATATATAGTTTTGTGGCTCAGTACAATTGGAGTGAGAGTGTGGGTTAGAGGGCAAATCATACCACAGTTTGCCTTCTGAAAATAAGATCTGCTGTACATGTTGTCTGTTATTTGCTTTAGAATGACAATATACTGGAAATAAAACAACTTCAGAAGATTTGTCCACAGGCTATGAAAAATAATTCAGCCTTTAGACCCCATTAAAGAGCATTAAAAATGTCCATTTATTACTCCTTATAAAAAAAAAAATCTTAGGATTAAGGATGTTACCTAGTGGTTAATTTTCTAGTCAATGGAATTTCCATCAACTACTCAACTAAGACAATAGACACTTCTGCATTCCTCCTTTGAAATGTACAAGAGCCCCCTGGTGGGGCTCTTCTACATTTCAAAGGAGGAATGCAGAACTCTGCCTGAAGCCAGCAGGAAATCCCACTGACTCCAGGCTGGGTGTGCCAGCTTTGAAATGTACAAGAGTCCCCACTGGGACTGTGCATTTCAAAGCAGAAGCTTCCTCATGGAGCCCAGGGTCAGCAGGGGACTCAAAGTTCCCTGCTGATCCCGGGCTCCATGCTGCCCTGCCGATCTGAAATGCCACGCCAAGCCCAGGGTCAGCTGAGGACTCCTCAGCTGACTGCGGGTTCTGCACAGCATTTCCACACAACCTGGGGTCAGCTGAGAAGTCCCCAGCTGATCCAGGGTTCTGCGGAAATGCTGCGCGGAGCCCAGGATCAGTTGGGGAGCTGATCCTGGGCTCTGCGCTCATTTCAAATGAGCAGCACCGCATAGCTGAGCCAGGGATCAGCTGTGCAGCACTGCCCTTTAAATGCCACCTTGGCAAAGCAGCAGAGCTGTACAGCTGATCCCGGGATCAACTGTGTGGCGCTGCCACTTTGAAGTATACGATTTTCTTATTGTATAGTCGACTAGTCCTTCACATCCTTACTTAGGATACCTTTTTACTATTTAAAATGCAAAATAGAAAGAGCAAATTTAAATGGTATTCTATTGTGATAATCTATAAAGGCTTCTTAAGCCTGAACAGTTAGCTAACCCTCACTCCAATGAGGCAGACAAGAAACTATGTTATTGTATGTAACTGATGGGGTGGGATCTAACTTGACTGTATCATCAGAAAAAAATATGAGTGGGATTTATGACTGTGAAAAAGGACCCATCTGATTAAGTTACATTATATTTTGTGTCCTTAAGATCAACTTCCAGGACCTGCATTTGTCACGACAACTAAGTTTTTCGAAAATCTGCAGCCTATAATAAGCTACAATAGTTCAATGGAATTACCCTTAGGAGAGATAACTGAAGACAATCCAAAACAACAACAATAGGTTCTTTATGACAACCAAACATCCTTTGATAAATTCAACACGTTTGGGGAAACAAAGAGTTACACGTCTGACCATTTCCCACATTTTCTCTTTTAAAACTTCAACTAAAGTTTTGTTTTTACTTTATATCTTTAATAGCACTTTATGCAGCAGCTTCCCTGGATATATGTCTCTATTCAGAACAGTAATATGGGGCAGAAAAGTCACTAATAATGTGGAATTATAATCAGGAAGTCATAAACGTGGCAGGACGACTGAGGTATAGATTTTATACCCGAAACTATGCTTAACTTGTCTATACTGACATGAACTTGAAATTCAATACATTCCAACTGACAATATTTATAGGAGTATAATTAATCCATAATTACAAAAAGTTTATTTGGGCTTAATTAATACTGAACTTACTTACTAAGCTGTTAAACAAGATAGTGGTTTATTACAAAGAACTTTAAATTCTAATGATTGTTTTTTTCAAAAATATCCAGTTCAGCAGTAACTGATGTAAAACTTGCTCCCAAGTGAACTGTCATTTTCCTTTCCTTCGTCTTACTGGTATCAGCTATTAAAGTTATCTTTTTATTTGTTTGTTTTCCCTCTTTTTAAAGTGAGCAGTGGAGAAGATTGGTATTTAAAAATATAATACAGGAAAAATAAAAACTTACAGCTTAATTGTTGGATAACCTCGAACTCCAAATTCAGAGGCAATACCTAAAAGACACATTTGGTCAGGTTTCTGTTTTCCTCTCATGTATGCAAAAGAATTACATTGGTTGTATAATAAATGCTGTTTAAACAAAAAATTAGATTCCTTAATTTCATCATGTATTATCATAATTTCTCTTACCTCAAAATAAATTCCAGTGATGAATCAAAATTAACAGAATGAGTCATTTTTATTCTTTAAATAGAAACCTGACAGATTCCATGTCATGAAAATGTAGTCTCCATGCACACTTCTACAGTGTGTCAAGCAACACCCAAAATACTAAAAAAAGCCTCATGAAAGTATTCAGATTCTTGCAGGTATCCGTCCTAGCAGACAGACACTAAATGCTTCTGTATTTTGGGGATCAGAGTAGTATAGGAACACAGACAGAAATAGCATTACTCTATGATGTTTAATGAAAAGTCAGTCCCTGAACCTGAATTGCATAGGGAGATGTGAGTACAGAGAAAAGTGGACCATAGCCATTGCTCCATATAATGTAGTAATAACTGTAGCCAAACTGCATGGACTTGCTGCTTAGTTGACGAAAAAATTCTGTTTCTCTCACATCCCCAATAACTTTTGTGCAATTAAAAAGTGCTAAATGCTATATTTCCTGCTTAAGTGACACTTCTCTCAAACTTAAGATAGCACCTTACAAGGTGCTGATTTATCATATTGTTTTGCAAGCGTGGAATAATAATCTGCTGAAAGTTCATGAAATTAAATGAACTAATTGAAACAATGGTGAAGAAAACTAGAAGTGAAACCAATATTTCCACTGTAATTTATAGAATTAACCAACAGCAACTAGTTAGTGATACACGGTATAACACAAATCCAATGCATGTTACTCTCAGTAACTAGAGTCCTAATTTAGATTTCTGGCAGATAATGTGTCAGGATTTTTTGTCTGTTTGACTGCAACCCCACATGCAGCTGCAGAAATTTTCAACAGTTACACGGTTACTTAATTACACGCATTTTAACATTGGATGTTTATTTGTGTATAATCCGGTAACCGTGTAGCTGACAAATATTTTGATGGTTATACAGTTACCCAATAAGCGGCTCTGCACTGAAAATATCTAAGGAGCCAGTGGGCAGGCAGGCAGGCTCAACCCTGACTCATGCCAGATCCCAGCAGCTAACCCCCTCCCACTGTAGCTCTACATTAAAAGTACGTAGGAGTTGGTGGGCAGGCAGGCACAATCCCAACTTGCATCTGTTCCCAGCAGCTTCCACTGCTGCAGCTCTGCAATAAAAGTAACTAAAGAGTAGGTGGGGATAGCTGCCAGGACTGAGCCAGCCTGGATGTCAGCCCACTAAAAATTTACTCTCAGAGCTGTGAGGTTGGGGGAAAGTGTGTGTGTAGCTAGTAACATTAACTGATAAGCATCCGCTTCTCAGTTAATCATTTAACCAGCTACACTATTACATCCCTACTAATCGGTACTTATGCTCTAAACTCTTTAGAGTAGGAACTATCTTTTGACTGATTGGGTCCTTTCTGATGACGGAAGCTCCTAAAAGCTACAATAAAGCAAGTAATACTTACTGACTCACACGGGGCAGTGGTGACCCCACATTTTCCCATCAAAACAATTTTACAACAAGAAATTAGCATCAGGGGAAAAAAAGTCAACGATCTCAGAAGAGTCTTGTCTTAAATTGGCTTCTAAGTCCCATCTTCAGGGGAGACATAGGCCCTAAGGAACATTAACCAAGATATCTATATACCTAAAAATGAAGGTAGGGAGCCAATGGGACCCATAAAATCACTTAGGAGTTCGGCAAGAGCAGTCTTGAAGTTTCAGGCAAGAAGGGACCACAAGATCATCGAGTCTGACTTCCTGTGTATCACAGCCCACCAAAAACACCAGCACCCACACCTTAAAACCAACAACAACAAAGCAAATAAAAGCCCATAAGAAACTAGACTATTTTCTGCCACAAGAGAACAAGTGGGAATGAGAATGCCAGAGAAATATTTGAAATATACCTGCATAAATCCACAAATTCTGAAGAGGAAGATACCTATCTGAGCTGGGGGAAAATTTCTTCCCAAGTTCACATATGGCAATAATTTAGACCCTGAGCATATAAGCAAGAACTAGTTAGCCAAGAACCTCAGGGAGTGAACGCTTGTTGCCACCTCAGAGTCCTGGCCCTGCCACCTTCTACATACCATCTAAGTTACTTAGACGCAATTGAAAATCTATTTTTTCATCTATCTATGTCTTTAGGCATCTAAGTATCTTGGCAAAACCCAACATTACAGCCTAAATTTCCTTTAAAAGCAGAACTTAAGAGCTCAAGGCACTTCTTAAAATGTTACCCCAAATTCCTATTTGTCTGTGAAATTATTGTAACTGGCAAATGTACAAGTCTTCCAGAATCTAAACAGAGGTTTACTTCATTCTGGGAGAGCCAGAGATGATTCCTACTTGTAGTAGACCTATCATTTCAAGACCTTTTTCCACCCCAAGTATAACCAGATGTTGAGATTTGAAGCTCAACATTGTAGTCCTCGCTCTCTTTATCCTATTGTAAAATCTACAAAATGAATTGTGGTTCTAGATGCAACATGGGCTAGTTACTGCAAAGTCAAAGTTTTGAGATACTGGTTGTAAGGAGAGTTTTGTTTAAGTGTGCATAGCAGTTAATTTCTATAATACTCTATTCTGTTGGTATAAATTACCAAAATTGCATACCTAACAAATATTCAAACTGAGTTTTGGCAAAATTTTGAGGCAATAACTCCAGATACCACATCTCTTTGTAATGTGGTGGACAAGTTCTTTGCAGGGCTCAGAGACACGTTACCAATTTTCAGGACAAGTATTTATTTACAAATTTTAGACTAATGAAAAAACATGAGTAAGAATAGCAATTGTATTGCAACCCTTCTGGTACTGGACAAATACATTTTGATGTCCCCCTTCAGAAATAACATGGAAACACATCTCCAACAGACAGTAAATTAAAATGTGATGAAATCAACACAACTAAATAATGAAAGACCTGTATAAGCCCCAGCCCTACATTGGAGTCCTGGATGGGAACTCTTATTCCAGTCATCTAGTGACTAGCCAGCTGGGTGACCTTGATCAAGTCACTTCGCCCCTCCATAGAACAAGTATAATTACCGTAAAATCACGAGTATAATGCATACGTTTTTTTCCTGGTTTTTAAGGGTTAAAACTGGGGTGCGCACTATACATAGGCGGTACCATGTGTCCCTGCCACGTTCCTGGACAAAGCGTGTCGCACAGGCAGCTGAGCGGGGACCCCCTTGGCAGGTGAGAGCTCAGCTGCCCTGCCCGCCAGTCCTCACCTTGTCTGGGAGCCTGGCTGAGCTCACGCTTGCCGCGGGGGCCCACTGGGCAGCTGAGCTCGCGCCTGCCGCCGGGGCCCCCTGGCCAGCTGAGCTCGCGCCTGCCGCCGGGGCCCCCCGGTCAGCTGAGCTCACGCCAGCAGTTGGCCAGGGGGTCCCCGCGGCAGGCGCGAGCTCAGCTTGGTGCGCCAGCAGTTGAGCAGGGGGCCCCTGCGGCAGGCGCGAGCTCAGCGCGGCTGGCCGGCAGCTGGGCAGAGTGCCCCCGTGGCAAGCGCGAGCTCAGCCAGGCTCCCAAACAAGGTGAGGAGCCGGCGGGAGGGGCCGCTGGGTGGGAGGGCGGGGAGGGAGGGGCCCCACAGCAGGCGTGAGCTCAGTGTGGCGCACGAGGAGCTGGGCAGGGAGCAAGTTTCAAACACCGTTGCAGGCTCCCCGGTGCTGCACATGCTTTTCCCTGGAGCCTGCAGGTGGGAGCGGCCCCTTCCTTCCTATATATACAGTAAAATCGCGAGTATAATGGGGGTGCGTATTATAGAGAAGAGCTCAGTTTATTCCAGAATTCTGATGTTTAAAAGGTAGGTGCGCATTATACATAGGTGCGCATTATACTTGCGATTTTACAGTATGTCTTCCTTTGTAATAAGTCGAAAGCACTACCAATCAATATGATAGCCCCATCAGAATCCAGTCAAGATTTGGGCTCTTAGGAACTATTGCAGAACAAAATCTACCAACCAAATATTTTTAACTTAAAAATAGTCACATTTCCATCTGAAAAAGTTATAAAATAAAGGTTAGACAAAAACACCTCTCTTCCTATTTGTTTTACATGTACAAGGATTTGAGGCTTGGATTGAAGAGGTAAACCACAGAAGCATGGGAAAGTCACTAAAGTGAGATATTACACATCCATATCTTAGTTATTACTGACACACTTAGCTAGCATAGTCTTCAAGACAAGTGCATTTGTTTACAGGAAATAGTATTTTGTAATAGTAATCCTACTGGTTGCTTCATATGCAAAACTAGCTTACAACAAAACTATACCTACACAACATATACTTACTAGAATAAGATGTTGCATCCATCTTCCCAACTTTTACCGGAGACCCACTGCTTCTTATCTCCATACCAACTTCATTCCACACCGGCTCCAATTTCTTACAATGGCCACACCAAGGTGCATAGAACTGCGAGAACAAGTCACAAGTGTGGCATTATATAGAAACAATGAACTCTATAAATATAAACCATCAGTCCGCACATTTTGAAAATCAATACACATTGCCAATTAAATAATCCTCTCCTTATTAGGGCTTCCTCAAATTCTCTACTCCAGTTTTATTAGTAAACTCATCTTTCCTGATTCAATAGTGTAGGAATGGATCCAAAATGAGTATTTCCAGATGCTGTATTAACAGCAATTCCTGTCTTGAAGGCTATTTAAGATTACTTTTTTAGGACAAGACCTACAAGTTATTTATCTTCAGTGCTTCTGTCTATGTAAAGTCATAGCACAGGAGCAGACTTGACAATCTATTGTCTAAAAAAGTGTACCAAGAGGGGCAAATTGCCTCATCTGGATATAGTGTTCAATGGGTGACTAGACTGGTATCTGTATAAAGGAATCTGAACTTCTATAAAGACGTTTAATGTGTTTGCCATCGCAACTACCTACTAGAGAGGCCTATCTATTTGATGGAAGTCTCAAAACAAGAAGCAGATCACCAACAGCCCCCAGGACTTCAGATTTTCAAAGGAAATAGGGAGTCAAATGTAAGTGAACAAGTATCTGGTAACTATAAACATTAATCTTATAATATTTGCATTTGATAGTGTGTAGCAACTGAACAATTACCAACAGTGCTGTCAAATAGTTATGTGGGAATTTGGCAGAGCACCTACCCTTTGAAAGACCATTCCAGTCCTTCCATGTCTCTATCCCCCAATGGTTTCAAGTCCTTCCCTTTAGCACAGAAACTTTATTGAGTTTGTGTCCTTAAATAGTCAAGGCCTTTCCCAGAAGGCGTCTCAACTAGGTGAAGACTTCTGGAATGATAATGTGCTCTCGGAGTGGAAGGGGAGCCCAGGCTCACTTCTACACCAGGCTCTAGTCAAAAACCCAGTGGTGGGCAGCTACATTTAAGAGCTGGAGTGTTAAGTTGTTGGACCACTTCCTACCCAGTCTCCTTTTGTTTCCTGAGCTATTCACTACAATGAAGTATCTGACCTGCAAACTCAATCACCTGCCTCTCCTCTGTGAGTTTGCATACATGTTATTTTCCCCTCAGTGCAGACCTCTGTTTGCTCCCTCTGAATTGCTCTGCTCCCTTTTTAGAGCACTGCCCCCAACTTGTGCGAGCTTTGAAATGCAGCTGGGTGGGAATGGCTGACCCAGAGTTGTGCCTTAACGCTTTGCTCTTGAGCATGAAGTTCATATATCTCACCATATAGTGTAAAGCATCTCCTATTTCCTTCAGAGCCAGGATGCAGCTGGGTGAATTCCTTCTATCTGCCTATCTACCTAAGACTTCAGTACTGAATAATCACAGGCCCAGGAAATAAACTTTCAAGTTGAAAAACAGCATAGCTTTTGCCTTTGTGGAAGTAATTTATGCAGAAGATACTATACACCAGTGTTTCTTAAACTTTCTAAGACTGAGGAACACCAATTTTTTTTTTATGGGGAAGACCAAGGATTTTTTTGTCGAGAGAGAGAGAAAAAAAAAAAAACAGCCCCCAGGGAAAATGTGTCAAGCAAAACAAAAAACCCATTGGACCAGGAGTGAGTGTAGAGGAGGGATTTTGGGGCAGGGAGGGTGCAGAGGGAGAATTGGGGCAGGGTGTCAGAGCAAGCTGGGAATGTGGGGTCATGGCAGGGGAATGAGGGGGGTTTCGGTGCAGGGTCTGGGCATGAGGGGGGGACGCTTACCTGGCTTGGCACCCTGCTGCAGCAGGGAAAGCCTCCAGGGAGCATGTTCTTGTTCCTCGGGGTGGGATGGGGAGCTCAGTTTCCCCCCCACCCACCCCGCCCATGCAGCGGGGAACCCAGCAAAGCTGCAGCACCAGGACAGGCTTCCCGCTGGCGGACTGGGGGGGATGGGAGGGGAGCAGAGAAGACAGTAGGAACCTCGACCATCCCCGCCAGATTAAACTCTGCCACTTCCTCAGCAGGCTGGGGAGTGGGTGCAGGAGAGAGAGAGCAGCAGTGCATAGGAGGCCGCAGAGCCCAAACATGCCACAGACAGGATTCAGGGGAGGGGCATGGCAGAGCCTGAGCCAGGCTCCCTACAGATGGAAGTTTTAAAAAGGCTGAGGTCCAGGAGCAGCTTCTCAGCTCTAGCCACCCCTCCCACTCCCAACAGCAGCGGCTGCTGTAAAAGCTGCCACCTGCATACTTGGAGGAAGAGGAGGCTGCGCGGCAGTGGAGGCCCCATGGGGCAGAGGCCGTCATGCGGACTGGGATGGGAGGGGGAGCAGCCACTGTCTACGGGCACTGCAGGGGGTGGCAGAGCAGAATTATTTCTGTTTTCTCCACAGCACTCCTCTGACTGCCTTGTGGCACACTGGTGTGCTATGGAACGCAGTTTAAGAAATGTTGCTATACATACTCTGCGGCAGTATTTAGATTGCACAAACCTTAAATTCAACTTTATGTTTTATACCTACTCTTAGAACTAGAGAATACTGAACATAACATTTCCAAATATATTGTATTGTAAAAAAAAGGATTTTGAACAAGGACCATGATACAAGAGCTAAAATCTGAAGTACATGCATGAGTACATAGAGCTATGGGGTAGTTATTTTCCTCTTAAATATAGTTCCAAATGACTTGATTAATGCAATGTAAAGCACTAAGTGCTTAATGCAAGCAGGTCAATTCCTGGATTACCCTGTACAATATAGAAAAATAGCTTGTGTAGTATACACATTATTTTCCTACACACTGGAACACAGCACTTCATTTTTCACCACCATACAGAAAAACCTTTCAATTATGTAGCAGCTTTATAACAATGTGTAGTATATACAGATTTTTTTTTAACTAAACTATTAGAAAACTGTAAAGTTTCAACAAAGCGTGAACCTTAATGCTTCTCACATACTCACATCTACAAGCCAAATATCATCTTTACGATTGTCTTTAAACCTAGAAAAGAAAAGTACAATATGTAACATGCCTATACACAAGCACACAAATATACTATTTGTTTCTGAAGGAAGGAGGAAATAGGGCCTGGTTTAAACTAAAGGAAGAAAAGCTCAAAGCATAAATATGGCAGGAATACTAAGCTTATCAGTTTTTTTCCTATTGAAATTCCTTATATACTGCACACTGCAATGTATAATATTAGTCCACCAACACCCATGGCCATCAATAAAAAATAATTTCAGGACCATTTAAGAGTAAATGATTATAGGAAAAAATGGTTCGCCAATAGGCAGATTTCACTATATAACAAGTTCTTTGGCACAATGCACTGTTTTCAATCACTGTCAGATAACCTTTTATTGCACTGTACATTTAGCCTACAACAATTAATCTGAAGTAGTATTATGGAGAAATGTAATTCAGCTATTCCTCTTTTCCATACAACTATGCTTGTTAAGAAACATACACAACCTACATTAAGTTTGTGCACTAAAACATCCTAGATTAATTTACTAATTAGTTTTCAAACTCAGAGTGACTGTTATATTAGTTTGCTCAATACTGTAAAAATCTTGCAGATAACTTCAATATGAAACTAGGTAGTCATTTTAACACAACCTCAACATTTACTTTATCAAGAATTTATCAAAGAATACAAAGTTAAGATTAGTGTTGTTCACTATCTATATGGAAAAACTTAAACAACAAATAGTCCAGTAGAACCTTACAGGCGAACAAAACATGTAGATGGTATCATGAGCTTTCATGGGCACAACCTACTTCTTCAGATGACAGAAGCATACTAACCTATCTTTTGAACTAATCTGTATGTTCTGGCTTTTATTTAATGTTCGAGAAATGACTGACAAGATAAACTGACTAGTTTGAACAGCACCGCAGAAAGGTCTTTATGAAATATACACTACAATGAAGTCATTAAGTTTAAAGAGGTACCTAACAGAATCAATTTTATATGTATTTACAAGCCTATTTTTCTTGTCATTGCAATTAGATGACAATGAGATCACTTACTAGGAAGTTATTTTTGTACTTAACTACAATTTATTATAGTGAGGAACTAATAACCTTTGGATCTAGTAAATGTAACACATTCCTGCATCGCACACTTCCTTCCTGCATGCTCGCATGTCTGGAGGGAGTTGGGGAAATTTAATACACCTGTTCAGATAGTTCACTGAAAGTACCAAACATGAACCAAACAAAGATGCTGACTGCAGAAAAGCTATCTGAAATATGGTGAAACAGCTATACAAAATGTTGCAGGGTTTTTTAAGCCACACATGCAGGCTCTTTTCATTTTACTAAAAAACAATTTTACTATTGTTTGCACTGCAGAGCTAATGAAAGATCTAGATATATTCTATTTTCCCTTATGCACCAAAATACGATTTCTAATTATGAAATCTTAAACACTGATGATGATCCCAGCTTCCGTTTGCAATTAGAATATATTCTCAATTTGTAATCACAGAATTTCATGTCCTCTCCAAAGCAGGTACACATTTTTTACAGCATATTTTATTTCATGCAATCAAAGCATTTTACATCTACTTCATATGGAATATTAATGCACATAGTCAAAGATATGACTAGCTTATAGCAATCCAAAAAAATTCAAGCAAGTGGACAGGAACAGAATGCAATGCAATAAGCAAATTTAATTTCCCCTTCGGATTTTTAAACTGCTATTCTCACAATTATTTCTTTACGTACTCAATAATATTCATAAGAGGCTAAAGGGACAAAGAACTTCAAAAATATAGTATAAATCTTAACCTGTGTTATTATTAGCACTATTTATGCCATTTTACATTCCCCCCCTCCCCCCCCCGATTCTCTCAGGTTGATCTGAAGAACTCTGTGTAAGTTCTAAACCTTTTCTCTCACCCCAAAAGAAGCTGGTCCAAAAAAGGAATTGCCTCACCCACCTTATGCCTGAACACAGACATGTCAGTTTCTTATTCAAGCCCTTAATGTTACACTATCTGATGGGAAGTGTTTGTTTAGAAAGAACGGGTACCAATGGAACCTAAACAAGAATGTCAAATCAAGTTCTACAAATCTTTACACAAAATTAAATTTTGAACCAAATTTAAATGTTCTTTTTACTAAGAGATGAACTGGCAAAGTATAAGAGCTGAAATTTTATATTCTTACCTTTGTCAGTTTCACATTAAAGACTTAATTTGATTTAAATTTTTAAGAAAAAAAATCTTTAAATTGCCCCTTACTGAAGATATTTGTCATAAATGTATATGAAATTTGAAAATAAAATTCACAGACTCCTATGTAGAATCATAGCAGGTATTTAAAATTCATATTTTTACTTGTATTAAACTAAATTCCTGTGAAATAGTGTGTATTCTCTGTAGCAGGAAGTAACTTTTAAACATTAGTATTTTAACATTAGTAGTATTGACAGTCACTTCCATTATTAAACCTTATAAAGCCCTAGTAAATAAAACAAGTACAGAGTGCTTAAATTAGGCAAAAGAAAATATTATTTTAACCCAATTTAAAAAAAAAAATTTCAAACTTTTTAAAAAGCCTTAATTATGAATCATCTACATAAAATTGTTCCTGAAACACAGTAAACCAAATGTAAGCGCAGGGAGAACATTCACAACCAAATTACTATTTAAATTAGCATTTTGGTGGGCGGGAGGATCTGTGGGGAGAATCTGTGGAGCTTTAAAGAGGGAGTTTGGGAGCAAAAGGGCATTTGGGGTGCTGGATTAGGGAAACACTCATTTCGGGTGGCTCCCCTCAAGTGGTTATAGTCTCTGCTGCTCCTAGGCAGAAGTATGGCCAATCAGGTCTGGGCACTCCCTCCGCCCACAGGTATTGTCCTCATAGCTCCCATTTGCCTGTAATCAATGCTTCTAGGTGGAGGAACATCCATGGGGGCTCTCTGCATTGTCCGCACCCCAAGTGCTGATTCTGCAGATTCCATTAGCCAGCCAATGGGAGCAGCAGGGGCAACGCCTAAGGGAAGAGGCAGTGTGTGTGCAGGGCCATCTGGCTGTACCTCCACTAAAAACAGCAGGGAGACACCCAAGATGTCTAGATATTATATCAGCACAGCCTAGATATTATATCAGGCATCCCCAAAACCTTCCTGAATCCAACTTCCTGCCCCAAAACTCCTCCCACATCCAAACTTCCTCTCTCTTAATTACCCCGCCCCTCCTTTTTTTTTTTTTTATATACTTACCAGCATCTCCCATTCCCACGACATGCCAGATAAACCTTGTACTGTATGATATGGTATTTTCTGGATCACGTAAGTATCAACATAGCATTATATAGTGACCTGAATAATTCCATAATATCCAACCAAAATTCCATAATATCCAACATAGGACATCTGGATTTAAATCAAGCAGAAAAAATAGTATGTGCTACAGCTCTGGTAATTTATCCATCAACAGTCACCCAATAAATAGATATGATAGACAATTTAAGATAACAGGAATTGGGGAAATGGACATTACTGACATTCATGGTTTGATAACTTCCTATAGATGCTTATTTTAGGCCACATGTACTTGATAACTGAATACAAAATACTTCCATTTCCAATTAACTAGTTTATCAGCAGATACCCCTTTCTGAAGTACTAGTACACTGAAGTAAAGTAATCTAAAAGACCAGACTTTAGAATCTAGTTTCTATTCAGACCTGTAGCACTAGCCTATTGTGTGATGTCAGACAAGTCATTTCACCTGTTTCCCCTACCATTCTTTTTCTCTCTCACAACTAGGTTGTAAGCTCTTTGAGATAAGGATAATTTCTTACTAGGTGTTTGTATAATGCCACGGTACCACAATAGAACCTCTATGAACTATTTTAATTCAAATAATAAAAACAATGCAAAGTTTTCCCCATATTCTACTTTCATAAACCCTGGTTGTATATGTACTAGTACTGCTGCTGGATTTTTGATGAACTAAAAAAGTTTAGTCTTCATACCATCCAGTTATTATAAGAAGATATGGCATACATTTGTGACCCGATCCCAGCACTTGTTTAATGAAGAACCATAGCATACATGTTTGGACAACTAACTGCTTATTAAATTAAGTTTCCAAGGGCACTGAGATAGAAAGTGTCAACACTTTCAAATCCAGATATTTTCACAAGTTAGTATAAGCTTGCAGATACTGTTGAAAACTTCTGCTAAAAACATAAACACCAAGCAGTAGTTCCTTCGGAGAACTTTTGTGAAACATCTCCTAGTTATGAAAATCTGATTCTTCACACTCCAACCTCTGAATAGATTTAAATGTACTGCTATAGTCAGAAGCTTTGGAAGAAAAGAGCATATTTAATCTGGGTCTATTTATCCTGTTTTCCTTCAGCCTTCCAAAATAGAGATCCCTAATCATAGCCTCACAAAACAATAAACAGCCATTGCAAAATTAAGCCATGCTCACTGTGCTTCAACTTCATACTAGTTATGACAAAAGTAGTTATACAAACCACAACCTTTTCGTTCATGCATTTCATAGTTGCTACTGAATAAACAAACAAGACTTATTCAGCATTTTCCACTTGGTAATACCACAGAGCACCAAAGCAACAAAAGAGCAGCACCTCCATGAAAACAAAGTAATACCTAGGCAACATTTCACGTGACAATAAAATAGGAGTACTTACGAGTCATCTAGATCTTCCACAAAAGCTGCATCTAAAGCCAAGACAAGTGCAGCAGCTGTCAGGACAGAGGGCGGGGAGAGAGGGGAAAAGCAGGAGTTTAGGTGGCAAAACAGGGTAATGACATTCACTCTGATTAATTCATTGCCACTGGTGTCCCCTCCAACCGGCTTCTCCATAGGCAAGTGCTGCAGGGACCCGGAACGTGCCCCCCACTTGGGAAAACAAGAGTCTAGAAAACGTAGCCAAACTGCTCTGCCTCATGCCGGGTCCGGCCACTTTCACTGGGAGGGTCTTTCCCCGTCTCACCCCCAACCCGATCCTCTCCCCTTTCATGCCTCAGCCTTCCCGCCCGCAGCTCTGGGGCAACGACTCTCACCCCCCCCCCCCCAAGCCTCCTGCCCAGCCCCCTTTCCTAGCACCCGCGCCCGCAAAGACCCCGCTGCCTTCTGCTCCCGCCCCCACACGAGTCTCCACAGCCTCCCCCCCCCCCGTCCCGGCACGAGCCGCCCCCCCGTTCCACTCCGCGCGCGCCGCGCCGCGCCCCTCCCCCGCCAGGGCGCTTCCCCGGGGTTACCCGCTGCCCAGAGGAGCCGGCACCGCCCGCTCGCCGCGGCCATGTTGACAGGAGAACTGGGAAAGGCAGCCCAACTTCCGGCCGGCGGGGGAAACGGCACGCGGCGCCCTGACAACACGGGCCTCACCTCCGCGCATGCGCAGAGAGAACTGGGGTGGAGGGGCGGCCGGGGGCATGGACAGAGGAGGAGGAGGGCAGACCCTCAGGCCACGCCCCCTCGGAGCCTGTCAGTCCCAACGCGCGCGCCCCGCCCTTCTGTCTCACTGGCAGGCGGCTGCTCTGGGCCCAGCGGAGATTCCCCCCCCCCCCCGCGCTGGCTTAGCACCGCCTCGCGCAACCCGCAGGCTGCTGACGCGGGCCCGCCTGCTGCAGCGCAGCCCCGGCCCGTGCTCGCAAAGCACCAGAGCATGCCTGGCCCGAGCTGCCTGGACTCTCCCTTCTTGCATTGCGCTGCGCGGGGAGCCAGAGCCCCCCACACGCTCTGCGGTCTCACTGCCCTAGGTGCTGGGCCGGCGGGGCGCTGCTGCGCTCTCTGGCTCGCAGTCCTTTCTGGACACAAATTAGATGTTGGTTCACCGCCTCTCAACCCTCCCGCTCTCTACGTTGTTGCAGCGCTTTTCCACCCCCGCGGCCCCCCGTCTGGGATGGTTTCGTTTGAGACACTGCAGTGCAGAAGAGTTGGTGTTAGTTAATACTTTTCATTGAGATGGATTTAAAAACAAAATATGTCAGAAGCCCTGATGGGTAGACCGAGAGGAGAAGGCAGAAGGAATATTTCTGTCTGACAGAGGAATGCCACTCGATGTCACAGGGCAAAGTGCACTCCAGCAAAATGGGGACGCTGCAGCACAAGGGTTCTCAAGATAGATGTCATAATGGAGTCACCAAAGATGGTTTTAGACATATTCTGGCCCAGGGTGAAAGCCCTAGTTCAGCAGTGAGGAAACAGTGGCCTATGGGCTGGATCAGATCTGCCAGAGTTAGCCCCTGGTGGGCCCCCACACCACCATATTTACTTGCGCCTCTACAGGTTCTAGGGGATGACAGCTCTTCTTGGCCATCGACCACTGTTCCTGGCCAATGGGTGCTGAAATTACCTGTACCTGCAGAGGTGCAGGTAAATATAGCAGCAGTGGCCCACCAGAGGGTAACCCTAGTGAACCGCCACCGTTATCACCCAACCCTGCCCAAGTCTCACATGTTCTGGTGGCCAGAGCTCAAGTTCTGAGGCAATGATTTCAACCCCGCCGCCCAAGTGGCGGGGCTAAGACTGTGGCTTCAGCCCCATTGCCTGGGAATGAAGTCCTCAGGTATCTAGTATTTTTTGTTCTTGAAAGGGGTCATGGATCAATGAAGTTTGCGAACTGCTGTAACAGTTCCTGTCTCACAGAGTTTCTGTACTTACAGCTGTAATGCTTGAGATTCTGCCTATGTCTACAGGATTGCTTCCTCCATCAATATAGATAGGTATTCCACCTACACCAAAAGACAGTGGATGGAAGACACTTTCTATTTGATGTAGTACTATCTACACCAGGAGTTAGATTCCTATAATTGTGTTACAGAGTGATGGGGATTTTTTGCACTCTTGAGTGATGCAGATACATTTCCATAAGTTGTTAGTGTAAATCAACCTGCCACTGTGCCTTAGTGGGTCACAGTACAAAATTCAGGACAAGATGCTTTAAAATAAGGCAGACACACCCCAAAACTGGTGCTTATTTTCTCATGAGATATACCAACCCAGCAACAAAAGTAAATTGTCTCACTACACTGAGTAAGAACAAGTCTAAAAAGCAGCCTCCTTATATATTCCAGTCCTTGCATCATAACAAAAAATCCCACT
Organism: Pelodiscus sinensis; assembly: GCF_052426305.1. Taxonomy (NCBI): domain Eukaryota; kingdom Metazoa; phylum Chordata; order Testudines; family Trionychidae; genus Pelodiscus; species Pelodiscus sinensis. The sequence continues at coordinate 93,917,765 of NC_143053.1, forward strand.
AATTTAACAATGAGTGGTTATTTAAAACCAGTTTCACCAATCAAAGGGTTCTTCTAATCCCAAAGAACCAGTCACATACCAAGGTCAATATATAACTCAAATCTTACCTCAAAATCATCAATTGCCAGTCATTTAGTATTTTTTACTATCTAATGTCTTCCTTTGACTGCATGTTTTCTATGTTCATTGGCCTGCAACTTCTCCTCTCAAGTCTAGAGCTTCACAGTCCAGCTGGGAATTGCATCCTGGCAAACTTTTCCTTCTCAGGAAGTTCTCAAAAGTAGATATGTAACTTGGAACGCACAGGCATACAGGACATACCATGTGGCTTCCTTCATCCTAATGAGTCAGGCACAAATCCAAAGAGTAGTTTAAACATAGCCAGAGTTGTATATGTATGTATTTAGTTATTAGTTAAACAAACAGTTCTTATGCAAGAAAAAGTTTGTAAAATCCTTTCAGGTGATTTACAGACAAAAGGCAGAATCTCTGGTGTAGTTTTGGATAAAACATTAACCTGAGATCTAGGTGACAGGTTTATTAAAGGTCTTAACTACTTTATAGTGATAGAAATGTAGCCGTGTTAGTCTGGGGTAGCTGAAGCAAAATGCAGGACAATGTAGCACTTTAAAGCATTTTAACTACTTTATGACAGCCTCAGTTGGAAGGGCACTGGTCACTCTGCAACTGGAAATGTCTTGGGCTTGATTTTCAGGTGTACTGAGCTAATCTCTCATTAACTTTAACTGGAGTTGTTGGGTGCTCGTAACTTCTGAAAAACTACCTGAAGTTTTGCAAGTTAGGCACTTGCTAATTATTAATCACAGACCACTAAACCCCCTACTCTGCACCTGGTCCCACTTTTTCCCCCTTGAAGCCCTGCAAATTGTGCTTCCTCTTCCCCCAAGACTTCAACCCAGTGCACTCTCCATCACAGTTCACTTCTCTCTTCCATCCCCAACCCTGCCTTTTTGTTCTCTCCTCTCCCCCTTCCTCAAACCTAACTCTTCTCTAGTTCTCTCTTCTAACCCCCAGTGGGCTCTTTCTCCCCAGACTGTAGCCTGACATAGAGCCTGCCTTCATCCAGGTAACGCATCGACTTTCTTCAAACAGTTTCTGAAAAAGGGGGCGAGTTCTTTTGGCATCCCTGTATTCCTCATTTTATGAGGAAAAAGGTATCTTCCAAAGGAGGTTTTTCCCACATTTGGCCCCGTGTAGACAGACCAAATGTCAGAAAAGCCTCTTCTGAAAAAACAAGCAGTAAAAGGTACACTGTTTGCAATTTGCATATCTTTTTCCAGAAAGCAAAAGCAGTGTAGACATAGCCAAGCAGAGGGGAAAGCAGGAGAAGGGAAAGAAATGAAGTAGAGCCACAAAGGGAGAACTTGGGGAGGTTGTGAAGAAAAGAATAAGAAGGGAAGATAGAAGTGGAATAGTGGAGGAAGACACAACATTTGAGGATGTGGGTTAGAGAGGAAAAAGAGCTGGTCTAAGCCACATGAAGGAGAGAGAGTGTTGCAAAGAAAGAATGCAATATTGTGGAGGGCAAAGTGGTGGGAGGTACCAGTGGAGGAATCACTTGGGTTATTAAACAGTGCAGTCCAGGCATCTGTTACAACAGTACTAGATCTCTGTCCAGAAATTGAAGCTACATGAGGATCAACCAGAGATACGTCCATTTGAAAATGTATTGGAAGAAGCAAAGACTTCAGTTCAGAAGTTGACTGATAAGGGCACTTCCATTAACTCCTTAAATGAAGAGGACAATGTTTGACAAGTCAGTTTGAAAAGTAAAGCACACAAACTTTATTCTTACAGATCTACACCACTAACTTCTGGACTCTGCATAGTTTTTATAGATGCCTGTCTTCTAACCACGAATCTCTGAGGGAGTAGCAATGTTAGTCGGTACCTTTAACAACAACAGATAGTCCTGTGGCACTATCATGAGCTTTCCTGGGTAAAACCCACTTCATCAGAATTTGAGATAGAGTGCAAATAATAAGCAAGATATTTATAACAGAGGGGGACAAAACAAGTACCTGTCAATTGTTGGACTGTTACTAATGATGCTAATTAAGTGAGCTAGAAGTATCTCATTCTTATCTTTTGATGTAGAAAAGAAGTGTTAGAGTCAGGGGAGATTGGCTTTATAATATGACATCTAGTTCATGTCAGTTGAGTGGAATGCCGCACCAGGGGCGGATGAGAGTGCCGCGGGGCTGTGGCCAGACAGCCTGCCTCCATATTATCCATCTTATTTGCCTCTCTGAAGCATACAGGACAGAGAAGGAGCAATAATATCAGCATAGTCTATGCTGGCTCATCTGATCCTGAGAAGCTGAAACATAGATATGAGGAGAGATCAGGATATGTGAGACTGCCACCGGCTGGCACCTATGTTGATTCGAACACACAGTCCCAGGAAGAGGAATTTCCCACTGAGAAAACAATGTCCAGTACTTCAAAATTTAATCATCTCAAATCTCTCTTACAAGTGTAAATTAAGTTCACAACTCCCTTGTAAGAACTGGTCTCACAGCAGACAGACCAGCATCAATTGGCAATTAAGATAAGAAAGAGAAATACGTGACCCCATGATTATAAAAGTTGGGCCCAGCACACACTCACTTGGAGTGTCATTCTACCCTCTACCTGCTGGTCGGGTTAGGTGTTTGACCTCCCGAGGTTCTATGGGGACGCCCACCTCGTATTTTCGTCTTTCCTAGGAATTGAGGGACCGGCCCTGGCCTGACATGCTGGAGTCGAGAGGCACAGAAGGGGGTAAAAATGGTACCTGGATGTGGTCCTCTGTCTTAAGTGTACACATAGAAAGAGTAAGCTGTTACTTGGTACCATTATTTCTATTTTTCTATCTTTATCTTCTTTGTAACCATTTTTAAGACCTATATTTTGCTAATAGTTAAGAAATAGAGCAATAGCCATTGTAACCATATGATTTATAAGCTTCCTCAATAAACCTGTAACTGTTTAAGCTTTAACCTGACTCCTTCAGTTGCTGTAACAGAACCAAGCACAATTTAAAAGAACTTCAGCCGGTCTAAAGGGACAGTTATAGGAAGAGCTTGGGCGTTTGGATCTGTGTCACTCCCAGGTGACAGGACCCACTGGGGCATCTTTCAGTCTTTCCTCAAGGCTGCCCGCTGCGAAGGAATTATGAAATTCTAGCAGCTGAAATCTAAGATGTAATAAGCTCTTCCTATATAACGGGGCGTCTGTTGGCCTGCTGGCCACCCTCTGCGATGGGACCCCGGTCCTAGCAGTAAAGACACGGACGTTAAACCTTTTCTCGGAAACATACACACACACACTGCCCTGACCGTCGGCTGACAGAATTGGCGTAGTCGGCAGGATTGTGCTATTGGTTCACATACAGCAACATGAAGCCTGTCATGATAGACATGGATTTTAGTGGTATAGAGAAAGGGTTTGCCCAGGAAGGTTGGGGCAACCCAAAATTGGATAGAGAAATGTTAGAAAAGGATTGGGGAAATCCTGAGGATTTGTGGGTGCAGTTCTGTAAGTATAGAACTGCCTGCAAGCTAAAGAATGGGACAAAGCCTGAGTCTGTGGAAAGGAGCCACTTTCCATTTAGCAAGGAAAACAGGATCAGGCCCAGGCAAGCAGGCAGAAAAAGGAAAACAGGATCAGGCCCAGACAAGCAGGCAGGTAACAGATAAGATTGAAAGCCTTGTGGTAGAAACTGAGAAAAAGGCAGTAAGTACTGGAAATCTAAGTCCTTAAACATACTTACAAGAGTAATATCTGAAACAAGGCCAGTTTTTATTTTAGAGATAAGAAAGTGTTTTAAGAAAAGAGAATCAGAGAATTTAAACTCTGCAGAGAATGGAGAGCAAATGCAGTTGTGCAAATGCTAAAATGGTGTAGATAGGAAATTGTGGTTTCTTTACAGTCATTCTGAAGGAAAAATGGGCCCTTTTTCCAAAGGAATGTCTGTAAATAATCCAGGCAAATTTGATTCAAATCTGTACATTTGATTAGAGAGACTGCTAAAAGAACTCTAAAGGGAGGGGGTTCTATTGGAACTGAATTACCCCAATGAATAAAAAGGGAATGTAATTGTTGTACAGCTATGTAGAAATAGTGTAAGAAAGGTTCAGAGAGAATGTATGTGTATCTGTGTGTAGATATATATATATAGTGTAAGTAATATGAAGTTTTCAAGGTCCAGTAATCTTGTTTGCAGGTTTAAAACAAATTGGTTTGGTAAGACCATTTTAGTCCAAGTTGTTTAATGAAGGTACAGGAAAACTGTAAGCATAAAGAGAGAGTTATACCCTATGCAAAGTTTAATGTGGCTAAGTAGTGTTGTAAACAAAGATTGCACATTTTCCTGTAAACTATAGAATGAGTAAAACCTGCAAACAAACTAAAATGCTGTGAAAGCTCCAAGAGCCACAACAGGTTGTGATTTCCTTTGTGATGTAAATGCCCTAGCTGGCAGCACAAAGAAGCTTTGCAGGTAATAGAGATCAGAAAGTTCAAATTGTAACCCTCCAGAAAGAAAAAAAAAGGAGGTACTGGTATTGCTATTTTAGTCCCAATAGGAGGTTGGGTATACTAGGAAAAGTTTAAATGTAAGCAGTCTTTTAAGAAGGCAGAGAGAAGACTGAGACAATTGGCATTTGTAAAAGATGTTACCCCTTTTGAACAAAATCTTGCAAAGGTTCGGGCATAGCCCTTGGTCTGATCAAGTGTTAATTGCTGTCCATACAATTTCAGACCTAGAAGACAAATTGACTAACTTACTTGTGTATATGTAAACCCTCAACTTGAAAGGAGAGGGAAACAGCTGCAGCTTTTGTCTTCTGTGGAAAACCTGTAAAGAGGTGTTCTTCAAAAATGTAAAAGCCTCTGCTGCAGAAGTGGAGAGGTAGAAATGCATGTCCCTCAGTACCCAGACGAGCTAGATTCCCTTAAGGATGGGTGCTGAGAGTTAAAGAAACTCTCAGATTTATTTTTTTTTTCTTCCCTCAGGAATATGTTTAAGAAAAGGACCAGGGGGTATGAGGCTTAGTAAACAAGCTCACCCTCCCTTACCAAATTAATAGTAGACAAACCTGTCTCATTGGGAAAAGTCATTTAGCAGGAATAAGGAAAGTAGAGCAGACATTGGAAAGTTACTAGGAATGAGAAACATTTTCTTTGAAAGGACAAAGCAAGTGATTTGAGGGAATGTGAAGATAAAAGGTGGACTCTGTGGGAGAGTGGAAGGAATTAAGTGATGGTTGTAATAGGTGAAGGGAAATCTTGTTTCCTCTTCCTTAAGCACTGTGCAAACGATCTATGCAAAGAAGCAATCAAATGTAAACATTTTGTCTATGGACACCTTTGTTAAATCTGCAAAGGAAAATTAAGGATTCTACTAAAACTTAATTGGTTAACTGCATAAAGAATGAGCTCTATATATTGTAACTATTTTGTGGATTTCAAATTGACTAGTTTTATTTTGTTTTGGATAATGTCCTCTTGCTTAAAATTGCAAATAGACAAGGCACAAATTGGTTAGTGCTTGTGTTGGGCACTCAAAGGACATTTAACTTTCTAGAAACCAAATTATTAGTTTAGAAACTCAAGCTTTGAAACTTAACTGTCTCTTTCAAGGCTGAGTTGATAACACTTTTGGCTTGCTTTTAAATTCAACATTATATGTGAATACAGGCTGCCTGGCTATTTCAAAGGAAAGTGGACAGGGAAGGCTGTTGCTGTTTCAGCAGACACATCCATTGCACCCCTGACCACAAACATAGAAGGAACAGCTCAGTTTGCAGAGCTGGCAGCAATCAATTAGCTTGTGAGGCAGGGGCCAGTACCATCTACACTAATTCCTATGCTGTATGGGCTGGAGCCACCCAGTGGATAACTAATTGGAAGAATAATAACTGGGAAATAGAAAGCCTGTTTGGAGATTGGAATATTGGAAATGGATATACCAGCATGCAATCCCACATGCCTTAAGCATAAGTCATGTGTCTAAAGAACAACACCCTGGCTGCACAGCTAAATAACCTAGCAGATGCAGCAGCACAAATTTTTGCTGCCCAGGTGGATTGGGAACGCCTGTACATTTGGCTACATGAAACCTTGGGACACACAGAAAGCGATGAGCCAGTGCGGTAGGCACATGCCAGGGGGTGGCCTATCACCCACAAACAAGCCAAAGATCTGGTACAAGCTTGCACCCTATGTGCTGAACTCAGGAAACATATAGCAGAAGGGCAATGGTTTGCCAGACTAAGAGATGGAAAAGCACTATGGGCAACCTGGCAAGTAGTTTATATTGGTACACTACCCACCAGTAAGCAAGGGTGGAAGTATGTTTTAACTGGAGTGGAAATTGTTTCAGGAATTGGTTTTGCTTACTCAACCCCAGTGGCAACAGGGTTGTTTACAGTCATGGGACTAAACGGCTTAATAGCCCTGTCCCAACACCCCAGTTTGGGAACACAAACCCATTTACCGCACTCCTACAAAGGAAAAGGAGTCTGGACCACTGCAGATGCTGGGCTAACACCAATAACCATTACTGAGGCTTGGATTGTATCCAAGACCGGCGAATCTTATGTTTTATCACAGGAAACTGAGGCAATATCCCTGAACAGCGCTCCAGTGGGATGGATCCCTCCCAATGCTGGTGTGGATCCGGGAAACCACCATGAACTTTTTGTATATATATATATACACCGCTTGCTGTTATAACGCTTGCAACTACTGTTGTTAGTTACAGACTATTGAAATGAGACATGGCACTCCAACTCGCCATGGTCTTCTTTCTCATCCCAACTGCTACTGCTGTACCAGAACACCTTACTTAACTCCTCCACTGGACTGGGAATCGAGTTTGTCCCTCTCAGCCCAAATGACTGGTGAAACAAGAGTGACATCTTCAGATGGGGACCGGTATGGTTCGATGACAGCAACTACCGCAGTCCTCAAAATAACTTTGGGGGGAGGCAAGGGAAGTGGCAACGAACGGTATGGGATAAGACATGCTGTAACTAAGAATGTAAATAACTCATGGCTAAATTGGTTAGCCCAACAGCTAGAACTTTCCTTAACTCCTTTCCTACACTCTATTATGACCACTGTTTTAATTGTTTTGATTGTTGTACTCCTTTTCTGCATAACCCTATGTATTGTGCAATGCCTAGTTAATGTAGCTATCTCTTGTGTGCACATTCAATACACATAACCAGGAAAGGTCCCTAGTCAATTCCTAGATCCTGAACCCTCTAATCAGGCCATTGGTTACTTTGAAATTCCTCCAAGGTGGGCAAGAGGCACTGGCAAGCCACCATCTTGCATTCCTGGGATGTGGTGTGTCGTATCAGGGGGTGGAATGTGGCCAGACAGCCTGCCTCCATATTATCCATCTTATTTGCCTCTCTGAAGCATACAGGACAGAGAAGGAGCAATAATATCAGCATAGTCTATGCTGGCTCATCTGATCCTGAGAAGCTGAAACATAGATATGAGGAGAGATCAGGATATGTGAGACTGCCACCGGCTGGCACCTATGTTGATTCGAACACACAGTCCCAGGAAGAGGAATTTCCCACTGAGAAAACAATGTCCAGTACTTCAAAATTTAATCATCTCAAATCTCTCTTACAAGTGTAAATTAAGTTCACAACTCCCTTGTAAGAACTGGTCTCACAGCAGACAGACCAGCATCAATTGGCAATTAAGATAAGAAAGAGAAATACGTGACCCCATGATTATAAAAGTTGGGCCCAGCACACACTCACTTGGAGTGTCATTCTACCCTCTACCTGCTGGTCGGGTTAGGTGTTTGACCTCCCGAGGTTCTATGGGGACGCCCACCTCGTATTTTCGTCTTTCCTAGGAATTGAGGGACCGGCCCTGGCCTGACATGCTGGAGTCGAGAGGCACAGAAGGGGGTAAAAATGGTACCTGGATGTGGTCCTCTGTCTTAAGTGTACACATAGAAAGAGTAAGCTGTTACTTGGTACCATTATTTCTATTTTTCTATCTTTATCTTCTTTGTAACCATTTTTAAGACCTATATTTTGCTAATAGTTAAGAAATAGAGCAATAGCCATTGTAACCATATGATTTATAAGCTTCCTCAATAAACCTGTAACTGTTTAAGCTTTAACCTGACTCCTTCAGTTGCTGTAACAGAACCAAGCACAATTTAAAAGAACTTCAGCCGGTCTAAAGGGACAGTTATAGGAAGAGCTTGGGCGTTTGGATCTGTGTCACTCCCAGGTGACAGGACCCACTGGGGCATCTTTCAGTCTTTCCTCAAGGCTGCCCGCTGCGAAGGAATTATGAAATTCTAGCAGCTGAAATCTAAGATGTAATAAGCTCTTCCTATATAACGGGGCGTCTGTTGGCCTGCTGGCCACCCTCTGCGATGGGACCCCGGTCCTAGCAGTAAAGACACGGACGTTAAACCTTTTCTCGGAAACATACACACACACACTGCCCTGACCGTCGGCTGACAGGGGCCCAGGGCAGAGCCGCAGGGCCCCAGGCAGCGAAATTTCGCAGGGCCCCTCCTTTGACATGGCGCATATGCCATGGTGCCACGGCGCATGTGCGGGGCCTCGGGAAGTGCGGGGACCGCGGCAGCCACCCCGCTCGCCCTGCCCTAAATCCACCGCTGTGCCACAGTACCTGTAATAACGCTGCTATGTGATCAGGACACACTGGAGATTTAAACACACAGTGGAATATAACATGATCAATAAATGAAGATCTGACTTCATCTTCTTCATTATTATCACTAATGGTTCAACCACATTGTTTTACTGTCTCTTGGGATGACAAGCAGGAATTCACCTCTTTCTAGTTCCAGTCACAACAGCTACAGCCAGATGATCATTCTTTTTGCTCATTCAAAATAATTTTGTGTTCTGAAAGAACTTGCCTTCTGTGCGATTATGAGCATATTGGAAAAGTCTGGAAGTACCAGACATATGAGAAGCCACCAAAAATGAATGCACTACATCTGAGAGGCTCATTAATAGACTTGTGCAAAATTACAACCAGAAACCAAGAAGGATGTAGATATAGTACTCCACATAAGAGGCTTGCATAGCCAACTTTAATTTCTATGCTGATTGAAAAACATGAGTTAAATCTAATAAAATGGTTGTGAGGCATTTTTCAGTTTTTACTGTATTGCCATACTGCCCACCTTTGCTCTAACAATCTCACTTCTCATCCATCCTCACTCTTTCCCCAGGTATTTTTAAACACTCTGCCCCCTAGTTTTAATTCCTAAGGAAAACACAGAAAGTGGGGGGAGGGAGCAAGATGACAAAACATTTTAGAGAGGAGAAAACAATGCAGGAAAGTGCCAAGTAAAATTCTAGGGGAGGAGACATGAGAAAGCAAGAAAAAGTTTAAAACTGTCATGGAAATAAGACTATGAGAGGGAAAAGAAAAAAGGAAAGAATAAAGAGAAAAATACCAAGAAAAGAGGAAAAACATTACTATTAGGTTTTTATTTGAATTCATTAGTTTATTTTATTTTCATTTATATAGTTCTCTGAAAGAGTATGGGTGCTGCAAAGAGATGGTGAAAGCCAGTTAGTCTAGTAGTTTTTGGTTTCCTTTATTTGTGTGTTTGTGTGTGGTTTGTTTGTTGTTCAATGGTTTAAAAAACAAAACTTTAAGGTCAGTTGTGTCTGACTTAGGCAGGCATTCTGAGAAAGTGGATTTGATGCCAATTGTGACCTAAGGATGGGAAGAACTTTTATTTTTTCAGCTTGATTAGAGCTTTCATCCACAACATTTTGTTATTATTATCATATCTTACATTTGGTTAGGTATAAAAAGCTTGCAAAAACAACACAATTTTAACTGGAAAAAGCAGCAAATTTCCTTTTTGCATCTTATTGCCTCTTTGTCTTTGTTAGTTAAACATGGTGGCATTATTTTGGTCCTCTTGCTATTTTTTTTCATTTGGGCTATACATTTAAATTGAGCCTCTATCATATTTTTCTTTAAAAGTTTCTACGCAGCTTGGAGACATTTTACTCTTGTAACTATTCCTTTCATTTTCTAACTAGCTTCCTCATTTTTATATAGTGTCCCTTTTCAAAATTTTGTGGTGAGCTTTTTTGGTATTTTCCCCTACACAAGGATATTAATGACTTAATTGTTTCTGTGAACAAGTCATTGAGCTATATTCACCATTTGGACCAGATCCTGTGTAACAATTAGACTATTCTTGATATACTCCTTTCTCCTTTTGTGAGTTCTAGGATTTGCTGCTTCAAGAAGCAGTCATTAAAGGCGTCTAAGAATTTTGTGTATGCGTTCAGTCCTGTGGTGACACATAATCAGTTCATATTCAGATAGCTGAAATCCCTCATTATTACGTAATTTTCTATGTTTCTAGCCTTTTTTGGTCTCCATGAACATTACATAAGCATCATCATCTTGGTCAGGTAGCTGTAAAAATATTCCTACTGCTATACTCTTATTATTCAAGATTGGATTTTTTATCCTTTGGTACAGCTTATTCTGTTGTAACTGAGAGAAAAATTTGGTTCATTTTCTTTTGACATTTTACCTCTCTCTATTTATACCATACAAGTGTAGGCTGTTTTAATTTGCAAGCCTTTTTATATTACTTCTTCATTCATTATATTAAAGGGACATCTTGTGGCCATTGGGTATACTTACAAAATATATTTTTCTTTTTTTTCTTTTGTGTTTCCTTTGTTAAAAATTTCTTTACCAATGATAAAGTATCACTCATGTTTTATGCGTTCTAAACTATACTGTATAATTATAGTACTTGAAACTTATATGCAGAGTCTTTTGAAACAAACAAGCATGCAATAAATATTGTTGCTCTTCCTTTTTTTATAGGTTAATTTTTTTCTCTTACTTCCTTTCACCTTAAAGGCCCTATTGCCACAAATTGAGGGGACCCATACAGGTACAAGGCTGCAGAATCACATCTATGAACTCAGGCCAACCGGCCAGGTTAGCACCATGTGTGGGGAACTGGTATGGCCTTGGAAAAAAGGCTGAACTATGCCCTTGGAAGGACTAGATTCGAGGAGTAGCAAGGGATAAGCCACCACCACCCTGATTGCACCCCAAACATCCTCATTCTGTCATCTGTCACCACTGAGAATAACTTAGTTTCATCCTCTTTAGAATTCCAGTTCAGATAGTTGAAGGCTGCCAGCAAATCTTCTCTCATTCTTCTTTTCTGCAGACTAAATAAACACATTTCCTTTACCCTCTCCTCATAAGTCCTGTGCTTTTTTGTTGCTCTCTGCTGGACTCTACCCAGTTTGTCTATATTCTTTCTGTAGTGGGTGCCCAAAATTGGACACAGTGCTCCAGTGGCTTCAGTAATGCTGAATAGAGGGGAATAATCTCTTCCCTTGATCTAGGACCTGTTTTTGACTTAATTGCAATCCAGTCAGTCCCTCCTATTGAGCATGGGTGAGCCCTATGCATGGGAAGGAACCTTGAGTTAGTGTGCAATTTAATTTTAAATAACAGGGATCCCCCCAACCCTAGTATCTGGAGTCATCTTTACTTATCATAAATGTACTCATGCTAGAAGAGATAATGGTACACCCAAGAGAGATATCTGATACTATAAGCTTTTCATTTCCCTCTGGAGTTGGGATCGTGGGGAGCATGCAGAGCAATTTCTGGAGCTCTCCATGAAACTTCCATGGAGGTACTTTGCAATCCTCTGCCAAAGGTTTCTAAGGAAGACAGCCTTATTTCTTCTGCCACAGTAGGACACTTTCCCATCTTTCTCAACAATAAGTGCAGCAAGCAGCACTGTAATACTATACACAGGCTAGCAGCATTCAGGATACCAATGGCAGTTGCGCTTTCTCTGCATTTGTTATCTTCAGTGAGATATCACCTCAAATCACCACCGCATGTGGAAAACAATGCCAGTATTCAGTGCCATTGCCCTATATTATTAGAATCATGCAACTGAGCTATTCTCTCCCTTTTTCCCAACTCACAGTGCCTCACTTATCATGGCTGGTGATCTGACTAGCAGCACGCACTGTCACTCCTAAAGAGAAGTGAGAAGGTAGTGTTTAAAATTTTCTGGGAGAAAGGGGAGTGAGTTCAGTGTGTTAAGTTGTGCTTTCCATTGTGAATCCATGGACAGTGGTATCTCTGTTTATTGTAGCTTCAGCTGCTACCATTACTGTGTTCAAGATCTCTCCCTCTGCACCTGTGGAATGCCCGAGCCAGAAAAGTAGTTGAAAGACTGGGACTGAGGATAACATGTTTCACGAGATCCTGCCAGCCAGTATTGCATCAGACAATGCATACAAGATGAGCATTGCCTACAGCCTTCAGAAGGATAGAATGGAGAGAAGAAAAATCCAGAGAAAGAAGGGGAAGGATGTGCCTCAGGATTGTTCACTCTTAGGCGTGCCTACCACAGCATCTCATTGAGAATTCAGTATAGAAAGGTCCCAAGCCATTCCACATAGCATATGGGGCACTACCCCTACCATTTCACCTCAGGAGGCATTAAGGGCAATCACAGCTAAACATACACTGATCTGTACATGCTTGTGGTCTCAGATGGGATTTTACTTGGGGTCACAAGTCGTCCCCTGTCCTTCCCACTCTTGCTGCCACCACTGCACGCTAGCTCAGTGAGAGCTATGACAGGAATGCCTAAGCACTGACGTTTGTTTTTGCCTGTTGGTTTTGAAAAGATGTGTGTGTGTGTTATGGGAAGAGATTCTGCCAGTTTTGGGAGGAGTCTATTTTCAGCATGTTTATACACTTCTTTGATATTCTAGTTCAGTGGTCCGCAACGCAGTGCCCGCGGGCACCATGGTGCCCACCAGGCCATTTCTGTGCACCCGCCGAGTGATCAGGGCCAGCCCCGCCCCCTAGGACGTGCCGGCCCCTGGGCGCGTAGCATCTGGGTGGCCCTGTCCCCAGGTGCATGGCGCAACCGCTGTGCCGGCCCTGAGCACGCGGCGTCTGGGTGGTGCCAGCCCCTGGGCACGCGGCACATGGGCTGTGCCGGCCCCGGGCGCATAGTGTATTGTTGTACCAAATAAAAGCAAGCAGGATCTTATGAGGGGGATAAGGCAAAAAGCCACATTTATTGTAAAGATAATAGTAAAAAAATAAAGAAAAGATAGAAGCAAACAACGTTGTTAACTACTTAACCCTTATACATATAAACATTCATTCATCCATTCATTCAGGTTCTGTGTATTTGTTATAGTTACCAGCCTGGAAGTTGCTTGTGACAGAATACTGTCCAGGTATTCTGTACACAAGTGATGGTAGTGGGGAGCGAAGTCCTGATCAGATGCGCATCTGAAGCTCCTGGTGGGCTGGCAGCAGAACCTTGGACTCTGATTCCATAGTTTTTTAGTCTAGTTCTTATAGGAATTTTTTCCTATGCCAGTCGATGGAAATTGCTGCATCATGATGTCGTCTCCAGGGTGGCTGCCAGGTGCTCGTCAGTGATCTCATCGGGTGGATCTCCAGTACTTGGGTTTTCTCCACTTGACACCTTTTGGTTGCACTGGCACATGACGCCTTCTTCAGCCCTTTGTTGCTGTATTCTCAGGCTGGCACCTCTCAGAACCATTCATTCATCGTCCAAGCACTCTCTCATACATTCATACAGTATTTTGTATAATAATAAAAGTTGTAGTTACAAACGTTTCTGGGTGGTATTGCTTAAAACATTCTCTGAGTGCTGAATAAAGTTACAATGTTTTAAAGAGAACAGGCATCAATTATGTAACAATGCCCTTAGTCAATTACAGGGCTTGGCTCCCATAGCAGAGTTAGTGGCTTGACAATGCATTGTTACAATGTATCTCTGCAATGTCAATTTCAAGCAGCCCCCTTGCACAAGCTTGAGCATGCCCTGGAGCACAGAGGGGGGGCTGTTTCTGGCTACATAGGATTATATTCTTAACAGTTCTAAGTTACGTGACCTAATACATTATATTCTAAAGGGGCAATAATAATAATAAATCTAAACATTTAACAATCTTAACAAATAATAATAATAAGAAGAATTAATAATAAATCTAAAACACTTTAAGTTGTGACCACGCCATTTCTGTGCACCCGCTGAGTGATCAGGGCCAGCCCTGCCCCCAGGCACGTGGTTCATGGGCGGTGCCGGCCTCTGAGCGCGTAGCATCTGGGTGGCCCTGTCCCCGGGTGCATGGCGCAACCGCTGTGCCGGCCCTGGGCACGCGGCACATGGGCTGTGCTGGCCCCGGGCGCATAGCGTATGAGCGACCCCACCCCTGGGACATGGCACAGGAGTAGCGCCGGCCCCAGGTACGCAGTGCATGGACGCTGCTGGCTCCTGGGCGTGTGGCACAGGAGTGCAATGTATGGGTGGCACCGGCACTGGTCATGCAGGCTATGGGTGGACCCGCCCCTGGGTGCGTGTGCAGCCCCGCCCCCAAGTGCCCGGTGCGTGAGTGGCCCCATCCCCGGGCACCCGGCAGCCCCAAAAGGTTGGGGACCACTGTTCTAGTTACTATTCATACTTTTATACACTTATTTCATATTCTAGTGTTGTCCCCACCCCCAGCACAAACTCACAGCTCTCATTGGCCAGTTTCTTGCACGCACCCCCCCCCCGCATCCCTGCCCCAAGTCTCCTTATACCATAATCCCCTACTCCTCCCAGTCACAACCTAGATCCTTGCACCCCTTCCTCCACACCTGCTCTAGGTCACAATCCCCTCTCAGACCCTGCACTCCCTCTTGTACTCCTTCTCCAGATCAGAATCCTCTCCTGCATCCATACCCCCCTTCTGGACCCTGCATTCTAGGTCACAACTATTTCCTTCACCCAAACTCTCTTCTGAATCCCACACTCTGTTATGCACCACAATCTCTTACCCTAAAGCTTCCTCCTATACCTAACCTCAATTACAGACTCCACACCTCCTCCATTAATATAAGAGTGCAGACCTTGACCGCTTACCAAATTCTTGGAGTGGCCCCATATAAAAAAATGTGCCCACCCCTGTGTTAGCAGCACAGAACTCTTTTCACACAAGCTCTGGCTCCTGGGTTTGAGCACCCACTATTTTTTCTGGAGCAATGTGACGGGGCACCAGACTCCGCCTACGCGGAGCACACGGCACCCCGCACTCTCCGGCGTGCCAGGGGTGAGGGAGGCGTCGGTAGGGACGCAGCGGGACCAGCCGTGGAGGGCGCCGGGAGCCGGAGACGCGGCGGCGTGCGGGCAGCCCTCCGGCTCACATGCTCCGCCTGCACGGGGGTGGCCGGCGGCTCGCATGTCACTGGCGAGGGGTTCCCCGCCGCTGACGTCATCAGCCCACGCCCCGGGGCGAGGGGCGGGGCTTTGGAAGGTGGGCCTTTCAAAAGACGCCCAGGGAGGGCCAGCGAGGAGGAAGGCAGCCGGGCAGGCGCGGGGCAGGGACAGTTGCCCCAGCCAGAACCCGATGAACCCAACACAGCCAGGATGACCACCGTTGGTGTGGGGGACGACATTGCAAGCCGGGGGAAGAACTAGACTGGCGAGGAGGAGGAAGCGGCCCAGGATGGGGGCTGGAGACGGCGGCGTCGCCTCCACCTTGTAACCCCCCCGGAGGGTTGGTGAGTTATGGGGGAATCCCCACCAACCAGGCAGCGCTAGTGCATTGCTGCCTTTAGGGTCCTGGGTTGGGACCCAGAGTGGGGGTGGGCCCGAATCGTCCTCCTTCCTCACGCAGGATTGTGTATATCCAAGACTCTGTGGACTCCCCCTCGAGCCACGAACTCTACGTTCTAGTTGGACTAGTAAGGGAAACACAGGTGGTGCGAAGGTGCACGAGTGGACAACCCCAATGATGACTGGGCTGTAAGCCTGAGGGGGAGTCCAACCCATGACAAGCACGCACAGAGATGCCTTTGCAGATTTGTTTGATGAAGCTGGAATCAACCCCCAAGCTCAAGTGCAGACTTTCTCTTCAGTTTCACTGTACCTCAATTGAGAGCTTAACAAAAACATTATTTGCAGTGAGCTGATCTAACAACACACTTACAACATTATTTATACAGAGACAAACATGCAGTTTTAATCTGAAGCAATTATTTAAATTTCTGAAATCAAAAAGGACATGTGTGCTAGGTAGGGCAACTGATCTTAATGACTAAAGAATAGAATTGAGTGAATAATGCAACACACTTTCTGCAATTATTCTTTCATTTAAAAAAATGATTTGCTTAAACTGCACTGCCAACATTTTGAGTAGTATCGCATATTTGTCAGTCAGCGAGTTTAAGCCAATATTATGGAACATTAGCAGACAAGACATATAAAATTCAAAACTGCAGGTATTTACATCAGAAATCTGCTTCCAAGAGTGATGATCATCCCAAACATACCACGTGATATGTGTCCTATTAAAGTAATCTGAATAGTGGATCTCTTATTTTCAGAGTAAATTGCTTGCGAATACTCTATCGACTAAGAATTTCGTAGAAATAATTTGGTAAATAATTTTGAATAGGAAAAATCATTTTTGGAGGCAGGGTTGCAATTTGTCAACGAGAAGCTTAATAAATGAATAATTGTTTGTTATAGATTATTTTCTCAGAGCTAAAAAAAGATATACAAAATATTAACTTACTCTGTGTCTTCTTTGCTAGACATATACACATCATATCATTATTATGGAAGGCCTAGGGATATTTGCATGCATGTTGATTTAATTGTTTACTAACTCACTTATTCTCAAGATAGGTATATTTGAGAACCTCCCCAAACAACCATTTGTCCACAGTACAAGCAGAAAATAAGATTGGAATTTCAGATACCATGTTGGATCAAGTGTGGATAAATATTGACTTCTTACTAGATACTTGTAGCTTACATTCATGAATCTCTCATTTTCTTCATAGAAACATATTTAATAATATACTTCTATTAGTTGTGTGTCAACATGTGCATGGAGTCCACTAACCCTCTGGGAATTTAAATGATGTGATTTGTTGTACTTGGACTGTGCATATGCTGACGTTACTGGATACTTGAAGTATTTTTCCTCCTCCTCCTCCTTGTAAGCGAGTCATGACCCAATGATGTTTCTTAAAGAGCAGGTATGGCATGGACCCCAGTATTCTTAAATGTTTTATTTTTATTTACTTTTTGGCATGTAAGGAGGACAATGTTGTGGTCTTTTAAATGAGTTTCCAAACGTAACCAGAGTTTGTTTTGTAGTGGTGCTGACATTATTGTTTCGAGAAGGTTCTGTCTAGAAAGAGGGTGATTATTTCCCAACGGTTTTTTATTTAGTTAAATAGTTTCTAAACTACAGATAACAGGAAATATGTTGAAGAAATTGTGGCAAATAGAGCCCTAAGGATATAACTGGAATGTGAGGTGCTAATGTCATTGTCCTCTTTCCCACCGATAGTGACAAAAAGCAAACAATATATTTTTGGGGAAAAAAAGATGTTGTGGCTGTGTAACTGGTAATGGTTATTATGCTAGGATTCTCCTATCTGTGCACTGTATCTCTACCGTGCTACAAATTTGCAGTCTGCATAAGACAGTTGCTGTTTTTAGAGGCAGAGTTGCTGCAACTCATTGAAAAGGAGGCACCCACTATCCTCTTTAAGATGAAGACTTTATATTTGCTTTACCTTGTTTTGTTTGCCTTAGTCTAAAATAAGTCACTAAAGACCTGTTGAATTGAAAAAGTTGTACTGATTTAATTAAAGTATGTTTATAAACTAATTTAGTTAAGCCAGTGCAAAAGGCTATGTGTACACTCTTATCTTAGTTAAAAAGTTTATTTTTATTAGATTATTTCAAATAGGAATTGACCTCAGATAAACCAAAGTAAGACACTAGATATCTGAAATAGAGATGTCTACACTGCCTTTTACATTGGTTTGATTACATGAGTTTAAAAGACATTTTAAGTTGAACAGGTGCAATTTTCTTGCGTAGAAGAGGTTTAAAATTGACTGTATAATTATTCTATGTGAATGTAAAAACATAATACACGTTTTAACTGGTGTGTTAAACTTTGAAGTGCATTTATGAGTAACAGTACTTAACAATCGTCATCTAGGCATCGCAAGCAAAAGTCTACTCTCAGATTTATCTGGCAAAGTTGTGATATTCTGCTCCTTTCTACATCCTCTTCATAGATCTTTCACCCTCCAGATGGCAAAGGGTAACCATGGGATGCAGTACGTTTCATATTGTTCCAAGGGCTTTGTGATTTTTTTTTTACTTGAGAACATTTTAGAAGTATTATTCGTTTCAGTTTGCCATTTGGCTAGTATACTATGTGATGGAGTTATGTGTACATTCAGGATTTCCCAAGACACTAAGCCAGGATTATCAAAAATTACTAATGATTTTAGGTAGGGTACCTAATTTGAGACTCTTAAAGGGGTCTGATTGTATGAAAGTGCTTAAAAGTCAGGCCCTTTTAAGCAAGTTAAGCACTGAAAAATCAGTTGTAATTTTTGAAAATGTTAGCTTTCGGGACCACGATTTCAGAATGTGCCATTAATTTTGCAGCATAGTGTCTATGAACACAAATGACAGAATTTATGCATACAAACTCACTTAGGGTATGTCTACACAGCAAAGTTATTTCAAAATAACAGACGTTATTTCAAAATAACTGTACAAGGGTCTACACAAGCCAACATCTATTTCAAAATTAATTCGAAATAACGGAGGGCTTATTTCGAAATTGGTAAACCTCATTCCACGAGGAAAAGCACATATTTCGAAATTGCTATTTCAAAATAAGTGCCGTGTAGACACTTACATTATATTTACACTACAAAGTTAATTCGAACTAACAGCCGTTACTTCGAATTAACTTTAATAGGGGCTACACATACAAACCACTAGTTTGAATTTAAATCGAACTAGCAGAGCGCTTAATTTGAACAAGGTAAACCTCATTCTACGAGTAACGCCCAGTTCGAATTAAGTAGTTCGAATTAAGGGCTGTGTAGCCACTTGATTCGAACTGGTTGGAGGCCAGCCCTTCCCAGCTTGCTCTGGTGGCCACTCTGGGCCAAACCAGGAAAACTCTTCTGCCGCCCTCCCATCCCCAGAGCCCTTAAAGGGGCATGGTCTGGCTACAGTGCTTGTGCCAGTTGCAAGCCTGCCAACACCCAGCCAGCAGACCCTGCACCTGGCACGGCATGAGCCAGCCACCCACTGCCACCCAGCACTCCGCCTCTTCCCAGGACCAGGCTGGTGGCTCCCAGGAGCCTGCCCGGGGCCGCAAGAGGCGGGCGCCCACCTGGTCTAGTGCGGAGATCGTGGACCTCATCCACGACCTCCGCACTAGGCACAGGAAAGAAGCCGTCTAGGGCAGAATAGCTGCCAGCCTGGCCACCAAAGGCCACATGAGAACCCAGGAGCAGGTTTGCATGAAAATCAAGTTGGTCCAGTGAGACCCCCAACCCGGAGCTTAGAACATAAGAACATAAGAATGGCCGTACTGGATCAGACCAAAGGTCCATCTAGCCCAGTAGCCTGTCTGCCGACAGTTGCCAGCACCAGGTACCCCGGAGGGGATGGACCGAAGACAATGACCAAGCGATTTCTCTCGTGCCATCCATCTCCAGCCTTCCACAAACAGAGGCCAGGGACACCATTCCTACCCCCTGGCTAATAGCAGTCCATGGACCCAACCTCCATGAATTTATCTAACTTCTCTTTAAACTCTGTTATAGTTCTAGCCTTCACAGCCTCCTGTGGCAAGGAGTTCCACAGATTGACTATGCGCTGTGTGAAGAAGAACTTTCTTATTAGTTTTAAACCTGCTACCCATTAATTTCATTTGGTGTCCTCTAGTCCTTCTATTATGGGAACTAATGAAGAACTTTTCTTTATTCACCCTCTCCACACCACTCATGATTTTATAGACCTCTATCATATCCCCCCTCAGTCTCCTCTTTTCTAAGCTGAAAAGTCCCAGTCTGTTTAGCCTCTCTTTATATGGAACCTGTTCCAAACCCCTAATCATTTCAGTTGCCCTTTTCTGAACCCTTTCCAAGACCAAAACATCTCTTTTGAGATGAAGAGACCACATCTGTACACAGTACTGAAGATATGGCGTACCATAGTTTTATACTTCCCCTCCTCCTTTTCCCCTGGCTTCCCCCTTCCAGCTCCCTCCTCCCACGTTTCCCCCTTCCCTCTTCCACCCTCTCTCTTCCCCTCTCCCACCTCCTTTTCCCAGTCTCCCCAGAGGTTAATCCCCTCCCCCAAGTTTTGTTAAATAAAGAGTTTCTATTTTTAAACACACGTGTCCTTTATTTTTTACTTCAGGAAGGGGGGCTAGGGAGGGGTAAGTGGAAGGAGGTGAGGGAGGAATGGAGCACGAGCCCCCGATGGGGAGGACTGGAGTGGCTCTGTGGGCTCCTCAGGGTGGAAGCTCTCCTGCAGGGCCTCCTGGATCCTGACAGCCTCCCAATTGACCCCCCCTGGATGGCAGCCTGCGGCAAGTGCAGCCGGGTTGATGGCCGAGTGCTGTGATGTGCCGAGTGAGGGCACTCAGGGCACTCCAAGACAGGACTGCTTTGCTGTCCCTCATCAAGGTAGACAAGCAAGCGGGGAACCCAGAGAACTGTCTGTCCGGGGTGGGGGGTCAGGTCCCTTTAAGCACAGCCCTGGGCTAGCTTGAGGCAGCAGCTCCACACTCTAAGTCCTAACCTGATGCCCTGCCGACACTGGTTCCGGCCAGCCTTAACTTCGGTTCAGGGTCCACTCAATGTGGACATGCTATTTTGAATTAGCAAAACGCTAATTCGAATTAGTTTTTAGGTCTAAGCAGCTAGGATTCCTGTGGCACCACCTTATAGACTAACTGAAGTGTAGGAGCATAAGCTTTCATGCATCTGACGAAGTGGGTCTTTGCCCACGAAAGCTTATGCTCCTACACTGCAGTTAGTCCATAAGGTGCCACAGGACTCCTCGCCGTTTTTGCAGATTCAGACTAACACGGCTACCCCTCTGATACTTTTTAGGTCTAGATGCACTAATTCGAATTAGCTTATTTCGAATTAACTAATTCAAATTGTTAGTTCAAATTAGTGCTGTAGTGTAGACATACCCTTATTTCGAAATAGGGGGCCTCCAGCCCTTCCCTGGAGCACAGAGGGGGCGCTGTTTCTGGCTACATAGGATTATATTCTTAACAGTTCTAAGTTACATGACCTAATACATTATATTCTAAAGGGGCAATAATAATAATAAATCTAAACATTTAACAATCTTAACAAATAATAATAATAAGAAGAAGAATTAATAATAAATCTAAAACACTTTAAGTTGTGACCACGCCATTTCTGTGCACCCGCTGAGTGATCAGGGCCAGCCCTGCCCCCAGGCACGTGGTTCATGGGCGGTGCCGGCCCCTGGGCGCGTAGCATCTGGGTGGCCCTGTCCCCGGGTGCATGGCGCAACTGCTGTGCCGGCCCTGGGCACGCGGCACATGGGCTGTGCTGGCCCCGGGCGCATAGCGTATGAGCGTCCCCACCCCTGGGACATGGCACAGGAGTAGCGCCGGCCCCAGGTACGCAGTGCATGGGCGCTGCTGGCTCCTGGGCGTGTGGCACAGGAGTGCAATGTATGGGTGGCACCGGCACTGGTCATGCAGGCTATGGGTGGACCCGCCCCTGGGTGCGTGTGCAGCCCCGCCCCCAGGTGCCCGGTGCGTGAGTGGCCCCATCCCCGGGCACCCGGCAGCCCCAAAAGGTTGGGGACCACTGTTCTAGTTACTATTCATACTTTTATACACTTATTTCATATTCTAGTGTTGTCCCCACCCCCAGCACAATCTCACAGCTCTCATTGGCCAGTTTCTTGCACGCACCCCCCCGCATCCCTGCCCCAAGTCACCTTATACCATAATCCCCTACTCCTCCCAGTCACAACCTAGATCCTTGCACCCCTTCCTCCACACCTGCTCTAGGTCACAATCCCCTCTCAGACCCTGCACTCCCTCTTGTACTCCTTCTCCAGATCAGAATCCTCTCCTGCATCCATACCCCCTCCTGGACCCTGCATTCTAGGTCACAACTATTTCCTTCACCCAAACCCTCTTCTGAATCCCACACTCTGTTATGCACCACAATCCCTTACCCTAAAGCTTCCTCCTATACCTAACCTCAATTACAGACTCCACACCTCCTCCATTAATATAAGAGTACAGACCTTGACCGCTTACCATATTCTTGGAGTGGCCCCATATAAAAAAATTTGCCCACCCCTGTGTTAGCAGCACAGAACTCTTTTCACACAAGCTCTGGCTCCTGGGTTTGAGCACCCACTATTTTTTCTGGAGCAATGTGACGGGGCACCAGACTCCGCCGACGCGGAGCACACGGCACCCCGCACTCTCCGGCGTGCCAGGGGTGGGGGAGGCGTCGGTAGGGACACAGCGGGACCAGCCGTGGAGGGCGCCGGGAGCCGGAGACGCGGCAGTGTGCGGACAGCCCTCCGGCTCACATGCTCCGCCTGCACGGGCATGGCCGGCAGCTCGCATGTCACTGGCGAGGGGTTCCCCGCCGCTGACGTCATCAGCCCACGCCCCGGGGCGAGGGGCGGGACTTTGGAAGGTGGGCCTTTCAAAAGAGGCCCGGGGAGGGCCAGCGAGGAGGAAGGCAGCCGGGCAGGCGCAGGGCAGGGACAGTTGCCCCAGCCAGAACCCGATGAACCCAACACAGCCAGGATGACCACCGTTGGTGTGGGGGACGACATTGCGAGCCGGGGGAAGAACTAGACTGGCGAGGAGGAGGAAGCGGCCCAGGACAGGGGCTGGAGACGGCGGCGTCGCCTCCACCTTGTAACCCCCCCGGAGGGTTGGTGAGTTATGGGGGAATCCCCACCAACCAGGCAGCGCTAGTGCATTGCTGCCTTTAGGGTCCTGGGTTGGGACCCAGAGCGGGGGTGGGCCCGAGTCGTCCTCCTTCCTCACGCAGGATTGTGTATATCCAAGACTCTGTGGACTCCCCCTCGAGCCACGAACTCTACGTTCTAGTTGGACTAGTAAGGGAAACACAGGTGGTGCGAAGGTGCACGAGTGGACAACCCCAATGATGACTGGGCTGTAAGCCTGAGGGGGAGTCCAACCCATGACAAGCACGCACAGAGATGCCTTTGCAGATTTGTTTGATGAAGCTGGAATCAACCCCCAAGCTCAAGTGCAGACTTTCTCTTCAGTTTCACTGTACCTCAATTGAGAGCTTAACAAAAACATTATTTGCAGTGAGCTGATCTAACAACACACTTAAAACATTATTTATACAGAGACAAACATGCAGTTTTAATCTGAAGCAATTATTTAAATTTCTGAAATCAAAAAGGACATGTGTGCTAGGTAGGGCAACTGATCTTAATGACTAAAGAATAGAATTGAGTGAATAATGCAACACACTTTCTGCAATTATTCTTTCATTTAAAAAAATGATTTGCTTAAACTGCACTGCCAACATTTTGAGTAGTATCGCATATTTGTCAGTCAGCGAGTTTAAGCCAATATTATGGAACATTAGCAGACAAGACATATAAAATTCAAAACTGCAGGTATTTACATCAGAAATCTGCTTCCAAGAGTGATGATCATCCCAAACATACCACGTGATATGTGTCCTATTAAAGTAATCTGAATAGTGGATCTCTTATTTTCAGAGTAAATTGCTTGCGAATACTCTATCGACTAAGAATTTTGTAGAAATAATTTGGTAAATAATTTTGAATAGGAAAAATCATTTTTGGAGGCAGGGTTGCAATTTGTCAACGAGAAGCTTAATAAATGAATAATTGTTTGTTATAGATTATTTTCTCAGAGCTAAAAAAAGATATACAAAATATTAACTTACTCTGTGTCTTCTTTGCTAGACATATACACATCATATCATTATTATGGAAGGCCTAGGGATATTTGCATGCATGTTGATTTAATTGTTTACTAACTCACTTATTCTCAAGATAGGTATATTTGAGAACCTCCCCAAACAACCATTTGTCCACAGTACAAGCAGAAAATAATATTGGAATTTCAGATACCATGTTGGATCAAGTGTGGATAAATATTGACTTCTTACTAGATACTTGTAGCTTACATTCATGAATCTCTCATTTTCTTCATAGAAACATATTTAATAATATACTTCTATTAGTTGTGTGTCAACATGTGCATGGAGTCCACTAACCCTCTGGGAATTTAAATGATGTGATTTGTTGTACTTGGACTGTGCATATGCTGACGTTACTGGATACTTGAAGTATTTTTCCTCCTCCTCCTCCTTGTAAGCGAGTCATGACCCAATGATGTTTCTTAAAGAGCAGGTATGGCATGGACCCCAGTATTCTTAAATGTTTTATTTTTATTTACTTTTTGGCATGTAAGGAGGACAATGTTGTGGTCTTTTAAATGAGTTTCCAAACGTAACCAGAGTTTGTTTTGTAGTGGTGCTGACATTATTGTTTCGAGAAGGTTCTGTCTAGAAAGAGGGTGATTATTTCCCAACGGTTTTTTATTTAGTTAAATAGTTTCTAAACTACAGATAACAGGAAATATGTTGAAGAAATTGACCCTGGGGCAGAGGGCCCTGACCGGGGCAGAGGGCCCTGACCAGGGCATGGAGGAGGAGGAGGAGGAGGATGGCCAGGAGCTGCAGGAGCCTGGAGGGAGCATGCCGCGCAGCTAGGGACCCTGAGCCATCCCAGCGAGCCTGTCGCCAGTGTCGTCTGAGGCCGGGGAGGCAACAAAATGTGAGTGCCATAACTGTCCCCTTTTGCATGGGAGGGAGACCAGGGACCGCACGTGTGGGTCTTCCTGGCCATGGCTCATGCAGCAATCTGTGCATGTGCTGTGCCACCCCTGGGCATGTGGACCCAGCTGGCTGCCACACAGGGGCCGTGGCCTGTTACCCACACGCGTGTATGTATGAAGGCACATGATGTGCTCCTGACCCCAGGGTAGGACACAGCAGGACACCCTCCCTCCAGAGCCCCCTTTATACAGAAGCAGGGGAAATCGGGACATCTCTCCCCCACCCCCGCCCATAAACCCACACCACGTACACACAGGGGCATGGGTGCACTCCCAGGCCAGCTCCCACTTCCAGGGATGGCACAACATCCCGAACATGGCTTCTGTGTTAGCACATCGGCTCTGATGGTATGGAGACTTGTCATACTTGCCTTGCAGAGGGGGGCTGGGCTTCACCCACTGTATCCCCAGGGATAACTGACCACCTCTCTTGTTTCTCCACAGCCACTCCACGAGGAGTAACGGTAGTTCAAATTAGAAAGCCTAATTCGAACTACCTACTCCGTGCCGCGTGTAGCCGCGGGCACGGAGTCCGCACTAACAGGGATTTAAAAATGTCAGCGCCCAGCAAGATGCAAATGAAGCCCGAGATATTTAAATCCCGGGCTTCATTTGCAATTTCGAATGACTACATTAACCACCCTAGTTCGAACTAGGTTGGTAGTGTAGACATACCCTGACAGTGCAGCTTAGAGGGAACTAAGGCTTACCCTTTCCAGAAAGCATCCAGAAACATATCTGTGAGGGGGATCTTCAGCTGCCTACTTTAGGCTGATCTCCATGCAGTTAATCCTTTTCTTAACAGTTTGTTTGAAACTGATGATCACTTGCACAACTAGTTCTCTGCTGACAACAAGCTTTCCTTATTGAGGCAATTTCAGATCTCCTCTCCTTCCTATTAAGTCCTGACTTCAAACTCTCTCCCATCCACCTGACAGTGGCTATTTGTGTACCATTTAAAAGTCTTGCATACAAGAGGCTGTAGGCCTACCCACATCTTCCCCATCTCTCCTGAAGAGGGGGAACTATTATATCCAGACTCCAACTGATTATGAGGAACAATAAAAGAGAAGAAAAGTCTAAGGGTATGTCTACACTACTACCCTAGTTCGAACTAGGGTGGTTAATGTAGGCAACCGAAGTTGCAAATGAAGCCCGGGATTTGAATTTCCCGGGCTTCATTTGCATCTTGCTGGGTGCCGCCATTTTTAAAGCCCCGCTAGTTCGGACTCCGTGCCCACGGCTACACGCGGCACGGAGTAGATAGTTCAGATTAGGCTTCCTATTCCAAAATACCGGTACACCTCGTTCCATGAGGAGTAACAGTAGTTCAGAATAGGAAGCCTAACAGTAGTTCAGAATAGGAAGCCGCGGGCACGGAGTCCGAACTAGCGGGGCTTTAAAAATGGCAGCGCCTGGCAAGATGCAAATGAAGCCCGGGAAATTCAAATCCCGGGCTTCATTTGCAACTTCGGTTGCCTACGTTAACCACCCTAATTCGAACTAGGGTGCTAGTGTAGACATACCCTAAGAGTGAGTGTCTGCTGGGATAGCGGGGCAGGATTAAGCGGATCTACAGGCTCTGTTTAACATATTCATTACCACTGGAGAGACTTTTGGTCTCTTTAATCTCATCCTTGCCCTCACAGTCACATACTGTTATCTCCTCAGCACCCCTTAGTAATTCAGTGAGCTGGTGGAATGGAATCCATTTCACTGAACGAAACTCCTCCTCAGTATTTATTTTTATCTGCATTATTTAGTGTGCGGGCTGATGCTCATATATATCCAGCTCTGGATCTGAATGAGGCAAGATAACTACCCCCTTCTCTGTACAACATTCCACTTCTCCAGATAATAAAGCAAAGATATTGTATTATCACACAAGAGTGTTGCGGTTGCAAGGTAGACTGATTCACAACACGAGACATACGTGCATCTCAAAACTACATTGTTTGTTAATAGTTCCTTGAGCCCAATTCTGCAAACACTTAAGCAGGTAAGCAATTATATTAGTGTGAGTAATTCCATGGGCACATTCACATGAATAAAGTTATTCCTGTGCACAAGTGCCTATAGGTTCAAGCCCATAAGGGTTTTACGTCAGATACAATAAAAACTACATGATTGAAGATTATTTCAACTGAGCTATACAAGTCATACATAAAATATATCATGGCGACTAGAGAAGGTTTCCATAGTACAGAAGGAGTTGATATAGAATACATTCTTATCTGCCTACAACCATGTTTCCACCAAAAGTTAGTCTGTTTTTTTCCCTATAAGAGAGCAAAATAACATCTGAAAACATTAAAATGTGGGCTCATTCCCAGTCTTAAATTGATGTACTTACCATGTTTGGAATGATAGCACATATGCTGGGATTTAGCTAAGGACCCATTTTGTTACTGTTCCTAAAAATGCTATAAAATCATAGACCAGGGGAATAGAAATGCTCACTGCCCCTTGAATGTAATGTCCTAATGAAAAGTAAAGTTTACGTGGAAACATAAAACTTTTCCATGTGTCATGTGTTTTTCTTTACATTTTTATTATAAGGGTAAAATAAAGTGTATTTGCCAAGAGGTATTTTATATTCAGAATAAAATATGGTTAAATGTTCCTTTATCATGACTAGAAACATTATGGTTTACTAATGATTCCTGTTATATAAAGATGGGCCTAATAACAGCTATGCCTCCAAGGCTTCATATGGCTATCATCTGGGGCAGTGAGACAAAGAGTTACTAGTATAAATTTTAAAAAAACAACCCTTCATATATTCAACTCCATAAAAATGTTATCAAATAAAAAAAATCCAGACATCTCCAAAACACATCACAGGTCAGTGCCAGCACCAGTTAATTGTCTCCACTGGATGATATCTGAGCTCTTTGCTAGACAAAACTGCCCGACTTCAACAATTTCTCTTATAAATACTCTAAATGCTATTTAAACTATTTTTCTAGAACACTTCATTAAGAATTACTTACAATTTCCATATTCCCCATCCTAGATTTTTAAAGCATTATTAGCAGTAAAAAAAAGTTGGATAAGATTGGCATATATGCTTCAAGAAAAAAATATTTTGCAATAATTTGTAGCTTTATTTGTGTAAGCAGGATCTGAACAACTGCTTGCAATGCAGCCAGATGAAAGGAGAGAACAGCCCTGGGTGTGGGTATGCTCATTCAAATTGTTTATCCCTGCAAGATAATTAACTGTTGATATGTAAATACAGCTCATGCTGGAATGGGGAAGGAATGCAGGGTGTAGTTATGTAAATCCAATTCAGCCAGGACTGATGGAGGATCACTTGTTAGAATGGAATGTGGGGTATTATAACTAATTTGGCTGTTGGGTGGTCACAAACCATGCTACCCCTAAATGTAGGAACTATAAAATATGACACCAGTGCTTCTCTCCTATTCTCCAAGGTTAGACCTAAAGTAGACTCCATAAGGAATCTCTTTGTTATTTTAGTGGAAGCTGGTCTCTTTTGCCAGCCTAGGTGGTGGCTAAGAGTTGAAATCACTAAGAGCTGAAGTCACTGGTTTGGCCTGGAGCCAGAACCATTGTGACTGGTGGGTGGCCGGTAGGAGCAGTGGCAGGCAGCCAGTAGGACAGCTGGTGGGAGCAACCAGCAGGGCAGCTTGCAGGAGCACCGGCAGGTGGCCAGCAGGGCAGTTGGCAGGAGCAAATGGACCACAGGAGCAGCTTAAAGGTGGCATGGCCTCAAGCTCAATGAGTGGAGTCATCAGGGTGATGTGTCTGGGTCCACACTGACTGGACAGAGCTGTAAGTAGGGCATCTGAGGTGGTATGGAGAAAGTTTGGGTAGGTGCATGGAACCTTTGCATTGTTGGACTAGTGAGCCTGAGAGGCAAAGGACATTGCTCAATCCATTTGAGCAGGGACGGTTACTCATGGGTTGGTTATAAACTCTGGGGCTATGTCTACACTGCAGGCTTCTTGTACAAGAACTTTTTGTGCAAGAGCGCGTCCACATTGCCATGTGCTTTTGTACAAGAGCATCCATGGCAGTGTGAATGCTCTTTTGTGCAAGAAAGATCTGATGGCCATTTTAGCCATAGGGGTTTCTTGCACAAGTAACCCCTGTTCCCATTCACACTAGCCTTTTTGTGCATGAAGGCTTACTCCTCATGGGGAGAGGAATAACTCTTGGCAAAAAGCCCTCTCGTCTGACGATCTACTGTAAACTTTCTTGCACAAGAATGGGCTTGTAGTGTGGACATTCCACAAGTTTTTGCTCAAGAACGCCTGTTCTTGTGCAAGAAGCCAATTGTAGACATAGCCTGGTTGTAGTATTTTCCCAAGTTAAGGCCATGTGACTTCTCTCTTTCATTAAAAGTTTCTTTTCTATGCTTAGACTCTGTGCTTGCGAGTGGGGAAGCATTGCCTCTCAGAGGTGCCTAGAGATGTATGAATTTCCCAGGCTACTGGGTGGGAGCTTGAGTCGGTTCTGTGTGCGATGGATGAAAAGGAACCCCTAGATATTGAACCCCTGGCTGCTGCCAGCGCTCCCTGGCAGAAGGGTTACATTTGCAGTCTGCTCTATTTGCACAAGCAGATCATTCCTTCCTTTTTTCCAACCTTAGTTTCTTTATTCACTTGCTGGAACCAAAATAATCATAGATATTTACTAAGAATTATAAAATAAGCTAATTCTACAGTTATGTCATCATTTGAAAAACACAAAAGGCATTGGAGAATCTGGCCTTAGGTATTTTGTACAATTATTTATAGCTTTGTGAAACTGGAGCAAATTGCTACAGTTCTCTTTAGGTGCATACCTGCTGTATGTAAGTGTGAATGATTACATAAGGAGCAAAACAGTGAAAAAGTAGGCCCAGAATTTGTCAGGAAGTGCTGTGGAGTACAGTATAGTATGAAGGCCAGCACGTCAATTCTGGCGAATTGTCTTGTCTTGATTGAAAAAGAAAACATTTCAAGTTTGTTCTGTCAAAATGGTTCTTTTCAATGTTTTTGAAATGAAACTTTTTGGGGGGCTAGATTCATGGGCAGATTTAAACACCAAACTTTTAGGTGCCATTCATAAAATAGAGGAGAAAGTAGTAATGATCCCACTACTACCCTATTGCCCAGTTTAGAGCAGTGGTTTTCAAACTATAGGTAGTGACTCCATGCTGGGTCGTAGAATGTCAGACACTGGGTCATTACTAGACCCACCAAATTGAATGCTGGAAGATCAACCATTACAGTATCCATCTTCTCACAAGTGGAGATGTGTACTAAGAAAACCAAAGAATTTTCAGGGGATGTTCCACAGAACTCTTTTGCTCACGCTAGCTCACAGTTGTTCTAGCAGTAGCTTGTGGAGAATTTTCCACTGATTTCCCAGCAATGGGGGCTCTGGAGAGTGCAAAAGGTGGATGGGGAAGGGAAATATTATTCCATAAATGGCAATCTCATATTCTGTACAGATTGGTATTAAATTTGTTTTGGAAAGGCATCTTCACACACATAAATGGAAGGGTTCCCCAACTCCCTTTTGATGTTTAAACTGAAAAAAAATCTGGGGGTGATAGGTCAAGTTATTATTTCAGTGTAATTTATAAAACAGGACTCTGTTTCTCAGCCAATGTAAGATTTTGTGTGACCTAATTGAGAATAGACTAAAACCAGAAGCAGAACTGAGTGATTTTAAATCATATGTAATATACCTCCTCCTAGAATTATACATTTGCTAATGCCATTACATGCATCAATGAAGTTTGGCTGCTCTGCATGCAGAAATAATAAAAGAAAATCATTAAGGGAGAAAATACAACCATCAACAATTAGGTGTTGTCTCTCATTACATGAATACCTAGCAAATGTGAAACCATATTAATGTTTCTTTGAACATAGTTATGAGTATAAATCTTTCAAACATAGGTGATTTCATACAATTTTGCTTCAGATATCTCAATTCTCAGTAGTTTATTCCCTTTTATACACATACATAACCCTCATTAATGTAACTGAAGTTACATATGTTCATCAAGGCAAGAGCAAATCTAATGGGCCAGATTCATCACAGCTGTAACTGTAGTTGGCCTAAGATATTTCAAGAACTGAATGATCCAGTTTGTAATAGGATACATAAAGTGTCAACAAACATCAGGCATTCAGCTGATTTTATTTTGCACATAAAATTAAGTACTCTGTAAACTCATTTGGAATAACCAGGTATGACTTGTAAAATTGATTTTTTATTCCAAATGTGCAGTCACAAGAAGCAATGTATTTTTAAACCTTTTGAGCTAAATTATTACCATTTTATACAATGTAACATTAGTTATTTTTGATTGAAAGTATAACTAAAACCACAGATGTTTTAAAATACATAGCCCCCACTTATACTCATTCCTCAGTGGCTACAAAGCTAAATTAGCAATCAGTGTTAGCCAAAAGAATTACAGTAGTGTGAATTCATTGTTTAAACCCCTCACCCCCAAGTTTTATATATAACAGGGTGCACAACTAGCCCTCTCTCTTGTGTATTGTTTTTCCTCCCAAATCAGGCTCAAAGAGATCTCTGGGTTGCATAATATCTATGTCTTATTCACCTTAGCTTATCCTAACATCAATGCTAAACTATATGCAGCCTTTGTAGCATTTTTCTTTTTCTATAGGCAGAATAATTTTTCAGCTAAGTAGCAACCTAAGCTCCCTTTAGCAGCATCCTTCTCAGCCTTTATAACCCTTGACTGGTCAGGTGTTGCCAATCCTCAAGTCAACATCAGGCCTTTCCCTCGGCCCAAATCTGTTCCCCTGGACTGGAGCTAATAGGGCATGGATAACTAGGTGCTCTTGCACCAGCACCCTGCTACACTATTCTAACAAAATGAGTAACAAAGATTTATTATTTTGTCAACAACAATTGGTTAGCATAATAAATGCATCCTGATTGGTGATTAATTAAATCACATTGTGTTTTAATATCATGAAAAGAGTTGAAAAGAGTAGCAGTAGTCACACTGAAGAGCCATGTGTGCGTCATAAGTCTTAGTTTGATTATCACTGCTAACCTCAGTAGGATAACTTGGATAGCAGTAGGTAGCAGACACAGGTATACGGAAGCTTAATATTGATGTAATAGTTTTTTTGATGTGTGCAAAATTCTATGGCTTCCTCTCACACATCCCAAGGCACTGGCCTCCAGAGCTGGCTGACCATACAACAGTAAGTTGTATCCTACGAAAGGCTTTACTAATGAGTACACATCTTGTGGTGGTGTTTTGAGTATGCTGCTTTTTCCATATCTCAACCTATTGAAGGTTTAAAAAGAAAATAAAAAAACTAAACTGTACTTCAAAAAAGAGCAGGAGAATGGAATTACTATTCAGGGTGCTATATGAAATTTTATCTCTATCCATTATAAAATGAGTAAGTCAGATATTCTTAATTTTGTGTGGGTGTTTTTAACTTGCAAATACAGAATTTGGCTCAAGTTTACTTTCTTCAGGTAGTGATTGCTCTGGATATTTGTGATATTATCTTTCTTTGGTTTGTAGATCAAGAAATATCTTTAAATTATATCTTGAAAGTAGCTCTGGATAACATGTATTTCACAAATTATTCCTTCTCTTTTCCCCTCTCCCCCGTGCATTCTGAGGAAAACATTGGCTCTCCTGAAGTTTTAGGGCATGAGAAATCTATGGAAATGACAATCTGTAACAAGGGAAAATGTGTTTGATTGGTAGTGTAGTCCCTTAAAAAACACTATCCCCACTTCACATAAAAAAATATATACACCATGAAATTGTGGTGAGTTCTGGCTGAGTAAACTAGGAATTGCGCAAGACGTCTGGATTTCTCTTACACCTCTGCACTGGAGCCTGCCCTAAGAAGGAGTACAATGCATATAAAAATCATTGGGTATTGATAATTTATAAGAAAAGTTTTAAATCTGAACCAAACTGCAGTTGATATCAATGTCAGTGAGGGGAGATGGAGCGGTTTGATTTCTGTGGAGTGGGTTGTTGTTTCTTCCAATTCTTGTTTTAAAATTCTTAGAACATGTCTAATTCACTTATGGAATTTTCTGGAAACAATAAGCAATATGGGCAAATTCTGTCTTATGCACAGACCATCAACGACCAGGAAACACCTGGAAGGTAAAACACAGGATTAGCTTCTCATGGAAAATTTTACTCTAATTTACCCTCATTCTGCAACCACACATTGCTTTATATATGGGAACAGTCCATGTCAGTGCATGTATAAAATAGATCATGTACACAAATATTTGCAGAATTGGGACCTGTACTATAAGCTATACTGTTTATATGAAAGAAGAATAACGAAATGGAAAATCAGTGGAATAAGGACTGTTTGATTATATAGTAGAATTGGAAAATACGATTAGCATATAATATGCATCATCCACTTTAAGGTGATGCATACATTAATTTTCAGTGGACAGAGTAGTAACACTTGAAATCAAAATATCAGTCTTCTTGAAAAATACATTTCAGAAAGAATTTGCCCAAACCATTGAAGATAATTTGTAGAAACTGCAGGGAACAATTTAATACAGGCATTAGTTACAAAACTTCCCCCAGAATCCTAATACACAGATTTTGGGGAAGTTGCTGCCACCATCAAGTGCTTTGATTCCTAAAAAAATAGGGGTGAACACTTGAAAACATTGTTCAGGAGGACGATCACGATTAGCCAAAATAAATCCCTGTATCTGAATATCCCTGAACTAATTGTGTGATTTCTGATTTGTATTAAAACTCTGGCCTGGAATGATCCCCTACCCTAAAAAAACAAGGGAAGTTTGCAAGGGACTCTCATGAATATCCCACAGTGTTAACTTTGGATGTCTTGGAATGCACCAGGAACTAGAACTGTTCACATAGGCCACATCTACGTTGCGCTCTCTTGTGCAAGAACATATGCAAATGAGGTGCGGTAATGAATAGTGGTGTGCCTCATTTGCATACTTAATGAGCTGCCATTTTTGCACACGGGGCTTTTGCAGAAGAGCCCTACCGCCACTTATTTTCAGGCAGAACAGCTCTTGCGCAAAAGGGGGGATTTTGTGCAAGGAGTGTAGACTGCTCCTTCTTGCGCGAAAGCCCCTTGCGCAAAATGCGGCTCATTAAGTGTGCAAATGAGGTGTAGCGATATTCATTGCCAGGTCTCATTTGCATATGTTCTTGTGCAAGAGAGCACAATGTAGATGTAGCCTTAGAAGAGCTTTTTCTGGATCCATTGAAACAGTACAATGAGTAAATGTTTCCTTTTGAATTGCTGAATGGAGAGGGTGATCTACATGAGTTACAGGTTAATGCCTTTTAAAAACGTGAACATTTTTACAATTTCTCTTAACCTTTTTCTTGGATCCTAAAAAAATATATTGCTTTTGACATGATTATAAACACTGACTCTTGCTCCTTCTGTCAAGTAGACATTTAAAGGTATTGAGTTGATTTCTGATGTCAGTTAGATTGCTATTAAATCAGGAGTAGCTTCTGAAAGGTATTATCACTATAAAACCACTGTGAGATTACAAACTGGCTCTAGTACTCTGGAATCATCATGAAAACGAATTAGAGTATTAATTTTTCCCCAGAAAGATTTTATTCTGACCTTTGGAAACAATGTTATGAGGATTGTCCAGAAGTTAAAATGTTGGGGCTTAGAGCCATGCTGAATGTGTTTTTGTTTTGTTTGTTAATTTAGCTAGTAAAAGGTACACTTTAGTTTATTATGCCCTGTGCTTGAACTGTATAGTTCTGGTTTCTTTTGACTGGAATGAACTATAATTCTGTTCAATACTTGAGACTGCCACAGAAATTACATCAATTCAATGGATGTTGACTTCTGTTGTTTTGAGAAAAATGTGACCCAGCTTGCTCCTCTGAGACACATTAAATAATTCTTTTCACTGGCTTTAGTAATCCTTGGATGGACTGACTCTTTTCCATTGTAACACCCTGGGAATGGATCTCAGCATTGAGGGCTTCAGAAATATTGTTTTTCACATCCTATTAATCCTCTTTCATGGACTAACTAGCATGATTTGCCTGGAGGGAGGTGGGGAGGAATCATTTGACATATCTCCAGGAATTAAATGTACTAGAATTGAAGGGAGGCCTGATTACCAGCATGATTCAAGTCGTAGAATTTCACCCAGTGAATTTTGCACCATCTATAAATTCTGGTTTGGGTAGAAGTGTATTCAGTTTTGATTTGTACAAAGAATTACAAGGCAGTGTGGCCTAGTGACTGAGCATTGGACCAAGCAGCATGGGTTTTATTCCTAGCTCTGCCACTAGTCTGCCCAAGGAAACTCACTTCACTTTGGTGCCTCAGTTTTACCAACTATACACAGCGGTTTTGTCTACACTGGCATGATTTTGCGCAAGAACTCTTTTGCAGAAGAGTTCTTGTGCAAAAACTCTTCCAGAAGAGAGTGTCTACACTGGCATGTGCCTTTGTGCAAGAGATGTGTTTTTGCACAAGACCATCCTTGACAGTGTAGATGCTCCCTTGCGCAAGAAAGCTCTGATGGCCATTTTAACCATAGGGCTTTCTTGCGCAAGAGGGCTTATTCCTGAGCGGGATCATCATAGTTCTTGTGCAAGAAGCACTGATTTCATAACATTAGAATGTCAGTGTTCTTGTTCAAGAACTCGCGGCCAGTGTAGAGAGGAAGCAAGTTTGGTGCAAAAGCGGGCGCTTTTGTGCAAGATCACACCAATGTAGACACAGCCAGAGATACGGAGCCACTTTGAAAGGTACTTGTGAAAAGCACTATAACAAAATCTAGGTATGTTTGTTATTGCTATTCATTTGAAGACTTCGGGTGACAGAATTCACCATATGCCCAAGTAAATTATTCTAATGGTTAATTGTTCTTATTTAAAAAATTACACCTTCATTCTAGTCTGAATTTGTCCATCTTCTATTTCCAGCCATTAGATCTTGAGATCTTTTATTTTTTTGTGAGTATAGAGCCCCCAAATATCAATAATCTTCTCCTCATGAAGGTATTTATAACTGGTGATCAAGTCATATGTTATCTTTTTCTTGAATAATAGTAATATATTGGATTTCTTTAGAAATCAATGGGAATTTTGCCCCCAAGTAAGGGTTGTAAGATTGGGCTGTTGGGGTACATCTACACAGCCATGTTATTGTTCTGAAATAACAAAGAGTGCATCTATGTTACAAGCGTTTTTCAAAATAATATTGAGCTGGAAGACTTGTTATGCTGAGGCTATGTCTAGACTCTAAGGGTTTTCCGGGCTGAGGTATCCCAGAAAAACTCCACTGCATCCAGGGATCGCGTCTGCTTGTCCAACATTTTTTGTGGAAGAGCAGATGCGCTCTTTCAGTGCCACAAGGAAGGGTTCTTCCGAAAGAGGAGAGTTTTCTGAAATTTGGCCCAGTGTATATTGGAAACTATTGGAAAAAGGTACGCAAATTGTGGAGCGCAATTTGTGTACCTTTTTCCGATAAAAAGCATCAGTGTAGACTGAGGCTGAGTCCTATAACCCTCATTTTATGAGAAGTAAGGGAAGTAGAAGGAAGAATGTTCTTCCTTTGACTTCCTGCTGTGTAGACAGCGCCTAGCGCCTAAAGCCAAGTTAAGCTATTTCAACTTAAGCTACGCAATTGATATAGCTGAAATTGTGTAGCTTCATTCAACTTTAGCCCTGCTGTGTAGACATACCCTTGGTGAATAAGGAGTAGTTAATGGATTTGTCAGAATAGTGCTTTATTTAGAAATTTGTCGTTTTGTAGACAGTGTCAAATTTCGAAATAAGCTATTTTGAAATTACCTCAAAATAAGCTACTCAGTTTGCATAGTGCAAATTGCATAGCTTATTTTGAGGTAAGGATGCAGTGTAGATGCACCCTGAGTATATTCTGGGAGTGGGGAATGGCTGGACTGATGGCATGGAAGATATTACAGCAATAGTAAGGAAATGCTATGCATTTTGCTTAATGTGATGAATATAGCTTCAGATTTTTTTAAAAATAAATAAACGTTAAATAGTGGAAATTGGCACTGTACAGAATGAAGGCGGTGGCAAGATGGAGATGAGTGCTTGTGATGACTGACCGGAGAGAGTTGGAAAGGTAAGAAATAGCAGCACAACTAAAAAAAAAATATGTCTCTGGGTGTGTTTTCCTATAAAAGAGGTATGTGGTTACCTTAACTTTCTTTTGCTATAAACCAGAAGTCTGAATATTCTCCGGGGAGTGCAATACAGTGTATAATGTGGGATGATTTATGTGTTTAAAAATAGATTGATTTCCTTAACTATTAAGATTTAAGTTCTACAGCAAGTTGTGGGTGCTGGAGGTGGGAGGGGAGAATTCCACTCCGAAGACATGTAATTTGCCTGAGTTTTCTATATGGAAAAATGTATATTATTTTTCCTGGAACAGGTTTTCAAAAGTAACTAATGATTTTTGGGGTTCCTTAATTCTTTGGGATAACAATTTTGAAACATTTTGAGGGGAACTAATATTCAGAAAGTGCCAAGCAACTTCCTTCTGAAGATCGGATTCCTTTGAGGTATTTCTAGTGGGTGTTTCTGAAAATTATAAATCTGAAATCTTGGTGGTGGTCTTTTTCTGGGTGTAGCTCTCCTGTTGATATCAATGTATCCAAAAGAAGCAGGGAGAGCAAAGGGGGGGAGCGTTTGTGGGAGAGTTACCATTGTTAGATCCAAAGAAGAAGCCTCTTTCCAAATGACACAGGGGATTGCAGCTATATAAGCATTATGACTGAAGTAGACTCAATGGGTCAGATCAATGGGCTTGCCAGAGCTTCGCTGATTTCAATGGAGCCATGGTATTGTTTGACCGAATGACTCTTAAGAGGTCCCACAGTGGTAGCATGCAGCTCCTTTGCAGATTCCTATTATAGGCAAGCTGGTGCGTTTCAATCTTTCCCTATATTTGTAGCCCCAATGTTACAAAAGTGTACTATTTTATGTTCCACAAAATAATTTTTTTTTCTTTAGTGTACCAGTCATTTATGTTTGTGTGGTGTAAATGATATTCAGAGCTCAAGAAATTACCCTTTTCTTTCAGGGTCTGTATTTTTTATTTGGATTTGGTTAGCTTGCTCACACCTTTTGTGCTTCACAATTTAAATATCACAGGACTTTTGTTAATGGTGTAATGTACTTTACAATAGCATGCAAAATGTACCAGAGATACATGTGGATTGGGAGAAGCTGTTGCTGGCCCAGAAATCAATCAATCAATCTCTCTCTCTCACACACACACAATATGCAGTTCAGAAAAGGAGGAGAAATTACTGATGAAAAGCACAATAAGCTGTGTGTGGCGTGTGTCTGTAGGTGGTGACTGACTTGCATTTAAAAAAAAAGTTGTGGTATTGGTTTTGATACAGCCTGACCAATGGGAATCTTCTTTCTAGTTAGTGTGGAGTGGCTTTAATGCTGGAAATAATCCTGTTGGCCAAAACCCCAGAACTGTGCAGATCAGAAAAGGATGCAGGAAATTCTGTTTACACATGTGTCTGCAGCACTGAGCAGCAAGAACAGCCCAGCAAGCCCAAAGGGTAAGGGGCTTTAGTAGTCTTGTGGTTTTATACTGTGTTAATTTTTATATCTTTCTGCAGGGTGGTGTGTATAATACTCTCCCAGGGAACTGAGGGTGGAAAGCTCTATAAGCTATATTACAGAAGTACTTAGATCTAAAAAAGAAAACTATTTTGATTGTGTGATTAAATTGTGTTTTACTATTTTCCTTTTGCTTTCCATTAAACTACCATTGGACAATTTTTTTTATCTTTGCATCATATTAAACATACCTTGTCCTGTATGTATGCAATATGCTTATTTTAATATAAGATTTTAAAATATACATTTGCACAGTAAAAGTATGTTAAACTATCTTTATTATTAATTTAAAAACCTGAATGATTTACTATAAATATGGAATGTTGAAGGCTTACACTGTTTATATAAAAATTCAAAAGTACAGTAGGAGAAGGAGGTACTGTTTGGGTCATTTTCTAAACCTCACTCAACACTAGAAATTTTAGTCTCAGGGGAATAGTATAGTTTGAGTTTGCAACTTGCACTCAATTTCTGTTGCGGTTAACAGGAAGTTGTGTAATCAGAAGGAATGTTTCCGATATACAATGTGCAACTAACTGATAAATTTGTGATCTTAATTTCCCCCTGAAAACTCTCTGGATACAGGCAAAATTAGGAGCTATAAATCAGTAAGGTTTTGTTTGTTTGTTTTTGTTATACTGCACTTGAAAAATAATAAAAAAGGAAATTCAGCTAGTACCATTTCAAATAATGGACAATCTTAGAATGTGTGTGGATGAGCTGTCAGTAGGAAGGACCTGAGGAATAAATTCCTGAAGTAATACAGAGCAATTTCATAAATGCATATAGCAGACTGTTCTAACTTCCCAGCAGTTAAAACCCAGGTTCTCTGGCTGTATCTAGCTTTTCATTTTCACTGTTTTCTTCACTACCACATTAGTTTATTCCCCACAACCATTAATGTTGATATTGGGTAGGAAACATTTTTCTTGCTCTAATATAACTTACAGAAGGAATACTTAGTGTTTTTGAACACTGTTCTTGCAACTATTTGCCCTAAAATGCAAATGTGCCCTGAAATGTATATAAATATACTGTATAAATGCTAAGTTTCATGAATGGGACTTGTGTGTTCTTCACCTATTCCAACCATCCAACAAATTTAATGGACATTCAGTAAGCGCAAAGAATGATGTATCAAGCTTATTTTCTATTTTTTCCTGTCCTTTATTTAATCCAGTGCTCTTCAATTATTCCTTTTACTAATCACCTGTAATTGGTTAATGTATTGCCATTTACCTCAATAGATAGGCCTTAGCATCTTTTAATAGATTAATTTATTAATCTTACCAATAATTATTTAGCCCCACAAAAATATATAGAACTTTCTGAATCAAAGAGATGTTCCCTGCCCTAAAGAGTTTGGTGCTAAATATTGTTTTTCATCCCTTTCCATTTCTTCTAAATCTCTATCAAATCATTTACTGATTGCTAATGTGACTGCTTAGCACAATTTATAAATGCTCACACAAGGTCTTGGCAAAAACAAGTCTAAAAAATCTTCAGTTTGCTGCACTGCTTATGACGTTTCTTTGCAAATCGTGTACATAGCATGGATCCCTCTAACATATATGATACAATTTAGGAATACATTGGACTTAATTCATATACACTTTCACACCAGTAGGGCCTTGCTACCCTCTGTTGGTTGTCTCATTGTGGAAGGTCAGATTTTCAAAGATCATCAAAATTCTGGATAAGACATCTGGCTATGGCCCTTCCCTAGTTAGCACTGCACTGATAACCTCTAGATATAGCCAAGGGTGCTAGATACTTTATAGGATAGGTTAACTGAGTACAAGCCTACATATTCAAGGGCTAAATTAAGACTACTTGATATGTGTACCCATATTTTAGAGCAGTGGCTTGCAAACTCTGTTGGTTCATGTGCCACTTCAACATTTTTAAGGCAGTTGGTGGAACATCAAGTTTGTCTGTCACTAGCGATACATGCACTGCAGTTTTCAGATAATTCCATGGGAATAAGTGTGAGGAATTTTAATTGGACTTGATATATTTGTCTGTCTGAAATGCTCTACTTTTTGTAAAAAAAGAAAAAGGAGAGAGGAATCCAAGTATTGTATAACAGAGCTCAACCAGGGTTGATCAAAACTCAAGCAGTCACAGAAGCAGTTAGATATTCTTCTCCCAGCAAGAATTCATATATATGGATGATTCTATAATATATTTTATAAGGTTTCAGTTTTCACTTTATTAACTTAAATTCATTTTCTCTAACTGCCATACCCTCATTCTTATTTTGCTGTCCATGTTCTTTGTACTCCTTTTTCCTTCACCTGACTTCCAGATTACGCTTTATTGAATACACATTGCACCAAGTCTTTTTCAAATAGGAATATGATTTGGTACTAAAAATAGACATCCCATATTTTCTCCATTAGTATTATTAAAAGAAGGCTTCAAAGATGCTCATTTCTGCCTTGTGAAAATAACTGAACTCTTACCTTCCAGATTATTTTCCCAAATAACCCACATGTGTGACAAGAACAACTAACCCATCACTGTATTTTTAT
Source organism: Pelodiscus sinensis (assembly GCF_052426305.1). Classification (NCBI taxonomy): domain Eukaryota; kingdom Metazoa; phylum Chordata; order Testudines; family Trionychidae; genus Pelodiscus; species Pelodiscus sinensis. The sequence continues at coordinate 93,958,795 of NC_143053.1, forward strand.
AAAAACACAAATTCTGCAGGAATAAATCCTGAAATATATTTTCTATGGGACAACTAAATAACATGAATGTAACATGTTTACTTAGTTATTAAAATACATTTCCTACAAAAGGCTGCAGACCCGAGATAAATGATCAATTTGTGCTTTCAAATATAAACAGCAACTGTTTTTAGCTCCCTCAATGTTGCAAAAAAGACTTTAAGTAGTAACACTCTGCATTTTGATGTATAATTAAATTATTAATAAAGTAAACTACCTTTAAAAAACAAAAGGAAAAACCTTGTCCACCACAGAGAACAAGGAGAGGCTTGGATGGCAGTCACTGTATTACAGCAACACTTTATATTTACTTTGCATGTTGAAAAATTAGCTACACAAGATGAAAAGCAGTAGAGAATCTGGCTCTCATATGAATAGGCAAACTAATAAATAACTTAATAAATGTGTGTGGTTTTTGTATTTCTCCTACAGACCAGCAAGGGGGAAAGATAATTTTGTCCTTAAACATCTAAACATTGTTCTTATGTTACAGTGACAAAGGCCACATAAGCACTTAGATTGATAAATAGAGGCACAGAAGATATTCATACCAAATGGACAGGTTCTGATCCCTAGCAAGAGCTTTAGCAACTTATGTCCTCTTTTTGTGTGTAGGTGGGAGGAACAGTTTGAGTAAACATTAATGTTGCGTTGAAATTGTGTGAGTTGTCCCAATAAAAGTTACGATACTATACTCTGTTCTGAGACAATATCATCTATTAGTACAATTGAGATCTATTTTTTATAAGTAATATGTAATAGCTGCAGAAAGTGGATTACACTTTGGATAGAAAAATAACAGATGTTTACCAATATAACAAGAGATGGCAGGGGTTGTGTTGCCAACTAGCAGCTGTTCCCCAGTGCTTGAGTTCTTGTTGCCCCCATATAATTGTTCATGAGTATAACTGTCCCTGTTCACACACCTCTCCCTTGATGTTTGATGTGAAACCGTCACATTCCATGCACATCTCATTGTCCTGGAACTATCAAACCATGAACTTGCTTTAAGTTATGATAAAAGAAGGCTACATACCAAATTTGGTGGTCCTAGCTGTTGGCATTTAGGAAGAGTTCCTGAAGAAACAGACCCATGGATGGATGAATGGACACACAGACCCACAAATTCTTTAAAGTATAAAGCAAACAGCATAAGGACACCCAGTTAAACAGTTATAGGCCCAACGTTTTAAAAGTTAAAATTTAAGAACAGAACTCTTTTAATGATTTAACAAACAATTCAGCAAAATCTTTCTTTAAAATATAAACATCCATTTGGTGCTGAAAACAAACATGAGAGCATTATGCTAGAAAAAGAGAATAAGAAAATGACTGTAAATGAAAGTAAAATTAATTAGTTGGGTTCAATGTTTCTGTTGAATGAAGTGCAAAGAATAATAGCATGGATGGTGGAATATAGACTCCCTGTTCTTTTGGTATTGATGAGATGCCAATAGCTTTATAAAACTTGAAATGGCCTATACACCTAGTCCTATTGAGTCCAGTGGGCCTGCTACCTGAGCAAGGTGCTACTGGGTGGACAGAAGAATAGCAAAACTTGGCTTTCAGTCTTCAAGTTAGATTCTCTCTATTAACATTATGGACCTGTTCCATAGGCCCATCCTGCATCTTTTTGGACTTTTGTCATAGACATTAATAGAAGCAGGGTTAGGCCTCCAATGATGTGCTGAGTACCGCCAGTTTGGTGCTAGGCATTGTAAACTGCAACTGAAGCCAAAATGGTTTTTGACTTTATGGGTATGTCTAGACTGCATCCCTCTGTCGGCAGAGGGATGCAGATTAGGCAGGTCGACATTGCAAATGAGGCAGGGATTTAAATATCCCATGCCTAATTTGCATAAAAATGGCTGCTGCGTTTTGCCGACTCAGCACTTTGTCAGCAAAAAGGGGCTGTCTGGGGGGGAGGGGGTCTGTCGAGAAAGAAAGCCTTTTTTGACAGATCCTGTAAACCTCCTTGCAGGAGGCATAAGGGATCTGTTGAAAAAGGCTTTCTTTCTCAACAGATCACCCTCTAGACTGCCACTTTTTGCCAACAAAAGTGCTGAGTCGGCAAAACATGGCAGACATTTTTATGCAAATTAGGCACAGGCTATTTAAATCCCTGCCTCATTTGCAATGTCGACCTGACTAATGTGCATCCCTCTTCTGACAGAGGGATGCAGTCTAGACATACTCTATTGGAACAATGAGTTGGAGCAGAAGGGGGAAAAGAAGAACCTCACATAAACCACACTAGAATGGCAAATCCTCAAAGTTCAGTGGTTTGCCAGATGTTTGTTTAACACTTATGGGTTTGTAAGTTCTTCTAAGTTTCAGATGACATAAGAATTTAAATTAATTTAAATAACAAGTCTGCTGGATGAACATGAGCAGCTGACTTCATCTCTGAGCTTTCCATTAATTGATTTCACTTACCAATATTTTTCTTCTGTATGAGCAATGCTTGTGTATGTTTTTAAAACCCAAACTCTTAAAGCCAAAGATGAATGACATACCCAAAGAGAGATTAATCTTTTCTGAAATACGATTCCTACATTTCCCTGGAATCTTTTTACAGGAATTCAGTCTTACTGCTTATTCTTAGTGAAATGAATATTCATGTGCATGTTCTGTGGATTTGCCTAGGAGATTACAAAGACTGGGACTTTTCAGTTTGGGAAAAGGGATGATTAAGGGAAGGGGATATGATAGAGGTCTATGAAATATTGTCTCGTGTGAAGAAAGTAAATAAGGAAGTGTTGTTCATTCTCATAATACAAGAACTAGGAGTTATTCCAGGGATTTAATAAGTAGCAGGTTTAAAGCAACCATAAAGAAGTATTTCTTCACACAATACATAGTCAACTTGGGCAATATTCTGCCAGGGCTGTTGTGAAAACCAAGACTATCACAGGGTTCAAAAAAGAACTACATAAATTCCTAGAGTAGTGGTTCTCAAACTGCAGGCTAGAATAACTCTGCACTTGTCCTTGTTGAACCTCGTCAGATTTCTTTTGGGCCAATCCTCCAGTTTGCCTAGGTCACTTTGGAGCTATCGCTACCCTCCAGTATATCTACCTTTCCCCCTAGGTTAGTATCATCTGCATACTTGCTGAGAATGAAATTCATCTCCTTTTCCAGGTCATTAATAAAGACACTTAACAAAAGTGGCCCCAGAAGCAACCCTTGGGGCATTCTGCTTGCTATCACCTGCCAACCAGACATTGAGCCGTTAATCACTACCCGTTCAGCCTGATGATCTAGCCAGCTTTCTATCCATCTTAAAGTTCATTTATCCAAGCCATACTTCTTTAACTTGCTAGCAAGAATACTGTGGGAGACAGTATCAGAAGGTTTGCTGAAGTCAAGGTATATCATGTTCATCACCTTCCCTATATCCACAGAGCCAGTTACTCCCTCACAGAATGCAATCAGATTGGTGAGGCATGACTTGCCTTTGGTGAGTCCATGTTGACTATTTCCGATTACTTTCCTCTCTTTCAGGTAAAAAAAAAAAACACTTATGGACTAAACAGTGCTCGAGAAAACATGTGTATTTCATTTTTTCCTGAAAGTAACTGCAATTATGCTCCCGGTTTCCTGAATCTGAGAGGAAAATATTAAGGATAAACTCCTCTCTATAATGCTGTGCATGACTGAAAAGACAGTCTAAGGTAATGAGACCTTCATAGAAAGACATAATGTTACATCTGGTTCTCTTAATTGGTAAAGGATTTTTGTTTTTCAGGATTGGACTGTATTTCTCTGTCCTCTCAAATCATGGCATAATTACTACAGCCAGCTGTTTGGCCTTGTGGGTAGTGCAGGGGACTTAGACTTGGGATTCTCTTCCTACTTCTTCCATTAGCCTTATTGGTGACCTTGGTCAAGTTATGGCACTTCCCCTTGCCTCTTTCTCCCTCTGTAAAATAGAGATGATATGACATCTTTTATAACATGTTTTGAGATCTGCTTATGAAAAGTGCTATAGAAGAACTAGGTGGACTTATTTGCTTTACTCTTTCTTTTACTGAACACTTTATGCTCCTCACTCAGGATATGTCTACACTGCAGTTCTTTTTTGGAAAAAGGTATGCAAATTGTGAACCACAATTTGCATACCTTTTTCCGATTCTTTTTTGGAAGAGGCTTTTTTGACATTTGGCTTGTCTACACCGAGCCAAATGTGAGGAAAAACCTCCTCTTTCAGAAGAGCCCTTACTCCTCATAAAATAAGGAATACAGGGCTTCTGAAAGAACATGCCCGCTTTTTCGGAAACTGATCCAAAAAAGTGGATGTGTTCCCTGGACACGGCAGAGTTTTTCCAGGATACCTCTGGTACCCAGAAAAAACTCTGTAGTGTAGACATAGCCTCAGAAGAAGAGCCTACACCCTGAAGCCTAAAACTCCCCAAAACAATGACCACTTTGAAAATATGGGGCAATTTTGAAAAATGTCAGCTATGTAAAAGAGACAAAGCCTCAGTGGGATTGTCCTCTGGGGATTTGCATATTGGATTCCCCTATATATATATATATATATATATATATATATATAGTGTGTGTGTGTGTGTGTGTGTATCTGCTATGCCACAGGCTTCATGCTATGTAGCATAAGCGCATGTCAGGATGGGAAACGATGTTTAATGGCTCTTGTTATGTTTAGCCAGATGATGGTTTCTTGGACCCATTGGAGCAGCAAAACACATAAAAGCAGAAAACATGACCCTCTGTTTGCAAAAAATTGGCTACAGTCACATACTGAGCCAAAGAAAGATGCAGGCTTAGGACTTGGGTATGGTGTCCCTCAGTCCTTCAAGTCAAAGCCCAAAAATTATGTAATTGGATTTTTAAAGAGATTAAAACCCTCGCTTATTTCCTTATTTGCAAGCTGTTTAGATCTTTCAGAATTCATTCTGACTTTTTATTTCTGGCTGATGGCTTGTTTTTATTTCTCAGCAACCAGGGCCGACCCAAGCCATTCGTGTGCCCCAGGAGTGCGGCGCTGCCCCCGGGAGTGTGACACATGTGCGGCCTCGCCTCTGGGCGTGCGGTGCATGCATGGCCCCACCACCGGGCACTCAGCGCATGCACGGTGTCACCCCCGCCCGGCCTGGCAGCCCTGCACGGCGCTCCCTACAATGGGGTGCCCTGGGCGGTAGCCCAGTCAGCCCGTAGCTTGGGCTGGCTCTGTCAGCAACCATGAGAGCTAATTTTTTTTTTTTGTACTGTAAAATGAGATTATCGGGGAACTCCCCTGATTCCCTGGACTGGGGTTTCAAGAAAAACACTTAGGCTGCGTCTACACTGGCATGATTTTGCGCAAATACTTTTAACAGAAAAGTTTTCTGTTAAAAGCATTTGCACAAAAGCATCCGTGCCAGTGTAGACGCTCTCTTGTGCAAGAAAACTCCGATGGCCATTTTAGCCATCAGGATTTCTTGCGCAAGAAATTGATGTTACACTGGCCTCTTGCGCAAGAGGACTTATCCCTTAGAGGGAGCATCAGAGTATTTGCGCAAGAAGCACTGATGTTCTACTGTACGAAATTAGTGTTCTTGCACAAATATTTGCAGCCAATGTAGACAGGCGGCAAGATTTTGTGCAAAAAGATTTTGCCTGTTCATCTTGCCAGTGTAGACACAGCCTACTTATTGAGAGACTTGTGATAAAATCATGAGATCTGACAGCACTATCCGGTAGCCTAGTCAGCAAGAGAACCTATGAAGCATGATTCTCATTTAAAAAAAATTACACTTATGCATTTCAAGGTTCCTTTGCACAGTCAGGGCGATGTACATTCGGCTATAAGTAAATGACAAATCTGGTTCTTACTCTTTAGTAACCTAGGTTTTTTAATTCTATCTCTCTCTCTCTCGTAAGCTCTGTTAAAAGATAATAAAGTGAAGTTTGAACTAGCTGTTGGAAATGCCTGTTCACTTGAAATAAGTTAACTTAGAGTCCTCTGGGAAGAAGAATATATACCATTCTGAGAGACCAATCAGTCACTGTCAAGATGGGGGGTCCTCTAAAACCAGCTCTGAAAATGTATCCTGTTCGAGGCTATACATCTAACTACACAGTAAAATTAGAAATGTCAGAAGGAATACACATGGGATAAGTAAATCACAATATTAAAGTTTTCAGTCTCTGTTTCCTTCCAAGATAGATATTTTCCTTTGGAAATTATCTGTGTCCCATTCTGATGTAGCTGTTTACTATAGAATAGTGTGCTGTTAAACTTAGATTTAGTCATAATAAATCATCCAGCCATTTTGTGTTTATCACCTTGGAGAGGCAGAAGCTTTCATGAAGTTACTAAAATTTTGAGATACTGATGGACATATGAGTGTTAAGATAGGGAATATGCTATCTGGTTGAAATAAATTTGGAAATTATTCACTGTACAGTTTCTATCCAATAAATGTTCAGAAAAATCAAGAGGAAATACATTTTTTATGTATGCCAGAGCTCAGTGTTGGATAATATGAAAGTATCATGATAGTAAGAGCCTTGTAAAACTCATGAGGCTTCGATGATCTAATTAATGGTAGTAGTAGAAAAGTCTCTTCAAGCAGCCTAGATAGGCCTTGCTGTATGATACATCTATAATAAATAGCACTTTTCATCTTTGAAGAAGTGAACTATTAAATTTGCCAGTACCCCAATGAAGTCCATTTTACAAATAGGGCGATTGAGGTGGAGGTTAAATGACAGTCGGAAAGCTGGTGGTAGAACCTGAAAGATTCTTTCTACTGATTCTGAGGTTAATCCACATGATTATTGTGGCCTTCTAATAAAAGAAAGCACTTTTTCAGAGCGTACCTGTTGATCTTAATGGACCCAATGAACCATCTTTTCATCTGGTTTCTGTTAATGATATACTGATAATGAATGAAAATCAGTAAGAGGCTTGGAAAGCGCCAGCTAGCCAACTCATTTTGTGTCTCAAAAGCCACAGATGGCTGCTGAGTATCTTGGCTCCTGCTCAATAACTAAATTCCCCTTCAAGTCTTGTTAGTCACACAGCTGGGAATGATTTTCTTGATAGTTATCCTGTTATGCAACTTAATTTGTCAATTTCAGTGACTCTTAGACTAGAATGAAGTACCACTGGGTTCCAGTCTATGTATGTTATAATGGTAGTGCTGGGAAGGTTTTGCAATCCAATGAAATGTTTTGAAAAGTCATCACTCTATTGTAAATCTATATTAAGCTGCTGCACTTATGACCTTATGAATGACAATATATGTAAGTTATCCAATTTCAATCCCGAGGCTTCAAATACAATAAAATGGCTCACATTTCAAAGACATCAGCATAAATATTGACTTGCAAAAAATGACAATTTTGTAAGATATGGGAATTTATTCTTAATCAAAGATTGATGCCCAAGCAAATACATGTTGTGCAAGATATGGACCAATAGTCAACAACTCCAAAGTGTGTACAGTGTAGTCCAAATGAAGCCAAAAAAGTAATTGAAGGAAAAATCTGTTTATAGGATTTGCTAGCTGTGTATCTGGCTGCAGATTATGATGTATAAGTAACATAATAAATCTAGCACATTCTAAATTTAAAACAATTATTAAAATAGTTCAGAACTGGTTAATATATTCTGCACTTCTCCCTTTTTTTTTCTTTCTAGGCATAATCACAGGAGGTCAGGGAAAACAGCATTAGTGTAGAGACTTTATTGGGGGAAATGAATAAGTGTTTAGCAGTCAACAATACTGATTGGATATCTTGGACATTTGGGTGGGTTTTGCTTGATTTAGAGATGAAATGTTTTTCTGAAAACTAGGAATGTCTTCTCTTCCTCCTTCTTGGCCCCCAAGAAAGTGCCATAAGATTTTGAACATTCACTTGAATGGGCAGCAGGGAAGTGCAAAGAGATCTCTCACAGTAATGTTATCCCCTTTTCCCTTTCTGTGATGTCAGAAATCAGAATGTGAGCCCAAGATCTGATATCCATCTCAAATCCACATTACTGGTCAAAGCTGATAATGCTACCATGTCAGTACCAAGTGTCTGTTAGACAATCTTATGCTGGTGCCCCAAGTAACCTGTGGTCTAAGGGCACGTCTACACTACAGAGTTATTTTGAAATAACAAGGTAAGCATCCTGTAGTCATAGAAACATAGAATTACAGGGTTGCCTGAACCCTCAGGGGGGTAACAGAGTCTATGCCTCTTACCACACCAAGAGCAACCTCTAGTACTCCATCTCCAGCAGTGCTTTGTGAAGCTGGGTCTAAAAAAAATTCAGGGAGGAATATTCCACCCTCCTCCGAATAAGCATGTAGTGTAGACATAGCCTCACTGATCACTTCCTTACAATGCCTGTTTGGCATAGGTCCACTGCTTAGGTTTGCCATCTCTGAGGTAAACAAAACTGGACAAACATAATCCTATAAAACTGGGCAGTTGGCAACGTGCAATGAGTGCCCTTACAGACTTCCCAGGACTACTACCTCAGAAAGATGATCCTGAGAAAACCTGGATGGGCAGAAGTCCTATCCCTTTTCTTGAGTTCTTATAACACTTATGTCCAAGATCATAGAATTAGAAATGTAGGAAGAGACCTTGATAGGTCATCTAATCTAGTCTCCTGCACTGAGGCAGCACTGTCACAGTTGCAAATCTCTTAGCATTTAGATAATGTTTTCATACTGAAATGCTTTTTGTCTTCTTTGGAATACTAGTTGTTTTTTCTTAACTTAAACATGCACCAAATATAATTTCTTATTTATGTAGCGCCCCCTCTCCACCTGGTTACCTTCTTTTAAAGCCAATCTCCTTTCAGGTTTGGATGGATAGGTCTGGGTCCTTCTGGATCCCGCCACCCACTCAATTTTATTCTTTCTGATTGATGTACTTGGCGGTGCCTCTACCCCCCTCACTCCTTCCTAGCAGGGTCATCAGGGCAGCTTGGGAGGAAAATTCTAGCCCAGGATAATCCCCACGTATTTGCCAGATAGTTGGAGACTCCCAGAAAATAGCACAAACACATACACTATAATAAACACAATTATATTAAACAGGAGACAATTATAACAGAATAGGGTAAAACACTATTTTAGGGTCACCGGTGCCCAGCAACTGTGAGGTTAGTGTCCTGTTGGTACGCGTACTTTGTTGGGGCCCTTGATGACTGTTGACCACAAAATCCTTCTTTGCAGTGGTTTAGCAGTAGAGCTGACTGGGTCCAGTACAGCCCAAAGGACTCACACATGGGAGAAGGCAGTAAATCCCTCCACAGGTTTAATGTGCAGCAGGTAATAAAATCCCCAAACAAATTCCCTGACTTACTAACTAAAAATTGGTGCACTCACACACTCCATGAATGAGCCTCAGGTTGAGAGATGACTCAGTCTCTGCAAAGGGCTGCTCTCTTCTCACAGGGATCCTCTTCAAGCAGGAACCAGGCTGCTTCGGTCCCAGAATTTCCCCTCACCGCGAAGGGGTGCAGGGCTGAAGATGCAGACCACACAACTGCACCAAAATTCAAAACTATAGCCTCCCAGCCCAGCATTCAGACCCACACAGCAGGCAGCAGCCCTGAACTTGCCGCTAGAGCCGAGCTGACCATACGGTGACTGGTCTCACCCAGGGAGCTGGAGAGCCAACTCAGCCTGGCTGGGGAAGCCTCCCAGCAAACTCCACAACTGAGAATCAACAGTGGAGACACAAACCCAGCTGAGGGATCCTGCCTTCGGGTCCCTAGAGGCTAGTTCTCAAGGGGAACCCTGCATGCAGGCCTGGGGCTTACTAGCTCCCACACAGCCACCCCTCCCCTTTCCCTCGCTGGCTCCAGACTCCCCTCAACAATGGCTTCTCCTTCCCCCTGGGAGGGGCATCTCATTCCCCATGGGTTGCCGGGCAGACTCTGGCCCTGGTAGGGAGGGGAAGCCAAGGCAAACTCAGAGTGCCTCTCCCTGAACTGCCAGCAGACAAGGCCCCGGGAATCCAAGTAATCTCCTTGGGGGTTACATTTATTTTCAAATATGATTAATCATGGATACTAAAGGTCATCACAGCTCAATTTCCCACAGACCCATCTTCTGGTAGAAAATGGAGCTCCAGAGGTTTTTTTCATATTCGTCAACTATTAAGATTGTATTACAACATAATTAGTTCTGTAACAAATCAGTGAACAGGATTTCAATGTATATTTACAAAATGTGGAGTAAGATGTTATAAATAGGTATATTCAGCTTCCTTCTAGGAAAGCAACAGTGTGCAATCCAACGAGACAATCAAATTCTCTGCTAGTGTAACTGACAGAACTATTGAAATCAGTGGAGCATCACTGAAAAAGATGGATAGCAATAGCAAACAACCGAATATAGGAGGCAATGCCAGAAGATTTCTTAATATAAGATTGTTTTAAAAGTCAGGGCAAGGATAGCTCCTGTCTCCAAAAACACACCCATGTAGCTTAAGTAACTCATGATCTGTATGACACATGCAATACACAGTATTAGGGGTAATAAAATATTTCCCCTTAAAATATAGGGTTGTTGTGTGTGGTGGTATGTGTCAATATGCTTTCATGAAGTTACTTATAGTTCTTAATGTTCTAACCATGCTTGTGATGGCTGCTCTTAATTTTATTGTAAAATATGAGCAACAGAACTTTTCAAATTAGATTTCTTTTTCGAGAATGGAAAATAAAAATTAAATAGTAGGTACAACAGTTGTATAAGACTGACTTCCTTTTAAAGTTTTACATAAGGAGGCAAATTATCTTGATCCACATGTATATATTGCAATATATATTTAATAGGAGTTATATTCATATTGAAAGGAATAGCCGTATGTTAACAAATGGGTTAACCATAATTATTTATAAAGGTCAGCTTAAGAGAGCTACATCAATTCTAATGTAAAATTCTATGGAATTTGGTCAAGAACTAAACCCTTTCTATTGTTGTGGTTTTTTTTTTCGTTCTTACATCCTTATTATATGGTAAATGAAAGAATGCTTTTGCTCATATTCTTCCGCCCTTGCACTATAATTAGTCTCACTGATTTTGAGTAGGATGGCTGGCCTAATGGATCAGTACTCCAAAGAACTGGACTAAGTTGCTACCTGACTTTGTGTGACATTGGATACATCAGTTGCCTTCCCCTGTGCCTCAGATCCTCATCTGTAAAATGTGTAATCTTCCCTACCTCATAAATATCGCTGATAAAAATAAATTGTGAAGTGCTCAGATACCACCGTGATCAGGGGCATGTGAACATCTAGATCAGTGTTTCTCAAAGTGATCTATGGGCCCACTCTGAGGGTATGTCTACACTGTGGGATAACGTTGAATTAAGATACACAACTTCAGTTTAAGTTCATAGCTGAAGTCAAAGTAGCTTAACTCTGCTTTTGGTGCTGTCTACACTACAGAAAGTTGAAGGAAGAACACTCTTCCTTTGACTTCCCTTACTCCTCATGAAAGCAGGGTTAATGGCATCGACCAGAGTGCCCCTCTCACTTCAAATTAGCTGTCTTTACTAGATCACTAATTCAAATCCTGCAAGATCTACAGCAGCAGATCTTCCTCTGTAGTGTAGACATATCTAAGTGTAAGCGGGGAATGGTCCCGCTATTGTGGGCAACTTTCCTGGCTTCTATACACCCCAGTGAAATGGACCAGCAAAAGGATCTGAGTCCCCGCTCCCACTTCCTTTACCCCATGGCTCCCCTGATCCTGAGGGCTCCCCTTCCACTCTCCTGAGTAGCAGAGTCCTCAAAACCCCAACAAGGCTGGGCCCAGGTTTCCTGGGGCTTAATCCCCGACCTTGTAGTCACTAGGGGCAGGAGTTAGGGTGTCCCCACTCCGAGGTGCTCTCTTTACACTGCATGCTTTCTTGGCCCAGTGATCATTTCATCAGGTTCAAAGCAAATACAATTTATTAAACATCAACTGATTAAAGAGAAAAGAATAAGAAAAAAATGAGAATGGTTAAATGAGAACACACAGCCCTGCTCTGTAGCACGGGGACATCAAAACAGCAGTCTGCAGAGTGTAAGGACAGTTCACAGTCTGTTCCTTAGAGGCCCTGGATGTGCTGCAGGGGGCTGCAGGCTGGACACACTTGCTCTGGCAGTGACCACACAGCCTCAAGCTCTAAGTGGCCAAAACCTTCTCCCAGTCCAGAGCCTCTCCCCACACTTTGCAGTTCCCAGCTGCTCACCACATCCAGCTGCAGGCTGTGATGCTTGGCCAGTCTTTAGCTCCTTGCGTTGCTTCTCTGTTCCTTTTGGCTCTCTGAGCACTGCCAGTCTGCTGCTCAACACAGGGACTGCGCTCCTTGAGCTGTGTGTGTCTGGCTCCGCTGCTGCAAAAACTGCCCCTCAGCACAGCTTGCACTCCTCTTAGCAGTCTCTCAGCTCTCTCCTTGCTCAGAGAGACCCAGAACAATCCCAGCTCACACAGAGGACAGGTCCTGGCCTCTTGCTTTTCTCACTGGCCTGTCCAACTTGTCAATCAGGCTGAGCTGGAGTGTTGGCTGCTTTCCATTGTCTCTGGGGTCTGTCAGTCTCATGGACCCTTCCCCTTTTGATACTGGGAGCTGGCAAACCAAAAAACTCCCACAGAGTTCAGTAAGGGGCTAACAGTACCCTTACATAAGAAAGATTCTACTGGGCCACTCCGGTCTGTTTACTTACCAGCTCCACAGCCACGGAGCCTCATGCCTCCCATTGGCTAAGGTTCAACGTTTGCAGCCAAGGGGAGCTGCGGGAAGCAGCGACCTGGGTTACGCTGCTTCCTGCTGCTGCTCTTGGCTGCAAATGGTGAACCGCAACCAATGGGAGCTATGAGGCTCCATGGCTGCAGAGCTGGTAAGTAAACAAACTAGAGCAGCCTGATAGCAGCTTTCTCAGAGTGGTCCGCAAACCACTGATAAATGGAACGAGGAACTAAACCGTATGAGTGAGGATGGAGGAATAGAGGATCTCATGTGACGGTCCTATGGCTAATGGCAACATATTTTAAACATACAAGATTTTACTGTTTAAACTAGTTAAAAGAAAGTATCGGCTCTTACTCAAACTGTCTTACATTTTTGATTTACGCTCGTAAATTTAGTTTTTACCTGGGCTGGGTGTAGTATAGAGGCTGACTCACTCTGGCTGGGACAAGTTAAAGCAGTCTGGAGGAAGCATGTTCAGTGCTTATAGAGAACCAAGCCAGTCAGGAAGGGCTTATAGAGAACCAATCGGAAGGCAGCTAGCTGAAGAAGCCCTGATATAAAGGGCACCTCTGCAGAGCAAAGATAAGTCTCTTTCTGACTAGCAAATGAGTAGGACTGGTTGCTGAGGTAAAGGGATGAAGTGGAGTGGGATGGGACATGACCTGACCAACACACTGATTGACCTGCCACTTCCAGACTGTAGGCCTTGGAATAAGGGATGAATAGGTGCAAGGGCTTTAAGGGAAGTGATTCAAGGCATCAGGAAGTAGAGGAGAGTGGAGGAGGTCTGTAAGATGCTGCCACTTGTGGGTCCCTGGGTTGAGGTACAGAGAACTAGGTGAGTCTTGGGTCTGCCCTGCCTTCTTTGACTAGAGGCTGAAGAGACTAGTCAAGTAATGGACTGCAGCTTGCCCCTTGAAAGAGTGGCTATACTTCGGACTGCAGTCTGCCATCTCAGCATGGGGACAGACTGAGGACTGCCAGTACCTCTGAAGATGGCAGAATGCAGTGGTGGGTACTGTCAGAGGGCATTGGGCTGAACAGGATACTGCAGTCCAGAGAGAAATGTGGGTCCAGAGACACAGTGAGAGCAGAGTGGACAGGATACCAGTGTCACACTTGAGTGGCACAAAGCTAATTCCTAGATTGACAGACAGGAGTCACTGCAGTGACAAGTCCAAACCACAACAGTGTCAAGTTTGAACAAAAAGTCAAAGCAGAGTATGGATGAACTACATGGTTTCATGCTGAAACTGGAAATCATACAGTTTTTATAAGACACATTAGATCAGTCCAGATTCTTTCCTATGTATTCAGTGCTTGTGAAAGTTTCTCTTACTATGGGAACAGTTTGGGTTTTAACTGCGGGCATTTAAAAAGTACAACACACAAGAACTCTTCTGTTATATACACACCAGTTGTCAGCAGGCTCTGCTTGGCTTCAGCCACTACTCAAAAGTTTAGATGTTTTTGTGAACCTCCTTATTTAGACTTCTTGCATGAGCTGAGAATTTTGAGGACATGCTTTCTCCAGCTACTTCCCTTTCTCTATTAGGCAGGCATATACCAAGAATGGCTTTTCTCCATTTGTAAATATCAACATTCCTGTCTCAACCAGGCCTGAAATAATTTGAGCGGAAGGGGAGGGGGAGTTTTCCAAGGTTTTCTGGACCTTATAAAAGGATCTGGTTTTGTGCAATTCAAAGGAGATGGAAAAATTTGTTTTATGTGCTTTTATCAAAAAGTGTAGCCATCTGTGCTCTAGCCATGTGCAAATATTTAGTCAATGTGCTCTCTTTTCTAATACCCATTTCATAGATTGAATGCTAATATTAGCAATGTAAATGTACCACACCACTTTACAAAACAGACAAAGGCAGGGGTCCCTGTCACAAACAGTTTACAATTACTTCTTTGACCACACAATCTGTTTTCAGGAAGTAGTGGTATTGATTAAATATACTTGTTGAGGAAATGCCTTTCAAAGTAGGGCCTCGTGCAGAAAATATGGCACACAGAATATTACAAAAGAAATATAGTATTAGAAGAGTTTATTTTTCTAACGTGCATTGTTTGTTTATGAAGTGAGACCCTATTCATAGTGTTTTTGAAGTTTGAAATGGAAGCCTAAAGCTAGAGAAGCTTAACTTACTAGCTTTGGAAAAATAATCAATGAAGAATGAGCTACCCTTATCCAAAAAAAATGAAAAGCATTATTCTCTCTCTAGTCTGGATTTGTGGGAGTTTTTTAATCACCATAAAAATGGATTAAGCAGGTAGCTAACATTAGTTGGGGAAATACTTTCTCCATGTGTTAGAGAAATTCCTAAAACCATATAAAATGCTTCAGTGGTGTCTATTATCATAGAATAAAATCCTGACTCTAACAAGTAAAATTAAATACCTAATATTTAAAGGAAAGTTTGCTATCTGCATTTCACTAGTCAGAAATTAGACTTTTCAAAGAATGCAATATTGAAACAAGTGTTTATCCAGAGAATGTAACCAGCAGATGTAGCATTTCAAAGCTCCAAAAAATCCAGTTAGTTAAATTTTTATAGCATGAATATGCTTTAGATGAAACCGCATAATTTATATTCCTCTTAATATGTTTCCTACAGGAAGACGTAATGCTAGTCAGAGTGTGGATCTATTTAGATTTGAAAACAAAAGTACTTGAAAGAAATACAGCTGCAATACAAAAGAGGAAGTATGGATCAAATATACAGAATGTTGAACAATATGAAATTAATGTTCAGTGTTTTCACAAGATGGTCTTTATTTCTGAAGCTCTAAACATTCATTTACATTGTTTTAAAGCTTGCATTATGGACTGTGTAGTTGGAATTAGTGCTGTGCACTGGCATGCAACTGGGAGGATTTAATTTCTTATCCTGGAACCTTCTTGTGTCCTGGATTATAGACGTATTGAAGTGTTCTGAGAGTACGTCTACACAGCAGCATTATTTTGGAATATCTAATGTTATTTCGAAATAACAAAGTGTGTATCTACAGAGCAAACCATTATTTCACAATAATTTTGAGATGGACTTCTTACTTTGACTCATGTAACCCTCATTTCACAAGGAGTAAGGGAAGTTGAAGGAAGAGTGTTTTTCCTTTCACTTCCTGCTATGTAAACAACATTAAAAGCTGAATTAAGCTATTTTGACTTCATGTACGCAACTGACATAGCTGAAGTTACATATCTTAATTCAATTTTTGCCCTGCAGTATAAATGTGCCCTCAGAGAGGTAAAAGTGTCAAATAATTTAAGAATCATCTGGCTTACTAAATAAGTAGAAGCACGGTATATTATGAAGAAAATTGTCACAGCCTCTTCATAAAACAGAATGATGAATACTGTATGATGGCGTTTTTAGAGCGAGAAAAATAGCCAATTATGGCTATATTTGGAAATATGATTTTGAAAATCTAGTACTTATGAACTAAATTGTGGGAATGGTGGAGAAACAGAGTAAATTGCCTTGCCTTTGAGACTGGAATGGTTAGAAGATCTAGCAGAATTGCAGTCTGCCTCATTGAGGGAACTAAAGGATGTTACCAACATGTTTCCCATCCTCTGTGGGAGCAACTTGCTGGAAAGAGTGGCATGGACTAGACAGAGCTACATATTCCCATCTTATCCATCCCAGCCCCTTGCATAGAAGCTATCTTTTGCACAGAAGGGTATGTTGTCCCTTAAAAAGGGTATGACAAATTGTCCCCCTAGCTTCAGCACAACATGGTGGTGGGGCGAGGCTGCAGCAGGTATTCTGGAAAGCACAATGCCTCCCAATGCTCCCTCTGGGACATTCCAGGTATGAAACCACCCCCATTGCAGCAATGTGGCTAGATAGTGTAACCTGGCTGTTATAGGAAGTTAATAGTATAAATGATGCAGCTGAATTTGAACCTACAGTCTAAATATAGTGTTGGGGTTGAAACTGAAATCTAGGCTAAACTTATTTGGACTTATTTAACCTGTCCTTGAGATCTGGACTTCTAATGCACCAGTCATCTGAAGAAGTGGGCTGTGCTCACGAAAGCTCATGATACCATCTACATGTTTTGTGAGCCTTTAAGGTGCTACTAGACTATTTGTTGTTTTTTAAGTCTTTCTGTTACATACTAACTCAGCTACCCCTCTGAAGCTATTGAGATAAGTGTGGATTTAACTTTCTAACTCTACTCCATTTCAGTTGAAACTTCCTCTGGTAGGTAGTTCCTCAAATTTATGTCACCTCTATTCTTGTTACCTTAACTTAAATTTATTTGCAGGAGTTGTTGATCATTCTGTAAACCTAATTTATCAAAAGTGTTCCTGTTTGCTAAAGATGCTGATAGTAACTCAAAACTTGAGACAGCAAAATACAAAATAAAGCAATTTCAAAAACAATACCTTCCTTCAAGTAATGCATTCCAATTCCTCTACCTTTCTCCTATGAGCATGATGTTTCTCCATGTGAATTGCAGATTGCTCATGTAGAAAAAGTGGTCAGCTAGCTTTACAACGGAGCTTTCTCCTATAATTGTTCCCCATGGAAACTTCAAAGGAGTCACCCAGTCAAAGAATGGGAAAGCTGGTGCTAGAAACAGAAGATTCACTGTGGAGGTTCAGAACTTCCATGCAAATGGTTCTGATCTCCTGCTGTTAGCGCAGGGTCCCTGGAGTTTTTTGGAATGGTCCATGGACTACTGACGGAGGAAGAAGAAACTCTAATGCATCTTATTAATGTGGTGACCTCTTCAGCACTTTTAGCCCATAAAGTAATACAAGCCATTTTAATAATATCCTTCTGGGGTATCCAACATTTTATCTCCCTATATTGGCCTAATGCCTTACAGCCATTTTAGTATTATGCCCTAGATCACGTTTAAATGCTTTTAATAACTTGGAAGCAAAAGATGAGAGAAAATCTGGATCTGTAATCAGCAGTATTGCATACTTTCCCTGATTCCAGATAATGCATATGTCTACTAAATAATTCCCAAACATTTAAAAAATGTGGAAGGGCGTGGGAAGTGTTTCTGTGATGTGATGGTCTTTGTCCAGTTTTAGGGCTTGAGACTTTTGTGGGATCTCCAGGCATAACTCCTCACCAAGATAGATGACATCTGCTCTGAAATGTTGTTTTACTTCTTATACACTGTAAAAGCAATTTCTGTTCTGTTGACCTCTTCTTCTGCAAAGTGTTTAAAATCAGCTAAATAAAATGAATAATATTAATAATATATTAGGAACAGTACCTCATTGGTGTTCATGAGTGCTAGAGCTTATATTCAGATAACTGATTTTGCACATTTTTCGATAAATCACATTTAGCTGGGCATTTTTATTGGCTGAACATCTGAGGAGACTCAAGAATGCAAGTTACTGCTTCTGAAGTCAGTTGTAATTTACATTAAGTAAATTGCCTCCAGATCTGCCTTCTCTATATGGTTTAAAAAATGCCCACTTTTGCTAGGAGTGGGAGAAACTGGTGAGCTTTCACAATCACTTGTATTTAGACCAAACCTCAACCCAGATGATGTTGCTACCAAGAGTGTTGCTACATCTTAGCTGCTTTCATCACAATGAAAGTTTGTATTACACAGTGCTGCACAACTTTCAGCTCAGGGATAGCCCCATATTTCAGGAACCCATTTGTGGAATGTAATGAGGAGAATAAGGTTGATCTAAGATAATTTATGCATTTTAGGACCTCATTTTCTTATTGTAGGAAAGAAGGCTAAAACTTAGACTCTTGAACTATAACTTGAATTTTCAGTCTTCTACCAAAGTCATGATTTTTTTGAGATTCACATTCAGAAACTGAGGACAAATTGATCTAAAATTGGTTACCCTTAGAAGGTAGTAGAAAAAGCCAAAGTGGGTAATAGGTGCGTGAAGTTAAGAGTTCCAGTCCATACTAACACACATGAAGTATTTAGGATTGTGGTAGAAGCAACTTAAATAGTTTGTGCCCATTCAGTGGTCTGTGCTCCAGAAGGTGTCAGGATATAGCAAGAGCAAGCAAGCAATATTTATGTAGCTGTGACTGGTATATATATTTGGTAAAAATAGTTAGGGGCCCAATAGTGTCTCTGTATTATGTTCTTGTAGGAAAAGCAAATGGCAGAACAGAAAGTAAATAAGTGCCTATTTTCAAAGCAGGGAGTACTCAGCAATTCCAAGTGTTGCAAACTACTTTTGAAAGTGAGACCAAAGAATTTAAGTATCTAAAATCAGACACTACAGTAAATCCTTATTTTGAGCCCCATCTTAGGAAAATATTGGCTCAGAAGTTTAATATGAAGGCTATTGAGTAAATAACTTCATGTAGCAGAGATAAAAGCTGTCTATTGTTTAGAGCTGAGATTTGGGAATCTAAAATTCTATTCTCAGTTCTTCCTCTGACTTCTACCTCTTACCATTTCTCTATAGATATGTCTAGACTACAAGCTCTTTCGAAAGAGGCTTTTTTTTAAAGAATCTTTCAAAAAAGCCTCTTTCGAAATAGAGTGTCTAGACTACAGCCAGTACTTTTGAAAAAGCAAGCTCGTTTTTCGAAAGAGAGCACCCAGGCAGTCAGGATGCTCTCTTTTGAAAAAGCACAGTTCATGTTCAATAATGCCTTTATTCGAAAGAGCACTTTTGTATAAAGGTGCTATTCCTCGTAAAATGAGGTTTTCCGCAATTGAAAAAACTGACACGTTCTTTTGATTTACTTTCGAAAGAATGCGGCAGCAGTCTAGAAGCAGTTTATTGTACAGTACAATATGTAATTTAACAGTTACCTACTTCAGAGAGGGGTGTAAGAATTAAAAGGAACCCATCAACTTTACATCTTCATGCAACTGAGTTATCAAATATAAATACCAGATGTTTTTGTCCCCTTCTCAAAAACAATATTAGTATGAAATTGCTTCCCACAAACAAAAGATCCAAAAATCTTTGAGAAGAGAAACCATGCTCTGAAAGTTCTATAAAGTCACCTTCCAGTTAGCATAGCTTTTTCTCTAAAATTAGCCCTGGTCTATACGAAGGGTACGTCTACACTACAGAGGAAGATCAAAGCTATCATTGTTGATCTTTCAGGGTTCAAATTAGTGGTCTAGTTAAGACAGCTAATACAAGTGAGAGGGGCACTCTGGTCAATGCCAGTAACCCTACTTTCACAAGGAGTAAAGGAAGTCAAAGCAAGCGTCTTCTTCCTTTTGACTTTGTCTAGTGTCGACAGTGCCAAAAGCCGAGTTAAGCTATTTCAATTTCAGCTATGCAATTAACATAACTGAAGTGCATAGCTTAATTCAACTTTGTCCTGTAGTGTAGACATACCCTTATAAGGAGTTATTTCAAAATAACACCTCTTATTTTGAAATAAGAAGTGGAGCATCCACTCCATGAAGCCCATTAAATCAAAATAATGGTTATTTAGAAATCTGTACTCCTGTTTATTTCAAAGTAGCATTAGTGTGGATGCTGCGCTACTGCAATTTCAAAATAACTACTCTCCAGAATAATTTGCAGTAATTATTCCCCACTGCTTCCTGGGGCTCTAAGTTGAGGTAGCTCATTCACAATAGAAGAGCCTGCCTTGGACTAATTTTGAGGCTTCCCAGTAGTGGGGACGTGCTATTTTGATTTTGTTCTTTTGGGAGGTACTGTTTCAAATTTAGTTATTGAAATAGTTTCCTAGTGTAGACATGCCCAATTTGAGAGCTGCACAGGAAGGCCAAGTATCATGGTGTTCAAACTACATGGTGCTCAAGAAATCACAGGAAAATCTTTTCCCAGTTTCTCATCCTGAGGACATTACAGTAGGAAACATTGATTTTTCCCTTACTCTACTTGTAGGACATTTTTTCTACATACATTTCTGAAATATAAGTAGGAATTTAATTTCTAATGAACCCACACAGTTTTAAATTAAACCACGTATCCTGTTTGCTTCCTCAATTTTAGGTCAAAATCTCCATGATTATTGAAGTCTTTTTTCCTCCAAAGTTTTTGTACAGAAATATTGAGATTAGCTCAATAGGACTTCTCCATTTGCATTCTACCTGAAACTGACAATGTGCTTTGTGGTTCTTCAGTCTGTCACAACCGAGAAACAATCCTTACAGTATTGTGGTTGGTCTGTTTGTTTGTTTGTTTGTTTGTTTTTACCAACCAAAATAGGCAATTGTTATCAGCAGACTCCAGCCTGTTTTCCCCTTCTTTTCCATATAATTGAAAAAGAATTGTGTTGTATTTAATACTTGTTGCTGACATCCCGATTTGCCTCTTACCACTTTGAAGAATAGCTTGCTCATGTGTCTTTTTGTTTAATGAGTTGTTTTCCCACAACTCTTTTCCCTTGTGGTATTACTTTCTTAATACTTTCTTTAACAGATGGATGAGAGAACTTGAAGTTGAGTTTTATCCACTTTCATCTTTATTTCCTATTTTTTTTTAACTTGTGGAAAAATCTTTGTTGTGAGCTCCTCAGACAAGGACCTTTCCACCTTTCCAATTCTGTTCTCACAGTGATAGCAGCAGGGAGCGACTAAGTGCTCTGCTGTCATGTGTGTGTAGGCCTGTGTGTTTGAAATTGTTTCTTTGTCCAAAAGGCCATTCAGGACTTAATCAGAGCAGTAGTCCTATCTGGCAGTCATAAAGTCATCCAAGCAGAGAATATTTCAATGAAGCTGGAGCAGGCTCCTGTCCTGCAACACTAGATAGGACTGTAGTACATTGAATAAGGGTGAGAGGGATGTATGGACTTTTTATAGGCTAGCTTGTTTAGTTAAGCATCTAAACTCTAATCCTTTTGATAATCTCCTATAAATAGACTGATATGCACTTGGATGTGTCAAAGCTGGTTCAATGTGTCCTTGCTACCTGTAGTATAGCTATGCAGATACAGAGTATGCACAGTCACTGTAGTTAATTCACAGGCCATAAGACTCAATGTGAATTTAAGCATTAGTTGGAAAGACAACTGGGAAACAGATAAAAAGACAGCCTTTATGTTTCCAATCTCAAGTATACGTCACTCATCCTGGTCTCTCAAAATTCTGATAGTTGTTAAACATCTCATCAGATTGCTGAATTCTGCTGAGGCAATGTTCCACATGCTGTTTCTGAAGGATAAACCAATGAATTTTTCTGTTCTGCATGTACTTCTGTTTATAGAACATCACAGATTTGTGCGCATGGAGTTCTGTCCATTGTTGTTAATTTGATACTTGCATTACCATATAGGGCCTAGAAATCCTAGCCCTACTTATTTTCTCTCAATAAAGCTGGATAAAATGACTGGTAGTTTCTGCTGAAATTTCAGGCACCAGAAAATAAAGCTTCAGGCTTGAAAAGTATCTTTGTAAGATGAGCTCTGAGGTGTTGGGTTTTTTTTAATGAAGAGTTCTGGATATAAAGATTCACAGGAAGGGAGGAAATGAAATTTCTGAACGGATTCTTTTAATAAGCCTATGTCTGTTTAATAGGAGTACTTACAGTAATGACCAATATTGCTGTTGTCCTCAGGTGCTTTCCAAGTAGTCAACATAAATACAATCTTTTTCCTTCTCAATTTCTTGCAAAAATAGTTGGGATTAATTATCAGAGGTGCAGGCTGGCACATTGTTAGTCTTCATAGTGCAGAAAGCTAGCAGCCAAGGCGTTTTAACTTTAGCTTTATATGTGGTGACGTCATTCATACCACATATGATAGTAGTGCAACACCTGTGAAAATTCTTTCCTGTGTTCATCAGTTTACCCTCAAGAGCTAGCAGAAGATCTGGCAAGAATGTAGAATTTCCATTCTGCTGGCTATCTCAATCTTTTCCCCCCAATACAAATTGTAAGAAAACTAAAATTCCCTATGAAAGGAAAATAAAGAAAAATGTAGATATGGGAAAATCAGATCATTAAAATTCAAAACATGTTTCTTTTTGTCATTTTTTAACTAAAATATTTAATATAGCAATATTTTAATGTAAGTCTAAACATTTTTACCTTGACAAAATTTGATGTTTCTCATTTTGACAATGCACACATTCATGTGAAACTTCTTGTTTATGACAACTCCTTCATTTTTTTTTTAATGGAAAACTGTTCCTCTCCAGGAATTTGAATACTGCTGGATGATTAACCAAACACCATTCCTCCTCGAAGTACATAAAAAAAACCTTTGTTAGCCACCCCCAAAGTCTGTTCACCCTGGAGATCTGCAGATCAGTTTCCAAGAACCTCCACCTCCTAAAGTTTCTCACCCTTTTGTCCATGTACTACTTAGGCCTTTTTCTAAACTGCTTCAGACTTCCCAGAATTTTCAGCAGGGAGTCACATTACACATTTGTCTGTCTGTCCCCGTGTATGAAATCCTCTTCCCTTTCCTGATGCTGGTTGAAGACCTGAAGTAATGAGCTCACACCTTTTTTTCTCTTTGGATTTGGTTTAGACTTTTCAGCTTTTTATTGCTCCAGAAGCCACCACATATACATTAAAACAGATTTCTGAGACTATTTATCTAAGAGAATATTAGGCAGGGAATGGTTACAGACTAATGGACTGAAATGGGGATGAGGGACTTAAAGGAATTCAGAAGCAACAGCAAAACAGGTTACTTTTTTTTAAACTGAATCTTTTGCCCACCTCTACAGGACACCTGCAGTTAAAATATCTGCTGCACTGAGTCACAGATGTCAAGTGAACTAATTCATGCTTGCAGGACTTAGGCTGTGGGGATATAGAATTACTGCACAGACTTTTGGACTTGGAGTGACTGATTAGCCCACAAGTGGGATATGAGCTCTGCTGGGCCTGTAGCACTCTAAAACCTGGTCTGAACTAGACAAGGAAGGTCGGCTTAAGGTACATAACTCCAGCAAAGCAAAATGCGTAGTTGGATTTGGCTTACCTTAAGCCTAGCTGCAGCAGTGTCCAAACTGCAGGAGGCTGACGGGAGCACATGCTCTCACTGGCTTCTCTTACATCTCACGGAAGGAGGAGTACAGGATGCCTACAGGGGCTGCCATCCATGTTCAATTTAGGGGTCTAAATTAGACCCGGTAAATCGACTGCTAGACGATCTCGAGGGCTGATCTTCTTTGTGGTGTAGACATGCCCTAAAGGACCGAAGTTACACACAATGGTCCCTCTTGCCCCCTCTCACCCTAAATCTGATGTCCCTTCTCAGGTAAAACTGATTTTTGGAATTTGCCCTTGAATAATGATGGCTTGTGCTTTCGTCAGAACAGCAGGAAAATATTGGGGTAGGCTTGTCCTTCACTGTGGAGGTAGACTTATCCCTTGTGCTAGCTACACATCACTTGTCACTATCCATGAGCAAACATTGAGAAGGTGAGTTGCAGATGGCCAGAAGTTGTGCCAAACTTGGCTCACATAGAAATTGTCTGTTCTATATACTATCTTCTCTGTTTCAAGGAATGTGTGCAACAATAAGTGTGGGATTTCTTTTTTCCAGTTCTCTGTATCTTGATAGTTTTATTGCTTTCTCTCTCTTTCTCTTTTTGGGGTCAGTGGAATTAAAAGGATTTTTAAAGCTCACAATGATCCTTTTTAAAGGTAAAGCTGAGCTCAAGTTATTATGCTTAACATTCTACTTTTTATATATTTTTTTTCAAAACATTCAAATTATTTAGTTACTGGGAAAAGAGGAATCATGATTTTTAGCTAAGGCAAGGTGTAAAAGAACTATAGCTGTGATTTTATGTGGCTACAAAAGTAGAAGTATTTTGGATCAGGTTCTATTACTTTACAGGCCTGATAGTTTATCACTACAGAACATTTTTCCATCACCTGCTCAACAGATTCTATTTTGGAATAAAGGCAGTGAAAGCATTAAAACTTCCTTCTGTGAACAATTAGGAACATAATATCAGTTTAATTCAAGAAAATTGTTTTCCTGCTTTTATTTAGCTAACAGATGAGTGACAAGCACAATTAGACTCTTTAAAAATAAATGTAGATTTACAATCTGCTACTTTCATATAAAGAAAGGAATACAGCAAAAATGTTAAAATAGAAGACTTAAGCACACAATGTAGAAAGGAAGTAAATGATTAAATTACGGTCTTCCTCTGACTTCTTGTTGTCTCTATTTCAAGGTATGTTTTGACCAATTTTAAATTTATAGCACATGTAAGAAATATGAGATCTGGAAAATCTAACTAAACAGCATTTGGAAAATATACCATAAGCTTTGTTTTGGGATGTTTTATAGCTGTGTAAAAATAAACACATTCTGGCTGCACATTTAAGAGATTTTGAAACTGCCTTTCTTTTTCATTAACAGACAAGCCTTCTTGGCCTCTTATCATAGGCCTTGTTTCTTCAGTCAGATCCATGTGGGC
This sequence comes from Pelodiscus sinensis, assembly GCF_052426305.1. Classification (NCBI taxonomy): domain Eukaryota; kingdom Metazoa; phylum Chordata; order Testudines; family Trionychidae; genus Pelodiscus; species Pelodiscus sinensis. The sequence continues at coordinate 93,983,872 of NC_143053.1, forward strand.
CTGCAGAATTCCATTATAGTCACTTGGACTCAACGTATGTCTATTCTTACGAATCTAGTTGTAGAATAGGGGCCAAATTGTGACCAACCCAGGAAAAAGTAAATAGTTGTGAAAAGCAATGGAGAACCAAACTGATTTTTTGAGTGTAACAAATTTCAAATCTTTAAGAGCATTTGTTTTTCTGTCTGGTGAAAAGAAGGGGAATGTATTGATTGAGACAGTTTATTCTTTGTGCTATCTAGTAACATGTTGCTTGAGACACCTTTTAATTCATATGAATGGCATTAAGAGTTATAAACAGCACTGATGGGTTCTATGCAACATTAGGTCAAATTTTTAACTGATCAAGTGAGCAGACAACATAAGAACCGACATACTGGTCCAGACCAAAGGTCTATCTAGGCCAGTATCCTGTCTTCAGCGGCCAATGTCAGGGGCTTCAGAAGAAATGAACAGGACAGGGAATCATTCAGTGATCCATATTCTGTCACATCATCTCTTCCCTTCCTGTCTCATAGCCATTGATGGACCTATCCTCCATGAATTTATCTCATTCTTTTTTTAACCCTGTTAGGGTATGTCTACACAGCAGAGCTTAATTTGAAATAAGCTACGTTAATTGTGTATCTTCCTTTGAAATAGATTATTTCAAGATTGGGAGCATCTACACAGCACTTATTTTGAAATAGAACACTCTTCCTCTGACTTTCCTTACTCCTTGTACAATGAGGGTTACAGGAGTAAGAAGACCTCCAGCTTGACAGTATTTCAACATTCTTTCAAAATAACTGCCTGCTGTGTAGACGCAAAGTTATTTCAAAAAAACACTAGTTATTTCAAAATAATGTTGCTGTGTAGATGTGTTAGTCTTGGTCTTCAGAACATCTTCTGATAGAGAGTTCCATAAATTGATTCTGTGTTGTGTGAGGAAACATGGGAACAGCATAAAATGAAACAAAGATTTAAAGGTTATAAAAGAAAGAAACTATGGATTAATCAATCACTCTAAATCTTAGAGCACCTAATAACTCCATATTTTGAGTTGTAGTTTTAGTATTGACTATTATTATACTGAACAGTAAGGATCTAACTCACCACTGTGATACTCCTTCTATACATTGGTATAACTTCATTAATATCAATAAATAGATTTACATTGGCATGAAACTGAGGTAACTTATGGTGAATTGGATCTCATTTGTCCTGACCCAGATATACTACAAAATTGTCCAGTGGTGATTCAGTTACTGACACTACTTCTCTTCAGTTGGTACTTCTCATATTCTAAACCAGAGTAGGGAGGATACAAGCATATTTTTTTACTAGAATTAGTTTGTTCCTATGGGGTTTTTAGGTTTTTAAAAAATGTTCTGAAACCATACTCAAATCCCTTTTTATGTTTAGAGTATAGTATATCTAACAGCCACAGAGTAATCCTAAATTGTCTGAAATCAGATATATTAGGCGCCACTCACACCCACGCAATAAAAAGTCTTGAAGATGATGATGCTGCCAGAAAACATGATTTTTTTCTCCCCAATGATGCATAGGTTCTTCATAAAATAGATTGTTGATTGTTGACTTTGGATAGGTTTTTAAGTCATTGACTGCTTTCCAACTTTAGGGATGAATGAAGTTAACTGCTTCATTGCCCTTTTTATTCAGCTGCCTGTTTTGCTGTGGTCCAGTTGAGTACCGATTTTCATGAGAATGATGGCACTTGAAACGCTTCATGGTATATTCTTTGAATGGCGGCATATGCAGATGCATGTGCACCCAGAATGTTGGAGTTGAAGAGTTTTCTGCAGTAGTACCCTCAGCACAGAAAAGGCACCTGAGGCCGCTTAAGGGCAGCACCATTCCAGCTCCACTCAATTCCTTGTCACTGCCTGTGTCATGACATGGAACTTCCTGTCATAGTTTTTCTGTATAGTCACAGATTTTACCTCTCTACATTAGGTATGAGTAATTAGTTAATTAACACTTAAAGACATGTACCCACCAGATAGACATAGAAGACATGCAGTGCTTGGCAGGATTTAAGCATTACCCATTGAGAAGTGTCTCCTCTAATAGTGTCCCCCGCACACAAGCTGCCTCTTCTTGCCTCAGTGAAGGACCTACTAAGAAGAGGTGCAGATTTCCAGAGATGTACAAGTCAACCACCACTTCCTGAAGCAGGTGGTGAAGACTGTTTCAAATCATTAGAGTGACCGCTATAGTTTCTGATGGATTCCTAGTCTTAGACTCTTTTCCATGGAGGAAGCGGGGTTGATTTTTCTTTTTTGGGGCCTCCCTGAAGGGGAGGACCCTTAAGACAGAGCAGAACCAGTTGAAGACCAATTCCTTTTCTTCAAAAAGGGACTTGGAACATCATTGGGATAGTTGTGGCATTCAGGGTAGAACTGGTGTGTCAACATGTGTCTCTCTGGTACAGAGATAGGAACTTTGGCATTGTGTTTTATGCAGTATCATTTGCAGGTCTGTCATTGAGTTTGGTTCCCACTGACATGGTTTCAGTACATAACCAGTACTGATAAATCCATAAGTCTATTCATCAGCAAAGGATTCACTTTGCCTCTTCATTTCAGATTCACTAGTGATGCAGAAATTGATTGCATTAGTGGTGTCTTCTGCTATCCCTAGCTAGTCTGGCTCTTCACTTGTGATGTAGTGTCTGTTAGCAGTACCAGATAAGAAATGTGACAAAGATTGGGTCCACTTTTCCATCAATCCCATGTCCACATTGGCATTGCTAAGGCCTTTGGCTTTGCTAAGGCCTGTCTCAGTACTTGTGGTCTTGGTGGTAGAACTTTTGTCAGAGTAAGTATCAACCACAGCTTATACTTTGACACAAGGTCTTTCCCATCACTGATACCATCTCTTAACATCTCTGGATGCTTTTGCAGTACCGACTACCATGCTTGCCTTAGTACTGATCTTGGCCTCGTCACAATGAGCTACAGATGAGCCAGGCTATCGTTTGGCTTCATTGGGCCACCACTGATTCCCTCTGACTACTCAGATGGTTCCTTGCATACTGTTTTGGAGTCCTCCAATACTTTGCCATCCCATCCTGGATGTTCTAGCAAGTCTTCTGGACTCTTGTTGTCCTTCTGGCAGCGATCAGAAGCAGAACCAATCAGGTTGCGGAGACAGATTGCTGTGGCCCAGTTCCTACTGGCTGACCATGCTTTAATGCTCTTCCTTAGTGACCTTTTTGGAAAGTGTGGGGTGTCTTCCACCTCTCCCTGGGCTATTCTTAGATTTTGATCCCAATTGAGAGGAAGGTTACCAGCAGTGTTCCCTCTCTAAGATGGGGGGCAATCCAGCTTCACAGGTGATTAATCAGCCCCGCCCAGTCAGTCAACTCCATGCTCAAATCCCTGAGCCTCTAACTGGGTGGGGCTGATTAATCACCTGTGAAGCTGTGCTGCTCCACGGCTTAGAGGGAACACTGGTTACCAGAGTGCTCAGCAAAGCAGCTTTGAGAGCTATTTATCACTATATGACCATCCTTCTGGGTGGTACATCCTGTTGAGCCCAGCCTCAGAAGGTCCTCCCACAGAAGCCAAGCTTAAGTCTCTTGTGGCATAAAGAAGTGTTAGTAGTTCTTAATCCCCATGGTTCCAGATTCTAGTCCTGTAAACTCTAACTCCATGTACAAACACTGCTGTCCTACAGCAGCCAATGCTAGATAAGGAACTGTTGCTGAAAGAGCTAGGCTTACTACAGGAGGTGCTCTTGTTGACTTCCCTGTCTGACTTTTTGGTGATTCTGGATTCCTCCTCTGTAATTCCAGATGATTTTAAGTCTTGTCAGGTCCTGCTGAGGAGAATGGCTTTAGGTGTACCAGCTGAAGGTGTACTAGAAAACCTCTCAAATTTCTGGATGTTCTCCCAGATGCTGCCCTGGGCAGCTAGCAATCCCAATTAATTTAGCTCTTCTCAAGTCTCTGTGGCCCCCAATTCCCAATACTCTATAACAATGGCATGGTTGTGGACTGGATAGATCATGAAGAGAAAGACTGACTCCTCAGTGGTAGTTCAGAAAATAGTGCTTAATAGTGGCAAGCAGACCACCAGACCAACTTATTTAGGTCAAAGCATTTGTTTTTATCTGGTCCACTCTCCAGGGTTTACTACCAGCGAAAGCTAAAATTTAGAACATCTTTGATCCTCAAGTCTTTCTCTGAACTCCTTCAAAGTCCAATTAGCAGCAATGTCATCTATCCATCCTCTCATTCAGGGGATTTTTTTCCTCCCCAACCCATTGTCTCTAGAGACTTCTAGCTTTTTCATCTGCTAAAGATAGAACACCCTCTTGGGACATTAATATTTTATCAGATGCTTTGATGGGTTCTTCATCTGAGCCTATGGTCATGCATTCTCGGCCTAGCCTGTGTCAAAATACATCCTTTCTTATTGCCATTACACCAGAAGAGTAGGTAAGTGTCAGGCTCTGATGGCAGGACCTCCTATATACACTATTTTTCAAAGATAAAATAGCTAGGAGACCACACCCTACTATCTGCATTTCATTGGATCTAGACTTATCTGGTTTGTGTGTTTCCCCTCCCCCACAAGCCACATTCAAATAAGGATGAAGAGCGAATGCACACTCCAGATATAAGGTGAACATTGGCCCTTTATCTGGACAGGACTAAGCAGGGCTCCTCAGCTCTCTATTTTCTATGCTGATGGAATACAAGGTCAAGCAGTTTCAGTGGAGACAGTTTCCAGATTGGTTACTTCTGGGACCAATACAGCATATGGGGTAGACCAGAGCTAGAACCACTCTGGTAATTTCTAAGGGACATCCTACAGTTGCCAATTGTAGGGAGGCTACCTCATTCCTCTGTGCATGCCTTCATTTACTACATCATCAGCACTTCTTCAAGATCTGATGCAAACTTTGAGAGGCAGACTCCAAGCCCCATTGCCTAATGTTGCTGTGTGTGAGTCACCTAAAAAGTGACTAAAAGAAGAAATAATTGTTACTTACAGTGGCACCAACATCCTCTATGCCCGAGGGACATTAATGGTTAATATATTTTGTCTCAACTACCAGCCTTCCCTCCTTAAATCAAAAACAACATTGAGTCTTATGGCACTAACACAGCTACCCCTCTCAGACTTTTTCCTAAATCATGAATTTCTCTTTATCCAGATAATGATATCAGTGCTAGAAAAAAATAAATGGGGCAAGTTTTATATAATTTAGATAGGGAATAGACCCAAATTCCTGGTAGTGTTTGCCAAATGCTTTATGTTCTCTAGCGCTTTCCCTTTTCACATAGCTTAAACAATTAGAAGTTTCAGTCTCATGCTATTTCCTATTCTACTGCTGTTATGATGAAACTATTTTTTGTAGTCTGTAAGTGTTACTTAAGATCAATCAGCTAAGGAAAATTCATTAGAGGGCTAACTATAATCTAAAGATATATCTCCGGGTGTACACCTCCAATAAACAACTGGAGCTATCAGCAGGAAAAAGGGTCCGTGGAAGATTCTCACTCATCACTCCATCCATAAAAGAATGGAAATAGGAATCCAAAGGGAAAGAGATACCCCATGACTTTAGGTCACGAACACTCTTCCACAATACTCTTAAGGATCAGACTGGAGGCTTTCATTCCCATCTAAAAGTATAGCAGGGCATGCATTTCTGAAACTCCTCTATCTCTGAGCTCTGTATGCGGTCCTCCTCTCCTGAATAGCTTGCTGTATCTAACCTTGGATTATGGCTGGGGTTTTGAGGGTCTGGTTGTTTGTACTTTGTGCATCAGGTTATTTGTCATCTCAACCTGCTGTCCAATTTGTCTTAATGCATGTATACATTGGGGCTCATGTACCCTTTATGCGGTTTTTGGAAAAAAGTTTTTTTCCACCCCCAAAACCACGTCCAGATCCTCTTTCAAAAATGCAATTGGAAGAAAATATGTAAATTCCTGATGAATTTGCATATCCTCTTTCAAAATAAAAACCTAGTCTAGACGTGCCCTCTGTGGGCTGATAGGGATGGAGTAGAGATAGATGTCTTAATGTATTTAAAACTGTGCTGTCCTAGAATTTAAGCCCTTACTGTGATTATAGTATCACTGGAGCAACTTCATTGTATCCCCCTCCTTTTTTTACGGTTCAGGATCTGCAGCTATTATAAATCTGTATAGCTCAATAGGAGTTGATTTTTCATTAGCAGAGAAGGGGAATACAGTGAAATTATACCAGTGATGATTTGGTCTCATATACTGTAATATAAAGAAAAGGCTTATCCTCTTTAAGTTCTTAAAGCAAATCTTAGCTCTAACAATGACAAAAATCATTACTTAGTACTATTTTGACTGAAAAAGATAAGAGGACTTCTGTGCTTTTTTTTTTTAAATAGTGTACAGGCAGTCCCCGGGTTACGTACAAGATAGGGACTGTAGGTTTGTTCTTAAGTTGAATCTGTATGTAAGTCGGAACTGGCGTCCAGATTCAGACACTGCTGAAACTGACCACCAGTTCTGACTTACATACAGAATCAACTTAAGAACCCCAGGCGTCCCCAAGTCAGCTGCTGCTGAAACTGATCAGCAGCTGATTCCGGGAAGCCCGGGGCAGAGCAACTCTGCCTCGGGCTTCCTGTAGTCAGCGCTGGTCAGTTTCAGCAGAAGCTGACTTGGGGACGCCTGGGACAGAGCAGCTGGGGTGCTGCTGGGTTGCTCCAGTAGCGCCGCTCCTGGGTGCTACTGGACCAACCTAGCAGCACCCCATCTGCTCTGCCCCAGGCGTCCTGATTCAGCCGCTGCTGAAACTGACCAGCAGCGGCTGAATCAGGACCTGGGGCAGAGCAGCTGGGGTGCTGCCGGGTTGGTCCAGTAGTGCCCAGAGCGGGCGCTGCAGGACCAATCGGCAGCGCCCCAGCTGCTCTGCCCCAGAGTCCAAAACAAAAGCCTGGTCTGCTGGGGGGGGGGGGGGAGCACACTAGCTGCCCCCCCCCTCCACAGCAGACCAGGGACACGGGGAGCAGAGCCTCTGAGGCTTTGCTCTGGCAAAGCCTCAGAGGCGAGGGACCCCGCAGCCGCGGGGGGGTCCCGCGCCTCTGAGGCTTTGCCAGAGCAAAGCCTCAGAGGCGCGGGGAACCGCCGCTGCTGCCGCTTCAATCTGGGTGCCTGTGGTCTGCTGGGGACCGTCCTCAGCAGACCACAGGCTCCCGGACTGAAGCCGCAGCCGCGGGGGGGTCCCGCGCCTCTGAGGCTTTGCTCTGGCAAAGCCTCAAAAGCGCGGGAACCCGCCTGGTGCCCCTGGTCTGCTGGAGACGGTCTCCAGCATACCAGGGGCACCGGAGCAGCTTACGAATGGGGCTTTCTCGCCCCGACTTCCGGGGCGAGAAAGCCCCGTTCGTAAGTGCGGATCCGACGTAAGTCGGATCCGCGTAAGTCGGGGACTGCCTGTATTCTGAGCATAATATTGTAGTTTCTTTACAGACTAAGCTCTGAGGGGCAAAAACTAATTCTGTATGCTGCTTAGCATAAAAGATCTCTCATCTCTAAGAGCAACCATGTGGGAGGGGAAGTCATTGCATTTGTATGGACTTCTAATACAATAACAGAGAGAGAGACATTTCAAGAAGCCCAGAGAGAATTTATCACAAAAAAAGGTGGTGGTGGGGGGGAGGGTCAGGATATTTGGGAGTTGATATAATGGCTGAAAGCACATTTAAAGGAACAGATGATACATGGGGATGAAAACAGACCAAGTTCAGCATGTGTTACTGGCAAGGTCTCTTTTCCCAGACATAACTCAAGAGTTGAGAGGCCATAGTGAATCCCATATGTAACATTTAGCATTCCCTTGTTACTCTGCCTCCTACAGATTGACAAAAAGCTACTCTTTTCATGTTTGCTCACATACAGCAAATTGTTTATTACTGTTGCTCTGTCAATGAAAGTAGCCATGTGCCATTATGATACATAAAGCAACAATTGTGAAATTACCTCAGTCACGCACATTAAAACCATTCTATCTTCTTGACAAGTACTTTAGAAAACTGTTATGTGCTCAAGCACAGTGCCGTTGGAACATTTTTTTCCTCTGTCCCCTTTCCCCCTGCCCAAGCTGAGGCTGGAAGCAAAGCCCTGGCATAAGAGGCAGCAGCCAGGACATGGGGGCACAGGACTGGCAGCAGAGCCCCCAGGTCCACAAAGAATAATTCTTGTTCCGAAATAGATATTTTGAAATAGCTGTAGTTTGGATGCTCGAGTGCTGCTATTTCGAAATAGCTCCTCCCCAGGGCCAGTCAAAGTAATTACTCCCTAGTGCTTCCTGGGGCTCTAAATTGAGGTAGCACATCCACATTAGGGGAGCCTGCCTCAAACTAATTTTGAGGCTTCCCTGTAGTGTAGATGCACTATTAAAAAATAAGCTATTTTGGAGTATTTCTTCCAGAATAGCTTATTCCGAAATAAGTGTGAAGTATAGGTGTACTCTTTAAGGGTATGTCTATACTACAAAGTTAATTTGAACTAACAGACGTTAGTTTGAATTAACTTTGATAGGTGCTACACTAGCAAACCGCTAGTTCGAACTTAATTCAAACTAGCGGAGCGCTTAATTCGAACTAGGTAAACCTCATTCCACGAGGACTAACGCCTAGTTCGAATTAAGTAGTTCGAATTAAGGGCTGTGTAGCCACTTAATTCGAACTAGTGGGAGGCTAGCCCTCCCCAGCTTTCCCTGGTGGCCACTCTGGGCACCACCAGGGAAACTCTTCTGCCCCCCTCCCAGCCCCGGAGCCCTTAAAGGGGCACGGGCTGACTACAGTGCCCGTGCCAGGTGCAAGCCTGCCAGCACCCAGCCAGCAGACCCTGCACCTGGCACGGCTCAAGCCAGCCACCTGCTGCCACCCAGCCCTCCGCCTCTTCCCGGGACCAGGCTGGCAGCTCCCAGGAGCCTGCCCAGGTCCGCAAGAGGTGGGTGCCCTCCTGGTCTAGTGCAGACATCGTGGACCTCATCCACGACCTCCGCACTAGGCACAGGAAAGTGGCCGTCTAGGGCAGGATAGCTGCCAGCCTGGCCACCCAGGAGCAGGTTTGCATGAAAATCAAGTTGGTCCACTGAGACCCAAGGTGGTCCACTGCAGCCCCCCAAGTGACTCCCCTCCCCGGATGGCAGCCTGCGGCAAGTGCAGCCGGGTTGATGGCCAAGTGCTGTGATGTGCCGAGTGTGGGCACTCAGGGCACTCCAATCCAGGACTGCTTTGCTGTCCCTCATCGAGTTAGACAAGCGAGTGGGGAACACCTGAGAACTGTCTGTCCGGGATGGGGGTCGGGTCCCTTTAAGCACAGCCCTCGGCTAGCCTGATACAGCAGCTCCACGCACTGCTTCCGGCCATCCTTAACCCCGGTTCAGGGTCCACTCAATGTGGACATGCTAGTTCGAATTAGCAAAACACTAATTCAAACTAGTTTTTAGGTCTAGATGCACTAGTCCGAATTAGCTTAGTTCGAATTAACTAATTTGAATTAAGTTAGTTCGACTTAGTGCTGTAGTGTAGACATACCCTAAGAGTCCTATGTATTCTGTATAAGAGGAGTGCAAGTACTCATATTAACAATTCATGGTTGCAAAAGCTTTCTTACTGTCAACTTTATTGTAGTCTCTGCCTAATAAATGGAACCTGGGAGCCATCGCCCCTATTTTTCATACATAGTAACTCATTTACATCTTTTTCATCCTCTAACATTTAGCTCAAAACAAAATTAAAAAGATCTTTAACTTCACCAATCATACTTCACAGATAACATGCATAGATAAAAAGATCTATATTTGGAGGGGTCAGGGAAACTTTAGAATCATAGGGTTGAAAGAGACCTCAGAAGGTCATTCTGTTCAACTCCTCTACCCAAAGTAGGACCAAATCCCTACTAAATCATCTCCGTCTTTATCCAACCATTTTACTGATCAGAAATTGAGATCACTCAGCAGAGCTTGTTACAGTTTCTCCATCAAAATTGTTTGAGCCCCCCCCAAGTTGCTTTTCAAGTTAAGAGATTTTCCACGAAGTATTTCATCTGTGTTCATTTTAACTTAAAAAAACCACAAATACCCCAAAACTGAAACACATTGGCATAAAATAATATTGATTTGGAGGTTCTGCTGCCATACCTCATGGGAATTTGGTATGTAGCTGGCGAGCCCAGCCCATACATCAGGGTTAATAAGTGGCCCACAGGCTGAATACAGTTTGCCAAGATTCACAGCTGGCAGGCTGCCAACTGCTTGAGGTATCTGAGCATCTGCAGATGTGGTCGTTTGTAGCTCCTGTTGGCTGCGGTTTACTAGCCATTGAGAGATGCGGGAAGCGGAGTGGGTTGGGCCCCTAGTTCCTGCAGCTTCCATTGGTCAGGAACAGTGAACTGCAGCCAATGGGAGCTATGGGTGGCTGTGCCTATGGAAGCTCGTATAACTAACATGCCTGGTTGCCTTCCAGGGACTAACTCTGATGAACCGCATCCAGCCTGTGGGCTGCTTATTGCCCATCCCTGGCATACATTTTCCACAATGGGAGGGATTTTCAAGATGTGTCAGTGTAGTCTGTGCATTACTTTTGAGTAGTTTTCTTTAGCTGTTAGCACCCTTTCATAGCTTGTCCTAGTAGTTGGAAAAAATTACCAACCAGTTCCTAACTAAAGAAATTAAAAAAAGAAGAAACAGTTCAAGACAAATTCTGAAGAAAGGAATCAATGTAGGTTCATGTCCAGTCAGTTGGAGGAAGGGAGGAAATCACTCTTAATTTGTAGAAGAGTGTCCTCAAACCAATACCCAACTATAAATTGACTGCAAAGTACTAGAAGACTAAATATTACTTACATGTCTTGAATGTTTAAAAATGTATAACTCTAAAACTTTTTTGGAAGGATAAGGAGAATTATTGGATATCTTTTACTCATTCCATTTATTGTAATTTGAAAATTTAATAATCTAGGCTTCAGGTTCTTGATAATTTCTCTAAATATCACACAATTTGCTATTTTCGGAGTAGCTGAATTTAGAAAGCCTAATAAACCTTGTTCTCCTTTGGTTATATCTGAACTGGGCCAGATTCAGGGCCTTCTTGCTTCAGGGACTCCATCTATGGAACTCCCTTCCTCTTGAGTGTCCATTCTTATTAATTCTTGTTCTGAATCACCAAATGCATGCTTCCTCGTGGTCTCTCTAGGCAACTCGATTGGCAAAATCAGACAAAGCAGATCTAACAGTACAAGGCTTTGGTTATGGTATTATTATGTAAGTTTACAACAGTGATCAGAGACACCAAGAGCCTTGCTTCATGTCATATAAATTAGAGGTCAGTCTTCCTGGGATGTTGAACATAATGTAACTTTGACTTCTGACTTTGAGTCTTCCAAGTTGTCTGGAAATAAAGAATTGTAATGGAATAAAATTAGCTAATGGCTTTCACATTAACTTATTTTGTGAATCAGAAGAAGCTCATTAACAGACTTTCTCTCTCCTGAAACAGCTGGGAGCATCTGATTGGTGATGAAAAAGCTGCAGCAGCTTCTGGCTAATATACATAAAAATTAGAGTGAAGCATATGCTAAAATAACTTGTTCTTTGCTTTATTTTTTTCATGATGTAATGTTGGTCAATAACTTGTTCCTGGACTTAATGTCTTTACTTTAAAACGAATCCCCATACATATAAAACACCAAACAAGCTGGATGTTAGCTTGTAGACGTGTAACCCATACACCTGCTAACTTTTAGATCAAACAGTAGAGGGCTCATGCACTAAGCTCTGGAGGTTCCAGGTTTGATTCAGCCTGTCAGCATTACAAGTGGGGGCTCATCTGGAATTTCAATTGGGAAGTCTCTGAAGCTTGGGAATGCTTCCTCAGCTAGGGGAACTATGAAACCCACACACCTACTGGGTACAATGTACTGCCCATGTAGTAGCACTTAAACCACCTACTGAGAGAAAGAAAGAGTATGTTCTCTACAGCCTGACCTGAGAACTGGCTTTTAGCTCAAGCGATAGAGGTTCACATGCTAAACTTCAGAGGTCCCAGGTTCAGTTCCACCTGTCAGCATTACAGAAGCAGCCATACTTACTACACCATGCATCCTTCTGCTAATACTGGCAGGACTGTCACTTTTCCTTAAGATACTGAGCAGGTGTGTAAGGGGGCATACGTGACTGCCTTAGGCAGCCTGCTCAAATCACTACTCTGAGTGTGGGGCTGAAAGTAAGCTCTATCATTCCTCTCTCCCCAAGCAAGTGAGTGTAAGTGGTGATAGAGAAGTGAGGAATGGATGGAATCACGTTTTTACTCTCTTATCCTATGCACTGACTAGCTAACTGAGTTAGTTTGATGTGGGAAATATACTTTGTTTTGTAGATTACTGTGTTCTGTAGACAAAATATACTGTGTTCTATAGCAAAGAAGTAATGGGGATAGGCCATCCCTGTGCTAGGAAAAAGGAAAAAGTCTTGAGGTCCACAGTTTTATTCTTTTCTTATATCAATTATGAGGTTTTGCTTGAGCAAAGATGTAATAAGGATATCACTATTTGGGTAGAAAAGTAAATTGGAATCTATAGTCTAGCTTCTGATGGTTCTAAAGATTTCCCAATTTATTAGAACTTGTGTATTATACAAAGTTTGATGTAATGATCTCACAAAGGAAGGAATCCTGGGAACTTTTCTGGAATTCAAGTCTATTTTAGTACTCTGAGATAAGTCATTTAATGGATCAGTTTGTACTACTATCTTAGTTCACTGGGTAGGACTGTGTGCTTATAGTATACTCAAATAATATATGAAATGCATTTAAATTAGGTATATATGAAGCTATGTTTTAAAACTTTGATGGAAAACAGTTTTTAAGGATCAAAGTTAAAGATGCAGCAAACCAGTATTTGACCTTACTCAGATGGTGATCAAACTAATGGTCAGCTGTCTTTGTCTGTTTTAGGGGTGAAATCAGATTAAGACTTGAAACATGAATCTAGACTCTGTCCATAAGTTATCTGACAAGACACAGATTTTCAGGACTCAAAGACAGTCTTATGAAGTAGCTGAAGGTAGCAAAGCAACAGGTAACATCTGTAACTCAAATTTACCATCTCAAAGGATCCATTCATACTCGTCTCATCATCCTTGTTTGCATATTAGTAACAACAATGACTGGGAGGTTTCTGAAGAGCTCCGACTTCGGGAGCTGGAAGAAGTTAAGGCTAGAGCTGCCCAAATGGAGAAGACCATGCGCTGGTGGTCAGACTGTACAGCCAACTGGCGGGAGAAATGGAGCAAAGTTAGAGCCGAAAGGAATAAAGCCCGGGAAGAAGGGAGACAACTGAGAATCAAACTGGAGACTACAATGAAGGAACTAAATGCACTGAAAAAGCTAAACCAAGACTTACTAAGTGAAAAGGAAGAGTGGAAAACTGAAGTCAGTTGGGAAAATAAACCCAATTTCTCAGAGGTACCCTGTATGAGAGAAAAGGAGTACCAGTTAGTGTGCCTGGAACAAGAGCCTGTTAAAGATGTGATCAAAACCAAGATCCTTGCAGTACAGGAAACGCATAAGGTAAATAAATACATTTATTTCTTAAAAAATCTGCATTTTTAGCAAGTCTACATAAGGTCTACTTTTCTACACTTTATGCCTGTCTCCACTCCTAAAATTTCAGGCCATAATGCTTTGTTTATATATAAACTAGAAGAACAATTTGCATTATCAACTGTATGTAAACAGTTGCCATTGGGCAATCACATTAAAAATATGAGAGGATAATTTGGACTCCTCTGTGACTTTTATATTTTTTCCCCTCAAATAGCAATGTAGATTTTCTGGTGTCCTGTCATTAATGGTTTATGAGCACAGGTAAAACTGACACTGAGTGAAATGAGTAATCTTGATCTTCCAAAATTCTCCCAAAATTCTCCCTGCCCTTCACAGTTAATTCTAGTGAATAATTTTGAGCTTCTTGCAGGAAGGAGAAAACATCCCGTCTGCAGAACAGGAATGTTTTTAAAGAGTCAGGATTGTAGCTTCTTTGTTTCTTGGTTATATAGGATCAGTAGGTAGCTATAGACTCTTAGTACTGTAAGTGGAATAGTTCTATATGACATTTGCAGCCCTACAATTGCCTCTTTTAAAATAAAGAAACTTGTTTTAGCAAATAGGACTGTACCTTCTTCCTTTTCCAGTATTCATTCCAGGCCTGGATGTGTATTATACACCCGTTATAAAAAGAATAATCAAAGTTCACTCAATTCAAAGTTTACATTGACATGAATAGACTATGAAATAGGGCCTTCAACATGTACATCTTCTGTCAGAATTTCCATTGGTTTGCTGCTCCTGTTAGGTGAACTACAGTATGTGCTGTGAGCCCTGAAAAATTGCATTGGAACTTGAGAATCAACTTGGGGGGGGGGGAATCTGACCGATTTATACTTTTCATTTTGTGTATTTCTTCTGTGTGCACGCTTAAAGAAGGGGCTTAGACATGAGGCCAAATAATTCGCTCATGAAATTCAATTTGTCTCAATTATATAATTGAGTTACTCCATTATATAATTTTGGCCTAGAGTTTATTATGAATTCTAAGATTTTTACAGCTATTGGAAAATTTAATTTGAATCTTATTCAGAAGGATTAGACAGTGATCCTTTATGGAAGATTTTTAAGAGCAGTTTAGACAAACATTGTAAATGGTACTTGGTCCTTAAATGGTACTTGATCCGTCCATGAGTGTTGTGCTGTGTTATGATTTGTATTATTAGTATTGTTATGGGTTTTTTTATTTATTATCATCCAACTTTTTATTAGGCTAACTTGACAAGTGGTTACATCATGTAATTAAGAGAATTCTCATTTACTCCAGGAAGCAATTTGCTGAATTAAATACAAAACATTATATACCTTAATTATTTTTACATAACAGATCCCTTTAAAATTATATTTGCAATACTGACTTTAAAATGGTAAAGTGATAATGCAAGGGTATACACATAAATCTTTGAATCTATGCATTTAATCTCCATTGACATCCATAAAAAGTATAGTAATTCCCTTGACTTAACTATTAAACATACATACTTTGAGCAGTGCATTGGTCTTTGTTATAAAACAACACAGCTACAGTTGTGCTATTTGTTATTTAGCTATCCCATTTAAAATGCAAAAGCATAACAATGCAAAATTCAAGTCAATGAGCATCCAAACATTGTTTTCTGTTTACAGTCCAGTGGTGAAACTCTAGCCTACAGATTTTCCATTGACCTCTTCAGGGCTGGAACATTACCCGAAGTCTTGAATCCTGAACAGACATATGTTAACCGTGTGTCAAAGTGACCACAATATGTAATGTGATGCAGATGTGCATGTACATCTGCAGGATTGGGGCCATCTACACATTGAAACTTTACAGTTTGTGTGTTGAAATTGGTTGTAATATCCATGTACCTAATTTACAATGTATTTTGTAATTTCATGCATCACATTAAAAAGTTTTTATAATGTCTAATGAATGGAGTTGTCAGGAACAGTACAGAGGTTTACTGAGAGAAACTGAATTTGCTTATAAACTAATTGGAGGAAACCCAATTTTTTTTTTGTATTTCTGAAGTTAGTTAGATTTCTCTTGGGAAAAGTTTTATTTACTTAATATGGGATTACATTTGTTCCCACAATTCTTTATGCATAATTGTTTGCCTTCCCCAAACAGAAATGCTTTTAGGCACAAACTCTGTTCCCTTCCTCTGCACTATTTCTGCCCTCCTATCCTGCCCCAGAAAAAATGAAGCTGATATCAATGGGATTTGTATTAAACTCTTCAGGGTCAGATCTGGATAGTTATGAAAATGCCTCTGGAGTTGGATCCTGGGATAGCCCAAAGTGCAGGATTCATTATGTGGTCCTGTACAAAGGTGAAACTTGATGTCCTTATATACTATTTGGAAAGAATGTTTCAGTGCCTGAGAGAAATAGATTCTTAGTTTCATGCCACCCTTGACAGACACAATCTTTTTATGGTGTAGAGTACCATCAGCCACACAAGCTGATCATTATTGACCTCATTCTATCGGCCTCTCATATTGATGTGCAAGATGTGTGATTCTTCCTTCTATGAGGCTGTACATGTTTAAAGAACATGGTAGTCCTTGTAGACTTCATTATGAGATGACTGTTCCTAACATATGTTTGTCTTTTCTGCTTAGGATATTTTGTTCTTTACTTTTTTTCCCTCAGGATGTGGAGACAACTGAAAACATTTTAGGAAAGAATGAAGGTATAAGATTCAATGTGAGGCTCATGGACTCCTTTGCTCCTGGCATTTGTCTGGAAAAACCTAAACAAAGGCTTGAGAGCCTAGTCTATCCTTTGGAGAATGAATTAATCCAAGTTTCTGCTTTGCATTTACAATTGGATGAGTCACAGAAAATCTTACAGAAGGAAAGAGAGTAAGTACAAAAAAGTCACTTAAATAAAAATAGGGTTCTAAAATGGCTATATGAAATTGCATACATTTATTGTTAAAATATCTTTAAATATTTTAAGAGGAAAAAATGTAGTATAAATATATGCCTCTAAACAGAAATTGACTTAACTTGAAAATATCTAAAGATATTTTAAGATGCTTGTTTTATATTGTTCACACAATATATCTGCATTTTGTAAAATTTCCCAATATTTTGTGTGTGAGGTGTCATAAACTTGACACTCTATATGGCTTTCTGGAAAAGTGTGATGTTGGAATGGTCCAAGGATGCCTGCTTACTATTTGCTATTGGTATTACTGTATCTAGTCTTTGGTATGTTAAATTACCAGAATGTATTCTACATAGCATTACACTTGCAAGCTTCAGCTAGGAAATAAGATGGCAGATGAAATTCGGTGTTGATAAATGTCAAATAATTCACACTGGAAAACAATCACATCTACACATATGACATGATGAGGTCTTATGACTAGGTGGACCAGACCCTGAGGCACCTGCAGGAGGCTTGTGGCCTTGCCACACTCTGCCCTAGAAGAAAAGGACAATAGAGAAGTCCTCCAACTGAGCTAGAGTGGCTGCAGGAGGAACCAGCCTGTCAGGGGCCAGGAAGGCCTATAAGAAGAACCTGCAGGACCAGATTCAGCACAGCATCTCTGGAGCTCTGAAGAAGTGAAGTTCACGGCTGGCTGGCTGGCTGACTGAGGGAGCAGCAGCACCACAGAGAGCTCTAAGTAGGGAGCTTATTGTGGACTATGGTGAGACTATGTTGGACTGAAATCAGGCCCTGAGGTGAGGGAGTGAGGAAGCTTCCTCCAAGAGAGGAATCCCTGAACAGACTAAGGGGGACACACACAGAGAGCAGCGGGATGGGCCCCTGTTAAGTTTGCACCCTGAAAAGGGTTTGTGATTCAAACACAGGTTGTGTGACTCTACCAGAGGGCAGAGTTGCTAAAGAGGCTTTTGGCTTTGGACAGAAAGAGTCCAGTCACATGCACTCAGCCAGACAAGGGCACTCGTGAGAAGTGAGTGCCACCACATTACAGGTCTAGATTAGCTATTACCACTCAACAGAAATGTTGGAGTCATTGCAGATCGTTTTGACTATCACTGCATATTAAATAGATGTTTGCAAAGGAACTTTCAGAATGTTGGGTCTCACTAGGAAAGGAATAGATAAGAAGATATAAAACATCATATTTCTGCTATGTAAATCCATGTTATGCTCAGATCTTGAGTACTATGTGCAGATGTAGTTGCAGGTAGTGTGACTTGGGGCAGGAGTGCAGAGGTTTGGATTGTGACTAGGGAAAAGAGTGCAGGAGAGGTGCAGAGGATTTGGGCTGTTACCTGAGTTAGGGATTTGCAGTGCGGAAGAGTCCATCAATGGCTATTAGCCAGGGTGCGCAGAATAGCAAAGCCATGCTCTTAAGTGTTCCTAACCTCTGTCTGCCAGAAGCTGGGAATGGGTGATAGGTAATGGATCACTTGATGAATGCCTGTTCTGCTCATTCTCCCTTAAGTATCTGGCATTAGCCAGTGTTGGAAGGCAGGATACTAGACGAACCATTGGTCTGTCCCATTATGTTCATTCTTCTGTTTAGTTCAGATAAGTAGCAAATGTCTGCTATATGTTTGGTGTTCTGCAGGAAGAGACTTGGTGATCTCCTAGCTGGTAGGAGATGGGTCTGTATCAAAGCCATAAGTGGGAATAAGGAATTACCTGATCATCCCAGTGGGTAGTCCATCTGGAAAAAGGATTGAGGGACACTGAGTGGCTCTTGCAAGAGAACTTAGTGTGCGCTGTACCCATGGAATCAGAAAACTTCAGTCCCCAGAACTATTGCTCCAATAAGAGCTTAAGTTAACTGGAAAAGGAAGAAAATTTCCTCTCCTCAACAACAGCAGAAGTGGATTAAACAATTTCAGTTCAAAGAATCAGCAACAATAGCATACAATGGAGCAATGTTTTCCATCCTTCCTTTTTTTTTCTCTTGAGGATATTGAGGGTGTGTTTTGTTTATGGATCAGTTTTGGCATGCATTCTGATCAAGACTATCACACAGCTATTTTTTAATAATAACTGAATGTTTCCCAAGGATATAGTGGCTGTGTTTCTGTGAAAATCTGTCTACTCTCTTAAACTCACCACAAAGCTCTGCAAGTGGGTGGCTTATATTGATAGTCTCAAGAAAATAACAGGTCTTTCAATGCTGTAATAAAACCAGTATGTGCTAATAGTTTAGGAATCTAATTGTTCTAAAACACTCATGTATCATCCGAAAATGGAGTCTTCCCTGTGAACGATACCAGTTTCTTAGATTCTGTGGTGTGCTGAGTGTGTCTGTATGTGATAGACATGTCAACTCCCATTGATTCCAAGACATTTAGAAGGTATTCAGAACCTAGCAGGAGGCACTAAGTACAGGTCTAGCATAAATAGAAAATTAACTCAGAATCAGGAGACTCAGTTTCTATTCTTGGTTCTGCCATTTGATCTGCAGTTTAACCTTGAGTAAGTCACTTCACTTTTCTGTGCTGGTATTTTCCCCTCCCACTCTTTATCTGCCTTCTTTATTTAGATTGCAAACTCTTCAGGGCAGGGACTGCCTCTTATGTGTTTTTGTACAGCATCTAGGCCAATGGAACTACAGACTTCAATGAGAGCCTCAGAGTTCAGGTGCTACTGTAACACAAATAATAAATAGTACATCCTATCCCCATTTGTGAGCACAGTGTAGAGGAATGCACCACTTTTCATTGATATTATCTACATAAGCCTTTCAATATGTATTTTTGATATAGCTACCCAAATAGCACATTTTAGACATCATTAGAAGTTCCTCCTTTAATTTACAGTTTCACCTTTTTGCTGTCTGCTGTGTTTAATGTCCTTTCTGTTTTGATAATTCACTTTCATTTCTCTTGCAAGGTCAGGATCACACGTCTCTTTATACATTGGAAAGGTGTGACTTCATCTCTTTTGCTGTCCTGTGCCTCACTGTCTGTTGTTTTTTATTTTTCTTCACCCTTGGTTTCTAATTAGCCTGGTATCATCATTTTAGCCTTGACTGTGCTAATGATGGCTTAATTTATTATGCTGATGTTGATGGCCTGTGAGAGTAACATTACTTTCTTGTGGAATTAACTATTATCTGAATTTTAAAAATTTTCAAAAACCAAATTGGCTACATCTAGATTGGCAAGTTTTTCCATGAAAGCAACTGCTTTCGTGGAAAAACTTGCCAGCTGTCTATACTGGCTGCTTGAATTTCCTCAAGAACACTGACGATCTCATGTAAGATTGTCAGTGTTCTTGCGGAAATGCTATGCTGCTCCCGTTCGGGCAAAAGCCCTCTTGCGCAAATGCTTTTGCACAATAGGGTCAGTGTGAAAATGGCGATCGGGGATTTCTTGCGTAAAACAGCGTCTTTTGCGGAAAAGCGTCCGTGCCAATCTAGACGCTCTTTTCGGCAAATGCTTTTAATGGAAAAACTTTTCCGTTAAAAGCATTTGCGGAAAATCATGCCAGTCTAGATGTAGCCATTGTGTTTGGTAAGGGGCATCCAAACTACTGGCAGACTACTCAACCTGGTTCCACTTCATTATTAAGAAAAGTGGTGAGACAATGTTATTTATTAGTTGTATAACCATATGGCTACGTCTACACTGGCCAGTCTTGCACAAGAACATGTGCAAATGATCTGCCATTTTTGCGCAAGCGACTTTTGTGCAAGAAGGAGCAGTCTACACTGCTCCTTCTTGCACAAGAGCCATTCTGCCTGAAAATAAACAGGGCCCCTTGCGTAAAATGGTGGCTCATTAAGTATGCAAATGAGGTGCAGCGATATTCATTGCTGTGCCTCATTTGCATATGTTCTAGTGCAAAACTGGCCAGTGTATACATAGCCATAGTGTTTAGGAGCCTTAATCATGGTCCAGGATGCCATCAGGTAAGGCAGACACACAGAATAAAAAGGTGCTTTTGCCCAAAGAACTTACTGTCTCAGGATAAGACAAGTGAACAGATGGACAGCGATAATATTGGTAAGCATGATAGGCAGTGCATTGTTAAGTTTTTGCACTGTGGAAAATGACTTTTCTTATCCCATCTTTATTTAACACTTAGTAATAGGTGTATGTGCCATCTGGCACTCACATCACTATATATCAATAAGAAAAGCACTTAGAATGTACAAGATCTGTTTAGGTTTACATCTTGGTCAACTAAAGTAATTAAAAATCCATCTTTCAGCATGGGTTGATAACAATGTTCATAAAATGTGGCTCTAGTCAACACAGTCTTATCACATGAATGTTGCCATTTGTCAAATGCTTGGTAGATTGTCAATATTAAAAGACAAAGGCATTCCTATGGCATAGAATTGTTATTGCTAATAGACGTCTGAGGGTTTTTTCTTTTCAACTATTCCTCTTATCTGGTCTTATAGTCCTTCTTTGTCCCACGTGTGTTACAAAACACCTACAATTATAAGACAATTTTTAAAATTTTGTCCTCTAGCATCCTTCCTCTACTTACACTACGTTGACATCTTCCTCATATGGATTCACAGGAAGGAGACCCTTGAAGAATTCCACAGGGATTTCAAAATTTTCCACCCCACCATCAACCTTAGCCTGGATGAGTCCACACGAGATCCACTTTCTTGACACTATAGTACAATTAAATAATGACCACATTAACACCATCCTATACCGGAAACCTACTGACTACTTGTGGCTAGGTCTCCTGGGGTGGCCTACTGGTTAGGTCCAGTATTAACTAGGGTACCGGGCTGTAGGACTTCCAGCCGCTTATCAGAGTCTGTTCCTTCAGTTTGGGGTGTGGCTCCAAGAGTCCAATCTCCCCCTCCTCAGTGGGGTTTTCCTTCTGGTTCTCCCCCTTTGTGCCAGGGGGAGGGGCTGGAGGCTTGTGTCTTGCGGCTGACCCAGCAGATATCTCTGGCTCAGGTCCTGCGGACAGCAGAACCAGCTCTTGCATTTTCGCTGGTCAGCCCCTAACTGGGCTAGGTTCCCTCCTTTTATTCTCCCACCAGGCCTGGCATTGGCTGCAGGTAAAACAGGGCTGGGCTAATTGGGCAAAAAGATCTTGTTTAGCCCCTGCACTGCCAGGCCCTCCTCTCACTCCCTCACCAGGGCTGGATGAAGGCATAGGCATGCCAGGCAGCTGCCCAGGGCGCCAACCATTGGGGGGTGCCTGATGGCAGCTGTAAGGGACACGCAGCGTCCCGTTCAGCTGCCATCAGGCGCCGCGCACCCCGCTCCCACAGTGCCGGCCCGCCCACATCCCTGTGGCACTGGCCAGCAATGCCCTTCCCCCCACGACCGTGGGGCCCTACACGGCCCATCGCACGCACCAGCAGTGACAGCTGGGCAGCGCTTGCGCTGTGTGCCCTGGGGGTGGGTCTCAGGCTGCATGCCAGCAGCCGTAGCCGGGCCGCACATGCACCGTGCGCTCCCTGGGGGTGGGCCTGCGCTCCCTGGGGGGGGGGGGCGGCGCATGCACCGTGCGCCCATGCGCGGCGCTGCATGCCCGTACCCTGGGCGCCAGAATGCCTCAGGCTGGCCCTGTCCCTCACACATCCCCCTCCATAACCCCGATTGGGTCTGCCCCTCCTCCAACTGCGTTCCATCTCCCCTGGAGAAAATGTCTGCATTTGCATGGGCCTTCCCAGCCCTATGTTGGATATGGAAGGAGAAGGGTTGGAGGGAGAGGTACCACCTCAAAATTCTGGGATTTGTCCTCTTTCATTGCATGTAGTCAGCGAGGAGGGGCATGGTCTGTGATGATGGCAAAGTGCCTGCCCAGGAGGTAATACCAGAGTGAGTCCACTGCCCGTTTCACTGCTAGCACCTCCTTTTCTATTACAAAGTAGGCCTTCTCTCTGGGAAATAGCTACCTACTGATGTAGAACAGTATTTCTCAACCTTTTTTTTAATAAAGCACCCCTTTTTCCAAAAAAGAAAAATAA
Organism: Pelodiscus sinensis; assembly: GCF_052426305.1. Lineage (NCBI taxonomy): Eukaryota > Metazoa > Chordata > Testudines > Trionychidae > Pelodiscus > Pelodiscus sinensis. The sequence goes on from NC_143053.1 coordinate 94,006,361, forward strand.
ATATAATATATATATATATGTACCCCCACTACCTAGTTTTCAGACACACCATTTTTTTCTACCATTGCAATACATTTGTTTAAACAACTTAATAGTAGCCGGGAGGGCCATTGAATTTTTGTTTTAAGTTTTACAGCTCTTTATTATTTTTGTACTTTTTTACACCCCAAAATTTCATTTTCTCCAAATTTCAGTTGTGTTGACATATTCCCCCCCCCCCCCAGACTTCTCTTGAGTACCCCTAAGGGTACTCGTACCACTGGTTGAGAAACATTGATGTAGAGGATCAGGTGTTTGTCACCTCTCATGACCTAGGAGAGAACAGCTCCGAGGCCCACATCAGAGGCATTTGTCTGTAAGAAAAACTGCCTTGAGAAGTCGGGGCTGTACAGGACGGATTCTCGACAGAGCTGGGCCTTTATGGCTTGGAAAGATTCCTCACAAACTTGAGTCCACTAAATTCAGTTTGTACTCTCCTTCTTGAGGAGGTCAGTAAGAGGGGCTGTGATGGACGAGAAGCCAAGGATGAAGCAGCAATAGTACCCTGCTAACCCCGAGAACTAGTGTACCTGCCTTTTTGATGATGAAGGGGCATACCTCTAGAGGGCTTTCGACCTTTCCCACTAGGGGGCGTACAGATCCTTTCCCCAGGTGTAGCCCAGATAGGTGGTCTCCTCTCTTCCGAGGCAGCATTTTGCAAGGTTCACCGTCAGACTGGCTTCTCTGAGGGAATGCAATACAGCTGCTACATGTTGAAAGTGGGCCTGTCAATCACAGCTATAAATCACTACATCATCCAAATAAGCAGCCGTGTACTGACCATGGGGATGCGGAACATTGTCCATCCACCTGCTGGAATGTGGTAGTGCTGCCATGCAACCCAAAGGGCACTTTAGGACTGCTGATTCGGGTAAGGGGACTGGCTCCCTCTCGGGCTGGTTGGGGCCCGGGTCCACCTGGGTTTGTGCTGGGTCCTGGGAGGTACCCACCCCCGGATCCGCCACTTTCCCCACTCTGGCAAGAGTCATGGTTTCAACTCAACTGGCTCTCAAAGGCTGGGGTTGCCGTTCCATAGTAGGTTTCACAACTTCTGACAGCAGTTCCCTCAAATATCCCCAGTCTCTGCCCAGTATCACTGGGTAGACGAGGGTTGAGGCCAGGCTGACCATTAAAGACTCTTCACGCCTTCCTACTCATTAGGTCACCAGGATGTTGGGGTAGATTTTCCACATCTCCATGGACACACTGCAACCTGATGTTATCCTGAGGAGGGCCAGGGTTAGGAACGAGTGCTCTCCGTACCAAGGTCTGGGCACAAGTGGAGTCAATCAGCCCGATTGCCTCTGTCCTATCTATTCATAGTGGGATGGTCAGCTTGGCAGGGTCTTGATGGTGTGTGAATGTAGGGTCCAGAGCTTCCCGAAGTTACACTCCATGTATGGGCAGTTCCTTGACCAATGCCCAAAGCCCCCACATGAAAACAGGCATCCTGCTCCTGGGTGGACTCTGGGGGGGTCTCTTCAAGGCACCTGGGATGATGGGTGTGGATAAGCTTCTCCAAACCTGGGGTTGAATGGTGGGCACCTGGTCTCCCGCAGGGAGAGCTGGTGGGCTGGTCCGGTGCCTAGGAGTTGGCATATATGGCTACCTCTAAATCCACAAGCCCTTCGAGGCCTAGGGAGGGGCAGCAGGCACTGAGATTAAAAACCAAAGGCACAGATTTTAATGGAGCTAGGCTGATTTATAGGAGCTAGGCTGACCACCAAGCATTAGGAAACTCAGAATAAAGTGGGAACAGAGTTAGAACAATTCCAAGAATAATTTTAACAAGTAAAAATAATGTATAATGAATGTGGTAAAAGATAAAACAAAGCTCAAATAAAGTGAAAATCTGTATGTAGCAGGAAAGCAGCCTGGAACAGGAAAAAGTGAAAACTTGGGAACGCATAATTAAGATAATATAATGAAAGATAAAATTCACCTTACCCTTTCTCCCTTTCATCTATGTATTACTTTTTTTCTCTGGTCTTTGTCATCACATGGTACGTTGGGTCAGTTGACTCACTGGTTAAAGTCAATTTCCAACTCTCATTTGGTTTACCATAGCATTTCTTGTATATTTCACATTATTGAATTGTTTTGTTTCCTTCTCTCTTCAGTAAATCTCCTTGGCTAATCCTTTGAAGAGCATAAAAATAATACAAACATAATTAAAGAAAACACTATGTTAAAAGCTAGCAAAGCAAGACCGTTTTGAACAATACAAAGATATTCAGAGTCAGCTTTATTATCTTTAAAGATATTTTTCTAATGATGAATGTTAAATCGTTTTTTATAGAATGCATTTTTTCCTGGAAAAAGAAGTAGACAAGCTGCACTCAGATCTCTCTCAATGGAAATGGAAATATGAAGAAATGCGACAGTCCAAGATGGAGAGTCTGAAACAGGTATTTTGGCAGAAAAACAAAATAGTAATAATAAGATGACTGGGAACACAGAGCAAAACAGGCTTTTTTCCTCTCCTGACTAACTGAAAATAAACAACAAATTTTAAGAGGTCTGTGTTTGATGCCTAAATCTACTTCCGCTTACCATGTGAAATTGTATAATACATTTTATATCACTGTGCTCTGTGTGCACCTCCTTGTGGCTGGGTCTGGGGATTGATTCTATTCAGGTCTGATACCCCCCTTTCAGAAAGATTGCTCAAACTGTGTTCCCTCATCCATATCCAAGACTTGCAGTGCTTTCTCTTCTGTGACTCAGCCCTCCAGGTCACTGTATAACCCTCCTTTTCAGGAGTATTGTCAGCATGCTGCATACTGTTCCAGGCAGTCTTATGCTCCAAAGCCAAGTCCTATGTCAATTCCTAAGCCTCTGGGAACCTGGGTCTGCCTACCAGCCCTGGTTCCAGCCCTAGGATTCTTTGTCTAACAACCATGATTGGTTTGCTCCCAGTCTCTATACTTGGACTACACCTTGCTGTTTTCCTAGACTCTTGTTACTACTCTTTTTGATCTCCTGGCATCCCTCTGACGTTGTAAGGATTTTCTTTATTTTTTACTTTGAGCCAGTGTTTTCTGTATAAACAATTCCTTTCACTGGAACAGTGCTGACAATCCCAAAGAACATGATCTATTGTTCCATGGGCCTTGCATGTTAATCCATTTTGTGCACGTTCATTAGAAATAATAGAGAGGTAGCCGTGTTAGTCTGATGTGGCTAAAACAAAAGGAAAAACTATGTAGCACCTTAAAGACTAACAAGATGGTTTAATAGGTGATGAGCTTTCGTGGGCCAGACTCACTTCCTCAGATCATATTCTGGGAGAGAATTGGCATGACCATATATACAAAAGGAATACAATGAAAAAAATGAACACATGATTAAAACCACCTTCTGTACTAAATCTGATTTGTCAGTTTAATAATGTGTTCACTTTTTTCATTGTATTCCTTTGGTATATACGGTCATGCCAATTCTCTTCCAGAATATGATCTGAGGAAATGGGTCTGGCCCACGAAAGCTCATCACCTATTAAACCATCTTGGTAGTCTTTAAAGTGCTACATAGGTTTTCCTTTTGTTTTAATTAGAAATAAGTTACTGTTTAATCCACAATCCCCTGTTATAATTCTAAATAGAGCTACTTTGCTCTTCCTCTCAGGGCCTTGGATTTTGTCAAGATTATTACTGTAGGGTGGACATCTCAGAAACTTTTCCCATTTGTTTTATTCACCCACAGTTCTTGACACTTCTTCCTTAGCTCTTTTTTGATTTGGTGTTTAAATTCCAGTTTGCTTAGAGGAATTTCTATGTTCATTATTAATAGCACTTTTTTGCCTGTTTGTCAGCCAATTCATTGCCTGCTATCCCTATATGTGCCAGGATGCATGCTATTACTGTGCTGTTAATGGTGACAGTTCAGTTATTAGCACTAATATTGCATTAAGGACATTGTCACTTTTGCTATCACACTATCACTGAAAAATTGTGAGACCCTGATAAGGAGTTTCACAGGATGGCTACAGCAGCTGGACACGCATCTGAAATACAATTTAGTTCCAGCATAATCCCTGTTAACTGTAAAGACTGATAAAAAGTTAATCTTCAAGTTTTCTAGAGTCTGAAAGAGGCTCACTGAGAGCAGTTCCAACTGTTCCTGTTTCTTCCATTTTGGAGCCATCTGTATATTTTGGCAACAGTGCCCTCACTTGTCACCAAAAAGTTGATTTATATTGTATATTTATCTCTTTATATTTTTCATTATATAATTCAGTATCTATTATGTGGGGGAGGGAGTTTTCCAGTGATAGAGTATTTTCACATAAATATAGTTTTAGGTTTCTTTCAAGCCTCTTTTCATTAAGATTCTTTATCCTCTTCTGAACCCTATTCGCATGGGGAATTTTGAGGGGATTTTTTCCCTCCACTTCTTAATTTATTAGCTCTGTGTTGTCATATTTACTATTTCCTAGTACTTTGTCCCAAAAGGCTTAAGTCTAGGAGCTTCTTTCTAAGAGTGATAGGCATTTCACTGTCTGTTACTTGTCATACATGCAGAAGTGTTATAATGAAGGCACCACATGTGATGTGCAGTGGCTGTGCTTGAAGAGACTCTAGTTTTCTTAGATTCTGTTCATTGCTGATCCAAAGGCCCGGCATTTGTACTCAATAACTGGTCTAATTAATGCTTTTTATAGTATTGCCACAGTTTTCTTATCTGCTCCTCATGATGTTCCAGAAATACTTTTCAGTTAGTTGTACATTTGCACTTTAATATTTTCAGTGTGGTCTCTCCAAGTGAGCTTATCAAATAGCACACCAAAGAATCTCTAATTTTTTACTGTATTTAGCTGTTGATCATGTCAGTTTAATTTTACAACTTTTTGGACTTTTTGACAATGACACTCTTAATTTGTCTTGAGGTGAATTGGAAGACCCATTATGCACTGTAAGTGCATCATTGATTCTTTTGGCAACTCTTTCAAGGTTTCTGCTTTTGTTCATATGACACAGTTGTCAGCACATAACATGATTCCTATTCCTGTATTCTGCTCCTTAGGGATGTTATCTATCATGATGTTAAAGAGGATCGGACTAATACATCCTCTTGTGGAGTTTCATGTGCAACTGTATATACACTGGAAAAAGCTTTCCCTGTTCTGCTCCTCAGCTTGTATAGACTTTTTGAATCACGTGGCTTCTTAAATAGGTGGCCAGAACTTACACTTTTTCCTTGTTGGAGCTTATTACTCCACTCCCTGCAATTGTTGCTCTTACTCTTTATTCCGTCCATTGTCTCAATTTGTTTACATATCACTGCTATAGTGGTGTGTGTATGTATTTTCCTGCAGTCCCTAACTTTCTCTTTTTGCCCTGTTTATAGCCCTTAGTCAAATATAAAAAAAGTAAAGTAGTCACACAAAGTCTTCACTATTTAAGGATTTTTTTTTGCTGGTTTGTGTGCCTAATTCCTTCCCTGATTACCATTACTCCAACTCACCTGATGAAGTGGGTTTTACTCACGAAAGCTTATGATTCTATATATTTTTGCTAGTCTCTAAGGCTGTGTCTACATTGGCAAGTTTTTGTGCAAAAGCAGCTGCACTTCAAGGTAACTCATGTTTCCCATAATGAAGGTGCAGAAACCCCCACCTTTTGCCTATTTCTCTATCATATTTATGCGTGCCATCTTCAGGTAGTTCATAGCCTAGTTTTTCTATTAGCCAGACCTACTGTATGCATATTACATCAGGTTTTTTCATATCAATAATATCTAAGTTTAATTCCTGCCCAATTGCAGTTACACTGTCTGGATTCCAGATGAAAATAGTCATCATGGTTCTTTTAACCTTCAGTATTTCTTTCACTCCGTCGTTACACTAAATGATTGCTAGGTACCTTTTAGCAGCTGGTATTCTTCTTTTCCCTGTTTGAGATCTACAATTTATTACTTTAATCAGTAACACAACGAATCTCTGTTCGAGAAGTAGTATCCCATCTATCCCAATCTCACTTGTTACATCCTTTCCATTATTTTGTTGCTGGCTATTCCCTTTCCCTATATCAGGTTTTCTTTTTTACTTTTTTAGTTGTCTCCTATCAGTTTCCGCATAAGAGATGCTATGAGTAATTTTGGTTTATTTCTCTAGCTTGTTTTGCCTTAGTACATCTTCTATATGCTGAGCTTTTTTCCTCCACAATTGAAACATTTTTGTTCCATTCCGGCCTCTCAATCATTGTATGAATGTTCATCTCCACACTTGCTGTATTATATTTTCTCTTTGTTGGTACCTGGAACATTTTATAGGAAGAAGAATATAGTTCAGAATATAGTTCAGAATATTTGCTACCCTAAAGTTACGGTAACAGTTATGGTAACTGTTAGCATTCTTTCTAAATGTGATCAGCTGTCAGGGGTGTGCTACTACCTCCTTTTCTGCTAATTAGCCTGTGAGCCATTTTCACCTGTTTATTGCTTTAGTTCTTCTGAAATGTCAGCAGGCACACTATAGACTATTTTTGTTTCTGTGAGGAATTAGGTTGCTGATAGCTTTTTTTTTTTTTAACTGTACCTAGTACATTTGTCTTAAGGAACTCCCACACCTTTTTGATCCCCTATGCAGTCCCTTAACAAGGGATTTTACTGTTATGTAATTTTCCCCTTGCTACTCTATACCTTTGCTTGTTCTTCTGGTTCCAGAAGTCTATCCTCCCTCCTGTTTGTTTACATCCAGTCTTGCTCTGTGTTTTTCCCTTTCCTCACTGTCTAGCCTGGTTTCAGATTTATTTGTTCCATCTCACTCAGTCTAGTCTGTCATCCAAAACCAATCCCAGGCACAGCTCAGCCAGCAAGTCGCCTATTGAACCCTTTATCAGCAACTCAGCACAGCCATTCATCTCAGACTCTTGCTCCAGCCTAGCCAGCAGACCTCTTCTGTTCTCAGCTGCTACTTTATTTATACAAGCTCAGCCTGCCCTTACTTAGCTGGGCTGCATCACTGATTAATCTGCAGGCCCCACACCCACAGGTGCGGTCTATTAGGTTAATTGTCTTAACCTGCTCTGCTTTATGTGGAATGGACACCCCTTTATATCCTGGTTTCTATACTTGTGAAGTGGAAAGAATTTTAATATTACTTTGGGATTCTTCAGGGGTGTGAGAGGGCAAGAGGACAGATCTGTGTACAGTATGGTTTATATTGCCTCACCAGAATGGATACTATGGTAATGAATATTGTAAGATTTCTTCATTTGTTCATATCTTTTCTTCCACTATCTATTCTCAGTAGTCACTGATATGGTTGATTGTGGAACTCCGCTAAACTACTTGGAGAACAGGATAGTTATCCTGATAGTCACTAGAAAGTGAAACTTAGTGACTGTAAGGTCCCATTTAGAGATGGCTTTGAATGATAAGATAATATTTTGCTTATTTTTTTACTTTGAAGTGGTCATATGGTATCTAATATACCTAAGTTGACTCTTACTTAACCTATTTAGGTACAGAGACATCCAGCACACATTTGAAAGCAACTTGATCATCTTCTGGGGAATCTAAAAACCGTTTTGAGGTTTTATACTGTGCAATTCTTCTTGTGCATTTAATTTCTTCACACACAAAATACCTTTTAAAAACATTTGGTATGCAATAAGCCTCCATTGCATTGCTCTAATGAACATTTCATAGAAGATGTACTATGCTCTTGAGATTTTTAATAGATGCACTTTGCTGGTGGTCTAAAGACTAAATAAAACAATATTTATTAAGCAATTTTGCATTAAAATATAAACACAGAAAATATGCATCTTCTAATACTTGCCACTAGTGTGCAGTATAGACTTAGAAATGCTTCAGAGAGAAAGAGAGAGTTCTTTATTCATTAAAATAGACTTTTTTGGTAGCTGGAATATTAAAGAATATTTACTCTAGCTGGTCTAGTTTAAAAAACACGTTGATTCTCACTCCGGATCCCATGGGAGATACAAATCACTATAATTGGCATTTATAAGCACTCCCATTGAAAGTGCCAATATCAGCTGAGAAATGGAAACTAAACTAGTATCCTTCACCTTTAAGTTGAGGTACAGTTTCAGAGCAGTTTAAGAAGCTAAATTTTGCTGCCACTTTTTCTTTTCTGGATAAAAGTAGGAAACCCAGAATTCAGTCACCAGAGTTCTTGATCTTACACAAAAAAACCTCAATAAAAAGTATTTTTCCAATGTCTCTGTCTCTGTGTGTGTGTGTGTGTGTGTGTGTGTGTGTGTGTGTATGTGTGTTTTGCACTATAGCTATTTTGACTTCAATGTCCTGTCATAGAGCTATAATACTACCTTGATGAACTTTCCCCATGGTAGATACGGGACACGAATATACTGAATGGGATCCTATGAGTTGATGTTTATATTCTGAGCTAGTACAGATAGATATAACTCCACTGCAGCCAAAGGGAATATGTTTATTTTACACCATTTGAGGATACGTCCATATACTATGAAAATATGTTTGTGTATCTTTTAAACTTAGCTCCTCTTTAAGAATTTTGCACATGGAAAGGGATGTAAAATACAATATAAAATAAAGCAAGGATCATATTTAACTTTTCCTTAAAAAGTTGCCTTTATTGGAGCCCAATTAACATGAAAGCCTTACATTAAATATGGTATTAGTCAACCAGGAAGTGCTTTAGGGAAGGTGCTGAAGGAGATGAATGCGTCCACATAACAAGTTTGTTGTTGTTGTTTTTTTCTCAATAGTTCTTTGAGAAGTTCCACTGCTACTTATGTCACCTTAAATATTAGCTGCAAAAAATCACTATATAAAAGCAGCACAACTCCTAATGGCTGAAACCAGAGGTGGTCTTGTTCATTTATTGGTGCTACAGGGCTTGTGACCTCCCATTCATCTGCTGTCAGAGTTTTTCTTCCTCATTTAAAATCACTAAGGGTACATCACCACAGCAGAGTTAAACTCAAATTAAGCTACGCTACTTCAGCTATGTCCATTGCGCAGTTTAAGTCTAAATAGCTTAATTCGGCTTTTGGTGCTGTTTACACAGCAGGAGGTCAAAGGAAAAAACATTCTTCCTGGATTTGTAAAGAACAAATCATGTCAAACCAATCTGATAGCTTTCTTTGATAGGATGTCAAGCCTTGTGGATAAGGGAGGAGTGGTGGACATGGTGTACCTAGACTATAGTAAGGCATTTGACATGGTCTTGCTCCTTCTTATCAATAAACCAGGGAAATACAACCTATATGGGCCTACTATAAGGCGAATGCTTAACTGACTGGATAACCATTCTCAGAGAGAAGTTATTAACCATTTATGCTGGAAGGGCATAACAAGTGGGTTTCCACAGGAGTCTGTTTTGGGACTGGTTCTGTTCAATGTCTTCGACAATTTAGATGATGGCATAGAGAGTATGATGATTAAGTTTGCAGATGATTACAAGCTGGGAGGGGTTGCAAAAGCTTTGAAAGGGTCATAATTCAAAATGATCTGTACAGACTAGAGATATGGTCTGAGGTAAATAAGATGAAATTTAATAAAGACAAATGCATAGTACCCTATTTAGGAAGCATAATCCTTTCACACATACAGAATGGGAAGTGGTTGTCTAGGAAGGAATACTGCAGAAAGGGATTTAGGGAACATAGTGGAACACAAGCTAACCATGAGTCAACAGTGTGAGACTGTTGCCAAAAAAAGCAAACATGATTCTGGGATGCACAGAAATGTTGTGAGCAAGACATGAGAAGTTATTTTTCTGCTCTACTCTATGCTGATTAGGCCTCTATTGATGTATTGTGTCTGGTTCTGGGCACCACATTTCAAGAAAGATGCGGAGAAATTGGAGAAGGTCCAGAGAAGAGCAACAAAATGATTAAAGGTCTAGAAAACATGACCTATGAGAAAAGACTGAAAGAATTGGGCTTGTTTAGTTTAGAAAAGAGAAGACTAAGTGAGGACATGATAGCAGTTTTCAAGTATCTGAAAAGGTGTCACAAGGAGGAGGGAGAAAACGTGTTCTGCTTGGCCTCTTATGACAGGAAAAGAAACAATGGACTTAAATTGTAGCAAGGGAGATTTGGATTGGACAGTAGGAAAAACTTCCTAACTGTCAGGGTAGTTAAATACTAGAATAAATTGCCTAGGAAGGTTGTGGAATCTCCATATTTAAAAGCAGGTTGGATAGATGTCTATCAGGGATGATCTAGATGGTGCTTTGTCCTGTCATGAGGTCAGGGACGGGACTCGATGATCTCTCGAGGTCCCTTCCAGTTTAGTGTTCAGTGATTCTATGACTAATTAATAATGTCCGTTATTGCAAAATAATGCTACTGTGTAGACGTAACCAAAGAAACTAATGTGTATCCAAAGAAACTAATACTTGAAAAGAGGGGAAGGTCAGAAAAACTGAGAAAACAATTAACAAGTGAGAAACTGTAAAATGGCAAGTTTATGAACAAGAATCAGTGGCAGGCTGACAGTCAGCAGAAGAGTAAATTAAAGCTTAGTAGCCTGATTTGCAGTTGCCATGCACCTTTGTGTTGTCATTTTAATCTGTGGTATAACGCATTACCAAAATCAATACAGTAGCCTTTTACAGTCATTTTGCATTTCTGTAAATGACTGCACAGTGCCTGATTCGATCAGAAAGGAAAATGGAAAAGAGCAGTTATAGAGCTGAAAAGACTGAAGAGTAAAAAGGGAAAAAAATCCCATTGCTTCATTTAAATAGCATAGGGTATGTCTACACTAGCCCCCTAGTTTGAACTAGGGAGGCTAATGTAGGCATTCGAACTTGCAAATGAAGCCTGGGATTTAAATATCCTGGGTTTTATTTGCATGTTTCTGGCCGGCCGCCATTTTTAAATGCTACTAGTCCAGACTAACTGCCCGCGGTTACACGAACTCCTCCTGGAATGAGATGTAACAGGTCATTTGAACTAAGGACTTAGTTCAAATTACCGTTTAACTGCCGCATGTAGCCTCGGGCAGTTAGTCCGGACTAATGGCATTTAAAAATAGCGGCCGTCCGGAAACATGCAGATAAAACCCAGGATATTTAAATCCCAGGCTTCATTTGCAAGTTCAAATGCCTACATTAGCCTCCCTAGTTCAAACTAGGGGGCTAGTGTAGATGTACCCTTAGTGTTAATTTCAAATAAAAACATATAAGGAAGGGCTTTGTGTCCTTTATGATGCACAATTAAAAGAATCAGTATCTAAACCAAGGCAAAGCTGCAATCATTCTTCCAGATGCATTTGCCCATGGATCCATCATCAATAAACTCAATTATTATGCTTTTAGGCAAAAACAGTAATATATATAATTATCACATGTTGTTCTTTGTTTAAGCAGCAATCATGTATTCTGTTCTGTGCATAATTTATGACTTCTTTATAGTGCAGAAATGAGTTCTTAGGAAACACTTGAATGAGGATTTTTTTAAAAATTTTATTTATTTTATTTTTAGTTGAACTATTTTCTATAAAGTTAGATTTCTGGCATAAAGTCCATTCAAGTTTGCCTTTGAGACTATTTTGCCATATTCCCTTAGTTTCCCGCTCTGACAAAAGTTCCTATCAATAAATTGATTTGCTGATTTTGAAAGATTAGTATTAATCTGGGGGAAATGAATATGTATTCATCAATTACTGGTGCTCAGAAAATTGAAATGAATTAACTTAAACAATGTGCATAAAATTACCGTATATTCCGGCGTACAAGACGACCTCTGATGTTAAAAAACATCCCCCCAAAATCGGGGGTCGTCTTGTACGCCGGATGCCCCGCCGCCGGAGCCCCTCCGCGGCTTTGAAAGCCTCGGGGGAAGCCGGCGGGGGGGCATCCCAGGCGCGCATGGGCTGCCCCCCCGCCGGAGCCCCTCCGCGGCTTTGAAAGCCTTGGGGGAAGCCGGCGGCGGGGCATCCCAGGCAGGGGACCATCTCCAGCAGACCAGGGACACCGGGATCAAAGGAGGCGGAGGGGCGCTGGGGTATAAGATGAAACCCTATCTTTTAATTAAAAAGATAGGGGGTCGTCTTATACACCCAGTCGCCCTATACGCCGGAAAATACGGTATTCCAGGATGAATACTTCATTTAAGGAACCCAGTTCTAATTTTTTGTACTTCCTGTAGTAGCTGTCTTTCCTCTAGTCTTATCCAATCCAAGCTGAGGGTAATTATTAGAGATGGTTTGAAAAATTTCTCAAATTGTTTTTGAAGAAAATATCCCTTTTCTCCGCAAAAATGTCCTGGGTTTTTGATAGGAAAAAATAAGATCTCCAACTCTTTTTTTTGTTTGTTTTTCAAAGCATAGTGTTGTTCAGTTTTCTAAAACAAAAACACAAACCAAAAATACTCTATACTAAATTTATTTTTGTTGGAAAAAATGAAAAAACAATTTTCATGGAACATGGCACTTGTTTCAGTTATTTAAAAATTTTTATTCAAAAAAATAATTACTATTTTCTGATCAGCTCTAATAATCATTTCTGTCTTGAGTCATTTTGAGGAGGATTTACTATGCGAATGGACTTACTGATTTAAGTAGTATTATTTGTGTAAGTTTTCATCCATGTAAATTGCTCAACCTAGCTCTTGAGGATAAATCTATCTATTAATGAATTAGATACATAAAGAACAACTTGTTTACCAAGAATCCTACGCTATTTTTCACAAGTTTACATTATTTACTTAGTACAAAGACTGCTGATTATGCTTAATTGTAGGGATACACAAGCCATAAAGGCAACTAAACTTCAGTATTGTATGCTGTTGGGGAGTTTTAGTTTCACAAGAGATTTAGTGATCTTCCCCAGCTGATGGCTTTGTGTATGCCTTAGAAAGGAATATTTAGAAAGACCCGTGACATGTCACCTTCCTGATTTCAAATGGATCTCTCCATGATCTCTGAGAAAACAGATAGATAAGCAGATGGTGCTTGTCCACAACTGCAAGCTTGAAGTATCTTGTACTATGAGAATTTGGATGTAGTGTCACTCCAAACTTGGTGTCAAGAAAATATATAGAGAATTAACAAGAATGGTCAATGCTGGGTTTAGTAAAAAGTACAGTTATCTGCTGAATATGTAAATTTACTTCCACATCTGGTTGACTAGTGTATGATGAAGAAAAGATTTGTTGTTTCATTGTGGCTATTGAAAAATAAGTTGATTTATTTCAATCAGATATAATATATATAGAGAGAAGATGTGTATCACTTTTTGAACTAAGTAGAAGCATTGAAGGCTAGAGGGGAAGATAGCCAGCTATGAACCATTCTGATGTTTGATTTGTAACATGATTTTGCCTCTTCAGGCTTCATGTGCTGACTGTCTCTGAGATAAAACATATAGATGGTATCATGAGCTCTCATGAGCACAGCCCATTTCTTCAGATGACCAGAGTTTTTGTGTGTTAAGTTTAAGTTTATCCTGTACAGATTAACTCGGCTACCCCCTGAAGCTTCTGAGATAAAGGCATTGGAGCTGTTGCAATACATCCTCTGTTTCCTCAGATTCTAATTAATCAAATGAATCAATATTGGATGAAATAATTAATGGTGTTTTGTTTAGATAGAAATAAATTCTGTCCTTAAGTACACCTATGGAACCCTATTACTTTCATGAACAGTAAGGAGAATGAAGTAAGGAAGTGATCCACAACCCCCAAAACCAATGTAAATCTTTTCTGTTGTCAGGAAATTTTGGATCAGTTGAATGGCTGATAAATTCTGTACCCCTTTAGGTTCTTCATGGCAAGTATCACTTTGTGACATGGAAATAAATGTAGCATTTATTCACATGATCGTGCAGAGAACAAGAGGGAGGAGCCTGGTTAACCACATAAGCACAGGCTGTGCTACCTTTCGTGGTGATTGGCCCACTAAAGGAGGTTGATCAAGTGTCATTACTCTTAGCTTCTTTAGTTACTGCTTTAAGTCTGTATGAAGAAAGTAGGTTCACTCTCAGAAGATGAACCACATGGGAAGGCTGTATGTCCCAGCCATCTTCTCCATCAAGTCCAGCCACCACTATACTTTCTCTTTTCTCTTGCAAGACGTGAGCCTCCATTTCTTGCTGAGGTAAAACACCCATCTATTTCAGAGGTCAGCAAGGAACAGAGGTTTAACTCACAGATAAAAATGGGAGCAGAATATTGCTTAATCCTGGCTTTCCATAGCACAGATTCACAATTAAATAGAGGGCTTCATTATAGCAGTACATGACCGTGTAGACATTATAACAGTGTCTACACTGCAGGAGGCTGATAAGAACACATGTCCCGTCAGCTTCCCTTATTCTTCGCAGAATGAGGAGTACACAACACCAGAGGGCGCTGACCTCGGCATTTCACTTGACCAACTAAATCAAAGGCCTGAAGATTGACCCCTGGAGGGTCAATCTTTTCCGTATTATAGATGAGCCCACAGAGGAGCAGCCATGTTATTCTGTATATGTAAAAATAAGGAGCCCTGTGGCACTTTAGAGTAACAGACTTAATAGGGAATGAGCTTCTGTGGGTAAAACCCACTTCATCAGATGAAGTGGAGGGAGTTTACAGAGGTGTATGTATAATGACAACAGGTTTTTTTCCCCACATATTTTAGTGTTTACAACTGGCTTGATAATTTAAAATGAAAACATTTTACATGCTTGGTTCTCTTTCTGCTTGTGTATTGTCCAAGAATATATCATGACATTTTAAAATCTATTAGTTTTGAATTATTTGAAGAATAATTTCTATACAATTTTGATTATTAATAAAACTTCTGTTGCAACTATTCAAAATTCAAGTTGTTTTGATTAAACACACACTGCTCATCTGGCATGGTTGTGTTCCCTGAGTGGAGACATATAACTATTAACATTACATTGCACAATTACAACTGAAATTTTGACTTGATTGTATTTGGAAATATTCAGTAAGATTTTGCTGCTTCAGTTAATATTCCTGCCCATAAACTCACTTACTAACATAGTCATGAAAAGAAAGCATAAAAGAGAAGCCAACACAGTCAAAGGAAGTTTCTTTCAAAATTAAAGCAAATATTTTCTAAAAAAAACCCTACATTTACTCTTCTGTATATAGTGTCAAATGAATTATCTGTTTTGTGACTCTATCAGAGTACCCATTTCTAAGTTTGGCAAATTACACATACTCAACATAAAGACCCACTTAAATAGATAGGACTGTGAAGTGTGGGACTTCCCAATATCAGTGAGGATGCTGCAAACTTAGGCTTTATTAACAACTATGCTTATTGGATAGTTGACTAGTTGCTTACATCCTTACCTCCTGCACCGTTATTTCCGTCATGTATTCATGCAAGTCATTTCCAGCTTCATCTGTGTGTGTGCTGCAGCTGGTTAGTCACATCTTGGCTTTTACCAGCTTTCCCCACCATTGCTGCCCAAGTCATACAATTTCACCCAGAAATGAATGTATTGTAATGCACAGCCCTGTCCTGGTCAATACAAGTTTATATAAATAAGTTAATAGAAATAATAAGCATATAAATAGCCACCCCAAATGGAGATGCTCAAAGACTTCACATTAAGCACCCTGCTTTACACATTAAAACCAATATATTAACTATAAAGAGACTTTTCATGGGTAAACACAATGGGGCACAGAGATCAGAAATGGTTAGAAGAAAATATATATATAAACACAACTGGTTTTTGACTCAGCAAACTACAATAAACTTATAGCTGCATGCTTTCAGTAGTCTTATTAGCAAAACTTCTTAGGTCAGGACTCCTCCTCCCGGAATCCAACTAATATTTCCTTGTTTAAAAATCTCAGAGAGGTAGCCATGCTGGTCTGTAACTTTTCAAACAATGAGGAGTCCTGTGGCACCTTAGGCTACATCTACACTGCAGTGCTATTTTGGGATACCAGAAATATCCCAAAATAACTAATCTGTGTCTTTTGAGCAAGCCCGTTATTTCAAAATCTAATGAGCCTGCTATTCCAACATCCCTGTGAACATTGTTCCACAAGGAGTAAGGGACATTTTGGAATAGTGCCCTATTTTGAAATTAACTTGAAATAAGTTATGCAATTTGCATGATTCAAATTGCATAGCTTATTTTGAGATAGGGTGCAATGTAGATGCACCCTTGGAGACTAACAAAAATATATTTCCAGTATCCTGAGCTTTCATGGGCAAAGCCACTCAAAATCATCTAATCTGAAGAAGTGGGTTTTACCCACAAAAGCTCATGCTATAGATAGATAGATAGATAGATAGATAGATATAGTCTCTAAGGTGCCATGAGACTACTTGTTTTTAATATTTCCTTTGTTTTTCGGGTGCCGTTTATGCAGTACCTTGAGCAGGGAGATCCTTGGTGAGTTTCCCTGTTGTTGGGTGAAGTAAGTATAAGAATTGTTTCGTTGTTTGTGGTAGCATAAGTCTCTTCAGTTAGCTCACGCTGCTAGTGATTATGAGTAGTGATTAGGGGGTGTTTTGAGGATCTAACATCAAAATAGAAAGCTCTTAAATCTCCAAACAGTTTGAGCCAACATGTCAGCCATCTGTTACAAAGGAATATACAGGACCTCAGAACATGGATCACAAGTCTCTGCTCAGTTCCATCCTGTTTATTGCTTAAAGTTCTTAAATCTGCTTTATCTACCCAGAAGCACTCTCACACTTGGCCTTTACAAAAGAACCATTATCTCTTTAATTTCCTCAAATGTAATAAATTGTTGAGTTTTCTTATATATGCCTTCATAACTGCAATATTCTTTGACCTTTGCAGAGCTGGCCAAATAATAAACATGCAGAGGATTTACTTAGAATGCTGTTTATGTACACAAGAATCTCATCTGACTCCAATAACAGAATGTACTTTCATTGTAGTCAGGCAATATTGCATGGAGGTTTGTGCATACATAGATTTTATTCCCTACTGTCATTGACTTCTTGTGTGATCTTGGAGGAAGAGATGGATCCCCTCTGAGCTTAATTTCAAACTTGTGCATCAGCACAATATATAGTATTATTTGGTGGGCACATAAATTGTAAAGCATTTTGTGCCTTTTGTGGAAAGTGCTTTATGAGTACAATGCATTACTTATTTATTTGCTGCTGCTAACTGTTATAAATTCAGCTGGACCGTTCTAGTAATTCTATTCTAAATTACCAAAATTATTTTAGGTAGGTAGTGTCTTGTACTAGATTGGAATAATGTTTTTGTTACTTATTAAATAACATAGGGCAGTGCTATGCACCCTGTTGCTAAAATGAATAGCACCTTATTTCACAACCCATCCTGTTGAAATAATGGGCAACTCTTAAAAATGGATGACAAGCTGAAGTTACTGAGACCACTGGCTATTATGCTGATTAGTGTTGTCTAATTGTTTCCTTGTGCTCCTGTATGCTTATATCCACCAGTTGTCTCTTGTCTGAGATAGTCAGTGCCCCCAATATGGTAACAATCTTCAGTATTAAGATGGTGAGGCTGTTCTGCAATGCAAGAAGATGAGGTGCTGTTCAGCGTAAGTTAGGATATCACGGTGGCCCATAGTGAAATGTATGTACTGAGAAACTGAAATTCAAGTGTCCAAACTTCTTGTTGTGGGTTTGGAGAATTAAGGTTTCCTTAAAAAGCAACCAATTACTGTGATGCTTCTTTCCTGAAAACATTGTTTTGCTGTGTAATACAGATGGGAGTGCTTTTTCTGACTCCAAGATCCATGCTTCCCTTATCCACCCCAACAGCCATGAAGGCAGATTACCCCAGAACGGAAAAGAAGCTATGATGGCTGTTCAATAGTAGGAAAGATTTGTGCAAGTTGGTCTCAACCCCGTAACAACTGTTAGAGACCCATATGTCAGGGAGATGATTGTGGTAAAGAGGGTTTTTTCCCCAAAAAACCAAAGAAACCATAATACAAACCAAACCAGCCTTCAGATCACGTAAACTCTCTATAAATATGGCACTTCTGTCATTACAACTTTTCTTAAATTAAAGGGTAAAAACCACAATTTATAACTGTTTCAAGTGCCGTTTAAAAAAAAAGTTGTTCTCTATGGAAACAAGTTGATCTCCTTTGAAATATAAACCAAATGTCTATTATTGAACCTCAAAACACATGCGGGAATTAATGAACAGGCATCTTAAATTCTTGCAAAGCTAGAATGTCACTGAGGCAAATTAAAGGATGAAAGCTCTTTCTTAGCTTCAGATCTTTTGGCTAAGAAGGCTCCAAAGCAGCTGCCCTCTGAGATTCAAAATTAAATTAGAAGAAATAATTGCTATAATCCCTTTGCCTAAAACAATCTTTGCCATTTACATAGGTTTTTCAACACAGTTTGTGTAACTTGCTGCTGCTGCCACCCCTGCTGTGTTCTTCTGTCATAATCCAATCGACTACAAGAAAAGCATGCTAATGTTTATAAAAATCCCATTGAAATGAACATCACTGGTTCCAATTTTTCCTTCCAAAGCTGAAGAACATAAAAATTCAGGTGTGTGTCTTAGTTTTTGGTTTTTGTTTTGTTTGTTTTTCTTCCCCCAGAGACGGTCCGGATCAGGAGAAAACTAATACATGGATTTGTTTTTGTTCCAATGGATGAAAATCTCACTTGTCAGTGTAAAGTAGCAAAGAGAAATATTCTGTGGTTTCATACATACAGAAGTGCTGATTCGTCAAGTAAATGATAGCTTGTCAGGTTCTAAGGATTTTGGCTGAGTCCTTTATCATTTTTAAAGGACCTCTCAAAGGATTAGCTCATTCTCATTCTTTTCTTGACTGTGGTTAGAACACACTTTAAATTCTGCTAAAACCATATAGAACATTCATTTAGACTATAATTATGTGCAGCTTTAGGCAAAAATGCAGTTATAAAATTAAATCATAATAATCCTATTGTAAATCTCATTTACACATAGAAATATGGCAAACTGTGCATATTATACAAGATATTTTGTTGCATGAGTAATTTAAAATAGAGTGGAAAGTACTTGAGAAAATGATTGGCTATAATAATGGAGCTTCAAAAGTTGGGGGAGGGCGATTGGGTTGTGGTTGGATTAAATTAAAAGTTTTATTATCATTGTTTGTTAATTGCCAATAACAAACAGAGGTCTATACCACTAGAATACTCAAGGAAATGACTGAGGAGCTATCTGAGTCATTAGCTATGATCTTTGAAAACTCATGGAAGACTGGAGATATTGACTGGAAAAGGGCAAATACAGTGCCAATACTGGTTGAACCTCCCTGGTCTGAGACTCTCTGGTCCAGCAATATCTGTGGTTTGGCAGGCATAGAGAGCACCAGCAGCAGAGGTTGCCCACAGCTGGCAGTCCACAGGGTCAGAGGCCTGTGGGCAGGGCTGGCAGTTGGGGGCAGGGAGCCCTGCTACCCAGAGGCATGGAGCCCTGCCACAGCCAGAGTGAGGTCAACCCAGAGAAACGGTCCAGAAGGAGGCTGGCACAGAGAGGAGCCCTGCTGGCCAGGGGTGCGGAGCCTGACTGGCTGGAGCAGGGCCAGCAGCCAAGGGCTGGGAGTCATGTGAGCTGGGGGCATGGATCCCTGCTGAGGCTGATGGTGGGGCTGGCAGTAGCTGAGCAGTAGCCAGGAGAGGAGCCTGTGCTAGGAGCAGGGAGCCCACTGGCCAGACTGGGGCTGGCAGCTCCAAAGAGGAACCCCACCAGGAGCAGCAGATCCCAGCAGAAAGTAGCACAGTGGCTGGGGTTGCAGCTAGGAGAGCCCCAGGAGAGCCTTAGTCCTGACATCCCCTGCTCCAGCAAATTCCCTAGTTCAGGACCACTCAGATCCTGAGGGTGCTCAATCAAATAGGCCCAACCTGTATATAAAAAAGGAACTAGGGACAACGTGGGGAAATACAAACTAGTCAGCTTAGCTTCTGTACCCAGAAAGATAATGAAGCAAATAATTGAGAAATCAATTTGAAAACATCTAGAAAATAATGAGGCGATAAGTAACAGACAGCATGGATTTGTCAAGAACAAATTGTGTCAAACTAACCTGATAGCTTTCTTTGATCAGGTAATAAATCTTGTGGATAGGAAAGAAGCAGTCTATGTGATGTATCTTGCATTTAGTAAGGTTTTTAATACTGTCTTACATGACCTTCTCATAAACAAAGGAAATACAATGTAGATGGAGATAAGGTGAGTACATAGCTGGTTGGATAACCATTCTTGGAGGCTACATCTACACTGCAGGCTTTTTGCACAAGAACAAATGTTCTTGCACAAAAACGTGCTGAGCGTCTACACTGCATGTGCATTCTTGTGCAAGTAAATTTACAGTAAAGAGTCAGAACAGAGGGCTTCTTGTGCAAGAGTTATTCCTGTCCCCATGAGGAATAAGCCCTATTGCACAAGAAAGCAGTGTGGATGGGCTACAGGGGTTTCTTGCGCAACCCCCCCCCCCATGGCTAAAATGGCCATCAGAGCTTTCTTGCGCAAGAGAGCATCCACACTGCCATGGATGCTCTTGCACAAAAGCACATGGCAGTGTGGACGCACTCTTGCGCAAGATTTTTTGCACAAGAACTCTTGCACAAAACAGTTCTTGCTCAAGAAGCCTGCAGTGTAGATGTAGCCAGAGAGTAGTAGTCAGTGGTTCTTAGTCATCCCACATCAAGTGGGACACAGCAGGAATCAGTTCTGGGTCCAGTTCTGTTCAATATCTTAATAATTTAGATAATGGCATAGAGAGCACACTTTTATAAAGCTTTCAGAGGGGTTGCAAGTGCTTTGGATGATAGGGTTATAATTCAAAATGATCTGGAGAAATGCACTGAAGCAAACAAGAAGATATTCAATATGAACAATAGTAAAGCACGCCACTTGGGAAGGTAGAATAAGTTGCACACACTCAAAATGGGAAATGACTACTAGGAAGGAGTAGTGTGGAAAGGGATCTGGAGAACATGGTGGAATACAAAGTAAATGTGAGTGTACAGTGTAACACTGCAAAAAGTGAACATCATTCTGGGATGTATTAGCAAGAGTGTTATCAGTAAGATTCAACAAATAATTTTTCCAATCTAATCAATGCTGATTTAGTCTTCAGCTGCAGCATTGTGTCCAGTTCTGGGCATCCCATTTCAGGAAAGATGTGGACAAAATGGAAAACATCCAGAGAGAAGCAACAAAAACAATTAAATATCTAGGAAACATGACCTATGCGGAAAGATTGAAAGAACAGAGTTAGTTTAGTCTGGAAAAGAGAAGACTGAAAGGGGACATATGTACTTAAATATTATATTTGTTACAAGGAGCAGGGAGAAAAAATGTTCTTAAGCTCTGAAGTTTGGACAAAGAGCAATAGGCTTAAATCTTAGCAAGGAAGGTTTATGTTGGACTTCCTTTCAGAGTGATTAGCCACTGAAAATAATTGCTTAGGGAGATTGTGGAATATCCATAACGGGAGATTATTAAAAATAGGTTAGAAAAACTCCTGTCAGGGATGGTCTAGATAAAAAAAAAAAGTCATGCTATGAGTGCAAGGGACTGAACTGGATGACCTCTTCAGGTACCTTCCAGGCATATGAATACAAGATTCTAGTCTTCAATTAAGACACACAATAAAAGACAATCCATACATTGAAGAGCTTTAATTTAATAATAATAAAAAAAGGTAACCCACCCTCTTTTCCCCCCATCTACTCCATGCAGTCAAGCCCCTTATCTCCCCCTTCCCAGGAGGCTTGTTGAGAGTGCTGAGTTTCCACCACTCTCTCCTCCTGCAGAGGGATGTTCTAAACTCCCCTCCCCTCTGACTCACCAGGCAATTAACTACTTACTCACTCATTGCCTCCCTAGACCCCCAGCCATTGATTGTCTCCTTATCTCCCTTTTTACCCGCTCTGGGAGCTTCTCAGTTTGTTGGCAGCTAGTTCCATTTAGCTGCTTGCTCAGTGAGAGCTCTTCCCCCTGCCAATCAGCTGTGCTCTGTACCTGCGCAGAAGCTTTGAACTTTTGAGCAGAGCGCAGAAAGCTGCTGTGCAGGTGTACAGTTTACAGGGAACCTTGGCAGTATCCAAGGAGGCCGGTGGCATGGGACCTCCCCTGATATGGCAAACTCCCTCATATAGCACCAGTCAGGTCCTGAAGGTGCCGGACAAGGGAGGTCCAACCTGTAACTGATTATTATAATGTATCTGTGTTCTTTCCAGAAAAATACATATTGATGCTCTCTGCCATTGTCCGGTGGTTTTCTCCTTGTTATATGTCCAGCAGCCCCCTTTCTAAGGTCTGAATTTGCCATCTCAGAGCAGGCTATTATAGGAATTGCTGTGTGCAATCCTTGCACATGTCTTTACATTGATGTCCCTCACACATTTTAAAAAGTATCTCTTTAGTGTCACATGGATGAAAATGCCCCATCGTTTCCGAATGAGAAACATCAACCATCTGAAGAAAAGTCTAAGCTTGTCAATATAGTAAGAGACCTGTTAAAAATTGACTCCTTCAGCCTAACATTAACGATTCCAAAGGAGAAAATCCCATTGTTCAGGTCTAATTTGCTTAAATCACCTGGCAAATTGTGGAATTTCCATTAGAACAAGATCAATGTAGATTTTGGTGTCTTTCTCTAAGGCCTGTTCTGCTTCCATTGAGAGCTACTTTATTGGGACTGTAGGTAGAGAGTCTGCTGCTATGAATGCTTTCCCTGCTATGTGTTCAATGTGAAAAGAAAATTGCATCAGCCATAATCAGAATCTTAGATGAAAGGTCAGCCAGTGCTTTTGAATCAATAATGTCAACAAAGGTTTATGGTCTGTTTCTATGTTACAATTCAAGGCAGACACAGACATGCACTGGCTGAAGTGAGTGCTGGAGCTTCCGTTCTCATTTGGGCATACTGCTTCTTGGTTTCTGAAAGTCGTCTTCATATTATTGCAATAGGTCTCTGGTATGCTTCTTGTTGCCTTTTGGTGATCGTTGCTCTTGACTAATATGAACATACATCCACTGCTACTACTGTTGGATAGTTTACAAAATATTATGCCAAAACAGGTGGAAGTATTAGTACTTTATTTATTTTGACAACTGTGGTTTTGATGTGTGCTCTTCCAGAACCATCTATTATGATGATTGAGATCTATTAAAGGTTTTGTTAGATGAGGTAAATTTGATAGCAAGTTTCAGAAGGGTAGTTATGTTAGTTTCAGCAAAAACAACAAGGAGTCCGGTGGCATTTTAAAGATAACAAATTTATTAGGGTATTAGTGCATAAACTTTCAGCCTACAACTACTTCCTCAGATACTGAAGAGAAAAAGAAAGAACAGAGGAAAAAAGGATATACAGATGGGACTGTGATATCAGTGCTAATTAAATCAGAATGTCACAGTCCTATTTTTATATCCTCTTTTTTTCTTTCTGTCTCTCTTTTTCTTTTCAACATCTGAGGAAGTGAGTTGTCGTTCACAAAAGCTTATGCACTAGTTTTAATGTGCCACCAGGCTCCTTGTTAAATTTGATCAGGAATTCCCCAAATGAGGGAACTTTTCACTGCAGAGATATCTCTGTGTTCTGGTAAGGCAAATAAGGCCTTCAGTTTGTCTAAATGCAGCTGAATTCACTGCTAATTATGTGCCTTATAATTTAATTTGCTCCTTTCCAAATTCACATTTTCTAATTCAGTGAGGCCAGCTTTTTAGAAGCATCTTGAAATTTCAGGTACTGTAGTTGTTTGTCACATTCATTTTTATCTCTCTTATAAACCAATAAGTCATCTGTATGGCAAAGGATGCTAGGCAAACCAGACACAATCTAAGAGAAATTTTTCTGGAAATGTTCCTGTGCTACAGATCTGCAAATGGAAGATGGCCGGCAAGGTGATGGATGTAATTAATGATACACATTCTTTAGCAAGTAGATATCATGCAGGAACTTGCTATAGCATCTAATGTTGAGAATACTTTGGTGTCTGGAGTAAGATCATCAGTTGTGCTTGCTCAGTACTTCTGATGCCCTAACATGCCAGCAAGTTTGCCCAATGGACCACCCTGCCTGTGTGACTTAGGAAGAGAATAGACCAATTCTTAAACATAGCACCAGGAAATCACTGACCGCTCAACACATGTACCCATGACTGTGCATCCCTGTGCTCATCTCTCCATGCCCTGCTCCTGCTTTGTTCTGCCACAACCACATCTCAGACCCCACCTTGCATTCAGACTTGTTTGCATTTTGTTCCAGCCTTGTTTCTGCCTCAAAACCAGCATTTCCCTGACTCTGGTAATGTGGTTCCAACCCTTGGGTTTAACTCCTGACTCTGATCAAACCCTTGGGTCGTGTATTTGGAATCTGACCACTTATTATCCGATCCACTTACATTTGTCCTCCTGTAACTGAAATCGTGTCTGGTCAATCATGGAAAAAAAATCATGTTATCTATATGTGCTTTTACTACGTTGTATAAGAGCCACAAAAATGCTGTTTTTTGGCACTGAGCACAGTGTGCAATCTTCTCCCCCATCCTCCCCACAAGTCTTCTCTCTGGAAAATAACCTAGTTAACTTACTATCTCTTTAATTTATCTTTGACATACCCTATCTAAAGCACGCACATGTGCTGTGGGGCAGTGGGAGCAAAAGGGAATTACTGATGGCATCAGTTTTATTTTATTCTCCCTGAATGCTTTCCTAACCTCATGAAGACATCAATACATCTCCCTGATGACTTTTGTTTAAGCAATTAATCCTTAATATCTTTACTATGGATAGTCTTTTTATTGAGAGCAACCTTTCTGTCTCTTCTCTGTTTTTCCCAGTGTGGTGTTACTGGTAGAATCTTGAGGTCTTCCTGGATCTTCATTCTGGGATCAATTATAATCATTTTGGGAATTGCGGTGACTCGAGGTTGTCTCAAAATCAACTTAAAATTCAAGGTTTTCACTGCGTAGAACCCTTCTTGAATAGCTTCTCTATGTTCTGTTGAATATATAGTCCCTAAAAGTATGGACTCAATTATTTGATAACACTACTTATTTGATTGTTTCCACAACTTTTGATCACCCCAAAGATTCTGATTTTTTTTTCCTTTAGGCCTCAGTGGACCATCACGATCATCTAGTAGTCTAACCTCCTACACATTAAGTTTACCCTGTTGAAATTAAGTATCTTAATTGGGGACCTTTTTTTGTTTGTCCTTCCATTTACTTTAACTCATAATCACTCAAATCAAGCTTGTCTCCTACTACCAGGACCTCACTACTTTCTAATTAAAGCTATAATGGCAAAATCTTTTCTTGATTCGTTGACTATTTAATAACAAAATCTGTTGCCTACCACATCCAGAAATATCTGGGCCCTACCATTATTAATAACACTTGTCCTCCTATCTATATCTGGAAAATTAGTCTCTCAAACCCCTGTAATGTTTATTACATTGAAAATATTAAAGATGTCTCCAACTACATTCAAATTAGACCTTGGAGGTGTATAGCAGATACCAGTGTTACCTTTCTCTGCCAAAGTGATTTTGATGCAAACAGATTCTGTTTTATCTATTCCATCATTTCTCATTTATTTACAGTTTAACTTGTCACTAATATACAATGCTACTTCAAGCCTTTACCTTTTAATTCCAGAAAAGCATATAACCTTCATTCTCTGTATTGCAATATATGCAAACTATTGCAAAATTCCATTTTGTGGCATCTGCTACATTTTTGCCTCTTTACCTTGACATTGTAGTCCTCTGTGGTTTGGTGTCTTCCTGTGTTTAAGTGAAGAATCTGATTGAAACCTATAAGATATGCATTAAGAGTGATTTGTGGTATTCCTAGAGCCCTGCACAAATACAAAAGTGTGGATCCACATCTCATCTGCATCTGCCAGAATCAATCTGTGATCCACTAGCTGTCTATTATGTGTATGTTCGTCCATGCCCCAAGAGCTAATGGGGGGAAGAGGGAAAAGAAGAAATGAATGAACTGTACAGTGGGTCTTGCAGGGAAGAGGCAATGGGAGTGTGCCAAGGTAGGGTCTCAAGGAGAAGGGTGTGGGGAGGGCATTACATTGAATGCTGTTCTCAGGGGCACATGAGCAATGGCTGCAGTAGTGCATGTTACATCACGGCAGGGAAGAGCGGTCACAGCCCTGCCCACACCATTCCCCATGGCAAAGGGCAGGCCCTGCTGCCCAGGAGCCATAGGCTAGAGTACAGCCAGTGCTGCTGGGCCAGGCTGGGTCATGGTGGGGATGCTGCCCAAGGGGCCCAAGCCTCTGGACAGGAAGCAGCATGGTGAGCAGTTGCTGGATAGCCCTGACTCTGGCCTGTCGCCCTACCACTAGCTGGTGGTGCTGAGGACACTGTACTCCCTGGGTTGCCCAAGCCAGAGGCCCCAGGCCAGGTACCACTGGTGAGCTGATCCCTGTATGATTATATCTACCTCTGATTGACTCTGCACAAGAAGGGATATGATTATGGATAATACTGATATGAAGCGGCTATCTGCAGATTTGCAGAGCTCTATGTATCCACACTTTGTGTTAGACAAGAGAGATTGTAGCACAGACCTGATTGAGGAGTGATGTGGGTGTACAATCTAAGGAAGGAATTATGACTCAGACTAATGATGACAGCATAGGCAAGTGTTTTAGCAATCAGGGATAAAAGAAAGGGTTGTGCATTTAATCCTCAGCAGTGGAAGAAACAACAAGATTTAGTTACTGTGGGGGGAGGTGGAGGATTAATTTTAAAATGACACTACAATTGAAAACCCAAGATCCAGGTTATAAAAACATTTAGAATCAGATTATTGGGGTACAAACCTGATCTTTTATAAAAGGTGTATTCAACTGTTAACATAAAATGCGTGTGTAAGCAGCCAAAGTCAGAACAATATAAACTAAACTTACCAAATCTGCTGTTCTCAAAATGTTTTTTGAAGAAAATAAAATTCATCAGTCAAAGTAAAATCCCATGCTGTCTGCCTAAGGATTCTTTTACTAGCATCCTTTTGAGAAATAATTCGGAGAACTTTTCCCAGTGGCTTCATCACTGTGAAGTTTGTATCACAAAGCTAGGAATGTTACAACAGTTTGAAAAGTAAAATGGGCATTTTAAGGCAAGTTTGTCAAAACTGGTAAGTAATAGAACTGAGAAGTCCTATAGGGATTAATTTTTGTGTTTCCCATTTAGGATTCTGTAATATTGTGTGCTATAAAAATGAAAGATGATTTAAAGAAACACTTCGCTATTTAAAATTGCTTAAAAATTCTTCTAGATGGTAGAAAGACGAAACAAACATGTCCACTTTGGAACTATAAAGTAATTACAACTCCAAAGCCAGGCCACAGAAGGTTCATTTTGGACACATTTTCTTAGCAATTCTCTGGGAAATAGTATACCCTCTGACTCCACCACCCCAACCAATGTTCACAATCATAATTGCTATGTATAGTATTAAATTATTTGTTTAAAATTGTTTTAAATGTGTACAGGATATGTACATACTGTCTGCTGAAAGAATTTTCCCTGAACCTAATAACCCCTTACTACTTTACATTAATTCTTATTGGAAATTGGAATAATTGGAATTATTTAACATGCGTTCACGTAAAGTTATGTTCCTGAAAAATGTTACTACAATGTGAGTCGATACTGTATTTTATTTATTATTTGTATTGCAGTAGCACCTAGCAATTCTAGTCAGGGACTAGGAAGTCATTATAGTAGGTGTTATACAAAACCAAACCAAAAGAGGAAATCCCTTGTTCGATACAGCTTATAATCTAAACATAGGACAAGCCAAATGGTGGATATAGCACAAGACAGCTAATAGAACACAAAGAAACAGTGAGCTAACACTGGTCATGCTGATATATAGTCACCTCGGCACACCATTACTTCTCTGATGATTTCATATGGGACATGGCAGTTAAAAAGGTTGCTGGAAAATGGTCCTTGTTTCCAGTTAATACTTGAATCCCACGTGTATGTGAGAGACAGATGTGCATACTGTGTGTGTGTGTGTGTGTGTGCGCGCGCGCGCATTTGAGAGAGAGAGAGAGAGAGAGAGAGAAGCAGAGATGTGCACTGAGCTCTTAAGTATGCCGACCCCATTTTGATTACACTGACCTTTTAAGTACTGTACTATAGATCAGGAAGTTCACACTCAACAATCTGTAGCTGTTTGTATCCTGCCTTATGGCAATGATGCCGGAGTGGAGGGGCTAAATTGGAGAGGACATTCTGACATCAGCATCCCTTTCCCCTTGCCTGCCCCCACATAGCAAGCAGGGGGATTCTGGGAACAGATTCAAGGTAGAGAGCAAGCGAAGCATGGCAGTGGCGTGTGGGGCAGCTGATCTGCTGCTTGCACCATACCCGTGGGTTATGCAAAGTTTTACATAACCCCCTCCTCCGCCATGGGCTATACTCGTCCACCTGTAATACAGGTTTTTTTATGGACAGGAAGACAAAACTGACTCTTACTTGAGAAAAGCAGCATATTTTAATTTAATAATAGAGGCAGTTATATTAAAATTCATTAGTTGACTGTACAACTAGTAAAAGAATAAAAACAATTTTAAAAAAACAGTCTTCGCATTCTCATTCACTCTGATATCTAGGATCAGTGCCAGCAGCATCCTCCTCAGTGTCTAAGTTCTCAAAACTATCAAAACTCTTGTCATAGTCATTGTCTTTAAAAAATCCATAAAATCCATAGCCAAGGCTAGGTCAGCTTCAGTGACAGTCGAGGTCTGTGGTGCAGAATCAGAATCGCTGTCATACTCTGAATCAGAGCTTGAAGAGTCAATGTCAGGAAGAATTTCACATTTATGGAACCCGTTACGAACAGTAGCTCTGTTTCCATTGTCCTTTGCAAATGCCACTACACACAATTGAAAATCGGCTGTGTAGGATTTGCACTTAGTCATGTTTAAAAAGTTTAAAACACAAGCTAAAACCATTAAAGGAATAAATGAATGGAAAAGCAGTGTGGTTCAAAGGGGTTATATATCAACGATAAGGGTTGTAGCCTACTTAGTGCTGTGTCATCAACTGCAGCTCATTAACACTTGATTACAGGTGCTTTGCATTTACATTATCCGCGGTTCATCTCCCGCGGTCTATACATGGGCCTAGGGTATACAAGACTTTTTTTTACTCAATCAGGGAAAACCGCGGGTTATACACTGGTGTGGGTAATACTTGTGTGCAGGTTATATGTGCTAATTTACGGTAATTGTGTGATCCTCAGTACACTGCTTTGTGGCCCAAATTTGTTTCTTGGACTGCTCTAAGGCAGAAGGGGTGTCCTTCTAGTGTGCACTAGGTTTCTATGTACATCAAGATGGCCCATTACAGTCCCAAATGGACTGTATACCTCATTGTATAAATAAAAAAATGTAAATTCCAGCTGAGCAAAGGCAGACTGATAACACAAAACATTCTAGTAGAGTCTGGAGAGGAAGTCATAAAGAAACATTCTTATTTTTCTGGCAAATAGTCAAGCACTATTGTCTCTGAGTTGCCCTTTCATTGTATGATCATAGAATATGTATACACACAATAAAAATATATGCCAGCTGTAGCCTGTTTCACTTTAATTGGCTTCCTAAATGTCTGCTGCAATAACCTGTCATTGAGAGCTTTATTTAGATAGGAACTCTGTTTTTTCTTTCCGTCCATTCTTCAGATAGTCTGTTTTGCATGAGTGTCAACAATATTGTGAAGAATAATTTGATATATTTTGGTAGCAATACCGTTTTGAAGAAATTTGTATAGGATTTGTAGTGACAGTTCCCGTCTTCCCCCCACCTCCATCACTAACATCTTAACATCCAGGTGTAAATTCACACCATTGAATCCACTGATTACCGGTGGTAATTTTGCCTGTAGGATTCTAATGGCTCAATAAAATATGTAACAATGAGCAGATCAAGAGTGAGTTGAACACACACACTCTGTACTAATAGAGCTGAATAGACCAGGATCAGATGTACTGGATGGAGGGCTGGGGGGGGGGCGGGGGGGAGGCAAGGGAAACAAAAGCTTTGACAGTGGAAATATTGTAGCAGCTCTGCCCATGTGTAAACTTCTGCAGTACAGTGGAGAGTGTATGTGGTTGAGGTGAAAGTCAGAACTTTAGGGGATGAACAAAATCTAAGAACAGGCTAATCTTTGTAGCCTACAGCTGGCTGTCCCACCCCAAATCACTGAGTTTCAGTACCTGGCCTTTCTCCTACTCCTATCCCTTTGCTCACCCTATTGCAGCATATGGAAATTTGCCTTTTTAGAGGATTTCAAGACTTTCATGTTTGTCTTTATTCCAATTAGGAGTTAAGCCAAAAAAGTTTTGAAATGCTCTTGGAAAGAATTTTGAAAACAAAATCATTTGTAGTCAGTAGAAACTTTTCATATTAATTTTGCTTTTTAATTGTATTTCTTGTTATATAATGTAAAGAAAACTTTAAACAAGCCGTTTTAGAATGAAAATTTGAAGCATTCCATCTGCAAATGTCAAGCCAGCACAATTTCAGTGTTGTCAAAGCCTTTTCCTCTTTTCCCTCTTCAAAAATGAAGTTTTAGCAAAATCAATATGATTTTGTGAAGTGTTCTGGCTTTCCCAAAATTGTATTTCCCATGGAAAATAGTTCCATTTGAAGCTTTTCTGACCATACTTAATAATAATCTTTATGAGAATGATCACAATCACTCAATGTACTTTCAGAAAGAAGTTACCTCTCATTTCAGAAGTCCGGGATGGCAAGCATCCCTCTTTGATTGCTATTGTAACTCTATTTTATGACATCCAATACAGATGGAGATAAACCGAACACACAGCTGAAGAAGTAAAAGGAAAAGAAAAAAAGTAGGATTTAGAGTGTGGTACCAATAACTCACTACACATAGGACTGATAATGAATCCCTATTTATGCTCATTGTAGGGAGCGGAAAAAAATGCTTTAAAATAAATAAACCCACACAGCTTGAAGGGTACTCTTCTAAAAAGTATGGTTTCAAAAAGTAAATTTAAAAAAAAAACCAAGTTACTAGTGATCCTTTAATTTTTTTTTTTTTCAAATAATAGGCATAAGTAGGAATCTGAGTATGGATAGGCATTTGAAGGAAATCCTCATATACACGGATTTACAAAAGGATTGCCCACTGAATGCACATGGGGGTTCTGTAGGACCAGGGCTATAAATATCATGTGAGCTATCATTGGTACTATGAAGGCATTTTATAATTGTTTGTGTTTAATTTTGGCTGTTGGGATTTTGTTCAGAACTGTTTAATGGGAATAAAGGAAATTTCCTTGCTCTTTACTGATGATGCTAAACTCCTTCCTTTTAGTTAAACATACTACATGACCTACATCAAAATGAAGTGGAAAGGAATTTTGAAAATATAGAGGATGAAACTGGTGCCCAAACTAATATGGACAGAAAAATACATGAATTAAGAGCAGCGGTAATGTTTTCCTCTCGTATACAGTATCTCCCTCTCTGTCTCTGTCTCTCTGTCTCTGTATGTGTATATATAAAAATAGTATGTTTTATGAAGTTTTAGTTTGTAACTCTATATATATTTGGAAAATTTAATGATGTGTACAAACTCCTGTTGTTGTCAATCTATCCTACACACACACACAAACACAAAAAATAAATCTTTAATAGCAGACAGGCAAGGAAAAATATAGGAAGAGAAAATTTACTGATTTGTTGGCATTTAACATTGTGCAATGATATCAGCCTGCAGCAGACTAAGAAACATTTGAATGGTGCAGAAAAGAAGAAATATTTCATTTTCAGAGATGCCTGAGTTCAAATGTTTGCCTCGTGAGTAAAAACTCATTAGGAAGTTCAATTTGTGCCTGGGTTTGGTGTCTCAAGATATTGTCAAATCTACTGACATATATCATGCATTAAGTATAGCATTACATGGACTTGATGATGTTCTTGGAAGACACTCTCACAGTAAAAAAACAGAATAAATTTACTTTTATTTCTTTTATTGAATGGATGTGTGAGATCCTTGTCAAATAAAAATGTGGCAAAAATCTGTCTCCTGCACACAGAAGGTGTCATGGATTCTGGAACTCTTTTTGTAATTTTTATCTTAGAAAGAAGTAATCAAGAGATGTCTATCAATACAGTGCTAATCATTGCACAGAACTGCCAACTATCATTCATGCTGAGTTACGCTTATGCCTATAGACCATTGTCATGCCTAATGTGACAGCAGCACTGCTGGAATTTCACAGGCAAACAGCAACAGTTGCCCTGCCATTGGTCCTTTCAGACCCTGAGATCTTCTGCCATGCTCACTTAGCTCTCACAGCCAGAACAGAATAACAACCAGGGAAAATGAGGCAGGGGGGAAGCAAATAAATGATATGACTTTAAACATCTCAGGTAGCCAAGCCCAGCCACGTCTGTATCTCCTCTCCAGTTTCTTCTTCTACATAGGAATAAAGACCCTGTACGAAAGAGGCTTCCTATTCAATGCCTTTAGGAAGCATGGTGCCTAGGTTAATGCTTCCCACACATATTTGTTCCCTGTTGGTGGCTGGCTGAAGGGATTTTTATTACCTGAAAACATATCTGACACTGCTTTTTATAAAGTGGTGGTGAGATGGCAATGTGAGTTTCTGTCAATGATAAGAAACATCACATGTGGAACAGCTGTGAACAACTTAGCTATGATTGGCTGAAGTTTAAGAATGGCTACTGGCAATTAGAATAGAACTGAGTAATCTTTGACATAAGTCAGTGTTTCCCAACCAGGGTTCCGTGGAACCCTGGGATTCCGCAGACCATCCTCAAGGGTTCCCTAGTTTGAACTACCTGTTATTCCTCCTGCAATGAAGTGTAACAGTTAATCCGGACTACGGACTTAGTTCGGATTAACTTTTGACTGCCATGTGTAGCTGCGGGCAGTCAGTTCCAATTAAAGGGATTTAAAAATGGCACCCGCCCGGGAACATGCAAATGAAGCCTGGGATATTTAAATCCCGGGCTTCATTTGCAAGTTCAAATGCCTACATTAGCCACCCTAGTTCGAACTAGGGGGCTAGTGTAGACATACTCTGAGAGAGTCTGATGTCTGTTTTGTGTGCATTGATTCTTTGGCGAACTGTCTGAGAAGTTTGTCCAATGTACATAGCAGATGGACACTTTAGGCACATGATGGCATAAATTATATTTCTGGATGAACAGGAATATGTGTTCTTGATCCTGTAATAGGCATGGTTAGGTCCAATAATGGTGGCATCAGGGTTTGTTGCAAGGGAAAGTTCCAGGGTTGTTATTAGTGTGGTATGTCCTGTAGTTGTAGGTAAGAATCATCATGAGGTTAGGTGGTTGTCTATAGGGGTATGTCTATACTACCCCGCTAGTTCGAACTAGGAGGGTAATGTAGGCATACCGCACTTGCAAATGAAGCCCGGGATTTGAATTTCCCGGGCTTCATTTGCATAAGCGGGGAGCCGCCATTTTTAAAACCCCACTGGTTCGAACCCCATGCAGCGCGGCTACACGGGGCACGAACTAGGTAGTTCGAACTAGGCTTCCTAGTTCAAACTACCGTTACTCCTCATTTCACGAGGAGTAATGGTAGTTCGAACTAGGAAGCCTAGTTCGAACTACCTAGTTCGTGCCCCGTGTAGCCGCGCTGCACGGGGTTCGAACAAGTGAGGTTTTAAAAATGGCGGCTCCCCGCTTATGCAAATGAAGCCCGGGAAATTCAAATCCCGGGCTTCATTTGCAAGTGCAGTATGCCTACATTACCCTCCTAGTTCGAACTAGGAGGGTAGTGTAGACATACCCTAGGAGACTATGGGTCTGTCTCCCAGAGCCTCTCGGAGGGCAATATCCTGTTCCAGTATAGGTTGTAGTTTATTGATAATGCGTTGTACAGGTTTAAGTTGGGGTCTATAGGTGATGACAAATTGTGTTCTATTGTTGGTTTTCTTGGGTCTGTCTTGAAGTAGATGGTTTCTGGGTATTCATCTGGCTCTTTCAATTTGTTTTTTTATTTCTCTGGGTGGGTAATTGAAGTTTATAAGTTACCCCCCTATCAACACCAAAAGATGACATCTTTTGGATTGAAACTCAAAATTCATTTAATTGATCTAATTCATAGATAGTTAAACATTTTTATGATGCTAGGAACAAGTTCTTGTACTTTAAGATCATCCTTGTGAGACTACCAAACCCATTCCATGTATAAAAATTGAAGAGAAAGGGTGTGTCTACACTGTAAATTGTGTAAGCTTATTTCGAGTCAATTTCAAAATAGCTTATTTAGTAATTTGGTGCTGTGTACACATTGCCAAATTTTGAAATAACCCACTATTTTGAAATGTACCTTACTCCTTGTGGAATGAGGTTTACAGTGACGTCGGAATAGCAAGTCTGTTATATTTCAGAATAACGGGTTTGCTGTTAAGATGCAGGATATCTATTTCTGGATACCTCCGTTATCCCAAAATAGCACTAGCCAAAGAAAGATTTCAGTGAAAGTATTAGGTAAAATGAATTCTGCACATAATGTTTGCCCACAATTTTGATCCATCTTTCCAGAGGCAAGACTATTCTAATGATGCATTTGAATGAAACTTGTGATTTCATAGTGTTAATGATTGGAAAGCAGCCAGTTGTCCTAGTAGCTAGAGTGGGAGGCAGTCAGAAATTGGAGCTCAGTAACAGAGCTGGAGTTAGAAGCCAGAGCCAAAATAAGAGCTGAGGGACAGCAGTGGTACAAGGCTTGGGGCAAGTAAGCACATAGACTTTCACATTCATGGCTGAATGCTTTGAGCAGCTACTGAATCGTTTGCTGCTGCTTCTAGGCTTAAGAGTAAGTCAGCTGGGTCTTCCAACTGATTGGGATGTAGCCAACCAGGAAGCCTACTGCAAGCCAGCTGTGCTTGATAAGTTGCCTATAGACTGGCTCTCCTGAAGGACCTAATTCCTGAGGTGTAGTGGCTGTTGCAAGTTTTAAAGGCTATATGAAGGAATGAACAATACTATTGTAGGTGGAAAATTATAAAGCAAGAAGTATCCTGCTGAAAATTAAAAAAAAACAATTTGGAGTGCAATTCAGCAATTGAATCAAAGAAAAATCCCTCTATTAGGATACAAACCATTGTTGTTCTCCTTCCTTTCTAGTTAGTGTCGGAAATACTTTTATTTATTTAGACATACATACTTCTGTGCACTACTGCATGTGTGGAATGAAACTGGTTAGTCTGGGGAATTGTCCATTTGAAAACAGACTACTGCTAAGAAACTTGTAAATCACCACTAAGTAAATCACCACTGCTAAGAAACTTGTGACTATTTAGCACACTCAAGATTAAAGAAGAAAATAGTAGATAAAGAGCTGACTAAGAATTCATCAATTGGAGAAAAAGGAGGTACTGGTGAATTTGATTATGATGATAAAGATACAGATGAAGCAGTTGAAGCTGGGAAAGATGTTAAAGAGCAAGTTGTTTAAAGAGTTGGCCGATTGCTTACCTATTACAAGTTCATTTAAAATGATTTTTTTCCTTTTTTTGTTTGCTGTGTGTTTGTTCTATTTCTGGTTAATTTAATTTTGTGTCTTTTGTAACTCATCAGTTTTGCAGAATGGTCACAATTAAATGCTACCATAATAATGCTAGAAGGGGTAATAGTAAATGTTTCAGTTTTAGTATTTCATTTCACAGTGTGATGTATTTTTCTGGGATAAAATTAACCAATTTAGTAACTGGGGGTATTTTTTTGTAATTAAGCACAAATATCTGAGGCTGTGTCCAGACTCAAAGGTTTTTTCGAAAAAAGTAGCCTTTTTTCAAAAAAACTTCACCTACGTCTAGACTACAGCCGCGTTCTTTTGAAATTAAATTGAAAGAATGCGGCTTTTCTTTCGACGGCGGCAAACCTCATTTCACGAGGAAAAACGCCTTTTTCGACGGAGATCCGTCGAAAATAAGTGTGTGTGGACTCGGGGAGGCCTTTTTTTCGAAAATAATGGCCTCCAAGAAGAAGCCCTGATGGACAATCTGGGGCATGCCTTGCATGTCTCTGGTTCCTGTCTGCAGCCATTTTTTAAAGGGACAGGCACCCTCACAGCCACTTGTGGCAGCAAAGCAGCCAGAGCACACGGCTATTTAAGTGCAGTATGTCCCAGCCCCAAGACCCTCCTGGCCCTTCTAGAGAGCCTTGTGGGGACCCAACCAGGGGCTCCAAATGCCGGGCACCAGCATGGTCTGGGCCAGACCCTTCTCGAGCTCTGAGCAGAAGAGGAGGCCTTACAAGCCCTGAAAACCAGATGGTGAAATGCGGACATTTTTGGCCGCATGGCAGAGGCCCTGGCTCAGAGAGGACACTACCCCCACACCCAGGACCAGGTGCGCTCCAAAGTTAAGGAGCTGCGCCAAGGTTATGTGAAGGCCAGGAGGAGAGCTCCCATTCTGGGGCAGCCCCCCACTCCTGCCCCTATTATTCTGAGCTGGACCAGATCCTGGGTGGTGGGGAAGCACGCACACCACTGCGTCTCGTCCAGTCAGGCTTTGGGGACCCTGTGGTGGACGCACCAGAGCAGGAGCCAGAGAAGTCTGGAGGCGGGGACATGGTGCCGGAGGAGGATGACAGTGAGGAGACGGGGACCCTCACTCTGGAGCCAGTCACCCAGACCCCAGAGGCCTCCCAGGTGTCATCTGATGGCGGAGATGAAGCAGCGGGTGAGTGTAGAGAGGTTGGGTAACACATGGGGGTGGGGGGGTGGCAGGAGGTAGGTGCACAGTGGGTGATGCACAAGGGAAACCTGTTATGCTCAGGCTGATGCCCAGGTCACACATGGTGTTACCTTCAGAATGTCTGATTTCCCTGTCTGAAGGAGAGGGCATGCCCTTTTGGACAGCTGTTGCACACATGACTGATTGATTGTGATAGAAGTGTAACCGTGTTAGTCTGATCTGAGGAAGTGGGTCTGGCCCACGAAAGCTCATCCCCTAATAAACCATCTTGTTAGTATTTTAAGTACTACATAGTCCAGTTTTTTATGACTGCTTGTGTCTTCCTCTTTTCCTGCACACCCCAGCCCCACCTCCATCTCGGGGACATGGGAGCCGCAGACACAGGCGTGTGTATGCGGACATCCTGAAGGCAGCATGTAGAGGCCGTGCAGGAGCTCAACACCATCCTGCGAGAGAGGGCGGAGGCAGAGGCTCGGTGGCATGATCGGCTGATGGAGGAGCTTGTCCAGCAGCGCACGTCCCTGTGTGCCACTGTCAGGGAGGTCTGTGGCTTGGCTGCTCCTGTGCCTGGTCCTGCTCCTCCAGCACCCCATGATCCCACCCCACCAAACCACCCTTCCACAGCACCATCCCTTTCCCCCTTATACCTCCTTCTCCCCCAGTCCCCCAGCCCCTCTCTCCCCCTGGCCCTCCTCTCCCCCAAGCCTCCCAGTCCCAAGAGCACCTACCCG
Organism: Pelodiscus sinensis; assembly: GCF_052426305.1. Taxonomy (NCBI): domain Eukaryota; kingdom Metazoa; phylum Chordata; order Testudines; family Trionychidae; genus Pelodiscus; species Pelodiscus sinensis. Next base: position 94,043,812 of record NC_143053.1, read on the forward strand.
CTGTTATCCAGCCAAGGGACAGTCGCCCCACCCGATCCCGTGGCCATGGTGGACCCCAAACACGAGGCCCAAGCAGGAGATTGCAAGCAGGCAAGCACCGTGCAACTTGAGCCCCTTCCCCCCTCCAGGTTTCAAGTCCCCTTCCCTCTTCCAGGTTTCAAGCACCCCCATCACCCCAGTTAAATAACAAGGATCGTGTTAAAGAAAATGTTTATTGTACATAGTTTGTCATGAAAGTATATTTTCTACATCAAAAATCAACAAAAGCTTTTTTATGTTTTCAACAGTTATACAATTTTTCAGTGACTGATATTTATAACAATAAAACAGAACGTATTCTTTTGAGACAAACCCTGGTGTTTATTATTTCTACAAACAGGGTCAGGAGATGGGTTGCGGAGGGAAGCTTTTATTGGGCCAGGGCCCAGTCCCCAGGCAGAAGCCCCTCAGTAGAGTCAGTGGCCTCCAATTGAGAATTGCTCCCGTAGGGCCTCCCGTATGCAAACAGCAGACTGGTGAGCCTGGTGGGTGGCAGCTGTCCGGAGCTGGGCAAAGTGCCTCTCCTGACCATTAGCACCTGTACCCCACCCTGGTAGGAAGGTCTCCCCTTTCCTCTCCACCAGGTTATGGAGAATGCAACACGCAGCCACCACCTCAGGGATGTTGCTCTCCCCCATGTCTAGCCGTGTGAGCAAGCACCGGAATCTCCCTTTTAAAGTCCGAACACACATTCCACCTGGTTGCGAGCCCGGTTAAGGTGAGCATTAAACTGCTCCTTGCTCGCATCCAGGTGGCCGGTGTAGGGCTTCATCAGCCACAGCATCAGGGGGTAGGCGGCATCAGCCACTATGCACACTGGCATGTGCACATCCCCAACCGGAAAGTCGTGATGCGGGAAAAATGTTCCTGCCTGAAGCCTCCGGTAGAGGTACGAGTTCCTGAAGATGCGGGCATCATGTGCCCGCCCTGACCACCCAACACAAATATCAGAAAACTGGTCACGATGGTCGACCAGGGCCTGGAGGAACATAGAAAAGTAGCCCTTTCTGTTAATGAATTGCACTGCTCGATGGGGCGGTGCACGGATTGGAATGTGTGTCCCATCGAGTGCTCCTCCACAATTCAGGAAGCCAAGGGCAGCAAAGCCGGCCATGACGCTGTCCAGATCTGCTAGACAAACGAGCCTGTTCAGCAGCTCAGAATTGACGGCTGTCACCACCTGCAGAAAGAGACAGACAACAAAATTTTAGAAGGGGTGCCTTATCTCTTAGGAGGAGAACCCACCACCCACCTTCCCTCTCAAATACCCCGAGAATCCCCTCCTTAGAACTCCCCCCCCCAGCAGTTCACGGTGAGTGGAGGAGCTCCCTCCCACTCACACTCCACTTTGCCCTTCCTGACAGTCTCCCTTCCTCCCACCCCAAACTGTGACTGTCCCCAGACGTTGACTTACCTCCATCAGGATGTATCCAACTGTAGACCTGCCCGCTCCAAATTGGTGTCCCACAGAGCGGTAGCTGTCGGGGGTGGAAGCTTCCAGAGGGCAATAGCGACCCTATTTTCCAGGGAGATAGTGGGCCGCAGGTGGGTGTCTTGACGTTGCAGAGCTGGGGCGAGCCAGGTACACAGCTCCTGGAAAGTGGTCTTTCGCATCCGGAAGTTGCGTAGCAACTCTTGGTCATCCCAGAGCTCCATAACGAGCCAGTCCCACCAGTCAGAGCTGGTGTCAAGCCTCCAAAAATGCCTGTCCACAAAGAAGTTTGGAGGCAAGGGCAGTGGGGCTGCATGACAGACGATCCCTTCGTACCTCTGGTCTGGGTCCAGATGGGGAAGTAGCCTCATGACTGTGTCATGCAGATGCAGCAAAACTTGCAGTATGATGGCATGGGGTCATCGCCTGCCCAGGGGCAGCTCTGGCTCCATGCTAAAAGAACGGGTCTAAAACAGAAAAGCCTCCAAACAAAAAACCTGCTGGGGTGTCCCAGGAAGCTGAGCACTCCAAACCAGCACTGCAATGCCTTGCTTACCTCCTAGAGGGACAGGAAAGGCAGCTGCAGGAGCAGAGCAACGGGTGTTCAGGGGCGTCCCTTTAACCACGCATCTCTGCAAAGGGCAGGCTGCAGCACCCGGAAGGAAATGCTGTCCCCATACCCTGGCAAAAGCGGTTCTGGGTGGCTTGTCCTTTCGAAAGAGCGTCCAGCAGTCAGATCGCCCTTTTTCGAAAAAGCGGATCGATTTTCCAATCCGCGTATTGTAGTCTAGACGCTCTTTTTCAAAAGAGGCTTTTTCAAAAGTGTCTTTCGAAAAAGCCTCTTTCGAAAGAGGCTTGCAGTCTAGACGTAACCTAAGGCTAAATCTGTTGCAGACCTTAAGCTCTTATTCTTTTTTTGTTCTAATAAATTAATACTTTAAAATATTTGACAACAATATTTACTTTTTTTTGACAATGTTTGACCCCTTAATTGGCCAATTACTTTTGGACTGGTCAAATAACCAACCCTAATTAAGAATGCAACAGCTTTGGTGTTAAATTGTATCTGGAAAGGGAAAATATTATATTCTTTTTTAATAATACCTCTATGAAAGTATTAAAGTAGCAACAGTGTAGCTGGGAGAGTGTCTTTATCAGCACAATAGGTTTGTCTTCTGTTCCATTGAACCCATTACTTAACAGAAAGGTATAGTTCAAGAAAGACACACTTTGTTGTATTTTAAAAGTTTTAATTAGTTTGAATTCTAGACTCTAGCTGCATGATGATTAGTCTTGCCTTTAATTGCAGTGTCAGCAACAAAAGTAGAAAATCCCAATAACTCCATATGTTCAAAGAACAGTGGGGTATAGTGTTACAGTATTGTGCAAACCAGGTTAGTCCTAGTGTCTTGTTATGTTGCCAAAGTGATTGACAAAGGATTTGAAAATCTTTCACTTTCAATTCAAACTCAGTTCTTTTGCAAGGGAATGTTGATTGCTCTGGCAATAAGTGAGTAATCAGTTGCAAAGCTAATGCAGCCTATTGCTAGTTGTGACTGTAAACAGAACAGAAATGCATTCAGTTCTTGTGAGCTGAATATCTGCTTGTGTTTCACAGGTGGAAATATGCCTTTCCCTTCCCCACCAAAGGGTATGTCTACACTTGCTCCCTAGTTCAAGCTAGGAATGCAAATGTAGGTGACCAAAATTGCTAACGAAGCGGGGATTTAAATATCCTGTGCTTCATTAGCATGATCTCACTGGTGCGTTACTCAACTCAACAGCTGATTTGAACCAGGAAGTGCGCACCGGGAAGCGTTAGTTGGAACCAAACTCCTTGGTTCGAACTAATGTTACTCCTCAAAAAAATGACTTGCAGATTATGCAAAGACAAATGACATTAAAAATGACAGGGGGAGGGGGAGGGGGAGGAGGAGACAGGAGTGTGTGGAAGTTGCCAATCGTCTCTGGGAGTGGGGGCCAACAGCACTTTAGCTGCCTTGTTTCACAGCCCCATATGATGAAACAGGTAAGACATCCAACAACTGATGTAAAGGCTGTAGCTTGTTTTCTGTGAGAAGTAGTTATAAGAGCTTCATCCTGGACTGTTTGGATTTTAATAGGGCAGAATAGTAATACAAGAGGACAGAGTTAATCTGCCGTTTTGAGAAAATGGCAGATTACTTCCTCTCTGCTATCATTTGGAATTATAGACTATAACTTTCCTGTATGTACATTTTTACCTGCTTTAATCACTGAGTACTCGTAATTCCTTATAGTTAGTTTACTGCAGTACCAGCTGTCAGTGTTGTCTTTGGTATGCAATCTACAATGCAAATCGACTGGTCATAAGGGACTGAGTGTAACTTAGGGTGACTTGTGATTTTTGGTGTAAGTTACCATTTATCACTAAGTCCATTATGCCTGGATGGCAAGATAGCATGGAATGTCTAGGGGACTGTCTGTAACTCTGTTAGAAGATTGTTGTTGTGCTGGATTGTCTGGATTAGTGAAATCTAAATATAGAACATATAACCAGTGCAGGGTGTTTGCCCTGCCTTTGCCAGTCTTCCCAAAGGTAGGCATTGATGGTCATGGTCACTCCTGACAGCCTGAAGGTCCATTTCCTGAATTCCCTTGTTTCCTGGACATCCCCACTCAGGAGAGCTTTTCCCAACTCCTCTCTGTAGTTTTCAAGCAAAGCCCAAGCAGACCCACTTCACTCCTCTTGTCCCTGATAGCAGCCAGGAGCCAGGCCTCTTGCTATTGGCATGACTCCAGCTAGGATGCCATGCTACAATCGCAACCTCTAAACAGAATGATAGGCTGAGAATTTTCCAAATATTGTCCTGGGCTCACTTCCTTTCTCTCAGAAGCTGCCTCTATTGTTCCCTGGATCTCTGTCAGTAGTAAAAACCCAGGAAAGGTGTAACCTGGTCTCTGAGACCTCCTTTTCTAGTCTTAAAGGGCCAGTGTACTCTATTAAATTTCCCTGTGCCACATACCTTTATGTGACAGTCTAGTTCAGTGGCTTGCCTATGGCTGCAATTGATCTACCCTCTATTTCCTCTCACTACTTTGGTCCTACTACTCAAAAGCAAAACATAATTCATTTGGTAGGAAAATGACTTGGGAAGATAAAACTCATCTTTTGGGGGGGAATGTGGTGAAATTATATAGCATAGTATTGTGGTTTTCAGTTGTCATAAAAATTGTTACTAAAATAATGGAATAAAGAGAGATACTGGATTTATGGCTTCTTACAATAATCGATAACCAACTTCTTACCTCCCTAGGACTAGAGAGGCAATTAAAGGGCCACTTCCCTCTGAATGGTCCCTTGAATTATAAACAATCTGTTCTACCTTGTATTTACCAACGACTCTGAGTACATTTTCCAGATCTGAAGAACAGCTTAGAAGGACAGAATTTTGTCCTATGAAACTTATTTTCCCATGCACTTTGTCTCTCTAATTATCATAATGGCATTCAGAGGCTGCACGGTTCATCTGTTGTTTCCTATCCTTTTTGTATTTTAAGTTTTATTCTAAGACACTCTAATGTATTTTTTCTTCTAAACACATGCGTCAAGATATCTCTTTCTGTGGAAATTCTCTGGAAAAATAATGGTAAATATTTTTTTCCCCTTGTATGGAAAAGCTTTCTAGTAGAGTGCTTCTCAAACAATCGAAATGCCGATTCTTATGGTACATCTTCCTGATACAGCACAGTTACAACATGTAGCTCTAAAGTCAATTTAACTGCTACAAGGTGGATCATCCCAGGGCAAAGCTCAGGTTCCATTCATGTAGATGTGATATGAGCTGGTCTCTGAAATCTCCTTGAAAAGGGCCAGGAAGGCAACAAGCCAGTCCCTGTCAGCAAAAGGTTAAGAAACACTGCCCTCGCGGATGTCATAGCAGAGTGACTGAGAACAGGTCCTGTCAGAAAAATAGGAGGGTTAGAGGAGTGAAATGGGGCCTACCTGTCTCACTGAAATTAGTAAAGAGCCAATCTGAAGAGGCCTATGGAACAAGTGACTTTTTAAAAAGAATTTTGCCTCAGTTATACGATCTTTCCTTTCCCCACCAAAACAAATGTAGCTCACAAATGGAAAACAGGAATAGGTGAATTAGTGCAGATAAAGCAAGACCCAGTCAAACTCCTTGTCCAAAAGTAACTCTAAACCTAAACCTTTTTCTGGTTTTCAGATAGTTTCTGGTTAATTCTTAACGTTATCTGGGGCTACTGCATTTAATTTTCCCTGGAAAATGAAGCACTAAATAAGAGTAGCTGTTTTTATGGCACTTGCAGCTACTCTGAAAGCTGGTCTGGATGGTTTATGACAGAGCATAGTCTTGCAAAAATTTCATCCCAAAGAGATATGAAAGGGATAATCACTATTTCAGCTTTGGGTTGATCTTCTTAACTTAATTCCAGACCTTTCTGATTTTTCCTTAACTCTGCATTTTACCTGTCTATTGTCTAAAAGTGACATAAAGAATTCTGATGGATTCAAAAGGTGAATTAGGCTGTGTATGCAAATATTTTACTTGAAGTTCTCACTAAGAATATAAATCCCATATTTGTTTCCAATATTTTATATACATACATATATATATATATATATATATATATATATATATATATATATATATATATATATATATTGTTTTATCATAGCATGTAGAAGGCTCAGCCATTAGACACACTAGTCTAAGCATTATAACAGTACAGCAAAAAGATAGTGCCCACTCTGGGAAACTTTCAATCTAAAGAGACAAATGATGGCTCTAAATAGACAGAAGTGTTGGGGTGGGGGGGAGGGGAGAGGTAGAAGGCAAAGGAAAAAATGTAAAAAAATTTGTTGCCATGATAGACACTTGTCTCTGAAAACTAAACGTCTAAATGTTGTCAAGTTTTTTGAAAAAGCTACAAGTTTTGAGGAGGATTATAGGAAATGGTTGAAGAAGAAAAGTGAAATAGTTTTGCAGTGGTCTGGGGGAAGCATCTTCCACACATGGGAAGCAGCAGGAGAGAAAGTGCAAAGTAGTAGATAATACTGACATCATTGTCTGACTGAGGCAAGCATTGTCATGACAACTCGGTGGTAGTGACTGAGAGGTAAGTAGCATGGGAATTAGCCTTGAATATGCAGATTATGTTTGATGAAGGGAAAGCCCATGCAAGGAGTGACATGGACAAAGTGACTGCAGTATTGTGAAGGAATATGAGTGTCGCAAGATTACATTTGTCAAGGCCAAGGAGGAATGGGGTTTCAGTAACTGAGACGTGAGATTATAGTGTTGGTTCACAGGGATTGAGAAAGGACATAGTGAAAAGGTTTCAGAGGGGTAGCCATGTTAGTCTGTAATTGAAAAAACTTAAAAACCAATGAACAGTCCTGCAGCACCTTAGAGACTGACAAAAAGTGTAGATGGTATCATGAGCTTTCGTGGGCACAATCCACCTGCCCAGATGAATGGGGTCAGGATCCAAATAAATACCAGAGTAAGAGAAGAGATGGGGAAGGAAAGGAAAGGAAAGGAGGAAAAACTTAGAAAAGAATAGTCAATTAGAGTGACAATGTAATTGAAGCAGATAGAGTGGGTTCTAAGTACTCTTATGTACCCAGTGTTTGGCTTTTTATGTCATTAGGATGTAGAATGTAGCAGGTAATCCTATTAAAGTCTTTGTTTAAACCTCCATTGTAGGTATCAAACCTGTAAATGAAATTAAGTTCTGCAGCTTCCCTTTCAACCTGTTTTTTTAAATTGGCTTGTAATAATATGGAAACTTTGAGATCCATTAGTGAATGCCCAGAGAAGTTAAAATGTCCTTCAACAGGTTTCTGTGTGTTAGCTTTTTGAATACCTCATTTGTGTCCATTAATCCTTTGTCATAGAGACTGTCCAATTTGGCCAATATACATGACAGAATGACATTGCTGGCCCTTGTGAGAAGGGTTTGAGTGGTGGTAAAATTAATATTTCAAAGAGCATTCTTGAATCATGCTTTTCCTATGTGTATTTCTTTATTTCATATTTCAAGAAGGGGGTAATATGATATGGCATCTTCTGAAACAATCGATATGATTTCATCTATTTATCTTATAAGCTAGTTTCACTTATTAGACCAGACCTGGAATTAAACAAACCAGAATGTCTAACTGATTCCTCACAACAGTAGTGATGTATTGCTGCTTAAATGCCATCAAAGTGACACCTGGTCATGCTCTGTTGGCAATTACATTTTAGTATATAGTCCACAAAAGTAGAAAGAGAGGATAAAGAAAAGAAAAGAAAAGAAAAGAAAAGAAAAGAAAAGAAAAGAAAAGAAAAGAAAAGAAAAGAAAAGAGTCTTGAAGCATACAGGAAGATTTATATGATCTGAAGAGAAACTATTATAGAACTGTGTAGTCCCAAGCAATCCATAGAATGCATAGTGTTGCAGATTGACAAAGCTAGTCAGACAAATGGAGTTGATAGTAAATGTTAGTGCTGATAAATGATAGTGTTGATCTGGTGCTGCTGTGTGAACCATAAACAGTGAAAAAGAAGTGCTCAGTACAAGTGGTATTCACCTACCTCATTGCCAAATGTAATTACAAGTAGCCAAACAGTTTTCCTCGCAGATTTCATTTTAACATCTTTCCCCAGAACTAGTTGCACATCAATAAGCCCTTGTGCCTCCTCAAACCCAAAATATTCCAGTCCAGGACAATGAGACAGTGTGGAAGGCTCATACATTTCTGTTACGACAGTATGATTTATTTAAATAACACACATTACCTATGGAGCATTAACTCCTTTCAATTCATGAATTTAAATGAAAACTGCCTTTTCAGTTTGCTATTAATCAAAACTGATTACAAATATGAATTACAAATATACTGGTGTCTGTAAGCTAAATACTGAACCTGAATTCATAAACATAGCTTTAAACTGAGGTATTTTAAAAATGTCCAGTTCTAAATACCAGGAAGAAGAAAACTTGTGCATCACAAGTATTACCTGCTCCATATCACTCTTGTCAATGACATTTTTAAATGTTATGCTTGTGCACCAGTCATCTGATGAAGTGGGCTGTGCCCACGAAAGCTCATGATACCATCTACATGATTTGTTAGGTGCTTCTAGTGTATTTGTTGTTTTTTAAGTATTACCTATTTACATGGTTTAACCTAAGCCATGCTTCCTCCTTCCACTTTATAATAAGATAAACATTGTACTCCTCTATTTACAAATGCAAGGCATATAGTGAGTATTTTTCCACTGGAACAATTAGTATAGAAAAATAATGCAACCAGTAAATCTCCTTGGGGACTTGTAAACATATGTATTATTTGTACTATGATTAATAAATGCTTTTGTATCACAAGTACCCTTGGTAATACATATATCACTTTCATATAAATATGTCCTGTCTTCTTCAGCATTACTTCTAATTTTGGTTGTACTGTATTTAAGTGGAAAGGAAAAGTCTTATAATCAGACCACAAGATTGGAGGAGAGAAGTTTTATTCCTATTCTGAGCTGAACCAGAGATGAGGAAGCCATTTAATTTCTCTGTTTCGTTTCCCCCATCTGTAAAATTAGGTTAGTGCCAACCCAACTAGCAAGATTGTCAGGATTCATTCTTAAAAACAATTTGAGACTATTGCATGGAAGGGAGCATACAGAATAGATGCCAGGGATTGCTTTTTATTGTGTTGGAATGTTCCAACAGAACAAAAATCCAATTAAGAATTCCCAGTGCTCTGGAGGTTACTTGGAAAATGAGCAATATTGAAACAGGAAGGAGCTGATATATAAGTAATAAATTGGATGTTATTCAATTGCCTGTCAATGACTGATTATATCTTAATGAGACTTTGTGATGGCGTCTAAGGTCCTTTGGGTATTAGGTGTATAAAAAGTATTCTCACAAGTTGAAGACATTCTTAGGTGCTTTTGTTTTGTTTTGTACAACAAGAAAGGTGATTAGATATGTACAAATATTTTAACAGATTTCATATTGGGAGATCAACACATCAATATCTGGTAGCTTTCTACCAAAGACTTTATTGTGTTAATCAGTAACACATAATAGTAGCACAATGTGAAGTTTGCCATCATGGCAGCTATGAACTGAGAGTTCCCAGGAATGTAGATAAGTAAATATATCATATAGATCAAAGCTTCATTTGGAAGTTTCCTTTCTGTCTAATTGTTTGACTCAAGTTCAATCTTGGATAGTTTTTTAACTTACTCTACTTGAATCCAGCCAAGAATGAATTGGTATTGATTAGTATAAGACATCAATGCAGAAATAAGAATTTCTTCACTAGGAGTTCAAGATAGCTCTTTAGGAAGATGGTTCTGTTAGGACTCTGAGTGTAGCTCTACATTGTAATTAAAAACCCAGGGGTGGCCTGTGCCAGCTGATTCAGATTTGTGGGGATGTTTCAGTGTGGTGTAGATGATCAGGCTGTGGGACCCTGCAGCATGGGAGGTTCTTTGAATGTGTGCTTTGGTGCAGTCCCACCATGAAACAGCCCCTCTGCACACATAATCTTAGGGTCATCTGCATCTACATGTTGCTGTTCTCACTGTAATGTTCTTGGTTAACATTTATTTTAAAAAGCAAGATACCTTTTATTTGTTAGTAAGCCGATGATACCTAAATATTTATAACTTCAGACCTTCTCATGACAATCTCTTTGAATTTTATTCAAAGCAATCTCAGGGTATGTCTACACTACAGCGCTAGTTCGAACTAACTTAGTTCGAATTAGTTAATTCGAACTAAGCTAGTTCGAACTAACGCATCTAGAACTAAAAACTAGTTCGAACTAGCGTTTTGCTAGTTCGAACTAGCAAGTCCACATTGAGTGGACTCTGAACAGGGCTTAAGGATGGCCGGAAGCAGTGCCGGCAGAGCATAAAAGGAGGACTTAGAGCATGGAGATGCTGTCTCAGGCTAGCCGAGGGCTGCGCTTAAAGGGTCCCGACCCCCACCCCGGACACACAGTTCTAAGGGGTGCCCCGCTTGCAACGAAGTTCTGGCTTGGAGTGCCCTGAGTGCCCACACTGGGCACATCACACCACTCGGCCATCAGCCCGGCTGCACTTGCCGCAGGCTGCCATCTGGGGAGAGGGAGTAATTGGGGGGCTGCAGGAGAGCTTCCACCCCCAGAAGCCCGCAGAGCCAGCCCAGTCCTCCCCATCGGGGGCTCGTACCCCATTCCTCCCTCACCTCCTTCCACTTACCCTTCCTTAGCCCCCCTTCTTATTGATGTACAAAATAAAGATAACGTTTCTTCCAACATTGACTCTGTCTTTATTGAAAAAAAACTGGGGGAGACTGGGAAAAGGAGGTGGGAGAGGGGAAGAGAAAGGCTGGGAGAGGGGAGGGCAACTAACATGATCAGGGGTTGGGAACAGGTCCCAGATGAAGAAAGGCTACAGAGACTGGGACTGTTCAGCTTAGAAAAGAGGAGACGGAGGGGGGACAGGATAGAGGTCTCTAAAAGCAGGGGTTGGGTGGAGAGGGTGCATTCAGAAAAGTTCTTCCTGAGTTCCCATAAAGAAGGACTAGAGGACACCAAAGGAAAGGAATGGGTAGCAGGCTTGAAACTAGTAAGAGAAAGTTGTTGTTCTTGACAAAGCAAATAGTTAACCTGTGGAACTCCTTGCTGCAGGAGGCTGTGAAGGCTAGAACTAGAACAGAGTTTAAAGGGAAGTGAGATCAAGTCATGGAGGTTGGGTCCATGGAGTCCTATTAGCCAGAGGGTAGGAGTGGTGTCCCTGCCCAAAGTTTGTGGAAGGCTGGAGAGGGATGGCACGAGACAAATGGCTTGGTCATTGTCTTCGGTCCATCCCCTCCAGGGTCCCTAGGGTTGGCCGCTGTTGGCAGACAGGCTACTGGGCTAGATGGACCTTTGGTCTGACCCAGTACGGCCATTGTAAGCTCAGGGCTCAGTGTCGGGGGTCTCAGTGGACCCCCTTGATTTTCATGCACACCTGGTCCTGGGTGGCCAGGCTGGCAGCTCTCCTGCCCTAGACGGCCACTTTCCTGTGCCTAGTGTGGAGATCGTGGACGAGGTCCACGATGTCCGCACTAGCCCAGGAAGGTGCCCGCCTCTTGCGGTCCAGGGCAAGCTCCCGGGAGCCGCCAGCCTGGTCCCGGCAAGAGGGGGTGGGCTTGGGGGCATCGGGTGGGTGGCTCTGTGCCGTGCCAGGTGCAGGGTCTGCTAGCTGGGTGCTGGCAGGCTTGCACCTGGCACGGGCACCGTAGCCAGCCCGTGCCCCTTTAAGGGGTCTGGGGCCGGGAGGGGGGCATAGAGTTTCCCTGGTGTTGGCCAGAGTGGCCACCAGGGAAACCTGGGGAGGGCTAGCCTCCCACTAGTTCGAACTAAAGGGCTACACAGCCCTTAGTTCGAACTAGCTAGTTCGAACTAGGCGTTAGTCCTCGTAAAATGAGGTTTACCTAGTTCGAACTAAGCGCTCCGCTAGTTCGATTCAAATTCGAACTAGCGGAGCGCTAGTGTAGCACCTATTAAAGTTAGTTCGAACTAACGTCCGTTAGTTCGAACTAACTTTGTAGTGTAGACATACCCTCAGATAGTTGGCTACTGGAGTTATGGGGATGTCCAACTTTCTTGCTTCATAAGCATTTGACAGAGGTTTAGACTGCTTTTAATTCATATGACTGCATTTCCCACCATCACCTGGAATAGGCTATGTCTACACTTCAGAGGGGTTTTTTTTCAGAAAAATGGCTGTTTTTTAAAAAAAAAACTTCACTTATGTCACACTGCAATCACGTTCTTTAAAAAAAAAATCATAAGAACAGAGGGTTTTTTCTGACATTGGTAAACCTCTATTTATGAGGAAGAAGCCTTTTTCTGAAAGAGCTCTTTCGGAAAAAGGCATGTGTGGAAGAGGGAGTTCTTTTGAAAGAAAAGGAAAGAGGAAAAAGCATGGGTGCCCTGGTGGCCACTCCATCCATAGTAATCTCAGCTGAAATGAGAGATAGCATCCATTCAGTGTCCATTCAAATCGCTTTTTCGATGCACTTTGGCAGTGTGAATGCTCTCTTTCAGAAGAAGATTTTTGGAAGATCTCTTCCAGAAAAGCTTCTTCTGAAAGAAGCCTGCAGTCTAGATGTAGCCATAGTGGGGTTGGCTCCTGACATTCTTTAATCCTTTGTGTCAAACTGGAGAAATGGCAATCAATCTATCTTCAGTGTTTCAAGGGGAAACTGATGGACTGTCCATTTTCTGGAGTCTTGAGAGGGCAGCAAAGAAATCTCACTTTCTCAACTATTTAAAATACTCTCACTTTTTCTTTACTGAATGGTATAGGCCATTTACCTTGGCTTTAGGCTTTAGGTTTTCATTTAGATTGTTGCATGCTGAAGCACCTCAACTCAGAAAATATACTTTAAAGAAGCAGTGGAGGAGCATTGTTAGCTCCATTACTGTAGAGCAAGTGGGCTTCTGCTCCTCCTTTATGATATTGGGAAATGGTTTTCCATTGTTAGGGTATGTCTACACTACAGGGTTTTGTCGACAGAAGTTTTGTCGACAGTATTTGTCGACAAAACTTCTGTCGACATAGAGCGTCTAGACACATTCAGTTCTGTCGACAAAGCAAGCTGCTTTGTCGACAAAACCCTGTAGTCTAGATGCAATCCTACAGGCAATAACACCTTCTGTCGACAGAACTCTGTCGACAGAAGGTGTTATGCCTCGTAAAATGAGGTTTACCAGCGTCGACAAAACTGCTGAGTTCTGTCGACATTATGTCGACAGAACTCAGCGGTAGTGTAGACGCAGGTATAGTTTTGTCGACAAAAGTCCACTTTTGTCAACAAAACTCAGTAGTCTAGACACACCCTTAGTCTCCTGAAGACTGTATATATGGATAATCAGGTTAGCCATCAAATTAAGCTCTAACATGGGTATCTGCATACATATTTCAGGGTGAGGGGAAAATGTTGGAGGCCATAATTCTGTGTTTCACTGAGAGCTCAGTTTTTCTGAGAGAAGGTTCGATTTGAGAAGGAAGGCTTCTAGATCAGACTAAGGTGTCAGGTTTTATTTTGATGACCAGTGTTTTGATGTAACATTATTATAAAGCTATAGCTGTTGTGTGAAGAATAACAAAAGGCTTTAAACATTATGGACCGTATTTTCAACTCTGTATTTATGGTTGAAACCTAAATTTCAAAGCGTTCAGCACCCACTGTGAAAATCTACTCAACTCGCTTTGGGGCCTAAATGGGAACTAAGATGGGTTGAAAATCTGATCCCAGTTGTGGCTGTTGAGCTCTTGAAAAATGCATCTGCATATACTAAGTGTCATTTAAAAGTGCCTCCATCAGGATCTGAATAGGAGCTCTCCTCTTGCACTTTTCAAGAACAAGGATCAAAGTTGTCTTTCAATTATTCAATGGAACAATTCAATGGAATTGAACAGTTTGGTGAAATTGTTCAATATGTTCTAACTGTTTTGCTTTTTTGTTTTATGACAATCGATATTTCTCAAGTGTTGAGTGGCTTTTTGTGATCCTTAATGGTCTAGTAGAATATTACTAGCAGTGGCCCCAAACCTAAAGTTCTGAGGGAAATCTGAGTTTGTATTAGAATGCACAACTCAAAGCTATAACTATAAAAGAAAGAACTAGAACAGACTTCAATTTGGAAAAAAATTGAATTTGGTATTTTGAAGCCTCAAACTGGGAAAATTGTATATTTTCATTCAGTGTGTTGGGGTGAGATGCTTTTGAATAGATTTTTTTTGTGAAAACTGTGATATTTCTAGAAAAGCATATCAAAGTTCTGTAGTGCACTTTCAGGAACTTAAGGAAAAGGTACGAGAAACCTTGAAATGGCATAATAAATGAGCAGTGCAAAAGCATTTGAGTAATTTATTTGTTTCTCAAAACACAATATGTTCTTATATACCAGGGGTGGGAAACCTTTTTGAGTTTGGGGCCACTGAGGAATCTCAAGGAATCTCAATTTATAAACTAATACATTTATTATTGGCTGCATAGTCAAACAGAGCACACAAATATGGACCTATAATGGTGGTCAAGATACTGAGATGGTCAGAATTTTGGTTTACTTATCAAGTATTTCATTACTTGAAGTACTGTATACTTCCCTGACATACTGGAACATTAGCAGTGGGTTTGAACCCAAGTCTTGTGTGAGAAACTAAAGTTTTGGTGAAGGTTATATCATACTAACATTTAGCTCATAATAATGTTATATGGTTTTCCCTCTAGACTAATGTTTTAGATTCTGCACCCAGCTGGAGAACATTGGCCATTTGACATCCATAAATTCATCCGGAGAATGGGGAGCTAAAACCTTTATTCTTCCTGCCCAGATCTGGGAATTAGGAAAGATGGTATTGAGAAAGGGGATATTGAAGATTTTCCTCATTGAGGTAGCTTTACCAGACAGCAATCAAAAGCAAAAAGGTGACTCAAGCTTCAGTAGACACCCTGTACTCACTCCATAATTCCCCTAAAGTGGTTTAGCATCAAACTCAAAAGTGTAAAATGTCATTAAATAATTCAATTAAAGTACAGGTGAGAGGACCAGAATGACTCATAGATGTCTGCTTTTTGATGTCCTAGTTCTGATAAAGGTGCATTATTTAACCAGAAAAGTGACATCAGATAAGGAGTTTCAATACAAATTATTCCACAAGGTCTCAATACCCTGGAATGGAGAAGTAAAAGCTGCATTATTCAGCCCTATACCAACCAGAAATCTCTATAAATCATAATTTCTGATCTTAATTGAAAATCTGGTTTAAAGTCCAGTAGGCCTAGGTCCAGAAGGCTCCCAACCTGACTCTGAGTGGTTCCCCAGAAGCAGCCCCATGTCTCTGATGCTCCTAGACAGAAGAATGGCAATGGGGGCTCCGTGAGCTGACCCTGCCTCACAGCTTCACAGCTCTCATTGGATGGGAACCTCAGCCAATGAGAGCTGTGGAGGTGGCACCTGCTGCAAAGGCACCATGCAGGGCTTCCTGGCCTTGTGTCTGCCTGGGAGCATCAGGGACACGTGGCTGTTTGTGGAGAGCTACCCAAGGTGAATGCTGCTTGGATCTAAGCACTTCGAAACCCCTCTTGTACAACAGCCTGCCTAAAGCACCCCCCCCCATGCTCAAAAATGCCCTTCCAGAGCATGAACCCCACATCCTGTTCCACACTCTGAACACTCAGTCCCAGCCTGAAGTTCTGCTCCTACAACCCAAATCCCTCATCTTTGGCACCAACCAAGAGACTATACTCCCAGCCACCGGCCTCACTCCCTCCTGCATCTAACCCTATGCCCCAGCCAGGAACCCTCTCTCGCACCCGATCCCTTTGTTTCTGGCCCCATTTTGGAACCTGCACCATGAGTCCAGAGCCCATACCTTCTCCCCCACCCTATCCCCCTGCCTTACCCTGAAGCCTCCTCCAACACGCTGAACTCTTAGTTAACCAGAATATTTTATTAGCCTGCATCCCCCATTCCCTCATCATGCTGTATAACAACGCTTTTACTGTACAAAGGAGATACTGATCAATGCTTACACTCATTTAGTCTCTGTTCTCTGTGGAGACTACAAAGATAGGCCATGATCCTGCAGTTACACCAGGTAGATTGATTGCTTGATGTTAATGAAGTTCCACAAGGAAACTCAGGTCTGATCACATGAGTTGAATTGCAGAAAACAATTAAATAGAACCAATTGATATGGTGGTTTAGTGCTTTATGCACATGTTCAGTCAGAAAGTAATGACACTATTACTACTGACCTGTGAGGAGTTCCATAGAAATTAATGGAACTACTCACAAGAGTAAAATTAATCACATGTATAAGTGTTTGTAGAATTGATGGTTCTGTGAGCAAGATATGGAAAAAAAATCTTATGTAACCCATGATTAATCTTCTGCTTATGTTAATTTGCTTGTATAGTTCCTAATTTTTTTTTGCTTGTTTAGTCCCCAATTATTTTGGGGGGGAGAGGGAAAACAAGTCTGCAATTTGATTTACCCCATGTAATATTATATCTGAGACTAACAGTTTCTGAATTATTGTGTATCTGATGCTGTGAATGCTTTCATCTACTATACCATGCTCTCCTGAACGTGATTGTTTTTTACTGTTTGCCACATAGGGATTTTAAAATAAAATCAGTCAGTGCCTGCAAAGAGTAAATCTAAAGCAAGACTCTGTCTGATTTCTTTCGAAAACCTTGCTGGCTTGTACAGCTTTTCTCTGCAGTAAAAGCTAGAGATACCTTATAGCCTTTCACAGTTGTCAGACCATATAATTTTATCAAATAATTGGTTCTGGTCTTCACAAAACTGCAAGTAACCAAGTTCACGTTATTTTATTTAAAACTTTTCTGCTGTTGTTGATGGAATTCTCCTGCCCTTTTTCTTGCCTCAGGTTGCTCGGTTCTCTCGCTTCTGACCATTTCTAACCCATTTTAAAGTTTTTGATAGGTGTCAGTTATCTGATTTGTGGTACAAAAATCAATTTGTTTGACCACAGCTTTCCCTTTAAAATCTTAAGAGCATTTGATACACCCTTGACATAACCTCCATCTACCTATCTTTGAGTAAATAAAACCACTTTTTAGGTGTTCATTCTCCATCATTCAGTTAACTGTTTTTTGTTTTTTTTTTGTTGATACTTCATTTCACTCCTTTTAGTAAGGCACTGATCAGCATTCCAAAAGCACAACTCCTTTGAAGTAAGGTAGTGGCATTTTCTAAGATAGATTACAAAAGATCATTCTCATCCCAGTACTAAGGACTGCTAACCAAAGAAACAAGTTGCTCTGGACACCCAGGTAGTTGGTTCTAGTATTGAAGTTACAATTTAAACATCTCCAATAAAGCCAAGTATTAAAGCATTATCTCCTCTGTGCTGCAGCACTAACAAAAGAATCCATTGTCTATAAGTCCCTGCAAAATTTGTGCTATTGCAGAAATTGGAAATTCTGCAATATTAGGCTTCCACTGTAATTTTGACAGTGGGAGTTCTGTGAAGAGGGCTGATAGTGGGATCTCTAGCCACCCCAGGGATGAGAGCAGGAGCCTCTGATCTCAGCCGTGGGCAGCCAATATAAGCCAGATCCCCTGCCCTTAGCTCTGGGCAGCTAACAGCAGAAAATCATGGAAAAGTAATTTGATATTATTATGGTATAATATAGTGTTATAAGTAACTGTATTATTACAAATATTAAGGTGCACTACCACTTTACCATGATTTTCCACGGCTAGTCTGCAACTCAGCTGTAATTTTTAGACAATCATACCACAAGTAGGGCCTTCACTGATCAACAATAACAAAAACCTGTTTATGTTCATCCATTGTTCATTGTATTAGTTTCAAAACATTTCATTCAATTTTTTTAAAGTGTCCAATAGGATGAAAATGTTTTTTTCCCCCCTCCTGGGGGGAAAACTGGGCTCTGACATAGTTAAGGAAATGGTGTGCAAAACTGACTCTCTCTTATGACTATTGTGTCCAAAAAAGCCTTTTCTTTATTTTTAAGACTATTAATATATAACAGTAGATAGGAAATAGAACAAGTTTAAAACAATAACTGACAGTGGTTAACACTGTCCCCTTTTGAAGTCTGACTTGTGCTTTATGAATGAAAAGATAAAAGTACAGACAAATAAATAACTGTATATTCACTTGTACATTTTTTCTTTTTCATGTTCTTATTTAAACATTTATGAATCCAGAAAAACTATGTTAAATTATGTATCAGGTTAAGCTTTCCAGTGTGTCCATGAAACCTCACCAATAAAAGGAGATTTTACAAATATATTTTTTTCCCTTTTTCAGCTGGAGAGATTACAGTCTGAGAATACCTCTGAGTGGGGAAAAAGAGAGATACTTGAAACAGAAAAGCAAGGTCTGGAAAGAGAGAATAGAAGGTTGAAGGCCCAGGTGAAAGAAATTCAGGAACTTTTGGACAGGAGAAATAAACTCACATCAAGTAACTTGGATTCTGATTTCAAGAGAGTGGAAACTGAACTACTAGAAAAAAACAAGGTATGGACTTTACTTGGCAATAGATGACTTGTTTCAAGGAAGTTCTCAAACATCAGCACAAATTTAAAATAGGTGCAGATCCAGGAAACACTGGAGCATTTGCGTAACATTACATGTAGGAGTATTCCTATTTAAATCAAAGGGATTCATACCTATATCAAGTAGTGCAGGAAGGTAAGTGCTTTCAGGATTAGGGGTCCTAATGTGATGCTTAATTTTATTTTTGAGTAGATGGCATATTCTTTGAAAAAAGGCTCTGATGGGTGTTCTATATAGTATAACAGTGACAATGATTTTTCTGCATTGTTCCTATAGCTGTTAACCTTTCTTTTTCACACTGCAATAGGAGAGGTAAAATTATAGTAATTATATCTGTACTACAATTCCTTTTATGTAATCTCTCTTTTACAGAATTTCAAATTACTGGATTCCTATTTAATTTTTTTTTCAGTATTCAAATATCATATGTTCATTCTTTGAACTATAATATTGTAAAGTCTCATTCTTCTAGAAAAAGTTTGGAGTTTGCTAAGAAACAAAACCACTTAGATCTTATTTTCCTAAAATACCTTTTCATGTTGTCACAATTCAAGGGCAGCTGCACTGTTGTTTCCTGTTTGTGGTCTACCAATGGCATCCAGTCCTGCAAACACCATCTAGGGATGTCTCTAAACTACACCCCTCTGCCGACAAAGGGATGTAGATTAGGCACATCGCTATTGCAAATGAAGCAGGGATTTAAATATCCCGTGCTTCATTTGAATAAAAATGGCCTCTGATTTTTGCTGACGTGGCACTTTGCCGGAAAAAAGCGGCAGTCTAGACGAGGATCAGTCGACAAGGAAAGCCTTTTCCAACCTATCCTGTACACCTTGTTGCATGAGGCATAAGGGATCAGTAGGAAAAGGCTTTCCTTGTTGACCAATCCCTGTCTAGACTGCCGCTTTTTGCCGGCAAAGTGCCGCATCAGCAAAAAGCGGTGGCCATTTTTATTCAAATGAAGTGCGGGATATTTAAATCCTCGCTTCATTTGTAATAGCAATGTGCCTAATCTACATCCCTCTGTTGGCAGAGGGGTGTAGGTTAGATAAACCCTAGGAGTTTTTCCTCCCCTGTGGTTACCAGTTCAGTTATTACAAATAGTTATTTGATGCTCAGAACACTCCCCAACATTTACATTGGTCATATCTCCCCTAAAGAAAGTTATGTAGAGTAAAACCTGTGTTGTCCGGCATGCTTGGGGATTAGGGCATTCCTGTTATCTAAAAATTCCGGTTATCTGAGGGTCCCATCAGCCTAGGAAAAACCAATGGACAATAATAGTAAAACTCAAGTTTGTAATATTGGTAGTTTTGTACAGTAGTGTGAGGTAATTGATCTCACATTTCTATTTTGAGTTCAAGATGATTAATACTTCTTAAATAAAAATTTGTTAAGCCAAGCATGGTAAACCAAGCCAGGCCTATGAGGCTGAAGATGTGACAGTATTGTGGTTGGGGGCAATGCCGGTTAACTAAGTTTTCTCATTAACAGAGTGCCAGATAACAAAGGTTTCACTGTACAATTACACAATAATACATAAAATTTGCATTTTGAATACAATGGATTCTAAAGCTACTTGCATTTAATAAACGAAGGTTTCTGGAGATACTGCAGGAAATTGTCATATCTGTAAAAACTAGGAACTTCTGAAATTCTTTTTGAGTGGTATTTATTTGAACGAATTAGCATATAAGAGACTCCTTTGTAAGAAAAGCAATTTGAGATTTGGAAGAGACCTCTGGCCACATATATGCATAGATGAGTAAATCTGGTACTTTGTGTCTAATAGTTATTCTTGGCATTCATGCATTTTGTGAATGTGAGATGAGATCCTTTCAAACAGCAGTGGCCATCTGGATAGTCCCCAGATATTGTCATGGCTCCCAACCTGAAGGCATAAAGTGGACCCAACCATCCCTCAATTCTTTTCTTATTTCCAATAACTGTGACAATGAACCCTTGCAGCATCTGCCTTTTCTTAAGCTATGTCTACATTATCACTTAGGTCAGTATACTTTGTTACTCAGGAGTGTGAATAAGCCACCCTCTTGGGAGACATAAGATACACTTATCTAAGCAGAGCTGTGGACAGTACCATATCAGCAGGAGAGTTTCTTCCACTGACATAGGTGCCCCACTCATTGCGTGTGGATTAATTAAGTCAACAAGACATTCTCTCTGTTACATCATGGCCACGGTAGCACTGTGACATAGACTGTGTAATCATGCTTTATCGCTAGGGGAGAGCTCTCTCTGTGATTAAAAAAACTCCTCCCTGAACGAGGGGTGATAGTTTCATCACTGGGAGTGTGGCTCCTGGTGACAAAGTGTTGGCTACACTGTTGCTTTTTGGCACTAACAGATTTGTTTCTCGGTGGAGGGGGGCTATTTTCTTACTCCCCTGATTGGCTAAAGTTTTAGCACAGAAAGTAGTAATGCAGACACAGCCTAAGAGTAGCTGTACTAGAGAGCTTACAGCAGCACAGCTGCAAGCTTTCTAGGGTAGCCATAGCCTTAGCTAGTGCTGTTGTTGAACATGTTGTCTTTGCAGCTGCTGGGTCTGCTGGTTGCCTTCCATTCAGGCTAAATGAGGAACAATTAATGGTCAAATGGTTTAGTGATAGCTGATGAAATGAAAAACACCCTGGGGCTGATAACAAATGCCACTGCACAAAGACTAGACTAAATGCAAACACAGGACAGCTGGGGACTGATTTGTTTGCAGCTCTATGTCTTTCTGCCAGAAGCAGCCAGGAAGCAGGCAGAGACAAGCAGAAAGCAAAGGAGTCAGGACTCAGGAAGAGAAACACTTGTTCCATGGCCTTCAGAGAAAGCTAAGAAAGAGAGCTCTTTAGGCATAGTGCTGGCTGAAGAAAGGATCTCATTGTAAGAAAGGAACTGTGTCCTGCTGTGTGATTTCTACTATAGTCAGGGAAGCAAGACTCTATTTGTAAATATACACAATTCTATCAAAGAAATACCAGACTCTATAATTAATTTCTCTTTCTAACAGAAGCAACCTACTGACCCAAATATTGGCTAATCACTCAAGTCAAAAGGGGTAATATTGTTAATAGCAGGGGGGTCCAGGTTTCCAGGAGAGAAATAAGAGTTGGTAGTTCTGTTGAGCCAAAATGGAGCAAATACATGGAAATGGTTGCAGAACTCAAAGATGTCCACAATAATATCAAACAAAGTCTAAAGCAAGAACCAGAGGCTATGCAAAATAATAAAAATAATAATAAATAAAGCAAAAAGCAGGAATTTTCCAAGAAAGTGCTGAGAGATGACCTGTAGGCAGAGATGAAACCTTTTTTTAGGGTCGGCATCTAGAAAGTGGCTGGGCAGGTTCGGAAGCCCAGTTACAAAACTTCCAAATTTGGAAAGACAGAGTAAATCAAAGAGGTGACTAGCAACCTGACGGACAAGGCTCAGTAGGTTTCCCAGGACACAGGGGACATCAGGAAAACTTTGTAACACATGGATCCTGCTAAAAGATGAGCTTCAGAAAGGATTCCAATAGCTGAAAAAATTGCCCAAGGGGTGCCCAAGCTGCTCAGGTGGCCCACAAATGAGCTGCACCGGTCGCAGCAGAAGTGATAAAGGTCCCAAAGGTCCCAGAAGTGATAAAGGTCCCAAAATAACATTGAATCCAGACCAAGATATTAAAGCCAGACCAGGAAGCAAAGAAAAACCGAGGAATCTGATTGCCTTATAAATATGCAAAGATGAGTAAATCTGGTACTTGGTGTCTAATAGTTATTCTTGGCATTCATCCATTTTGTGAATGTGAGATGAGATCGTTTCAAACAGCAGTGTCCATCTGGATGGACTATAACAGTCCCTTAACAAGTTCCCAATAATAAGGATGTATTTGTCTATTTTTTTCACCTATATTAGGTTGGGAAAAAATCACCTTGCAACTTTATTTCTATTTGGACAAGGATGACTCAAACTAAGGGTCAATGCTTCCAACCCCTTCAAGTCAGTGTAACAGTTCTGATGCATATTGTTTTCAACAATAACTGACTCAGCATTTTTTAAACTATTTTTTTAATATCACACTTTCGAATGATTCCGACTTGTTGCGAACTTTAATTTTGATTTGCATTTTAGTGTGTGCAATTATATACAAATAATAATATGCACAGTCATTTGTCAATACAAATACAAGTGCCATGAATGCAAACTTTTTGGGGACACAAATGTTAATGTGACAATATATGCCTACGAAATGAGGCCATACATTTAAAAGTTAGGCCCTACATTCTAAACTGTCAGTATGCCCAAAATATTTCCATGGGCAGTTTCCAAAAAGTGAACTTTTGTTGTCAGAGATCAGCAAAATTGGCCAAACAGTTGAGATCAGATATTGTTTTTTATGTGTCCCTATTGATTGCACTTCCTGGAATGGAGTTTGCATTTTAAAATAATAGTTACACTGCTTGACAAATAGGCTGGCAATTCATGTTAAATGTATCCAAGTGATTCATTTTAGGAGGGACCACAATAAATGAAAAAACTATTGAAAATATAAATCAATACCTAAAAACGTATTATTTTCTGAAGGAGATTTATTACCTTCAACTCTAAAGATCATTTTAAACAAAATCTGAATTTAATTTTGTGGAATAGTAATTTTATTTTTCAGTGCTAGTTCTAACTATTAAAGTAAAGGTCTCTAAGTAAAGGCTTGCTAACTAAGTAATATAGCTATTTATTTGACTTTAAAAATAAATACAAAATACGATAGGTAGGCATTAGGGTATGCCTTTGAAGTCACTGCATGACTAATGTTTCTCTACCTGCTGTTTTACCTTTGCAATAGGCTTGTAAAGCGTTCATGTCTATGCAGTCAAACTGAGAGCATGGAGAGTAAAGTCAGTGGTTCGCTACCAATTCCATCACCAAATAACCTCTTCATGCTAATGATGTCCAAAACCAAAACTTAGTAGATGCCTAAAATATGATGATCAATTTTCTCTGTGCTCCCTCTCTTTAGGATACAAATATAAAACCATGGACACTGCTGGCCCTTCAGATTTGACTCCTTTTTAACTTTGGAGGAGTTGAATGGTGGTACTTTTCCAAATGGGGGCACTCAATGGGGTTTGAGTTTACTTCGATTCTGAAATTGGGGGAAATTCCCACTCTTTTAATTATTTGCCAGTGGAAAAAGGTGACAAGGAAAGTGAGAGTGGGATTTTTTTCCAGCACAACTTTGAAAAAAGATTTCTTGTCATCAGTACCTCACATTTCAATGAACAATCTTCTAAAATATTTTGATCAAAACTTTTGTTTTTGTTTTTGCTTTTTTAAAACTTCTAATTGCACATTTGTGTAGCCATAACCCCCAAGTTTCAGAAGTAATGGGTATTTTTAAAACATGAAAAATCAGTGAATCCTTAAGCAAAGTGAAGTCTGCCTTATTACCAGACCCTTGAAATGTCTAGTCTTCCAGGTTAGATGCATTTTATTTTTTACCTTCCCCCATAATCTGCCATAAGAGAATATAATGGTTCCTGTCAGCAGAAGAGCCATCATCTTCCTAGAGGGAAGCTTGACTTCCCTCCTATTGTACACAATAGCAGACTATGGCTATTTTGAAAGTATATGATTGTTCATGGAATTCTCTATAGAAGAAAAATATGCTGCAGTCCATGCAGAAGAATTCAGTTATGAATAAAAATAACAAAACATGATCATTAATCCTAAAAGATTACTTTATAAGCTACCATTGCACCACAAGTTCTTAAGAAATATAGAAAGGGGAATCTGGAGATAGGGGGAGCAAGAGAGAGGACTGCCTGCTGCCAGAAGTGACCAGCTGCCAGCATCCCCCCTGAGCCATCTTCTCCTTCACCAGTGGTGTGTCAGCAATTCTTATGTAGTAGGAAGCTACCTCAGCTGTCTCCACATGAATATTGTCCAGGAATTGCTCATGGATTTGGATGCTCCTCAGCCTAGCCACCTCCTCCT
This sequence comes from Pelodiscus sinensis, assembly GCF_052426305.1. Lineage (NCBI taxonomy): Eukaryota > Metazoa > Chordata > Testudines > Trionychidae > Pelodiscus > Pelodiscus sinensis. The sequence continues at coordinate 94,068,373 of NC_143053.1, forward strand.
GTAGCTTTCCCACCTGCTTCTCACTGTGTAGAGATTCCACCAGCAGGCACCTTTCACATTGGATGGTCCCCCCAGCCTGGATTTCAGTAAGTGGGAATTGCAAGCCACAGTCCCTGCAAAACCACACCAGGATCTGGGTAGAGGCATCCATGATCAGGTGGTCTGACTGTTTACAGGCGTAGGCGGAGGAGACAGAAGCAGTGCTGGCACAGGTGTTGCGGATCTTCCTGACCATAGTAGGCTTCCCTCTTTCAAACTCCCCTGTCTGCAGCCTTCTGTCCACTTCGCTCCCCTGGTCACCCTGCCTCTGGCTTGTAAAACCTGCTCAACTAGATCAGGCTTATCCCCTTGTTAATTACACAGGGCGAAGGCTGATCCTGAGGCTGATCAAAGGCAATCAAGGGAACAAAGGATCAGACACTCCCAAACACACAATCCCAACTGCCACAGTAACTGAAACTGAAATCAAAATTCAGAATTCAAATAATCGAGCAAACTCAGTCACACCAAACTCACTCACTACCAAAAGCTAGTACACTCACCTGGTAGCCTGTTCAGTGGCAGGATCTTTTGCTCTCCCTCTTAAACTCCCCTATAGAGGCCAGAAGCTGGAGAAAATTGTCCAGTACTCTCTGAGGCCATGTCTACACTGTGTAGAAGATTGACATTGCCACAGTTGATTTTCTGGGGTTCGATTTAGTGGGTCTAGTGAAGATCCGCTAAATCAAACTCAGAGAGCACCTTTGTCAATGCTGATACTCTGGTTCCTCACAAAGAGTAAGGGAAGCCAACAGGAGCATTTGCTTCTATGTGAACAGTGCGGAAACTCAATTTAAAATACAACCTTATACTATAGTAAACTATGCAAGGTTTAGTTCAACCTGCCACTGTAGTATAGGCCCGGCCTGGATCCCTTCTCCTGCTCCATAATGAGGGAAGGCAGCCACTGTGTGTTGCTGAATCTGTTCCTAAAAATGGGGTGTATGCAAAGGGATGTTATTTATTTATTTGTTTGGGGGGGGGGGAGGGTCTGAATTTAATGTTGATGCAGGATATCTTAAAATCTTGAGATATAACACATGGTACCATTATCTTTGTTGGCACTTAAATATGACATTTTTAATGTAAAAAAACCCTAGAAAATGACTAGATAATTGTTAAAATGAAATTAAGGTTGAGATTGCCTGCCTGTAGTTTAGAGTAAAGCCCATTACAGGAATATTTCACTTATCCCCCAAACAATGTTAACCCCAGAAAAATCTGTTGTAAATCTGAAAATGTTTGATTTTTCTCCCTGTAGATATGGAAATTTATAGTTAAGGTACCCAAACTACTTTAGCTTTAGACTTGTGGTCATACCATGAGAGTAAAAATGAAATATATAAACAAAATGTGCTTTTAAAAATCTGTTTATGTTGATATGAGAGAACAAATACTTATGCACTAATTATAATGTTCTAGTAATTCCACGGTGTCACTAGCATTAACTGAAAATCCTGGATTTATAACATTTGGTTTTGAGATAATTACAAACTCACCATTGTGTTTCTTTCTCCTAACTCCTATTTGATGTAGCATCTTTGTCTGGTAATACACTAATGCTCAATTAATCGATATTTGAGTTGGATAAGTCATCTTAAAGTTTAATCACTTATTTTTTAAAATTATGAAAAAGTATATAAATGACTATTTGGGAATACTTGACAAATTATCATCCCTGCTCTTTATCTGAGTGAATATTTAAGAAAAAATGTCAAATTGTGCAAAATATTTGCGAAATATGAAGATTATTTGAATAGTTATTCATCCAATTCTTAATCCAACTACATTGTCTAAGCATTTCTTCCTGTGGGAACATATATTGATAACAGAGCAGACACCATGAAAAGCTCATGCCTTTCATATCATACATTACTACACAGAATGGCTGATAATGCTGAAATTCAGGAGTCAGTGTCATAAAACTGAAAAAGGTCACAGGATTTCTTTTCTCTGACACATTTCAAATTGACTGACTCTACAATCTGTCATTTCCATCAAACTACATACAAGCACGAGACAGTCCAAATTACCAATATTAGTATGCAATGTTGTATTATTGTTTAAGTTATTTAAATATATCACTTGGAAGGGAAAATATTTCCCAATTAAATGAATATCTATCTTTATTTCTGTATTATATGGTTTATATGTGAATGATCTGAATGCAAATACAAAACAGTCAATTCAAATTATAGCGATAACTTGATAGTATTTCAGTATAGTGAAAATAATGTAGGAAGCCTAATTGTCATTGACATTGAGTGGTAAAGAAAAGGGAAATAAAAATGGAGCTTTTTGAACTGTTTATGTGAGGAATATATTTTTAGTATGTATCCTAGAATTATTTCACAACAATGAATATCTAAACTAGACTCTCCTTCCCCATCCTTCGCCCCCCAGGTCAAAAGAAAATACTTCAAACTTAATTTGTAGATAGATTCTCAAGATACTAAATTCAAAAAGCTCTGTTCTTCTGATATCTGTTGTTGTTATCAAAATAGAATACCAACATGTACTTATGAAAGTCATGGTTCAGTAAAGGACTTCAGAATGTTCTTAAATCCCACTGAAGTTTCTACAATTTAAGCACATATAGGCAGTCCCCGGGTTACGTACAAGATAGGGACTATAGGTTTGTTCTTAAGTTGAATTTGTACGTAACTCGGAACTGGCTCCAGATTCAGCCGCTGCTGCTGAAACTGACCAGGGGCTGACTACAGGAAGCCCGAGGCAGAGTAGCTCTGCCCCCAGCTTCTTGGAATCAGCCACTGATCAGTTTCAATAGCGGCTGAATCTGGAGCCTGGGACAGAACAGCTGGGGCACTGCCGGGTAGGTCCCCCCAGGAGCAACCCGGCAGCACCCCAGCTGCTCTACCCCAGGCATCCACAACAAAAGCCTGGTCTGCTGGGGGAGGGGGCGCACTAGCTGCACTCCACCCCCCCAGCAGACCATGGACACCCAGAGCAGCTTTTCTCACCCTGGAGGACGCGGTGGTGGGACCACTGCGCGTCTGGGTAGTCCCGCCGCCCGCGAGTTCTGGGGCAAGAAAAGCCCCGTTCGTAAGTGCGGATCCGACATAAGTCCGCGTAACTCGGGGACTGCCTGTACATAAATACTTTAACTCACAACCTTTACGTTCTATTAACTTCAGTGGGACTTGAGAACATGATAAATGCTTTGCTGACCAGGACCTTTATTAGTATTGCACTGAAGTCCCATTGAAGTTCATAGTATACCTAAATGGTTTACTAAATCAGAGCCTTAAAGTTATCTATTCTACTAATTTTTAAAACAAAGATTCTGATCCTGCACAAAGCCTAGTATTTTTAAATAGTCATTGAAAGTAAATAATACAAAATAATAATTGACTATATAAATTTGTTTATTCCAACTGATGTTCTAAAAATCCTTTTATATTACTGTTGGCTAGCTATTAGTCATACAAGAATGTAGTCTGAGTGAATATTGCTATAAATGAGTCTGAGAAACTGATAAAATAGATGCTCTTCAATATCCGAAATAAAAAACCCTTAAAAATACACCTCGTATCTAGTCTCTATATGAGTATTCAGATATATGAATGGAAAAGTATGCAAAAGTAAAGATTTTTGGTAGCTTAAGATTTGAGATTTATCTCAAAGGAGGAATGATTTACTTGGTTTTTATTTTATTTTTAAGGTTCATATGATGGTTGCTTCAGCATAGCTGAAGAGTTTTCTCCATGACAAAATTTAATAGCATGAATAATTAAATCTAGAAGCAGTGTGAACACAAAAGCAAATTTCCTTCTCACTTTCACACTAATCTGTACAAAATGGAATGCATTACATTTTGGGTAGCTGAAATAGAAGTAAAATACACTAAATCCAAATACCAGTTCCAATTCCCTCATTCCCCCACCAACACTTCATGACCTTTCTAGATCAATTTAACTCTGTTTTATGTACAACATAAATATTAAAAGTGAAGCAATGATACAGGTAATGTTTTCAATGCAGGGTTCAGCTTATTTTCACTCTGAATTTGTCTACTTTCTAGCTTTGGAACATACTATACCTTTGTCAGCTAGATTGAAGTGCCCATTATCAAATAATTATTGCCCATGTGAGTATTATAAATTGTGATACAGTCCCCTTTAACCTTCTCTTTATTAAAGTTAATACAGGTTGCACTCCTGAAAACTGACACTTTCTGGTCCAGCAACATCCAGAGTCGGATAGGACCACAGATGCTCCTGGACCAGAGACCCCACAAGGCTAAGGGCAGGAGGAACAGAAACCTGGCTGCCTGCGAAAGCACAGGGGCATAGAAGCTCAGCCACCCATGGCAGTGCACAGCCAGAGAATCCCGACAGTGTAGGCAGCGTGGGGTTCAGGGCCAGAGAAGTCTAACTGTCCGCGCAGTGTGGGGCTGGGGAAATTCAGCCACACGTGGCAGCATGGGCTAGGGCCAGAGAATCCCTGCTACATGGGGAGATGGAAGAGGGGGCCAAAGGCAGGGGTCAGGCTAATGTGGGCCGTGGCAGGGAACACCTCCTCTGGTCTGGCAAATTCGGTCATTCAGGACCAGTCATGTCCTGACAGTGACAGACCAGGGAGGTCTAACCTGTACGTGGAGTCAAGGACCTTAATCACGATAAGACATTTTTAAATCATTTTCATGGCTCTTCTCTGAACCTTCCCAATTTATCAGCATCCTTCATGAATTGTGGGCACCAGAACTAGACATAGTATTCCTGCAGTGGTTGCACGAGTGCCAAATACAGAAGTAAAATTATCTTTCTACTCCTACAAAATATTCCTCTCTTTATGCAGCCAAGAGTTGTATTAGCTCTTTTGGTCACAGAATTGTACTGGGAACTTAAGCTCCGCTGATTATCCACCTGAATCTCTAAAACTTAATCAGTGACCTCTCTTCATTATTTACTGCCCTCCCAATGTTTGTGTCATCTTCTGACTTTATTAGAAGAGCATAAGCACGGCTATACAGGGGCAGACAAATGGTCTGCCTAGCCCAGTATCCTATTTTCCAAAAATGTCCAGTGCCAGATGTTTCAGAGGGAATGGACAGGCAATTGTCAAGTGAGCCACCCCTTGTTTCCCATTACCAGTTTCTGGTGCCCAAAGGCTTTGAACACCATCACTTCCCATCCTACCTAATAGCCATTCATGGACCTATCTTCCATATCTAGTTCTTTTTTGAACCTTGCTATAGTTTTGGCCTTCACAACATCTTCCAGCAAGAAGTTCCACAGGTTAATTCTGTGTTGTAAGGACAAATTCTTCCTTTTGTTTTGGTTTGGTTTTTTGTTTGTTTTAAACCTGCTGCCTACTCATTTCATTTGGTGACCCCAGTCCTTGTTTTATCTGAAAGAGTAAATAATGCTGCCTTATTTACTTTCTCCATGCAACTCATGATTTTATAGACCTCTATCATATCACCATAGTCATCTCTTTTCCAAGCGGAACAGTCCCAGTCTCATTAATCTCTCCTCATATGGAAGCTTCCACACCCATTAATCATTTTTGTTGACATTTTCTGTGCCTTTTCCAATTCCAAAATTGGTGAAAATAAAATCAATGCCTTCATCCTATTTCTTTTTAATTATGTTAATTGTGCAACAAAGGCATTCTGTAGATAGGCTTTCACACTTAGGATGCACAGGAGAGCACAAGATTCAGAGTGCTTCTTCAATTTCAGATCAGCAGGACCCAGGGTAGGGCCTGTTGGGTCATTCTGTACCAAATGAACCCAATCTTGCAATGTCTGTGAGCATATTATTTGGTCACCTCATAAAGATAAAGAGTAACCAACAAATGGGACAAAAGATCACTGTACTTCCCACTTGCTCTCTCCTTCTTCCTCGCTAATTTTCTCTCCTTAACCCAGCATACAGGAAGGAGCCATGGTTTGCTGGAGGCTTTAGGCAGGAAGTGAGGGGCTGATAGGATTGCTGAGCCCCTGGTCAAGGGTAGAGGTTACTCTCCACTCTTGGGAGGGGTGTGTCCTTAGTCTGAAGAGGCAGAGCTGAAGCAACTGGTCCTCAGCACCTCCCAGAGCATGTCATGTCACAGCTCCCTCCTCAGTAAGCCCTCAGAGCCATTTGGAGTGCACTGCATGGCACTTCAGCAGTGCTTTAAAAAGTACAGGGCTCTGGCCACCACTTGTTCCTGGGGCAATTGCCCACTTTTGCTTCCTCCCTCCCATCAGCAAGCCTGTTGGGAAATATGGTTATGCATTTTGTCTCATAAGAGGGGAGCTGCAAAATGAATAAATATCTAAACGGAACCTTCTGAGGTTCACCCATTATTACTTCAGACTGCCCTGCATTATTATATCTTCAGATAGTCTTAGTCAATTTACAATATGCTAGATTAATTTCCATGTCATTTTCTTTTCACATCCTTCGATACTTTTTTCTAATCCAGCTAGTCACCAAGCTGAGCTGGATATCAGGGGAAAGTCATTTTCATCTTCTTTAGTGCTTGTAATCAATGGTTGGTTGGTTTTGCAACTCTGCTGTGCCATCTGACACTAAGGATTCAGCACAGACATAAACTGTCAAAAATTTCATATCTCTTAGCTGATTGAAAGGTCATCTCTCTCTTTCATATGGAAAGTTTACATGACACACAACTTCAGTTTGCGTTTTAGGTTTAGACTCTTTGCTGCAAAAACCCTTTGATATCTGTCATGGTGCACTGCAGCTTTCTATCCAACTCTTGCATCTATTTCCTTTTGGTTCCATGGTGAGATGGAATTTGACTAGCCATTTAACTGAGACATTTTCACTATTGACTACTAAATTACTTTCATCCTTTATTTCTCCAACTTTCATCCTATTTGATTGTATTTTATTTTAAAGTTCCCAAGATATATGGCAGTATTCCTAAGAAGCTGTCTATCCTTGCTATGTTTTGTGATAATGAACAGAAAAAGGAGAAATTATCCGTACATCACCATTAAATGAGTATCTTCTCATTCCAGTCACATTGAACATTTTTTATATCTATTGGATTTTTCCATATTCCATATGGGATCTGATCCTTTCAATGAGACTTCTCATTTTAAGCATTGTTTTGAATATAGTGTTCTGAGGTCATATACAAGAGCCTGCTATGCTTTACAGAAAATAACCTTAAGGTCTGACAGCATATCTAGCCAGGAGTATTACATTTCTGGTGAGATCAAATTCTAGAATGACTGGACTACTAAAGATGGTATCCTGCCCACACTCTGAATGGACAATTAACTGTTCATATAATTACTAGTAAATTAAATTTTGCCTGAAATTAAGAGTCAGTCAATGGCCAGGGCAGTGCGTGTGTGTGTGTGTGTGTTATACACCCTAGTCTTCAACTGCTAGGACAAGAGGTCCTGTCACAGTGGGCAGCCTTAGGGGAGGCCAACAGGCGCCCCGAGAAGTTTTACGTCCATGTCTTTGACCGCTGAGACCAGGGTCCCTTCGCGGCGTGCAGCCAACAGGCTGACAGACGCCCCAGAGTTTGCAGGGAGAGTTAATTACACCCGTGTCTTTAGCTGCTAGGACTGGGGTCCCTCCACAGCAGGCAGCCTATGGAAGGCTGACAGATGCCCCTATGGATCTACCCCCTCGAGGCGACACGATTCAAATGCCCAGCTCTGCCTGCGTCTGCCCTATGACCTGAGTTCTTTTAAATTGTGCTTGGTTCTTTATAGCAACTGAAGAAGTCATGTTAAAACTTAACCAGTTACAAGTTTATTAAAGACACTTATAAATCACATGGTTACAATGGCTATTCCTCTATTTCTTAACTGCTAGCAAATATAGATCTTAAAATGGTTACAAATAAAATAAAGATAGAAAATAGAAAGAATGGTACCAAGTGATAGCTTAATCTTTAAAGAGCTCTAAGTCTATGTGTACACTTAAGACAAAGGACCACATCCAGGGACAATTTTTACCCCCTTCTATGCCTCTCGACTCCAGGGTATCAGGCCAGGGCCGGTCTCTAAATTCCTAGGAAAGACAAATACGAGGTGGAACCTCCCCGTGGAACCTTGGGAGGCCAATCACCTAACCCAACCAGCAGATAGATGGTAGATTGACGCTCAGAGTAAGTGTGCTGCTGGACCCATCTTTATACCCATAGGAGCCCGTATCCTCTTTCTTATCTAAGATGCCAAATTGTGTTGGTCCGTCTTTGTGACGCCAGTTCTTACAAGGGAGTTTCAACTTAATTTACACTTGCAAGAGAGATAACTAAATTGTGAGTACTGGACATTTTTTTACTGGGCGGGAGATTCCTCCCCCCCGTGGACGAGTGTGTGATCGTATCGATATAGGTGCCAGCCAAGGCAGTTCTCTCAGCCTCAAGGTCAACAATTGGCTCGATCACCCTCATATCTCTGCTTACAGTTGTCCAGGGTCACCATGAGCTAGCATATCCGGACCTCCTGTCAAGGCTTCAAAGACTATGCTGATTTTACTGCTCTGTGTGTGCCCTGTATGCTCCAGGCAAGCAAGATGGATTTTACAGGTGGGGGTTCCTGTCTGGCTACATTAAGTTGATAGACTGCAGAATGCATGTAGCAAGTGTGAAATACAGTGATGAGATGACCTGCCTAAAATATATCCTTCTGAATTTTGCACTAGTTGAAATTCCAAATCAGCTTTCATAATTAACCTTCAGTATAGTGTGTTGCAATTGTTCAGCCTTAGTGACACGAAAGGGATAACTGTGGTGAGGTCTGTATGTATGTGTTGTTCACAATATCTTTTGAGATATAAATACAATGGGAATGGGAATTTGACATCAAAAGGTGTGGGGGAAGCAGAAGGATTGCAAAGAACTTTTAACCTTCTTTTCATGAAATTAATATTGTCCATGAACAGTCAACTGCACAGAGTAGGATGAAACGTTTGAGAAATGGTCTGAATTTACAGTAGTAGAGAAATTGCATGATGATACATTTCTAGTTTCTGGAGAAAACCCTTAAATTTACAGAGAATGACGATGCATCTGTGGTCCCAAATTGGCCAGACTTGCTGTTTTGTAGTAGAAACTGCTGAACTACTCATTTTCTTTAAACGTAAATTAAAATTCTTTCAACTTTTAGTACATAGACCTCATCTTGCTGAGTAGAGGATGTTGAATGTGTAATCCTGAGGCACTAAGATCATTGACAAGGGAAAATGAAGTCTGCTCTATAGCCTTAGCTGAGAGCCGGTTGGCTTTTAGCTTGTGCAGTAGGCTTTACAAATGCACAAGGGAAAAGTAGTAAAAACATCTGATTACTTTAGATTTCTTGATGACTGTCACAAGCTAGTTTGAATCAATGCACATCTGTCAGAATGGAGAGAAATAATTAAAGTAGCTGTTATTGTCTCTGAATGGTGATTGTTTTGGAATAAAATGATGACCTTACCTAAGCGTGGTACGGTATTGCATATGCAAGGTTGTCTAGGGATTTCTCTCCTTTCTTTGAAGGCTGAGCTACTGTCCTAAACACCAAAATATATGGACTATAATCTATCATCTGCGCAGTACGTTTACATTAGATTTCCTCATGTAATGTAGGCGGGGCTTCAAGGAAGGGGTGGGGCAGTAGATCTTTGCCTGTTCTGAGACTTAAAAAGTGATCTTGGGTGTAAAAAGGTTGGAGACCACTGTCTTAGCAGATTCACGCTACTTTGTTTATCTAAAGGAGCTGTAGCCATAGACCCTCACAGCTCCCATTGGCTCCGGTTTGCCGTTTCCAGCCAATGGGTTTTCATGAGAAATCACCTGTTGTCTGACTGGTTTCTTAAAGTGAAAACTTACCTTCTGTTTACTTTTTGGGTTCAGAATACATCTGAGAAACAAGATCCTCTTGGATTCATTTGGGATGGGTAGAAGATGGATTATAATGCTAAACGTGTGTACTAAAGGTCACTGCTAATAAGATGAATTTCTAGTATTTCCAATACAGGGACTATTGCCTCCCTGCCTTTCTGTATCAGTGAGTTTGGGAAGAAGATAAATAGCAATTGATGTATGATAATGAAAATTAGTCTTTTCTCTGAAGTGCAAATCCAGACATTTTGAAGCTACCACTAGACAGCTTTTCACTTAAGATTAGTACTTACTGATGACAAATCAGGCTTTTTAGCAGACCAATTTGCTTCTGTGCATACATACTGCATCAGTTCTGTATCTAGGCAACCACAATGACCCTATTTTTAGTCAGAAAGGAGGAGGGAAGAATTTTTTAGCTTTTTCCTGACGGATAAGTGACAGAATTGTGAAGATTTCTCTGCTCTCTGCTTAGGGGTAGTTAAAAGAATTCAAGTTAGATTTAATAAGAAGGAAATTAGTTTTAAGATAATCTGCATAGCAATTCAAAAATCCCATAATTTTTGTTGGGAGAAAATGTGACTCCAACACTATTAAAAGTAATGTTGATTGTCAAATAAATGGTTACTGAAAATGTTTATCGAGGGCTCATCTGGCAGGAGTAGCAGCTGCAGCAGCAGTCTTCAAATGCTGAAAACATTATCAGTGCCCAACTGCTTTTATTCAGAATTTGCTCTGGATGTTCTTTTCCCTGCACTGACTGATTCTGTTCACTCTGACTCAGAGTCTTTCCTTCCTGTTCACTTGGCCAGCCCACCATCCTTCCTTTTGTTGCTTTTAGTCACACTTCAGTAACCCCTCTTTTCTCCCTTTTTTCTCTTTACCTAATCACTTCCCAATAAAAACCCATAGAATCATAGAATAATAGGACTGGAAGGGACCTCAAGAGGTCATCGAGTCCAGCCCCCTGCCCTCAAGGCAGGACCAAGCTCCATCTACACCATCCCTGACAGATGTCTATCTAAGCTGTTCTTAAATATCTCCAGAGAGATATTACACTAACTTTTGCAAAGCACAACTTTTCTCTCTCCTTGGATGTTATAGTCTTTCTCCCAAACCTGTGCCTGTTATGTTTTATCAGGGAATGGAATAGACTATCCCTTAATGTATGAACATAAGAATTTAGGAACGGCTACACTGGGTCAGACCAAATATCCATCTAGCCCAGTACCCTGTCTTCCAACAGTGGCCAATAACAGGTGCTTCAGAGGAAATGAACAGAACAGGTGATAAACAATCATGTGATCCATCCCAATTGCACATTTCCAGCTTTTGGCAAAGAAAGGTTAAGGTGCCATCTATAATCACTTTACCATTAATTGACCTCTGTTCCATGAATGTATCTAGGTTTTTTTTAACTATGCTATAGTCTTGGCCTTGACAATATCCTCCAACAAAGAGCTCAAGAGGTTAAGTGCAGTTTATGAAGAAATGATGCCTTTTGTTTATTTTAAAGCTGCTGCCTATTAATTTCATTTGGTGATCCCCTCCCCTTCTTATATCATGGGAAGGAGTAAAAAATGGTTCCCTATTTACTTTCTCCACACAAGTCATTGTTTTATAGACCCCTGTCATATTGCCCTTTAGTTGTCTCTTTTCCAAGCTGAAAAGACTCACTCTCATTAATCTCTCTTAATATGGAAACTGGTCCACAACCTTTATTCATTTTGTTGTCCTTTTCTGTGCCATTTCCAATCCCAATATATCTTTTATTGAGATGATGTTACCACATCTGCACACAGTATTCAAGATGTGGATGTATCATAGATTTATATAGAAGCAATATGATATTTCCTGTCACATTATCTATCCCTTCCCTACTGATTCCCAGTATTCAATCAGGGTTTATGTTTTTTGTTTTTTTAATGGTTGCTGTACATTGAGAGGATGTTTTGAGTGAACTAACCACAATGACTCCAAGGTCCCTTTCTTCAGTAGTAACAGCTAATTTAGAGCCCCATCATTTTATATGTGTAGTTGGGATAATGTTTTCCAATATGCATTACTTTACATTTACCAACATTGAAATGTATTTGCCATTTTGTTTCCCAATCACCCAGCTTTCTGAGATCCCTTTGTAAATTTTCTCTGTCTGCTTTTGACTGAATTAACTGGAGTAATTTTGTATCATCTGCATTTCCCTCCTTTTTCAAATTGCTTATGGATATATTGAACAGCACAACTATTTACCTCTCTTCATTCAGAAAACTAACCGTCATTCCTGCCCATTATTTTCCTATCTTTTATTATGTCGTTGGTGTATGAGAGGACTTTCTTTCTAATCCCATGACATATGCTGCAAATATAGAGGAGAAGGTCCTAAAACACACAAGTTCTTCAAAAGCAAAATTTCCACTGACGTCATGTCACTCACTTGACTCCTCCTGGTTTGTCCCAGACTTAATGTCTTCCCAGTTTTCCAGTGTAATTATCACAGTAACTCTTGCATATAATAGCTTTGTTTATTTATTTGCAGTGTGAATGTATGTTTTTCATATCTTGTCATTATTACCCTCATTGTTTTATTTCATTCCTTTTCCATTCCTTCCCTTATTTTGCTTTCTGTTCGTTGCTCTGCATTCTATTCTTTTTGAATGAAATAATTAAACTTAAATGTTTCTGTTGGCAGCTTAGATATTTGTTCACAGAGTGGTGAGGAGAAAGATAATCCTGGTTTCTGGAAGATTTTGATATATTTTGCAATTTGATTTTGAGCCCATCAAGAATGACTTTTTTTTTTTTTTTAGTCACACTTCTCTGTGAAAGGAGATGGAGACCAGGGCAGTGTGTGTCATGAACCACGAGGGGGCCACAAACCCAGGAAGCCTTGTGGTTCTCAGCCTGGAGCAATATATATTGTGGCCTCCTCCAGGATCACAGAGCTTGAAAGCCTTGGAAGCCCCATTATTTCAGCAGGTGGGCTGCCAAGGATCTATGAGAGTGAGCTGTCGAAAATCAGGCAGATTTGTGATGGAAACCTGCCTAACTGTCAATAAGTATTGTTCTAAAGCAGATTGGCAGCCATGGAATGTGTCATGGAGACAATTACAAATTCTGGCAAAATAATGTTGTGTTAGATTTTTTCCATGAGCCATATTTATAAGTCTGCTTTATATGAAACAGGATTTGAAGTCAACATTATGAATATAAATATGGTATTATAAAGTAAGCAGAAATAATGTTATATGTGAAGCAGGATTCAGAATATTTAATAAACAATATAAGTGTTCCTAATTCAAGGAGGGATTTTTTTCCATTCCAATGGAATTGTGGTACTCTTACAGGTTGTTGAAAATCACAGTTTGATTCTGACAGAAGGCCTGAACACTTGAAAGCCTAGCACCTCTGTCTCCCCCTGGTACCTCACTCATCTGACACTGCAGAGAGAGCCAGGTAGTTGCTTTTGGAGAGGCAATAGTGATATGGAGGATGGAAGTTAATCTAGGCTACCGTGTGCACTTATTGAGGCATAGGTCCTGTGGAAAAAATATTAATGTTCACCCAAAATGTACCTCAAGCTGGGGAGGAGAGAGACTTTTGCTTTACATTTGTTGAGAAAGCATAAACTGCTCTTGAGTATTTTGCTCTGCAGCTATTCAACCTATTCTGATTGCTCTTTCTAAATTCAGTCATTGGCTCTTTTCAATAGATCTGGTAAATGCTGACCTTGAAATGGTAACTGCTGGAAATGATAATGTGGGATATCTGAGCTGATATGATTAACAAGTTGACTCTAGCTTCATATACATTCAGTTTTGTGACTGATGGGTGCATAGATATCTGCAATTCTGAATTGATTTAGACCTTTAGATTTTATTACAGAAGGTACAGTTGCCACATACCATGATTTGAAGAAATGTCCTTTAAACATAAGAAATTAAGTTTCCAGATGCTAAGTGTGAGTGACTTGGCATTTCCCCACTCCTGATACTGAGGGTTTCAAGCAGATATCTTGGATATTTATGATAGGAGCTGAGAGATCAAGTTACTATCCTGTTTTCCTCAGTCTGCTTTCTGAAATCCATCTGGATGTAGTGATATAATGAAGAAAACCACTAATGCTTCATCTTGGTACCAACACAGACTACTGTGTTGGAAATACATTTTCATTTTTATTAGTTCTGTTTGGACATCTTGAAGCCAAAACTACTCTTATGTAGCAAGGATATGAGCAATGAAACTCTTATGTGCATCTGTAAAATATGTAGCAGTATGAGAAATAGAGATGAGGTGATGCTTTCTGTGATAACACAAACTTTCATGGTTACAATCTTCACAGAATGGAAAGTAAGAAGTGAATTGTGCTGTATATCAAACATTTATTCATGTAATGAAATACATGAAGAAAGAAGGAACATTTAAGTTGTATGATTTAGGATGAGAGAGAAAACAATTGGGATTTCAAAATAGGGATCTGATACTAAGTAAGGAAAAATGATTTGATGGATTGTTTCAAGAACAACCTTCACAATTAAATCTTAGTGCAAATGGGATATTATAATAAGCCCTATGTAACTTCAGTAAGTATGTGGCAGAGTTCAGGGGAGAAAGACTTGAGAAAACTGTTTTTCTTCATTTTTAATAAAATTCATTTAATAAAACTTATCCTAACTGTAGTTATGGAAGGAAGAAGACTTGGACACAAATGAAACATTTCAATGACTTCAAATATAGACCAAATTGATACTTTTCTGCAAAGTTATTAGTTTTTATGAAACCTCATTTTCCACTGGAAAGAATATTTTATCTTTTTTTTTACTTGCTAGTGGGTCACTTCATCTTTCCCAAGAAATAAACTACAAAGTGCAGACCTTGTTTTTCACATTTCAGAGAACCCTAATTTTCCATCTATGACAAGCATCCTTGTTCAATGTGTCAGTTCCTCATAATTCCTCCCTTCTCTTTAGTGCACACTGGTATTAAACTCCCAGCAACAATTGTGATGGAACTTTTGACAGGTGAATTGGCCAGGTTTCCTTGTAACAATTGAGGTCACCATCAACACAATTCTATCAAAGTCTGAAAATTTCATTTAATTTATCTGATCTGAATATCTGGAAGGAGAAACATCCCTTATGCCTATCAAAAACAATGCATCCCATACTGAAACCAGATACAGAAAGGCTATTAAAGCAATACCAGAGAGCTGGTGACCCAAATGCTGCAACATCCCTGCTAAAGACACTGATTTCAGCATTCATGCAAAGATGGGTTGAGATGATTGAAGCTCTGGAGTTTATTCTCATCAACTACAAAGCATGACTATTATCATTTCTTATTTTAAATCGAGTTTGGATGTTTTTCTATAAGATCTGTTTGGGGATTATTTTGGGAAGTTCTATGGCCCGTGTTATTCAGGAGGTCAGATTAGATTACTGTGATTTGTGTGAGATTGGGACTGCAAACTCAAAGAAATATCAAAACTATTAAGTCTCATCTGATGAGATGCCTGATTAGTCTTCTGATGCTTCAGAGTTAGTCTACTATGAGAAAAGTGCTCTAGCAAATAGTTAGCTCACTTCCTGCCTCATCCTCTCTATCATTAGCCTTCACTGTTAAGAAAGTAAACAAGGCCATCTCATCCCCCAAATCAGGTTAAGGCACAGGAGTTTGATGGCATCTCTCCAGAATTTCTTTAAAACCTCAGTGCCAAAGGACAGAAATGGCCAGCAGCACTATTCTATAATATCCATTCCTCCAGATTTTCTCCCAAGGATCTGGTATGAAGCTATCGTTCCTACCACTGCCAAACCTGGGAATATAACCAATAATTGTTCATTGTACCAATCCATAACACACCTCTGCATTTCATACAAGATTATGGAGAGAACATTGCCATAAAGTTAATTGCTGCTTGCAGAAGCAATATTACCAAATGAACAAGTATGTTTCCAACAAGATTGCAGCTGCCACAATCAAATATTAGCCCTGACAACACATACGGAGATGAGATTCCAGTTAAAATTCAAGATCAGGTCAGCTTTTTTACACTTATCTGCCACTTTGAATACCATATAGGGTCTCAACCCTCTCCTGAAAGCAGCAAAATAATCCCTTGCAATAAAAAAAAACCCAACAACAATAATGATGAGCTAGATGAAATAACTCCAATGTCCCAAACAAACACCTCATCAAGGGCACAACCAAAAAGCCCAATAGTTTTAAATTCCTTTGGAAATTATGCTCTATTATGAATCACATCCACCCATTATAGGGCAGATTTGTCCACCTTTTTGGTAAATGGTGCTGATATACAATCCTATTTATCACCACAGAAACAGACTTCAAACTATGGAACACCTTATGATACACAATCCTATTTGTCACCACAGAAACAGACTTCAAGCTATGGAATACCTTATTGATCATTCATATCCTTGTGGAATGTTTTCCATGCGCTCTGAATCACCTAAAGCAATTGGTTGGGTTGCCAGCCTTGACGTTGATGTTTTAAAGCAACAAGAAAAATGTGGACCCTATTTCATTATCTATTCTGCTGCTACTATGAGCACAGAAAAAATAGTTGTTGGCGAAGAGACCCATAAGAATCTTTCTTCTGTGCACCTTGGATCCAAACATTGATATCACAGGGGCTTACTCATATTTTATGGCCCAAACCTTTGCATTCTTCCTTAATTTACCCCCATTGAAATCCAGAAGTAGGAAACATTCACTCAATGTGACTCTTGAAGAAATGTGTGATTTAGCTGGTTTAGGGTGCCCCTTTCTTCCCATATGTCCTTGTAACTGAAGCTCAACTTTTAATGTTATAGAGGAAATGTCATTTTCCTAGAAGAGTAAAGCTCCTTTTCAGAGTCTTGTTTAAATATGCATTGTGCCAGAACTCTCCTGGATTTTCCAAATTTGTGACAATTAAAGCAAAAAAAAATAATTTTTCTATTTGACAGCTGAATCCTCTTCCGCAGGATGACTATGTCATTATGCACCGTCTGTTCCTTTAAATTAATGGTCTGCTGTCATGCTGTGGCATGCAATCCGGATCAGTGAAAAGTTGTGTCACCACTTATCCTGTAACTCTGAGTGCCTCACAACGCTTTGCTGCAGTAGTTGTCTTGACTTTCATGACCACAGTTGTCAACAAGCATGAAGTCTATGTTTATATACCGGGAAGCCCTGGCCTAATATTTTGCATTTAGAAGGCTGTTTGCAGTGCCACAGACTTCTACAGTCGTCCACCAGCCTTGCTTAACTCCCTCTTCTCCCCACCCTGAATTTTCAGAGAGACAGCCCTGTCTTGAAACAATCAGAGGAATGTTAACATTCATTTTTCCTTTAAGGAGCCAACATCCAACAATTTATTACTTTAACTGGAATTAATAAACAGTTACTTCAAATATCGCATTGAATGGTTTAGTTTAAAAATAAAGCAAGTTTAATTATGAAGAGAGAGAGAAAGACTATAAGTGAGTACATGTATAGTCATGAATAAAAATAAAATATTTTCCAGTAACTAAAACTGAACATAAATTTGGTTCAAGGTAAAATCCTCACTACATGTTCCCAGCAAGATGGCTGACCCAAAACCTTCAAACTGTGTTCATCCCAGGCTTGAATTAATCAAAAAATGCTGGACCAGGCTTTTAACAGATATCAGTATACAATAAAATAAACTATTACTATTTTAAAGATGTCTTGGAATGGTCTGAGAAATGTGCTGAGTGGTTGGTATCTTCTAGGTACTTTGTAGCAGTTATGTTGGGTTTATTTTTCTTTAAGGGAACTCATAGAAGAGTAGGATTGGAAGAGAAATCTGGTGGTCATCTAGTCCAACTCTGTGCTCAAAGCAGAACCAATCCCGACATAGAGACAATGGCAGCTGATTGATAGCTAAGTGGTAACAAAATAATATTTTTATTTTAATGCTAAAAACTTTGGAAGTGACCAAAATGAGTTTGTTACGCAAGCTGTTTTGCTAACATGCTATCTTTTCCTTTCATTGATATTATCTACCCCTCTTTTCTTCCATAGTTTTTAATAATATCCCTTCATATGATTGTGAAACATTTATAAATTCATGTTTGTCACAGCAAGGTTTAAATGGAAGGTCACTTTCATCTCATTGCCATGATTCATGTTTTGGGAGATTGCGCTCCTGAATAGCCATGATTCATAAAGATGAACTGGAATCTAAACATCCACTACCTAATGATGAATTGCCCAGACAGCAATTTAATTCCAAGCAATTCTGAAGAATGATGGGGAAAATATGGTAGCAAAATGAACACAATCAAAACCTTCATCAAAGGTGCAGTCCTGCAAACATCTTTGAGTTAGAAAATGATTATTGTGGTGCATGGTGTGTGTGTGTGAGGGGGTTGCTTTTGCTTGTTTTCAAATCTATTTTACCTCTTGTAGCCATGCAAAAAATTAGAGTGCAAACCCTCCATCATCATATGTAATCAAATTCAAAATATAACCAGTTACAGTGTAACTATTTTACTATATCCTCATTAGACTAAACTACAGCCACAGTACTGCTTTGCAGCAGACATAAATAATTATTGATTAGTTTTATGCCATTATCTTGAAAAAAGGGAACAAGGATAATCTAGCCAATCAAGAAACCCACTGTAACAAATTATTAAACAATTCATTTGTAAGCTCCTTGAGAATATTAGGGTTATGAGGAATAGCTAGTATAGATTTGTGAAGAACAAATCATACCAAAACAAAACTATTTTGCTTCTTTTACAGGATTATTGCTCAAGTGGATAGGAAGGAAATCTGTAGTATAATATACTTTGATTTTAGTAAGACTTTTGTCACAGTCTAAAATGACATTCTCATAAGCAAGCTAAAGAAATGTGGTCTAGATTAAATTACTAATAAGGCAACTGCCCAATTGAGTACTTAAAGAGCAACTGTCAATGGTTCATTATCAAGCTGTGGGGACATATCTGATGGCATATCACAGGAATCTGTCCTAGATCTCGTACTAGTCAATATTCCCATTAATGATTTGGATAATGGAGTGAGAGTATGTCTATGAAACTTGCAACCCAGGAAGGGTTGTTAGCACTTTAGAAGACAGATTAGAAGTCAAAATTACCTTGATAAATTGGAGAATTGGTCCGAAATCAATTAGGTCTGATATTCAATAAAGACAAGTGCAAAGCACTGTAGTTAGGAAAGAAAGATCAAAAGCACTACAGGGTACTGCAAAATGGAGAATAAGGGTATGTCTACACTAGCCACCCTAGTTTGAACTAGGGTGGCTAATGTAGTCATTCGAACTTGCAAATGAAGCCCGGGATGAAAATATCCCGGGCTTTATTTGCATGTTCCTGGGCGCCGCCATTTTTAAATGCCCGGTAGTTCGAACCCCCTGCCCACGGCTACATGCGGCACGGGCTAGGTAGTTCTAATTAAAGCTCCTAATTCGAACTACCATTACTTCTCCTACAGTGGGGAGTAATTGTAGTTCGAATTAAAGCTCCTTATGGTAGTTCGAATTAAGAGCTTTAATTAGAACTACCTAGCCCGTGCCGCATGTAGCCGTGGGCAGGGGGTTCGAACTACCAGGCATTTAAAAATGGCGGCGCGTGGGAACATGCAAATAAAGCGCAGGATATTTTCATCCTGGGCTTCATTTGCAAGTTAGAATGACTACATTAGCCACCCTAGTTCGAACTAGGGTGGCTAGTGTAGACATACCCTAACTGACTAAGCAGTAGTTCTGAAGAAAAGGATCTGGGAGTCACTGTGGATCTCAAATTCAATATGATGCAACAATGTGATGCAGTTGTAAAACAGGCAAAGGTCATTCTGTGTATTAACAGGAGTATTGTTTGTAAGATAGGGGAGGTATTTGTTCGTACTTCTGAGGCCTCAGCTGCAGCACAGTGGGGTGTAGTGGGCACCATACTTTAGGAAAAACAGAGACAAATTGGGGAGAGTCAAGAGGACAGCCAGGAAATTGACAAAAGGTTTAGCAAACATGACCTATAAGGAAAGGTTTTTAAAACAGGCATGCTTAGTCTTGAGAAAATAATGATCTCCTAAGGACTATTTTACAGAATATGGTGATCAATTGTGCCTATATCCATAGAAAGTAGGACAAGGGGATTTTTTAATCTGCACCAATTTAGTTTTATTTTAGTGTTACGGGGTCCACGGGCCCACCCCGACCTGGGTATCTCCGCCACCCCGGTCGCCGTTCCGGACGAACCCAGTCTCCGTGACGCGGCGCCGGGTTGACCCTCCTGTCGGTTGCCCAGACGATCCCACGAGCGAGGAGGTGAGGGGGGTCCGGGCCCTCCCTCTCTCCAGACCCCAGCCCAGGACCCTAAGGCGGGGGAGATGCTCCTCTCTCCCCCAACCTGGCTGATGGGGCACGGAGCCGCAACACATCAACCCTCGGGCTCCAGTACACCCGCCCTGGGCTGCTTCCTCACGTCCCCGCTCGTCCGCTCACCAGCCGGCCTATCCTGCTGCCTCCTCGTGCCGCTCAGTCGCTCCCTCCAGCGTCCTCCTCCTCGTCCCCCCTTCTGCTTCTGCTTCTGCTGGCTTTATACCTGGGGAAGGTGCCGCCCCCGCCCCCGCCCCTCCAGAGCACCCACACCTGTGTTCCCCCACGGCTCCAGCTTCTCCTCCCCAGCTGTTTCCCCTCACCCCCAGCGTCCTCCCTGTCTCCCGCAGCTGTGGAGCATAGGGCTGGCTGGGGGCGTCCGCGGGGCTGCCTGCCCCGAGGCTGGAGGGGTGACATTCCTTCCCCATTGTCCCTGCTGACCTTACCACGGGGGATCCTTCCCCCGCGATGTTCCGGACTGTGTCTGTGGAGCCGCCAGCCAGGTGGCGTGTCCCGGCTGCCCCGCTGCCTGCGTCCCCGGCGGCGGTGGGCCAAGCCGCAGCGCTCCTTTCTGCCCCGCTGGGTGGAGGGCACCCTCGGTGCGGGGTTGCCTCACCCCGTCACCACCCTCCCCCATGCTGCTCGGGCTCCCGCCAGCTCGACCGCCTGCTGAGCGGCGCGTTCCGGCTACCCCACCGGACGCGTCCTCGGCAGTGGCAAGACAAGCCGCGCCGCTTTTCCCAGCCCCGCTGGGGGGGCACCCTCGGTGTGGGGTTGCCTCACCCCATCACCACCCTCCCCCACGCTGCTCGGGGTCCCGCCACCTCGACCTCCTGCCGAGCGGCACGTTCCGGTTACCCCACCGGACGCGTCCTCGGCAGCGGCGAGACAAGCCGCGCCGCTTTTCCCAGCCTTGCTGGGGGGCCCCTTTAGTGCGGGGTTGCCTCACCCCATCACAGTTAGATATTAGGAAAGGCATTCCAGCTGGAAGGAATAGGCTTCCAAAGAAGGTTTGGAGTCTCTGTCACGGGAGATTTCTAAGAACAAGTTAGACAAATACCTGTTAGAAATGGTCTAAGTATACTTGTTCTGTCTCAGCACAGTGCTTCTCAAAGTCTCTTCCAGCCCTATATTTCTGTAATTCTATGATTATCTTGGGTTGCATACAGCAAAACAGATATTTGAAGTACTAGTAACAATATCTAAAAAGAAAGGGAATTGTGTCAACAATTTCAGTCCTTACATTCTGTTTTAAGAAGCTAATGATAATGATATCCCTTTATTGTCACTAATTTCTGTTTATAAGGACATTTTTTAGTTTAAAAGGGTTGATTATTTAGAGTTACTGAAAGGTCATTAGAAAGGTATTTAGAAGAAAAATAAGCTTCTATGTTTTACATAATTTCACTTCGCATCAGTTTTTGCATCTTTAGAAATGATTCATAATAAGCTGTTCTATGACTGTAACTAACCATAAAGTAATACTGTAGTGTAAAAGAGGGATGAATAGTGAAGTAGAAGAAAGTTATCTAAAACAGAAATAATGTCTGTTTCTAATAAAGTTATTCAAAGAACCTGAAAGTTATTTCAGCTATCCTGTTGTTCAAGATTTTACAGGCTCAGTATCTTAGATTGTAAACCTTTATTCCTATGTATACAGAAGTGGGTAGGCATTTTCCATATATAAAAGTGTGGGCATGACTTCCCATTTCTGTGCACATGGAAAGACCCTAAGTAGTAATGGTTTTAAATTCTATGTAATTTCCTTCAAGAACTTGGTGATCATATATGTTTGTGTCGGGCCTTATCCAGTAGACTCTTGATTCTCATTTGGGCTTCTGAGTTGTACTACACTGCAAATGTTAAATAACAAAACTGATTACATTGGACAGACCCACTTTTCCATAGCACACAACTAAAATATTAGTCAACATGACTTGAGATGTGAGATGACCCGGAGATAATAATAATATTCTTCTTTAGCTTTCTTCAGTGCATGCAAATAAATCAAACTACTACTCAGGGCAGACCTTAAAAGCTTTTGATAAGTCTTTCTGGTTTAAATAGACTTAGAAGGACTCTAAAACTCAAATAAAAATGTCTGTTTTCTCAGAGATAAAAACACTGCAGATGACATGAGAAAAAGAGGCATCAAACAAACTCTCACCCATTCGCAACCAAATCAAATTCTCTCCCATTCAAAGAATAGAATCCGAAGTGTTTCTGTTGTGATCTCGGGGCGGGTGGAGGGGAGGCAGTGTGCATGTGGCTGTATTACTAAACTTTTCAACCTGCTGTGTCACCACAGGAGCAGATCAGAAACGATTTAGAAAACAAAGGACTGAACACCTCTCATCCCATTGAAACTTCCACAGAAACTTCTTTGCTCACTTTTTCTCCTTCTGTCAGGCAAAGGTCTTGATTTCTCATTTTTGCTCATATATGCAGCTGCAGCTTCTCTTCTAGGTCAGCCAGCAGTGTAGCTGGTAAATTCATGCCATCTGATCAACAACTGCTTGGCCCCTTTCCAGTTGGTTTCACTTGTTCTTGGTGCATTTCCTCCCTGTTTCTTTCCAAACTTAGTACCCCATATAGCAACTGACATATCCTAGGATTCCTGGACCCACAGATCCCTGTTTTAGGGGGCAATCCAAAGGACATTCCAGCAAAATTTGAATTGTTCTTTCCAGCTGTGCTTGCACAGAAATGTGGGAAAAGGTAGTTGTTGGATTTGTTTGTGTTTTTTTCCCCTATTATGTATTGTATCTGTTTGTCGGGACATTTTATATTGTCTGGCTACATCTACACTGGCATGATTTTCCGAAAATGCTTTTAACGGAAAAGTTTTCAGTTAAAAGCATTTTTGTAAAAGCACATCTAGATTGGCAGGATGCTTTTCCCCAAAAGCACTTTTTGCGGAAAAGCGTCTGTGGCCAATCTAGACGCGGTTTTCTGCAAAAAAGCCCGGATCTCAATTTTCGCGATCGGGGCTTTTTTGCGGAAAACACTACTGTACTGTTTACACTGGCCCTTTTGCGCAAAAGTCTTTCAGAAAAAGACTTTTGCCCAAACGGGAGCAGCATAGTATTTCTGGAAAAGCACTGACGATCTTACATGAGATCGTCAGTGCTTTTCCGGAAATTCAAGTGGCCAGTGCAGACAGCTGGCAAGTTTTTCTGCAAAATCATCTGATTTTGTGGAAAAACTTGCCAGTCTAGACATAGCCTCTGGGTATAACTGCAGGTATGTGTGCTGGGAATAATCTCCTCTTTCAGACACAAAATTTAGTCATTTATCTGCACATGCTGTAAAGGCAAGATACAAATGTGAATCATTCCCTGCTAGATGTGTGTCAGAACTTACCAGTCTCATTCCTTTACTTTAATTCATGAGTGGTCCTTTTTCTCCAGTAAGGGTGGCAGAGTGTGGCCTTTCATTACTCTTGTCTCTGAGACTTTTTCTTATTTTGATGATTAAATTATCTTAAACATAAGGAACAGTAGCAGTGGGGAAAAAATCCTGCTTTGGATTGAACAGTAAAGTTCAATAAATCATAAAAAGCTTTAGAAGACTGTACTACAATAGAGTACAACACAGTCCTTTCTTTTATTTTCTAGTACAAAGATAGTATGGCCAAATACTGGACTCTTTTATAATGTTGTTCAGAAAAGTATCAAAGTAACAACTTGATTTTAGTATATTACTAGTGCCAAAAATATAGCCCAAGAGTTGCTGTTGAAATGTAAAGATCTAAAAGTAGGCCCCTAAGCCTACCAAGTGATACGTTTTGGTGGTTCCCACAATGAGAGATGGACAGGAGGGGCTCTGAGCTTGAGACTTCCTGCCTACCCTTGAGGTATCGAAGGATTCAGACCATGATTTGGAGTCATACACTCCAAGGGGATTTGACACGAGGTTTGGAGCCATGATAAGATTTTAGAGGTCAGGACCATTTCCTGCTTTCTGATTTCCAGTGGTCACCCAACCCTCCTCCTCTGCCTGCCAAGATGGGGCTACAAAATGCCAGGCCCCATAGACTCTACCTTCAGTAAATGCTACTGCTTTAGGTGGCCCAAAAGCTAAGCAAGCTAATGTGACCATGACTGGATGACTTTACCTTGGAGCAAATCACTATCATGGTACCCTATGTGCAGTAGTTCAGAGATTGAATCCATGGACTAAGGGCTGTCTCTCTTTTGCATGGACCATGTGGTGTTTAGGGCAGTGGGGATTAGAAATTCCTAAAGAGGATTGAGGATTCCTAAAGAATCTGGCAGAAACCTGGTGGGGGAACCCTTACTGCCTTAGGCTCTGTTGATCATTTCCCATATGTCTAGGCTCATCCTCAACTCCCTTAGGGCATTATCTAAGGCAATGGTCTCCAACCTTTTTACACCCAAGATCACTTTTTAAGTCTCAGAACAGGCGAAGATCTACTGCCTCGCCCCTTCTTTGAAGCCCCGCCTACATTACATGAAGAAATCTAATGTAAATGTACTGCGCAGGTGCACAGTTCAGAGAGGGCTCAAGAGCTACTCTTAGAGCCCCTGAGATCTTCTGGTAGATGGCGATCTACTGGTTGGTGACCACGGATCTAAGGCTTTAGCCTTTGCACAAAATATCAACTGGCATTTATGGAAGTGACAAGGGAAACCTCCCATCACTGGTTATCACTAATACGTCAGGTGTTGATGCATCTGATAACTTTGTGCCTTTGATATGTGGTCACCAGGACTGATATAATCAGGCACGTACTAAAGAGTGACTATTTCCACTCCAGATATAGACTCAAGAGCCTTTCCTATAGCAGTTTAATGGCTAGAGTCCTGTTTCACACAGGGGGTATGTCTACACTAGAAAGTTAGTTCGAACTAACGGACGTTAGTTCGAACTAACTTTCCTATGCGCTACACTAGCGCTCCGTTAGTTCGAACTTAATTCGAACTAACGGAGCGCTTAGTTCGAACTAGGTAAACCTCATTTTACGAGGACTAACGCCTAGTTCGAACTAGCTAGTTCGAACTAAGGGCTGTGTAGCCCTTTAGTTCGAACTAGTGGGAGGCTAAGGCTTCCCAGGTTTCCCTGGTGGCCACTCTGGCCAACACCAGGGAAACTCTATTGCCCCCCTCCCGGCCCCGGAGCCCTTAAAGGGCCACGGGCTGGCTACTCACTTTGTGCCAGTTGCAAGGCTGCCAGCACCCGTGCCTGCACAGCCTGCACCTGCCACACCATGAGCCAGCCATCCGAGGGCTCCCAGCCCTCCACTGCTCCCCACGACCAGCCTGGCGGCTCCCGGGAGCCTGCCCGGGGGCGCACAAGGCGGGCGCCCGCCTGGTCAAGTGCGGAGATCGTGGACCTCATCGAGGTTTGGGGGGAAGCCTCAAATGTCCACGATCTCCGCACTAGCCACCGGAACGCGGCCGTCTATGGACGCATGGCTGCCAGCCTGGCCGCCAGGGGCCACCAGCGCAGCCGGGAGCAGGTGCGCTGCAAGATTAAAGACTTGCGGCAGTCCTACTCCCGGGCCTGCCTGCCAGGGGCTGACCCGGAGGCCTGCCCCCACTTCCATGCCCTGGACCGCCTCCTGGGGGCTCATGCCGTCCCTGCCCCCCGGGACGTGATTGACCCCGGGGCAGAGGGACCGCTCCTGGACACCGAGGAGGAGCAAGAGGGCTCTGAGAGCCAGGAGCCTGCTGCCAGCCTTCCCAGGACCCGGGACCCCCGAGGCACCCCACAGAGCCGCTCGCCTGCATCATCAGAGGCCGGGGAGGCGTCCACCTGTGAGTACCCTCGTGTTCCCCTTATGTGTACGGGGGGCTGGGGCGAGAGGGAGCCCCGGGACCGTGCGCCTGGGCCTTGCCCACCACGGAGCAGCAGCTGGGGATCCTGCAGGGGCCCTGGCCTTGCAGAGGGGAGCTGGGTTTCACACACCTGGGCCCCTGGGGTAATTGACCGCTGGTCTTCTTGCACCACAGCTGCAGCACCGGGGACTGCAGGGCGCACCACACCGCCTGCAGCAGCCGCCCGCGCCCGGGCAAGCAGGACAGCCAGGAACCAGGAGGACTACCAGAGGCGGCATCTCCGGTTCCTGGACCGACAGCTCCGTCTCCAGGACCACTGGGTCCAGGAGGACCTCAGGCTGCGCCAGAGGAGTCTGGAGGCCCTGGAGGAGCAGGGCCGTGCCCTGCGAGGCCACCTCCAGAGCCTGCTAGACCGCTTTCCATTTCCTCCTCCCCCTGCTCCCCCTCTTGCTCCCCCTCTTGCTCCTCCTGCTCCCCCTCTTGCTCCCCCTGCTCCCCCTCTTGCTCCTCCTGCTCCCCCTCTTGCTCCTCCTGCTCCTCCTGCTCCTCCTGCTCCTCCTGCTCCTCCTGCTTCCGCTCCTGCTTCCTCCACACCCCCTGTCCTCTCTGCCCCCCCCTCCACAACCATTCCCCACCGACGCCCCCGGACCCGCAGTGTGGCGAGACGGGAGAGGCACCCAGACTCCCACCCCTGAGCTTTCCTTTCCCTTCCTCCCTTCCCTCCCCTCCCCTTCCAGCTCCCTCGTCCCAGGTTTCCCCCTCCCTTCTCCCACCTTCATTCCTCCCTCCCCCACCCCAGTTCTGTGAAATAAACAGACGTTTTTGTTGGAAAAACAGGTGTCTTTATTTGACAGTAGGTAGGGAGGGGAAAGGGGAAGGGGGGGGTAGGGTGGAAGAAGGCCCCGGTGGGGCATGCAGGGAGAGGTCAGTCCTCCTCCTCCTCCACCTGGAAGCTCTCCCGCAGGGCTTCCCGGATCCGGATGGCCCCCCGCTGGGCTTCCCGGACGGCGGCGGTGCGGGGCTGACCGTAGTGTCCAGCCATGCGGTCAGCCTCAGCCATCCAGGCTGGCAAGAAAGCCTCCCCCTTCCGCTCACACAAATTGTGGAGCACACAACATGCCGCCACCACGGGAGGGATGTTGTGCTCGGCCAGGTCCAGACGGGTGAGGAGGCATCGAAAGCGGGCTTTCAGTCGCCCGAAGGCCCCCTCCACCACGATGCGGGCCCTGCTCAGCCTGTTATTGAAGGCCTGGCGGGAGGGATTGAGGTGTCCCGTGTAGGGCTTCATGAGCCAGGGCTGCAGTGGGTAGGCGGCATCCCCCACCAGGCAGACGGGCATGTCCACGTCCCCGACCCTGATGTGGCGGTCGGGGAAGAAGGTCCCGTCCTGCAGCCGCTGGCACACGGAGGAGTTCCGGTACACCCGGGCGTCGTGTGCTTTGCCGGACCAGCCCACATTTATGTCCGTCAACTGTCCCCGGTGGTCACATACGGCCTGCAGGATGACGGAGAAGTACCCCTTGCGGTTCACGTACCGGGACGCCTGGTGTTCCGGGGCACGGATGGGGATGTGCGTCCCGTCGATGGCCCCCCCGCAGTTGGGGAAGCCGAGGGCGCCGAATCCCCGGATGACGGCATCCGGGTTGGCGAGGCGGACCACCCTGCGGAGCAGCACCCGGTTGATGGCCTTGACCACCTGCGGAGAGAGACACAGCAAAGCGTCAATCAGTGGGGCGCCCGGGTGGCTGGGAGCGTGCGTGCCCTGGCAGTGCCCCGCGCCCCACTCCCGGAAGCAACCCCCCTGGCGGCGTGTAGTACGGCCGGGACAGCCCGACCCCTCCGGTGCGGGGCGCTTTCGCCTCCTCCCGCCCCCCCCTTTGTCCCTGGGGCGGCCCATCCCCTCCTCGCAGCCCCCCTCCCCCCCGGCTCGGTGGCCGACGAGCGCCGTACCTGCATGAGCACTGCTCCGACAGTGGATCTCCCCACGCCGAACTGGTTCCCGACGGATCGGTAGCTGTCCGGCGTGGAGAGCTTCCAGAGGGCGATGGCCACCCGCTTCTGGAGGGGGATGGCGGGCCTCATGCGAGTGTCCCTTCTTTGCAGGGCAGGGGCGAGCCACTCGCAGAGCTCCAGGAAGGTGTCCCTCCTCATCCTAAAGTTCTGGGTCCACTGTCGGTCGTCCCAGCGCTCCAGGACGATGCGGTCCCACCAGTCGCTGCTGGTGTCCAGACGCCAGATGCGGCGGGGCACACCGGTGCCGGGGCGCCGCCGCGGCTCCTCCACGGCCCCCAGGGCGGCCAGGCGGAGAGGCAGGGGGCTGACGTTCCCCAGGTGGTGCCAGGCAGCCTCGAGCCATTGCTGGCAGGCTTGCAGCAGCAAGTCCAGAACGTGCACCAGAAGGTGCAGGGCGAGCCGTGGCTCCATGTTGCCACCTGCGGCGGTCCCCCCCGAAGGGAAGCACCGACACAGACGGGCACAGAGACCGACGCTTTGCTGTCCCTCGGCGAGGTTGGCAAGCAAGCAGGAAAAGCTGAGAACCGGCTGTCCAGGGGGGGTCCCTTTAAGCACGAGCCTCAGATAGCCTCAGACAGCAGCCACACAAAGCAACTGCTGACCTGATGCCCTGCCAGAACCGGTTTCAGCTGCCCTTAAATGCCCCCCTGCGTCCAATCAGTGTGGACGCGCTAGTTCGAACTAGCAAAACGCTAGTTCGAACTAGTTTTTAGTTCTAGATGCGCTAGTTCGAACTAGCTTAGTTCGAATTAACTAATTCGAACTAAGTTAGTTCGAACTAGCGCTGTAGTGTAGACGTACCCTGAGGTAGTTATATTAGGGCAAACTTCCTTGATGTGCTTTTGGATCATAGACTGCAGAGATTGTATTCTCACTATCCTACTCCAAAGATTGGAAGTTTTCACTCCTAAGATTACTTTCCACTGACTTCTGCTAAACTTAGCTGTCAGTGCCCATAAATCCCATAGTCCCTACAACATTTACTGACCTTAGTGCTTTTTTAGAAAGCTCTGTACACACTAAAGTAAAAAAGATGGTGTTTTTACTAATTAAATCAAATAGACAAAGAAGAAATTATTCTTCAACACGTAAAAAGGAGTCTCTTATACTGGAAATTAAAAAAAAAACATGTGTTTGTGGATTTTGGTGGTACTAGTAAAAGGGGGCAAATTATCATTTTGTGTGATGAATTTTGCCCCTCTTGTATATTTGATAGTTTTTTGGAATTAATGTAAGAGTGTTCACAGTGTTTGGTGGTGGTGTTTGGCTGATTCAAACTACTTGACCAGCAGATAACAATCTTCCTCTTTTCCCTTTCCTTCTATTAGTTTCTATTTCTTGTTGGAGAGTTCTCTTTTCATAGTGGTTTTACTGAAGTTATGAAGAGACTTTTCATTCTGTATTTAATTTTGAACTAAAAGTCCCTGACTGATACTTCGGCGTTCTTGTCTTTCTTGCTGTAATGTTCTTTTCTGGTGTTTGCTGACAGCCATGAGTGATTTGCTATTATTTTCTACATTCAGTGAAGAATGGAGTGGGGCCTACATTGGTTATAGACATCTTCCCACAGAAGGTCTCTGGAGTCCCTTGGGGATTGTACTTAGAGCACAGAAACCTTATTTGTTTCATCTGGTTTATGTCTGTGGATTTTGAGTCCTGGTGACCAAATGTCCCCTTTTCATTGCTTTTATATTATTCTTTTATTTTCTTTACTTCTTCTATGTGCCTTTATTGGTAGGCTGGGATGCTTAATTTTGTGTATTTTTAAAAAATATAATACTGTAGAAAAACTAGTTCTTCTAGTTCCTGGTTTTTTGTGGGTTTTTTTTTTATTGTTTACAATGATTTGTCTGTTGGACAGTACTTACATATCCCACAGTATGCGATTAGGAGAATAAAAGGACAAGATAAACAAAAAACAAGTTTTATTTTTGTGCTTATCTACACACAAAGAGAGGAAACACACCTCTAATGCTAGAATTTAATACTCCATGTGTCCAGATCTATTGTACAATGCCAGGACTTCTTCAAATATCGAGGGATCTCATTAAGTTAAATTGAGGTAGCTGTTTATTGGATATCCTTAAGGCACTTAACTCACCTAAGTGATGTAAGATATACACATAGCATAACAGAAAGGTCCATGCCAATTAATTAATTGAACTGGAAGAGAATGTTTTAAACAAAATGGCAATATGAATGATTCACAATGAGTAGGCTCCCATTTCATCACTATATTTAATGCCATTTCAAGTGTATTTTCTCAATCCAATGATGAGTAAGCAATTTTATACTCATTACTCTTGAGAACAGAAGTAAAGTAACTCTAGTTTTATTTCTTTTCAAATCTGTACATATTCTTTATCCCCTGCTGGGTATCCAAAATATTCAAATAATAGTTAAAGTGTGAGTGACAGAGTGTTTTAATAGACAGTACAAAATATGTTCTGCTGTGAGAGATTAATCAGAAATAGGAACTATTGAGTTACAATTGAAAATAGTATATGAGGTAACATAGGCATTGACTACATGGGTGCTCAAGGCCTGGAAGACATACTGAAAAAAAAAGTGGATGCTCAGCACTCACTGGCTGCCCTTTGGATCAGCTCCTCCTACTCCACATAGTGCCTCTCCCCTACCAGCAGCCAGCAGCCCTACCAATCAATTCCTCCCACTTCCTTTCAGTGCTTCCCACAAGGGGTACCATTTAGGGGGGTTAGGGGTTAGGATTGTTAAAAGATTTTTTTTGGGTGGGGGGGGGAGTACAGGAATGAGTGTTGTGCTGCAGGAATCTGTATTTGGAGCATTGCTGTTTAACTCCTCATAAATGTTTTTGAAGAAGGGGTAGACAATGACCAATGCAAAGCTGACTGCAGTGAGTTACAAAGGGATCTCACAGAACTGGGTGATTGGGCAACACAAAGACAGATGGAATTCAGTGTTGATAAGTGAAAAATAATGTACCTGGGAAAATATACATTATTTATATATATATCTAACTATAGATACAAAAATGATGGAGTCTAAAATAGCTGTAACCACCCAAGAAAGAGACCTTGGAATCTTTGTGGATATTTCCCTGAAAACATCTGCTCAATGTGCAGTAGCAGTTCAAAAACTAAAAAGCTAAGCAAATATTGGAAATTATTAGGAAAGGAATAGATAATAAGACAAAATACCATATTGCCTCTACATAAAATCATTGTATGTCCACATCTTGAATACTGTATGTAGATCTGGTCACCCCTTATAAAAAAAGATGTATTAGATTTGGAAAAGGTACAGAAAGAGCAACTGAAATGATTCGGGGGTGTAAGGAACAGCTTCCATTAGAGGCGAGATTAACAAGACTAGGACGTTTCAGCTTGGAAAACAAATGATTAAAGGATGGGGAGATATGTTTGAGGTCTAGAAAACCATGAATGGTATGGAAAAATAGAATAAGAAAATGGTATTAATTCCTTCACTAACATAACACAAGAAGCTGGCTCAATTAAATTTATAGGCAGCAGATGCAAAACAAACAAAATAAATTATTTTTTCATGGTCAACTTGTGGAACTTTTTGCCAAGAGAGGGTGTAAAGGCTCAAACTCTAGCAGGATTTCAATAAGAAAAAAATAAGTTCAAGGAGGATAGGTTCATCAATGGATACCAGCCAGAATGGGCAGGGATGGTGTCTCTAGCTTCTGTTTGCCAGAAGCTGGGAATGGGCAACAGGATGGATCATGATGATTGCCTCTTCTGTTTATTCCTCCTGAATCACCTGACATTGGCCACTGTTAGAAGACAATACTGGGATAGAAGGACCTTTAGTTTGACCCAGTATGGCTGTTCTGACTTTCTTTTATAGAACTGAAATGTATCTGTCCCCATCTGTAACCCACTAGACCCTACTCCCCTTCTAGAGCAGAGAGAGCGAGCCCAGGAGTCCTGACAGAGTTCTTAACAAAGTAAGAATGTACATTAACATTTTCAGGCTAATCATGTGCCTTAAGTGACTTGCCACAAGATGTCAGAATATGTTAGTGTTAGAGCTGAGTGGGTCTAATGTTTATTTAATTTTCTTTCTTTTTTAGAGGAATTAGATACAGTGCTCCTTCCAGCTAACTGCTATGTTGTCTGCCAAAAAGCATGGTTTTCCAGTGCCTCGGTAGCCCTAAGACAGAGATGATATGGGGTGAGGAGTGGGTTGGTGGGAGGAATTGGTTCCCCGCATTTGGTGCTTGGCTTGTACTGAGCATGTTCAATAGCACTGCTGAAATTGCTGTCCCCAGTCTGCCTCCCATGCTCTCCATCCCTTCGCCCACCCCCCATCAGAGGATGCACAGATTGCCACCCCCCATTTGAAATGTTGCTCCTGCCTTCCAGCAACTGAGATCAGCTGTTCAGCAGTGTGCAGGAGGCACTGAGGAGAGCGGGGACAGGAAGAAATAGAGAAGGGAATGAGGTGGGGGCAGGAAAAGGTGTGGTAGGGGTGAAGGTTTGGGGCAAGGGAGAGGGTGGGGCAGGGCCTGAGGCTGAGTAATGTCAACCACCTCTGCCCCCTGGAATGCAGAAAATTGGTGTCTTTGTGCAGTAATATATCAGCGGCAGCACTTAAGACAAATCCCCACTAAGGCAAAGCTCCCATTGACTTCATAGATACATAGAGATTTACAGCAACTACAGGCAGTCCCCGAATTACATGGATCTGACTTATGTCAGATCCGCACTTACGAA
Source organism: Pelodiscus sinensis (assembly GCF_052426305.1). Classification (NCBI taxonomy): domain Eukaryota; kingdom Metazoa; phylum Chordata; order Testudines; family Trionychidae; genus Pelodiscus; species Pelodiscus sinensis. The sequence goes on from NC_143053.1 coordinate 94,101,135, forward strand.
CGGGGCTTTTCTCGCCCCAGAGCTCACGGGCGGCGGGTCGCCACCCGTGTCCTCTGGGGGGAGAAAAGCTTCTCCCAGTCTCCCTGGTCTGCTGGGGGGGGGGGTCCAGCAAAGCCACTGGACCCCCCCAGCAGACCAGGGGGACAGGAGCAAAGCCGCGGAGCACGCCCGCAGCGGGACAGCCCAGGCGCGCTTGGGCTGTCCCGCTGCGGGCGTGCTCCAAGGCTTTGCTCCCCGTCTCCCTGGTCTGACCAGCAGACCAGGGAGACGGGGAGCAAAGCCTCAGAGCACGCCAGCGGTGGGACAGCCGCGGTGCGCCTGGACTGTCCCGCTGCCCGCGTGCTCTGCGGCTTTGCTCCGCATCTCCCAGGTCAGCAGACCAGGGAGACGGAGCAAAGCCGTGGAGGACTTGGGCGGTTCCTCCACCCCCGTCTCCCTGGTCTGATGGGAGGGGGGTGCAGCTAGTGCCCCTCCCCCCCCCAGCAGGCCAGGCTTTTCTTGCCTACCCCTGGGGTAGAGCAGCTGGGGGCTGCCGGGTTGGTCCCGCAGCACCGCTCCGGACCAACCCGGCAGCACCCCAGCTGCTCTGCCCCAGGCGTCCTGATTCAGTCGCTTCTGGTCAGTTTCAGCAGTGGCTGAATCAGGACGCCTGGGGCAGAGCAGCTGGGGTGCTGCTGGGTTGCTCCAGTAGCGCCAAGGAGCCGCGCTACTGGAGCACCCCAGCTGCTCTGCCCCAGGCATCCCCAAGTCAGCCGCTGCTGAAACTGACCAGCGGCTGACTACAGGAAGCCCGAGGCAGAGTTGCTTTGCCCCAGGCTTCCTGGAATCAGCCGCTGATCAGTTTAAGCAGCAGCTGACTTGGGGACGCCTGGGTTTCTTAAGTTGAATCTGTATGTAAGTCAGAACTGGCATCCAGATTCAGCCGCGGTTGAAACTGATCAGTTTCAGCAGCGACTGACGCCAGTTCCGACTTACATACAGATTCAACTTAAGAACAAACCTACAGTCCCTATCTTGTACGTAACCCGGGGACTGCCTGTATGATGTTGAATGTTCATGTTCCACTTTTAAGTTAAGATTTTGTATATGCAGAAATTAATTATTGGTCTACTATCCTGGGAAAGGGAAACAAGGGCTAGCCTAAGGTTGAACAATGAAAAGTGAAAAATTGAAGACACTTGGTGAGCTATACACAGAATAAAAAAAATTGAGAACAGTATTATAGTCTGTGCAACCTTGAATGGAGTAGAGTAAAATGTTCCAAGACTTTTGCCACAATAAGATTTATAGATATGGTCTTGGTTGAACTAGCTAACGTTCTCTTCTATGGGATATATGCTTCCATTGTACTGAACTTTATTAATCTTGACACTGTTTTTTAATACCCACGAATTAAATATCTTTCTTGATGCATACTTCCTTCTTTGTTCTGGAGTCTGGGAGAAACTGTCTGTGACCTAATTTTCCTAAAATAAGCCTGAACTAATTGCCACTTCATTAGCTTCATTTCAATTGAGCCATAGCAGTAAATGTAAGTATTGAGAAATGTTATACACTTCGTGTGTTTTATACAATAGAAATGGCATGCCTTACTCTGATAACTGTAGGACAAAATCATACCGCAAAATGTAAAAGGCCAGTGCACTATTTCCATTCTGAGATTGTTTTGCATGCCTTCAAAATGGTTTATAGTACAGCTGTTGATTCCTCCTAGATAATGGATTGTAACTGTTTTTAATAGCATGGTTTACTGAAGCATAGTAATACAATGTAACCTCAAGGTATTTGTCATAAATGTGGAAATTCTTGTAGAACATCAGGTAGGCAATTTGTCCTTGTTTATCTATGAGGCAAGACCAGAGTTATGTGCTCATATATACTGTCCTTTTGTCTTTATTACATTTGTGACTGTGCTGTTGGATAGGGGATTTACTAACCATGATAGCAGTTTTCAAATATCTAAAAAGGTGTAACAAGGAGGAAGGAGAAAAATTGTTCTCCTTGATCTCTGATGATAGGACAAGAAGCAAAGGGCTTAAATTGCAATAAGGGAGGTTCAGGCTGGACATTAGGAAAAAACTTCTTAACTGTTAAGGTGAATAAACACTTGAATAAATTGCCTAGAGAGGTAATGGAATCTCCATCACTGGAGATATGTCAGAGCAGGTTGGATAGACATCTATCAGGGATGATCTAGAATGGTGTTTGGTCCTGCTGTAAGGGCAGGGGATTGGACTTGATGACCTCCCAAGGTCCCTTCCAGTTCTAGTATTATATGATTCTATGCTTTGAACATATTAAAATATATCATCTAGTAAGTATATCCAGTTGACTGGGAAGATCACTGCCTGTAAGAAAATCATGTGGGTGAAGCAGTGTCAGTGTGAGGATTGTGTGTGTGTGTGTATTTTAAAAGAAATGAACCTCTTATTTGTATTAGGACATCTGTGAGAGAAGGACTATAGAAAACCATAGAGCTTCTTCCCAGAAGACAACATTTTGGAGACTGAGCTGTTTGGGAAGGGAGCTGCTTGAGAGAGAAGATGGTGAAATTATAGAAATGTGTGGTGACACTAGGTTTCCTTAAGGTTTAGGCCAGGTTTCCAAGATCGCTTCAGTGCTATGAACCCAGGTGAATCAAATCTGCCAGAGGTGACCTCAAATCAGGTGTTTTCAAATTTTGCGCAGTAAGCACACTATAAACAGGGGAAATAACTTATTACCATTTTTTATCATTAAACAGTTAGATACAATGTTGATGGTCCTTACAGGTCGCCTCGGGTTGAAAGGGGAAATGTTATGGAAACTCAAATGAAAAAGCAATTATGTTAGGACGGAGCAAAATGCTGCCCCAAGGTCTCCCGGGGTTCCTGGTGGGGACCACTTGGCTGCTGTCGGTTCCACTGCTGCAGGGTGTTCTCCAGGGTTCCTAGCTGAGGCGGCCCTGCTGCTGCTGGAGATTCCGGCCACCTGTCTCCACCAGCCCCGTTTCAGCTGGGGGTTCCCTGGTGGAGGCTACTCAGTCATTCCAACCCTGCTGCCACTGGGAAATTCCTAAGATTGCTGTCTGGGGTTGTTCTGCTGCAGCTTCAGCCAGGGGTTGCCCCATCTGGGGGCAGGGACTCACCGATCATGTGGTCCCACTAACTCCAGGGGTTCCCCATACACCAGTTCCCATTAATGTTGGGGGTTCTGGCCCAGGGCGGGAGATCCTCAGATGCTGCTTGGCCCAGCCAGGGCTCCTCAGCCCCTGTGTTGCTCCAGGGCTCTTTGGTCCAGCAACACCCATGGCCCTGCTGGATCATGGTTGTTGCCAGACCAGAGAGTCCTGGATTTGGGAGGTTCAGCCCGTACAAGTGACCGAACTATGGTGACAGCTCCCAAGAAGTTTGCAAGGACACACTTCACAATGAAACAAAAAACAGGACTGTGTAGCACTTTAAAGACTAACAAGATGGTTTAATAGGTGGTGAGCTTTCGTGGGCCAGACCCACTTCCTCAGATCAAATAGTGGAAGAAAATTGTCACAACCATATATACCAAAGGATACAATGAAAAAAAATAAACACATATGAAAAGGACAAATCAAATTTCAGAACAGAAGGGGGAAGGTAAATGTCTGTGAGCTAATGATAGTCCACTATTTGATCTGAAGAAGTGGGTCTGGCCCACGAAAGCTCATCATCTAATAAACCATCTTGTTAGTCTTTAAAGTGCTACACAGTCCTGTTTTTTGTTTCAGCTGCGCCAGACTAACACAGCTACATTTCTACCACACTTCACAATGTATTTAATACTTACTTTTAACTGCAAATAACTCATTTTAATTGAACTAGCGATACAGCCCTCAAAACATGTTACATCACATGCACCACTGTATTCCTATATTAAATTAGATAATGAAACTGTTACAGTCTCATGTGCCTGAATCATAGAGGTTTGCGTTTTGGAATGCTGAAGGTCACATGCCAATCAAACTCAAGTTGTGAAAACTAGTGGGATGAGGAACAATGAATAGAAATGCTTCATATCACATTAATTCTTCCTGCAGAGCTGGAGATTGTTTTTTTTTTCTCCTTAATGCAGACAATAACATTTTACCTTCATGCCTTGAGCAGCTCAGGTTGGTGTTTGACCTTGCATATAACCCTAAGAGCATCCTTTTAGTGTTAGAAGATGTGCTGTGGTTTTTTTTCCATTTCAGAATGAGTTTGACTTGCCTTTCATTGACTTGCCTCAGCAGAATATATAGTCCCTTGTAAAGGCATATTCAAGTTTGTAAAATAATCTATATAAGCCAGATGTGACCTCAGAATAAAATAACTTGATAATGAAGAAAAATACCATATATGCAAAAGGTGATGGTAAAAGGGAAAACACACACACAAGTGCACACACACACACATATGTTCTGGGAGAAAATTCTGCTAATGATAAGTGGAATATGACTGTGACAAATGACAGAGTCCATTTCACACCTGTGTTGAAATATTACTTGACTCTTCATTGAAAGATGATCACCAAAGGCCATTGAGACCTGAATATGAGGTTATCAGTTTTGATTGTCTTTCAATTAATGGCCCATTCCCATGAAACAATTGCTTTTTACACAAAAGCCTGCAAAAGGCAGGGGCAATCATGAGTGGTTATGTGAAATGTCACAGTCAATCATATGGAACAGAGACAGGGAGCCTGTTTAAAAGCAAGGCCTTACTGTGTGCCATATGCAGGAGGGGGGCACACTATTGTTACATAAGGACTTGCAGAGGAGAGAAAGAGCAGGAAGGACTCAGCTCAGCATAGAATACTGACAAATCTTAGGATGTGTCTAGACTACAGGTTTTTTTTTTTTTTAAAGTGGCCTTTTTTCGAAAAAAAAAAAAACTTCCCCTGCGTCTAGACTGCGTCTTTTGAAAATAAATCGAAAGAATGCAGCAGGTTTTTTTGACTGCAGAAAACCTCGTTTTAACGAGGAAGAATGCCTTTTTTTTTAAAGTGCACACTTTAGAAACATTCATCTCTATCTGTCCATCTTTTTGTTCAAGAACTCCTCCTTCTAGGAGCCGATATGCACTTACTCTTATCATAACTTAAATCAAGGTCAGGGTGTGGTTATGCAAAGACAATGGGATGTGCCTGGGATGTAATCTTTCTCTCATAAAACAAAAAGGGAAGGGTCTGCTAGCAGAGCCAGTTATACTCTATAATGACCACAGAGGGGCAACAAGTTGCCATAGATGGGGACTGGGACAGCTATAACCTCACTGGGCCAGCAGGGTGCAGTGGTAGAGAAAGGGACTGCTGTCTACTATATATTTCAGACAGTTTGTCTCTTTGTGTCTGTCTGTGTGTCTATCTGCCCCCTCCCCCTCATCCGGGGAACATGCACCCTTCCCCCGACTGTGCCCACTGTATCTGCAGTGGCCATGGACAGGAGCTTCTCATCTGGCCCCAAACTGCTGTGGTGAGATAGGGCTGGGGTTGTCCTCTGTCCCCAGTGCAGCCTGCATACCCCTCATCCCCAGACTTACCCCAGAACAATGATTTAAATGAAGAAGAAGAAAACTTTCAGTTAAGGATCAGAGCAACACCGCATAAATCTTCTAGTAAAATATTAATGTGTAATAAGAATGGAATTAACTACTGGAACAATTTACCAAGGGTTGAAGTAAATTCCCCATCACTGGCCTATTCCAAGAAACTTTTCTTCTTATGTTTCTGGATCATGATGGTAATGACACATATCACAGTTGGTTTTTTTGTTTTTATTTTTTTAATTTCAAATACTGAATGTGGATGATTGATATAGAAAAAGCCTATTTCATCTTAATTTTGATAGCCTGGTAAAGTTGATAGTCCTGTAGATACCATTACTTACTTCATTGTAGGGAGAATACTATCTAACTAATTTGCAGTAGAATCTAACTGAGATCCAAGAGAATGAGTGCGTTTTGTGGATTAATATGGAAGGGCTTGATCCAAAGTCCACTGAAGTCAAGGGAAATCTTTCCATTGTCTTCAATAGGCTTTGGTTTAAGACCAAAGTGAACAAACAGTAAAAATGCAAGGATAATGCACCACACTTGTGGGGTAGCAAGATTTTGCTATACCAAAGAGATATGTGTATTTTGTTTCACTAAATTGTTGGTAAAACTTAGAGAATTCAGGACATAGATGGTCCTATTATTCCTACCCTTAGAAAGTGCCATTGAGCAAGGGATTGTCTTCTGAACTAAAATGTTTTTTGTGTTCTGCCCTAGAGAATTACAGTCTGTTTTTCACACAAGCAGTCAGATTGGTATTTAGAAATGTCTTCTCCAATATGGTGATATTTTTCTATTTTATTCCAAGATAAATATAACCTTTCATTCCTTTTTACTTTTTTTAAAATTATGTGGTTCCACAGACAGTTGCTTAATTTTGAGATTTATTTTAAAAATAGTATCAAGTAAATAAATCATTAGTGTCACAGGCAATTTTATTTCTGTAGAGAGTTCCATGCAGCAACTAGCCATAAAGTATATTAGCCTCATTATTGAGCAAAATATAACACTTTCGGATTCAAAGAGATAAGGAGAATTGATTTACCTGCATTAGTTCTCTATATGCTTTATTAATCTGTGCTCCGGTTATTTGCAACATAAAGTGGCCACACCTAGTTATTTCTTTTCTGGTGTTAAAGATATTACTAATTTCAGTGGTATTCCCCATTGTAAATGGAATATCATCAAAGTTATTAATCTCTTTATCCAGAAAGAACTTTTAAACTGTGCCTATGATCCATAATTCTGAGAATAAAGCTATTTTGTAGTTTTGCCACATAAAAGAGGATTTAAGCGTTCCTCCCAAAATAAATGCCAAATCAATATATGCAGCCATTCTGCCTGCTCACATCCAAGGCAAAACCAAGAGTAAAGAAATTTACTTCCCACAGTGCCTTGAAGATTTGCAAACTATTGCTTTTTCAGACCAATAGAGGAAGCAAATTAGAACTGAATATTCAGTGAATTCTTTACTGCCTCTCCGTGTATGTACACACACATCCATGACACCTATTACTCATGCTGTATAGGTTAACCTCTGTAGTCCTGCACCCTCAGGACCTGACTGGTATCAAACCAGAGAATTTGCTAAATCACTAGTCAATATTGTCTAGCAGCATTACCAACACTTCCACTGCTTACTGGGCTCTTAGAATACATTTAGGGGTAAATTAGAGCTAAATAAAAGCACAGAACACTGAGGCACAGAACTTTATGGAACTGTGAGAAACTTGGCCATACCCATAATATAAGTGAACTTGGGCTAACTAAAGTCATGCAAGACCACGGATGTTGCTGGACCAGATAGTGTTGGACTAGAGATTCAACCTGTAGTACCCTGACAGATCTCCACTGGCTCAGTAGTACATGAGGGAAGATGTGATCTCTTAGTTGACCAGTATCCAGGCTTTGTAGAGCAAGGTGAACATCACTTATAATACATACACAGTCGTACAGACTTCAGGTACTTTATATGGCCTTCATATTTTAAGGTGTGCATTTAAAACATAATCAGAAAATTAAAAAGAAAAATCAGATAGAATAATACTAAACATCTGCAGCATGGCTGAATTTCTATTGCTGTTAAAGCAACCTTCATACACCTATTTTATTTCTATTCATTTATTTTATTTCTAAACTAGGATTTAATATAACTATTAATTTAAGTGATGAATATTCCATAGAGGATTTATAGGCCTACACTCTTGGAATAAGAAGATTAATTAAACTTAATTTTTCTGTTTTATTTACTCAAAATACTTTTAAAGGCATAAGCATAAAGAAGAACCCACCCCCAGCCTCAAAACTCATGCACGCTTAACTTACTTTTTCTAATTTTTTCAGGGAAGGGGAGGAGCTTGAATCAATTAACTATGAATTTATTACAGAAAGAAATGTTGTGTAAACTGGATATGTTGCTTTTGAAAATTAAAAATTATATTTCTATTAGTGATGGGAAAATCTCAAAAGTTTTAACAATTCAGTTCAGACATTTAACAATTTTAGATCTTTTAATACAATTACTGTACTACAGTAGTTAAATACAAGCAGCTACATAGATTCACCTTGAACCTCGGGGATTAATGAAAAGTTTTATTTTGCAGGTGGTTAATATTTGAAAATATAGATAAAAGTAATAGTTAGCACTCAAATACATTTTATATGTTGAATATTCAAACTGTAAAGCTTAGGTCCAGGTTCTGGGGTTCAGCTAACTACAGATAGTACAAGTAAGGGGAGCATGAGTGCCAAAACAATGTAAAGTTCATTATTATACTGTCCTAATCCTGGGCCACTTCATGCAAAACAAATCCCACAATATAATTTTAAAATCAGCTACTAATGGACCCAAGGGACAAAACCACAGAGAGGGGTCAGTGTAATGAAGATCTGTCCTGGTCTGATTATGGTGTATGCACTGAAAGCAGACAGAGGCAATCTTGCTATCTCTTAGGTATCAGAATATCCCTTTACATTAGAAAATGTAGGATTTTCTACATTTGGCTTTGTGGTAAGAATTTGCTAGACATCTAGTGTAGGAGTATGTGGCAACTAATGTTTGGCATTTTCAAAGCATTTGACTGTCTTTGTTAAAGGGATACAGTCAATCAGTTTTTAAAAGTAATTTCACTTGCCCTAGAACAAGACTACTAATTCTTGGAGCTTACAATCATTGTTTTTCTCAGTGGTTTTCATTTGAAGACTCATACAAACATGGTAAACTTTGAAACTGACTGTTTAAAAGTACTTTAAAATTAAGCAAAGCAAACATGCTGGTTAGCACAGAGAAAATGTTTTAATTTCCTGTTGTAAAAGAATGTTGCAAGTTTCTTTTAAAAATAGTATTTTTGTAATGATCTGTAAGATCTTATATGATCCTTAAGTTGATGGTGTCCCTTTAAGATGCTGCAAGTATGTAGTCATCTGACTATCAGTGAAAACAATTTTGTCTCATATATGCTTATGTTGATATGGCTAAATAAATTATCTAAGAATGATTCAATAATATATTAGTTTTAGTAGTTTTTAGGCAGGTAAGTTGTTCAGTGATAAGTATATCTCCTATTAAATCTAAGGGTATGTCTACATAGTATTGTCATTTTGGAATAACTGATGTTACTGCAAAACGATAGAGTCCGTGTCTACGCTACAAGCAGTTATTTTGACATAATGTTGAAATAATGTCGAGCTGGAGGACTTCTTACTCCAACTCCTGTAACTCTCATTTTATGAGAAGTAAGGGAAGTTGGAGGAAGAGTGCTCTACCTCAGACTTCTTACTGTATATTGTTGCACTGAGGATAACTAAGGCCTAAATTTGCATCTGATTTACGTTATTAAAACCTCAGTGGAAGTTGCAGTCGACACCAGACCTCATCTATCATAGGTGTTTGCTGTCCCAAGAATGCCACAGTAAATGAAAACGTGACTCACTTTCAAAGGGCCAAACCATATATTGTAAAAGTTTTAAAAGCACAACAAGGAAAAGCAGGTAAACACTTTTTATCCCAACCTCAAGAAGGAAAGAAGATAGAAAAGTACCCCACAAACACAAGGTTACACAAAATACAATAATTACACAGTCCAGTAGTTGACAGTGGGTGAGAAGCTCCTGTCTCTCAAACCTTTGGCTAATTGAAAGCCTCTGGTGAAAGACAAGGAGGAGATCCCTCGCAGCGGTGACCCTCTGCGGTGCTCTCGACCTCAAGCCTTAGGCTCCTTCCGAGCCCTCAGCGATCCCTCGGAGACCCTGGGGACGGGTCTGGTGCAGGCAGGTGGTGATGATCCTCGTCTGGGGTCTTCCGCTCCTAGGCGCAGGAATCACCGGTGGAGACTTGCCTGGCGCTGATCTTCAGGTGGCTTCTGCTCTTCAGCAGGAACCGATGATAGACAGCTACCTATCCCTAATACCTGGAAACAAAACCTGACTAGCTAACACGACGCTCCCGTCACGGACAAGTACCCGGCCGCTGGTGCGGTGAACCGATGCACTAATCCTAACGGACACACTCAATGACGAGATCTAGCTAACCCTAACTAACTAACAGAGACTGACAGGGTGACACAAACACAAGCAAGGTGGAAAAGGCACGAACACTGGATAGCTGTTAGCCAGGCCTTCAAAGCACCCTTCTCATAAATATTCATGATCTTTATCTTTACAATCATTGGACCCTGTACAGGAAAACAAGGGTCCCTGATTGGTTGCTTTGATAAACAAGTTGTAACAGCCTGGATCAGTGTGCTGCGTGCAGCATCACAGTGTGACATGTGCAGTTACTTGCGTGCCGTGTGCAACACTCCTAGAAACTTCTAACTGAATATGAATACAGTTAATACATATTCATAACAAATCATACATATTAATGATTGCTTATACATATTAATGAGGTGTCAAAAATGAGAATGCTACAATCCCCTCCTTGATGGTGATTGAGAGTGACTGCTAGAAAATCATCCATCATAACATTGCTTGTGACCTAAAAGCAGGAACTGGATTAGCAGAGCGACGAAGTAGTGCACTAGATTTTAATGATGGAATACGATCCATACTCCAATATGACAATGGTGTGTCAATTATCATGCACTTCCACACTTCGTTCTCTACTATAACCAGTTTACTCTCAGGGGGATGCACATATTCATTATGACAGTCATTGGGTCTAATTACCTGACTATCACTCACGATTCTAACATCCATACGAACCATATTGACACCTGTAGTTATAATATAATCAATACATATGTCACGTTACTGGATCTTGAGGGGAGCAGCCAGATCACTGTTGCACCCATAGGTGGGGGTGTTGGCCCCAAGAATGGTATAGAAGGGGGCCATGTGAGGTGCTGAATAGAAGCTTATTATCTGATAATCCTATGTAAGCTATTTATGTGGTTTTATAATGTCTGTGTGTGTAGTTAGGAATCTATAGTCTGTGTGGATGCTGAATATTTCTCTGCATGTGGTTGAGCAGTGGGCAGAGCCCGGACCTGTGGACATGCTAATTAGCAAGGCCCTGTGGGACAATGGCACTCAATGGGCCAAGGACACACCTAAAGCATGAGGGCGGACACCTAAGAATGGCCAGCAGAGAGAGGCTGAGGACCAGGTGACCGGCTTCAGCCAAGAAGAGGCCAGGAAGGAGGTATAAAGAGGCCATCTGGTCGACGCCATCTTGGTTCTCAGCTCAGCACTTCATCCCAGAGGCAGCAGTGCAGGGATCGAAGAGCCCGGAAGACCTGTGGACCCATCCTGATGCTAGGATGTGCAACAAGAACTTTTAAACCAGCAGCTGTAACATCTCTGCTAGAGCCTGCATCGAGGACCGGGAGTTTCGATGCATGTAATGTATGATTCTTTAGCAACCTTACTCTCATGCTTTTCTTTCTTGTGATAATAAACCTTTAGTTGTTAGATGCTAAAGGATTGGCCCAGCATGATTTGTGGGTAAGGTCCAAAGGGTAAATTGACCAGGGATCTGTAGCTGGTTTCTTGGAACCGGACAGAACTTGTTCGGGGTAAGTGGGATTGGGTGCTAGGACCCCCCACCTGTGTATGAGGCCCGGGGCCATCTGAGGCACGGATATTGCTGCGGTGTCAGAGGGGTTTTGCTCAGGTGTCAGAGGGCTTTCATCAGGGGGCACCCCTCCTTGTAACCACCAAAGCTCAGGTGTTCTCATTGGTCGTCCGAACAGCACCTCGTGTGGCGTATACCCCACAGAGCTGATCGTGGATCTCATAGCCATCAGGATTAGAGGAAGATGCTGGTCCCACTTCTTTCCTGAGGCATCTACCATTTTCCTCAAGGCCGTCTTGATAGTTCGGTTGGACCTCTCGACCTGACCTGAAGATTGTGGATGGCCTGCAATGTGAAATCGTTGTACACAATTGCTTTGTGATTACACAATTGTCATACACAATTGCTTTGTGATTTCTGCAGTGAAATGAGATCCTTGAACGCTGTCAATGACCATTGGAAGACCAAAACGTGAAAAGACTTCATTAAGTAGAACCCGCGTGGTAGCTTTTGCGGTGCACGTTCTGGTGGGAATAGCTTCTATCCACTTTGAGAATGGATCTACTACGACTAGACAATAGGCATTACCCTTGGCTGTCTTGGGCAATGGGCCAATGAAGTCTATCTGCAACCTTTTCCAGGGACCATCAATAGGTTAATGCTTTAAAGGTCCCTTGTTGCTTCGTGGTTTAGGGTTGGTTTGGGCACACCGAAGGCAATTGCAGATGAAATGCTCAACATCTGTGCTCATCTGTGGTCACCTTGCTACAGATTTTAATCGAGCCAGAGTCTTTTCTTGTCCAAAATGCCCTTGTGCGTGAACCAGTTCGATTAGCTCTGATCGTAACACATGTGGCATCACCAAAACAGGTATCTGGTTTTCGTTCTGTGCCATGATTACTCCACTGGAGTGTCTACTGATTTTGTAGGTTTGATGTTTTCCAGTTCTTAGCAGCTCCATGATGTCTTTATCTGATTCTTGTAGTCTCACGATGTCAATAGGATCTTTTAGAGGTGGGAAGGGCGCGGAGGCATGGATGCTCTGCATGTCCTTCACCTTCCATGCAGTCATTGGATCCACTCCGGCTGCTTCCTTCACCAGCTGGTCCACTTGATTATTCAGGATGAAGATTTCGGCCTGGTCCTTTCTATGTGCTAGCACTTTGAAAAGATACGTTTTTCCAGTGCGCTGGGTAGCCAAGTTCCATGTGTGGTTTAATAGAGTGTCATGGGCTACTGGCTTGTTGTCGTTAGTGCACATATTTTGTTCTTTCCACACGACCATCCAATCTATGAACGATCGTAGGACCCAGTCCGAGTCGGTGCAGATGGTTATGTCTGCTGTTGGCAATGCTTCTTCCATCGCTAGGATGACTGCGACTATCTCTGCTGCTTGGGCTGAGACAACATCAATTGAGACAACATAAATGAGACAACATTACACTGTTCTGGGTGGAGGTATGCATGGCAGCTGATCTAGCGACTAGTTGCCCGTCTTTCCTTCAGCAGCTTCTGTCTACCACCCAGATACCTTCAGGTGTCTTATTTTTGACGTCTTTAAATGACTGGAGTAGACTAAATGGTGAGATAATGTTGAACACAGACTGTTCCGGTACAGGACACGCGTGTGGATCTGTAGCTTGGATGGGCTGACAGAATATCGCAGGTGGATTAGATTGGGTGTTGGAGGGTTCCACCTTGATGTCATGGTTCATTAGCATCAAAGTCCATTGAGCCAGTCTGAGATGGCTCACTCAACCATTATTTGCTTTCCCTGATATGATGTATCGAACAGGTGTGAGGCTCATTTTCAACACAATGGGTGCACATCCAATTAGGTACTCCCAATGCAGAAGTGACCATGTGAGGGCCAGAACCTCTTTCTCACAGGAGGTGAACTGTCTTTCAACGTTACTTAGAGTCCTGGAACCATAGGCAACCGGTTTCAAAGTGGTTCCACTGTGTTGCATCAAGATGGCACCAATCGCTTCTATCCCTGTTGTTATTTTAAGATAGAATTCTTTGTTTGGGTCAGGCTATGCCAGGGCTGGCGCTTTCATAAGAGCTGTCTTCAGTTTTGCAAAAGCTTCTGACTGCTCTGGACCCCAACTCCATTCTTGTGTCTTCTTCAATAGTTTGTATAATGGCCTCGCGAGGCTACCGAAGTCTTCAATGAAATCTCGGCAAAATCCAATTAAGCCGAGAAACATTCGAAGGCTATGGACATCTGTGGGTGCTGGAAGCTTGGATATCAGCTCTACCCATTCTTTGTCTGGAGTACTACCTTCGTGTCCCAGATGGACGCCCAAGTAGGTGACCTCTTTCTTTAAAAGCTGGGCCTTTTCAGGATTGATGATGAAACCATCTTTCTTTAAGGCATCTAATACCTCATCAAGTGCAGCAAGGTGTGTCTCTCTATCCGGAGTGGCAATCAGGATATCATGCACGTAGCTTATAATGTTCTTTGAATGCATCAGTCCCTTCCATAACTTGGATACAGCACAATGACAGATGGTAGGAGCATTATGGAAGCCTTGTGGGAGCCTTGTAAAGGTGTATTGCTGATCCTTGTAGGTAAAAGCAAATTTGTGCCAGCTATTGGGATGCAGTCCAATGGAGAAGAAAGCATTAGAAATATCTATGACTGAAAACCACCGTGCTCCATTTGCAATCTGTGCGATGATTTCGGGGTACTTTGCCACCACAGGAGCCATTCTTGGAGTCACTTTGTTCACCCCTCGATAATCAACGGTGAGTCTCCCTGTCTTCCCATCTGCCTTCTTCACTGGCCAAATAGGAGAATTACAAGGACTTGAAGTCTTTATCAGCACACCTTGGCTCAGTAATGCTTTGATGGCTTCATCAATTCCATCCAGTTTCTCTTTTTGACTTAAGTGTAACATTTCAGCAAAAGAGAGAGACATCTGAATCCTGGTACATTCATTCCGCATGTTAGTCAAGCTTCAACAAGATCATTTATCTAATCCTGGTTCGATGGTTTTGGGTGGGTGAGGGGTTTTTTTGGTTTGGGGTTGGGGTTTTTTGTTTGTTTGTTTGTCTTTTTGTCTCTATGACTAGCAATGAAATTACAACACTTTACATTTCCATTCGGCTAAACAACTTAACATAGTAACATAATAGTAGGAAAAGCTTAAATGAATAAAATTAATATATATAAAAAATACGTAATTATGTAATATTAATATTGTATTTTAGTATGATATTAACTAACAATATTTTACCATGGGTCTTACAGGCGTTCTCTTATCTGACTCTATACATTTCTTTTTAAAGTCATAAAGGGATCTTGTACCAAACAGACTACGTTCTGATAGCTACTTTCACTTGTAACGTGCACATTGCATAAATCTCAGGGGAAAAAAAATCTTCTGACAGATTGCACCAACCTCTACACATACACAGAACAGAGGTATATACAAAGAATGAAACTTCAGTTATTATTTACCAGTAAATATCCACAGCTAAGTTTAGTACAGATATAAACAATTCTCAAAGTACAATTCATAAATATAAAACATTCTAAAAATATATATTATGTACCCATTTATTTACTAGTTGTTATTCTTACTTTAGTTACACAACATACCTGATTGTATTTCCAGCAATAAATCAATTTACATTTTGGTTAATACATCTGTTTGCCAAAGCTAATTACATATTCCTCCTAACAATTCCATGCCTTATATGGAAACCATCATTGTAGCATCAGTGCAGTAGTTTCCACTCTTTTTTTTTAATCTAGCCATAAACCATTTTAGTTCAGTTTGGTCAAAAATGGATATACTCCTGACATTATTCTCTTGACAAATGACCATATCAAAAAAGTCTGAACAGAAATAAGTACATCACTTGATTCATAAATATGCCTGAATTTGTTTTCCCCTTGAAGGGAGAGTCCATCCACAGAAGATTCCATATACACCTTGTTAGAGAACTTCTTATGTTTTATGGCAAAAAGCTCTACTTTAATTTCTGTTTCTCTACTCTTGGTCTTTATAACTGAGGACATAATAATAAAAATTAGATCTTACTTTTGCAGCATATTTCATCCTTTTTAATGGCACAAGTCTTACATGTGCATTCACACTTTTTCCTGAAGTCATAATTCCCTCGATGATACCAACATTAGTTGAAAGGGAAACTATTATGTTTTAACTTTTCATTAAGGGAAAGTTAAAATAAAATTTAGCACACTGTCATGTTACTTTTTCAGGATCGGGTTAGCATTAAAAGAACTAGCTAATGCTTCTGACTTGCTGGCTGGGGAACACTCCTCTTCTAAGCATTGCAAATTACTAAATTTTCAAATACCCATCCTCTTTTTGGCACTTCTCTTTTGTAGGAAAAACATACGAAAGCATTTCCATTACAAGAACAATTCATAATTTACTGTAGAACAATTCCATAGAAGGAAGGGAGGTCACATTTTTCCAATATGGTCTGTGCAGAGTATAATTGTTAACAAAGAAAAGGTAAAAACTGAGTCAGAGCACTTAAATAATGTGTTCTTACTGCTTTTAATGCACACAGCTTGCATTAGCTATAGCTCAGATGTGATTCAAGAAGGTTTTAGATGGTGTTGTGAAGACTTATTCTTCTCAATAAATATTTTCCACCAGATTAGGCCGCCTAAAGGGCTCTTCTGAAAACATGTTAATAAAATCTAATGTCCTGTAAGAGGCCACTTGGACATTTTTGTTTCTTTGTTTATAGATCCTTTGAGTCAAGTAAACTGTCTTCAAGGATTACTTCAGAAGTCAGACTTTCATGTTCATATGAAGAAAATTGGTGTATTTTATCTGTGGCAATTTTATTAGCTTTGTTATTAACAATGGTGCAATAATACTTAGGTATTATGGAACAGTGAGACCTACAACGTTTAAAGGAGTATAGTTCAATCCCATATATTGCTTCTGTATGTATCTTGAGGAAATACATAAACCTATTACATTTTACTGTATTTCATTTTGGATTGTTTGACCTATATTCAGCACTTTAAGAACTTAAGCTGCAATAGTTACAGTGTTGAATGGGAACAATGTGTGCATTTAATATATTGAATATGCAAGACACCTGTAATTACAGCTGTAGTTTTTAATTTAAAGAGAATTGTAGAGCAAGGAAGCAGCAAAATCTGGCATTTGATATATACTGTGGGTGGGCTGGTGTCACTAAATTCAAGACGTATCATACATTTGCATGTACTTCCCACTTTTCAATAAGGTACTCTTTCATAAAACATGTAAGATTCTATTCTACTCGGCCCTGAGTGGGTGTGTGCATGCGTTATAATTGCTGCTCCTGACTGACTAGGAATTGCACACAACCATTTATCTTCCCCCCCACCTCCACCAGCCCACCCAGCACCCCAATATGCTTGCCTTAAGTCTAATGTTATGCCCTGTCACTTTTAGATCATTAGCTCATTGAGACAGACTATGATTTTCCATATGTTTGCTCTATAATTCTATAATGGCCTACTTGGCCTTTAGGCACTACAGCAATGTAAATGTTAACTGATGGAATAAAGGAATATTTTTTGGGAGGGGCTAGGGATTATGCCCGAGAAATGGAGGGTACTTGTAGGCTACTTGAACATTTCTTAAAGTACCAGTTATTGTCCTCTTCTGCCCCTTACTCCCCTGATTTCTGTTCATAGTTGTGTGAAGATGCTCCTGTTACTCACTTCCTGGATGATAGCTTTCATTTCTCTACCCCTCACTTCCTGATAGCACAGTTCTGGCTTCAGAAATGACCCCAGGGACTCTAGTAGACTGGCTGCAGATCGGAGAAAGTGTTTTATTTAAGGAATTTTCTTGTTGTGTTCCTCACTTTGTATTTAAAAATGCTATTTTGGATTAAAAGACACAGCTATGAATATCATTATGTAAGTTTAATTGAAGTGTTTATTTTAAAAATAACTTTTAAGAACAGCAAGTAGTCCTGTGGCACCTTAGACTAACACAAATATATGATCTCCATTCAAGACCATCTCATCGGAAGAAGTGGGTTTTGCCCAGGAAAGCTCATGATACTATATATACATTTGTGTTAGTCTCTAAGGTGCCACAGGATTACTCATTTTTAAAAGTTGTTTTTAAAGTTACAAACTAACACAACTACCCCTCTGAGACTTTTAAAGTGTTATTGTCTTCCTTAATATCATCAGGGTAAGCAAAACAACTTCTAGAGAGAGTACCTTTGACTTTTGAGAATGTACAATGTTTATTATTATTTTTTTTAAAAAACTTTATAATTAAATATCTTGTAATACATCTTAATACATCTACAGTAGAAGTAATTGCCCAAATTTCTGGGAGAAGTTGAGATAACAGGTTTTAGTTATGATGTGAGGATGGATCAAGATTCCTATATAATTCTTCAATTAATTATTCTTTAATCTATTAATAAACCTTCCATCTGCTCTGTTTTTATCATAGCATATGGTGACAATAACAAATTAACAAGATCTTGGGAAACAAAATAGCTTCTTCATTTTGTGAGCATTAGGAAAACTAGGTATTTGTATGGGGGGTTGCTGCTGTGATTCTACTGCATGACACTACAGGGTTAAACTCAAAATTTTATTCTCTTGATTATATTTACTGCTCAGGCTATCATAAGCAACTCTGGAATTTGGGTAGACCTACTTTAGTTACTCCACTATTTTAACAATGTTGGCAAATTCCATGTTAACAAAGCTATGTGCCCTTCAAAACAGAAGGGATGAGGCACTAATGAAAAGCCTTATTTGTCATCCTATTTATATAAATTATCTCATATCCAAACTCAGGAAAGAGAGAGCAAACAAATATACATTAAGTACATTTTCAGGAAATATTTCTATTTCTTCAAAAAATTATACTAAGCTTATCTTAGGTTATGTCTACACAGCAACACTATTTTGAAATAACTACTGTTATTTTGAAATAACTTAGGGTATGTCTACACTACAGAGTTAGTTCGAACTAACGGACGTTAGTTTGAATTAACTTTCATAGGCACTCAGCCAGCAGACCCTGCACCTGGCACGGATCGAGCCAGCCACCCGATGCCCCCCAGCCCTCCCCCTCTTCCCGGGACCAGGCTGGCGGCTCCCGGGAGCTTGCCCGGGACCGCAAGAGGCGGGCACCCGCCTGGGCTAGTGAGGACATCGTGGACCTCGTCCACGATCTCCGCACTAGGCACAGGAAGGTGGCCGTCTACGGCAGGAGAACTGCCAGTCTGGCCACCCAGGAGCAGGAGTGCATGAAAATCAAGGTGGTCCACTGAGACCCCCGACCCTGAGCCCTGAGCTTACAATGGCCGTCCTGGGTCAGACCAAAGGTCCATCTAGCCCAGTAGCCTGTCTTCCGACAGTGGCCAACCCTAGGGACCCTGGAGGGGATGGACCGGAGACAGTGACCAAGCCATTTGTCTCGTGCCATCCCTCTCCAGCCTTCCACAAACTTTGGGCAGGGACACCACTCCTACCCCCTGGCTAATACCACTCCATGGACCCAACCTCCATGACTTGATCTCACTTCCCTTTAAACTCTGTTCTAGTTCTAGCCTTCACAGCCTCCTGCAGCAAGGAGTTCCACAGGTTGACTCTTTGCTTTGAGAAGAACAACTTTCTGTTACTAGTTTGAAGCCTGATACCCATTCCTTTCCTTTGGTGTCCTCTAGTCCTTCTTTATGGGAACTAATGAAGAACTTTTCTGTATGCACCCTCTCCACCCAACTCCTGCTTTTAGAGACCTCTATCCTGTCCCCCCTCCGTCTCCTCTTTTCTAAGCTGAGAAGTCCCAGTCTCTTTAGCCTCTCTTCATATGGGACCTGTTTCCAACCCCTGACCATTTTAGTTGCCCTCCCCTCTCCCAGCCTCTCTCTTCCCCTCTCCCACCTCCTTTTCCCAGTCTCCCCCAGTTTTGTTCAGTAAAGACAGATTCCATTTTTGAACACAATTGTCCTTTATTTTGTACATCAAGAAAAGGGGCTAGGGAAGGGTAAGTGGAAGGAGGTGAGGGAGGAATGGGGCACGAGCCCCCGATGGGGAGGACTGGGCTGGCTCTGTGGGCTTCTGGGGGTGGAAGCTCTCCTGCAGCCCCCCAATTGCCCCCTCTCCCCAGATGGCAGCCTGCGGCAAGTGCAGCCGGGCTGATGGCTGAGTGGTGTGATGTGCCCAGTGTGGGTACTCCGGGCACTCCAAGCCAGGACTGCGTTGCAAGCGGGGCACCCCTGAGAACTGTCTGTCTGGGGTGGGGGTCAGGACCCTTTAAGCACAGCCCTCGGCTAGCCTGAGACAGCGTCTCCACGCTCTAAGTCCTCCTCTGATGCCCTGCCGGCACTGCTTCCGGCCATCCTTAAGCCCTGTTCAGGGTCCACTTAATGTGGACATGCTCGTTCGAATTAGCAAAACGCTAATTCGAACTAGTTTTTAGCTCTAGACGCGTTAGTTCGAATTAGCTTAGTTCGAATTAACTAATTCGAACTAAGTTAGTTCGAATTAGCGCTGTAGTGTAGACATACCCTTAGTCTGTGACTACAGAGCCAGCAGTTATTTCAACTTAATGTCAAAATACTGTCAAGCTGGAGGGCTTCTTACTCCAACTCGTGTAACCCTCATTTTATGAAGAGTAAGGGAAGTCGGGGAAGAGTGTTCTGTTTTGAAATAAGTGCTGTGTAGACAGCACCAAAACTCAAAATGAGCTATTTCAAAATAAGTTACGCAATTGACGTAGCTCAAGTTGCGTAGCTTCTTTCAAGTTAAGCTCTTCTGTGAAGATGTGCCCTTAGTGTTCTGCTGATATAATAGAAAGTGCGAACATGTAGGTTAGAATCTTAAAAAAAAAAAAAAAAAATCCCAACAATTTGCCATTTGACATGATCTAATCCATTGCAGAGATAAATACAGCTCCTCTGAACTTCAGCCGGGATTCTGTTTGGGCTGTGGTGAAGTAGAAATATCCAAATAGCATACAAGGCAGTTTTATCACAACCTTTCCTTCAATTTTGAGAAGAATTTTAACACTGGGCTCCTGAAAGATCTGAAAGCTCTCTCCAATACCTTTCTGTAAAGTTGCATGTTTCTAACAGAGACAAAGATAGAACGTCATGTATTTCACTTCAGTACAAGCAAACTGTGCCTTAAAACTTTTCGCCATGTCAAAGATTTAAAATATCCCTATGCCGTGACCCTTCTTAAGTCTGTCTCCATTCCTTTAGAACATTTTTTTCAAACCCAGGACTGCTATTGCCACTTATGTAGTTAATCACAGTATTTTGGATTGGCTCATTTTAGCTCCTCAGGATTGTTTTGGAATAATCTCAGCTAAAATTCCACTAAACATCAAGAATGCAATTTTTTTAAGAAGAGAGTTATTTGAAATGCAACATTTTTATCTCTAGGGTAACCTACTGAAAGGCCAGTGAATTAACTTCCATAAAGGGATGCTTAATTGTAAATCCATAAAATGAGTTTAATTAGCCTCTTCATTAGCTTGCCTGTTTTCTTATTAATCAAATCTTCTGATACATAGTTTTTATCATTTTCTCTGTATTTGAAATATAAGTGATCATTCTTTCTAGTTTGGTGTTATTGAGTTAAGTTTCCCATTAGAAATTCTCTTTTATTTCACAACTCATTTTGTATTATATCTCAGAATGCCACTTCTGACACAGGTTTTATTGGCACTTTGCTCTTCCATTGAATGGTAGGACAGAAGTCATAAAGAAAAGAAAAGTTGCCTTTTGTTGTTGTTAATATTTACTATTGTAATTGCTGAACACTATCTAATTTGTCAACCTTGTTCTTGAATTGTGGACACAGCAGCAGTCACACTAATGCCAAATACAGAGGTAAAATAATTTGAGATTCTTCTGTTTATGCACTCGAGGATCAAATTACCCAATATTTTGCACTGGGAGTTTGTGCTCACATGATTATACATCACAACTCCCACATCCTTTTTAGTCACTGCTTCCCAGGATAGAGTTCCCTATCCTGAAAGTATGGCCTCCGGTCTTTTTTTCTTAAATGCAACCTTTAGCCACGTTAAAATGCATATGGTCTACCTACCAAATGATCCAGATAACTCTGTATCAGTGACCTGAGGTCTTCATTCTTTAATACTTCCCATATTTTTGTACTATCTGCTAAGTTTATCATTGATGGTATTATGTTTCCTTTGAGATCATGGAAAATAGTATAATATTAAATTGTATAGGGCCAAGAATTGATCCATATGTGACCCTGGTAGAAAAACACCCACTCCACTGATGACTCTCCATTTACATTTAAATTTAGAGAACTAGATTTTAATTGATTTAACATGCACTATGTTAATTTTATACCATTCTAATTTTTAATCTAAATAATATACAGTATCAAGTCAAATGCCTTACAGAAGTTTACAGTAGTCAATGTAATATGCTACTTTCTTCAACCTAAACAGGGAAAAATATTTTGACGTGGTCCATTTTCTATAAATCCATGTTGACTGGCATAAATTTTATTACCTTCCTCCAATTCTTTATTAATCAAATCCTATATCACTAATATAATTATCTTGCCCAGGATCAATGTCAGACTGATAGTCTACAATTACCAGGGTCATCTGACTTAACCTTTTTAAATATTGGCACCACATTAAGGTGTCTTCCAGTCTTCTGAAACTCCCTCAACCCTGGTCTATGCTAGGGAGTTATTTCAAAATAACTCCCCTTATTTCAAAATAATAAGTGGAGCATTCACCCTACTAAGGCCGTTATTTCCAAATAAGGGACTGGTTATTTCAAAACAATAGTTTCTGTTTCCATGAGGAATAATGCTTATTTCAAAATAGTTATTTCAGGAGTTATTATTTAGAAATAAGTTATTTCAAAATAATTTCCTAGTGTGAACATGTCCCAGAGTTCTATGATCTATTGAAAATCATCATTCAAACTTCAATGAGTTCATCAACTCTTTTAAAACCCTTCTTCTCTGAGACGCTTGTGACTGGGGGAGGATCTTAGAGTCTGGACTCCTTCTTAAGTCCAAATACAGGCAGTCCCCGGGTTACGTACAAGATAGGGACTGTAGGTTTGTTCTTAAGTTGAATCTGTATGTAAGTCGGAACTGGCTGAATCTGGACGCCAGTTCTGACTTACATACAGATTCAACTTAAGAACCCCAGGCATCCCCAAGTCAGCTGCTGCTGAAACTGATCAGCGGCTGATTCCAGGAAGCCCGGGGCAGGGGCTTCCTGTAGTCAGCCACTGGTCAGTTTCAGCAGCGGCTGACGTGGGGACGCCTGGGGCAGAGCAGCTGGGGTGCTGCTGGGTTGGTCCAGTAGCGCCGCCGCTGGACCAACCCAGCAGCACCCAAGCTGCTCTGCCCCAGGCGTCCTGATTCAGCCGCTGCTGAAACTGACCAGCGCCCCAGCTGCTGTACCACAGGCGTCTGGCAGCACCCCAGCTGCTGTATCACAGGCGTCCGGAGCAAAGCCGCGGAGCACGGGGGCAGTGGGACAGCCCAGACGCGCCGTGGCTGTCCTGCTGCCCTCGGGCTCCGCAGCTTTGCTCTGCTTTGCTCCCCGTCCCCTGGTCTGCAGACCAGGGGGATGGGGAGCAAAGCGGCGGAACACGCGGGCAGCGGGCAGCCCAGACACGTCTGGGCTGTCCGCTGCCCGCGTGCTCCACGGCTTTGCTCTGCTTTGCTCCCCGTCCTTTGCTCCCCGTCCCCCCGTCCCCACGTGCTCCGCAGCTTTTCTCTGCTTTGCTCCTCGTCCCCCTGGCCAGGGGGACGGGGAGCAAAGCAGAGCAAAGCCGTGGAGCACGCGGGCAGTGGACAGCCCAGACGCGTCTGGGCTGTCCGCTGCCCGCGTGTTCCGCCGCTTTGCTTCCTCTCCCTGGTCTGCTGGAGACCAGGGAGAGGGCCCCGTTCATAACTGCGGATCCGACATAAGTCGGATCCGCGTAACTCGGGGACTGCCTGTATCCACACTGCAATTTTATAGCCCTGTAACCTGAGCCACATAAGCCCAAATCAGCATCCAGACTGCTATGGTTGTGCTGCAGGTCTTTTCATTACAGTATAGATGTATCTGTGGATACAAGATATCTAGACATACTATTTTAAAATATATACATTTGTTAGAAGTTGTTTAATATCTTTCTGAAACACTCATGAAATTGAAAGTGTTATCATTTGATATGACTACATCATCTGTTTTTCTCAAATACGCAACAGAAATATTTATTGTTCACTTCTGCCTTTTTTGCATTATTATAGGCAATTTACTATTTCCATCAAGTAATTGTCTCATAACAGTTTGTTAGTATTCTTTTTATTTCTAGTATGCTTTTTAAAAACTCCTTTTATTGTCCTCAAGTTTGTTGGCCTTTACACGCCTTATCAGTTTCCTATAATTCCTGTACACTGATCTATATTCATTACTATGACTTCCCCTCTCTTCCATTTATTTTTTTTAAGAGAGACCAAAAGAAAATAATGCCAAGACCAGGAACATAAATATTTGGTGGTTTATTAGGAACAATTTTAGAATGATGAAAAAAATTCTGTATCTGATCAGCTGGGAGGAAGAATTTAATCAGACCAAATTGCATGATAATTGGGAGTAGTTTAAGGACACTTTAATAAATTCCCATGAAGCTACAGTGTCTCAATTAAGAAAGATGTCCAAGCTGATTAAAAAAGGCTTGATTTACAAGGTAATTGAAGGCAGCTATAAAACAAGTTTATTATATTTAATATATATTGATTAAATTTGCCCCATTAAAGCACCAGCTACTAATATTACTCGTTTGGGCTTCTTTCATATTTATTATAAATGTGACCAAGTCAAAAGCACTTGTATCTAAGCTATTGTTTATTTTTTTGTTCTATAATAAAAGCATTCATTCATTTTTTATTCATGCTTATGATCAATTAATTTTTTTGTAAAGTTTCAGGCAGTGATCCCAACCTTGATTCAGTTATACACTCCATAGTAATAAGTAAATCTTAACTAGTACTGTACTTCTTTTCCATTCATTAAAAGACACCTTTCTTTGTTTTGGGGGAAAATAAATATTATCTTATCACTGGTCATGTTGTATCTACTTTGGCTATTCACGAGGTAGCAACCACTAGGATGATTCTGGACAATGTGTAGTAGTGACAGTGGTAGAACTGTTGATCTGTTGATAGGCTAAGAACAAGAAGATGCTATAAAAAAAGGAAAAAAATCCTCTTATTTTTCTTCTGAGCACAGTTCTACATTGTGTATGTGTGAGCGTGCATTTAACAGGGGATTCCATTGGCTCTCAAGAGTATATGTGTCTCAGATGGCATTGTACATATGCCATTCCCTGCAGATATTAGCTTTTGCTACTAGCTCTTTCTATCTAAATCTCACTAGTGTGAATAAAAAGGAATGTATCTGTCCCATAATGATAGTAATGAGCTATCAGAAATTTTATGGGCAAACATCTCTTGCAAAGATTACAGAGATTTTTAGAAATTAAGATGACTACCCTTGAAAAGTAACCTGGCTTCAGTTTGATATATAACTAAACCGTGCAGGTTAAACTATGTCAGGGGATTTTTGTTTGTTCCTTTTTTTTTCTTTTTCTGAGCTAAGAGGGCTTCTCTGGCTCAACTCTATGAACACAGAACAAGCTCTCACCTCTTGTTATCACACCACCCTTGAGAGGCCAGGAATTTAAATTTTATTAACAACACTTTAATGTGAAAGGTTGTATGTATAAATCTCAACAAAGGGAGTTCAAGTTGATTTCTCCTTTGACCTTAATTCACACTTTGTGACTGTCTTGGTGAGTAGGGGGATTTCATTATTTAAAGCTCCCCCATTAAAGACCAATTCTCCTTTCAATTACATCTGTGCTAATTCCACCGACAGCAGTGGCGTGTAAACAGAAGCTGACATTTGGTCCTTGGCAAGCCCGCTGATGGCAGAAGGGAATAAAGGAGGCAGTTGCCTTGGAGTACTGCGATGGAAAAGGGGCCAGGACTCCTAACCACCACCACTGTTGTGATTTAAAGGACCCTGGGCCCTTTAAATAGCCCCTGGAGCACTGTGCGGCCACTCCCAGCAGTGCTAAGGGCACAGGTATGTGCTGCGGTCCAGACAATGCTGAGAGAGAGCTGCCGCTGGCTCCACCCCTTCTGCCCAAGGCTCCACTCTTATTTTGCCCAAGGGTCTGGTCTAGCTGCTAGCTCCACTGGTCCCTGACATGGTTTCAAAATATAGTTCGGCACCGTTTTTTAATCACAGATTTTCTCACCACCAGCCTCAAATTCCAATCTCCTTGACTAATGTGTACATATGGATTCCTATGCATTTCTAGATGTAAAACTGGAGTGCACAGTCTCCACCAGACCTAGGTACTATGTATGCCCATTTATATAATGTAGTAGATTATAAATCTGTCTTGCTTTGTATTGCTCAGTCTTTTCTTGGCTATTTTTCTCAAGGCAAAATTGCTCAAAATGGTTGCCATGATATTTATTTCAAGATTGAATTACAGTTTACAGCTGAAAATATGAAAATTTGGGGATTGACAACAATGTGAAGGATTCTAAAACACACCACAATTTAAATGTCATGTTGACTTAATTGTCTACAATTTTACAATCTAGTACCTTCAAAGGAGTAACTCTATTAGAAGTTGACCTTATATCGCTCAGCAAATAAAAAAGATCATTGTTTTCCAACTGCAGCTTTAAAAACAATTGGGAATTTGAAATCCAAGAAGGGTTACAATGTTTTTGATTTTTTTTAATGAACAATTCGTCAAAGCTTATATGAATTTGTAAAATCTTTTTGTGCCACCCAATCTGTATTTAGTGTTCTCTAGAAATAAATAAATGTGCCATCAGAGTGTAGGTAACCAAATAGAATCCACCTGTTGTATTCTGGAATTCTATTCAGACAGCATAAAAGTTTGTACTGAGTGTCTGTGTGTGTACTGTTAAGCAGTCGTGTTGAAGCAGTACTGGCTCCAGCAGCCTGCTTAACACATCACAGCCATTCTCTGATCTCCACCAGTCTTAGCTACTACTTGGCTGGTGACCCCAACACACCTCCAGTATCAGATTTCCCCAAATTGTCTGCCCTGAAATGTCCAATACTTTTCTGGAACCATCAGAGAATTAATAAGGTTGGTAACTTGCTAAAAGCAAGAAAAGCATAGAATTGCTTTCATCGGAATTTCATTTCAATCTCGTTGGATCTGTTATATTGTTTGGAGTTAGAGTTTAGAAAGAAATCACTTGAAACACAGAGAGCTGGAAGTGTCAATTTATTCCATAACACAGAACTAATTAGAACAAGCCCAAACCATCTGGCCTGACCCCTAGTTACCTAACACAGTTACTATAACAACAAGATCTATGGCTACGTCTAGACTGCAGGCTTCTTTCGGAAGAAGCTTATCGGAAGAGATCTTCCAAAAAAACTTCTTCTGAAAGAGAGCATCCACACTGCCAAAGTGCATTGAAAAAGGGATCTGCTTTTTCGAAAGATAGCTTCCATGCTGAATGGACACTATCTCGCATATAAGCCATGATTACTATGGATGGAGTGGCCACCAGGGCACCTGTGCTTTTTCCTCTTTCCTCTTCTTTTGAAAGAATTCCCTCTTCCCTGTCCACATACGCCTTTTTCTGAAAGAGCTCTTTCTGAAAAAGGCTTCTTCCTCATAGAAAGAGGTTTACTAAAGTCAGAAAATCCCCTCTGTTCTTTCAATTTTCTTTCAAAAGAACACGATTGTAGCATGAATGTAAGTGAAGGTTTTTTTTCAAAAATGGCTGTTTTTTTCAGAAAAAACTCTGTAGTGTAGACATAGCCTTAATCTACAACAACCCAATACACAACGGCTGTGTCTACACTGGCCCCTTCTTCGGAATAGCCATGCTAATTTAGAACATTGGAATAGGGAAATGTGCGGGGGATTTAAATATCCCCCGTGGGATTTAAATAAACATGGCCGCCACTTTTTTTCCGGCTTGGGGAAAAGCCGGAAAAGAGCGTCCAGACTGGCACGATCCTCCGGAATAAAGCCCTATTCCAGAGGATCTCTTATTCCTACTTAAACCAAAGCTGTAGCTTTTTAAGTGTTAGCCACCAGACCAGCATATTTTACTGTTATTTACTGTTTACTGCTTTTAAACATTTTGTCTTTATTCCTAGTACTTTTATTTAATCTTGTTGGCTAACACTTAAAAAGCTACAGCTTTGGTTCAATTTCTCACATTTTTTTTCCAACTACAACTGACTTTCTCTCCATCAGGACCTTCAACAAAAGGACAAGGTGTTGGTTTCCCTTGGGCTATGTCTACACTGGCATGATCTTGCGCAAGAACTCTTTTGCAGAAGAGTTCTTGTGCAAAAACTCATCCAGAAGAGAGTGTCTACATTGGCAGGTGCCTTTGCGCAAGAGATGTGCTTTTGCGCAAGAACATCCATGCCAGTGTAGACACTCTCTTGCACAAGAAAGCTCTGATGACCATTTTAATCATAGGGCTTTCTTGTGCAAGAAATTCATGTTGCCTG
Organism: Pelodiscus sinensis; assembly: GCF_052426305.1. Taxonomy (NCBI): domain Eukaryota; kingdom Metazoa; phylum Chordata; order Testudines; family Trionychidae; genus Pelodiscus; species Pelodiscus sinensis. The sequence continues at coordinate 94,129,256 of NC_143053.1, forward strand.
TTTACACTTGCCTCTTTTGCAAGGACAATTGCTCAAAAGGACTTATTCCTGAGCTGGAACATCATAGTTCTTGCACAAGAAGCCCTGATTTCATACATTAGAACGTCAGTTTACTCTCACAAGAACTCGCGGCCAGTGTAGACAGGCAGCACGTTTTTGCGCAAAAGCGGCTGCTTTTGTGCAAGATCGCGCCAATGTAGACACAGCTTGTTGTACAAGGTAAAAGAAACCAAAGCAGGTTTCTTACTTATATTTCATTCCTAGAGACTTCAACCTTTTTGATAGAAAGACCTAGATTTCTGACCTTGCAAGAACTCTTTCCCTTTGTGTCTCATATCAGTGAGAGATACCAAGATGGCTTTGTCTTATTTGTCTCATTTCATGCACTTTTTTGTTGCGGGGCATTCAATAAACAGGATGAAGTGCATCACATGTTGTAATAGGCATGTATAGATCATGTGGATCTTGAAAGGTGTGTTGTGGAAGATATTGATCTTTGTAGCTATGGAGATAGGTTTACAGATTTTGCATTTATTGCTCTGGTGGGGCCACTTTGAGTTGCTCAGTCTTAGTCTATAGGAAGTTTGCTTCTGATTATGAGTTTGATAAGTTTGGGGAGTTGTTTGAAAACCAGAAGAGGAGGTTGGATAAAGATTTATTTCAAGATATGGTCCCATCAAGTTTGGGATATAACTGATGTAATAATACCCCATATGAATTCCAATGTGGGGTGATAGATGACAACCAGAAATGTGCAATCAGAGGGTTTTTATTGAAGCAGGTTCTCTAGGGTTATTTGGGTGGCTAATTGCATGATGCAAGCTTCTTCTCTGGTGAAGTGTTTTTGTTTGGTGAAGAGAGTTTTAAGTGTGTTAAAATGTGCATTTTGGATTATCATTCTCAGAGTATATTCTGTGGTATCTGAGTACCTGACTGTTGGTAACATATTACTTGGTGTGTTCGGGGTTGGTACCAGAGCCGTGAAAGTAAGCATGGTGATCCATGAGTTTCTTGTATATAATTGTCTCCAGGGCTATCTTGCTGAAGCTGATTGTGACGTGTCCAGGAAATTGATGCGAGTACAAGAATGTGCTAAACAGAGATTGATTGATGGGTGGTGGTTGTTGACATGATGGTAGAAATTCATGAGGTAGTTTACGTTGTCTGTCCAGAGTGTTTGAAATATCATTGAAGTATCTCAGATATATCATTGGTTTAACAGTGACTTTGTGTGGAATTTTTTCCTTGAGGTGGCCCATGAAGACATTGGCATGTTGGGGAGTCATCCTAGTGCTGAAGTTCCCATGGTTATACACATGCTTTTGAAAAGTTTTTCTTGTTGAATGTAAAATTATTGTGGTTGAGGATGAAATTAGTGAGTTTTGCCATTTGCTTGGGATGGACATGTGTGTGTTGCCCATTGTATTAGATATTTAAGGCAGGTAGCAATGCATCCTGCAATGCATTGGGTGCAGGAAATTTCACATTTTTGCTCTAATGAGCAATATGGCTCTTAGTTCCAGACATTCATAAGGAAAGTGATGTTCTCTAACCCAAAATGTCTTGAAAGACTGTTTCTCTTTCTGAATTAATAATATACGCATATATGCTCGAACATAAGCCCATCTGTTTAGAAGTTGACCCCCTCAAATGTACAGAGGAAAAATGGTAAAAAGTCACTGGTCCTAGAGTCACTGAATCTAGAATACAGATGTTCAATCCATGCTCCTCAGGGTCGGCATCAGCACGGAGGCTCTCAGCTGAGCTTTTAACACTTCCTGAGCTATAGGAAGTAACACGGGCTGAAGGATTTACTGGCTCCTGGGAAGTGTTAAAAGCTTATTGTTAAGTGTTATCAGTTAAGAGTGTTATTAGCTAGTGTCTCTGAAGACTCCAGAGCTAGCAAGTCCTTCAGCACGGGTGGCTTTGTGCAGCTTGGGAAGAACCTATTCATAAGCCAACCCCCATTCTTCACACGGGGATTTTTTTCCCAACAAACTGTTGTCATATGAATGATTATATCAGTATAGATACAGATATAGTCTGCCTTCTTTGCTCTGTCTTGCTACTGCCCAATTTGAAGGATGGAGGGAAGGATGATGGATAGTCAGACAAGCAGTCTGTTCTTCTGAAAATTTCTGCAGACTGAAAAGATAGAATTATAGATTATAACAATAATTTGTTTAACCAACAGCTTTCCTAAACAAACAATGTCACTGGTCATGTTCCTATAGGCAGGAAAAGCAAGTGCTTTATATCAAGTTGAACCTTCAGAGTAATAAGTGCCCCACAGAGCTAGGTGAAGAAACCATGTTTCCAAAATTACCTGCTAAATGAAAATAAAAACAAGTTGTACGAAAACTGAACATCTTTGACATTTTCAGAAAATTGAAAAGGCCAAAAAAGTTTGGTTTGGGTCAGTCAGTCAGTATGACAAAAATCACAGTGGTTTGTTTGGGTTTTGATAATTTTTAAATATTTTTTGTGTTAAATAAAATAAAGGACATTTTGAAAAGAAATTAACTTGAAGCAAGAAAATGAAATGTTTTTTCCAAAATGTTAAAATAAAGTTTACAATTTAATTTTATATTAAATTAACAATTCAAGAAGGCTGATATGAATTTGAAAAACCTGTTGATACTACCCACTATGCTTTTTTCCCCAAATAAAGTTTCATCTAAGGTTCCCATTTGTCTAGATTTTCCTAGTAAGAGATGTTTTCTTGAGCTTCCATTCTGTGTCTCAGTAGATTTTTCAAATAACAGGAATTGCCCAGGGTTTTTGCAGAACAGAAAAGCTGCAGCTGAAAAGAAGATCCCGATTGGTTCTCTTGCTGATTGGTCTCTCCCCTGCATTCTTAGCTGATTGGTCCATTCTCCTGAAAGCTGTAGCTGTCAGATCCCACCCACCGAGACTGCAGCTCCCAGTCCTGTCACAGAGACAGGAAGCAAACTGGACCCCCTCCTTCAGTGTACTCCAACCACAGGTACCTTCTTTAGCATCCCAACGGTACCCACTCTCCGGCTCTTTTTTACCCTCTCATTTTCTCACCCTCCTGGCAGTGACCTTTTTTTGGGAATCTGAAATATGGTAACGCTAGTTTCAGTTGAAAAATTATGCCCAGAGACAAGCAAAGGGAAGAGGCATAAGAGCTGAGGTGCATAGTCTTAGGAAGACCAGAAAGGAAGTGGAAAAGGTACATTTAGCTTAGCAACAATGACAGTGCCATCTTCACATAGTTTCTTTTTCATAGTAAAATGTTGTAACAGATAAGTAATAATCCCCTGACTTATTATTTCCCAAAATTCCCATCTCCCTGGAACTGTGAATAGCTTTGTTAAACTTTAACCCCATCTTCCTTCTTTTTGAGGTAGGTAATATAGTAGTAAAGGGTAAATGAGGAGCACATACATAACTGACACTAATCAAGGGACCATTTTCACTACAGTTTATATTTTAATAACTCTAGTAGATAAGCTTTTAGACGTTCAATGTCATCCAAGAGCTATCAACCATTATTTAACATGACATATGGAGTTGCCTTGAAAGAGCTTTAAACTGATTACTGTACAATACATTCACCATCGTGCCTATACTTTGAACATCACATTTAAAAAACCAGGTGGGATAAAAACAAACCATTTTTCAGCAAAATAGGATCTTGACTTTATTGCAAAAGCAGCTGACCTTATTACAATCTCCCTAGGAGTCCACAAATTTTTGAGCGCAAAGATTAGTTCACACACATCTCTTTCTCTCTTTGTTTGTTTTCTTAACACAATGAATGCTGCACTTTTCAAATGCCTAATTGTGACTTAAGAACCACTTATATTTCCTGCATCATTTCAACCCTGTAAGAAGAGTTCTAGATGACTGTGCTTAAAAACAAAGGAGCAGGGAGAAAACATTGATTTTACCATTTGCTATATTGGTTTTAATCATTATACTCAGTACTTGTCAAGTCATTTCAGCTTTCTCTGATGATTTATAGTAAATTCTGAAATACTTTCTATTTTACAACTTTTTATTGTATATTTTGCATTTGTTGTCTTTGTCATAGTAGTAGCAGTACTAGTAGTGAGGGAATGTGAAATTGGAATATTGTTTGTTTCTTAAGAGTTTATGTTCTCTCCTACTACTTATTCCTGACCATTAGCCATAGATAATGTTTTCTTTATGGTGTTATTCCCACTTCATCTATATGTAATATTGTAAATACAGCTATATCAAATTTTAGTTCACTTGCTAATGGATTCAGTGAAATATTTAACTGATCCAGTTTCCATACATGTTCATGGTCAAATGATCTTGAAATACAAAGTTAAACAAGAATAAATGTCAGTAGTTTTCCTCTAGCATGTCTTGAACTATTATATATATATATATCGTATTCCTCTTTTCTTAGAGGAGGCAAGGCATGATGGTCTAAACACTCAGCATCCCCACAACTTGATATGTTCGGTTAGGAAGAGATGGCAGGATCTCCTTTTCTGGGCAGGGCTACTCTTTCAGTCTGCAGAAATGTTCAGAAGAACAGACTGCTTGTCTGACTGTCCATCATCCTTCCCTCCATCTCTCAAACTGGGCAGTAGCAGGACAGAGCAAAGAAGGCAGACTATTACAGAGAGGCAATAATACAACATGTTTATTCTAATCAGTAATTTTTTCTTCTCTCCAGCTCTGTATATATGACCTGTATTGTTATGCAGATTATTTGTTGCTATCATTATAATTCTGTTCAGCAAAGCAATTGCTTGGTATCTTCTGCAAACTTTATAAACATACTCCCTATGCCATTATCTAAATCATTAATGAAGGTATTGAACAGAACCTGTTCCAAAACTGATCCCTGTGCAATCTCACTTATTATGCCCTTCCAGTGTGACTGTGAACCTTTGATAACTACTATCTGAGAATAGTTATACAACCAGTTATGCACCCACCTTTTAATAGCCGCATCGCTATTGTATTTCCTTAGTTTATTGATAAGAAGGCCATGCAAGACTGTATTAAATGCCTTACTAAAGTCCCGATATATCACATCTACTGCTTCCCCCTTATCCAGAAGGCTTCATATCCTATCAGAAAAAAATCCATGCTGTTACTTATTATCTTCCAAATGTTTGCAACTGGATGCCTTAATTTTTTCCCCTGTTCTATTCCCTGACACAGAAGTAAAGTTCAGTAGGTACCTGGCATGTCCTTATTTCACTTTTTATAGATGGGCACTATATGTGCCCTTTTCCAGCCTTGTGGAATCTCTTCCATCTTCCATGACTTCTCAAAGATAATAGCTAATGACTCCGATATCTTCTCAGTCAGCTCTGTGAATATTCGAAGATGCATTTTATCTGGTCCTGGTGGCTTGAAGACATCTAACTTCTGTAAATAATTTTTAACTTGCACTTTTCATATTTTAACTTCTGTACCTACCTCATTTTCTCCAGCATTCACTATGATAGGCTTCCCAATCACCACAACCTTCTTGGTAAAAACTGAAACAAAGTCATTAAGCACCCTTGCCATTTCCACATTTTCTGTTGTTTTTCCCTTTTCCCTTTGTAACAATTTCCTTGGTCTTCCTCTTGCTTCTAATATACTTGTAGACTGTTTTATGTTACTCTTTATGTCTCTAGTTAATTTGAATTCATTTTGTGCTTTGGCCTAATTTTGTCCCTACATATTTGAATGATTTGTTTATATTCATCCTTTGTAATTTGAACTAATTTTCATTTTTTTTTTTTTGCAGGACTCCTTTTTCATTTTTAGATCATTCAAAATCTTCTAGTTAAGAAAGGTGGTCTATTCCTAAACTTGTAATCTTTTCTTCATAGTGAAATAATTTTCTCTTGTGTCCTTAATCATGTCCTTTTGACAAACTGCCAAATGTCTTCAATTATTTTTCCTCTTAGTTTTGCTTCCCATGGGACCTTACCTACCAGTTGCCTAAGTTTTCTAAATTCTGCCTTCTTGAAATCTGTTGTCCTTATTTTGCTTTTCTCCTTCCTACAATTCCTTAGAATCATGAACTCTCTCCTTTTATGATCATTTTCACTTGAGCTGCCTTCCACTTTCAAATTCTCAAGCAATCCTCCTATTTGGTAAAATCAATCAAGAATGGCCTTCCCCGATAGCGTTCTCTACCCTCTGAAATACGAATGATTATCTCCAATACCTTACAAGAACTTGTTGGATTTTACTTTCCCAACCAATGTCTGGATAGTTGAAGTCTCTTCGCCACCAAGTCCTGTGCTTTGGATGGTTTTGTTAGTTGTTTATAAAAAGCATCATCCACCTCTTTTTCCTGGTTAGGTGGTCTCTTAAGCTATGTCTACACAGCAGTATTATTTTGGAATAACTGATGTTATTCCGAAATAATATAGTCTGCGTCTACACAGCAAGCAGTAATTTTGACATAATGTTGAAATATTTTCTATCTGGAGGACTGCCTTCTGTGACTCTTGTAACCTTCATTTTATGAGGAATAAGGGACGTCAGAGGAAGAGTGCTCTACCTCGCACTTCCTACTGTGTAAACAGCACCAAAAATCAAAATAAGATATTTCCACTGAAGCTATGCAGTTGATATAGCTCAAATTGCGTTGCTTATTTTGGCTTTAGCCCTGCTGTGTAGATGTGCCCTACTAGACTATGAAGGAATTAACAACAACTACTCCATGTCCCAGATGGGAGGTTAACAAGTGGTACTGTGTCTGCCATTATTCCTGAGAGGATCTCACACAGGGAACAACAACAGTAGGTTGAAACAATAGAGCTCAGGCCTTGGAAAAACCAGAACAAGTGGAATTGTCTCCTTCCCTTCCCCCCACCCACATCCACAGCAATAGCACTGATGTTCCAGTTTAGCCCCTCAGGCCCAAGTTACAGTGTGAGATTTAGGTTCATAAACCAGTTTGATCTTGCAATGCTGAGAGTAGTATTGTCAAAATATCTTTAAAAATAAAATTTGGGCCACAAGCCACATATGTAGCACAAAATTTCACTATGAAAAAAGGGATTCACCCAGACTCTAGCTATATAAGGCATTTCAAATATAAAGCACTTCCTTTGATATTTGACACCCAAGAAATCCAAGTATTTGTAATGATTTTGCTACATCTTCAAATTACACTGATGGGTTTGGTCCAAGAAACCACACAAAACCATGTAGGCAGTTTTTTTCCACCTATTGTTAATACACAAGTGCAAATAGAATACCTGTGGTCATAGGTAGAGACTAGGCTGATTAGTGATTAAGGAGACCATATGACATCTTGCAATTCACCCATCAAACCACTAAACTCTACTAGCAACTATTTTGCTTGAGTTAAAAAACCCCAGACATCTTGGTTTTGATGAAAAATTATCAGGCTTGAAAGAGACCTTGGGGCATTCATTTTGTGTGTGAACTTGAAAGCGGATGCTATGCTGCAAATATTTCTCACTATCTATTTGCAAATGGATTATGACTTCTGGTGAGGAATAAACACCAAGAGCAGAAAGCTACAGAAGGCTACTGTTTTTATGCAGATGTCCCTAGTAATAGAAACAAAGAAAAGAGCACGTGACAAAATTATTTCTAAATAACAGATTAGAAGACCTCAGCTGCTGTGATTTTTTTCATCAATTATAAACATTGGAAAGGCTTTCAGACAAAATATGTTTACAGTAGTGTGTTGTCTTTTTACCATCATTCACATTTTTCTCCACACTTGCAGCATAGTTGTACTCATTTATGTTTTTATTTTTATTTGTTTGGAAGACCTGGGATAGAACACTGGCATGAGTATATAAAATATAGTGCTTTGAGAAAAGTATGAAAGTTATATGAACTCAGTGTATTGAACCAGCCCAAATGGCAATAGATCTGCAGAGACACAAAGGGGTGAGGTAATATTTTTTTATTGGATCAACTGCGGTTGGTGAGAGACAGCTCATTGCAATTGAAAGCCATACGACACTTAATTGAATAATTTCATTTACTATAGCTAACAGTACAAAGAATACTACTGAATAAACATAAAGTTCTACCTAAATATGACAACAAGGAACATATAACATCTAGATAGTTTGAATATATTAAATTGATCATATACATTGCACTTTAAAGATTTATTTGTAAATTCTGTGTAATTTTAAAAAAGCTATTTCATACTCACAATCCATATTTATCAGTGCATTTTCTGTATTGATTATGCTGCCTTGAGGTTGCAAATACATCAAAACACTTTCTCTGGATTTATTTTTCGTATGCCATTAATTTGGTTGCCTTTCTAATGAAATCTACGAACACAATACTAAACATCAATAAGTTATTCAACTGAAAAATTTCCAAGGCTTATTTTATATGCTTAGAGGGTTTCTACATCTCTGACAAAGAGTGTGGGTAATTGAAAGTGAGTAGATGGCATGTTAAATGATTTAATGGTCTACTATGCTTAAAATGGTAATGGATTCCCAGGTTACTTCTACGTGTGTTTTTAGAAAATGATTGGTATCATCTGCATTTTCAGTATTAATTTTAAATAAGACTGAAAAGTATTAATAAAGAACCAAAAGCTAATTGACAGCCAACAGCCAGCAGCATTAGTTTTTCTGATTATCTTGGATTTAGTTCATACAAAATTATTATTTACTTTTGTTACATGCACTTTTTCCACACGTGAAGTAGCTGTTCGTAAGGTCAGTGCAGATTTTAATAATTATTAATTATAATCAGTTTAGTCTCCAATATATTGTACATGATGAGCTCAATATTTACCTACGAACTGATTGCATATTTCAAATATGAGTACAGAGTATTTCTCTGCTAAAACCACGGTGAAAAGCATAAGATCAAAAGTCAAGCAAATGTGTTAAGTGATGGGTAGCTTTTATTTTTTGAATAAATTTGTTGAAATAGTATAGACTTGGATCCTGGTCTACACTAGAGAGTTAGTTCAAAATAACCTCCCTTATTTCGAAATAACAGGTTTTCTAGTGTAGATGATCTGCTTATTATTTCAAAATAAGGAAGGATTATTTTGAAAGAACTCTTTGGTATAGAATAGGGCTAAGGTGCCATAGGACCTCTTGTAATTTTTTTCTAATGCTAATCACTTCCTCAACCTGTTAGTGCTGCTGAATTTTCTCTAATAATGGATCACCAGGAATCCTTGTAGTATGTGTTGATCCATCTTGTTCATTTTGGCCAGTTCAGTTTCATCTTCTGATAAGCTGCCAAAATGCTGGTGACTTGAGTATCAATTTTGAATAAATTCTTGGATTGCAGAATCACGCTCTGCTCTATTTTTTTTCATTATAAAGTCTGTTGGAAGCCCCCTAATACGTATGAATGAAAGGAGGACATAAGGGGTTACATTTGTTTCTTTCCTATTTCTTAAATTCCTAGATGGTTACATTCTTGACATCTTTTCCTAAGTGTATGGACAGTGTTCTTAAATAATTAAAAAACCCACTATTTTATATATTCAAAAATGAATTACTAGATAAGTTATATTACCTAAACTGCCAGATTTGCTAATTACCAATGGTTCCAAGATATAATATCTGTAGTAAATGTAAAGTATCCCAAGGACCAGAGGTGTTTTAGGCATCTCACTACCTCATTGGAGTCAATCAGGATGTATACTAGGGCAAGAAAGGTCAGTTTGGAATAAAGTATGAGACAGTCAAGTCACTCAAAAATATGGAATTGGGATGAAGAGACTACCTTGAATGCACTGAATATAGTAAGATATATAAAGCCAAACAAACCCTTTTCTTATTTAAATGTAAATATAATATAAACCATTTGTGGCTTCAATATATTCAGCAGTATCTAGCACGATATTGATTTTTATCCAAATATTCTTTTTATCAGTGTTAAGATTTAAATTTTTCAATCACTTTTTATCACAAAGAGAAAAAAAAAACACTCTGTGCTGAGATTGGCCCCTTTTCAAAGAATGTTGTATAATCCTCTTGATCTTTTGTGTGATTCTTTTCCTAGTGTTGTCATCAGCAGTCAAAGAAAAAAGAGAGCAGAATATTAGGGGAAGAATAGAGATGGGAAAATAATTTTTATGCATATCTTCATGTTATCCAAAATTATTTTTTTTTCATTTTAAGCACTTCAATTATATTGGGTTATTAGCAATGGAGAATTCAGTTTTTGATACATTTCAAAATATTGCATTTCAGCCAATGGCACTCACATAAGAAGATGCTATGTCTGTCATGAATTACCTGCCTTTTGCCAAATGACTAAAGTCCTAAATAATCTCATAAAAAGTCTCAGAGTGTAACTTTAGTTTGTAACTTTAAAAACAATGAGTTGTTCTTTGGCACTTTGAGACTAACAAAAAGATATAGAATCAAGAACTTTCCTGCGTAAAACACACTTAATCAGATGACTTGGAGTGGAAAGTATAAATCATAAAAATAAATACTGAATATAATCTTTTGGAAAATGATAAGACTTTATGAAGGCAGTAGTGTTCATAAAGTTTTTTAAAGTGAATAGTAGAGAAACCTATGTAATGCCCGTGTTTCAATTTGTGCCTTGAATACCCTATATTCTATATTTCTTAGACTTCTCATGTGTTTTTCTGAAAAGTCCACCAAAAGGAAGCAGGAGAAGACTACTTTTATATTGCATATTATGTAGGAGTAGGTTCTTTGCATGGGAGAAAAAATGCTTTTAACTTCAGATAATACATACTGGCCGTGTCTACACTGCACCCCTTTCCCGGAAAAGGGATGCAGATTAGACCAGTCGGAATTGCAAATCCGCGGGGGATTTAAATATCCCCCTCGGCATTTGCGTTTACATGGCTGCCGCTTTTTTCCGGCTTGGGGATTGAATAAGTTGAATAAGTAGGAATAAGATATCCTCCGGAAAAGGGCTTATTTTCCGGAGAATCGCGTCTAGACTGGCGCTTTTCTCCGGCTTATCCCCAAGCCGGAAAAAAGCGGCAGCCATGTAAACGCAAATGCCGAGGGGGATATTTAAATCCCCCGCGGATTTGCAATTCCGACTGGTCTAATCTGCATCCCTTTTCCGGGAAAGGGGTGCAGTGTAGACACGGCCACTGATTATAAGCATGAAATCCTCAGTGCCTAAATAGCAACTAATAAAATGTACTGCAGAAGTCTTGTGACAGAAGACCCTGTTAGCTGTAAAGGCTAAATCATGAAGTTATTTTTATTGAACCCTTAATTTGGTAAACACTCAATAACATTTATGGGAATTTTTTTGAGTAAACACTGTGTCAAATTTGAGTAAAAGCCTCAGAAGTTAGTTGACCCATTAATTATGCTCTGTCTGTATGTTTATTGAAAACATCGCCTAAATACCCTAATGCAATAAAAACATTGAAACAGAATTGACACTAAAGCCCCTACTTTGCAATTTGATTAATAGAATCTGACTGAAGCCAGTGAGGTTGTGTGTGGTGCTGGATCACAATGAAAACACCTGTGAGGTGGTTGCTACCCTCCTTATATAAACAGAGAAACTTTGAGTGACAAATTAAATGACCCTCTCAAGGCCACCTAGGGTACGTCTAGACAGTGGGGCTATTTTGGGATACTTCATTCCATGAGGGTTAAGGGATGTCTCGAAATAGCATATTATTTTGAAATTTGGTGCTGTGTAGATGTACCAAATTTCAAAATAACCTATTTCAAAATACAATTGAAATAAGATATGCAAATTGTGTAGTGCAAATTGTGTCTCTTATTTCAAGTTTAGGGTGCTGTGTAGACACACCTATAGAGATTTAGTGACTGAATTGGGATTAAAATGGCTCTGAAGATTATACTCTCCACCTACGTGAAATGGAATATATAAAAGTTGGTAGAGAGACAGCTTTTATTCACTGTCTTTGTGAACTTTAAATGTATACAGCGTACATTACAAAATATTGTACAAATGAATCTCTAAATAGCTGTAAGATATATAAGAAATAAAGTGAAAAAAGTCTGATATATAAAAACACACTCAGAAAGATGAGTATCTACAAGACATCCCAGCTTTAAAAATAAATCTACTGGGAAGAAAAGAGGAACAAAATGGGAGAGAATTAGCGCCTTTGGAACAATCTGCCCACAGTGGGAATTCTAGAATGAGGAATACAAGTCTTACCAACTATGTCAGTTTTATGTCATGTTGTGATAACATTTCATAAATACCCCTTGCTGACTGCATGCTCAAGTATTTACCCAATAATCAAATGACATCTTAGGAAGATAAATGAAATGCCTGTGACACAAATTGTGCTCTGAACAGGATCATTTACATTTTTTAAAAAAAATCTTATGTTGTGTCTGTGTAAGAAGCACAAAAATTGTTAATTAGTGCAGCTGCTTCAGTTAGTTAGCATCCTGACTAATCCAAGCTATTTGTGTCTTCTGATGTATGAATCTCACTGGGGGAAGTTTTAAAATTCTTGGCAAATATTTCACTTGGATTTGGAGCAAGTTCTCATGTGGAGGAGGACAGAGGGATTGGAGGAATAATAAATGTAGAATCTTCACTGTTCATTTGGATTGCTGCTTCCGGCACTTTCTAAAGCTCTGGAAGTATTGGAAGATATATTAGTTACATGTGATGTGTAATTATGTCCGTCCTTTCTGGTAAAAGAGAGTGGGGAAATTGTTAGAAATTCCTCTTAATGCTTACATGAAGGTTCCAGTTTCTGATTCAGTATTTAATAAATCCCTGCTCAAGGCAAAATCTCTGTCACCCCATTTTTGGGTATAAATGATTGAGACTGGTGATGAAATAGCTCCAGCAGTTTCTTGAGTTCTTAATCTCATAATTCCAGACACTTAAGTTTTGGATAGTGCTGCATCATTGAACGGGTGTTTATCTTCTGGCAATGGACAGAGAATAGGTATCCATGACAAATCTTTTTCCTTCCTTTTGCCTTGGAAATTATCAATTACAAACTGCTGCTGACATATCTGCAGACTACAGATGGGTCTATGGAGTCACTGTAGAGTGTGTATGCTTCGTATCTGATATATCTAGAACAATGGTGTTCAGCTTTTTCATTTGCAGACTTCTAAATTTCCTATGGAAGTGAAGACCTCTTCAGAAATCTATTGTCTGAAAGTAGATAATCTAAGCCCGTTTCATACTGGGGCCACTTGTAAAGGTACTGAGTTCACTACACTTACCAAGGGGGCACATCCTCAAACCATTTCCTTTTGCACTGGTTGCAGAGTATACTTTGCACGGAAGAACAATTAGCTAACCTTACCAAGACCAGAAGGAATCTTACTGAGAACACCTGTTTAACAGATCTGATTTCTGGAAATGATTAAAACAAGAGCTTTCACACTGAAGAACAAATATTCCAAACTGAAATAAACTGCACAGGAAAAAGGAATATGAGCTCCATGTGAATGGTCTCTACATCTACTGACATACTGTTATCAACAACAACAGAACAAACTTACCACTTTGCCATCAGTTCCAATGAGATGGCTGAGCTTGCTTCTTGGCACAAAACATGTGAGGGCTAGGTAGGGTAGGTGTCAGTAGCAGTCTTAGTTCTCCTTCAACATACATTTTGTTTGATATTTCATTTTTGTGGATACTAAGACTAAAAACACACTTTCACGTAAGAACGTGGTAATGAACATCATGAAGACTGTAATGGCCTTACCTGTCATATGAGAGTAATCCTTTTTTAAAAAAATCAGAATTGGGCTAGAGGTTCCTGTTTGAATTCAAATTTCGGTCCCTTGTCACCGGATAACTCAAATAATTGCTCTTCTTCTTTAGCTACTAAACAGGACCTAGAGTTGCAGGCTGCTAAACAGGATTATGTATCCACTCATTTTAATTGCAAATTTCAGAAAAATACTGATGAAACTGAGATTTGAGTGCCACCAGCCATTCCTTTATTTCTCTTTTCACATCACTGTCCAGTGTCAACTCATTTTCAGCCAAAAAGCTGTCAAGAGTTTCAACTGTGTCAAAGTTGTTTTCTCTTATTCAAGGTTCTCAGAGTTGAAGCCTCTTGATGAAAGCCTCAGTTTTGTCAAATGTGTTGAAAGCCATTACTTTCTTTCCCCTCAGTCCTAAGTTGAGGTTATTCAGGCATGAAAATATATCAGAAAGGGAAGCAAGATGACACAATAGTTTAAAGGGATGGTCACGCAAAAAGTTGACATTTCTGAAGGCAGTTTGAAAAAATGCACAAGTACTTTGCCTCTTTACAGCCAGCACACTTCAATATAAAGAAATTCATGTTTGCTCCCCATTTCACTATGCAGAGTTGAAAACACATATTTCAGTGATTCAGCTTTGATCAAATGAACTATTTTCACAGTCATATGTATGACTACATACAACTTACCCAAACTCTCACCAAACTGGTAGTAATTTAACCATTAGCTATACCAAGCTATTAGCAACGGTAAACTTTTGTCTCACCACACTTATTAACAAGAAGTCAAAAACGCAATCTCCTCAGACACTCTAGCACTTATTTCACAACCCAGACACTGGGTTCAAGATAAGTATCTATTGAAAACCTTTTATAAACATGGAAAATGATTCTTCTGATCCCAAGAGATTAGGAACATAGTCAGGTCAATATGTAACTTGGATCTTTCCCAACAATCACATTATTGCCAGTCCTGTAGTAACGAAAATATAAAATTTTATTCCTAAGAGAAAAGAGGAAAGTTAAATTGAGTAAGGAAATTGTGTAAATGCAAATGATTGCAATGTTCTTATATCAAGTTTGTAGCAGACACGGGATAAATTGCTAGTTTGCAAAAGTCTCTCTGGAAATTACCTGGACAGCTTGGCAGTCATCGGTGCTTGTTCAGGACTTACTTGTTAGGTAACCAGTCCATAGAAATGAGTAGGAAATGAAGACAAAATGGAGGTGTTCCCAGGGTCTTTTATATCGTCACCCCTCTAATCAGAATTTGACTGTCTCAAACAAAACACAGAGCATAGTTTGTGGAAAAGTATAGGCACAAGATGGAATCCAGAATCACATGCTTGCAGATTCAAGAAAGAAAGTCATTGACCCCTTGGAAGCTAAGGTGTCTACAAGAAGAGCCATCTGGGTAGACTTTTCTAGCTGCAAAGCAAACTATGAGCTGCTCTTGATTCAAGCTGCAAGCTGGTTTATAATGTCTTCAGACATTTTATTAATTTAGCATGCAACAATGTTGTCTGAGAGAGGTATTCAATCAAGTTGCTTGACTGCTTTTTCACTCATCATTGCTGTCACATCTTTCACTGAAGTTAGCAACAGGTTTTTCTGTGACCTCTGTGTGAGGTTTTCCAGCCTTAGTAATTCTCTGGTTCTCGTGAAAAGATGTTTCAAGCACTTTCATATTCACACTGAAGACAGAATGGACAATTTTCTTTCCTATTTCAATTCACCACGTTTCTGCTCAAAGAAATCAATATTTTTCTTCTTTAAACTGAGAGTGCTTTGTTTCAAGGTGGTGACAAAGATTGGCTGATTCCAGACCCTCATTAGAGAGAACTTTATAACACAGGACATGAAGAGATCATTGATCATCTGCTGACCTGGTCCAAGTGAAGCCCACCTGAATATAATTTGGGTTATCTCATCTACTTTATTTCTCAGGTTCAATAACTGTTGAAATGTTCCCTTTGTCATTTCTTACCGGTTATAAGAGCTGCATCACCACTTTCATTTTTTCTTTGCTCAGCACTTGTTAAATTGTTGAATGATGAAGCTTTCTCCACCTTACAATTTTATTAAGGTTTCACTCTGCCCATCTTAAGCCACAGTTCCTTTTTCATGTTCAAAATGCAAAAGAACAGCATAACATTTGAACTGAAAACTGACTGTACAGATTTAAACTATAAATATTTCACACCCTTATCACAGCATTTGATTCAGTGTAAGAAAGGGCGCTAACCTGTAGATTTCTGAGGTAATGACAACACGTCCAGGTTTTGAGCTGTGGGTAAGGGTATTCACACACTTTCATCAGAAAAAAAAGGAATGTTTTTTCTGAGAGTTGAAACTTTATTTTCATAGTCACCTTTTGCAGATCTCCTACACATCATCTGTGGACACTAAGGGTATGTCTAGACTACATGGCTCCATCGACGGAGCCATGTAGATGAGTTTACTAGACATAGAGAAATGAAGGGGCGATTTAAATAATCGCTGCTTCATTTACATCAAAATGGCCGCACTGTGCCGATCAGCTGTTTGGCGGCACAGCATAGTAGTCTGGATGCGCCTCAGTCGACAAGGGAAGTCTTTGTCAACCACCTCGGTATGCCTCGTGAAATGAGGTTTACTGGAGCGGTCAACAAAGGCTTCCCTTGTTGACCGTGGCGCGTCCAGACTACCGTGCTGTGCCACCAAACAGCTGATCGGCACAGCGCGGCAGCCCCTCTTTGCCCCCCCCCCCCACCAGGGTCTCTGACAATCTGACTTGGGGAAAATTCCTTCTTGACCCTCAATATGGTGATAAGTTAGACCACGAGCATGTGGCCAAGATTTACCGTCCAGACACCTGGGAAAGAATTCTATGTAATTAATCAGAGTCCTTCCCACCAGGTGTCCTTTCCCCAGCCATTGGAAATATTTTCTACTAGCAATGACAGATTTTCTACATGCCATTCATTGTACATAGTCTTATACCATATACTGCATAAACTTATCAAGCTCAGTCTCGAAGCCAGTTAAGTTCTTAGACCTCAAAAGTCCCATTCGATGATAAGATGAATGACTGTGTCCTCATCTTTCAGGCAGGGTATAGCCTCCTCCATTCTCTTCCCTCCTGCAATCTATGCTTCTCCCTCCAATTTCCATGAAACTTGCTACAAAAAGGTACTTCATTTAATGAATAACATTGATCTTACTTCCCATAAATGATAAAATCGTGCACAAATAGCCCAACTGGTTATAGACCACAAAATTTGGAAGACCCTAGACAGGTTCATCTATATAGGTTTCTTTCTCCTCTATTTTCTTCTTCAAAAGAACTATTGCTTCTTCATTTTTTTATTTTGAAAAAAGCAACCCTGTCTATATGAATGCACCTCACGTTGGTGGGGAACAATGAACTATGTATTACACACTCAGTGCTCTGCCTCTGAGTATTATACTCAACAACTAAGGGGCCCTTATCTCCAGGCCCTGCTCTAGTTCACAGACTCACAACTCTGCAGAAGTGTGAGCACAATATTTTGCTTGCATACTGTGCTATGTATGTCTGTAGTCAGAGATTTTCAGAACCCATGGGAAGCAAAACAGCTAAACTTATTCACCATCTGCTGGTAGAGCCAAGCTGTTCTGTGGAATGTCTTGTAAAGCCCACCCGGGGCACATCTACACAGCAGGGCAAAAGTCAAATTAAGCTATGCAACTTCAGCTACGCCAATTGCGTAGCTGAAGTTGAAATAGCTTAATTTGGCTTTTGGTGCAATCTACACAGCAGGAAGTTGAAGAAAGAATACTCTTCCTTTGACTTCCCTTATTCCTTGTGAAATGAGGGTTACAGGAGAGGGTGTAAGTAATCCTCCAGCTTGTCATTATTTTGGAATAATGGCTTGCAGTGTAGACATGCTCTAATGTCAGTTATTCTGAAATAACGCTGCTGTGTCAACATACTCATGTAGAGCTATTTCCAGAGTTTCCCTCTTGGTACTTACGTTGAGGCAGCAGAGTTCAGCCAGGACATTATTCCAACTAATGCTAACAATGGATTGAGAATTGCAGGGCAAGTAGCCTGCTATTTGCTCAGTTGCTTTCTTGCTTACAGAGAAATGACAGTCTGCCTCTTGGAGTTACAGCTTCTCATTTTAGCAAGATGTACTGCAGCCCTTAGCTGAAACAAATTTCTCCGTTGTGGAGAGGAAGGACAGTCTCATGGCCAAAGCACTGGCCTGATAATAAATAGATCTGGGTAGTATAGCAAGCTCTACCAAAGATATTGCATGTGGCCTTAGACAAGTCACTTAACAGCTATTTGCCTGAGTTTCCCCATCTGTTTAATATGGATGATACGTCCTTACTTAGTGGGTGATTGTGAGAACAAGCTGTTTGTGAGATTTTCTGAGCCTCTACTCCTTAAGGCTATCCAGAAATCTAAAAATAATATTGAGTAAGAAGAATTATGTGCATTGTCTTGTGGCATCTGCATATGACTAGTGCAGTTTTGAACTTTTTTTGAATGGCTTTTGAATACACTTTGTCAAGCCATTCCCATCTGATAATCCCCTGAACTTATATCACATACATCCATTATCTTTTTTTCAGGTATATGCATATATGTGGATTCCCACAGCTCAATGTATTTTGTGAATTAATTCCTGGCTTTTCAGGCTATCTGCATGGTCACATTTCTGCCCTGGATTTGAACAAGTGTGATTTTGTACTCTCATCGATAAAGTATAATATTTCAGTTCCTTAATTTTTTTAACATCCGGACTGTCTTTAAAAATAATAAGTTATTGGATCTCTACCCTGAATAAGCCTCATAAAAATGGTAGCGGTGTTCATGCTTTTAATGTTAATGGGATATTATAGATTTGTCCATGAAGTACTGATTTTATGTTCATGTGTTATATGTATGTTTATCATGTCCTCACACTTATATATGACCCCGTACAGACCATTTTCTAGCAAAACATTTATTAATTTCCAGTTTTCTGTAGTAATTTTTTCATACAGATATGTTGTAACTAGCAAAAAACACAGTTGACCTAGTAGCTCAATAATTTAACTTCAGTGAACAGGGCCTTTAATTATATTCTAGTGCTGCTGTATGCATGGCACCGTAAAACTACTGAAGAGAAGAGTAAGCAATTGAATAGTAATTTAAGTATAAATTTATTAAATCAATTAGATTTACAGAAGTTATTCTGCAGAAACATAGTACTGCAATTTTGGGTACATCAAGTATATAAAATCTAAAGTAGTTGCTTGCAAGGGCGGTATGGCTTCTAATGGGAATTTGTCTTGGTTAAAATAGTAAAAATGATTGATTCCACTTGTCTTGGAAAGCTTATTTTGTAAGTTATTCTTTCCCTAATAGCACCTCTGAGGTAGGCCATATCGTTTTAGTTTGTCTGGGAATCTCTGGACTTAATAAAGGGTTTAATAAACTGGTAAGAATTTATAACATCAGTTCAAATGGATCAGTTTTTCTTCTCACAAGACAAGCAATACTATATTACATGGATCAAAAAGTGATATTTTGTATTATTAGATTTCACATATATGTTACACTTACTTTTCCATCTTTATGAACATCAACTGCAAAGGTAATATTTGAAAAGTAAATCAGTATGAGTTTGCACAAAGGATGGTTTCATATGCCATATAGCAACTAAAGGAAAGGAGAGTTAATAGCATAACAAGGAACAGGTTGAAGTGCTTTAATAGCTATTTTACTATAGTCTCTGGAAATATAACATTACTTCTGCATTTATCATTTGCCAAGGTGGGAGGGAAGTCACTAGGCTGTTCAGAAAGGAACAGAACAAATCACCAAAATAGCTCAATGTTTTATTCAAATAAGCAGGATCTGATCAAGTTAACCTTAAGGTACACTGGAATAGGTGCAGTAGTACTGGATACACAGTAGTTAATTTTATTCACAGAGGCACTCAAGGGGGTCTACAAATACTTGTACAGGCTGACCTCATATAATAAAAGCTTTGTTATCTGGAATGTTGGGGGAGTAAGGCAGTATTAGTTAATCAAATATACCAGTGAACTAAGAGTTATACTTAGCACTGGAATTCCCATTTTCAAAGATTTAGAATACAATAAAATGAATGCAGTATAAAATAGTATACAGGTACTCACCTATCTAGTAGTAGTACTGCACTGCAGAGTGGTTGGCTTCTTGAAGCACTTAGGTGTATATAGGTAAAGCTTTATATATAGTAGGTTATCTTACGACACTTCATATCACTATAAGCAGCACGTGGCCTACACCCAGCTCACTAAAAATACGTATACCACTAAAACTATATTGAACATAATTTAAGGTACTTCAAAATCTTGCAATGCTTCAGGATCATCATTATCAACAGCAGTTATCACTGTAGATGTAGAAGGTGTAGGAGATTGCTCTGAATCTGTAATGACCATATGACACAACCTGGAAACTTTTTTTTAAATAAATGCCTTACATCAGCTTGCTTACTAGTTTTCTTCCTCCTTTGCATAAAAGGTAGAATGCAGAATGTGCAATTGCATAACCTTCTGGGCAGTATACCAGTCCTGGTTACTAGACTGAAGATTTATATTGGAGATATCAGAAATTCTGGTTAATAGAACTTCCTAGTTGGTAAAGTGCAAGATAATACAGCTTTTACCATAATACCTTTTTGAAGATTCAGAGAAATTAAAAAGGGTTTGTACAGTCTATAAAAAAGGAAATAAGTCATAGCATACTTCCCATTGGCTTTTTAGAACTGGAGGGACCCCTTTATAGAAACAAAATCTAGTCTTAAAGCATTTCTGTTTATAGTAGAAATTAGGGCTGTCAAGCAATTACACATTAACTGTGATTAATCAACACTGCTAAACAATAATAGAATACTATTTAAATATTTTGGATATTTTTTACATTTTCAAATATATTGATTTCAATTACAACACAGAACACAAAGAGTAAAGGGCTCACTTTACATTTTTTTACAAATATTTACACTGTAAAACCCAAAAGTAATAGCATTTTTCAATTCACCTAATACAAGTCTGATTAATTTCGGGGGGTTAATCTCATGAGTTAACTGCAATTAATCCACTGCTCTATTAGAAATATGCTGAAAACCAGATCGCCACTTATTTTAGACTTCCTGGTATAATTTTCTCTTTGAGGCATTAGAGAAGCTCATAAAAATGTAAACACAAATACCAGCTATGTCCATGTTCTTGCATATTCTGAATTCACCCCCTAATTAAAACTGATGGAGAGAATTTCA
This sequence comes from Pelodiscus sinensis, assembly GCF_052426305.1. NCBI lineage: Eukaryota > Metazoa > Chordata > Testudines > Trionychidae > Pelodiscus > Pelodiscus sinensis. The sequence goes on from NC_143053.1 coordinate 94,150,199, forward strand.
AACAATGGCATTTATCTTCATTGTCATAAATTGCTCAGACAACTAATTTCATTTTGAAATTATTTAAATTCTGGGGGAAAGCTGAGGTGAGGCATATGTGAATGCACACAGTTGGTTTCATCAAGCTAAAACAAAATCTTTCTTTTATATGATATCTAGCTTAGAGTAGATAAAGAAAACGGAGTGGAGTTTATTTCTGTACTGCATTTGATATGCTTCAACAAGTTACTGTCACTGGGGAAATTAGGGTGATCTAAATGAGAACTGATCACTACAAATGTGCATTAAAAATGCACAGAGTAGGACTGTTAATTATAAACTGCGGAGAAATGTTGATGTCCTGCTTGAATTTCTCTCTAGTTGTCACAGGTTAATACTAAGATGGATCAATGTGATTGGTTTTTGGCACCTGGGCTTAGGCACATTTAAGAAAGTTCAAAAGAAAACCAAATTTATTCCAATAGAACTGGGCATGTTCTTTGAGGTAGAGAAATATATGTTTAATGGGATGCCATGATATAACTGACTGTTTCTTCTAAAGGGAATTTTATTGCCTTGTTTGAATTTTTTGCCACTTTTGGCAAAACACACATTTTGCTTTTTTCTTAGTGTGTGAATTTGTTAAATGCTGCTCTCTCTGTATTCTACTATTCTTTGCTTGAAGGCAAGATTAGTGTGATCTTGGAACCCAATTTATTTAACTTCTTTGATGTACTCTTGTTTTGCATTCCTTTTACATGCTTCTTTTTGAGCCATGGTTCAACTAAATGCCAAATAGGTAAATTGGCTTATAGTGTCCATAGTCACTGTACTTTAATCAACTTCTTACCATGTCAGAATAACTTTTTTTGCTTATGTTCCCTATTAAATGCAGCTGAAGGATAACAAAGCTACGAGTATGTAGCAATCAAGCTGGACCCCGGTTACAGAAATATAGTTTTACAGTCATTGTCATACCATGTATTATAATTTGTGTGAACTCAGGTTCACTCTGAAAAATAGCCCAGTCAGACTGATTATAAATGTAGATGGTGCTTCTTCAGTTATAAGGGGGAAAAATTCCTCAAAAGATTTTTTTTTAAAAAAACCCAACCCCCAACAATTATTTCTCAAGTAGCCTTTTTTTGTCAGAGGTATTCAACCTCTGCTCATAGCCTTTCCTTTTTTTTCTGTTTCCATTCTTAATACTACAACTGTACTCCTGTCAGATGTTTTTATGCCAACTTTATTCACCAACCCAGTGCCAAATGCTAAAGTTAGGTGCTTTCATGTTCAAAAATTAAAATAATTTCTTGTGCAAAAATAAACTTGATGTCCACCTCTTTGGTCTTGTGAAAGTAATACAGTGCATTCCAAAACATACTGAAAGAAAAATGATTTTATAAGTCACCTTTATTTATGAAAGAGTACCCCAGCATCGGAGGGGGGCCAACAGACTTGCCTGGTCCCTGGCAAGTTAGGGAGGGCCAGCTCCATGTTCTCGGAAGGGATGGAACCTCAGACAGATGGAGTTAAGTATGGTGGCCAGCCCTCAGTGCTGCACAAACCATACCATGTCCTCCCCACCAGCCCTAAGGCCAACCGGAGCATGCTGCCTGGGTTCCAGTGGTGATTTAAAGCAGGGCTCTGGTAGCTGCTTCTACTGCTGCCACGGTAATAGGAGCAGCCAGGAGCCCCAGGCCCTTTTGAATTTCTGGGATCCAGAGCAGCTGCTCCCTTGCTTCCCCTGTTGGCTGCCTACTGTAAAGCTGGAGGCCTGAGCTTGGTCCAAAGTTAGCCAGAGTGGACCAAGTAATTGGGGTATCATGGAGATCAGTGGTGGTTTTAGGGCATATTGCAGGTGGGCTGTGGAGCCCTATTTCTGAGAAAGGGGAGAAGACTGGGAGTCAGTGCCCAGGAAATGTGCAAGAGAGGCTAAGTGAGGAACCAATTGGTTGAGGCTATAGAAGTTTGACACAAATGAGGGGATACAATACAGAGCAATCTTAGCGGGTGGGCAGGAGTGCGCACTTGCTAGGGTGTCTCGTGCACAACCTGGGGTGGAGAGGCTTTGTCTGAGCTATAGGGGAAAGAAAACCTTTCTACCCCCTTTTTTCATTAATGGATGTTAAAATAAAATAATCCAGTATGGACACAAAATCCTATTCAACTCCATGATAACTCCAAACTCCTGTTCCCCACAGAGGCCCTATCAAAAAGAAAGGGTAATATCAGGGATGAAGAATAAGCAGCCTGCAGGCCAAATGCAGTTTGCCAGGGTTAGCCCCTAGCAGAACACTGGACACTTTATTTACCTACGTGTCCACAAGTATGGCCATTTGTAGCTCCTATTGACTGCAGTTTGCTGTTCCTGGCCAGAAAGTGCCACGGGCTGGGCTACGTGCAGCTGGCTGATTCAGGATTGCAGTGGATAGTGTCAGGAAAGAACCTGTTCAAGCAAGAGCACCCTCATTCTCAGCCACTGAGATTGGTGTTTGGATCCTCCAGTGTTTCTTGTGATGACTCAAGATCTTATAACATTTACGAAACCTACTAAAATATCCCTATCCTTGCAAAGGCAGAAAAGTATTTGAGACAGTCAGCATCTTCACTCACTTTAAGTGTAAGTCTGCAGAACAAGACTGATTATTTTAAACCACTGTAGCCAATACCTGAATTATACCATTTTAGATAGTGAGAATTAGTTTTCACATTTTTGGGAAAGGAAACAGAAAAATAAAAGTTTTGTGAGCAATGGAAAGACAGTAGTTTTTTAAAATCATTACCTGACATTGTATCTGTTAATATTAAGGATTTATTGGAAGAAATATAGTTAAAACAACAAGAACCTTTATTTGATCATTACCTCCTTTTGTTGGATTCTAGTCACCAGCTATTTGGCCTTTTATGTGCACATCAGACTTTAGATGACTTTGAGTTACATCTGCACTCAAAGTTAGAAAAAAGTAATTTTAGTATTTAAGGTAAAACAGAAACACCAAACAGAAACAGCAACTTATGGTATGTGACACTAAAGGACTCCTAGTAATCAACTGTAGTATTCATGCCCTGAAAGCAGAGACGTTATGTGGGGCTCTGGAATATTAGTCACCAATCTCAGAAATGGTATGTTTTAAGAAAGACTATGACATCTCAATATAAGGCTCTTAGACTCCTGCTGTCAGTGTTAGAAGACTCATACATGAAAGAGAGGCCTTTTCATCTCTGGTGACACAGTGAGTCTGAATGAGGCAGACTAATCTGGCATGTATTTACTAGCATCTTGGGAAGAAAATTACAAGGAAGCGATTCAGAATGGAAGTGATGTGATCTGACTGGACAAAGAACATGAAGTTAACAGCATGCTTTTTAAGGGAGGGGAAAGAGCTATAATAGTAAGCTATCAAGAGAAAAGACATTACTTGTTAACTACATGATCAGTCAACTGATACTGGTTTTATGCATGTGGAGAACAATTAGTTCATAGGGGGCATGTTCACCTATTACCATTGTCATTTGCATACTAATAATTTAAAACTTAGGCACATCATTATGTTGACCTAAACTACATCAGTAAACAGCTGCTGCAGTTATGACACTGCTTGTGAGTCTGACTACTCAGCTCCTTGTGTCAGTGATGTGCTTCCTCACCAAGAGTATGTCTATCAATGCAGAGTGCTGTGTGCCATGGGTAGGTATCCCCTTGTGCAACTCATCACCATCCAGTGTAGGGTGTTTGGGGAAATTCTTGCAGAAACAAGCCATACAGGGATGACAGGGACCATTGGGTCAACTTTCCATAATTCAGTCTCTTCAACACATCTAGATTTCATAATTTGGGTGCCTTCTTTTCAAAATCCCCACAAATCCACGCTTCTCTCCTTGCTGCTTACCATCTCCAACAGAAGCATGAAGCCTGCAAAATTCTGCACCATTATCAAGTGTGTTGCAAGCACAGGGTACATAATTCTGCCATATTTGCAAAGATGTAAGAGAAGCTGTGAGAAACATGATGATTTTCTGGAGGCTTGATTGCTGTGGAAAGAAAGAAACAATTTAAGGTTGCTAGTGGCATAAACAGACCACTTGCGGTGATGGATCACCAGTTCTGGCCCTGCAAAACAAGCATGGACTGGTGGGATCGCATTGTCATGCAGGTTTGGGATGAAGAGTAGTGGGTGTAGAGCTTTCAGATATGCAAGGCCACATTCCTGAATCGGTATAACAGTTTTGTCCCGGCATTCCAACACAGGGTCACCCAAATGAGAGCCTCATGGACAGTTGTGAAGTGAATGGTTATTGAACTGCGGAAACTTGTAACACCCGATTGCTATGAGTTAGTTTAGGAATCTGTTCTGAATTGGGAAATTCATGGCAGTAGCTGTTGGCATGGAACCATATGGGGTCATTGCCTCCTGTTATGCAGGACTGTAAGTTTTAGCAATGTACTGGATGTAGTGGATAGTTTTGTAGCAATGGATTTCCACACTGAGATAGGGTGATTGATGGCCAGCATGCACCTATTTTGGCACACAATCGCCTTGTCCCTGACTTTCATGGCCTCCATACGTCTCAAAAGACGGTGGGATGCAGCATTAAACTGGTCACTTTTTGTAATGTTTTGTGTGACTCAATAGACCAATGCAAGAAAGGCATGTTCGGCTGCAGTAGGTACAGCTCCATGCTGTAGTGCTGTTAGTTGTTATCATCCATTCTTTCCTCTTCATTCTTTTCTTGTTCTGGTTTTCTGCAAAAGTCTTGTCGTAGTGCTTTTGTCCTTGGCGGAGGTGTTGACGCCAGGTATTTCTATCCATTGCCAGGTTTTCCTAACTATCAATGTCTATCTGAAACTTTACCAAAGCAGCTTTGCAGTAGTCCTTGAAATGGAGTTTAGGGCATCCTTTTGGTCTTGTTTCCTCTGGCAGTTCTCTGTACAAAATGTTCTTTGGGATGCGGTTATCATCCATTCTCTTTATGTGACCCAGCCACCGTAGCCTTCTGTTATGCAGAATGGCTCCCATGCTTGACATTCCAGCTCTTTCTAATACTTTCTCATTCGGGACTTTATCTTGCCATTTGATGTTCAAAATTTTGCATAAGCAACGGAGATGGGAAGAGCTAAGTTGTTTTTCTTGGCTTGCATAGATGGTCCATGTTTCTGATCCATAGAGAAGAACGCTCAGCGCACATGCTTGGTAGATAAGTATCTTTGTTCTAATTGTGAGCTTTGAGTTTGCCCATGCACGTTTTGTTAGTCAACTGAAAGTAGTAGCTGCCTTTCCAATATTAATGTTAATTTCTGCATCTAATGACAAGTTGCTAGTTATGGTTGAACCTAAGTAGCAGAACTTCAGAACTATTTCCAGAAGGTTGTTATTTAGCATAATACATGGTGGAGTCGTGTTACCTTATGCAAGGACCACAGTTTTCTTAATGCTGATGGTAAAAGTAAATTTTTGACAAGTTCTTTACATTTGGGCCGTAAGATCCTGGAGTTGTGTTTCGTTATGAGCTACAATAGCATCAGCATCATCAGCGAAGAGCAGTTCTCTGATAAGCACTTTCTTTCTCTTGCTTTTTGCCCTCAGTCTAGCTAGATTGAAAAGTGATCTGTCAGATCTTGTATGGATGTAGATGCCGCTATGTGAGTTCTTGAATGCACAGCTTAGGAGGACTGAGAAGAATATTCCAAACAGGGTTGGGGTAAGAACACAGCCCTGCTTTACTCCTATGTTCACCTGAAAGCTATCGGATGTATATCCATCAAACTGGATAGTAGCTCTCATACCCTCGTGAAAAGCTATGATCGGCCTCAAAAGTTTAAGTGGGCAGCCTATTCTTTCAAGTAGAAAGTAAAGTCTTTGTTGACTAACAGTGTCGAATGCCTTTGTGAGGTCCACAAAAGAGATACAAAGTAGCATGTTTTGCTCAAGGCATTTCTCCTGTAGTTGATGAAGGGAGATGATCATGTTGATGGTCAATCTTCCTGTATGAAAACCACACCATGACTCTGGATATATGCAATTAGCCAACAGTTGGAGGCATCTTAAGATGACTTTTGCAAAACTTTACCTGCGATGCAAAGGAGATATATGCCATGATAGTTGTTACAATCTCCCTTGTCTCCTTAGTTCTTATATAAGGTGACAATATCTGCATCTTTCATATCTTGTGGTATTTCCCCTTTCATTCAGCACTTCAGAAGGAGGTCATAAAGAGGGGGAATGAGACTGTCTTTGTTGTGCTTGAATACCTCAGCAGGAATGCAATCTGTTCCTGGTGCTTTTCTGCTTGACAGTGCATCTATAGCATCTATCAGTTTCTGCTTGCTTGGAACGGCATCAAGTTCTTGCATTTGTTCCATAGTGGGAATGAAGTCTTCGGTTTCTGACATGATGTTTCATTCCTCTGAATACAGCTCTGAATAATGCTCAATCCATCTGGCCATTTGCTTGCTCTTATCTGTAATTGAGATACCCTCCTTAGTTTTTAGGGGAGCAATCTTAGTAAAGTTGGGACCTAAAACTTTCCTAAGGCCTTCATATATGGCTCTTGAATTTCCTGTATTGGAGTCAACCTGGACATTACTGCAAATATCTATCCAGTACTGATTTATGCAGTGCCTGATCTCTTTCTGGAGCAGTGCCTGATCTCTCTGCCTTTTGCATGCTGTAGTTTGGCCTTCTCACTGTCAGATGGATTCTTGATGTATTCAAGATATGCTTCCTTCTTCTGCTTTATCAGGGGCATCCATCTGTCAGTGTTTTCCTCAAGCCCCCTTTTTTGCAAAGGCTTTGGCAAAGTCTTCGGCTACGTCTAAACTGGCATGATTTTCCAGAAATGCTTTAAACGGAAAAGTTTTCTGTTAAAAGCATTTTCCGAAAAATGCGGCTAGATTGGCAGGACGCTTTTCCACAAAAGCATCTGTGGCCAATCTAGATGCGCTTTTCCGCAAAAAAGCCCCGATCGCCATTTTCGCGATCGGGGCTTTTTTGTGGAAAACAAATCTCTGCTCTCTACACTGGCCCTTTTGCACAAAAGTTTTTCGGAAAAAGACTTTTGCCCAAACGGGAGCAGCATAGTATTTCCGCAAAAGCACTGACAATCTTACATGAGATCATCAGTGCATTTGCGGAAATTCAAGCGGCCAGTGTAGACAGCTGGCAAGTTTTTCCGCAAAAGCAGATGATTTTGCAGAAAAAATTGCCAGTCTAGACACATCCTTCATGTTTAGCACTATTTCTTGTTTTCACACAATTAATTTTTGGCTTTTTGTTCAGTGTGGTTCAATAGAATTTTTTCACTTTTCATTTTGTTTTATTGACCATGAGGGAATGGTCCATGTCACAGTCAGCACCATGATAGGTATGTGTGGACTTTACACAGTTTAAGTCCTTTCTTCACACTAGGACAAAATCCAGTTGATGCCAGCAGCCTGACCATGGGTGGCACCAAGAAACTTTGTGGTATTCTTTTCCCTGACTACATCACCAAAAAGGGCTACTTTTCTATGGTTATGCAAGCATTGGTGGATCACCAGGAACCTGTTACTGATATCAGTGTGCACTGATCAGGGAAAATGCGTGACACATGCATCCTTAAGAACACAAGACTATTCAGAAAGCTACAAACAGGGACTTTCTTTCCTGACCATTGGATTACCATTAGAATAGTGATTACCATTAGAATAGTGATCCTGAGTGATTTATCAGTTGTTTGCTGAATTTGAGCAGCCAGACACAAGGATTAGTTGAAGAGCCCAATGCAAGCTACACAGCTAAGGGAGTCTTTGAAAGACCATTTTAATCAGGAGCCAATGTAGTGTGTGTTGCTCCAGTGTGGTCTATCTGGCCCTACTTTTTTTGCAATGTGGCATGATTCCTGTAGCGATTGCTGTGCATGTAGGAATATTACATCGTCAATGCACTTATTAATATGGTTTCTGAGTAGTATTATGAATTGCATGACACAGTGCAGTAGCAGGCAGTTGGTCACGTTTAGACCTGCTTAGCACCAGGCAGCATATGGTGTGAAATAATAAAGATTAATTTTGTTCCAAAAATAGAGCTTTATTCTGTAACATGAATCAGGTAATTAAAAACATTTAAAACTTAATACATAAGGGAACAGAACTTATGAACAGGAAAAACAGTCATTTCGATTTCAGGAACATGGACACCAACCATGGCTTTCACAAGTCAGTGTAGGTGGAGCTGTTACTGTCTATAATGTTTCCATGGCTGGAGTGGTAAGGGTAGTGCACCAACCCCAATACCATATGGAATGTAGACGGGAAATAGAGAGGCACCTATATTAAGTTTTCCAAAGGCTGCAGAGGGAGACAAACATGGGTTTATTCAATCTGCAGGTTCACCACAATCTGCAAAATCTCTGTTTGATGTTTGGAAAGCACAAGCAACCTCAGCTGCACACCCCTCTACTTTTCCTTCACTTTTCCCCTCACCCTTCTGTCCTTCCCCAAGCTGTTTATAAGGGAAGCCCTGTGCTCATTATCTGCAGCATGCACTTACATGAATTCCTGAAACATATTACCCCAAGTCCTCTTCTTTTTCCTCATTACCGGGCTCAGGCATTCTGCAGGTGTGGAGGAGAAGAGCCTGACAGCCAGTGTCAGTAACATGTAGAAGTACCATTGTTAGTTTATTCACCACAAAAATCAAAACTGAAAATGCTGAACTCACTCCACTTGCTCCCCCGAAGTGGTAAGCATTAACTTCTTACTTCTGCTGGAGACTGATTAAGCAAGACACCAATAACTAGCTCTGGTAAGTATGGCCCTCTTGTGGTTCAGAAAGTGAGACTAGCTTGTTTGCCTGATTCTAGTTGTATAATATTGAAGTTGTAATGTGATTGCATACTGGCACCATTTTCCATAGATGATGATCATTTTAGCTGACATCTCACTCTTGTGGATCACTGAGAAAGAGAGAGCATAGCTATTGTCATCCAATGCCCCGCGTACCCCTATGCTCCTAGTCTGTGTACTGCTGAAGTACTGTGTACTGCCTGTTGAAGTGGCATGAGAAGGTGTCCTACTACTGCAAAAGAAATAAGGCAGCCCTCCCCAGAAACCTTTTGCAGAGGAATACAAAGTACCTTCCTGAAAGTTTCAGTGAGAACTCTACAGAGGATTCGTGGAACATCCTAGTGCTCAAATTGCTCTGACTCTTAACAGGGCTTGAGAAGCAGAGAGTAACTCTTTCTGGTTGTTCCACTACTACTTCTACAACAAATAAAATGAGTAAATCAAAACATGCGTCCTGCTACTTTTGGAAGAGGGGTGCTATCCCTGTAATTTCATAGTAAACAGCATATTTACCAGAGCTTCCTTCCCCTTCACTGAATTCACCTGCCTCAAATGCTGTGACTAGGTGGACTGTAGTGGTGACTAAAATGTTCCTAGCTTGCTGCACATCTGAATCCTCTAGTTGCCTGTCTGATTCTCCTCCTCTTCTTCCTTGATCACCTCTTCCTCTTTGTCATTTATAGTAGGGACCTGTGATTCAGGCTTATCAGAAATAGCCTTGGTGCCTTTGGGGGATGGTGGTAGGGTCTCTACTGAGGACAGCATGCAGCTCTTTGTAAAAGAGGCAGGTCTGTGGCTCACCGCTGGATTGATTGTTGGCTTCCCTGATCCTCTTGTATGCCTGCTGCAGCTTCTTGGCTTTCATGCAGCCCTGCTGTTGGTCCCTATTGTAGCCCTTCTCCTACATCCCACAAGCAGTCTGCTCAGAGCTGTCCACATTTCTACAGCTGGCTCAGCACTGTGCCTGCATAGCCTCTTCTCTCCACAAACTCATGAGGACCAAAATCTCCTGCCTACTCCAGATTTGCAGTGTGTACCTGGCATGATCAGCTAGTTACCGGTGCTTGTCAACTGAGTGATCAGAAAAAGGAATTTCAAAAAGTTACTGGGCTTTAAGAAGGGTAGAGGCTTCCTGTCTACCTGACCAATTGTGAATTCACAATTGTGACTAGCAAGGTCAGCGTGGGGCAATATGGGACAGCTGCAGGAGGACAGTAATGGATGACATAAGTAACACAGTGATTACACTCTCACTGCATTGACCTAAGTGCATGGACCGTGACACCATGCCATTCAGTAAGGTGGTGTAATTAAATCTGTGTAGCATTGCAATTACATCAGCAGGAGCCAAATTTAAGTGAAGACACATCCACAGCGGGGTTGGTGTAAGTTGCTTTATGTCCACCTAATTGTGCAGTGTATACTAGGCCTTGCTCTTAAAGAAATAAATTGGGAACCAAGGAGGTAGGAAAGTACAGTGGTTGAAGCAGCTGTTAGTACTTGAAGACTTTTAAAATATTGTAAATGCTAATTACATTGAAATGTTCATAGGACTTCTTATTTTCTGTTTTTAACCAATAAACATTACCTCCAATAAGAAAAGGAAAGGAAAAAGAAAAATAATGTACTGGTGTTTATCTATCAAATACCAGAAAAATACTGAAAATGCTTACTTGCATATAAGGGCTTGTCTATAGGGATCAATACTGCAAACCGTGGGAGTATGCTGATACGTTGCACAGTAATTGTTCCATATAGACCCTGTTAGTGTGCACCAAAGGTCACCTAGTGCACTTTAACATAGCACTGTTTGGGACATTGAAGCACACTAGGGAACATTACAAAAAGATTACTTATTCCAATATATACATTTCCTCATTACTTTTCATGTTAAAAGAAACCTCAAAAAGCCCTGATTAGCCCCCAAAATGAACTAAATATAAAAAAACAAAGTCCTAAATGTTCAATACAGAGGACGCTCAAATAAATGCCAACTAGTGGTCCCAAATTTCAGATGACAATTCAAATTCTTTCAGATGTATTCAAGCTGCAAAATACTTCTACTTAAATTATAAGGTGTTCAGGTTAGAATCTCCCTTTCTCTTGTGTTTGTATTATGCCTAACATAACAGAGCTGGGCACTAGCACAATACAAAATAAGGAATAATAAAAATAATTTGTTTATAATCAAGTTTCTTATTGCATGAAAGGTAGTTCTTATACACAGTGCTGCTGTCAAATGTAAAACACTTCGTTTTGACTAAACTATTTTTAGTTGCATCCACCTGCTCCTGCTTTGATTTTCACACACTTAAGATTTCTGACCTGTAATTGTAATTTTAGTACAGAAGACAGAGGTTAACAAATTATGAAAGTATGTATTTGATTTAATAGGGATCAAGAGAAAACAGATATGAACAGATTTGGTATTTTACTTTTTAATTTGTTCCTGAAACAGAAGAACTTTATTTTAATATTTGTTTCATCTGCCTTGAAATGGGAACTGCAAGGGCCTTGATAAATAGTTTGGAAGCTTCACCAGTTTAACTGTAACAACCTCTGTCTTTTGATAAAATGTCATGTAATTTTCCACAGCAATTGTCCTCAGACAGTCACAGATAGCCTTGACATTTCTCACAGTTCTGTACTGAAGGGACTATTTTATTCCTCAGTGGTGGGACATTACAGTCACAATGCTGTGATAAAAGACCCAGGGCCAGATTCTCAGCTTATGTACATTTTTATAGCTCCACTGATGTCAGTGGTGATATAAAGGCAATTTACACCATCTGAGGATCTGCCCTACCTATATTTTTTTGTAAAGTGAAGTGAATAGGTCCCTCTGCTTTTAAGTTCACCTAAAAATGTAAAATGGTTCTTGTTGGAATAAACATACAGGAAGCTTCCTTTTAAGAAGATTTTTAAGCTGTTTCAGTCTCCAGATGTGTTTTAGTGTCTGAATAGTATTGTCTTTCTTTAAAAGGCACTCATTGATCTACAGCATGCTCACCACAAGCTAAACAAGCAGCATCATGATAAAGTGGCGGAATTGATGCATGCAAACAAGAGAATGGAACAACATGAGGCTGAGGTTAAGAAGCTGAGAATTCGGGTGGAAGACCTAAAAAGAGAACTAAACCAGGCAGAGGATAAGGTATTTAAACTTTCAATTTGTTAAAGAATCTGTCATCACAGTTTACTCACATATTCAAGGGTAATACTGCTAATGCATTTATATATTATAGTGTTATGTGTTTATTATGGTCCTAGGACTGCAATCTTTGACATTAGACATGGAATTTGATCTCTTTTTGTCCATTACCTTACTACCATAAGATTATTTCTTAAGATTTCATATGTCTCTATAATACTAATAGCTCCCCCCCAATTATGTTTCTACTGAATATGCATAGGCAGTAATAGGACAATTTGGACAAAACACACACAGGTGTGTGTGCGTGTATGTTTATATAATATATAAATATAAGAAGACATCATTAACCAACTAATTTTTCAATATTCCTATGAATCCAAATAATTCTAAATCACAACAGCACAAAATTATGCTGCTCTTGCCCACCACCACCTTCTGGATACAAACACCAGCTTAATCCTTTTCATTATTCATTACCCTTAGACATCTTAGATTATTTTACATTTAAGACCATTGCTGATGGATAATTGTATGTAAACTGTAAAATTACAATTTGAGGAGCTGTTAATTAGACACCAGCACCCCCCCCAAAAATAAACAAACAAAAAAAAACCCCAACAACCACCACATGTGCTTTTCTCCATGTCCTGATTACCTTTCAATTGAAAAAAAAAGTTTAACAACATTTTTATTCTGAAAATAATTTTCCCGCCAGCCTGAGAAAGAGGATCCCTTACCTGAGAAGTGACGATTATAATTGGTTTATGTGACAGAGGTATCTCGTACTGCTGAAATGACATCATTTCCCTGCTCACATTGGGTACATTGATGCTGAAATAAAAGCAGCTAGCCTGGGTCATCTGACTGGGCCTCATGGGGCTTGAGCTGCAGGCTATACAATTGCAGTAATGGTGTTCAGGCTTGACCCTGGGCGCTAAGACTCTGCAAGTGTGGAGAGTCTATGCTCCAGTCTAAGCCTGAATGTTTACATTGCAATTTTTAGATCTGCAGCCTGAGACCTGTGAGCTTCAGTTAGCTGACTTCAAGACTTCCTGTTGTGTTTTTTTTCCCACCAAGTAGATGTGCTCATTATCCCTTCTGCAGTGTCTTCTATGATGTGGCAAAATGAAACTTCATCTACCTTAGGAAGCAGGAAAGGAAATCCTCTTTTTGCACCCATGTGTTATAGTGGTACTTCCTGAAGGCCACTTCCGAACATTAAGTAGTAGAGTTTCCTATTTCTTCCATGTAGCAGCCTTTCTAGATAATCTTGCTATAAAAAGAGAGAGAGGGCCTGGATTTTCAGAACTGACTGGTGATTTGGGGTGAACTAATGTTTAGATGCTTAGCTTGAGACACCTAGAAAAAATAATTTGATGGTAGTTGAAAATGAGGTAATAATACCTTTGGCATAGCAAGTGCCAGGCAAGTATATATAAGATTCCCCAATACACAACTTTGTGTGTGTACCTCAGTCCTGACTTACTGTATCCCTCTTTACAACATAATAAAGTGCTTCTCCGTTCCTAAGCAAACATTACCAATTCTTCAGAAATTTGTGCTAGTTTTTTTTATTTGGGCAGAAACTTAGAACTAGAGTGAAATTGAATATTTTAAGTTTTATTTATAATCTCAGAGTATTTGGGAACATGTTTGAATAATTAAAATTTATTTTTTAAAATAAGCAGTTTTTTATCTAGTGGGTTAGATTAAATCTTATTGTTGTGGGTCTCACTGCTACCTTTAATTTTGGAGGAATGGAAAGAAGTTACTGACGTAACAGTCTTCATCCTCAAAATGAGCACAATATTCAACCCCAAGAAAAGCATAGGGAGGAGGGCTCTAGGGCCAGCACTGAGAAAAAGAGGCTTAGGCTGTGAGCAAAGAAATGATGTGCAACTATTTGGTTTCTCAGGGAAACAAAACTTTGAAATTCCTTGTAAATTATCAAGATTGCATCTAAGAAAATATCTCACTCTATCATCAGTTTCTTCTCTTAACTGATACAACCATCAATATCCCACATTTGGTTAACTGCTCAGGTCCAAAAGGATAGCATCATTTTTGTCTAATTCAATACAGAACGGGTTATTTTCTCTTAGATAGATTTCAGCTGTTTTGCATCACAGCTAAAATGTGGTAACTTTGGTACTATAGCAAAGAATGAGTAAAATTCTCACAGGGTCTGATAAGGATCCAGAAAGTTATGAAAACACACAGGGGCCTATTAAATACAATCCTCTGAGATTTACATGTTACATTTGTAAATGAACCTGACTAATTTAGCTATAGGATTAAATTTTGAAGCCTTTGTAAAATGTTGCCTGATAGCACAATCCCTGTCATGCTGTGACGTCTGCTTGATCATTCAGTTCCTCCTCAGTAGTTTTGTATTTAAAATGGAAAATGTAAAAGCTGAAAATTGTAAAAATAAGATCTATTCACAAAACCGATTTCTATATCTTAACTGTGTGTATTTCTGGTAGTACCCATAGTGTTCTATGTGCCGGTCAAACAGGGAAAAAGGCACGGTGTCTATCCTGGAGAGCTATCAGTTTGAAATACAAGAGACAGATGAAGGGCTGGGGAAGTATGGAACAAAAAGAAATGAATCAGGATGATGATTAGGCAAATTTGTATTCAATATTTGGAAGTTGTGTGTGTGTGTGTGTTTGTGTGTATATGTTTTAAGACATGCAGAATTGGACTCTTAGTTTACTACTTTGCTTTTGTTTTTTGTAGCCATTCTGGAGCCCATCATAGACATATTGGGAGAGGGGGGCAAAAGGAAAAACAAAGCTGGTAAACCAGAGTCCAAGAAAATATTTTGATACACAGAAAATCCTGTTAGGGACTGTATATTCAGAAATATGGTAATGACACATGAAAACTTTCACTCATGAGCTCAGTCAATACTAGAAACTAGAAACTTAGACATCACTGCCAACTTAGACATCACAGAGCAGTCAGCTGATTATTTGAAATTAATTTTGAGCCCCGTTCCTATTAGGGTATAACAATCACATACTCCTAATTAAAACTAATTAGTGCTCCTATTAGAAGTCACAACAGAATAATTAATAAGGAAAACAAAACTACTTCACTTTTTACTTTAAAAATGGCCTCTCAAAGCATACAGGTTAATGCTGCCTGAGGGGATACTTGCACTGCAACCACAAATCTTAAACCTGTTCTTTGAAGGAATGGGATATTTCTACTCCCTTTGTGTCAGTCCATCACCCAGATCACCATTACAACACACATAGTACTTATACTTTATAATTAGGAGCTACAGTTAGTTTTCTCCAGGGTCTACACAACAGCAGAAAGTCATATTAAAGATACACACTTCAGCTATGTTAATTATGTAGCTGGAGTCGATGTATCTTAAATCACATTTCCGTGCCGTCCACACAGTGGGAGGGTGATGGGAGCAAACACTCCTCTCGGCTTCTCTTAATCCTCATACGGAGCAAGAGTACTGGCACCAATGGGGATACCCTCTGAGTTTGATTTAGTGGGTCTTTACTAGAGCAAACCCCAACGTCGATCTTCTACATAGTGCAGACATACCCTTAGGCTGTGTCTACATTGCACGCTTCTTGCGCAAGAACAGCTGTTCTTGCACAAAAACTTGCTGGCTGTCTACACTGCACACATGTTCTTGTGCAAGTAAATTTACAGTATAGCGTCGGAAGACAGGGCTTCTTCAGGAATAGTTAGTCCTCTCCCCATGAGGAATAAGCCCTCTTGCGCAAGAGCTCTTCCACAAGTGGGCAGTGTAGACAGGCAACATGAATTTCTTGCGCAAGAAGTCCCCATGGTTAAAATATCCATCAGAGCTTTCTTGCGCAAGAGAGCGTCCACACTGCCATGGATGCTCTTGCGCAAAAGCACATAACAGTGTGGACACGCTCTTGTGGAAGATTTTTTGCACAAGAACTCTTCCGTAAAACAGCTCTTGCACAAGAAGCCTGCAGTGTAGACGTAGCCTTAATGTCTTGAGAGCTATTCTTCATGAACTACTGATAGTGTGATAAATGTAAATGTAATATTTTTACAACTATGAAGTGTCTTCTTGTATAAGAAGAAAATAATGGTATTTGCTGTATTTTAGAGAAGTTATCAGGTTTCCAGTCACTTGTATTTTCTCTTCTAATGCAGTAGCTTAACTAAGATTTAGCAAAAGCATGAAGATTTTCTTCTTATTTAAGCGCTGTCTGAGGAAGATTATATTAGCATTTAGGTTTCTCCTTTTATTCCTAACACTAAGATTTAGTTTAATACACTGTTGCATTCAGCATTTGAAAGAACTGTATTTGTGACACAATAGGCAGAATGTCTTCAACCAACCTCAAAAATAATGTGGTGTTTTCTGTGCTCCATTGGAAGGAAATTATCATTTTATTCAGGGTGAAATGTTCAACCTGATTATTTCTGTTCTTAAGCCCACATAAAAATGGAAAATTCTTATTCTTTCTGACTGCTAGGGTTTTTTTTATATTTTATGATTTACATTATTTTTTGCTGATGCACTTAGTTCATTTATAGCTGAAGCCTATTGTAACAGATTTTGAAAGCATATCTGAAAACATACTAGATATTACATTTAAGGCTCCAAACATTTGATTCATATTAACGCAGCAACCTGAGTTACTGCCAAATTTACTCATTATTTTTCTCGTTATGTAATACTTAGGATGTTTTCTTAAACCAATAGGAAAAGAAAAAGATAATGTGTATACAGAGCTGATTATAAAATCTACTGGTTTGCCTGAAATAAGAGGTATTTTGTTTCTATAGTTTTGTTGGAGATCTTCAGTAGAAAAACAAATACAAGCTTGTGTGGTTGTAGACAAACATTATTTAACGTCACTATGTGAAATTCTGTCTGAATTTAGCATCTAGAACATAGGTGGGCAATAAGCATCTAGATGCATCTGTGGGCCGGAGGCAGTTGGACACGGTTGGCATCTGGCAGGCCAGCAGACACTTTATTTATCTGCACATCCACAGGTATAGCTGCTTGCAGCTCCTTTGGCAACGGATCACCATTCCTGCCCAATGGGAGCTGCAGGAAGTGGTGTCCCAGTCCGCACCACTTCCCGCAGCTCGCATAGGCTGGAAACAGCAATACACAGCCAATGAGAGCTTCAGATGGCCATACCTGTGGATGCTCAGGTAAATAAGGCACCCAGCAGCCCACCAGAGACTAACCCTGATGATATGTGTCTGGCCTGTGGGCTGCTTAGTGCCCACTCCTGACCTAGAACATAGGCATGCGCAGCACATTTCATTAGGGTGTGCACCCAAAGAATTTTTTTAAAATGTACTTTGACCCCTGTTAGCCACACCCATGACCCTTGTTAACCATGCCCCCTGACTCCCATTGGCCACACCTCTGGAGGTAACACACTGGGGGGCAAGATGGCACATAATCAGAAGTAAAAGGTATCATGTGACCTCCCCCTCTAAGGACTTTTCCCACCATCCTCCTACCAACAGGGATTAATTTGGCCCTCACCAAACCCCCCTCATGCAACTATCCTGCAATTGCATTAACCCAATCTGTGTGACATGAACTTGGGGGCAGAGAGGCTGGGGGAAGTGTTCCCTCAGTTTCCTCCCATGAGCAGAATGAATTGTGTGTTGTGCACCAGTACTGAGTTTATGCTTGTTTGGATGTGCCACTGTGGCACCCAAGTTATTAATAAATAGCTCATAAACCTTTACCTTTTCCCTCTGCTGCCATGTCTCCTCCCCTTGCTCCATCAGCTCCCCTGTTCCTGCTGCCCCCCAACCCCTAATCCTCCTCTTCTGTCCTGACTTCTGCCTGTCTCACTTCCCTCAGCCCTCCTGAGACCTGCCCCCCTCCACCAGCCCTTCTCTCCCCCCTGTGCCCACTCCTCCAGTAGCCCCACTCTGATCATGTGAGCTACCCCTCCTCATCCCCTCTCTTAATACCTCCCTCTACACACCTGCCCTGCCTTTCTCCTCTGGTACTTGTCCCTCCCCTGCAGGTGTCTGCCCTTCTGCTTCACCCTCAGAATCCCTAGGCACCTGCATCTTCCCTTAGCCCTGCACCCTGATGGTGCTTCCCCCTTCCCTCACTGCCCCTGCCCCCTTTTTCCCTGGTGCCCACCCCCTCACCACCCTCTGCCCCCATTCCCCTCATGCCCGTGCCTTCACACATGCCTTGCTCCATCCCTGCCTTCCTCGTGTCCACCCCTTCTTTCAAGCCTTCTCCAAGCACCTCTCCCTTTCCCCGCTAACCCCTAATGCCTTTACCCTCTCCTCTCCCAGCATCACCCTGTCCCCCCTCCCACTGACATCTCCCCTCCTGCCCTTTCCCTCATTGTCTGCACTTGGCCCCCCTGGCTTTTGTCTCTCCTGCACCCTGCCCCTTGGTGTCTTCCCCTTTCTTCTCCTGACCTGCCTCATCCTCTCAGCACAAGCCCCTTCCTCTCCCACCCCTTCTTCTTTCCCCCTTCCCCTCCCGTCCGCTCCCTTACCTTACCTTACCTTACCTTACCTTACCTTACCTTCGGCTTCTGCCTTCCTATTTGCAGGGCTGGAGTTGGAGCCGGCCCAAGCTACGGGCTGGCCGGGCCTTAGCCCGGGGCGCCTCAGGGGCACCACTCCGTGCTGTCGGGCTGGGCTGGGGTGCTTCCGGGTGCCTCAAGGGTGCCATGCCTTGCTGCCGGGCCGGGCAGGGGTGCTCCCGGGTGCTTCAGGGGCGCCTTGCAGTGCTGCCAGGCCGGGCGCTCCCAGACACCTCAAAGGCACTGCGCCGTGCTGCCGGGCTGGGCCGGGGCGTTCCCGGTTGCTATGCCGTGCCGTGCCGTGCTGCCGTGCCGGGCGGGGGCACCCCCAAACGCCTCAGGGGTGCTTTGCAGTGCTGCCGTGCTGGGCAGGGGTGTTCCCGGGCACCTCAGGGCTGCCGCGCCGTGCTGCCGGGCTGTGTGGGGCCCAGATCGCAAAAATGGCTCGGGCTAGCCAGCCACTGGCACACCCTGTGCGCATGCCAATGACCTAGAACAATGGATACTGGCCTGAGGCTGGTGTTCAATGCCATAATACAAATAAGTAATATTACTTTGTTTCTCTTAATACAATTACTAGGAATTCTGATGGTTGTGACATTCTGATATATACTTTTTCAGTTCTTGTGGATTTTGTTGTTAACAATTTAAAATATTCTTTTATAACAAAGAAAAGTAGATAAGGGTTACAGAATATGATGAGTAAATCTGGCAGCAGTTTCAAACAGTTCTAGTGTAGGCACTCCCTGAGTTATAAACATTCATTCATCCATCCATCCATCCATACCTACAAGAGGCACAGGTGGTGATGAGAAGCACAAATGCTGGCTCATGAACTACAGAAGAGCAGGGGATGGTTGTGCAGTCAGTGGCTGGAGAGAAGTGGCGCTTTGAAGGGGAAACGCTGCTTCTTTCCAGCTGCCAGATGTATGACTGCCCTCTTTTGCTTCTCCACAGTCTTCCACCCCATGCTTGGCTGTTCATTGCCCCCTATTGAGTGGGGTCTGGGTGTAGGAGGGCTGGCTGGGGATGGGGCTGGATGCAGGAGATTGTGCAGCCAGGGGATGCCCAGAAGACCCCTTCTGAATCTCCACCTACCTCCTAATCCTCCCCTAATTAAGCTTGCCTTTCCTCAAGCACAAACATTTAAGGTTAAATAAAAATCTATTTCAACCCTTTTTCCTTGCAAATAGATGGTATTTCAGCTATACTGTGGGTTAAATAGGCTTTTGTGGGCTAGCTTGAGACGCTAACTACCATTTATAATATTATTTCTATGGGAAAATGTGTTCCAAGTTCCAAACAACTAACTTACAAATGAACATTTGGAACACGCCCCTTTCATAAGTTGAGGACTTCCTGTATACATTATCTACCAGGTTTGTTTGAGATAAAAGGAATTTTTATCAGAAGGTTCAATACACATAAACTAACCTCTTATGGTAAGTCTAGGTGTATCCCGAAATAGCTACCCTGCATTTTTTAAATACACCCATTATTTTGAAATATTTTTTGAAATTACAGGTATGCTATTTTGGCATCCCTGTAACCCTCATTCCACGAGGACTAAGGGATGTGTCAAAATAGCACGTTATCTTGAAATTTGGTGCTGTATAGATGAGCCACATTTCAAAATAAGCTATTTTGAAATACAAATGAAATAAGATACACAATTTGCATATCTTATTTTGAGTTTAGGGTACTATGTAGACACACCCTTAAAGATATTTTTTGTCTGAGGTAAAGAGAGATTACTATTATTGGTAGAATGAGCTTGAACAAATATTTGTTCCTGCTTAAAAATATATTTAAGGTACTGTTGCATGTGCATTGAACAATATGTAAGAAATAATACCTTGTATTTATTGATAATTCCTGTATGCAAAACAATCCTTGTAGATTATGTAAACTAAAACTCATTGGAAAATGAAGCGATTTCCATGAAAAATCTTGAATTTTTGGCAAAACCCAAAAACACATAATTTGATTTAGGAGAGTTGTGAGACTAATTTTATTAATATATAAGACATACTGAAATACTCGGGGGATGAGGACATAAAAAAATATAGTTTTCAGTTTTGAAACAACTTTTCATTTTGAAATTTGAATTAATGTAAATAATTGAAAAAATCAAGATGCAACATTTCAAAACTACTTTCAGTTGTTTTTACAATATTTATGGTCCTTTCCTCTTTAAGAATATACAATATCATAGTTTTGCCAACAGGCATGAACTAGTTTTGTTTTGCAGTCCTATAGCCTGATAACTTTCCTTTTAGCATGATGATTAGTGAATCTAAATAGGATTGGTTCTGATAAAGCATTTCAAAATTGGGATGCACATCTGACTCAAGGGATCCTCTCTTTTTGTTATTTTCAGACATTGCATATCCCAGTAGACCTTGGTTAGTGGCTTGTCACTAGTGAAAATAAATTTTCAAGGCATGCATGGAGACCAGAGTCCCTTCCATAGGTAACTAGCCTTATGGGCAGACTCAGAACTCACTTCTTGCCCCACTTCTTTTTTAAATCTGCTGTTGCTTTCTATTTTTCTTATGAGTTGAAGCAGAGAATTGGGAACCCCAGTTCCTGCTGTAAACCCTCATTCCCTATGAGATTTTTCTTTTTGAAAGCCACACACATGTGACACAACTCAAGAGAAAACTACTAAGAAATGTTCTTGAATTTTATTATGAGAACTAGGCATTTCATGATTTTTTTTTACCACCCAAGATAGTTTTGTTTTTAAGCTGTTCTGATATAAAAAAAAGATACTGGGAAACTCTGAAAGGACTGTTGTGAACAAACTAATAATTTCTCTTGGCTTGAGTTTCCATGGTTGGTTGTTTTCCCAGCCTCCCTAGGAGCCTGGAAGGAGGATACATGTGTCTTCATTTTGCTCTTATTGGTTTGATTTAGTTCACTTACTGCTCTTTCCTTTGTCTTTTCAGTACAGAAAATGTTAAAGACAACAGGAACACTTAATTATGGTCTTCTCCAGAGTCTTAAAAGATATCTTCAGTCTGACAACAGGATTGATAAGCATGATGATAGATAAACCTTTCCCCCCTTATGATTTGGCAGAGATCAATAAATCAAAATGACAGTGGGTAATATGTGAAGAATTTAACATACAAAAAAAAAAAACAAGTCATTTTAATTGGAGTGAATGTTTAATTGCCATTTGTTAACTCAACCATGTTAGCTCCGGTGAAGGCCAAATCACTGTTATGCTAGTGTGCTGATATGTGACCAGCATAGAATTAAATTAAAAAATACTTACTACCACTGCAGTGGCATCAGTAATTAGTGATTTCTGTTGGAATTGCATGATGTGCAGCAAAGCAGAAACTGCTAACACAACAGAGTGCATTCCAACTATTATAGTACATAGAATAGGAGCTCTGGGGGCCTACTGCACTAAGGGGATAACAATACTTTCGTTAAGCACGCTTGCAATTCATACTTCCTTTAAACAGTGATATCGACCCGACATTTGTCATAACAGCTAAAGAAAACATACAAAACAAAAAAGCCAACAAAACAATGCAGCAACATCCACTAGGGAAAGAATACCTGGAAAAGCTGAGCAAGAGATAGGGGAAGGATATGATGTTTGCCCATGTTAAACAAAACAAAAAAGTCTCACTACTTCATTGAGTTTCAAAGGTTAGCCATGTTAGTCTAAACTGAAAAAAACTTAAAAAACAATGAACAGTCCTGCAGCACCTTAGAGACTAACAAAAAATGTAAACAAAACCACAATTTGGAGATATACACATCTCATAGCACTGGATGGGACCTTGAAAAGTCATCAAACCCACTCCCCCTACCCTCACAGCAGGACCAAGTACCATCCCTGACAGATTTGCCCCAGATCCCTGAATAGTCCTCTCAAGGATTGAATTCACAACGCTGGTTTCAGCAGGCCAATACTCAAACCACTGAGCTATTCCTCCCTCCATTTATAGGGTCTCAGGAGGCACAACCCACTTCTTCTAGAACCTCTGTTTTGAAGCTAGGGCTTGACACCCAGGAATTGCTTTAATTTCAAGGAAGGGCCTTTGCTTTTCTTAGGAAAAATGCACAAAAAGTTAAATGCATCCAAAAAATATCAGTTCACATGTACCCTGGTAACTCCTCAAATAAATTCTCTCAAGTACTAAGCATGATCCTATCTAAGGGTATGTCTAGACTACATGGCTCCGTGGACGGAGCCATGTAGATTTGTTTGTTCGGCAAAGGGAAATGAAGCCGCGATTTAAATAATCGCGGCTTCATTTAAATTTAAATGGCTGCCCCGCTCTGCCGATCAGCTGTTTGTCGGCAGATCGGGGCAGTCTGGATGCTCTCCTGCTGACATGAAAGCCCTTTATCCACCTCCCCGGTAAACCTCATCGTATGAGGCATAACGGGGAGGTCGATAAAGGGCTTTCAGGTCGGCGCAGGAGTGCCCAGACTAGCGCGCTGAGCCGACAAACAGCTGATCAGCTGTTTGTCGGCTCAGCACGGCAGCCATTTAAATTTAAATGAAGCCGCGATTCTTTAAATCGTGGCTTCATTCCTTTGCCGATCAGCCTAATCTACATGGCTCCATCAATGGAGCCATGTAGTTTAGACACAGCCTTAGATTGCAGAGCTTCAGCAGGGATTTCTTTGTGTTTGCTGCTGCTGGTTTCTCTGTATCACTATAGTGCTGAGCACAGGACTTAAGAGGAGGAAGGGAGACTCTGTCTTCTAGATGCTGTCACTGTTCCCCTCTGCTGGTGTATTGGCATCAAGAAGATGAAATGTGCCTGACTTGCTTGCATGGAAATGCAAGAATAGGAAGTATGGATAGGGGTGGGAAGGCAAAGGAAGTAGATAGGAGGCAGAACTGGAATTAGCCAGACAAGGAGATGAAGGCAGAGGTGAAAGGAAAGAAAGAAAGAAAACTCTAGAAGTGGGAAATACAATGACATGGATTAAATAAGGAATGGGGTGGAGATAACAGTGACTGCTAGAGCAAAGTGCATGCAAGGAAACTGAAATGAGGAGCTCAAGAATTGAGACTGGACTCTGGAAACCGAAGTGTGGGAATGAATGGGACTTAGCTGGGGAGCCTGGAGGATGAGATGGAGACTGACTGAGAAAGAAGATACAGTCTCTAGTGAGGAGCCTGGAGGACTGGACGCTAGAACTGGTTAGGTGAGTGATCTTTGATAGGGAGCCAAAGGTGAGTGGGGTTGTCACTTTCCATTTTAGTGCCTCATCCACAGAGAGGATGGCAACCTATTCCTGCTACCTGTTATTCAGTTAGCTCAAGTGACAGAGGTCTGTTCTGAAAATCTAAATGTTCCAGCTGTGCTGATAACCCACATGGAAATCAATGGTTTTTTCAGCTTTTTAAAAAGTACTTCAGAAATTGCACACACTCCAGGTCTGGAAAAATATTTTTTAGTTTGCTAAGTCAAGATCCCAAACATTATGAAATGCTAGAGCAGGAGTGGGCAATAAAACAGTGGTGGTTTGCAAGGGTTAGCCTTTGGTAGGCTGCCTCCTCTGTATTTACCTGCACCTCCATGGGTATCAGCGATTGCAGCTCCCATTGGCCTTAGATCACCGTTCCCGGCCAATGGGAGTGGTGTGAAGCGGAGCAGACTGGGATACCACTGGCTGGGAATGGCGATCTGCAGCCAACAAGAGCTGTGATTGCCTTTACCTGTAGAGGCACAGGTAAATATATTGATAGACTAGATCCAACCAACCATGGCTTAAAACATCCTTAATTTGACCCCCTTTTGATATGCATTATGACTCATACTTTAATTACATGTTCATGGCTTTTTTTTCCAAAGGAAAAAGTCACTGTTTTTTTTTTTTCTGTTCTCTCTGCCATCCCCCAGCCATGGCTGCCTCAATTTGGCATAATAATAATAATTTTAGTACTTGGGAATACTTCATCATTATAAATTATATCTCAGGTTTAAAAGGGGAAATTTAGCTTTCCTGAGACCTATTTACACTATCAGAGAAGCATTGAGCCTGCACAAACAGTCCATGGGCTAGCAATGAGATCTAGCCATGAGAAAATGGAGTTTTTCATGGATTTTTTAGGCCTTCAAATCTATGAGAAATGCTTCTTGTACAAAAATTCAACAAACTTTTTGAACTCAGAGTTTACACAGCTTTCTCAGTTCTTTGTTTATTTCATTAAGCTATGCTGACCCTAGTAACAAAGCTGTTGTCTCAGTACCAGAAACTTCAGCTAATGAGATTACCTGTTTCTGTGAAAAGATATATTCTCAATTGTCATTTTTAAGGGTTGAGTTGTTGTGTGACTTTCTCTGTATATCTTAAATTGAAATTGAGCTCAAAGTCTTCTCTTGGACAAAACTACAGTCCTGGGTGTTTTAGATTCTGGCACTCTTTAGAGCTGTTTATGTTCTTTTCACAATTCAGTGTTGCTTAAATAAATAAATGAATGGAGATTGCCTATCTCCTAGAACTGGAAGGGACCTTGAAAGGTCATCAAGTCCAGTCCCCTGCCTTCACAGCAGAACCAAGTACCACATCCCTGACAAATTTTTGCCCCAAATCACTAAATGGCCTCTGTAAGGATTAAACTCACAACTGTGGGTTTGGCAGGCCAATGCTCAAACCACTGAGCTATCCCTCCCCCCAATGTGGGCATGGCAGGTTTGGGAAAAGCAGAAAATGGTTTTTTTTTTTCAAGCGTTGGCAACTTTTATCTATCTGTTGACCAGAAGGCTTGACCATAGATAGTCAAATCCAGAGATGGGATTCAAATTGAGGAATTTTTACTCAAAAGAAAATGTCCTTATTGCCAGTTTGGATTTGCCAGATTAGGTCGAAGAAATATGCCCATTGATATAAAGATCCTACTACATTTGCTAGGACCTGGAAATCCATTTCCCATGTTCTGATCTGTTATGCAATGTAAATTAAAAAAAAAACTTATGTTATTTAAATAACTTTAAGATGTAGATGGATTTAAAAAAAGGGGGCTCTTTTGGATGAAGACAGTCCAAAGAGGAAGGAAATTACAAATTGTCCAAACAATGCTGTTTAGAGGGTGAAAGAGTGGGAGCAAAACAGATCATATTGCTTCTGTATTTTTAGGCCTGGCCTCTGGAACCACCTTTAAAGAAAGTATGAAGGAAAACAACAGATGCATGTCTTTAAAGCTAACAAATGATTGTACTGTTAACTTTATTTGTACTACTCATGATCTGGAGCTGCTATAAAGTATGATGGTGTTTGTAGTATTTATTTCCATTTTTAAAATGGCAATGTTTGTTTCAGAGTTTTGCTTTCCTGTATCTGCCATTTTTTGGAATTTTAAGTATGGTTCTTTAAAAGTAACATGGAATGCTGTCTGATTAACTACCTTCTACCAGCTACAGTACTATATTTTACTTAGAAATAGTCTGGGACAGACCTACTAGAATGATCATCAGATGTAAGCACATTCATGTATTAGTTTTTGGCAGAAAAGGGCATGGAGAGAATATGATTATCAATCTTCTCACTGTTTTCTCTAATTCTTTTCAATAAATGCTTAGATTATAATATAGCATATGAATGTATTGGGCTGTTTATAACAGTAGATATAGTTTTTTGAAAGATTTAGAAATTTTGTCACTTGTGCTAATAAAACACAGATGCCATCTTGGTCCCATATCACACACACCTTTCTATATAAAATATTGATCATACAGTGAAAAAAGCTAAAGAAATCTAACAAAGTATACCAGGCTGAAGAACAGCATCTAGGACATATTAGTCTCTTCAAAAAAGAAACACAGTTCTCTGATTTGAGAGAGTCCACTGGCAGTCTATTTTTCTTTCTCACCAACAGAGATATAAAGGGGCAATAAAGGTTCCAGCAGATTCTTCCCTGCTGCTCAGTCAAATTATGTAGCTATAATCTGTAGGAGGTAGGTCAAAACTAAAGATGTCCAGACTTTCAGAAACAAACAAGATGCTGTCGGGTGCTGTTCAACAATTATACACTTGAACCCCTTTAATCCAGAAATATGTTATGTCAAAGTATGGAATTTTCCAAGCCATGGGTGTTCACCATAATGAAGGGTAAACAAAATCTATTACTGAAGCTTTTGTATGTGCAAACCATTATAAAATACTCATTATAAAATACTGTATGTGTATAACATGTCATAAAATTCATTGTATTTAAACTGTTTTTGGGGGTGCTGCTGTGGGGTCTGGGAGAGAGGGAGGGTGCAGGAGCACACTGTAAGTGGAGGGATATGATTTTGGAGGGAGGGAGGGGTGGGGGTTGGAGGCTGGGGTCTGAGCATGAGGGGAATGAGGATGGGGAGCTTACCTGGCTCCCAGGAGCACCCGTGGCTCTGCACTCCTTACCGCTCTCATTGGCTGTGATTCATGACCAATGGGAGCAGCAGGGGAAAAGCCTCCAGACAAGCACTTCACTGCACTGCCATTCCCTCCCACTGTGGGCAGGGAAGGGGGGGGATGGCAGCACCACACAGAGCTGCTTCCTCCTCCCCTGCCAGGCAGAGGCCATAGGTTGGATCCAAACTGCAGCTTGCTTTGATCTAACCTGCAAGCTCAGGACTCCCCGCCTCCACAATGGGGAGCAGGCACTGGCATCCGAATCATGGTGTTCCCGGACCCAGACCCAGACTAAGGGGGGGAGGGATAGCTGGGCAGCTGCCTGGAGCGCCAACCTATGGGGGGCGCCTGATGGCAGCTGTAAGGAGTGCCGCGCACCTGGCCGCAGGGAGCCCCTTAGAGCTGCCATCAGGCGCTGCGGGCCCAGGGCCGGGGGCTGTGTGGCACCCATTAGAGCTGTAATCAGGTGCCGCGCACCCAATTGCAGCTGTAAGGTACTCAGTGTGCCGGGATGTGGGGCCGCGCATGCTCCAGGCGCTCGGGGGTGGAGCCGTGCATGCATCAAGCACCCGCTGTCCAGGGCTCAGGAATGGCTCGAGCCAGCCCTTCCCAGACCACAAATACCTGGCTTAAGGAAGTTCAGGTATATTTGATCTGTAGTGACTATTTTTGCTGGAGGGGAACAGAGACACATTGAGTATGTCTAAACTGCAATTAAAGACCCCTGGCTGGCCCATGCCATCGGATGTAGGCTCAGACTAAGGAACTATTTAATTGTGATGAAGATGTTCAGGCTTTGGCTGGAGCATCCTAGAATTTGGACTGCATCCTGAGCCCAAATGCTGCAGTTGAGCAGCCCTATAACTCAAAACTCCACAAGACTGAGTCAGTTGGTACAGGCCAGCCGCAGGTGTCTGTCTGCAGTGTAGATATACCCATTGTTTCCGACAATTATGGTATCATATGAATCTGGCCAGAGTCTAGTGCCAGATAGTTTCAGTTCCCCTTCCCCTATTTTGGACATCTTCAACTTACAAACAGCTTGTGTTCCAAAAGTTAATTTCCAAATCGGTAGTTTGGAACTCAGACTGCATTTTTCCTATTTTTCCTAGGTCCCAGGCTAACCCACAAAAACCTGTTTAACCCAACATGTAGCTGAAATACTGTATATTTTCAATGAAAAATTGTAGAAATGGTTTGTTTTATTGGACTTTGAATGCTGGTGCTTAAGGAATGGCAAGTTTAATTAGAGGAGAATGAGGGGGTAGATGGAGATTCTGAAGGGGACTTTTGGTCATCTCCTGGCTGCTACTCTCCACCACCATGGGATCTGTGCCAGCTCCTGTGGCCAGCCCCATATATGACCACCTCCTCTCCCACCATGGACTGCACTCAGCCTCTATTTACCAGGAATTGCTGAGTGGTGTAAGCACAGACCGGAGGACACTGGAGCAGAAGGAGATGGCCAACTGGCAGCTGGAAAGAAGTGGTGGTTTCCCCTTTAAAGCACTACTTCTCTCCAGCTGTTGGCTGTGCTACTGCTCCCTGCTTCTCCATAGTCCTCAGGCAGCACTTGCATTGCTCACAAGCACCTGTGCCACTTACCTGCTCCTTGTTTGAATGGATGGATGTTTTTTTAAGTTGGATGTTTGTAACTCAGAATGCCTATATACAAGCATAACTTCCTAGACAGGACTGAGATTTCACCAGCTAAAAGGATAAAAGAAGACTATGTTATCTATTAAATACAAGTGTTTAGTGTACTCACCAGGGGAAAAAATGTGCAGGAATGTGGCAGAAATAAGAACGATTAGTTTTCTTAATAGAATTATAAACAGTAATACTTTAAAATATACATACAGATTAAATGCATACTGCTGTGTGATCAGGACATGGAAGATTAAAATAAATTGCATCCAAATCTCAATTCAAGTTCTAAAACTTGTCCACAGAAGGAGACATCTGCTAAGAAGCAAGAAGGTTCTTTGTCTTGCTTTGACTGTTGATTTCAATCTAGAGTGGGTTGTATTTTATTAATGATAATGATTTAAGACATTTCAGTCTTTTTAGAATAAATCGCTTAACAAGTGTGGATTTTTAAAATTATTTTTCTAACTCTATACATACGCATACATATTCTTTGAGGCTATTCCATTACAGCAAGGGAAGAAAAAGGTGCATGTTTGTGTATTTTTAAGCAAAGAAAGCAATTACACTCAATAAAAGGGAGTGAAACAGAGAATCTTACTTACATTTATACTGTGAACTCATTATTTGGGGTCTAACTCTGAGACTAAGTCAAGTCCATGGAAACTGAGAACATTCAGCAACTTGTCTGATTGGGCCTCTCTGCTATGAACTTCTTTGGGTAGAGACTATGCCTTCTTCAGCATCTCATACAGTTCCAAGCACATAGTCTGAGTTTAGCAAATACCTAATACAAATTCACCATCAGCTTTATGCTGTCAGTATAACAAATTGTCAGCATTTCCATTTAAATAAACATAATTGCTTTTCTCAAATTGAAAATTAATCTGTCTTTTATTCCTCAGGGCATAATGCCACAGATCACTTTAATACAGTAGTTCTCAGTGCATGGCCCAATTAACACACAGCAGCAGCCCAGCTGTGGGCTAAAGGCTGACAGGCCGCAGAGTGGAGTCTCAGTTCCCATCTGTCCAACTGCCCCATGCAGCAGGGTCTGGGCTTGCAGTTGTCGGTTGGTTCTGTGCTGTGAGGATCAGAGATCAGGGGCTGCCTGCTGGCTGGCCCCATACAACATGGAGCAGTTTGGGGTGCCCTGATTTCCACTCAACAAGGCAAGGTCCAGGTTCCCTGTTGTTGGTCCCCCTGGTATCCACTTCTGGCTGCATTCTATGGAGAAGTCTCTGGAGAGAGGCACTTGGCATAGGGGTTTCTGAGGGAGGGCTGGAGGGCATACTGTTTTTCTCAATCTGCAATCCAGGTGACACATTGTGGGTAGCATATTCAGTTCGCAATGATAAATAGGTCGAGAATCACTGCTTTACATCTTTGAGAAGCATCACTTCTAAGACCAAGTAACAAAATCATAAGAGAAGATAATTTGGGAGGAAGAAATATGTAATCTTTGCCAATGATCTAATTCAAAGGCAGTAAACAAACATTTCAGTTTTCTAGCATTGATTTTAAAAAAGTGTGTGTGTGTGTGTGTGTGTGTGTGTGTGTGTGTGTGTGTGTGTGTGTGTGTGTGTGTGTGAAAAATACATAAATGAATCTTAGGTTAGGCATTTTGTGAACACGGGTGGTGTATTAGAAGGACAGATTTTCCACTATGTATTTTAGCTTTAAAAAAAATGTTTAGTTGCATATCTATGTATGTTTTATCTATGTATATGTATGTTGTTCTTGTTTCTTTGTGTGTTTTTAAGGTTTTTTTTGTTGTGGTGGTGGTGATGGTTTGATTACTGTTTTTAATCTAATGTTATGGTCTAAGAGCCTCTAAAATGCAGGAAATTGTTTCAGGATTTACACCAGTTTTTCTTTCCAAATTTACCTTGCTTACCCACCTCTCTCTGTTGAACAATCAGACTGCTAAAGTTGATCATTTCACAACTCTGCCTATCTTTCCTGATCTATCAAAGTGGGATATTGATATTGACATCAGCACTTTGTGGTCTGCTGATTACAAGTGTTCTAAATAAATAATTATGTGGAGTCGTTTCCTTAGGGAACTAGCAGAAGATCAATTTTAAATTAATTAAACATAGTTCCATACACTATGTTTAATTATCCTGCACTGACAGGGACATGCACTTAATATCAGGTAGAATTGGCTGCCTCTAGGGTTAAGACAATGAGGGACCCCAAAAGTGAATTCAAGTAGGTTGTATTTGATACAGTGGAGAAGGGGGCACTAGATGCACAGTCTTGACTGATGAACCAGTGGCTGCATCTTGCAATGAGATTTGGCTCAGGTATTTAGCCAATATTTTTTTTAAAACTGAGAGTCAATAACAAATATGTTTGGTTTTCAGACGCGATATGATTAATTTGTTTTTGCCTGGCAGGCAGTAGCCTCAGCCATTTAGTGTGGCAACTTGATTTTCTTGGAATTTAGAAAAGTGGAAGCATTTCTGCAAGAGTCAGCAATTTTAAGATAATCTATTGATTGTTTTGATGGTGACAGTACATTAAACCTTCTTTGGAGGAGGCACAACACCAAAATTCTAATTGCTGTCATTAAGTCCCCTAGCACTAGGGATTTAACCAACTTCAGCAAAATTCTGCCATTGATTTTGGTGGGATTATATTAATTTAACTCATGGCAGAATTTGGCGTGTAGTATCCTTACCTAACGCCAAACTAGCTAATTTCATTTTGCCTAACTAACTCTTCCTGCAGTTTCAACTCCATCATTGCTATTCTTAATTTCCTCCCTTGCTATTTATTCTTCACTCGGGAGGTGTCAGTACTTCTGTTGTGTGTCAGCACGAAGTGATCTCTTTCGATAGTTTCTCTAGCATTGTTTATGACTTGTATTAGAGTAGTACCTATAATATGCTATATATCTAAACACTGTCTGACTCACACATATAGTTCCTGTTTTGAAGATCTGGCACATGAATCAGTTGGTTACATTTACAAATTATTTTGGGATCCTTTAGAATGGAAGTAAGGGTATGTCTACACTAGCCCCCTAGTTCAATCTAGGGAGGCTAATGAGGGCAACCAAAACTGCAAATGAAGTGCGGGATTTAAATATCCCACGCTTCATTAGCATGTTCCCAGCCAGTCGCCATTTTAGAAATTGACTGGCCTGAAGTAACTGCCCGCGTCTACACACAGCAGTGAAACGGGATTCCAAATTAAAGCCCTAACTCAAATTAGCTGTTATTTCTCCTGCAATGAGGTTTACCAGCTAATTCGATTTAGGGCTTCTATTCGGAATCCTGTTTCACTGCCGCGTGTAGACATGGGCAGTTACTTCAGGCTAGTCAATTTCTAAAATGGCAACTGGCTGGGAACATGCTAATGAAGCACGGGATATTTAAATCCCAGGCTTCATTTGCAATTTCGGTCACCCTCATTAGCCTCCCTAGATCGAACTAGGGGGCTAGTGTAGACATATCCTAATAAAGTAATAGCTAGGCACCTGCAGACAAGGAAACCACCACTTTAAGGTGTCACCCTTCCTCCACAGGTCACAGCTGAGAATATCAGATTTAGGACAAATTGCTAAGTAATGGGGCAGACTCACCCCAAACAGCTGGTTATTCTATCATAAAATATGCTAAGCCAGTAACAATAGTAAATGTCTGTCTTATCACACAGTTTAACAAGAAGTATTTCGGCCCTTGTTTCATTAAGCAGACACTACAATTTAGAGATAGAGATAGAGAACTATATCCCAAAAAACTCAGATTAGGAAAGCAAGAGATAAATATATACATAACAGAAAGAAGACATGCATGCACACAGAAAATACTAATTTAATAAAAACTATGGCTCCATGTACTAATAGCTTGTCATGAAGATTTATATTATCCTAGAAATACCCTTTTCAAATTATTTGAAGACTGCCCTGTTCTGCTTCTCTAATTTTTCATTTAATTTCAGAAAAGGGAAGTTTTGCTTAAGACTCTGGGGAAGATCCTCAGTTGGCATAAATTAGCATGGGTTCATAGAAATTAGTGGAGCTGTGCCAATTTACACTTGCTCAAATTCTGCATCTCCAACTGTTAGACTGGTCAGGCTGCCTTGACTTTTTACATGTTCAGTCTTCTCACAATCTGATTCTGGAAAAACAAAGCCATCAAAACCCCTTCCATGTAAGTTTCTAAATTCATCAATAGCTGTAAGATTCCAGCATCTTTGCATGTTGCAATGAAGATGAATTCAAATTCCAGAGCACCTGACAGGAACATGTATATACACATACATATACATGCACAAATATACTAGAAGGTTTACCTAGTGTCCAAGTATGCATCGATACCAGGAGAGGGAGAGGCCATTCTGGGAGCATCACGGGCAGCATGGCCTATCTGTCAGCTTTTCTCCAGGGCCAACTCAGGAGTGGTGGGGACTGCATTTCCCCAGGGCTGGTCCAGGGGCAGCAGAGACATGGGCATGGTTGCCTGGGGAGGCAGGGGCTCTGAAGTTGTAACAGCCTGCAGGCAGAACAGAACCTGAGATCTCTGAAGCTAGGTGTGTAGGTTACACAATTACTTGCCAGGGCAGGCTGGGATGGTGGGGGACCATGCTGCCAGCCAGAAGCTGCTTCACAGGGCTGGGGTGCTTGCTGTCTCCCTGTAGTCATTCATGAAAATAACTGTCCCTGCTATCACACCCCTCCTTCTCTGTTTGATGCAAAAACAATCACATTCCATGCACATCCCATTGTTGTAGCACAATAAAACCCTGACCTTGCTTTAATTTATGAGAAGAGGAAGCTGCATATCAAATTTGGTGGTGTTAGGTTTTATTGATTAGGAGGAGGTCTTGAACAAATGGACTCACAGACAGATTGAGAGACAGGTATTCATTGCTAAAATATATAGATATTTATGACCTACCTCTGTCTGATACCTCCAGTAAAACTGTTACGTTGGTTTCTCACAGCAAAACCATTGAGTTTGTGTTAAATTCATTTTTCTTAGAAGTGAGGCCACATGACAAGAGTGCGCATAGTCTAAGGTTAACTCATCACTTTGCGAACATCTCAACATAGGCCAAATTGAGGGATAATTGGTTAAGAACTGTATGTTTAAACAGTTATTGGGGGAATCAGTAGCTCATCAGTTGGAGCGAGTTAAAAGACAGACAGGAGGGCTAGGATTTTTGAGAGGGGAGAGTTTCTCACATGGTGTTTGGGGGAAGAAAGTCTTAAGTTGTGAGAAAAGTAACATGTTGTAAATAAAATGTGCTGTGACTAACTTGCTGGAGTGTTTGGGGACTGTTTGCTAATGGGAGTGCAAGGGGAGAGAGTCCCACTCTGTTACAAACTAGTATAAATGTGTTCAATTGTATCGATATATTCCTGGAGTTATAGGATCAAGCTCTCCTTTTCTTAATAACTGCAGAATAGATTTATTAAGGAATTAAGATGTATGCTCCATACATAAATAAAATAGAAGCAAGCTTTCACCCATTTATCTGTTACTGCTGAGAAATTCATTCTCTAACTCCAGGGATTTCAGAGGTCATGAATAGGAAAGATAGCATACATATCTGCAGTGGCATTAATTACTCTGTTTTTAACTGAGCTTTATTCTCTTGACTTCTTTAGTGTGACTGAGCCATCTGGATGTGATATGGTTTATTATTTCTTAGGGACTATGCTAACAAGGCTCATTTTTTGTGGCTTTGTGACTGTAAACTTATTGTTATGGTAGTTAGTGAGATTCTCCACAGGCATGATATTTCTGTCCCAAAATGAATGCAGATTTATGAGGAATAATGCAGAGAACTTGCAGACACAATGTGCTGTTTCATTACAAATTAAGCTCTGAAAAGTTGCTGAGACTCAAGCAATTATTTTACATTCATAACTGATGAAGCAAGCCTAGAGGTGCCAGGTCTATGAAATGCCGAGGCTCAGGCACAAATTAAGCATTGGCTGTATATTTTGAATGCAATGCTTTATGCACATATTCATAACTTTCACTAAAAGCCTTATAAACTCAAACCACCAGAAACTCTTCATCCGGAGAGAACTTTTGCTTTCCCTTGCCCAAATGCATCCACATACCTTGCATGCAAATGTGGAGAGCAAGATAAATCTGAGTAGGAACTGTTGGGCAGATTTGTGGTGGATGATGAAGGAAGAAAGTGGCAGAAAAGGTTGGATCTATCTTTTCAGTTTTGTGCTTTGAGTGGACATTAACGTCCGGTGGCACTTTTGTAAAAATGGGAATTTGTCTTCGTTAGTTAAAATTTCTCCTTTTCTCATCTGGTTGAGTAGTGTTGTTTTCCTGCTATTCTTCATTCTAGAGATAGCTATGTGTCAGTTGTGCCTACCTATCTAGTTTTGTAAAGTGCTTTTGAAATCCTTTGGGATGAAGAGCCATTTTATAAAGGGAAGATATTCTAAAGCATTCATCCTCTATTCTTGTTTATCTCTCAGGTGTATTTACGATTCAGTAAGTTTCACAGCATCACAGATACACACTGAAGTCCTGAACACTGCAGTTGAAAACACTTTAAATCTTGAGGAGGCTATTCTTTCTTAAATTTCATTGTCATACTGGCTTTTCTCTTTCTTTTTACTCTGTATTTTTATTTGAGGGTAATTGAAGATTGCTTTCCAATGCCTTTTCTCTTACCCATTTGTAAGCTATATGGTCATTACCAGTTCATGAAAATAGATATTCATTTATCTTAATTATTATTATTCTACTTTACCAAATGTTTTTTTTCAGCCCCTTGTAGAAAACAGGTTTCTTGCTGATGTTACTAAGTCTGCCTGTTATGCTAGGCCATATTTCTATCAAGTTCTGATGACAGACTATGTATTACTGATGCCCATACTTTACTTATGTAAACAATGACTCTCAGACTAATTCTGTGTGACAAAAAGTAATAACTTTCTCTTGCTTGTTTAATGCATGTAACCATTATAATGAGTTACAGTACTACCACTTTTTTCCATTGGCATACTCCAGTTAGCTATGGACTTATACACATCCAGTCCAAACATGAAAACGAGGCTCTTCACAAATAGAATACATCAGAGAACCTTGGCAAGAAATATAAGTTCCACGAAAGACCCAGTTTATTCTATTGTCTGTTCTGTCCCACTTCCTTCCAATGCTAGGAAGAATAAATTCATGGAGATTAACTCCATTAATGGCTATTAGCCAGGACGAGTAAGGAATGGTATCCTTATCCTCTGCTTGTCAGAGGGTAGAGATGGATGGCAGGAGAGAGATCGCTTGATCATTACCTGTTCAGTTCATTGTCTCTGGGACACCTGGCATTGGCCACTGTCAGCAGACAGGATACTGGGCTGGATAGATCTTTGGTCTGACCAGTATGGCCATTCTTATGTTCTTATGTTAATAATTCAAAAGATCAAAAGCAAAAAGCAATGGTCATTTTCATAGTTCCAAAATGGTTAAGGAAACAATATTTTAGTAGAACTCTTAGAGTGGAATCATAGAATCATAGAACAGTAGAACTGGAAGGGACCTCGAGAGTCATAGAGTACAGACCCCTGCCCTCACGACAGGACCAAGCACTATATCAGTGATCCCTGACAGATGTCTGTCTAACCTGCTCTTAAATATCTTCAGTGATGGAGATTCTACAGCCCCCATAGGCAATTTATCCCAGTGTCTAATCACCCTGACAGGCAGGAAGTTTTTTCTGATATCCACCCTGAACCTTAGAGTTGAAGCTCATTGCTTCTTGTCCTATCCTCAGAGGCCAAGGAGAACAATTTTTCTCTCTCCTCCTTATAACACCCTTTTTGACACTTGAAAACCGCTATCAGAGTTATTGGAAATCAGACAGGAACTTCCATCTCATAGCCTTGCACATCCCAATAAAGGTGTTGATCCTAACAGCTTGGCTACAAAGAAACCAGGCTTAACCAATATGGGATATCCATAAAGTCTATTATGTCATTACTGTTACTTTTATCAGCCAAACTTATGATCTCTTAAAATATCAAGTTAGCTTGACATAATCTACTTTCCAAAAATCCATGTTGACTGGACATTACTTACACAATCACTTTGGACATTTGTTACACTGCTCTCCTTTAATTTTTATTTAATACTGTATCAGCTGCTTCTTTATCTTACCTGGGATTAATGTCCTACTCAGAGGCCTACAAATACCGAGGTCACCCAGTTTATTCCTTGTAAATATTGTCACAGCACTAGCTTTCTCCTAATCTTCTGAAACTTCCCCAGAGTTCCAGGGGGAAAAGTAGATATGCTTGGTGGTAGAGATACGGTCCAGAGTGACTTAGACAAATTGGAGGATTGGGCCACAAGAAATCTGATGAGGTTCAACAAGAACAAGTGCAGAGTCCTGCACTTGGGACGGAAGAATCCCAACGAGCTAAGTAGTAGTTCTGCAGAAAAGGACCTGGGCGTTACAGTGGATGAGAAGCTGGATATGAGTCAACAGTGTGCCCTTGTAGCCAAGAAGACAAATGGCATATTAGGCTGCATTAAGAGGAGCATTGCCAGCAGATCCAGAGATGTGATTATTCCCCTTTATTCTGCTCTGGTGAGGCCACATCTGGAGTATTGTGTCCAGTTCTGGGCTCCCCACTACAAAAAGGATGTGGACGCATTGGAGAGGGTCCAGTAGAGGGCAACCAAAATGTTTAGGGGGTTGGAGCATATGACCTATGAGGAGAGGCTGAGGGAGTTGGGTCTGTTTAGTCTGCAGAAGTGAAGAGTGAGGGGGGATTTGATAGCAGCCTTCAACTTTCTGAAGGGAGGTTCCAAAGAGGATGGAGAAAGGCTGTTCTCAGTAGTGACAGATGGCAGAACAAGGAGCAATGGTCTCAAGTTGTGGTGGGAGAGGTCCAGGTTGGATATTATGAAAAACTATTTCACTAGGAGAGTGTTGAAGCACTGGAATGGGTTACCTAGGGAGGTAGTGGAGTCTCCATCTCTAGACGTGTTTAAGTCTCGGCTTGACAAAGCCCTGGCTGGGTTGATTTAATTGGGATTGGTCCTACCTAGAGCAGGGGGCTGAACTTGATGACCTTCTGAGGTCTCTTCCAGCTCTATGGTTCTATGACTTACTGAAAATCAACGAGTCTATGAGCTACCTCTTTTAAACTCTTGAATGCAAATTATCCAGGTCCACTAAATTAAAATGTCTACTTTTAGTAGCTTCTATTTAATACCCCCTTAAGATACTATTTGGATAGAAAGAGTGTTGTCATTATCACATGACTACATCACCTGGCTTTGCTTCAGATAGAAAACAGAACACTTATGGAACAATCCTGCCTATTCTGCATTGCTACTAATTCTATCTTTTTCATCTAGCAATATACCAGTACTGCTGATAGGATTATTTTTGTCTTAATATACTTAAGATGTTCCTTATTGTCCCTTTGTGTCCCTCTAGTTCCCTTATTAAATTTTCTATAGTTCCTAGTTTCTGATTTATATTTATTGCTGTCAACTTCCCCTTTCTTTCCTTTATTATATATTGTTTTTTACAGATGCCTTCATTTTCCCTGTAGCCCAGATAGGAAAACAAATAATCAGCCAGCATGGTTTTATTGTTCTCTCACTGATGCCATTACCTTTTCATCAGACAGATACATGTGCTTAGGAGTCTAAAAAACACAAAACATTTAATTTTGCCATCCATCTGCAAATGTGTATTTTAGTCATTGTCTGTGTCTAGTTCTGCAAGGTGATAAAGAGGAACTCACTGATCTCAGAGTATCAGTCTTGTTACAATGCCATAATCATTGTCCAACAGCATTGCTCAGTAACCTGGCTGTTATCATGGTACTCTGTATTTAATAATCACAATAGTACCCCATCAGCTTCTCTATAGGGAAGTTTTCCTGCTTAGAAATACTACCACACTTTCTGCAAACTGGACACTATCTGTCTTTTTTAAGATGGCCAATAATGGTGTTTTCCATGGAATTTGGAATATCTGTAATGAAAACTCCTCTTCCTAGACTGTTTTGTGGGACCCTGACAGAGTTCTGTCGACAGAAAGCGTTATTACATCTACACTGTCCTTTGTGTCTACACACTCATGTTGACAAAGCGGCTTGCTTTGTCGGCAGAACTGGATGTAGTCCACTTTTGTTGACAAAAGCCTGTAGTCTAGACGTACCCAATGAGAGGCCATACCTCTTTGCTGTTATTCACCTGGAATGACAGTCCATATAAGGGAGAAGTTAGCTGGCTCTAGGGTATAAACCCTCGGACAGGGCAGAGTAGGGAATATTCTAGGAATGTAGCTGTATCCAAACCTGCATCAGTTAAAAGCTAGCTGGCTCTCAGCTAAGACTGTAGAGCACACTCCTTCTTCTTCTCTGTAAGTGGTCTAAGTGTCACTACATGAGACAGTACACCACACCCAGAAGGCATGTGGGTTACACAGGTCCTTCCTGGGATAAGGCACCCAACAGTCTGAGGCTCTGGCCCTTAGGCAGAGCAGTCAATAGTTTATGGGCTACAGCCCCCAAAAAGAGCAGGACACCAAACACTCTAGCATCTTGGTTCAGCAGACAGTAAAGCAATTCAGGCCTCCTTGTTGAAAGTGAAGACGTTGCCACCCCAGAAGTTGAGTGGCAGGAGGTAAGGAGACTGAGGACTCTACAGAGGCCCAGCCCAGGGCCCTAATAGTAGAGGAGTGTTCCACCATTGGGTCAGCATGGATCCACCCACAACACTCTGCCCTGTCTCCAGGCAGCAATGCAGACTGACTACATCGACTGTCCCTGGATGGTTTGGATGTTCTGTGCTCGGTTGCATAAAAGGTAGTCTTTGGGATTTTTTCCATTGATACATCAAGGAGCTGCAACTTTTATGGTTTGTTCAGATATTTTTCAGTGTGGTTCAAAGTCTGCAGGGCAGGTAAAAACCTTTAGGGTGGCTTGTTGACTCAATGATAATGTGCTTGTTTGAAACAGTAGATGAGGTCTGGACACTGCCATTCCCTAGCTGATCAAGGGACCATGAGGTGGTTATGTGTGGTCCATAGAGGGTAGCTGTTTTTTTTTAATTTCAGGTATTCTTGAAGTATGTTCATTTGTCCAATGGGAAGTTATGGGTCATCTTTGGCACATTCAAATTCTGATGTTTGGTCTCAGCTGCCACATTTGGAAATATTCCCCTGTGATCTTAATGTCAGATGTAGGAGTCACTTCAAGTTCTTTAAAGCTATGAGACTGACTTGTGAAAGCCAAACCACAAGCAATTTTAAGATGAAACAAACTCAGAATAAAACACTGAGACATATTTTGATTTGTGCCAAATCAACCCAAAACGAAATATTTCATTTGTTTCCCAATAGAAAATGAAATTTTCCTGTGAAAGCTTTAGCTATTGCAGATGCTACATTATTTACCCATGCTCCCACTCCCCCCACCCTGTCTATCCCTCCCTCAAAAACCAGTCACCACCACCACCCGTGTACATTCCAAAGGAAAATTTCAGGCTGGCTGTAACAGAAATTTAGTGCAACCCAAGAACTTGCTCTTGTTTGTTTTAAAATTAAACAATGCTTTTTATAAGAAATCATTTTACTGAATAAGGAATGTGTGATTATAGAAAATTCTTTTTCATCTTACTTCCACAGTTTATTTTATCTTTAAAAAAATTCATATCTTGATGAAAAAATGACTACTAATAACATGTAGTAAAACTATGTTAATCTGCAAGAAAAGCGACTTTCCTCCCTCCAAAAAATCATTATTTCTTTTTTTCTCCATTTAGACACATTAATAGGCTTGCAAGAGAGGCAAAATTGCACAAGTCAATAATTGTTAAAGATCTTGTGAAACAAAATATATGCATTTTACAGATGGGTAAATGAAGACATGGAATTATAGCTGTTGAGGTTAACAAAATGGGACTGAAAACAGACTGAAGACACTGCAAAAATATAAAAATCCAACAAAAAGTCTAGTAGCACCTTAAAGACTAACAAAATATGTAGATGGTATTATGAACTTTCATGGGCAAAGCCAACTTCTTCAGATAACTGAAGTATTAGAAGTCCAGATCCAAGAATAAATAAGGGAAAGGGGGAGGAGAAAAAAGAAAAGAGAGAAAAGGAGCAGGGGAAAACAAACAAACAAACAAAAACACTCCAATAGAATCTGGAAGATGTATTTAGGTAGAGAGAATGTAAATACATAATCAAAATAAAAATATATCTAAGAAAATAAAGAGGTAATTTAAAATAATTTGGTTCTAAAGTTTTCTGTAGTGCTAGGCTTTCTGTAAATTGTTAGTAAAATAAAGAGACTTCAGATGGGTGAATCAGATGCCCAAAGACTAGAGATAAACCATATCCTCATAGGAGCCACAAGGTAGCTCCTCTACTGTAGGCATGTTGAATCAGACAACTTTCAACCAAGTAATGTTGAACATGATTAATCTGAGTGATCTTATTAGTACCTTTTATTCTGTAGCTTGCCACTACAGAAATAGAAAGTAACAATAAGTAAAGATTCTGGTCTGCTTTACTGAAAACAAGTTAAATTTCTTAAAAAGCCAAAATGATGAGAAGTGCAATAAATATTTCACCTTTTTAGATATGAAAAACTGAAATCCATGTTTGTCATAATCAGGAGTGCTAACCAGCACCTGGTGACAGAGGGTATGTCTACACTACAGAGTTAGTTCGAACTAACTTTGATAGGCGCTACACTAGCGCTCCGCTAGTTCGAATTTAATTCGAACTAGCGGAGCGCTTAGTTCGAACTAGGTAAACCTCATTTTACGAGGATTAAGCCTAGTTCGAACTAGCTAGTTCGAATTAGGGCTGTGTAGACCCTTAATTCGAACTAGTGGGAGGCTAGCCCTCCCCAGGTTTCCCTGGTGGCCACTCTGGCCAACACCAGGGAAACTCGTCTGCCCCCCTCCCGGCCCCGGACCCCTTAAAGGGGCACGGGCTGGCTATGGTGCCCGTGCCAGGTGCAAACCTGCCAGCACCCAGCCAGCAGACCCTGCACCTGGCACGGATCGAGCCACCCACCCGATGCCCCCCAGCCCGGGACCAGGCTGGCGGCTCCCGGGAGCTTGCCTGGGACCGCAAGAGGCGGGCACCCGCCTGGGCTAGTGCGGACATCGTGGACCTCGTCCACGATCTCCGCACTAGGCACAGGAAAGTGGCCGGCTTGGGCAGGAGAGCTGCCAGCCTGGCCATCCAGGAGCAGGTGTGCATGAAAATCAAGGGGGTCCACTGAGACCCCCGACCCTGAGCCCTGAGCTTACAATGGCCATCCTGGGTCAGACCAAAGGTCCATCTAGCCCAGTAGCCTGTCTGCCGACAGCGGCCAACCCTAGGGACCCTGGAGGGGATGGACCGAAGACAGTGACCAAGCCATTTGTCTCGTGCCATCCCTCTCCAGCCTTCCACAAACCTTGGGCAGGGACACCACTCGTACCCCCTGGCTAATACCACTCCATGGACCCAACCTCCATGACTTGATCTCACTTCCCTTTAAACTCTGTTCTAGTTCTAACCTTCACAGCCTCCTGCAGCAAGGAGTTCCACAGGTTGACTCTTTGCTTTGTGAAGAACAACTTTCTGTTACTAGTTTGAAGCCTGCTACCCATTCCTTTCCTTTGGTGTCCTCTAGTCCTTCTTTATGGGAACTAATGAAGAACTTTTCTGTATGCACCCTCTCCACCCAACTCCTGCTTTTAGAGACCTCTATCCTGTCCCCCTTCCATCTCCTCTTTTCTAAGCTGAGAAGTCCCAGTCTCTTTAGCCTCTCTTCATATGGGACCTGTTCCCAACCCCTGATCATTGTAGTTTCCCTCCTCTCTCCCAGCCTCTCTCTTCCCCTCTCTCACCTCCTTTTCCCAGTCTCCCCCAGTTTTGTTCAATAAAGACAGATTCCATTTTTGACCACAATTGTCCTTTATTTTGTACATCAAGAAAAGGGGCTAGGGAAGGGTAAGTGGAAGGAGGTGAGGGAGGAATGGGGTACGAGCCCCCGATGGGGAGGACTGGGCTGGCTCTGTGGGCTTCTGGGGGTGGAAGCTCTCCTGCAGCCCCCCAATTGCCCCCTATCCCCAGATGGCAGCCTGCGGCAAGTGCAGCCGGGCTGATGGCCGAGTGGTGTGATGTGCCCAGTGTGGGCACTCTGGGCACTCCAAGCCAGGACTGGTTTTCAAGCGGGGCATCCCTGAGAACTGTCTGTCCGGGGTGGGGGTCGGGTCCCTTTAAGCGCAGCCCTCGGCTAGCCTGAGACAGCATCTCCACGCTCTAAGTCCTCCTCTGATGCCCTCCCGGCACTGCTTCCGGCCATCCTTAAGCCCTGTTCAGGGTCCACTTAATGTGGACATGCTAGTTCGAATTAGCAAAATGCTAATTCGAACTAGTTTTTAGTTCTAGACGCGTTAGTTCGAATTAGCTTAGTTCGAATTAACTAATTCGAACTAAGTTAGTTCGAACTAACTCTGTAGTGTAGACATACCCTAAGGGATTAACTAATGTCTCCTGTATCTAGCAGGTATCTGGTGGTTAGCCAATAACAATGCAGGTAGGAATTTCAAATGGGAAGAGAGAGTTTTTTTCTCTCTGGGTATGTCTACACTACAAAGTTAATTCGAAATAACAGCCGTTATTTCAAATTATCCTTAATAGTGTCTACACATACAAACTGCTATTTTGAAATTAAT
This sequence comes from Pelodiscus sinensis, assembly GCF_052426305.1. NCBI lineage: Eukaryota > Metazoa > Chordata > Testudines > Trionychidae > Pelodiscus > Pelodiscus sinensis. Next base: position 94,193,420 of record NC_143053.1, read on the forward strand.
TTGAAATAGTGGAGCCCTTATTTCGAATTTGGTAAACCTCATTCTATGAGGAATAACACCTAATTCGAAATTTCTAATTTGAAATAAATGCTGTGTAGACACTTATTTCGAATTAGGGGGCCTCCAGCCCGTCCCAGGGAGCCCTGGTGGCCACTCTGGGCACAACCAAGAAAACTTGTTTGCTCCCCCACAGCCCTGGAGCCCTTAAAGGGGCAGACTCTGGCCACAGTGCTTGTGCCAGTTGCAAGCTTGCCAGCATACAGCCAGCAGACCGTGTACCTGGCACAGCATGAGCCAGCCACCCGCTGCCACCCAGCCCTCCACCGCTCCCCAGGACCAGGCTGGCAACTCCCAGGAGCCTGCCAGGGGCTACAAAAGACGGGCGCCTTCCTGATCTAGTGCAGAGATTGTGGGCCTCCTTGAAGTTTGGGGGGGATGCCTCCAATGCCAATGATCTACACACTAGGTGCAGGAGCCTGGCCTCCAGAGGCCATATGCACAGCCAGGAGCAGGTGCGCAGCAAAATCAAAGAACTGTGGCAGGCCTATGCCAGGGCCTCCCAACCAGAGGCTGACCCAGAGGCCTGCCCACAGTATGAGGCCCTGGACCACATCCTGGGGGGTCAGATGGTCCATGCCCCCCTGGTCATCATCGACCCCAGAGCAGAGGGCCCTGCTCCTGACACAGGGGAAGAGGAGGAAGAGGAGGAGGACGGCAGCCAGAAGCCTGAAGGGAGCGTGCCCTGCACCCAGGACCCCCAAGCCGAACTGGAGAGCCCATCAGCAGCCTCATCTGAGGCTGGGGAGGCCTCTACATGTGAGTGACATCACAGTCCCCTTATGTGGGGCAGTGGAGGAGAAAGGGAGAGTCCACAGACTGTGTACGTGGACCTTGCCGACCATGGAGCAGGCAGCAACCTGTGCCTCTGCTGTGCCAGCCGGGACTTGTGGCCCCAGCTGGGTGCCATGCAGGAACCCTGGCCTGTTCCCCACACATGTCTACACGTGTCACAGGCTCCTGACTCCGGGGAGAGACACTGCACACTGCCCTCTCTCCAGATGCCCCCTCTACACAGAGGCAGGGAACATCTCCCTCACACACACACACACACACCACACTAGAGGCAGCCCAGGGGTTGGGGTGCAGTCCTGGGCCAGCTCACACTACCTGAAATAGCAGGACATGATGGTGCAGAGACCTGCCATCCTCACCTTGCAGAACAGGACTGGGTTTCACCCACTGTGTCCCCAGGGAAAACTGACCACTTCTCTTGTTTCACCGCAGCTGCATCACCTGCGAGTGCAGGACGCACCACCCTGCCTGGACCATCCACCCGCACTCGGGCCAGCAAGCGCACCCGCAATCTGGAGGAGTTCCAGAGGCAGCAGCTACGGTTGCAGGGATGGCAGGCCCACAGCCAGGAGCAGTGGGTGCAAGAGGACCTGCACTTGCAGCGGGAGAGGCTGTGAGAGCAGGTCCATGCCCTCCGTTAGCACCTGCAGGCCCTGGAGGACCAATTGCTACCTCCTGCTGCTCCAGCCCCTATGGCTGCCCTAGCTATTGCTCCTCCTTCCACTCCTGCTCTTCCTCCTGATTCTCCCACCCCCGTCCCTTTTGCCCCACCCTCCATACCCACTCCCCTCCCCCTGGGAACGCTGAGGCCCCCGCATCCACAGTGCTGTGAGATGGGAGGGCCAGCAAGACCCTCAACCCTGAGCTTCCCCTTCCCCTTCCTTCCCTTGCCTCCCCCTTCCAACTCCCTCCTCCCAGATTTCCCCCTTCCCCTCTCTCACCCTTGTTCCCCCCTTCCGCCCACCCCAGTTATGTTAAATAAAGAGATTTTTTTGTGGCAACACAAGTGTTTTTATTGTATATCAGGAAAGAGGGTTAGGGAGGGGAAAAGGGAAGGAGGTGGGGGTGGAATGTAAGGCACAAGGCCCCAGTGGGGCACGCCAGGGAGACTTCAGTCCTTGTCTGCCTGGAAGCTCTCCCGCAGGGCTTCCCAAATGTGGACAGCCCCCCGAAGGGCCTCCTGGCTGGTAGTCATGTGGGGCTGTGCATACTGGCCAGCCAGGTGGTCAGCCTCTGCCATCCAGGCTGGCAGGAAATCCTCCCCCTTCCTCTCACATAAATTGTGCAGCACACTGCCACTACATGTGGAATATTGTGCTGGGAGAGGTCGAGGCAGGTGAGGAGGCACCTAAACCGTGCTTTCAGTCAGCTGAAGGCCCTCTCGACCACAATGTAGGCCCTGCTGAGCCTGACATTGAAGGCCTGCTTGAAGGGGTTGAGGTGTCCCGTGTAATGCTTCATCAGCCAGGGCTGTAGGGAATAGGCCACATCCCCCACCAGGCACACTGGCATGTCCACGTCCCCGATCCTGATATGGTGGTCAGGGAAGAAAGTCCCGGCGTGCACTCTTTGGCACAAGGAGGAGTTGTGGTACACCTGCTCATCGTGTGCCTTGCCGAACCAGCCCACACTGATGTCTGTGAACTGGCCCCGGTGGTCAGACACAGCCTGCAGGATCACAGAGAAGTACCCCTTGTGGTTAATGTAAAGGGAAGCCCGGTGGTCCGGGGCATGGATGGGGATGTGCATCCCATCGATTGCTCCCCCCCCTCGCAGTTGCAGAAGCCCAGGGCGCCGAACCCCTGGATGACCACGTCCAGGTTGGTGAGGCGGATGACTCTGCGGAGCAGCACCCTGTTGATGGCCTTGACCACCTGCAGAGAGACACACAAAACTGAGGGTCACTGGGGTGCCTGGGTGGCTGGGAGTGTTCATTCCCTGCCACTGCCCTGTGCCCCACTCCCAGGAGCAACCCTCGCTGCAATCCTGGCTGCCGCGGATGGTCTGTAGCGTGGCCAGGACAGACTGAACCCCCCCCGGGAGGGCACTTACACCAACTCCACCCCCATTTTCCCTGGGGCAGCCCATGTCCTCCTTGTAGCCCCCCCTCCTGGCCCAGTGGCCGGTGAGTGCCGTACCTGCATGAGCACCGCTCCAACAGTGCATCTCCCCACGCTTAATTGGTTCCCGATGGATCGGTAGCTATCTAGCATGGAGAGCTTCCAGAGGGCAATGGCCACCCGTTTGTGGAGGGAAATGGCGGGCCTCATGAGTGTGTCCCGTCGCTGCAGAGTAGGGGCGAGCCATTCTCAGAGCTCAAGGAAGGTGTCCTTCTTCATCCTGAAGTTCTGGGTCCACTCCAGGATGATGTGGTCCCACCAATCGCTGCTAGTGTCCAGATGCCAGATGCGGCGGGGCACGCTGACGTCTGGGCGCCGCTCCTCCAGGGCCCCCAGGGAGGGCAGGGGGAAGGCCAGGAGACTGGCCTGCAGCAGAAGGTGGCAGGCAGCCTCGAGCAATTGCTGCCAGGCTTGCAGCAAGACATTCAACATGAGCACCAGAGTGCCCAGGGGCGGTTCTGGCTCCATGGTGCCAAGTGCTGCAGTGTCCCAAAGGAGAACGACCAAAGCAGACGGAGAGGTAAACACTTTGCTGTCCCTCTGTGAGGTAGGCAAGCAAGCGGGAAAGCTGACAACTGGCTATCCGGGGGGGTCCCTTTAAACATGAGCCTCAGATAGCCTCAGACAACAGCCAAACAAAGCAACTACTGACCTGATGCCCTGCTGGACACGGTTTCAGATGCCCTTAAATGTGATCCAGCGTCCAATCAGTGTGGACATGCTATTCTGAAATAGCAAACACTATTTCAAATTAGTTTTTGTGTCTAGATGTGTCATTTTGAATTAGCTTATTTCGAATTAACTAATTTGAAATAAGTTAATTCAAAATAGCGCACTAGTGTAGCCATACCCTCTCTCTTCTAGGCTTGAGAGTTAGAGCAGTTTTCTTTCAAAAATGAGGGAGATGGGAGACACTTCTCTCTCTAAGAATGGACTTCTTACAAGGTGTAAGTAGGGAAAAGTGTAGCCAGTCCATCAGGATTTGTTGTTTTCCTTGTTTGGAAATTTGGAAATAATGTCCAAGCTGTTAAGCGTGTGTTTGTTTTTCTTTTGTAACTAAGTCTTTTAGCCCAAGGGGTTCCTCTGAGTATCTATATCAATTGATGGCTCTTCCCATCAAGCTACTTTACAATGCTTGCCATTGTAATTTTGTTTTGATAATAAAAGTTTGTTTTTTCTTTTCTAATTAACCAGACTTGATTGACTGTTGTGTCTTTAGGACTCAGCACCTGGTTACAAGGGCAGAATCAATTGTTTGTGAATTCCCTTTTTTTCCCAACTCCAAGTAAAACAGAGGCTGGGGGAGGGGGAGATTTCCCAAGTGATCTCTTCCCTGGTTTTCTTGGAATTACTTGGGTAGTGGGCAGCGGATTTCTCCAAAACTGGGTATTAGGATTTTGAGGGGAAGTTTTTGTACCAAAGCCTGTAGAGGCAAAGTTTTGGAGTGCTCTTGCAGGCCCCCACTTCTGCATTCATCATGCTAGAGTGGGGAACAGTCTTGACAATGTCTAAGTGATTATAGCTATGATGACTTAATCAGAATTCCTTGGAAAACCAGGTAAAACTACGACACTGAAGCAGTTATTAAAGCCAAGTGAACATGATAAAAGATAGTTGAGAAAGTCCAAAGACTTGTCATCTGAAAAATGAGTATCTGTTTTGGACTCCTTCATGAATAAGTTATCATTGTGGTAATGTCTCATGTTTCAGGTGACTAAGACTGAGCTGTGAGCATGATTTGATGGAAGCCTTTATAAACTGATCAGAATAGAAACAGAACAATATAGTGAATGAAGCACAAGTCATTTCTTGATGATGAAATGGCTCGCTAGCTGATAGTTATGCATACCATTAATTCCAGCCAGCCATTATCACAATAGAAAGGCTGGGAACTAAGATGATTGCTATTAACATTTCAGAAAGATAATTCTTTCTTATTCTCTTTCCCACTTTAGCCCCCAACACTTTTCACTATAATAAAAAAATATTGATTACCATTATTAGTCACAGTGAATCATATACTGCCCTTGGTCTGCATATAACTGCCATTGATAGGAATAGGATGCCTCTGATTGTAAGCATTTACTAGGCTTTTTACTGCATTGGCCAGTCACACTGCAAAGATCTAGCTAGAATATCATTATTTAGGTGTACAATTAGACCCTTATCTAACAAAGGCCTTTAGCACAGCCTCAACTTATTTAAGCTTATTTAAGCTTAATACCGATGTGGACACAAGAACAAATGGATATAAGATGGCTAGTAGGAAGTTTAGACTTGAAATTAGATGAAGGTTTCTAACCATTAGAGGAGTGAAGTTCTGGAACAGCCTTCCAAGGGAAGTAGTGGGGACAAAAGACCTATCTGGCTTCAAGATTAAGCTAGATGGGTTTATGAAAGGGATGGTTTGATGAGATAACATGATCTTGGTAACTAATTGACCTTTCATTATCAGTGGTAAATAGGCCAATGGAGGGATGATAGGAGTTACTATAGAGAACTTTTCCTGGGTGAGTGAGTCTTGCCCACATGCTCAGGGTTCAGCTGATGGCCATATTTGGGGTCGGGAAGGAATTTTCCTCCAGGGTAGATTGGCAGAGGCCCTGGAGGTTTTTCGCCTTCCTCTGTTGCATGGGGCACAGAACACAGCTGGAGGATTCTCTGCATCTTGGGGTCTTTAAACTATTTGAAGGCTTCAATATCTGAGACATAGGGGAGAGGATTATTCCAGGAGTGGATGGGTGAGATTCTGTGGCCTGCATTGTGCAGGGGGTCAGACTAGATGATCATAATGGTCCCTTCTGACCTTAAAGTCTCTGAGCTTATGAACTTTAAGCATGTGCATCATCCTAGTGCAATCAATGGGAGTATGAACATTCTCTAGGGTTTTTTGCTGGATTATGGTCTTAGGTACCAAGATTATATGTAACTCATAATGCCTGCAAATAAGTTAGGGTATGGCTACACTAGCCACCCTAGTTCGAATTGCAATGAGGAGTAAATGGTAGTTCGAATTAAGAGTGTTAATTCGAACTACCTAGCTCATGCCACGTGTAGCCGCGGGCAGGTAATTCGAGCTACCGGGCATTTAAAAATGGTAGCGCCCGAAAACATGCAAATGAAGCCCGGGATATTTAAATCCTGGGCTTCATTTGCAAGTTCGAATAACTACATTAGCCACCCTAGTTTCAACTAGGGTGGCTAGTGTAGCCAGAGCCTTAGATACTCTAGAAAATCAGAATAAGTGGAACTATAGAACTAAACTGAAATGTGCTGTATTGCTTAAAACATGTCTTGCCATTTATTTGGGGAAGGTTGTAATGGGAAGTTTCACTGAAACTTTTAACTTTGTGTGTTCCCTAAAATTCAATGTGACTCTTTTCCAAACTGTAAATCCAGGGTGTGGGACAGTTCACTGAAAATTCGTTTTATGTTTGCCAATTTTGAACTCATGGAATTTGTTTTCACCTGTGAAGTGCTAACGAGTTTGATTTGCCATCCCTCTGGTCATCAGAGGCTTGGATAAATAGTTTGTTGTTAGAATGATGTTGGCCAGCAAGTTCATTCTAAACTGTTTGTGTAGGCAAAGGCAACCTAGCATATGCTAATCTAATTACAATGAAGTAAACTCCCCTATACACTTCGACTTGACCAGCTCGCTACATGCTAAAGTCTATACAAGTATTTTAGCACGTGGTGGTGAACACCCTATAACACGCTACAGAGTGTTATAGTAAAGACAGACTCTTAAGACTCCACTTCTTTCCTCATTCAGTACTGCCTCTGCGGAGAACGAGTGTCAGCTACCCTGTCTAAAAGGAAGGAGGCTGTTGGCTGTTATGAATGTACTTTTCCTTTTGGAACTGAGTCTCTATCTTGAGCAAACAGAACCCAGATCTTTTAACTTGCTAGCATGCTGCAAAGCTTGCCTATTTTTCCTGGGGCATAGGGAAACTCTGAGTGGAGGTTCTCTGTGCTCTAAGGACACGGACGTTTTGTTTTTCAGTTGGTTATTTGCTGTGAATATTAAATTGTGTAATAAGTCCCTGCAGCACTGAATGGGTGGTTAGTAAATCTTGTACTAACTGAAATAAACAAGCAAGCTGGGGAAGAGTTTGTGTTTATAAAATCTGTGATCTGGTGATATCTTTGGGGGTACCTACAGGCTTTCCATTTAAAATATTCCCAGAAGATTTAATGGAACATTTAGGGGAGTGGCTGAGAGGATGAACTCCACTGGGATACTGCTAAATTATCCTTGAAAAGGATTATTTATCCTTGGGGCTTAAAAAAATACTCTGACAGCAACCAATTTATCTTCTTTAGAAATGGGCCAGGTTGCTCTGCCAAGCATGAGAGCTACCTGCATATCCACAGATCCACCAACAGGCTTTTATTAGTCAATGTGCACCCTCCATTTTAAATTGGCCCAGTTTAACCTATTTTTGAAGGAACAGAAATGCAAGCTTTTTTCCTTCTAAAGAGTGCAGCTATAGAGAAACTTGATTGCCCAAGTTTTTGTTGTCTTGGGAGACAATTAATTTTTCTTTTGTTTAATTGGGAAAGTGAATAGAGTCTCCAGTCTCTTGATAATCCTTTCTACAAGCATCAAAGCCCTGAGACATGGAAATTTATCACAGGCTCAGGAAGAACACTTGTGGGAGCCCCTTACCAAAACACTGGCTGTGCCTCAGTGGGTTTGTAACAAAAAAAAAAGTTGGTTGACTTTCATCCGTTATCAGGTTTCATTCCGAAAATTTCACAGAAATCAAATTAGTATTCTGGAGAGAAAGCTGCTTGTGACCTTATTTTTAAAATCATGACTGTATTTTATTGTGTTTCCAGTGGCTTGGCAGGTACTTTATTGACAGCAGCATACAAACTGTAAGAAATATATAAGGATAGATAAAATATCATCAATAACGGGAATGCATATTCTAAGTTATTTCTTATTCTTCTAAAGCATCCCATAAAGTTTTAACAAAAAAATATTAAGAAAATAGGATATGTATTTCATGTATTTCACAGAAAATGCATTAAATAATGTACAGGCAGTCCCCGGGTTACGTACAAGATAGGGACTGTAGGTTTGTTCTTAAGTTGAATTTGTATGTAAGTCGGAACTGGTACATATTGTAGGGTAAACTCTAGCCAAACATTTTTTTTAGTTTTGGATAGCATAGGGAAAGGTTAACTCCCCTCTAATGTTTGTTTTGCTGTCTGTTCCCCTGTTCAGAAGATTTCACATCTATTTCTGTCCCTGTGACAAACTCAGGACTAAAGGAGTAACTCATCAAATACCAAACAGCTCTGCACCATGCTTTGAGCTAATAGCTTTATTTCCACACACCACCCAGGGTTCTAGGAGGAGGGTCCTTTTTTTGCTAACACAATGAGGCCAGCACTTTGTTTGTTTTGGTGGAGTCTTTGTTTGCCCAGGGAGCCCAGCATGTATAGGGGGAGGAGGGGCGGAGAGGCTGCTTTTGTCTGCTGTTCGGCAGCCTGTTGCTCAGGGGAGGGGGCAGCCTGTTGCTGGCAGGGGGGGAGGGGGAGGTGTGCAGGATGCGAGGCTGCGGGGGGGGGGGGCAGCGGGCGTGGGGAGGCACTTTTCCTCTGCCCGGCAGCTCTGCGGGATCCCTGTCCCTGTGGCCAGCTGCTGCAGGCAGAGGCCAGTTGGAGCCGGCCGAAGAGCAGGAGAAGGTGGATTCTAGGACCCAGGTGAGCGAGCCCCGGGGACGCTGCTGCGCTCCGGGAGCCCGGCATGTATAGGGGGAGGAGGAGCAGAGAGGCTGCTTTTGTCTGTTCGGCAGCCTGTTGCTCAGGGGAGGGGGCAGCCTGTTGCTGGCAGGGGAGTGGGGGGGGGCAGCGGGCGTGGGGAGGCACTTTTCCTCTGCCCGGCAGCTCTCCGGGACCCCAGTCGGAGCTGGCCGGAGGAGGAGGAGGATCCTAGGACCCAGGTGAGCGAGCCCCGGGAATGCTGCTGCGCATGTGCGGGAGTTGCCTCACCCCGTTCGTATCTAGGGATCCGACGTAAGTCGGATCCACGTAAGTCGGGGACTGCCTGTATAGGAAATAAAGCTTAAGCGTATGGCACACTCAGTGAAAGAATCCTGATCCTGTCTGTATGTGTGCATGAGAAAATAAAACAACATATGTGATAAACTGAGCCTTAACTATTAGGGGTTTATTTGTATCTATGGTACATGGTAAAAATGTGTGTGGTACAGTTCAAAACAAATCAGTTCTGTTTTGCTTTCAGCTTGATGACTCACTAAACCAGATTCGAAAGCTACAGCGATCCCTGGATGAACAGACAGAGGCAAATGATAATTTACAGATTCAGTTTAATCATTTGAAAAGCAGGTAAGTGCTTTACACACTTAACACTTTGAATCTGGGCAGGAATGTTAATGCAGGGAGATCAAGTAAAGATGAACTTTTATTGATTTTCTGTCACGTTTCCAGAGTCCAATCCAGTAACTGTTGCAATTGTTTAGTCCCCCCTACGTTTCTGGTTCATGTGAATATATTCAAGCACCTATGGGAATTTGTTTTTTAATCAGTCTGAATGATAATGGATAATGCACAAAGAAATAGGTCCAGTGAATCAGGATAGGATACCATGGGTCCCATGCTGGGGTCAGTGTGCAGCTGCACCACCCAGTAGGAGTGCTTTGTGTGTGAGACAGACTTTGCAGTGGAGTTTTAAATATGCAGAGGGGAGTATGTCTGCTGGGTACCTCCTAAGCAGGATAAAGAAACTTGCTTCACTCTCAGCTCAGCCAGCTATGCAGTAGCCTTCACTCCTTCTCACACCTTTGCCCTCCTTTTAAGTGAGTTGTGTTCTAGCTCTCCTGCCACACCGTCCATAGCCTCAGACACAACTCTGACACTAGAATCAATGTCATCATGAATAGATCAGATTACTAATGGGAAGCTGCTAGACAGTTCTTCCAACACTGCATTCTATAGTCCTACTTCTGATGCCACTGAGGTGTACCAAATCAAACTACACCATCTACTCAATAAATTACCTGAAAAAAAACAGGAACAAATTCTCACAGACAAACCTTTAGAGCCCAGACCAGGAATACTCTATTTGCTACTCAAGATGCATAAACCTGGGAACCCTGGATGGCCCATCATATCAGGCATTGGTACTTTTACAACATGACTGTCTAGCTATATTGACTCCCCCCTCAAGCCCTACACTGCCCAAGTCCACAGCTATCTTTGAGACTCCACAGACTTCCCGAGGAAACTACAATTCATTGGTGATTTCCCTCCTCCACACAAAAAACCCACTGTGGATATAGATGCTCTGTACATCAACATTGCACACAATGATGGACTGCAAGCTATCAGGAACTGTATTCCTGATGATGCCATAGAACAACAGGCCACTGAACTTCATGCCTTTGTTCTCACCCACAACCATTTCAGATTTTGGGATGCTATATGCCTTCAAGGAAGAGGAACTGCCATGGTTAGCCTCATGGCCCCAGAATATGCCAATGTTTTTATGGTTGATTCAAAGCAATGCTTTCTCAGCTCCTTTCCCCAAGTGGCCATCCTCTGCTATGTTACATTGATGACATCATCATCTGGATGCACAAGAAGGAGACCCTTGAGGAATTCCACTGGGATTACAACAATTTCCCAGCTTCTCCTACACATCATCAAGGATCAACAACCTATCATAGATGATGATCATTTGCTCTCAGAGACTTTTGGATAACGGGCTAGCCCTCACTTACAGACTGTCCTCCAACCTGAGAAAATACCACCAACTCTACACCCCACTACAGAAACACTAATCCAGGAACTTATCCTGCAACAAACCCCACTGCCAACTCTGTACGCACATCTACCCTAGAGACGTTGTCACACGTCCTAACCACATCAGCTGTACCATCAAAGGCTCGGTTATGTTCACATATACTAATGTACTATATGCCATCATGTGACAACAATGCCCGTGTCATGTATATCGGACAAACTGTACTATCTGCATGCAAAAGAATAAATAAACACAAATCCGATACTAAGAATAGCAACAGATAAAAACTGTGGGGAAGCAATTTACCCTCCTTGGCTACACAGTTGTGGACTTGCATGTTACCATTCTCAGGCCAAAAAGACTTAAAGATTCAAAAGTCTCAAAAACAGACGCACCAAGAAACTGCTGAGCTGGAATTCATATGCAAATTTGATACCTTAAAATAAGGTTTAAACAGACACCTGGAGTGGTTCTCACATTACCATAGATAATTTCCCATTCAGATACTCTCACCTTTGCATCATTGTTGTAGATGAGCCACATCTACTCTATTTTAATTTGCACTGATATCACACTCCCATCCCTTCCTTTTCTGATTTTTTTCCTCTTTAGCAGCTGAGGAAGTAAGTTGTATCTCAAGAAAGGTTATGCCCTAATGTCCTAATAAATGTGTTAATCTTTAAAGTGTCACCAGGCTCCCTGTTGTTTTTGCCAGGGATAAGTTACTCCACTTAGCATATGTAGGAACCTCCAGTGTCCCAAAATAGCTATTCCATGGCTTTAAACGTGCATGTTATTTCAAAATATATTTCAAAATAATGGGCATTCCACAAGGGTTAAGGTATTTGTCAAAATAGTGTTCTATTTCAAAATAACCTCAAAATAAGGAATTTTGAGGTAAGGGTGCTGTATAGATACACTCCAAGATTCATGCAAAAAGGAGGAGGAAAAAGTAGTAATTTCCTTGTAATAAAATGTAAGTCAGTGTGCATTTATATAAATGGGGCTGAGAAACCAACTTACATTTCAGAAAGCAGTAATTTTTTTAACAAATTAAAAGATTTTTCCCTTTTCTGTTGCTGCTGGTGTGCATGGTGTTTGTTGTTAAGTGTTGCAGCTGCAAGACAGCTTGGAGCTATTTGCTCGATCACCCTAAATTAATCCTGAGCCTCTACCTTGTGCCATGATTTACATCTGTACAAAATGAACACAAAACTCTCTGTACTCACACTCATATAAATGACAGTCCAAGGGGCAAAGTACTGGAGAAATAGGCTTACAAGTAATCAATCAGAGAAGCTAGGACGCTAATGTACTTTGGGAAAGGTAGTATTCAGTCATCATATTTCCTCTTGATATATTTTAAAATATGCATTGTCGGATATATTTTGAACCATTTGCATGTGCTGGGTTCAAGATTTCCCCATGTTGCTTCACGTCAATCTTCCATTGGGTGTTTACTGCTTGCTGAAGTGAGTTGGAAACCACAACATTTTCAAATCTTTTTTTCTCTTCTTGTTTTACATTCTCATGGTATATGTCTCATTTGCAGGGCAAGCTACATCTTTGTCCCCTTTCTGGTATCAGACTGTACCCCCATAGGTGGCATTCCTAGTCCCTTTATTCTTGTGGGGTAGACTCTCATACCCTTCCGATCAGTGTTCTCTCTAAACAGCACAGCTTCACAGGTGATTAATCAGCCCTGCCTAGTCAGTCAGGAAGTCCTGTGAAGTTATGTTGCCATGCAGTTAAGAGGGAATACTGCTTGGGATGTCAATACCCAGATTCAAATCTCACTGTGCCAATGGCTTATCAATGTGCAGAGGCAGGAACACAAGTTGAAAAGGGTTTTCTCAACCTGAGGAGAGTGCTTTAACCACTAGTTACAGGATATTTTGATGTGGGGAATCTCTCAATCTCTCCTGTTGAATGTGTTCTACTATCTATTAAATAATAGTGATTGGAACAAAAGAACTGGACTTGGGTCTCCCAAACTCAGGTAAGAGAAAGTTGATATTGTGAGTAAGAGTGACCTTGAGCAGATAATTGGGCATGCGCATATATATATATATATAGTAGCCCAGTGTCTGTAATGCTGAAATGCAGGCTGTTCCCTCTGGGTGGCGCTGTTGCTGAAATTCTGGCTGTTCCCTCTGGGCGGCCCGTGCTGCATGGGGAGTGTGGGGCCCAAACAGCTGCTTGCTCCACTTGCTCCCCCGCAGTGGCCCAACTGAGTGGCGCAGAAGTCAGCCGAGCGCCACGGCGGGAGGGAAAGGGAGGCGGGGCAGTAACGTGTGGCATGACAGCAGCTCCAGGTCCCACCACCCGGCCATGAACATCACCGCCCTGCCCCCCTTCGCCTCCCGCCATGGCTCTCAGCTGACTTCTGCGCTGCTCAGCCAGGCCGCCGCGTAGGAGCAAGTGGCGCAAGCAACCATTTGGGCTCCGCGCTCCCTATGCAGCACGGGGAGTGCGGAGCCCAAACAGCCGAGGATCAGAGAAAGAGAGAGACAGAGAGAGAGGCAGGAGGCAGAGGAGACTGGGAGAGAGAGGTGGGGAGGCAGTAGGAGAAGGGGAGAGAGAGAGAGAGAGAGAGAGAGAGACTGGAGGCTCAGGAGAGAAGACCGACGTGGAGGAAAGACCTGAAATCACATCTTATGACGGGCTAATTGGCTAGTATATATATATAAATGCTGTGAAGTAGTGAGAGAAAGCTATGTACCATATAGGATACAGACCTGCAGTCAGGCTGAAATTGTATAGGATTAAAAAGACTATTAAGAAGGAGATGGCCTGAAAAATGAGAATAGAAGACTCTCTGATGACTTTGCAAGATTACCCAGCCATAACAGCCCGAAGAATAATGTTTGAGTGACTTACAATGGAGCACAGAAAGGAATCCAATTTAACTTTTCATCCCCACCCAGCGATTTTCAAAGGCAAGCAAATAGTGACTTCATATACTGTGGTTAGAAAGAACACCAAGGTAACTATCCTTCTATGCAGATAGAAGGTTACTGTTAACTCATAGTAAATTATCAAGAATGAAAGTGCTCTATATTCATCTCCTGAGAAGGAATTCTGTCAGGTTGCAGAATGATCTCCCTCAGGAAGTGATGCACAATCCATCACTTGAGAACGAGCTTTGGAAGGGTTTAACCATGTCTATAGGGAGCAATGTGCGGTAGGAAACAATCCTGCATTGTCAGAGAGGTCAACATAATAGGTTTATGACATCCTTTCTTAATTCCATGACCATTATTTGGCCATTTTGAAAAACATTTTGTAATGTTTCCAAACTACGGCAGAACTTGGTTCCACTAGGATGCCTCATTTTACAGTGGCAAATGTTTATGGTGCTTTGGTGGATCATCTCCATAAAAACCTGAGTGCTTGCCTTCAAATGCCAGGTCATCTCAATAAACATGACAGTATGTTCTTGATCTATGTAGAACACACTAGACTGCTAAAGATCAAGGAAACAACATTTTGTCATGATAATGTAAACATTGTTATGACACAATAAAATCAACAGCTTTTCTTTTCTTTTCAACACTGTCTTTATTTTATAGCATTACCACAGCTCCTCCAAGCTTTAAGGAGACAATTAGCAATGCATAAAAACACGAGAAAATCCTTCTCCAGTTCAAAGTCCTTTCAGAATTCCATTTCTAAATACTGCTTCAGGGATTTGGCCATACAGTACTGACTTTATAGCAATGTCCCTCTTGTCAGCCACACTTTAGAAACAAGGTTGTATTAACAAAATGACTATGCTGCCACCAGGGTTTCTCTCTTTGAGTTGGTGCTTTTAGAAGCATTTTGAGACTAAATGGGCTCAATAAGAAGATATGGGAGCATCAATACTTTTAGGCAGAAAGGAGTTCCTTTGTGGTGGCCTGGGGGACTCAGCTACTCGAAGAACTGCAGATGTTGAAGAAGCTCAAGCCCAGTAGTCTGCAACCTTTTTGTGCCCAGGATCACTTTCTTTAATTTAAGGGCAACCCAGCATCTACCTGCCCCTTCTCTGAGGCCCCATCCCTTCTCACTCACTCCATACTCCCTCTCTCTCCCACTCACTTTCCCCCACCCTCACTCACTTTCAGTGGGCAGAGGCAAGGGATTGGGGTTCAGAAGAGCTGAGGGCTCTTGGGTGGGGTCTGGGTGCAAGAGGGGGTGAGAGGTGCAAACTCTGGGAGGGAGTTTGGGTCCAAGGGGGTGCTTTGGCCTGGGCAGAATGTTGGAGTGTAGGAAGGGGTACAGGGTGCTGGCTCTGAGGGGGGCAGGTGTGTGGGAGGAGATATGAATACTTGCTCTGAGAGGAGGTTCTGGTCTGGGGCAGGAGGTAGAGGGTGAAGGAGGGAGTATGGAGTGTTGGCTATGGGAGAGGACAGCTCCCCAATCCCGGCCAATGAACACCACCAGTAGAAACAAAAAACAACAAAAAAAAAGAAATGACATTTAAAAAAAAAAAACCCATATGGCTAATTACTCCATTCAGGACATGTAAGGAATTTTAGACTCAAAAATTAAATTTAAGTGTAAGAGAAATAAAAAATTAAAATTAAATGCACAGAGCAGCCAACCCCCTTAAAATAAAACACTTAAAAATAAAATTACAGAGAATATATGTGCAATGCAGGAAGTACAGAGTAGTAACAACAATACAAGTGTGGTTTGGGAGGTGAGCATAAACAAAACTGTGTGTAATCCAGATATTGTGTGTGTGTGTGAGAGAGAGAGAGAGAGAAAGAGAGAGAGAGAGAGAGACTGTGACTGAACTGTTAGAGCAATCTCAGAAACAGTGCCCTACCTCTGGCACTCACCATTCAGAGCAGTCTTCAGACCACAGCTGCTTCCAGTCCTCCTGTCCTGACCCAGGCTGTGTCTCCTATCCCCTGCTTTGCAGAGATGGGCAGGAGGAGAGAGGGAGGGAAGTGAGTGAGTGTCTGTATATACTCATGAACATGAGAGAGAGACTGTGAGAGCTGGCTGCTAAGGGAATCTCAGAAAGAGGGCACTGTCTATTTAAGAAACGGAGACACTCTCACACATTCAGGGAGTGCTCTGAGTCCAAGCTAGTCAGGTTGACCTCCCTCTTCCCTGCTCTGTGGAGATGGGATACAGGAGCAGAGGGACACCCTGACATCAGTTCCCCCCTCTGACTTCCTGCTGTGCACAGCCAGCCGCACAGGAGCAGCTGCAAGAGGGAACAACACGGGGAAAAGGGCTGCTGGCTGTGGAGCTCTGCTTATCCTCAAGCCTGTCTTCCTGCCAGAGATTGTGGTTAACTGGGCGAGTCTCCAGGATGGACCAGTTGATCAGGACTGAGGGGTTGATGACCACTGCTCTAGCCCAACTAACAGCCATCTTATGGCAATAGCTGGTACTGTGAAATAGCTATGCAGTCCATACTGCCATTTATAAAGTGATTTACAAATCTGAGTCATTGTTGGGGTGGTTTAATCCCACCAGCCCCAAATGACCTGCTGTCTGTGTGTCAACAAAGCTTTTAATCTTTGAGGCAGATTATCTGTCAAGCACTGTTCACTCTCATTAAATGAATAGTGCAAGAAAGGATAAAGTAAAAGGAATCATTATTTAACAGCTACTTTTTTCAAAGCATTAATGTTAAATATTTTAGCTACGGTTTTTCCCTTTTTTCCCATATAAAATCTACTCCATATTTGAAAGAGTTTGTCTGGCTGTTTGTTCAAGAACTCCTCCTAAGCAGTAAGAGCTAGGACCACCAAATTTGGTGTCAGGAAAATGGGATGTGCCTGGAATGAGATTACATAGCATAAAACCATACAGAAAAGAGACCAAATCACCAGGCAGGTGAAATGGGCGGGCCTGGGGCACCCCATCTCTCATCCAGGGCTGCCCCAACTCTGAGCCTTCCACCTTCAGGAACCCTTTAAGGAAAGCAGGAGGTGCTGAAGCATCCCCCAGTTCATACGTTGCTCCCAGTTCTCCTTTGTCAGGGAGTGAGGGGAAAGTGAAGTTTTCTGCATTCCTCACTCTGGCTGTAAAGCATTGTGGGCAGGTGAACCTGGACCTTCAGCAGCTAGGGGACATGCATCCCTTCCCCCGGCTAAGCCTATTGTTGGCAGTGGATGTACAGAACTATCTAGAGTACAGAAACATGTTCTGCAGAGTATACTGACTTACATGAATAAATGCATAAGTGTCCTGAAATACATTGTGTCTAGAAATCCCAGGTAATATATGTAAATTTAACAGCACTACATTACTTACTTGACAAATTCCTATCCCTCATCATTTATACTTTAAAATTACATAACTTTTAAATAAAGCACAATTTTCTTGTTAATACCTACCCCAGTGGAAAACCTTTTTATATAGCACTATTACTAATAAAGCTTTCAGAATATTAGTAGACCAGTATCATGCCCATGAACTGAGAGCTTTTGCATGAATTGATATCTGCTTACAATTCATGTATTATGTAAGAATATTTCAGATGCAGCCGTCTGTAAATATAACTTCAATTTAAAAAAAAATTGAAATGTTATTCCCTTACTGTCAACTAGCCTATAATTTTCCCAATGGTCTTTCAGATAAAATTGTGCTGTTGCTGCCATTCAGAAGGTCAGTTAAATATTACTGGGCCTTTAACACTTAGTTGACAGTATAGGAGAAATAATATCGCAATAAAAAATGGTTTAAAATAAATCTGGACAGCATTATCTTTCACTGAAAAGAACACCTTGTTGAATCTATAGGTTTTTTTTTCTTTTTTCCTCAAGGGAAGTCAATTGACCTCCTGTTATAGACAGGGCTCGCCAAGCCACGGCGAGCCCCACTCGCCAGCCACGCGGTTCAGTGCGCTGCGCATGCATAGACCGCGCTGCGGTGCCATGCCGGGCTATAATCTACTTGCCTGTGGTGAGTAGATTACCTAAATTGTCGAGCCCTAGCTACAGATTACAAAAGGGGAATTTTAAAATTCCCCTAAGAGCATATTGAGGCACCCTATCACTTGTTTTCTCAATGTAATTGTTTCCTATGATATTGACAATGCAATAAATACATTGGGAAATCTATATCCAGGTATAGGATTGAAAGACTAGGAGTTATTCATTCTTGCCACAATTAGTAATGATTGAATGAGGATACATAATTTGGTCATTTTTATTTGTAACCATATTGGTTTCCCTTCATGGGCCCACAAAAAAACCAGGATCTGGACTGCACCTAAACATATAAACTGCAATTAAACAGCACTGTAGTCCTGGCCCCACAATCCTGACACAGCTGACATTGGCCTAGCTGAAGGGGTTCAATGGCAGCAAGGACATACCCTCCGAGTAACTTTTCCAGGAGTAATTTTTCCAGACCTGAAGAAGAGCTCTGGCTATCCTGAAAGCACATCTCTTGCATCAACAGAAGTTGGTTCAATGAAAGATATTCCCTCTATCCCATCATGTCTCTCTAGACCAGGAGACTACAACCTATTGCTCTCGAGTCAATTATGGCACAGTATGGAACTAAATATGGCTCTTGCGTCATTCCCAAAATACATGCAACTTTTAAAATTAAAATGAAATATTAATTCAAATTTTAAAAAACACATAATTACTCATGCAGCTTGAATGCATGCATGAATCCTGAATTTGACCAGTTATGATGTAAACTTCAAAGAAATGTGTGAGAAGATGCAGCAGCAGAAGTTCCATTAAATAAAATGTGAGTACAATGTTTCTTCTATGCTATTATTAATCACGTCAGTTATCGATAGTATTAAGTTGTATATTTTCAGTCATGCAAGTAGGCATTCTGATATTGGCTCTTTATTGACCACTTGTTCTGAATTTTGATGCAGTTTGGCTCTTTGGTTTGAAAAGGTTACCGACTTTTGTTGTTGTTTTGGGCTTAGGTCTTTTAATTTCTGTTATTGGCCTTTGATTTTAGAATAATTCTGTTTTGTTTTATGAGCCCTTAAGTGACAACTATCAACCTGGATTGAAGAATTTTAATAAGTTGTCTTTATGCTACAAACGATTTTCTTAGACTTTGAGAATCCTATCTGTGCAGTATACAGTAACTTGGCTGACATATTCCTGCTTGGCTCTTGAAATGTAGACTAAAAAAGGGTGGGCTTTCAATAGCCAAAATGAATCAGTCCTCACCAGTATGTCGCATTGAATTGAGTATAACTAGACATTTGACTAACTGCTCCTTAATGTGAGAAAAGGGTTCAAAACTTGACCCTTACACATTAGGATTTGTGGATGGGCTCATCTGGTAGTCAGGCAAATGGAGTGTTTTAAGATTGATGTGCTTTGTGATGCTACCATCAGAAGTATGCTTCACCTGTCAAGGGGACTCATCAATATCTGGAAGTGTCCATCAATGATAAACATCTTTCTTGGCATTCCAAGTGCGGCCAGCTCTTCCTATTGAAGATGGCATTAGAGAGAGTCTGGACTGCCAAAGTTTCCTATGAAGCTGCTATGAAGTCATTTAAACCCCCTGACTTCTTTTCTAAGTGTTGGCTCAAAAGGATCAACAACCACACCATGATGCCACAAAAAAGTAAGTCAGTAATCTGGTGGGGTTAGAGCATATGCCTACTGTAAGTGCCTTTTGTAAGGAGCTTCATTTTTTAAAGTGATTTGTGCTAACTCATGGGCTTCTGGTTCTAATGTATTGTCCATTTTGAGCATAAAATTCAAATGCAGCAGAGGGGGCTGCCCTGGTTATAGCACCCAATGTAGCATGAATGGTTACTTGTCATATGGACAGGTGACATATGTGTACATTTGGTGCAAGAAGCTCCTGGCCCTCAGAGACCGTGGATGGGCTTTGAAGGCCAGGGTGGCTGAATTGGAGGAGCTAAGGGAGGCAGAGAGGTACATAGACGAGGCTTTCTGGAACACTGTAGAATTGTTCCTCCTCCAGTCAGACAGCCTCTGTGCTCTTAAAGAGAGCAAAAGGCGCAGGGAACGAGAACATTCAACTGGAGCAAAGGGAAATCATCCCATAGTTGGGACCCTCCTTTCAGATGATGTGCTAGCTTCTCGCACTGAGGATGCTTCTCTGGGGGAAGAAACTCCAGTCATGATGGAAAGGCAGGTGTTAGTAATGGGGGATTCAATCATTAGAAATATAGACAGCTGGGTTTGTGGTGGCCGGGAGAACCGTATGGTGACTTGTCTGTCTGGTGCAAAGGCTACAGATCTCTTGAGACATCTAAATAGACTTATGTATAGAGCTGGGGAAAAGCCAATGGTAATGGTACATGTAGGTACCAATGACATAGGGAAGGGTAGGAGCAAGGTTCCCTGTAAGCTGTGAGTCCATGAGGGTGCACAGCCCTTTTCTGAGCCCTGCACAGAGGTTCAGAGCTCCCAGAACTGGCAAGGAGCTCAACTGATCGACTGGGGAAAGAGGGGGACCGTTCCCTCTCAGAGGAGCAGAAGCAGCAGCTGCTGCTGCTGCCTACTGTAAATGGAGAAACTGGCTCCAGCCTCTACTCCAGGGCCGGGCAAAAGACGATCTGTGGACCAAGGGCCAGATCTGGCCGCAAGAGCCTCAACTGGCTTCCTGCCTGCCCCGCTCCCACTCACCACTCCAAAAAGCCAGGGGAAGGGCCACATGTATGTTTGTGAACACTGAGAGTCTAGAGGGAAGGGAGAAAAGCTTCTCATGATCCCTCCATCCCCCAGTAGCTCTCATTGGCTGGTTTCAGCCAATACAGCTGCCTGTTTGCAAGACAGGTAGCAATTGAAGTGTCCCTCATGCCTCTCCCTCCCTCTCCCAGCCCTATGTGTCCCCCTTCTGCCCTCCTACCCCATGTAACCCAAACATTATGCACCCCTGCCCCAGCCACCATACATCTTCCCAAACACTGCATCCCCTCCTACACCTTTTCTCAGGTCACAACCTCCCTCAGACCTTGCACCCCAATTTGCTATCCCTGGTTACAGCCCAAATCCCTGCACCCCTGCCCCAGGTCACAACCCCTTCCCAAGCTTCTCACCTCAGTCTGTTGCCCCAGGTCACAATCCCCTACTTCACCCCAACTCCCTCCTAGATCCCACATCTCAGACCCTTACCCCAAGCTCATTTCTGTACCCAGTCTCCATCCCAGACCCAACACCTCAATCACTTACCAAATTTTTGAATTGCCCCCTATCAAAAATTATTGCCCACCCCTATGTTAATGGCTTAAGGAAAGAAAGAAAAAAGATTCTTTTAATGGATTTTTTTTTAGTGTTGCCGAGATCTAATACTCTGATCTTAATGATTTTTTAAAATTCTGTGTTACTGATTAATACATGGTAAACTGCATTGCACTAAGGCTGAAGCTTTGCTATCTGGTAGAGTTTTAGCTCTTACGAGTCAGAAATAGCAAGTACTACGTATGATGCTAGTTGTTTTGTAGGGTTAAACCTTATGTACAAGATCTTTGAAATATGCATCTTCAGAAGGATGATGTAACATTTACTCCAAGGTCTCAGAGAGGATAGCTATGTTAGTCTGTAACTAAAAAAAACTTAAACAACAATGGTCCTATACCACCTCATACTAACAAAAATATATAAATAGTATCATGAACTTTCGTGGGCACAACCCACTTCTTCAGCCAAGAGTAGTGTTAATTTTCTTTTTATTTGATTTCATATTAAATAATCATAAGCATTTCTCATTGTTAATTATCCCTTGTTTTAATATATTTTCTTCCACACTTATGGACTATTTAAAATGTATATTTATGTCTATGATTTTTGTTTGTATTGGTGGGTACATATCCACACACTACCTCAATATTGGTGTTACACATAAGAACATTCAGCCTGCACAAAAGAAAATTCACCCACCCAAGCATGGAAAATCTTAGAGGGAACAGTGGGTAGGAGAGAGGTTCTGGAGGCCAAATGTAGACTGCTAGGAAAGAGATTGAAATCCAGGATCTCTATGGTAGCATTATCTGAAATCACTTCATTTCTGTTTCTCATATTTTCCTTTCCCAGTTTCTATCTGATTTAGATTCTAAGCTCTTCAGGGAAAGAACTGTCCATGCATTTTTACAGTACTTAGAGCAATGGAACCATAATTTCAGCCATTGCCTCTGGCTGTTTCCATGATAAAAATAACAATAAATAATATCAAATGTCATTCATTCAAGGTATTAAACAAAGTCAAACAAACTACAAATGTCCATTCCACCCTCCTAGCAGTTGGAGAGGACTACTGCAAAGTAAATTCTAACATTAATCAGCCCTGTACCAAATTTAAAATCATAACTTGAGTAAAACTTGAAAATAATTATTAAATAGTCATATGAGTTTTATTCAGATGCCCCAGTGATGATGTATAACAAACTAAATGAAATTAAATAGAAAGATAAATTATGTATAACCTTTTAATCGGACTAATACATTTCTTTAAGTTTATGAATTTATTCACTTTCATTTAGTAGAAACATACTCTTTTCTTTTTCTTCATTGTTGTTTCACTCAATATTTTGTCTCCTTTCCTATTGTAGTCTTTCTAATTATCCCTTCACTTTGCAGAGAGCTAATTTTAGTTAGCTGGGAGACTTAGTTATGTGCATGGAATTGTACTGTGTGCAAACAACCCTGGTATTTTCATCCTAACCTGAGCGGGGAGTTGGGGAGAAGATAAATATCAACTTGATGTAATTGGCTGCTTAGCTCCCATCTTGCACTACATTTTTATCTGAGATTGTAGAAGTCCTCCAAAACCTTCCAGTAAACATAGCTCTAATCTTGCAAAATTGTCTTCATCTCTCTAATAAAGCATATAGTGTCTTACTTTGGACAATTATTTTGAAAATGTATAGCCTGATAAAAGCTGATGCAATAACATCGACTTCAGTGGATCGGATAGCTCATGCTAGGATCGGATAGTCCATTTTTCAATTAATATATTTTAATGTGATTATACTGTCACTAATCTATTGAACTCAATTTGTCAGTGTTTTTGTGTCTCTTTCATTAATAATTAGTAAACGGTATTGCTAGTTGCTAAAGCCTTTTAAAATCAATTGAAAGAATTTCATTGTTTCCTGTAAGCATAGGATTGGACACTTGAGAACCAAAATATTTTCTAGCATTCAGATAGCATTTGTCTGTCTTGGAAAATTCCTCTCTTCATAGCCACCTGGCTGTAGTGTCATACAAAGTGGTCTTCAACATTAACAGTGCTACTGCTTGTAACACTGTACACTAAGATATGCTATCAGGAGAGATTTCCTTTTTGTATCTACTTAAAAGTGTTAGCTTTAAATATAAACTGGTTCAATTTTGAATTGTTATGTTTGCCTTATTTATTTTGAAGTTTTACAGTGAAAAGCCAGTTGCTTATGTCTCTTATGACAAACTGTTTGAAAATGCCAATGTGTCATCCAATGCTATAATACAGTGGTCCCCAACCTTTTGGGGCTACCGGGTGGGTGGGGGTGGGGCCACACATGCACCATGCGCTGGGGGATGACACCGCACATGCTCCAGGCGCCTGGAGCCCGGGGTGCAAGAATGGCTCGGGCCGGCCCTAGTCACTAGGTAGGCACACATAAATGCCGCAGCGGGCGCCATGGCGCCCGCGGACACCAGATTGGGGACCACTGCTATAATACAATTTTATTCTTTGTTTTAAATTTGATATAATTTTGTTAGCAAACCAAAAGGATATTTGTAAAGAATAATTTATCAGCAACATGCTATTGAAATGTGGCTTCTACTTTACTTAAATAAACTTTTTAATTCCAAATTGTGATAGAGATTTAATGTAGCTAAATAAACATATACCATATTGAGAAATAAGAAAAAAATTATATCACAATTATTATAGCCTGAGTTTATAGTTGTAATTGGTGTCATACTAAATAGTGAATTATGTCCTTTACCAGACTATGAGCCTAGCACATTATTTAATCAGTACATTGGGGCCTGACTCTATTGGGGTATTAAGCTTCTAGTGACTCCAGTAAGAATGGATAAGGTTAAATAGTTACAGACTCAGGGTACTTGAGTCTTTTCTATATTTTATGTGTGATATAACCCTGCTAACTTGATTTAAGCAATAAAGAAATAAATCTCTTAGAAGATCAGATTTACTCTTCACCGACCCATTGCAGAGGTCTTCTCTGTTATAGAAAATAGATCATGGATTATATATATCAACAGTTTTGAATATTTTATAGTCCTTTACTATCTCCAATTTACTCTTATTCACAGGGAAGGGCAACAATTGTGGCTAACCATTTTTCTATTCAATAAGGTCAAGCACATCATAAATACATTACTTGTATTCTTTTGAGAGATTGCTTCCTGGTCCCACTGCTCTTGTGACATATCTCAGCAAGGTCAGCCAGTGGGCAGCATATCTCTCCAGGCATTTTATCTCACTTTAGAAAGGACAGTGAGGATAAATCATCCAGAAACCGTTGCATTCCCAATTTCTCATTAAGTCTCCATTCTGCCAGCATACCCAATTTCTCCCTTCTCCATTCTGCCAGCAGGCTTGACAATTTTATAATAACCAATTGTATGTTGGGAGGGTCTGTAAGAAAGAGAAAGTATTATTCTTCCTCTTACCTCACAAGCCATGCAATGCATCTGTGAGCACCCTTTAAAATGCTGCTTCTTCAGAGGCATATTTTTGAATATTAAGATAAATTACTGATAGCATTTGATCTATTAAACACTATTGATATACCTATATTCTTACAAATTCTTATTTTAAAATATGCAAATATAAAAATGGAAAAAAATACATTTATATACATTCAGTGTGAACAGTATTTAAAGGCTCATGTTTTAGCCATATTTATGGCTAAGTTTAGAACAGTGTGCCTTCTTAATGCTTACCTTCTTCATTTATCAGATTCTTGTTTCCCACTCCAAACACCTATGTAGGTAAAGTATGATTGTTATGACTTTGGGTTATATTTCAAAAGTAGCCTATACGTTTTCATGATCAAGCACTTGGGTTTGCATACTGAAATCTGAGATTTAGGGAACACTAATTTAGAGACCAGTTTCAGGGCCCATGTGAAACTGAGCTATCTTTGTGGCTATAACTAGCTCAGTCTTCCCGGAGTATCTTCTATGAAGATCAAAGAAAGTGATGATTGAGATCGAGGGACAGGGGGTAGGAGCAGAATTCCTAACTAGCTCCATTACACATTTCATTTTCAGACCAGGTAAAAATAAACACCTGTTTGTTTCTACAACTTTTTCTACACCACTCAAAAGTGAGTGACACATAGGCACACATCCCTCTATATAGGGGTGGGCAATAATTTTTGATGGGGGGGGCCACTCCAAGATTTTGGAAAGTGGTCAATGGCTGCACTCTTCCATGATATTAATGGAGATGTGGGGTCTGGAATGCAGGTGGTTGCAGAAGAGATCTTGGGGTAAGGGATTGGGGTGCCGGGGGGAGACTGGAGTCTGGGAGAGATTTAGGATGAAGCAGGTGTTGTGACCTAGGGCACAGGGGTTTGGGATGTGAGCTAGAATAGGAAGGGACTGTGATCTGCGGCAGGAGATTGGGATGCCAGATCTGGGAGGAGGTATAAGTTTAAGAGGGGGACAGAGGGTTTGGGTATGTTGTGTGTGGGGGGGAGAGGAGAGGGGATTGGGGCAGGAAAGGACTGGGGTGCCAGAAGCAGGCTGTGGCCAACAGATTTACTTGTCAGCTGCCAAACTAGCCTGCCTGTCTGCAGACTTAAAATGTTTCCCAGCCAGGCTGCCTACCTGGCCATGTGCTTCATGAATAACTGAGCCCAGAAGAGGGGGCATGATTCTTCATAGCTGCCTGTTATTCTAACAAGGAGCTCCATTGGCTGGTTTCCCATAGAATGTGCTGGGGGTAGGACAGCTCCTCAAACTTCCCTCCTCTGCACCACTTTCAAAACAGAAATGGAGCCCTGCAGGCACATTTCAGCACAGCACGTGGGGCTGAAGGGCAATCTGGGGAGGCTGCCTGGGGCTCCCTGCTGCCTTCGGGAGCCTGATCCAGTGGCTTGGTGTGCCGTATTTTGCCCAGACTTGCTTTATATGCACCACAATCCTGTAGACATTTCCCTTATTTTTGTACGCTTACGTTTTACTTGCATGCATAATTTTGGTGACATATTTGATGGGCAAATTTTGTTCTAAAAGTCTTGACTAGGAAAAGTTCAATTTCTTATAAAGGTGTGTTACAGTAGGAGTGTAGTATTTCATTTCCCAGCAGCTCATCTCCATAGGGAAGCAAATTGAAGATATATCACTGCACTTTGGTAGCAGTGCAAGGAAAAATTACAGTCACATTTTGATCCCTCCCAGTCTTAAAATATTTGACAACAGAGTTGGAACTATGACATAGGAAATAGAAGAATGAGTCAGTTTTATACATTCATAGATAAGACCATCTAATCTGACCTCCTGTATAACACAGGTCATAGTTTATATGCACACTCAGGCCTGCCGATGTGCAAGGGGTTAGAACTGTGGCAGTGGCAGCTACTGGGAGCACTGGGCCCTATAAAACAGAGACAGACCACCACCATGTGCTCCGGGCAGTTCTAAGGGCTGGGGGGAGGCCGGTGTGGCACACCCTACCCTGAGCCTCTCACCTTCCGCCTGAGGCCCCACCCCTGCTGGGAGTGTGGAACCAGAACCAATACCCACCCCCCCCACCCCCCACGCCTTGCTCAGGGACCCATGGAGACTGCTGTTGCCTCTGCATGCACTGTTTCCCTTTGCTCATGCAACCAGGCTGGCAGTGCAAGTTACTGATTGATTAAATAACATAAGAGCAGAAAAAATTACTGCATTTAAATAGCACTGCGTGGTTTGTCCTTCAAAGTTCCCTAAATTTAAGACAAGAAGAAAGATCGGAGGAGAATTTTTAATTGGATTTCCTTGAGCTTGAAAATGTAAATTTCTCTCTGGGTGATGGGCATAGGTTCAGGTGTGTAGTGGGGTGGGAGTTTTTATTTGATATTTTCAGAAATCTAGTCACCTGATCCATATTATTCACAGCCATGGCTATATGAATACAGAGTGGCTTGGGCAGTCTAAACACAAAATCCTCAGCAAATATGAATATCCCCCTCCCTCAGTACTGCGTGTGTCTTCTTTTATAACAC
Organism: Pelodiscus sinensis; assembly: GCF_052426305.1. Taxonomy (NCBI): domain Eukaryota; kingdom Metazoa; phylum Chordata; order Testudines; family Trionychidae; genus Pelodiscus; species Pelodiscus sinensis. The sequence goes on from NC_143053.1 coordinate 94,220,304, forward strand.
ACTTCTTCCCAGTTTTAATGCTTCAGTTGGCTGAAGTGGAAGCATAAAGGAAATCTCCACAATGTTGCCTGAGTCCTTCATGTCACAAAGGAATTAAAATAAAAATTAGATTTAATCAAGACTCATGAATGAATAATCAGATTGTACATTAAATCTTAATTACTTTTTCTAAAATATAACCAAATAATTCAGAATCATTGTTGCAGTGAGGTAGAACTTACATTAGCATGACTGAGGCCAGTAATTAGAATATTTTATAAAATGCTTTTAACGTGGTCAGCACCTAACTTTTTTGCCCTTTATTATTCCTTCATCTTTTATGTATGAAACGTCTTCACATTTTTTGATAGGAAAGTTGTGTTGAGAAAAAAAAACACTCAGAATTTCTTTACAAGTTTAGATCCCTCTGTCCGATACACGTTTTGTGTAGGCAGATCAGCTATTATGCAGTTTTGTGACTTGATTTTCTTAAGAAAAAACGTACCTAATAGTGAAAGAATGAAAAGGTGCTAGTAGTTTCTGAACATATTCTCACTTCTCTTCCAAGTCTGCAAATATCTATTAGACTTGATCCTGAATGGTAGAGTGGGCTCTACTTCTATTGATTTCAGAGGGAGCTTAGCAACTGCGGGAGGGGTAATCTGTAGGCTTTCTGTCATGGGATGCAAGCAAGGATGTGAAACTACTACTGCTTGTTGTGTAGTAATATCCCTTAGGGACATTGCTTCATTGCATTATAAGTTTCCTATTGAGTTCCTGTTTCAAAAAGTAATACGTGAAACTGCCATGGATCTTTTAGTGTACTTTGGTACGATCTTCATGACAAATTACTGTGCATCAAGCTAGTGTGTTGTAGATTCACATCCTGGCTTGCTGTACACTAAGACTATGTACACATTACCACTTTAAAAAAACTTAAAAAACAATTAACAGATTTGCAACACCTTAAAGACTACACACATGTAGCTGGTATCATCTTAAAGTTTTAGCATAAATTTTAAGCCACCACCTACGCAACATAAATTACAATGTGGACAACACTATATCCTGCTGACAGAGGTACGACTACATACTTGTGGGAGCTGGAGTAATTAAGTCTATGGGAGAGCTCTCTCACATTCGCTTCCAGAATCTGTGCTAGCAGTGCTACAGCAGTACAACTGTGCTACTTTCTGCAGTATAGCCATCATCTAACTCACCATGTAAACAAGCCTGTGACTCAAGAGATAAAAAACTAAGTGAAAAATAAGCTAAATGGGGATGGCGTACGCTTTTTTTCCGGGTATCCTTAATCTGTGACCACGCATGGTACAGACCCTGGCAGGGGGAGGAGGGAAGAGGCTCTACATACTGCCACTCCCATTCCCCTCCAGTAGCAGGAACATCAGTGCACTGATGTGCTTCTATTGGAGTTTTCTCCTGCTTCTTTACTGCTCTGGGTAAGCCAGGTAAGTGCCCACATCCTCTCCCCCTCAAGCTCAGTGCCCTCCCTGGCCCAGTAAATTCTTTCAGCTAGCATATCCTGTTTCCCAGAGTTGCCAGATTAAAGAGGTTCCGATGTATTTTAAAACATTCTGGAATTTTTGTTTCAACATAAAACTTAGGAGTTCAGTGTAGCTCATTTCAGAGAGGTAACCGTGTTAGACTGTTGCAGCAAAAACAACAAGGGGTCGGTAGCATTTTAAAGACTAACAAATTTATTACGATATTAGGGCATAAGTTTGTGTGAGCTATATTATTATAACTAAACATCAGCATGCAGTTCAAGCCACCCTCACATCTGTTTCCTGATAGTTTACAATATGTTTGGTCACTTTTCCATTTTGACCCTTTATCAACAACCTTTACATTTGTTGCATAACACTTTACTATGTGAGTAGCGCAACTGAGCTAAGTGTGGCACTTGCTTATTAAGGAACTGCCCAGCTTGAATAAGATTGAAAAGGAACTGAAATTTACCAACAACATTATATATTTATCTCCTAGAAGAATGAGTGTGTGCTGGTAGAAATAGGCAGTCAAGGTTCATAAATTTTATGTAAAGCCACTTTAGAAGTTATAAAAGGAGATAACCAATGTGGTTCTTGTCTGAGGCCCAGGGCACTTAATGTGAATAATGGTAATGAACTCTAGCCAAGAAGAAATTATTACTATTTTCAGCTAAGATTATTTTCATCACTACAAAGGACTTGTCAAATTATGATTTTTGCAGAAAATAGAGATTTCATCCATTTCAACACTTTTTGAAAACTCTTCTCTTCTATAAACCGAAGTCAATGGGGCTTGTTACGTGAGTAAATGAGTGACAGTGTTAGTAAGCAGTTCATAATCTGGCCATCAAGAAAAGCAATGTTTGTGAATAAGGCTCTAACTTTTACTTTGTTCTGTGTGTTTTAGTTTTATCTGCAAGATAAGCATATTTAGTTTTACTCTTGTTTTATTTGTAATTTTTTTATATTTAAGCATATATTCTGATACCTTTTCTTCCTTGAAATAATCACCCACTACGTGATTGGTGCTATTGAAATAAACAGGAGTACTTGTGGAGTTAGATGTTCCCCTGCATTAATACGAGTATCAAAATCAGTGATTATTAACTAGCTAAATTCTGGGGACCAGAATATGTTATTCATATGTTATTCTGATCAGTGTTTTCTCAACAGGTACATTTCTCTAATTTATTTTAATTAAACTGCTCAACATGAATGAGTGGGTCAGAAACTAGCCCTCACAGATTCACAGCAGAAGTAGGTCTTCAGGAGGGATTCTCTATAGTACTTTATTATACATTCTACATTCTTACACTGTAAAGCATTTCTAAGTATGATGCCTCTCCAACCGGAAAGTCTTAGGAGGCAGTTTTCTGTCTGCTGATTAAAAATTCCATTTTTAATGTTACTTGTAATGCTATTGTCGTCACCTCTGTCAAGTACAATATAGAACCTTGGCCATGCAACTTGCTTACATTGTCAAATGTAAGTACAAATGCATTGATCCAATCAAAGATGATTTTCTTGCCACCCAGCTGATGTACAGTGTTTGTCTGCATTTATTAAAATTTACCACAGGTTGAACCTCTCTAGTCCATCATCCAAGGGATCTGACCAGTACTGAACCAAAGAATTTGCCGGCCCATAGGAGATTAATATTATCTAGCAGCATTACAACATTTCCACTACTTACTGGGCTCTCGGAAGACATTTAGGGGTAAATTGGAGCTAAATAACAGTACGCTGAGAACCAGGACTGGAGTCTGTAAACAAACTTTATGTATGGGGACCATGATAAACGGACATTCATTTGACTAAAATCATGCCACATCATGGATGTTGCTGGACCAGAGAGTGATGGATTGGAGAGATTCAACCTAGATAAATGAAGTTAATAAATGTTCACATACTTGAGAAAACACTGATGAACCAAAATAGGTCCTACTCCAAGTACATAGGTACACATAAATATTATTTACCAACACTATAGGGACATTACTGGTCTAAAATTGCACTCCTTTCTTAGAATTCCTGCTGTCGGAAGTGGGAAACCTTCCAAGAAAGAGGTTCAGAATTATGTCCTATTACTGCTTGAGAAAACAAAATAATGACAACAAATGCAATCAGGTCTTATTTTATGTAACTCATTAATGCAATATGCAGTGTGTTCATTTCTTTCCTCCCTCTCCCCGCCCCTCAAATGTTTAACACTTTTCTTCACCTGTAAAGAAAAAGAATTATTTCTCTCAGCCTTATTAGAGACTATGGTGCATAATTTACTCATTAAAAATATCTGTGGAAAAAAAGATTATCAACGTTTGTATTTTTTAAAAGTCTCAGAGGGTAGCCATGTTAGTCTGTAACTTAAATAAATTTAAAATACAAGTGGTCCTGTAGCACCTTAGAAACTAACAAAAATGTATATAGCATCATGAGCTTTTGTGAGCACAACCCACTTCTTTCAATTTCTGTACCTCTTTGTTCCTCTTGCTCTACTCATCCAAGTGGATTGTGCCCATGAAAGCTCTTGTTCCCATTGTATATCTTGTATCAATACGAATAAAACCAAGAAAGCACCATCTTACCTAGCACTGTTTTTATAGTTACATCAAACTCTTCACCTTAAATCAAATGATCATCAGAGAACTTAGAAAGGACATTTATAGGCAATCAATGATGGAGCAACTCAAAATGTTACAATGGGTTAGTTTTCCTTTTTCTTTTATTGACACAACTCCTTATGGAACTTGCAACAATGTTTATTATGAACATATATAATTTTGAGTGGTATAATCAACTTAATGAACACTTTTTTTCTTTCTCAGCTGCTATAGCAGAAAACACATATTGAAAATACTTCATTTAATAACCGTGTATTTACTTAACTTGTATTCAAAATAGAAGTGAAAAATTTTGCAAATACCCATGCAAATAATTATTTTCTCATGAAGGCTTATACCTTAAGTGTTCTCATAGCCATCTTGAACCTCTAATTTCCCTTTTCCTCTTTGTGTATGTGTATGTGGTTTTTTTTTAAAATTAGCTTTCCAGTTAAGTACAAGAAAATAACATGTGACCAATCACAACTTGAATAATAACAGCAGTAAAAATGTTAGTCACATCGTGAATTGAAAAGACACAAAGAATTCCAGAACATATGCTTATTGAAATACATTCTCATGAAATGTTTATTAAACAGTTTAAAATAAAATAACAAATTTGTAAATACCAGTCTATTTGCAGATAGTTTTGAACAGGAAAAAAAAGATTGTTTTTTTCTAGTTGGCTACATGTTGTTTACCAAGTCTTCTATTGAATAGCACAAAATGCATAAGATCTTTTGCTTATTACTTGGAATTTCTTCAATTATTTCATTTGGAATTCTGTGAGTATTTAATTGTACACCCATATACACGTACCACACTTTTGCAAATATACTTTGGGTCATGCTATCTGAGGGCATTCTGAATTTGTATCTTATCATACATCACCGAGTGGTGGTACATCTACAAATGTACAGTATATATATTTCTCCTTGCAAATACAACTGAAAAATTTCTGTTGAGAAATATCATTTTAATTTTAGACTGTCAACACTCTTCCTCCACAAACTACTCAAACTCTTTAGTGTCAGGTTTACTCTATATCAGTGGTTCTCAGACTGTGGGTCAGGACCCCAAAGTGGAGTGCAATCCCATTTTAATGGGGTCAACAGGGCTGGCTTATATATGCTTCCTGTGGTTCTCCTTGGCTGAAAAAGGTAAACTGGAGCCAATGGGAGTCACAAGACTCCTTGGCTAGGGACTCTTTAGGTAAACAAAGTGAGGCAGGCCTACTAGCTTCTTTCCCATAGTGGGCCCATGGGCCAATTTACGAAACACTTCTTTAGACTAATAATATTGCATTTGTAATCTTGACTTATGTTACTATTCAAATTGCTATTTAATTCCTATTCCATACATTTTAATAAAGTTTTAAACTATACTCTCATACCCCATGGATCCGATGTGTACTCTGCGCAGCCTGATTCTGAATGGAGGTATGAACCTCTTGGGTATTTTAGACATAGTTTGCAGATCCCCTGGGTTACATGGACCACGGTTGAAAACTTCTGGTACAAATCACTTGTTGGGCTATTTCTTTCCCTACTGCTTTACTGGTTCAGTATTTTGAGTCAACATTTCAACTCTTTCTCCACTTAACTTTTTACTAGGGTGTACAAATAATACATTTTAGCTATTTGAGTCTGATTTTATTAATATGACTTGTAAGTGTATGTGATAGAGTGAAAAAATTGTGTTTAAGCCATTGCTTATGGAAATATATAGCAGACCTGAATAGGTTAAATGTTTTGAGCACAAAAAGATCCTTCCACAGTTCTCAAAAACATTTTCATCTGTCTTGGAAATTTTCCCTTTAAGTTATGCTGTTTCCTAGCATCACCTGGAAAATTCCCACCCCCATGAAACTTTGTATTATTTTTATGTTATACTGCTTGGCTTTTATATATTAAAATTGTATTTTTTTCTCTTTTGGTATCTCTTTCTTTCTGACACACCAACCACCAATAACCGTTTTCTCCTATTATACCTCCATTTTTTGTTATGGCCACATCTGCTTTTAGATTGCTATCCCCTGCTAAATTTTCAAAAGTAGGTCTAGACTAGATACTTGCTGATTGTATGATATTTAATTCAAATACCATTTGTCCTCCTAAATATAACTATAGTCTTAGCTACCCTAATAATTCCAAAGGTACTGGAGATATTCTTGGTTACTTAATTTAACTGGGATTTTACTAGTGTGTAGCATCTGGCATGTTATTTAGAATATAATTGGAGCGGTTTTGATTTTGGACATTTTCCCAATTCTAACACTCTTGCAGTGATTGGGCAAAGCTTTGTTTTTTAATCAGCAAAAGGTCAACCCAAACATTTCCTCATTTGGTTGTTAATATTTTGAGCATTGGCAGCAAAATTTCTTTGCTTATTTTTTTCTAAGTATATCAGCCCCTTACGATCTATTGTCTTCATTTTTTTAAATCCAACCAGTCACACTGACGAACATTGGGCCCTACTTAATTATATCCACTTACTAACAGACATAATTAGAGCCCTACCAAATTCATAGAAAAATCTTTCACCATGAAATCTGGTCTTCTGTGTCCTTTCACCCTATACCATGGCATACAGATTGCAGGTGGAAAACTAGCATTTCTCAAATTGGTGGTCTTGACCCAAAAGGGAGTTGCAGGAAGACCACTAAATTATTTTGGAAGGGCCAGAGTATTGCTACCCTTACTTCTGTGCTGTCATCAGAGTTGGGCAGCTGTTGGCCTGGCATCCAACTCTGAAGGCAGTGCCCCATCAGGAGCAATGCACAACTAAGGGTGGTAATACCATAGCATGTCATGATTACTTCTGCTCTGCTGCTTTCAGAGTGGGGCAGCTGTAGAGCGGTGGCTGCTGATTGAGAGCCAAGATCTTCAGGCAGAAGTGAGGGTGGCAATACCTTAATTTTGAGCTGCTTGCTGGTGAAAACTTTGTCTTCAGAGCTGGATTCTTGTCCAGTAACCACTGCTCTCTAACTACCCAGCTCTGAAGACAGTGCTGCTGCAAGCAGCAGTGCAGAAGTAAGAACAGCAGTATCACAACCCTGTATAATTTCCCTGTGATCCCCATACCTTCTTTTGGGGCCAGGAGCCCTACTATAACATGATGAAATTTCAGATTTAAATAGCTGATATCAGGAAACTGACTTTTAAAATCCCATGACTGTGAAATAGACCAAAATGTACCAGGAATTTGGTAGGACCCTAGGTATAATTTTCATGTAGATCCAGAAGCTGATAAGGCTGAAGTCGTTGGACTCCAGCCTTCCTCCAGTGATACTTCAGAACTGTAAGCAATATGATCCATGAATTGAAGCCTGACAGACAAAAAGCCATATTCAGATGGAGTCTCTCAGAAATTAATATGTTCATTTTCCCCTGTTATCGCTATTATTACTCACCGCAGCTGACACAGAGTTATTGTCCTATGTCAAATATATCATTTTAAAAAGAATTGGAAAAGGTGATTAAAACACAGTTTCAGGCCCACCTGACACATGTACAACAAATTTTATTCTAGCTGCCCACTGGGGACTGCCTACAGGTCAGGATTTCTAATAACTTGTTTATTTCCCGCTGCTAGTTCATTCTCTGGTAATTTTAGAAGTGTAGCTAGTGCTCTAGGCTCACCTACTGAAAGAAAACCAGATTACATTTGATTTTAAAGGTAGGAGTCTGTCACTGAGGGGAATAGTGGGAATCTGGGTTTTTTCTAACAAATGGGTATTTAATGACACCTTTAGGATAACTTGAGCTTTGAATCTGTACTCAGATGCTACAGTTTTATAAGCAGGGTGTGGGAAGGGGGAGAGAATGTTTTTTTTTGTATCAAAATCTTGGAACTCCATTTCCAATTGTTCCCCTCTCTAGTAATGGATAGTTTTGAAACAAAGCAATGGGTTCTGTACAATAATAGGGTGGAAAAGCTGGGGGTGGCTCCCAGAGTTGTCAGAAATTCTGGCATTGTTCAATAACAGAAAGAAGGGCAGCTGTTGGCATATCAGCACCATGTACAAATCATTACCCACCTTTTATATATAAAATCTGCTACAATATTTGTGTGTGTGTGAATATGTAAAAATGCAACAACCAAAAAAGAAGATTCTTCCCTGGCTAATTTTCTATATGTTCCTGTTGCAATAAAGTGGAAGGAAGTATTTCCCAGGAAATGTTCCAGACAGAGTCCACGGTGAGATACATCGTATTAAGGGAGTCTGTATGCAGACTTTTATAGTACTGCTCAGAAGCATAAAACAATCTGTGCTTTGTCTTTGCCAAAACTGTCTCTGCTTTGTTCTGACCTAGATTTCAACTTCAATCTTTGTAGATAATTTCTTTCATATAGATTTTGTCCTTGTTGTGCTGTGATAGTTTGCATATTATGTATGAATGATTTTAATAGTTCAGGATTCATGCTGCTATACTTTTGTATTATTTTTTTTCCAAGTTCAAGATCTCTGCTATTTACACTTGTTTCTGTGCTCTTTTCATTTTAATATGTTTTTGCAACTTTGTTTGGCTATTCACATCCCTTCTCCCTTATTATACAAGAAAACAATCTTTTTTTAAAAAAAGCACCTGGACTAGAATCTGGCAGAGGCCTTTCTCTAATACATTCATTTGTTAGTTCAGTGACAGGATGCACTTGGTGTTTTGGTCTAGTTTATGACGATAAAATGCTCAAAAGTGCTTTAAGAAATTTGTGCATACAGTAAATAGTTGTAAAATATCACATGGTCAATTTTTGACAGTATAAAATGTGTGGACCTAAGGTTTAGATGATCTAATACAAATGAACGGAATCTCACTTTCTTAGAACTTCAGGAATTTGCTGCTGCTGTATTAGAATCATAAAATGCTTGAACTGGAAGGGACCCCAAGAGAAGGGATGTTAAATGTAGGTTAACGAATCAAATAGTCAATGGGATGTCCATCAACCATTCAATTAGCCTATAAGGGTGCCTGTGGCTTTAAATTATTGCAAGATCCCTGCCAAGGCTCTTGTTATAGTTGTAAGGCAGAAGCCCCACAGAGAGCATGAGGCCAGTGGAGGATTCCCCTGCTGGCCTCGTGCTCCTTGCAGCACCTGCACCTTTGAAATGTACAGGAGCCCCAATTGGGCTCTTGTACATTTCAAAAGCAGAAGCCGTACAGGGAGCGCAAGGCCAGCAGGGGAGACTCCCACTGGCCTCATGCTCTCTGTGGGGCTTCTGCCTTAGAACTGTAGCAACTCCTTGCGGGGCTTCTGCTTTTGACATTTACAAGAGCCTCTCTGGGACTCTTGTACATTTCAAAAGCAGAATCGCAGCAGAAGCAGTGCAAGTAGAGACTGCTTCAATCCCTGTTCACACCATTTCACGCTGTGCCTCTACCTCCCCTACTCCCCATGGAGACGGTGCTGGGGGAACTGGCTTTTAAGCTGGTTCCCGCCAGCACTGGCTCCTGTTTCCCCCTTGCTGCCTCTGTCTCATAGAGGCAGGAAGAAAAGGGAAGCAACTAGTCACATCACTAGTCCGCTATCCAGTAAGCTTATGCTTTATTCAATAATTGACTAGTTGCTACATCCCTACTCAAGAGGTCATCAAGTCCAGTACCCTGTCCTCATGATTTGGATATTACCGAGCAGTAATCAGTACCTGGATATTTCCTAGGCAAGCATATATTTTCATTATGAAGTCACCACCCATTGGCACCCTTCTTACTAATGCCCCAAATTGTATATAGTATTTGACGCTACACATTGGCAATAGACTATATCAAAATTGATGGGACGAACCTGTATCCAAACCAGGCAGCCCATTTTAGGATCCTCTAGTTGAGAAATATACAGGCCACTGTTAATTCAGATTGCTTTGCTTTCTTTTCAGATCAGGTCCTTGGTTCCATATTTGGCCTCACATTTACCTGCTTCCTTCCATAGATTCCTTCCTCCCAAGTCCTGACAGATGCTAAGCACCTTTCTTAAAAAAAAAGTCTCCTCCATCATTCCATATCCCTGCTATTCCTTCAGCCCCACTCTCACCCCCTTTTTCCTTCCACTGGGATAGTCCAAACTGCACTGAGTTTTACCATTTTTTCTCCTCTTTCCTGCTGACTCTTCTTTCCTTTCCCATACTTCTCTCACAAGATTATTGCCCCCAGGATACTCCCTGGACTCCCATTGAGCACTGCTTCCCTGCATGATGCCATCTGGATTTCAAATGACCTCATGTTCTTGAATTGTTTAGATTTGTAATGAGCGTGAGGTTATCATGTGATTTTTCTAATAGTTTTGTGATCATTTTAAATGTACACATAGTTCCAGAAGGCAAGGCAATAATTATTTAAATGAGCAAAGGTTACTTTACCTTGTTAAAATCACAAGAAAAAGGAAGAAATGCAAAGTGTAAAATGTTCCACATTCCTATAAGCTGAGAATTGAAAACACACATCCCTTGGCAAAATATGGGGAATGATAACAAATCATATATGTTTGAGTCACATAATGAAAATAATGTACCCTTTCAATACAAACCAATTAAATGTAGTCAAGTATTTCACATCTATTCCACAGGGTCTAGTCCTGATAAGGTCAGTTGTAAGAAAAAAAATCATCATTACCAGTCTGTTTGATTTGTAACGTGAAATGAGTTGATAGTATCAGCTCCTCTCCTAGTGGATAAATGGTTAATCCATGAAATTTGTAATCGCTGTAGCCATTCGTTTTAGTCATCTTAACACAGAGCCCCAGGCTGAAAGGTCATAGACTCTTATCAGCAGATGTGATTTGCTGAGGCACATTGTCAAGAAAAATCCCATTGCTGCTACCCACTCTTTGCTTGTTCTCTGGATAAAGAAAGGGCTTAAACTGCAGCTATAATCTACAAATGATTGTATTAAAATGGCATTGTCGTATGCTATGTCTATTGTATCTCTCCGGATTAACCCTTATGGACCGCTTACTCAGTGTGAGAAGTTCTTTTGACTTTATCGTCCATGACCTAAGTGAGTGATTAATGATCCTTTATAAAATTTGTTCAAGTAAACAAAAACAGGAACTGGTTTCTCTTTGTTCCCCAGCTGTATACCTGTAGAGAAGATTTTCAGTATATATCAGTAAGATAGTTTGCCTTTTTACCCAAAGCATGGTATTTCATGCATTTACCTGAAATCCTGTCTCACTCTGTTTTGGTAGGCTTCATTTTTAATTGCCATTTTCCACTATCATGGACTTTCAAGGCTGTTTCCCACTCTGGAACTCTGAAGGCTGGTGTATGCAGGACACCTTAAAAATATCTTGCTACTAAAGACTTGTATTAAAACTCCTCAGGGTTACAGATTTCCTGGCCTTTGATTGGCATCAGTGCCACCACCTAAAAGCAAAACCCCATGGAGAACCTAGGAAGGCACACTTGGGAATTCTTTCCTGTGAGGTACCATCAAGGTTTTTTAATACCCCCCCACCCCACCCCGGAGAGAGCTTGAAAAGCATAATTTCTCTTAGTAGTTTGCTTAGCAATCTTAGGCATGTTCACACAGAATCTTCTGACTTCAATGCAAGGAAATCAGACCATGGCCTAAAAGGGTGATTTTTATTAACCAGAAAACCCACATTTGGTGAAACATTATTTGGTTGTAGCTGAAAACCCCCCTAAAAATACGGAATTACTTCCCTAGGATTCAGCACAGAGAAGTTCAATAAACCTAATAATAAAGATAATAATGATCATGTCTGACTAAACACTCTCTTCAGAGGGGTAGCCGAGTCTGTAATTGGGAAAACTTACAAAATAACTAATAGTCTAGCATCACCTTAAAGAGTTACAAAACATGTAGATGGTATCATGAGCTTTTATGGGCACAACCCACTTCTTCACATGAATGGAGCATTAAAAGTCCCGAGCCAAGAGTAAATGAGGAAAAGGGGGTGGAGGAGTTAGAGGGGGAAAAGGTGAATCAGAGTGTTCAAGTTACAAGAAGCTGATAAGAACAGTTTGCACGTTCTTTAAAAATCCATTGGTTGGTTGGTTAAGTTGGTTGTTTGGTTGGTTAAGTCCTTACCTTCTACATTCTAATGACTGCAGTGGTGCAATAGCATGTGTGCTATCATGAGAGAAATTAGAGAAATGATGGCACATCCACCTGCTGTCGCTCCTCCTGCCTACTATCTTCCTCCCCCCCCCCCCCCACCCTGCTATGCCCGTTCTCCATCCACCTGCCTCCCTGCAATGCCTCTCTGCTCCTTCCCAAATTTTTTGGAAGATCTCTTCCAAAAAAAGCTTCTTCTGAAAGAAGCCTACAGTCTAGATGTAGCTTTGGTGTTTCTACTTATAAACTAAAACATACTTCTATGCAGATGGAACAAGTGTTTTTAAAGGGACCAGAAGGGAAGCTGGAATGTACTGCTTTCATCATGAACCATGACTTTTATGTCTGATTATTTCTTCATCAGCATCAAGTGTTATGAATATATCATCTGGATTTTCCCAATAGAGGGCAGAAATATTCATTACATGTTTTCTGCATTACCATTGATAAATATACCATTTTCATCTAGTAATGGAGTAATACTATTGCTAGGATTCCATTTATTCTTGATATATTTTTTAAAAATTCCTTATTCTTCTTGACAGATATTTCTCCTCGTCCTTTTGTTTCCTTTATCAATTTTCTATAGTTTCTAGCTTCTAATTTATATATATGTATATATTTATGTATTTCCCTTCCCACTCCCTTTGTTAACATCAGAACATTTGTATCTGCTTTCACTTTCTCTCTAAACCGGGTCAGTGTTTAACCTTTATACCATTCTTTTTTGATTGTGGATTTTGGGCATCTAGTAAAATGTTCTTAAATAATTTCCAATTATCATTAAAATGTAGCACTTATTCTTAGCTTTGTGAAATTAGCCTATATAAACTAGTCTGAACTTTCTTGTGTTGATATCTAGCACATATAATAATGTCATTGTCACTTGCGCCTACCAACCAACTAAATTTTAGTTCCAAAATCAGTTTCTATTCTGTCAGGAGGTCTCATGTAGAATTACCCCAGGTAGCTGTGTCACTTCATTTAAGGAATTGTCATTTTTAATTTTTAGAAATTCTGAAGATATTTTTTCTTGCGTTTTCATTTAGAACAGTGTTTCTCAAAGTGGTCCGTGGACCCACTCTGAGAAAGTAGCTAATTGGCTACTTCTGTTTGTTTACGGACTTGCTCCACAGCCTGTTCACTGTTTGCAGCCAAGGGGGGCCGCAGGAAGTGATGCTGGCTGGGCCGCTGCTTCCTGCAGCTTCCCGCAGCTTCCCGTGGCTGTAAACGGTGAACCAGAGCCAATGGGAGCTGCAAGGCTCCATGGCTGCGGAGGTGGTAAATAAACAGGAGTGGCCAGTTAGCAGATTTCTCAGTGTGGATCCATGGTCCACTTTGAGAAACACTGTGTTAGAACATTGATCTCTAAACATTAACATCATTTTGGTGCTGAACTATTAATGACTCAGTCAGGTAATGACATTTTTTTTACATAGAGTATTCCTCCCCAAACCCTTTCTTTTTTGCCCACTTGATCCTTACTGAGTAGATTATAACAACTAATTTTAACATTCTAATCATATAGATGATCACAAAAGGTTTTAGTATTATGAACTACTCAAACATATATTCATAAATCATCCATTTCAAATCCTCCTATTACCCAGGTTCCTAGCATAGGGGTAGATATTAAGTTACAGACTTTCTTTTCTACACATCTCTTGGTGTCTTGATCAATTTTGTTCTCAACATCTTAATTTTGTGCTAAATTGCTCCCCACCTTGTCCTTTCCTCTTTTATTGTTGATTTCATGCCTTCCTGACTAGTCTAGCCAGCCTCTCTCTGGAAAGATCCATTCTCCATCTGCTGAAATGGATGTCATCCAAACTGTACAATCCCTCTTCTACAGAATGTGAGTGTTATATACTACTAATGTGGACCAATGTTCCACAAAACCTAAACCTTATACCACATACCTATTCTACACCTAGATAATAGTTCATTTCCAGAAACTTCTGTCTTCCTTCACTGCTGAGATGGGAATAATATCAGAGAAGATCTTTTGAACTTTTCCTCTCCTTCAACATCCTTTCTTTGATGTCATCTATTCTATAGTAAGTGTGGTATCAGTATATAATCATGACATTGGTGTGGTTTTACAAAAAGCACCTGTTGCAAGGCTAGTGATAAACACATGAGTTGGCAACAGTGTCAGTAGAATAACTGAGGAAAATATATTGTTTTTCAATATGGATGGGCCTCCTTTTTAAAAACAAAAACAGAGTTCTTCTAAATCCCAACATACTCTTATTTTTTCACTCTCATAACGAGTATCCAATTGTTTTGCCTTATTGGAGAATTATTGTAAGAATCTGGGAATGGGGACTAACCCAATTTTTCTTGACAAGTGATGCAAAGGCATTCATTGTTAAAAATGCTGTTAATAGTGCTGTTCTCTGTATATATGCCAGAAGCTGTAGATGGCAGGTCACATCTGATATGCAAAGCTCAGTTGCTTTACTAATGGAGAAAGAGAAGCATGTTAACATTCTCTCCCTTTCATCCAGTAAATTGTACCTGCAGCTTGATTGTTTTCTTGGGCCGTGTCCAGACTCAGGGTTTTTTCCGAAAAAACTTCACCTGCGTCTAGACTGCAGCCGCGTTCTTTCGAAATTAAATCAAAAGAACGCGGCTTTTCTTTCGACGGCAGTAAACCTCATTGCACAAGGAAGAACGCCTTTTTCGACAGAGATCCATCGAAAATAAGTGAGTGTGGACGCGGGGAGGCCATTTTTTCGAAAATAATGGCCTCCAGGAAGAAGCCCTGGTGGACAATCTGGGGCATGCCTTGCATGTCTCTGGTTCCTGTCTGCAGCCATTTCTTAAAGGGACAGGCACCCTCACAGCCACTTGTGGCAGCAAAGCAGCCAGAGCACATGGCTGGTTAAGTGCAGTATGTCCCAGCCCCAAGACCCTCCTGGCCCTTCTAGAGAGCCTTCTGGGGACCCAAGCAAGGGCTCCAAATGCCAGGCACCGTCATGGTCTGGGCCAGAGCTCAAGACCCTTCTCGAGCTCTGGGGAGAGGAGGAGGCCTTACAAGCCCTAAAAAGCAGGCGGTGAAATGCAGACATTTATGGCCACATGGCAGAGGCCCTGGCCCAGAAAGGACACTACCCCTGCACCCAGGACCAGGTGCGCTCCAAAGTTAAGGAGCTGCGCCAAGGATATATGAAGGCCAGGGAGGATAGCTCCCAATCTGGGGCAGCCCCCCACTCCTGTCCCTATTATACTGAGTTGGACCACATCCTGGGTGGTGGTGAAGCACGCACACCACGGCGTCTCGTGCAGTCAGGCTTGGCGGACCCTGTGGTGGATGCGCCAGAGCAGGACCCAGAGCAGTCTGGAGACGGGGACATGGTGCCAGAGGAGGACAGTGAGGAGACAGCGACCCTCACCCTGGAGCCAGTCACACAGACCCCAGAGGCCTCCCAGGTGTCATCTGACGCTGGAGATGAAGCAGCAGGTGAGTGCAGTGAGGTTGTGTAACACCCGGGGAGGGGGGGTAGGTGGGTGCGCAGTGGGTGATGCCCGAGGGAAACCTGTAATGCTCAGGCTGATGCCCAGGTCACACACGGTGTTACCTTCAGAATGTCTGATTCCCCTGTCTCAAGGAGAGGGCATGCCCTTTTGGACAGCTGTTGCACACATGACTGATTGTGATAGAATGTAGCCGTGTTACTCTGATCTGAGGAAGTGGGTCTGGCCCACGAAAGCTCATCCCCTAATAAACCATCCCGTTAGTATTTTAAGTGCTACATAGTCCGGTTTTTTATGACTGATTGTGTCTTCCTCTTTTCCTCCACAGCTGGACCAGCCGTGCAAGAGGGCCGCAGCACCCCAGCCCCACCTCCATCTCGGGGACATGGGAGCCGCAGACACAGGCGTGTGTATGCGGCCATCCTGAGGCAGCATGTGGAGGCCGTGCAGGAGCTCAACACCATCCTGCGAGAGAGGGCGGAGGCAGAGGATCTGTGGCATGATTGGCTGATGGAGGAGCTGGTCCAGCAGCGCACGTCCCTGAGTGCCACTCTCAGGGAGGTCTGCAGCTTGCCTGCTCCTGTGCCTGGTCCTGCTCCTCCAGCACCCCATGACCCTGCCCCACCAAACCCCCCTTCAACAGCAGCATCCCTTTCCCCCCTTGGACCTCCCTCTCCCCCAGCCCGCCCAGTTCCCCAGCCCCTCTCTCCCCCTGGCCCTCCTCTCCCACAAGCCTCCCAGTCCCAAGAGCACCTACCCGCTGTTATCCAGCCAACCGACAGGAGCACCACCCGATCCCATGGCCACGGTGGACCCCGAACACGAGGCCCAAGCAGGAGACTGAGATCAGGCAAGCACCGTGCAACCTGATCCCCTTCTCTCTTCCAGGTTTCAAGTCCCCTTCCCCACTCCAGGTTTCAAGTCCCCTTCCCCCTTCCAGGTTCCAAGCACCCCCATCACCCCAGTTAAATGACAAGGAATGTGTTAAACAAAATGTTTATTGTACATAGTTTGGCATGAAAGTATATTTTCTACATCAAAAATGAACAAAAGCTTTTTTTATGTTATACTATTTTCCAGTGAGTGATATTTAAAAAAATAAAACAGAACTTATTCTTTTGAGACAAACCCTGGTGTTTATTATTTCTCCAAACAGGGTCAGGAGATGGGTTGTGGAGGGAAGCTTCTATTGGGCCAGGGCCCAGTCCCCAGGCAGAAGCCCCTCAGTAGAGTCAGTGGCCTCCAATTGAGAATTGCTCCCGTAGGGCCTCCCATATGCAAACAGCAGACTGGTGAGCCTGGCGGATAGCAGCTGTCCGGGGCTGGGCAAAGTGCCTCTCCTGACCAGCAGCACCTGTACCCCACCCTGGTAGGAAGGCCTCCCCTTTCCTCTCCACCACGCGGCCATCACCTCAGGGATGTTGCGCTCCCCCATGTCTAGCCGTGTGAGCAAGCACCGGAATCTCCCTTTTAAACGTCCGAATGCACATTCCACCTGGTTGCGAGCCCGGAATGGTGAGAATTAAACTGCTCCTTGCTCGCATCCAGGTGGCCGGTGTAGGGCTTCATCAGCCACGGCATCAGGGGGTAGGCGGCATCAGCCACTATGCACATCCCCAACCGCAAAGTCGTGATGTGGGAAAAATGTTCCTGCCTGAAGCCTCCGGTAGAGGTACGAGTTCCTGAAGATGCGGGCATCATGTGCTCGCCCTGACCACCCAACACAAATGTCAGAAAACTGGCCACGATGGTCGACCAGGGCCTGGAGGACCATAGAAAAGTAGCCCTTTCTGTTAATGAATTGGGCTGCTCGATGGGGCGGTGCATGGATTGGAATGTGTGTCCCATTGAGCGCTCCTCCACAATTCGGGAAGCCAAGGGCAGCAAAGCCGGCCATGGCGCTGTCCAGATCTGCTAGACAGACGAGCCTGTTAAGCAGCTCCGAATTGATGGCCCTCACCACCTGCAGAAAGAGACAGACAACAAAATGTTAGAAGGGGTGCCTTATCTCTTAGGAGGAGAACCCACCACCCCTCTCAAACACCCCAGGAATCCCCTCCTCAGAACTCCCCCCCCCCAACAATTCAGGGTGAGTGGAGGAGCTCCCTCCCACTCCCACTCCACTTTGCCCTTCCTGACAGTCTCCCTTCCCTCCACCGCAAACTGTGACTGTCCCCAGACAATGACTTACCTCCATCAGGATGTATCCAACAGTAGACCTGCCCACTCCAAATTGGTTTCCCACAGAGTGGTAGCTGTCTGGGGTTGCCAGCTTCCAGAGGGCAATGGCAACCCTCTTTTCCACGGGGATAGCGGGCCGCAGGTGGGTGTCTTGCCATTGCAGAGCAGGGGCGAGCCAGGTACACAGCTCCTGGACAGTGGTCTTTCACATCCGGAAGTTGCGAAGCCACTCTAGGTCATCCCAGAGCTGCATAACGAGCCGGTCCCACCAGTCAGAGCTGGTGTCAAGCCTCCAAAAACACCTGTCCACAAAGAAGTTTGGAGGCAAGGGCAGTGGGGCTGCATGACGGATGATCCCTTCGTACTTCTGGTCTGGGTCCAGATGGGGAAGTAGCCTCATGACTGTGTCATGCAGATGCAGCAACACTTGCAATATGATGGCGTGGGGACATCGCCTGCCCAGGAGCAGCTCTGCCTCCATGCCGAAAAAATGGGTCTAAAACAGAAAAACCTCCAAACAAAAAACCTGCTGGGGTGTCCCAGGAAGCTGAGCACTCCAAACCAGCACTGCAATGCCTTGCTTACCTCCTAGAGGGACAGCAAAGGCAGCTGCAGAAGCAGAGCAATGGGTATTCAGGGGTGTCCCTTTAACCACGCGTCTCTGCAAAGGACAGGCAGCAGCACCCGGAAGGAAATGCTGCCCCCATGCCCTGGCAGAAGTGGTTCCGGGTGGCTTTTAATTTCGAAAGAGCGTCCAGCAGTCAGGACGCTCTTTTTCGAAAAAGCGGATCGATTTTTCGATCCGCGTATTGTAGTCTAGACGCGCTTTTTTGAAAGAGGCTTTTTCGAAAGGTACTGCAGTCTAGATATAGCATTGCAGAAGGAATGAAAGCATATATTATTTGGAGGTGGTGAGACCCAGAAGTTCTGACTATATTAAAATTAGCAGAGGGAGGATAGTTGCTGGGATCTAGCAGTGATATAGACATTTTGCTACAGCAGACTGTTGCAGCTTCTCTTAAGGCTGGTCTACAGTAGATGCACTACATCAGTGCAGATCTTCTGTTGCCATAATAAATCTATCTCAGCTCAGAGCACAGGCTTATTCACACTTTCAGTAGGGACAGGGAATAATTCTGGAATTATTCTTCATTTGTCCTGGTAAGTAACCATGAAGGAGTGAAGGCATTACGTTTCATGGCTCTAAACTGAAGACTTAAATCAGTATTCACTTCTGGGACAGTGAGCCCATGAGTATGTTTGGAAATTGGTTTCTCGTTCTCTGCAGGAAAAGAGTAGCTTGCCTGCCCCTTCATTGACTCTGGTAAGTTGAAAGGGGTTAGCATAGAGACACACCCACCCTTTTTCAGCCAGATACACTTCATGGGAGATGCCCAAGTGCTTTTTAGGATTTGGACCAGAGTTGTCAATTTGAGGAAAGAGAAAAAAATCTTCCTGTCTCCTTGCAAGGATGGAAACACCGCCTATCCATCATTCCACACAAGGAAGGAAAAAGACATACAGGGAAATAACAAAACCAGTTGCACTTTTTTGTTTGCCTTTTCAACTCCTCTATAGGTTGAAACGAGGAGTAACGGTAGTTTGGAATAGGAAGCCTAATCCGAACTACCTAGTTCATGCCGTGAGTAGCCGCGGGCACGGAGTCCGAACTAGCGGACATTTAAAAATGGCGGCGCCCGGCAATATGCAAATGAAGCCCGGGAAATTCAAATCCCAGGCTTCATTTGCAGCTCCGGTTGCCTACATTAACCACCCTAGTTCGAACTCGGGTGGTAGTGTAGACATACCCTTAGGTACTTATCTGGCCTAATTTCTGGAGTGTCTTTACACCCTACAGTCTTTGGGCTCATCTACACTGGCCCCTTTTCCGAAAGGGGCATGTTAATTTCACAGGTCGTAATAGGGAAATCCGCGGGGGATTTAAATATCCTCCGTAGCATTTAAATAAAGATGTCTGCCGCTTTTTTCCGGCTTTTAGAAAAACCGGAAAAGAGCGTCTACACTGGCCCTGATCCTCCGGAAAAAAAGCCCTTTTCCGGAGGATCTTATTCCTACTTCAAAGCCCTTCAAAGTAGGAATAAGATCCTCCAGAAAAGGGCTTTTTTTCCGGAGGATCGGGGCCAGTGTAGACACTCTTTTCCGGTTTTTCTAAAAGCCGGAAAAAAGCGGCAGACATCTTTATTTAAATTCTACGGGGGATATTTAAATCCCCCGTGGATTTCCCTATTACGACCTGTGAAATTAACATGCCCCTTTCGGAAAAGGGGCCAGTGTAGACGTAGCCTTTGTGTTTATCTTCCCAACACACCTGTCAAAGAGGGAAGTGCTATTGTCTTGACTTTGGTATCTGGGAAAGTGAGGCACAGAGAAGCAAACAGCCTTGCCTATGATCACATAAGAAGTCTGTGGAAGAGCAGGGAACTGAACCCAGATCTGCCCAGTCCTTGGCTAGAACCTTAATGATTGGACCACCCTTCCTCATACGCACAAGTGTAACGAGCAAGTCTTCTCTAGGAATCAGGCCTGTTTTCTGTATATATCATTAAGACTTATTAATGCATCCTCTTCTTCTACAACTGTAGATAACCTCCTGCATCTGCAGTGTTTAATCTCAAAGTTCAGTACAAATTTGTTTTCTTTCGGTATGTAAGGGACCTCTTACCTAGTACCTTAAGCCCAATATTAGATTTAGTTAAAATCTATCAACTTTGGTATATTGATTTGCACATATTCATATGCAAGCTTGACACTATCAGAATAGGTATGATAGTGGGATAGTCTGACTGGGTATGGCTAGCTCACTACAAAAACTAATTTCCCCCCTTTTGGTATTGTCACCTTCTTATCGAGTGTTGGGAGTGGGCCACATCCACCCTTCCTGAATTGACCCTGTTAGCACATGTCCTCTGCAAAGTAATGCAACACATCCATCTTTGCCTGTGTATATATCCCTGCTAAACTGAAGTTTACATTTCATGCATCTGAGGAAGTGGGCTCCAGCCCATCAAAGCTTGCACCCAAAATAACTGTTAGGGTACGTCTACACAGCTGGGCTAAAGTCGATTAAGCTACGAAACTTCAGCTACATCAATTTTGTAGCTTTAGTCAAAATAGCTTAACTAGACTTTTGATGCTGTCTGCAGAACACTTTCCCTTCAACTTCCCTTACGCCTCGTGAAATGGGGGTTTAAATGAGTTAGAGCAAGAGATCCTCCAGCTTGACATTATTTTGAAATAAAGGCTTGTAGTGTAGACACACACTATGTTATTTCGGAATAACATCAGTCATTCCAAAATAATGCTGCTGTGTAGACATATCCTTAGTTTTTAAGGTGCCACAGGATTCTTCATCATTTTTGTTGAAACAGGCTAACAGGCTAACATGGCTACTGTTCTGGAATTTGATACTGATTTGTTTTCACTCATTGACTTACCCACAGTTCTTGCTTACAAAATTTTATTTCTGAATGTCAGAGTCTCTCTTAAATTTTTGCTGTAAATTATATATAAAAACATGGGTAATTTGTTTTGTTGATAAATATTAGTAAAACTCTATATATTTAAAACAAACCTAGGAAGATGAGACTACCTAAATAAATCATAGTATTTTTTACAGTGGTGAGTCAATAGTATATTTTGCCATATTTTGCTCTGGAATAATTTTGATGATGAAACTTTAAGAAAGAAACAGATTGAAAGATCAAAAGTAATAGAAGGAAAAACATGTATCACATTCATTTTCAGTAACTTCAATTGTGTAAGATTCTTCACTAGGCTTTCTGGTCTGTGCCATTTGTTTTGTAATAACTCATCATAGCTGTCTGATGTATTCTTCCAAAATTTAATTACTTATTTAATGTTCTCATGATGTTTCTATTCTGGAAGATTTAAAACGGTCAGGTTTGTTTAGTGATAACTATTTCTCCCTTCTTATCAAGCCATATCTGATAGAATGTTACCTCTCTATAGTCATACTTGTAGTTACTCTGAGGGGCTTTCTTTGTTAATACATTTTCATCTCTTATTTTTCTGTAGCATATGGCACTGTTGGCTTACTGCATATCAAGGGGAGGCAATTGTTGTTGTTGTTATCCTACCAATTCAGTTTATATTTTGTCATGTCTTTATGTTATCACAATTTACATATAATAATTAGTAGGTTTAGTTTGATTAGAGCATGCAGCTGCTACTGAAAAGGAAGATGCTTTAGTATTTTGCTGTTTACTCTCATATTATAATGACAAACCATTGCCAGTAATTAGATTATTGTTTACTTCAAAACTTGAAACTGAGCAGTATTCATATGCCTTCAGTAGCATCCGTATGCACCCTTGTAGGACCTGCCATCTGTTCTTCTCATGTGGTTCTTCTTGTTTTTACAGTATATAAGTGAGTAGCTATGTGTTCAAGACCTCCTACTATTTATTATTGAGCACTTCACTTACATTTCCTTCTTTGGAGTTAAGAAGAGCCACGGCATAATATCCTTCCCTTCAAATGATTTCTATAGCTTCGGAGAGATTCGTATTCAGAGCAGTTTTGTCTTTCAAAAACAATTGCTGCAAGATTAATGTGCTGGCCTCTGGGAGCAAGACAGCAATAAACTAAAGCCTCCTTTAAGAGGTGATTAAGTTGTATTCCCAGTAAACTTGTTTGTATTTTTTTCGCTCTGAAAAAACGTACAAAAGATGGCATTTAAATGATCAGTGCAATGTAAATTAACAAGAAGAAGGAAATACAAAACGAGATCCATCCATTGACTGGAATTGACAGAAAAGTGCTGGCTTTAAGTGGCATACCACACATATTCCTTGGGGAGGCTCATAACATTGCAGTCATATGACTGGTTCTAGTGCAGGTTTTAGAATGCTGGCCATGAACCAAACCATTCAGGATAGACTCTCCCCAGTCTACCCCATGGAATCACTTCACTTGTGCAACCTCTACTTAATTGGGGCTGGAGTGAGAGGATGCAAGGTTAGTTGAGGGAACTTCAGTCAACAAAGACTTTAAGATGGCCCCTCCCCCTACCATCCCTGAGCACAAGGTCCAACAGTACAGTCCCAGGTCTGGGAGCTAGCCTGTTTAGCATTTTTTCACTGGACACTGACCACAGGGAGTACCAGTTATTATAATGGTCACACCCTATATCCACCATCCCATCCTTTGCCTAGCCAAATTTCTGCCCCAACATCTCACAGACGAATTCTGTCCTGCTTAGAGAGCTCGGGACTATTGTATCAGATATCACTATGTTTTATACCCTACAACTCTCAAAATTATTCTGGCTTTCTCACTGTGTGTATGTTTTTTCTTTGCCCTGTTGTTGAGGATTGGCTCAGTGGTTCCCCACTAAACTCCTCTTGTGAAAATCTCTTGCCAAATCAACTGAAGGCAAGACCATATCTGTATAGTCAGCTTCAAATTCCTCTGTATCCTAAACTATACATTTTAGTTCAGTCCGACAGTCCCAAAGACCATGTTGGCTCAGATAAATAATCAACTCAGAAGGACATCAACAAACAGCTCATGCCCCACACCATACTATCAGCCCCAACCTTCCAGATGCCTTACACTGGCAGCCATAGGTTGCCCCCTGACTACTTAGGTGAGTAGGAATCAGGGCCTGGTGCTGTCTATACAATGGATTCACCATCAAGTGGGCTCTGGCAACCTTCCCTACAAACAGGAAAAGAGAAAGCACTCCATGGTCAGTCCAGGCAGCATGACCTAGGGGATCAGATGATCCCACTGCAAGAGCAGCAGCCCCACATCCAAGTCAGAAGAGGGAGAAGGGCAGTGACTTCCCTCTCAGTCACCATAGTTTCTCCCGAGAAGATATTTTGTGCCTCTGGAAGAAAGCTACCTCAGTATCCCAACAGGCTTGCTCCTTGTCTGCCTCTGTACCTCCTGGTTGGGAATCCAGGATGCCAATTCCATGGTGACACAGAGAGTATGTCTAGACTGCACCCCTCTGTCGGCAGAGAGATGCAGATTAGACAGATCAAAATTGCTAATGAAGCGGGGATTTAAATATGCTGCACTTAATTAGCATAAAAATGGCCACCACTTTTTTTTGGCACAGAGCTTTGTTGGAGAAAAGCAGCAGTCTAGAGGCTGATCTTTCGCTAAAGAAAGCCTTTTCTGATAGATCTTGTATACCTTGTTTTACAGCCTCTAGACTGCTGTTTTTCTCTGACAAATCTTCGTGCTCAAAAAAAGTGGTGGCCATTTTTATGCTAATGAAGCGCGGAATATTTAAATCCCCGCTTCATTAGCAATTTTGACCTGCCTAATCTGCATCCCTCTGCCGGCAGAGGGGTGTAGTCTAGACATACCCAGAGATCCATCTGTCACTGTTGCTTCCTCCACAAGGAGCAATGGGGTAAAAGAGCTCCTACCTTTCCTTTGGGTACCATGTCTTTACTGTTCAGAAGGCACCTCTATTCTTCCTTATCTTGGCATCTTGGTCATGGAAACCTAAAAGAATCCATGCACTGGTTCTCTTCCCATCACTCTTCTAGCACTGCCCATTTGTTTTCTTGCTCCAGGCATGGCTGAGCTGCTTCCTTGCAGCTAACAGAGTAAAAGGTTTTCGAAATGCCCTGGTTTAACACAAGTAGGCAAGACGGGAGAGGACACGGCAGCCAATCCCAGTGAGTGTCTAAACAAAGAATTGAAGAGAGTTTTGGAGGATGCAGTGGACTCATTATCACCACCACACAGTGTATTTTGGACTTCTTTCATCTCCGACTGACCAGTCAAATTGTCTCCATGACTAATGGTGGTAAGAAGGGTTGGGTTGGCTTTTGGGGCATGTTTTTTTTGTTTTGTTTTGGGGTTTTTTTTTGGTTTTTATGAAGAAAACTTGAATAATTTGTATTCAAAAGCTGATTGCTCTGGGTAATTTTGTAACATAGCTGAAACTCTGTTTTAAGTTTTACGTGCTTTAACAATGTGAAATCCTTGGATTTTTAGCACAGCTAGTAAATATTTAACATTGGATCCTACAATACCAAACTATGCTTTTACCTTGTTGAGGAACTACCATATTATGTCCCTCAGCATGGCAGTGATTTTTTTATAAAGTAGATATTTAAGTAGCTGTTTAAGTCAGCTTTTGCTGAAATCTTTGTGTGCTGTGATCTGACTATTTTCTGCATGATTGCTAGTGAGCAATGTTAAAAAAACATAAAGCTGGTCAGGAATTTTGCAACAAAACATTTTTTTCTACTGGCTTCTTAGCTTTGTGTTGTATCTAAATTAGTTTAAGAAACTCGCCTGTTTATTCTGTTTTTGTGTGTTGGTGGGGGGAAAGGGAGTCACCTATTATAAGTCTAAAAGGAAAGACAAAGCAGGAAATAATGACTGGAAATAAAAAGAACTTCAAGGAAGTTAATTCAGAGCAGAATACTGTTAAAAAGCATAATTTAAATAGGGCTGTCAAGTGATTAAAAAAATAACCATAGTTAATCGTGTGATTAAATATATTAATCAGGATTAATTGCATTGTTACACAGTAATAGAATACTATTTATTTTAAATATTTTTCAACGTTATCTACATTTTCAAATATATTGATTTCAATTACAACACAGAACACCAAGTGTACTTTATATTTATTTTTATTACAACATTTGCACTATAAAGAACAAAAATGTATTTTCAATATTATACACATTCTGCAGTACAATTTGTTTATCATGAAAGTTGAATTTACAGATATAGAATTATGTATAAAAATAACCTCCATTCATAATAAAACAGTGTAAAACTTTAGCGCTTGCAAGCCCATTGAATCCTATGTCTTGATCAGCCAATCATTAAGACAAACAATTATACCAACAACTCGCAGGAGATAATGCTGCCTTGGTCTTATTAACAATGTAATCAGAAAGTGAGAACAGGCATTCACAGGGCACTGTTGTACCTGGAATTGCAAACTATTTGTGTCAGATGCACATTCATATGTTCCTTCATGCTTCAACCACCATTTCAGAGAACATGCACCAAGGCTGATGATGGTTCTGCTTGATAATGCTCCAAAGCAGTGTGGGCTGCTTCATGTTCATCATCTGAGACCATTGGAGCATTATTTGCTTTTGTAAACATTTCTGTAAAAGCATTCTTAAAATGAACATGTGCTGGGACATCATCCAAGACTTCTATAACATGAAATATATGGCAGACTATGAGTAAAACAGAGCAGGAGACATGCTCCCTCAAGTTGTTCAGTCACGTATTTCATGCATTATTTTTTAAAAGAGCATCAGAATGAAAGCATGTCTTCTGGAATGGTAGCCAAAGCATAAAGGGGCACACAAATGTTCGAGATATTTGGCAGTAAATACCTTGAGACTCCAGCTGCAGACATGTCATGCAAATACCTGTTCTCACTTTCAGGCACAGCCATGGGTACACGCATGGCCCCACAGTATGCTAATATCTTTATGGCTGATCTAGAACAACGTTTCCTTAACTCCCATCCCCTTTTACCCCTTCTCTACTTATGCTACATCGATGACATCTTTATGATTTGGACTCATGGCCAAGAAACACTGGAGACATTCCACAGAGATTTTAACAACCTACACCCCACCATCAACCTCAGCCTGGACCATTCCACACGAGAGATCCATTTCCTGGACACCACAGTACAAATCAACAATGGAAAATTAGACACCACCCTCTACAGAAAACCCACTGACTCATACAGTTACCTACATGCTTCCAGCTCCCATCCAGCACACACCATGCGATCCATCATCTATAGCCAAGCCCTTCGATACAACCGCATCTGCTCTAATCCCACTGACAGAGACCAGAAACTTCAGGATCTCTACCAAGCATTTATAAACCTCAACTACCCACCCAGAGAAATAAAAAAGCAAATTGAAAGAGCCAAACGAATACCTAGAAACCATCTACTTCAAGACAGACCCAAGAAAACCAACAACAGAACACCACTTGTCATCACCTACAGCTCCCAACTTAAACCTGTCCAACACATTATCAATAAATTACAGCCTATACTGGAACAGGACACTAAACTCCAAGAAGCTCTGGGAGACAGACCCATAGTCTCCTATAGACAACCACCTAACCTCAAGATGATTCTTACCAACAACCACAGGACATACCACACTAATACCAACCCTGGTACTTTCCCTTGCAACAAACACCGTTGCCAGCTTTGTCCACTTATTCACTTTGCTGACACCATTATTGGGCCTAACCAAGTGAGTTATAAGATCAAGAACACATATTCCTGCACATCCAGAAATATAATCTATGCTATCATGTGCCGAAGATGTCTGTCTGCTATGTACATTGGACAAACGTCTCAGACACTTCGCCAAAGAATCAATGCCCACAAAACAGACATTAGACAGGATAACAAAGAAAAAACAGTTTCTTGCCATTTCAACCAGAAAGGACACTGTCTTAATGACCTAATCACATGCATCCTACTTCAGAAGACTTTCAAATCTGCACTTGAAAGGGAATCCTCTGAACTGGCATTCATGCTAAAATTCGACACTCTCCGCGGGGGGACTGAACAAAGACCCCAACTACCTTACCCATTACAAAGATAGCTTTCCCAATTATCACCTCTAATACCATTAACTCACAGACATCTACCCTTCCCCACCCCTAATATCATTAACTCACAGGCATTCACCTTCCTTCCCCCCCGCCCGCATCCCCCTTCTGTTCTGAAATGTGATTTGTCCTTTTCATATGTGTTCATTTTTTTAAATTGTATCTTTTGGTATATTTGTTGTGACTATTTTCTTCCACTATTTGATCTGAGGAAGTGGGACTGGCCCACGAAAGCTCATCATCTAATAAACCATCTTGTTAGTCTTTAAAGTGCTACATAGTCCTGTATTTTGTTTCACTTTCAGATGACATTGTAAATAAGAAGCAGGCGACAATATAACCTGTCTATGTAAACAAATTTGTTTGTCTTTGTCACTGGCTGAACAAGAAATAGGACTGAGTAGAATTACAGGCTCTGAAGTTTTACATTGCTTTGGTTTTGAGTGCTGTTATGTAACCAAAAAAATCTACATATGTAAGTTACACTTTCAGGGCAAAGCGATTGCACTTCAGGATTTGTATGAGGTGAATTGAAAAATACTGTTTATTTTGTTTATCATTTATATAGTGCATATATATGTAATAAAAAATAATATGAAATGAGCTCTGTACACTTTGTGTCTTGTGTTGTAATTGAAATCAGCATTGAAACCATAGAAAAAGTCCACAAATACTTAGCAAAATTCAGTTGCTATTCTATTATTTGACTATGTGATTAATTTTTGAGTTAATCATGAATTAACTGTGATTAATCAACAGCCCAAGTTTTCTTACAGCTCCTAAAATGTCCTCCTTAAAATGAAGAAATTAAGTTGGTAGGTATTTTACCAGTATGTACTTGAAGCCAACTAAACATTAAGTTAATGTATTATCTCATTTCTTCTTTGTTAAACCCTAAATCAAGCAGTGTAGCAACAGGAAAGAGAAGTGGAGAGGAAGGTGGTCGAGTAGATCTAACAGCATTATGATGTTACCTGCTGGTGGCTAGCAGCTTCCAGCAGAATTGTGTTAGGTATTATACAGACATTAAGCAAACTGACAGCCCCCCTATGCCAGTGAATTTATAATTTAAATATAAGAGGAGAGTTGGATACAACAGAGGGCAGCGGAGAATAACATAGCAATAAGACAATACTGGTCAATATAAGCATGAGGTTTCCTCTCTTCCTTTGCTAACATATAAAGAATTGTGGCAACACAAAGGATAACATTTTTCATTATTTAAAGGAAATTTGTATATTTTCTTAGGAAATTACCATATGTGGTAATCTAGTGCTTGTCCTCCCAACTTCCAGACATATTTGCAGTTCCGTGTTGAATAGCGAATGATTTATCTTCTTTCCAATGCAAGCTTTAATTCAGGAAGTAAGGCAAATGAAAAATACCAGTTTGGTCCATATCTGAATCAGTAATTTAAATAAACGTTATTGATTAAATGAAGTTAGTTAAACATGCAATGAGCAAGCATAACCTCATTGTGAAAATACTAGCTCTACATCTGTTTGTTAATATACTTACACCATTTGAAGGTGGCTTGAAAAAATATTGGTGGTTCAATTTTAGCATGAAATTTACAACAAAGGGAAAATGAGAAAATTGAAGGAGTCTAATGGTCTTTTAAAGAGACAAATCAACTTTCAAATTAATTTCAATAGCAAAAAGCTAATATTTTGCTGATAAGACATAATTTTCTGCTTAATAACTATCTTTTAAGAAACAGTCACATTTTATTAAAATGACTAATTAACTCACTGTACTGCTGTGCTAATAGCAAAGGAAGCATACTAATTGAATATTGATAGGACAAGTTTTTATTAAAAGGAAGAAGTTAAATGGTGATATGTCCCCCATATTCCAGCAGCAATTTAAATGCAAATATGCTCAGAAAAGGGAGAGGGGGATGGAGGGAGGAACCTTCTGCCTATAGAGGCAGGGAGTGTGGGCATTCTAGCAAAATGCATTTATAAAAAGGGCACTGTAGTGGATTTCACATTCAGACTGAGAAGTGAAAAAAGGTTATAATGGCAAATTGCCAACCTGTCAAAATAGAGCATGAAATTCATTGAGTTTAATGTGGCTAGGAAGTTTTGATACTGACTTTACTTTGGCCAGGATTTCACCCAGGGTCATATATCTCAGCAAGAGAGTTCCTGATGAGGTTTCTAAGAAACTTTTGGTTTCTGAATCTTTCTAAGAATTCACAATGGTCACAAAATACAGACATAATCTGTGGCCAAAACTGTGGGGCTCTAATTTTTTAGATGAACAGAACTCCCTTCCTTTCAGAATAGTGATAGAAATGTAGCCGTGTTAGTCTGGTGTAGCTGAAACAAAATACAGGACTATGTAGCACTTTAAAGACTAACAAGATGGTTTATTAGATGATGAGCTTTTGTGGGCCAGACCCACTTCCTCAGATCAAATAGTGGAAGAAAATAGTCACAACCATATATACCAAAGGATACAATTAAAAAAAATGAACACATATGAAAAGGACAAATCACATTTCAGAACAGAAAGGGTATGCAGGGGAGGGGGGGGAGGAAGGTGAATGCCTGTGAGTTAATGATATTAGAGGTGGGGAAGGGTTGATGTCTGTGAGTTAATGGTATTATAGGTGATAATTGGGGAAGCTATCTTTGTAATGGGAAAGGTAGTTGGGGTCTTTGTTCAGCCCCCTGCGGAGAGTGTCGAATTTTAGCATGAATGCTAGTTCAGAGGATTCCCTTTCAAGTGCAGATTTGAAAGTCTTCTGAAGTAGGATGCATGTGATTATGTCATTGAGACAGTGTCCTTTCTAGTTGAAATGGCAAGAAACTGTTTTTTGTTTGTGATCCTGCCTAATGTCTGTTTTGTGGGCATTGATTCTTTGCTGAATGTAAAATGTTCTGAAATGTGATTTGTCCTTTTCATATGTGTTCATTTTTTTTAATTGTATCTTTTGGTATATATGGTTGTGACTATTTTCTTCCACTATTTGATCTGAGGAAGTGGGTCTGGCCCATGAAAGCTCATCATCTAATAAACCATCTTGTTAGTCTTTAAAGTGCTACATAGTCCTGTATTCCCTTCCTTTCAGATTTTTTTGCCAGATCCTGCAAGATTTGTGTGCA
Source organism: Pelodiscus sinensis (assembly GCF_052426305.1). Taxonomy (NCBI): domain Eukaryota; kingdom Metazoa; phylum Chordata; order Testudines; family Trionychidae; genus Pelodiscus; species Pelodiscus sinensis. The sequence continues at coordinate 94,250,870 of NC_143053.1, forward strand.
CAGAACTCCCATTGACCTCAACTGAGCTACGTCTACACAGCAGGGCAAAAGTTGAATTAAGATATGTAACTTCAGCTGTGTGAATTGCTCAGCTGAAGTTGAAATAGCTTAATTTGGCTTTTGGTGCTGTCTACACAGCCAGAAGTTGAAGGAAGAGCACTCGTCCTCCGACTTCCCTTACACCTCTGTAAAGGGCGTTTGCCCTACACTGGCCCTTTAAGGGCAAAACCCCAGCTCTGAGCAAGGGTAGAGAGCAAAGCCCCAGCTGAGGCAGTTTTGGCTAATGAGGGCCCAGCTGGGGGCTATATAAAGAAGGACTCATGGAGGGAGAGAGAGGACTAAGTGATGCTCTGGTCAGAGAGCAGTAGAGACCTGGCTGACAGGGAAATAGGAGGCTGCCTGGAGATAGAGCAGTGCTGGGGAAGGAAGGCAGGCCAGGGCTGTGGAGGCTCTGGTCAAACAAGCTCTCAGGCTGCAAGGCCTGAAGCTGCCGGGGCTGCAAGGGGCAGCCATGGTAGGCAGGGACAGCAGGTCCATACCTCTTTTCCAGTAATGAGTGGCCATTACAGACTGCAGTTTGCCCCTGAGTCAGGGGCTAGATGAAGATTGACCGTAGGTCACCGAGGCAAAGTGGGTACAGGGGAGTTGGGTGTTCCCTGGGAGAAGAGAAACATGGGGAGACACCAGCCAGCAGGAGGTGTCCAATGAGCCAACGAAGCTAATTTCCAGGACTGCTGGCTGGAGGTGCTATGGTGGTGAGATATATCGGTGACACCTTCATACAATTAGGGTTACTAGTGTTGGAGTAAGAAGACCTCCAGCTCGACATTATTTTGAAATAATGGCTTGCTGTGTAGACATGCATTTTGTTATTTTGAAAAAAATGCTGCTGTGTAGACATACCCTAGGAGTTTTATACATGGGCAGGTAGGAGGATTTGACTCACCACATGCAGCATGCACTGCTATGTGCCATACTTAAAACAGCAACATGCACAATGCAGCAAGTATAATAACTATTGTATAACTGGAGCTCTATCTTAAAAGCCAGGATATAACCAGGTCCCCCACACTGCATGTGTGAGAGATGCTAAAAATGAAACCACTAATCTTTTATTCTAGGATTAGATAGAAAGGACTCAGGGTGTATTCACCTATATATGAATAGCTTGTTCAACTATAAAACCAAGATAAAGGAAAGGTCATCTTACATAATGCCTCATGGTGCATGTGAATAATAAATGAGAACTGCTCTACACATTGTTTTCACTGAGCAGAATTCAAATTCAGAACTGTCTTTTTCATGCAGATACAAAGTACTGACATCCAAACGTTGAATCCAACAGGATATTTCAAGCTACTACTATATTCATAGGCGATTACCTTACGGTACTTTGGCATTTCTAATATATAACCCATAGAGCCAGATGAATAATTTGAAATGGATATTTGCATTTGAGAAATGCAGAAATGCAAAAGCAAATATTAAAGGAAAACCTGTAATCACCTTACTAATACCTTCTAATTGTGCTACATGGGGGAGAGGGAAGTGTGGTACAAACAGAGGAAAATCCCAAATTGTGTAAGCCAGTTTGGATAACTTTTTCTTAACCTTAAAAATACAGGTTGAACTGCTCTGGTCCGGCACTCTCTGATGTGGCAAAATCTGTGCTCCGGCATGATTTTGTTTAGCCAGATGTCCACTTATCATAGGTGTGGCCATATTTCCCATGGTCCCATAAAGTTTGTTTACAGCCACCAGTCCTGGCTCTCAGTGTTCTGTGTTGTTTAATTAGCTCTAATTTACCCCTAAATGTCTTCTAAGAGCCCAGGAAGCAGTAGAAGAGTTGATAATGCTGCTAGACAATATTGACCTCCCCTGGTCTGGCAAATTCTCTGATTTGACCCCGATCAAGTCCTGAGGGTGCTGGACTAGAGACGTTCAAGCTTGTATAAGCTATATTTTCTATATCTACTGTGACTAGCCCAATGTCAGTAGCGTTTATCCCTCAACTATTAATACAGTGTGAATTTGGAACCAACAACTGCAAAAGGGTAGGGGACATGCCCTTCTGTACTGATCCCAAAAACATATTATGAGGCGATGTATGCACCACCTTTCAAAGGGCTGTAGCCTGGGTCTATCCTGGCACTTATATCCAGGAAGCTGAGGATGAGGTGCAGTGACTCCCAGAACATTGGTTGGATCACAGACGCTTTGTGCTCTTTATGCTGCTGGGAGTGGGTTAATGCCACAATCTCACACTGCATTCTGCATTATGGATAAGAGAAAAGCTTTATTTACTCTGCTACTTTTCTAATGAGCATCACAGCTAACGTGAAGGCTGTAAGTGGGACTGATGCCTGCCCTGTCGTAGCTGAATTTACAGCAAAAGCTTTTTATTGGATTGGATTTCTTTTTTCATCGTGTTGTCTTCCCTCGCATCCATTAATGTCTGAGCTGCTTTTTCAAGCTTTAAACACAGTGACTTTTGTTTTTCAAAAATTAAATATATCTTTCCTAGGGATAGAATTAGATTTAACTAAGTACAGAAGATCATATGGCTATATATTACCAAGTGCAGTTAGTAGCAAACTCTCACAAGATTACAAGGGGGACACACACATGGAGTTGTGTGCCCTGGACTGGCACGCCACATGGACTAATGTGCACCGGCTGCTGTGTGATCCCCAGACCAACAAGGCCGAGCAAGGAGCACACAGCAGTCCCTTGCCGTCTGCCACTTCCACCTGTGTGTGTCTAGGGAAAATAATGGCACTCATGTGAGGGGCCTTTCCCAGCTTCGGATGATGGCCAGGAGACATCCTGGGAGTGGGGTACTGGCTGCAGGGCAAGCATTAAATCCTGGCTGGAAGGGATGGAGCTGGTGATGGCCTCATCCGGCTCCTCTCCTCCTCCTCCTTCTCCACCCCGCTCTGCCGCCCAGGAGGGTGAAGACAGGCATCTCCAACCCAGAGTCCACAGTGAGGTCCCAGGATGTGATGGAACTGCCCGTAGGAGGGGCAGTTCTGGGGTGCCACCCCAGAGTGGGAGCTGTGCTCCTTGGCCATAAATACCTGCATTCTTGTGTCTGGTGTGAAGATCCCGCTGGTTTTCCTCCTCACGCCAGATACCAAGATGAACCAAGATCTCTGCACGAGACCAGAATATTGCCCTCCTCTTTCGGCTCTGGATAGGGTCCTGGGAGCTTCCTAAGGCAGTGCTGGCAGTTGTGGGGGGGCTCAGCCATGGCACCAGGAAATATCTATTTCAGAATAGACATTATTCCTTGTAGAATGAGGGCTACAGAATCCAGAATAAGATGTCCGTTATTCCAATATTATTTTGAAACAGTGGGCTTGCAGTGTAGATGCTTGCAAAGTTATTTCGGAATAACTTCCATTATTCCAGAATAACACTGCTGTGTAGATGTGCCCTGAAAAGAATCCCAGTGTTGTCTTCATTCCTTCAGACTGGACACGCTTATCAGTATTTTTTTGCCCTATGTACAAGACTTCTCGAGAGACATTATTTGACAAAATACTGATGTAGCTGTACTTGTTTAGTAAGCAGTAGGCCTCTTATAAGAAAAGGTTTAGGTATAGGAATTACATAGTGTTATCAGCGATGTAGGTAGCCTAAAAGGTGGTCTATTCATCCATACATTACAAAAATAATTTTTCAAAACGAATAGCAAGAGACTTAAAAGCTACTCTTCTTGGCAAAAAATAGCTTTGTTTTTTCTTTTCCTAATATAAACGTTGATTAGACACCCTACTATGGAATCCAAAAGCAAATATTGCATCCCTACTTAAGTACAAGTTGTCAGCCTAGTCTCTTAAGGGTATGCCTACACTTTCATCCTCTTTTGAGAGAGGGATGAAGATGCAGCTGAGCGAAATTGCAAATGAAGCACGGATTTGAATTTCCCATGCTTAATTTGCATATTTGCGTTATGCGCTATTTCGAAATAACGCTATTTTGAAAAAAGAAAATCTGTCTGGACACGGTTATTTTGAAAGAAAACCATTCTTTTAAAATAACTGGTAAACCTCGTTGTAGGAGGAATAAGGGTTATTTCAGAAGAAGGGTTTTCTTTCTAAATAACCACGTCTAGACAGCGTTTCTTTTTTCGAAATAATGCTATTTCGAAATAGCATCATAACGTGAATATGGAAATGAAGCACGGGAAATTCAACTCCACGCTTCATTTGCAATTACGCTCAGCTGCATTCGCATCCTTCTCTTGAAAGAGGGTGCAAGTATAGACATACCCTTAGGCTACTGTTTTATGTTGAATCACAGCTAGTAGGAGTATTCCAGTAAGAAAGATCATTCACTTTCAAATAGTTTTTGTGAAAGAATATGATAGTGAATCATTTTGGGAGTCATTAGTGGTAAATTAAATTGATATGTCTCTTTTGATGTGTGCATTGCTGCTCCTTCTCTACATGTGGAAGAATTATTTAACAGGAACTTAGTGGAATGAATCAAGGAAGACTTTTTGCTCTATTGATATTCCATAAAAAAAGTTTGTTTCAGAACTTATGTGACTACCTATTGTGGCAGCTCATCATTCATTGCCTAAAGATATTTTTATAGTTTCAGGAAATGTGATTGCTGAGAGAGAGAACAAGGCATAAACCTAACAATACTATGGCAACCTGTAGCTTTTCTGAAATTAATGGTAAATATGTGGCAATCTCTCCTTAACACAGACACAACATGCTAACATTCAGACTACATCTACACTGAACAAGAAGCTTTTTGTGGATGAGATCTTCCGCAAAAACTTCTTGTGCAGAGCTCATCAACACTGCAAAAGAGCATCAGAAAAGCGATGCACTTTTGCACAAGAGAGCATCCAGACTGCATGGACGCTCTCTTGCAAGAAAGCTCTGAATGCCATTAACAAAATGACCACCTGGGCACCTGTGCTTCTTTCGATAGGCTGTTTTTGCACCAAAAAAACTCTGTTTCCCATCCACATACACCGTTTTGCGCAAGAGCTCTTACGCAAAAAGGAGTTATTTCTCATAGAGGAATACCTACACTGCAAAACCCCCTCTGTTCTGTCGATTCACTGTAAATTTTCTTGCGTTAAAATGTGCTTGAGATGTGGAGGCTCCACTAGTTTTGCACAAAAAACGGCCATTTTTGCACAAAAACTCTGCAATGTAGACATAGCCTCAGTTGTTTGCCCCTAATAAATCTACTTTCATGCACTTCTTTACATGGTTGTCTAAACTCAATTTACTCATCAACAAAGTGAGGACTCACTGTTTAGCATCTCAAGCAAGGAGGTGATGGCTGGTGATAGCTGGCTCTGGAAATTAATCAGTTTGGTGGGCTTTTCTTATTTCATAGCAGTTTATTTTTAAACCTCCTTTATTTGAGACAATGCTGAAGAGGCGGGCATCAGATGTAAACCAGAAGTATATTACATCTGAAAAAACTGCCTACAGAAGCCAAAGTACTTTCAAGTATTCTAAATTTTTAGGTGTGTAGTTTTGTTTTGGTTTTCCATTTTTGATTAATACCTAAAGAGGAATAATTTGAGCTCTTGAGATTTTTGGTTTCAGTATCTCTGATTAGAAAAATGACCCAAATTATTTCAGTTGTTGCCGTGGCTAGGAAATTAGATGATGGAGAGCATACTTACACACATTTTATACGTTTATGATTATGACTATCAAAATGTAATATGCTCTCCATATTTTGTCTGAGCTCTACTGTCAATCACATAAAAAATTCTTTCTGAAATGTTACTGTACATTTCAAAATCAAAGAGAAGAGATTCTTATGGCTTCAAAGCTACATCATTATAGTCCTCACTGGTTTCCCTCTAAGCTGCATGGAAGCACAGTTTCACGGGTGATTAATCAGCCCCGCCCTGTCAGTCAGCCTCATTCAGGGAGCCCTGAGCCTCTAACTAAGTGGGACTGATTAATCACCTTTGAAGCTGTGCTGCCCCACAGCTTAGAGGAAACACTGGTCCTCACCAGGGGTATGTCTACACTACAGGCTAAAGTCGAGTTAAGATACAAAAATTCAGCTAGGTCAATTGCATAGCTGAAGTCCAAGTACCTTAACTCAACGTTAGGCACTGTCTACACAGGCAGAAGTCGAAGGAAGAACACTCTTCCTTTGACTTTCCTTACTTCTCATGAAATGAGGGTTACAGAAGTCCGAGTAAGAAGCCAGTTATTTTGAAATAATTTTGAAATAATGATCTTGCTATATATACGCGCACTCTGTTATTTCAAAATAACTTCAGTTATTTTGAAATAAATGTGCAGTGTAGACATAGCCTATGATACTAGCATTCTTGCCCCATATGCTTTATAATAGAATCAACAGCCTTCAGTATGCCCCGTTATGGCCAGGAATGCTTCGTCAGGGCCCCGTTTTTTCCTTTCTTCAGAACTTAAACTACACACAGTCTACAGGAAATTAAACATTCCCCACATGGGGTCCATTTTAGCTTCATATCCACTGACCTTTCAGGTCCCAACCCCAGTTTAGCATTTCTCATTTGATAAATTAAAAATAACATAAACTCTCGCCGTCCCCATCCCAGTTTCAGGGAGGAGCAGCTCTAAAGGTCTGTCCTTCTGCCTCCCAGTGTCTCATTCCTGAAGTTTGGCCTCCATGGTGGTGTTTGTCCCCAACTGACTGAGATCCCTGCAGAAGTTTATTCTTTCCAGCAGCCTCTGTAGGCATCATCACAGCATATAAATTTCTAACATCCCCCCCTTTATTTTCTATGTCGGTTGTGTCTGACATTTTTGCTATTAACTGCCAATGGATTTCCCATCAGTGCTGAGAAATTCTGCCTCACAATGAAAAGTTAAAGGTTTGGATCTGCTGCAGAGAATTAAGCACTTACAGGAAGCAGTTTCTTTTCTGCTATGAACAGTAAAATCTTTAGTGACCTTAAGACATTATACTGGCATACTGAAGGCTCAGTCCTGCCTTCAGCTATGTGGACAATGGGCATCACTCATTGCATGACTTTAGAAATCAGTTATTCCTCTTCCATTTATTCCATTAGTATTAATTCAGCCATTGCTCTTGTGTTTTTTCACTATGTCTTTAGAAGATAGAGTGTACAATGGATGGGACTGTAGTTTTTATGCAATTTAAATTGAAATATGAATTATAGGTGCACGGAGTAAATAGTGATCCAAAGAAGAGCAGCCTAAACTTTTTTACTAAATTTACAAATATCAGCTAAACCCGTACTTATGTGATGCATGTAACGGGATACCATATTAGCACCACGAGTGGTTCTAAGATAGTTGGAGAAATTGTTTTTGTTTTATTCTGCTATAAGAGCGTATGTTCAGATGTTGCCTTGGCACACCCACTTGATACAATAAGTATCAGTCTCTTCATTGTTAGAGCAGACATGGGGTGGTGGTTTTGTGACAATCCTGTTGACTATTTAAAAAATCTTAGGGGGAACTAAAAGTGCTCACCAACCCTAAAACATTTTTACACCAATTATTGCTGGTATATCAAAACACATAAACATATTTATAGTATTTTCTATATTCCTGTTTCTCATGAAGCATGAGAGAATATGTTTATAGACTTCTTGTCTTAATTGCATATTTTCTTCCTCTAGGGACATGGCTCATGCCCTGAAAAATTTTATAATTGCTCATCTGAATTTATAAATTTGTCTGATATGGATAATCTACTATTTCAACAGATTTTTGTTACAAAGATTAAAATGGCAGACATAAGATTTTAAAGAAAGGAAACAGGAAAAAAACAAGTCTTACTTGGGGGTATGAAGAATTGTTATGAGAAAATGCTGCAGACGTTCAACATACTCATTTTTTAAAAACATGAAAGACAGTGGCTTTGATTGTACATATGTAAATAATGAAGGATGAAACTAAGATTTTAAAATGTGAACATTGACACTACAGGCTAAAGAGAGAGCCTTTGCTATCAAGTGAATGTAAGAAAAGAGCCATTTAGGTTGGATTTGAGTGTGTTCTTAGCTTATGAAATGTTCTGCTGAATAAAAAAGTTGTTGCTATTGGCATTAAAAAATGTAAAGTATAGATATCTAAGTGGAGATCCAGAACAATTATGTCTGTAATTGCTGAGAGACTGACTTGTTCTATTAGAAGGTAGGGATTGAGCTAGCAGAGGTAGAAAGGAGTTTTTGTAGGTGGTGATTGGCTAAATTCCTACTAAATCGATAATAACACTTGTCAGATTTAATTGTACTACCCCTACAGTCTTGGGTGAGTATCTTAAACTACTATTTAAATGAAATTAAAATAGATGAACCTAGAAGTTATTAATCTCTTTGGTTCCAAATTATCTTTCTCTCTTGATTTAAAGAATATTTTCTATAGACATTATCAATTGTCAGCATAGCTATGGTGTAAATTGCTTTTACAAGGTCAATAAAGGATCACAGAAATGCTTGACAGGCTTCACAAAGTTGTTGCTATGAAAAGGTTACCCTTTTACATTTTTCAGTGAGTAAGCAGAATGGTTTAATCATGGGTCAGGGGGCTTGAAGTAAAGGGTTCTGTTCTCGCTCTGCCATAAACTTTCTCTGTATCTGTGAGTTATCAACACTTTTGATAGGTGGGAGCCGAAAGAAATTCTCAGGTCTGTGTATTTGCTGGAAGTGTGTATAACTAATGCAATCTCTACCTCTCTCTGTGGCTTATGTAAAACGGGGATGATGATAATTCTCTGTTGCCAGGAGTGTTGTCATGTTATTAACATTTGTATATCTGAAGGGGGGGAGGTGTAACGTGAAAGCAATATGTGTGTTTCTTAAATAAAATAAAAATCTAGAGTATATTCCATACGTTGAATTGTGGCAAAGATCTGTCAGAATTTAAACTCTAAAATCTAAAGTCTCTGATAACTTTATATAACATTTATCATTTCTATATGTGAGTCTGTTGCTTGTACTTTTCATAAAACAGTAGGAACAAAGTAAATCTAATTATGCAGTAAGTGAATCCTGTGATACACATATCAACACGAAGGGGCAGAGAAGTTACACCAAAAATCATGGTTGCTTATTAAAATTCTTTCCTGAACTTGTGCTATTTCTTTAAGATCTTTCATAGCTTTAGTTTATGTGAATATACCTGTTAATTTCTGTCAGATTTTTCTTCTCTTCATGGTTTGAAAGAGATACCTGCCACTCATACAACTTAAGTTCAGTACATAAAAATCTGGGTTAAGTAGCACTTGTACGTCACAAATGAAATGAGCTAAGTTACAAAGGATTTTAAGTTTCCTAGAAAAGGTTCAAAAGTCACATCTTTAATGTAAAGGGATTGCACAAATGCATAATTCCATTTAATGCAGCTGCTTTGTTATTGAAAAATAAGAGTTTTGGATCAATCTACTTCACAATTTAATCAGGTTTTCTCAATTGCTCTGAATATTTCCTAAGGCACTGCTGTAAAATGATATAGCTACTTTCATTTTCATCAAAGACCAGTAATAAACATGAACATCTAAATTTTTTGGAATATATGGCCTCCCAAATATGTTAAGAGCAACTGTTAACCTATTTGTCAGTTGGTTCCTGAAGCCATCTTCTAGAAAGTATTTTAGTAACATTGTAGTTATTTAGTCAGCCCCTATTTGAGGGGAATTATTTATGTTCATACACTGAACTTTGAGGACTAGGAGACCGTACTCATAGTAATATGGCATTTGGTTGTTTTTCACCTCTGAAAAACTAATAGCAACAAAATTCATATCTAAATCTGAAACTCAAACATCTATCTGCTGGTGTTCAATTGTGAATGTTTGGTCTAAACCTGTTTCTATTAACATCTGATTTTTAAACATGAAGAATGACCTGTAATATATTAATTTCTTCATCATTTTGCACAATAAAAATGATGTGCCATCTTGTATTTTTGACACACAGCATAAAAATAGTCATGCAATGTGTCTAAGTACAACTATTATTATTTTAGTTTTTGAAACTTTAAAAATGCAATATAGGTGCCCAATCAGTGTGCTGGTTGCTTACCCCATAAATTTGGGGGGGGGGAGGAGAGAGGGGAGATTTCTCATAGACATATCCACTTTAGTCCATAACCTTCTTAATATCCTTGAAGACTGAGGTGTGAGGAGAGGGGAGAAGGAAGAGGTTCAGGAAGACCAAGGGCCATTCGCAGAAAATACTGCCATCAGATCTCTCTCATTTATACTCTGAGTACCCCTGTTGAACTCGACTGGCAGTAGAGGAGAGAGAACCTCTCAGGCTCAAGAATAAACACCAGATTGTCAAGTGGAAAACAGAGCAGATCTTTGAGATGTAAGGAACTGGTGTATCTTCTCTGTGGAGTGTTTTTTGTTCATTGTTTGTATTTTTGTACTAGTGTACACTGGAGGTAGACATTTAGTTAAATGACTTATGCCATAGGGCTGAGTCAGTGGAGCAGCCAAAGCAGTTTTTGAGGTTTTTCAAAGAACCCTTACAAGTGGAAACTGAAGCAGGAACTCTGCATGGCCACTTCAGAGGGCACAGAGGAGGCTGATTTTGATTCTATGCAATGTCAATAACTTCAGCAGGCTGATTGTGGGTTAGTCAATGAAAGATCTAATTCAAAACTTTTGAGAAAAACTTCTCTTTTTTGCATTCACGGGACCACTCTTCTGTTCTATAACTTGAACATGAGTGAGGGTGTATCTAGACTACAGGGATTTTTCGAAAAAAGTGGCCTTTTTTTGAAAAATCTTTACCTGCATCTAGACTGCTGCCGCGTTCTTTCAAAAGTAAATTGAAAGAACGCAGCAGTTTTTTCGACCACGGAAAACCTCGTTTTACGAGGAAGAACATCTTTTTTTGAAAGTGCTCTTTCGAAAAAAGGTGCCATGTAATGCAAACTGTGCTTTTTTGAAAGAGAGCATCCAGACTGCCTGAGTACTCTCTTTCGAAAAAAAGGCTTGCTTTTTCGAAAGTACTGATTGTAGTCTAGACACTCTTTTTCAAAAGAGGCTTTTTTGAAAGATTATTTCAAAAAGACTCTTTCAAAAGAGGCTTGTAGTCTACACTTAGCCTGAGAAAAACAATGTTAGCTAAATCACTCTGAGAACAAATGTTGTTAGTTTTTACGGGTTTGTGTTCCCAAGGATACAAAGTACACACATGGCTATGGTCTTTATATAGTAAACTATTATAGGGTTGGGATTTTATTAGGGAATGCATGCATTTATGAAAACAGTATATAACTTTGCATTATCAAAACATCTGTAAGTTGAGATGAGCAAACCTATTAGGCAGTTATCACTGTTCACGCTAGTCTCTCCAAAACTGATTATGTTGTCTGTTTTTTAGTACAGCAAAGGAAAACATTTCCTCCAAATTTTTTTAATAACCAAGAATAATAGAAGTCATGCTCCTTTATAGGAACTAGGAAATTAAAAAAAAAGCATTTTCTTACTAATCAAGTAAGTTTAATTTTTTCTTTGATATGAGAGGATGACTTCAGAATTATTAGAGAAAAAAATATACAATTGCCAAGAAAATACAGCTGACTAAAATGATCTTCCAGTATAAGTGATTTTAATGTTTATGAAATTTAAGAGATGTAAGAGATGTATATTTTAGCAACATTTTATTCTTTCTCACACAAGGAATACCAGTTTATTTTGTTCTTAAAAGTACAGCACCTAGTAGGATTGTGTTCTCAATTATAAATTAAAAAGCCTAGGAAAATGATACTTGAGCAACCAAAACCAAAAATTATTCATTTCATCCAATTACAATTAAATTTATTTTCCTTTAATATTAAAAGAATCCAGATGATAGCACTCCAGTAACAATATATAGCTATTCAATTAAAAATCTCACCTCTTGCTTTTCTTCATGTAATCTGGACACTAATTCAGGGCCTAAGGAAGGACAAACTATATCAACAAAAATCTGTTGCAGCTTGCCCTCGTGTGATAGTACTGATACTTCCAATAAAGGAAAACTAGAGTAGCATATTATTTCTTGCCCCCAATATATTCCATAGCACTGCTGACTATTTCTGATTAACCTGGATTCTCTGGCTGGAATGCAGCATTCATTCATTGGCTCAGAAGCTCTGGCAATGTTTTGCTTCTCAGAAATTGGCACTGATCTTGCCCATTGGCTTTGATAATTAAATTGTACACCTGTTAAAGAATAGGCACCAGATTGTTAATGATTCTTGGACATCATACTGTTAGTAATTTTCCAACAATATTTCTCTTCCAATTAGCAGTATATTTTTGTGTACATCTAATTGTAAGACAAATTGTTCAAGTGTTCCAGTGTAATATATTGGTAAATCCTTAAGCATCAGTGTTCTAAACCGATGTGGGAAAACTGTTGAAAAAGATAAGCGTTTTTAATGAAGGCTTCAAGTTATGAGCTCACTGTCAGTCTTAAAAAGGCATATTTAATTGAACAGTTTTGTTCCAAAAGATCTCATGAATCCATATAAAATAAATTACTTTGTGGCATGATAATGAACTAATTTGAAATCTGTCATATCATATTCTCAGTGAAAAATAAGTTGGCTTAATTGCATTAACAACTACATGTTATTGAATCACTGTGAAAAAAGATCAAATATGAATGGAGTGTATGTAAAAAAAAATGACGAACTGCCATTGATGAATGTAGTTACTGATTAGACTTTCCCTCATAATAGATGTGATAGTATAGTCAAATCTATATAAGAATCTTCTATTGCATGTTACATTACTAAATGCGTCATTACAAGAAGCATCAGCCTTCTGTTGCAGGCAGACCATACGTTCAATCCTGCTCACTTTGTGATATTTCATAAATTCATTGGTGACACAAATATTAAGTTCAGAAGTGACCTATTCACAAAACATATTTTAATTTTAATTTTTTTTTTATTTTGGTGAGGCAGATTACGGATCAGAAAAGCAGAGTTCTGATTGGGTAGGTATTTTTTGAGCTGCATGAAAGCACCTGGCAGACTTTCCCAGCTTTGTGTAGATCCAGCTACCATTTTTAAAGCTGACTGAGTGGGTGGAGTGAAGGGAAAAGCAAGAAGTCCCAGAAAGCAAAAAGGAGTGTGCAGGTGGAGTTTGTGGAGGAGGCACGGAAAAGAATTCTGAATGCTCTAAAAAGGAGGGCAGGTATGCGTTGCAGCATTATTAAGGACGTCAGAACTTGCATCTTCTCCATGCTGTTAATGATCTCAGTAGTGTCCTCAATAAACTCCTGATTTTCTTTTCTGTCCTGCCTTTTAGCTTCCCTCCACTACTTAAATTGTCTTTTCTCTGCATTGGAGAAGTGCAGAGCCTCCTGGAACAGGTCATCTTTGCTTTGTCTCGGGTGCATTCTTATCTAGTAGCGATGCCTGGCCAGTGTGTATGGGATGTTCCTCCAAGCCACATCCGTGAAAGCACAAGAAACAATGCACAGAAACATGATTGTTAAGTTCATGCACAGTATTGAAACATTTCAGTGAAATAAACCCCTGATAATAACAATCACTTTCTCACTGACTCTTAGCAAGCACACATCTCAACCAACACCCAAAGCTCAGGCAAAATACAGGACTATGTAGCACTTTAAAGACTAACAAGATGGTGTATTAGATGATGAGCTTTCGTGGGCCAGACCCACTTCCTCAGATCAAATAGTGGAAGAAAATAGTCACAACCATATATGTAAGCGGGGGAATGATCCCGCTATTGTGGGGAACTTTCCTGGCTTCTATACACCCCGGTGAAATGAACCAGCGAAAGGATCTGAGTCCCCGCTCCCACTTCCTTTACCCCACGGCTCCCTGATCCTGAGGGCTCCCCCTCCTGCTTCCTGAGTAGCAGAGCCCTTGAAACCCCAACAAGGCTGGGCCCAGGTTTCCTGGGGCTTAATCCCTGACCTTGTAGTCACTAGGGGCAGGAGTTAGGGTGTCCCCACTCCGAGGTGCTCTCTTTATACTGCAGGCCTTCTTGGCCCAGTGATCACTTCATAAGGTTCAAAGCAAATACAATTTATTAAACAACAACTGATTAAAGAGAAAAGAATAAGAAAAAATGAGAATGCTGCTTGGCCAGTTCCAGCTCCTTGTGTTGCTTCTCTGTTCCTTTTGGCTCTCTGAGCACTGCCAGTCTGCTGCTCAACACAGGGTCTGCACTCCCTGTGCTGTGTATGCCTGGCTCTGCTGTTGCAAGACAGTCTCTCCACACAGCTTGTACTCCTGGCCTGTCTGTGTCTGGTTCTGTCGCTGCAGGACTTCTTCATACAGCTTGCACTGCTCTTTCAGCTCTCTGTCTTTTTAGGACCTCTTCTGCACACAGCTTGTTTGTTCAGAGAGAGAGCCAGAACAATCCCAGCTCACAGGGAGGACGGGGCCTGGCCTATCCAACCTGTCAATCAGGCTGAGCTGGAGTGTTGGCTGCTTTCCATTGTCTCTGGGGTCAATCAGCCTCCTGAACCCTTTCCCCTCTGAAAGTGGGAGCTGGCAAACCAAAAAACTCCCACAGAGTTTTAGTAAGGGGTAACAGTCCCCTTACATATATACCAAAGGATACAATTTTAAAAAAAAGTGCCTCAGACACTTTGCCAAAGGATCAATGCCCACAAAACAGATATTAGACAGGATCACAAAGAAAAAACAGTTTGTTGCCATTTCAACCACAAAGGACATTGTCTCAATGACTTAATTACCTGCATCCTGCTTCAAAAGCCTTTTAAGACTGCACTTGAAAGAGAATCCTCTGAACTGTTCTTCATGCTAAAATTCAACACTTTACACCCGAGTTTGAATAAAGGATCTAGTTATCTTACCCATTGCAAAGATAGCTTCCCCAATTATCACCTCTAATATCATTAGCTCACAGACATTTACCTCCTCCCCCCCCGCATTCCCCTTCTGTTCTGAAATTTGATTTGTCCTTTTCATATGTGTTCACTTTTTTTTAAATTGTATCCTTTGGTATATATGGTTGTGACTATTTTCTTCCACTATTTGATCTGAGGAAGTGGGTCTGGCCCACGAAAGCTCATTACCTATGAAACCATCTTTTTAGTCTTTAAAGTGCTACATAGTCCTGTATTTTGCTTCAGCTACACCAGACTAACATGGCTACATTTCTATCACTATTCCCAAAGCTCAGGGTGTGTTGGCTGTAAGGGGAGGAACTCTATATGGGGAAAGAACACTCTTCAAAGTTTGTGGTGCAGCTTTCTCACACTTTTCCATGGGTCACTGTAGCAGATATCTCACTGCTGAGGGTAAGCATGGAAGCAATGGTACATCTGCTTCTTGTGGCTTCCACCCTGGTCCCTATGCTGCTTGCCTTGTACCATTTCAGTTCCTTCACAAGTGATTGCCAAATGGCATGGGAAAGTGTCCTGCAGTGGGAAGTGGGGGAGGAATAAAGCAATTCTGACAAGGACCTCAAGGAAACTTTCCTAGAGTCCTATTGGAGTAATCTCATGAGATCTTGGTATGCATCATATCCTGTTCCACCATACTGATTAGCTGCACATGGAAATACCCAGCACATAGAAACACAGCCAGCCTTGTATATTTCTATACCTTCAACCCATCTCTATATTACACAAACCTTACAAGTGTCTTACAGCAACTTATAAGTGTCTCCTTGTTCACCAGCTTCTTGTTCACCAGAAAGAAATGGCTGAGACTGGTTAGACATCTTCAGAGTGAAGAATAGTTCCTGGTTGCCTGCCTCACCGGGTGACCTCACTGGGAGCTTCTCTTCATCATCCAACTCTACCTCTTCATTAATGATTTTGTCTTCCCGACTAGGTCCTCTTACCACTCCCTCCAGGCTTACAAAAGTATCCATGGGGCTCTTGGTGGTGGCAGTGGGGTCACCACTGAGGATAGCATCTAGCTCCTCATAGAACCTGCAGGTGCAGCACCAGAATGATGTTTTACCTCCCTTACCTTATGGTATACCTGCCTCGATGCCCGTATCCTCAGTCTGCATGGCCGCACGTCCCAATCACAGCCCTTTTCTCACAAGCCCATAGGTATCAAAACCCCTACAGCTCAAGAATAGCTGCAACCAAACAGCCTCCTCTCCCTATATACTAAGCACATTCAGCATCTCCATGGCAGTCCAAGCAGGACAGTGATTGCAGCACTAAGTTGCCATGGTCATCTGGGATGATGCAATGAGACCTCTCCACACCAGGCCGACAGCAAATAGAATTTCAAAAATACTCCTTAGGTGCCCCTACGGGGAAGGGGCAGATGGCTCTACACTTGGCTGCACAGCAATATAGTTCAAAATGCTGACCAAAGTAATCAGAATGGGACACCTCCTGGAGGCAAATTACAGTGATAAAATCAAGCCTGGTATCTATTCTGGCAATTATCCACAAACTTTTGCACAAAAAACTCTATGGCTCTCATTGGGTGGTTTTATTTTGTTACCGAAATAGGGCATTTTTGCTTCCTAAAGTTCCATCACTGTGTGTAGGTATTCACTGTTTTGTTGACAAAACTCTTTAGTGTAGAAAAGACCTTTAGTCTAGCTATTCCTGGTTGATCTCATTGTCTACCTCTCCCCCTTTTTTAAGTTAGGGACATTGACTCTTGGCTTCTTCAAATTAGAAAATTTAAAGCATACCAGTTTAGGTTTCATGAATTTCTATTCTCATTTCCTTTAATTTGGGGGGTTTGCTACTCTAAGAATGTCTAATATGTTAGATCAATTTCCATTGTTGCCATTTGGAGAGTTGTATTGTAAAGACTGACTAGAAAATAATTATCATCTTCTGTTCCTAATTTTCTACCATTATTTTAAAGACTACCGTTTTTGTTCATTTTACTTTTTTTTAAACTTCTAACATTTTGAAAATTCCCTTTTTGTTATTGTGGTCAATGACAGATAACTTTTGCATCAGTGAGTGCCCATTGGGAGACTTGCCAAGTATCCAAAGCACACACCTAATCTACATATAAATTTATGTGGGATTTTAATCAAAGGAAAGCACAGTTATATCTTAGTCATATGAGTATATACAGTCCTTCAACAGATACACACAAAAATATATTTCAAAGATTGCAGGAGGAATATAAAAACAAAACTTCAGAAAGCTTTCATTTTATTGTTTTAGGAGTCGAACTATATAATCAAAGAAATCTTGATGCTTTAATTACTTTCTATTTCTACAGTGCTATGTATGTGCAAGGAGTTTTATGGAGAAATTAAATAATTGGATTCCTGCTCAGAGAAGCTTAAAATTTTATTAAAAGTTATTAAGTGATCACTAGAAAAAGGAAGATGCTCTAAGTAGAAGATCAAGCTTATAGCTGAGTGAATAATAGATTTTGTGGTATGCTGGCAACACTCAGAATATTTTTAATGGTTTTGAGATTTCTTAAAATAATCAGTATTATCCAAAAGACCAAGTAAGTTTTATTTCAGGTAAAACAAAACAGTTCATTTGGAGTTTAAGCATTTTAACATATCTTTTTAAAATAAAATTAAAATTAAGAGAAATTTTGAAATAGCTATTTCAAATAACACATCTAAATCTTTAGAAAAATGTCATAAGATTTCATTTTTTAAAATACATTTAGTTTTTTCAAATAAATAATTCCGCAAAATTACCAAATTTTGAAATCTTAGTGCAGTAGCTATGTTAATCTGTAACTTTAAAAACAACTAATAGTCTTGTGGCACCTTAGAGATTAATAAATATATTAGCTCATGAGCTTTTCTGGATAAAACCCACTTCATAGATAAATGTGAGTGGAAATTACAGAATCCAGGGTATGTATGTGTGTATATATAATTTGTTAGTCACTAAGGTGCCATAGGACTCCTTGTTTTTAAATTTGGAAATGTTGTAATGGCATAAAATCTGTATTTTTCACCCACCAAAAAAAAAGGTTGTCAAAAAATTTCACTTGGCTGTAGTCAAGGCGTTTTTAAATATACATTTTGTAGTTTCTGTTGGTTAATCTTTTGTTTTACACATGTTGAAAGTAGTGAGCAATACAGCATACCTTTTCCAAGACATGCGCATACATCATGATTTCCTCTACCATTTGAGTTAACATAATATGGTACCATTAAGAAGACTGAACACAAGAAGCAAGCAGCCTAATCTTCTGCAAATCTAAACAAACTTGTTTATCTGAGTGATTGGCTGAATAAAAAATAGGACTGAGTGGACTTGTAAACTTGGGGGTTGTACATAATTCTATATGCTACTATCATGATAAAGAGGTTGCACCACAGAACTTATATTTAGATTAATTGAAAAATACTTTTTTACAGGACAAATATTTGTAATTCATTTAGCATTGCACAGTTAGTGTTCTGTGTTTTTAATTGAAAAAAATGGAAAATTCAGAAAGCATCCAAAATATGTAAATTAATTGTATTGTATTACTATTTAGCAGTACAGTTAATTTCATGAGTAATTGCAATTATTTTTTAGTTGCATAATTAATCACAATTAATGTTAGTGTCTTGACAGCCCTACTTCTTATGTTGATTATCTCATTATTTTCTTGTGTTGTCTTTGTCTGTTGCATCTACCTTTTGGGTCTTGTTTTATACTTAGATTTTTAAGTACTGTTCAAGGCAGAAGGCTTTTATGCTATATACATGCCAGAGCCAGCAGAATGGGGCGATGAGCCGTAATTAAGGACCCTAGATGATATGGCAATATAAATAATGTGACTGGGCCTCTTCTTTCATATATCCCTTGATCAACAGTGAAATAGTTAATTTAAATTATCATATTAATTCTTTTGAATTAACACCCCATTTTAATGTATAGAGGCATCTCAGACCTATTTATTATGTTGCGTGCAGACTAAGACAGTTATTACTGCAAACGCTATGGCTATGACTATGACTTCTAGATAATTAATTTCTTAAAATGAAAGCTTAGATTCTGTAGTACAAGATGGAAGCCTCCAAACAAAAGGTATTGACTTGTAGAGCTATTACAAGGTGGCCCAATGGGATCCCTGAATTTTTAAGCACTTATTAATTCAGTAGAGAATATGTAAAGTTAGAGGAAGCAAAGTTGTGGAAGAAGGCTGAAACAGTGGAAATCATAAAGACAATAGTTAAGTTCTTTTCTTGGGCACATTTTTAGCAAGTTCTTAAGTCGGGGGGAGGTCAGGCTACTAAAACTCTATGAACAAGCTTCAGCTTCGGAAGTTTATCTTGACAAACATATTTGGTCTTTCTCTTAAGCTAAAAATATAAGTCATTTTAGGTATGGCTGTATTTATGAAAAATTCAAGGCCATTGTAACATTAGTCACCTTCAAAACTCCAAACAACCTGTTAATATTTCTCAATTGAAAATTCAGTATACCTTATTAAAACTTTTCTTCTCCTGGAAAATTAAACTTACCAATTTCTCTTTTATAGGAAGGGGGAAAAGGTATACATTTGGTGTATTAATCTAGCAATATTGCAACACATGTTCCGTGCCCAAAAGCAAGAATTACCACCTGTGTATAGCAGATCTTCCTATTCATTGTAGGCTTCATTTGGGAATCTATTATTGTAAATTCGTAATGTAAGCAACATGATCTAATCTGGTTCACTGTGGTGACAATAAATCATGATGCTGAGGCCTCGCTTTCTCCCATAATATTTTCTCCTGGGATATGACACAATGATGCTGAATTATTTTTTTCTTTCCACTTACCTGCCTATGCAATAAGCAGTGATGCTCATTCATTCTGACTGGTAAGGGAGCACTACACAGAGAGAGACATTATATATATTTAATGCGGGATAGTCCCATGAATTCCAGGGTCTCCACAAGGTATTGAGCATATGTATAACATTGTGGTGCTTCCTTCCTATATTTTTCTTTTCTCCATAATGGCAGAGCTTCCTCAAAAGTGATGGTCCCAGTGTGTGGCAGAGGGACTCAATGGAAGATTACTTAATTTCTTAAAATGAAAGATTTTGGAGTATAAGATATCAACCTCCAAACAAAATGTACCGACTTGCAGCATTATCACAATGTTGCCCAATGGGATTTCTGAACTGTTAGCTCAAAATGGGGGAAAGAGGCTGGGCAGAGCAACACAGCTTTCATGGGTTTTGGACTGGGTAGCAAACTGTTAGTAGGTTTTAGCCTGAATTTAGGGTAAGTAGTATGTGAGCCCAGTCAAGGTGAACACCAGCACAGTCTAAGGGCTCAAGTAAGGGTGAGCACCAATGCTCCTGGCCCATTATGGGGTGACTGCCACACTCGGGATGGAGTCACAGGAATAAGGAGATGTGATTCCACCCACTCCACTCTGTCCCAGCCCAGAAGGCCCAGACAGTGTCTGAGTGCTCTACCGCTGAATAAGCAGGGATCCATTCACAAGATGCAGACCTAGAATCAGGCCTGTGCTTAACAAGATGGTCATCAAGTTCCCCCGGGCTACTTCCTACAACCCTGGGGTTTGGTACCATCTTAGCATGGGGGTCTTTTATTTTCTTGGGGAGTTCTGGCCAGTGGGATTCATCTGTCTCCCTTAGTAGCTCTAGCCCATCTGAGATGCAGGACCTGCCTTTTATACTTCTGCTCCCTGTCCCATCCTTTCTCTTTTGGCAGGGTGGACATGGCTGTCTTTGTTCTGCCCACCAGGGGGAGTGTTGTGGTCCTTCCCTGTCACTCTCTGAGGAAGGTCATGACTCCTTGCTAAACCCATGTTGAGTATAAGAGCATCACACAGATGTACCACTCATTCCTCCTCCTCATTTGTAATCCCAAATTTGGGATTAAAAATGAGTGCAGACACTTAAACACTAGTTTAAAAATCTAGGATCTGCTAATTCAGGCTATGCAGGCTTACATTGCTCTGTAGCCATAAATTTTAATGGTCCTGAAAATAAGGCACATTAAAATGTGGTACTGACAATGAAATTGTTTTCCAGCATGGTAAATGAAGAACAAACATTTATTTTAAGATACCAGCTATCAGTATCAGAACTTGGTTGTATAATGTTAATGTCCATGATTTTTTATTTACTATCACATGAAGCAGGTGAACTGTGTGGTTCAGTCAAAAGGACACTATCAATTATTGCTAGATTCCAATCGTGTAGTTTTTGTAAGGCCAGACTATGTTCTTACTTACATCAATGTAAATCATGAGTAATCGGGTGAAGTCAATAGAAATACGTTAGTGTGAGCATATATGTGCAATTTAGAAGCAACCATAAGAGAAATATAAATGCAATGAACAAAACAGCATTTTCAACTTTACTCTTTGAGTTCCCTTAAAATTTATGAAAGGTCCTGCATTTGAAATAGATTTCTAGATAAACCATATTACTTAGCTGGATTTTCTTTAAAGTTGCTTTCCAATGGTCTAATTATACACTATTTTCTTTAGGTGAGTGTTTCAGTTTGTGTAAAATCCCTTCATGTTTCTGAAAATTTAGGAGCCTCAGGAAGCAGGGCAAATTTTTATTTTTTCACATGGTTTATATTTTTATTTTCTCATCCCCTCTAAAATTATGTTCATTCAAAATTATCTGCTATTCAAATGAATACACAATTTTCAGAAAATAGATCAGAGGTACACTTAAATTCTATTTCCAAAAGAAGCATGACAGGTACTAATTTCTGTTGTCACATAAGCCTACAGACCAATACGAAGACAAGATTTTGGAAAAAGCATCAAATGGAAGTTTCAATATAGCTAAATAACAAAGGGTTCACCTCACTTGCTCCCTATCTCAAGATAGGGATGCAGATATAGCTGCCCGAAATTGCTAATGAAGCAGGGATTTAAAAATCCCATGCTTCGTTAGCATAATCTCGCCCGCGCACTATTCCGATCTTGAGGAGTAACGTTAGTTCAAACCAAGGGGTTTGATTAGAACTAACATGGCCCAGAGCGCACTTCCTGGTTCGAATCAGTTGGTGATCGGAATAGTGCGCAGGTGAGATTATGCTAATGAAGTGCAGGATATTTAAATCCCTGCTTCATTAGCAATTTCGGTTGGCTACATTTGCATCCCTATCTCTAGATAAGGAACAAATGTAGCCATTAAGGTGTTATGAGGAATTTGGAGAAATGAGGTCTACTAGGCTATGTCTAGACAACAGGACTACTTCAGGATACCAGAAGTATCCTGAGATAGCAATTCCTCAATTTTAAATGCACTCCTTATTTTGAAATAACAGACGCACTATTCTGGCATCCCTGTAACCCTCATTCCATGAAGGTTAAGGGGCATTTCGGAATAGCCCTTTATTTTGAAATTACCTCGAAATAAGTGACTGTGACGGGGCAGAGGCGCCCCGCACTCCGGTTCCCCTGGAGACTGCGTACGTGGCGGCGCTCGGGCGGAAGCTCCTGGGCGGCCACTGTGGCGAGGCACCCAGGGGGCGATGTCATCACACGGCCTTGCCACCCGGCCGGAAGCTGACCCACGCACAGGGGGCAGAGCACCCTCCAGCGGCAAGTGGCGCGGTGATTTAAACCCCCGAACAACACCGGTGAGGGGGGGAGCTCGGAGAGAGCCCTCCCGCAATGCAGTGCAGCGGATGGGACCAAAGCCGAGGAGGTAAGCCGTCGGCATGGACGTAGCGGACTGGCGGGGAGAGGAAGTAGCCCAGGGCGGGCAAAGGGAGCCTGCGGGCTGGCGCATTACGGCAGATGCCCCGCCAGCCAGACCGGACAACAGAAGCGTCTGAGTCCTTAAGGCCCTGGGCTGGGGTCCATGAGAGGGGGCGGGCCCGGACCCCCATCTCCCCTCTACAGGAGGTCAGGCGGCCTCTGACCGCGAAGAGGCCCCCTGGGCCGATAGTGAAACTAACTGGGATGCTGGATGGCGATTCACAGGGTGTCAGGAGCACGGGACTGGGGATGGAGAGCTTGGGGTGCCATCGGGGCACTCATTTACAGTGACACAATGTAGCATTTGTTACTAGCCCTGCCACTCCATGAGATATCAGACCTCAGGGCTATCATGGTCCAGCACTATAGTTTTGGCACCTGTCCAGTGCTAAATATAGTGAGTTCCAGACCTACACCCATGTATTTTTCATTCTAAGAACATAAAGTAATTTTATGGAATGATATTGGAGTGTGGTAAGTAGTGTCTTGAGCTACAAAAAAATTAACCTGCAGGTTTTTATGTGTGACTTTGTTTGTAGGAGGGTGATGTATGTACAGTAAAACTCCAGTTGTCTGGCATCCAGTGGTCCAGCATTCCTGATAGTCCGGCACCATCTGGAATCTGGAAGTGCTCCAGGCAGTCAGACAATTGGAGCTGCTCTGCCCCAGGCTTCCCCGAGCCAGCCGCTGGTCTGTTTCAGCAGTGGCTGACTTTGGGATGCCTGGGGCAGAGCAGCGGGGTGCTGCCGGGTTGGTCCCCCACCTCACCCCAAACCCCTCATAGCCCTCCCTTCTGATAGTCCGGCATATCTGATAATCCGTCACCCCCTGGGTCCTAAAGTTGCTGGATTATCGGAAGTTTACTGTACTTATGCTTTTTGGTTTCCATGTGAATGTTACTTTGGTTTATTTAAACCAGATTTAGCAAAAGAACTAGACATGAAAAAAACAGCACAGAGCAAAGAATCTACATTTAATGTCTTCCAAGATGTTATGTATAGACTAGAGTGGGCTTGATTCAGGTTCTCATGGGAGAAAGATAGTGGGCAGGGAGGAAGGTTTGAAACAGTGGCCTACCTGGTAGAGGTTAAGGGGGAGATAATGAAGATACATATTGAGTAGCTCTTAAAAGATAAGAGTTCTGAGAGGGTAAATGGAATTAAAATTGAAGCTGGTAACCATGTAATTACTGGAAAAGAAAATTATTAGGCTTTCTATAGGCCTGAAGATTATGTAGGTAAAAATATTACTATACAAAGTCAAATTCACATGTAGAGAAGGAAATGGAAAAGGAGAGAGTTCCAAATGCACTTTCTTATGAGTATCTTATTGCTAAAAACAACCCCCCCCAAAAAAAAACCCTCCAGAAATTTCCCTTACAAGACATATTTTACATTCCTTCTTTGTCATTTTTAATGCATGTAGCTAGGAAGCTATTATGGATTTTTGTTTCCTGGATAGTGCATGTGATAGAACTCTCCTGATGTGCAGAGTTCCATAGCCTGTTTGTAAAAAGCTGCAGCCCATTGTGTTGGAGATGTATGTATTATGTTCTGTCAGGTTGAATTTACATTTGTTCATTCTTGTTCTTTTTTTCAATCCACAGCACCTAACTTAGACTAAAAGCACTTGTTTTTCATTTTTTGCAAGAAATCTTAATGACTTTTATCATATGAATTTCTTTATAGAAATGGCTGCACTGTATTTTCTGACAGAGGTTCTCTCCAAGGGTCTGAAGACAGGCTCAAAATTTGGAGCCAGAACATGAGGCTTCAGTGCAGATTAGGCCTGCTAATAATATGCCTTAGACTCTTCCAGTCTGTGGACTATGTCACTAGTGAGTTGAGGATCCATACTCCAAATTGAGTTGGTGGTGCTAAGGGTAGCAAAGAAGGGAAGAGTTTTCCTTTCAAAAATAATTTTCTTTGAGACATTCTTGAGTTAGGAAGCATCAAGGATTGAAAGGTAGGCTTTTAACAGTAAAAAAAGGAACACAAAAACACCAAGGCTATGTCTACACTGGCCCCTTCTTCGGAACAGCCATGCTAATTTAGAACTTTGGAATAGGGAAATGCTCGGGGAATTTAAATATCCCCCGTGGGATTTAAATAAACATGGCCGCCGCTTTTTTTCCGGCTTGGGGAAAAGCCGGAAAAGAGCGTCCAGACTGGCGCAATCCTCCAGAATAAAGCCCTATTCCGGAGGATCTCTTATTCCTACTTGAAAGGAATAGGGCTTTATTCCGGAGGATCGCGCCAGTCTGGACGCTCTTTTCCGGCTTTTCCCCAAGCCGGAAAAAAAGCGGCGGCATTAGATCAAAGTGTAACATTCTCAGCCAAACTAAAAGGATGGTTTGTGTTTTGTCTTTTTGGAAGCACAAAATGTGATAATATCTACAAGGGTTCAATGAGAGAGATTGGATATTGCACAGGATACGGTTTTGGGGAGCCTTGGGACTAAAAAGACTATTAGTATTGGAACTCTGAGCCAAGTTGTACAACAAAGAAGAGTTCATGGTTAACAAGTAGGCAATGACACAACAACCCCTTACTGTTCTGCATGAACCCCCAAAGCATTAAATATCCCAAAATGAAATCCTTTGTTTCTGTTTTCCCAACAAAAACAAGGAAAAAAATGGGCAGAAATCACATTCTTAAAAAACTTTAAATTTTGTAGAAACCATGTTTTTCACCCCCTTGTCCACAGTTAAATACAAATTGCCTTAAACTGGTCTACATTTCACATCCATTTATGATTATACCCTGTATTTAGGATGATAACAAGAACTGGTTATGGTTTCCCAATTAGTCAGAACCTCACCGGCATGTGGAAAGCCTAACAGAGCCATTTGGGACATATATACGTACCAACTAAACAATCTGGCTGGTCTGTATCATATGTGGAGTATCGTGTGCAATTACAGAAAGGATGTGGACACATTGGAAAGAGTCCATAGGAAGGCAACAAAAATGATTAGGGGGCTGACATACATGACTTATGATGAGAGGCTGAGGGTTTGGGGTTTATTCGGTCTACAAAAGAGGAAAGAGGAGGGACTTGATAGTAGCCTTCAATTACATGAAGTGAGGTTCCAAAGATGATGGAGAGAGGCTATTCTCAGTGATGACAGATGACAGAACAAGGAGGAATTGTCTCAAGTTGCAGTGGGGAAGGTCTAGCTTGGATATTAGGGAAAAACTATGTCACTAGGGCTGTGTCCAGACTCAGGGGTTTTTTCAAAAAAAGTAGCCTTTTTTCGAAAAAAACCTCACCTGCATCTAGACTGCAGCCGCGTTCTTTCGAAATTAAATCGAAAGAACGCGGCTTTTCTTTCGATGGCGGTAAACCTCAATTTACGAGGAAGAACGCCTTCTTTTGAAAGTTCCTCTTTCGAAAGAAGGCGTTCTTGAATGTAAATAGGGCTTCTTCGAAAGAGAGCATCCAGACTCACTGGATGCTTTCTTTCGAAAAAGCAAGCCGCTTTTTCGAAAGTTCAACGTGCAGTCTAGATGCTCTCTTTCGAAAGAGGCTCTTTCGAAAGTATCTTTCGAAAGAGCCTCTTTCGAAAGAGGCTTGCAGTCTAGACATAGCCTAGGAGAGTGGTGAAACACTGGAATTGGTTAGCTAGGGATCTCTCCGTCCTTTGAGATTTTTAAGTCCCAGCTTGACAAAGTCCTGACTGGAATTATTTTGTTGAGGTTGGTCCTGCTTTTAGCAGGGGATTGGACTTGATGACCTCCTGAGGTCTCTTCAAAGCATATGATTCTATGGCTTGGGCTCACAGGGCTCTGGGTACAGGGCGTGAAATTACTGGTTAGACATTTGGGCTCAGGCCATGCTGAGGGGGGCAGCAGAGGAAAATGTTCCCAGAACCCAGTCTTCAGCTCTAGTCAGAATATCTGTACAACAACTTTTAGCACTGCAAGGCTGAGTCAGTGGCTCCAGGCCTGCCACAGTCATGCTGTGGATATTTTATTCCCATGTAGATACACCCTAAAAGTCATCTCCTCAGAACACATGACAACAAAAAGGAGTGGCTCTGTTCCAGTGTGGGACTGTTATGTTTCTTGCTTTTCCCAGAAAGACATCCATAATTTTAGGGAAATAGTGATCCTTCTCAGTAGTCCCCAAAGATATTAGATGACAGAGCAAGATACTGGAGTTCATGACCAGCTATCCTGCAGAAATCTGCTTTCTCTCAATCATTCAATATAATAGGTGTGGCACTCCTACAGAACCAAATTTCTCTTGATCTTTCTTCTTTATCGCTGCTGCATTAATCTTTCACTTTACTGCTTCCTTTTGGGAAGTCTTCCTACACTACTAAAAAAACCAGCAACAACTCTGCAACATCTCCCTAGGTGACATTATAGCAAATTGCATGAGGATTTGAATACAGATACAATGATAATTATATAGGTCCAGGTGCAGCAGTCTGCTATGTTAAAATAATTCCATTTAGCCACCTCATTACATTTAGGTTTGTAAACAAGAGCCTATCCAATTTTAGTACTTTAGGACAATTGCACCGTGATGAAATTGGTTCTAAACAATAACAGACTTTCAAAGTATTAAACAAAAAAATTCAGATGCCAACTATATTAGTCGAGCCCAAAGTTATCAATGCTAAATAAGAAAAGTGAGGAAATGCACAGTTAAACAGCAAATGTACCATATGTTATACTATACCTGGGCACAATAGGACACCACCTAAATGACGTTCTTAATGTCCCCATTGTGCTATTGGTGGACATATGGTACACTGTCTGCTAAAC
This sequence comes from Pelodiscus sinensis, assembly GCF_052426305.1. Lineage (NCBI taxonomy): Eukaryota > Metazoa > Chordata > Testudines > Trionychidae > Pelodiscus > Pelodiscus sinensis. Next base: position 94,278,248 of record NC_143053.1, read on the forward strand.
TGTGCATTTCCATGATTTTGCTGGTTGACTTTGATAGCATTTTCTGCTCGTCTGTTGCCAGGCAGGCTTTCAAAATGTTTTGATTTTCTATCCAGAGTTGAGTAGCATTACATTTTATTTTCTCATTTCATTTTCACCTAGATGTTTGTCACTGCTCTCTATTGCATATTCCAGTTATTGTCAGGCCATCCAATGTGTGCCACATGGCAAGTGATCTGTTTACACATTCCCATGTATACAACAGAATTTTTCAATAACTCTCAGTCATTGGAGTAGCCAAATACCCTAGTGATCCTAGTCATCTAAAGCTCACATGGGCAGCAGCACAGTATTGTTTTGCAGGGACTACTTCCATATTCTGTAAGGATTGGGGATATGAGTAACAAGCAATGTCCCCTATAAGCTGTGAGCTTGGGTAGCCACCCCAGAGAGATTCAGATGCTGCTGGGCTGTTTTGGAGAGCACCCACAGCTGGCAGCATGTGTTTCCACTGGTGGTGCACATCTGGATATGCCTCAGAGCACATCATAAAATTTATTCTACACATGGATGGGGGGGAATAGAGGGAACATTGGTAACAAGGGGAATTAATCCTCTTGGGGCAATTTTAGTCCAAGTTATTTGGACCAGTGCAAGCTACTTATGAACATTGCTAATCATCCTGTAGAACTAGGGTGGGGAGCCTCTCTGGTGCTGGCCGTACATGGCTCATGAGGGTTAACAACTGTTAGTGGCCAGATGCCTTGCTTACCTGAGCATCCACAAGTACAGAGACCTGCTGCCCTCAGTGCCTGGAGTTTGCCATTTCCAGCCAATGGGAGCTGTGGGAAACAGGAGAATGGCAAACTGAGACCACTTGGAGCTGCAATTGGCCATGACTACAGATGCTTAGGTAAACAAGCTGTCTAATGATCCACCAGTGGCTAACCCTGTTGGGCCAGAGGTTCCCCACTCCTGCTATAGAGTTTGGCTATTTCCTCCTTACCAATTGTTTTAGCAAAATCATATACTAGTTTTTCATACCCACTGTCTAGTCCCTGATGTACTGATCTTGGGGATCTCTTGGGAATATTTTACCTGCTGTCAATCATTGACCTCCCAGGAAAACCTAAATTCTATCAGAAGTCCAATGGTATTCCTTCACTTTCTTGAATCTAGGCTGATCATCCAAGTTAAAACACATCCTCTGGAAATAAGGTGGCTCTTAAGCACAAAGGGCTCACCACATTATAGTTTCTGTATTTTATTTTTAAATTTTATTTATTTATTATATTTAAAATTACAGTACTCTTCTTCTATTCTAATATTCTAGGTTGAAAAGTTAGGTCCATTATCACTATTAAGCTACTGGCAAGAGTCTCTACACATTGCCCCAGATTCTCAACAATGCCCCAATGAAGCTCAGGCAAAGTGAAGATGAAGGTGATCAGTGAGTCACAATGACCTTCTACCTATGGAAGAATAGGTATAGCAGAACTAAGCCACAGAGGCTACATATACACTACAAGGTTTTTGTGCAAAAACAACCACTTTTGCGCAAAAGCCCGGGGAGCATCCATACCTCAAGCACGTTTTTGCGCAAGGAAATCAACGGTAAAATGGCAGAACAGAGGGCTTATTGCGGTGTAGGTATAGCTCTTTCTACGAGGCATAACTCCTTTTTGCATTACAGCTCTTGCACAAAAATGCAAGTGTGGACACTCCACAGGGGTTTCTTGTTCAAAAAGAGCCTATCCGAAAAAGTACAGTTTCTCTGATGGCCATTCTGTGAATGACCATCAGAGCTTACTTGCGCAAGAATATCCGTACAGTGTGGATGCTCTCTTGTGCAAAATCACATTGCAAAAGTGATGCACTTTGAGGTGTGGATGTGCTTTTGTGCAAGACGTTTTTGCACAAGAACTCTTCCGCAAAAGACTTCTTGCGCAAAAACCCTGCAGTGTAGACTTAGCCATAATGTCCACAACCCGTCCTTTCATTCTGGTAAGGAGCTGCAGGTTCAGGAACCAGATCTCCCTCACTCCACCTTGGCACAATTCCCTATTCTTCCCTATTTCTTGATAATTTAATTTCAGTTTAAGGGGCAGACGTTTTGGCCCATTTTCTTTTACTCCTCTGTGGAAAGATCTTTTTCTCCAAACTTTCTCTTCTACATTTGCACCTACATCTTTTCATAAAACGTATCCATGTCTGGATTGAACAATGTGTACATAGGGACCATTTGGAACCCTATGGAGAGAGCCAGATTATGGTGAACTGTTTTACACCCCATGTAATGATCAAGTTCATTTCCCTTGTGTGCAATCAGGAAATTTGTAGAAAGTTTAGAGGTTTAAAACAAACAAGAAGAATAAAGTCAATTTAAAAGACCAGTTACTGAATAACAGAAATGGATTGGCTGTCAATGAGACTTCTGATTCATATAGGCACTTTGGAATCCTACCACTTAAGTGTAATTGACTTTTTTGTTAGTCTTCACATTTTATATAAATGTTTTCAGTAGACAGTGTAATGCTTTATCTCTTTTTACTTGTTTTGTACATTATACCTAGTGCCTGGGGCCCCTATATGCCATGGTAATACAAATAACAAACACATATTTTTTGAAGAATTCACCCTTTGCTTGAAAATCCATATGGGGATTTAAAGTGTGATTCCATTTTGAAAAGTGACTGTATGGAAACAACGCCACAGGTTTCTGCATTTTTTTTCCATTGGTTCAATTTCAATTTTCCCAATGCCTCATTAAAAAGCTGATGGTTTTTCTAACTGCCAACATTCTAAGTACAAGCTCTGTGACTTAACCTGCAGTGGGCTGTTCTCTTCATGCACATGATCCCTGGTAACAATAATTCTGCAGGACGAATAATGCCATCAGTCACATTTGGGCAGCCCCACTGTTTTTATATTATCCCTAAGGGCCCAGATCCTGCAAGATGCAGCACCTGAGAAGAATCTCCTTCATATCAGTGGAGATCCATGCAAGCACAGAGCTCCCCCAATGTAAAGCAGCTTGTAGGAACTGGGTTCAGTTACAAAAATATAGCCCACCTGAAAGCTTTAAACTGTATTTTATAAAATAGTGTAAATTGTTACTAGATTCTTATGTTTCCAAGTGCTAAAAAATCATAAGCATATCTTCTAATCAGATTTAATTTAATCTGAGGACTCTCAAAGTGAGTCTTCTATCCAAAAGACCCCAACCTATCCAAACCAAACCAAAACTATCAAATAAAAAGTATTTTTAATTAAAAAAATCAGAAACAAAAACTGTCCTCATCCAGAGATTTAACTTTTCATAATAAGAGCCAGAGACTCCAGTTTGTGCAGGGTTTTTGCTGTTGTTTTGATTGTTACATGGAAGGCTTTCAGAAACTAAGTATTTTATCCTACAGGCCATGCATCACCCAGATAAAATGAGGTAAGTTAAGCCAGGCCAGAGCGCAGCACAACAAGTTCTTACCCAATGAACCAAAACACTCCAGGCAAATTGATTAATTTTTTTTCTTTGGTATCTCTAGTCTGCAACAGTTTTTTGTTTGTTTGTTTTGTTTTGTTCATTTGTTTTAAATGCAGTATTAATTCATAGTATCTATGATTTCCAGAGCCAGTAAACTGTGCCTGCAAAACACAATGGGAGCTAGACCCACAAGTGTAGTTCCTAATTATAAAGGCTAGAATGTGTATAGAGAGGGGCAGTGAGATTGGAAGAGACTCAGTCCTCAAGTTCCAATTATAATTACAGCTGATGTTAGAAAATAAAGCAATTAAACTGTGGCCCCATTCAGCATTCCCTCTGATCTTTTCATTCATGTGTGGACATTTTCCATTCATGTATGGAATACATTTTATGTGTACTAAGGCAAGTGCAAATGTGCACCACCTATAGAAACAAAAAGCCTAGCAGTGGGTGCTCTGTTAATCGGCTGGAGAGCATTTGAATCTCTCCTGAGTAGCTACACAAGTGAACAGCTTATAGGGATGACTGGTCCTATTCCCACTCTTAGGGAGACTGGCACCCACTGTCACATTAGTCTGCACTAGTCCCTATTCTGCCTTGGGGAATTGTGCTTGGCCCCTCCATAAACTATGGAAGAAAGATGCTCTTCTCCCATCATTGTGTTCACAGTTATGTGGGACTGCCTGCAGCCAATTATATACAGTGTATCTCTTGCATTACTGAAGCTGAGCAAATTTAGAGCCTATTTATTCTCCAGACACCACTTTCTTTTTTACTGATAGAATCAAAGCTGATGATACCTGCTTTGCTTAGGTATGTTTTTATTACTTATTTTTTAAATTTAATTTACAAGCAGTAACCATAATTTAATTCTGAATTTGTGCTGCATTATTGGACAACTACTTATAGAATAAATGTCTTCGCCTCATCACAGAATCTCTCCATTAGCAATAGCCTGCTTACTCTGATACTATAAATGTTCTCTCTTAAATAGGACATTATAGCAGTAATATATAATACTGGCATATGAGCAATAAAAGCACAGAACTACTTCAGACCTGTTATGAGTATATATTGCAAATACGGGAAATGAAAATTGAGCTAAAAACATTTGCTATCTGTGCAGTACACTCCATTTATACCTTGAGAAGGATTAGCTTAAATGGAACAGCAGTCTCAGTATTTCTCACCCAGTAGGAGCTAGTTTTGATTTGTGCTATTGCAGATGGTTGCAAATCAGTGCAGTTGGGGATGCAGGGTTTCTCTATATTAATTGGGTCTGAGAGCACAGAATAGGCTATTATGGATTGGTGCTCTCGAAAAAGGGTCAGCTTTCCAGTTTATTAGTAGAGGCTGGCAAACATATTTTCTTCAATGGACACTTTAAAAGACTTGTTCTAAATATTCTAAAAGTTATTAGGCAAAGTATTGATTTTACTGTTGGTTCAAAACATATGTAATTGTATTCATGCAATTAAATAATTGACTAAAATGAACCATTTGTCTCTGCTAATACATTAAAGAAATAAGAAGGGCAGGAAACCATCAGCTAATTTGTATACAAGTATCAGAGCAACTCATCCATTTGAAACTATAAATAAAATAAATAAAAACGCAGGGCTTGTATTAATGGAATTGACTGTGTTTCTATTAGCAAGATGTATTTATTTTTTAAAGGTAAATTAATTGCTATTGAAAATGTAACACGTATTATTGAGGGAACAGAATGTCATTTGTAGAATTGACGCACATATCCTTCATTTTTAATGATTCTTTTCAGTTTTAAATTCTGATGGTTATCTCTCTTTGGGAGGAAAAAAAAAGAAAATAGAGAAAAGTTTCATTGTTCTTTGTTACCTTGAAAACCACCAAACTAACATATGTGCTGATGTATTCATATGAATATATGAAATAGCATCTCTAATTTGGTTAAGTGGCAATAGTGAACTATAGTAATAAGAAGGTGTTTCTAAATATCACTGTTTCACTGTACAGAAGATTCATTTTTATTTTAATTCATATCAACCTCATTTTGTATAGGAGGTTTCATTATAATGGGCAATAGTTATTAAAGAATGAGAGTTAATTGTAATTTACAAAATGTTAACCTGGGCTCACTGTTACTGACACGAATGTTATGGTATAATTTATCAAACCCAATATATTTCTTCAAGGTGGCTGTTTCTACTAATTTCGTAGCTCCATCCTGCCCTCCAGAAATGAAAACTTGGTCAACCAGTGCTTTGCATTATCTTAATGCATACCCTGCTTCTTGTTGTAAAAGATTATTTTAGATAATATAATCTAAGTCCGTATCTTTTTTTCCCTTGGGTGCCTGAAGGAATCACTTGTTGGGGAAAAAAATTCAGTATCTTCCCTCAAGTTAACTGAGCTGCAAAATTCTTCTCATATCTAAACTTCTAGTGTCTTACACTTGAGCGATAAAACTTTTTATTGGAAGACATTTGATGTGCTGTGGTTTTAAATTTACAAGTGACATTTCTGACTTATTTTCTGGTCACATACTTTGTTTGCTTTCAGATTAAAGAGACAGCAGAAAGTGAGCTCAGGATTTGGCAACATGTATGATTTTGGAGACTTCGTGGAGGCAGTGACTGAAGAAGAGGGGGGCCAACCTGCTTCCTAGAACAGCCCTCCAATGACAAAACCCAGAATGATCATTAGGAACGGAGAAAAACTAAAAAAAGCTTTACAAGAAAGAGACAGTTGTTAAACACGTGGCAAATCTGTACAAAGGAATATAATATGTATTTTGTCTACTAATCCGGGTTCATTTTACATTAGACTCACAGGAAATATGTTTACTATGATATGTACCAAATTTGAACTGGAATTTGCAGTTATACATTTTTCATCTTAGTTCTTTTGATTGCTTTCTCTTAAAGCAATAATCTGATTTTACTTATTATGGCGATGTCCTAGACAAACTGAATTTAAAACACACAATGTGAAGGCTACCTGGTTCAGATTTAGTATTGTGCAGGGGACAAAGCTATGAACTGGGAACCAGAGGACTTAAATTCTATTCCCTGCTTTGCTTCTGAACTTTTGTGTAAATGTGGACAAGTCACTTCCTTCCTCTGTACTTCAGTTTACATCAATCTAATGTTAGAAGGTGCCTATCTTCCTTCATAAAGCATTTTGAGGTCTGCGGATTTCAAATCAACCCTCCCCTTTTATATTTTCTGTTATCCCACAGCCCTTCACCTTACCCCTCCCCCCCCCCCACATATGCATGTAAACATGTACATATTAGCTTTGCAAAACAAGCTTAAGATCTTAACTGTGCTTTCATTTAAATTTCTCTGTTTTATTAACTATATGTGTATAAGTATTTAAATTATGTTTAAGTATCAGTAATCTTTTTATATGAAATAGTATTCTAAGCATTAGGACTAGCATTAGGAATTTCAAAATAACAGTATCAGAAAATTTTGAAATACCATTCTCTCAAGTGTTAATAAATGAAGGAAGAGACCAGCATTTCTCTGTCATTGGCTCATAGGTATTCTCTATCAGGGTCAACACCAACTAGAATCATTAATAGGGATATAAAAAGAATTAAAAATTTTGGTTCACAGGGATTCTATGGACCCAACATGACAGTTCTGCAGTCCTCTTGTTGAAGTTTGATATTGTGTCCATATGAGCCTGAAACTCCAAGTCTTGGTCTACATTAGGAATTTATTTCAAAATAACCACCTTTTCCCCTCCCCGCTCAGGTCAAATTTGTAAGCAGAACATCCCCACTACCAAGCCCATTATTTTGAAATAATGGGCTGTGGAATTTGAAATCTGTACTCCTGCTTTTCATAAGGAGTAACACTAATTCTGAAATAGTTATTGTAAGATAGCATTAGGCTGGACACTCCGGTGCTGCTATTTTGAAATAATTACTCCCCAGAGTTATTTGAACTAATTACTTTCCAGTGATTCCTGGAGGTCCAAGTCTGAAGTAGCATATCCACATAAATGGAGCCTGCCTCGGACTAATTTCAAGGCTTCCCCATAGTGTGGACATGCTAGTTCAAATTTGTTAAATAGGGAGCTATTAAGTTGAGTTTACTAATTTCAAAATACTTTCCTAGTGTAGACATGTCCCAAGAGGAATTTTTAATTTTTTTGAAACCATCAAGTTTGGCCACACCTTTAAATTCCACTAGAACATTGGATGGTCTCATCTTCCTTACAGTATCCTACAATCCTCTTCCCTGTTCTATATCTTCATGGACGTGTGCCTGGCCGGCTCCCCTTAATGCTGTCTTCTGAGGATATTTAGGAATAGTAAAATGGTTTGCTGTCCTTTCTCAGATATCCATAGCTGATGCTCTCCTCTGGGGTGAAGTTATACATTGACTGAGATCAGTCTTTTTGAAACACAATTCAGAATTTGTGGGAATTAAGATTCTGATAATGTTAAAAAGAGTGATTTCGCTTTTTTTGTCCAAACTCTTTTTTTCCTGCCTTCCCAAATCTGACTTCCCCACTATTTCTTATTGAGGATATATTTCTTAGAACTGTTCATATTTGATTCAGAATACTCCTTTTACACTTACAAGCCACAGAAGGAAGTGAGGGTATGTCTACACTACCACCCTAGTTCGAACTAATGTCTACACTACCACCCTAGTTCGAACTCCTAGTGGAACGAGGAGTAACGGTAGTTCGGAATAGGAAGCCTAATCCGAACTACCTAGTCCGTGCCACGTGTAGCCGCGGGGCACGGAGTCCGCACTAGCGGACATTTAAAAATGGCGGCGCCCAGCAATATGCAAATGAAGCCCGGGAAATTCAAATCCCAGGCTTCATTTGCAACTCCGGTTGCCTACATTACCACCCTAGCTTGAACAAGGGTGGTAGTGTAGACATACCCTGAGGGAACCAGAGTAGATAAATTCAGTGTTTTCTGTTTATTTACATAAGCATATCCCCATTACATGATCATTATGCAGCAAATAATATTGATCAGATTTTAAACTATTTTTGCAGTTTGAATTTACCTTCAAATAACTCCATGTTTTTCTATCTTTTCTACATTTAATGGCCTGAATTCTATATTAGATTTCAGAAGAGAGAGAGCTTTCAGAACACTAAAACAGCAAATGTCATTTCCTTGACTTCACTTTTCCTTAATAACTTTTTCATATGCAGCTACATACAATACCCTGGTGAATGCACTCTAGTGCTTGCTGTCTTTCACTGTCACAGCAGAAATAAATTTCTGTAAGGCTATCCACTAAGAAACCTGCTGGTATCCATAAGAATTATGCCACACAAACAGGTTGGTTTTCTGTTCTATTCCTGCCTCTTACCCACCCCCGGGTGCCTGTAATACCCACGAATACTCTAAGGCACATTGTCTCCCTTCTTTTTTTTGCAAGGGTTTCTCCATTTTTACTTGGATTTCTACTTCTCTATGCCTCTTAGGATATGTTTACAATTGCAGCCTATTTCGGAATAGGGCTGCAAATGTAAGCATTCGGAATTGCAAATCAAGCTAGAATGAGTAATGCTTAAAAATTTAGAGAATAATCATATATTGGCAAAGAGATATTCTTTTCCAAATGGATTTTTTCATGTTTTGATTTAAAATCTGAAGTTTAAAAATAATCATTTTAAAAATTGCAATTGAAATTGAATTTCCATCCAGTAAACATTATTCTTTAGACTGTAATTTCCTTTCTGAAAAACAACTCTACCACAAAATTAAAATATAAGACACAGACTGTTCTAATACCATCTTCTGGTCTTACTCATTCTTAAGATGGTGCGATAAAATACGGAACACACTTGAGCATCTCCCACCCCCATTCAATTACTGCTGTTCACTCAGAATCTTCCTGTCTGCCCAATGAAATTCATCACACTCCTATGTGTAATTAAGACATAGTGAAAATGCCAATATACAAAATGTAAATCAAAAGCATACAATTCTTCATTTTCAAATTTTTTATCATAATCTTAATAATTACAGTAATGAACTTAGAAATGTAGTAAAGTCATGCAATATGCACAATGTTAAAGTACACTATGCCTTAGAACATTGGAAAATTGATGTGGTTTCAAAAATTAGTTTGTTGTTCAACATGAAAGCCCTACAGGCTCAGCAATGGGAAGAATTCTTAAAGTTTCAGGAGTCATGTTCATGTTATTTCAAATTGTTATCAAAACATGACACCAAAGCAATAGACAGTATGTCTGGAGAACTAGGGGTCTGTAATTTTCTGTCAAATCTCAAAAAGCGAGAGAAAGAAAACAATCGTTGGATCCCAAGAAGCACTTCAGTTTAAGGCAACCCCAACAATCTAGCTAGTACTATGGGGTAAATCTTTTGTTAGTTCCCATGGTGAGATACAAGTGGTGGTCACATTGATATAGTGTATCTGGACAGGACAAAGGTTGCAGTGGCAAGTATAAGATTAGAACAGTTTGCCAGAGGCAACTTACCCAGCATAATTAGTATCTCTTCTTGTTCATTAGAAAACTATGGGTTCTTCAAAAGTATTCATTCAAATTTATTCAACACCTTTTTTCTTTTTTTTTTTTTTTTGGAAGTCTGGGCATTGATATGCTTTCAAGTGCCTACTAATCAATTCTGGAATTCAGATTCAGTTTCTTTGCTAACAGGATGAGTACTCTGCTGTTTCCATCAGAGACAGCTATATGTACAAATAGAAAATTTTATTTCAGCAGCTGCTTAAGAATGTAACCTTGAAATATTTTGTCTGTGAATAGTCAGGCCAGTTATTTTAAAGGTGTCAAGAAGAGAGCACACACATTGCAAAATCATGACTAAAGTGAATTTAGCTTTAAATTTCCGTAAATATCTGCTCAACATCCTAATAATTGTATGCCTTATTACAGCAACTTTATTACAACACCCTTGTGATGCAGGGACATTCTATTATCCTCATTTTACACATAGGAAAGTAAGGCTCAAAGAGATTATGACACAGGAAAGCTATGACCCAGCTCAGGAACTCAGCACTCCTAAATTCTAGTCTAACATTCTAATCATTAGTTTTTCTTCATCACATAGAAATATATCAGTATTCAACTCTACTTCTTTCTGCAGAAGCTTACTATAAGTTAGCAAAGGTCAAAAAGTATATTTATCAGATGTGAATGTCACAAATGCTGCTCAAACAGTAATGGGAAGCCATACGAGTAATTTTCAAAATTTTCTAATGACATCTTAGATAGCTGTTCCTTAGGAAACTTTGAGGATGGCTCTCTACAACTTTACCTGCATGGCTGCTTAACATTTTTATGAGATAAATTGCAAAACAATATGCTTTCCTATTGTCCACTTAATGGCAAAATAGAGTATTTTGATAGGATTCTGTGCAGTTCAGAAGAATGCAGGGGCTGTAATAACTTTATGCCTTATTTATGCTCTCCCAATCTTCAAATTCCCATAATTGTCTGCTGATACCCTGTCCCTCCAGCCTAGTACATTTGTGAGGAATCCTTAGAAGACCATTCACAGATATCTTCCTCAGTTCTTGTGAAGGAGAAAACACTTTCATACACTGGATCAGAAAGCGTATTCATAGATAATTCCCCTACAGCTGGACACAGAAATTTATAACTCTTTATAACTCCCCCTGCCTATTTATGTAGAGCCTGAGGCAGGAGATGAGTGTTTTAAACCAGTAAAGACACAAACAGAGGAATAATCAAAACCAAAAATCTAACATCAAAACACTCTTCTTTCCAATTAATATTCCATGGGATTGGTTGAACAAACATAAGCACGTTTGAACACAAATGCAATTATGTTGGCTGTTTCAATCACAAACGGAATAGATTCAAAGTGGTTCCATTTTGGGTGCAAATTGATCATAATCAGAAAAGTACTCTGCATAATGAATCTGTTTCATGGCACAAAGGGATATCATATTTCTTAGGTTATTGCCATTTGAAAGGGGGTAAATATGGCTAAGAAAAGGACAAACAGACCTGTGCCTTTTATCATTTAGTTTTTGTTTTCCATGGAAGAGGTTATAGAAGGGGAAAGAGTTTGTAAATTCTGAATCAGTAAATACATCAGAAGTCATCAATTCACTTGCTAAACTCATTAGCCAAAAACAATTCCTATAGTATTTATACAATGCAGTGCTTTTCTTTTAATACAAGTGAATTGGAGTTTCAGTCATATAATCAATATGAAAGTAAATGGATTCAACAACCAGTTTTCTGCTGAGCCACTAGAGAGAACGGACATCTCTTCTAGGGAAGAGGCACCTCTGCAAGAGCATGGCCTAGCCCCAGAGTGGACCGATGCCTTGTGGACCACATGGAGCTGCCGGCAGCTGAGTACCCAGAGGAAATAGGTGAACTTTGGACCACAGAGCCCTGCAAATAAACTGTGGTAGAAGGTAGCCTACGGATACGAGACTAGTCTGGTTCTGCTGCCCATAAGTGCGTCAACGTGTTTCAGGAGGATTCCTGCTGACAAATAGTAGACCCATCCATCACTGTTTGAGCCCTGGGCTAGGACCTAGTGAAGCAGGGTGGGTCTGGGTCCCACGACCACCTGTCACCATCTCCAACTCTGCGCTGGAGACCAGTCATCCCTAGAACAGTAGGCTCGTGTGTTGCTTGTAGTCTGCCCCAGCTAGGTGACTGGGGGCTAAAGACCATTATGCTTGGTCCTGTCCAGGGGGCTGGAATTTTTCTCCAATAAAACTCTTACTTGCGGTCTGCCAGTAGTGAGGTTCAGGGGCCTCGGTCCCCCTCGAATGTCAGGCGGACAGTCCCTACTAGCTTTATTAAACCTTAGTGGTATTTTGCCATCAATATATCCTGTATTGTTGTCTTCATCCCTAGTATTTGTATCTAGTGGAATACAGAGTTCAGATAGGTGAGTAGGTTTGTTTCCTTTTCTATACCAATCATTTGTTTGGCAGTTGCAATATCCTATAATAGTTTACATGTTCTTCAGTATAAGTGATGATTGGTCATATTCTTTTATTACAGCATATTCTTCTCAACAGTCAAGCTGCCCTTTGTGGAGTCCTTCAGGCAATGGGCAATACAGAAATCAAGAACTATCTTGCTGCCCTCTAACCATCTTACCCAGTTAAACAAATCAAGTTTGTGCGGCTATTATTGTATTGGCTGCTACTTTGTTAGTTCTCTCTCAGAATGATTTACTGGTACCAACATGACATTGGCTACACTGTGAGTGTACCAGCATGTTCCAATGTCAGGCAAAAATATCAGAAGAATACTTCTCCCTGGATGATTCCAACTGCAGCCCTCACCAGGGTCTACTACTTTAATTATCAGTGAAAAACAAAGTACAACAAAGCCATATCTTTTAGTAATTAGGGTGAAGTTAATATTGTGGCATTTTCCATGTAATCAATATGGCTTTCAAAGAAGGTACCAAGTAGTTTCTTGTGTATACATACACATATAATAATGTAATTCACACCCTATGGCTGCATCTAGACTGGCAAGCTTTTCCGCAAAGGCAGCTGCTTTTGTGGAAAAACTTGCGAGCTGTCTTCACTGGCTGCTTGAATTTCCGCAAGAACACTGACGATCTCATGTAAGATTGTCAGTGTTCTTGCAGAAATGCTATGCTGCTCCCGTTCGGGCAAAAGCCCTCTTGCGCAAAAGCATTTGTGCAAGAACGTCAGTGTAAACAGCGAAAATGGCGATCGGGGCTTTCTTGCGCAAAACCGCATCTAGATTGGCACGGACGCTTTTCCACAAAAAGTGCTTTTGCAGAAAAGCATCCATGCCAGTCTAGACGCTCTTTTCCACAAATGCTTTTAACGGAAAAACTTTTCCGTTAAAAACATTTGTGGAAAATCATGCCAGTCTAGGCGTAGCCTATATGTATTATACAGCCATAGGTTGCAGTAGCTGTGTAGTTTAACCATGGCATATAATCTGTGGCATGTGTACTTTTAAGTGTTTCTTTTCTAAGAGCTCTGCATTTCCTGGGTCTTCAACTTCTTCCATAAGAATACTTGCTTCAAATAATATGATTTTCTTTAGGTTGAAGTACCTTTAAGGATTAGTTTTATTCCACTTTGTTATATTTGCCAAGATAGTGACATGTGCACAGGACTGGGGCCTCTATTTTGAACAGGTAGTTGCATCAGGTAAATTAGTCTCTACACAGCTTGTAGATGGGACAATTCAGATAAAGGAAGGACATAGAAAGTAGTACAGTAAAACTCCATTTGTCCGGCATCCAATGCTCCGGGACTCCTGATGGTCCGGCACCATCAGGAACCCGGAAGTGCTGGGGCAGCCGGACAGGCTTCCCCCATTCAGCTGCTGCTGAAACTGACCAGCAGCTGAATCTGGGAACCCGGGAGCAGAGCAGCTGGGGTGCTGCAGGGTTGATCTCGTAGTGCCGCCCCTCGGCGCTGCGGGACCAACCCAGCAGGACCACAGCTGCTCTGCCTCAGGGGTCCCCAAGTCAGCCGCTGCTGAAACAGATCAGCGGCTGATTCCAGGAAGCCCCGGGCAGAGCAGCTCTGCCCCGGGCTTCCTGAAATCAGCCGCTGATCTGTTTCAGCAGCAGCTAAATCGGGGACCCCTGAGGCAGAGCAGCTGGGGTCCTGCCGGGTTGGTCCCGCAGCGCCGTCCTTTGGCGCTGCGGGACCAACCCGGCAGCACTCCAGCTGCTCTATTGCAAGCATCCCCAATTCAGCTGCTGCTGAAACTGACCAGCAGCAGCTGAATCAGGGATGCCTGGGGCAGAGCTGGACTATCATAAGGGGGGGGCTATGAGGAGTCTGGGGTGGCATCCCCTCCCACCCCACTCCAGACCCCTCATAGCCCCCGCTTCTGATAGTCCGGCATATCTGATAATCCGGCACCCCCTGGGTCCTAAAGGTGCCGGATTATTGGAAGTTTACTGTACCAGCAATACACCTGGGTAGGGGCCACACATACAGATCAAAAGCCGCAGGAACCCTCATTTTGAGAATAAAATGCCCAGAATGCCCAGTTCTACCTTTGGTGCTTAACTCAACATTTAAGAGTGCATATAACTATGTAATAGGCACAAATGTCCTTTTACAATGCTAAATAAGGGCTGTGACTGCTGAAAAACAATTCCACTCAGTTGTAGTGGTAAGTAGTGTGATGTTTGAGTCTTCTTATGACTGATAACTTCTACCAATGCTTAGAAGTACTTGTAAAAGTGAAAGTTTGATGCTCCCTGATATGCATGTTTAATATAATAATTTTAACTGTCTTTAAAATACTAAAAGAAATTTATTTTATAAAACTAGCTTAAATGAAAAATTTGCTTAATAAAAGTGTATTTACAATTTACTTTTTAATACAAACACTGTTCGGCTACCTACCTTATATTTTAACACACAGTACATAGTCATGTTCATGAATGCTTCATGGCCAAAAGGGGAGCACAGAATGGATCCTTTTGCTATACATGCAACGGGATACTAAGATCGCTCTATATGTCTACGTGAGATACAGTTACTTGTGAATTTTGTAATATTGTAACATTTTCCCACAGAAATTGGTGCTGCTCTTTATTACCACTATATGGGATCATTGAAATTTTTCATAAATTAAAAATTTAGAGGAAAATGATATTTTCAAAAACCTTTTCTGTACTTTTCCAGCCAGCTCTTCGAGGAGGCGTGGTTTCTCCAGCCCTCAAATAGTCTCAAATGTATACAGCTGTCAATATCAACTGACAACAGCACATCCTTTTCAGAGACATCAGCAAGCACTTGAAGCAGAGGATACAACTGGCAATTTCTGTTCCCTGCTACATTGGCTTATCCAGGGAAAAATATAATGCTTATAATACATACTTTATCAAACATCATTACTCAAAACCCTGTGTCTTGTACAAGGTACATTCTCAGAAACCCCCTGGCTGAACAAATACTGGTAATTATCGTTGCTAAGGTACTGAGGACAGTGGATTCCCAGTACTACTGAGGAATATGTAAACATACTTCAAACATACTACATCTGTCCAAGGATAGAATTCAAAATCTTGGTTAATAAGTCCCCTCTGTTTTCTCAGTCCTACTACAAATGACACCCTCATCTCCCCCCGTCAAAGGGTTAAAAAGCTAAACTATGAATGCTTTACTGCAGGCCTGCACAACTTGGAAATCGGCGAGGGCCATTTTACTCCAAAGAAAACAGCTGCAGGTCGCAAGTAGGGTTGCTAGATGCTCTCCCAAAAAATACCGAACACGCTGGCTTTTGCGCATGCCCGATATTTTTTGAATTTTTTTTACTGGGCAGAGAGCGCAAATACCAGACTGTCCGGTAGAAATCCGGACACCTCACAACCCTGGCTGCAAGGGTAGATTTGGGTGAGGGGGGTGATACTTTATTAAGAATTTTTCAATTAAATCAGGCCTGCACAACATACAGCTCCCAATGCCCTTACTCTCTCCTCTCCCAGCATCACCCTGTCCCTCCTCCCACTGACACCTGACCTCCTGCCGTTTTCCTCATTGCCTCCACTTGGCCCCCTGGCATTTGTCTCTCCTGCACCCTGTCCCTTGGTGCCTTCCCCTTTCTCCTGACCTGCCTCCCTCCCCTCAGCACAAGCCCCTTCCCCTCCCCTACCTGGCTTCTGCCTTCCAGTTTGTGGGGCTGCCAGAGCCTTTTTTAATCCGGCGGTCACCGGCCGTGACATTACAACGCCATGTCACACCAGCATCCTGGCGTCTGCTGGCATCCTGCCCTCTGGCTCATGCCCCGCCTCCTTGCACTGGAGCTGCACACAGGCAGCCCAGCAGCAAGAATCGCTGCACTTCCTCTTCTCCAGCGGCGCTCCGCTCTTCCACCCGGCCAGCGGATCGGGTGGGGCCGCACAGTGAGCCCTTGCGGGCAGCATGTGGCCCACAGGCTGTATGTTGTGCAGGCCTGCTTTACTGCTCTGGTAAACCTGCTGTTGCTTTTCATTTACTTGTGATTGTGGCAGTCAGGCAGGCAGGATCTTCTGTGCATATTACTTGAATATATAAGAGCAGCACAAATGTTAAAGGGAAGAAAAAGGAAAGCAGCTTTTAGAAACATTAGCAATAGTCTAACTAGGGAGGGATAAGCCATAGACAGGTTTAATGAGATTAGGAGTTGGTAGTTGGAAACTACTGAGAATTTAACAAAAGCAAAGGGCCTGGAAATCAGCTGGTGTAAATTTACATCAATGGAGCTATATCAGTTTATAGCAAACCAACATTACCCTCAATTAAAGTCCTTTATCTTGATTATGATTTGATTTGTTGAATGAGAATCTTGGAATGGATTGGCAGAAAAAGAACCCAAGATGCTACTTGCTAATAAGTTCAATTATAATCCATTTTTCTACCCACCTATGTGATTGCTTAAACAATTTTTAGCTTAAAATTTCATTGGCTGTGAAACATACCAGACTGACAGCCATAGAGACTGTCTATGTGCCTGACTGACTGTGCTGCACTTACACAATAAATAAAGCCCAGTATTTATTTATTGTGTAAGTACAGCACAGATAGAAGAGTGCATACCATCCTGCTCTCTCCCAGGTTCATTGATACATTATTCCTTAGCATAAGCTCAGGTAACATAGTTATGTTTGAAGCTGTACAAATAACTAATCTGCTTAGTTGGAATCCAAGTGTGATATTAAAATATCCACGGGACTCTTCCTTTGTTTTTTGTTTGTACTTAAAAAACATGTTTAATTTTCTTTCCTTTCATCCTGTGATTTTCCCCTTTATCTTTTTTATTTTTACATGGCTAGAATGAATGAGGTTTCAGTAGATTCAAGAAGCTTAAGAAAGAATGTGAAATGCAATTTTTTCATTGACAGGTTATTATTAAATGGGCTAAAAGTCCAAAAATATAAGGAGCAATTTTTTAAAACGCTAATAAAACTCGTAATAGCGAAAATGTTACAATGAAATAAAAGTCCAGCACCGTGCTTCTAGAATCCAGGCATTGCAACCTCTCCCAAGAGTAAGCTTAGCAGCCACTGAACCGGAGTTATATGACAGGAAAGGTATGGCTTTTCTTTTTTATTCTACTCTAATCTAATCTTCTTATCTCTTTATTGAAGTACTGTGCTTTGTTCACTGGATCGTCCAATGTTTGTGGTTCAGTTGCCATTGGGATTTGGCAAATGTATTGGATGGAACCACTGGTGTAATGATGACTCAGGAGCAACCTTGCTAGTCCCTGGAGTCAATATTTCGAAAGCACTAATCTTTTTCAACAAAGAATGTGACAAAAGCTGAAATCAAAGAAGAGTCAGTGTGCTAACATTATGGATGGGATGGCTCTTTGAAAACGGCATCGATTCCTGTAGATTTTAACCTTTAAAAGTATCTGAAATTTAAAAGTGCAGTCCCAGTTTAGCAATCTGGCTTCTCTGTGGTGCTTCGTTTTAATCTATGTGCAGGCCTGCTGACAGTAATTCTGGACCCCAGGACAAAACAATCAGTAGGACCCCAGCCCTCTCCCTTGGCTGAACCCAGAAACCACTCTCCCACCCAAAGAAGCTCCAAATGCCCTCCACTACCCTGACCAGAAGACCCTTCCAACCCTGGGCCAGTTACAGACATGCCTCCCCACCACCACCACCACCCAGAGGAGTCCCAGACTTGCTGCAGCCATGCCCCTCCTCCCTTCCCCAGACCCAGCCTGCTCTGGGCAATACCATCTCACCAAAAATGCTTTGGTTATATCTATTCAGGTCTGGGGGCAGCTGAGTGTCATATTCTCTATTCAGCTGCCCCAGAATCTGCATAGGACCTATCCAAAGCATCTTTAGAGAGATGCTATTCCCCAGAGCAGGTGGGGTCTGGGGAAGGGAAGGGTAGTGTAGCTGCAGCTGGCCTGGGGTCCTCCGGGCAGGGAGGAGGGGCCTGCAGCAAGCCTGGGACTCCACTCTACCTGGGGTGTGCAGGGGCACTTGCGAGGTGTGGCTTCAGTCGAGGAAGGAGGGCCAGGGGTCTCACAGCTTCAGCTACAGGAGTGTGCAGGTGGAAGGAGTGGAGCAGAGAACTCGCTTCCCCCAAGGGGAGCGCCGTCTTCCATCCACATGCCCATGCCTGCAGCTGCCCCAGTGATTTAAAAGGGCTAGTGGAGTTCTCAGCTGCTACTGTGGTGGCAGAAGCTGGGGTCCCAGGCCCCTTTAAATTGCCAGAGACCCTGATTAATTGCCCCCTTTGCCTCCCTCTGTCAGTGGGTCTTCCTATGCAAGTACTGCCTGAAACTATGATGTGACCTGGGATTCTCACTTTCACTTGCTCCTAAATGTTTTAGTGGTGTTGAAAGCATGAAGTGGTTATATTACAATGTTACCCTACTATTATTGTTGCATAGCGTGTATCCCACTCCCTCTTTCCTTTGTTCTCTCTTTCTCTCCTCTGGGCCCCCCAGATCTCTGCCTCCAGTAACACACTCATAAGCATGAGAATACTTACCTGTACTGAAAAATTGTCTCTTGCCTGTATGAATCTAATTCATTACGTGCCAAAGACTGCTATTTAACCTTGTTACATTATGAAGGGCAATAATGTTAAAGTTGATGAAAACTATTTTATATAAGACATTTAGCATGGAATTTCTAATAGCTAGTAATGTAGTAGGCCATAACTAGCTTTTTGTACCCATTAATTCCATAGCAACAGGAAGTAAGAGTATGTTGAATGTCCATGTCACTCTGAGCTGGGAATTAGAACAATCCACTGGTAAAGAAACCTGCAAAAATATGCAGCTAATTATATTTTCCCAGAAGAACCTTATTTCTGTCCCATACATTGAAGAATGAAGGTCAGGGAAAGCAGTTTTCTGTAAGAAACAGATAAGTAAATTTATTTGTGAAACTTATGAGACTCATCTCTGTGAGTTATCTTCGCCTAGGGACCACTTTTGAAATGCTTTCAAATATTTGCCATGCCTGTATTTGAGATTATGTTTTCTGCAATTCATTCAAATGAAGCGTCCACCCAAGCAGGTGATATTTAGTGAGACCAGAGAGAAAACTGTAGAGTATTCAATGACTCCCAAGAATGTGTACTACATTTGAAACAACGATATGCTTTTTCTCCACTTAAAATCTTTATTAACCAAAGCAATATGATTAGCTACCTACTTAAAATGTAAAGCTCTACATTTAAGGGAAATGCATGTATTTCATATATTCTTATAGCAAGATTACATCTGTATAGCTGAGAGACACTAAAAATCCTGGCCTGAAAAGAGTCACTAGATTTATGGTTTATTACAACAATCTATAACCTACTCCCAAGCCTGCGTCCCATCCAAGCTATCTTTTTTCTTCACCTTGCCTTTCTCATTAAGCTTGGAGGGGTATCACTGGGACACTTCCTCCTGAACCGTTCCTTGATATGCGTTAACTACTTATGGTAAACAAATTATTCCATCTTGTATTTAGCATGGACACTGAGCACATTTCCCAGACACGAAGAAGAACTCCGTGTAAGCTGGAAAACTTTTCTCTCTCACCAATAGAAGTTGGTTCAATAAAAGATATTACCTTATGCACCTTGTCTCGCTATACCCATATAAGGCTATGCCTACACTGCAGAGCTTTTCCGAGATAACCTCTGGTATCCTGGAAAAGTTCTGCCACGTCCAAGGAACATGTCTGCTTTTTTGGAACTGTTTCTGAAAAAGTGGATATATTCCTTCGGCATCCCTGTATTCCTCATTGGATGAGGAAGAATGGGTGTTCTGAAAGAGGAGGGTTTTTTCTGAAATTTGGCCCAGTATAGATGGGCCAAATTTCAGAAAAACCTCTTTCAGAAGTGGAAAAAGATATGCAAATTGCAGTTCACAGTTTGCGTATCTTTTCCCAACTTTTCTTTGCAGTCTAAACATTGCTCTCTCTATATAATAGTGCAGTCGTAACTCTTGAGATGTATTAGATTGTGTAATAGACCCCAAGGAAGATGTTGAACATTCTTTTGTTTTGGACTCCTTACAGTTAGAATAGACAAAAACACTAGAAATCAGACAGAATCAGCAATTCTATAGGCAGGGAGAGTGGACTCAGGTCTTAAATACACACATTTTTTTCCTGCTCTATCTGTATGGTTGCATTAAGCAGTTCAACCACTAATGTGGACATAATTGTACTGGTATAAAGTTGTACTGGTAATATAGGCTACTGTTTTATACTACTATAGCTATTTCCATATGAGAAAGGTAATGAGCTATTCATGTTTAAGCACCTTCATACTTATACAACTGCAACTATATATTGTAAGGGTTCAACTCTATTATTTGAATAAAAACATCACAGCATTAACTAATGTACTGTTACAAATTCTGTGAATAGACCAGGCCACAGACTTAAGGATTACTAACTTGGATGCTTCCAAAATTAGAAAAGAGCTAAAATACCCTGGTGTTTAATATAGGAATTGATTAAACAAAATCATGATGAAATCTCTGTGTCTTGTAGTCTTTCTCTTTATGAATCATAGGCTAACTAAACAATATAGGATGCATAGTAGTTGAACTTAAAAACATGTTGATTACCTTTGACAAATATTTGCAATATTCCCTATCATGCTCTTTCTTAGGCCGAGTTTTGTTGCCACAGCTTTCCTTTGACAAAGGAGTGAGCCTATACATTGCAATATGACTTTTGTTGAGAAAAATGCTGATTCAGCAACAAACACCCACACAAGAAACGTTTTTTCTTTTCCCCTCCCTTTATTGTCACCAAAGAGCCAGTGTAGGCACTGTTGCTTGTTTTGTTGACAGAACTGGCTTCTGCCAGTATCCTACAATGCTTGCCCTTATGACTTTGCTTGGTTTTTTGATCTGCAGCCACACACCCCTTCTTTTTCAAAACCGAGTGTGCCGCTCCATTTGGGGAACAAAGAGCAAATCATTTGAATGTTCCTGTTCTGTCCTGCACTAGGAACACTCCACCCACTCCTATCGCAGGGGAAGGGGGACAGATTGCTGTGCTGTTTTGACATACCTCAACACAGAGAACTCATAGAGCTACTCATGATGCAACTCCCAACAGCTAAGGAAGCTATGGAAGAACTCAGAGGGAATTCCAAGCTGTACAAGTGATCAGCTCTTCCCTTCCACAACACTGAACTGTGGGATACATAAACATAATGAATTGCTCAAAATGTCAATGATGGTGCCCCCTGTATGGATGTGATCGGTCAACACAAAGAGCAAGTGTGAACACTCTCTGGTGATTTTTGTTTTGTCAATTTTTGCATGTCAACATTAGTTTCATTGACAAAACTTTGTAGTGTATACATACCTTTAGGCTAGGGACTGATGTAGGTACCACAGGGCTGATGTCTACTTATCTAAGACAATGGCATGGGAATATTTTTAAGTGAAACTACATAAGAACGGACATATTGGGTCACAGTAAATGTCCATCTAGTCCAGTATCATGTCTTCTGACAGTGGCCAATGCCAAGTGCTCCAGAGGGAATGAACAGCTGATTGGCAGCACCACCAAACAGCTGTGGCTGGTGAGTGCTAAACACCCATTATTTTTCCCATTTCCTGTCATGTTATATATCCCTTTCCTAGTGATTCCTAATATTCTGTTAGGGTTTGTTTGTTTGTTTGTTTGTTTGTTTGTTTGTTTGTTTGTTTTTATGACCACTGCACATTGAGTGGATGTTTTCAGAGAACTATTCACGATGAATCCAAAACTTCTTTTTTGAGCAGTAACAGGTAATGTAGGCCTCATCATTTGACATATATAGTTGGGAGTATGGTTTCCAATGTGCATTATTTTGCATTTATCAACACTGAATTTCATCTGCCATTTTGTTGCCCAGTCACCAACCCCTCAGCTACTACAAAAACTTTAAATAATCAAACAAAACAGCTTACATTGGAACTGACACCAGTCATTAGGTATTCACTTAACTCCAGATTGCCTTTGATATTTGCACAATCTCAGCAATGCTTCTCTGATGCTACTGGGGGTGCAAATAGAAGCCAGGTTAGAAAAAGACCATTCTGGCTTTAAAAAATAAATCACTCACAGAGACACATTTGAAAATCAAGAAAGTAGAGGCAAAAGAGTGATTTCTGGCAGTGTCAATTGCTCTGCCCAGTACCCCTGCAAATATGGCTTGCCTCAATGCTTTCTGGAAAGAATGCTTTAAGAAGCAAAGGAGCTCTGGGTTTTGAACACAGTGATAGGTGTCCTAACTGGAAGTCATAGTGGATGAGATGTTAAAAATAAGAACATAGGAATGGCCTTACTGCATCAGACCAAAAGTCCATCTAGCACAGTATCCTGACTTCCGATTGTGGCCAATGCCAGATGCCCCAGAGGGTGTGAACAGAACAGGGAATCTTCAAGCAATCCCTCTCCGGTCACCCATTTCCAGCTTCTGTCAGAGACTAGGGACACCATTGCTACCCATCCTGGCTAACAGTCATTGATGGATCTAACCTCCATGAATTTATCTAGTTCTTTCTTGAATCCTGTTAAAGTAAAATTACCTTTACTGTTGTAGTATTTTGCTCTCCAGGGGCTGATCTGATGGTTGGAGAATGAGTATGTCTCTCTTTGTTTCTAATGTTCTGTATAATTCAGAATGTTTTTAGTTGCCATTTTTTCAGGCCTGACCACCTCCCAGGGTAACCTAATGATCATAGGTTCTGATTCTATGGGTGCTCCAGGGTGGGTATTCAGCATCCACTGGCCACAGTTGTTTGATGGTGCCACCAACAAGCCATTTGGCAGCTCTGGAAGTGTTTGGAGGAGAGCAGAGGGCAGCATGTGGAGATGATGGTCAGGAGAAGGAAGGAGAGTGGAGGCAGGAAGAAGCAGAGTAAGGGTGGGTGGGGCCAAAGCAAGGACAGGAAGAGGGAGAGTGAAGATGGGACCTTGGTGGGAAGAGGTGGAGTGGGGCCATAGCCTGAAAGTGGAATGGGGTGGAGCACACTGGAGAAAAGTAAAATTTGGTATCTGTGATATAGATTATCCCATAGAAAAAAGAGGCAGTTGATTGATGAACGTTTTTTCCAGAGCATAATCCCTCTCTCCAAATACATGTGTAGGGAGAAGGTAAGGGACAGGATTAGAAATTCTCTGTTGCTTTACTTGCATCATATTGTCAAATATAGTAATGATAGTAATAGCTGCAGTTCATATGATACTCTTTTTGAGTATTTCTACATTGCACATGGGAGGTGCACCTGCTAGCTCTAATTGAGCCAGCCCACTAAGAAGAGTAAAGTGCCATGAGGGATAGAAATACAATCCCATCCAAGATCCTAAATACCTACTCAAGCAGCTAGCCTCAGCTGCCACTCATTTTAAAGCACTAGGTTCAAACAGAGCTAGTACAGGTAGATCTACCTAAGCTAGCAATTTCACCTCCAGTATAAATGTACCTTATTGCAACAAAGCAACTGGATATATCAGCTGTTCTCAGTGGGGTGAGGAGGGTCTGCGAGTCCTTCCACTGAAACCTGGTGCCCTGAGACCCAGTTCCCACCCCCAACAGGCTGAAGCCGTGAGCAGTATGGGGTTGAAATCTGGAGCGCTCCCACCCCCTGCACCCAGGAGTAGTATGGGCTGAAACTCCAAGTTCCTCCTGACCCAAAGCCAGCAGCAGTGAAGCTGAAACCTTGATTCAGGCAGAAACCTTGAGGGCCTGAGTAATGTTGAGAGGGCACAAAACTTGTACCCAAACTGCAGCCTCTTACCCTGAGTGCAGCTGTCCTGAGGACAGTCCCACCCACTCCACCTCTCCTTCCCAGCCCTCCTCTGCCCCGTCCTCAGGCCAGGTTCTAAGTGGGAAGCCAAAGACAGTCAGTGCAGGGCACCTGCTCCTTTGACTAGTGGTGCCATGGAGTGGGCAGTTGTGGCAGTCCCAAATCTGCTACTCATGGTCAGGGTTGTGGCTGCTCCTCAGCTCCCCATCCCCTTTGACTGCCCATGCAGCTGGTCAGAGCTTCTTGGGCAGCTCTAGGCCCAGCAAAGCCATCAGGGCCTGGGGGCAGGGACAGGGGCAGGGGCAGTAACGACCGGCACACAGTCCCAGAGAGGTGGATGTCCTGCTGAATTGCCCCACAAAGTCGCGAGACCTCCTCGTCAACCTACTCCTGGCTCTAGCGAAAGCCGCGATTTACAACACCAGGAGTAGACTGTTGGACGGGGGGTTCTCTGTGACTGTGGGGCCTATTTCCATTCCTCCCTAGCTTCACGTATCCGGGCAGAGTTCCTCTGGGCGGCGTCCACTGGCTCCATCGACAGTTTTGAGGAGCAGTGGGCGCTGTCCGGGGTTCTCTGCTCGGTGTCCCCTTTTGGTTCCCTGATTTTAAACCTGTGACCCACACTCCTAGCCCCTTTTTACCATTATTTGTCCCCCAGAATTAGTTGAAAGTGGGTCCAGCTGTCCCTCCTGCAAGGCTGGGGAGGGGCTTTTAGAACGTGGGCGGGCAAAGCCCACCCACCTTCCCATGTTTTCAAATAAGACGCTCGTGAGAAGGAGGAGAGGGAGCAAGGTGTAGGGGCTGCTCTCTTCCTTCTCCCCCCCCATCCTGTTCCTAGTCCTGCTGCCTGCACCAGCCGGAGCCCTCCCCACCCAGCTGCCTGCCTGCTCAACCCGGGCGCTCACAGGGCCCTGGGCTGGGACCCGGTGGAGTAGGGTGGACCCGGGTCCCCCTACCTGGGGCCGTCCCCGCGACAACCTATAAACTGTTTTGTGGACTCAGGCCAGAGGGCCTTAAAAAAAAAATTGAGACATGGGATGGAGGCAGCATGAGCTCTCTGGCCTCATTGTGTAGAACTGGGCCAGCCATCCTGTGACAGTTTCACTTGTTTTCAATTAACCTTTAAGCCAAAAAATAACCCACCCTCTTTACAACTCTATGGCTATCAATTTACATTTCCAATTAAATTAACTGATGTTTAGAATGGTGAAAATATGTTCAGTATCACCTGTGCATTTGTCTCCACTGTGAAAACTTCTTTGAGATCACACTTTATTAAGAGAACAAAGACTACAAAGTCTAAAGTAAATGCAGAAGGTTTCATAGCAAAATCTTTTGAAAAGATGCAAAAGATTGTGAAAATTAAGACTGTAGATAAAGAAAATACAAGCACAGTAGAGTCCCTATCATCCGACCTAAACGGGTCCGACACATAGTTGGATTACTGAATATGTCGGATGATACAGACGAAGTCCCCGCAGAGAGCATCAGCTGTTCCGTTGCACTCTAGGAGCAGCTGCTGCTGCCGCTCCTGCTGGGACGCTTCCAGGCAGCAGCAGCAGCTTCTCCTAGAGAGCAAGGGAACAACTGATGCCGCTCCTGAGGGGGACATCCCCCCAGTTGTTCCCTTGCTCAGTTGTTCCCTTGCCCTGTAGGGGTATGTCTACACTACAGCACTAATTTGAACTAACTTAATTCGAATTAGTTAATTCGAACTAAGCTAATTCAAACTAACGCATCTAGACCTAAAAACTAGTTCGAATTAGCATTTTGCTAATTCAAACTAGCATGTCCACATTGAGTGGACCCTGAACCGAGGTTAAGGATGGCCGGAAGCAGGGCCGGAAGGGCATCAGATTATGACTTAGAGCATGGAGCTGCTGTCTCAGGCTAGCCGAGGGCTGTGGTTAAAGGGACCCGACCCCCACCCCGGGCAGACAGTTCTCAGGGTTCCCCACTTGCTTGTCTAACTCGATAAGGGACAGCAAAGCAGTCCTGGCTTGGAGTGCCCTGAATGCCCACACGCGGCACATCACAGCACTCGGCCATCAGCCCAGCTGCACTTGCCACTTAATCGGGGGGCTGCAGGAGAGCTTCCACCCCGAGGAGCCCGCAGAGCCACCCCAGTCCTCCCCATCGGGAGCTCGTACCACATTCCTCCCTCACCTCCTTCCACTTACCCGTCCCTAGCCCCCCTTCCTGATGTACAAAATAAAGGACATGTGTGTTCAAAAATAGAAACTCTCTTTATTGAACAAAACTCGGGGAGACTGGGAAAAGGAGGTGGGAGAGGGGAGGGCAACTAAAATGATCAGGGGTTTGGAACAGGTCCAACATGAAGAGAGGCTAAAGAGACTGGGACTTCTCAGCTTAGAAAAGAGGAAACTGAGGGGGGATATGATAGAGGTCTATAAAAGCATGAGTGGTGTGGAGAGGGTGCATAAAGAAAAGTTCTTCATTAGTTTCCATAATAGAAGGACTAGAGGACACCAAATTAAATTAATAGGTAGCAGGCTTCAAACTAATAACAGAAAGTTCTTCTTCACAAAGCAAATAGTCAACCTGTGGAACTCCTTGCTGCAGGAGGCTGTGAAGGCTAGAACTAGAACAGAGTTTAAAGAGAAGTTAGATAAATTCATGGAGGTTGGGTCCATGGAGTAGTATTAGCCAGGGGATAGAAATGGTGTCCCTGACCTCTGTTTTGGAAGGCTGGAGATGGATGGCAGGAGACAAATGGCTTGGTCATTGTCTTCGGTCCATCCCCTCCGGGGGTAGCTGGTGTTGGCCGCTGTCAGCAGTTACTGGGCTAGATGGACCGTTGGTCTGACCCAGTACGGCCGTTCTAAGCTCAGGGCTCAGGGTCGGGGGTCTCAGTGGACCACCCTGATTTTCATGCAAACCTGCTCCTGGGTGGCCAGGCTGGCAGCTCTCCTGCCCTAGACGGCCACTTTCCTGTGCCTAGTGCAGACGTCATGGATGAGGTCCACAATCTCCGCACTAGACCAGGCGGGCGCCCGTCTCTTGCGGCCCTGGGCAGGCTCCTGGGAGCCGCCAGCCTGGGAAGAGGCAGAGGCCTGGGTGGCAGTGGGTGGCTGGCTTGTGCTGTGCCAGGTTCAGGGTCTGCTGGCTGGGTGCTGGCAGGCTTGCACCTGGCATGGGCACTGTAGCCAGACCATGCCCCTTTAAGGGCTCCGGGGCCGGGAGGGGGGCAGAAGAGTTTCCCTGGTGGTGCCCAGAGTGGCCACCAGGGCAAGCTGGGAAGGGTTAGCCTCCCACTAGTTCGAATTCAAACTAGGCGTTAGTCCTCGTAGAATGAGGTTTACCTAGTTCGAATTAAGCGCTCCGCTAGTTCGAATTAAGTTCAAACTAGCGGTTTGTATGTGTAGCTCCTATTAAAGTTAATTCAAACTAACGTGTTAGTTCAAATTAACTTTGTAGTGTAGACATACCCTAGGAGAAGTCGCTGCTGCTACTGCTGCCAGGACGCTTCCAGGCAGCAGCAGCAGCTTCTCCTAGAGAGCAAGGGAACAACTGATGCCGCTCCTGCAGGGGACGTCCGCCGCTCCTGCGGGGGACGTCCCCCGCAGGAGCAGCATCAGCTGTTCCCTTGCTTTCTAGGAGAATGTTCAGTTGTAAGCTTTTGAAAAAACAACCATAACCTTTTGTTCAAAATTAAGAACATTTCAGAGTTAAAGACAATCTTCCTTCTCTAGGTATAAGTCTGATATTCTACTATAGTAAAGAAGAGCAGAGGTTTGTTTTTTAAACTTGTGAATTTTAGTGAAAGAGAAAAGAAGAGTTAGCGGAAAAGAGCAAACACAAAAACAAAAAATTCCAAGAATTATAAAGAACAGTAACTAGATAAAAAATCTAAAACAGAGAGTTCAATAGGCAGAATAAAACAAACACCTATAGTCCTGAGCGGATTCCTCTTTCATGATCAATATTTCTAACAAGTAATGAAAAGAATAAATTAAAGGAAGAATACAACACATACCATAGCACCATAGCTAATTGTACTAAGAAAATAGTCATAACATTATCAAAATGTAAAATATGGTACCTGTTATTGTGCTTTCTATCTTCTACTTTTAAATTTGCTTTGCTATCATGTGTTTTATGCTGAGTAGTTTTTTAAAAAATATTTAAAGTTTCCTTTTTGGATGATATTTTTACATAATACTGTTGGGCTCTGTCTAGACTGGCAAGTTTTCCCGGAAAATCATCTTGTTTTCTGGAAAAACTTGCCAGCTGTCTACACTGGCCGCTTGAATTTCCGGAAAAGCACTGACGATCTCATGTAAAAATCATCAGTGCTTTTCCGGAAAAACTATGCTGCTCCCGTTCGGGCAAAAGTCTTTTTCCGAAAGACTTTTGTGCAAAAGGGCCAGTGTAGACAGCATAGTACTGTTTTCCACAAAAAAGCCCCAATCGTGAAAAAGGCGATTGGGGCTTTTTTGCAGAAAAGTGTCCGTGCCAATCTAGACGCGCTTTTCCGAAAATGCTTTTAACGGAAAACTTTTCCGTTAAAAGCATTTTCGGAAATTCATGCCAGTGTAGACGTAGCCTCGAGGTTTTTTTAATTCGTTACATAGTTCTTTTTACTTTAGGAAGATTTGCCCCAAAGAACTAATATTTGGTTTTTAAAAGTACTGTTCCATTTTCAAGAGTGATTGTGTATAAATACCTTCTGTTCCATGTGAGATCTGGGGACTTTAGTAGCAAACATACATGCTTTTTACTTCTGTTTGCCCTGGAAAGCCATATCTACATGAGGGAATTTTAGCTTCCACCCCTGGTTGCAAAATCCTCTTGATGCTACTACCAGGTCTTCTAGCACTTATTGCCAAAATATAATTTTGAACCACTTATCAAATATTCCCAGGGGAAATCTATCACGGTATTATCAAATTTAATACAATTGTTACTGAAGAGAAGTGTTTGAAGCAACCGTTTTATTTGCTGATATGCTATTGTTGTAAGGGTGAGCTTAATGTATTGATGTTACATATACTTATGGGAATAGTGCAGCTAGAGTCAGATGCTGCAGCATGTGAGTTGCAGCTGTTCATGTCATATGCATCAAGAGGTCCATTGTTTAAGAAATCAGGGAATGATTTATCGTAAAGAGTCTGAAAAATGAGTAGATGAAATGACCCAGATCAGATCCAGATAAAGATACAGGCACTATAAACTTGTGCCCAGGGATCCAGCTCCTGGAGTTATGTGATTACAGAATCTCAGTTGTCTAGCTCTCATAGTTAAGGAAAGCTTGACACCATGGATTTAGCATACTCTGTGTTATCTGTCTGCATTTGCAGACAGCCTGAATAACTTGATATCAGAGATTTGAACTGTCCCATATATCAGTGTTTACTGCACTGACAGTAATAGAAATGTAGCTGTGTTAGTCTGGTCTTGCTGAAACAAAAGACAGGACAATAGTGCTGCATAGGCCTATCTTTTGTCACTGCACTGATGACTCCATCATCAAGAGGCTAGCAGAGGAACCAGTGTATGGCAGGAGAAGTTTGCTGTAGGTCTGACCCACCCAAAGACATATCTCAGCCACTGGTATAAGTCCTAAAATGCTTCCCTCTCTTGTTATGTGAGTGTGACTAGGGCAGCCCTCTCTGGAAATGCCACATTAAGGGCAGGCTGCAAAGAAGGAGAGCACATACCCTCTAGTCTTGGAAGTAACACTGAATTTCAACTCCCAACCAGTCACACACTGTGCTTCTGATCCCCATGCCGGTTATCAACAAGCCAAAAAAATTACATAGCTCCCTTATTGCATTCCAGTTCTCAGGTTCCCAATTAGCACTTACGTACAATACTGTAACAAGTTGTTTTAAAACAGCTCACTATAGAATCATAGAAGACTAGGATTGGAAGAGACCTTAAGAGGTCATCTATTCCAGCCCCCTGCCCAAAGCAGGACCAACCCTAATTAAATCATCCCAGCCAGGGCTTTGTCAATCCTCACCTTAAAAACCTCTAAGGATGCAGACTCCAACACCTCCCTAGGTAACACATTCCTGTGATTCACCACCCTCCTAGTGAAGTAGTTTTTCCTAATACACAACCTAGTACTTCCTCATTGAAACTTGAGACCATTGTTTCTTATTCTGTCACATGCCACCAGTGAGAACAGCTTAGCTTCATCCTGTTTGAAGCTCTCTCCTCCCCTCCCCATACAGGTAGTTGAGGGGAATCAAATACCACCCTCAATGTTCTCTTCTTCAAGATAAATAAGCCATGTTCCTTCAGCCTTTCCTCCTAAGTCAGGTGTCTCAGCTCCCTAATCATTCTGAGCTAATGTGGAATAAAAACAAAATTCCAAAACCTCAAAAAAATCCACCCAGTTTTGTGGCAATCAATTGTTCATATAATCTAAATATCTAAATATTAAATACTGACAGCAGAGTGCCTCTTTCTTCAATGAGAGATGGAAAGAGATTTGTCAATGAGCTGGGCTTCTCTCCTTAAAAATCCATTGTAGTTCCAAGTCTCTTGCAATAAGAAATTACACAAATAGAAGGACAGCTTTTTAACTTAGTCCTTATTTTCAGGCTTCACCTCAACTCCTCTAAAAAAAATCTCTGGCCATTTCCCAGTTTTGACCACCTCCACTCCACTGTGGCTTTCTTTTTCCAGGCATAGTCCATCTCACTCAATCCCGGCTTTTTTTCTCCCAACTATCAACCCTTTAGAGGCTTGGGTGTGGCCCAGCCTTCTTTAATTTGCCAGATTGGACTCACCTGTTCTGATCTAGCTGGACCCAGTCTAGGGGAGCTGGGCCTAGTCTATCTAGAGGGACCTGCTACCTTGTGAGACTATCACAATGGAATAAATAGGAGTACTGCACAAAATTTTAATACATGTAGCCTCAGCCCCAAATAATTATCCTTTGCTGTTGACATTAATATCTCTTATCAATTTGAACTTTTATAATTGTACCTCTTCAATCTAATATATTCCTTTTCAGCTCAGTGATCTCCCTTGAGTTCTTTTACTAATGAATTAATTTGATCAAATTGATGTTTAAATTTCTGTGCAATGATTTTTAAAGGCATTGCATGTTAGAGTCTTATAGTCAGCTACTTGCTCTACCATGTCACAGCTTTATATCCAAAGGCACTGGAGCTAGGAGTACAGGGTTACTCCCGTAGTCTCTGGCTTGAAGTTGTAATACAGCCCAAATACATGGCTTCCAACTTTCAGCATAGTTCCTATAAACACTGCCCGCCATGTTAGTCTCTTGCAGCTTCAAGAAGAGCCAGTACATGGTTTGCACAACATTTTTTGTTTATGTAAGTGCCCATACAGGAAAGCATCTGCTTCAGGACAGCACTTAAGCAGATGCTAAATCTTTGGAACTTAATGAGACTTAAGTACGTGCCTAAACAGAGATGGGTTTGATTAGGACCTCGTTAATTGTCAATTGAGTCTTCATTGCTGTAAACAAGCATACTCCTTTCAATTGACTTAGAAGTTGGTTTTCTATGGCAATTATAGATTGCCTTATAGCTGTCAAACAGGTGCATCTTGGGCCAATTCTCTGCTAAATAAGGCATGTGTGATACTTTCATCTAGTCATCAAGAACTAGCTCCAAAGTGCACTGTAGCCAACAGAAGTCTTTCCATTGTCTTTGAAATCCATTGGATTATGGACTAAGAAAACAGAAAGCACCACAGTCAACCATATTTAGTAGACATGGAAAATATGCCCCACATTAAAATCAATACTAGTGTGTGAAGTGAAATGGAAATTTGTAGAAAGGAAGCCGGGAGTTTCAGTACTGTGTAGTTGAGATGTTTTGTAGCTTTTATTTTTCTAGTAACTTCATTATCAAGTTACAGTGGGGGAGAGGTCCAGGTTGGATATTAGGAAAAACTATTTCACTAGGAGAGTGGTAAAGCACTGGAATGGGTTACCTAGGGAAGTAGTAGAGTCTCCATTCCTAGAGGTGTTTAAGTCTTGGTTTGACAAAGCCCTGGCCGGGTTGATTTAGTTGGGATTGGTCCTGCCTAGAGCAGGGGGCTGGACTTGATGACCTTCTGAGGTCTCTTCCAGCTCTATGGTTCTATGATTCTATGATTATGTAAATGATATTCAAGTTGATTTTTTCCCCATTGGATGTGTATTCCTTTAAGTAAATCATTATTGTCAAATTCTGCTTATATGTTTACATTTTCAGGCATTCTGAACACTGATGCCAACTCTGAATTTAATAAAATGTAAAAGTTTAAAGTCAGATAGTTCCATCAGGATAAGAGTGACTGAAGAAACATAAAAGAGCACATTGTGAAGAGAAAGGTTGTTTATTTTGAAAGAAATTATGGGTGTTTGAGAGCGGTTTTTATTTCTGTTAGATGGAATCCACAGATGCCCTTCAAGTGATGAATACAATCAGTGTCACAAACCTAACAACTACAATTTCCACTTCAAAAATAGGAAAAGCTGAATTCCAGACAAGGAAAAAACCAAGACTTCAGACTAGATTATCTGCTGCTCCAGATAAGTATAACTCCATTATCACCAATACCACATCTGAACCAATTTACTTCAGCTGAATATGAACTGCTTAGAAATTCCATTGTCAGACTTGCTCGTATCATTTGTTTTTGCTTTTCTTCCATCTTTGCTTCTGACTCAGTACAGTAATTATAGTTAGATAACAATACTTGAAAGTCCTCAATATTTCATTAAAAGTTAATAAATGAATCTCAGTTATTCCTTTTTTCCATAATAAATTTAGTTAATCTTAGAACACTTTATGGGGATGTATAAAATTGTTACGCATTCTAATTTGCAAATGCTTCTTCATAGGTTAATTCTACTAACAAGTATTTTAAAGTAATTTAAACCCTGATCCTATAATGTAATGTGGTCAAGCAGTCTCCAGAGACATTCTGCTATGTGATGTTTGCCCAAAGTCTTAATGTAGCTCTATATTGGTGCAAGAAGCCATACACATACATCAACGTGTAGAATAAAAGTTTTAAACATACTTTTTATGTAGTTAAGATGCAGGCTGAGTTTCAGACTTTTGCTT
The DNA here is from genome assembly GCF_052426305.1 of Pelodiscus sinensis. Taxonomy (NCBI): domain Eukaryota; kingdom Metazoa; phylum Chordata; order Testudines; family Trionychidae; genus Pelodiscus; species Pelodiscus sinensis. The sequence continues at coordinate 94,311,488 of NC_143053.1, forward strand.
CTTTCCAACCAGTGCAGTAACAAAAACTAACATTAAAACTCTTATTTTCCCCTAGATACCTGCTAATTTTCAGTATGTGACCTGAACTAAATCAGATGGAACTGCAACTGATTGGTAAGTGTCCTCTGCAAACTAGAAAATATTACTTTTTGTCAGTTGGTTGATTCATTTTCAGCTTGTTCAGCAGCTAAGTAATAAACATTTCTGTCACTTCACTGAATTTACGAAATTAACCAGCAGGATTGTGGAAAACAAATGGGAAGGCTTGGTTATATTTTCTTTCTATCTTTCAGTAGCAGCAAAAGCTTACTCTACTGATAATCAATTTTGTCTCTTTATTGTAAAAAATAGCATTTTGTATTATAGGCAACATGTTTTCCTCTCATAAACAGTACCCTATGTCTCTCTGAAAACATCTATGAATGACCATGAAAACCTCTATAAACATTGAAACTCCACTACTTTTGGATATCTTGTTTTGATTTTAAATGGCTATGTTTAACAGAAAAGTGTGTGTGTGTGTAAGAGAAAGAGAAAGAGAGGTATAGCCAGGAGGGGAATGCTAACACAGATTGAAGTCTTGTTGCTATGGAGAAGAGCAAATTCTCTCAATTTTCTGGCAATCAAAAAAAATGGTGAGGTCAAACCGAAATCAAAATTTTAAAAAATTCCCGATGAAGCAAAAATTTGAAAAAGAAATCATTCCAGGTCAATCAAACTATATGTTTTACCCATAACATTTCAGTTTTATTTCAAGTGTTTCATTTTTTTAAAGAAAACTGAATGATATGTCAAAAACCAAATGTCATTTCAAATTGAAAAATCAAAACATTTTGTTCTAAAATGTAGAAGAGATGCTTGTAAAAACAAATGATTTTACTTTGTTTTCTATGGTTTGTATTTTTCAACACAAACTATTCAGTGAAACCAAAATGGATTCAAAAAATGTTTTGATATCTCTGAATCTGTATTTTCAAAAGAAAAAAAATTAGGGTTAAAAATTTCTCTTAGGAATACCATGGAGCCATTTCATAAAGATCCCAATGAAAGCTCAAGCCAGAAAGGACACTGAGGACCAGAACAGATGCAAAGATATGGGGTTTCAGACAAATCTCTGATGGATCTGAGCAGTTTGTAGTAATTCTCTAAACCAAACCAGATTTGGAAGCAAACCCTTTTGACACAAAGTTAGGGAAGAAACTCCCAAGGGAAAACCTTGGTTATTTCCTCCCCCAGATAAGTCCTTCAACTACTACCTTTTCTATGGAAGAGGAGGGCCCAGGTCAGTGTATTTTGCATACATACATTACCACAATGAAGGTTTTCACCAGACAAAGAAAAGTTTGTGTTGCAAAAATTTTGTAAACAATGTCCAGTTGTCATCTTTTGAAAATGTCGCCACTTGATGCATTCTTATGGTAACAGGTGCTCAATGCAGAACACAATTACTTTTCCAAGTTTAAAAATACTGGTACTTGTATGATACCTATTACAGTTTTGGTGCCAAAATAGTTTGCAAGGTAGTCTTTCTCTGTAGAAAAGTGAAAGGAGTAGATCTGTTTCGGAGAGAATCTTCTTTTTTTACAACAGGTCCTACTTTGAAACACTTCTTGCATTTTGCATCTAATATATTACTGCTCTTTGCTGCCTGCTTTGCAGTTCTTCTTGCTATGTTTTAAGATCAAACATGCCTCAAGGGAAATGAAGCCACCCCTTTCACTAAACCTGTTTCCTCTTATTTGGTGGAGCAGGTGCATAAATTCTGTGCAAATTGTTCAAGAGATGTCATAAAAAAATGAATAGCCCTAAAACAGCATCAGAGATATTTGTGTATCTTGCATTTCCTTTGGAAAAGAGGCCTGAGGTAAAATAATTCTTAATAAGAATTCAAGACACTAATGCTGACAAGGGAATGAGTGACTTGAATAATAAACTGATGCAATGCCACAAACATTGCTGTTCCTCAGCTAATTTAATATATTGCCCAGATATATCTTAGGCAATGCATAGATATCTGCTTCCTCATCTCTAAAGAGCAGAATTAAAGACATTTATGGAACTAGTCAGTCCAGTCAACTGGGCTGAAGAGATCAGAGCCTTAAAGTGTGGAGGATGCTTGGAATTTCTTTAAGTCAAAGGCACAAAAGCTATCTGGAATTTGCATCCTAATCAAGAGGAAAAAATCTTGTAGGAAAGGGATCTAAACCTAACCACATGACTAACCACTTCAAAAAGGATATAAGGAGTTAGTTGAGAGTCTACAAGGAACAAAGGCTTGATCAGCAAAGAAAACTATATCTTGGGGGGTCATAAATTGTAGTGTAGCAGTGAAAATTGCTAATAGTCAAGTTGAGTTAGACCATGTAAAATGACAAAAACAAATATTAAAGGTTCTTTAGTCATATAAATAAAAAGAGGGAAAAAAAGCAGCAGGAAAGTTACATAGCAAGGATGGGATATTTATTAACATTAATTTAGGCGTGACCCAAAACTCAATGGCTACGTCTAGACTGGCATGATTTTCTGCAAATGCTTTTAATGGAAAAGTTTTCTGTTAAAAGCATTTTCGGAACAGAGCGTCTAGATTGGCACAGACGCTTTTCCGCAAAAGCACTTTTTGCGGAAAAGCGTCCATGGCCAATCTAGACGCGCTTTTCCGCAAAAAAAAGCCCCGATCCCCATTTTCGCGATCGGGGCTTTTTTGCGGAAAACAAATCTCAGCTGTCTACACTGGCCCTTTTGCACAAAACTTTTGCGCAAAAGGGACTTTTGCCCGAACGGGAGCAGCATAGTATTTCCGCAAAAAGCACTGATTTCTTACAGTAGGAAGTCAGTGCTTTTGCGGAAATTTAAGCGGCCAGTGTAGACAGCTGGCAAGTTTTTCCAGAAAAGCGGCTGATTTTCCAGAAAAACTGGCCAGTCTAGACACAGCCAATGAGTACTTCACCTCAGTTTTCAGTGAGATTGATAATGTGTAATACAAGGCAAAGGCACTAGAGATACTAGAAATGAATATATAGAAATTGAAACACCCCATGCAGAAAGAGAGAGAGAAAACCACAGAGTTTAATGTTCTCACAGGGACCATAATCTCTGCCCCAGAATACTGGCATATGAAATTGCAAGAGTGGTATCAGGGATTATTTTATCTATCAAATCAAGGGAGAGTGGAGAATAGCTAATTTGACACTTATATTTAAGAGAGGGAAAAAACTGATCCAGGCCCCTGCAGCCCCATTAGTCTCACCTCAAACATATGCAAGAGTTTAGAACCCGTTTTGCAGGGGGAGGGGGAACTAAACATATGGAGGTAAACAAAATATAGTATAGAATACAATGTAGGCTTGATTTTTAGACAAGTGTGATAGATATAATCTATATGGAGTTCAGTAAAACATTTGATATGGTACCACTACAACATGTGAAATTATTATCTAAAACGGAAAAGTTGGAGGTTTGAATATGAATTGCAAGATAGGTAAGACACTGTCTAAAGGGAAAATGGAAAAGGCTTGTGTGGAAAGAGGAACCCTCTGTCTGGAGGGTGGTTAACTTGTGGAGTTCCTCAAAAATTCGTCCTAGGACTGTTCTTATTTAATGCTTCCATGAATGACCTTAGCACAAAAAATAGAAACCCACTTGTGAAATTTTCTGACACAAAATTGGAGTTACGTTTGCCTGCAGTAGGTGTTGAGTGGACCCAGGAGGTACTTTCCAGTCCTATGTCCGATGTTCCCTACTGGAAGTGGCCCCATCCAGGAAGTCCAACCCCCTGTGTGAGTAGAAGGGAGATCATTGTTATCATTAATTGCCTGAAGAATTCAAATGCTAAAAAGGAAAGATGAGTACTTTCACTAATGGAATCACATCTACCAGGAAGAGGGTTCCTGGATTAGCTAGCAGGTTTCCAGGGTACTCCCAAGATCTAGGATTTAAAAAGAAGTAGAATGCTTGAATATGGTTCCTATGCTATGCCCATCAAGTCTTCAGCTAGTGCACATCAATGTAGCTCTGTTAAAATGAACTGTAAGACACTGATCAACCTGATGATCAGGCCCTTATGGAAAGACAGAACTGTGTAAGAAGCTTATAAAATGTACACTCTTACCACATGGCGAGCTGATTGGCTCCTGCTTCTGAACCCAGGGTTAGCTCCTTTCTTCTTCCTTGTTCTGGGAATGAGCTTTCTTGTTACATAATACCAGTGGAAGTTCCAGCCTGTCCTTCCCGATACAGAGGATAGACTTTCAAGACAAGGACTAATAGCTGTTATTTTCTTTCACTCCATCTTCTGGATGAGTTCCCTGAATAGGGAACTGATGGCAGGGATGTTAGAGGGTATGTCTACACTGCAGAGTTTTTTCAGAAAAACAACTGCTTTTCCCCAAAAAAACCTTCACTTATGTCCATGAAAAAAAATTGAAAGAACAGAGGGTTTTTTCTGACATTGGTAAACCTCTTTCTACAGAGAAGAAGACTTTTTCCAAAAGAGCCCTTTTGGAAAAAGGCGTATGTGGATGGAGAAGAGGGAGTTCTTTTGAAAGAAGAGGAAAGAGGAAAAAACACAGGTGCCCTGGTGGCCACTCCATCCATAATAATCACAGCTTATATGCAAGATAGCGTCCACACTGAATGGACGCTATCTTTCAAAAAAGTAGATCATTTTTTTATGTGCTTTTGCTGTGTAGATGCTCTCTTTCATAAGAAGTTTTTTCAGAAGATCTCTTCTGGAAAAGCTTCTTCCAAAAGAAGCCTGCAGTCTAGACATAGCCAGAGTGCAGTTTAGTCTCTACACTATTGACCTGATTCTGAAAGGTGCTATGAATACGCAAGATTCCTGTTGGCTTAAATGTCTGTCGGGGTCTCGTTATTACTCAGGACTGACCTTTATAGACAGGCAATATTCAATTGTCTGAATGGCACTATTATTCATGGTATCAGTGGCCTCTTCATCATTTGACTTAAGCTTCTCCAGTTGCCATCAGTTACTTAATTTTTAATTAGATCTCAATAGCTATATTAATGTTGTTGGAAGCTTCAATTCCTTGCCACTATTAAATTAATAAATTGACTTCATTCATAATCACAGTCTTTCTCAAATGGAAATAACTTTGCATAGGCTAAATAAGATAAACATGCTGACTGACAAATGCATAAAAATCACTGAAAAACAGCAAAGTGTAGATGGTTAGGAGTGAGCAAAAATTAGACTTTAGTCAGTGCCAGCAACTAATATGAACATATGAGCCCTCATTTAAAGACAAATGTACAGAGAAGAACATAGATCTGTACAAAAAAAGTTAATATTTTTGCTTGACATACAATTGTTTTTAAGATTGAGCTTAATTCTTTGCACCTTCCACAAACTGCTTGTAAATATTTCCAAAACAAAATAGCAATATTTCATATCCACTTGGCTCTGATGTAAATGATCTGCAATGAACTGGAGAGTAATGCTGCATACTTTTAAATTACATATTTTTAATATCCAGAAAAAATAGCTGGCTGGCAGAAAAGCATAGCATTTTGAAAATCCCTTCTCTTCTTATTCTTTTTAGCATAAGGGAGAAAAGACAACAAATGCAGTATTATGTATAGCTACTTTAAAATACCAATTCAGAGTCTGCAGCCAGCTCCTTCTCTTTCTAAAGACCAGATGCAGGCCACATACTATTCTTGGATACTATTCCTATACAAGTCCCTCACAGGAGGTTTAAGAATGACAACATTCTAGCATCTTCTCTACGTTGTAGCAGAAGAATTGACAGGACGAATGGTTCACTTAGGTTGGATAGTAGTGTTTTCTTGGATTTCACAGCAAAGTGTATGCATGCAAATATTTTAAATGTGTACAGCCATTTTTATGACAAAAGTCTTCAATTATCTTCTGCCTTCGACCACGTCACACATTCCTCCCCTTCACTTTCAAAGTTATGTGAGAGCACATGTGATCGTAGCTCTTCAGCTGTCGTTCACCCGTCTTCTGTAGTTTTCACACCTTGTTTCCCTCTTCTCCTCTCTTCCTCTTGGTTTTCATTAATTTCAGGGGGAAAGGAGAATGGTGCGGGGAGGGGATGGAACCTTGTCCCTTTTAGTGCCTTGCCTCTGTCCTTCCGCTACCTTAGGCTCAGAAGCCAGAGTCAAGCCAGCTGCTTAGAGGTAAGGGGCCAAAAAACAACCCCTGACTCAAGTCCCCACCTCCAGAATTCTCTAGATTCTGCAGTTCCCCACAGCTGCCCACATAGCGTTTACTCTGACCCCACTTTGGTTTCCAGGCTGGAGGCAGAGTCTTAGGGGCTAAAGAGCAGCACTTGGGCCATGTTAAGGGATGCCCAGTTATAGGGAGCCATGAACCCTCCATCTGCCACAGGGGGGAGTCCAAGGGGCAGGGACACAAGAAGGGGGGTGCTCCTGCCTCCCACCCAACCCCCCTCAGGCAGGTGGAAGGTCTGTGGCTCTCCACAGCTGGTGGGGCTCCCTAGGCTGCTCTTACCCAAGTTGTGTTCCAACTTCTGGGCTGGGGAGCAGGGCTTTGGGGAGGAGATAGGGCAGTGGGAAGACCCATAGGGAAAAGTGGACTTGGAAAAGTGGGAAGGGCATGGCTCCTTGTCTACCAATTTTCCAGTGCTCCAACCCATCGCCCTGCTTCTTGTCACGTCCTCCTGCCCACTGGAACAGTGTACTGTATACTGTGAGCAGAATCATAACTCCTGTATGTAAATGAATGGCATGCTGTCACTGTATGCAAGGCGTGAATTGCATCTCCCAGGTGTGCCTGTGCCCAAAGCCTGATTCTGTCTGGCCCCGAAACACATGCACAAAATGGCATCTTCTGCATGGTGTAATCTCACACATGCAGTGAGTGTGAGATCATACTTTATGGAGTACGCTTGTGTATGCACGTGTACAATTCATGCCTGACTCAATATGTCATGGCAAGCCACTGATGTAACAATTTTTCTGCTTAAGCCACTTTATTGTGTAGGCTCTGGAAAGGAGATGAAGATCATATTGTTGCTGCTTGGACGTCATTTCAATGAGGATCTGTAACAAGTAGCATTTCTGGCACTGGTTGTTGACCTCCAGCACAGATTTTAGCGTACCCCAGACCTGTATAAAATGTTGCTTTCCTTTCCCTCTCCCTCCCCTTCCTCCCCCACTATTTTCCTGAGTGCCCAGTGAGCCTTTTTTATTGTTTCCTGGTTGGCTTTCATTCTCTGTCTCCAGGACTTGTCCCTTCAAAATTATATACTTAGTTCTATAGCGTCTTTCATCACAGCACATTACAATTGCTAATTAGTTAATTCTTAAAGCCCACAGACAACACAGATATCTATATTAATATCCCGGCTTTATTGATGAGGAGGCTAAAGCAGTAAAGTGATTTGTTCAAGATTATACAGCAGTCAGATTCCAGAGCAATCTGCATTATAGCCAAGGTTCTCTTTCTTTAGGCCTAACTATTTCTTGTGGAAACAATTAGAAATATCATGAGCAAGAATTCTTTGGGTAATAATTTCATATACAAATTTAGGCTTGCATTCATCCTGGTACCCAAGCATATACCTATCTTTAAGCATAAAAGTCCTTTTAGTAGTCAGCAGGATTGCTCATGCACTTAAAGGCCATGTCTACACTGCTGGAGAAAGTCAACATAAGATCTGCAACTCCAGATACAGAAATAGCATAGCTGGAGTTGACGTACTTTAAGTCAAATTTCAGCAGCATTCCCATTGTGGGAGGTCAACAGGAGAAACCTTCCCATTGATTTCCCTTACTTCTCATGACCCCATGGAGTTCTGGGGTTGACAGGGGTGCTATCAGTGGTTGATTTAGCAGGTTCTTACTAGACCCACTAAATCAAATCCCAGAAGATCAATATAGGCATCCCATTAAATATCTTACTGATCTGTGACCTTTGTCTATTTCTCTTTGCATATTATCTTTGAGAGGTTTGATTTTATCAAGTTTATTTTCTATTGGAAATTATGTATCAAGAATTATTTCTGCATAGAATTGCTTCTCCTGCTTTCAGCAGTGCAAGATGGGCAGCCAGTTCCTGGGAAGGAGAGATCATGTTCAGGCACACTATGGTTTACATGAAACAAAAAACAGGACTGTGTAGCACTTTAAAGACTAACAAGATGGTTTATTAGGTGATGAGCTTTCGTGGGCCAGACCCACTTCCTCAGATCAAATAATGGAAGAAAATTGTCATAACCATATATACCAAAGGATACAATTAAAAAAAATGAACACACATGAAAAGGACAAATCAAATTTCAGAACAGAAGAGGGATGGAGGGGGGAGAAGGTAAATGTCTGTGAGCTAATGATATTAGAGGTGATAATTGGGGAAGCTATCTTTGTAATGGGTAAGATAATTAATGTCTTTGTTTAAACTTAGGTGTAAAGTGTCGAATTTAAGAATGAATGACAGTTCAGAGGATTCTCTTTAAAGTATGGTCTGAAAAGGTATTTGAAGCAGGATGCAGGTCATTGAGACAATGTCCTTTCTGGTTGAAATGGCAAGAAACTGTTTTTTCTTTGTGATCCTGTCTAATATCTGTTTTGTGGGCACTGATTCTTTGACGAAGTGTCTGAGACGTTTGTCCCATGTACATAGCAGACAGACCCTTTTGGCACATGATAGCATAAATTATATTTCTGGATGCGCAGGAATATGTGTTCTTGATCTTATAACTCACTTTGTTAAGTTCAATAATGGTATCAGCAGTGTGAATATGTGGACAAAGTTGGCAACTGGGTTTGTTGCAAGGGAAGGTACCAGGGTTGGTATTAGTGTGGTATGTCCTGCGGTTGTTGGTAAGAATCATCTTGAGGTTAGGTGGTTGTCTATAGGAGACTATGGGTCTGTCTCCCAGAGCCCCTTGGAGTTTAGTATCCTGTTCCAGTATAGGCTGTAGTTTATTGATAATGTGTTGGACAGGTTTAAGTTGGGGGCTGTAGGTGATGACAAGTGGTGTTCTATTGTTGGTTTTCTTGGGTCTGTCTTGAAGTAGATGATTTCTAGGTATTTGTCTGGCTCTTTCAATTTGCTTTTTTATTTCTCTGGGTGGGTAGTTGAGGTTTATAAATGCTTGGTAGAGCTCCTGAAGTTTCTATCGCTATGGTTTACATCTACTTGTGCACCAAAAAAAAAAAATGTTGGAGTATACCTGGGGAAGACAGAAGGGTTTCTGTGCCTCCCATAGGCCTGCTAAGCTACATCTACCCTGCAACACTATTTTGAGATACAAGAGTATCCCGAAATAGCATCTTCACAGCAAGCCTGTTATTTACGGCTCGCTATTCCAATGTCCCTGTAAACCTTTGTCCTCACATGGAGCCAATTAAAAATCTCATGTGTGAGAAAGGATGGGCAAATAGTGCCTTTTCCCACCTTGTTAATAAATTTTCAGCTTAGCACTAAAATCCTTCCCTGAGTCTGTCTTTCATTCACATGCATGTCCTGATCAGTTTTGGATTGCTGCTTGTTTGCCAATAATTTACTGTGAGTATACAATATCTGAAGTTCAAGCTATGTTGGTTAGCTAGGATTGAACGTATCATCATGTATGTTTTTGTTCCCTCACTGGATGAGAGTGACTCTTGGAATGAGACTTCCAACAGGAATACCTTTCATTAGTTCAGAATTCACTTTCAGTGAAAATGTTATAGAATCTGCTGTTTCCGCAAGCAGTCTAGCCAATAAACTTATTCATTATCAATATCTTTGAAAAAGAACATATAAAGGGAATAAGATAATATCACAATCAACATCCATTGTTATTTTCTCAGAAAATGTGCTGATATATATTCCCCTAATACCACCCAAATGAGGGACTGCTTTTTACAACCACTCTAGCACAATACAGATTTTAAAAGCAGAATAATACCGTGCCTACAACCAGGATTGATTTAACATCGAAACAATGGTATCAAACAGCACCCATTGATGTAAATGCTTATTTTAAAGGCATCTGTGACCAAAAGGGAACCTAATGAAAACATGAGTATGAAAGTCTAAGATCTGTGCACATAGAGAAACTTAATCTCTCATCAAAATGTAGCTTTCCTGAATTCTCCCTAAGGGGGCATGAGAGGATGCTATGTAGAAAAAATTAGCAAGAAAGCCTAAGGTATGAACTTATGTGTATTTATTTAATGGTGCTACTATTAAAATAAATAATTTTGAGTCCAAAAAATATTCTTGTAGTCTATCTGAATTGCCAAGTGCTGCAAATCATGCCCCTTCAAGTTACTTTCAATAATTAAAAATCTGAGAGTACAAAGCCAAGGTATGAGCAAGCCACCAGCATTTTTAGCCACAGTACAGCTTTTAAATATAGTTTAAGCTCTTGACTATTTGCTGAGTCTGTCGGAGTTTAAAGGAATATTTGCTGGATTCCGACTGTGGACTTAACCTCTGCATCTCGGTAGTTACCTTTTCTTTCCATGCTCCGTAGTATAGATATTGATTTTGCTTTGGCTATTTTAAGCATTCAAGCTCTAATTCTTCAATACCTTGTGCTCAGTACAGTTATTTATCCTTGTGTATAGAGAATGAACAGTGGGTGTAATATATTACATAATCATCAAGTAGTGTTCCACCCTCAGTTTGCACAGCTGTAAATGGCTTCAAAACATGAGAGGTCTTGGGGAATTTTGCCTTCAGTGTGTGTCTAAACCCTCATTTCCACACAGCTAGAACTCAAATAAGCCATCATTCTGGGTCCACTATGTCCTGGATTAGGACATATTATCTTTGCTTTGCCCTTTTTAGGAAGAATGAACATCACCAAACATGAGGGACCGTAGTGGGCTAGGTCAGAATTGCCCAAGTTGCTGAAGATGCTAAGTGTACTGTGATCTTGGGGTGGGGGGAGGCGGGAATCACACTTAATAAAAGTGTTAATAAGAAGCATCTCTTCCACTCAGTCATCACTTGTTAGAAGCTTCCTGCTCTCAAGTTTCTGGCTGTGAGTACAGTACAGAGAGCTGTCAGTCACCTCATCATTGCAAGCATAATACTCCAGCTCTTACAGCTGCCTGCAGCAGCTGCTACCTCAATGAATGATTCCTCTCCTCATCATCAATTTCCTTTCTCTGGCCACTGGTGCCAATCAGTGCCCTATTTCTCCTGTTCCTCCTCCTGGCAGCTGGTGCCTCCATCTCTCTCACTACCTCGGTTCCCCCATTAAGGCTCCTATATACCCACATCCTTGTACAAACTGAAGACTTTGTAAACTGCCAACCATTCAGAGTTTTTTCAGCAATGCTGTATGCTGCTAGAATGCAGGATGCCTTTCAAAGGGGCTATAGACTATAGAGACAACACATACTACTTGTTTGACTTTCCTCCTCCTTTCCATAGAAAAGAAAGCACACCCATTCTCATCCTGCTGGATCACTCAGGCACTGGAGATCACTAATCACCACATACTTCCTCCCCACCTCCAAAAGTCTGTGACTGTAACCACTGTAACAGGCTTTCCTCCTTTCCCTCAGGGTATGTCTACACTAGCTCGTTAATTCGAGCTAGGTAGGCAAATCAGGCAACTGGAGTTGCAAATGAAGCCCGGGATTTAAATACCCCGGGCTTTATTTGCATGTTCCCGTCTGGCCGCCATTTTTAAATCCCCCTTAGTTCGAACGAACTGCCGGCGGGTACACGCGGCAGTTCAAAATTAATCCGAACTAAATTAATCTGAACTAAATACATGTGTATTTCATGGAATGACGTGTAACAGTTAATCCAAACTAATTACTTAGTTCGGATTAATTTTGAACTGCCGCATGTAGCCGCGGGCAGTTCGTTCAAACTAAGGGGGATTTAAAAATGGCGGCCGGACGGGAACATGCAAATAAAGCCCGGGATATTTAAATCCCGGGCTTCATTTGCAACTCCGGTTGCCTAATTTGCTTACCTAGCTCGAATTAACGAGCTAGTGTAGACATACCCTCAGAGTGAATCCAGACAGACGTTAGTGGCCAACTGCTCCTCTACCTCAAACTTCTTAGCAGTGGAAATTCACAAAGAAGGAGGGCTCTGCTCCATATCATTCACCATGAAATTGTATCTACTGGGAGAGTGGGTGAGATGAAGGCTGAAGTACTAGTAATACGTGGATAGCACTATATCTCCTGTATATCAAATGCATACAAAATCTTTTCCCAGCTTTCTCAATGCCTAGCCACAACCAACACTGGGATAAAGAGCAGCTGGCTCCTGCTTCGCCTAGGCAAGACTTATGTGATGCTAATAGATGAGCATTACAAAGAATTTGCCTCCTCTACTGCATATCCTGCTACTAGAACCATCTGTTCCGAGATTTAAATCGTTCAGCTGTCCATGTGGGATATATAATTTGGATCCAAAATCTTGTTGGATTTTTGGCCCTGTAGAATCTAACCCTGATCCCTAACTCAATTTTGACCTCCAACTAAGACTAGACCTGGACCCAGCCCTTTGGCCCAATTCATATTTATAACAAGCGAAAAGAAAAACAAAACAGTAGAGGCAACATTTCTGAGGAAATCCAGATTTTTGAACAAGCAAGCAGCAAAGCCAACCCAGAATATCAATCCTGAAATCATTTGCTCCAATTTCTCTGTTGCCATAGTCTAGGGTTGAATCCACTGAACTCAGGGAGGAATATAATTCTGTGACTGAAACACAACTTTGCCTGACATGCCTCGCACAGAAGGCAATGCTGAAATATTTAGTTATTAACACCATTAGATTGCTTCACTCTAGAGAAGGGTCTGAGCTGCAAAGTTTCCTGCCAGTTTTAAGGAATATAGACTCATGGCACGGTTTGGGCAAATCTGTGTCCCTTCTGTAGTTTATTTTATAATATGCTTTAGTATAAGATACAGCTGGAAATCAAGTTCAATTTTTGCTACTATATAAACCAATATGTTTGTAAATATATTTATTAATGCAGTGCTAGGTACACTAGATTTCTCTGTTTCAAAATGCACCCATATTGTTCCATATCAGGAGTCATATGTTTATATTGTGAAAGTTCACTCAGTAGTTAACATTTACTTATGCAGCTGGGGTTATTTTCATCATATTATAATTGCATTTTAAAAGACATCTTCAACTGAAAATGAATTGCACTCTGGCTGTGCAGAGCCTAGATTGCTAATTAAAATGGTAACAGTTTGAGTCTTGCAGGTATATCTTACCTCTGAGTATAATTAAAGAAACTAAATGTTGTGGATAGGCCTTTCAGGAAAATATCATCTTCAATTATCTCTCCTTGGAGAAAAAAAACTTAGCTCGTGATTATTGTAAAATTCAGTTAATGGGAGGCTGAGTATGGCAATCAACATATCCTAGTGGCTATAGCATTCAGTTGGACCTTAGAAGATGCAGGTTCTAGTCCTCGCTGTTACTGGCCTGCCAGGTGACTGTGGGCAAATAACCTCAGCAAACCGTGCCTCAGTTTCCTTAGTTATTAAATGAGAAGAATAATAATCAGGGTGGAAAGCAGTTTTCCCAGCCCATAAAAATTTGAAAATGGAAGGACTCAGTTTTCACACACCAAATATCCCAAGTAAAAATTATTTGAGCCAAATGAAATATTTCACAGGAATAATATAAAAAATATTTTGGTTTTGAGAGGTAATTTTTATATTTTAAATACAATTAAATTAAATGATAAAATGAAAAGGAATCCAGAAAATTTTGTCAAGAAAATATTTTGACATTTTTGTTTAAAAAAAAAAATCTTTCAGAACTTAACTTTTCATATGAGAAGTTTCAGTTTTGAATAACTGGATTTTTCCAATGAAAGAATTATGGAACTAAAATTTCCCAACCACCTCTAATAGTGATAGCTATGTCTTTTATAGAGCAATTGGAGATCTAGTGATGGAAAGCACAATGTAAGAGCTAGGTATGATGATTATTCCACAGAGCTGCCACAACAGAAGTAGTCATCATTTCATCTAATTTGCACTCATTGCAATGAAGAGCAGGAATATAACTGATTAAGAATAAAGGTTTTATTCAATAGCTCTCTCTCACACGTGTTTGCTCACAGACTGTCCTGTTTCTCATTGCCTCATAATCATTTCCATTCTAAAATTTCTATTCTTCCCTCTGGTCTCTATGCACATGGATACATCTTTTCTTTTACACATGGAACAAATTCATCCCTGACTTCAAGGCAGTTATTTTTGAACTTGATCCATTCTTAGAGACTGTGAGAGTTAATGGCTTTGACAGCAGATTCTTCAATGGAGAAAGAATTCACTGACTACGGATGTATCCGTGAAACATGATTTTTAATTTCAGGCTTTTCCGACTAGGAAACAGATGATCAATTCAGCTTTCCAAAGTATGCAAATGATTTTAAAATGTTCTTGAAGAATGATAGTTTCCAGACCAATCTGCCATTTCTTTGTTGTTGTTTTTGACACTGATGGAGCTTTACTTGTTTCCACCATATTGCTTCCTGCTTTCTCTTGGGACATATAAAGGAGTATGAGCACAAACTCACACACTGACAGAAAAATAATCATTTGACAGTCTGTTAACTGTGAATGGCAGTGGTCAGTCATTCCTATTTCTATATAACACTGGTCTAGACCAATAGGGAATTTATAAACTGAATAGTATCCAATGCATTCTATAGATGTTCCCTATCGCTTCAGTGTCCCACTTGCTTGATCTAAAATGTGTCTTATTGTTTAAACAAACTCTTTGTTTGGGGTGGGGGCAGAAATCCACTTGTGGAGTGCGGAGAGTTGGATTTCAAGAAGGCAGATTTTGGTAAGCTCAGAGAGCTGGTAGGTGAGGTCCCATGGGAAGCAAGACTAGAGGGAAAATCAACTGAAGAGAGTTGGTAGTTTTTTAAAGGAACATTATTAAGTGCTCAAAAGCAAATAATTCCACTGCATAGGAAAGATAGAAAGCATGGCAAAAGGCCGCCTTGGCTTAACCAGGAGATCTTTCATGATCTAAAAATCAAAAAGAAGTCATATAAAAAGTGGAAACTAGGACAAATTACAAAGGATGAATATAAGCAAACAATGCATGTATGCAGGGGCAAGATTAGAAAGGCAAAGGCACAAAATGAGCTCGAACTAGCTACAGACATAAAGAGTAACAAGAAAACTTTCTATAAATATATTAGAAGCAAGAGGAAGACCAAGGACAGAGTAGGCCCATTGCTCAGTGAGAAGGAGAAACAGTAACCAGAAATTTGGACATGGCTGAGGTGCTTAATGACTTCTTTGTTTTGGTCTTCACCAAGAAGTCTGATGAAGAAGAAATGCCTAACATAGTGAATACTAGTGGGAATGGAGTAGGCTTACAAGATAAAATAAAAAAAGAACAAGTTAAAAATCACTTAGAAAAGTTAGATGTCTGCAAGTCACCAGGGCCTGATGAAATGCATCCTAGAATACTCAAGGAGCTGATAGAGGAGGTATCTAAGCCTTTAGCTATCATCTTTGAAAAATCATGGAAGACAGAAGAGATTCCAGAAGACTGGAAAAGGGCAAATACAGTGCCCATCTATAAAAAAGGGAAATAGAAACAACCCAGGAAACAACAAACCAGTTCGAACTAGCGGGGTAGTGTAGACATACCCTCAGAGAGTAGTTATTAATGGTTCACAATCCTGCCAGAAGGGTATAACAAGTGGGATTCCACATGTGTCTGTTTTGGGACTGGTTCTGTTCAATATTATCACGCTGCCCCCAGTCCGGGCAGCTATACCCTCTTCCCCCAATAAGCCCAAGTGACACAACAGACTGGTGCCGGGCGTAACACTCACTCAGTCCTTTAACCACATCATTGTGAGCACCCTGGCCCCTGGCGCCTTCTTCCCAGCTCCAGTTTCCCTTCCTAAGTCTCTAACCTACGGTGATAAATCCAGCCTGGGGAACAATCACTCAGTATCCCGTTCTGCAGGGCTGCCACTTCCCGGCCCCAATAACTCCCCGGAGGTGGTAGGGGGACCCAGGCCCTCCTTCACTCCAGGTCCCAGCCCAGGGTCCTAAGAGCAGAGAAGCTATTACTCTGCTCGGTTGGTGGGGACTCCACCTGAAACTAACCAACTTGCGGGGTCCTTTGTTTTGGCAAAGCATCCAGTTCCTACCCCCTTCCGTGTCCGTTCCACCCAGGTCATCTCTCGGTAGTCCAGTGTTGGCTGCTCCCGGTCCTTCTCCCCTGTGCCACCGGCCTTTGCCAGGTGCCGGCCCTGGCCTGACCTCCGAGGCCTTGCCCCGCCTCAGGCCCCTTTCCCCAGATTACCCTGTGGCCCTGGAGCTCCCAATGCTGCCTCCAGCCCTGCCACCTCTTCCCTTCCCCCCTGTCAGCCTGATCTCTATATGCAGAGCTCAGCCACACGGATGCCGGCGCCAGTGCAGGGTTCCCTTCCGGCGCACCACCCCCATGTCTGACTTCCTTCACTGGGGCTTCAGCACCTGCACCAATCATGGCCAGGGAGCATGTTCCGCAGTGCTGTGAGGGTGCTGCCTCCTCAACCCACCATGCGGCCCACCGCTCACCCGCAGTGCAGGGTCTGGGTGCTGTCAGCTTGCGGGATTCCGGCACCCCATCACAAATATCTTCATCAACTATTTAGATATTGGCATAGAGTACACTTATTAAGTTTGTAGATTATTCCAAGCTGGGAGGGGTTGCAACTGCTTTGTAAGATAGGGTCATAATTCAAAATGATCTGGACAAATTGGATAAATGGTCAGACATAAATGGGACAAAGTTTAACAAATGCCAACTACTCTACTTAGGAAGGAACAATCCGCCTCACACATACAGAATGAGAAGTAACTGTCTAGGAAGCAGTACTGCAGAAGGGATTTAGAGGTCATAGTGGACGATAAGCTAAATATGAGTCAACAGTGTGATGCTGTTGCAAAAAAAAAACAAATATGATTCTGGGATGCATTAACAGGAGTGTTGTGAGCAGGACACGAGAAGTCATTCTTCCGCTTTACTCTGCACTGATCAGGCCTCAATTGAAGTATTGTGTCCAGTTGTGTGTACCACATTTCAAGAAGGATGTGGAGAAATTGGAGAAGTTCCAAAGAAGAGCAACAAGAATGATTAAAGGTCTAAAGAACATGACCTATGAAGGAAGACTGAAAGAATTGGGTTTGTTTAGTTTGGAAAGGAGAGGACTGAGAGGGGACATGATAGCCGTTTTCAGGTATCTAAGAGGGTTTCACAAGGAGGAGAGAGAAAAATGGTTCACTTTGGCCTCTGAGGATAGGACAATAAGCAATGGACTTAAACTGTAGCAAGGGAGGTTTAGGTTGGACATTAGGAAAAATTTCCTAACGATCATAATGGTTAAACACTGGAATAAATTGCCTAGGCAGGCTGTGGAATATCCATCTCTGGAGATATATAAGAGTAGGTTAGATAGACATCTATCAGGGATGGTCTAAATGGTACTGGGTCCTGCCATGAGGGCAGGGGACTGGACTCAATGACCTCTCGAGGTTCCTTCCAGTTCTAGTGTTCTATAATTCTATGATTCTCAGTCACTCAGATCCCTGCACTCTTGTTTGCATAATGACAGTACAGTTCTGTCTCGCCAACCATACAGTATGCAAATCTCTTTACTCTAAATGGCAAAAGGCCATGATTACCCAAGCAGAGTGCAGGGATTTACATTAATCAATGCATGGCTATTTCTTAGTAACCTTATAGTGATTATCTAAAGCTCTCCACGCTGATTAGCAAGGATGAGAGAAGAAGATGATGATACTGGGAAAACTGAGGTGAGTTGAGATTTTGACGTCCCCATATGGACAGGTGGATGGTGTTCTTATAGGTGTCATCATTTAGGTCTCATGAGTGGGAAAGAGCTTAACAGATTTTAGCATAATTTTGAGGCTATTTTCTACATACACATTAACAACCTATTGTAAGGCTAAAACACATTGCTCAGCAGCTGTTGCATAATATAGAACAGAACTATGAAACATGCAAATAACACTTTATACCATTTTTCTTGATAAGTAGTCATAGACATAGTATATATTATTAATTATAAAAAAATAAAATATTAGATTTTTGTGAAGTATAGCTAGTATAAGGCAAGATGATAAACATGGTATTAGAAATATAGGGCTAAATTCCAGCTGGTATAAATCAGTATAAAAGCATTGACTCTAGAAGAACCATGTCAATTTATAACAGGTGAAGATCTATCGTAAAATTTTCAAAAGCTCCTAAATTACTTAAGAGCTTAAGTGCTTAAGTGCTTTTGCAATTTTTACCCTAGTCCATCATTTGGTCAAGATGAGATTTAAGAATAATAGAATATATACACGTTCTTAGAATTTTCATCCCCTATTTCACAGGCACTTTAGGTGGTGTAATTGAGAAAAAAAATATGCCTCGCACAGTAAAAAGCACAATTTTTCTAATTCTTCACTGGTAGAGTAGGGTGGTTTTTTTGTGTGTGTGTTTTTGTTTGTTTGGTTGGTTGGTTTTGTTTTTTTGCGTGGAGGGTTGGCTGTTAGTGAAGAGTAGCAAGAAAGAAGTATAGCCAAGCATTCCCATTTGTTTTCCACAACCCCCTTGTCAATTTGGTGAATTCAGTGGGGTGACAGAACTGTTCATTACATAAGTGTGGAACAAGCTGAACATGAATCAAATAACTGACAAACTGGAGTATTCTGTAGTTTATAGAGGATACTTACCCATCAACAGCAGTTCTGTCTGTCAACTTTATTTCAGGTCACACACTGAGCAATAGCAGGTATCTGGGAGGAAATAAGATTTTTTTTCTTTACTTTTTGACACTTTTACTGGGGAAGAGTGAATTGACTAGAACATGATAAAAGACTGCCTGATCCTCAGCCCAAATCTCTCACCATTCAAACTCATGTTTAAATTATATTAAAATGCTAGCTAAAGTTTAGTGACATATTATAAACCATCCATATGTTAGATATCATTAAAAAGTTGGCAGTGGCAAGGAGCTACTGCAGACACATCTTTTGTAGATGGAAGAATTCCCAGATGCCTTTCATGTAAATTGGCATAATTCAAATGAATTCTATGTACTTCAGTGAAGTTATGTCAATTTATACCAGTTAGCCAGTATGGAAGTGAGGTTTTGAAATTTAATAAAGCACTGATAATTAGGGTTGCCTGAATATTTTTCCATCACAATTGGGTTTTTGAAAGAAATATGTTTAATAATGTTTTCAAAAAGTGTCTAGTTAACAAAAATGTAATTAATAAACTGGATGCCTGAAAACTGAAAGGTTTTAACTAAGAAATATCACCGTGGTGCCTCATGGGATTTATAGTTCAGATGCTTCATGTCCACATGTATCAAGAGGGCATGACCTCTTTCCTAGATAGATGGGGAGACTCCCTTACTCACAGCTTGGGCATTCATTCCCGTTCCACTTGAAACAGAAGGGCAGGACAGAAATAGGAAATGTAAAAGGTGGACACTGCAGCACAGTTGGATCGGAGCCACTGGAAGACAAAGACTCCTCTTTCCCACTGTTGGGGTCTGAGGCAAATAGAGACCACTACAGCACTGCCCAAGCTGCTTATTGCCAGTGACACTGAGGGGCTGCCATTAGCTGTCTGTGCTAGAGAGATGGATGACAACCCAGGTACTCCACAGCAGGCATGTAGGAAGTAGCCCAGGGGAACCAGAAAATAGTGCAGTGTTTTGGACAGAAACTAAGTCAGCGTATTTTGGACAGATCCCTGCTGATCCTGTGGCAGGGCAGTCTGCTACTGCTAGTGTCCTAGGCTGGGACATAGTAGAGTCTGGTGGGTCTGGGTCCCTCTAAAGGCACCAACTCAACCCTGGGGTGACAACCATCCCCCTCAGGCCAATATGCTTTCATTTGTCCGCTCACCATCCCAGCTATGATATCAGACTGTTTCTTCTCTGTGCAGCTGGAGAACTAATCCCTTTGCTGCTCTGTCCTGAGATCAGACCAGGTCACCCTCACTAGTGACCTGCACTGCCTGAGTGCCTGGATTTTAATTTCCCCGGACCTGAATTTTTTTGGATTCCCCCCCAATCCGAATTTGACCCTTCAAAAGGCAAACTTTCCATCACACAAAGGGAAGAACAGACCTGACCTCTTACACTCCATTTTCCTCTAGGGGCCAGGTTCCACAGCTGTACTACATCTCCCATGATGCACTGTGTTAACTCAATGAAAGGCAATTGTGGTGCATCATGAAAGATTTAGTCCAGCTGGGTGCCCCACACACAGAGGACAATGATAGTATGCAGCACCTGAATGACAATTCCCATTTCAACAATGAGACAGGATTCCTACCAACAAAAGACATGCACTAAACATCCCTGATTCTCCCTCACAGCATCTTCTGTTCCATCCTGTGCACTGATTTGGACAGGGAGATTGTTGAAAAGATAGTATAGCAATGAGCAACTAGTGGGTGGGCCATCTGAGTCACCTTCCTTCAGCTCAGAAAAATGCAGCAACCCGGTTGTAGTTTTACAAATAACTCTCAGAAATAAGATAATGTAAATATTTGTAATTGCATGGAAAATTTCAGTAGCTGAAATAAAATAGTCATCAAACAAGATCTTCCAATCCAATTACCCTTTCTTCACCCTTTACTCCAGGAATCTGCATTTCCTATTGATTAATTTCAATAGTGCTGAATTTGTGCAAGGAAACTGGCATAAAAATGCATATGAAATTGCCATTTGTTTTCTGTTTTTGCCATCAGCCAAGAGAAGTTATCCACAATTATTGTCTCTCGATATCCTGCATCCTTCTGCCTGTGGATAGATATTTTATGCTAGTGCTTAATGGCCCTGAATTTGCAACAATTTACACATGCAATTAAGTTTATGGATTGAGAGCTGCCCCTGTAATATCAAATATAAGCACATACCTTATTGAATACAATGTCATTGTATCTGTGTTGGTTCCAGGATATTAGAAAGACAAGGTGGGTGAGGTAACATCTTTTATTGGACCAACTTCTTTTGATGAGAAAGACAAACTTGTTGATCCAATAAGAGATATTACTTCACCCACCTTGTCTTTCTAATAAGCTCAGGCATGCATTTTGCAAGAATGAGATCTAAATCTAATTGATTAAGAAGTCTGTAATTATTAGTGGGCTAGTAATAATAGAAAACTCTTCTATATTACTTTTCATCACTGGATTTAGGTGCAAAGTAAGTACAGGTTTAACCTCTCTAGTCCTGCACCCTTGGGACCTGCCCTGGGCCGAACCAGAGAATTTGCTGGACCATGGGAGGTCAGTATTGTCTAGCAGCATTACCAACACTTCAACTGCTTACTGGGCTCTTAGAAGACATTTAGGGGTAATTAGAGCTAAATAACAGCACAGAACACTGAAAGCCAGGACTGGTGGCTGTAAGCCAACTTTATGGGACTGCGGGAAACTTGGCCACAGCTATGGTAAGTGGACATCTGGCTAACTAAAATCATGCCAGACCATGGATTTTGCTGACCCAGAGAGTTTCAGACTAGAGAGGTTCAACTTGTATCATTATATTCATTTCAAAGATGAAGAAACCAAAGCAGAGACCTGAAGAGACTTGCCCACATTAACCAGTGACATATACAAGACATACTTTAGCATACTTTTTGGAACCTGAAATCAACTGTTGCACAGTACTCTGTAGTACAAATTCGGTAGATACTAAATAAATCAAAGGCTCATTCATGGAATTCTTTACCTTTTCAAGAAGTCATTGCATGTTCCAAATTGTTTCCTTTACTTCTTTGAATTATCCTTCCCAATATTTAGATTAAACTTTCTTTCAAAAGACTCTCATTTCTCAAAAGGGAAAATTGTTACTCTGTTTACTCCCAACTGAAGGGGGAATATTTGATTGAGTTTATAATCACAGCTCTTTTGCAAGGCATCAGAGGAACTTAAATCTAACACGAAATTCTAATGCATAATTAACTGAAGGAGCTACAAAGTTCACAGCACTCTGTGTTGTGACAATAATAAATAATAAAATAATAATAAAGGGACATCTATCTAATATATATTTCAGAGAGTTGTCTGTTTATATGTCTGTTTGTCTGTGTGTTTGTCCCCCCAGCTCTGGGTCATGCATCTCACCCCCAGGTGTGCCCTCTGCAGCTGTCGTGGCCATGGACAAGCCCTTCTCACCTGTCCCCAAGCTTCTGCTGTTGCCTGATCTAAGACTGTTTACAAATTTCCAGTTACCACCTTTAGGGTTGACAAGTCGCAAACATATGTGAGCTAACTGTGCTATCTGGGTTACAGATCCCAGACAAAAATACTAACTTTGTCTTCACTCAACACACAGGATGTGGCCTGTAAGTCTTTTGTGTTACATCCAAACTACCAATATAAACCTACTTTAACTTATTATAATAAACATATAATCAAACCCATAAGGAAATTATGTATATATAGGCAAGCAAGCAGGTTATCCCTATAGGTTACAGGGTGATTTGTAAAATGAACCCCATCACACAGGTATGGATGTAAATGGTCCGGCCTTTGTAGATATGGTTTCAATGTTCTTTTCCTCCTCTGAGGAGTATCATAAAAATGATGCTCTTGCTATATTTCTGGGATGTGCACCACACACACACACACACACACACACACACACACACACACACAGAGGCATCAATGTTTAGTACCTCTCTAGGTCTTTCTTTGTACCTGTTAGATTTGTATTCTAGAATAATGAAAATAATCTCAATACTCTCTGACCTATAATCCATACTTTAAATACAGCATTTACACCAGGATTGTTAAAGACTTTAACTTCCTTCATTAATTGGGAAGAAGCTTGGTTTGCTTTCTTTCTATGAAGTGGGTCTCTTAAGCTATATGTACACAGCAATCTTATTTTTGAATAACTGACATTATTCCAATATAACAAAGAATGTATTTACACTGCAAGCCATTATTTTGAAATAATGGCGAGCTGGAGGACTTCTTACACTCACTCCTGTAACCCTTATTTTATGAGGAGTAAAGAAAGTCAAATGAAGAGTGTTCTTCCTTTGACTTCCTGCTGTGTAGACAGTACCAAAAGCCAAAATAAGCTATTTCGATTTAAGCTACGCAATTCACATAGCTCAAGTTGCATAGCTTAGTTTGACTTTAGCCCTACTGTGTAGACATTTCTTGATTCCCTGTCAAAGCTAGGATACTTTGGTATAATACAGAAATCTAGATTTGTGACAGGACACTCCAAGGGACCATACTGGTACCTACATTGATTGGTTCTGATTGGTTGCCACACAAAATTGGCCATAATTACCATAGGTAATCAGAGACTTCCACTTAGTCAACCTCTGTAGGCCTGATGATGATTACTTATTCCATAACTCCTCTCTCTGTAGTCAACACAGAACAGTGTCTGTAACAAACACATTACATCTACAGATGTATGTATTTAACCTCTATTATTCGCAACCCAATAACTTGGGGTTTTCCATTGGGCTGTTAGTCTGTACAAAGCTTATTTGTTTAGATATTATAGGCCTCAAGACTTATACTAACTTGCTGAAGCTAATGTCTTAGGGATACAAGCCTGTAGGTTACTTGAATTACTGCTGCATCTAATGCAAAGCAGAATAAAATGAAGCAGGAATAGAATAGCAGCAAATGTAACAAAGGCAAACTAGCCCACTGGCTACACTGTGACAAGAGAGGGCTACAATAGTTCTCTCTCCCTGGGGCAGCCTACATAACAATCTCTTCATCCCCAGTCCCACTCCAGAACAATGATTTAAATGAAGAAAAATAAAACTTATTTAAGGACCCGAGCAATGCCAGGTAAATCTTCTAATATATAATATTTTAAAAGTTAAAGCATTTTGACATTTTTGAAATATTCTTTTTGCTTCAAAGCAATGTTTTATTTAGAAATGTAGCTAGCTTTATTTAAAAAAAACAATTATTACAATTAGATGATCATATCCTATCCCTGTTGGTTTTAAAAAAAATGTATCTGTTAAAGAGAAAGATTAGTATGAGAGTAACAAAAATGAGTTTTCAGGATACTAGCACTCCTCTCAGGGATATGACACAAAATTTACGACTAGAAAGGATTTCTCCAGAAAAAAATGTGGACAAAATGACACCAAAACTTTTTTCAGATTTGTGTTGATTTTTACTTGTTGTTTGACACACAAAATTTAAAAACCAAACTGTTTTGATATTTGAAAACATTTTATTGATAATTTAAAATAACTTATTTCAAGAGAGCATCCACACTGCCAAAGTGCATCAAAAAGCTTTTTCAAAAGATAGTGTCCACACTGAATGGACACTGTCTCTCATTTAAGCTGTGATTACTATCTAAGGAGTGGCCACCTGGGCACCTGTGCTTTTTCCACTTTCCTCTTCTTTAAGATTTACCTGTCATTGCTCAGGTCTCTTCTTTTAAAAGAAGTCCCTCTTCCCCATCCACACACACCTTTTTCCGAAAGAGCTCTTTTCAAAAAAGGCTTCTTCCTTGTAGAAAGAGGTTTACCAATGTCAGAAAAATCACTCTGTTCTTTCAATTTTTTTCAAAAGAACGCAATGTACGTAAGTGTGGATGTAAGTGAAGGTTTTTTTGGGAAAACGGCTGTTTTTGCAAAAATATCTCAGTAGTGTAGACATAGCCTGAGAGAGAGGATGAACTGTATTCACCTACCTGTGAATTGGAGATGTATCTTCAATAATTAATTTTCAGTGTTCACAATGGCAAAAATTTAGGAAAATCATGAATTTTTCTTACCCTAAATGTGCAGATGTCATTGGAAACCTCTATGCCTCCAAACATCTTTAAATAGTAAATATAAATAGTTGAAGATATGCTAAAATATTGGGAAATCAAATAAAAAAATGCACAATGTGCACTGACTAGTAATAACAATGAGGAGTCCTGCAGCAGCTTAAAGACTAACAGCTTTATGTGGGCATAAGTTTTTGGGGGTAAAAAACCACTTTGTCGGATATTTTGATTGTGTTTTTTACCTACAAAATCTTATGCCCAAATAAAACTATTAGTCTTTAAGGTACAATAGGACTCTTTGTTGCTTTTGCAGATACAGACTAACACAGCTACCCTCTGAGAATTGAATAGTAATAAAATTCTTCTAAAAATATAAGAAGACATAGATGTTGGTCCCCACTGACTGTTGCAAATCTGCAAATCATTTTTTTTCAAATTAGGATGCAAAATTTCCTCATTAGTCTTGATTTTATTTTGTTTCCTATTCTTTATTATTATTTTTGTTATAGGCTGGGGGGATATTATTTATTTTTTTCTTGCTGCTGCTTTGGCAGTTTGGTATTTCAGAGTGGACACTTTTAAGTTTTGTATTTTTTTTAATAATCATTAAACACTTGGGAAGCTCCAGATAAACATCCCTATTTGAGTTCATCTCTAATTACTAATCATGATACAGCTCACTGAGCAACATCTCTTTTCCCTGGAATTTTTCAGGATTCGGTGTGATCCAGGTCCCATTGGCTTAGAGCAAACATGCTCATTATTGACCTATCTATAGTCCCACTGAAATCAGTGTTAAAATTCTCACTCACTTCTGTGGGAACAAGAAGTAGGACTGAGTGGACTTGCCAATGGTATTCTATTATTATTTCACAGTATTATTACTCATGGTTAATTTTTTTAATCATTTGGTAGTCCTAATTTATACTTATTATTAAAAAAGGCTAGGATGTTATAGAAAACTGGGGTGCAGTTTAGCTTCAGAGTGAGCTGATTCTAAGACCAACAGCTATGTCTAGACTGCAGAGTTAAATCAGAAAAACGATAGCAAACTGCGGTTTGTAATTTGCGTATCTTTTTCCACTTTTTTTTTGGAAGAGGCTTTTCCAAAATTTGGCCTATCTACATGGGGCCAAATTTCAGAAAAACCTCCTCTTTCAGAACATTCCTTATTCCTCATACAATGAGGAATACAGCGAAGCCAAAAGAACGCGTCCGCTTTTTCAGAAACTGTTCCTTGGAGGCAGCAAAGCTTTTAGGGGATACCTCTGGTGTCCTGGAAACATCAGTGTAGACATCGTTTAAGATTCACAGACGGTCTAGTATTTGAAATAATAGGGTTTGTGAGGGGGATATTTGATGGCTTGCTAGGGCCTGCAGGCCTTAATGAGAAGTAACCAGATTCCAGAAGCATCTGTCTGGCTTCAGGGTAGCTCATGTAAAGTAAAATTGCAAAGTAATACCAATATGGAAAATGTGGTATGTAAAGTGTGTACAGGGAAGAAAATTCCCATGATTCTCATTTTTGTTTTTGCAAAGTCATTTCAGACTTTAACTACTCTAGCTTTCACTCTTTATACCCCCCTTCGCTTCCCCGGAATGTAGCCAGCCAAAGTAAATCTAAGGTCTGACACTGGGTTCCCAAAGTACAAAGGACGCCACACAGGTATCTGTCAAACACAAGGGCTGTGTCTACATTGGCACCCCTTTCCGGAAAAGGGATGCTAATGTAGACTTCGGAATAGCAAAATCCATGGGGGATTTAAATATCCCCCACAGCATTTGCATTTACATGGCTGCCGCTTTTTTCCAGCTTGGGGATAAGCCGGAGAAAAGCGCCAGTCTAGACGTGATTCTCCGGGAAATAAACCCTTTTCCGGAGGATCTCTTATTCCTACTTTCCTTTCAAGTAGGAATAAGAGATCCTCCGGAAAGGGGTTTATTTTCCGGAGAATCACGTCTAGACTGGCGCTTTTCTCCAGCTTATCCCCAAGCCGGAAAAAAGCGGCAGCCATGTTAATGCAAATACCGCGGGGGATATTTAAATCCCCCACGGATTTTGCTATTCCAAAGTGTCTAATCTTCATCCCTTTTCCGGAAAAGGGGTGCAGTGTAGACACAGCCAAGTAGTTTATTTCCTGACAGCTAACAGCTGTGCCCCATAAATGGCAGAACAATATAACAAAGAAGCGGCATATCTTACGTCCCTTCCTGAAAGCCTGGACCCCCGGTAGGTTGTCTTAGCTTCCGAGGCGCCGTTACGCAAAGCCCATTGGTGAAGTCCGATTTGCTAGGCTCTGAGGCAGCCTTAAATACAGTTTTCCTGCCTTATTTGGCAGTTTGGAAATTTCCAGGGCTTACTCATTAGCGCTGATGTCGGGCTTAGCTGTTAGTTATCAATCTGGTTCTGATCTGGATCTTCTTGTTCTTTGGCCCTGTTTACGTGATCAGTACATTAGGGTAAACAGAATTGTTTATGCGTTCTTGCCCTTTACCCTTATCTCATACTTGTTCTTGCTATACTGGCAACAATGCTTATCTTAAGTGGCGTATGTTCCCAAAGACTTGCTTCTGGCTCATCAGATATAGGAAAAAGGGAAAGGGGGGGAAAATGTAGGCCTCACCACCCCTAAACTAACACATGCAAAGTTCTTCCGCAATTGACCACTACATGGAATTGATAGCACTGTCTTAGAGATTTTGCTCCCCAATAAACCTGGAAAATGTGCACCCCCACCCTGCATAATCTCATATTTGCTTGCATAATAAACAGCCACTAAACACTGTGCTGCCCTTAATATTTTGCTGCCTTAGATGACTCCGCATTATTCTTTCTCTGTGATGGAGCCAGCTCTGGGAATTAGTGATGCCTGACATCCAGGTTTCTTATCTCGATTTTCATTTTGCACACTATGGTTGGCTGATTCTCTAAAGATAACTGTTGGCTCAGCTTATTTCAGTATAACTATGTCACTAATGGGTGCACAAACTCCACTCATCCAGGCACCTTCCTGCATAAGAGCATTATGGCAATAGTACGGCATTTCCCATCAACAGTGCAACCACCTGTCCTGGAGATGTATTAATTGTGCCAAGATGCTCTCCCATCAGTCTAGTGGCATTTCCCATCAGTCTAGTGGCATCTTCTCTAAAGCATTACAGCAGTGCAGCGGCATCAGGGTAGCTGCACCACTACAGCACTTTAAATGTAGAGCTGCCCTAAGATAACTGATTAGCTCCTAAGGTGGCTTTCCTACCAATTATTGGGGCTACCTTAAAATGGCCTGTTTTCTAGGATTGAGCTAGTTGTCTGACTCAGCTAACTTTTTGTTGGGCAGCCTTCCAATTGCTAACTTTCAAATTCAGCTTTGGAATTCATATGTCACTGAGTTAAGTGCTATAATCCACTTTCTTTCTCCTATCTTTTCACTCTTTAACTCCCTCATTCACTCTCTCTCTCTCCTCTCCTTTCAGCCTCTGGCAGGCTGCTGTTGTGTTGTCAGTTTGACTGGTTTGCAATTGATGGTATGCACTTGCATGACCCTTTGAAGTGCTGATAACTACTGCCACCGCTACTTGTAGTGTGGCACAAAGTCACAGACTGAACCATAAAATAAATAAATAGCACAAAGTGTTACTAAACTGCAAGCTTTAAAATTCCTCCCTGCTCTTTTTCATCTCAGCCCTACTCCCTCAGGGCTTGTCTGTATGGTGCATTAGTCTGCTCTGGAGGGGTGTCAATTGTAGTGTGCAATAACATGACACAAACAGGCTGGCCCATGTGGTTGAAGCAATATTACAATAAGGCTCTATAAAGAACTTTTAGTGTGCACCAGTATGGTCCAAGGCACAATTAGCGTGCAATATCGTCGCATGCACTGGAATTTACACCCTTCTTGTACTGACTAATGTGTGAACAAGCCCTCCAGTGACAGTGCTGGATTACTCCTTTTCAAAAAAGTTGATTAACTAATTAAACATTAAAGTATCCAATTTATAATGTTGGGGGAGGGGGTTTCTGGCCTGTGTCACTGGCATCTCAAGAGAAAGTTGAGTCTCACTTCACTCTCTAACCAATCGGCCTGGAGCATGAGCTGTTCTGAGAAAGCCTATTTTATTTCTTATCAGTTGATTTTTGTCTGCACAGTGCTCACAACATATATCCATTTCCAATGCATATAGGGGTCACTATAGATTTTTTTTATTTGCCTGTGGAAAAAATAAAATAGAAATAAAACTCGATATTCAAACAGGCTCTAAAGATGCCTCACTAAAATGCTCAAGTCTGCTAAAAAATGACTAGATTTGTCCTCTCCACTAATTCTCCTTCATCCTATAAAAAATGATATACCAGATTTTTTGAGAAGCCATTAAACTCAGTAACTTTTTCTCTAAAATAAAAGCTTCATACTTGTGTTCTTCCACAAACCACCTACTCTACTGAGATACCATATAGGTCCTCAAAGCACCAGCAAAAATTGAGTGGATTAGCTGGAGCATAGCACTGGATGCTTTACTACTATCTCACAGTGAACATATCACCTCCCTCATGCAGGCATTATGCCTTCTTCCCCCATCACAGACACACATCTGATTTAATTGTTGGTCCTGGATGCTGCTAGTGTTTGAACTTGTGGCTACTGCATGCAGGGGAGCTCTGATAATGGTAATACTGAGTGAATGTTATCCTACTGGAATGTAAACAGTAATATATGTTTGAGCTGATCACAAGGGCAGAAACAATGACTGGAAAATATTCTGGTCCTGGAAGCATTTTATACCAGTCTACCAAAATAATTTTTTGGTCTAAGGAAAGTTATGATATGTTGACCATAAACTGTAGAGATCCTTTAAATTTGGGATGGCTGCTACATACCTTTTTTGCATTGAGTAGCATTTACTCATATGAATAGCACTACTACCAAAAAAGGGTTGCAGACTAAGGCCCTTAGTTTTGTTTTCAGTATATTTCTTCTTGAATGTCAATGTAAAATCTCTTAGCAGCTCTACAAAACAAATCTTAATATTGTACCTTTCATAACAAAGTTTGCAGTACAGAGGCTTCCTTCTCCCACCTGATTCCCACTACTGCTGCTGTCATAAGCAATGGCTCTTTCCATGGTTTAAAGAAGAGTCAATGTCCTCATTAAGTACTTCAAGGATTCCCTCCCAGGCCCCCCCTCCCCCACACACACACATTGAAATATTTTTTTCAAAACAACTTCATATGGCCATTATAGCTGCCCTGAGATACATATAATATCAGGAGCACCTTGGGAAACAAAGCTATTTTGGTTATTTTGGTGAGTTGACACGTTAAAATGAGTGTACAGGTTGTACCTCCCTAATCTGGGATTCTCTGGGCTGGACCATGGATGTTCCTGGTCCAACAAACTCAGGAACAGGAAGATCTGGTGATGGGTCAGGAGTGTGGTAGTGGGGTCAGCGACTTAGCTGGGAATCCCATGTCAGGGCAGGTGGGAAGTGCGACAGGGAGTTCTGGCCCCAGTGATGAGGGAGCTCTGGCCCCTGCTGCAGAGCTTTGGCCGTGGCCCCAATCTCAGAGCTCTGGTCCCAGCCACGGAGCCAGGTGGCTGTGGGGCTCCAGCCCTGGCTGTGGAGCTCCAGCTTTGGCACTCTGACCCTGGAAGCAACTGAGCCAGGGACAGCTAGAGAACCCCAGGGGGAGGGGTAGTAACAGGGCTAGCTAGAGCCCTAGCCCAGTGGGCAACAGGGTAGTACAAGGCATTAGGGGAGAGACCTGGGCCGGCAAATCCCCTTGTTCAGGACCAGTCAGGCCCCGAGGGTGCTGGACTAGAGAGGTCCAACCTTTATTTTAATTTACTACATTGCATTCCTTCCACTCCCCTTCCCTTACATTCTGATTTGATTTCAGTATTCAATATTCTCAGGAACTACTTGTGTTAGAGCTTAGTGCTTGAAATATATAACATTTGGAAACAGGGAGAGAGAGCTTTCATAGGGGATAAGACTTTGATTCAAGCTGTAACAATTCTCCAGATAGCAGTCAGTAAACTAAGGTTAAAATTGAACTGAGGAGGAAAAGGCAAGAGGGCAATGAGAATTATGTGCTTTTAAGGCCTGATATCTTACTAACAACCAGAGTTACAAAATACTGCTGTACAGTATTGGGCAGCTGGGATTTCTGTGTTTTCAATAGGGTATAGAATGACAGATGCAACAGAATAATGGAATATTCAAAAGCTATTGTACAGAGATGTAACAGATGCCATGGATTCACAGAATATTCAAGGACAATTGTATTAATGTCATAAATATTGTGTGTATCTGTACAAGCTTAATAACAATTGTGTTTCTAGTTAAATGGGCCAGATAAACAATGCTTTCTGCTGGAACTTAAGTTATTGGGGTGTCATTAATGCAAATTCTCAATGCTGAAACAATGCTGCTAACAAGCCTGGACCCCCTTCATGAGGAGCAAGCCCACAGACTGGTTAAACAGGGTTCAAGAAGCCTAAGAAGGCCAAGATGTTGATAGTATATGCCAATACTAGCTCTGATCAGGGAGTCAGATGGTTGCTTTAAGAAGTCCTTTATGTCTATAGCACCTGCAACTAATTTAAGAAAATCTACCAGATTTTCCATCTGGAACGTACTAAACCTAAATGAGGTCAACTACTAGGTTTCATTATTCTGAGTGTTGAAAAGACATAACATTGTAGTTGCTGGGGTAACAGTCGAGACTCACAAAAAAATCTTCATCCTTCTTTGAGGGATTCAGTATTCCTCCTGCTATGGAGAAACCGGCAGCATAAGCAGGGTAGTATTCGTCCTCCATCCACCCTTTAATAAATCACTCACAATGTGGCATTATTTCTACTGACTGCTATATGCCAGTTTGAGTCATCACCATAAGCAGCTGTCCATCATTGTAGCCTACTCCCCCACCGAGGGTGCTGCAGACACTAATAAAAATTAATTCTATCAGCAGCTTGCAGCAGTGAAGCAATCTGTTCAGTGGCATGACTAACTTATAGATGGTCATGTCAATGCCACACCAAGTTGTCCCAGAAATGGCTTTGAGAATACTGTCAGATCATTCTGCTCTACAACAATAAATGACACCTCTATGAGATTTCTCTTCTTCTGTGCTTCATATCATATTACTGTCATTGCCTGTTGATTCATGTGTTTTAATATTCAATGGAAAACCTGGATTTCCAAGGAAGGAGTTGGTTCATATATTGATCCAGAATTGGAAAATCATATCAAGTCTACGCAGGTGCAAAAGACTCACCAAACACTGGCTAGTGTCTCCTTGTTGCTAAAATGGTAATTACCTCCAGTGTCAGCACAGGAGTGAATCTATTATGGCACAATGTATCTGTGACAATTCAGCCCTTGCTAAAAAGTCCTCATTATAGTGCATAGATGCACATGAAACTCTCACAGATGATGTAGATTTACCTTGGACTGACATAAGTACAATTGTCAAAGAAGTCTTAGCTGCTACTCCTATACCAGAATGCTAAAAGCAAAATCTTTGGCTATTTGTTGAGACATTTCAAATCCTTCAAAATAAATTTCAAGCCAGGCAGTGACAAGATGCTGTAGAATATAAAAATTTATAAAGTATTTTTCCAGCAAGAGAAAAAAATTGATCATGAAGCTAATGTTGGGAACTTAGAAAAAAGAGATAGAAGAGAGAATAAGATTGAATCATCTACGACCCGCATTTAAAGATCTTCAAGCATGTTCATCCAAAACTGGACAGTGCATGCTGATAAATCTGGAAAGAATACTATAAGACTCAGTCAGCTCTAGATATGGGGGCTTTGTCTCCTGGCTAGCTCTAGTGACTAATGATATTAGCTCTGGAGGACCTCTGTTCAGTCCCTTAAGATCATAAAATGATAGTTATTGTACATGTAGAATCTCATGGTCCACCCACTCCAGGTAAGAAAAGACGAACTTCTGTTTCCATCATATATCACTCACATGAAATCCTGCTCTTTTTTTACCCCTGTTAAAGAACCAGTATTGGTTATATCATCTACCATCCTTCCTGTCTTCTAATTTCAGGAGCCATCTTTACGATGTTGATCAAGTTTTCCAGTGATGGCTGAACATCTTGCAGATTTGGACACAGAGTTAGTGTTCATGTAACATAGACTTGGTTATCAATCAAACTCAAACCCTGAAGCTTTCTTTTTGAAAGTACGTGCTGGGAATAAATAAGAAGGCTAGAAGTGACATTTTGGTCTTGGGGTCACCTTCATTCTGTGGGAATATATAATATATTTTTCTCTTTTTGCCTAAAGAAAAGTTTAGGAATAAAAAGGACAAAAGCAACATTTTCATGTACACTGATATATGTATAGGAATGGCGTCTCTTGATATGCAGTGGACACTAGTACTGCCTAGGGCCAAGGGTAAATCTGGAATTCATTTAAATTGGGTTCTTTGCATGAATTTCTGGGCAGTTCTCTCTTTTCTTGTCACTTTCCTAATATTATTCATCTGAAAAAGTAACATTTAAAAAATCAGATTTGAATTTTCTTCTGGAATGAATGCTGGGTATAATTGGATGCAGCTGTATTCCATGCCTATCCTTTTCACCCCTCTCCATTGTCATAGTTTGTTTGTATTCATATAAACATACAAGTATCTACTCCCATGCCAGAAATCATGTGTTGAGGAAAAGCAATCTCCTCTGAATTTAAGCAAAAAATATTTATGGTCATTTTTACCATTTATTGCACTGATCTTGAGTGTCCAAAATTGCTCAGCATATCTTGGTAGGATTCATTTACAAAAAAAAAAACCCTACAGAATCTAAATCAATAAAAGCAAGGCATTATGTGAATAGATGAAATAAATGGACAAATTATCTTGGTCCATCTTCTGCTTTCAGATACATTTTTGAGAGAGGTACAGAGCTTTAACTTTTATGACAAAGCACAAATTTAGCATTTCTACCAAGGTTTTGTGTTTGTTATGTAATCCCTAGAAGAAAATAGTATTTTAATAACCAAAACAGTTTAATTTAATGTGGTTTCTTTTCTTCTACAGCTGAAACTAGTACTGTCATAGTATAATGAATTGTTGCTCCAGAAGGACTTCGTTGTAAGAAATCTATACAGGGAAGTACTCAGGAAAATCTTTCTGTAGTTCCAATGAAGCCTTTGAAATCAAATCCTAGGAAATAAAATCCCTAATGGGCTACAGAATATCTTCTGGAGACAAAGTAGATTTAAGCTCATGTTCCAGTAAGCTTTTGGATGAACAGACAAGCAATTTGGCCTGTTACAAGATCTCACTGTATTATTTGGGATGTCTGCTAAATGATGACAATTTTCTAAGATGATATTCAGCGTGAATCATTGACATAGCTTCACTGTTTGCCAACAAGCTGCCTCAAACCTGATAAGTTTGAGATTTTAAAATATTTGAACTGCAAACATCCCCCGAGAATCTAATGTTTACTCCACTCACACCACTACTTCTGGCATTAGCAGCCCTAGTTCTCACTTTCCAGTATAAATATAAAAAACATACCTGTGGCAGTGTCAGCCGACGGTCAGGGCAGGGTGTGTCCTATACCTGTCCCTTATGACCGGCTGAAGTTCTTTTAAATTGTGCTTGGTTTTGTTACAGCAACTGAAGGAGTCAGGTTAAAGCTTAAACAGTTACAGGTTTATTAAAGAAGCTTATAAATCATAAGGTTACAATGGCTATTGCTCTATTTCTTAAATGCTAGCAAATACAGGCAGTCCCCGACTTACGCGGATCCGACTTATGTCGGATCCGCACTTACGAACGGGGCTTTTCTCGCCCCCGGAGCTCACGGGCGGCGGGTCGCCACCCGTGTCCTCCGGGCGAGAAAAGCTTCTCCCGGTCTCCCTGGTCTGCTAGGGGGGTCCAGCAAAGCCGCTGGACCCCCCCAGCAGACTAGGGACACCCGAGCAAAGCCGCCGCCTGGGCGGCTTTGCTCCTGTCCCCCTGGTCTGCTGGGGGGGTCCAGCAGCTTTGCTGGACCCCCCCAGCAGACCGGGGAGACAGGAGCAAAGCCACATGGGCGGCGGGGTCCCTCCGCCTGTGTGGCTTTGCTCGGGTCTCCCTGGTCTGCTGGGGGGGGAGGGGGCACAGCTAGTGCGCCCCCTCCCAGCAGACCAGGCTTTTGTTGCGGGACGCCTCGGGTAGAGCAGCTGGGGTGCTGCCGGGTTGGTCCTGTGGGAACCTACCGGGCAGCGCCCCAGCTGTTCTGTCCCAGGCTCCAGATTCAGCAGCTGTTGAAACTGATCAGGCTGATTCCAGAAAGCTGGGGGCAGAGCAACTCTGCCTCCGGCTTCCTGTAGTCAGCCCCAGGTCAGTTTCAGTGGCAGCAGCTGAATCTGGAGCCAGTTCCGACTTACATACAAATTCAACTTAAGAACAAACCTATCGTCCCTATCTTGTACGTAACCCGGGGACTGCCTGTTTATAGAGAGAGATCTTAAAAATGGTTACAGGAAAAAGGTAAAGATAGAAAATAGAAATAATGGTACCAAGTGACAGCTTAATCTTTAAAGAGCTCTAACACTATGTATATATATACTTAAGCAAAGGACTACATCCAGGTACAATTTTTACCCCTTTCTGTGCCTCTCAACTCCAGCGTGTCAGGCCAGGGCCGGTCTCTCAATTCCTAGGAAAGACGAATACGAGGTGAACCCTGTTGAACCTCGGGAGGTCAAACACCTAACCCGAGCAGCAGATAGATGGTAGATTGACACTCAGAGTAAATGTGCTGCTGGACCCATCTTTATACCCCTAGGGGCCCGTATCCTCTTTCTTATCTAAGAGGCCAAATTGTACTGGTCCATTT
The DNA here is from genome assembly GCF_052426305.1 of Pelodiscus sinensis. Lineage (NCBI taxonomy): Eukaryota > Metazoa > Chordata > Testudines > Trionychidae > Pelodiscus > Pelodiscus sinensis. The sequence continues at coordinate 94,347,098 of NC_143053.1, forward strand.
TGTGGCGCCAGTTCTTACAAGCAAGTTTCAAATTAATTTCCACTTGCAAGAGAGATAACTAAATTGTGAGTACTAGACATTTTTTTTACTGGGCGAGAGATTCCTCCCCCCGTGGACGGCTGTGTGTTCGTATCAATATGGGTTTGAGTCAAGGGCACTCCTTGGCAGCCTCTTGGTCAGCAATTGGCGAATCTCTGTTTACAGCCATTCACGGTCACAGCAGCCTGCATATCCAGGCAAGCAAAAATGGATGTTACAACGGGGGGGGGGGGGGGTGCTTCCTGTCTGGCTACAGACAGTAGTGGTGATGTTTCCTATCCCGACAGTCAGAAGTGCCTTTCTCAGAAATATAAAGATCTCTTTGGTCATCAGCAAAACAAACCAGCCTTAGGCAATCTAAGGTTCATGTCTGTCTGACAATGTGAAATTAGATGATAATACACAAGACACATATTGTGCTGTGTGTGTGACAAGCTGTAAATTATCTTGTTTGAAGGCATCTGAGATATTGGCAATTATGCATTGGATATTCCTTTGTTCTCTGGAGTATATCCCTCCATACCTTCAACTCCCTGAAGGGTCCACCTACCACATGGTCCAACTCTTAAACTGGATCACTGAACTGTTTCCCAACCATATTAATTCAACAGGCCCAATTGAGTTTGGGACCTGTAAACCTTTCCTTTGAAGTTTGTAACCAGTAAGCTTATTAATGTAACACAGAACTAGATTATTAAAAACAAAGCATTTTTATTGTTTCACCCAATAGTATAAAGAGCATTGGTACAAAACAAAAAAGACCTAAATGCATATTTCACTTTACCTGCACATTAGTCTTTCCTGACAATCTTCAATGAGCTCCATTCAGTCCAGCTACCTCTATGTCTAGTCTGGATGAAGCAGATGCTTGCTGCAGAAGTGTGTCAGCCTCCGTCTGCTTACGGGCCTTTCTCTTTCCCTGTTCCGCATCCTCTTACCTAGGCTGGCATCTTTAAAGTTGTATAACCTTGAATCCTGGGAAGAGTAATCTTTGCTAACCTCTTGTGTGCCACACAGGGGATTATTTTCCCCTTAAAAGGTTCCCCAAGGATCATTGGTATTCCTTACTATAGCACCTTATCTTTGCCTTTTTTCTTGGTTTCCTTCTTACAGCCTGCTTTGATTTTACTTTATGCATTCAGGCCAGTTACTAACACGTAGAGAAAGAAAGGTGATATCACTTTTTATTATTCACAACAAAGTAAGAGGAAGTGTATAATCCCACATGACAAGAAAATCTAATACTGGTACAGAGCTTTTAGTATTGGAACTGCACACGTCACCTAAGTGAGTGTCTCCCATTATAACTTGGATTAAGAGGATTAGGTGGAAATATGGGAATCTATCAGTATAATGTATTAAGTCTATGTCAGAACATGTACACTCTGTATTTTACCACACCAAAAACTCATTTTGAGTCTGAGGTCTAATTGCCTTCTCTCTGGTCTCTTTAGCTCCATGTTGGGCTGAAATTTCAAGGGGGTAGTGATACAAGGCTAACAATGGAGGCTCACAAAATTAGGATAATCCTCTGTTGAAATAGAAACACCATAGACTACAAACTACTCTCAACCTGAAGAAATGGTTTGTCAGGGAAGACAATGAGGTCACCTGTTGGGAATGAAGAGACACCTGGCAAAAAAGTGTGGAAGGTTATAAAAGTACATGAGCTGGTTTCTTTGCTCTCTTCAGCCATTTTGACCAGCTCAAGATGAAAGAAGCTGTTGCTGAAGTCTGACAAGGCAGAGGTAACCCTGCTTACCTGAGCTCAGGTGGTCTCCTAAGGACAAAGGAAGAGGGTGCCGGTCAGGTAAGCATGTACAATTTATTATTTTTCTATAGTTCTGTGTTTTCTTGTGAGATTAAGATAAGAGCAATAATGTGCAAAGTGTCCTGTGTTTTTTGCTACACCTATCTACCTTGAAGAGGTAAGCCAGAAGGCTCACATTTGTAGTTGAATTTTAGGTCTAGGGTGTGTTTAAGCATCAGGGGCATCTGAGGAATCAGTTCCAGAGAGTGGGCAGAAGGATCATGAAGACCAAACTCTCAGAACAGGGTGCTAGAGAGAGGACTTGCAACTTGAGTTGCAAGGAACCTATGACTGTATGGATCAGGCCTTGAGACCCTCTGCCAGAGGCTCTGTAATCCTGCCACACTCCACACCAGAGAAACAGTAGAGATGTCCTTCAAGGAGACAAGAATGGCTATAAAGGAAGCTTGCCAAGCAGCATTGGTGGCTATTCTGGATGTTGCTGGGGTGGGCATATTCACCTGAAGGAGGCCAGGCACAAGGTCTGTAGGCCAGTGCCAAGGCTGAGATGTTGCTATGCCTGTGGGTGGGAGAGACACTGGATGACGGATGGGGCAAAGTGGCTCCACCCAAACAAAGAAAAAGATGGCTAGCACTTCCAGTGAGGGTAATAGGGGAGCCCAGGCACATGAAGAGGGAGAGGCCTAATAGGATTGATTAGAGCCAGATGGGATATGTAAAGAGGGAATGCCCTAATGGGACCAATGAGGCCCAGGCTAGACCTGAGAGAAGGGCTAAGCCAAATGTTGACTGTGGGAGGACTGTGGCCAGTGGAAGGCATGAAGGATGCTTCTACTGCCTCACTAAGGGCCATATAAAGAGGCTGTGGTGGGGTATCGGGGTTCCCCTCCCCCAATTCTGCAGCCCCATAGCAGCAAGAACAGGCTCTGCTAGCCAGTAGAATAGAGAGGGTTTATTGCTTCTCCAGGACACAGCACAGCATATACATGATGTGGCTACAGGAGTCAGGGCTCAGACCCCTTGAGATGGGGTGCCTGGGCCCCTAGACTCCCAGCTCCTTAGTCTGTCTCCTTCATGGTTCCAGCCAAAGACCAGCCCTCCTCCAACACTCACTTTTTTTGTTTTGTCCCTTCCCTTAACCTGTAGGACAGGTTCGGTCACTGTCACGGGGTCTCAAGGCACCCCCCCCCCCCACTGGGCAGAGCTTACAGACAGAGGCTAGTAGGGATCGTCCACAGCCCAAGCATAGCCACCAGCAAGGTACTGACACTACATCACAGAGGCATTGCCCCTAGAGACAGGAGAGGGGGATGCCACAGGGATGGGTTCAGCCTGAGTTTACCCCGAAAGAGGGGGTGATAAGGACTGGGCAGAGAGAGGCCACGCTACAGGAAAGCCCCAGATAAATAAGGGAACCTAGTTGGGAGACAAGAGGCCTACAACAGGAACCCAGACAGAGGGAATCCACCCACGAACAGAGAGTGCTACAATGGGGATCTAGATTGTAAAGGAAGCCTACCTATGAGCCAAGAAGGCTACAGCAGAGACCTAAACAGAAACCTGGGCTCAGCAGGATATCAGAGGGACCCAGACAGAAGTCAAGGTTCAGCATTATACAGAAAGAACCAACCCAGGAGCTGAGGGGGCTACAGTGGGAACCCATGCAGAAATGGGAACCAACTCAGGAGCTGAAAGCTACAGTGATATTCCAGACAAGTTGGAGCTTAGACTAGAAATTATAAAGTTAGAGTGAGTGAGAGATTACCAAATCTCTGCAGGCAGAGAGGCCTGGCAGAGAAACTCTGGGAAACTGGGGCAAAAATTATTAAAACTCTCTGGGTGAAGTGGACCAGGAGAGAGAACCCTGATGAACACAGGAAGTTGGTTGATGTTGTTTTGGGTAGTCTCCCCCAACCTGCTTCTCTGAGAAAGGAGGAATGTGATGGGATGGACCAGGCTCTGAGGCCCCCTGCTGGAGCCCTTGTTGTTCTGCCAAACCCTGCTCAATGGAGCAGTAGAGGAAGCTAGAGTGGCTATGAAGGAAACAGATAATCAGCGGCCAAGAAAGCCCTATAAAAGGAGTTGGGAACAGGACAGCAGACAGTTCCTCTGGAGATTTCAAGGTGTGCAGACTAAGAGAGAAGTTTGGATTCTGATGGGACACTGAGATAAAGCTCTGAGGTAAGGGCAAAGGCCACCACTGCCTATCAAAGTGGGGAACAGACTTGGAGGGACACCATAGAGGGCAACGGAAGAGGGTTGTTTGATTTGCACACAAGGGCTGTGTCTACACTGGCATGATTTTGCACAAATACTTTTAACACAAGAGTTTTTGCGTTAAAAGTATTTGCGCAAGAGAGCGTCTATACTGGTCCGGGACTCATCATAAGAACAGTGCACATTTGCGCAAAAGCGCGTCTACATTGGCAGGACGCTTTTGTGCAAAAGCAGAAGTCCGGAACCATTTTGAAGAGGGCAAAAGGGCACCAGTCCTTTCCGGGGGCGGGGCTGGAGCTCCTTTGAGACACGTGCTTAAAGGGACACCCCCCCACCCCCGACAGCCGTTTCTCTCCTGCTGCGTGCTATAGGACCTCTTGCAGGGACTGACAGCCATAGCAGTTCTATTTGTGGTTGCCCTCTGCCTTTTTGGACACCGCTGCCTTGTGCCTTTAGTACCTTTGTCTGATTTTTGTAGCTCAGCTTGTTTCTTGTGCCATGGAGCCAGGGGTGGCCATGTGCCTGCTCTGGCCCCTTCCGGCCATTTTGGAGTGCCTGCAGCTGCTGCTCCAGGCTGCTGCACTCTTCGTCCAGGAGAGGCTACTGTGGAGACTGGACACCAGTACCATTGTTTGCTCACCCGTCTGGAGATGGGTGAGCAGAATGTCCCAGAGGTAGTGGCCGCGTGCTGCGTGCTCCACAATCTCGTGGAGCAGAGGGGGGAGGCCTTCCTCCCGGCATGGATGGCAGGTGAGGGCCAGGCCTACAAACAGTCCCGCACAGCTGCCATCCGCAAGGCACACCATGATGGGGTAAGCATCCGGGAGGCCCCGACGGACATGTTTTCCCAGGCCCCATAGTAGGGTCACCTCTGCCTCCCATCACCTACCCTTCCCTCCTCCCCTCCACTTATCTCCCAATAAACAACAACACAGGTTTTTGTGGAACACAATGTTTGAACTTTTTACAATGGGGAGGGGTGTGGCTCTCAACTGGGAGGGGGAGCTACTGCTGGGAGGGGTGGTCCCTGCGACTGCTTCTGCGGGAGCAGACCTGCATATGGGGGTGAGGCCGCATCGGGGCAGGCAGCATGGGGAGGAGGGCAGGAGGGGCAGGAGCAGGAGGGGCCATTGCAGGAGCAGGAGGCATTACTATGGAAGGAATGGCAGGTGCATGGGGCAAGGCCATGCCATAATGTATGGCATGGACAATGTGCGCTGTGAGGGTGGAAATGGCATCTGCCATGTGCACGCACTGGGCCTGCAGGTCCACCTCCACCCGGCGCGTGATGGCTGCCTCCACCCATTCGATGGCCTGCACGTGGTGCCGAAGGAGCTGGTCCCACTGCCGGACCCACCGCCTTGGTGGTTGGGTGGCTGGGGGTGCTGCCGCTGCCACAGCACTGAGGGTCCCCCGCTTCTGCTTGGTCCCACTGCAGGGAACAGAAGAAAGGATAGGTCACTTAGGCAGCCCAGCCGCTTTTGGGCAAAATCTTGCCAATGTAGACACAGCCAAGGTGTGTGAGACTTGTCCAGAAGGCTGAATTTTGAAAGAGCTTTGAACAGGGAGAGAATCCATGCATACACACTCAGCCAGAGGAGACACGTATAAGAGGTGAGTGTTGCTCTGTTACCAGACCCAAGATTTGGGCAGTGACCTGCTATGTAGGAGACCCAGTCTCTGCTCCAAATCAGGCAAAACCAGGACCTGAACTTGGTCTCCAACCAGCCAGAAGCCAAGCCATCAGGCTGTAAACTGAGGGAGTCTCTTTCTTCATTTTGTGAAAGCTTTCAAAAGTGTTTGCAAGATTAATCATGATGTGATGACAAACAGATAAAAGTACTCAGTGGATCAACAGCAGCTATAGTAGAAATCAGTGGTGCACAGAAAGCAACTCTCACATTTCACACAGTCTTGGATTTAAAGCTATTTCCAATATATTAACACTTTTCAGCCTCTTTCTAGCTCTAGCTATTAATTTTTAAAGCATGCCTTATTTCAATAATTTTTACACCTCAGAATAAAATTATTTCAGAGAGTTTAAAAACTTGATCTCAGGGATTGTACTAGATAATTTGTAGCTGAAATACCCAGTATATGTTCCTCCTTAGATATTAAATGGGTTCTGATATTAAAAGTAATAATATGTAGGAACACTCACATGTTAGATCAAGTCCTAACATGAATCATCTTCTGAAATGGTCAGCAAACACCTCCAGAATTCCCAAGTACATTAGGTTACTTCCAATGTTAATAATATTACCATGTGGCATGACCCATAACTATGTATATATAAATGGTTTGATGTTTTTTCTAACAGCATGCTTCAGTTCTAGTTACCCTAAAGAAGATAAGTGAAAAACAAAAGGCAAACAAAATGTGAGTGATTATATTTTCCATCAGAATTTTATGGCACTGTAATTTTTGAAGGGTTGTCATTGTTTAAAATACCTTGTTTTGCTCATTAGATTTGGGGGTATTTTCTTTTTAACCTTCATACTGATAGATTTAACACACTTTAAAACTTGATAAAGACCTTCCTTTCCTCTTCCTTTCACTAACCTATATCTATAATAGGTCCAAAATCCCCAAAGTAAAAATACAGCCGCAACAAATCCAAATAATTATTCTATCTATGGTTTGTTCTTCACCTTTGTCCACTTTGATTATTTGATTAGTACAGTCAGTAATTAAGAAATAACTAAAAAGGACAAAACTGTTGTGTTCCCCATTCCTGCTGGTATTAAAATTTTATGAAGCTTTTGTGGCCCATTTCAGATCTGACCTCCAATGGAAGCAACAGAGGACAACTTGTGATTTCTTTGGCTTAATTGGTTCCTTAAGGAGAAGGCGCAGAATCTCTCTACTATCACCAGTGAAATTACGAACTGCAAATATAGTTGCACTCGGTAACTATTTTTTTTTGTAGTTTAATTATCAGTAAAATAACATAACTAATTCTACTGAAGAATACCCATTAATCCTGTTAGTTATGTTGAGCCATACAAGCTTTGTTCATAGAGTTTATAGAGCTGATTCCTGCATTTTGCAATATAAGAGCAGCTCCCATTTTGCAATATAAGAGCACTCGGTAACTTTTTTTTTTTGTAGTTTAATTATCAGTAAAATAACCTAATTCTACTGAAGAATACCCATTAATCCTGTTAGTTATGTTGAGCCATACAAGCTTTGTTCATAGAGTTTATAGAGCTGATTCCTGCATTTTGCAATATAAGAGCAGCTCCCATTGCTTTCAGTGGAAGTTGTGCATCCATGCATGTGAGAACAAAATCTGTTGGGACATAATAGTCACAAGGGTGTATCTACACTAGGAAAATGAATACTCTGATTTTCATTAATAGTGTATTTACCCCATGGCAAGCAACTGTATGCTGTAGAAAAGGCTCAGGATTTCATAGCATTGTGCGACTGATATCTGTGTTCATCATTGGTAACACTGGGGAAGATGCACCATTACCCCAAAAATGGGTATTCACATTTACAGTGCAGACAAAGCCAACAAGCTAGAGAGGCTTAAGAAAATTGTACTACAATACACTGTATCAGTAAATGTGTCTTTTTTCTGTTCTGGAAAACATGATATTGCCTTGAATGGTCATTTCCTAAACTAAATTATTCTTTCCATGGTCAAAGACATCATGTAAACACCAGCAACAAAAGATGGGCAGGTATCTCAACTGCCTCTGACGGCATAAGATCTCATTCTAATCCAATGTAAACAAGTTTAATCAATTGCTTTGATACAGTGATTACAACTTCCTATATAGATTCAATTTAAAAAATACAACGACATAGCCTATTGCCATACATTCCATTGATAATGCTATTTCCAGGGTTGCATCAGGTAGCACTTAGTCAGCCAAGCAATGTCCACATTCAAATACAGACATAGTCCCTGCTCTAGGCAGCATAAGCAGAATAAATTACTGCACAAGCCTTGTACAGCCCTAGGACACAGCTTCAAAGCTCATCAACTATATATAGTTATAAAGCCACCCAATAAGAAAACAGCTTTTTCATCTCCAGTTTAAAGATTAAAGGAGTCAGGTTTTATTCCAGTTTTTTCCATTACAGGCAGAAGAATATACAAAAGCACCAGTTTAACTTGATACTTCTGAAAGCCCATTTTAAAGTCCAGATTTGGGTTATGTGGAGACTGAACTCAAGAAAATATACTCAGACATCATATTCTCTTACAGCTCAGTTAAAAACAATAATAAAGTGCTATAACTTTGCTTAAAATTACTTGAAGTGTGAATAGACTGAAGCTTTGGTTTTCTTTTCTGTACCTCAAATAGCAAGGCAAAGAGAAAACAAATTAAATGAATGTTCTTTTGAGGGTCAAATCTTCCTGCAAGTGCATGGCGTAAGTAGCTGGAATGTGGTCTGGAAAAAAGTTAGAGGCGAAAGAGAAGGGAGGAACCCTTCCTTACAGATTAGAATTGCTGCAGAACTGTTGGTGGAAGCTGCTTCAGCCCCTTCACTTCTAACATGATCTCCGTGCCCTCTCTCCTCCCCCCATGCAGGGCCTCCAACTGGAGGAACTGCACAAAAGGTGATCCTTTGGCTCCACTTCTACCGGCTCATAGTCAGCCAGAGAGCCTCTCCACACATCAGCAATCCATCACTGCAAGGCAGGAGAGCGAAGAAAGCATTTTCCATGATGTACAGCCCCCTCCTTGGTAACAGTTTCACTGAGGAGACCATCTATGCCAAGAAAGTGGAGGCAGAATTTGTCCCATTCTAGATGAGCCTTTGATTAAAACATTTTCAAATTCATTAAAGGCTTTTAAAAATCATTCTCTTTGTAAAATGCAGCTCTTCACTTTTCAGATCAGGAAACGAACAGGTTCCACCTGGCATGTGGGTAATCACAACCATGTAACTAAAAACGTACGCAGTTAAATCCTCCTTCCTCCAATCCTTTTTATCCTGTTAACACTTCAAGGCTTGTGTCTATATAGCAGTAGTCACAAGAGTCAATAGATATTGACTGCCTGTCTTGTAATGTCTTTTGTCATCTGGCTCAGAACATGACCCTGGGATCACGCCTCACATCAGTATTTCCTGCACTCAAGAATCAGACTCCTATGAGTGCAAGGTAAAAATGTGAAATTGAGGAGACAAAAGAGCAGATCCCCAGAAAATATAAATCAGAATAGTTCCATTGACTTCAACAGATCCATCTCACTTTACACCAGCTCAGAATCTGGTCCCAAGAGTCAGAGGAAACTATCTCCCATATTAATGAGGTTTTTTGTGAAGCCATCAAGTTACTCCAGTCCGCTGACAGACAGAGAGCTAGCTGCCTCATTAGTGTAACAGAAATGACTCTGAAATCCGTCTCCTAAAATAATCCTATTCTTTCTGTACATATCCATGTTTTACCTGGTACTATTGATTTAGGGTACATCTAGACTACATGCCTCTGGCTACCCGGCATAGGAAAATGAAGCGGCGATTTAAATAATCGCCGCTTCATTTAAATTTAAATGGCTACCGCGCTGAGCCGATCAGCTGTTTGTCGGCTCAGCGCAGTAGTCTAGACGCTCCGCGGTCGACTTCAAAGGCATTTGTCGACCTCCCAGGTAAACCTCATCACAGAAGGTATACCTTGGAGGTCGACAAATGCCTTTGATGTCAACCACGGAGCGTCCAGACTACCGCACTGAGCCGACAAATGAAGATTGGCTCAGCGCGGCAGCCATTTAAATTGAAATGAAGCAGCAATTATTTAAATCGCCGCTTCGTTTCCCTATGCCGGGTGGCCTAATCTACATGCCTCTGTTGCCAGAGGCATGTAGTCTAGACGTACCCTTAGAGAATAGATGCATAGAAGACTTGAGACTGAATTTTGCTCAGAGAAGCATATCTTGTATGTAATTGTACTTGTGCCAACATCAGCTCTTGCTCCTATTTGCACTGAAATGCAACTGTCATTCACTCTTTGCCACTTACTACAGGATCAAGTCCTTAAGAAAATGAAAATCTCAACAGCAGTAATGGCTAATTGTGGAATGTATCATCAATTTATCAGTTTTGAAAATGCTACATTTAACAGAGAGAGAAAAAAGAATAAGGATCTTATGGAGTATGTCATATTAATTCTCTTTCTGATTAAAATTAATGAAATGCATATCTCCATCAACAGATGGATATTAGTGTCCTACTTCGGTACTAATACAATTTCATCTTTCCAAACTGTTATTCATTCAGAAGTCAACTGAAATGGAAAGGATTTTTAACCAACTTTTTGCCCTTTCTTCTATCCCCCAAGGAGACCTTGATTTAGCTGGCTATGTTACACACAACTTGTATCTCTTACAATTACAGAATTTCAACAGCAGCAAATAGCTTATATCTTTCAGTATGATTTTAGAAACACAACAAAAGGAACACAGAATTCAAATTAATATATTCTTCAAATTCTACCATTTTATAGTTCAGGTGAAAAGACTATAGCTGAAAATCCAAATTCAGAAAAGCTCTTGAGTACACAGTTAAAAGTAAATACATTATTAAGGGCTTTGCTATATAAGAACTTAAAAGCCCTGATTTTCTTTGGTTTATACATAAACAATACCTACGCATACATGTGCATATTAAGACAGTATCAGGTCACAATCTCTGTGTCTGCAATTGGAAGTCCTGGCCACCTAATTTACTGAAGCTTCACATCTCTTCAAACACATTTGAATATGGCCAGACATAATAGTCAAACAATGCCTCAAATACACATCACAGAGCACCTTTGTCACCCATTGTGTTAAAAATGTTGTCAAAGGTTATGACAAGACAAATGTGTCAACAATTCATTGTGTTAAGTTTAATTGGGTGAGTTGCAGTTTGATCTGAATAATACCATGAAAGCCATCATGACTTAAATAGCTTGCAGAACAAGATTTTTCTGTGCTACATTTTGAGTGAAATATATGACCAACTGGCAATTTTTTCTTTGAAAATGTTTTCCTTATTAGACCCATCAGAACCATTATTACAGTTGAGATTAACACATTATTACAGCATACTTCCTTACTACCTACTTTTAAGCTGAATTGTTCATCTTGATTCATGACATTCCTGTTGTGAGTTATGCATATAAATCTCCACAAGATTTTTCACTAGGAAAGGACAAAGCACACACACACACACACACACACACACACACACACACACACACACACACACACACACACACAAAGGACTATTAGAAGTGGATGCCTTTAGCTCAGGGGAGTGGAGGGGACAACATAATTGCTCATCCCTGGGTAAAGAGGGGGGGCTCTGCACTCCCGGAAAGTTCATGGCCTCAGGTGGAAGGGGCGGGGTAGGACTCTCAGTGCTACGCAGACCATTTTAGGCTCTTCCCCAGCCTTTAGAGCCACCTGGAGCACACCTCCAGGGACTCTGGAAGTGATTTAAAGGGTCAAGGGCTCTGGGTGCTGCTGCTGCTACAGTATAAGGTTTGAGGCCTATGACTTTTAGAACAGATATGTGGCCTATGTGTAGAATTGGGGGGTATAGTGAGTCAAAGGGGGAAGCTGGAGGTAGGCATGAGGTGTGAAAAGGGGTCGGAAAAATAGCCATAGAACATGTTGGTTGTCTGAGATAATGGCACAGCACTCCTTTTTCACTTGGAAGAATACAAAATATTTACTATCCCTGTTGCTTGTGTTTTGATATCTTCTGGTATTATGCCATGTTGCAGAAACTGGGAGAAATGGGTGGGAAAAGGATCTGGTCTGGGTAAAGATAATTGGGGTACATCTGCACTGCAATGCTATTTCAGGATATCAGAGTATCCTGTAATAGCTATCCCACATCTTCACAGCAAGCCCCTTATTTCAGGTTCACTATTCCAACGTCCCTGTAAACCTCATTCTACGAGGAGTAAGGGATGCTTTGGAATAGCGCTTTATTTTGAAATGTGGTGCTGTGTAGACAGTGCTAAATAAAATAAGCTATTTTGAAATACCATGGAAATAAGATACACAATTTATGTAGCTCAAATTGTGTACATCTAAACTTACTTTCCTTTTCAAATGAGGATATGCAAATTCCTGAGGAATTTGCATATCTTCTTCTGATCACATTTTTGAAAGAGGATCTTTTGAAAATGAAAGTAGTCTGGATGTGGGGTTTTTGGGGGAAAAAAATCCCTTTTTCGAAAAACCACGTAAACCTCCTTTTTTTAGGACGAGCAGGTTTTTTGGAAAAGATCCTCTTTTGAAAAATCTTTGTAGTTTAGACGTGCCCTTATTTTGAGTTACGGTGTAGTATAGACTCCCTTGGTGTCCCTTTTGCATTGGAGAGTTGAGGGTTTGTGATGCAGATCTGAGACTTCAGGGGCCAGGTTTCCTTCCTTGTCCATTTCACCAGTGTTAGTTAGGCATGGGGACAGGACTTCCTAGCAATTCTGGAAGTTAGGAATCATTTTCATGGTTTGCATCTTCCTTTGCATGGAAACGCCACATGTCCACTGAGAATGCAGCCAGTTTCCAGTTCCATTGCCTCACAGTTGTCTGAGCGTAATTCAGCAAATTTCTGAGGTGACAAAAATTCCAGCTAGGTCTTGAGTCTCAATGTCTGTGCAGATCTGTTTGGTCCTCTTTATAGCTGGCCAAGCCCCTCTATTCAGCAGATATAGAAGGGTGACTGACCATGAGCAGAAACATCTCTCTTGGACAAATTGATACATCTCTTTTGTGGGACTGGAAAGCTGTCTTTTATTTGTCCACAAATCCATGTATGTGGAAAGAGAGACAGGTTATGTTATTATAATGTCATTGTAAAATTGAACTTGCATTCAGTTCTGGTTTTCCAGGTATATATGCCCAACACATCCTCAGGTTTTATTTATGAGCTCAGATTCTCAACTGTATGCCATATACACAAGGTGCAGGTGCTATAATGCCAAGAGGTCATTCCACCAACCAAAAATAGCCAGTTTCCAATAGTATTTAGGCCACACCAAGGGCTGTAATAGAAGCCAGCAACATTGGTTCTGTACCAGCTAAGGTCTTTTCCTTCCCAGGAGAATACTCAGCTAAGACGACCCACTAGCTTTCAGCTCCTTTGCACTATTGGAGCAGAGCATAGCAGAGAAGATTATTTGTCTCACAAGGAGTATGCCTAAAGGAATGAGAAGGGAACCATGTTCAATACAATACAGTCTGGTGTATTACCATACAGGCAATACAAATATGTTTGGTACATTGCGATTATTAATAATCACAAGAGAGTTCAACATGTGACAGGCACTTTCTAAATATAAGAACAGCCAGTGCTCCAAACAACCAACCATCTTCATAAATAAGATATACAATGCAGGTGGAGCAGACAAGCAGCATATGTGATGTCAGACACACTTTATGCCCCTTCTCCACTACATCCACCTCCTCATTGCTTTCCTAACCTAACTTGCACCACCAGTATAGCTTCAGACCAAGAAAACTAATCAACCTGGAATAATATTATAAGCCTTTGTGTTTGTCAATATGTCTGAATGCATTCTAGTGAATTTTGTAATGTTCTAGGTCTCTCAGAGAGAAGAGAGCATGTCAGAGAAACACAGCACAGAAAGTCAACTATCTCTCTGATCTCAGAGATGACCTGTTTCATTCTTTACTGAAACTGTGGCCACTGCAGCATTGAGGACAGAAGTGGAGAAAGGTAGGAAATAAAACATTCCCAGGCAGAATTAGCTATCCTGATTAATGATCTCAAAAACCCCAAATGGGTTTTTCACAATGCCTGAGAGTCAGCCTCTTCTGAGGAAAGCAGATGGACCTAAGCAAAAATTGAATGCCATTCTGCTGTGTCTAGGATCACTGGGGGAAAGTATTAAATGATGCCAATCACTAACAGAGTAAGGATTTGGATGACATAAATATGTGCTGGAGAGATGGAGGGAAGCTGAGAATGTTTCATAGATGTCCAAATTGGCATATTTAATTTCCTCACGTGAATTTTCTTCAGAAAAGATTATCTTCAGTCTATCTAGGTCACTGCATAAGGGTATTTACTACATTTAATTTTTGTTAAATGCTAATTGGTCTATGAGGATATTCATAATCACATTTCATTTGTCAAGTGCAGCAATATAATTTATATATTAACTATGTCCTAACCAGGAAGGGGAGGTCATTTATCTTTTAACTTAATTAAAAGACAGCATGAGGTCAGTGGAATTCAGTGGTGTTGTGTAGCATATACTGACTGCATGCTTCCCATTCACTGTGAAAGCAAAGGTAAAGGATTGGCTATAAAGTACATCATATATAAGGATGCTTATTTGGCTACAGATCTTCTAAAAGATGTATGAAAATGGTTAAAACATGAAATGGTGCCCTTGGAATATGATGCTGTATTGCTAAATGTAATTAGGGCTGTTCTGAAAAGGAAGTTTAGAATCTAAATTCTACTTTTTAACAGTGGCACAAATAGTTATAAAGAAAGCACATGGACACATTATTCTTATCTGAGGGTATGTCTAGACTATATGGCTCCGAGCGACGGAGCCATGTAGATGAGTTTTACTAGACATAGGAAAATGAAGCAGCGAGTTAAATAATCGCCGCTTCATTTACATCAAAATGGCCACCGCGCTGTGCCGATCAGCTGTTTGGCAGTACAGCACGGTCGTCTGGACGCTCCACTGTCGACAACGGAAGCCTTTGTCGACCGCTCTGATAAACCTCATTCCACGAGGCATAATGGAGCGGTCAACAAAGGCTTCCGTTGTCAACCACGGAGAGTCCAGACTACTGTGCTGTGCTGCCAAACAGCTGATCGGCACAGCACAGTGGCCATTTTGATGTAAATGAAGGGGCGATTATTTAAATCACTGCTTCATTTTCCTATGTCTAGTAAACTCATCTACATGGCTCTGTCGATGGAGCCATGTAGACGAGACATACCCTAATTGTCTAGCATGTGTCCGTTTAGCAAGGCAGGGAGGCATGCTCCCAGCTGCTGTGTAGACATACCCGTAGCAGCACCATTTCAGCAAGGTGCAGTTTGGCTGTGAAGGTCCCCTTATGAATGCATGGAACATTAGCTCACTTGTCCATCCCATTGCAAGGCCAAGAGATTTAAAAATGACCAGGCAGTGGGGGGAGGGACTTAAAATGAAACCAAAAGACAGAACTAACAGGATGTGCTCAGAACACAAGCTTTATTTTATTATGGTGTCCCTTTTCCACTCTTCTCCTTGCCTCCCTACCATCCTCTTCACATGTATTTGTCTAATTTTGACCCTGAAGTTCTATGTGGAGAAATACCTGTATTTGCATAGAGCACGCTGTCTCTAAGGAGACTCCATACATGCAGCAATCATTACAGGACTCAGGACTTTGATATTGTGTGCTTCAGGGCAAGGACTTAATTTTTAAACGTGTCTTTAGAGCACCAAATATACTTACTTGGACTATATAAATACAAACAAGTTAATATTAATCTCTAAATGGGCCTGTCTTGAGCTTCCATTTAGAATAAACTTTTTTCTATTCAGATGGTAGCTCACATGATCGAATTCTCAGAAATAAGAGAAATAATGTGGGAAGGCTAGATCAAAAACAAAGGAGTAATATACAAAATGCCCATCTTGCGATAGTTGAATTGTATTATCCACCAAATATATCATTGCAAAATCAATGATACTGCCCCATAAATGCATGCGGAGCTTTAGAAATACAGACGAAGACATAGGATGAGGCTAATTCCTCTTAGGCTGATTGATTTGCTTTCTGTCCCCAAACTCTTATAATCCATCTTGGACAACAGTTCAGCAGCATGGAACAATAGATCAGGGACAGGGAGGATGTGTGTATGGGGGCATTACTGGTGAGAAGAAGAAGATACTTGGAAAATGTGGGTTAGAAGGAGAGCAAAAGATATTAGGGCAAAGAGTGTCAAAGATATGTAGAATAGTGATAGAAATGTAGCCGTGTTAGTCTGGGGTAGTTGAAGCAAAATGCAGGACAATGTAGCACTTTAAAGACTAACAAGATGGTTTATTAGATGATGAGCTTTCGTGGGCCAGACCCACTTCCTCAGATCAAAGATATGTAGGCATCTCAATGCGACTGACATCAAAGGGAGTTAGATGTCTATATATCATTAAGGACCTGGGCCTTGGGAGACAAACATAAAAAGATTGCATGATAGAAGGTGTGAGAGACTGAGAAATGTGTAAGTGAGGGAGGGGAACAGGAGGAAGGGAAAAAGAAAGCAAAATTGAAGAGGGGAAAAGTATAATCAGGGAATGTGATGGTGAGAAAATGGAACCAAATTTCATGTGGTAAAAAATAGGAAGCCAATGAAGGCATTCCAATAAGGGGATGGTGCAGATCATAGCAGCAGGATAGGAAGTTGGCTTATCAATGGCACGTTGGATACACTGAAGAGGAAAGATTCAAGAAGGTCAATTTAATAGAACTAAGAGGTAGTCAAGGCCTGTTAGCCATGGAACAACAAATATTACAGAAGAAGTGACAGGAGTTACTGAGATGGACATCAAAGGAGTTAAAAGAATCAAAGATTACAGTGAGACTGTGAGCCTAGAAATGAAGGAAAATGGAGTTGTCAGTTAGAATAGGGAGGTAGGTAATGATATCAGAATGAAAATCAGGTTTTAGAGAGAACAAATTTGAGATGGCAACAGGGGACCTGTGAAAGATCAGCAAATGCAAGAAAGTGGGCAGAGGCTGTAGGCTGAGAGCTAAATCTAGAAATCTTCCACACAGAGATGTTAGTTGAAGCCATCAAAGTGCATGAGAAAAAGAAGAGGTAGAAGAGGACAGTCCCCTGAGGGACACCACTAGAAGAGGAGGAGGAAGAGGAATTAAAATAAACCATGAAGAAATTTGTAATAAGATAGAAGAAGCAAGAGAGTGCAGAACTAAAAATCCAATAGAGGAGAGAAAGGGGAAGAAGACAGGCAAGATACTAGAGGAATAAAAATAAGAATAGAGAAGTATCCTCTTATTTTAGCAAGGAGAAAACATTTAGTGACATTGAGATTAACATTCAGTGAAGTAACAAGAATAGATGCTGACTAGAAAAATATCAGAGATGAGCTGAAGGAAAGGAAGGCAAGACAGCATAAATAGAAAATATTCTCCATGATTTTGGAGACAGAAGGGCGATAAAATAATAATTATGGAAGGAAGGTAGGATTGAGGGAAAGGTAAAGAAGGTACAGGCATATTTGAAGATTGAAGGAAAGATGGTAGAATTGGAAGTGATGCTAGAAATAAGGGAGGGAATTTAGGAAGGAGTAGTGGTTAACCAAAGTTATGAAGAGATGAACTGTGGCGTGATCATACAGAACTTATATTTCACAATATTCAGAGAAGTTAGAAAAAAACCATAAAATCTTGTGTCAGAAGTTAACAATCTAGCACAGCTTTAGTTCTGAGAATACCGAATGATGATACTCACAAATCATCACACAGAAAGAGACAAAGCAGGCTTCTCTGTAAAACTGAGATCGTCTCACCCCACTTTAATTCAGGCTCACTGTCTCAGAATGATTCTGATCACACACTTTCTTTCAGAATTCTCTATCCTATCCCTATCCAGGAAACCCCTCAGAAGTTAGAGTGACAGTCTGTAATTCCAACACCATTTTCAAATACCTGGTAGCTTTTGAAAGGCATTCCCATTCTTGCTTCTGCTCTTTCTGTATTGTTTTTTGTTCTTGAACAAGACCTAGAAGGAGAAGTTCTGACTGGACTGAAGAGGATGTGCGGATCAGTTCCCTTCAGAATCATCACAGAACATGAATATGGCAAGTCAATGATCAGTTTATAGCTTAGTTCCATGGTGTCCTACCAGTTCTGAAGCAGTAGCCACTATAAGTGGCTACTGCTATAATGAACTAGCCACATCTATGGGCCAAATAGCCACATTGTTCAAGCCAACTAGCCATACTCAACCCAGCCAAATAGCCACATGGGGTTAGGGGCCAGCATGTTGGACACCACAGGTTTAGTCCTTCGTATACCAGAGGACTGGAATCAGAATGTAATTAATAAATGACATTCCATGAGTCCCAGGAAATCCTGTTATATCCCAACAGTCACCTTGAAGTAAATGAGACAATTAGTGATATAGGAAAAAACAAAGTATATGATCACTACAAGTAAATTGAGGAATCATGCAAAGAAAAAGTATTAATTATTATGCTTCCAAAGAATTAAGAATAATAATTCTTTGGAAGCATTTTCTGCATGAAAATAATACCCAAGAAAATTGTATTCCATTCTATTCCTTCTTGCTGGCTTTAGGTCTGTTAGCCCAAAAGCACTTAGTACATTTCTTATTGCTTTTTTTCTCCCCAGTGGCTATTTTGTCACTTTAATTCCAGATATGAGCAGGAGCCACTACTAGCAACCACTACTTTATGAGAGTATAGCCAGCATAACATGCAGTGCTATAGAGTAACTCAGATGGCATTCATCACCCAGGAAGCTAAGATTATGATTTGTCTTTAAAGAACCCCCAATGCGCAGTAACAGAAATAGAATGATTGGTGCATTTTCTTCACTTTAATTTTCTTCAAGTATTGCAGTCCATTCTCTGGACATATAAAATCACACTGCAGAGGATTTTGCTTTGTTTTTAAGCTTTAGTTCTAACATAACTTCTTTCCAGGGTTTTTTTTTTATTTATCAAGATCCACAATTGCCATACTATGAGAATGGAATTCTGAAAATAGTTTGAATGGTGCAAAATGATAAACATGTTTTTAAATGAACCGACAAACTGACTGAAAAAAATCACTTATTTTGAATAAGATTAAAAAGTTTGAGAAAATCTGGCTATTATTTCTAGAGAAAATAAATTTAATCTATGTATAATAAATGGGCATAGTCATATGATTTTATTTTGTTATTATAATAAAAAAAATCTACTCTTGGAGTGTTTTTCTTTCTTTCTGCCTTACTCAGCTATCAGTCATCCCTTTCATTGTCATTCAGCTCACAGAATAAAGGTCAAATGTGTTATGGTAAGGAAAGCTTGGCAAGTATATTTTCAAAATGGCCAGTCCCCAAACAGGGGAGCCGGCTGCCTCCAGGGGCCCCTGGACAAGGTGAGGGGGAGCAGCTCTACACCCCTGTAAGGGGAGGGGCCTCAGGCAGCCAACCCTCTACACTGCAGAAAGAGCAGTGGTTGAATCGTTGGGCCCAAGGGCAATTGCCCCTTTTGCCTCACCCTGTTTGGTGGGCCTGTCCCCAGGAAGAATGAAACAGATTTTTGTCTGACTAATACAGGCTATTGCAGCCTATCTCTAGTCAAGGAAGCAAGGATGTCTAGTATCTAGACCAAAGGATAGGGGAGCAGAAAAGGTTTAGTTTATAATTTTAAAGAGAGACCAAGTTAAAAAACACCTGCACCTTGGTCACCTGATATTTCTGCCTAACAGAATTTAGACCTTTACCAAGTTAAAATAGCAACTAAAGCCCAAAACAGGTCACCCTACATCCTGATCCTGAAGAATGATTCTTTTTAGATCTTCTGCAACTCCTATTCCACTGCAGATGTAGCTTTCCATAGGTCCAGTTTCCCATACTTTATTTACAAAGGGTTTTTTTCACTGAAATATATGCAGCTTGTGACGTGTGCCTGACTGCTCTAGCTTTTGCAATTCCAACAAAATTCAAGCTCCTATTACTTTCAAAAAGATGTGTAAAGAATCAGTACGTAACAATCTCTTTCAGTCCCTAAATGTGTTTATGGTTCTCTGCCGCTTTTATAAGCTAAATAACAGTACAATTTGAAACTAGATACCAGGAGATTTGTAACGTTTAGATTATCACTACTCACTATGAATAGCCACTGACATCTTTATAAAGAGTATGGTGGCATAAAGGGAGTAGAAAAGACCCTCGCAGAATGTTCCTCTCCTACTTACAGTTCCCTGCCTAGCACAGAGCTCACATAACTGCTCAAGATGAGCCCCCTTTGCAGATTCTAGACCTGCTGTATGTTGTGCCAGAAATCTGTGAATCCTCCATCAAAGATCAGAATGAAGAAGGTGCAAAAGTATTTTAGGCCTTTTCTACGCCATATGCCGTGAGCAGCAAGTCAGGGTGTGAATCTATAGTGTACTAGTTTGCTGTGCATTAACATTCTCTCATGTCAAGCACAACTGAAGGACTTTTAATGTTTGGTAACATAGTCCATGCAGCAAGTTAGTGCCCTGTGGATTCACGTCCTAGCTTGCCACACTCTAACTTCCCATATAGACAAGTCCTAAAAGCTACCTCTCTCACATGATTCTTCTCCCTCCCCTTTCCCCATTAATCCTGTATTCAGAACTACATCTGATTCCCATCATTTAGCTTTCAGAAATAACTCTTCAGAGCCCATCATATACTTCAAAGAGCTGTGAATGATTGTTTTGAGAAACAACAAGCTGTCCATTTATTGAAGCAAAAAATGTGACAGTTCACCATACTTATAACTGTGAGCATTTCTTATTTCTTAGCAACATTTTACTATTCAATTATCTAAATAAAACATGCAAGTATTTTACAATACACCTGTTTATAATTGGTGTATTCCATTAAAAATGAAAAATATTTAGCCTTTTTGTTTTTGCAGGATTAATTCATTTCGTATGTAAGAATCTTCTTTAAATTTGTTCCTGCTCTTCAACAATTTACACTCAGTAAGTGTCTCCTTATTGCTGCATTTTACTTACCCAGCTCAAACTGTTATAGAAAAGGCGACTGAAATACTTACCTATGTTTCATATACCCAGTGTCAAATAATAATTTGAAAGGAATTCCTTGTAAAACTAAATTGGCTTTTTACTGAGAGAACTATTTTTAATGGCAAAAATGTTGCAACTGCTGCTAGAATTCTAGTCAGAAGCACAGGGACTGATTTCCTAGGGTGCATCTACACAGCAGCGTTATTTCGGAATAACAGCCGTTATTCCAAAATAATACTGTGAGCATCTATACAGCAATTCCATTATTTCAAAATAACGGAAAGCTTATTCCAACTTCTGTAAACCTCATTCCATGAGGAATAATGCTTCTTCTGAAATTGCTATTTTGAAATAGCTGTGGTATGGATGCTCCACTGCTGCTATTTTGAAAAAGCTCATCCCAGGGCTCTTCAAAATAATTACTCCCTAGCGCTTCTTGGGGGTCTAAATCGAGGTAGTTCATTCACATTACGGGAGCCTGCCTTGGACAAATTTTAAGGCTTCCCTGTAGTGTAGAAGCATTTTTACGAAATAAACTATTTTGTAGTATTTCTTCCAGAATAGCTTATTCCAAAACAAGTGTGCAGTGTAGATGTACCCTTAGTGCCTCCTTCAAATTATTTCTTCTTGCAACATGTTCAGCTCCTTCTAATTTCCAGGCAGGAGTTAGTGCTAAGGATTGGAATGTAATTAATATTAAACCATCCTTTTTATCTTCCAGATCTTCAAATCCTCTGTGATCTTCAAAATTAGTGACCTGTGCTTATTTTAACACTTTAAAAAAGTCTGCTTTACATTGTAAGCTCCTTGGGGGTAAGGATTGCCTTTTTATTCTGTGTTTGTATAGTTCCTCACACTGTGGGATCGTAGTCCACAACTACAGTTTCTAGGTTGTATGATCATACAAATAAATAATACTGATAGTAGTCTGAAAACTGAGGCAGAATTTATTATTTGTATTGTGGAAGCTCTCCACTGTGAATAAGTCATTGTGTTTTGCTAGGGTCAGCCATCCTGTACTTATCTCCCACTGCAACCCATTGGGACCTCTATATCGTTCTGTTAGCATTCCACATGGTATCAGGGTTGGTGCATTACCCTTATGACTCTAGCCAGGGAAACATTACAGACAGTAATAGCTTCACATACACTGACGTGTGAAAACCATGATTGGTGTATTTGTCCCTGAAATTGAAATGACTGTTCTTTCCCCTTCATAAGTTTTATTAAGCTTTAAATGGTTTTTATTAAATGTCTTGGTTTATATTACAGAATAAAATTCTATTTTTGGAACAAAATTAACTTTATTAGTTCATACCATATGCTAGCTGGGGCTGAGCAGGTCTAAAAGTGACCAATAACCTGCAACTGCACTGTGTTGCACAACTCATAACATTTGCAAATTATAGTAATAAATTCATTGACAATTCCTGTGTACACACCAATCATTGAAAGATTCATACTAGGCAACAAAAAGAGCAAGGCCATGTACAGCACATGCAGCAAGATACACACTACTCTGGTTCTCTATTAAAGTAGTCCTTCAGAGCCTCCCTGAGCTATGTAACACCATGTTGAGCTCTTCTAATAACTCTTGTATCTGTTCACATGCAGCAGACAGCTGCTCCATCCCTGGCCTCCACCCCAGCAAAACACATACCCCCTTTGCTTCACAGATATTATTTACCACATAGCAGGCAGCTATAACCACTGGGATATTTTTTCCAGTGACCCACCAAATGACCAAAGTTGTGACCTCTGAAATGACCAAAGACATAAGGGATAAGGGATAGGCTGGACTCAGGATTATCCAGGCATTGCAACATTCACAGTGGTAATTTTCTAGCTGGGGAAGAAAGTCCCTGCTTACAGCTTTCAGAATACTCCTGTGTTCTTAAAGATACACATATCTTAGGAGGAAGGCAAGACAAAAGCAATCTCTGGGAAGTATTGTGAGCTTCAAAAGACTATACTGAACAATGTAACAGACAAAAATTGTCTTTTGGTACAATCTGTGTGGAGTGAAATTCCTAGGAAGTACTTGGGAGCAGGTACCACCTCTGGACTCTGCCTATGAAGTTTTCCCTTGTAAGGAAAATGTTGTGTCTGCTGATCTCCAGTTATATAAGGGCAGTTCAAAGAGCAAGGAGTAGCTGACTTATTCATGATGGTTCTTTTTCAGGGTAAAAATAGTGATCAACTGGTAACTATAGGAAAACCCCTGACTGCCCATGAAAGGTATGTCCCCTGGCTAGAGCACTTGTTGGAGTCAGGGATGATGTCCGATGAGCTTATTATCAGGTGTCTAGGTTATTTTATTGTTTTTAATTTCTTTTCTCTCTACTGCTTTTCTCTTAAGAATAAATAAATATGGTTGTTTAGAAAGAGCTATTACAGTTTATTATCTCGGAGGAGAAAAGTAAGGCAGGCTGGCCTAGACAGCCTGGCTTTGGTGGGAAGGTTATAGTATAGGTAGGAACTGTGAGGTCTGGAAATACTTTGGGAAGGAAGAAAAGAAACACAAGTCTCCATTCAAGAAGGGTGGCAGCTGAGGATCCAGGAGTCTAGAGTGGGTGCCCTGATCTGTTACACTGTTGGCTACCAATTTCTATCATGGAAATGTCTACATTTCAGTAGGGTATGTGTATAGCTCAGAAAGCCTCATAGTATGTTTTAGGGATGAAAGGCAGCATATGAATAGAAAACATTTACAGATAATTGAGTCTCAAGTCTTCATTCTTTATGAATCTGTCATTAGGAAAAAAAATTCAAAAGTGACCGCTGATTTTAGGTTATCAATTGTATACTCAACCTGAGACATCTTAAAAGGTCCTAGTTTTCAGAAGGCTGATGTTCAACTCTTTCCTGAAAATCCATCTCCTTTGCAGTGTTTCAAGTTGAGCACCCAATAAATGAGGCATCCAAATTGAGGAAATGAGGTCTGGCCCATTGCAAATGAGGAAGTGGGTCTGGCCCATGAAAGCTCATCACCTATTAAACCATCTTGTTAGTCTTTAAAGTGCTACACAGTCCTGTTTTTTGTTTCAGCTGCACCAGACTAACACGGCTACATTTCTACCCAAATTCATTAGGCACTTTTGAATAACTTGGCAAAGACTTGTGTATTCAAATGCAAGATTTAAGTTTCCGACAATCTAGGACTTTTTAATTATATTTTCTATCTGTCTGTCTGCCTGATTCCATACTTATGTGGAATTATATTTAGAGAAATATTGGTAAAAGTTAAAGATCTCCTTGTCTCCGCAGTAAACAAGGAGCTGAGTGCACAACAGTTTTCAATGTATAGCAGCACTAGAAAAAAGAGCCTTCAAGACGTAAAAGTCCAATGACATCCCAGTGCTATAAATGGGCATAGATGTTCAATGAAGAAAGAACATTGTTTTCTGGGGAAGATTAGATCTGATCTCTTAAGATGAATTGAATGGTTTAGAATGAACACAGCTCTAAAAAGTCAAGCCCGTTTATCTGGCATTTTTGTCTTTTTTTTTTATACAAAAGCTGAGGTAAGTAATTTTTGAGATGCCCATCTGGAACCAAAGCCCTTAGCAATTCAAGAACAAAGTAGATTTGATGCACTATTGATTTTCTACCTTAACAGCACAAAAACAATTGCCGTATGCAAAGATCAGTTTTTCTGGAGCTGTGCCACACAGCTCTTTTAATATTTGTGTAACATAGACATTTAGTATAGAAAAGGGGAATCAATCTTAATGCACATGTTGAGACATGGCAAAAAAAGGAAATACAGCCTTCAGCAGAACAGTTTTAAGTAAATTCTATTTAATACTGCAAAAATCATGAAAGCTATCTGAATATTAATTGTTAATTTAATATTTTAATTAAAATATATTATATTACAGACAGCCACCACTAGCTGTCCAATGGGCAGGGAATGGACAGATACTTCAATTCACCATCCTACCTCCCTGTGAGCCAAACTGCAGTATAACCTCACTGTGACATATTGTGCTATAATGGCTGTCACACAGTAGCATTCACAGGCCACTGAAAAATCCAGGGGTTGGTGACATTTTATATGTTTATAGGTGTAGACAGAAGACCACTTAATGCAATGGTACATCTGTTCATAAATAATTAGGGTGAGAATTTCAACTTCACCCTAAAGATGTCTAAGAAAAATTCTCATTTTGAAAATATTTTACAGTGGTGCAGACAGTGATTTGAAATATGGATACACCACGACTAATTCACTCCCATGGGGATACATATAATCTCCAAAATAAAGCATGTAATTACATTCTACTATGAGTCTGCATTCAGGGGCCCTTATGATTATATTAACTGTTGCAAATAATCCTAATGCATAGGACTGTTCAAAACTCTGAATGGAACATTTTCCCATCAGATAATGGGGTTTTATCAAAATTTAAATTTTCCTTTAGGAAAATCGCAATGAAAACTTTTGCTTCAGGCTGAGTGTATTTTAATTTCTGCATTTGCTATATGTCTCCATTTCCTCCTACTTTACTCTGCTTTCCTGTCTGGCTACATCTGTCCTGGTGCACCAAGGTTCCTTGCATGATTCATGATAAAAATTAATGTCAAGATATTAGAATTTCCCAAGGGACAGAAAATCAAATTTTGGGGTCACCTTTATACATGAGAAAAGTTGTAAATCATCCCCTGTAGGGGATCACTCGTGTCCGTGCCCCCAACTCCCCAGGCAATACACCCTTCCAGACGTGCTGGGTGTCTTATGGTTTATTAAGGTACATAGCCTCACAATATTCTCAGCGTGCCCGGTTGCCCTCCACTCTCTGGGGAAGGGGGTTGGGACCCACCCTCGCTCCGAACCCCGACCCAGGGCCCTAAGGTCAGGACGCGTGTCCTGACCTAGCGGAGGGGGTCGAGACCCCCTAAACTCCCCTGCTCTCGGGGTCCACGCCCCCGCCCTGTGCCACTTCTTCCCCAGCTGTGAGCTGACGCTAGTCCGGGGTCCCCGGGTTAAAACTCACCCAGGGTCTCCAGTGTCTGGATCCGCCTGGTCCCTGCTGCAGCGCTCCTGCTCCCCGGGGATCTGCCCCTTCCTCCGGTCCAGAGTCCACTTTTAAAGTCCCCACCACAGCCTCACAATACTGTCTACAGGTACATATAAAAAAGTCTGCACCACATCTCCTGAAAGCATAAGTTTCAACAAATAGTAAATTTCCTCTTCCCCTTCATGTTCTGTTTTGACTTATAATTTTGTTCTTCATCCTTCTGGTTTTCAGTATTGTCCCTTGTTCTCTTTTCCCATGCTTGATTGCTCTGTTGTCTTGTATCATCATTCTTGTGTTTTCTCTCCCACCCTGTACTATATTCTGTCCAGATGCATCTACACTGCATCCATAGCTCAAAATAAGCTACGCAATAAGAGCTACGCAAATTATGTAGCTTATTTCGAGTCAATTTCAAAATAGCTTATTTCAAAATTTGTGCTATCTACCCAGCACTTATTTTGAAATAAATCACTATTCAGAAAAGTACCTTTCTCCTCATGTAATAAGGCTAAAGGGATATTGGAATAGAGAATCCGTTATATTTCAAAATAATAGGTGCACTCAAAAGATACCTCCAGTATCCTGAAATAGTGCTACAGTGTAGATGTAGCTTCCACATCCAAGACAGTGAAACCTACTAACATTTTTACATGAGGATTTCAGCAAGTTTTACTGTGTACTTGCCCAGAAGCAATGTATTAACAAGGGCAAAATAAGCTGCTTGTGCACCTTAAATCTATTTTTTCGAAGAAAGGTTTAAAAACTGTATGCTGTGAATACATAGCATAAGCCTGACTAAACCCAAGACTGTGTGCACCCCTATCTACTCATCTACAATCTATGACACATCATATTTTAAACTTTCTATTTACACATTTTTGCTAACTGTTCTCTGGTGGGAATGCAGGGGAAGGCTGCTGGGGTGAGGCAGTACATCAGTGTTGTCAGTTCTTGCATGTTGGTGGCGAGTCATAGGATTTGTGCACCTGCCAGAAGAACCATTGGGATTATACAAGAATCTTCTTGATCCTGCAAATTTTCAGGAGGCAGGGCTCTGTCTGACAACTTTGGGGCTAAGAACAAGGACTTGCCTTTTTGTGAGCAGACAGAGGATCAGGATTATTGGGAGCCAGAGAGAGGGGTGTTGGAGAAGTGGTTCTGCTGGAACCTATGTAAAGAATAGTCCCCAGGGATTGGGAAGGCAAGAGCTACTCAGTCCCAGATAGAGAACTCCAAGGCTGTGTCTAGACTGGCATGATTTTCCGGAAATGCTTTTAACGGAAAAGTTTTCTGTTAAAAGCATTTTTGGAAAAGAGCACCTAGATTGGCGCGGACGCTTTTCTGCAAAAGCACTTTTTGCGGAAAAGCGCCTGCGCCAATCTAGATGCGCTTTTCCGCAAAAAAGCCCCAATCGCCATTTTAGCGATCAGGGCTTTTTTGCGGAAAACAAATCTGAGCTGTCTACACTGGCCCTTTTGCCTGAACGGGAGCAGCATAGTATTTCCGCAAGAACACTGACAATCTTACAAGAGATCGTCAGTGCTTTTGCAGAAATTCAAGCGGCCAGTGTAGACAGCTGGCAAGTTTTTCCGGAAAAGCGGCTGATTTTCCGGAAAAACTGGCCAGGCTAGACACAGCCCAAAAGAATCAGGGAGTATAGAAGTGTTGCTGCAGGATCAAGACTGCAACAGGGAATTGAGGATTGTTCGCTTGTCTCAGGGGTAATAAGAAAGTAAATGGAGTCTCCATCTGAGCAGACATTTTTGTGTGCATTAGAGGTGACCTTTCAATGTCACAGTATAACTTGCACACTGGAAGAGGACTAAAGGGGAGTTAACAAGGGAAAAGTCAGACTGAAAAACATAATTTGTATTTTTTTTAATCTCC
This sequence comes from Pelodiscus sinensis, assembly GCF_052426305.1. Lineage (NCBI taxonomy): Eukaryota > Metazoa > Chordata > Testudines > Trionychidae > Pelodiscus > Pelodiscus sinensis. Next base: position 94,374,777 of record NC_143053.1, read on the forward strand.
TGAATTTCTGGAGGTCTGACTCATGATTTTTTTATCTTGCAGTGTCAATACTGACAACACCTAGCAACATAGCTCTAATAGCAGGGATGGGGAATAAGTGGCCCGTGAGACAAATGCAGTTCACCAGTGTTAGCCCCTCATAGGCCTCCAAATACTTTATTTATGGACACATCCACAGGTATGTACTCTTGCACCTCTCGTTGACCTGGAATGGTAAACTGCAGCTTATGGGAGTTGTAAGCAGCTGTACCTGTGAATGCACAGGTAAATAAAGCATCTGCTGTCCCACTAGGGACTAACCCTCGTGAACTACAGCCAGCCTTCAGGCTGCTTATTGGCCACCTCTCCCCAGCAGAAGCACTCTAGACAAAAGGGTGACTCCTACCCAAGAGCACTGGTTTGTCAAGGGAGAGGTAACTGACAGTTAAGTCATCTGACAGGGATCACTTATTCAGTCTTCTCAGGAGGTCAATTGCCACAGAACACTGGGAGGTTTTTCTGGTCTTTAATTATTTTCTGCCTTCTTGAAAAGTCAACAGCTTGAAAATATTCACAAACCAATCAAAAATACTATTTTTTTCAATCAACTGAATTTTTTCAATATTTCATTTCAATTTCAGACTTTTTTGAATGTTAACTATCTGTTAGTCTAATTAGTGTAAATGTTCAAATGTTCAAAAAGAAAAGGAATCTCAAACTAGAAATCTATATTTTTTTATTTAAAAAACATAAAAATGAAGTATTTTAGCACATTCAAAACTTGACTGTCAACTTTTTTCAGTAATGGCATTTGCCAGAATTTCCTATTTCATAGACCATTTTGGTCTAGACAAACTGGCATTTGTCAATGAAAAATTGTTTCACTGAAAAATTCCCAACCAGAAGACTATAACAGTCAGGTCTTCTGTGAGCCATGTCAAAACAGAAGATGAATACCATACATAGCATGCTACTTAATATTCAATATATAGAGGTATAAGATGCACATATAGAAAAGTTAAATTAGCATTTGTATTATTTTTTTTTAGTTTTTCACTAGGCTTTTTCTTTTCTACAAGAGATTATCTTTATATTTTTAACTGTAATACAGTAAATATTGAACTGAGATTGAAATCTCAGAGGAACTATCAAAGACAGATTTTTCAAGTTTGGTTAAGATACAGTTCCTCTGTTCCTTTTACTAAGTATTTAAGTGTGGTCTACACTATAGAGTTAAGTCAATGCCAAGCAGCTTAGGTCTACCAACTCAGTGGCTATGACTAGACTGGCATGATTTTCCGCAAATGCTTTTAACGGAAAAGTTTTTCTGTTAAAAGCATTTGCGGAAAAGAGCGTCTAGATTGGCACAGACGCTTTTCTGCAAAAGCACTTTTTTGCAGAAAAGCGTCCATGCCAATCTTGACGCGATTTTGCACAAGAAAGCCCCAATTGCCATTTTCTCCATCTGGGCTTTTTTGCGCAAAACAGTTTTTAGCTGTCTACACTGGCCCTCTTCTGCAAAAACATTTCCAGAAAACGGCTTTTGCCCGAATGGGAACGTCAAAGCATTTGCGCAAGAAGCACTGATTTCGGACAGTAGAACGTCAGTTCTTTTGCGCAAAATCAAGAGGCCAGTGTAGACAGCTACCAAGTTTTTGCGCAAAAGCACCTGCTTTTGCGGAAAAACTTGCCAGTCTAGACGCAGCCTAAAAGTATCTACTCTAAAATGTCACTCCCACCAATATAACATGCCTGCTATGCCAACTTAACTCAACTTTCATGAGCTGTATAGCACTTAGGTTGATATAGTTACAGAAGTGCAGTGTCAATGTAGACTTACAGTCTTCAGTGGCCTCCAGGAGGTGTCCCTCAGTGTCTCACTATGACCACTCTGATCACTGTTTTGAATTCCACTAACTGGAGGTGAGCTAGGCAGGCACATGCCCCTTCTCTTTTAAAGTCCCATACATTTTTGAAATTTTATTTCCTGTAGTCTTGGCATTGAAAATTCACATAACAACTTCTCAGCTGACCAGCCCAGTTCCACCTGAAATACACAGGAAGTGGTGTCCTTACACATCCAAAAGTTCTTCAGCCATTGCTTGTCATCCCATACCTGCATAATGATGACATCCTACCAGCCATTGCTTGTTTCTTGGGCCTACAATCATCAGTCCACCATCTGCAGTTCTGTGACTAAGAACAGCAACCTTGAATTGTTTCTCTACGTAGTGCATAACAAGCCAGCCTTCAAGGAATCATCATATTCCTCACAATCCAGAGGTATTGCAGGATTAGGTGTGTTCTCTTCATAATACTCATTGCAATAGTGCAGAGCTGGGCAAGATCCATGTTTCTCACAGAAATAGTGGGGCTTTTGAAAAGAGTTGTAAAACATTAAGGGATGTTGACAAAATTATGGGATGGAGAAAACTGCATTATGGGATATTGAAATTATATTGTCAGTCACCACTGTGTGTATTGTTTAGCACCATAATGCATTGCAAATCCTTCCCCAAACACTCTGTGCTAGATGGTGGTGAACTGCATAGTGGGATATCTACCATGGATGCCTTGAAGACGCCTTCTCTCTGCCTTGAGGCAAGCACTAGTAGTCAAGATGTGTATCATCAATACAAAGAGCATAATGTGGACATGCAAAAAAATTAATTACTTGGGGGGGCTATACGCTGATGTACATTGGGTCGTTAATTTTGTAGTGTAGACTTTCTCTTAATGATAGTTAATCACTAACAGCCTTATTGTTCTTCCTAATTTTAGAACTCAGAAACCTTTCGATGAACAAAATCTTCAATATCCTCCTCAGTATATGAGTAGTTGTCTGTAATTGGATTTTGTGTCTATGAAAAATAAGTAAAATATATAAAGCTACCAGGCTGTAATATCTCAGTAGATAAAAATATTTTGAACAGCCAGCTGTTTCCCCTGAAACTAACCCATTTTGCCTCATCCTCTCATATTGGACTGTTTATTTTTCTGACCATATGGATTTAACCTGAGCCATACTCTAATGTATTTGAGCTAACGAAGAAGGCACTGAGGCTGAATGATAACAGAATTTTTTTTTATCCTCTAAAGGGATGTTTGCATAATGACAAATTGCTGGTACTCTAGGTCTCTTTGGGCGGAACTTTCTTGAATATGAGAAATATTTTATTTACTGTTAGAAAAATTCTATTTGTAATTCAAAATATATTATTACAGTCAGGAACAAAAATTATGCTGGTTGCATGATCTCACTGGTCAAATGTCTAATTAAATATTCTGTCTGGGGTGTGTAAAAAAGGATTGAATTCTCAACACTTAATTATTTTAGTCAGTTGCCATCTGTTTTTTTTATTTCCAACCTTTTTTCCAGCTTTAGACTACATGGGGTGTCTGCAGGCAAGCCAATTAGATCATGGATGTTTCATGCTGACAATACAACAAACTTAATGTCTACCTGAAAAACTCTGGTTGGCAAATTAATACTGATGACACAATGATCTTATGTAACCTTCATCGGACATAAAAAGCACTAATTTATTATGCCTGGGATCATTTTAAAAGGTAACACATTTTAATGATGATAAAGTAAACTTTTGATTTATTTCTTCATTACAGTGTGATATTAATCACACACTGTCAAATGCTTTTCATGGTGTAGTTGTTTACAAATGTAAAAAAAAATATTTCTAAAAAACATCCCCACAGATATTTAGCAGAGAGATCATAGAAACTGTACTGTACTCTATCCCCTGCATGTGGTTCCACAAGGATAGGATGTAGGTGCATAAGGAGAGCAGTGCATGAAAACCTGTGATTCCACTGTTCACACTAACAATTCTGCAGCCAAATAGAGGATTTTGATTCTCCAGAACTCTCAATCTAGCAACTTCGATGAGCACTAAAAATTAACAAATGCCTGACTATATTTCCAAACGATCTGTTGCAGTTTCTCATTGAAATGATGCACAAATCTTTAAATATTTTAAATACTTTATTTAATACAAAATATATATTCATGGTTATCTCAATTTTTAGTAAAGTAAATATACACAGTCCATAATGTGGGCCCAATTTTGGGACCTGAAAAAATACTATTAATTCATATGGGCACCTTAAAAATACAATTAACACACTTGTGTCCAAATCCTTTATCACTAAATTATACAAAATGTCCCTTTAATGTGTCTGTAGCCTCTGTTACCTAAAAGTATTGCTTTTCCACAAGGGAGTTGCAGGGAAATTTCAAGGGTAATTACTTTCTGTTTCATTTAATGTCTGGGAAAAAAAGTGTACTCTTCCTTGAAGAAAGTAATCCTTTGAGGAGCCCTTGAACTACAGATGTTGAGACAAACCTGAAGGCCATAATCCAAAGCTCATCAAAATCAATGAGACTCCTTCTATTGATTTTAATGGGCTTTGGATCAGGCTCTACATGCAAGATTTTGATAGTCTGTTAAGGATGACATCTTTCAGAACTGGACTCCTCATAATGATTTATTTACTCAATGAGAGAAAATAAATATTAGGGAAAGAATCTGAGCCTACAATGGGGTAAAAGCACAAATCCTTACACCCATGTGGAATTCTATTGTTTCAATGTCTTTACAACTTAATTACTCATTGGAGGACAAACCTAGTTATAAGGAAAGATATATGTGGTACTCTGTTGGAGGGCATCTTAAACTATTATAGTGGAGATCAAATAGATTCAGTGTTACTAGAACACAGAGTTGTCTTTATGCAGTGAATGATCTCCCCTCCTGCCTCCACTTGCTTTTTGCAGTAAAGAGAAATATAAAATTTGCATGGAATACACTTAATCAGATTCATTCCATTTCAATGCTAAGCAGTTAGGAAAGTTGTAATGAACCACTTTGTATGTTTTGTTTATTTGGAAGCATCAAACAGAGAAAATTAATGCACCAGGGAAGAAGTCTGCAAGTCATGTCATTTTGCCGAGTCTATCCCCAGATTCATACTAAGTGGAACATTTCCAGTTTTCTGTGACCAGAATTAACCATGCAACTCAACAATAACAGATGGGACTGAACACTAAATTTCCTACAAAAAAGGAACTGAAATTTGTTCTAAAATTTATTTCAACTTGTATTACAATAATATCTGCAATTAGGGAATGCAATGCAGAGCAATCTAAACATACTGTCAGTCACCCCTATAAGCACTTCAGCATTGCTTCTTGTGTTCTTAAATATCATTCCAAGCTAAATTACTTAATATTACTTACCAAAGGTTGTGGTGGATTCTCCGTCACTGATGATTTTAAGGATGGATTTATTTTTCCTAAAGATGTTCTCTTGAAGTATTTTAGATCTCTGGCCTGTGTTATGCAGGAGATCAAATTAGATGATCACAAAGGTCTCGTCTAGCCTGGAAATCTACAAATCTTTGAAAAAACACCACAACACATTTAGAAAGAGACTAAACACTTCATATCTCTAAAGCAAAGTTCAAATGTTAACTAATTAAACTAATTAAAGTGCCTGGCCAAGGACCACGCAGCAAGTCATTGGTGGATCCCAGACTTACAGAAGTCTCAAGTGAAGCTCAGCGAGCCACCATTGAACCATTAGGATTTGGGGCTGAAACAATTTCCAGTTTAAATTAGAGAAAATACAGGAGTTTTCTAAGTGATTACACACCCCAAAAAAGCTGCCAAATGACTGTTCTACAGCGCAGAATCTCCATAGTGGCACAACTATACAGATTCTTCCTAATCCCTGATCCCATTCTAGGACTTGTGAAGTGGGCACCAGTACATAAACTTTACAGTACATAAAGCCTGAACTAGGGGAATTTTCCCCGGCTTCTTGAGTTACAGCTTCAGTCCTTATGTGTCACAGGAGTAAATAAAAAAGTTCTCAGTCTAATGCTTATCCTAGAAATCCTTATTCTTCAGGTTTGTTTAGTCATTTTGGGTAGATAAATAGTCCATGTGCAATTGGTACATTTCCCTGATTAAATTGTCAGACTGCATGTGTTCCTTAATTTCTCTTGACAAGTCTCAGAGGGGGTCTCAGATTAAGTGGGTTTTACTCATAAAAGCTTATGCCCTAATAAATCTGTTAGTCTCTAAGGTTTCACAGGACTCCTCGTTTTTAATTTCTGTTGTTACAGTTGATTTGATAAAGCCAGATGAAAGAAGATACAACTTTTCTCCCTTACAAACATTCACACATTAACAAGATGGAGCATGAAAATCTAATCAAAATATCACAGCTAACGTCTCATTTAGTTTGTAAGAGGATAAGGAAAAAGTAGTACAGTGATCAAAGCAAAATGATAGACCATCCAGTCTTTAATATCTACCTATCATGTCCCTACAACTGGCCTTAATATTCATTGTATGGCATACTTAAAGCCTTAATACGCAAAAATATCCACACTTTTCTTGATCAGGAATGACTCTATCTTGTTCTTCTTTCAATGCACCATTTTTTTTCAGATTAAGGAAATTTGGATTACACACCACAAAAGCTCAGCCAACACATAATGTCACTACCACAATTTAGGTCTGAATTTACACTGGGCATAAGAGTTTCATTCAGCTGCCACTGATCTCAATGAAAAGTCTCACGTTGACCTCAAGGTGAGCTGGAGTGAGCTGGAAATAATTACAACTTCACTGAACTTGACAGAATTACAACTTTAGAGTCTCTTGCAATAGAAAAAAAGAGCGGAGTAATGTATGTAGGGCATGATTCTTTGTTTAGGATGAGGAACACACACAATTCCTGTATCTCAAAGGCCACTTAGGACCATCTTGTGCTCCAAAGCATTAACATGTGTGGTCAGTCTAGTCGACCCTAGAAAATTAGATTGGCATAACTACATTGAGCAGTGTAGTCAAGATTACCTAGGTCCCCATGTAGACAGCAATAGTGTTAAGGATAGCTAGTTACTCTCTCTAGGCCCTGCTCTAGACTAGGACCTTATTTCAAAATAACACCCCAAGGTCAAATTTAAAAGCAGTGTGTCCACATATCAAGCCCATTATTTCAAAATAATGGGCCATGGAAATCAAATTATGTACTCTTGCTTTTCATCAAGAGTAACACTAATTCTGAAATAGTAATTTTAAAATAATGGTAGTGTGGATGCTCCAGTGCTGCTAATTTGAACTTAGTGACCTCCAGAGGCTTCCTGCAGCTGTCAGCTCTGACAACTGTGGCCACACCAGCATCTCCAGTGCTCTCCACCTCATGCAGAGCTGTAAAAGTCCCAAGAAGAGGAGAAGGGTTTGTCCCATATGGCCAGCTGCATGAGCCCTGTGCGAGAGACCGGAACCCAATATAGACATGAGTAACCTCAAGGCTTCCTTGGACCCTCTGACAGCTGCTAGCACCTCTGCTGCTTCCACAGCCTCCATTGCCCAGGGAAGAAGAAGAGCTCTGGGCCTGGACTGATGCAGAGATCCTAGATCTCATTAAGGTGCACAGGGAGGAGTCCAATTTCCAGATTCTCTGTGTCAAGAAGGGCAATGCCAACATCTACGGTAGGATTACCACCAGCCTGGCTAGAATGGGCACAGCAGGACTCTCGAACAGTGTCAGCTGAAAATAAAAGCTGTGCCACGCCTACCACAAGGCCAGGGAACAGAGTGGATGCTCGAGGGTGGCACCTCAGATTTGCCACTACAGGCAGTCCCCGACTTACGCGGATCCGACTTATGTCGGATCCGCACTTATGAACGGGACTTTTCTCGCCCCGGAGCTCACGGGCAGCGGGTCACCACCCGTGTCCTCCGGGGCGAGAAAAGCCTCTCCCGGTCTCCCTGGTCTGCTGGGGGGGGGGGGGGTCCAGCAAAGCCGCTGGACCCCTCCCAGCAGACCAGGGACACCCGAGCAAAGAGCTACAAAACGATTTCACAAAATTGGATGATTGGGCACCACAAAGGCAGATGGAATTAAGTACTGATAAGTGCAAAGTAATTCACATGGAAACTATATAATTCTAACTATAGATACTGTGAAAGGGTAAGAACAGAAGACTATAAAAAAGTAATGCAGACGTGATCTATAAACCTCAGACTGAGGAGATCTCTGTTCCCACAGTAACAGGGAGGGGCTGGTTTAGAGCCAGCAGAAGCAATTAGGGGGGGTGGAACACCTGGGGCTAATTGACCAGGCCTGCAGATTTAGGCCAACCTAGGCCAATTAGGACACCTGGGTGTAATTAAGGAAACCAGTTTAGACTGGCTATAAAAGAAACTTTGCCCCCCCCCCCCCCAGTTTGGGTGCAGAGGATGGAGCCACTGAGAGTAGGAGGAAAGGAGACAACAGTGAACACCTAGAGAACAAACCAAAGAGAAGGAAGGTACTGGGGGAAGATGTGGGAAAGTAGCCCAGGGGTCTTGGAACTGTCTAATAGCAGCTATTGGGGACTCATATAGGCAGCTACTATTACAGGGCCCTGGGCTGGAACACAGAATAGATGGTGTGTTCCCCCCAACACCCACTCCCCATTTCCACTCAGGGAAAAGAACTGTGGAGTTTATTCTACATTTTACCATATGCTGGCCAATGAGGAAAAGAGCTCAACAAACAGCAAACTAAAGTCTTAGGCATGGTGCCTAAAATTGTTGGCTACTATGAGCCTCTGAGGCAAGTAAATCCACCAGGAAACACAAGACACACCGAGTTTTTATAGAAACTTTGTTACAACACAAATGGCTGTTACCACTCAAGAAAGAGATCTTGGAATCATTGTGGCCAGTTCCCTGAAAACATCTGTTCAATGTGCAGTGGCAGTCTAAAAACTGAAAAGCTAACAAAATACTGGGAATCATTAGGAAAGGAATAGATAATAAGACAAAATATCACATTGCCTCTATATAAAGTCATTGTATGTCCACCTCTTGAATACTGTCTGTATATCTGGTCAACCCATCTAAAAAAATATAAAGTATTTGGGAAAAGTAGAAAAGGCAACAGAAATTATTAGGAGAAACTAGGACTTTTCATACTGGAAAAGTCCGTATGAGGAGAGACTGGGACTTTTCAGATTGGAAAAGAAATGACTTAAGTGTGGGGGAAAATGTTAGCAGTCTAGAAAAATCATGAATGGTGTTGAAAAATAAAATAAGGAAATGTTACTTATTCCTTCACTAACATTACAGAAGAAGCTGGCTCAATTAAATGTATTAGGCAGCAGATTTAAAACAAACAAAACAAATTATTTCTTCATAGTCAGCTTTTGGAACTCTTTGTCAGGAGATGGTAGAAAGACCCAGACTATAACAGAGTTCCAACAAGAACAAAATAAGTTCAAGGATAGGTCCATCAATGCCTACTAGCCAGAATGGGCAGGGATGGTGTACCTAGCTTCTGTTTGCCAGAAGCTGGGAATGGGCAACAGGGGATGGATCATGATGATTCCTTCTGAAGTTCCTGGCATTGATGACTGTTGGCAGACAGGGCTAGAAGGACCATTGATCTGACCCAGTATAGCCATTCTGTTGTTCTTATATAGAGCTGAAATATATCTGCCCCTGCTGTAACCAGCTAGATCCTATTCCCCTTCTAGTAGTCCTGATGGAGTTTCTCTCTCTTCACAGAATTAGTAACAAAGTAAGAATATACATTAAAAAGTTAAGGCTAACCAGTGTCCCTTAAGTAACTTGCCACAAGATGTCAGAATATGTTAGTGCTAGAACTGAGTGGGCCTAATATTTATTTAATTTTCTTTCTTTAATACAGAAATTAGATACAGTGCTCCTGTCAGCTAACTACTAAGTTGTCTGCCAAAAAAAGTAGAGTTTTCCAGTGCCTTGGTAGCCTCTAGAGTGAAATGATGTGTGGGGAGGAAGGGTGGATGCAGTTTGTTCCTCCTCACTTGGTACTTGGCTTGTACTGAGCATTCTCAGTAACACTGCTGAAGCCTCCATCCTCAGTCCACCTGCTGCCATGCTTTCTCCCCCCATCACAGCATGCATAGGTCACCCAATCCCCACGCCAAAATCTAACATAGTGTCCCTGCACGAGGCCTGTGAGTCTGGTATTGCTTTGCAGTAGCTCTGGTTCCATGGTGTCAGTGCTGTAGCAACTGTGTGGGCAACCAGAGCATAAGAAGGCACGTGTCCACTGGGTCCCTTTTCTGTCCTGTGAAGGGGACAGCAGTAAAGGAGTGACTTGTGCAATGTGGTTATAGAGAGAAGTCCCTATAAGCATGCCTTGCGGCTTGCCAGACCAAGCAACCAGAGGAAGTATCCACCTTCCTGGCACTCTCTCTAGAGGGCTTTCAGGGGCTCTCAGTCTGAGGCAGGCTCCGTTCAATGTGGATGCACTATTTCAGACTCATTTCAAGGCTTCCCCATAGTGAGGACATGCTAGTTAAATCGGGAGTTCTTATGTCAAATGTAGTAATTTTGAAACAGTTTCCCAGTGTAGACATGGCATAGGGGAGGTAGATTACCTTTGACAACTGGAAAATCCCTTCTATTGGCATAGGTTGTGTCTACACTTAAGTGCACTGTTGTAGAGTTTTAAGTGTAGACAAGCCTCAACTCTTTGCCCAGATTAAACTGTCATGGATTGCTTTCTACACTACATCCACCACTTACACTAGGTATGAATTTCCCAAAAGCTAGAAAAGTGAAAGCAAGAATGAATACATAAATAAATAAATAAATTACTTGTGAGCAAAAACCCAAAAATCTGATCACAAATTTTTCAGTCTTTACTCTAATTTTAATGTATAGAATACCGGAGTTGAAATACTAAGTGATATAGTAAGGTGAAGTTATGTTAATCAACATTCACAACATTAATTAGTAGAAAACTGGACAGTGAATAAGAGCAGAGATAACTTTTGCTAAAAAAAATCACAAGTCATTTTGAAAGAAACAAAGAGAAAACTTTACTGGCATTTGACATTATCTAATTTGACTGAAAATGTTTAGGAAAAAAAGCATTTATTTGACTCTATTAAAGAGCTAATAGAATTCTACATTCAACAAGAACAAGAGGAACTATTGATTATACGTACAACTTCATGGTTAGTAAAATTCCAATTACCTCTTTCGGTCCAAGTATTAAAAACCACTTATCAACATCAGTTCGTGTATTACATTTCTAGAAATCATCAATAATTGATACAGGTTACAAGCAAGGGACCTGGCCTTAATAAAAGTTATTCTAGTTGAGCCATAGAGTTGATATTGATATACTTTATATACCTTACATATACGTTATTAGTGTCTACTAGCATTCAAGGTGGAAACTAAGCATTCTTCAAGAATAAAAAAGTAAATAATCATTTATATTCTAGTCAAATAGTACAACATAAAAATTGAGAGTTCATTCATGTTTGCTCATTAGTTTGGTTCTAATGTACAAAAAAGAAGATAACATACAAAAATAGGAATGTGTTACTTCAAACCGATTTTGTTAACCAACAAATCAAATATTTGAATTTAAAAAATAACCTATATTTTTATAAAAATGTCTTTGACCCTTTCAAATTTTCAAGATACTGATTGTACCTTGACTCATTTTATTTAAGATTTTTCTCTTTTTTTTTTCTATGATGGAAGCAGCTACTGTTTCCATTTATTTCTTCTGAGGTATGCCTAAGACATTTTAATAGGGGAGAAGGAGTCATCTTGATGACATTTTAAATAGCAGATTAATACATTCACAAGATAAAGCTAATCTTTATATAGAATAAAGAAGCAGAATATTTTGTTCAAAGACATTGTTAAAATGCTGTCAAACAAATTCATATATTTTAAAAGGTACTTTTGATATGAAATTTTCATTCTCACAGAGATTATAGGCCATCTGTATCCATGAAAGTGACATTTTTGCCAAAGACATGACTTGATCTGCCATCTTTTGTCTTGCTGCCTCCAGAATACACCAACCTCCTAATCAACACTAAGTACCAAAAATGTTATATTCATTAATTTTATTTGGTAATTTGCATGTTAAAAGAATACAGTAAAGAAAGAAAGAACCATCTACTTAAACACCAAATAAGTATTTGACACTAGCAAAATTCATTCCTCATTCATCCCTCATGCAAAATTTATATATATCAATGCTGAACTGAATTGTCTATGGAGTGCATTCAGCAAATGAACAAATGGGGAAAAGGAGCATTTTGTGCAATGACACTGGTACAAACCTCTATGTTTACCAAAGGAACCAGCGATTCTTTAGCACAGTTTGGAGAAGTTTGTTTTTGTAGTCTTATGTGAGGAATCAGGGTAAGATATTTCAGATCCAGACTGATGGCCTTTTATGTGTTACAGTATATTCTCTCACGAACAATGTCCCTTTTCTTGTTAGAGATTATCCCAAATCAAAACATCAAATCAAAACACACTTAAACGTTAGGATGATTCAAAATCTAAAATGAGTCCTGACATTTATTAATAGCTCCTATCTTTATATTTGGCAAGATCAAACAAGTCAGATTTGAACATCCCAAAACAAGCAGTTATTCAAAATCTCTGTGTCACAATTATTGAGCTAGCTGTCCCATCTTGGCATTTCTCTGAGTGCACCCCTCCCAGGTGTCAGATCTTAGACCTTTACCCCTTCTGAGTTCTGCAATTCTTATACCATAACCAGGGCTCGACAAATAATGCAATCTACTCACCTATGGCAAGTACATTGCAACCCAGAAGAGGCGGGTTCAGGCGATCTGCGCATGTGCAGAATGATCTGCACATGTGCAGATCGCCAGACAGCGTGGCTGGCAAGCAGGGCTCACCGTGGTTCGGCAAGCACTGACCATAACCTAATGTTATGGGCCACTGGGTGCCAACCATGACTAATTCATTCATCAATTCTCTTAGGGTACATATACACAGAAGTAGTATTTCAGAACAGCTGACGTTATTCTGAAATAACATAGTTCGCGACTACACTACAAGCAGTTATTTTGACATAATGTCAAAATAATGTCGAGCAAGAGGACCTCTTACTCCAACTCCTGTAACCCTCATTTTACGAGAAGTAAGGTAAGTCAGAGGAAGAGCGCTCTTTTGAGCTAGCACCAAAAGCCAAAATAAGCTATTCCGATGTAAGCTACGCAGTTAATGTAGTTCAAGTTGTGTAGCTTATTTTGGCTTTAGTACTGCTGTGTAGACGTGCCCTCAGGATTTGGCTCCAGCAAGTGTTTCTCTTTGGCAGCTGGTGAGAACATATGTTTACAGTGTCAGGGAAGCAGATTCTCCAAAACAAAGCATGATTTATTTTGCCATTAAGCACTTTGATAAGTGGATTTTAAATCATAAAAGGCTGCATGCACATGCCCCTACCTAGCCTTGGCCTCTCTAGCCATACCTCAATCAGCTCAGCATAGAATGTGGTACATGGGTGGCAAAAAAGATCAGATTACCCAAGGGAACCATCTGTGACTCTATGGTTAGGCTGGTATAATGCCTGAGGAGTTTACACTTGATAATTTTTGGTAAAATCTAAGTATACAATTCACAGCCAATTTGCGCCCTGGTTTTTAACAGTCTGCTCCGAAGTTGGTACTCACCCTCATGAACCAATACAGGATAGCATGATTTCACCTTCCCACAAAATCCTCCTTTGTAAAGTATTTTAGATCTTTTGCCTGCTTGCATCCCAGATTTAGCTTGAGAGAAGGTACCACATTCTATCCTGAACTGATTGTTAACTTCACTTTTTTGAAGCTAGGTACCTGAGGGCATGTCTTATCTTATCCTTAACAATCTCCCTTTATAGTCTCCTTTGAGCCATATAACACTGAACAAGGAAAGTGTATCACAGATATATTTTAAAATAATAAATATTGCCCCAGGCAATTTCACTCAATCCAGACCCAAATACTGTAGCTCCATATTACCTTTTTAACTTCCCCCTCCCTTTTTTTAACCTTAGCTGCATTCCGGAGAAGGGGTGAGATGTTTGAGTTTTTCAAGTCAGATTTCTAGAAAAAGACTTTGAAAATGTCCTTCCTTGAAAATGAAATAATCTGACAGGAAGAGGAGGTAACATGGCTGTTAGAGGAAACTATGGGAGAAGTCAAGAGCTCCTTTAATGATGAGTCTTCTACTCACTATCAATCACAGTTGAAGAAGGATTGGCTGATTTGGTATTACGGGATAGAGGACTCTACTATTCCATTACAGATACGGTGAGGAGAGTATTTTCCCCTTCTAGTTTGTAACCTGGATTCTTTTCCCTGCTGCTTACATTTTTGAGATGGAATAAATTGCTGTCCACATTCATTCAGATATGGATTAACAGGAAGTCCGACAACATTAGAGCATTGTGGGTCCTAGGAACATGTAGGATCTTCCTGATCAACTGAGCCTGTTTGCAGCCACCATTCCTAACTATATAAATGTTCTGATGCCAATATATATTTTCTTTTTTTCTCACACACTCTCAGAACAGAATCTCTCATCTGAGCCCTGAAACACTCTATATATACAAAAGGTGCCTTTTTATCTTGTTTCAGTGTGGGAGTACATGATGGGGTGTTTACCCCATCTAGACCATGTATCAGCTAACACTTGTTTGAAATGACAGTTAAAATACCAGACTGCACCTGGAGAAGAGGCAAGATTTAACTGATCAAGAAAAGGAGGTGGGCAGGAGAAAGAGACAAATTTGTAATAGAAAGGGTTAAAGAAGGAGAATCTGAACTTACTCTCTGGGACTGGAGAGGGTATAAGTAGGAAACCTGAGGTTTCCAGGTATCCTGGACTGTCCATGCAAATTCTTATGGAAGAATCTGAACAAAAACTTATTGGATTATAGCCTACAAAATTTATTCTGAAAGAACTTGTTTGCAACCCAACAGTTCACCATTTTTCTTCTGAAACTGACCTAAGATCTTATTCATGTCTGCATGTATAATGATCTTTAATTACAATACTCTTTCTTTTTAAATAAATCTTAAGTTTAGTTAATAAGAATTGGCTGTAAGTGTATATTTAGGTAAGATCTGAAATATTCATTGACATGGTAGGCAATGTGTTCAATCCCTTGGAGTGGGTAGAACTTTATATCTGATGAATAAGATTTTAAATGGCCATCAGTGTATTTGACTTGGCTGGTTGAGTGGGAGCTCAAGGCTTGACTTCTGTGTAACCAGTAAAATATTGTAGATGTTTTGTTGTAGACTTGATGAAGCTATTATAATCATCACCTGTTTGTGGGGAATTGTCTGCCCCATCCTTGCAGCTTGCCCTGACTGAGTAATCTTAGGGTGTGTCTAGACTACATGCCTCCTTCGACGGAGGCATGTAGATTAGCCAGATCGGAAGAGGGAAATGAAGCCGCGATTAAAATAATCGCGGCTTCATTTAAATTTAAATGGCTGCCCCGATCTGCCGATCAGCTGTTTGTCAGCAGATCGGGAGAGTCTGGACGCGATGCCCCGACAAAGAAGCCTTTCTTCATCGACACAGGTAAGCCTCGTGAAACCAGGCT
Source organism: Pelodiscus sinensis (assembly GCF_052426305.1). Lineage (NCBI taxonomy): Eukaryota > Metazoa > Chordata > Testudines > Trionychidae > Pelodiscus > Pelodiscus sinensis. The sequence goes on from NC_143053.1 coordinate 94,390,202, forward strand.
TACCTGTGTCGATGAAGAAAGGCTTCTTTGTCGGGGCATCGCGTCCAGACTCTCCCGATCTGCCGACAAACAGCTGATCGGCAGATCGGGGCAGCCATTTAAATTTAAATGAAGCCGCGATTATTTTAATCGCGGCTTCATTTCCCTCTTCCGATCTGGCTAATCTACATGCCTCCATCGAAGGAGGCATGTAGTCTAGACACACCCTTAGTGTGGCCTCCTCCAGTACCACAGATCACACCAGGGTTATCTTTGTCTAGATACGCAGAGACTCCACCAGTGTGCGGGCTCCCCACATTCATTCATTGGAACAGCATTGCAGAGAAGTCAAGTAATCAAGGATTCCTGTCCTAGAGATTTGTCATCTACAAGAGGAAAAGGCAGTTTGATTATTAATTTTAATGGGCCCTCTTGCCTTAATTGTTGGATTTTTCCATGGTTTTTTGTCATTGCCTTTTTCAAGCATGGCTCACTGGATCACTGTCCCTAGGGATCAGAAAGGTGGGAAGCAGTTACGCAGGCATCTTTTGCCTGGATCAGGGATGATCGCATGGAGGATTCCACTTGCCCAAGGAGCTAGAAAACACTATCTGGCCTTACTTTCCAACTAGCTACAATGTTGACAAACTAATTCAGGGAATTCTCATTTACAGAAACAGATTTTATTTGGGGAGAGACTAGGAGACTGAAAAAAGCTTAAAATCTACTAAATATGTGTCAGGAAAATGACATGAATAACATTTCTGAAAAGTATTTGGAAGTGAATGCTGAATGTCTTATCAGTGATGGCACAGACAAAGGTTATCAAAAAGTGCCATACATCAAACATTGATTCCATGGCAATTAATTTAAGTGGAAAAATTGTCTCTCTCAGCAAATGCTATAGCACATCAAAGCTGTCTCTTTTACAGTGGAAGGCTTTAAACTGTCCAAGCAAGATGAATCTTTATTTTTATTGAATAGCATTTTCAGCCTTGTGTAACCAACTTCCAAATCTCAGGGAAGAGAGTTGAATCCTATGTGACTGTTCCATTAATGTCCAGGTACTTAAGTAGTTTTTAAATATATTAGTACTGTAATTAGTATTTTATGTACATCACGGACCAGACTTCCCTCGAATCAATGAGATTTTGCCCACTGACTTCAATGGGTTTTTGAATACAGACCTGCACCAATGAGTTCAGATTTGAATATAGAAAACAAACTGTGATTGCTGTTTTAAAAGTTAGTGTTCAGCAATATGAGATACCAAAACTTCCTTAATTTAGCTTCAAAAGGTGGCAACTAAAGAAAAAAATCCTGTCAAAAATAGAAGCTTATTTCTGTCAAAATTTCCTAATTCATTAATATAAAGTGCTACATTGTCTTGGTGCAGTATTTCTTTTGGTTCCATGTCTGGCTGAGCTTAGTCCATGTGATCAGTAGAAATCTTATTGCTAGTTGAGAGGGAGTAGCTGTCTCTGAATGCTACTGGAGAGCTTGAAGGAATAGAATGGAATAAAAACTTGGTTCTAATTTTCAGACCTGCTAAGCACCAGTAGCCACCATTGATTATTGCTGGTGTTATAGCTATAGAGCCCTGCGCAGATACAAAATTTGTATCCACATCCGCATCTGTATATACAAAAATGACATATTGATATCCGCATTCATATCGTGGATGCAGATACCTGTGTTCCAGATACAAAATTTGAATCTGCATCCATATCCACAAAAATGAGCCACGGATATCCGCATCCATGTCTGTGGATGCAGGTACTCACTAAGGATGTTAAATTGCAGTTAATGTACTAGTCGAGGAGTTGATGGAATTTTCATTGACTAGTCGATAGGCACTTCTGCATTTCTCTTTTGAAATGTACATGAGCTCCTATTGGGGCTCTTGTACATTTCAAAGGAGGAATGTGGAACACCGGGTGCAGCCCGGAGCCAGCAGGAAGTCCCACTGACTCCGGGCTGCACGTGGGAGTGCCAGCTTTGAAATGCACAAGAGTCCACAGTGTTTTTGTCAGGCGGCGGTCTCCTCCTCAGGGTTACAGCCCCTTCATCATCGGGGGTGACCAACAGCCAAAGTCACCACCCTACACCCGTGTCCTTTAGGTTCTTAACCGCGTACCAGTCCCGCGGCTATATCGAGCCCTGCGCTGACGCAGCGAGGTTCGATTATGACCAATCGCCCAACTAACACCAGGATTCTCACGTCAACGCAATGGGGCAGGGAAAAAGGGGGGCCTGGACCCGCCCTCACTCACGGGCCCCAGCCCAGGGCCCTAAGGGTACGGGTCGGCTCAGACCCGTCCCGGCTGACGGGGCTTCCTGCCGTAACGCGTCAGCCCACCAACCCACGAGGGTTCTGCCCTGGACTGCTTCCTTTACCCCACCCCGGTGTCTTACCACGGGGAGGCTCACCTTCCCTTTCATGGCCAGACTGCCGGCGGGCTCACCTCCGGCCAGCAGAATAGTGCGCCGCAATACCCCTGGTCCTACGCCGGCCCCTCCGGCTCGGCTGTCCCTGCGGGGAGCTCCTTTCTCTCTCTACCCCTCTTCTCCCCCCTCCCCGACTATGGCGGCGGCATTTTAAAATGTTCCGCCACCCTTGTACGTCACCTGTCGGGAGGGGGTGGGGCCGACGCCCTTACGCCGACCTTCAATGCGCCGGACGTTCGGGGGGAGGGCGGGGCCTTTCCGTGCTGCCCCCGCGCTTCCTGACTGCCGCTCGCATGCCGGCCGGCTCTGCTCTCCCTGGCGCGGCTCCGGAGCATGCCGCGCACCGCCGGACTGCTCCCCCTTTGGTGGCGAGGAGCGCGTGCCCGGCGGGATGTATCGTGCGGGGCGGGGATGCCCCATCACAGTTTTCTTTGAGCTTAGTAGGATTCTTCCAAAGAAATGTTCCTATGTTTTTAAAATATTGTTGCAAAATGAATTGGCAAGGTACAGAGTTTAAACTTAACATTCTCACATTCAGACAAAGGAATAGGAATTTTTACGTGTAATTATACTTTTAACAACTAGGTTCTGTTTTACTTAATTTCTCTTGAGCCGAGAGCTTTATGTGTCTTTAGGAAACACTATCCTCCTGCTGAACCTCACAGCTTGCATGCCAACAAAAATAAAATATGCCAAGTTCATTAATACATTTCTTTATTTTTGTCATCCATGTTACTGAACCAATGCAATTCTATATGTAATCCTAGAGGATGAGCTTTCAATTGGAGCTGTTAGCATGGACGCTCTCATCTGGTCAGAATTCCATGTCAGCAATCAAGCTGTAGGACTGATGCCTGCTGTAATGGAGTGATAAACAGGACTCCTTGTTGGTTTTGCTAAAACATACTAACATTCTGAAACCAGTGTTATACTGTTCTACCACTAGGTGGCACTGCATGCAATACCTTATTTACACTAAACTCAGCCAGACCCCTCAGAATATTAAAGGAATTTTAAGATGCTACATACAACTAGAAGCTCTGCAGCCACTCCATAACTGGTACAGAAGAACATGGCACTCTCAATGTGAAGAGAGTGTTCAGATCCTCATCTGTCTCCTTTATAAATGCCAAGAGGTGTGTGGTCCTGCTCTGTCATGTAATACCCCATTCAAATAAAATACTATCACTTCTTTTGTAAATAGTTGAAGACTCAGTCCAATCTCACAGAAGGATACCTACTACTGGGCCACTAAAATGCAACTTGAATTTCTCTGAGAAAATCATATGGGAGATGCAAATCCCATGTCCACATCTTAAAAATATAGAAACATAAAACATTTAGGATTATTTTTACTCCTTCCATTCAGCTTGACATTCCTACCATGTTCTGTTGCTCCCATCCCATTGTTCCCTGAAACCAATGTTGCTCATTATGAGGAAAGGTGGGTGAATGAGATGCTTTCAAATTAGAGCCCTGTAAGTGCCCACTTGACTTAATTAACTTGGAGGTGGAGGGACAGCAGAGGCCGTTAGATGTTGGAAACTAAAATAAGGCCTTCAAAGACACACAGGTTGAAGAACCAATTGAGTTATAAGATCAAGAACACATATTCCTGCTCATCCAGAAATATAATTTATGCTATCATGTGCCGAAAGTGTCCGACTGCTATGTACATTGGATAAACGTCTCAGACACTTCACGAAAGAATCAATGCCCACAAAACAGATATTAGACAGGATCACAAATTAAAAACAGTTTCTTGTCATTTCAACCAGGAAGGGCATTGTCTCAACAACTTGATTACCTGCATCCTGCTTCAAAGGCATTTTAACACCAGACTTGGAAGAGAAACCTTTGAACTGTCATTCATGCTTAAATTTGACACTTTATAACTAGGTCTAAACAAAGACATTAATTACCTTACCCATTACAAAGATAGCTTCCCCAATTATCACCTCTAATATCATTAGCTCACAGACATTTACCTTCCCCCCACCCCATCCTCCTTCTGTTCTGAAATTTGATTTGTCCTTTTCATGTGTGTTCATTTTTTTGGATTGTATCCTTTGGTATATATGGTCATGCCAACTTTCTTCCACTATTTGATCTGAGGAAGTGGGTCTGGCCCATGAAAGCTCATCACCTAATAAACCGTCTTGTTAGTCTTTAAAGTGCTACATAGGCCTGTTTTTTGTTTCAGGTTGCAGAAAAGTGTGTAAGTGCTGGTCATGATGAGAAAGTGTAGAAAAGGAATCTGAACCAACTTACTGTACACTTACTGTCTAAACCACATCCACGGTGTTGCTAACAGTAAGTGCACCTCTCAATATACAGTAGAGACAGATTTATCACTTCAGTGGCATTATTGCTATAAGCCGGAGGCAGCTTGTACATAGCAGAGCTGCTAGAGTCTGCCTGACCTGTGTTGGCCTCTTGTGTTAGTATCCTATTTGAACCACTGCAGAAGTGCAGAATTCTTGGATCATAAAAAAAAAAAAAAATCCCTCCCTGGCTTGGAATACCCCTCCAGCAGGACCTCTTAGAAAGGGGAAAAGGTTGATTGGAGAATTGGTTCTTTCACTCTTGCACAGGCCTCTCATTCCAAGAGTGTAGGGTTTATGCCAACCCTATGGTTTTTCACCAGTGTAGCCAGCACAAAGTGTCTATAATACAGAGATCAATTTTCTCCATAATTCTTTATAATGTGGAATACTTTACTGCTATCAGGAAAAATATTAAGATCAGCAACATAACTATATTTCAAAATTAGGAAATATCAGCCAATTTTAAGCTATCAACAAGGTCTAGAATAACTGCCAGCTTTTTTTTAAAGAAAATATTAGCCCATTTTAACCTGCTCAAAGTTTGAGCATGGAAATAGATAAATACTGATTTACTGACAAGGGCGACAGTGAAAAGTAAATGGAATCCATTTTATTGGGAATCAAAAAAAAAAAGTGACGTTTAATGACCAATGGTTTTTGAGCATTAGGAGGCCAATCCAAGTGTGCTCTGACCTAATAGTCTGGGCATCTTTTCAAAGGTGGCAACATGAGGCACGTAAACTCTCCCACAAGTAGTAAAATCAATACAAGAGTAACAGAAATCACCTATAAAGACAGCATAGAGACAATGTCTGTAAAAAGCTTAGTCTCTTTTTATTCACAGAAGAGACTCACTCATGATACCATCTATAGGTTTTGTTAGTCTATAAAGTGCTACAAGACCATTTGTTGTTGTTTAAGTTTATCCTGTACCGACTAACTTGGCTACCCCTTGAAGTGTATGAAAACATGCCACCTAAAAACAATTATCAATATGAAAAAACGGCTTGCAGTAACTAAGTAGTCACTAAGTAGTCACTATACAATTTCAGAGGAATACTAATGTACTTAATAGAGTGCTTTCTGTAGAAGCTTGAAGTATAAACTAGCATTGTCTTAATGCAATTTAGTGGGGAATGGAATACTTAATTTAGCTTTATTTGACTGTATTCTGATGCATAAGAAAATATACATGTCCCAAAAGAGACACTTAATTTTAGATTAGTGATAGAAATGTAGCCGTGTTAGTCTGGGGTAGCTGAAGCAAAATGCAGGACAATGTAGCACTTTAAAGACTGAGAAGATGGTTTATTAGATGATGAGTCTTTAAAGTGCTACATTGTCCTGCATTTTGCTTAATTTTAGATGGAATCTATGAAACTGACACTCTGCACAACCAAACCTATAAAACTGCAATCTGGCACTCAAATTGGTTCTATAGATATTGTAGTCAGGGGAGTTTAATAATTTGAAGGTGTGATTGCTGGTTGATACAGGCAAACTTAGTGGCTAAAATGAAAGCCCTGTTGCTAGGGATTCAGCACTGTGGTGAACTTGGACAGCCAGGAAACAGCACGTATGATTTTTACAAGAAGTTTGGTTAGTTGATTTATCAGAAAGATCACGGGGAGAAAATATGTTAGCATATTACAGTCCTGTAATGCCAATTGAGCTACCATGGGAATGGGGGGTAAAGAGGAATCAACCTTGGAAAAAAAGGGAATGAGGTTGGTCTGCCTCATCGATGAGGGTTCCAACCTCAGCGCAAACTGTTACAAATTCTATGCTTAGATTTCACCAAACCAAATGAGAGCCCCTCAAGCACTATAATAACCTTAACATGAGGTGACGCACTTCTGTTGGGTACTCTGATGTATTGTGCCAGCTAAGAAAACTTGCTTTTGTGATAAATAGTCCCTTATGCCAAAAATTACAAAGGTTGCTTCCAGTCTCAAAGATCTGTCCCCTAGGTCAAGTGATTCTGAGGATATGTCTACACTGCAGAGTTTTTCCAGAAAAACAGCCATTTTTCCAGAAAAACTACACTTATGTCCTTACTACAATTGCGTTCTTTCAACAGACAGTCGAAAGAACAGAGGGTTTTTTTCAACAGCAGTAAACCTCTTTCTACAAGGAAGAATTCTTTTTCCAAAAGAGCTCTTTCAGAAAAAGGCATGTGTGGATGAGGAACAGGGTTTTTTTTCAAAAGAAGAGGCCTCCAGGAAAAAGCACAGGTGCCCTGGTGGCCACTCCATCCACAGTGAAATGCGAGATAGTGTCCAATGAATGTGGATGCTATCTTTTGAAAAACCACTTCTCTTTTTCGTTGTGTTTTTACTATGTAGACACTCTCTTTCTAAAGAAGTTTTTCTGGAAGATCTCTTCCAGAAAAGCTTCTTCTGAAAGAAGCCTGCAGTCTAGACATAGCCTCAGATCTCACACCAAAGGTGACACACATAGCCAATTCTATCATAAATTATCTGAAGATTTATCTTCTAGAAGAAAAAGAAATGTTGTGCACAAAGTTAAAACACGTAAATATATACACACAAGCATGAGTTACAGTCCTAGGTTTCAGAAAATAATATAACGTGCAAAATAATATAATATGTCCTTTAGGGCTAACCCAAGCTAAACCACAGGGGATCCCTACCTCATGTTTAGAAGTCATGCTGCCTTACTAAAGTTCAAGCATCTTAGGGATAATCTTTTATTCTTGATAGGGATTTTCATTCCCTTCCCCCATCCCAGTTGATGGGATGAGTATTTGTGCACATCTCGTTTTCATGGGTGTGCGGGGAGCAATCAACAAAGCCTTTTGACCACTCAGATTCTACAACAGTCTATAGACCATTTCTGTTGGAGAGGCAATGGCGCTCTTGTGATCAGCTAGTATTTCACACTTGATAATACTTCTCTCCTGACTAGTTTTAGATTAAACACTTAAATATTTCCTTATCACAGAGGGCACAGTTATTATAGAAAACATGAATACATGCAGCATACTACATGTTGGACCTACTTTGTCTGGAACCCTCGGGATCTGACCGGTCCTGAATGAGGGAATTTGCTGGATCGGGGAGGTTCCCTGCCACCGGCCTCCCAGGATACTGCCCCTCTCTGGCTGGCTCTGCTCCAGCCCCATTGCCACTTGGCTTCAGCCTTTCTGCTACAGGGTTTGGACTTGGCACGCTGCCGCTAATTGTCTGGGGCTCTCCAGGGATTGAGCTCCCCAGCTGCCATGGCTCCGCTTCTGCCCCACCCACCCAGGGTTTCCCGGGGACTAGGCTCTGCAGCTGTCCTGCTGCTACCATGCTGAGATGGGACTCCATGGAGACAGGGCTTGCCAGATCCACTGTTGCCGCACCCAGCCAGGGCTCCCCAGGGCTGGGGCTCTGAGGCTGCCCTGCTGCTGCTGCACCAGGAGCTCCACAGAGGTGGGGCTCATTGGTCCCAAAGCTGCCCTGCCTGGCTGGGGATCTCTGGGGATGGGGCTCACTGGTCTGATGGTGGGGCTCCTCTCTGATGGACTCCCTTACCGGCTTGGATTCTCAGACAGCAGGGCTCTCTGGTCCAGCAACATCCATGACCCTGGATGACTATGGATGTTGCCAAACCAGAGAGTCATGGATTTAAGAGATTCAACCTGTACAAGCATTTCATAAAGTCTAAACATACTTTTAGAATTCCAATGTCTATGTTACTACTACATTTGTCATAAGAGGATAATGGCTCATCCATAACTGGGAGTATTGATGGGAATGATAAAGAAAGTGAACAAGTCAGGTGGGCTCCTTAAACATAGACAAACACAATTTCTTGTTAAGGATATTGGATATTATAGTAAATTAGAATTACCATGAGAGGCATTCAAAGCACTATGTACTCATATTACCATGTTACTCATCTTACTAAATTAGAGCCCCTTATTTTCTCTTTCAGCCTTTTATTTCAACCTCCTAATATTTCATTATGCACACCCATTACCTTCCTCTTTTGGAATAAGACCACTGTGTGGTTTCTTTAGCCAACATCTGTCTCCAATACCTCTGCCTTTTCCAGAGATTTAACCGATAAATCACTGACTACTTTAAACACATGATAAAAATTATAGGTTTGTTACTATTGTTATAACTCTTAGAAACCTGAGAAGCCTCATTCTAGTGTCAGGCTCTATCATCTGCCTCTAAATTTCCAGCTCATAAATAAAAGTGACCTTACCAAGATTTACAATAGGACTCACAAAGCAGAGCAACCTGGAAAGTGGAGCTATAGTTATCCAGATTTATTTTAGCCCACAGATTTTAGAGGCACTGAAACCCTGCCATTTCCTGACTTTCAAGTTTTATGCTTTTGCATAAAATTAAGTCAGATTGCTTTTTTTTATAATGATCTGTATTTTTTTCAAATTGAAATGTGCACATCTCTACTTTAAAAGCAAAATTACTTAAGCAGTTTGAAAAGAGAGGAGTGGGGGAAGGAAACAACCAGCTGTAAAAATGAAAGCTCCTGTTTATTCACAATAATAGCAGGCATTTATTTTTAAAAATATTGTGATTTGTGACCATCACTTTATGGACCACTTTCAGTTGCACAAGTAAAAGCAAATTTCCATTGAGTGGCACAAGCAGAAAAGTCAAGTGTTTAGATTTCTTGGGTATACCATGTCAGACATAATTGCTTCTTGGAAGTACAGACATAATATATTGCATTGTATACTTCTTAACAGAAGGAAGAAGGTTTTGCTTAGTATAAGAAATGGATCTAAAATCCTAAGTCCACATTGTACAAGGAAAAGTACAACAGAACAGTCCCTTATCAACTCACCTGTTGAGAACAATATGGGGTTCTAATTGACCTGTAGCACTAGTCAGGGTAAAGCACATGGTCTGACTATTACAAGACTGGCAGATGTAACTGCAATTAATTTATTATTATTTCTGGTAGCACTGACAGTATGCAAGTTGCTTTCCACATAGAGAAGGCACATCACTGCCCCAACAATATCATATTCTAAAGCTTAGCTCTGTGGTATTGGCTCTCCTATGCTAGTTATTTTACTCAAACCCATCGCAATATTACATAAACTTTCTAGAAAAGCACAATATAGTAGCACACAACAGGAACAGCACCTAAGCAATTTGATTGAACATCTCTATCTCATGATCTAAGCAAACTGCTGTTTCAGGTCCTTGAAGTAACTAATACTTAGAATTGATGTAAGGAGGGTCTGAATGAATGCTTCCATTACAGCCAGCTGGAATGGGGCAGAAACACTTGGTGAGACTATGTATATACAGTTTGCCCCTGCTTTGCTTAGATGTGTTAGCTATTCAGGTGATGGAATAGAGTTTTACTCATGGTAATTAACTTGGCTGGTGTTAGGTCACAAACTGTGTTAACTCTAATTGTAAGGTCTGTAATTATTGTGGGAATACAAAAGAAGAAAGTCTGTGTTTAACCTGGCACAAAGAAGAGAGACACTATCAGGTTAAAAAAAACTTGGATGGACAGAGGCTCCGCTTCCAGAGCCCAGTGAAGTTAAACTACATCAATTGTATAGCTGAAGTCAAAATAGCTTAATTTGGCTTTTGGCGCTGTCTACACTACAGGAAACCAAAGGAAGAGCACTCTCCTTCGACTTCCCTTACTCCTCATGAAAAGAGAGTTACAGGAGTCAGAGTAAGATGTCCTCCAGCTCAACATTATTTTGAAATAATCACTTGCGGTGTAGACATGCTCTTTGTTATTTCAGAATAATGTCAGTTATTTCCAAATAAAGCTGATGTGTAGACATAGTGGCTGTGTCTAGACTGCATCCCTTTTCTGTAAAAGGGATTCAAATTAGACATATCGCAATTGCAAATGAAGCGGGGATTTAAATCCCCTCCGCTTCACTTGCATAAACATGGCTGCCGCTTTTTTCCGGCTCGGAGCTTATTTTAAGAGGAATAAGGGATTTTTCGGAAAAGGCTTTATTTTCCAAAAGATCCGCGTCTAGACTGGCGCTTTTTTCCGGCAAAGCTCTGAGCCGGAAAAAAGCGGCAGCCATTTTTATGCAAATGAAGCGGGGGGGATTTAAATCCCCACTTCATTTGCAATTGTGATGTGTCTAATTTGCATCCCTTTTATGGAAAAGGGATGCAGTCTAGACACAGCCAGCCTGTGTAGTCAGCAAACTATAAATCTTCCAGGAGTGAGCTGTAAGAGTGGTTCGACCTGCTTTTCCCCACTATTTCAATGATAGAGCTAAAGATAGGCTCCATAAGGAGTCTCTTTTATTATTTAAACTTACTCCAGTGAATGCTGGAATTTTTTGTGGCTAGACTGTGATTTGGGCTGAGAACTGGAATCGCTGAGAACTAAAATCACTAAGTTTGGCCAGAAGCCAAATCCACCACAGAAGGCAGAAGTAGCAAATAGATGGTGACTGAGAGCCAACAGCCCGGTGGCAGAGAGATGTGACAAGCAGCCAGTAGAGTGGTGGCAGCATAATGAGCAACCAGCAGGGTGATGACACAGAAAGAGACCAGTAGAGTGAGTAAGATGACTCTTTACCTTAGGATGGGAAGTGAACTCTGCAAGGACTCGTCTAGACTACACTGAAGTTTCGAAAGAGGAAAGTGGAGCTTTCAAAAGTGAAAGTAGTCAGGACGCATTTTTTTTCGGCAACTTCCCCCTTTTTCGAAAAGCCATGTAAACCTAATTTTTTGAGGAAGAGCAGCTTTTCAAAAAGCGAGGGGTTGCCGAAAAAACCACATCCCAACTTTGCATTCTGCTTTGCATATCTTCTTTCAAAATTTCAGCGTAGTCTAGACAAGCCCCAGATGTACCTTTGAACTCTGGGTTCGTCCTGACCAAGGACAGCAACTGTGAGTGGGGTACAGAGAAAGATTGGGCATGTAAAGGGGATAGTTGCATTTCTGGACTTAAAAACCTGAGAGAGAAAGGACATTGCCCAACCTATGTGTAGCGGGACTTTTACTCACGGTCTGTACTTGCGAGTGGGGAAGAATCGCCTCTCAGAAGTACCAGGAATGATGTGTGTATTTCCCAAGTTACTGGGTGGAGGTTCAAGCCAGTTCTGTTTGGATGGATGGAGAAGAACCCCTAGATATTGAATCTGGCCTGGCTGGCTCTAGATGGCAGAAGGGTTACATCTGTAAATGTCGAACACTTTTACATGCAATACTATTGTAAAGTAGGTAAATATCATTATGTCTATTTTATAGATACAGAGATTTAGGCAAAAAAGAGAGAGGGGCCAAGATTTTCAAATATGATTAGTGATTTTCAGTGGTCAACTTGAGCCACCATAAAGAGGCTAAATTTTCAGAAGGTTCTGAAAATCAGACCCCTTTAAGAAATCTCAAGGTGAATGCCAAAAATCAGTAGTCAATTTTTTAAAAAAATTCTGGCCTAAGTCACTTTCCCAAGGCCCCTAAGAATGTCAGTTTTAGAGCTGGGTTTAGAATTTCTTGAATACCACAGTGCCTGGCTTTTAATTTTGTGCTCAGATCAGCCTTCTCTTCCTCCTGCTCAGTTTGTCTAGGAGGCATTTTTCTGAGTAAAAACAGCAGGATTTGGAGGGAATCTTGTAAACAGTGTATGACAGTAAAGGTTTAAGATAGATGTCTGGTATGGTTGCCTTCAGACATAAGAGCTGAGGTCAATATACTTTTTGTCTGAGTAAAAACTTCAGAACTGAAATTAACTGCAATGGGATTTAGGCACCTAAATACTTTTAAATCCCACCCACAATGACAGCATAAAATAAGGCAGAAATTCTACCACTGGAAAGAATAAGAGGATACCACAGGTAAAGTGTTACTAAGGTCAAGCTTAATTTTAAAAACATTTAAATTACTTATAAATAAAAATGTCCATGTTAAGGCAGACATAGTGATCAATACTACTACTATAAAAAAATATTGAAAGAAGATGTTTCAGCTTTTTGGTATGACAGCATAGTGCCATCCAGAGGCCAGATGAACTTATCAATGTTTGTTTACTAGGGATGTTAAAGATCCCAGTCTTTGTATCCTATATAAAATAGTGTTTGGGTTATATTTTCTCACTGGAACTACATGCTTCTTGAGCTACAGGTAGTAGATTAGTTTCAAATCCAATTAAATGTTTCCATAAAATGAGAATTTTGTCAAGCATAAAGAGTTATGGAAGTTAAAAGTGTGCAGTTTTGACAATCTAATACTCTTTACCTTGTGGCTAAGTAACATTAACCATGTGTTTAGACAGAAATCACTGAGGCAAAGAGACTGGCACAATGCCTTACTCCCACAGCAGGTCCTTGGCAGACTGAAATTAGAAATCAGATGTTCCCAGGTTCCTGCCTCATGCTCAGACTCTCTACCAAAAAAGGGGGCTTACAGATGACAGGCAATGTTGTATCTTACAATGGGTTTGTTTCCTCTGCTCCCTCTTCCATTCTATGCTGATTTCCCTGTACTCATGGTCATTTACAGTCAGTGACTGTGACCCTCCCACCCGGAAGAGAATTTTTCAAGAGCCCATATAGCTAGCATGATGAATTTAAGCTCATTTCTTTTTTTTTCTCTTCTCTTCTCTTGAGAGAGAATCACTATGAGCTACACAACCAGGATTTTGAAACCAAACCCATGCTTTTACAAAGGTTCTGGGAACCAGTTTCCCAATGTGGATACCTAAACTAGACATGCAGGATGTGAATCACAATGACAATTGCTTAAAATGGAACAATTTATTCATGTAATAACCTATTTGATGTACTAATATCATGTTTGGACAACCTCGCATGGTGCTTATGTTTGAAAACAAGGCTGTGTTTCTTAAACATACTTCTCTTGCAGTTATAATATTTGTTCCATGTGCTATATTTCATCTCTAGTTTGTCGAGTATACTGTATTTTCTTTCTTGCCTTCCTATCTGAAGATAATAGCTTTCTTGCCATATATGAGATGGAATCATCACAGTATAGCAAGACAGAAATGTGTTAGAGCAGGTTAGCCCCACAAATCCCTGTTTAATACTCTACAGTAATTTTTCATGGGACCTGTAAGGGGGAGGATTTTATGCATGTATCTGAGTGAGGGAAACATAACCAGTACTGGCTTGAGTCAAAGCAAATGGAAAGATTCCCATTCATTTCAATCGTTTTTGTATACAGCTGCATCCTTGCACAATACTCAGAACCCCTCTCAAGAGGTAACAGAGTGCTACTACTGCTATTTCTAAACTCACCATGTAGTAACCTAGTGACAGATGATGTGGGGAAAGCTGAAGTATTCAATGCTTTTTTTTGCCTCTGTCTTCACAGACAAGGTCAGCTTCCAAACTACTGCACTAGGCAACACAGTACAGGGAGCAGGTGGGCAGCCCTCAGTGGAAAAAGAACAGGTTAAGAACTACTTAGAAAAGTTCGATATACACAAATCCATGGGGCCAAATTTAATGCATGTGAGGGTGCTGAGGGATTTGGCAGATGTCATTGCAGAGCCATTGGCCATTATCTTTGAAAACTCATGGAGATTGGGGGAGGTCCCAGACAATTGGAAAAAGGCAAATGTAATGCCCATTTTTAAAAAAAAGTGAAGAAGGATAATCCAGGGAACTACAGACTAGTCAGCCTCACCTCAGTCCCTGGAAAATCATGGAGGCGATCCTCAAGGAATCCATTTTGAACCACTTGGAAGAGAGGAAAGCAATCAGGAATAGTCAACATGGATTCACCAAGGGCAAGTCATGCTTGACCAACATGACTGCCTTCTACAATGAGGTGAACATGGGGAAGTTGGTCGATGTGATATAACTTGACTTTAGGCAAGTTTTTGATACAGTCTCTCACAGTATTCTTGCCAACAAGTTAAGGAAGCAGGATTGGATAAACTGACTATAAGGTGGATAGAAAGCTGGCTAGGTTGTCAAGCTCAACAGCTGGCGATCAATGGTTCAATGTCTGGTTGGTGGCTGGATCAAGCAGAGTGTCCCAAGGGTCAGTTCTAGGGCTGGTTTTGTTCAACATTTTTATTGATGACCTATATGAGGGGTTGGAATGCACCCTCAGCAAGTTTGTGGACGACACTAAGCTAATGGGAGAGATAGACAGATTGGAGGACAGGGATAGAGTCCAGAGTGACTTAGACAAATTGGAGGATTGGGCCAAAAGAAATCTGATGAGGTTCAACAAAGACAAATGAAGAGTCCTGCACTTGGGACAGAAGAATCCCAAGTATTGTTACAGGCTGGGGACCAACTGGCTAAGCAGCTGTTTGGCACAAAAGGACACAAGTAATACAGTGGATGAGAAGCTGGATATGAGCCAGTGTGCCCTAGTAGCCAAAAAGGTTAATGGCATATTAAGGTACATTAGGGTGAGCATTGCCAGCAAATCTAGAGAGGTGATTATTTCCCTTTATTCAGCACTGGTGAGGCATGAGGCCACATCTGGAGTATTGCATCCAATTCTGGGCCCCTCATTAGAGAAGGTTGTGGACACATTGGAAAGGGTCTAGCGGATGGCAACAAAAATGATTAGGGGGGATGGAGACTATTACCTGTGAGGAGAGGCTGAGGGATTTGGGCTTGTTTAGTCTGCAGAATAGCGATGGGGGGATTTGATAGCAGCCTTTTAACTACCTAAAGGAAGGTTCCAAAGAGAATGGAGAGAGGCTGTTCCCAGTGGTGACAGATGACAGAAGAAGGAGCAATGGTCTGAAGTTGCAGTGGGGGAGTATGACGGGGCAGATATGCCCCGCAATAAAGGGCTGGGAGTAGCCCAAGCCCAGTTGGCTGAGAAGGCTCCACCCATCCAGCGCTGCTGGGCATGCTCCCAGCAGAGCCAGAGTATAAAAGCAGAGAGCCCTGCAGGGGGAAGGAGCTGCAGCAGCTGAGACCCGAATCACCGCCAGCAGCCGCCACCCCCTGGGAGGAAGGAGTACCCACAGCCCCAGTGCCAGACCCAGTAAGGACCGGTTCAGGATGCCAGCAGACCACAAGGGTTCCAAGGTGTGGTAGGAAGCAGCCCATGGCAGAGGACTGATTGAGGGGCTTGGTGTGTATTGGCTGGATTCCCTGCAGAGCAGGCAGGAGCAATAGTCTCTGCCTAAAGAGTCTGGGCTGGGACCCGGTGGAGAGGGAGGTCCCGGGTCCCCCTACCACCCTTTTCCCTACCCTGGACAATCACCCCTGGCCAGGAGGGGCTTTTCTTGTGACTGGGCCTGAACTCTGACTGGGCCGCAAGGGCTGTATATACCCTGCTAGAGGGATATGAACTTTGGGGCTATGCTTTAAGGGATGCCTGTAACCTGATATGGGGGAAGGGTGTTTTTGAGTTGGGTTGCAAGGGCTGTGTATACTCTAGGGGCAGTTCATAGAACCCGGACAGGCGGCACCAACCCCGAGGGGGAGACACGCCCCTCGAAATGGAGGTATAGGTTGGATATAAGGAAAAACTATTTCACTAGGAGGGTGGTGAAGAACTGGAATGGGTTACCTAAGGAGGTGGTAGAATCTCCATCCCTAGAAGTTTTTAAGTCCCATCTATGAATCTATGATTCTCTGATTCTATGGTACTCATGGTTTCAGTGCCTCTCTGTCATACCTCCAAAGTTAAGAAGGATTTTATCCTGTTTACACCCCATGAAGTTCTGCTGCACGTAATACTTTTACTTTAGCTTTGCTCAGGGGATTACAATTTAACATTGACTTTTTTAGAGAATTTATTTTAAAAAATGCTATTGGATTGGCAAATTAATTTCCCTTTCTTTGTGCTTTTTCCAAGAATGAAAGAGAAAAAAGAAAGCAAGAAATTGGGACTTCCATCCTTTGAAACCAGAAAACAGATCTAATTATTAAGCAACAGTGGTGTCAAATATCCATCAAGCCTTCGAAAAGAACTAGAAAATGACTCACAGATGAGTCCTTTCAGAGGATGTAATAAATAGTGAAAATCTGTGACATACAAGATTTAATAAACACACAATAGAAAAATAGCTAGTTCCACAAATATATCAGTCTTTGAATAAATATGTTAACCCCTGCCTTGGTGTTTGGTTAGCCCTATCCTGAACTCAAAAAAAAATGGAGGGGGTTAAAGGAAAAGTACAGACTCATTTTTCCACTCCTCCTAACATTCCAAATCCATCCCTTTGTCATATGCCACATCCACACTCTATGGCTATGTCTAGACTGGCATGATTTTCCAGAAATGCTTTTAACGGAAAACTTTTCCGTTAAAAGCATTTTTGGAAAAGAGCGTCTAGATTGGCACGGATGCTTTTCCGCAAAAGCACTTTTTGTGGAAAAGTGTCCATGCCAATCTAGACGTGCTTTTGCGCAAAAAAGCCCCGATCGCCATTTTCGCAATCAGGGCTTTTTTGCGGAAAACAAATCTCATCTGTCTACACTGGCCCTTTTGCGCAAAAGTTTTGCGCAAAAGGGACACTTGCCCGAATGGGAGCAGCATAGTATTTCCGCAAAAAGCACTGATTTCTTACAGTAGGAGGTCAGTGCTTTTGTGGAAATTCAAGCGGCCAGTGTAGGCAGCTGGCAAGTTTTTCCGGAAAAGCGGCTGATTTTCTGGAAAAACTGGCCAATCTAGACACAGCCTATGTGTATGACTACACTACAGAGAAGACTGAAGCTGCCACTGTCACTCTCCTAAGGTTCGAATTAGTGGGTCTAGTGAAGACACACTAATTCAAACTGAGAGGGATACGTGGGTCAATGCCAATAGTCCTGCTTCCACAAGCAGTAAGGGAAGTTGAAGGAAGAGTGTTCTCCCCTCAACTTCCTGCAGTGTGGACAGTGCCAAAAGTCGAGGTAAGGTATTTCGATTTCAGCTACTCAACTAAGATAGCTGAAGCATATATCTTAATTCCACTTTATCCCATAGTATAGACATATCCTCTCTGTTACAGTGCAGAAGAATTATCAAAACGGGGTTTGGGAGCAGTGAAAGGAGTGTGCTACAGCTCTGTTGGTTGGTGGCAGTCCTAGAATAGGAGCAAATGGCCTTGAAAGATCAATAATGAGTTTGTTCCCCCAAAATGCCAGCATATATTCTGAGCACTTAAAGAATAATCATGTGTGATAATGTTCCCACAACAATTGTCCATGAATAAACATCTAATAAAATAGTATCTTGAGTCATACATCAAGTTTGATGATGGCACATTAATTCTTGCAATTAAAACAATGAGGTCTGCTATTTCCAGGCCATTTGTACTCATTCCACACTTAAATGAGACTTCTTACCCCCTTTTCTCTTCTATCTAGACAAACTTAATTATGCTGTCATTTTCAGCATCATACTACTTCCTTTACATTGTTTTAATTAAACCACTTTTCAGATTTTACTCCTGTCATGATTTGGGGAATCTACATACAAATCATAAATTCTGGTTGGTTTTGTGAAATTTCTGTAGTTCTGAATATTTCAGTGCTATGTGGAATCTACCATCTGTTGTCAAGGCCGTGTTATGTATCTCACAGACCAAGACAATTGAAGACTCTTAACATCAATGGCTCTCATTTCAATGGGAGCACGTTCAGACAATGAGTCGGCTGCATCATAGGTAAAACCAGTTTTATCCAATTTCTCTGCAAGAGGTTGGGGTTTGGAAAGGCTATAATCACCACACAGAACAAATAGAGCAGGTGTTAACACTGCATCTCTAAAACAGCAGAGCTTGTACCTCCACATCTCCTAAAGTGATGCAGGAAAGTTTAGCAGGAGAAAGGGACACAGAAGTAGGTTTTTGTAGCCAAGAGGTCTCCCCTCAGAAGGGAAAGACTCCATTTCATAAGAGAAGACTTGGGGGAGGGATTCTGGCCTCCTTAGAGGAATCTGATCTATGCCCAAAGAAAGCTCAACCGTGGTGAGAACTGAAAGATGTAAATGTGTATAGAGGTGTTTATTTGGTTGTCTAGAACTCTATTCCTTGTGCTAACTAAAGAGTGGCTGGGATTTTGTTTTGTTTTTGTTTAGTTTTGGAACTGTTTGCAACCACATTCCATCTAAGAATGTTAAATATCGATCTATTTACTAGTCAAATAGTCGATGGAATTTCCATCGACTACTTGACAAGTCAATAGGCACTTCCACATTCATCCTTTTAAATGTACAAGAGCCCCAGTGGGGGCTCTTGTGCATTTCAAAGTTGGAACTCTGCAAGCAGCCTGGAGCCAGCGGGAAGTCCAAGGAGCCCAGGATCAGCTGTGCGGCACTCCCCCTTTGAAATGCTGCCACAGCATTTCAAAGTTACAGTGCCACATGGAGACTGTACTCTGGGCTCCTTGTGGCATTGCTGCTTTGAAGTACCCTCTACTCCCCCCCCCCCTGCTTTGCAGCCTTTATCTGATAGAGGCAGCAAGAGAGGGGGAAGCGACTTGTCTACTAGTCGACTAGTCCTTAACATCCTTAGTTTTATCCTGAAGAGGTGAACTGTAAGGTGCACAAGGTGGACCTCTGGGAGAAAGTGTGCTTAAACTACTTAAGAACATTGATGGAGTGGACGAGGGAACTCATTGCTCTAAGCACCTAGTATTGGGACTACAAGGATACATTTCTGTTAAGTGGAAACAGAAAACTTGTGTCCAGGAAATGTGGCAGAGAACCCAAGGAAAGATTTACTAGACTCCTGTGCTCTTACAATACCGTTAATCTAAGCAGACTTAAACAAGCTTGAATCACCCTCTGGATATGGTTCCTCTTCAAACTGCTCTTAAATGGGACAATATATACCCCCAACACTAAACATCCATTGGGCCTGATTAGAAGCATAGAAATATGCATTAGACATTAGAGCATACCCAGAAATGGGGAAACTAAGGATCTAGAGGGATGAAATCCTAATCCAGCAGCCTGGTGAATGTCTAGCTGGAAGAGCTTTAGTAGGACTGTGATAACTTCTAAAATAAACAATCATCTGATCTACAAATGTCGACAGGTTTTCACTTGTCACCCCATTCAGAAACACATTTTTCTGCAGACTGAAGTAATCATGCTTACACATAAAGCAATTATTTGTCATCTAGAGTGCAATAAAATATTATCTTGCACTCAGACAAAATGAAGGACAATTAAAGGAACATTGCAACAATTAGAACAAAGAAATTAGGAACTGAAAATAATCTGTGCTTAGACATTGGGAGAGATGAAATGGAAAAAAGGAATAAAACAGATCAGTTTTGGGGGTTTTCTGAACTCTAGCATTAGACTTGATTCACTTTATTTTAAATGTCTACACTTGACTAGTGGTGTAAATGTACTATGATTCAAACATGTGACAAGTCAGTCCTAAGGAAACTTGTATTTGGCAGATGAAGGAGATGATGGGGACTGGAGGTTCATACGAGAAAAGGCTTTAGCATGTCCAGTGTCTCATGCCACTCCTATTCACAGAGTTTTATGTACCACAAGCTGAAGTTCCTCTGCCCTACAGTGAAAGGTCAGGAGTAAATAATAAATAGGGGGTGTTGGAACCAGATCCTGCAGCCCTCACACAGGGAAAGCTCCCTTTGAAATCAGTGAGATCTGTGTGTTTTTATAGATAGTAGGGTCATTCTTCATCTAATTGACCATCAAACTCTCAGTCCCTTTGCCAATATTTCAGCTGGACCAGCTCCCATACAATTTAACTAAAAAAAGGATGGGATGTGAGCAAGAGTAAATA
This sequence comes from Pelodiscus sinensis, assembly GCF_052426305.1. NCBI lineage: Eukaryota > Metazoa > Chordata > Testudines > Trionychidae > Pelodiscus > Pelodiscus sinensis. The sequence continues at coordinate 94,410,628 of NC_143053.1, forward strand.
ATTAGAGGGAAGGTCCAATTTGGGTACTCTGACTTGTATAAAACCCTCTTTGCTACTCCATTCCACTTCAGCAAACTGCAGCAGCAATTTCAACATTCCAGTGGTCATTCTGAATTAATCAGGTACTTGACATAACTATTTGTACCATGTACAAAAGCCATTTTAAAAGTCAATATTTGCTAACAGTTGTCATACAACTTACAGTTTCCACCGCTTCCTTATCTCTGGACTACAGAGCACTGGATTATACTTGTGGAATCCATCTGTGATTGTCTGTAAAATATGAGAGTATATTTTCTCTATGGTACATACAATGTGCCTTCCCACTTAGTAGGAGGAGGAACCGGGGACAAGAGAATTGGATGGATATCCTTCTGCTCTGGTACAAAGCAGAGTCCTTGTGGCATTAGAGTTTATGCCCTCCTTTGGATAAAGGTTTCCTCCTTTTCCCCCATCTCTACCCATGAGCAGAGGAAGATGTAGTCTTCATCTGCCTGGTCACCCGCTAGCCAGTTCAAATAAGGATGCCAATTGCTTCAAGCAAACACTTTCTCCTTTACAAAGTGTTTTAACAAAGAAGATAAAGATCATGATCCCTATTCTATAGATGGGACACAGAGATGTGAATTGACTTGCTGAAGATAACAAGTCAGTGGCAGAGCCAAGCATGGTACCCTAACTCCTGGGCCAAAGTATCTTAGCTAGGTTTTGTTTTACGAGTGTCTGCCAGATGAACAGCATTTACTTCGAAATCTGATTATGCTTTTGCAAGATAGAAAATTGAAATAAAAATGGTATGTTCAGGGAGATAAAATGTTTAAATTTGCTGCTGGCGAGTAGGCTTATATTAATCAAAAAATAATCATCAAGGAATCTGTTACATGGTTGGTTAGATGGCAGCAAATTGGTCAACAGTTATAGGAAGAGAAATTGATTACTGAATATCTTATAGTTATGACAAAATGTGTTTAGTCATCTTTTTCCACTCTTGAATTACATGCACTGAAGAACTGCAGCATGGAAGCACCAGTGTGTTAAGAATAATTTATAGCCTAGTTATACAAGACCAGTTTAATTAATTAAATCAACATTAGAATTCAGGCTGTTCTGATAGGTTTCTCATAACATTAGTGATTATTAATCTCAATCAAGTATGCAGCTTTTTTTCAAAGGTTGTACTTTAATTACCCGGTTAATACTGCAGTTGTTTTAATAACAGCTTGGAAAACATTTACCCGAATGACAAGATAACATTAAAGCTAATATTAGTAAGTCAGACTGTCCTTTTTCAAAAATAAAGTTAATATTTTGCTATCATCCATTAGGCTGTATACTGGGGTCCATTTTATACTTTGTAATTCATTATTATATGGTTGTGAGCAACTCAACCTTGATACTCAGGAAACAGACAATTAGTGCTTAAAAACAAGTTTTTTCACTATGGGTGAAATTAATGCCTGTTTGGAGGGCCTGCAGTATCCCATTTAAGTATCACTTACAATTATTTTTAAAGAATTTAGTGAGATTTAATTGTTGGCATATGCCTTGTGAAGAATGTCTACACAGGGATGAAGTTCACCTTCTGTACTTTGTTTCTCTTTATATTACTGCATCATTATTTCCAAAATGCTGTTCCTGCAAAAATATGCTTAACTTTCTGCACTTTCTAAACTTTCCGAGATTGACTTTAAGTAAAAGCAAGATTGGACAACAGAAATGAGTAGCAAAATGTCCAACAATTGATCAGGGGACGAATTATACTTTACCATTCCCAGTAAAGTGTCTGAAATGAGCTAAGGGACAACATTCCCTTTACAAGGGTCTCAGAATTTGCATTCATTTCTGACTGAAGACAGGCAATGAGTTAGTGGTCAGAATAGAAGTCAGTTCCAATGGTCACAGCCACATTGGAGACATCATCAGGGGACAACCCAAGGGTTGGAGGCAAGAGTTATGAAGAAAATAGGGGCTTTGGCTGGAATGAGAGCAGCTATAGGTTATAGCAAGGGCCTATATAGGAAGCAAATCTGAAACAGTTGTGAGTACAGAAGTCATTAAGCAGATACTGTTGGTACCAAGATTAAATGGGGATCTGTTGGCCCTTCTGTCAAATCAGGAAGCACAGTCACTCAATAAGGGTTTATTATGGCCACCTAAGCTCATTGGGTTGCTAGGTGGCCCTACCCAGAGCCAACTAAGTTCCTGACAGTTGCAGACGTACAATAGTTATGATTCTTGAAACATTATCAGATGTGATGTGTGTACCCTATGTCCTTAATTTATGGATAAATAATGACTTAAGTAGTGACTGCACAATTGTGCCAGAAATTGGAGGAAACGAATACATCCAATGCCCATGAATGCAAAGGCAATGACATGATTATTGGACCAATAAATGATTATAAATTACACATTCACCCCTCCAGAAAACCTACCCCACCATAAAGGGCCTCCAACATAACAAGAAATGAAAGGAAATACTGACTTAAATGTTAAACCTACCATGTACCCCTTAATTCCTTGGACCAACAAAGCATGCCATTAATTAATTCATTACTTTGTTCTCTCATGACCTAAAAGTTGGAAAATCTGGCATTCTTTATTCAATTTTATTGTTTTTTGACATCATATTAATGTGAATTTAATGTGTTTTTTGCATAAATATAAATAGGCAATGTTTCAACTCATTTCCATAAAACAACTTATTAAGTATTCAAAGACCCATAGTGAGGCAGTAAATTTTAAGCTGAAGACTTGTATTACAGCTAAGTGTGATTTAAATGTTTAGTGAAGGTAGTGGTGGTTGCTGAAGTTGAAATATAATAGCAGCCTTATCTTTGAAGCCAAACTCATATGGCATATTTGCTAATGTTCACTACACAGTTTAGTATGTTCAACAAATAAATATCTTACATTATTTGGGATTATTGTCAGCTGAATACTCTAAATACGTAACATATAAACTAAGTATTATCTTAAAGCACAAAGGAAACTGGAAGTTAACAGATTTTTAGCAATATTATAAATGTACAGTATATGACATACTTAATGAATAAACTTGTATTATACATTTAAAGATGTACAAGATACCCTACAGAATAACGGCTTTGCTATATTTTTTTTCACAGTAACAACCTATATTATCAAACTTCCCTAAATATAGACTGCAAAAGGATTATATGGAATAGTAGAGATAGTCACATTATTATATTGTAATGATATTCCAAAATTGCCTCTTTCGGTTTATGCCTACTGGAACAATGAAAAAATGGGCACTATTACATGACTATTATTCAGAGGCATATCTATGGTTTCAGACAGGATTGTACTCAGGGCAGCAGCACTAATACTACTATTTTTGGCACGTTAGCTCAATCAGAACTAGTATGTATGTGTCTACCCATGTACTTCCAGCTCCAGTGCAGACAAAACTCTTTTTTCTGAGATTCAGGATATCTGGATCCAACATAAGCCCTTGAGGTGTAGCTTGGAGCTATCATTCTAAGCTGGCCATATCTTTGCTATAGAGCAGGAGAAAAGGAAAAGACCTGAAGTGAGAAAGAACTGGCATATTTGACATATCTGGAGAATACCCAGGATAAACTGATAATGGAACAATTCATTGATGGCCAAATGGCCTTTGATTTGCAGATTATGATCACTGAAAGGAAACCAAAGACACTTTAAGACAGTGGAATTTACTACAGAATGGGAATCCTCCAGAAAGAATCCTCCAGCAGGCCACCAGAAAAGGAAGCAGCTGCTAAATAAGGAAGGGGGAATTCGCCCTACAAATACACATCATTCTTTAATATTCATAATGAAAAGGGGAAATCTGATTTGATTTGTGATGTGATGAATGATTTGGTGAAAAATGTTAAATTCTTTTAGTAAAAATAAAAACATTTGTAATATAAAACATAAATATAGGAAATTGTTTCAGTTAATAGCTGATCCTGTTAAAAGTTAGACCACAGAATGGAGTGTTATGATTTTAAGGCAAGCCAGGACACAGCATCACAAATACCTAAAGATAGTCCCTCATCCAGTTTGGGAAACACTGTCACAATGGCCAACCAGCATAAACAAAAAGTCTAGCAACACTTCTTTCATTTTAACTGCAAAGTATAATCTATTGATGTTTAGGCCTTAAGAACTATTCTTTAAAAATAGTCTGTTGAAGGTGAACATAAGATTATCCAAATTACTGAACAGGAAACAAAACATATAAAAAAATTTCTACAATAACTATTGCCAAAGTTAATTAAATTTCAGTCATGAGAGTAAAGAAGTGGAAATGACCTGAGTAGTATTGGTTTTTAAACTACTGAACTTTAGGCATAATGATTGTCCATTCATATGAAGAAACTATTCCACTGGATGGAGCTGAATTTACAAAGTAATTATATGGTTCTCTGTGCTGCTATAAAATAAAATAACCTTTCCAAGACAATGGGTATCTTAGATTTATTTTTCTTAGTAAGGAACAATATATTTATCCTATGTTAAAATTTAGTGGATGAGGTCATTCACTGGAACTATACTGATTTTATAACTACTGAAGGCCTGGTTCGCTGTGTTTATTTTAACATACTAAAGAATGTATGTTACTGAGGAGAGTATCATATGTTCAACCTTACTGAAGCATTTTGTGGTATCTTTTCTTTAGAAGATGTTAAAGTAGGAGCCTGCTCACTTTTGTTGTGCTTAGTTCACTTTTGTCAGTTGTGTAGCAGTTTTAATCTGAGAGTTTCAAGGTTAAATAAGGGTTAGTAGTAGATCACAGCCATGTAATGTTTTAGAAAGAGACTTCAATATATAACATAAGTATAGTGCATAGTTTGTCATTATTCTTTTAGTGGTATTGAAACATAATTTATAACATTGGCTAAGCTTGCAGGTATCAAAAAAGGATGCATTCTCTCATCTCTCCTATTTGGCATTGCCATCTACTTCATTATAAGATAAAGTATAGGTGATATAACATGCGCATTGCATGAATCAGCAACTGTATGCTAGAAGATCTAGATCTTCTTGATGACATAGCTCTTCTAACTGGCAGCTAAACCAACATGCAAGCCAAGACCACAAGCCTCTCCAACATACCGAAGAAGGCAGGGATAACAATCAGTTATGAAGCAGTCAATTTATTTATCTTGTCAGAAATATGCAAGATTTTGGAGATGACTACAGAGAGATAATGTCACAATCTGGCAAGGCAGGAGCTGCATTTATTAGTTTAAACAAAATTTGTCATTAAAAATCCACATTTCAGTAACTAAATACAAATCTTCAGATCTAATTTATGCCCCTCTTAATATATGGATGTGAACACTGGAAATCTAAAGATACAGACAGATATCTACAAGACTTTGAAAGAAACTGCTTTAGAAATATGAGGCATTGGATGGAATTAATTTATAGCAATGCTAAGATTTGTCACAGAGATTAACATTCTTTTAGCTCTAAAGTTATCCAGAAAACAAGGAACTATTTAGGATATATGTTGAAAATGAGAATGAAGCCAAAGTATCTGCTATGGGAAGGATGTCATTAGGCAAGGGAAGGACCACATAAAAAGGGTTAAAGAGAAGATTCACTAAAATGAACACTACTCAGGCTATGCCTAGACTGCATGCTTCTTGTGCAAGTAGCTTTTATTGGAAGAGATCTTCCGCAAAAACTTCTTGTGCAAGAGTGCGTCCACACTGTAAAGCACATCAAAAAAGTGATGCACATTTGTGAAAGAGAGGATCCAGAGTGGATTGACAGTTTCTCGAAAATAAACTCTGATTGCTATGCACAGAATGGCCACCAGGGTACCTGTGCTTTTTCCTCTGTCCTTCTTTTTGTGCAAAAAAATCCCTCTTCCCTGTCCATACACACCTTTTTTGTAAAAGAGTGCAAAAAGGGGCATTCTTCCTTGTAGAATGAGAAATACCTACATCAGAAAAAACCCTCTGTTCTTTCAATTTTCTTGTGCAAAAACATGCTTGAGGTGTGGACGCTTCACAAGTTATTTTGGAAAAATGGCCGTTTTTCCAAAAAAAACCTCTGTAATGTACACATAGCCTCAAAGAGAAAACATATAAAATTTAACAATGTAAGAAGACATGCAAAGAGCAGCTCAGGACAGATGTCTTGTTCATGCCCCAAGCAATGTCTGACAGCACAGGAAAGATTGAAATTCAGAGCCTCCCATCTCAGTTACCAGTTGTTGAACTGAATTTAGATGAGGATGTTATGCTTTCCTGACTAATGTTCATGAAGAATGCAGACTAAGCTACCAGCATAGGTCATTAGTACTTCTAGGAAGACTTAGTACAAACAAAGCACATCATTTTTGATGAATGGGAAAGAAATGTAAAGTTTTATTGTTTTCTTCAATGAAATGTTGGGATGGAGAGTACAAACCCAGCATGGAGTCACAAGGCGTTAAGAAGTTGCTCTGGATTCAGCCAGCCCTGCCCCGAACCATAGACAGGAGGAGGAGATAAAAGGAAGCAGAACAGCTGGCTTGGGGGGGCAGACCAGGAAAAGCATGTTCTCTTCCTACAACCATTGTCCAAAGGTCCTTCTCTGAGGGCAAGTAAGACCTGCTGCTGATACATTATAAGGGGGAGGTATTCTCCCCACCTGGAGACTTGGATTTAGTTGGTTCGTGTTAATTCCCATTTTGTTTTTGTTTTTTTATGGACTGCCCAAGCAGGTGAGAGACTAAGAACTGATTTCACAGAGAGCCAAGCTGGAGGAGGAAACAGTCACCATCCTGAGAGGGAAGGAGCAAGCACATTGTGCACAGCCACAAGGAGAGGCCAAACAGTGAACTGACCTTCTTTGCATCTCCTCACCACCATTCATGAACTTGAGACAATGGTTGGGTGATAGTCCAGGGTGCCTTAAGACTGTCGTCTTTATGCCACTTCTTGTGAGACATTTGATAGCTCTCACAGGGCTACAGGACATAGCTCATTGGAGTGGCATGGCTTCAGCTCCCCTACCAACCCCCCATCTACAGTTTGAAGGGTCAAAACCCTGTCCAATAGGCAACACAGCTCATGAATGATGCCCATAACAAATATATGTAATTTACTTGGGTTTCACGTGTCATACATTTTTATTATCAGTTTGGAATAACCAGTCAGACACCATCCTGCAGCTTCCAAGCCACTGAGAGGCAGATAGCTCAATTACCAAGAACAAAAAGTCAAAGAAGCACCTACTATATTTCTGATAAAAATAAAGGTTTGCAATTTTGAAATATTAAGCCTTATGGACTCTTACCTTTACAGACTACCAGAAAGGACTCATCAAATCATTGTTGAGCCATGCACCCCCGCTGCAGGACCATCACTCTAGCTGAATATAAATTCACAAGACTAGCCTTTTACTTTGTTTTTATCTGGGTCAAAATTAATATCAAATATGATATAATTACAACAGTTTATTTTGCAATAAAAATAAATACCACCTAAAATCAAGGATCAACCTCTTGTCCAAATTTAATAGAAAGAGAAGTTATTGCTAATATATATATATATATATATATATATATATATATATATATATATATATATATATATATATATTTCAGTAAAGTTCTATTAGAGGCAACTTTGTTTTAAAAATCTACTAAACTACTGAAATCTGGGCTCTTTTTAGCTAATACCATGAGACTCCTGCATGAGACCCTTTTTTAGAAAATAAAAAGTATTGATTTTGTATAGCACTCTACAAAATTCAGAGACTTTTTGTTACAGTAATGTACAGAAAATACAAATAATCTGTTGCAGAAACATGTACATTATCTGGAATGGAATAAAGAAGCAATTATGTCCTAACAATATGACAGTATTTGAAGAACAATATGCTTAATTCAGGAGAAAGTCCCACTGGATTTTAAATACATTTTAGTGGTAAGGACCTCTCTTTGTAGCACAATGCCCTTTGCCGGCAAAAGTAAGTCTCAGGTCCAACACTGGGTTCTCTAACTACAAAAACATGCTGCACAAGTATCTGTCAAACACAAGCAGTTTACAGTAATTCCTCATTTAACACGGTAGATACGTTTCAGAAAATAATTGTTCTAAGTAAAAATATATTATGTGGGTTCAATTTTCCCATTGAAAATAATGGAAAAGGTGGGGGTTGTGTTTCAAGCCCACGTGCACTCGCAGCTCCAGCCGGCACTTGTTAGCAGCTGGGACCAGGACCTAAGTTTGGAGGAGAAAGAGGACTGGGTTATAGCAGGGAGGAGAGGTGTTTGGCTCTGAAGAAAGGAAGGGAAGGACAGGGGAGGGGGCTTACAGCCAATGGCTCGGTTTCCCCAGCTGGCCAGTCGCTGGCATCTTTGTGGGGCTTCCCCTGCCTCCTTACAAAGTGGCAGAGGTTCGCCGCTCGTCGCGCCATTCCCCGGTGACCCCTCCTCACCTGACACGAGGCATCTGGCCAGAAGGGCTCGCCGGGGAACGGAGCAGCAAGTGATGAATCTCTGCCACCTTGCAGGGAGGCAGGGGAAGCCACGAGCAGCTGCCGGCGACTGGCCAGCTGGGAAAACCCAGCTACTGGCTGCAAGAGGGTGCGGAGGAGAGGGAGCGGAGCATCCGGCCAGAGGGGGTTGCCAGGGAATGGTGCAGCGAGCGGCGAACCTACGCCGCTTTACAGGGAGGCAGGGGAAGCCCCATGCAGCTGCCGGCGACCGGCTGGCCAGTAGGGGAAATAATGTTATTTCAGGGACAGGTCGTGTTGTTCAAAAAATGTTCCCTAAACAAAATCATGCTATTGCAAAAATGTGTTAACCGGGCACGTATTAAGCAAGGAATTACTGTATTTCCAGACAGACTTTAGCTGTATCCCTTAACTAAAGAACAACATGGTAGGAAAAGCAGTGCCTTATGTCCCCTCTGCAAGCTGGGGACCCAGTTACAGCTGCGGATAAAGTGGGAGACCATCTCAGCTCTGAGGCATAAGTACCAGAGTCCATTGGTGAAGTCCAAATTGCTGTGCTGCAGTGCAGCTTTAAATCCCATGTCTCTGCCTTGTTTTGCAGCTTGGAAATTTCCAGGAGTTACTCATTACTTGCTGATGTATGTTGGTAACTATCAATCTGGTAATGATCTGGTACCACTTGTCCTTTGACCTTGTTTATATGATCAGTACCTCTGGGTAAACAAGATTATTATGCGTTCAGGCCCTTATGTATAACTTGTTTTTGCTACACTGGCACCATTGCTTATCTTAAATGGCATATGTTCCTAGAGGCTTGCTTCTGGCTCATCATATAAAGGGAAAAAGGGAAGGGGTGGGAAATGCATGCCTCACCATTCCTATACTTGCATGTACACAGTTCTTCCACAATTAACCCCTACATGCCCCCAATGTCATCCCAGAGTATTAGATCATTACAGACTAAGCTAGAAGACAGCTGTCTGCTGATTATATGTCCCCACTTCCTGTTTCTGGTAAGTAATCCTAGGTGGTCTTCTCACATCCAAGTACTGCCCATCACTTCTTTGCTTGTAAAATCTGATGAAGCTCAAAGCCCAAGCAGGTTTGGATGCTAATTAATTTGGACAGAAGAAATGTTTTGCTTATAGAATGTCAAATGTTTTATCATCAGTGGGAGGATATAGTGTTTGTCTAAAAAATGTGAGGGTGTGGAAATGATGATTCACAAGTCAGAATAGTATCCATTAGGAGTTATAGCACATGCATATAATTTATCTAAATTCTCAGTTATTTGGCCACGCACACATTTTTTCTCTTTAAGCAACCGTGGCTAAAACTAATAGTGGGACAATTTAATAATTGCATAATAATAATGGGCCAGATCATGCTCCCTAGATATTTTAACTTATTTCCATCCTTCTTCATAGTATCTCAAGGTACTTTTCATATGTTAATAATTAAGCCCAGAAACTCCAAAGTCAAATCTGTAAAATGGAGACAATAATAATAAAACTTGTGGAAAAGCTGAGGCACAGCAAAGTACTAAATTTTGTACATGCCCTCTGGTGTTATTACTTAATTCTGACTTCTTTTTCCATCATGGTTATGCAATCTAACAGCCTAGTCCATGCACTTCTAATTTTCTGGTGAGCCAATGTTTAACAAATTAACATGTAAATTTCTCAGTTTTTCTCATTGAAAACGCACCCTATCACTGAAGTGTCATTTTTCAGAAGAGATGCAACCAGAACCTGACTGGTAATAATCATTTTTATACTCCAGATCATGGAGAGTAGTTAGTCAGAAGAGTATTGCCATTGAAATCATAGACTCATAGGATTGGAAGGAACTTTGAGAGGTTATCAGGTCTAGTTCTGTGTACTCATGGCAGGTTCAAGCACTATCTAGAGCATCCCCGACAGGAGTTTGTCCAACCTGCTCTTAAAAATCCCCACTGATGGAGATTCCACAACCTCCTAGGCAATTTATTCTAGTGCTAAACCACTCTGACAGGAAATTTTTTCTCATGTCCAACGTAAATCTCCCTTGCTGTAATTTAAACCCATTGCTTCTTGTTCTATCAACAGAGGTTAAGGAAGATCATTTTTCTCCTTCCTCCTTGTAATACCCTATTAGATACTTAAACCATTATCACATCTCCTATGTCTTTTCTTTTCCTGACTCAAAAAGTTCAGTTCTTTCAATTCCCTCATAGGTCATGTTTTTAGACCTTAAAGCATTCTTCTTGTTCTGCTCTGGACCTTCTCCAATTTGTCCACCTCTTTTCTGAAATGTGACACCCAGAACTGGACACAGTACTCCAGTTGAGGCCTAATTAGTGTGTGACTTCTTATATCTTACGTACAACATTCCTGCTAATACAATCAGGGGGACATGAACAGATATTTAATTCTATGAAGGGTTTGACAGGTGCTTGGAATGGACCACACTAAGAATGCCATACTAAGGGCAGGATGCAAGAAATAGGTCAGACAATCCCCAATAAACTAGTGATTTATGCTATAATTGGATTCACCAAGCCAGTAACAAAGGGGCTTCTACAGTGCCAACTGATTAATCAGAAGCCAAACATGGTTTCCTTTAGGCATTCCAGCCCTTGTCTCCCACACAGACAAACAGCTCTAAAATAATGAGAGGTTACAGAAAACTCAATTTACTATATGTGAAGTTCTGCTAACCCAAATGATCAGATTCTTGCCCCCAGGTCAAAATGTATCTCAGATCTTACCCAAATATCACACTGTCAGTCATTCCTATGTAAGCTAACTAAAGAGTTTATTAATTAAGAAAAAGATAGGGTTATAAATGGTTAATAGTCCATATACACACAAATGACTGCAAAGTCATTGTGTCAGGTCCATAGCAGTGATGGAAGAGACTGAAGGCTTGAAAAAGTCTCTCTTGTAACTTCCAGAAGACTGGAAGCTTGTCAGTCCATAGTTCAAAATATGGGCTGCTCCAGTTGGTTTACTTAACAGCTCCACAGCAACGGAGCCTCACAGCTCCCATTGGCTGTGATCTGCAGTCAACGGGAGCTTCAGGAAGCAGTGTGGCCTGGGCCATGCCACTTCCCATGGTACCCCTTGACTGCAAACGGCGAACTGGAGCCAATGGGAGTTGTGAGGCTCAATGCCTGTAGAACCCTTAAGTAAACATACCAGAGAGGCCCATTAGCAGTTTTCTCAACATGGGCCTGCAGTCCATTTTGAGAAACATTGCTCTAGAGGATTCTGAAACAATGGGAGGTATTGATTACATTCAATCTTATTTAATCATTAGCAGATTTACCTGGCATTGCTCAGGTCCTTAACTCAATTATGTTTTTTAAATCAAAGGAAAATACACATGCTTTAGTGAAATGATTGTATTTTCTAAAAATAGTGTTATTTTTATGAAGTTAATTTTAGTAAGTTTCTTTTTAAAGGAAATTCCACTCCTATAACTCTTATCATTTGCTAGTTTTAACGAAAAGGGACTATAGTCAGTTTGGTTTCCAGCAACATGGTTTTTTAGTTTTCAAATCTTAAGCATTCATTTAGCTGTGCCAAAATAGAGCAATAATCCAAATTTCTCCATGTATTGTTTCTGTAAGGTTTATTGAGACGCATTCCTATTGCAGGTTCATCTTATTTTTCGGGATCATCTTGCTTCAGTCTCTTTCAACTTTTGTTCATTGTGATGTTATTGAATTGTGAGACAAGCATCCAAAACAATTGTTGCAACCACTGTTATATTTTTGCTCCATATCTTATACAAAGTGGGCCAAGTGTCTATGAAAAGTTGATGATTTTCTGATTCTGTTTATACTGTTCATACACATATACAATTTTTGTATTTGAAGTTATGCATACTAGCTATGTACCTGCATTTTGAATGTTTACTTCTGGAAGATATCAACATGAGGCTTGGCCAGCCTATTGTGAGGCTATTAGTCAAGTGAATAGCAGTACTTCAATGACAGTGCACCTTAGATGGTGCCAATCCACATCTGATGAGCTTTGTTGTGAATGTTAATTCCACTGTGTAATCAATGGCTTCTGACTGAAAAGGACTGAGTCATGCATGGACAGGTGACTTGATCATTTGACAAACTCCACCTTGAGACATACTTTTACACAGTGAGAACAATGGGATTCTCTCCACATGGCCAATAGTATAAAGAGGACCCTTGGGGTTCCTTTGTTTTGTCTTCAGTCCGGCTAATTATCTATGAAGGATTCCTGCTATGAATTGAAGCCTGAAAGGATGAACATAAGAACATAACAACGGTTGTACTGGGTCAGACCGAAGGTCCATCTAGCCCAGTAGCCTGTCTCCTGACAGTGGCCAGCACCAGGAGCCCCAGAGAGAGTGGACAAAAGACAATGATCAAGCAATTTGTCTTCTGCCATCCTTCTCCAGCATCTGACAAACAGAGGCCGGGGCACCATTTCTATCTCCTGGCTAATAGCCTTTTATGGACTTAACCTCCATTAAATTATCTAGCTTCTCTTTAAACTCTGTTATAGTCCTAGCCTTCACAGCCTCCTCTGGCAAGGAGTTCCACAGGTTGACTATATGCTGTGTGAAGAAGAACTTTCTTTTATTAGTTTTAAACCTGCTACCCATTAATTTCATTTGGTGTCCTCTAGTTCTAGTATGGGAACTAATAAATAACTTTTTTTATTCACCCTCTCCACACCACTCATGATTTTATATACCTCTATCATATCCCCCCTCAGTTTCCTCTTTTCTAAACTGAAAAATCCCAGTCGTTTTAACCTCTCTTCATAGGGGACCCATTCCAATCCCCTAATCATTTTAGTTTACCTTTTCTGAACGCTTTCCAAGGCCAAAATATCTTAAAACCCACAGACTTAAACTAAAACAGCAGATTATTCTATCTCTTCTACAAGTCTGTACCAAGAATTTTACTATTGGCATATGTAATCTAATTCCTTAAACAATTTTAACTCTCATCCTTTTATTAATAAACATTTAGATTTTAGATTCTAAAGGATTTCCACAGTGTGTTCTTTTGAATAAGAGCTGAGGTATAAATTGAACTGGGAATGTGGTTGTGGCTGGTATTTTGGAATCTGATTTGGGATCTGAGATTGGTTTTCATAATCTCTCATCTGTATACGAAGTGATACTGATGTTGGCACAGGAGAAATGGAGTGTCTCAGGGGATTCCTTGTGTGAGTTTTTGCTAGCCAATGTAATGGACAGAAGTGTACTCTGTGACTGGTTTGGTGTATCTAAGGGTACGTCTAGACTACATGCCTCTGTCATCAGAGGCATGTAGATTAGGCTACCAGACATAGGAAAATGAAGCGGCGATTTAAATAATCGCCGCTTCATTTAAATTTACATGGCTGCCGCGCTGAGCCGACAAACAGCTGATCAGCTGTTTGTCGGCTCAGCGCGATAGTCTGGACGCGCAGGTGGTGACATCAAAGGTATTTGTCGACCACCCAGGTATACCTCATCCCAGGAGGCATACCTGGGTGGTCGACAAATACCTTTGATGTCGCCACCCGCGCGTCCAGACTATCGCGCTGAGCTGACAAACAGCTGATCAGCTGTTTGTTGGCTCAGCGCGGCAGCCATGTAAATTTAAACGAAGCGGTGATTATTTAAATCGCCGCTTCATTTTCCTATGTCTGGTAGCCTAATCTACATGCCTCTGGCGACAGAGGCACGTAGTCTAGACGTACCCTTATTTAGAGTGGAGGACCCCTAGTCTTGGGCTATAAATAGATCTGTCTCTAAGCAGTTCGCCATCAACCTACCCTCTCAGCAGTGCCCCCAGAAACCTCCTGTATTATACTTAGTTATGTCAGTTTTGAGGACTATACATGATTTGATGATTCTGTCTCAGTTGTCAGGATCAAATGGGAAACATACCCACTTTGTCAAAACGTGGACCGAAGTGCGGAGGAACATGCAGGTCAGGATGAGTGAAGATGCCAGCCCCAACTGGCAGAGCTGGGGAGAAGGAAGACAGCATTCCAGCATGGGAGGCAGGCTCTGATGAGGAACCACAGGTGTCCCTTTTTCTCTTTGCGAAATGTGGTTACTCTATGTGTGGTTACTCTATGTGTGATAACATTTTTGCTGTCACCATCGCTTCTTGGCATAGAGTAGAAATTCCATGTTACTGACCTTGAGAATACTTTGGCAGAGAGTTCACTACGAATCCCAGAAGCTGTTTTTATTTTAACTAAATTTAAAATATAAAATAGCTTAGCTGTTAAATTTCAAAAAGCCCTAGTGGGATCTGCGCTGTGAAAAGAGGAGAATTCCCTGCAGCAAGTGGAAAAGGACAGGCCCAATAAACTTGGGTTTGAAAAAGAAACCCTGACGTATTAAAATGTGCTAAAGCTTTATTATAAAAACATATGTAGTACTTGTGTCTTTAGGTGCCTTTTGCTCTCCCACGATGAAGTCTGTTTTATATTAAAAGTGTATGAAGAGAAAAGAAATATTTCCAAAAAATTAAATGAAATGTCAAAATAAAAGATCCATTTTTAAAATTAAGAGACTCCAGCGGCTGATTTACTTAGAGATTAATGCACTTCTTGGGACAACAGCCTTGAGCCTAACAGTGCACTAGAGGCTTGTATTAATGATCTAGTAAAACACATCTTATTGTGTCTTAATGCTATAGCTAGAAAGATAATGCATTGCACACATTTTCCTCAGAGTCTAAGGGATTATTCAGATGGTATTGACCTTCAAAATTTCCAAATCAAAGCCAGTGTATTGCATTTCTTTTAAAAATTCAAAGCAATCGTACCCTCCTTATCCTCTAATCAGCTCCTGTGTTACTTTTTAAAGATTATAGTGAATCAGCTTGGCCTCTTACTGACCCAGAAGGAGAAACCCTCCCTAAAGTTACATGGTGGGCGGTGCCAGAGCAACCCAGCCCTTCCCACAGGAAGCGGAAGTATAAAAGCAGAGGCTGAGAGCAAGCCAGATGTTCTGCCCAAGCTCCCAAGGAGGAAGGGCGCAGCTTGCCCACTTTAGGAGGAAAACTGGTCTAGGCCACTAGGGCCACTGTCCCGAAGACTGGCCTGGACAGCCAAACAGGAGATTGAGTTGCACAACTGGATTGTTGCTTGACCCAGACCCGGAGCCTGTGGACAGTCTGCCAGCACCATTGTTGCCCAGTGGACCACAAGGAGCAGAGGATGAGTCAGGTAGGCCCACAGGGAACTGGGAAACAGCCCAGGGATAGCCAACATTGGGTTGGCTGAGGACATGGAGGTCAACTGGGTAGCACGTTGCGGCCAGGATCCCCGCTGACCCAGTGGCAGCCAGTGCTGCTACTATTAGGGCCCTAGGGTGGGATGCAATGGAGCAGGTAGACCTGTGCTCCCCTCCCCTTGTCACCTCTCACTTTAGGTGGAAGGTTTCTCCCCATTGGGATAAAAAACTTACACTTGTCAGCTCTCTACCAGCAAGAAGACCCAACCCCAGCTCAGCCTGCAGAAAGGTCTGAGCTTTAAGCTGTTTAACTGTTGGTAATTGTTGCTGCTCCCTGACTAAGGGCCTGGCTATAAAAGGGCCAACTTTCTTCCTAGTAGAAATCAGGGGGCTGTGTGTTGTAGCTGTTCTCTGGTTATTTACAGTGGCCAACTCTATAGTACAAATTTGTGCTGGCATAGCTGTGTTACCTTAGAGAGTAGGAAAAAAAATCACACGCTGAGGTGACCTAGCTAGGCTAGCAAAATCCCCACACAACTAAGCTAACATAAAAGGAGTTCTGACATATTAGCTAATGATTTTCAAGGAAGTGATATTATTATCATGGCAGAAGAATTTCTTCTGTTGACTTGTGCAGCATCTATGCTCAAGTGCTATAAAGGCATAGGTTCTGCATTATAGCCATAGCCACCTCTCATTGACCACAGACACCTCTGTCTTTGTGTGACAAGGCAGGGGTCCCCTTAGGGATGTCCCCTGATGTGCTGGTCATGCCTACCTGCCCTCTGGGGCACCACACCAGCCTATCCTGCTGTGCCAGTAGCTCTGGCAACCCCCAGCCATGGTACATGGATGGGGTCACAGCCCCTTGCAGAGCAACACAGAAGCTGAATCATCTGAGCTCTGGGAAGGCACAACTATAAGGCCAATGACAGCACACAAAAACACAGCCCCAAAGAGGACCAAAATCCCAAATAAATCTGTTTTATTTTGTATAAAAGTTTTACACAGAGAAAGATCAAAAGTTCAGATCCCCTTTATTAAAGAAAGAAAGATATGCACAAATAATTATTTATATTGGGCTTCATAATTTTTTTATTAAGTATAAAAGGTAGGATTTAAGTGATTGCAGATGAAAACAGACAGATCAAAGTAAATTACTAAACCAAAATAAATAGAACACGCCAGCTAATCCTAATCCACTAAGAAACTAGTCATATGCAAATTCTTATCCTAACAATTGTGAAAGAAATTATTAGATCAAGCTAAGCAATCTCCGATCTTAGGCCTGATCCTTTCTCCACTCAATATTAGATAATTCCAACAGGCATCATGGGGTAGTAAGTGTGGGGGGAGGGGAGGAGGTTTCCTGGCATCTGGCAATTGCCAGTATTGTTTGGTTTCCCCCTTTATGTCCCTTTTGCCCAAAGAAGGGATTATTTGTGTTCAGTTCATTTTTTTCCTCACCATGAGTGGAAAAGTACCAGATCCAAAATTGATTCTGGCATCAGGTGGCCTGGTCACATGTCCTGGCATGACCAACCAAAATCTAGGGTTACAGGAAAAACAAGAACTTTCAGAGATTATTACCTTGAGCACAGGACCATTACGTTTCCAGAGTTTCAGTAATGGCCCTCATGAGCACATTTAGCAATATAAACAGATCCGCACTTGTTATTCCTAACTTCACATACAAGAATGATGCATGCACAAAAATAGAATATATACGTTCAGCAGATCATAACTTTAAAAATATGTTACATGATGCATTTTGCCAAAAGCATTTTCAAGTTATGCATATTTATAAGCCAATTTGTATAAAGCCTAGGGGACTTGTGACATTATGTCATAGAGGCTGAGGCCTGGTGTGCACTTAAACATTAGGTTGCTCTAATTACATGATTGAGGGCTGTGAAAAATGTTGTGCTCTAAACATTGTAGTTAGGTTGAGATAATCCCCTGTAAAGGCTGGACTAAAACCAATATTTTTTTCAAAAATGTTAGTTAATCAAAAAGTCAAAATAATTGCTTTGAGCCAAAGGAAACATTTAGTTTTGACTGTTATGAAATTTTGAATTTTAAAAAAGGAAATTTTAAAACAAAAAGTTATTCTGAATCCAAAAACTGAAATACTCTATTTCAAAACTGTCGTGTTTTTAACCTTTTTGAATTATTTTTACTTTTGCTTTTTTAAATGAACCAATCAATTAAATGAACGCAAATCCAAAAAAACATTTCAATGTCACCAAACCTGAATTTATGGCCAACATTTTGCCCAGTTCTAGTTGTAGATGCTTATACAGTTTTAAACTCGGGCCTTGATAAATTAAAGGATTTTCTGTTTATTGTTTAGGATTTTAAAGTCTATACATAAAAGATGAGAGAGAACATGCATAAATGTATTTATTAGTTTAAATGAAACCCTGTTTTAGTCTGATAAAAGTACCTTAGTAACATATGTGAAGTATTATGACCCATAGGGAAAAGTTCCCATAACTTTAGGGTAAATAAACCTTTGCTAGCCTCCTCTTATCAGACATAGATGAGTAACTGCAAATTTTATGGGAACTAAACAGGATAATCATCTCACAACTTGTTTATCAATTCCACCCAAACATGAAAATCATGGATACACTCTGTTGAGAGAGGAAACAGCCCCCATCAGCACTGACATAAATGATAGAGATATAATGAGGTACTGGGGGGCTCTGTAACTTTTGTGGGACTGAGGCACTCATGTTCACCTGCTGCAGTATGTCTGAATGAGCCATGATGACGCATATGTCACATTTAAATGCATACATTGCTTTAATTCAGTAGATACAAGCAAATATAAAAAAGATGAACTAAAAAACAATAAATAAAACCATCTTCCAAACCTTTATGGGAAAACAAACTGAATAGAGCTACATTTGAATGGGTGCTGTTGTAGTTAACATAGTGGGTCTCTGAGTCTCCAATGCCTTCTAAGTTTTGTAGTCATATCCACTCACACACAATGAATACAAAGTGGGGGGCAAAATGCCGTTGCCACTGTGAGTGTGGAAGTTGGATTTGATAGTGTCTTACGGGGGTAAATGACAATGTAATATGTAAGACAGTATAGGTTCAGATGAGTAGTATCCAACAGTAATTTATCTTGTTCTTGATTTCATTTTCTGTGAAACTAATCTGAAGGTTTTTCTTTTTGTTTGTAGACGACAAAGAAAGGGCTTTACCATCACCAAATTGCCCTGATCATCACTGGTGGTTCTTGTATTCTCTCACAAAAGGGAGAAGAATGAAGACAAACTCCAGATTTGTTTAATATCTTCTGATTATGGCTAGTGCTCCTTAGGGCCCTGATTGAAAGACCACTAAATCAATGTGAGTTTTCAATATGTATCTGAAACAAGAGGAATTAGCTAGATAATACTGCCTGGTTTAGGAGAGTATGAAAGAGAATATGATATTTCTCATGAAAACAGTCAACAATAATTAATATAGATAAGCACTAGTTATATTTTATATGGACTGGCTTCTCTTTCAAGAAAAAGAACAAAATATTATTTCAAAATTGCCTAGGAATCGAGACAAATATAAATGCTTTCCTTAATTATGAAAAGCTTACTGTTTTAGTGATACACTAGTAGGTTTTGTATTTTTTTCCAGACTTCAACTTTTATTCCTCTTTGTCATATGTTTGTATGTGTGGTCCTTACCAAAACTTTATCTCATTATTTTTTTCCATAGATATTGAAAATCTTTTTGTCGAATAGATGGATTTGACAGCATGGATACTTTTTGTCAAATAACTAACTAGCTCTATAAAAAAAAAAAAAAAAAAACCCTGAATGTGGCTCCCCCAGGTTTTTCTTCTCATCTGATTGCTTCTATCAGTCTCTCCCTAAGTACTGTAACCCTTGTCTGTTTTCTGTTTGACTTGTGGCAGGAAAGTACTACCAGTAGGTAGGTAAAGCCAGCCACCTCAAGGGCAAATGTAGAGAAAAAACACATCTGGGGTACGTCTAAACTACATGGCTCCATCGACGGAGCCATGTAGATTTGTTTGTTCAGCAAACGGAAAATAAGCCGCGATTTAAATAATCGTGGCTTCGTTTAAATTTAAATGGCTGCCCGGCTCTGCCAATCAGCTGTTTGTCAGCAGATCGGGGCAGTCTGGACGCTACCCTGCCGACATGAAAGCCCTTTATTGACCTCCCCGGTAAACCTCATCCTACAAGGCATAACGGGGAGGTAGATAAAGGGCTTTCAGGTCGGCGCGGGAGTGTCTAAACTAGCGCGCTGAGCCGACAAACAGCTAATCAGCTGTTTGTCGGCTCAGTGCAGCAGCCATTTAAATGTAAATGAAGCCACAATTATTCAAATCGCAGCTTCATTGCCCTTTGCCGATCAGCCTAATCTACATGGCTCCATCGATGGAGCCATGTAATTTAGACACACCCCTGGTGAGCAAGCTCTTCACTTTTCCTGCCCTAATAAGATGTGCTCCACCAACTGAGGAAGGCTTAGGAGGGTGGTTTTGGTCATTTTGTTGCACAGTACTTATGGTTATTCAACTATACAGCATAGTTCTCATCCTGGGTCTCCTCAATTTCTTAACAACCACATACACTGACTTTTGTCTGAAATCAGACCCTCAGATGCTAGTTCACTTTAACATATACACCCCAAACAGTTTGTATACCAGAGACCTGCTTCAGGGTAAAATAAACAAAAGGTTTTATAATAGAAAAATCACAGATTCAAAGATGAAAGAGCATGGGAAGCAAACATGTACAAGTTATAAAAAAAACAACCCTAAAGCCACAACCTCAGGCTTTATACTTCCATATTAGATAAAAAATCCCTTTTCTAATACATGTTACCTAATACCTTTTGAGTTTTTCCCCAGCATGCTCCATCTCATACTCCATAGAAAAGAAACAGTATTTCAAGGAGAGTGCTGTTAGTTTTTGAATCAAGACCTTAGTCCCATCTCTCCTATTTAAAAGGACTTTTCCCCTTATTTTTTCTTCTGACATGGTGTCTCAAATTTATTGAGGGTGGGGAAATTCTAGCTAGCATGTCTCATTGTCTTCCCATTAACTCTAATGGCCCCTCATTTGTCTTAGGCTGGGACCTAGTCTTGTCTGATGTGCAGAGTAGGGTCTTTCTCTCCAATCTGCACCACAAATTGTGAGCACAGTTTTCTGTATATACATTCACATAAAGATAAATTCAAAGATGAACTCTGTATTCATACTTTTCCAGACATATTTTATTACACAATATCATACTGTTTAACCAGTTGATTCAATTGCTTATTATTTGGGATTCATACCCTATTATCTCCCACAACTTTTGCTGATTGCCACACCTCAAAAAAAATACTGACTTGAAAAAAAAAATCAGGACTTGACTTGTATACTGATGGAGGGAAAACAAAAGAAAAGCTTTTTTTGCCTAAATCCATCTCTGATAAATCTCAAATATATATCGCAAAACAAATATCAAATATAGTTATGTCATTTCTGAACATTTAATCACATTGCCACTTAATTAAAACAGTCATATTATAAAAGAGAGAGCTCATAGACTGATAAGGAACAAGATCCAAGCAAAAAGAGAAAATGCTAGCCTCTCTGTTATGAAGGATGATAAGCAAGTAACAATGTATCTGACAGTCAAAAATGATCGATTCAGAAATTTCTGCCAAATCATTTTAATCATCTGAAAATGCATTTAATCATCTGATATAGTTGTGTAGAAAATGATATTTTCAAAACCTTGTCTTTGGAACAAAAGAATGAATTAGGTGCCCAGATCTGTAGAACTAAATTGAGGATATCATAAAAGACATGCTGTCAAACAATTCACTGGACATTGATGGATTTCTGTCTGATTTTTATAAAGCATCCACAAAACAGCTATCTCTATTGACCACAGATTTTTATATATAAATATGTGCTGTGGAATATGTGTATATATATGTGTGTGTGTGTATTCTGGCTTTGTATTTAGCCAAATGACAATAGCAAGGAGTTCTCAATATGGCCATGTCTACACTGTGCAGAAGACTGAATTTCCACTAAATCGAACTCAGAGGGCACCCCCATTGGCGTCAGTATTCCTGCTCCTCACAAGGAGTTAGGGAAGCTGACAGGAGCAAATGTTCCCATTTGGCCTCCCACTGGGTAGACAGTGCAGAAACTCAGTTTAAGATACTTTGACTCCAGCTATGTAATTATCATAGCTGGATTTCATATCTTAATTCAACCTTCCACAGTAGTATAGACCAGGTCTACAATTCTTATTTTGGACCTCCTACTAACCTGGGTACACGTCAAAAATCCCAGACAAAACAGAGCCCTTTCTTCGGCCTGAGACTTCTTGTGCTTGATTTCTTATTGGAGAATAATATTTTTTGAATATTTGAACTAAATTGAAACAGCCTTTCAAACAGCCTGGGTTAAAAAAAAAATCAGTTAGTATAATTTTATATAACTGACCAATCTTTGTCTAATTGCAACTAAAAATGGTAAGTAATAAAAACATTCAAATTGATCTTATGTACATCAGTGAGAAATGTCCTATAGGCTCAAATGTAATTGGACAGCTGACAAAATTTAATCACCAAATAAAATGTTATTGAAGGTCAAAATTGTTAATGTTGAACTCTCTTTGAAGGTCTCCAACTGGGATTGTACATTTTTGTGAGATTCTTAGTGAAGGGTTGAAAATGTTCAGATGTCTTTTGACTAAAAGTACATATTTAATTTGAACTGTGCTCTGAAATAAGGTAACCTCCTACCTAGGCTACCTGTATTGCAGGTCACATCGCAATATTAGGTAGGTGGGACAAAGAAGCTTTTATGGGAGACTGCTACCTCATGTGCATGTGTGTAGGAAGTGGACGGGCAGCTGTGTGGAGCGGAGAGAGCGTTCAGTCCTAACTCCAGTCGCACTTCCATTATGACAGACACAATATGAAACAGCACAGAGCAGAAGCAATTTGCTCTAGCTGTAAATCAGAGATCATAGTATAACTTAATGGCCTCACTACATCATGCTCTAAGACTGTGTAACATCCGAAGTGCTCATGAAAATTATAATCCCAGGAAGTCCCTTCTTGAAAAAATAAATATAAAACTCATGAAAGATTCAAGTTCTGGTGGTACTTATGGAGTATATCTACCCTACAAAATGTGGTACAGGTTGAACCTCTCTAGTAGGGGTGTTATATATCGTATATTTGAATTGTCATGTAACTGCATGAAATCTTAGTGGTTACATGACTATTCAATAGTCCCCGGGGGCAGGGCCATCAGACAGCGCATTCCTGGCCTCACTCCCAGGGAGCAGTCTGCCACCCTGTACTGCTGCCTGTCTACCAGCCAGTAAGAGGAATTTAAAAACCAGCTTGCTGTGCAGATTGGGTGCCTGCTGCCCTGTGCTGCTGCCTCTGTATCTGTTTGTGAGGTGCCCAAGCTCCTGGCAGACAGAGGATGCCCTGTGGGAGGCGGAGCAGCCTCTGTCCATGGGGAGCTCAGACCCCCCCATGGATGGGGCTGCTTCCAGAATCCAGACTCTGTCCACCACAAGCCCAGGATGCAGAGGACAGAGGCTGCCCCCCCATCCCACTGCTACCTCTGGTAGCACTGTGGAGCTGGTGCTGGTGGGAACAGTCTTTTAAAGCGGCTTCCCCTAGCACCAGCTCCTGCCTGCACTGCCCTCGCTGCCTCTATAGGAATCGGGGGAGGAGGCAGATGGATTTGTGGGAACCGATACTTGAAACATGGCTCCCTGCCTGCCCTCCTCACCCTCCATGCTGCTGCCTCTCTATCAGAAGACATTTAGGGATAAATTAGAGCTAAATAACAACACAGAATGCTGAGAGCCAAGACTGATGGCTGTAAACAAACTTTATGGGACCACAGGAAACTTGGCCACACTCTTGATAAGAGGACATCTGGCTAACTAAAATCATGCCAGACCATGGTTGTTGCCGGACTACAGTGGTTCAACCTGTTTTTTGTGTTTTAATAACAGTGCAGATGCACCACTATTAGTAATGATGACACAACAGCACAGATTGGGCTTTGGGGTTCTTTAGTATCATGTCATGAAACAAATTTTCATGATATGGTGATAAAAAATACCTAAGTTCAGTCTACCCTGGTGCTTAACAATTCCTGGAAAGTTGGAACAAAGTTTTGTTATATAAAGAATGATGAAATATTTGCTTTATGGAAGTTACAAGATCCTCTAGCATTAATAACAGATCAATGAAAGACACTCAGGCTACGGCTACACTGCAAGCCTCTTTTGAAAGAGGCTTTTTTGAAATAATCTTTCTTAAAAACCTCTTTTGAAAGAGAGCATCTAGACTGCAACCACTTCTTTCGAAAAAGCGAGACGCTTTTTCAAAGGAGAGCACCCAGGCAGTCTGGATGCTCTCTTCTGAAAAAGCTCTGTTTGTATTCAATAACACCTTTTTTCAAAAGAGCACTTTCGAAAAAAGGCATTATTCATCATAAAATGAGGTTTACCACGGTAGAAAAAACCACTGTGTTCTTTCGATTTAATTTCGAGTCTAGATGCAGGGGAAGTTTTTTTTAAAAAAGGCCACATTTTTCTAAAAAATCCTGTAGTCTAGACACACCCTCAAGGACCACATTCTAAAAATGCAGTCATAAGCACTATGATTGTGTATGCAAACTGTGCACAAGAAAGCTAGTTATGTATGTCAATGCATTGCTTATGAAGGCTGAAAGCTCTGTCAGGGTAGTTGTAACTGCAGAGTTCTGTATATCTTCTATTTTAAAAAGTAGAATACACATGGAATTTACTGGCTGATCATTGCTTTTTGTTTCACATATAGCACTCTGACAAGAGATGGCCTTCACTGCTTTTACAATTTCTTTAATTAAGATGTATAACCTCTTTAAATTCATATAAAGTAGTAAAAAAACCACGCAGACATGGGACAGGATGGTAGGAACACAAATTATTTACTGAATTTTATTTAAAAGAAAACAAAGAAATGCATAAAAAATCTTGAGAAAGCTGGGGGTGTGGTTTATAATAATATATTTTGATTGTTCAACTATAGTTAACTTTAAAAAAATGAAAAAAGTTATAAACTCAGAAAACTTGCACTTAAGATTCCAACACAAATCTAAATTCTATCTCTCTCTGATTGCTCATTGCTTTACTGTTCCAACCCAAACTCTCTATATAGTGGTTTAAGGTATAGGAATAGAATAGTGTCCCCCTGAGTTGTTTGTGAGACCTCTCATGGTGCTTGGGGTTTACTATGTTTTAGAAGCTGCCTGAAATCAATCATAAAAAACATACAGCCAGGCTTTGCATGTTTGTGTACATTAGTAAGTACAAAACATATATACATTAGTAAATACAAGTTATTGAGGTTTCTCCACATAGTTTTTGCATATTGTTATTGGCGTATACAGAGCAAAAGACACAAATGGCCCCTGAGCTTCAAAACCACAAAGAAGAGATATCTGACCCCTCACTACTCCACTTCTGATAAAAGCCACAGATTATTTTTCACATTTTAATCATCATAAACAGTACAAGGTCAATCCTTTCTCTGCCATTCATCATCCAGTGTAAGTCAGAGGACTCCACTGAATTCCCACTCAACTTTATGATAAAGTCAGAAACACCCTCTTGTGAGTACAAGTTAGAGGCCTATCCTATCTACCCTAAACTTTGTGGGGAATACAGGCTTTGCAGTAATGCACATGAATCAAATTTGGGTGGAAAAAATGGTTGTAGCTTTTCAGTTTGGTGGATACAGAAGACAGTATTTTTATATATTCTCAACACAGCAGACTTATATTCATGGAAATTGATAGTCTGTGCAAGATATCAGGCCAGGGGGTACAGAAGCTAGGCAGCTGTGAAACCTAATTGTCAACGCAATAGCTTTCAAAACATTAGCTTTTTAAATTAGATGTTTAGTCCTGTTAATACAGTCTTTAAGGGGAATATATTTTCATCCTTAACACTAACATTCAGAAATTTGTTGTTTGTTTTAATTTGAGAATGCTAAGGAACCTAAAAGTATGTTTGGAGACAATCATTCAGTGTCACTATTGGGGTATGTCTACACTAGCCCCCTAGTTTGAACTAGGGAGGCTAATGTAGGCATTCGAAGTTGCAAATGAAGCCTGGGATTTAAATATCCTGGGCTTTATTTGCATCTTCTCGGCCGGGCGCCATTTTTAAATCCCCTTAGGCCGAACTAACTGCCCGCGGCTACTACACGCAGCAGTCAACTGTTAACTCGAACTAAGTCCTTAGTTTGAGTTAACTGTTACACCTCGTGGAATGAGGTTAACTCGAACTAAGGACTTAGTTCGAGTTAACGTTTGACTGCCGTGTGTAGCCGCGGGCAGTTAGTTCGGCCTAAGGGGATTTAAAAATGGCGCCCGGCCGAGAAGATGCAAATAAAGCCCGGGATATTTAAATCCCGGGCTTCATTTGCAACTTTGAATGCCTACATTAGCCTCCCTAGTTGAAACTAGGGGGCTAGTGTAGACATATCCTTGGATATTAACATTCAGTTCCCTGCTAAACTTGTACCTGTAACTTTATTCAAGATTTAACCAGCAAGAGGGTAGAGAAGAACACAACTTCCTTGCTTTGCTAAAAACAGAGAGCTTTGCCTCCTTTCTGGATCATATAGAGAGACGTCTCTATCCTGTCTCAAACTGATTTAACTAATGGATGTGATCATGATATTTCTTAAACATTCATGATTTCATATGGGATGGCAGATTTGAAACATACAGTATGAGGAAAACCATTCATTTTATGCACCAACAGAGAAAGTGTTCCACCAAGGTGAGCAGCCTTTTGATAAAAGTGAGTCTACACAGCAGGAATTCAAAGGAAGAACACTCTTCCTTTGACTTCCCTTAGGACATGTCTACACATCAGGTCAAAAGTTGAATTAAGCTACGCAAGTTGAGCTATGTCAATTGCATAGCTTAAGTTGAAATAGCTTATTTCAGTTTTTGACACAGTCTACTCAGCAGGAAGTTGAAGGAAGAACACCCCTCCTTTGACTTCCCTTAATCCTTGTCAAATGAGGGATACGGGAAATGGAGTAAGAAGTCCTTCTCAACATTCTTTTGAAATAACGCCTTGCTGCACATGCTGCACTATTGTTGGCACATGATGGTATATATTACGTTAATAGATGTGCAGGAGTGAGGAGACAGATTAATAGCCAGACGTGTACCCAGAAGCCTCCTGCTACGGGACAAGCCCAAGAAAGAAACTAACAGAACACCACTGGCCATCACCACTGGTCCTCAGGTAAAACCTCTCCAACACATCATTAGTGATCTACAACCCATCCTGGACAATGATCCCTCACTTTCACAGGCCTTGGGAGGCAGGCCAGTCCTCGCCCATAGACAACCCGCCAACCTGAAGCATATTCTCACCAGCAACTATACACTGCACCATAATAACTCTTAACTCAGGAACCAATCCATGCAACAAACCTCGGTGCCAACTCTGTCCACATATATACACCAGCAACACCATCACAGGACCTAACCAGATCAGCCATACTGTCACTGGTTCATTCTCCTGCACATCTACTAACATAATATATGCCATCATGTGCCAACAATGCCCCTCTGCTATATACATTGGCCAAACTGGACAGTTCCTACGTAAAAGAATAAATGGACACAAATCAGATATTAGGAATGACAATATACAAAAACCTGTAGGGGAACACTTCAATCTCCCTGGACACACAATTGCAGATCTAAAGGTAGCCATCCTGCAGCAAAAAAACTTCAAGACCAGACTTCAAAGAGAAACTGCTGAGCTACAGTTCATCTTCAAGTTTGACACAATCAACTCAGGATTAAACAAAGACTGTGAATGGCTAGCTAACTACAAAAGCAGCTTCTCTTCTCTTGGTATTCACACCTCCAGATCAGCTACTAGAAGTGGGCCTCATCCTCCCTGATTGGATCCACCTGTCATCTCTAGCCTGATATTTATACCTGCCTCTGGAAATTTCCACTACATGCATCTGACGAAGTGGGTCTTTGTCCACGAAAGCTTATGCTCCAACACTTTGGTTAGTCTATAAAGTGCCACAGGACTCCTCGCCAAATTTGCATATGAATTCCAGTTTAGCAGTTTCTCGTTCCAATCTGTTTTTGGAGGGGGGGGGGTTCCTAAAAATGGCAACTTGCAAGTCTGAAACTATATGTCCAGGAAGTTTAAAGTGTTCCCACACTGGTTTTTGTATGTTGATATTCTTAATGTAGTATCAATTTATTCTTTTCCGTATAGACAATTCAGTTTGTTGGATGTACATGGCAGAGGGGCATTGTTTGCACATGATAGCATATATTACATTAGGAGATGTGCACATGAATGAGCCTTTGATGGTACTGCTGATGTGGTTAGGTCCTGCGATGATGTTGCTAGGGTAGATGTGTGGACAGAGTTGGCAATGGGGTTTGTTGCAGGGATAGGTTCCTGGAACAGATTTTTTTAATGGGTGTGAAGTTGGTGGAATTAGTTTCGGGTTGGGAGGCTGTCTGAAAAACAAGGATTGGCCTTCCAACATCTGCGAGAACAAGGGGTCGTTGTCTATGATAGGTTGTAGATCCTTGATGATGTGTAGGAGAAGTATTAGCTGGCGACAGGGGCAGATGAGAGTGCCGCGGGGCCCAGGGCAGCACAATTTCGTACATGCGCAACAGCCACAGCCGACAGGAATTAGTGCATGCGCGGGGCCTATTGAAGCACAGGGCCCAGGGCAGCCACCCCACTCGTCATGCCCTAAATCCGCCACTGGCTGGGGACTGTATATAATGGCAGGTAGTGTTCTGTTATTTTCTTTGTTGATCTATCTTGGAGTGCTTGATAGAGATCCTGTTGATGTTTTTCTGTGTTTGAGAGAAAGGAGCAAATATGGTTGTATCTTAGGGCCTGAATGTAGACAATAGATCGTGTGATGTGTTCTGGATGAAAGCTAGGGATGGGTAAGGAAATAAAGAAGTCAGTAGGTTTCCTGTATAGAATGGTATTTATGTTGCCATCAGTTATTTGTACTGTAGGTCTAGGAAGTGGATCTCTTGTGTGGAATGATCCAGGCTGATACTGATGGTGAGGTAGAAATTGTTGAAATCCCAGTGGAATTCGTCAAGGGCCTCCTTCACATGGGTCCAGATGATGAAGATGTGGTCAATGTAGCACAAGTAGAAGGGGTGCATTTGGGAAAGGAGCCTGTGAAAACATTCTAATTCAGCCATAAAAATGTTGGTGTACTGTGGGGCCATGCAGGTACCCATGCAGAAAACTGTCCTGCTAACAGAGCACTCTCTAGATGGACTTTCTAAGAGCCTGTTTACACAGATACTTAGTGTGCAGCAAGCTTAAGTGTAAATACATACTAAGCAGTATGGGGCCATGTGGACCCTGCTGCTGCCTATTAAAAGTTCTTAAGCACATTTTGCATACTGCTCTTTGAACAGTGAAATTTTTTCTGTAATTTAAACTCCTAGTCTCATTTTGGTCAAACACTCTATTTAATGTGTCCTCATGCCTTTTTTAAAAGGCTTCTGTCAATAAATAAATCCCCTTTTTTTCCCGAATCACAAAATATTTTGATATGAAAAACCCCCACATTCAAAATAATGAAAGAAATATCCCTCTATCTAGAGCTGGAGAACAAAGTTATATTATCTCTAGCTCATTTCATTATAAATAGCCACAAAACTACAACTGTCTATATGATAAATATTTCTCTCCATCTCCCTCTTATCTTATCTGCCATGAACAACTGCCTGATTAGATAAATGCCTCTACTTGGATGGAAATAATGCAGATGTTATGCTGCTAGAAGCCATTCCAAAATATACACCATCAAGGATAGTTTATGGAGAGTTAAACTCTTACCTCACCTATCTGCTAGCAAATGAAATGTAAATTAAATAGGAAAAAATGATGAAATGGTGTAAGAATATTCTTTACCTAGCATTTGGAAAATTTCAAACTCTCTAGGGTTTGATCCAAAGTCCACTAATGTCAACAGATCAGACTTTTTAGTGATCATTTTTTCCCTAGGGTCCTAAACCAGGCTAATTTGATGCGAGGTAAAATGTACAAGTTCAGACTTTCAGATAAGTTTAAAAAAATTTGGAGGTCCAGACACATCAAGTTATATATTTTAGTCCACTTATTATTCATACATATTAATTGAAAATATATATTAAAGTGACAAAGCCTCTTCTCATAACTACATCTGAAAAGCTTTGAAATCTATTTTCCAGATTCTGATCTATCGCCACCTTTTCCTTATGTGCTTAAAGATGTATTTCTAGATGTAACTCAAGAGAGTTTTATTGAGAAAGTTCAACTTGCCCAAAGGTTGGCCAAATTTAATAATATTATTTCAGAGAAGAAACTCACTTAATGGGAGAAAAAGTAAATATAATACTATGATTTTAATGTCCTGTACATTAACATTTTTACTGAGACTGATCTGAAAATCATTTAAAATAGAAAAGGAAATTATGGAAAAGCATACTCTTGATCTCTCCTTAAAAGCACACATTAAAACTGTAGTGTATGTGCGTGCATGTACACACACACACACACACACACACACACACATATACAGTATACTGCTAATTTTTCATAAATGATGCTTTAGGGCCAATAGTACGATTTGACTGAGAAAAGCAATTCTTAGTAAAAATGTCATGAAACTTTCATTAAACCTATCATAATCCTCTAACTTTCACATAAAATAGTCTAAGATCAAATCTCATTTTTTACAATCTGCTAATGATGTGTGTTTCTTGCATCTACAGCTTGGCTGTCTGGAGCAGGCTAAATAAACTGTCCATTATAGGTTTGCACATGCCTAAAACAAACACCAAGTAAATCAATTTTTTCCTGGTGTCTTCAAAACATAATCTAGCACTATTGCATAAATCATTCTTTGCAAGATTTGCCTCAAGGAGCATTATAATTAAAGACAAGTTTATCACTGCTGAGGATACAGTATGGCGTATAGTGCTGTATGGAATTCCATTTCTCAAGCTCAAAGGGATTTTAGCTTTGTTGTTGTTGTTGTTTAAAATGTTTGCTTTATTGATGCAATGCTCCAGAATGTTTTTTAATGGGAGCCACCGTGCATTCCTACATGGCTATTTTTTAAAGCCCTGGCTTTATGCTTATGTGCAGATGATCGCTCTTCCTTTAGCACGATATAATCATAATCCTGCAACCAAATACACACCCGAATCACTTTAATTTTTTACTTTTCAAACCATTTTAGCCATGCATGTTAGTCAGATGTTTCATTTCAACAGGTGTTCTTGTGGCTAAATGCCCTGGTTGGGTGGGAAAGTCTCAACCAAAGAGACTGATAGCTGAGTGAAGTTTCTCTTGCCCGGTAGTGTTTGCGGTATCTGGTCCTCTCACAAGTGTACCCAATACATTGTTTGTGCTTGTGAACTCTGCCATGACTTTGCCCACATGAACACATGCAGGAACTGTGCCTACCAAGGTATGCAGGCTCAGAGCTTCAACAGTTGTAGTCCAACTAGCCAAGGCAGAGGGAAAAGCAAGGGCAAGGGCAAGTTATTGTCCTTAATACGTTTCAAGAGGCAAAAGGAGCCCGCTGAGGGAGCGAGGGCATAAGCTCCCTGAGCATCTTCTCCAGGGAGCGTAGGTAGGTGGAGCGTGCCTGGCTGAGGTGCGGGGAAGGGAACCTGGAGGTGGGGACCGGCAGATGGTGCTTTCCCCTCCTCCCCTGGCTGCTGAGGTATGAGGAGGCGGCCCGGAGCCGGTGCCCACCCTGCCTCCCTCCCCCTCGCGGCGCAGGCGGATGGTGCGGTCCGGGCAGCGGTGGCGCTAGCGCCGAGTGCTGCGGGAGGGCGGCTTCCGTGCCGGCGGCGGCGACAGCAGCCGGGGAGGGGGAGCAAACAGCTGGCGGAAGAGCGAGGAGCAGCAGCGGCGGCCGCCTCTCTTCCCCGCTTTCTCTGCCTCTCCCCGCCGCCGGAGCAGAGCCGCCCGCTCTCTAGCCCTGGCTGCCGCTGCCACTGCTGAGCGCAGCGCCCGGCGGGAGGAGCGGGCTGCAGCAGCGGCAGGGCAGCGCGAGCTAGGCGGGCGCAGGGCGCAGCCCGCTGCCTGGATGCCGGCAGCTCCGCGGGAGCCGGAGGAGGAGGAGGCCCCCGGGCTCTGAGCGGAGGGAAGCAGGCAGCGCTGGCCATGGCCTCCAACTTTAACGATATCGTCAAGCAGGGCTATGTGAAAATCCGCAGCAGGAAGCTGGGGGTGAGCCGGCTGGTTTCTTTCCCCCTTCTCGCGCGCGGTATGAGGGGTTGGCGGGGGGCACCCGCCCGCACCTCCTTGCCGCGGCTGGCGGGCAGGGCGCTGCTGGGTGGGTGGGTGGGTGAGCGGGGCTTGAGCGGCGGGGCTGGGGAGCAGGGACCTGCTGCTGGCGGACTTTGCTTTCCCTTTACTTAGGCGGGAGAAGGGGGTTGCGTGGGCAGAGCACCTTACAGACAGTGGATCCCCACTTCCTCCCCCCTCTGAAGGCATCGGTTCTCCTATTTTCCTTGGTAGTTGACTTGTTTGGCTAATAGAGGTGATTGGGTTTTGGAATTTGCTGGGAGCCTTCTTTTCCCTATAGCGGTGTCTCAAGCAGGGGAGGAAATTTCCCTTTGCGTGTTTCTTCCTCCCTGCGCCCTCTGGCTCAAGTTGCATCTTAAAACTGGGGGAGGGGGAGAGTGGACCAATGTCTGTAAATGTTGGGCAGAGATCCCCTCTATCCTGTGTGGGAAGGGGTGGCTCCAACCGGAGGGAATGCTGAAAAACCCTGAGACTTTTGAACGGCTCCCCACAGTCTGCTAAATTGAGGAAGCAGCGAAGAATGGTGCAGGAAGAATTACGGCCCGAGGCTGGAGGAGGGGCGCAAAGTAGCTGGTCTGGGGGCAGGGTAGGAAAATCGGTGGCAGGAGTTCCATGCCTATGGGCAGACTATGCGGACTGAAGGGGGAACTGAAAGTCTGACGGACTTCGATGGGTGCTGAGAGATAAGCCAGTGGATAGGGAAAAGTGGCCGAAAACGGTACCCAGAGTCGCTTTCAGGAGTGCACATTAGCTAGGTAATGCTTACTCTGCTTGTCCACAAACGCTAGCTCTGAAGGGCCGAGGTACAGCGACCCCAGGCACCGAAACATCAATAGACCGGAGCGAACTTTCTAAACGCTTCGGAACTTTGCCTTCTCGCTCTCTCTGTGCGGGTGCTGAAACGATGTGGTTTGAAAGGCCCCCCACGACGCCCAGCCGAAAGTTTGCTTTAGTGTAAAGGCACGAGCTTGAGGATTTCTTATGATTTTATTAGGAACGTTGTTCAGGGAGAAGTAATTGCCAGTTTGCGGGGAGCAATGTAATTAGTCCCAGCCCAGGCGTTCCTTCAGTTCCCACACGTGTTCGTAGACTGGCAGGTGTGCGGTGTGAAGCGAAAGAGAGGGCCGTCTTGGGGTTTGATTGGTGGCACCGGCGCTTGTTTGCTCCTGCAGAAGGCCCCTCCTGGGAACGAGGTGCAGACAACGGGCTGAGAAGGGGCAACACGTTTAGGTTTCTATTAAATTGGTGTCATGGAGAATTAACTTCTCCGTTGACTTCAGTACACGAGTTCGAATGGAGAGCAGAGCCGAATCCCGCTAGGTGTTCGGAAGGGACGCTTTCCGCTTAATGGGCTGTTTAGGCAGGAAGGGAAAGTGAATTGAAAACAGTCTGTCACACAGGAGAGGGCAGGAAAGAAGGTGCAGTCTCAGGCTTCAGCTCTCGTACCCAGAGCTTTTTTTTTTTCTGTCGAAAGAATGAGACGCGTTCCTCTGTCGTCATCTCTTCTCTTCCCTCCCCCCTCCCCCAGGCAGATAAGGGAGAGGCCGTGTGAAATCTGCAATTTTACAAGTAGCTGAGACCTTATCGCAGAGCTAATCTCTCGTCCTCTGATGCTATGCTTAGCTTGCAGACGCAGTGTACGGTACACAGGACAATGGGAATGATCATAAATCGACCATTGGGACACTTTGCTGTCTTGACAGGGATGTTTAAGGGCACAGCAGAGTTTAGTTGGAATCTCATGTACAGCTGACTCTTGTACCCTTCAGATGGGAAACGATTTTAGGACGCCTTACCTATCCATCCCACAATCGTGGATTTCTGGGTGGAACATTAGTTTCAGGAAGCTATGTTTGGACCTTAGTGGCGTTTGTTGTTGACCCTTAGCTCCCGAGACAGTACTAATATTATGGGGGCCTGATCCAAAGCAATGGGCAGATTGAACGGGGTCAGTGTCACAGCATGTTGGTGCTCTTAATTGGAAGCTTCAGAGGAGTAGCCCAGTTAGTCTGTAACTTAAGAAACAGCAAATAGTCTGGTAGCACTTTAAAGACTAAGAAAACATGTAAATTGTATCATGAGCTTTAGTGGGCACGGCCTACTTCTTCAGATGACCAGCTCTTAATTGGAGGCAGAATTGTTCTGATGACTTACAGACAATTTTCGGAAGTATCTTTAAATATACAGGAATTAAACAATAAGTATGCATACAATGGCTGCATATTAGCAGGCATCACATAAGATGAATGTAAAGATCTACAAGTGACACACATGAAGACAGTAATTGCATCAAGGCATAATTTTTATGAATTTAAGTTCTTCTTTTAGATATTGAAGAGGGGCTTGATGATGGTAGTTCACTCTTCAGAACTACACCTTATTTATGGTAGCTTGGTGGTTGTGTTGCAGAAGGCAGACTAGACCATCTCTATATCCTCTCTGGAAAATTATCTTCTGTTGAAAAGATACAGGGTTTGTGAGTTCAGACTGTACAACATCAGGTAGTTCAAGAAAGTAAATGTAGAAAGTAGAAATGTAGCTGAAAGTAAACTAAACACATAATTTACAAAAACATATTGTGTAAAACCTAACATCAAAAGTAATGCAAAGCTGTGGCAGAAATGTGTGAATGTGTGTATATCAATCTATAGCTAATCACATTCTGTCCTGTCTGAATTTTCTAAATGAATGCAAATTTTATTCATAAAGTGGAACACTAAAGATTTGTGATTCTTTCCTTTATATAAAAGTGTATTTCCAAAATGAACTGGAGAGTCTGTTTGTTTTATTTTATGGTTAAGCTTTTATGAAATGTACCTAAGACTGTTTTCCTGTAGGTGAATAAATCCTCTTTAAGGGATGTAATAACGTGTTATCATCCAAGAAAATAAATAATGAAGTAGAGGGTCTGTATGTTGGAACTTGTTACCTAGATAATTCTGAAATATGTAAAGTGTTTTATCTCATTAGAGCATTTTTAAAATACATTAATTTTTGAAGGATATTTTCCTAAGAAAGTATCTATCCTCTAGAAAGGTGGACAGCCCATTGCAGACGTTCTTCCGGTGCTTTTGCTGTATTCAGTCTCTCTTTATGACTGAGTGAGCTCTGGCTAGGAACCAAACTAAAGATATTGTGATCTAATGCAACCTGTGGACAGTCAAATATTCAGGTGTGTGAAATAGTGCTACAGTACAAATGCAGAAAGTGTAATGCATATTTGACAAATTAATCTGAGGTTTTGAGTAACATTTTGGTAGACTATGTGGTTTCTGGAAACTCAAACCCTCTGTCACCTTGTTACCACACCTCATGAATATTACAGTTCTTAAAAGAAAAATTCTTCTAAGTGCTTTATTACAAAATATGGCATATGTATCACTATTTTATTAAAGGTATATTTTGCTTCACTTCTTAAATGCTATGGAGTCCAGTTGGGTAATCCCACAGGTATTTATTTGTATATAGATTTCAGTATAGGAAGTTCTCCTTTCCTTGAACATTCTCAATATCAGCATCTATTTTTACGTTTTGAAATTATTTTACAAGAGTATTCTATTCATTTTCAGGGGAACTAGGATAATTATTATACATTACAATCAGTACTGTAGCCACGGGTTAACGATTTCATACCAAAATCGTTTATGATTATTTCAGATAGAAAGGGCCAAAGTCCAAATGGAAAGAAAGGGCCAAAGTCCTAATGGAAATAAAATACAAAACATCTTACTAGAATTGATAATGACTTGTTTTGCAGTGGACCTACATGATATACTGATCATTTAAATTTTGTCGTCTTGCTCACAACCAAGAACCAGTCTAACACTAGCCTTGTGTCTTAATGGATTTGTGTGTACGTTTCTTCCATCCAGCAATTTTCGAATTGACCCCATTGTGTATACTGTTTCTTTATGAAGCTGGTAAAAATAGCTCCTTTTGATCTAGAGTCAGAGACAATATCACAAAGAAAAACCTTACTTGCAATTCTGTTTTTTGTAAAAATCTGTCAACTGCCCCACTGGGAATGTAACTGCAGCTGCTGCAGAAGCAGCAAGTTATGGAAGAAAGTCACTCAACTAGTTTAACCACCAAGGCTCTAGTTCACGTTTTTATATACATT
Source organism: Pelodiscus sinensis (assembly GCF_052426305.1). Lineage (NCBI taxonomy): Eukaryota > Metazoa > Chordata > Testudines > Trionychidae > Pelodiscus > Pelodiscus sinensis. Next base: position 94,446,821 of record NC_143053.1, read on the forward strand.
TTTAAAAGACATAGAAAGTATTTTAGGATGCATAGCAACTTGCAATACAATGCATTAAAGTCTGTGCAGAAAATATCCTAAACATATGCATATCAATTGCAATCTTTTGTAAATATCTGAAATCTCAGAAATGTGGACTCTATAGTCAAACTGAGCATACTTGTAATTAAGACATTTTTTTAAAGATATAGATTCACAGTGGCCTTTTCAGCTGTCTACCATTAGCACAGTGTTCGATATTTTGCATTTCTCTAATATTACATAAAGAAAATATCCCATTCTGCAGCCATTACATTTGACCTGCATGACCCTCTTTTGAAATAACTTTAATTGTAATATGGTATGCCGTTCAGATCATAATAGATCATTTGTGTAGTGTGGAATAGGACTATGCCACTTTTGTTCTTTTTTACTCTTATATTTGTGTTAAATTAAAATTCATATGACACAATTTTACACAACTTTAGCTGTGCTTATAAGTTGCAACTTCCTTGTAAGAGACAGTAATCCTTTTGTTGTCATCTTGTATCCTGAGCTGCAAAGATTTCAAGCATTGTTGAAGTGCTGTTTCTAAGAAGGAAAGCAATTTGAGGTCATATTAAAATAGTCTAATTAAACGAAATATCGTACCACTTCTATAGTTCTAGTTTGATCCATTTCAACCTCTGTGGTCACATCTTTTATTTATGTATTGCGCGCTTTGACCACAGTAGAAAAGAATTCTGTCTACTAGAAATTTTCATTGAGTTTGTGAATATATCCCATTGTTTATGTGTTCCCACATTCTGGTGAACAGAATTATTTGCTGAGTGGTTCATTTTGTAGTCTAGTGCTGTCATCTAAAGAGAAAATTGTACCTGCCACTCTAGTCAACCTTGATTGAGTAATAAATAACAGGTTGCTGTTAGCCAGTAAATGAAAAGTTTTTATCATATAGCAAACTATTTTTAACCATGCTAGTAAACCATTTCAGATAGTGTTTTTTTTTAAGACGAGCACAATGCTTTTTCTGCTGGTTGATGACAGAGTTACCATTATAGTGAACATGAACTTAGCTGCAGTATAGTGCAATGTTTCAAAAGGAGCCACAAATACCTTACAAAATGCTATTATTTAATTTACAGTCTGGCTAAGAATAAGTCAATAAATGTGCAATGCTTTAACTTACATTGAGAACAAAAGCTCAGTTTAACAGGAGGGGTCATGACGGACATAATGGGCATAACTGATGGCCTCTCACTTGAGTAGATAGAAGTAATTTATTATGAACAAAAGCAGCAACTTTGTCTCAGGTAGAATGAGCTAACTTGAATATTTTATTTCCATAGCTGATCCTATATTTTCTGTTATATTTCCTCAAGGTCTTTGAAGGAATTAATGATGGTACCTCTTACGTTACTGTCATATGTAAACTAAATTTTGACTTTTTTCAGTTCATGAAAATAATTCAGATAGGGGCTTTTAATATCATTTCTGTTTATAATGTGCTTTATTTAATATTAATGACTCTTCAGACCCTTGGAATTCAAAAGTATATTTCTGTGCATAAGAACTTCTGTTATTGTCACACCATTTCAAGACAAACTGAGATGTGGCATTAAAAGGATTTGCCTCTAATCTATTAAAGGATCTAGAAACATGTACTGTACAATCCTGACAGTATTATCTTTGAACACCAATAATTCTTTTTTTGTCATGAAGAAATTAATTGCAAATGATTCACTTCTTTAATGAGATGTTTATGCTTGAATTAAAGCTTTTTTTGGCTAGAGTTGAGTACGTGAATTTGCAGAATTAAATGAAAGATACATGGATTTCCAATCAGCTCATTATACATAGCCATACTAGTTATGAACTACTAATCTGTGAGTTATTGACTGGACAAAATCGAGCAAAAATCTAGAGTGACTTAGATGCCCTTTAAATGCACTTTAAATAAAAATAAATAAACCTCATTTTTCCAAGTGGTGTTGGTGGTGGTTTAAACTCACTGTTTAAATACATACTTTGCATTGGCCTCTAGTGACAGCTTCTCTATCCTGAAGATTATACCTAGTGCCACTATGATAGTGCAGGTTATGGGAACCACAATATATTCTCTCGTGTGTAATACCATTGGTTTCAAAGGGATTACCTTTCATCTGCATAAAGGTTACTTCCAGAAATACACCAACTCCTTACTTAACAGTGTCCCCATTATTGTTGTTTCATTGTTATGTTAATCTATTAGAGCACATGCTCATTTAAAAAATTGTGCAGTATTCCCTTATAACATCATTTGGCTGCCTGCTTTGTCCACTACCTGAAGATTTTTGGGAAAGCAGCCTGTCCTTGTGGGAGTTCAGAAACAGGGTGGGTTGGCAGTCCCTTACCATCTTCCCTAAGTTCTATGTAAGGCAGGGGTGGGCAATAAGTTTTGATTGAGGGCTGCCCCAGAAGGGGTGTGGCCACGGGTGGAATGGGTGGGCTTTTAAATAGCAGGAGTTGAAAGGACTTGCACAACCCCTGCAGCTCCCAGGCATCACATTAGTGGGAAAGGGGAGTTGTGAGCCCTTTCAATTCCTGCTATTTAAAGGGCTCGTTGCTTCGAACCTCCCTGGTAGCATGTTGCCTGGGAGTTGAGGACGCTAGAGCCTTTTCATCTGCTTCTATTTAAAGGGCTCATGCCTTCCCTGGGGCTGTTGCCTGACAGGCAGGGGGAAGGCACGAGTCCTTTCAATACAAGCAATTGAAAGGGCTTGCCCATCCCTGACTCCCAGGCAACAGGCTAGTGTGGGTCTGGGAGCTGGGAGCCCTTTTAACTGCTTCTATTTAAAGGGCTCATGCCTTCCCCATGGCTGCCATGCAACGCGTTGCCTGACAGGTGTGGGGAAGATGCGAGTCCTTTAAATAGAAACAGTTAAAGGGCTCGTGTGTCTCCAGCTCCCAAGCCATGCGGCCAAGTGGTGGGGCCTGGAACTGCCATGCAGGCCAGATCCGGCCTGCTGAGAGGCTTTTGCCTACCCCTGATGTGAGGTATGCAGCTGGGTAGCTGCCATTCTCCTACCCATCCCTATTGTTTCCTGTAATCTGTTCCATCCAGGTGCAGAATAATTTTTTATGTGCACAGAGGCATATGCAAATGTGCACCACAAGTAGAAACAAAAAACCTAGCTGTGGGCACTCTGCTAATCAGATGGGTGTATTTAAATCTGTCCTCGAGCAACCACACAAGTGCACAGAGAGAACACTGCCCCTCCACCCCCCACTATCATGCTGCTCTTGTCCTCTGCCTTGGAGCTGCTTCCAGGAATCTCATCTTTGCTCTGTGGGAGTGAGGATAGGGGAACTGGGATGTTGATGTCAGGATATCCTCCCTCCCTTCGTCTCCCCCAGCAAGCCTCCTACTCTACCCTGTTTCTTCAGGGAAGTGTTTTCAACCACTCCAGCGCATCTATTGTGTTTCCTTTCTCCTATCTCAGTCCATGCTGCCTCTAGTGTGAGGGTATATTAACAACATGTTAACCCTTGAGGTCTCAGTGGAGAGGTAGTTATCATTTAGTAACAACACATTCCCTTTGACTCCACCACCTCAACCAAGCTTCACAATCACCAGTGCCGTGTACAGTATTAAATGGTTTTAAACTTATACTTTGTGTATACATGCCTTTTGTCTTTTGAAAACATTTCCCCAGACTCTAACCTTCCCTATTTACTTTTAATTATTATGGGGATATTGGTTTTGTTTAACATTGTTTTGTTTAAAGTAGCATTTTTCAGGAAGATAACTACAGCCATAAATGGTGGGTTACTATAAGGATTTGTGGAATTGAGTCCATCATGCCAGTGGTCAGGCAATAATTTTTAATTTGATTTTTAGTGGTTAGTATGCCTTCATTCCCAGTTAATGGCCCTAGTGAGCTATTATTTAATGCTTTGTTGTTTTCTCCTATTATGAGCATTAAGGCTCTAATTCATAGGCCATTGAATTCAGTTTAAATAATCCTATTGACTTTGCTGGTCTTTGGGTCAGGTCCTAAGAGAAAAATTAGTAAACTGCATGCAATCTGTTTCATAATTTTTTGTTTGTTTGTTTTTTCTGTTTTTTTGCCACCCATGCACTCATGAAACGGTCTTTTTCAGGAAAAAATGTGGCAAGATGATGCCCTATTTTTCATGAGTAATTGTGCACTTCAGGTGTTCAAATAGTGAATTGCTTCTGACCTCTCAAGAAAAGATTCTTGTGCTTTAATTCATTCATATGGCTTGTCACTTGTGCCTTCACAATGTTTTCTATGGGTTGCCTGGCAACAACAATTTTTTGCTCACATTAGTTACACTTTAGTTTTTATATATAAAAACTAGAAAATTCTAAGTACAGAATAAGATGCTTTCATTTTTTAAAATGCCATACATTTTAGAATTTCTGTATTATTCTGAATTAGACCTAACTAGCTACTAATTCTAATACTTTCCACAAATATCAGGATTTAGCTGACATATTTGTAAGCAGACGTAAAAAGCTTTGTAAAATATTTTAGATATTTAAAGTAAATAATACTCCATTTTGTGGCAATTTACTGATATTGATTTAGATTGCTGTCCACTTTCTGAATTGAACATGTTTCTGAAATAAAAAATAGGGTATTTCCTTTACACTATAATCTTTTAAACATTATTTAAAAAAAAAACCCACATCAATCTCTGCAGCATAGCATGCAACTCTAATACCCAGAGTTTTAACTTAAATCAAGCATAATTATATCAACTGTTGTAAACTTGTACTTCTTGACAAAACATATAGTTTGGTTGTGTTTTCTTTTGGTATTTGAAGATTCAGCAATAATTAAAGGGTACTTTATGGAAGTGTGTGGGAGGTTGTATATAACGGGCCAATAGTGCACACTTGGAACTCAGCTCAATAAAACCTTTTTTGCATGAGTAAATGTTTCTACATTGCAGCTTATCTGCCATAAAATTTCTCACAGGTACTATTCTGAAATGTTTCAGGAATGTCATTGTAGTAGACAGAGAGTGACATAGTTAAGACATAGTTCACTTTTTATTTTGCAGGTGCTCTAGCTCCGTTCAGTTAATTGGTTAAGTATTCACATCCCTAGTACATAAACAACCACTACAAAATTTCTATTGATGATGATGTAAAATTACAGATAGGTGAAGTAAAAATCCTGACTATTTAGCAGAGTCAAAATCCAGGGATTTAGACAGAGATTAAGTTTGTTGTAAATGGACTAGGTGAAGAATAAAAGTTGTATCACTTGTTAACTGTAATTACTCTGTGTACTTTGGCATGTGATGTTAACTTGTGTTTAATGGTTTATGAAGCTTTCACTTTTTGAATATTAACACTACTGTAATTTTCTGATGCTGTAATTACTTGCAACTGTGAGAACTTAAACTGATGATGTCTATTTGAGTAGTTTTAAACTTGCATGTCAATTATAGATAAGTTCTGTAAAGCAGACTTATAGGTTAACCAAATTTGTACATTAGTGTTGAAAGAAATAAATGCATTTCATTCTGTTTAAATGAATAAAAATCATGTTCACCTTACCTTAGGCTGTTGGAACATTTAATAAAAATGTTCCTAACATACAGGCAATAGTTTGCTCTAAAAAAGCCATCTTTCTATTTTAGTACTATACATTACAAAGTATAAATTCAAAGTAGGGTTTTCCCTACTTAATCATAGTCAACTCAGAAATATCAATCACAGTTTTAATTGCACTGTAAACAATAGAATGCCAAGTAAACATTTATTAAATATTTCTGTATATTTTCTATATTTTCATATATATTTCAATTAGAACACAGAATACAAAATGTAAAGTCTTCACTTGATATTTATTTTTATTACAAATGCTTGCATAGTAAAAAACCCAAAACCACATAACTACAATCGTGCAATCTCTTTATTATGAAAATTGAACTTACAAAAATAACTTTATTCAAAAATAAAATCATGGTAAACTTTAGCAACTACAAGTCAGTCTTGCTTCTTGTTCATCCCATGGTGCAGATTAACAAGTTTGCTTACTTTTGCAGCTGATAATTGCCACAGTTCTCTCCCCATGCTCAGCTTACAGGGTACACTGCTTGCAATATGTTTTTGGATGTTATGCATTGGATTAATTTGACAAAGAAAAACTAGACAGAATTTAAAAAGTAGCATGTGCTCCTTATTTACCAATAAAATATTAATGTCCCATTGTAAAAATGATAAAGTATGAGAGATTCTTTTAAATACACATGTCAAATTAGTGGAAAAGCAAGACGTACTTTTACTGAAGTGGCAAGCTAAATAATAAGCAATTACATTTGACAGAACTCTAGCCTGTGAAGATTCATTTTAAACTTTGAGTGCGTCAGGCTTTTAAATGCTTACAAGTATTGTAAGTTACCGCAGTGTGTTGTCTGAGTTTGCTAATTTGACAAGACTTTTCTCTTTTCTCCCCTTCCCTCCATTCCCCCTACTTAAAACTTTTATTCTTTTTATGTTTTCAAACTTGTGTTTGCTTTGAAATGAGGTGTCTATATTTCTCATTTACTAGTAGAGCATCTTTAGCTGATATCTGAGAATTAATCCCTTTTAAATGCTCTGTTGTTTCCAGGAGCAAACTGCACAGTAGAAAATATCTAGTTTTGGCTTCAAGCCCTAAGTAATTGATTGTTGGCTAAATTTTAGAAAATACCATTACTTAGCTGAAGACAAATATTAGCTCAATTTCAATAAAATTTTATTTTGGGAACTGTATTATTTAGCCAACTCATTTTAGATACCCTCCAAAGAATGTGATTTGTTATGTTAGTAGCCAAAGTGATACATGGCAGTTTTTCTTTGCCGTGTTCACAATTGGCTGTTGTTTAAACACAATTTAAAAACAGGCAAGCAAATGAACAGCAGCCGGGAGATTTTTCTCAGTACCTTTCAGTTATGATTTACATTTCTGGACAAAGTTGGGTTTCTCCTAAAGACCTGGAATAAACAGTCAAGAATACAAGATACATTATCTGTCTTGATGGGTAAATCGGGGACTTTTTAGAGCACTTGGTGTAAAGTTATGTGGCATCTTTGGTTTATGGGAGGACTTTTTTTATACATATTAAGTATATTTAAAATAAAAAAAAACCCCATTTTGTTGAACCAAATAAAAGAATATAAACAAGGGTGTCTGAATATTTTAAATGCATATTTGTGACAGCTGTATTTATTCTATTTTTAACAGTTCATCTCATGATTACATCTTTTGTGAAGGGATGCATTTAAATTGCTTTTTGGAGTCTGTACCAATGCTAATACGTAGATAGGTGAAATCTATGGTGGAAGAGTTTTGTATATTGCCTCACAAGTCTGATGAATGAATACATTAGTTGTGTGGCATGTATAGCCTTCATTACTATTAAGCCCAGGATTATACCTGTGAGTCCGTACCACAGTGTTAAAATGCTGTCCAAACAAAGCTGTTCTTCAAGCTCGCATACCCCTCTTTTGTAATTGAATGGCCATGAGAGAGGGATGCTATCAGGAGAGAACTCTAGTGTTGAATTATCATTGGTACCTATTAAGTGGCTTAGGTGTGAATGGTGTTTTATTGACTCATAAAACTGACAGACCTCTGCTTTAAAGAGTTTTCACTTTAAGAGTCTGGTCTGCACTTCGTATGAGACGTTCCATTTAAGCACGTCTATATGCAGGACTTGGACTCCATGGTCTTACTTCCCTCCATCCTCCAACATATGAATGGCAGTGGCAGGGGCTTCTAAGGCAGCAATATGCTCCCCAGCCCCATCAAGAGATGCAGTAGATTCTGTCACTCCCTTAAAGAGTTGAAGTGTGAGGTGGTGTATCTACTGGGATATTTGTGTCAATGCTGGTACTGTCTTCTGTTGACCCACACAGGACTATTAGGTAGGGTAATATTGGTGAGATCCCCAAAACAAAATTCATACAATTATCACTCTGAACAGAATGGGGCTGTTCACAATTTTTCAGTGTGTTTTTGTATTCAGTTGGTTCAAGTTTCATTACTACATTGGTTATGTTTGGTTTATGTTTTTTACACTTCACAGCAATGAAAGCTAGAGACTTACTACAACATTACACTAGAATCTCAGATTTTACTTAATATAACCCGAACAACTAGTTCTCTAGGCACAGGCCTTCATCTGGTCCTATTTACATCAATTTAAGGTAATGAAATAAAAATAAGAAAGTCAAAGTAATTATTAAAACAATTGGAAATATAGATTAATTACAATATCAAAATTAAAACACATGCTAAATTTAACTGGGATATGTAAAAATATTAATATATTTCATTACCTTAAATTGATGTAAGTAGGACCAGATGAAGGCACAGGGATTGTAGGCCTGTGCCTACAGCACTAGTTGTTCAGGTTATATTAAGTAAAATCTGAGATTCTAGTGTAATGTTGTAGTTAAATGCCAGTTAAATTTAGCATGTGTATTAATGTTGATATTGTAATTAGTCTATATTGCCAATTGTTTTAATAATTATTCTGACTTTCTTATTTTTATTTTTTCTAGGCAAATGTAAATCAAATATATATTTCATAACATAGTTTGTTATGGACTTGCAAGGGACAGAATATCTACAACTCCTTTTGAAGTTGTTAGGTGCTGGGGTTGCTCAGAACCTTGCGAGATCAGAGCCTATTGTTTGTACTGCTTTAGTGACAATCGCTCTGGGCCAAAGTCATCTAGTCATTGTGCTAAATTATAACAAATATTGTCCTTGCCGGAAAGAGATTACAATCTAATATCTGATCTATTCTGTAGCATTCTGATCATTTCCTAGGTGAAGATGTTATGTCATTCAAATGAAGATAAATGCATTTCTGAGTCTGTATCTAACTCCTATTGAAATTAATGAAAATATACTCATTGATTTCAATAGGAGCTGAATGAGAATCCTAGTGTACTTACCACCGTGGTGGTTCTTCTGTCTTTCTCTCTAAATATTTTTACAGCTATTTGTCATGCAGAGGTAAAACCTTAGCCCAAATGAACTCAATTTAAAAATTGACTTGAATGAGACCAGTGTTTACCCTAAATGTTTATGGGATATCATCTAGGACACAGTTCTTTATAGCAAGATAACCTTTTCAGGTTACATTTTGCCTCTTGTTTAAATAAGGTAATATGCATCATCTATCAGTCTTTACACTTGTGAACTGTCAATTTCAAAATAGGGAGAAAGAAGTTAGCAAAAGAAAAATACTGCAACATCCTCCTCCTAGGAATATGTTGTAGATAATATTTATATTTTTGGAATCATGTGGAAGTGCATGTGCACTTGGGAGATGGTGGTATAATTGGAGCAAATATGGAAAAAATAAAATTATGCCAGATATCTAGAGCTGAAACCTACACATCTTTTAATACTAGTTTGATGGCAAGTACTGCAGATACATAATTTATATTTTTCTCTTGTAAACATTGGATTGACTTGGTTATTTACATGAAAGTTCCCCATTGGAAAGTTCCCAGTCTAAAAACCACAATTTTTCCAAGCAAGGGCATTGTAACTAGAACAAGATTGATTTTTATATGGTTGCAGAAGAGGCGCTTAATACTTCCAAGAATGACTAAGTCCAACACACAATCTAGCTCTGCTATACTTATTGGCACAAAATACCTCTAATTGGGTAAAGCCATGTAGGTCTTAATTGCTGATTTTTCAATAATGCTATGTTTACAGATAAGCTTTAATACAAGTTATAATTTGACTGGAGAGAAATGATCATTTACACCAAAAGTGTGAGGGCACATGGCAGACATTTCTGTAGTACATCTGATTACAACTTAGGTAAAATATTGAAGCATGTAGTGTTGATGAATTCCATATTTTAGGCTAATTAAATTAAAAAAACCAAGAAAAATGTTTAAATAGCAAGTTATGCAGCTACTTCTGAAATAAATCTATGGTTGAAGTGATAATTACATCATTGATTCCCACGGCTCTTAATTATCAAAAAGCTTTTGAGAGGGACAAATGCAACTATTAGATCTACATTATGTCAGGAGGTCTAGGATTGTTTTGAGTATAAGAGAGAAGAAAGAGCCATTGTGTCCAACTGTCAGAAATTGTTGGCATCAGTACTATATCTTCCTAGTATCTGCTTTTTAGATGGTCTATTTTCATTTTCTGAATATCACAGAAGCTAGTTCCAAGTGAAGTTGGGAAGAGAACTCTTCCATTCAGTTTTAAAACAAAGCTTATGTCTTAGACTGTGTTTTCCCCCCTTGTTTAATCTTTCAAATGGTTTGCTTCTGCCATTTAAGTTACCACTGTAAGCTGCTGTTACAGACTTCAAGACTGTTACTGGAAAATAGCTTATATTAGCATTTGCAACTAAAATATGATATTTTATTATAACTTTCTATATGTGCTGACAGCTAAAATGGGAGAATTAATGAGAAGGCACAGTATCTTCTTGGACACTGTACCTAGTATTTTGAAAGAATTAATAGATGTCAGTTATCTCTTACCCTCTTGTCTTAGCTGCCGAGTTTTATACAGATTCAACACAGGGAAGAGCCTTAGAGACTAGATTAATGAAATAAACAGACACTACTATGAATTCCAGCTCAGTGTTCTTTCTGTTTGTTCCCAAAACAAGGCTTGACTAGGAATTTGAGAGGTTTTTTTGTGTGTACATGGTTCTGACCAGATTTTTTTGTTTTTCTGAAATGTATTTTATAACATCTTGTAAGCCACATAGTAACTATTGTGTCACTGTTTTTGAGATGTATATCTTACTATATATTTTAGAAGTGTGCATCTCTCTCTATCCAGCCATCTGTGAGTCTGTTCTTGTTTATGAATGCCTCCTAAATGGTAAGAGCTAAGACCATCAAATTAGGTATGCAGTTTCCTCTTATCATAACTTAAAGCAAAGTAAGGTTTGGTTGTGCCAGCACAATGCGATATGAGAAACAATTGAATTCCAGATATAAAATGGAAAATGAGGGATCTGGTAGGAGAGACAAGTCTACTATAGAATGATCACAGAGGGGAAGCAAGGGGCCAGAGATGGGGACTGGGACAGATATATCCCCATTGGGCCAGCTGGGGGCATCAGGAGGAGAAAGGGACAGCTATATACTATGTATTTCAGAGTTTGTGTATGTGTGTCTCTGTCTGTCCCCCAGCTGGGGACATGTACCCTTGGCTGTGTCCACTACATATGCAGCTGGTATGGTACCAAGCGAGAAGCGCTTCTCCAAGCTGCTGTGGTGAGAAAGGGATGGAGTTGTCTTTTCTCTCTGGGGAAGTCTGCATAACAAATTCTTAATCTCCAGCCCCACCCAGAACAATGGTTTAAATGAAGAAAAACAAAACTTCCTTGAGTTAAGAACCCGAGCAATGTCTAGTCAATCTTCTAGTTAATCTAGATAACTGGACATACATATAAAAGCATCAAAGCTGAAAGGACTAGTCCAGAGGCTTAACTTTGCATTTGTTACTGCTTAGAAGACAAGGGATTATGTACGTTTATCCAAGTTAAGCTACAAATTATTATTACTCTTTGCTGCAGGGAGAGTAAAGGACGTCATTACAATATAGGATGTCATTCTGCATGAAGGAAATTTACTTAGAGACTCAGAATCTACATTAAATAAAATCTAATACCTAATTTTTATTTTATTTCATTTATAATACTTTGCAATGTGTAAAAGTCCCAGACTTGATTTAAATTAATATGTTCAAATGAAACAGATTCAAGTTCCAGTAGAATTGTAAGACACTTCCTATATTGCATCAAATGGTGCCTCAAATTTATAGTGCGATCCAGTGGCCAATCAGCTATGTACTTTGTAGTAGGGCTTGGCTTCCAGAACCAGAAGGGACCACTGTGATTATCCAGTCTGCTGTACTGTATAGTCTGGGTGGTAGAACTGGAGCATCTCTCTTAAAACATACCGTTTTTCTTTAAATATTGCCAATGTTGTTGGTTAGTTTTAATTTCTGGGAACAGAAACCTGTGGAAAATGTGCTAGTATTTCCAAGCTGTATTTCACCCTGTGTTATATTGCCTGTGGGAACCCTGTGGGGGTAAAGTCAGTATGGAGGTAAGGTCACAACAGAGCACAGCTGGATTTTTTTCTCTCCTTCAAACATTCAGAGAAATAATGCCAGAAATCTGAGAACAAATGTGTAAAATTTCAGAAATGGAAATATGAAAAAGTTAAAAGAATCTAGGAAATTACCTAATTAGACACATTAGTGCAACCTTTACTCTTCATGGTGTTGCTGGATGTTGCTTACTATTTAAACACCAGAGGAAATATAAGACCGGAGCCCTTGGTGACACTTATAATCAGTTACTGGGCAGGGAGCAGGGAGCAGGCAGGGGCATTATGAGCACAGATTTAAGAGTGGCCTATCATCCTACCCCACCAACCCTACAAGAAATGAGTGCAAAAGTTACTAAAGCTGGAGACTATTTTGTTTTTGTGGCACTTCTGTATATCATTCCATTTCCCTTGAGATGGCGAGTGTTGCAAGAGCAGCGTAGTTTGAAGATCCCTCCTACAGAGGCATGCTGCCAGAAGAACTGGAGCAGAGTAGGGAACCCTGGAGCTAATGGGCTGAAGGAATCTTTGTAAATGAGACACCTCTCAGCAGAGTCCCAGAGCTCTGTGCACTTTGTGGGGGTGAGCCTACTGTGGGATGTTCTGTCACAGAGAGTTGCAAATCCTGTCTCTTTGATAGAACAATCTGTTGGAAAGAACAGGTGGGAGGAGGGGGGAGAAAGTGCCCATTTCTGACACTTTGTCTATACTGGCAATTGAATGGTAAAGCTTTTGTCATCCGCATTTGTTCGCTTCCCGAACTACAAAAGCTTTGCCATGGCAAGTTCTAATGTAAACACGGTGCTTTGTCTGCAGGAGTTCTCTCCAGTTTTTTGCAGGCAAAAGTGCTGACAAATAGTATTTACACTGCTTGATTTTTAGGAACCATGTCACTAAAAGCTGTATGGAAGACATACTCTGTGTCTTTCAAGTCTCATCCTATGAAGTTTTTGCATAGAAGTGAGCAGTCTAGCCCTGACAGTTTAAATGCTTTTTGAATCTTGTAATATGTATCTATGACTCCTTTAGTTGAATGAAAATGCATTAAAAAAGTAAATTTTTCCCACTTAAAAAAAACATTTGGACCTGGACCTCCTTGCCTCTTTAAACTCCTATAACTCTAAACTGTAGCCTAAAGATTGACATTTTGGTCTGAAGTAAATAGGATGAAATTCAATAAAGACAAATGCAAAGTACTTCACTTAGGAAGGTACAATGAGTTGCATACATACAAAATAGGAAATAACTGAGTAGGGAGGAGTACCTGCAGAAAATAAATCACAAGCCAAAGATGAGTCCACTGTGTAACACTGTAAGCAAACATGTTTTGGTTGTACATTAGGGATTTTTTTTTTCCTCAACTGTCAGGATGGCTAGGGACGATAACTGTGTTGAGAGGATATGGAATCTCTGACTGGAGAACTTATAGGAGTTGGTTAGACAAATGCCAATGAGGGGTCGGCAACCTACAGCAAGTGGCACACAAGCTGATTTTCATTGGCATGAGGGCAGGAGTTAAGTCCTGCCCCTTCCATCTGTCCCGTGCAATAGGAATTCTGCAGTGCCACTTGAGCCTCACAGCCAGCTGGTGCAGGCAGGGAGTTCAGACAGCTGCTTAAACAGAACTGCTCCATTCTTAAAACTGAGTAGCAAGATAAAGAGGTGTTAATGGCTTAGATTTACAAACACCTAACAAGACAGATAGGTGCCTAATGGGAATTGCACTTATTATCATTTGACTTTTAATGTGCATTAAACATCTGGGGTTTTCTGGAGTGCAAAGCAGGTTAGGCATGTATCTGCCTCTTCAGGCATCCAACTACTTCTGTATATTTGAGTCTAGATCTAAAAAACTAAGTTGAAGGCTCTAATGGGAATTGTCAACAAAAACATAACTAATGATTTTTCCCTGTTTCCAGAACTGGCTGAAATATGATGATCTATTTTCACAGAGGAGAAAAACCAAGTATTAACTTATGAATTTGTTTTCATTTCAAAGTGTGCAAAAATGTGCCCATTTTTTATTTTTCCCCCTTTTTCAAAATGACTTACATCTTTTCTATTTCCCCTCACCCCAAAGAAGTTAGTGAAATTTTTCCTTTACAAAAAGTCCCTCCATAACTTCGTGCTAACTAGATATAAAAGACTTTTAATTTGAGTTTGTGAAAAGGCATGATATTTTTTTACACAATAGGAATCATTTTGGCAATGTCGACCATTTGGGATGGGATGGTTTTGTTTTAGAAAAGAGTCCTTTCTTGCTCCCTAAAAGAAAAAAAAAAAGGCTTTAAAAATTTCAACTAGCTCAGTGTTGCACTCAGACACTTGAGTGCATTTTCACTTCCCTTAAGTGCTACTAGAAGATGTGTGGCTCCATACCTTATAGCAATGAGATTTTAACTTCAGTGCAGATCTACCTTCAGTGTACTAGCTCAGCTAAAGTTAGTGTGTGTATTTCTCCTTGAGCTGTAACTTACACCTCCAGTTGTAGTGTAGATGTACCCTTTGGGGCTTGCCTGAGCTCACTCAAGAAGTCTGTGAGGAAGCCAAGAATTAAGCCTGTGTATCCCAAAGTAAGAAAAAGATTTTTTTTAACAGTTTTTTTTGAGTGTTGTAGATATCTAAAACTCTGATTTTAATGATTTTTTTAAAACTTGGGTTACTAAAATGGTAAGATCTGCATCTTTATTTATTAATGAAGCTGCTATAAGTAGGACTATTATTGACTTTAGAAAGTATTGACAGCACGCAGACCCGTAAATAGAAACAAATAAGTTTAATCTCAGCACGCTACTTCTGAAAGTTTGCTGATCCCGGACTAGATATTACTTAATCCTGCCTTGAGTGCAGGGGAGTAGGCTATAACAGTGTTTCTCAACCTTTTTTTATAAAGTACCCCTTTAAAAAAAAGAAAAGTTCCACCAGAACCTACAGTTTTCAGACACACAACATTTTCTTCTGCCATTGTAACACATTTGTTTAAATAACTTAATTGTAGCCAGCCAGGCAATGAAATTTTTGGGTGTAAAAAGTACAAAATAATAAAGCGTTGTAAAACTTAAAACAAAAATTCAGTTTTCTCCAATTTCAGTTGTGTTGATGTACCCCACAGACTTTCCTCGAGTTCCCCTAAGGGTACTCGTACCACTGGTTGAGAAACACTGGGCTGGAAGACCTCTTAAAGCCCTTTCCAGGCCTATGTATCTGTGATTCAAGAAGACTTCAGTGGTTAGTGTATGCTTAGTTTGAGGAAAAATAATTATCTCAAAAAGACAGAAAAATCTGAACATATTCAATAGGCTCCTAAGATTTTTAACTCAATAGAGTGCAATCCCCTTAGTGAAATTCTAATAATGAATATGCTATTTGATCATGGAGCTGACAGGCAGAGTCTGATGCCTCAGATTAGTATTTTGGGCACTGTACATTAGAGTTTGGATTTTTAAATGAAAATTGCCTATCACATGTTCCTACATTAAAAACAACAATAACAAAATTAAAAAAAAAACAACAAAACCCACAGAACTAATGTCCTCCAAAATTAACCTTCATAGTTCTCTGAAGATCAGCAGATTTGGGTTCTTGACTAATAGGGAAGGGGGTTCCAGAGATGAGCTCCTATTTGTAAAAAGTGTGTCCCCAGCACACATCAGTAGGTGTAATAATTTGATAAGAAAAAGCAGTGTTTTAAGTAGCTAGGAAGCTAGTATTTTTGGGATTTAAAGATCACCGATTCTCTGAATTGTACCAGGAAGTAAATAAGAAAGCAGGCAGTCTTTAGAATGACACTAGTGTAATAATCTCTTGGTGGATAGGATAGTGAAGTAAATGAGTGCCTGGGGTCTCCCATGTAGAGCACGTCTATCTTGGATTATTTAGAGGTCACAAATGCATGGGTAATTGTGTCACAAGCCTCATGGGATAGGTGACTTAGATGTTGTAAATTGAAAGAAATAACAGAGCCACATCAGGGAGAAATAGTTTCAATTTATGTGTAAATCAGAAATGTGTGTGTGTGGGGAGAGACTGGTTGGGGAAAGGAAAGCACATCTGGCCACTTAACCTCCATGGGGGTTCAGAAGGATCCCAAGACTATTGTATTTCATTGACAAAGGATAGGCAAACACACTCAGTATTGGACATTGATTCCATACCTTAGTATTCTCATTGTTGAACATGTTGTGGAACCACTGACTTTTGATTTATGTCAGAAGGACTGGTGCAGATTGAATTTCACTAAAACATCTGATGGGAAAGGTGGACAAAACCTCTTTAAATGGAAAATGAGGCAAACACTGGTATGCGACTGGTCACCAGCTGCAAATGATGGCGTACATGATATCTGAGTGTCCCCTTTGTTTTTTGTTGGAGGCCTGAAAAACATTCAGCTGAATCAATGAGGTAGCTATCAAATCTAAATACTATGTTTGTAGCCATTGCTGGGTACTGGAGCCATATGAAAGAAGTTGAATAATGAATGCTCACCATGTTGTACCAAATAAAAGCAAGCAGGATCTTATGAGGGGGATAAGGCAAAAAGCCACATTTATTGTAAAGATAATAATAAAAAATAAAGAAAAGATAGAAGCAAACAACGTTGTTTAACTACTTATTCCTATCACTACTTAACCCTTATACACTTGTGTATATATATATAACCATTCATTCATACATCCATTCATTCAAGTTCTGTGTATAGTTACCAGCCTGGAAGTTGCTTGTGACAGAATACTGGCCAGGTACTCTGTACACAAGTGATGGTAGTGGGGAGCGAAGTCCTGATCAAATGCGCATCTGAAGCTCCTGGTAGGCTGGCAGCAGAACCTTGGACTCTGATTCCATAGTTTTTTAGTCCAGTTCTTATAGGAATTTCTTCCTATGCCAGTCTATGGAAATTGCTGTATCATGCTGATGTCTCCAGGGTGGCTGCCAGGTGCTCATCAGTGATCTCATCGGGTGGACCTCCAGTTTCTCCACTTGACACCTTTTGGTTGCACTGGCACCTGACGCCTTCTTCAGCCCTTTGTTGCTGTATTCTCAGGCTGGCACCTCTCAGAACCATTCACTCATCATCCAAGCACTCTCTCATTCTTACATACATTCCTTAATGTTTCCCATACAATGTTTTTGTATAATAATAACTTTACATATATCAGAGTTGTAGTTACAAAAAGTTTCTGGTAATAATAACTTTACATATATCAGAGTTGTAGTTACAAAAAGTTTCTGGTAATAATAACTTTACATATATCAGAGTTGTAGTTACAGAAAGTTTCTGGGTGGTATTGCTTAAAACATTCTCTGAGTGCTGAATAAAGTTACAATGTTTTAAAGAGAACAGGCCTCAATTAAGTAACAATGGCCTTAGTCAATTACAGGGCTTGGCTCCCATAGCAGAGTTAGTGGCTTGACAATGCATTGTTACAATGTATCTCTGCAATGTCAATTTCAAGCAGCCCCTTGCACAAGCTTGAGCATGCCCTGGAGCACAGATGGGGGGGGGCTGTTTCTGGTTACATAGGATTATATTTTTAACAGTTCTAAGTTACATTACCTAATACATTATATTCTAAAGGGGCAATAATAATAATAAATCTAAACATTTAACAATCTTAACAAATAATAATAATAAGAAGAAGAATCCTAATAAATCTAAACACTTTAAGTTGTGGGGAACAAATTATGGGGAGTCACTTCCATTTGGAGGAATCATTTTCAATACATTAATGTTATCCCTACATACTCCCCCTTTTGACACTACGATATCTGGTATACTCGTAGTGTCACTTTGTATTTAATCTGTTTAAGAGAAGGTATTGTGAGGCAACATGTGTTTGTGATTGTAATGTAACAAATATTCTCTTTATCCAGGTTAGGTGACTTTGCCCAGAGCGAGAGAAAAAAATAGTGATTTTATCCAGGGCAGCTTGGGCAACAGTTTGAAACCCAATTAACAGTGCATGAATTTATGTGCTCTCATCCCATATAGTGTAGGCATCCTTGCATTTAGCCCTGAAAACAAAATTGGTGGTGTGCCTCAGTTTCCCTTTTCACATCACACACCAATTTTGGAATTCCCCTTTCTCAGGTGAGAAGCTTCAACACTAATTACAAGTACTAACAGTAAAATACCAATGTTACAAGGCTTTTGAACATACAATGTGCTCTTGGGTACATTTTTTTTTAACCATTTCCAGGGTTTTGGTACAAAATCCTGCACATTGAACATTGTTACATTCTTAGTAACTGCAGTACAGTGGTTATGAAAGTTAGCATAAGTAGCAGGAACAAATTCATCCCAAGTGTACGCTGACAATTTTGGGTTTTTAGGTTGAAAAATCTGCAGCCTTCCTTGGCCACATAGGTCTTGCCCTATTGCCCTGTTGTTTTAAATGCAAAGCTCCCTCTTTCAAAGACAAAAGGCCTGACTGGGTGTGCCTCCCCTGGGAACACTCCTGTCCCAAATACACTGACTTCCCAGCAAGCTGGTCATACTCAGTTACTTGGTTGCCAGACTGCTCCAATTCCCTGGCTGATTCTGCCTCTTCTGAAACAACCCTCAGTCCCTCTGAGATCTCTCCACAGCCATCTACACTGGGTATCTCTAAATGCAGTTAAAATGTTTAATGCTTATTGAACCTTTCCTGCCTAGTGCAGATTATCTTTAACACAGTATACTAGTTAGTCAGACAGACAGACATGAGACAAACACAAAACATAAAACAATCTTTGTTGCAACAATACATCCATGGTGTTGTAGGGTATTTAGCTGGTACCAGCTTGTCCTGATTTTCTGAAAGACAAAACAAGAACATACTTCTACCCCTTTGGGGGTGGCATTATTATTTACATACTTTCTCTTTTTATTTTACAGATATGCTATCATGTCTCTTTGCTTACAATTACTCCTATAGTTAAATATTTTTGTTTTGTAGCAAAACAGGTTTCAATGGTTTTTACCCCTTCTTGTGGGTGAATTACCCCACTGTGTAATTATTAAATTTAGGAGGTGTACTTTAGTTTTCCTCTTATACAGCAGACTAAGTTAGTAAGTTTCTGCTGTGTTAGGTTTATGAATAGAGAGTAGCCAAGAAGCATTGTTACTATAATGTTGGGAGGGTTTTAAGTGTGAGATGTGTTTCCAATGATTATTTTAACATTTTAAAGGTTTTTCTTTTTTTAAAAAGAAAATCATGTACATATTACAGGGTTACTTATGAACATTAGCATTAAACAACAAGTAGCCCTGTGGATCTTACCAATAGGTGTTTAAGTATCCTGTGATAGCATGCCTTTTATTTAGACAACTTAGCTTTGAGACCAGTGTGTTTAAAACCATCTTGAAATTTTTTCATATGCAGACCCCTTTTTGTTCTGGTCTCAGGTAGTTTGCTAATCAAACTATTTATTTACCTGCAAACATTTTTTTTTGTTTTGTTTTTATTTTTTTGGTGCTGCCAGCTAGGGCATTTGCACCACGGACACTTTCTGGCTTGCTTTTAGATTAAAAGCTGTTTGTAGCTTTGTCTTAAGAAAGGACACAATAACTTTTGCCAGAGATTTACAGTTTTGAGTTTTTACTTTAAGTCCTGCTCTCTCACACAGCAACCTGAAAAGGAAATTACAACCTGTTGTGGCTCCTGAAGCCTTCACAGGATTTTGATTTGTTTGCAGTTTTTACCTCCTTCTACAATATACATTGCATGTTACAGGAAAATGTGCATTCTTTGTTTATGATGTTATTTAGCCATATTAATTTTTGCATTGGGTGTAACTATTTCTTTTATGCTCACTGAGTTTTAACAAACCAATTTGTTTTAAGCATACAAAACAGTTTACTAACCTACAAAACAGGAGTTCTGGATCTTAAAAACTTCACCTAATATTTACACTATATTTACACACAGATACATGCATATATTCTCTGAATATTTTTAACACTATTTTTACATACCTGTACAAAGATTACATTCACTTTTATTTATTTGGGGGTAGTTAAGTTTCCAATAGTACCCTCTTGAAGTTCTTTAGTGAAATTTGCCTGGATTATTTACAGACACTCTTTTGGAAAGGGGCCCCTTTTTCCTTCAGAATGGCTGCAAAGAAACCAAGAATTCTTTTCCTATAACATTTTAGCATTTTTACAACTGCTCAATTTCTTCCATACTCTGTAGAGTTAACTTTTTTGTGTTTTTTTTTTCTTAAAACACTTTCTTATTTCTTAAAATGAAAACTGGCCTTGCTTCAGATATTACTTCTTGTAAGTATTGTTTTAAGAATTTAGATTTTCAGTGCCTGTACTTACTGCTTTTTCCCAGTTTTACCACAAGGCCTTTAATCTATCTTTTGCCTGCCTGCTAGTTTGGGCCTGATCCTGTTTTTCTTGCTGAATGGCCCTTTTCCATGGACACAGGCTTTGTCCCATTACCAGGTTAGCAAGGAGGGTGGCCTTGTTCACTAAACCCCACACCTCCTGGTTCTTTTCCTTAAGCATATCCCTGAAAACTTTGAGAGTGCTACTTTAACTCTCAGTACCCATACTTAAGGGACTCTAACTGTGTCTGGGTACTGAGGGACAGACATTTCCAACTTTTTGCTTTTGCAGCAGAGGCTTTTACATTTTGCAGTTTCCTATTTGAATTTTTATAATTAGTTAATTTGAGGAACACCTCATTACAGGTTTCATAGGAGCCAAATTGAAGTTGTGTTTTTTTTTTCCTTTTTCTTTTGGGTTTAGCTTTTCCTGCAGAGAGAAATTTTTTTTTTTTTTTGCAGGTAGCTAAGTGGAGGTAACTGTTATTACATGCCTCCCATAATAGCCAAATTGCTGCTGCATCTTCTTTGGCAGCATTAGAAGGTCTGTACATGAGGATATACTGTGCCAATCTATCCTCTAGGTCCAAAATATTACAAACATCTTCAAGGGTTTGTCCAAGGACTTGTACCCATATCTCTGAAGGATTTGTGTAAAGGGTGTTATTTCTTTATGAAAGGTGAGGTTAGAGCTCCTTCAAACTCTATTCCTCCCTCTGAGACTGCTTTTCCTGGACTTTTCTTAAACATCTTTAATACTTGTGTAGTTTCCTTTATCACCCCTGAACCCTTGCAGCGAGTGACACAGCCTAGACTATCAATTAATAATCGTAGCTTCTTTTTACAGCCTAAATTATTTTAATAATTGTAGCTTCTAGTTACACAGCCTAGATTATTCCAATGAATAATCGTAGCTTCTTACACAGCCTAGATTATTCCAATAATAGTCGTAGCTTCTATTTACAGCCTAAATTATTTCAATAATTGTAGCTTCTAGTTACACAGCCTAGATTATTCCAATGAATAATCGTAGCTTCTTACACAGCCTAGATTATTTCAATGAATAACCATAGCTTCTATTTACAGCCTAAATTATTTCAATAATTGTAGCTTCTAGTTACACAGCCTAGATTATTTCAATAAATAACCGTAGCTTCTCTTTATTATGAGCTCTTTTATGAAGCCTCTACCCTCTGGAGGTCAGCAGGCTTTGGTTAACCAAAAAAAAAAAAGAGAGAAAAAGAAAAAAAAAATAGAACTGCTCTCTGTAGAGTCAGCTGTGTGCACACCAATGTCCACAATACCTGAGGCTTTTTTACCAATATTCCCCCTTTCGCATTCTCCACCAAAATGTTGTACCAAATAAAAGCAAGCAGGATCTTATGAGGGGGATAAGGCAAAAAGCCACATTTATTGTAAAGATAATAATAAAAAATAAAGAAAAGATAGAAGCAAACAACGTTGTTTAACTACTTATTCCTATCACTACTTAACCCTTATACACTTGTGTATATATATATAACCATTCATTCATACATCCATTCATTCAAGTTCTGTGTATAGTTACCAGCCTGGAAGTTGCTTGTGACAGAATACTGGCCAGGTACTCTGTACACAAGTGATGGTAGTGGGGAGCGAAGTCCTGATCAAATGCGCATCTGAAGCTCCTGGTAGGCTGGCAGCAGAACCTTGGACTCTGATTCCATAGTTTTTTAGTCCAGTTCTTATAGGAATTTCTTCCTATGCCAGTCTATGGAAATTGCTGTATCATGCTGATGTCTCCAGGGTGGCTGCCAGGTGCTCATCAGTGATCTCATCGGGTGGACCTCCAGTTTCTCCACTTGACACCTTTTGGTTGCACTGGCACCTGACGCCTTCTTCAGCCCTTTGTTGCTGTATTCTCAGGCTGGCACCTCTCAGAACCATTCACTCATCATCCAAGCACTCTCTCATTCTTACATACATTCCTTAATGTTTCCCATACAATGTTTTTGTATAATAATAACTTTACATATATCAGAGTTGTAGTTACAAAAAGTTTCTGGTAATAATAACTTTACATATATCAGAGTTGTAGTTACAAAAAGTTTCTGGTAATAATAACTTTACATATATCAGAGTTGTAGTTACAGAAAGTTTCTGGGTGGTATTGCTTAAAACATTCTCTGAGTGCTGAATAAAGTTACAATGTTTTAAAGAGAACAGGCCTCAATTAAGTAACAATGGCCTTAGTCAATTACAGGGCTTGGCTCCCATAGCAGAGTTAGTGGCTTGACAATGCATTGTTACAATGTATCTCTGCAATGTATCTCTGCAATTTCAAGCAGCCC
This sequence comes from Pelodiscus sinensis, assembly GCF_052426305.1. Lineage (NCBI taxonomy): Eukaryota > Metazoa > Chordata > Testudines > Trionychidae > Pelodiscus > Pelodiscus sinensis. Next base: position 94,469,564 of record NC_143053.1, read on the forward strand.
CTTGCACAAGCTTGAGCATGCCCTGGAGCACAGATGGGGGGGGGCTGTTTCTGGTTACATAGGATTATATTTTTAACAGTTCTAAGTTACATTACCTAATACATTATATTCTAAAGGGGCAATAATAATAATAAATCTAAACATTTAACAATCTTAACAAATAATAATAATAATAAGAAGAATCCTAATAAATCTAAACACTTTAAGTTGTGGGGAACAAATTATGGGGAGTCACTTCCATTTGGAGGAATCATTTTCAATACATTAATGTTATCCCTACAACCATCAGTCGGCGGCTGTCATCAACTAATGATGCCAGTGCAATTTCCATACCATATCCATCTCTGGATGAAGATTGAAAGTTTGCAAAAACATTTGAGGGCTTCAGAAGTTGGTGAAAAGGGCAACTTTGACATCTTACTGGTAACCCTCATTGTGAAAGCAAGATTAGAAATAGTGATAGCAGGAAACCCCGAAACAAGAGTAAGACACTAATATGAGGGATGCATTCCAAATCTCAGTCCACAGAGGACAGTAAATTTCCTTCCTTACTTTTACTAAATATGGGAGAGATGGTTACAGCTCCCAGGGAACAACCTGGAATTGCTCCAAAACAACATCAATGAACTAAGCTGGGCAACCAAAGATAAGATAGTGTTCATCTCCTTCAGATATGTGGCACCAAAGCTATTATCTTGCTATCATTCCATTATTCACAGAAAATGTCAAAGGATCCTGAATGCTTTGAGTCTTACAGAACACCAACAATATAATGCTTCCCAAAAAGTTGCCTTAACAATGCATGGATGGAAAGAATCAAAGACACAGAATAATTATAGAAGCCATAATTTTAGGGTCTCTTTATAATTTTTATGCTTCAGTGTGAACAAAGTGTTACTATTTTTTCTGTTGCCAGGATACAGTACTCCTATAAGCAGATGTGCTTTTACACTGATAACACAGAAGCCAAATAATAGCAACAGGAAAGTTATTCCTTCTTCCCTTCTGTCACAATTCTGGGCTTCTGATGGATGGCTCCTGTTCTGGATGCTGAAGATTCCATAGGGTGCATCCATCTTCCTAAGCAGGAGTCTCTATTAAATCGAATTGGCTGTGTTCAAAGGAGGTATGCCACCCCCCATGTCTCCCTCCACTAGTCCCTTTAACATAGTCCCAGTTTCCCTAATCTCTAACGGGGTAGAAAGTAGTGGTACCATCCATCTAATGTCTGACTTGGGGGCTTGCTAGACTAGCATCTGTTGTCTCTTTCTAGTCATGCTGGAGGTTGGTGAATTGCTTTTTGCAGTACAGCTCCTCTGCAGGTTTCCAGGAATCTCTCTTGGGAGCTGCATAGCCACTATGAGCACTCTCTCGGAGCTGCTTAGCAACTGCCTGGAACTTTCTGTTTAAACCTTTATTCTGCTCATGATATGATTGACAGGTTCATAGAAGTCGGGCCAGCCTTGCCCACAGCAGCCCTTCAACTCCAGCAGCAGCAGTGTGGGATTTACCTACCCTGTGCATTTCTACTACACCTTTTACTGTAAAACAAACAGGAAAAAAAAATTAGCAAGAAAAATAGGAAGAGAAAACATGATCAAGTTAAACTTGTTTTGCTGACAGTTAACTTTTGCATTCTCTGACCATTTTTTTTATTTTGGTTGTGCTTAGGGTTTTAAATTTGTTTTCAATTTTCTGCAAGGTGTTTTTAAAAATACATACATTTTCCCTTTATATAAAATGTTGAAATGATCATCACATACAATAGCTACAGTACATAACTTAACACCCTTACTGATTACACTTAACAATCATAAGTTTATATCTTGTTTACTATTATTTTTCTTTCATTTCTCTGAGATTTTTTTTCTTCCTTTAGCCAGTACTAATATAATTCAAAAAATCAGAAGTGAAATGGTGACCTCTTGAGAGAGCTGCTTGGAAGAATGGTCATTAAAATTGAGTTGATCAAGCAGCAGTCTTTGGTTCTGAAAAGCACAAAAGATTATAGGCATCCATTGTCTGTTGTAAATTGTTGTTGCTTCATCTTTTGCCTTGAGTACAACTTATTGTAACAGATTGCAATTTATTTTCCTAAACTTTTTAATAGTTGAAAAAACCACAAAGAAATGATAAAATAACTGTTCAGTGCAGTGAAAACTTCAAGGCACAGCTCTGATTATTGAAAGCAAAAACTAATTGGACCTGTACATCTTTTACTAAGACAGGCATATGTTAAATCTGGATTTGTATGGCACCAATAACCTACAGAATTTTTGTTCAAAATGCATATGAATTCTGAAATATAGTTTAGGGCCTAACCTTACATTCCCTATCCAGTTAACTGACAAAGAATATGAAATAAATAGAGATTATCTATCTATCTAATCTATCTAAAAAATACACACAAAAAGCCAGGATTGCTGTTGCTACAGCATATGTTGTTATGCAGTGTAAATCTTACTGGGTAAGCAGAAGGTGCGGAATAATTAAAGTCTGAGAACGCAAATTACATTATTGACTCTTATTTGCAATGAAATTGAGAGGCTGAATTTCGTTTAATGAATAAATTACAGTACGTATTTTTGATGCAGCAATAATATAGCTGTAGATAGAAAAATGATTAGTTACATTTGTCATACATGTATCAAATAGTAAGTAGAAAAGGATCAGATCTGTTATCTGTCACATTTGTAAAACTTATATGCAATTTTTTTGTGATGAGCTATATTTTCCCTTATTCTGGAACTGCTGAGAATAATTATCAGTTCTAAAGCATGAGCTAATCAGTAAGTCACAGAGTCTTCCAGCATCCTAGAATGAGGAGAGAGAACCATTGTGCAATACTATGCACAAATAGATTTTCTTGGTTGTCATCCCCAAGGTATTTTTCGTGACTGACAGTGGATATGCCAATATAATTTTTTTAATACCAGAAAGTAATGATGAATTTCAAGTTGCTTTTAAGTATCCTTTTGATCTGTCTGCATTTGTACCACCCACCTAGTGTTACACTACTTAAGTTTAATAGTGTCAGGCCTTGGTTGGAAGACCCCTGGATGCTTCAGGAAGTGGCATTAGTGAATCAAAACAGTGGGGTTTATCTGTGAGCTCTTTCTATACTATTACATTTGTTCTGGTCTGAATTGTTAACAGAAGCACTCTAACAAAATATATAGCATTGCAATGTATCTTATCAATGACAGCAAAAGAAAAGCCAGTGCTCTAAACATTTTTCTTTTGTGTGACACTACCTAGTGATATAGAATATCCCCGTAAAAATTAAGGTGGAGTCCTAGAGCAGTACTGTAAAAGACTGAGAGGGAGAACGGGAGTGATTTCATTATAGCAGTAACTAAGAGGTCTGCAGGCATAGCAGACTATGTGCAATTCATATTTTGTAAAATAAGATGACAAGGCTACAAATACAACTTTTCTGGTGACCACCTGATTTTCTCCAGCATTGCTATCCTGGTTTATAAGAATTTATAATCAGAATTATAGCCCCACAACACCCACATTTTTTTATATGGTAGAATTTCTATTAGTAAAAAATGTTATGCTATATGACCAAGATTCCTGATAGATGAATTGTCTTTCAATCATACAATATCAGGTCCAAATACAAAAAGGTGTTTTTGATAGTGGAGGAGCTGCATGAAAGACTTGAGAGTGATGGTGGTGTATGGGAAGGCAGCAGTTTGTTTGTCCAGGCCTGACTTCCAGTTGAATTTACTTGCATCTGTGTTGCCTAATGACTTGTAATTTTTATTGAAAATTAAATTGTGAACCTTTCAAAGACTTGGCTGGGTTCTGAGATTTTGCTGTATACAGATTTTCAATAGCCATATGCTGTAAAAATAGGAAATGAGCAACTTAAGGCTACTGAACATTTTTTATCTTATGCATCTGCTCTGTCAATGCTGTTGATTCAGCAGTTAGTTTCAGTTCAAGCTTTCGAATATCTGAAAATTACTGTTTTGTTGCAATTTGCTCTACACATTTACATCTCTCATTATGATGTCCATTTACCTTACCTTTTCTACCTCTTCCCTCACCCACTTCTCTGGTGAAATCATTAGCCCGTATGTCCAGGGATTTAATTTTCAGGATTGAGCATTTCCAACATCTCCCTAACGTGATCATTTTACTTAGGGCTCCTTGAAAGACAATTGACTGCTCCCAATCAGATCTGGCCTACTGCTGTACCCACTGGAGGTCTGGGGAATGCCTTGTGCATTTCAAAGTGGAAGTGCCCTCATGGAGCCTGGGGCACTTTGAAATGCCAAGCTGGAGCCCAGGAGCAGCTGGGGGGTGGGATAGCTCAGTGGTTTGAGCATTGGCTTGCTAAACCCAGGGTTGGGAGTTCAATCCTTGCAAAGCCATTTAGGGATTTGGGGCAGAAATTTGTCAGGGATGGTACTTGGTCCTGCTGTGAAGGCAGGGCACTGGACTCTGTGACCTTTCAAGGTATCTTCCAGTTCTAGGAGATAGGCAGTCTCCATTAATTTTAAACAAATAGTTTCACAGAAATGCCACAGGGAGTCTGGGGTCAGCAATAGAACCTGGAGTCAGCTGTCACAGTGTTTCAAAGGGGCAGTGCTGCACAGAGCCCAGGAAAGCTGTGTGGTGCTGTCCCTTTGAAATGTCGCCACAGCATTTCAAAATGTCAGTGCCGCACAGAGCCTGGGTATGGGGTGCTGCCACTTTGAAGTACCCTCTCTTCCTCCCCCCCCCCCTTTTGCTGCCTCTATCTAATAGAGGCAGAAAGGTGGAATCAACTAGTCGACCTGACTATCCAATAAGCATTTGTTTATCAGATGGTGGACTAGTCCTTAACATCCTTATTAATAACAATCAATTTATACTCCCAAAGCATATGGGGAAATTGGTGACTGTTTCTCATTGATTCTAAGGGTGCCTCTGCAGAGCAAGGACTTAATTTGAAATAAGCTACGCAAATTGAGCTACATCAATTGCATAGCTTATTTCGAAATTGGGAGTGTCTACACATGACTTATTTTGAAATAGAGCACTCTTCCTCCAACTTCCATTACTCTTCATACAATGAGGGTTACAGGAGTTGGAGTAAGAAGTCCTACAACTTGACAGTATTGCAACATTATTTTGAAATAACTGCCTGCTGTGTAGACGTGGACTGTTATTTCTCAATAATGTTTCTGTGTAGATGTACCCTAACTCTACCCTAGCACTATACAATGCTCTAATTTTGTGGCTCAGAGTTGTTAAAAAACTTCCCCGAGTGCAGCAAATTACAAAGCTGTAAGGTTCCAGAATGAACTAGTCTATGGTGCTGGGAGCTGTGCTCCCAGTGTTGTTAGTTTCTCCTGTTGTGGAGGTGGCTTACATAGAGCGCTGGGAGAGCCGGTGTCATGGCCACGCTTTGTTTCAAGTGCTGCTATGGCTGTAGCAAAAAGCTTTTAAGTATAGTCAAAGCTTAAGAATAATTATTGTTGCATGCCTAATTCACTGCATACTTTATTAAAAAATACTGCCATTAGGACGTGTGCTTTTCAAATCTGAATGAATGCAAGTTAACATTTATTTTTTGAAAGTATTTGATAGAATTAAATTTCTAGGTAAATGTTAAATAATTCATATAATTTTAATTGCATTGGGACAGTATCTGTAATCAGATTAATCCAAAATGACAATTTCTTATGATTGAAGGTTAACTGAAAATATGTATGTAGATCATGGAGATTTAGAATGTCCTCATCAACAGTATGATTACTTCAGTAACCACAACCACGAGAGAGTTAATATTTGAGAGGTATTTCGTCGTAAACTGTCCAGATAGTTCCTGTAATAACCCGACACCCATAATAACCCGACACCCATAAATCCTTTGAGAGGGAAGAGAGGGATGATACCAAGTAGGAGAGTAAATGACATTCCATGAAAGCACCCTTTTGATGAATTGTCAAATATGGTTTAATCAGTGTGAACAACTCTTTGAGACATAAATGTATCTTTGCTTGGAAGGGTGTCACAACCCACCCACTGGAGACTCTGTCTTCCTGAGTTATTTGGAAAGTGCTGATCGCTATAGTAACTAGATGCTAAACCTCTTTGAATTTCTAACATTAGGTACTATGAGGGTGCCATAACATTTTAAAAGTCTGTCACAAAGCACTGCAAGTGCACTAAGTGTAAGACTTCGGTGCGAGCTCTGTACACGGTGGGCCTGCAAGATCAGGACCACAACCATTAAAACTGCAACAGACCCTGCTGTATGGAATTATAAAGAGAATGAAACAGATAGTGGGATGGAATTTTAAAAACTAAGACTTTTCATAGAGTTAAAGTATCACTTGAAGTAAATCAGTGTTTCCATTGGGCATTTAATTTAAATGTAGGATTTGATGGATATGAATATATTGAAAGTATTACTTTAGTAGCTTAGCAATATGACTTCAAAAGTTGGGCTGTTTACCACTTGGATATTATAGATGGATACCTCACAAGGGATGTAGGGATATGTATACTGTACAAGTTAGAGATTTGCCTTGCTATATATACATACTAGCACTAGTTCTCTTTAAGCAAGGATGAGTATAAATATTAATGTAGATGTGGTACCACAGGTAGTAGTATTGGCAGTGAAGAACTTGCTAAACTGTGTTGAAGACATACCCAACAGTTTCAAGTGGATTTGTGCTCCACTGAGCCTCTGCTGCCATTATTTATGCAACCATGTCTATACTACTGTTTATACCAGGGGCGGGCAATAATTTTTTGCTGAGAGCCACTTCAAAAGGGTTGCACCGGAAGGGCTGGAGCCTCAAAATGAAGGGGCAGGACCAGGATGCTTCAGGCTTCCCCACCCACAGACCATGATTGGTCTGGGGCTAATGGAGCCCTTTTGCCCCCCCTTCCCACTGAGCACCCATGCTGTTGGCGGTGGGAAGAGACTTCCCATGCTCCCCCATCCCCAGGCCAATTAAGGCCTGGGGGTAGGGAAGCATGCGAAGCCTCTTCCCGCCCTGTCAGTAACACACAACACTTGTAAATGCCACGCGCTCCTTGCAGGGTGAGGGTAGAGCGGAGTAAACTGCATGCGCTCCTCCCGCTCCCAAGTCCTGATTGGCCTGGGGGAAAGGGAGTATAGGAAGCCTTCTCCCGCCCTGCCTGGTGTGCACAGTGCTTCAAAGCACTGCATGCTCCCGGCAGGAAACTTTGTGTGCTTCCCCTCGTCCAGGGGAGAGGCAAGGCCCCATGGGTTGGATCAAACCGGTTGGTGGGCCAGATCTGGCGAGCAGAGGCCCTTTTGCCCATCCCTGGTTTATACTCACATTAGCTTGAGGTAAACTGGCATGAGTAGGTGGACATAAGTAGGAGACATGCATCCCTAGCTCATAGTGTAGAGACAGCCTATGTGTGCATATAGTTCAATTGAAACTAACCAGACAAAGACTGATGTCTTTTATTCAGATTCAGAACGTCAATAACATAGATCGGGGTAGTCAATTATTTTTTTGGAAGGTCAGAATTTCTTGGTCAAGGTATAATCAAGGCTCACAATCGAGAGAAAATACAAAAATAATAACAAAAGTAAATACAAAGATTTTACTATCCATTCAAAAATGTCTGGCAGTCTGGTTACTAGAAGATTTACCCAGTGTTGCTTGGGTCCTTTAACTCAATTAATGTTTGTTTTTCTTAATTTAAATCATTGCTTGGTAGGGAAGAAAGGTTCAATATGCAGATCTCCCCAGAGAGAGAGGACTATTCCGCCCCCTCTCACCACAGCAGTTTATGGCCAGGTGAGAAGTACCTTTCCATGGCTGCTGCAGTGCCAGCAGCACAATGGGGGGAGGGGGGGAGGCGAATAGGGAAGGTGCAAGTCTCCCACCTGGGCAGATCCAGGTTTGTCTGCCCCCTGCAATCCCCAGCCAGATAGAGGAATGGAGCAAAGGGTGTACTTTCACCTTGCTCCCTGACAAAGGGAAATAGCCAGCAATGTTCCAGTATAAAGCCGGGGAGGAGGGGGGCGGGAGCGGGAGGAGAAGAAGCTGCATCCCTTGTGTCCTCCCTAAAGTGGGGGGGGGGGGGTTAGGCACTGGGACAGTCTGGGATGGGGCGGTGTGCCTATAGCCAGCTCCTTTCTCCTCCCGCTTGATTGTCTCTTTTCTTTACAGTTTTATGCATCTCCATAGACATCAGGGGTGGGGAGCTTCAGGCTTCCCCCTTCTTTCCCAGTATAACCAAACTCTTACCTTGTTTGAGGGATAATAAGAGGAAGCTGTGTACCAAATTTGGTGGTCCTAGCTCTATTGTTTAGGAGGAATTCTTGAACAAATGGACACTCACAGACAGACCAATTCTCTCAAATTTATAGTAGATAAGAATACAGTCATACCTCACTTCATCCTTTATTTTGTCCTCTTGTAAAGCAATTTCTCCATTTCTCTGATCATCCTAGCAGCCCTCCTCTGAATCTTTGAGATCATATTTGTTAAACATGGGAGACCAGAATTATGCCAGTATTGCAGACTCACCAGTCCCTTGTACAATGGAGATAACGCTTCTTTATCTCTACTGGAAATACCTTGTTTAATGCATGCTGGGATTTAATTAGCATATTTCATAACTGCATCCTATTGGCATCATAGTCATCAACCACTACACCAGTATTTTACTCCTCTCTCACTTCCAATGGATAAATCTCCTTGACCTTTCACTTTGCATGAGGACTATTAATTATTAATTCAGAGCATGATTGTCGCATGGAAGATGAAGGTGGGCAGCTGGAGCCCTGAGCCTCAAATTTTTGTGGGCAGTGGGCACCTGAACCCTGCCCCATGCCCTGAGTAGGGTTGAAACTTGGAGCTCTGAAGTGTTCTGATGTTCCAATGGTGTGGGAGCTGAAGGCCAGAGACCTGCATCCTAAGTGGGAGGAAGACTGAAGGCTAATTTTTTAAATAGCTTGACAGCCCTCATTTCAGTTAATTAAATTTACCCCTCTACTTGTCTTTCAAATGTCAGCTCTTTATGTTGATTTTTAAAATTTGTCTAGAACTAAACTACAAGGTAAAAAAGGAAACCACTTTGACAGAAATGCTTAATGTTGGCGGCTCTTTTATAGATAGGGGGTTGGTGAACGTAGAAATTATATCTGCAGTTGGCACTAGGATGCGATTTTCCTCCCTTCCCTCCCCCCGACCCAGATTGTGTAGGCTTGCTTGTATGAGCCCTCATGGAGCTAATGCGCTGAAAATAAGAGTATTAGAGGTGATAGTCACATTAGTCTGTATCTGCAAAAACAACAAAGAGTCCTGTGCAATATTAAAGACTAATGGATCTATTTGGGCATAAATGTTCATGGGCAAAACCCACTCCGCTCGATGGATCTGATGAAGTGAGTTTTTGGCGGTGAAAGCTGATGCCCAAATAAATGTACTAGTGTTTAAGGTCCCCAAAATAATAGTATAGCCTCAATAGTATGGGTGGCAGCTAGTAATTGCAAAAACCTTCCCGGACCCCATGAGTATGGTTCCTGGTGTGGCTAACCCATGCTGCCATTCACCCTTGCTCAGATTACCATGGTTACACTACTATTTGTAGCACACTACCTCAATGGGAATTAGTGCAAGTATGTTTATGCCAACTGACAATTGCTCCCTTTGCTTCAAGTGTAGATGTAGCCTATAAGACCCATCTTATATTACGCTCTTTTGTAAAAATATCACAGTATCTTTAAAATCATTGATTGGAGAGTTAAACCACACTTTTAAAACTTTCATAACATTTACTTAATGATAGAGTTCTTTGCAGTATTGTAATCTATACTCTTGTTCATATTTAATGTCTCCATAAGGAGCAATATTTTATTCGTTTATCCCTATATTCAGCTTGAACAGATATAAAATGAGACTTGGGTAATGAGAAGAGATGGCAATTAAGTACAATTCTGTTACAGGATCTTACCTGTTCTGCTAAGTTAAACAAAATTAGATTGTCTTTTTCTTTCAAATACATACTCAGTTTTCCACTTTAATCTAGTAGGGGAAGCCAAGAAAGGAAGAACAGGATCATGATTAGATGCTCCCCCCCCAAAAAAAAGTGTGCTCTAAGAATTATGTTGGGGACATTCTGTGGCCTGTGTTATATAGGAGGTCAGACTAGAGAACCAGTGGTTGTCTCTGGCCTTGGAATCAATGACTCTTAAGGTTTTTTTTATATTCCTGTAACTGATCTTGAAAAGAAAAGTACATCAAAATGAGCATATTTTAAGTCTTTTTATTTACATGAAATTTCAGTATTCTGCAGCACAGCTCTCTCCAGCATTGCTTTGTGTTTTATATCTAACCTGTATTATTCTGAATCAAATCATTCAGGCCATAGAACAATAGAAATGAAGGGTGGAAGGGATCTCAAGAGGTTATCTAATTCATTCTCCTTTCCTATCTCTTCTTCCCTCGGTCTGAGGCAGGGACCTTCTATACCTAGATGTTTTCTAGCTAACTATCACACATTCATAAAACAAGAAATAAAATAAGTAAAATATTAGGTTTTGTCATGAAAATGAAAGGTAAGATGACAAGTTCATAAATATATGTATGTCAGTCAGATTCTGTTTGCACTGGAATCTTTTCCTGAGGACCTTTCAACACCATTTAAAAAAAATTTCAGTCTAAAATTATGTGTAAGAGTGAATCTTTGCAAATGAAATTAAACTAATTGCAAAATAAATGGAGCCACAAAGAGGTCTTGATCTAGTTGCATTCCCTGCTGTGGTCAGTAAAATATGTGAAGATCTACTGCATCAGAATGGCAGTAATGAACCCTAATGTTCTTTTTGATTACATGGAAATCAATGCTGCTTCAAATGCTTCTTTCACTGAAGAAAAGCTAAAGAAAACTGGAGACCCTCTCAACTGTAATAATTACTTTCCAATCTCATGGATCACTGGAAAGTGATTAACGCTTCAATCTCTCAAGGTCAGGCCCATAGTATTTCTCTTACCGTTCCGAAATGTCTCCTATCCAAGTTATTCCATAGAAACAAGTTGGCAGTGATAGCTATTAGAAAACTTCTTACCAATGAAATGGGCAAAAGTTGAATTTTATCTTAATGCTACGTGTATTTTGGATTGTCATATAGATTATGTCCTGTGCATACTAGTGAAAATCATACAGTGATTTCTTCTTTTCTCAGTACTGGTTTGTGCATGGCCTTTGGGCAGCTGCATCTGGATAGAGTGTGAAAAAGTTTTCCCCATCTTGTACAGTTGTGCTAGGGCCACTAACTACAACAGTGTTTCTCAACCAGTGGTACGAGTACCCTTAAGGGTACATGAGAGAAGTCTGAGGGGTACATCAACAACTGAAATTTGGAGAAAACTGAATTTTTGTTTTAAGTTTTACAGTGCTTTATTACTTTGGTACTTTTTAAACACAAAAATTTCATCTCCTGCCTGGCTATGATTAAGTTGTTTAAACAAATGTGTTGTAATGGTAGAAAAAAAAATTGTGTGTCTGAAAACTGTAGGTATGGGGGGGTACTTACAATTTTTTTTTTAAAGAGATACTTTATATAAAAAAAGGTTGAGAAACACTGAACTAGAACACTCGCCGCACTTCCTGCACTCTGGACATACTTATAATAAAGATTGCTTATTCCTGATCCTGCTTAAGGAGCAGAAGTCTGAAATGGGGCACAGAGTAAGGGGGAGAGGTCTGATGCATTACCCTATGGAACATAGCCAGCAAACTAGTAGGAGCAATTTCTTTATATCTTTCTCATAAAACATGGCTGCCCAATGCTACAACACAATATGCTAGTGGTTGATTCATTAGCACTTTGTTGTCATGTGTACATCATTTTAATTTATACAAGCATGGCAATATTGTACATAGGTTGTTTCTAAATGCATACAAAACAAGCTGAATTTTTACAATACTAGTCAACACAGATGACTTAAAATCTTATTAAAATATGTAGAATCTCTTTGGCCCACACATGGTTATGCTTAGATTTATATGTCCCCCCTGTGTAGCACTTGTGGAAGCAGATGACATTATCCCTTGTGCACAGGTTGTGTCACTAAGAATATGTTTACACAGCACTATTATTTCAGAATAACTGACATTGTGAAATAACGTAGTCTGCATCTACACTTCAAGAAATAATGTTGAGCTGAAGGACTTTTTACTTTGACTCTATGTAGTGGTTGCAGCTTAGTCCTGGGCATCCAACCTGTGCTCAGGCCTGGAAGGAAACGGTTAGAGGTCCTTCCGTTTTTCTGGGCCCAGAATACTGGGCAGCACAGGCCCCAAAAGCCATTCAACCATCCATAGGCCCAGTCCAAGCCCTGGCGTCAGGGCAGGGCAGACACAAACAAACAAAGAGTTTACAGGTTCAGCCCTGGCTGCAGGTTGAGTACATAGTTTCTTAGGCCTAGCCTTTGGTCAAGGTAGGGCAACGAACAGTACAAATAAGGCTCAGATGTGGCGGCAGAGCCAAGCAGCAGTTTAGAAGGCCCAGCCCTTGGTCAGGGTGGGACAACAAGCAGTACAAACAATTCACCAGTTTTAAGGCTCTGCCCTGTTATAGGCGGAGCAGGGGTTGGGTCTCCTCACTGGCGGAGAGCTGATAAGTGCAGGGGGTTTCGCCCCTACCAGGGGGAACCTGCCACCCAAGGTGAGGGGTGACGGGGGGGGATGCAGGCCCACCCACTCTACTGCATCCCATGCCAGGGCCCTAACAGTGGCAGCAGAGGCTGCCACTGGATCGACGGGGATCCGTACCGCAACATGCTGACAGATCAGTGGGTCAGCGGGGATCCTGACTGCAACGTGCTGCTCAGCTGACTCCATTTCCTCCACTGGCCCAAAGTCAGCTACCCCTGGGCTGCTTCTGTTCCCCCCCTCTCCCCCCGGGGCCTATGTGGCTCCAGAACTGTCCTTTGGCGTCCGCCGGGGGCTCCAGGTCGACTGGCCCAGTCCTCAGGACACGATGAGGGTCCTGGGGGTCCTGGCAAATCTTCAGGCCCTGGCAGCAGTCTCTGCAGCCCTGACCAGTCGCTGAGGCTTGGCAGCTGCCGTGGCAGCCTTGGCCAGTCTTTGGGGACGGGCAGCAGTCCTGGAGGCCCAACCCAGTCCTCCTGGTAAGGACAGCACTGATGGATCTTTCTCTCTTGGAGCTTAGGCCAAGCATCTAGCCTGCTCGGCAGCCAGGCTTCAACTGAGCTGTGAGATTGGCCTTTTACACTTCCAGCCCCATCTTTCTGCTTCCTATGGGTGGGGCTAGGTTGCTCTGGGACTGCCCACAAAGGGGTCTTAAGGAGAGTTTCCTCTTCCAGGTTAGCGAGAGGTCAGGCTGGGTCACTACACTCCTGCAACCTTTATTTTACAAGGAGCAAGGGAAGTTGAAGGAAGAGAGCTTTTTCTCGGACTTCCTGCTGTGTAGACATTGCCAAAAGCCAAAATAAACTATTTTGATTTAAGATACGCAATTGACGTAGCTCAGATTGTATATCTTATTTCGGCTTTAGCCTTGGGGCTCGTCTACATTGGCCCCTTTTCCGAAAGGGGCATGTTAATTTCAGAGATCGTAATAGGGAAATCCGCGGGGGATTTAAATATCCCCCGCGGCATTTAAATAAAAATGTCCGCCGCTTTTTTCCGGCTTTTAGAAAAGCCGGAAAAGAGCGTCTACACTGGCCCCGATCCTCCGGAAAAAGCGCCCTTTTCCGGAGGATCTTATTCCTACTTCAAAGTAGGCTGCAAAGTAGGAATAAGATCCTCCGGAAAAGGGCGCTTTTTCCGGAGGATCGGGGCCAGTGTAGACGCTCTTTTCCGGCTTTTCTAAAAGCCAGAAAAAAGCGGCGGACATTTTTATTTAAATGCCGCGGGGGATATTTAAATCCCCCGCGGATTTCCCTATTACGATCTCTGAAATTAACATGCCCCTTTTGGAAAAGGGGCCAATGTAGACGTAGCCTTGCTGTGTAGATGTGCCCTAAAACAGTCTGCTACTAGAGCGCTGAAGTGTCATCAGAGCTGTGATTTAAAAGCTGCAATCCAGTGCTCACTATTCTGCGTAACAAATGGTTCAGTGTGTAGACTGTAAAATCTTTGGGATTGAGATTGTCTTAATCTATATCACAACATGCTCTCTGGATGATATATGCTACAAAGCATCAGATTATATCACCATTACTTAAATTAAATAGTTTATTACACAAGTAGTTACATTTCAAGGGACTATTTAAACAGTATGGTACTAATCAGTGTGAGTAAGGATAGAATCTGGCCCTAGATGCTTTTCGATTATGATAATCTCAGAGTACTACTTCTGTCATTTGAGGTGATTGTTGCTATGATTTACTCTTTATTTCACTGAATAGCACAGCAAGTGGTATAATAGCATACATGAATGACTTGCATGCATATTATACGCTGGTTTGTTTTTTAATGTTATATTATTATAAACATCCATTTTTGAATACTTCTCTCTGATGACACGTATTTTTGTATTCCCCTTTGGGGATATAAGAGTGAGGGAAATTTACAAATTTAGCCACTGTAGTATCATCTTTTCAATAATGTTTTGATTAAATTATTGCTGTGCATAGTTGTTTTAGTATTAGTAGTTCTTAATGTCATGGGTATTTAAAACTGTATTTATTCAGTAAATTTTATATGAAAGAAAATCCCTGCTCCTACCAGATTTTGTTCCCTCTCTGTTTTGATTAAAACCCCTCCTTGTATTGCCATGACTGGGTTTTTATATTTTTGTAGAGCATTTTATGCTAGGTATTAACTGATTAATCCTCCTGCCTGAAGATTATGAAACCCTCAAATCTGGGCACAATTCAACAAATCCAGATTAAAAGCATTTAAGCATTGGGAATCATGGTTCTCTTGGGGCCTTGAACAATTATTCTAGCTCAGTGCCAAAGAAACCAAAGAATCATCATGTGTTTTACATTCTTTGAACAAGGAGGAACAATTGACAGTGTTCCCTGTTTCTCATTTCCTTATCAGTGATTTCTTTTCAGCTCTCTACTTACAAGTTGGTTTGTAGACAGTCTTCCACCACAATGCACATGTTGTTTACCAGAACTACACGCTAATGATAAACAGCAGGGGACCTTGATTGTTCATTTCATTGCTGATCTGTCTTTTTGCTTTCAGGAGTTTTTTAAAAGCTACTAGGGCTGTCAATTGACCTGTGCTAATGCCTGCGATTAATGCAGGACAGTATTAACATGTTAACTCTTTTAACACATTAATTGCAGGTGTTAATGCTGCACTGCCCCTTAGAAGTACCGTTTCAGCGATTCAAAGGGGCAGCACAAGGGGAGCTGGGGATCAGAGGGAGTGGCCAGCTGATCCCTGGCTCCGCATTGCAAAGCTCCTTTGAATTGCCGCTCCGGAGCGGCAATTCAAAGGAGCTTTGCAATGCGGAGCAGGGGATCAGCTGGCCACTCCAGATGATCCCCGGCTCCACTTGCACTGCCCCTTTGAAGTGTCTTTTTGGTGCTTCAAAGGGGCAGCGTATTAGAAGCCTGGGATCAGCTGGGGGCTCTACCTGACCCTGGGCTGCCCCTAATGTGTAGTTTTGGCACTTCAAAGAGGCAGCACTGAATGGAGCTGGGGACTCCAGCTGTCCCCAGCCTCGCACGGTGCTGCCCTTTGGAAATGTCAGGGAGGCCTTTCCAAGGAGCAGTGCTGCGCAGAGCTGGGGTCAGCTAGGGACTTCAGCTGATCCTGGGCTTCCATAGCGCTGCCCCTTTGAAACACTGACACAGCATTTCAAAGGGGCGGCACATGCGATTAATTATTTTAATCGCTTGACAGCCCTAAAAGCTACGATAGTAAGGTTTTGTGAATAAAAGCCTTAAAGCAATCATTTGACCGAGGGCAAAGGACTGCCCAAAGAGGCTCTTGATGGTTGACTCCCCTGCCTGAATAAATCAGAAAACTAACATTTACTTCTAGTATACCTAAGTATGGTTAGGTGAGTCTCTTAGATAGTCTAACAATATAAAGGGGCCTTAGAGTAAATGAGAATCAGTCTCTTAGTTGTTTGTCTGAATATTGAACTGTATTGCTCTTTTTATTTCTAGTAAATATGACAATTATTCTAAAAAGTATTTGAGCCGTTGAAGGATTTGCAAGTTGGGGTTTCTAGGAGTGGGGAGAGAGAAGGGTTTTTTTCCCATTAGGTTTAGAAAGTTTGTTAGCTGTGTATAGATCAGACTTTCGTATCTGACTACCAGAATGCTACTAGTCCAGCATGAATTTTTGTATGAATGTACATAAGAACAGCCGTACTGGGTCAGACCAAAGGGTTATCTAGCCCAGTAGCCTGTCTGCCGACAGTGGCCAGCATCAGGTGCCCCAAAGAGGGTGGGCCAAAGACAATGATCAAGCGATTTGTCTCCTGCCATCCTTCTCCAGCCTCTGAGGAACAGGGGCCAGGGACACCATTTCTATCCCCTGGCTAATAGCCTTTTATGGACCTAACCTCCATGAATTGGTGCAGTGGCACAGGAGCCAAGCAAACAGAGCTGTAAACAGGAGTTTGAGTGGGAGTGTGTAAAGGGAGTTTGGATTGTGGGACTTGTTTGGAGTTTGTTTTTGCTGTGGAGAGGGTGTTTTGGTTTGTTTTTGTGTTCACCGGTCTAATAGGATTTTGGTGAAAAAGTAGATAAAACACAGAGGCATTAGTGGCCATGGCCCAATTAGTAGAGAACACAAGGAGGATGATTGGATGTGGTAGCTGCGGTATGTACATGATTCTGGAGGGACCTGAAAGGAGTTTTGTTTGCATGAAGTGCCACCTGATAGAGCTGATGGAAGAAAAGATCCGAGGACTGGAGATGCAGGTGGAAACTCTGGTCGAGTTTAGAAGGGGGTTTGAGCAGATGATGGGGCAAAGGCGTGGCTGAAGGGAAAAGCTTAGTTGAGCCAAATATGCAGATGGAAGCAGGATCAAGGGCTTCAGAGGGGGGACTGCTGGGCAAAGAAAATGGACAGTGGAAGCATATGACTCAGAGGACCAGGCAGAGGAAAAGATGGGTCAGTGAAGGAAAAATAGAGCTCAAGAACAGGTATGTGGAGCTGGAAAATGTAGAAGGGGTACAGCAGGTAGATAATGAAGATGGAAGGGTAAGGAAGAAGAGAAGAGTGGCTAGTCCCATAGATAAAGGGGAAGACTTAATGGAGACAACACCAATAATGAGCATTAGGATTACAAGGGAAAATAGGAATGGCAAGGACTTGCAGCCAGAGGAAGCTAGAGATAGACCAGAGAATTGCACTATCACTAGGAAAAGGCAGGTCTGTGTGATTGGGGACTCCTTATTGAGAAGAATAGATAGGCCTGTAACCAGAGCTGATCCAGAGAATAGAAGGGTGTGCTGTCTGCCAGGGGCTAAGATAAGAGATGTGGAACTGAGGTTGAAGAGAATTATTAAGGGAGCAGGAAGGAATCCATTGATCATCCTTTATGTAGGAACAAATGATACGGCTAGATTCTCGCTGGAACGAATTAAGGGAGACTATGCTAGGCTGTGGAGGATGCTAAAGGAAATTGAGGCTAAGGTGATCTTTAGTGGGATTCTGCCTTTTCCTAGAGAAGGGCAACTAAGATGAGACAGGATTATTATGATCAATAGATGGCTTAGGCAGTGGTGCTATAAGGAGGGCTTTGGGATGTATGGTCACTGGAAGGCATTTATGGACAGAGGATTGTTCTCTAGAGATGGACTTCACCTAAGTAGGGAGGGAAATAGATGTTTAGGATGGAGGCTGGCTCAACTTATTAAGAGAGCTTTAAACTAGGAATTTGGGGGAGACGGTTGGGAGATGCCCAGGTAATCTCTACGCCAGATTTTAACACTGAGAGGGAGGAAAACGAAGTAAGAAAGGATATAGCTGGGGGTAGGAGAATGAACATGAGGAAGGGTGGGGTGGATACTAGTCTAATAGGTCATATTGGAGGTATAACGTCTGTGCCAAATTGGGTAAAGAATGTGAATGAGGCCAAACAGCAAAAATTAAGATGTTTGTACACCAATGCGAGGAGCCTAGGTAACAAAAAGGAGGAACTAGAGCTATTGGTCCAGGAAGTGAAACCAGATATTATAGGAATAACAGAAACATGGTAGAATACTAGGCATGACTGGAGTACAGGTATTGAAGGGTATGTGCTGTTTAGGAAAGACAGAAATAAGGGTAAAGGTGGTGGAGTCGCATTGTATATCAAAGATGAGGTAGATTGTAAAGAAATAAAAAGTGATGGAATGGAGAAGACAGAGTCCGTTTGGGCAAAAATCTCATTGGGGAAGAAAACTATCAGATCCTCCCCCTGGGATAGTGCTTGGGGTGTGTTATAGACCACCAGGATTCAATTTGGATATGGATAGAGACCTTTTTAATGTTTTTAATGAAGTAAATACTCATGGAAACTGTGTAATAATGGGAGATTTCAACTTTCCAGATATAGACTGGAGAACAAGCGCTAGTAATAATAATAGGGCTCAGATTTTCCTAGATGTGATAGCTGATGAATTCCTGCATCAAGTAGTTGCTGAACCAACAAGGGGGGGATGCTATTTTAGATTTGGTTTTGGTGAGTAGCGAGGACCTCATAGATGAAATGGTTGTAGGAGACAACCTTGGCTCGAGTGATCATGAACTAATTCAGTTTAAATTAAATGGAAGGATAAACAAAAATAAATCTGAGACTAGTTTTTTTTTATTTCAAAAGGGCTAACTTTAGTAAATTAAGGAAATTAGTTAGGGAAGTTGATTGGACTAAAGAAATTATGGATCTTAAAGTGGAGGAGGCCTGGAATTATTTTAAGTTAAAGTTGCAGAAGCTGTCAGAAGCCTGTATCCCTAGAAAAGGGAAAAAATTTATAGGCAGGTGTGTTAGACCAAGCTGGATGAGCAAGCATCTCAGAGAGGTGATTAAGAAAAAGCAGAAAGCATATAAGGAGTGGAAAATGGGAGGGATCAGTAAAGAAAGCTACCTTGTTGAGGTTAGAGCATGTAGGGATAAAGTGAGAAAGGCTAAAAGTCAGGTAGAGTTGGACCTTGCAAAGGGAATTAAAACCAATAGTAAAAGGTTTTATAGCCATATAAATAGGAAAAAAACAAAAAAAGAAGAAGTAGGACCGCTAATTACTAAGAATGGAGTGGAGGTTAAGGATAATCTAGGAATGGCCCAATATTTGAACAAATACTTTGCTTCAGTCTTTAATGAGGCTAATGAAGAGCTTAGGGATAATGGTAAGTTAACAAATGGGACTAAAGATAAGGAGGTAGATATTACCATATCCGAGGTAAAAGCCAAACTTGAACAGCTTAATGGGAGTAAATCGGGGGGCCCAGATAATCTTCATCCAAGAATATTAAAGGAACTGGCACATAAACTTGCAAGTCCATTAGCAAAAATTTTTAATAAATCTCTAAACTCAGAGGTTGTACCATTTGACTGGAGAATTGCTAATATAGTTCCGATTTTTAAGAAAGGAAAAAAAAAGTGACCTGGGTAACTATAGGCCTGTTAGTTTGACATATGTAGTATGTAAGGGTATGTCTACACTACCCTCCTAATTCGAACTAGGAGGGTAATGTAGGCATACCGCACTTGCAAATGAAGCCCGGGATTTGAATTTCCTGGGCTTCATTTGCATGAAGCCGGCCGGCGCCATTTTTAAATGCCGGCAGTTCGAACGCCGTGCTGCGCGGCTATACGCGACACGGAGTAGCTAGTTCGGATTAGGCTTCCTAATCCGAACTAGCTGTACTCCTCATTCCACGAAGTTTAGTTCCAACTTCAGTTGGAAGTAACGGAGGAGGAGAAGGACCTCGGAGTCCTGGTTGATTATAGAATGACTATGAGCCGCCATTGTGACATGGCCGTGAAAAAGGCTAATATGATCTTGGGATGTATTAG
This sequence comes from Pelodiscus sinensis, assembly GCF_052426305.1. Taxonomy (NCBI): domain Eukaryota; kingdom Metazoa; phylum Chordata; order Testudines; family Trionychidae; genus Pelodiscus; species Pelodiscus sinensis. The sequence continues at coordinate 94,489,506 of NC_143053.1, forward strand.
GCGAGGTATTTTCAGTAGGGATAAGGAGGTGTTAGTGCCATTATACAAGGTATTGGTGAGACCCCATTTGGAATACTGTGTGCTGTTCTGGTCTCCCATGTTTAAGAAGGATGAATTCAAACTGGAACAGGTACAAAGAAGGGCCACTAGAATGATTCAAGGAATGGAAAACCTGTCTTATGAAAGGAGACTCAAGGAGCTTGGCTTGTTTACTTTAACCAAAAGAAGGCTGAGGGGAGGCATGATTGCACTTTTTAAATATATTAGAGGGATAAATACCAGGGAGGGAGAGGAATTATTTAAGTTTAATACCAATGTGGACACAAGAACAAATGTATATAAGCTGGCTAGTAGGAAGTTTAGACTTGAGATTAGACGAAGGTTTCTAACCATTAGAGGAGTGAGGTTCTGGAACGGCCTTCCAAGGGAAGTAGTGGGGGCAAAAGATCTATCTGGTTTCAAGATTAAACTAGATGGGTTTATGAAGGGGATGGTTTGATGAGATAGCATGATCTTGGTAACTAATTGACCATTCATTATCAGTGGGAAATAGGTCAATGGAGGGATGATAGGAGTTACTATAGAGAACTTTCTGGGTGTCTGGCTGATGAGTCTTGCCCACATGCTCAGGGTTTAGCTGATCGCCATATTTGGGGTCGGGAAGGAATTTTCCTCCAGGGTAGATTGGCAGAGACCCTGGAGGTTTTTCGCCTTCCTCTGTAGCATGGGGTACAGATCACAGCAGGAGGATTCTCTGCATCTTGGGGTCTTCAAAGTATTTGAAGGCTTCAATATCTGAGATATAGGTGAGAGGATTATTCTAGGAGGGGTGGGTGAGATTTTTGTGGCCTGCACTGTGCAGGGGGTCAGACTAGATGATCATAATGGTCCCTTCTGACCTTAAAGTCTATGAGTCTATAATTGTATACACATTCTCTCTCTCTCAAGTATATCATGCAAATAACTTGCTTGGAAATTATATTAACTTGGACTGAACAAGCATATTTTCAAAATGATCACAACCAAGAAAAGTAGCTATTTACAAAATATATTTGGCTAGATGGGGGTTTTAAACTGATTTGACAGTTTTGGACAACAAACTAACATTTCATGCTAATATGAAGAAGCCTAATTTGCGTCCATTAAAATTAAAGTGCCTAATGCATATAGTCATAAGCATTTTCAACATCTGTTTGTGTTGAGAGCCCTGCCACTGGGACCTCCTCCCACTGTAAATACAAGAAACAATGAATTTTGATTGTCAGTGCCAGGATAGCACATTGTGCTGCTGATAGTGTCGTTGGAAATATTGAATATATTAATAAAGGCACCTTTTCTTCCAAGGCCACTGTTTTTCCTTGTTGTGCCCAGTGCATTAACAGTTTTTTCAGATGCAGATCATGATTCTTTTTCTTGGAGAAGCTCAGGTGCTGATTCTTGCCTTCATCTCAGTACATGGTATCATATTGTATGTTCTTTGTGTTCTCCCCTTTCTGAAATAGATTGGCAAGCTAAGTAACTATCAAATCACAAGTGAAATGCTATTATAAAAGAGACATCAGGTGGACAGAAAAACAGATGCCAGAATAAAATGAGGACTCTTAAGGAACATACTCTTTTCAACTCCCAAATGCTGTAACGCAGATTAGAATGAAATATTTGATCCGCCCAGAGTGAATATTTCCCTATTCACTTAATCTCTTTTGTACATTGTGATGTTCAAGATTATTTGTGGTCATAACAAAATCAGTAGATCAGGAATTTAAATTGTTAGAATGAGGAGACAAGCTACCATGGACATGATCCTCTGAGGCATTTGAGGAGATGTTGATTCACTCTTTCAGGAGTTGGATGAAGCCTGTAGTTTTAATCCATGGGCAACATCAAATGTAAGTCCTTTTCTGGGTCAAAGACAGGGCTTTTTACCCCTGGGCACATTGTCAGCCCTCAAATCCTGTTCTTTTTTAAAATACATAACAGTACAGATGAAGATTTACATTAACAAAACAATATGACGACCAACGGGAATGGCCCTTCCTCCAAAGACAGTCCTGGAATTTTGGTAGTTTGCTATTATTTACATTTCCTGTGGATTTTGTCACTTTGGATGAAAACTGAAATTATCCTTGTGTTTGTGGGATTTCAGACCATAAAATTAAGTTAATCATGGCAATAATACACATAGTCTTGGCTTTTCACCAACCAGGTGTAATGATGCCTGACCCTCTTTGCTGTATTATCTGGTCATTATCTGCTTTGTAAAGGACCAAAGTGTAGTTATTTCAGTAACCGAAAGAGAAAAAACATATTGAAATATCGATTATCTATTTATAAAATAGATCACCATTTTGAAGCAATTCTTTTTCAGCGAGGCATGCAAACATTCTGACACGCATAATACCGACTTTATATTTTTTATTTTATGATAGCCTGCAGTTTAACAACCATATTGAGCTTGATTATACCTTTGCTGAATCTGAGTTGTTTCGAGGGGAGGGGCGATATGTCACTCGGACAGATGTAGTTGGAAAGATGTCTTTAAAAGTCACAATCTGTACCCTATGTATGTGTAGCTCTATATTTCAGTGAAAATCGGGCTGTGTCCAGGGGGATGAGGGAGCAGAGGGAAGACTCTGAAATGGGAAGCCTCAGGAGCAGCTTTTTTTCTACTGTTTTCCAGTCTGTTTTGTTGTATCCTCACTATGTCCCTGATGTTGGAGTTGCTGAAGCCTTTCCTTACCTCAAGGAAAGATTCTTGGGTTTGAGCAGGGAGTTACTGGTGTCTTTCCCCGCTACTGAAGCCTTTTCTGTAATGGGGAAAATGTTAGCACTGCAGAGGCAGTGTGACCCTGCACTGATACACACAGCAGTGTAGACAGGGCAGGCAGTGGTTGGGTGTGTAGAGAGGTGTGTGAGTAAATAAAATGGTGTGTGTGTGTGTGTGTGTGTGTGTGTGTGTGTGTGTGTGTGTGTGTGTGTGTGTGTGTCTCCGTCTCCCCTGCTAGAGCTCAGGAGTATCTTTTTTTTCTACTTATCTAAGCAGTACCTCACCAAATACGGTGCTATTTGTATCCATGCTAGAGAGCCATGTAGTGTGTGTACTCTACATGCTGCTGAAAAGAGTGTGAATGTATTTATAGATGTATTTATTGTGTTACAGGTTGAGGTACTGTTCCAGTTAAGCATTGTGTAAGATAGGGTTGCAAAGGGGCAACCGGTTAACTGGCACCCATCCTGATCAGCTTCTCCTGTTCACGGCCGACAAGCCCATAGGAAGTGATAGGCCATTTATCAGTCATTTGTTGCGATGTTCCTTGATGGTCAATCTGATTTGATGGTTCTTCTGGATGGGCAGGCACTCTTCCCATCTGAGTTCACAGTTTTGGAGCAAATATTTTCAGAATTATAAAGCAAAACATGCATGTTTCCTTATATCACGTAATACAGACATTAGAAGTTTAGATTATTGCATGCTCCAATATACAAACATTTCACAGAGGCTAAACACAACCTACATTCTTAAAGACTAATACCTGTTTTGGCTTTAAAACTAAGATACAGGTGGACTGGTCTGATCTCTGAGTTTAAGTGCTTAGCTAATGCCTGCAGCCTTGAAAAGAGCTGGCACCTGGCCTGCCAGCATCACAGAGGGTATGGCCATGCAGTTTCCAGTCTGATCAAACATGCCCTCTGCTAGCAGTGGGAAGATGCAATTTAGTCATATTAGCATTATTTATTTATAAAATGCTAGTTTTTTGTAGTTAGTAAATTAGGAGTTTTTCCTTTTTTAAAAAAAAGTAATTCCGTTTTCAGTGGCAAAATGTGTCAGAATCTCAATCCTGGAGACTGATGTCCTCTATATTTGCACAAAATAGGCGCGATGCCTGTTGCTACAATGCAGGTTACCCCACTGTCATACGAAAGAGTTGTCTTAGGAGTCTCTTTTGTCAGAAGATAGTTCAGTCTTCATGTTCTTTTGTTGTTCAGTGCCTCCATAGGCAAAGCCATGCTATACACTATGTTGTTTGTGATATGGACAGTTGCTCTCTAACAAATGGAATAAAATGAGAAAAATTATCTCATATGGTTCTGTGGAAATAACGTTAGGTCACTGGCAGTGTAGGACAGATTTGAAAAACAAGATGTGGGTTGACCTAAATGTGTGTTGTTCAGTTGTTAGACTACTGAGGCTTCCAAGCTAAAAGAGAAGAATATTCACTAAAAAAGAAGTTTAAGGAAAATAATTTATTTAAAGGATTTTAGTCTATCTAGTATTTTATTAACATTTAAAAAAAAAACTCTGCTTCTTTCTCTCTAGGGACTTCATTCTCAATGGGGAGCAGTGGATTAGCATAATTAGATTATCATAAATTGTAAGTGAAAATTGGGTTGGGCTAAGAGCACTGAGCAATTATCTAGTTTTGGGGTATATTAAATAAAGATGTAGCAGTTTTGCTCTTTTCAAAAGTGACATACAATGTAATAGATTATAACTGAGACTTTTTTTGTCAAGAAAAATGAGAGTAGTTGTTTGTCTCATTACTATTACATGTATTTTCCTCTTTAAGTGATTATAATGATTTATATATCACTGCCTTGGTTTATTTTCTACACAGTTAGCACTGTATAATGGTGGCAATTTGATGTTGCTCATCATAAAAGAAATAGCTTTCCTTTCATAGCAGGCATGTACACTTCAGCCAAAGGATGGATGGCAACTCTAATCTCCTATGGATATAGTCAGTCTAGGGTTGCCAACTTTCTGATTTCTCAAAGTGGAACACTACAGCCGGAGCACTGGAACCTCCGCCTGAACCGCCTCTTCACCCTGTGAGGCCCTATTCTTCCTGCCCCATCATTCACAGCTCTCCCCCTTCCTCCTTCCCTGTTTTTTGATCCTCTCCCCCATCTTCCTCTCCCTTCCTTAGCTGGGCTCCCTCTGTGGGAAGGGGATTACTCACCTGCTTCCCATGAGGATTACTTACCTGCTGCCTAAATTGGAGCCTGCTGCCTGCTTACCCATGAGATGCAGGTAAGAGGCAGCCCTGTAGGCACCAGACATGATCTGGTGCCTAATTTCTGCCCCAACCCATCTGCTTGCCTTTACGTTTAAAAAAAAAATCTACTGAACTACAATTAAGGTTAAAATTGCCTGGTTTGCTCAGCTCTCCCCATGGATTATCCCCCACCCAGTGGCTAACGAGGAGCAAGGTCTCTCTTACTCTGAAGGAGGCTCCTATGGGCCAATGGCAGCCCCCAAGCCAGCCCCGCTTGGGGGATGGAAGAAAATGGAACCAGAAGTACCTCCAGCTGGGCTCCGGCTGATGCTGTTGGTCTTAATCCTGCACCCTTCCATTTTTGCACCTCTGTTGGCTCTGTGCCCTAGGCATATTTGGTTTTTTTCAATGATTATCTTGTCATGCATTGCCACTTCAGAGTATATCTACTGAAGATACACTTTCTACTCTAAGTTGTGGTTATCATGCTTATATTTTGGGCTGTTAATGTCATCAGAATAATTCAATAAACTAGGTACTTTTAATGGGACCTGTTCTGCAGCATATGGAACCCATTATAGAAAGTGCTGAGCTCCCTCAACCCTTAAAGGAATGGGAGTTGAGGGAGCACAAGTCCTTGAATGATTGGACCTAGTGGGAGTATTATAAGGATTCCACTAACTGGGAAGAATATGGTAGCTGATCCATCTCTTAAAACATCGTGTTTTAGGAAAGAAACGGATATATGAGTCCATTTGAATAATAAACTAAAGATCCACATTTTGTAACCTTTCTTCACATGAATAGCTCATCGAATTGAATGTGATAGAACTGTCTGCGTAAGGATTATTTCAGTGTAGAATCAGAGCATGTCTGAGCTTACATTCTTTGGTAATTGCACATTGAGACAACCAGTATAATGCAGCTGATTGCATAAACTGTAAGGCATATGCAGTCTCAAAAGTTTAGAGGTAAAATTAAGAAAAAAACCCTCATCAATGTATAAGATATTTAAAAGTAAGTGGCCCCAATTATCTCAGATAGTGATTATTTCAAATTACTCCCATCCCTCCCCACTCCATGCCACTAAGGGAAGTTACCACTAGGGAAAAGGCAGTTAGTGTTTTTGTGCAGACTAGCCTCCTTGCAAGCTCTCCTAACAAAGAGCAACTACTTATGAATGGGTCTCAATGGATATGTTGACACTACATTTAGATGCCTGAAGTTGGCCTATGCCAGATTACTTGGGCAAAAGGGGCTGATTATTTTATGTGATTTATTTAAAATATTTTTACCCCACCTCTCAATTGTAAGCCACCTCAAATATTTTCAATAGTTTGTAAAATACAAGTCTCCAAAGTGGGGGGAACATAAAACCTGATAAAACATTGAGAGGAGGGGATCCCCCCAACACCAATAAAAGCACAGGTAATAAAGGTGGCTTTGGCCTAGCACTGAAATAATGCCAACATTGGCACCAGGCGAATGTCCCAGGGGAGAGAATTCCAGGGGTGAAGGCTGAGAAGTCCCTGCTCCACATAGATGTCAACCTTATCTCTGTAAGTGAAAGAACATGGAGCAGAGCCTCCAAAGCTGACCTCAGTCCCTGGGCAGGTTCATATAGGAAGAGATGGTCTTTCAAATACCCCGGTTCTAACCCATTTAGGTCTTTATAAGTCATAACCAAGACCTTCGATAATTTCACACTATTGGTCTGCACTTACTGGTAGATTGGTGCTGCTGGTAACTTGATTGCAGAACACTGTCTGTCTCCAGTAATCCACCACTCCAAGATGAGTAAGAACATCTCCCATGGACACATCATGGTGTAGATACTGCAGTATGTTGATCTACACTCTGTTGACTCCAGTTGCATTATTTTCATAACTGGAGTAGTGTAACTTAAGTCAACTGACCACAGTAGTGTAGACAAGCCCAAATTGAGGTGTGGACATTTAGACTTAGCCTGGGCTTTGGAACCCTCCAGTATTATAGGGTCCTAAAGCCCAGGCTCCAGCCTGAGTCTGAACACCTCTACTGCAATTAAATAGCACTTTGAGACTTGAGTCACCTGGCATGGGATAACTGTGGATGCCTAATAGCAATGAAGATACAGTAAAACTCCATTAGTCCGGCATCCAATGCTCCGGGACTCCTGATGGTCCGGCACCATCAGGAACCTGGAAGTGCTGGGGCAGCCGGACAGGCTTCCCCCATTCAGCTGCTGCTGAAACTGACCAGCAGCTGAATTGGGGAAGCCGGGAGCAGAGCAGCTGGGGTGCTGCCGAGTTGGTCTGGTAGCGCTGCCCCTCGGCGCTGCGAGACCAACCCGGCAGGACCCCAGCTGCTCTGCCCCAGGGGTCCCCGATTCAGCCGCTGCTGAAACAGATTAGCGGCTGATTCCAGGAAGCCCGGGGCAGAGCAGCCTGGAATCAGCCACTGATCTGTTTCAGCAGCGGCTGAATCGGGGACCCCTGGGGCAGAGCAGCTGGGGTCCTACCGGGTTGGTCCCGCAGCGTCGTCATTTGGCGCTGCGGGACCAACCCGGCAGCACTCCAGCTGCTCTGCCCCAGGCATCCCCAAGAGCAGCTGGGGTGCTGCCGGGTTAGTCCTGCAGCCCCGAGGGGCAGCGCTACGGGACCAACCAGGCAGTACCCCAGATGCTCTGTCCCAGGCGTCCCCAAGAGCAGTTGGAGTGCTGCTGGGTTGGTGCCGTAGCGCCGCCCCTCGGCGCTGCGGGACCAACCCGGCAGCACCCCAGCTGCTCTATTGCAAGCATCCCCGATTCAGCTGCTGCTGAAACTGACCAGCAGCGGCTGAATCAGCGACTCCTGGGGCAGAGCCTGACTATCGCAAGGGGGGGCTATGAGGGGTCTGGGGTGGCATCCCCTCCCACCCCACTCCAGACCCCTCATAGCCCCCCCTTCTGATAGTCAGGCATATTTGATAATCCGGCACCCCCTGGGTCCTAAAGGTGCCGGATTATCAGAAGTTTACTGTATTTGCTTTATGCTCTTCTTTGGTGCCTGTCTGAATGTAACTGCTGATCTTTCACTTAATTTCTACACTGCAAAATATACACTGGCAAGAGGGTGAAGGGCAAGAAGTCCATTGATATAAAGTATTAATATATTCCTCATATCATGAATACAATTTTAAATTCTACATTATGTTGTAATATCTAGAGTGAGAAATGAAAATTACAATAAAAAAATCTTCAGACAAAAGGAAAGGAACTTGACTTTTGTTGCTTATTATTTACTCCAAAATGTTTAAGAAAATTAGTGATCAAAATTATACATTTACCTGAGTACCTTCCACATGAGAGCTTAAATGAGTGTCTAAAAGGGTACAGCAAGCTCCCTGTTGTGTATGGACCTAATCAAATGCAAACTTAGCTCAGCAGAAAAAATCCTGTTGATTTTTAAAAGGCATTGGACTGGTCATTGAGTGGACCCTATGAGGGCTACACTGAGTCTGTTACTTCCAGAGAGTACTTCTAGTCTCTGATGGCCCAGACATAAACTTAAGGCCTAATGTTGAATCTTAAAATGTAATGGCTGTTTTATGTATTATTGCTAGCCAGATAGCCAGTTGATGATGTAGCCAGACATATAGATTTGGAATATTTATTTTGAAAGGCATTATGATGGAGGGAGACTATAGCTTGGATTTCTCATAAGAAAAAGTTGGGCTGCATTTCAAGGAGGAGTATAACTTCTTGGTTAGTGATAATAATTCTGCAGTTTGCAATCCTTAACAGCAATGAATATGAGCCTGGAATTCATGTATTTCTGGCTCACAGCCCTATATGTCTTCTCTTAGGTTAAATATAATTTTGTGATACAGTGTGTATCTTGTTCATCTGATTTTATCAGTGTGCAAGGGCTGCCAAATATGTGAATGTGTCACATGCGGCATAACAGTACTCTCCTATATTTGAAGAGAGGAGTATAAGGTCTTCAAGCAATCCAAGCTGGTTTTAAATGCATAACTTGATCATCTCAGGCTAGGCAATCTTGACTGTCTTTCATTTACAAGCTAGTTTACGTTGTGTCCAATTCACTGTAGCCAAGTGTATTTGTTTTCCAAAGTAGTGAAATTGTAATTCTGAAAATGGAATATTTTTTTGGGGGGGGAGGGGAGGTTGGTATGGTGTGATAAGAATATCACAGATGCATATACAAATATTCAGTATTTTCACATTCCCACATGAGATCCTACAGCAATGTTAGTGTTCATAACAAGAGGAAAGGAAATGGATAGAAATTTCCTCATGCTGTTTAATCAGATGGATATCTGCAACCTTTTGAGAAGACTGCTTGCTTCTTTTCAGGAATATGTGACCTTTTTTAGTTCAGGTTAATCCTGTTACAAAATTATCTGAAATGAGCATGAGTAAAATGTTTCTTCAGCTGATTGTAAGATTGAGAATTCATGCAAAGAAAGCGATCAGACTCTATATTCAGTTCACTAATACAGTATTTCCAAATGGCTATTGTCTGCTTAGCAATGTTGAAAGACTGTAATATTGAACCCATTTCTGTGTTTTTGGTCTGCTTCTGTTTTTGACTGTTACCATTTTAAAAGTGATCAGACCATACATTTTGTTGTTACTAATTTATGTTATATGGAACATAGAGGTCTCAATCAGCTCAGAGCCCCACTGTGCTGGGCATATTACAAAAACTTCAAGAAAACTCTGCTGTTCAGAGTTTAGCATGTAAACTTTGACATTAAGCAACAGGTAAATATAAATGGAGATGATGACAGGGAGAGGCTGATGACAGTTATAGGAACACCTGTATGTAGACTAATTATAAACACAGTTTGCAAATTCAAGACTCTTTTTTGAGGGACATGAATAGTAATTATGCCACTGTTACTTGTTGGTCTCTGGCCTTAATTTCTATGATTTTATTTTTCCTAGCTTGCTGAAATCTGGGGTTTTGTACAGGATTCTCAGCGTCCTGTTTTATAAATGAAGTAGACCACATTCTGGAAGACTTGAATTAGTCTAAAAAACCATGAGTAGTCTTGTGGCACCTTAGAGACTAAATATATAGTTTCATATACATAAACCCACTTCTTTGGCTGGAAGCTCATCTGAAGAAGCAGGTTTTGCCCACAAAAGCTCATTATATTAGATATATTTCTATTGGTCTCTAAGGGTGTGTCTAGACTACATCCCTTTTTCGAGAAAGGGATGTAAATTAGCACGTCGATATTGCAAATGAAGCCGGGATTTAAATAATAGCGGCCACCGCTTTTTTTCAAAACGGAGCTTTTTGAACCTCCCAGCAGTTTAGACAGGGATCTTTCGAAAATAAACCCCTTTTAAAAGATCCTGTACTCCTTAAAAAATGAGGTTTATAGGTACTTTTGAAAAAGGGTTTTATTTTCAAAAGATTCCCATCTAAACTGCCATTTCTTTTCAAAAAAGCCCCGTTTTGGAAAAAAGCGGTGACCACCATTATGCAAATGAAGCACGGGATATTTAAATCCCTGCTTCATTTGCACTTTTGATGTGTCTAATTTATATCCCTCTGTCAACAGAGGGGTGTAGTTTAGATCTACCCTAAGGTGCCACATAACTACTTATTTTTAAAGTTACAGACTTACAGCCTAACACAGCTACTGCTCTGAGACTTTTTAAATTAGTCTGTCATCCTGTATTCTGGTGAAATGATTGGAGTGGTGCGTGAAATTGGAGCCACTGGTTATTTGTTTTTTGTTTTTGAGCTTGGTAATAATAGTAGTAGTAGTAGTAATAATAATTAATAATTGCTCATTTACTTGAAAATGGGTACTAAGTTGGGGGGGGGGGGGCGGGTTCCAACTGTTCTTGTGGTTTGCTTCCATTGGATTCATGTTTGAAGGGGCTGAAAATTTGATGTTGAACTGGAAAATATATGTCAAAACCAAAGGCAGTTTTCCTCGGTTTTATCAAAGTTTTATCTATATATAGTATTTAGTTTGAAGCATAACTTAAATATTTTTTAAATGAAGGATTGTTTCATATAAGGAAATAAATGTCTGAGGTAAAAATAAAACTAGTTTATTTCAGTGATTTAGACGTCACCTTTAAATATAACAGGTTGAATGAAAGTAAAACCATGCATTTAGTGGGAATGTGGTGGCATTTATCCAAGTGGAAATCATCTTTAAAAGCTTGTCCAGAAATGGTTACAGATGTTTTAAATAATGTCCCATTATTTTAGCAAGTTTGATCCATGTTGCTGTTACTTTTTATTAGCATTTCTACTTCTTAATGGCTGTTTTTATTCAACCATAAGACCCCATAATTTTGTGATGTCTTTGTTTATGATACTATAACATGTTGCTATGAAAATTATATCATAAATCTATAACCTGCTGATAGATGAGGTTTTGGTCTCTCTTGCTGCTCTTCATTTATAAAATTATCCAAATATAGAAGTAATGTAAATCACACACATTAATCAGGACTATATTCATGAATTTGTAAGTGCCAAAAGGGCAAGCAACACACTTCAGTTTAACCAAGAACCTGGGCCAATCACCAATAATTTAGTATTTTTTTATTACATGAATATAGATGTTAGAACCAGACCCTTTAATACATCTAATACAAAGACATTTAAATTTATAGCAATAATACTGCATTTTTTTCAACTGAGGAGCTCTCCTTCTGTTAAATGCTAATTAGGGCTCACAACAGTGCTGATAGGAACATTTCCATTTTACAGATGAGCAAACCATATCAAAAGAAGTTACTGGCTTAACCAAGGTCAGCCATCATGTTTGTGACAAAGTTGGATGTTCATCACAGTCTTTTACTCTAATCAGTAGAACACACACTTGTATCAGTGCATGCATCTTATATCAGTGCATGCAACTATCTTTCACCACCAAGCAATAGAAGATGAACCCAGACTCCTCATTACTAAAGCAAAAGGTTCTACAAGTCACACCATTGGGTGCTAGTAGTAAAGCAGCACAGAAGTTTGTCCTTTTGTGTTGGACCAGTCAATAGATTTTGATTTATTTTATTAAGCAAGTTTTTAATTGAAAAAACATTGACAGAAAATTTCCAACCAGCTGTATTGGCTAATCTTCAGTAGGACAGCTAATGATTTATTTAAAGGTGTAGGAAGTGAAGAGTAACTTAAACAATTGAATCTTGAATCAGGGTTATTTTGTTCAGTGAAGAGTGTAATTAGAGATGTAATGACAAGGGCCCTATCAAATTCACAATCCATCTTGGTCAATTTCATGATCATGGAATTTTAAAAATAATAATTGCATTATTTCAGCTATTTAAAGCTAAAATTTCACAGTATTGTAGTTTTAGGGGTCCTGACTCAAGAAAGGAATTGTGTGGGGGTCCTGAGGGATTGCAGTACTAGTATGGTTACTTTTGCACTGCAGCTAGAAGTAGGGATGTAAAATTTCAATTAGTCAATAAGGGCACCTCTGCCTTTTAAGTGTAGCAATAGTCTCACAGCTACACTTCAAAAGTGTTGCTACACTTCTAACGTGAAAGTCCCCTGCTGGCCCTGGGTTTGTGGCATTTCAAAGTGGCAGCACTGCATGGAGCCGGGGGTGAGCTCAGGCCCCATATGGTGCTGCTGCTTTGAAACACTGCAGGGAACCCAGCATCAGGCTCCCCGTGGCATTTCAAAGCAGCAGAGCTGCTTGGAGCCCGGGGTTAGTGGGAGAGTACCCAGCTGACCCTGGGCTCCATGCGGTGCTGCCTCTTTAAAATGTCATGTGCATCCTGGGACCAGCTGGGGACCCCGGGCTGCACACAGCATTTCAAAGCAGCAGCGCTTCATGAAGCCTGTGGTCTGGCCCCAGGTCCACATGGCACTGCCACTCTGAAGCACCCCTTCTCCTCCCCCCTTGCTGCCTCTTTCTGATAGAGGCAGCAATGGGGGAAGTGACTAGTCGACTAGCCTGTCAACTATCCAATTTGCATTTGCTTATCGGATTGTTGACTAGTCAGTCACATCTCTAGCTAGCAGGGGTGTTGCCTTCATAGCTGGAGAGTAGCAGCTGCTTATCAGAATCCCAGCTCTAAAGGTAGAGCCAGAAGCAGTGCAGTAGTAAGGATTCTATGGTGTGGTATTGCCATCCTTAGTTCGGTGCTGCTGCCTTCAGTTGCTACCTCCAGCCACTCAGCTCTGAAGATAGCAGTGCAGAAGTAAGGGTGGCATGGTCTGATATTGAACTGTGCTGTTGCTGGCAGGGTGCTGCCTTCCGATCTGGGTGCCCGGCCAACAGCTGCTTTTTCTCTGGCCATCTAGCTCTGAAGGCAATGCAGACTCAATGGTGGCAAAACTTAGTACTCAGCTCCTCAATTTGAGAAATCCTGGTCTCCTATGTGAAATCTGGAAAGAACAGGAGCAGATTTCAAAGGAAAGAGACAAGATTTCTCGGTCCATGACACGTTTTTCATAGGCATGAATTTGGTAGGGTCCTAGTAATAACTCAAGCTGGAAATGGAGCAAGGCCCTGGGATTCATACTGTTATTATTGGGTCTGAAGTTAGGACCTTGGCATTAAATTTCTTTGACTTAAATCTTGCTTGGATATTGTTTGATCAGTGACTCATATATTATATCCCTAACATACCTTCTGAGTGATACACCTGTGATATCCTTCTGTGGTGGTATGGACAGACCTATTCCTGCTTTAGTTTATGGGATCTGACAAGATAACAGCAAATTGTATTATATCTGCACACGGTATAAACACTTCTCATTTTAATTCACCAAAGTAATAGAGAACAAAATATATAATGTGTGTAGTGTAAGTTGCTGTTGGAAATAGTAACTGTATCCTATATAACATACTTTACAAAAGTGGATAAAAAATCCTATGTATATTAATATAAATGCATTTTTCAAAATATATATAATATTAGAGATGTTCCTTGGTAGTTTTAAATTTATAGTTCTGGATATCCATCTCTATAGGGGAAAAAAAGGGAAGATAACCTGAAAAGAAGGATCTTCGCACAGAATTTTCTCACAATGATTCCACTAGAGTTGGAATTGCACTCCAGGGGCATAGGCAGTAGTTCTGCCTTCAAATCCCATGTCTTCCAGGGGATCTCTAAGCACTACCAGGGCTATATTAAAATAATTCCCGTGTTTCTGTGCCAGCTCTGGTGTTCCTTGCTCTCCTCCAATGCCTGGATAATTCATCTCCATCTGAGAAATGCTGTCATGGGCTTCCTCAAGGGATCTTCAGCTGCAGAAGGGTCCCTCACTCAAAAGGAAACAGTAGTCAGTTGCTCACAGGTATAGTAGAAAAATGATGAATATATATCCTGACTCTGGCTCCATCTGCCTACACTCTGCATAGGGTGCCAATATGAAATAGCATTGCTGCAGAGATGACATTCCTTGAGAGGTCAGATCTCTGGGCATGGATTATAGGATGATATTAGACTCATTATAACTTGTGTTATGCTCCTAAGAAAAGAAACAAACTATAGTCTCCTAGATGAAATCCTGAATTTAAAATTATGATACAGCTACATGTTGAATCCTACACACTGATATCAGAACTGACATAACTGAAGACATTTTCCTGGATAATAAAAAAATTACAAAACAAACCTTAATATTGACTTACTGTGATTTTTGTTAGCTATATGTCTATCAAGCTTAATTATTGAGTCAAATGAAAAATTAAAATAGTTCATAAATTCCCCACCCCCTTCTGAACTTGTCTTATCCTGTTTTCATTAGGTTATTTGAAATCAGTCTGTTTCCAAGGGCCTTTGTATCTGGCCTTAATAACCCAAAGTAACAAAAATAATTATAATGGGTACTAATCCCTTTCTGGCTTTAGCTGCGGAGGCCAAACACTGAATAGATATTCATATCAGTTCTGAATAGGTTCTGAATTTTTTTCTCTAAAAGTGATTCCTTTGGGTCAGTATTATGAGATATTGGCAGGATATTTGGGGAAGTTTTCATTATGATAAAAGTAGTATGCTATGCCTTTCTGTAGCTCAAGGTTGGTCTGTGGTTTTCAAGGTTGTTGCTCTAGCTCCTTTGAGTAGCATTAAGTTAATTCTAAGAGAGCAATTTTCAAACTATGGGGTGGGACTCCCAAGGGAGTTGCAAGTTGTGTGATTTTTTTTTTTTTTAAAGACAAAACGGGAGTGCGCTTGGGTTTTCTTTGCCTATCTACTCCCACCCCCAAATTCCTTACCTGGTGACAGCAGGGCTCTGACTACCAGCCCTGGGGATGGTGGCAGAAGCAGCATAGAAATAAGTATGGCAATTGGTGCTAAAAGCGATATAGACAAATACAACATTTCACACTGCCTCCTGCACTGCTGTGCTGCTGCTGTCAAGGTGCTGTCTTCAGAGCTGGGAGATTCTTTTGCTCTCCACTCTGCCTTCAGAGGTAGGTGGCAGAGTATGTACCTGTGGAGGGGGGCGCAAATGACTACAGACCCGAAGAAGGTGTGTGTGTGGGGAGAGCTGATCAAATAAGTTTGATCACTGTTCTAAAACAATCAAGCAAAGAGATTATTTTTATATTTTTAATTAACTTTTTTATTTTCAAGCATACTTTATAGCAGGGCTATTCAACTTTGGAAGTCCTAGGGTGCCACAGTGTTACTCTCAGCACATGCCAAGTGCTGCAACTTATGTGTGGTTGCATATACATGCAAATATATGTGCAAATAGCTTTTCACACTGATGGGCATGAATACAAAGCACTTCCCACAATGCTCTGATGCTTCCGGCACCACCTCCCTAGGGGCTAAAAACGCCGACACCTTATAACTGTCTGTTCCAGCCAGCCTGTCCACTTGTGTCTTTCAATGTTCACCCCGCCTGGGAGATATCTTGCCGTACTGGAGTGTGTTCCTAGTGGAGGCCATGTTGAAAGGTTCCCACCCAGGTGGCATGTGTTGAGCCCCGTATAAATCCAAACTGCACCGTGGGCTGCAAACAAATAGGCCACAAGGTGTGGGCCGCATGTTGCGTAGCCCTGCTCTAGCATGTAAAATGTGAAGTGTCTCATGTTGAGTACTTATAGCTGTTAACAGGATAAGCAATGTGATTAACTGCAGAACACTGGGTATGTATATTATGTTGCTGTGTAGTGTTGTGATGAACTTTGTTTTTTCAATTTTTTTCTCTTTTTCATTGCTATTGAAATAAGAATGTAGGGGCTATGTGTCAAGTAAGAGCTTTGTTTTATCTTCAGGTTAGAGATTCTAGCTTACATGTTGATTTTTGGCATCTCTTATTAGCCAATTCCATATAGTGCTGGCTGATTATGATATCACTGATTAGAATGGTGTCAGTTTTCGCCTTTTTTTCTTGGAAATTATTAGTGCATTTACTTCCTCGTGTCTTGGGTTACCAATTCCTATAGTTTCATTTGTAAGGGTTTTGTATGGGGAATACCATCTTCTTGATTATATTTTTACTTTGGGAAGCACTTTCTTCTAGCACAGGGGTGGGCAATAATTTTTGATGGAGGTGCCACTGCAATATTTTGGAACATGGTCAAGGGTTGCACTCTTCCATGATATTACTGAAGGAGGTGCGGGATCTGGGATGGAGGTTGAATGCAGAAGGAAGCTTGGGTTCAGGAAGGTATGTGGGGAGGGAGTTTGGGTGAAGGAGGCAGTTGTGACCTGGGGTACAGGAGGGATTTGGGTTGTGACATAGGGCAGGAAGGGGTCATGACTTGGTGTACAGGAGGTTGGGTTGTGACCTAAGACAGGAGACTGAAGTTCAGGAGGAGGTTCTTAGGTTTGGGTTGTGACCTGGAGCAGGGAATTAGGGTGCAGGCTCTGGGAGGGTGTATGGGTTCAGGAAGGGGTCAGAGGGTTTGGGTTACGTGGGATGTCAGTGAGTTAAGGAGAGGGAGGTTCTGAGGTGCCAGACTGGGTAGGAGACTTATCTGGCTGACTGTTGGCCAGCAGCCCAACAGGTTTCTCAGGCAGGCTGCCCTCCTGCCCTGTCCCTTCATAGGCTCAGGGGCCATGTGTGTCAGTGAATAAGAGCCTGCTGGGGAAGGAGGAGGAGAGTGTCACACGCATCTGTTCTTCATACAGGCAGCTCCTATTGGTCAGAAACCAGCAAATGGGGTTGTGCTGGGCTGGGGACAGTATGTGAAGCTTCTCCTCCCTCCTACCCCACAGTTGTGAAACACAAACGGCCAGGAAGCTACTTTTCTCGGCAGTGCGCAGAAGCAAGACAAGCAGGGAGTCTGCCTGAGGCTTCCCGCTGCATTTGCAGGCCAAATCTGGTAGCTTGGCAGGCTGGATCCAGCCCGCTGGCCCTATTTTGCCCAGGCCTGTTCTAGGATGATTTCACCCTTGTACAGAATGTTTGTGTCCCATTTAAGTCCTATTGAAACCTTCAGAGGGATGTAAGTGTCACATACACACAATACAGGGCTGAATTTTGTCTAATATGTGTTTACCATCATTAATACTGTAGTACAAGTAGTCTGCTGTACATTTCTAAAAGGCTTCTATATCGTTCTTTTCTGTATCTTTAGATTAGACTCAAGTTTTCAGGTGAGAAATATGGTGTGAGTTGACTTTGTTCAATATGAGCAAATATTTCAAACCTTGAATTCATACCACTTCTATGTCTTGTCCTTGTTATTGATAGTAAAATGGCATTTTTAAACATATAGATTTCTGACAAAATCCTTGAAAATATGCTCATTATTATTTCTTGAGTTAATAGGCAATATTTTCAAAAGCACCTAATCCAATTGACTTTCACTGATTTTGAAAATCTGTCAGATATAGGTACCTACTTTCTTTTAAAAACTTTACCCTGTCTGTTAAACTACATCAATTTTCAAAATATATTGTTGGCACATGTATTGAAGAAGGCATATGTTCTGCCTTCAGGGCCATCTCCAATAAATCAATGGAAAAACTCCTAGTGACATCATTGGAATTTGGATTGAGTTCACACAGAACACTTAAGTGTAATCTGTGCTCCTGGTTTTTCAGATGCATGCAGATGGAAAATAGTGCCAGTGAAGTATTAAAGCTACTTATAATAATGTCAGATATTTTTCTGTAAACTCTGCATGACGTATACAGAATACATGATAGTGTATTTGAAAGGTCTGATTAACAGTTAGTTGGGATTACCAGCATAAATCTTTCATGGTTTTGGCCCTTGCAGTAATGCAGCCAATCCAATTGCATGGAGCTGAAATCTGTGGCCCCCATGCAAATTAGGAACTATTGTTCATGCCCACTGAATCCCTTTGGTGCATATTGCTATTTGTGCTCCAGAAACTACAGATAAGCCCATGTTATTTCATGATCAATATATTGTATGTAGCAGTGTAAAATACCAACCTGTGATTACATTGTTTTTATACAGTTTGTATGATTATAATTTAAAGTAAAGGCCATAATCTCCTGTAATTTAAGGATATTGCAATTAATTTTGCAAATGCAACATGTGGAAGAGTAACTACTGAATTTCAGATAAATATTTAAATTGGAAAAACTTAGACAGTATTTTAAGTGCTTTCAATAAGATCACAAAAATACTGGCAGGCTGGTAAGAGTATTGTTTGAGTAGTATAAATGTATTAAGTCAGAAAAGTGATGTAGGTTACTCAAGTACATTAGTAACAGAAGTATACAAAAAGACTGCACCTGCTGTTTTTCGGAAGTTATCTTTTCTCTTTTCTGTATCATCTTATCTATTATTTCCATTTGACGTATCTGCTGTCATTTGGCCATGACAGTTTACAAATGACAGCTTTGCTAGTTTCACAATACTAGTCACACATTAGATCTTGTTGACCTTCAGCAGTATAACATGTTTTCCAGTGGAGTCTCTGCATGAGCTCCTATTCAGGAAGGAGGCATGGAACTCACTTGAGACATGGTTTCTGAAACAAATGTATGTTACACATCCTCCAAAAAACTCAGGTATGCTTCAACTATCATAATGCTAATAGTATTCGGAATAGATATTCTGGCTCCTTAGCTTTCAAGCCAGATGAAAATGTTAAAGATGAAAGAAGGAAAAAGAGTTCATTGTGATCCTGGAGTGACTGTTTTACAATAACCTGAACATAAATTAGTTACACTGATAAAGATTTGGGCTATGTATTGTATTTGCTACTAGTTATTAATACTCCTCTCTGTCATATTTAATCCTTCCCGACTCATCACTGTTAAATTTCTGGGGGAACAGTGCCAGATTTATTATAATGTATATCTATATATCATTCAAATCTGAAGGGAAAAGGCATTTTAACTGTCTCTATTAATCATTGCCTTCCTACCTACCATTCTGAAAAACAAGACTATGTGAGAGACAGACTTGAAACAGCACAAGGTCCACCCACAACAGTAATAAAATCTTCCAATACATAAATAATGTTTGTTGAAGTTCTTAAACCTGTATTTAATGGAGACTGTAGTAAACTAACTCCTGAGCAATTACCAGGGCTTACAGATCTAGGATGCTGCATGGCTACATGGATTATTCTCCTGCGTGTGGTGAAGGAAGAGTAGAGAATGCGTAGCTTAATGACATCATGGATTTGTAGAGGAGATGCAAAGGCTCATGTGGTGTCAGAAAAGCCCTAGGCAGCCTTCGGGTTCTATAGTAATGTCTTCCTGAATGTTTTCTTTAAAATCCTAGGGGGATTTACTGTATAGTGCTACCTCTCCTTTCCTACAGCTTCATACATGTGTTAGTGTATGCAGCAACTACTCGTTTTATACTGATCTGGCTTGTTTTTATCAACTGATAATATCAATTATCATTTAGAATTGGTATTTAAAAGCTGATTTTTATATGGAAGCTCATAAAGATCATTTAATGTGGGCTTAATTTTATTAAAGGTATTGCAGGGAACTGGACTACATGACCCAGGAGATTCTGTGCTCTTATATTAAAGCAACCTGGAGAGAATGCAGTTCTGCTGAGATCATACTGAATTTCTTTTGAGAAGAAAAAAATTCTAATTAACTTCTTAGATTAATTTAATACTCTATAATCCTCTGAACACTCATGTATGTTCTTTACTGTGTTATGAGGTTCCATTGATGCACACAAGTGTTTACAAGATCAGGGCTTTATTAAACTGTGTTTTAGTATAACATAACATGAATGAAGAGAACTATGGACTTCTTCCTTAAATCTTTTTTCTTCCGCTTCAGTGGGACTAGTCACCTGCTCAAGTAACTTGCTGAATCAGGGCCCAAAATGTAGCTTCATTTATAAAAGTCATTTTTTCTTCACAGTGTAGATATTTGCAGTACCATATATTTCAAACTACATTGCAATAGTGTCAGACTTCATCAATTCTGTCATACTACATCTCAGACAATGACTACCATAATACAGTGTGTAGTATGAGAAAATGACAAGTCAAGCATCAGGAAGGCTGAAAAATGAAATTGCTTGAAAAGCATAATTAAGGATGCAACAGTTTTATGGAATAGTCATTTTTCAAAATGACTGTGCACCGTTCTTGGAACATAAAAATGTCCACCTAGCATTTGAAAACCAGTTATATTTTGTGGGTACACAGATATGCATAAGAGCGGGGAAAACAGTATTTAGGTATGAAAGTAAAGTGAAAATAGAGTGGTGAGTAAGGAATAAGAAATCCTGTGCAGAAAGTCTTTTGTCCCTTTAATTGGGTTTATATAGTGCTCCCTTTATATGTAAATAATATTAAATTGGTTTTCATCAGAATGGCCTGGTCTATACTTCAAAGACTATTTTACATTATATAGAAACTTACAGATATTTGGCATCATTATTCTGCATTATGAAGTGTGACTGTGCTTCAGAGAATTCACAAATATTGGCAAAGTAACAGATATATCTTCTATGGAAAAAGTATGCTATTCTTGATTCAGTCTTTTAAATTCATTTTGGTCATAAATTACATTATGATATACTCATTGTGTGTAGGATATATAACATCCTCACAATGTATCTTACATTCAACATTTTCTTTATGATATAAAGAAAGAATCTGTTGGTAAGCTCTGGGGAATAGACATTCCTAAAATATTATCTTAACATTAGGGCTGTTGGTTAATCCCAGTCAACTCACATGATTAACTCAAAAATTAATTGTGATTAATTGCACTAGAATACCAATTGAAAGTTATTGAATATTTGTGTGTGTGTGGGGGGGGAATGGGTTCTACATTTTAAATATATTGATTTCTATTACAATACATAATACAAACTGTATAATGCTTGCTTTGTATTACAAATGTTTGCTCAGTAAAATTTGATAAGCAAGCGAGATGCAGGTTGGCCCTCTCTAGTGTGACTCCCTCAGGACCTGACTAGTCCAGGATGAGGAATTTTTGCCAGATCAGGGGAGGTCATTTCTGGCCCCCTGCCCTGCCGCCCCACTGGGCTTCCGGCAGCCCAGTCGGGTTGTGTTCCTGCCACCCTCTCATCACTCTCCAGCCTGGCTAGGCTGCATGTGCTGGGCTTCTCTTTCCCCAAGCCCAGCTGAACTGCATACCCAGCTCCCTGGCTCTTCCAACACCCCTCCTCCCCCGAATCTAGCTGCTCTGTGCACGAGCCTACCTGGCTACCCTCCAACCCAGCTGAGCCGTCCTGGCTCTCTCTCAGTGCAGCTGAAATGCGTGCTGAGATCCTGGCATCCCCCTGCATGGCACCAGATTCCCGGGCCCATCCACCCTCATAGCATGTTGGGATACTGTAATATTTTTCAATTTATCTCATACAAGTACTATAGAACAATCTTTTTATTGTGAAAGGGGAAGTTACAAATTCAGAATTGTGATACACAATGGCCCTCAAAAACAAAATCATGTAGAAGTTTAGAGCCTTAGTGTTCACTCAGTCCTACTTCTTGTACAGCCAATTGCTTAGACAAATACATGTGCTTACCTTTAAGGGAGATAATGCTGCTTGCTTCTTCTTTACAATATCAGTTGAATGGGCGAACAGGTGTCTGCATGGCACTTTTATAGCCAGTGTTGCAAGGTGTTTACGTTCTAGACATGCTAAACATTCATATGCCCCTTCTTGCTTCAGCCACCATTCCGGAGGACATGCTTCCATGATTATAACATTTGTTAGAAATTCATTTAATGCATTTTTTTAACTGAACTGCTTGGGGGAGAATTTTGTCTCCTGTTCTATTTTACCCACATTCTGACATACATTTCCTGTTATAGCAGTCTTGCAATGACACAGAACATATTTGTTTTAAGAACACTTCACAACTGTTTGGCAAAACACAAGGTACCAATGTGGGATTTCTAAAGATAGCTATAGCACTCAACCCAAGGTTTAAGAATCTGAAGTACTATTCAAAATCTGAGAGGAATGAGGTGTAGTGCTATACATTTCTTATAAATGTCTTAAAAGAGCAGCTCTCTGACATGACAACTATAGGACCCCAACCACCAAAAAAAGAAAATCACCCTTCTACTGTTGGCATCTGACTCAAATGATAAAAACAAACATTTATTGGTCCACTCTGCTTTGGATTGTTATCATTCAGAACCTGCTATCATTATGGACAAATGTCCTCTAGAACGGGTGGTTCTCTGTGTGAAGGGACACATGTATGATTAGTGAATCTGACACTTAAGCATCTTGTGACATTGGCTGTAACAGTGTCAGTCTGTTCTCGCCTTCAGGTGACATACTGGCAGCGTTATCTTCTGCAAATGTAAACAAATTTGTGTGTCTCACTAGTTGGCTGAACAAGAAATAGGCCTGGGCCGACTTGTGGGCTCTAAAGTTTTCCATTGTTTTATTTTTGAGTGCAATTATTTTTTGTAGATAATTCTACCTTTGTAATCTCAACTTTCATGATAATGAGATCATAGAATACTAGAACTGGAAGAGACCTCAAGAGGTCATCGAGTCCAGTCCCCTGCCCTCATGGCAGGACCCAGTACCATTTAGTACGTCCCTGATAGATGTCTATCTAACCTGCACTTAAATATCTCTACAGATAGAGATTCCGCAATCTCCGTAGGCAATTTATTCCAGTGTTTAATCACCCTGAGAGTTAGGAAGTTTTTCCTAATGTCCACCTTAAACCTCCTTTTCTTCAGTTTAAGCCCATTGCTGCTTGTCCTCAGAGGCCAAGGAGAACAATTTTTCTCCCGCCTCCTTGTGACACCCTTTTAGATACCTGAAACCACTATTATGTCCCCTCTCAGTCTTCTCCTTTCCAAACTAAACAAGCCCAGTTCTTTCAGTCTTCCTTCATAGGTCATGTTCTCTAGACCTTTAATTATTCTTGTTGCTTTTCTCTGGACCCTCTCCAGTTTCTCCACATCTTTCTTGAAATGTGGAGACCAGAACTGAACACAATACTCCAACTGAGGCCTGATCAGTGCAGAGTAGAGTGGAAGAATGATTTCTCATATCTTGCTCACAACACTCTTGTTAATGCATCCTAGAATCATGTTTGCTTTTTTTGCAACAGCATCACACTGTTGACTCATAATTAGCCTGTGGTCCGCTATGACCCCTAGATCCCTTTTTGCAGTACTCCTTCCTAGACAGTCGCTACCCATTCTGTATGTGTGAAACTGACTGAGTACTTCCTAAGTGGAGTACTTTGCATTTGTCCTTATTAAACTTCATCCTATTTACTTCAGACCAAAGAGATTGTCCTACATTACTTGTATTAGGAGAATTCAATTATTTTATTTTTATTACATATATTTGCACTGTACAAAACAAAAGTGAGCTCTAGACACTGTGTTATGTGTTGTAATTAAAATCAATACATTTGAAAATATAGAAACCCTGTTTCAATAAATAGTATCCCATTATTAACAGCACTCTTAACCAGTTAACTTTTTTATTTGTTTGACAGTCCTACCTAAAATTTTAAATGTTACATTTTGTGTATCTAAATTATTCAGATGGCCTGTCAATATTTTATTGTGCAACCTATATAAATTAACTTAACTTAGTTAACAATTAACTTAGTTGCTGAAGGTTTATGAGAATTGGAGCATATTAATACATTTGATAATGAACTGTGTCATGATGACATCCTCTAAAGGTCGTTTCTCTCACTAGCAGAAGCTGATCCAGTAAGATATTTCCTCATCCATCTTCTCTCTCAAATGTAAATCAGAACACTATATGCTCCCAAGAGAGTCAACAAATGCAAAAATATTATTTATTATGTTTGAATCAAACTTCACTTTCTAATACTTTATCTGCATTTTTGTTTTTCCTCTGATTAACTTATGGTTTTCCTTCCTTGTGCTGTTGCCCATTTCTTCAATGCTAGTTGAATGCTGCTGTATTTAGGTTTGCATACCAAAGAACCGCGGAGCACAGTTTAATAAAAACAGATCCTTTGATGTGAGAGGTTTATACAGAATTTGCTAACCTTGACAAGGGATTATTTGAAGATCAGTTCTATAATTAACATTTGTTTCCAAAAGAAGAAATATTGTGGCTTTGCTTCTAGCTATGCTTTGTTTTGGTTAAAAATAAATGTGATTAAGTTTGACAAGTGCATGCTTGTTTATTGGTGATGGGGAGGTGAAGAATTTTTGCAATGTTTATCTGAAATCTGGACTGCAGCTTAGAAATTTATATTTAAATAAACCCTTATTGGCAACCAATCTTAAAATTTGCCATTTGCTTTATGCCAGCTTATGATACACTTGTGTTAGTGAGCACATACTCCCATGAGTAGTTCCATTGGAATCACTGAGATTACTCACATGAGTAAATGTTCACCAACACAAGTAAGGGCTAGTTACATAAAATTTATATTCTACCACTGGTACACTCACTGAATAATCATCTGTTTTGTCCAAATTCTTATATCACAGTGATGTCTGAGCATTTTCCAGAAACGGATAAAGTGATGTGACTAGCAGCCGAGAAAAGTAATATTTAAAAAAAATAGAGACAACAAAACCAGAAGTGTTGCCTCTTTCATAGTACGTTGGGCTGTTTACCGTCAGTCATTCTGACGAACACAAAGGGTTATGTGTCCTTCCACCAAAACCCAACAAAAACATCAGAGCCTTGACTATCTGGAAAACATGTGTATTTGCATAATCCTACTACACTTCAGGGCTGGCCTTACCATGAGGCAAACTGAGGCAGCCGGCTCAGGTGCCAGACTGGGGGGGGGGGGGGCACCACTAGGACCCAAATTGTAGGAAATTGTGTCTGCTGCTGGTGCATATATATTCTCTCTGCAATACTATGAGAGGAGTAGAACAGGAGGAAGGCAGAATTGAGACCTTTCAAAGTTTTGGCCCAAGTGAGGGGACATGGGGACATCATTTGAGCTCCCCACCTCAGGTGCCAAAATGTTGTGGGCTGGCCCTGCTACACTTTCTCTGTATGCAGTCTGTGCATCTGTAAGTAGGAATTTAGTTCTCAAAACAAGTTCAAGCAAACCTTCAGGGTTCTCCATGCTGTCCCTGTGGGACTCTGGTTAAAGAGAGCAAGGCCTTCCCATAATTGCAAAAGGGACTGCCCTTGAACGTGTACAGTCTGTTTCCTGAAGACTGAACATATTTGCAATGGGTTCTGTTGTCATGAGATGAGTGTCACCTTGAATTTTTTAAAACGGACTGATTTCCTAATATTCCAGTTTTTGAAAGAGTACCCTTAAAGGGCTTGTCTCATTTTATTTCATTTTAAAGCAAGTTAAAAAGTTTTTATTCCCTTTTGATGTTTAATATCAAACCTGCAAGCTTGGAATGGAAATTGGAGTCATCTCTTTTTTGGAAATGCCAAAAGTAATATGAAAATAATTATTTCTGGCTGAAAGTGAGATTTTAAATAAACGAATTAGTTTCCTTGATATCAGTGAATTTTTACCATCAATGGGACTGCTCACATGATTACGATTAAGTATTTGTGTAAATGCTTTATTGGATCAATACTTAAATTAATTACTTCTAACTTGGTAAACTACATGTTAAACATTAACATGGTTCAGTGTTTAGGTAGCTGATCAGAAGGGACTTCTTAGTCAGACACTCTAAACACTTATTTTTATTACTATTCCCATGAGGCCTATCAATTGCACCTGGATTATGCTTGGGCTGTCCAAGCACTTCCTTAATCCAAATAAATAATTGTAATGAATAAATATTTATAAGAATTTCTGAACTCAGCGTTCAGTGTTATAGATTTATCTTTTGCAAAAAAAATTATTCTTTTTAGCTGATCTCAGGAAGTCGGTTGGCCATGTAACTGTGTCTGCTAAGCTAACTAATACTTTGTCCAGTGCTGTATGGCATAGTAAAGTCATCTCGAAGTGGTGTAGCTGAATAGCTATAGCTCAGCTGAGTGCATGCCATATTTTTAATAGTCCAAATTAAGTGTAGTATTTGAAGTGCAAGCTATTAAATATTGCACAAGGTGCGACAGGTTTGAACCTCTCTAGTCTGGCAATATCTTGCAACAGTAAACATTGGGGAAATGGTGGAGCCTCATGTGTTTATAGCCTGTTTATTTTATTTTGAAGATAGCTATCAGAAAGAAATTCAGGTATTAGTTATCCTCAGTTTCTGGTGTATCTCTTCAGCTGTTTGAAATGTAGCCAGTTAATTCCTAGATGATACCTCTGTGTGCTGCAAATTCAGAAACTGCTTTACAGTTCATTATTTTCTCAAGCCTTCTGCTCCAATCTTGGCTATGTTTATTTGGTGCTGCCAGAGTTTATAGCTTAGCACATGGTAGAGAGTCAGGTGTCATTTTTAGAATCATAGAATACTAGAACTGGAAGGGACCTTGCAAGATCATCAAGTCCAGTCCACTGCCCTCATGATAGGACAAGCACCATCTAGATCATCCCTGATACATCTCTGTGTAACTTGCTCTTAAATATTTCCAGTGATGGAGATTTCACAACCTCCTTAGGGAATTTATTCCAGTGTTTAACCATCCTGATAGTTAGGAAGTTTTTCCTAATGTCCAATCTAAACCTCCTTTGCTGCCATTTAAGCCCATTGCTTCATTTCCTGTCCTCAGAGGCCAAGGAAAATATTTTCCCCTCTCCTCCATATGACACCCTTTTAGATACCTGAAAACCGTTATCATGTCCCCTCTTAGTCTTCTCTTTTCCAAACTAAAGAAGCCCAATTCCTTTAGCCTTCCCACCTAGCTCATGTCTTCTAGACCTCAAATAATTTTTGTTGCTTTTCTCTGGACTTTCTCCAGTTTCTCCACATCTTTCTTGAAATGTGGGGCCCAGAAACAGGCTATAGAGATACAAGGCCCCACCATTCCCCCAGTGTTTACTGTTGCAAGATGTTGCCAGACCAGAGTGTGCTGGACTAGAGATGTTCAACCTGTTGTGCCTTGTGAGAGATTTAATAGCTTGCACTTCAAGTATTACACTTAATTTAGACTATTAAAAATATGGCATGCTTTCAGCTAAGCTATAGCTATTCAGCTACACCACTCCAGGACACACTACTCCAGTTGAGACCTAATCCACACAGAGTAGAATGGAAGAATGTCTTCTCACGTCTTGCTTACAACAGTCCTGTTAATGCATCCCAGAATCATGTTTTCTTTTTTGCAACATTGTCACACTGTTGACTTCTATTTAGCTTGTGGTCTTCGATGACCCCCTAGATCCCTTTCTACATTAATTAAACCTACTTACATAAGTTTGTTGTGAATAATAGCCTGGGACATTAACAAAAATATTGACCAAACAATAAAGAAAATGAAGTATTTGGGGGTTTAAAATAATATAACTAGGCTCTTTTGTCCCCTGCAGAAAAGATTTTTAGCTCATTATAGAGTTTGAGCATTTGTACTAATTTCAGTTTATTATTATTTCCTGAACATAAATAGCATGGGATATCTTTTTCCACGGGATATAAACATAAATTGCTCAGTTTAAAAACAGTCTTGCTAATAAATGCATGAGGGATTGCATGTGATAGGTACTAAATCTGTTACGGTTACCCTTTAAGTATTAATTACATCTTTATTTTTAAATGAGCTGTGCCTGCAGAAAGCTTACTTTAAAGAGAAACAAGGCAAAGTAATCAATCCTTTTACAGAACACAACACAATATCACAATTTACAGGGTCAGTGATAATGAAATTCAGTAATTGAAAAGCTGTAAGATTTGGTCTGATTGGTTGATATTACATTGTTTATATAGTGCTTTTATCCCAGCCTACACTAGGAGATAAATTCGAATTAAGATATGCAACTTCATCTATGTAAATTGCATAGCTTAAATCCAAGTATCTTAACTTGAATTTTGGCACCGTCCACACTGCGGAAAATCAAAGGAGAAACTCTCCGTTTGACTTCTCATACTCCTCATAGAAGCAGGACTACCAGAATTAAAGGGAGTGCTCTCTCAGTTCAAATTAGTGTGTTTTTACTAGACCTCCTAATTCAAATCCTGGAAGATGAACTGAGGCTGCTTTGATTTTATCTATCCTGTAGACATGGCGTTGGTAAAAGAAATATCTCGGGACAGATTCTCAAGTTTTTACTCAATCTTTTCTCAGGAAGACCTTTCATTGCAGTCGGTGATGGGCGGCACACTTTGAAAAGAAATATTTACCACTTATATTTTGATCCAAAATGCTGAAGTAATTACCATATAGAGAGAGAGACTACTAATTTTCACAATATGTAGCTTTATGTATATTCCAGGTCAGACTGGAGGCACCACCTTGTTATTAAGGGTTCTTAACAGTCCTGTTGTAAGCCCTATTTTTTAGTTGTTCATAACTTTGCCAAGTATTGACCATTTGAGTAGAAATTTTCCATGCCAGGTGTCTTTTTCAACTGTTTTTATGTTTCTGGCAAAATAGTCCAGTCATTTCAGAAGCCAAAGCTAGAAAAACATCTGTGTAGCAATATTTTAAAAAATCTGGTGTTTTTTTAAATAGAGACTTTAATGCTCACATGGTTATTTTGAATAGGAACATGAAATGTGGCAGGGAGGGATGAAGAGACCAAGATTGGACAAGGAGCCTGAAGTTAGAGGGTAGGCCTGGGAGGTGAGTGTGAGGAGATAGAGACCGATCAAGTGGAAAGCGTACAGGAGGGATTTTGGACTGATTGAACATATAGACTAGGGACAAGAGGTTCAGGCAGGAGAGACTGAAACTGACTAGGCAAGGAGATATGATCTCTGGGCTGCCAAAAGTGAAGTTCTTTTTGCAGGTCTCCTTAGCCCAGGGTCCTAGACTCCAGCTACTAAACCCCCTGCCTGGCACCCTGCTGTTCCCTCACTTCTCCTCTGGTGTATGGGAACTGAAGCCGCTGAATAGAAAACAGAATATTCACTCTAGGACAAGTAATTTAGACTTCCTCTTTAAGTACTGAGAGATGTTGCAAGACATTATCACACTTTATAAATCACTTGATATTCTTGTTGTCTTAAGGGTTCATATTTCAAAAACTAGTATAGTCCTTATTGGTGTGCCCTTTATCCCCCCCTTGGCCTTATTCCTCTCCTGTGTCTCTATTTTATGTCTTAAGTGAGATTAAAGTATCACATACATAGACCTTCTACTGACCTTCTGAAAAGTGGTAAATATTACTTTAAAAAAACCCCATAAACTGGAAGAGGGTGTGTATCAATGTGTTTGTTACAACATTTGGGATTTATTGAACTATCGTATGTCAGGTGCTCACCCTTCCCAGCATGTGAGAAAGTATTGGATATTTTTTATGACTGTAGGATTTTATGGAATGGAAAAGGGAATTTTAAAATAGTATGAGGGAATAAGTGGTGTGGGACTCCAAAGTAAGTAAATTTCAGGTATAGACCTGAGACTAATGGCACAGAAAGATTAATATGATTTGGGATTTCTGTGTCTAAAATCAAAATACATTCTGTAAAAGCATTTTTGAAGCAACATATTAATTACATATTTATTTTTAAATGAGCTGTGCCTGCAGAAAGCTTTCTTTAAAGTAAAACAAGGCAAAGTAATAAATCCTTTTACAGAACACTATACATTACCACAATTTTAGGACTTTAAGAGGGTTCAAAAAAGAGCTAAATAGATTCATGGAGGTTAGGTCCAGCAATGGCTATTAGCCAGGATGGGTAGGAATGGTGTCCCTAGCCTCTGTTTCTCCAGAGGTGGGTGACAGGGGAGGGATTACATGAGGATGACCTGTTGTCCCCTCCCTCTGGGGCATCTGGTATTGGCCACTGTTGACAGACAGGATACTGGGCTGGATGGACCATTGGTCTGACCCAGTCTGGCTGTTCTTATGTTCTTAACGTATTGGTGTCTAAACGAAATTACAATAATAAAAGTAAAAATGTACTTTTTTTTCAGAATTGGATAAATCTGGGTCTAAATTGAGGGACTGCTCTCAGAATGAAGGACAGTAGGGAATTGAATTGTTGATTGATGGTACATTTTCTTTTGTAATAGATGAACTGGCCCTAAATAATTTCTCAAATATTATAGATATAAACTGGAGTCTGTTTTGGAGGTCAAAGATTTTTTTATTTATTTTTTTTTTGCTCATTAAGTACTCCTCAAGGACAATGCTCTTACTCAGTAGTGCAGTAGTTTTCTTTATTTCCCTTAATGCATCTAAAGAACAAGGGAATAAAGGCTGTTGTTATCAGTCTGTTTTGGATTAAAGATCTTTTCAGCAGTCATTTAATGTGAGAGAATGGGGGGCTTTTATGTGATTTTTGGACTGATTATCTTCCCCTGGTGAATACATTTCTGGTAGTTGCTTATTGATGATGATGGACACATGTTATATGGAGTTGCATCCTAGTACTCCTGCTCACCTCTTATATAAACACAGCTCTGCATTTCACACCAAATTCTTCTACCTTTGAAGGAATATGGGACATTATTCAAATTCAATAATCCATAGCTTTTTGTGAATAATGAGAATTGGAGAACTATGCGAGAAGTAGAGAATTATCTGTAAATAGATTTTTTCCCTTCCCTTGTGCATACTTTTCTTTACACGTATTTCAAATGAAGAATAAGCAATAAACATTCTTTTATTGGCTGAATTTTGCTTATCTAGCTTTGAGTTAATTTGTTGGACTCACTATCTGGTCTGTCAAGATTAATAAAATAGGAGTAAAATAAAATATTTCAAAATTATGTTGGAAATATAATTTGCCAAAAATTCAAGAAGAACATAGCTGACATAGGAAAGTCTCAATGTAATTAACTGCATTTATATTACTAAGGTAAACTTGTGGTGCAAGGCCTAGTATAACTTGCTTCTGCAGTTGAATGATGCTAAAAATCACTGATTCATAGTATTTTTAGTAGAAAGTACTTTGGAATTGTGAAGAGCTTTGAAATCCAATTAGTTAAACTGCAGCAACTTATTTATTTTCGTTGAAAATAAAAATTCTCTATTGCTTTAGTGCTCTTCTTCAGAGTATTATTATTTAGTTTAGCTGGAAGACAAAAGATTTTGGAGTGGTTTATCATAGCTACATTTGTGTATATTATATTGAAAGAGCTTCAACAACATCTTATGTGGTACATACTTAAATTGGATGTTTGTTAGCATTGTCCACAATTGCTTTACTGAATATCCGTCAAGGCCAGTTTATTTTGTCAGCATGCCTAATGCCAGTATTGTTTGCAGTATTGTAGCTGTGTTGGGAGACAAACTTTTGAGATATACTGTACTCTTGTTCAGGTCGGGGTAATACTTCTGAGTTTCTCTCTCTCTCTCACACACACATACAAACAGAAATCAGTGCAATAAAAGATATTACCTCAGCCACTTTCTCTAATGTCACTATTATTACTTGGTGCACAATGAGAAATGACGAAGGCAAGGAGCTCGTAACTGCTTGAGATATATGCTGTAGAGTTATGAAGAATAATAGATATTGTAGTTAAATATGGTGTGCATTGCACTGTTCTATCCTAGTGTGATTGGGTGCCATCTGATGTTTTCTTTCATTCTTGATTCAATGAGAATTTTACTTCACTATCCATGTCATCGGACACTGAGATTTTCAAAACCAAAAGATGCATTCTTGAATTCCCTATGGTACTTTGAAAATCTCAACCAGAATGAATCATGACTTGCCTTCATTTTCAATATGAAGAGTTGTGAGTAATTATCTGGGCTAGTTTCAGCCAGGTGATGCACAGATACAGTTTGTACCAGATGTGATTAAAGAGCCCACTAAGCTCTAGTAGTGATTTGGGGGAGGGAAGGGTGGAAGGGGATTGCAGTTGTGCTCCCTCAGTGGTGGTTATACCAAGAAGGGAAAAGCCACATTCATATTATAACTGGAACAAAACTTTCAAGCAGACCTCATTTTGCAAGTGGCTGAGATCCTTTTAAGATCTGTGTTGTTCTGAATCAATTTTTCAGTGTCATGACAAGACAGCTTCAAAATTTAAGATTGTTAAGAATTTCTTTTTTATGGCAGTTATTTTGCAGGCACCTCATTCAAGAAAAGTGAGCTAGAAAGTATTCGTAGTTGGGAGCTCATGTCGGGGGGGGGGCAGGAAAGGTAAAACAATTGTTATTGTAGAAGGCATAGTGTAAGGAGCTCTCAAGTAATTTTACTCTTCCTTTGGCTATACTGTATAACAAAAAATTGAAAGAGTCTAATGACCATTGCTAGGTTCTTAAGGAAGCTTATAATTAAATAGCAAAAAATGTTATGCAAAATTAAAAATACCCGGTAATAGCTTGTGCCATTCCAGAAAGTTGAGTTCAGCAAAACTCAGTCTTCTGAGAGACAAGAAAAAGTGTAGTTAAGGTAAACACCCTCACAACATGAATTCTTGCTTGCTGAAGATGGCAACAGACCCAGGGAAGTATCAACATGCACTCTATCTGCATTTACTGTGTTACATGTAGCTTTATTGAATGGTAGAGGAAAATGTTGGAATAGCTTAGAGAAGCTATAATTGTACTATGAAGTGATCTGGAGATTAGTTTGAGGAACATGAGAGCTAGAATTGTGATATGGAGAGATAAGAGGCTGAGTACCCCCATGTGAATAATGATCACAGGAAAAAGGTGCACGTGTACTATGAGGTTCCAGTTTTTATCTTTTCAATACAAAGTTACCTCAGTTGTGTCAGGGCACTGATGTCATTTTAACATGTGTACTATAAATAGTGAGATAGGATATGAGAGCAGTTTGTGGATTTAATCTGGAAAGTATAAGTTTAATTAATATTCTGAATGCAAATATAATGGGATTGTAAAAGAATGAGGATATGGGGGAGATTGCCAGACCTGAGCGATTCTTTTTAGGTGACACATCTGAGAAATCGTCCCAGTATGAGGTGTCATCAGCCCAGTTCACATCAATATCTTAAACCTTCAATTTTCTAATATGAGTGCCTCTAATATAAGGCAGCTGTGACGAAGTGTATCTGAGTTCTTGAGAGAAAAAAAGTCTCCTTTCCAACAGAAAAAAATAAATGTCATTTTGCTGTGTTTTTGCTAACAAGATACTGCACTGAGTGTAGTGCAAAGTTTTGACTATAATACTGCAACTTTAAACTTTTTCTTCAAAGTGTTTCACTTAGTTTGGAATGCTGTGTATTGCATGTAATGCATTTTTAATTATCTTGTACTTCTGGATGGAAAGGATATTATCAATAACTTTGGAGAATTCAGTGCTAATTGATTAACTGTTTAATACTGAGACTGGAAGACAATGGGGGAAATTCAATATTGCTCCACCTAATAATGGTAAATACTAAAATAGAATAAAGACAATGAGAGAGGTCATCTTGAAAATTATCTACTGATTGCTGTGGGACAAAATCAACATCAGCCTGCAGGGCCATGAAACATGTACATCTTTACTGCTGGAAAGAGCAACTGGTTTTGGGGATGGTGGTTTAGAATAGTGTGCAATCTGGGTGAAATTCACCCCTGGGCATGGCACAAAGTCTCTATGGGTATGTCTACATAGCAGAGTTATTTTGAAATAACTTTACTAGTGCCTACACAGCCAAACTGCTATTTTGAGGCCTGTGCTTATTTTGAATTTGGTAAACCTCATCCCACGAGAAATAACACCAAATTTGAAATAGCTATTTTGAAATAAGTGCTGTGTAGACACTTATATTGAAATAAGGTGCCTCCAGCCTTCCCAGGGTGCTCTGGTGGCCACTCCAGCCTCAACCAAGAACACTCTTCTCCCTCCCTCCTCCCCGGAGCCCTTAAAGGGGTTAACTCTGGCCACAATGCCTGTGCCAGCTCCAAGACTGCCAGCCCAGAGCCAGCAGTCACTGCCCTTGACCCAGTGGCCCCAAAACAGGAGCCAGCAAGCCACCGGCAGCCAGCCCTCCACCGCTCCCCAGGAGCAGTCTGCCAACTCCCAGGAGCCTGCCAAGGCCCATAGAAGGTGGGCGCCTTCCTGGTCCAGGGTGGAGATCATGGACCTTATTCAGATTTGGGGGGGAATGCCCCCAATGTCTATGATCTCTGCATTAGACGGAGGAACCCGGCCGTCTACGGCAGGATAGCTGCCAGCCTGGCCACCAAAGGCCACATGCGAACCCAGGAGCAGGTTTGCATGAAAATCAGGTTGGTCCGGTGAGACCCCCAAACCCCGAGCTTCCCCTCCCCCTTCTTCCTCTTGCTTCCCCCTTCCAGATCCCTCCTCCCAGGTTCCCCCCCCCCCCACCGT
Organism: Pelodiscus sinensis; assembly: GCF_052426305.1. Lineage (NCBI taxonomy): Eukaryota > Metazoa > Chordata > Testudines > Trionychidae > Pelodiscus > Pelodiscus sinensis. Next base: position 94,524,138 of record NC_143053.1, read on the forward strand.
CTCTTCTCCCTTCTCCCACCTTCTTTCTCCAGTCTCACCAGAGTTTCATTCCCCCTACCCAGTTTTGTTAAATAAAGAGAATTTGAGATCATGAAAATACATGTATTTTATTTGACATCAGGAAGGGGGGTTAGGGAGGGGTAAGTGGAAGGACATGAGGGAGGAATGAGGCACAAGTCCCCAGTGGGGCAGACCAGGGAGGCTCTTAGTGCTCCTCAGGGTGAAGCTCTCTCGCAGGGCCTTCTGGATACTGACAGCCGCCCAATGGACTCCCCCCAGATGGAAACCTGCAGAAAGTGCAGCCAGACTCGCAGCAACGCGTCCAAGAGATGCACCAGAGTGCCACGGAGAAGCTCTGGCTCCATGTTGCAGAGTGCTGTGGTGTCCCGAGTGAGGGCAATCAGAGCATGTAGAGACAAAATGCTTTGCTGTCCCTCATCGAGGTAAGCTCGCAAGCAGGGAAACGTGAGAACCAGCTGTCCAAGAGGGATCACTCTAAGCACAGGCCTCAGATAGCCTCAGGCAGCAGCCACACAAAGTAACTCCTGACCTGATGCTCTGCCGGACCCGGTTCTAGCCGTCCTTAAATGCAATTCAGCATCCACTCAATGTGGACGTGCTATTTCGAAATAGCAAAAAGCTATTTCGAAATTCATTTTGTGTGTCGACACGTTATTTTGAAATAACTTATTTCAAATTAACTATTTTGAAATAAGATATTTTGAAATAACGCTGTAGTGTAGACATAGCCTATATTACAATGCTATTCTGAAGGCTTATGTGGGACTTGCATGATGCACAGGTTTTGAGACACCCATGACATTGCCTCATGCGTCTGTTCAACCCATGACGTTGGCTTCTATTGCCCACTTGTTGAATTTTTCAAACAAGCACATTTTTTATTTTCGGCCAAACTTCCCTCTGAGCTTGGGAGTGGCTCCCCATAAGCTGCCTGATGATCCTCTTTCAAGCCCTTCACAGTTAGAGTGATGGAATGCTGATGTGTCTTTATACTTAGACTGATAGTTCCTGGGATTGTCTTTTTGCTCTGTGTTTATTCTTCAGCTAGCATTATGGAGTTCTTGTACACTAGAGCTAGAAGGCACTACAAAAATACAAATAATGCAAAATTATAATAGTTTGCTTTAGGTAAATGTACCATCCTTACGAAAGTACATATACCCTCCATAGCAGGTTACATAGGCTGGGGAAGGGGCAGTCTTAGGGCATAGTGGTTGCTGCATGGATCATTCAGTCCCTATCTCTTCTAATAGATGTGTGGTGTGCTACATACAGTTATTTCATCCAGTGGGCTAAAGCAGGCTCAGTGGAGTAGTACTTCACTCTAAGAGAATCCCTCCGTTTCACTAGCCCCCATGAAGACATCAGCACACTGGGTTCTAGGGATGGAGAAGGATAACCGGTTAATATCACCCTTACTGGGTGATGCTTACTGGTAACCAATTAACGGGCACCTGGCCAGGGCAGCCTCCCACCTGCAGCACCCAGCCAGGCTCATCACACTGGGGGCAGCAGGGCAACAAGGTGGACCAGTTAACCAGTTAAATTGAATTTTGAATCCCTACTGGGCTCTGGGTCCCTCTAATTGGCTTCAAAAGAATATTTTATCCCCACAGATTTGATTTTGTGCCCAAAGCAAGTGATACAACAGTGCTTTAGTGTCTTAGAAACTGCATGTATGTAGAGCGAGTTGATTTATGCAAGCTAAATTAGCATTTCAGACAATTTGTTAATCTTAACAATACAGTTCATATTACTTAATGGCTTTAATTTTTGCCATTTCTAAACAAAATGAAGTGAATTATTTTCTCCGTGATGCTCATTGTAATGTGAAAAATTTGTAAGAGGAGACAGGATATGGTGTACACTGCCAACACATCTAGAAGAAATCCATCCTGATTTATAATTACCAAGAGAGTGGGGAAAAAAGGCTTAAAACAATTCCATTTGTGTGTGTATCTGTCCATGTAATATGTACACACACATGCTCTCTTATGGAGGGTGCTGATTGTGAAGCTAAAGTTACCCAGATACCCTGAAATAAGGCATTTATGACTATATATAGTTTCCAGGCTCAGCTATTACTTTTGATTTGGAAACACTAAATCATTGGTCTTACATGGGCCATGTTTACTTGATCAGTCTTTTGTCTTGAGCATTGTGTAATTATTCACCATCTATAATTTCCTCTAGAGGTATAAGTCACTCTGTGCTGTCTACCTTCACTAGAATGGATTCCTCACTCTTATCTTCCCTGTTTGGGTAGACAGCTTTTCCGTGCTATAGGAAGCTTTGTTTTCTTGCTGCGTCTAAGCTTGACTGGAAATGAAGCTGTCTCCCACTTATCAAAAGCTGCAGTCTCTCTCTCCCACAACAGCCACAAATTATTTAGTTTTGTCTTGACTTCAAGAAAAAAGAATCAAGCTCTATTAATGAATAGTCCTGTGTCATAGGGATGGATGAATCAAATAATAAATGTGCTGAATGGCGTAAATAACAACCCTCTTTGGCAAGATGTCTGAATACCAATGGGAAAAATGTTTTCTGGGTATTCAGAAATTCATGCACCAATATGCAGTTACAGGTTAAAAGGATAACTTACAAGACTATTCCACTCAGTCAAACTCTGTTATACAATATATATGCTTTGACAAATGTATAGTTGTTTCTTGCTTGTTTTGACTGATGGAGTGAGTGGAGACAGTTCCTGATCTGGAAGTTGGAAAAGTCACTGTTGAATGTAAACCTCTACACATTCTTATCATTGCATCCTGTCTGACTCTAGGGGTAGATAAAAATGGGTTGAAATGCATAGATCATCTTGATTGACACCAACTAAAATTATGAGGAAAAACTCAGTCGTTTTTTTCTTCTGCTACTGCTGTGATGACGCTTTCCATTTAGTAGCCATTTCTAATTGTTGTAAGTACATGGGTGGAGGGGTACATGCAAGCATGCATGCTTCAATTTCCCTTGATAGTTTTATATTTGAAAAATGTGTGTAGGTACTGTCTAGGTATACAGATGTAGAGTTATACACACACCACTGATATGGAGGAGATAGCAGCTGATATGTTCCAGTGTCATGGTAAATTGCTGAACCATCTCCCTAGAACTTATTTGAACATTCTAATCCCTGAGGAGTTTTAGGGAGCTATATTTTTCCCCAATAATTTGTCATGGAACTCCTTCCCACAATGCGGTATTTCTTAATCTAAATTACTTTTTCCTGTGCCCGGGATGAACAGGACTGAGATGTGGGCCAGTGACAGCTTTTCTACATGTTAAAATGCCATGACTTTGAATTGTGTTATCTTTTTACCCTACAGGGCAGAAACTAGCTCTTTATTCTATATTTCAATCTTCTGTGGATGAAGTGGAGTGGTAGAGTACAGCCAGCGTTTATGATTGAGCTTATATTTATGTGTGTGGCATATGGCATTATCCTGCTAAGGGCCAAATCTGAAGAGGTAAGAGTTTGAACCAAGAATCCAACAATTATTCTATATCAAGTCCTTTCCCTAAAAGAATTTCACTTCCTTGCTCAGATGTAGAAGTGAGCATTTTCTTTTTCATGGCCACTTCCATGACAGCTGGCTGTGTGACAGATAAGGAAGTGCCTCTGGAGCTTTTCACTTGTGAACTCCTCAGCGAATGTGAATGTCAGCCTCTGCCAGGTTCTGCTATGCCTAAGTCAGTGCCTCAACTTTTACCACCTCAAAGCAGAAAGTGATCAGTTCCTGTTTGCATTCTACCATGGGACAGTTGGCTTACAAGGAGGCCGCTTTTTCTTGTAGATTGTATAATTACAAGAAAAACACCAGAAGAATTAGTCAAAATAGTTGGCCCATATCCAGCTAATCATGAACATGTTGTTGCCCTAGGGACGTGGACAAGCAATTTAGAATAAAAGTGGCCAATGGTGTGGATATAAAATGGGGAGAAGGAGTCCCTACACAGAAGAAAGATCCGACCTGAGAGCCATATCTAATCACCGGTGGATCTCTAGCCACAAATCAGGCATACACAATTTAGGGCCAAACCATGTATTTGAGTAGACTAGTGGAACAGATATACAGTTAACAGCAAGTTTCAACAAACCAACCCTCCCTAACCTGAAGAAAGGAGATAGAACAGTTCCCTAGATACATAAGGTATATACAAAGCCTGAGGCGATCGATGCCTGCGACCTTCAACCCTCAGGCTATTTGTAAGCCTCTGGGGAGGACAAGCAGGGAGATCCCACGGTAGTGAGTCCTCTGTGAAGAGACGACCCCGATATGGATCCTCGATCTGGAAAAAAATCCCCTCTGGACACAGTCTGATCCGTCCTTCGACAACGCCGTCTGATCCAGTAGGAGGGTAATCCAATGAAGATGATAGGAAAAGAGAGTCCCGGTTCCAGTGACCAATGCAAACAGGAAAAACCTTGTGGGTATTTACCACACAAGGGTAGCACAGTTCAAAAGTCCAGGCCTCTGATTACATAGATGGTATCCAAGCTTCAGGCAAACAATACAGAGGAGCAACGAATGAGTAGATCCAAGGCTGGGGAATATCCAAGGACCCGAGCCCTTGATACCTCAGGGCTTTATTGGCCCAAAGGTAGGAAAAGTATGCTAATGAACCTAGGTGTTGAGTGCAGCTTCCTAGGGGCTGTGTGCAGCGGTTTTGGTGCTGAGTGCACCTCTTTTGGTGCTGAGTTCACCAGATAGTAACGGGTGCACAGCCTGTTTGAGAGGGGTGCACAAGGTAGTACCGTGTGCAAATTAACAGTTTGAGGGGGAAAACCTCCATCATGTAGAGAAAAGGAACTGTCTCTTTCAAAATGGAACCCACTGAACCAAACTATAATATAGCCCCCTTTTCTAGGGTAACAATGGCTGTCTTTGAGACCTATGTTAATAAATACAAAAGTAGCAAGGCTAGACAAAACATCCCAACTACACTGTTCTTCAGTTTTCAGTCAATACACATTTATTTCCACAGCATCGTCCCAGAGAACCACATGGGGGAGAGCTTTGGCAATTGCCATTTAGTGAGGATACCTAGAGAGGACATGATGCTCTTTGTGTTTGCTGGTTCTAGAAGCTCTCAATGTTGTTTTGAAATCTTTCCTTGGTCTTACACACCATAGTACCACACACACAAAAAGGGATGGCAGTGGTCTAGTTCCCCATGTTTGATGTGAATAAATAGTGGTTTGTTGCTCTTTCACAATAATGAGAAGCATTAAAACATTGTGAGCAAACATTATTATCTCCAGATAACAGTATTTAAATGAAGCTTAAGGGGGCAAGATGGCTTCAAGATTCAAATAATCCTAATGACAATGAAATTAATTTATCAGCTAGCTACTGGTGGCATTATTTCCTGTAAACCAGTCTGAACCTTATAAGCCACCAGAACTCTGCCTTCTCTGGGCTTATATGGTTTAAATGAAATTTTGAATATCCCATGTTTCCTACTGGCCCTTGCCATAGTGCTTATCATAAGCATGATTTCTCACATAGTAGTCATATTTCATGAGCCAGTATTTATCAACAGTTACTCACTACAGTATAGGCTTATGTTGGACCAATCACACTCTCATCCTTAGGAGAAAATTCTGTCCTTAAAGAGTGTGGGGATTTTTTTTTTTTTTTTTTTTTTTTTACTGTTCCAGTAGAAATGTTTTCCTACTCTTCATTGGCTGTTGGGCCTACTTATGAGCCTCAGGAAACAGAAATAAGTGAGGAGCAACTGTCCGTGGAGGCCCTTTTCATTTGCGCCAACACCATGACCCCAACAGCTTCTCACCCATCCCTAATATGTGGCTCTCAAAGAATGTTGCCAGGGATTCTGCAGGCAAGGGCATTCCTTGTCAGGTGCATAGAAATGCAATACACACCCTCTCTAGCTTCTCCTCTTCCCACACAGATCATCAATGCGGGGGGACTCCATGGGGAGAAAGGGAGAGAGAAAATTGCTGTAAAAAGGTGCAGCTTTCCTTACATTTCCCAAGAGAATGCTACAGCTGATATCAACTACAGTGTTTATATTCAGTCACGCTTACCATAATGCAATATCACACAAACCGCAGTTATTTCCCTTTGTTGCAAATAGTGGTCACAAAACTGGAGGCCAGGTTTGAAGCTATTATCCAAAAATATATTTTACAGCTACGTCTGTTCTTCTACCCTCCTCTGCCCCCCCTCCCAAATCCATGGTCCTATACAGTAGACTTGATTTATTCCCCTTCCTCCACACTATATGTAATGCTATATCATTGTTGTAATGCAACAAGACTGGTAGTTATGATAAGGACAGACCCTTCTTCACCTCCTCTGTCCACATAGAATAGCTGCTCTAGTTATGTAAAAGTATAGAAAATATCTCAAAATTTAAAAGGGTTACAAATTAGAATGTAGGGCCATGATATTATTCAGAAAAAAATAGCTACAACTAGGAAGTCAGATAAGGTTTTTGTGATATTTCATGAATGCAAGTTAAAAATAAAAGACCCTACAAAATTGTCTTGAATTAGAATGAATAACAACATACCAATTCATTCTCACCTTCCAGAACAGAGCAGAACTACTGTACTCTTCACTACATAATTTTGCAGGTTGTTGAAAGCTCATTCTCTGGTGGCTCTAAATCCATATTTTCATAGTCTTAGTGTTCTCCAGAACTTTTCTTTTGAGTGCATAAAATTTATAAAACGAGAAACTGTTTCTGTTTCGTCAGGTCTCGAGTGCTTTGTGTCCTTTTTTCTTTCCTGGAAGAAGCACTCAGGCCCTATTCAATCATTCTGCCAGACATGCATCTATGGATGAAAGATCAGTTTTCCATCAAACTGTCACACAGTGGTATGGGCCTGTTAAAGCATATGGGCCTGTTAAAGCATACAGTCATTCTATTCACAAGTGCTAACAAATGTCAGCAATTTATGGTGGTCGCCAGCCACATGAGGCCTCTGGAGCATAAGCAAGTAAACAGAATTGGCTGAATGACAAATTTATTTGTATGCAGAAAGCAGAAACATCAAGTTCCTCATATAGTAAATGCTGCATATTATTAACACCTGCTATGAAGCTTGAGGGAAGATTTTTATTAAGTTTTGTAATCTTCCTTCAGCAGTCATGGTATTATCAAATCTGCCAGTTTTTATGGGGAAAAACTCACACTTTTATCCTTTTGTATGTAAATAGATTGCTTAAAGATGATTTATAGTTTGAAAATATGTGTTTTAAAGGATGCAACACATTTTTTCTTAGAGTTTTAATCCAGCAGATTGCACACTAACATACATTTGGAAAAAGGAGTTTTATTGATAAATTAAGTCTAGCTGCATATTTCTATATATTCATTGAGGAGACTGTATGACTGAATTAAATGTTTATACTTGGTGGAGATTCTGCTTTGTCTTTCACCTTGTGGTGGGTCCTGAAGAGAACAAAGGGTGGATCAAGTTATGCATTTGAAATGAAACTGAATTCTTACATGAATGTTGTGGTTGTGAAATTTACGCCTCATTCGTAATTCATTCTCTCTGACCAGACTCCTGTATGTATGAACTTATTCAGTTCTTTTGTCTGGCGCCACCATTATGGAAGGGATTGTGACCCCTTTGCTCACACTGGTGAGCTGTTATTCACATGAGTAGTCTCATTCACTTCAATCTGGCCTTTAGTGTTTCTGAAGTGCCCACAAGGATCAGTAAAACAAACTGTATATGGTTTCCCTGCTAATAACATTGTAAGAGAACAATAACACTTTCTAGGCTGATTCAGTGGGAAATGAAAAAGATATTCAAAATTAACAGAGGATGAGAAATACCATAATGAAATCAGTAGAATAAGAATTGGAAGTAACAAACTGTGTCTCAACTATTTTTAAAATCAGTTCTCTTGACGTTCTTGGAGCTGCTATTGAACAGCTATCATTATAGTGCACCTGTCTAGGCTATACCTTTTCTTTGGCTGCGTAACAGTGTCCTACTGGCTGCAATGGCAGATTAGTATACAGGGCCTGTGCACAGCAGCCTTGGTCATTATGGGGGTTCCTGAAGGAGGGACCTGGGTGGAAGTGGGTGGGCCACTGGTACTAAAACTGTGGTCCTGTCTGCCACTTGCGCATGGAACCCTACCCTTGACCAGGCTGGAAGCCGAAGCTGAGGAGTGGTGAGAGTATCCCAGGGAGCCTGGTCTCTGCTTGCTGTGGGAGCGGGTAGAGCGCCAGAGAGAAGGCCCTGGTCCATGTCCCTGATGCCCAGGGTACATTGCTGCCAGTGGAAACCATGGGTGGGGGCTCTGGTTCAGCCTCCTGGGCCAGCAAACAGGCTTGGTTGAGAAAGGAGGCATTGTCTAGCTGGGAGGCAGCAAGAAACCTTGAGAAGCTCACAAGCTGGGCAGTGACAGCTTGTCTGCTTCTGGACTGGCTTCAGCAGCTGCTTCACTCCACCCAAGTTAAGTCAGTGCTTGTGTCCAACTCCTGCTGCCACCTGACCTTTGTGCCCAAAGAAGCAATCACCTGTCACTGCTCATCCTGTCACTTCTACCCTGAGGCTTGCAGGGCAACATCTCCCAGACTGTGTCCATGCTGCCACCCGCCCTCTCCATTGCCTGCCTGAGGCTACTATGCCCATGTTAACAAGTGGATGGGTATGACCCTCCCATTTTTAAAAGTGGTAGGATTATACCCTCCCCAGTTTCCACAATTCTGGACCTGCTGGGCTCCCAAGATGTGGGGGTGCCCAAATATTTTGTACCCACTATTCCAATAAATCTTGTTGCATCTCTGTCTGTCTGTTTTTGGGGTTAGCTTGTTCTAACTCTGGCTGTGTGTCTTTGGGGTTGGCTCTATTAGCTGGCACACCTCTTTCTGGTAGTGCCTGTTCATCACTGTATCTGCCTGCAGACTCATCTTACTCCAAGTATCACAGTGTCCTGTGATTTGTAACCTATGCTTTCAGTCAGCTTCTGTACCTAATGACTGAAACCTGTCTAATGGGATGCCAATATTTTAAAAGGGCTCTAAAGTTAATCCTAGCAATTATAGCCTGGCAAGTCTAACGTCAGTACTGAGCAAATTAGTTGGAAGTATAGCAAAGACTAGAATTGTCAGACATATAGATGAACGTAAATTGTTGGGGGAAAGTCAACATGGATTCTGTAAAGGGAAATCCATGCCTTACTAATCTACTAGAGTTCTGTGAGGGGGTCAACAAGCATGTGGACAAGGGAGATATAATGGATATGGTGTACTTTAGATTTCCAGAAAGCTTTTGACAAAGTCCTTCACCAAAAATTCTTAAGTAAAGTTAGTTGTCCTGGGATAAGGGGGAAGGTCCTCTCATGGATTGATAACTGGTTAAAAGACCGGAAACAAAGGGTCAGTTTTCAGATTGGAGAGAGGTAACTACGGGTGTCCCCCAAGGCTACATCCTGGGTCTAATCCTCTTTAACCTATTAATAAATGATCTGGAGAAAGGGATAAACAGTGAGGTAGCAAAATTTGCAGACGATACTAAACTACTCAAGATAATAAAGACCAAAACAGATCGTGAAGAGCTTCTAAAGGAACTCACAAAATGTGGTGATTGGGCATCAAAATGGAAAATGAATTTTAATGTTGATAAAAGTGAAGTAATGCACATTAGAAAAATAATCCCAACTACACATACAAAATGATGACTAAGTTAGCTATAACCACTCAAAGAGGGATCTTGGAATCATTGTGAATAGTTCTCTAGAAACATCCACTCAATGGGCATTGGCAGTCAAAAAAGCAAACAGAATGTTTAGAAATCATTAATAATGAATAGGGAATAAAACAGAGAATATCTTATTGCCTCTATATAAATCCACAGTACTCCCACATTATAAATATTGCATACAGATGTGGCAGTCTCATCTCAAAAATACATATATTGGCATTGGAAAAGGTTCAGAAAAGGGCAACAAAAATTATTGTGTTTGGACCAGGTGCCATATGAAAACAGGTTAAAAAGACTAGGACTTTTCAGCTTAGAAAAGAGGAGATTTAGGGGGATGTGATAGAGATCTATAAAATCATGACAGGTATGGAGAAAGCAAATAAGGAAAAGTTATTTACTTGTTCCCATGATATAAGAACTAGGGGTCATCACATTAAATTAATAGGTAGCAGGTTTAAAACAAACAAAAGGAAGTTTTTCTTCACGCTGTGCAGTCAAGCTGTGGAACTCCATGACAGAGAATGTTATGAAGACATGCCTAGAGCAGGGGGCTGGACTTGTTGACCTTCTCAGGTCTTTTCCAGCTCTATGGTTCTATGGCTCTATGATTCTATGAAGACCAGGACTTTGACATGATTTAAGAAAGAAATAGATAAATGGAGATAAGGTTCATCGATACTTGTTAGCCAAAATGCGTAGGAATAGTGTCCATAGCCTCTGTTTGTCAAGAGCTGGAAATGGATGACAGGAGAGGGATCATTTGATGGTTACCTGTTTCTCTTCACTCTCTCTGGCATCTGGCATTGGCCACTTTGGAAGACAAGGTACTGGGCTAATCTGACCCATTCTGGTCATTCTTATGGTTCCTCTTCTTGTCCCAGATATTGGTCACATTGATATTCGTGTCTTCCACCCCCTTCCTTTAGGACGAGTAGAAGTATTTCAGATCAATATTCCAGCCACTTCCCCAGTGCTAATTAGAGGAGGAACCAGGCCTGCCCAGTACTTGGTCCTGACCCACGGACCCTTTAGATAACTGCCTCCTACTGAATCTCCTTCACTTTGCTCAATGCTGCTTAAATTCCCTGGGCCACTTCCTAATGGCTCCAGCATCACCTTCACTCTCTTCTCAGCGTATGAAGACAGCAAGACCCAGAAGCCAATCAGGAACTCCCTCTTGCTTGCCTGCTCTGTCTGTGAGACCCCTGCTCTAACTGCTTCTGTGGGTAATATTGTGAGCTCCCTCCATGGATGGAACTAGGAGTTCTATCTTACAACATAAAGTTTCCCTTATGGATGGATGTCCCTTGTCTCTGATATGTTGTTCAGCTCCACCACTTCTGTCAGGCTCTGGAAATGTGGCCCCGGCACTTGTGCTTTCAGTGCTTCTCTTGTTAGGGCTGCTCCTTTAAAGAAAAGTCCTGTAATGTGAAATGGAGATTTCACTACAGACCTTTCCTGTGTTCAGCTTGCTCTAGTGTGTTCTCCAAGGGTATGTCTAGACTACATGGCTCTGTTGACGGAGCCATGTAAACTAGTTTACCCGGCATAGTCAATGAAGTGGGGATTTAAATAATCCTCGCTTCATTAAAATAAACCTGGCTGGTGCACTGTGCTGACAATCAGCTGATCCGGCACAGCATGGCAGTCTAGACACGGATCTGTCGGCTACGGAAGCCTTTGCCGACTGATCCTGTAAACCTCGTTTCATGAGGCATCCCTTATAACCGATCCCTTATGCCTTATGAAATGAGGTTTACAGGATCAGTCGGCAAAGGCTTCCCCAGCCGACAGATCCGCGTCTAGACTGCCGCAGTGTGCCGGACCAACTGATTGTCGGCACAGCGCGCCAGCCATGTTTATTTTAATGAAGCGGGGATTATTTAAATCCCCGCATCATTGACTATGCCAAGTAAACTAGTTTACATGGCTCCGTTGATGGAGCCATGTAGTCTAGACATACCTCAAGGGACTACAGGCAGCAAGGAAATAGGCTGTTTTCTCAAGTCTCTTTCAACTGTATGGTTTTAGCTCCATGGAGCTGAAAGTAAAGTCTCCATAGATGGGATTTTTCATAAATAAAGGGAAGTGCAATGGAATAAGGTGCTGTTGCAGAGACATAAGCTCCCCTCCATATGTAGACACAGGAATTGACCCAGGGCCTGTACATAATTGTAGTATATTAATAGTAATGAAATAATACAATATAAATAAAATGTGTGTCTCTTGTGTTCATAATGCCTTATAAATAATTGGTCTTGCATTTTCTTAATTTTTTAGAAAATGTCATTAATTCTTAGAAGAAGCTTGGATAACAAAATACTCTGGTTTTTTTTAATTATTATTATTCTTTCTGTTGAACATCCTATTAAAGAGAGCATACCGAATAGTCTTGTTCCTTGTCACTTACACTTCCCTTTTGGATTCTTAAGATAGATAATGTTAGAAGCTGCCAAAGTCCACAAAATAAATGGTAAGAGGTACTTCTGGGGTATATCGTGGCTCTTCTGCTCCAAACATATTCTCTCCAGTGAATGTAGTTGTATAATTTTCTCTCTATTGATCTTTTTCATTACTTGGATTATTTTGATTGCACTAACGGTTATCCATATTCAGTCAAGGGCAGAAGTTGGCCTAGTTGGTTATATAAAACTTGCTAGCATTGTGGACAGAGAAACTGTCTTTGTGTGGTATTTATGTTAAGTAACTCTTTTGAAAGAGTTGATGAAGACAGAGAAATTTTCACTTCTCAATTTGTCTATATGGAATTTTCATTAATGTTTTTATGTGGTCTTTAATGTTTTGTGGTGCCATTATGGATTTTTTACTTTATCTAATAGCTATTACATTTTTGTGAGCCTAGTGCTTCTCTAAATGAAATTAATAGCAGAATTTCCATTGACTCAGGGTGCCTTTCTGCACAAGCCTGTATAAAGATAATTATTTGCAGAGCTCGGAGGTTCTGAATTTTCACGATATAAAGTTGTCAGTATTCAAATTGCAAGAACATTCAGATATAAAATTAAAAATAGGCTCTGGTATATGATCTACCATATTATTTTCAAAAAGGTGATAAATGAACACGTTACTGTCAGCAGTCTGTATTTAAAAAAAAACATTTACAATATTTTCAGTTTCACCTCCTGTTTCACACCAATATTCTAGTTTTTCTGACTTCCATGTGTTGGCACGTATAACATACTAGAAGGCTTACTCGGCATTGCCCAGGTCCTTCAGGGCAGGAGGTTGGGGATTTGGAGGGGATCAGGGCAGGAGGCTGGAATGTTAGGGGTGCAGGAGCCAGGATTGGGGTTTGAGGAGGGGGATCAAAGCAAGAAGTGGGGGGGGGGGGAGTTCAGGAGTCAGAGGAGGGGGGAGCTCCAGGGAGGGTGTAAAGGGCTCCAGGTGGGCGATGGAGGTGGCCTGGCCAAAGAGTGTGGAGAAAGCCACTCCCTGTGCCCAGGTGGGTAAGCTGGACAGGTGGCACTCTCCAGGGCTGGCCCAGGACAGTGGGAGCTGCGCAGTGGCTGACAGCTGCTCTCTGGGGCAGGCCAGGGTGGTGGGTGCTGCTGGCCAGTGACTGATAGCTAGGGTGCTTGCTACCCCCCTACCATGGTCCTTGTTATCCCTGTGCTTCCTGCTCTCCTCTCCCCTTCCCCACCTTCCCCCATGGTCATGGGTAAACATAACTGTTCCTTCTATCACAGCCCTCCCTTTCTGTTTGGTATGAAACAATCACACTCCACAAACATCCCATTATTCTGGCACAATCAAACCCTGATGTTGCTTTATGTTATGATTAGAGAAAGCTGCCAACCTAATTTGGTGGTCCTAGCTTTTACTCTTTAAGAAGAGTTCTTGAACAAATGGACAGACAGACATGCACATTTCTAAAATATATAGTAAGATAACCTCATAGTCAAAATAGTCAACTGAACCACTCCCTTTAAGGTTTTAAATGGCATGCTTGCACTGGGTGCAATATAAAAACAAGTTTTTAGTCTATATGCTGTGATCACCTCTGTATTTATGAAACTTGGAATGCCCAATAAATTGCTTGATGAATGTTTGGTAAATTAGGTTGTCTGATAAGGGTCAAATGGTTTCTTCAGCATTAGTCCAAGACGCAATTATTCTTTTGTGGGGGAAAACCTAATGGAGGGGACTAAACAGAGTATATTTTCCTGAAGGTCATTTCTCTTGCGTCCTTCTGTTGTGTGTGGTGTTTGCTTGCTTCTCTAATCTTCTCTTGTTATATAACCTGAAGGACCATCTCTTACGTTACCTAAGTCTCCTGGCCTCTTTACCTCAAATAATCCATCTCACTCCCCGGCAGTGCAGATTGACTGGAACTGTGCACTCTGGGCCCTCTCAACCAGAAGTTGCCCCAGGAACTGTAACAGTGATGTTGGTAGTGGGAACAGATGATGAATATAGCCTGAGTCTGTATGGCTTTTCCTGGCTCATTCTTGAGGCCAGTAGGGTTGTTGTATTCCCACTCTATACCCTGACTACTTGCTTCCTGACCATTCTGTGAGTGCCCTTTTCTGTGGAGCTGCCTCCTTGGGCCTGGCTAGGAGTTGGAAATAGTACTGTTCTGACCTCTTTTTCTGCAGAGGTGCAGATCCAGTCTGTGTATGGATCATGAGGCCCATATAACTGCCTTTCTTGAAGCTCTTCTGTTTGTCTTTGGTATTGTAGTGATTAGGTTTTTTTTGCATCACAAAATACATTAAGCCAAACAGATGCCCGATGGCCATGGAGTGATAAGAAGGATGAATCTAAGCCATTTCATATAACTTTGCAAAATTAGGAGAAGGGAGTTTCTTTTTGCCTTTCTGGGTATGCAGAGCACCTTGGGTTTTTAGAAATTCTAGGCTGAGGTTTTTCAAAGGTCACAGCATTGGTTAGAAAAATAAATTAAAACAACTACACTATACTCAGAGTTGTGATGCGTGCTTGACAGTAGCTAGTACACAATTATCTCAGAAAATTTTAGCAACATAATTCTATACATAAAATGCAGAAGAATAACCTTGAACGGAAGGGAAAGAAAACATGAGGAAATGATTGTATGTAGGCATTTATGCCAGACTCATCACCATAGTACAGGTGCATCTAGGAATGATGGGCTTAAAAACTGAGAGAGTTTGAACCCAATGTAGAATTCTTTGTGTATCAGCAGTAGGAAAGGAAGACTGGATTGAGAGACAACAAATGGAGAAATTGAAGACCAGGGGGATTAAATCACTTACTGAGGTCACGTAGCAAGTCAGCGTCAGAATCAAGACTCTTGGCTCATAAAAATGCCTGATTCACTAGACCAAGTTTGCCTATGTTGGATGTGGATTTGTTTCCTGATGTGGGTGTTCATTATTTAATCTTTCTGAGATATCATTTCTATATCTAGAAAATGGGAACTCTTTATGTATCATAAATGTGTAGTGAGGAGTAATGGAATCAATGTTGCCCATCTGTAACTCCACTAACTTTTATGGAATTTATTCCTTATTTACACTGTTGTGAAAGGAGATACAGATCCTTTTTCCACAGTGAATAATATTGGGGGCAGTGCCCACTACTCACTACGCTTGCCAACCCCCCTCTCTGGGGTAGGTAGCCCCAGGTCTTCCCTAGCCACTGGTGGGGGCCAGGCTGAAGCGTGGCAGCCCTAACCTGCCACAGCTCTCCCCGCTTTGGCTGCTGGGGGAGGACTTAGGCTGGTCCAGATCGCTCCTTGCTGGGTGAGGAGTTGGGCTAGACTGAGGCCATGGCTGGCCCGGCTCTCCCAACTCTGGCTGGGCTGGGGGGAGGGTGGTTGGAGGACATTTGCAAAATACTACATGGGCATCATTCCATATCTTTACCGAGCAATATGCTCTCAAACAGCAGTCTGCAGAAAATACTTAGTTCAGATTGTCGGTGCTACCCACTGCTGCCAGTGTGATTACAAAGCATTTCCCCTCCACTGTGATGTACTGCTCTATAGTCACCTAAAATGGAGTACCCTCTGGGATTACATCTGGAAGAAGAGGAGCTTTACTTACTCTGTACAGTACAGTAACTGAAGCTCTTTGAGATAGGAACATAAGAACATCCATATTGGGTCATACCAAAGGTCCATCTATCCCAGAGTCCTGCCTTCCAACAGTAGCCAAGGCTAGATGCTCCTGAGGGAGTAAACAGATCAGATAATCAAGTGACCCCTCTCCTGTAATCCAATTGCAACCTCTGACAAACAGAAGCTAGGGATATCATTTCTACCCATCCTGGCTAACAGCCACTGATGGATCTAACTTCCATGAATTTATCTAGTTCTTTCTTGAATCTTGTTAATGTCCTGGTCTTCACAACATCCTTTGGCAAGGAGTTCCACAGGTTGACTGTGTGCTGCATGAAGAAAAACTTCCTTATGTTTATTTTAAACCTGCTGCCTATTAATTTAATTTGGTGCCCCCTAGTTCTTAAGATATGGGAACAAGTAAATAACTTGTCATTATTCACTTTCTCCATACCTGTCATTATTTTATAGACCTCCATCATATTCCCCCTTACTTCCCTCTTTTCTAAGCTGAAAAGTCCCAGTCTTTTTAACCTATTTTCATGTGGCAACCATTCCAAACTCCTAATCATTTTTGTTGCCTTTTTCTGAATTTTTTCCAATGCCAATATATCTGTTTTTGAGATGAGGTGACCACATCTGTGTATAGTATTCATGGATTTATATAGAGGCAATAAGATATTCTCTATCTTATTCTCTTTCCATTTGCTAATGACTTCTAACGTTGTTTGCTTTTTTGACTGCTGCTGCACACTGAGTGAATGTTTTCAGAGAATATTCATAAGGACTTCAAGATCTTTCTCTTGAATGGTTATAGCTAAATTACTCCCCATCATTTTATACATCTAGCTAGGGTTATTTTTTCCCAATGTGCATTACTTTGCATTTATCAACATTGAAATTCATTTGACATTTTGTTGTCACTTAGTTTTGTGAGAAATTTCTGAAACTCTTCAGAGTCTGCTTTGGACTTAACTATCTTGAGCAATTTAGTATCATCTACAAATTTTTCCACCTCAGGGTATGTCTACACTACCCCGCTAGTTCGAACTAGCGGGGTAATGTAGGCATACCGCACTTGAAAATGAAGCCCGAGATTTGAATTTCCCGGGCTTCATTTGCATAAACTGGGCGCCGCCATTTTTAAATCCCTGCTCGTTCGAACCCCGTGCCGCGCAGCTACAGGTGGCACGAACTAGGTAGTTTGGACTAGGCTTCCTAGTCCGAACTACCGTTACTCCTCATTCCACGAGGAGTAACGGTAGTTTGGACTAGGAAGCCTAATCCGAACTACCTAGTTCGTGCCGCGTGTAGCCGCGTGGCACGGGGTTCGAACGAGCAGGGATTTAAAAATGGCGGCGCCCAGTTTATGCAAATGAAGCCCGGGAAATTCAAATCCTGGGCTTCATTTGCAAGTGCGGTATGCCTACATTACCCTCCTAGTTCGAACTAGGAGGGTAGTGTAGACATACCCTCACTGTTTACCCCTTTCTCCAGATCATTTACAAATAGGTTGAATAGGATAGGTCACAGTGCAGACCCTTCGGGACACCACTAATTAGGTCTCTCCATTCTGAAAACTGACCATTTATTCCTAACCTTGGTTTCCTGTCTTTTAACCAGTTATCAATCCATGAAAGTACCTTCCCTCTTATCTTATGACAACTTACTTTACTTAAGAGCCTTTTGTGAGGGATCTTGTCAAAGACTTGCTGGAAATAGCAGTGCACTGTATCCACTGGATTCCCCTTGTCCACAGGCTTGTCAACCGCCTCAGAGCACTTTAGTATTTTGAAATGGTTGTCCCTGTAACTGCTCCACTATTCTGCCACCTCCTCTGTACTTCAGAGTTCTCATTTGGTCCCCTGGGTTAGAGAAGGAACTAGAGGACCGTTGGCTGCACATGCTAGGCAATTACTCAGAGCAGGGAGAAGGCTGCTGCTCATAGGTGGCCATCTGCACTCCTACTGCAGATCTTCAATTCAAAGCACAGAGTACCAAAGTGCTTTGGTACTGAAAGTGGTCCACCTATGGGAACAACCATCTAGAAAAACTTCAGTTACTGTACCAGGTAAGTAATCCTCTCATTTTGCAAAATTTTTTACATTTTTTGAAATGATAATGTTTTCAGCTGAACTCCCAAAATATTTTTATTGACAATTATAATAATTTTTCCCCAAAGATAAGTATTCCGATTTGGAAATGCTACTCCTTTCCCTCCTGGAGCCTCAGACTCACCTTGTCTTCTATAGGCAGTGGGGATGTTAAAATGCAGGTGGGAGCCCATGCTCTCAAAAGCCTGCTCCCTGTGCATACCAGCTCCTCTCCTCCCCCCCCCCATGCTGCTGTTTCTGCAGCATGGGGGGAGAGGGAGGAGATCTGCATGCAACTGTGAAAGTTAACCATATGTGGGTACACATTCATATCCTTAAGAGGCAACATCTCCTTTATATATGTTCCATATACAGGGATGAACCTCTTCTCCTTTGCGTGATGGGAGACCATGGAGCAGCATGAGAGATGGGAGTCAAATTAGGGATGTCAGAAGATTCCCCACTACTCTAGCTCTTTACAGTGTGTGTATGCACAGGGAAGCTGCAACAGCCTATTCTACAAAGTGCTGAGCACCCATAATGATCTCAGAGAAGATGCTTCCTTGCAGGAGCAGGACTTAATTTCCTTTCATCTGTAAAATTGTAAGATCAGCCCTTGGGTTGCTTCTGATAATTGGAATGATCTGCATGTTGTAGGGGTTTAATTATATTAACATTATGTGGAAATGTTGATTTTCATTCTTAGGTACAGCAATAATCAGGAACATCTGTAAATTGGAAGAAATGATGATTATATCACTGGGGAGGTCTGGCTGAAGAGCTATTCTTTTGCAGGCATAACCCAATTAATATAAACAAAACTTACACACTGCAGCACAGAAATCATTTGCCTTGAAAAACAGCATTCCCCATTTGTTTTCAGCATGGCCAGCTGGGAACTTTTAAAAAGTAACAGCCTGGCAGGTAGGTTTTAATTCCTGTTGCAAATGTGCTTGCTGTAGATTACCTCCCTACCCTGTAATTTTACTATCACTGTATTAAAAACTCATTTAATTTAAACTTTTAATAATTGTATTAAAATGATGTTAATAATCCACATTTGGGAGAAGGAAAATAGGAATAGAAAATGTTACTGTGAAGTTTTATAAACAAAAACTGTCAAACAAAAAAAAAAACAACTATGATTACAGAAATCATCAATATAGTAGTGACCAAATTCCATTTAAAATTCAATGACCTATAGTACACCAATTCCTAAGGAGCTCATTACTGATATTGGAACATTCTTAATCATTCAGTGATGCATAACTAATGAAAAGTAATAAATTCTGAGATTGAAAACATTACTGTAGGTTCATATGTTCCAATGTGTCTCCACAATTTGGTTTATTTTAGATATCCATGTTTAAAACTGCATAATTGCTAAGAATTCTATGTTGTTCTAGCTAATCTATCTATATACACCCTGCAATGCCAGTATTGTTTCTCCATCCTAGGTGAAATCTCACAATAAACTGTTGCTCACCGGTATCTGAAAATATAACTCAGAGACCACTAAATTGAAAAAGGACAAATCTTTTAACTCACTTGTAAAACCATGAACTAACAGAGTTTTCTAGAGCGAGAGAAAGAGAGACAATACCATGCCAAAGAAATATATTTATTCAGTATTTCTTTCCTTTCCTTTTTATTGTGGGTGCTGGTATGTGTTCTAATAAGGATTCTCTCCCTATTAGCCTAATCCTGCAGTGAGATAATTCTGTATTTCACATTATAGTCATATTCTTATTTGCTGTGAAAACTATTGTGCTGTCATAAATACAGCTTGATGGCTGGTTGGGTAGATTTTGCTGAAGTAACAACATTTCAGTGAGAGGGAAAAAAATAATGAAAAAGTTAATTAAAAATTGTTTTGGTTTCCCAGCCAGCTCTACTTCTTGAACAAATAAGAGAAGAAACTGAGTGTGAGGTATGGAACCACAAGAATAAAGGTGGTTTAAAAAAAAAGAATGAAAAGCATCAGAAAGATGCAAATTTCAGTTTTGAATTAGGTATATTTGAAAGGTTTTCAGAATATTTTCTTTTTATCTGGAATTTAACTGTTAACACCCAAAATAAGTATTATATTCAAAATATAATTGGCAAACTCAATATAAGGCTCAGTCCTGCAAAGCCTTACTCACACACGTAATGCTTTGGAGGCAAAAAGCATTTTTTGTTGTGTTTTTGTTATAGTACCTAGCAGAATGGGCTACAATCTTTGGGTACGTCTAGACTACAGGGTTTTGTCGACAGAAGTTTTGTCGACAGATACTGTCGACAAAGCTTCTGTCGACAAAGAGCGTCTAGACTACATCCAGTTCTGTCGACAAAGCAAGCTGCTTTGTCGACAAAACCCTGTAGTCTAGATACAACCCTACATGCAACAACACCTTCTGTCGACAGAACTCTGTCGACAGAAGGCGTTATGCCTCGTAAAATGAGGTTTACCAGCGTCGACAAAACTGCTGAGTTCTGTCGACGTTATGTCGACAGAACTCAGCGGTAGTGTAGACGCAGGTATAGTTTTGTCAACAAAAGTCCACTTTTGTCGACAAAACTCTGTAGTCTAGACACACCCTTTGACTGGTGAGCCTAGATATTCTTGCAATACAAATAATATTTGTAATAAAATATTCATCATCTGAGTATTAAACAAGACTGACTGAGAGAGAATCACTCACATGAATAAGGATTGTAGGATCAGGCCCCCAAATCAATGGCATTAAAATATCTCACTGTAAATCTACCCTTTCCAATTTATCTGCCTTTATAAAAAGTTTTTCCTATTCAGAAAACTAAATTGCTCAGTTGAACGGTAACAACTAGTATGTATAGTACCATTATGTTTCAACAATACAAGGAAAAGCTTTTATCTTTGTGTATGTAAGACAATATTATGCTGAAAAGCAGTGAAGATAGTGTCAAAGAACTAGGAAAAACGGAAAGGTGATGTCTGAGTCAGATAGTCTTTTATAATAGCATCTTTAATCACATTATGCATCTCCAAGGAGTCACAAAAGAAAATTGCAATATAGTATAAATTTCCATTTCAGACAAGTGATGATGAAGTACTTTACTGGCTGCCAGATTGGAGCACCTGTTTAAACTGAAAGGGCACCATATAATTTGCGGAGTGTGAGTAAGAGGAAAGGTGGTGTCACAGGAAAAATGCTGGGAAGGGAGGAAAGGTTATACGTTAATTTGCAGATCTCTCAATTCCCCTGTCATGGGGATTATGGATGTCATAAAATTGATGTTTGATCTATGAGGAAGACTACAAGTTACCTCACTACTACCACAGCCCAGGCAACAGCTACATGGAGTCATTCTAACTGCAGTCCTATGGCTCTTGGAAGGACCACTGCCATGAAGAATGAAAGTGAAGAAAGTAGACAAGAAATTACACTGACACGTGAGGAGGAGTGTTAGAAATGCCAGCTTCTCAATTTTGTACCAGCCACATCACAAACTCAGTCACCACAACTTTACGATTGGAACTCATTGATATGGTCGTATCAACCTATCACCATCCTTTGCTTTGCAATATGACATTTCATGTTCCTTAGTTTCTCCATATGTTAAATGGGGATAACAGTCAGACTGCTTAAATAAGGGTTTGCCAACTAGTTAATTAGGACCTGACTTGCAGAAGTGCTGAGCATCCACTGCAGCCAGTGGTTTCAATTTTCCTTTGGGTGCTCAGCATCTCTGCAAATCAGACTCCTTATGAAGTAAAGTTTGTGTGTGTGCTCCTGCATGTGCTGAGGGGCACATGTGCCAAAGTCCTAGAATGCACACCCAACACTACAGTGAGGTCAGCCGAAGGAAAGGCAATACCAGGCTAGATGGGGGGATATGCTGATTCTTCTCTCTGTGAGCCTCTACTGTGGCCTAGGGGATAGGGCGCTCGCCTGGGGAGGACAGGGTCATAGAATCATAGAATAATAGGACTGGAAGGGACCTCGAGAGGTCATCGAGTCCAGCCCCCCGCCCTCAAGGCAGGACCAAGCTCCGTCTACACCATCCCTGACAGATGTCTATCTAACCTGTTCTTAAATATCTCCAGAGAGGGAGATTCCACCACCTCCCTTGGCAATTTATTCCAATATTTGACCACCCTGACAGTTAGGAATTTTTTCCTAATGTCCAATCTAAACCTCCCTTCTGCACTTTAAGCCCATTACTCCTTGTCCTGTCCTCAGAAACCAAGAGGAACAAATTTTCTCCTTCCTCCTTGTGACACCCTTTTAGATATTTGAAAACCGCTATCATGTCCCCCCTTAATCTTCTTTTTTCCAAACTAAACAAGCCCAGTTCATGAAGCCTGGCTTCATAGGTCATGTTCTCTAAACCTTTAATCATTCTTGTCGCTTGTCACATTACCGAAATGGAGGGAAGCAGCCAGATCGCTGCTGCACCCCTAGGTGGGGGTGTTGGCCCCAGAAATTGGTATGAAAGGGAGCCATGTGGGGTATTGAATGGGAGCTTGTTGTTTTCTGATCCTGTGTACACTGTTTATGTGAGTATATAATGTCTGTGTGTGTGTAGATCTGTAATCTGTGTGGAAGCTGAATATTTCTCTGAATTTGGTTAAGCATTGCTATGGACAGGCTGAGTAGTGAAGCCCTGTGGAACAATGGCACTTGATGGCCCAAAGACACACCTAAAGCATGAGGGCGGACATCTAAGAGCAGCCAGCAGAGAGAGGCTGAGGATCAGGTGACCTGCTGCATACCAGAAGAGGCCAGGAAGGGGGTATAAAGAGGCCATGTGGTCGATGCCATTTTGTTCTCAGCTCAGCACTTCATCCCAGAGGCAGCACTGCAGGGATTGAAGAGCCCGGAAGACCTGTGAACCCATCCTGATCGTAGGATGTGCAATAAGAACTTTTAAACCAGCAGCTGCAACATCTCTGCTAGAGCCTGCATCGAGGACTGTGAGATTCGGTGCATGTAACGTACTGTACTTTAATAACCTTACTCTCATGCTTTTCTTTCTTGTAATAATAAACCTTTAGATATAGATTCTAAAGGATTGACCCAGCGTGATTTGTGGGTAAGGTCCAGAGGGTAAATTGACCAGGGATCTGTGGCTGGTTTCTTGGAACCAGACAGGACTTGTTCGGGGTAGGTGGGATTGGGTGTTAGGACCCCCCACCTGTGTATGAGGCCCGGGGCCATCTGGTGCACGGATATTGCTGGGGTGTCAGAGGAGTTTTGCTCGTGAGGCTTCAGGCAGGCTGCTGAAGCGCTCTGTGGGACTGGTTTGTGGCCTGTGTGGAGAGGTCACCAGTCGGGGGCTGTAAGGGGCCCCGGATTTGAGCAATTCGCCCTGAGCGGACACCCTCAGCTGTGCCCAGACACGGCCCGGTCCGTCACATCGCTCTTCTCTGTACCCTTTCCAATTTCTCCACATCTTTCTTGAAATGTGGCGCCCAGAACTGGACGCAGTACTCCAGCTGAGGCCTAACTAGTGCAGAGTAGAGTGGCAGAATGACTTCACGAGTTTTGCTTACAACACACCTGTTGATACAACCTAGAATCATATTTGGTTTTTTTGCAACAGCATCACACTGTTGACTCATATTCAACTTGTGGTCCACTATGACCCCTAGATCCCTTTCCGCCATGCTCCTTCCTAGACAGTCGCTTCCCATCTTGTATGTATTTGTTCCTTCCTAAGTGGAGCACTTTGCATTCCTCTTTATTAAACCTCATCCTGTTTACCTCTGACCATTTTTCTAACTTGCTAAGGTCATTTTGAATTATGTCCCTATCCTCCAAAGAAGTTGCAACCCCACCCAGTTTGGTATCATCTGCAAACTTAATAAGCGTACTCTCTATCCCAATATCTACATCATTGATGAAGATATTGAACAGTATGGGTCCCAAAACAGACCCTTGAGGAACTCCACTTGTTATCCCTTTCCAGCAGGATGTAGAACCGTTAACAACAACTCTCTGACTATGGTTATCCAGCCAATTATGCACCCACCTTATCGTGGCCCTATCTAAGTTATATTTGCCTAGTTTATCAATAAGAATATCATGCGAGACCGTCTCAAATGCCTTACTAAAGTCTAGGTCGTGGGTTCGAGTCAGAAACACTATCGACAAAAACACAAAGCAATTGGACTTACTTGGTAGAAAGGTCTATACCTCCGCGACCCTCATGCTCCGTATAGCGAACTACAAAGCACACCTTTCCAACCACATTTTTGACAATTTTACAAAACTTACAGCCCTACTAGATCATCTGCTAGAAGCAAAGTGGCCCATACTTAAATCTGTGGCCCAAGAAGGCTACTCATCAGCCAGAACCGCCCTACAGATAGCCATGGATCCAGCACCACAGCCGTAGTGATGCGATGAGCATCATACCTCCAATCTGCCGCAGTCCCCAAGGAACTGCAGACTAAAGTCGAGGATTTGCCCTTCGACAGAGATAAGTTGTTTTCCAAAAAAACTGACGGTATACTACACTCCTCCAAAGACTCTTGGACAATGCTATGGATGCTGGGGATGTATACCCCTCCCTAGAGGCGCCGGCGGTAACCTCCATACCAGAGATGTTATGACTATCCTTATGTCCAACAATAATGGCAGAATCAGCAGAGGACCCTAGATCACCAACAGAATAGACAAAGACCACAGAGGCGTTGAAACCAGGGGAATTGCAATCAGCCCCCAATGAATAACAGCAGGTTTGATGCCTCGGTCGAGGGTATGCAGATGAATGCAGATGCCGGTATAAGTCACCACGGTCAGCAGTACCATCACCGCCTGAGGCCCTTTTACCACCAATGGGCCTCAATTACCACAGACAGATGGGTGTTAGAAATAATCCAATCAGGATACTCCATACCCTTCATCGCCATTGCCCCCACTTCTTCCCCTCCCCCGACCCTGTTCAGGGACCCATCTCACAAAATCCTACTACGCACTGATGTTGATCACCTCCTCTCCATTGGTGCAATAGAACCAGTCCCAGCACAGTTCATAGGCAGGGGATTCTACTCCCATTATTTCCTCACTCAGAAGAAGTCAGGCAGATAGCGACCGATATTAGACCCATGGAACTTCAACAAGTTCTTGCGGAAACAATATTTCAAAATGGAGACCCTTGCTTTGCTAATACCTGCATTGGACCAACACGACTGGTTTGTGGCCCTCGACCTCCAGGATGTGTATTTTCACCTAACAGTCCACACTGCGCACAGACTATTTTTATGATTCATAGTCGGAACAAGCCATTTTCAATACAGAGTCCTTCTCTTTGGCCTTTCCGCCACCCCCAGGGTATTCTCAAAAATCCTCTCGGTCATAGTGGCACATCTCCGTTGGCAAAGGGTTATCATATTCCCCTATTTCAACGATTGCCCCCTGAAAGTTCGTTCTCATTCCAATGTTCTTGACATGTTCAAAGTCACCATATGAACCTTTCGTGCCCTCTGACTTCTCATAAACAACCAAAAGTCCATTTTTCAACTGACTCAGCAGTTAGAATTCATTGGCGCACATCTAGATGCCACCACGGCAAGAGCATACTTACCTGTTCAGAGATTCCAGGCCATCCAGGACCTCATAGCAGTTGTTCG
The DNA here is from genome assembly GCF_052426305.1 of Pelodiscus sinensis. Classification (NCBI taxonomy): domain Eukaryota; kingdom Metazoa; phylum Chordata; order Testudines; family Trionychidae; genus Pelodiscus; species Pelodiscus sinensis. The sequence continues at coordinate 94,549,613 of NC_143053.1, forward strand.
AGGCAGTCCATCTATCCATATGCTTACCACCCTAAAACTCATGGGCCACATGGTGGCCACAACTTATGTCATCCACTATGCAAGATTACACCTTCACAGCCTTCAGTATTAGTTAATGACCGTATACAATCACATGAAACATGACCTTCACAGGTCAGTAACCATTCTACTTTCTGTTATCCAATCACTCCAGTGGTGGATGAACCATGCGAACCTTCTTACCGGGGTGCCTTTTCATGCACAACCATCTCGTCACATATCGACGGACACCTCCCTTCTGGGCTGGGGAGCACAAATGGGTGACATTTCAATCCAAGGCAGCTGGTCACATTCCGAGACACAGCTCCATATAAATCTCTTGGAGCTTTGCACAATCTTCAACACGTCTTTCCTGAATCACATCCACAACACCACTGTGAGGATCCTCACAATGTCGCCTCAATGTATTACGTGAACCGCCAAGGTGGAGCTCACTCCCGCTCCCTCTGCATGGAAGCGATTCACTTTTGGAATGGGTGGATTCACCACGGCATAACACCGGTGGCCTCTTACTTACTTGGGGTCACCAACATCCAAGCAGACTTCCTCAGCAGAAATTTTGTACCGGAGCACGAGTAGGAACTACATGCCGGAGTGCTCCATATTCTCTTTCAATGGTGGGGCACTCTCCTAATAGATCTTTTCACTACACATCAGAATACCAAATGTCAGAAGTAGTGCTCCAGAGCCAGACTTGGTCCGGGCTTCCTCGGCGATGCTTTCCTCCTCAACTGGAGTAGACCTCTCCACTATGCATTCCCACCTACAGTCCTCATTCCCAAAGTCCTTCAGAAAATAAGAACCGATGGCACTACAGTCATATTAATTGCACCAGCATGGGCTCAGTAACATTGGTTCCCCTTCCTATGGCGCATGTCACCTTGCAGCCCATTTCCGTCTCACACAGAATCAAGGGACACTATGGCATCCCGCATATACATACCTTATGACTCATGGCATGGCTCCTAGTTGGTTGAATCCTGCCGAATCTCTCTGCTCTACTCAGGTCCAAAACGTACTCACCCACAGTAGACGGCAGACAATGAGGAAGGCTTACCTCTCAAAATGGCACAGATTTGCCTCCTAGTGTACCATCCAGCAACTGTTCCTGTACTCTGCTCTACTTTGAGTCCTTGATTACCTCTTGCACCTAAAAGACACAGGCCTAGCATTAACATCAGTTAGAGTTCATCTAGTGGCAGTTTCGGCCTTTTGAAGGGACCTCCCTCTTCGCCCACCTGACTACCAAGAGATTCATGAAAAATCTATCGAACATAAGTCCTCTTTGTAAACCTGTTCCACCAGCATGGAACTTGGACACTGTTTTGAGTGCCTTAACCATGCCTCCATTTGAACCATTAGCTACCATACCTTTACGTACCTTAATCATGAAACTTGCCTTTCTCCTCATAATTACATCAACACGCAGAGTTAGAAAGCTATCAGCACTTTGTCGTTTAACAAAGACGGAGTAGTTCTAAGATCTCACCCAGCATTTATACCAAAAGTTTCTTCGTCCTTCCATATTAACAGATCCATCATTTTACCATCTTTCTACCCTAAGCCTCACTCTTCACCACATGAAATGTCCCTCCACACACTGGACATTCATAGAACTCTTGCCTTTTATATAGACTGTACAAAATGTCTTGAAGACTGACTAGCTAATAGTCTCTCTAGCCGACAGAACAAAGGGACAATCGTTATCTTCCCAGCTTATTTCTAAACTTATAACCATATGTATAACATGGTCTTATGCATCAATGGGGTTGCCAGTCCTAACACAACCCTGAGCACATTCCACATGAGCTGTAGCAGCATCAACAGCCTTTCTTAAAGGCGTTCCTCTAAAAGACATTTGCAGAGTAGTCGCATGGTCTTCCCACGACACCTTTGTTCAACACTACGCTATCCAACAAAAGTGGCTCTCAGATGCTGCATTGGCATCAGCGGTGCTCTCATCAGCAGACAAACAGGGACTCCATATCCCACCTTCCAACTCATGATGGCACTGCTGCTTAGTCACCTATGGTGGAGCAACCACGGGGACTCCACTCGAAGAAGAAAGCGAAGTTACTCACCTTTGTGCAGTAATTGTTGTTCTTCGACATGGCCCCCATGGGTGCTCCACTACCCATCCTCCTCCCCTCTTCGGAATCTGTCTTGTTCCTTTTGTTTCCTATTAAGAGATTCCGAGGCAGTCTCGAGGAACCAGCAGGGGCCAGATCATGCAAGCACAGAAAAAAGTGTGAACGCCGCAGGCCGCCGCCTCACGTGTGCAGTCTGGCCAAGTACTGCTATGCAAAAGTCTCCATTCTGCGGCACTGGGGCAAGCCCAGAACCTATGGTGGAGCACCCATGGGGACTATCTCGAAGAATGACAGTTACTGCACGAAGTTTAAAAAAAGGTCATTGCTAACTTTGCAATTTGTTCAAGTTTTAATTTTGTGCGAGTTATCTTGTTTCCTATATATTGTATCTCCTATATATTTGTTATTGGGATAATCGAGAGTGGTTTTGGAAAGTGAGATAAGATCACATTTGCCAAAAAATACACTTTAGTGCTTCAACAATTTACACAGACAATGTTTTACTTGCTGGAATATGTTGTTCAATTACCACTGCATGCCCCATGGCACTAACACTGTGTTAGATACTAGTGACTAATTTCCTATTAAAGTTATACATCCAAACTCTGTAATTCCTGGAATGAAACAAGGTTACCAAGTCTGCCCTCAGATATCCTTGGGCTTTGATCTCATCAGATTTCATAAAATCAGGAAACCTGATTATACCCCCCAAAGAAAAATCTAAACCTGCTGCAAGAAATGGGTTTTGAGTCAGCAAGAACACAAGGTTCAGTCATTTTGTTAATGCGTATTGTGCTGCAGAAAGAGCATCTTCTCTTTTATTTTGAAATGTAAACCCTGAGATTTTCACTGCTTATTGTCTTAAAATTTTACATAACCGTTAAAGCAAGAATAAGGATAGTAACCATGACGTATGTAACATGCTGATGGGAATACTCAGAAGTGAGAGCCATTATGTTACTAAGGGTATGTCTACACTGCAAAATTTTGGCCACAAAATTAATGTTGACATGCAGAAGTCACCAAAATAAGTAGTCAATGCATGTTTATGCTGGCTCCCTCATTCGATAGATTGTGGCCACATTTTCGTCTCCTTTGTTGACAGATTGAGCAATGCACTGTGGGTTAGCATGTTAAATATCAGTTAATTGAATAGTCAATTAACCTCATTAATTCTTATTGTTTACTTGACTATTCTATAGTACCCAGGGGTGGGGCCAGCAGCCAGTGTGCTCCAGCCCCTCTCCCAAGGGGCTCCCTGCCACTTTAGGCTGCCACCTCCATATCAGAGGCAGTAGCATCCGGTGCCAGGCGGGAGCTTCTCCACAATGGGAACCAGTTTAAAAACCAGCTCCCCTCGCGGACCAGCTGCCTGTTGCCCCGCATTGCTGCCTCTGATACAGGCAGTGCAGAGTGGCAGCAGCCTCTGTCTAGGGGAGGTCTGAGCTCCCGGACCTGTCAAGAGTTGGGACTGAGCTGTGCTGCCTGCCCACCCGATTCCTAATATACTTTAAATTCAGAGCCACAGCAGGGTTAGATCCTGAACCCATCACAAGCCAGAACTGTGTTCTTCTTGATGATTAACATACACGATTAATCATGGGAGATGTATTCCAGGTGTAAAATCATGGGAGATGTATTCCCCTAGAGGAAAATTGGGGGTCTGTAAGATGCCAAACTATAGCTTACATGATGTACCATGGTGGCATTTCTAAATCCTTTGGTTTTATTGTCAGCTGATATATTCTGGTTTTTATTAGGTAGCAAAAAGTAATATTGATTTTTTTTGCTATGTTTATCGCTCTGTTTGTTTCTGCTTGACTTAAATTTAGGAGTAAGGTTTTTATATCAAATAAGAATTATTGACTAGAGGCTTGGTTCTGCAGATATGGAAACAAGTTACTTTAAACCAGTGGGACTACTCTTGGAAATCAGGTTTCCTCTCTGGAAGTGTTTACAGGGTCATGCCTTCAAAGAGAAAATTTGGAAGCCCACTGTATAGCTGGAGAAAATAATATAAATCTGGAAGAAAGGAAGAGAGGGGGGTGGGGATAGGTATGGAGACAAGTAGAATGAAATCTGTCTCTCTAACCTCCCCCAATCCATAATTGTTCTTTTTTCCCTGTGTTGCTTTTTTCTTTATTAATCTTCCTATTCCTCCTGAAAAAAGAGGAATTTTCCCCCCCTTTCCAAATAACATGAGAAATTAGAGAACAGAAGTTAAACCACTGGCAGTTCTTCTTTTTAAAGAAGTTTCATTTCATTTAGTCAAATATTAAGTGTAATTGATAGTTAAATTTAAAAAATGATGGCTAGACACTTTGAACACAGTTTATGCATAAACAGGCATAGCAACAGGTATTACTCCAGTGTTTAGAATGTCCGTTTGGAGTGTATAGCCTCTGAAGTATGTATAAGCACTATGGTGTTCAAAGAAAAAAGATTTAAACAGCGGTGTGCATTTGAAATAACTGGCTCTGTGTGTGTGTGTGTGTGTGTGTGCGCGTGCGTCAGTGTGCACAAACACAGTGGGTGAGGACTTCATCGAAACTTAAAAAAACGGACAAAAAACAAACAAAAAACCCCAACCCTTCGTTCACACACTATCGCAGTGTGTAAACAACCAACTAGAAGACTGATAGACCACGTAATTTTAATGGTGCCTGTGCCATTAAATCAGAAACACCTGCAAGCAAGTGGCCTCTTCCAAAGTAGAATCAGTTAGAAATTTTTTCTAAAGCCATTCTCACTTGCTTCAAAAGAAAGGTGAAACACCTATTCCAATGAATTTGTGTTGGCTTGCCGACATTTTTCGTACAGATCAGGATAGACTTGGTTGGTATTCAGAACTCTCTAAATATTACCAGTTTATTTTATAAGAAAAGCATTAGTCTTTTTCAAAAGTTCTTCTCCTATGTCTTTAATTTAAATAATCTCAATTGTCTACCAAAAAAACCTCAGGTCAAAATTAGCCGTGCTATGTCTCCATTGACTTTTGTCACTTAATTTGTCCCAACTATGGATCTGTATAGTTGAAAAAAACATATTAGTTTCACTCTGATTTATTTGCAACTTCTATCAAAAATTACAAATTACTTAGCCCCTACATGTATGTTTGTGGAATTTAATTTAAGGGAACTGTGTCACAAAGCATGTGTATTTTTCACTTTTAACAATGAGCTTTTTTTATATGCTGAGTCAAATATAGTGCTTAAAGCTGTGTAGTTGCAAGTCATTTTTATATATTTCTCAATGTTTTTCTTCTGATCATGCTTAGTTCTCTAAAAGCTTTTCTTGCTAGTATTTGAATGTTTGCTGAGTGGTAAATAATTCATTCCTACTTAATCATGACTGTTCTGAATGTTAATTATAATACAGTAATTTCATATTGGTAGTTATACTGATTAAACTGTAAGAAAATATGTAATTAAAACTCCCTTATGGTATCCAGTTGAAAGTCAAACATTCTGCAATTAAATCATCCCCCCTCCCAAAAAATCCCAATTATACATAGTTTGTATATAATGGTAAATACAAGGTTATGTATGCATCTCAGTTTTTTGAGAAGAACATAGCTAGTCAGATATAAGCAATATCTCGCAAATGCATATACTTCTTTAGTCTCGGAGTAATATTCGACCCTATTTAGAAGGACAGCATATCTGTGTCATTTTCTTTTAGATAATTATTTTAACAGCAACGTACATAACTAGAAGGTTAACAGTATTTGAATTCATATTATTACCCTTTTTCTTTCAAACTTAATACTGTATATGTATATTTTTAGAATCAAAGTACACTAACGGCATTATATTTACGCCATAATTACTATATTTTATTTAATCTGTAAATTGTATGAATTAGTGCTAGTTTCAGGTATGAAAAAAATGAAACTACATTGTAATTGCATCACTGTGATATAGCAAAATCTCAAAACAAAGAAGAGAAATCCAAAATCTGAGAGAGGGTGAGGAATTAAGATCTCTCTGCCGTCTGCTGGTTTCTTGGTCCAGTTATAATTCATGTTAAAGTTGTGCGCACACAAATGCTGGAACTGTGAATGACTTAGTTGAGTAATGTAAAACTATGTCTATTCTGCATGGTTAGCCCTAGTGATTGGCAGTCATGATTGATGGCCTGAGTTAGCCTTGTCTAGGTGTGTGTGTCCCTGCTGCAAACCCCTTCCCACATTACTATGTCCTTAATATTTCTGTACTCACCTGTGTGTGTCTGAGGATATATCCCATGGTTCTCTGTGTTCAGATGCTCTAGGATGTGCTCAAGTGACTTAGCAGTCATCCTTCCTACAAAGCTAATGGTTTCCAATAGGGATGTAAAAAATCATTTAAAAATGTAACACTGTAACCACTAAGAATCCTAGTGTTTCCATGGTGGCATGTACTGCGAGTTCTGCAATATAAAGCTATATATAAGCCATAAAGTTTATGTATGAGCTTGATACTGCAGATCCCGCAGTGCAATCTGCCTAGGATCTGGCTTTGCTGTGCCTTAACTCTTTATTTTGCAGACCCTGCAGTGAAGCCTTCCTGGGAGCCCCTGTGGCTCCTTTTCCGGGGAGCCAGTGTGTAACAGTAATGGAAACGGGTAAACTGATGCTTAACAGTTAACTTTTTAAACAGTCACACTTTTACATTCCTAGTTTCCGGCGGGTATTAAAATAGCTCGGGCTGTAACCTATGCCCCCAGTTTGGTTAGCTAACCTGGCTTTAAAGCACCATCCCACCCATTTTAGTAGTTTTTGTTTCTGGACAATGGCAGGTTAGGGTTAATAGTGCAGTGCAGATATATCCTTCATACAGAGAGGGAAGAAACTGCAGCCTTCCTCAGTCTTTTTAAAATAGAGGTGATGGAATTATCCCTTGACTGTCTCCACATCCCTTCAGTCTCTGCTGATTCTGCAAAAAAGGTGTTCTAATTTGTGCCAGTTGCTATGATATTGGACACCTGTGTACCAGCAATTGGACTGAGACAGCCACTTCATTTTATGCAGGACACTGAACAGGCACCAGATGGTAATGAGTTTCAGTCAACAACAAGCTGGGCTGGATTCACACCAGTGAACTAGATGTGGAGAAGTCAATATCCCATAGCTAATCCCTTGAGCCATCCAGTCTCCGTAATTGTATCTCTTCATAAAGATATCTTCTACACGTTCCACTCTGAACTGAATGAATAAACATGATTTAATGCACCAACTGTAGGATTTTACTAATCTATTTATTAGTCCCCATTTCAGCGGAAGTTATAATGATGTGTTTTCACTTAAAGTAATTAGAATGTATTTTTAACAAGGGAAATGGTTTAGATTATAATTACAGAGCATTATGCTGTACTTTTAATGATTTTGCTCTTTACAATAATGAACAGCGTGAATCATTTTGCATAAAGTTATTATCTTGCTCTCATAATACAATCTAAGTCTCTTTCTCAGGTTTTTGTGCTTTACAGGTCATCACAGCTTCTCGGAATATGGACTTTACTGTTTAAGCTAGGACAGATTTTTCAAAGGGGATTAATAGCTATGTAATAACTTGTGCAAATATCTCACTGCATTAGAGATCTGCATGCATAGGGCTATCTATTTTTAATTGCAATTCCTGAGACCGTGTAATTTAGAGGCAAAAATGAAGACGGTATTTTAGATTAACGTAGCAGGACATTAATGTGTAAAGATGTTTACTGTTGTTCAGAAATATGGTTTAATTTTCATAGTTGTTTATCTGGAGTAGGAAATAAGAGCAATGTGTTGGATCAACACCAGGTCTTTGAAAGGTAATAATTAAGCACGGAGTAAATCCCATCCCATCTACTTGGCAGATACAGAAAGTGCAGTAGACATTGGAACAGTTCTACTGCACGTTGTAAGTGTAGGATGCAGGTGGACAGAGATGAGTCTGCACTTTCCATGCCCCACAGAGCTGTGAATGACAGAGGATCATTCTGCACAACTATGAAGGGGGATGTTGGAAGCAAGGCAGGAGATGAGCAGCAGCATGGCTGATGGATCTTCATCTAAGCATATCCCCCAGCTTGAAGTCCAATGTCACCTGTGATTCGGGAAGGTGGCTGACTGATTTCCACAAGGAAGCTTTGTTTCTTTCCTTGTGTTTCCTTCCTCGTGTGCTGCCAAGCAACCCCACTGAGGCAAGTCCATTTTCTAGCACTTTTTGGAACATTTTCTTCAAATATATAAAAAGGTAAGAGTGCATTTGGAGTACAGCTTCCGGGAATCTCAGTTTGTGTACTGATTACTGTAGGTAGGAAAAGGAACATGCTGGTAGATTCTGAAAGAGAAATGGCACTTCAGCCATTTGCATCATTCTTCTATGTTGAAATGTAGCTGAAAGGGAGATGAATTGTTATAAGGGAGACTCTTGGATCTCATCGTTCCTCTCCTCTTGTGGTTTTGCACTTTATCAACAATATTTCCTAAGAAACCTTAGTGTAAGTGGTATTTATATGAATGTAAACCAATGAAGATGATTTGTACATGCCCTGTTAGGGTGAGATGGAAAAGGAAGTGTTCAGGGACTCTGTATTCATGCTGTAACTATGTGGAGGAGTTAGATGGGAGTAGAAGGCAACCCAGGGTTTTTGAAACTGGGGCTATGTCTACTCTACAGGCTTCTTGCTCAAGAAGCTTTTTGCAGAAGAGATCTTCTGCAAAAATTTCTTGCACATGAGCGTGTCCACACTGCAAAAGCACATTGAAAAAGTGGTACGCTTTTGCACAAGAGTGTGTCCACATTGCATGGACGTGCTCTTGAAAGAAACCACTTTTAGGTATCCACAGAATGGCTACCAGGGCACCTGTGCTTTTTCCTCTTTCCTGTTTTTGCGCAAAAAAACCCTGTTGCCCGTCCACACACACCTTTTTGTACAAGAACTCTTGCGCAAAAAGAAGTTATTACTCATAGAAGGAGGAATACTTACACAAGATAAACTCCTCTGTTCTTTCCTCTTTTTCTTGCACAAAAATGTGCTTGAGGTGTGGACACTCCAAGTTTTTGCACAAAAACTCTATAGTATAGACCAAGCCTGTGCGATAGTGGAGTGTGTGTGTCTGAGCAGCTGAGAGGTGGGTTAGAGGCAGCTTAGGAGGGTCTGATCTATGAGGGGGGGTTTAATGAGCAATAGAACTGAGTGAAGTAGGAACAGTCAATTATGAGCAAGGGTGGGGTGACTTGATGGTGGGGTGTGAAGAGGATAGACTGGGGAAGATGTGAAGGCTACTTCAGCAGGTCAGAAGTTGGGACTAGGAGAGACCAGGAAAGGGGTAACAGAGGGATGCATTATTAGTTTTCCCCACACTGCTCTATACTGTAAAGTTGTCCTAATGTTCTATTCTGAAAGGGGCAAGAGATCCAAAAGGAAAGAGAGCACTAATTTTTCTGCCCACTTCTCACAAACTTCCCTTATCCCAGGATTTCCACGTCATATGTGACCAAAGTGTACCAAGTTTGACAAATTGATCAGCGTTTGAGAGGGAGGGAGCAGAGATGGAGAAGGGATATTTATTTCATACAGCACCACTAATGGGAGTTTTATGTTTATGGCTAATATTATTAGCTTTAATATTAGATGGCATAGATTTTTTTACAAGTAGATTCACATAGGTGTATCATAATCCACAATGAGCATATAGGTTTTGTGCTGAGATTTAAATGAGTAATTTCTGTTGCACAAGTAGTAATCAGAGAACCCCAAACTCATTTCTGAGCTACCCAGAAACAAATACTGATGTAGATGTGATAATTACTGTTAATACAAATATCTATTGGATACTCACAAAACAATGCAGGTTCTCTGCCCAAGGTTTCTATAAACAGATAGATTTAATATAATTCTAAATATTGACCTTTAAAGTTTATTTTTAGCAAAAGATGACAGCCAAAATATCTTTCTTATTATTGGGTTACTCATATCATTGCTACCATTTGGATGAAGCATTACAATTGCATTAAGTGATAGAATCATGCTACTGTTTCCCTTGAGATGTAAGGCACTATTTTTACTCACATACTGTAAGGAAACAAAAGTGTAGGTCATCCTGAAACAGAACATATATGCTCTATTTCTTAAAGAGATAAGAAACAAAATAAGCATTAGTCTGTTTTTGTTTTGTGACCTGCACATCTTTTAGGTGCATCTCCTTTCACTTTGATTTCTGTGCAGAAGTTGCTGATTTGGTTGAATGGTTAGAAATTGTATCAACATACTTAAGATAAAGATAGAGAATGCCATCTTACAAAACAGAATATGCTCTATGAAAAAATTACTTTATCCATCATAGTATATATCATTACTGATCTCTGGTCCTGGCCATCGGTATTTCCCTGTACTGCTCCAAGGGCCTGCTAAGCTCTAGTTTGATTCACAGAACAACTCAGCGCAATCTCATGGCTGTTCTTAATTGTGCCATTTCTTCATAGCCCTCAAGGAGCTGGTATCCCAGCTAGACATGATACGTATTGCAACTTTTTGAACACATTCCATGCCTTACTCTCACTTTAAGAATGTGGGGGCATCAGGGGCTGGAGCACATGGGATAGAGTATGTGATGCTGGTACTAGACCAGCTATAGATTGTCAGGGTATCTGATCTGTGGTACTTGATTGAATTTCTTATACTGGTATGTGGTACCACTTCAATAAATTGTAGCTCATTTCTCCATTGGTAGGTCAAACAATAATGACTTGATCCTCCTCCCATCGAAATCATAGGCAAAACTCTCCTTGACTACATTAGGGGTTGACTGCATTAGCAGTACTATCAGGCTTTTTTTTTCATATTTTTTTTAATAAAGAACTGACTCAGTCAATAAATTCCTGCTTGGCAACATCTATATTTACTCAGGCAGAGCCACCTCAGTAACACTAAGTGTCCTCCTTACAAGATTAGAAACAAATTATTCAAAGAGTATGAACTTGAAGGGTAGTATTTCATTTGGATTTAGGATACAGGCTTGAATAGAGCTACTTTGGGAAGGAGGTGAAAATATGTCTGATGGCTAACTTCATATCAATTAAATACAGCAAGAGGTGAAAGTGTTACGCTGCGATGTAGGCAGTAATTGATCAACCCTTGATGTTGGTGTAGTTTCAGCTCAGATGTATTGTGCTTATCAAACAGTTTGCCTAAGAGTGGGAAGTAACCCCAGGCTCAGCCCTCCCTTTTTTTCTCTTCTGATCCATGTGCTCACTGCTCAGTGTGCTATTAATCATGCCGAGCAGTGCCTTATTTCATAAGTAGTTTTAATTGAAATCAGTGTAAGTGCTTCTGGAGTACTACTCAGCATGAGCAAAGGTTTCACAATTTGTCTATCTATGATTCAACGCTTACTCACCTGGGCTCCTTCTTGGCACTGCTAGGGATTTATTTTTTATTATACAACATTATCATGGGTATTGACCTCTCCTCCCTATCACTAAAGCTGATATAGCAATGCAAAGGATTTTTCCCTTTTCTTGAAGATGCACTGTGTCATAGGGTGGCAGGTCCTTTTAGGGGAATCAGGCTGAAGCTCACCTGTGACTAACAAGCTGCTATTTGAGATCACTTCTCCTAAAAGCCAGCTGTAGCTCTGCTGAGCTATGGAGAATAGGAAGTGCTAAGATCCCCTGGGTCAAGGGAAAGAACCTAATTGATATATGAATCCTGGGTGTGCCCTATGGAGTTTAGTCTTGCAAGGAACGGGCTAGGAAGAAGGGAGCAGAGAAGCTTGTCTGAACTCCCAGAGAAATGGTCTAAGGAGTGTAATGTTGTAGAATAGGTAACTCTGTGGAAGACTGTAGGTAGAGGGGAGGAACACGATGAATATGTTGATCTTGTATAATTTGGGAATAAAATAAAGCTGAAGAAACAGGACTGAAAACCTGTAGCTGCAGTGTATTTTGACCCCTGGTTAATGAGTTAGTTTATAGCCTCTCAATCACATATACCTGAAATAAGAGAGAAAAAAACTTGTTCGTTACAAAGGAATATTTCTACATCTGTTCATTATCTCTAATGTTTTAGGTGAGATTACCCCGGATTGGGCAAGTAGCTCAAAAACTACCCGTTCTACCTGACATTTTAAAAAGTGTTATGTTAAGCGATGGAAGTGAAATCAGAAAGCAACGTTATGTATAAATTCATTACTAGTATAAAAGCTAATAGACAATGCAGTTTCTTCAAATCCTACTTTGATACTAACAGATGCTGACATTTGCTATATACAGGCTGTGCCAGTCCTTTTGTTAGCTACTTTAATGGGCAGATTTATGAAACACTGTGCATTATGCATGGTGTACAGGGAATAATTGTAGAGGGTTTTTTAATCCTCAGATGAGAACACAGAGAATAAATCTTTTTTTCCTGATTGGTTTTATTTATTTTTGTGTGAAGATTGTTGTATTAAGCTCAGTAGCAGCAGATTACCTATTATATAGAATAGATATGGGTGATCAGAAAAAACAAAGCAAGACAAAAAAACCCCCAGGCCAGTTAAAGAAATAGCAGAAGACTATTAAAATGAGTTGTGGGTTATCAGTCCCTATTTTGTAGGGTACTCAGCAAGGACAGACCACTGTGTTTGCATATGTTTTGCTCATTCGAGGCCAGGGTGGGCAAGATATCTCTCGTGTGCCAGATCTGGCCCGCAGACACCCTTGCCAAGACTCTCAGGCACACAGCAACCGCCATTTCAAGTGCAGGGCAGCTGTGTGTGCCTCTGTGCTTTAGAGGGAGGGAAAGACTTTGTGTGATCTCCCCGCCCCCAGCCCAATACTCAACTCCTATTGGCGGGAAACAACCAGCCAATAGCAGCTGAGAGATTGGCCTAGCACAAGTCTCCCCTCCCCTCCCAGAGCTGAGACACACATGGAGGGAGCAGCCTGCTGCTTAAAGTGGCCTCGGGCTGCAGCAGGCTGGGAGCCCAGCCCGCCTTGGGGTTGCTGTAGGGCTGCTGGTCAGGAGATACTTAGGTAAGTGCCTCCCAGCCATAGCCTACCTCTGGCACTACCACCCCCTCCCACATGTCACCTTCCAAACCCTTTGCACCGCCCCCCCCCCCTGCTCCAAGTCACAACTCCCTCCCAGACCCTCTTATACACCTTTCCCAGTCCAGAATCCTCTCTGGAACTCAAACTCCCTTTTGAGACATCATACTGTCTCCTGCACCCCAGTCCCTTACCCCGTGTGCCCTTCTGCACCATCCTAGACCCTGTAGCATCTCCACAGAAAAGTGTGGCCCTTACTTTCCAAAATCTTAGAATGGCCCCCCACCAAAAATTATTGCCCTCCCCTATTCAAGTCAATAGTGCTTTGCATGGGCAAAGTGGAGTAACTGAAAGGCTCAAATTTGTGTCCTTATGAACTCCCTCACAATTGATCTACCTTATATGAGAAGCTTATGTGAAATGAGTGTAAGAACAAAGTAAAAACAGCAATACTTCAATTTGCTCATAAAAATCAGTAAATGCACACTTTCTATAAGGATCAAACTTATACAATTATGTATTTCAGTAAACCCCCACTATTTAGAATAAAGTTACTGCTAAATTACTGGTAAAGAATACTCTGTTTGTAGAGCTGGTTGGAACATTTTTCGGCAAAATGGAATTTATTTAGCAAAATATGTATTTTGAAGCCAAAATGTTTTGCATAATGCAACTAAATTATGTTTTTCCAAAAATTTTTTATCAGAGCTGACATTCTTATCCAGAAGGTGCAGGGCTCTCCGGTCATGTCTTATGAGAATTAAATGGAAAGAAGTGGGCGGTGCCCGCAGAAGCTCATGATACCATCTACATGTTTTGTTAGTCTTTAAAATGCTACCAGACTATTTGTTGTTTTTTTAAGTTTAAGTGGAAAATGGATATTTTGACACAATTGTTTTGTTTTGTGGGAAAGTTTGGAAGATTTTGTTTTTGTTTCAACATGGAATGTAAACCAGCTTTGAAACCTCAATTGTTGTGAAATGGAATTGATGTCCACTGGTCAGATCTAGTTGTTAGTCTTCTCATATAGGCAATCTGCATACTAGGCCATAGTACTTAGTGAATAGAACATGGGACTCTGACTCTGAAGACCTGGCTTCTATTCCTGTCTTGGCCACTGGCCTGCTGGATGGCCTTGAGAAAATCACGTCCCTCGTGCCTTTGTTTCTCCATCTGTAAAATGAGAACAACGACACTGTGAGCTCTATTGATTTGTGAACAGATCCGAAACATTATTTTGTACATTTAACAGATTTATTGTTTTCTTACCCCTCGAAAGAAACCACTTGAGTGATGGAGAAAGGATTTCACTGTATTGTAAGGTGGTTGCAGCCCTATCCCTGTCCATCAGTGTGGGATGTCAAGCCCCTTTGCCTCAAAACTTCTGGAACGATTCAGTTCGGGGGAAAATTAACTTATGGTTAGTGTCACAGGCCTTTGGTCAGGCCAAGCAGCAATAAATCTACAGGCTGTGCAGCTTAGGGAGAATCTTAGGCTGCCACCGTTAATGGTGGGATGGTAGGGGGATACTCCTCCCACGCCACTGTGTTCCAGCCCAGGACTTGAACAGCAGAAAAATGGTCCACTGTTGTGTCAATAGGGGAATCCAACTGCAAGGCTTTGGCAAGCTTGTAGCCGGTAATATAGCCAAATATTTGGCTTCCCTGGGCTGCCTCCTATACAATTGGGGATATTTGAAGCATAGGGTTGTTTTCTGTCTCACAGGGCTAAATGGCTAGAGGCCACCCTAATGGATCCTTAGTGTTCCTAGCAACTCCCGCAGTTCCTCCAATTCTCTGGCACTGTAGTGGCTTCTGTAAGCTCCAGCAGCAGGACGGGGACATGCTGCTCCTCTGACAGCTTTCCCTCCACTGAGTGGAGGTCCCTGCCTTTATATTTCTTCAGTTGTGTAACTAAGTTAGTCTGTACAGGATAAATTTAAAAAAAAAACCAAATAGTCTGGTAGCACTTTATAGACTAACAAAACATGTAGATGGCATAATGAGCTTTCGTGGGCACAGCCCACTTCTTCAGATGACCAGAGTGTTGGATGTCCAGGACCAAAATAAATAGGGGAGGAAGGGGTGTGTGGAAGAAGGAAAAACGGGGAGGGGGGGGGGACAAGAAGAGGTAGTGGGTAAGAAATATCAAGGGGAAAGCTGAGCTGGAATGTAATAGGAAAAACAAATGTTTTCTAAGTACCTAAAGGCTGGATAGTCAAAAGAGGCAGATAAGAACCATTAAGTAGCAAACAACAAATCGTCAAGTAGCACTAAAGACTGACAAAACATGTTGACTGTAGATGGTATCCTGAGATTCTACATAGACAAAGAACCATTATTGCCTTCATTGTTTGGTAGGTTGATAATGACCCAGACATCCAGTATCTTGTTCCTGCCCTGCCCCTCTGCTTTTGGCTGAGTAGCCATGAGTGTCCCGGTTCTGCCCACCAGGGGACAGTCATGGCTCACCATCCGTCATGTCTGGAGACCATGCCCTTCGCTGCAGTATACCTTAGGACTAATTCAAAACAGGTGTAACCAGGCACAACTCCATAATAAACAGGGTTGTAGCTTCTTGCTTCATTTCTAAGTTTGATTCAGCCTATTCAAGAATTTCTTTAAAGTTGATATATTTAGTCTTTTCATACCTGTCATATGTACAGACCAGAATTCACATTAGAGATCCTAATTTGTTTTCCTCCATATTGTTTTGGTTCTCATTGGCTAGGGTGAATCTTTTGGCTAGGGTGAATCCTATTTCTACTGCTTCGTCACCATTCTACAGAGCACTGAAATCTGAAATTCTGTTCTATCAATTGGTGATTGAATGACTTGATTGTAGAGATGAAATAGGAAATATTTTCTCATTTTAATGGCTTTGCACTTAGCTTTGATAGAAAATTGCGTTATAATTGAGTGTGTTCTTTTTCATGTATACTTGTGATCTCATGAGAAGTGGAATTATTTTGGCAAAGAGCAAAGAGGTGCAATATTAAAAGCCAAAATGTTTAGGTGTCACTTCTGTCATAACATCCTAATAATTGATGTTGGCACACTGTAACCGAAGAAATGCCCATGAACATTTTTTCCTAACTCTTATACCCACATAAAGTTATTAATCAGTGTAATGATAACAAGAAGCAAATAATTGTGCTTTAGTTTTTTTAAAGCCAGGAGATGAACACAAAGATGTGTTTCTACTGTGTGACATCACTGTATAAACTTGGGAGAGAATCAGTTGGAATACTTCTTTAAACATTGTCATTGTGATTGGTGCTATACAAAACAAAGAGGGTGATGCAGACTCTGAAACCTTAGTCCTCCAAAGATTTAAGTATAGCTTTTTATTTACTATGATTATTCCTGATCCTGTACCTCAGAGTGGAGGAGCAAATGAGTGTGTTTTCTTCATTTGAAGGAACTTAATAAGACCTGTGCTCTTGGGAGCTAAACAAGGAGTGTCTTCAGCAAAGAGGGTGCTATAAATACATGAGTATTTCTGATGTGAAGTATTATTATTCTAATATTTAGTAGAATATATTTGAATATGTTTAAAGCATAGTGCTCCAAGGCCTCAAACAGGCCCCATTTTGCTAAGCACTATATACATTTCAAAAGACAAGATCCCTGCACCCCTCACCCCCGATTTAGAAGCTAAAATAAGTGGCTGATTATGGGCAGAGGAGAAAGATGCACTATTTCAGGAACAGTTTAAATTGAATATTCATTAATTAGTTGTTTTCAAATAGACAACATAGCAGAGAACGTCTGTGTTGGAGGAAATTTGATGAAATATCACTTCCATAAAAACAAACTTTTGTGTGTAACTTTTAAATTTTTTTATTTATATTTTAATTAATTAGTCTTATCCCAATTACAGTGGTACCGAACCTAGCCCTCTATTTCTCAAATGTTTGCAAAATGCTTTCTCCCTTCCAGCCTACCCTCTTTGAGTGTTTGCTCCTCTAGTGGAGTCATAATTATGCATAGGAAATTGGTTTGTTGCTATGGAAATGATTGGGATATCACAAGTTTAACACTGAGACTTCATGTGGGATTAAGAAAGAAGAGTAAGCTCTAGAGCTGGTTGGAACATTCTCAACAAAATTAATCGTAATATGTTGAAAGGAGACTGTGATGAGCTGGTCTATGCCCCAAGGCCCCCTACAGGAGGCGTGAGGCCTTGCTGCCCCCCATCCTAGCAGGAGGAGTGGAGAAGAGGTCTTCCATACACTATAGAGTGGCTGTCTCTGCGGCAGCCAATCAGGACCCATCAGAGGAGTATAAAAGAAGCCGCAGGGCTGGGGCCTGCCAGTTCCCTCAGGAGCTCGACCCAGCCAGGTCTATACCCTGACTGGGGGATCAGCACTATGGCTAGCTCCCAGTGTGAGCTGAGCCTAGATCTGGGTAAAACCCAGACCCACTGGCAAAAGACCAGCCACAAACATAGACTTACCTGCACTGTAGACAGGGCTAGTGAGGCTCTGGTTCCAGGACTTTGAGGGCAACTAGACAACCAGGCAAGGATCCTGCACAGCACAGTGGCAGGACGCTCACCAGTGGGTGGACCTGTTACAGAAACATATTGGTTTTGACAAAATCTGCATCAGGAAGGTTTTTTGAAATAGACTGACTATAACCAAGTGGTTAGGGTACTCCCTGGGATGTGAAACTCCTCTCTAAATGAGGTGGAGCAGGTACTTGAAGCTGAGTCTCCAACATCCCAGACCAAGCTCTACCCACTGATCAAGAGTGGGAAAGAGAGGTGCATACATGCATGCAGTTCCCACAAAACAGAGAGCTGTTCCAGTCAGCTGTGCTCCAGACACAAGTATTTTCAGTAGTAAGCTACAAGGCGGGGAAAACACTGCTAACCACTACAATTTGTTTGTTAGGGATGTCAATGAGTAGTCAGCTAGACAATTAATTGGTAAGCCTAGGTTCACTGGTTAACCTTGTTGACTACTTGCATCCCCTTCCCTTGCTACCTCTTTATCAGAGGCACTGGGGAGGGGGAAAGAGAAGTGGTGCCAACTACACAACCCTCCCCCTATGCTGCTACCTCTATCAGAGGCAGCAGTGAGGATGGGGGGTAGGGGAGGCTGCCGCAAAGCAGTCTCTGTCCATAGTGGGCCCCAGGCTCACCACAGACAGAGGCTGCTCTTGGGAGATGCAGAGCAGCCTCTGTCCACTGGGAGCTCAGACCATGAGGGAGCTGGTTTTTAAACTGGCTTGCCTCACAGACTGGGTGTCAAGGGGCTCTCTGGGAGTGGGGCCAGGAGTGCACTGGTTGCCAACCCCATTCGTGGACAAAGATTTCATGCAGTTACATGCCTATTCAGTTACCCAATATCTAACATCCTTAGTTTCAATCACTTCATTTTTTTTTTTAGTTTATCAGCAAGCTGTGCTGTATTATGTTTTGCTGAGGCAAAACAGTGGTAAACTTCATGGATCCAAACAGATGCAGTTTCCTCATTTAGAGCAATCTCCTGGTATTTGAACACTGCTGTAGCTACTATTGTATCACCCTTTCTGCATCCATAATGCCAAAGATTTGATTGGGTGTAACTGTGCTTTGACAATTCCTAACCTCTGATGTACAGTCAATTATCCCTAGAGTGGCTCTGCTGGGAATAGTCCTGGTAGCCAGCCACTAGTGTCTCCCAGGGTTATGGGTACATAATTGTGTCTTCAAGAGCACCTTTTTGTCCACATGCTCCTCCATATCTCCACATACCTCAAAGCTACACTACATGCAAATCGTGGAGAGCCCAGAATCAGGCCCAGAAGTGTAATGCCTGTGCAAATCAAACTTGCAAAGCAAGATGATTGAAACCCTGAATTTGAGCACTTAGCTCTAAATTGCTACTTCTTGCTGGATTGATTCAAATTTCTATTCTACTCTGGCTTTCACCATCTGGGAGTACTTTTTAATTGGAACATAATGTTAATTAGTTCACATACTTGAATAATAACTCTGTCTGACACCAAATCAGAAATAGAATGCTGTTTTCTTTCTTGGTTCTACCTCCACATCAAACAAGCAGGTTGTCTTTTTATATCTGTGTATTGTTTTATTTCATGTGCTGCTTATACTCAAAGCAAAGAAAGTTGATCTTCATTTATTTTTGACTGTTGTGATATCTCACCTGGACACCCTCACAGGAATAATGGAGTATAGGAATGTTTATCACACATTACATTCTTATCCAACAAGAATGCAGTACCTTGAGCAACTGTTAGTGTTCATTTATGATCTTCAACAGCTCACAGTCATTTATAGTAAGAATGAGGGAATTGAGATTGATTGTTCATATCATGGTATGTACAGAGTCCAGGCTTGTGTTTTATCTCCTACTTGGGCACCAGCTGCAGAAAATAACCAGGAAGTGGATTTGTTGGCAAAACAGGAGGACTATCCTGTTGAAGCATGTTACCCGTCCATTTCCATTAAATCCTAGCAAATCAGGTGTCATGACAGTTGCCACCTATTTATCTAGATATCTGTACTAATTGAAAGTATATCTGAGCATAAATACATTGTGCTTTGTTCAATATCTGTAGAGTAATATCTATACATGCGTGACACTTGACACAGGAATTAAAGATGTTGGTCATGGTTCCCAAAAGGGACGTAAGTAAGTAGGTGACTACTTGATAAACAAGCTTACTGGGTAGTCAAGTGGAGTACTCGACTACTTGCTTCTCCCCTGCTTGCTGCCTCTCTTTGAGAGGCAGCAAGGGGAGTGGGAAATAGGAGCAAGTGCTGGGGGAAGACAGCTTAAAAGCCACTTTCCCCCCCAGCACCATCTCCATGGTGCCGTCGTCCCCCTCCCCCATACCCCACCTCTGTCATAGACCAAGCAGCCCCTGTTCGTGGTGGCTGAGGCTGGCTGCAGACAGGGGTTGCTTTGGCCAGCCCCAACCACCGCGAACAGGGGCTGCTGCGGGAGCAGCCCCTGCCCGCGGTCAGCCCAGGCCACCATGAACAGAAGCTGGTAGAGTATGTGCGAGCAGGACTGAGCAGTCCCAACTCATGCTGGTCCTGGATCACTGCACCTCTGCATTTTTAATGTAATAAGAGATTCCGGGCTCTTACTACATTTAAAATCAGAGGCACAGGATTCCAGAGCTAGTGCCGGGAGCTACCCCTTCTGTGACTCCGCAGAGCAGCCCTTATCAACTAATTGTGTAGTTGGTACAAATTGTATCGACTACATGATTAGCCAAATAACTGCTCTATACAATGTTAGTTCCCAAAGGCATACACTATTTCCTTTGTGTTGTCAAAACAATGAAAATCCTAGTTAACTTATTTCAGATGTTTAAGGGTGTGTTTTACAGTCCAAAGACACCAGAAGATATCTCACCACAAAAAGCACCAGAAGATAATAGTCTGTAGTAAAGAAATATAGTATAAATACAGTAAAAGTAAAGAAAGCTAGTATATAAAGAAATGCCCAAGTATCAAAAAAAGTAAAATAAAATGCCTTATAATTAAGAGACTGGTCAAATACATGTCAATTCACAATATATGGACATTTAAATTGGCAATTATCTAAAAATCAGTCAGTTAAATTTGGCTACTGTGTGAAACTGATTATTGTTTTCTTACTGTATTATTGCTGTATTATTGTATTACTGATGTACATCATTTATAATGTTCATGACATTGCTAAACTCTTTAACCATCACAGAGGTAAAAACAAACTCCAAACAACATTTTTTAAAAAAGAAAAAGATCCTAAAGTACTAAACAAAGTTACATAGTAAATGCACATTGGGTAAACAAGTTCACTGTTAGTATAACAATTTGGGGTCATTGACACTGCATCCTAGCTGAGGTACATGTTATTCAAAACAATCCTGTTCAGTGTCTGGGTACCAATACTAAATCCTGACAAAATAGCATTTAATAAGTTGGTTACTGTCCATTCAGTAGGTTATCTGGAAGGCAGCATCTGTAAGAACCAACTGGCTGTGTCAACTACTGGTGTATCACAGAGCAGTGTAACCAATGGAACAAAAAAGCTAGCTATTCCTGTTTCCTGCCCAGTGAAGCTTATACCAGAGAGTAACAACCTGCTGTAAGGGTAACCTATAACATGAATGAGCAGTTAATTAATGTACCATAAAAGTACTTCATTCAACAATAAACCTGACTCGGGTGCCTTTGTATCTTATCTGAGTCTATGGGCTTTGGGGGTTTTTTGAAGTCTATTATGCTAGCGATCTGCCCAGAGCTGGCATGATACCCTGAGGGAACATATGAAAACGCACAAAGTCGAATATTTATCATCACTGATGGAGAGGGAGAGAGGACCCCACACCCATGAATCCTGAACTTACTACACGGTTCTCCTGACCTACTACAACTAACATTTGAATTCAGTATTCAAACCTTGCTGATAGACTTAATGGATGGGGTGAAAAATTCCACAAAGTTGGTGTGTATGGTACACTCATACAATAAGTGAGAGATCTTGCATGCATTCACAGAAGACTGAGCAAAGCAACCATATATCTCTTAGTTAAAAAAGCAGCACCTCAGTAGAATAATAATCTCACAGCCAAACCACAGTCCACTGATAAACTATGGTTTAACTTTAAGATTGTTCAAGAAACCTCAATGATGGGTATGGTATAAAAGCCTGGGCAGCTAGAACTAGAGTCTCTGAAACTCTGATCAACAGTGTTCATTTCAGTTTGGCTTTCTACATATTTTATTTGTTTTGTTTGTTTGGATAAAGTGGCAGCTTGCCTCAGCAGAAGGCATCCTCTTCCCTTTTTGTCCCTTCCAAGCCATTATAGATAAGTAGTTCCATTGCTAGAAGGAAGACAATTTTAAAAAAAGAAATGTAGCAGGAGGAGGGGGAGTGAAGTTTTGACAGGAAAGGCAGAACTGTGCTCCTGCTCCCTGCAGCCTTAGAGCAAGGACCTTCTGGAGAGCAACCTGGGCACCTTACAGCCAAGTGCCTTTGATTGACAGTGCTACTTTTGCCTCTAGGGGCCCACAGGTGGCAAAATTAGGATTGATAGACTGCTTTTCAACTGCAGACATATGGTAATAGGAGAAGAGTCAGTTAACTCCCTCTCCAAAGCAGTTGCAAGAGAACGATAATGTAGCTTTTAGCAGTTTGTGTTAGCTGTTTATTCCATGTGCAGCTTGGGTTTCAGGCCTGGGTGATTTCTTTTTACTTCCCGATCTTTTTGGTGTAATAGAATGGAATGTCCTCCTTGTGCGCAGATGGTATCATCACCATGTGCAGGCATCAAAGCAGACTGTCATTGCACTAGCTCAAACTCACTGCTGAGAACTCTGCCAACATTCAATCACATCAGTATGCCTCTAAGTCAAGAAATTATCTCCAGCTTCATTCAGGCAGTCCATTTTACATAAAGCCTCAGCATTGAGAATCTACATTTACTAGTTAACATTCATGAATTTCTAAATTTAACTCAGCAGGACAAATGTGTTTTTCTTTGTGATGTGACTTCAGTGAGGTTGCTGAGTGTAAATGAGGAAAAGAACTTGGCATGTTGTATCTTACGATGTAATAAACAAAAAACCCAACAATTTACAGAGTAAGCTCCAGTAAGATTCATGCTGACAAGCACATTAGAATAACTTCTTTTAAGAGAACATTTTTATTTATCTTATGCATCCACCCTGGTTATCATAGATGCTCTTATTACATCTCATAATATTTTTGTTGCACATACGGATGTAAGGTGGGAGTACAGTAAAAAAAAAATTTGTTGTTTGTAAACACACAAACACTCATTTTTATGACTGACCAGAACTCCTCTGAAGGAGCAATTACAAACTGTAGTGTTAATAATGTGAAGATTAAAGCTCCTTAAGGTGCATTGATATGATAGACTGTAAAGGCTCCCAAGGAACTAGGTTACACTGTATTGTGTTAATGAACTGTGGATAATAGATCACTGGAAGATATTTGAAACACATCTCACTGTTGTTGAAAAAGCAGTAACAACCATTCTCGGATATACATTCAGTTTCTTGTTTTCTCTTTATAAAAAGCAAATAATAATTAATAATGAAGTGCCATCACTTTAAAATCACACTGAAATTACTTGTATACTAGTTTACTATATATTTGAGAGTTTGTCCATTTGTTCAAGAACTCCTCCTAAATTGTAAGAGCTAGGACTACCAAATTTGGTATGCAACTTCCTCTGATCATAACTTAAAGCAAGATAAGGGTTGTGCCAGGAAAATGGGATGTGCCCAGAATGGGATTGCTTCTCATAAAACAATGCAGAAAAGAGACAATCACCAGGCAGGTGAAAGGGTCTGGCTACAGGTACACCCTTCTTCTCCAGGACTGCCCTAGCCCTGAGCTGCCCACCCCAGGTGCCCTTTAGGGAGGGTGGAGTGGTAAAGCTTCCCCCAGCCCCCAAACATTGCTGGCTATTCCCCTTCATCAGGGAGTGAGGGGAAAATGCAGTTTCCTGCATTCCTCGCTCTGTCTGAGAAGCGCAGGAGTCAGAGAAACCTGGATCTGTCTCAACTGGGAGAGGGGTGCCATATCCCCTGGGTGTGCCTGCTGGAGCTGCAGAGTAGCCATGGAGAGGCACTTCTCTCCCCAGGGCAGCTTAGATACTGAATGGCTCATCCGCAGCCTCACCTCAGAGCAATGATTTAAATTAAGAAAAACAAAGATTAATTGAAGAAAGGACTGAAGCAACACCAATTATAGTTCTAGTTATAAATAAAATCAAAGACAAGTTTTCAGATCATGGTCCAATCCACAGCATATTGCTGTTGCCTGAAGAAGAACTCTGTGTAAGTGTGAAAGCTGGTCTTTTGCCAACAGAAATAAGGTCAGTAAAAGATACTACCTCACCCATCCTTTCTCTCTACTATCTGGGACCAACACTGCATATCATAATGGAAGTTATCAAATTTTGACATTTGAAATATTTTATAAAAATTACTCTGGTAGTTGCTAGAAGGAAATTATGGAAGGTGAGATGGTTCATAGGAGTAAGACTGAAGGAAGGAGGTTGTCCATAAAACAGTATCTGTTATTCTATTTATGTATTCTGTGCAGAAAACACTTCAGTTCATTTCATGGTTTCCTGGTATAATGAGCAAGTTTGTGCTGTGCTTAGTGGGAGCCACTCATGCAGTAAGTGGAAACAACATTTACCAAAGATATCAGAAAGTGTAGGGTTGGTTGGTTTGTTTAAATTAGACCTGGTTAGAACATTTTCAGCTAAATGAAATTTCAAGTCTTATCAAAGCTGAAACATTTTATAGACATGTATCAATTTCAACCAAGTTCTTATCAAGAAGGATTTTTTTGGTCCAAGGCTTGCTGGTCACTACTGCCTGCAGGTAAAAGATGAGAATAACTAAAATTAATTCACCAGTCCTATTGCAGTGCCTCTTATTATTTTGGGAACCCTATTTTGTTCCCAGCACCCTGCCCATTTATTTGGCTCTGTTTTTGGAAGGATGGACTTGCTCTTTCTTTCCCTCATCTGCAGGCATTCCCAGAAGGCAGTGGTTCTTCTCTCCTGTGTATCTCCATCCTTGATTTTTCATGCTGCCAGGCCAACCCCTTGTTCCTGTTCCCTTCTCAGATGGTGATGTTCTGGTGACGTAGTGGGGCCTTAGATCTCCTCCAAAATTTGAAATATATATTGGAGAGTTAAAAGTGAGGGTGAAGTTACAGCAATCACTATTGTACACTTGTATGTGTGTATAGAGTGGATGAGTGGGTATTCACACATGTTGTAGAACACCGTTTAACATTAAAAGGTGCTTGTAGTATAAAGAGAAGAAAATTGTATTTTGATTAACATGCCATAAGTCAATTTTACCTACTACACTCTGCCTTTGTGCTAGCTATAGGCCAGCTGTTCAAAATCATGAATGGATTTTATTAGACGATGTCTGTTAAATAAGTACTTTCCTGTACCAATGCTTCACTTAAACCTTAAATCATTCTAAACCTGAAGCCCCTGGCCTCATGCTTAGAAATAAAAAATGATTCACTATTTTGTAGTATTTCAAGTTGGAGATTTGAACTCTTTTTTGCCTAAAACGATAAACCTTTATTCTAAGATATTGTGATGAAACTTTTATCTGAAAGTCCCTGTGGGATTATATTTCTTTCTCTCTTCCTCCCTATCCTCCAGGATTAATTGATAATCCTTTTTTTTTTTAAGCAATAAAACATATATCTTTTCATATGACTGTGCCTGTTATGAGCCAGTCAACTCTTTCTATAAAGAAACTAAAACAGACAAATCAAAAGCTGATGTGATACATCATTACACTATAAAGTCAGTGATAAAGAAGTGAGCTTGTTATGAAATGTAATGATCCCCTGTAGGCCAAAGCTGCTTTCTCTTATCTCTACCTGGTCCTGTCAGCAGTCTTGATATCAAACGAGACCTGAAGTCTAAGATGAATCCCTTTCCAATTATGCATAAAGAATTGTTCATAATAACTCAGTTCCCTTTGAGTGATTTAATACAAAGAACTACAGTATATTTCTTAATCCACACTCTGGCAGGGTCTCTCTATTTATATCACACTGTGACTTCTGTCAAATTCCTCTCTCTTGCACCTATAATTCACATTACATTCTTACTCAAAGCTGTTATTGCAAAAGCTATAGTAATTATTTTATTAATCCTACTAGGCAGATGTCCTGCACAGCTTTATATTTTACTGTTTAACTATATGTACCTAACCTTTCATGTGGAGAGACTGCTTAACAAAAAAAAAAAGTAACAGCAAGACTATACTGATTGTCACCTCATGCATGACAGCATCCTGAAAAAAATCAGTTATAAATGTACTGAGATTTTTTCTAAAGTATTACTCTCATCTTGTGAAATTTCAGAGCTGTTCAAATATGATAATTAATTAGAAATTTCAGTCAGCTCACGTACACGTTGTCATCAACTAAAGTTTTACTATGCTCCACTCAGAGTATATGGGTTTAAGAAGAAGACAGTGCTTCAAGGAACTATAATACTGTGGTCAAGAATAGCTAATCCACAATTAATCCCTTGCCTCAACTCAGCCAATAGCCTTAACCAAGAGATCTTTAATAGGGCATTTCTTCCTCTCTCTTAATAAAATGAGGCTTCCACTTCTTACCCTTGGTATGTTGGCACTTACTCCTTAGCAAGAGCCTGACCTATAAACTGTTGCTGTTCTGATTGCTGGTATAAGAGTGCTCTACAAAATAAATGTTTGTATCTTTGTAGTCAGTGAATTGATAAATTTGTAGAGACCAGTAGATGGAACTAAAATAAAAGTAGTATTGTTTGTAGGGGGTTTTAGAATAAAACAGTTGTTGCTGGGCACTGAAATTGGCTTAGGTATGGAGCTCTTAATAGTCCCTTTCAAAGTTTTTCTAAAAAACTCCCTCATTTGCAGCACATCTTCATGTGTACAGACTTCACATGCCAATAGGCCATAGGTTATGGAGGAAAAAGAGGTGCTCACAACACTCTGAGCCATAGGAAATTTCCTGTGGTTGCTGGGTTCTCCAAGCCTTTTTCAACACCTGTCCACACATGTGTGCGTGCACACACACCCCTCCCCCCAAATCTTTTGATACCACAAAGTAAATTGCACAAAACAGACCCTTTCCATGTTTCAGCAACCAATGTGGAAGTCATAAGGAATAGTATAGACAGGTCAGGTTTATATTGTTTTTAATATCACTACACAGGTATGTTGTGCTGCTGAGATTTTGCTCTTCTGGCATACAGTCAAGCTCACCCTCACTGCCAGTCTGAATGAACCCTTTTTTGTTGTCACCCTCCCTGCCCTTTTTAATACTGGAAAAAAGGCAAAAGGGCACACAACTATATAAATAAACAGAAATATTGAGCAAGTGAACGGTGTATCACTAAACTGCTTGTTTACTTTAAATCAATACCTCTAAAGTGTTCTTTTTATTATAATCTTTCCCAGAGAACGTCAGGGCATGACAGAACGATATGTTGGTTTCCTACCAATGAGTCTGCATGGCACACACAACACAGCACCCACTGGATATCCAGTCATGCTTTCCTCTGTGTAGAAGACCATTCTTTTTTCTCAGTAACTTTTCTGCAACCAGAAATAGAGGAGGATTTTAAATATATGAGACAAAAACTAGTGTGTAATTTTAACCGTGCCAGGGGATTAATTGCAAGACTAGCATCTGTGGTCACCATCAGTGTGCTTAGGAGTCTTGTTTTCAGACGAGGAGAAGAATCATGGAACTATTGCCTCCTGGGTTTATAGATTATTTATCACTTTGTTTTCCCTAGGTTTTTAAAAAAGATAATTCTTCTTTTAATCAAGGAACTGACAATTTGTTTAAGATTGCCATGGGATCATAGGAATTATTCTCTTTAGGCCCTTGCCAAAACACGTTCAAGTCACTCAGAGTCTTTCAGCCTAACTTCAGTAGGCTGAAACTCTAAAACAGTTGATCGTTGTTTGGAGGTTCATCACACCTGCTGAACAAGAAATCCAGAGAGGTCTCTGGGACACTGAGCAGTCTGGTTTGGCATGTGGAAATTATTTTAAAAATTCTGCATCACCCTCTCGCTGGTAACAAAGTGAATACCCTTTCCTCCACGATAGCAATAATTAAGTAGAAATAAAGAAAATGTGGTTACCTTGGCTTCTGGAGAAGCTTTTGAACCCCACAGTTCAGATGGCTGACCAGTTCAGGGGAAAGATGGACTGAGCCTTGTGTGTATAGGGGTGTTCTTGCTTTTTTAAAGATGTACAGACTGTCCTTATCTGCTTCATATTCCAATTCTGCAAGAGAAACTGATCCAAATCTATACTGTGAGGTGTAGCTGCTGAAGCCTGCATGTTTCATTCTTCCCTCACTCTTCCTCATTCCCTTTGTTCTAGTTGTTAAAAACTTTTCTCGTGCATCTGGAGCTGATGCTATGAGTGTGTTAGTCAGGATGGACACTCATTTCAAGAGAGGATTGATGGTGTATCTGCTGCTACTTTATTTTGGTTATGAGATCTCATTATGGGGAGCAGAGCAGTAGCAAAAATCAAACCATTCAGAAGTAGCAAGTGAGGTAATGGAAAATGTCATTGGATGTGTGTGGTGTCCATCTGAATGCATGTTCCTATTGAATATACATGTTGGAGAGTGGAAATATTATGTATATTTGCCTTTGAAAATTACCTTTTTGTGTAAGCGCTCAAAAGTGGCCCTTAGAAAAATCCACTTCATTATAGCTCAGCTCTATGTAGAGAGACACATAATGCTAAACAAAGCAGATAGTAAGCCCATTTAGGAAGCAAAAGTAATATTAATACTTAGCCCTTGATACAGATTCTCCCCTCCCCCACATCTCCAAAGTAATGACTCACCTAAGGGATGGGAACAGGCCCTAACTCCTGTGAATCTCAGCTTCTCAGAAGGAGATACAGCTCCATCCCACTTTTCTACAGAGACTGAAGTAATGCAAAAAAACATTCTGTGGGAATAGAGGAGGCTGACATAGTCACATTCTCTGGTCCATTGCTGGTGTAAGGAACCTCTTGTTACTCTGCTCCTGCTGTGATCTGATTCTGTTTTTAGTACTTCTCTGAAAGGCAACAGATGGTGAAACAAACTGGAAAGAGGAGAGCTGGTAAAGAAGACATGAAACTTTCTGAAGTAGTTTTGGGCACCCCAGGGACAGATGACTGTTTTGCGGGGCCCCGGGCAACATAATTCCATGGGGCTCCCCCTTTGCCACAGTGCATGCGCAGTGATGCCACGCGCATGCGCAGCAGCGCCACAGCGCATGCGCGGGGCTTTCTGAAGCGTCGGGCCCAGGGCGGCCGCCCCGTTCGCCCTGCCCTATATCCGCACCTGGGGCACCCGAAGCAAGGGAAATAGGTTTAAAGTGGAGGGCATAGTAGCAAGAATAGCTGATGATGGTTACAGTGTTGTTCTAGCAATAAAGTCGCCAGCCCATGTCTCAAAAATGTTGTTGAGATTTGTATGACCTGATACTAGTAGTTTGATTCAGCCACGCTCAGGTTATTTTGGCTGATATGCTCAAAATGCATATCCTGTTTTAAATATTTAGCCCTCTATAATATAAAATAGTGATGTTTTACTATGTATGTACAGAAAAAACAAATATGCATATACTTGTATAAATTGTATGTTCATGTGTATATATAAGTATAACAATTACCAATTATGTAATAGTAGTAGACAATGTATTATATAGATCATTAACTGCCATACATATTTAAGCATTTAGTGCTTCTCCCACAGAAACTTCTATATGCAAAATATTTTGAAACTATAGTATATTAAGAAAACAACACAATTCTGAGTGTTACAACTAACTGACTGGGATGATATTAGAAATAAAATGGCCCCAAGTCATATAATAAGTACTTCAGATTTCATATTTTGTTTACATTTTTGTAGTTGTAAAAATGCCCTCAATTTAAAGGACTGTTGTTAGACTCTACTTCCATCTATCTTGTTAGTCAAAACAGCTATATCTTGAGGTTGGTGATGCTGTTTCTTGATAGGTAAGTTTGTGTGATGCAACAGATAGAAATATGGACAGATATGTAAAAAAGCCAATGCTACATCCTCAAAACATAAAAAATAAATACATTGTTCCCAAAACTCAATTTAAGTCTGCAACATAAATTAGGGCTGTAAAAATTATTTGAGATTTTGTCCTTCAGTGGTTTAAAGCAGGTGGTTATAATTACTATTCCATTCAAAATCTCTGCTTTCATTTAAGGTATTCAGTTGCATGGGTTTGATTTTGTAATATTTATTTTAACAAATCCCTGTGCTCCCAATATGCAATACTTAGGATTTGAGTAGATAGCTACCAACTTTCAATATACATATGGTATTTGAGTCTGTGTGTGAAGGTCACGATTTTAAATTCTTAAGACAGAAAAAAGGAAGCAATATTTCAGTAATTATCTTTTTTCATTTATAGTTCTAAACTCTTTTTTCTGTGTGCATGTGGTAAACAACATTTGCAGTCAAAGAACATGTATGAAATATGTATAACAAAAGAATATTATATTGCCTTCAAAAAAATATGGTAGAGTCAAACTTTTAAGGGCAGATTCTGACCCTTGCTTATCCTCTAGGTTACTTACTGTTCACAATCTAGCCCTAATGGAATGTCTTACAGAAAACACAGAGTTTTATGGACATAAGAAGAAATGTACTTTTTGATTATTGGAAGCTCTGGTTTCTTCCTCATGTTGGTTAATTTGCAGCACATGCTATAGGAAGACATTGTACTACATCACGTGCAGACATTAATGGTAGAGCTGGATGGGAAACAATTTTCCCATCCTTTGGAACTTGAAATCTCAAATTATATACTTCTCCTCAACTGGGATGAAAAATAAACATTTTGAAATGATTCGTGAACCAAAAATCTTAGAGAAAGAGACACACATCAGGTCACTCAAAATGTTTTTGTCTCAATTTTGACTATTTAAACAATGATGAAGTTGGACACTAACAATTTCGCAGAAAAAAATCAAATATTCCCAGAGTCAAAGAATTAATCAAAACCAACCCTTTCCCAGGAGGAGTCCATTTAGACAAAATAGCATTTTGCCACACTCCTCATCAGCTGTAGGTTGTCATGCTATGAAAAGTGAGTGAAGTACAGATGTTTTGCATTGTTTGTGAATTTGTTCCTTCAGACAGCCCCATTGACAAAGCAATGTTGAGTTGTGAGCTTAAGGTGTCTAAGGATTAATAAAAAGTGCATATAACTTTTCTGAAGAATACTGTAAACAAATCTTGGAAATACATTTTCTGCTTCTAATATAATGTAAGAGCAAGTGAAAGAGAAATAAGATGAAAATACTAACTATAGCTGAAACTGGAGCTAATTCTCTTTGTTTAATCTAAACACTCTTTTGGACTTTTTTATCCCAAGGCTATACAATTTGATTATGCCGTGGTTCAGTAGTTTGGTTACCATAGGAATAGCTGGAAAATTACTGGTAATGGCACACTCTGATTTGTGAGAATTCTCTAATAGTGAAGTAAATCTTTTTATGAATTACAAATAGAGCTGGCTACTGCTGATCCATAAATTACAGTACATTATAAACATTCTAGATTCACATACAACATCAATTATAGGAGAGCTGGCTGAATTGTCCCTAATCGTCTCTTTAAATCCATACTAATTCCCACTGACTGCAATCAAGCCTGTGAGGTCTGATCTAATCTGAGCTGAAACAGTCTGACTGCACCAGATGTTTCTATATTTCTTTCTGTTCCCAGCTGTAAATGCCAGCACATTTGCAGTCTGGAAAACCACTAAACAAAACCAGAGCCACCAGAAGCTGTGGGACTTAAACTGTGACACTCAAAAAGGATCATGTCTAAGTGGTGTCTCTAAACTTCGTCATCCTGAATTATGGAATTTATTCCTTACTTGGAATGATGAAATTAAGCAAATAGCAACATTACAGGCAAGAACCTCAAGAACAAAATCTGCAACAAAGAGAATATTTTAGAATAATTCCAGTAGTCCCTTTGGCACTGAGGACCTGACACAATAACACTTCAGGCAAAGCCCAGCTAACTCATTCTGTTTTTCCCTGTGTTTCATGTGCCATTATACAACTTTCCTAATGGAATGGGGCTTGTGTATTAATTGTCATCACCAGGTGCAGCTGTATTCCCATCCGCGTTACTTTCTTCTTATGCCATTAAGTCTGATGCATGCTTGAGAATAAAACACTCTTTTTATGGGAATTGTACTTATTTGCTTTCCAAAAAGTATAGAGGTCACCCAGTGAAATTAATAGGCGGAATAAAGAAAGAAAAGAAGTACTTCTTCACACCGTGTAGAGTCAACCTCTAGAACTTCTTGCCACGGGTTGTTGTGAAGGGCAAAGGTAGAACTGCTGTCAAAAAAGAATGAAATAAGATCGTGGAGAATAGGTCCATTGATGATTAGGGATGCAGCCTCATGCTCTGGGATCATTACATCTCTGGTGGCTAGAAGCTGGGACTCGATGGGTAGATCACTTTATAGACTGTCCTATTCTGTTGATTCTCTCTGAAGCATTTGGCTCTGGCCACTGTCCAAAGACAGGGTATTGGGCTACATGGGTCATTGGTCTGGCTAATTATGGAAATTCTTCTCTCCTTACGTTGTAACTGTAGAAATGAGATTCAAGAAATAAAACATAGAGTTAAGACAGAGAAGAGTTATCCTCCCAACATGCAGTTTAAGCAGAAGACCTCATATATTTTGAGGGTTTTTTTTTGTTTTGTTTTGTTTTTTCTTTCAGTGCTGGAATACATATTCCTGGGCCATACAAAATTATTTATAAAGGGTGGGAACGAGGAGGAAGACACATTATGTAAAAGATGACATTTTCTTGAATTTCCCTGAAACGCAAAGTGAGCATCACTTTCATTGATGATATTATGGATCACTAGGTATGCTATGTAGCTAGTGCAGAAGAACACCAGTGTTCATGGTGAAGAATACTTAGTAGAGAATGAGATTACTTTTATTAATATTTAATTATTTGGGGGGGTTTATGCATTTTCTGTTTTTAAAAAATGCAATTTCTGACACTCTATATTGAATTTTAAGTTTAGGATTTATTTATTTTTAGACAATTTTTAAAGCCACTTATAACAGATTTGGGAAAAGAAATGAAATGGCAATTCTGATGTGCAGTGATAACAAAATTACTATACAAGTAAATATATAGAAGATACATATTTTAAATTACAGTAAGGCACTGCAATACCTTAGGTAGAGTGCAGGCAAGGCCACGGCTGTGACACCCTTTCAGCAGGTAGCAGTATTCCAAAGGCAGTTGGCTGGCATGACTCCGAAGGGTCCTCCTGCTTGGCTGCATCCTGCATTGCATCCTGTAGCCCTCCCCCGTTTGTTTGTGGCCTGTGGTGCAGTTTGGGTAGATATGTGTTTTAGTAGTTAAATTCCTGGACTGTTGTGAAGCCAAAACAAAAAAGCAGTCAATATAATGGTCTTCTGTTGATATGTGTTTTAATAGTTAAATTCCTGGATTGTCATTGCTCACTAAAAGTGCTGTCATATGAGTGGAAATTGGGTAAATATTGCATTTTATTAATAGCAGCAGAACTGACTTAAATGGGGCCTACGTGTTGTATAGTCTTCCCTTAATTTTTGTATTCATGCCCGTCAGTGTGAAAAGCTATTTGCATATATATATGCAGCCACACTTAAGTTACGGCCCTCAGCATGTGTTGTGAGCATCATTGTGGCCCACAGGGCTTCCAAAGTTGAGTAGCCCTGTCCTATAGCCACCATCTATGCCCTGAATGATTCATTTTATCCTTAGAGTTTTTGTGGTGACGAGTTGCTTTTAGCTTTCCTGGAATAAAGATTTTTAAAGCAAGTGTTGATCCTCAGCTGGTCTAATTCACACTGGCTCTATTGAAGGCAGTACAGCTGCATTGATTTACTTCAGCTGAGGATCTGACACAGTAACACTTCAGGGAAAGCATGACTAACTCATTCTGACTTTCCCTCTCCTTTCCTTATTTATGTCTTAGTGTATTTTAGCATGATGCTTTTGAGGGTGATGATGATGCCTGCATGGTAAAACCTGAGTTTAATTTGAGTTAGGCTTCTGCTTTACTTTTCTGTAGGTTATATGTCACCCTGTAGTTGACTTTTTTTTTTAAGCAAGTGGAGGCTCCCAGCCACTCTTGACCTAAAGTTTGAACTTCTTCACTTTTCGTGCTTTTAAGGGAACCTCTGTAGATTTTGCATTATCATTTCAATATCTGAAAAGAGTTGCGCCCCCACTGAACGAGAGGGAGGGAATAGTAGTTAACCTTTACCATACATGATTACATGTAAATCAGAATGTTGTTGTTATATTAGTGCATTGCTTGGCTACATTCAATAGGTTCATTTAGCAAAAAAATTCCATCAGTAATGCTTCAGTGGCTGTTTCTGCTCAGCTGCA
Organism: Pelodiscus sinensis; assembly: GCF_052426305.1. Classification (NCBI taxonomy): domain Eukaryota; kingdom Metazoa; phylum Chordata; order Testudines; family Trionychidae; genus Pelodiscus; species Pelodiscus sinensis. The sequence continues at coordinate 94,583,745 of NC_143053.1, forward strand.
ATTTCTGTAAGAAGATAGGAGCCTGAGTCACTAATTCTCTGAAGAGATGGCTGCTCCTTCAGCCAGGTGACAGTCAATTAAAGGTTCTCCAAGTTCCTTGAGACTAGTGAAAATGGCAGTCAGCTAGATTTAGGATGTGTCTACAGGTATAGCACTGCAATGCCACAGCTCTATCACTGCAGCTGCGCTGCTGCAGAGCATCTGAAGAACACATCCTATGACAATGGGAGAGAGCTCTCCTGTCAGCTTCATAAAACCACCTGCATATGTCCATAGGAGATGCTTTCCTGATGAAATAGTACTGTCCACCGCTCAAGGAAGCAGGGGACTGATACCCTCAATTGAGATCAGGTGTTGTCACAAAAAAATTCTTAATGTGTACAGTTACTAGCCAAAGAAGAGTTGAAAAACTTCTCAATAATCTCCTTGAAATAGTCGTAAGTGAGTGGTGGGTTCTGTGGAAATATTTTCTCTTATATAATAGATACTTGCTCAGGGACATATGTCAATGAATGGATGCCTGTTTAAATAGATTGGGCATTTAAAACTCTTTCAAAGCTTTCTTTAAATATTTAGGTATCAATGAAGATATGAACTGACATTAATTCTAATCATTGTCTGAGACCCAAGTTAGTTCTGGCTATATCGCCTTGTAAACGAGTACAGAAGCACTTAGGAACTTAAAAAAAAGGTGAAATGGGAGTGTTTAGCAGCAATATCCACACGATTCTAGTGTATAGCTTGCTATCATCATGTATTTTTAGTAGACAAAATTTTCTGCCTGGTACTTCCAAGAATATTTATGTGAATATCAATTTTAATAGGGCTAAAGTTGTGCTGTTGTTTCCCCCTAGCATCTCTTTATTAGTAGATTTGACATTGTGTATATCAATGTGAATAAAAATGGTTCTGTCACTGGCCAAACAAATACTTGCATGTATTATTCAAGTCAACAACCTTCAATAAACACAAAGTATCAAGAGAGCAGGAAATCAAGCTGTTGATTTCTGACATGAAGGAAAGATGATAGAACAGTTCTCAAACCTTTCTCTGCTCAGTTAATGGTACTTACTGTGACTTTTCTTATTATGTAAAGAACTTTTAAAGAACCACTGTAGATGATCAGAAAGACAGATTAGAAAAGTATTATGTGGAAAGAAGCAGCACTCCAAAGTTTAAAAAACATGTGTTTGGGAATAAAGTTACTTAAATATTAAGGACAATCAATCTCTTTTGCTCTTAGACGAACTATTCTTTGTCCCTCTTCACTAATAGAATTTACTCTCTTGACCCTTGATGTTGTTCCCCTTACACACATTCAGTAGTACTCATCCGAGAAGTATTATACAATATTAGGATGGAAGAAATCATTCTTTGCCTAGCACAAGTGTGCTGTGTATAGCTGCGCAGCATGAAGTGATGAGGGAACCTGACTGCTGGATATTCAGATTGGATTTGAATGAAATTGATTTGTGAAGAAAAGTGCACTGTTTAAAAAAAATACACTGCTATCACATAGAAAGAACCATGAATATTTCTTGCTTCAGTGCTAATCATTTGAGATTCACATTGGACAGCCTATGATGGCCCTTGTAATTATGATACTATATACAAGGGGGAAGAGAGTGTTGTATTTAAAAACCATTTTGTGTCAAGCTGCTAATCTTCTGGAATTTCCATAGGGAAAAACTATGAAGTTAGATGTAGCACCATGTTAGTGCAAGGTTTTGAGCTTCTTTGGTTTACCTACAATATAAAATGCTTAAGGCATTGAACTAGATCCAAAAAAAGGGACTTAGAACATCAGTGTCTAATGTTTAGGCACCGTATCATAAAGTGAAATACCAATTCCAGAGTTAGATGCCCAAACTCCCTATACATCCCTTACAAATGAGATCCACACAAGTTTTGATGTGAGCCCAATCCAGTTGACCCTTTGAAGAACCCTGATTCCTACAGGAGAGAGAAGTTTAAAAATGGTTAGCTGCAGAATCTCATTGGGGCTTAGATGTGAGCTAGGAGCTCAGGCAGTTAGAAAGAGGCAGATGTGCACATGCTTACTTGCAGATATTTAGGTGCAAACTTAAATGTGGAACTCTATCAGTGGAAACTTAAACATGTGGAGACTTCAGGCACCTACATGATTATGCAGCAGCTAAGAGAGGGTTTTGAGGATCTAAATTTTGGATATAGCAGTAAGGTGCCTAAATCCCTTTGTGAATCTAGCTCCAAGTATATGTCTAAGTGAGCTAGAAATTTTTTTGTAAATAATTTCCTGGCTTTATATTGGATGATTCATTTACAATGAAGCTGTGAAAATCAGAACATGAATTTTTACAGGGAACACTAATATTTTATAAACAAAACAACATACAGCTATAATATTTCTCCAATTGTTAAGCATCTGACACCGAATCTTTCATATTTGATACCAAAATATTTCAAAATCTTTGATTACCAGCTAATGATATCTAAAACTAGGCCAAGCATTAAAGAATAACTAACTTTTCTTGAACAATTAAAGGGACTTCTGTATGACAAAGTATCCTAAGTAATGAAAGCATTTACTTGCTATGCATTAACCCACTTACTCCAACTCTGAATGTGGTTTTTTTTCTTAGAACCTGGTCCAGAAAGTATAAAATTTCAAAATATAAAAACATGTTCTATCATGTCTTCACGTTTCATAAAAATAACTTATCAATTAAGCACCCTCATCTAGCATTAGAATTTTTCCAATTTCTTCTCCATTCCTAACTGTAAAAGAGCAAAAGTAAATATCAACGAATGTTCCTGAAGGTCAATATATTTAGGCAATTGCAGATCAAGGTGAAGTAGTTTCCAAGTCAAGAACCCTCACATGAAGCATCCTGCCACTAGCAGTCTCCCTGTTAAATATCAGGAATACTAGTTTCCACTGATCACAAATTTGAAGTCATCACATTAATTAAAATGACCAGCAGTGTTCCCCCTAAGGTGGGTGGCAGCACAGCTTCACAAGTGATTAATCAGCTCCTCCCAGTCAGTCAGCTCCTTGCATGGAGCCCTGAGCCTTTGACTGGGTAGGGCTGATTAATCACCTGTGAAACTGTGCTGCTGCACAGCTTAGAAGGAACATCGGTGATCACTTTAGTGTCCATATTCCAAACCATTTAGAGCAGTGGTCTCCAACCTTTTTACACCCAAGATCACTTTTTCAATGACAGAACAAGCCAAGATCTACAGCCCCACCCCTTCATTGAAGCCCCACCCTCTCTATTCTCCTCCGCTCCATCACTTGCTATCCCGAACCCTTATACTGCTGCTTTTTTCCCAATTCTTCTGCAGGAAGAGGTTTTTCCAACATTTGGTGTGTCTAGACTGGACCAAATGTCAGAAAACCCCCTTCTTATGGAAGCCCCCTTATTCCTCGTGGAAAGAGGAATAGAGGGGTGACTGAAAGATCACTAAAAGAAGCTGAAGAACAAATGCATCCCTGGATGCAGAAGTGTTTTTCTGGGATATCTCCGGAATCCTGAAAAACTCCTGCAGTCTAGCCTTACCCTCGCTGGGTTGAGACAGGATGTGTAGTCTCTGGGGTGGGAATGAGGGATTTGGTTGTGGGAAGGGGTGAGAGGTGCAAGTTCTGGGAGGAAATCTGGATTTTCTACAGTTACAGGAGAACAACTCTATACAAAGCTCATGATACCATCTACGTGTTTTGTTAGTCTTTAAGCCCTATGTATTGTTTTTTAAGTTTAACCTGTACAAACTAACTCAGCTACCCCTCTGAAGCTTCTATACAAAGCATCCCTCATGATGGCTTCTGAAGACTGCTTCTGTGAATGTTTTCAGAGAATCCCATAAGTCTAACTTCATTCAGAAGGTTTCCTGAAAGATAATTGTTTGCGGTGTTTTGCGTGAAATGAGACAATCCTATGCTCTCAAATGAACTCTCATAAAAAAATAAGACAACAAAAATACTGTATCACCTGTGAGCAAAAACTTTTTAAAAAATTATCCATATCTGATCTTTGTCCTCATTCTCAAAGGAAACCTGTATGGCAGCTTCAAACGATATATTGATCATGTCCCATTGCCATTTTTACTACATTATATTAATTTGATTACTACAGTGAGATAATTTTGAACAGCTTTTACAATTGTTTATACAGCAAACTCAACACGCACCTGATAGTGTCTGTGTTCAATGTACCCTTACATCCATCCACTAACAAGTTCACCAGTGTCAAATTGAGTTGCTGTAATCTCCCAACTCTTACTTCATATTCCCCTGTTTATACATAAAAAAAAAAATCATATTAGCCCTTTTGGCTAAGGCTTGGCACCATGATCCATACATTTGTTTAAAAATCACTGCCACTCATGTTAGAAAATAATAATATATATTTTGGAGAGATACCTATGTATATTACTTTGTAAATACTCAGAGCTCTTGTTGGACAAATGAGTACTTTACTTGGTTTTCTTTTTTCTCTATTGCCTTATTGATTTATCTACACCAAATTAACTAAATATGTGAATTTAAGGTGGATTAGTTAAACTTCATTAAACCCATGTATGTACATTCTCACTGAAAATTAAAGAAGCTTTAATTCGGTTTAATTTAATTCACTTTGGAAGTGAGTTGACTAAACAAAGGCCGTGGAAGTTTAATCCACATCAAATTCACACCTTTATTTAATTTGGATCAATTTTCCTGATTGTCCCAGTGAAGGGATCCCCTAAAATTGTTAGCTTTTTAGGACAAGGATTGCTTTTTACTATGTGAATGAACAGTGTCAGCACCTTGAGGTTCTGATTTAGCTTGATAAAAGAAATAAGAAATCATCATAATAATGAAAGTGTTTTGAAATGCTGTCAAAATAATTAAATAACAGCTCCTTGGCGATATTCCTTTTTTTATTTTTGCATTTTGATTTTAATTTGTGAAGGTCAAAATACAACTCGGTTCAAAAAAGAATTAGGGAAGATTATGGAGAATGGCTATTAGCCAAGATGTTCAGGGATGTATCCCCAAATGCAAAAAGCCAGGACTGGACCAGAGGCGTCGGACCATCAAAATTGCCCTGTTTTGTTGGTTCTTTCTGAAGCATCTGGCACTAGCCACTATCAGAAGGCAGGATACTGTGATAGAGGGAGAATTGATCTGGTCCAGTAAAGGTACTCTTGTCTGTAAAAAGAAGGCTGTTTTATTGGAATTTCTTCCCTTGGATCACCTGATGCATGTGATTTAGAATGCTAATGTTAATAAAGTTACATTAGAAACAGAGGATAATGGCATTGCTTCATTTTTCTTGCAGATTTTCAGACGCTACTGGTTGGTTTTCAAGAAAGCTTCTAGTAAAGGACCCAGAAGACTAGAAAAATTTCCAGATGAAAAGGCAGCCTATTTCAGAAATTTTCATAAGGTAGGTTCATCCCCAAGATTACAACTATTTGGATATAAGATATTTCTGATATGGAAACTCTTGAAAACAGTATTATAAGTAAGTTGAAGGGCATGATCCTCAGACCACTGAAGCATCCTATTGATATAATTGGTGAAGAATCAGGCCTCTGTTTCTGTCCAGATAAGCAAGAGAAGTTTATTCTTTTGATTATATAAGTATCTGTTATTTACATTAGTGTTTGCCTTGAAAATATCAGACTGCATTTACTCAGGGTATTTAAATAAAATATTTAACAATTATAAATTAAACATCAAGTCAATTTCATTTGATGCTAAATGTACCAGCTGTAAGTTCTAGTGAAATCAACATTTGGAATATTAAACATCATTTTCATAGAAGATTTCAAGATAGGTCTCAGCATTTTTTTTGAGTAAAAATCAGCATTGCTTCTAAATTGGCAGTCTTGATTGAATCAATTCCTTAGTGCTTTCTGTTTATCACAATCAGTTCTTTGGTGCAACTCAAGATGTTTGAGAATAGGATTTCCATTCCTGTCACTTCAGCTACTGTCATTAACTCACCACGTAGTACTGCAGTGATGTTGTGATAAAATGACATAATGCCTTGTATTTTTATAACAATCTTCCACCAGGGATCTCAAAGAGCAGAATAAACATTTGGAACATTTGGATTTAACCTGCCGCAGCTCTTTAAGTTAGACATTACCTCATTAGCTCACAGTTGGTCAAACTAAAACATAGATGTGACTTACCCAAACTTGCACAGTAAGACTGAAGGACCCAGGAGTAAAATCCAGATCTGCTGAGGTCTCAGTCTTGGGCTTCCCATCACAAGAAAACAAATTCCCATTTTATCTCCAATAAACTAAATCAACATTTTGACACCTGTCACAAGGGAAACTTAATCAAGTGGGTCACCTATTATTTCCAGGTGGAGATTTGTTCTATTTGTACTATTTCCTGGTGGATGTTTGTTTGTAGAAGTCTCTGTTAATGAGATACCCCATGCTGGTATTGGGTTAGGAGCTATGTAAAGAATTTGCACATTGCCCAGAGTAAGTCATCACTCTAGTATTCTAATTGTTAGATGTACCAGGTCTCTACCAAGCAAATATAGTCCTCCTCCTCCTCTTTAAAATGGGCTTGTATGAAGTGGAGACAGAGAGCATACACCTATTTCAACTTTCTGGTCTGTTGTTATTTTCTATTTAAATTCTCTGTTAGTAACATTGTCCTTTTTTTATGTCTAAAAATGACTACATCGCTAGCCCATCATTAATGAGAGACAGTTATGCCCACTCTTATTCATTTAATTGTGCTAACATGGTTCCCCTATAGTCCTTTGAGTATTTTATATGCCAGTTATTTCCATCAAATGGCTCACAACTGACGTCAAGAGTGACTTCCCCCCAAAACAGTTGTAATGTCACAATAAAGTGACATCTGCAAACAGGAAAATGGGGAGGAGTAGATAAGCTCCTCAGAAGCAAAGATCTCTTTTAATTTCAAATGTCTTAATTGATAAAGAAAGCTGAGTAGGATTTTAAAAGGAACAGGTTAAAACGACTAATACTAAGATAGTACCTTTCATCCAGAATACTTCAAAAGCACAGTAAAGCTGAATTGTCAGCTATATATTTTATAGACAAAACAATGACAACTATTTAAAAGTACATCAAAATAAAGTGTAGTATATTCCTGTAGGAGAGGATGTGGAGAATAATACCTTGTCCTGTTTCTATGACTGGTAGAATTTTGGAATGTAATAATATTAAAAGGAAAAAATTAATCTGGTCACCAGGGTGACATCTCCACTCTGTAAGAAGTGTCAGGAAATCATTGTACATGTCAAGCAATCAAGAATTAGAAAATTTTCCTCTCTTCCACACAAACATTTTAGAAAGTTTCAATGAGGCACTAGCAGTTTAATGGCAAGTAGTCAAATGGGGCAACTCTTTCTCTACTTAATCCTATGTCATACGTTGACATTTTATTTTGATCACTAATTAACTAGTTTTAGTTCACAAAATGTGGCTGGAATCTGATTGTTGTGTATATTAGGGGTGGATTTGACCCACACCCCTCCCTTTGGCCCCTTTTATACAAAGAAAGAGGGTGGGAGTGGTGTAGAGGGACCCATGAATGATTTTCCTTAGCTGGTTTATGAACTATCTGAGCAGCACCGCAACACTCAGTTATGCTAGGAACTTCTTACAGGCACAACACAAAATATCATCCGGAGTACTGCATTCCCCATAGACAATAGTATACAGATTATCCTAGATGCCTCAAGACTAAAGCTAGGTAAAACTCACCTGCTTAAGAGTTTAATTTATCAACACAAGCTTGGTTCAAGTGAAATTTCTTCCTCTCAGTGAATTCTAAGAAGAGATCTATATATATTTTGGCTGGAAATAAGACAAAATTGATAGCTTGAACTGAGCTGTTTGGATTCAAACATGAAGGAACCAAACTCCCAGCAAAGCAATGTTACGAAGTTTTTCCCATTTTTTTGCCCCTGTCACTTTGCTGTGAGAAGCAAATCTTCTGGATCTACAGTATCTCTGTTTTTCCAGTGGATCTCTCCCTTTGAGCAACGGCTGCCAATCAAGTTCAAAATTATACAGATTGCTCCTATGGAACTGTCTGAAGAACTTTATTTTCTGAAATCATTGGGACTCAACTTTCTTTGGGAGAAAGAATGGCCTGATTAACCCACTGCTCTCTTCTAGCCTTTCTTTCATCTTGTATGACAGCCTGATTAAATATTTATAAACATGAATGCAGGTAAGCATCATTTAGTGAAGAAATGCTTTTACTCTGGTATCCATATGTATAATATTATAATCTATGATTTCATTAATCGATGAGGAATTCTGTGGCACCTTAACCTCTAACACATTTATTTAAGGATATGACCAACTGGGCTCCAGCCCATGAAAGCTTATGCCCAAATAAATGTGTTAGACTTTAAGGGGTCACAGGACTCCTCATTGTCTTTGCTCAAACAGACTAACATGGCTACCCCTCTGAAATTAATTAATCAATTATTATAAATTCCCTTTTTTCCTCCCCCTTTCCATAAGGCTATGCATGGAGGTCTAACGGTTTGGTGTTGTCTAGTGATATTGTTGTTATTAATGGCAGTAATGGCGTTTAGTAGTATGGTAGTTCCTTATTGACAGACACTGCTGACAATAACAATAAATATTGCATTTATAGGTTGACATCATGTTGCTTCTGTTGGCTTCAGTTTTGGAGGTTAGCGTTTCTTGTACTATCATAAGACAATCCTTTGATTTCTTAGTAGAAATCTTTTCTGCTTAGAAAAGAATTTCAGATGGTATCTGATTCCAAGACTATATTTTAAAAAGACATGTATGATTTACTTACAATTCTAAATAAGTATGACCAACTGGCTGACGTAATATCTTTTATTGGATCAACTTTCAAGCTACACAAAGCTTCACGGAGCCCTTCTTCAGTGTAAGCATTATGTCTTCTATTATAACAAAAAAATCCCTCAAGTGTTATACTATCTGTTTAATACATACCATCCACAAAAGGATCCTGAAATCAGTTAATTCCTTTTGTGTTATGTCAAACTGACATAGCTTCTGCCTTTAAGATAAACACAAAAGTCATGTCAAATTCTTATCAAGGCAGAAACCTTTTAAGAACAAGACCTTTGAGATTACAGTACAATCACCATCCTAATTGTACTGTGTTTTTGTCTTTGAAGGATGAGATCTTTGCCATGCTTTCATTATACTTTACTTTGTGATAGATCATGTCTTTGCAGAGTAAAAGCAATGTATTGTTGCACTGATCTATATCTGACACAGCACATACTCCCCTATACACTGGTACAGTTCTGTGGCTGTGCATGTTAGAGGAAAGCAAGATCCTAGGCCCACATCATCCTTTCTCACCTACATGTTCAAAGGAGTGATACAGGACCCTGATCCTCAAGAATGTTCTCATAGTGCCTTTGAAAAGCCATTTATTCCCTGTGTATTGGAAAAAATGGCATGGCTGAACCCTCAGAATGGTTTGGGTGTATAATCTTGGTGTTCCTGCTATAGATATTACTTTTACAGATTACCAGTTATTTTCTGATTGAGCTTATCACTATGCAGTTTCGTTAGTATTTTTATTTATTATTTGTATTATTGTTACTGTAGTATTCAGAAGACCTCATTAGACAACGATCCCTTTTGGTAGGTGCTATATTCTTGAGGGGGGTTTTTTTTTTTTTGAGCTGTTGGGTGTTTCTTGGCTTATAATTATTTTGTAATTAATACAGAATTGTTTGTGTTTGGGTGAAGAATTTAGATGTTAATCATAAGGTTATTTTCTTTCTGTCTCTACACTAGAGGTTTTAATGAAGTATTTTCAGTTGTTCTGTAACATTCTAATAATGCTAAATATGAAACCTTTTGAGTTTTTGCTATTTGGACAAACTTCTGCTTGATGTAATGTGCTTGTGCTGATAGATGTATATATAAAAAGGATAAAGTGAATCTCACAAATGTAATGTCAGTATTTGTTATTAACTCATCTAGAAACCTAGAGGGAACAAATTATAAAATGCAGAATGATGAGTAACTACACAGCTTCAAGAAAAATAGAAATGGTCTGCTATTCAGTGGTAATCTTTTCCATTTAATTCAAATAGATGTGTGCTAACTGCAGACCATTGGCAATTGGGAATATCGTGTAATTTCAGAGGTTATTTTGCATTTTGATTCCTTTGAGAGCATATTTTACCCATGGATACCTTATCTTTGATGGCAGCATTCACAACTGGACAGAATATGACTTTTCTGACTCTGTTCTTATATTTCTCAGTACTCACCGGCGCACTGTTGATTATGCTTAGCATTTCTTACCTCATGCTGTATTGTATTATGACACAATGTCCCTTGTGCAGAAATTTAATCTCTAGTCCCAATATGCCTTTGTGTTTGGAGATAACTGGGATCCGGGGGGAGTGGGAGTTCCTTTCATCTGTCGAGGTTTTATTTCTCTACCTCTAGTAAGGGCAGTTCATTTTGTATTTTTTTTTCAGATGGTCTTACCAAACTGTTTCCAAACTAGTAGCACTTGAATTATACTTACTTCAGTGTCTTTTCCCCCACAGTTCCTTGCTGTTACTATGTACAGTTATCTTTAAAGCATACCCGTATAAAGACCTCACCAAGCCTGTTTCACAGTTAGGGAAGCTTTTTTACAATTTCTTGATCACTTTCTGAATTTTAGTTGGTATTTAGAATAGTGGTTTCTGCAGTATGGTTTCTCCTGGTTGATCAGCTGATTTCTTCCTGTTAACATATTTATAAAAATGCTCCCAACAATGCTCAACATTGTCAGCACTACTTTTTTAATCTGAGAATATTTTTGTTGTGTTTTAACCAGGGATTAGGAACTCTTCGCCACTGGACAGTTAACCTTGCAGACTAACAGTCCCCAGTACAACCGATCTTGCACTGATTTTAGTCTTTGTTAATTTCAAAATATTTCAGAACAGGTTTTTTCCCTGACAAATTCCCTAAGGCATTTTTCTTACAATCATGCCTTGTCAATCTGTACTGTACTCAAATGTCATTTCAATTTGAACATTTATTTGTGAAAAATTGGGTGACTTTTTTTAAAGATACAGTAACATGTTCATGATTTTTAGGCCTCCACTTTTTAGGTTCTTTGTGCAATTACTCCTGTCTTTCCTATTTGCACTGTACTTTTCCCCTAAACTTGCTGGTGCCTGTCTAACAGATCACATTCATCCATTCTGGAATGTATTCATATTGAAGTCACGTTTCTTCTCACTGGCATATTGCAGAATATTACAGTCTCTTACTTTGTTGCTTATGTTTGATGCCAATTAGCTGTTATATCCACCTCATTTAGACCCCGCTTCCCAGTTTGGGGTATTATTATGATTAATGTTGATTATTGATAATATTAATAACAATAGTTGACTGCAATTCCAAAGGGATGTTGTTTAAACATATGTCCACCAAAAGGAGGACTGGAAATTCTGAGTTTTGTACCCTCGATATTGAGTCAGACTTGCCAAAAAACTTTGGCTTGTATCCAAACCTTAAAATTCTTTCATTTTGAAGTCTAGACATGCCTTCTTTAAATGTTTTAATGCATAGTCCTCATGTTTCCGTATTGTAAAACAGGGCTAGGGAACACCCACAGCTAGCGTAGATCTGGCCCCCAAGCATCTGGCCCCAGAATCGGGGAGCCAGCGCTGGCGCTCCAGCCCCACAGCCTGCCCCGTTGTTCCCCTGCTATGGAGCTCCCCACAGTGGAGAGGAGAAGGGGGCTCCGAGTCCAGGGGAGGATCTGACCCATGGGCTCTGCCTAGCTGTGCAGGAGGGGAGAAAGTGGCTCCACGCGCTCTTTCCTGTCTCCTGTTTCCCTGGCTGGGGAAATGGAAGTGCAGAAAAGCACTGTCTGGACGCTTTTCTCTTACCACTCCAATTGCCTACAATCATGGCCAATAGGAGCTATGGAGAGCAGTGGGGAACATTGAGCCATGTGCGTCAATAGGACTATGTTTAATCCTTTTTTTTCTGAAGCAGGGTGACTGCCACACTATAATCTTCTATTGGGAATACTGATATGAAGAATTAATTTAGTTTCTCTGCGATGACCTTGTTTTCCTTGAGTGCTCTAGAACCTCTATCACCCGTAGTTCCCCAGACTATTTGGCATGATTCCTGCTTCTGATGTACGTTTGCTGGTAATTTTTGTGTCCTTAGCTATTTGCTCTTCAAATTCTTTCATTCTTTGACTTGCCGGAGTTTGAACCTTATTTTTTTCTCAGTAGGATTTGACTGTTTTCAGTTGTAACTTAGGCCTAGATTTTTAAAGCTGTTAGGTATTGCAGTGCTAAGTGCTAAAACATCAAACTGATTTAGAAGCTTAAAAGGCAAGTTTTCAAATGTATTCAGGTACCAGAATCTCATTTTCAGTGAAGATTTTGAACCTACAGACCTTTTAAAAATCTGGCCTTAAGTGCCTAATTTATTTTTGAAAGTGATAGGTGTTCCAATGCCTAAGTCACTATTGAAAATGGGTCTTAAGGACTCATTGAAAATGTCACCTGCTTTTTCCACTGCACTTCAGTCTTGAGTTTTGAAAATGTTGCAGTTAATATGTAAAATGAAAATCCATCTTTACTAAGTTTATTTGGAGGCTGCGTGAAGATGAAAATATGTATTTGTTAGAAGAGACCTGCCCTGAAAGTGATAACTGATTATACTGAACCTCATTTAAATGAGTAATTGTTAGAAAAATAAAGTAATATACTGAGTGTTGTGCACACCAAACCGTAAAATTTGCAGTAATTATCAGCCCCCCCTCTTAAATATATAGCTATCTGAGTAATGTTGTTGTCCAAAACAGGCACCAAAAAGCAAATTACAAAATATAATTGGACCTGTGCAGTAATAAAGTTGTTAGTTTCTGAGCACCGAAGGGGAGAATATAAGATATCATAATGAAATCCCCTTCAATTAAGAGGGTATAAAAGCCATTCAATTGTTACTTCATCCCTGTACAGTCAAAATGGACAAAGCACCATTTTAACGTGATGACTGAAGAGTGAGGACTTGAGTGAACTCTTACAACATTGGACCTAAATGGTGCAAATGATTACACTTGTAGTCCCATTGACTACTCTTGTGTGGAATTGTTTGAAATATTTTGTTTTTAATTAATTGTATGGTAGAAAGGACAGTTGAATAAAACATTATTCAGAAAAGGAGTTTTCTCATCAAGTATTTTCATATGAAACGATTAGGTCTCAATAATAACAAATCAGATGTCCTAGGTGGCCAAACTATTGTATCTGAATTTTATACAGTCAACAACATTTTAAAAAAAATAATATGATCATAGTTGTGATTAGTCTGCCTTAGTGCTAAATAGGCTGTTGTGTTACTGCCTTGCACAATCGGGTAGGTATGTAGTGAATGAAATGGAATTATTGCATGAAGAGAAAATATAGTCTCGTAGTTAAGGCAGTTGGATACTGCCCTGGAGAATTAGATTCTATTTCTGCGCCAGCCACAAAGTTCTTATCAAGCCACTTTTAAACTAAACTTTTCATAGATATCACTAATTGTGTCTGCCTTGTTTTCTGGGTGCCTGACTTGGGACCCAAGGGTACGATTTGCTGGAGTGTGGAGAATTTAGAGCTGCAGCTAAACACAATGAAAGGTTTGCTTTGAACGTATAAAGTACTGTCTAATGGTAGATATGCTGATAAATCAGGATGTATCTGTCTCAAATTGGGTCTCCAAGTTAATGGATAAATTTTTACCCCAATCTCTCTACCTCTGCTCCTTATCTCCCAAATAGGAATGACAGCCTTTCACTTTATAGAGATGTGTTCCGAAGCTTGTGAAGCATTCAGATACTATAATGATAAGCAGCATAGAAAAGCCCATGAAGCAATTAATAATTCTTTCTTTGGGGCAGGGTGTAAATAGTGAATAGTAAAGGCATAGTGAGGAATGAACAATTGAATAATAAGTATAAATATTGAATAACTGCTCATTCACTGAGCCCTCTTCATCAAATGCAATGAATAATGCAGCGATTCTATGGAGAAAAAATAGAATGTGGTCAAGTAATGAAGATTATATCATAAAGCGTATGCACCAAGGGATGAATAAAGCTTACAAAGTTTATGTTAATTCTAATCTTTCCTAGCTTTTAGTGATTGACTTTTCAACCATAATATTCTTTTATCATAGGCTGTATTTCTTTAAGTTTGTAACAGATTAAAGAAATTGACTATTTTTTTTATTTTCCAAGTTGAAGAAGTGAACATCATAAACAAGAAAAGGTAAATGTAAACCATTTCAAATGTAACCATTTAACATACTATCAGTAACATTAGTAAAGAAAATTTGTTTTTAAACATGTATGATTTTTAAATAAAATGGCCCCTTTTAAAGCTACATTGCATTTTATTCGGTGAATCATGGAATGAGCATCGATAGGTTTCTCAAATGGGGAGCGAACAAGAAACATTCTTAATAGCAGACAGGTAGAAACATCACATCCAAACACATTAAGATTGAATATGATGCTGGGGAAGACATTTAAGTTTATTGTCACTTTCACCCTCTGTGGGTGACTAAATATAACAAGCCGTATGGGCATTTAAACCAGAACGAGCCTTTTCTGCAAGAGAGCTCTTCTAGAGTAAATAAAAAAGAACAATTTATTATGAATATTGCTATAGAAATTCTGTCTGTAATTTTTACTACTTCATAGAAGGAAATTTGAAATTCAAATCACTGGCTGATGAAGAATGCTATTAAAAATGCATTAGGGTTGAAAGTGTAGCTGTAGATAATTGTCATAACTGATATTCTAAACAAATTTATCCCCAAAGACAATGAAGCTAAAAGAATTTTCACATAATAAGCTAATAAATTTCATTTTAATTTTGAAAGCAAATGTAATAGAAACAATGAAAAGAAGTTTTAGAAGAATAAATACTAGAAATGTCACTTTAAAAACAGGAAAAATCTCAGATAGAAGAACTGTACTTTCATTTCAGATTCTTTCATTCACTTACCTCAAACCAATTACGGTAAAACTCCAATAGTCCGGCATCCAATAGTCCGGCACTCCTGATACTCCGGCATCAAAATGGCAAGAGCCTAGTGAGTGAGCTTCGGCAAAAAATGAGTCACAAGGTAACAGAGACAGCAGCTGAACTGAGCAAAAAGGGTAAAAAAGGGTTAAAAATGAAAACATTACAGTATACTGTATACAGTATGTACAATAAAAAGGGTTAAGAACACTTTATATACAGTATATACATAACCAGTTTATAGTACCTCCTGATACTCCGGCATATCTGATAATCCGGCTCCACCTAGGTTCCATACGTTCCGGATTATCGGCAGTCTACTGTACTCCCTTTCTCAGTGGCACTATGGCTCAATATCTTTTGGGTCTCTAATACAGAGTATCCTCCTCTTTTTCAGATAATTCCTAAATGAAATTAGACAGAATTCTGAAAGGATCTTTTTAACTTCTTTGTGCTGCTTCAGATGTAGTAATGTAAAATGCTTAGTATAAAAACCATTTATATCTTTGTACCCAATTAACTGTTTTAGCTTCTGTAAATACTATAGGGAATGCCACAAGGAATGTAATATGGTTTTTTTTGTACATTGCAACTGTGATGATTATAAATGTGCCTTAGAGAAAAAGTTCCTAGGGCTTATCTTCATATACAGTAATACAGTGGCGTAACAAGGTTTATCTGCTTGTCAGTGCCCTTCTGTGGCCAAGGGTGTCTGGTAAGCTCCTTGCCTGGCCAGTTGTAGCAGAGGAAATGTCGGTATATGGCCTGGGACCAGGCTTCTTCTTGCCCCTTTGTTGTAGCTGCTAGGGTATGGAGGGAGAGGAGGGGACACAGGACCACCCGCTCCTCTGGGTCCTGGCTCAGGGACCTTATAAGTATCAGGTGCCTGCTATGAGTCTCCATTGTTTGCTCCTTCCTTGTTCCCTGGGCCATTTCCCCAGGATGCTGCTCTATCTGGTCATCTCAAGGTTCTGAGGCTGGGTTCTCAATAGACCCTGTTAAGGGTGCTATCAACTCTTCTAGTTGGCTTGTGGCCAGTCTTCAGCCACTGGACCTGGGCCTCACCCAGACCTAAAGTTCAGCTTGCACTCGAACCTGTTTGCAGTGCTGCTGTTCTCCCAGTCAGTACATAGGTCTGTCTGGGTCAAGCTCCTGTGACGAACTGCCAGGCCCTAGCCCAGCAGCCTCTGTTATGTTGATCTGCTGAGCCCTCATTGGCCACTGCAGAGGCAGCCATTCTATCCTGCCCGGAGCTCCTCTTTTCTGCTCCTCTCGCTGGGGTGGGGTGTGGCAAGGCCTCCAGCCTCCTGTAGGGGGTGTTGGGACTTAGTCCATCCCATCACAAGTGGATAACACACTAGTACAGCTGTAGCACTTTAGTGAAGATGCTATTTTGCTGATAGGAGCGCTTCCTGACAGTGTAGTTAAGTCATCTGCCCAAGAAGGGGTGGCTATGTTGTGTAGTGGAGACCTTGTCCCAAGTGCGTAGGTCACTTTTGACAATAGGACTTAGGACTTATCTACACTGCATTGCAGGATATAAATTGCAAAATACACCAAAGTATTGCACTCTAACTGTCCTGGGTGAATACTGTTGGAATAAACTGAAAGATACTCGGTCCACATTAACATACTCTACATGATGGGTAGACACAGCCAAAAATCTCTCATATTGCTCAGGTCTTGTCTAGAACATTTATTTTGTGGCAAGCTGGGGTAAAAATGTATCCTGCCCCAGCCTGCTGTACACTTAATGTCCACGTGTATTCTGTAGCTGCACAGTAAATGTTCCATAGTGCACTTTAACCTATTTCCATTTCAAAGAGGATAGATGAAATTTCACTGCATAAATTTTAGTGTGTGGCAGCAGGGTTCACAAGAATGCTTAATGGACAACAGACTAATAATGGCTAGATTTACATTTTAGCTTGCCATCAAATAAATGTTCATGTAGACAAGGCCTTAGGTGCTTTGAAAATGTTAGCCTTAATCTGGTAACTTTATGTTTATTACAGTTTATTTTACAAGACCACCAATCCTGCAAAGGTTTATGTACATGATTAATTTTAAGTGCATAGGACTATTTGTGCTTAAAGTTAAATACATGCTTAAATGATTTGCTGAATCAGGGCCAAAATCTGTAATTTACTTTTGTGAGGAGAAACATCAATTCTAGACACCAGCCCTGATACCATATGAGCTCCATATGGACAGCATCCTTTTGAAGTTAGTGAGGCTAATGCAGGCTTGGCAATATACTAATACGGAGCACCTTGACCCACTTTAAGACTTAAACTGTTGATGTAAATTATGCCTTAAATTTTGTGCACCTGATTTTTTTTCTGTCGGTTGAAGCTAATGAAATGGTGAAATGGCCATGTCTCTCCATATAGATGTTTCTCATTTTAATTTGTCAGACAAAAAATTCAAAAATCATTGGGGCAAACTTTCACCTGATTAAAAATGGAGTAAATCATACTTATTTTTGAACATTGCACGATTTTAGATGTTTGTGCAGAGTTCAACATATATCCCTAGTGAAGGAGCCTGAATCTGGGTTTACGTCATTTTAAAGCTTCAGAGGGATAGCCGAGTTAGTCTGTAACAGGAAAAACTTAAACAACAAATAGTCTGGTAGCACTTTAAAGACTAACAAAACATGTAGATGGTATCACGAGCTTTCGTGGGCACAGCCCATTTCTTCAGGTGACTGGAGGGTTGAATGTCCAGAACCAAGCTCAGAATTCAGCAGCTCAGTATTTCCAAAGACTATTCTATTGTTAAAACCTAATGAATGTATTTTGCTATACATACACAAGGGAATTTTGAGTCACAAGTTGTTCCAAAACAATTTCAAACTTAATAAATAGCTGTTAGAGACAGACCTGGAATTCTTATTATGGTGTCATTTTTAGCAAATTATGGGCAACATTTAAAAGTTGGGAAAATGTATTTACCAATTCAATTCCACTCAAACTAAAATCATTCCACTCAAACTAAAATTCCACAGTTTTTAAAATTAAATTTGGATTCTAAATTGCAGGATTCTTTTAACCAAAAGAATATTTTAATCATGTGCCAAGATGATTGTTCTATGATATTCAGTTTGAGAATCAAAATGAATGGTACACTTTTGGAAAATATATGGGTAGGGGAGACATGGAGGCTGGTTTTTTTAATATTACAGTTGTTTAATCTTTGCATGGTACAAAGTATTGCTTTGAAGTATAAAGGCAACTCTTTTACAGTGCTCCTGGCCAATCGTCTGCAGTTGTAAAATGGAGTTTAAAGCCTCATTGTTTTCTATCTCATTTTAATCATCAAGAGCACTGGAACCCCAGTGGGCTGGCTGATTTTACGGATTATGCAGCAGTTGTTCAATTCTGGGAGCATTACAGCAGTATACTTCAAAAGACAAAGTGAAATAACTTGCTGTGATGAGGGCTCTGCCTTATTATAAAATGAATTCCAGTCTGTGTGCATAATTTGCAATGATCAAGCAGATGGTAGTGCTGACCTATAGAGACCGTGAAGCACTTAATATATGTTGAGGAATGTGTAGCAAACCACCCTCACAAAATAAGGGTTTTTTTCCCAAAAAATATTTAGACGTCATAGAAACAAAACAAAAGAATTCTGGAATGAATTTGTTTAAAGTTGTATGGCAATTGTACAGATTTTGCATCATGGGATGTGACAGGGTAACCTTACTGGGAGTCAGCTAATAGTTAGCTAATGATGCTAATAGTGATGCTTTGTTAACAATGAGAGTCAACCAGTTTTAGGGTTGAAAAGATAAATACAGTTTTCAAGGTTTTTTTAAATTATTTAAATTCTAAGAATAAATTCTACCTTTTTATTTGTTTTTCACTCCGTTCAAAATTTAGGATGGTAGAGATGGCATTCTCATAAATAACTGAATTTTTATCTTCTGCATGTTAGGTTTTTTTTAAAAAGATCGAATTTAAAATAAAAATGTGATAAGAAACTAGAATGTTGATTTCTTTGAGCTGTGCAGATTTTCTCCTGTTAAATTGTCATAGTCATTGTGGTACCTTGTCTATCTTTTCTGTTTATTCTTTCTCACTCACTGTAGGGCTAGTCTCTCTCTCTCTCTGTCTCGCTCGCTCGGTGTGATTCACCCATCTGTTACATGAGATTCCCTAGGATGGAGACTCTCTGTGTTGGGCCTGGAAACATGTGCTTGCAACTCTTTGTACTGGGACAAAATGGCTGGAGGCAGGTCCTAGTGAGCAAGGATGGAGGTAGCTATGTCTCCCTGGCAGAACTCCTGGAGAGTGGCATTACTGCTACAACTGCCTGGCATCTCTTAAGGGAAAATCCACGCACAATGGTGGAAAGAGCTGTGTGCTGAGTCAGTAGGCTCTGGTCATTATTTACATTCTCTCGTTCTTCTGTTCTGTTCTGTTTTTTCATAGTTATTCTGTTATTACTCTCTTCAGCCTTTTTCTAATTCTGTGTTGTCTTGTTTGCCATTCAGTTTTGTTACTTCCCTTCTGAAATAGATTTTTAAATATTTTTAGCGGAAGCTTGTTTTATAGCCTTCTGTATCTGTGCTTAAAAAGGAGCACTGGAGCTAGGATAGGAAACTGCATCTCATGCTAATTGCTCTGGTTTGCAGAGAAGGATTTGCTGTCCCATATTGGTAGATTTTAGCTTCCACAAATATCCCAAGATGCTCACAAATCTGGGATGTATATTTCCCTGTAAATATGGACTTGTGCATTTACTCAGGTCTCCTTGCTTCTCCTTGCATGGGTTCCTTTAGAATTACAAACATATACAACTACAGCACAGCCTTCCCTTGCTGTCAATAGGGCTCAGCCATGTAAAAGGAGATACTTTGCAGTTGTCTGTCTGCAAGCCTACTGGGACCACATAGGATCACTGTACATCCAGCAGTTGCTCCTTCCATTTCCAGCAGTGTTGACTCTTCTGGCATAAGGGACTTCTGTAGGGATGGAATTTTCATTGACTACTTGCTTAGTCGGTAAGGAGGAGGTTGGGTGCTCGTTATCCCAGCTGCCTCTGCCTTTTAAATGTAGTAAGAGCTGCCAAGCAGAAGCACAGCAGTCAACCCGGGGCAAGCAGAGACTGCTTCAGGGACCGTTTCCCTGCTGTGCCTCTGCCTCCCTTGCCCCCCCCCCCCTCCAGTGGAGACAGTGCTGGGGGGAACTGACTTTAAGTCGGCTCCTCTAGGCACCGGCTCCTGCTCTTTCCCACGCTTGCTGTCTCTCTCTCTCTGATAGAGAGGCAACAAGGGAGGGGAGAAGTGACTAGTTGAGTCACTACTCAGCTACCCTATAAGCTACCTTATCAGGTAGTCGACTAGTCACTTAAATCCCAAGACTTCTGTAGTGTCTGCTGAGTAAAAATGCAGAAGAGCTGCTGCCCTTTATCATTCCATTGGCTTTCCCTTTCTTACATCATCATGTGCTTGGTATTGCACAGCAAATGGTAGTAACATGTGGGCCAGTATTTAGAAAGAAAAAGGTGAACAGCTACATTTTACAGTCCTCCTATTTCTGTAGTAACAGGAAGTGCTAGAAATCCATTCCTTCTAATTCAGACATTTTATTCCACCCAGACAATTTTACAAGTTTCTGTGGAATGAAAATATTGTGAGGTACATGGACTCTCCAGAACATTCCCTGTCCCACTTCCAGACATGAGGCATATTTTTAGAATTATTAAAACTGTGTATGCCTATCAATAAAACACTTGGTGTTTTCAATCTCCTCTGATGATACTAAGAAAAAGTGGTGTAAATGAAATTACTATAAGGTGGGTGCACACCTGGTTGAAAGACAGTACTCAAAGTGTAGTTACCAGTGGCTTACTGTTGAACTGGGAGGGATGTATTTAGTAGGATCCCACAAGTGTCCAGTATTAATCAGTATTTCATGAATGAATGGATAATGAAGTAGAGAAAATGCTTATGAAATTCGCAGATGACATGAAGCTAGGAGGGACTGGAAATACTTGAAAGCACAGAATTAGAATTCAAAGTGACCTTGACAAATTAGATAATTGGGCTGAAATTGACAAAATGAAATTCAATAAAGACCAAGTGCAAAGTAATTAGGAAGGGGAAAAAAATCAAATGTACAGCTTACAAAATGGGGCACAAGTAGCTAGAAGATCTGGGGGTTACAGTGGATCCCAAACTGAATGACCCAGACATATTAAGAACAGTGATAAAGAGGACTGTGATCAGTTTTCTTCCATGTTCACTGAAGATTGGATAATAAGTAATGGGTTTAAACCACAGCAAGGGAGATTTAAGTTAGATGTTGGAGAGAGCATTCTAATTATAATGTTCCAAAGGAGGCTGTGGAATCCCTATTACAAGACACTTTTAAGAACAGCTTGGACAAAAAACTTGTAAAGAATGGTCTAGGTCCGTGGTCACCAACCAGTAGATCACGAGCTTTCGGTAGATCTCAGGGGCTCTAAGAGTAGCTCTTGAGCCTTCTCTGCACTGCGCGCCTGCACAGTACATTTACATTAGATTTCCTCATTTGAGGAGCAGCTACTCACCGAGCAACAGCACAGATGAGTAGCTGCGAGAAATGGTGGGAATTTTTTTTTAAAGTAGCAGTATAAGGATTGGGGATAGCAAGTGATGGAGAGGAGGAGAATAAAGAGGGCGGGGCTTCAAGGAAGGGGTGGGGCGGTAGATCTTGGCTTGGTCTGTCATTTAAAAAGTGATCTTGGGTGTAAAAAGGTTGGAGACCACTGGTCTAGGTTTATTTGGCTTCAATTCAGGGGGCTGGACTTGATAACTTCTCAAGTCCCCTTCAGGCCTGCATTTCTATACTTATTTATAAATGGTTTTAGCATTTAGTCATTATCTGGTTTTGTTTGTTGTAGACCTTTATTTTCTGACTATAATTTAGCTCTGCACCATGGAGCAGTGAACTATTTAAATATATCATTTTAGGATCCTGTTCCTGGATGTGAGTTATATACACAGACAAGATTTATTTGCATAAATGAATACTGCAGCTGATCTCTTTTGTAGCATTGCAAGGCATATATTAAGACATGTATTAATGTGGACTTTCCTGCACTCCCCTGTAAATCTCAATTGCACGCCTTTCATCTACCATCTATGAGTATAGGCTGGTTGAATAAGAAAGTAATTTTAGTAGAGGTATTAAGTAGGCAAAATAAAAATGAACTCATTTCAGTATGATTGGTTCAGCTATTAGTTAGTCATTCCATTTTGTATCTGTGCAATTCATTGTAGCTCCTGGTATGTAAGGTTTCACAGTTATCATAAGCATATCTCTTTTTGTTGCCTGCAGTCCCCACTGCTGTATCATTAATTGTGATTATTAATACGGTATTAACAGTATGTTCTGTGCTTCACAGATATATATGAAGATTATCAGTGTATTGGTCCATCTTCTATATCCCCCATCACCATAATAACCAAGCACCTGTCCTGAAAAAAAAAGCAGTTTATACAGATATATATATAAACAAAGTGTGTGCAACCAAAACCATGAATGTGAAGCTAAGAACGTATCATGTTAAATCCATGGGGTGGGGGGATTGTAATTTTTTTTCATAGTCGATTTTTTTTGTAACTTAACGGGGATGGATGATGTAAGTCATATTATTCTGCAGTTTGGTTGTGTGTTGTGGATTTATTATCTCTCCAATTTTGGTGTCATTTGCATGTTAATGCTTAACCAGTTAAGGGTAAGCCTTGCCCTTAATGGGTGAGGCTTATTGATTACAGTTAATCCATGGGGGCTGGAGTGTTCCTCAGCCCCTGCAAGCAGGGGGCTGCTCCAGCCCCTTTGGGCCTGCTGCAGGTAGGAGTGGAAGCACTCAAGCCTGGCTGGAGCAGCTGATCAAGGGAGCCACTCCAGCCCAGCTGGGCTGGAGCAACACCACCATCCCCTGCCCTCATCTGAACCCATTTAATAGGTTAACTGGTTAAGTAATTAAATGGGATTTTACATCCCTATACGTGAGTATGATGGCAATTGAATTCATACTACAGACATACCCAGTAAAGATGTCTTTAAGGTGTTTGCTCTTTTGGAGTATTTTTTTGGATGGGGAGGTATTAGTTTGTCTAAAAAGCCTTTGGAAACCCGTAGTTCTCCAGATTTTGGTCAGAGCTTATATTTTTATTTTTTTGCAGGGAGTAGTTTCTGAATACATGGCTGTACAGTAGTTTATTTCAAAACAGTGACACCAGCAATAGCGAGCTGCAGCCCTTTTCCTTTTCCATGCTGAACTTCAGTGATCTTCCAATGAAGTTAACAGCACTGTGGATGGGAGGCAAATACCATACTTATGCGAGGCTTGCAGGGTTGGGCCTGCCATTGGGTGCCACAGGCTGTTGAGCCTGGGCATCTTCCCAGTCTTTGGGTCTTGCACAAAGACCTGGGGGGAGGTGGGCAGGGGATTAAACTAGAGCCGTGGGTGGCTACTGTACAGGAGTGTGGTCCAGAATCCTTGGGCAGGGCTGGGGCTACACTACTCCTGTGCATGGGTTTTTTGTTAACTGGGAGCTAGCCCTACAGAGCAGCTAGTGGAGCTGAGCCAGTCAAGTGACAAGCAAGAACAGTAGTTGAGTGGTGGTGTGGAGGAGGGGGAGAGAGCGAAGTTGCTGCTTTCTTGGAAAAGAGAGTGAGGGTAAGGAGGGATCTGCCCAGGATGGGTCGTCATGACTCAAGCTGGTGGCAGCTGAACTCTTAAATTCCCCACACCCTCCCCATGAAGAGTTACAACTCATCTCCCCATAAAGAATGGTAGGATGTACCATCAAGAATTTCAAGATTTCCATATGTTTAATCCGTGTAACAGAAATAGTTCTGCAGAATAGCTTTTGCAGAAATAGTTCTGTAGACCATCTGAAGTCAGTCCTTGGACAACAGTGTGAGACATTGCACGAGAAACCTGGCTTGGAAAAGAACAAGATTCTGGAATCAGAAACAGCACTAAATAGAGACTAATGACAAGGGCAGAAACAAGGGCTATATTACTGTGAAATACATAAGGGCTTAATGGAAAAATTGGCAGTAGTGTTAACTCAAACAAACAGGCATCTTTTGGGTGGTTAACACAAATTAAAATATTGTAATATTGAATGCAAAGCACAGGTTTTTTGTTAGAAGCAGTGTTAGTATTTATCACCTTAGAGCCTCTGCTTTTCCCCAATTGAAATTATAGGACATTCTACTATTAAGTCCATAGTAACAGGATCAAGACCTACAGACATAACTTTACCACATTTTAAATTAACTTGTCCTATGGACTGAATGCAAATTTTAAAATCTCAAATGAACAGAGGTTCAGGTGTCTGAAGATTATTCAACAGCCAGATTAAAACAACTAGCAAACCCTTTATTGCTTCCAGTACTGTAAAAACACTTCAAGCCTTAAAATCAATTTTGGAGAGAAAGTATATATTGTAATACTACTGATGGGTCATCAGCAGCAAAGATTGAACACACAACCTTTATATTTAAAAATCACATGCCTCTTCTGCCTGAGCTGCTTTAAATCAACTCAAATCTAGTGGTGTGCTTGCTAGTTGAAGCGAACAAACATATTTATTTATTTGCTTTTTTTTAAGGTTCAGTTTGAAGAGACAAATTGTGCATTTCTGTCTGAAATGAAAATAAAAAGCATTTTGGGTTGAACATTCAATCTTAAATGAAATTTCTCCATTTCATGGTGATTTGGGGTTCACTACTCTTTAAAAAATAGATAATTTTCAGTAAAGAATGTTCATTTGAAACAAAAAGGCATAACAGTTAGTTTTGGACATCCAACACTCTCATCATCTGAAGAAGTGGGCTGTACCCATGAAAGCTGATGATACCATCTACGTGTTTTGTTAGTCTTTAAAGTGCTACCAGACTATTTGTTGTTTTTAAAGTTTATCCTGTACAGACTAACTTGGCTATCCCCTGAAGTTTATTTCAAAATGGTCTAAACAATCCATTTCATTTGTTTAGGGAATAAAATCATTTTTTGGCCATGCCTATTTGCCAAGATGTATTTGAATTTGGAAATAATGTCAGTGGTCTGCATTTTTTGGTATTTTTACAGTTACCTGAAAAAAAATTAACCGGGCATATTCATAATTCTCTATGTGGTCTAACCACTAGATGAAGACAGAGAGCAATATTCTAAGAGTGGATAACAAGTATAAACATGGAACGTATAAACAGTTTCATTTAATATTTCCTAAAAGTTCTGTATTTTGTGCTTAGTGTTGAATGGATTAGATTTTTGTTTTTAAATGTCAGTAAAGGTCGATTTCACTGCACACGCACAAGCTGATGCAAAAGTAGTTTGATAATCAAAATGTAAATATAAGCATAGTACGAAAAATGCTACTTGAGAATTTTAGACTGTCATGAAATACATGCTTCTCTTATAATTTTTCACAACTGTGAAATTTTAAATTGATGCATTAAAAAATGCATAAAAAGTAAACATTAATATTATCCATCAAAATAATAATAAAAAAATCAAATTCTTTCAAGCCTTATCCAGAAAGATGAACTTGAGTACTGAAGAAACTAATAGTGATCAGCAAAATGTGAAGATTAATTAAATTTCATAGGTAGCAAAAAATTTAGTTAATCTTTGCCTTTTACCTCTGATGAGTAATTAAGTTGGTGAAAGACAAAGTGTGTGTAAATAGGCAGATAGCTAATCTCAATGGCCATAAAGCTGAAGAGTTGAGAGAGGCTTTAAAAATTGCCCTGATTCAGTTTTCTGATTTATCCAAAAATCATGCTTGTAGGTAATCCTTTGGTAACTAAAAACTTAAGGTTTAATAACATAAAAAGAAAGGAAGAGAGCTAGCAAATGGTTAAAGATTATATACATTGCAATTGATTTTCAAAGTTTGACGGTCAGGATCATAGCAGCGATGTTAAATCTGCTAGCTTGTAAAAAGTGTGTCTCTGGTTCACACAAAATGGGGTATTATTCCA
Organism: Pelodiscus sinensis; assembly: GCF_052426305.1. Classification (NCBI taxonomy): domain Eukaryota; kingdom Metazoa; phylum Chordata; order Testudines; family Trionychidae; genus Pelodiscus; species Pelodiscus sinensis. Next base: position 94,609,780 of record NC_143053.1, read on the forward strand.
TCCCTTTATTCAAAGCTTCCTTGTTAGAAAACCAGTCCAAAGATGTGAAGCAGGAAATTGAGACAAAGTGCTGATGTCACAGCTTGTAATTCATTGCTCAGCCCATCGGCATGGAAAGTTACTGGTAAAAGATGCAGTTTTAGATTGAATGTCCTTACATGCTTGTTGAATAGGGCTAGCCATTGGCTCCAAACAGACTTCTACAGGAAAACTCATTGATTTTCTTTAATTCCATCCTTATTTGGATGGCCCATCAACCAGTGATGAGTAGTCTGAATGTAAATTTGTCCGAGGGGTGTCATTGAGGAACACAACACATGTTTGAGATACAAATAAGTAATAGGAAAAACTTAAAAAACTACAAATAGTCTGGTAGCACCTTAAAGACTAACAAAACATGTCGATGGTATCATGAACTTTTATGGGCGCAACCCACTTCTTCAGATGACTGGAGTATTGGAATTCTAGATCCAAGAATAAATAAGGGAAGTTGATGGTGCAGGGGGAGGAGGGAAGAGACAGAAGGAGGGGGGAAGAGAGAGAGAGACAGTGAGTAAATGGTTCAAGTAGCTACAAGAAGTTGATAAGAACAATTAGTTGATTCATAACTTCATATACAAAGATGCTACTAGCCTCTACAATGCCACAGGCCTACTGGTTGTTTTTAAAGATGCTACTGATATACATATAGGATTAGTATATTTAGCAGATTCAAATTTTTCCAATGATATTTTACATGACATATTTTGAATCCCTTTTAGAGCAACTTGGTAATAGTGGTAGCAACAGTGATGTAAATGCTCACCAGCAATCATACAGCATCATAGCCTGGAACAACATATATTTTTGTGATAATATTTGTGCTTTACAGCAAGTTTTGACTCTTCCCCTGCATAATAAATATTGTTGGAGCCAAATCCTGAAGCCTACCGAGCAGCTACAGAATTCCTGGCAGTGAGTTGAAACCTAAGTTCTCTCTAAGCTGTGTGGCCACCCAGCAGCATATCAAGTGCTGTGTACTCCATTGGCTCCTCTCTACACTGCTGTGCTACTCCTCCCCTCTGCCATGGAGTCCCTGGCTAGTGGCTCCTGGGAGCCTCTTGCTTGCTGTCTAGAGGGAGAGTGCTGATGTCTCAGGGTATGTCTACACTACAAAGTTAGTTCGAACTAACGGACGTTAGTTCGAACTAACTTTAATAGGTGCTACACTAGCGCTCCGCTAGTTCGAATTTGAATCGAACTAGCGGAGCGCTTAGTTCGAACTAGGTAAACCTCATTTTACGAGGACTAACGCCTAGTTCGAACTAGCTAGTTCGAACTAAGGGCTGTGTAGCCCTTTAGTTCGAACTAGTGGGAGGCTAGCCCTCCCCAGGTTTCCCTGGTGGCCACTCTGGCCAACACCAGGGAAACTCTATGCCCCCCTCCCGGCCCCGGACCCCTTAAAGGGGCACGGGCTGGCTACGGTGCCCGTGCCAGGTGCAAGCCTGCCAGCACCCAGCTAGCAGACCCTGCACCTGGCACGGCACAGAGCCACCCACCCGATGCCCCCCAGCCCACCCCCTCTTGCCGGGACCAGGCTGGCGGCTCCCGGGAGTTTGCCCTGGACCGCAAGAGGCGGGCACCTTCCTGGGCTAGTGCGGACATCGTGGACCTCGTCCACGATCTCCGCACTAGGCACAGGAAAGTGGCCGTCTAGGGCAGGAGAGCTGCCAGCCTGGCCACCCAGGACCAGGTGTGCATGAAAATCAAGGGGGTCCACTGAGACCCCCGACACTGAGCCCTGAGCTTACAATGGCCGTCCTGGGTCAGACCAAAGGTCCATCTAGCCCAGTAGCCTGTCTGCCAACAGCGGCCAACCCTAGGGACCCTGGAGGGGATGGACCGAAGACAATGACCAAGCCATTTGTCTCGTGCCATCCCTCTCCAGCCTTCCACAAACTTTGGGCAGGGACACCACTCCTACCCTCTGGCTAATAGGACTCCATGGACCCAACCTCCATCACTTTATCTCACTTCCCTTTAAACTCTGTTCTAGTTCTAGCCTTCACAGCCTCCTGCAGCAAGGAGTTCCACAGGTTAACTATTTGCTTTGGGAAGAAGAAGAACAACTTTCTCTTACTAGTTTCAAGCCTGCTACCCATTCCTTTCCTTTGGTGTCCTCTAGTCCTTCTTTATGGGAACTCAGGAAGAACTTTTCTGAATGCACCCTCTCCACCCAACCCCTGCTTTTAGAGACCTCTATCCTGTCCCCCCTCCGTCTCCTCTTTTCTAAGCTGAACAGTCCCAGTCTCTGTAGCCTCTCTTCATCTGGGACCTGTTCCCAACCCCTGATCATGTTAGTTGCCCTCCCCTCTCCCAGCCTTTCTCTTCCCCTCTCCCACCTCCTTTTCCCAGTCTCCCCCAGTTTTTTTTCAATAAAGACAGAGTCAATGTTGGAAGAAACGTTATCTTTATTTTGTACATCAATAAGAAGGGGGGCTAAGGAAGGGTAAGTGGAAGGAGGTGAGGGAGGAATGGGGTATGAGCCCCCGATGGGGAGGACTGGGCTGGCTCTGCGGGCTTCTGGGGGTGGAAGTTCTCCTGCAGCCCCCCAATTACTCCCTCTCCCCAGATGGCAGCCTGCGGCAAGTGCAGCTGGGCTGATGGCCGAGTGGTGTGATGTGCCCAGTGTGGGCACTCAGGGCACTCCAAGCCAGAACTTCTTTGCAAGCGGGGCACCCCTTAGAACTGTGTGTCCGGGATGGGGGTCGGGACCCTTTAAGCGCAGCCCTCGGCTAGCCTGAGACAGCATCTCCATGCTCTAAGTCCTCCTTTTATGCCCTGCCGGCACTGCTTCCGGCCATCCTTAAGCCCTGTACAGAGTCCACTCAATGTGGACTTGCTAGTTCGAACTAGCAAAACGCTAGTTCGAACTAGTTTTTAGTTCTAGACGCGTTAGTTCGAACTAGCTTAGTTCGAATTAACTAATTCGAACTAAGTTAGTTCGAACTAGCGCTGTAGTGTAGACGTACCCTCAGTGTCCCGTAGGCCCACTCTCCACCCCATCTTTGCAGAGCATGACAGGATAGAGCCTGCTATTGCTCCTGCTGTGTCTGAAGAAGCAGGCTTCAGACTGGTGAGTGCACATGTACCGAAAAGGGCAGCACACTTAAAGGAGCAGCATGTCTTTCTCTCTTTCACACACACATCAAAATCCCTAGCTATAATATGTATTTTCAAAATGTTACTATTGGGACAATTACTCCAGCCAGGACAAGCTAGGCACTCAAAGAATTAAATTAAAGCATAAGAGAGAAATAAAAATAATGAAATACAAAAAAAAAAGTCAAAAAACTAAAATAACACACATTGAAAGAAGTATCAAGAAGTAACAATAACAATAATAGAACAAGTGTATGTTGGGAAATGAGAGAGACAAAGCTGATTCTTATCAATTCACCGTTTAAACGGTTAAACATCCCTACTCTGGAACTTTTCACCATTGCACAGAAGGTTTGGGGAATGGGCTATGAGAGGGGATGTGAATGGTGAATCCACTGCCTGGGGAATCCATGGGCAGAAATCATCTTCAAGGAGGAAGCAGCTACTTCTCCGTGTCTCCTCTCCTGCACCTGCTGGCTTCTCAGTGTATTGACCAACCATTCAGGCTGCATTCTGGCCAGAAGGTTTGACTACAACTTGTTGAAAAAAGAGAAACAAAATTCACAAAAATTCACATGAAAACTATTTTTCTCTCATAAAATTTCAATGAAACCTCTCATCAAATTTTTGGAAAAGTTCAACCATTTCTAGATAAATTTAAATTAGGATCATGATGTAGAAAAAAATTCTTCCGATCTTCTCCACAAACACCACCCTTCAGCTGCACCATTTAATCAGTCTATCACTTCCCCCACCCCCATCTTCTGTTATGTTGTTATAGTGTTGTAGTTATATCAGTCTGAGGATATTAGAGAGACAAGGTGGGGGGAGGGAATATCTTTTATTGAATTACTGTTGGTGAAAGAAATAACCTTTTGAGACACCTGAAGAAGACATCTGTGTTGCTTGAAAGCTTGTATCTCTCTTTCCAACAGAAATCGGACACGTTCAACTGGTCAACCACTTTGTCTCTGTAATTATCAATGGGGACATACAAGCCACCAAAAGACTATGTTTACCTGATTTGTATGGCTTAGTGAGAAAAATCATTTTACAGGTGAAGCTTTAACATGGTTAGCCCAGCAGCTTTGCTAAGATTCATGTACATTTCTTGAGTAATGCAGATAATTTGTTAAAACTAACTTATCCCAATTCTCAACACACTCTGCATATGAGATTTTTACACTAATCCTCAATACTTCATTTTCTTTGGCATTTTATACACGTTAGTCACACAGAGAGGCTGGCTACAGGTTAGGTTTGATCAATATGATGCACACTATTAGGTAGAGAAGTATCGATATCTAATCATAGTGACTGATCGCTAGAAGAAAATAACTCATTCTAAACAACAAAAACATTCTGGGTATTGTTATAGTGGCTTGACTATACAAAAGGCTGGCCAGTCTCAGTCCCAGTTGACATTGCTTTCAATAGGATTAGGAGTCATAATCTGGTATACAAGCTTTCTGAAGGGGGCCAGCTCATCACTTTTCATTTATAGTATAAGTAAAATACTCTCAATAATAAGTTTTTGATACTGATTAGGGAAGCCAGTGTCCCAATGACTGTGAACCTCAGGGTCTGTTGAACAGCAAAGTCTTACTTTTTACCATGGTTTTTTTTTTCATTCTATTGAACTATTTGAATGTTGCCAAGTTACTTTGATGATTGCTTGGGAGTTACTTTGGGAGTGCTTGTTGTTATATATTGGTCAGTACCCCCCAAAATGTGGTCTTAGGATTTCTGAGATGACAGGTTGGAATGTCATGGGGATAAATGTTTCAACACACTCCACCCACAATCCTAAACCCAGTGATCATAGAATCATACAATCACAAGACTGGAAGAGACTCATGGAGTCCTTCCTCTGCCCAAAGCAGGATCAGCCCCAACTAAATTATCCCAGCCAGGGCTTTATCAAGACAGAACTTAAAAACCTCTAGGTATGGAGATTCCACCATCTCCCTAGGTAACCCATTCCAGTGTTTCACCACCCTCCTAGTAAAATAGATTTCCTAATATCCAACCTAAACCTCCCCCACTGCAACTTGAGACCATTGCTTCTTGTTCTGCCATTTGTCACTACTGAGAACAGCCTCTCTCCACCCTCTTTGGAACCCCTCTTCAGGTAGTTAATGGCTGCTATCAAATCCCTCTGACACTCTTTTCTGTAAACTAAATAAGCCCAAATCCCTCAGCCAGCCTCTCCTCGTAAGTAATGTGCTCCAACCTCCTAATCATTTTTATTGCCGTCCGCTGGAGTCTTTTCAATGTGTCTACATCCCTTCTGTAATGAAGGGCCCAGAATTGGATGTAACACTCCAGATGTGGCCTCACCAGAGCTGAATAATGGGGCATAATCACTTCTCTAGATCTGCTAGCAGTGCTCCTCCTAATGTACCTTAATATGCTATTAGCTTGCTTGGCTACCAGGGCACACTGTTGAATGGTATTCCGCTTCTTATCCACTGTTAACCCCAGGTCTTTTTCTGCCGATCTACTGATTAGCTAGTCAGTCTCCAGCCTGTAACACTGCTTGGGATTCTTCTGTCCCCAATGCAGGACTCTTCACTTGTCCTTGTTGAACCTCATCAGATTTCTTTTGGCCCAATCCTCCAATTTCTCTAGGTCACTCTGGACCCTATCCAAGCTATTACCTCACCCACATCTCTTTAATGTCATGGGACCAAAACGATTACAACAAGATTGCATATATTGATAAATATGATAATTGAGCTAAGGCACACAGTGAGAGGAGAGTTGTCATGAAAGGGGATGTCAGGGACAGTCCTGTTCATTGGCTAGAGCCATAGATGGACTGGAGAATGAAGTTGAGCCAGAGTCAATAACCTGGATACAGAGCTGAAGTGGTGGGGTCAAGCCAGAACCTGGAGCCAGAACCTGGGGTCAATGCTTCAAGACAGAAAACAGCCAGGAACTAAACTGAGAAATCTCCTTGTAGATGTCCACATTTCCATGGGGGCTCCATATCTGTGCTTGTACAAACTATTTTTCCCCACAAGCGATTTGATATGGAGCATGTTGCCAGCATGGTCAGCTGGCCAGTTTCATGGAACAATGGGGTGGGGACACAGGCTGGGAACTTTTCTCTTCCTCCCCAACCATGGTAAGTGGTGGGTCCATGGATCCTGGCCCACTCCGTCTTCTGGCATGGTCAGGATTGGGGCCTCAAGAGGAAGGTCAGTCCTGTGGAGGGTGTGGGAGTTGGCCTCTTCCACTTTTGAGAGGGCTCTGCCATCACTGATTCTTTTTGCATTAGTTAACTGGACAGTTTCAGCTGACATTTCTATAAGTTAAAAAAATGAAGAAAGCAAGCAAACATTTTCTTGATTTTTTTTGTCACATACTTTGAGTATGATCTCTCTTACTATTTCCCTGTAGTAAGTTCCCTTGTGTAGCCTTTTGGTCAGCTTGTCCTGATATTTGCATGGACTTCTAATACAGCACTGAATGGGAAATGCTTTTTAAAAACACAAAGCAAGGGACTTGAAAATCTCAAATGTTATTAGGAAGACTCAGGAGCAGGTGATAGTAATTTTAACTCCACTTCGGGAAACGGTTGGATTTCACATTGGCCATGTCCATGTAGAGGCATGAAAAATACCAGTTTACAAAATTCAGTATTGGAATTCTATTTTTACTGACTGTGAAAGATTGTGAGAATGGACTCCAAACCTTGAAAGTTTTCTAATGACAGAAATCTATACAAGGGAAATATTTGTAATTGCATTCAAAACAACTCAAAATGTATTCTTAAAGTTTTGAAAATGGGTCAATTTCCATAGAACATTCCATGATTTTTATGGCAAAAATAAGCATATTTTCTACATCAGTGTTTCTCAAACTGTGCTCCACATACAATCAGTGGACCCCTGGGGCTCCACATAAATTTTTACGCATGTAAAGGGCTCCGGAGCCCAAACATTTTGAGAACATTCCCTCTGCCAGTGTTAGCTTTATAGGACAAAGGGTTAATTGTAGCACATGAAACTATGCATTGTGCAACAAATAATTAACCCTTTGTCCTATAAAACTAACATTGGCAGAGGGAAGGGGGAAGGAAATGACACAATTTTAGGAATCAAAGTTCTATAGAACTTTACAGAGTCTACTGAAAATCTGGAGAAACATGGTTGCTCACGGCCTGTCATAGGACTTAGAAAAGGTGAAAGAGAAAATGGCAGAAAATGATCTCCTACTTTTGGATTAAATGTTTTTCATTTTACTCATATCTGTTGCCCCAATGAAGTTTTAAAAGCTTTTAGACTGTGAAGAAAGTAAATAGGTGTTTTATGTAGCCCTGCTCACAAGGTGTGCATCCGATTTCCCTGCAAATCTAAGTCATCCATTTCTTCCCAGTCAATCAAACAGAAGGACTTGCCACCTGCTTACTTCCTGCTGGTAATGTTGAATGCTTGTGTGTGTAACCTATTATAACCCTGATTTTTCAATAGAAAATATACTGCTATTATATTTTAATACAATTATTTACTGCATGATATAATTTAATATACTGATTATCATGAGGAACTAGTAAAATCTTTTGCTTCTGAAGGATGACTAATTATGTCTCCCCAGTTTTCTTGATAGTAGCATCTGAAAAACATTTCAGTTACTGTCAACATAGTTTCAGTGCTCAGACATTAATATTTTTGATCTATGTTGCTATCAGCTGCAGCTCAGGAACTATTTACTGCAGGATCATTTTGATAATCTTTAATCCTCAAGTGAAAGAAAAAAAAAGTCACTAGCTGGCATAGCTTACATTCTATGACTGAAGAGTTGTTTAAAGAGTCCTTGATACAGGAATTCTATATGACATCTTGTCATCATTCAAAGCTTTGGAAGATGATTATCTAATATTTCCTTTCCTCTTACTCCAGAGAGAGAAACCTTCTATTGTTAATGTAATGAATACTGTACTAGGTTTTTCTGATTGTTTTTATAGTCATTTATGCGGATATATATGACTCACTCTACTTCATATGCTTTTTTTTCCATTTAACTAGGATCATCTATATTTTTTTTCATGTTGTGTTCATAATCTAAATAGATAAGTAACATCTAATTTTAAATGAATGGTTGTTAGGCATCTTTTAAAAATCTCACTAACTACCAAAACGGCATCCTTAGCTGCCTATATAACTTCAAAAATATGGGCCCAACTTTGCTAGCCATCATGAAAACTACCTGAGATTTTGCTCTTCCAAGGCCATAAACCCCATAGTGCCACATCTGTTTAATTTATATCTTCTTTCCCTACAGCAATAAGTAGATATATAACTAGTTGTTTGGGGGTGCGGTGGTGGGGGAGATTTTAGAAGTCTGGGAAAGTCTAGAAAGTCACTCATTCTCTCCACTGATCCTCTCACTTTATTTTGGCCTTAGTCCTGGTGCCAGTGTGTGGGGTTTTCCCCCACTTCACTGGCATCTCAGTGCCTTATGGTGGAGTTAAGAGGGGCTCAGAATATGGGTGCAGCCTATTTCCCTGTCCCTTTGTCCATGGTTTGCTGCTGATAGAGCATTACTAAATTCTGAGCTCCCCCATAATTGCACTCTGAGAACTAAGCTACACCTCAGTTAGTTAATTTGGGCTCATTTGCTCAATTACACATTTGAATTCTGAAGTCTAACCTCTCTTTCTAATTAATGAGTCTGGGAGTTTCTGCCCACACCTATCTATTAGTGAATTAATTTTGAGTCTCCCACATTTATTAAATTCTGGCATGTTCCTGCCCTTCAGTTATTGGATTCTGGGTTTCCTTCCCTCCTACCATGAAGTAATTTCCCCCCTTCTTTGCAGAGCTTCTCTGGAGGCAACAGGTATCAATAATTCACTAATTCTCACCAATCTGTCTCCCCTTTCACTTACTGAATTTCAATCCATTCTCCTTGCTCACCCGTCATACTCTTCCATTAACTTCCATCCCAGTTTCCCCCTCTTTCTCCCCTGCCAGCCCTCAGTACCTCTCTACCCTGTCCTATACCTCTCATTTTCCTTCTGCAATCTACTGCTTCCAGTTCATTTCTGTCTTGTGGCCTCTGCTTTCTGGGCATCAGGAGTAAGGGGTATTGTTACAGTTTTCATGAGAGAAACTCCCTGTTCTCAGATCCAGAATCCAGACCCCCCTCCACCACCACCACCACCACCACCACCACCACAGCAACCCAGTCAGGAAAGTACAGGGAAGATTCTTTGTAGCCCCGAGCTGAAGTACGGTCAGTGTCAATGGACGTTTTTTTAAATTTTTAGCAGCTGAAATCCATGAAGTTCCAACTGAGCATGTGCAAATGATAACTATTTCAAATGCTTATAAGTTGACAATATTTGGGCAGATTTTCATAGGGACAGCAAAAGGCTGATTGTTGACATAGAGGCCTCTCTCCTCCCACATTTCTGGTGCATAGAAAAGGGCTCCAGAATTGTTTTATCATGGGTAAAATGTTTAGCATCTTTTTTCTATAAAAGACTGAACTGTTTTAGAAAATTTTGGCCCAGTTAAGATTTTACGAAGTTATGAGGAACTAAAACCAGTGACTTGTAATGGGAAGTGTTAGACAATTTTAATAGGTAGTATTACCCTGGGATGCAGTAATGATTAAATTTAGTCTTCTAATTGGAATTTAAGGGGCTCGCTCTGACTTTCTGAGATCTAAAATGTCCCAAGTCCCCAGAAGAAGGGAACGCCCGAAGCTGTATCTATCACCGGTGGTTCTCGCAGTAAATAACAGCTGGACTCGAAATATGGGGCCAAACCATATATTATAAATAATCTGAAATAACAGCCAGTAAGATACCAATGTTGAACAATACAGATCCCTCCCTAACCCAGAAGCAAAAGAAGACAGTAAATCCCTGATACAGAAGGTATATACATTACAATAGATTGAATGTAGGCAGCTGGTACTCACAACCTCAGAGCTTTGGCTAATTGTAAGTCGCAGCAGAGGAGCAGTGAGGAGATCCCACGACAGCAGAATACAGGCTCTTCAGCTCTGGTCTGGTCAACGAGGATTCCAAGTGGGCAGTAGCTCCTGGACTCTGAGGTGAAGAACCTTCCATTCTCCAGTTATAATCCAATGTACCCAGATCTTCACTGTCTCGGTATGATCACTGACAAGGGACTTTTCCACAAGCAGCTAACTCGAAGACAGCATGTAGCCCACAACGGCACTAATCCAATCTCTCACTCACTCATGACAAACAGGAATGACAGACAATCCATTCACTTGGACCCAACCCTAAGGACAGATGTAGCTCAAGGAATGAACCTGAAGGGCGGAACCCGAACTGGGCTTCAACGGGGTTTTTATTAACCTTAAGGCGGGAAAAGATATATAAGGGCTGAATGCATAATAGTGCCGAGTGCAAAAGGGGGCTGAGTGCAATCCTGAGCAGGGTGCACAGCTCCTAGGGCTGTGTGCAGAGAAGCACCTAAGCACCTAGTGCAAATCTGTGATGAGTCGAAAGCAAGGCGGGAAACCCTTCTTGACAGGAATCTAAAATGGCATCCCACAGACTCCATTTTGAAAGAATAACTAAACGTTAAAGCCCAATCATACTTATCATACTTCTAGGTATAAAAGTAGTACTACTAGAATTTTTCCCATTTAGTGCTAATTAGAGTTGTCTATGTGCTTTGAAGGGTGGAATATTGCATTGTTTATACAATTATTTTATTATATTATGGCTAATTTCTTCTTGGCATTTTCCTGGTCCTTCTCTGATTTTTTTGGGAGGGGGGGGGATCAATACAGTTAAAGTTAGACTCATGACTAGTTTTTGCAAGCACAGCACTGGATCTGCCAATTTTACTTTAAAGGTAAATGACAATGTCAATATGAAAGTGTACAGTGTTAATTGATGCAATAAATTGCTTCCCTTGGCCAATAAGATACTGCTATTTCTTTAACAGCAACATACTTGCTACAGACTCTGCAACAGATTTGCCAATGTGTATATTCACACAAGCTTGGGTTTTTTTATAAGAAAAGTGCAAAGTACGGTCTAGATGAAAAGAATAGGTTAATACTCTTTCACCACCCATTCTCATAAGATGAAAAAAAAAATAAGGCCGTGCATTTTTGACAGAAAATAAATTCTGTGAACAATTCTGCAGCTCTTGACTTGACACATTTGTATATTGTTTCTCAGCTACAAGGAAATAAATTCAGATGGCCATTGGACAATATGGCGACTGTTGTGAAAACTGAACATCTGTTCTGTACTATTTATACACTGGTCTAAAATATGTTTCTCTTCACTTGAAGGTAACTGAGCTTCACAACATCAGAAACATAACCAGACTGCCTAGAGAGACAAAGAAGCATGCAGTGGCAATTATTTTTCATGATGAGACATCAAAGACATTTGCCTGTGAGTCAGGTAAGCAATTACTACCACATCTCCAGCTTCAGGAAATCGAGCTGTATATGAAACTATGGCTCAGACGGATTAAGATACAACAATAAATAGTAAGCTTTATCTTAAGGAGGATGTGTTGTACTTTTTAAAGTAAGCAGTACTGGAAGTTTTGATTGTGGTTATTTACAGAGATACTGATGATGGCTTATTACTTGTCTTTGTTTGGGTTTTGCCTCCAGATGGTCCAAAGACTCTTGAGGTTTTCAGCTAAGCTTGTAGAACAAATAAAAATGCCTATGGGACATTATTAAGGCAAGCAGCAACATGGATTCTGTTTTTTGCTAAGTGTTGCTGTAGCTGTTTGCTAAGGGAGCAATGCTGTCACTGTGAAAGAGGCAAAAAACAACTAAAATCTCAGGACACTTTAACACTTAACTTCAAGCAATTTGTGTCTTGAACAGTTACCTAACACGACATATTAGTAAAGTTCTGAGTGTATGGGTGTCATGGTCCATAAAATCACTAGTGAGACTCTGAATGCTTGGTATTTTTAAAGTCCACTAGTTTTCTTGTTTGGAAACTACATAAGCATGTGATTATATCCATTAGTGCATTGAACTTGTTAAGTAATTATTTGTCTTTAAAGTTGTTCATTTATTGTTATTTTGACAACACACTTTTATAGAAGTGTGTACTAGATTGTTTAAAGCTATACATTTCCTTAATTATTATTAAACAATAATATACAGTGCCATGGATGCATACAATAGGCTCAGAGCATTATAGACAAATAAAATGACATTCTGTAAGCGCAGACAGTCTAAAATAGATGACATACCACAAAGGATAACAATAAATATTGGAAAGAGAGATGTCAAAATGAGGATTAAAATAGTGCTATATCATTGGGCATGCACACTTAGGCTCCAGTCATGCAAACTGTTATCTATGTGCTTAATTCCATTCATATGAGCAGTATCTGCAAGGTTACTCAAAATCAAATGGATAACCTGGCAGAAAAGTGAATTTTGAAGTAAAAGGGAAAAATGTAATGGCTTTCTAGGATCCAGTTCAGGAGTACCACCATCAAAGGTAGATATGCGGTATGTGTCAATGAGTCTACTAGTTTTATTTATCTATTTTAGAGTTTAAAAATAATCAACACGCGTCCCAAGTGCTAGGTACCCTAACATAATCATGTATTAAATGCAATTACATTAAATATCAGCGACATTAAAATCAATTCCACAGGAATTTAGTTCTTTTATTCTCTTCTGCAGCTAGGAAGCATGCCCTGTGGAGAAATGGGAAACCAATGGTTTATTACTATGGCGGAAAAGTTTCCTCTTCTTTTATCTTGTTATCATTGGGATGTGAAGGAGAAAATGTGTTTCTTGAAACCTAAGAAGCAATTCAGTGACAGGCAAAAAGTCGTGAATTGAACTATCGGGGACTATCAACCTGTGAACTGAGATATAGAATCATGCAATAAAGTCCATTTTGTCAACTTTATAATTATTAATAGTAAACTTACCCAGCATTGCCTGAGTTCCTCAGCACAGGGGACTGGCAGTGTCGGGGGAGGGGTACAGGACTCAGGATAGGATCTTGGGAATGTGAGGTAGGGGGTGCAGGAGGCTGAGCGCAGGGGGGTGAGAGTGAGGACTGGGGAATGAAGAGGGGCTTTGGAGGGAGGGGTCCCATCTAGCATGGGCCTTTTCTTTCTCCCCTACAGCTTGATCCCTAGCCTTCCTTCTCCCCCTCCCCCCCCAACCCCGGCGCAGCCACCAGGGCATTTTTCCTCTCCCTCCCCTTGCCCACCTCACCCACCAGAAGCCTTTTTTCTCCCCGCCCCTCCCCAGTGCTGTGACCAAGGACCAGGATGGGGGAGAAAGGGTTTGGGGCAGGGAGGCTACATGACTTGGTGTGCTCACAGGCAAGATGGCAGAGCCCCAGCTCTGCTGGCCACTCCCTTGGTGGTACGGCTTCCCCCAGTGGCCACTGCAGCAGGCTCACCTCTCTCAGTGGCCACTGTCAGTATTGTATCCCTCCAAACAGCCCAGCCCCTCCCTTTTCATGTTATGGAAAACAGTCCTTTCTCAGGGCTTCCAGTTGTCCTGGCACAATCAAAACCTGACATTGATTTAAGTTAGGAGAAGAGGGGGCTGCATACCAAATTTGATAGCCCTAGTCCTTACTATTTAGAAGAGACATTATGAAGGCAAGCAAATGGACTTGCCGACAGAAACACTCTAAATAATCGAGGGACAGGGAGAAGTTGGCCCTGGTGAGTGTGGGTGGGGCCTGAGGGGGGAGACCTTGAGGGAGAGACCTGGGATGGGGAGACAGGAAGTCTTTGGGCTCCAACTTCCTGCATCCTTCACATCCTCAAGGCCCTCCCCTGATGGACCTGAACTGGGTAAGTTTGCTATTGTGTATATATAGAGAAATGGATGTGTATCTGCATGGGCTACAGTAGAGGGAAAACTATAGCAGTTTTCTTCAGGAACTGAAATCACTGGGGAATCATTAATGTGTTATTTACTTATGCTAAACTATCTGTATCATTGTCTGTTTAGCTGTCTACTTTTCCCAGAGCTGAAGAAAAGCTCTGTGTTGCTTGAGAGCTTGTTTTTACCAACAAAAATTGTTCCAAAATTTTGTTACCTCACCCACCTTGTGTCTCTGTCAAAATAACATTTATGGAACCAAACATTTTAACTATATTACACATAGTAGTGATTAGTGGCTCTCTTCTGAGAGGTGCCCATGTGTCAGCCATGGCATCCTGGGAATTATGCTACCTGCCAGTAGCCTATATCCGAGATGTTACCCCATGCTACTCATCCCTGTGTGCACTAACAATACTGAGAGATATGACACTGAAAAAATAAGTTCTTCTTCGAGTGCTTGCTCATGTCCATTCTGATTAAGTGTACGCGCGCCGCGTGCACGGATTCCGGAGCTTTTTTCCCTTAGCAGTATCCATAGGGCCAGCAGGGAGCCCCCTGGAGTGGTGCCGGTATACCGGTGCATATATACCCCTGCTGGCCCTCTCACCTCCTCAGTTCCTTCTTACCGCCCCTGACGGTAGCTGGAGCATGCTTCAGGCTGATAGCCTATCTCTTAGCAGCTTATTTCTTATCTGTTGTATTATAGTTCTAGTTGAAGTTTTTATCTAGTTAAGTAGTTGTTAAGTGTTGTAAATATTTAGTTAGATAGGGGAGCAATGGAACCCTCCCACGAGGGGAGGGCATGCCAGGGCCCCAGGGCTTTAAACCCTCTGCTTCCTGCTCCAAACCTATGCCCTGCGGAGATCCCCACTCCGACTGCCTAAAGTGTCTGGGTGAGGCCCATCAAGCTGAAAGCTGCTCTATCTGTAAGAGTTTTAAGCCCCGGACCAAGAAGGAGAGGGACTCCCGGCTGAAACTCCTGCAAATGGAGTCGGAACTGCAGCCTCAGAGCGAGGAGCGGCCTCACTCTGCCCGCAGCGCACCGTAGGCGGCACCCCCGTCGGACAACAAGGCACCGAGGCACAGATCGCAGTCCCCGGTGCCGAGGGCCTCCAAGAGCTCGAGGGGACGCTCAGCAGAGAGGAATGCCCAGAAGGTTCACCCTAAGGAGGGGCACCTTTCTTCTAAGTCCTCTAAAAAGAGGCGCAGCCAGGACAAGGGCAAGAGCCCGGGGCAGCCCGTGTGGCTAGGAGAGGTCCGTCGGCCCTCCATCCAGAAACTTTTGAGGCGGCCCAGGACCTCATTCACATGGCTGTGGATGAAGGGGAGGGCCCGGTGCCGCAGGAGCAGACCGCGCCGGCACCGGCCTTAAGTGCCCCCCAGCAGGCTATGGCCGAGTCGTGGGACCCGCTGGGCGAAGGGCAGGCCTCGGCCCAGTAGCAGTTTTTCCCAGTGCCGGGAAGAACACTGGCACCGGAGCCGAGAAGGACGCCGGCACCGACCCCGGGCCCCTTTCCGATGGCACTGTCAGCAGCACCAGGAGCAAGTGCCCTTGCGGCGCCAACGGCATCGGCACCGGTGCAGGGTCCGGTGCCGCAGATGGCCCCCTGGGCAGTGCAGGGCCCCGCACCGTACTATGCGCCATCCGCGCCCCGCACGGCTCCTCCATTCAAGCCCCCGCCGGCACCGCGTGTGGTGCACAGGGGCAAGCCATCGGCCATGGCAGCCCAGCGAAGGGTGCAGGCTTCATCGGCCCCTCCCTGGTCAGCATCAGAGTACTCTTCGGAGTCAGAGGCCGAGTCTGTGGCATCAGCCAGGTCTTCATATAGGTCACGGCCCCGTCATAGGTCCCGCTCATTGGTCAGATCATCTCACCGGGAGCCGGTGGACCAGCAACAGTGGCAGGGGCAACCCTAGTGGGCTTTCTGGACGCTCTGGGCATACCACCAGGCCCAGGGGCCTCCCCCTATGGGGCCGGTAGCGGGGTCGTCCCGAAGGAGTAGCACCCCGTCTGCCACCCCCTTGACAGCTCCCCTGCCTGGAGACAGCTCGTTATTAGTCAGGGGTGGGGAGCTACGTCCCAGCCGGGCGCAACCTATGTGGACATCTCTGCCCAGGGGGGCACAGATAGCTGAGGAAGAGGCAATTCCCTCCAGGGAGTTCTCGTCATCTTCACCAGACGAGGCCCTGGCCGACCCCGTGCCCCAGCCCCCGTCGATGGACTCCAGGGCGCACCAGGAGCTGCTCCGAAGGCTGGCGGTCAATCTGGCGGTCCAGCACGAGGAGGTTCACGAGGACCTAGATCCTATGGTGGACATCATAGCGGCAGCGGGCCCTGGTCGAGTGGCACTCCCACTGAATAAAACGGTGGACAAGCTGTCTAAAACTCTGTGGCAGACGCCGGCTTCTATTGCACCGACCCAGAAGGGGGTCGAGAGAAGGTACTATGTACCCCAGGAGGGGCACGAGCATCTTTTTACCCACCCGGCTCCGGGATCCATAGTGGTTCAGGCTGCTGGGCAGAAGGAGCACCAAGGGCCTCCAGGTCCTACTCCAAAGGCGAAGGAGCCTAGGAGATTGGACCTACTTGGCCGGAAGGCCTATGCCACGGGGGGCCTCCAACTATGTATAGCTAACCAGCAACTGATGCTGGGGCGTTATGCTTTTAACACATGGGCGTCTATGCAGAAATTTGCCAGCCAGCTTCCTCCCGAATCCCACCAGGAATTCGGGGCCCTGATGGAAGACGGACAAGCAGTGGCGTGTACCTCTCTCCAGGCAGCCTTGGACGCAGCTGATTCGACAGCCTGCACTATGGCCACAGGGGTTGTTATGAGGCGTAGTGCCTGGCTGCAGGTGTCCGGCATCCCACCCGAGGTGCAGACCACCATTCAGGACCTGCCCTTTGAGGGGCCGGCCTTGTTTTCAGAGCAGACTGATTCCAAGCTGCATAGCTTGAAGGACTCAAGAGCGACCCTGAAGTCGCTAGGGATACATACCCCGGCACCTCAGAGGCGCTCTTTCCAGACTAGACCCTACCCTAGAAGGGGGCAAAACAATGATAGGGGTCGCAGGAGAGGCCGCAACAATAGCCGCCCTGACCTCTTCAGAGGCAGGCATAGGGGCCCTCGGTCAGACTCCGAGAGAGGCTCAGGTCCGTCACCCGGTCACCAATCTAAGCCCTCATTTTGAAGGTACGCCAGAGAGCAGAGTACCAGTAGCGCCTATCTGTCCACCCTTTGGGGATCGTCTTTCCCTCTTTTACCAGGAATGGTTAAAGATCACATCGGACCGTTGGGTCCTAGACCTGGTGAAGCAGGGATATACTATCTCCTTCCTTTCCTACCCTGCCTCCCAACCACCATCCCCTTCCCTTTTCAGGGACCCCCTCTCATGAGACACTCCTTCAGCAGGAGGTGTCCAACCTGTTGACGCTAGGGGCCATAGAAAGAGTGCACCCAGACGTAAGGGGAAAGAGTTTCTACTCCTGCTACTTCCTAGTACCCAAGGCGAAAGGGGGCATGCGTCCCATACTAGACCTCCGAAACCTGAACACCTTTATAAGGAAGAAAAAGTTCAGGATGGTGACGCTAGCCTGCATCATCCCATCGCTCAGAAAGGGGGACTGGTATGCTGCTCTCGATTTAAAGGATGCGTACTTCCACATTTCAATTTTTCCAAGTCACAGAAAATTCCTACGGTTCACGGTGGGACAGGACCACTTCCAGTTTACGGTCCTCCCTTTTGGACTGTGTACAGCCCCGAGAGTCTTTACCAAATGTATGACAGTGGTAGCCGCGTTTCTGCGGCAGCACAGGGTCCAAGTGTTCCCATACCTGGACGACTGGCTCATAAGGGGCAAGTCTTGAGAACAGGTGTTGGATCATGTCTCAAGGGCCAGGGTTTTGTTTGAGGGTCTTGGCCTCCTCATAAACGAGGCCAAATCACTGCTAGAGCCCACACAAGTCATAGACTTTGTGGGGGCCCATATGGACTCGCCTTTGGGCAAGGCATCCCTACCGAGAGACAGATTTATGACCGTTCGCTCTCTGGTAGTGGGGCTGCAGGAGTTCCCGACTACGACGGTGAGGACCTGCATGAGGTTCCTAGGCCACATGGCGGCAGGCACTTACGTGGTCCAATACGCCAGGCCGTGCATGCGCCCATTGCAGGGGTGGCTCAAGGTAGCGCACAACCCCTTGAGGTCACCACTAGACGCGGTGGTGACTATCCCTCAGGACATTCTTCATTCGCTGGACTGGTGGAAGGACGAGGGCACGGTGTGTGCGGGGGTCCGATTCACCAAGCCATCCCCGTCAGTGCGGCTGGTCATGGACGCTTCGGACGTGGGATGGGGCACTCACCTGGGCAACCTCAGGACGCAAGGTACGTGGTCAACAGAGGAGGCTTACCTCCATATAAATATCAAGGAGCTGTGGGCGGTCAGATTGGCCTGCAGGGCGTTCCTTCCCCACTTACAGACCAGAGTGGTGGCGGTGCTGACAGACAACACTACGGCCATGTTCTATATCAACAAGCAGGGTGGGGCACGTTCCTCTCTCCTGTGCCGGGAAGCCCTAGATCTATGGGAATTGTGTATAGCCCACTGTATTTTCCTGGAGGCATCTCATCTTCCGGGAACCAGGAACGGGCTAGCGGACAGGCTCAGCCGTTCGATCCAGGCGCACGAGTGGGTGCTAAGGTGGGATGTACTCCACGGGGTCTTCCAAAGGTGGGGGTTTCCCCTCCTGGACCTGTTTGCAACTCTGAGCAACGCCAAGTGCAGGGAGTTCTGTTCGTACATGGGGCACGGTCTGGGTTCTCGGGGAGATGCACTGCAGGTCAGCTGGCCCAGGAGCCTACTCTATGCCTTCCCTCCGTTCCCTCTGATCCACGACACGCTCCTCAGAGTGCAGAGGTTCAGGGCCCGGATCATCCTGATAGCGCCAGTATGGCCTCGACAGTATTGGTTCGCCACCCTGCTTGATCTGACTGTGGAGGGCCTGCTCAGGCTATCCCTAGTGCCAGATCTAATCACTCAGAGCTGCGAGGCCGGGGTGGCGCTCCACCCAAGCCTTCCATCTCTCTGCCTAGCAGCGTGGCTCCTCAGTGGCTCTCAGTGACGGAGTGAGCCTGCTCCAGAGCAGTCCAGGAGGTCCTCTTAGAAAGCAGAAAGCCATCCACTAGGGCCCTTTATGAGGCTAAGTGGAAGAGGTTTACTTCCTGGCTGGAGGGCAGGACGCTCGCTCCAGGTGAAGGGGCGGTTCCGACTGTCCTGGAATTCCTTCTCCACCTGCGGAAACAGGGCTTGGCCACAGCCTCCCTAAGGGTGTACCTGGCGGCCATAGCGGCCTTCCACGCCGGGGTGGGCCAAAGGTCTATCTTTGCCAATCCCTTGGTTAAAAGATTTCTAAAGGGAGTCGACAGAATGATGCCATATGAGAGACCCCTGGTACCGGCTTGGGACCTTAACCTGGTCCTGACTGCCCTTATGAAGCCCCCGTTTGAGCCCCTGGCTTTATGCTCTTTGATACATCTGTCCTATAAGGTAGCTTTCCTCGTGGCCATTACCTTGGCCAGGCGGGTGTCAGAGCTTAGAGCTCTCACCTCAGAACCACCCCACACGGTGTTTTTTAAAGATAACGTGAGGTTGCGTCCACACCCGGGGTTTCTTCCCAAGGTGGTCTCGCACTTCCACATGTCCCAAGATATTTACCTGCCAGTGTTTTACCCCAAGCCACATGCGTCGCCCAGGGAACAGGCTCTGCACTGCCTGGATGTTAGGAGGGCGTTGGCTTTTTATATAGATAGGACACGAGAGTTTCGTAAGTCAACTCAATTGTTTATTTCAGTGGCGGAAAGGATGTGTGGTCAGCCAGTCTCGGCGCAGCATATATCCTCGTGGATTACTTCCTGCATTCGACTGTGCTACGAGGGCACGGGTAGACCACCACCATGCATAACAGCACATTCCACTAGAGCCCAGGCAACATCGGCGGCATTCCTGGCCTGCGTGCCGATCTCAGAAATCTGCAGGGCAGCAACCTGGTCATCAGTGCACACCTTTGCAGAGCATTATGCAATCACGCAGTTGGCCAGGGAGGATGCTGCCATCGGGACGGCAGTTCTGTGTTCTGCAGAATAATAAAATAGTAGTTAGTCACCTTCCGACCCTGCCTCCAGAGGGGGGACATGGCTAGGGACTCACCTAATCAGAATGGACATGAGCAAGCACTCGAAGAAGAAGAGGTTACTTACCTCGTAACTGTAGTTCTTCGAGATGTGTTGCTCATGTCCATTCTGTATCCCACCCACCTCCCCGTGTCGGAAGGAGCCGGCAAGAAGGAACTGAGGGGGTGAGAGGGCCAGCAGGGGTATATATGCACCAGTATACCGGCGCCACTCCAGGGGGCTCCCTGCTGTCCCTATGGATACTGCTAAGGGAAAAAAAGCTCCGGAATCCGTGCACGCGGCGCGCGTACACCTAATCAGAATGGACATGAGCAACACATCTCGAAGAACTACAGTTACGAGGTAAGTAACCTCTTCTTTTAGGGCTCTAAACTCTATAGGGATTGGGGTGTAAGAGTGAAGTAGTTGAGGGAGCAGGTCTCTTCAATCATTCTGGTCAAGGACAGGGGACCAAGAAGAGACAGATACATCTTCGAAACGAATGACTGTCTGTGGTGATAGTATCACTAGGAGGGTTTTGGCTTTCTAGATAGGGGTGACTACTGAGGAAGGACACTGGGGAGACACAGCCCCGTTACTACCCCTCCCACACAATACCTCTTGTCCTTTCCGTAGAGCCAGACAATTATTTTTGTTGATATTCTGAAGCAACTGTGAGAGGAGCTGAGCTGCATTTTTTCACTTCAGAGCTGGAACTTCATGGGCATTCCAAATGTAAACATTTTAATAGGTCAAGTTTTATTTGAAAATAGAGGGAAAAAATTAAACAAATATATATGTGATTTTTCTCATCATATCTTAAGTTACTTTCCCAAAAGAAAATACAATACCCTTTCTCAGGTTGAGCTGCAGAGGGGGAAAAAAAGTTATGCGCTTGTGTGTATCCAGAGCGCACATCCTAATGTCTGACCTCTTTGTCTGACACAGCAGCAGGTCCCACCTTGGGAGAATCTTTTTACTCTCTGTGTCTTTTGAAAAGACCTTGCTTCTCAGTGATGGGCAGGTGAGAATCAATTAACATTGACAATAGCCCTTTTGTACTGTGGATTTATCCTTGGGAGACATCCTGCTTTCTCTCACACCCAGTTCTAACTGGGCTTTGTGTGCATTACCTGCTGTAATATAGGTTTTAGTGAAATCTGGGCTCAGTAATCAAAAGTGAATGGTTCTGATATTTTGTTGGAATTGCTATATTTATGGTCTTTTGTGGCACCATTCAGTGTTCCAGGAAAAGTTATTCATTCACCTATCGTTTGGGCACACATAATGGTCAAAAGTCATCTCTGTCCCCATCCCTTTTTCCTGTGGTTATAAAATAAAAATAATAACCTCAGCACACAGGAAAATACTTGGTCAGTTTTATTAAATGTCATGAATAGTTGGTTCCAAACTGTCACCATAACTTTTCAGTGTAAAAAAAGGAAGACGCTTTAATATTCTTTATAATTTTTTTCAAGTTGTTATACCTAGCCTTGTCATTATGGAAGAATATTGGGCTGTGTGTGTGTTTAAACTAGCTGTCTAGATAATTAGGCATACTTTATTTTAAAGGCAAATGTGACTGCTTTTATGAGATTGAAGAAGTGGATAGGGCTTCCTTTTTCAATTGAGTACTTCAGCTCAAATAAGAAATGATGTAGCTGTTAGGCAAGAATTTGTTCTTAATGATATTCCTAGACCTTATATGAAAAAGCCAGATATTCATTTGCCCACTTGCATGCCATTCTTAATAAAAACAACAACTTTAAAAACAAACTGAAGTGTGAAAATGCTGGACTGGAATTTATATGCTAATTTGACACCATTAAAATGTATCTGAATAGAAATTGGGAATGGCTTTCTCATTACAGTAAGTAAACTTCCCCTGCTTTAGGTATTTTCACCTTTTTATCACTGTTGGGAGTGGGTCACATACATCTTGATTGAATTAGCTCTGATGTAAAACTTGCATCTGTTTCCTTACCTTCTCTTCTTTCACTTTGTGCATCTGACTAGGGCTATATCTATTACTGGGAAGATTTTGTGACAAGTGCTGTCAACATGCAATAGTTGAAGTGAAAACTGGTTAAACCATTTTTTCTGCTTCCCATTGTCGACATTTTATGGCCACATTGCTAGCACCCTGTTGGCAGAGCAAAAACAATGTGGGTATGCCTCCCACAGTGCAGTGTTGTGGGAAGGCAGAGCTGATCTCTATGCTTATTGGGTTTCTCTCATAGCTCTGTGAGATCTCTGTGCTGAGGAATATCAGAGTAGCACAGAAGTTTCTCCAGCCCTACCCCTGAAGTGGCAGTCTGCCTTGCTGATGTGTTCTAGTGTAGGGCAGAAGAGAAGCATTCCAATTATTTGTTCTTGATTTGTTCCCCAAATGAAGCAGCTCACTCAGCTGTCAGATACTTCCTGGAGATATAAGGGGGTGGGAGAAAAAGGGGAAGGGTGCATACCTGCAGGGCAGCAGAGATCACAAAACACTGAGCACAGCCATCAGGGCAGGCATTGTGGGATACAGGCAGAAGTCAGTTCTCTCAACAAAACAAACAGTGGAATCCATGTTGGTTCTTTTTTGGCAATAAAAGCACATGTTTCTCGCAAGGTTGAAAGTTTTTTGTCACCAAAGCTGTTTTTTTCCCTGATAAAAGTCACTTGCAGTATAAATACTCTCACTCTTTTGTCACTAAAAGACACTGACATACACACATGCAGATACCTGCAGATATAAAGAGGATAGCTGCAGATTTGCAGGGCTCTACAAATCCATGAATTTCACTTCTCCCTTGCTGCCCCCTAAACTAACTTGAAAACATACTATTGCTCATTTTCTATAACCCATAAAATAGCATGGCATATTTTCAGTATTGTATATCTTTTCAATTAAGATGCATTGCTTCAAGTGGGAATTTGGTGCAGTTAATCAGGAGAGAAACAGATTATTCTGAGGCAAAGCTTTTGGGAGAAAGGATGTGGGCTGCACACAAACGGAAATCTTTTGTTTAAAAGTACTTATAAAACATCTGTGTTAACAGTTGCTGAAGAGCCCTCAAAATTACACAGAACATTTCTAGAACTGATGCTAAATCCTGTCCTCCAACCAGCTATATTAAAATCAACACTTACCAGCTTTCCCACTATGAATTAGGAATTAATTCCTAGATTTGTCTCTGTGGATATTATGGTGTTTCTATTCTCCTTGTGTAATTTGGCTCTTTGCTATATTAACTTGATGCCGTTATGCTAATATTATGAGTCCCAGCCAATAACTGGAATTGAAATGGTGATCCCAATAACTACCTTGATTGGAATTATCAAACGTAGCCTTATGATGTCTTAGCAGGAAATAGAACATATGTAATCTATGTTATGTAAAGTAATTCAAGTATGTATTTTTAGATCAAGCAGTATGCATCGAAAAAGTGTTCAGGGTACAAAGTCAAGCATTCAGGTTAGGAAATGCATGAATTAAAACTGCCCATTCAACTTTGATTGATACCCGTTGTGTTATGTGATTGTTGCAATCTTTAATTATATGGCCATATGCTATTTTTTTCTATTGGATGTCTTCCTAATTCAATGTATGGGAAAAACAGTGAATGACTCGGAACATTGCAAAGAAGAGAAAATATTTTCTTGTGTTGAAAACAAGTGAGCTGTGTTCTATTCCTGTCCTTGACGTAGACTTCTTGTGTGAAGCTGGCAAAAGTATCAGAATGTATACATGCAAGGGGATTCAATTAAAGTTGCATAGGCAATTCTAATTTAGAATTTCTGAACTTTGTAATCTTCAGGTTGCAAAGTACTTTTAAATTAGTTTTGGGTTTTGTATGTCATCATAATAATAAACATGATTTAATTTACTATACAGTTCTCTGGAGTGATGTACTTAAGGGCAGATCCTCAAAAGGTATAAATTGTCTCAGGCCTCTTGAATGTAAATAGCCTATGGAAATTTACACCAAATGAGCATCTGCCCCTTAGAATCTTGCAGAAAAACATGTGAGATGTTCAGACACACTTCTGTGAATATCTCTAATTTGTGTGTTTGAACAAGAGAGAGAGATGAAGTATAGGACAGAATTGACACTGAAGTTGAGAGTATCATCCACATGTACTTTTTGGGAAACTGGGTTCAAATCCTTCTCACCTTACTCACTAGAATAGTACTACTTACTTATGTAGTAAAAGAAAATGGAATTTACCAATGTATCTATTTCCAGGAACTGCATAAACAAGTATCTGTGGCAGGATTTACTGATAACTCAGGGCAATTTTAGAAAGATAATCTTGCTTATACAGGCAGTCGCCGGGTTACGTACAAGATAGGGACTGTAGGTTTGTTCTTAAGTTGAATCTGTATGTAAGTCGGAACTGGCGTCCAGATTCAGCCGCTGCTGAAACTGATCAGTTTCAACAGTGGCTGAATCTGGACGCCAGTTCTGACTTACATACAGATTCAACTTAAGAACCTCAGGCATCCCCAAGTCAGCTGCTGCTGAAACTGATCAGCGGCTGATTCCAGGAAGCCCCGGGTAGGCTTCCTGGATCCGCGTAACTCGGGGACTGCCTGTATTGCATATCGCTTCTTTTATGTCTCTAAAGGTTTTTTTTAATATCTAGGATATTCTTATTGAAACAGCATTTTTGTTTTTAAGTTCATCTACTTACTCTGATTATCACTCATTCAAATTCTTAATCCTCATTATTAGGACTTCACTTGAAGAATAGGAAGCATAAGCAGATGTACTCTTTCAAAATCTTGTTGCTATACAAACATGCCAAATAACATTCTGATAGAAATACTATGTCTGTCTAAGACTAGGCCTCGATTCTGGGCTGAAGCACATATGCTAGTTTTGCTAGAGTCAAGATGTCAGGATGTAGCATTGTGTAATCAGGCAAGACAACACATGAGGATATGATCGCAATGGAGTGGAAATTGGAAAACCAGACACCCACTAAGGCATGAGGGTATCTACTCATCTTCCTGAAGTATGAGTTAGCTCTTTCATGGTTGTGAAAACGTGTGTCATTGTTAAACCATGTGACAGTTCCCAGCCTCTTTTAAGAATAGTGTACATTTAGAGGTAGCACAAAAACTCTTGACATAAATTTATAGATGGATTTTGGTGTATTGACAGATGATGTATGACTGGAGAGATTTAAATGAATAACATGGTAATTTACTGCATCTTACCTGAAACACAAGGTCCATTTTTCATTTTTTTGTCACTGTTCAATCTCTGTTGCATTTGACTACCTACGCAGTGTGCAATATGTGGTGTTATAAATAGATTAACCATTTTAGTCTTTTCTGAAAGTGCATCTGTCATTGACCTGACCAGTATGTTTATACAGGCATAGAAAATCTACTGTATATCTGAGAGAGTTTGTCTCTTTGTCCAAGAACTCCTCCTAAATGATAAGAACTCAATTCAATATATACAGCTTCCTTTTATCATAGCTTAAAGCAAGGTATAGAATTTGTTTGTGCCAGGAAAATGGGATGTGCCTGGGATGGGAATGCTACTCATAAACCCATACAAAACAGAATCAGAATGACTAGGCAGGTGAAAGGGGCTAGCTAGAGGCCCGCCTTCTATCACCACCCCCCAGTCCAGGACTTCTCTAGCCCTGAGCCTCCCACCCCCCAAACACCCTTTATGGAGGGCGGAGAGAGCTGAAGCTCCTCTCCCTCCCCCCACAATCAATTTGTCAGGGAGTGAGGGGAAAGTGCACATTTTGCTGCATTCCTCAATCTGGCTGGAGAGCTCAGGGGTCAGGTGAACCTGGACCTGCCCTAGCTGGCGGACGTGTATCCCTTCCCTTGGTTTGTGCCTGCTGGAGCTGCAGTGCCTCTAGAGAGGCATTTCTCGCTTGGCCCGAAGCTGCTGTGGTTAGAGAAGGCTGGGTTTGTGGGGTTGTCCTCTCACTGCGGCATCCTGCATACTGAGATCCTCATCCCCCATCCCAGAGCAGTGATTTAAATGAAGTATGTATATATTCATTTATTTGCCAACCCCCCCACCACAAAAATTAACTTAAAGACCTGAGCAAACCGGGTATATCTTCTATTAACATATATAAGTTGTGTATACTTACCTGGAGTCAGTAATATTCCTATATTATGTGATATCCAGTGATATGCCTTGTGAGGAGATAATTTGGAATGAAAACTTGCCACATAGGAATGTTGTGTGTGATGTTTTTCAGTGAGAAACAGATTATGGTAAGTAGCTTCATTCAGTGCAAAAGTTCACTATGGGAAATGAATATACCAGTATGTTCAGTATCAGTATTCATCTAATCCCATCCAGTTTCAGGAAGATTGCCTGAAATCATTTGCTAATTTAACATTAGCAGCCAGTAGGCTACTTCACAGCCAGATCTTAATAGCAACACCTGTTGTAAAACTAGGGAATTTGCTGCCCTTTGTTTGATCTCACAAATACAGATACTGGAGCAGTTGTCATTTGAAAATGCTAGATAAGGAGATATTTATATTAAAATCATTTTCTCTCGCTCTCGCGTGCTCTCTCTCTTTTTTTTTTTTTTTTTTTTTTTAAGTATTCTTGTTCTGAGATTCTCTTGCTTTTTCTCAGATCAAGAGAAAATCTTTCTTTGGAAATATCTGTAAAAACATGATTAACTCTTATTTAATGTTAAGATCACTGTTAAATAGGACTTGTTTGGCCTGTAACAACTCAGAAGTAAGTTATTTCTGAAACTGGAAACTTTTCATTAATTGAGAGCCCGATCATCACCTGGTGTAAACTAGTATATCTACATATACTTTGGTGGAGTTATGCTGATTGGCACCAGCTTATGAATTGTTGCTTATTCCTTAATAACATTTGAGATGAAATTTGCTTTAGAAATAATGAAGTTTTAAATCTTGAAAATTGTAAGTGAAAGCCTGGTCCTACTGAAGTCAATCAAAACTCCTACTTCAGTAGGCTAGAATATTATCCCATATATTTTACATGTAAATTACGACATTTCCAATCAAGTTTTGACAATGTAGCCTACCCTAGGTTTTCAAGCTATTTATGTATGCATTTATTTCAATTTGTGAGCCTATGGAAAATATTCCAATAAATGTATTTGTCTGTTCAATGTGGTAAGTGTTGGCAAAATGTGACACTTTTAATGATTCCCACCATGCAATGCAGCATTCATAAAAGGATTGGACATTTACATAGATTACAAGTCATACAACATTACAATATTATGAGGTTTTTAAAAATTACTTTAAAAACTCTCACTGCAGGACATGACATAAGCCTTTTCCTAGGAAGGGCTAGAAAGAAATGTTGTGAGCATCATATTTCAAGTATCCTTGCACTTTTCTCAGCTTCATGTTTTGACTGTCCCTCCATTCAAGGGATTTTACTCATTCTTGTCTCAAAGTTATCATTGTTACACTTGAATTTGGCGTTCCTTCAGTTTTATTGTTGAAAAATTATTTATATCTGAAATAGAATTCAAGATACAGAGGTTATAAAAAGAGTTATTTGAACTAAAGGAACAAATCTCACAGCATTTAAAATTTCCTACCTGAGAATTTTTAATCCCCATCATTCTGGGCCTTCTCAAACATGTCTCTGTATCATATTGTATCTTGAATTTGGATCTTATCAGACTGAGTATGATGAAGTGTCTGGCACTGGTTGCTTTTTGGAGACAGTATAATGGACTACGTGGACCACTGATCTACTCTAGGTTGGCAAATCATATGTTCCACAAGGAGTTGAACAAAGTCCAAGAATCCTGGTTACTCCTCTGCTGTCAGTCAGAGAGCATTTCGGTCTGTATGCCTATTCCATACACATCTGTTATATTTGATGCTCTGTTACTTCTTAGAAGATTTATTGAGTAGTCTTCTTATAATGTTTTTTTCTGCGAGAAAATAAAACACTCAGGAGACTTTAGAAATGTTAAACTGAAACCTGTTAGAAGGTAGTGTTCTTAGTGAAGACTTCTGCCATATAGACTTCTGCTATACTCTGTTAGGAAAGAATGTCTCTTTTCAGCAGAGTGACTAGGTACATTGTATATAGTTTTCTGGAAGCCAGTCATGACTCCATTTTGGAGTCCTCCACTTCTCTGATAAATGGACAAAGATGCTTTTCTGATATGTAGTCCAAATTTTACTTTTCTAGCTTTGTTTATCATTTTTAATGCATAGATACCTTAAATAATTCCTTCCCAAGTTTGGTATTGTGACAGAGTCAGGCCAGGGAGCTGCTGCAGAGAGGGCCTATTTGAAATCATGGGAAGGTGGGCGGGCAAAGCCCACCCACGTACTAAAAGCCCCTCCCCAACCTTATGGGAGGGACACTGAACCCATGTTCAACTGAATCCGGGGGACAAAAATGACAACAGGGTCAAGGAGTGCGGGTCACAGGTTTAAAATAAGGGAGCCAGATGGGGACACCGAGCAGAAAACCCCGGGCAGCACCCACTGCTCCTCAAAGCTGTCGATGGAGCCAGTGGACACCGCCCAGAGGAACTCTGCCCGGATTCATGACACGAGGGACGAACGGAAATAGGCCCCACAGTCGCAGAGAACCCCCTCGTCTAACATCCTCCACCTGCTATTATAAATGGCAGCTTTCGCTAAGGCCAGGAGGAGGTTGATGAGGAGGTCTCGCGACTTTGTGGGGCCACGGATTGGGTGTGCGTAAATAAAAAGGTGAGGGGAAAAGTGCAGCCAGTACCTCAATAAGAGGTTCTGGAGGAGCCGGAATAGGTGCTGCAACCTGGCACATTCAAGGTAGGCGTGCGCCAGGTTCTCCCTCACGCCGCAAAAGGGGCAGGTGTCTGGGATTGGGGTAAACCACACCAAGTACACACCCGTGCTCACGGCCCCGTGAAGGAGCCGCCAACTGATGTCCCCGACGGGCCGCGGAATTAAGGTGGAATAAACGCTGGCCCATCGGGGTTCCCCGCCCTCTATAGGTCTGAGATAGTCCTGCCGCTTTGTATCGGGGCAGGACACGAGGGTGGGGAAATGCAAAGCGTGGAGCACGAGCGTGTACAGCTGTTCCCTGGGTGCGGTCCGGAAACAGACCGACTGCAGATTTTGCAGCCGGCTGGGGGTCCAAGGGTGTGAAGGCCGGGGGGGCCCGTGAGACAGGGGCCTGATAATAAGGGATGGAGGCTTTGCAGGAAGGGAGGGGCGGGGCGTCCCCTCTCACAAGGCTCTCTGTAGGAGATCGCGAGAGGGCTGCGACAAAGCCGCCTTCACATCCTGGAGTAGGCGCAGGGGGATTCGAGGGGTGGAGAGCCCCATGTGTTGAGCGAGCGCTCGGGGATCCACCCAGTCCCCCCTGTCGTAGTCCAGGAGGTCCCCGACCATGGTGGTTTCTGCCAGGATCGGCATCCAGCGCACCGAGGGACACTCCGCCACCTGCACACACAAGGCTAGATTGTGGAGCAGGGGCTCCGCGAGGAGGTCTGCTCCTTCGGAGGCCACAACGGACCTGGTCGCCAGAAACAGCTTCCAGGTCTGGAGGAGGTCCTGGTAGAATTCTGGCAGTTCTGAGAGGTCTCGCGGATGGCCCCTCGGGTGGATAAAAAAGAGCTGCCAGTCATATCGGAGCCCTCGGAGGCGGCGGAGGAAGGCGCGCCCCAAAATGCTCCATGCCGGACTACCTGCACTAAAGAGGAGTCTCTGCAGGGCCTGGAGGCGGAAGGTCCGGACCTGGCTGCGCACGCAGACTAGGCCCTGGCCCCCCTCCTCCAGGGGGAGGGACAAGACCCCTGCAGAGACCCAGTGCAGTCCCAGCCAAAGGAACCCCAAAGCTGTCCTCTGAAGCTTGGCCGGGACCTCCGGGGCCGAGCACAGGGTGTTGAGCCGGTTCCAGAGCATGGACAGGACCAGCTGATTTAGGACCAGTGCCCTCCCACAAAGGGAGAGACACTGGAGCAGTCCTGCCCATCTCCACAGCCACTCACCCACCCTGGTCTCCAAACCTTGCGAATTTTCCGGCGGAGAGGGATGCGTGGCGGATAAATAGATGCCCAGATAGAGCAGCGGACCCGCGCTCCACCTGATGGCCTGAAGCGCGGGTGGGAGGGAGCCGGCCCGCCACCCGTCCCCGACCACCAGGCCAGAGCTCTTTACCCAGTTGACCCAGGCGGAGGAGGAGTAGACGGCTTAGGAAGCCTCCATCCGCGCCAGGTCACCCGGGTCCTGGACCACGAGGAGCACGTCATCGGCGTACGCCGACAGGACCAGCCGCAGCTCCGGCTCCCGAAGCACCAACCCCGTCAACCTCCTACGGAGAAGACAGAGGAAGGGCTCGATCGCCAGAGCGTACAGCTGGCCCGACAGCGGACACCCCTGATGTACCCCCCGCCCGAAGCTGACCGACTCGGTCAGGGTCCAGCTGAGCCTGACCAGACACTCCGCGAGGGCATACAGCACCCGGAGAAAACCCACAAACCGGGGCCCGAAGCCGAAGGCCTGCAGGGTGCCCAGGAGATACCCGTGGTCCATCCTGTCGAATGCCTTCTCCTGGCCCAGGGACAGGAGGGCGAACGACAAGCCGTCCCTATGCCCGAGCTCTAAGAGATCCCGGACCAAATACAAGTTATCAAATATACTACGGCCCGGGACGGTGTAGGTCTGGTCGGGATGGATCACGTCCACCAGCATGGACCGCAGTCGCAGCGAGATGGCTTTCGCTACGACCTTGTAGTCCGTGCTGAGGAGCGAGACGGCACACCAATTCCATAGGTCGCGGAGGTCCCCCTTCTTCGGCAGTAAGGCGAGCACCGCTCGCCTGCACGACACAGGGAGGACCCCGCTCTCCAAGGACTCGGCCCAGATGGTGACGAGGTCTGGGCCGAGGATGTCCCAGAACACGCGGTAGAACTCCACAGTCAGCCCGTCCATGCCCGGGGTTTTATTGTTGGGCATGAGAAGGAGGGCTTCCGAGAACTCGGCCAGAGTGAGAGGCAGCTCCAGCCGGTCTCGGTCGCCCGCGCTGACTGTCGGGAGCTTGGTCCAGAGCGCCCTGCAGGCGTCGGCTTCGGTCGGATCCGGGGAGAACAAACTGGCGTAGAAAGCCCTGGCCCTTCCGCACATCTCCACTGGATCCGTGAGGGGGGTGCCGTCCTCCGCCAAGAGGCAGGTGACGTGCTTTTTAGCCCCCCTCCTTTTCTCCAAGGCATAGAAGAAGCGGGAGCTGCGATCCATCTCCGGAAGGACGTGGATGCGAGATCGAACAAAAGCGCCCCGGGCCCTGTAATCTTCCAGGGCCCGGAGCTCCTCCCGCCTCAAAGATGGAGCTCAACGCCATCCCCTCGGCCCCAGAGCCTTCCCCTCCGGCCGCCAAGGCACCAATTACCTCAGCAGGGATGGAGGGGGGATCAATTGGAGGCCTCCTCGTGGACAGGCTTAATTTACTAAATAGGCTACTAGAACTCATGCTCCAATTTTTTAAAATGTTTACTGCATTTCATCATCGTGTGATGAACCTGTGATGAACCTGGCTCTGTCTGCCATTCTTGAATGCTGCAGACAAGAGTACAGTATGTTCTAAGCATATTGTTATATAAATATTTTCATAAAGATACAAGTACCCATGACAGCATATGATCCTATATATTTTTGTTAGTCTCTAAGATGCCACAAGACTACTTGTTGTTTTTAAAATTACAGACTAACCTGGTTATCCATCTGAGACTTTTTTTCCATAAAGAAACAGTTATTTTCTCAGAAGAGAGAGAAGATTTGAAGGTATTACTGAAATTTTGACTTGCAAATGTCCATACTGCTCTTCACCCTTTCCCTCCTTCCCTGTCCACTTTGTGGGAGCATTTACCTATATATGAGGTAATAAACCAAACTCCTACACAAAGAGAGAAGAGAAACAACAATGACCTGAAGTGAAGATAAGGACAGAAAAACTATAAAACACTAAAGGAATAGTCAGTATGACCAAGAGTAAAATAGAAGCAAACAGGAGTTTTTATAACTCTGTACATAAATGAGGAAATATAATTAAGGAAAGTCAAGGAGGGAAAGGAAAGTGAAATAACTACATTCTTAATCTGTGGATTTGTAAGGATTTAAAATACTGAAAAAATATGTTGACCTGTGTTTTATTCTGAATGAATATATAGTTCACTTATGGGTGGATAAAAATAATAAATGGTATGAAATCACTACCGATGGTTACACTTGGCATATAATAGGTTAACCAGTTACCTGGCAAGCAATAGGCTTATCTGCCTGGTTTCCCCAGTAACCAGTTAACTGGCCTGGCTGGAGCAGGCCCCTGCCCACAACTATGGCAGGCTGGGTGGAAGCAGCCCTACAGCTGTGGCAGGCCTGACTACCTGGACTCCCTCGTTGTCCCCCCTCGCTGCCACGGCTTCCTCGGCCGGCGCCTCCTGCTGACACTCACCAGGGGTGATCTCGCCAGCGCTAGCCCTCCTGGAGATCTTTCGGGGGGCCCTCCCACCCTCTGTATTGGAGGGGGGAGAGGGAGCCTGCGAACTGCGGGCTCTGCGCTTCCCCCGAACGAGCGTCCAGCCGGAGGGGCACGTGCAGAGGGCTGGTCAGCAAGGGCAAGGCCGGGGGGCGCATTTGATTTTCAGGGAGGGCGTTGTGGCAAAGGAGGGAAAGAGGAGGATACACCTCCACCCGGGGAGGGCCCTCTCCCTCGCCCGGTGGCAACCGCGCCACCCTCTCCTCCTCGGGCCCCGCAAAGACAGATCGAGTGGAGGCGGGGCCCGCCTGCTCACTCGGGCACGCCGGAGGGGGCACCTCCGGCTCCCGAGCAGGGCCGTAGGTTGGAGGAGGGGTGGCCGCGGAGCCCAGACTACCGGGGGGGGCGGCGGTGGTGGGTCCGGCGTCCTCACGGGCCCCGGGGGGCCTGGACGCCTCCCCCGACCGGGCCAAGGGACAGTCCCTCCGAATGTGCCCCATCGCCTAGCAGAGGAAGCACCGGGTCTTAGTGGACTCGGTAAAGGGCCCCCTGGTAGGGCACCATAAAGGACCCCTTGAGCGCCTCCCCGCCACGCGCCGCCGGCAGCAGCTGCAGCTGTACCTGCTGGCAGAAGGATAGGACGTGGCGGAGGGCGGGGTCCTTACAGCCCAGCGGGAGAGGGCTGATGGTCGAGATGGGTTTCCCCAGAGTGGAAAAAGGGATCACAAGTACTTCCGCTGCTGTGCTATGGTTAATGTTTGCTGGACCAAGCAATGAGAATAGCATATTAAGAGAATTTATACTGTGTATGAGAGATGGATGTGACTAATGAATGTACACTGAGAGTGTTTGAATATGTTAATAATAAAACCTCTACGTAATTAAAACTGCATTGGAAACAAAGACACATTAGTGTTAATTGAGCTCCTATGAACATTCATTCACGGACCAGAACATTCAATATGGCAAACTATCTGGGGAGATTCTATTTTACATTCTAAACATTTAAGGTCTGGTTGTGCCTATCCCTCCATCAGACTGATGGTTTTTGTGCAAGGAGCCTTTCCTCCCACTTATACATCCTGACACAAAATTAAGAGGGATGGGGCAGCATAAAAATACTGGCAGGAAAGGATCTATACTGAATCTTCTCAGTGTGGTATAGCATCCTGGATGTCCCTTCAAGAGGCTTTATGTCCAGGGTATTTCACTGAAGATACACAACCCATCCCACTTTATAATCACTAACATCTACCCCAGCAGTTGGTACAGGTTAGTTATAACAAACAAGTAAGTAATATCCACATATTATTAAATAATATCTTTATAGTGTCTTTTTATCTGCTGTCTTGGATAGAAGAAGATCTATATCTCAGTATGTACTTTTTTTATGCCTATCAAACCAAACATTGTACAGTAGACTTCTGATAATCCGGAATTTATGAGACCTAGGTGATGCCGGATTATCAGAGATGCCGGATTATCAATTATGCCGGACTATCAGGAGGTACTATAAGGTGGTTTTATATATATACTGTATACATTATATACTGTATATAAAGTGTTCTTAACCCTTTTTATTGTCCATACGTATACAGTATACTATAATGTTTTAGTTTTTTAAGACTTTTTTACCCTTTTTGCTCAGTTCAGCTGCTGCCGCTGTTACCTTGTGGCTCATTTTTTTGCCGAAGCTCACTCACTAGGCTCTTGCCATTTTGATGCCGGATTATCAGGAGTGCTGGACTATTGGATGCTGGACTATTGGAGTTTTACTGTATTGTGCTCACTAGTGAACACAAGTAGTTTACTTTGAAAAATATATTTTACATTGGGAAAGAAATCTAGCAACTCCCCCAAAACATAGGTAATTATTATTAACTTTGCTTTACACAGTACACATGCTAACTTTGAAGATCTTCTATGAACCTTGTAGTTCTAGTTATGCATTTACTGGCATTCCAACAGTACTTGCACTGTGTGATGCTTTCCTCAAGTTTTTACAGTGATTGAGAAAATTGTTATTTTATGGGGCATCTGCTATATATACAAAAATATAATGTTTGGATTTTTTTAATTGTCAAAGCACAACTGCAAACGTATTCGTATTTATCTCTGAAACTCCAACCACTATTAGCAAGAAGTTAAAAATATGGCTGCACATTTCTCTGTGTGGATAAGGCAGGCTGCTTCACCAACCAGTTTTTCTTGAGTGAGTTTCTTTGAATGTTTCATAAAGGGAACAGAGTTAATGAGCTATACTGTGGAGGTTTTGCTCAT
The DNA here is from genome assembly GCF_052426305.1 of Pelodiscus sinensis. Taxonomy (NCBI): domain Eukaryota; kingdom Metazoa; phylum Chordata; order Testudines; family Trionychidae; genus Pelodiscus; species Pelodiscus sinensis. The sequence continues at coordinate 94,644,669 of NC_143053.1, forward strand.
TCTAATTTTGCATGTTTGTTAAATCCATCTCCATTTTTGGCCAGCTCCTTCTTCTCTTAATCTATTTGATTTGGAGTTTAAAAAAATAATCAATTGTTTTATAGATGAGTTCCAGTTTTATTACTGGAGAATAAATGCTCTGGTCCAAAAGCTTAGAGCACAGTTCGATAGGTCTATGTTTTTGACAGTCTTCCATTTAAGGAAAACAGAAGTTGTGTGTGTTTCAGTTTGTGTATGCAAAATCCTATGTTTGCTTAAAGCAATTGAGTTACTGTGCAAACACGCATTTCACTCTTTATGCGCTAGTACCTGGTTTGTGAATGCAAATCTCAGTGCTTTTGTCAGGGACTAAATTAAGGACGAATAGGAAGGCAGGAAGTACCCTCTCCGTAATGTGAATAAGCAGTGCTCCCCCAAAATTTAATTCTGCCTCATAGAGAGAGTTCTACCTTTCTGAGTCAATCTACTTTAACAAGAGGGTTTATGCATGCTAGAAGAAGAGTGTGCACATGTTTTACAAATTCATGAATGAACATTGTCTGAAAACATGGCAGTTAGATTGAGTGAGTAGGGCCAGTCAGTCAGGTAGTATGACTCGATTTAAAGATTTTGCTTCAGATGACCAAGTGTACATAATGTCCTAATTCCATTACATTAAACACAACATTAAGCATAATACTTATTTTCATGTAGGTTAGTTTTTGTTATCATTCTCTTTATTAAATTCATGTTGATGTAGTTAATATTCTAAATCACTACCTCCTGTCAAATGAGATTAGTAGATTTATTTGTTTGTTTTCAAGAGGATAAGAGAACATGCCGTGGTGTCCCATTTTCCCAAATGAGGACATACTCCTCATCCCTATAAGAGATGTCTTAATCAGGTCAAATCAGAACAGCTGGCTGGCCATCCTGTCAAGAGACCACATAATGTGTTAAAAATTCTGTGTGTAACAAGGAAAGAGCTACTACCACTATCATGCTTTGTACTCAAGGGCCATGAGATTGTTTTCTTGCCAAGTGAGAAGAAGTTTCTATTTTTAATTTTGTCGACAGTAGCAGTTAAAACTACATTTAATTTGCAAAGGTCTCTGCTGCTTGTCTGCTCTTCTTCCGATCCTCTTTTTAAGTGCTACTAGAAATAGTAATATATAAATCGTTAACTTTTAATAAACAATAATTTTCCATTAGGTTATATATACAGTATCCCTAGATGTATGTAAATGGTCTGAATGCTTTCAAAATTATATATACATATTTAATTTTGTGTGTGTCATATTGAGCTAGTGTGTCCTCTTAAAGAATCTAAAGACTATATTCACCTAAATTTTCTTTCTAGTTCTGGTAAGACAATGCAGGACAATGTAGCACTTTAAAGACTAACAAGATGGTTTATTAGATGATGAGCTTTCGTGGGCCAGACCCACTTCCTCAGATCAAATAGTGGAAGAAAGTAGTCACAACCATATATACCAAAGGATACAATTAAAAAAATGAACAAATATGAAAAGGACAAATCACATGTGATTTGTCCTTTTCATATTTGTTCATTTTTTTAATTGTATCCTTTGGTATATATGGTTGTGACTACTTTCTTCCACTATTTGATCTGAGGAAGTGGGTCTGGCCCACGAAAGCTCATCATCTAATAAACCATCTTGTTAGTCTTTAAAGTGCTACATTGTCCTGCATTTTGCTTCAACTACCCCAGACTAACACGGCTACATTTCTATCACTATGGTAAGACAATGTGGGAGAAAAAGATGAAAGAATATAAAACTTCTCTAGATGGTCCTGGATATATTGTGGTAAGAACTGGTTGAAACGCTGAGGTTACATGTGAACTACGATCCTCTTGCGGAAGAGCAAATGCAAATAGAGCGCTCATTTGCATATGTTGCACTCATTTGCCTTTCCTCTTCCTTTCCCTTTTGCGCAAGAGCCATTCTTTCTAAAAAAAAAAATAGAGCTGCTGGTGTGCTTCATAGAGGCACAAGAGAAGAATATAGAGCACAATGCCCTCCGGTATTCTATGCTTAACCACCTGCCTTCCTCACCAAGTTCCATAGTCTCTCTTCCCCAGGGATGCTATAATGCGGGGTGGGGAGGAAAGCAAGGGAAGCCTTTACTCCACTCCCAGAGATGTCTCCCAGGACAGAAGGTTGTCATTCCCACAGCTCTGATTGTTGAATAAGGGTGATTGTAACATGCTACTTGCCCTTGCTTCCCCTCCCCCCTCACAGTTCACACCCTGAACGCCTTTTCTGTCTCTGCTCCTTGTGTTCCCTAAATAAAAATTCACGATTTCTCAACAATAGGATCTTTACTATTTGTGTTGCATGAGGATGCAGGAGGAGAAGGGGGTTTACAGGCCAGCATACTAAATGTCATGTCCCTGTCTAACTATTCACAAAACTGGTTTTCAAAGCCTCTCTGATTTACGGTGCCCCTCAAAGTGCTCTCCTTATTGCCCTGGTATGTGGCTGCTCATAACTAGTGGTTAGGTGATTACCATAGCAATTTGAAGCTGAATGGGATCCGTGCTTGCTCTGTTATGGCATCTGCATAGATAACCAGGAAGAAAAGGGTCATGAAAACATTGTTTGCAGTAGCGTTCAAGCAGGGGCTGAGGGAAGAGATAAGTGCACCATGGTAAACTAATGACATGTACTCAGAACCACCCTCTGCACTCATTTCAGGCGATCAGGCACTGGCAGCCTAAATCAGAATGTAAAGGGCGTCAGGAACTGTGGGATAACTATCCATAGTGCATCACTGTCGCAATCGAAGGTAGCCACCCTATTGAGGATACACTATGTTGAACTCTTACACACAGTGGGGACATGCATCTTTAACTTTGCAAAATTGGGTGCTAAAAAATCAACCGTTATACATTTGACCTAATCTTGTAGTGTAGATATGGCCCCAGGATTCCATGGGGAAATGGTTTGGTATTAAGAAGTGGAAGTCCAATCCTAGTGAGATAAATAGAAAAGAACATAAACACTGTCAAATCAAGGGTAAAAATGTGATAAGAGAAGCAAAAAAAGATTTTGAGGAACAGCAAGCCAAAAACTCAAAAAGAAATAACAAAATGTTTTTTAAGTACATTAGAAGCAGGAAACCTGCTAAAAAACCTGTGGGTCCCCTAGATGATCGAGCTATAAAAGGAGCAATCAAGGACGATAAAGCCATTGCAGAGAAATTAAATGATTTCTTTGCGTCAGTCTTCACGGCTGAGGATGTTGGGGAGATTCCTGAATCTGCACCGTCCTTTGTGGGTGATGAATCTGAGGAACTGTCCCGGATCGAAGTGTCATTAGAGGACGTTTTGGAACAAATAGAAAAACTTAATGTTAACAAATCTCCGGGACTGGATGGCATTCATCCAAGGGTTCTAAAAGAACTCAAATGGGAAATTGCTGAGCTATTATCTGTGGTTTGTAAACTATCCTTTAAATCAGCTTCCGTACCTAATGACTGGAAGGTAGCCAACGTGACACCAATATTTAAAAAGGGCTCTAGAGGCAATCCTGGCAATTACAGACCGGTAAGTCTAACTTCAGTACCGGGCAAATTAGTTGAAACAATAGTAAAGAATAAAATTGTGAAGCATGTAGAAGAACATAATTTGTTGGACAAAAGGGAAATCCTGTTTTACTAATCTGTTAGAGTTCTTTGAAGGGATTAACAAACATGCGGACAAGGGGGATCCAGTAGATATAGTATACTTAGATTTTCAGAAAGTTTTTGACAAGGTCCCTCACCAAAGGCTTTTGTGTAAATTACATGGTCATGGGATAAGAGGGAAGGTCCTTTCTTGGATTGAGAACTGGTTAAAAGACAGTAAACACAGGGTAGGAATAAATGGTAAATTTTCAGATTGGAGAGGGGTAACTAGTGGTGTACCCCAAGGGTCAGTCCTGGGACCAATCCTTTTCAACTTATTCATAAATGATCTGGAGAAAGGGGTAAGCAGTGAGGGTATGTCTACACTACAACGTTAATTCAAACTAACTTAGTTCGAATTAGTTAATTCGAACTAAGCTAATTCGAACTAATGGATCCAGACTAAAACACTAGTTCGAATTAGCGTTTTGCTAATTCGAACTATCATGTCCACATTAAGTGGACCCTGAACCAGGCTTAAGGATGGCCGGAAGCAGTGCCAGCAGGGCATCAGAGAAGAACTTAGAGCGTGGAGATGCTTTCTCAGGCTAGCCGAGGGCTGTGCTTAAAGAGTCCCGACCCCCACCCGGACAGACAGTTCTCAGGGGTGCCCCGCTTGCAAAGCAGTCCTGGCTTGGATTGCCCGGACTACCCACACTGGGCACATCACACCACTTGGCCATCAGCCCGGCTGCACTTGCCGCAGGCTGCCATCTGGGGAGAGAGGGCAATTGGGGGGCTGCAGGAGAGCTTCCACCCCCAGAAGCCCGCAGAGCCAGCCCAGTCCTCCCCATCGGGGGCTCGTACCCCATTCCTCCCTCACCTCCTTCCACTTACCCTTCCCTAGCCCCTCTTCTTGATGTACAAAATAAAGATAACGTGTCTTCCAAAATGGAATCTGTCTTTATTGAACAAAACTGGGGGAGACTGGGAAAAGGAGGTGGGAGAGGGGAAGAGAGAGGCTGGGAGAGGGGAGGGCAACTAAAATGATCAGGGGTTGGGAACAGGTCCCATATGAAGAGAGGCTAAAGAGACTGGGACTTTTCAGCTTAGAAAAGAGGAGACGGAGGGGGGACAGGATAGAGGTCTCTAAAAGCATGAGTGGGGTGGAGAGGGTGCATACAGAAAAGTTCTTCATTAGTTCCCATAAAGAAGGACTAGAGGACACCAAAGGAAAGGAATGGGTAGCAGGCTTCAAACTAGTAACAGAAAGTTGTTCTTCACAAAGCAAAGAGTCAACCTGTGGAACTCCTTGCTGCAGGAGGCTGTGAAGGCTACAACTAGAACAGAGTTTAAAGGGAAGTGAGATCAAGTCATGGAGGCTGGGTCCATCGAGTGGTATTAGCCAGGGGGTAGGAGTGTGTCCCTGCCCAAACTTTGTGGCAGGCTGGAGAGGGATGGCATGAGACAAATGGCTTGGTCACTGTCTTTGGTCCATCCCCTCCAGGGTTCCTAGGGTTGGCCGCTGTTGGCAGACAGGCTACTGGGCTAGATGGACCTTTGGTCTGACCCAGGACGGCCATTGTAAGCTCAGGGTCCGGGGTCTCACTGGACCCCCTTGATTCTCTTGCACACCTGCTCCTGGGTGGCCAGGCTGGCAGCTCTCCTGCCCTAGACGGCCACTTTCCTGTGCCTAGTGCGGAGATCATGGACGAGGTCCATGATGTCTGCGCTAGCCCAGGCGGGTGCCCGCCTCTTGCAGTCCCAGGCATGCTCCCGGGAGCCGCCAGCCTGGTCCCAGGAAGAGGGGGAGGGCTGGGGGGCATCAGGTGGGTGGCTCGATCCGTGCCAGGTGCAGGGTCTGCTGGCTGGGTGCTGGCAGGCTTGCACCTGGCACGGGCACCGTAGCCAGCCCATGCCCCTTTAAGGGGTCTGGGGCCGGGAGGGGGGCAGAAGAGTTTCCCTGGTGTTGGCCAGAGTGGCCACCAGGGAAACCTGGGGAGGGCTAGCCTCCCACTAGTTCGAATTAAGGGACTACACACCCCTTAATTCGAACTAGCTAGTTCGAACTAGGATTAATCCTCGTAAAATGAGGTTTTCCTAGTTTGAACTAAGCGCTCCGTTAGTTCAAAGTGTAGCGCCTATGAAAGTTAGTTCGAACTAACATCTGTTAGTTCGAACTAACTTTGTAATGTAGACATACCCTGAGGTAGTAAAGTTTGCAGATGATACCAAACTGTTTAGGATAGTCGAGACAGAAGCAGACTGTGAGGGACTCCAAAAAGATCTCACCAAACTGAGTGATTGGGCAACAAAATGGCAAATGAAATTTAATGTGGATAAGTGTAAAGTAATGCACATCGGGAAAAATAACCCCAACTATATGTACAGTATGATGGGGGCTAATTTGGCTACGACAAATCAGGAAAGAGATCTTGGAGTTATCGTGGACAGTTCTCTGAAAACTTCCACACAGTGTGCAGCGGCGGTCAAAAAGGCAAATAGGATGCTAGGAATTATTAGGAAAGGGATAGAAAATAAGACCCAGAATATCTTACTGCCCCTGTATAAAACTATGGTACGCCCACATCTTGAATGCTGTGTACAGATGTGGTCTCCTCATCTCAAAAAAGATATTTTGGCCGTGGAAAGGGTTCAGAAAAGCGCAACTAAAATGATTAGGGGTTTGGAACGGGTCCCATATGAGGAGAGGTTAAAGCAACTGGGACTTTTCAGTTTAGAAAAGAGGAGACTGAGGGGGGATATGATAGAGGTATATAAAATCATGAGTGGTGTGGAGAGGGCCGATAAAGAAAAGTTATTTATTAGTTCCCTAAATAGAAGAACTAGAGGATACCAAATGAAATTAATGGGGAGCAGGTTTAAAACTAATAAAAGAAAGTTCTTCTTCACACAGCGTGTAGTCAACCTGTGGAACTCCTTGCCAGAGGAGGCTGTGAAGGCTAGGACTATAATAGAGTTTAAAGAGAAGCTAGATAATTTCATGGAGGTTAGGTCCATAAAAGGCTATTAGCCAGGGGATAAAATGGTGTCCTTGGCCTCTGTCTGTCAGAGGCTGGAGAGGGATGGCAGAAGACAAATCGCTTGATCATTGTCTTCGGTCCACCCTCCCCGGGGTACCTGGTGCTGGCCACTGTCGGTAGACAGGATACTGGGCTAGATGGACCTTTGGTCTGACCCAGTACGGCCGTTCTTATGTTCTTATCTGTAAGGAAGGCTGGAGATCTCTGTAGAGCAGAACTAATAACTCGCCTCCCTTCATCAGCGGTTTGTATCTAGTTTGTACTTGAACTGACCCAATGTATGACCGCAAATCAACTCTTTTGGGTGTGCACATTTAATTGTACTGAAAGACCTACCTCTAACTCAAATTTTGTTTTTCTTCATTTAAATGTTTGTTCTGGGGTGGAACTGGGAATGAAGGGTTTAGTATACATGCTGCCCTGAGAAGAGAAGACAACCCTAGCCCTTTCTCACCACAGCAGCATGGGACCAGGTAGGAATCATAGAATAATCATAGAATCATAGAATAATAGGACTGGAAGGGACCTCTAGAGGTCATCGAGTCCAGCCCCCCGCCCTCAAGGCAGGATCAAGCCCCGTCTACACCATCCCTGACAGATGTCTATCTAACCTGTTCTTAAATATCTCCAGAGAGGGAGATTCCACCACCTCCCTTGGCAATTTATTCCAATATTTGACCACCCTGACAGTTAGGAATTTTTTCAGTTAGGAAGTTAGGAAGTTGCTGCTGCAGCCGGTACAGCCGGGGAACAGATAGACACAAACAGAGAGCAGTTCTCTGACATATATAGTAGATAGCTGGCCCTTTCTCCACTTCTGTCTCCTGCTATCCCGGTCCCCGTCTCTGGCCTCTTGCTGTCCCCCATGATCATTCTGCAGTGTAACTGTCCCTCCTGCCCCTGCTTTCCATTTTATGAGAAACAGTCAAATTCCAGGCACATCCCATTGTCCTGGCACAACCAAATCCTTACTCAGCTTGAAACTATGATAAGAGAAAACTGTATACCGAATTTGGTGTCCCTAGCTCTTACCATTAAGGAGGAGTGTTTGAACGAACAGACTCACAGACGGATAGACATACAGATGCACATTTCTAAAATATATAGTAAGATGTGTGTATACATATGTGATGACTGCATATATCATGTAATTGTGAATATAAATTAGGGAATAAATTGTGCACATAAACTTTCAAAATATTCACAAAATATCCTGTGTAGCGGTGAAACCCAGAGTGTTTATACATCAGTGAATTGATAACATATTTTTTAGATATCCTGGAGCTTGTTGGTTGACTGCAAATTTCATACAGTTTGAATCCTTTCTCCTTCCTTTGAGTTCAGTGGGGGTAGGCACAGGCTCATAGCCTTTATTTCTCATTCTGTATTACAAACTAGACACCCCCCCGCTTTAGTTTCTGTCTGATATTCACTTTATGAATTTACTTAAGTAGCCATGTTTAGAGCCCTTCACAGATACAAAATTTGCATCTGTATTCACATCTGTATATGCAAAAAACAACTGTGGATATCTGCACTCACATCCATGGATTTATCTGAGGATTTACAGGGCTCTGGCTATGTTATGTACTGGTAGGGTCTGATTTCAGAAGCCTTGAGCTCCCTTCACTCCCGAGTTCTTAACTACATAGTAAATTAAAAGATTTGATTTATTTTTAATTACTTAAATGTAGGAAGTTGGTAGTTTTATTTAATATCAATTTCTCATGACATTTCTTTTTATCAGCTGAGTGATAAAGTGAAATTAAGGACATATTTTATAGAAAAAACAGGTCATTGCTGTAAAATTGGGATGAGGGGATTATTGCTTCTGGAAAGAATATTGATTGGTATAGAACAACAGTAATAAGTTTGGGTTTTTGTTTAGCTTGAAAAACAACAATACTAGTGTAATTGGATGGGGAAATTTATGAGACAACCAGTTTTTTAATTTGTTTTTTGTCACAATTGCATAAACATCTCTATTTTTTCTGATTTTGAATTATTATTATTATTTTATTATATGTATATCCTACACATCATCAGAAAGACAAATGCAAAAATGAGCTTGCTCACAGAACTATACATAAGCCATCTATTCTATAATATCTCATACAAATAGACTCTAAAATCACCTTTAATCTGTTTCTGAAACCTTTACTGTAACTGTCGGGTCCTGTAATTCAGTGTAACTCCATTTACAAATGAAAACCATGGTATACTTATCAACCTATCTCTATATAATAATAATAATTAATAATAATTAATAATGAATTATCATCAATAACTTTTTAGTTCAACAGTGCAACTTATAATATGACAAAAAAATGGAAATGTGACAAATACCTATGTCTATGCTTACCTGTCTGAATAGAAATGGCCTGAATTCTAATCATGCTGAAGACCTGGAACTCGCATTTACTCAGAGTTGCAAGTTTTCAACATTCCTGAAAATCACAAAGTTTTTATTTAGGTGTCTAATTTCAGATACTTAATTTTGAAGATTTTGGTTATAGTATTTTGTACTTCTACAGCAACTTTTACCAAAGGATGTTGAACTATTGCACAAACAATATTTTACACTTCACATCTTTGACATGGAAAACTAGTATTTTACTTTTTTTTTAATGGATGGAGTAAATATGGCAAAATAGGTTTGCAGAAGGTTTATTAAAAATCTGTAATCTCACCTACTCATTTCTAACAAATGGTTTGGGGTTACTGATTTAATCAGCAAGAAAATGTTAGATGTACAAGGTAGACATTGATCATAATTCCAACTCTGGGATTGTAGTTTTATTCCATAGTTCTATTTTTGGAAGATTTGGGCAAGAAAACTGTGTTGCAGCTAACCCTCTGAGATGAGAACCTCACACAATTATCCAAGTTTTCATTAGAGCCATATAGCATTTCAGTAGTATATTCTGGTTGGGGCTTGAAGTGAATGTTACTTAGAGACTCCAGTTGATTCATTCTACAAATTGCCTAGCTACTGTAGAGTTTGCTTCTCTTATGTAATCAAATTATATTCTTAAGAGATTCTGTGATTGAAACAACTTGGGATGAAACTCTCGTGGAATGTTTACAGCTGAAGTGTTGTGTTTAATACAGTAAAGAGCCATCAACTACTTATTAACTTGTTGGAATAAGGGAAACATTTTAACTGTCAGTTGTAAGATGAGAAAAATCTGAGCCTCTTACTAAATATTAAAAGGGTTAGCAAACAGATGGTAAGAGTTCATCACTAGACCAAACACATGTGTCAATAGGTCACACAAAATTGTTTATATATTTATTTTTGGTCAATTTGTAAGTCACTACAAGCCAGTTTTCCCTTTTATGACAGGTTTCTTAGGAAGCTATGGAAGAAGAAAGATAGATTGTAGGCAGCACAAAAATAAATTGTAAACCATGGAAAGCTTTTGATCTGTTGATTAATGAAATCTATAAAACAAAATCTTCTAAGAGTAGTGGAGCATGAAATAGGTGAAAGCAGTAAGTCTGAAAATTTCTGAAATTCATAGTTTTACTAAATAGTATTAGAGCACATTTGTTCTCACAAAGTTTGGAAGGAAGTTTTCGGCAGCTGATTCCACTCAAGCAAAGAAGCACTGAGGTAAGTTCAGATCCTGATAGGGTCAGCACAGCTCTTCACCCTTCTGCTGTGCTCCTGATTGTGACTAACTTCAGATGAGCAGTTCTATATTTCAATTAGATTATTTATCTGAATAAGGTGACCCCAGGGGTGGTCCCATGGTGGGGCAGAGGAAGAGAACGTTGTCAGATAGCTTCTTAATTTATGAGATGTATCTAAAACTGGTTGAAAATGAGTTTTTCTTCAGCAACACTATTTTTTTGCTTTAACCTATTCCCTCCCCTTTCTTTTTTGTTAAATTTCAGAAACCAAAAACCATACACTTCTTTTTTGGTTGATTAACTTTTCTTACAAAAAAATTGAGAAATTTCAAATTAAGCCAACAGTTTCTGCAAAAAAATTCATTTCAAAATCTAATTTTCCATAGGAAAAAATGGAAGAAATTTTTGATGAGCTCTAGTGCAGTCTGTTTTTCATGGTACTGAATATTTCATGGATTCCAAGGCCAGTATGTACACTGACCATCTAGTCTGATCCCCGTTATAACATAGGACATTTCATAGATGAGCATGGGTTTGCTTCAAATGTGTTGGCCATAATTTCCCCTTTTCCAACTGTTATGTAGCATGTTTTCCACTTCTCTTAGCTGTGATCTTCAATTTAGCCATTGGTTTTGAGCCGGGTGGGAGAGGGGGGTATGTGAGGTTATTTTTTTATGTTGGACTACACACCAGTATTTTAAATATTTAATAATTAAATATAAATATTCAATATTTATAAATATTTTTTTTCTTTGGGATAAAAGTCAATATACAACAATTTATTATTTATACACCTTTACTGTATAGGGAATAAATTATAAAAACTTCTCGGAGCAATATCTTGATTTCCTTCTACATCTCAGTTATATAAGGACTTTAATCCTTCAGGGAAATTGCATGTATCAGTAATAAAAATAGTTCAGAAATATACACATGTTGTATTATGCAGATGTCTTAACTCAATGAGGGTTATGTTCGGTTAGGAACTAAATATTAGCCTTTTTTTGAACTCAGAAAAGTGAGTGAAGTAGGCAAACAGTGTGCAAATGCATTTTAGGTACAAATCTGTGCGTATCTGTTACATGTGTAGTAGTTATTTAATGAGATCTTTCAACATGTAGAAATTAAACCACATGGTTTTATATCTATTCCGAGATTCCAATAATTCTATGCCAAAGCAAGTTTCATGAGAAGAAAGATTTTTGTATACAAGCCCTTATCTGAAACTGGGAAGGGGTGGGGGAAAGAACCCTAGCGCTCAATCACCTTCAGTGATTGAGGAGCTGCTGTCACTGCAACTATTTCTAATGTCATGACCCCCCCCAAAAAAACCCAAAACCAAAACCTAGATGCTCAATACGTATCTTATAAATAAGTCAACAAAACCTGACTTATTTATTTACCCTTACATATTTCAAAATCAAGAGGTGATTCTGGATTGCAGGTTTTCTTCCTGTTTCTTATTTTTCACCCCTGAAGACAGAACTAGGCCACAGTTGACAAGCAGACAGGAGAAAAGCATTAAGAGAGACATTTTCCTATTTAAGAGTATTAATTCAGAGAGTAAACAAAAGCATTACAAACATTGTGTTTATTGTACTTCCCCTCATCTGTCAAGTGTATACCAAGACTCACAGCAGCCAAATGTCTTTGTTTTATAAATGGCAGTGTTCAATTTTCTTACCACTTGTTTTTGTTAAATGAAAAAAAAATGGCAAGATGTTATCTTAGCTGTACAGACCAACTTCAAAATGTTGTTTTCTCTACTGCAAAGAGTTTGCAGAATATAGACTTGTATTCATTAATAGAAAAATTGTTTTTATTCCAGACTATTCTATTATTCTAGCCACCTTTTTTTCAGGTCTTAAGTCTTATAAATAATTCAGCGTAGAATCTAAAGGTATGTCTACACAGCAGGGCTAAACTCAAAATAAATTATGCAACTTAAGTTACACAATTAGCATAGCTTAAGTTGAAATAGCTTATTTCGAAATTTGGCATATCTACACAGCACTTATTTTGAAATAGAGCACTCTTCCTCCAACTTCTCTTACTCCTCATAAAATGAGGGTTACAGGAGTTTGAGTAAGAAGTCTTTCAGCTCAACATTATTTCAACATTATGTAGAAATAACTGCTTGTGTGTAGACGTGAACTTTATTTCATAATAATGTCAGTTGTTTCAAAATAATGGTGCTGTGTAGAGGTACCTTAAGTGAGCAACCCAAAAGGAAACTATTAGGGCCAGATTATGAATCATTTACTCATATTGGAGGGAAGTTGTTCCGATGAGTACTCCCATTGACTTTGGGCTCGTCTTAGACTACGCCGAAGTTCCGAAAAAAGGATATGTAAATTCTGTGGGAATTTGCATATCTTCCTCTGATCTCACTTTTGAAAGCTCTGCTTTCAGAGTTGGGATGCTTTTTTTTTCAGCAATCCCGCCTTTTCGAAAAGCCACATAAACCTCATTTTTTGAGGAAGAGCGACTTTTCAAAAAAGGGAGGGGTGCTGAAAAAAATTAATCCTGACTACATTTACTTTCAAAAGCTCTGCTTTCTAAAGTGAGACCGGAAGAAGATATGCAAATTCCTATGGAATTTGCATATCCGCTTTAGGAACTTTGGCATAGTCTAGACATGGCCTTAGACGGACTACATCTGGTCTATATGTGCATTACAATAAACCCTTTAGAAGGCCATTGCAGAGTTGCATTGCTTCAGGAACATGCTTGAGTCAAAGTTCAGGTCTTGTTTCTCCCTGCTTCCAGGAAAAATGAGATTTCATCACTATATTTGGTATCATGTATTCCCCAGACAACACCTGCTCAGTTCCATTGGCCAACACTCTGCCCTCTTCCCAGCCAATCCACCTATGCAAGAGGAGAGCCCAAGGTCCTGTGATGGCTATTTTCCCCCCTCCCTCCAGCACAGGTAGTTGTGCAAATCACCCGGAACTAGGAGTAAGGAGGTATTTTACACTTTCTGGGTACGGTGTGGTGGGGTTCTCCCTCCTGCCCCCACTGGTGGACAGGGAGGGGCCCCGAGTCCACGAACCCAGATACCTTCTACCCTTCTAGAACCTGGCTCACTGGCCTAAGTCAATAACCACAATCTCAAAGTATGGCCCTTTAAGGCAAGGCCTGTGCTGGCCGATCAAGGTTATAGTAGGCTGCACCCCTGGTAGGGGGACCCGGACCCACCCTACTCCACCAGGTCCCGGCCCAGGGCCCTATGAGTGGCAGGATGGTGTGCCACTCCCTCGGCAGGGAAGTTCTGCCGAAATGCGCCAAGGTTCCCGGGGCGGGAGAGGTGGCTCCCGCTCCTGCCCTGGGCCACTTCCTACCTGGTCTTCTGGAACTACTTTCCATGTACTAGTCAAGTTTGCTGCCCTCCCTGGGGCGACGTCCCCGCGGCAGGTGGCCTATGCAATGCCCCAACTCGCCTTGGCATCTCCGCTGGCTTCTCCTGGGGTCTTGGGTTGTGCATGGGGGGGGGAGGAGTCAGTTCAGTCCACCCATTGCTAATGAGGACTGTGTCCCTAAATACATCCCTGATACACTGGAGAACCTATCTGGAGGAAGTAGACAGTCCAAGCAATGTGGTCCCCTCAGATATTAATGCTCCACATCCCCATTCTGGAATGGACAGCAGTCCAGCTGGCCTGTAAAGTCTTTGTTTGCCTTGCATTTGGAGCCAACTAGTCCTGGTGCTACTGGACAATGTGACAGTAGTCTATTACATCAGCGAGGATGGAGCTGTATGTTCTGTGCAGAGAGCATCATCCAATAACTTGCAAGTTGCCCTGTCTGCTGTCCACCGGGCAGGGGTTCAAAATAACCTGCAGATTCCCTCAGCAGACATGTCTCCAGACAGCACAGATGTGAACTTCACAGTTGGACCCTGTGGGAATTATTTTGCAAGTAGGGGCACCTGACCACAGGCTTGTTTGCATCCAGACATGGACAGAAAGTGCAAGAAGTTCTGCTGCTCATGCATTTTTTATGCTTTTGTCAGCACAGCCTTCGAATGGCCTTCTCCCTCCTGTTCTCATGTCACTTCAACCATTCTTATAGCACCACTGCATCTGTGCAGCTGTTTCATCTTTCTTAGGCAAAGACGAAATTATTCCTAACTATTTGGTGTTCTTGTTTCCAGTTAATGGTGGATGAGGTCACAAAATGGCTGTGGTCATGTCAAGTTCAGTTCTCTTGTAACAAAAGCTCTTGACACAAGACAAGGGGTGGACTCGCCATCTGAGCCTATCCAAACAGGTCTTCTAAACTTGTTTGCAGAGCAGATGTAGAAGAGAGGCTGGTTTTGGCCAGATGATTCCAAAGTAGATTTTGAGTCACATAATACTCTGCTACGAGCCAAAAATGTCCCTCTTTGCATGCTTGACAAGAGCCCAGACAGCCTTAGTAGTCTTACAGAAAGATAGCTCTGTTATTGACATCTGCAGAGCAGCAGAACTGGGTCTCTGTGCACACTTTCATAAGACATCATTTGCTGATACAAGCACTCACTTTGAATGCCTCCCTGGGCAGGGCAGTCCTGCATTTAATGATGCATTGTACAGGTCTCCCAGAACTTCCTTTTTAAATGCATAGCCCATAGGGAAGAAGAAGGGTAGGTTGTTCACCTTGTAGTAATGGCAGTTCTTCTAGATGTATTGGGTCTATGTGTAATGCCCCACTTAATCACATCCCCTACTGCCTCCGATTCTATCGTGGATGAAAGGAATAAGAAGGAACTGAAATGGTCGCTATCTGGCAGCCCCTTTGTACTTTCCTTGTGGAATATGAGGAAGGTGAGGGATGAATGTATGAATTCAGCAGACACTGGTAGGGCAGATTATTCCCACCTGGAGACATGAAGCTCATGCACAATTGAAGTATGCTACATAGCAATAACACATCTTAAAGAATTCCAGTTATTACAAGATGAGTAATTTCTCTCTTCCTTGTAGTGAACTAAAAGTTCCCTGCTTCTGCTTTATGCACTGCTTTTAAAATATGCTTCAAGAGCATTCTAAACATTCCTCATATTTTAGGAAGTTCTACATTCCTCTAACTAATGGTGAAAGACCTGAAATCAGAACTGCCTTTTGATAGCAAGTTTCCAATTTAACTGGAGTTTGAGTTGTAATTCACAGAACACTATTGAATTTTTAAACCTTTTCACCTTCGTGGTAGGTTCCATCAATCTCCAGTCATCCTGACTAATTGTTAAGTTTTGCTTTTCTTGGTGGAGAATGTCACATAATTGGAATACAGTTCAATTTTTAGCACTTAATATAGGCATTTAGGCATTGGTTCAGCTGTGCATGATTTGCTGAGTCATGGCCTCTGCAGGAAATCTTGGCCTTACTGAAGACAATGACAGAATTTCTATTGACTGCAATAGGTTAAGGATTTCAGCCTCCGTTTTAGAGGCTTGCATTGCCTAAGAGTGTCCTCATTAAAAACCAAAAAAAACCAAACACAAAAGTCTTCTTAACACTGATAGAGATGGATAGTCACATTTTAAAGATTTATAGGTATAGGTGACTCACTTTGAAAACCACATATCTAAAGCTACCTGATCTATGTATAAAGTGCTATTTCATTAAAGAAAAAGGAGGAAGAATGTTTTTATGTTAATTATGTTGTGCTTGCTTGCTTGAACAAAAAGTGTAAATATTTTAATTTAAATTTACAATATTTTGAATGAAAAAATGTCATGAATAAAATGTAATTTCAAACAGATGTGATTAATTTAAGAGATGTGGTTAATTTAAGATGAGAATAAAAGATATACAGTATAAAGAGTTAACAAGAGAGCCATTTGTGATGTGCAGTATAAGAAGACATTTATTTATTAGATAGTCTATAGTTATTGTCTAGGTCAGTGTTTCCCAATTTTATTTGGCCACGGAACCATCATAAAAAAGCCAGGAAAAACTGGTCAACCAAAAAAAGGGAGGGGGGACTGACAATTAAAAAAACAACAACACTGGCCCGCCCTAAGACCATGGCGGCCCCTTGAAAATCGCAGCCCCGGGAAACCGCCTGGCTCGTCTGTCCTAATACCAGCTGGGGGGGTGGGGGAGGGAGGGAGAGTGATCAGGTTCTCGCGGAACCCTTACTTTCACTTTGCGGAACCCCTGGGTTCCACGGAGCACTATTTGGGAAACACTGGTCTAGGGAAACTTAAAAGCTTTGTATTACTTTGTAATATACACATATTGAGCGCTACAAGGAAAAACAGTCAAATAGAAGGATAACAAATTAAATGAAAAATACATTATTTAGCTAATACTAAACCTACAAGAATGCAAAATTTTATGAGACAAATTTGGCTTATTCTCAGCAAAAGTGCATGCAATACATTGTAGTATTAAGATATAATAGCATACTGACTGACTGGTTCAGTGTGCTGCCAATATTTTATGCTATTGGGAAATGGGGCCTGAATCGAATCATTTAATGTCATGCAGTTCCCATTTCTAGCCCTACTAGGTGGCAAGTGGTAACGGGGTAAGTGTAGCTCACTGATTCAGCACCAATCATTTCCTATTCTGACTCTCATTCTGGCATAATTTTGGGGATAAGGGAAGCAAAGAAACATTTATGCCATATACTTTTTCTTTTGAAAGACAGTAGTGGTGGAGCCCAGGTGATGCTCCCTAAGCATGAGACTCACACCACTAACACCCTCTTCTACCCAACAGATTCCTGTCAACTCAACAAAAATAAAATGGGGAAGGAGATTGGGTAAGGATTTAAGAAGTTTAAAAATAAATCTATCCAAGCAAAAGCCCCTACATTAGGTAGGATATTTACCCTATCGAGATAGACTTCATGAAGTCAATTAAATACTTCACTGTTTCTACTAGTTTACATGGATGGTGTTCAAATACTATGGTGATGAGCAGCAGTATCAAATCCCAATATGAAAGATATATGATATGGTACTTTCTTATAAATAGCTGTTCAGTTATTACATAGATATCATCGCTACATACTGTTGGAGTGTGCCTGCTTGCCTCTATCCGGTGTACTTAGCACAGAAGGGCAAGACACTGGATTGTTTCTGAGGCAAAGCCTGACCTTGTGCGGTTTCCAGGTTGAGTGCAGCCTTGCTGCCAAGTACCTGTCCAGGGTGAGGAGGGGCGTAAAGATGATCTTCCTCCTTTGTGCTTCCTCAGTCAGGCTGGAGCCTCCACATTTATACATCGATAAAATCTCCAGAATTTTAAAATACTGTGCATGGATTTTCTGGTTTTTGGTACAGAACGCCCATAGGACCAATACATTGTTTGTTATTGCTGAAAGGACCCATTTTGGAGATGTGACTGACACTGCTTACATTATTCCCATGAAGCGTAATTTATACATGCTACTTGCAGTAAGATTACTTTTGAACTGTCGTCTTTTCATTTAATACTTGTAGAACTGGAGATAGGCAATTTCCAAGTATCATCACTCTAACTTCTGTGGCAAATCCTTGTAGCTGAAAAAATGTCCACTTTGAAAATGTGTTTCTGCCTTGTCCCAATGTACACGTTTCCTGTCTCATTTGGGAATCACTAGAGGAGTGTGTAGACACCACAGTTAACTCTATGCATGGCTTCCAGGTCTCACATCTCCCCAGTCAAAGGTCTAAGGCAAAGGCACTTGCCTCAGTAATCCTGGGACAGAGTGGCCTAAGAGCCAGACTCAGTGCCTCAGCACTTCACTCCAGGGCAGCATGGCCTAAGAACCAGAGTCAATAAGGACCTCCAACAAAGGACTGGTAGCCCTAGAAGGGGCACTCTGACCGAGGGCCCTGGCAGTGGCAGATCAGAGTGCTGATGGCTCAACAGGGAATTCCACTGAAACATGCTGAGCTCACCCAGGTGTGAGGTTACCATTTACTCACCTACTCTGGGTCACTTACTACTGTGGTCCATGGTGCATAAGTACAACAAGTCTTGGGATAGATCTCCAGGTCCCTTAATGCAGGCCACTCCCTGGAGATCTGTTTGCTCCAGGGAGTTGAATCTGAGTTTCTGGATCCTCAGCTCTTGCTGAGAGGGTCTGTGGCTGGCTGGCTCAAAAGGAGCTTCTATCTCACAGCCTTCCTATCCAGCATCTTTCTGACTGAACTGAGCTGCTTCCTTTTATACTGACTCAGATATACATGCTTAGTACAGCCAGAGGGGCGGGACTTCCTCTGCCCACAGTGTGGGGTTTACCCCTTCTGACCTAATGCAGGGTAGGCTCACCCCCTCACATGCCTATTTCCAGGGAGTTTTTAGTGGGCGTGCGGGGAGGAAAAGGACCATTCATACTGGACAATTTTATTTCTTTTTGGCTAATAACATTGGGGCGATATTCTGCCACCATGATTCTTATTGCATGGAAATTAACGGGACTGCTTTCTGATTAAAGTACTACCCTAGATGAGTAATGATATCAGGAAATTAAGCTTTAAACACACCATTCATTTGTTCACATTGAGTAACATGCTATGCCCTGAATGTCACCATTTATTTCACTGGGACTAGTCAGTAAGGGAAATGCTATTCAATGTGAGTAAGAATGGTAATATTTGTCAGTTAGCTAGAGAAGATAGAGGTATGCCATATAGTTAAACTGCCCCAACATGTAACAGGAAAAAACCCACTTCCTATCAAATGTACAATTTCTGTTCGGTGTGGGGGGTTTTTGTTTTTGTTTTTTATTGTTTACAAGAATTGACCGGAACCTTAGCTTTTCGCCGATGTTGTCAAGATATGGTTTAGATAAGACACCTTTTTTTCCTTCAACCACTGTTTTTGCCCCAGTTCTGTACAGCAGTTCTTAATATGTGATTAAAGGATTCATGTTATCATGTTTCAGAGGGGTATCTCTGTTAGTCTGTTCAGCAAAAACAACAGGGGGTCCTATGACACCTTTAAGACTTACAGATGTACTGGGTATAAGATTTCATGGGGTGAAGCCCACTTTGACAGATGCATGAAATGCATATTATCATAAGTATTATCATGAATATTTCTTAGTGTTGTCTTATTTAGTGTTAATTCAATTCCTAAAACTTCTGGAAATGACTGGCATTTTATATAACTATGAAATTAATGAATGATATATCAACCTGGCAAAGTCTTTGCCTATTTGCACTGTTCTCTACACATTGTATATATTATTATGCTACGACATAAGTTAAGTGATCAAATGTAAACAGTTCAGATAGTTCTTTGATTAATAGGACGGTGTCCATGAAAGTGTAGCTCTAATCATGAATATGTGGTGGAGATCAATACAAATTGCATGATATAGCATATAACGTAACAGTATTCCAGCATTTGACATGCCCTTTATTTCGAACTAACAGGTGCGGTCTGTCGTTGACCAGGCAAAGTCATTTTGCATAGCTTATACTTATAGGAAAGCTCAAGAAATTAAATATATGTAATAGAATTTTATACTAATTATATAATATAGTATAATAATACTAATTTTATACTAAAAGGGAAGTAAAAGAACAGATTTAAATTTGTAGGATTTCAACATCAAACATTATTCATTTTATTGAATAATTACTATACATAGTAAATTTGAGTCGGAAACTCATAAAGCTTGCATTACACTTCCCATAACTAATTTGAATTATTCTGTGATTTGTTACAGTAAAAAATTCCTTTGCAATAAAATGACAGTTGAATAGGCCACTCAGTTTTAATTTTGTTAGCAAATATTTTTATGAACTCTAATCAGAATAGTCACAACACTTTTCTGATGAAAAACAAAGGTTTAAAAAAATCTTTCTTTTAAATAATGCACTACCTTTTACACCAGCATATTCCAATGTAAAAGGTAGTGCATTCAGCTAATTCAAGGGGCAGGATTGTTTATGCAAAATTAGGTATCTGTAGGTAATCCTGAAGTATGACTTCATTTTGCATGAACAAATCCACAAACAAACTCTTTTAAAATATATAATACAAGTTGGAACTCTCTTAACTGGGATTCTCTGGTCTGGCAACATCCATGCTCTGGCGCGAATCTTGCAGGACCAGAGTCCTGGTGGAGGATCAGCAGCAAGGATCCCTTTGGAGTTGGCAGGACGAGTTGACAGTGAGGCCGCCCAATGCGTGGTCCCAGGGCTGCCCAGCAGCGTTGGTTGACCTGGGGCATGGCTGCCCGGTGAGACTGGGAGCCACAGTAGCTCAGTGGGGCAGGGAGCCACAGCACCTGGCTGTCTTGTGTGTCCCAGAGCTCCAGGGCAGCTTGTGCGGCTGCCCAGCTGGTCCTGGAGTTCCAGGGTGACACGCGCAGCTACCCAGTGGGTCCCAGAGCCAGGGCAGCGATGGCTGCCCAGTGGTGTTGGCAGGGCAGAGAGGCTACCAGGAAGTAAGGAGTTGGCCAGGCCAGGAGGGTATGGTGGCAGGCATCCAAAATGTCCTCCCCTGGTCCAACAAAATCCCTTATCTGGAACCAGTCAGGTCCCTAGAACGCTGGACCAAGGAGGTCCAATATGTAGATACAAATGTATGCAGCATAATGCATTAAGGAAAAAATGTACATGAATGCAATATATATTTAGGGAAATACTTTGATGGGAATTAGCATTAGTCTGGCAAGTCTTTTGCCTTGTACTATAATTTTTCTGCTTTGTTAATTTCACTGTCTCTTGAGAGTTGTAGATTAATGGTTGTATGATATGCATTGTAATAAAAATAAGCATATTGAGTAAGCTGACTTTCATCCAGACTTTCAAAAGTGAACAAGGAATTGCAGGGTAATGCTTTGCACTGCAAGCTCATATGATTACTTAGAAGATGGTTATTTTGTAAATGTAATTACTGTGATATTTTTACTTATGTAGCTCAATTCTACACAGAGATTTCTTCTTAGAGCTAGTCTATTTTTTTAAGATAAAATTGGTATGTATATTTCTTCAGCTCTGATTTTTTTTCTTTTCTGAAAACATCTTTCAGGACCAAATTGGGCTTGAATAAAGACATTCACTGGTTGGTGCATTACAAAGCCAATTTCTCCTACCTCTAACATGCACATTTTCACTTCAAAAGCTATGAATGGGATACATCCAGCCCACTCAATTAGCCTCATTAATATGGGCCCTATTATTGACAGGTACTTCTGATGTTACATATATATCTTGTTTTCTGTTAATTCCACTCCAGTTAATCTGATGAAGTGGGTTTTGCCAGAAGCTCATATTCTATATATTTTTGTTAGTCTCTAAGGTGCCACAGGACTACTCATTGTTTTTAAAGTTACAGACTAACACACCTACCCATCTTAGACTTCGTAAATATAGTGATATCATTGTACTGATCTCTCTTAGAAGATATAGCAAATCACCTGTGAATGATGGAAAAAACAGGCATGTGTTATTGCTTTGTATCAATCTGCGTAACTATCTGTAACGCTTACAAAGTGGATCTACTTTAGAGTCTTGATGATGATGCCTGTTGTTTGCTTCAGGACTCTGAACAGTCAACTGTATTTAAAAACCTTCACTCCTGATGTGTTATGCAGAGGAAGCTTGAGTCCTCACAGTCCCACCTGGATTACCCTGAATATGAATATTGGACTATAACCTATGGACTAATGTTGAAAGAACTCTTTGCAGTTGCAAAGCTCACTATGAAGTAGATTTTACTCATAAAAGCTCATGCTCTAATATATTTGTATATTATATAACAATATATCTTGTATATTCTATATAATATATAACATGCCACAGGACTGCTCATTTTTAAAGTTACAGATTAATACGGTTCCCAGGCTGAGATTTTTTGTCTCTACTATGAAACTGATCTCAAAATTATACTCATGTCTGTATGTATGTATACTGATCTTTTAACCAACAATCTCTTTTCTTTTTAAAATAAATTTTAGTTTAGTTAAAAAGAATTGGGTATAAGTTTATATTTGGGTAAAATCTAAAATAAATTGGGAGGAAATGTGATCCTTTGGAATAGGTTGAACTTTATTACATGATGAATACAAAATTTCAGTAATCTTAATCAGTAATCATATCTATTAGCCTCTAAGGTGCCAAAGGACTACTCATTGTTCTGTCCATGTATCATATTTTATTAATCATATTTGACTTGGGTGTCTGGATGGAAGACCAAGTCTGGGTTGTTAAAAGGGAACAGTGTTTTGACTTGTGCAACCAATAAAGTATTTTAGAAACTGTTTTGGTTGGTGTAGTAAATCTAAATATTGGAATATCAACTATCTTTAGAGATTGTCTAACCCATTCTTCACAGTTTGCCCTAATTGAGTAACCTTGGTGTGGCCTTCGTAGGTCCCCAGTCACAGCTGTACAATACACACTTCTTTCTTATCCTGGTGTACTGGATTCCTGAGACATGTCACTGGGCTCTTTTGAATCAGAATACAAACAAAACTCTCCTATGGCAGTTACTGAACTGTGAGCTAGAGCAGAAATGGCATATTCCTTCGGTCACTGACCTGGAAGCTCAGGGAAAACTGCTGGGAAACCTACCTAAAAACCTTTCAACTAACAAGATTGTATTTTCAGAAGAACAGACTGCTTCTACTTACTTTTCTTTTGAAAGAAGCAGTTTCAAATTGTGGACATTCTCCCTCTTTTCCTATGGGATGCATGGGTAGATGCTGCCCAGAAAG
Source organism: Pelodiscus sinensis (assembly GCF_052426305.1). NCBI lineage: Eukaryota > Metazoa > Chordata > Testudines > Trionychidae > Pelodiscus > Pelodiscus sinensis. The sequence goes on from NC_143053.1 coordinate 94,667,606, forward strand.
TATCTTTGAGGAAGACCTGCTTGATGGAAACAATTTAGTTTAAAATTGTAATGAAAAGTTATCTACAAAGAAACAATGTTGTTGCTTTACATCCATCTTGATTAACTGGGCTGCTTTTGCTTACAGTTCCCTGATATCAACATGATGGAAACGAAGAGAATGGAGGAAACAACTCTAAAACCCAATTCCTTGCTGCTCTTATAAACTCCCAGCTTAATGACTGTTTAGTACCATAAGAGGAACTATTATTTTTCATGAGCTTTTTACTCTTTTCATCAATTTCTAGGCAATTCAGGAACTATGGTCAGATTCTTTTTTTTTTTTTTTAAAGGTTAATAAATAAAGGCAAAATAGTATGTGTGGGATTTTTTTGTTTAATTTTTGCTGGTTTTGAAACAGTTTATTCATCCTAACTTAGTCATAAAAATACCCCATTGATCAAATAATTATTTCATATTGTACCTTCTTTTGAGTAAATACTTCATTAATTCCACTGATGTCTGATTTATGGTTATTTTCAGAATTGGAGGCCGAGGAGTGGTGCAAACATCTTTGCATGGAGTGTCTAGGAACCAGGCTCAATGATATAAGCCTTGGGGAACCTGATTTGCTTGCTGCTGGAGTACAGAGAGAACAAAATGGTAGGTAGCCATTTGATCCGGCCATTCCAAATATTTCTCTCTAGTTCCTACTAGGGGAACAACGTTCTATATTTGTTGTGCGTTTTAATTTGCATCTCCTAGAACAGGAGTGGGCTGTAATTTTTGGTGGAGGGGGAACTCCAAGATTTTGGTAAGTAATCAAGGACTGCACTTTCTGTGGAAGGGATGCAGAGGTCTAGGTTGGAAGTTGGGTGCAGAAGGGCACATGGGGTAAGGGACTGAGGTATAGGCAACCGTGTGGGATCTGAAAGGGTGTTTGGATGGAGGAGGGGGTTGTGACATGGTTCAGGGAGGGAGTGTGAGTGCAGAAGAGGATTCTGGCCTGGGGAAGGGTGTAGGAGGGAGTACCGGGTCTGGGGCAGGAGGTGCAGAGGGTTTTGATGGTGATCTGGGGGAGTTTGGGTGCAGGAGGGATTGGGGTGCCAGAGGCAGGCATTGGCTGGGAGGAGTTTGCCTAAGTGTCAAGCTACCCCAAGACAGGCTGGGCTCCCTGCCTGCTGTAGCCCCAGAATGCTTGAAAATACACGCTGCTCCCTCCATGTGGCTTTCAACTCCAGGTGGGGAAAGAAGCTGCCACAGTCTTTCAGGCCAATCTTTCAGCTGCGATTGGCTGGATATTTCCAGCCAATAGAAACTGAGAGATTGGCTGAGTTAGTTCTTATTGGCCAGTTGTTTCTGGCCAATCGGAGCTGAGGATTGGGTTGGGGGCGGGGAGATCATACAAAGCCTCCCCCTTCCTGTAGAGCAGAGTGCTGCAGGGACTGTGTTTTATGCCTCGGCAGCTTCATGTGCCTGAGGGTCTTGGAAGGTCTGTGGGCCAGATCCAGTGCCTTGGCAGGCCAGCTCCGGCCCCCGGGCCGGATCCAGTGCTTTGGCAAGCCAGCTCCCGCCCCCGGGCCATATTTTGCCCAGCCCTGTCCTAGAATATTTTGCCTAAAATTATTAGAAGCTTGCTTTATTTTACCAACATCATAATATGTATTGGATTAATAAAGAAAAACTGATCAGATGAAAGGAGGAGAGAAAATTCTGACTAATTCTAGTAGCAAGTCCATGACAAATAAGGAGGAGAGAGGAAATAGAAAGCGAGACAGACTGACGGACTCCCTGGTCACATTTGGGAAATTTAAAATAATGACTTATTTTGGATAAAATAGCAAGGTACAGCTATGACTAACAGTGCCTCCTTGAGCAAAGAGTGTGTGTGTGAATGAAAATTCTGTACTGAGTCATTAGTTTTACAGTACCTAAAAAAGTGCAATTTTGACTCATATCCCCAATGTAGAATTCTGCATTTAATCTGGCATCTGTAAAATTCAAAGTTGCTATCCTAGTTAGCTGTATAATGCAAAGCAAATGATTGTTTTCTTAAAATCCCAGTAGGATGTAGAATAACTAGATGCTATTATTATTGGCATCAGTTCACCCTTTTGGTTGACATAGCTGCTACCGTAAGAGCTTGCAGGTGTGCTCAGTTGTTTTCCACTTTTTTTTTTTAACTAAAATAAGTTGAATAGAACTGTGGAGTTCAGTTTACCTTAGTTACTCTATGGCTACGTCTATACTGGCATGATTTTCTGGAAATGCTTTTAACAGAAAAGTTTTCCATTAAAAGCATTTTTGGAAAAGCACATCTAGATTGGCAGGACGCTTTTCCGCAAAAGCACTTTTTGCGGAAAAGCATCCGTGGCCAATCTAGACGCGCTTTTCCGCAAAAAAGCCCCGATGGCCATTTTCACGATCGGGGCTTTTTTTTGCGGAAAAAAAAATCTCTGCTGTCTACACTGGCCCTTTTGTGCAAAAGTTTTTCAGAAAAATACTTTTGCCCAAACGGGAGCAGCATAGTATTTCCGCAAAAGCACTGACAATCTTACATGACATCGTCAGTGCTTTTACGAAAATTCAAGTGGCCAGTCTAGACACAGCCTATATTTGGCAAATTCATTTCCAAAACCACAGTGTTATGGAAGAAATTAATAATTTCCGAGGAAATAGTTTGGTGATCTGATATAGAAATGTCAATTTTTTTTCTTTAATCAGTGGTACAAAATAATGAGTTCTACCAGTTTGCAAATTTCTAGCTCATAATGACTCACTTCCAAAGATTGTAGCTCAAAAGGCACTTGAAATCCATAAAGAGACAGATGTGCTCTTGATTACCTGAAATTGAAAGGTCAAAGTGTAAATTTGCAGCATATAAAAAGCAATAGTATGTAACAAATTTCAGGATTTTTGCTCCTTGTGAAAATGGCAATTAATTGTCAGACTCAAGTCTGTTGCAAATTACTGCATTTTAGATAAGTACTCATATAGCATCTTTCAAACCAGTATCTCAAATAATTTTGGAAGCATTAATATCCTCACATCATGCCTCTGAGCTAGGTTAATATTAATGCACAGACTGATAAAAACAGAGGGGAAGACACACCTGAATTTTAGCAGCAGAATCAGGAAGAGAACCTCAAAATTTCTACTCCAAGTTTCCAGGTCTTTCTACTAGCATGTACTGTTTTCTGAATTTTTCCAGGGCTATTCTCTCAGGAAATGTTGGATATGGCTGAACAAGAGGTACCTTGCTATTGGTTGGTGTAAAGGTTGACACAGAATTTTCAGTTTAATTAGATTGAATCAATAGTTCTAATGTACTATTGATATTTGGTAGACTAAAATATCGGCATCATAGTGGCATGATAGAACATCACAAAATTAATATCTTTATTTCCTAGCAAGATGGTAGTGCCAGATATAGTCTTACTCTGCTATCGTTTGCAAATGGTCTTACATCCCATCACATCTACTGAAGTGTTTATGCTTTGCCGTAGTGAGGTGCATGCTTTACTGATAAATAATCACTGTTACTCAAAAAAGCACTAATTTAAGAAGAGTTATGAAAGAAAACTGTTGTTGTTTTTTCCATTCTTAATATTGTATGTCTTGCATCTCCCCTCATGTTTCAATGAGACACATCTTTTCTCTGGCCTTAGTGAATTCTGTGTTCATATCATTGGTGTGCCATAAATCGGTGTGGCCAGTTGTTAATGTAGGTTGAAATGGGAAGAAAAGCTCTTGTCATGTGAGCCAAGGGTGGGCAGGAGAGGTGAAAAAGCTAATGAGATCACAGCCCACCCAAGGTAAGGAAAGTAGAATGGAATTCTCTTTCCTCATTTCCACTTGGTTTAGCTCCTGGGTATGGCAAAATAGCAGATGGGTGGGTCTAGCTTTCAAGTTTTGCAGTAAATTGTTATGCCAATCATTGTGTAAGCCTTAGAACTACATATCCTCTTGTCATTGAGACATGTTGCATGTTACTTCAGTTTTAACACCCAGTTATTCCAGGGTTTTGAAAATATTTAGAAAGGAGAATTAATGCAATATTGACAAGTTGACTAGCCTCTTTTTTTTTTTTTTTTTTTTTTTTTTTACGTGCATGCCCATTGACCCTCTTTCTCTACATTCTTGGTTCCCCTGAGATGAGCAGTAGATTTTAGTGCTTTGTGACATAAACATGCTTTTTCCTGGAAGAGTGGAAAAAATTATATTCAGTGTACAAACAACATAACAGAATAGACCCATGCAGAGCTGAGGGAATAATGGGTTTTTCTGTTCCCAGGCAATTTTGGATGTTTTAGAAAAAAAATTGTGTTACACACAACATTGTTTTAATTTAAAGCATTTTTATTTGTATTTTTAAATGGAATTAGACATTTTTATTTAAAAGTTATTTACAATTAAAAGATTAGAGTGAAACATTTTTTAAAAATTAATTTGTTTTTTAACTGAAACAATTTGGCAAATTAATATATGTTCATTAAAACATTTTGGTGTTGCAGAGCATGCATTTTTTACCAGAAAAACAAAAGTTTTGGTCAAAATATTCACGCGGCTCTTGTCAGTTCTGTTAACTAAATTATTAATGTTGCTTGATTGAGGCTAAAGTCTGTTGTTAGCTTAGTGGTTTAAAAGAGAGAGACTCTTGCATGATTTTGAGTGTTTAATGATTGATATTAAGATATAAACCCACTTTATAATTCTTTTCAATATTGTACAATCCTTATTTGTATGTTTATTCTCTACCTACTGGTTTTATTAGATCTGCGTCCCGTTGTGAAAAATATATGTTCACATTTTCTTTTTGACTTTTTTTTTTCATATTTTGGAATGCTTGATATGGTAAACAGCCAGCATGTAAAGTAGAAAAGGTTAAAGCTTGTATATGGCTATAATGATTGCTAATTTAATATAGATAATACTAAAGGAATGGAGAGAAGATACCTTCTCTTCTCCTTCCCTCCCACTTCCTGCACAACCACAGTTATTCCCTGGTGATGACAGGTAAGCAAGCACATGGCAGTGCTTGCTTTAATGGGGACCTCTGGCTGGAAGAGTCCTGTCACTAGGCAGGGAATAAAGAACAGTTTTAAGCTACTGCTGTGCAAAGCACATCATTAACAGTATGAAGCCACCTCTTTGGATTCTATCTCCATTATTACTAGGAAGATGTATTATTACGTATGGTAACATCTCCATTTCAGTGCGTTAAGTGGCTTTTAGAAATTTTCTTTATATCCTAGACTCATTACTCATTGCTAAGTTGAATAAAATTTATAGAAAACTGAGCACTGAGATGAAGCCTGCCTTACTTTCTCCCTCTCTTTTTTTACATTCTTTTACACACACACACACACACACACACACACACACACACACACACACACGCCACAGTGGGGATGGGGTCCCTAGGCACTCCTACAAATAATAATTCTAGCAAAGCGGAGCTGGACTCAATTGCATCTATGGACCGACCCTTATTTTCAAGAAATGTGCCACTGTTTTAATTTGTTTATCTGAGTTGCTGTGGTTTGCCTGAAGAGTTAGAGTCTATGACTAGTTTAATCAAAATGTTTCTCTGCTTTAGTTTTTAGCATTATATTCTCAGTCTCTTTGATAAAAATGAAGCTAGTTGTTGACAAATCTAATTATACATTTACTTTAGTACTGGGAATATACTAGAGCAATATTTGATATCTCTTCCTGATTGCTTTTCCAAAAGGGCAAAAATACACTTATTCTGAAGGATGGTAAAACAACTTCTTATGTAGTAGAACGGAATTTTTGTTCCCAGGACAAAACTAAGGACATGCTCTTCATTTCTTGGATATTGCTAGTGAAGTTATACCCACACACAACTTATTTTCGTATGTAAAAGAGGCTGGATACCAGAGGCAGTAGTGATTGGGAATGGATGATTGCTGCTGTTAAAATCAGATTTTGCCAGTTGTTACCCCTAATTGATAACTGTTGCCCATATATTTTATGAGAGAGAATGGTGATATTATAGATATTGTGATATAAGTTGATTTTTTAATTACAGTCAAGGTATATGTCAGTTATATGTAGGGTAATGAAAAATTTCATCAGACAGCAATTAAAATATTTTTAAAGTGGTACAAATCAAGCATGACTTAAGGTAATATAAGATCAGCTCCTGTCAGATGCTGTGTGCCTTCAACCACAATTCTGGCTGACTTTAGAAGTGCTCAGAAAATTGTAGGATTGGACCAGTAGAATTGTAGAATTAGTAGGATTAGCAGGGTCTGTAAGGGTCATTTAGTCTAAGTCCCTGCCAAGAGTTTGGGGGGAGGAGGGGGGAAGGGAGGGAAGAGGGCACCCAGTAAGATATTGCATTTAGAAAAAGTTCAAAATGCCAAATGCCAACCAAAGGTAAAATCTCAAAATGTACTTGATTATCAGTGGCATAGACATCAGAATATGAGTCTTTTTTATACAATTTCTTTGGGAATCCATGCATAATGAGCTCACTTCCGCTTGTCTGTCTTCCTTCAGTGGGATCATCGCATTAATGAGGATTTGGACTTAGATAATTTATCTTTTTTTCCCCATAGTTATTGCATTCATTCTGGATCCACCTGTTTAAGAGAATTTGGGCAAAGCCCATTGAAACAAGTGGAAAGACTCCCAGCAGCTATAGCTGGCTTTGAAAATCTGAGTTAGAACAAAATGCTCAGGTTATGTAGAGGCATCAAAATAAATGGCATGCATTTAAGGCATAAATATGCCTAGTAGTGGACCAGATGCTTCACTTTGTTATGTTGATTTTATCCAGAGCATCCCTATTGACTTAAATAGAGTTATGGCAATGTAAAATTGGTATAAATGACTGGAGAAGCTGGGTAAGTATATCCAGATTTAATACAAAAGTTGAATAGGGATTTTGCATATGGTGGGTCAGGGATGTGAGAGAGAAAGCGAATTAGTTTTTCATTCCTTTTCACTCTAAGTGAAAAATAATGTTGTCATTGTGTTACAGAGTGGTACTCACCTCCCATGAGTGCCCATCTGGCCAAGTCACACACCTGTGTACAATACAAATCCATTCCAGGGTACACACTTAACAGGGATCCATCTCTGGTGCCCTGTGCCAGTGACCCTTTCAGTCTGTTCCCCACTCGGAGAGGTTGGTTTCTCCAGGGCTCTCCATCCTGGAAACAACTCCTTGCCCCTAGCTCAGGATTTTATCTCAAGTGTCAACATCAGTCTCAAGCTCCACCCCTCTCATGATACATCTACATAGCAGGGCAAAACTTGAATTAAGCTATGCAACTTGAGCTTTTGGCACTGTCTACACAGTAGGAAGTCAAAGGAAAAACACTCTTCCTTCGACTTCCCTGATTCCTTGTAAATGAGGGTTACAGGAGTCAGAGTAAGAGGTCCTCTAGCTCAACATGATTTCGGAATAATGGCTTGCAGTGTGGACATGCTCTTTGTTATTTTGGAATAAGTGATGTTATTCCAAAATAATGCTGCTGTGTAGACATAGCCCCAGAGAGAGTGGTGCCTCCAAGGCTTCTTCTCCTAGAGACAGCTTCCTCAGCCAGCCAGCCTCATAGTCTGCATTGCTTGAGCTCTACCATTCACGGGTTGCTGCTGTCTTTTGCAGAACCCTTTGTAGGCTTTCCTGGCCTCTGATTGGCTGGTTCGTCCACTGCCACTCTTGCCTGATTGGAGGACCTCTCTATAGATTCTCTGGGGTGGAGTGTTGCGAGACTTTATAATTTAATTCTCTAGCAAAGACATTTTGTAAGTTATTGTGTTGTCTTCCTTTTTTGTAAATATTTTTATTTGAAGGATAATAGTCTGTGTCAATTGAAGCAAGCTCATTAACTACCCTAATGTCAAATGTAATGTGTTGAACAAAGGTCTTCAGTTTCCCACATAACCTTTTCCTCTCTATATAAATTGAAACTACAAACTTAGTCAATGCATACAAAAGATTATATAATTAATTTACATTCACCTGATTTATTTTGTAGAGATGTTCTTGGGTCTATTGAATTTCTGTATGTGATTCAGTATGTGACAGAATTATGCACATATTTTATTCATTTTCTGTCATATTTAATCCATTGTTTATAGTTTCTAATTTGAAAAAGATGAAATACAAATTTATGGCTAGTATTATTCAAATAAGACATTTATTTTAAAAATTTAAAAGCTTATTCAATATGTATCATCTTTAGCTAAAGTAAAGGGTTAGTAAATATTAAACACAACATCTTTCTTCCAGTCAGGATTACAAATTCTTTACTACTTTGCTGGTTTGTAGGAGAAATTGATTAATTTTCAATAGGATTAATATTTAACAAGTTAAGATACCCTTCTACAAAATATTTTGTAAATTATGTAAAATAGAATAATTGCAGTTAAGTAGGCAAAAACAATATTTAAGGGCCAGTTCCTTAGTTGATGAATATTGGGTAGCGCCACTGAATCCATTGGAGCTACACTGATTCATGGAAGTAAAAAGTTGGCACAATTTTCATTTATTTTTATCTGGTTGTGGTTTTGGCTTTCCCTAAAAAGAATCCTGGACTTTGACTGTAACTAATAAGAAATGTTACTCCTTGAAGATGACAGAATCTGTGAGTAAAAGAGTTCTGTTGATCACCTAAAATGATCCAAGTATGGTTAGTAGACCATTGCTATAATTTGATGACCAATGCTTTCAAGATGAAGACTAAGACCTAGATTCACAAAGAAACTTAAGGGATATCTATTATTACCAGGCCTTACTTTTAGGTGACAAAAAATCACTGGGCTTCACAAACGATTGTGTTGGGTGCCCAGCCTAGCCTCCCTATACAAGGAGTAGGGAAAGAAAGGCTCCTCGAGTGGGAATCACAAAAGTCAGTATGCTAATTGACTCCTTACTTAAGCTAAGCAATGGGAGGTGCCAGCTGAAAGAGGTGTGTTAAGACAAACCCCACTTTCAACAATAGGCATTTAAATCTGAGCTTCAGGGAGATGCCACTTTCTGCTTGGGACTGTCAAATTTTCTTGGTGTTAGGCACCTGTGCCATTTTTCAAGATTCTAAGAGGTCACATGGAGTTCCCTCAACTTTGAGTCCAGGGGTTAGGGCGCTAAACTGGGCATGGTTCAAATCCTTCCTCTGCCACTTCTCAGGTAAGCATCCTAACCATTGGATAATAGGATATTCTGATAAGGTGTTGCCTCAATCTCTCCAGTTGAAGCTGTTCCTCAGTGGATATATAATTTGAAAATTCTTTAGATCAGAGAGACTGGGTCCTGAATCTCCCACAGTTCAGGGGACTGGTATAACTACCAGCTTACAGAGTCACTTTCATGATTCCATTATCTTGTTCTCTTTGGCCATTGTTGAAACTGTTCCACTATAGATACAAACAAAAGAATTATTGGACCAGAATCACTGGACTCTATAGCCTGATACTTAGACCATTCATCTGGAAAGTGGGAAACCTAGTTGCCTGCTCCAATGAATTTTTTATTATATATCCACAATAGAACAGCTTCAACAGATGAGACAAAGGGAGCCTCCCCAGTACAATATCCCAGGAGTTCTCAATTTTTTTCTGCTGTGACAGCCTTTGAAAACTTTTCATGCTGTGACAGTCACCCTAAAAAAAGGAACAACCTCCCCCCTCTCTGTGATGTCATCCTTACTTCTGTGCTGCTGCTGCTGGTGGTGGTCCAGCCTTCAGAGCTAGGTATCCCACTATATCCGCCACTCTCATGAACCCCTTCAATAGATTTGCAAATCCTTTTCGGGTCAGGACACTCCACTCTCCAGAAACCATGTTTTATAGCCCAATGACTAAGACACTGTAACTCAAGGATCTCTTGGTGTCAACTGGTAGAGGGCACATGAAATTCATAGGGTTTTACAAGACTCTCATGGGTCAGATGCATGCACAGTAGTTCACCAAAGGATAGTATGTGAGGCCTCTATGGAGAGCCAGTAGTCCATTGGTCATCATAATTGCTGTGAAATATAGGAAAATAATGTTTATGGAGTTGTGTGCATGGGGGAAATTATGTCCCTAAGATCTTGAATATAACACAGGTCACTAGGAGGTGACACTTCAGAAATGTTACTTTTAGGCAGAAAGTAAGAGATGCTTATCTCTCTGTCTGGCCATGTGTGTTGTATATTGTGTGCTTCACAATGGATCTCTATTTGCATGCTGAGGCCTGATACAAGAAGAAATTGTGAAATCTCAAGGAAGTTTCATTCTGTGAATTTCCTAACATCAGGGAGTGGCTTGTTTATGTATAAAGATAAAAGATTGATGGGTATGGAGAGAAGGAGGTACATGGGAGCATACATTCTCCTTCACCTGGAAGGCAAGTTGAGCAGCATACATGAAAGGAGGATCACAGCAAAGCCTGCATGTAAAATGCTGGATGAGCATTGCTCTGCAAGACACAAGAGCATCGAGTTAATTAAATCTAGGCTCTAAAATTCATTATGATTGTATTTTGTGTGTTACCATTTTCCCCCAGTACTTATACTTGTCATTACTGGAACCTCTGAGTTTTGTAAAATTAATGTACAGTTGATGTCGTTATAAATATATCTCAATGATGTATATTAAGTGGAGCAGTTGCCTGATGTGGAATGGATAAGATGGTGTACATTTTCTTTGGAAGCAGGCAGTCTGTGGATACTGTGAATAGCCAGTAGAAAAGGTGATGTACACTTACAGAGCTTCAGGGTTTGAGAGTATCTATTGCTAATCTTTAAAGAGACAGTGGGGCCTGTTAGACCTAGAGAGGAATGCATGTGCTGCCTATGGCGTGTGAAGTTCAGAGCTGACTCCTGGCAGGCAGAAACAAAGCTTCTACATACTAGGGGCTGGTGACAGCAAGGTGCTTCATATTCCTGTGTACCACTTGGCATCATCACAATGGCATAGTTGTTGTGATCTACACCTGGTTGACTAGTTAGCAAAGGATCGTACTCCAGGCACAAATATTCTAAACAGATTCAAAAGTGAAATAAGAAAGGATACAGTTTGTGATTTTCTGTTTGCTTATTTTGGGTACAGGAAATAGAACAAAGGAGAGGACAGGATAAGTAAGCCAGAGACATATGCTAAGCATATCAAACTGCAGATGGAAAAAAACTTTGCCCAGGCGGTTGCTTAGAAACTAAGGGAAGGGGAAGAGGGAATGAAATCTTTACTCATGGACTATGACAAGCATCAGGGAGAACCGATTAATTCATCAAAAGTGCCTAAGGCCAATGAGGGTGCAGTTAGGAAACCAGTGAGGCACACATACCATTGTTTTACACTTATGACTAGCCAAGATAGTGAATAAAAAGCTGGAAATAGCAAATGGAGCCAAAGAGCACAAAGGAAAGGGCAGAACTCAGGAAAGGGAAGTATTAGTCACCAAAAAACAGCAGAAAACTTAGAAGTTTAGGGTTGGCAGAGCCCTCAGGAGCACTTTGTCCAACTCCTGCTTTGTCCAACTCCAACTAAATCCAATGAAATCTAACCTTGTGCTCCACAGGTACACCTCCCCACAGATCACCCATCTCTGACAGATTTATGTTTGAGTTATAGGGAGATGGAGTGCATCAAAGAATATTTGAGCATCTTTGAAAGGATACACAGAATACGCCAAATCCCTGATGACTAAGTAATGATTGTCTTAATTCCCATATGGATGTAAATAGTTTATGTTGTATAGCAGTTTCAGAGGCATATTGCAAAAGTTTAGAAGCCTCAAAACACTTGATAAAATAAGTTTCAGGAGATAATCCATAAATGGGAGATTTGACAAAATGGATAAAAAGTAAAGGGGTAGTGATTTGTGGCAAGATTTGATAGATTCATTTGCAGAGGAGCAGTTCTCTGATCTATTAAGGTGAGGGCAGTGATTTGGGGAAAGTCCCTAGCAGATATTGAAATGAGACCATTGTATATCAGGGATACCCAAGGGAAAGGAAAAACCCTAAATGGAGGGTCTCTAGTGTGTTCCTGGGAAAAGAAACAAGGGGTAGGGGAGTATGAAGCACACATCACCCAGTATCAGGCTGTTCCTGGTAACCCTAATTAGTTGACCCATTTCAACTGAGCCCAAGAAAGTGTGTTGTGTGTTCAAGGAGCACACATGAAGAAACAGTGCCCCAGGTATGGAGAGTCCAAATAAAGTGCACAATCAATCCGAGTTAATGCAACTACCCTTGAGTTGGAGACTTCAGTGGTGCACAGAGGGTTCTAGTTCATGTTGTCAGATCTGACCTCTTAGAGATAGACAAAGAATTTGTTAGAGAACAAGGTAAATTATAAACTGTTCCAGAGGTGGAGAGACATTGCTATCCAGATTTTTCTAGTCAAAAGAGATGTGAAGGAGGTAGATATGCTCCCAGAGGTGAATGTAAAACTCATTTCCTTAGGACAATTTAGAACCACGCTGGCTTTAGTATGCACTGAATAATGAGTGTAAAGGTTTGAGATAATTTGAATGTGTGGGTTCCTAAGAATTTACTGGCTGATGAATTGGTGGAAAATGTAATATCACCCCCTACCCTCAAAGTTGTTACTATTATGACCCATCACCAAGAGGGACTGTGTTCCCTAAATGTCCACCAGTAAGCTCTGAGAAAGAAAAGGCAGCTCAAACGGGAGAGTAATCCTCTATATCCTGTTCAACGGAAAGTTATGATGTGTTTCCAAGTTAGGGGATAGAGGCGTCACCTCTCCTGTTGCCTAAGACAGCTTTCAATGAAAGCAAAAGCCAAATGGAGTTTGCTACAGACTGTCCTAGAAATTATGAGATGCCCTCCTTAGCAATTCATCATAGAAAGACACTTGGAGGGAGCTCTTTACAGAAGAGAGACAAATTTTAGGACCCCCAGTTAGGAAAAAAATTCCTGGGTTGGCTCACAAATTGATTGTGTTCACAAAGCATTGTAATTCCACTACTCCACTATTTCTCTTCTGTTGGTCACTTAAGAACAAAGGAAATGCAAAAGGTTTAAAGAAAAAAAATTCTATTTCCCCAACATTCAAAAAGAGGTAAAGAAATACTTCAAGATTTGAGACAGCAAAAGCAAACAAAGAAAAAAAAGAAAACCTTGTAGGCCTCCACAAGTCTCCTTTGCATTCTTTATCATAATCAAAGAAACATTTTTCATGGTTGTCATGGATATCATAGTCAACCAAAGGAAAAAAGACTTGCATTAGCAGTGGTGGATTTTGCCACCAGGAATCCAGAAGCATTTGCTCTTCAATGGGGAAGCTGAAATAAGTGCTAAGGCACAGTTTTCTGTAGTCAGAAGAGTGGGCTAGTTAAAAGAGAAGTTATAAGATCATGGGTCGGGTTTCATGTCTGTCAGCTGACGGTCAGGGCAGTGTGTGTGTGTGTGTGTGTGTTTCCGAGAAAAGGTTTAACGTCCATGTCTTTACTGGTAGGACCGGGGTCCCGTCACAGAGGGTGGCCAGCAGGCCAACAGACGCCCTGTTATATAGGAAGAGCTTATTACACCTTAGATTTTAGCTGCTAGAACACAGGGGTTCCTTCACAGCGGGCAGCCTAGGAAAGGCTGAAAAGGTGCCCCAACGGATCTTGTCACCTGGGAGTGACACAGATCCAAATGCCCAAGCTCTCCCTATGTCTGTCCCTTTATGACCAGCTGAAGTTCTTTTAAATTGTGCTTGGTTCTATTACAGCAACTGAAGGAGTCAGGTTAAAGCTTAAACAGTTATAGGTTTATTAAAGAAGCTTATAAATCATATGTTTACAATGGCTATTGCTCTATTTCTTAAATGCTAGCAAATATATATATATATATAGGTCTTAAAAATGATTACAGGAAAAAGGTAAAGATAGAAAATAGAAATAATGGTACCAAGTGACAGCTTAATCTTTAAAGAGCTATAACACTATGTATATATATATACTTAAACAAAGGACCACATCCAGGTACAATTTTTACTCCTTTCTGTGCCTTTCGACTCCAGCATGTCAGGCCAGGGCCGGTCTCTCAATTCCTAGGAAAGATGAATACGAGGTGGGCGTCCCGTATCCTCTTTCTTATCTAAGATGCCAAATTGTACTGGTCCGTTTGTGGCGCCAGTTCTTACAAGCAAGTTTCAAGTTAATTTACACTTGCAAGAGAGATAACTAAATTGTGAGTACTAGACTTTTCTTTTACTGGGAGAGAGATTCCTCCCCCCACGGACGGCTGTGTGTTCATATCAATATGGGTTAAGTCAAGGACACTCCTTGGCAGCCTCTTGGTCAGCAATTGGTGTATCTCTGTTTACAGCCATTCACGGTCACACAGCCTGGGCCTTCTGCTCTGTGTGCCCTGTATGCTCCAGGCAAGCAAAAATTGATGTTACAAGGGGGGTTACTGTCTGGCTACAATGTCCTAGCTGTTTGGTGAGCTATGGAAGATGTATATGGATAAAATAACTGAAATCTGCTCCATCACATCCAGAAACAAAAGGATTAGTTGAGAGACTCAAAGCTACTCTAAAATCTATGCTATAAAAACGTATGTCAATAAGAAGGCAAGTGAATGGGATGCAATGGTACCCACTGTGTTTGCTTACTGGGAGGTGCAACAATAAGCTATTTGCCTCTGAAATCCATTTTTTACCTTTGACTTCACAGAGAGATTGTGCAATCTTTTCCTCACAGATTTTACCCTAATTTTTAATTCTTTGCATTATTTTTCCTGCCCCCGATGTCTATACTCTTTCATATATTTTAGTTTTCAAAATTATACTCTTAGTTACAAAACAATACTGAAAATCTGTAAAAACAAAACAACATTTGCTCCTTCAGTGTATGTATGAATCACTTCTGTTATTGCCCGCCTGAATAAGTTCCTATGGTTCCACTTGGTTGCCTTGCAGCTGATGTTCAGTTTAATCAGACACTTTTCCTCTCAATCCATGACACCTCACCTTAGACACTGACCTTGAATGCAGAGTAGACAAATGTCTCCTGACAATTTGAGTATATCATGCCTCCTGAATGCCCTTATGCAATAATATCCTCAAACAATCCCAAGAAGTTAGGCTTCTTTCTGTGAATGTTTTGGTAGCTTTTAAATCATGCCGAGCTTATCTCTGTGAATTCAAAGATGTTTTTGTATATTCTACACTGGAAATGAAACCAGCTGGCTTCTATTTTTCATGTCCTTAGACCTTTCCTTAAATAATAATGTAGTACATGGAATTATTTCTAAAAGTTAAAACCTTCACAAAGCAATAAACCTTTCTCTATTGGTGCTGGTGCCATTGGAAGCAAGAGAATTTCTGCTGCACCAGAAAGAGACAGTTTCAGAAAATGTACATCTCCCTATTCAGCAAGTAGCCCAATTCCAAAGGGGCTCTTTGTGTGGTTGCACACAGTGAGTCTAAGACAGGGGTGAACTTATAAAAATCTGCCTTTACACAGATTATCTGGACCTTTCATTCTGGTCCAGTTCAAAGAGGGGGAAAATGGCAGGGCCAAGAATATGCAGACCATTCTTCCATTTTTAAGATGGACAGTCTTCTTTATCTGCGGTTTGTCCCTGTCCACTACAGAGACAAAACTGAAAGTGGTTTTGTCTGGTATTGTGGAGGAGAGATGCCATTTTGAAGATTGTGCTACTCCGTCCTGCTGGCATGACTTTCCACACACCACATGCAAGTCACATTGTGAGAGAGGGAGCAGTAGATTCCTCAAAATGGCATCCTCTGTGCCATGTGACCGCTCTCACATTGTGAGTGCAAGGTCACACTGGTGAGAGAAGTCCCATACCATTCTTGTAAATTCCAGAATGTCTTCTATGCTCAGAATTCAGCAGAATATCTAGTACGCTAGGAATTCAGCAGTGGCAATCCTCGCAAGGAATGGTAATAGCATAAAAGTACAAAATTGAAGTCTAGTGTATAACTAAATTATAACAGCAAATTTATGAGACTGACTAGAAGTTTTTGTGAGCAGAAATGATTGACAGACAGGCTATCTCACTTTTACCTATCTTAGTTTTTCATAGTGCCTATCACTGTACTAGGTAATCACTGACCAATGTGATTACGTACAATTCTAACACAAAGATAAGTAAGCTACCACGATGTCGGGATGTAAAATCCTGTTTAATTAGTTAACCAGTTAAAAGTTAACTTTTAATGGCTAACTGATTAAATGGCGGCATGCAGGCTTGAGTCACTCCTCCGCCACGGGCAGAGGCTGCCCTAGCCTGGCTTTTTCCAGTACCGCACAGGACTGCTAACTCCTGGCTCCACGTGTTGCTCCCTGGCTGCTTGTTAACCATCACTCGGGAAACTTCATCCATTAAGGTGTACTGCAGATTCTTCACTCAGTAGTTGCTGTCTAAAAGCTTTATGCAATGCCAGCTGAAGTCAGTGGAAAACTTTTCATTTACTTCTGTGGCATTGGATTAGACCTCTACTGAAGAAATTTTTGATCAGCGTGGAAAATTCTTACAGTGATTTTTAACTGCATCTGCTAAGCTATTTGTATTTGTTAAAGGACTTTCACTACATGTTGGGGGTTATGCACATGGGACTTGAGTCATAAAATACCTTTTACAGGGCTAACACCCATTAGTGTGATTCATGAGAAATGGAATTTAAGATAAAAGGTTGGATGGCCAGGAGATTGAGTGAATCAGCTGGGGAGGTACTAATGGATCAAAATTAAATGGACTGAGACAGAACAACATCAGTGACGACAAGATTACTTATAGCCATGCCGGGCTGCAAATCTTACTTTACATGTGATTGTTCCCTGTGCACATTAATTCCTTACCCAAACTTTTGTTTATTTCTGCCCCTCCACTGTTAGCTTATTTTGTATTAACTCGAATGCTCATTTACAAATTCTCCCTCCACTGATCTATGAAAAGTGTATGTAACAAACGTTGAAAATACAATCTGGTCCGTTGGCTTACACACTTAACTTAGATCTCTTTTGACTCTTTTATTTAGTTACTCTCTCTACCATTTTTAATTAGTTTTAATTCCTTTCACATGTTAATGAGAACTCTCCCAATGAAAGTCTGCCCAATATTGGGCTTTAAAAAAATGTTCTACATCAAACCCTGGTTCCTTTATTTTTGAAGGCACTTTTCCTAATTGGCTCTTACACACAAGTGAGAATGTTAGCAACAGCTCATTTATAGTGTGCATTCCTGATGCCCTGTCTTGAATTGTTGTTGTATTCATAGATTTGTGGTTTTTTTTAATCACCTTTAAAAGCAGTAACACAAAAGTGCAAGTATATGATCTAGTCCGGGGGGGGGGGGGGAAACTGCAAGCCAGGCCACTGCGTCTCATAGCTCCCTTTGGCTGGGAATGTTGAACCATGCTAACTGGGAGCTACAGGGCTCTGTCTTCATATACTCAGTAAACAAACCATCTTGTAGCATGCCAGCAGCATGAAGCGCATGCAGCCCGTTGGCCAAAGGTTTCCACCCTGATCTAGTCCCACATATGCAAGGAAATTCAGTGACAAATCCACAAACTGAGGCTGGTATTCTGTCCCAAGTCATGCCACAGTGTCTTAATTCATCCCCAATATTAAAATATAACCCTAAATTTCCAAATATTTGCATCCCCAAATTTGACCATTTTTCTGGGGTGTGTATAATATACTTGGGAATAAACTATAATTTAAAATCCCCTGGCTAGTGTCACGGGCTGTTTCCATCCGTGTGAGTAAATGATACCTAATATCTAAGGGTATGTCTACACTACCCCGCTAGTTTGAACTAGCGGGGTAATGTAGGCATACCGCACTTGCAAATGAAGCCCGGGATTTGAATTTCCCGGGCTTCATTTGCATAAGCGGGGAGCCGCCATTTTTAAAACCCCGCTGGTTCAAACCCCGTGCAGCGCGACCTAGTGTACCGGTAGTTCGGAATAGGAAGCCTAGTTCGAACTACCTAGTTCGAGACCCGTGTAGCCGCGCTGCACGGGGTTCGAACCAGCGGGGTTTTAAAAATGGCGGCTCCCCGCTTATGCAAATGAAGCCTGGGAAATTCAAATCCCGGGCTTCATTTGCAAGTGCGGTATGCCTACATTACCCTCCTAGTTCGAACTAGGAGGGTAGTGTAGACATACCCTAATACTTTTTCAAAGCTTGACTACTCACTCCATTTCATTGTTGAGGCTCTTTAAAAAAATGTTGTCTTATATCTGACCTTCTGCTTAGGCTGTATCTACATTGGCAAGATTTTGCACAAAAGCAGCCACTTTTGTGCAAAATCTTGCCGCCTGTCTACACTGGCCATGAGTATTTGCGCAAGAACACTGACTTTGTAGTGTACAAAATCAGTGGTTCTTGTGCAAATATTCTGAAGCTTCTGCACAGGGGTAAGCCCTCTTCCGCAAGTATTCTTGCACAAGAGGGCCAGTGTAAACAGCAATGTTAATTTCTTGCGCAAGAAAGCACGATGGCTAAAATGGCCATCGGAGCTTTCTTGCGCAAGAGAGCATCTACACTGGCACAGATGCTTTTGCACAGAAGCAAATCTTTTGCGCAAAGGCACATGCCAGTATAAACGCTCTCTTGCGCAAATACTTTTAACTGAAAAACTTTTCCGTTAAAAGTATTTGCACGAAATCATGCCAGTGTAGATGCAGCCTTAGTGTATTGACAGGTCTATATTATGGAATAATAGTACATCTAGTAACAACATGGGAAGTGACTTCCCAATGTATTCTATAGAACTACATTTTAAAGTGTTTATGCAACAGATGGGTGGTCAAAAATGTACAGTTCAGCCCTTTATTTGGCTAATGCACATCTGAGTAAAAAATAAAAAACTGTCCCTCCTATTCAGACTATTATGGATAGTTAACAGATATGTCCAAACAGTGGTGGGTCTTCATACACAAAAACAGTTTTTGTACATGTAACAGTTGCACAACTATTTTTGCCAGTATGCATGTTTTTCTGTGTATTGAAAATTTGATCCCTTGTATCATAAAGGATCTTTAAAAGTTGTTAGGTCAGTGTAATTCTCTGTCTATTCAGAAGTTAGCTAGAGATGCCCTCCGAAATTGCAAGATCATTAGTGAGGGTAATGACCACCGACAAGGTTAAAGTAATTCAATATGTCTTAGAAAGTCATCTTTAATGCTGATAAGATCTCAGTGAGTAGTATTGCTAAATGTATTGTATATAATATGTCTGGAGCTAGATCCTTCATTGATGTGGTGTAAAAGGGGCTATGAGAGGGCAATAAAATCATGACTAGTGTGGAACAAGTGAATAAGGAATGGTGTCTGTTTGTGTGGAAATGGGTGACAGGAGAGGATCACGTGAGAATTACCTGTTGTGTTCCCTCCTTCCAGGGCATCTGGTATTGGCCACTGTCAGCAGACAGGATGCTGGGCTAGATGGACCTTTGGTCTGACCCAGTATGTCCATTCTTATTTCTTACGTAAATTGCTATGGTGTCTTTGACTTTATTTATATCAGCGAAGAATCTGGCTCATGATTTCTAAAATAATTTCAAAATCTGTAGCCAGGCAAATTGATATTATATTAATTTTTCAGATTAACTCTCATTTTCACCAGATTTCCCTCTTGTTTTTTTTCTTTCCTAGAGCGATTCAACGTATATCTTATGCCTACACCAAATTTAGATATCTATGGGGAATGTACAATGCAGATCACTCATGAGAACATCTATCTCTGGGATATTCATAATGCCAAGGTCAAGCTGGTCATGTGGCCTCTGAGTTCTTTGAGGAGATATGGGCGTGACTCAACATGGTTCACATTTGAGTCTGGAAGGTAAGAGCTAAGGAAGTGTGGCAAGTGAGAAGAAAATGCAAATCACTTTGTTGTTCAATTACTGAGGGATATATTGTTACTATGAAAACTCTGACAGTTATTAACACTTACTTACAAATGCCCTGATTGTGAAGATAACATCTTACAATTGGAGGGAGGATCCACTGACTTGTGGAGAGAAACCATGATTCCTGAGAGGCAGGTTCTCTACGTTAGGCTATTCAGTTTTTAATTCATTGAACAAGAAAGAGTATATGTAATGCCCATACTATCTTCTTTTTTTGTACATAACTTTTCAAAATGCTTCATATTCAAAAGGATTGCATCATGCTTAGCATTTAAAAGCACCGAAAAAATATCAATGCTGCCCTTATAGTTGTATTCAGTTTCTTTCCATTTGTACCATTGATGGGGCCATACTTCAAATAAGGGAGACTTTGTCATCAGATATGTGCATCAGAGGTGTGGGTATGCTCATGAAATCTACCAGGATATGTGTATGCATGATGCAGAAAAAATAAAATTTGGTGAATATCAAGGTTTCTTCTTCCTTCAGTATGAAAACACTGGACAATAGTTGTCATGCTTTTCAGAGTTTGCTCAGAACAGAATGATGCCCTCCTAGTGTATTCAGGCACCTCCAATGGGACAGTAGTTCAAACTGCATGACAAGGACCTCCTCTTTACCATATTAAGTTCTAAATCCTCATTATTATTTCAATTTCTGGCCCACATTTAAAGTTATGCATGTAATTGTCCTGGCTTCTATCTCCTGGACCATTGCTGTCCCTCTTAACCCTTGAATTCTGCCTGCTTTTCTTTCTTTATTTTCTTGGCTCCTACTCTTGCACACTGTAGCTACTCATTCCATATCCATTTAACCTTATTTGCCTGCTCGTTACTTTGTCTTGTAATTCATTGCTTTTTTTTTCTAATTTGGGCTCTGCAATGGGGTCAAAACTCACCATTGCGGTGCCTCCTGCTGGTCGCTCTGGGAATTAGCTCAGTCCTCAGCAGGGTGGCCCTTCTGACCAGTGTCTCTGCGGGCTCTCCTCTGGACCTGCATCGCTCCTAGGATCACAAAGTCCTCTTTGGGATGTTATCCTTTGGCAGTGCCCACCACACTGGTCTCTCACCCCCACCTTCTGGGGGTATCAGCAGTACACTTGCCATTGTGGCTCACTGCAGCCCCAAAGTCTAACCCCTCACCTTAGGGACAAGCCACAGTCTATCAAGGCTACACACCAATGTTGGTTATATGCTGCGCTGGGGCGGACAGGCCCACCCACTACTCTGGGTCCTGGTCCAGGGACCCTATTGTGTCATCCTTGTCCTGACCGCCTCTCTCTTAATTGCCTTCTGTTCCCTGGGTCACTTTCCCATGATCCTCATACCCTCCTGGCCCTTGTATCAAGGCCAGAACCTTAAAAGCAAAAGGCTGAAGCTCTCTCCTGAGCCTGCCCAGCACTGTTCCCCTCTGAGATGCTTCCTCCTGGGAACCAGTGCTGCTGAAACCTCCCTGTTTAGGGTCCAACTGTCCTTTGCTCTGATAAGCAGCTCCTTATAACCAGGGCTGTTCCAGCAAGCCGTGCTCTCATTGGCTCCCTCTAAGCCCCTTTCTGGTTGGCCAGGGCTCTGTGCAAGCTCCCTTCAGCCTGCTTTAATCTGTTCTGGCCATTATGAGGCAGCCACCCCACTATAGGTCCCAAAACCCAAACCTGGGCAGGCAGGGCCCTGCACTGTGCAGTTAGTTGCAGGACTGTATTTTTCTGTCATATACTCTTTGATATAATAACATTGTCTCATTGTCTCTTAGTTTTGATAAAGTCCCCTTAAATATGTCTCTTCCATACCCATTGAATAATAGTAACTAAGAGTATTAACTAAGATGCATTATCTGGCTGCAAATAGATAAATACAGTTCAAGTACATTGTAGACACTAAAACATATAGGGTTTGTCTACACAGGACAGCAAAGCGCATTAGAAGAGTATGATTTATTCAGCACTCTAATGTGTTGTGCTCTAACTGCCCTGCTGGCATGCTCTAAAAGGTATCCCGTGTACAGTAAAGTAGTCCTGTTTCCAATAGGACATTAACATAGATTATAAACCTTTTAGAGAACACTACCAGGGTCTATACCAGGCTGTTAGAGTGCAGCATGTTAAAGCGCTTTACAGATCAAACCCCTCTAATACACTTTGCTATACTACATAGACAAACCCCAAGGTTTTTTTTTTACAATTTTTTATGATAGAAGTACCCTTGTAGCTATGTGCATTAGGATTGATTTCTGTAGCTGTTGTGGGGGGAGGGAGAGAGTAGGAAGGGGTTGCTACTTTTTTTCCTTCACATCTTCACCATTAGGAAACTTAATAGGATCATCCCAAGAAAATCAATGGAAAATCTACACTGGCTGACCTATGGTTCAGTTATATTTCCAATTGACCAATTAGTGTGAAATTCAAATATAGATTTACAGAGAAATTGTTCTATTCCCAAGCTAATGGACAGAATAGGAAGTGCATTCTTGGGTGAGATTGGGTACAGAAACCATTTAACTAATGGCAGATGTTAAAGTTGTTATACTGTAAGATTAACAAAGGCTGAAAGGATGAGAAAAGTCCAAAAACACAGAGTAAACATCTGTAGTTATTTGATGCTTTTAGTACGAGAGCATTTTCAGCAGACTTACTTTCTCAGTTAATTGAAACTCTTAAACTCTGATATTGCTCTAATTAAAGGCACTGGAAAAACTCCTTATTGGCCTCAATTAGAATTAAATTAGACCTTTAAATAAGAGACAAAACCAGTAACTAGAAATGGTCATTTTTTTGGATGAAACATATTTCTTTTAAAAAATGTTTTGTTGAAACAGAAATGTTTTGCTAAAACATAATGTTTTTAATGAAAACTTTAACTTGCTTACTTCCGTCCAGGATGTAATTTGAGAGAGGGTGAGACCTAGGCCAGAATACCTAATTTCTGGTGTTTAGGGCACTCACATGTGGTGTATGTAAACCCAGTTTCTAATCCCTGCTCTGGTTAATTTGAAGCAGGGAGTATAACCTGCATCTTCCCTATCTCTGGGGATACCCTAAATATTGGAATATGGGGCTACCTGGGATTGGCCTGCTTGTCTCATTTTTGAACATTCAAAAGGTCTTGCTTTTGTTCTACATCAGAACAAAAGTAATTTTAAATTTCAACACTTTTTTCATGAAACAGAATTATTGATTGGCTAGCCCTTACTCTGTTCTCAGCTAGTCAATAATTATATCCTTACAAAGAATATATGCATCCAGGTAAAAAAGCAATAGTTCCATAATCCCTTGGACTTCCTATTGTAACTCTACTTTTCAGTGCATGATTTGGCTACAAACCTGATAACTTAGACTGTATAAATATTTTCACCCTTCCTTATAATTCATAGCACTTTCATCTTATTGAAAAATAGATTCCTTTCCTTTTTTCTGGTATTGAGAGTTAAAGCTACCTTTATCTGTTTTGCTTCCTTTTCTTTGATATGAGGGATTTTTTTCCTTTGGGAGTTACCTACAAGTCTGTCTGTCTATATATCTAAAATCTGTTTTGGAAATATTTGCATCTGGATTTGCGCTGGCAAGGAAAATATGAAGGTAAAATATATGACTACAGAAGAAGCAGTACTTTTAATATCTTAAGACTATCAAAGGTAACATCGATGCACTTTTAAAAATTTGCCTTGGATTTATTTTATGGTTTTCCATCCAGCATCTCTCTGAACATGATTATTGCTTGGTCCTTTGATCTGTTCATCTCCTAATGCAGAAAAATACTGATGTATGGTCTCTTATTTGAAGTAAAGATTTGAGCTGTGATGTAAAAAGATGTTCACTATAGTAGTGTTTTCTTCTGAGGCTTCAAAAAACACATTAAATAAAGATAGTTGCTTTATGGGAAGTACAAAATTAAAGTATTTGTATAGTGGGTTAGTAACTTTGTAGATGATGTGTACATGGTTAACTGTTGTTATTAACATTAGTGGATTTGTTTTCAACCAGCCATTCTTAAAGTGATACTTAGCTTCATAAGTAATCCCATTGGAATGAAGTAAAATATGACTCCTGGAAGCAAAGGTAGTGAAATCAGGACTTCAAACATTAGCTTTTTAAATACACATATAATATTCTTGTATCTAAATGAAATAAATATTTGGGAATCCAAATTTAAATTGTTCAGTTGTTTAATTATTGGGAATCTAAATTTAAAGTGTTCAGTAGTCTATACACAAAGAGAGAGAAGACTTTTTACATCAAGTTCTTTAAATTGCTTTTCTGTGAATTATTGGCATATTGAGTGTGAGCTAATATATAGAGCCCTGGCAGAAATAAAATTTATATCCATATTTGTATCCATCATCATAAAAAATGAGCTGCAGATATCTACATCCATGTTAGTTGATGTATATACCCATAGATATAAAATGGATATCTGCAAATTTGCAGGGGTCTAGACACAAAGGCTACGTCTACACTGGCCCCTTTTCTGGAAGGGGCATGTTAATTACAGAGATCGTAATAGGGAAATCCACGGGGGATTTAAATATCTCCCACGGCATTTAAATAAAAATGTCCGCCGCTTTTTTCCGGCTTTTAGAAAAGCTGGAAAAGAGCGTCTACACTGGCCCCGATCCTCCGGAAAAAGCGCCCTTTTCCGGAGGATCTTATTCCTACTTCAAAGTAGTACTTCAAAGTAGGAATAAGATCCTCCGGAAAAGGGCGCTTTTTCCGGAGGATCGGGGCCAGTGTAGACGCTCTTTTCCTGCTTTTCTAAAAGCCGGAAAAAAGCAGCGGACATTTTTATTTAAATGCCGCGGGGGATATTTAAATCCCCCGTGGATTTCCCTATTACGATCTCTGAAATTAACATGCCCCTTCCGGAAAAGGGGCCAATGTAGATGAGCCCATAGTTTGTATCTGCATCTATAACCGTATCTGCAAAATTAACTGTGGATATCTACATCCACATATTTCTTGAGTTGTAACTGCTGATCTAGATCCATTTTATATGTATAATTGGGATTATGTTTTCCAGTGTACATTACATTGCATATGTCAACACTGAATCTCATCTGCCATTGTGTTACCCAGACATCCAGTTTTGTGAGATTTCTTTGCAACTTTCCTCAGTTTGCTTTAGACTTAACTATCTTGAGTAATTCATTTGCAAACTTTTGCACCCTATTTTTTACCCCTTTTTCCAGATTGGTTATGATATGTTGAACTATGCTAGTCCCAGTACAGACCCCTGGGGAACACTGCTATTTAACTCTCTATTCTGAAAGTTAACCCTTTATTTCTACCCTTTGTTTCTTATCTTTTAACTAGTTACTAATCCATGACAGGATCTTCCCTATTACCCCATGACAGTGAGGGATAAAATGGACCTGTCAAAAGCTTTCTGAAAATCTAAGTATCGTACACTGTATATACTGGTGCACCCTCATCCACATGCTTGTTGAGCCCCACAAAGTATTCTAGTAGGTTAGTGAGACTTGATTTCCCTGTAATAAACCATGTTCACTCTTCACCAACAAATCATGTTCATATATGTGCCTGATAATTTTGTTCTTTGCTACAGTTAAACTAATTTGGTTGACACTGAAGTTTGGCTTTTTGGTCTGTAATTGCCAGGACTTCCTCTGCCTCTTTTTTTTTTTTTTTTTTTTTAAATAGTACCACATTCATTATCCTCCAATCATCTGGTGCAGAATCTGATTTTGAAATGGTAACATAGTTAGTAGTTCTGCCGTTTCATATTTAAGTTCCTTCAAAACTATTGGATGAATACCATCTGCTCCTAGTGACTTATTGCTATTTTATTTATCAGTTTGTTCCAAAACCACTTCTAATGACACGTCTGTTCAGGTACGATTCCTCAGATTTGTCACCTAAAAAAGAATGGCTCAGGTTGGGGACTCTCCTTCACATTCTCAGCCATGAAGATAGAAAGTATTTAGTCTCTCTGCAGTGGCCACACAAAACTGTTCTTTCACTTCTGCCTTGTCTAAATTAAAACTGCAATTAAGTGTGTTTTTTTCCAAACACTCTTCAGGCCTGGAATCCATTTCCACAGCTGAGAAAGCTTTAAGTTCGAGGGTTACTGAACCGTGAAGAGTCTGAGTTCAAAATAAGTGCTGAACTACATTTCTTTGCAATTTCTCTCCTTTTACCTGACCCAAGACTAATGTATTAATTTTCTTACTAGAAAATATACAGATGCCAAAGTTATGTGAAGCAAAGTTCAGTGTTTGACAGCTATCTTTTATTTGTATTTCATTCTCCTATAGGCAAGTTTGGGGATTTCAATGATATGTCACAGTAAGATGGGGAAAATAGCACAATTTCTTTTTCTATGTGGTGGTAGGGCATTTTTTTCCCCAATAGGTCGAGGGAGAATCATTTTGGCCCATGATCTAAAACCATTAATTGGGACTTTCTTAACAATAGTTGAAAATCAGCTCAGGTCTCTTCTCCTATTTTCTTACAACAATGTTTTCAAGTTTTGACAATGTTTTTAAGAGCTTAAAAATGAAAGTTTGGGGAGGAAAGTGGTAATAAGACTTGTTGTATTTCTTTTAGTCTTTGTCAGTAAACACAATTATAAAATTCTACAATGATAGTAGGAACAAAAATAGCAATTAAAAAGAGATGCAGCATTTAAAACCTCAGAAACGTTTAATTATCTCTTAGTCTTTGGTAAGAGTGCCCAGCCTCAGTGTACATCCAGCCAATGGATATGTTCTGATTATGTAATCTGTCTATAATTTATTTCAGTGGCTGACAATGTTGTTTCTCATAATCCAGCTGCAAGACTTGTGTGGTTGGTGTTTCTGCCAACTAATCTAACCTGAAATAAGCTACATCCTGTTCGTGTGTTTGACTTAATTATGCTTAATTAACAGACTTTAACCCTTTGTGCAAAAATAATATATAAAAACACTAACTGCTTATTAATAACTGACTTGTGATTGGATGCAATAGGCTGAATGGTTATAAACTTTCCAGGAATACACGCAGGCTGGAATTTATAAAGTTTCAAACTATCAGATGAGAGAGGTTCTGTAACAGTCACCCAATAGTAATTGTGGGACCAAGAAATCTACCTTGCTTATCTTAGAGCCTGATACATTTGTATGAAGGATTGTATGACAGGGGTGCCTGCAGTAATGAGGATCCTGAGCTGGGCAACCAGGAGTCCCTAGTTCTGGATTATGTTTTATGTTCATAAAATCCAAATAGGCCAGGTTTACTGTGCAGTAAACCAACACATAGCCAACTTTCTACTAAGGGGCTTTTTCACATTCCCTTGAAGCACCTAAGCACCTACTATTGTTAGACACAGTCTGACCCGATATGACAATTTTGGTGGAAGATTAATGTTAATGTTTTATTCCTGTATGTTGTAGGGAAGTGTGTTAATTAATGTATGGAACTTTGAGGGATCCAGCTGTTCCATATCTTCCCCTCCCCCTTCCCCCCCACAGGTAAAAACAGGAGCACACCCAAGTTTTGGTGTCCCTCAGATTTTTGGAGACCTTGACTATCCATGAATGTTTCTACAGTAACATGTAAAGGGCCAAAACAGAATCTAGGATTATTTAAACAAATAATACAAAGGCAGTCCCTGCTCCAAGGAACTCACAATTTAGGTTTTAGAAAATGCGGACAGATGGGCAAGAGTAAGATAATAGCAGAAATAGAAATGTTTGCATAAATTAGTAGTCACAGAGGTCTCCATAATCACAGTTGGCTACCATCCTAACAAATGCCAGATGTTAGTGATTTGTAGGCCTCTCCTTTTTTCATTGTATGTGGGGTACAGTGTGTGCTGAACACTATATGCTGTTACATGTAAGGAGGAAGAGTACTAAAGAAACAGATTTTCTACTGAATATTTATTCCCATCTTTTTTTATCCACAACTGAATAGATGCTTTGATTTTGTAAAACAAAATTTATTCTGTAAATCTACTGAAGCATCATCATTGTTCCAGATTGTGTCTGATATTTTCCCTTTGTTAAATGACTTGCAGCATGCACCGTCCACATCCAACTTGCCAAGGGACAATTCGGTGTAATGTTCTTTTGTCACTTAAAGAAAAGACATATTTTTAAAATAAATTATTCCAGAAATGTTTGTTCCAAACAGGGTATTTAAGAGGAAGAAAAATTATTCTCTTTAACGTCTGATGATAGGACAAGAAGCTATGGGCTTAAATTGTAGTAAGAGAGATTAAGGTTGGACATTAGGAAAAATTGTCCTAAAAGTCCAGGTGGCTAAAAACTGGAATAAATTGCCTAGGGAGGTTGTGAAATCTCTATCATAGTTAAGAGCAAGTTAGATAAGCACTTGTCAGGGATGACCTAGATGGTGCTTGATCCTGCTGCTAGGGCAGGGAATTGGATTTGATGACTTCTCAAGGTCCCTTCCAGTTCTAGTATTCTATGATTCTATGAAAACCAAAACAAAATTAACTTTTCTAATAGTTCATACTTTTGGGTTATTGTAAAATTGTTATAGTAAACAGAGTTCTTCCCGTTGGAACTGACCAATGGAATACAATGACCCCAAATAGCCTTCTTAAACTACAAATGTTTGTTTTACCACAGGAGCAAAGATTAGCATAAGAGTAAAAGAATTTTAAAACAATGACAGGGCTACATCTCTGGCTGTCTTAGATTCTAACCACTGTCCCAGGAGCCCCTAACTTCCTTTTATGGTAACCTCTGTGTTCTGAGACTTAAAAACTTGTCTCTGGGTACGTCTACACTACAACGTTAATTCGAACTAACTTAGTTCGAATTAGTTAATTCGAACTAAGCTAATTCGAACTAACGCGTCTAGAACTAAAAACTAGTTCGAATTAGCGTTTTGCTAATTCGAACTAGCAAGTCCACATTGAGTGGACCCTGAACAGGGCTTAAGGATGGCCGGAAGCAGTGCCGGCAGAGCATCAGAGAAGGACTTCGAGCGCGGAGATGCTGTCTCAGGCTAGCCGAGGGCTGCGCTTAAAGGGTCCCGACCCCCACCCCGGACAGACAGTTCTAAGGGGTGCCCCGCTTGCAAAGCAGTCCTGGCTTGGATTGCCCGGACTGCCCACACTGGGCACATCACACCACTCGGCCATGAGCCCGGCTGCACTTGCCGCAGGCTGCCATCTGGGGAGAGGGGGCAATCGGGGGGCTGCAGGAGAGCTTCCACCCCCAGAAGCCCGCAGAGCCAGCCCAGTCCTCCCCATCGGGGGCTCGTACCCCATTCCTCCCTCACCTCCTTCCACTTACCCTTCCCTAGCCCCCCTTCTTATTGATGTACAAAATAAAGATAACGTTTCTTCCAACATTGACTCTGTCTTTATTGAACAAAACTGGGGGAGACTGGGAAAAGGAGGTGGGAGAGGGGAAGAGAAAGGCTGGGAGAGGGGAGGGCAACTAACATGATCAGGGGTTGGGAACAGGTCCCAGATGAAGAGAGGCTACAGAGACTGGGACTGTTCAGCTTAGAAAAGAGGAGATGGAGCGGGGACAGGATAGAGGTCTCTAAAAGCAGGGGTTGGGTGGAGAGGGTGCATTCAGAAAAGTTCTTCATGAGTTCCCATAAAGAAGGACTAGAGGACACCAAAGGAAAGGAATGGGTATCAGGCTTCAAATTAGTAAGAGAAAGTTGTTCTTGACAAAGCAAATAGTTAACCTGAGGAACTCCTTGCTGCAGGAGGCTGTGAAGGCTACAACTAGAACAGAGTTTAAAGGGAAGTGAGATCAAGTCATGGAGGTTGGGTCCATGGAGTAGTCTTAGCCAGGGGGTAGGAGTGGTGTCCCTGCCCAAAGTTTGTGGAAGGCTGGAGAGGGATGGCACGAGACAAATGGCTTGGTCACTGTCTTCGGTCCATCCCCTCCAGGGTCCCTAGGGTTGGCCGCTGTCGGCAGACAGGCTACTGGGCTAGATGGACCTTTGGTCTGACCCAGTACAGCCATTGTAAGCTCAGGGCTCAGTGTCGGGGGTCTCAGTGGACCCCCTTGATTTTCATGCACACCTGCTCCTGGGTGGCCAGGCTGGCAGCTCTCCTGCCCTAGCCGGCCACTTTCCTGTGCCTAGTGCGGAGATCGTGGACGAGGTCCACGATCTCCGCACTAGCCCAGGAAGGTGCCCGCCTCTTGCGGTCCAGGACAAGCTCCCGGGAGCCACCAGCCTGGTCCCGGGAAGAAAGGGTGGGCTGGGGGACATCGGGTGGGTGGCTCTGTGCCGTGCCAGGTGCAGGGTCTGCTGGCTGGGTGCTGGCAGGCTTGCACCTGGCACGGGCACCGTAGCCAGCCCGTGCCCCTTTA
Source organism: Pelodiscus sinensis (assembly GCF_052426305.1). Lineage (NCBI taxonomy): Eukaryota > Metazoa > Chordata > Testudines > Trionychidae > Pelodiscus > Pelodiscus sinensis. The sequence continues at coordinate 94,697,751 of NC_143053.1, forward strand.
AGGGGTCCGGGGCCGGGAGGGGGGCATAGAGTTTCCCTGGTGTTGGCCAGAGTGGCCACCAGGGAAACCTGGGGAGGGCTAGCCTCCCACTAGTTCGAATTAAGGGTCTACACACCCCTTAATTCGAACTAGTAAGTTCGAACTAGGCTTAATCCTCGTAAAATGAGGTTTTCCTAGTTCGAACTAAGCGCTCCGCTAGTTCGATTCAAATTCGAACTAGCGGAGCGCTAGTGTAGCGGCTATGAATGTTAGTTCGAACTAACATTGTAGTGTAGACATACCCTCTGTTAGCTGCTCTTCTCTTGAGGGCATGTGTCTCTTTAAACCCTCTTGAAACCTGTTTGCTCTGGTTTCCATTGCAAATTTATGTCAGTATAACTACATCACTCAAGGATGTAAATAAACATCCACACTCCAGAATGACACAGTGATATTGATCTGACTCCTGGTGTGGATGGTACAAAGGCAGTGGGAGGTCTTCTCCCTCTAACATAGCTACTGCCTCTGGAGAAGGTGGAATATCTATGCCAATGGGACAAGTTCTCCTCTTGGGGTGTGTCTAGACTACATGCCTCCATCGACGGAGGAATGTAGATTAGACAGATCGGCAGAGGGAAATGAAGCCGCGATTAAAATAATCGCGGCTTCATTTAAATTTAAATGGCTGCCCCACTCTGCCGATCAGCTGTTTGTCGGCAGATCGGGGCAGTCTGGGCGTGCCGCGTCAACAAAGAAGCCTTTCTTGATCGGCACAGGTAAACCTGGCTTCACGAGGCATACCTGTGCCGATCAAGAAAGGCTTCTTTGTCGACGCGGCGCGTCCAGACTGCCCCGATCTGCCGACAAACAGCTGATCGGCATAGCGGGGCAGCCATTTAAATTTAAATGAAGCCGCGATTATTTTAATCGCGGCTTCATTTCCCTCTGCCGATCTGTCTAATCTACATCCCTCCATCGACGGAGGCATGTAGTTTAGACGTACCCTCGGTGTAGGTAGTGTCTTCACTGGGTGCTGCAGTGACACAGCTTTAAGTATAGATTAACCCATTTATTCTCTCTGGCCCATAGGGACTGAGTCCCTAATGGCAAAACATGTCTTGTAGCTCAGAACAGAGCTGAGACAGAGCATCAAAGTGAATGGCTCTTTCATTCCCATTCAAGGTTTTGTTTTTTGTTTTTTTTTGTTTTTTTGGCAGCCTTCCCCTTCCCCGGTGCATTTACTGACAATCCTACTATTGAGTTAATTCAGTATGTGCATCCAGTAACTGTCAACACATAATATTCATAAATTATCTCAGCTTCAGATGCATCATGTTATTTTCTTTGGTTATTTGCCAGTCTGATTACTTCAAAACCCAGAGGTGACTAAAGGCTGAAACATCCATCATCATTCAGAAAGTATGCTTACCTAAAACTTTAAGACAGCCTTTTCAATTCATGTCAGTGGCAACAGCGAGACACATTATTTTCAGCTCAGTGATCAAATAGCTCAAGAAGCCACAGCTGGGGCATCTAGTGGAGGAATCTCCACAGCTCAATAATGTAAATGTAACACAACCCTATAAATGGCAGACACAGCATGGCTCACACTTTCAGATGAACCACTAAACTTGTGCTTGCAAACAGACATTTGTACCCCATTCAGGTGATTGAAAAACCTGCATAAGAGGATGTAAATAGAGTAGTGAGCCATGCACAGGCAACTGTCCTTATTCCTTGCTGATTCACTGAAATTGAGGTTTGGCCTATCCATCTCCCCTCTTCTATCTATATAGGCTTTGAGAAGGTTGCCCATCATGGTATCTGTCTTCAGCTGTGCAGCCCCATTGCTCAGTATCTTTCTGTTCCGCATTCACTAGCCCATTTTTATCAGCTTGTTATTTCATTCTGCACAGAACTTTCATTTTCACTTACAGTATAGATTTTGCTGCCTGAGTAGATGGTGTTTCTGTCTAGATAACATTTTTTCTCATTGAATATTAGGGTTCTAACAGGAATTGGTGGTGGGGAGTGTTTCCTACCCTTGCAAGCTTGAGAAAGATTTCTAATATGATGATGGTATCTGAACAATGGAAACAATTCTAAATTTAAGTTTCTAACAAATTTACAATAAACACAATATTTTAGAATAAAGGAAAAATACAGAAAGACTCCAAAGTGGCGGAATTGAATGTGTCTGCACGTACATTTCTCAGCTTTCTCTTACGTTAGGCTCTAGTTTTGAAGGATTTTGCTTTGTGGGTATTTTAGCAGAACATGTGCACTCTCCCTCTCCCCCAATTTGAGCCAGAAGTTGAAAAGAGCAATCCTCTGTACTGTCCAACTGAACAGGGGGAACATGTAATGAGGTCACATTAGGCCATATGCAAAAAGCTTCATTAGGTTCTTCTAATCATTAAATAAAATGACTAACAAGCACTCTCAGATTATAGTGCAGCTGCACTTAAGGTGTATGGGAAACTATATGGCCTTCCAAAATTTCACACATCTTAAAAGGGCTGACTTTTCCCTAAAAGTCCTGCAGGGAGCTATGGCTCTGAACAGATATGTACAAAATGTTCTCTTGACCTGTGGTTTCTCAGATGAATGAATTGTGACATCTATATATGTCATGAAATGGAAAAATATATACTTCTATACAATATATGATCAAGTCAAATGACTCATAGTATGTGCTCTAAAGAAAAGGGGGTTTTAAAAAATCCATTCCAAAGTAACTAAGCAAAGGATCCCCCTTCAAAAGGAAAATCTTATAATTTGTACATGAAAATCTTCTGTCCTTTCTTTCCATGTGTTCACTTTCCTCACCTTACAGAATAGTAAGCTAAAGGTAACTGACCTTTGTAAATCAGAGAGGATATGATCATAAATGCTATTAGCCACTCAAATCATTTTTAACAGAATGTAATGATGTTCCCAGTGATGATAAGGCAAAGAGGCAGTCCCCTCTACTTTAGTTCAGTGGCTTTAACTCCTGTCTCTTTCTAACAAGCTTACCTGTCACAACAAGAACAAGCCTTGAGGTAAAATCTTTTGGCACCAGTCTTAATTTCCTCCTTTCAAATGAGCTGTATTTATGTCATGCTTTGAGCTCAGAAGGCATGGTATTCACTTATTCTCTCGCTTGCTCGCTTTTCATACCCATCGCCCTGCTATATGCACAAATCTTTGCATTAATGTGCCTGCCTCTGAATGTGAGTAAGGATTCCATTAGCATGAATAAGAAGGGGTGGAGAAGAGGAGACAATGCAGTTTATCCATTTAAAATCATTTTAGATTTTTGCTATTAGTTCTGAAGCCAGAGCTTAAAATTTGTCATGCCACAGCAGATGCTCAATCACACCATTAAGCTGCCATGTGGAGATTTTGAGTAATTCTGGGGAGACGCAGCCATAGAAGCCTTTCCACACTCACACCATTGACAACACTTTCTGCCCAAATAACACAATTAAAAAACAAAAACACACCGCAACAAAAAACCTTACATTATGTTATTAGGGTGTTTAATAAAAAGAAAAACTAAGGTCCTCTCCCCCAAGTAGAATTTTTCCCACAAAAGAGAAGTGCCAGTCTATGCAGCACACTGAGGGTCTATTGCTATTGCTGTTGATTTTATATTGAAGTCATTCAGGCATTAGGGTAATGGTTGGCAGTATAAACCTCAAAGTCAAACCTGTGTGATAGCTTCACTATATATATGCTCATTGGATAATTACATAGGCAATTGTAAATGGCTTGTATATGTTTTAACAACATATTGCTAGATATATCTATTACTTGATTTAAATGTATTCTATGCTCAAAGAGACTTTTTCTTTTAAAAAAAAATCATCTAGCTCTCGGGGGGTACATCTACCCTGCAATGCTATTTTGGGATACTGGATGCTATTTTCCGAAATGGCTATCCAGTGTCTTCACAGCAAGCCCATTATTTCAGGCTCGCTATTCCAACGTCCCTGTATGAGGCTAAGGGACATTTCGGAATAGCGCATTATTTTTAAATTTGGTGCTATGTAGTGCCAAATGACAAAATACGCTATTTTGAAATAGAATTGAAATAAGATACGCAATTTGTGTAGCTCAAATTGTGTATCTTATTTAGGGTTATGGTGCAGTGCCGATGCATCCTGGTTATTTCCAATTTGTCAGGATCTGTCAGCTCAGTCTCTGACAGAATGCAATTAAAAATCTGTTTGAGGAACCCTGAACTGCTCTGTACACTCTATCAGTGCACTATACAACATATAAAGGCAGCTATTCAAAACACAGCAGGCCTACATATGCCAATACATATCAGCGCAAATGCATGAGTACACTTGCACATACATCTATTTTATAAGCACATTCACTCTTGGCACATGGTCTTCAGCCTCTGATTTCAAAATATTGCATCTTAAAATTTAAAAGGAATATGGCCTGTTCCTGAAGGTTGTCATACTATCTCGAAAGTTTAGGTCATTTCCTGCTCAAATTATAGAGTGACCAGATATCAAGTGTGAAAAATTGGGATACTTTTGGGAGGGGGCGGGTTGGGGAAGAGGAATATATCTGTGTATATAAGACACAGCCCCTACTATCAGTATGGTCCCTATAATATTGGAACATCTGATCACGTTATTAAATCAGAAGTAATAAACCATGTGGTGGTCCCATTTTAATTCTAGTGATGACACTTGTTCACCCTGCAAATAATACTGTACAGTTTTGCACAGCCCAACATGATTCTCAATCTCAGCTCAAGAGCAGGAAAACTGGAGGCCAGCAATAGCCATGGCTCTGTAGGTCAAGACTCTTCTTTGAAGGCCAACCTGTCTTGAGAGGCTTGCCTGGCACTGGCCTGTAGTTTGCTTTATTCTAGATGATGCTGTCAGTCCATTGATTTAGTAAATAAATTTACTCAACATCTTATTGGGTTTTTTTCTGTTTACCTTTACTGTGATTTAACTGTCCTTGAGTATGATAGTGCCTGCTGACTTCGCTGCATCAAACAGCTATCTGGGATCACTACACCATGTCTTTGACCTTTGCTGTCATTCACAGAAATACAATAGCTCTGGGAATATAACTGCACCTGAAAGTAACCTTACAGGACTAAAACCAATATATTTCCTGAGAGCTTCTTCGAGTTGTTTCTTCACAAGAATGAATATGGTATTTGCTTAGGCTTTATGATGCTATGTTTAATACTTTTATCAGGATTATTTTGCATTTGTTACATTATGCCTTTCATCTTGAAGGATCCCAGAGTGCTCCATGAAATTCAATACATACATTCACAACTGCTGACATATAGTCATCTTTGAGGGGGACCCCTTAAGAATGAGAAAATTGTGACCTGACTCAATGTTGTAAAAAAAAAATCTTTGCTTATGAAAAGTGCCATGGGATTGTTTAGATCCACAGTAGCATCACCAGATCTTCACTGTTTCAAGCCAGGCTTTCAGAAGTGCTCAGTACTTAACATTGAGCCCAGATTTTCAGGAATTCCTTCTATGTTTAGCCACTTAAGGCTATGTCTACACTACAAGCTAGAGGTGTGAGTCTCTTGCTCCTATAGTCCTGTATGCATATATGCACAGCAGAAGCATGACTTAGCTATGCTGAGTGCACACCTGCCAATTTCAGGCAGCACTGGTTCCCATGCTACTGTGATTCTACTGTCATTTATACTCATGCTAGCTCAATGAGAGCTAGCACAAGTATGTTACATGTATTTGAGTGTCTTCTCATTAACCGCTGTAACTAGGTAAGATCATATAAAAAACCTCACAGATTATGAAATGTGTACCAAATAGTATAGGAAGCTTGACTGGAAATAACAGGTTTGATAGAGTTCTTGGGCTCCTTTATCTATTGCTTAGTTAGGATGTGAAAGGAAGGTTTGTCTTTAGAGGATCTAAAAGCTACTGTACTATTAGCTACTGTATGAAGACCTGCTAACGGTACTTCCTGACTAGAAGAGTAGTTGTTGTTGTTATTAATTGCACAGTTAATAATAATTCTGGACTCTGAATAATCCTGGGATAGCATGTGATTTAGTGTTATTGTGTATGGAGACTTGAGATATCATAATTTCTAAAAGGCATTGGACTTACTAGAAAGGTGGGCAGGAAGTTATTGCTAATGGAATCCTTCAGTCTCAGAAGGTTCCAGATGTCAGTTGGGTTGTGTTTGTACTTTGACTTTTTGAAAAAAATATATTATGATGTTATAACTCACTGAGAGATGCCTCTGTCAGTTATCCTGTCAGCAGCCTAAAACCTTGTTTACAGTACTGCTTAAATTTATGTAAGTTACATCACACAAGGGGATAAAAAAGCTGCCTCTCTTGAACAATGTAACTTAATTCTGTGTCTATACCATGGTATTTCAGCAGGAGATGATCTCCCCTCGACATAACTTCTTTCATGGATGTGGATTAATTATGTTGTCAGGATAGTGCTCTTCAGTTAATTTATTGCGGTACTGAAGACAAACCTGAGTCATGTAAGATTGCAGTAACAAAGCTTGCTTAAATCAGTAAAACATATTTGAGTATTTTTACCGTTCAAAATAATTGTTTCCTTTTTTTTTGTTACTCTATCCAAGTTGATCAAATCATCATCTGTCTAAGTGATCAATAAGCTCTTTCTTTGTCTGAGTAGCAGTGTGACTGTCAGGATATATTTTATCTGTCTGGATCATGTGTTGTGATGATTACAAAGCTCACCACCAAGTGTGGGTGTGGATTATAAAAATATAATAGACTCAAATTAATAGTGCTCAATGAAAAAAATCTATCCATGTGCAATGTGTAAAATATTCCAGTACCCTAGTGACCAACAGGATCATGTGGTGTTTGTAGGGAAGAGAGAATGGAGGTAACAGTTAGTGGATTTTGTCAATTTAGTGACAAATTGGGAAATATATGGGAGTTACCTAAAAAGCTGGTCCTGGTGATATTTGCCCTTCATGGTAGCATAATCAAGAACTGATTGGAAATTCTCAATTTTTGATGTGTTAATTGGGATTAGAGGCATTGTGTTGTGTGAAGACAGGGAAGAGTTCATCAGGATGCTAGCAGGGAGATAGTCATCTTGGTGGATTTGGTACATTAAGGGTTAAAGAGCGCAGCAGCTCCTGCAGAAAGGAGTTGAGGATAAGCAGTGTTCCATTAGAGGGTGGGAAGAGGAATCCGGAGCAGGAGAAGTAAGTGAGGACATTGTAGCTAAAAGAAGCAGGATAGGAATGAGAGCAGGGCAGTAACACAGAATTCCCCTTGTTTTTGAGGGACAACACGGAGGAGATAGTATCTTTCATTGGGTCAACTTGTGTTGGTGAGAGTCATGCCTTGGCATGACACGGTTCTCCAAAGCTTGTCTCCCACCAGCACCAGTTGGTCCAATAAAAAAAAATATGACCTCACCCACCTTGTGTTTCTAATATCCAGGGACTGATGTGGCTATACTATACCTTGTTTTTGAAGCAGCCAAAATGGGATGACCAAATCCCATACATAGCACCCAGTGGAGCTCCTTTCAATGTTCTCCTGAACCTTTAAAACAGGAAGATCTAACATCAGAAGGCATATCATTTTCGATTAGGTGGGAAAATGTTTTGCATATTTACTGTCATCAGCTGTCCCTGGTTCACTTTCTTATTTGTATATACAATAAATAGTTTTAAACTCAGATCTATTCTGTGGCAAAAAACATTTTATTCACCAGTGTCTTGAAATTGTTGATCCATCAAATATGCTAATTATATTAGTTTCTTCTTATTCACCTCTCTTGGTAGAATTTTTTGCAATGGAGGCATTATTGGATATATATTTTTGAAGTATCTATTCATACATTTACTTATGGTACACGTATATCAAAGTTGGTGATGATCACTAGTGCATATATATGTCACTTAGAGTCAATGAAGTGCTCCATCAACACTAATATGTCGGATAGAAAGTCATTGAAGCATTAGAAGACAAAGTTTTATTTAAAACACTTCTTAGAAATATTCCCATATTCAATGCTTACTTCTACTTTTGTGCAAGTGTGCAAAATGCTGTTTGTGTAATAGCTTTTAAGCAGCTTGTCTTTATATAGGATCGATTGCTTGGAACATGTAAAGCATCATTTACAGGCAAAAGTAAAATTGTGACCAGGATCATATAATGTGATCCTCACAATACTTAAAAATGGAAACACAAGTGTTTACATGAGCAATGGAAGCACAGTTTTGGTTACATAGTCTTTGCTTTACTATCCCATATTTTTTTATTGGTATGCATTGCAAAGGACTCGGCTCACCCATCAGATAGATTATACAGATGGATGCGCTTTAAAATAGATCTCCAATCTCTGGCAAACATCCAGTAGAAGCAAATTCCAGAAAGAATGGGCTTCTACTGGAAACATCCCAATTCTACTAATAAACCCGGAGTTTATTATAAGAAAAGATTATAAATATTCAGTGGGAAAGAAAAAAGAAATTAGTTTAAATGAGTTCCCAAGGTTTATTGTTTTTCATGTACAGTGGTGCCGTTTTATTGACACTGGCATCCTATATTATTATGGGTTTTTAAAGCAGTAAAGTAGTGGGTTTATTTTGTGTTTTCTGTCTAGCATTGGCTGGTTAGCAAAATCATCTGTTTTGGTGCGCAATTAATGCTGCTTAACCGGTCTTGTTGCTAGTTAAGAGGGTGAGAGAGATTAAGTGGTGTTATGGGATGCTGTTTTGCTCTGTGAAGAATTATACCTTGTAATAGCATGGTATTTACTCTGTAATGGATTATACTGGATATAAGCATCAGTTCCAGGAGTCAATACCTGGATCAGCCTGGTTCAGAAATAAGAGATTTTTTAATTTTTTAGGTTTTTATTCATTTTAACAGGGCTCAGATATTAACACAAAAATAAACAAGCATAGGTAGTTTCTCTGACCTCATTTTTCCCAGCTAGTTTTTTGTTAGTGATTTGCTGTTACTGTTGCATTGTGTACCATGATGTGCTATAAATTATGACCTGTTACCATCAATCTTTCATCTTGCTCTTCTGAACAGGAGCTATTTCAAATCAAAGACCAGGCTAAACTATATTCCATCATTATTGATCAAACACAAATTAGGACAATGAAATATTTGACAGTATTTTTCGTGTTTGCTCCACTGCGTACAAATATACATATTTTCTCCAAAAATGTGAATGCCTTCTGTATTTAAGAATATGTAGAAAATACATTTTACTATCCCATCTTAATTTATTTCTTACTGCAGTATGTTGCATGATTGATTTAATAAGACTTCTTCAAGAAATCCTGAGAAGTCAAAAATTCAGTAATACTATATCATGTATATATTATTCATCTACATATTAATGTATTTAAATGAATTGAATACTGGTGAAAGATGCTGGTATTCATTGCCAATCCAGAAGACGTAATCCCTCTGTTTCTATAGATGATGATGATAATGTACATTCACAGAAGCTGCACAAGCTTTCCCAACAAAGTGCCTCAGTCATATTTTGGAAAATTGTCTTTAGCTAGTCATGGGTGACTATTCAGATGTATAGTCATTGAACTCCTAAGTACAAATATCATATGTAACTAACTTCACACGTGTCTGGGAAAGTATTCCATAGATCCTCTCCTGTATTTACACACCATTATATCCAGTTTTCCCTTGTCTACTGGGATTGAGGGTATTCAAGTCTTTGGATTCATTCTCCTTTCTGATATGAGTGTCAACAAACCTTACAGTTATGGTGGTGTTTTTTGTGGTGTAAACACTTGCTACCTCGGAACTAAATTAAGAATGCCACTTCAAACTGGCTACTAAGCAGCTGAGAGATGGTAACTATATTTGGTCAGAGCTCTATTTGCTTTCACTCTGATTTTTATATCAGGGTCACCGCCATGCAATAAGACCTATTTGTTGACTTTTCAGTGTGATTTATGTTGATTCACTAAGGAAAAGAAATGAAATGAGCTGCACACAAAAGACCAATTTGATTAGTGAAAGAAAAGAAGCTAGAGGTTTTTCTATAATCTGAAGCAAGCCAATCAGATTCATTTCTAGTTGCCAACAAAGAATCCTGGTTCTTGAAGGTAACAGACCTTGACAAACATTGCAGTGCATCCCTTACAATTGCATATTATATCTCCAATCCTGCAGGAATCTCCCTTTTCTGAGTCAGTTACAGGACTGTGACCATATAGTGTAGCTAATAATACAGCTTATCTGCTGACATAGTCTGCAGACTGTACTTCCATTAAATAGGAAGGGAGAAATATGCAAAATACAGTAATGGGATATTATTCCTGCAGTTCCACCAGTGTGATCTGCATGCTTCAGTACACTAAATGTGGGGAAGGCTATTGCAGTAGAGAGACAGCACAGGTACGTGAGAAAAATGAATTTCCAGAGATGCCATCATTGTTAGAACTGTGCAAAAAAGCTCTCCCTGCTATTGGAAAAAGTAGAAAAATACATTTCAGGAGCAAGTTATAAACATCAACATTTGAAAAATGAAAGACGTATGTTATGCTTATACTGTTGACTGGTTTCGGTGGAAATTTAAATTTGTCACATTACCTTAAAATTATTTAAAAATCAAAAAACTTAGTGTAATCTAGGAGTGAAAAACTGCTATTGTAGCATAGTCATAAATATTAACATGCATCCACTTGTGGGTGCTCATTAGTCTATCACAAATGGGCTCAGAGTTTCATTACCTTAAATATAAATAAAACATCTTGAAAAGATAAAGCTGTCACTTGGAAAGAGTTATGGTTCTGCAGGACACAACAGAGGCTTCTTGGATCTCTCTGGAACAACAGAATCCCAGCTAGAATTAAGAGCAAGTCCTCACATCCACCTCTAGCAGAGTTCTGCATCTCAGAAGAGGAAATCCAAAATGGCAATATAGAGAACTTCATCATTTCAGAGGATATATTTTCTGTCTGGAAAAATGTTCAGATACCAAGAGGAACAGTAGTCTTTCAATTAAGGCTCTGAACTAAGATATATGGGTTTGTTTCCTGTGTGACCTGAACAAATCATTTGATCTCTTTGGGTCTCCATTTCCCATTCGTAAAATGGAAATTTTAATATCTTCTTTCTCCTCTCCTTCTGTCTTGTGTATTTGACCTGAAAAACAGCAGGTACTTCCTCTTATTAGATCCATGTCTTTACCACTCCGCTATGAAGATGCTCTTCCATCAATGTAATTGCTCTGCCTCAAAGAGAGGCAGAAGGTATGTCAGCAAAACCATCCTCTGCTGATATAATGTGATGTAGACAGTGTGTTAAGTTGTAACTTATGACACTACAGGTTTGTTTTTTTCATCCCTGTGAGTGATGTAAGATATATTGGCGTAAGCAATAATATAAACAAGTCCTATGTGTTTGATACCACCAAAGCCAATTGGTATTGATGGCTCTTCTCTGTCAGGAGGAAAATAATCATTTCTGTAGAAGAGCAGCTCTTCACACTGGATGATGTGCACATTACACCTGCTCAAACATCATATTACGATATGAAATTGAGATATTGTAAGATTAGTGCACCCAGTACAATTAGATACTAGTTTTGGCCAAAGTCTAACTGTGCTACTTTCATAAAAATAATCAATACTAATAACCAACATGATAGGCACTTTACAACTGCCAAACCCAGGCAAGGAATAAAATTAATGGGGACTGCACATTTAAAATCATATGAAGTTGTTATATACACCAAGAAAAAACATGTTTTGTACATAATGTTCTTTGCAGTAAATAATCAGTTTTTATGCTGGCAAACCTGAAGATTTCTTGTATATCTACTCATAATTCTACAAAAAAGCTAGAAATGGAGGGCGCTGACAGATGTGTGGGGAAATTAAATTATAGGGCTGATAAACTACGAAATAAATGGAGCTGTATCAGGAAAGAATTTGTTCCATTGTTTTTCACCTTATAATTGCTATATCTCTGTTAGATATGTTGAATAGGACTCCATGATGCTTACCACAAAACATGGAAATGAAGCAGCTTATCCATTTGAAATCGCACCCATTTCCTTGGGTAAATGACAGAATCATTATGAACGTCTACCTGTTTTGTATGTTGCCCTTTGTATATTCCTTGTACTTCACATAATTATTCTTTGTCTCTGAATCTTTCACTGATTTATAGGACCTTTCTTCTGCTTTCATTGACCTTTTCTCACCTTTAGGGCTTGTCCCAACTCCTGTCACCAGTTGAAAGTCTGCTCTCATATTAAACATTTCCCACTTGCCTCCTGTTGATTTTCACAGCTCATCATTTATTGACCTTTTCTAGATTCAGGACATTTATGTACTGTAACCTTTTCCTACTGATTCACACACCCCACCTTTTGAGTTTCCTTACCCTACCACAATACTCTACATCTTATCAACATTGTCTTATATCTTCATCTGTTTATTCCTATCATTGCAACAGCTGCCGGTCATCTGAAAAAGTGGGTTTTGCCTACAAAAACTCATGATACCATCTATATGTTTTGTTAGTCTTTAAGGTGCTACTAGACTGTTTATTGTTTTTTAGGTTTTCCTGTTACAGACTAACTCAGCTACCCCTCTGAAGCATTGCAACAACTGTCACTGTATTTGTTGTCATAGCTATTAGAGCACAGGAATTATTTCTTATTCTCTTGTTATATAGTATCATAGAGAGGCATGACACTTGAATACAAAGCTGTCCCTGCCCCAAAATTTTTATTATCTGTTGTGAAACTTCCAAAAGTGATGCAAGATCATGAGAATCAACCTTAGGGAAAACTGTTAAAAACAAGGGCACAAAACCCTAATTGGTTGTGAATTCTAAACTTAGATTTCACCAACTAGCTGCACCAAGTGCAAACTCCTTACGCAGTTTATCACCCTTAACATAGAGCAAAATACAGTCCCCTTAGGTTCTCTGGACTTAGATGGCCCATTTCACCAGGTTATTCCTAGTCCCAAAAGTCACTTACCCCAGGTCACTTGAGGGTTTACACCAAAGACAACATTTATATCCAATCCTACTGTAAATTATATGAAGATTTATTAAGTAGAAAAAGGAAAGTGGAGCATTAGTTACTATGCTGAAATGAACATAGACACATGACTGCGTTACTGTCTTAGGTTTTGAAGGGTAATATAGGCTCTTATAATGAACAAGCTGTATTAACCCAAACTAAGCAACCTAGCATCTCTTGCTTATGCCTAGAAACACCATACCCCTCCCAGAAACAAAGCAGCATAGTGATCCTTAGTTTCTTTGGTTTGGACTTTTAGCCCCCTACTACCATGTGATCTGTGCTGCAAGCACATTTGATGGGAGGAGTCCACTTGCATAACTCATCTTCACTAAAGGAGAACAGAGCAACAATAAGAGTCTTTATTCCTTTTTGACACTGGTTTTTCAATACAGCTGTAGGGAGTTTCCAGTTGTAAGAGCCAATCATAGCCCACTGATATTGATGGGTCTCCTTTTTTCAGAAGGGGCATAACAATTTCTGTAGGATAGCAGCCCTTCCCACTAATTACTGTCCTCTTCTGTATCGCAAGCCCCATGGTCAGAGGAACTCTATACATGGTGGGAATTCTATACATGCTCCATGATCATATTACAATATGGAAAAGAAATATTGCAAGATCAATGCACACTGCAAATCACAAACATTCAATAGAATCTAAACTTTCTTGTTTTAATACCTACTTTGTCAATATTAACCCACAAGTACACCAGATTCCAGTTGTGTCTGCTAGTGTCCATTTGAGAAATGGGGACATTGGCATGAGCTGACCTTCCAGTGTCATACATATCATGCCTTTTTTCACGGAGAGAGAATATTGAGGGAGCCTAGTTAGCACATGTTGATGGCTTGATTGGGCAAAATATGTGGCTCCCTCAGGGAAGTTATATACAGATGCCCTTGATACCCTGAGGAGGGTATACCTTCCAGGCCTGCCTATGGGGGGGGGAGGAGAAAAAGAGGGAGCAATTACCCCAGGGCCCTACAATTCAGATGGGGCTCTAGGGATCCAGAGCCCCTGGCCCCTTAAATCACCTCCAGAGAATCCTGTATGCAGAGCAATATTAAGGGCATGCCATGCTCTGGGCAGCACTGAGGGCCGCCCCTTCAGGGAGTGTGGAGCTGGTCCCCTACCCCACTTTGCCTAGGGGCCTGTGGAGGCTGTTAGCTACACTGATGCCCAAAGAACAAAATACTTTATCAGAATTACCTTTATTTCTGATTAGAAATACAAGGTGGGTGACGTGATATCTTTTATTGTCACAACTTTTGTTGATTAGAGAGCTGGGCTTTTTGTTAAACTTTATTTCAGATTGACACTATAGCCGCACGAGAAAAAAGATATAGTAAATGTCTGAGAGATAGCACAGTGTTTGTGTGTCCTCTGACAATCTCATTAAACTGGACACAAAATGGCTGCCACACTTCACAAACAGCAGTCTTTAGAGAGTCAAAGAGAAAAATGCACAGAAATCGAATAGCTTCGTTACACAGCTAAATATTCTGCAACAGTAAATGCTCATTCTTTCCCACCCATAGCACTTATATTTTTTTCCAGGAGGAGCCATCGCTTTTCTATCACCCTTGCCCTGGCAATAGTGGATGGCATCTGACTGTCTTGTGCCCTCAGAGACAGAGTAAGGGCACTAGCTGACTTCATCTCTCAGTCCAGCTGTTTCTCTGGTTAACTGTTTAAAGTCCATCTCTCTTCTGAGCTGCCTTGTTGGTAACATCCCAGAATCCACATATGCCTCTTTGAAGCACATAGAGATATGTAAAAAAAAAAAAAAAAAAAAAAAACAACAGCAGGTCCCAGTAAGAGATGACACTAAACATACTGAACCTTCAAAAGAAGGCTTACCAGTAGTGGGAAGTAGGAATCATAGACCTGGATGAGAAGTAAGAAGAGGCAAACATAGCTCCTGCTTCCATGTTCACAGTGGGCAGTCTGGCTGTAAAATCAATGTGGTTGTGCTATGCAGGAAAAGTAAGAACAATATTTGGAGAAAGCACGTCCTGTAGCATCAAGCTCAGTGTCAGGTGACCTTTCCACATTTTGGAGTGCAGAAGTGGTTTAGAAGCAAAATGAGGCTGGTTCAGGGAGAGGCTCATGGATATACCACTTATAAGAGTCTCTGACATTCTCCCATCTCCTTGTGGAACAGAAGAGTGTAGAAAATCAGAGGCTATTTAATTGCCAATACATTTATCCCCCCCGTTAAAATACTTTTAGGTAATTCTGTAGCCTGTGCCTTCCTCTCCCCCTCCCCCCCCCCCCCCCCCACACACACACACACATACACTTCCAACTCAGGCTCAATATTGACTAATACTATTAAATGACACAATCTCAGGCTAAGCAACTACAATGGAAAGTCAAAATACAAGAGCAATGGAATTAGAGGAGTAAAATGTGAGGGTAATAATTGATCATGTTCTTATCTGTTTCTTTAGCAGGAGGCAGAATTGATAATCGAGAATGAATGGCATTTTCATAGCTCTTTCTGCCATCACAATTAATCATGTTGCCTCAGGCACTAAAGACCCTGCCATGAATTTGGAATGTTTTTATTTGTTCCTCTTAGCTCATTCAGCTCAGTTTATTTCATGGGTTAAGTGAAGACTGTTCATAAGCTAATTTCTGACTAATTACATATTTTTAAAAAATTAATATGATTTTAATTAAACCTCACATTAGTGAAATGCCTGCCTAAGCATTTTTATTTCTTTAATTAAATTAACACTGTCATATTGGTTGGAACTCTTAAACTCACAATACATTTTTAATTAGAAACACCGAGGAATTAATCTAATTATAAATGTCACCATTTATTTTAAGACAGACTTGAAAGTTTCAAAAATGAGTAGTAATTCTGGTTTCCCCATTTTTTGAGTGCTCAACTTGAATACCTTAGAAGGTCCAATTTTCAAGCTGGTTCTCTTCACTTTTTTTAGGGAGCACTATTTTGAAAAATGGATCCTTGGTATTCCAAGTTGAAACTTCAAACACAGGGGTACCCAAATTCTTTGATCACTTTTGAAACCCTTAGCTTAAACATCTTGCCTAGGAAAAGACAAATGTTTATCAATCCCACTCACCTTGACCTAAAAATGACAAGTGCTGGCTGTCTCAAAGAAAGGAATATAAATCCATGGTACACCATAATTTACCTCCGTTGGTTTATCCTGACTAACAGAACTGCAAATGCTGCTGTTAGTCATACAGTATGTATCAGTTCCTCTTTGGAGTCTTAGTATTTTCTTAATTTAAATTCGCCTTTCCTATCTGCAACCTATGCACCGTGTACTTTCCAGGGAGTATCATCTGACATCTAAATAAAACCTTTTTAAAAGCTCTTGCTTTCTAATAGACTGCATTTTCTCAGAGCAGCCAGGGCTGGCGATAGACTTCGCTGGACCCAGCACAATGGTGGAGGGAGGGGGCTCACAAGGCCTCAGGCAGAAGGGGCAGGGCTAGGGAGTAGCCTCGCTTAGCTAGGCCTCAGTGCCACCTGGGTCTCTGATAGTGATTTAAAGGGCCCAGGACCCCAACTATTGCTCCTCTGATATTCAGAGGTACTGATCATGTAGGAGTCATTTGGGTTTATGGGGGGTATTCTTCAGCTCTCTTGCCCCATGGGTGATAGGTGAACCTCGGGCAGGGAAAATCAAGCCCACAGCCCCTCCTCTGCTTCCCAGGACCCTGTGGGAACCAAGCAGGGCCTCACTCCAACAGGTGGGGGGGGTGGAAGGGAGGGTGATGCACGGCTCCAGCATTTACTGGCCGTGGGCAAGAGGGAGGGATGGAAGGTAGGCGCTGAGTGACTGCAGACTTCCCCAGCCCAACTAGAGCCCCAAACGGCAAGAGCAGGCGGTGCATGGCACGGGCTTTCCCTTGCACCAGTGGTAGCACAGGAAGAGAGAATGGAAGGCAAGCCCCCGTCCCAAGAGGGCACATGGCAAGTGGCATCCTTGGCCTCAGATGGTGCCCAGTCCCCAGCCTTCCCCAGACCCAGACCCTAGCATGGCCCCAACCTCAACAGGGCTGAAGCCTGGACAGCCCCGAAATACTGGGGGAGACACTCTGAAGGAAGGTGCGGGCTGGGAGTCAGAGAGTGATCAGAGCCAACTGAGTGTGAGCAGGGCTTTGCCTTCCCCTGCCTCTTATACTCACTGCCCATGCCCTAAATCTTCAAATAATTATAAAAAGATGGAGAAGTGCTATTAAAATCAGTGGCAACAGTGTGTAATGTGAGAAGTATTTAAGCGTTCTGCACTATCCTCAGAAAAGGTGCCATGCCCCTTAACCTAATAAAAGCATAAATCTAGTAATTAGATAGCTGTTCAGATAGCTAAGTAAAAATAGTACCTATAATCTACTTCATTTGCTTTTCTTGTGCCTTTCTCATTAGGATCTCATTTATAGTTAGGTTTAAAAACATTGAGGGAAAGTCAAACTCTTGTTTTTTAAGTACAGTGACTGAATATTGTGTTGTATGTCTATTTAACTTTACAAAATATTGTAACCATGACTGGAGACAAGCGCCATTTGTAAATGGCAACTTTTAAGTCCATACATTTTTTTTTTTATGTTGTCATTAGCTTTCTCAACAGTAGTCCTATAGTGGATGAATGTTTGCATCCATACAAACAAATTCAGACAAAAGCATGTATCTTGGAACATATGAGTATGTCCAGGTAATTTTCATAATTGGTCTACTACATCCAGGCTACTAAATGTCACCTTAGGTGTCTGTCTTATACATGCAGCTGGAGCTTCTAGTGTTGATCCTATAGTTAAGACCAATTGGTGAGCTAATGCTATGACATTCCAAGATGAAATACCTTCCAGGGTTGCTATTTTGTGGAATGTTAATCCTCCCTTCTTACATAAAGGTCTGATCTGAATGTTCCCACTGACTTCAGTGGGTTTTGAATCAGTGGGAAGTAAAGTATTCTGTAGATAAATGTGGACACATGCAATTATGGTACTGTATATTGAATCCCCAGTTTAATATGATATATGACTGTACATATCAAATATGAAAGCAGATGGATATTTTGTTGTTCATTTATTTACTGGGCTAATAGAAACATTTGCTACTGCTCTGGAAAATTAGTTTTAAAATGGTGTTTACTGTGCCACAGTTTGCCAACAATTAATCTAATGGAGCCAGTGAACAGACCTACATGTTAATAACTCCAGTATGTCCTGTCTGTCTTAGTCCGTAGTCTGATCAACTAAAAATCTGTAAATTGGTAGCCATTATTTTTAGAGAATAAAGAAGTATAAACAAATCTGATGTCCTCATACATAGCTTTATATTGTATTATGTTACATCAGATTATACCGTCAGTCTTCAGGTCAGTGTTTGTCTGTTCAACTATCTGGACCATTCTGTAATAATACAGATAACTTGAACTTTAACCAAAATCTGAAAATAGTTGTGATAATTTATGTCAGAGTGACTTGCTCCAGGTTGCAGACCAAATCCATGGCAGAAGTAGCAAAAAAAAGTCCAATCAATTGTGCATAACGAATGCCAATCAACACTTGAAACATGATTAATATATCTGTGTTTTTGAAGTTATTTTAGTTTCATTGGATTTTCAAATTCACTTTTTACCCAAAATAGTTGATATTTTAAATCAAAATGGTTAACATTTTTCATTTACAGTAAAATCTCAAAGTTATGCACACCTCCAGAATTGAGGCTGGTCACAACTCTGATATGTTCATAACTCTGAATAAACAGAGTACAGGTTGACACTCCGTAATCTGGACTTCCCTAGTTCGGCAACACCCTTGTTTTGGCATTGTCAGGATCAGGATCATTGCCAGTCTAGGGCAGGCAGAGCACGGAGTCCCAATCTGCAGCAGGGTGCTGGGGACAGCCTTTGGCACAGTGCGGCTGTCAGGCGGAGTGTGGAGGTCCAGGTGTGGGGCTGCTGGGAAGAGGCCCTAGCAGCAGCAGGGCTGTCGGGCAGAGCATGGAGTCCCCTTTCCCAGCAGAAGCAGAGCCATGGGACAAAAGCGGAGCCCTGGGTGGCTACAGCTGCATGAGGGTGGGAAGAAAGTGGAGCCCCCTGATGGGGAGAGCAGTGGGGAGGACAGGAGGAAAAGTAGGGACCTTGGTGCATTGATCACCCCTGGCCTGGCAAATTCCCTGGTCCAGGACCAGTCAGGTCCCGAGGGTTTTGAATCAGGGAGGTTCAACTTGTAGTTATTTTGAAAGTTTACAGCCGAACATTGGTTTAATATAGCATTGAAACTTTAATGTGCAGAAGAGAAATACTGCGTTTCCTTTATTTTAGTAATTTACATTTAACATGGTACTGCACTGTATGGAGGGGGGGAGTTGTGGGGTTGGGTTTTTTTTTTCTGTTTTGTTTTTGTCTCCACTGCTTCCAAATAAGGTGTGTGGTTGATTGTTCAGTTCATAACTCTGGTGTTCATTACTCTGAGCTTCGACTGTGCCAAATGAAACAAAAAAAATATTTTGCAGGAAATAAAATTATAGATAGTGTCAGTAATTTTGAGTAAAAAGTACCTTCCTCTGCTGCCTGGGGCACAGATCACTTGCAGGTTTACACTAGTGTAAATGCTGGATCCAAGTTGCAAAGTAGTCTTAAAATCTTGATTTCAGGAATTCAGTAACTCAGCCAGAGGTTGAGCGTCTCTCACAGGGGTGGGTTGGTAGGTGGGTGAGGGTTCTGTGACCTGCAACATGCAGGAGGTCAAACTAGATTATCATGATAGTCTTTTCTGATCTTAAAGTCTATTTTGAAAGGCTATTTTTCAAATGAATTATTTTTTCATTTGAAAAACTTTGTATGCTTCTGGTTTTAACATTTAATCCTTACAAGATGCTGGGATAGGATGACTCAATAATTGTCCTGTTCTCCTCATCTTGCATTGGCCATTGTCAGAAAACAAGGTATTAGGCTAGGTGGACTATTAGTTTGACCCAATGTATGTATTCTTATGTGCGTCTCCGCTTTTCTCTTTGCAATTTATTCTGTTCATGCACATAAAAACTATGTTTATACCCACTGTAAAGAGTTCCATGACAGTGGTTATGTGTCTCCTGACACAAATCTGCAAAGTAGTGTAGCTAAATGACAAAGTAGATTCAGCTGTTAGTTGAATAAAACTGTTAATTGCCTAGATCTGCTGTGCACAAAAGGTGTACTCTTAAGAATTTCATCACCTTGTATTATAGTACAGAATACTTATGCCTTAGTACATAAGAAGGTAATTGTTTGATTTTGAGTTCATAAGCATTCACTGAAAGTGCATAAGCATTCACTGCAGGTTTTGAGAGAAACTTCTTGGCAAAATGAGATTTTTCTGCAGACCCCCACATTTTTTCTTGATGACACCTAAGCTGCGTTCATTCATCAGGTTAGTTTAGCTTCTTTCTCTTTGGGCTGTTTATTAAAAAATATAAGAAACCAGCAAACAGATTTAACTGTAACCCAGAGCCTGAATGTACAAGAGTCATTGGTTTTGCACAAACTGTAGCATAGCATTCAGTGTACCTCCATTTGTGCCAGTGTAAACCAAGATGGAGAGGAGGAAGTTTCATTGTAAATGCCTGGAAGTCTGAAAAGTAGCCAGTCTACAATGGACCAGGGCAATGGGGAAGGGGACAGACGGAATACAGGATTATGGTAAAGGCTCTGCAGGGCATTGTACTGTGGTCAGTGCTAGCTGGTGTATGTGTAAGCACAGCAGTTAGAAATGTGCTGACTGAATGGACGCTTGGCAGTCTCTGTGGGCTAGGTTACTACAGAGTTCCCAGCAGAAGTAAAGCTGCCCTTTCCTAGCGTATTTCCTGAGGTAGACCAACAGTGGGAAAAACACCAGCTTTCATCTCTGCCCTTAAGAATCAATGCCACACCTCAAGCTATAGCTGATTTCTCTGGTACAAGTTACATCTCCCTGTTCTAGCTAGGGTTAATGTAGCCTACAATGCGCTACATTTCATAATTCATGGACTCTGATTTCTAGCCTAACCACTTGCCATTTGAGGAAAACAATACAGCGCACAAGTAATTAGGGTTACCTTACTGTTTCCTAATAATGCAGAGAGCTGAGCAAGAAGACTCTGCTGTACACTATCCATGGAATGGACTCACCTCCTTGAGTGATCGTGTGTATTAAGCCCAGTGGAATCGGGGAGCTATGTCCCACCGAGTATTTCCAGAGACCATTTTACTTTTAGAAGGGTCAGACCTCCATGGGGCTGAGTAGAGCTGGCTTGAAAACCATTCCATTAGAAAAAAGAAGTCTTGGCTTTGATGGATTGAAGAACAAAATCAAAACCTCTCACATTTTTTCTGAAAAAAAAAATGAATGAGACAGATACCACACAGCTAATAAACCATCAGTTAGGGTGATCATCTGATATGTAGGGAACCCAAGTTCAAGTCTCTGTATCCTCATTTGTTTTGGTTTGAATGCAATGACTTTTTTTTAACAGGAAAAAAAATTTTTGCCCAATTTTTTGGGCAGAGCTCTAGTGCTGAATGCCTTCAACTCCTATTGACTTCAAAGGGGGATAAGCCTGCTCAGCACTTTAGAGGATGAGGCTTATTATTCTCCTCCCCTTCCCCCCATTTTAGCAGCTGCGTGCATAGAAAATCCTTAGCCAGGGATTTAATATTTATTGGAAGGCTACCATAAAAAACGTCCTCATATTGGCATAATACAACACATTATGCTTCCTGGTTCCTTCCAATTGGAAGACACCACCTCCATGCTAGACTTCACCATTGAGAGCTGTCATACCATTGCATGGGCTAGTTTCATTGCTTGTTGCTTTTTAGGTTGATAGGAGAAGCTTTTGATTGTTTCAGCTCTGGCTAGTGATTATGCTTTGCTTTGTTAAAATAAGCAGCTTAACTCTTGAATCTTAATCAAACCCTGTTCATTGTTTTCTTGTTGTGGTCCCTGTTGATTTTTTTTCCTCCTCTGAAACCAACAAAGAGATAGTGTTTTGTTTCAGTTTGTGAAACTCATCATTTTTTCCAGACTTTCCATTTCACGCTATTTGAATTTTATTAAGATCTCTTTACACAGAAGCTGAATGCCAGCTATATGATGCCCTAAGGGAATGAAAATGCTGTTGCTGTAATGTCTCAAACCTCTTGAGACATTTCATTTGTACCAAAAGCTCCTTGGAGTCTTGTGACTAAATACATAAAATATTTTCTATGTTTATAGAAAGACCTTAGTCTGCAGTGGAATTTAATATAAATCTTTTTGTTTTTGCTTCAAATTGGCCTGTTGAATTAATGCCAAGTTTGCTAGTAACCCTCTTCTGCTCCTTATATAAACAGATTGAATCTGGTTGGTTGGTTTTTGCCTCACAAATGGCAATAAATACAGTATATTAAAGTGAGTGTAGACTTTAGAGTGGATATTTTTTTATTTTCTTTTTTCCTTTCAACTTCACATCTTTATTGTCTGTTAGCAAATATTTGCACCAAAAATCTTTCTGCCAGCCTCCCTACCCCATCCCATTAAATAATTTTTAGAGATTGATCTGGACTGGTGTTATGAACCTTCCTGGAAAAACTCCTGAACTAGGTCTAGTGCTCACCTGATGTGTTATGTAAACAGTCTTGATGTCATCAAAGGGGCCAGCTAAACACCCTCCTCATAAATATTTAATACAATGATTCAATACAGAAATAATACTGTGGACTGGAAAGAGGTGTTACTAATGTTGAAGCTGGTCAAAAATATTCAAAATTTGCAATGAATTTTGCATCAAAATTTTGGTAAGAGATAAAAATATATTAAAGTTTCAGTCTATTTTTATGGCCAACTTTAATGCATATGCTTAGTCTGGCAAGTGGATTTATTCATGGGTGTTTATTAAAATGGGATATTTAAGATCATATAGAATTAGAATTTTTTATTAATGTAGAAGCAACTTTTGTTTTTAATAAGAAAAATTAATCAGTAAAACTGTAGGAACTTTTTAAAGGCCAGGATTTTGAAAAGTGACTAGTGATTTGGAATGCCTTGATTTTTCGTTGCTAGACATGAAGCACTGAAGATTCAGAATGTGGGTGCTATGCCCTTTGTGAAAAATTAGATGCATTTAACATTATTTCAGGTGGTTCATCAAAATACAGACACACCCAAAATCAATAGTGACTTTTCAAATTCTTTGCCTTGGACATTTAACAGAAGTTATTGAGCTGTTGATTTTATTTTTATTTTTATTTTTTTACTAATGTCCTAGAAAATCAAACATTTTCCTATCATAAATGGTACCAAAACAATTGATTTATTAATACTGGATCAAACTAAGGAACAGATTTCAGCTTAGTCTCTACAATAGCACATGCATTTTTGAATCACCACACCACTTCCTCACATTATCCAACAAATTCCATTTACATGCATAAATGTAGATTTTATCGGTGCACATGCAGCATTGCAAGGGCAAAGTTACAGGCTTCTTTGAAAACTGAGATCATAAATGTCTTCTTCAGATTGTTCTTCCTTTTGAATATTCAATATTAATTTCTACCACATCTTTGAATGTTTATTCACATTTATAAATCTTTCCCAGGTCAGCTATTCATCTTATCTACCTCTCCTCTTCCTCCATCTATTGTCCTGGGGAAATGCAGGATGATCCAGAGTGTGATGATATGGCACTTACCTTCAAAAATGAAGAAAATATTATTTTATTATGATTTGTGTTATTTTAATTTAATTGTATAATACCCCTAATATTCATAATGTAGAATATATTCTTATTGAATGGCTTCTGTAAACGTCAAACTAGTTGTTAAAGCTGTTTTGTGCAAATGAACTCCAATAATATGAATATTATCTCTTTATTCCTTTAATGCTATCTCTCAATACAAGCTCTTTCCAATGATAGACCACAATGGCATTTTTGAAGCGTCCATGCTCTGTTAATGGACTCATAATGTACCTTGTACGTTTGGCATTACTGAAGTGATAAGGTATTTACATTTAATTGCCTAATCACCAGTATAGATTTCTGAAACAATGTCATAAATAGTTGACTGCATTACTAAAGGTTTCTTATTTATTATAAAGGCACCTTTCTTTTGGTTCAGATTATGTTGCTGTATGTTTAAAGTCTACCTTCACAAAGTTCTGTGCACACGTGTCTTATAGTACATTACTGCACTGGTAGAAGTAACCATGCAGAGGTTCAAAATGCCACCAGTTTAGCTATGAAAGTTGAGAAGGCATTTCCAACATCAGGGCATGCACATGAATTATAGAGGTCAGCACATTATTTTTTTGCTGCTATGAAACAAGTACTCACTTTTTTTTTCATTCCTGCCACTCCTTAAATTTTATCCCAGGATGTGTGACACAGGAGAGGGACTGTTCACCTTTCAGACGAGGGAAGGAGAGATGATCTATCAGAAAGTCCATTCTGCAACACTGGCGATAGCTGAGCAACATGAAAGGCTTATGATGGAGATGGAGCAAAAGGCACGGGTAAGATCTTACCTTCAGTATTTTAAAAACTTCCATTGGTGAAGTAAGGGATTATGATAATCATAGAGCCCAACTCCACTTAAAAATGTCACAACTAAGGGTTTGTTTAAAAACAACAACAACCGCTTCCAACAACTTTGATTATCTTTTTAAAGATGATAATATATAAAATAAATCATCTATCAGGCAAATTCAGAGAGTGCCTGGAAAAAAAATAAAGTGAAGATAAGTTTCAGCTATATCCTGGAATTTTACATAATCTTACATTCTCCTTTGTATGTATGACAAAGCATTTGGCATATCCTGGAATATGGAGATCTGGGTAAGCGATAGAGAAGGGAGTTGCAAAACTCACAGTGAAAAGTGATGGATGAGGATTTAAAGCATAAATATGAATAGAAAATATTATAGAACTGGAGACAGGAAGATTTACTGACCTAGATGGGAAAGAGTTCAAACTCAAGGTATAAATGAAGTTGGAAACGAGCAGAACGTCCAAGCTGACAAGAGCAATTGAGGAAATGGTACGATGTTTAGTAATGTTCCTCTTGTCCTAAACACACAGTGCTCTACAAAATATCTGAATTCTCATCTCTCATAGTGTTGCCTTCTGTCTAATTTCCAGTATTTGGACCCCTGAGGCCATGTCTTCTGCCCCACCTCTTCCCTCCTATTTCTCATTGGCTCATCTCCACTTCCCTTCCCCTTACCCAGCTAGACTTCCTCTGCTCTGGGGCTGGAAAGGGAGCGGCTGCAGCCTGACATGAAATTCTGCATGGAGATAAAAGACAACCCTAGTTCTCCAGGGGTGGGGCTGGGTTAATGACCCAGCACCTTCTCCCCTCTCCCTGGTTTTCTCTTTAAACAGGTTTTTGGTGTACAGGCAGTACTTCTGACCACACACTAACAGGTTACCTCTTTTACTGGGCTTTCTAAATGAAAACCATGCACCTAACAACCCTAAATGCAGTGGTCCCCAAACTTTAGAGGGCTTCACTCCCCTGTCCCTCTCTCTCTTCAGAGCTGGGTGCAGCTGTGGGGTGGGATGCGACGGGGTAAGGTGGCATTTTCTGTGGCTGAGAGCAGAGACAGGGACTGACCTGTGGGCAGGGCAGAGCTGCAGTCAGGCTGTGGTAGGAGCTGGCAGCCAGACCCACATCCAGGTGTGGAGCCATACTGAGGCTGGGGCTGAGGCCCAAGCATAGGACCAGGAGCCAGGATTTCTTGGAGAAGGGTAGTGTTCCTGACCTACCCTCCATGGGGGCTGACCTGGACCCACAATATCCCCTGCAGTTCCATCTCTTCCCTTGCCCCACAATTTGGCATCTGAACACAGAATCTAAAAAACAGACTGTCTGGGTAAAATGCAGATGGGTGGCAACCCTAAGTGGGCATATCATAAAGTAGATTTTTTTTTAACAAAAGTGATTATTGGAGCAGGTGTCATAGGGTTTTCCACTCACCACAGGATGGCAATTTCTTCCAGCAGTCCTGGAGATTAGCATGGCCCAGTTCAACACCCCATCCCTTTTTTCCCCTACCATCTGCAGCTCTGTCTCCTCTTGTTTACAGAGTTGCAGCACAGCTGCATCATGACTCAGGCTTCAGACCAGAACACACTGTGATTGCCCTTCCAGGTTGGAGGAAGTGTCCTTCAAAGTCTTTCTGCTGAAACAGCATCCGACAGTCTTCACGCCTGTCTCCCTGACCCTGTGACTCCCGCAGTGCCCCAAGCAGGCTTGCAGTTCACTACCCTAAGCAGTACCATTCTGCAGTAGCTGGCAGAGCAACCCAGACTCAGTTCAGGGTATGTGTTCCAGTTCAGGGCCCTGTAGTAAGTGGTTATGGTTTGTGGCTACCCCATCCAGACTGTGGCTTGCATCCTTACCCAGGAAAAGGGGAAGTAAATCAAGGCCATAAGTAGCTGCTTGATGGCTACTTCCCAAAGCAAAATAGAGAAGGAATTGCACCCTGTTTGACTATTGTTTTTGAGTCAATCAGAATAGAGAGAGAGACTGCATTTTGCTTTATTTATTAACGGGACTTGTCTTTCAGGGGTTCCCACCTGCTCCTCAGCAGCTTTACTGCTTACTGAAATTGTTTTGGCTCTGTTTTAAAAAACATCTTTTTTGCTGCTTCTGACCATATGGTGCACAACATTGCATTCTTAGTGCAGACTGAGAAATACCCACCCAATGTCTTTTATACTTATGTCTCTATGTTGACCTCCAAAGGTGGCAAAATAGACATGTGAATTGTTTTATTGTTTAATGGTTTATAAAAGTGGCCTGAAAGTTTGTTGGTGTCTATAAATGTGTCGTGAGTCCAGTGTTACCTTTTACTTGATCATTTACTGGAAGTCTCATGCATGTGCGAAGCTACGTCAGCCTGTAATTGAAAGAGCACAAAATCTTTAACAAAAATAGTTTTATTTTTAATTAGATTGCATTGCATTGAAGCTCCAATATCATAATCCCATTGCTTCTCTGGATGTTCCCATTTTTCTTAACAGACAAATTGTGAATGTATAATGCAAGAAAGCAAGCAAAAATATATTTTACATCTAGGTTTTAAATGTATTTTAAAAGCTGCATTAAAGCTCCCATTTTGGTCTTGTGCCCATAGTTTTTAATATTTAACTTCTCCTTTTTTCTGACTCATTTTATTGTGAACTGTTTGCAGCTAATGTTGTATTACATATGGATTTTGCATTTCATTTTTATAGATCTGAAAGAAAATAAAACACAAAAGCTGAAGCTTACTAATATAGGTAGATACACACACACACACACACACACACACACAAAATATATATAAAGAGGGAAAAGAAAGGAAATTAATGAAGTAAGGCTAATTTTATCCTTATTCCTTCTTCCAGTCACCATAAGTTGAATAAAGAAGGAACTACCTGTAATAGCTTTGAATATTTTGTATGCTTCATCCTGAACATTGTGGCATTTTAATACTTAATGCTTTAATGCTACATTTACATTCCTCCAGATTAAAATTGTTATAATCCAATACTGTAAAAGATGAATATGGTTTATAAAGGAAATAACTGTAAAGCTTTAACCATAGCAACCCTGATAAGGCACATAGATTATGTACACCATTATGAGAACTAAAAGCAAAGTAGGATTCTTTAATGTTTAAAAAATACCAAATTCTATCAGTGAAGAAAAGACCAAAGAGGTTTGTCAAATAGGGTTATTGATAATAACTAGCAGCAAAACTTAATCAAGAGGTGGGTAACTATGTAAACAAAAAGGCTTATTTTATCTCAGTATAATAATCAATATACTAATTGGTAGGAATTAGTAGGGGAAGTATGTTTCGGTAGCAACCTGGACAGCAGTGATCATGAGATGGTCGAGTTCAGGATCCTAACCAAAGGCAAGACGGAGAGCAGCAAAATACAGATCCTGGATTTCGGAAATGCAGACTTTGATTCTTTCAGGGAACTGATGGGCATGAGCCCCTGAGATGCTAACATGAGGGGGAAAGTAATCCAGGAGAGCTGGCTATATTTTAAAGAAGCCTTGTTGATTGTGGAGGAACAAACCATCCCAATATGCAGTAAGAAAAGCAAATACGGTAGGCAACCAAGCTTAGCTGAGCAACAAAATCTTTGGCAAGCTTAAACAGAAAAAAAAAGCTTACAAGAAGAGGACATTTGGACAGATGACTAGGGAAGAGTATAATATACTTCTCGAGCATGCAAAGGAAGGTCAAACACAACTGGAATTGCAGCTAGCAAGGGATGTGAAGGGTAACAAAAAAGGCATCTACAGGCATGCTAGCAATAAGAAGGTGGTCAGGGAAGGTGTGGGACCCTTACTGGATGAGGGAGGTAAATTGGTGACAGATGATGTCAGATGTGGGAGAAGCTGAAGTACTCAATGTTTTGGGTTTTTTTGGTCTCTATTTTAACAAGCAAAGTCAGGTTCCAGATTGCTGCACTAGACAACGCAGTACAGGTAGGAGATAGGCAACCCTTGGTGGAGAAAGAATAAGTTAAGAACTATTTAGAAAAGCTAGACATACACAAATCCATGGGGCCAGAGCTAATGCATCTGAATGTGCTAAGGGAGTTGGTTGATGTGATTGCAGAGCCATTGGCCATTATCTCTGAAAACTTGTGGCAATCAGGGGAGGTCTCGGACAATTAGAAAAAGGCAAATGTAGAAAAAGGAAAAAAGGGAAGGAGGACAATCCAGGGAACTACAGATTGGTCAGCCTCAACTCAGTACTTGGAAAAATCGTGGGGGGTGAGGATCCTTAAGGAATCCATTTTGAAGCACTTGGAAGAGAGAAAAGTGATTGGGAATAGTTAGCATGCATTCATCAAAGGCAATTCGTCCCTGACCAACGTGATTGCCTTTTATGACAAAGTAACTGGCTCAGTGGATATAAGGAAGGTGATGGATGTGATATACCTTGACGTTAGCAAAGCTTTTGATATGGTGTCTCTCAGTATTCTTGCAAACAAGTTAAAGAAGTATGGATTGGATAAATGGACTGGGAGGTTGATAGAAAGCTGGTTAGATCATTGGGCTCAGTGGGTAGTGATCAACAGCTTGATGTCTGATTGACAGTTGGTATCAAGTGGAGTGCTTCAAGGATTGGTTCTGGGGCCAGTTTGTTCAGCATTTTTATTAATGACCTGGATAAGGGAATGGATTTCATCCTCAGCAAGTTCATGGATGACACTTAGTGAGGGGGAGAGGTAGATACGTTGGAGGTTAGGGATAGAGTCTAGAGTGACCTAGACAAATTAGAGCAATGGGCCAAAATAAATTGATGAGATTTAACAAGGACAGGTACAGAGTCCTGCAGTAGGCATGGAGGAATCCCAAGCACCAGCTACAGGCTGGGGACCAACTGGCTAAGCAGCAGTTTGACAGAAAAGGACCTGGGGATAGCAATGGATGAGAAGCTGGATATGAGTCAACAATGTGCCCTTGTAGTTAAGAAGACTAATGACATATTGGGGTGCATTGGCAGGAGCATTGCCAGGAGATTTAGGAGAGTGATTATTCCCCTTTATTTAGCATTGGTGAAGCCACATCTGGAGTATTGCATCCAATTTTGGGCTCACCATTACAGAGGAGATGTGGACACATTTGAGAAAGTCCAGTGGAGAGCACCAAAAATGATTAGTGGGCTGGAGCACATGACTTATGAGGAGAGACTGAAATATTTGGGTTATTTAGTCTGCAGAAGAGATGAGCAAGGGGGGGGGATTTGATAGCAACCTTCAACTACCTGAAGGGAGGTTCCAAAGAGGATGGAGAGAGGCTGTTCTCAGTAGTGACAGAGGACAGAACAAGGAGCAATAGTCTCAAGTTACAGTGGGGGAGGTCTAGCTTAGATATTAGGAAAAACTATTTCACTAGGAAGGTGGTGAAGCAAGCAATGGAATGGGTTACCTAAGGAAGTGGTGAAATCTCCTTCCCTGGAGATTTTTAAGTCCTAGCTTGACAAAGCGCTGGCTGAACTGATTTAGTTGGCGTTGGTCCTGGTTTGGGCAGTGAGTTGGATTCAATGATCTCCTGAAGCCTCTTCCAACCCTATAATTCTATGAATTTCTGTGCTGAGAATCCTACTGCTTAACAGTACCACTAACTGTGTTGTCTGCTGGAGAGCTCTGGGGATTGCATCGGATAGGGAAAAAAATGAATAATTCACAATACTCTCCAAAGGGCATGAAATGAAGCTGCAGTTGCTCTTGTGTACCACGTACCCTACCATCACCGCAATGTAGGAAAATTCCCGGTAGATACATATAGTGAGGGACACATATACTTGATTCCTTGCCAAATTCTTCTCCATGGGAGACACCATGAAACAGGGGTTGAAGCACTCTCCTCAACTGGCTACATTGCTTCTGCTGCAATCAGAAACTCTCCCAGCTGTGGGAATCATGGATTGTGTTTGCTCCCAAATCAATATCAAGAAAAAACAGATGTCCCAGATTTTGCACTGTCATGTGCTTTGTGCAAAGTGATTATGAAATATTAACACACCCACACAACAGTATTTTGCACTCACTTTGAACAGATGTAAATGACGGTACAAGGTACAGGACGCTAGACTATCGTACTTGATGCTGAAAGTACCTTACTGACAGAACATAAAAGCTGTTTTCTAGTGTTTCCGAACTGGTTTTTTAGAGTGCCAGAATCACTCTTTTTGTTCTGAATGTCATGCTTTTGCCAGTGGTTTTTTAATAAAAACATTTAAAATAATGTTTATTTTAATAATATTTAAAATTAAAAATAATTACTAGCTTTATTAAAGGTTTTTTTGGTGCCACTGTGTTGTCTATGTGAGCTTATATCTATCTTTGGTTTTATCATTAATAAGTTGTACTTGTAGCTATTGGTGAAAGATGAAAAGCTTCCAGGGTACTTTTTGTTTTGATATTTGTCTCTTGCTATCATTTTTGATAGATTTGATGCTTGTAGAGGTTGAGAGATTGGCTGAAATCCTCTGAATATCAAAGGAGAAACAACAGCACTAGTGAAAGTTTCATCACACTGTTATAAAGGTTACAGCTGTACCGGCAACCCCAGGATAGATGCAGAGTATACTGGCAAAAGGGTGCATTGGGTGGTATACCTTATTACCAGTTCCCCAAACAAAATAAACTGGAAAAAGCACTTTTTTGCAGGTATAACTACATATATCCTAATGCTTTTGCCAGTATAAAAATATTGTAAAATATAAATCATACCCTGACCCCTGTTATCAAATCAGCAAAAGTTTTAAGTGTAAACCTGGCCTCTAGGGATGAGAAAATAGTTCACTCTTTATGCCCATTCAGTCCTTTACCTCTCTCTTCTTACTAACAGTAAAGATGTCAACTATTGTCAGTTCTGGTAGTAATTATGAAAGATTGTCAAAGCACATGATTGCAGTTGTTCCTAATGACCCTTACATATTTCATCTCCATGCCACAGAAAAATTTCCCCCCAAGTCTTTCAGATGGAACTGTTGGGCCTGATTCTCCTTAATCGTGCCCCCATTTTATGTTGGACCACTGACTTCATTGGAGTTGCTCCTGATTTACACCATAAAGGCATGCATAAAGGCATGCATAACCAGTCTCACTGTGTTTGAACGTATAGAATAGGGGCTTACAGGTGGCAATGCACTTCGATTTTTCCGAATGTGTAGGGTAAGTTTTGTTGTTCTGTTTGTGAGTGAATCACTCTCTTAAGACTGGCTAAGGACAGAGACATGTAATTTAATAACCCTAAAAATTGTTTCTTTCAAGAGGTGGCTGTAAAACCTCCTTTATTATCTTCTCAAAATAACTGTAATTTAAAATGTTTGAAATAAGATTTGAATAAGATGAAAAACTAAGGACAGTTGTATTTCAATAACACAAGAGACAAGTACTTAGAAAATAGAGAATTGAATGTGTTTGCACAAATAAAATTATAAAATTAAGTGTATTAGAATTATAGGAAGGTGATTCACTTGCACTGTGTGATGAGAAAGTGATGAAATTTCAGAGGGTGAATCTTCTGATTTGAGACATTTTACAAAATATGAACCTCTTTCACTCTTTTCCTATTGACATAAGTTGTAAGAGACCCCTGTGTATGTTTCTATAAGTTTTATGCCAATTGTTTTGGGAAATTCTGTGAGAGTATGTCTACACTAGCCCCCTAGTTCAAACTAGGGAGGCTAATGTAGGCATTCGAACTTGCAAATGAAGCCCGGGATTTAAATATCCTGGGCTTTATTTGCATGTTCCCGTCTGGTCGCCATTTTTAAATGCCACTAGTCCGGACTAACTGCCAGCGGCTACATGCGGAGGAGGAGTAACAGGTAATTCAAACTAAGGACTTAGTTCTAATTACCGTTTAACTGCCGCGTGTAGCCACGGGCAATTATTCCAGACTACTGGGATTTAAAACTGGTGACCAGACAGGAACATGCAAATAAAGCCCAGGATATTTAAATCCCGGGCTTCATTTGCAAGTTCGAATGCCTACATTAGCCTCCCTAGTTCGAACTAGGGGGCTAGTGTAGACATACCCTGACTGTGTTATGCAAGAGGTCAAGGTAGGTGATCACAATGGACCCTTCTGGCTTTGGAATCTATTAATCTACTTCCATCTCAATGTAATGTAAATTTAAGAGCAGAGGTATTGATTCTGACATCCTGGACAAAAATCCAACTGTTTCAAATTGTTTTCCTTCAGTTCCAACTGGATACAGTATTCTTCATCATTTCTTGTCCTAAACAATTGTCTACTGTTGTTGTACACTTTTAGAATCAACTGGTACATCTCATTCCATTATCACAAATATTTTTGTTTTTTTCCTAAAAGATCTGATCTAGGAATTATTCTGAAGATGTTCTATGGCCTCTGTGATGCAGGAGGTCGGACTAGATGATCACAAAGACCCCTTCTGGTTTTGGAATCTATTGGTCTTATATATAGGTGCTTGCATTCCACTATCTCTCTAAAAGCGACGAGGAGTCCTGTGGCACCTTATAGACTAACTGAAGTGTAGGAGCATAAGCTTTCGTGGGCAAAGACCCACTTCGTCAGATGCATGTAGTGACTATCTCTCTATTTCTTCATTGGATCCTCAAGTGTGTTATGAGGCTCATTTGATTACAGTTTCTAAACCTTTTTGATAGCTGCAGATTAAAGTTGATATGGAAGTTCAGCATTTTTAAATTATTATTATTATCTCATGAAGAAATTGTCCAATTCAACTCCTGAGGGCTTTGCAAATGTGAACTTGTCTCTCCAGTCTGATATTCGCAAACACTGAACAGCTGGTAGTGTGCTATTGATGAGATTCCACCCACTGGCAGGTCCCTGCCATCTGTAGGCATTATTAAAGGGGGAGGAGGGAAGTATGCTGCTGGGTTTCTTTTTTTAAGTCTCAGGCTGTGCTCTCTTTAATTTTAGATTTGAGTTTTGTCATCTCAGTTCTTATCAAAGTTATCAGAAGTCCTGTTGGAAAATATTTTTTCTGTGACTTTGTCACAGGGATCTCTACTGACCACTAGGGTACCTCTTTCTGATCATGCTTGAGCATTAGCTCTGACAGCCAGATATCATCTTCGTTTGGTCCCCAGCTCATCTCTTGCTTCTCAGGTGCTGCAGCATCTCACCTTTGGGTCTTAGCTCTTTCGCCAAGTCTCAAGAGTCATCCCATTCCAGAGTACTATCAAGGTCTTTCGTACCATCCCAGTCGCTCCTACAACTGGAAGGGACCTTGAGAGATTATCAAGTCCAGTCCCTTACCCCTCAGAGCAGGACCAAGCACCATCTAGATCATCCCTATTAGATGTCTAACCTGCTCTTAAATATCTCCAGTGATGGAGATTCCACTAGGCAATTTATTCCAGTGTTTCACCACCCTGACAGGAAGTTTTTCCTAGAAACCAACCTAAACCTGCCTTGCTTCAGTTTAAGCCCATTGCTTCTTCACCTATCATCAGAGTCCAAGGAAAACAATTCCCACCCCCTACTCCCTTTTAGATGCCTGAAAATTGCTATCATGTCCCCTCTCAGTCTTTTCTTTTCCGAACTAAACAAGCCCAGTTCCTTCAGCCTTCCCTCATAGGTCATGTTTTCTAAACCTTGAATCATTTTTCTTGCCCTTCTCTGGACCTTCTCCAATTTCTCGACATCATCCTTGAAATGTGGTACCCAGAACTGGACACACTATTCCAATTGAGGCCTAATCAGCACAGAGTAGAGCGGAAGAATGACTTCTCGTGTCTTACTCATGACACTCCTGTTAATTCATCCCAGAATCATGTTTGCTTTTTTTGCAACAGCGTCACACTGTTGACTCATAGGGTATGTCTACACTACAGCACTAATTCGAACTAACTTAATTCAAATTAGTTAATTTGAACTAAGCTAATTCGAACTAGTGCATCTAGACCTAAAAACTAGTTCGAATTAGCATTTTGCTAATTCGAACTAGCATGTCCACATTGAGTGGACCCTGAACCGAGGTTAAGGCTGGCCGGAAGCAGTGCCGGCAGGGCATAAGATTAGGACTTAGAGCGTGGAGATGCTGTCTCAGGCTAGCCGAAGGCTGTGCTTAAAGGGACCCGACCCCCCCCCCCCGGACAGACAATTCTCAGGGTTCCCGCTCACTTGTCTAACTCGATGAGGGACAGCAAAGCAGTCCTGGCTTGGAGTGCCCTGAATGCCCACACTCGGCACATCACAGCACTCGGCCATCAGCCCGACTGCACTTGCTGCAGGCTGCCATCCGGGGGGGGAGTCAATCGGGGGGCTGCAGGAGAGTTTCCACCAAGAGGAGCCACCCCAGTCCTCCCCATCGGGGGCTCGTACCCCATTCCTTTCTCACCTCCTTCCACTTACCCCTCCCTAGCCCCCCTTCCTGATGTACAAAATAAAGGACACGTGTGTTCAAAAATAGAAACTCTCTTTATTTAACAAATCTCGGGGGGGGGGGGGAATTAACCTCTGGGGAGACTGGGAAAAGGAGGTGGGAGAGGGGAAGAGAGAGGGTGGGAGAGGGGAGGGAAACTAAAATGATCAGGGGTTTGGAACAGGCCCCATATGAAGAGAGGCTAAAGAGACTGGGACTTTTCAGCTTACAAAAGAGGAGACGGAGGGGGGATATGACAGAGGTCTATAAAAGCACGAGTGGTGTGGAGAGGGTGCATAAAGAAAAGTTCTTCATTAGTTCCCATAATAGAAGGACTAGAGGACACCAAATGAAATGAATGGGTAGCAGGCTTCAAACCAATAACAGAAAATTCTTCTTCACAAAGCAAATAGTCAACCTGTGGAACTCCTTGCTGAAGGAGGCTGTGAAGGCTAGAACTAGAACAGAGTTTAAAGAGAAGTTAGATAAATTCATGGAGGTTGGGTCCATGAAGTGCGATTAGCCAGGGGGTAGAAATGGTGTCCCTGGCCTCTGTTTGTGGCAGGCTGGAGATGGATGGCACGAGACAAATGGCTTGGTCATTGTCTTCGGTCCATCCCCTCCAGGGTACCTAGTGTTGGCCGCTGTCGGCACACAGGCTACTGGGCTAGATGGACCTTTGGTCTACCCAGTACGGCCATTCTTATGTTTTTATGTTCTAAGCTCAGGGCTCAGGGTCGGGGGTCTCACTGGACCACCCTGATTTTCATGCAAACCTGCTCCTGGGTGGCCAGGCTGGCAGCTATCCTGCCCTAGATGGCCAGTTTCCTGTGCCTAGTGCGGACGTCGTGGATGAGGTCTACGATCTCCGCACTAGACCAGGCAGGTGCCCGCCTCTTGCGGCCCTGGACAGGCTCCTGGGAGCCGTCAGCCTGGTCCCGGGAAGAGGCGGAGAGCTGGGTGGCAGCGGGTGGCTGGCTCGTGCCATGCCAGGTGCAGGGTCTGCTGGCTGGGTGCTAGCAGGCTTGCACCTGGCACGGGCACCGTAGCCAGACCGTGCCCCTTTAAGGGCTCTGGGGCCGGGAGGTGGCAGAAGAGTTTCCCTGGTGGTGCCCAGAGTGGCCACCAGGGCAAGCTGGGGAGGGCTAGCCTCCCACTAGTTCGAATTAAGTGGCCACACAGCCCTTAATTCGAACTACTTAATTCTAACTAGGCGTTAGTCCTCGTAGAATGAAGTTTACCTAGTTCGAATTAAGCGCTCCGAACTAGCGGTTTGTATGTGTAGCGCCTATTAAAGTTAATTCGAACTAACGTCCGTTAGTTCGAATTAACTTTGTAGTGTAGACATACCCATATTTACCTTGTGGTCCACTATGACCTCTAGATCCCTTTCAGCAGTACTCCTTCCTAGACAGTCACGTCCCATACTATATGTTTGAAAAGGGTTGTTCCTTCCTAAATTGAGTACTTTGCATTTGTCCTTATTAAACTTCATGCTCTTTACCTCAGATTATTTCTCCAGTTTGTCCAGATCATTTTGAATTATGACCCTAACTTCCAAGGCAGTTGCAAACCCTCCCAGCTTGGTATCATCATATGTATATTAATATATGCGTTTGTAATTAATATAGATGATGTAAGCAGGGGCTGAACTGCTGCTTGCTGTCAGCCAGCTAAAAGGAGGGGTGGGTATGCCCACTACAGTTGTTTAGCTCTGCAAGGTAATTAACTGTTGACATGTAAATACTGCTCAGAAGAGAATCTGAGGCTGATGGAAGGTCAGTGTTAGAATGGAATGTGGAGAAGTGTATATAATTTGGGACTGTTGTGGGGGTAACTAATCATGCTACCCCTAAATGTGGGAACTGTAAAACATGCCACCAGCAGTGTGGCGTGGTGCGGCGGCAGGCGAGGAGTGTCCATCAGCGGCATGGCGTGGAGCAGCAGCAGGTGCCCAGTGGAGCATCCAGAGGTGTGGAACGAGACAGCTGGTGGAGCGTGGCGGAGTTTCATATAAGGTGCCCCCATCTATCCCCCGACCTCCATTTCTATCCAGGTTGGGAGGTGAAACCCTGCAGGTGAACTTTGGGACTCTGGGTGGCATGGACCAGGGACAGAGACCTTTGGGGTGTCGGACTTTTTGGACTTCGGGCGATTCTTGGCTGGGGTGGGGGCTTGGCTCATGTTTGGGGTAATGAACTCTGTTTGTGGTGTTTTCCCCCAAGTTAATGCCGTATAACTTCTCTTTCTGTTTCATTAAATGTTTCTTTCCTACACTCAGACTCAGTGCTTGCGAGTGGGGAAGCATTGCCTCTCAGAGGCGCCCAGGGGTGCATAAATTTCCCAGATTACTGGGTGGGGGCTCGAGCCGGTTCTATGTGTGATGGCCCCAAGATATTGAACCCAGCCCTTGTTACTGCCAGGCCTACCCGGCAGAAGGGTTACAATATACTTCAAAAGATTTCTAATATTTGGGAAATAACTAGTAAAAGTAAGCTGATGGTTCTCTATAAAAGGCATGAATAAAATATCTAGAAAGCTTTGTGCTTCATGATGACAATTAAAATATCTTTGTATAATATAGATACAAAACTGGCGTTAGGTCTTACTGTTGCCTGTCCTAAGGTGGATTTTTGCAATTCTCCCACTCTTATAAAGATATAGATATAATAGTCCATGTATGGTGAGAGTTTTGTTACACACAGGTCAGAGTGGATGCCTATGTTTCTTTTTTTCAGGAGCTGGCAATCAGCACCATATGGTGATGAATAGCCTTCATAAAAGAACTAGGTTTAGCTAGCTCCTGGACCAGAACTTTAGAGAATATGATTTTAAACAGACAACAGCTTATACAAAATATTCTAATCTAAGGTTTCCCTAAGTGTGTTCCATGGAGCCCTGGTGTTCCTCCAGGGCTTCCATTAGAAAACATTAATGACAGTTGTATGGAGCAATGTTTTTTGATAAAAATTGAGAAGGCTGTTTTTATAAATAACATATTATATTGAGAATTATTGTGGCAATATTCAATTAATAAGCTCAGTGTTGAACATGAAATGAAGTCAGGAGGTATATAAAACTTCATAGCTTGGCAAAACACTGAGACTACAGCTGATGTAGATAAAGGTGTGCTGCAGCAGCATATAGCAAGTTGAATGCAAGCTGAAGGCCCAATGATGTTATATTAGATCTTTCAGATGTTCAATTCAACTGCCTAGCCTAGTTCTTCACAAATCAAAGATTTAAGAAAGTATTTATTTCCTGCTTTCTTCAGACCAAAACCTGCTGCAATACAGTGCTTTTCATACTACATTTTTGTTCAGCATTTCTCAATACATCATTGCCTATCCGTATTACCAAATATGTTCTCCACAGATAAGTGGCTAAAAAAAGAAACTTTGTCTTCTAACAGTCAGACTTTGGCTGGAACAAACAAGCAAAATGTTGGGACAGGATGACCCTGTTTTTATTACTAATTTCCTGATAGTTTTCTTGAAAAAGAAATATACAATAAATAAAATTTCAAAACTGTCTCTTTATTTGGGTGCTCATTGAATTAAAAATCACAATATTTTAAGAGCTCCGCCAAATGTTCATGATGCTATAGGGCCTCTGCTGCTGAAAAAGTTTGGGAAACCCTGGATCTAATCTTACTCTTGCCCACAAATGTAATTAGGTTACCCCCTTTGAGTTACAGAGAGACAAACAATATTTGTTTTGGAGTCCCAAAGCTCTTAGGACCTAGTTTGAGCTCCATTTCCTGTTCAGTATGTCTATTCCTCTCCTCCCTCTTCCCCTTCTGTTTCCCCTCTCAGAAGAAATCCCCTTTTTGTAAAGCCCAGCCCTGCCTGTGTGTGCCTGAGTCTAATTACAATATTTCTTAAAGACTTTTGTTACAGGGCCTATGTATAAAGTGTTCCTTTTGTCTTTTTTAGTTTGTTTTTTCAGTCAGACAGCTTTTGCTGGTTCCTGCATTGTTTGCAGTTAGCCTTAAGGGCTTGTAGTCACAGACGTAATAACTATGAATGATGTCCTGAAATGGTCTTCTTCTCCTTAGATTCCAGCATGCCACTTTAAAAATCCTATAAATATATCAATTCGATTTTGGGCTCCAGATCAATATTTATTACCAAACATCCTGGCAACCTTACAGCACAACAGTGTGGGAATAGTTAGCTGGGTGCAGTTACAGCAAGGTTGCAAGAGTCGGAATTCAGATTCCAAAGATGACCCATTTGTTTAACACTAGAAGGAAAGATCTACTGTTCTACCAAGTATTAGCAAGTACTGCAGCAGCGCTAGAGTGTACTAGAGACCCTCACTTGCTTCCTTTAAATAAACAAGAACAACTGCCAATTACTAACTTTAATCATGGAAGAAGAGGTCAGTACTGATCAGATTTTTGGATTCCTGCTGCCTAAAGATAAAATCTGTCAGTGCTGCTTTTGAAGCTTTAAGAAGTGTTTTCCCCCCTTTCCCTTAGAAAAAATCTATTTGATCTCAAATGCCATTTAGATAATGCTGGAGATCAAATATACATTTTCCAAGTGAAAATGAAGCTGCAAGAACTTCAAAAGAAGATCTGGAGGCTGGAGTACTTGTTCTTCATTGAAGTCCAAAATGCTATCCATGAGCTATATGTATTATACTTCACAGATCCAAATATGTGAGGTCTTATGAAGCGCACACATGTACCATTCTTAAAGACACAGTACTGCATATCCCATAGAGATCTGTGAACTGGAATGGAATATAAGAGCTCATCTATAAAACTTCATCGGTAAGCTCCAGGAAAGCAAAAGGATTTGTACAGAAAACTCTAATAGGGTTTTAAAAAAAATAAGTTCATGGAGTATAGGTTCATTAATGGCTACTAGGTAGGATGGGCAGGAATGGTGTTGCTAGCCTCTGTTTGCCAGAATCTGGAAATGGGTGACAGGATAGATCACTTGATGAATACCTGTTCTGTTCATTCCCTATGGGCACCTGGCATTGGCCACTGTCAGAAGGCAGGCTACTGGGCTAGCTGGATCTTTGGTGTGATCCAGTATTGCCATATCTATGTTCTTATGTTCTCTGAAGGATGCAGAGATAGTATATGACAGAAAACTGAATACACGGTACAAGAAGAAAACAAAATGAAGCTAACAAAATGCAAACTTATCCTAATGAATGGCATAAACTGAGGGTAATGATTACTTATCAGATACAGCATTGGAAGTTGAAAATGAATATATTTTAAAAAGAGTTTTTAAAGAAAATATTGCAGGACCTTTGTGATAGGACAGGAAAATGGCCAAGAGATATGTGTATGTCCTTCTTGGTCTCAAGGATGTGATCTGAAATAAAATGCTTAGTTTTGATTTTCCTGGTGGAAAACTGAAAAAGTTGTCAAAGTAAAATTTTAATTTTGTAGAAATTGTATTTTCCTTCAAAAAACATTGTCAGAGAAAATTCCTGAACAACTCCACTAGGTCCTTGGTATGCCTCCCATTTCTGTCATATTTCAGTACCTTCAGAGCAGGGAGGAAACGTTTAATTTCATATTTCGAAAACACCAGTTTGTTTTCCAAGTTATTTCTATATTGTAAATCAATTTACTTGGAACTTAGGGCTAATTTCAAAGTTGATACATGTGCTGCTGATATCAGTATGATTGTAACTGTATATATCAGCTGTTAATTTACATGCTAAACTTTACATTTTTTATGTAAAAAAAATATTCCTTAGAGTCCAAAAAACAAATTTCTCTCGTCTTTTAAATGAATCTCCACTTTAGGCCCAATATTCCCTTTTTTCAAGGTTTATACAAACTTTGTTTATGCAGAGTTTAGTAAAAACTAAATAAAAAGAGGCATGAACAAGGCCAAAGCTACATTTTATTTTTTTTAAATAGTTATTTTTATTCATGTATTATTTATTAATAACTTTTCTCACTGTTTGCCCAGCTTTACTTAGATGCTAAGCATAATTAGGCACTATTAATAAGTGGGCTTGATTTGACCCTAGTCTATAGTGTAATTTTTAAATTTACTGTAATGGCCTTATGCCTTTTTTTCCCACTCTTCAGCTTAACTGTATTAAAGCAGTTCCTTTCTCTTTCCTCTTCTCTTACTGAAAAGGGCAGTTTGACAGACTTCTCCTATGTGGGTGTAAAATAAAACTAAGAAGATCAAAATCTACAACTTAAATGCTAATTCTAAAAATAAAAAGTTGTTCTTTCATTGAAAAAATTCTGTGTCACAAATGGCTGAAAGGCGTCAAGCAATGAATCAGTTAATTTATAGTTTCTTCAAGTAGCACCCATATGGGTGCTCTTTGCGGGTGTTCCTTTAATAGAGATGTCCCATAGCTGTGTCCATGTAGCTCACATATGAGGGTTCCTCAGTGTTATATAGCATCATGAAGGCAAATTACTTCAGTTCCTTCTCAGTGGTCTTGGCCAAAGACTGAGCCATAATAATTGTTTGCATTCAGTTTACTTCAGCTGTATCCTCTTAGCTCTTTTTTAATAGTTAATTACAGTTGTTCTTTGTCCTAGTATTTAGTAGTAGTTTTAGCTATATAAATTATACAAAAACTATAGGTAAAAAGTTTTTTTTAGTTTCTCCCCTCCTAGGAATTTTTACTTCACTGCAAGGGCATGCCCGATTCTCCTGGTTCAAATGTTTCAATCCAGGTGAGTGATGAGCACTTCCAGTGCATCCACTACCCCAGGGAATCCTGTAGTTCCCAAAGTGCAACTTCTGTCTATCATTAAACTTTAGACTAAAAACAAAACAGGGAAATCAAACTTTCATTTATCATGATAGAGAGGACACTGTCCCCAGCCAGTAACACAGACCAGGGGACCTCCCCATCCCCTTATGCCTCCTTCTCAATAAGTCAGCTACCTGTGCTATCTGCACTCCTTGAGGAAATGTAAGGAGAAAACAGAAGATTCCTCTTATAAAACTTACAAAGTTCATACCCCAAGTTCTCCAAGAAGGGAACCTACCTGAAAAA
Organism: Pelodiscus sinensis; assembly: GCF_052426305.1. NCBI lineage: Eukaryota > Metazoa > Chordata > Testudines > Trionychidae > Pelodiscus > Pelodiscus sinensis. The sequence continues at coordinate 94,739,667 of NC_143053.1, forward strand.
AGTTGAAGTTGTCAGTGACTCTAGCCACTTTGGCTCTCAGCGGTCTTCAACTCAATACTAATGAGGGTGCTGGTTCCTTAGGTACTGAGGGCTCAGTTAAGCTTAGAGACACCAAAATGTCAGGCTCCAATAGACCATCAATACCAACAGGAGATTGAAGAAGGAAGAAGAGCTCTGCTGCTTCACACTCATTACTGTAAAAGGACCATTGGATTCCATCTGGACTCCTGATGGAGCATTCAAGACTGACAGTACTGCCAACTCTCTGTGTTACCATTATTTCACTTCAAGCTATGGACATGGTATTGACAGGAGTTTTCCGAGACCTGGCTGTATCTGAGACACCTGGCTTCTCATTGCTTGTCTCTTATTTGTTCTCAGTCCTGAGTACTTCCAGATCCTTAAACACCCTTTCAGTATCTCTGATTGCATAATAAATGTCTTCTGCTGTTCCAACACTTCAGAGTGATTTGGAAGAGGAAGACTCTGAAGCAGATCTTTCTTTGGCCTCTCAAATATCTACATGGTACTCCTGTCTATCCCTGGAGAGGTTATTTTCCACAAGCCTCTGAGGAAGTTGATCTTACTCAGGAGAGACATCCATAACCACCATCTTGTTGATATGAGCAGCCCTGCATGCTGCCAGCCATGGCATATGTACCATCTTCTTGGCCCTGGGTGGCCTATGATCAGCAATTCTCTAGGTCCTCAGGCACCACCCATCACAGCGATAGACAACCTTCCTCACCGCCCTCTCCAGGAGAATGGAGCCTCAGGAAGAACCTTTGAGAAACAGGAATCTAGGGCTGATGAAGAGATCTCTTCACCAGCCATTTTCATTCTTCATCCTCCAGTGAAGTGATCATGCCACTTTCACCATCCATGTTCATTTTAAATAGTTGTAGGACCTTATCAAAGGGTTGTGGATTTTCCCAGATCTCCACTGATGAGGTGAAAAGACCTCATCAGAAGCTGCTGGAGACCCTTGCTGCAGCAACGTCTTCCAGCATTGCCTTCCCTGTTAACAGGGTACTCCTGGATCTTGCAAAGATTATCTGGCATACCTGTATGTCCCCTGTCAGGACTCGGAAATCTTATTTATTCATCCGTCTCCTAACTCCTTGATGATGGAGACAGTTATTAAATGTGGAAGGCAGCACCATACTAAATCTATGACCTTTATAGAAATCATATGCCTCTCTAGCTGTTCAGTAGAAAATCAGATTCAACAGTTACTTTACAATTGAACAGAACACAGAGAGTAATTCCAGGCAATTATTGCAGAAAGGCAACTGCTCTTCAGAACATCTCAGCAGGCCTCTCAGTGCTGTTGATACTGCTGCTCATTCAGTAGTAATTATGAAGATGATCTCCTGGCTTCAGCTCTCAGGATTTCCATAGGAAGACAGAATACAGTCAAAGACCTTCCTTTTGATGTCACTAAGCTGTTTGCTCATAGGATGGGCAAATCCCTTCACATATTAAAAAGACTCCAGGGCCATTTTATGTCCTCTGGGAGAGTTCTACATCTATCCAAAAGATAAAGTTTAGTAGGTCCCAACAAATTCTCAAATTTGCAAAGATCACATGAACCTCAATGCAAGTGATAGAGGTATCAGAGATTAAAATTACCCACCTCACAACTTTCTACCATAAAACACCGATTTTGACAGGATAGTCAAGGTTCTGAGCTTCCATCTCCTTTCACCCACCATCCTCCCTTTGGCAACTACCCTTACCACTTCTAGCGGGCTTGCATGTCCTTTGCTACAGACAAGTGAGGTTTCAAGATAATTTTCAGAGGATACTCTATCCGGTTCATTTCCGCCTTCCCCATCTGCCTTCAGGGGCCTGTTCTAAAAAAAAAAACCCTTTCTATGGCAGGAAATAGACTTTATTCTATATTTAAACGTTATATAACCAGTTCCCATGCAGCACAGAGAGAAGGGTTTTTTTCCTGGTTCCCAAAAAGAGCAGTGGTTATGAGACCCCTCCTAGACTGAAGACTATTTATCCCCTTAGTGAAAAACCAAAACTTCAAAATGGTGACACTAACAGTAGTGATAATTCCAGCACTGGACCAAGGGGATTGGTTCTCAGCACTGAACATTCAGGATGTATTTTTCCATATAACAATCCACCTAACCCACAAAAAGATATCAGTCATGATCATTTTCAGTACAAGTTTGGCCAATCACCTGTGCCAAGTGTCTTTTCAAACATTATGGCAATAGTAGTGACACACATCCATTAAAAAAAGGAATCCTTGTGTTCCCTTACCTAATTTATAGGCTTCTGAAAAGTTGTTCCCTGTGCCTAACTTCATGGCTAACATGCAAAGCCACACATATGTTTCTCAAATTTGGTCTGTATTTAAAAATCCACTCTGATCCCCATGTGAAAGTTATGGTTCATAGGAGCTCATCTTCAGTCAGTAGTAGCAAGAGTGTATCTCCCAATTAGGGCACCTCCTAAGATGTGTTACTTACTCTGTTTACATTGATTACTAACCCTGTGGAGTAACTGTGGTTCTTCAAGATCTGTATCCCTATTGGTGCTCTCCTGTGTGCCATCTCTCCCCTCTGCTTCAAAATACTATTCTATGGAGCATCACGGTAGAGAAGTAATTGAAGGCACAGGGCATGAGACTGAGTACTCTTATCTTTAAACCTCATTATCTTCTGTGAGGTTTCTGCTTAGAAGAATTCTTTGCCACTTGCACTCAGCTCCTGCCCCAAGATCCTCCATAACTACAGTTCAGCAAAGGTTCATCAGTAGAGCATCTTCAGAGGACTGGAGAAGGCCAAATATAGTGCCCATCTATAAAAAGGGAGATAAGAACAACCCAGGAAACTACAGACCAGTTAGTTTAACTTCTGTGCCAGAGAAGATAATGGAGCAAGTAATTAAGGAAATCATCTGTAAACACTTGGAAAGTGGCAAGGTGATAGGGAACAGCCAGCATGGATTTGTAAAGAACAAATCGTTCAAACCAATCTGATAGCTTTCTTTAATAGGATAACGAGTCTTGTGGATAAGGGAGAAGTGGTGGATGTGGTATTCTTAGACTTTAGTAAGGCATTTAATACGGTCTTGCATGATATTCTTATCAATAAACTAGGTAAATACAACTTAGATGGAGCTACTATAAGGTGGGTGCATAACTGCCTGGATTACCGTACTCAGAGAGTAGTTATTAATGGTTCACAATCCTGCTGGAAAGGTATAACAAGTGGGGTTCCGCAGGGGTCTATTTTTGGGACCGGCTCTGTTCAATATCTTCATCAACGATTTAGATATTGGCATAGAAAGTACGCTTATTAAGTTTGCAGATGATACCAAGCTGGGAGGGGTTGCGACTAATCTGCAGGATAGGGTAATAATTCAGAATGACCTGGACAAATTGGAGAAATGGTCTGAGGTAAATAGGATGAAGTTTAATAAAGACAAATTCAAAGTGCTCCACTTAGGAAGGAACAATCAGTTTCATACATACAGAATGGGAAGCGACTGTCTGGGAAGGAGTATGGCAGAAAGGGATCTTAGGGTTATAGTGGACCACAAGTTGAATATGAGTCAGCAGTGTGATGCCATTGCAAAGAAAGCAAACATGATTCTGGGCTGCATTAACAGGTGTGTTGTGAGCAAGACATGAGAAATCATTCTTCCACTGTACTCTGCGTTGATTAGGCCTCAATTGGAGTATTGTGTTCAGTTCTGGGCACCGCATTTCAAGAAAGATGTGGAGAAATTGGAGAGGGTCCAGAGAAGAGCAACGAGAATGATTAAAGGTCTAGAGAACATGACCTATGAGGGAAGGCTGAAGGAATTAGGTTTGTTTAGTTTAGAAAAGAGAAGATTGAGGGGGGGACATGATAGCAGTTTTCAGACATCTAAAAGGGTGTCATAAGGAGGAGGGAGAAAAATTATTCATCTTGGCCTCTGGGGATAGAATAAGCAATGGGCTTAAAAACTGCAGCAAGGGAAGCTTAGGTTGGACATTAGGAAAAAGTTCCTAACTGTCAGGGTAGTCAAACACAGGAATAAATTGCCCAGGGAGGTTGTGGAATCTCCATCTGTGGAGATATTTAAGAGTAGGTTAGATAAATGTCTTTCAGGGATGGTCTAGACCCGTGGTCACCAACCAGTAGATCACGAGCTACCAGTAGATCTCGGGGCTCTAAGAGTAGCTCTTGAGCCCTCTCTGAACTACGCGCCTGCGCAGTACATTTACATTTGATTTCCTCATTTGAGGAGCAGCTACTCACCGAGCAACAACACAGATGAGTAGCTGTGAGGCATGGTGGGAGCTGGGAGGGCTGAAACACCCCAGCAAGCTGACTGTGGCTTTCAGCAAGTGATGGACAGGAGAATAGAGAGGGTGGAGCTTCAAAGAAGGGGCAGGGCGGTAGATCTTTGCCTGTTCTGAGACTTAAAAAGTGATCTTGGGTGTAAAAAGGTTGGAGACCACTGGTCTAGACAGTATTTGGTCCTGCCATAAGGGCAGGGGACTGGACTTGATGACCTCTCGAGGTCCCTTCCAGTCCTAGTATTCTATGATTCTATGATCTTCAGGGCCCCAAATCAGTCCCAGTGAGACAGTGCTATCCATGTTCCCTCCTGTCCAAAAGCCATATCCATTAGATTAGGTTCCCCCTCTGTTCATGGAAGTGGAGAGGATACTCTCATTCTTCGCATATATCTCAACAATTTTCAATCTCCACCTCAATAGAAACCAGTGTTTAATTCCATCTGTGCATTGACAGCGTACTCCAGCTCACATTAGTGAATTCTCTTCCATGGAAATGTGTTTTTCTGTATCAGTTACTTCCACATATGGGATCCTTTGATGTTGTTTCACAGCAGGGTACGTTTTGCATTTGTTTGTTTTGGTGGTAGCTATGGGAGCTGACTTTCTAGCAAGCTGACTTCATTCCTAGAAAGCTTCTGTTCTGTCAAAGAGCCGTAACACCCTGGGCCCTGCTCACACTGGAGCCAAATATTCAGTGTTTGTGTTTTTGTAAGAGTGTTGTGACTGTTCGATGCATATTTCACAGTGGTTCAAGTCACAGTAAAATGCAAGGGTACATTCTTCTGTCATTGCAATGATTAGCAGAAATCCCATTGATTTCAATTGGAATAAAGAAAGAAAAGCTGAATGTGAAAAGAAATCTTGAAGTATGAGTGAGATATTATACATACACACATGCACACCCATATATAAACATAAGAATAGTCCTCGTATTCTGTAAATTAAATAGTTACATTTGTCCTTCATGTTTCAGTTATTGATGTGATCTATTCTGGGCATCTCTCACTGGAAAAAGTGCTAGTTAAATATCCTACCAGTCACAGAGCGAGGTGCCCTAATCCTTTATTTATAGAATAACCAAGGGGCTAAAAATTAATAGTCAGTCCCCCATCATTGATTCACTTTCCAGATGGTTACACATTAGCTCTTTATTATTTATACACAATATTGTCTGCTGCCAGAAAATAACAGGCATTCATCCTGGCATTACAAAGCAGGGTATTTTCCTGTCATTGATTAAGAGATTATACCTGTATAGATAGAAGCAGGAATACTGAAAATCAATGATGATGGAGATATTTCATGGAAATAGGTAAATATTTTGTGCACAGTCCCTCTCCCAAATAATCAGTGGAAGCCTGACTTCAATATATGCAAGATTAGGCCTACTTATATTTTTGTTTATTTTTATTTCTCCTTTATGAAGTAAATAAATATGCAGTATTTGTTTGGTTGGTGTCATTGTATTCCTCTTCTCTTCTCTTGATTTCATCTCATTATTAGCATGAGCTGTAGAAACAAAGGGCCTATGAGCCTGAACCTCTAGCCTAGGGTTGCCAAGTTCACAATAGCAGAAAACCAGTCACCCTTGCCTTTTCCTGCCCCTTTCCTGAGGCACTGCCCCTCTATCATCCCTTGTGTAAGGCTCCACCCCCCATTCACTCCAACCCTACTGCATCCCTCACTCACTCTTCCCCACTCTTGCTCAGTTGTTCATTTTCATCAGGCTGGGGCAGAGGGCTGGGATACGGGAGGGCTGAAGGTTCTGGCTGGGATTGTGGGTTTTGGTGAGGGGCCATGGATGAGTGGCTTGGGGTAGCATTGCCAATTCTGATTGGATACATTACTGGAAGTTTGATAAAATGATATCATCTTTAATTAAAGATTAATTTTTTGATTCCTGGAGATTCCACAACAATCATGGAGAGTTGCCAACCATTTTTCTGTTTGTGTGAGTTATTCCTTAGTTGAGTATATTAGAGGCCAATGCAGAGCAGAGATGACAGCTTTAAAAGAGGTATCTGCTATTTTGCCCTTAATTGCAAGATCATATTTGCAGTGCAATGAGGCACAGATACAGGGTCATGCAGCCTTCTCCATTTCCATTGCTTTTTTCTTTGGTTTGAGGACCACCTTCTCCACTAGACTAGTATGCTTGACTCACTGGCTGGGAAGAATGATCTCAGGCATAAAACAGTGATAACTCAGCCTAGCAACTATCTAAATATCTTCATAGTCAATAACCACCTGCTTGACCACCTGCAGCTCACTCATGCATACCTCTGCCTGATGACCATAGGAGCTGCTCTGCTCTTCTTCAGATTTTCTCTTTGCTTTAAAAAAAAAAAAAAGAACAAATTACAAATTGATCAACTAAAATTGGTGCTTTTTCCTTATCAGGAGAGAATTTAATCAATACGCAGAGAAGCCACTCTCTGGTTTTTGTCTTCACAAAATTATAAATTTTTTTAAAAATCTCCAAAGCTTATTGCATTATTATTATTATTATCATATGTATAGTAGCAAAGTGTCTGTGAGTCTGTTACGCTGACGTATACGGCCACGCCTCCAGGCCATGTACGTCAGCGCCCCATCCCCCCACCCCTCCCTCCTTGGCTGTTCGGCCGAGCACTGCGCTGCTCAGCTGGGCCATCGCTTGCTCCCCCACTGGGGCCCAGCTGAGCGCTGCTCAGCTGGGCCTGGCGGGAGCGCCACAGCACACAGCGGAGGGAGGGGAAGGGGGGCGGGCGCCACGCAGGGAGGAGAAGGGGGGGCTGGCCGGAAGGGGGTGGGAAGCAGATCTGGGGGCGGATTGGGGGCTGTGGGGCTGGAGGGGAGGATGGGGGGGGCCCGGAGGAAGTGGAAGGGAAGCAGCGCTGGCGGGGGGGCGGTGTCCGGGAGGCCAGGGGGCTGGCCAGCAGGAAGAGGGGGTGGGAAGCAGAACTGGGGGGAGAGATCATGGGCCGTGGGGCTGGACAGGAGGAGGGGGCAGGAAGCAGACCTGGGGGGGTGCAGCCACTGGCCACTGCTGGAGTCCTTGTTTACGTCATCGCCCCCCCCCCATTCCTCCTCCCGCCATGAAACTGAGTGGTGCGTCCCTCAGCCAGGATGCCGCAAGGGGGGGAATGATGTAGACAGCCCCCCCCCCAGCCATGTACCTCACCGCCCCACACTTTCTCCCCTGCGGCGGCCCAGCTGAGTGCACAACACTCAGCTAAGCCGCCATAGAGGGAGGGGAAGGGGGCGGGGCGGTGATGTACATGGCCAAGGGACGGGACCATGTACATCACCACCCCCCTTCCCCTCTCACTGTGGCACTCACAGCACAAGGGGACGTTTGGGCTCCCCTGGGGTGGGAGGGGAAGGGAGGATGGTGACGTATATGGCCCCACCTCCTGGCCGTGTACATCACCATCCCGTCCCCCTCCCTCATGGCAGCCCGGCTGAGCAGGCAGCACTCAGCCAAGCACCACGGTGGGAGGGAAGGGGAAGGTGAAGGGGGGCAGGGAGAGACGGAGGGGAGAGAGAGGCAGGAGGAGGAGGAGGAGAAGAGAAAGGGAGAGTGAGAGGCAGGAGAGGGAGAAGAGAAAGAAAGAGACAGAGAGAGAGGCAAGAGGTGGAGGAGAGCTGAGAGAGAGGGGGGAGGCAGTAGGAGGAGAGAGAGAGAGAGAAAGAGAGACAGAGCGATAGAACTCAGGACAGAAGACCTGAAAATCCCGTCTTATGACAAGCTAATTGGCTAGTTATTCAATAATATTCATGTTGGTAAATGTTATGGTTCACTGTATTACTCGTCTCCTGCTTCTTCAAAGATATCAGGTAATGCACAAACCTTGGTTTAAAATGAATTGTCCTTGTTTCAAGGCAATTCAGCTTTATAGGCTTTCTGACCCCTCCCATCCCCAACCCCCAGAGTGGCACTACTCTAATTTCATGTGTCCTCATAAAATGCCTTTGGTATATGAATTGGAAGAATATATATACAGCATATAATAATGGCATTATGTTAGGAGTCATCTCTCACTTACCTGCATATAATTTGTTGTTATATTATGCATGCAAGTGAAGTTAATCTGTGCTTTGCTGCCACCACCAGGTTACAGACATTGTACAAGTAAAGCATTTTAACCCTCCCCACTTTCTGAGACATTCCTTTTAAGTAACAAATCTGAGGAACTGTCCCAGATTAAGGTGTCATTAGAGGCTGATCTAGAATTAAATAAACTAAACAGTAGTAAGTTACCAGGATCAGATGGTATTCACCCAAGAGTTCTGAAGGAACTCAAATGTGAAATTGCAGTACTACTAACAGTGGTTTGTAACTTATCATTTAATGATAGCTTCTGTACCAGATGACTGGGTGATAGCTAATTTTTTTAAAGGGCTCCAGAAGTGATCCCAGCAATTACAGGCTGGTGAGCCTAACTTAAATATTGGGCAAACTGATTGAAACTATAGAACAGAACAAAATGGTCATACATACAGATAAACATAATTTGTTGGGAAGAGTCAATGTGATTTTTGTAAAGGGAAATCATGCCTCACCAATCTACTGGAATTCTTTGAGGAGTCAACAAGCATATGGACAAGGGGGATCCAGTGGATGTAGTGAGCTTAGCTTTTTAAAAAAATCTTAACAAGCTCCCTCATCAAAGGCTCTTAAGTCAGGTAAACTGTCATGGGATAAGAGGGAAGGTTCCCTCATCAAGACTATAATAGGATTCAAAAAGATAACTCATATATTCCTGGAGGATAGGTCCATCAATGGCTATTAGCCAGGATGGGCAGGGCTGGTGTCCCTAGCCTCTGATTTCCAGAAGCTGGGAATAGGTATCAGAGGATGGATCACTTGATGATTATCTGTTCTATTCATTCCCTCTAGGGTACATGGATTTGTAAAAGACAGAATACTGAGATTACTTTAGGTGTGATTCAGTATGGCTATTCTTATGTTCTTCCCTTCCAAGTTCTTCTTAGTACAGAAGCATCCTTAAACTGTGTCTAGACTACATGCCTCTGTCAGCAGAGGCATGTAGATTAGACAGATCAGCAAAGGCAAATGAAGCCGCGATTTAAATGATCGCGGCTTCATTTACATTTACATGGCTGCCGCGCTGAGCCGACAAACAGCTGATCAGCTGTTTGTCGGCTCGCGCGCTAGTCTGGACGTAACCTCTGTCGACATCAAAGCCCTTTGTCAGCAGCCCCGTTATTCCACGTGGAATGAGGTTTACCGGGGCTGCCGACAAAGGGCTTTGATGTCGACAGGGGGAACGTCCAGACTAGCGCGCGAGCCGACAAACAGCTGATCAGCTGTTTGTCGGCTCAGCGCGGCAGCCATGTAAATGTAAATGAAGCCGCGATCATTTAAATCGCGGCTTCATTTGCCTTTGCTGAACAAACAAATCTACATGCCTCTGCCGACAGAGGCATGTAGTTTAGACGTACCCTTAGGGGTAGAAAGAGGGAAATCTAAATTGGCTTTAATGGGGCGGAGGGGGAGGACAATATACTATGTTTCTGTTGCTGGTCCTGCTAAAAACTACCTCTGTCTGTTTGAATTAAAATAGTTATTGGGCCCCATACATTTCCATTGGTAGAATGAATTTGACAAACTTTGTTATACCTTGGCGTCCTGTTCACTCAGTATTCATGCAATTTGGAATCACTTGTGTTTTTTTCTTGCTGGAGTCCAGAGATAATGCTCTCTAAAAATTCTCATTCCAGTAAACAAATTAGAGGGGAAATGTGCACTAAGACTTATCACAAGGTATTTTAAATATACATTTGCAAAACTTTTCAGTTCAGTGAAGGGAGGTTTTTGTTTGTTTGTAATCCACTGTGCACTAGTTTCTGGTGACATTTGAATAACCAGATCATGTCTAGTGAGAATGTGAGATCAGTCAGTGGCCTCAGTAGAATCCCTTTTGGACTAGTTTTTAAAATGCACAAAATTGTTCTTGACTAACTTTGTAGCCACCCCAAAAACTAAGATGATGGGGCACCCATGCTTTCATGCTCTTGAATAAAGAGAAGACTTTATTCTCTAGTGCCCTTCAACATGTCAACATTTTTTAGAAGGGTAGGAGGAAAATGAGAGAACGACATGCTATACATCAAAACTCAAAGTTCTAGCATATTCAGCAGGTTGCATTTTTAGAACCCAAACTCATTGCAGCATCAGAGGGAGTAACACTACTAAAGTCAGTTGAGTTCTCCCCTCGAGCATCAGTGGTGAATCCTTGTACCTTGTTTCATAAAGGTACACTATTAACATTTTTGAAGGTGGCTTACAATGAGAAGAGTTTCCATTTTCATCCATTAGAGTCCCTTAGAAATTGTAACTTTAGATTTAATCAACATGGATTACCAGGAATTAACAAGTGTGTCCTCAAACCCAGGGATCCAAGATCAAGAGAAGTGTCAGTTGTCTGGAGAAAACAAGACTAATGGTTATTCCATGCCAGTTTAAGAAAAGGCTTTCATATGTGTCAGTGATATTTTTATTGTTTTAAATCTAAGAAATATGGGTCATTCTGATCTTGGTTTATGTATTTATGCTTCCCATTTCTATTCTTTTACTTCCAGCCTCTAATCACAATAAGCATTTCTTTCCCCAGATCCTGGGGCAACAAGGTCTGGACTAGATATTTGCAATTCTTAACTTCTCAGTGAATCTAAAGAAAATCTTTATAGCAAAATCATTCATGACGTTGTTCATGGTTAGAGCTGTTAAATGGAAATATAATCCTGTTGTGATTATTCCATTGCTTCTGTCACTGGTCCTATCTTTGTTTAATAGGAACTTGAGTACTTGTTTAATATTAATGCTAGTTTATTTCTATACTTCAGTATTGTTTCTGCCATTATGTACCTTCTGGCTTTAACCTCACTGAAAACAGCAGGCCTGCTTGTGCTCTTTCTGCTAATGATGGAAAGTCAGTGGCAATATATTGTTGAAATGAAGAGGAGAATCATGTCCATTATACTGTTGCTAGAAACAGGTCACCTGCAGCAACACATTATAGAGGGTATATATTTCAAAACCCTTGATTTACCTCTATGTAGTAAATAAGGCTTAGTAGATATTAGACAAGTAAAATATTCTTAAAGGAAACTTAGATCTTGGTTACGTTAAAAAAATGCACTAGTGTAACTTAAGTCAATCTGTATAGGTATTGTTTAGGAAACTGAAGGGATCAAGGTTTACATAAAGAAGGAACAAACAAGAGAAAAACAAGTTATTTGTTTGTCTTTCTACATAAAGCTCCTGTCCAATTCTCTGTCCTCTTTTAAGCCCTAATTTTTTTCTTTTCTTTGCACACATCAAATTACCCATAAAGAAATATTGGACATGCAATTTTGTTGTTAACGTCCCTGTGTGTGTGTGTGTGTGTGTGTGTTACTGTGTTGTTCTTCCTCTGACACTATTAGGCTTACTCCACCTTGTTTGTTTGTTCTGGATGTAGTTCTTTCCAAAAACCAACCATAGGAATGCATTTTAATTTTTTATTTTGCAGAAGATGGCATGGTCAACAATTACAGATGAGGGGAATAAGAAGCACAGAAGATTTGCCAATAATAAATTAACTGAAAATATTGATTGTAAAAACTGTTTATTTTTTCATTTTTATAATGTAATTTAAAGGACAGATTGTATTGTATTACACTCAAAACAAAAGGCTAGAAGGTTGGAAGGGTCTGGCGAAAGAGAATTACATACAAAAAAAGTTACCAATTAACTCATGTGGGAGTGACTATGTTAGTATATGTATTAAGCCTGTGATCATGTGAGTGTTTGTACCATTAATTAGCAGTACTGAATCTACTTTCCTGATTAATTTAATTCCTGGGTCCTCCTTAAATATTAAGTTGTGTTAAGAAGATTCCAATATAAATGATTATATATAAATAAAACATAATATATAGGTATAGCTTGTTTTTCTTCACAAACTAGTTCCAACTTGTTCCATTAGAGATACCCCTAGTCTAGTACATAACAAGGTTTTTTTTTTTAATTAACCATTTATCCATCAGATAATAGCTTCCCCAAGATTATTTTTTAACATTGCAGTAATATTGTGCAGTTGAGTGTCTAAAAATATCCACTCTATCATTGACTAACTCTTGTATTAGACCAGAAATTTCTGTTTAAAAATAAAAAAAAGATAAGGGGGAGTCAGGACTGTGGTTAATTAGAGCATGCCAATTAGTAAGATTAGTAAGATTAGCTTTATGGATTCATTAATGCTATTAATAGGCATTACTGTCACCAATTAAAGATCCGTATTTATATTTTAAACATAGGCCTGAAATAAAAACCGATGATGTATTTTAAAGTGCTCTTTCCTTGAGGGTGATATTTCCATAAAATATGAATTGCATTCTCTTTTTGGTAGAAACTGTCTGAAAGATATCTAGCTCTAGTGACATATCTGCCTGTCTAATGTTTAATATCAGATGTTTTGCTCATTAAATTACAAGATACTGAGAAAAAAAAGATGCCCTGCAGTTGCTCTCAGAACTGTGCTTTTGTGTACCATAGCAGTTCTTGCCTTTTTTTGTTTTAGGAGCAATTTTTTTATCGTAGGGTTTCAATGGACTTTATCTGATCTCTGGCTCAATTTGTCCATTGCCTACCTCTGTGTATCTTCAGAAGCCACATTTTGTTAAATCCATGAATGCATCTCTGGGAAAATGGACCAGGTTCAAAGTCAATTCCATTGATAGGAATTGGGTAGCACTCTGCATGAATCAATAAAGAATTTGGCATGTTGCTTTCAGAATTTTGTTTCTATATGGGTGGGTAAAGCTCCATGCCGAAAAAAAGTGGCAGACATTTTTATGCTAATGAAGCAGGGGAGATTTAAATCCCCGCTTCATTAGCAATTGCAATACATCTAATGTGCATCCCTTTTACGAAAAATGGATGCAATCTAGACGTAGCCATATAGTATGACATCTTATACATCAGAAGTCATCAACACCATCTAGTCACCTGCACAGTAAACACAACAACTGAAATTAGACCAAAGCATTACAAGCATGACCACACAAACAACAGCTGTGGGAAAGTTTGAGCAGAAACAGGGAAAAAATGACCTATTAAAATCCCATTATTTAGGAATATCTTTTTTTCCTGAATACCAGTGACCTATGTCTAGCATTGATGCTCTTCATAGGAAGTAAATCATAACATACAACTTGTGCTGATTGAATACAATATACATCCTAACTATGGTTCTTTTTCCAGTTTTAAAGCACTGAAATATACCTGCCAAATGAGTGTATGGACGACTCGCCATTTATATTTGCTTTCTTTTAGCTCCAGACCAGTCTGAGTGAACCAATGACACTATCGAAGTCAATCTCACTTCCCCGTAGTGCATACTGGCATCACATCACCCGACAGAACAGTGTTGGAGAAATCTACAGTTTACAAGGCAAGTAACTTTACAAAGAAAATGGCATGTCCATTTAGCATCCTTCACATTGAACAGAATTCATGCTAATTGCTTTTTATTTGCATTGGTTGTTTCCCGTTCATTTCAGTTTATCAGCTGTCACCAGCCATAGAGGAACTCTGGAGATTTGCAATACATTTATTTTTAATCAGAGGGGTAGCCATGTTTGTCAGTACCCACAAGAGCAATGAGGAATCCTATTGCACCTTAAAGACAGATTTATTTAGGCATAACGTATGTCCAAATAAATCTGTTGGTCTTTAACGTGCCATAAGACTATTCACAATTTTGTTTAGTTATACTAAAGGAAAAAATTACTTCCAGAATTGCCATGCACCAGAAAGTCCATCTGATACTGTGATTTAAATAAAAGACTCTACATAGTAACTTATAAGTACCTAAATAATGGCTGGCATTTGGATCTGTTTGATGGTGTGTTCAGCAAAGAGCTTTTGTTGCATCTCCTTTCTCTAATAGGATAGAGTATGAGGAGGACCAAACGGTATTCACCTCAGAGTTCTAAAGGAACTCAAATATGAGATTGCAAAACTACTTGCTATGATACATAACCAATATCAACCTTTGTACCTGATGACTGGAAAGGGAGCTAATGTAATGCCTGTCTTTAAACAGTGCTCCTGAGGTGATCCCGGCAATTGCAACCTGGTAAACCTAACTTCAGTACCAAGAAAAAAAATGTAGGAACTATAGTAAAGAAGAGTATTTTCATATGCATAGAAGCATGCTGAAGAAGAGCCAATATGACTTTTATAGAGGAAAGTCATGCCTCACCAATTTCTCAGAATTCGGAAGGTCTGCTGATGGATTGGTAAGCGGTCATAAGATAGGAAACAAAGAACAGTTTTGGTCAGTTTTCAGCATGGAGAGAGGTAAACAGCAAGGTCCTCTCAGAGATCTGTACTGGAACCAGGGCTGTTCAGTGTATTCGTAAATGATCTAGTAAAAGGTGGCAAAATTTCCATAATACAAAATCACTAATTATAGTTAAGACTAAAGCTACCTGAAAAGAGTTACTAAGGGATTTCACAAAACTGGGAAATTTTGCAAAAAAGAGGCTGATTAAATTAAATGTTGATAAATGCAAAGTAATCCACGTTGGAAAACATGATTCCACCTATACATGTGAAATGATGAGGTCTGAATTAGCTGTTACCACTCAAGAAAGAGATTTTGGAGTCATTGTGGATAGTCCTCTGAAAACATCTGCTCAGTATGCATTAACTGTCAAAAATGATAACAATGTTAAGTAACCATTGATGGTTAGTAAGACAAAATACCTTAATATCACTATGTAAACATATGATTCGTTCACACTTTGAATACTGTGTGCAGTTCTGGTCACTCCATCCTGGAAAAGATATACTGGAACTGGAAAAAAGTACAGAGTAGGCCAATTAAAACTTTTAGGGATATAAAACAGCTATTGTACGAGGAAGGATTAAAAAGACTGGATCTGTTCTGTTTAGAAAAGAGTTGAATGAGAAGCAATATGATAGAAGTCCGCAAAATCATGGTGTGGAGAAAGTGAATAAGTGCTTTTCATTCCTTCACATAATACAAGAACCAGAGGTCACCCAATGAAATGAATGGGCAGCAGGTTTATAACAAATATAAGATAGTGCTTCTCCACACAATGATGTGTTAACCTATGGAACTTGTTCCTAGGGGATGTTGTGAAGGCAAAAGCATAACTGAGTTAAAAAATGAATTAGATAAGTTGATGAAAGATAGGTACATCAATGGCTATTAGCCAAGATGGTCAAGTATGTAACCCTATACTCTGAGTATTCCTAAACCTCTGACTGCCAGAAACTAGGTGTGTGAGACCAGGGATGGATAACCTGATAATTGTCGTGTTTGGTTCATTCCATGTGAAGCCTCTGGCATGGGCCACTATCAGAAGACAAGATACTGAGCTAGATAGACCATTGATCTGACTCAGGATGGCCATGTTTATATGCCCTAATATTCTGTAAGCTAGCTTCAGGGCATCTGATTAAATCTGCATAAAACTGATTATGAGTTTCAAGACTAAAATAAAAAGTCTTAAAATATTAGTGATTTTTGGGGAAGATGCTTATATCTAGAGACAAACGGTGTCTGTCATTGGCTTGACTTAAACTAGGCCTGATTCTGAGATTTGATGAAAAAGGCAGTGCTTTTTAGAGGATGGGATCTGTTATGGGACAGCAGGGACTTGAGTCTTATTGCAGTCGTGCCAATGACATGTTGTTGGAACCTGGAGCGAGTCAGTTCATCTCTTTGTGCTTTAGGTTCTCCTCGTGCCTTTTGCCTTGTGTATTTAGATAGATTCTCCTCAAACAGCCTATCATCTCCAGGCCTCTCCAAAGAGTTTGCAGGCCAAGATGGCATGTTGTAGTTGGCAGCACTGTGTGGCCGGGCAGCTCCCAGCCAAGGCAGTGAGTGAGCAGTTGGGTGGGCAGGCGCTGGGATATTCAGGGCCCAAGGCCAGTCCTAATCATCTCCTATTATTTGTTTGAACAACATCCAGGATAAGTGGGCCTTGACTTTTTTTAGAACTTCCAAGTGCTAAAATATAAGTAAAATTATTAATAATGATGACTAATGCTGACAATTAGTAACTTCTAAGTTAACTGGAAATGCAAGTAATTTGTTCTTTTATGGTAGAGGTTCTTTATGCATTTTAAAATTTAATAAATATATAAGAATGTTTTCATTCAAGCTATTAAAAACCCCAAATCTACATGTTATCTATCTCTGTGTAATTTTTGCCTGGCTTCTCATTATGATTGTATAGCTAAAACTACAAGTGAGAAATGATAGGATGGCTGAATTATCTTTCCTGAGAAAATATTTTACACTTTTTCATGAAAACAGGTGCAGTGTAGTGCACAGATGAAAGACCTGGGCTGCTTGTTTTGTTTGTGGGTTGTTTTTTTTTTTTAATCATCATATAAATTAAACGCAGCAGGTGGGAAGCTCCTGCAAAGATTGCAGAAGAGAAAACACTGGTACACTGAAACACATGTTTAAGTCCTGAATTCATCCCGTAATGTAAGCATCTTGAATGGAGTAAAGCATTCTTTTCTTCCCCTGCCTTATCCCTGGGCTGTCATGGCTGTGATGTGGGGCTACTGTGCCATGTTTCTTGGCATTGGAAGCCTTGTGGATGGGGGTGGAGGAAGGGGATCAGGGGTTTGGTTTAAAACAGCAATTCTAAGTGGCAAGGGGAAGCAGCGGGATTGGGCTGAAGCTGGGAGAGAGAGGAAGGGGGAGAGAGGAAGGAGGCAGACAAGATGCAAAGTGGTGTGATGACATCATTCTGTTGTCCTACAGGAATTTTTAATATATAGAGAGATAGTATCATTATTTCTATCAAATCCCCTGTCATAGCTGATAAACAAGGAGCCTTCAGGTGGTGTCAGGAAGGTTAACGTTAGTACGCATAACCCTAGACATCCCTGTATTTACACCCTACACACAGCTGCAATAATATTTACACAAAATATTTCTTTTGACATAAGGAAGCTAAAAATGTGCTGTTTTTTATTAGCATTGTAAAATGCATGTGTGAGCATTATATATGAAGTTACAAATTCCCTCTGTATGATGTTAGTAAAACGTGTTTAAGACCAGAACAACCTAGCCAAGTTAAAGATGACCAAAAGATCTGTCCTAGACAAACTGAAGTGGATTTTCCTCAGTTCGTATATTATCAGTATATAAAGCCACTGAACTAATCACGGGGATTGTCCTGATCACGAACTTGAGAGACAGAGAATTCACACAGCTTCTGCACTTCAGGGAGAGCACGGGAAACCAGACCTCTTATGGGGTGCAGAAAGCCTTCATGACTTGTAAGACAAAGATAACTCTGGATGGTATGAGGAATGAGTTTAGAGACTCCAGCTTTATCTTTAACTATAGAAGACAAATAAATGAAGCAATTTGGTGTCTCTGCTTGGTCCTGGCCAGGCTAGGCAGTAAAAGCTGGCAAGGAGACTGTGAGTAAGAGAAATAGGCTTGAACAAAGACACAGTTTTGCTAGCTTTAGTCTTCTGGTTGTGTTTATGTGCTTGTAACCATTTCTACCTTTATCTCTTTTACTTGGTATCTCTTAATCTTTGCTCTTTGGCTAAAACTTATTTGCTTTCATTATAAAGCATCAGTGTTGTACAAGTTTAGTAAGGTATGTGCTCTTAGACAGCTAACAGGTTGGAGTGTTCTAATGTCAATGAACCTTACACTTCCTCTGTACAGAGAGAGGGACTTGTCCCTGCATTAGGATGTTTTGGGGGTGAATTTGAGGCTTAAGGGCTGGTGGCAAATTATTGGGGTCAGAGCTATGGACCAAAGCTGTACAGCCACAAGACTCCTAGGGTTAAAGACAGGTTGTGACTGAATCTGCTGGTAGCTGGATTGTCCTCCCAACCATCACAGTTTGTTAATACTAATGTTAGCCAGAATTTCTCAGCAGACATTTTGCTATTAACAGTAGCACAAGGTGTTACCATTGATGATAACAGGTTTAAAGGCTGTTATCACTGTACTGCAGTCCTTCTCTATGTGGGTAAACAGTTGATTTTCTATCAAATGACTATTCTGAATGTTTTTAATCCAGGATACTCTGATCAGTAATAGTTCGATAAAGAACAAGTCTCTTATTTTGACGTTTAATTTCTACAGGAAGGGAAACAAAGTATTTTAAGCAAACTAAATTAATAGCCAAAAGAAGTCTGCTTGGAGTTAATTTGAATTTTTCTCACTTCATTTGGTCTGCTAACTGCTGGGCACTAAAATGTTTTTTCCCAGTTTTATGTGTTGCACTAATATTTAATGGTAAGCCCAGGGAGTTTTTCCATCTGTTGTTTGCTAATACCTTAAATATTATTTTTAAAAGGGGACAATTGGATATCTCAGCTGTAGAGTACACTTGAGCTCCAATTCAGATTGCAAGTAACCAGAACAGGAATTAAAAATCTCTAACTCTCTCAGATTTGATGAACAGACGCCGTATTTTCAAGACAGTATATTTTCTCTGGTATTTAGGAGTGTTCATTGTCACTAAGGGCATGTCTAAACTACATCCCTCTTTCAAAAGAGGGATGTAAATTAGATCAAAATTACAAATGAAGCCGGGATTTGAATTTCCCATGCTTCATTTGCATAATGGCGGCCACACATTCTTTTGAAAACGGGTATTTCAAAAAAGAAACCGCAGTCTAGACATGGTTCTTTTGGGGGCAAAAAAAAACCTTTTTTGAAAGATCCTGTACTCCTCAAAAAATGAGGTTTACGGGATCTTTCGAAAAAGGGGTATTTTTTAAAGAACCTCATCTAGACAGCAATTTCACTTTTGAAATACCCGTTTTCGAAAGAATGTGTGGCTGTCATTATGCAAATGAAGCACAGGAAATTCAAATCCCTGTGCAGTTTCGATCTGTCTAATTTGCAGTTTTGATCTAATTTACATCCCTCTTTCAAAAGAGGGATGTAGTGTAGACATAGCTTCAATGTGTTTTCCAGGCACACAGAGCATTTGATCTAGTTGCCTCAAAAGCAAAGGGCAAGCTAATTTGTAAATACCTGGACAAAAATAAGTAAAATAAAGGTGTAAAAACAAAATGTGTCCCCCTCGAATTATGTTCTTTACTATTATTCTGACATTGGTGTTACACCAGTTTTTAAAGTCACTATAATCCAAAATAAGCAACAAGATCTGAACTTTGTTGAATAGTTATACATAGCTGACAGCCTAGATCTCTGCTATCATTTAAAATTGTCACAAAGCCTGTTTAAAAGTAGCGTTTAAGTTAGCAGTTTAACTAAAATTTGCATTGAGCTGAAATTTAGTATTGTAATTCTTGCTCTGAAGTCAATTTTCTCTTTCTTAGTTGAACGGATGTTGTAAATTTGATATAATGTATTTGATATTTTTAATTAAGGTCAAAATTAAATGTTGGTACATAATCTATTAGCTTTTCTTTCTTTTTCTCTACTCTGTTTTCCTATAATTGAAAACCCTTAAAATATAGAAAATCTAATTAAAGGCAAGTCTTAACCCAAGAAAATCCAGATTAAGGCTCAGATACCAACGTCAGGTACCCAGTTATGACTATGTTTAAGGTTCTGCTTGTTATTCTGCACTTGTTAGTATATCCATCACTCAAGTGAATGAACACATACTCTCACATATAGTCCCATGGACTTCAGGGAGACTGCCTGCATGAGTAAATGCTCACTACAAAAGCATTGTGCAGGATAACTCTGCATATTTTCATTTTGAGAAGAAAAGCAACTTCTTTTTTACAGTTATATTAAATAAAGGGGGGGAGGCACCAGTGAAAATGTTGATTCAGTTTTATTGTGAATGCCCCAAAGAGCATTTCTGCTTCAGACTTATTGAAAAACAAACTTAAATTAATCTAAACTTGTTTGTCAAGGACTAGATTTTTCACACCTTTGAATTCAGTGGGACTCTTTAACAGAGTAAGATGCTTCCCAATATCCGTAAGTAGGGCCGAATCTAAGCCTAGTAACTGCTTAGATAAAGAGAACATGTCAAAATAAAACCAAAACAAGTATGAAATCCTGGACCCATTTGAAGTCAATGGGAATTTTGCCATTGAAACCAATGGTGAAAGGGAACAGGGAAATCGTGGTTCCACTTTCTCTGATCAAAACACCAGGGAGGTGCCCCTCCTTTCCTTGGCCTGAGTAAGCAGTGCTCTCCTATGGCTCCTGATTTCCCGGACTAGTGAGGTAAGAACTCTCCTCCTCTTTCAGTATACTGCAAAGGACTTATCAGTGCTAACAAGGCTGATATTGGTGCCAGTTAAACCTCTGGAGATTAAAAATTTTAATGCTAAGAAAATGACAATGTCACACTCACATGATTACTCCCAGCTACACAAATTCCCAGACTTTGCAAAGTTGAAGGAATGTTAGTTGGCAGCTCATTACAAATATTCAGAGAATATGCAAGTACTTAGAGCTGTTTGAATGATCCTGCATAGCTCTCTTTTAGACTAATCCTATGGGCATTTCCTTTATGCTTCTGTAACTTTCTGCAAATTAAAGTATGTAAAAAGAATAGCAGGGCATTCATCATTTTGGCAGTTCCATTGTTTGTTCGTACTCACAGCAACTAAGTGCAGAATTCCTTTTTCCATTTACTTTTGGTGCTTGAACAATGCAATTGATATCAAACGTTACAGTATATAAATTGGAACATTCAGTTGTGTTTCATTAAGTGTCTGCCAGCAGCTGGATAAAATACCTTGCCTTTTTTTTCTGAATCTATAATCAGGACTTGCAGGTCATTAAAGTAAAACCTCATAAAGCTGGAAGTCTAAATAAAGGATACCAGAAATAGGAAACCAACTATATCCAGTAGTACCCAGAAGATTCACATTATTCAGAGTTATTATATTGTATTGGTTCTTTAATCTTATCTGCTATCTTTGCTCCTATTCTTGAAACTTTTTAAAATCTATATACATGAATTTGTTGTTAATGTGCATTTTTCATTGTTTTTTCTAAAACCATTTTATAAAAATGTATAGACATTGAAATATAAGTCTGGACATTTAAATCTCCACATATACTGGCTGTGCCCCCTCCAAGACTTTCTTTATTTTATTTTTTGGGAGGGGGTGTAAAATTTTGTCAGGGACTGGGGCTTAAGCAGTCTAGCCTAGTGATCAGAACGAGAATGAGGTTTGCACAGCAGGGACTGTGGTCACTGAGGAGGAGCTGGAGGAATCAGAAGAGCTAGGTCCCATAAGCAAGCATGGTATCAGGCTGGGGGGTCAGAAAGCAGAGAGCAGAAATAGTACCAGGCTAGAATCAGGAGACATGGGTAAGAGTCAGAATCAGGCTGTGAATATCCTACGTGTAGGGCGCTACCAAATTCGCAGCCATGAAAAGCCTGTCACAGACTATGAAATCTGCTCTCACCCCTTGATACCTGGACTTTTGTGTGCTTTTACCTCACATTATACAGATTCCACGTAGGAGACCAGTGTATCTCATATTGGGAGTCCTAACCCAAAAGAGAGTTGTGGAGAGGTCACAAAGTTATTTTAGCAGAAGGTTGCTGCTGCCTACCGAGCTGGGTGGCTGGAGAGTGGCAGCTGCTGATTGAGGGCCCAGCTCTTAAGGTAGCAATGCAGAAGGAAGGGTGCCTTCAATGCTGGCCAGCAGCTGCCACTCTCCAGTGGCCCAGGTCTGAATGCAGCACTGCTGCCAGCAGTAGCACAGAATTAAGGGAAGTAGCACTGTCACCGGTGTTCACTTAAGCTGTGTGGCTTGGCCACTCAGGACAATGCCGCCCAGCTGGAGTTTCACGTTTTCATTCATTCTGAATGGTTCTGGCTGAGGTATGAGAAGAGGTTAAAGTAACGGGGTGTGCAGTTCTGGCAACAGCTGGCTGAGCTGCACCAAAAGCCAGCAGGGAGCTGTATAAAGAGCTGGCAGGGACCCAGGTTGTGATAGGAGAGTACCTGTAAGAAATTTAAGTTACTTTCACCCTTGAGATTCTCAAAGTTATGGGCAATGTAAAACAAGGGAGAAAGCTGTAAGTTATTTTAAAGGTTACCCAGATGTCACGTATGAAGGGTCTGTATTCATTTAAGGCCTGATTGTGATACTCTTTCTCGCAATGAACATCACCTCAGTGAAACTACATAAGCTGTTAGCAATTTAAGGGCATTTTGAATGTGTAAAAAATGCAACAAAAATGTTTCCCTGTTGAATGCAAGCAACTGTTGGATTTTTAAATAGTTTCATTAATGTGGGCTACCTAGCTCCTTCAACCTTTTTTGGCTGTGTGTCTCCTGAGTGGCAGATGGTTGTTTCAATGAAGTTTTGTGATACTGACTGCTCTTTGGGCTTGTCTTCGTTACATTGTTAGCACCACATATAATATGTGTGCTTCCCCTAATTTGACTCCTGTCCACACATGAACATCTCTGCCTTGAGTTCAGTATTGTTTTTAACTGTAGCTAACTCTTGCAATCAAGAAAAGCATTTAGTAGTTTATATAGATTCCTGAAAGATGCAGCTCTGAACACAATTTTTTAAGTCATGTGCAATATTTCGCTATGAGTTGTGTTTTTCATCCCATTGTCATGACCACTTGTTTTAAGAGAGGGGAAGGAAGGGAACATCTCCAGAAAATCACCCTAAGTTTTTAATTAATTGAAGATGCCTGCAGTTCCGGATTTATGCACAAGCTAAGTAAATTGCTATTATTAGTTGCATCCTTGCCTACGTACCAGTATATGTACAAATATAAAACTTTATTTTTCTATTTTCATTGTCCTTTCTGGTAGATTAATATACCCGTTTTGGTAATGCTTTGGGGCCTCTTAAACTTGATGTAGTTTAGAACTTAAGCATGTCTTAATCCAATCTTGGATAGCTGGAACTTTGAAATGAGGACACTGGAAAAATAGATTCCCACCTTCTGTGTGGCATTTCATAGTATGAAAGTAGGAGAGTCTTGTACCCATTATTTTAACATGTAATGTGATTTCACAGCTGCCACTTTCTGAAACATCCCACTATGGATTTTTGTTTGGTTTATTATTCCTTTTTGCACAAATAATATTGCATATCAGTGACTGCAACAATCATAAGTAAAAGGGAGTGAAAACCAGACTATCCATCCAGGAAATATTTGTATTTTACCATGTTTTCTTCCAAATCAGGGTGAAGGGTTAAACTATTATTTTTATAGAACAAATAGCTCCAAAATATTTCAGTTCAGAAAAGTTAGTGTTTCATTTCAGCATTTTCAATCAAATCAAAATATTCTGATGTTCCCAAATCAAAATATTTAATTTTTTATTTGTTGAACTGCCCTGAAACATTTCATTTTGAAAAATCCATTATTGCCCAGTTCTGAATACAGTGTTCCTAATACAGGCAACATCCTAAACTTCTACCTGCCAAGGAAAGCATTATTCCCAGAGTGTATATTTAAGAACCATTTATTATAGTTAATAAGAAACAATTTTCTGCTAATTAAGACATCTTGAATTGAACTTTGGAGACTTTTGCTGGGACAAAACTTTTTGGATTGAGTACTATATAGAGAAAGAAACTGTAGATTAATGAAAGCAAAGGACTCAGATTTCGAAGACTGGGTGAAGTTGAAAGTGTTTTTTATTGTTCTTGATAAGGATTGGACTGGGGTTTTTTAATCACGTGATTTTAATTTTTAAATTCTTTTGGCTATGTTCCTGAGCGCATGGTGTACATGGAGATTGCATTTTGATATTTGTCAGATAATGTCTGTGATAAGTAACATAACAAGGATGAGAATGTCGACAGCACAAGTATATTGTCTCATCAAGTATGGTCATTTTACTCACAGTGGGCTGTATTGCCAACTTTCAAGCCAGCAAATAAGGCACAGTGCATCGTTACACTGCCCCAGAAGCAAGGGTAGAAATTAAACTGTCACTTAAGGATTCACAATTCGGCGCTGGCTGCTCCCTTACAAAGGGAATTAATCTGCACTAGTTCTTGTATTACTGCCACCATCTTATCTGTGGAGCAGCCAAGGTTCACTGTCTGCCTCTGACTGTCCATTCCTCATACTGGGAGAGGAAGAAGCTGCCTGCCACTATCAGATTTCCTTCCACCCTCTGCAGGGCTGGTCAATGTAAATGTCTGGGCAGGTGAGTAAGAGGTCCCTTTATTTCTCTATGCAGGTGCATAGCTATTTCAAGATTGACCACCCTCTGACCCTAAATTGGTCAAGAAACAATGACTGACTAATGTGAAACTTCAGAGGGGTAGCTGAGTTAGTCTGTAACTGGAAAAACTTAAAAAACAACAAATAGTCTAGTAGCATCTTAAAGACAAACACAACATGTCGATGGTGTCATGAGCTTTTGTGAGTACAACCCACCTCTTCAGATGACTGGAATAATGACTAATTTGAGTTGACATCTGCAGTTAGAGTTTTATATACTTTTTAATTGGTTGTGTTTTCTTAAGAAAATAAAAACATCCTCACACCATTGTTCTTGCATTATATTGATTTATTGATATCACCAGTTTTCCCCTCTGTGTTATGCTAATGTGTACATGTTTTAATGTTTCCATGAATACTTATGAAGACCTTCCATGGAAGTTAAAGGAGCCCCCATCAAGCAAATCTACATATTTGACCTCATTTTGCTACTTTTCTGCATGTGTATTCAAACCGATAACAACAATGCCATCATTTCTTCCTGAACACATACATATATGTGACACAAAGGCATCCCTGTTTCCATAAATGTGCCTACATTTAGGATGAACATAAATGATGTTTGTTTTTAAATAAGATTTCTGTGTACTGCATTAGGATGTCTAATGGGCGAGTCGTCAGATTTCCTGGTTTCTTGGTCACGGACTGATGATATCAAACCAGGGATGCAGGTACAATATGCTTTTCTCTTTCCACTCATCATCAACCCAAATCTCAACCTCTGAGACTGATCATGAATGAAGTGGGTGCTGAAAATGAAATTCAGAGCCTGTTTGCATAGACACTAAAGCATGAACTTCCAGTTTGAAAAAGCATGCTCTCATCGTAATTACTGTACATGCAGTGTGCATTTGATTGGATGATTACTGACAGGCTTTGGCTGCTTGTTTTCTCCATTACCGCCATAATGTTGTTCATCAGTGTCTCAACAGTGTTGTAGGACTTTTATTTGTGAGATTAGAGTCCTGTCATCACCAAGCCTTTGATTTTAGTCATTGTACCATGGGTAAGCTGAGCAGTTTGGGGTTAGAAAATGGAAATGTATTTCATTGTGTATTGTCAACTGTATCATTAGAATAGGTTATTTAATTCTGAGAAATAGCTCAGCAGCTTTTCATTCTTTTTGTGCCTAAATAGAAACACTTTTATTTAATCAAGTATGTGTGAATTTTCTCAATCTCTAGTTCTGCTTCCCCATATATCCGTTTCTGAAGAACCTTGTTTTCTTTTAACCACATCCTATATTGCTGAAGACAACCTGAAGTTAATTAATGGCTTCCGGTGAGGATAAACACCGTGTGCTCTGGATACCTTTGTCTGAGTTTCACTTATAATTTAGCTGCCTTGAATTTCACCACTGATGTTGAGAAAGTCTGAAGTGTAACCACGGGAGCTTTCTCTCCCAGGGTAGGGGGTTTCTGTGGTGCCTCAGAAACAACATAATGACTAGTATGCCATTTTTCTCCTTGCAGCCAGCGTAGGGAGTACTTTCCAAGGAACGGGAAATTCTCTATACTGCAGTGATCCCTGGATAATGCTTCAGTCTGTTAGTCATCAGGTTCCAATAATTTGTGTGGGAGGGCTGGACTCGCACAAATATACAAGTGTAAAGGTGGCTTAATGATACTTTTCTGTATATGCCAACTACCCACATGATTCTCATCCAAAGCTAAAGATCCATAATTTCTGCAGTGTTTACAGGATGTTAAAATCTGAAATGGGAAAAGTATTTAAGCAGTCATCCTCTATGAAGTGATTCTCCTCTTTACACTCATGTAAATCAGGAGTAACTCCATTAACATGAATGCAATTCCACCAACCTAATGCTGTTGTGGAAGAAGTAAAATATTGATGCCATTATCTACAGTACTGTCATGTCTGTAGATTGCTTACTCCTCTTGCTTAATAGTTCAAGTCGTAAAAGATATAGGATTTTGTGACTCAAACAGATCAGAGAAGAAACTGTTGTTATTCATAGAGAAGGGGTCAGCTCTTAGCTGATACAGATCAACGTAGCCCATTTGGGGCAGGTCTACACAGCAAGGCTAAACTCAAAATATGATACGCAATTTGAGCTACATTAATTGCGTAGCTTAAATTGAAATAGCTTACTTCAACTTTTGGTGCTGTCTACACAGCAGTTATTTTGAGATAGAGCACTCTTCCCCTGACTTGAAGAATGAGAGTTACAGGTGTCAAAGTAATCAGTCCTCCAGCTCAACATTATTTTGACATTATGTCAAAATAACTGCTTGTGTGTAGACACGGACTATGCTGCTGTGTAGATATAGTCTGGATTGAAAGAATTGATGGAGATTTACACCAACTAAGAACCTGTCCCTTTTATGATAAACCATCTTCATATATTTTTTCAACATTAGTAGCATTTGCTATTACTGATCATTTGTTCAATGAAATACAATGAAATGAAATTTGTTGACCAAAGTTGATCTTTATTTTCATAGTCTCAGAGGGCTGGCCATGTTAGTCTATAACTTTAAAAACAACAAGTAGTCCTGTGGCACCTTATGATACTATACATATATGTTTGTTAGTCTTGCGCGTTCATGGGCACTAATCAAGATCATCTCATCTGAAGAAGTGGATTATGCCCATGAACGCTCAAGATATTATACATATATGTTTGTTAGTCTCTAAGATGCCACAGAACTCCTTGTTGTTTTGTTTTTAAAGTTGTTTTTATTTTGATAGGTATGTGTTCCTTTGTATGATTTTTATATACAGATTTAGATGCCTTTTTCCTGATAAGGATGTATTCTTTTGACTGCTTAGGGTGACAGAACCCTTAAATGAAGGAGAATGAGTTTTAAATATTGCAGCAACAGCGTAACCAATGAACTCACTGCGACACCACTGAACATCACAGAAATATGGAAACGACCCTTTTCCCACTACAGTTACCCACGTGAAAATGCCCCAAACCCAAAGGCTATGTCTACACTCATGGCTTCTTGCGCAAGTATGGCCATTCTTGTGCAAGAATCTGCAGAGCATCCACACTGCCCGCCTGCTCTTGCGCAAGGAAATTTACAGTACCTCATGGTAAGAGAGGGCTCCTTGCGCAAGAGCTATGCTCTTTTTTTATCAGGTGTAAGCCCTCTTGCGCAGGTGTTCTTGCGCAAGAGGGCAGTGTGGATGCTCAGCAGGGATTTCTTGCGCAAGAAAGCCCTATGGCTAAAATGGCCATCAGAGCTTTCTTGCGCAAGAGGGTGTCTACACTGCCAAGGGAGCTCTTGCGCAAAAGCACATCGCGTACATGGCAGTGTGAACGTTTTCTTGCACAAGACTTCTTGCACAAGTATCCTGCGCAAAAAACCACCGGTGTAGACATAGCCAAAATGTTTTCATTTAAGTTAATACCCACAGAGTGTCAGTAAAGCAATATTCAGTTGTAGGCAGTTGGGACTGATGATTCCCTTATTCCCATGAACACAGCTTTAGTCAGTAGGATATCTAAGGCTTGTACTGCCCTGCTGCTGCATTTTTTCCCATCCAGAAGTGATAGACAGAGCTTGCTTTGGTTCATGTCTATGCTGACCCTAGATGAGTAAACAGATGTCACTATTAAAGGTGAAATATGACTCACCTTCTAACCATTCACACAGCATTCCCCGTTTTCAGAGACACAAGGGGCGAGTGGCCAAATACACAAATGCCATTGTATCTCTCATGTAGCAGCAGAGTGCTATCCTTAGACAACCAAACAGGAAAACTCACACAAACTGAATATGGATTTGCAGCTGCTTGAAATGAGTATGTGAAACCATGCTTTGAGAGATATCATTTGCCTCTCTTCTTTGGTAGAAGTTTCTGAAAGTAAGTGCAGAATATATTTTATTAGTATATAAGTGAGGGTGTATATGTTTGTTTTCTTCCTCCCCCAAAAATGTTTTCAAGAGCGACATTATTAATTGTCAAGGTTTTTTCCAATATTGAGCTTTTGCCAAGATTGTTAACAACAAGCAGAGCATATAGCTAAGGGATGTTTATTAGTCATCCCCCAAATACTTCACAACCCAGTTATTATCCTACTCTCTTAGCCCACGCAAAGAACAAAACAAAATCATAGAATGCAGAACAAAGTAAAAAGTGACTCGAAGGTTGGATGCACATGATGAAACCTTCCCTATATAATTAATCGAACAAATACACAAATATTGTCATGTATTAATTCCAGGTTCATTGGTGTAACACATACATTTTTTCCATGTGTACTAAGGCTGTGTCTGCACTTGGGGCTAAGGATGCAGTTCCCAGTTTGTGTAGATATACTTGTGCTAGCTCTCATCATGTTAATACACTAAAAATAGTAGTGTAGCCACGGTAGCATGGGCAGCAATGCTTGGTGGCATGGGCTAGCCATCCTGAGTATATACCTTTGGAATTGGGACAGATCTATATTCGGATTGGCTAGCCTGTTCTGCCTATCACCTCTGCCTACTATTTTTGGAGAGCTAACGTGAGCCTATCTACACAGGCTGGGAATCAACCTCCAAGTCCAAATGCACACATAGCTTAGACTTCCCATACTCTATATTTTCAAAATATCTCCTTCAAGAAATGTCATGAGTAAGATTAAGCAGGCATTCTGGTGGTGCACTATATTTTCATGTTCTTAATTATTCTATCTGCCATCTTAATCCAACTTACATCCAAATTGCCCTCCTCAATTAAAAGGTGTTCAGAACCAAAGTATTATTTCATGGACAGTAGGATTAGCTGTAAAGTCCCCAACCCCTCTTCCAAATGTTGGGTTTTTTTTATTTCAGAGTCCCAAAGCATGCTGATAATATTACTTACATAATTTGACATCCCCAACAAAACTTTGTAGGTGGCACACCGAATCTACCATTTTCTGTGGTGTTTATTTTATAGTATATACCTTTTTAAAATCTCATGTCTCTGCCTATTTTCATTCTCCTGCTCAATTTCATTTTTTACTGGCCATAAGTGCCCATTACTCATGCTTTTTAAAAAATATAGCTACTTGGCAAGCACTATTATTTTTCTTCATAAGGTGGCATGATCAAATGAGGGCCAGTTCCTCAGTTATTCTAAATTGGTGTGACTCATTAAATAACCTAATAGCAGTAACATTTCCTATATTTGCAGATAGATTTCTGTTTTGCTTGGAATGCGTGTCATGCAGTACTTTGAAACTAAATTGATAATTTGGCAATGCAGCTAAACAGAGAGTTCTGTCACTTGCAAAGTATTTGTTACATACTTAGTGCCGTGTGTTATGAAGCTGCAAAGATCACATTTCCTGCCCCGCTGTACTCAGGAGTCTGATTTTTAGTGGCAAAACACACAGCTTCAGTCACAATGATTATAAGCAAGTGTCCTGATCTGGATGCACAGAGTGAGAGAGCATTACAATAACTTGGCACCTTTTAAGTGTTAATATTTGAAACATAAGTACCTCTGACAGGCCTTTGCCATTACAAAGATAAACAGTGAAGCCGTCATACTCTTTAGGTAGGATTTCTTCTGAGTATCATTGTGATAAAGAATATAGAAGCAGGGAAGAAAGTCCATTCTGTAGAATAATATTACTGAGCATCATTATGCTTAGTTGGTTGCGTGTTTTCATTTGAAGATTTAAAATGTGTATTGACTTGCTTTTTACAGAAAGAATACTCAGTGCAAAGATAGAATACAAATCAGAGATGTAACAGGCTTTTGTTTTAAAAATTATCATGGTAGTTTGTGCTTCCATTGATATATAGAGTAAGTTTAAGTTTTAAAACTTCCTAGTTGCTGCCTTTTTTTAACCCTAGCGTACTGGTATAACAGGAAAATGGTACAGACTGAAGATGCAATTAGTTACTACCTCAGGCTGTTTATGAGAACTGAGCTGTTCAGCTGGAAGGGGTTCTGCCTAGGGATACCAAGACTTCAGGTTGAATTATTTATCAAGATTGGTAGCAAATATTAAGAATTTTTCAATAAGGGTATGAAAGATAATTTGTAAAACCAAACCTTCTGTAAAACCAGATAATTTGTAAAACCAGATCCCAAGCTATTGTATATCAGTTGTTGGCGTATGTTGTTGGCGTATGATGTTTCACATCAGCTATGGGTCTGTCCCTACAAATTCACTAAGGGCCTGATCCTACAAACAGAATAAGACCTAGATCTTCAAAGATATTTAGGCACCAAGCTCCATTGAAATCAGTATCAATGGTATTTGAAGGTGCTCAATACTTTGCAGGAGGCTCTCACCCTTCACAGGATTGGGCTGGCAGAGGGAGATGTCAAATCAGCCTTTCAAAAGTGCTGATTGTTCCGAGAACCCCCTGCTTTTAAGCATTTTTGTTTGTATGTGCAAGCTGTTGCCTTTAAAACCTAGAACATACTATTCAAAACCTTTATGAACAACCCAGTGTTCAATTTTTGGGACAGTATAGTTTTCTTCCATCCCATTAACCTTTCGAAAAAATCTCTTGCCACTAGTTTCTTTCCCCAATATGCTTAACCAGATGAAGTTGTTGTCTGAAAGAATGTGCTATAAAATAAAATCATTGTACAGGTACAGAATAATTGTCAGGTTTTGCACTCTGGGAGGTGCATGGTTCCCATGGAAATTATTGGAACTTCTTGCTCAACTCCAAAGATAAAATTTTGCCCAATGAGAAGTAGGAAATGTATATAACTAATTCCTGTTTATCTTTGTCATCTTTGTTTTCTCTTATCCTGTGTTTGAGACTTGGTGAAAGTCTACTGAAAATATTAGTCATTAACCAACACAGACATTAAATAATTTTATGCGAATGCATTACCATACAAAGACCTTTTGTGTGAGAGTTCCTCAGGAAAACTTTTTACTATAAATACCTTCCTAAATATGAAATTGCGGTTCCATAATTTTCAGGAACATTTCTCCTTGCTTTCAAAAGACTAAGGAAATTGGCAGTAATTGAAAAGTTTGACAGCTTTCAGTTCCTTCCTGTAAAGATGAATTTTCCAAAAGCAAGTAATCAGTCTTGCTTCCATACTCAATAATAACCCATTTGTAGAGTTTGTGTCTTCTGAGCCCTTAAGATTATTTCCATGGCTAAGAAGAACAAGTTTTTTTTAGTTCTGGCCTTTAGTGCAGCTTGTCTGTTCTTACGGCCCTACAGGTCTGAATGACTTTCCAAGGGTAATGTTTGCTTGTCACATCTTTAGAAAACCATGAGCTGGCAACACACACCAGGAATTAAACAGTCATCAATAATATTTATAGAAAGTCTGAGGAACTAATAAGCTCCATTTCTAAAGTATATTATAATCTTTTACCTATAAAACAGCTCATTGAATTCATAGCAGACAATTGGGTGACGGTGACAGCTTCAGTATTTTTTATGAATATAATGACTTTCATAAACAATTAAGACATTTTTACTCTTTCAAAGGTAGCTTAATACCTAAACTGATAGTCTCCTGTGTGACACTGATATGTTTTATAGAATTATTTTCCCATGATACATACATATAACTAACTAACTTCTCACATTATATTTGGCAAGAACTATATTTTCATCATTTTCTTTTCCTATTTGCTAAAATGAGGAAGGCAAAACATTGAGTAATAGCCTTTAATCTAATATGTTCACCTCTTTGATTCCATCCATATACTTTATCACTAGACTTCTTTCCGGAACAATCTTGGACCATTTTTAGGTCAGTGTTTAGTCTTTTTTTTAATTAGTCCATTGTTATGAAAACAGCTTTGTTCTTTTCAAGAGCATATTTAAGAAGCCAAGGAAGTGGAACTTTAATATCAGACAAAAATAACCAGGGGTGTTTAGGCCAAATTTACCTTATTGATTATTTCAGAAAAGATTAGCATATACAATAAGATATTTACTAATCAGCAGGGCCGGTCCTAACCAATTGGCAACCCCAGGCAACTGCCTAGTTCTCCCATACGTTTGCCAGATGGTTTCAAAAAAAATACCGGACAAAAATTTATCAAGCAAAAAAAGAAAAAAATCACTGGGGAAAATTTGTCAGGAAAAAAAAAGTTTTAATATTAATTTGTTTTTGTTTTCACAAATGTTAATAACCTTTAATTTTGCAGAGAAAATAAGTTTATTTGTATAATAAGTTAAAAATTATAAGTAACTTTCAGTAATGAAAAAGATGCTTGAAATGAGTTTCAGAATACACCATCAATTCTTAGGATGCATTATCCTATGACATAATATGATTATTTCCTGTTAGGGTCACTATAGTAAACAGAATTATATTTGATCACATGTAAGCTGAAAAATATGAGTATGAATGTGTATTGCAAATAAATGTAGGAACATGGGACAATAATAGGTTTTGGACTCTGGTAAAGACATTTTACTCAGCATATTCAGCTACTTTGTCAGAGTAATATAAACTACAAAGATGAAGGGCTCAGAGGAAACCCAGAAATACTAATGTTCAGATGCTGACAGCATTGGTTTTAATGATTTGGGGGGGAGTTGCAAATCAAGTATGCTTTTGTTGAATATGTCTTTAAAAATTGGTGTATTATTTCAATGTATGGGAAATTGTGTCATGCTAAAAATAGTGAAATTGCAGTGAAATATAATATACCCTTAAGTGTCATGAAATCATAATCCAATATCAGTATGTCTGAGGTTTTGGTCATAAATGTTAAGTAACTGTGCTGATATTTGGCTAGGTGATAAAAACTTAGCTGTGAAATGACTGAAACAGATCTTTAGAGTAGAGGCACCCAAACTTGGTGTTTCCAAAGGCTTCATAGCAACACAGAACAGCCATGGACCACATTAAAGAACTTTGTGAGCTACAGTTATTAATATTTGTATGTTGCAACATTTCATGGCGTGCTGTACAGAAATGCCTTGAAGAGATTATTCTCTCCATAGAATACCTGCAGTTTCTTTACAAAATACAAAACGTGGCAGAGAAAAATAGAAATCTTACATTTTCTGCAGCTTTACCAGCTTGTACTTTGATCCTATCAGATCTTACAAGTTAATTAGGGTCAGACTGGTCTGTATTTTGACAGGAGGCCTCCGTAGTATATACTCAAGTGCTGCAAGAAATGCTATTGGAAACTGAATATAAAGCATTCTTGAACTTGGTAGTAAACCATCATGCAACCTTATCTGATATGTTCATAAAAAAATTACAAGAGATGAGTTAACATTAGCATCCTAACAAAATTGCAGTCCAACTATTTATATTCTGTCCCTACAATTAATTAGATAGATGTATAGAGATGGGCCGCATTTCAGATTTGTATGCATTTTTGTTAGTTTGGAGGTCAGTTTACCACAGACTCCTTTGCACTGTCTTGCATTGGTTTACATCAA
Source organism: Pelodiscus sinensis (assembly GCF_052426305.1). NCBI lineage: Eukaryota > Metazoa > Chordata > Testudines > Trionychidae > Pelodiscus > Pelodiscus sinensis. Next base: position 94,773,552 of record NC_143053.1, read on the forward strand.
GACCACGTTGGATATTACATCCAGCAAAAGTGCCTTTTTCCCAGTGATGGAAAATGGGAATATAGTTTTACATTAATGTGGGCAATGTTTTGAATTAGCTTATTATAGTATTTTGTTAATGCTAGGAATGGGTGGGTTTGGGGGTTTCTGGGTTGTTCGGTTTTGAGGTTTTTTGGTTTGTTCTATGAAACATTTTCTTTAGTGATGTTAAGCCTGAAGTTTGTTGCTTCTGATTTTGTTCAACTTCCTCTCCCTCTGCCCCTTAATCTATAATTAATAATAAGTAATGATAAATAATAGACTATTACTTTGCTTTTTTGTGTTCTTAAATTTCCCCTTTATTTGTAAGTATAAAATACTCCAAACTCTACAGGACATGTATCTAAACAGATTCATTGAATTTGAATTTGTGCCAAAACCAAACTAATAATGCTTGATCCCATTGCTAGATATTATATTTTTCTTTCTTCACTTAATTATTGTGTAATGTTACTACACACTGTTAAAACAGCTGCCTTGTTTTACTCTGTAGATGATTACATTTCAGTGGTGGATAAATCGATTCATATATGTAATTTGTTGCAGAGTGTTTCCAGATCTTTTATTATTCCCATGAAAAGAACTTAATTGGAAAAATGCTTTGCCATAATATAATGTTTTACGCCCCTTTCCTGTTTACATTTGTTATAGTTTGTTTAACACTAATTAGGAATGTGGCACCATGTTTCCAGTGGAGTATTATTTTGTACTCTATCTGGTAATAAGTTGCCCTAGTAGTACAATTAATTCCACAAGTACACAAATGAGTTTTAGGTTGTGATTCAAAAAGTGATAGAGATGTAGTCATCTGTCAGCACTGAATGTCTTTTTTGGACTTAACTTGGTTGACACTTGGGTTATCTACTTCTTAATATTTAGCTTTAGCCCTTGTGAGAGTTCAAATGGCAAAGCAAAGAAAAATCTTCCCGTTTGCTATTTTTATGTCTCCCTTTCAACATTCAAACCTATGGGATGAGGGCTTCTGCCTATACTTCTCCTGAGGTGGTTGGGCCAATTAGTAAAACATTTGTCCTATGATGTTCCACTTCATTTTGATAGTCGTCTTTGTTGGGCAGGGGGACAAGTAGACAAGTTCAGAGCAGCCATTTTTACAATTGTAAAATGAACTTATAATTTATCTTATAGAATGTAAAACAGACTCTGTAAGTAAGATGAATGCATGCAGTAACTCACAAGCATTTTATAGTCTAAACACATATTTACAAACCTAACAACCAATGTAAAAAAACCAGCAAATAGTTGTGTAGCACTTTAGAGACTAACGACAAATATAGATTATATCATGAGCTTTTGTGGGTACAGCCCACTTCTTCAGCTGAATCTTCTTCAGATGGCTTGTGCCCACGAAAGCTCATGATACCACGTTCCTTTTTCTGTTGGTCTTTAAGGTGCTGCAGGACTATTTGTTGTGTTTTAAGGGTTTTTTTTCTATTGCAGACTAACGCGGCTATCCGTCTGAAACTTTTATTCTTATCTAAGTGTGCTGGTCTGGTTTCCACCTATAGATTTGTAAATTTTCAGCCAGAATTTTCAGACTTGGCAAGAGCTGACACTTTGTTTACCAGTGTCATGCTCTGCTTTTGTTTGGAGGAAAAAATAGGAGAATCAGCTGTCTAGTTGCTTTGGTGGTGTCCCTGGGAAGAGCACACTTTCATCATCATTTTCTTGATTAAGGTTGAAACTCAGGTTAGTATTGTCCAACAAGACTTCCCTGGCCGTTTTCTGATTGAATCAGGGGAACACAGGTTTCATATCCTAATCGCATTTTTCAACCCTGCTCAAGTAAGGGTAGTCTGACTTTTGGTCAACCCTTGGGTCCCTTCTATAATAATAGGTGGCATTTGTGTGTCAAGTATTGTATCTCAGATTAGAAATGAGCTTTCACTACCTGATCTTTAAACCCTTGCTGATTTCAATGGATTTACTCACATGAGTAAAATTTTATGACTAATTCATAATCTCAATCAGGCACCTGGATCTAATTAAGAATTGCCTGTCTCTTTAATCTCCAACACAATGGTCTTTCAAAATCTACTATTCCGCATAGCTTTTCCAGGCAAAGATACTGTTATCCTCCTTTGGAAGATTGCTGAAAAACTGCAGGAAGCTCATTCTTTTATCCTAGAAGGTGCCAGTAACAACCCCAGGGCAGCTCAGAGCCAGGTGGCATATTTCAGCAGAAGCCTACATGGAAGGATGTATTTTTGAGACCATCTGTCCTAAGAGATATCAGAAACAATAATAATAAAAAAAAGTCTGGAAACATTTTTTAAAGAACCAACAACACTACACACACCTAGCAAAACATTTCCCATTTGGTTTCCCTTTGATTTTGTGAAGAGGAATTTGTTTAACTTTTAAATAACTTAGTTGTCCTAATTGTGTTGATGAACTTGAAGAATATGATGATAGCTGACACACTTGTATGTAAATACATATGCAATGGATCTTTGCCATGACCGGACCCGGCAGTATTAGATTGCCCCCTGGTGATTATAATGTTTCTTTGCAGGATAGAATGTGTATTAACTTATAACAGAAAAATATGATCACACTGTTTTACAATGTTTGGAGAGGGGTTTTTTTTATGTTATTTATTCAAAGAAATTATGGTAATGGCTCCATCACAAAGTTAATAATCTTTAGCAGTTTCTCATTATTGCAGTGCATTGCATTGCAGTTATGATTTCTTGACTCTAAAATAGGTCAGGTTATTACTAGGCTTTCATAATGAGGTTGTGATGCTTCAGTTGATGTTGACTATATGATGCTAGCAGTGATAGAAAAAGATTATTTCTTTGCTGTAATCAAGTCACAAGCATTATTTCTCTTTATGATCCAGTCCATAGTTCAACAAATGTAATAGTCCAGTCTCATATTACACTGATATCTTCGTGACACAATACTTTGTGTCAGAGGGTTATTTATTAATATACAACAATTGATGTCTTAACTTTTAACAGAAATCCTAAGGTCTCTTGAAAAGATTCTTAATGACTAGCTTTCTGCTAAATGGGGAAAACAAGTTATAAATTCAAAAGTCTCTAGATCTGATACACTATTTCTAACCTAAATGTGCCGTGATTCTAAATTGTCCTGTTCCTGGGTCCAAAAGAGAGACAGAGGTCGGGAAATAGCAGTGTAGGGAGACAACGGAACTGCACTTCCAAACCTGAAATCTCTGTTAATCTAATGATGCTTGAAATCCCCTATCTGAAATGATTTAACTCCAGTAGTGTAAAACTTGTAAATATATTTGTTTGACGTGACAGACTGTACAAAGGGAGCAACAGCATAGACTTCATACCTAATTAAATAACATATTGAGGAGTTGTTTTTACCTGCATTTGGCTACCGGACAATATTTGTGTGTTGGGAAAGCAGCGCTGTTTTATATTCCTACTTTATTTCTTCTTAAAGCTATAAAGAAGTGTAAAGTACTTCTCGATGGTACTGGAAAAGGTGCCAGCCACTGAGCCAAGACCTATAATCACCCTGTTATTTTGGGCCGGAGGCATATTCTAGAACAATGGGGTTTCTGCTTGACTCTGTCTCAGAGAAGAGAGAAATGAAATGTCAGACCAATTATCTGAGCAGTGGACAGTGTAAGGAAGACTGGCTGCTTTGTGAAGTTATGGCCAGAGTCCCAATTATTGGATTAGGCAGAGTTTGCTGCTCCACTTCACTGTCATGCAGCTATGTACTAGGAACTCGAATACACTTAGAAGTGAATCATGTATGACTGCATCAAAATTGCCAATATGCTTTGGTAAATGAGGTTTTGATTGCAAACAAGCAGTGTCTCTTCTGTGCAATGTATTTTTGTATCAGTTGATGTTGAACTGGTTTTCCCTTCAAAGGTGAGTATTCATTTACCCTTTACAGTTTGGAAGTAACTCAATAAAGAATGTTTGGTTACACTGCTGAAAATCTGGTGTGAGACCAAAATCAGGCATTCAGTGTGAGGAGAGTGTTTGTACATGTCAGAAGTCAGAGAGAAACCTAATGGCAATGACTGTTTCAGTGCTTAAATTCTCTATTTTAAATTAATTTATAAATAACAAAGTTCAGAAAGTCAGAATTTGTCCAAGAGTGAAGAAGTGCAAGCTTGCCTCAAAATTGGCCCTTGTAAACTACAGACTTTGTCTGAATGGTCCAGTATACCAGGAAGTCAGTATAAAAGTGTTACTGTTATCCACTTAAACAATGAATTTTAGCTCATAAATTTAGTATCAAGGTTAAGCATCACAACTACAAATTAATGGATCTTGGTAAACTAAAGGAAACAGGGAAAAATGTGATATCGAAACCATGCTAGGTAGCAGATTTTTCATGTGTCCATCAGTAATGTTCCACTGCATCAAGTTTGTTTGTGTTCTTGATGAACCATAGACACTGAATCTGGTAAAGAGTTTAAACCAGTGGTTTTCAGCCAAGTATACATGTACCCCTGGGGATTCCCAGAGATCTTAGACTGGGTTCATTAACTCATCTGGGTATTTGCATATTTGTACAATAAGCAATAAAAAACACTAGAGAACTCAGTACATGGGGTCTTGCTATAAGTCCAAGATACATTCCAAAAAACTTGAAAATATAGCGAAACAACTTAAAGTGGGGAATTTTTTTCCCGCAGCTGACTTCGATTTAAACAGATTGGGGGGAGCATTTTTCACAACTTAGAGAGGAATGGGAGGACTTATAACGCATCCGTTCCTACAAACATCAATGACTTTAGTGTGGAACTGATGTATATTGGGGTGACTTATAGAGGGGACCCCCTGCACAAACTAAAATATCATACAATGACGTTGTTTATATTGCTCTGTACGCTATCCACTGAAGTTTCAGTGAAATGTTTATATTCTAATTGATGTATAATTATAAGGTAAACATGAGAAAGTGAACAGTATCAGAGCAGTAGCTGTGTTAGTCTGAATCTGCAAGAACAATGAGAAGTCCTGTGGCATCGGATGCATCTGATGAAGTGGGTCTTTGCCAACAAAAGCTTATGCTCCAATAAATCTGTTAGTCTATGAGAAAGTGGAAAATTTTTCAGTTATCATTTGCTGTGACAGTTTTGTATTTTTATGTCTGATTTTGTAAACAAGTAGTTTTCAAGGAGGTGTGACTTGGAGGGCCATAAAACAAATCAGATTCCTGAAAGGGGTACAGTACTCTGAAAATGTTGAAAGCCACTGGTTTAAACCAGCATGAGGATTTTGGCCAAGTATTTTGCAGTAAGATTGTTTGCTAAAAAGCAAAGCAGAATTGGAAATGTGAAGGGCTTGTTTGTCACAGAGTATATACTAATTAGGAATGTGGCACCATGTTTCCAGTGGAGTATTATTTGCTTGGGCCATTCTCATCTAGGTATTTCTTTCCAAATGATGCAACTTGCTGATGTATAAAACAAATACCAGTGAGGCATACACACCAGCACTACAATATAGTTCATTTAAATTCACAAATTTCAGCAGGTGACTAGATTGGCATGAGACTCCAAGACATTCTTCTAAGCTGTGAGACAGGGCACCAGCTGTGATGAATGGAGAAAAGAGACTAAAATGTTTAAAGTAACAACAATTTTCCAGCCAAAATAAAATCACAAAACGCTAGGAAAGAATTTGGATTTACTTAGGATGTATAAAAGAAGAAAACCTTCCAGAGAGGCTCAGTAAGACATATAACATACAATAAAATGGTTAACAGTGTGTGTCAGCTTACTGTCTTCTGTATAGCTCTGTTTATTTTCCTAAAAAATATCTAGTATATATGTTAAAAAAAATCCTTCTTTTTCTCAGCCCCTGCTAAACATAGAGGATTCCATTTTACGAACTTGCAATGCCAGAAGAGTCTTACCACTTCAAAAATCATTTGGATGTTTAAATTACAAAATAAAACTAACCTGATAAAAATGTTCAGAAAAATACCAGACACACAGAAACAATTTAAAACAAAATATACCAGAAAAAGTTTGAATATTAAATATTATAATAGCACTCAGCCTTTAATGCAAAATTCCTAATGTGATAGGCTGACCACTGTAGATACAGCTAAAAAATAAAGTTGGTCAAATAGTTAAATAAAATGGCTTATCCCTCCTTAATAAAAGTGCTGAATTATTTGGGATGTTGTTGTTTGTTATTCAGCAATTTGTAGATTACCTCTGGTTGTTTCTGAAAATGTACACAAATACTGTGACTTAAATGATCAGTTACACAAACCAAACTGGCTTTGAGTCAGTCAAGCACAAACTATTTTCTTTAGAGTGAGATTAAGTACTATACCAAAAAAAGGACTGTGAATATTCATATGCTTAAAATATGGTTGCCAATTTTCTAATGGCACAAACCCAAATACTCTTGCCCGATGTTTCTGTCCTTCCCCTTCTCCAAGGCCATGCCACCCTGTCCCTTATCTGAGACCCTTCACCACTTACATCATCTCCTCTCCTTCCATTGCTCACTCTCTCCCACTCTCACTCACTTCCACAAGGCAGGGGTTGGGCACTGGAGGGAGCGAGGACTCTGACTGTGGGAGCAAGCGATGGGGTGGGGCTGGGGATGAGGAGCTTTTAATGCAGCGGGGGTCTCTGTGCTTTGGCCAGGGAGCTCCAGGTTAGGGGAGAGGGTTGAGAGGGACTTTTAAGTGGAGCTCTGGAAGGCAGTTTGAGCGCAGAAGGGGCTCAGAGCTGGGGCAGAGGATTTGAGGTGCAGGATCTGGCCGGTCAGTATTTATCTTGGGCAGGGGCGGCCCATGGATGCAGGCAACCTCGGCAGTCGCCTAGGGCACCGCGTTCAACAGGGCGCCCAATGATGATGTCACGCCATTGAGGGCTATGGATGCGGTGGTGCCGATCACGCATTCCACCTTGGGCGCCAGCTGCCGGCAGCTCACCTCGAGCCGCTCCTGATCTTGGGCAGTTCCTGGAAGTGACTGGCAAGTGTGGTGCCCAGTCAAGGTGCATTCAGGGGGCTTTGCACACTCTCCCTGCCTGCAGGCACTGTGTCCCTCAGCTCCCGTTGGCCAGTTTCCAGCCAGTAAGTGCTGTAGAGTCAACACTTGGGGCAGAGGCCATGTGAGGTAACTCTCTGGCCACCGTTGTACCTAGGAGCCTGACATGCTTGCTGCTTCCAGGATCTGCATGGAGCTTATACTGTAGTGACCTACTGTAATCTCTCAGATTTCAGTAGTCACTGAGAGATTGATGTTTACTCTGGTAGACTCTGAGCCAATTCAGGAGAGTCATCAACTCTAGCTTAAAGCTATTGCATGTTTAAATACTTTGCTGAATCAGGAATAAAAATCCCAGGGTAAACAATTCATGAACCATCAACAAACTGGAAATGATTTGTCAAAAATATCACACTGTATATACTGGTAGAAAACAGAATTTGATAGCCAATATCTTTGCTAACAAATATTCCAGTGACTTTCTTCACAAGCATTATCACTGTCTTCTACATCATATACATCCCTTTCAATGCATACACTTAGTCCTGGTCTACACTACAAATTTATGTTGGTATAACTGTGTCACTCAGAGCTGTAGAAAATCCACAGTAGCTAAACTGAGCTCTAGGGTAAAAAGTGCTTGGCTGTTGGGAGAGCTTCTTCCATTGACATAGCACTTCGGGAGAATTTAGATTCCTTTTAGGCAAATGGCAGTATTAGTAAAAGAACTATAAAGCAGATATGGTGCAAAGCACATGTAAAAGGAGAAATCTCTCCAGCAGGGCAAAATGATAAGATCAAGGATCAGACCAATGTGCATAAGGTTGAACTGCATTTTGAAGAAAAGAAGAGCTGGAGTATTCACTGTGGCTGAAGGACTGTACTGGTTGTTCATTGGTCTCATCTTTTGCAAGTGGCCTCTTCCAGAATTACGACTGCCTAGCCCAGCACAATACCTGCTTGCGACTCTTGTCTTGTGTACGTCTCATACTATGCTGAAGAGCAAGTTTGGAAGAAGGAAGGCTGTTTTGTGGGTTTTTCTAAATAAATACATTCTTTTTATTTTTTTGTCGGGCTGGGGGGCATGGCACAGTGTGACACATCCCTATTGTTTTTAAAAAAGCAAGTTCATTTTCAAGGCAAAACCAAAAAATCCCTGGCTAGCAGAAGCCTGAGCCACTGTGCTCATCTAAACGTACTGCTTCTTAGGTTCACCATTAACAAAAACTGTTTTGTGCTAATGGTGTGGTTTTGATTACATGGTGTCGCTGTGTTTTCAGACTGTTGACACTACCGATTGGCCGACTAACCACTTCCTCCTTCAGAAATGTATCTTCCTTGTATACCTGACACTTCAACCACAGAGTATTGCGAGTGTTTTCTGGGAAATACCTTTGCAGGGGTAATGAACACTCTCACAGTGCTACTCCTGGTAATCTAGAATGTCACCTACGTTTTAAATAAATCCCCAAATGCTTTTCAAATTCAGTTTCTGGCATCCACTAACTCCAGTCCTTGAAAGTGAACTGTGAAGACCGACCCCTTGGGTCTATACTGAGCCCTATTTTATCCTGTGATTGTCCTCAACATGTTCTTGACAATACCAGACACGTTCATTTAAGTTTGAAAGCTTCAGGGGGTAGCGGAGTTTTCTATAACAGGAAAAACTTTAAAAACAAAAAATAATCTAGTAGCATCTTAAAGACTAATAAAACATGTAGATGGTATGAGCTTTCGTAGGCACAACCCACTTCTTCAGATAACCGGAGTGTTAGAAGTCCAGATCCAAGAATAAATAAGGGAAGGAGGGGGACAAGGGAGAAGGGAAAATAGGGAGAAAAAAGGGGGAGAGGAGAAAAAAAGAGACACAGTGAGTAGATAAGCTTCAGAAGGATAGCCAAATTAGTCTGTAACGGGAGAATCTTAAAAAACAACAAATAGTTTAGTAGCACCTTAAAGACTAAATAGTTACAGGAGGCTGATAAGAACCATTAGCACCTTCATTGTTTGGTTGGTTGGTTAAGTCATTAAGATGTGGAAGATAATGTGCCATCTCATATCCTAGTTCATACCATTTGCATGAGAATTAAACTTGTGAATGAAGATAAGTTCCAACCCTTCTCTGTGTATTTGGCTTATGGAATTGATCTGAAACAAAACGGCAACTTGGAGATCCATTAATGAGTGTCCAGAAAGATTAAAGTGTTCTTCAACAGGTTTTTGTGTGTTGCCCTTTCAGATACCTGATTTGTGTCAATTAATTCTTTCCAAGAAGACTGTCCAGTTTGGCCAATATATATTGCAGTGGGGCATTGCTGGCATTTGATGGCATAAATCACATTAGTGGATGTACAGTTAAATGAGCCTCTGATTTGGTGGCTGATGTGGTTGGGTCTAGTGATGAAATCACTGGTGTAGATGTGTAGGCAGAGTTGGCACCAGGGCTGATTGTGAGAATTGGCCTTTTCCCCAAGGCCTCTGAGGACATGTTAAGACTACCCTTGGCTTCCAAAAGAAGATATGCAAATTTGGTGTGAATTTGCATATTTTCTTCCAATCTCTTTTTTGGAGGAGGTTTTTTCAGAAAAAAAAGCAGTCTAGATGGGGGGTTACACGCAAACCCTCCATTTTTCAAAAGAACCCTGGATTTAAGTTGTAAACTGTAGGTGATGACAAATGGAATTCTGTTTTCTCTTTTGGGCCTGTCTTGAAGTAGTTCATGTCTGGGTACTTTTTTGGCTCTGTTGATCTGTTTTTTCACTTCTCTGGCTGGGTATTTCAGTTTTAAGAATGCTCTATATAGCTCCTCTAAGTGTTTGTCTCTGTCTGTGGGATCAGAGCAAATCCAGTTGTATTTTAGGACTTGGCTATCTACAATAGATTGAGAAATGTGTCTGGGATGGAAGCTAGAAGCAGAAGGTAAGTGTAGCAGTTGGTAGGTTTCCAGTATAGGATGGTGGAAATGTGTTCATCATTTAATTGTACTATAGTGTCAAGGAAATGGATTTCTCGTGTGGACTGATCCAGGCTGAGGTTGATGGTGCGGTAGAAGTTGTTGAAATCCTGGTGAAATTCTTCAAGGGTCTCTTTCCCATGGGTCCGTATGATGATGATATCATCAATGTAGCATAAGTAGAGTAAGAATGTTAAGAGACGAGAGCTGAGGAAACATTGTTCAAGGTCAGCCGTAAAGACACTGGCATATTGTGGTGCCATGCGGGTGCTCATGGCTGTACTGCTAACTTGAAGATAAAAACTGTCTCCGAATTAGAAGTAGTTGTGGGTGAGGACAAAGTTGCAGAGCTCTGTAACTAGGTGTGCAGTGCTGTCATTGGGGATGGTGTTCCTGATAGCCTGTAATCCATCTTCATGTGAAATGTTGGTATAAAGAACTTCAACCTCTATGGTGGCCAAGATGGTATTTTCAGGTAGATTACTGATGTTTTGTAGTTTCATCAGGAAGTCAGTGGTGTCGTGAAGGCAGTTAGGAGTGCTGGTAGCAAAGGGTCTAAGGAGAGAGTGGATATAGCCAGATAATCCTGTGGTAAGAGTGCCAATGCTTGAGATGATAGGTCATCTGGGATTTCCAGGGCTGTGTATCTTGGGTAGCAGATAGAATAATCCTGGTCATGGATTGGGGGGGTGTTGGTGTAAATTTGATCCTGAGCAGCATCAGGGAGTTTCATGTGCAGTTGTTTCAGGGTTTTTTTTGGTATTCTTTAGTGGGATCACAGGAGAGAGGCTTGTAGAACCTGGTATTGGTGAGTTGTCTGGTTGCCCCCTGTTCATAATCTGTTCTGTTCGTGATGACTACAGCACCCCCTTTGTCAGCGTCTTTGATTATGGTGTTAGATTTGTTTTTGAGGTTGTGAACAGCATTGCGTTCTGTATGACTGAGGTTGTATATTATATGTAATTGTTTACGTTTTTAAGTCTGGTATGTTTTTTGTGATGTATACCCGCGGTCAACAAACTGTATGTTACTTATTTGCTGGCTGCCACTTTGCCTTAATGTAGAAACATTTGATCACCTTTTTCATTAGATACAGTATTTTCAAAGTCATCTGTGCCAAAATTGAATTGAACTGACATCACCCAAGATGTCAGAGCCTCCCAAGCATGTAAAGGCAGTTTCCAGACCTCCTGCTCTCAGATTTCATTCAGCTGAAGATCTGTGAGAATAGATGGAAGGAACAATCCTTAGCCATAACCAAATATTACCCACAGCGCCATGCTTACATTCTCTTCATAAAACAGAATCTATTAAAAGCAAAATGATCATTTACTGCACGCCTGAGTGTAATAGTCTCATGATTCAGAAATCAAAAAATTCCAGTAGCTTGATGACTGTATAAAGTTTACTAGATTATCATTTAGCTTCAGTCAAGCCATGTAAATATGGCAGTTTTTATCATGCAGAATCAATGTCCTGAGTAATCAAGATGATTTAGTCATCCCTGGTATGAGTTCCAACATAATAAATCTTAGATATTGTCCTGATTGTATAAATTATTGATATATTGTCGGTAATAGTATGCCCATTCTATCAGAGTTATCTCAAGCTTTACCTTCAGTTCCTATCTGTGGCATGCTCAAGAAAAAACGGTTGTATTAAGATGGAATATGTGGTCAGAGAGTCAAAGGTGTTAACATAACCCAGTCACTGTCTAGCATTAAACAATGTAAAACAAGGTTTGGGATTTGGTATACAGAGACTTCATCTTACTTAGGACCACGGCAAACACACCATTTAAAATCCTTTTAACCTTTTATTTAGGATACAGAAAACAAAGAAGAGCTTTAAAGGCATTTGAAATGTAAATTATTAAATAAAGCTTTCAAGTTAACACTCGCCTTTGTTCCCTTTTCCTTTAGATGTAGGGAGTATTTAGAAGGGGAATAAAATGCTTTATCTAATGGCAGTCTTTTAGATGGCATCAAAGTGGTAATAACTTTTCTTTGGAGAAGAAAAAAATAAATTAGTTGAGATGGACTAGAGCTGCTTTTGTTAAAAGTCCGATCTCATTTCACCCCAGGTGGTATTTGGGATTCACTCAGTGGATGTGGTGGTGTCATCTAAATCCCTATCTCTGGAGCAGTCTAGTCAGAACATCTTTGAAGATCAGGATGATGAAGGCCTGGAGCCCCAGGAGATGGTAGGGGTGTATCAGCCGATGGTCAGGACGGTGTGTGTGTGTGTGTGTGTGTGTGTGTGTTACACCAAGAAAAAGGTTTAACATCCGTGACTTTACTGCTAGGACCGGGGTCCCGTTCTCAGGAAAGACTGAGAGATACCCCAACGGATCTGTCACCTGGGAGTGACACAATCCAAACGCCCAAGCTCTTCCTATACCTGTCCCTTATGACTGGCTGAAGTTTTTTTAAAAAATTGTGCTTGGTTCTGTTATAGCAACTGAAGGAGTCAGATTAAAGCTTAAACAGTTACTATTTTATTGTTACAGGGTAAACTTAGCTGTTAAATGCTACTGCTGTGTTACAGATAACACAGCCACTACAAAGGACAGGACAGAAATTACACTAATAAGTCACTTACAGGTACCATGAAACCCTTTTGGTCCTCTGAACTCTTATTAAATGCATGCAAAATAGACACCTAGCAGGTATATATTCTCACCCCTGCGTTCCAGACTTGGCGTGGCCAGCGTCTTTCTCCCAATCCCTCAGAAAGAAGTGGGATGAGGTTGGGTGTCCCTCAGACCTCGGGAGACAATCAATACCTGCCAGCAGGTGTAGATGATTGGAGCTCAAATGGGGTGGGCTACTAAACCCCTCTTTATACCCCTTGGGTCACGTAGGCTTCTTCCTGGTCTCAAGTGGCCAATTAGGAAAAATGGCTTTGAATGCCAAGTTTCCCACGAAGGGTGCAAAGCATAATTCACACCTGGGAAAATGCAGACAATGGGCACCTCTGGTATGTGATGGGCGAAGATTCCTCTCCTGGGACAGTGCAGGCGTGTCAATTACTGGTACTAGCCATCAGGATGGCGGGAGGCCCCGAGTCATCAGCTAGCCCATTTACTGTCTGGTTTCTGTTTATGGTAGAGTCATGGACAGGCAGCACACCTGCGTTCCCAGGGCATCAAAGGCTGACTGCCTTTCTCTTGCTCTCTGGGGGGGAGGGGGCGGAAACCAAGATGGGGTTCATTTTTGGCTACAGGGTGGTGTCAATTTTTCTCTCAAAGTTTCTTTCTTTAAAAACTCCAAAAGGGATTGGAAGGCAGAATGCCCTCACACACCCGTGTTTTTTTTCAACCTAAGGCTAGTTTGAGACACATCAGTTTTAGTTCACTGATTTCTGATTCCATGTTTTACTTGCTTACTGAATAGGCTTTTAACACAGTCCCCGAGTTATATTGTTAGGCTTTTGTGTTTGGACAAATTCATTTTTTCTGTCTCCCTTTCATATCTTCTCTCCGTGTTGCAGATTATTGGGAGATCTTATGAACTTCATTCTTCACAGTTCAACTCACAACTAGGCTAAATTTGTAAGCTCAATTATCATAAAAGAAGCCCTCAGGACAGCTTCATTCTCAACACCATTTGAATTTAATAATAGTAAAGAAAAGTCATCCTAATAGCTGGCTTATTTTTTAATAGTCTTGTTTTCCAGGGAATGCCATTATAAGAAGACAGATTAAAAGCAGTGAAGAAAAACTGTTTGCTGTTCATCTTTATTTGGGGGAATTATTTAGCTGTTGTTTTCTTTTTATTTTGTGCATTATTTTCATTGTATTCTTAAAAATAGAAGCTACGTTAGTTTTGATTTGCCCATTTGTGTTCACAATCAATTAGCTTTCAGTCATCCTCACCAAGTCTCTTGCCCACTTTGTCATCTTCTATCTGAATGCAAAGCACATCTAATATAGCAGTGATATTACAGAATAATCTCTGTAGAGTTCCTTTGCTTCTCCTATCAAAGCCAATAAGTTCATGGAGAATGGATCCATTGATAGGTGTTAGCCGGGATGTGCAGGGATGCAAAACCGTGCTCTGAAGTGCTCCTAGCTTTCACCAAAAGCTGGGAAAGGGAAACGGAGGATGGATCAGTTGATGATCACCTGTTCCATTCATTTCTTTAATGGAAGGATTGATACCAGGCCTGCCAACAAGGAGGAGAGGGAGCAAAGAGGGCAACTGACCCAGGGATCTGGTGATTCAAAAGGGCCCAGGGTTCCCAGCCACCGTTATCACTACTGTGGCAGCCAGAGCCACCTCAGCCCCATGCAGTGCACTCCGGATGGCTCTGGGGGCTGGCTGCCTCCAGCCTCTCCCCTTATGCCCAAGGCCCTGCCTCTTCTGGAAGCATGGAGCCATCCCTCCCATCTTGCCCGTGGGCCTGCCAAGTCTGTCAGCCCCCCAATTTATCCCACTACTTTGTAAACAATAAAAAACGAATGTTGTCCTTTTCCCAAATGTTCTTATGAAGTATAACTGTTTTATGCATGTGACACACTCTTGGCACTATCAGTTGTTGTTTTCCTGGAAAGTAATCTGGCTGGAAAGATTCACACTATTTTTTTTTATAATTATGTAGCTCATACAAAGAGAAACTGTGCAAAGACAAAACTAATTTACCCTTTGAGAAGACAGTTTCAGAGATCTGCCTGCCCATGCGTTTAGTAGAGTGTTCATTTGATTTGTCTGACTATAATGTTTTGTGTAAGGATGCAGCTCCAACCATTTGGGATTAAACAGAAGTATGGTAAGGTGGTTGTTGCATAATTATTGTATTTTCTGTGACAGCGCTGGTCACAAAGGTAATGCTAACAAAGAAAGGGACTGAATGAGCAGAGAAACAGAAGTGGCAAGAGATTGGAAAATAAAGATTGATGTTTACACGCCTAAGATTAAAATTCCAGAAACGATACATAGGTAGCCATTCAGGTAGTTTGTGGGCAAAGGTGAGAAGAGAGGTATTTAACCAAGCTTTTATTTTTTCTCTTTCTGGCAAGAGATGTTTCTAAGGGCTTTTTACGATCACCACGGAGAGAGAGAGAGAGACACACACACCTTTTTCAAGTTCTGCCTCATCTGGTTTACATCTGTGGCTTTACAATAAGCTAGTGAAAATGAAATAGCTAGTTCACAGCCTAATTCCCTTCCAAGGAAAAGAACATAACTTATGTCCCTCTATAAATCAGTCCTTTGTTTTTTATTTACTAGAGGTAATTGAGGGCTTTTCAAGCTAAAACAAATTATTTATAGAGTTATGAAAAGTGGATTCGTTTTCCTCACTGCTTCATGAATGTGTTAAGCAATTATTTTATTCCTACTAAACATAAATAACCTAAATGAATAAACTTTCATGTGCCACAGTAAGTGATTTGGGGAAATAATTTGTTTGGGCCTGGGGGAAATGCCTTGTTTTCTGATACTTTATGGCTTCACTCTGTATTCCTCTAAAAATTAGACGAAAATTGGTTTTCAGCATGGGCAGCAGGTATAAGAGGTAAGGGGAAGCAATGCATCCCCTGAGTTTTAATTCTCAAACTCTCCTCTCTTCCTATCTCTATTCTGATGGTTCCTGAAGGCTCCCACAGCAGTTGGTTGCAGACTGGTGACCGTTCCCCAGAAGTGGCTCTATTAACTTAAAAGCCTTCCAGTTTGCCAGACCTATTAGCATAATATTGAACCTGAGAAGGAGTCATTAAGTGGTAATGAAACTATTGAATAGGCATGTGCCAACCCTTTTTACTGACAAAAACAGTTGTGCATTACCTGTCTATAGAACCTTAGTTTATTAATTTGCTTTAAATATTTCATTAGTTTGTGGCTGAAAATTAATACATCTCTAAAAAATCCATGCATTGATATTCAGATGCATAATCTGAGTATTCAGCGTTAGCCTTGAATGCTAAGATCTTTAGACATATATTTTACATAAGTTCTTCAAAAGACCACCCTCATCTAAAATACACATTTTTATTTTAATTACTATAGTACAAAAACTTGCTTTCAAAGTCTTCCTGTTCTGTCCATCCCTACTCTCCTTTCACACATTCACCCTGTTGAAGAGAGCGTTTAAAGGACAACATTCCTTTTCTTTCAGATATCTGGACAAATGAGTTTCCCTTTTACTTCTGACTACTTGAGGAAGTCGTGAGTCGCATGCTGCTCTTCAAAGGAAAAATTGTGGCTCCCGCATCCGCGGCTGTTCCCCTGCTCTGACCTTTTTTCTTTGTCTGGTCAGGGTGCTGCTTGGGGCAGTGAGATCTAATGCTGCAGCCCACGGAAGCCTGCTTGGGCCACACGTGGCTCTTAAAGGGGCAGTGTGGTTTTTTGGGTTTTTTTGCTCATCAACTTCCTTAGCTCTATCATATATTCCATAATATTTAATGTTGTATTCAGTAGGACAACTGACTTGGCCTTTGTGATGGATGAGAAGAGTGGAGTCCTTTCCTAAACATCTCAGCATTAAGTAACTAAAGGGTTAAACTCAGGTAGCTAGGAAATGTTGGCAGGGAGCCAGGAGAACCAATGTGGGGAAGTGTTGAGATTTGAATTAAATGGAACCCTGCTTGCTGTTTTCTTTTGTGGGAGTTTAAGCCAGGAGCTGGGTGAAGAAGATAAATTGAACCAGGCAGGACTACCATGCTTACAAAGAATACTGGGCATTGAAATGGACTGGATCTTAAAGTACAGATATGTAAGTAGATAGGGAATGTTTGTTTAGACACAAGTCAGGTTATTTTCTTTGTTTTGTTGTTTGGTTAAACTTCTCTGTGATAAGTCCGTGTGCTCCCCCTCCCCCTGTACCCTGTAATTATGCTGAATCTCAGGGATACAATTCTGTGTTTTAATCTGTTCTTTTCTCAGCTGCTTTATAACACCTAACAACTTAGTATGCTTTACCAAGTATATCTTTTGTTTTGTTAATACAATCACTGTTTTTAAGGCTATGATTTGATTCTTGTGTGCTGGAAGGTTATAGGAGGTCTGTGAATGAATGTCTAAGGCTGAGAGCTTAGCCATCAGAGATTACTATTTGTTTTTTTTCTTTTTTTTCAAACTCTCTTTTGGTAAAATATTTTGGGGTACCTCTCTGGAAGAAGTTCCCAAGTGCTTCCTTTGTCAGTTCAAGAAGAAAGGGTTGTTGATTATTTTAACTTGGATGGTGGCAGCCTATTTCCCAAGGTCAGGGAATCTGTGTCCTGGGAAGTTTTTAAAATAGAAACCTCTAGAGGCAAGGTATTTTAAGGTCTCTTACGAGCCCCCAACTTCTGCACTCAGAGTGCCACGGTGGGGAACCACCTTGCCAGCCTTACTATAGGTTGGACATCTCTTATCCGGCACCCTCAGGACCAGACTGGTCCCAAACCAGGGATTTTCCTGGACTAGAGAAGGTTCCCTACTACAGCCCCCAGCCGCCAACTCTTACAATTTGGGAGTGTGGGAGAATACTTCTAGCCCCTGCTGGGCTACCTGCAGGTTACTGGCCCCACTGCTGCTGCCCTGGCTAGACTGCCTTCCTGGCTCCAACAGCCTGCACTGCTGCAGGCTGCCAGGGGCTGGTTCTGGCCTTGGTCAGGCTGACAGGACTGCTAAGGGTTCGCGCTCTGGTCCCAGCCTCATAGCAGCCTGCAGGGTCTGGCCCCACTTCCATGGGCTGTCCCGGTTTCCAGCACCACGCTGCTGTGTGTTGCTGGGTCTGCCACCAGCCCTGGCTCCTGCCCCACAGCAGCTTACAGGTTCTAGCCCCACTTCTATTGGCAACCGGGGTCTTTGACCCTGCCTCCGTGCTGCCATGGGCTGTTGCTGGCCTGATCCTGCACTGCCGAGGCTGCCTCAACTGGTTCCAGTGCTGCAGGCTATCGAGAGCCACTTGTGGGCTGCTGCAAGCTCAAGTCCCACTGCTGTGGGCTGCTCCTAGGCCCTGCCCCATCCCACTGCTTCAACCTGGCTCCTCCTGGATTGCCCTTGGTTACCAGGCCTCTCTGATCAAGGAACATCTGTGGTCCTACTGGGCCATGGATGTTGCCAGACCAGAGAATTCCAATTTAGAGAGGTGTAACCTGCACAACTTTTTTGCAAATAAATCTCTGACAAACTTCAGGGTATATAAAAAAACCCCTGAAACTGTGAAGACTGCAGAAGCAGAAGGTAGTTAATTAAAAGCACTGAATTTGGGACTAAAAATTGTCAATCTGACATGCAGTGAAAAACATGCTCCATTTTCTTTAAAAAGAAATTTTAGAAGAGTGGAGGTTTTTTTTCCAAATTTCATTTGTTACATTTGGGTTCAGGGATTTGACTTGTCTGTAATGGATGAGCAGAGAGAAGAGGGAGGGAGTGGAACAGTGGGGAGAGAGTGGGGCCTGGGTGGAGCAGGGGGAAGAGTATGGGCTGAACCACAGGCTAGGGAGCTTGCCTCTCCAAGCAGCAGCTTCACCCACCACCCATGCTTGTAAGTAAGTGGGTACCTAAAGCACCAGTTCTCATCTTGAATATCATGTACCTTAGTGATAAAACTCCTAGTCTCTAAGAGTTTCCCACTATTGATGGGAGTTGGGCCAGCTCTTAATATCTTTAAAAAGCAGAAGCGCGGGAGGGGGCGACCCGGCATGAGACGGGACAGCTGATACATTTAAAAAGCACAGGCGCCGTGTCTGAGACTGGGTGTGAGCTGGGAATGACCTGATTCTTGGCTTGTGCCCAGTCCCTGCTACTCCTCTGCTTCCCCTGCAGAGATGGTGCTGGGGAAAACCAGCTTTTACTAGAATAAGTTGTGACCTGATCCTAAGCATTACAATTTCCATTGGCTTTTATAGGAGTCACCTGCAATTTGGACGAATCTTAGTCACCAAAGTGAAGTTGTAGGGTAGACATCAAATGCCACAGCCCAGTGCAGAGGTGGGTTTTTTTTTCTGAATAGGGAGTAATTTCTGCGGCTGTTATGTAGTCAGAGAGGCCTGCAGAGCATCTGAGAGCCATATGGTTTCAAAAACTGCTTTCTGTTTTATAGGCCTCTCAATAATTTACCTTGTTTACACTACTCATTAGTCACAGGTAATGTATGTACTGTAGGCAAGGTCTAAGTATTGTTTAACTCCACTGTCCTCAGCTTGCCCACTATCAAAAGGGTGTAAATTATGTTACTTGATAGCCAACTTTTTAAATCAAATCCATATTTCAGTTATAGGAAAATGTGATGAAATCATTCTTTCTAAATGGCTAAACCAAATTCGCTTCAAACTTAGTGTGGTAAATTTTATCTTGCAACAATTATTTACAATAGGTTACACATGGGCTGTGTCTACACTGCACCCCTTTTCCGGAAAAGGGATGCAGATGAGACAAGTTGGAATTGCAAATGAAGCGGGGGATTTAAATATCCCCCGCTTCATTTGTATAAACATGGCTGCCGCTTTTTTCTGGCTCGGGGCTTTGCCGGAGAAAAGTAGCAGTCTAGACGGAGATCTTTCAGAAAATAAAGCCTTTTCCGAAAGGTCCCTTATTCCTGATTTTAAGAGGACTGCAGACAGTCATTTTATTTTACTTTTGTTTTATGTTTTATTACTGTTATATCCTTACCCATTTTCTAAGTCATTCCAATAGTGTACTATTTTTTAATGATTCTTTTTTCTTACTACTGATTTGCTAGATGCCTTTTTTTTGGCCAGAGTTTGTTTTAACTTCAGTTGAAATCAGATCAAATTTAAAATATTTATTATTCCAATCTAATTATTTTTTTTTTCAAATATAGCAATTCTCAATTTTCTATTAATAAAGCTTTTGTTAAGCTTTTGATAAAATTAAACAAAAAGGCCTGCAACCACTTGAAGTCAGCTAATTTTGAACTTGAACAAGAAAATGAAACTATTCAGGTTTTATTTAAATCTGTTTTGGTTCTGTTAACCTTGGGTATAATCTATAGGCAACATTATTTTGGTACATTTTGGATAACAAGGCACAAATAATTAAAACCAAAGTTCTGCTGCTTACCGGTAATTTATAAACTTCCTTCCAGTTATCACATAATAATGTGTTATCGTGAAGGGCTTTAACCTACAGAGGCCTGAGCACTATGACCACCCTTTGTGAAGACACCACTTTACAAGATCATACTCCTAACCTGAAGTGACCCAATCCCCCTCATATTTAATTTTGCAACATTTGTTTTCATGACAAATTAGGACAAACGTTGACATTTTAATTCTTTTAAGCACCAGCTATTAAGAGAAATTTCAGTTTGGAAATGTGCAAACAATGTGTTTCAACATTGTTAATCAAAACTAAACATTTTGGCATTGCCCAAATTAACTGTTTTGAATCTGTTGATTTAAATTACTAAAATCAAATCACTTTAATTCAGCTGAATGTTGAAATTGCATTTTCTTGTGAGAGTCATATTTTTAAAGCCTAATGCCTACTTTCTGCCTTTTGAGTTAGGCTTCTTAGTCTGACTGCATATCCCAGAATGCATCCAGTGTCATCTGACTCCCAGGATCCTATACAGTGGTCAAAGGGAAATCTGCATTATATTATTGGGAAATGTCGTCCTATGGGCGGTCTAACCCATAGGAGAGAATGGGGGCCCAAACTTTAAGTCAATGTGCTGGGAGAGACTGTAGCTTTGTTGAATTGATTCAAAACAAAATGTTTTGGGTCAGTTAAAAAAACAAAACATTATAATTTGGGTTGAACTGATGCACAATTAAATGTTTCATTTAGATCTTTTCCAATAGGAAATTGAAATTTTTCAGCAAAATCAAAATTTTCTCTAAAAAAATTGATTATTCAGAAACTGCATTTTCATCAGAAAATCATTCAAATCCAAAATATCTGACCTGCTTTTCTAATGTGGATGTAAGATTGGACTCCTCCCCCCTCTATGAATGTGTGTATGTGTATTAATTATGGGTTTTCATGCACAAGTATCTATATTCCACTCTCACTGACACCTATGTAAATGAGAGGCAACACTTTTTAAGTAAACGGGGCTGTACCAGATTAAAATTAGTTTTAAGTGAGAATAGACAGACGCTATCACCATCTTTGCACAGTAAAAAAGTAGAATTTATTGTGGAGGGACTGGGGACATGCTGTGCTTTTGTGCCTTAAGCAAGAATGCTAATGACTGATATTAATTACTAGTATATAGTGCTGTAACAATATAGCTGATCAGTCTTTGTGCAGTCCTTTGTGATCCTTAGATGAAAGGTGGCATAGAAGAGTCAAAAAAATAGATATTATTCTTGTTAGTTGTAGGCATATTTATGGCATAAGGCTAAAAAACATTAGCCATTCAGTTTGAATACTCTTTCTTTTAGCTAACTTGCACATAAATATGAATTGAAAATGGAAGAGCGCAAGCAGCATAGGTGGTACAAGAATGAATAAAATTATACTGTATTCTCTGTGAAGGCAATATATGGCATGTTTTTAGCTTTCTTGTTTTTGAGAAGTATAGGAAGCAAAGTCTCCTAAATATGCTTATACAATAAAACACTGATTAAATTGATCCAGTGCCTGTTTAAATGAAAAATTCTATATCTAGAGTAGACTGAGAAATCAGGATATGCAGTTCCCTTTGTAGTTCTTTCTTCTTGAACTAGCTGCTGAAGAAGTATCCTGAAGTCCTCTCTGCCAGTTCCCAAGTAATCTCTTCCTTTTTCTGGGAAGAGCTGATGACAAAGCCATTAACTCTTAAGATAAACAATAATGATCCAATCCCATGAGGTGGAGAATGCTTTCTACTCTCATTGAAATAAATATACATTTATAATGCACACTACCTCACGGATTCACATTGACTTCATTTTTGTTCAAACCCAGAGCTGAACTTTTAAAGAACTCAAATGAGACCACATGAACATAAACATACAGCAAAATAACGGTTTTTCCTTTGTAGCAGTTTATCCCAGTATGAAACTTTGCTTCAGTTTTCCAATTCAATGACAGACTGAAAAGATAAAGATGGTTTCTCATCAGCATCTTAATAAGAGTTATTATATGTTCCATATAGAATGGTAGGGAGAGTACCACAATTCTTAATTTTCTGAAATTAAAGAAATTATCCTATATTGGTACAATAATAGCCATTTAAGGTGACTTGAAGTTCCTCTAAGTAGGTTCGAAGACCATTTTCTGTATCCAGATTAAAAAAGAGGATTATTTCTTCTCAACAAAAGGATTAATGCTTTCCTCTAAAATCAGCAGCAATAACAATTTAGTGTTTCATTCTTCCCAGTGGAAATTAAGACCACTGGTACTGTGCATTTGTGTTTTGTCATAATTCTTTGTAATGATGCTGCCAAAAATATGTGGCTTGACGTACCTCTGGAGACATGCTCCCTATCAAAACAACAGCATTACCGCAATCTATGGGCCTTACTTGAAATAAATAGAAGGAGTTTTTCACTGATTATGGAAATATCTTGAGGGGCTATAAATCTAGATTAAAAGCAGTTACTAGTTTTGTGAACTTTTCTGGCCAAAGGACTATTTTTTAGAAATGTGGGAAAACATATGAAAACAAATATAAAAGCAAAAATGCAACAACTCTCTGTCCCCTCCCCCCACCATCAGACACATCTTTTATTCTTCAACAATCCTTTAACTTTCTGCTTTTCCCAAATTCCTTGCAACACTCTTCACATAAATTCCCTATTGGCTGTCTGTTGGCTTTGATGGTGCAATCGCTTTCTTAATTGATCCATCTTTTAAGAGTGAGGCAACTTGACAATGACTTCTGCAAGGAAACTAGGCTTTTTATTTTACTTTGCTTGATCCACTTTTCAAGGTTGGAGTGTTCACAAGTTGATATAAAATATGTCTGTTGAAAACTAAGTTCTATATATCACCTACCACTGCCAGTGTATGTACAGTGTCTTTGTTTTATATAAAAACTGTATGATTTAATGAAAGTTCAAAGACCATTGACCAGTTTTGTAGCTATGGCCAAATCCTCGGCTATAGAAATTCTCTTCTTCTAATGTCAATCCCTGCTATATGGGGTCAATTCTTTGAATCCATCTTCTCCACTCTATTTTGTCTTGAAGCTGTCTCAAACTTTGCAGCAAATCAAACCCTTTGTATAACTTTCGTCCATCTAGCTTTGAATCTTCCAGTCTTTCTCTTACCCACCACTTATAAGTTTAAACCCCATGTTTCTATAGATTCTTCTGATCTTTGCACCTGTCCAAATCATTTGGGTTGTATTCCTCAACACTTTTCTACAATTGGCTCCATCTTCAGACTTCCTCTGATTTGTTTGTTCTAAACAAGGTCCATGCCTGTCGCTCTTAAGCATCATTTCAACATTTAACATCTCTAGATTAACATCTGTCATTTTAATTTCCAGGATTGCCTTCCACAGAAAAGACCAGAGAATATTCAGAAGGTGTGTCTTCCCCATCCCTACCATCTGCTCATCCTACAGCATCAGGGACACTGCCAAGTGTGGAACATGCAATGCATAAGTTTTGGAAGGGGGAAAGAGGGCTTGTGGCAGTGTAGAGGAGTGGAATCACATGATTTCCACTGCAAGCAGGAATGTGTTGTTGAGGGTTTATCACTTAACATGCCATTACATTTTCCAAATAGCAGTTAAAAATGCTTATACTTTTAATCATTTAATTACATTTATCAGACTGAAATCTTCTCTCAAATTTATTCCCTCCCTTTTGTGCTTCAATGAAATTTGCTTTGCTAAGAACAATTGTTTTTACTATCTACAAATGCTTGGACTGCTACAAGCTGTTGTGTAAATCCTGCAAAAGTGAACTAACGCTTATTCAGAATTAATCACCAGCTTGTCCATACAATTCCACTGAGATACAAGAGTCTCAGCTAAACTGGTGAGGAAACACTCAAATGGATTGGTGGAATAGCCATGTGAAATCCCACAGAGTAAGCAGATGGGAGAAAACTGGCTTCAGTCCTTTGGAATGAGCAAGTGATCTGTGAAAAAGACAGACCTCTTTTTTGGCCAACTCCTGGTGAGCTCCAGGACTGATCTTTTCTTTTTGCATGCTTTATACAAAGGAAGGTCAGAGACCAAAACACATGAACAAAGGTACCATACAATCATTAATGCCAAGGGGGCTAGAATGGATTTTAGGTAAACATGGAATGGTATCCTATGTTACAAGATATACCACATGATACGGCTTTGCATTTTGATTAATTTCTTTGTGTGACATCTAGTCTTTCCTAATGAGAACATACAGTTGTACATAGCAACATGCATTACAAAGAATGGGAAAGACCAGTGATATGTTGAAGTATATATGTATATATTATAAACATTAGTTTTAGTTCTCTGCCTGGGTTGCTAACAAACCTAATACTTTCCTGGTGAAGTTTTGCAAACCCAATAAAATGTTTGCATTAAGAATCCAGTAAGAATAATTATTATTCTAGATTCCAGGATAAGCCTTTACATCTTCAGTAAGGACACTGGCAGCTTTGAAAAAACATAAGAGCGTGTGACTATTTTAGAGAGAAATTAATAAAGAACAGATCTTTATGATATACACCACAGATAAGTATAAAGCTCTGCAAGGCCCAAATTAATTTCTTGTATGAGTAAGGCTTTTCAGAATTGTCTCTTTTTGTTATCAGCCCCCATACTATCCAAGGGTATGTCTACACTAGCTCGGTAGTTCGAGTTAGGTAGGCAAATGAGGGCAAGTGGAGTTGCAAATGAAGCCCGGGATATTTAAATATCCCGGGCTTCATTTGTATCTTGCCGGGCGCCGCCATTTTTAAATCCCCCTTAGTCCGAACTCCGTGCCCGCGGCTACACGCGGCACAGAGTAGGTAGTTCGAATTAGGATCTCTAGTTCCACGAGGAGTACCGGTAGTTCGAATTAAAGATCCTAATTCGAACTACCTACTCCATGCCGCGTGTAGCTGCGGGCACGGAGTTCGGAGTAAGGGGGATTTAAAAATGGCGGCGCCCGGCAAGATGCAAATGAAGCCCAGGATATTTAAATCCCGGGCTTCATTTGCAACTCCGCTTGCCCTCATTTGCCTACCTAGCTCAAACTACAGAGCTAGTGTAGACATACCCTAACTCTGCTTGTGCTTTTTCAATAGCTTTACCTTGCTGTTCAGACCTCACTGCCAGTTTACATTTTAATGCAGTTTAATGCAAAGGCTCCTTGAAGCAGAAAGACACTTAGACTTAGCATCTCAGTCAGGATTTTGATAGCTAATGTTAATTTAACCCAGTGAGTAAAGCTATACAGACAGAAAGCAGTCTGCTGTGCATGCTATAAAAGGGATTTTGTAATCATTAAGTTGCCACTGGGAAAGCAGTCTCTAGTTTTATTGTCTCTAGTGTTGCTGGCTTGATTGGTTGTTTTGTTTGTTTCCTCTCACTTGATATTGTTGCTTATTTCCTTGCCTTTTGGTGACCTGTAATTTTTTTATGAAGCAGTAGACTTACAGCAGCAGCCATAGCCAGACTTTGCAATAATATCTGTCCATGGAAAAGTTTTGCAAATGTGTCTTATTCCTGATCAGCTGCATAATTGCAATACCAGCTCTACTAGTGCAGGCTTGTAGAAAACTGAGATCTTTGTTAATGTGAGACCATCACACTATTCGCTTGTTAAAAAGTTTCCTTTCATCTCTCTAAAGAAAGTTTTTCTTGTGGGGCAGCAGCGTGATGTCATCACATCACTGTACGTCGGCCCGTCCCCTAGCCTCAACAGAAGGGAAAAGAGCAGCCATGGCTCAGGGTTCTCCCATCCTACCCCCCACCCCCCGACCTCAGGAGGCGCCTTGGGCTGCCCACTGGGCCCCGGATCCCATGAACTAGAGCCAGGGGGTGACAGCAGTGGCTCCTTGCTGCACTGGGGGCCCCAACGCTCCAGGACCCGGCGGGGAACTGTTTCCTCCAGCTGCTTGGGCCAGGCACGCTGGGGCTGTTGTATACCTGGAGCTCCAGCCTGTAACCCTGTGGGGGAGAGGAGAAAGCTCAGTGAGACTGAGAGCTGCGAGCCCTTTCAATTGCTTCTCTTTAAAGTGCTTGCACCTGCTGGGTGGCTGTCAGGCAACTCAGCCAGCCAGCAGGCATGAGCCCTTTAAATAGAAGTAGTTGGAAGGGTTTGCGCATCTCTGGCTCCCAGGGAACGCGCTACAGGCATCAGGAGCTGTGAGCCCTCCTAGCTGTTTCTATTTTAAAGGTCTCTCATGTTTCCAGTGGCTGCTGGGAAACATGTTGCCTGACAAGTGCGGGAAAGGCACGAGCCCTTTTAACTGCTTCTATGTAAAGGGCTCGTGCATCTCTGACTCCCAGGCAACGCGCCAAGGGGTGGGGCCTAGAACTACTTTGTGGGCCAGATCAAATCCTAGGCAGGCCGGATCCAGCCTGCTGAGTGGCTTTTGCCCACCCCTGACCAAGAGAGTCACCAGCTGGAGCTGCCTGCCACCAGACTAAGTAAGTAACCCCATGCACCAAGCCCTTAGCCACAGTGCCAGAGCCAGGGGTGGGAGAAAGACCTGTCGACTGGGAGGGAAGGCACCTGATGGCTGGGAGGTGGGGCTGAGAAGAGAGAAAAGGCCCTTGCTAGCTGTGGGGGAGAAGATACCCCTGCTGGCTGAGGGCCTGGGAGGAAAGCAAAGGTCCCTCCTAGACAGGAGTTGGGGGAAGAGAAAAGAACCCTTTCAGGCATGGGGGCTGGTGTGAGAGAAAAGGCCCAGCTGGGAGAGGGAAATCCTCACCGAATGGGGACCCTTCCACGCACCCTGAGCCCCGCCTCACCCCTCAACCATCACTCTCGTCTCTCCCACATCCCTAGCCTCCAGCCCTGAGTCCCTCCTCAGCCCCCAGCACTGACTCCTGCCCTTCCCCCCACATGCCCAAGGCCTGTCCTTACTCCTGCATCCCCACACTGTCAGCCCCCTGCCCTGAAGGACCTAGCCAATGCCAGGTAAGTCTTCAACTCTCTCTCTCTCTCTCTCTCTATATATATATATATATAAAAAAAATTCCTGAGGAACAACAGAGTGACGTCATCAGCATCCAAATGCCACCGCTGCTGCTGCCCACCTCTGCCCTCAGATGCTTGTTGTAGCCAGCCTCAGCACTGTCCCCTCCAGGTCTGGTCTGCTCCAGTTCCAGCTTCATGCCCCCGAGGGGGGGGAAGTGAAGGGGGGTGAGGGAATGCACCGCCAGGAGGAACTGCTGGGACTGGGTCCCCTCTGCCATTCAAGCCCCCTATGTGTGCCAGCTTATTCATTGGTATGTGTAGCGTTGGCGCGCCCCAGGGTGCTGTCTTCTGGCAGTGTGATGCAGTCCTAATCTGTTCAGTATCTCTTCACACACAATCTTTCTGGGGGTCTAATCATTTTCACTGCCTAGCTTGCAAGTCTCTCCATGTCTGCTACATCTTTTTGGAGGTAGGGTGACCAAAAGTGAACATAGCCAGCACTGTTGAGGTTCTCAATTAATCATAGCTAAGTCAAGCGATTAATGCAAAACGAATTAGCTAGACTTTAAAAAGCAGCAGTAGGTTCTGCCTGAGCTATGGTGCTGGGAGCCACGCGCAAGCCCCCAAGCTGATATCCTGCACCACTCAAACACCTCCGCCACTGAGACCCCGCACCCCCAGCTCTCTCATTCATATTCCCAACCCAACACCCTGCACCTTCAGCCCTACCCCTCCAAGCCAACACCCCAGCGCCCCAGCCTGCTCCTCCCTTGCCAGACACCTATCCCCAGAGAGCAGAGGGCACAGTCCCCTGGTAAATAATAAATTTACCAAATACTTTTTAGTAAGCACTTTGAAACCTCACTTCAATTCCAGTCTTAAATGTGAATTCCAAAGGTAAAAAAGTTGGACAATAATTTACACTAGTTATTCTTTCATCTAAAGAGCTAAAAGAGTTTTATCAGTTGTAGATAATTATTTCTCAAACCTTCCATCTGAGGTAGGTAGATTACCTTGTTCCCTATCCTATAAAGTTGAGTTCTATTTTCCGTGTTGTTGCAGGTGTGCTACCTGACTTTAGACAAATCATTTAATTTTTCCATAACTCAAAGTAATGAGGGCAAGATTATGCTCCATATCAATAGCATATCTGAGAATTTAGGTATGTTGAAACCCAATCCAGAGCTCTGTAGCCTATGGAGCTAGCCTGCATGCTTGCCTGTATTATATATCTTTCTTTATGGATTTCATATTTTCTTATGAGCTTTATTGTTTATTTTATTATAAGAAGTTATAACAGGTTTAATGGTTTATATTGGAGTATTTTTGCCTGTAATACAAGGGTCCTGTAGTTCACAACCTGTATGTTGAGCTAATGCAAAGTTAGTGAAGTAATTTTGAACCTACATACGTTGTGATGTGCTAATGCAAAAGGTCCCTATATCATGATCTTTAACCTCACACTCTGCTTTAACACATCCTTTTATCTAAGTTCATATCCTCTTTCAAGTTGTGGTGCACCTGTCAAGTTCAAAGGAACTCAAATCACTGATTAGCTCATTCTCACATCTGTTAGTTTTGTCCTTATGAATATGCACGTATATGTTATCAATATGTACAAACGTACCAGTCTAGCATTTTGTTGGTGAGGAAAGTAAATTTGGACATAGAAGGAGGCTCACGCTTCTTAAGAGGGGTGACTCCCTTTCACACTAGGACAAGAATTTTAACTTCTGATCAGATTAATTGCCAGCCTATAACAGATATTATCCAACATAATATTAACTTCCTAAAATCAAGCAACAGTTCTAACATGCGGACTGAGTTCCACCACAGATGGATTTTGAAGCACAAATGCTCACTGCTAGTTTCTACCCAACCATCACGTCTTCTACGTGGAACTTTAGCATGCCACAGTCCATATTCATGGCCACCTGTGGATGGAGTTTCACGGTAGTAATCCCATTGAAAACAATGAGTTTGTTTGTGTGTGTGTGAGGGTTGCCATTAGTTCTGAATTGTGCTCAGTGATAATAAACTGAGTTAACATATGAAGCACCATAAATATACATGGTGTTCCACAAAATATAGAATAAGAATTGACTCTAGCTCTGAAGAGATTGCAGTCTGAACAACAGTGGCCATGAGAAGAGATTTTAAATAAGAAAGAAGATGGTTAAGGATTGGGAGGGAGACTGTTCCAAAAACCAGGAACAGCATGAAAGGAGGAACAGTTTTGGGCATGAGAAAAGTGAGTAAAGGGATCAGGGAGAAAGAAAGGTTAGGGTGGAACACAGGGAACGAAGAGGAAAGGTAGGTGTGGGTGATATCTTGTGATCATGTGCAATTCAGCAGCCACTGAAGGATTTAACTAATTGAATTCTGTGCTGGTGAAAGCTCTTCACGACTTCCAAAAGAACTATCCTTTTTCTTAGAAGAGCTCTTCAGAGCCTGACAGCATTAATTGTAGCTATGAAAAATGACACACATTTTATGTTTGTTAGGAATAAAATGAAAAGTCATTTCCTGTAGGGAAAGCAAGAATGACTCCCATTTATAGTCACTCTCTCTTCCATGCCAGTTTGCTCCTGAAATTAGTCTCACAAATAATCCGTGTGTGTGCAGGATCAAATTTTATGGGGTCCGGGGGTTGCTGGAGGCATTGCTTGCTGAAAAGCCCAGGAACAAGGCAGTAAATAGGAATAAATTGGTGTCTGTGAATTTGATTCATGGAGGAAATGAAGTCAAATTGAAAATGTGGCAAAAACCTTGGCTCGTTCATTTTCTCCTTGTATGAGTGTTTTGGGGGTTTTAGTTTTTTGACTACCTAGGAAATATAGTATGGAGCTGATACACTTGTTTGCATAAGGATTTTGACAGTTCAGAAAAAACTGTGGCTAAGATCTTATAGGTCTAGTAGTCTTAAAAATAAAGGGGTCCGTGAATTTAAAAAATGGAGAATCTTTCTTTCTATATTGTGTTGATTTAGAGGCTATTTTCAACTCAGTGCATTATATATTGTGTTGATTTAGAGGCTATTTTCAACTATCTTGCTGTGTTTCAACTCAGTGCTGTGTTTCAAAAACAACTGTTTTCCTCCTTCATTCCAGGTCACTGTCTCAGTTCAACAAAGGTGTCTCGTGCACAGACGTTTCCCAGCTACACCTCAGAGCAGGGCAAGGAGCACCAGCAGTCCCTGTCGCTGTCTAGCAGCTATGGATTCAGCTACAGCTCAGCCCTCATCCAATGACACACACACAACAGATGGCCAGAGAGACAGTCTAGCCTGGAACCTTCCAGTAGGGTCAGGAAGCCACCTGCACCCTCAGAATCCACGAAAGACAAATTATAATGAAAACTGAGGCCTACCAGCTCCAATCCAGTCACAGAGAAGATTAAAAACTGCAGTGCAATTTCCCTGAGAGCCACAGGCTAAGTCTCTTATTTAATTTTTATTTTCTTAATCCATATGTAAAAACAGCCAGACAGATTTCCAGGTATAAGAAAGCAATTGAATCCACTGAAACCCTTATGGTGCGAAGTGGAGGGCACTGCTTCACAGGACACCACCTGTTCTGGGGTTGAAACACTCACCATTATACTTGTCACCTAACACTGTGGTCAAGTTTGCCCATCTCCATTCCTGCTAACAGAACCCACCTCTTTTATAGTCTAGTGACCACCAACTGGTTCCAGTTGACACTGGAAGTGTTGTCCATGAAACAGTGTAGAGACTGTAGATGTTATCCTTAGAAATAAGAAAAGCTGCAATTACAAACAGGAGTGAACTCTTTTTTAATCTGGCTCCCATAGTTGCCATGGTTAGTTAAACACATATGTTGGGAGTAGCAAGCTGATATTTAGTAACATCTCGGAGAGTATAATGTGGTGCAGTAAAAGTAATATTACTACCTAGTATAGCTCTCATTTTAAATTCTTTAGGCCAATTTCTGCCTATGAATGCCATTCAGAGCTATACATAAATAAAGGGCAGAATCCAGCTATTAGAACTGTGAAAAATGTCTTTACATCTGTAAAATATCTGAACAGCTCTGTCTGCTGTTATTACAAGTATATCTTTAAAATGAGAGGGGAAACTATTCTTCAAACAAAGAAATCTGGTCTGAATTATTGAAAGGCAATCTCCTATTTTACCTTACAAGCTAGATTCTTTGATACTTCTAGCAACCTCGCTCTATTCTTACGCTTCTGGTCATTGTTGCATTGATTTTCTCATTTTCTTTCCCAGATTTCTATTTTAGCCACATTGTATTTTTTGTGGCTCAACTGACCACTTAATATGGAAAGACACTGAACATTCTTTCCAAGCTTGCAAGGCATTTGTTTCAGATCAGTAAGGGATAATGTGGAAGGCACAAATGTAGGTCTGGATAATGAGTTTGATCCATCCTGAATATTTATTTTTTCATATGGTTCATCAATTATTTATGTGCAGCATGTGATGCTCTGAAATTCTGGAAATTGGGGGAACCAATCTGCATGCTGTGTATTGTGTGAGCTGACCGTGCTCTTTATGGATTGATTGCTGCAATTTACCAGAGGAATTCTTGTCATTAGTTGTCAGGCCTGGCAGAGGAAGCATAATGACGAAAAGAGCAGTAGAGTCTTCTTTCACTTACATGAACACTTTTATCTATTGTAATTTAAATGAAAAAATACTGGTTTTTTTTTTATAAAAAGGTGCAAAAGAAATGTCTGCTTTGACTAAACATTTATTGATGCAGTATGTTCAACTTTTCTCCAAACATTTTGCAGGTTAACAGTTTGCAATCGTATGCACCTCAGTGAACAGCTGCTGAATGAAAAGGTTTGTGATTTGTCTGTAACAAAGTGCAACTGATTCACTTAATCAGGGTTATTCTTTTCTTTGTCTTTCTCTCCCCAATCGTTATTTGGCCTCTCCTCCCAGCAAATTCACAAACAGAACAGCCTCCACAGTAGCATATTCTGGTGGGCTAACACCACAAAGGAAATATGCTCTCCCACACTATCAGCATATTGCATTCATCAATAAAGCGTCATCTACTTTTTTGAAGAAAATCGGGTTGCCATGCTGTTTGTATCAAAATTTGCATGCAACTTTTACAAACAGGAATATTTTCTCACAAAGGTCCAAAGCCTCAGCAGGTGTAATTTGATTCAGGGAGCTATGCCAGATTTACAACACTTGATTGATGTTCTGGCCTAATAGTTTTACCTTTTTGTAACTGCAAATGCTGCAGCTTTCCCACAATGAGAAAGAAAATGTGACTAATTTTCCTTCATATTTCTTGGTTTAAATGCTCTTGTGGGTTTTGTGACCTCAGATTCTCATTAATTATGTCCCTCGGTGATGTCAATGTGGTAATTTCATATATCATGGTCCAAAACCCAGGAAATTGGCAGGGTGAAAAGGAAAGTATTGGCATTTCCATACAGATCATGTGTCCATATATTTCGGAAACCTCTGAGGGAGACCAACAGCAGTTGCCTCTAATGAAAGTATAAAATCTCCATAATGTACTATAGTGTTCTATGAATGACATTGCTTTCTGACCCCAGCTGTTGACCACCTCAGATGGTGAGCTATGATTGCTTGAAAAGCTATTATTTTATTCTAACTGTTGTAAATGCAGAAGCTGCCCGTTTCCCACCCCTAAACAAAGGCAGTAAGATTCTTGCAAGTGACTTTTTAATTAATCTCAATGCCACTGAGCAGCAGTAATTTCCAAACCATTCAAAAGTGGTTCAAAAGTTGATAAAAGTCTTATACCTTCAGGTGCAAAGCTAAAAGAAAAGAAAAAAGGAGGAAAAATAGGTCTACAATTTAGTTAAATTAAATATCTAGGAAACTTTATTTTTCAGAAAGTGAGCAAATCTTAGTCAAAGGAGCTCTTGCAGCAGTCTGTAAAGATTCATAGAAAGAAAGAAAAAAGCAACACCCTAGCCCTAGGAATTTTCAGCAGCCGATGAGTGGACTGTGCTGTTTGCTTTTATGATACCCCAGAACTGCAGCTGATACCACTGAAGAAGTTTGGGTGGGTCATTCCCCAGGAAGAGCGTTACACTTCCTAAAAGAATGGCTAATGCTAGCTGATGGATATAGCACAAACATTGCCTTCATAGGATTACTGTACCTCATGGCATACGATGTTCTATGCTATATGAGTGCCCTAATGAAACAAGCTTGATACATAGTGGAGTTCTGCCAGAAGCAGACACCATTTTGGCACATAGGCTCTAGCTTGCTGCTCAACTATCATGGTCCATAAGGGGGCCTTGGGCTCACAAAGATTTCTATTTAAGTCTCAGCATCATTCCTGTGCAACATTCTGTGATTGTGGGGTGACATGAATATATCTAATTAGCTTTGATTTACAGCATGAAAAGGATCTTTCTAATGTAAATACCAATGATGTGCATTAGTTACTATATACAAATGAAGCACTGAATAGTTGCACCAAACTACTGGAATATCTCCACTACTATCATTCTAGAGCCACATGCTGTGGTTCCAAGCTATAGAATTTACTTAGTGTATATAAGCGGAAATGGAGTGGCGACCAGTGATAAATAATTAAATAAATATGCTTCTAAGCTAGTGTAGTTCCTCTGGGTTCAGTGCCCACACAGTTTCAAAGTATACACATTGTGGCAGTTTCTGCTGTAATTTGGCTCCGAGTACACTATTAAGGATCAATTTTGCCTGCCCACATTCAAAGATAAATAGCTTGAAAGCTAGAAGTGTCTTGCTTGTAGAAATATTATATCAATTCAGGCTTTGCTTTTGTCTTTTCCATTTGGAGCCTAGAAGGACAGCATGTAGATGGAGAACTAACATTGTGTTCTTGATTTGGTGGAAGTAGAGCAATAAGAAAAAGCTTACAAATTTGTTGAAAAAAGAAATGCAGGTATTAAATATGTTAGGAAAGATGTTCAGTTTCATTCTTGCAGAGGTCTAACATGAAGTTTCTGGCCGTTTACATCTGATGCTATACAAACAAATCAGAACCATGTACAGGTTGTATCTTCCTGGTCCAGAACTCTTAAGACCTGACTGGGCTTGAACCAGGGAATTTGCTGGACCAGAGGAAGTCAATGCAAAGGGGGAGGGTGGTCTGTTAGCCTCCGGCTCTCCCAGGGGCTCCACTTTTTCCCAGGTAGCTCCACTGCCACCTAGGGGATCTGCTCTCCCTACAGTGCTGGGGAAGGGAGCTCTACTTTCTGTCACCCTGTGGCTTAGCTGCTGCTCAGGGCTCCACTTTTTTATGCTGGGGGTGGGGGGGCTCTGCTCTCCCCTCAGTGGTGCTAGGGAGCCCACTGCTGGCTGGAGCTCTATTCTCTGCCCAGTGGCTTTGCTGCCACCCAGAGCTCTGTTCTCTACTTTTGGCCCAGTGGTGTCGCTGCCTCCATATGCTCCCCCAGGAACTTTGTGCTCCCCCAGCAGTATTGCTGCAGCCCAGTGGCTTCTGTGCTCCACCGAGCATTTGGGTGAGGGAGGGGTGTCTGTGTTCCTCGCAGCATTTCTGTGCTCCCCTCTAGCAGCACCCCCACTGTGACCGTGATGCCCTCAATTGTTACAGGGAGCTGTGCCTCCTGCCCCCAGGGACTCTGCATTCTTCCTGGTGACTCTGATGCCCATGGGGCTCCATCTTGGCCACCCAGTATGACAACGCTCCTGGCCCCCGCCCAACAGCTTAGCCCCTTGATTGCTCTCACCAGGTGATAGTGCACAAGGGAATACTGGAATATGGAATTTTAACCTGTAGTAAAATAAAAACACTCATTTAGTTATGCCTTCCTTTAGTTCCTCATTATTAACCAGATCCAGGTTTATGGATGGTGTTGGTACTAAATATCTGAAAGTACCATAGAGCAATAATTTCAGTACCAGGGCGCTCAATATTAACAGTTCACAAACTTCCTTGTTTCCAGCTTACCAAAGTAGTAACTGACTTGGCTTTTTGGAAAGGGGATATAAGTGAGAACTTAATTGCTCATGAAACATGCTGAGCTGACTGCCTCTCTCAAGTCATTCATTATACAGAACAGATGCAGCAGCAACCATAATTCTTCTTGAACTATATTGGACATCTTTGTGTATTACCATTCAGACTTTGGGCTCATTCAATCCTTGGCCTCCACTGTAACTGCTAACAAAAGGTGCTAATTAGTTCCAAGAATTATGGTTATTTTGGAGATGTCATTATCTGTGTATTAGAAACTTACTATGATCATTGACCAGTATCACAAAGGTCACAGTAGAGGCTAGACTGGAATCTGAAGGTTGCTTTCCATGGTCAGATCTCATAATTGCTACACTTTGGACTGGAGCAAAAAATAAGCTACATTTGCACACATTTATTCTTAAGACTAGTGAAGAATATGGATCCTATATGCCATATTTGGTAACTTTTCCACATTTTCACAGAGAGTGGCATTTACACAAGATAAAAAGAAGAATGGGATAAGGTAGCAGAAAAAGCCACTGTTTGAGTAAAGATTACAAGGAAGCAGTTCCAAAAAAAGAATGCCTCCTTTTAGTACATCCCCTCAATACAAGACACTTCTAGAACAACTTACCACACAAACAAATCCTAGGCTTTTCTGTGGGTGAGAATGCTAAAGAGTCAACCTATAATTTTCTAGGAGAAGATAGCACTGTTCTACATTATTGCATCAAGTTTTTACCCTATGTTATCATAGGTCTTACAAGTGAACTGGTTAAGATTTGATGCACTATATAAGCTACTTTCTGGAGATAGTCTTTAGCTTCTGAAATTAAGCATAGTTTTTATTCTTGACTTTGAGGAAAGGTGTATAATATCTGAAATATAAGTGGGAAAGTAAAACAAATACTCTGGAATACAATGAATACTAAAAAGCACACAGGAACAAGAATGGTAGTTGAATATATTTTGAATGTCCTGCTGTAACATTAAAAAATGAGTTTTTTGTAAGAGGCAAGTCATTCACCAGACAATGAAGTCAGTGGGAGGTGCTGGGTATTCAACATTTTTTAAAAATGAAACCACTTATTTAGGTGCATAATTAGGGATTTAGGAGCCTACCTTTATGTTTCTAGGGAGAAATCCTGATTCGGTGCATGTCAGCGAAAGTTTTGCTATAAAGGATACCCTTCTGTAGTTTTCCTCTGCAGTTTGTTCCCTACATTTGGTAGATTTTTAGAGACATTCTAAAAAGTGTAGCCATTTTAAATAAAAATAATCATTCAAAACAAAGAGGAACTCAGCATTATTATAAATGAAGCACAGTTTTTTTGTTTAAAATTACCTTTTGGTCAACTTTTATCTTGAGTTACAAAAGTTACAATCCATTTGAAAAAAAGATCTGTGTTTTAGTTACACCCTGTAATCCCCCACTAAGTTCCATATCAGATCAGCATATAAAATACTGTTAAGGAGTTCAAACTCTTCGCAAATTTTACATTTCATTCTGAACAGCACTAAGAAGGGGTAAGTGTTCACCATTTCCTCCTCATTGTTTTGTGTAGAAAGTGTCATGTGACTGAAACGTTTGCATATTTTGTTAGTCTTAAGAGTATATGGGGAATTGATATATTTTACAGATGATTTTTCCATGTAACAATTTTAGTACTGATCAAAGCTATCCTCCACTTTTAATGTATGATATAGTTTTGTTCTTAATATATATTTCATTGTCTTGTACCAAAAAGACTGGAGCAGGCATAGAAAAACAGTTTAAAATTGATCCAGTCTCTTGACAATTTTACACCAATAACGAGACCATAGATGGCAGTTACACATCTATTGTCATGACTGCTCTTGTAGCAAAAACAAAACAGAGTACAAAATAAAGCTATCCATGTGACAACATTAATATTAGAGTCTCTTGAGCTTCCTCAGATGAAGATGATATCCAGCATCTAAATTCTGGAGGTACTTATTGTAAAAAGTGCATTACACTTTTTTAGCTGTAGAAAAAAATGGTAATAAATGGTACTCACCTTCAATCCTGCATTCAGCTCTGGTCTTTTCTTACTCAAAAGGGCAGAGTAAACAGAAAAGACAACAGAAAGATTAGAAGCATGGAACAGGGTGAGGACTAGGAGTAAAAACAAGGAAAGTTTAAAAAGGATTGGAGTAATTTAAGAGATACAATACGGATACAGGCCTGGATCCTATTGAAGCCAGTGGGAATGGAGATTGAGTTTATGAATTGAGCACAAAGTGTCAAACTCCTATAGAACAAGAATTGGTGCAGGGATGGGCTGTCAGGTACTCTTGCATTATGGGAAAGGGTAAATAAGAACACCAGCATTCAAGTTAAAATGCATTATTTAATCTAGATGAAAGAAACTCATTTATAGAGTGTTTAGCTTGTGAAACTCACTGCTGCAACATTTTATTGAAACATACAACATTTCAGAAAAGGCTTATATGAATAAGAACAGTGTCTCTAATTACAAGTAAGAAAACACAAGGACTTTCAGTTCTCATACTTCTGGCCTTAAAATAATACACAGAAGGGAGTCTAGTGAGAAATTCTGTACATAATACATCAGTGCACGATTATGGAGGTTTTACATATGCTACAGAATATATTATAAACATTTATTTTTTTAAATACTTTGTGTGTTGTGAGAAAATATGGTGTTGGAAGTGTGTGTATTTAAACAGAACTGAAATATACACTGCTCATTAACAAATACAAGAAAGATGTGACAAAATGAACTTTGACTACAATTTAGCATACCATCAGTTAAATCATTGGAGACACAGGGCTGGTGAGACCAACTCTTAATGGACCAACTTCTGTTGGTGACACACGCAAGCTTTCAATAAAAAGATATTGCCTCATCCAGTTTATTGTCCTGGGACCAATATAACTACAACAATCATGATATTTTAGAATATAAATTACTTAAGGTTTTAACAGAGGAGTTGATGTAACACTCTAATTAAATAAAGTGTTGGTCGTGTTGTTTAAAATGTGTTATAAATCACTGAGAAGTTTGCTATTTTCTGGTGAAAGGTGACAATATCAATTTGTAATGTCTTGCTGTGCCCCACGATGTTAATGATCTGCCTTAGCAAAAGTGAGCTGTGCGACTGTTAAGCTTTATCCTAGCTTGTCTGTCTTGCCAGCAAACTTTTCAGGACTCTACCAATCCAGACCTTGCCTTACCAGGAGCCATCAATGAACATGTGTTTCCCAACAATGTTTTTTTCTCCAGCATTCAGTCACTCTCACTGGACACTCAAGTTATCAAGTTTTCTGCCTCCTAAAACAGACAGGGTACACATCCCCCCGTTTGGTTTGCTGGAGAACCCCACACTTCACCTTCCACATAACAGCACTGAGATGGTTTTGTAATCAAATAAGGATACATTTATTAACAAAGAACATATTTTTAAGTGGTTTCAAGTAAGAGTGGAGGAGATATGAAGGATTACAAAACACCCCCCACACACACACACACACTTTCTAGTGATTAAAACTTAACTGAAGCAAGTTACAATCTTGATATAAACAGGCTTCACATCTATAGACTAGTTCTACAGATTTCAGGGTTTGAGGGATTGAGATTTTAAAATTGCTGACCTCGTGTGTGTGTCAGGTGAGATTATATTTTCCATAAGTCCACTGATTCTCTTAAGAGCTAGAAAGGCTTCCTTGGGCTACTATCCATTGTGACTGAGTGGTCATCTTCCCACCTGCTTCTATGTTTACTTTACGTGTAAATATACTTCTATTGTTCCTGTCCTCATCTTTCTCAATTTACAATGGTGACAACATTCCTTTGACTAAATTAGGCTGGGTGTGGCTAATGTGCTTCTGGCCAAACAAATTCTAAGACCCTATTTCCAGCGCACAACTGTAATTTTTATACACCACCTGTAGCTAAATCATGCAAATAACTGGCATGTTCGCAGTTTAAATATAATACCTTACATGAAGTCTTTTTTTCATATAGATAATGATAACATTAACTTGGGGCAATGAGCATGTCAGACATAAGGTGAGTTATGGTATGGGGCCATGTACCAGTTGGCATAGCAGCAGCTCCCTGAGCCTCTCACTAGATTAAGAAAGGGGTGTTAGGGTGTGCAACCACCAAAAGCCCCTGCTTTTTGGCTCTGCCCGGCAGGGATGCAGGGGAGATAGTTCCTCACACTAACGTTTTTCATCCAGCTAGGCTGGAGTAATGTCACCACAGTTCCCTTGCTACACTCACCTGCAAGCTCCATCCTTAGAGCTTCCATTGACTGGGAATCGCAGCCAATAGGATCTGTGGAGGATGATGCCTGCAAACGAACTCAGGATCATGTGGACCCACATGTTCTCCCCCCACACACTAAATGGGACCTACTCCAGGTAAGCATCCCACACCACAAACCTTTGGCCCTGCCCATCCCTGAGCCCCCACCTGCATCTTAACTGCCTCTCCAAAGCACTTTCAATTTTGCCCTGTATTGCTAGGAAAGTGTTGACTCTTAAAATATGTCAATTGCCTTAGATAACTTCATAAATGTACCTCAGTATTACAAGTGTTCCAGTTATTTCCTAAGTACAGGTAGGCTAGAAAGGATTTGATTTTTAATTGGCAAGCGTCTGGAAACATTGATTCCTCCATGCACACACATTGATGAAAAAGTATTTCCACAGAGGATAGCAAAATTTATAGATAGGCAAAGTACAAAAAATGTTGTTTGCAAACATATTAGATATTGATTTAAGGATGACTGCTGTAATCTTTTGGCATTTAATGTTGCTTCCACCCACATAATTTCACATAGAAATTTAAATGGATTAAAAACAAGCTTAAAAATAAACATTGATATTACATATAAAAATTATAAAATATAAAAAATTGTTTTCTGCCAAGATAAAACAACATAGAATGCTGTACCATAGATACTAACCTTAAGCTTGTCTTTTTAAATAGAATTTTTTTAATACCCCACATGATGGAAAAGTAACTGTACCCAGAATGCATCTTTGTATTAGACACACTGCTGACAAAAGGCAGGGTGCCATGACAACTGCATCATTTACTCTGAAATAGAATTCACCTCAGTTCTGTGAGCCCTGAGGGTGGTTACTAGATTTTGGAAATATTCAATATAACATTTTGTTCATAACCTTCAAAAACAGAAGATCAAACAGCCATATGTGACAGATTTCGCTTACCCCAAGATGCATATTTTCCAGCATGGATGAGCTATCCACATTTTTCCACATCTATCTCAGCTTGTAGGAAGTGAGACACCTAAGCTGCTTTCGTCTGAGAACTGATTGTCAGGTAACATTTTCAAATGCTTCTGAGTGTTTTGGAAGCCTACGTTCCATTTTCAGAAGTGCGTAACAGCCACATTTTCAAAACTGGCTCAGCACTTATTTCCTGTTAATCCAAATGGCAGGTATGCATATAACTTGCTTCAGTGCTTTTCAAAATCCCACAGCTTGCCTATCTGCATCTATAGGTGCCTGAAAAATCTGGTTGTTAAACACCTAAGTTTCATAGCAAGTCAGTGATATTTATGTTCTCAAAAGCCTATGTTGCTTTTGAAAGACAGGACTTAGAATTATTTAGATGCTAGGACCCTCAGGTATTTAGATGTTTCTGAAAATTTTACCTATGTGCAGGATTTAGATTGGGAGCTTGAACTATTCAAGTTGGTGGTCATCTGGATATAAAATATGTAAAATGAAATGTGCATATTTCTAAAATTCCACAGGCTCTTTAAGATTTTTTTTAACTTACTGATTTTGCTGTTTCAGACATTGGCAAGGTTTTCTTTTCCTTTTTTTTTTTGTAATGGTTTTGTCTGGGATTCAGCTGCTGTTCACTGATATTTTGTTATGATGACGGTACAAATTTAAGCTGGTGCTTGGTCTTTTATTGGAAAGAATTAATATATTACTTTTATTATGCTATGTGTGATGTGTTAACACAATTTTCCCTGTAAACTGTCTTCATAGATGCAAAACCTCTATGGAATTTGAATTAAAATAGATTAAACAAAATGCCAAGATGTGCAATATAGATTTTTTTCCCCCTAAAATCTGGAAAATGTTAAAATCTTTTGAAAAACACAGAAATGCTAGTGACCTCCATGTCAAGTAAACATCAAGAACAAGCAAAACACAATTCCCCATCTTTTGCCCTTAGTACAGACAACCCTTTAGTCTAAGGAGATTAGTATGGATGCATGGCGAGTGAAAATTCTGCTTCTGAAACAGGGGATCATTCCCACCTCTTTTATTTATAACTTGAGTCTTCTGGAGCTCTGACTGGGAAACTTAAATCAATTCATTATATTAGTAGTTTCACATTTGAATATAAATGGGGTCATCAGATTCAGCTTAGAGAAGAGGCCCATTTATACAAGGTTCTGCTTATAATACTGTGCACAATTTTAAATGATCTGGTATGATGTGATAACTCAGGTTAAAAAAATTCCAATTTATTAATAGTGCAGTTTCATCATTCATGTGATAACTTTTACTAAATACTTAAGTAGGCGGAAATAATAAAGTCCCCCTTTTAAACTCTATAGGTATTTGTTGGGCGTACACAGCTCAAAAAAGAAAAAGAAATTTTCTAAGGTTATTGGACATTATGAACAATGAAACTTTTCAATGATAGGTTTGGACAAATTTTTAGTCTTACACTACTTCAATTTAGCTGATGTGTAGACTAGCTACACAATACTGTGATCCCCTTTGGTACCTTGGGACACCCATCTCCACACAATGACCAGAAGAATAGAGATTGCTATTTTCTTATTCACATGAAAGCTGCCTTCTGTTGCAGGAGGCTAAATAAAATGTGGTTTTAGCCTTCAGAGTGTTGTCAATGCTCTTTTTCCTGCCAAACTCAATGGAACTGGTAATTAATGCTTAGGAAGAATGATAACTTTTTTCCCCCCTTTCCAGAAATATTCAACTTCAATACCACTTTCACTAGTGCTTAAAGAGAAAGGGCATATCAGACCAAGCAGGTGTAATTAATCAGCCTGACATACAGCATACAGTATGTACAGGCATTATAGTATGCAGCCGTATGTGACTACTATCTTCATGATAGCACTCGCCTGGATTCCTCCCTCATGTTAAAGTGATTGTCCTGCGCACACCTAGAGACATTCCACAAAAAGCACTTGTGTAAGGGCCAACAGGATGTGTAGACCCCTAATTCTCAGGTCTGCCTTCTGGTTTTGTTTCTTCTTCTACTTTTGTTCATTTTCTTCTGTAGGTTCCTTCAGAATATATACACATCTATGTATGTGTATGTATATGTATCATTTTGTAAGTGTTTCTAATCATGCTTTTTTCTTCTGCTTGCCTCATTTATTCTTGTATCCTCCTTGTTCTCATTTATTTTTGTGCAACCAAACCTTATAATAAATTATTACA
The DNA here is from genome assembly GCF_052426305.1 of Pelodiscus sinensis. Classification (NCBI taxonomy): domain Eukaryota; kingdom Metazoa; phylum Chordata; order Testudines; family Trionychidae; genus Pelodiscus; species Pelodiscus sinensis. The sequence goes on from NC_143053.1 coordinate 94,815,878, forward strand.
ACATATATTTTTCCAGTGATTGGGTTTTGTTTTCACCTGACTGTGCGTCAGGGCCAGACTGCTATCCTTCCCTCAACTCATTAGGGCCTGAGTGACTGCTTGAACACCTTGTATGGTGATGGAGAGGGAGGGATGAAGACCTCATGTGAGCCCTTCTTATAAAGCACAGAAGGTGAGTGCCTCTTCAGATGTTCAATACCTGGATCTAGACAGAAAAGAACACTTATCTTCTTCACTCCGTCATATAAATTTTCAGGACCAGATTCAGATCTGGTGCAAGCAGATGCAGCTCCAGTGCCATGAGAGGTACACTAGCTCTGAATTTACTTCTTTAATTTATTTCCCCTCTGCCTGCCAAAATGATTGTTTGAAATGAAGTTAGCAGCTCTGAAGATGTAAATTGTAGACATATACTCTCTTGCTGCATTGATACATCAAAGTCACTTAGCTGATAGAGACTAAGAAATTAAAGGTCAAGTTGGTACAAAGAGAATAAAAAGTCAATGATGCAAAATGTGATTTGGTTACATCATTCAGATATGAGAAGGAAACTCATACTCTTGTCTTAGGTTTGCGCGAGAAGTCTCGGTAGTTGACATAAATCTCATCACTCTGCCCAGATATTGATGCTTCTCCTCTTCTGACGTTTGGTGTGCCATGAAAATTAGATCTCCCATAACTATTACTGGGCTAGAAACATAAATCAGTTAAAAATGTCAGTAGTGAACTGCAAGTCAGTGGTTTGCTAGATAGGGACACTTTATTTAATCAAGGGAGATGTTAACAATGGAGCTAAAGCTTAAGGGGCTCTGTTAGTGTTGGGGTTTGGATGGTGTCTCTTGAACAGTACTAGGAATGCCAGAAAAATGAAGAAAAGCAGTTTAGGACTTTTGGATCAAGACTGAGATTAACTTGGGAATAGCCCTGAGCCTAGATCTCCTTTTACAGCAGTAGTGAAATTATGGTTGGAAAGAACAGAGAAGGGAGGGGGAACCTGGTACTTTTAGTGTTCTGAACATTTCAAAAAGTTCCAGAAAATTCTCAAAACATCTAGATCTTTTATACACTTTAGTAATTTTTCTTTCCATGGAAATTTTCAGACATACACATTTATTTAAAAACACAAAAATCTGGAGGCTTAGTTGTACTATACCCAGACAGGGTTGGAAATCTGATGACAGGATTTCTCTCAAGATCTCTAGTATGTTACGTTTCCATCTATTGATTCTGAACAGCATATATATCCTTTATTTGTCAATACTAAGTGACCTGCTCCCCCTGCAGCAATAAAAGGCAATTAATCTTGTTTCTACTCAGGAAAAAAACCACATAAGGACCAATCTGTCTTACAGTATTTTATCCTAGTCCCTTCTGGAAGTACTTAGGCAAACAAAACTGGAGAATAATTCACAGATAGACTAGCCTACTATAAACCTCAAAAATGCCACATTTTGGGTGACCAGGCAAGTCAGCTCCTATTCAATTTTCCACAATCTGTTTTCTTAAGGAACCAGACAGGGTTTTTGTCCCCTTGACAATGGCTACTCTTAACATTGTTCTAGATCTCTGAGGCAAGAGCTATTCCTATAATTCACTGTGTTCTCAGAAGTTATGTTATGTATTTACATGAACTCTGTGACTGAGTACCTCACAATCATTCAAGTATTTATGACCACAACACTCCAGTGAGGTGCTAAACTTTTTGGTATCTTGCAAGCAACAAAGATAGTGACATCAGTATTTTAAACTAAATATAATTGATTAGTATTTGTACAGAAGCCAATCATTCAAATACATTCAGCTAAGCAAGGTGCCCAAGTATCTGGACTTCACAGATTGTCCGAATTTCAGAGCTGTTCTGCCTAATCCCATCAATTTGAAATGGGAGGGAGACTGACAGGCTGCTCCTGCAGTGGTTCCACCTTCTCATTTGCTGCACCATTACTTGACAGATGGAGCAGAAGAAGGGTTGGAGGAGTGGAGAACAAGGTTAGAAGAGAAGGGATGAAGGATGGCAATAAACAATGAAAGAAGTGAAAGGAGAAAGATCTTTTATTCTCCCCTTCTAGCTGGCAAACAATCCAAACACAGGCCTTTCCTTCTCCAATGCAGATCACCTCCATTCCTCCTAGGCTAGCTGCCAAACACACTTTCAACCCTTTTCCTCACCCCAAACCTGACACTTCTCCAACTGCCAAAATCCCCTCTCAAAGTCTATGGCCATGTTTAGAAAAGATTCCCACTATTTCACCTAAAAAGTCTGATCACTCTGCTAACCAGAATCACATAATTTTGCCTAGAAAGAGTACAGGCAGTCCCCGACTTACGCGGATCCGACTTATGTCCGTTCGTAAGCTGCTCCGGTGCCCCTGGTCTGCTGGAGACCATCTCCAGCAGACCAGGGGCACCGGGCGGGTTCCCGCGCTTCTGAGGCTTTGCCAGAGCAAAGCCTCAGAGGCGCGGGGACCGCCGCTGCTGCCGCTTCAGTCTGAGTGCCTGTGGTGTGCTGGGGACCGTCCCCAGCACACCACAGGCACTCAGACTGAAGCGGGAGCAGCGGCGGTTCCCCGCGCCTCTGAGGCTTTGCTCTGGCAAAGCCTCAGAGGCGCGGGACCCCCCCGCGGCTGCGGCTTCAGTCCGGGAGCCTGTGGTCTGCTGGGGACCGTCCCCAGCAGACCACAGGCACCCAGACTTAAGCCGCAGCCGTGGCGGGGTCCCTCGCCTCTGAGGCTTTGGCAGAGCAAAGCCTCAGAGGCGCGGCACCCTGCTGCCGCTGCGGCTCTGCTCCCCGTGTCCCTGGTCTGCTGGGGGGGGGGGCGCAGCTAGTGTGCTTCCCCCCCCCCCCCCAGCAGACCAGGCTTTTGTTTTGGACTCTGGGGCAGAGCAGCTGGGGCGCTGCCGATTGGTCCTGCAGCGCCCGCTCTGGGCACTACTGGACCAACCCGGCAGCACCCCAGCTGCTCTGCCCCAGGCATCCCCAAGTCAGCTTCTGCTGAAACTGACCAGCGCTGACTACAGGAAGCCCCAGGCAGAGTTGCTCTGCCCCGGGCTTCCTGGAATCAGCTGCTGATCAGTTTCAGCAGCAGCTGACTTGGGGACGCCTGGGGTTCTTAAGTTGATTCTGTATGTAAGTCAGAACTGGCGGTCAGTTTCAGCAGTGTCTGAATCTGGACACCAGTTCCAACTTACATACAGATTCAACTTAAGAACAAACCTACAGTCCCTATCTTGTACGTAACCCGGGGACTGCCTGTAATCGCTACTGCAATTCCTCCCTTTGTGATTCTATTCAGAATAAAGGCAGAGGGTAAAAAGGGGCCAGATCGTCACTCAGTCTGAACCATATAGAACCACTGACTTCACTGGAATGCCTCAGATTTACACCATGTAGAACCTGGCCCAGAAAGCTGAAGTGGTTAAAAAAAAAATTAGCCAAGGGAACTGCTGAGGCTCACTCATTTTCAAGACAAAATCGAACCAAAAAACCACCACCACCTTTTTTCATAAACACAGGGCTTTTAACACTTCATTCTAGGATCAAGCAGCAGGAGAAGCTAGGCTGTGAGACACAATTCGAAACACAAATTTCAAACAATTTCAAATAGCATACAGCAGATGATGGATAAAATCAACTGCAAGCTTCCACCACTCTTAAAATACTAGCAATTCTGAATTAATTGTTTTATGAACTAGACAGTTCCTTAAGATGTCAAGTATCAGAGGGGTAGCCGTGTTAGTCTGAATCTGCAAAAGCGGCGAGGAGTCCTGTGGCACCTTATAGACTAACTGAAGTGTTGGAGCATAAGCTTTCGTGGGCAAAGACCCACTTCGTCAGATGCATGTGACGAAGTGGGTCTTTGCCCACGAAAGCTTATGCTCCAACACTTCAATTAGTCTATAAGGTGCCACAGGACTCCTCGCCGCTTTTCCTTAATATGAGCATGGGTAACAGGCCTCACTAGGGTTCAGTATCACAGAAAAGGGGAGATTTCTGAAAGCAGTGATTTCTCTGAGACCTGTACTCTCCTTACAGCTTGCTTCACCTCTCTCTTGGTAATATTGGATAGAAGGGAGGCAGCGAAGACTAGGAGTGCAGATGGAGGTTTGAAGAAATCTACCATGCAACCGGATACAAGCTAGTGAAGGGTAGGAGAGACAAAAGACCCATACCCAATGTGAAAAGTTACACAGTGCTCAGAGAAGAAGATTGCAAAGATGGCCAGGACTGAGGGTCTATGAAGAGGAATGGAGAGGATAGGCAGAAGCAGAATTAAGTCAGCCCCCATCCCTCACTTTTGCATTCTTAGGGCTCTATAACATTCTAAGGACCACACATTTCTTAATAGGTTTACATCTGACTGTTTGGGTCCCACTTCTCAAGAACCAAAAAGAGAAAAACCTTTGAAAACTAGGTATCTTCCCTACAAAATTAGAGTTGGTGAACTCTCAGCTCAGCTCCCAAACATAGCATGTTCTCCTGTTTGTTATACTACTCCCACAGCAGAAGTCCTGCATATCTATGTTTATGTATTGTTTTTAAGACAACTCAAGAAATATCAAATAGAATGAACCAATGTTATCTGCAGTTTCCAACATTAAACATTCATGCAGTATATGGAGGAATGATGGGTTTGGCCTTCAAGACTCATTGCAACAATATCTACCATCTTATATGATAGAAAGATCACTGCCAAAATAGCACTTTCATGTTTAATACTGTTAAATTCTTTAACAAATATTAACTAACCCTTGCAACACTTCTCTTAAGATAGTAATCCATTTTTACTCAAGGGAAACAAATCCAGAAAAAGTATTAAAGTCAAATTTTCAAATTTGGGAGTTCAAAAACAAGGCCATAAATCTATATTTAGGACAAAAAGAACAAGGCCTGATTTGGAGAGCTGCTGAGTACCAATTTCCACTAGCTTGAGGATGGTGATGTGCAGGACTAGCCCATAGGCAGGATCGGAACTCAGGCATTCCTGGTGCCTGGATTAATACTCGGATCACTAGGCTTTGCTGTTACTAACAAGTGTGAGCATGTTTCATGGAGACAGAGAAAAAAGCAGCAGTAGTAAGGCAGTACAAGCTAAATCACAATCTCAGTATTGTTTTCATGTTGTCATATTTAAATTACTCAAAAATAAAGACACTGGGGAGAAAAAAGGCAAGATGTTGTTTGGCCAGTCTTACCCGGGTCTGAGTGGATTGCAGAGTTTTTGACAGGGCTTTCATGATCCTCCTCCTTTTCTTTCTGGTGACAAGCATTCAATAGAAATGTTACAGTGGAAGTGCACATTTACATAATTTAGCAGATAAATTCTGTATAATAATATCAGTACAAAAATAACATCAAGAATCTAAAAGGCCATTTAGAATCTTGGGATTTTGCTTCCCAGTTAGAACTGGAAATTACAAAGATATTGGAGGATTGGGTTACCTTCTTACTCAAACCAAGAATAAGAACAAACTCCGATCAGCCTCTGTAGGCAGTCAGTCGGACTTTGCTTCATATAGGTCTGAGCACAAAATTGGAACATAAGTAATACATTTTAAAAAACAACTCCTTTTCTGGAAAATGTGAAAACATATTTGACAAATTGCTAACATGGCCTTTTTCTAAAAGTACTTTTTATTGGAAGAGGGGATTTCTTTCGTTATTTTATTGTTTTTGCCATACAAAAAACCAAAAACATAAAATCTAAGTTAAAAAATGAATAAAAGAGGTTGAAGAGATGCCGTAAATTTGAGGTGGTCATTTCCCATGGACCATAATTTGAGAATGTAATCCATTATCATGTAATCACAGAATGTGCCAGCTGTGGTTTATGCCACACAAGCATTTCGTAGAAACACGAAGCTTACAACATGCTGGAATGTTTTCAAATTTTGAAACTTGCTTTTTTTTTTAAAATGAGGAAAATATTGAAACATTCATAATTTTTTTCTATGAGCTATAGTACCAAACTGTTCCAAATGTTGATTATTTAATTTAAAATAAAGGGGTGAATTTAAAAAAAATACATTTCCACATACCATTTTAAAAAACAATTCTAAAAGAGAATATTAGGGTGTTAAGCAGTTATGTCAGTGGAAGGCTATCCAATATGAGGTCCTTGAGCCGTTAGAGCAGGGGTGGGCAATAATTTTTAAAAGGGGGCTACTTCAGAAATTTCTGAAGTGGCTCCAGGCTGCCACAGAAAGAGCCAGGCCTCAGTGGAAGGGGCGTGGCCAAGAGACTTTTCGTGCTCCTCCACCCACAAACCCTGATTGGCCTGGGGGTGGGGGAATACATGAAGCCTTTTCCTTTCCTCTCCCGGTCCCCTGCAGCAAGTAGAAAGAATTGCCAGCTGTTTTAAAACAGCTGGTGGTTCCCTCTAGGCACCGCAGTGGGAGAAGACTTTGCATGCTTCCCCCATCCCCAGGCCAATCAGATGTCTCTCGCCCCCTGCCTCCGCCCTGCCAGGGGCATTCAGTGGTTAGAGGGAACCGCCGACTGTTTGAAAACAGCCAGCAGTTCCCTCTGGCACTATGCACCTCTGGCAGTGGAGGAGACTTCACACGCTCTCCTGTCCCCAGGTCTCAATTGGTCTAGGGTGGAGGAGTGGCAGTGCAGCCGCAGGTCAAATCCATCAGCTTGGTGGGCCAGATCTGGCCTGCAGAGGCTGTCTTGCCAACCCCTGCCTTAGAGCTATCTCGATGTAAAGGGACTTGATCTGTTAATCTACTTACTTTCTACAATAAACAAGAGTGATGGTGATGATCAGTATGGTTACGAGTAGTAATAGTGTGGCAGAAGCCCCTCCAGCAACAAGCAAAACATGCCAGTGATGATCCAAAGTTGCTAGAAGATAATGATAATAAAGATCATCAATAGTTTGAAGAGGCAGAAAATGTTCATATGCGCTAAGGTTCAAATCAACAATTCTATGGATAAAAACATATTCAGTGAAAGCTAAAGGAGAAAATGAGACTAGCTCTCCCTTTCTTCCCTCCGGCCTCAGGATCAATTCTTCACTGTTACCTGTGTCTAGACTGGGGCTCTCAGCAGAGTTTACATTGATATCACAGAAGAGCACAAATACAGACATAGGGGGACAAAACAATGCATCACACAGCTCATTTTCTGCCCACTGAGGAAACCAGCAGCTGATATCTCTGACAAGATCTCTTCAGGTAGAAGTAATAAAAAATACTGCATGCTGGTCATGTAAAAGTTATTGCAGAATCAGATATAGCCTGTGCTTTAATCTACAGAGATTATCCTAAACAAGGATGTTGCCAGACTCTGGACAACATGGAGAGGACTCAGCTCCAGACCCTCCCCAGAAGGGTCAATCCTCAACTGGAAGGGGCCAGGCTTGGGCAGTCAGCCCTCAGTACCACCCAGACAATGCTGCAGCTCCCTCAGCCAGCCCTCAAAACCCAGACCAGATCCTGTGGCGCGCCAGTGGCGATTTAAAGGCCTGGGGCTCCACACGGTGCTAATGCTATGGTAGCAGCAGCCTGGAGCTCAGGGTGCTTTAAAATCCCAGGGTCCTGGGACAATTGCCCTCTTTGCCTATTCCCGTCAGCAGCCCTGAGTAGGCCAACAATCACTTCATACAGGTTGGCCCTCCCTGGTCGGGACCAGAATTTGCTGGACCAGGGGAGGTGTCCCATGCCATGAGCCCAGAGCCAGCTGCCCCCCTGACTCTGGCACCCTCTACCCTCTCCCCCTTCTCCCCACCCTCTCCCTCACTCTGCTACTGCCAGCCCCATGCTGCCTTTGGCAGCTGGGGTTCTCCACCCCTGGCCCATGCTGCTTTGTGTGGCCAGATTTTTCCAGACTTGCACTGCCATTGGTGGCCAGGTTTCTCCAGCCCCCAGCTCCACACTGCCACTGGCTGTCAGGGTTCTCATCTCCATGCTGCTGTGGGCTGCCATAGGCAGCCGGGCTTCTCTGGCTCCCAATCCAGTTCTGCCATGGGTGCCTGGAATTCCCCATTCCCTGGCTCCACGTTGCTTTCCAGTCTCTGGTCCAGCACTGTGGTGGAGTTCCTCTGGCCCCACTGTCCTTGGCCCCAGCCAGGCTGCTGGCCCTCCTGCCCTTCAGGGGCTCGCTAGTCCAGGTGCATCCATGGTTTTGCTGGTCCATAGATAGTTCTGGACCAGAGAATACCCGTTTTCAGGGGTACAACCTGTACTCAGCCTCAATCTGTTTATATAGTTCCCCTCATCTGAGCACCACAAATTTTATTCAATATAGTCTCACAATACTCCTAATACATAAGGAGTGATTATCCCCATTTTACAGATGGGAAAACTGAAGCAAGGAGGGAGAGTGACTTGTCCAAGACTACTCAAAAACTGTTAGAGACAGGAACTGAGTATCAGTCCAGTGCCTGAGGCCGACAACTATCCTTCTTCAGTCCTGTTTACTTCACACACAATACTTATACTGAATAGATTTTCTCATATTCTTGGTACTAATTAAGAAAAGCAGAAAAAAAGTATGTTAAACCACAACTTCTAAATCAGCCTTTGTGCAGCCCACCACAATGCACTGCTTTCTCCTCCCATAAGCAGGAGGTAGGTGCCACTCAGATAACACTAGCTGTTAATAGCAGCATATGCTTTAGCTAGCTGCTTTCATCTCCTGTCTGCAGACTCTAAGATGCATAGTGTGAATGTCAGGTGCAAAGAGACATACCACCTAGCCCACCTGAGTGGTGGGTGAGATTCTGTCCAGATATTTGCACAGGAAAAAATGTTTCCTAATGTTCTTCTGCTTCTTATATTTTGCACATAAAGTGTAAGATCTAACCAAAGAAAATAGAACGTAAAACCAAATAAAGTTACGGTTATCAAATTCTGATGTGACACAAAAATGAAAGTAGCAAATAGTAAAGAGGAAATGGGATGAGAAAAGCAAGTATCTGGTTTATTAAAAATCAAGACTTCTATCATTGGTTCTCAAACAGTAATGCAGGAAGCCATGGTTGGTCACATTCTGTTGTCTTGCCTCTTGGTTTCCATCTATTAAAAGACAGCTGAAGTGCCTTCCTAATATTATTTTTAATATAAGCAATTACTGTAATTGTCACAGATGTTCAGAATATATCTACACTACACCATTTTAGTGACATGGCTGTGTCAAGCCAGGCTGGCTAAACACTGTCGACACTTTTGTGGACAAAAATCGCCTGCCAACAAAGCACTGTTTACACTAGTACAAGTACAGAAAGTATGTGGCAAGTATAGCAAAGCTTTTGTCATATGGGGGAGAGAGAGGAGAAATGCTACAACAAAAGCTTTGTCACTCAATTGCCAGCACGGACAAAGCCTAAGTAATTGAAAATGGAAGGAAAGCAGACCATGAGAAAAACTCTCTATTAAGGTCTGTCCAGTTACTAAAGAACTTGAGAACTCTCACCATACATCATTTTCAATAGTAATAGAGAGGTAGCCGAGTTAGTCTGATATTGCTAAAAGAAAAGGAAAAACTATGTAGCACTTCAAAGACTAACAAAATGGTTTAATAGGTGATGAGCTTTCGTGGGCCAGAAAAGCTCATCATCTATTAAGCCATCTTGTTAGTCTTAAAAGTGCTGCATACATCATTTTGACATTACTATTTATTATTTGTACTACTGAGCCTATATTCAGTGGTGGCCCATCAATACAGGCAACGTAGGCGGTCGCCTAGGGCGCCAAGTTAAACGGCCATCGAGGGCTTTTGGAGGTGGGGCACCAGTTGCCAGTAGCTCATTAGGGCCACTCCTGCCTATATTACTACACCATCCTGGGTGTATAGATCCTATAGACACAAAGAAAGAGACAGACCCTGTCCCAAGGAGCTTACAGTTTAAACAGGCAAGCAGCAGACTAGTAGGCAGGTGATGAGGTAGGAAGGGCAAGGTAGCAATAACAGGAATACGTTTAACCAGGGACTAGCTAAATGCATGGTATGTATGTGAGACAAGCCAACCAGTGGCAGTCATCACAACTCACTACCTGCTTAAACATTACCAGATTACTGTGTTCTGTGGGCCTCATAGCAGAGATGAACACTTAGGAGAAGGACAAAAGAAACTGACAATGGTTAATGGCTACCGTGAAGAGAGACTGTAATTTGTTCACCAGCTTCTCTTCAATGCGAACATGCACATAGGATCCCATGCTTTAATTTCAATATTATTTTACAATAACAAAAATAAACTCAAATGTTTATGTTGCTGAAGGGACAGGGGACATTACAGCATTCTGACAGACTACACGAACTGAAATTGAAGCACTTTCATATTCTAAGTAGAGCCCAGAATGGATACACAATTTTGTATCTGCATCTGCAAAAATGAACTGCCAATATCCTCGTCCGCATCTGCAAATACGGATACCAGTAGACATTGAGTGGATAACTGTGGATTGCAGGGCTGTAATATTATGCACATAGAAAAGCCTCTGGCTTTATGTTTTGAGCTTGATTTGTCATATGTTTATAATGACAAAGGAGAAGAGAAAAGCATGTTACATTTCCTTCCAAGATATTACACGGCATTAATCAGTCTTAGGCCTGCTGACGGAGGGGTGAGGAGGAGAAAGGGGGCAACTGCTTTGGGGTCTCTGTGATTCAAAAGGGCCCAGGGCTTCTGGCCGCTTCCATCACTAACGGCCAGTACTGACGGCAGACTGCTCCCAGACCTGCCCCTTTGGCCTGAGACCCGTCCCTTCTTAGAACATGGAGCAAACCCTCACCCACCTTGCCAAGGAGACCGGCAAGTTTTTCGGCCCTTATCAGTCTTTAAATCAGAAGAATTTTCCAAGTACCTTAGGCAATTACAGAAACAAACAAAACATTGACCTGTATGGAACAGTTCAAACATATTCATACATTAGCTGCTTTGATAAAATAGAGCATTTCATTATTATCTGTGCCAAAACATTGGATACCAATCCCCTCAAACTTCAGGAAAGAGCTTGATGCAGATCCAGCCTACACTTCTGAATTGATTTCTATCCCTGTAAGGTAGATCCCATCCAGAAAACTGCCCTCAAAAACTTAGGGGAGTTCTGGCACCGGTGTTACCAGACTGCGCTCATATCTGATTTATGGTAATTTGAACATTGCGATTACCAGCTAGCTCATTAAAATTGGATAAAAACATTCTATAGAAGCAAAAATGGTGCCTAGAACCCCTTTCACCTTTTCTCAGTTGAAGTGAATTATGCTCGCCTGCTGCTTTTGTTTTCATAAATGTACCAAACCCTCCCGTAACAGCTGACCTTTTAAGATTCAAGATTTCACAGAAACAATATTGACAAGTCAGAGACTTGTCACTTGTCCCTTTAATACCAGTTTTCTGATGGAAGGAGCTAGGTGGGTAGGAGACTATTATATCTGTTCTAACAGCCAGAGCCCATTTCCTCTAAGCGTTGGACAGCAAACAGTGTTGATATTTTCTTCACACCAGAATTCTGGTAATTTCATGGGTGAAGTCTTTCAACCTTCAACATGCTGACAGCGACTCTGAGAAGGAAACCTGGACAGTTACAGTGCATTGTGACCAAATAAGAGGCTTGTATTACACTGTAAGGAGCTCGCTATATGCCTCGCTGGAATGATACGTACAGTATGATAACTATATGCTGCTGGAACTGCTTGATGGGCAAATGAGAAAGAGAAAGGAAGCAACACACACACACGTTCATGCTTGGGGAAACAGGCTTTGTTAACTCTTAAAAATCCTACAGACACACTTATTTCATCTAGGAATCTAAGGTGAGGGAAAAGAACTAATTCCACTCCGCTCCTCTCTCATCACTCCTGTCTTCCTACAATAACCATTCTGCCCTCTCAAATCTTTCTCTCAGCTTGCTGCAGATGGCATACTCCTAGTACCATCTCCTCACATCTCACCAGAGGAGCCAGAAGAGAGTCCAAACTGATTGTACACTGTACCTCCTGCTTCCCACCCCTTCTGGCTACATGTTGGTTTTACCCTGTCCCCATACTATTGTTGCCACAGCGATTGTATGAACCTCCCTTACACCCTTCCCTGCTGCTGCCAGAATGAGACAAAGGTCAGGATCACGCAGTAAGAGAGGGTGGGCAAGCAGAGGAAGGGATGTGTGTTCCTATGTAAGGTAGACAACGGGGGAAGAACAAGCTGTGCTCAAGGGCACTGATCCAACCCATCATCTTCCTGGTTTTTCCCCTCTCAATGGTCCAGCAGCCTGAGCCCTCTGGTGTCCTGACGCTTTCACTACCACAAGGATCATGGCCATTCCCCAAAGGTATTGGGTAATACCCAACAGTATTCTGAGGTGGCCAGTAGTCTGGAAAGAGTTCTATGGCTATTTGACAGCTAATGGAGATGGAAACTCCTTTCAGTCAAAAGTAGAGCTGCTGTGTTTGGAAATGATGGGCTTTTATTCAAGTACTAACAACAGTAAGTTTCTCATATATTCTGATACATTTCTCTTTACTTGGACATGCATCAAAAACTCATCTGGCATAAGTGGAAATCTTAAGATCCAATAAAACTTTTAGTAGCTTGGATAACAAAAATCTACAGATTCTGCTTTAGATGTAAAGTAACACCTAGCAACTCATTTTTCTTTTCTCATTTGAAGTCGGGTGTGTGTGTGTTTGTACTTGACAAATTTAGATTTTTTCTCTAGCCCTAATTCAGCTCAAATCACTTTTAACTAGTTACAGTAATATAAGCATTTTAGATCATGCAGAGTAACTCAGTAAATGCCAAAATCTGACTAAAGGTTAGAGATTTAAAGGAGACTACAAATCTAGTTTCAGTAAATTCACCTGTCAGTTTGTCTGTAAAAAAAGGCAAGCAATACAATTTATACTAAAGAATTTTCTTTTTATAAGGGAAATTAAAAAACAGACAGGAGAGTCAGTGAATGAATGGTTGCTTATGTGTTCAGGTGGAAAGTACTTATTACCTAGATGCAAAGCTATTACACAAAATTTAGATGTTTTGGTCACAGTCAGCGACAGGGGAATAGCATTAACTGCAGCTCTTATTAAAACCAAGTGCAGATTAATGGAGGTATTTAAAAGGATAACTATTGCCAGTATCTATTTTCATGATATGATCATATTTAGCAAGACATTGTGGCAACAGGACTTATAGGAGCCAGAGAGATTTAATTCTTTAGTTTAAAATTATTTAGTGCTCCAATGAAATCTACTGCAAGTACCTTAAGTTGTACTCAGACATAATGAGTGCAAAGATTTATGAAATTAAAACACTAATTTTAACTACTATACCAAACAAAAAATTGGCAGCAACTTCTCCAATTTAATGATATCTTGTGAGCTTTCAAGAGTTAAAAAAAAGGTACTTAACATGAGGATCATACTTTCCCTGTGTCCTACAACAGATTTATATAATAGCAAATGCCCTACAGTCTTTGCAAATGGAAAAGATACAGATTCTATAATACACTGCTGCTTCAGAAAAAACAACATTTCTGAGTTGTACTACATTTGGACTTTTAGATTTCACACTTTGCAAAAACAATACAAGTGGTTTCAAGGTGTTTGTGGTATTTAAGTGTTTGGGAGATCAATCATCACTGAAACTTACGCATGCTACTGCAGTTAAACCAAGTCTCCAGGCACAGATATGATACAATACATGGGCTACAATTTCATGGCCCACTATTATTTAGTTTAACAGATAATGGAAGCAATGCAAGTGGCAATAATTTGGGGGGGGGGGACAACTGCTTCTTAGTGGACACAAACTATTTCACTGATACGAATACTTTGCCTTCTGTTTTAAAGGGGGTGTTCTCATCCAGAGGCTATGCAGTAATTATTTATTAATTATATAAATAAATACTCGCATCCCAAAATATTATTCAACTTTCTAAAGTGTTTACAGATAACCAAAGAAGAATGACTTGTGGCATGAAATCCTCTTAAAATGAGGTTTTTCTTCTTAAAGTAACTAAATAAAGTGACAACTTTTTAATTCAACAGATCCACATGAATATCCCCAGTCCTAGCTGCTTGCTCTAATTTTATTCCTTTTTACTACAGTTCACACAGCAGAATTAACACACCTATAGGAAAATGAACTAGATTTATGCTTTTCTGGCTCAAGCATTGTAAAAGATTTAACAACTAATTCTCAGTTACAAAAGGTTTACTGTTAGCCATAAAGAATAAAGCTTGGTTCCCAAACCGAGAAATAAGGTTCTGCATTACTAGTTTTAAACAACATCTTACTTGCAAACTGAGGTTAAAAATAACAGCAGTTCACATGGGCAAGCTATGCCAAATATATACCGATGAGGTCCAGGTGGGTTTGTACTTCAGGCAGCTAAACCATTTTGCTACTGCCACTGTCCCAAGCTACACTACTATATTTAGCACACTCATTCAATCAGAGCTAGTATATGTCTACATGAGTTGGAAAAATCACACCCCAATTCCAAGCACAGATGTAGTCCAAGACACATTACATTTGAAAGACGGCAAATTTTACTTCTAATGATTAGGAAATCAGTGAGACAATAAATATGCACTTCAATTATGATTATACAGGCACTTTTCAAAGTTGAACCTCACTTTAAGCTACTTATGAATATACAACCAGCAGTGCCCCTGGCCAGCTTAAGGTCTCTTCGGGTATGTCTAGACTACAGGGTTTTGTTTTTTTAAAGTGGCCTTTTTTTAAAAAAAATTTCACCTGCATCTAGACCAGGGGTCTCCAAACTTTTCAGCCCGAGGGCCGCATTAACTATCAAACAGCAGTTCGGGGGCCGACTACACACTTGAGGTCCAAATAAAAAACAATCAAAACATGGATGTTGTTTTTAATTATTTATTTAATATTATTTTATTCAGTTATTATTTAATAACACATTGATACACTACACATGAACACCTGTATTAGTGTGAATGGTGAAATTGTTTCCTGGATGCCAAAATAGCAGACATTTCTGGCTTTAGATTTGTTGTCCCTAACATCAACAGTGACCTGAGATTATCATCGGACAAGTTTGTTCTCAAATTGTTCTTCACGTATTTCATTCTTGAAAATGTTTGTTCACACAGGTATGTTGTTCCAAAGATTGAAAAGTACCTTGATGCAAAAGTTTTGACATTAGGAAAGTCTTCCTTGGGCAAAAACTGGTAAAAACCCACCAGTCCTATTTTGAACTTGTCCCTAAGGAGGTCATTTGCTTGCAACTCAATGACTTCCAGCTGCAGTTCATCTGGGCAACTGGCCACATCTGCTTCAAATGGGTTTTGAAACAATCTCACTTCTTCTGCCTTTGAATCCAAGTCAGAAAACCGCTGCTGAAACTGCGGCGGCTGATCTTGGCAGGGTACACGTAAATTTCCGTAATTTTTTTTCCGTAGACAAAAAGGTCTCCATGGGCCGGATGAGAGGGCCTCGCGGGCCGCATCCGGTCCGCGGGCCGTAGTTTGGAGACCCCTGATCTAGACTGATGTCACATTATTTTGAAATTAAATTAAAAGAACACAGCATTTTTTTCGACAGTGGTAAACCTCATTTTACAAAGAAGAACGCCTTTTTTTGAAAGAGCTCTTTCCAAAAAAGGCGTTCTTGAATGCAAACAGGGCTTTTTCGAAAGAGAGCATCCAGATTGCCTGGGTGCTCTCTTTTGAAAAAGCGGATCGCTTTTTCGAAAGCTGCATGGCTGTCTAGACAATCTCTTTCGAAAGAGGCTTGTAGTCTAGATGTACCCTTCATGATTACTTCCCCCTTTGTGGTCTTTTAATGTGGTCTGTCTTTTGTTTCCTTTTAACCAAGAACCATCTTTAAAACAAAATGTCTAAAACAAAATAGAGCAGATCTACACTGGTATAACAACAATAAACTAAGATTCCCTCTTTGGCTACATGTAGACTGCAAGCCTTTTTCGAAAGAGAGCACACAGGCAGTCTGGATGCTCTCTTTCGAAAAAGCACAGTTAGCATTACCCAGCGCCTTTTTTTCGAAAGAGCGCTTTCGAAAAAAGGCGTTATTCCTCGTGAAATGAGGCGTACCGCTGTTGAAAGAAAAGCCGCATTCTTTTGATTTAATTTCAAAAGAACACGGCTGTAGTCTAGACGCAGGTGAAGTTTTTTCGAAAAAAGTCTACTTTTTTCGAAAAAACCCTACAGTCTAGACACAGACTAAGCTGCATGACTGCCTAATAAGTCCTACACCGGGATTCTGAGCTGCATGCCTCTCCCCAAGTCATGGCAGTTCCTTGCTGGGGCCAGAGGAACCAGATAAAATGTCAAGCTGCAGCATGCAGTCTTCTAATGACAAACGTATAAATACTTTCTTGTACCCCTCTCCCCACCCTTAGTGTATTTTCTGACATTTCTTGTTTCCTTCTTTATTTTGATCAGAACTGCACGGTGTGATTTCTGTTTGCAGAAAGAGATGAAGAAATGCACACTTAGGAAAGTGGCAACTTTTCTATAGTTTCAGCTCTGCAAATGACTCCCATATGTATTTCTCTGTCCCTGTTTGAGGCTCCTCTGGTTCAGTTTTTCCATCTCCAAAATTTTCAAACTATAAGTTTTCTCTACAATGGTCAACCATCAAACTCAGACTCTGCAAAACTGTATTTCTAATCTTTCCTCTGAATCCCTCTCTATCGCTACTTACAATTCTACTTTCCTCCCCCTTCCCCCCACCGTTTCCTAGACTCAAAAGCTTCTCTCTACTAACTCTATATCCAGTTCTTGCCTGCAATATTTGTACTGTACCTCTCAAAGTTTTAATCCACTTCCAGATCAGGAAGAAATGGTAAGGAATTAAATAGGAGATCCAGGACTATTACTTGGCTCTGTAGCCCCAAATGAAAGCCAAGCCAAACTAGGTGACTAAATGGATATGAAAAGGAAATGCATAAAATGTTACATCAGGTAGTCATGATTAGCAATACATTGTTTTTCTTGGCTCTTTCAAGACAAGTGCTGAACCAGGCCCAGAACAGGCCATCCTCACTGTAAATCCAAGACACATTCTAAAAAACTTGGACTTACAGCGAAATAACCTAAAGCGGGGATTTTTTCTCATGCGTCTTGACTTCCATTTGTGCAATTTTTTTGCACGTGACTTAAGAGCAGGGAATGTGAGGATTTATAATGTATCAGTTTCTACAAGCATCAGCTCTTTTCATGTGCAATGGTTGTATACCCGGGCTACTTATAGTGGGGATGCCCTGTAACTAAATTTGACCTTGGCTGCAGTTTTTGTTGGCTTCCCATGTCTCTCAGAATGTTAACATAAGAATGGCCATATTGGGTCAGAACAATTGTCCATCTAGTCCAGTATCCTGTCTTCTACCAATGGCTAGTGCTGGTTTCAACAGAGGGAACAGAAAAGCACAGGGCAATTTATCTCCTGTCATACACATTCCTACCATCTAGCAGTCAGTGTCCGAGGGTATGTCTACACTTGCTCCCTAGTTCGAACTAGGGATGCTATTTAAATATCCCGTACTTCATTAGCATAATTTCACCCACGCACTATTCCACTCTCCAGCTGATTTGAACCAGGAAGTGCACTCCGGGACTCATTAGTTTGTATCAAACCCCTTGGCTTGACTAACGTTATTCCTCATTTTTTCGGTTGGCTACATTTGCACCTCTAGTTCGAACTAGGGAGGAAGTGAAGACGTACCCTTAGGGACTCTCAGAGCATGGAGTTACATCCCTAACTATCCTCCAGGAACTTGTCTAAATCTTTTTTGAAGCCACTTATACTTCTGGCCTTAACAACATGCCCTGACAATGAGTTCCACAGGTTGACTGTGCAGTGTGGGAAGTACTTCCTCTTGTATGTTTTAAGACTGCTGCTTGTTAATTTCATTTGATGACCTCTAGTTCTTGTGTTACATGAAGGGGTAAATAATATTTCCCTAAATCACTTTCTCCACATGAGTCATAATTTTATAGATTCAGGATTTTATCATATCACCTTTCAACTAGATCTTCCTATACTGAATAGTCCTAGACTTTTTAATATCAGCGGAAGCCCCTCCTATATTTTTTACAATACTAATATATCTTTTTTTAAATGAGCTAACCAGAACTGCACACCATTTCCAAGATGTGGCTGTACCATGGATTGATATAGTGGCATTATGATATTTTTTTAAAATTTTCTATGCCTACTAGTTCCTAATAATTTTAGCTTTTTTATTGATGCAGCATATTGATCATATGTTTTCAGAGAACTATCTACCAAGAGTCCAAGATTTGTTGTGTCATTGGTAACTGCTAATGTGGACCCCATTATCTTGTATATTTAGTTGGTATTATATTTTCCAGTTAGCATTATTATGTTCAGAAATGACATCAGTTCTCTCTTCCCCCTCAGTTAATATTTCTCCCTCATTCTCTCATTCATTCATTGTGCACTGTGACACTTCTGAAAAAAACCCAAAATTGGGAAAACATTTAAATAAAAATATGTCCTCTAATTATTATAACAGGTGCACAGTTTTGCATGTAATGTTTCAGTGTGTATATTTAAGGGGGAGAGGACTTGGCAGACACTGAATTGTATTGTGCTGTAGTCACAGCCTTTCAACTTTTTTTCCCCCATTAAACAAGAATGGTTAGAACAGAAATCAATGTATACTGACAGTGTAAAACTTGTCAGGGATTTTAAAGCTATAGAAGGTTGACTATCTGACCTATGAAGGAAGACTGGAAGAACTGGGCTTGTTTAGTTTGGAAAAGAGAAAATTGAGAAGGGACATGATAGCGGTTTTTAGATATTTAAAAAGGTGTCACAAGGAGGAGGGAGAAAACTTCTTCCTGGCCTCTGAGGTTAAAACAAGAAGCAATGGGCTTAAACTGCAGCAAGGGAGGTTTAGGTTGGACATTAGGAAAAAGTTCCTAACTGTCAGGGTGGTTAAACACAGGAATAAATTGCCTTGGGAGATTGTGGAATCTCTATCTCTGGAGATACTTAAGAGTAGGTTAGATAAATGTCTATCAGGGATAGTCTTCTAGACAGTACCGGGTCCTGCCATGAGGGCAGGGGACTGGACTCGATGACCTCTCAAGGTCCCTTCCAGTCCTAGTATTCTATGAATCAACTTTCAGGTTGGGAGAGAGAGTTTTAAAAGAGGGGTAGACTGGTCCATTTCACTGTTTTTGTTTGTTTGTTTTGGGGGGGGGGGGGGGGTTGTGTCTATATATACTACTGCACTTGAAGTATCTAGAAAATTTCCCAATGACTATCAGGTTCAGGCCTGTTTGATAGTTTTAGGTATACAAGTTTGATTATTATTGCATGAGGTAAACATTTTTAAAGTCAAAATAAATTTAAGATTCAAAAAGCTTCTTTCCCTTCTGCCTCCCATTAAACAATCGACTCCTCAAATTAGGCATGCACATTAATATGCCCAGTTCATTTTCCTGTTTCTACCACCTAACAAAAACCCTTTGGAGTAATCATTCTGAAAGGATTCTGACTACGTCATAGATACTATTTCTGTTAAAAAAAAAAGTTGTCTAGTCCTAGAAAGGGAACATCCAGAATGCTTAGTTATGACAAAGAAAAAACAGTACCTTTAAAAGCACCTAACAGCAAGATTTTAAACATTAATGGGAAAAGTGGAATCTGGAAAACTCAAGCGAAGTTATACTTTCAAAACATGCTCTAAACACCCTAAAATGAGTTGTGAGTCCTTCAAAGCAGATTTAAAGTAGAAATCAAAACTGCAGCAGCATTATTTAGAATGTAGCATCAAAGGATTTCTGTGGTATAAGGAGAATGGAAAATACAGTAAAAAGTGAGTTAATTTACAAATACACACAAGAATTTTTTTTCAATGGGTAGATTTTCTGTTAGAGAGAAAGAGACTGTTACAAACAAATCAGTGAAAAATGTTTCCATATTCCCACATGTATTCTCTTTAATCTCACATACATCGTAATTAACACTTTGCACTGTTTTCTCTTCCTGGCTGTGAATTCAATTGATAGTTTCTGAGCATGAAAAGACTGTATAACAATTGACTAGTTCTTAAAAGAATTTAAAAAAAAATATTTTGATTTTTTTTTACTGTACATTTATTTTGCACCTGCCTAGCGCCACACTTTGACAATGGAGCATGGCGTATTTCCCATTAGAACGCCAGTGAGCAGCCAGGCTTTGTTGTTATCACACAACTACTTCAGTGGGCTAGAATAAATGATTTTTGTGGTCTCCATTTTTGTGGTGGTGGCCGTATGCCCCCATCATCAGCACAATTAGTGGAGATGCTAGCATGACCAAGCTATCTTTTTACCTTGAAAGGCCTAAGGCAATGCGGGGATCCCACACTGTTTCTGTGTGTGCTTTGACTGTTCCAAGGATAATGAGTAGATTCAGCAAGCACAACTGTCAGTCTGGCACATGTCATGAGCTTTACAATAGGGATGGTATCAATACAATATTCATTTGTAAAACAACTGAATGTAAAGAAACAAGTACCTAACGTGTATTGTGACAGCCACTTTTTCATATCTTCCCACTCCAGCCAAACTGCACTTTTGAGCATTACAAATATTTACAACTCAAAATGCATCATGCTTCTGGAACGCAGCATAGCGCACTCCAGCACTAGACTAAGAATGCTGCATTCCCTGGCTTGAAGTGGTTTCCATCACACTTTGATTCAGTGGCTCTCTCAGCAGCCCCACTATGAAACCTATCCTAGTGCCCCTGCTCCAGGGAATGCACGCTTGGGAAGTTCCCAGGATGCACGTTGAATGGAGCTAGAGACTCCCTTTATCAGCCTTAGGCAACTGCCTTTCACTCATGTTCCCCATTTCAAATCACCCCTCTCACTGCCATATAGTCAGTCTCCAGCTCCCCTGAGACAGCTGTAAAAGTAACACTGAAAAACCAGCCAGGCTCCGTCAGCCCAGCTTTGTGGAAGCCACAATAACCACCATATCCCACTATTCAGGACACACGGCTAGTTGGCACATGACATACGAGAAGCCCACTTAGCAACTACAAGTATTTATGTGTAGGGGAAGACATTAGCAATTCACAGAGTTCCCACTTGTGAAACCATCAGCCCCGTCACTTCTCAACTTACCACTAGTGACAGTCAAGCTCATCACATGGGTTTTGTTTGCACCATTAGTTAAACTGTAATGGCAGCGATAAATTCCAGAGTCATAAGCTGAAACGTTTTGAAGGACAAGAATGCTGCTCTTCTGAGGGGCGCAGTCTATGATGGCATGCTCCTGGTAATCTGAGCCGTAGGTTTTCCCTTCTGACAAATTGCACAGGACTACGGTATCTCTCCGATCCACTTTTATCCGTTCCCATGTTACTTGCTGCACCAAACCTCCAACCCTGAAGGGACATCTAAGGGTTACATTTTCCCCTGGCTCAGTGATCACGTGGTTTGCTGGTGGCACAGGGGGGACCTTGAAAGAATCTATTAAAAAGAAAACAAAACATGCTTACAATGTGCAGGTCACATTTACGAGTAATAATCGTCAGGTCAGCACTGTCCCCCACAGCTTCTGCCCTAGCAGCCCTTGCACACAGTCCTCCCTCCCCAGATATCCCCCCATGGGGAGTGTTCGGGCAGCAGAATTGGTAGTGATGGCTCTGCATAGGGTGACCGTATTTCCGTATGCTGAATACAAGACATCTGGTAAAGTTTATCATATTCAAACAAGTTCAAGAGCAATCAATTGTAGGCAAGTGGCTGGTGAGCAGGTATCCAGCCAGCAGCAAGACCTGCCAATACTGGAGGGCGGGGGGTGGGAGAAGACAGAAAACGTGGGACAATTTTCCATTTGAAAGAAAAAAGTAGAGAGATCTGCAATAAAGTTTAAATATAGGATTGTCCCTTTTAAAAGAGGTTACCTGGTCACCCTAACCCATCTAATTAAATGGGCTAAGAACTGAAGAATGTTTGAAGTTCTGTGTTTATTTTAAAACTAACCAATTAGCCCGTCATAAAACAGAATTTTCAGGTCTCTCCTCCACGTCGGTCTTCTCTCCTGAGCCTCCGCTCTCTCTCTCTCTCCTCCTCCTCCTCCTGCCTCCCCCCATCTCTCTCTCTCTAAGCTCACCCCCGCCTCCTTCCTCTCTCTCTGTCTCTCTCTTTCTCTTCTCCTCACCGTCCCGCCTCTAACTCGGGGGACCGCGGAGCCCAAATGGCCATTTGGGTGCTGCACTCCCCATGCTGCATGGGGGGTGGGGAGCCCAAACGGTCGCTTGCGCCACTTGCTCCCATGCGGTGGCCTGGCTGAGCAGTGCAGAAGTCAGCCGAGCGCCACGGCGGGAGGCAAGGGGGGCGGGGCAGGGCCTGGAGCCGCTGTCACACCGCACGTCACCGCCCCTCCCCCCTTCGCCTCCCACCGTGGCACTCGGCTGACTTCTGCGCCATTCAGCCGGGCCGCCGCGGGGGAGCAAGTAGAGCAAGCGGCCGTTTGGGCCCCGCACTCCCCATGCGGCACAGGCTGCCCAGAGGGAACAGCCAGCATTTCAGGCAACAGCGCCCCCTAGAGGGTACAGCCAGCATTTCAGCCTTACAGACTCTCAAACACTGGGCTACTATATATATGATTGCAAACAGTAGCACATTACAAATACAGACATGGTCATATACTATATGATATATAACACTCCACATAGTGCAGGATGTGAATATATGTTTAGTTTAAGGTGTTACCCACATTGTAACTATAATGCTGTTGTGGCTGAGGATTTATTGAACAATTAAGTTAAGACTGAGATGGCACTTTACATCTAAAAGTCTGTTTTCAGTCACATTTTTTTTCTTTTCCTGTGATGACCCCTCCACACATGTACTAAAAACCCCACAACCTACTCTGTGGTTCCAAATCTACATTCATCAGGTACCAGTTAATCAACTCGAGTTTTTCCAAGCACAACTCTAGTGCACCTCAAATAAACCCAGACCCCCTCACACCACCCACTGAGGAAAATCTTGCAAGATAGCTAAACATTTGACTGTCCTGTAAAAGGTCAGTTACTCCCGATATGAATTAAATCCATCCTTGTCAGCTCTCAGAAAATCCCCCCAAAAAACAACTTCTCAGTTACACAGATGTCTTTAAAAAGAAATTCATTTTAAAAAATCCTTCTTGTTGAAGTTTCTTAGCCCAGAATTATTTTTTTTAGTGAAATAGCTGTTTATAAACAAACCAAGCAAGTTCCCCTTTATTCTGCACTGGTGAAGCCACATCTGGAGTACTGCATCCAGCTCTGAGCCCCCACTACAGAAAGGATGTGGATGTATTGGAGAGGGTCCAGTGGAGGGCAACCAAAATGATTAAGGGGCTGGAGCACATGACCTACGAGGAGAGGCTGAGGGATTTGGGCTTATTTAGTCTGCAGAAGAGAGGGGTGGGGGGGGGGGAGAATTTGATAGCAGCCTTCAACTTACTGAGGATGGAGAGAGGCTATTCTCAGTAGTGATGGATGGCAGAACAAGGAGCAAGAGTCTCAAATTACAGTGGAGGAGGTCTAGATTGGATATTAGGAGAAATTATTTCACCAGGAGGGTGGTGAAGTGCTGGAATGGGTTACCTAGGGAGGTGGTGGTATCTCCAGCCCTAGAAGTTTTTAAATCTTGACTTGACAAAGCTCTGGCTGGGATGATTTAGTTGAAATTGCTCCTGCTTTAGGGAGGGGGCTGGACTCATGACCTCCGGAGGTCTCTTCCAGCCTATGATTCTAAGGGGAAAGCTTTTGTTCACTTCAGAAACTTGTCCCAAAGTGCATTTCTCAAGCTTCTGCATATTCTTGGTATCATTAAAACACGTATGGGACAGAGTGAAGTAAAACAAAATAATAAATGTAATTTTAAGTAGATTAAAAATTGCCCAGTAAATCTCAAAATGTAATTGTAAATGGGCAATTATTGTGATACTTTGACATATAGCGTAACACTCTATAAATATAATCCCTATATTTATTGTTCATATGGTTTTGAGATTTCATATGAAGCGGGCCATGAAAGTGATAAATAATAAAGAGAACAAGTCATTGATACCCAGCAATACTTACCCAGAGTATTGCTGGGTAAGCTGAAAACATGCAAATAATGTGTGTTTTAATACAGCCTAATTCAAAGGCATACATCTAGGAACAAGGAACGCAGACCCAACTTATGGGCTGAGGAACTCTATACTGGGAAGCAGTGACTCTGAAAAAGGTGGAGGGATGCCATGGTCAACAATTAGCTCAATAGCAGCATCTAGCTCAATGATATGGCCTAAGGATTAGCATGATCCTTGGATGTATAAAGGTAAGAATATCAAGCAGGAATGAATAGTTATATTGACTATATATTTGACACAGTTGCAACCATTACTGGAAATATTGTCTCCAGTTGTGGTGCCCACACTTCAGGAAGGCTATTCAGGCCTGACAATGGGGGTAACAAAAGGAGCAGCCCAGCAACTGAAAGGGGGCCTGGGGCTCCCAGCTACAGCTGCGCCATGGGGCTCTGAGGGCTGGTTGCCCCAGACCTGCCTTTTCTGCCTGTGGCCCTGCCACTTCTGGAAGCTTCTTTCCTTCCTTCTCCTCCCCCCCATCCCCCCCACACTTTGACCAGGCGCCCATGGAGGCTGTCAACTCCCCTGAACATATTTAAAAACTGGCTATAGTTCATAGAAAAGCCACAACAATGATTAAAGAATTGGGAAACATGCCCTATAGTTAAAAACTACTCAAGAATAATGTATTTAGCTTATAAAAAAAGATTAAGGGGTGATTTGTTCAAAGTCTATCTAAGCATATAAATTGATGAAAGAGAGAGAGAGAAAGAGCGAGAGAGAGAGAGCTCTTCAATCTAATGGGCAACAGTACTGTATAACAAAATTCAATGGCTGGGACCTGACCTAGACAAATTCATACTATAAAGAGCAACATTTTAACAATGTTTAACACTTGCGAACAGGTGATTGCTAACAGGGAGTTTTGAGAGGGAGTTCTCCAGGTGAAGGAGAAGCAGATACAGGACTCTTGAGGGAAGTGTGTTTTATTATTGGGGCTTTCTTAGTGTGTGCAGAGCTTGTGTTTGTTTGGTGTGTGGTGGTGTTGGTTGTTTTTTTTTGTCCCCCCCCCCCCCATTTGAGTGAGGCTTTAGAGGGGGAGTTCTCCAGGTAGAGGAGAAGTAGATACAGGAGTCTTGAGGGAAGTGGGTGTTGTGCTTGGGGCTTTCTTGCTGTATGCTGAGCTTGTGTTTGTGAGTGAGGGTTGGTGTGTGTTCTTTTTTGTTTGTTTGTTTGTTTATTTTATTTATTTATTTTCCCCTGTGTTTGAGAGTGAGGCTTTTTTTTTTCCCCCTCCCCTCCCCTTGATAGAGTTTGCGCTGTGATTGGCAGGTGGAAACTGTTGGCTTCTAATTAAAGTTTGAATTCTAGAAGCCTCTGCTGATTGCTGAGCCTTGGTAGGGGGAGGGGCTTTATAAGGCAGTGGGCAAGCGACCAAGGAGCTTGCGAACAGGTGATTGCTAACACGGAGTTTTGAGAGGGAGTTGGGAAGGGGAGAGGGAAGGGCGCGAGGTTCTCTTGTCTTTCTTTTTAAATCCCTTCTCCAGGACAGCAGCGATGGTTGATGATGGGTCTGCTGTTGTTACCTGCATGGCGTGTGCCATGTTTGTCTTCCTCCCAGAAGAAAGAACAGATTTCATCTGCACGAAGTGCAAGCTGGTCGAGATTTTGGAAGAAAAAATTAGAGGACTGGAGGCCCAAGTGTCGACCTTATGCTTGATCAGAGAGGATGAAGACTTCCTCGATAGAAGGCAGCAATTGATCCTTCAAGCACGGCAGGCAGAGGAGCCAGTGAGGGCAGTACATGACCAAGAAAAGAACTGGCAGCATGTAACTTCTAGAAGGGGAAAAAGGCCAGCACGGGATTCCCCCGATGCTATAGAGGTAAGCAATCGCTTTCAAGCTCTCTCCACAGGCTCTGCAGTGCTGAAAGCTCTGGAAGGGACCTCACAAGGTAGAAACCAGAAGGGAGCACCATCTACTGAAAGGCATGGGATGCGTAGTCCTAGGGATGGGGGTTCCACGACCACCACCCCCAAAAGGAAACGACGGGTGGTGGTGGTCGGGGACTCCCTCCTAAGAGGGACTGAGCCATCCCTCTGCCGTCTGGACCTGGAATCTCGAGAGGTGTGCTGCTTACCGGGAGCTCGCATTCGGGATGTCACTGAGAGGCTTAGCAAGCTGATCAAACCTTCAGATCGCTACCCCTTCCTGCTTCTCCATGTAGGAACGAATGATACGGCCAAGAATGACCTTGAGCGGGTTGCTGCAGATTATGTAGCACTGGGAAGAAGGATCCAAGAATTTGGAGCGCAAGTGGTGTTCTCGTCCATCCTCCCTGTTGAAGGGAAAGGACTGGGCAGGGATCGTCGAATTGAGGACGTAAATGCGTGGTTGCGCAGGTGGTGTCGCAGAGAGGGCTTTGGTTTCTTCGACCATGGGACTCTGTTCCGGGCGCAAGGATTGTTAGGAAGAGATGGGATCCATCTAACGAAGAGAGGAAGGAGCATCTTCGCGGGCAGGCTTGCAAACCTAGTGAGGAGGGCTTTAAACTAGGTTCGTCGGGGGACGGTGACCAAAACCCTGAGGGGAGTGGGAAAGTCAGATACCGGGAAGAAATGCATAGAGCAAGGAGCGAGAAAGGAGGACCCCAGTTTCGAATGGAGAAGATAGTGCAATCAACTGGTTACCTGAAGTGTTTGTACACTAATGCGAGAAGCCTGGGCAACGAGCAGGAAGAACTGGAGGCCCTGGCCCAGACCAAGAAATACGATTTAATTGGGATAACAGAGACTTGGTGGGATGACTCGCATGACTGGAGCGCTGTCATGAAAGGGTATAGATTGTTCAGGAAGAATAGGCAGGGGAGAAAAGGAGGAGGAGTTGCACTATATGTAAGAGAGCACTATGATTGCTCTGAACTCCAGTATAAAGAGGGAGAAAAACTTGTTGAAAGTCTATGGGTCAGGTTTAAAGGAGCAAACAGCAGTGATGTTGTGGTTGGTATCTGCTACAGGCCTCCGAACCAGGTGGATGAGGTAGATGAGGCTTTCTTCGGACAACTGAGCGAAGCTTCCAGATCGCAGGCCCTGGTTCTCATGGGGGACTTGAATCACCCTGACATCTGTTGGGAAACCAATACGGCAGTACACAGGCAATCCAGGAAGTTTTTGGAGAATGTTGGGGATAACTTCTTGATACAAGTGCTGAAGGATCTGACCAGGGGCCGTGCACAGCTTGACCTGCTGCTCACAAACAGGGAGGAACTAAGAGGGGACGTAGAGGTGGGTGACAACCTGGGAAGCAGTGATCATGAGATGGTAGATTTCAGGATCCTGACCAAAGGAAGGAAAGAGAGTAGTAAAATACACACCTTGGACTTCAAAAAAGCAGATTTTGACTCCCTCAGAGATCTGATGGAAAGAATCCCCTGGGATGTTAACATGAAGGGGAAAGGAGTCCAGGACAGCTGGCAGTATTTTAAAGAAGCCTTATTGAAGGCACAGAAAGAAACCATCCCGACGCGTAGCAAGAGAGGCAAACCTGGTAGGAGATCGGATTGGCTTACAGGGGAAATCCTTGGTGAACTTAAGCACAAAAAGGAAGCTTACAGAAAGTGGAAACTTGGACAAATGACTAGGGAGGAGTTTAAATGTATAGTTCGAGAATGCCGGGGGGTTATCAGGAAGGCGAAAGCGCAAATGGAGTTACGACTGGCTAAGGATGTGAAGGATAACAAGAAAGGTTTCTACAGGCATGTCAACAAGAAGAAGGTGATCAGAGAGGGTGTGCAGTCCCTAATGGATGAAGGAGGTAACCTAGTGACAGAGGATGTGGGGAAAGCTGAAGTACTCAATGCTTTCTTTGCCTCTGTATTCACGGACAAGGTCGGCTCCTGGACTTCTGTGCTAAGTGACGCAAGATGGGAAGAAGATGGACAGCCCTTGGTGGGTAAAGAACAGGTTAGGAACTATTTAGAAAAGCTAAACATACACAAATCCATGGGTCCGGACTTAATGCACCCGAGGGTACTGAGGGAGTTGGCAAATGTCATTGAGGAGCCTTTGGCCATTATCTTTGAAAAGTCGTGGAGATCGGGAGAAATCCCGGATGATTGGAAAAAGGCAAATGTAGTGCCCATCTTCAAAAAAGGGTAGAAGGACGATCCAGGGAACTATAGGCCGGTCAGTCTTACCTCGGTTCCCGGAAAAATCATGGAAGGGATCCTAAACGAATCCATTTTGAGACACTTGGATGAGAGGAAAGTGATCAGGAATAGTCAGCATGGATTCACAAAGGGCAAGTCGTGCCTGACCAATCTGATTAGCTTCTATGATGAGGTAACTGGCTCGGTGGACATGGGAAAGTCAGTGGATGTTATATACCTTGACTTTAGCAAGGCTTTTGATACGGTCTCCCACAATATTCTTGCCAGCAAGTTAAGGGAATGTGGATTGGATAAATGGACGGTAAGATGGATAAAAAGATGGCTAGAAGGCCGGGCCCAGCGGGTAGTGATCAACGGTTCGATGTCAGGATGGCGGTCGGTTTCTAGTGGAGTGCCCCAAGGTTCGGTTCTAGGACCGGTTTTGTTCAATATCTTTATTAATGACCTGGATGAGGGGATAGATTGCACCCTCAGCAAGTTTGCAGATGACACTAAGCTGGGGGGAGAGATAGATACGCTTAAGGGCAGAGATAGGATCCAGAGTGACTTAGACAAATTGGAGGATTGGGCCACTAGAAATCTCATGAGATTCAACAAAGACAAGTGTAGAGTCCTGCACTTGGGACGGAAGAATCCCAAGCATAGTTACAGGCTGGGGACCAACCAGTTAAGTAGTAGTTCTGCAGAAAAGGACCTGGGGGTTACAGTGGATGAGAAGCTAGATATGAGTGAACAGTGTGCCCTTGTAGCCAAGAAGGCTAATGGCATATTAGGATGCATTAAGAGGAGCATTGCCAGCAGATCCAGAGATGTCATTATTCTCCTTTATTCGGCTTTGGTGAGGCCACATCTGGAGTATTGTGTCCAGTTCTGGGCCCCCCACTACAAAAAGGATGCGGAAGCATTGGAGAGGGTCCAGCGGAGGGCAACCAAAATGATTAGGGGGCTGGAGCATATGACCTATGAGGAGAGGCTGAGGGACTTGGGTCTGTTTAGTCTGCAGAAGCGAAGAGTGAGGGGGTATTTGATAGCAGCCTTCAACTTCCTGAAGGGAGGTTCCAAAGAGGATGGAGAGAGGCTGTTCTCAGTAGTGACAGATGGCAGAACAAGGAGCAATGGTCTCAAGTTGTGGTGGGAGAGGTCCAGATTGGATATTAGGAAAAACTATTTTACTAGAAGGGTAGTGAAGCATTGGAATGGGTTACCTAGGGAAGTAGTGGAGTCTCCATCCCTAGAGGTATTTAAGTCTCGGCTTGACAAAGCCCTGGCCGGGTTGATTTAGATGGGATTGGTCCTGCCTATAGCGGGGGGCTGGACTTGACGACCTCTGGGGTCTCTTCCAGTTCTATGATTCTATGATAAGGGGATGGTTGGATGAAATAACATGATCTTGGTAACTAATTGACCATTCATTATCAGTTGGAAATAGGTCAATGGAGGGATGATAGGAGTTGCTATAGGGAACTTTCTGGGTGTCTGGCTGGTGAGTCTTGCCCACATGCTCAGGGTTTAGCTGATCGCCATATTTGGGGTCGGGAAGGAATTTTCCTCCAGGGTAGATTGGCAGAGGCCCTGGAGGTTTTTCGCTTTCCTCTGTAGCATTGGGCACAGATCACAGCTGAAGGACTCTCTGCATGTTGGGTCCTTCAAAGTATTTGAATGCTTCAATATCTTTGATATAGGTGAGAGGATTATTCTAAGAGGGAAGGTTGAGATTCTGTGGCCTGCACTGTGCAGGGGGTCAGACTAGATGATCATAATGGTCCCTTCTGACCTTAAAGTCTATGAATCTATGAAACAATGAGGATAGTTAATCTTTGGAACAATTTGCTGAGATCACCACGAGTGGACGTTTTTCTGAGACATTATACAGTTCAAACAGTAATTGAGAGAAGTGTTCATGACATGCTTTACACCAGATTAGATGATCCTTTCCAGTCTTTACATGTATGACTTTATGATGCGTGCTATTTCTTCATATTATATCATTGGACCACTAATATACAATAGTTATCAGCTATATACTATCTTGCAATACACACACGGACGTGCACATACATATATATAAGTAAAGGTGGTTGTGGGCCTTTCACCTGTAATTTTCAGACTTGTATGCATGAAAATTGTACACTTCTGAATTGATATTGCATTAACTTAATATTTATTACATCAAAATAACTAGGATAGGAAGAAAATGAAAATAATATCCAAACATATTTTTTTTAAAAAGTTTAGCACTGAAATTCCAATATGTAGGAGTCTGAGCATTTCATCACAAACATTATCAACAAGGAAATCACAATATATTTCAGAATGCTAATCTGTACTTTTTTCTCCCTCATTTTATATATAGGTTTTATTTTATAATATATTGCCCTTTCTGCAGTCATTGAGACCTGTGAAAGTGGGTGTAAAATGCTACTATTCTGAATAGTAATATTTACCCATACTATGTGTAGGTGACCACAGAAAATATAAGTTAGCAGAGAATCAGGTCTATATATTTCTAATGAAATGGCCCCAATACATCAATAAAAAAATCTGCACATTTGCAGCTTGTGTTTCATTTAATTAGCTCTCTTTATCTTGACATGGGTGGTAGTGCAATTCTTTCCTCCTCCTTCTTCTCCTCCTCCATATAACTTTCCTTTATCTAAGCATATCTCACTATATACTTCTCTTGCTTTCAGCTTGCTTTGTGTAGGCTGAGTGTGTTAAATTCTATAAATAATAGTTTCCCCCCTTTTAATTCTAGAACGAATTCAGTCACAGTCAGAACTATATTGTGGTCTTTATGTGTCTTGCAGCCATGGACCCTACTATGATTTGTGGCCACTAGAAATGTAAAAGAAGAACTCTACTTTTGTTTCTGAGTTAGAAGCCTCTAGCCATTTTTCTGGGGATGGTAGCCTTTAAAATGTAAATGTATATAAATCAATATAAATGAATTGCTAGTTTAAGAGGATGAGCAGCTAAGCTCAAATTCTGAAATAGGAAGTTAGACTGGAATCCTTACCTTCCACCATTTTCAACATCCTGAAACAAAAAGTTCCAGGTTTAGAGTTGAAATGGCTTTTTGTTTTGAATTTGAAAAATATTAATTTATATAGTTTTTAAACATTTACAAAATCAAAATCAAAACAAAATGGTTCAAAATTATCTAAATAAAATAATTTTAATCTGATAAAGATTTTTAGCTTCTGAAAAATGCTAATATTCCTATTTTTGGTTCTGATTCGACACTGGTAAGCTTTTCAAAATTTTTGAAAATTCTTGCAAGATGAAAAAAGTGTTTCCTGCCCACCTCTAATACTTTTCTCATTCTTTGATAAATCTCAGGTAATTTTTATTTCTTCACTGGCAAATGATTCAGGTTTTCCCATTCCTAGTTAATTTTTCATTCACTTTTACAGTCAGTATATAGGACTTTATTACTGCTTATCACGTTTCACTAATTCCAGATTTACAGTCTTGTGTAAACCTAATATTCATTCTTGAGTTTAACTTGTTACTCTTTTAAAAAAATTATATAGAAAGATAACTACAGTAACTCTAAACATTGATCCTGTCAATGTGAGCAAAGCCTAACTCCGTGAAAATAAAATGCATAATGATAACATGTTCTTGTGACCTTGATGCTGTGTCTATTTTGACTAGTGTATTTTTGGATACATTTAGATTTTGCTTTGCATGGTGCTGGAAAATTTCATATCTGATTAGAGACACAATGGGATCTAATAAATAGTTCTCCTGACTCTCTTCTAGTATCTTGAAATCTGTTCCCAGATGGGTCTCATTTTAATTCTCCACAGAATGAAGATAATGACACTTACCTTTGCAAAGTGCTTTGAGATCCTGTGCTGAAAGCTTAATTATTACTATTGCTATGTTCATGCAAGCACACTCATGCAGGGTGATGCAGGCTGGAGCTAGTCAACACATGTGTTGCCTAGCAACAGGCAATCTCAGTCAAAGCAAGAGTGCACACATGGTTGCTGTGGGGCACACTCACCTGAGCTCATCACTATCAG
This sequence comes from Pelodiscus sinensis, assembly GCF_052426305.1. Lineage (NCBI taxonomy): Eukaryota > Metazoa > Chordata > Testudines > Trionychidae > Pelodiscus > Pelodiscus sinensis. Next base: position 94,848,108 of record NC_143053.1, read on the forward strand.
TCAGTATCAGGGTGCTTACACTGTCTATGGGTAGGTAGCAAGAGCATCACCACAAATTACTTTTGCAGATTTTTCAAATCCCTATAGCGGACAACAATTTTCCAGCTATTTTTGCCTACTTATTAGCATAAACCAGTACACACCCTTCATTGCAAACACTTTCCCTTCTCTGCCCATAAGGAAGATACTTGTAATGTATTCTTGTATTACTTTGAGCTAATCTAGAGTTATCAACAAAATATGTCAATTTTGTATCTGTACTGTATAATCATTTTATTTTAATTCCATCCAGATGTTCTAGGTTTCTTCCTTAGTGGATATGAGGCAGATTGTTTCATATAGGATTTGGTTAGTACCTAATACTCCAATACCAGATAGATAAATCCATACATCACCAGCGGTTTTTACTACACATTTTCATCTCCATTTTCCTTTTCTCATACAGGTTGAACCTCTGTTAACTGGCATTCCCTGGTCTGGCAACATCCATGGTCCGACAGGTACCAAGTGCCAGATATGACCTCCTCTGGTCTGGCAAAATCCCTTATCAAGGACTGGCCTGGGGTCAGGTCCTGAAGGTGCTGGACCAGGGAGGTACAACCAGTATTAAATTCTCAATTACACTGCTTAGTTGACAAATGAGCCAAATGAAAGATTCATCATTAGAGATAGCAGAAAGAGGATTTGGGACCGTTTAACAATTTTAACAGGTAAGCTCTTTTCAATGTGCCCTACTGAAATCCTGGAAGTCTAACCATCCCAGTGTAGTGCCCCCTCTCCACCTGGTTACCTTCTTTAAAGCCAATCTCCTTACAGGTTTTGATGGATAGGGCTGGGTTCTTCTGGATCCCACCACCCACTCAACTTTATTTTTTCTGATGGATTTATTTGAGGGTGCCTCCACCCCCCTCAATCCTTCCTGGCAGGGTCACCAGGGCAGCTTGGGAGGAAAATTCTAACCCAGGAGAATCCCCACGTACTTGCCAGATAGTTGGAGACTCCCAGAAAATAGCACAAACACAAACACTATAATAAACACAAGTATTTTAAACAGGAGACAAATATAACAGAACAGGGTAAAACACTATTTTTAGGTTCCCCGGTGCCCAGCAACTGTAAAGTTAGTGTCCCATTGGTACGCATACTTTGTTGGGGCCCTCGATGACTTTTGACCACAAAATTCTTCTCTGCAGTGCTTTAGCAGTGGGGCTGACTAGGTCCAGTACAGCCCAAATGACTCACACATGGGAGAAGGCAGTAAATCCCTCCACAGGTTTAATATGCAGCAGGTAATAAAATCACCAAACAAATTACCTGACTTACTAACTAAAAAATGGTGCACTCACACACTCCATGAATGAGCTTCAGGTTGAGAGATGACTCAGTCTCTGCAAAGGGCTGCTCTCTTCGGGCAGGGATCCTCTTCAGGCAGCAATCAGGCTGCTTCGGTCCCAGAATTTCCCCTCCCCGTGAAGGGGTGCAAGGCTCAAGGTGCAGGCCACACAAATGCATCAAAATTCAAACTATAACCTCCTACCCCAGCATTCAGAAACACACACACACAGCAGGCAGAAGCCCCAAACCAGCAGACAGAGCAGAGCTGACCATGCATTGACTGGTCTCACCCAGGGAGCTGGAGAGCCAACTCAGCCTGGCAGGGGAAGCCTCCCAGCAAACTCCACAAACTGGGAATCAACAGTGGAGACATAAAACCCAGCTGAGGGATCCTGCCTTCAGGTCCCTAGAGGCTAGTTCTCAAGGAAAACCCTGCATGAAGGCCTGGGGCTTACTAGCTCCCACACAGCCACCCCTCCCCTTGCCCTGGCTGGCTCCAGATACCCCCCAACAATGGACCCTCCTTCCCCTCCTGAACTCCCTGGGAGGGGCCTCTCACTCCCTATGGGTTGCTGGGCAGACTCTGACCCTGGTAGGGAGGGGGAGCCAAGGCAAACTCAGAGTGCCTCTCCCTGCACTGCCAGCAGACAGAGCCCTGGGAATCTAGGTAATCTTGGGGGTTACACCAATTTATAGTTCCCCTCACACTTTGCTCATCTCCTATCTGGATTCATTCTGCAGATTATTCATAAAATGTAGCATATTTCCCTAGGACCGTGGTCCCCAACACGGTGCCCGCGGGCGCCATGGCGCCCACGGGGGCATTTGAATGCGCCCACCAGGTGCTCGGGGCTGGCCTGGCCCCGAGCACATGGCGCACGGGCGCTTGCGGGGGGGGGGGGCGCTTGGCGGGGGGAGCGCCGGCACCGGGCACACGGCGCTTACGGGGGAGAGCGCCGGCCCCGGGCGCGCAGCACTCAGCGGGGGGGCGCCGGCCCCGGGCGCGCGGCGCTTGAGGGTGGGGGCCCCGCCCCCGGGCGCGCACGTGTCCCCACCGCTTGGTGCCCGGTGGGCGAACGGCCACGCCCCCTGGCGCCCGACAACCTGAAAAGGTTGGGGACCACTGCCCTAGGACAATGTGCCCCACTGTCTGATCTATGCAGCCTGTTACCCAACTCCATAATTTTAAAGTTGCCATTGTGCACTTTCCACTTCCCTCCACAACTGCCTTATATAATAATCTGCCGAAGTATAATGCTGTGGAATAATAGTTGGCAAAACAAATATTGGTGTTGTATACCCAGATGTATTTAAAAAGATATTATTTGACAACAGCCATAAAATTAAGAAAGTGCTATGCCTAGAACAACCTTTATATTTCATACTATAAGCCTATAAACCAGATTCCCATGTAGTTTTACAGTTATCCTAAGCAAGGAAAATTTCCAGTGTGTTGTATTTCTTCTAGGGAAAAACTCGAGCAAAAAACTAAAAAAATCTGCATACTGCAGTATAAAATTCTGCATATTTTGTCCAAACAACAAAATAAAATCATACCTATTTCCAAATACTGGTCAGCAAAATATGTCTGTAAGAACACAGACAGTAAAAGAGGTGCAGGAAATATTTGTTGATAAATAGATTCCTCACTAGGCATAACTATGCAGAATTCTGAATAATAATTCATTGAAACTATAATACAGAAACCTATTTCCCATGCCCTTTAGAAGCAGTGCAAAAGCTTGGGGGGGGGGGGGAGATATCACAGGTAATGGAGGGGCTGTGGAAGAGGGAACCAATTGCTGGGAAGGCACCTGGGAGTGAACTTGGGTGTGGGTGGGAGAAGCATGGAACTGGTTTTTTGAAGGGAGATATTGTAAGGGAGTTGGAGAGTCTCCTTCATGCAGGCCCTGACTGATTCCTTGTACTGACTAATAGCCTCTCCCACTCTCAGGCACATTTGCCCTACCTCCATCTATCCCTGAACCCCACTCCCCATTCAGACAGGCATAGCTGCCCCATCCCCACTCAGCCACCCTCCAATCCTTCTGTGTCCCTGAACACATACCCCCATTTGGTGTCTGACTCAATGCTATCATCCCACTAGCTCCTGTGCCTTCATTCCAATCTGTCCCCTCACCTAGGCTAGCCTGTGTGACCGTACCCAGCAGCCCCAGGTACTCTGCCCAATACTACCTTGTCCCATATGCAGTGCTGAGAAAGCAGCCTCTTCCCCATCCTTCTCTGAGGCTGGCTGTTTCAGCCTGTGAGCCAGCTGCTCTCTTTTCTAGTGCCACATCAGCCCCTGGTCTCTGAAAAGGTGTAATTGCAGCTTTTCTTTGTCTCCCTGTCAGAATCCATTATTCTGTCAGTGGGGAAAAAACTGCAGGGAACATAAATTCTGAACTTGGCTGTGACATGAGACTAGTATATATGTTATGCCACATACAACTAAGAAATGGGCTTATTAGGAAAAAATAGGTTTGGTTTTGTTACTTAGCTAACAAGTTAGAAAGTGTATTGAAGTTACAAAAAAGGAATAAGGCAAACACAGTATAAAGTACTGTTTAAAATAAGTACTTAGTTTAGAATGGAAAAAATCTCACTTGATTGCTGCAAGGCTATTCTTAAGTTAGTAACATTAACTTCTGAGTTGTGCTGTATAATACTTCATTAAATAAGCTCACTGAACCTGGTTACTTGATGTCTTGTGTCATTGACTCAAACCACATCTGTAACAAACATCCCATTTTCTTCCTCCAAGTATTTCGTCTTTCAACCAATCTTTCATATACTATTGCTCTGAATTAATAAATAAGAGGGTTTTTATATCAACAGTTTTAAGAAGTTGACTACGTAAAGAAACTACATGACCTTTTATCGTCTAGCTAAACTCGCCACTCCTTTCTCCTGTTACAAATGTCATTTCTTGTCTACTTAGAAAATGAGAAAACTTCAGGGCTGAAAATCTTCAAGTTTCTTTATGGCAACTTCTCTACACTATGTATATAATCAAGCAAAGTTCTTTTGTACCACGCTTTATATTTCCATTTAAATATGTAACAATTCTGTCTCCTATGTTCCCATAAAGATACACCACTAATATTACAGCTAAACTTAAGAAATGATCTAACTAACAAGTTACCAAAAATACTAGCATACTGACTGGCAAGGAATCTAGCTACATTGCCCTTCCATATAGTCTCCAAAGTGATTGCCTATTTTCATCATTTATAGCAAGATACTGTCTCTAGCCGGGCACAAGTATCTGAGACGTTATTCCCACTTTAACAAAAGGGTCAGAGTTGGCAAAGTTAGCACAATTATAAAAAGATGGCCTACTCTGAGTGCCACGGAGATTTTTAGTAAAGACTCCAACACAGTAATTTCCAAATTGGAAGTGAAAAAAAACCTGGAGATAAGGGAAAAAATGTGCAAACTTCAGTATTCAAGAGTTCCTGAAAATAATAATAGTACACATGCACAAAAAGGTATAAATGAAAACATCTTTATTTCATCTACTTTTATAAAAATATTTCTATTGCTGGAAATTCTCATCTAAATTACCCATCCAGCACACTTTGCTCACTATAGGAAATCTGGACTCCTATATATTTTCAACTCCTTTCCCCCTGGAGTCAATCCTTTCACCTGAACATGCCAGGAGAGGACATAGTCTTCCATAACTAAATCCCTCTACATAGCCTTTTGTACGGGTTTAATCTGAAATTTAATTACTGTAAATCAATACAAGTTTGTATGTAGACAGAGCATTAGAACAGAAGAGTGGTGGACCATATATCTGAGCCTCAACTTAAGAGGAGAAATGGGTTTGTTTTACCTGTTTCTTGCCCCTCACCTCACCTACTGAAGAGAAATGGCATATTTCATTCTACAGCACCCTGCAAGACTACAAGCAGCAAAAAGGAATCCATTGACAACCATATCTCCCTAGCCGATATCTAGAAAGAGCAGCTTCACTTGGTCTGAGCCTCTTTATTCTTTTGTATTAATTGTCAACAGTGTGCGTGGTACCGTACAAAACATAAAAAGATTGCCCTTGGCCTTATGAGCTCATAGCTAAGACAGAGATAAGGAGCAAAGGTCCCTCAGGATCATCTTTTGCTTCCAGCTACTGTAAATGGTGGATAATTTTTCCACTACAAATCTATGAACCTCATTCTGTATGGAGAGACAAATAAAGTTGAGGTGCATAAGGACATGGAAAAGAATGTGTGTAACATACTGCTTTAAGCAAACAGTATTCTAGAAGGTAGTGCTCTGTATCAATGTATAATTGCATTAGTTAAGAACATAATTGTTGTCTTTTGCTATCATGCAGCAGAGCAGATCACACTATTTAAAATGTGATAATACTTAATAGGGACATCTGGCATTGACACTTATTAATAAACTACCTCTCATATTCACTATCATTCATGAAATGTATTCCCCTGAGGCAAAGGGTCCCTTGTCATTGATTGATTGAAGCACACAGTCACAAATTAAAATAGAGCTTTGAAAACAGAGAAAGAACTCTGATAAACTTTTCCCAAGACTTAACGGGGGATATGCAGAATTTATATCACAAGAATTTAAAATTAATCTGGACATAAATCGAATATTCCATTTTCAGTTCAAAGCATAAAATGAGAATTTGGGGAAAAGGAGCAATGATTTCACTTTACCTTCTAAACTCAAGAAAAGATACTAAGGAAAGAGACTGATCGTTCACATTTAACCTTAAATTCCTTACTTATTAATTTAGTAGAATCATAGAATCAGAGAACGGGAAGAGACCTCAGAAGGTCATCAAGTCCCGCCCCTTGCTCTAGGCAGGACCAGTAGGGATTGGTCCTTCTTTGATCAGGGAGTTGGACCATGAGACTTCCTGGGGTCTCTTGCAACCCTGATCCTCTTTGATTCTAGAATACTTATAATATTTTAAAACACAGTTCTCTCTCATCGGATTTGTTGTGAAAAGAGCAATCTATCCGACCAACGGCAAGAAGGCACCAGAAGTGAACATGACCAATGAGGACTCTCCAGCTGACAACATGCCAGTGAACACCTTCTCCTGGCCAAGAAGCTCTGCCACAGTCATACTTCTTTTCATCATCTCCAGGTAGAGCTACTATAACTCGTTCTCACCAGAGTTTAAAATCAATCACTACAAAAAGGCTGAAGTGGCTACGCTTCTCAGCGGCTCACATCATTAGCAATAAAGGCTGACATAGACATCAAGCACCTGTGCTTGCAGAATGCAACAGGTTCCCTGGACACTTTCCAAAATAATTTACAAAGGCTGGGTCCTAATCTACAGGAGTCTTGTTGCACTGTCTGGAACCCAACTGAGCACCACTTCAGTGAATGCCTTGCTCTCCATAGTGCTAATGCGACACTGGAAACAGAACATTCTTGGTGCTAGGCTGTCAGGCTGAGCCCAAACCAGATGGCATCAGATCAGATGGTAGAACCTACAATTTCAATAATTTATTTCCACAAAAATAAATGCACTTAAAATGCACAATCAAGAACACAAATCCATGTTCTTTTGCCTGAAGGATTCGAGAGATTTTTTTCTGGGCTCTTGTGCTATTTGGAAGCAATACTGACAAGTACAAAATAAAAACCATAGATGTGTATGTAGATGGGTAGATTAGATATAGGGGATTCGACCTCTGTAACATTTCTAGGATGGCAAGATGTATAAGAAAAGCAGCATGTCTTTGTGTGAGTATGCAGCATAAGCAGCAAGAAACTGGTGTTGCCATTTCTCAAAAGGAGTGAATAAGACGACAGTCTGCAGTTCTGTAAGCAATGCAAATGTAGTTTTGTGGCATGAACACTAGTATGTTGCATTCCAGGTTACAGAATGGGAGTAGGTGCCTCGTACTTTCGGGTGGAAAATGCAGAATGTGGGCATGATTTCATAATCTTATCACTTTGAGCAGTGGGTGGGAGGTTAGTGACACAAATGGTTGTTTGCGGTATTTTAACTGTCTCTTTTCCATACGTTCAGTTGCTTGATTTTGTTGATTTTTTTTCAATTTATCATAGTCTTAGAATTTCCTGCATTTGTTTTGGTTTTGTTTTTTTATTCAAGTGATGTATGTTCCCCCACCCCCTTTCACTACTGATAGGTGTTTACAATCTAAATTTTAGTTTAATTAATCCCCTTTTGGGTTAGGATTTTGATAGCTTTTTTATTATTTACAGTGCTTTGCAAAAATTAATCTAACATGTTGTGTTACAAGTTGCATTTTACAAGTGCAAATATGCCAAATTTCATATTCCTTATCAGTATATCTTCTGATTTCAGAAAGGTCAGCAATTTGTTATAGACCTGGCTGGGGTCAAAATACATTCTCCTAATTAAATTCAGAAGCATCTGCATAAATATAAGATTCAGTTTAGGATAGGTGGGGCGGCTTCTAGTCATTATGATTCTAAAGAAAGCCTCCCAAGCATGAACAGAGTGCAAACCTATACAGGCTGAGTATGTTGCATGAAGAAAGTCTGAAACAATAGCTATATCGGACAGGCAAACTCTCTATATTCAGCTCAATTTATGTCATCTTAATGTACATGTAGAAAGGAGCTTTCTCTGTGTTTTTCATTGAAATAGGAAGTGGTTGCAGTTCACAGAAAGATGGGAATACTACTAAACACACTTAAAGAACTTTTCTAAACTGCTTCCTATAATCTCAGAACATAACAATACACACTATTGCAAAAATGACACAAAGCTGGCAAACATTTTCCTGGTGGACAACAGAGTTTTCAACTGTCTTTTATAATCCAACCAAGGCAGAATGAATCATCAGTGTCCCTACAGTAATATTCTAGATGTTCACTATTTCATCCCACTTACAGATGTTTAATTTACATATCTGAACACCACACTTCATGTTTACACTGAAAATGCTTTTAGTTTGGTGGTTTTGTCTTTCAGAAAATACAATTTAAATGAATGTGGACAATCAATAAATTAGCTACATGTTGCCAAATTTACTCAGTGATAGACCTCAGGTGCCCTGCCTTGAACTTTGCATCATCATTTATGCCATTGTAAAGTGAATGTAAAATGCTACCAAATCAGAATGGCAGCAATTTACCCCCATATTGCTTGGGTGTTAAAGTATTATCCAAGGTGCGAGGTAGAAGAGAATCCAGCTCAAAGTCTCTACAGAGTACAAGATAAGTCTGACTGGAAAATAAAGAATTCTATTTCACTCCTGGAAAAAGGGCTTTGATATTTGTTTTCTTTACAGATCAGGCAGAGCTGGCACCTGAACCAGAGTTTCCCCACAATAGACACACAGACCTAGATGGGACCTCCTGGGACCTCTGCTCCAGCCACCCTTGCTATCATAAGCAACTCCACCATGTCTTCCCGTTAATAAAATGTATTAAGTTCTATCTTAAAACTAGCTAGGTTGTTTGTCCCCACTATACCTCTTAGGAGGTAGTTCTAGAACCTCACTCCTCTTATGGTTAGAAGCCTGCTTTCCAGCCTAAAAGGACTCACGGGGAGTTTATATGTCATTGTGCAAAAACTGTTCTTTAGATTGTCCTTCACCTCCCACCCCAATATATTTAGAGAGAACAATAGCACTCCCTTCTCAGCTTTAGTTTTGCTAAACAAGCTTTTAGTCTTCCTTTGTGAGATAGACTATTCTCCTGATCATCCTACCGTAGCCTCTCTCTGTACATGTTTCCATTTCAGTTCCTCTTTCTTGAATATAGGTAACCACAACCACTCATAAAACCTCACCTGGAATATTGTGAGTGCCTTGTACAAAACCATTACTAATTCCTCTCACTGCTGGAAATCACTCACCTGTCACTAGCCTTTTTCACAGCTATATCAATCAGTGACTCCAGATTATTTCCTATAACTCACTCTCCTTCAATGTCCTCACTACTTACCAAAACCAAGTCTAAAGCAGTATTATCATTACATTCCAAGTGAATACTCTAATGCTAACTAGCGACTGTTTTTCTAGGTTTTAATGACTCAGCATTTTCCAACTCCTCAAAAAAAATTTAAAAATTACCAACTAGCTCCATCAACAATGGCAGAGATAATGGTAAGGAAATGAATCCTTATCCAATATTGTGAAATGCTGGCTAACCTAACCTAACCTAACCGTTTTTCACAATATTCAAATATATCTTAGGCTATTTGCGATTCTAATTATGTCTAATGATGTCTACAATTTTTGTAGAACACTCTTCTTCAACTCTAATCTGGAAACTAAGTGATGCACTACAGCAGTGTTTCTGAAAGTGTACCACAGAAACACTTTCAGAAACACTTTAACTGGCCGTCCCGGTTTGTTTATGTATTGGCACTACGGCCATGGAGCCTCACGGCTTTCATTGGCTCTATTTCATCTTTTTCATGGTACACTTTCAGAAACACTGCACTACAGTGCCTGAGAATTGTTTGAATGGAATAGTGTTTATTTTTTTCCTCATAAATCAGTGATCCAAGACACTTAGGGCTTATCTGTACACAGACGTACAAGTTCAAATTTTTATTTAGATAAATTTGTTAAAAACAAAAATTGTGTGGACACTCTTACATTTGTTTAAAACTGGTTATATAATGTAGCTTGTGCCTGTAAATTTACCAGTGCAAGATGAACTGATAAGCCATTTTTATACTGATCTAAGAGCTCCCACGCAAAACACATTTAAATAAAATTAGTACAAAATCACACCTTTAACTGATGCAACTTGGCATGCAGAGCATGCCTAACAAAATGATAGAAGATACTGTACTGATGACTACTTTGCAGAGAAACAAGGATTTCAAATATTTTTGAGCTAAAACTTTAGATGTCATTCACAGTTCACTGTATTTCATAAAGATATAATTTATTGGATTATCCCAGATCTGACATTACCAACACATGAAAGATGTAAAGCATGCAGAATCTGCATAAAATAACTTCAAAATAACCCACTGAAAAGAAACCAGCCCTTTTGGAAAATTAATGTTCATTAAAAGTCAGTAAAGTACAAATTTTAACAAATATTGTAATTCATTAAGTCATTGTTACTCAAAAACAGCCTCAAATGTCTGCTGTATTGGCCAGATTTGTGTATAAAGGAGCACTGCCTCAATGCAGATGTCTTTTACAGGTACTCAGAATTACTTAATAATGGAATTTATCATAGACATGAAGCCAAACATAAGGAATTATAGTACTTAGTTCTTATATCGCACTTCTCAGCCATATATTTCAAAGCACTTTAGAAAAACCGTCAGATGTTAAAGGCATATTAAAGGCAAAAAAACAAAACACAGAGATGTGAAATTGAAAGAGAAGTGACTTCCCAAAATCATATACAATTGTCAGTGGCAGAGATGGGAATAAAACTCAGGTCTAATGAATTATAGTTCAATGCTCTGTTTACTAGATTATCCTGCCTTCATTGATTTTACAACTGTACATACCCATCAGGTGAAATTCTGGCTCCATGGAAATCTATAGCAGCTTTGCCACCTAACCTCAAAGGAGCAGAATTTCACTTTGAGACTGCACAATACTGTACTGATTAATGTGTCAGTAAAATTAGATAAAAATGACAGAAAATGTTCTGCTGTGATACTGCTGTGATAATTAAAAATGGGGCATTAACAGTTTCTCTACATGTTTAATGCACATGATAGAATAAAGCTGTAAGGCAGAGTCCCCAGTGGTAAAGTAGTTCATTCCATTTAGACCAATATTTACATACACCTTTAGGGAAGCAAATAATTCATGCAATTGTTCTTGTTCCCAGGCTTAATTTTTCTATATGACATTTATTCTCTCTCTTAGCAGATAAAAGAGAACATCCTCAGATAAAAAAAAAATCCAACCACTAAAACCAGAGGAAAAATCCCTAACACGGAGCATACAGAATCTGATATCATTTTTACATAGTTACCATGCCCAACAGCTGCAATTTTAAATGGGATTTATAGGATGCTGAAAATATATGTAGGATGCCATTTGCAGATACTACACTGGAGTATGTCTACACTACAAAGTTAATTTGAACTAACGGATGCTAGTTCGAATTAACTTTAATAGGCGCTACACTAGCGCTCTGCTAGTTCGAATTTAAATCATTTTACGAGGATTAAGCCTAGTTCAAACTAGCTAGTTCGAATTAAGGGCTGTGTAGCCCCTTAATTCGAACTAGTGGGAGTCTAGCCCTCCCCAGGTTTCCCTGGTGGCCACTTTGGCCAACACCAGGGAAACTCATCTGCCCCCCTCCCGGCCCCAGACCCCTTAAAGGGGCACGGTCTGGCTACGGTGCCCGTGCCAGGTGCAAGCCTGCCAGCACCCAGCCAGCAGACCCTGCACCTGGCACGGATCGAGCCACCCACCCGATGCCCCCCAGCCCTCCCCCTCTTCCTGGGACCAGGCTGGCGGCTCCCGGGAGCTTGCCCGGGACCGCAAGAGGCGGGCACCCGCCTGGGCTAGTGCGGACATCGTGGACCTCGTCCACGATCTCCGCACTGGGCACAGGAAAGTGGCCGTCTAGGGCAGGAGAGCTGCCAGCCTGGCCACCCAGGAGCAGGTGTGCAAGAGAATCAAGGGGGTCCACTGAGACCCCTGACCCTGAGCTTACAATGGCCGTCCTGGGTCAGACCAAAGGTCCATCTAGCCCAGTAGCCTGTCTGCTGACAGCGGCCAACCCTATGGACCCTGGAGGGGATGGACCGAAGACAGTAACCAAGCCATTTGTCTCGTGCCATCCCTCTCCAGCCTTCCACAAATCTTGGGCAGGGACACCACTCCTACCCCCTGGCTAATACCACTCCATGGACCCAACCTCCATGACTTGATCTCACTTCCCTTTAAACTCTGTTCTAGTTCTAGCCTTCACAGCTTCCTGCAGCAAGGAGTTCCACAGGTTGACTCTTTGCTTTGTGAAGAACAACTTTCTGTTACTAGTTTGAAGCCTGCTACCCATTCCTTTCCTTTGGTGTCCTCTAGACCTTCTTTATGGGAACTAATGAAGAACTTTTCTGTATGCACCCTCTCCACCCAACTCCTGCTTTTAGAGACCTCTATCATGTCCCCCCTCCGTCTCCTCTTTTCTAAGCTGAAAAGTCCCAGTCTCTTTAGCCTCTCTTCATATGGGACCTGTTCCCAACCCCTGATCATTGTAGTTGCCCTCCCCTCTCCCAGCCTCTCTCTTCCCCTCTCCCACCTCCTTTTCCCAGTCTCCCCCAGTTTTGTTCAATAAAGACAGATTCCATTTAGGAAGACACGTTATCTTTATTTTGTACTTCAAGAAGAGGGGCTAGGGAAGGGTAAGTGGAAAGAGGTGAGGGAGGAATGGGGCACGAGCCCCCGATGGGGAGGACTGGGCTGGCTCTGCGGGTTTCTGGGGGTGGAAGCTCTCCTGCAGCCCCCCAATTGCCCCCTCTCCCCAGATGGCAGCCTGCGGCAAGTGCAGTCGGGCTGATGGCTGAGTGGTGTGATGTGCCCAGTGTGGGTACTCCGGGCACTCCAAGCCAGGACTGCTTTGCAAGCGGGGCACCCCTGAGAACTGTCTGTCCGGAGTGGGGGTCGGGACCCTTTAAGCACAGCCCTTGGCTAGCCTGAGACAGCATCTCCACGCTCTAAGTCCTCCTCTGATGCCCTGCCGGCACTGCTTCCGGCCATCCTTAAGCCCGGTTCAGGGTCCACTTAATGTGGACATGCTAGTTCGAATTAGCAAAACGCTAATTCGAACTAGTTTTTTAGTCTGGATCCGTTAGTTCGAATTATCTTAGTTCGAATTAACTAATTCGAACTAAGTTAGTTCGAATTAACATTGTAGTGTAGACATACCCCTGTAGACTAATATCCCAAGGGAAACTGGAATGAGGTGGAAGCCTTGTTTCTTCAGCAATTTTAAATTAGACTGGCCAAGTTGTTCAAAAATAAAGAGCTAGGGCACAATCCTGAAATGTCAGAATGTTCAGTGAAGAACATATAGGTCTCTGCCACTTCTGAAGGTTTAGCCTTTATGGGAAGAAAGGGCTGACTTGCTCAGGGTTCAAATTTGGATGGGTCATAAAAGGTCACCAACCTTGTCCCTTTTTTTCTTGAGACAGCCACGTGGTTCTTTACTTTTTTGTTTTAAAAGTAAGTTTTGAACTCTTATGGCTATGGAGAGTAAGCTAATGGGATATCTGAACCCTACCAAGGAGTGATCCTACATAGCCCATCAAGACAACCAAGCCTCCTTGACGACTAACCATGCATCTTTTCCCTTCTCACAGCTGAGAAGGCCTAACCTGGTCAGGAGTATGAGCCTGAGGCCAAATGGCTGTCCCTCTTACTCCAAGCACTGCTTGTCTTCCCCCTGCTGGACCCCGTGTGCAGACCCAGGCAGACATTTTTGAATACTAATGAGACTGACAAATATTTGCTCCCCACAGGTACTTATAGACTTCAACAAGTAACCCAAGTACCTCTGTTTTCTTTCCAAATCGGGCCTCAGACACTGTGATATATAAAAGTGCAGGGCCTCCCAAAATCATGAATTCCATGTCTCACCATCACAAATTGAAAACTCTCCATGACTCACTTGGTATTTGTTCTGGTTGTAGGGTATGGTAGCTATTTTAGGCTACCAGCTGGACCATCCTTGTAGACAGGTCAAAAATTACAAGGGAGAGCCTCTGACTCTTGTGGTCTTTAGTTTGTGAGGGTGTCAGTTCAGCAAGTCTCAACTAGACCTCTAGTTTTGATTTTTAATGTTAGAGATGGATGGTTAGAGAGTGTGTGGGATGCAAGAACTGGATACAGATATTAGCCAGTGGCCCGTTGGTCTTTCTGTAGGTTGCATGACTAGCTAATTTGGTAGGGTCAGGTTTACATACTTGTGCCTCATAAGTTGCTAAATGAAATACTAGGATAGATGGCATGTAAAAATTGCTTCATAAACTCTGCAAATAGTATCACAGAAAACCAATAAAAAAAATGTTCAAGTGTTTGCTGATGTCATCACTGACATTTACATATTCACAAAAGCAAGAATAGAAACCACAATCTTTTCTTCCACTGCTCTGAGGTTTTCATTGCAATTTTCTTTAAACTTTCTGTGATGCAATTTATTAAGAAATAAGATTTGGAAAATCAGACTATTTAAAACCACTTTCAAATCTATAAGAATGTACTATTTATAGGGCACCTAACTGTTAGGGTTAGCCTTTAGAAACAATCTCTGGGCTGAGTGAGATGAACTATATTAAAAGTTCTACGGCTTTAGGGAAAGATTTTCAAAAGCTCAAATTAGTGTTTGATGCCTTACTGCCTTTAGGCCCTTTGGAAATCTTCCCTCTTATCCTACAGGCAAAGAAGAGTTTCTTTCCCTCGTGAACCTTTTAACTTGGCATTTCGGTCTCTTTAGAAAACAGTAAAGACCCCAGATCTATCAAAAGACATAAAACAAGAAAACAGGGAGAGTGTGAGGAGAATAAGTAAGGAGCTTCGTCCTGGATTTAGCAGTGACTGCCTTTTACAGGTGCAAGCTGCAGCTAATGAAACCTGCCCTGCTGTAGGCAGACTGCTAGCACAATCTATGTTTCAGGAGAGGGAAGAAAAGCTCCCCTTAACTGGTAAAATGACTGAAAGCTAGATAAACAGGCATAGTCATTTCCACCCAGAGTTTCTTCTATAGGTAAAACAGCTTTGGGGGCAGGAGGAAAGAAAATCTAATTAGCACATTTTAAAGGCGTTTTAGTGAGGAAAGTAACTGGGTAAAAACAATACGTTATCATTTCCCACTTCAGGTCATTGTGCTGACAAAGAGAAGCTTTTACTACTGACAGAGCTAAGATAGATAGGGCAGAATGACCTGGGTATCATGTCAACAAAAGCGTCAACTTAAACCCAAGTTCAAATCCTTCATTTCTGGAAGAAAGGTAAGAGGCAGAGAGGCCACAGATTGGATTTTAGATTTTAGGCTGGGCCTGGCAATCAGAAAAATGCCTTCTCTCATATTTGACTTGCAATTAATTTGAAAGAATATTCACCATGGGAAAATATGGATCCGTAAAATATCATTTGTGTAAAGCCAACTCTGACTACCATTGCAACTTAAATTTATAATGATACCACAATAAACGAAGGGCAAAGGACAGAGTTCAGGACAGAAATATGGAATTTAAAAAGGAAGTGTTCCATTAGTAGCTACAAGACCCGCAACTGTTAGAGGCTAAATTCTCCTTCCAGCTCATCATTGCCTGAAAGGGAAATATGAAAAAAAAAAAAAAGGAGACATGCAGAGTCAAATTTTCCCACAGTAGTCAAATTTCCACACAACCTGGAACAGGACACAGTCTTTCACTGCTCAGCAGTTCAAATGTAGCTCAGACACCAAAATGTATTATCTTCTGAAGGCTGTTCAGTAGCCTGCCTGAAATGAATTTGTGCTTGTAATCCAGCTCCTAGCAAGCTAATTGGTCTCACTGCTAGTAGTCTTGACAGAAGGGCCAAAGAAACAACTAGCTTGCTGCTTCCACCTTCAAGGAACAAGAGAGAGAACACTTCCTCCTGCTTTCCTCAACCCAGGAGCAAGAAGAGAAACCAAAAAGCAAGAATACTCAGCAACTCCGGGATTGGTGAAGCCATATGTGCCCCTCCCTTCACCTGTACAGACTTTCATTAACAGGGCCATGGCCCAGCTTTAAACACTGTCTATTTGGGGAGGGAAAGGCATTGGTTTGTTTTTTACCCTTTCCTCACAGTCTGCCTTTTGTAGTCTCAGCAGCAGCAGCATGTTCCTGCTAATTACTCGGTCACTCTTTTACTGCAGATCTTCTAAAATAATTAATCCTAGTCTGAGCCAGAAGGAATGATGAGCAGGCCCCTGCTGACCAAAAGCATGTACCAGAACACTACAATCTACAATGGTTGCAATGTCATGAAATTATTTCCCAGTGGAAATGGCTCACTGATGTTGCATGTGCAATATTCTCTAAAACCCAGTCATTGCTTAACCTTGCCGTGGCAATAAATCTGTATCACTGCTGTGATGTCTTCCCTCAAGAATTCAGCTCTTCTCCTTTGTGATATAAGCTGGTTACTCCTAACTTGGATATCTGGCAATGAAACTGTGCCAGCTATCTCCAAATGACTCCATTACCACATATTATAGTAACTGAATCATCTACCAAGTTACCAAAAGGAGAGGCCAGACCTTTCCTAAGTTTGCATATATTTGCATTTTATATTTGGCAGCAGTTTATAAAATAGGAAAGATTCACTTACCTGATGGGATAACCTGTATCACCTTTTCCCATATTCCATCTGCAAACGTTATGGAGCAGAAATAAAAGCCCATGTCTGCTTCAGTGGTCTTGATGAAGTTTAGCGACTTGCCTTTTGAGGAAGCATTTATAAAGCGAACTCTGTCTTTATATTGGTCTTGAATATACACACCATACCTCGGGTGGAAAACAGCAATGGTTTCTTTGTCAGTGGCAATACTCTTAACCCAGGACATCTGGGTTATATTGGCTGTCTTCGGATATATGCATTCCAGATTCATATTACTGGTAAGTTTGACAGTTGAATCCACAAATCTTCCTTCCACTGTAGCTGAAACATCACATACAAACACAGCCATAGCATTAACTTGTATTGTGTATTAAACTTGCACAGACTTAGCGTTAACTGTATTAAACTTTCAAAGTACAACTAGCTAGCTAACATTTTAAGATCAAGCAAAATAATGTAGACAATGAAAAGCCTGGCAGCACAAGAATAAGCCCAGTAAACGCCTTATGGGTATTATTACTTGTATCTATTAGTTTTTCTGAATGGTTTCAGATTATCTAAGCCACACAGAAATACTGTTGAAGTCTGATTCTGTCTCTCCCAAAAGAAAAAAAACAGCACACTTTGTTAAAGCAAAAGAAAATAGTCTTACTTTCATAAAAATGGAGAATAAGAAGAAGGCGGGCAAGATAGTCCATCTCTGTGTACACTGGAGTAGATTAGTATGTGATACAGCTTTATTCAGACTCCTTTCACCGTATGCTATTTCCTAATCAACTGTTACCATTGAAATCTTTACTTTTGAAATGAGACACATGAAAGAAACAATGTGTTTTTACTGTCTCATAAACAATAGCCCCATCTATAGGCAATCAGGTTCACAGTACAGTTCAGCTATTTACATCAGATGCACTAAATATCTGTCAAAAGTCACTGGAACAAAAGCTCCCAATCTGGAAAGAACTTTAAAAATATGGATGATTATGATGATGATTGACTTATATGAGGCAGTGGCTCCCAGTCTTTTCAGACTACTATACCCCTTTCAGGAGTCTGATTTTCTTGTAACCCCACCCAAACAAGTTACACTTCACTTAAAAATTAATTGCTCACAAATAGCAGACATAAGAATACAAAAAAATCCACAGCACATCATTACTGATATCATTACTTACTCTCTAATTTTACTATTAAAAAATAAATAAAATAGAATATAAACATGGTATATGTATGTCTGTGTATAGACTATAGAGCTGTATAAACAAATCATCTGTATGAAATTTTAGTTTGTGCTGACTTCACTAGTGCTTTTTATGTAGTCTGTTGTGAAACTAGAGAAATACATAAATGAGCTTATATACCCCTTAGAAGACCTCTGTATACCTTAAGGGGTTCATGGACCCTGGTTGAGAGCCATTAATATAGGGATCCTTAATTTTCATCTATGAAGGCTAATAAAATTCCTACTGTAGCCAAATAAAAAAGACGGTTACTTATCTCGTAACTGTTGTTTTTTGAGATGTGTTGCTTATGTCCCCTGGAATGGCGCCGGTATGTCCTAGCATATAACCCCCTGCTGGCCCTCCACCGCCTCAGTTCCTTCTTGCCAGAGATTCCAATGAAGGTGGAGGTGGGCGGGATCGGATTGGACATAAGCAACACATCTCAAAGAACAACAGTTACAAGGTAAGTAACCATCTTTTCTTCTTCGAGTGTTTGCTTATGTCCATTCCATCTAGGTGATTCCAAGCAAACCCCTAAGGAGATGGGGTCGGAACCTAGAGCGAAACAGACTGCAGCACTGCCTAACCTACCGCTGTGTCCTGACTAGCTGGTTGCGTGATGGCATAATGCTTGGTGAAGGTGTGGACTGAGGACTAGGTGGCTGCCTTGCATATGTCCACGACCAGCACCTGGGCTAGGAAGGCTGAGGAGGAGGCCTGGGCCCTAGTCGAGTGGGCCATGATAGGAGGGAATACCCTCCATCTAAGATCGTAACAGGTCTTGATACATGGTGTAATCCATGACAAAAGACACTGAGCTGATCCTGGGGAACCCTCTATCCTGTCTGCTATGAAGACAAACAACTGAGTGGACTTGCGAAACGACTACTCCTGTCTAAATAAAAGGCGAGAGCCCTCCTAACATCCAGTGAGTGGAGTGCCCTCTCTTTCTTATCCGCATGCAGCTTTGGATAGAACACTAGCAGGAAAATCTCCTGGGACGTGTGGAACAGGGAAACTACCTTAGGGAGGAAAGCCAGGTGAGGGTGCATTGTCACCTTGTCACTTGAAATCACTGTGTACGGAGGCTCTGAGGAGAGGGCCCGCAGCTTAGAAACCCTCCTGGCTGAGGTAATGGCCACCAGAAACACTACCTTCCATGAGAGGTGGGAGAGAGAACATGTATCCAATGGCTTGAACAGTGGGCGCATGAGCCCCCGCAGCAACAGGTTCAAATCCCACTGCGGCACTGGTCGATGCATGTGGGGGGAAACCTGTCCAATCCCTTGAGGAAGCGTTTCACCATATCCTGCGCAAAGAGCAACCTCCTGCCCTCCGCCTGGTGGAAGGCTGTAATGGCCACCAGGTGTACCCTAATTGATGAGGTGGACAGCCCCTAGCCCCAGAGGTTGAGACGGTAGTCCAAAATAAGGGGAATAGGGGCCCTTTCTGGGACACCCCTTTCTGACTGATCCAAATAGAAAACCTCTTCCATTTGGCTAGGTAGAAGGATCTAATGGAGGGTTTCCTACTTTCCATGAGTACCTTCCTCACTGGGTCTGAGCAAAGGAGTTGCCACTGATCAGCCAAGCCTTGAGGTGGAGGGATTGGAGGTTCGGGTGGCACAGCCGACCCTGGTCAAGCTCCTGCATTAGCCGGGACCATCGGCAGGGGGACAGGATCAACGATCAACAGTGACACCAGAGTCGTGTACCAATGTTGTCAGGGACGGTCTGGGCCTATGAGAATGAGCGTGACCCCACCTTTCCTGACCCTCATGAGCACACATTGTGGATCGGGGAAGGGAGGAAGGCGTATGGCAGGCCCACTGGCCATGTTCCCACGAGGGCATCTCCCATAGACCCCCTGCTTTGACCCCTGTAAGAAAAGAACGTGGGGCACTTTCTGTTGGTAAGATTCGCGAACAGATCTACTAGGGGAGTGTGCCACCTGCAGAAGAGGGGGTCTACCACCTTCCCCTTGAGCAACCATTCGTGAGCCAAAAAGGTCCGAGTGAGCCGATCCGCCAGAGTGTTGCATGACCCCGGCAGGTAAGTGGCCTGCAAATGAACCCCCTGCACAATGCACAGATCCCAGAGGGATAGTGGCTCCTGGCACAGGGGAGAGGAATGAACACCACCTTGACAGCTATGTAGTACATCACCATCGTGTTGTCCGGGAGAACGGACACAAACTACCTCTGTAGCTGGGGCATAAATGTTCGACAAGCCAGCCAAACCACCCTCAACTCCCTGACATTGATGTACAGGTTCCTTTCTGCCCCCGACCACATACGTTGTGTATGAAGATTCGCCAGATGGGCACCCCATCCTGTGTCGGACGCATCAGTCACCAGCTGGACCGTGGGAGACGGGTGGTGGTACAGGACCCCTTTGCATACTTCGGAGTCCCTCAGCCTCCAGTTCAGGGTCGATAGGATCACTGGAGGAACTGTCACCACCAGGTCGATATGGTCACGGGCTGGCCTATACACCATCGCCAGCCAGTTCTGGAGAGGCCTGAGGTGGAACCTGGCATACCGCACCACATACATGCATGCCACTTTGTGACCCAAAAGCCTCATGCAGTTCCGCATTGTGTTCATGGGGGCAGCCTGGAGGTCGCGAATGATGTCACCCCACACAGGGATAGGAACCGTGGACATGGGAGGGATGCCCTGCCACACGTTGCATCCAAACGTGCCCCCCCAAACTTTATCACTTGCGTCGGAGTAAGGACGGACTTCTCTTTGTTCAGTATGAGCCCCAACCCTAAGAACGTTTCCCTGACTAGGTCGATGTCGGACAAAAGTTGGTCCTTCGACTGGCCCCTGATCAACCAGTCATCTATGTAAGGGTAAACGTGCAGCCCCTTCCTTCAAAGGAATGCCGCCACTACCACCATGCACTTGGTGAACACCTTGGGCACTGTGGAGAGGCCAAACGGCTGCACCGCAAACTGGTAATGGTCCTCTCCCACCATAAACTGAAGGTATTTCCTGTGGTGGGGAACAATGGAGAGTTGGAAGTATGCATCCTTCAAATCAAGGGCGGCACACCAGTCTCTTAGATTGAGGGAGGGGATGATGGAGGTTAGCATCACCATCCTGAATTTTGACTTTCTTAAGATGGTGTTGAGCCCCCTTAGGTCTAGGATTGGGTGGAGACCCCCCCCCCACCTTGGATTATGGGACCAGGAAGCAGTGGGAATAAAAGCCACTTCCCTGGAGAGACAGGGGGACCTCCTCTACCACCCCTAGAGAAAGTAGCATGGAGATCTCCTGCCTGAGCAGGATCTCATGAGAGGAGTCCCTGAAGAGGGACAGGGAAGAGGGATGGGAGGGCGGAGAAGAAAGGAATGGGATAGAGTATCCCCTCTGTACCGTGTCCAGTACCCAATGGTCTGTGGTGATAGTACACCAGGGCCAGTAAAAGGGGGATAAGCCTCTGGCAGAAGAGTCAATCTATGGGAGCGACTGGAACTCCGTCCTTGGGCGCACCTTCAAAAGCCAATCCTAGGCCCCTGGACTTATTGGAGGGTCTGAGGTTTTGGTCAGGGGGACCCCGCAATCTCCTCCTATTCCCCCTGGCTGTGGGAGCCCTAGATCTCCTATTATCAAACCATGGCCCTTGCTGATAGCCTCTCTGTGGCCTCTGGTTGAGTGGACACCACTGTGGAGCCAGGGTATAGATGCCCAGTGATTTTAGAGTGGCCCTGGAGTCTTTAAGGGTGTGTAGCTTGTCGTCTGTTTGCTCCGAGAACAACCCGGAGCCCTCGAAGAGGAGGTCCTGCAATGTCACCTGGACCTCCTGCAGTATGCCAGAGATCTGGAGCCACGAGCACCTACGCATAACAATGCCTGTGGCCATGGCCCAAGCTGCCGATTCCGCTGCATCCAGGGCGGCCTGCAGCGCTGTTCGCGCAACTGTTCTTCCTTCCTCCATAAAGGCGGCAAACTCCTGCTGGGAAGCTTGGGGCAGCTGGTCCTTGTATTTGTCCACTGCCACCCAAGAATTGTATGCATAACGGCTGAGCATCGCTTGCTGGTTTGCAATCCATAGTTGTAGGCCCACCCCGCCCCAGCAGATCCAACTTCTTTGGCTCCTTACTCTTCAGAGTAGGACCCCACTGCCCCTGTCTTTCCCTCTGGCAAGCCGCCTGAACCACTGCTGAACCTGGTGATGGACACGCAAAGAGATGCTTGGGCCTGGACTGGGGCAAGAAATACCTCCCCTAACCCCTTTTTGTGTTGGGGGAATGGAGGCCAGTGTCTGCCATAAGGTCTTGGTTATCTTTGCCACCGTTTTATTCAGAGAGAGAGCGATCTTAGCCAGGGTGTCAGCCGTAAGAATGTCCACCATCGGGTCCTCCTCCTCCTTAACCTCCTCTGCCTATATCCCCAAGTTCTGCGCAAGGCACCTGAGGAGGTCCTGATGGGCTTGCATGTCCATCATAGTCATGCCCGAAGATGGATCTGCTAAGGCCTCGTCCGGTGACGAGGACGAAGACTGCAGGAGGTGGGGTTGAACCATAACAGTGGTGGCAGGCTCAGTCCTGGGGCCAGGGCTCTGCTCAGGGCCTTCTGGAAGGGGCTGACGGGTGATTCAGCCGATTCACCTCTTGACCCCGGGGGGCTGGCTCTACTCTCCGAGCCCGGGTCCCTGGTAAGCAGGGTGGCTGAGGGGTCAGACCTACGGCTAGAGTGCACTGAGGTTGCTACAGATCCTGGTCTTGATGGGTCAGGGCCTTGCACCTGCTGATAGGCCCACGGTGTCCCGAAGGGCCACTGCATAGGTGGCTGCCACTGAGGGGGCCATATCTGGACCATAGGTGGGCTGCGATGCCCCAAGCGGTGCCGAGACGAGGACCGGTGACCCGACCTGGCGCAGTGCGTCAACATACAGGACAAGCGAGAGACCCTAGATGCAGCCCACCATCAAGAGGAGGCTGACGAGACCAGAGACTCTGCATCGGACTCCGAAGAGTATTCTGACACCGACCACGGTGGTGCAGAAGACTCTTGTTCCCCCTGTGCCGTATGGTGAGCCATGGCAGCCAGTTTGCCTTTATGGGGTACAGGTGGTACCGGTGGGGGCGGCATGGCATGGAACTCCAGTGCCAGAGAGCGCGGTGCCGCTGGAAGCGGTGCCCACTCTGCGGGAAGAGGCACCCTCCTCCATGGTGCCTCCTTCACCAGAGACGGTGGTGCCAAGCCCAGCTCTTGCCTGAGTGGTGCCAGCTGTGGTGCCGGGGCTAGCTTAGGCACGTGGGTCTCTCAGCCCACGTGCTCCTCCGTGCTACACGGTGCTGGGCCCGTGGAGGCCGTGAGCTCTATCAGCTCCCGGGCCGCAGAGAATATCTCTGGCGTGGATGGCCTCTGGACCTCCTCCAGGGACAGGTCCTGGCCCCCTTGGGCTCCCGATTTTACCGGGCTCCTCCCTTGAAGCACTGACTCCTGGGGGCAGGCGCTCTGATCCTGCTTTCATGGCAACCTTTCACTTTGTGCCCATTTACTAGTCGACGGCACCAGCAATTGAAATCGTTGCCTTGGTGCTGGGAAGGTGCCGTGTGCCTTGGAGCCCCCTCTGTCTCTCTAGTCGACGCTGGTGTGCTCCTTTCCGAGGGTGCTGGCTCTGGCACCAGGGGTTGGAGTGCTGACCCAATTAACAGGAGCTTAAGCCTGGAGTCTCTCTCCCTGTGAGTACCCGGCTTCAAGGACCTGCAGATCTTGCAGGCATTAGTTAAATGGCCCTCACCGAGGCACTTCAAACAATCTTTGTATGGATCTCTGCAGAGCATAGGTTTGGAGCACTGTTGAAAGGATTTGAAGCCCTGGGGCCCCAGCGCGTCCTCGAAGCAGGAAACTACTATCAACGCTATCTAATCACTTTTTTACTAACAATCAACTGCTAACTACTCCTAAGGAGAAACTATTTACATAAGAAAGCTAAGAGCACACTTGCAAAGGCAAGCAGATCGTTCCAGCAACCATCACAGGCAGAAAGAAGGAACTGAGGGGGTGGAGGGCCAGCAGGGGGTTATATGCTAGGATATACCGGCACCACTCCAGGAGGCTCCCCTGCTAGCCCAACGGGTACTGCTAAGGGCAAAAAGCTTCTGGAACTTGTGCACGGGGCGTGCGCACACACCTAGAAGGAATGGACATAAGCAACCACTCAAAGAACTGAATTTCCATTGTTGCATGGTTTCATTCTACAGTAATTTAAACTGGAAAGCAATGTCACAGACTACCTTCAAACATTAGTGGACCTGTGACTGTTCCAGAGCTGATCTATAGGTAGGTTTTGAATCACACTTGTTTCACATTCAACAATACTTGGAAGAACAGAGAAAGGGGAAAGCTCATTATTTGAAAGATCCATTTGGTTCCTTGCATAGGGATTGTAATCCTATGGGCTACAGGCAAGCAAGAGGCCATCTCACATTAAGATACCAGAGTAAGGGGTGTGATATAAGACCTTAAATAGAAAAGGAGATCTGGGCTTGGACTTGTTCTATTGGCAGTACTAATTTCTCCTTCTTAGGTTAAAATCTAATTTGGAACCAGCTTGGTATAGAGTACACAAAATCTTGACCATATTAGCAAATCATAGTTTCAAGACAGCATAGCTGCGGATCCTACGTATGGCAGGAGATGAACTTGTTGAGTAGCTATTTGCTTCCTGTTAATGAAGATTGGAGTCAAGAGTGAGTCATAAATTCATGACCAAGTGAACAGAAATAGCAAACAGGAGCTTTGGTTCTATTACAGTTCTACATGTAATACCATGATGTCCAGCAATAGACAGGTGGTTGTGATGAACACTAGCTGTGCAGTGTTCACGCTGGAAGCCACAAGGGATTTCCTCTGTATAAAGTACAAACTGGTAACTGGTGGAAAAAAAGATCTGAGGTCTGAAAGGAGAAGAAAAGATACCATGGCGCATCAGAGAAGTTGCGAGCTTCTTGGACAACCAGATTCAGGAAGCTTCAAAACTTCAGATTCAAAAAAGAAACTGGCTACCAAGGAACCAGAGAGAATGGAAACTCAAGAAGAGGTTGGTAGTCCATAACTATAAGAGTCAATAGGTCCTGGTGTCTTTCTACATGTCTGGAGACAGATGTAGGATAGGCAGGCTGTGACCAGCAGAGAGAAGAACCCCACTAAGAATTTTATCACATTCTCAGGGTGGAAGCTGTAGAAGCTGAATCTACCTCTGAAGATTCACCTGGTCGAATAGAACAGAGAGGTATATGGGACATATTGTGGATGACTGAACAGCCCAATCTGCATGATAATCAAAGATGCCCATGAAGAGATCTCCAACCATCCAAGGAAGACAAACTATCAGTGTTGGGGATCTGATACTCAGAAAAATATAGGGAACATTCTGGAAGGGACAGGTGGACAACAAGATGATGTGTTGTTTTCCTAGATCCAAGGCATGAGATTTGACTGCAAGACTGGATAGGTTTCTAAAGCTGGTGAGCATGAATCTGCTGCTGATGGCATCTATTGGCACTAATGGCACAGCTTCACAAATTATATTCAACTTCAAGGAATTCAGAAGGATGCTGAAGGAGAAAAATGTCTTCTTAGAAATCTTTCCTATCTTGAGGATGAAAGAAGGCAGAAAGCAGATGATTCTGGAAGTGAAATGCTGGCTAGCTATGTGATATCAGATAGAGGATTTTAGTTGTATGGAACATTGCTCCATCTCCCATAGGGCAAGGGGTTAAGCTAGCTAGACTAGTCTGGAGCACATTAAAGAACAAAAGAGGAGGAGGAAAGGGAAGAACAAAAGAAAACTTAAAACAAAATCAAGATGTTGAGAAAAAAGTTAATCAAGACCCCAAGGAATATACAAAGAATAAATTCTTTAATAGCCTAAATGCTATGCTAGTAGTCTGGGTAATAAATAAAAGGAATTGGAATTACTCATATCTTAGCCTAAATTTGACCTAGTTGGTGTAAATGAAACATGGTGGGAAAATCTGCATGATTGAAGTGTTAACATGAATGGTCATAGCCTACAGAGGAGAGACTGAACGGGCAAAAGGGAATGGGGAGTGGAACTCTTATACCTCATGCTATCTTGTGGGAAAATGAAGGGCACTGAGAAATGGATGCGCATATTATGCTGTGGTTGCACTCAGTTGGCAAGACTCATTGTCCAGCTATTAGGAGGTGTAGCCGCTGACAATGAGAGGTGCTAGGTTATGGTTATTTATATAATGTGTCAAGTGCTTTATATATCTGGAGAAACCTAATGTGAAAAGGAAAGTAAGGAGCCTATTCACCACTGCATTACTCCCATTTTGCATCAGTATAGAGCCACTGATTTCAGTGGCATTACACCAGCATAAGACTGGAGCCATGAAGTGATCAACTAGGACCAAATAATCTGTTATTTAAGAAATTACAACCTCAGAAAACTTCCACCAAAACACTCCATATGTACTTACTGGAGCAAGAAAAATCTGCAAATGACCTCTAATATCTATACACTGGGGAGTGGCTCACTAGGATTGAAGATTATTATTTATAAAATGTCAGTTGACTATGGCATTTTACAGATCTGCAGGAATTGGTATGGATAGACAAAGATAAATATAAACTTGTGCTGATAACTTGTGCTTTTATTATTCCTAGTGAAGTTTCCTATACATCTGTTATCCTTAACTGGAATTGAGTTAGACTACTCAAGAAACCTCACAAATGATAAACTCCCTTCAGAGATAGTAAATTTTCACTCATCTCTTTATATATAAATTACTGTTTTGGTGAACTAAATTCCATACTCGTGTCTCTCCATCTGTCATTAAAAGAGAATTGAAAGTTACTAATATATAACCCTATACAATGCTTAATTATTTTGGATGGAATAATATATGGCAGCAGATGCCAGGCATAATTGCTATATAACTCACCGAGGGAGAGCAGGGATTACAATATTGGACATCTAAGTTTTCAAAGCTCAATCCTCTCACACTTGTGCTAATGGGGAACTTTTTTAACCAACTCACAGCAGGATTTTCCCTTGAGTGCTCTGATTCACCAGATATCTAGGAATAGGATTTGTATAACGTGCTGAGAAGGCAAGCCCTGTAGCTGCTGCAAGTACTACGCTCTTCGCAGGCTGTAGTCTTTGGGCAAGAAGTTCCTGTTGTGGTTTTGGAGACTGCATTTTAAGGGCTCCACTTCCCCTCAAGAATCTGGGCAGGGTGTGGTGAAGCTCTTATTATGCACAGCTAGTTGGAAACTGACAATAAAAAACAAAACTTTAGCAAGCTTTCATAACACTGAGTGATTGCTGAACACCAAACCTATTAACACATATAAACATACACTCTTCGACTAACAGGATTACGACACTAGAACGGCCAGGAAATAAAAAGTGCAGATACCAAGGTACAAGGATTTTTAATCAACCCAAAAGTACAGAGGGCAATCTATTAAAGGGGTATAAAAGTAACTGTACCCTAGCGGGTCTCAGTTTAGGACCAGGGATACTCCCTTCCACCCTACCCATCTGTTGGATGCAACATAGCCGTCACTTTTTTGCCCACTCAGTTCTTTTGTGTATGGTCTTGTTAGAGCCCATTCGCTGACTTCCTGGCACCACACGTAGGTGGTCCCCTGCTTAGAAACCAATGCATTGTATCCTCCTGATGCAGCTACTACTGGACCTTTGCTGGCAACATGATGCTTTCTTGCTCAGCTATCAGTGTTCCTGCTACCCACACTTCCTTCCCCAGCTAGCTCTCTAGCTGTCGTCACCAGCCTTCTGCTCCTACTCACACGCAGCTTCTGGCTCCTTCCTGACTTCTATCATTGATCTCAGGACATTATGCATATTTGCTGTACTTATGGAGCTCTCTAGTGACTGGATGTTGAACAGTGCAATAATCTACTCCACTGGCTAGATCTTTCCCTCCTGCTCGGAGTGAGGGGACTGGGTAAGGAGTCAGTCAGTGTATTGCAACTCTATCTGACATTACTAGTACCAAATCCTTTTGCATCTCTGAGGACTAGCCATTAGGAAGCTACAGTCCTCACTGGAAAAAAAAATTGATCTAGCTCTCTTTTGCCATCTCTGAGATATTTTACAGCAGGCTTATTGTAGAGGTAGGGCCACTCCAGATTCACAGCCATGAAAAATGCACCCTCGACCATGAAAGCTGATCTCCCCCCGTGAAATCTGGTTTTCTGAGTGCTACTATATATACAGATTTCACAAGGAAAACCAGATCTTTTTTAAATTGGGGTCCTGACCCAAAAGAGTTGCAGGGAAAGCACAAGATTATTTTAGGGCAGTTCCACTCTCTGCTAGTGGTATCTTTCCACATCACTTCTAGATCACTCCCTGCCCAGACCTGCATAATTTTTGAGCCACAGAATCCACCTTGTGACACAACCCTCAGGCTGAGCCCCAACTCTATTGCCTCCTCTCTCCTGGGGGAGCAGCAACCCACTGTCTTGTCACTCAATCGGAGGCCCACTGCAATCCTAACCCTAACCCTAACCCCACCTCAGTTCAGCCTCCCACCCAGTGTCAGACTGCTGGCTATCTTGGCCACCTTCATCACTGACAAGTGCAAGAGCAGTAAAGATGAGGTGGGGAGGGGAGGAAGGAAAGGTTTGTCCAGCTCCATAAGCTATCCGGGCCTCTAACTCAGGGACCCTTAAGCGGCAGCCTCTCACTGCTGCTCCTCCAACCCTAACATCTCCTGCTTCCCTGGGTTGCTTCCCTCACAGCCTCACAGCTTTGGCTCCTGCCCCACACACTCTCCTCCCAGGGTCTTGAGACTGCCAGATGTAGCAAGGCTGTTCCTATTGCTAGCTGTGCAGCCCTGTAGAAAGCCAGCCTTCCCCACTCAGGCTTCTTGCAGTAGCTTCCCTTCTCTAGTCCATGGTTGCCCTTTTATCAGGGTCAGATGTGCCCTAACCATCTGCAACCCCACCTGTGCCAGCTACCACTCAGCTTCCCTAGACCAGTCTTAGCCCTTGTAGAACCAGTGTAGAGGCAGATGCCCAGCCACACCATGAAACTGACCAAAATGGACTGCGAATTTGGTATGTCTTGACATAGGTTGTGTTTTTATTTACATTCTTGAAAGCAAATTGGTGCATGGGATTTATATTAGGGTTTCTGAGCAAGTGCATCAGCTGCAGCTAGATCTCTTACAAATCCAGCAGAGCTACTGGGAGGCCCCCAGGCTACTGCATAGGGCCACTTTGACAGCAGCATTAAGGAAAGGGGGGGGAGGAGATCATCCTACTTTTAATACTTCCCATAGGAGGGCCCAGGAGCCATGGAGACACCAGGAGAAGAAAGCAGGAAAGAAGCAGTTCAATACCTTGATAGCAGAGGATTTGGTAGAATAGAATGGGGAAGTGGTGTGGCAGCTTAAGGGAGGAAAATAAGCTAGCATGTCAGGAGCTCATATGGGATGAGGAGCAGAAGCATGAGTCAGCTTCTCCAGAATCCCCTGCAAACAATTCTGAAGGGTCCAAGTTCCCGCCATTATGATTATTATATCCTTTTTCATGCCAATGTTAGTAAGCAGAATAGAAACCTGTCACTTTCGTCCCTCTTTCTTATTTGCTTCTGCTTTTGTTTGCTTCATGGTATTGAGATTAATAGGCAGAAGGTTTAAAAATAAACATAGGGAAGTAGTGCTTCACACAACACGCATTCAACATGTGGAACTAGTTGCCAAGAGAAGTTGAGAGTCAAAAATATAGGTTGAAAAAAGAATTAGGTAAGTCCCTGAAGGATATGTCCATAAACGACTATTAGAAAAGATGGCCAGAGTTGTAAGCCCATGCTACTGGTGGCTCCAGGCTCTGAATTTCAGAAGCTGGGAGTGGTCAAGGAGGCTGGGGGAAATGAATCACTTGAAAACTTAATGTATTAATTCTCTCTGAAGTATCTGGCATTTCAGTTAGAAGACCAGACACTGGTGCTAAATGGATGATTTGTCTGACCCTGTATGGCTATTCTTATGTTCTTAGATTGAGCTGAGGGGCATTTTTAAGGTTTCTCTTGAGTGATCTCTATTCCTCACATTTATTTGTAAAATGCATTTTATAGCCTACATAGACATACATTGTGGAATGTTATTCAGGCTTATGGAATTCCAGCTATGGCTATGCACAGAGATGCAGAGGGCACTGTAAGAGTGAGCAATAGCAATAAATTGGTTCAACATGGACAATGGTGAAAACAGGGCTGCTGCTTGGAGTTGCCACAATGAAGTACTGACAACACAAACACTAGCATCACATGGGTAGATGACAAATGCCTAGAAGATCTAGGATTTATGATATTGCACTATTGAGTGACACCACCAAAACCTATAAAGACTGAGACCTTATGGGAAAACAGTATGTCTATTGTAAAAATTTCTATTCTAGTATACCATTAACAGCTGATCTATATTAATACTGTCACTAACACAGAGGAAAGTTAGGACAGAACATATTTGCTTTTATGTAAGTGAGTATGATGGCAAAGAAATTTTGCTCACTCAAATATTTAACTTTTATAACATGTACTGTGAAAAACAAAGATGAGTAGATTAGTTGAATTAGTCACAAATTAATTGTAAACAAGCAGGAGCACATCAACCATTAAAGAAGAATTTTATAGACAAGTGGGGATAGGACTGAGAGATTTCAATATAAATTATTTACCTTCAAGTTCCACATCAGTTAAATGAGAAAGAGGCTTCTATCTTTTACGCTAGGCACTTTAACTGTATTTCCAAAACATGCTGTAAACAGATTGCCCTAGGAGCCTTTTTTTCGCCTAATATTTAAAATATATTGCAGTCCAGATGCTAAAAACACACTTTCAATCTTTACACTCTGCTAGTGAATTCTGTCCAGTTTCTTGACCCTCAGGAAAACAAAGAAGTTTATTTTAAAACCTTCAGAATTGTATCAATTCCTGTAAAATGGATAGTTTGGGTTACAAATGCTTCAGAAAGGATATTTTAATACATTCCATAGGAGTTTTCTATTCACATGCTTTTAAGAGATATACATTTTTAAGCATTTGCATAACAAAATGCTGAATTGCAAGGTACATATTGCAGTTGCTGGGTAACAGAGTATCTAAAATAAAATATAAAAGTGAACTGAGGACATGAGTCCCATACCTAATTGTCTGCTATTTTTCCGTTCATTAGAAGATTCTATGTCCTTCTAATACATAAATTGTACCTGGGGGAAACAGGGTCTATTCCTTTGGAAGAACTGACATTGTAAGTGTTACTTATTTGTTCTCTGAGAACAGAAGGCATCAAGTGTCAGATAATGTACAAAGAATACGTAGTTGTCCTAAAGGAAAATAGTGTAAAAAATAGCTGCTATGTGCCCATAGATTAAACTCAGTGGTAAGCATTATACAAAAAAAAAAAAAAAAAAAAAAAAAAAATCAAAGCCAGATATTCTCCATAGCCTGAAGAGTGATGGGGTCTCTGGCAGAGTTCATACTCCCAATTTTAGTCATAAAACAAAAGTAGTTTTTGGCGGAATCAAATAGGAATAGTTTTAAATGAAGCAATGACTCTTTCAGCTCCATGCTTCAAGTGTCTACTTTCACTCTCTCCAACACACCCATAACTTTCCTCTTATCAGAGCTTTTTGCAGAATTGGGGGCTAAGGCCACTATTACTGAGAGCTGGCAGTCCTGTAGTTAAGCTGGTAGTCACATACTGGGCGGCCACCATCTTCCCAGTTTCTAGTGTCTGTCCTCTCTTCCATCTTCCCAATGCTGGCATCCTGACTCCCTAGAGAAACACCTGGAGAAAATAAGCCAACAGTGGGTGCAAGAAAAACAACCAGGGAGTAGAAGAGCAGCCATCAATTGTCTGAAAGAGCTACACTTATTAGTTAGGGGCAGACGAATAAGTAAAATACTCAACTTCTGCAGAATCTGGGGAAGCAATTCTGATAAAACCTGAAAACTCTGTATTTTGTTGACACCTATCAATCTCATTTAATGAACTGGTCCTCTACTTTCATTCTAATATAATAGGCTAAAAAGAAAAATAAATTTCTGTTCATGAACTGCAGAGATTACCTGGCATTTTGTCTAGATCTTTCTTTGTTGATATGGAGAAATTATGAAACTTTCCCCCAAAGAAACCATAGTTTCTTATCGCAAGACCATCACTCCAACAATAAATGCACTTAGTAGATTTTTTTTAAAAGGAGGAAGTAGGGTCTTACAGTACACAAACATATTAGAAACTCTATTCTTGGCTCTCAAATACTTCTGCGGTGTGACTTTGAGCACGTCACTTAATCTTCAAGTGCATCAATTTCCCAACCTGCAAAGTACAGACAATACCTAATGCACTGAGCTGTTTTGAAGCAAGTCGTGAAAATAATTTAAGTAAACATCTATAATGCTATGGAAGGGTGAAGTATTGTATTACTGTACATCCATGAGAAATGACAGAGAATGCTGCAGGATCTGCAAGGACGGAAGAAATGTGGTGGTTAGGGTGGCTCACAGATAAATGTGAGTCATCAATGTATCACTAGTGCAAAAGAAAACCCCATCCTTCTGGGCTATATTAGCGGAAATGTTTTAAGCAACACGTGAGAAGTAACTCTTCCACTCTTCCCTGCACTGATAAATCTTCAGGTGAACTAATGTGCCCAGTTTTGAACACCACATTTCAGGAAAGAAGTGGATAAATGGGAGAAGTCCAGGGGAAAGCAACAAAAATGATGAAAGGTCTAGAAAATATGACCTACAAGGGAAGGTTAAAAAACTGGGTTTTAACCTTCTAGAGAAGAAATAATAGTGGGGAAATAAGCTTTTATGTATTTGAAGACTTATTACGAAGAGGAGGGTGAACATTTGTTCTTGTTAATCTCTGAGAATAGAAGCAGCAGCATTGGGTTTAAATTCCTGCAATGAAGGCTTAGGTTGAATGTGAGGAAAAATTTCTCAACTGCCAGACAGTGAAGCACTGGAACAAATATTTTTTAAAACTTTAAATGATGGAACCTCCCTAGAACAGGTTGTAGTAGACAAAACCCCATCAGGAATGGTTTATTTATTATGTAGCCTTGTCCTGAATGCATAGGAGTGGACTCGAGGACCTACCGAGGCCTCTTCCAGTCCTTCTGTGATTCTATGCCATTCATTTTAGATAGCTATGGGAGACAGTTACGGGGTCACAATTAAAACAAAGCCTAAGATAGCCTTATCCGAGACCAGCACCATGAAGGGTAGAGTAGCGGTTCCCAACTAATGTGGGACCTGTGGCAAGCTGCGAATCACTGTTTGCTGAGCTGAAATACACTGCCAGGCCATGCCCCCAGTTGCTAATTGAACTCTGGCTGCTGGAGAGCATAGTTTCTTGTAAGAGGTGTGCGCCTGCATACATGCAAAAAAAATCTGTCCGCCTACTTCTCTGCACAGCAGCACAGTGAGTGGTGTGGCGGGTGAGTAGCGCGGCAGGTGGCTGCCCCGGAGTACTGTGGCTGGAGCCTGGACCACAGTGAGGCTGTCCCTACTGGGGCAGCCTTATTGTGGCTCCAGTTCCATCTCTAGCAACCAGGCTGACTGGGCTACGTGGAGGGTGGCTGTTCAGGTGGCTGGACCCAATGCTGCATGGAGGGCAGCTGTGACAGAGGAGAAACTCCCAGGCATCCCCAGGCCAGTCTCCCAGCCCATTTCTCATGCAGGAGGTGAGGCAGAGGAACCAGCCATCCCACGAGCCCATTTTCCTCCTGCCCATGGTGGCATGGCCAGGCAACTTCCTCCCCACTCAGTGGGAGCCTTCCTCCAGCTCCTCCCAGCACACACAGGGACCTCTGCCACCCAGCCGTGCTGAGCCCTGGGGACTGGCTCAGGGACCCCATGAGGCGGCAGCCAGGGTGGAGCAGGGGTCACCACTACCTACATGGCTGAGGTGGGGTAGAGGGGACAAGGCGGGAGAAGCCCTCCAGGACGGAGTCAGCACCCCACTGCTTTCAGCCCAGCCTCTCCCCGGCGAGGTCCCCTCTTTCGCTCACCCTCCTCGCTCCCTTCTTCCCTTTTCCCTTCCTCCTTCCCCCTGGTTCCCTTAGTGTGTGCATACAGATGCAACGTAAAACACCACATGGCTGCTTAAAATTAATTACCATAATGAATATGCAAATGTCTCTATACCAGTCCACCAAAAGTTTTAGAATGAGTTTGCCGGTCTGCAGTATAAAAAAAAAGATTGGGAATTACTGGGGTAGAGAAATTCCACTGGGTATTGTGGCCACGTGTGTGGGGTGGGGAGGAGGGAGGGGAAGGAGTGAAAACACATAGCAATCAAGAACAGAGAGGAACTGAGGCAAAAAAGCTAAGCTAAGCTGTAACTGGTGAGCATACTATAACCTTACAAAAGGCTAGTGAGAAACCTCTAGTTCAGTTGGGTGAAGAAGCTTGGGGATTCAAAGCTAAAAAAAACCCCCAGCACTATGTTCAGAGAGGCAGTACTTCGTACATTTCTTGTAATTAAACAAAATTATTAGATTCTGTCTCCTTTTACTTCCAGCTGGAATATCTCAGGAGCCCCCAAATTTGACTAGCCATATGGTTTGAAAAGGGACAGTAATATTCATTACAAATAAACAAGTCTTAAATTTGTCAAGGCTTAAGTAAAAATGATAAATCAAGCAAAGGAAAAAATCATTTTTCATTTTCCCTGGACTTACCTGAATTTTCACAAAGAAGCCAGGCTTATTGAAGTAGAAACAATGGATCAATTAAAAACCAAGAGATACACCTGTTCCCTTATAAATGATAGGTTTCTTGTGTCATATGAACCCCCTCACCAGGGAAATCACTTCTCCTGCTGTTTACCATTTCACAGTCTCTCCAAGCAGGATGTCTCACTGCTGCAGCAGGCTAAAGATACTTTAATTTAATTTGTTTTTTTCCCTGTCCACCATGTAATTCAACTGAATCAATAAATCCTAAAATAATATTGGATTAATTTCGTAAACATGTCTGACTCACTAACATAATGGATAGAAATCTTTAGCGTGTATTCATTAACCTCAAAAGGAAAGAATATGTTAATACCATCTATTACTCTAAACACAGAGGGGGAGAAAGTTACAAATTGAATACAATCATATTTTAGAGACATGGTGGCAAGGATGACTCAAAGGGGAGGAAATGGAATCCAATCTGACCTTGCCTATAACCGGAAAGGAGAGAAAGTGACTCTTGAGAGCATTGTACATCTTCAAATTAGTCCTATAGATTTAATCACAATAATTTCTTTTAGGCAACACTATAAAATAGTACCTTTTGAAATGAACACACTTACTGTACAGTTTCCCATTTGCCTTAGGAACATACATTATTGGCAAGAGAATTATGTATCCAAGGCTTTCTATAAACTCAGTTCATAGCAACAGATGGAATTAATACACTGTAGTTACAATACTGACAACTTAATGATCCACTGCACAGGAGTTCTCTAGCATTTCAACAAGCCATGGGGAACAAAAATCAGTTTAATAAAGTGGTGTCAAATCAGCTGAGTGTTGTGAGATTTTCTTAAACCATATGCTCATGCTAGAAAAAAGGCCATTAGTGATAACTCTTAGAAAGACAGATAACACATTTTATTTTTACATTTCTGATGCTAGGCAACATTAACTGCAAATGATAATTCCCAGCATCACTTGGGTACCCAAATGTGTCAGGAAATTACAGATTTCTGGTGACAGAAGGATACAAAGCAATGTATGCACAGATGTCATTGAAATGTTGAGATTCAGAAAGCTCATTTTATTGGCTGAGAAGGACTATGATTAATGGATTGTGGCTGAACAAAGGGAAAAAATTAGTAGGATAAATTTCCTAACCACAAGATTTAGTAGTTGGTGGAATAATCTTAACCAGGAATGTAGTAAAAGCACGACATCCATAATGTAATTAACTGTGAAGTTGGGCACAGCTTGTTTTATTTTTTATGGTTGTGAAACAGGAAGAATAATAATTATGAAAAGAAACTTAAGATAACCTTATGTATATTAGCTTAAAATAAAAATGGAGGCTGTCTTGACTGCTCCTTTATCATACTTCCCAAAGATCAATGGAAAGTTAAAGAGAGAGAGAGAGAGAGACAAAGAAATAATCACCCTCATTTCCTTCTTGCCAAACAACTCCAACAGTGGGGAAAGAGGGCAGGATGTTGAATGGACATGAGCAACAACACGTCTTGAAAAACACCAGTTACAGAAACTGCCTTTTCTTCTTCAAATGATTTCTCATGTCCATCCAACGTAGGTGTCTAAAAACAGTATTTCTGAAAGAGGGAGGAGTTCACTGGTCTGCTGACTGCAACACCACTCTTTCGAAGGTAGCATTTTCTCGGGCTTGTTGCAGGAGGGCATTGTCATACACAAAGGCATGCACTGACAACCATGTTGCAGCCTTACAAATATCCAGGATAGGAACATTGGCTAGGAAGGCCACCAAGGATGTTTGCGCTCTCCTCGAATGAGCCATGACTAATGGGGGCAGCTGAGCTCCTGCACTTGGAAATCCTATCAGTTGGCAGGAGGTTATCCAATAAAAAGTCGCTGTATGGATACTGAAAGCCCTTTCATCTGCTCAACGAAGGTGACAAAGAGCTCTAGAGAGTTTTGAAACTGCTTTGTTCTGTCAATGTAGAATGTGCAAACATCCAGGGCTTTCAGCTACCACTCCTCAGTGATCATGAAGCAGATATCCTGAACCTTACTGAAGGTGGAGACTACCTTAGGTAGCAAAGAAGGGTGGGGTCACAGCTGTACTTTGTCTTTAAAGAACACCACATATGGGGGTCCCAAGACCAAGGTCTGCAACTAGAAGACACCACTAGCTGGTGTAACAGCCATGAGAAAAGCACCTTCCAGGAGAGGTGTAGAAAGAAACATGTGGTCATTGGTTTGAAGTGTGGCCCAGTAAGCTTAGAGAGGACCAGAGTAAGGTCACATTGAAGAACAGGTGGCCATAAATGCAGGAAGAGACTCTTGTGGCCTAGGAGAAACCTAACCATCATGTCGTGGGAAAATACAGACTGGCCTTGGATTGCCCAGTGAAAAGCCGGGATCACTGCCAAGTGACAGAGCTAAACCTTCCTCCTACAAGTGGAGAAGATAATCAAACAGTCTGGATGTGAGTCTCAGCAGGAGCAAGGCCACACTGCTGAATCCACTTACATCTGCCTAGTCAACTTGCTGAACTGCATCCGCACAGGAGTGCTCCTCTGCTGTCAGCCATGTTGCAAGGTGAAGTGACAGTAGGTCCAGGGGAAGAAGGCAGCCATGATCCTGAGAGAGGAGGTCTGGGCAGAGCAGCAGAGGGCACGGGGGTAGGAGGCACACCATGAGGCTTAGCAAAGAGGCATACCAATGCTGGCATGATGAGAAGGACTCTGGATCTGTCCTGCTTAGCCTTGCCCAGGACCCTGGGGATGAGAGGGATCAGAGGAACCACATATAACAGGGCCACTGGATGAGGAAGGCATCTCCCAGGGACCCCTCATCCAGTTGGCACCTGGAGCAGAAGCGGTGACACTTCATCGAGGGTGCTGTGGCAAAGAGGTCTACCTGGAGAGCGCCTCACTTCTGGAAGAGCATGGCAGCAATTTGTAGATAAAGCAGGGAGAGAAGAGCTCATGGTGAGAGGAAAACTCCTTTGTTCAGGTTTCCTGTGTGCACGAGGTGACAGGCCACCAGATGAAAGCCATGTAGGATGCAAAAGTACCAGTGATGGATCACCGCCTGGGACAGCACACCCAACCAGGGGTCCCCCAGCAGTTGTCATAAAACATGTTATGTGGAGGGCATGTTGTCTGTGAACTCCCTTACCACTTTGCCTGCCAGGTGAGGGAGGAAGACATCCCTGCAAGCCACTCACAGCTCCTTGATGTTTATATGGAGGGGGGATTCCTGCATGATCCACGTATCCTGGGTCTGGACATCACCCAGATGGATGCCCCAGCCCAGATCTGAGGTGTCCAATACCAGCTCAAGAAAGTGGGGAGGGGCTCGGAACAGTGCTCCTGCCAAAATGTTGCCGAGACCATCCACTAGGTGAGAGAATCAAGTCCTGAAGCCAGTACCATTATCACCCTATCCCGAGGTGTCTGGAGAGGGTATAGACCAATACCAGCCATAGCTGGAGGGGACGCATACGTAGCCTGGATTATTTAACTATGTA
Organism: Pelodiscus sinensis; assembly: GCF_052426305.1. NCBI lineage: Eukaryota > Metazoa > Chordata > Testudines > Trionychidae > Pelodiscus > Pelodiscus sinensis. Next base: position 94,886,175 of record NC_143053.1, read on the forward strand.
AGTGGATGCCACCACGTGCCTGAATAACTGAAGACATACCCTGGCCGCAGTGGTCAGCAAAGTGTGCAGGCAGTTCATGAAGTCTATGAGGTCATGAAACCTGTCTGGAAGGAGGAAGACCTGGGTCAGTGTCAAGCCCAGCACTGCACCTATAAACTCTGAGTTGTATTGACACTAACTGTGCCTTTTCTGCATTTATCAACAGGACAAGACATAGGTGGAGCAGAAGATCCATCTGCATGCGGACATTCAAGTAGGAATCCTCTTTGACCAGCCAATTGTCCAGGTAAGGATCTGAGATGGGCAGCCACCACTGACATACATTTGGTAAAAACCTGAGACTCCTTGGCAAGGCCAAATGGGAGGACTGCAAATCGGTAGTGGTTTGCATCCACCATGAAGCACAGGAAACCTCAGTGACCTTCGAAAGTGGCAATGTGAAAGTAAGCATCCTTAAGACTGAGGGTGATGTACCAGTCTCCTAAATCCAGAAAGGGAGTAATAGAGGCCAGAGAGACCATACAGAACGTGAGCTTCATCAGGTAACGGTTCAATCGTCACAGGTCCAGAATGGGCCAAAGCCGCCCCCTCCTTAGCCTTGAGGTGAAAAAGTAGTGGGAATAAAACCCTTGGTTCCAATAGCCCTGTGGAATCTTGTCCATTGCCTCCTGTTTGAATAATCTCTCACTTTATTGCTTAAAGAGTATGTTGTGAGAAGACGACCAAGAAGGGCATGGAGGAATAAAGGACAGCTGGAAGATAGAGACTCATAGAGTCTCATAGACTCATAGACTTTAAGGTCAGAAGGGACCATTATGATCATCTAGTCTGACCCCCTGCACCGTGCAGGCCACAGAATCTCGCCCACCCCTCTTAGAATAATCCTCTCACCTATGTCTCAGATAGTGAAGCCTTCCAATACTTTGAAGGCCCCAACATGCAGAGAGTCCTTCAGCTGTGATCTGTGCCCAATGCTACAGAGGAAGGCGAAAAACCTCCAGGGCCTCTGCCAATCTACCCTGGAGGAAAATTCCTTCCTGACCCCAAATATGGCGATCAGCTAAACCCTGAGCATGTGGGCAAGACTCACCAGCCAGACACCCAGAAAGTTCCCTATAGCAACTCCTATCATCCCTCCATTGACCTATTTCCAACTGGAAATGAATGGTCAATTAGTTACCAAGATCATGTTATTTCATCCAACCATCCCCTTATCATAGAATCAGAACTGGAAGAGACCTCAGAAGGTCGTCAAGTCCAGCCCTCCGCTCTAGGCAGGACCAATCCCATCTAAATCAACCCGGCCAGGGCTTTGTCAAGCCGAGACTTAAACACCTCTAGGGATGGAGACTCCACTACTTCCCTAGGTAACCCATTCCAATGCTTCACTACCCTCCTAGTAAAATAGTTTTTCCTAATATCCAATCTGGACCTCTCCCACCACAACTTGAGACCATTGCTCCTTGTTCTGCCATCTGTCACTACTGAGAACAGCCTCTCTCCATCCTCTTTGGAACCTCCCTTCAGGAAGTTGAAGGCTGCTATCAAGTCCCCCCTCACTCTTCGCTTCTGCAGACTAAACAGACCCAAGTCCCTCAGCCTCTCCTCGTAGGTCATATGCTCCAGACCCCTAATCATTTTGGTTGCCCTCCGCTGGACCCTCTCCAATGCGTCCGCATCCTTTTTGTAGTGGGGGGCCCAGAACTGGACACAATACTCCAGATGTGGCCTCACCAAAGCCGAATAAAGGGGAATAATGACATCTCTGGATCTGCTGGCAATGCTCCTCTTAATGCATCCTAATATGCCATTAGCCTTCTTGGCTACAAGGGCACACTGTTCACTCATATCTAGCTTCTCATCCACTGTAACCCCCAGGTCCTTTTCTGCAGAACTACTACTTAACTGGTTGGTCCCCAGCCTGTAACTATGCTTGGGATTCTTCCGTCCCAAGTGCAGGACTCTACACTTGTCTTTGTTGAATCTCATGAGATTTCTAGTGGCCCAATCCTCCAATTTGTCTAAGTCACTCTGGACCCTATCTCTGCCCTTAAGCGTATCTACCTCTCCCCCTAGCTTAGTGTCATCTGCAAACTTGCTGAGGGTGCAATCTATCCCCTCATCCAGGTCATTAATAAAGATATTGAACAAAACCAGTCCTAGAACCGAACCTTGGGGCACTCCACTAGAAACCGACCTCCATCCTGACATCGAACCGTTGATCACTACCCGCTGGGCCCGGCCTTCTAGCCATCTTTCTATCCATCTTACCGTCCATTTATCCAATCCGCATTCCCTTAACTTGCTGGCAAGAATATTGTGGGAGACCGTATCAAAAGCCTTGCTAAAGTCAAGGTATATAACATCCACTGACTTTCCCATGTCCACTGAGCCAGTTACCTCATCATAGAAGCTAATCAGATTGGTCAAGCACGACTTGCCCTTTGTGAATCCATGCTGACTATTCCTGATCACTTTCCTCTCATTCAAGTGTCTCAAAATGGATTCCTTTATGATCCCTTCCATGATTTTTCCAGGAACCGAGGTAAGACTGACCGGCCTATAGTTCCCTGGATCGTCCTTCTTCCCTTTTTTGAAAATGGGCACTACATTTGCCTTTTTCCAATCATCCGGGATTTCGCCCGATCTCCACGACTTTTCAAAGATAATGGCCAAAGGCTCCTCAATGACATTTGCCAACTCCTTCAGTACCCTTGGGTGCATTAAGTCTGGACCCATGGATTTGTGTACGTTTAGTTTTTCTAAATAGTTCCTAACCTGTTCTTTACCCACCAAGGGCTGTCCATCTTCTTCCCATCTTGCGTCGCTTAGCACAGAAGTCCAGGAGCCGACCTTGTCCGTGAATACAGAGGCAAAGAAAGCATTGAGTACTTCAGCTTTCCCCACATCCTCTGTCACTAGGTTACCTCCTTCATCCATTAGGGACTGCACACCCTCTCTGATCACCTTCTTCTTGTTGACATGCCTGTAGAAACCTTTCTTGTTATCCTTCACATCCTTAGCCAGTCGCAACTCCATTTGCGCTTTCGCCTTCCTGATAACCCCCCGGCATTCTCGAACTATACATTTAAGCTCCTCCCTAGTCATTTGTTCCATCACGCTTATGACCCAGTAGTCAGTAGCGATAGAGTGCCAAAGCCAGAAGGGCACAGGTTGTGTGAAAAGGTCACCGGGCAGGATCTGGTGGTGTAAGAGGTACATCGTCTTGAGGCAGACTTCAGACAGGAGTCAGGCTACATGGAGGAGCAAGACTTGGATAGTGTCTTTCTAAACTCCTTATATTTACTCTGCCCCAAATCCCGTTGAGGCAGGGAAGGCTGAACCAATAGGGTTTAAGATCAGAACTTCTTCTGAGCCAGTCCCAGAACATAGAGGCCAAGGGTGCGGAGGGTTGTGCAGGTGTGCTTTAGTCTGTGGAGTTTCTGTTCTGCAAAACAGAGCCACTCCATCGAAGGGGAGATTCTGTAGGGACTTCTGCACCTCAGGCAAGATTCCTGAGAGAAACAGCCACAATCCAATCTGTATGGAAATGGCCAACGCCATGGACTGAACCGCCATGACACATGGCCTTTAATGCAGCCCTTATAGCCATTGCCCCTACTTCCAATGCCCTAAACTCCTTTGTGTCCTCCAAGAGAGGACCCAGACTTGGTGATATCCCATTAAATTAACATGTGGCAGGCTATAAAGGCCTGGTGATTCATCACCTGAAGCATTAAGCTGGAAGACCAATAAAGCTTTCTCCTGAATAAGTCGAAGCTCTTTAAATCTTTATTTTTGGAGTCACCCTAGGCTGGCATTACCACTCCCAGTGGTTAGCTTCCAAAACCAGGGAGTTAGGAATTGAGTAGGAGTACAAATACTCATGTCCCTTCACCAGAACAAAATATTTTCATTCTGCCCTTTTAGCTATAGGGAGAATGGAGCAGGGCATTTGCAACAAGGCCTTGATGATCTTGGCAACCCCATTGTGGAGGGGTAAAGCCACCCTGGCCCTGGCTGATAGATCCAGTCCCTGAAAAGTGTAACCTCCAGCTCCTCAAGTTCCTCCACTTGAAGTTTTAAGATGGTAGCCAGCTGCTTGAGGAAGTCCTGGGACAGAAAAAAGGAAAATTAATCCACAATACAAGGTACTTACCTTATTGTACAGTATCTATGAAGGCTCAAACTGGAGTGGGAGAAAACAGTCCCCCAAAAAGTCAAACTATACCTGTGCCCAAGAGTGCTCAAAGGCCCCAGTTCCCTCCCTACCCCCGGTCCTACCCAGTCCCAGAGTTTAAGTGGGGGGGCCTCAACAAGAAAAACATTGAGATCCCCTGACTTATGTTGGCCATAGATACAGATATCCTGCCAGATACCTATTTTTTGTATAAACCTCATCTTCTCAAACATTTTAAATACCACCAATGGGATGTTGTGTGCATGATTTTAGCAATGTGAGAACTAATTTGGAGGCATGACACACTGACACTAAGTTTCATGTTCACATCAGTCCCTTCTGTGTTTGGAGAAAAAAAAATCATCAAGTGTTTTGCACTGATGTGTCTAAATCAGTCCCAATTAAAATTCCTGTTTACATTGATCGTACTTTACTTACATTTTGTGCTTTATCTCCAGTGTCTCCCAAGTATACATTTTCTTCTTTTTGGTGAATGAACTACTGAGAAAATACCTTCTTGCAGAGTAGCAGCAGTAAAATTTGTTGACCACATGATAAAACAAAATACTCTGCGTGTAGAAACATTTTATGCAAGGATTTCAAAGCACAAACAAATTAAGTTTCATAATGCCAAAGTGAGGTAGGTAGTTAGCCCAATTTTACAGATAGGTACATTTTACACAGAGTGATTCATTGGTGAACCTTGCTGTAGCTCTACTAAACATTCTAGCCTTTGCAATTTTTCACTTTACCTTGGTTCCATTAACCGTCACTCTAAATCAGATTGGTATGTTTCTTTAGAAATCGGAAGAAAACAAGTTTCTGGCTTAACCCAGAAATGAACCATTTTCATAACTTTGCAGGATGATGGAATGAGGACATTTAAGCAGGAGAAAAGTGAACAAGACACTTCTATTCCCTTTATTCTCAATAAAGAAAACAAAGGACTAAGGACCTAGGAAAAGTTGTACCACTTTATGCCAAAGTAGTTAAAGCAGTAAAACATAATATAACATTTATATTGGCATGAAGGCACTCTGTTCTGACTCATTCCCATATGGGAAAGGGAGTAAGTTATACTCATATAAGGCATCTTTATATTAGTATAACTACATCTGTACCAAGGCTTGCTCAAGTATAAAATCGTATTAGAAAAAAATTGTTACACAAATACAAAATGTGTGTGTAGATGATGCCTAAAACTTTTCTTTTAAATGCACTTCTAGAAAGTGTGGGAAGTTGCAGACAAGTTACAGCAAATTAATCTGTAATAAAGAAATAACTAATGTCTTACTCAGAAAGGGGTTCTTTTTTTCAGTCATGATGATTGTGGGTCATTTTGAGAAACCGTTTAATACAGCAAGCACATCCATCTGTCCTCAGGATGACACCACTGTCATGAGCCAGACAGTATTATTTATAGTGATGGGTTCTATTAAAAAGTCTCCAGAATGCAGCAATGAAATACAGCAGGTCATTAGCAAGCATGCAAAAGATAAGAAAAAAATTAATCCAAACTGTAACCCTAAATAGTTTCTTTTCCAAGTTCCTTTCAGTACCAGTAATATGAATTTGAATCTCAGATATTTACCACAAAAAACACTATTTACTATTACAGCCATACTATTTCTACTTCAGGTTGTGATCTCAACTCTAAGCATTTAAGCAAGAACTGGTGCAATTAGTATTTGTCTGCAGATAGTGAAGGAAAATTCAAGGAACCGGATTGGCAATTCAGTATGTGCCATTTTTCTGGTCTAGACATTGTTGAGCCAATGCCCCCAGCTTAGAGTTAGGGGCTTCTCTGCTGCTGTGATACACCTCCCAGGTGCAGATCATAGGGACCTGTGTGCTGGACAATTACATTTTCCCTTTAATTCCCTATGCACTTCCCATTGTTATGGTCATCTATACAATGATATTTTGTTCTGGTCCAATGCTCATGACTTCAAAGGAAATCTTTCCATTTACATCACTAATGTAACAGCCCTCAAACACTTGCTGTTAAACTTGTTGTCATGGATGCATAGTACTCAGTGTACCAATTGCAAGGACATGCCATATGCTTTATGATCCTTCATGATAAAATACAATCTAGGAACAATATAGCAGTCTAAAGGATGAAAAACATGCAGTGTCTTATTTTTCATTCACACAGTTTGCAGGATTTCTGCCATTAGAAATAAAGATTTCAAAAAAAACAAAACAAAAAAAAATGAGTTCAGAGTAATCTCATACTATACATATTACCTGTCTTTGTGATAATACAAAAATGTTTACCTAGTTTAAAAAAGTATTTTTTTCTTTATCATCTTCTTGGAAAGACCCACACAAATAAGCGGAGAAATGGGACTATACAAAATAAACTATTTTAGATCAGAGTTACGAGCAGTCTTAAACTAAAGGCCAAGAACACTGGTCTTAGTTGTTTCATGCTGCAATGACTTGATAGTGAACAACTCTGCTTGTTCTTGCATATTAATTTGGCTTTTGCAGAGAAGGTTGCAGATTGCTCCACTTATAACAGCCCACGTACAGTAGTCCACCAGTCATGAGTGATAATTTGTGACAAAGCAGTGGGATTTGTCATTTCAACTGTAAAACATTGAACAAACAGGATATTGATAATTTTGTGTCACTAGATTTTTCAAGTAGTACAATACAAGCAAACATTTCTGAGCATATTAAGAATTTGATGAAAGAGGCCTTAAAGCAATTTTATTTCTAATCTTCCAATTTTTATGGAGCATATAATTTCAAGTGTTAATTTGTGATATAACTGAGCCAGGCCCTTCAAAGATATTTTGTATAGTAGCATAGATAGGGCAATATTCTGCACTTCTGTGGAGTTTTGTACAAAACAATGTATTTTGCAGGTGCACAACAGCCAGACCGCAGGGTCTACAAAAGTTTGCTACAGACCCATACTAGCCTTGCTACAGTCTTATGCTCTGATGTTATCAGGTAGAGGTATTATGGCCCTATGCAAACTACAAATTTAAAAAGCTGAGTGGAAACTACTGAGCTATGTTGATTCTATTGAGGCTGTACCTATTGATGCAAGAGCGAGCACTCACATCACCCTCTCACTTCTGGATCGTTTTCCCACCTGAGCACGAATTTTTAAAGAACCGAGGTCACTGACTTGCGATCAGTATACACATGAATAGTCCCACTGCAGGATAAAGGCCTAAGTATAGCAGGATTAATAATTCTTGTCCCGGCCTGGCAGAGTTCGGTCAGACGTATTGACTGGAAACCAAAAGTTCTGTTAGTGGGGATTGGGGTCTGGGATGCAGGGAAGTGGCAGCCCACATGGCAGCATGTGTGCATGACTCAGACGGCCCTTTTGAGGAGCTCAGTTGAAGGGCTGCGTAGAGGACAGTATAAGGGGGCCGTGACAAGTGGGGTAAGCGACTCCCAGAGGGCATGGAATGTTCTCTAGAAGGAAAGGAACATGAGGTGAAGAGCCAACCAGACCTTTTACTGCCCATGCTCCCTGGGTGGGGGAAGGCTTGAGTGGGTGGGAAAAGGGCTGCTGGGCAGGCAGTTCTGAGGGAGGTGAAGAGGTTGGTGTGAAGAAGGGCCATGTCCTAACTTGGCAGTGGGGCTGCCTGGCTGTTCCTGTGTGACTGCAGCACTCTTCTGAACTGCACTACCAATGGCCTATTGAAGCTGGGTTTGCCAGTCCCTTGGAGCTGCTTTTTGCTGCAGTTACCCAAGATTTAAAGACAGGCCCACCAAAGTGGGGGAGAGGGGAGGCAAAGGAGGCAGTTGACCCAGGGCCCAGCAATTCCAGTCACTGCTGCTGCTGCTACTGTGCAGCGGCCAGAACCCTGGGCCCTTTAAATCACTGCCAAAGTGCTGCACGCACCATGCGGCTCTGAGAGCTGGAGGGGTCAGTATGCTACAGGCGGTGCAGAGGGCTGGCAGCTCTGACCATGCCTTCCACCCAAAGTCCCACCCCTTCTGAGAGCACAGTCAGTCCCCCGCCACGATTTGCCCAGGGCTCAGGAGGCTGTCAGCACTCCTATTTAGAGAGGTGCTACTGGGACTAGAATCTGCTTGTTATGTATTAAACCAGCAGAGGGCTTGGCAGATTTTATATAGGGGAAAAGGTCAGATGGAGGGAGAGAGGAATGAGTGTGCACAGAGCCTCAAAAGAAGATATATTTTAGTTGTAAAATATTCCCTTCCCCCCTTTAACAGCAGTCACATTTTATTGCAAATGAAAAGGCTAGTGGGGTTTTTGCTACAGCAAGGTTTTCAAGAAGCTGACAGGTTATCTACCAATCTGTGGTTTTTCAGTAGCATGGGTGATGAACTCAGACCCCTTTCACATTATTTCTTACATTGTTGTTTTAAACTCTATACATTGCAGAATATACTTTTGTTTGCAACACCTGAGAGCATTTGCAACCTCCCTTTCTAAAACAGTAATATCTAATGCAAGAAATCCTCACACTCATAACAGGACAACATTTTCCATGCTTTATCTGATCCCTTTTGATCCATGTAAATACACAGTTATTTATTACATATACACAGAATTATTGCTGGTGGTTTATGGTAGACTATTTGTTCAAGGAAATATTTTATAGCACACCTTGTCTTGATTTCTACACATTGCCAAGGGGAATAACTATTTAATATTACTGCTAAAATACTTATTAAAATGGGTTTTATTTATTTAGATCAATATTTTAAGATTACATGAGGAAGAAAAGTAGATACTAGAAAAAACACGAAAATGTGGAATGAATAAACAGCATCCTCAAAACTTCCCTTGCTAGTTAGATAGCCCAGATGAAAGCTGCAGTGGCAATCTATCAATAGCCAAAGGGCTGCATATAGATAGATAATACAGAGCATACTGCAGCCACCTTTACTACTAGTTCTGGTGCAGTCTGCTGAAATTACAGGTCCCACTTTATATAGAGATGAAAAATTATAATTTAATGAAATGCATTTCCTGGGGTTGCGCGTAACAAAGCAAATTATTGTTTAGTGTGTATCATGGATAATTGTGGGATAAGGGCAATTAGCCAACATTCCTTAGAAATGCTATCTCCAATACTTAAAATTCTACATATGTTACATTAAGTTACACACAAGTCTTTATCAGAGACAGCCAATAAGGTTTTTTTTTTTTTACTTTTATTTGTCAGACTTTTTAGTAAAATACTAGGCTAACTTAACAAAAGACTTAGGCCCCTTTATATTAGGCAAGAGGTGACAATAGGAAGGCCAGTGAAACCTGGTACACTCCCTTAGATAAACTAAACTATGGCACTTATTACTATCCTTGAAGGAAGCAATCAGGTCTACACATGGATTTCTGACTTTTAGTATCAGTGATATTAGTAGGAGCTCCTTTAAGTAGATTTACAGCTTTGATACAGATTAAGGTTCTGGTTAATACAAGCAGTTAATTTGGCATTTTGGCCTGTTACTATCCAAAGTAAACTAGAGTAATGTAAAAATCACAAAACATATTGTCATTATAGAACACTAACATTTGCTTTCTCTATTCATCAGCAGATACATTTTTTTATACACCTGACCTTTTTTGTTTAAAAAAATATGAACTTCAGCTTTGTCATCATATTTGATTGTTTCTGTAAAAAAATAGACCAAACAAATCGCTGAACACTGCAATATTTCAAAAGGGTCAATATATACAATTTCTACAGGCAAGAGTGGTTTTTCAGTAAGGCTATAAAGTTTCCCTCTTCCCCTCTCTCATAAGATACTTACATGTCGTTCTTAATTTATTAACTGCTATTAAAATTATCAGAATACTATTCTGAGTAAAAGGAATGTATCCATAAGGGAACATTTAAGGCGATTAACATGTTTTCCAGTTTTTAAAAATTCCATAGAGTCAGACCATCTTCAGAGTTACTTCAAAAACATCTGACTACCAGAGCCAGTCAGGGAAAATTCTGCCTTATCTGTGAATTTCAAGTGTCTTCACAATGGGAAGTTTTTCCTGTCACTATAGCAACTGCAGGGAGATCATATCTTCTCTCAGACTAGGCTTAGGACCTCCTCTTAGGAAGAGCTCCCCAGAATTACAGTATTTTCAGCTTTGGAAGATAACTATATAAAAGTTTAAAAAGCTATTCAATTGAAACCTTTTGCAGCAGAGCCTGACATGAATTTTAGGATTTTCCTGGAGCAAAAATGAAAAATTGTGGTTTTGCAGGAAGAAAAAAACCGCTTTCCAACCTCTTTCCAACCAGCTCTACCATGTTATACACATGGGTTGGTTTTTTTTGTAATTTTTTAAAAAAGCCAATAGGAGTGTTCCCAACTAACTGCCTCCCAACCTCATCACTATTCATTGACTTGAATGCAATAATGATCAATCACCATTTTTGTGCATTATCAGTTGTAGACTACTTCTTTGCAATGGGCCTGCGTAAGTGTTAGTATTCAAAACTAAAGGGTCAATGCTTTAAAAGTTTGTACTCAAGCTCGCAAGTGAGCCATGTTTCAAATGTGATAATTCTCCTGCTTACTCGTAGATTGCACAACACCAGAAGCAATACTGTCTCACAAGCTTCTGCTCTACCTTCTAATTTGCATTTGCTTAGGATCAGAGAATCTACTACTTTATAGTTTCAGAGCATTAATCTATGGCAAGGATAGTTAAGGTCCACAAGCAACGGTAGTTTAGTGGTATGGTTGGTATGCACCTGTAAAACAGTTTTTTTCAGCAAAGCGGCAACCACAGAAATTGGAAGAAAAAAAATAGCAGCCAGCTTATGTTACCATATTACTTCCCTCTCTTCTGAAATAGATGTGGCTTTGGATAACTTAAAATAGATGCTGAAGTTTTGTGGGGGCTGCAATTGCCCTTCTATTTGCTCGCTCAAAACCGTATTTCTGAAGCTTTTTAACAAATGGTTTGTACACCCTGTATAGCATAACAAGGCAAGGAAAGACGTGCATTCCTTTCGTGTGAAGGGAGAGATGATAATGCATTTGTGAATACCTGCATACAAGCATAAGTCCAAAAAGAGAATACTCTGTATTGAAAATGCTGCTGCTTATAGCAGAAAACAAAGGTTTCTCTGGATTCTTCTCCTGAAAATAGCTTCACTATAAGCAAGAATGTTTATTTTCCTATTTTAAAGTTTTGGAACAATAATGCTGTAATGGCATATTTCAATATTTTCCTCCTAGAATATTCATCTGATTATATTTAACATGCTCAGGACTGAGTTGCTGTATTGAAGTCTTACCAATCTGTTAGTTTCACAAGCTACTCCTTCAGCTGGTTAACTATGTCCTTTATTAAGGAGACTACACAGCAGGATTAATTTAAGGCAGAGTATTAAGATCTTCAAGCAGGTTTTTCAAGGAACTTCTACTGCATCTTAATCACAGCATGAAACCCAGTGAGGAACATGTTTTTTTTTTTGTTTTGTTTAATAAGGCATTTTGTTTTCTGCAAAGAATCACGTGTGATATTATATCCCCATTCTCACATAATTCTAGGAATCTTCTTTGAGAGTCCAAGCTCTCACCCAAAACTCCAGCTTTAAAGATTTCTTCTTCCCTTCAAGCTCTCACCCAAAACTCCAGCTTTAAAGATTTCTTCTTCCCTTCAGAGGAATAGAGAGGAGGGAATCTCTCAAGAGAGGGTTTCCATCTTTGTTCTTATCCCTTTAAGAGCTAGCTGTAAGCAACAGTCTTCACTAGTCACTTGGTCAAACACCTCATGGAAAAAAGTGTGAGGGGAAGAGTGCATTATTAGGCAGATTGTAAAGACACTCTGCAGGTGTATACCCTGAGTGTTTCCCTAAAGAAAACAGTAGACACTTTATAACCTCTTGGAGAACTCCTGGAGAGTGGAAGAGGTAGGTCCATCTTCTAGAGCAAGAGATCTGATTCACATGCTCCCTGCTGCTGGGGCTGCTCGAGTGAGTGGGAACTTACTGGGAGCATTAATTGCTGCCTGGTAGCCATGGGAAAACCTCTTCCCAGAGATTATGGGGTCTCTAGAGAAACTTTCCTATTCCTGCAGATTCGAAAGCCAGCAGGAATCTCATGCCTAGGGGATATGGTAGATTTGTTCAAACCTATTGCAAGGAGAATAGTACAACACACATCTACACTTCCTGTCACATACCACTCATTCTGGCATGGTCTCAGTGAAGGGAACTTCACTGTCTCAGTGTAAGTGGGGGAATGGTCCCACTATTGTGGGGAACTCTCCTGGATTCTATACTACCCTGGTGAAATGGACCAGCAAAAGGATCTGAGTCCCTGCTCCTACATTTTAGGAGGCCTCCCTGATCCTGAGGGCTCCCCTTCCACTCTCCTGAGTAGCGGAGTCCTCAAAATCCCAACAAGTCTAGGCCCAGGTTTTCTGGGGCTGAATCCCCAACCTTGTAGTCACTTGGGGCAAGGGCTAGGGTGTCCCCACTCCGGCGTGTTCTCTTCACACTGCATGCTTTCTTGACCCAGTGATCATTTCATACAGTTCTAAGCAAATACAATTTATTAAACAGCAACTGATTAAAAATAAAAGAATAAAGAAAAAACTAAAAAGGTGAAATGAGAACACACAGTCCTGCTCTGTAGCATGGGGACATCACAAACAGCAGTTTTCAGAGTGTAAGGACAATTCACAGTCTGTTCCTTATACGGCCCAGGGCTCTCTCTCAGGCTCTGGCTGTGCTATGGGGGGGGGGGGGGGGGGGCGGCTGCAGGTTGGACATGCTTGCTCTGGCAGTGACCAGACGACTTTAGGCTCTAAGTGGCAGGACCCCTTGCCCAGTTGGCGTTACAATCCCTCTCCAAGTCTGGCCTGCAGGGCCTCTTGGCTGGTGGTGTCTCCCTGCCCAGAACCTCTTTCCCCCCCCACTTCACTGGTCCCAGCTGCTCAACACACCCAGCTGCAGACTGTACTGCTTTGCCAGCCTCCAGCTCCTTGTGTTGCTTCTCTAACCCCTTTGGCTTTCAGGTCACTGCAGGTCTGCTTCTCACCACAGGGTCTGCACTCCTTGGGCTCCATGTGTCTGGCTCTGACACTGCAGGTCTACTTCTTAGCACAGGGTCTGTGCTCTGTGGGCTATATGGGCCTCTGGCTCTGACACTGCAGGTCTGTCTCTCAACCCAGCTTGTTCTTCTTAGTGCCCTCTCCTTTTCTCAGCGAGATCCAGAAAATCCCAGCTCACACAGAGGATGGGACCTGGCCTCCTAATTTCCTCATTGACCGGTTGGACAGGCCAATCAGGCTGAACTGGAGTGTTGGCCTCTTTCCATTGTCCCTGGGGTCTGTCATCTCATGGCCCTGATTTCTCACAGACTCTTCCCTTTTTGGTACTGGCCTATTTGAAATCATGGGAAGGTGGGCGGGCAAAGCCCGCCCACGTTTTTTGGTACTGGGAGCTGGCCAACCAAAAGACTCCCACTGAGTTTTGGTAATGGGCTAACAGTCCCCTTATATCAGCACTGAATCTGAATGGAGCCAGTTCTACTTCTGTCTGCCATTTCTGAGGGGAATAGGATGAAAGCTTTCAAGAGGGCAAACAATATTTTTTAAAATTTAGCCATTTTTTGAGTACGAAAAAAATTGAAGCCACGGAATAAACTAGTTTAAAAATATTTTAGAGGTCCTCTGCAAGCTCTGCTCCAGGGAGATCCGGGATTTGTGCATGGCCTGCTTGGAGGCAGAAAATTTTGGAGAGGGCTTCCTGTGGGGCCCTGTCTCAGAGCAAAGTTTGGGTACGCCTCTGGTTGCCAGGTACAGGAATGCCTGATTGTGAAGACTGACATGTAGTGGGCTCAGAATGACATCACTGATAGCTCCTAGCTTAAAACCTCACCATCCAAAAAATAACTTCCCCTACAAGGAAACTAACACACAAAAGCAAAATACTCCCCTGCTCCCCCAAAAAAACCATTCACCACCAATCAAAAAAAAAGTCAGTTTTTACTTTCCAAGAAGAGGAGACCCAGGGTATGTCTACACTGCAGTCCTCTTTCAAGAAAGGAATGCAAATGAAGCTGAGCAAAATTGCAAATGAAGTGTGGGAAATTCAAATCCCCGCTTCATTTGCATAATCGCATCCAGGCACTATTTCAAAATACCCTAATTAAAAAAACGCTTTCTAGGTGAGGTTATTTCGAAAGAGAACCCTTCTTTCGAAATTACCCTTAGTCCTTATAAAATGAGGTTTAAGGTTAATTTCGAAAGAAGGGTTTTCTTTCTAAATATCCTCACCTAGACAGCGTTTTTTTCAAAATAGGGTATTTTGAAATAGCGCCCGGACGTGATTATGTAAATGAAGCATGAGAAATTCAAATCCCCGCTTCATTTGCAATTTAATTCCTCTGCATTTGCATTCCTCTCTTGAAAAAGGAATGCAGTGTAGACATGCCCCCAGAGTCTCCATGAAGTTCATGAAGAACTTTGCTAGTTTTACACAGTAGAGGCTCTAATACTACGCTGACAGGAAGCAGCATTGGTATATACATAAACACACAGTATGTATAGTGTAAATATTCACTGCTTCTATCATGAAAGGTGAGGTGACCTTGCCAACAAGAGCTTAGCAGTACACACTAACCCTAAACTTGTCAGGAGTGACTGTCCTCTGAGGTAGCTGATTAAGCTTTGCTCAGTATGGAAAAATGTTTTATGAGGATCTCTGATGTTTTCATAAGCTTGTAACATGTAGGTATAATAAGCTTGCTACAGTACTCTAAAAATATAAGATTTCAGAATCAGGATACAAATCATTGTAGTTAAAGTTTTAAAAATATTGTAAAGGTTGTATTGTTTGTTTATACAGTGGGTTTCACTCACAGCTATGGTATCTTCTTGTGGCTGGATCTGGGGATTCTCTCATCCTTGGTTTGGCACCCTCTTCCATTGGTCATTCAGTTGCTGCAGTGGTCTTCTCTTCCATACTTCACAGCGGTTCAGCCCGCTGACTAGGTCTCCATCTAATCTTTCCCTTTGGGTTATCTGTGTGTCTCCAGACTCTGTATTATGCAGTCCTCCACACCAATTCCCAGCCTATGCCACTTCCTCACTCAGTGGCAGGAAAACCTGAGCTCTCCTGCTACTCCAGGTTCCAGCCCAGAAAATCCTACTCTCAGCAGTCAAAACAGACACATTCAAGCTTTACTGCTCTTTCCCTGGATTTCTTCCTGCTCTGCCTTCCAACAGCCCTCTTCCCTGCAGCTTCCCTGACTAAACTCTTTCCAGCAAGGACAAGCCCCCAAGTTTTCCTTGCGCCCACAGCAGCCTTCTTCTTTCTCTCCAACACACCCACTTAATTTTCTAGTTTTATAAAAGCCCAGCCTTTTCCTGCCCAGCTGGGCTTCATCCTCAATTAGAGCTTGTCAGTCAAGTCTGACTTTCCTCCAGGTGCAACCTGTAAGGTTAATTGGCCCCATTTCAGCTACCTTAACTGCCACAGAGCAGGTGTGGGGAGAGTACCCCATCAAGACTGCAGTGCTCAGGCCCAAAGCTGTTTTTGGTCACTTAGGTCATTTTGCTCTTGCTCTAGTTCACCCATCAAGAGCAGCAGTTTGCCCTTATCTTTCCACTTTTTTTTTTTGCTCTGATATTCTAGGTCTTGTACAGCTATTTGTAAGACCTTCTTTATAGCTACCATGTTCTCTTGTAGCCCCTTTCCTTGCTCTGCAGACTCTTTTAGCATCCTCTCTGAGGGTCAGGTTTCCAACTGTATGCTGGCTAGTCTCTGTGTTTAGTCCTGTCTCCTTCAGATTTGTCTTTGTAAGAACCTTTCTTCCCTTCAGTTCCTTCTGTCATCACCACTTTCTGCCACTATACTGCTATATCTGAGCTGAGGATGCAGTCCACCAGCTTCTTTCAGGCCCTAAATCAGAACCCTGCACTTCTCTTGGCCACATTTCTGTGAGGGTAATATGCCTCCCTGCATGTCATAGTTCCACACAGAACAAACAGGCACACCTCTTTCCAGCTCTCTCAACAGAGGCTTCTTATCCATATACAGACAGGGTTGCACTTTTTTGGAGTGTCTCAACTGACATAAAGCTTCCTTGGCTGGATTGTCAACCTCAGAACCTTTTTCTTTTCCCAGCCTCTGAGATCTGTGCTAATATCCCCCTGCAATAGCTTATATAAATAGTGCTGTTCTCCTAGCCTCATCAGATAAAACTCTACTTCCCACAGAGAAAGTAAGGCCAGGATTCCCTTCCATTGCTTTTCAGTCCCCTTAAGTGGGACAGTGACCTTGACTTTTGCAAAGCAGACTTCCACACATGGCTCCATTATCTCTTTTCCTGCAGTTTTTCCACTGCAGCCTCTCTCACTCGCTTGTACCAGGATAAACATCATGCCTTTATTCTAAACCAGACTAACAAAGTTCACTCGCTGCTTGGTTTGACACCCTTCCATCAGTCATTCTATGGCTGCAGTGGTCTTTTGATTTGTAATTTGTGGCTTAGCCCTCTAGCTAGGTTACTAGATAGTAAGGATGTTAAAATGCGACTATCTGGCTTATTGTATAGTGGATACAATTTATATCCGCTATACGATGAGTCGATAAGCACCACTGTGCAGAGCCGCAGCGGGAGTAGCTCCAAGAGCCACTTCAGCCAGAAATTAGCAGTTCTGTTCATGCAGGCTCCAGAGCCACCTGCGCTGTGGCTCTGCATTTTAAATGTAGTAAGAACCGCTAGGTTCTTACTATATTTAAATTGCAGAGGTACAGTGATCAGAGTTTGTCAGGACTGCTCGGTCCCAGCTTGCGCTAAGTCCAGCAGCCTCTGTTCCCAGCGAACAGCCCTGTCTGCCGCAAACGGGCTGCTACACGACAGGTGCTGTTCTGTGAGCATCCCCTGCCTGCAGCCAGCCCTGACCACCATGAACAGGGGCAGCACAGTGGCAACAGCCCATCCGTGGGAGAGGCTCAACTCCTCACTAGGACCCCTGTGGACAGGACAGCAGTGTCCTCTATTCCCCTCTGCTGCCTCTGATAGAGACGGGGGGGGGGGGGGAGTGGCACCCCTCAGATGGTTAACAGCTACAGAGCAGGTGTGGTTGAGAGTACCCCATCAACCAGCTCCTGCCCCCCCACCTGTTGCCTCTCAGAGGAAACGAGGGGGAGGAGGAAGCACCGCAGAGAGCACGGGGCGAGCAGGGACTCTTGTACATTTCAAAAGCCGAAGTGCCCATAGTGGGAATGGCACAAGCGGGGACTGAAACAGTGCTGCCGCTCATGCTGTTTCCCTGGTGTGCCTCTGCCTCTCCTGCCACTGACAGCTTCCCTTTCTGCCTCTCTCTGATAGAGGCAGCAAAGGGGGGGGGGGGGCACGAGACTAGTCAAGTCGCTACTCAACTATCCAATAAGTATTTGCTTATTGGATAGTCAACTAGTCGCTAACATCCCTACTATTAGTCTTCCCTTTCCTGGACCAACTCCTAACACTGACAGACCTTCATACCTCTTCCCCCTGATTGGTTTGGAAACCTAGGTGTGGCCTATATGGTTAATTAGCCCATTCCAAACCACCCTCATACAGAGTTGGTATGAGGATGAATACCTCATCACAGGTCACAAGTTGGCACGGTTAAATGGTACATATGCTCCCATCAGTTAGATGATTGTTAGTAGGGATGTGAACGACAAGTCAACACACTTGTCTACTAGTCACTTCCTCCCTTTGTTGCCACTATCTGAAAGAGGCAGGAAGGGAAGGGGGGAGGACAGGGTGCTTCAAAGCGGCAGCACTGCATGGAGCCCGGGGCCAGACTCTGGGCTGAATGCAGCGCTGCCGCTTTGAAATGCCACGTGGATCCTGATGCCGGGCTCCCCACGGCGTTTCAAAGCAGCCTGATTTTCAGAGCATTAGAGTCCCCCCCACTGGCCCCATGCTCCCTGCAGCGCTTTTGCTTTAAGTGTAACAACAGCCCAGGGGCCACTGCTACACTTCAAAGGCAGGGACGCCCTTATCAACTTGCAAATTGTATCGACTATTCGATTAGCCTATTAATCTAAATTTAACATCCCTAATTGTTAAGTTTGAGCTTAAGGGTAAACAAAGGATATCACATCAGTTATCTCCTTTGTAAAAGTGCTTTGAGATCTACTGATGAAAGGTATTATTTTGCCCATTAATTTTCAGTAACTTTCCATCTTCAGGCTTGAAGTCTGTACAATGGTCTCTAAGTTTATGCAAGTGGCTCTAAACCCTCATACAGGAACCCTTACAGAGAAATAAATATATATGGTTTCTTCAATCACTTTCTAGAAGAGATGCAGGTTAATGTTTGGTGAGTCACTACATCCCTGTTATATATTCTCTGATTTTATTCAATATTTAACTTTCATGCTAGAAATTTATCTGTATGTTACCAATGGGAAACTTTAACACGAGTTATTAGTATACATTGGTTGAAAATATAACAGCATGAACATAAACCTTATAGAGAACAGAGGGAAAAGCCCCTTCCTACTGCAACAAAACCCCTTCAGTCACATTAAGAATCTTATCCATACTGAATAAAAATATGGACTTGCAGACCTTGGGTTCCTAGGCTATATCTACCTACATCATGATGGGGACTAGTTAAAACTGCCTCCCATTATTGCTTTATAAATAAAATGTTGAGAAATATTGATTTGCTGTAGCAACAAATAACAGGAATTTACCTGCATTTCACAATAGGAATAACTGTGTAAGAGTATACAAGTAGCTTTATACATGTATAATTATATAATTAAAAAAGGTGATCTAATTCTGTTATATCCATATTGTAGTGCCCTGGGATTTGAGTATTTGTTAGAAACACAAATATCATGTTCCACTTACACAAAGAACTCTTGTGTCTGGTCAGAATTTAAAAGTTCAAAATGTAGACAGGTTATCTGTCACCATGCTTTTAATTTTACAGGCAGGTCTTCCTTTGAGCTGTGGTATCCTATATGTTTTTTTATTTTTTGAATGTGCAAGTGTGATTGTTTCTTCACAATTTCAATTTCTGTATCTCTACAGAGATTGTATTTGGTTTATATATAAAAAGACAGCTTCTGAGTTAGCTAGATAAAGCACCACTGATTTCTCTGCTTTATTGGATTCCATATGGTAAACATGGGGAAAGTATATTTTTACATTGATATATATATATATATATATATATATGCTTTCTTCTGTCTACTGCTTAATGCTTAATCAATTTCTTATGTTTAAAATTAATGAATTTGGCAGTGAAATGTCTGGCTTTCTCTCTGTCAGATGAGGTGGGACAATTGACAGTTTATTTGCTTGTTCATTAGTTGCCATGTCAGAAAAATCTTCTAGGTTAAATGTGTTTAAACAATAGATTCAGAAGGAAAGCAGTAATGTCTACAGTTCCCAGTTCCTCAGGGAATCCCAAAAAGTGTACATTAAAAATGTGGTGATGACTTTCACAAAATCTACTTCATCAATTAGAGATTGTAGTCCTGACTCTCCACTGCCTTTCTACATTTATTCAAAGTGTGCGTACAATATTAGTAGGTCAGAAATCCAACATTTCACAGCAGGACAAATGAATATTCAACCTGACAGGTAGTAAAGAATGAGGCCTTGGTGAACTAAAGAATGTCATGTCTCCTTTCAAGAAAATCACCCATGCTTTTGCTGGCTTTCAACTGAGCCACTACGATCCTGATAATGAGCAATCCCAACATTATCTATAGCATGGCAATATCTATAATTAAGTTATAAGGTGGCATGGTTTTAACAAGTATTACCAGAATCTAATTTCAGAAATAAGTAAAGCTCAATCTCTTTTCAACAGTACAGCAGTCTCCTTAAGAATGGAGGAAATGCAGGACAGTTAAAAACAGGGAATTGAGCCTCTGCTTCAGGTGTTTCTTACCGAGGTTTGTTCATGATTAGCCTGCTCTTGGTTCATTTTAACAAAACTGAATCTATTCTCCTGGGGGAAATCATGAAAACACTATGTTATTGTATCTGGGTAGAAGCAAAGCAGCCTTGTAATAGATCTAAGAAGCACTTGCAATGGAGCTTTCTGCCAGGAACTATATGGTGACACACTCCAATGTTCCTGAATGTATTTAGAATTTATTGGAAAAACCACAATGGTATTAATGACATGATAGCACCTTAAGGTTACGCAGACCTGCTTAACGTCTTCAAGACAGTACTTTCCCTCTGGTTTTGTAAAGCACCAGGACTCTACAAATAATAAACAGTCTCTGGAAGTGTCTCTTACAATGCTGTAATTATAACTTTTTCCATTCTGATTTCTAATAGAAGAGCCTCAAACACTCCCACAGACATAAGAGCTGCTATGATAATATAACTTATCAACAGCGACTTCTCTTGTGCACATTTTAAAGTAAAGGTTCTAACCTGAAAAATCCATGGAATTAAGATTTGCTGTTGCTGTTCTATACCTAAAAATTATGATATACCAGGGTGTGTCAGCACAGTAGATATAAAAGTTCACACCCACATTTAAGCGAGGAGGTGAATTCCTTCCTTTTTTGTTTAAATTCATCTATAAACTATGATCCACAACCAAAATTTTAGTAAAAAACTTTATTTAGATGGTCTTAAACCAACCATTAATATTTTCCAGTAATATTTTCAACACACAATTTAATAAAATTGCTAATTTTTCATACCCTTTCCCTCCTATGTTCTCATTCTCCATATACATTTCCCAGATGCACCACTACCACAATTTCCCATTGGGAATACTCTCCATGCTGTTGCAACCATGTTCCATATATATTTCTTTGATCAACAGCCTTCTCAAAGATGAAGTAAATTTCTTCTGTGACATGCTGCCTCCACAAATCTCAGCATTAGAAGTTTTTTTTGTTTAATTCCAGTCTTCCATGGAATAAGCAATCCACCTTCAACATGAGAACTCACCAACAGTCATTAACTATTGAGAAGTCTCACTAGATTCTCTAGACATTTTAAGTGATAGGCTTTTAGTTGGTTTCCTTCTGGCTGTGAAAGAGCTGAAGTGGAGAAAAACAAGACTTCAGAGTTTTTCCATTACATTTCAATATTCCACAATACTAGGACTTCAAAGGTTACATAAAACCTATAGATGCAAGAGCCTAATCCACATATTATATAATCTGCATAACAAACTGGCAATTGCATTCCCTTTAAATATTTAACAGCAATATCCTGTACTGGCATTTCATGTTGCTATGTCTTTGTTTCTACAAAAATATATTAACAAAACATTTACTAATATAGTCCTATGGATATATAAAGTGATGTGAAGCAGAATGATTTTGCCTGGCAAAAAAAGGCATTCCAGTTCCAATTCTTTTACCCTACTAAATGAATAAGCTTGAACTGCACAAATAGAATTTCAATAAAATTTCAATACATTCATTATAAGTAACTTAAATTTATTTCCAAACACAGGATGGTTGTTAGATATGCTGGTAAAAATCCATCAAGCCAAGGCTAGCCTACTCCAAAATAATACAAAAATCATCTCAATTTAGAAGCCATTTGCTGGCCACTGTCTTATAAACAAATATGATAATTTAATGCCAAACCTCAAGCAAAATATGTGTGTGTGTGTGTTTAAGAGTATGAACAGATTGATTGAACTTATTAGGAGTGCTTGGATGCTTGAAGATAAGTATGTACAAAAGTTTTGTAGGAGCAGTGCTGCAATGAGAATGAGCAGAAAAAACAATCCCACATGTAAACTACTGTAACTATAACCCCTCTCCACTGTCTTAGTAAGAGAAATGTCCATTCAGAGATGCTTTATATCTTTTTTGGACTGTTTGCAAGTACAGTTATCCATTATGTAAAAATCATCCAAATTATAGCTAACGACAATTTCTTAATACAGTCAACATGCTACAGTAAAACCCATGTTATCTGGCATGCCTGGGAATTAGCTAGTGTGCCCCCCCACCCCCCTGGCAGACCAGGCTTTTCTCGCCGCTGGTCAGTTTCAGCAGCGGCTGAATCAGGATGCCTGGGGTAGAGCAGCTGGGGGCTGCCAGGTTGGTCCCACAGCGCCGAGGTGCGGCGCTGCAGGGACCTACCTGGCAGCGCCCCAGCTGCTCTGTCCCAGGCGTCCAGATTCAGCCGCTGTTGAAACTGATCAGCGGCTGATTCCAAGAAGCCCGGGGCAGAGCAGCTCTGCCTCGGCTTCCTGTAGTCAGCCGCTGGTCAGTTTCAGCAGCAGCTGACTTGGGAACACCTGGGGCAGAGCAGCTGAGGTGCTGCTGGGTTGGTCCAGTAGCGCCGAGGAGCGGCGCTGCGGGACCAACCCAGCAACACCCCAGCTGCTCTGCCCCAGGCATCCCCAAGAGCAGCTGTGGTGCTGCTGGGTTGGTCCCGCCGCGCCAAGGGTCAGCGCTACCAGACCAACCCAGCAGCACTCCAGCTGCTCTGCCCCAGGCGTGTCCGATTCAGCCGCTGCTGGTCAGTTTCAACAGCGGCTGAATCTGGACGCCTGGGACAGAGCAGCTGGGGCGCTGCCGGGGTTGGTTCCCGCAGCGCCGCACCTCGGCGCTGCGGGGACCAACCAGGTAGCACCCCAGCTGCTCTACCCCAGGTGTCCCCAAGTCAGCTGCTGCTGAAACTGATCAGCGGCTGATTCCAGGAAGCCTGGGGCAAAGCAGATCTGCCTCGGGCTTCCTGTAGTCAGCCGCTAGTCAGTTTCAGCAGTGGCTGAATCAGGGACACCTGGGGTACAATATGTACCAGTTCTGACTTACATACAAATTCAACTTAAGAACAAACCTACAGTCCCTATCTTGTACGTAACCCGGGGACTGCCTGTATTTTAAAAAAAGAAAACACCATCCAAAGTCAAAGTGAAAACCAGCCAATTTACAGCATAAATGTAAATTATGGCATAGTATTCTGGTCTCCCTAGTGCAGCTGAATTCAGCAAAGTTAAGTAGGGTCAGTTCTAACTGGGCAGTGCTTCTTATCACCAAAATACAAGGTTTTAGACTTTAGAGAGTCTGAGTCATCAACATTATTTTGCTGCCAGTACAATCAAATGTATATCTCAGACTAATCCTTAGCAATTACCTCCTCACAAATCTTATTTACAATTTGTCACCAGAAGGTGGGTTTTTGGGGGGGGGGGAGGGGGGAAGATGCGGAACAGCAAAGCACATGTGGATTTAAAAGGATCAATCAAGCAGAACATAAAATTTTAGAAAATCACAACACAACAAAATGTTTCCTTTTTCATGTGCTGCAGAGCAATACAGTATATTAATGATCTTTTTTTACAGAAAAATTACAGACTTGACTGTTGCTTCTTTGAAATGGAAATTACATTCACCAATAACTTACTGTTCTTCACTAAAGAGTAAGTCTCATCTACTCTTCTCTTTATTGATGGATTCTTCAGAGTCACTTTTGCCTGTAGCACAAATAAGGAATAATCCAGTAACTACATTTATTCCCTCATGCTGATGCCCTGAAAATCAGGCTATGACTTCAACCCACAGCTATTTTTCGGCTGTAAGCCAACAGAATACAGCAGTCAAGGATTTAACAGTTCAGCCTGTGATTATACCATCATATACACTGCATTTGTGAAAAAATAAAACAGGAGAGCAATGAACTGCAGCAATAATGGAACCCATTTCCCAAGATATGGCTTGGTGTGCCAGGACATACTGCTTTGAATATTAAGCTGGCAAGCAAAAGTAAATGACATTCTTGCAAACTTCATGGTAAAAGGTACAGTACAAAAAGGAATATATTTGTGAGTTCTAAAGTAATAAAAATCTCATACTGCCATCAGCATCTCTCAGAAGTTACATGATAAGTAACATAAGTGTTCTTGTAAATTAAGCTGATGTGAAAAATAGTATGACTCTTCTTTGTATATCTCTTTATAAAGTGATTTTATTTTAATTAAAAAATATCAAAGGATCTGAGTCGTAAAGTGAATAGGTTTTTTATTTATTTTATAAAGGCCCCAAATCCACAACTTGCTGTGGAGGTGGAGCTTCATTCTCTTCAGTGGGATCTGCCCAGGTATGATGTGTCTGTCTATAAGACAAACAAGTTGCTGGATGGAGGCCTAATTATACAGAGGATACATTTTAAAGGACATCTACCTTGTAGATCAACATTGTAGCAAAACTATTATAAGGATATAACTATTATAACTGCAGATTAAGTGATTTGATTTTTTTTTAATTGAAAGTATTTTTCAAGTACTAACCTTCTGATAATTGTGAAGCAAAGACCAAAGTGCAGATGCTCCTATTCTTTGAGCAGTAAGGTTCTCACTTTCTAAACAGGCAGACAGCACTGCAATAGCTTTATCTAATGAGGAAAACAAAACCATACACTAAGACTAGCGAAGCATTTAAGAGTCCCACCTATGAAATGTTCTTATTCTGGCAGTTTGTCTCTATTTTCATCATAAATATTGCTATGGCACAGTTTATATGATCATATAATTTAGTATGAACAAGTATCTAGCATACTTATAAGCACTATAAAATAATGTTAATAACTATAAACTGCAAAATAAAGTAGATTACACTAAAAGATTAAGCTATAAAAGAATGTACATTTTAAATTATAGCCACTACAATGTTCATAGCTGACTGTTACACATAAATACTGAACTACATAAGAGATACTATCTATTAAGTTGTTTTTAGAATACCTGATAGGTATATATGCAGTATAAATAATAGCAGCACACTGGTGTAGAATTAAGACAATCTGCCAATTTTTTACAGTGGTTACCACCTGCTTAATACCCTCCTGTTACTTTTTTTTTTTTTGGCCTTAACCGTCTAAAATTCTCTCCTCTGCAAAGTTTACCTCTGAGTTTTAGTGGAATAAAAGCTATCTAGTCTGCTTGTTCAACACATCTGATGGCTCCCTCCACGATAAAAATGCACTATGGCATTCAGTAATGATTATTTATCAAAGATACTCATTAAATAAAGATCTAGAAAAAATTGAGAACCACTTCAGTTGAGAGCTACCGGGAACTTCATTAGGGAAGAGTAGAGTATCCTGTCTAAGTAGTCTTGGCCTCTACACACAACCAAAGAGTTCATGCAATTCATGCAATACTCATAACTATAGTACATGAATAGATCACAGAAGTGGCATGACTTGACATAAGAGGCACAGATTGCTTTGACTGGTGGTTGGGAATAGGGACTATGCATAGTCAAATTTTGTTCGTTTGAAAAATAGCATTCATAACTATTTCTAAACCAGATTATTTAAAAGCTATGTGTTTGATGCACAGGGCTCCTCCCCATTCTCTTTTTAAAAGGCATGGTCTCCCATTTAACTGTCTAGTTAAAATCTTCCCATTCAAGTTATATTATTGTCATTTAAAAATAGCAAGATCTCAGAATAAAGGAAGGTTACTTACTGGATAGAAATTAAAGTTCTTTCTGCTATGTGGTCTTTATGAGCATTCACTATGGATGCACATGTGCTCTATGCACCTGAGATTAAGGATGTTAAGTACTGACTAATCGAATAGTCAATGCCTCCCTAGAGCTGTTGCTACACTTCAAATGCGAAAGCACTGCGTGGAGCCCAGAGTCAGCTAGGGACTCCTCTGCAGATCCTGGACTCCGTGTGGTGCTGCCTCTTTGAAACACTGCAAGAAACCTAACACTGGGCTCCCTGCAGCATTTCAAAGCAGCAGCGCCGCATGGAGCCTGAGATCTGCGGGGGAGTCCCCACCTGATCCTGGGCTCCACATGGCGGTGCCACTTTGAAATGCCAAGTAGCTGGCCCCGGGCTACACATGGCATTTCAGAGCAGCAGCACCGTGTCTGGGACCAGGGTTTTGGGCCCAGGCTTCCAGCAGCATGGCCACTTTGAAGTACCTCCTCTTCTTTCCCTTCTTACCCTCCGCTGCCTCTGTCTAGTCAACTATCAAATAAGCATTTGTTTATCCGATAGCTGACTAGTCCTTCACATTCCTTCCTGAGATTAGAAATTATTCAAGAGCAATGTCTGTTGGTCCACACCTTTTGCCATTCAACTTCTACGCTTTCAAATGAGGGAATAAGGAATGGTGCAGACAGTCTCCCTCTTTCCAGTTCCTGCTTTGACAAAAGCAGAGGGAAAGGAGGATGGATTTTTAATACCTACAAGGACTCCAGTGACCATAAGTTAACTGTCTCAACTGGTGCCTATGTAGGCATATATACAGTATTAATACTACCAGCACAATGGTGTAGAATTAAGGCAATCTGACAGTTTTCACGGTAAGGTAAATTCCAAGATGAGCTTACTTTCCAAGATCGCTGAACCAAAGGAAGCATCTTCAGCAAAGGACTGAATCAGAGCATAGAGTCTGATCAGTGCGAGTGTGGAGTCTCCAGATGCCATTCTACATATCTCCAAGAGAGGCTAGGGCTCTGATAGAATGAGCCCTCAGACTGAGGAGGAAGGACTTCAGCAAGCTGATAGCACAAATAGATCCATTCACTGGAAATCCATCTCGAGGCCCTTTGAGAAATATTGCCTCTCCCTTCATTGCTCAGCAAGGCAGATGAAGGATTTATGGTCCCAGGAACATCGAGCACATGTGCACCCAGAATGAATATCCTAAGGACTAGCACTCAAAGAACAACCTATAAAAATAATGCTTAGTTTCTCATGTATTTGCTATACTCTTATTTTCTGTAGCATATTTTTCCAGTTTATGTTTATAATTGCCCAACATTGTTAGAAAATTGAGCACTTTACTAAATAAAAAATGCTATTGTCTGTCAGTACACCAAATGTTAATAAAACACAGTAGTACAAAAACTGGATGAGAGCTTAGCTATCATTTGGATATCTACCATTAGCAAGTATCTTGGGCTTGTTTGTTGAATTAAAGCAGATGTTGTGCAGAATAAGAAGGGCTATATGGTGACTACTCTTGTGTTTGTATTTGCTCATCTCCACGAGCTGGTCTAAACCACCATTTAACTTCATGATCATCTGCTGTCCATCTTCTCCAAAGGAAATATTCAATAGCAGCTTTAGCCAAAGGCTAGCCAGTATACTAAGGCTTTTATTTCCTCCTTTCGGCAATGAAAGAGACAAAAAGTTCTGTAAGAAGTTACTCTGTCAGAAGAAAGAAAATGTACAGTGTTATTTCATAACTAAGTAATATACCTTCCAGATGGCCAGTGTATTATCTCCATGTTCCACATTTCCATCATTAGTTTCCTTCTCCCACATTATTCCCATTTTTTTTTAACAATATTTTGTGATAGCCAAAAAAGGTGCTTCAAAAGTAAGTGCTTCTTGTAGTGACAATAATTACTGATGCTTTCTTGGTGCTGTGTCAAATGAAACAGTTTTAATTACACTGTCCTATTCTTGGATTGTTGGCTTACATGACCCTCTCGATCCGAAAATGCAAAAATAAAAACAATATGAACATTTTAATTACATTTCAAGAAATGTGGTGAAAGAACAAGAACTAATTGGACATAACAGGAAAGTGCATCATCTACTCTAATGTTCTAGAAACAAAGGGTAACAAAGATCTTTCCCTCTCCTCTCACACCCTGTAACCATCCTTTGTCAACCAATTTTTCTGTGAAGCGCAGTGAAAACTCCATCCTCCTGAACACAGCTTCTTGGAAACGCCCCAGAGTATCTTTTATTTGCTTGCCATCAGGATACTCCTCTTCCACTTCAGGGAGCTCTAGAGCAGATGGAAACTTTAGTGTATCACTGCATGGGACAGAGGGTCTTGCGTGTTGGTCTGTACCATAAGGAAGGTCTATAGCTGAGTGTATCACTCCATTCAGATCTGAAGTAGGGATGTAATAGTATAGTCGATTAACCAATAAGCAAAAGCTTATAGGTTAATGCTATAGACTACAAGCATTCCCCCACCCCCACTTGCCAGTAAATTTTTTAGCAGGCTGGCCAGCAGTCTGGCTCAGTCCTGACTTGAAATGGGTCCGGGACCTATCCCTGCTGTGGCTCTGCATTTAAAGTGTATTCCTGCTAAGTTCTGGCTTGCACTGGGTTTGGGAGCTCCAACCCACCCTAGATAGGGGCTGCTGCCACCCTGCGCTGCTGTCTCTTTATCAGAGGCAGCAGCACAGGGCAACAGGCAGCCAGTCTGCGAGGGGAGCATACATAAGGAAGTGTCCCTAACACAAAAAGAATTCTCTTTACTCTGTAAGGGATTGAATTTCTGCTCCACCTCAGAACCTGATACCATATATTAACACGTGGAAATAGAAGAATTGTTTCACTGACTCTATCTCAAAGAATTTTTTCACAACAAAGATGATATTCACAACAATCACATTCCCTCTGTTACAAGAAAAAAAATATTCTGACTGGACCCATCATATTTTGCAACAGCAATCTTACTGAAGGACTATCAAGACTCATTAATCACCCTCAGAGCAATCACCAACACAAAAGGACAGTGTCCTCCAGAAACTGCAAAATTAACAAGCTTCCTCAGAACACCGTGCCTACCATCATGGATGTCACTTTTCTATTCATCAACATCCCTCATAATTCTGCTGGACATTAAAAATCAGGAACTTAACACAAAAAATTAGTTTTATGGCTCATAATAGCTGTTTAGACATACACTACTGTCTACAAAGCCTTCTTTGCTGTAGGTCTGCAGAGGTGTTAAGGGCTCACTTCATTTTAACTATCTGTCCCACCTTGTATTATCTGTGGCCCTCTAGTTACTTTCTTCAGACCTGAGGAAGAGCAGATCTGTGACCCTAAAAGGCTTGTCACCTTCATCAACAGAAGCTGAGCCAATGACCTTATCCTCTCTCTTTCTCTATCATTTACATATCTCCCATTTCCTTTTCAATAGTGAATTTAAATTTCAGTTAACTGAAAACTTAAAATTTGTCTTAATTTTTCTAACAAGTGTATTAAAATACAACATGCATCAAATTATTACTATAAATCTATATGATGCTATTGCATAATTAGTAACATGGTTTATGTAAAATAATGCTTCTTTATGGTTGCAACAGCTGAGCTTCCAACCTCTCCCATTTTCAGCAATAGAATGGAACTCCCTGAAGAGGTTTCCCCCACCTCTGCAATAAGGCTTAATGGAACTTTGGTCAGTGCAAAGGGTAGCGCCAATGTACTTTGAAAAAGAGCCTGTCCAGCTATAAGGATCAGTAGTGTGTCACTCATATCTGTTGCTCTCTTTATAATAAAATTCACATCAGATGCAAAGCAGAACCAACTATGCTTCATGGACTGAGCACTAGATCGGGGTGGGGAACCTAAGGCCCAGGGTCCAGATGCATGGATCCAGCCCCCCAGGGCCAAGGGCTCCTCCTCCCGCAACATTGGAGAGCCCGTGCTGGCACTCCAGCTCCTGCTGCTCCCCACCCAACTGATTTTTCTGTGGGTTAGTGGCCCCCAACCCAAAAAAAGGTTCCCCATCCCTGCATTAGATGATCATGTGGCACTCTTCCTTGTGTCCAGCTGCTTTTACAAATCCCTAGATCTTTACTAAAGAGAAGAGCAAAGCAAAAGAATCTGGAAACAAGGAAGAAACAACTACATAAAAGGGAGAAAGGGGGCAAATGCTAACAGCGGGCGTGGACAATAATTTTTGACTGGGGGCCACTTCAGAAGGGGCCAGGATACTTCCATGTTTCCCCAACCACAGACCCTGATTGGCCTCCCCCCTTTCCCGATAGAACCGCCAGCTGTCCTGAACCGGTTCTGAACTCCTTAGGGCAGAAGATTGGCCTGGGGGCAGGGGTAGTGGCAGGGCCTCCACGGGCCGGATCAACTTGCTTGGTGGGCTGGATCCGACCCATGGAGGGCCTTTCGCCACAAGCAGGAGAGAAATCAGTACAGAGGAGACAGACATGTGGTTAGGAAAAAGGGACCAAGTAGAAATTAATGTGCACGGGAATGTGGAGGGGAAGGGGAGAAGACGAAAAAACAGAACAGAAAGGAGGGAGAGGAAAAAAGTGTATCGTTAAAAGTAACAGTTGTCAAATAGGACAAAACACAACAAATTAAGGAGATCTAAAACTACATAAATGTGTTTCTATTATACCTCTTCCTGCAGCTTCCTTGGGGATATTAAATAACTGTGAATGATGAGAATATGGTGTGGAGAAAGGCAGATGATGTGGTCTGACACACACAGTAAGGTGCATCACAATTTTGGAAAAGTTTGAGAACTTCTGAATTACACTACTTTTGAAAATAACTCAGGGTACTAAGGCTGTAAAATCCTGTTTAATTGGCTAACTGATTAAACATATTGTTTAACCGGTTAACTAATTTAAGGGGAAGGTGTGAGCAGGAGTAGGGCGCTCCAGAGCTGTATCTCCCCCGCCACCGGCAGGGCTGCTGAAGCCTGCCCAGAACCCCCCTGCCTGCAGTAGGCCAGAGTGCCCTGCAGGCAAGGGCTGCTTCAGCGTCCTGGCTGGAGCAGCCCATGCCTGTATGGAGCGAGGGCCCACCACAGGTAAGGCTGTGCTGCTTCAGCCCCTGTCCATGGCAGGCCTCTCACAGGGCTGAAGTAGCTATCTGCCTGCTCCAGTCCTGCTGGTTAACTAGTTAAATCTTCACATCCATACACAGCATGTGTGTGTCATAGTTTTATGACAGCCATTTATTATCATTTCCCTACCCTGCCCTCTTAATTAGGTCATGTTGAGGGTAGGGCCAGATTCTGCAAATATTTATAAATATATCCCATTCACATCTTTGGGATTTCTCATGTGCACAAAGTAATTCAGCTCTGTAAGTGTTTTCTGGATTGGGCATTGAGTATATGCTCTTGAGAGTCAGGAACTTGTCTTGTCTTAGTTTTGTGATGCACCTTGCAGCTGACTAGGTACTGAAAAAGTAAATATAGAAACAAGTAATAAATAATGTTACCTCCTTACCTTTTGAATAACTCCCTTACAGTCATGACAAATAGCAAGATTGGAAAGAAGAGTAAAGACCATATGCTGAATTGCGCTGCTCTCTGTCAGTGTGTGGGAAGCTAACTTGATAATGCTGTGTATTAGTGAGTTGCTGGCCGTGCTTCTCTGTGCAGTCTGAAATGGAGACAGTCCACTGCTCACCCAGCAAAGTGAACCACAGCCTTAAAGAATGAAACATTGTTATGATTAACATTTACAGAAGACATCCTCACTATTCCAAAATTAAGAAGTTACCAACAGATGGATGGGAGGAGTTTATATAAACTGTATATACAATATCTATAGAAAGACAGTATAATCAAGACAATAGAGAAAGTGGGATGGAAATCAGGAGACTCAGGTTTTAATTTCAGATCTGCTGCTAACCTGTTATATGACTGAGCAAGGCACTTTACCTCTGTCTCTCTATTTAGATAGTAAGTTTACTAGGCAAGTCCTGTTTTTTTGCTATGTATTTATAAAAGTCACACTCCAATGGAAATCTTGTATTATTTGGGACATCTAGA
This sequence comes from Pelodiscus sinensis, assembly GCF_052426305.1. Taxonomy (NCBI): domain Eukaryota; kingdom Metazoa; phylum Chordata; order Testudines; family Trionychidae; genus Pelodiscus; species Pelodiscus sinensis. The sequence goes on from NC_143053.1 coordinate 94,917,794, forward strand.
TGTTATTGTAATAGGCAGGGCTCGACAAATTAGGCAATCTACTCGCCCGTGGCGAGTAGACTTTAACCTGGCGGGGCTGTGCAGTGCAGTCAGCGCATGCGCAGTGCGTGCTTCCACGCGGCTGGCAAGCAGGGCTCGCCGCCTCTTGGCGAGCCTTGGTAGTAGGAAATCCAAAGAGCCATATTTTTGGGTATGTCAAAGAAATTAAATCTTCTCCAATTTCCTCAGCTGTGAATATATGAAAAATAGGGCTGTAAATTGATGTGTGTTAATGCCTGCGATTAATGTAGGGCAGGATTAATGAGTTAATTTTTTTAAATGCATTAATCGCAGGAGTTAATGCAGCGCTGCCCCTTTGAAGCGCCAGCCTGGCACTTCAAAGAGGCAGCACATTAGGTGCTTGGAATCAATTGGAGTCCCCAGCTGACCCTTTGAAGTACCAGAGTCGCACTTGGAAGGGGCAGCGCAACAAAAAGCCAGGGATCAGCTGGGCACTCCAGCTGATCCGAGGCTCCATGTTTCATGTCCCCTTTGAAGTGCTGCCCCGGTACCTCAAAGGGGCAGTGTATTAGGAGTCTGAGATCAACTGGAGCGTCCAGCTGATCCCCGGCTCCACGTTGGGCTGCCCCTTTGAAGTGTTGCTCCAGCACTTCGAAGGGGCAGCACTGCACGGAGCCCGGGGTCAGCTGGGGACTTCAGGTGATCACAGGCTCCTAATGCATTGCCCCTTTGAAGTTGGGACGACGTTTCCAAGGAATAGCGCAATGTGGAGCTGGGCATCAGCTGGGCACCCCAGCTGATCCCGGGCTCCCGTGGTGCTGCTCCTTGGAAATGCCGGGATGGCCTTTACAAGGGGCAGCGCTGCACAGAGCCAGGATCTCTCTCTATAAAAAAGGGATCTTGCTCTCTCTCTAAAAAAAAGTTTATCGTGCCAGGCAACAAAATGACATCACCACAGTCTCATGAAAAAGAAGTCAGAGAGAGGGGTGTTAGTGAGCATGGAGCACAGCCTGCTAGTTTTAATTAAATAATATTCTGATTTTCTGGTGAGCTGTATTTAGAAGTTCTATTGCAAATCACTGGAAGAAACATCATCTTCCAAAAACATATTGTTTTGCAAAATTTGATAAACAGCAGCAACCAAAAGCCTTATCTTAAAAAAAATTACTCAACATTTGGAAAAAATATTTCTGACTATATGGTTACATTTGGTTGATTTTGTGTGGAATAGTAACTCTCCAGCAATCAAGTTAACACTTACAGCTATGTTTATTTAGGGAAAAATAGCACTATTTTTGCTAGTCAGTGAGGTTTTAAATTTTCAGTTATTTATATTAAAACTTTAAGGTAATGGCTATTAAATAAATATCATCACACTCAGAACTCAATGTCATTATTCCACTTTCCACAATAGCATGAGGCAAGGTCTTATAACTTCAAAAAGAAAAGCAAGGTATAAAATTAATTTTGAAGTTAGTGATTTCTGGATTATAAGATCCACTACATATTTGAGAGAGTTTTTACATCTGTCTGTGTGTCCATCAATCCATGAATCCATTTGTTCAAGAACTCCTTTATACAGTAAGAGTTGGACCACCAAATCTGGTATGTAGCTTCTTCTTATCGTAACTTAAAGCAAGGTAAGGATTTGGTTATGCCAAAACAATCATGTGCCTGGAATTCAATTGTTTCCCATAAAATGGAAAGGGAAGGGTCTGGAAGAAGGGACAGTTATAAAGTAGAATGACCTAGGGGGGGCAGCAAGCTGCTGTGCTAAGAGAGATCTGAGGTTGTTCTCTCTCCCCGGGGCTGACAGCATACTGAATCCCTCATCCCCAATCCTATCCCAGAACAATGATTTAAATGAAAAGAAACAAAACTTATTTAAGAACCTGAACAACATTGGGTACATTTTCTAGTTTAATATAATTGCAATGTGTGAAATACAAGGTATTTTTATTATATTATCTGGCAAAACGAGGCCAGTTTAAGTGGTCATTTTATTTTTCTGAAATACAAAGATTGACCTCAATACAAAAAACTATTGTGCATGGCATTCCAACAACGTATACAGACCTACTTGCATGGAACAATTTGCAGAAATGAGCTCTTAGTTCTGCAAAGCTATAGCTGACAGAACTTCATAAAAAAAAAATCAGGATTTTTTTCACAGGAACTACATCTAAGGTAATGTGCACAGTTTCTGCTCAGTAAAAATTAGCAGACCTGCCCTGATTGTTTACAGTTGTTCCTCTATTTTCTTCCACACTTCCCCCCCATTATTTTTTGCATTACAGATACACCCACACTCCTACCTTACACTTATTTCAAATTTATATTGCAGTAGCAGCCAGCAGGCACATACACAACTGAGTTAGACCCTCAATATATAGTAGATAGTAATAGGAAAAAATATAGTACTCCTAGCTTTTACTTATAGACAAGCATCAACAAACGTTGCTACACTTCTAGAACACTAACGGAAGTGGTTTAATGAACTCGTAAGCTGAGTGGGTTGGCTCAGCTAGTAGCTAGCCTGAATAGTAAGAAAGAACACGATCAACAGAAACCACATCCCCTTGCAAGCAAAGCAAAACAAAAAGTAACTTCCTTCTAACCTAGATTCAAACATTTTAAGGTCAGAAGGAACCATTACATCATCCAGTCTGGCCTCTTACCTATCAGAGACGAGTAAATTTCACCCTCATTGCCTCTGTACTGATATCAATAATGTGTTTGGCTAATACATAAACTTCCAGAAAGCATCCAGTCTTGATCTGAAGTTGTTGTCAGGAGGATCAACCACTTCTTTTGATAATTTGTTCTACTAGATAGTCACATTACTATTAAAAATGTATGTCTTGTTTATAAGAATTCTAAAAATTTGTCTGCTTTCAGCATGATTATTATGAGTCTCTCTTCTAGATTCCACACTATGATCAAGTCACCTGTCTTCTTGTTGACAAATCAAACAGATTGAGCTCTTTAAATCTCTGACAGTAAGGCATTTTCTTGAGCCCTCAAATAACTGTTGTGGCTCTTTTGCAGCCTTTAGTTTTTCAACGTTCTTTTAAAATATGGCTAATAAACACACACACGATTACCAGAATTTTCACCAACATAGTTAACTCCTCAAAGTTCACTTAAATTTGTTAATACTGTCTGTGTTTTTGGCAGATTCAGGACTTATGCTGCAAGTTGTAGTGTGTGAGCAGACTGCTGCAGCAAAGGAGATCCATAGTTAAATCTTGTTTTACTATTATCTGCCACATAATTCCTGAAGATGGTATTTCCACAGAATATATTACCATGTAGTGGGTTTATAGGGATTTCAGTAGCATTGAGTCTTAACTAAACTTTAATATCTATTTAATATAGGCTCTTTGAAAATACCACCTTCCCCCCTTCCCCAAAAGACTTGAAGAGAGACTTTCAGATTTAAAATATATGCTCCTCTGTTTAAATTGTTTCAACATATTATATCAAAACTTGAGTCTTTTACCTGTGGGATAGTTTGCAGTGTAGACACAAAGCAAATGAAGAGCTATTTGCATTAAGGAGTCATCCATTAAAAACCATGGCCACAGAGAGTGGAGGACAGGGACAAGATGAGCCTTAAGTGCAGCCATCTAAAAGCAAGGGATGAGGAGGAATGCACAGAACAATAATTAATATAGTTTTAAAGTATTTTGTGCAATACTGAAAGCAAACCAAGGCAATTAAAGAATGTTAATATACAACAGAATTCTTTAAAAATTATTTTTACTTCAAAGGATCATTTAATGTACTTTAGACTTCAGAGTTAAAATTGACTTGGCTACTTTTAATTAACTTGGCAGTAACTTGTATTTCAGCTCTGAAGCAGAAGGGAAGAGGGTAGTAGAGCACCCATAGGGACACACATCTCTAATCACCTTAGTTACTGCAAGTTTGAGTAATCTTCTTTGAGTGATGGCTCCACTATAAGAGATCATAAAGCAGCCTTCCTAGTTGGAAGGCTATGGCTTTGGAGTAGCATTTAATGCAGATAATAGGACTGTGGGTCCTCATAGGGCATCTGATGCTGCATCGATTTTAATTGTGTAATGACAGCTAAAAATGTCTGTGGAGACCTACGCGGGCACTTTACAAATGTCTGTAACTGGGACATTGTTCAGAAAGGCAATGCGAGTGGATAGAGAGTGGGTTCAATGTGCTAGAGTTCCAGGAGCAGGTTGCTGATTCTACAGTTGGTAAGAAAGGTGTCTATATTGAGAGATTCACTTGGAAAGCCATTGTTTGGATATGGCCATTGCTTTTTGAACTTCTAGCCGTTAAAAGAAGTGCTGCAATTATCTGAAAGATTTAGTTCTGCCCAGATAAAAAGCTAACATCCAAGGTGCGCAACACTGCCTTCTGATGATTGTTATGTGGTGTTGGGAAGAAGCAGAGAAGGTGAATAGGTTGATTTAAATAGAAGAACAGAATCCTGGGTAAGAATTTTGTATGCGGAAATAACGTGACCGTGTCTTTATCCCAAAGGTAGAGCTGATAGTGACAAGAAAGCTGTTGTCATAGATCGATGAATACTAGCAGGCTGTGCCCTGTGCTCACTTCGCTCGCCCATCCCTCTCTCTCTGGCCACTTTTGTGGCCAGAGAGCATGATGACATCATTCTGTCGCCCGGAAGGAAAATCTTTTTTTTATATATAGAGAGCGCTAAGGGAATGCAGCCATTAGCTCGAATGGTAGTCTGGTGAGACAATGCAAGACAAAGCTATGATATCACCCAAGCTGGGGTGATATCTTGTGAAGTTAAAGGTTTTGCAATCTCAGGAATGGCCAATAGATGGAGTACAGGTTTTACATAGCACCAAAGGCCTCCTTGGAGACAAAGGTTGTATTAGTACTGAGGGCTTGCTCTCTGCCAATAAAATGGTCGGTGCCATTGCACCAGAAGTTGATTTGGTTGGGGCAGTCAGTACATTTTTGAAGGCCTACCACCACATTCCTTAATGGTATCAGTTGACAGTTTAGCAAAGTGTGAAAGCTGCGTGAGAGAAAAGTGTCCAGACCAGGGTCAGAGGTTGGTCTCAAGGATCTCTCCCTAAGTCTCAATTGGATATCTTGGTGCTTTGGGGACCTAGCATTCAAGATGTGCCAATGAGGGCACTTTGATGTGACATGTCTTTTCCCAAGGCAGTTGATACACTAGAAGCTACTACTCCATAGGGTCTGACTACAACCATTTCACCTGGGGAACTCCTGATGGAACTTGAACTGAGGGGAGAGGGATAACTCAGTGGTTTGAGCATTGGCCTGCTAAACCCAGGGTTGTGAGTTCAGCCCTTGATGGGGCCATTTACAGATCTGAGGCAAATCTGTCAGGTATGGTACTTGGTCCTGCTGTTAGGGCAGAGGACTGCACTCTATGACCTCTCAAAGACCCTTCCAGTTCTATGAGATGGTGTATCTCCATATATTTTATTATTATTATTATAACTGCTGTCACTCTACCAGGAGTTCCTGCAACACAATGGCTAAAAGCAGCAGAGGGTGCGTCACCAAGTGTGAAGATTTCAGGCCTGTAATAAATTAACTCTGATTATAACCTCAGAAGCAGGATCTATATATTTTTAGTTTGGCATCCCATTCCATGTCTGTTGGTAGAGGTTTGTTTTATAGGCTAGGCACTGAACTTTCAATGTCAGACTTAAAATGTCTGATGTACGCATGCAATGTTCTCTGCAAGAGGAAACAATGAAATTAAAGTAATTTCTGGCTACTGATATTAAGATGAGGTCTACGCAACCTGAACAATATTTCAAATTGAACAAGTGCATAACCTTTATTCTTAGATCTCAAACTAGCTGTATGTAGTAATATTATAATACAAAAAGTACGGCTACTTACTTTGCACTTTTCATTTTGAAAGAGGAAGTTTCTTAGGAGCTGAAGAACAACCCTTAGTTCCCTGATAAGATTATCCCCCTGTGTAGACAAAAAAGTTTCAAGAGTGTCTATGAAATTAGAATCCCCTGCTCGCTATGCTCACCAACCCTCCTGTCTGTGGGGGTAGGCAGGCCCGGCTCTCTCCCCGACCACCAGTCATGCCAGCCCCAGCCTCTCCTCCCATCCCGCCCGGCTTCTCGCCCCACCCCCAGCTGCTGCGGTCATGCCATCCTGGCTCTCTCCCCCGGCCTCCGGGGGGAGGAGAGGAGGGAAGGGGAACTGCTCCAAGGACTTGATAGACCCCATGTTCTCCCCCCCAGTTCACCAGGGAGGGCTGGGATGCAGCCACAGCCCAGACTCCTTCTCCCTTCCCCCTGCCCTCCCACCCCCCGCCTACCACTGCACCTGCCCAGGCCCTTTCCTCCTCCCCTAGCTGCGCCAGCCTGAGCTCCTTCTCTCCTCCGCCACCCTGCTGTGGCCCAACCTTAACCCCCCACTCCCGTTCGAGGGTACATCAGGTCCAGCTCTCCTCCCAGCCACTGAAAGAGGAGGGGGCATGCTCCGAAGCCTCACATGCCTCATGCTCTCCTATCAACCACTGGGGGCGGGGAGTGGGGAGGAAGGAACTGCTCCAAGGCCTTGCACGCCCCATGCTCTCCTCCTGGCTGCCAAGCGCAGGGAAGGAGAGAGGTGTGGTGTGGCAACCAGCACTAGGGAAAGGGGAAGGAGGAGCTGTGGGATGCCAGAGTAACATGATGACATCAATCTGTTGTCCCACAGGAAAAGCTTTTTATTTGGTATAGTAAGATATGCAGTATGTTTGTCTTAATGGCAGTATTATAACACACAGGTACTCTATTCATGGCACAAGACCTTTACGTGTAGGATGCTAACATACTAACCATCTCTGAAAAGTACTATTTCAGTAAGCTCATCAATTATTTCTGTTCTATCATGCAAAAATGAACAGATATACAATATGCTTCCTCTCTATAAAATAATACGTATAGGCTGTGTCTACACTGGGCCACTTATTCCGGAAAATCGGCCGCTTTTCCGGAATAAGCTGCGAGCTGTCTACACTGGCCCTTGAATTTCTGGAAAAGCAACGATGCTCTACTGTACAAAATCAGCCGCTATTGCGGAAAAACTATTCTGCTCCCGCTCTGGCATAAGTCCTTATTCCGGAACAGTGTTCCGGAAAAGGGCCAGTGTAGACAGCCCCGTAGTCTTTTCCGGAAAAAAGCCCTGATCACGAAAATGGCGATCGGGGCTCTTTTCCGGAAAAGCGCATCTACATTGGCCACAGACGCTTTTCCGGAAAAAGGGCTTTTCCGGAAAAGCAGCCTGCCAATGTAGACGCTCCTTTTCCAGAAAAACTGAAAATGGAATAGTATTCCGTTTTAAGCATTTCCGGAAATTCATGCCAGTGTAGACACAGCCATAGTGTTTGTTTTTAAATCTTTATGTATGGACTCTCAGTAATGGAGTCAAAGACCTCTCAAGGATGCAATACGAGAGAGCAAGAGGAGAAGATGAAATAGAAATAAGCAAATCATCTTTAAAAGTGACCTTCACAACAAGTTTCTTTCCTTTTTAAAGAATACAGATAACATGCAATCAAAAATTGGCATAAGAGCTTATATATACACTGTAAGCTATTTAAATAGTAAACCCTAACTGCATTCCTCTTTTCAAAAAACAAAAAAAACCCCAAAACCCTATCACTAAAAACTAACAGTATAGAAATCATTGGGATATTAGAAAGCAGCATACATACAAATAGGATATTCATCCGTACTATTTACAATATTGTAGATCAATTTTTTTTAGAATCATGTTAAAACCCTCTTCTTCATAATTCCCTTCCTAAAAGAGTGAAAAGCCAAGGAGATAAAATTAGCTGGACCAATGATTAGAAGAGAGACCCTATTTGAATTGTTTTTTTTATTACACAAAGGTTTAATTATTCAATTAACACACAATAAATGAGACAATACTCTAACCAAATACTCTCTCACTTCTGAGAAAAAATATCAAACAATATATGAAAAAAACCTTCTGCAGTAGATATGATTTTGTTCATGTTCCTTGTAGATTTTAGAGTTACCTTTTTTTTCTGTACTGTTTTTCCAGGCCTCAGGGATTCTAGGTTCAGTTGTGCATGAATGTGCTTCATCTGTTCCATGCAGCTGTCTATAAGGTCAGCTGAAAAACAAAATTCATACAATTCAAGGGAAGGGGAGGGGCACTGGAAGAAAGGGTGATGCTGAGAGAGGGGAGGAACAATGGGGGCAAAAGGAACAGGAGAGGGGAGGAGTGGGTGCCGAGAAAAGAGGGGTTGAAAGGAGGGGTGACTAAGAGGAAGGCAGGGGATAGAGCAAGTAATGTGTGAGGGCACAGCAGGGCATGAGCGGAATTGGGGCAGTGGGTGGTGAGGGGATGGGCACCTTGGAGAAAGAGGACAAAGAAAGCAGGGGCAGTCAGGGAAGGGGGAGGTAACAGGAAGGTGCAGGTGCTAGGGGATTGTGGGGGTGAAGCAGAAGGGCAGACACATGGAGGAGAGGGACGGGCACCGGAGGACAGAGGAGAGAGACAGTGGGTACAGGGAGGTGTTAGGAGAGGGATAGCTACAGATGATCAGAGTGGGGCTGGAGGAGTGGACACGGGGAAAAGAAGGGCTGGTGCAGGGGAGAGGGGCAGGTCCCCAAAAGGGCTGAGGGGAGTGAGAAGGGCAGGAGCCAGGACAGCAGAGGAGGGTGAGGGGTAGGGGGCAGCAGACACAGGGAAGCAGATGGGGCAAGGGAGAAGGTAGGAGACATGGCAGCAGAGGGAAAAGGGTGAGGTTTATAAGATATTTATTAATAACTTGGGTGCCACACATCTGAACAAGTGCGCATGAACTCAATACTGGTGCACAAGACAAAATTCACTCGATTCATGGGAGGAAAATCTTACAGGGAACACTTTCCCCAGCCTCTCCCCCTGACTTCATGCAATGCAAATTGGGTTAATGCAATTGCACGGTATTTGCATGGGAGAAGTCCTCTGGGGGCCAAACCCATTCCTACTGGTAGGAGGATGGTGGGAGGAGCTCTTAGAAGTGTCACATGCCACCCTTTACTTCTGGTCATGGTCCATCTTGGCTCTGGGAGTACTACCTCCAGGGGTGGGACTTCTTGTGGCAGGGAGCATGGCTAACATGTCCCTAATTTTAGTTGAGAAAATATGGTCACCCTCGCCATGCTCTCTCTCGCTAAGACAGGGAACACTATCCTGCTCTATTGCCTCACCCTCCCTTGCTCTGCAGAGATGCGGTATATGCAGAGAGAGGAAGAGAGTATGTGTGAGCCTGAGAGAGAGAGAGAGAGAGAGAGAGAGCGCTGAAATCTTAGAAATAGTGCACTGCCTCTTAGGACAGACACTGGTTTGAGTCACTCACCATCCATGCTTCAGACTGGAGCAGCTCTGTTGTATTTATCTCTCTACCTGACTGTCTCTACAAGATGTGGTACAGGGATGGGGGACACTCCCTCTTCCTTCCTCCCCTAAGTCCGCACAGCTCTGCACAGCTAGCATGAGTGGACTTGAGGTGGAAGGGAAGGGCAGCTGAACACACACTGCTGGCTCTAAGTATGCATGCTCTGTTAATCAACTTGGTGGGCCAAATGGAAATGCTGGGCATGCGGAATCTGGCCCATGGGCTGTATTTTGCTCACCTGTGATATAGAATGTGCTAACATCCAAGATGGAGGTTGAATGCTGGTAGCACTAATGTGCAACCATAGATTCACCTTTATAATCTCTGGGATAGCATCTGCCCAGAGAACATAACATCTCCCCAGGGAGCATCCCAAATCTGAGGCTGTGATCCTTTAGATTTGCCTGCAATGGAAACAGTCTAGGGGTATGTCTACACTACAGCGCTAAATTCGAACTCACTTAGTTCGAATTAGCTAATTCGAACTAACGGATCCAGACTAAAAAACTAGTTCGAATTAGCGTTTTGCTAATTCGAACTAGCATGTCCACATTAAGTGGACCCTGAACCGGGCTTAAGGATGGCCGGAAGCAGTGCCGGCAGGGCATCAGATGAGGACTTAGAGCGTGGAGATGCTGTCTCAGGCTAGCCGAGGGCTGTGCTTAAAGGGACCCGACCCCCACCCTGGACAGACAGTTCTCAGGGGTGCCCCGCTTGCAAAGCAGTCCTGGCTTGGAGTGCCCTGAGTGCCCACAGTGGGCACATCACAGCACTCGGCCATCAGACCGGCTGCACTTGCCGCAGGCTGCCATCTGGGGAGAGGGGGCAATTGGGGGGCTGCAGGAGAGCTTCCACCCCCAGAAGCCCGCAGAGCCAGTCCAGTCCTCCCCATCGGGGGCTCGTACCCCATTCCTCCCTCACCTCCTTCCACTTACCCTTCCCTAGCCCCCCTTCCTGATGTACAAAATAAAGAAAATGTGTGGTCAAAAATAGAATCTCTCTTTATTGAACAAAACTCGGGGAGACTGGGAAAAGGAGGTGGGAGAGGGGAAGAGAGAGGGTAGAAGAGGGGAGGGCAACTAAAATGATCGGAGGTTTGGAAGAGGTCCCATATGAGAGGCTAAAGAGACTGGGACTTTTCAGTTTAGAAAAGAGGAGACTTAGGGGGGATAGGATAGAAATCTATAAAAGCATGAGTGGGGTGGAGAGGGTGCATACAGAAAAGTTCTTCATTAGTTCCCATAATAGAAGGACTAGAGGACACCAAAGGAAAGGAATGGGTAGCAGGGCTTCAAACTAGTAACAGAAAGTTGTTCTTCACAAAGCAAAGAGTCAACCTGTGGAACTCCTTGCTGCAGGAGGCTGTGAAGGCTAGAACTAGAACAGAGTTTAAAGGGAAGTGAGATCAAGTCATGGAGGTTGGGTCCATGGAGTGGTATTAGCCAGGGGTAGGAGTGGTGTCCCTGCCCAAAGTTTGTGGAAGGCTGGAGAGGGATGGCACGAGACAAATGGCTTGGTCACTGTCTTCGGTCCATCCCCTCCAGGGTCCCTAGGGTTGGCCGCTGTCGACAGACAGGCTACTGGGCTAGATGGACTTTTGGTCTGACCCAGTACGGCCATTGTAAGCTCAGGGCTCAGGGTCGGGGGTCTCAGTGGACCACCTTGATTTTCATGCACACCTGCCCCTGGGTGGCCAGGCTGGCAGCTCTCCTGCCCTAGACGGCCACTTTCCTGTGCCTAGTGTGGAGGTCGTGGACGAGGTCCACGATGTCCGCTCTAGACCAGGCAGGTGCCCGCCTCTTGCGGTCCCGGGCAAACTCCCGGGAGCCGCCAGCCTGGTCCCGGGAAGAGGGGGAGGGCTGGGGGGCATCGGGTGGCTGGCTCGAGCTGTGCCAGGTGCAGGATCTGCTAGCTGGGTGCGGGCAGGCTTGCACCTGGCACGGGCAGCGTAGCCAGCCCGTGCCCCTTTAAGGGGTCCGTGGCCAGGAGGGGTGCAATAGAGTTTCCCTGGTGTTGGCCAGAGTGGCCACCAGGGAAAGCTGGGGAGGGCTAGCCTCCCACTAGTTCGAATTAAGGGGCTACACACCCCTTAATTCGAACTAGTAAGTTCGAAGTAGGCTTAGTCCTCGTAGAATGAGGTTTACCTAGTTCGAACTAAGCGCTCCGCTAGTTCGAATTAAGTTTGAACTAGCGGAGCGCTAGTGTAGCGCCTATCAAAGTTAATTTGAACTAACGGACGTTAGTTCGAATTAACTTTGTAGTGCAGACATACCCTAGGAGACAAGCAACATAGTTTTGTTCTATCCAGATATAAGGCCAAACTCTGTGAGACAGCTAAGGTAAGAAAAGACACCTCCTGTTGAAAACTCTGAGGTTCCGGGAGGGGAAGCAATAAATGAATAGACTGATTAAGATGAAACTTGGATAAGACTTGGGAATTTAAGAAATACATAATTTAGGGATGTAAAGAAACCTTGTCTTTGAAGAATACCATGAAAGGGGGATCTGTCATTAAGGCCCCAATTTCTCCATTTCTTCAGGCTGATGTATGGCAATCAAAAAGGTCATTTTTATAGAGTGGCTTCTCAAAAGCAATATTAAAAATAGATTTATTTTTAGACTAAAGACCAAAAAAAATTATTGACAAACATTTGACTTAAGTATTTTAAGTATATTGTCGTACATGTGCTTTCAGCTTACCTTCCAAAGCACATTTCTGAGCACTTTTACTGACAGCCAACAGAGACAGTAAGGCACCTGAAACAACTCGTTTCAGTGCATTGTTAGAGGATTTTCCTTCATAATTCTGCAAATAATGAAAAAATTTTAATACACAGGAAAAGTAAAACATATACTGGAAAAATGTTCATATTTAGGCCTGTAACAATGATGTATCAATTCTTATTCTGATTATGCAAAATTAGAACAGTTCAAAATTCAAAATTTCCCACAAACCAGAGATTATGAAAATTTTGTTTCAGAAACACTAAAACATGTTTCCAAAACAAAATGTTTTATAGCATCTCATCAGTTACCTTGACATGATTCTTGTTAGTTGCACTGATGCCCACAACTGAATAGAAGTGAAACTGACCTGTCAGGGTTTCCAGCATCCTTGCTGAAGGTCAAGGCTCTAGGCATGAGGGAACCTAAGCTAGGGCTCCCAGGCTCCCATTTCCACGGCAGGGAGCTTAAAGACTCTGAGAGGCCCAGCTAGAGCTGGGGTTGCTAGGCTCTTAGTGCCATCACAGACACCTGGAAATATTGAGTACCCCCATTATTTTAAGGCTACTACCGCAGTATCAGGAAGCCTGGAAGCCCGAGGACCCTGACCCCATGGCAGTTGGCATGATGGAAAACGTACCAGAAATGTGACTAAAATTAATGAAATTTGTGCTGCTTTCACTAAACATTTCAGATTCAGCCCCTCCGCCCCATGGACATGAATATACATAACTCAAAGGTGCTTTGAGCAAATCATTTCATGTAACCTATCAATCTTTATGGCATGATCCGCCAGTTCTGTTTATCTTAGTTTGATGTGTGTATCATTCTTGTGTGTAAAATTAGACATATGGAGTAGGGAATACTTTATGATTTTAAAATGTGTGAATGCAAGTCATCAAGGGAGGCCTCGGTTTCTGGGAAGTCATATGCAAATAGCCTTCTGTCCATAAGGCTTAGCAGTGGTTTGTAGGGAGTGGCCAGGTGATTCTCCATACAACAACAGAATTCTTTAAAAGGATAGGACGATAAGAGTCTTTTGTCTGGGTTGCACCTAAAGAAAGGAGCTGAAGACCCCAGGGTGGTGGAGATAGCCCTAGTTTGGAGGGGCTCCTGGAAAAGAGATTTTAGGGTGAGTTTGAAAAGTTTTTACTGAGCTTTCAATGTAGAATTAGCCAAGTATTTTGTTTCTTTTGATTTGTAACCTACTTTGCTATGCTCATTCGCACTTACTACCACTTAAATCCTATTGTTTGTACTTAATTATTTATAAAAAGTGATTTTATTATTACCTAGGGGAGCAATCAGTGTGCACATTCTCCCTTTCATTGTTAAAGGTGGCTTACCTAATTCTTTTGGATTTTGATTCCATTGGGGGAGTGGTATCCCAGGAAGCTGGGTCCTAAACTGTTCTCTCCTCAGAGCTGAAAAGGTTCAGTGTCTGTACTGCTTCTCAGTGGGGACAGGGATCTCAGCTTGGGGCGATCAATGGAACTGGCCCAGCAGGACCGGGTGGTGAGGAGCCCCAGAGAGTGGGAAGACTAGTGGCAGTGGTCGAGACAGCACCCTGGGAGGCACCCGGGGTCTTCTGAGACTGCAGCCCATCACACAGCCAATCAGCATTGTCTGATCAAACAATTTTCCAACCAGCTCTACTCTCAAGTAAACTTCTGTGCACCAGATATTTCCTTGCCCATACTCATATTTATAGATGATTCAGAAATATCTCCAAGATGTTGCATCACTTTCTCAACTGAAATTAATTTCTTTTTTCTAATCACATTTCTCCTTTATTTGCTTTTCTGTCACTCTTGATGAACTCCAGTATCATCTCTATCCATCAGGCTCACAATCTTGGACTTCTGTGAGACTCATCAGACCTTCCCACAGTGGTCAATGCTAGGTGCCCCCAGAAGGAATGAACAGAACAGGTAATCAAGTGATCCCTCTCCTGTTGCCCATTCCTAGCATCTGACAAACAGAGACCAGGGACACCATCACTGCCCGTCCTGGCTAGTAGGCAGTGGTGGGCTTATCCTCCATGAATTTATCTAGCTCTTTTTTGAACCCCGTTAAAGTCCTGGTCTTCACAACATTCTCTGGCAAGGAGTTTCACAGGCTGACTGCTTTGCATGAAATACTTTCTTTTGTTTGTTTTAAACCTCTACCTATTAATTTAATTTGTGATGCCTGCTACTTATGTTATGGGAACACTTTCTCTACACCAGACATGATTTTATAGATCTCTATCATATCCCTCCTTAGTCTCCTCACCTGCCTTTACTCAGGACTGTTTCACTAGCTTCCAACTGTAAACCACTAGGTCAAGGAATTTTAAGATGAAAAGTCAGTCTTTTTAATTTCTCTTCATATAACAGCCATTCCAAACCCCTAATCCTTTTTGTTGCCCTTTTCTGAACTTTTTCCAGTGCTAAGATATCTTTTTTGAGATGAGGTGACCACATCTGTATGCAATATTCAAGATGTGGGTGTATCATGGATTTCTACAGTGGCAATAAGATATTCTCTGTCTTAATTGCTATCCCTTTTTTAACGATTCCTAACATTATTTGCTTTTTGACAGTTACTGCACATTGAATGGATGTTTTCAGAGAACTATTCACAAGGACTCTTGTCTGAGAGAACTCAAGGTTCAGACCAGTTTAGTTTAACTTCTGTGCCAGGTAAGATAATGGAGCAAGTAATTAAGGAAATCATCTGTAAACACTTGGAAGGTGGCAAGGTGATAGGGAATAGCTAGAATGGATTTGTAAAGAACAATTATGTCAAACCAATCTGATAGCTTTCTTTGATAGGATAACGAGTCTTGTGGACAAGGGAGAAACGGTGGATGTGGTATACCTAGACTTTATTAAGGCGTTTGATATGGTCTCACATGATATTCTTATCAATAAACTACGCAAATACAACATAGATGGGGCTAATATAAGGTGCGTGCATAACTGGCTGGATACTCAGAGATTAGTTATTAATGGAACCGCAATCCTGCTGGAACTCTGCTGGGGTCTGTTTTGGGACTGGCTCTGTTCAATATCTTCATCAACGTTTTAGATATTGGCATAGAAAGTACGCTTATTAAGTTTACAGATGATACCAAGCTGGGAGGTGTTGTGACTGCTCTGAGGATAGGGTCATAATTTAAAATGATCTGGACACATTGGAAAAATGGTCTGAGGTAAACAGGATGAAGTTTAATAAAGACAAATGCAAAATGCTCCACTTAGGAAGGAACAATCAGTTTCACACATACAGAATGGGAAGCTACTGTCTAGGAAGGAGTATGGCAGAAAGGGATCTAGGAGTTATAGTGGACCACAAGGTGAATATGAGTCAGCAATGTGATGCTGTTACAAAAGAAGCAAACATGATTCTGGGATGCATTAACAGGTGTGTTGTGAGCAAGACACGAGAAATCATTCTTCCGCTCTACTCTGCGCTGGTTAGGACTCAGTTGGAGTATTGTGTCCAGTGTTGGGCACCGCATTTCAAGAAAGATGTGGAGAAATTGGAGAGGGTACAGAGAAGAGCAACAAGAATGATTAAAGGTCTAGAGAACATGACCTATGAGGGAAGGCTGAAGGAATTGGGTTTGTTTAGTTTAGAAAAGAGAAGATTGAGGGGGGACATGATAGCAGTTTTCAGGTATCTAAAAGGGTGTCATAAGGAGGAGGGAGAAAACTTGTTCATCTTGGCCTCTGAGGATAGAACAGGAAGCAATGGGCTTAAAATGCAGCAAGGGAGGTTTAGGTTAGACATTAGTAAAAAGTTCCTAACTGTCAGGATAGTCAAACACTGGAATAAATTGCCCAGGGAGGTTGTGGAATCTCCATCTCTGGAGATGTTGTAGAGTAGGTTAGATAAATGTCTATCAAGGATGATCTAGACAGTATTTGGTCCTGCCATGAGGGCAGGGGACTGGACTCGATGCCCTCTTGAGGTTCCTTCCAGTCCTAGTTTTCTATTACTACAACATTGCATGGTTACTGCAGAGACTATATATTTGGTGGAGGTGCTTGAAGCATCCATTGCTGCTTGTAAGACTGTCACCAGCTTCCCTATGATGTCCTTAAGAACCTTTCAGACAGTACTTTTGTTAGCCCATTGTGGGGTCCTGAGCAGGATATTTCTGGGCCCTCTCACAAGCACATATTAATGATTAATAGGTTGCCCTCTTGAGCTGCTTGGGCCCTAAGCTATTGTTTACTCTGCATATAGTAGTGCCAGCTATCCTTTTAGTGGTCATAGGGGAGCTTTGAGAGACAGGTATTCACCCTGTCCCATGTGAGAAAGTCACACGTGTCCCAGCAAGTCCCTGTTTGACACAATGTATATGCAGTGAATCTGAGGAGTACATCTTGCTTTCAAAGAGACTGAGTCATTTGTAGTCCTTGTCCTTAGGCATACTTTTGCTCATTCTCAATTTCTCCTTCCCAGCCAATATAACTAAGAAGCCTGAGAAGAGGTGAGTGGAAGTAGCAGACCTTTTGAGGGTTTATTTAGTACCTCTTGATTCATTTCACCATTGATGGTATAGTGGCTGGTATGCGCCACAAGTGTTTGGCTGGATCAAGCAGTCCTTCATTAGTGGGGAGAGTAATCCGGATGGACCAGAAACTGACAGTCTACCAACTTGTTGGACTTCTCTGAAATATTCAGTGTCTGATTCTACAGTCTCACAAAGGCGCATCTGAAATGCATTAGAATTGTTAGGTGCCAAGCACAAACCTCTTTATCCAGCAATGAAGAGAGATCCTTTGGAGGCAACATAGGAAGTGATATTACTCTGTTCCTGGATGTGGCTCCACCTGATATTCTGGCATTGGTAGCCTCAGCAGGGATACCATCTAAGGAGAAAGATCTTTTGCTTGTTCGTGGAGTGCCCCATTTCAGTGCTTGACTGAAAGAATACCAAAATGTCCCTGCAGACTTTGACACTGAAGTTAC
Organism: Pelodiscus sinensis; assembly: GCF_052426305.1. NCBI lineage: Eukaryota > Metazoa > Chordata > Testudines > Trionychidae > Pelodiscus > Pelodiscus sinensis. The sequence continues at coordinate 94,934,895 of NC_143053.1, forward strand.
TTTGGTGCTGGGGCTGTAAGCATTGGCAACTTTGTTTCCTTGCCATCTTAAGGGGCGCCATTCTGACTGATACCGGCATGTTCACTAATGGAATTCTGGAACTTGTTTTGTTCAAGATTGTTCCAAGTAAGTGGAATTTCAACCTTGCATGTGTATTGTAGCAGAGAAGGACAAGAATTCTAAGCATCTGCTCAGAATGTGCAATAGCCCCAAGCAATAGAGACATGTACTGTGTTCATCCTTCAGGGACAGATAGGGCTTGTCATTTTGAAGAGCCCTATATAGGGTGTTTGAGTATAGAGGCAGTCTGGCCAGAAATTTCAGTTCAGAGAGGTCACAACTGTCAAGATCAGATCAGAAATAGCTCTGAAGGTATGAAGAAATTAGCTTGAGATGTTTGAGATACATGGCAGATTCTGTCTTTTTGCCAAAGACAAGAGGGAACTGAGGATTGTGGTCACTGAAAAAGAGGATTTACTTAAGATAGCGAAGTCCAATGCTGACTGAATACTTAAAAAAAAAAAAATCTAAAAAACTGGGTGATGGGTCAACAAAATGGCAGATAAAATTCAATATTGATGAAATACAGAGTAACTCACATTAGAAAACATAATCCCAACTATGCACACAGAATGATAGGACCTAAATTAGCTGTTTAGAAAGTGATCTTGGAGTTACAGTGGATAATTCTCTGAAAACATTGGCTCAATGTTCAGCAGCAGTGAAAAAAGCTAAGAGAATAGTAGGAACCATTAGGAAGGGGACAGATAATAAAAACAGAAGTCTCATAATACTATAATCCATGGTACACCTTTTACATTTTGATAAACATCAAGAAAATTCTTCAGCCAGAGAGATCTATAATGTTGAGGAACAGTCTCTCAATGGAAGAGGTAGAAGTTAAATGCTTAGCAGATTTAAACCCAGATTGTACAATGCATTAGTCAAAATTCTGTAAGCAATAATCAGACACTTACAAAGACTGGACTAACTGGCCAAATGGGTTTCTTAATCCCTAATCCCAATGATTGTGTGGTGTTAAAAGGCACTCTTCTGATGTCATTTACAGAAGAACAAACAAGGTCTTGATCATTAAATACTCCAAGGCATCTTAGGAATTCCTTGGCAATAATTCAAGTATTTTGGGCAAATTTAAATTTGTTTAATTATATTTTAATTATGTAAATCTTCCCCTGTAGATCAGATATTGTATACATTTTCTACCCCAAACAACTGTGCAGCATTGTCATGTCGTATTAAACAGCTGTCATCTTCAAAGAAAGCTGTATAAGTGATGGGAAGTGATTTCTACATGCAGTTTATAAAGAAGTTTGTTTGAACTGCTCTGTGTTCTTTACTAAGACTAGTTCTCAGAACAGGTTGGCCTAATTTTTAATTAGACGTTCAGCATTACAATACAAACACAATATTAATCATATAATCAAAGCCATAATACCATCATATTAAATTACTGAACATAAATTTATACCTGAATTATTAATTCAGTAAGTTTGACTACTGATGCCAGATTTTCTTCAGCTTCATCTAGAAGAAAAGTAATTGTTGGATTGGGGCAAATATTTTGTGTATCTTGGAGCTGTCTTTTCCCCTCTTCAGCCAAGAGAATGGAGAGGAATTGCAAGCTGGCCACATATAAGCTGGGGCATTCGATGGACAGATGCACACAGTCACAGATTGTATCTAAAAGGTCAAATAAATAACAGACTTTTCTTTATTTCAGCATCAAGACATATTTGAACATTTCAGAATAGAACAGACTAATCCATGAAATTAAAAAAACAAAAACACAAATGAGTGCTGAAATTGTTTAGCCCACCTTCACTTGTTATACAAGTCACGTGCTTACATTTTTTAGCCATTTTGTATAAAGCTTGCATTATACTAAAGAAAGCAACAATCAGAAGCTTATTTATTAGAAACTGACTCTTAGCTGAAGTGCAGTTAGGCCCCGGTTCAACGAATTACTTCTCACATGCCTAACTATAAGCACAGATTTCAATGGAACTCCTTAGATAATTAATAGCAGGCATATGATAGATTGCCTAGTTGGATCAAGATCTTAATTATAATTATTAAATATTTGTTTAACCATTTAGTCTATTATACAATAATGAGTGACTACTTAATGACTCAGATGCAGCAAGAAAAAGTTGTGACCTTTAAACTATTTTCCAGGCTTTTATGGTTTTGTTTGAGTTCTTACATTTATCTGAAACTAAGTGTAAAAAAACAAAAACAAAAAATATGCCCATAGCTTATTTCAACCTCTAATTAAAATTGATTTACTTCATTCCAATGTTTAGAACCAAAAACCGTTGAAGTCTATACAAACAAAATTTGGGAAGGTGTGTAATTGCTGAGAAATAACTTTACTTAACTATATAAGAAAAAGTTTAACAACAAACAAGGATAAAAATACACACCATATCTTCTCTGTAAGAGCAGACATTTTGTTTATTGTTATAGACGTGTCCTTTATAAGTATTTGATAGCATCTAATCAAATGTCACCCTCATTATTTGCTTCAAGGTTTAAATCCATCTAAGAATAGGCATTACCAATTATTGTAGTCCAATGTTTTTCAAGAGCTGCTGTCACAGATGGAAGAATTATTTGGCCACTTTTCCTTAACAGCGTAGCCAGAAGGCTAAACAAGTCTGTTCGTGTTTGGTGAACTGCAGATGTTAACTCAGTATCTGTAAACAGAACACAGGAAGTTGATGCTATTAACACACACATACAAATCTGGATATCCACACCTGACCAAAGGCTTATATATTTTACCTTTAAAATAAGACGTATTGACATTACTGGAAAAAAAGCAGACATGCAACACCCATACCCCACACACAAATAATTCTGTCCAAAACTAATTGTAATTGAATCCCTCCCCTTCTTTCATAATACTATGGTGAAACTGCTTGAAGATTGGAAAATAAATGGATAGCGGATATAAGTGTCTAAATATTAGCACATAGCAAATGAAACATGTGACTCTACAGTTTAATACCCAGTGCTAGGAAAGATAGTATTGATTTTGCTGAGTAACATTGCATCTGTTTGTCCACATGAGTGAAGTATCTATAAATTACCCAAGCCATCCATAGAACGAATGGAGAGGATTGTTAATATATTCCCCAAAAGAGGTTTCATGAGCTCATCCTGGATCACAAGGTGAATGTCTACCAATAAGCATGACTGTAGAAGCCTGGACACTGAAGAGGAGTACTGAAGTAGGAATAAAACCTGTTAAAATAGTAAAAAGGAAATAAAAGCTGTATCCTTTCTCCTACAACCTGATTTTACAGTATGATAAAACCTACTTTAGACAAACCACATAATGCACCTTTTTAAGAATCAATTATCGATATATCTATATAACAAAAAATTTCCTGAGGGATAACAGGGTGATGTCATCACATCACTGTGTCCCCAGGGCCCACATGGAGAGCTTGGGCTGCTGTGCTATTGCCCAGCCCTCCCCAGCAGCCAGAGGAAAAACCATAGCTGCTATGACCCTTCCCAGGGGTGGAGAGAAACTGGGGCTGGCGCGGCCTCAGCCCTTCTTGTCAGCTGGGGGGAAAGCCAGGGCTGCCTACCCGCAGATAGAGAGGAGTTGGGTGAGCATAGCAAGCCGGGGTACAGCCTTCTAAAGACAGAGAGAGAGAGAGGGAAGGTAGGAGGGAGAGACCGAGTATGTGTGTGCATGTATTCATATTCTCTCTCTTTCTCTGAACAGAGACCTACTCAGTCTAAGGCCCACATACTTTCTTTCTAGCACTCTTTTGTAACTCTCTGACCTGACCCAGAGAGAGAGATTTCTAAGAAAACTTTTATACAAAACTCCTACTTAAACTTGGTGGAACTTGCACTTTAAGGAAGATTTGCTTGCCTGAAAGGTATAGAGCAGTGGTCTCCAACCTTTTTAAGCACAAGATCACTTTTTGAATTTGAATGAGTCCAGGATCTACCTCAAATCCAAATATTCCTACTCTACCCCTTTGCTGAGGTCCCACCCTCCTCGTTCTGTGAAGATGCGGTACAGGGGATGGGGATGAAGTGAAATCAATGCCCCCTGCCTCTGTCTCCCCAACTCTGCACAACAAGCAGGAGGCTCCCAGGAGGCAGCTCTGAGGTTCTGGACAGGAGCAGTGGGGAGAGGGGCAGCTGAAGTGCTGGCCCTTGATAGCCTCCCAGCCAAATCAGTCAGGATCACCTGTCAGAGGCTCCAAGATCTACTGGTAGACCAGATCGACTGGCTGGTGGCCACTGGTAGAGGGAGAATAAATTCCAGTCTTTTCCTAGAGTGGGAATGGGGAGTGGGTGTTGGGCGGGGACCCAGGCCCACAGTCTACTCCAGGTTCCAGCCCACGGCCCTGTAATAGCAGCTGCCTATGTGAGTGTTTTCTCCAGGTCTTGGCAGTGCTTTCCTCCATCCTCCCAGCTATTTGTGCCAACCACAAACTACAGTGAAGCTCCTTTTATAACCAGTCTCAACTGGTTTATTTAACTGATCCCAGCTGTTCTAATTAGCCCAGGCTCAGCTGAATCTGGAAGTCTACTCAATCAGCCCCAGGTGCTCACCTGCTCCTGACTGACTCTGCTGGGTCCAGACTAGTCCCTCCCAGTTATTGTGAGAACAGAGATCTTCTCAGTCTAAGGCTAATATACTTCTCTTCCATTACTTTTTTGCACCACCTGACCAGACCCTGTCACAATATACATATATGCATACATATATACGTATTTTATTTTATTTCCAAAACAACTAAAGGAGAATTTCAAAACTCTCAAAAGAGACTTTCTAGGTAGGCTTTTTAGCAGTTTAAGTAAATTGTGTGATAAGATAATATGGCAGCCTTTTGCAGAGTTTGATATATAAATTAAGACTATGAAAGTTCTTTTGGATCCAACTTAGAGGCTGGAGCAGACCTTGGTCTCAGTTTTTCACCCCATACCTCAATGGTCAGCTTCACAAAATATCTGAGGCGTGAATAATGACTTCTCAGTACATGAATTCAACACAATGAATTTCAAGATTTTAAAATTCACACGGTGTATTTCACAATCATGTACAACTAACCTGAATTTTTGTATGTTCCAAGTGAGATGGATGAGGCAGAGGAGTTTTCAATTCCAAGATACATCTTTCAACCAGCCTAGCATTTACAAGACTAATGGAAAATATAGTATATAGTTACAGAATAAATTTGTTTCAACTTTCATGCAAAGCGTAAAATAAACTATGTTAATATGCTATTGAAGATAACAGTACATTTATTTAACTTAGAGTACAACACATTACAGGGATCTGGCAATTATCCCTAAATAATCATATTACAGTAAACTTCCAACAATCCGGCACCTTTAGGACCCAGGGGGGTGCCAGATTATCAGATATGCCGGACTAGCAGAAGGGGGGGGCTATGAGGGGTCTGGGGTGGAGTGTGTGTGGGGGGATGCGCCCCATGGCGCTGTGGGACCAACCCGGCAGCACCCCAGCTGCTCTTCCCCAGGCTTCCGGGAGTCAGCCGCTGGTCAGTTTCAGCAGCAGCAGACTTGGGGAAGTCTGGGGCAGAACAGCTGGGGTGCTGCCAGGTTGGTCCCACAGTGCTGAGGGGCGGCGCTACAGGACCAACCCAGCAGCACCCCAGCTGCTCTGCCCTAGGTGTCCCCAAGTCAGCCGCTGATGAAACTGACCAGTGGCTGACTCGGGGAAGCCGGGGGCAGAGCAGCTCCAATTGTCTGGCTGCCCGGAGCACTTCCGGGTTCCAGATGGTGCCAGACCATCAAGAGTGCCGGACCATTGGATGCCAGACTAGTGGAGTTTTACTGTAGTACAAACCTTAGTGTAGATGCTGTTTCACAGATATAAAGGTGTTTTGTGGGTTTTTTTTAAACAGATAGATTTACCGGTACACCACCTAATGTGGATGTTGTTATACCAGTAAAGAGGTGCTGATTCTAGTATAGTTTATTCTACTTCCTGTACTGGAATAACCTATACAGGTATAAGAACTTTTATACAGGTGTAACTGCATTCACACTAATAGGGTTTTTACTGACTTAATTACATTAGTATGTAACATATAGATAAGCCACTAATAAAAGTCTTAGAAATTGTAAGGAGTATCCTGCACTAAGATACAATTAGCAAAAGTATCACTGTATAAAAAAAACCCTGTCAGATATTTCCTTAGAATGACCAAATTAATTCTGAAGACCAGCATACTTGGAAGTCTTCAAACACTACACTGGGGGAGGAAGGGGAACCTATGGCCCATAGGTGAGACTTGGGACTTCCCCCATCCCCACAGCAGTGGGAGTCAGCACTGGAGCTTCAGCCACTAGAGCGGGAAGGGGATCCATGGCATGAGCACCCGCGCCAGCTCCCCACAGGGGAGGGGAGGAAGAAGCCACAAATCTCATGGGCTCTGCCTGGCAAAGGGAGGATATGGGTCTGTGCAGGGAAGTGCTCCCCAAGCCTGACCTTGAGCAAGGAAAGCAAGGTGGTTGCCTCTGGTCCTGCACCTTCAGGAACCCGCGCTGCCTGGTGCCTGCCAGTGGCTCGCTCATACCCTGGCTGGGAGTTTCCCAGCTGTGCACTTCAGCCACTGTCAGAATGCCATCTTGGGTCCCACAAACTCTTCGGCTGCCTCCCTCTGGTCCCATTGACTAAAAATAGCCACCGGTGTCCCCTCCGCTGCACCAGGTAGGCGCACCCATTCCGTTCCTGCACTTCACACGCACTCCTGCACCTTCTTCTTGCCCGGACACCAAACCCTCACCTTGCTCCTGCAGCCTCCATCCTGCTCAGACCCCCACATCCTACTCCTGTACTCTACCTCCTACTCAGATCCCACACCCTGACCTCTAGCCCACTCCCCAGCAGACCCCTCCTGCACAATGAACATCTCACTTTTGGCTCCACCCCAGAGTCTAGGGGGCCTCCACAAAATCTACTAGGGCTGGGCCTCCAGAAGAGTTAATCCAGCCCTGGTTAAGCCCTAAGCCTCCTAACTCCCCCTCCATGGAGCTGGACCTTCAGGGGAGTGTCTTTTTCCTCCTGCTCCTCAGTTCAGGGCTACATCTGTGAGGGTTTTATTTTTTCCTTTTCACTTGGGAGCAAGGTCAGTAAGGTTTGGTTTTTTTTTGCGCTTCTCGCTTATTGTTTTGTGGCCCCCAACTGATTTTTCTATGGGTCAGTGGCCCTGACTAAAAACGGTTTCCTGCCCATGCACTACAGTTTCTAAAACGAAAGTGTTTTTGTAATATACGGGAAATATATGTGTTTTAAAATACATATTAAGTTTAATCTGAGTATCAGTTTAATGTTTAGTATTATATCAACAGATTATGCATTTAATTGCTTTGAGCTGTTTTGAAAAAACAAATATGGTGAGGATCTCTAACCTAAGCCCTTACACAGCTGCCAAATATCACTTGAATATTTTTCCATTCCCAACCAAACTTTCCAATACAGTATACACAAACATGCACTTTGGACAATGAAAAAAAAATCACAATGAAATATAATCACTTACAACTCTGAATGTCTGACTACATCATATATTCCATTCTCCAAAAATGATGGATGGATAAATAAATGCCCATCTGAACAAAGGTTAATCATTACCAGTGGGAAAGAGAAGCACTTATGTCAACCTGTATCAGAAAGACTCACCCAAAATAATGTGAATAATCTATCTGGAAGTGGGTACCTTTTCTTGGAGCATAAAATGAACACATCTGATAGCTTAAACACATTTTAAAAAAATAGTGTGAAAATTTCAGGAGTACCCAAGAGCTAATGTATACTTCACACAAAGTTCTAGTTAAAAATATGAATATTGGTCATCCTATACTGTTACATCTGTTTATAGCTGAGCAGTTATTGATCTCTTACCTACTGAGAGCTGTTAGTAAGTGTGCTTGTTGAAGAGCAATTCCAGTGTCCTTTGGAACAACCGCCAGCAGGTTGTTCAGTAGGCTGCACACAGCTGACAACAGTGGACGTGTGACTAGAGCACACTTATTAGTCAGAATAACAGACTGGGGAGAATTGTGTGGACTTGAAGATGCTGTGGTCGTTGTATTACTCTGACCTAAAATATGGTGACCAAAACAAAAAAAAAGTCATCCCAAGACAAGACAGAGAAATTAAATAATACATAGAACTTTACAATTTATTTGCTACCCTCCATATATTTAAACAGTAAAATAAGGGCTTCTCGGAACAAAAACATATGAATTTTCATATGGTTACACGTCCAACAACAAATAATTAAACATGGAATGCTACTCGACAAACTGACTTGAATGAATAATCAGAAAAAAGACAAGTGAAAACATTAAAAATAATGAAATATGTCTTTTGCAGTATTTTCTTGAGTGTTTTTATTTGATCTTTTTTATAATAAAATATATCACAAATTATACAGATTTAGTAGGACAACACACAGATTCTATTATGAGGAATCCAGAGGAGCGTAATAATAAGGTTTAGTAATCTGCCTAATAACCTAAAAAACGTTAAAAACAGTTTCTCTTTATAATAGACAACAATTACTTTTAAAACTGTTTTGAAATAACCACTCTTCTACAAGGGCTCAAAGTATTTTTTTTAAAAGATTAATGACAGGTTAGTGGAGATGGGGAAAGAATGAGACAATGAATTTTAGTATTCTGGAAAGCAGACAGATTGATAACAATGAAAACTGAAGTCTATCAAACAAGGGCATCTCTAAAGATACATAGCTATGCCTGGAAAGCTCATACTCTGGGCCAATGTAACACTGTGCTACTGGTGAGACTACTAGTTAGAGCACCAATTAGTGCCAAGTGTGAGGATTCTTTTTGTCATGTCTGTCCATTAGAACTGGATAGACCACAAATTTATTTCCGATAGGCCACAAAAAAAGCCACCACATGCAACTTTTGGTCATTACCAACTTGTTAGTACAGATTACTGGTTCAAATGTACATCAGGTCTCAAAATCAGCCAACTTCCAAAAAGATACTTTAAAAAAATAGCTATAATCTTAAGAAGCAGCTATTGCATTTAATGTTCATTTGTAATTTTCTTTCTTCCCACAAAGATAATAGGTATCTTATTTTCAAGTTAATTCCACAGAAAACCTCGTGCAATATTGCTAATCTCCTCTCATCTCAAGTCAACCAAATATGTGTATTTCTATGGATATGTTTAAAAATTAAATTCAGAGCTGGTTTACCTTGAGCCATAAGCCGGTCAACTGATGTTTCAGGGACAAAGCAAGCTGATGCTAGTGGGACAGCTGCCTGCATCTCATCCGCACTTCCCATTGATGGTGATGCAGAAATGATCTAGGTAGTCATAAAAGCAAAGCAACTGATTCACTCTTTTAGTATTCTATTGTTCATTCTTAGTCCAAATATAGCTAATTTTTCAGGAGCAAAGCGTTTGAGGAACAGAACATGTATGTTTGTGAGTGTGTGTCTATGTTTCCAAAAATTGGTTCCTGGAATTACATTAAAAAAAACCCTGGCCTCACCTGAAGCTTTGCAGTGCATTCAATGGACAGTTTTTTGAAAACACTTAAGCTTTATCCTTCATAACTTCAACCATGTGAGCAGTCCCACTGAACTGAAAATGGGGCTACTCATGTTTTTAAACTTAAACTCCTGCATAAATCTTCCTAGGATCAAGACCTATGTCTTCTCTTGAAACACTTCATCATAAAATGTCCCGATACTGCAAACTTTAATGAATAAGTACAGACCTGCTGAGGCATTTTAGCTTTCTTGACTGGTAAACGTTGAATACATTGGAAACCCCCAAACCCATTCTATTTTTTTTTGTAAGTCCTGATTTTTTTATATGCCGTGGAAAAGAATCACTGAAGCTTTTATACTTCAGCTTCTTATGTTGCCTCACCACAATATGATTGTTACTGTCTCTCTCTATGGACATTATTTCAAGTGACAGGTTTACCCTTCAACTTCTCTCAGAGAGAAACGCATTTGTTCATCCAATTTGCACTACAGCACACCATTTACTAAACATATTTACCTGCAGTACTAGGTACAACTCATCTTAGCCCTTGCAATAGAACCCTCCCCAGAATCTGAGACTAGGCGGTAAAAGCAGTGTCAAAAAACAGCTTATTCAAAACAGTATGATGTATTTCATCATAGAAACATTGCACACAGAGAGAATGGTAAAAAATATCTGAAGCCAATATGCCTTGTCTTATCTCAACTTAGCCTCTCTTTGCCATTTACATGTATTTTGCTTAATCTAGATACCACCCCAAGTACTGTGGCTGGGATGAACACCTCTGGAACAGCTTTACCTCTTTCCTCATCCCCCTCAGTGTGTGCTTTCATGTCCCAGGATATCTTTTACCCATTACCCAAGCCCCTTTGTTTAGAAACTCCTGGACTCAAGTTTTCCCAGTCCTGATCAGAGCATGGTATGGGTTGACTTTCAAAGGAATTGGCCTATGTGTTGAGTAGTAAGGACTGGGGTTAACTACATCTCATTGTCTTCCTTTCCTGTCATCCTACAGACCCCCATAACCAGGGCTTGACAAATAATGTAATCGACAAAACCAGGTTTTACTTCTGAAATAAGAGGATTCCCTTCTCTTTCTCTGTAGATAAGAACAAAAGGCCTTATAAAAACCTACTGAAATCAGTGAAAACATATCCACAGACTTCAATAGGCTTTGTATATGTCTAAAAAGGAACTTCTGCTCTAGCCTTAGGGTTTGTAGTCATCCTAGATCTCCACTGGAGTGAGTGAGGAACTTTAGCTTGCCCATATTATCAGATACCACCTTATCACTCTCTCTCAAACATGAGTTCATCACATACTTTTGAAGCACCAAGAATGTGCAATTTGCTTATGGCAGATATGACATTCAGCTCCTGAATTAGCTACAACTCTTGCTCCTAATTTCAGGGAACCACAAATGCAGTAGCTACAGTTATTTTGCACAATACAAGCTGAATTTGATATTAGGATTGGGTCTTTTTAAGCTTGTTGTATTACAATATTGTGGCTCTAGTGAAGAAGGTGGCTGCAAATTAAGCTATCATGGATTTTGAAGAAGCTTATAAGAATGGCTTCTATCTTTTTGTTTGCAGTGACTCCATCCTTTTTGTGGAGTACAATAGTTACTTTGGCCTTGGGGGGAATGAAGGAAGACATTTCTATGACCCTGCAGAATTTCAGAGCTTGCTGATAGAGCATTTCCCCTTTATTAGGCATTTCTCAGTCCTTGACTGAAGTAGAATGGGAAAATTCTCTGATCCTTCTAAGATTCATTATTGCTATGATCCAAAGTGCAGCTTCCCTTCTTTGTGGGAGATGCTAGAGGTTGTAGAAATAGATGAGCATCAGGACAACTTTTAGGCTTCATCCACCCATTTTTTTTTGTCTTTGATATTTATTTATAATATTTTTACCGAGCCTCTCTATTTAAAATACTTGAGGCAGCTTACAAAATTTTTAGATCTCTCTCTCTCTCTCTCTCTCTCTCTCTCTCAATAAATAAATAAATAAAATTAAAATAAGATACCCCAGGAGGACAAAACCTGCTCAGATATCTTGAGAGGAGGGACACACACAGACTCAGACACCAATAAAAGCACGAGTAAAAAGGGTGGCTTTAGCCTGGTGCCGAAACAATGCTAGCAAATATCCCGGGGGAAAACAATTCCACAGCCTGGGAGCAAAAGCTGAGAAGGCCCTGCTCCACATAGATGTTAATCTTATCTCCACAAGTGGCGGAACACAGAGCAGAGCCTCCCCAGCTGACCTCAATCCCCAGGCAGGTTCATATGGGAGAAGATGGTCCTTCAGATACCCTGGACCCAACTCATTTAGGGCTTTATAGGTCATAACCAAGACCTGAAATTGTGCCTGGAAACATACTGGAAGCCAGTGCAGTTGCCGGAGTACCAGCATAATGTGCTCCATATAAAGAATATTAACTTGAACAGCTGCATTCTGGACCAGATGAAGTTTCCAAAGTTTTTACCATTTGAGCACGTGGTATAGGAGGACCAATTATTTTTCTTGTCTGTCCTCTCCTTTTGTCAGAAACTATGCTGTGAAAGGTATCCTGAGCAAATGAAGTTCTTCATTGGCCAACACATAATGAGATGAAGTGCAGAGGATCATCCTAACAGAGCTCAGATCTTTCTCATGCACAGATGAACAGTCAAAGTGTGTATCAGATCCCTTGCCAAGTGGTCTTAACTGACAGCTTAAGAATCAGGGAGAGCAATTTATCACTTATCTCATTAAAGGTGAGGATTTTTGGCTTACTAATGAAGAAAAATCCTTGAACGACAAGCAGAGATCAGTTTGCAGAATCCCAAGTATTCAAGACGACTGTGCTCTTTGTAAAGTAGTTTGTGTTCAAGTATTTGCTGATTCTGGGAGATGTGAAAGCCAAAACAAGTGGAATCCCCTTCCAATCTGTTCTCTTGGAGCAATCATGTCTGAAGAAACCCTTCTGAGGTGTGTCAGGTGGTGTTTACCTCTTAGCCTTTGACTTATTCAGCTTTGTAGGGAGGGAGACAGAATGAAAATGAAAGCAAGCCCACTAAAAGAAATGGATAACAAGCAAGTATTGCTTGCAACTAAGGATGTTAAATATCAACTAACTGACTAATCGAATAGTCGATGCATTTTGCATTGACTATTTGATTAGTCGATAGGGCACTTCCACCTTTGAATTATAGCAACAGTCCTAGTTCTTTTACTTTGAAACTCTGCGCCCAGGATCAGAAGACTCCAGCTGATCCCGGGCTCCCCACAACACTGCCGCTTTGAAATGCTGGGAGGAGCCTGACGACAGGCTTCCCACGACATTTCAAAGTGGCAGCGCTGCAAGGAGCCTGGGGACAGCTCAGATCCCCTGCAGATGGACTTCTGCCATCCCCCCCGCTGCCTCTCTATCAGAAACAGCAGCACAGGGTGATAGGCGGGAGCTGAACTGCATATGAAGCCCATTTTTAAACTTGCTCCCCTCGTGGACCAGCTCCCACCTTCCACCCCATGTTGCAGCAGTGTGGGATGTCAGGGGTCTCCCCGGGAGTGGAGCTGCGAGCACACCTCCAGGGACTACTGAATAGTCGTGTAATCGCTAAAATGTCATGAGGTTGCACTACTATTCAATTACACACTATCTAAGGGTATGTCTACACGCGGCACGGTGTAGGTAGTTCGAATTAGGCTCTCTAATTCGAACTACCGGCATACCTCATTCCACGAGGAGTAACGGTAGTTCCAATCAGAGAGCCTAATTCGAACTACCTACTCTGTGCCACGTGTAGCCGCAGGCACGGCGTCCGCACTAAGGGGGATTTAAAAACGGCGGCGCCCGGCAAGATGCAAATGAAGCCCAGGATATTTAAATCCCGGGCTTCATTTGCAACTTCAAATGTCTACATTAGCCACCCTAGTTCGAACTAGGGTGGCAGTGTAGACATACCCTAACATCCCTAGTAAATGCAGAAAGAAAGGTACAGCACAAATGTCAGATTTGCATAGAGGTCAGGAACCAGAAGTGAAATAACCCAAGCTCCTAAAAAATCAGAAGGCTGATTAACAAAAAATCACAGGCCATAAACCTACTTTTTTTTAATAAAGAAACTCTTCAACTGTCATAGAAAAAGTCTGGTAAATAACTATACATAAACCAGAAAAGCTGGCGTGTTGAAAGAAAGACCATGTGTTCATTACTACATACAAAATAAGCTTAAAGAAGGAATCTTTATTATTGTCATCCAAAGCTTCAATAAACCATTAGGTTCAGGTAAAACTTATACATTATCCTTACTTTGTGTTGTCAAGCTGCCTGAACCTTACAGCCCAAGAAAAGGAAAACAAGGTCTAAAGTAAAAATCCATAATCATTTAAACAAGTTATAAAAATATACCTTGTTAGCTTTTTGCACCAGTGAAGCCTTTGCTGGTAATTACCTCACAGCATTACAGCAGCATAAAGCTTAAAAACAGAATTGTTGTTCTATCTAAAAGAACACACACAATAATACATCCTCATTTTCACAATGTTCTGCTGTCCCAGAAAGGAAAGATCTTATCACCTTCCCAAATTACCTCGAATGATGATAAACTGAGGGTACAGGAATCATAAATGGCAAAAGGATAATCAGCAAGATCTTTGAACACCTACATTTTATAATATAAAGCTAATATAATACATGTAATATAATTCACTCATGTACAGTGATAATGTTAAAGAGAGAGAATGTTAAAAAAGAAATGTCTTATTTAATAGTTTCCCCCCACACACACACACTTTAGCTACTATACTCTATGTGCTGAAGGGAAATGTGACATTATGTTCCATATTCTTTACAAAAATATGCTTATGAAATGAATATGATATAACTGAGATGTACTTTAAGCAAGATAATGCACATATAATATCATTGGCAAAGTTGTGATTTACTGAATGATTTACTGAATTTTCCAATTTGTATGCTTGTATCATTTCAGTATCCAAAGTTAAGAAAACTGACCCTGTAACTATATTTTGTTGGTGCTACTTCGGGTGATAAGCACTGATAACACTTCAGGTACAGGTTGAACCTCTCTGGTTCAGGACTCTATGATCCGGCAACATCTGTGGTCCAACAGGACCATGGATGTTGCTGCACCAGAGCGCCCTGGGAAGCAAACAACAGTGGCAGTAAGCAGAGCTGAGAACCAGGTGTCCCCAGGGCAGTGGAGTCCCAGCAGACTCGGGGCTGGCAGCGAAGCAGGGATTTCAGCTGCCTGGGAGCAGCGGAGCCCAGAAGCTAGGAGGGGAGCCCATCTGGGTCTGCTGATGGATCCCAGGAAAGCCCAAAGTCCAGCAGCAGAGGGGGTTGGAATTGACCTCCTCCGGTTTGGCAAACTCTCTCTTTCAGGACTGGTGAGATCCCAAGGGTACTGGACCATGGAGGTCCAACCTGTATTACAATGGAAAAGATGGACAGCTAATCCTACATGAAATCCTTGGCCTTGCTGTGGATACTCCATACTGTTACTGATTTGTGGATGCTGTGATGCTAGAGAATCAGGTGATCTGGTCACCTGATATTAACCACCACTTTGAACTACAGTATTCTTCTACTGGGAGATGGAGAATCAAACAAAGGAAACCCCAAAATAATTCTATCCAAGGAGCAGAGATGTAACCAATTCAGACCTTCAGTTTGCTACACCTCCCCAAAGAGATAACTAAAAACACAAAGGACTTGACCTGGGAGTGGAAGACAGGGAAGAGAGAACAGCTGAACCCAGACTAGAAAGACCCCTCAGCCCTGTAAAGGACTCTACCTAAAACAATATTCAGGGAGAGGAATTATCTACAACAATGTCTTTAGTTAGTAAAGCTTAGTTTGCATGCATTACATTATTTTCTTAGTAATCTGCTTTGTTCTGTTTCCTACATCTGACATACCTTTTTATAGTTAATAAGCTTATCCATGTTTATAATATAACTCCATGTATGTGCTTTCTAAATGGGGGGCAGAAAGTTGTGCCTTCCTTGCTCCAAACTAAGGGAAGAGGCAAATTGCATATAACGTTTGGCCTAAGAACCTTGCTCAGCAAGACACTGTTAAAAGGTGCCTAAGTTGGCAGAAAAGACAGGCTCAGTAGTATGTACAGCAAATCAGATAACATCCTGGGCGTCCAAGCCGTCATAGGAAATACTTCCTCGGAGAAGCAGAAGTTACATGCTTCAACTATTCAGACTATAATCTACAGAAATTTAAAAATGCTGATATGGTATCAAAGTCTGTAAACCAAAGAAATCCTAAATATATGATCCTATTAAAGGAAGCAGTGAGGACAAACAGATAGGTGAACAACTCAATTAGACACTGGAAAATGGAATTTTATTCCAAACTCTGCTATTGTCCTGATGTGTCACCTGGAACAAATTAGTTCACTTTTCTGTGCCTCAATGTCTCCATTTGCAAAACAGGGATAACTACTTATCTCTTCTATAAGGCACCTAGAGCTCTAATGGATTAGAACCACTATACAAGAACTAGGTATTCATTTTGTCAACGATAGTCAACTTTTATGATTTATTGGGGGTGGAAGCAATTCTAATTTGTATATTAGAAGTAGGTTAAATGTGGGCAAAGCCAAAAATAGTTACAGTAATTTAATATCATGCTTGTTTAAGACCACTGAAAATCCATTTTAACTAGGTCTGATACAAAAAAGCTGAATGAAAATAAGAATTGTGTGTCATTCAAAACCATCATTGAAAGAAAAAGATCACCATTATTTTGCAGTATGTCTACACTGCAGTGTTTTTCCATAAAAACAATACTTGCGTCCACGCTGCCATTGAGTTCTTTTGACAAAGTCAAAAGAATTGAGGGGTTTTTCCAACGGCGGTAAACCTCATTCTACGAGGAAGAAGACTTTTTCCAAAAAAGCTTTTTCAGAAAAAGGCATGTTTGGACACAGAAGAGGGAGTTATTTTGAAAGAACTCCAGGAAATAACAGGTACCCTCATGGCTACTCCGTCCAGAATAATTACAACTTAAATGTGAGATAGCATCCACATTGATTGGACGCTATCTTTCGAAAAAGCACATCGCTTTTTTTGTTGAGCTTTTGCTGTGTGGATGCTCTCTTTCAAAATAAGCTTTTCTGGAAAATTTCTTCCGGAAAAGGTTCTTCCAAAAAGAAGCTTGCAGTCTAGATGTAGTCAGAATCTCAACTGAACTTTGTTGTGCTAAAAATATTATGGAGGCCCAAAAGAGGCTGTGACTTCGCACCTGCATACAATGATATTCTGACACACAGTCATGATTTTGTGATGTTATGTGGTTGCAGCGCCATAAGGTAAATATTGGATCATTGTGAAAGTATAGATTGGACATAGTAAATATTGAAAACTGTAGTAGAAACGACTTCATTTGGATTTACGCAATAGAGCAAACTGCAAAGCAATCTTTAGAAAATGTCATCAGATGTAGAGACTCTAGAATTACAATTTATCTGCATATATAACTGGATAAATTAAGCCCCTATTTGTGAACTTACATATGTGAGGACATGCAAAGGTTTTACTAAGTTTAGTTTTAGTAAATAACTATAAAGCTTGATGATTGCATAGCTTAATTTTGCAATGTTTACAGTTTCAACACATTTGGCCATTTTCTTGAAAATATTATATAAATAATATTATATGTAATATGAATGCATTATTTTGGCATTTACCATAGTATCAGATGTTGACTGTGAATGTGGAGATTGACTTTGACTGGATGGAACTCTCCAAAGATTAACAGAATCATCAAAATCTGCAGAAAGAGGAAATCATAGCTGAGTTTTGAACTATTCTGATTTGAAATTTTATTTTTATGGGGGGAAAAGAGGTATAGAAAACATGGAAAGGAATATATAATCAACCACAAAAATAAAGTTACTAAGGAAGAGGAGGTTACTCACCTGTGCAGTAATTGACATTCTTTGAGATGAGTGTCCCTTTGAGTGTTCTACTGTCAGTGTTGGTGCACCTCTGCACGATTGATCAGAGGTTTTTAGAGCAGTGTCCTTGCGGGCCGTGCAGGCACAGTGCATGGCTCACACACCTTTGGTGCCCTGACATTGTGCATGTGCAGCTTCCTTCTCTGGAATGGAGACCACACTAAAATTCCAAAGTTGAGGAGAGGAGGGTGGGAAGTGGAGCACCCACAGGGACACTGATCTCAAAGACTGTTAGTTACTGCACAGGTGAGTAACCTCCTCTTCTTTTTTGAGACATGTCCCTGTGGGTGCTCCACTGTACGTGACTGAAAAGCTGTATGTATTAAGGAAGCAGGCACTTCAGATCTGGTGAAAAAGCTGTGGCTAGGACAGGTTTAGCTATGCTAATGTCTAAGAGCAGGCTTCGAGTGAGTGCCCAGTGTTTTGCAAAAGTTTGCTCTGAGGCTCTGAAGAGGTCCATAATTAGGACCTTGTGTAACAATGCTATGGATGTGGATACCAATCTTCTGCAGGGTGCTCAATGTTGACCTTGTTGGGTGATAGCATAACCAGATGCAATCCAATATCCAGTGTGAAAGCCTCTGTGAGGAGATGGCTTTACCTTTATTATGGTCTGTTATTGATATGAATAATTTGGGAGAGGATTTAAAGGGTTTTGTCCTGTGGAGGTAAAAGGATAATGCTCTGCACATGTTAAGCATGTGCATTGTGGATTCAGATGTGCTGGCATGTGGTTTTGGAAAGGACCGCCTGGTTATTATTAAGGAAGGAAGAATGAACTTTTGGTAGGAATCTGAAATGAGTGTGGATGGAAACTTTGTCCTTAAAGAATGCTTTGTATGATGGTTCTGCCATGAGTGCTGCTATTTTCCCCATTCATTTGGAGGACATGATAGCTACCAAGAGTGCTGTTTTCTACAATAGATGCAAGAGACAACATGTTGCCAGTGGTTTGAATGGTTAGTGCATTAGAGCACTGAGCATGAGGTGAAGGTCCCAGGGCTCTGCCAGGATAAAGGGCTGGAAGACCCCCTAAAGAATCTCTGTGTTAATGGATGTGCAAATATAGAAGTATTCTCTCTTTTCAGGTTGAAAATATTAATGGCTGTGAGATCTACCTTTATGGAGCGAAGGGAGAGAGCTTAAGGTGTAAAAGGTAATCAAGGATTCATAGACTCATAGACTTTAAGCTCAGAAGGGACCATTATGATCATCTAGTCTGAACCCCTGCACAGTGCAGGCCACAGAATCTCACCCACCCCTCCCAGAATAATCCTCTCACCTATATCTCAGATATTGAAGCCTTCAAATACTTTGAAGGCCCCAAGATGCAGAGAATCCTCTAGCTGTGATCTGTACCCCATGCTACAGAGAAAGGCGAAAAACCTCCAGGGCCTTGAGAGGTTCTTGAGAGGGATGTTGAGGCAGACATCTGTTAGAGCACCAGTGGGTAAATCGTTTCCATTTTTGCACATAGATTTAGTGAGAGGTCTGAGTTCTGCTATGGAGTAACACTGCTTGAACAGGTACGGACCATTTTAGTTCCTGAGCGGAGAACCACTGAAGTACCAGGCTTTGAGATGTAGCATGTGAAAGTTGGGGTACCGTGCCTGTGTTTCTGGTTGTGACAAGAGATTGTGGTTGGACGCAAGAGCAGAAAGACTATCATCCTGGTGAGGAAGGGGTGTAAGGGTTGTCTGTGCCATGAGGGGACTGAGGAGTATGACACTAGCTCTGTTCTTTCATATTTTTTCTACTACTCAGTTCAAGAGTGGTATTGATGGGAAGGCATATAAGAGACCACAATCCCATGTGATTAGTAGTGCATCTCCCAGAGACTGTTTGCCTATCCTGGCTCTGCAGCAGAAGTCTGGTCACTTCTTGTTGCTATGAGTGGTGACAAGATAGATCCTGGGGTGACCTTACAGATTGAAGATTGGGTTGATTGCTCAGTTTCTCCCGCATGCATGTTCTTGAGAAAGAGCTCAGCTGAGTGAGTGTGCGATGGTATTGGGAAATCCTAGAAGGTGAAAGGCAGATATTGTTATTCTATGCTGGAGACACCAATTCCAGAATCTTATGGATTCTGTGCAGAGAGTGTGAGATTGAGCTCCCCCCTCTTATTTCTGTATATAAAATATGTAGGCTACATAGTTGGTGTAGACCAGAGGTAGGGAACCTCAGGCCCAGGCGCTGCTTGGATCTGATCCCCAAGGTTCAGCATTGGGGAGCCCACACTGGTGCTCAAGCCCCTCTGCCAACCACCCACAGGACTGGAGCACACAAAATCTAGTAGCCTGGGCCCCCCTTAGCTCTGGAGTGCAAAGGGAATGTGGGGAGTGTCTTCTTCCTTCTCTGTCAGGGGCTTCTTTTTTTGGGTCTGGGGCCACACAAGTGATTCCCTACCCCCGGTATAGACTCTGGGTGTGCAAAGGGAATGTGGGGAGTGTCTTTCTCCTTCTCAGTTAGGGACCACATCACTGAGAGTTTGGTTTTTTGTTTTTCACTTGTGTGCAGCTCCTTACTGATTTTTCTGTGGGTCAGTGGCCCCCCAACCCTGAAAAGGTTCCCAACCCCAATCTAAAGAATGGTAATGAAGATAACAATTTTCTCTGAGGAACACTGTGGGGCTCCATCTCTGGCCAGGGACAGCAGAGAAGAGACTGGGGGGGAGGAGAGGTTGTGAATGTGTGATGTCAGGCTACTGAAGGTGCATGAGCCAGGCACTGCACTTGTGTGGCCTATGAAGAATCTGCTCAGGCACACCAACACCTACAGTGGAGCACCTACAGGGACATCTCTCTCGAAGAAAAGAAGTTAATTTACTTGTAACTGGAGTTTTTCAAGATAGGATCTGCATATTCCCATTCAGGGGATGTACCAGCAGGGGGAAGCTCAAACAGTGGAACTTTTACATGCCGCAGGAATGCATATGAACTCCTCTTAGTCCCTTCCCTTTGTATATGTCTATTTTCTAAGGGCAAGCCTATAAAAGGTGGCCTGTTGCTCCAATCACCTTAGTTCCCTCCACCATTTCCTGCAAATCCCCAATATTGTTAGGATCCCAGAAAAGAGAGAAAAGGTGGGCTAGAAATGAAAAGTGCTAAATACTATGTCACCAATGCCACACTGCATGGTACTCCAGGAAGTTTTCCTTTGAGCTCTCCCCTAAAAATAATTACAAACTCTAATTCTGCCTAGCTTTGTACAGCAGCATGAGGCTGTATGGTTGCATATCCAAAATGCCAAAAACTGCAGCAATAAATAAACAGTAAGTATCCAGAATAGGTTTTGGTTTTCTTCCTTTAGAAACAGGTATTCTGCACCTCAGGCAAACTTCTTTCGTCACTGTAGAATGTAAGGAAGGAAAATACATGAAGCACCAAGAAACAAATAGAATAGTTTCAGGAAATCTAAACAGGACTAGGCAAGAGAAACCTACCAAGAAAAACGATAAAGAAATGTAATGTGAGGAAAGTAGTAAGACAACAATGACTCTAAAATGATTTTAGACTCAGAATTTCCAAAACTAGGTTTCTGTTTGAGGTGGTAAATAGCAGTTTTAAGTACTTTAATTTAAGACACAAATAAAGGTGCTGCCCTACTGCAAATTAGCACAAGGAGTAGTGGTTTCAAGGTTATGTATAATAATTTCACTGATGAGACCCTAGATAGCACTTTCAATCTGTGCAATGCTAGCAAAAGAGATACTATATCAACTAGCAAAATGGTTTGGGAAAATCTATATATGGAGTCATAGCAAACCCTACTCTCCTGCCTTGCATCAGTATGAGTTAATTCACCCATTAAGATCAATGAGAATTGGCTTCCATAGATGCCAAATAATATTCAATATTCACTACACATTCCCTGCTATGCCATGTGTCAGCGTAAGTGTGAACCACACCCTTCTGTTATGAAAGGGCCTTAAGATGCACAAATTGTGTCTTCTCAAGAGGCTATGAAGACCACTTCATTTTTTTAAGAGCAGGCTACATATTCAACACCTCTCTGAGCTTTCTCACTGCTATTGTACTGCAAAGTTACATCTCTTAAAAGTTGAACTAATTGAATATTTTTCCTCATCTTTCCCTTTTGCAGGAAGACAGAAAGAACGATCTAGTAGATATTTTCCATCTATAATTTCTATGAACACATTTACAAAACACATACTTGCAGATGCACTGACAGGGGGCCAAAAGGGTAGCTTCCCAAAAGGGATCCAGTGTTTCAAAGGGGCTTGGGCCCCTTTTAAATTGCTGTCGGAGCACTATACCATGCACGGCAGCGTGGAGGGCTGGCTGCTCTGGCCCTGCACCTTTCCCCTGAGGCTCCACCCTTTCTGAGATCACAGAGTTGCTCTCTCTCCATATACATTTGCCCAGGGGCCCACAGAGACTGTCAGCCCTGCTGCGTACTTGTCTCTAGAATGCTGGACTCCTTTAAGCACCTTTAAGAGACCAACAATTCTAAGTTTATACACATACAACTTAATTCTTTAAGTATACATTCAATTTAAAATTACAGTTGCAATGAATGCGTTTCTATAAAAACAACTACAGGTAAATTCCAATTAGAAGAGATATTGGGTTAAAAGCATACCAGTGAAGTAACAATTTCACTTACCATTTATGCCGTTTTTTTCTACCATAAGGCTTTCTCCCATGGAACAATTCAAATCAAATGTGTATCGACCTAGGTAACAATGCTTCACCATCTGATTCAAATGTTCATAAAAGTGGCAATGATATAATAGAGCCTGAAGGGCAGGTTTTCCTATCTGAGACAGACCAGACTCTTCATCATGCACACAAGGCCCCTGAGGAAACAAAGGTAATCAAAATGTATTTCTTTACAAGAATCTAAATTACAATACATACTCCCCTGTGGGTGAAAGGAAGCCCAAAACTTTTCTACACAGCCTAAAGAAAAGTCTCAATATAAAAATTATATTTAACTAAAATAAAAAACGTCTGTATCATGGCAACGTGTTCTATCGTACATTGTATAGATTTGTAAGCATTGCATTCATTTGTGATGAGTTTTAGGACTTGCTTATAAATCACAAGTAGTCAAGTTTTTATAAATTTCTTATTTAATTCTATTTATGGACAGCAATTGACAGTTTATGTCAATGATGAGAAAAAGCAGCTCTGAGCAAAGCTAAATTACTAAAGTAACTTCAAGGAGTATTAGAATTATTGGCTCAAGCCAATAGATGCTGCTGCTAAAGCATGCACTGAAAGGCAATTCACTACAATGCACATCCACACTCCTTGCTCTATTCCATATTTTTAATTACAATAAAAATAACTTTAAGAATTTAGAATGAGTGTTTTTAGGGGGTAACAGTAGATTCATTAAAAGACATTTCACTTTTATAGACCTCTAATATACTTTACCAATACTCTTCCAAGCAGCACTTTAATTTCTCTGTCTCTAAAAATAAATATCTTGAACAAACCCAGACACTGATTGAAGGCTACAGAAACCCTAAAATGGATCCATTCATTCTAATCCAATAAGAAATATAACATTATTTTGAGTGTAATGTAGTATTAATACAGAACCGTGCCAAAAAAAAAAATCAACATTTGCTTTTTGCATCCACTGAAGCACAATCAGAAATTAAAAACAACATCAAACAATTCGGTGCTTTGCATAAATTGTTAACAATGAGTTAGAGGGCTACACTCCATCCACTGAGGTAACAGCGCTATGCATTATATCAACCACAACAATTGCATAATTAGGGAATTTTGCAGACAATAAATATGATGAAACAAAATACAGGACTATGTAGCACTTTAAAGACTAACAAGATGGTTTATTAGATGATGAGCTTTTGTGGGCCAGACCCACTTCCTTGATCTGAGGAAGTGGGTCTGGCCCACGAAAGCTCATCATCTAATAAACCATCTTGTTAGTCTTTAAAGTGCTACATAGTCCTGTATTTTGTTTCAGCTACACCAGACTAACACGGCTACATCTCTATCACTATTCTACAATAAATATGATGACATTCAGTTCAAGAGATCCTATGCCAGTTTTAAAATCCTGTTCCAAGCATTTCATGGCCACATGGGTGTGCTAAAAATCACTGGAGTCTTTCACCAATTATGTTCACAGCATGCAGTGACTTCAACAACCTTGAGGTAACATACTGTGTTGTGATCCAGTAACATCAAATTATATGGGTTGATTTTAACTGATGGCAAAAGTGTGCTATGCCATTTTAAAGATGTGGGAGACAGAGAGCTTGCTACATTGCCATTAAGAAAAATAACTATACTAACTATGCAATAAACATTAACACCCAAAATCTAGCCTACACTCTTTATTAAAAACCTTTAAAATGTTTGCCTCAAGGAAAAAAAAGTCTTAATGTACTTCATGCCTATGAAATATTTCCCTACTATCATGGGCAATGGTTGAAGGCCTGACTTAGGGAGGCAAGTCCCAGCCCCACCTCTTCTGTGCCCCCCAGAGCCACTGGCCCCATCCTGCACCCCATCCCTACATTTGGGTGCACCAAAGGCTATTGCACACATACCCCACCCACCAGGCAGTTGTACAGCTCCAGTTTCCCTGCTCCCAGAGCACTGGGCAAACCTAGCTTTCCACCCCTTTCCACTTCCCCATTCCAGGAGTAGCTAGACAGCCATGTGACCCTGGCCCCAGCTTCTCCACAGCAGCCAGGCAGCACCACTACAGCCCCAGCCTTCCCAGCCAGCCTGATTGTGGTGGGTGAGATCCCCTCCTCCCCAGATTTTTTTGGGAAGAAAAAAAATTCCCCTGGCTATATTATCCACTGTCCATGCCTACTATCCTCCATATTCTTTTTGTCAGCTTTTCATTTGAACTTTCTTGTGTTAACTTGTTTACAAACAAATCAACTTAGATTGACACGAGGTGGGTGAAGGGGAGAGGGAGGAGCTGCATTTCTTTCCAATACAAAATTTAATGCTGATTGTAATTTTACATTTTAAATTATTGACTTGACACTCTGATCGGTTAAAATAAAACAGTTATCTACCTCTCAAAACTGCTACTTATGACGTGTTGCTCATATCCATTCCACATACATGTGTGCACGTTGCTCCTGTGCACTGGTTATGGAGAGTGCAAGGCTACCATTTCAATGAGGTTCCTGGCCTCCTCCAATGTTTCAGGGGTGGATGGAATATCCAAATCACCATCTAGCTCTCCCACGTTAGAGAGTCCACCAAAACTAGATTCAACATCTCCGATGCAGGACACACTCCATTAGCCTTCTCATCTTTGGTCATTGGTGACTGACCTCTCTCTGACCACTTTGTCTCTTATATGGAACCAGAGAATGAAAATAGTGCCAAGAGGTTGGTGGTAGGGATGTAAATGGTTAACCGGTTAGTTCTGGGTTTGCTAGTGGGAGCTGGAGCTAGTGGGAACTCCCCACCTGCCCTGAGCAGGGGACTGCTCCAGTCTCGCAGGGTCTGCTGGACCAGCCTCTGTCTATATACACTAACAGAATGATGCCCCTCAGGGACCTCCATAACCAATCCAACGAGTATCACTAGGACAGTGGTCACCAACCAGTAGATCAGGATCTACTGGTAGATCTTGGAGCCTCTAACAGGTGATCCTAACTGGTTTGGCCAAGAGGCTGTCAAGTGCCAGCACTTCAGCTGCTCCTCCCCGCACTGCTCCTTATCTCCTGCCCTTTGCCTTGGAGTTGCCTCTCCCCCAGGCAGCCTCCTGCTGATGTCAAGGTGCCCCCTCCCATTCTGTATCCTTTCAAAGCAGAGTGGGGGCGCAACAGGACTTGGGATGGAGTTTGCTGTCTACTTTAGGGAGTGGGCCGGGGCCAGGGCAGGGGTGAGCCTGCCTTAGCCCCACTGCACCAGCACTCAGGAGCCACCTGAGGTAAGCAGTGCCCAGCTGGAGCCCACATCCTGAACTCCTACCCTAGTCATGAACTCCCTTCTGCACAGCAAGCTCCTGCCCCAGCCCCCCTGCATTCCAAACGTAGTCCCAGAACCTCTTTATCAGAGGCAGCAAGGAGAAAGTGGAGGGAAGCAGAAGCCGTGCTGGGGGGAAGGCAAAGGCACAGCAGTACTGCGGCTCTGCCTTTTAAATGAAGTAAGAGCCAGGCTCTTACTACGTTTAAAAGGCAGAGATGTGGCTCTTACTTCATTTAAAAGGCATAGCCACAGAGGGGTTAGCTGCCATCCAGCTCCTAGTACATTCAAACTGCAGAGCTGCAAGCAGGGGTAGCAAGCTCACCCTCCCCTTAATCACTGATCATCAACTATTCGATTAGCTGATTATCTGCAATTTAACATCCCTAGTAGGCACAGAGTATACCACACATCACACCCAAGTGCCTTAACCATTTATACTAAGAAAACTGTGAACTCTCCAGAAGTGCCCTCCCTAGGATCAATGTTTGACTGTGAGACATCCTGGGAGGAGAAGACTGGCTCTAAAATGATGAAAAGTTCTTGCCCTTGATGCTCGCCGGCTGGCCATTCTCCTCACCCTCCACTGACACACAGTCTGCCACGCTGAAAGTCTTGGGCAGACTTTACGGTTTGGCTTGCGAAGTTGGTCGGGTCCCCCCATAGGATCACATGCAGCTTGTCATAGAAGCGGCATGTTTGCAGCAATGCACCATACCCATATGTTTGCCTCCTTAGTTTTGTGATAGGACTGCCTCAGTTCCTTTATTTTAAAATGGCACTGCTGGGGGTCCCTGGAGTAACCTTTCGCCACAATACAATTTGTTATCTTCTCAAAGACATCAGCATTTCTTTTGCTGTTTCACAGCTCTGAGAAAATGAATTCCTCTCCCCATACCTCAATGAAGTACAAGATCTCCTGAAGACTTTTTTGCACCTCTGGGAACTGGAGCTCATGGGCCTTGAACTCGTGGAAGTTATGGCCATGTGTGCTGCTCATGTGGACTGCCTGCTCTGAGGTTTGCTCACAATGCTGGCCACATGGAAAATAACATTCAAACTTTCCTTGGGGCTTTTTCTGTTCACATCAAAAGCAGTATAGATGCAAATTCTTACCAGAGCGGGGCACTGTGGGATGCCTCCCAGAGGCCAAGAATCTCGACTTTCTCAACTCTGAATTTGACCATGCAAAGTCAAAACTTGCATTGTTCCCCGTGAAAAGCAAGAGTATTGATATAAACTTTAGTGACCTTTAAAGTCAACAGAATGAGTTGTGTGGACCCATTCTGTTGACAGTAGTGTGGACTCACTGTTTAGAAAAATCTACCTTGTGCGGCTAAATTCAATCTAAACTCCTAGTGTAGACTAGGTCTAAGGGAAGGATTAGTCTGAGAAAATAAAGGTGAGATCATCCTTAGGATCATGGTGAAGAACTGAGGTGGTTGAGGGGTACACTCCCTCAGGCAATATGCAAAAGACATCACCCACATGCAAGGCCTCTCACGCATCCATTAATGCAGTGGTTTTCAAACTATGGATTGTGACTCAGTACTGGGTCATGGAATGCTACACACTGGTTGCTGCAGGGTAATCAGTGGGGGTGCTAAGGCAGACTAGCTGCCTTTCTAGACACTGCAGACTACACTATACCCCAGAAGAGGCCAGCAGCAGGCCCAGCTCCCAGGTTGCAGGAGGGGGATGGGAAAGTACACAGGGCTCCACGCACTACCCCTGTCCTGAGCATTAGCTCTGACTCCCATTGGCTGGGAACCAGCTGCTGGCTGCTTGTGGGTTGCAGCATAGTCTGCAGTGCCAGGAGTGTCAGGAAGCCTGCCTTAGCACCCCCACTGCACTGCTGATCAGGAGCCACTCAAGGAAAACTCCTCCTGCCCCAGCACTGAACCCCTCCCCCAAAGCTGGAGCTTCCTCCTGCACCCCAAAGCTCTCATCCTCAACTCCAACCCGGAGCCTATACTCTATTCAAATTATGTTGGCTCACTGGATCAACAATGTTCTTCAATTGGGTCACAAGAAAAAGAGTTTGAAAGCCACCACACTAATGAATATGGCTTTTCATGGCAGTTCCACATCTCAACAACAGAAATGCCATATGCCAAAAGTGGGAATGCACAGGGGTTCTTGATATTTTAGATTTTAAAAGAGAGAGATTGAGGTTATTTATACAGCATGATCCTCACCATTTTTTGTAAACTATTGTTTCCACCGACTGATTCTCTTAAGGTATCACTAATATAATCAGACTATCACCTACATTTTGTATAGTACATTCCATGTAGTTAAACAAAAGGCTATTATTTCCCTCAAGCTATCTGAAAACATGAAAAGAATATTCATATCCATATTTTTCTCTTTGAATATATCAGTTCTGACAGTTACACAGAATTATTTCTTTCTCTTACATGTGGTACATATCTGGGATGCAACACTATTTTAATTTCAATTAATCTACTTCTGCCACACTGACTTTCCTTACTAAAATGTAGTTAACTCACCTGCCAAGCACAATCTTTCACTTCTTCTGTTGGCATTGGGATTACAAGAAGGTTCTGAAGAATAAAAGCAGCCTAAAAAAAAGAAATGAAAACATCAATACTGCCATCTTGCTGCAGCAACTAAATAAAGCAAGATAATCAGATCCAAAAGCACTCTAAAAGCAAAATCAAAGGCCAAATAGATATGATAATCAACAAGTCACCCTGCTGACTTAAATATTCCTGAGGGTGTTTCACATTTCAAGCTTCTAGAAAGTTTAAAAGGGACACAGTCAACTTAAAAATAACTAAAAATCACTTAAAGCTAATATAATAAAGAGGAAAAAATTACGTTGTGAAACTGATAGCACTTTGTATAGCAGTTCAACAGTTTTCCCATTATAGTCAATTTCCCTGTTTGTGTGGATTTTACAGAACAGCAGTAAAAAGAAAAATATTTTCAAGTTAACGGGGAGCTGTGATTATAAATTCATCAAAAAAGCAGAGGAAGTCTGGAGCAAGTGTAGTAACTGAAACTACCTTAAACTTAAAAATGAGTAGTGAAATAGGTTAATATTACTCTGGAGTGCATTACAGCAGTGTTATATATAATAGCTGGGAAAAAAACAGTTCTCTCTACTTGGCTATAGAGAGGTCTCAGATGGAATACTGTGTCTAGTTTTGGGTTTACACTTCATGATGGGTGAAGAATTTGAAGAGTCTGCAGGAGATCAACAAAAATTATAAGAGGTCTGGAAAAACATGGCCTATGAAGAAAGATCATGAAACTAGGCATCGTTAGTGTGGAGAAAAGATGACAGAAGGCAGGTGGGAAGAGGAGACTTGATAACAGTCTTCAAATATATTAAATACTGATCAATTGTTCTCTAGAGCCACTAAAATGAAGGAAAAGAAATAATGGGCTTAACCTTCAGCAGGGGAGAGGTAAGTTAGATATTAGGGGAAACTACCCTCGTAGATAGAAAGTTAGGTCCTGGAATAGGCTTTCAAGGGAGGTCGTGGAATCCTCATCACTGGATGTTTTTAAGAACTGGTTGGACAAACACCTATCTAGGGATACAACTACTGGGTGATAAATACAAACTGTACATATAATTTAATAGGTTATTTTCCACAGTGCTGTGATATTAGCTACCAATGTCAAGAGGATTAATGTACAATCTGTAGCTCATATATAATACCAATGAATATTTTTATACACTTCTCTAATAAAAGAAATGCCTCAGAGGGGTAGCTGTCTTAATCT
Organism: Pelodiscus sinensis; assembly: GCF_052426305.1. Classification (NCBI taxonomy): domain Eukaryota; kingdom Metazoa; phylum Chordata; order Testudines; family Trionychidae; genus Pelodiscus; species Pelodiscus sinensis. The sequence continues at coordinate 94,964,135 of NC_143053.1, forward strand.
TTCTCTGCAAAAACAAAGAGTTCTGTGGCACCTTAAAGACTAACTTTAAGGTGTCACCGGACTCCTCATTTTTAAGAAAAGAAAAATAGTTCAATGTGCAAGGTTAGGCAACGCATATAAAGTAAATCCAGCTTTAAGTTCCTTTAACGTGGAGAAAAGCAGAAAAGTATTTTGTTGTTTTTGCATTACATACACTATATCAAAATTAATTTAAAACTGTTTGTAGCCTGGACTTCAAAATGCTATAAAAATGTATAGCAAGAATAGCTAAGAGATTATTTTTATGAGGTTAAAGAAAGTAACAGCAGACAACATCTTTGTGTATGCAACTCATTTTTATGACGCCACTGAGACTAGCATAGCACTGAAACAAATTACTTCTGCTTTACATTAGTAGTCATGTCTCTGGCACTTTTCAAGTGAATGCTAAGACAAAACAAGAAAAAGATGTATTTTCATTATGTAGCATTTAACTTACAAGGCAGCAGGAATGTTGTGCCACTTGAGATAAAGTCTTGTAAGCTTTCCTCCCAGTAACAGTTTATGAAGGAAGTATCTTGTACTATTTTTCCCCTTAAAGGTACATTCAAAAGACAAATGTACATTCATGCTGTTACAGGTGATTCCAGATTCTTTATGGAAGTATGCTGGTGAATATGAATATAACATAACTGAAATATGTATTATGCAAGATACTTTATGTGAGATATCACTGGAAAGGATATAATCTACGGAATAGGATTATTCTCTTTGAAGCCATCTTCAGGACACCACTGGCTTCCTAAGGAAACAACAGTGCATCACCATCCTGGCCACCACAGACACAGAAGCTCTATACTCAAATATTCCATATGAGGATGGACTATGAGCTGTTAGGAACGGTATCCCTAATGATGTCATGGCACACCTGGTGGCTGACCTATGTGACTTTGTCCTTGCCCACCACCATTTCCTATTTGGGGACAAATTATACCTTCAAGTCAGTAGCACTGCTATGGGTACCCGCATGGCCCCACACTATGCCAACATTTTTATGGTTGATCTAGAACATATCCTCAGCTCCCATCCCTAGTACCACCACTCTGCTTACGCTACATTGATGATGTTATCATCATAAGGACCCACGGGAAGGAGGCCCTTGAAGAACTCCATTGGGATTTCAACAATTTCCACCCCACTATCAATCTAGGCCTGGAACAATCTACACAAGAGAATAACTTCCTAGACACTACAATACAAATAAATAATGGTCACAAACACCACCTTATACCGGAAACCTACTGACCACTAGTCTTACCTACATGCCTATTCAGGACACATCATATGATCCACTGTCTACAGCCAAGATACAACCATATCTGCTCCAATACCTTAGACAGAGATAAACACCTACAAGAGCTTTATCAGGTATTCTTAAAACTTAAATACTCAGCTGGGGAAGTGAAGAAACAGACTGCAAGATCCAGACTAGTACCCAGAAGCCACCTAATTCAGGACAGGCCCAAAAAGGAAAATAAAACACCACTACCAGTTATCACCGACAGCCCCCCAGGTAAAACCCCTCCAGCATATCACTGACAATCTACAACCTATTCTGGAAAATGATCCCTCACTCTCACAGGCCTTGGGAGAAAGACCAGTCCTTGCCTATAGACAGCCCCCCAACCCGAAACAAATACTCACCAGCAGCCATACAACCCAACACAGAAACACTTGCCCAGGAACCTATCCCTGCAATAAATCCCACTGTCAACTCCACATATCTATACAAGCGACTCCATAACAGACCCTAACCATCTGGGGCTCATCCACTGCACATCCAGTAATGTGGTATACGTGATCAAGTGCCAGCAATGCCTCTCTGCCATGTATATTGGCCAAACTGGACAGTCTCTATGCCAAAGGACAAACGGACACAAATCAGACGACAGAAATGATAACACACATAAACCTGTAGAAGAACACATTGACCTCCTTGGACATTCATTAATGCAGTAGTCACCAACCAGATCAGGATCTACTGGTAGATCTTGGAGCCTCTGACGGGTGATCCTGACTAGTTTGGCCAAAAGGCTATTAAGTGCAGGCTCTTCAACTGTCCCTCATCAACCCTCTGCCTCAACCTGATGAAAGTGAGTGAGGATGGGCAAGAGAGGGTGTAGCCAGACAGACCCCACCCCCCCATCTCATCCATCTTATTTGCCTCTCTGAGGTTCCTGAAGCATACAAGACAGAGAAGGAGCAATAAAATCAGCATAGTCTATGCTGGCTCATCTGATCCTGAGAAGCTGAAAACATAGATATGAGGAGAGAAGGATTAAGGCAATAAGCTGGCCTCGAGGCTGCGAGAAGTGCCCGGCTGGCAGCCATGTTGATACGAACACACAGCCGTCCCTGGGAGAGGGATCCCCCACTGACAAAAGAATCTCCAGTACCTCCAATTTAATCCTCTCAACTCTCTCTTACAAGTGTAAATTAAGTTCACAACTGCCTTTTGTGAGACCAGTTCTTACAAGGGAGACCAGCACTATCTGACATCACAGATAAGAAAGAGAAATACGTGACCCCATGGGTATAAAGATGGGTACAGAAGCACACTCACTTTGAATGTCAATCTACCCTCTACCTGCTGGTCGGGTTAGGTGTTTGACCTCCCGAGGTTCTATGGGGACACCCACCTTGTATTTTCGTCTTTCCTAGGAATTGAGGGACCGGCCCTGGCCTGACACGCTGGAGTCGAGAGGCACAGAAGGGGGTAAAAATTGTACCTGGATGTGGTCCTCTGTCTTAAGTGTACACAGACTTAGAGCTCTTTAAAGATTGTCTAGTACAGGCCACCTAGCCAGGTGAAAGAGGTGGATGAGGCCTTTTTTAAACAATTAACAAAACTATCCAAAGCCCAAGATTTGGTGGTGATGGGGGACTTCAACTATCCAGACATATGTTGGGAAACTAACACAGCGAGGCACAGGCTATCCAATAAGTTTCTGGACTGCATTGGAGACAACTTTCTGTTTCAGAAGGTTGAAAAAGCTACCAGAGGAGAAGCTGTTCTGGATTTGGTTTTAACAAATAGGGGGGAACTAGTTGAGAACTTGAAAGTGGAAGACAGTATAGGGGACAGTGATCACGAAATAATAGAGTTCATGATCTTAAGGAAAGGTAGAAGGGAGACCAGCACAATTGAGGTAATGGATTTCAGGAAGGCAGATTTTGATAAGCTCAGAGAACTTGTAGGTAAGGTCCCATGGGAAGCAAGACTGAAGGGAAAAACAACTGAGGAGAGTTGGAAGCATTTCAAAGGGACGTTGTTAAGGGCCCAAAAGCAAACAATTCCGCTGTGTAGGAAAGATAGAAAATATGGCAAAAGACCAGCTTGGCTTAACAAGGAGATCTTGCACGATCTCAAAATAAAAAAGGAGTCATATAAAAAAATGGAAACTAGGACAACTGACAAAGGATGAATATAGGCAAGCAACACGGGAATGCAGGGGCAAGATTAGAAAGGCAAAGGCACAAAATGAGATCAAACTAGCTACAGGCATAAAGGGAAACAAGAAGACCTTTTATAAATACATTAAAAGCAAGAGGAAGACCAAGGACAGGGTAGGCCCACTGCTTAGTGAGGAGGGAGAAGCAGTAACAGGAAACTTGGAAATGGCGGAGATGCTCAATGACTTCTTTGTTTCGGTCTTCACCGAGAAGTCTGGAGGTGTGCCTAACGTAGTGAATACAAGCAGAGAGAGGGTAAGTTTAGAAGATAGGATACACAAAGAACAAGTTAAAAATCACTTAGGAAAGTTAGATGTCAGCAAGTCACCAGGTCCTGATGAAATGCATCCCAGGATACTCAAGGAGCTGATAGAGGAGGTATCTGAGCCTTTAGCTATGATCTTTGAAAAATCATGGCAGACAGGGGAGATTCCAGAAGACTGGAAAAGGGCAAATATTGTGCCCATCTATAAAAAGGGGAATAAGAACAACCCAGGAAACTACAGACCGGTCAGTTTAACGTCTGTCCCAGGGAAGATAATGGAGCAGGTAATTAAGGAAATCATATGCAAACACTTGGAAGGTAATAAAGTGATAGGGAATAGCCAGCATGGGTTTGTGAAGAACAAGTCATGCCAAACTAATCTGATAGCTTTCTTTGATAAGATAACGAGCCTTGTGGATAAGGGAGAAGCGGTGGATGTCATATACCTAGACTTTAGTAAGGCATTTGATACGGTCTCGCATGATATTCTTATTGATAAACTAGGCAAATATAACTTAGATAGGGCCACGATAAGGTGGGTGCATAATTGGCTGGATAACTGTAGTCAGAGAGTTGTTGTTAACGGTTCTAAATCCTGCTGGAAAGGGATAACAAGTGGAGTTCCTCAAGGGTCTGTTTTGGGACCTGTACCGTTCAATATCTTCATCAATGATGTAGATATTGGGATAGAGAGTACGCTTATTAAGTTTGCAGATGATACCAAACTGGGTGGGGTTGCAACTTCTTTGGAGGATAGGGACATAATTCAAAATGACCTTAGCAAGTTAGAGAAATGGTCAGAGGTCAACAGGATGAGGTTTAATAAAGAGAAATGCAAAGTGCTCCACTTAGGAAGGAACAATCAGTTCCATACATACAAGATGGGAAGCGACTGTCTAGGAAGGAGCATGGCGGAAAGGGATCTAGGGGTCATAGTGGACCACAAGTTGAATATGAGTCAACAGTGTGATGCTGTTGCAAAAAAAGCAAATATGATTCTAGGTTGTATCAACACGTGTGTTGTAAGCAAAACTCGTGAAGTCATTCTGCCGCTCTACTCTGCACTAGTTAGGCCTCAGCTGGAGTACTGTGTCCAGTTCTGGGCACCACATTTCAAGAAAGATGTGGAGAAATTGGAAAGGGTACAGAGAAGAGCGACAAGAATGATGAAAGGTTTAGAGAACATGACCTATGAAGCCAGGCTTCATGAACTGGGCTTGTTTAGTTTGGAAAAAAGAAGATTAAGGGGGGACATGATAGCGGTTTTCAAATATCTAAAAGGGTGTCACAAGGAGGAAGGAGAAAATTTGTTCCTCTTGGTTTCTGAGGACAGGACAAGGAGTAATGGGCTTAAAGTGCAGCAGGGGAGGTTTAGATTGGACATTAGGAAAAAATTCCTAACTGTCAGGGTGGTCAAATATTGGAATAAATTGCCAAGGGAGGTGGTGGAATCTCCCTCTCTGGATATATTTAAGAACAGGTTAGATAGACATCTGTCAGGGATGGTGTAGACGGAGCTTGGTCCTGCCTTGAGGGCGGGGGGCTGGACTCGATGACCTCTTGAGGTACCTTCCAGTCCTATTATTCTATGATTCTATTCTATGATTAAGCTGTTACTTGGTACTATTATTTCTGTTTTCGTATCTTTATCTTCTTTGTAACCATTTTTAAGATCTATATTTTGCTAGCAGTTAAGAAATAGAACAATAGCCATTGCAACCATATGATTTATAAGCTTCCTCAATAAACCTGTAACTGTTTAAGTTTTAACCTGACTCCTTCAGTTGCTGTAACAGAACCAGGCACAATTTAAAAGAACTTCCGCCGGTCTTAAGGGACAGATATAGGGAGAGCTTGGGCGTTTGGATTTGTGTCACTCCCAGGTGGCAGATCCATTGGGGCACTTCTCAGCCTCCCCCAGGCTGCCAGCAGAGCAGTAGCGCTGGGACTCGTAGCCCCTCCAGGAGCAGTGCTGGTGTTACCACTTTAATCTATGGAAATGTATAATTGGGCTGGAGTTTATTTGGATTTTAAAATGGAGTCTGTGGGTCAGCCTTTTTGGTATACAATCCTGTCAACCTAACCAAAGGAGGGGGGCGAGGGGTTTCTCTGTCTAAAGATTCCCTCCACTTACAGGGTTGCACCCATCACCAAATGCTTTGCACTCCATCCCATAAGAGCTGCACACGATCCAAAAAGCTCTGCACACTGCCCAAATGGTGTTGCACTCAGCCCTACTAACATCTTCCCTCCTTTTTGTCTATAAATACCCTAGCTGTGATTCTTTTGGGTTCAGCTTGTGTCATTATGTAGGTATGCTAGTGGTATGTTTTCCTGTTTGTCATTACATGTATGGAAGAGTGATTGAATAGTGTGACCATGTGGGTGTAGGTAGTGGTTGTCCTGCCAGTGGGCTTAGTTTCCTGTGGAGAAGTCCCGTGTAAACAACAGTCCAAGCGCAGGACTGGCTACTAAGGGTTTACTTGACGCCCTATTGGATTAACACGTAGAGAGCGGAAGGCCCTTCGCTAAGGAGTCCAGATAGCTACACCTGCCAGTCTGTAGGATAGGATCTGGAGTATCATCGCAGGATCACCTCACTGTTCCTCTGTTGAGGCTTCATATTAGCTAGAGCATAGAGGTTGTGAGCTCCGAAACCTGTGTTCAATCACGTGGGTGTAATGTATATTTTGTGTACTGAGAATATTCTATCATCTTTTCTTCTGGGATAGGGTGGGCAAACTGATATTTCACGTGTTGACATTTCAGATTCTTTACAATATATGGTTTGGCCCCATATCTTGTCTCCAATTCATTTGTTTTAAAACCCATAACTGGTGATAGATACGGCCTCAGGCAATCTCGTCTTTTGCGACTTGAGACAATTAACATTTCCAAGTGTCAGGGCGTGCCTAATTAGATCTCTTAATTAATCATTATTGCATCCCAGGGTAACACTGGGGTGAGAAGAGGTGTGGGGAAGGGCAGAGTCTCTGCCCTGCCTGGCCCAGCTCTTTGCCTGCAGACTGGAGCTGTAGCACTGGCTCCTCGCTGCACGGGGGAAGGGAATGGCAGGACTGAACTCCCACCCTGTGAGCCAGTAAAAATAGGCTCAGGTGCCAAGGGATGCAGCCCACTGTGTTAATCTTTAAGGTGCCACAGGATTCCTCATTGTTGTAGTTCAAGTTCAGAAGCATTTTTGTAGCTCAAGTATACAGGCAGTCCCTGGGTTACGTACAAGATAGGGACTATAGGTTTGTTCTTAAGTTGAATTTGTACGTAACTCGGAACTGGCTCCAGATTCAGCCGCTGCTGCTGAAACTGACCAGGGGCTGACTACAGGAAGCCCAAGGCAGAATTGCTTTGCCCCCAGCTTCCTGGAATCAGCCACTGATCCGTTTCAACAGGGGCTGAATCTGGAGCCTGGGACAGAACAGCTGGGGCGCTGCCGGGTAGGTCCCCCCAGGACCAACCCGGCAGCACCCCAGCTGCTCTACCCCAGGCGTCCACAACAAAAGCCTGGTCTGCTGGGGGGGGGGGGGGGGGGGCACCCTAGCTGGGCCCCCCCCCGCAGACCAGGGAGACCCGGAGCAAATCCGCGGAGGCGGCGGGGTCCCGTGCCTCCAAGGCTTTGCTCAGGAGCAAAGCCGCAGAGGCGCGGGACCCCGCCGCCTCCAAGGCTTTGTTCCGGGTGTTCCTGGTCTGCTCGGGGTGTCCCTGGTCTGCTGAGAGGGGTCTCCAGCAGACCAGGGACCCCCGAGCAAAGCCTTGGAGGCGGGGACCCCGCCGCCTCCAAGGCTTTGCTCCGGGTGTCCCTGGTATGCTTGGGGTGTCCCTGGTCTGCTGGGAGGGGTCCCCAGCAGACCAGGGACACCCCGAGCAAAGCCGCAGAGGCGCGGGACCTCGCCACCTCTGTGGCTTTGCTCGGAGTGTCCCTGGTCCCTGGCTTTGCTCGGAGTGTCCCAGCAGACCAGGGACACCCGGAGCAGCTTTTCTTGCCCCGGATGATGCGGTGGTGGGACCACTGCGCGTCTGGGTGGTCCCGCCGCCCGCGAGTTCTGGGGCGAGAAAAGCCCCGTTCGTAAGTGCGGATCTGACATTAGTCGGATCCGTGTAACTCGGGGACTGCCTGTACTGTGTATCTGTAATAGCATATTCACTGTTTTGGGTCACTCACTGATTAAGCTTCATGGTTATTATCAACCATTGGCAAGAGACATTGGAGCTTAACCTTCCTGAAGATGGGTGGGTCAGCCCAAGAAGTATGGAGAGTATCCAGAGATGTGTGATCATGTGACCTGATACTGGAATCCATCTTGGATTCGGTACTTTTCCATGAGAAGCTTGGGGGAGTCCAACATGGAACAACGGATTCCTGCCTTAAGCACATCCTATTTAAGGGTAGGGAGTGAGGTAATCCAAGTCATTAGTTCTCCCTAGCAACCCCAGCCAAGATGACTGTAGGAACCAACTTAGACGGAAGTGGGGGAAGCAACTGGGCCCAGGTTGGAGGATGTCTAGTCCATGAAGATTACTACCACAACTTTTATGGAGCAATATTACATGTAAGTAGTTTCTTTAGCGAATGAAGCTTAATGTGCATGTTGTTTTATTTTTCTTAGTAACCTACTTTGTTCTGTGTGCTATCTCTTATGACCACTTAAATCCTACCTTTCATAGTTAATAAAATCACTTCTGTTTATTAAAAAGCCCAGTGTAAATAACTGTTACAGAGAAGGAGGGAGGGCAAGGGTCCTGTGCATCTCTCTCTTTACATTGTCAAAGAGGTGAATTTCATGAGCTTAAAGTGTGTGTCTGCAGTCTTGGTGGTGTAACCCTGTCCCCATGTCCTGGTTGAAACAGGTTGCGATCAACAAGACAGGATTTCCCAGTCAGTTAACAGTCACAAAGGGACCCCAACCCAGCACATAGGGACAATATGAGGACAAAGACATACCTCTCTGCGTACCATGCTACATTCAGATTGGTCCAGAAGGATGTTTATCACTGTTCCCCATAACCCTCCTGAAATGTTCTGACAGCTGTCTGATAAAGCAAAGCATCCTAATTCAAGAGATGTAAGAGCTGATCCAATTCCAAGGGAGGTAAACCTTACCTGGAACATTTTAGCAAGAAAGAAGATGCATTTCATTGTATGAAATATTAACATCTCATCACATATTGTAAAAACCTTTATAATAAAGCATGAAATTTTCATTATCTCTAAACTATCTTGAAAAGCTACTAAAGAACTACTTGTATTTTCATACAAGAGCAAACAAAAGACCAACAACATGACCAATACTCATCTTTCGGTATCCACCTAACAAACAGGACACGCATGTCTAGAAAGCTGAAAACATGTGAACATCTTTAAATGATCTCAGTGCTGTGAACATCTCTATTTTTATAACACTATATAAAAGGAGCGTTTTCATTAACAAGTATAAAACAAAAAAGTAAAACGTTCACCATTTAATATTAACTGCTCAGATTTACAGTGGTCCCCAACGTGGTGCCTGCGGGCGCCATGGTGCCCGCCGGGCCATTTCTGTACGCCCACTGAGTGATCGAGGCCGGCCCCGCCCCTGGACACACGGCAAAGGGGCACCATCAGCCCCATGCTCGCAGCACATGGGCGGTCCTGCCCCCAGGCACACGGTGCATAGGTTGTGCCGGCACCAGGCGCGCAGCATATGGGTGTCCCTGCCCCTGGGCACGCGGCACAGGAGCTGTGCCGGCCCCAGGTGCGCAGCGCATGGGTGCTGCCGAATCCTGGGCATGCGGTGTATGGGCGGCCCCACCCTGGGCACGTGGCACAGGAGCTGTGCCGGCCCCAGGAGTGCAGCGCATGGGCAGCCCCATTCCTGGGCACCCGGCACGTGAGTGGTCCCACCCCCAGGCGCTTGGCAGCCCCAAAAGGTTGGGACCACTGGCTCAGAAGAGTACCACAGGACAAATCAGGCCCACAGTTACACCTATGCAAGCCCCTGGACTGATGTGCACAGTCAAACCTGATCAACATCTTTGTTTTCCATGGATGTTCTTAAGTAGAACTGATTGGTGCTTTCTAAATAATTGTCTTAATGACAAAATAAAAAAGGCATCAAGACCAAAATGTTCTATCTAGATTAATCCCTGGCGCCCACCATCACAGTGGCATCTAACTACTGCTAAAGATCAAATAGTTGCTAAAATAAGGCAATAGAACTGAATAGACACAGAAAGCATATGTGATGAGTAAGGAGATGGCATTATATAGTTTTTCTTTAAAGTACGCATGTTTCTGAATTGTACATGTAAAGACATCTTAAAACAATGTATACAAATGATCCAGACAACCAGTTTCAAATAAAATGTTCTTGATAGCTTTTGTCTGAGTATACTTGCTTTAAATTAGTATGCAAGTCATGTTAAAAAGAACATTCTTTTTAGTAAACACAAGGTTGGTGAGGCAATATTTTTTAATGGATCCACTGCTAATGAAAAGAGACATGCTTTTGAGCTTATGCAAAGCTCTTGTTCAGGTCTGAGTGACAAAGATAAATTCAAGGGTGGAAATGATAAGGAGTTAACTCATATTGCAAGAGACCATTCAAGTTCAAATGGGCAATTAACACCACTTCAGTGGTTGGAAAAATTAGAGTAAATGGGTTGCAGACTGCTGTAAGGAGCCCAAAACACAGTCCATGATTTTTGGTATCTAGCAAAGTGATCAGTTTAAGTTCCCATTCTTGTCTTATGAAGGTGTAAAGCAAGTTCCTTTGAAGACAAAGATCAAGAGATTAGATATGGAGTGATTGCTTTGTTGTAAGATGGGTCTATTCACAGCTGACACTGTGTTGTTGTTTTAAAACAGCCACAGGTACTAGGATGACTCCTCAATGGGCGACCAGAAGGAAGAATTTCTGGTGAAATGCACAACAAAACCAATGATAAACAATGAACACGTCAATGACATTGGCATCTTCTGGGCAGACATACTAAACTCCCTCTGATATTTCCAACACAACTTCAAACACCACCACTCATCCATAACAAGAAACTCAGGGATCACTACACCTAGCTTCACAGATCTAGTAATCACCTCACGAAATTGCTTATCCACCATCAGGCACTCAGATACCACAGAAATATACTCCAAGAAGAAAACACAGGATAAACAATTTAACACACTTAAGACTGCCTTCATTCAACAAGGACATCATCATGGAAGAGACCACCCAAATACCTGAGAGAACCTACTTCAATGAAGGAAAAACCAATACAAATAAAATGCAGGACAATGTAGCACTTTGTCCTGCATTTTGCTTCAACTACCCCAGACTAACACGGCTACATTTCTATCACTACAATACAAATAAAATGAGAGAAGACAAAAACACCGTATCATCAGGGGAGAATACTTTTCAGTCCCTATCTGATCTCTCAGTCCTTGTCCTAAAAGGAAACCTGCAGCACATCTTCAAAACACAAGCCTAGGAACTTAAATTCATAACTCTGCTGGATGTTAAATCATGGACTTAATAAAGACTGGATTTTATGGCTCATTACAACAGCATATAACCCACTAATCCATCTTTGTCCTACAACTGCAGAAGTCTTAATTACCCACTTCAAATGTAACTTGTTAACTCTTTATTGGTTACACCCTTAAATTTAGCTGTGACAGTAAGCATCATTCCCAGACTACAAGCAGAGCTCTGTATAAGCTTGAAAGTTTGTCTTTTCACGAGCAGAAGATGGCCCAATGGAAGATATTCACTCACTACCTTAACTCTCTAATATTCTGAGCCCATTATGCTACAAGAATACTGCAAACACTTTTTAAGAGAGCAATGATTCTATCTAGACTAAATTTATTCTGTGCTAAGGCCCCAGGAGCCACTACCATGGATGATCAGGAAAAGAAGGGGGGGGGAGGGCGAGGACAGAGAGGGTAGGAAATTAGGATAGGGATTCATTTTAAGACACTTTGATAGAAAAATTCTAACCATTATTATTCTCTGAAGTACAATTTAAAAACACACATTTAAAATTAGGACAAGTTAGTTAAGTGTCAACATTAAACACAATTTTTTAGATTTGCAATACACTTGTTTCTTAAACTTGGAGCAATAGTTTTATGCTAGAACACACTAACCTCAGGATCTCTATCTACCCACAATGGAATTAGCCATGCTAGACCGAGTCGAGAAGGAACTTGTTCTTGTTCTTCACTTTTATTGTAAGGCAAGAGCCAGAGAGACACCCAGTCCTAATCAGAAGAAAAAAAATGACAAAATATTTGTTTCAGACAGTAACTATTCAAATAAATTCTATCCTCCAACTATGTAAGCTATTTTTTCTTTATTTCAGTATAAAGCATTAATATTGTATGGCAAAGATTCTGGAAGCAAAATGTAAAGCTTAACAATATTACTGTGTGGTACAAACCCCTTTTTGCAATATAAACAAAATAAAAAATGTACTCGTCAGTAACACAAAACTATTGTCTTAATATGGTATAATTGTTTTTAAAACTACCAAAGAAAAATAAATGCTGAGTTAAGAGGAAAGAGTCACAGTTTAATTCTGTTGATTAGCTGCACAAATGAGAAATGCTATTCAAGACACGGACTTTATTACCCTTGAACTGTGTAGTACTTTATTACACTGGAGCCTACTTTAATTTATTCGGGGCAAATTCCAGAGTAAAGTACTATGCAACATGAGTAAGGGTGGCAGAATTAAATACATATGCTATCTGCAAACTGTGTGAACTTCTTTTCTCATTCTTAACAGAGCATTTCTATACTGGATTTTCGTCTCCCAAAATGGATAGTAAAATCCTGGCTTTGTGTTTAACCATGTTGAAGCTCAAGACCATGACTTCCACCTTATTCTTAACGCTAAAAAAATTAAGTTTGCAGAATATGGTCACAGGCACATTTGGGGGTTGGTTATATTTTGAGGATTTAATTAAACAAAATCAAACCATATTTATTAGCAGGTATTTTACCCGGTTTAATTTTTCTGGTAACCGCCTAAGCAACTTTATAGATTATTTACATTTGCACACTGAATTAAGACATTTAACAGAAGAGCACAGAACCTCAATGGCTACGTCTACACTGGCATGAATTTCCGAAACTGCTTTTAACGGAAAAGTTTTCCGTTAAAAGCATTTTCGGAAAAGCGCGTCTAGATTGGCAGGATGCTTTTCTGCAAAAGCACTTTTTGTGGAAAAGCGTCCATGGCCAACCTAGACGCGATTTTCCGCAAAAAAAACCCCGATCGCCTTTTTCACGATCGGGGCTTTTTGGCGGAAAACAGTACTATGCTGTCTACACTGGCCCTTTTGCGCAAAAGTCTTTTGGAAAAAGACTTTTGCCCGAACGGGAGCAGCATAGTTTTTCCGAAAAAGCACTGATGATTTTACATTAGATCGTAGTGCCTTTCCAGAAATTCAAGCGGACAGTGTAGACAGCTGGCAAGTTTTTCCGGAAAAGCACATGATTTTCCGGAAAAACTTGCCAGTCTAGACTCAGCCAATGTGTTTATTTGGGCCCTGATACAGCACAAAACTTAAAAGTGCTCTCTTAAATTTAATGGGATTCACTTATAGATTTAACATTAAAAATATGTTTCAGGATTTTCTGGAATCTGCATCTTGTAAATCAACCCTACCATAAGAAAGTTTTAGTACTGTGCAACATTCTGTTAAAAGAAGCTTTATTTCCAGAATTGTTGTACAAATAAAAATATATTTAACCAAACTATTTTCTAGTATCAGAAGTAACCTCATTTAAAATAATCTTGAAGATACTATACTTATTACTAAACTATTTTAGAAGTAAATACCATGCTTTTAGCCCTTGTTTACCATCTTTACCATTAAGTAATGAGTGCCTCATTCTGCAACTAGTTCCTCTTAAGTCAAAAGGACTACCCGCACAGTGATACTGCTCAGTAAGGAATGTTAGCAGAACCAGACCTTAGAGCTAGTATGTCTTACACTTAAAATAGTGACATTAGCATTCCTTAGTGTTCAAATTCAGTAATTTAAAGCACCACAATTGCAAGGAAAACACCAGTTGAAATTCAATTTTCTGCTCTCTAATGTCTAGCAAAACTAGACTATAGCTTTGAACCATCAATAATGTGCCAGTGTTTCAGTCACATGCATGACAAATGAAAGGCAGCTTTTAGTGCTCTCACCATAGTTTTGGCTTGAGCCATCATTTCGTGAGACAAGTGAAGCAAGCAAAGTACTGTGCTCTTTGTGACACCTTTCCCCATGAAGGACATAGCATTTCCTCCCCATTCAACATAAAAAGATGAGATAACCTGTAATTAAATAAATAAACAAACAAACAAACCAAACAAAAAAAAGCAATGTCATGGAAGCTTTATAATGAGAAAAACATAAATACATACAAAGTGTCTTGCAGACTTCAATGAATTTAAAACTTGATTAAGTGTAACAGCCTTTATCCAACATACATTTTCCTTGCTTTTTTCAGAATACTTTACATTTCCAGTACAATAAGCTACTTGGTCAGAGGTTCCTTTGTGATACAGCTGTACCACAGTATTCCATGTCCTGCTTTTTGCTTGATCACTCAGGTCTGCACTATCTATGGACCAGTCAGCTAATGGGTTTTTTATGGGCTGTGATATATACTATTATTCATTATACGTTTTTTGTGGGGTTTTTTTGCTTTGGAGTTTTCTATTTTGCACGCCTAGGATTACAATGTATTGTTTAGCTAACCATGTTCAATTTTTAGCCTCAAATAATTCATGCATCCATCTTGCCACAGCCCTTGTATCTGTAGTTACTCCATGGGTCTCAGACTAGCATTTTCTATTAAAACATTCCCATTGCATAACTTAAAAACAAAGCATCTTTTGTGTGATTAATGAAGACAGATACTTTTCACATATGACAGTCATTTAAAATATTTTGTAGCTCTTCATAATTGTTTCTAGATAACTAGCCTTACGCTATTATGAAGATATTATTTCATATTGGTTCTCAAAAAAGCAGGATGGTGCAGATTTCACACTTCTTGTTATAAAGAAAATGTGCTATTGTAAGGCTTTCTATACAAAAAGCTTTTCAGTTTAATTGGCACTTTGTAAAAAATTACGCTAAAGGAAGAGGGTTCATTTTGGACAGTTTAATAAGATTTGCACGGATGTAAATGGAAGTTTTCATTTTAAATATCAAATATCAAAATCTGCTGAACAGTGATATGAGTCATAAAACTTATGGAACTTCATGTGTAAGAATTATATCTAAAGAGCATTTTCCACCAAAAATATTGTTAGTATAATTTAGGGACGTAAGCGACTAGTCAAGGAGTCACTCAACTAGTTGCTACTCTCCCCTCCCTACCTCTCTCTCCTCCTTCCCCCCCTTGCTGTTTCTATCAGAGAGAGGCAGCAAGGTTGGGGGGAGCAGAAGCTGGTGCTGGGGGGGAGCCATCTTAAAAAGCTGGTTCCCCCCAGCACTGTCCCAGCGGGGGGGGGGGGGGGGGGGGGGGGGGAGGGGACAGAAAGACAGAGGTGCAGCCCGGATGACCCAGTGTAAGACGGGAATCAGCTGTCTCAGCTTGCGCCAGGTCCCCCAAGCTGCACCTCTGCTTTTTAAATGTATTAAGAGCCCAGGTAGCTGCCTGGCCATCAGGCTCTTCATACATTCACATGCTAGAGCCACAGCAGGGTTAGCTCCCGAGTTCAGGAGCCAACCCTACTAAAGCTCTGCAGTTTCCCCACCTTATCAACTATAAAGTAGTCGATGGAAATTCCATCAGCTACTCAAGTAGCTGATTAAACACAATTTAAAATCCCTAGTATAATTTGCCTATCCTTTTCCTTCAAACCACCTCCTTCCATAAAAACCCCAAACTTCCAGCCGCTCCACTTTTAAGTAACTTGTTATATTTAGTTCACTTGAAATCACATGGAACTTACAGCAGACAAGACTGAAAGCTTATCATTTGGTTCCCTGTTGCTTTCATCTTAGTTGTTTTCTCTGACCATTTGCTATCACATGACACCATATATAACTTTCGTCCCATTTTTAATTTTAAACTCCTATCTGAAGTTTTCATCAATCAAGTGAATCCAACTATTTTACTTCCACTTTAACAAGAGGAAATTATTCACCTTGTGCAGTAATGGAGATTCTTCAATGTGTCCCCCAATGGGCGCTCCACTTTGGTACTGATGCACCCCTGCACTAAGAGTCAGAGATTTAAAGTAGCAGTGTCTTGTCAGGCTGGACATGCCAGGCCCAGTCTCACGCTGCCTCAACTGATGCTGAGCAGCCAAACTCCCCTTTCCTTCCACCAGCACCGTAACTAAGTATTTTTGTGTTCTTAGCAAAATTTTAATTATGTACTCTCTCTCCTTAGGTAAGCACACGTTGTGCTCTTGACTTTTGCAGCTTATTATTTTTACTTATTGCATCTTTGCACCCGATTATGATGTCCCAGGGCTTGTCCCGTCCTTGTTACGGCCCTCCCCTCCCCTCCACACACACACTTCTCTATTGAAGAGTCCATATAGGATAGAACTTCAAAGCAGAGGAGAGGAGGGTGGATAGCAGAGCATCCATAGGGGAGCACATCTTTCAAGAACCTTGGTTACTGCACAAGGTGAGTAACTTCCTCTTTGAGTGCTCTCCCTGTTGGTGCTCCACTTTAGGTGACTTCAGAGCATGCCTTCCAGAGGAAGGAGGGAATTTTGCATTTGAAGTTGTAGCAGATGAGAGCACTGTGTGGACTAACAGGGTACTGGAAGATACGCATTGGAGCAATGCACAGTATTGTGTAAAAGTGTGTAGTGAAGTCTAGGTTGCAGTTCTGCAGATTTCCACAAAATGAATGTTGTTAAAAAGGCTAAGGATTTTAAGAGAATCCTAGTAGGCAGTGTGTATCTCCCCATAGAGAGAGAGGGGCAATATAGAGCATATGGGCTGGATGCAACAGGCCACCAGACACTTTATTTACCTGCGCATCCATAGGCAGGAACACGGTTCACTGAAGCTCACATTGGCCAGGAATGATGAACTGCTGCCACCATAGGAGCTGTGAGCCACCGTACCTGCAGATGTGCAGGTAAATGAAGTGTCTGGCAATCCGCTAGAGACTAACATGGAAAAAATGCATTTGGTCTGCAGGCTACTTATTTCTCACCCTTATTTCTCACTTGTACTGGAGATACTGTAATATCCATTTGGACAGATTGGCTTGTACTATCAGATGGATGACAAGGGACAGGATTGCAGACCGATGAGTGACCAGTTCAAGGAAAGCACTGGCTCCTTTCACCTGATGGACTTTGTCTTACTGAGAAGAAGACACAGAATGACAAGGGACCAGGTCAGGGGGAGAATTGGCTTCTCTTACGTGATGGACTATGCTTAATTGTCGAAGGACTTTTATTGACTGAGTTAAAAACTCCCTGGATAAACAACGAGGGACAGACGCTGAACGACGATGTGGACCAACTAGGGACCAGGTCAGGGGAAGCACTGGCTTCCTTTAAACTGATAGACTACGATTAATTGGTGACCTTGATAAAAAAATTTCTCTCTTTTCTAATAGGCATTGCTGTTTTGATGTAAACAATTTTTAAAATTTGAAACTTAAAAGAACAATTTCTGATATACTTTTTTCACTCTTTATGGTAAACCGTTAAAAGACCAAAATTAAAATCTATATAAACTGTTTACCTCCACTTTGCAGCTACTCTACATTATTATAAGGTTACTTTGGAGTATTAAGTTATCGTCAATATTTTAGTTTAGTTTAGAAGATTCATTACATTTTTTGGTTGATAAATATAATTCCCTAGACTTGGACAAGAAACGAAGGGATCAGTGTATAGATAACAAAATTGTTCCTTTAGCCCACTATGCTTTCCTAGCTTACCACTATATTACCTATCTACTAAGATATTTCTATAGCTCTAAAGGACTACTGCCCATAGGCAGACATTGTAGATTTTTCTTTTTTCTATTCCCTAATTATAAATCTCAGTCCAACACAAAGGAGACACTAATTTTGAAAAATTACTGGTCTTATTTATCTCCTATATTATTTAGTGATATTCTTGTCTGAAAATTACAATAGGTACAAAAATGAGGTACAAAAAAAACCGAACAGAAAGTGAATTGATTTGTTTTTAATGTACACTAATATTTGTCACTACAGATTGGTTTTAGTGTCCATCGCAGCACATTTACATTCCATTCCACTGTTTAATCTTCAGTTTATTTTGTCATATTGGAGATAAAAAAAATTGCTGTCTGGCTGTGTCAGAAGAAGAGAATAAGAGACACTGGATGTGGTTTTAATTAAATAACTGGGATTACACAGCAGACAAGACTGCACAGTTGTAAGTAACACTGTACCTATGTGTTTCCATATGGGGGGCTGCCATCAGCTTTTCTAGTCTGGATTCCATGAACCCGCTACTATAACCCAATCACCTCCTCTTCCATAGGCTAACTCTTTGCCATAGGAGTCATGGGAACCCAGAATCTCCTTTCTCTCCTTCCGTAAAGGATTTTTCCTTTAAATCCTTTACCAATTAGTTTTACCTGATCATTGTACCCATTCCATATGGATTACCTCACTGGACATTCCACCACAAGCTTATATAATGAGTTGTGATACTGCCACAAATTTACATTAAGCCCTGAAAACCCACCGTGAGAAAAAATGCCTTCCCAGACCCCTGAGAAGAAAGATGACTGGCGTAATGCCCATAGTAGGTAACAATGGAGGCTGATATTTTGACTACTTCCATAAGTGAAACTGTGGGTGATGCTAGCCTTGTCCAGGTTAAAAACAGCTTCGCCAGAACTGCCTTGGGTATATATACATCCCTCTTTTCTAGTCAGCTGTTATGGGACACTTCCCACTTACCTGGTCTGGCTATACTGTATCCTGCTTTCTTTACTAAACAGGTAATTGTATGTGGGAAGGGGAAGAGAGGATTTAATGGGGGCAATAAATAACTAACTTAACAGCTCACTTAGACATGTAGAGGTGAAGCTCAACATGTATACCTCATAAGGTTTTCTTAAAAGGTCTAGAAGATGATCAAATATAGGGTTGCCAAGTGTCCGGTTTTGAACCAGACAGTCCAATATTTGAGCTTTCTGTTTGGGAAACAAATTGAGAAAATATATATGAGAAAATATAAATGTCTTGTATTTTCTAAATAAGATGTAATGTTGATTGTGATGTAACGTCAAGTGTGTCTGCTATTTTTGTTGAAACCATCTGGCAACCCTAATCAAATATAGCCAACTTACCAAAACACAAAGACATTGTTATATATTGTACTTTATACACATTGATATATATATGATACTATATATACATTGATATACACTGTTTCAAATTGGTCAAAATGGATCTGCTTCACTCCACCATTCATAAGCTAGTTATTGTTTTCTAACTGGGGAAGTTAAGTATTTTTATGCAATATTCCTTCCTTGCAATTTTCATGGTGTACACACACCCAGAATTCATTTGCTATTAAGTTTTTGTTGAAATCACTGTGCCACAAGATTACCAAGTAAATTTTCCCAATAATAATCCATTTAATAAAACAAACATGGCATTCAGAAGCATAATATGTAACTTGTTTTATGATTGTTACCACCCATATACATATGATAACATAAGCTACTTACCTCAAGAAGACCTGTCAAATATTTCATACATATTGTGAAAGACTCAGTTGTGGCAGAGTGTGAACTCCAGCCCGGGTGTGCAGTGACATGAACCATTCCTCGTAATGTCCTCTCCAAAGCAGGCAATCCATAAAAGTGCGGTGCATCTGTTACCTGTAAACACTCTAGTAGTTTCAAAGCCAGTTGTGTTCGGAAATTGTCAGTCTGTTCCAAGCCCTTTCTGTTCCAAATACAAAAGCCAAATGTGTGAGATGAAATAAAAAAATTAACTTAATTATTTTATTTGATGTCAATGGCATCTTATTGGTTCTTTAGTCCTATAAGTCTAGGTATCAAAATCTATTTTATAGTTTAAAGCAGAACAAATTTTGACATTTGAAGCTTCAAGTGTTTTTCATTTCTGAAAGTCCCAAATTTCATTTTGAATAAAGAGGAATACTCACTCAACCCAAAAATGAATGAGTACAAAAAGAACCCTGTAACATACTAAGTAATACACCACAGAGAGGGAAATAAAAATTCAGATGCCTTGCTATTAGAAGAAAAACAACTGTCAAGTTCAGAAAATACAGTTTAAAATGTCACACTTTTTTTTTTTTAAAGAGATAATAACCAGCTCCCTGCATGGACGAGCTCCTGCCTGCTCATGGTGCTGTAGTGTTTTGTACCGCATTCAATGGCGGTGCCTCAGGCTTGTCTAGTACCAACAGAAGTAGAGTGGCTGTTAGCACGCCACTGGCATCACTTGGTGGTGCTGAATGCTGCCATTGTGAAGGAGGAAGACAAATTCAAGCCTTTTACCTTGGAGAGGTGCACACCAGTAGTGTTAACAGTGCAAATGGTAATGGAGACCCTAATGCTCCATAGGTATATGAACTGCGGTGCAGCTGGTGCTCATAGATTATCTTGTGGCCGGGGGAGTCTTATGAGGTGAAGACGACATTCACTTTTTAAAGTCTTCTTGTCCTTAGCTGGTTGAGGCATAGAGTGGTCCATGGAGAGTTTGGACCCCAAGGCTGGGGCAGGGCAAAAGGCCTTTTCCATAAGGATGAGTTTTAAACATAGGTCCCTATCCTTTCTTGCTCTGACCTGTAACTTGTTGCAGTGGACACATTTCTGGGGAACATCACAAGTATTGGTCCAAAATTGTGATAACATCTTTACAAGACATGTAATCCTTTCAACCAGGTGAACCATGCATTCTAACAAAAAGTGGGGTAAAGGCCAACTGGGATAACAAACTTATCTAGGTAATGGGAAACAACTACTTATCTATCTAAAAGTTGGTAACAAAGAACACATTTCTGTGAGGAACACGGTGGAGCTTTGAGAAGGGACGGCGGGGGGTACAATGTCAAGGCACCAAAGATACATGAGTCAGGCACTGTACCTATGCAGGAGGATACTGCTCTAAAAGCTCCAATCAATGGCACAGGTTCATACTGACACCTACAGTGGAGCACCCACAGGGACATCTCTTGAAGAAGAAAGTGATTTTATTCCAATGACTATCAAATTCTGATACTTTCACAACCTTTAAAAGGTACACTTTCAGAAATGCCTTCCTGTGAAATAATGTAATATTTGTATCACTGTTACAGTTTTTCAAAGTATAACAAATAACAGTTTGATCATTTACACTGTATTTAATGTAATAATTAATAAATAATAATTAAACCAAATGTCACAGCTTTTACCAATCTCAACTCACAGATGACTGCTAAAAATCACATCTGTCTAAAGGACAGAGTGTTCTGAACTACTGGATGCAACTGTATTATCAGTTTTCAGAGGCTCATACTAAACAAGCCAGGTTGAAGTTGTAGTCCAATTTAAAGTATGGCCATAGTCTGATCTTTGAGATTCAAATAAAAACTGATTTGACAAAGTATGTCCATATTCAGACAGTATACACAATCGCGTGTACAGTGGGGAGAGGGTATTTAAAAAAAATACAGGCAGTCCCCGGGTTACATACAAGATAGGGACTGTAGGTTTGTTCTTAAGTTGAATTTGTATGTAAGTCGGAACTGGTACATATTGTAGGGGAAACTCCAGCCAAACATTTCTCCAGAGCTCAGTTTTATTCTCCCACACCTCACTTCCCTCAGTCCTTTATTCTCAAGCTGAGGTGTCTGCTGAGAGAAGCCGCTCCGCATCTCCCTGGTCTGTTGGGGGGAGTGCTAGCTTCGCATCTCCCTGGTTTGCTGGGGGGAAGCAGCTAGTGCGGAGTTGCCTCACCCCGTTTGTAAGTAGGGATCTGATGTAAGTCGGATCCATGTAACCCGGGGACTGCCTGTACATGGAAACTATGTAGTTGCAATCTTTTTTCTAGTGAGCCAAAGACTTAGAACTATACTACCGAGGTACAATATTTTAGGGGTTCCAGCTATCATATAATTGAACACTGAATCATGTGGACAGATCCTGTACCTGTCAGTAACTGATGTGAAGCAGAGTAGCATCATGTTAAAGATACTAATCAGTTCTTTCTGCAGTTGTTGTCTGACAGCAGTCTGTATGTCATCTATTTCATCTTGCATCTTGGATTCAGCTCGCACCAGAAGGTCTAGCAGTGAACCTGAATTCTAAGAGGAAAATAGTAACATTCAAATCTTTTATTCCTATCCTGATACAATCAGCGAACAAAAAAAAAAATCTAAAAAAATAGGGATAGAAATGTAGCCGTGTTAGTCTGGGGTAGTTGAAGCAAAATGCAGGACAATGTAGCACTTTAAAGACTAACAAGATGGTTTATTAGATGATGAGCTTTCGTGGGCCAGACCCACTTCCTCAGATCAAATAGTGGAAGAAAGTAGTCACAACCATATATACCAAAGGATGCAATTTAAAAAAAATGAACAAATATGAAAAGGACAAATCACATTGCAGAACAGAAGGGGGATGCGGGGGGGTGGGAAGGGGGAGGAAGGAAGGTAAGTGTCTGTGAATTGCTGATATTAAAAGTAGGGAGAGTGGGATGTTTGTGAGTTAATGGTATTACAGGTGATAATTGGGGAAACTGTCTTGGTAATGGGTGAGAAAGTTCAAAGACTTGTTAAGTCCTTGTTGGTAAGTGTCGAATTTTAACATGAATGACAGTTCAGAGGATTCCCTTTCAAGTGCAGATGTAAAAGGTCTTTGTAGCAGAATGCAGGTGGCTAAGTCATTTAGAGAGTGTCCTTTCTGGTTAAAGTGGCAAGAAACTGTTTTCTCTTTGTGATCTTGTCTGATATCTGTTTTGTGGGCATTAATCCTTTGGCGAAGTGTCTGAGATGTTTGTCCAATGTACATAGCAGACGGACACTTTCGGCACATGATAGCGTAGATTATATTTCTGGATGCGCAGGAATATGTGTTCTTGATCTTATAACTCACTTGGTTAGGTCCAATAATGGTATCAGCAGAATGAATATGTGGACAAAGCTGGCAACGGGGTTTGTTGCAAGGGAAGGTACCAGGGTTGGTATTAGTGTGGTATGTCCTGTGGTGGTTGGTAAGAATCATCTTGAGGTTAGGTGGTTGTCTATAGGAGACTATGGGTCTGTCTCCCAGAGCCTCTTTGAGTATGGTATCCTGTTCCAATATAGGCTGTAGTTTATTGATAATGTGTTGGACAGGTTTAAGTTGGGGGTTGTAGGTGATGACAAGTGGTGTTCTATTGTTGGTTTTCTTGGGTCTGTCTTGAAGTAGATGGTTTCTAGGTATTCGTCTGGCTCTTTCAATTTGCTTTTTTGTTTCTCTGGGTGGGTAGTTGAGATTTATAAATGCTTGGTAGAGATCCTGAAGCTTCTGGTCTCTGTCAGTGGGGTTAGAGCAGATGCGGTTGTATCGAAGGGCTTGGCTATAGACGATGGATCGTGTGGTGTGTTCTGGATGGGAGCTGGATGCATGTAGGTAACTGTATGAGTCAGTGGGTTTTCTGTAGAGAGTGGCGTCTAATTTTCCATTGTTGATTTGTACGGTGGTGTCCAGGAAGTGGATCTCTCGTGTAGAATGGTCCAGGCTGAGGTTGATGGTGGGGTGTAGGTTGTTGAAATCTCTGTGGAATATCTCCAGTGTTTCTTGGCCATGTGTCCAGATCATAAAGATGTCATCGATGTACCGTAGGTAGAGGAGGGGTGAAAGGGGACGGGAGTTGAGGAAACGTTGTTCTAGGTCAGCCATAAAGATGTTAGCATACTGTGGGGCCATGCGTGTACCCATGGCTGTGCCGCTGATCTGGAGGTATAAGTTGTTCTCAAACCGGAAATAATTGTGGGTGAGAACAAAGTTACATAGGTCTGCTATCAGGTTGGCAGTAGTGTCCTCTGGGATAGTGTTTCTAATTGCTTGTAATCCGTCTTCATGTGGGATGTTGGTATATAGAGCTTCTACATCCATGGTGGCAAGGATGGTATTATTGGGGAGGTTATTGATGTTTTGTAGTTTCCTTAGGAAGTCAGTAGTGTCTCGGAGATAGCTGGGGGTATAAGATCACAAAGAGAAAACAGTTTCTTGCCACTTTAACCAGAAAGGACACTCTCTAAATGACTTAGCCACCTGCATTCTGCTACAAAGACCTTTTACATCTGCACTTGAAAGGGAATCCTCTGAACTGTCATTCATGTTAAAATTCGACACTTACCAACAAGGACTTAACAAGTCTTTGAACTTTCTCACCCATTACCAAGACAGTTTCCCCAATTATCACCTGTAATACCATTAACTCACAAACATCCCACTCTCCCTACTTTTAATATCAGCAATTCACAGACACTTACCTTCCTTCCTCCCCCTTCCCACCCCCCCCCCCCGCATCCCCCTTCTGTTCTGCAATGTGATTTGTCCTTTTCATATTTGTTCATTTTTTTTAAATTGTATCCTTTGGTATATATGGTTGTGACTACATTCTTCCACTATTTGATCTGAGGAAGTGGGTCTGGCCCACGAAAGCTCATCATCTAATAAACCATCTTGTTAGTCTTTAAAGTGCTACATTGTCCTGCATTTTGCTCCTAAAAAAATAGGGTCAGTCACAATTTAGTAAAATAATTTCAACAACAAATAATGCTTTTAAAAACCTGAAAATATAGTATTCCTATTAGGTCTGCCAATCTATTAAGCAGTACACAAGAATATTCTGAACATTAAGTCATACCGCATTTTATTAAGAAGCAATACTGTTCAAGATAATACAAATGTCACATGGATTGAGATTCCAAAAAGCTGATGAAAGATACACATATGCAATTGAGATATTAATTCAAATTATATCCTCTTGTTTGACTACATTTCCTAAGAGACTCAATCTGATGGGTTTTAGTCATTAATATATTTTATACATAATGGGCTCTTTTCAACAATGCTTAGGCTTCTATATAGGCACCTAAATGAAGTGATCTGATTTCAAGTAAGTGGTCAGATTTTCATAAGTAAGAGCGAGAGCTGCTGAACACTCACTTTCATGATTAGATTACATTTTATTTGTACTCTTTAAAATGCAGATTGTATGACTTATGCAGCATCTCTTCCAAGATAGAAAACCAAATAAATTGTCCTTTTAGGGCCATAAAAACCAAATAAATTGTCCTTTTTTAGAAAAAAAAAAAAAAAAAAAAAAAAAGCAATTGGTACCTTATGATCTTAAGCACCTAAAAGTACTGCAGACTTCATCCTTGGTTAATAATACCTAACTATAAATATTTGTAATATCACTTCAAAAACAATTCATGAATTACAGATAATCGTCAGTCCAAAAAGAGCATGTAAGTAATATCATTACTATGTAGCATAAGCCTAAAATTGAAATAGAGGCATATGAGTACAAACTCAACATTATCATTTGACAAAAGTGACACTTGCAATCAGTAAAGCCATTCACACAAGAACAA
This sequence comes from Pelodiscus sinensis, assembly GCF_052426305.1. NCBI lineage: Eukaryota > Metazoa > Chordata > Testudines > Trionychidae > Pelodiscus > Pelodiscus sinensis. The sequence continues at coordinate 94,989,465 of NC_143053.1, forward strand.
AAAAAAAGCAAAACCATTTATAACTGTTTGATGTTAAGTCATCAAAATATTTAAAACGTGGTTCAGACCACAAGGCAACTATTACTAATGATAAACGAAAAATATCAAGATGCCTTTTAAAGGCTTTATTTGTAGATAGTTTGCAGTTATACCACTTTGTAAAGTTTGCAATCTATATTTTCCCCTAATTATATTCTTACATTTTTAAACAGTACCTCCAGAATCCATATTAGATTTTCTGCCTCTGAACTCTTCCTCTGTTCCCTAAGCAACTGGTTTAGAAAACTTAAGACATCAGCCAGAAGTTTCTCATCATCTGTAGAAGCTGGAAGTACTTGTAGAAACCTTTGGTACAAACAAACAGTATAGCTACAGATTACACTTTCATAGCTGAGGCATGGCTTGAGATCTGAAATTCCAACATGGTATAAAATATCCATTAATACCACCACTATGGACTCTTCTATAGTAAAGATTAAATTTAGATATATGAATAGAGATAGAGAAAGGGATGGGTCAAACTTCACTAATCCCGAACTATTAACACTTAAATATACTACCAAAACTAACTGAAAGGGAAAAAAAGAATAATTAACTACTTTCTTTTGTACGATTCCTCTTGTACATTGAATTGTTTTAGTTATATTTCCTTTGTAGATTTGTTGCTTTCCTACACACAAGTTACAAATACGTAGCAACTAATAAATCAATTATGTTTTAACTCCTTTTTTATACTGAAAACAGAGGATCTTTTCTTTTTGCGGAGTAGAGTTTCTAGGAAAACTCCCAAGTACACTATATATCTTTAAGCTTAGAAACTTATTATAGAGAGAACCGATAGCAACCTCTATTTAGATTGCTTAACATTTCCCATTATGTAGAATCCATTGTTTGCAATAGACATTTGCTATTCAACAGGAGACATCCTCTCATATTGAAGTACTTTGTCTCAGGTAATTCCATTTAGATTTAGTTGAGTTCTAAAGTGTTCAAATCACTTTTCCCATTTCACATGCATTTGTCAGAAATTTGTGGCAGGATGTCAAAATTAATCAAGATTCTAAGACTGGCTAAACCTGCCACTATAGTAGCATTAACTAATGTTAAGATACACCTTTGAGCTAGTAAGTGGAGGAATGTGGGGATGGAGAAGGGGGAAAGCCAGGCTTCCCCATATAATCCCTCCTCTCCAGTACGTGGGTGCACCCTGGTGCACAGCTCTGACAAGAACTGGTTGAGCTGCAGTGAAAGCCACAGGGAGCTATTTAAGGCTGTGTCCAGACTCCATGCCTCCATCGACGGAGGCATGTAGATTAGCCAGCTCGGAAGAGGGAAATGAAGCCGCGATTAAAATAATCGCGGCTTCATTTAAATTTAAATGGCTGCCCCGATCTGCCGATCAGCTGTTTGTCGGCAGATCGGGAGAGTCTGGACGCGATGCCCCGACAAAGAAGCCTTTCTTCATCGACACAGGTAAACCTGGTTTCACGAGGCTTACCTGTGTCGATGAAGAAAGGCTTCTTTGTCGGGGCATCGCGTCCAGACTCTCCCGATCTGCCGACAAACAGCTGATCGGCAGATCGGGGCAGCCATTTAAATTTAAATGAAGCCGCGATTATTTTAATCGCGGCTTCATTTCCCTCTTCCGAACTGGCTAATCTACATGCCTCCGTCGACGGAGGCATGGAGTCTGGACACAGCCTAAAGAACTAGCAGGGACCCAGGTTGCGATAAGACAATACCTATAAAAATTTTAAGTTATTTTCACTGCTGCTCCTCCCTGCTTAACACATTCTCAGCTCCTAAGTCCCATTCTTCCCTCCCCCATGAACCACACAGGTCAAGAGCTTCTTCAACTTCTGTATGCGGGGAACCAAAAGATTGCTAAGCTAAGCTTTCCCTGAATCTACTCCCTTTCCGCTCAATTCCCAGGAAGGAAGAGCAATACCTGAGCTGGACTCCACTTGTAATCCCCTTGGATCTAGCAAATGGCTCCAGCAGTATAATCTCTACTGACGCACCTGGGGCAGAAGCCTTTCCCCATGCCTGAGTGGGGAGGAGATCTGATTGCACTCTCCCCAACTGCATTCTGCATTAAGGATGTTAAATTTAGTTTAATCAACTAATTGACTAGGGAATCAGCTAGGTCCCTCTTGCTGCACTTTCGCCTTTTAAATGTATTAAGAGCAAAATACATTTTTTTACTGTTGTTTTTTTTTTTAATGTAATATACCTAAACACCTTGATACACTGCTTTCTAACTAGGGACCACACTTTGCACTTACTGGTGATTACCTGTTGAAAGCAGATTGCCAAGCCATGCCCTTCAAAGTGGTCCTGCAAGAGCCAGTGCTAAATTTTAAAGCCAGTCTGTCATTTAGAATATAAAAACTCATCCGAGTCACAGCAGCTCTAACTTCCCTGTGGGACACAGCTTGAATTACTGAATTGAGACAATCCTGCAGTCCGCTGGTTGTGTGAGTTATCTTCAATGTAAGAATGTCCTCTGAGGATAGCTTTAATGTGTCTAAAAATCTGAAAAAGAAATAAAGGCATGGAATGACAGTTAATAACCTTTATCTTTTAATAGCCACAGATTTCTTCATTTTTTTATTTCTAATGGGAAAATGAACGGTGAAACTCTTAGGTACTTATTCTGCTCAGCCATGTCTTTTCTTTTTTTTTTAATTCATGTGGAGTTTTCTGTAGCTTTTTGTTTTTGAAGTTTGGTTTTATTGGGAAGGTACTGGGCATACTTACGGTACTAAACAAGTGAAAGTCTATGAATAAAATAATTTATTTTTCAACAGAATATACTAGAAATAGTATACTAGATTGGGGTGCATAAATATGACTGTCCTGCCATAAGGATGATGATGTCAGTGTCTCTGTGCCTTCAAACGTCCTAAAATAGATGAAACTTCTCATTTCCAATTAAGTCCATAACTCATCATCAGTTCCGTTGTGTGTTCAGCCAGTCTATTGAGTTGGAGTAGTTTTATACAGTAACCCAGTTTCACTACCCAGTGAGAATCTTTGGCTTCTTTGCTGAACTTGCAGACCTGTTTCATCAAATTAAATCTATTTTTGGTGGCAATTTTTATCACATGGACATCTGGGAGGTAAACAGAAACCAAAATCCTTCTCAGATATACTCCTCACAGGACATTGAACAGAAATGAAACTTAGCATTACCAATATGCAAAATGCCACTTAATTATGCTCCTCCAAAAAGTTTCAATAACAATGCACCTTTGGAAAAGCCTCATTTTGGTCAGTTTTATTCCTTCCTTTTCCCCAGCTCCATTAGTCAAAAAACATCTGCAATGTTCACAGATCTACAGCTAGCAAACATGGGTCCCTGATATAATAAATCCTATTTTTAACTATAACAAAAAGATGGGTAAGATGACTGAAAAGCATCTTATCCTAGATAGGTTACTTAAAAAAAATTAAGATAAGCAGGAACTTGCAGAACTACTTAAAATACATAACCACAACCTGTAACCCAAGGATCTCATGACAGCCACTTTCAGAAGACACAGGAGTACACTTACAGGGTTCCAAAATCAAAAGAAGTCACTTAAAGGCTCTGCTGAAAGCATGCATTACATTGATCGTCATAATCACTGCAAAACTTACGTGCATATAGCTCCTAAGGAACTAAATATATTTAAGGAAAATGTTCTTAAAATGTACAAGTTAAGACAGGTCACCAGAAGATAAACAGAATCTAGGAGGAAGAGAATAATAAACACTTATCTATCTTTGTATACCATATGCTTCTGGGCCAACTCAATAAGCATAAAATGAATGTACCTACTTTGCAGTCTGTATCAGGTGCAGGCCCAAATATTTACAAAGACAAGATAAGCATCTGAACAGGGCACCTCAAGGGATAAGGGACTACACTCAGTAACTGCACAAAAGCAGTGGAGAGGGTATGTAATTTCATCATTCACCATGGAATTAAGCCAATAGTGAGTTTGATTCATGGAAAAATCTCTCTCAGGATTGCTGAAAACGTTGAGAAGAAATTTGGTTAAGAAACTTTTTTATACAGGAAGATAATTTGTTGTTTAAACAAGAGCTCTAGAAAGTAAGCTATGATTTTGTTTCATATGTAAATATTTCCAATGTTCATTTTTACTATAATTTGAATCTCTATTCTTTAATAATAACTTATTCTTGTTTTCTGTATCAATATATCTCTAAGCGCAGTGTGTAAAGTGGTCTGCTGATCCTGAATTAAAAACTAATTAAGTTGGTGTGCACTTGTCCTTTATGAGTCAAGTATCAGACTCCTCAAAGTGCCCAATCATTGGAGAACCTCGGAGTCAGTGTATGCCTACTGCTAACCTGTACGGAAGAGTTAGGCCTGAAGAGGTAGTACATGTATTGCCAAGCTAGCAGAGTCAATGCCTTCCCATGATAAGGGCAGATGGTAGCAAGATGCTGCACAACCCTGAGTAACCGTGGGTAGCATCACTGACGCATAAGGAGATCATTCAATCCTATTAAATAAACCAAACGCTATTTGAGTTGAACAAACTTGTAGGCTATTTTAAGCTCTGCAAAATATCCAAAAATATAGCACTTTTAAAATTATGTTAAATGTAATTCAGAGAGATATGAAGAACAATTTCTTGTCAGATCAGTAGGTTCCTTCATGTATATAAAATTAAGTTTTAAGGAAATTCCATCCCAAACAAACCAACAATAGATGAATTAAGTCATGTGTTTACTATAGCAGGATAGAGCACTCCCTAAAACAAGATGAAGAGCTGCTTCATGTTCAGCAACACACACGCTACATCTATGCTACGAGATTAGATCTAATTTATTAAGGTCAATGTCTAACCTCCTGATTTTGTTAAATCGATGAGTGTCCCCACTTTTCAAGAGAATTCGGCACTCTTCAAAGTAAGCTGAAGTAGTCCATCCCTAGTTGGGAGGCTACTGTCAACTCAGAATGATGCATTGTGGGAAGCTATCCCATAGTGCCTGTGCCCCTTTGCAGTCTTGGCTGAACTGCCAGTGGACACTGGGACCAAAACCATGCAGTAGGTAGTTCTGAGTACATGTCTTCAGTGTCCCATAATGCACTTGTATACTCACTCCACCCCTGCTTTATGGTAACAACAAAAATGGTTGAGCAAGTGCAGAATGGTGGTAGAACATACTTTTGGGCATTTAAAGGAAATGTTCTGCAGTCTACTGACTAGGTTAGACCTCAGCAAATGTAACATTCCCATTCTAGTGGCAGCCTGCTGTGTGCTTCGCAATATTTGAGAGAAGAAGGGGGAAGTTATCTGTCAAGGTGGGGGGTTGAAGCAGAGCGCCTAGCCACAAATTATGAGCAGCCAGACACCAGGGCAATAAGGAGAGGTCACCTAAAGGCAATGCTAATCAGAAATGCATTGAAAAATGGTTTTATGAGTGACCAGATTTGAGAGTCATGCATGTTGCTCGTAACTAGGTGCCCCAGCTTTCAGTCTGCTTGCCTCTTCATCCTGTCATCCCACACACCAAAACAAGCAACAAAGAGAGAGTTGTTTCAAAAATTAGGTGCTTTTATTTAGGGAACACACACACACACACACACACACACACACACACACACACACACACACAAAAAAGGAGTTCAGGATGGAAGTGGGGTGGGGAGGACTCAGTGGTGCAGAAAGGAAAGCCTTTTGCTCCAGGATGCAGGATAGGGGGGGTTGAGGTTGCCCTGGGCCTCACCCCTTCCAGCCCTGTGTTCTTGGGTCCCTGGGAGAGTAGTTTATGGATCCCGGCAATGAGTTCCCGGACTCTGCACATCTCCTCCAGGTGTGTGTTCCTCCATTCCCATAATTACTCCCTGTCCATACAGGTGAATTGCATCTGCTCCTTGAACATTTCATTCCTTATCCACTTTTGCCTGCAGATTTGTGCCATACTGATGGCTGGCAGAGCCGGGGAAGTGTGTGGCTAGCTTCCTGCTGTTGCCGCTGTAACAAACAGGGCAGACTTTTCAGAAGATATAATGTGGAATATAAAACAATCTGTTAACACACAGTGAATGCCAATGGGGATGTGTTCTGTGCAAGGCACAATACGCTTTTAAGTGGTCACGATGCAGCAGATACACAACAGAGTTCTTGAGAGAGCAACTGGACTCGGTTTCCTGGGCAGGCATGGTAATCAACATACCGGGGCATGTTCCTGCAGGCGAGAGAAGATCTAAGCTCTGGTCGTGCCAGCCAGTGGCTTGTGCAGTTGCCTTCTGTGTCTGGCAGAAGTGCTACTTTCCTATCCTGCAGGAGGGTTCAAGTCATGCTGGCCAGCACCTCACCCAGTTGCCCTCTGTGTTCAGCACACCCCGCTTCCTGAGAGAGTTCTACTTTCCCATCCTGCAGGAACCTATGGGCAGAGGCCTGGGGGGGCGGGAGGAGTGAAGCCATGTCTCACTAGTGATGGGCAAATGGAGGTAAGCTGCACAGATAGCAGCTAATAGTTTTACCTCTTCTTCATCCAGGTTGCCATGAGAGATATCCGTCTTCTTCAAATCACACAGTGTGATAGGGAGCTGATACTGACTGAATGTGGCCATCAACCTGGGCCTTATGCTCGATGCTTTGTGCTGCAATGATGCCAGACCACTTGCTGCTGACTTAACATGAAAAGGTGTCCTACCATGGAGGACAGAATAAGACAGGCCTCCCTAGGAACCTTGTGAAAAGAATGAAAGAGTTCCTCTAGGAGAGCTTCATGGAGATGTTCAGGGAGGATTATTGCTCCATCTTCACACTTGTTAAAAAGCTGTTCCGGACCCTCCTGATAAATAAGCACAGAGAATACCACAGATCACTGCCTCACACCCATTTTCCTTAACCCGCATGTACCACAATAAAAAAAAAGTGAACTCACCAGAAGTGTCCTTCCCAGGGTCAATGCTCAAATGTTGTGAGACATCCTGCGAGGAAGGGATTGTCATCAAAGAGATTAAATGTTCTTTGCTCTCTGCAAAAACGGTTGCCCTGGTCACCTGCTGACTATTCTCCCCTCTCCTCCTCATCTATGTTTTCCTTCATGCTGCTGAGCAAGATGGCTGGAGCTCCTTGGGAGGAATCCACAGTCTGATTTGGGAAGGTAGTTGGGTCTCCCCCAGGATCACATACAGTTGGTTGTAGAAGCGGCATGTTTGCACCGATGTTCAAGATTGTCCATTTGCTTTCTTTGCCTTTTGGTACAACTGCCTCAGCTCCTTTATTTTAACGCGGTACTGTTGGGTGTCCGTCACATACTTTCTCCAACATGCCCTTGGCAATCTTGGCATAAATGTCCATGTTTCTTTTGCTGATCTGTAGCTCTGCAAAAACGAATTCCTCTCCCCACACACCAATAAAGATCTCCTGCACACTCCATGCTGGTGCATGCCTGCAAATCTGGGGACTGGAGCCTCTGGAGCTCACGGATCTTGAACTCATGAAACTCATAGTCAGGTGTGATGCTGCTCAGGTGTGCTGCCTGCTCTGAAGTGGCTTGGCTGCCCACACAGGAAATGAAATTCAAATTTTCCCAGGGTTTTTCCTGTTACCTGGAAAGCATTAGCATTGCAAGTCCTGGCCAGAGTGGTCACAGCAGGGCACTTTGGGATGCCTCTCAGAGGCCAAGAACAGACTTTCGCAACCCTGGACCTACACTTCCAAAAAGCTGACCATGCAAGGTCAAATTTAACATTACTCCTCGTAAAAACAGGAATATCAAAATCAACTTTAATAGCCCTTAATGTTGACAGAATGGGCTTGGACTCACTATTTAGAAAATTGATCTTATGCGGCTAAATTCAACCTAAACACCTACTGTATACTGGTCCTTAGCTTTATGGCTTAATCCTGCTCCTATTCTAATTAAAAGGAGTTTGTTCATCAGTCTATATAAATGGGAATATGGGCAACATCTAGATCTAGAAAGCTGCAATTCAGATAACTAGCAGCCTCTGGCAGCATTTTTCACAACTAACTGGCATGTGATCCCTTGCCACTTAAAATAATAGCAATTTTGAAACATGAACAGTTTGTAGTATAATGCAATGCAATGTCAAACGATATTTAACCTTGAAGGAATGCTACATTAAGTATATTATGATTTAGTATAAAGATATAATGGCTTACGCTTGTGCTTCTGTTTCATAGTTCACCAGTCGCAATAGGTTATCAATCCCATGGTACCATGACAGATTCCAGGCCATCTTAAGCATATCTGATACAGGCTTCAAGGTCAAGCAGTCAGAAGGTAACAGCAAAACAACAGAGTTAGGACTAACTGCATGATGAGTAGTGACTTTGACCGGGAGATGATACCTTTAGAAAAAATGGTGTTGAAACATTCAGTTAAAAAGATATTCAATCCTTCAACTAAGGTTTTTTGAAAGTGAGAGGGACAGAAAAAAAATAATTTAATACTTAAGGACACAGAACACAAATATGTCTTTCCCATCACAAAATCATCCTCTAGTTTGGAAGCCCTAAATTCCCAAACTAAAGGATTCTGTGTGAAGAAAGATTACTCAGCTATGAAGAGGACCATTGTTTTTCCTTCCAACACACTGAATACAGATCCTAAATCTGAAAAGGGATTCTTCTTTAATCATCACCTATCCATTAAAAAAAAAAAAAAAGATAAACAAGTGAAGAACTATAATTTTCTTTGTTTTCATCTCCTTTGGCCAGGAAATACAGCCTGCTTCTTGGGCTGGAATATATGAACACCATAGAACAGTAGTGAGTAACCTGTGGCCTGCAGACCCTGTGTCTGTCTCTCTCCTCTATGTACCTCTCGCATAGTGGGGCACTGGAGCACCACACTTCCTACTCCTTCCCCTCCCTCCCAGCACTTTTGGAGCACCATGAATCCACTGATTCATGCTCCATCCTCTCTCCTCCCTCTTCATCCAGAGCTGGAATGCTATGTATCAGCTGATCACTGATACTGATACTTTCACACCCATAAAGCTTGAATTGAAATGCTTACATGAGAAAAGAATTATAACTTTTAAGGGGGGCAAATTTGATATGGAACCAAAGCAAAACAAAAAGTACGGAATATCAAAAATGTCATTTTAGTCACTATTTTGGATAGGCCCCTTTTTAAGGCAACATAAAAGTCAAACTTGGCCCAAAAATCTAGGTTATGGAAACAAACACAACTTGGCCAACATTAATGGGGAGAAAAGGGTGGGAATGAGGTTTATTCCAATATAAAGGTTTTGTTTGCTTTTTTCCCCATGGTTTTTGGTTCTTTTTATTTTACACTAAAACAAATATTCCTTGAAGTGTTAGCAGTCCAAACACTAATAGTGTCCTGATGTGTGAGAACATGAAATTGGTTAGAAAGTGATTATTAATCCAAGTGAAACTGAGTGGCATGGAGTTTTTTTTAATCCAGGCTGAGGAAAATTTACAAAATTAATGAATAGTTAAAACCTTGTGATAATTTTAGGGAAACTGTCACATGTTTATAGTCCTTTTAGAATGTAACCCTTATTGAAAAATTGGTTAGATCTTTAAAATTCTTTTAGTTTTAATGGTATATTATTAAAGTACAGGAAGGACCTCCCTTGTCCGGCACTCTCAGAATCTACATAAGATGGAAATAACAACAAGCCAGGAAACTACAGACCAGTTAGTTTAACTTCTGTGCCAGGGAAGATAATGGAGCAAGTAATTAAGGAAATCATCTGTAAACACTTGGAAGGTGGCATGGTGATAGGGAACAGCCAGCATGGATTTGTAAAGAACAAATCATGTCAAACCAATCTGATAGCTTTCTCTGATAGGATAACAAGTCTTGTGGACAAGGGAGAAGCGGTGGATGTGGTATACCTAGACTTTAGTAAGGCGTTTGATACAGTCTGGCATGATATTCTTATCAATAAACTACGCAAATACAACTTAGATGGGGCTACTATAAGGTACGTGCATAACTGGCTGGATAACCGTACTCAGAGAGTAGTTATTAATGGTTCACAATCCTGCTGGAAAGGTATAACAAGTGGGGTTCCGCAGGGGTCTGTTTTGGGACCGGCTCTGTTCAATATCTTCATCAACGATTTAGATATTGGCATAGAAAGTACACTTATTAAGTTTACAGATGATACCAAGCTGGGAGGTGTCATGACTGCTCGGGAGAATAGGGTCATAATTCAAAATGATCTGGACACATTGGAGAAATGGTCTGAGGTAAACAGGATGAAGTTTAATAAAGACAAATGCAAAGTGCTCCACTTAGGAAGGAACAATCAGTTTCACACATCCAGAATGGGAATTGACTGCCTGGGAAGGAGTATGGCAGAAAGGGATCTAGGGGTTATAGTGGACCACAAGTTGAATATGTCAGCATTGTGATGCTGTTGCAAAAAAAGCAAACACGATTCTGGGATGCATTAACAGGTGTGTTGTGAGCAAGACGTGAGAAATCATTCTTCTGCTCTACTCTGCGCTGATTAGGCCTCAGTTGGAGTATTGTGTTCAGTTCTGGGCACCGCATTTCAAGAAAGATGTGGAGAAATTGGAGAGGGTCCAGAGAAGAGCAACGAGAATGATTAAAGGTCTAGAGAACATGACCTATGAGGGAAGGCTGAAGGAATTAGGTTTGTTTAGTTTAGAAAAGAGAAGATTGAGGGGGAACATGATAGCAGTTTTCAGGTATCTAAAAGGTTGTCATAAGGAGGAGGGAGAAAACTTGTTCATCTTGGCCTCTAAGGATAGAACAAGAAGCAATGGGCTTAAACTGCAGCAAGGGAGGTTTAGGTTGGACATCAGGAAAAAACTGTCAGGGTAGTCAAACACTGGAATAAATTTCCCAGGGAGGTTGTGGAATCTCCATTTCTGGAGATATTTAAGAGTAGCTTAGATAAATATCTATCAGGGATGGTCTAGACAGTATTTGGTCCTGCCATGAGGGCAGGGGACTGGACTCTATGACCTCTCAAGGTCCCTTCCAGTCCTCGTATTCTATGATTCTATGACCGTTTGTGGTCATCTGCAGCCCATGATGGCAAACTATATTCCCTTAGCTTAGAGAAGAGCTGAAGTTATACAAATAAGTACAGATCAGTTCTGTGAATGGTAGTAATTTTCATGAGTACTGACTGAAGTTTCATTGATACAAAAGCTCCATATTGGTTTACCTATAAAATAAGCACTTGAGCAAAAACACACACAATACCACTGCTCTTTATAACAATTTTCAGAAGTCACACAGATGACTAGGAAACTCACAGCAAATTAAGAAGGAAATAATAGAACAGTAAGGCTGAGTCACAAAATATATTTTAATTTACTTTCAGAATTTTATTTTGTTTTATAATTTTATTTGCACTCTGTACCCTTTGCTCCATTCATCTGAAGACATGGGTTGTGCCCTGAAAGCTTGCAATACTATCTACATTTGTTAGTCTCTAAGGTGCTGCAGGACCATTCATTTTTTAACTTCATAATTCTATTATGCATTTTGTAAAAATAATTAAATCTCATGAAACAACAGAAAATCTTACTTCAGTATTTGCTTTGAAATTTTTAAAGGGTTGTAAGGAACGATCCAGTTACCATAATTATTTTGTTTGAATTTTAAAATGTACAAATTAGCATCTATTGTATCTGTTTGTTTGTTTTTTTTAATCCCGGGAATATATTGGTCCCCCATGACTAGCAGGACATGGAAATGTTAAGAGGCTCACCGTCTAACAATAGCTACAGGCAAGCTGAAGGCAGGTAGGTTAGAACAATTACTGGATACAGCATCAGCCCTGAAAAAAGAAAGATTAATCACACAGTAGTACTAGACTGAAATTAATTGTTAACTGCCATTGCCTAACTCAACCCCTGCTTTTTCTACTAAGGCTCCACCATGACTTAATATTTCTGATAGCTTTTATTTCCTCCTCCTTTTCTAGCTCTTCACAAAATATTCTGAAGTACATTCATAATATTGATTTGTTAATATTAACTTGTTTATATACCATACATATTTTGATATTTACACCTTGAATATCTGTTGTATCTGTGCATTGCATAATAAAGTTAATGTGGCATGGTAAGTTCAAAAGCTTAAGACAAACAGAATTATTTTTAAATATTTATATTTCTGTAGTATCTAGAGGCCTCGGCTAGTTTGTGCCTATATTGTGCTAGGCACTGTATGAACATCATTAACAAAGTATTTACCAAACTGTAAAGCCATTTCTTACATTTAACTAATGCATTAGAAATAAATGTACAAATATAATCTGTTGTAAGGTTGAAGGAAAAATGTCTTATGCTTCTATCTTGCAACTGACTCTACCAGAGTTATTCAATCTAAGTGCAAGGATCCAACAATTAGATCAGGACTTGTGGATAAGGCTATTAAAACCTAAGTCCACTGAGATCATCTGAGAAACTCCCCTTCATATCAATAGGCTTTAGAACAAGCTCTATAAGTTGTAGGACAAGTATTTTGTGAAAATTCAAACGTGTGAAAATTATGGATTTGAAAATGAAGCAATTTTGAAGAAGATTTGCTAGTGCATTTACCAGCATCAGAAAATCCGGGATTTGGATATAAAGGGATAACCATGAGAGGTATCATGAAAATACTATATTGCAGCTTACCAGACCTCTTTTCTTGCTACTTCATCAAACAACAGAAGACAACACAATGCTGCACATTCAGTCAGAACAGCACAGTCATCTTGAAATATTAAGGAAACTAAATAAAACAAAATAAATTTTAAAACATTCTTCAATAAAACATTGGTAGTCAACAGTACAAAAAGAGCACTTTTAACAAGAGTCCTAACTTCAACAGAAACAATTGTAGCTCAAAATCAGTAATTTTTTTCTTATAATGTTATGCTATCTGAAGTAGCCACAGATTGATCCTGTGAAATGGACTGTTTGTTGGGGTTTTTTCCTGGAAGGGAGGGGGGGAGTTTCTAAATATGTGGTAAAATTTCAGACATTTTCTTTCTGTTCAAAGTATATCAAGACCACTTCAAAGCTTTTTCAAATCACCTCTCAGTAATGTGAGCAGGATAGAAGGCTGCTGTGCTAATGACAGGCGTATAACTGGATCAGCAGATACTAGTTTTCGTAGAAGTGTAAGACACGGCAACATAATACATTCCATGATCTGCAGGAGAGGGAAGAAAGTATGTTAATGTAGATGACTGCCTATATTGTATTGCTGTATACTCAAAATACATGAGAAAATTCTTAATTAAATAGTAGACAACTACCATGCTAGCAATTAATACACTTCTACTACTTATCCCCTTCAGAAAGATCAAAAGCACCAAGACCTAACAAACTGTTAACCGATTAAACTGAACATGGAAATGAGTACATCCTAACATTCTGTAACAAATTCAGTGATATTTTTAAAATTACTTCCATGTGTAAACAGGTATTTTTCTGAACCTCTAACCCCTTTGAGTGTTCATTCCAAAGAAGAAAATTTAAGTCCTTTCCATATTGGAAAGATTTCCAAATAGCTCTATTTAAATAAAATATAAATAATATTTTAAATATTATGGCATTTCATCTGCAGCTCTCAAAGTGAAGCACAGAAGTGGCTTCAATTAGAGACAGGAAAACTGAAAAACTGTTAGGTGAGATAACTTGTCCAAGATCAGAGAGTCAGTGGACAGGACAGAACAGAAACAGAACCAAGGCCTCATTCAGAACATAAAAAGCAGAAAACATATCGACAGTTTGTCCAGTACACATTAAGAACTAAAGCCAGTATCTCTTTCATATATTGGTATTCCAGAGACTATTCCATTACTTTGTTTTCCTTAGTTTCTGTACATAAGATCTGTTTTGCATGTCTACAGCTAAGGGCTGCTTCTGAGGCTTTATTCAGAACTTTGCTTTCTCCAGCATGCCATTGGCACCTCTCCCTGAAAGGATACTGTACATTTTAAAAAGTTTGAGGAAATATATATTTCCTCAAACTGGTGCACTGGGGCTACGTCTAGACTGCAAGCCTCTTTCGAAAAAGAGCATCTAGACTACAACTAGTACTTTTGAAAAGGTAATGATGCTCTCTCTTGAAAAAGCATAGTTTGCATTACATAGCGCTCTTTTTCGAAAGACCACTTTGGAAAAAAGGCATTCTTCCTCGTAAAATGAGGTTTTCTGCAAAAAAAAAAAAACCCTGCTGTGTTCTTTCAAATTACTTTTGAAAGAACCTGGCAGCAGTCTAGATGCAAGGGAAGGTTTTTTTGTTTGTTTGTTTTTTTCAAAAAAAGGCCACTTTTTTCGGAAAAACCCTGTAGTCTAGAAACACCCTAAGTTATCTTGATATTGTATGCAATCAATATCTAAGTACAAAAAATTAATCGAACGCATGTGGTAAGTAAATTATAGTCTCATCACCCTAAGGAATCCCTTCAGATCAGGGTAGACACATACTATCTGGGAGAAAATAACAGGACTATGTAGCACTTTAAAGACTAACAAGATGGTTTATTAGGTGATGAGCTTTCGTGGGCCAGACCCACTTCCTCAGATCAAATCTGATTTGATCTGAGGAAGTGGGTCTGGCCCACGAAAGCTCATCACCTAATAAACCATCTTGTTAGTCTTTAAAGTGCTACTTAGTCCTGTTTTTTGCTCCAGCTACACCAGACTAACCCGGCTACATTTCTATCACTATCTGGGAGCTTCTACAGATGCAGCTGATACCTTCCTGTGGCTAGAGATCTTCACTTTCCAGGGCTTTCAGCCCATTCATATTTCAAAAGCATTTTTTAAGTATTTGTAACTAACTTAACCTAGTAAAATGTTTAATATTCCAATCATGAATTTTAGCCCAGTCTTTTATTCTTGCTGGATATTCAGATTTTTGTGATGTATAAGATTTATTGATGAAGATAGAGACTTCACTGTTTTGACCATCCACTTTCCTTTCCTACCTGTCTGTTTTGAACATAGCATAAACAAAAACCATCAGCCAAAACAGAGTTAACACAGTGTTACTGTGATTTCCAAATTCCCTAACACACTCCTTCCCCTTGTCTTCCAAAATAAGAGTGAAAGTTTCAGAATTGTTTAAGTGACCTGGTATTGACTTAAACTGAACTTTCAATGTGACTTAGGTTCTTGGATAATAATTTAAATACTAACTTCTTACCCTAGATTCCCAACCGGTGATCTTCCTTAATCCTGCTCGTTGAGGGATTTCTATTCTCATGTTAAAATAGAACTGTGGGAATTAAATCTCTTCTGCAGTAAGTCTTGTTGATTTATGACAGTAATAGCCTTGAGTAGCCCTCAAATTCAAGCTATAACAAACTATCTATAAAAACTTAACAACAAAAGTGGTCCTGTGGCAGCTTAGAGACTAACCAAAAAAATACAGTATCATGAGCTTTCGTGGGAACAATACACTTCTTCAGATGCGTGGCTCCACTCATCTGAAGTGGGTTGTGCCCACGAAAACTCACGTTACTATTTTTTGTTGTTGTTGTTAGTCTCTATGGTGCTACAGGACCACTCATTTTTTTAAAAAAAATTAAGGTACAGACTAACACGGCTACCCTCTAAATCTGTCTATAGAGCTCCTTAATACAGCTGAGGTAAGATACCTTTGTGAATATTTGTAAAACATTTATTCATAAACTTCTTAACTTAAAACTGCAGTCAAATTCACAAGTGTTGTGCGGTCTTCTGACTGTTGAGGAAGTTCTGTGCCAAAAAAAATTACCCTTCCTACAGCAGACTTGGCAATGAGGCTGCAGCAGAACTTGATGCAGCAGCAGAACCACCCTGCCACAGAAACATTTCAGGGCCCTGTTCCTCCATGCCAGGAGCACCAAAATAAGAAGTAATAACAGAATCTCGTATATGCATGCCATATCTGCTTCCTGAACCAGACGTGGAACAAACAGCCTCAGTCTGATTGAAGCCAGGTGTGAA
Source organism: Pelodiscus sinensis (assembly GCF_052426305.1). Taxonomy (NCBI): domain Eukaryota; kingdom Metazoa; phylum Chordata; order Testudines; family Trionychidae; genus Pelodiscus; species Pelodiscus sinensis. The sequence goes on from NC_143053.1 coordinate 95,005,412, forward strand.
GAGTCTTAGTGTGGGGAGATCCAGATGTGGGGTGAGAGGGTTACATAGGGGGAAAATCTGGATGTGGCCAACTTAGATGAGGGAGAAGCTGTATGCTCAAGGGCTCACTGGGGGCTTCTGAGTACAGGGGAGAATGGAACTCTGCAGGAGATGTCCATGCTAATGTGGTTGTAGCTCAGTGAGGAGGGCCTGGGGAGACTGGTCTCTATAAGGGGCTCTTAATGTGGGGAACTCTGTAGAAAGGTCCGGGTTCTTAGGGAATAGGTTTGGGTTAGTGGGGTAGAAATCCAGGTGCAGCTGGTTCAAGCTCAGCAGGATGAAGGACTGGGTAAGTCCAAGTTCAGGGATAGTAGGGCCTGTCAGGGTGAAGGTTTCCCCATGCAAGAGGCTCAGGGAGGGAGGGAAGTCCAGATGCAGAGGTGGAGTGCTCAGGAAGGGGTCTGGACAGAGGAGAGTGGGGCGCTGTAGTGCCCTGCTGGTGAGTTCCAAGTGCAGAGGGACTTGGTGGAAAAATTCCGGATGCTGGGGGGTAAGAATTAGCAGAAGGGATATTCAGGTGCAGGAAGGAAGGGTTACATTATGGGAGGATTTACATGCATGGGTTTTGGGCAGATGGGGAAGCAGCTCCCCAAAGAGTGAATCGTCCCCGCGTAATAGAGGAGCAATAGGGGCAGGAAGCAGAGGGTGTGGAGGGTATAAAACCCACAGAGATGGTGAGTGGATCTGATCCAGCCCTAGTCACTCCATGCACAAGACAATGAAATCTTGTCCTCCCTGCACCAAGCCCAGACACAGACATGAATTCCCCCAGGAGTATCTTCTCCATGGATATAAGAACCAGGCAAAGAATTTCAGGCAACAGGAGATTTTCTATTCTCGTTTCCCCTTCCTGTATATATTCTTAGTGAAAGTTACATACAGGATGTTATTTCAAATATCTGAAGCACTGCAAATAGAAAAACTACTATAAGACGGCAGTGAAAGAGGAGAAAGACCTGGGGGTACTGATTAATCAGACTAATAGGATGACTATGAGCCACCGATGTGCTGAGACGATGAAAGACTTGATCCATCCTAGGCCAGTATCAGGTAAGATATTTTCAGCAGGGAAGCGTTAGTACCATTATATAAGGCACTGCAAAGCTCTCATCTGGAATACTGGTCTTTATGTTTAATGAAATTGGATCAGATGCAGAGGAGAGCTACTATTATGATCTGATTAATGGAAAACGTACCTTAGGTTAAACAAATCAAGCTCTATGACTCTCCTCTCATAACCAAAAGAAGGCTGAGGGAGATAAGATTGATCTCTATAAAAATATAAGAGGGAAAATTCTAGGAAAGTAGTGAAATTAACGTTAAAAGCAATGTGGACTCAAGAACAAATGGACACAAACTGGCCATCTATAAGTTTAGGCATGATGAGAATATTGGTATAGAAGGGTACAGCTTCAGGAAGGCCAGGTGGGAAAAAACTGGAGGAGTTACCTTTTATATTAAAAATGTATACATTTGAACTGAGGTAGAAATAGAAATAGGACCCAGACTTGTTGAGAGTCTCTGGGTAAGGATAAAAGAGAAAAATCAAGGGTGATATCATGATAGGGGTCTACTACAGAATACCTAATCAGGAAGAAGAGATAGAGGAGACTTTTTGAACAACTAACAAAATCATCCAAAGCACAGAACTTGTTAGTGATGGAGGACTTCAACTGTCCAGACATCTGTTGAGAAATAACAGCAGGGAATAGATTACTCAACAAGTTCTTGGAATGTATTGGAGACAATTGTTTTCTTTGAGAAGTTGGAGAAAGCTACTGGTGAGAGGCTGTTCTAGATTTGATTTTGACAAATAGGGAAGAACTGGATGAGAATCTGAAAGTGGAAGGCAGATTAGATGAAAGTGGTCATGAAATGACAGAGTTCACTATTCTAAGGAATGTCAGGAGGGACAATAGCAAAATAAAAACAATGGATTTCAAGAAAGCAACATTAGCAAAGTCAAGGAGTTGGTAGGTAAGGTCTCATAGGAAGCATGTCTAAGAGGAAAAAAATTGAAGACAGTTGACAGTGTTTCAAAGAGACATTATTAAGAACACAAAAGCAAACTATTCCATTGCTTAAGAAAGACAGTTGTATGGCAAGATCTCACCCTAGGTTAACCAGATCTTGAATAATCTAAAAATAAAAAGGGGTACTAGAAAGTGGAAAGTAGGTCAAATTACAAAGGTTGAATACAAACAAACAACACACATAAGAAGGGCCAAAATTAGCCCAATCTAGCTAGAGACATAAAGGGTAACAAGAAAACATTCTACAAATGTATTAGAAGCAAGAGGAAGACCAAGGACAAAGTAAGCCCATTACTTAATGAAGGGGGAAAACAGTAACAGAAAATGTAGAATTGGAAGAAGTGCTTAATGATGCTTTCACCAATGGTGCTTTCACCAAGAAGGTTGGTGGTGATTGGACATCTAACATAGGGAATGCCTACGAAAATGGAGTAGGTTCAGAAGTTAAATTTAAAAATTGCTTAGACAAGTGAGATTGTCTTCAAGTCACCAGGGACTGAAGAAATGCATCCTAGGGCTTAACAAGCTGACTGGAGGCAAATCTGAGACATTAGCTATTATCTCTGAAAAGACACAGAAGATTGAAGAGATTCCAGAAGACTGGAAAAGGGCAAATATAGTGCCCATCTATAAAAAGGGAAATAAGAACAACCCAGGAAACTACAGAACAGATAATGGAGCAAATAATTCAGGAATCCATCTGCAAACATCTGAAATATAATAAGGTGATAAGTAACAGCATGAATTTGGAAAGAACAAATAGCTTTCTTTGATAGGTTGACAAGCCTTATAGATAAGGTGGAAGTGGTGGACAAGGTATACCTAGATTTTAATAAAACATTTGATACAGTCTCGCAAAAACTTCTTAACACTAAATCAGGGAAATACAACATAAATAGGGCTATTATAAGGTAGGTACGTAACTGGCTGGATACCCATTCCCACAGAGTAGTTTATCAATGGTTCACAGCCATGCTGGAAGAGCATAACAAGTGGGATTCCACAACGATAAGTTCTGGCACCAGATCTGTTCAATATCTTCATTAGTGATTTAGATAATGGTATGGAGAGTACGCTTAAAGAGTTTGCAGAGGATACCAAGCTGGGCGGTGTTTCAAGTGCTTTGGAGGACAGAATTAAAATTCAACACGATCTGGAAAAATTTGAGAAATGGTCTGAGGTAAACAGGATGACATTAAACAAGAACAAATGAAAGTACTCCACTTAGAAAGGAAAAATCAGTTGCACACAAACAAAATGGGAAATTACTACCTAGCAAGGAGTACTGTGGAAAGGAATCTAGGTCATAATGGACCACAAGCTAAATATGAGTAAACAATGTGATACTCTTGCAAAAAAAGCAAATATCATTCTGGGAGGTATTAACAGGAGTGCAGTAAACAAGACACAAGTAGTAATTCTTCCCCTTTATTCTGCACTGACTAGGCCTCAATTGAAGTACTGTGTCCAGTTCTGGGTGCCACATTTCAAGAAGGACTGGACAAATTGGAGTAGGTCTAGAGAAAAGCAACAAAAATGATTAGAGGACTAGAAAACAAGACCTATGGGGGAAGACTGAAAACTGGATGTGTTTACTCTGAAGAGAAGACTGAGAGGAGACAGGACAACAACTTTCAAGTATTCAATAGGTTGTTAAAAGGAGGAGCGAGAAAAATTATTCTCCTTAACTCCTTGTGATAAGGGGCTTATATTGCAGCAAGGGGTTGGGCATTAAAATAACTTCCTAACTATCACTGTAGTTGAGCACTGAAATAAATTGCCTGGGAAGGTTGTAGAATCTCCATCACTGGAGATTTTAAAGAGCTGGTTAAACAAACACCTGTCAGGGATAGTCTAGATGGTGCTTCCTGCTGCCATGAGTGCAGGGAACACTCTGTGACCTCTTGAGGCTCCTTCCAGTTCTATGAAACTAGATAAAGGTGTCTGTCTACCCAAGGAGTGAAGTTCTATAACAGACTTCCAAGGGAAACAGTGAGGGCAAAAAAAGCCTAACTGGCTTCTTGGCTAGATAATTTTATGGAGAGGATGGTATGCTAAGACTGCCTACAATGGAATGTAGCTGATATGCAACAGCCTTCCAAAGGAAACAGTGGGGGGCAAAACAGCTGGGAAGTGTTGTAAGCACTTTGGAAAATATTATTAGAATTCAAAACAATCTAACCAATTAGAGAATTGGTCTGAAATCAACAACATGAAATTCAATAAAGACTAATGTAAAGTACTACATTTCGGTAGGAAAATACACATAATGACAAAAGGGGAAATAGCTAAGTGGTAATATGGCTGAAAAGATCTGGGTGTTGTAGTCAATCACATATTGAATGTGAGACAGCAATGTGATGCAGTTGCGAGAAAAGCAAACATCCTAGAGTGTATTAACAAGACTGTTGTTCATAAGACACAGGAGGTAACTATCCCATTCTGCACAGCACTGGGAATTCTCAGATGGAGTACTGTGTCCAGTTCTGGGTGCCACACTTTATCCACATGTTTTTTAATTGGAGGGAATCCAATGGAGAGCAGCAAAACTGAACTTGACCTATGAGAAAAGGTTAAAAAACTGGGCATGTTTCATCTTAAAACAAGACGACTGAGGGGAATTTAATAATAGTCTTCAGATATGTTAAGGGCTATAATAAAGAGGATAGAGATCAATTGTTCTTCATATCCTCAGAATGTAGGATAAGAAGCAATGTGGTTAATGTGTAGCGAGGGAGATTTAGGGTAAGTATTAAGAAAAACGAATAATAAGAGTATCTAAATTGAATGGGCTTCCAAGATAGTGAGGATTCTACAAACTACTAGAAGCTTTTAAGAACAGATCTGACAAAAATTAGTGAAGAATGGTTTAGACTGATTTGGTCCTGCCTCATCACAGAGGGTTAGACTCAATGATCACTTGAGGACCCTTTCAGACCATTTCTATGAGTCTTTGTTAAGGGGGATACTAGCTCCTTCCATCACAATTTAGACAACTTAATCCAGTGGTCTTCAATCTTTTAAATCACAAGATCACTTTTTCAATTTAAGCACAATGTAAGATCTACCTCAAACCCAAATTCCTTTTACCCCACTTTCTTCCCACCCCTTCTGAGGCCCCGCTCCTGCTCCACCCCTCCACCAAGGCCTCATCCTGCTCATTCCATCCCCCTTCCACTCCCATCCTCCCTCACTTTCACCAGGCTGGGGTAGGGATTTAGGGTGCAGGCTCTTGTCTTGGGCCAAGGGTTTGGAGGGTGAGACGGGCCTCCAGCCTTAGTCTAGGGAGGGGGAAAAGGGTCTAGGAGGGGTTTCAGGGTACAAGCTCTGGGAAGGAGTTTGAGTGCAGGGGAACGCACATCTGGGGCAGGAGGTTGGGTGTAAGAGGAGGTTCAGGAAGCAGGCTCTGGCTGGGCACAGTTTAACTGAGACTGCTTCTGGATGGTGGAGCAGTGGAGTTAAGGCAGGCTTACTCCTACTCCACTCCTGAAAGCATCTGATATGTACATCAATGGCTCCATGGCACCATATGCCCCTCATCCACAAGCACTGAGTCCACAGCTTATACTGGCCATGGCTCCCCATTACTGATCAATGGGAGCTACAGGAGTAGTGTCTGCAGGCAAGGACAGAATGTGGAGACTCCCTGCTCTCCCTTTTTCAAGGGCTGCAGGGACATGACAGCCAAGTCTAGAAGCAGCAATTACCATAGGGATAATTACTCCAGCCACGACAGTTTAGGCATTTTAGAACTCACTATTCAAATAATTAAATTTAAGCGTAAGAGAGAAATGAAAATTATGAAATGCACATACCAGTCAAAAAACAAACATATCACACTTTACGAGTAGTAAAAGAAGTAACAACAACCCCTCACATATGTGTTGGGTCCGGAGATGAGAGAAGGACAATTAGTATTTGTGAGAATAACAGAGGCACGCACACTATGTGAAAGTGACAGATTTGCATTGCCAAGCTCCCTCCATTGCCTTCTCTGTGTGAAGATAAGGTTCAGAAGTGGGAGGGGGGGAGGAACACCCTGACATCACTACCCACTCATTCTCCCTCCCACACCCTGCACAGCAAGCAGGAGGCTCCCAAGAGGACAGCTCCAAGACAGAGGGCAGGAGCACCATGACAGTGGATAGAGGGGCAACTTAAGTGCCAGTGCTTGATAGCTTTCTGGCTAAACCAGTCAGATCACCTGTCAGATGGTTCAAGATCTACTGGTAGATCCTGATCTACTGTTTGGTGACCACTGACTTAATCCATATATGAAGTTAGTATAGTTAATAGAAAACCTACCATGAGTAAAATCCAAAAGAAAAAAGCAAATATACAGCAAGATCATATACTTGGGTTCTTAGATGCTCGTGATACTAGTGCACTTAATATACTGACACACAGTGCACAAAAGAATAGCAAGATACCAAGTTCTACTGATTTTACAGAAACATTTATAAGAAACTTCATGGTGATATTTTTACCTTGCCATCACGGTATACACACTCTGAAAAGTAAACAAATAACTTATCTATCACTCCCAATTTTTTCACAACATCATGCATTTTAGTATCTGTAAGAGAAAAAAAGTTTAGCAAGAGCCATTAGTTCAACATCAATTTTATATTTAACTTCCTGGGTAGGAGGACACACTATTTTCATGCGGTGAGATGTACTATTTTACATCACTGAATGCCAAAACTCTCTATGCAAAAAAGTACAACACATAGCAATGCAAGTTTCCTCACAGTCTTGTCAACATGTCTTACATCTCTTCTGGCTAAGCTATTTCAAGGGATGATACACTCCCATTCAATACATGACCTCAGCAATGAGGCTGCTAATGTCTATGCCAGTCATGGAGGTAGTTGGAGATACACTTAGTAGGCACATGTCTGTAAAAGAGACCACAAACTCAATTCCTTTAGCTCCTAGTAGACGTAAGAGAATTATTTTTACCATTATTCCTCAAGCAAAAAGATCTGTTATCTCTTTCCCAATCCCTTGCATATATCAACTCCTTGGATTAATTTATTAAATACTCTGAATACTAATTTATTCAGATGCAATTGACAAGGATAAACTCTTTTAAGGGAGAAGCTTCAGAGCGGTTGCTAAGTTAGTCTGTAACTGGGATTAACCAATAGTCTTGCAGCACCTTAGAGACTAACCAACCATGTAGATTGTATCATGAGCTTTTGTGGGCACAACCCACTTCTTCAGAAGAATGCAGTTTTTAAAGATCCAGTTACTAAATAAATAGAGGATTGGGGAGGGGAGGAGAGAAGAGAAAAAAAGAAAAAAGGGAAAGAAACTTTTTGTTTGACCAGAGCCTAATACTATGAGGCTCAGGTTCATAATAGGAGTTTCTATAGCTGCCACAATACAAATAAAAAATAAATGAAAAACTAGATAAACTCTTGTCTCCATTAAGACAATGGCAAAACTCCCACTGAACTTTGTCATCGGATGTGATTTAGCATGGTGTTCTCTTCCACGTTCATTAAATGTGTCAAAAACCAAAGAATCAGGAGAGGAACAACAAAAATAAAAACTCTGAGTTGTTTGCTGAACAAAATATTTCTTATCTGCTCTCTTGCATGTATTTGGCATTGCAGCTTGCATGTGCCAGACAATCTTTCAGGGTCCAGAAGGGCTTGACTTACAGGCAAGGCTTTGTGGGCAGAGGAAGATATATGAAGGATGTAAAGCAGTTTATAATGAGGTCCTCTAACCTCCTCAGGAGGGATGTGCACAGAGTCTGCTATTTTCTTGATCAAATCCTGAAACTTCTTAAAATTATTTGCCAAGGATGGAGAAGGCATAACTATTTCATCTGGAGATGAACAAGATATATTATCTGGAGGAGAGACTTCTTCACTGGCCTCAGCTTCCTGCTTCTCAAAGGTTTCTTCCTGAGGATCACATCTCCTAGAGAGGGCATGTGATTAAGGCTGGCTATCTCCACAATGGGTTTTGTGTGAAGCCCTGGACAATTCCTGGTGATATGCTACCTATAGATCTCAGTAAGGCCAAGGAGGTGATGCATAAGGCTTAGGAGGGGACGCCCATGACCAAAGTTCCTTGTAAGCTGCATGCCCATGTGGCCGCAAAGCCCTTTTCTGAGTCCCGCTCAGAGTTTCAGAGCTTCCTGCGCAGACAGCGAGCTCAGCAGATTGGCTGGGGAAGGGCACTCACTCTCTCACAGGGGAGGAGCAGAAGCAGCAGCTCCAGCCTCTACTCAGGTTGTGCCCACAAAAGCTCATGATATCATCTAAATGTTTTGTTAGTCTCTAAGATACTGCAAGACTATTTGTTGTTGTTGAAGCTTTTTCAGTTACAGACTAACATGACTACCCCTCTGATACTTTCACCCTGCTTGGAATCAGTTCAGCATCTCCTATGGCGAAAGCAAGACCAAAGTTCTCCTTGTGCTGTCACTGAAAATGGGAAACAAGCCCCAGTTTCAGCATCCCTCTGATCATGTTGGCCCTTCTCCCCCTTTTTAACTCTCTGAGTTCCATGCTTGGAAAGCTTCCCTCTCTGGCAGCAGGAAACAGAACAGCCACAGTCTACATCTGCAGAGGCTGCCAAAGAGGGAAGCTTTCCAATCATGGAACTCAGAGTTAAAAAGGGGAAGAAGGGCTAAAGTAATCAGAGGGATGGGGGAGATGGTTTTCTGGTTCAATCAAGACAAGACGTGGGTGTGTGTGGATGCGTGCATGAGTGTGCGCGCATGCCAGGACATTTGCATGATTACATTTCAAACAAAGTTTACATAAGCGTTAATGGCTTAAGATAAGAAAGAACAAAATTCTGGTAAAAGAATTTTTTTGAGTGTTGCAAATATCTAAAACTCTGATCTTAATGATTGTTTTGAATCCTGTGTTACTAATTAATACATGGTAAACTGTATTGCATTAGGGCCAGCTCTTTGCTATTTGATAGAGTTCTGGCTCTTCTGAGTCAGAAGTAGCTGATTTGAACTTTATTTGCAACATCTTTGAAACATGCATCTGTGTGTTAGAAAGAATGAGGATACATGTATTCTCAGGTCTCAGAGGGGTAGCTATGTTTGTCTGTAACTAAAAAAAATTTAAGAAACAACAATGGTACTGTAGCACCTTACACTAACAAAAATATATAAAAAGTATCATGAGCTTTCGTGGGCACAAGTCACTTCTTCAGTCAAAGGTAGTGTTAATTTATTTGATTTCATATTAAAAAAACATAAGCATTGTTCCGTGCTAATTATCCCTTGCTTTAATATATTTTCTTCCACACTTATGGACTATTTAAAATATATATATTTATATCTATGGATTTTGTTTGTACTGGTGGGTGCACATCCCCAAACTACTTCAGTATTGGAGCTGCACATAAGAAATTTCAACCAGCCCAAAAGAAAATTCTATCCAAGAATGGAAAATCTTAGCGGAAACACTGCCCATGTGTAACACTAGCAAGATTATGGTGGTGGCCTTATGCCATTAGTGGCCCTAGGGTCATCCGAGATTTCTGGAATGTGGCCCTTCTAGAAGTGATGAGGAGCCCTGAACTGATATTTGGGAAACCGAGACTAGGTCTCAATCAGAATCCTCATGCATCACCTCCTTGGCCTGAGACCCATGGGTGGTATATTACCAGGAACTGTCCAGGGCTTCACATAAAACCCATTGTGGAGATAGGCAGCCTTTATCACATGCCCTCCTCAGTAAACCATGTCTCCATTAAGTCAATAGCAAAACACTCACTGACTTTGATGGAACCAAGAGTCAACATGGAATGTATTTCACAGAATGTAAAAGAAATGTATTCATATATATGACCTACTGAGAAAATGCTGAATTTGATATTTGTAGTGTCAGCATCTTTCTTTTCATGGCAGAGTATTGAATTAATGTCGACTATCAACAAATTTCCTTCTGCTGGACTCTGGAAACCTCTGGGTAAGCAGTATGGAAATGTCAGTTCCATGGGCCTTGCTAAGAGAAAAAAATAGTACTTTCCTATAATTGGAATTTGAATAGATTGTGTACAGATCCATTTGTCTAATTACTCTACATTAAGTCTGGAGCTCTTGAATTCTGCCTACTGAGTGCACTTGGACCATCCACTGAAGCACAGAATACCTCCTTCAATGTTTACATGCCTTCACTTACATTTGATCTTTAACAAAATTTAATATTTCCCCCATATGCTCCACATTCTCCTACAGACTTTTTTTATTTGTGATATAAATTTACTAACAGTCACTTTAACCAAATTATATAGCATATGGAATGGAACTTCTTCTCCCCAAATCCGCTACATTAAAAACAAAGAGTCTGTAACTACTTCATAGACAGCGTAATCACAGAAACAAAAAACGGGACTATGTAGCACTTTAAAGACTAACAAGATGGCTTATTAGGTGATGAGCTTTCATGGGCCAGACCCACTTCCTCAGATCAAATTGTGGAAGGAAATAGGCATGATCATATATACCAAAGGGATACAATCAAAACAAATGTACACATATAAAAAGGACAAATCAAATTTCAGAACGGGGGGGGGGGGGATGAGTGGGGGGAGGTAAATGTCTGTGAGCTAATGATATTAGAGGTGATAATTGGGGAAGCTATCTTTGTAATGGGTAAGGTAATTAGCGTCTTTGTTAAGACCCCAGTGTAAAGTGTCAAATTTAAGCATAAATGACAGTTCAGAGGTTTCTCTTTCAAGTCTGGTGTTAAAATGCCTTTGAAGCAGTATGCAGGTAAGCTAGTTGTTGAGACAATGCCCTTTATGGTTGAAATGGCAAGAAACTGTTTTTCTTTATGATACTGTCTGATATCCGTTTTGTGTTCATTGATTCTTTGGCGAAGCATCTGAGACGTTTGTCCAATGTACATAGCAGACGGACACTGTCGGCACATGATGACAAATTATATTTCTGGATGAGCAGGAATATGTGTTCTTGATCTTATCTTATAACTGAATTGGTTAGGTCCAATAATGGTGTCAGCAGAGTAAATATGTGGACAAAGCTGGCAATGGTGTTTGTTGCAAGGCTGACTTAGAACAACATTTCCTCAGATCCCGTCCCCTTTTACCTCTTCTCTACTGTCTGTCTATGAAACAGACTTCTAATCTAAGAAATGGCTCTCTCCTACAAGAATGGGATGACACTGAAAAAAATACACCTACTCTTCCATAAGGATAATTTTTTCTTCCACTCAAGGTAGAAATTACCAGCATGAAAAAGCAGGACATATGCAGTGCCATTATCTCTAATAAACAAGAATGAGTTAGGTATGAAGTTTAAGAAAAAACTTGACTGGTCCATTTTAAAGCCCAATCATCAGGTTTACTTTAACTTTGCAGAATTATACTTACTCTTGGTTGAGCTATTCCTTTTTGTTTCCTATTGGGAGAATAAAATCTATGCTCTCACTCTCAGGCAGTTGTGTGAAACAGGCAAGTAAATTTTGAACTTGGGCAATGAAATTTTCATGACAGTTTTGCAATACTGATTTGGTAATATAAGTGGAAGTTAGGTAATTAAAAGTTCAAAATAGCATTTCAAGCACAAAATCAGTTTACCAGCACATGAATCAATATTTCCAAAACACTTTACCTTGCATAATTATAGCTAGCTGCTCTGCTGCAGACTTTCGCAAAACTAGGTCAATGGTGTCAGAAGTAAGAATACCATATAGTTTTTCCACAGTCTCGTCCTATTAAAACAAAGCTATATTTAGAACTACATATAATATACGTCTCTTAGTTAGACAGGACAACTATCTCATTCATTCCCTCAAAAAGTGTAAGAAACAAACTATATAAATAAAATATGTGACTATGATCCATTCTAAAAATCATTACAAGCAGCCTGATCAGAATAATTTATTAAGCTTTTAAAGCATTTCTTGGGGAACAGAAAATTAATAATTTCCAACATATAGCAATTAGAAATAACATACAAATTCATTTTCAGAATATGCAAATGTGGAATTTTTTTTTTTAAAGCATATTTATATTCACACTTATTTTGTGGTATAGGGACGTAAGCAAGTAGTGAACTAGTACTGACTCGACTAGTCACTCCCCCCGCTTTTCTGCTTTTACCGAGAAAGGCAACAAGGGGGTGGGAGCAGAAGCTAGTGCTGGGGGACTAGCTTAAAAGCAGACTCCCACCAGCACTGTCTTCTTGTCGAGGGGAGGGGAGGTCAGGGGCACAGTGGGGTAACGGTGCAAGCAGGAACTCAAGCAGTTCCCACTGGCTCTGGATCCCACTGTGGTGCTTCATTTAGCCTTGGAAATTGGGGCTTAGGTACATTTCAAAGGCTGAAGAACTGCAGTGGGAACATGGGGCCAGTAGGGACTGCTTGAATCCTTGCTTGAGCTGTGCTCCCTAGGGTGCACATCCCCCCCCCACCCCCGCCCCTACTTCTATAATAGGAAGCAAGGGGAGGGAATGGGCACTGGTGCTGGGGGGAGCTGACTTAAAAACCAATTCCCCCAGCACCTATCAGAGACAGCAGTGGAGGGGATAGGGGAGGCTGCTGCGAAGCAGCTCCTGTCCACAGGGGTCCCAGATGGAGATGGGCCCCGCCACAGACAGGGGCTGCTGCCACAGAACAGCTCCTGTTCATGGCAGCCAGGGCCACGGGCATGAGCTGTTCCTGCAGCAGCCCGTTTCCAGTGGACTGGGTTTTCCACAGCAAACCAGGGCTGCTGGACTCAGCGTGAACCAGGATTAAGCAGTCCCAGCTCACGCTCATCGCTGCATTTTAAAAGTAATAAGAGCGCAGCAACTCCTACTACATTTAAAATGTAGAGCTCCAGCATGTGACATTCCCCAAACTGGCACAAGCCAGGACTGCTCAGTCCCAACTTGAGCCAGCTCTTGGAACTACCCTCGCTGCGGCTCTGCAGAGCAGTTCTATCGATTAATCATACAGTCAATTCAAATTGTATCAATTATATGATTAACCTGATAACTGCACTGTAACATCCTTATTCTGGTGTAATTAACAAAAGGAGTAATGTACATTATATTCATGATTATATGACAGTTACCCTATAACAGCAGGGAACTCGAGTCAATCATGCTATCTCCTACGTTCACTACATGTACATGCTTGATATTTCAGTGCATTATAGTCTTTTCTTTAAGCAGAAGACTAGCTGTAAAATGGCTTGTGGTTACGTCAGTTAATTAAGTTCAACACACAGATAGATTTTAGATCTTAAGTATCTTTTTAATCAATGGTAAACCCAAGTGGCTTTATTATTTTTAGGTTGGTGGAAGAATGGCATCTTTCACAACTCATTTAGCATTCTGATTTATTTTACTAGTTGCTGTTTGCTTCCATCTATTTCCAGCAAAGCATGAACTTGTAATCTAGAGACCATCAGTCAATAAGCAGCTCTTTGATTTTGTCTTATACATGTAGGATTTGCTTGTATGGTGAGGCACTGTCTTGCACTTGTATTATTTTGTGTGGCAACGTCAGTCTTACTCCTGGATCTCAGAGACCCCTGTTCTGCCCACCACCCCACAGTTTAGAGCCTGTGGTACAAGTCCCACTTGCCTTTTCTTGGCGTTTGTCCCTCAGCAAAACAAAGGGGTGTTGGGGCAGATGCCCATGGCCAGTCATGGCTGAGTAAACAGTCCTCCTCAGCCACCAGCTGAAGTTTCTGGCCACTTGGGGGAAGGGAGCCTCCAAACACTTACCCCTTACTCAGAGCCCTTTACCTCCCCCTGCAGCCTTTAGTAGTGCTGATGTTGTTCTGCTCAGCTCCAAGTCTCCTTATCAGTTGTTCATAACACTCCACCTCCACTCTCCAAACTCCTTCTCCACTCTCCCTCCCCCTACCCCACAGGGAAGGTTTTTAAAGATGTCCAGTGCAGCCTGAAATCAGCCCACCTGGCCCTTAATTGATTTATAGCAGCCCTATCTCAGCTGCCCCTAACTAGCCAGGACAGTTGCTGATTTTTTTGTTTCTGTTTTGTAATTGTTTTTAGAGCTGCCTCTCCCCCTTTTCATGAGGCCCTTTAACCTGCCCAGTCACATTTGGATTAAGTGCATCTGTTATTTGGGGTTGGATTTGCACAACATATGCAGCTGGATTGCCAACTAGTTTCCACATACAGTAATATGCCAGAAAATGTGCGATGTTCACATATCTATATCTTCTGAAGCAATTACAGAGGCTACTTAAGGACTTGCTATTTTTCACCTCCACTTAACCTCTGTTTACAGGCAGTCCCCGGGTTACGTGGATCCGACTTACGTCGGATCCCTACTTAAGAACGGGGTGAGGGAACCCCGAACTAGCTGCGCCCCCTCCCCCAGCAGACCGCCGAGACGCGCCATGGCAGTCCCGCCACCTGCATCCTCTGCAGCGAGAAAAGCCGCTCCCTGGTTTGCTGGGGGGGGGGGGGGGGCGCAGCTAGTGCGCCCTCTCCCCGCCCCCCCAGCAGACCAGGCTTTTCTCGCCGCTCGTCAGTTTCAGCAGCAGCTGAATCAAGACACCTGGGGTAGAGCAGTTGGGGGGCTGCCAGGCTGGTGCCACAGCGCCGAGGTGCGGCGCTGTGGGGACCTACCCGGCAGCGCCCCAGCTGCTCTGTCCCAGGCGTCCAGATTCAGCCGCTGTTGAAACTGATCAGTGGCTGATTCCAGGAAGCCAGGGGCAGAGCAGCTCTGCCTCGGCTTCCTGTAGTCAGCCGCTGGTCAGTTTCAGCAGCGGCTGACTGGGGGACACCTGGGGCAGAGCAGCTGGGGTGCTGCCGGGTTAGTCCAGTAGCACCGAGGAGCGGCGCTGACGGACCAACCCAGCAGCACCCCAGCTGCTCTGCCCCAGGCATCCCCAAGAGCAGCTGGGGTGCTGCCGGGTTGGTCCCGCCGCACCATGGGTCGGCACTACCAGACCAACCCAGCAGCACTCCAGCTGCTCTGCCCCAGGCGTGTCCAATTCAGCCGCTGCTGGTCAGTTTCAACAGTGGCTGAATCTGGATGCCTGGGACAAAGCAGCTGGGGCGCTGCCGGGTTGATCCCCGCAGCCGCACCTCAGCGCTGTGGGGACCAACCTGGCAGCACCCCAGCTGCTCTACCCCAGGTGTCCCCAAGTCAGCTGCTGCTGAAACTGATCAGTGGCTGATTCCAGGAAGCCCGGGGCAAAGCAGCTCTGCCTCGGGCTTCCTGTAGTCAGCCGCTGGTCAGTTTCAGCAGCGGCAGAATCGGGGACACCTGGGGTACAATATGTACCAGTTCCGACTTACATACAAATTCAACTTAAGAACAAACCTACAGTCCCTATCTTGTATGTAACCCGGGGACTGCCTGTACTTGTTTATCTGTCCTTAGACTGTCTTCCATGATTATGAAACTGACTGTGAGAATGCAGATGTGGAATTTTGTTCAACTTAAAGCGAAACAACAACTAGAAATAGTATGAAAAGAACTCTGATGTTTACTTTGATGTCAGCATGCACTATTAAAAATTGTAGTAGGAACTACCTACTACTATTACCAAAGGTCACATACTTTTTTCTCTTCTAATCTCATTTCAGTTGTTCATATCTTCATGACATTTTCACCTTCGAGGCTGAGATTTTCTAGGCAAACTACCCATGGAAATATTTTTTGGAAACTGAGCAAAAAAAGAATTGAGCTCTTTGCGTGAAAGGAGATATTTTTAAAAGGTATGAGTTAGCCATTAGGAGATAAGCCTTGTGATCATTTGTTTCCTAGCCACACTAGTGGCCAGAGGCAGACACTCAACATTTGGCCTTGAAATATTTCACATTGAAAAGTGCCTTTGGGTGTTCTAGTGAAAGACCATTATGATTTAACAGAACTATGACTATTTCTACTCATGCACAATAGAATTTTAACAAGTATGATAAGCTATTATAGACTAAAGTTAGATACATCCACTTTGCATTTGTGGAACTAATTCATCTGCAGGGGGTAAAAATCTAGTAAAGCTGAATAGTAACTAAACTCAGGTCTCATTCACTTTTGCACCTTATAATGGAGTGGGTGAGATCCAAAAGACCCTTGTTGGAGACCTTGAAGCACTGCCTCACCACACTCCAGATAAGAGCAGAGAAGAAATCTCCAGACAACCTAGAGCAGTGCTCTTTTTGTGACGGTATGCCTCGGGATGGTGTACCTATTTTCCCTGCATAACTTAGATGAATTTAATTCCCCTCTGGTGAACTGACACCTTTTCCTGGGGTGGCTGGACTCCTGACGGAAGCCCGCTTGGGACATGCGGCTCTTAAGGGACCGCAAAAGCATTTGGGGTGTCTGCTAGAAGGCCAATCTGAGTCATGAAGACCATAAAAAAAAAAAGACAGCAGAGACAGAGCAGTCAGTTACTGCCGGAATTGGAAGAGAGAGGATTGGATTCCTGGCTGGCTGGAAGAGCAGCTGGATCACAGAAAGCTCATGGCTGCCAAAGGTTGGGGGAGCTGAGTAGGAGCTACAGGCTGGCTGCAGGGACTAAGCAAGGACTGAGCCCAGAAGCTAGCCAGACCAAACAAGGGTACTGTGATGGGTCCTGTTAAGATTGTTACAAAGGGCAGTGTTTCCAAGGAGGAAGCCTTGACAGAAAACAGCTTGTGTGTGTCAGAGACTCAGCAGGGGAACTGAATCATTGAAGACCCACAGAAGAAAACGCAGGTTTATGGACTTTCATAAGAGGTAGATAACCCCCATTCCAAGAACTAAAAAATGGGAGGCTCACCCTGGACTAGAAAGGGGCACTCATGAGAGGTGGGTCCCTACTCATTACACGTTTTGTAATGTAAAAGCTGCTCTTAAAGTTTGTAGGATAGAAGTTCTCTAGCAAACTCATTTCTGAGATGCAAGACAAATCAAAGAAAAAAAAATATTGTAACCTGCAGAGGATTAGATAATTGATGTGCAGCAGCCTTCTCACTTGGCGTTAATAAGCAGTTTAAAAAGTACAGAACAACAAAATACATTAAAAGACATTTTAGTTACCTTAAAAACTGACTCTCTTGTATCATTCAACTTCAACTCAATAGGTCTTTCCACAATAAATAAGTTGGGAATACTGGAGAAAATGCTACCATGCAGAACAGGGCGCTTCAGGCTGGCTCCTTCTTCATTCATGAGATGGAATGTTAGATGTTTCAGTGCCACAGAACGGACTCTAAGGAAACAGAGTATTAAGAATCATGGTCCTTTTCAGTGGAAACTTTTAGCTCTTCAGATACACATACAGTTAGAAAACATTTTTAAAAACCACCCTAAACCACTGATAATGCTTAAGACTCAATTCTATTAATCATTTACCCACTACATTTCATTTCAAATCAGCCTTCACCGTAAAATCAATTAAAACATTCATAATTGTTTAGAAGCTTCAGAGAATAGCCGAGTTAGTCTGCAACAGGAAAAACTTAATAGTCTAGTGGCACCTGAAAGACTAACAAAACATGTAGATAGTGTCATGAGCTTTTGTGGGCAAAACCCACTTATTCAGATGACTGGAGTATTAAAAATCCAGATCCAAGAATAAATAAGGGAAGGGGAGGGAGAGAGAAGCGGGGGAAGAGACACAGTGAAGTAGTTACAAAAGGCTGATAAGAACAATTAGGTATGGTTGGTTGGTTAAGTCATTAGGATGTGGAAGGTAGTGTGTGAGCCAGCTGATGTCCCTGTTCATTCCATCTGCATGAGAATTAAACTTGTAAATGAAGTTAAGCTCCAATCCTTCCCTGTGTATTTGGCTTGTGAATTTGACCTGAAACAACAAGGTGACTTGGATATCCAGTAATGACTGTCCAGGCAGATTAAAGTGTTCTCCAACAGTTTTCTGTGTATTGCCTTTTTGGATATCTAATTTGTATCCATTCTAATTTGTATCCTGGTCTGCAGGGAGACGGGGAGCAAAGCCTTGGAGCACGCCCGCAGCGGGACAGCTCCGCGGCTTTGCTCCTGTCCCCCTGGTCTGCTGGGGGAGGGGGAGGGGGTGCAGCTAGTGCCCCCCCCCCAGCAGACCAGGCTTTTTTTGCCTACCCCTGGGATAGAGCAGCTGGGGGCTGCCGGGTTGGTCCCGCAGCGCCGCTCCGGACCAACCCGGCAGCGCCCCAGCTGCTCTGCCCCAGGCGTCCTGATTCAGCCACTGCTGGTCAGTTTCAGCAGCGGCTGAATCAGGAAGCCTGGGGCAGAGCAGCTGGGGTGCTGCTGGGTTGCTCCAGTAGCGCCGAGGAGCCGCGCTACTGGAGCAACACAGCAGCACCCCAGCTGCTCTGTCCCAGGCATCCCCAAGTCAGCCGCTGCTGAAACTGACCAGCGGCTGACTACAGGAAGCCCGAGGCAGAGTTGCTCTGCCCCAGGCTTCCTGGAATCAGCCACTGATCAGTTTCAGCAGCAGCTGACTTGGGGACACCTGGGTTTCTGAAATTGAATCTGTATGTAAGTCAGAACTGGCATCCAGATTCAGCCGCGGTTGAAACTGATCAGTTTCAGCAGCGGCTGATGCCAGTTCCGACTTACATACAGATTCAACTTAAGAACAAACCTACAGTCCCTATCTTGTACGTAACCCGGGGACTGCCTGCATGTGTTTTGTTAGTCTTTAAGGTTCTACTAGACTATTCATTATTTTTCAAGTTTTTTTTAATTGTTTAGGTTAGACTTGCAAATATCATGCGTCATACACTGAAATTACTACAGGACATTACTCACGACTGCTTTTTTGAGAAGAGAAGTCGTAGAGCAGCCCTTAATCTAGTAGTTCTAGGAAGAATCCCTTCTCCATTGTCAGAAGCTGTTTCACTTAGTCTGAGGATGCAATTACCCAGTGTCTCTTCTGTGTCTGCATACCCCTAAAAAATTTTAAAAACCAAGTCAATAATTTGCCTGATTAAGAAACAAACATGTCTGCTTTTGACAAAAAAACAAAATCTATGTTTTCTAGCTAAGATCATATGAGTTGTAGTAAGTACCTTATATAATACAGTCTTGGAAGTGGACATAAGCAAACAACTCATAAGTCTATACTTCTTCCCTGTAAGTGCATCTGACCAACATAATACTTGAATGAAAGAACTGCCTCAAACGCTTTCTAATTCAAGTTTAGACAATTATCTTTCCAGAACACAGAATTGAAATCCCACAACCCAGTAAGTTTTAAAAAAATATGATGTTGCCTAATTTAGGACAATAAAAGAAGGTGGGCTACTTAGGTAACCATCACTTTATTTAACTATATTAATCATTTTAATTCTGAAAAATAAAATGCTTCCACAAAAACCAGATGCAACAGTAAAAGCTTTTTCATGCCCAAAGGCACAAGACCAACCATATTGTAACTCAGCTCAGGCCTGACATATTCGCTATCCCACCTCTTCAACACTGTTGTCAGAGTGTGTATCTAAAGGTATGCCATAAAGCATATTTAAACTGTTAAGCAGCTGGTCCCAAACATCTTCATCTGATGTATGTACAGTTTATGCATGAAGACTTTTATCTATTCTGGAAATATGTTCTTGAAACGTGTTTTGGAGTCAGGGCATAAATCCAGTCTGCCCTAGACAAAGGAATGTGGTTTAACCTGTTTGACTGGCTTCATTACAAAAAGGGGACAAGGAAAGCATATTTACATACAAGGTAAACAAAGCAATCAAGCTAACAAGCAGCACCCCAGGATTCCTTCCTGACTCTTGAAGCTGAGATAAAGGACTTTGGGTACTACAATACCAAAATTGACATTTTAGTTATTGATCATTTATGGGCCAGAAGGGACAGCACCCTCTGAGTCTATGACCATTGGATTCTTTAGCCTGGAGAGTTACAGCAGAGGTTTTCTACTTTTTTTTTTTTTCATTTGGAGACATCCCCCCACCCCCCAAAAAAAATCAAATGGAGGTGCAGACCCCTTTGGACATCTTATACATAGTCTGTTACATCCTGGTAACAATGTCAGTAAGAAAACTGCTTAGGCAAAGACGGTAACTTGCTAAGGTTAAATTTTTTTCACTAGAAGCTGTTTCACTAGAAACTGTTTTCTTATGCTTAAAATCACTTTTATTTCTGACGTTTGTTAATAAACTTGCTCTTGTTTAATTATAATCTCACTATAGTTTATTGAAGTGGAGTGTCTTCAGCTAGTATAACAAGTTAGAGTGCACACTTCCTCTTCGGAGGCAGCAAACGTAATATTTATATGAGTGTCCAGTGATAGAGACTGGACATTGCAGAAGACATTTCTGGGGGAACTCAGCAATTGGAGTTCACTGTATATTACCTGAAAGACAAGGTTTAGACTGGCACAGTCTTGAATTTGCTAGACCACTGTGGCAGTGAACTGACAGTCTAAATCACCAGCAAAGCTCTCATCTGCTCATGCAGAAGGATAACACTGTCTTACAGTTCTGGGTTTCCTGAGCAAAACATCACACCAGGAGAAGACATGTTGGGTGCTCCCACATTTAAGTCAAAACTAGCAAACGTTTATGTAGTCCTGGAGTATCTTGTGTTGTAACTCCACTCTAGCTGGCATAGCGAACATATGACTCAAGGCATGTTCTGCTTTCTGTTTTATGTACAGAAGTTAATAGCTTTAAAAAGTGTTTAAAACTAATTATATGCATTTTGGGGGAAGATTATATTCAAAGCACTCCCAGAAGTGCTTATATTCATGAAAAAACAATACAGCATTACTTAAAATTCACTGCACTATACATTTACATAGGAAATCACAAACATAGGACACTCTGCACTGAAGCGATTGTAATCTGAGGCCCCAATGCTTAGAATAGGTGTCTAACCTTACAGAGCTAATTGAAAAACAGGCTAATTGTGGCCTAGTGGTGAAAGTAGAGTAGACACAGAAGTGAGAAATATAAAGAAAAGTGGAGAAGAGAAATGATCGAGTGTGCTTACAGATAGTATCTGAGGAGATATATAGCACTTAAAGGGTAGGCAACAAGGAAGGAATCAAAAACATCATACATAACATGAAGTGCATGGTTGCAGCTGCAGGTAGTGGAAGAAGGGAGATTTTAGCACTAGATTTAGATTTTAGATATGAAAGATGAGATAGAGCAACGAGGGTGGGAAAGAAAAAAGTGCAAGTGTTCTTGTTGAACTAGACAAGGAGTAGATACACAGCAACAGACACCTACTTAAGAGCATGACTACACTGCAGCAGGAATACAAGCTATAGGTTGTACAGACCTACCCACAGCAATTGTAATCTAACCAGTTTGCTAAAAATGGCAGAGAGGATGTGGCAGCACAGGCTCCATCAGCAAGTTCATATTTGGAAGAGTGGGCAGGAGGCAAGGAGAGGAAAGCTTGGAAACACCATGCTGAAGTTTGTGCTGCTGTATCACTGCTTTTTTTTAGCAAGCTAGCTAGAGTATAGCTAGCTTAGGTACATCTGTGAAAGCTGCAAATCATACCCACAGTGCAGCATAGATCAACCCTGACTTAAAGCAGGGCACGGAGACTGGC
The DNA here is from genome assembly GCF_052426305.1 of Pelodiscus sinensis. Taxonomy (NCBI): domain Eukaryota; kingdom Metazoa; phylum Chordata; order Testudines; family Trionychidae; genus Pelodiscus; species Pelodiscus sinensis. Next base: position 95,026,971 of record NC_143053.1, read on the forward strand.
TGAAGGTCTCTGGACAATAAGGGTCATTAATTACATTTAATCAAGAAAACAGAAGAGTTTCAAAAAACATGCCATCCTAATGGAGTAGGACAGACAGTTTGTGCTAAAGCATATGAAGAATATTTAGGCATGTCTTGAACAAAGTTACATGAAATATGAATAACCAGGGACCTTCCTGATAAACTTAGTGACACAAGAAGGGAAAATAAAGCAAAAATAGACACATGTTCATTATTTGTACATTCTACAGTAACATTATTTGTACATTCTACAGTAACAGTTCTGTTACCCCACACTCAATTAGCCATAAAACTAACTTAACCAACATTTCTGATATGTCCCAATTCAAGGGATGTAAAATCCCAATTAATCAGTTAACTTCTGATTAACCTGTATGGGGCTAGTTGCTGGTTCCCAGCTGGCTGCTAGGGCCAACTCTTTGCCGCAGTCGCCAGCCTTGTGGGGTGAGTTGTCAACCCCATGCAGGGACCTGGCAGAGCAGGAGCAGTCCTCCACTCACAGCAAGCTAGGGACGGGGAGACTGCTTCCAGGGAACAGGTTAACTCTTACCTAGTAAGTACCACCCAGTAAGAGTGGTGCTTAATGGGTAATCGATTACTCAGTCACATCCCTACTACAAATCTTCAGTCGAGTAACCAGGACTAGGGATGTGAACAACTAGTCGACTACCCGATAAGCAAATGCTTATCAGATAGTCGACACACTCTTATCAGAATAAGGGAGCGGGGTGGGGGAGGAAGAAGAGATGGAGCTTCGCAACGGCAGCACTGCATGGAGCCCGGGGCCAAACCCTGGACTCCACATGGCGCTGTTGCTTTAAAATGCCGCATGCTGCATAAAATGGACTCCCCCCTGACCCCAGGCTCCATGCGGCACTGCACTTTGAAACTCCTCAGAGAGCATGGGGCCAGCAGGGGACTGCTTGAGTTCCTCATTGGCCCCATGGTCCCAGCAGCGCTTTCACCTTTGAAGTGTAGCAACAGCCCTGGAGCAGTGGCTACACTTCAAAAGCGGAGGCACCCTTAGCAATTAACTGAATAGTCGATACAAATTGCATCGACTATTCGATTAGCACTTTAAATTTAACATCCCTAACCAGGACTAGTACACTATCCAACACATCATGCAACTGCACATTCTGTACTCTACTTTTCTCAAAAGAGGCAGAAGACAAGAAATTAAGCTGAAATCAGGGATTTATTTTTTTTAAAAAAAAACAGCTTCCACAGTATGTCACAGGGTCATTACTGATTCAGCCTAATCTCCTACACGTTCTACATCCACAATAGTAATTGATGATGGTAATGACAACACTGAGTGCACCGCAAGGCCCTGAAGTTCCTGCTGAATCACACATTAAATTACGTTTACTAAAAATACACAATACTAAAACTATACCAATCAGAGTGTATGCCATGCACTGCCCATAGTGATATGCAGTTTCATAAGAGAATCTACCGTATAGAAAACGTTACATTTATAGATCCAAGTGCTTCAAGAAACCAACCACTCTACAGTGCAGTACTACTACTGGATAGGTGAGTACCTGTATACTATTTTATACTTCATTCATAATATTGTATTGTAATTCTCTGAAAACTGGCATTCTATTGGTAAACTCTCAGTTAACCAGAATATTTTATTAACATAAGAACAGCCATACTGGGTCAGACCAAAGATCCATCTAGCCCAGTATCCTGTCTACCGACAGTAGCTTATTCTAGTTCCCACCAGAATGAATGAACAGAACAGATCATCGTCAAGTGATTCCTCCCCAGTCGCCCATTCTGAGCATCTCACAAACAGAGGCTAGGGACACTTTTCCTACCCATTCTGCCTAATAGCCAATGGTGGACCTATCCTCCATGAATTTATCTAGCTCTTTTCTGAGCCCTGTTAGAGTCCTAGCCTTCACAACCTCCTCTGGCAAGAAATTCCACAGATTGATCGTGCGTTGTGTGAAGAAACACTTCCTTTCGTTTGTTTTAAATCTGCTACCTATTATTTCATTTGGTGACACCTAGTTATTACATTATGGGAACAAGCAAATAACTTTTCTTATTCACTTTCTCCACACAAATCATGATTTTATAGACCTCGATCATATCTCCCCTTAGTCTCCTCTTTTCTCAGATGGAAAGTCCCAGTCTTTTTAATCCCTCTTCATATGGGACATGTGCATTCCTTTGCATTTATCAACATTAAAATTCAGTTGTCATTTTGTTGCCCAATGACTTAGTTTTGTAAGATCTTTTTGAAGCTCTTCACAGTCTGCTTTGGTCTTAACTATCTTGAGCAGTTTAGTGTCATCTGCAAATTTTGCCACCTCACTGTTTACCCCTTTTCCATAGATCATTTATAAATAGGTTAAATAGGACTAGTCCCAAGACGGACCCTTAGGGAGCACCATTCTGAAACTGATAATTTATTCCTACCTTTTATTTCCTGTCTTTTAACCAGTTATCAGTCCATGAGAGGACCTTCCTCTCTTACCTCATGACAACTAAATTTACTTACGAGTCTTTGGTGAGGGAGCTTGTCAAAGGCTTTCTGGAAATCTAAGTATACTGTATCCACTGGATCCCCCTTTCCACGTTTGTTGACCCCCCTCAAAGAATTCTGGTAGATTAGTAATTTCCCTTTACAGAAACCATATTGACTTCCCCCCCCTTCAAATTATGCTCAACTATGTGTCTGACAATTTTATTCTTTACTATAGTTTCAACTAATTTGCCTGATATGGACGTTAAACTGAACAGTCTGTAATTACCAGGATCACCTCTACAGCCTTTTTAAATATTGGCATCATGTTGGCTATCTAGCTAATTTAAAGGTTTACAAACCAAAGTTAATAGTTCCACTATTTCACATATGAGCTCTTTCAGAACTCTTGGGAGAATGCCATCTGGTTCCAGTGACTTCTTACTTTTAAGTTTATCAATTTGTTCCAAAACCTCCTGTAATGACACCTCAATCTGGGACAATTCCTCAGATTTGTCATTTAAAAGGAATGGCTCAGGTTTGGGAATCTCCCTAACATCCTCAGCCATGAAGACCGAAGCAAAGAATTCATCTAGTTTCTCTGCAATGACTTTATTGTCTTTGACTGCTCCTCCTTTGGCATCTCAATACTCCATGAGCTGCCTTGGTTGTTTAGCAGGCTTTCTGCTTGATGTAGTTAAAAACATTTTGCTTTTACTTGAGCTTTTGGCTACCTAGTCTTCTCCTTTTTGGCTTTTCTTATTCTATTTTTAAGCTTAATTTGAAGAGAAAACACTCCTGTGTGTGTTGATAGTGTTGGAAACCTCAGGGATCCCACTGAACTCCGTGAGGAAGGAGATAACGATATCTGCCTACATATGGCACTGTGGGAGGATAGAGGGTGTGGTGACGGAGGATGAGGGGAGACCAATATATGTTGTCTCCTGTGAGTACACCAATCTTGTCCACTAGCAAAGTGAATCGGTGCTGGCAAAAATATTAATGGCTCTAGACTAGGCGGCCAGGCTCTTTCCTTATTTGTTTTTGTGCGGGCCTTGGGCTGTGTCAGTGCCGGTGACTTCCTTGGTGCCAATGGTGCTGGAGCAGGAGACTGTGTCCCCGGTTCCTGTGGTCTTGCTGGTGGCGGTGCCTATGCCGGTGCCTATGCAGAAGTGCTGGTGGTTAACACCGATGACGCTTTGTACCACGGCCTTGGTTCCATGGCACTCTTGGAATGGAAGGACCCGATGCCAGATGTCCCTGACTTCTCCCTGGTGCTGACACGGCTGAATGAGGTAGGCAGTAGAGACTGCACCAGAGAGGCCTGTTTCTTAGCTGAAGAGCCCAGGCCAGGGAAGTGGCTCTTCATTTCTTGGCCCTGATAGGGTCCGAACAGGAAGGCGGCGGCACGGATTCTGATGGCTCAAGTACCTTATCAAAGAGGAGCATGTGGAGTTGCATCTCCTTGTCTCGATGTGCTCTAGCCATTAGTTTTGAACGATGTGGGACTTCTGAGTTATATGTGCCTTCCCCAAGTACCTAATGCAGGAGGAATGCCTGTCTGAAGCGGGCATGGACTCACAACAAGTGTCGCACTTTTTAAAACCAGGCAACCCTGGTATGATGTTTGAGAGGTTCTCTGTTGTCCTCTCAGTTCGAATTAAAGGAGTTGTTCTGTTGTCTGTTGCCTTTTCTCTTCTTCTTCTTCTTTTCCTTTTAAAACACTGTGGCCTTCATGGCAGTCGAAAGTAGTGAGACGGTAGTCGACGTAGGCAGGTTTGTTTGTTTTTAAACACAAACAAGAACAAATGGGACTACTTGGAACAATATATTATCTATGAACTAACTAACAGACTAAACTACTAAGTTAACTATCAAAATTATTTTCTGATTAGATTCTCTGACAGGAGCTTGATCCGTCTGCAACTGAGAGCAGAAACGAAGGAACTGGCAGGAGCTGGAATGCAGGTGCAAAAAGGAAGGCACGAATGGCATAAGGCACCTGGTGCGCATGTGTGGCCCAGCCAGCTATTGCTAGGGAAAACTTTGCTGCACCGCGATGATCCAACACCAACAGTGCAGCACCCACAGGGACATCACTTGAAGAACTACCTTATAGAATTTTCTTCTTCTTTATAACATGACAATGCTAAGAACATAAGAACAGTCCTATTCGGTCAGACCAAAGGTCATTCTAGCCGAATAACCTGACTTCCAACAATGGCCAATGCCAGGAGCACCACAAGTAATGAACAGTACAGTTAATCAAAAAGTGATCCATCCCCTGTCCCTTTGCATCCTCTTCTTTGCCCTCTTCCTCCATGCCTGTCACACTCTGAGAGCCCCACATTTACTGACTTTTCCCCCTGCCTCTCAGAACTTCCAGAGCACTGTGAATCAGCTGATTCACATCCTATTCTCCCTTTTCACCCTCCCTCACAGATTCTGAATGCCTCAAATTAGCTGATTCGTGGCTTTCAAGCTCTGGGAGAGAGGGAGGGAGAGAAATAAGGATGGGACATGAATCAGCCGATTTGGTGCTCCAGAACTATTGAAAGGGAAGGAGAGGAGAATAGAAGGGACACGCTTGGGAGAAGAGGCGGAGAAGAGACTGGACAGAGACTTAATGGATGGAAACCTCAGTACTGAATTGCAAAGCATCTGCACATCCCTTACTCCTAATCCGGGAAAGTTTGTGGAGGACAGATCTAACCAGAAGTCACACTGAATATGCTTTATTTTAAAATGAACATAATTTTTTTATTAGTTGAAGTTGATTACAACTTTTCTAATATATGAATGATTAAAGCATTTTTACTTATTTTTGAAATATCCGGTATGCTACATATTAATGTATTTAATCTTTATTTGGGGAGTAATGGTTAGTGCACATGGCATATATCAATCTTTTGGCCCCCTGAAACAAAGGAGAGCCATTCATGCAGCCCACTCACTAGCTTTGGTTGGCCATCACTGATCTATTCTTCATGAATTTATCCAGTTCTTTTTTAAGCCCTGTTATAATCTTGGCCTTCACAACATCCCCTGGCAAGGCATTCCACAGATTGACTGTACACTGTATGAAAAAAATACTTCATTTTTAAAAAATCTGCTGCCTATTAATTTAATTTGGTGTTCTCTAGTTCTTGTGTTATGAGAAGTAAATAACACTTCCTTATTTACTTTTTCCACACTGCCATGATTTTATAGACCTCTACAGTATCATCTTTTCCAAACTGATAACTCTTCTTAACCTCCTCACATAGCATTCATTCCATATTCCTAATAATTTCTGTTGCCCTTTTCTGAACCTTTTTCAACTGCAACATATCTTTTTTGAGATGGGGGTGACCACATCTGCACACAATATTCAAGTCGTAGGCATACAATGGATTTATAGAGGGGCAGTATTTTAATCCCTTTTCTTAATGATTCCCAACCTTTTGTTCACGTCTTTCACTGCTGCTGCACACTGAGTGGATGTTTTCAGAGAACTATCCACAATGATGCTATGATCCCTCTTGAGTGGCAACAGCTAATTTAGACCCCATTATTTGATATGTATAGTTGGGATTATGTTTTCCAGTGTGTATTACTTATCATTTATCAACATTAAATTTATTCTGCCATTTTGTTGCCAGTCACCCAATTTAATGAGATCCTTTTGTAGGTTCTCACAGTCAGTTTGGGATTTAAATATCTTGAGTAGTTTTTTATCATCTGCAAATGTTGCCACTTTGCTTATGCCTTTCTCTGTGTTGCACTATAAAAGTGTTCTTATAGTACAGTAATCAAATAAACTATGTTTGAACTATGCTCAAGATAAACTACACTTTAACAAAAGCTGTGGGTACCTGTAAAATTGGAATGATAGGATAGAGGGCCTCAATAAACTTGTTCCACGTCAGTGCTGTCATCATCAATTGTCCCTGCAGGAGATACATCAGAATGGCCTTGGCAGCAGAGTTTACCTGATCAACAACAAAGAATAAAATAATGTAATAAAAAAAGAACATGGTGGCTAGGTCAATTTGTTGATCCCACAATATGAAGTTAAACTGTTATTTCTAACTTGTACATGAATAGACTTTGAAAGAGGAAACATCTATAATTAAGTGTAATCTATATACACTAGAATCTATTACTTGCTATGTTTATTATTGTCTTCTACAATTGAGCTTAGATTTCAAAAGACCTTTAAAGGAGACCACAGAGAAGGAACATGGAGTTTCTTCTCCCTTATACAGTTTGTGCAAAGACTTGCAACCCTTAGTCTCTAAGCTCAGACCATCTTCCCTTCATTCATCCCAAAATAGCAAAGGGGGGAAGACGATGAGACTGCTGTTCCATTCCACAGAGGTTGGTTGCACAAAAATCGCAGGCTCAACTATACCAAATTATGGTTCCAAGCTCAATATCCCCCTCTTAGTTTTATTAACACTTTCTTAGTAAAAGGTACTTTCAACTTTGTTACAGTTCCTGAAAATTTAAAATGATCTTTTATCTCTCAATATAAGACTGAAAACCATGATTTTTAAAAATATTGTACCTCATTTTTAGACTCCTGGAGCCCAAATGTAGAAATTTCATATAAAACTTTTGGATGAAGAAGAAAATGAACTCCATGACAAATCGAAGGCCCGGGTTTTGTGACATTATGAATACCTAAACTTTCCTAGAACAAAAACAAGTAAACAGTTAATTTTAAAATTCAAGGAAGTTCCCATTTCTATACCTTGTCTGGCAGATGCTATTTCTCACTTTTTGCGTTCCAGGGATAAGGACTTGAGCATACTATGCTAAAACAGACAATTACTACGTTAAATATAAGCATTCCAGGGCTATTGAGTACAGGACATCCCTGCTCTAAGTTGCCCCGGAATGCTTCCGTTCCACACTAGTCATTTATGCTTATAGGAATTGATGCATTATAGTTCCTCCTATTCCCCACTCTTAAGTCGCACCAAAACGCACCCCCAATTTGCGCAAAAAGAAGTCAGCCATGGGAAAAAAACCTCTCTGCTTTAAGCTGTTTCGCTAGAAGTCCAAGTTTTTTGGAAAGTATCTTGGATTTATAGTGAGGGCGGCCTATAAATATTGATGCTACTATTGCTTCATAATTTTATGACACGCTACAAATATTTTATTTTTGATTGGTTATTGCTATCCTCCTTTCTTTCTGCTACAATCTGGTAACTTAATTCATACAGTCATTTCATGAGCATTTTAGAGGACCACTGTTCTCAAAGCAGAGCACTAAGGAATAAGACATCTTTGTCTCTCAACTGAGAATCCCAAGCACACTAGGCTGTGGACACTGATCTTTCATTAGCTCTTTTTAAAGGCTGAATGTTGTTTTAATCTTCTGGAATGGTCTATGTGAAATTCCTAAATATAAAACCACAGGGGGGTTACTAAAAAAGTTTTAGTAAAAAGAATCTAACTATACAATATGAATCTCACGCAGTATGTACACATTTTCCCAAACAGCAAAAGCTACATTAGATAGCTACAATCCACATATTAAAAAAATATATGTGGGGGGAGAGACCAAGGAAGAAATTCTGGCTCTTCTGAAGTCAATAGGGTATTGCCATCAACTACAATGGGAACAGAATTTCACCAAAATGCCTTAAAATGTTCTACAAGGTTTGTACGTCACTGCCATCCCTTTCCCTCCCACTGCGGGGGAGCCCAAACAGCCCCTTGTGCTGCTGGCCCCCCCGGTGGTCCGGCTGAGGGTCGGAACTCTCAGCTGAGTGCCACAGCAGGAGGGGAAGGGGGGCGGTGATGTACACGGCCCCCGTCCCCTGGCTGTGTACATAACTGCCACGCCCCCTTCACCTCCCTCCGTGGCAGCTCGGCTGAGTGTTGTGCGCTCAGCCAGGCCGCTGCGGGGGAGGAGGGGCGGGGCGGTGACGTACACAGCTAAGGGGTGCGGCTGTCTATGTCACCTCCCCCTCTTCTCCTCTCCCACGGCAGCCCTGCTGAGGGGCATATCACTCAGCGCCATGGCGAGAGGAGGAAGGGGGGGGGGGCGTGTACATCAGCACCCTCCCTTTCCCCTCCCACCGGGGCTCAGCTGAGTGGCGCAGCACAAGCACCACTCAGCTGGGCTGCAGTGGGGGAGCAAACAGCCGCTTGTCGCGGGGGCCCAGCTGAGCAGCACTCCCGCTGGGGCCCAGCTGAGCAGCGCTCCCGCTGGGGCCCAGCTGAGCAGCGCCGGTGCTGCGCCGCTCAGCTGGGCCCCAGCGGGGGAGCAAGCAGCGAGCATGGACCCCAAACAGCCACTTGCCGTCACTTGCTCCCCCACCGGGGCCCAGCTGAGCAGCGCAGCACTTAGCCGGGCCGCCACGGAGGGAGGGGAAGGGGGGGCGGGGCGCTGATGTAGACGGACAGTGGGCGTGGCCATGTACGTCAGCGTTACAGACACTGGGCTACTATATATATATATATATATATATATATATATATATATATACACACACACACACACACACACACACACACACACACACACACACACACACACACACAGAGAGAGAGAGAGAGAGAGAGAGAGAGAGAGAAGGATGATGATGATGATGAAGTAAAATTAATGGCATGCTGGATATAGAAAGTGTTTTGGGAAAAATGCTACAGATATAGTTTTGATTTCTCAAATATGAATCCTAGACTCTGGAATTTCCTGCCACTATAGATAATACAATCTGTACCAAAACAAGTTAAACTTAATTATTTTACTGTACAAATAAAACATCAATCTTCAAATCCAGATCATATATACCGTATATTCCGGCGTATAAGATGACTTTTGATGTTAAAAAACATCCCCCAAAAATCGGGGGTCGTCTTATACGCCGGCTTCCCCCGAGGCTTTGCAAAGCCAGGGAGGGGCTCCGGCGGCGGGGCAGCCCAGGCGCGCCGGGGCTGTCCTGCTGCTGGGGCGTCCTCAGAGGCTTTGCTCCTGGTGTCCCTGGTCTGCTGGGGACCGTCTCCAGCAGACCAGGGACACCGGGAGCAAAGCCAGGGAGGCGGAGGGGCGCTGGGGTATAAGACGAAACCCTATCTTTTAACTAAAAAATTAGGGGGTCGTCTTATACGCCCAGTAGCCTTATACGCCGGAAAATACGGTAGCAGACTGGAAACAGAATAAATTGTAATATCACGGATAAATTTAAAGAAACCCCCATTTTTCCATAGAACATAAGACCCATATATAGCACTAACCTTAACAATTTCCAGACAGCAATGGTAAGCTTCATTTTTTATGATCAGCAGAGGATGGGACAACAGACGGAGAAGCACCTTCTGACTCTCCTCCTGCAGCAATGAACTAGCCTGGGCAGACTTCCAGCTGCAAGTAAAAACAGTTAAATATACAAAATAAATTAGCTTCTATATGGTTTATCGTAGCATATTGATAAATAAGCTTCTTTTACAGAGTAAGACATGAACTTCTGTAAAAATTATCATAACATCCAGTGTATTGCAGGGCACACACAGGCAACATTCCTTCTAAAGTACAAATGGTCATCATGTTCAAGGGAGGCTAGCGTGGCCTTTTCCAAACCCTGGAGTCTCAGGGAGACAACCAGCCCCAGTGCCAGATTTATGGTAAATAAATTTCCTCTGGAATTTACAACAGATGCAGAAGGTATTTCCTGTAGAAAGTGTTGCTACCAGAACCACTGAAGAAAAAAGATGGGCCTCAGAGCAGAAGTCAGTCAAAAGGGGAAGGAGAGACAACCCAGTAAAGAGAAAAGTTTCTAAAAAGGTTTTAAGGGCTACTCCTCATTTCCACATTTAAGCTTCAAAGGCAAAAGTGTCCTTAATTAATCTCCTTAATGTTACTTTCTAATTGCATTTTCGAGTGATGTATCATAATTAAAACAGTGGCCTTGACATTCAAATATATTTAAGATGCTTTTAGAAAAATCCTAATATTCTACCCATTTTTTTAACTAGTCTAGTAACAAACTTTGCACTGCTGTTTTCTTTTAAGATATGGTTGGATAAATTAATGGTGGTAACAAGACCATAATTTAGAACAAGTAAAAAACCCACACTTCACCTGTAACATATGCAACACCCTTCTTTTACACAAAGAAAACAATGTACTTTCTCAAATAGTAATAATTTAAAATAATAATTTATTTACATATTCAAGCAAATGTGGATGATCTCCTGAAGCAAGGGAAAGTGTTGATGATAAGGAAGACTCTTTAGTGCTTTATCTGCCAATTCCACTAATTCAAATATTTTTTTTTCTCCCTTAAAAAAAAAAGGCAAATTTAATATAAAAATAAAATACATTTATACATTCTGAGGACTAAACATTTAGTGATATCTGCCAATTTACATCTTGCCAGTATCTCTCTAATGAAAATAACACCATTCCACATGGTTAATCAGGGTTACAAGTTACAATTACTACAGGCAGTCCCCGGGTTACGTACAAGATAGGGACTGTAGGTTTGTTCTTAAGTTGAATTTGTATGTAAGTCAGAACTGGTACATATTGTAGGGGAAACTCTAGCCAAACATTTCTCCAGAGCTCAGTTTTATTCTCCCACACCTCACTTCCCTCAGTCCTTTATTCTCAAGCTGAGGTGTCTGCTGAGAAAAGCCGCTCGGCGTCTCCCTGGTCTGCTGTGGGGGAGCGCTAGCTTCGCGTCTCCCTGGTCTGCTGGGGGGGCGCAACTAGTGCGGGGTTGCCTCACCCTGTTTGTAAGTAGGGATCCGATGCAAGTCGGATCCGTGTAACCCGGGGACTGCCTGTATTAAATACTTTAAACATAAATTACAATTGTCCATGTTTGCTACTACAAAATGCTCACATTTAGACATTTTGTGAGCTTTTCAATTCCCCCGACATGTGCAACTTCCTCTATTCCTTTTGACTCTAATACAAACAGAGGGTGCCCAGCAATTTGCAACATTAGAACTAGAATACAACAGAGCAGGGATGTCAAAAGTAGGTTAAATAGGTAACCGTGTAACTGATCTCAGCGGTTACATGCTGCAAGTTCTGCAATATAAAGCTTAAGTAAGCCTACCCTGCTTACCACCTAAAAGGACTTCTGTAAACATGTAAGACTGAACAGAGAGAAGGATCAGGTCCACATTTGGAGGCTTCTCAGCTTGTGAGAAAACATTAGATTATTAGAACTACTGTTAGGGTAAGAAATTAGTTGAACCTCTATAAACCAGAACTCTCTGGTCTGGCAACATCCGTGGTCCATTTCCCTGCGCTCTGTAGGAGTGGAGCCAGGAGCACAGTGCAATGCATGGAGGTTGGGGGGGAGCTCAGCATGCAGCCGCCGGCTGGGTTAGCTAATCTCAGTGTCTGTATTGCTCTGTGACCCCAATTCTGCAGGAGACTGGAGGGAATGGCTCAGCAGGACAGAGTGGTGGGACACTCAAAGTGCAGATAGGCGAGCACAGCTCAGGTATTTTAGCTCATCAAGTGACAGTCTCAAAGGGATCTCTGTGACTATACCCAGAATACATACCTTTTTAATTATAAATTCACACAGCAATGTCTCCTTAGTTATTCATCCTGCATTTGACACATTTTCTGAACTCTGTGGTTGATATTAAACTGTCTGTTAACCTCATGTCTCAGACTAGTACACATATCAACAGAGAATAATGAATAGTCTCATACCAATTTTGATCACTAGTTTTTGTTAGTTTGTTCTTATTTTGAAAAGGTTTCTCAATATAATTTATATACTAGAATTCCATACCTCCTTATGGACATCCATCATAAAGTTACAGGTGCAGTCAATTGAATAAACAGCTTCGGAAGCTTGTTTATAAATACTGTAGCTCTCAGAATTCATCTGCTCCAAATAGGCTGCAACAGACTCATGAATGCTGGGATATTCCAAGGAAAAAGGCATGTCCAAGGATAGAAGAAATAAAGCAGTCACCAAGCTCTCTGGTAACACTTTGCTAGCCTTGAGAAAAGATGATGGGAGAGAAAGAGGAAAAAATAGTTAAATTACAGTGTAAACATTAGCTAAATAATTCTAAAGTTGAATTTAATAATAAAGACAATTCTCAATGCTGCTATTTAGTGCTTTGCAAAAAACGGAAGATCTGAAAAGCAACTTCCAGATTATATAAGCATGCCTCCATCCGCTCAAGCTTTAGGTAAACAGAAGGGAACCAGTAAGTTTTTGGTGTCAATCTATGCTTAAGTTATATATATATTTATAGTCCAGCTGCAGAATAGGAGTCTCTACTAATTTATTAAATTGTCTCTAATGATTAACCACCAGAAGGTAACACAGAGATTCAACTATTTCTATAGTCTTGGGCCTTTTTGAATGTTCTCATTACAGTTACCTTCCTAATCCGTAAAATACTTGCAACTTTACAACTGCACGACATTGCAACATATTACCAGATGAGAACTTGCTCTGATTGCAGTAAGTGATCACTCAGGTCAAATTGGTAAATCAGACCTACATTACTCAACTCTGGTCCACACACAAGATAAAAAAAAATATTTTAAAAAAAATCCCATTTACTGAACTTAAAATGATAGCAATACAATTAGTGTTTATAAATAAACTGATATATCTATAACGTTTAGGGGCTAGTGAGAAAGCATATACTTTAAACGGTACAATATAATTCATGGTACATCAGAGTTTTATCAGTTAAAATGATCCTCCTCGACAATGAGTGTTAAGTTCCAAAACTTCTAAAAAAAAAAGTTACACTGAAGAGCAAAGCAGTAAAAAAAAAATGTTTAAAAATACAAACAAGGTCATTAAATATAATAAAAAAAAAAAAACTTACCGGGGTTTCTAAAGACTCCATCTCTAAAGAGAGCTCTAATTTTTGACTGTCTACAATTTAGATAATTGCAGGGTGTTTACTGTTTGCAAAAAAATTACATCATGATAACCTAAAAGTTTAAGATTTCTACAAAATATAAGATATTATCATGGTACATAATGATCCAACCATCAGACAAAAGTTCAAATATCTTAATACGTACAGAAAGTGGAACAAAAATAATTTTCTGAACAGTGTTAAATTTTCTATTAACAAGAAGAGGGCAGCATAGTCTTGCAAACTTCAAAACACGTGGAATAGCATGAAAAACATAGCAGTGATAAAATGATGCTTTTATGCTATTAAAATGCTTACCCAGTTAATCAATATAAGCAAATGAACTTTCTATAAGTCAGTCACATAATTAGGTCAATTCAAATATTTACTGTATTACATAAGCAAAGGTTACTTACCTTGTAACTGTAGTTCTTTGAGAGGTGTTGCTCATGTCCACTCCAATCAGGTGTACGTGCGCAGCATGCACGGATCCTGGAGCTTTTTTCCCTCAGCAGTATCCTTAGGGCCAGGCAGGGAGTCCCCTGGAGTGGCGCCGGCATATCGGCGCATATATGTCCCTGCTGGCCTTTCCACCACCTCAGTTCCTTCTTGCCAAAGTCCTCTGACAAAGGGGAGGTGGGTGGGATTTGGAATGGACATGAGCAATACATCTCGAAGAACTACAGTTACGAGGTAAGAAACCTCTTCTTCTTCGAGTGCTTGCTCATGTCTATTCCAATCAGGTGATTCCCAAGCTGTGTCCCAGGAGGTGGAGTCGGAGAGTAATGATATCTATCTACAGACTGCAGAACTGCCTTTCCAACAGATGTATCTGCTTTGGCCTGCTACGTAATGTCATAGTGTTCTGAGAAGGTATGTACGGCGGACCATGTGGCCACCCTACAGATGTCCAGGATAGGCACTTGTGCCAGAAATGCCACGGATGTTGCCTGCGTTCGTGTGGAATGTGCTCTCAGAGGGGAGGTGTCTTACCCACTCCATGGTAACATTCATTAATACATGAGGTGATCCAGGAGGATAAGCACGGAGCAGAAACTGGAACTCCCCTCATTGTTTCCGCGATGGAAATAAAGAGTTGTGCTGACTTACGGAACTCCTTCGTCCTGTCTATATAGAATGCAATGGCTCTCCTCGCATCCAGGTAATGTAAAGCCTGCTCTCTGGTTGTCTTGGGTGGCTTAGGAAAGAACACAGGTAAGTGTTCCTGGGACATAAGGAAATGAGATACCACTTTAAGGAGAAAGGCCGGGTGAGGTTGTAGTCTGACCTTATCCTTAAGGGGGGTCTGTAAAGGGGGGTCTGTAAAGAGCCCGTAGCTCTAATACCCTCCTGACCAAGGTAATCGCTACCAAGAATGCCACCTTCCATGATAGATGTTTTAAAGAACAGGTGGCTAATGGTTCAAATCGTGGCCACAAGTCCCTTAAGGACTACGTTAAGGTTCAAGGAGGAATAGGGGGACGTATGTATGGTAATAGTCTATTGATTCCTTTCATGAATCTCTTCACCATGCTGTTAGCGAACACTGACCTTCCAGCCTTCCCTGGGTGGAAGGCTGTGATCGCTGCAAGGTGGACTCTAAGTGGACTCCCCACCCGACATCTGATGCATCCGTCACTAACTGCACAGATGGGGCTTGCTTGTTGAAAGGGACTCCTGCACATACTACTTTTTCCTGCATCCACCAGTCTAGCGAGACTGATTTCGGGAGAGTAACCACCATCTCCAGGGGCTGTCACACTGGGTTGTGGATGGTTCTTAGCCACTTCTGCAGTGGACGCAGTCTGAGTCTGGCATGCATCACGACGTACATACAGGCTGCCACGTGACCCAGCAGTCGCATACAATTGCAGGCCATGGATACAAGGGACCTCTGAAGGTCCACGATCACTGTGTGCATAGTCTGAAATCTGTGTCTGGGCAGAATGCTGTCTCTGTTGTGGAGTCCAGACAGGCTCCTACAAATTCTATTACCTGTGAGGGAATTACGGTAGACTTTTCCTCGTTTATTATGAGGCCGAGTTGGAGAAACACTTGTCTGGTGTTTGAGATGTGCCTCATCACTTGTTCTCAAGACGACACCCGTAATAGCCATCGTCCAAGGTAAGGAAAAACATGTATGCCTTGGTGCCTTATAAAGGCCGCCCACTGGTGCCATACATTTGGTGAATACCTTCGGCGCTGTGGTGAGGCCGAATGGTAGGACTGAACTGGAAGTGTTCGTTGCCCACTACAAATCTGAGGAATCTCCTGTGGGCAAGGATCACTGTAATATAGAAGTAAGCATCTTTTAAATCGAGGGCAGCGTACCAATCTCCTTTCTGGAGGTAGGGGATGATGGAGGCTAGGGTGACCATTCTGAACTTCATTTTCCATATGAACAAGTTTAGGTCCCTGAGGTCTAGAATGGGACAAAGACCCACTTTTACTTTGGGAATGAGGAAGTATCTGGAATAGAAACCCCTTCCTCTGAATTCTTTTGGAACAGGTTCCACTGCTCCGAGGTGCAGACGGTTCACTACCTCTTGCTTTAGCAGGGTTTTGTGAGAGGGATCCCTGAAGAGGGATGGGGAGGAGTGAGGAAGTGGAGGGGGAGGAAAAGGGAATCGAATAACCCTTTTCTATCAGGTCTAGAACCCACTGCTCTGAAGTTATGCTGGACCAGGCCTGGGAGAAATGGGATAAACGGAAACCAAAAGGGGGTAACTGAAGTTTGAGTGCTACGGTGTCCTTGACCGTGCCCTCAAAATGAGGGCTTGGGGTGCAGTCTCTGAGATGTGGTTGGTCCTTTATCCTGGTCTGATCTCGAACCCCTGCCTCTATTTCGAGATGGATCATTTCGGATGTTGTTACAGCCTCTCCTTCTACCCCATTCATAGCTGAACCCCCATTGGAATGGCCTTCCCCCTGGTCTGGGGTTCAGGGATCTCCTCAGGGGGCCAGGTGTGTGTATCCCCAGGGACTTTAAAGTTGCCCTAGAGTCCTTTAAATTATGCAATTTTGAATCAGTCTGGTCCGAGAATAACCCTCCTCCTTCAAATGGGAGGTCATGCAGGGAGTTCTGAACCTCGGCAGGGATGCCTGACACCTGGAGCCATGCACTCCTTCTTATTACCATGGCAGCAGCCATTGTTCTGGCCACCGAGTCGGCTGCGTCAAGGGCTGCTTATAAGGCTGTGCGTGCTACCATTCTGCCCTCGTCAGTTACAGCCACAAACTCGTAGGTCCTCCTGCGGTTGGCAATCCTTCAACTTTTCTATAGCTGACCATGTATTAAAAGCATTCCTTCCTAACATAGCTTGCTGGTTGGCTATACATAATTGTAGGCCCCCGATGGTATATGTTTTCCTCACCAAGAGGTCCAGCTTTTTGGATTCTTTTGACTTGGGGGTAGGACTCGGAGGTCCCTGTCATTCACTTTGCCTTGCTGCTTGGACCACAGTGGAACTCGGGGGGGGGGGGGGAAAGGGAGGGCAACAAATACTCATGGCCCACCTGGGGGATGAAATATCTTCTCTCCACCCCCTTCTGGGTGGGAGGGATAGAGGCTGGTGTTAGCCAAAGAGTTTTCAATAACTTATCCACAGTTTTGATCAGTGGCAATGCCACCCTCCTAGGGGTGTTTGCTGACAGTATGTCCACCACTGGGTCAGCCTCCTCTTGTACTACTTCTATTTTCACTGATAAGTTCACAGCAATCCTTCTTAGCAAGTCTTGGTGCGCTCTTGCATCCATTTATGGTAACGATGGGGCTGGATCACCTAGGGCCTCATCAGGAGAGGACGATGAGGAGTCTCTCAGGATAGGCTATTCATCCATTGGCTCGCCCACTTGGGGACTTGGTTGCGCTGGTGGGGCCGCTTGTAGGGTCTCGGGTTGAGGGTGTCTGGGTGCCTCATTGCCCTGAGTGTCTTGGGGTCTGGAAGCAGTCATAGTAGTCGACTTATCCGTTTCAGATGTGGGGCTCTACGGGGGGGGCACCAAGGGGGAGGCTCCCTCGTCCTGAGGACCCCGAAACAGATGCCCTACGGGGTGGTCCTTGGGCCAGGTGGTAGGCCCACAGAGTCCAAAAGGGCCATTGTTGTGGAGGCCAAGTGTACCGTTGGGCAGGATTGCCATAAGATGTCCTGTGATGGGAACGGGATTGGTGCCTGGACCTTGACCTATAAGACGACCTTCCCAACCTCAGCGACTCCACGTCCGAGCCTGAGCACTATTCCGAGGCTAACTATGGCGGGGGCACTTGACTCTTGCTCCCTCCGATGTTGAACCACAGCCAACGGTTTTCCTCTAAGCGTTGTAACCGGTGTGAGGGGTAAAAAGGTGCTGCACCAGTGCTGCATATACTTGGGTTGTAGTCTGTATGCCCAGTCCCTGCGGTACCGACAGGGGTAGAATATTAGGTGCTCCTAATGTTGCCCACATTGCAGGCAACCGTGTCAAAGATGAGAGTCAGTGCTGCCATGTTTGGTATCGGTACCGGTGCCGCAACAGTTGGTGCTGGGATTGGTGCCAGCACGGGTGTCAGTGTTGGGGTCGGGGTCGGAGTCGGTGCCAGCACGGACATGACTGTTGATGCTAAGGTCGGTGCCATTGCCTGTATTGGGTCCGGCACCGGTAGAGGTAATGCTGGCAGTGTTCCTGGTGCTGTAGCAATGGTCCATGGGTGTCCATGGACCCTGGTGGCTGGCGATGCAGAGGCTGTCTCCGGCATCCGTACCAGTAACGGTGGCAGGGATGCCATTGGCGCCATTAACAGTTCTGACTAGTGTGCTGTCGATCTGCCCGGCACCAGGATGGGGAAAGATGATGGGTTCTGTTATAGACGATGACAACGGCTCCAGGGCAGTCAGCACTATCAGATTGCAAGCCACATCAAAAGTCTCCGAAGTCGATGGCCTAAGTTCCTGAAGGGCTCTTTCGGCTCCTCCCCTGATGGGAATATGCCGATGTCCAGACTCCGTGCGTGGCTGTCCCGGAGCCTTTGTGGCCAAGTGCCCTTCCTTCGGGAGCACTTTTTGGCCTGTCCTGTACAGGGACCATCCCCTAACCTCCTTAGATCTTCTCTGGGCTGGAGAAAGAGACCAGTGACAGAAAGTCTTAGTCTTTTGCTTAAGCGGCGCTGTAGTAATCTCCCGCACCGAGGAAGGGGCACTGTGCACCTACTGGGCTTCTTCGGCACCGGAGGTTGGAGAGTAGACTCCATAAGTAGCCGCTTAAGCCTGGAGTCTCTCCCTTCTTGTCCGTGGCTTAAAACTTCTACAAATCCTACAGATGTGTGTGAATGTTTCTCACCCAAACATTTTAGGCAGGAATCGTGAGGATCCCCGCAGGGCATAGGTTTCGAACAGGACACACAAGGCTTGAAGCCGTGTGGCCCTGGAATTCCCTCCCCAGCCAGTGAGAGGCATAGAAGAGGAACAATGTCCTCCTATCCTTCCTATTTACATACTAATTACTATACTTAAGAACTATTTACAAACTTACTAGGTACTAACTACTCTACTTTAGCACTAATTACAAGCTAAGGGAAGACCAGAAGTCTGACATGCTTCAGCTGCTGTCATGGGCGGTAAGAAGGAACTGAGGGGATGGAGGGGCCAGCAGGGGCATATATGCGCTGATATGCCGGCGCCACTCCAGAGGGCTCCCTGGCTGTCCCTATGGATACTGCTGAGGGAAAAAAGCTCCAGGATCCATGCACACAGCACATGTACACCTGATTGGAATGGACATGAGCAAGCACTCAAAGAAGAACCTACTGATCTAATATGATTCCAGATATGGTATTTGGAAATGATGAACCCATAATCAACGTGCAGCACTAGCAGCAGTCTTGGTGAGTGAAAGAATCTTCAAGAGTAAGTACTACTTAGGAGATAGTGCTGCTCCTTACCACATTCCAATGATTGAATCTTCTTGCCCCAACCCACTTGTTCTTCATGGTGATACAGAGTAGGACCTCTGTATCATAAATGAACATACATCTCATGAAAGTGCATCATGACTCAAGACTGAACGTAATACTTCATGACTCTTCTTAACTCTCCCAAAATACCTATCCACACTTGTGTTCTCATTCCAGGAGCTAAGAGGAAGCAAGAATGTTGCTTTCTAACAAAAAACCTAAGAAAAGTCAATGAAAAAAATCTTTAGCAGAAATTGAAAGCTGCAACAGATCTTTGCCAAAAGCTCCTGCAAGCTTAAAAACTGAGAAGGTGGAGGTAGCTATTCTACTCTATGAGCCTACCACCTCATCAATTCACCAGGTCCCCTCTTTCTTGCCAACAAACCCTGCTATCAGAACCAACCACCAGACTCACCTTAGAAAAGTACCTCTTTGTACTCTCCTAGTATACAAAGACAAAACAGGATTACTTTCTAAACACAGTAAAAACACTAACAGTATTCATATGATTACTAACTTTGTTTTCCTCTCCTCACCTTTTCTACAGGTAGAAGTGTTTGCAACAGTCGGACGGTGAAAAGTGAAATGCTAACAAATGCCATTCTGTGGTACACTAATATCAGCTCAGACTGCTCTGAGCTGACATTACTTTTGTGGTAGGATATGGTTTCTCCAAGTGAATCCAGGATGATCAGCAGCTTATCTTTCTGCAAAGTGAAAACAAAAGATACAATTTAAATTATTATCAATAGAAAGCATCACCAATCATTTTTTTAGTACTACAGTACCATTGCAAGAACGAAAATGAAATATTTATGTAAGTGTTACAACTAAGTGTCAACATTTTATTCTTCTTTTTTTCCAGAAATGTTCTTTTCCAGAAATGTAACACAAGAAGCTTAAACTGTGTTTTGTCATTTAAACAGATATCCACTGAAAAGTTCTTAGAAATACTTAACACCAGTTGAAGGATTTGAGAGGGTTTTTTTCTTTGTTTGTTATATTTTAATTTTTAAGTGAAAAAAATCTAATTAGTATTCCCCCATCCAAATTAGAAAAGCTTCCTGTCAAGGAAGTTAACCACTGAAATTACCTAGGGAGGCTGTAGAATTTCCATCTCTAGAGATTTTCAAGTGCAGGTTAAACAAAACCCGTCAGGGATGATCTAAAGCTTTAGAGGGGTAGCCGAGTTAGTCTGTAACTTGAAAAACTTAAAAAAACCAAGGAATAGTCTAGTAGCACTTTAAAGACTAACAAAACATGTAGATGGTATTGTGAGCTTTCGTGGGTAAAACCTACTTCTTCAGATGAATGGAGTATTAAATACTCCATCCATGTGAAGAAGTGGGTTGTACCCACAAGAGCTCATGATACCATCTACATGTTTTGTTAGCCTTTAAGACTATTCATGGTTTTTTAGGGATTATGTAGATCAGCAACAGGCAAATACTGGCCCATGGGCCAGATCAGGTTCACCAGGGTAAGGCCGTGGCAGGCCGCCACTGCTGTATTTACCTGCACCTTTGCAGGTACAAGCAATTGCAGCGCCTATTGGCTGCAGATTGCTGTACCTGGTTAATGGGAGCTGCACGAAGCAGGGCAGACTGGGACACTGCTTTCCACTGCAGCTCCCATTGGCCAATGTGGATTGCAAAGGCATGGGTAAATATAGTGACGGCAGCCCACTAATGCTAACCCTCGTAAACCGCCACTGTCTTACTGACTGCTCCTGATATGGATGGTGCTTAGTCCTGCCACGAATGCAGGAGACTGGACTTGATGACTCGAGGTCCCTTCCAGTCCCATGATTCTATTATCCTGTTTTGGTCATTTATCATTCTGTACTATTTGTGTAAACACATTTTAAAGTCTGTTTCAATACTAAAATCTATAGGGTCTAATTTAAATTCTTGAAAGTCTACTTTACACTAGTAGGTAAAAGGAGTATTTCAAACATAAGAAGATTCTGTTAGCCCTACCAGGAAACAATAAGATTTCTAGAAGTGTTTAGAAGTTCAGTACAGATGAGGAATGGATAGAATCGTTGGTGAATGGAAATCATTACCAGATGAAATTAGCTCTCTGGATGGCAAGAGAGAGGAGTGGATTGAACTGTTAGCAGTTTGGATTGCTAGAATCTAGAACATGAGAGGGGTATCTTTAACTATACGGTACATTTTATTCTTTACTGTTTACAGTGCTAAATTAAGAAGGTAATTGTTACTGTAAACATGAAAGCTTCTGATCAATTCTGAAGATGACTAACTGGTGTTAAGCAATTAAATACGTAGAAATTATGAGTCAACATTCCAAAAGTGCAATGAAATATGTAGGAAACAACTGAACCAAAGTGAAGGTTACTCACTCAGTGCAGTAATTGGAGTTTTTTGAAATGGTTGTCCGTATGGGTGCTCCACCATATGTGTCTGAGCACCACTTTGCTTCTAATCAGAGGGTTTAGGTAGCAATGCACAGTCGGCTGCACATACGGGGCACCCCACGTGCACTGCTTCAAATGGTTACTCCACATGCGCAGCCAACTGTCCCTTCAGTTCTTTCTCTGTGCCAGACATGGAATATTCTGAAGCAGAGGGGAGGAAGGATGGCTGTGGACAGGGATGTTAGCAAGTAGTTGACTGGAGTATCGACTACTCCCTCTCTCCCTTGCTGCCTCTATGACCACTGTTCCTAGAAGACATGGTGGTCTAAATGAGCTCCACACTATCAGGGAGATATCCATGGTGATCATTACCGACAGCTGTGGTTGTAGGAAGGGTACCCCCTTGCATGCATTGTTGTGGATGGTCCATCAGGACAGCAAGTTCTTTATTTTGCAGGGCATGGTGAGTTGCTTGTTTGTGTGATGGACATGTGGCCAGTATACTGTGCCAGGCCTGCTGTGGTCACATGCAAAGGCATGTGGCCCAGGAGCTGAAGGCAGCGTTTTGCTGTGATACATAAACTGGCTTGTGCTAATGTTATGAGATCCACAATCACTGAGAATCCGTGTTCTGGTAGTGATGCTGTTGCTGTTAGACAGTTTAGGTCTGCCCCTATGAATTTCAGATGTTGAGAGGGAATGAGCATGCATTTCTGGAAGTTTATCTGTAGCCCCAGTGTGTCGTAGAAGACTCTGGTAGTAAGGACTGCCTGTTCAAGCTGTTAGCAGGCAGTTATCTAGGTATGGGAAAATGGTGATTCCTATTTTCCACAAGTGTGCCGCCACCACCACTGCTAGAACTTTGGAAAAAAGACCTGTGGGGCTGTTGAGAGTCTGAATGGCAGCACTTTGTATTGGAAGTAGAGGTCTTGAATAGCAAATGGGATGAAGCATCTGTGTGGTCAATGTATGGCGATATGGAAATAAGTGTCCTGGAGGTTGAGGGTAGACAGACAGGCTCCCTTCTCTAAGGCAGGAATTATTCTGGCTAGGGTTTTGGAAGCGTTGAATGCGAATGAACCGATTGAGGTTGCGAAGGTCTCGGATAGGTCTCCACTAGAGATGTTAAATGTAGATAACGAGATCTTGCTACAGTTCAAAAACGGAAGCCTGGCAGGGAGCGTGGGGTTTCCTTTTGAAATGTACAAGAGCCCCAGTGTGGATCCTGTACATTTCAAAAGGACTCCCCCGCTGTCCCCGCACTCTCTTCAGTGTCTGATCCTTTTAAATGTACATTTCAAAAGCAGAAAAGCGGCGCTAGCAAAGACTGCTTCAGTCCCCACTCACGCCATTTCCTGCTGTACCTCTGCCCCCTCACAGAGACGGTGCTGGAGGAACCGGCTTTTAAGCTAGCTCCCCAGGGGGAAGCAACTAGACACATCACTAGTCGACTATCCGATAGGCTACTGCTTATCGGATAGTCAACTAGTTGACTAGTCTCTTACATTCGAAGTACCCACCCACTTGCTATCTTTGTTGTAAGAAAATAGCAAGAGTACAACCCCTCGCCCCCTATACTCTGGGGTACATGCTCTATAGCCCCTAGCAGCATGAGGTGGTCCAGTTCCTGCATGAGCACAACTTCATGAGAAAGGTCCTTGAAGAGGGCTGGGGAAGGGGGTTGGGAGATAATTGAAAAATGAATACAATAACCAGTTTGGACAATTTCTAGCACCCATCTGTCCATGGTGATGCTGTGCCATGCTTGACAGAATGAGGCTAGTCTGCTTCCAAATGGAGTGGATGAGATGGATTGCTACCCTGGAGACATCGGGACTGTCAATCCTTCGACCAACTGTTCAAAAAGCCTGGCAGAAGGTGGATGGTTGTGGGGCCAAAGTTTGGTCAGATAACTATCTGCACCTCCTATGGCATTGCCAGTGCTTACTGTTATGGTGTCTATGCTGCTGGCTAAACAGTGTTGGTCTGTATCTCTGCATATCTCTGCTTTCTCTTCGTGACAGTGATACATATGCAGAGGGTTTTTGGTGTGGATCGTGAGTCTTTACCATGTGCAGAGAGGTGTCAGTGGACTTGGTGAAAAGCTTGGACCACTCGAAGGGCAGATCTTCCCCAGTAAACTAAACCCTCTGGGGAATCCAGAGAGTTGCAGTTATAAGACCCATCTCATGACCACTGCTGCAGAGATGGATCTGGTCATTGCGTCGGCTGAGTCCAATGAGGCCTACAATGCTGTGAGAAAAATTAGGGCATCCTCATTGATACTTCCTGAATTATTCTCTTTTAGTGTCTGGTAGGGATTCAATAAAAGTTGTCCACTGTTTGAAAATATTGTACATATATTTCACCAGGAATGCCATTTAATTCACAATGCTTTTTTGTAATGTGGCTAAGGAGTAGGACTACCTCCTAAACAGGTCCAACCTTCTCCATTCCTTATTGTAAGGTCTTTTACAGGCTGTTTATTGCCTGCCCCTCTGGTTGACTGCCTCCACAAGTGAATTAGGTATGGGATGGGAGAACAGAAAGTCTGCCCCTTGGGGGAGAGGAGGATGGGGGGGGCGCTACATATAACTTTGTCCTCT
Source organism: Pelodiscus sinensis (assembly GCF_052426305.1). Taxonomy (NCBI): domain Eukaryota; kingdom Metazoa; phylum Chordata; order Testudines; family Trionychidae; genus Pelodiscus; species Pelodiscus sinensis. The sequence continues at coordinate 95,051,239 of NC_143053.1, forward strand.
TAAATGTCAGAAGTATTGTAACCGGGGTTTGCCAGATGATTTTTGTTGGATCCATGGAAGCCTCATTCACAAAGAGGGGTAGCTTGGCATGTGGAGAGGCACATAGTATATTCGTCAGCTTATGCTGCTTCTCTATCATGTTTGAAAGTGGGATTTCCAGGGAATCTGCCACTCTCTTAAACAGTTCTTAGAACAATTTGAAATCATCCTCTGCAAGTGGGGGCATGATCATGTCATCAAGTGACAAGGATGATAAATGTGTAGGTGTTTGCTCCTCCCCAGTTACATCTGCATCCTCTTCATCTTCCGTCATGGACTGGTTAGGTGATTGGACAGTTAGTGCCTGAGACCTGGGTGCTGGTGAGGGTTGTGGCAACCACTGTGGTTGCTGTGTGCAGTATGCAGCCCAGGGTTCCCAAAAAGACCAATTGGGAGGGATTGATGATGGTACCCATGAGGTGGTTGCCACTGGAAAGTCTGGTTGCCACTGGAAAGTCTGGTCGGCCTGGGAGACAAATGCCTGAGTGTGTGCATCTCCAGAGGCTCATCATCTTCATTGCTGGATAGCATTGGAACAAATCTTGCCGGTGTAAAGGACAGACTAAAACGGGTGGTGTTTGGTGTGTCGTCGGTATCGAACAGCAGAGTACCTGGCACTAAGGATACCTGTAGGTCCAGATTGGTGGTAAATGCTTGTGATGCCAGCATAGTGAGTAGTGGAGCTGATACTGGGGTAATTTGTGTCAGTGTAGTCTGTGTCACCGGTGCTGAGCATTTCACCTGAATAGAGGGTATTGAGTGGTTAGCATGCGCCAACGGCACTGAATGCTTTGGCTGTACCGACGGTGCCATAGGTGATGGCATGGTGGCGCTCGGTGCCAATGCCGCACAAGGTCTAGTTGGTGCTGGAGCCAGTGGCTTTTCTTTTGTCTGGGCCGATGGATGGATTTTCTTTCATCTGGGCCGATGCCTTGGAAGAGACCTGAAGAGGAATGGGACCTTTTTTAGGCACCTAACCCCTGTCAGAGTCCTTGGGGCTCCACCTTACAGGAGGTTCTCTCTCTGAGACCACCACAGGAGATAGATGCCTGGGTAGTGTAGTGTGCACTGGGTCCAAAGCAGGGCAGACAGTCTTCTCCATAAGCATCATTTTTAATTTTAACTCCTTGGCCTTCCTGGTCCTGGAAGTAAGTTTCTTGCAGTGAGGACAAACAGAATGCTCCTCACCCAAGTAGAAGACACACTGTGAGTGTTTGTCAGATATAGGGATGGACAGCCTGTAGATTATATACCTTTTAAAGCCAGGTTAAGCAGGCAGGTCCAAAAAATGGTTTCTGCAGTACATGAACCTTGAGGGAAAAAAAGAGATTAGTAACTGGCTAACTCTAATTCTAACAAAAACATTTTTTTAAATAAACAAACTACACTAACAGCTATCAACTATTAACTACAACAACAACAAACGGCTAAGAAAAAAACTGTCTAAGAAGCTAACACTAACGCTTGAGCATGGCTGAATTCCAAATGAAGCAGAGAGTGGTAGAGAAGGAACTGAAGGGATGGTAGGCTGCACATGAGGAGTAACCATTTCAAACAGTGTGTGCTGGCTGTCCTGCATATACAGCAGACCAGAGCACTGCTACCTAAACTCTCTAATTAGAAGCATAGCAGCATTCACACACAGTCCTTGAAAAAGAACAATAATTATTCCAAAGTAAACAGTATCCAGAATTATTGTATTTCCGATCTGAAAAATTAGAGAAAATGTACTCCTCCCTGGCTGACTAATATAGCAGCTTGACTTCCTGGTATAGGAATGTGAGAAGAGTATTTTAACTCAGTGATGGAATCAAGAATTATTACCTCCTAAAAACAGTAGTGTTACTTATAGTTATACAAATATTGTATCAGGCCCCTTAATTCCCAATTAATTAACCTTATATAACTGACTTGGAAGAAGAAAAAACAGCACACCAATTAAATTCACATCATAAAAAATGGGAAACTTTCCAAACACCAATGAGAACAGAAAACAACAACAACAACAACAACATTAGAAGACAAAATTAGGCACGGAAGCAACTTCTACTGATTCTTGAAGGGATTACCAGGTCAATTTTAAAATACACCTTTAAAAAAAATCCTGGTAAAACACAAAGATGTTTTTTACAAGAAGTGGAAAGTTGGACAGATAACTAGGAAGGAGTTTAATTAGATTGTTCGAGCATGAAGGGGTGTAATCAGGAAGTTCAAAGTGCAATTGGAATTGCAGGTAGCAAGAGATGTGAAGGGTAACAAGAAAGGTTTCTACAGTCATACTAGCAATAAGAGAGTGGTCAGGAAAGGTGAGGGACCCTTTACTGGATGAGGGAGGGAACTTAGGCTATGTCTAGACTATTTCTTTCAAAAGAGGGATGTAAATTAGACACATCTAAATTGCAAATGAAGCTGCGATTTGAATTTCCCATGCCTCGTTTGCATAATGGCAACCATGAGTTCTTTCAAAAAAAGGCTTTTTGAAAGTGAAACTGCTGTCTAGACACAGTTCTTTTGGAAAAAAAACCCCTTTTTCGAAAAATCCTGTAAACCTCATTTTTTGAGGCATACAGGATCTTTCAAAAAGGAGGGGTTCGAATTTCGATATGTCTAATTTACAGCCCTCTTTCAAAAGAGGGATGCAGTTTAGACATGCCTTTAGTGACAGATGTGGGAAAAGCTGAAGTACTCAATGCTTTTTTTGCCTCTGTCTTCACAAACAAGGTAAGCTCCCAGACTACTGCACTAGGTAACACAGTATGGGAAAGAAGTGGTAGCCTTGGTGGAAAAAGAGCACGTTAAGAACTATTTAGAAAAGTTAGACATACACAAATCCATTGGACCAGATTTAATGTATCCAAGGGTCCTGAGAGAGTTAGCAGATGTCATTGCAGAGCCATTGGCCATTATCTTTGAAAACTGGTGGAGATTGGAAGAGGTCCCGGACAATTGGAAAAAGGCAAATGTAGTGCAAATTATTTTAAAAAAGGGAAAAAAGACAATTCAAGGAACTACAGTCTGGTCAGCCTCACCTCAGTCCCCAGAAAAATCATGGAGAGGATCCACAAAAAATCCATTTTGAAGCACTTGGAAGAGAGGAAAGTGATCAGGAATAGTCAATATGGATTCACCAAGGGCAAGTTACACGTGACCAACCTGATTGCCTTCTATGATTTCCGTTGACATGGGAAAGTCCATGGATGGCATATAACTTGACTTTAGCAAAACTTTTGATAGAGTCTCCCACATAATTCTTGCCAGCAAGTTAAGGAAGTATGGATTGGACAAATGGACTGTGAAGTGGATAGAAAACTGTCTAGATTGTCAGGCTCAACAGGTAGTGATCAATAGTTAGATGTCTGATTGGCAGTCAGTTTCAAGCAGAGTGCCCCAAGGATGGACTCTGGGGCCCATTTTGTTCAACATCTTTATCAATGACATGGATGAGGAGATGGATTGCACCCTCAGCAAGTTTGGGTTGAAACCCAAAGCTAAGGGAAGAGGCAGATACATTTGGAAGGCAGGGATAGGGTCCAGAGTGACCTAAACAAACTGGAGGATTGGGCAAAAGAAATCCGGTGAGGTTCAAAAAGGACAAGTGCAGAGTCCTGCACTTGGAACGGAAGAATCCCAAGCATTGTTATAGGCTGGGGACTGACTGGCTAAGCAGCAGTTAATCTTGCTTCGCTATTTTAGTGCTACAGAAGCTATTTGCATATATTTGCATGTATATGCAACCACACCTAAGTTATGGCCCTTGGCATTTGCTGTAAGTATTATTGTGGCCCGCAGGGCTTCCAAAGTTGAGTAGTCCTGATCTAATCATAAGAAATTTTCCAGACTCACCAACTCTAACCCAAAGAGGCTGTGGTCCTCCCAAACATCTTCAGATACTGCATCACCAATAAGAAGCACATCTTCAGCAAGTAATTCGAGAACTTCCCATATCACTCTTCTACTGCCTATGAATACAATATAAAAGATGTTACAGCAGTTCAACTGTAGACGACATATTAAATTATTTAATGTTAGTACACCTTGTACGTCCCTTGTGGTCCAGCACCCTCAGGACCTGACTGGTCCCAAACCAGGGGAGGGCAATGCAGTGTGGGGGTGCCCCCCAGACACTCTGTTTTTCCCCAGGAAGATCCGCTGCCACCCAGGACTTTGCTCTCCCTACAGCGTCAGGGGAGGGAGCTCTACTTCCCCCCATGGCTTAGCTGCTGATCTGGGAGCCACTCTCATGCTGGGGCTCCCTTCTCACTACAGCAGCCAAGAACCCTACTGCAGTCAGGAGCTCCATTCTCTCCCAGATAGCTTTGCTGCTGTCTGGGCTCTGTCCTCCTGCTGGTGGATGGAGACTCCACTTTCTCCCCAGCAGCCCCATGTTGTCCTGTGGAGCGTCACGCTCCCCCCAGCAAATTTGCTGCTGCCTAGCAGTCTCCACACTCCACCCAGCAACCCCGCTGCAGCCCAGCAGCTTCTGAACTCTACTGAGTAGCTCAGGTGCCATTTGCAGGACTCTGTGTTCCCTCAGCATTTCTGTGCTCCTCCACCCACCACTCCCACTGTGACTCAGGGGACTCTGCTCTCCTCTCCAGCAGCTGTGCTGCTGCCCTCAACCATGACAGAAAGCTAACACTTCTCCCCCCCCCCCCACCAGGAAATGGGGCTCTGCATTCCTCCCGGTGACTCTGCTGTTCTATCTCCGTGATTGCTCTCATGAAGGGTCACCCGATGATGCCGGACCAGGGAACTCCGGATTACAAAGTTTCAGCCTGTAGAGCAGCCACTTTTCAGGCTAGAAACATTTTAACACTGAACAGTGATAAATTTATTCTTATGCATTCATGCTACTAAGTTAGTATCAATATTCTCCATTGTAATACTCAGCAATAGCTTTTAGTCATGTCTACTTTTTCTTTGTTTTCTGGAAAGAACATTTTGAGAGTTAATGCACTACAGTGCATTCACCAAAAATACTAAGGGGGACCTCCTGCTCTCTGCATTTCAGATCTTAACAAGGTTTTATTCTTTATGCTACAGACACCAGCCAGTCACATTTCTTGTGATGAAAAAGTCACATTCCACTCTGGCCATCTCCTTTTACTACCCTGAATTCACAATAACTAACTTACTGAAATGATGAATTCCTTCTTCTAGTTATTGCAACACTATGTTTGATAAGGAAGAGCTACTGGGATGCTTTTCGCTTACAGGCAGTCCCCGACTTACGCGGATCCGACTTATGTCGGATCCGCAGTTACGAACGGGGCTTTTCTCGCCCCGGAGGACACGGACTGCGGGACCTCGTGGTCCCGCCGCCCGTCTACTCCGGGGAGAGAAAAGCTGCTCCGCGTCTCCCTGGTCTGCAGACCAGGAAGACACGGAGCAAAGCCACGGAGGGGCTCGGGCAGCCAGGCAGCCGAGGCATGCCTGGGCTGTCCCGCCGCCGGCTTCCCCCGAGGCGGGGCAAAGCCGCGGAGGGGCCGGGGCTGGGGCAGCCCAGGCGTGCCTGGGCTGTCCCGCCGCCGGCTTCCCCCGAGGGAAGACGGGGAGCAAAGCCTCGGGGGGAAGCCGGCGGGGGAAGCCGGCTCAAGCGCCCCGGGCTGTCCCGCTGCGGGCGTGCTCCAAGGCTTTGCTCCCTGTCTCCCTGCAGACCAGGGAGACGGGGAGCAAAGCCGCGGAGCACGCCAGCAGTGGGACAGCGCGGCGCGCCTGGACTGTCCCGCTGCCCGCATGCTCTGCGTCTCCCAGGTCAGCAGACCAGGGAGACGGAGCAAAGCCGTGGTGGACTTGGGCGTCCCGCCACCCCCGTCTCCCTGGTCTTTTCTTGCCTACCCCTGGGGTAGAGCAGCTGGGGGCTGCCGGGTTGAATCAGGACGCCTGAGGCAGAGCAGCTGGGGTGCTGCTGGGTTGCTCCAGTAGCGCCGAGGAGCCGCGCTACTGGAGCAACCCAGGAGCACCCCAGCTGCTCTGCCCCAGGCGTCCCCAAGTCAGCCGCTGCTGAAACTGACCAGCAGCTGACTACAGGAAGCCCGAGGCAGAGTTGCTCTGCCCCAGGCTTCCTGGAATCAGCCGCTGATCAGTTTCAACAGCAGCTGACTTGGGGACGCCTGGGTTTCTTAAGTTGAATCTGTATGTAAGTCAGAACTGGCGTCCAGATTCAGCCGCGGTTGAAACTGATCAGTTTCAGCAGCGGCTGACGCCAATTCCGACTTACATACAGATTCAACTTAAGAACAAACCTACAGTCCCTATCTTGTACGTAACCCGGGGACTGCCGGTATTTCCTTTCACCAACCCCCCCCCCCTCCAGAAACAATGGAGATATTAGCTCTTATTACCAAGCACCGTAATAAATAAAAAGCAGGGAAATTGTTTCTGTGCTGAAGCTGCTCAACTTTCATCTCTTTTCCAGACAGTTTTAATGAGTAAAGAGCATATTAAAAAAGCTACTAACAATGACATTTTTACTGTATTACTGTGCCTAGTGTAAGCATTTTAATAGCCTCGTGAAAACATAGACATAGCACTGCTAATTTTCGGTGAACTCCTTAAGTTGCAGATTAAGATGACAACTAACTAGAGAAGACATTCCAGGGGGAAAAATCTAATGCATATTTAACAGGGAGAAGAATTTTACCAAATGAAGTCAGTTGACTATATGAAGAAGGACAAGAAGACAGGATGTTTACCTATACAGTTTTTAAGAGTACTGCAGACACATTTTTACCCTTTCTGAAAACCACCTGAAATTTCCCACTCAAATAGGAAAGAAAATAATCTCCTTATTCTTGGTGGGCTTGTTTTCAAAATAGGTTGTATGTTTCCAACACTGGTCTATATACTATTATAGCCAGCATCTTTTTGTCAAAGTCTGGAAGGTGCATGGCCCTGCTATGCCCATCATCCCGAACTACAGTCACAGACTTATCAACGTGGAATGAAGTCCAACCTCATGAATACTGATAACAGCAACAGCAATCAGAACATTTCCTAGCAGGGGACTCACTCACCCTTCACAGATAAAGACTTAGCTAACTTTATCCATACTTTTGTGACTTCTAAGCTAGACAATTGTAGTGCATTCTACTTGGAGAAGACTATGCAGCCAACATACATGCTACAACTGTTTCAACATATTATGGTCTCCTTGCTAAACAAAACAGAATGGTGAGAATGTTACCATCAAAACTCCACATTAGCACTGAATCCATACCGAATAAAGGATCAGGACCTTAAAATGGAAAAGAGCTAAGCTTTCTTAACATCTTTCCCCATTTTCTCACAGTTTCAGCAGCCCTATAATAGAACTTTTAGCGACAGCTTCCATCTCTAAGTATGAAGCTTTCAAGAACTGTTTCAGAATACATGACCTTTGCTATGTGCTATCACTGATGGCAATCATATCAACAGAATTTCTTCAGACAGGACTTATTCAAATAAAGCAGCATAATCACCTCAATGTTTTTTTAAAGGAAGGACAAAGGAATTAACAACCTGACCCCAAAGAGACTTGAAATAGAGATGAGAGCTTAATCTAAATTTGGATATAACTGACTTTCTATTATGCATGTGGCTCCTTAACATTGGTGACAGGTCCATTACAAATACAACAAACGGATATTACTGCCAGCCCCTGATTATTAGAGAAGGACACAGATCTAAATTAGTTATTTTTAAAAAAATTATCAAGATTGGTCTAGTAGTGTACCACCTTTCTAAAAAGGCCAGGGGGGGAGGAGGGCTAAAAATTAGTCCTGAAATACGTTCAGGTCATCTGTGGAACTTTACATTTTTACTTTTTATAAATCAAGATTATAGTCATAAAATGACAGAACTGGAAGGAAGTTCAAGAGATAATCAAGTGCAGTCCCCTGCAGTTCATGGCAGCATCAAGTAACATCTAAACCATCCCTATCAGTTGTTTGTCAAACCTGCTTTTAAGAACCTCCAGTGGTGGAGATTCCACAACCTCCCTAGGCAATTTATTCCATGGCTTAACTACCCTCACAGTTAGAAAGTTTTTCCTAATATCCAACCTAAACCTCCCTTGCTCAATGCTTCTTGTTCTATCTTCAGGAGTTAAGGAGTATCTTCCTCCTCCTTTTAACAACCTTTTAGGTACCTGAAATCTGCTATCATCTCCCCCTCTCAGTCTTCTCTTATCCAGACTAAACAAACCCAATTTTTTCAATCTTCCCTCATAGGTCATGTTTTCTAGACCTTTAATTATTTTTGTTGCTCTTCTCTGGACTTTTTCCAATTTGTCCACATCCTTCTTGAAATGTGTATGATTAGCTCTCTGGTTCCTTATTCAGACTGAAGCCAGAAAGAAGACAGCAAGATTCCAATGAAGGGAGCTCAACTTGGAAATTTTAATTTCCAAATCTTGGGGGGAAAAAGGGGGAGGTGTGAAGTTAACTTCTACTCATCCTCTCCCTCTTGCTCTTTACTAAGATTTCTCTTTTACCACCTAGTTTTACCCTTCGTCAGTCAGACGACATACTTCCCAAAGCCTGAAATCATCTTCTCTTGAAGCTATAATTTTGATTTTTGAGAGACCCTACAAAGTTTCTGGTAAAATGGTTTCTCTTCTCTTCCTACTTTCATTGTGTTTGCTTACTATCAATGTGTTGTTCAGACTTCTTTTATCCCTTACCTCCACCATTTCTCGCCTAGAAGTCACTGAACAGAGCCACCTACTTTAACTCAAACAAAAGAATGCATCAAGTCACACAACGTCATCACAATGGCAGGTCCCATGTTTTAGTGATGCAACATCTGATTTTCTACAAGAGAGACTAATGTCCACTTGATAAACTACTAATGATTATCCTAAAAAAGTTCTAATACACTGAACAAGAGAGTCCTACACTGAACAAGAGAGTCCTACATCTCCACATCACAATGTAGTTCAAAACAATAATAAACAACAGGTTGATCAGCTGCCAATTCCTTAAACCAAAAGAGCTCCAAATAAGTAAACAAATAATGCAATTAAAGAACTGCATAATTCTACAAAGATGCAAAGTAATTGTTTCATTGACCCATAAGAATGCTGTGTGGCTTTTAAGATAATTGGTTCAGGGCAGTCCAAAACTGATAAATAATTCAGACAGTTAAATACGGGATTATATACTCAGTGAATTAGAGATCCTAAAAAGAATAATTTAAGTATTTCGTTATTGATTCAAAACATATTCTAAAAACATAAGAAGCCATTTAAAGATTTAATATTCTAACACTGGAAAGGTGTCACTTTCAAAATAGTATTGAATTGTATATTAATAAGTCCAAATAAAAATCTTTACAAGTCCAATTATCTTTATATTATCCAAGGCAGGCCAAAGCATACTCCAGTGTGGATGCGAATTTTTCACATTTGATCTTTATTTTTCTAAACTGGCAAAATATTAAGACGCATATCTGTACAATCTAAGATTAACAGTATCAGCTAACAGCCAACAGTTATGTCCAATGGCCAATTCAGACACTGCTGTAAAACTAGCTATCCCAGAGGGGTAGAAAGGTGTGAGAGGGAGGATGGTGGGGAAATAAGAGTTGTCTTCAGATCAGGGGGTGCCATACTTCCCAAGACAGATTGAAAATATATTAGGTTGTTTTCTACTTATGCTCCATTACTATCCTGTGGGAGACACAGAGAAATATAATTAACTCACTTACAAAGCCATGTAAAGAACTTGAACTCCAGGCTGAGTGGTATGGAGAAATTACATCACCACTAGGTGACGGGAACAGGGAAAACCATAGCACCCCAGATCTAGGAACAAAGGGTATGGCTATACTGGCAAAGATGACTAAAAACTGCTGGATAGACATTTAGGTTCAAGCTAGATCCAGGGCTCTGGAGCCCTCCTTTATCACAGTTGTTTAATTGCTGCATAGACATATGCTTATGTATCACCAAGAAAACTAAAATTTTCCCTCAAGTGCCAAAGCATAGCTATCTTGTAGGTTGAAAAGAATGCTGTACTGTGGATCTGGGGCTCTGCAATGTCGGACTTAACTAAAAGACACCTTGCAAGAAACAGTAATTATCTTGAAATGCATCTCTTATGCATAAATTAAATGGTCTCAGATGTCACACCATGTAACAGTCCATTTGCGCATTAAAGACTATGAGTGAAACACTGGCCTGTTGAGCTCAAAGGGAGTTTGCCATTGCCTTCAAAAAAATGAGTACAGGATCTTTCAAAACAGAGCATTTCTGTCGAAAATGCCTCGTCTAAACTGCCAGTTTTTTTCAAAAAGCCCTGTTTCGAAAAAAGTGGTGGCCGCCATTATGCAAATGAAGCATGAGATATTTAAATTCCGGCTTCATTTGCACTTTTGATACGTCTAATTTACATCCCTCTGCCGACAGAGGGGTGTAATTTAGACGTAGCATAAGAGTCTATGAAAATGCAAACTTTCTGTCGTTTTGGCAGATAATTGAAAATAGAAATGTATCCTATATAAATTTATATAACTTTATCAATACAAATATTTTAAAGGGAAATTTATTTTGCTATTTGATTTAGAAAATAAAATCTGAAACATTAGCTGTCAAAAGTGACCTAGATTTTTCAGCTGGCTAACTCATAACTGACAAGTTATGTAGATTTCCTATAAGGAAGGCATATTCATTCCTTTCAGCAACTCATCTGATCACCACTTTCTTATAATTAAAAAAATGCAAGAAGTTAGAAGTTCTGTGAATTTCATTGTTCCAATACCTCTTTATTGCTGAAACAAGAAAAATCTGCTTTCCTGGCAATAAACAGGACCCAAGTACTCATATCAGTACTGAGAAAATAAAAAAGTACAATTAAAATGTACAGTTACTGAAAATTCCAGTTTTCAGAGGAGTACCTGCATTAGACTTTTTCTTTGGGGGGAAAAAAGAATCTTGCAGCTCCTTAGAAACTAACAGATTTATTTGGGCAGAAGCTTTCATAGACTAGCCCCACTTTGTCAGACGCCAGTCTACAAAAGCTTACATTCAAATAACGTGTTAGTATTTAGGGTGCCACAGGATTCCTCATGGAAATTCCATTGTGTGACATGAAGATACATACAGCATGACTGACTTATGATTTATTGGTTCCGTCTCATCATACAAGTCCTCAGCTAATAGATGTATATGGAAGATTACAGGGGGAAACTTCACAAATTTGTCAAAACACAAATACAAGATGAAGGCTCAAAATTGGCACATATCTAGATTTTATTTCTAAAAACTTTTTGAAATATTAATATTTTGCAAGTTGATGCAGTGACAGGGCATTCCTTGTATTTTATGAAGATACTAGAAGTTTACCCAGCATTACTCATGTCCTTCATTTTTGTTATTCTTCATTTAAATCATTTACTCAGGGGTGGGGCTGGAGATGAGGGGTTCAGTATGCAGGCTTCCTGGACTATGCAAGCCCTCTCTCATCACAGCAGCTTGGGGTTAGGTGAGAATCACCTCTTCATGGCCACTGCAGCTCCAGCGAGTACTACTTATCAGCTCGGCTCCTACTACATTTAAGCAGTCCAAGCTCATGCCACTCCCAGGAGTTAATCATGCTGCGGCTCTGCCTTTTAAATGTAGTAAGAACCACTGCATCTCTGCCTCCCTTGCCCCCCTCACTGTGGAGACAACGCTGGTGGGAACCAACTTTTAAGCTAACTCCCCCCAGCACCAGCTCCTGCTTCTCCCCACCCCTTTGTTGCTTCTGATTTAGAGGCAACAAGAGGGAGGAGGGGAATATGATCAGTCAACTTGACTACTCTTTTACATCCCTAGCAGGTACAGCTGGGAGGTGGGAATGAATGTCCGATGACTGGCACAAGTGCAGGTTCATCTGCCCCCAGTTTCCACTAGTAAGAGTGAGGAATAGAGCAAACTGTTCCCCTTTTTCCTCACTCCCTGACAAAGGGGAACAGTTAGCAATGTTCCCGGTCAAATGGGGAGGGGGGGAAAGCTGCATCCCCCCCGTCCTCCCTAAGCAGTGCCTGGGAGTGGGAGGCCATCCCAACAGTCAGACCCTTTCACCTGCCTGGTGATTCTGTCTTTTCTGAATGATTTTATGCATTCCCATATGTAACAGAGAAAGAGGAGGAGAAGCTTCAGCCAAACTCTTACCTTGCTTTAAGGAAGCTACATACCTAATTTGGTGGTCCTAGCTATTACCATTTAGAAGTTCTTGAACAGAAACACTCAGTCGCTCACAAACTCTCTCAAATATATAGCAGATGTTTATGGTATTAATATGGCATAACTGAAATATGCTTTATGAATGATGACTCAGATATAATTGGAAAGGTTAGGATTTACTCAATAGAATTATCCCATTTCCATGCATTTATCTTTTATATAGGTCAAGTTAGGAATACTGTCCTGTGTATCTGTATTTCATATTTACTACTTTGGGTCACTCCCACTGCTGAAACTTCAGGTACTACCATGGAAAAGCAAAACAGAGCAGATGGCCCATCAACTAGAACAATTAATTGTGAATACACTTAGCCTTCCTGGGGACTCCATAGCGCTACTGACTCATGAACACAGTAGAGTCAGGTTACCAAGTCATCTGATACTCCTTGGTCTGATGAACTGTTCCACAGAAGGGTGGGGAGAATCAAACAAAGGTTTCCCCACCTTATGGGGAGTTTTATATAAGTCAGGAAAGAAAAACGATGATTGTGTTCAGCCTGCTTTTTCCCCCTTCCTCCCATAAGAAAGACCTGCAAACAAAAAAGCCTTAAGTGAAGTGGGAGGAAGGGAGACTGCTGGACCCAGGCCAAGAGACACCTGGGTCTGTGAAGGACTTTTCCTGAAGTAATAAGTAAGACGAGAAATTATGATTTGTAACCAGTTCTTAGTCAATCAAGATTAGCTTGTATGCTTTGTATTATTTGTTTAGTACGGTGTCTGCTGCCTCTTAAGTGGTCAAATACACCTTTTCATATTTATTCATAATTAATCAACTTATTTGTGGTTTATAATATAAATTACATAGACTGCATTGTAACTGTGGGAATGAGGGTTGGAGAAGGGAGAAGCTTTATATTCCTTCTTTCACATCAAAGATGGAGGCAAACTTAATATAACTGTGTTTGTACCCCAAAGGAGGAGGGAGTGTATATCTGAGAGCTAGAGTAAAAACTTTAAGCTGAGTCCTCTCAGAGCTGATCTCAGTGTCGGTATCTGCAGCTAAGTGTGGCCTTACTTGTAGGTTTTGCTAGAGGAGACTGAAGAGACTAGCCCAGGCTAGGGATGTAAGCAACTAGTTGACTAGTCGACTATCCGATAAGCATAAGGTTATCGGATAGTAGACTAGTGATGGGACTAGTCGCTTCTCCCCCTTGCTGCCTCTATCAGAGAGAGGCAGCAAGGGGGTGGGGGGGGGGAAAGAAGAGGAGCCCGTGCTGTGGGAAGCTGGCTTAAAAGCCAGTTCCCCTCAGAACCATCTCCATGGAGGGCAAGAGGCACAGCGGGAAACAGTGTGAGCAGGAACTGAAGCAGTCTCCGCTCACCTGGCTTTCTTCTGCGATTCTGCTTTTGAAACGTATAGTACATTTCAAAAGCAGAAGCTCCGCAGGGAACACGGGGCCAGTGGAGGAGTCCCCCCACTCCCTGCGGGGCTTTCGCTTTTGAACAGTTCAAAGGTGGAGGTGCCTTTGTACAATAATCAAATAGTTGATGGAAATCCCATTGACTATTTGATTAATAAATTCATCTAAATTTAACATCCCAAGACCAGGCTGGCACAGTGATGATGTCTAAGCACCTCAGGTGACATTCCAGGTATCCTGACTCATGACAGGCACTATGGTTCTATGCAATATTCCCTCTAAACTGTGCACTTGGGTAGCCACCCTGAAGAAATTCAGATGCTGCCCAGCTGATTAGGAGAGCGCTCACAGCCAGCACCAACTGTTTATATTGGTGGTGCACATGATTTGGTACAGATAACAAAATTTATTCCACATGGATAGAAAAAAAAGTAGCAGTTCTTCCAAAAAGAAAGGCGACTCATGAGCATAGAAACAAAATTTAGAGCTTTCTTACATGCATGTGTAATTTTCTCACATGGACAAGGCCATTTTCCACATTTTCCCCAGCATCCTGTCTTCTGACAGTGGTTAATGCCAGATGCCCAAAGGGAATGAACAGAACATGTAATCATCAAGTGAACCACTCTGTCACCCACCCAGAGTCTGACAAACAGGATAGGGACACCACACCTGCATCTTGGATAGCAGTCATTGATAGACCTATCCTCTATGAATTTAACTAGTTCTTTTTTTAATACTATTTAATCTTGGCCTTCACAACATCCTCTGGCAGAGTTTCACGAGAGTTAAAATAAAAATATATTTTTATTTTTAAAATGTGGATTGTTTACATTTATGGAGGTCAAACCCTAACACCACAGACTGCTATTAAGAATACTAGTACAGGCTGAACCTCTCTCGTCCAGCACCCTCGGGAACTAACCAGAGAATTTGCCCAAACACAAAAGGTCAATATTGTCCAGCATCCTGGTGTCTAACAAGTTCCGAAGCAGTAGCCATTATAGTACAAACAAACTGCCAGAAAAAGAGGGGATGGGGAGGGAAAGAGAAGGGAAAAAAAGATTTGTGTTTATTTGTACCTCTGGACCCCTTGCTCCATTCATCTGAAGAAGTGGATTATGCTCACAAAAGGTCATGGTACTATCTACATTTTTTGTTAGTCTCTAAGGTGCTGAAGGACCATTTATTGTTTTTCAATTTTTTTCACTTACAGACTAACACAGATACCTCTTTGATACTTTCTGAATACACATAATAAATAGTGATAGAAATGTAGCCGTGTTAGTCTGGGGTAGTTGAAGCAAAATGCAGGACAATGTAGCACTTTAAAGACTAACAAGATGGTTTATTAGATGATGAGCTTTCGTGGGCCAGACCCACTTCCTCAGATCAAATAGTGGAAGAAAGTAGTCACAACCATATATACCAAAGGATACAATTTAAAAAAATGAACAAATATGAAAAGGACAAATCACATTGCAGTAATACCTGTAATTATCACCTGTAATACCATTAACTCACAAACATCCCACTCTCCCTACCTTTAATATCAGCAATTCACACTTACCTTCCTTCCTCCCCCTTCCCACCCCCCCGCATCCCCCTTCTGTTCTGCAATGTGATTTGTCCTTTTCATATTTGTTCATTTTTTTAAATTGTATCCTTTGGTATATATGGTTGTGACTACTTTCTTCCACTATTTGATCTGAGGAAGTGGGTCTGGGCCACGAAAGCTCATCATCTAATAAACCATCTTGTAGTCTTTAAAGTGCTACATTGTCCTGCATTTTGCTTCACATAATAAATAGTACTCAGAATTGGATCTCTGCCAAACAAATTCCAAATTCTATCAAGATTTCAACTAGTTATCAGCTTAAAAAATTCAAAAGTACACTTTCATTTACATTTGATTTACAGGAAAAAAAGGGAACCCCACATTCATGTTGGTGGCAGAAAATATAAGGTTTTGTTGAGAGAGGGGTTTTGCCTGCTTGTCAGTTAGCACACCCTTGTCCCACTTTACTGTATGTCAGTCATTATTTCCTCTTCCCTTTAGTCCCACTACATGCCTCAATGTCTCTTCCTTCTCAATTTCTTCCCATTGTCTTTTTCTAGGGCAAAATGGGGCTGAAGATCTACCAGACAATCCAACTTTTCAGGGCCTGACCAAACACCCCACAACAAAATAGCCACAATTATATGGTTAGCATGCTTGAGAATGTAAAGAAATGTTTAAAAAAGGAGCCAAATATCACTCATTTTGGAAAAATTAAGGGATTCTCCTACTACAATGGGATACAAAATGAGGGGAAATAAGGATTCAGGCAGGCATTAAAACCACGTAACATTCACCTGTTCTTAGAAGAGGTACAGCATATTCCAGGATAGCCACACAGAACTGAGGAAGGCTGAGCTGTTGGAACTGTAATTCTAAAGTATTCTCATTTTCCAGATCTGGCAGGTCTATGTGCCCTATATCCAGCGGTGACTGCAGATATATCCTGGAGTTTGCGCTAGCATGAGTACTGCTTCCACTACAAAGCAAATACAGTATAAGAATAACACTGACATTCCAGACAAACTTAACAAGTCTTTAAAAAAAAAAAATGTTACCTGACAAGGGAAAAAAAAACCCAAACTTTACTTTCTCATGTCTTTATGATTTATAAAGGCACCCTACCTTTTTTTTCCTCCCTACAAAAAGTGGGATAAATATTTTTCCTTCAAATATTTTTCCTTAGAAATCTAATGTGACCTGTTTTAGTAGAGGTCTTCAAAAATGCACCTAGAAACATGGATCAAGAATGAATGGGGTTTTTGAATCTTTGACTTGAGTTCTTCTTCCATCTGTGTTGTAAATGTGTGTGTTAAAACTAAGGGTGTGTCTAGACTACAGAGTTTTGTCGACAAAACTATACCTGCGTCTAACACTACCACTGAGTTCTGTCGACATAACGTCGACAGAACCCAGCAGTTTTGTCGACGCTGGTATACCTCATTTTACGAGGCATAACGACTTCTGTCGACAGAGTTCTGTCGACAGAAGGTGTTATTGCATGTAGGGTTGTGTCTAGACTACAGGGTTTTGTCGACAAAGCAGCTTGCTTTGTCGACAGAACTGAATGTAGTCTAGACGCTCTTTGTCGACAGAATTAAAAAGTCACTTTTCAGTAAATCACATTTCATTTGCTTGTATCAGCTAAGGAGGTAAAAGGTTACCAGAACGCTTACTTAGTAACCAATTGACTGGACTGCCAGCTGCATGGGGCATGCTAGTGGTAACTGGGCTAGGTCAGGGAGGCAGATGGGGCCACATGGAGTCAGGGGGACCTTAGTCACATCTGTACCATAACAGCCATGAGTAGGGACAGACAGGACAACAGTCGTGGCCCAACCAAACCCCCAGCGGGAAAGGTAGGACTGTGGCCCGGCTGCAGCAGCCTCATCAGGAGCAGATGGGACAGTGCCATGGCCCACCAAGCCAGGCCCTGAATGCTCCACAGCAGCCCCAGACTCCATCCCAAGAGGCATCGCTGCACCTGCCCAAAGGCCTGATAAGACCATCCACCCTGTCTGTCCTGCCTCTCCAATGGATAACCGATGAAAAATGCTAGATAAATTCATGGCAGGCCATTAATGGCTATTAGCTAGGATGAGTAGGGATGGTGTCCCTAGCCTATTTGTTAGAAGCTGGGAATGGGCAACAGGGGTGGGATCACTTGCGGATTACTTGTTCTGTTCATTCCCTCTGGGGGCACCCAGCATTGGCCACTGTCAGAAGACAGGATATTGGACTAGACGGATCCTTGGTCTGACCCAATATGACCATTTTTATATCGTGTGTGCTTACAAGATGAAGAAGTAAAGATGCATTAAAGAGAAGTATTATGAAAAGGGAAAAGGATAGATTTCCAGACAGAAAATTAAAACACAGTCAGAAAAGCAAATGATAGCAGAGTTCCAGAGATTCTAGACAAGAAGAGAAAGTGTGCAATTTTTTAAAAGGGCCTAGGACTCCTGATCATCACCAGCATTATAGCGGCAGAGGAAGGAGAAGGAGCTCTGGGCATCACTGAAAGGCCAAGAAGGGGAGGCTAACTTCCAGTCCCACCCCTTTCACTCACGGCCCCATCCCGCTTGGGGACCCAGAGCCAGCACTCCCACTCTTTTCCTAGGACCTGGCAAAGTCTGTTGGCCATCCTGCACAGTGTCTATGACTGACTTATCTTTAGGCATTTGAAATAGTGTTATTTGTAGTACATCTCTAAAATACCAGTCAGTCTTCTCCTTAGGAACAGAATGTGAAAGATCAGAAGGACATTGCAAGTTGGGAATACCATTTAAAAATTAAGTCTCTTTATTTTAAAGACTTTTCCCAATTAGCATCCTAATTTCAACAATTAGACTTACAAAACAACTTCAGAGTTATGAACTAGTCAACTGCATACATTCTCTGGAACCAGAAGTGCACAATCAGGCAGGAGCAAAGACCCAAAAAAAATAAAACCTCCACTACAAAATAGAGAACAGTCTTGCGTAAAACAAACTACTAAAAAAAAAAAATGGGAAAACAGAATTTTATCCTTAGTAATGAATCATGGTAATGTTTCAAAGCTGTATCAAATCAATGGTCAGTTGAAAACTTCTGAAAAAAATAAGTTTTGTTCAGTTACAAGCATTTCAGAGTTACAAACAACCTCCATTCCCGAGATGTGCATAACTCTGAAGTTCTTTGGTACATGTTTTCCCAAAAACTGGCTAGGAGCTAACTAGGTAATTCTGGTAATAGGCAATAAGCTTAACTTAACTTCCCACTTGACTCACCTGGAAGATATTGCATCCCAATCTTGACCATCACCTCTGGCACGCTGAACTGTACGTCCAATCACAGATGGTCGAGGGCTACTACTTCCAGATGATGGATTCTGGGAGTGGGGAGGTCCTCTTGCTTCTTGGCCATAAGACATAGAAGAATTCTGAGAAGCTATACCTTATATAACAAAATCAGAAAAATAAATTTAATATACTTGTCAGTCCTACAAATCTCTCAGTGAAGTAAGAAAAATCCAAGCTGGTTAACAAATGACAAAATGCATAAAACTATTCATTAAAATAGGGAAAGAACAATATACTTTTGCCTGAATGAATCTCAAAGGTTCAGAAATACATTTCAGACTAACACTAACGAAAGAACAATTTAAACTTTCCATACAAAAAAAGAGTCTGAATCCTGGTATAAGTGCAAAATTCAGTTCAGTCTTAACTAGGGATGTTAGCAAGTGTGTTGTTTGGTAAACATGCAACCGCTGAATTTTTCTGATAGAGAGGCAACAGTACGGGTCAAGAGACTTTGCTTCTAGATTTAGAAGTCCCAGGTTCAAATCCCACTGTCAAGATCCCATCCAGAAGCATCAGAAAACATACCAAATTTAGAACAGCAATAAAAAAAAGAGGAGAGAGAGAGAGCGCGAGCTGCCTTCTTTATTGCAGCTTGGTGCATACTCCCCGAAGACAAAGGCTTAGCCATTTCCATCTAGCAAAAATCTGAGCAACCTCAAAAAGCTGTTTTGTTTTAAATCATTTTCCTCTTCACCTGAAAGATAGCTTTCTTCCCAAAACATCGATGTTCTGATATGCAGGACAGGTAAAAATCAGTCCTACACCAGCAACAGGTTTAAGGCTCTCGCTCAGATCTAAGCATCTAGAAATGGAAGTTTATATATTTGATTCTCAGCTTCCCAATGCTACTCACCACTTGTGTTTACCTCTCCTAAATACTAAGAGATCAGACTTCAAAGTAGTAACATTTTTATATCTAAGAAAAGCTAGACTTGGAACATTTTTAAGAGGTTTTTATTTAATTGAGGTCCATACAGTTAAGGGACGTGAAAGTGTAACTGTGTCCACAGTTAAATCGATGATCCTGTGCTTACTGGTTAACTTTCATGCGATCCACAAGCCCCCATGCTGCTGCCTCTTTATCAGAGACAGCAGGGCAGAGGGGAGGCAGGGAGGCAGGCAGGCATCCACTGCTCCCCTGCACGTAACTGTGTAACCACTGAAAGTTTCAACACATTTTAACATCCCTAGTGCAGTTGGACTCACAGTAACAAAGGCACCTATTTTTATATGCACAAAAGCATAAGAAAAAAATTCCAATAAAAATGTTTTAGGATTCTAAAAATATTAATTTAGCACATGTAGCATGCACAGCCTACTTACAGACTCATAGAACACTAGAACTGGAAGGGACCTCGAGAGGTCATCGAGTCCAGTCCCCTGCCCTCACGACAGGACCCAGTACCGTGTAGCCTCCTCTTATGGTGCAACAGGATGGAATTTTCAAACAAGTCAAATATCATATTTAGAAAATCCATTCCACAATCACACACCACAACATTTACATATACACACCTTGTTCAATGGAGAAAAAGCCTGGATCTCTGAAAAAATTAAGCCTTTTTCTTAGGAAGATACATAACTGTTGCAGGCATGACACAGCTCGTAAGGCTAAGCGGTGTTTTCCATCTTTTCCAAAAGCCAGCTTTAGTAGAGACAAAAGACTCTAAAACACAAGGATTAACAGTGATAGCTGGACACCAACAAAGCTTTAGGAAAGTCATTTCTTCATTGTATGAAGAAATGGTTAATCCTGCATTAAACACAAAAATAGCGTACAGGCAGTTCCCGGGTTACGTACAAGATAGGGACTGTAGGTTTGTTCTTAAGTTGAATTTGTATGTAAGTCGCAACTGGCATCCAGATTCAGCCGCTGTTGAAACTGACCAGCAGCGGCTGAATCGGACACGCCTGTGGCATAGCAGCTGGGGTGCTGCTGGGTAGCGCTCCTCAGCGCTACTGGACCAACCCGGCAGCACCCCAGCTGCTCTGCCCCAGGTGTTCCCAAGTCAGCTGACTAGCGGCTGACTACAGGAAGCCCGAGGCAGAGCTGCTCTGCCCCGGGCTTTCTGGAATCAGCTGCTGTTCAGTTTCAACAGCGGCTGAATCTGGACGCCTGGGACAGAGCAGCTGGGGCGCTGCCGGGTAGGTCCCCGCAGCGCCGCGTCTCCCTGGTCTGCTGGGGGGTGGCGCTAGCTCCGCGTCTCCCTGGTCCGCCAGAGGCGGCGACAGTGGGGGAAGCACCCCAAACTAGCGGGCCCCCCTCCCCGGTTTGTAACTAGGGGTCCAACTTAAGTCGGACTGACGTAACCCGGGGACTGCCTGTAACTTCTGAACCAGTATAAGCAAAATCATGCCTGAAAACACAATTAAAAGTTCTTGGCTCATTAGAATAATAGAATACTACAACTGAAAGGGACCTCAAGAGATCATCAAGTCCAGTCCCCTACCCTCATGAAAGGATGCAGCACGGTCTATATCATCCCTGATAGATGTCTGTCTAACCTGCCTCTTGAATATCTCCAGTGATATCTCCACAACCTCCCAATGCAATTTATTCCAGTGTTTAATCAACCTGATAGTTAGGAAGTTTTTCCTGACGTATCGAAAGCAACATTATTAGTTGGAGAAGAGAACACTTCACACTATTTTAAAATGAGCCTCTGCTGCAAACCCAGAAACAACTATTATGGGAGCAACCTGACATTCACCTTTACAACAGCTAAGCAGGTAACTATAAAAAAATTTAAGTGTACATGGCCTGTCAAGTGCTTCATATAGTAATTTCCCTTTTCTCCTGCCACTTAGCCAAACATTTATTTAATTAATGTCTACTCTATCTAAACATAAAAATAGCAGCCCCAGATAGATTATCAAGAAAATTTACTTGAGCTCCTGCTTTACATGGCTTGTTTTGTAACCTAATGGAAAGTTTTAGGTGATAGTGGTTCTAACCTGAACAATCTTGGGTCTCTGAAGGAAAATCTCAGCAGGGAAATCTTGCATAATAACATCCTGTAGAAGTTCACATGTGCTCCAAATTAAACTGTGGTTATTACTTCTCAAAGAGCTAAAAATGAAGTTGAAATTCAGTTAAACATCAGACATACTAGAACACTAAAAGTTATCGTAGATCAGGATAGGCAATAAGCCAGAGGTAGTTCACCAGGGTTAGCCCACAGGCAAGCTGCTGGCACTTTATTTTCCTGAACTTCTACAGGTATGACCACTTGTAGCTTCTGTTGACTGTGGATCACCGTCCTGGCCAATGGGAGCTGTGGGAAGTGGTGAGGACCAGGACCCCACTTCCCACATCTCCCATTAGCCGGGAAAGGTAATCTGTGGCTAACAGGAGCTGCCAGTGGCCATATCTTCAGATGTGCAGAAAAATAAAGCACCATCAGTCCACCAAGTGCTAACATTGATGAACCACATCCAGCCTGTGGGTTGCTTATTGCCCACCACTGCCATAGATGAACATTTCCTTACAAAGCTATGTGTGCACTTGAAAGCCTTTTCCAAGTAAAGGTTTCTGGTTGTGTTGTTACATCCAACAGAGTTACATCCAAACAATTCCATTTGCAACCCACCCAAAGTTTCAACCTTGATTTCTGAAGGAAAATCTACTACTATGTCCTTTAGTCCATCAAAGTTGAGATAAGAAAATCAGAACTTCACTGTGCACTTCATCATTCCCTACAGTAAATAAACTGACTCAAGTCCCAACAGTAACAATATTCTACCATTAGAATATTCTGAACACCAAATAAACAACACTGAGAATTTCAGTCAGATGTAGGAATTTACATAAAAGAAGTCAATTAAGAACAAAAGCCATTCACTCTCTTTATTATTTTGTTTTCCCTTCCAAAAAAAAAAAAAAATTTGCTCCAATTTCCTTTTCTCAAGACCTTCTCCTTTGCTTGTTTCAATTGTTTCATCCTACTCATTCTTATTCACTGTGCCTCTTCTTTCACTAAAAACAGTTTTTAAACACCCAAGCCCATGTAGCAATCTTGCCCAGTTTTGTGAACCAGAGTCAAGCTGTCAGATTAAAAGGAGAAATTAAAACGTTAGATTTTTCAGATTTTGCAATTTATCAAATGAGAAAAGTGGACAACGCTATTTCTTGTGTAAACTAAGATATATACTAGTTAGAGGGGGAACAGGCCTCCATTATTCCCTGTATTAGACCTATCTTATCTTCCTAATGCCTAATCTTCAGTGAGTAAAGCAACAGAAGTTTTTATCACAACACTTTCAAGCAGGGATGTAAAAACCATCTAAACCAGTTAAACAATTTGTTTAACTGGCCCTGGCCCTGACCCTGCTGCAGTTGCAGGCCGCTGCAGTTGAAGGCCACTGCTCTGGCCCTTTGGGCTGGGAGCTGCTCCAGACCCATTGGCCCACCCTCTGTGGGCAGGGGAGACTGCTCCCATCAGCTGGGCCCTCCAGTTAACCGGTAAGCATGCAGGTAAGTCTAATGCTTACCGGGTAACTGGTTAACTGATTAACCTTTTACATCCCTACTTTCAAGGTTTTGATAGCCTAAAGTTCCACCATTAGAAAAATCATCTAATTTTAAAAAAGAGAGTAACATCAGGATTTAAAGCTTTTCACACTAAGAAAGAGGAGTGTTTGGCTCAAAGGACTGAAACTGAAACATATAGCTGCAGTTCACTGGTTCATAGCTAGATAAGGTAATAACAATTTGGTGGCCCATTCAAAATAAGATAATGATCTCATTCCAGTTAATACCAACAAGTTTTTCACATTCCCAAACCCACCAAACTGGCATTGTTGTTGGCTGACTAAATGACAAAAGTTGCTAAAGTTTGCTAAAGACAAAGTTAAGACACTGTAGTGGGAAGAATGTACTATGACTGCTACCAATCTTCAGAATGCTTTCATAATAACTCAACTCATTTAAAAAATATTCACAATAGGACCAGTTAGTGCTGAAAAAAACAAAGTTTGAGTAGTTGCGATCCAATGAAGTGAAAATAACTATTTTCCATTACTGTACCTTTCATTTGAAGAAAGCACATGTCTGTCCGTTGTGGTCAGCATTAACCAAGGAAATGTAGAAAACTTCAAACACTTCACTGCCTGATTTACTGTAAAAAATAGCAAGAGTTACTATGATTTATTGTTAAAAAAACATATTGCAAAAATGTTAATGTATTTCAGCAGGGGAGTCAATATTTGTAAACGTGTACAGTGAAAAACAGAATTTTTAATTATAAAACCCAATACATGAGTTCTAATGAGTTTCCAATGGGGGTAGTCAGAAAAAGAACAAGCTGCGATAACTCAGTGATATTACATAAAGAGATTAAGTGAAGGGACATAGTAGCAATATTTACTTGTTTCCAAAACATAAGAACTAGAGTTCACTACATGAAATTAATAGGTAGCAGGTTTAGAAAAAACAAAAGGAAGTTCTTCTTCATACAGCACAGAGTCAACTTGTAGAACTCCTTGCCAGAGGAGATTGTGAAGACCAGGACTAAGAATGTAAAGTACTAGTCAACTATCCGATAAGCAAATGCTTATTAGATAAGTCAGCTAGTCGCTCCCCCCTCCCTGCCTTGCTGCCTCTATCAGACAGGGGAGAAGAGGGGGATACTTAAACGTGGCAGCAGCGCACGGTGCCCAGGGTCAGCTGCTCCGTGCGGCACTGGCACTTTGAATACCACAGGGAGCCCAGTGTCAGGCTCCTCAGAGCATTTCAAAGTGGCAGGGCCATGTGGAGCCCTAGATCAGCAGCTGACATCAGGCTCCACGCGGCACCACCACTTTGAAACGTCATGTGGAGCCCGTGGCAGTGCCTTGTTGAGCACATGGTCAGTTAAGCCCATGGACTCTCCAGCTGACCGCAGGCTCCCAGCGGCATTTTAAAGCAGCAGCACTTCTTGGAGCCCAGGATAAACTAGGGACTTCCCAGCTGATCCTGGGCTTCACGTAGAGCTGCCTCTCTAAAATGCCGGATGGAGCCCAGAATCAGCTGGGTACTCCTGCAGACTCTGGACTCCACAGGGTATCCAGCTTTGAAATGTACAAGAGTCCCCAGCGGGGGATCTTGTGCATTTCAAAGAGGAAGCACAGCATGGAGCCTGGGGCCAGCGGCCAGCATGGGACTCTGAGTCCCCCACTGATCCCACGCTCCACGTGGGTGCTTCCACTTTGAAATGCACAAGAGCCCCTGCTGGGGCTCTTCTGCCTTTGAAATGTACAACATGGAAGTGCTTATCGACTAGTTGATAGAAATTCCATCATCTACTCGATAGCAAATTAATTGCTACTTAACTTCCCTAACCAGGATGGTAACAGGGTTTAAAAAAGAACTAGATAAATTAATGGAGGTTAGGTCCATCAATACTTATTAGCCAGAATGGTTAAGGAATGGTGTCCCTAGCCTCTGTTTGTCAGGGGCAGGAAATGGATGCCAGGAGAGGGATTGCTTGTCTCTGTTCACTCCCTCTGGGGTATCTGGCATTCACCACTGTCAAAAGACAGGATATTGGGCTAGATGGACCTTTGGTTTGATCCAGTATGGCCATTCTTAGGTAATTTCCTCTACCTCAAATGCATCAATCTGAAACTTAATGTTATTCTTCTACAGAAACATGTACTTTTTCTAATGTGAACATAAAATAACCCTATATCCAATTTCTACAGTTGCTCTGTGTAATTTCTGCACTTATTTGTGTTTGATATCTTTTCAGGTTAAAAGATTAATTTTCAAATACAGTTAATTCAATACAGCATTTAAGTACTTTTGTATCCCTAATGATGGTTAATATGTTACTAAAAAGGGAATCACTCAAAGAAGTATGGAAACTTCAATGTCAACTTGTAAAACATAGGTTTCATTTTGTCTCACTCAGATACCCTTGGGACCCTCAGTCCCAAACAAGGGATTTCGTATATATACACACACGACAGAATTATTTCAATTGCATACCAACTGATCTTTTTGGAGGGATTTCCATCTGCTGCAAATTACTTCTGCTTTGATGAAAATATCCAGTAATTATTTCTTCTTGGGGTAAAACTAAACAAACAAACATGAAACTAATTCAAATAACTGATTTTCACTGTATATAAATACAATAATTTTCTTTATTCTGTGATTGAATTGTTTAAGATTTCTAATTCAGGGATAAAATATTATCAGGAAAGCTGAGTTTAAACTCATTTAACATATCGTACGTTGCCTGAATCCTCTGTCAGTTTCTAATTTTGCCGCCACATTCTCCAATTTTAAGAGGTTTCTCGTGTCTTATATGAAGTGCTGACAAATGAAATAAGTAAACAACCCAAAAGATAAAGAAAATGTTTCCTCTAATCTGAAATATTAATTTATAGTTAAATTTTCCAAAATGAACAACAATTTAGAGGTACACAGTCCATCTTACAGCAGTTTACTGTAAGGTATTTTATACACACACTATATACATATATACATATATAAATACACATACGGAACACACGTCATTCTAATATTGCTTTGGAACATCAGTAGCAATATGGGTTCCCAAATGTAAGCTTCAGAGAATCAAGTTAGGAATCTCATTTGCTCTAACCATGTCCATGCTGTTAGTCTTTTTTTAAGTTGTAGGGAAATATTAAAAATCAAGCTAACTATTTATAGAAGAGGCAATCATGGCTTCTGATTTAAATAATTTAGTAAAATTAGCATGTGCTTCTAACATATAGGTCAGTGGTCCCCAACCTTTCGAGGTTGTCGGGCGCCAGGGGGCATGGCCGTTCGCCCGCCGGGTGCCAGGGGGCGGGGACACTTGCGCCCCGGGGGCGGCCCCCCCCCATAGCTGCATGCCTGGGGCCACCCATAGCTCCCCCCGTCAGCGCCGCGCGCCCGGGACCGGTGCTCCCAGCGCCACGCGCCCGGCGCTCCCCCCGCCAGCGCCGCACGCCCGGGGCCGGCACTCCCAGCGCCACGCGCCCGGTGCCAGGCCAGCCCCGAGCACCTGGCGGGCGCACCGTGTTGGGGACCACGGATATAGGTTATACGGGAACAAAGTAGTAGAACTGTCAAACTCTCATATATGATAGGCATATGAGAGAGACAGTAGCTGGAGTAGGGGGGACAAGCACACCACTAACCACTTTTCATAGATTGAGGGAATCTAAACTGGAAGAGAAGTAAAAATCTGCCTGAGCTGTCAACCAACCAACCCACCCACCGACGATACTGTAATACAGGCAGTCCCCGGGTTACGTACAAGATAGGGACTGTAGGTTTGTTCTTAAGTTGAATCTGTATGTAAGTCGGAACTGGCGTCAGCCGCTGCTGAAACTGATCAGTTTCAACTGCGGCTGAATCTGGACGCCAGTTCTGACTTACATACAGATTCAACTTAAGAAACCCAGGCGTCCCCAAGTCAGTTGCTGCTGAAACTGACCAGCGGCTGATTCCAGGAAGCCTGGGGCAGAGCAACTCTGCCTCGGGCTTCCTGTAGTCAGCCGCTGGTCAGTTTCAGCAGCGGCTGACTTGGGACGCCTGGGGCAGAGCAGCTGGGGTGCTGCCGGGTTGGTCCGGAGCGGCGCTGCGGGACCAACCCGGCAGCCCCCAGCTGCTCTACCCCAGGGGTAGGCAAGAAAAGCCTGGTCTGCTGGGGGGGGAGGGGGGGACACTCGTTCCCCCCCCCCAGCAGACCAGGGAGACGGGGGTGGCCGGATGCCCAAGTCCTCCACGGCTTTGCTCCGTCTCCCTGGTCTGCTGACCTGGGAGACACGGAGCAAAGCCGCAGAGCACGCGGGCAGCGGGACAGTCCAGGTGCGCCGCGCTGTCCCACTGCTGGCGTGCTCTGAGGCTTTGCTCCCCATCTCCCTGGTCTGCTGGTCAGACCAGGGAGACGGGGAGCAAAGCCTTGGAGCACGCCCACAGCGGGACAGCCCGGGCGCGCGCTTGAGCTGTCCCCCTGCGGGCGTGCTCCAAGGCTTTGCTCCCCGTCTCCTTGGTCTGCAGCGAGACAGGGAGCAAAGCCTTGGAGCACGCCCGCAGCGGGACAGCCCAGGCACGCCTGGGCTGCCCGGCTGCCCGAGCCCCTGCGCGGCTTTGCTCCGCGTCTTCCTGGTCTGCAGACCAGGGAGACGCGGAGCAGCTTTTCTCGCCCTGGAGTACACGGGCGGCGGGACTGCGAGGTCCCGCAGTCTGTGTCCTCCGGGGCGAGAAAAGCCCCGTTCGTAACTGCGGATCCGACATAAGTCGGATCCGCGTAAATCAGGGACTGCCTGAACTAGCTAATAGCCTAATCTTGACTTCTGACAAAGGTCCATGAAACAAGTTACACACATAAGACCCTGACAGAGTCAGAAAGGCTGAAAGAACAAGCACAAAACCCACCCCATGGTTTCATGTGCATACACTGCAGCTTCAAAGCCAAAAGAGTTGCTGATACTACCATGCTCCTTTTCCCACAGACAAGGATGACAGACCAGGGGAGCAACATAAATAATACATCATCATACGTGCCTAGAAATATTATGAGTATTAGATAGGAGCCCCACAAAACAAAACTCTGCAACACTTTCTCCCAAGAAGAACTGTGCTAAAAAATGTAAAGAAAAAACAAAGAGGTTGAATATGAGATTTTATTTTTTTTAAATTTGAGCAAATAAACATTTCAAAAATATAAAATACCTGTTTTGTCTTCTGATAAGGGCTGACCTTGGTAAGACACTGCTGGATAATTGGTAGGAATTTCTGAAGGAAGCAGGAAGAGCCCATCTAGGATCCCATCTATTACAGTCTGCAGATTTGGATCCACAGTATGACGAAGTTGAGAAAAGAATTCCACTGCACCGATCCCAACCAACAGCTGGGCAGCAGATGGATGCTAGATCCGAAAGAGTACAAGTTTCTATATTACACCAGAAAGGGTGATCAAAGAACTTTAACTCAAATTTGGCTTTTTTGTTATCTTACAGAAAATAAAACGTTTACAACTCAGTATCAAATATTTTCCTACACTGTCATATGGTGATTAGTGCAGGACAGTAGGAGTCAAGGGATTTAGTTTCGCTACCAACTATGCAAATGACTACAAGTTACATCTCTCTCGCCCCGCACTCTCTGGTCTGGTGAAATCCATGGTTTTAGTTAGCCAAATGTCCTGGGGTTTACCACTTTGAAATGCTGCATGCAGCCTGGGGAAAGCTGGGAACTCCCCGCTGACTCCGGGCTCCATGCGGTGCTGCCACTTTGAAACACTGAGGGGAGCACAGGCCCAGTGGGGGAATGCTTGTGCTGCCGCAGCATTTTTGCCTTTGAAGTGTAGCAACAGTAGTGGGGCTCTTGCTACACTTTGTATTGACTATTCGATTAGTCGATAAAGAAGCCTCTACCTTCAAATTGCATCAACTACTCAATTAGCCCATTAATCAAAATTTTACATCCCTGATCTCATGGTCTGGCAAATTTTCTGGTTTGGCACCAGTCAGGACCTGATGGTGCCAGACTAGAGAGCTGTAATGCTTGGGGCAAACCATTAACCTCTTTACATGTATCCAAACTAAGCAATTATCCCACATTTTTAATCCTGTTTTAAGCAAACCTTTGTTCTCCATTGTTCTGCTTATTCCAGTCTGTGTGGCAGAAGTGGAGATCCAACTTGAATCTCTCTAGTCCAGCACCCTCAGGATATGACCGGTTGAACCAGAGAGTTTTCCATACCATGGAAGGTCAATATTGTCTAGCAGCAGTATCAACACTTCAACTGTTTTCTGGGCTGTTAGAGAATAGTTAGCAGTAAATTAAAGCTAAATAGCATAGAACACTCAGAGCTAGAACAGGTGGCTGTAAACAAACTTTATGGGACTGCAGGAAACTTGGCCACAACCATGAGCAATGGACATTCAACTAAAATCATTATGGACAACAGATGTTTCTGGACCATGGAGTTCTGGACGAGAGAGGTTCAACTTGCAGTACATTGCTAGAATTGAGTGACCAGAGTTATTTCTCCAGCTTTCCCACTGACTCATGTCACTTGCACATGTTACTTCACCTGTGTGTCTGCTTCCTCATGTACACAATGGTTTCAGTGATACTCATCTTCATTTGTAAGTTATTTTAAGTTAGTTACAAAGCACTCTTCTATTCAGTGTGAATAAATTCCATTTCTGTCTAAAGTTGTAAATGCATATAGTTTAAAAACAACATTTCATACCTTCACCAAGTTGTTCACCAAATTTAGTAACTCCTCTTTCATTGGTACGATAGGAAAATTGAACCATTCCAGCAGATAGATAAAAAGCAACTTTTCTTGGACGAGGTCAGCATATGAAATCAAATTATGATCTAATTTACACACTATATTTCTGAGCGCTCGTTCTCTTATCTCCACAAGTTGATGACCTGTGCAAAAGGGGAAGGACAACATGCTAAGGAATTGAAGTGGTTCAGAAAATATCAGCAATACCCAATTTGTAGCCTTGTTCAATGTCTGAGGCGGGCAATCTAAGATTTAGGAAAGCTTGTAGTCCTGCTTGTGACTAGGGACATGAAACTTAGTTTAATCGACTAGTTGATGGATTTTCCATTGATTGCCATTCCCATCTCCAGTGCAAGAAGCAAAACAAGACACCGAGTCGGGCACAGGGACGGCAGGAAGACCCCGCGCACGCTCTTGGTTTGCGAAGGGGGCCACGCGGTGTTGCCTTGCTCGTTGAGAATAACCGGGGGCACAGCGAGGGGGCACGCGGGCGGGTGCACACACCTGTGCAGAGCCTAGCGGATATGCCCGCGCGTGTCCGTGTGCGCGCCCCCCCCCCCGAGGTGCGGCCAGTTCGGCCGTGGCAGCGGGACCCGCCCCCGCTTCGCAGCCCCTGGAGGGAGGGGGTCCCGGGACGCCCCGAGCGAGGGGTTGGGCAGGGACCGCGGGTCACTCACCGAGTTTCCTGATGAGCGGAGCCAGCTCCATCCCCGCGGCGCCGCTCTGCCCGCCCAACCGGCATCCAACCGCCGCGTTCCGCAGCGAACCCGCCCCGCCTTAGCCGGGAGGAAGCAAAGGGAGAGACCGTTAGGGGTGGGAAAGGGAGAGGGGGGGAGGGGAAGAGCGGGCTCAGCAAACCGCAAGACTTCCGGGAGGGGGGGGGGGTGCAATCATCGCCCGAAAAGCACTCTGGGAGATGTAGTTCTGCCACCCGCTCTCCCCGGGGCGGCTAGCTATTCCCATGGTAACGTGGGCCCGGAACGTTGGCAGGCGATCGTTTGTTCAGCCCGGGCCGTGTGGTCACTGCTGAAACAGCAGGGGGCAGCAGGAGGTTGAGGCGCGTGCGTCGAGCTCTCGCGGGAAGGGCGCCACGCTGCAGGTGCTTCACATGGTGTCAGCCCCTTTGGAACCCCTAGTGGGAGCTGCGGGACATGAAGCGCCCCAAAGGCGTGAAGGGACCTCCCCCGCCCCCCCAGCTCTTCTAGTTCTGGATCCCCCTCCTCCCTCAAAGCTGTAACCAAGCCCCATCTCACTAAGGGATTCATGTTTCCAAACTTTCCGTGGCAACCAGAGGGCTAGATACTCCTTTTTATGGTAAAAGAGGAAACTCCCAGACAATCGCATGATTCCAGCAGTTGGGGCTTTAAGGAAATCCAAACATCATTAGGCACCAAGGCAGGCACCAAAAGTCACAGCCAGTCCTTTTATGACAATACGGGGCAGTAGCCACAAACAGATATTGAACTGATATAATGAAAAGTGTTAATTTCAAACAATGTAGTTAATACAGTGCATATTTGGTGTTGATCAGCCCTAATCGATTTACCTGCCTTTAGGGAATCTAGGCTAAATTATTCTAATCCCTGCATGATTTTCATAGGCTGACCCTCTCTACTCTAGCACCATCAGGACCTGACCAGTGCTGGAGTATGGGAGGTCAATATTATCTGGTGGCATAGCCAACACTTCCAGTGCTTACTGAGTTTTTACAAGACATTTAGGCATATCTTAGAGCTAAATAACTGCACAGGACATTAAGAGCCAAGACCAGTGACTGTAAACCAGAGTTGCGAAATCTAAGGCCTAGGGGCTGGATGCAACCTCCGGATAACCTGGATCCAGCCCCCAAGGCTTGCGGCTCTGCCCCCCCCCCCCTTACCGCCACAGGGCTGGAGCACGCAAAATTTAAGGCTACGTCTATACTGTGCTCTCTTGAGTGAGAGAATATGCAAATGAGGTGAAGCGGTGAATATCGCCGCACCTCATTTGCTTACTTAATGAGCCGCCATTTTGCGCAAGGGGCTTTTGTGCAAAAAGGAGCTGTCTATATTGCTCCTTTTTGCACAAAAACCCTCTTGCACAAGAGCCATTCTGCCTTTTTTTTCATGTAGATGGCTCCTTTTTGTGCAAAATCCCTTTGGGCAAAAATGGCGTCTCATTAAGTATGCAAATGAGGTGCAGCTATATTCACTGCTTTGCCTCATTTGCATATTCTCTTGTGCAAGACAGCGCAGTAAACACGTAGCCTAATAGTCTGACCTCTTAGGCTCTAGTGTGCAAAGGGAATGTGGGGAGTGTCTTTCTCCTTCTCAGTCAAGGACCACATCAGTGAGGGAGTGTTTGTTTCTTTTTGCTTCTGACTCCTGTGCAGCCTCTGTCTGATTTTTCTGTGAGTCAGTGGTGCCTGACCCAAAAAAGGTTCCCCATCTCTACTATAAACAAACTTTATGGGAAACTTGCCACACCCAGGATAAGAGGATGTCCAGCTAACTAAAATCATGCCAGACACCCAGAGAGTTCTGAACTAAAAAAGTTCAACCTGTAGTGGCATGTTATTTTAGCAGATACACTGTATGAGAGAAAAATCTCAGAAGGAGTCATTCTATTTGATCCTTGGTAAAAATATATAAAGTAGCAATATAGAGGATGCTAACTTTGATTCTGTGATTTACTGTTCTGCTCCACTTTGCTCTCTTTCCTCTCTCTCTCTCCTCAGCCTCATGATCTTGATATCCAGCCTCATGATCTTGATAGGTACAATCATATAACCTATGAAATCTCCATCATTTAAGTAAAAGATGTTTTTAGAGGTATTCTTATGTTATATGAAGCAATTAAAAATAAAGTAATCAAGCTACTTGATTTGTGCATGAAGTTCAAAATACAGATTTTTTTGATTCTGGTAAAATATGTGGTCTTCTAGCAAATATAGTGTTTTCTAGCACTATAGATGGATGACCTCATTCTCCCACACCTCAAAATGCTAAATTTTCTTTTGAGAAATCAGAGATGTCCATTATTTTGCAAACATAGTGTTGTGCCAATGAAGTAATAAAACAAAGCAGTTTTATTAAAAGTAATAATAAACCCACAATCATTGCTGCAATTAGTTTTTCCTGCAGAGGCTAGAATCAAAGATCTAACAGTGGAAAGAAATTGTTCATGAGCAATTATAAAAACTCTCTCTGACAGAGTGAAGTTTCTTTTAGCCATAAGTTTCAATCTCAGTCTCATACAGTGAAAAGTAAAATGTTCAAATCAGGAACAGTATCTCTCAGGTTTCCACAATGAGATTGATGGGAAACTCTTGAGTGTCATGGAAGTGTTTCACTTTTTAGTGGAATGTCACTGCATCTCAGCTGTGAAGAGAAGGAATTGCTTAGCTAGCACACTCACTTCCTAAAATAAATTCAATGACATCTATTCAGAAGAAAGCACAAGGCTAGATAGATCCGTAGGGGATACGGCTACACTGCAGGGCTAAAATCGAATTAAGCAATGCAACCTGGGCTACAACCATTACATAGCTTAAGTCAAAATAGCTTAATTTGGCTTTTGGCACTGTCTACACAGTGGGAAGTCAAAGGAAGAACACTCTTCCTTTGACTTCCCTAACTCCTCGTAAAATAAGGGTTACCATGAGTCGGAGTTAAAAGTTCTCCAGCTCGACATTATTTTAAAATAAAGACTGGCAGTGTAGACATGCACTTTGTTATTTCAGAATAACATCAGTTATTCCAAAATAATGCTGCTGTGTAGATGTACCCTAGGAGACTAATGAAAGCTCTTTTTCTATCTGAATTTTGTCAGTCACAGTCACCCTAAGCACTAAGGCTGTGTCTAGACTGGCATGATTTTGTGCAAATACTTTTTAACGGAAAAGTTTTTCCGTTAAAAGTATTTGCGCAAGAGAGCGTCTATACTGGCATGTGCCTTTGCACAAAAGGTTTGCTTTTGCGCAAAAGCATCCATGCCAGTGTAGACGCTCTCTTGCGCAAGAAAGCTCCAATGGCCATTTTAGCCATTGGGCTTTCTTGCACAAGAAATTAACGTTGCTGTCTACATTGGCCCTCTTGTGCAAGAATACTTGCGCAAGAGGGCTTATCCCTGAGCGGGCGCGTCAGAGTATTTGTGCAAGAACCACTGATTTTGTATATTACAAAGTCAGTGTTCTTGTGCAAATACTCGTGGCCAGTGTAGACAGGCGGCAAGATTTTGTGCAAAATCATGCCAGTCTAGACACAGCGTAAGGATGTAAAAAACACATTTTTGTTCCATGTTGTATGTCTGAATTATATGGGTTACATAAGAGAAAGGCCCAGAAAACTCTCCTTCACAGTCCACTATCCCTGGCCTATGTAAATCAAAGGTAAGCATAAACAAAAATTGGTCATTAATATTTTCAAATGCTACATCAAAGGGAAAAAAGGTATGTTATGAGACTTGGTACATCTGCGAGAGGATGCTGGATAAGAACACTTTTAATTGGTTATTGGAAGTGAGGGAAGGTTTGGCATTTGGATGAGGTGTATTTGTGAGAGCAGTAAGCAGTTAAGAAGATAATGTGGCCCCCAGTTATTGTGAGTGCCTACCCTGGGGATATATATATATATATATACTGCTTTTCATCTCTCAGCCATCTGCCCTGCCAGCAGCTCCTCATCAGCCTCAGACTTCCATAACTATTCCCCAAGCAACTCTGATTTCTTCCTCCTCTTTGGCATTCCTTTGTGTAAGTTTTTCTGGGTGTCCATATACACATCTAAGAAATCCCTAATGATGTCTGTTAAATTGTTTTACTCTTTTGTATGCCTTAGGCCAAATACTCCACATCTTGAACTGTTCAAGACCAGGACTTGGAGTATCTCAAAACTTGAAACAGTCCAACCAGGAGATATTATTCATAAGCCAAAAACAAAGAATCATAACGTCTGAGCTCATTTAAAAAGACACAAAGTATATCATATCATACCTCTTATTTGCCTTTTTATGCAGACCCAAATCTGCACTGGCTTACTTTAGTTAATTCAGCAAAGAAATTCTGTTATACACACATGAAATATATTAACAGAAAGAGCATAATGTAGCTTCTCTTTTTTATCACCTCTTCAGTCTACTGGCTCATGCATCATCTCTCCATGCCTTCTTCTTTAGCTACGTGTGCAGTTAACCTCAAAGGAAAATCCTGACTTTCAGATATAGATTTTTTTGAACAGTCTATTTCTGTACAGAAGTCTTTATGTGTTCAACACGGGTCTTCTCTTCCTTCTTCTCTTTGTTCAGCCAAAGGGAAATGATTAGTATAAGCAGTTCCTCTCCTAGCTTTCAGCGAGCAAGTTCTCTTGCTGAACACATCTCTGCTTATCAGCTTCCCTTTACATAATTGAGTTTCTACTGTATATATTCCTATTGATCTCTAATAGAACTGTGTAATGCCATTGGGGGAATAATTCACCAAGTTTCATTCAAAGTGTGACTACACTGGTTAACAGTTTATCCCCTTATAGTGCTCTGCATACTCGCAGGGTATATAGCAGTCTCTGACATGATCTGTTTCTATCTTTTGGGCTATGCCTATGCTACTACAGGTTGGACCTCCCAGGTTCGGCACTCTGGGGATTTGACTGGTCCCAAATGAGGGAGTTTGCCAGACCAGGGGAGGTCAATTCCATCCCTCTACTGACGGGACTGTGGGATCTCCCAGGATACATCAAGACTGCAGTTTTTCAGAAAAAATTCAGAAAAGCAGATGCATTTTTTTCAGCATCCCTGTAAACTTCATTCTACAAGGAAGAAGGGATGTTCTGAAATATGTGTTTCCAACATTTGGCCCTGTGTAGAGGGACCAATTGTCAGAAAAACCTCTTTCAGAAGAAAAGTGCAATAAGTATCTTTTTTCAATAGAACTTTGTAGTCTAAACACAGCCCCGGGGTCTGTCAGCAGACCTAGTGGAACTCCTTTGCCCCCAGGCTGTTGGCTACCAGCGCTGCTGCCCAGTCCCGGCCGCCATAGCTCTGCTGTCCTAGGGCCATCAGGCTCCACTCACCCTAGAGCTGCCACAGCTCCAATGCTCAGGGACCGCCAGCACTCCACTGTCCCAGGGCTACCACGGCTCGGCTGCTGCAGCTCTTAAACACCAACATTGCCACAGCTCTGGGGTGCTGGGGTTGCTATGACTCTGGGACTACAGAGATCCAATCATTGGGTCTGCTGGACTCCGTTATCCTGAGGTTGCCAGCTCCAGTGTTGTTAGGGCTTGAGGCATCGGGGTTACCACGGCAGCCGTGGCTCTGCTCTCCAAAGCTGCCAAGGCTTCTGCAGCTTCGCTACCCCAGGGCTACCGGAACTGCCATGGATCCACTGGTCTGGAGCCACCAGGGCTTTGCTCCTCATGGCCAACCCCATGGCCACCTAGTCCTCAGGTCCAGGGGCTCTCAGGTCCAGCAATATCCATGGTCCTGCCAGACCATGAATGTTGCCCGACCAGAAAGTCCTGGACAAGAGAGGTTTAGCCCGTAGGTTATTTCAGAATAGGTTATTTTGAAATAACTCCCAAAATAATTATTTCAAAATAATCTTATTCCTCTCCACAAGCAGGAGTTATTATTTAATAATAACAAGCCCATTATTTTGAAATAACAGGCGTGGTAGTGTGGACACTTACCTTGTGATTTCAAAATAAAGGGAGTTATTTCAAACTAACTCCCCTGGGTAGACATGCCCTCAAATAACTCCTTTCCATCTCTTTTTCATCAATCATGTTTAATCTCAAACTCCCTGTCAGGGCCCCCCCCCCTTGACAGGGGTTGCCACCCTCCTCTGGGGCATCATCCAACCAGCTTGGGCCTCGGCCCAAAGCGTGGTGCCCCTTTTTAGGAGAAATACGGCCTCACGGCCTAGCCCCCAAAGTTCACTGCCTCCACAATAGGAGAAATACGGCCTCACGGCCTAGCCCCCAAAGTTCACTGCCCCCGCAATAGGGGAAATACGGCCTCCCGGCCTAGTCCAAAGTTCACTGCCCCTGTACTAGGGGAAATACCGCCTCCCGGCCTAGTCCACAGTTCGCAGGCCCAGAGGCCTAGTCCAAAGTTCTTTATCCCAGTCCCCACTCGCCGGGGTTCAGGGCAGGAGGGGTAGGGGAGCCCAGGCCCTCCCTCTCCACCGGGCCCTGATCCAGGGCCCTAGTAGTGGCGGGTGGCTCCCACCATTGGCTCGGCGGGGGCTCCTCCCCGCAACGCCCCGAGCCTTCAGGGGCTTTTCCAGCTCCCTGCCCCCGTCCCGTCCCACCTGTCGGCGTTGGGCGGGCGGCTGTACTGGTCCTTCCCCCGGCAACGTCGGCGTTGGCAGGGTCCGGTCCTGTGCTCGGGTCACGGGGGGTCGGTCGGCGGCTCCGGCGTTGGGGCCGGGCCCGGCTGAGACCCGGCAGCGGCGCGTTCAGCCCTCTTGGCGACTCCCTCTCTGGCCGGTGGGCGCTAGCTCCTGCTCGGGCCGCAGTCTGCCCCTTCTGAGCAGGCCAGCAGCCTTTTATACCTGTGCTCCCCTTGGAGCATGCCCAGTAGGGCTGTTTGGGGGGGCCCTCTCCGCCCCCAGCACCAGGTGGTTTCCCTGGGCTTGGGGACGGGGCCGCCCTGTCACACCCCCCCCCCCCCCTTAGTGGGTACCTGCCCCCTCGCTCGTTCCCGTCTCCTCTTCCCCTACCCGGGAAAGGAAATCGGCATTTGTGTGCGCCTTCCCCGGGCGATGGGTTATACTGAAATTGTACGGCTGTAAAGACAGATACCATCGCATTAAACGGGGGTTAGTCTCTTTCATGCTATTTAACCATTTCAGGGGGGCATGATCCGTTACCACCTGAAACGTGTTTCCAATAAATAGTATCTTAGGGCATCTATAGCCCACTTTATTTCCAGTGCCTCCTTTTCTATGGTAGCATAGTTCTGTTCTCGCGGGAAGAGCTTACGGCTCAGATATAGTATCGGGTGCTCCCCTCCCTCTGTCTGTTGGGACAGCGCTGCCCCCACGCCCCTTTCTGAGGCATCCGTTTGCAGTAGAAAGGGCTTTGAGAAATCTGGGTGGAACAAGATGGGGGCTTTAGTAAGCTTGTCCTTCAGGGTCCTGAAAGCCCCCTCGCAGTTTGCTGACCATTGTACCTTATTTGGCTGGGTACTTTTCGTGAGGTCAGATAGAGGGGCTGCGATGTCCGCAAAACCTGGGATGAACCAGCGATAGTACCCCGCGAGCCCCAAGAACTGGCGTACCTGCTTTTTGGTTGTAAGTGTCTTACACTCCTGCACGGCTTTCACTTTGTCCACTAGTGGTCGTACTGTCCCTTGCCCGACAGTGTACCCCAAGTAGGTCACTTCCCGGCCTCCCAGCTGACATTTTCGCGGGTTGGTGGCGAGGCTGGCCTCCTTCAGGGATTTCAATATGGCTTCTAAATGCTGTAGATGGGCCGTCCACGTTGGGCTATAGATCACCACGTCATCTATATATGCGGCTGCGTAGGCGTGATGGGGCTGCAACAATCGGTCCATTAATCGCTGGAACGTGGCCGCCACCCCATGCAGTCCAAACGGCATGGTCACGAATTGAAACAGGCCAATGGGTGTAGGGAAGGCCGTTTTCTCTTTAGAAGCTGGTGTCAGGGGGATCTTCCAATACCCTTTTGTCATGTCCAGGAAGGAGAAGTATTCTGCTTGGCCAAGCCGTTCTAAGAGCTCCTCGGTCCGGGGCGTCGGGTAGGCATCGAACCGCGAGATGGCGTTAACTTTGTGGAAATCAATGCAAAACTGCGTTGTACCGTCCGGTTTTGGGACTAGAACTATTGGACTCCTCCACTCGCTACGGGATTCCTCCATAACTCCCATCTCTAGCATTGTCTGGAGTTCCCGCTGGACCGTTTCCCACATCTTCCTAGGTAGGGGCCTGTGTTGGTCTTGTACTTTATGGCCCGGCCAGGTAGCGATGTGGTGATGTGTGGTACGGATGCGGCCATGTTGGGTGGAGAAAAACTGTGCGAACCTCTGGACCACCCGCTGTAATTCTCCCTGCTGTACCAGATTTAATTCCGAGCTCACCGTTACCTGCGCATCCCCCTAGAGGTCTTCTACGGCCGGCCCGAGTTCTGGATCTGGGGGATATGGAGTGACCAGTAGTCCTTCGGCAGTCTTCCACTCCTTCAGGAGGTTGATGTGGTATATTCGTACCTCTCTCCTCCTCCCCGGCAACCTCACTTCGTAGTCCACGGTTCCTATTCGCCGGACCACCTCGAAGGGGCCTTGCCATCGGGCCAGTAGCTTGGACTCCCGGGATGGCAGTAGGACGAGTACATGGTCCCCTGGTTGTAATACCTGGCTTGGATTTCCTGCGCCTGTAGGAGGTTAGCATTGGCAAATTCCCCTACCTTCCGCAGGCGCTCCCGCAGCTGTAAGATATAGGGTACTGTTCCTTGGACTCGTGATTCCTGTTCTTCCCAGCTTTCTCTTAATAGGTCGAGTAATCCCCTCAGTTGACATCCATACAGGAGTTCAAATGGGGAGAATCCTGTCGACGCCTGGGGGACCTCCCAAATGGCAAATAACAGGGCTGGTAGGAGCTTGTCCCAGTGTCGAGGGTCCTCCGTCACAAACTTGCGTAACATCGTCTTTAACGTTTGTTTAAAACGCTCCACCAGGCCGTCTGTCTGGGGATGGTAAACCGTCGTCCTTAGAGGGTGGATCCCTATCCGTTGCAGGCCAGCCCAAGGAAGCCGGTGCACCAGCCGGAGTACAGCATTCCTAAATTTGCAGGGGACCAGGAGCTGCCAGATGTCTTCCCCCGTCTGAGGGTCCCGGACCACCCTATATAGCCGATCCGCCCTCATGCAAAACTGTGAGCCTTGGGAGGGGTCTTGGCTTGTCTCCTCTCCTGGGTCTTGTACCTCCTCCCAAGCTCGACTCAAGGTCGGGTCTTCCCTCTGCTCTCTCATGAAGTCGCCCTCCACTTCCAGGGTTTCGACTTCATCCTCCCAGGTCGGGTGATCTCCCCTGGTCGGTGGCAGGTCCATCGCTTGGCCCAGGGTCGGCCTCTCCTCCCTCCCTAGACTCTTGCCTTGGGCGGCCTCCTCCAGGTTGGGTGGAGGGATGCTAGGCCCTGGCACTGACTGCTGACCCCACTCTCGCAACGCCCTGCCTAGGCCTCTCCAGTCTCGGCCTAATATCACGGAGTAGGCTAATGTCGGGACCAAACCCACACTGTAGACCCCAACATCCTGGCCATCATCTAGCCGCACCCATGCTGTCAGATACGCCCGTACGTCCCCATGTATACGCAACAACTGGATGGGGGCCCCTGCTGGCTCTGGCTCGGCTATTTGGTCGGCCCTAACTAGGGTCTGGCTGCACCCTGAGTCCACCAGCGCCACCGTGGGGTTCCCTTCCACCCTGAGTCTCACCATCATTATAGCGGGGTCCGTTGGCCCCATTCCGGGCTCTGCAGTCAGTGCTTGCCCAAAGGGGCAGACCCTGCGGGGCCCCGCTCTTCCCCGGGCCCACAACTGGCCCCCAACCTCCCGCTCCCAGCGGTCCTGTTGCTCTCGTAACCCTACCAACTGCCTTTGCAGTTCGGTCAGGTATCCTTCTTGCTGCTGTTGCCAGGTCAACAACCCCCTCTTCTGTCTCCGGGACCCTTTTTGCCCTGGTTTACCAACCCCCTTTTCCAGCCCCTCTGCCCAGGGGCGGGGATCAATGCGCACATTCTCCACCACGTGTCGGCCCCCCCCCCCTTGACGGGGGTTGCCACCGTCCTCCAGGGCATCATCCAACCAGCTTGGGCCTCGGACCAAACCGTGGTGCCCCTTTTTAGGGGAAATACAGCCTCG
The DNA here is from genome assembly GCF_052426305.1 of Pelodiscus sinensis. Lineage (NCBI taxonomy): Eukaryota > Metazoa > Chordata > Testudines > Trionychidae > Pelodiscus > Pelodiscus sinensis. The sequence goes on from NC_143053.1 coordinate 95,091,848, forward strand.
TGGCCTAGCCCCCAAAGTTCACTGCCCCCGCAATAGGGGAAATATGGCCTCCCGGCCTAGTCCACAGGCCCAGAGGCCTAGTCCAAAGTTCTTTATCCCAGCCCCCACTCGCCGGGGTTCAGGGCAGGAGGGGCAGGGGAGCCCGGGCCCTCCCTCTCCACCGTGCCCCGACCCAGGGCCCTATGAGCAGCGGGTGGCTCCCACCACTGGCTCAGCGGGGGCTCCTTCCCGCAACGTCCCGAGCCCTCAGGGGCTTTTCCAGCTCCCTGCCCTGGGTCACTTCCTACCCCCGGCCCCCAGCCCATAGCGTCCCACCTGTCGGCATGGGTCGGGCGGCTGTACTGGTCCTTCCCCCGGCAATGTCGGCGTTGACAGTGTCCGGTCCGGTGCCCAGGTCTTCGGTCGGCGGCTCCGGCGTTGGGGCCGGGCCCAGCTGAGACCCGGCAGCGGCGCGTTCAGCCCTCTTGGCGACTCCCTCTCTGGCCGGTGGGCGCTAGCTCCTGCTCGGGCCGCAGTCTGCCCCTTCTGAGCAGGCCAGCAGCCTTTTGTATCTGTGCTCCCCTTGGAGCATGCCCAGTAGGGCTGTTTGGGGGGGCCCTCTCCGCCCCCAGCACCAGGTGGTTTCCCTGGGCTTGAGTGCAGGGCGGGGCTGCCCCGTCACACTCCCCCTTTGTGCTAAGTGTCTTCCTTTCCAGGATCAACAAAAAGTTCAGATCTTGACTGTTTGCTCTATTTATCATCTTTTTTGTTATTGTGTTTAGGTGATACTCCATGTGCAGATCTTTGGATACTTCTTTAAGGAATACTCTTCAGTCTAACCTGACCTTGTAGTTTTCCTGTAGCTGAATGTCTCAAAGAGAAATGTGTTTCTTCTCTGTAAGAACACTCTCAAACATGATTAGCTATACTATCTCACTTTTCAATCCATTTGTCTCCACCCTTTGTTTTACTTGAATGCTGCCTTTCCACTATTCCTGTTCTGAAAATCTTCCTATGATTACCTCTAAACACATGCCTCTGCATGAACTATCTTTGTTTAATATTTGATAAAAATCCTCATAATGATTCTTTTCAGATTGACCAATCCAGCTTCTTTCTCATGACCATTCATATTCCAAAAGGGTGGAATGCTGCATACTACCATCTCGCTCATACAATGTGTCATAACTATAACATCCTTCTCTTCCTCCTTTTCCTTCTCTGTAACTGCGGGGAGCTGGCTGTTGTGCAGTGTGGGCTTTGCAGTATAAGAGCGCGCAGAGCAGAGTGGTAGTCGGCTTCTTATGAGCAGGGCTTGCAGCCAGAGCCAGCACATGCTAGGAGCCAAGCTATAGTCTCACCTGGAAATAGATTTTAAAAAACCAGTTAACCATGTGACTGCTAGGATTTTTAACAGTTTCATGGTTATTGTTTTCAAAACTTTTTTACATCCTTACTTAAAATTAATAAATAATTCTCATTGAGTCTGATATGTGGTTAAAGCAACTGCACTACTCAGCAGTTTCCAGAGAGTTACAGTCAGCTCTGAAAAGAGGCCTGCTATATTCTTTTTCCTACATAATATCACATCAAGCATCCAAGAAAGGCTTGTGACTGCAGAGATAAAGCTTGATACATTCTCAGGAACACACTATTTAATTGTCATCCAGCGTTGCTGGATGTGAGTGTTCTCCAATCCCATACAAAATTCTAAGAGAGAAGAAATCAAGTTGTGATTAAAAGAACTTTAATAGATACAAGTCATTTCTTGATTATAGAAAATATTCCCATCTAGGAAGCTTTGTGATATATTTTTGGTTGTACACTATGGCTGTGTCTACATTGGCACCCTTTTCCGGAAAAGGGATGCTAATGAGACACTTCGGAATTGCAAATGCCGCGGGAGATTTAAATATCCCCTGCAGCATTTGCATGAACATGGCTGCCGCTTTTTTCCGGCTCGGGGCTTTGCCGGAGAAAAGCGCCAGTCTAGATGGGATCTTTCGGAAAATAAAGCCTTTTCCGGAACATCCCTTATTCCTCTTAAATTCAGGAATAAGGGATGTTCCGGAAAAGGCTTTATTTTCCAAAAGATCCCGTCTAGACTGGCGCTTTTCTCCGGCAAAGCCCCGAGCCGGAAAAAAGCAGCAGCCATGTTCATGCAAATGCTGCGGGGGATATTTAAATCTCCCGCGGCATTTGCAATTCCGAAGTGTCTCATTAGCATCACTTTTCTGGAAAAGGGTGCCAAAGTAGACACAGACTATAAATCTTAACTAACTCTTTAAGACAAGAGTAAAATATTTCCTCTTAAAATATTGAGAGAGTAATAATTTCTATCCGATGTTAAAATATACAATAGTACATTCCCAGCTTGCTCTTCTTAGAATTAGAGAGGCTAATCATTCATATTAGAACAGCTAATAAATTAAGATCATAGACTAGTACAACAGGAAGGGACCTCAAGAGATCACCAAGTCCAGTCCCTTACCCTCAGGCCAGGACCAAGCAAGGTCTATATCATCCCTGATAGATGTTTGTCTAACCTGCTCTTAAATATCTCCAGTTATGGAGATTCCACAAACCTCTCTAGGAAATTTATTCCAGTGTTTAACCACCCTGACAGTTAGGAAGTTTTTCCTAGTGTCCAATCTAAACTTCTTTTGCTGCAGTTTAAGCCCATTGCTTCTTGTCCTATCATCAGAGGCCAAACATAACAATTTTCCCCCTCCTCTCTGTGACACCTTTTCAGATACCTGAAAACTGCTATCATGTCCCCTTTCAGTCTTCTCTTTTCCCTACTAAACAAGCCACATCTTTCTTGAAGTGTGGTGCCCAGAACTGGACACAATACAGGCAGTCCCCGGGTTACGTACAAGATAGGGACTGTAGGTTTGTTCTTAAGTTGAATTTGTATGTAAGTAGGAACTGGTACATATTGTAGGGGAAACTCTACCCAAACATTTCTCCAGAGCTCAGTTTTATTCCCCGACACCTCACTTCCCTCAGTCCTCTATTCTCAAGCTGAGGTGTCTGCTGAGAAAAGCCGCTCCGCGTCTCCCTGGTCTGCTGTGGGGGGCTCTAGCGTTGCGTCTCCCTGGTCTGCTGGGGGGAAGCAGCTAGTGCGGGATTGCCTCACCCCGTTTGTAAGTAGGGATCCGATGTAAGTTGGATCCATGTAGCCCGGGGACTGCCTGTACTGCAATTGAGGCCTAATCAGTGCAGAAGATGGTATTTTACACTTATGTAGTACTTTTTATCTGACTAGATCAAAGCCCTTTGTAGTCATATATTAAATCGCCCAATTCCTAGGGGAGATAAGTAGCATTTTACATTTGGAGAAGTGAAACCATGAAATAATAGTTAACAAACCTGGGAAAATAACCTGGAATGCCTGATCTCCATGGGGTCATGTTATCACAACCACTCTTGAGCAGTATTGGAAAGTCTGTGTCCAGTCTTCAAGTCATGGAATAAAACAGAAAGCAATGACGCGGGTGGCTGAGGTTAAACAATTTTTTTCTGATGCAACTTCCACCATTTAATAACTAATTTTTAGAAGTGCCATACAGAGGGGGGAGGGGGGCTTTCACACTTTGTGCTCTGAAAGGAACCTGGAGGTCCTCAGAAATTATTTTGTTCCACTTCTGTTGTTTCCAGTGGAACAAAAATTTTGTATAAGAGTACTGCCCTGCCTACATCATAGGCACAGATCTCCTCAAAAGGAGTAACATTAGTTCAAACCAAGGGATTTGGGAAGTGCATCCTGGAGCGCACTTCCTGGTTTGAATCAGCTGGCGAGCGGAATAGCACACGGACGAGATTATGCTAATGAAGCGCAGGATATTTAAATCTCTGCTTCATTAGCAATTTCAGTCAGCTACATGTGCATCCCTAGTTCGAACTTAAAGAGAATTTTATAAACAACAGTCTATATGCATGTCTATCTTATTTAAAGCTTAACATCCCCTGAGCATAGTGTTGGCAACTTAGGGTATGTCTAGACTACCAGGTTTTGTCGAAAGAAATTTTGTCGACAGTATCTGTCAACAAAACTTCTGTCGACAAAGAGCGTCCAGACACATTGAGTTCTGTCGACAAAGCAAGCTGCTTTGTCGACAGAACCCTGTAGTCTAGACGCAACCCTACAGGCAATAACACCTTCTGTCGACAGAACTCTGTCGACAGAAGGTGTTATGCCTCATAAAATGAGGTATACCAGCGTCGACAAAACTGCTGAGTTCTGTCGACGTTATGTCGACAGAACTCAGCGGTAGTATAGACGCTGGTATAGTTTTGTCAACAAAAGTCCACTTTTGTCGACAAAACTCAGTAGTCTAGACACACCCTTAGGTTCTTCAGACATGTCAGAGGGTGCCTATGTCAGTCTAAGTTTCTCTAACTAGCCCCCACTGAATTTACTTCTCACTAAACAAATTCTCTTTTAATCCATCTTAACTAATTTCTTCCTGACAGCTTTAGCCCTGATTCTTAAATCCAGATCAGTAGGCTCAGGAAGAGATTGAAGCAGTTTCCTCAGAGTCATTGGCACGTCCATCATCCCATAACAACTCCTAAGTGTACACAGGGGTGGGAAGTGCCCTATCTTAAGAAATTGTCTAGCTTTCTGTTTGTTTTACTTACAATGGATATTAAATTAAACTAATATAGTCATGCAATAAATATACTGCTAACCAGGTCTACATATATCAGTCATAATTTAACTCAGACCAACTCCACCTGAGGACCAAGGCATCTTCTTTTTGAAAGACATTACTGATATTTTTAATACCCAAGAGAAGCTATTTAGAGGCCTCTCTAGTGTTTAAAAGTAAGATCACTTTGAAATAAGACTACACTGCAAGAGATATACACCCATGCTGAGTGACCACATAAAAGTACTTTTTGATCAGATATCTATAAACTGATGAGCTCTTCACTAATTGTAAGAAAAATTGTTCTTGGTACTTTGAAACTGAACATTATCTTCCCCATTGAGGTTTTATATCTTCCTCTGAAGCATTAAGAATTAGATACTATCAAGAAAGATTGGAAGACTCTTTGGTATGTTCTAGGACAGCAATTCTTATTTGATCTCTTTTGGACCTTATCTTCAAAGACGGCTAACAAAACTACATCTGTAATATTTGCAAGCACATACAGTTATGTGTACAAAAGCCTGTTTTGCATATGCAACTGGATTGGTATTCTTGTGAATAGGTACTTTTCAAATATCATGGAACATGTTTTAGAAGTCACTTTGAAAATGTAGCCATATGTGTGCTTTCATCCCAGTCAAATTTGCTTAGTTAGTTAACAAAACAAGTCTTTGCTATTGCTACAGCTGCTGAGTCAGAATAGCTGCCAAAAATGAGCTGGATCTATTCTGTTCTGCCTCAGGAATTAAATGCATAACAGAACTGCCAGCCTGCTGATTTCTGACTTCACAGTCTTGATCACTGGTGATGAGTAGTGAGTAACACATAAAGGAGAAAGAATATTGCTTTGTTTTCAGACATTTGGTTGCAGTACTTGCATAAAGTGCCTTGTGTAAACTGAGAAATTGGATACCAAAGACATGGAGAGACACTAATTATGGCTGCCAAGATGTCATTGTTACAAAGAAAGTGTTTTCTGACCACGATCTTATTCAGTTAATATGCTAATTTAAAAAAAACACAAAAAAAGAAAAAACAGAAGCTGCAGTCACACTGAGCAAAGAGGAGATGTGTTTAAATACTGTGACTGAAGTTGGAGCTGAACATTCCTTTTCATAGTGTAGTCTTCAGAAGGTAGACAACAATTTAATAATTCTGAGGCCTCAAATGTATTGCTGGTCAGTGCCCCCCCAAAACAAGGAATTCTTGCATTCCCCTTATAACACTGAGAACCCCACAATTTCTTTGTCTCATCCATCATTATACCTTATGATGCAGCCATTAGACTAGAATTTACCATTTATTACTACTTATGTCTATAGTGGGAGGTGCAATTCCTAACTCCGAGAGATACACCTACTAGCTCTGCTCAAGCCAGTATGCTAAAATTAGCAGTGTTGTCATGGCTACACAACTAGAAGCTCTAGCTGGTCACCAAGATACAGACCTACCTGACTCCCCATAACCTGAATCATTTCTCACATTGCAGTCATGCCAATTTTCTTCCATAATTTGATCTGAGGAAGTGGATCTGGCCCACAAAAGCTCATCACCTAATAAACAATCTTGTTAGTCTTTAAAGTGCTGCATAGTCCTGTCTTTTGTTTCAGCAAGACCAGACTAATACGGCTACATCTCTATTACTATTCTAGAATGTGCTTATGCACCCAAGATGGGAATTACACTTTCCAGCTGCTGTGATATTCCCTAAAAGGTTTATTCTGACATTGATACAACTGTATAACTTCCATTAAACCTAGCAGGAGTTAAACAGTTGTACAGACAGCACAGCAGACCACTAGAAAAACCAAGTCACAGAATCAGGTTTCACATCAAAACATTATAGTTATGCAATGACTTTAAATGGGAGATTAATATAGGAAAACTATACCAGTGGCAGCTTAAAGATATCTTGTGGCAAATAAAATGAAGGACTATGTAGCACTTTAAAGACTAACAAGATGGTTTATTAGATGATTTTTTTACTTATCAGGAGATTCCTTAATTTCTTGGATAGTGTGAGGCAGAGTCTTTCACTGTAGTCAGTATAGTATGTTGATCTTAATGGATTGTTCACTTTCAGTCTTAGTGTTCCAAATAATATTTGATATTTGTGTCTTGAACAGCACTGAATTCCTTAAAATCCTGGATCCCAACTGCCCCTCAGACCTACATTTGAATTAATTGTAGAACTAAACATGCTCATATAAACTTGTCGGCTGTTGTTTGTGACAAATGTGAAAATATTATTTTTATTTTTTATAAAAGCAAATTTACTTTCTTGGTAGAATAGCAGAGTCCAGGGGAGTCCCCTAAGTAAGGGGGGAGGAGGAAAGTGCCTCTGTGCTCCTAGAAGGGGAGGGGCCTTGGGGAAAATGGGTAAAGCCGGGGCAACAAGCCCTCAGCACCACCCGGAAAATGCCATGCCACCCTCCCACCCCTTAGAGCTGCCTGGAGCATGCCTCTCAGTGTTCCAGCAGCAATTTAAAAGACCTGGGGCTTTAGCTACCACCAGTGCTACAGTAGTGGCAGTGCAGCCAGGAGCGCCATGCCCTTTAGAATCATCAGGCCCCAGGACAGTTGCCCCTTTTGTCCCCTTATCCTTCCATCAGTGAACCTGACAGATTCCACCCCTATGTGACCTGTCTGGGCTGCTGTCCCCTAAGTTCCTCTTTCAGTGACTTGGCCATCCAGATAGGTCACCATCTTAAGTCCACTCCTTCCAAGATCACAGTTGTCCCAACTAAAAGTCCCAAAAGTGTCCCTAAGACAAACAAAAATCCTTCCCCTTCTCTGAGATTCTTCATCGGCCTCTAGCCCACTTACTGGGCTCAGTAATGCTTGAAATGGGCTTGTACACACCCTTTATTGGAGGCAGTAGAGAAACCGAGCCCCTCCGGATCCAGGGTCCTTAACTGAACAGATAGGTCTGCTCTACTTGTATTATCATTTCCCTGGGTCATTTATTACCCAGCTTCTTAGTTTTCCTTTAGGTTTGTCTCTTTCCCACTTAATCAGGATCTCTCCTTTCTCTCTCTCTTTGTCTATCTGTCTTTCTCTCACACACACACACACATCACTTTCCCCAGCTGATCTTTATTACCACTTATGCCTACCTTTCATTTCCATTTCTGCAGCCAGCTTTTGTTCTTTATGGGGTATTTGCCTCAGGCATGGTTAACATTACCAATTTACCTCTGTATAACTGTGTCCCTCAAGGGTATGGGAAATCCACAACCCTGAACAAAGTAAATATACTGACCAAACTCTCAGTGCAGCCAACACTATATAGATGGGAGGGCGTCTCACACCCTGGGAATGACATACCTATATCAACAGGAGAAGCTATCCTGTTAGCATAGGTAGCATCTTCACTAAGCACTCTTGTGCTGTTGTAGTCCAGAAAGTGTAGACAAGCCCTTATTCTCCAGAGGTTGGCTTATTCTGTAATCAGGCTGGCTTAACTGTAGTACTATTTATAGATAATGTTTTGACATCACGGAATGGCTGATAACCAATGCAAAACCATACAGTAGCCATTGTAACACACATACCCCTGCATTATGAAGATTGGCACACACACACACACACACACACACACACACACACACACACACACACACACACACACTTACCACGTAAGATGCTTGCTGGAAACATCTAAGACTGAAAAGGGAGGAAAGATAAGGCCCAAGCTGGGAGGCTGCTTAGCCTGTGAAAGAGATGTTTAGAACAACAGTTTAGAGTAACAATTTTCATATGAGTTTCTTAGTATATTAAAAATACCTGGCATTCTTTTGTTTATTTTAACTTAGTAACTTACTTTGATCTGACTGTTTTCATGTTTTTACTTGCAACCACTTAAATCCTACTTTTTATACTTAATAAAAACACATTTGTTTATTATCAAGGTCAGTGTAAATAATTGTTATCTAGAGGAGGGAACAACCACTGTGCATATCTCTCACTGATAAACAACAAATAGTCTAGTAGCACTTTAAAGACTAACAAAACATGTGGATGCTATCATGAGCATTCGGGGGCACAACTCACTTCTTCAGATGATTGGAGTGTTGGAAGTCCAGATCCAAGAATAAATAAGGGAAGGAGCGAGGGAGAGAGAAGGAAAAGAAATCGAGGGGAGGAAGAAAAAAGAAACTACTCACCGGAAAGCCTGGGTTAGTAAGATATAATAGAGATCCTGCTGTCCTAGGGTAGCAAAATTGCTCTTTTTCTAATATGGATTCTGGTTCAACTGCCAGCAGGTCTCTTCTCTATAACTTAATTAGCAATATCATTATAAAACAACTAATGAGATTAACAGTCCATTTGAGAAAGCAGTCTGGAGGCCAATAATATATACTGGCCAATAATATATAACCATTTGCCTGATATGTAGTATGCAGCACTTTGTTAGACCTAAACCTTTTCATTTTCCCATTATTTACATTATAAATATTAGAGGCCAGTCACTGTTTAATAAAGCATGACCAGCGGGTTCACACTGTGCACAATAAATCAATAAAACAAATCAATATTTATATGGTGATGTTTCAACAGGAGACTATCAGGCAAAGGCCGATTTTGGATTTTAAGTTTTTAGCTCCAAGCTACCCTTTCAGACTATATCCCTGCACAGATCTCACAGTAAAATACTCAGGAGAAATTGCTGGATAGTGCCTGGCTATGAATGTTTGTGCAGGTATGGGGAGACAACTGAAGGTGCCTTCTCCCTTCGTCCACTTTGCTCTTCTGTGCAAGGTTCAGCCCCACCCAGGCTATGTCTACACTACAGGGGTTTTGTGCAAAAACAATTGTTTTTGCACAAAAACCCATGGAGCGTCCACACCTCAAGTGTTTTTGAACAAGTAAATTTATAGTAAATCAAAAAACAGAGGGTTTTTTGCGGTGTAGGTATTCCTCTTTCTACAAGGAATAACTCCTTTTTGCACAAGAGTTCTTGCACAAAAAGGTGTGTGTGGACAGGCAACAGGAGATTTTTGCACAAAAAGAGCCAATCAAAAAAAGCATAGGTGCTCTGGTGGCTATTCTGTGAATAGCAATCAGAGCTTTCTTTTGAGAGGGCATCCATGCAGTCTGGATGCTGTCTTGCACAAAAGCGCATCGCTTTTTCGATGTGCTTTTGCAGTGTGGACATGCTCTTGTGCAAGAAGTTTTTGTGAAAGATCTCTTCCGCGAAAAGCTTCTTGTACAAGAAGCCTGCATTGTAGACGTAGCCCCAGTGTTGTCCACCAGGACCAGGAGTCTCCAGTGGCAAGAGTAACCATAGAAACCTTATAAAAAGCAAAAGAGAGATTATGACACTGTTCTCACATATGCACACACATACACAAACAGAGCTGGATTGTCATGGGGACAGTACACACTATTCCACGTGAAAGGGTGCAGCATCAGCTGCTGCTGTTTGTGCCTCCCCAGCACAACAGGGAGCATCTCTGGGAACTGCTATTAGTGCACAGCTCATCCTTTTCTGTCCCTCCCACATGCCAATATGGGTTTGAAGCCACAATCTAGCCCAAAATTAAGTGTGAGAGGTTGTGCACCATCAAATGAAAAGATCCCATGCTGCTTGAAGTGTAACAGAATAATGACTGAACAAGACCAGCTGCAAGTTAAGAACTACATTGCCCTGTGTTTTTAGACACCCACCATCTGACATGCTGTTAAATTGCATCTGTACTAATAAAAGGGGGTTAATTAGACCTTTAAAAAAAGAGATAAAATGAAAGTGACAAATAACTAGGCCACTCCAATGGGCAACTTGTACTGCTACTCGGGGGACCAGAGATAAGGAATGAGCTTGGTGGTTTGCTCCAGGACTGAGATGAAATGGAAGAGCGGCCAGGAGGCAGGCTGCGGCAGCTGGTGCCCCAGGCGGAACACGTGATTGGCACCCCCCCCCCGCCTACACGGCCATCAATGGAGTGACATCATCATCGGGTGCCCCAGGCACCCCATTGAAGGCGGTGCCCTAGGCAATGGCCGAGTTGGCCTATAGTCATGGGCCACCCCTGGGGAGTACTTAGAGGTAGAGCAAGCTCTTAGAGATATACTACAGATAAAATATTGGTTGGGATAAACCCAGAAGTGTCATTCAAGTTGCAGAGAGAAACACATCTAGTTCTGTTTGTCTGCTTAGTAAGTCCCAACAAAGGCCCTGTGTTGTGGTGAGAGAAAGGAGACTAGAAGAATGCTGGACATGTTCCCTTAAAGGAAAATGACTGTCAAGTCTCCTGTATTAGCCAGGGTTGCCTCCAACCAGCTTTTGTCATGAGGTCTTTAGAGGATTCATATGATTTCTTACACCAAATTATCTTCACCCTGGTCTTGAAAACCCAAATCACTACATCCTGAGGCTGTCAGCCCTGCTGCTGACATGCAATTCAGCAGCCGTACAGGATATGAAGGTGTCCTGCCTCACTGGCAGATATAATGTTCTGTCTCCCTATTGTGCCAAGATATGTGTACGTATGGCATCCCTGATTTCCCTTACCTCCTGGGAACCAGCAACAGTTTGCAGCTGGATGGGATCTGGCTGCTGTTCAGAATTTGTAAATCAGAATTATCTTGAGCCTACCTGGGAACGAAATTTTATTCCTTATCCTCACAAACGTTCTGCAACAGCAGATGATGTGCATAGGTAGAGTCTACGAGATTTCAGCTTACTGTGACAATTCTGCTGTGCTTGTAAATGAATTTCCTTTTCCCAGGGCTATGACAGTCAGGGTATGGTTTCATGGACCAAGGCAGGAGTGGGTATTTGGGGTCTCCCAAAATAACAGCTGGCACAGAGTCACTATACAGAATAATATTGTTTCTGGGGAATAAAGATCCTTATTCAGGGTCACTGAAGGAGTGCAGAGGCAAGGGCAACAGTGATTTAAAAGGTCCTAGGGCTCCTAACTGCCACCACTGATACTTCAGCAGTGGCAGTGCTGCCCTTCTCACCTCAACAGTGGCCTTTTCAACACTAACATGATTTGTAACAGACCTAACACTGTCTGATGTGGCCACCTTCCACAGGGAAATAGCAACCCATTTCTGAGCTTGTATTGAATATTCTGGCACTGGAAAATTGGTGCAAAAATAACAACAGATCCCGGTCACTGACAGACAGGATCAAACCTGAGGCCTCTGAGTTAAATGCATGAACCTATATTGCATGAGCTAAAAGCCACCTGGTCTTTTGCCAAGGCTGTAGCAGACTCATTAATCTCTAAATCGTCTCTAAAGGCATGTCTACACTGCACAGCTATTTCAAAATAAGCTATTCCAGAAGAGTTATTCTGAAATAGTTTATTTCAAAATAGCATGTTTACACTGCAGGGAAGCCTTAAAGTTAGTCTGAGGCAGGCTTCCCTAATGTAGATGTTCTATCTCGATTTTTACAGCCCCAGGAGATACTGGTGAGAAATAACTTAGAAAGTCCCTGGTGAGGAGCTATTTCGAAATAGCAGCAGTGGAGTGTCTACATGTGCCTTATTTCAAAATAGCTATTTCAGAATAGGTGTTATACGTCGTAGAATGAGGTTTACAGAAGTTGGAATAAACTGTCTGTTATTTCGAAATAAGGAAATTGCTGTGTAGATGCTCACATTGTTATTTTGAAATAACGCTAGTTATCTTGAAATAATAGTGCAGTGTTGACACATCCTAAATGTTCTACCTGGGTCAGAGCAACACACTTATGTTGAGTGTTGAGGTATGTAGTTTACATAAGCTCTTCATACAGCTCTATGAAGGTCTGTTTCTTCATTTGGAAGTTCTGAAGTCACTGCTGGTCATCATATGTTTCCAAACATTGTGATCTCACCACACAATGCTGGTTCTTCTGCACCAAATACAATGGTCCACCCAAGGCTATACCATGGCAATAGTGGCATTTATGATATTTATACCATGGTAGCTGAATGAACCAGTTTTGATCCTCAAAGTCAGGTGATTTCAACATTTCATCAAATTCCTTCCAGAATCTTACCAGTCCATTATTCCACTGCGTAACTGTTATCTTGCAATAAGCAGCAGAAACAGAATCAGATCCTCATCCCTTTGCTCCAAATCTTCCATCCCATTTGCAAGAAATAACAGTGAGAGGGGGTGTGTCTAGACTACATGCCTCCTTCGACGGAGGCATGTAGATTAGCCAGATCGGAAGAGGGAAATGAAGCCGCGATTAAAATAATCGCGGCTTCATTTAAATTTAAATGGCTGCCCCGATCTGCCGATCAGCTGTTTGTCGGCAGATCGGGGGAGTCTGGACGCGATGCCCCGACAAAGAAGCCTTTCTTCATCGACACAGGTAAGCCTCGTGAAACCAGGCTTACCTGTGTCGATGAAGAAAGGCTTCTTTGTCGGGGCATCGCGTCCAGACTCCCCCGATCTGCCGACAAACAGCTGATCGGCAGATCGGGGCAGCCATTTAAATTTAAATGAAGCCGCGATTATTTTAATCGCGGCTTCATTTCCCTCTTCCGATCTGGCTAATCTACATGCCTCCGTCGAAGGAGGCATGTAGTCTAGACACACCCAGGGTGACATGATCAAGAACTGCCTTTGGCAAAGGTAGGGGACAGTACCAACAACACACAGCAAAATGTTTCCCAGAGTATTTCCCTGTGATACACAGAACTTTAGAGTACTTCCCCAGTGCTAATGTCATGTAACAACAATGTATGTTACAGGGGTATGTGTATATATATATAGAGAGAGAGAGAAATATATATAGATAAATAGTGACAAGGTCAGGCCAGAGGGCTGCTACAGAGTGGGGAAAAAGCAGCCCCAAAAGGGTAAAAGGCCTGCTAATTAGAAGTGGATGGCTGCAGGACAATTAGAGGCAGTTGGTAGAGAGCTGGCCCAGACAGAGTGGGGTCAGCTGACTCTACTTCAGACCTGCTGGAGGCTTTAAAAAGCCTTCCCAGTTAGGTGGTGGTGGTGCATGCAGGCACTAACTATATTAGAGCTAGAGACAACAGGGGAAAGGCATCCCAGAAGGAGGGGATGGGATGGGATCCCTGCCCCAGAAGCAGGGGGGGCGGGGCAGGGAGCCAGTCTTGGGACGCCAGCGCAGGTGCAGGAGGGGGAGCGGCGGCTGTAAAAAGGGGAGGCGCAGAGGACAGGGGGAGAGGAGTCAGGGATCGGGGGGGCACTGGGATGGAGGGCAGTGGAGCAGAAGGCTGAAGGGGAAGCCAGGATGCTCGGGGGGTGAGGAAGTAGCCCAGGGCAGGCGGACGGACAACCGCTTGCAGGCTGACGAGTTTAGGTGGTTAGCCCCGTCAGCCAGGTGGGTGGTGTCCTGAAGGAGCACCCCCATCTTAGGGCCTTGGGTTGGGGCCTGGAGAGAGGGCGGGCCCAGGCCCCCCTCGACTCCCAAGCGGGGGGATCATGAAAAGAGGAAGTGTTCACGACCATGCTGACGGAGGGAACGTGGTCAGAAGGTCCAGGACAAGGACTAAAAGAAGGGGGCCCCCAGGAGGGGGAGGGCGTGCCCCTTCACACCATCCTTTAGATCATCAGCATACTTTCAGCATGTCTTTTTGTGAGCTATATAGTATGCACAATCATGGATTAGGGATGAAACTTTTCATAACCACCTAAGGGATCTAGATGCTTAGTTGTCATTAATATTAATGAAAACTAGACATCTAGATCTGCAAGGTAGTTTTTAAAAATCACAGGCTAGATTGCAGAGGTGGAAAAGATGTCTTCTGAGTTCACCTATACTACAGGGATAAGAATGTCTCCAGTGAATATTTATAGGGATTTTATTTAGCTTATTTTAACTTTCTGATGATTGCTCTCTCTGGATCTCATGCAATTATTCTATATTCTAAATGTTTTACTTGAAACATTTTTTCTGATGATTCATCTTTTTTCTGCATACCATTTCATATGCCTACATTTTTCCTTCTGACATCCTTATAAAAAATTCTTCTCCCTTCTTGATTTTTAAAATCTTCACATATTTATAGACTGATAACATGTCATCCATCTCATCCTCCTTTTCCTAATGCAAGCTATACATATTCATTTGTATTAATCTTCCCTCATACATCAATTCCTTCAAGATGTTTTTCTCCCTAGTAGCCTTTCTGTGAACTGACTTCATTTTATCAATATATATTTTAAAGTGTACCACATAAAATTATACCTGGTTGCTCAATTATTAATTACATATAAGGGATGAAAAGTTGAAAACTTGTCTCTATTGAAGTCAATAGGAGTTTTGACATTTATTTGAAAAGAACCAGAAATTTTATCCAAAGGTGAATTTACTCCTACACACAAAGACAACTAGAATCTATATATTGCTTAAGTTCCATTGAAACCCTATTTTGAGAACTTAGGTTGGACCCAAGTAACATATGGGCTTTTGCCCTAAAGAGATAACTGACCTTCTAATGTTGTGAAGATTCAAAATATAGTGAGAAAATATTAGTCAAGTCTTTAATAATATCTAATCCCAATACATTTCCATTTTATATTTTACTTAAACAGACCAAGTCAGAAATGACTGATGCATTATTATGCAATTTATTTTTAAATGGTTTCCAGATCTGAGACAATGTATAATAAACCTAATTGTATTACATTTTGACTTCGGGCAAATTACCAGTTTTAGAAATTGAGCTTACTAGGAAAAAACCAAGTAGCTGCACTGCTGCTTTGTGCATACTATGATATATTAACAGCAAAATATACAGTAATATTTAAAGTCCTTTCAGAATACTAGGGACATAATTTACTTCTGATGAAATTCCACTGACATCGTAATCTATGAAAGTGGAGCTTGGGTAGTTTATGAAAGAAGTCTATGGAGCTACAAGAATGCACTGTCACTTTAATAGCAGATCAGGAATTACTCATTGTTAATGTAATGCAGTTGTCTCTTCTGTGCTAAAACAGTGGGCTCATCCAGTCTAACAGCAAGAAAAAGTCCTTTCCTACAAGAGATTTTAAGTTTTGGGGGGGGGGAGGGGGGAGAGAGGGGGTTATACAAAGAGAAAACAAAAGCATTTTTCAATTGAGAAACAAACAGAAAAAAGGCTTTAGGCTAGTCTGTGTGTGTGCATGTGCGCGCGTGTGCGTGAATGCAAGGGTGCAAACATCTAGGGATGGTTTAGATGGTACTGAGCCCTACTATGAGGGCAGGGGACTGAACATGATGACCTCTTGAGGTTTCTTCCAGTTCTACTGTTCTATGATTCTATAAGTGTCTTGTCAAAAGCTCTGTCCACTTCTAATACTCGAAAAGTTATTTTAATAGAACTCATTGGTCTAATAGCATTTAGAAAATTCAATCACTGCTTGAGTCTGATTATTCCATCCAGTGCAACAGAGGTATATGAGGATCTCAAAAAGACTACCAATTCCTGATTATGTACAAATCCAGCCTCATGTGAGTTAGAGCAGCATAAGGATTCAGATGAATACTTGTACAGGCTAGGACATAGTTGTGTCTCCCAAACTGTCAACACTATGAACAGTATTGCACAATGACTTCTGTTTTAGGGGACAGAAAAGTTCACTTTCATATGAATCATCACATATTGGCTATGTCTGGAAGCAGATGGCTGGGCTTGGCCTGCATGTTAGACCAATGCTTTGATCTGGTATGAAAAATCTTAGTGCATTAGTTTTTCATGACTCAGAATGTTAATGTAGTTGTAATTTTTTTTCTCTATTACCATATTTAAGATGAGCCGCTAGGAATGCAAAATTCTTGCTTTGAAGGATTCTAAACCATTTTGAAGGCTAAGTCGGTTCTAGAGTCTTTCAGTGTATGTGATGATAGATGAGAGAGAAAAATGTAGGCACAGCATTTTGTCTGTAAACTTATATTAATATACTTTCCTTGTTTGAGAATATTATTCAGAACCTCAAAAAGTGATTCTGGCCTAGATAAAATAAACATCATTAACTGCTTGAATAAAAATAGTGTTGAGAAGAAAAGATATCGCTATTTCAGCTAACTGAGCTCAAGAGTTTCAGTGACTAATGCAGTGTCTCAAGTTGTTGGAGTGCACTTTAGTGCTGGCAGATAGTATGGAAAGAATTCCATGTAATATTTTGCAGATATGAAAAGATACATTAAGATACTCCAGATTGTTGGATATATATGTTTTTATAGAGTCTATAAGGTTTTAGGTTGGCCATAGCATTACAGGCTAAAACAGTAAGAGTATGTCTACATCACAACATTATTTTGAAATAACTAGCATTATTTGGAAATAACAGGCAGTTACTTCAAAATAATGTCGAAATACTGTCAAGCTGGAGGACTTCTTACTCCAACTCCTGTTACTGTCATTGTCCAAGGAGTAAGGGAAGTTGGAGGCCGAGTGCTCTATTTCGAAATAAGTGCTGTGTAGATGCTCCCTATTTCGAAATAAGCTTTTTCGAAATAAGATATGCAATTGACATAGCTCAATTTGCATAGCTTATTTTGAATTAAGCCCTGCTGTGTTGACACACCCTGACTGCATCTACCCTGCACCCGTTGCTCAAAATAAGCTATGCAATTTGAGCTATGCAAATTGCGTAGCTGATTTCAAGTCAATTTTGAAATAGCTTATTTCGAAATTTGGCACTGTCTACACAGCACTTATTTTGAAACAAAGCGCTATTCCACAATGTCCCTTACTCCTCGTGGAATGAGGTTTACAAGGATATCAGAACAGTAAGCCTGTAATATTTCAGAATAATGGGCACAATCAAAAGACATGGAATAGATATTTCTGGATACCTCCAGTATCCCAAAATAGCACTGCAGTGTAGATGTAGCTTAAAATGTAATATAATCCAACATAGTCAAATAAAATATCAGATAAAAGAAACAAAAACCTTTTAGTTTCACATTAAGGTTTCAACTGTATTTACATACCAAGGAGCCCTACAATTTTTAATAAAAGAACCAGATCTTTAGCTCTGTTTGAAGTCAATAGCGCCAGAATGTTTTGTAGAATGAGACTCCAGTTCAGCAAAGCATTAAAACATGTGCATAACTTTAAGTACTTAAGTCCATCCTCATTCAAAAATGAAGTCAACGGAACTAGTTTATTTACACCAGCTTAGTGTCTGGCCCAAAGTAAACATTTGCAAGTAAGGAAATGGGAGATAAGAGAAGGTAAATCTATAGTTAGATATGTTCAGAATTAATCACATCTCCTAAATATATATAGCTGTTTTGGGACTAAAAAACCACAAAGACATCTTAGTTACAAGTCAAATACCAAGTGACCTGTAACTCAGAAAGAATTTCATCTTGCTTATTTACATTATATAGCAGAACACTCTTTTGCCCTAAGAATAAACCTGGACATTTTCAGTCCAAATACATTTTCAAAGCCAAAGGTACAGAGGAGCTTATAGCAGGAATTCTAATATAACAAAGTTGTAATAGTGGTGAGCCTATTACCTCTCTTCATATATTACCTCTCAAATATAGGTTTGTCTGCGTGTCTGTGTGTGTGTCTGTTTGTTCAAGAACTCCTCCTAAATGGTAGGAGCTAGGACCATCAAATTTTGATACAGCTTCATTTTATAATAACATAAAGCAAGGTAAGGGTTTGGTTGTGCCTGGAAAATGGGATGTTCATGGAATGGGATTTCTTGTCAGAAAACAATAGAGAAAAGAGAGAGAATCACCATGCAGGTGAAAGGAGCTGGCTGAGGAAACTCTCCCCCACGTCTGAGACTGTCCCAGATCTGAGCCTCCCACCCACCCCCTCAGGTATCCTTTAGAAGGGGAGGGGACTGAAACTTTCCCCTCCCTGATTCATACAGAGACATTGCTGGATGTTCACCTTCATAGAATCATAGAATACTAGAACTGGAAGGGACCTCAAGAGATCATCCTGTCCAATCCCCTGCCCTCACAGTAGGACCCAGTACTGTCTACACCATCCCCGATAGATGTCAGTCTAGCCTGCTCTTAAATATCTCCAGTGATTCATAATGGAGTGCGGGGGGAGCAGTTTGCTGCATTCCTCAGTCTGGCTGAGAAGCACAGAGGGCAGACAAACCTGGACCTGCCTCAACTGGGAGATATGCATCCCTCCCCTGACTATGCACACTGGAACTGCAGCAGCCATGGAGAGATGCTTCCCAGCTGGCCCCAAGCTTCTATGGTGAGAGAGGGATGGGGAAGTCTCCTTATACTGGGAGAACCTGCATACTGAATCCTTTGTCCTCAGTCCCACACCAGAACAATAATTTAAATCAGCGTTTCCCAAACTATGGGTTGCGGCCCGATACCGGGCTGCAGGAAAAAAATACTGGGCCTCAGCGTGCCTGGTGGCTGCCGGTAGGGCCGGCCTTAGGCCGATTCGATCGAATCGGGCCCCGCACCTCTGAACCCAGAAGTGCCGGCGAGTTACAGAGCCGGGGGCCATACTCCACCAATATGTGGAGCAGGGTCTCTCCCCTGGCTCTGCCTGGAGCGGGCTCTCGCCTGTCCCTGCTGTGCGCAGCTCCTCCTTGCCGGCTGCTGCAAGGATGCCCGGGTGTGATGTGATGTCACGGCCCAGGATTTTAAAAATCCTCAGAGGCAGATTGTGGGGCTGCCTCCAGGTTCAGCCTCCGGGGCCTGAGCGCAGCCTCCGGCCCCACAATGTGGTAGGCAGAAGGCAAGGAACGGGCTTGTGCAGCGGCGGCGGGGGGAGGGGAGGAGAAGAGAGGAGGTGAAGGAAAGGGGCTTGGGCTTGGGTGGGGGGACAGGGGTGGGGGCGGGAGGGGAGGAGAGGGGAAGGGGTGGAAGGAGAAGGGGCTCGGGCGGGGGGAGGGGAAGACACCAAGGGACAGGGTGCAGGAGAGACAAATGCCAAGTGCAGACAATGAGGGAAAGGGCAGGAGGGGAGGTATCAGTGGGAGGGGGGACAGGGTGATGCTGGGAGAGGAGAGGAGAGGGGAAGGGCATTGAGAGCTGGAGGGGGAGGTGCTGGGAGAAGGCTTGAAAGAAGGGGTGGGCATGAGAAAGGTGGGGATCGAGCAAGGCATGTGTGAGGGCACAGAGAGCCAGGAGAGGAATGGGGCAGAAAGTGGTGAGGGGGTGGGTATCAGGGAAAAAGAGGGCAAAGGGGGCAGGGGCAGTAAGGGAAGGGGGAGGCACCAGGAGGGTGCAGGGCTAAGATAAGGTGCAGGTGCCAGGGGATTCTGGGGTGAAGCAGAAGGGCAGACACCTGCAAGGGAGGGGCCAGCACCAGAAGAGAGAGGCGGGACAGGTGTGTAGAGGGAGGTGTTAGAAGAGGGGTAGCTCACATGATCAGAGTGGGGCTACTGGAGGAGTGGGCACAGGGGGGAGAGAAGGGCTGGTGGAAGGGGGCAGGTCGCAGGAGGGCTGATGGCAGTGAGAAGGGCAGGAATCAGGACAGCAGTGGAGGGTGAGGAATTGGGGGGCAGCACACACCGGGGAGATGATGGAGCAAGGAGAGGAGACATGGCAACAGAGAGAAAAGGTAAAGGTTTATGAAGTATTTATTAATAACTTGGTATGCTGCCCATGGCCAATTTGTCTGTGCCCCACGATGCAGTTTGGGTTTATGTGGCGCGAGTGGGAGTCAAAACAAAAAAGTAATCAGTGTAATGATCTTCTGTTGATATGTGTTTTAGTAGTTAAATTCTTGGACTGTCAATGCTCATGAAAAGTGCTGTCACATGGGTAGAAATCGGGCAAATATTGAATTTTATTAATATCAGCAGAACTGACTTAAATAGGGCCTGTGTGTTGTGTAGTCTTCCCTTAATCTTTGTATTCATGCCTGTCAGTGTGAGAGAAGCTATTTGTATATATTTGCTTGCATATGCAAGCACGCTTAAGTTGAGGCCCTCAGCATGTTCTGTAAGTATCAGTGTGGCCCCTGGGGCTTCCGAAGTTGAGTTGCCCTAGCTCATCCCTGACAGGTGTCTATCTAACCTGGTCTTAAATATCTCCAGTGATGGAGATTCTGCAATCTCACTAGGCCAGCGTTTCCCAAATTATGGACCACGGCCTGGTACCAGGTTGCAGGAAAAAACTACCAGGCCTCAGCGTGGTTGCTGGGGTGTTCTGCGCTCCCGGAGTGCCCGTGTGTTGCTGGATCCCCCAAGACCTCTGCCGGCCTGGGCGGAGTCTGCAGCTGGATGTTCCGGCTCCTGGCAGAGTCCTAGCTAAGGGAGGTGTGGGGAGGGGGAGGAGAAGAAGGAGGGGAGAGCCGGCCACCGGAAGTAGCACTGGATGGGGGAATCAGGGCGGGCTGGAGAGATTGGGGGGCCGGTGGAAGCAGGGCTGCCGGGGGTGGGGCGCAAGGTTGGGGGCAGGGAGCTGGCTGGGGAAGATGTGGGGGGCGGGAGGAGAAGTGGCTGCCGGAAGGAGGGCTGGACGTGGGCAGCGGGGCTGGCCAAGGGAGATTGGGAGGAGAAGTGGGGGAGAACTGGCTACCCGGAAGGGGGTTGGGGGAAATGGGGCTGGCCAGAGGCACAGCGGGGGGAACAGGGGGGAGGAATGAATTGGCCTGCGGGGAGTGGGACTGACCTGGCCATATATAGATCTCGGGACGCTGCCCCCCCCCCCCCCCCCCGCAAAGCACAAAGCACGAGTTAGTCCGACCCTGGGATTCTATTGTCCCTCACTCACTCACTCACTCACACACACACACACACCTTCACACCCTCAAGTAGTTGCGAACTGTCTGGCTGGTGGACACACTCATGCAGCCTGAGCACATTTACCAGCCAGGCAGTTCGAAACTACAAACTGATACATCTAGTAATAATAAAACTTACCTAATGAGAAAATACCAGACATGTTATATGTCTGGTATTTTCTCAGTTTGTTTTTTATGTGTTTATAATTTTGGGCTGCAAAAAACAGTACTGAAAAAAAAGGGTTCCAACTAAAGTAAAAAGTTTGGGAAACCCTAGTCTAACCAGCTTTCTGTCTGTCTTACAGTCCATTTATCCAATCCATATTCCTTAACTTGCTGGCAAGGATATTGTGGGTGACCATATCAAAAGCTTTGCTAAAGCTGGCACTGGGGATTTTGGGAGGACCAGAAACAACTTATTTGAATATTCATCATTTGATTAATGAATGTGCAAATATGCAAATGGCCGTTACCGGTCCTCCAAAAGTTCGTGAATGGATTTACTGGTCCCCATGTCAAAAAGTTTGGGAACCCCTGATTTAAATGTAGAAAAACAAAATTGAGTTAAGGACATGAGCAACACTGGGTAATTATTCTAGTATTAAATATAGTAATTCCCTTATGCTTTTCTCCAAAAAGAAATAAAGCTGAGAAGCAGAAAAAGGAGGAAAGAGAGAAGTTTATCTTCATTGTGTGCAACCTATCCATCTTCTCTTCATTTTACGAGGCATAAGGGATCAGCCAACAAAGGCTTTCTTTGTTGCCTGATCCCCATCTTGACAGCCACTTTTTGCCGACAAACTGCTGACTCGGCAAAATGCGGCAGCCATTTTTATTCAAATGAAGCACGAGAGATTTAAATCCCCGCTTCATTTGCAATGTCGGTATGTCTTATTTGCATCCCTCTGGTGGCAGAGGGATGTAGCCTAGACATACCCTTTGTGCCCTAATAACTTGGGGTATGTCTACACTACCCCGCTAGATCGAACTAGCGGGGTAATGTAGGCATACCGCAATTGCAAATGAAGCCCGGGATTTGAATTTCCCGGGCTTCATTTGAATAAGCGGGGCGCCGCCATTTTTAAATCCCCGCTCGTTCGAACCCCGTGCTGCGTGGCTACACGTGGCACGAACTAGGTAGTTCGAACTAGGCTTCCTAGTTCAAACTACCGTTACTCCTCATTCCACGAGGAGTAACAGTAGTTCGAACTAGGAAGCCGAGTTCGAACTACCTAGTTCGTGCCACGTGTAGCCGCGCGGCACGGGGTTCGAACGAGCAGGGATTTAAAAATGGCAGCGCCCCGCTTATGCAAATGAAGCCTGGGAAATTCAAATCCCGGGCTTCATTTGCAATTGCGGTATGCCTACATTACCCCGCTAGTTCGAACTAGCGGGGTAGTGTAGACATACCCTTGGACACTATAAGAGCTACCGCAACCAAACTTTGCATGGGATAACCTTTCCTCCAGGAGAAGGGTTTAAGGTACTGTGGGAGGGAAGAGATGGGAGAAGCATCAGTCTCTCCGGGGCTGCATTGAGCTTGGCAGTGTGGGGAGAAGTGGCTTCCCCGCCATTGCTGGAAGCATATGGAGGCCCCTCTTCAATACTGCGATTGGCTCGGCGCCTGGCAGCCAACCAATGGATGGATGGGTTGTTGCCAGGACTCGCTGTAGGTGGAGGGGGGCAGGGCTGGTGTTACCGCTTAGCTTCCACTTTGAAAAAATATCCAGAAGGAGGTGCATTGGGGACCTGGAGGTGAGAGCGGGGGGGAGGGAGGAAATGAATGGAGGGGGTTGGTCTGGGGGGGCTGGACCATTGAGGGAGAGTGGGGGGGTAGGGCAGGATGGGGGGAGCTGGACCATTGGGGGGTACGTGGGCAGGATTGGGGGCCTGGATCATTGGGGGCAGGCTGGTCCGGGGGGACTGGACCATTGGGGGTGAGTGGGAGGAGGGCAGGATTGTAGGGGGATGAAGGAAGTGGGGCTGGACAATCCTGCAGGAAGTGAGTGAGAAATGAAGCCCATGGTGGTGGTGGGTCTCCTTTCAGGGGCACTGGCCCAAGGGGCAGCACTGGATGATGCTTGGTGAGTGAGAAAATAATCCAAGGTGGGGGGGGGGGATCCCTCAAATCTGGGCACTGGTCCTGGGTTTGATACTGGATGATCCTGGGAGCGGGGGGTTGAGAGATGCAGTCTATGGGAGGGGCAGTTGGTCAAGGGGATGGTGCTGGAGGAGGAACTATAGGAGGTGCCAGCAGGCTCAGGTAGTTGACTCACAGTTTCATCAAAAAAGATGGGAGAAGAGTTTGAGGTGTCACCTTGAAATCTCTGAGATTCAGTAGGGCCAGCCCCATTGATTGAGGCATCCCTATACTCAGCTCTTGGATGAGAATTTGTAGACCCAGCACGCCTATCCCTTACTTCCCTACCAAAAAAAATTAGCTTCTACAAGGATAATTAGCAAAAATACTATCTGATAGGAAGCAAAACATTGCACTATTGAAGAGGGGCCTCCATATGCTTCCAGCAATGGTGGGGAAACATGCCATAGTGATTTGGGGGCTCTCCCTTCCACTGTGCTTTTAATGGCTCCAAGACTCACGACATGGGAAGAAAACAGAGACATAGTTTCTATTGCGACTTTTGTTTCTAAGTTTGCCAAGTCAAATAGCTCTGATTCTCAACATTGCAATGCCTCTTTTTTAAGTCAGAAATTTTGCTTTATGCAGCAGTAGAAAAGCATGGAGATCTGCCATAATGGCCAGATGTCAGGCACTGGCTGGTGTGGCTGGAGGCTGGCAGGACCAGCTTTTGTTTTTCTAAATTTTGTTCCTCCTGTTTCCCAGAGTACCGTATTTTCCGGCGTATAAGGCTACTGGGCGTATAAGATGACCCCCTAATTTTTTAGTTAAAAGATAGGTTTTCGTCTTATACCCCAGCGCCCCTCCGCCTCCCCGGCTTTGCTCCCGGTGTCTCTGGTCTGCTGGGGACCATCTCCAGCAGACCAGGGACACCGGGAGCAAAGCCTCTGAGGACGCCCCGGCAGCGGGACAGCCCCGGCGCGCCTGGGCTGCCCCGCCGCCGGAGCCCCTCCGCGGCTTTGCAAAGCCTCGGGGGAAGCCGGCGGCGGGGCATCCCAGGCGCGCCTGGGCTGCCCCGCCGCCTGTATACCCGGCGTATAAGACGACCCCCGATTTTTGGGGGATGTTTTTTAGCATCAAAAGTCATCTTATACGCCGGAAAATACGGTATTTTGTTAGTCTGTATGATGCCACAGGACTACTTGTTTTTATGCAATTTAATGTCACCATTGCCTTCTGGGGGAATTATAACTCTGATTACACTACTAAATTGATTTCCTTTTTTCCTTTTCTTTTGCCTCTTACCTCTCAATAGCTTCTCAGTACTATGACTCTCAAGTTCTTCTACAATCTACAGATACTTGGTTCAACAATTTCTGAGATATTTTGCCATAGAAAAACTTGCCATATTGATTCCCTTTCCTCTCTAATAAACCAAGACAAAACCTTACAATTGTCTGCAATTTTGGGCACTGCTCATTTTTTTTATACTGCATCTAACATTAATGTTATTGGGACCCAGAATTTGTTGTCCTTTGATTCTGACTGACAATAATAATGACTATTCTTTATTTTTCCTCTTGTAACAATTTGAGCTAACCTTAGCCTTCCTTTCAAAGTTACTTTCTGCTGTACAAAAATGCTGTTAGTATTTCATTGTCTGTAATACCTGACCCATATACTCTCTATTTTATTTGTGGCGTGATTTTTTCCCCCTTCAAAAAATAGCAAAGAAAGAAATAGAAAACACAAAAAGAAATGAAATTTAGCCCACAGTAGGCATGGAACTGGGAACATGATATATTTTGGTATAACATTTAAAAACCTTACCATAACTTAATATATCATGAGAAATTAATAAATAATAAAGATCTATTACATATTATGTTGCTGTTAACTTTATATTTTGTTAGTCTCTCAATATATTGTCTATTTGCATACATTTGCCACAAACTATAGTTGAGGTTAAAATGACTGTCCTAAATAGCATCATTCAAGGATTTACATGAATAACAATAATAAACAGAGACAGCTCACAAATGGCTTTGTTTGCTATTTGTAATGTGGAGGTCAGATATAAAGGAATCTGACCTCTGAGGATTAGGAAAATTGCCCATATGCTGTTCTCAGATCCAGAAACAAAAGACCTATACATAAAGTGAGACTATTGTTAAACTACCATTACAAGGAGAACACTTGATGCTTTATTGCTTTGTTTATTCTATGACTAATTTTCTCAAAACTTGATTATATTTGTGCAAATCATCACCAGGATCAGCTTTGTGCAAAGCAATATTCATCTTGACACTGTCCCACCCAGTGAAAATGAAAACTAACCAAATTGTCATGGGAAATTCCTGGGCTTTTTTCCCCAAGAGACAAAGCTAAGATTGCAACTTTTACAAACTATAGGAATCAGGATAAAACTAAAAACAACATACCACAAGAGAATCACAATCTAGCCTTTTCAGATATTTTATGTCATGGAGAAATGTAATTCAGTGTTGGATAACTGGGTGGATACAATTTTTATTTTATTATTATGGTAAGATCTGGATTGCAGACCAGGAGAAGCATAAAATTAGACTGGACTAGAGCTATGTAGAACGTGGTGTTTTGATTTACAGGTTTTATGAAAAGATTTTTAATTCATGTTGAGTTTGCTCTTTGAATTTCAGGATTCAAAAGCAAAATTCATAAAACAAACCTTGGGCGACCAGCTAGAGGGACAACTCAGGTGAACAGAAGGGACTATTCATTGTGATTAAAAAAAAGTATCATTATTATCAAAATCCATCAGCAACTGTGTGTGTGTGGGATAATCAATTAATTTTACATGATTTCCATGACGCATTCTAAATCAGCATAGATTCTCTCCACATTCAGCTGAGTTTCTTAAAATGTGGGACAACTTGTTCAAAACTTAGGTTTGCAAACCTCAAGGCCAATTGGGCCAGAGCTATAGGTCTAGATTCCAGAGAATGCTTAACCACTGGCTAATTTAAACACATAAATAGTCCCATTAAGTTCAATGGCCTTTGGATCAGACCCATATTACCTTTTAAAATATATCAATTTTGATTAGACCTAGGTATTGAACAAGTCATTATTTTTATTAGCAAAAAGGAATAGGTAAGCGGTCAAAAAATGGCTTACATACCTAGCTGCCTGGAACAACAGATTTGACTATTCAGATGAGTGACTTAGGCCTTTAACTTAGTCTTTTAAGATAGATATATTTAGTTTAATGTAGATTATAACTTAGGTCCTCTCTGTTCCATTTAGGGAATACAAATTCTGTCAGGCACTGGCATATATGTAAAGGTTTCCCCACGATCTTAATGTATCTCTCCCATACTGTACACTTACTGGGTATATGGCTGCCCTTCTCCATTACACTCTCTGGGTATGTCTACACTACAAAGTTAATTCGAACTAACGAACATTAGTTCGAATTAACTTTGATAGGCGCTACACTAGCGCTCCGCTAGTTCGAACTTAATTCGAACTAACGGAGCGCTTAGTTCGAACTAGGTAAACCTCATTCCATGAGGACTAAGCCTAGTTCGAACTAGTGGGAGGCTAGCCCTCCCCAGCTTTCCCTGGTGGCCACTCTGGCCAACACCAGGGAAACTCTATTGCCCCCCTCCCGGCCCCAGACCCCTTAAAGGGGCACGGGCTGGCTACGATGCCCGAACCAGGTGCAAGCCTGCCAGCACCCAGCTAGCAGACCCTGCACCTGGCACGGCTCGAGCCAGCCACCTGATGCCCCCCAGCCCTCCCCCTCTTCCCGGGACCAGGCTGGCGGCTCCCGGGAGCTTGCCCGGGACCGCAAGAGACGGGCACCCGCCTGGTCTAGTGCGGATATCGTGGACCTCGTCCACGACCTCCGCACTAGGCACAGGAAAGTGGCCGTCTAGGGCAGGAGAGCTGCCAGCCTGGCCACCCAGGAGCAGGTGTGCATGAAAATCAAGGTGGTCCACTGAGACCCACGACCCTGAGCC
The DNA here is from genome assembly GCF_052426305.1 of Pelodiscus sinensis. NCBI lineage: Eukaryota > Metazoa > Chordata > Testudines > Trionychidae > Pelodiscus > Pelodiscus sinensis. The sequence goes on from NC_143053.1 coordinate 95,119,212, forward strand.
CTGAGCTTACAATGGCCGTACTGGGTCAGACCAAAGGTCCATCTGGCCCAGTAGCCTGTCTGCCGACAGCGGCCAACCCTAGGGACCCTGGAGGGGATGGACCGAAGACAGTGACCAAGCCATTTGTCTCGTGCCATCCCTCTCCAGCCTTCCACAAACTTTGGGCAGGGACACCACTCCTACCCCCTGGCTAATACCACTCCATGGACCCAACCTCCATGACTTGATCTCACTTCTCTTTAAACTCTGTTCCAGTTCTAGCCTTCACAGCCTCCTGCAGCAAGGAGTTCCACAGGTTGACTCTTTGCTTTGTGAAGAACAACTTTCTGCTGTTACTAGTTTGAAGCCTGCTACCCATTCCTTTCCTTTGGTGTCCTCTAGTCCTTCTATTATGGGAACTAATGAAGAACTTTTCTGTATGCACCCTCTCCACCCCACTCATGCTTTTAGAGACCTCTATCCTATCCCCCCTCAGTCTCCTCTTTTCTAAACTGAAAAGTCCCAGTCTCTTTAGCCTCTCTTCATATGGGACCTCTTCCAAACCTCTGATCATTTTAGCTGCCCTCCCCTTTCCCACCCTCTCTCTTCCCCTCTCCCACCTCCTTTTCCCAGTCTCCCCGAGTTTTGTTCAATAAAGAGAGATTCTATTTTTGACCACACGTTTTCTTTATTTTGTACATCAGGAAGGGGGGCTAGGGAAGGGTAAGTGGAAGGAGGTGAGGGAGGAATGGGGTACAAGCCCCCGATGGGGAGGACTGGGCTGGCTCTGCGGGCTTCTGGGGGTGGAAGCTCTCCTGCAGCCCCCCAATTACCTCCTCTCCTCAGATGGCAGCCTGCGGCAAGTGCAGCCGGTCTGATGGCCGAGTGCTGTGATGTGCCCAGTGTGGGCACTCAGGGCACTCCAATCCAGGACTGCTTTGCAAGCGGGGCACCCCTGAGAACTGTCTGTCTAGGGTGGGGGTTGGGTCCCTATAAGCAAAGCCCTCGGCTAGCCTGAGGCAGCAGCTCCACGCTCTAAGTCCTCATCTGATGCCCTGCCGGCACTGCTTCCGGCCATCCTTAACCCCGGTTCAGGGTCCACTTAATGTGGACATGCTAGTTCGAATTAGCAAAACGCTAATTCAAACTAGTTTTTTAGTCTGGATCCGTTAGTTCGAATTAGCTTAGTTCGAATTAACTAACTTAGTTCGAATTAGCGCTATAGTGTAGACATACCCTCTGTACTTAAGAGATGGTATGTAGTATGTCTTCCATAGTATAGATTAGACAGATATATGAGGAAACAGGGTATGTAAAATATCTTGGGATATTAAAGTTATTTTATTACACACATTATTACATTTGTTTTAAAATGTATGGAAGATAAAATACAAAAACTGTACGTAGTTTTCATTTGCTTAATCATTACAGCTGTTGTGAGATGAAAGAGCAAGTTTGGTAGTGATATAAACATAAATCAGTGACTGATTATCGAAATAATAGCTAGATTTTATATAGAACCTTTACAAATGTTGGGCCTGTTTCATCCCTGGTGTAATTCCATGGACTTCAATGGAGTACACCAGTGATAAATTTCTTCAGTGTTCGATTAATTTAAACAACAGCCTTGTTTGGTAGGTTAGTAGTAGGGTTCATTTGCAGATAGGGAATGAGAGACAGAACAGTTAAATGCCACATTTTCAAGAGCCCTTTCTAATGTAAGGTGACAAGGTTTTCACGTGTTCAGCTTCAGGCTCAACCAGGTCCTGTTTTCAGGGGTACTATATCCCTGCAACTTCTATTGGCATCAGTTGGGCATGTGATTGCTCGGTGTCTCTCAATATTATGCCATACTATGATGGGGTGCATAGACCTCAGACTGATGATGTAACTGCAACAGAGACCTTAGGGCTGGCTCCAGTCCTTTGGCCCTGTCAGTCTCATTTCCTGTCTTACATTTTATATGACACAAGGTCCTCACTGCCATGAGAACAGACAGGAGAAGTAAGAAACTGGAGGTTTCTCTAGCTTTTCTTTGGGGACTGGCTGAACACAAAGGCTGTGTCTGCAGGGTTTTTTCGAAAAAACTTCACCTGCGTCTAGACTACAGCCACGTTCTTCTAAATTAAATCGAAAGAGCACGGCTTTTCTTTCGACGGCGGTACTCCTCATTTCACGAGGAAGAACGCCTTTTTCGAAAGTGCTCTTTTGAAAAAAAGTGATAGAAATGTAGCCGTGTTAGTCTGGTATAGCTGAAACAAAATACAGGACAAAAAGGCGTTCTTGAATGCAAACAGGGCTTTTTCAGAAGAGAGCATCCAGACTGCCTAGTTTCTCTCTTTCGAAAAAGCAGCTCACTTTTTTGAAAGAAGAGATTGCAGTCTAGATGCTTTTTTTCAAAAGAAGCTTTTTCGAAAGTATCTTTTGAAAAAGCCTCTTTCGAAAGAGGCTTGCAGTCTAGACATAGCCAAAGTGAAAAGATTAACTTTCTGATGCCATTCCCACCTCCCACCCCTAAATTTGGCTATGTGCACTTGAACCTCATACCTGAGGTTCTGGTTTTACCGGGGGGGGGGGGGGAGAGAGCAGGGAGAGGGGCGACAGTTTCTGTAGGCCCCCGAGCCAGGTTGTGTGGGAGCCTTGGTCAGAAGAGTCAGGAAGCCTACCTTTACTTACCCCTATTGGTGGGCCTGGTTCTACGTTAAGGAGACCAACTAAGGGCTTGATTCTGAGCATTCAACTGCAGTTGAACTTACTCCTCTTAGGATCAGCCCTTTATAATTACTAACATAACTTCATATAACTTCTTCTTCACTGAGTCTCATTCATATACTGGTTAATCAAAACTAGCATTTTACACTTCCAACTGTATATGTAGAGAACCACTGAAATATATCTACCTCTGTTGTGGAGAGCAACAACTAGCAAGCCTCTGCAGCACAGTGAAATAAAAGACAAAATGTTGACCAAGATATCATGGCAAATCTCCACTTTTATTAAAAATGTTGTAAGAGCTCCATGTCAGCACAAATTGAAAGGGACCTTGGATTCAAGGTTCTCTCCCAAAAGATTTCCATACAATGAACAGCATGGCATGACTCATTTTGGGGCCAATCTTCCATTTCCTGTGTACCCAGAAACTTCCATTAACTCCAGTCAGAGAATTTTTCAATGCTTGAACAAGGGAATTCATTTCTCTACTGAAGCTCCTTCTGGGAAATATAATTAATGCAGGAAGCCCCCATTCTGGGGAATATGTGTGGTACAAAAAGCCCTATACAGGATCAGTGGAGCTCACTCTGCTGACTATGTGTACCATCATTACAGAAGGCTCTGATCCAGGAGCGGGGTGGCTGGCATGAGTCACAGGCAGTTTCTGCACTAAAATGTAGCATATAATAACATCAGGGCTCTTGTATTTATAGTGGCCTTTAGGGCTGAACCACTCCCCAAGAATCCCTGAATAGGGCACCACAAGCTACATCCTTCTGTAACCTGTAAAGGAATTTGGCCCAGGAATGCATATTGTCACCCTTATCTACCCAAAAAAGAATGAAAGGCTGAGTGGATCATATCCTGTGTTTGATCCTTTGGTTCCAAAGAGTCAAGATATTTCAGTCCTGAATCTGATGCTAATAGGCTTTTTCCACTGTCTTACAAGTTCCAATAATGTAACAGCCTAAAGTGACATGGGTGCAAGATGTCATGCTATTGGTGACCATATTAAGCAAAAGAATAGAATAAAAGTTAAGTGGGAAGCAGCAAGACTTTAAATAATTGCTCATATAATTGTTCTTTGGCTACTGTTCCTCCGACAACATAAAGAGACTATATTCTTGCTTCATATTGAACAAAGTTTAAATATTTAAAATTTAAGTACTGTCAAGTTAGCATAGCATTAGCTATTGCACCAGTACTTTGTTTAATTATCGCCTTATATAGGAAAAATCCATGAAGACACTGAAAGCTGTCATTGACCTGTGATCTCCTGAAGCTGAATTGTTGAACTGTCACCTTCAGAGATATGTATTATCCATTTCCCTTTCATATAATATTTTCAACAGCCAGCACTCATTTTTTCCAACTGATGCAATAATTCTTAAGAATTCCCCCCCCCCCCCCCTCCCCAATCTCTGCTGTGCAAGTCACATTCTCATCATGGGCTGCACATAAATAAATCATTATTCCATTGGCTTTTGATGCTAGATTCCTGCATCCCATTTTTCACTGACTGAAAGCTATATATCTTTAATAGCAAGCAAAGTAATGTCAAACTGATGGTGGTTAGTCCTTTTGAAATTTTCAGACACAAGCTGTCAAATTGATATTCAGCAAGTCATTTTCTATACTATTGGTTTTGTCCAAGCTGTCATTCCTGTGTTGTCAGTTGTTCTTTCTATATTAAGATGTAGTAGGGAAACATAATTACTGGCTGGAAAATCTCTAGGGTTTACCCCACTACTCTAAGAAAGGATTTGATTATGAAACATAGTTTTTGTCATGAAAACAAATGGATTAAACATGAATTACTTTCACAGAAAGACTAGCACCTTCGAAAGAAATAAAAATTAATTAGGAATTTTAATTAATTGAAAGCATATACGGAAACACATTCTATCTATAATTGTATTCTACTTGCAAAAGATAAGTGGTCTCCTTATAAGGCCGGTCACTGTGAGTAACACCCTTTTTTGCAGGAAGGTGGGTGGCAACAGAGCTTTGACTTGACTTCTCCAACATGCTCAGTTCTATATTTATGCTGATACATTGAGGACTGGATGCTGAGACAGATATAAACCTGCCAGGGTTTGTTCCATCCCCAGAGTAACAGGAGACTAGGAGGAAAAATTATAATTCAAGAAATCACAATCTCTCTTCTGGCTTGCTCCAGAGGCAATGCAGTAATGCACTGCTCCTCATCCAAAACTGTTTATCTAGCCCAGAGTTTCTATAGCTAGAAAAAATGCCCTTAGACTAGTGCTATGTCTAGACTGCAGCGCTTTTCCGTGATACCAGAGGTATCCCAGAAAAGCAATACCGTGTCTAAGGAATGCGTCCGCTTTTCCAAAAAAAAATTTCGGAAAAGCAGATGCTCTTTTTTGCCATCCCTGTAAACCTCATTCTACAAGGCATAAGGGATGTGTCAAAAGAGCAGGTTTTTCCAAAATTTGGCACCATATAGACGTGTAGATGTGCCAAATTTCGGAAAAGCCTCTTTTGACAAAAAAGCAGAAAAAGATATGCACATTGCAGTTTGCAATGTGCATATCTTTTTCCAACTTACCTTTGTGGTCTTGATGTAGCCTAGATTACACAGCAAATGATAGATATGCTTTTATATTGACATTATATCAAAATATTTCGTTTAAGGATTTTATCTATTTTGTATTAGTGCCCAAATTTCCTTTTGTACATCTATTTATTATCAAGAGCATCTCTTTAGGTACTTGTACCTAGTAGATGGGGCACTGGGCTGGGACTCAAGAGATTTTAATTCATTTCCTACCTTTTCCACTGGCCCATGGGGTGATCTTGGGCAAGTCACTGACCTTCCTATACCTCAGTTTCCTCACCTGTAAAATAGGGACCACAATACTAACGTCTTTTTAAAATACTCTGAGGTTTAAAGAGAAAAAGTGCTACAGAACAGCCATGTGTTGTCATTATATAGCCTTCTTCACTGCTCATCATTTTATTGATGGGAGTATGATTTGCACCAGGCCATGGAGGAAGTCTGTGGTAGAACCAGGAATGGAACCAACATTTCTAGAGCTTAAGTCAGTGCCCTGTCATCCAGACCATTCTGCCTATGCCTGTGAGACCAGCTATATAAAATCTCATACTGGCCCAAAGGAGTTAAATGCAATATTGGATTCATATAGTCCTGCCCCTCTAGACTTGCCAAGCATGTTCCCTGTAGAGAAACAAGTTAAAAGGAACTGAGAAGCCCAGTCAAAGGGTGGTGAATTGGTTGAGCCTTAGAGGGGACCACAGAGTAGGTATGGCCCACAGTCAGTGTTTTATCCAATAACCACCCTATTTGAGAACCTGCAGGAACCTGCTTATTTAGACCTTTCTGCTTGGACAGTCAGGCTCATACCTCATACTGAAGGAGCACATAGGTAGGAAGTAGCACAGGGCAGTGGATTTAGAGCCTCTTCAGGGAGGACCCTCATGCTTTCAGGGATGTGATCGAGACTGAGGCCTCTTCACAACTTTAAGTATAAAGGCCCAAGCATGGGTGGAGACCAAAAATGTCCTGGCTTAGGGTCAAGAAACAGGCACTCTATTACCCTGATAGAAAGAGAAGAGGCTAGTGATGAGAGGAACTAACTGCTAGGCTGTCTGGCTCTTTGAACACTTTGCACATAAGAAATTTTAAATTCAAGGGAACAATATTTGTTGTTTTAAAAATTCTAGTTTCCTATTTAATGAAGGAATGACACTAAATAGTAATATTTAGAGTAACTAAATATTATTTTTGCTTCACATTTCGGTATCGATTAATATATCTTTTAAGCTATAGATATAAGCTCTATCACAAATTCCAAGTTAGAAATTCCAATCAAAGCAATATATAACTAGTTTCATGACAAAAAATATCCTGTAACTATACTGGTCACATACTGTCATATATACCCTGGTGTGCCAAAAAGGGCAGCCCACGTATCATGACTTAATAAACCAGTACATATGGCTAAAGAGTTGTTCTATGGCAGTTTTCATATGGTATTCATTAGGAACACAAAAGAAGTGCCTCCAGCAGTTTTTCCTTAGAAGCAGACAATGCAGCCTTTGTCTTTTGAATCTGTGTTGGAGAGAGTCACAGACTGGAGTGTAACATCTAAGTTCCCTCTGAATTAATGCCATCCAAGAGTTACATAGATGAAATATGTTTTGATTGACAGGAATGTTAAATAGTTGCAAGTAATGCTTTATTAAGTTACTTTCTTAGATAAAAATGACTATTTCAAATGCATAGCTGATCTGCTTAGGGCTATCAGAGTAAGAAATATAGCAATAAATTATCGTATACAAATTAAGCTTTGATACAAAAAAAGATCTTAGAGAACCAGAAAAAATCACTCAAATACCAATAATCTCAATATGTTACTGATGAGTCTAGTGACTTCATTTTTTGTAGTAATTTATGCTAGGTGACATGCTATTATAAGTTCTCAGTTCAAGGCCAGACCAACGTTTCTATTGACCCGTGTCTGGCTTGGGTGGATGATTGGCTTAAAAAAGATGCTCACATGGTGTAAATCAGTAATGATTGGACTGAGGCTCGCAAACCATAAATGGCCCTTTAATGTGTCCCCTGCTGCTCTTTGCAGCACCGTGTAATTTAATTATTAACCAATTGGGATGCTTTTGTTATATTATTAACCAATTGTATACTCATGTTGATCATTGAGGACTGAATATCAATGAGGTAAATCAATGCAACTTCACTGAATTAAATCAATTGCTATCAGATGAGGATAAGACCCTCCTCAGCTTGGTTTCCACACACACACTGTTAAGTGGTGAATCTTAATCATGAAACACCACTCTTAAAGGATCTTTGTCAGAGTAGTTTGGCAAAGTGTTTTTGTTGTGTGAACAGGAATCCCTCGCCCTACTATCCTAACCAGTAAAATCAAGCTCTCTCCTGCAAACACTTACAATGTTTTTTCTCTCTGTGTTGAAGGTACTCTTCTATATGCCTGACCCCTAAAGGCCTGGGGTTTTCACAGAGATCTTAAATACTGCCTAAAGGGAAAAGAAAGGTAGACAAAGAAAATGAAGAAAGGAGGAACCAGGATACAGAACAGTACTGCAAAATGGCATGGTCAGTGGCTGGAACATGCAGGCAAACTGAGTCTAGTCCTAATTTTGCCACTGATTTGCTGTGTGACCTTGATCAAGTCATTTTAACTCTGTTTCCTTTCTTACACTTTATGGCTACATTTACACTGGCAGCTTCTTGCGCAAGAACTCTTTTGCGGAAGAGTTCTTGTGCAAAAACTCTTCCAGAAGAGAGCATCCACACTGGCATGTGCTTTTGCACAAGAGATGTGCTTTTGTGCAAGAGCATCCTTGCCAGTGTAGATGCTCTCTTGCGCAAGAAAGCTCTGATGGCCATTTTAACCATAGGGCTTTCTTGGGCAAGATATTCATGTTGCCTGTCTACACTGGTTTCTTGCGCAAGAACAGTTGTGCAAAAGGGTTTATTCCTGAGTGAGGGCATCAGAGTTCTGGGGCAAGAAGCCCTGATTTCATACATTAGAACGTCAATTTACTTGCGCAAGAACATGCAGCCAGTGTAGACAGGCAGCAAGTTTTTGCACAACAGCAGTTGCTGTTGCACAAGATCGCACCAGTATGTCTATATGTCTTGTCTATATGTCAGTATGTCTATATATCGCGCCTATATGTCTTGTCTACTTAGACTGTAAGCTCTTTGGGTGCCTAGCAGAATGAAGCCCCCAGATGAGAGTAAGGCACCTAGTCCCGTGTTTCCCAACCTTTTCAGATTGCTATACCTCTTTCAGGAGTCTGATTTTATCTTGTGTACTCCAAGTTTCATCTCATTTAAAAACTACTTGCTTACAAAATCAAGCATAAAAATACAGAAGTGTCACCACACATTATTACTGCAAAACTGTTTACTTTCTCATTTTGTCTGTATGAAATGCTAGTTTATACTTACTTTGCTAGTGGTTTTTAATATAACCTGTTGTAAAACTAGGCAGACATTTCCGCTACGTCTACACTACGAGCCTCTTCCACGAGAAGAAATGCAAATGGAACACTCATTTGCATATGTCGCACTCTCATGTGCATTTCCTCCTCAGATTCCTTTTGCGTAAGAGGTTTTTGTGCAAAAAAGCACTGTGTAGATGGCTCCTTTTTGCACAAACCCCCCCTTTTGTGCAAGAGCCATTCTTCCTCATTGAGAGAACTCATTGAGGAAGAATGGCTCTTGTGCAAAAGGGGGGATTTGCACAAAAAGGAACCATCTACATAGCACTTTTTTGCGCAAAAACCTCTTGCACAAAAGGGATCCTAGGAAGAAATGCAAATGAGCGCTCCATTTGTATTTCCTCTTGAGGAAGAGTCTCTTGGTGTAAACGTAGTGCTAGATGAGTTGATGCACCCTCTGGAAGATCTGAGAATCCCCAGGGATACATACAGGTTCTCCTATTTGAAATCCATTGGTGTAAGTAGAATACAAATAATAAAATATATGTAGGAGGAAAGGCAGGGACTGACCGGCAATAATTTGAGAAAATCTTGGTAAGTTAGACACAGCTATGACTGATTTTACTGGGAATAGTGCCCATGCCAATATGCAATAATTACTCAGAATCTCCCAGAATTCAGTTCTAGAAGCATCGTTAAGCAAAGTGATTCTATGAATTGTAGAATTGTAGGGCTGAAAGGAACCGTGAGAAGTCATCTAATTTAGCACTGAACATTGAGGCAGGATTATGTGTACCTAGACTATCCTGGTAGATGTTTATTTAACCTATTCCCAGTGGTGGATTTACCATTATGTAAATTGTTCCCTGGCACTAGGCCTAAACTTAGAAGGGCCCTATTTCTCTACCTTCCTCCACATGGTGCTTGTGTAGAGACTGCAGGGTATGATGGGGGTGCCCATGGTACTCTGGGAGCTGTAGTGCCTTGGCCAGTTCCTTGCATAGAAAGCTGGAGCAGGTAAGAGGCTACATTTCTCAGCATTCCTTTGGCAATAGGAAAGGGGGGGAAGGGAGGAAGACATAGCAGCTTTCTAGCCTGAGAATAGAGAGGTGGCTGCTGGAAGAGGTGGTGTTGTGAGTGGGGAACATGTGTGCACAGCGAATAGAATGCTTTGGCCTAAATCTCACGTTCAAGAGCCTTTACCAGACTGTGTTAGGAATCCTAGTGGCCTTGTTTTGCTGCCCCAGAGAAGGAATTGAGTAGACTGAGTGGACAGTGCACCTGTGACTGAAGCATAGCAAAGGAAGTATGTGGACCCCACCAGGAGAGGTTAATATGAGAAGTAAGAGAGGGAAGGCTCTACTAGAGGGTCTGGTCAGCTTTAGGTACAATACCACGCATACAGGAGGATTTGACTCTATTTTTAAAGCCATGTAAGCAGATTTATCTGATACTGGGAAAGGGCCAATAACAACCACATTATAGGGGCCCACAAATATGTTTGGCACTAGGTCCACAAAATGTTAATCCAGCCCTGCTTATTCCTAAAAGCTACTACAACCTCCATTGGTAATTTGTTTTAGTACTGAAGTATGCGTATAGTTAGAAAGATTTTCCTACTATCTAACCTAAATCTTTCTTGCTCCAAAAAAATCTGATTTCTTTTTCTCCTGTCCTTGAGAGACATGGAAAATAATTGATCACTGTCCTTTTCATAACTGCCTTTTACATATCTGAAGTGCCTTCTGCAGTTTCCTCTCCTGTAGATTAAATGGAGGTTAAATGCTCAATTTTTAACCTTTTTTTATCATGGGTCAAGTTTGCAAAAACTTTTATCATTTTTTTCCTTTCCTGTATTTGTCCACATCTTTCTTAATGTGTGTAGCCAAAAACTGGACACAAGATTCCAGCAGAGACCTCAAGAGTTCTAAATAGAGCAGAACAGTTACCGCCTGTGTCTTGCCTAACTTCTGATATCACTCCCCACAGTGATAGTTTTCTTGTGTGTGCAACTTCATTATATTGTTGTCTCATATCACAAGCCCTGCCCCCCCTCCCACACACACATATTGTTAACTGGTGAATTTTAATCATGCAATACTCCTCTGTCTGAAGATCTGTGTCACAGTAGTCAGGAAAACTATATTATTATGCAAATGGTATTCCTCACCCTGCTATCATAACCAGTAAAATCAAGCTGGTTTTCCTGCAAACTCTCTACAATGTATGCACAGACCTATTCCTTCTTTAAGGGCAGTGCTTTGTACTTGTCTTTATTTAATTTTATTTTAAACTAGTTCTCTAATTTATCAAGAAAATTTTGAACTATAATCTTGTCCCCTAAAATGCTTAAAATGTCCTCTCCCTGATATTGTCATCTAAAAGTTTTACAAGCATACTTGCCACCCCATCATCTGATAGTTAATGAAAATATTACATAGTTATGGATCCACACCAGATCCCTGTGGGATCTCACTTGAATGTCCTACTAAATTTGGATGGAAAGCACCATGCCACAATCATATATAGAACTGACTAAAAATGTGTGTGTTCATAAAAAAATTCACTGTTAAATTCTCTGAACATTTTTCAAATTTTTCATTTTTAATTAATTTTTTAATTTTTTTGTGGAAGTGTAAATAAATATCTTTCTTTAAAAGACTTTAAAAAATGCTAATATTTTCCATATCATTTCTCTCAGACACTCACAAAAATTAGTTTTTCAGGATTTTTTTTGACAATTTTAACCCAACTTTAGTTGTACTGACACAAAAGGTCTTGTATGGATACATACATATACGTTATGTGCCTTATGAACAGTGAATTCACTGTGCCCCAGCTGGCTGCAAAATGACAAACCTAACTATAGTATCGGCCACATAGTACTGAGTTAAGATTCAGCTAAAAGCCAAAAGCTACCACATATCCCTCAAGGCACTATACAGTGCCATACTTCCTGCTGATTTTTTTATAATATCACCAACAGACAGGACCAAGCTGCAAAATGGAGACAGAAAATACAGCCGGGCTCAATTACTGCAGCATCTGTACTGTGCTAAATTGATAAAGCTATTTCTTATTTTTAATTATAGAGATAGAAACCTATATCCATGGTCACCCCTGAAATTTTCAACAGACTTACAGAGCTCTGAATAGTAAACTAGCTTTGTTTCTTTGTGCCTTTTTTTTGTTTTAATTTATGGGGCACTGAGCAACTACCATCATAATATCCAAACATCCATTAGACAAAAAATTAAATATCCTAAGTTAGTGCTTCAGAACAAATTAGTTCACTAGATTATTGTTACAGATCAACATGTTTTTTTCAAAGAAAAAGCTGACCTTCATCTGAATATTTGTCAATCAGCAGAACACTATGATCCTGTAAAGATAGTGTGTTCCATTGGCATAGTCTCTGAGAGTATGTCTACACTACAAAGTTAATTTGAACTAACGGACGTTAGTTCGAATTAACTTTGATAGGCGCTACACTAGCGTTCCGCTAGTTCGAACTTAATTCGAACTAGCGGAGCGCTTAGTTCGAACTAGGTAAACCTCATTCCACGAGGACTAAGCCTAGTTCGAACTTACTAGTTCAAATTAAGGGGTGTGTAGCCCCTTAATTTGAACTAGTGGGAGGCTAGCCCTCCCCAGCTTTTCCTGGTGGCCACTCTGGCCAACACCAGGGAAACTCTATTGCACCCCTTCCGGCCCCGGACCCCTTAAAGGGGCACGGGCTGGCTACGATGCCCGTGCCAGGTGCAAGCCTGCCAGCACCCAGCTAGCAGACCCTGCACCTGGCACGGCTAGAGCCAGACACCCGAAGCCCCCCAGCCCTCCCGCTGTTCCCGGGACCAGGCTGGCGGCTCCCGGGAGCTTGCCCGGGACCGTGAGAGGCGGGCACCCAATGGTCTAGTGCAGACATCGTGGACCTCATCCACGACCTCCGCACTAGGCACAGGAAAGTGGCTGTCTAGGGCAGGAGAGCTGCCAGCCTGGCCACCCAGGAGCAGGTGTGCATGAAAATCAAGGTGGTCCACTGAGACCCCCGACCCTGAGCTTACAATGGCCGTACTGGGTCAGACCAAAGGTCCATCTAGCCCAGTAGCCTGTCTGCCGACAGCGGCCAACCCTAGGGACCCTGGAGGGGATGGACCGAAGACAGTGACCAAGCCATTTGTTTCGTGCCATCCCTCTCCAGCCTTCCACAAACTTTGGGCAGGGACACCACTCCTACCCCCTGGCTAATACCACTCCATGGACCCAACCTCCATGACTTGATCTCACTTCTCTTTAAACTCTGTTCCAGTTCTAGCCTTCACAGCCTCCTGCAGCAAGGAGTTCCACAGGTTGACTCTTTGCTTTGTGAAGAACAACTTTCTGTTACTAGTTTGAAGCCTGCTACCCATTCCTTTCCTTTGGTGTCCTCTAGTCCTTCTATTATGGGAACTAATGAAGAACTTTTCTGTATGCACCCTCTCCACCCCACTCATGCTTTTAGAGACCTCTATCCTATCCCCCCTCAGTCTCCTCTTTTCTAAACTGAAAAGTCCCAGTCTCTTTAGCCTCTCTTCATATGGGACCTCTTCCAAACCTCCGATCATTTTAGTTGCCCTCCCCTCTCCTACCCTCTCTCTTCCCCTCTCCCACCTCCTTTTCCCAGTCTCCCCGAGTTTTGTTCAATAAATAGAGATTCTATTTTTGACCACACGTTTTCTTTATTTTGTACATCAGGAAGGGGGGCTAGGGAAGGGTAAGTGGAAGGAGGTGAGGGAGGAATGGGGTACGAGCCCCTGATGGGGAGGACTGGGCTGGCTCTGCGGGCTTCTGGGGGTGGAAGCTCTCCTGCAGCCCCCCCAATTGCCCCCTCTCCCCAGATGGCAGCCTGCGGCAAGTGCAGCCGGTCTGATGGCCGAGTGCTGTGATGTGCCCAGTGTGGGCACTCAGGGCACTCCAAGACAGGACTGCTTTGCAAGCGGGGCACCCCTGAGAACTGTCTGTCCAGGGTGGGGGTCGGGTCCCTTTAAGCACAGCCCTCCGCTAGCCTGAGGCAGCAGCTCCACGCTCTAAATCCTCATCTGATGCCCTGCCGGCACTGCTTCCGGCCATCCTTAACCCCGGTTCAGGGTCCACTTAATGTGGACATGCTAGTTCGAATTAGCAAAATGCTAATTCGAACTAGTTTTTTAGTCTGGATCCGTTAGTTCGAATTAGCTTAGTTCGAATTAACTAATTCGAACTAAGTTAGTTCGAATTAGCGCTGTAGTGTAGACATACCCTAAATGATTGCATAAAGAGCCCAGTTTTCAAGTGTTGGCACCTAAAATCAGGCACCTACGTCTATATTTAGCTACCTAGGGCATGTCTACACTGCAGTGGTATTTTGAAACGTTATTTTGAAATTACAAGCTGAGCATCATAGCAAGCCTGTTATTTTGAAATAATTTTGAAATAACAGGCTTCTCATTCCGAAATCTGTAACCCTCATTTCACAAGGAATAATGCCTATTTCGAAATTGCTATTTTGAAATAGGGTGTGTGTAGACAGCACAGCTGTGCTTATTTCAAAGTAAGTAGCCTCCAGAGGTTCTCACAGCTGCCCTGGTGGCCACTCTGTCCACGCTCATCAGTTCCCCTTCTCCTGAAGCCCTTAAAACTGCAGCCACAGGGGAAAGGGCTCATGGCACAAGGAAAGCCCGGTTAGCTCTGTGACACACTAGCTTCACAGGTTTCGCTGATGCTGTAAGTGACCACCGTGCTCCCACCGAGTCCTTCATGGCTGCCAACGAGCTGGCATCCAGCTCCCAAGCTCCAGCCCAGGGGCAAAAGTAGAGGGCCCCTTTCTGGTCTAGTATAGAGATCCTGGATCTCATTGAGATCTGGGGACAGGAGGCAAACCTCCAGGATCTCCTCACCAGATGGAGGAATGAGGACATTTATGGCCAGATGACTGATAGCCCGGGCCAGAAGGGGCATAGCCACATCCAGAAGCAGGTGCAGGTGAAGGTCAAGGGGCAGGCCTACATGAAGGCCAGGGAGTGCAGCTCCCACTCAGGGGTGGCACCCCAAACCTGCCCCTCTTTCAACCACTGCATCTGAGGTGGGGGCAGTCCTCCCATGCTTCGTTGTGGACTCTGGGCTGGAGACACCTGTCATCAACCTCCCGGAGGGTGTGGCTGTAGATGAGGAGGGAGAGGAGAGAGTTGAGGAGACCAGCCTGGACATGATGCCTGCCAACCATGAGGTCATACTATCCCTGGAGCTGGTATCTTCCTCCAAGGATGTCACCTAGGGATTGGACGAAGCCGGAGAAGGCTCATCAGGAGCATTTCATTACTTTCCCTAAGCACACATGGGAGTGGGCGGCGCGAAGCTGCGCTCCTTGTCTGGCCTTCTCAGCCTGGGGATCACACAATGGCCTATGCACATGGGTGCACACGGAGCTGGAAGTGGCTGCTGTCCTGATGCCCTGCCCGAACTGCTTCCAGGGGTACATCTACACTGCTTTTTTAAATAACGAGCGCTATTCCAAAATAACTTAGTCCGTGTCTACACAGCAGGCATTTATTTCAAAGTAGTGTCAAAATACTGTCAAGCTAGAGGACTTCTTACTCCAACTCCTGTATCCCTCATTGTACAAAGAGTAAGGGAAGTTGGAGGAAGAGTGCTGTATTTCAAAATAAGTGCTGCATAGACACTCTCTATTTTGAAATAAGCTATTTGAAAATAAGATACGCAAATGATGTAGCTCAATTTACGTAGCTTACTTTGAGTTAAGTCCTGCAGTGTAGACACACCCCAGGAGACCTTAAATGTGATTCAGGCTCCAATCAATGTGGGCACTCTATTTCAAATTAGCACTGAGCTATTTCAATGCGCTATTTTGAAATAAGCCATTTTGGAGTTTTTATTCCAAAATAGCTTATTTTGAAATAAGTGCATAGTGTAGATGTATATCCCTATTGTGAAATCGTGGTCCTATGAATGGGCCACTGGGTGCCATGGATTTCACCCCCTAAATATGCCTTTTAGGAACAATAGGGTTGATTCAGGCTTTTAAAAGTGGCTGGAATGGGTGTCAAGGTGCCAAGTTTAAAAATGGATCCCATATTGCATATCCCTGATAAATATGAATGTACTGCTCTATTCCTTATTTTTGATCTATGATTGACTATTGTTATAAAAAATTAATGTTATGTCTGTATTTAATAAAGTCTTTCAAGACAGGGATTATTGTGTGTGTGTGTGTGTGTATATATATGTATATATACTATATTTCTGAATAATGTTACATACTATATTTCTGAATAATGTTCTATTTTTTACTATTGCAAAGTAGGCACATTAGATTCTACTTTTTTTCATTTATGATAAAATATTCTCTCTCTTCACATCATAATCCAAGTAAGGAGAGGTTCTTGTAGGTATTGAAGACTCCTCCATTCAGGTATTCGCTATATATTCTTTTGAATTTTAAGTAGTCTTCAACTTTACAATGAGAAATGTATTCTGCCCTGCCTCGTATCAATATATTTAGCAAAATGATTATTCAGGGGAGCACAAAAGCAAAGAAATGTTGAGTTCACACAATCCTAACACACTTAGGCTACATCTATCCTGTGGAGCTATTTCGGGATACCTCCAATATCCTGAAATAGCTATTCTATATCTTAAAAGCAAGCCCATTGTATCAAAATATAACAGGCTCGCTATTCCTGCATCCCTATAAACCTCATTGCATGAGGGTTAAGGGACGTTTCAGAATAGCACTTTATTTCAAAATTACCTTGAAGTAAGCTATGCAATTTGTGTAGAACACATCCACCCACCAATCACACCTACATTTGTGAATGCAAAGTAATTATGTTACATGTGTTCCAGTTTATGAAAGTTAATCCTTGTCTATCAGGCCCAGTTGAAAACAAATGCAGCTCTGAATTTAGGATTATAACATTTTCAATTGTGCGTTTAATGGGGCTGATTAAATTTGCATATTAAGGAGTAGCTTCAAGCTCACTACCTTTACTGCTGTGCTGTAGAAGAGAATCCTGCGCTGTTGGATAATGATTTTCAGGTATGGAACATCACATTAGGCATTATATGCTGGATGAAATCCTGACCCATTCAAGTCAGTGGGAGTTTTGACTGCGGCCAGGATTTTATCCATGGGCTATCCTGCCTAGGACTAACTACTTTACCAAGAATGCCAAAAGGAGCAAAGAATGCACATGGCATGGGTGATTAAAGTCATTGTTATAAGTGAATGTTTGTAGTCCAATTTATATTCCCTCTTAATCTTTGGGTCTGATGTGACTCCAATGGATACCATCAATTTCCTTGGATATAGCCAAGTTTCCCATAGTCCTATAAAGTTGTTTACAGCCACCAGTCCTGGGTCTCAGTGTTCTGTGCTGTTATGTAGCTCTAATTTACATCTAAATGTCTTTTAAGAGCCCAGTAAACAATGGAAGTGTTGGTAAAGCTGTTAGGCTATATTGACCTTCTGTGGTTTAAATTATCTGGTTCAGCACCAGTCAGGTCCCAAGGATACCAGACTAAAGAGGTTCAACCTGTATATGCAGTACTATTAGAGCTGGTTAAAATGAAACAAAAGGAAAACAATTTCACAGAAATGTACAAAGGTACTTTTTCTCATCTTCTGAAAGGTCTTCCACAATATGTTTTAAACAAACATTTCATTTTCTCAAAACCCCATTGTTAGTAAGAAGACACAATTTCAAGTAAAGTAAAACATCAACGACAATTTTGAGTTTCAATAAAACTTATCATGAAGATCCCATGAAAAACTGAATTTTAACCAGTGGCAGATTTAGAGTTAATGGGGCCCTGAGCTCAGCTTCCTTTTTGGGGGCCCCTCTGAGGACTCAGCCCCCCCCCCCCCCCCAAAAAAAAAGAACATTTTTTTCTGCCCCTCCCATTTTTTATTCTTTTTTTATTTATCTTCCTTCTAGATTATAAGAAATACAAAGTAAATTAAAATGTGAGATGCCTTGATTGTTTTTGTAGTCTCAACTTTTTTTCCCACATACCGCTTGAAAATTGCTGAGGGTCTCGGTGGACCACTTAATGATCTTTCCAAATATTGTTTGTACCATTAGATAACTATTGTAAAGTGCTTTGGATAAGGGTACTTTTTAAAAAAGCATGGTTGTGGAGGACAGCATCAGGCACCTCAGTGGCCCTGCACTGGCTGGCCCAGAGATGTGGGCAGAGACCTTCATGCTTAAAGATGAGGGGGCACAGTTCCATTGGCCACCTGAGCGCTGTGGGCTCTCCCCCTCGCCTGCAAGTGGCCACCATTCATCAGGTGGTGGCCAGCAACACGAACACGGGCTGGAAGGCTTCAGACGAGCACTGGGTAGCTGCACAGCTGGCAGCCGGAGAGAAGTGGTGCTTTCTGGCTTCAAAGTGCCATTTTTCTCTGGCCGGCTGTGAGGGTGTCCCGTGCTCCTTTGAAGCCTTCCAGCCTGTGTTTCGTGCTGCTTGCTGCTTCCTGCCAACTCTCCTGAGGCTGCAGCATGCAGATGGGCCTCTCTGCTCTTCTGCCTCCCCTGACCGCTCAACAGAGGGACTGTCCCCCTGCTACAAAGTGACCGCCCCCTGCACATGAGGAGTTGCCAGACCCGGTGCTGGACTGCCCAGCTCTGAGGGCCCCATGTCATTGGGGGAGCGGGCACATGACAGAGCACTGCATGTTTCATTGTAAATCTACCTCTGATTTTGACAAGTGATATTTTTTGAAAAGTTTCATTTTTTAAAGAAAGATCACTTTTCAACACAATTTTCTGTTGCGAAAAAGTTCAGCCCATTCTCATTGCTATTTATTATGTATAGTGAAGAGCCTGAGGTTTCCAACTCTTTGCACGTTGGCTAAAGATCTGATGTCTTTGTTACTGAGCTTTCCTTCTGCTAATGAGGACCACCATTTGAATTTGTGACCTAGACATTGAAAAGTCCAAATCTCCCCAGTCCCCTGAGCTACCTAGAGTTAAACATGATTTCCTTTGAAATAGTTATTTTTATTCCAGAAGCCAGTGGACCTAATTGCTTGATTGAAAAATAACTTGAAGGCACGTTCAATCCAACCATTTTCTGACTGAATTTTGTATGCACAAGAAGTTCTGGAACTAGGAAACTTTCCTTTTATTTACAATGTGCCTTCAGTTAAAAGTAGCAGCTGCAGATACATTGTGTCCTGATAAGAAGCACTGGGGATAAATCCTGAACAAGGGCACCATTTCTCTAAGGTAGGGGGAGCAGCAGCCTGGTGCCCCAGGACATGGCTTGCTTTTCATCCTGTTCCCCGGACACTAAAGGAGTGTGGGCAAAGTGCTTGCATTCCGTGCATACCTCTCACACCTGGGTGGTGAAGGATATTATGCAATTGATATAAGGAGGTATAAACCATTTTCACATAGATCTGGAGAAAGAACCTGTGCAGCACTAACTGGGCAGCAGCAGCTCTTGTCTTTAAGGGCTGGGCCTGGCTCCCACTTTGGGCACTGCAACATGGCATAGGAAGCAGAGTGTGGGCAAGGCCATGCCTGGCAATTTAGGAAGGCAATGCCTTCCCCTGCCTCTTATATCCACTGCCCATGGAAGTCAGTGGGAGTTTTGCCACTGAATTCAATGAGAGTGGTATGTGACATGAGAAGCTTGATCCTACCCCATTAATTTGAGGTTTTTCACTAGACTCAGAGGAAGCAGAATCAAACCCTAGGCTAACAGCTTAGTCAGAATTGTGAAGTCTGCAGGCTTCCTGACACTGGGATATACAGGCAGTCCCTGGGCTACGTACAAGATAGGGACTGTAGGTTTATTCTTAAGTTGAATCTGTATGTAAATCAGAACTGGCATCAGCCGCTGCTGAAACTGATCAGTTTCAACCGCGGCTGAATCTGGATGCCAGTTCTGACTTACATACAGATTCAATTTCAGAAACCCAGGCATCCCCAAGTCAGCTGCTGCTGAAACTGATCAGTGGCTGATTCCAGGAAGCCTGGGGCAGAGTAACTCTGCCTCGGGCTTCCTGTAGTCAGCGCTGGTCAGTTTCAGCAGCGGCTGACTTGGGGACACCTGGGGCAGAGCAGCTGGGGTGCTGCTGGGTTGCTCCAGTAGTGCGGCTCCTTGGCACTACTAGAGCAACCCAGCAGCACCCCAGCTGCTCTGCCCCAGGCGTCCTGATTCAGCCGCTGCTGAAACTGACCAGCAGCGGCTGAATCAGGACGCCTGGGGCAGAGCAGCTGGGGTGCTGCTGGGTTGGTCCGGAGCAGCGCTGCGGGACCAACCCGGCAGCCCCCAGCTGCTCTACCCCAGGGGTAGGCAAGAAAAGCCTGGTCTTCTGGGGGGGGGCACTAGCTGCACCCCCCCCCCCCAGCAGACCAGGGAGACGGGGGTAGCCGGACCGCCCAAATCCTCCATGGCTTTGCTCTTTCTCCCAGGTCTACTGACCTGGGAGACGCGGAGCAAAGCCACAGAGCACGCGGGCAGCGGGACAGCCCGGGCACGCTTGAGCTGTCCCCCTGCGGGCGTGCTCTGCGGCTTTGCTCCCCATCTCCCTGGTCTGCAGGGAGACGGGGAGCAAAGCTTTGGAGCACGCCCGCAGCGGGACAGCCCAGGCGCGCCGCGGCTGTCCCACTGCGAGCGTGCTCCGAGGCTTTGCTCCCCATCTCCCTGGTCTGCTGGTCGGGAGACCAGGGAGACGGGGAGCAGCTTTTCTCGCCCCAGAGGACAGGGGCGGTGGACCGCAGCGCATCTGGGCATCCCGCCGCTCCTGTCCTCCAGGGTGAGAAAAGCCCTGTTCATAACTGCGGATCCGACATAAGTCGGATCCGCGTAAGTCGGGGACTGCCTGTATTTTAAAAGTTTAGAGTGATGGATCCCCATAATTGGAATATATTCTATCGCTCCTGGGATTCTATTTTTTTTAAATATATGCTAGAAGAAAAAGATTAAGAAGGTCCCATCTGGCCTTTTCATGTTTTGAGGCAGTGTTTAGAATTCTGACAACGAATAGGACACCTGTATGCTGTTCAGTAAATGGAAGAACATCAGATCATAATCATACCTCACACGATTTGGAGTTTTTTGCACTGTTTTTTAATTGATTGCAAATCTGAGGCATGAACTAACATTTTGATTCTATATCGACTGCCCTACATTGCTCTCTTTTTCTAAGATCTAGCGCACTGAGTGTCACTCCTGATGTCTTGCCAACTTTATTTTCAGATAGGTTACATCTACACTGCACCTCTCTTGTGCAAAAGCCTATGCAAATGAAGCATGAATTAGCATATCGCCACACTTCATTTGCATAATTAATTAAGGGCCGTTTTTGTGCTAGAGGTTTTTGCGCAAAAAGGAGCTGTATAGATGGCTCCTTTTTTGCGCAAAACCCCCCTCTTGCACAAGAGCTGTTCTTCCTGAAAAAATTAGGACAGAGGCAAAAAGCCTCTTGCACAAAAATGGCCCCTAATTAATTATGCAAATGAAGTGTAGCAATATGCTAATCCATACTTCACTTGCATAGGCTTTGCGCAAGAGAGGTACAATGTAGATGTAGCCCTAGTTTAACTAAAAGATGTTATCTATAAATGCTTGTCTTTTAATTTTACAAACACTGAACTGGAATTGATTGAAAAATAAGAGATTTTTAATGATAAAATTAAAGTAGAAATAATGTTTATATTTGCAATAGGAATGATTTTTGGTTTATTTGAGCAGTTGGAGAAAATAAAAAACAAAGTTATTTTAATTCCTTTCACTCTTCTCACTCCATCGCTCCTTATGGAAAAGGGTGAAAAGAACAAAAAGAGGGCTGTCAAAAATCATTCTGAATAAGTGGAAAATTTTAATGAAAATTTGTTTTTTGAAACAAGGCCATTTTCCAATGAAAACCATTTTTGTTCAAGCAATTTCGACCATCCTAGCCTGAACTGCCAAAGTATTAGACTTCCTTGGTTTGCAGTTTCCCTCAAAAAGGGAGCCATTCATCAGTAAATAACTTTCACTGGTAACTGTCACAAGTGAGAACAGTCAAATCACACATGTAGGTTTGTTACCTGCTACATTAATTCTAATTATCCCTCCCCAAAACCTGTGGCCTCTGAGAACTGCCTGCTTTGGAACAACATTGAGTGGCATCTGGACTATTTCAGTTGCTTTTTTGCACTTGGATTTAAAAAAACTGAATTCTATAAAAATGAATGTCCCAGTTCTATAACCCTTTTGGCAATTAATTCAGTGTGACTACTTGTATGAGGGTTGCAGAGCAGGGGTCATATATCATATAGAAATGAAGGTTACATAAACATGACTAGAATAAACTTGATTACAAAGAAGTAAATAGTTTGCCAATGAGAGAGAATATCTGTTTTAAAACAATTCTCCCTTCCCCTAATTCTGACACCAATGGCCATAAAATTTCCCATTGAGGATATCTTTTTATCGAGGAAGGGAGGAGGCTGTAGAAAAGCCTTTATGGGTCTCCTTCACTTCCTCTGTTCCACATAGTGCTCTGCAACAGCTGTGTCTGTAGCATTTTGAAGGGGTAGATTGTGATAGAGCATGGGAGAAGCTGAGCTGTGGCCAGTAGTTCCAGGAGTATATAGACTGGCCTATGGTTGGAAGGTGGTCATACAGCAAGGGTTACCAGATGATTTCAAAAAAATACCAGACACACTTGATATCAGATCGGAGGGACGGCCACGAGGAGAACAGCGGTGGCTAGGAGGAGGTCGGGGGGAACGGGGTTGGCTGGGGGAGATGGGAAAGGGGAACCGGCCAGCGGGAAGCAGGGCTGGCCGGGAGAGATCGGAGGGAGGGAACTGGCAAGCGGTTAGCAGGGCTGGCTGGGAGGGAGTCAGGAGGAGCAGGGCTAGCTGGGAAGGGAGTGCGGGAGGGAACCGGCCAGCGGGGACTGGAGCTGGCCTGGACGCATGCAGATTCCAGGGTGCTGCCTGTCCCATACACGGTTCTGGTGGGGCGCCCAGGCGAGTCCGGCTCCAGGGATTCCATCATGCCCTGGCCCCGCCCCCTCCTCTCTACTGTATAGTTGCGTACTACCTGGCTGGTAGACACACTCATGCAGTGTGAGTGTGCCTACCAGCCAGGCAGTTCGCAACTACGTACTGATACTCATGATCAGGCCTGCACAACTCGGAAAGTGGCAAGGGCCGTATTACTCCAAAGAAAACAGCTGCGGGCTGCAAGCAGGGTTGCCAGATGCTCCCCCAAAAAATACCGAATGCACAGGCTAAAAATTTTTGTTGAGCAAAAAAAAAAAAAAAAAAAAAACCAACCCCAGCACTGCCCGGCTTCAACACACAACCACAGGAGGCACCACCAGGCTTCCGTTTAGTGCCCAGGCAGAAATTCAGAAAATACCGGACATTGCACATGTCCGATATTTTCTGAATTTTTCTACCGGGCAGAGAGTGCAAATACCAGACTGGCCAGTAGAAAACCGGACACTTGGCAACTCTGGCCGCAAGGGTAGGTTGGGGGAGGGGTGATACTTT
Organism: Pelodiscus sinensis; assembly: GCF_052426305.1. Classification (NCBI taxonomy): domain Eukaryota; kingdom Metazoa; phylum Chordata; order Testudines; family Trionychidae; genus Pelodiscus; species Pelodiscus sinensis. The sequence continues at coordinate 95,142,419 of NC_143053.1, forward strand.
ATTAAGAATTTTTCAATTAAATTAGGCCTGCACAACATACGCCTCCGAATGCCCTTACCCTCTCCTCTCCCAGCATCACCCTGTCTCCCCTCCCACTGACACCTGCCCTCCTGCCCTTTTCCTCATTGTCTCCACTTGGCCCTCTGGCATTTGTCTCTCTTGCACCCTGTCCCTTGGTGCCTTCCCCTTTCTCCTGACCTGCCCCCCTCCCCTCAGCACAAGCCCCTTCCCCTCCCCTACCTGGCTTCTGCCTTCCAGTTTGCGGGGCTGCCGGAGCCTTTTTTTAATCCAGTGGTCGCTGGCTGTGATGTCATGACACCACGTCACGCCAGCGTCCTGGCGTCTGCCGGCGTCCCGCCCTCTGGCTCGCGCCCCATCTCCTCACGGGCCACACAGTGAGCTCCTGCGGGCTGCATGTTGTGCAGGCCTGTTCATGATAATAATAAAACTTATTTTGTTTTCTCAATTTGTTTCCCGGACAGAAAGCTCAAATACCGGACTGTTCAGTTCAAAACCAGACACTTTGCAACCCTACATTCAGTGGATCTGAAAGCTAGGCTTTAATTTAGCAGCTATTCTGATGACTCTGTGTGTGTCTTAAAAGGGAAAGAGAATTCTATACTATTCTCTTGACATCTCTTTGCAAATATATTCTTTGCCTACTTCTCCCCTCCCCAAAGCAGTTTTTCTATAGGTCAAAACCTGGGCAAAGCCAGAATAAACTGGGCCTTGCAAACAGTCTTTCCCTACAGCCATCAGAAGTAATTTTATTACATTTTATCTTGCTGCCTTGCCTCTGCTGTCTACTACAAGGCTAATTATTAGAGCAATTTGATCTAAGAAACCACTTCCTTTTGCTCTTGCCAGAAAATAAAACATGATATTCACCAGAAACTTGAAACATATTTGTTTTGGACATGATATTCACCAGAAACATGAAACATATTTGTTTTGGACATGTGTGCTTTACTTTCAAAGATGTTCTTTAAAAAAATCCTCTTGGCATAGAATGAAATAGCTAAGCATTATAAGTAGAATTAGTTAAAAATGTTTCAGCAGGAATTGTTTGGTACAAACATTTTTCAAGTTTTTTTTTTTAATTTTGTATTACAATTGAAAACTAAAAGATAGCCAGATCTTTATTTAGAAAAACTTTCCATTTTATGTCAATGTTTGAGTCCTAGACAAGCCACTTTTATTCATTTTTCTGTTAACACTTGTTTGTTATTTTCATATACTGACCTCTTCCCAGCAAAGAGTTTTTATGAAGGCTGAATTGTTCCTCAGCTGACCCAAAGATAATCTTTGCCTAGAGATAAACAAAGGCGTAGTCTGGTTTGTATACTTATAATACAGAAGGAGGGGGAAATTGCCTTGATCATCACAGGTACCCTGACAAAACTAAAATCTTACTTTCATTAGTTCTTAAAGTAGTGCAATAAGATGATGTGGGATGTCACAACATAATAGAAAAAGTATAAGCAGCAGCTCTGGGGACAACAAGTTGTCCCAAGCTAGAGTCCCAATGCTGCTGCTTATGCTTCATTTTGCGACATCCCATTTTGTCTGATTGACCTTTTACCTTCAGCAGCAAGGTGGAATTTCTGGTCCCCTAAGTAAATGGGAATTTTGCCATGAGGTTTAGTGAGGCCAGGATTTCACTCACAAGAATTGCAGCATATTTAACTCCAACATCAGACAGAAGGAAGAAGGCAAGAAATATACTTTGTGTTTGCTTTACTGCCCAGTGAGATCAAGTGATTGGAGGGGTGGGGGATCTCCAAGTACATCTATCAGTTCGCTTTCTGTTAAAATGGAATTTATTAACAGAATACACAAAAGGAAAACCTCTGAAAAATAAAGTAGAACTATCAGCTGCATGCATCAATCAATTATTTAGGCAGAAAATTACTTATGCCAGTAAAAATCTTGGTTGCAGAAAAATATTACAAGAGCTAGAAAATAGGAACTTGGGTCATGATTTTTGAAAATCATGATATAGGTACATTAGGGTGGGCATTTGTGTGTGTTTAAAGGGTTCTGCTTTTCAGAAGGTGCTGAGCATATGTTCTCTGAAAATGAAGTCCCTATAAATGTTTTAAAGTCAGACTTTCAAAATCAGGCACCCAAAGTTGGGCACCCCAAGTCAGTCAAAAATTCAGGCACTCAAAGTTACTTTTGAAACTTTGGGTGTTACTTGTGGTATACTACATACAATGTTTATGAAAATTAGAGATTGACTCCATGTACCATTTCAACTAGAAAATGCTGCAATATTGATAGACCTAGAATAGACTGCTTTTCTTTTAAAATTGATAACATTCCTCACATTTTTGTCACTGAAAATCTTGGTGTACACAATTTTAGGTATACTAAAACATTGGTAATTTGAAATTAAACATCTACTAAATAAGACAAAAAGCATTCCCATAAGATATCCTTACAGAGCTCTTAATATTCTAGTCCAGCCTAACAGTTTACAAATGAGCCAGAAGACATAAACTGGATTCAGAGATGAAGTATGACAAATGCAGTTGTAATTTTACCCTTCCCAGAAATAAAGAAGAAAAAATGTACATAAGAACATAAGAACGGCCGTACTGGGTCAGACCAAAGGTCCATCCAACCCAGTAGCCTGTTTGCCGATAGTGGCCAGCACCAGGTGCCCCAGAGAGGGTGGACCGAAGACAATGATCAAGCGATTTGTCTCCTGCCAACCTTCTCCAGCCTCTGACAAACAGAGGCCAAGGACACCATTTCTATCCACTGGCTAATATCCTTTTATGGACCTAACCTCCATGAATACTACATGAGTACTACAATGTGTTGTACTTAAGAATATAATGCTTTAGTAAGTAACGCAATTTTAGTTGTTTTAACTTTTCTCCCTATTAGTACAAATTAAGATAAAATTAATTGAAATCAAATTATTATTGCTCCTGTGGAAAAAATATGTATATATTAAATGTCTTCAAGATCCTAGAAGCTAAAGTCTCCACAATATCTAGTCATCTAAATGACCAGAAGTATACATGCCTATACTTTCATGTGCACAATCATAACTAGGGAATTGCATGCCCATGTAGGGAAATAGGGAATATAAAGCACCTCCTTAATCTGCTAGGGGTTGTAGCCTATGTGGTTCTGCACATCAGCAACCACAGCTGAGTCTGAGTCTGACTCTGACTGACATTCTGGGCTGGTCTATATGGGTAGACAGGGAGAAAGGAACTTAAATTTTGTACAGATACTGTACTATTGCAACCCGGGTCTCTGCCAGATCTTTAAATAGCTCCCTGCTGATTTTTGCCACAGTTCAGCCAATTCTTGCTGGAGCTTCGCACCAGGGAGCATCTGCTTGCTTTCACCTCTGTGTGTAGACAAAGTCTGGTGTTTGATCTGCCCCTGTGCCTGCACAATTTCATACTGCTGCTTATGCAGAACTTGTGAGTAATCCAAACCATACTATTTTTGTTTCTGGTTAGAAAGACATCATTATGTCCAAATGACCACAATTGGTCACTTCTATACTGGAATTATTCACATTTCTAAAGACTGAATGAAATCCTAGATTTTTTGAATATTTGGAAGTCAGATGTAAATGAATGCTCATTTGTGTTCTATTTGTCTCACAGTTAGTAATCTTGAGACAAGGTGGGTGAGGTAATATCTTTTATTGGACCAGCTTCTGTGGTGAGAGAGAAGCTTTCATGCAACACACAGCTATTCTTCTGGTCTGGGAAAGGTACTAGGAGTTTCAAAGAAAAATACAAGATTTAACAGACAAATTAGCATAAGCATTTAGCACATATTCTAAGGATTACTTAAATCATTTGAACTTGAGTTACTTAGTAAACTTTTTTCCTATTTCAACTTGAGTTATTTAGTAAACCTCTTCCCACATTAGATCAATTTAAGGCAAAATTAATCCAAGTAAAGTTAAGATGAAGTGGCTTATTAACACCCTTATGGTCAGAGGACAAAAAGGGGAGGTAGTAGATTACAGATTGTTGCAATAAATAGCAAATTCAGTATCTTTATTAAGACCACTATTTTAGAAGCTAGAAAAGTTATGAGTTTAAGCTTCTAGGATCCTCTTTTGAAAGGTAACCACATATTGTGCTGGGTGTGGGACTCATGAATCTTGAAAGGCATGTTATAGGAGGTGTTAAGCATTGTAGCAAATAGGTATATAAAAACCACCTACAATCTGAGTGAAATAAGTTGTTTAATTGGTTAACCACCAGCCCATAGGCAGAGAGGATTGATTAACCAGTTACCTTATAAGCAGGCTGATAAACAGCCAGCTTACTTGGTAACCGTTAACCTTTTATATCCCTAGTAGCAATGGACATATGTCTGTAGGTTCTACAGTTGGGCTGTGTCTACACTGACGCGATCTTTTGCCAAAGTGGCTGCTCTTGCGCAAAAACTTGCTGCCTGTCTACACTGGCCATGTGTTCTTGCGCAAGTAAACTGACATTCTACTGTATAAAATCAGGGCTTCTTGCGCAAGAACTATGACGCTCCTGCTCAGGAATAAGCCCTCTCGTGCAATTGTTCTTGCGCAAGAGGTCAATGTAGACAGGCAACATGAATTTCTTGCACAAGAAAGTCCTATGGTTAAAATGGCCATCAGAGCTTTCTTGAGCAGGAGAGTGTCTACACTGGCATGGATGCTCTTGTGCAAAAGCACATGCCAGTGTAGACATTCTCTTCTGGAAGTTTTTGCACAAGAACTCTTCCGCAAAAGAGTTCTTGCACAAGAAGCTGCCAGTATAGTAGCCTTGTTTCTGGCAGGGTTAGATCCTGCTTTGAATAGGCATATTCTGTCTATGCGAAGCTTGCTTCTCATGAGCAGAGGTTGGGGGTTCTCTGAAGGCTAGAAGAGGGGGTTCAGGATTTCTTTCAGGATGGAGGTTATAGTTATTTGATGAAACCTTACCCGGATTCTAGTTTGGGGTGCTAGTTGACAAATGGAGTGGTCTTATTTCTGTATTGAAGCAGGTTCTCTTGGGGTATTTGTGCAGCATGCTCCATGATGTGATCTACTTCCCTGGTGGACAGTCCTTGCTTAGCACACTCAAAACTGCCTTAGCTAAGGCATATATCCTGGATTTTATCGTAAGAGCATATTCTGTGGTATCTCAGTGTCAGGCTCTAGAAAACAGCCTTCTTAGTGTGTTTGCAACTAAACATAATCAGAGGAGACTGAACAGAGAGAACTGGGGGAGGGGAACGCCACTGTCCATGTGATATCCCCCAGCCTGGGGAAGGACTGGAACAACCTCCTTTTTCCTAAGCTCAGCCTCTCCCACCCTGACTCTGCCCTCTCCCCACCTCTTCCCCCAGCTGAGGTGATCTGGGAGACTAGTGGAACTGGTGCAGGCAGCAGTGGTACACCACTTCCCCTCCTCACTCACCGGCAGTGGCGGGGTAAATGGTGTAAGATAATGCCACTGCTTTGCTTTCCCAGTCACCATGCTTTCCACTTCCTGCTGGGGAGCATGAAGATGGTCCCGCCTGCTTCCCTGGAGTGGCTGGAAGAGTAAAGCAGTGGGGCTGCCTTGTTCTGCTTATTCTGCTGCTGCTGCTAAGTGCAGGGAAAAGGGAGGGATTCTGTTGTGGGTGCCAGCCTGCCTTCTGGTAGCCCCCCCAGAGTTGGCTGCTGGCCAGCTCCTCTCACCCATGGCATTTGGGGGGCATGTGACTCCCTCATGCTCTTCATCAGTTGTTCCTGCATATGATATACCATTTAATAGGTATCAGGTTTAAAACCAACAAAAGGAAGTTCTGTTTTGTTCATTCCTTCTGGGGCACCTGGCATTGGTCACTGCTGGAGGACAGGATACCGGGCTAGATAGACCTTTGGTCTGACTATTCTCATGTTATTCTATACCTCATCCAGTGCATTAAATAGTGCAGTAATAGTTAAGAGGATAAAACAAGACAATCACTTCACGCTCCAATGAAATCACACAGGAAAATTATAAGATGAAAATGTGGACCATGTGGAAATGTGGAAAATGTTCACCAGAGAGTGAACACTTGTCATAAAGTGTTGACTCTATCTGACCTTTCAGTCCACAACAATTTCAAAAGATGAGTCTGGGAGTTTACATTCACAACTTTGGTAGATACTAAAAATCATGGTCTTAATAAAAACACTGGATTTACAGCTTTTTACAACACTATGTAACCCACTAAACCCCCTTTTTGTTCAATGACTATCGGGATATTCATGAGCCACTTCACCTTGAATTGCCCCTTAGAATACATGCTAAATACTTATGCTAAGTTGCCTGTTTGATCTTTTATTTTGCAGTGAACCTGCTAGTACCTTTCCCAGACTTGGAGAAGTGCTCTGTGTAGCATGAAAGCTTTTCTCTCACACCAACAGTAGTCCATCCAAAGAAAGATATTACCTCACCCACACTTGTGCCTTAACAAGACACTTTCAAGTAGTATAAGCAAGTCCTATATTTAAAAGGGGTCTTACAAAATTTAGAAAGTATAAAAATGTTTCCTTAAAGAAAATAGTTTAAATTTTAAAAGGCACACAACCAGTTTCTTTTCTAATTTGAATCGTTCTCTATAAAAAAAAATACTGAAAATCCACAGTGAACAGTTTTATGAAGGAACAAGAAAGTTAACCTACTAAAAACCGTGATTAGTTTTGATCAGACTTTACTATGCATAATGAGTCAAGTACAAATGCAAAAGATAAAATATAAACTGTTGATGTCAAGGAACAGCTGTTTTATGCAACAGGCTTCCTTCAGATGTCAGCAGAAACACTATGGCTACGTCTAGACTGGCATGATTTTCCGGAAATGCTTTTAATGGAAAAGTTAGTGCTTTTGCAGAAATTCAAGCGGCCAGTGTAGACAGCTGGCAAGTTTTTCCAGAAAAGCGGCTGATTTTATGGAAAAACTGGTCAGTCTAGACACAGCCCATCAGAAAAATCAGAGAAAACAATGTCAGTGGGACTAAATACATGTTTAAGTATTTGATGAATTGGGGACTATATTCACTCAAAATAACATTAAAATAAAATATATGGGAGGGGAATGAAAGATTGATAGAAACAGAACTGAACATTTTCCTCATAAGATGATTTATGAAATATTGTGTGAACAACAAATGAAAAGTCTCAAAAAGTATCTAAATGTAAACTATTCTGGTCTTAATTATAGGTCGGAGCTTACTCTCATGAAGGATAGCATCAGAATTCCCACCTGCTTCAGTTGTACAGGAATGTTTAGCTGGTTCTGTCAGATGAGCGGTCTGGAGATGCTTGGTCCATCACGTTGTGTGGAATCCAATGTTTTTTTCTAAAATAATAATATTTACACCAAAATATTCTCCATAATTCAGTAATCTAATTCTGGAAATCATTATTCACTTAAGTGCTGCGTTCTAAATAGAATGTAAAGCTGTAGACAAACACTCGCTTGCAAAACTGACTTTATTATAATACAACTGAAACAGTCATTGACTGCAATTTCTCTTGGCGCTTTTTAACATCCCTTACCTCCCTTTCTGCAAAGATCTCTTCCGAACCTTGATTTTCTGTAAGCATCCTTTGGATTGCATTGCTGAATACCCAACAAGTTGCCCAATAAAGAGGAAAGTCCATTAGCTATATTAAGGGGATCAGACATTTCCCTACACTCTTAGTGGTCCTCCATCTCATTTCTCCCCTTTGGCGGCCAGCTTAGCTTTTCTGTCCCTCTTGAAAACCTACTCTCATTCGTCTCAAAGTGGTGTAGTATAGGTCTCCCAAACAGCAGCCACATTGAATAGCACTTTTTAATGGTTTGCCTTGGAACTAGACTTTCCATTTTAACTTTCCCTTTGAACAAAACACTCAATTTTATATTGTTTTAAAGCAGCTTCTATTATATAAATACCACTACATGTTTCACAAACACCAATACAAAAAATATGGTCTCATTCTTCCACAGCCTTAGGTCACATCTTCACAATGTGCCAGATTGACAGGAAGTGATCAATCCAGAAGATGCAATAAATCAGCAGCTGAGCACTCTCCCATAGACTCCAGTATTCTACCAGAATGCGAAGATTTGGGGAGTCGACAGGAAAGTGTCAGCTGCAGACTTACCGCAATGAAGATATCTCGGTAAGTAGATCTAAGTTAGTCAGCTATGTAATTCATGTTGCTGAAGTTATGTCTGTTAGCTTGATGTCTGATGGTAGTATAGACTAGGCCTTAGACATACAGTCTTTTTTGTCACTAGTCTGAATGCCTTTTGTAGGACAGTATAGGTTTCAGGACTATCATAGATCCAATTATGTTTAGAAGCTGTATATATGGAAAGGTGAGTGTGACTAGATTCTGATCAATCTGGACCAACATCTCTTGGCAGTTTTTGCCATTCTCAGAGGGTTACTTAAATATTTACAACATTCCCAATATACTTTCTTTTATGTTACTTGTGAATAACCATACTTGTAGCATTTGGATATACACAGTATTATTTGTTGTAACACTTAGCATAAAATAATAACAATATTATAAATCCATTAAAATATATGCTTATTTAATTGTTAGGTACATCATGCCTGAAAAAGACCGTTTTCATGTTTAACTTTTTATTTAAAAAATATTATCCTCCTTGTAACTAAATATGAAGAGCCATAAAAGATAAAATGGAAATGGACACTCTAAAGAAAGATGAATACAGAATATGTTTCCAAGCTGAAGGTTCAAACTTGAGAGATACTGAGGGTCCATCTACACCAGTGGTCCCCAATGCAGTGCCCGCGGGTGCCATAGCGCCTGCTGGGCCATTTATGTGCACCTGCAGAGCAATCTGGGCTGGCCCCGCCACCGGGTGTGTGGCAGGTGCCAGGCCCGGACGCATGGGTGGTCCCTGCCCCGGGGTCACGGTGCATGCCGGTGCCGGCCCTGTGCATGCGGCGCCTAGGCGGCCCCTGCCTGCGGTTGCAGCACATGCCGGTGCCAGCCCTGACCCCGGGTGCGCAGCACATGCCGGTGCCGGCTCCAGGGCGCACAGTGCCTGGGCAGCTCCTGCCAGGGGTCGCAGCACATGCCGGTGCCAGCCCCGGGCACACGGTGCCTGGGCAGCCCCTGCCTGGGGTCACAGCACATGCCGGTGCCGGGCCTGGGCGGCCCCTGCCCGGGGTCGCAGCACATGCCAGTGCCGGCCCCGGGTGCGCGACAACTGGGCGGCCCCTGCCTGGGGTCGCGGCACATGCCGGTGCCGGCCCCGGGCGTGCGGCGCATGCTTGGCCCCGCCCCCGTACGTGTGGCGCGTGAGCAGCCCCGCCCCGAGGCAGCCCCAGAACGTTAGGGACCACTGATCTATACTGAATACTTATTTTGAAATAAGATATTCTGGAATAGTTATTCCGAAATAGCTTATTTTGAAATAGCACATCTACACTGCAGGGAAGTCTCAAAATTAGTCTGAGGCAGGTTTTCCTAATGTAGATGTGCTATCTCGATTTAAAGCCCCAGAAGGAATAACTTAGAATGGCCCTGGTGAGGGGCTATTTCAAAATAGCAGAAGTGGAGCATCTACACATGCCTTATTTCAAAATATCTATTTCGGAAGAGGCATTATTCTTTGTAGAACGAGGTTTACAGAAACTGGAATAAGCTGTCTGTTATTTTGAAATTTTTTAGAAATAATGGAATTGCTGTGTAGACGCTCACATAGTTATTTCAGAATAACAGCCATTGTTCTGAAATAACTTGGCTGTGTAGACACAGCTTGATGGTTCTGATTTCTTATTGAATCTCACATGATTGGGCTGTAAAAGCTTAAATGTAATCATACAATAATTCTATATCTCAGGCCTACAAGCCATAAAAGAATTTAAAGAGAGAAATCTCCATGAATTCAATAGAACTAATCAGATGCTTGTGAGTTAAGCATGTGTTTTAAATAATTACAGGGCTGGGGCTCAAAAAAGTTGCAATCCAAGGCCTTATCTTCAAAAGAGTTAAGCAACTACATAACTGAATTGTCTCAGTGACTCCTACAAAACTACTCATAAGAATAAAATTATATAAGTGTGAAAGTATTTATAGGATTGAGTTTTTGATTTGCATTAGTTATTAAGTCTATAAATCAAACCAGGAAGTGAAGAAAGGCCATATTTCATGGCACTGATATTACTTCAAAGGTCAAAGGTCTCATCACTTAATAACAATTTCTAAAGGTTCCAGGCTGCTTGCTGCTCACAGATATCAATGTTATATTTTTCTGGGTCACTTTTTATCAGAAAAGTTAAATCAGGGATTTTTTAAAAATGTATTGCTCTTGATCAGTATTTCATTTACATTAGAAAAACTTAATAGCTGTTGTGGTTGCACACTCCTGCAGGAACTCTTCAAAGCAAAAATTAAAGATAAAAATGGCATTTTAAAAATGCCAATTTCAAGGCTGGGAAGATACACGTCAGGCTATAAGAGAAGATGAAATGGAGAATAGAAAAAAAAGATACAAATCCTAAGGAAGACGATACAGTGAAATGTTGAGTTCATAGAAATTACTGTCCTCACAGGAAGTTCTCAGCAGCACCTTGTAGGATCTGACATAAACAAAGCGGAGGCAGGGATGTTACTAATTAACTGTTTTGCAGCTTCCGTTCAATTCAGAACTAAGAGTTCAGAGAACTGAGTATCTTGCAAGAGACATATACATATACAGCATGTTGCAGGATGGGGGATGTAAGCCAGGCATTCATCTGAAGGTAAACTGTGATTTGAGCCCGAACTAGGCACTTGTATACGCTTGGTTTATAAGCTTGTACATAGGCGAAGGTTCAAAAAGTGGACCCTGTAGGGAAGAAAAGAGGTTACAGGATAACAAACAGGACTCGCTGCCTTCCCTTAATATACAAATGAAGAGCGTCCTAGCAGGGGATACAAGCTGCGCGGCTGCTGTTCACTTTCGGTCCCTCCTGTAAATATCCCTCCCGGTCCCAACGCAGCCATGTGCGTCCTCCGCCGGCCCCGGGTGCCGCTGCTCTGGCAGCATGCTCCGTGAGGGCCGATTTGGCTACGCTGCTGCGGTGGCTGCCGAGGGAGGGAGGAAACCCGAGGGCAGGGAGCCGCCGGGAAAGGCTACGGGCGGGCTGAGCGCTAGCGAGCGGGAGCCCGGCGGGCCGGGGAAGGGCTTTGACAGCCTCCTCCTCCTCCCCCCGCAGGGCGGCGAGGGCAGGGCAGCCGGGCGGAGGCAGGGCTGAGATGAGGGGCTGAGCTGGGGGGGCGGCGGCCGAGCTGTGCGTGCGGCCGAGCCGGCCGGTCCCGTCCCTGCGGCTGGTGGCGGGTGCTGCGGGCCGGCTGCCCCCTGGCGCCCCTCCGAGGCCCGGGGTGGAGGGGCGGGAGGAGGAAGCAGGAGAGGAAGCGAGCGGCGGCTCCAGGAGCAGGGACGGCGGCGGTGGCGGCGCGGGAGCCAGGCGGCGCCGGGCCCGCAGCGACGGCGGCTCCTTCTCGGTGAGTCCCGCCGCGCGGCCCGGCCGGGGAGAAGCCGCGGGGGTGGGGTGGAGGGTCGGCCCGGCCCTGCCGCCGCCCGCCAAGCTGGGCCGCCGTGCCGGGAGCGGCCTGCAGCCGCGGCGGCCTGGGCTGGGTGCGCTCCCCCGGCAGCGGGCACCGGCCCCTGCGGCCCCCGCGCTGCCTTTGTTCGCTCCGCGCTCCGCGCCCCGCACCGGCGCCAGGCCTGGCGGAGAGACCGGGGCCGCGCCGCGGCCTGCAGGGGAGCGAGCAGCGCCCGGGACAGGGCCGCAGAGAGAGACGCGCACGCCCCCTCCCAAATCCCAGACCAGGAAGGGGACCGAGTCGGGCCGCGGCTCCCCAAAACCGCGGGGGGGGGGGGCTGGATCGGAGTTTGACAAAATAAATAAATAAAAACAGCCACCAAAAAACAAAACAAACCTGCCCAGCCCGGCGCAAGCGGAGGGGGAGGGGAGTGTCTCCCTCTGCGCGCCTCCCTCTCCAAATTCCAGTGCTGATGGCAGCAGTTGGATTTGACCCATTTGTAGCCCCCTCCCCACTCGCAGGAATAAGAGGGAGCTGGAAGAGTTTCTCCGACCAAGTTCTCTGCAAGCCAGGTGCCCAGTGCTCATGTGGAAGTCACCCTCCTGCCCTCCTCTCTTTGGCCTGTGCCTCAGAGGCTCAGGAGAAGGTTTAAATACAAATGTCAAGGTGTACAATTTGATACCTCTTCTCTCACCCGGAGTAAGTAGAGGGCAGAAACAATACGCTGCTGTGTAAAAGAAACAATACGCTGCTGTGTAAAAGAGGGAGAAGAGAGATCTAAACAGCTTGACCCACCTATGCACTCCTGCCTGTTCATCCCAAATTGTTCCCCCCTCCACCACAAACAACGTACAGACTAATTTTTGCCTATGCTTAGTCAATTACTTAAAACCAAACCAAAACACTAAAGTTACCAAAATCATCAAAGCGGCCAAAGTTGTTGAAGCTTTAAGCTGGGAAGCTCCTAGCTGCGCTCCTATGAGACCATTATTTTTGGTTTCAAAATTAAATTAGGCTTCCATGATTTTGGTATGTAAACACTGCTGCAGAGTGGATCTGTCTGGGTGATGGGGATGGCAGCTATGTACACATCATTTCTATATGGGAAAGTGTTTCTCCCAGACTTCTAGTTACCACCTTGCATCTTTTCACTAATTTGCCTCAACTCTTCTTTTCTAGATGTCAAATGTTTTCATCAATGTTGCCCCAAATCATGTATGAATTCCCTCAGTAAAAATATGCCCACTACCAGGGCTCCCTGCTTCTTACCCAACGCTAGTTATACAGCTCTGTCTGTACATCTCTGCTGGAGAACTGAAGAGTGGTATTAACTGTTGGTTCATATCAATATACATGTCCACAAATTGCTCATGTGGAAGCTTCATAGTAGTCATGAAATAATTTATTTTGCTTGGCTAGGAGTCTTTAACTTTTCTGGGATATTGCTGGAGAATAAGTACAAGTAGCCATTAATTTTTTATTGTATTTTTTTTAGTAAAGCAATTGCATGAGAAAATATGCATTTATATTTGATAAACTGAAAGCAAATTATGAATTAAAGGTATCTGCTTTAGCTTTCATCATGCTTTTATAAAATGTTTAGCTTTTCTTAAGCACTAATTCACTGATAACATTCCTTGTTTCCTATTACATATTTCACAATAAAATTGTGGAAGTGTGGTTACAGCTCTGCAGTTAAAGTAGAGTTGAATTTTTCCTTAAAGCAAATATTGAACCTCTTAGATATGTAGTACACACAGCATACTGTCTCCATATAATGACTTTTCTGAGAAATAAACTTAAGAGTTATTTTAGAGCTCAAATTAAGTGAGCCTTTAAAGAAGTTTAGCACTTAGGGTACGTCCATACTACAGGCTTTTGTCGACAGAGGCTTTGTCGACAGATACTGATACAGATACTGTCAACAAAGCCTGTCGACAAAGAGCGTCTAGACTATAGCCAGTTCTGTCGACAAAGCAAGCTGCTTTTTCAATAGAGAGTCTAGACACTCTCTTTTGAAAAAGCACAGTGTGAATGCAATAGCGCCTTTTGTTGACAGAACTCTGTTGACAAAAGGCGTTATTCCTTGTAGAATGAAGTTTACCGCCGTCGACAAAACTGCCGCATTCTTTCGACTTACTGTTGACAGAACTCGGTGGTAGTATAGACGCAGGTATAGTTTTGTCAACAAAAGTCCACTTTTGTCCACAAAACCCTGTAGTCTAGACACACCCTTAGTCTTGACAGTGCTACACTGTTACATCACCTCAGTATGGGCACATAATGATGGGAGAGGTTTGCTTTTTACTGTAGTTAATCCACCTCCCCAAAAGGCAGTAGCTAGGTCAGATGAAGAATTCTTCCCTCAACCTAGCACTGTCTACACATAGTAAATTCTGAGTGTAGATCAGCCCTTATCATCAAACATTTTTTGTCCTGAATTATTTTAGCAGAATATGCAGTTTTCAGATTTTCCATATAGTTAACTTTTTTACATTTTTCGTAAGATCTACGTTTAAAGAAATTGCCTTATGTATATATGTTATTTCTAACTGTTTCGATTATAGATAGTGCCAGACTAACAGCTCAGATCACTCAACCAATCATCCTTCCTCTAACTGATTTGCATGCTACAGTTGTGTTTGTGCAAAGAGACAGTGGCATAAGAGATTGAACTCATGTTAAGAATTACCAGATAACTTGGCCTCAGATGTCTTTGCTTTTTTTATGTTTATATGGTCATGCTAACTTGCACAGCACTATTCGAAAGGCTCATCATGGCACTGCTGAAGAAACCGAGGCAGGAATGCAAAGACATCCCTGTTTATACCCACTGCCATTTTCCTTGTCTCCCCACAGTGCTGCTTTCTGTTGTCCAGGAGGAATGGGAGGTGTGCAGAGTGATGGGATGGAAGTGTGCAGATGTCTGTTTCAGCTCTTCTTGTGATGCTTCCTTGGTGCACAATGGTCCTAAGGCACCAGTGTCCGAGGCAATAGTTCATACTCACCTGAAACTACGCCGTGGAGGAGAGGAATCTAAAAATCAGTTTAATGTAAGCTGATACATTTAGTTTAATGTAAGCTGTACACTAAAATGCATTGATCCTAATTGTATGCCTATGGCATGATGCCACTACAAGATAGAGTTGAGTTAATTTTGGGGGTCTTAACTATACATTTCCATACAACAACATGTTTGAGAATTTCCTGAGTTTGTATTGTTTCTTTGCAGTAATTTTCCTTTCCCTCTAATGATTCGTACCCTTAAATTGCTAATAGGTATTCTTAACTGATTTCCATTTTAATGGAGGTTTAGTAGATTTTTTTTTGGGTGTATCTGGGAATGTATAGCACACTTCAGCAGATATATTTAAGTTGTTATTCACCAAGGGCTGCAATTTCAGTAACAAAGCTCAACAAATGAATAGTAGCTTCAGATAATAAAGAGACCTAAGAGGAAACTTGGGCATATGTCATGTAAGTAATTTCAGGTGACAAAGTACATATGGTTATAATTTGGAGGGCATACTGAAATTATGAGTAGGATAAGTTAAGTCTAGTGTTTATACTGGAATGGTCTTTAACCAAGTTTAGATAAGGCAGCTTTATGCCTCTCAAAACCATATGCCTCCGATTTAACTGCAGGTAGAGACTGTGGTATAGGGGCCATTCTACTTATCATTGGTTTCATATTTTCTCTTGCAGTAATTGGAATGTTTGAATTAAAGCTCTTAGCTAGATTAATTGCACGGGTGATGGGAATTTAAAAAAGGATAGATTTGCTAACAGCTTGATTTTTGATAAAAACATCCCAAATCAGTGTGACCTCATTTTCCCCATAGTTTTGGATATCTTAAAGGAAGCTTAAAATGTCACAGACAACCTAATTTATTCAGTTAACAAAATAAAGTTGTTTCACCTACTTCATTTCTATGGGATTTTGTGGGTTTACAATCACACTTAAACATTTTTTTTCTTCCTTGTTGCTCTGTGTGAAAGACCCATGAAACTGTCTATACACGAAGTGTTGTCAAATGTAGAAAGTAAATAAAAAAGGAGGGGGGGGGGGAGAAGAATAGTTAAATATTTATTTAGTACCAGGTCTTAACTTGTAACAATATTAGGCAAAAATTTTCAGACTAGAGTGTTAGTTTTTTAAAATTGTTGTTATCTCTGTAGTTTTTAATATCTTACACCCCTGATCCTGTTGGATCCGCTCAGTCAAACCCTTATAAATGTACAGTCTGATTAAAATCAGTGGGGTCTTCCTGCGAGTATGAGAATACATGTTGTGCATATCCAAGCATGAGATCAGGGCCATAATCTTGAAAATGAACAGAACTCGTACTATGTGCAATGTATTTTCAAGGTTTCACTTTCTGCAAAATTGGTAGATGTCAGATTCTATCTGTATATTCTGTTAGATCAGCTTGCTAATGCACTGGCAAGATAGGATGGTGTATTACAACTGAACAAAGCTCTACAGAATAAGTGAATAGATTAATTCCACTCTTTCACTTGAGGGTTAGCTTCATAGCTTAATAGAGTTTATTGCTGGAATCATCATCTTGATGTTTAAACTATGTATTCCTGGGGTTAATTTCATCCCAATAGTCTTCATTATCTCTTTGCTTGCTTTTCAGGTATCTGCTAATATTTAATTCCTACCAACTTGTTTTCTTCTATCTGCTTTTGTTCTGATAATTTACTTTCTTCATCAATCAGTCCCGCCAGTCTTTTGCTCCCCCTCTTCGTTGCTTGTCTTTCTATACTTCCCAATCTATCAGTATTTTTCTGGTTTGTGGGGTGTACAGATACACTCTGTCTAAAGTATGGACTCACCAGAAATAAGGCTATTGCTTCCCCAGTGAGCGTAACTAAAGATGCAGCATGATGTATCATGAGACAACACAGTATTTATACTTTGTTCTAATAGTTTAATTCTGAGAACTTGGCTTAAGTTCTGGAAGATAAAAAGGGATAGACTACGTCTTTTGATCAGATGTCTGTTTGTCATTGTAGTGATACAGGGGACAGAAAAGTGTTGCAAGGGGTCCCCAAGGAGAATTACTTCTATGCACACACAACATATGATATTGGTATTCTTGCAAGCCCTGCTGTAGGGGCCATAGTGCACAGTAATATGGACAATTCTGGACTGTGGGATTTAGCCCTCAAGAGATTACTGTGATTTAGAACATTTCTTGGTTCACTTGGAACACTAATATATACCTGGTGCCACACCACTTAAAACCGCCTTTTTCCTCATCACTTCTCCCCTTAGATGCACACTTTGTGTTGTGCCTTCAGGAGAGTCAAGAATATGTCTCATTCAAAAGTAGTCTTTATTCTCTAACATGAAATCCGTTCTTTTCTGTGGCCTATGTTCTGAAGAATTTTTACAGAATTGCCTACAATCCAGTGAATTTTAGGAGTTATATTTTTCACAATTTGATTGTTATGGAATTATTCATTACACTTGGATGAAAACACCTTGTTTCATGGAGGGCTGGAAATCCCTACAGCAGCTAAGCATTAGAAAGGCTATGTGGCTATATACCATTCTGAAAGATTACAAGTGAATACAACTCCATGCTGTTTAAACCCAGGATTCTGGCTTTTTTCAATTGATTAGGACTTTTAGCATTACTGGTAACTTGTTTGAGTCCATCAGATATTGCTATTCAGGGTGAACTGAAAGCAGAAGCAGAATTTGCAGTCCTGATCTGAAAAGGAGAGTAGAGAGGGGAGACTTGATTTTAACTAACTTGATTAAGTCCACATTATATAAAATTTTCCTCCACTGGTAATTGTTGCTGATCTGTTATTTTTCTGTCATCATAGATGCAGAGGTATACATGACACAGCAATAGTGTTTGCTTTTGTGTTTAATGCTTCTACATACTATTATTTTAGCTTAAAAAAAAGGATAACTAAGCAGTTCTCTAATGCTGCCTCTGCGGTGAAGAGGGAACTAGTGATTGCTGTTGATCAGTGTGTGCAGCACCTGGTTCTGTCTTGGGAATGAGGAGAATTCCTCTGCTTTCAGCAGAAGGGGGAGAGGGGTCTTCTGGCAATTTCTGGAAAGGGTATTGCTCATGACTAGCCATTGTGTGTTGGAGCATTCTTTCTGCCAGTCACGTTGTCTTTTATTAGGCAATAACACGACAGGTTGAATTTCTCTAATCTTGCATTCACTGAGTCTGGCAACATTCGTGGTCTAGCATGATTTTAGTTACACTAGATGTCTACTTATTGTGAATGGGGCCAAGTTTCCTGCGCCCTCTCTTATCCCTTTCTGCACACTTCACTTCCCCAAGTGGGAACCCTGACTGGGGGCAGCTGCAGATCCCTGGGGCCAGGATCTAGGGCCAACAGCCAGAACCCAAGGTGAGAGGCTGGGACTCTGGATCTGGCATTGGAGCTCCTGGGCTGTGGTTGACTTTCCATGGTCTGGCAAATTCTCTAGTTCTGTCCTGAGAATGCTGGTTTAGAAGTTTAACCTGTAATGGTAGTTGACCCCACCCAACAAAACCAAAGAGTTAAACTCCTAAATTCAAGTTTAAGCACTTACATAAAAGTGATGTGGTTTTATCTGCACTAAAAAGCTGCTGAGCACCTGTAACTACAGGGCTACGTCTAGACTACATCCCTTTTTAATAAAAGGGATGTAAATTAGACGTATCGCAATTTCTAATGAAGCGGGGATTGAAATCTCCCCCGCTTCATTAGCATAAAAATGGCTGCCGTATTTTTTCAGCACGGAGCTTTGCCGGAAAAAAGCGGCAGTCTAGACGCTGATCCCGAAAGATCCCTTGTCGCTCTATGAAATAAGGGATCTTTCGGAAAAGGCTTTATTTTCCGCAAGATCAGCGTCTAGACTGGCGCTTTTTTCCGGCAAAGCTCCATGCCGAAGAAAAGCGGCAGCCATTTTTATGCTAATGAAGCGGGGGAAATTTAAATCCCCGCTTCATTAGCAATTGCGATACGTCTAATTTACATCCCTTTTACGAAAAAGGGATGTAGTCTAGACTTAGCCCAGGTGACTTCAACAGGATTCGTGGGGGCTCAGAACTTCTATAAATTCCTGTTGATTCTTAAACATTCACCGCCATTTTCTGACTTTTATTTTTATTTTTTTTTACCTGAACCAACTGTGTAAAGGATGTTTGGGCAAGGATGTAAGCCACATTTTGTGTAAGGCAAGGATTAGACTATAAAGTTTGGTTGGCATAGCTGTGTCAGTCAGCAGTGTGGATAAAAACACCACTCCACCCCGATACATCTATGCTGGCAAAAACCCCAATGAGGACACAGCTATGCCAATAAAGTGTGCCCCTCTCATACCTAATTTGGGGAGGTGGTATCACTATACCTTCAGAAAAACTCTTGTTGGCATAAGCTGTTTTTACACCCAAGGCCTCTCCTGGAATAGCTATATGAGTAAAGCATTTGTAATGTAAAGTCTTAAAAAGTTGTTTCTAAGTGGCTTGAGCCTTTTTATTACAGAGTGAGCCTGCAAGTAAAATTTTATTTTTAATTATTTATTTTGTAAGGATTTTTACAGATATAATACAGACAGTCCCCGGGTTACGTACAAGATAGGGACTGTAGGTTTGTTCTTAAGTTGAATCTGCATGTAAGTCGGAACTGGCGTCCAGATTCAGCCGCTGCTGAAACTGATCAGTTTCAACAGCGGCTGAATCTGGACGCCAGTTCTGACTTACATACAGATTCAACTTATGAACCCCAGGCATCCCCAAGTCAGCGACTGCTGAAACTGATCAGCGGCTGATTCCAGGAAGCCCGGGGCAGGGGCTTCCTGTAGTCAGCCACTGGTCAGTTTTAGCAGCGGCTGACTTGGGGACGCCTGGGGCAGAGCAGCTGGGGTGCTGCTGGGTTGGTCCAGTAGCGCCGCCGCTCCTCGGCGCTACTGGACCAACCCAGCAGCACCCAAGCTGCTCTGCCCCAGGCGTCCTGATTCAGCCGTTGCTGAAACTGACCAGCAGTGGCTGAATCAGGACGCCTGGGGCAGAGCAGATGGGGTGCTGCCGGGTTGGTCCAGTAGCGCCCAAAGCAGTGCTACGGGACCAACCGGCAGCGCCCCAGCTGCTGTACCACAGGCGTCCGGAGCAAAGCTGCGGAGCAGGGGGCAGCGGGACAGCCCAGACGCGCCGTGGCTGTCCTGCTGCCCTCGGGCTCCGTGGCTTTGCTCTGCTTTGCTCCCCGTCCCCCTGGTCTGCTGTCCCCTGCCCGCGTGTTCCGCCGCTTTGCTTCCTCTCCCTGGTCTGCTGGAGACGAGGGAGAGGGAGGGCCCTGTTCGTAACTGCGGATCTGACGTAAGTCGGGTCCGCGTAACTCGGGGACTGCCTGTAGTTAACATTCTATGAAGGAATATAAAAACAGCCCCAAAATGTCCAAATATCACCCATATTGGGGTGCACACAAACTATTTGTTGGCTGTAATATTCCCATCTGGAGATTGCTTCACTAATAATTTTATATAAATTGTGTATTTTGATTTAACTTTCTTTGCTTCTGTAATCTGGTAAATGTAGTGGTCAGACAGTTTTAGAAAACTTCAGGTTTATTACAGTGTTTATGTTCTTATCACAATGATGGTTGTTTATTGCGACCCACAATAAAGTGATTTTGTAGGAGATCCACTTTGCCTTTGACTGTGCAGGTGTGAATAATAGGTATTGTGGTATGTTTCCTAAGTGGTATTACTATAATTTACCAATGTTTATAATTTTGTATCACTGCAAACTAATATTAATATTGCTATGAAAACCATGTATATATGTAATATTTCTCAGACAGTAAAAACCTATATTTCCACTGTTTAAGTGACATGATACTGCAAGAAGCTCATCAATCAGAGAGCTTGTAGAGGGAGTAGATGCTCAGATATATGTGATGGGGCAGTGGCAGCACACAAGTATCAACTAATTGACTTTTAGCTTAGGATGCAACTGAAGTTACTACCTTTGTTATAATTACCTGAAGATTATCTTATTCTTTAGAATTTTACATAGTTTGCTATTCCAGCCCACAAAACTGCTGCTAGAGATACACCAAACAAACTTGGTTTTTTAATTTGTACTTTTCATTTTTTCGTCTAATTAATTTATTAATTACTTTGAGTAATCTTGATGTTTAATGATGTATATAAATTATGGATGTTAGTGGCTACCTGGCTAACCATTTAACCCAGTGATTCCCAACCTTTTCAAGCATACAGATCCCTTTTCAATTTATTAAAATTTCACAGACCCCCCAAACAATCCATTTTTACTAGCCCAACTATACCCTTCCCGCTAACCTAACAGCTTTTGAATGATTAGAGTGGAGTAAAGCATTCAAAAAAGAAAAAAAAATGGTAAAACGTGACTGACCCGTTTGCAAGCTGACTCCAGTGGATAGTCACAGCGTGTCAGCTTCAGCGAAGGCTGAGGGACGTGCAGACTGCAGGGCATGGAGCTTCTTAAGTCCCGCTGGCTGCTGTTCACCTGCGTTGCTTCCTTAGCTCCTGTCCCCTCCACCTCCTACCCATCCACGGAGTGAAGGGGCTCTCATGGCCAAAGGGAGCTGGCAGCTCCTCAAGGGCAGAACTTCAGGGAGGGTAGGCGGCAAGGGCAGAACTTTGAGAGTGAAGTGGGGGGGAGGGCACCAGCCGAGCATGCCAGGTTGTGGCTTGCTTTTGATCCCGTTCTCTGGATGCTAAGGGAACGAGGGGAAAGTGCTTGCATTCCGTGCATACCTCTCGCACACCAACCAGGCCATCATGGTGGGCCTAATCCTTCCTTTTAAAAAGTTTCTGGGGATCCTCTGCAGTCCCTCACGGACCCCCTAGGGGTCTGCAGAGCCCAGGTTGGGAACCACTGATCTAACTGATAAGCGATTGCTTATTGTTTAATGGTTCTCGTTAATTGCAATACCACCACCCCACCCCCTGCATGCTCTGCATTTTAACTTCAGACCACCAGGCTGGCTCAGTCCGAGTTTTAAATGAAGAGCATGCAGGGGTGCCACCTGCCACCCCATGCAGCAGCGTGGGATGGCAAGGGGTTCTCTAGGAGTGGGGCTGGAAACTCACTGGCTGCCGGCCCTGCCTCTGGGGGGGAACATTCTAGTAACTGTATAATCACTAAAAATTGTTGCAGCTATGTGATTACTAAAATAAATGACATCATACATCCCTAATATAAATAAAAAATATTTATAGGATTTAGTATTGAGTAGGTAACTTTCCATTAGGGATGTAAAATCCTGTTTAATTGTTTAACCGGTTAACCAGGGGTGAGGAACCTCAGTCCTGGGGTCTAGATGCGATCCCCAGCTTGCCTGGATCAGGCCCCAAGCCTCAGGACCTCCCAGCATCGGGGAGCCTGCACTGGTGCTCCAGCCCTGCTCACCCTACCATGGAGCTGGAGCACACAACACCTACTAGGCTGGGTCCCCCTAGGCTCTGGTATGTGAGGGGAATGTGTTTTTCTCCTTCTCAGTTTGGGGGCCATGTCAATGAGGTTTGGTTTCTCTTTGCTTCTCACTTGTGTGTGGCACTGACTGATTTTTCTGTGGATCTAACCAAAAAAAGGTTTCCCACCCCTGCGATTAACATCTAGCAGAAGGGCTGCCTCAGCCCAACTAGGCTGGAATGGCCTCCCACCTACCACTGGGCTGGAGCGCCCCTTCTCTCTCCCCCCCCCACACCCCCCCAGGCAGAGGCTGCTTCAGCCTACCCAGAGCAGTTTCTGACTGTGCGATGCCTGGGCCTGTTTCTGCTAGAGGCTGCTCTGGACTACTATTAGGGTATGCCTACACTAGCTCCCTAGTTCAAACTAGGGAGGCTAATATAGGCATTCGAAGTTGCAAATGAAGCCCGGGATTTAAATATCTGGGCTTTATTTGCGTCTTCCCGTCCGGGCGCCATTTTTAAATTCCTTTAATCCGAACTAACTATCCGCAGCTACACGTGGCAGTCAAAAATTAACTCGAACTAAGTCCTTGAGTATAACAAAATACAGGACTATGTAGCAGTTTAAAGACTAACAAGATGGTTTATTAGATAATGAGCTTTCATGGGCCAGACCCACTTCCTCAGATCAAATAGTGGAAGAAAATAGTCACAACCATATATACCAAAGGATACAATTTAAAAAAATGAATACCTATGAAAAGGACAAATCAAATTTCAGAACAGAAGGGGAATGGGGGGGGAGGGGAGAAGGGAGGTGAATGTCTGTGGGCTAATGATATTAGAGGTGATAATTGGGGAAGCTATCTTTGTAATGGGTAACATAACTAGATCCTTTGTTTAGACTCAGATGTAAAGTGTCGAATTTTAGCATGAATGACAGTTCAGAGGATTCCCTTTCAAGTGCAGATTTAAAAGGTCTTTGTAGCAGGATGCAGGTAGTTAAGTCGTTGAGACAGTGTCCTTTCTGGTTGAAATGGCAAGAAACTGTTTTTTTTTTGTGATCCTGTCTAATATCTGTTTTGTGGGCATTGATCCTTTGGCGAAGTGCCTGAGACGTTTGTCCAATGTACATAGCAGACGGACACTTTCGGCACATGATAGCATAAATTATATTTCTGGATGCGCAGGAATATGTGTTCTTGATCTTATAACTCACTTGGTTGGGTCCAATAATGGTATCAACAGAGTGAATATGTGGACAAAGCTGGCAACGGGGCTTGTTGCAAGGGAAGGTACCAGGGTTGGTATTAGTGTGGTATGTCCTGTGGTGGTTGGTAAGAATCATTTTGAGGTTAGGTGGTTGTCTATAGGAGACTATGGGTCTGTCTCCCAGAGCCTCTTGGAGTTTGGTATCCTGTTCCAGTATAGGCTGTAGTTTATTGATAATGTGATGGACAGGTTTAAGTTGGGAGTGGTAGGTGATGACAAGTGGAGTTCTATTGTTGGTTTTCTTGGGTCTGTCTTGAAGTAGATGGTTTCTAGGTATTCGTCTGGCTCTTTCAATTTGCTTTTTTATTTCTCCGGGTAGGTAGTTGAGGTTTATAAATGCTTGGTAGAGATCCTGAAGTTTCTGGTCTCTGTCAGTGGGATTAGAGCAGATGCGGTTGTATTGAAGGGCTTGGCTATAGATGATGGATCGTATGGTGTGTTCTGGATGGGAGCTGGAAGCATGTAGGTAACTGTATGAGTCAGTGGGTTTTCTGTAGAGAGTGGTGTCTAATTTTCCATTGTTGATTTGTACTGTGGTGTCCAGGAAATGGACCTCTCATGTAGAATGGTCCAGGATGAGGTTGATGGTGGGGTGTAGGTTGTTGAAATCTCTGTGGAATGTCTCCAGTGTTTCTTGGCCATGCGTCCAGATCAAAAAGATGTCATCGATGTAGCGTAAGTAGAGAAGGGGTAAAAGGGGATGGGAGTTGAGGAATCGTTGTTCTAGGTCAACCATAAAGATGTTAGCATACTGTGGGGCCATGCGTGTGCCCATGGCTGTGCCGCTGATCTGGAGGTATAAGTTGTTCTCAAACTGGAAATAATGGAACCAACAGTAAACATTTTAGGGATAACATTTTCTAAAAAACTACAAGCCAGGTTGATATAAATTTATGAACATTTATATTGTTCTGGGCAATTTATATGAAATTTTATATAATGAATGAGAATAAAGGGTCTTCCACATATATTGTTCTCTTACTGTTCCTTTCTAAATTAGTTACATTGTTTTAAAATATTTGTTTGTCTCATGAAACTCCAGAAACTATCACAACCTCAAGGATTGTAGATACAAATCATCTCCTTTTTTGACATTATGTAGTGGTTTGAGAAGCAAGTGTTTTATAGACATGAAAAACCACAAAATTTTGCAGTGAATAACCAAGTTCATTCTCTCATTTTTGAGCAGTGTCTGGGGAATTCTTAAGTTCACGGACAGTAACCTGTTAAATTTGTTTATATACTGAACATGAGTTGAAGTTTATTGTTTTGTGCTATCGTGATTATTTCAATAAGGGGTGAGA
Source organism: Pelodiscus sinensis (assembly GCF_052426305.1). Taxonomy (NCBI): domain Eukaryota; kingdom Metazoa; phylum Chordata; order Testudines; family Trionychidae; genus Pelodiscus; species Pelodiscus sinensis. The sequence goes on from NC_143053.1 coordinate 95,166,948, forward strand.
GATTCATAAACTCATAGAAGATTAGGTTGGAAGAGATCTCAGGAGATCATCTAGTTTAGTCCACTGTTCAAAGCAGGACCAACCCCAACTAAATCATCCCTTCTATTGCTTTGTCAACCCTGGCCTTGAAAACCTCCAAGGATGGAGATTCCACCACTTCCCTAGGCAATCCATTCCAGTGCTTCACCACCCTTGTGAAGTAGTTTTTCCTAATAGCCAACCTAGACCTCTCCCACTGCAATTTGAGACCATTGCTTCTTGTTCTGTCACAGGTCTCCACTGAAACTAGTGGGGTTGCATCCTCTTTGGAACCTTGCTTCAGGTAGTTGAAGGTGTCTATCAAATCCTCCCTTACTCTTCTGTTCTGCAGACTAAATAAGTCCAGTTCTCTCAGCCTCTCAAAAGTCATGCACTCCAGCCCTCTAGTAATTTTGGTTGCCCTCTGCTGGACTGTCCAGTTTGTCTACATCCTTTCTGATGTGTGTAAAAACCAGGCACAGTACTCCAGAGGTGGCGTCAACAATGCTGAATAGATGGGGAATCTGCTGGCAGTGTTCCTACTAAGGCAGCCCAATATTCTGTTTAAACATTGATTAATTCTGTAATTTTACTATATGTGCAGGGATTGTAATTGCTTTCCAGATGGGTTCATATATTGTTTTTCACCTCTTCATTTATTTTTAAACTTGTGAATTGCTGCATTCACATTAATTACATGAATTTATGATGAATCAATTAGGTTTTTTATTTGGGAAACATCCATATATACCCAACTCTGTGTAAAGTCATATAAATGAAACATAAATACCAGACTATCATTGGAATAGATTTCATTGTAATTTTGGCTGCCTAAGAATTGAATACAGGCAGTCCCTGACTTACAACGGGTTACGTTCTGAACACCTGGTTGTAACTCGATTTGGTCGTAAGTCAGAAATACGTGCTGCCCGCGCTGTTTGAAAAACTTGACATATATGGTTCTCAACTAAAAAATATTATAAGGGGGTTAATGGAAGGTTGGTCGTAAGTATGGATGGTCGTAAGTTGGTGTGTTCGTAAGTTATGGAGTGGCTGTAGTCAGTTTTCAGTGTTAGTGTTTTGTACTCTTTTGGTGTTTGCAATTAACCTAGAGATGATAGGTATCAGCTAGTTTCACAAAACACCAATTTAGTAAAACAACTGTCTGAATTCTTAAGTAGGTATAATTCTCTATTCATGTTTGTAACTTTTCTTAATCTTTGCCTTACTCTAAGAAGACTGTTTTTTGAGAATGGTAGGCAATGGATTTTCTTGCCATCTTTTTTTATCATGTTGTGGAAAAAATGTCCAAATTGGATCTCCTTTTTATTTCTTTCAACAAATTTGAGGAATGTTTCCTTCCAGCTTCTTCTACTTCTGCTCCTAAAATGCCTTTTGTCTGCGTGTGTTTGTAAAGATTGGTGTGAAAGATCTTTTACTTTTCTATTTAATCAAGATAACATGATTGCTGTCCTCAGAAATGCTCAAGTAAATCCACTTAATTTTCATTTACGTATTGACAGGTTTAACTAATATTGAAGTATAGCTGCATTTTACTTTAAGTTGGGAAAAGAGAATAGTGTCTTATTGGGAAAAGAGAATAGTAAAAGACAAACTTTGATTTAGTTTTTCTCCTTTTAGTCCCGTGTTCCTAAAAATAGAAGTATTTAACTGAAGGAGAAATGGTAGAAGTGTTGAGAGCTCTAGTTTATTAATTTCAGCTTTATCAGATGGAATCTGTCCGCTGTTTCCTGATACAGCCAATCTATGGTTAATTTCAGGAGGCACGGGAATTAGAGGCAGTCTGGTAGGTAGATTGGTATGTGTGAACAAAATCTCTGCAGCAGTAGTAGATGGGGCTTCAATTCAGGCAAGTACTTCAAGAAAGTATGATAGGAGAAAATAAGCTCCAATTAAAGTAAATAAATTACAAATTCTCCAATTATAAAATCTATAGAGTCTTTCAAATCCACAGATATCCATCCGCGGCTCATTTTTGCAGATACAGATTTTGTATCCATGCAGTGCTCTAGTAATTTACACACTGGGGAAGCTATTGTGAGTGTGCATTTTCGTTTTTAAGAAATTGACTTATTTCCCCCAGGTATCAGTTTGCAACTTGTTCCAGTCTTTTGGACAGTGGCTCACATGTACAACGTAAGTGTTTGCGTGGTCTGTGTAGCTATTACCTAAATGGAATGAATCATTCCTTGTAACTTCATTCTGTATGACTTGTTCTTTTTCTTTGGTTATTTTAGTAGATAACAGCTATTCTAGCTTTTGATTAGTGCATGAAGAAAAAACAAATTTTCTATATTGCATTTGTTGGGATGCTGCTACAAAGACCATATATTTTTCTTGAATACAAATAATTTATTTCTCTATGCAGAACTTCTGAATTAAGTTCTTCTTGTGACAGATCTTTGATTCTATGTGGAGCTCTATTAACTTCATTGGGGCCCTGCATGCTCATGGAAGTCCACCTCTGTGGTTGCAGTTCTTGGTTCACCACTCATTACATTAAGAACTGATTTTGTAAACATTTAGAATGTGAGTAACTTGATTTCTGTGAACAATCTCAATGATTTATCTGGAACATTAACCATATTTGTCAGAACTGAAAGCATCACTTAAACAAAAAACAAGCCAGTTCAGTGTAAAGATGTTAAATATTGGTTAATTGAATAGTTGATTAACCACATGAATTGTTATTGATTACTCGACTATTCTGTAATCCCTGGGGGTGGGGCCAGCAGCCAGTGCAATCCGGACCTAATCCTGAAGAGCCCCCTGCCACTCTATGCTGTTGCCTCTGTATCAGAGGCAGAAGCATCAGGAGCCAGGCAAGAGCTGGTCCATAAGGGGATCTAGTTTAAAAACTACCTTCCCTCGTGGACCGGCTGCCTGTTGCGCCATGCTGCTGCCTCTGGTACAGAGGCAGAAGGGTTGGGTGGCAGTGGCCCCTATCCAGGGCGGAGCCTGAGCTCCCGGACCCTGTGTGAGCTGGAATTGAGCCAGGCTGCCTGCTAAAAAATGTATTGGCAAGAGTGTGTGTGAGTATCCGTGTAGTTTATAGCATTAATCTATAAGCTTTTGCTTATCGATTAATCGGTTAATTGATTGCACTATTACATCCCTACTTCAGTGTATGGAATCTGATTTAATTAAGTGTGTATGGAGATGAACTAATTAAGGTTGTGATCCTGTAACTCTGGCATGGGGTGAACTTCTACACCTAATCGAATCATTTGTGGGATCAGGGTCCCAACTCATCTGTGTATATGACCAGTTAAGGAAATCCTTGTCTGTCAGATCAAAATCCAGTCTGGGAAAGTGAAACTGAATCACTTACTGCCTCATGATTAGGCTGCTAACCAGCACTTAGAAGCCTTGTATTAGCTTGAGTCAGATGTTCAAGCAGCAGTTGAAAATAAAAATTGGTTTTCTACCTTGATTTTCTTATAAATGGTTCTTGACAGCTCACCTGAGCTGTATCAAGGTGATATTTCTCCTTTCTTTCCTCTTAGTCCTTAATGTATTTTGATGTATAGACATGAGTAATAATGACTGCTCTCTCACAGTACAGCGTAAGACACAAGTGCTGTTTGGTGGCAGTTACAAGAAAACAAAAACTTGCCTTCAATATTCATTTTCAGGTTGTACATGCTGGCCAAACACAGTTCAACTTTTAACTGAGAAACAGAAACAATATTAAAAAACGTAGAGTATGTCTGAATAGTGATAGAAATGTAGCCGTGTTAGTCTGGTGTAGCTGAAACAAAAAACAGGACTAACAAGATAGTTTACTAGGTGATGAGCTTTCATGGGCCAGACCCACTTCCTCAGATCAAATAGTGGAAGAAAATTGTCACAGCCATATATACCAAAGGATACCATTAAAAAAATGAACACATATGAAAAGGACAAATCAAATTTCAGAACAGAAGGGGAAGAGGGGAAGGTAAATGTCTGTGAGCTAATGATATTAGAGGTGATAATTGGAGAAGCTATCTTTGTAATGGGTAAGATAATTAGAGTCTTTATTCAAACTTAGGTGTAAAGTGTCGAATTTAAGCATGAATGACAGTTCAGAGGATTCTCTTTCAAGTGTGGTCTTAAAAGGCCTTTGAAGCAGGATGCAGGTAATCAAGTCGTTGATACAATGCCCTTTCTTGTTGAAATGGCAAGAAACTGTTTTTTTTTTGTGATCCTGTCTGATATCTGTTTTGTGGGCATTGATCCTTTGGCGAAGTATCTGAGACGTTTGTCCAATGTACATAGCAGACGGACGCTTTCGGCACATGATAGCATAAATTATATTTCTGGATGCACAGGAATATGTGTTCTTGATCTTATAACTCACTTGGTTAGGTCCAATAATGGTATCAGCAGAGTGAATATGTGGACAAAGCTGGCAACGGAGTTTGTTGCAAGGGAAGGTACCAGGGTTGGTATTAGTGTGGTATGTCCTGTGGTGGTTGGTAAGAATCATTTTGAGGTTAGGTGGTTGTCTATAGGAGACTATGGGTCTGTCTCCCAGAGCCTCTTGGAGTTTAGTGTCCTGTTCCAGTATAGGCTGTAGTTTATTGATAATGTGATGGACAGGTTTAAGTTGGGGCTTGTAGGTGATGACAAGTGGTGTTCTATTGTTGGTTTTCTTGGGTCTGTCTTGAAGTAGATGGTTTCTAGGTATTCGTCTGGCTCTTTCAATTTGCTTTTTTATTTCTCTGGGTGGGTAGTTGAGGTTTATAAATGCTTGGTAGAGATCCTGAAGTTTCTGGTTTCTGTTAGTGGTATTAGAGCAGATGCGGTTGTATTGAAGGGCTTGACTATAGATGATGGATTGTATGGTGTGTTCTGGATGGGAGCTGGAAGCATGTAGGTAACTGTATGAGTCAGTGGGTTTCCTGTAGAGAGTGGTGTCTAATTTTCCATTGCTGATTTGTACTGTGGTGTCCAGGAAATGACACACATAGAGTATGTCTGGCATCAAGTTAAGTGCTTAGGTGGTGAGAAGCAATGGCAATCTTGTGTTCTCTTCATAGCTAGCATGGTATTGTTAACTGTTCTCTTACTTTTGCTTCTAGGGCCATAACTAGCGTGCGGTAGCTGTCAAGGGCACAGAGCTGTTAGAGTTTCAAAAATAGGGCATCGCACATGATCAGACCCTGTGGCATCAGTTTCCTTCTTCCCCGCATCTGTAGGATTGGGAAAGCAGAGTCCAGCTGAAGCTCAGGCACCCCATTCCCAGTGGATTGCAGGGGTAGTGACCATGGCTGGAGCAGGCTTCCCAGTACTAGGACTCTATGAGATGTCAGGCAAGTGGGATGCTGAGTGCTGGGTTGGCTCCTACGGAGTATGTTCATTGTTCAGTAAATGTTTGCTGAAGCTGCTGCCCTTGCTAGGGATTAAAAAGGTTAAAGGAGGCAAATCAGGAAGGTAGGATCTGAGCAGGTGGTTGGAGACTGTGCTGGGGGTCTGTGCATGTGTCAACAGCTGAATGCAGAGGCAGGAGAGGGGTCGATAAGCAAAATGGTGGGGAGTGGAGCTGGAATTGAGCCCGGTGAGATTCTGCCAGATGATGGCAGATGGCAAAACTCTAGCACAGGGAGGGGCAGAAGGGGTAACAATGAAGTAACAGTTATGCTGATAGGGTGAACCATGTGTCCTGTGCAAAAAATGGTGGGGGCAGAGTATACTGCATGTTTAGAAAGAGGTGTTCAGACAAGAAAAAGGCTGTTTGTTATTTTCAGCTAGAAAAAGTAACAATAGAAACAAAGACTATGTCAACACTACAGACCTTATAGCAGCACAGTTGTACTGCTGCAGTGGTGCTGCTGTAAGGTCTCCCCTGTTGGGAGATCTCACATCGGGACAATTAAACTTCCCACCCAAAAGTGGGTGGGAGAGTATTGCCTGTCTTTATGTGGACGGTATGGCCAGCACTATGTCCACCAGTCAGGTGTGTGGGGTAGTTTTGCACCTTCTGACAGAAGTTTTACAACTAAAGTGCTAGTCTAGACATAACCAAAGAAAGTAAAAACTACAAAAGTAAAACATGACTATTTCGTCAACGCTCAGTAGGATTAAAATACATTCTGCTCCCTTCTCAAGCTGTGTTTTCTTGTTACTGTGACCTTCCCTTATTTATTTGCTGCCACAGCACTAATTCATTTGTTATTATAGAGAAAAGGATAAGAAGTTTCCCTATGATCCATTGTTATAATGCACCTTTAACTGGTCTGTTATTTATAGTATCATAAACTTTTGTGGGCAAAACCCACTTCCTCAGATGAGCTTGAGTTGAGAATTGATGCTTTCAGACTGGTCCAGAATGGTGAATACACCTTGGCTTGGCTTTTCTTTTCTTTTAGAATTTTGGGCTTGGGACAATTTTCTTCTGTGCTCAGATGGATAAAAATACTGGCCATTTATTATACAAGTGAAGAGGCCAAAAGGGAAATCTGCACTGGGTGTAGATCTGGATTGTAGCTGCTGGCAAGATACACACGGGTGAAGAAGCATGTCCCCTGTAACCTGTGCTTGTTGTGCTCTGGGCTGTGACCTAGCCATGCGGTTCCAAACATCCTTCTTTACAAGACTGAAAATGGGGTACGATCACTGAGATTTCTCCATCTAGCCACTATAACCATGACGTTATTAGCTCATACTTCAGAAAGCACAGCATAATCTGATTTCACAATCACCACAGCCATATACTTTCTTCTGTCTCTACTGGGGATGTTAAATTGAGTTTAATCAACGAATCGACTAGTCGATGGATTTTCTGAGAAGCAGCAGCAGTGGGAAGGGGAAGCAACTAGTCAACTCTCCAATAACCTTTTGCTTATTGGATAGTCGACTAGTCTCTTACTCCCCTAGTCTCCACACTTAAAAATGGGGAGGATACTATTGGGATGATGAAAGATTGTGTGAAAATGAAAGTGGCACTTGGTAGAATTATGCAGTCACTTTTATTGTCTACGTACTTTACCAACATGAAAAATAAATTCATTTTCATCACTCTATAATATCCCAACTCATATCTAAAAATATCCCAGTGGGAGTGCAAATATGCTTGCTCGCTCACGGTGCTAAAATGTCTAGTTACAGCTCTGCTTGCTTCAGTTTTGACTTTGACATCACCGTTTCCTCTTTCAACTTGTTGTCAGTGGAGGTTCTGCTGCACTACTCCTTCAGAGCTATATTTGTTTAGGAATTATGTGCTTCAAAGGGGCAGCGCAAAGCGGTGCCTGGGATCAGCTGGAGTGTCCAGCTGATCATGGGCTCCGTGTTGCGCTGCCCCTTGGAAATGCCTCCTGGGTGCCTCAAAGGGACGGTGCTGCACAGAGCCCAGGATCATCTAGGGACTCCAGCTGATCCCAGGCTCCTAATGTGCTGCCCCTTTTAAGCGCCACAGTGGCACTTTAAAGGAGCAGTGCAGCATTAACGCCTGCGAGTAAAAAAATTAACGCATTAATCCTTTCCTGCATTAATCGCAGGTGTTAATGCACATCAATTGACAGCCCTAAAGAAAACCCATTTTGGTTACACAAAATGGGGACAGAAAACTGAGATGGTTGGTATTTTTGTGTAAGTTGTCTTTAATTTTTTCCTCATTACCAGTTTACACCAGCAATAAATCTAGTCAGCTATCACAGAGTAAATTATGGAATATTTCTAAATATAAGGCCCACATAATTTTTAATGTAAAATGATTTTGGTACCATTATTTTCTCTTGTTTCTTCTTAGCCTTCTACTCTCTCTTCAGATTTATACCAAATTAACATAGGGCATGTCAACAGTTAAGATGGTATAGTGATGCAGCTGCACTGATGCAGTTGTGCCTCTCTGGCTTCAGTGAAGCCACATCATATGCCAAAAGGAGGGCTTCTCCTATTGAGGTAGATACTCAACCTCCATGAGAAACTTTATAAGATAAGCCCTTCCATCAGCACAACACTGCCTACAGTGGGAGTTAGGTTTGTAAAACTGTTGCTCAAGTGTGTGGATTTCCTACTCCCTGAGCTAAATATTTATATTGACAGAAACTGCTAGTGTAGACAAGTCTGAGTAGAGTGTGTTCCATGGATTGTTTTTTTTTTTTCTTTCATTCTGTAGCTAGCATAATGGGAGAAAATCAATGTGGGAATTTGACCATATTCGGTTTCTTATGTGGCCATTGGAATGGTGGTTGTTCTTTCACCTGTCATTCATGCTACAGGTTTTGTGCTGTCTTGTTGATTTAGTTACACATCATGTGCATTTGTATTTAGGGATGTTAGAGTTTAACTGGTTAACCAGTCAGCTGATGATTATTAGTTAATGTTATCAGTTAAACTCTGCCCCACTCCTGGGGAGCAGCTTCTCTGTGGCAGTGAAACCTCTTCCCCGGGAGCAGAGCTGACAGCCCTTGCCCACCTGACATCCAGGGAAGAGGCTTCACTGTGGGCTCTACAATATGAAGCTTATTTAAGCATGTAACTGTTAAGATTTTTAGCAGTTATACGGTTACCTTATTAAATTACTATTAACATCCCTACTTGTATTCTCTGAGATTGGTGTATATTTCAACTCAGAAGCCATGCAGAATTTTACTGTATTTGTTACAAAAATATTAATCAGGAACAGTACAGTATAGAATAAAAAATAACTGAAGTACCAACATGAAAATCAGAGTATGTTTTAATGGTGTAGGAGCATTCAACTGCTGTTACATTATAGCCAGTTTTCTTTCCCTTTTTAGGGAAAGGCTGGAAAATTGCTGCTGGAGGTCATGTTATTGCAATCGTAATAGGAACAGAATGATTAGACTAATGCAGATCAGGAAATTGCTTTGAGAAAGTGCTTTATTTTATTGCTTCTAGCCCCCTCTGTGCACACCTTAAACAGTTGTATTGTGTTTCTAAAATTACTTTTTGAAATATATCAGGATTTTAAAGACTAACTGTTGTCTAAAATTCTTTGGCAGTACTTTAATGTGGACGATTGATTGGGTTATGCTCTTTTCATCAAGCATTTTAACTCTCCAGGACTAAAAGCATTTGTTGATACTTCTATGTGTGTTTTGTTGCAGAGACTGTCCTACTTTAGAAAAACATGGTTTTCAAATATTTTTCCTATTCTTCCTTTCCTTTTCTTTATATAAATTTGTAGTCTTTTATTACTCCCCAAATAAATAATTTTAGAAATAGTCTCCTTTTAGTAAAACGTATACAATATATTTAAAAATTACAATGATCTCATTTTAATTAATTCTAGCCAAGTGTATGTAACTTTTATTAAAATAGCTTTAATGAGATAATACCTAAAGGAAACACTGTCCTATCAGACATAAAAAGAATATTAGAACTTCCCAACTTCTTCTTCTGTTTTGAGCATTCCAACCGTTCAAGGGCTTAGTAGAACTAAATAATTCCTGTTTTAAACATAGATATCTTGTAATCTCAAAGCCGTCACAAAGAAAATAAAGCACTTTTCTCAAAGCTGTGGGGGGTGCGATTGGCTGTTGTGGTCAGTCCTGGAAGATGAACCTGTCCCTTTTGCAGGGCCCGACATCTTGTTGACAGTTAATGAAAACAGCTTTTGATTTGGCTATCTGCATTTCAGAGCCCTGTGCCACCATGGTGCTATGGCCATCTGTAGTCCCATGGTAGGCGCCAGCAGCAGCAAGCAGCCCAGGACCAGGCCGGATCCATCCCACTGGCCCATTTGCTGATGCCGATGATTTGTCCTGGGCCCCATACTCATTAGGGACAGTTCTGCTTGTAACGTTACTTTATGAGAGAGCTACATGCAAGGAGAACTCAAATTCTTGTATCTATAATCCTCATACAGATGGGAAGGTGGATTAATGCCTAACTTTTTCAAAACACCAACTCCTATTAATCTAATTCTCACTTAGGCTCAATGATCAGTCCTGTGGCACTTTAAAGATTAACACATATATAACCCTAATATATACCCTCACTTGAATGTTAAAGATCTTTGCTACCAGGACCTACTGCCCAAACTTGCAGTCCTGTGAAACGTGAAGAAATTAAAATGGATCCTGACTCCTACTTAAAGTCCATACCGAGACAAATGACATCATATCAGAGTGTCCCCTTTGTTCTTTTGTTGGGGAACTATAATCACAAGATGTAGAAAGATGTAGGAATCCCTGCAGGGACCTGTCTTAACCCATTTCAGGTTTGCATTGTCAGCTTCCTTGTTGAGGTAAAAGTGTTGCTTACCTAATAGGAGGTTGAAGACCAGGAAGCAAGCTGATGCTTCTGAGGATAGGACCAATCCTAAGATTTAAACTCTGAACTCTAGCATCAGCTTAAATGGTTTTGCATTCTGTTATTTTGTGTACAACTGATTGCACTGTTAATCATGCAAAAACTTTTTACACACAGAGTGTTTTTTAATTAATGTGGTTTTCTTCCTGGTTTTCTGTTCGCAAAGGTGAACGCAACTTCTACTCTTTTAAGGCGTGTTGAAGGTTACCGGATTTGATGTGTATGCTGGTAAAGCCTTATTACTGCTGTGCAGTTTTACATGTATGCTTTATACATGTCAGGTAAACAAAAAAAATTGTAGAACATATTAGTGATACAAGCAACTAGTTGACTCAACTAGTCGCTTCCCCCCCTCCAATTGCGGCCTCTATCATAGAGATGCAACAAGCGGGGAGAGCAGGAGCCAGTGTTGGGGGAACCGGCTTTACCAGTTATCCCCCAGCACCATCTCTGGTGGGGACAGGGAGGAAGAGGCACAGTGGGGAAACATCACGAGCAGGGATTGCTTCAGTCCCTGCTTATGCTAGTGCCTAGTGTGGGTGCTTCTGCTTTTGAAATGTACAAGAGCCCTGTGGGTGACTCCGGAGTGGAACAGTGCGGGTGGCTGGAGCCAGCACGAGCGAAGACTGCTCTGTCCCAGCTCGAGTTGGTTCCTGGAGCTTCTTCCACTGCGGCTCTGCAGAGGTGCTTATCGATTAATTGTATAGTCGATACAAATTGTATTGACTACATGATTAGCCAGACAATCGCATTTTAACATCCTTAAAACAGATGTGACTAGCTATTTTGTATTTGAAGCTAGAGAACAGTATGCAGTAACTGAATGTAGTTTGTTTTCCTTTGGAAAATGGATTTTGTTAGACCCACGTGAGACAGAAAACTTTTTTCTTTTGTTAATTATTTTATCAAAGTTTGAAAGGTATAAATGCTTGGTGCATAATAATGAATGTTCGGGAGAATAGGTCTTTATTATTTGTTGTTAGACAAGAAAGGGCCTGAAGCATGATTAAACTGAAACTATAAGGTGCAGAATTATCTATATCTCATCAGTTCCTAAGAACCTCAGAACTGCTTTTACCTCTTTCCATCTCACATATGAAAGCGTGTTTGTACAGAATTTATGCTAAGCTACAAGGCCCATGCTGAGCAACAGAGCTCCAAAGAAAAGCAAGAAGGAGATAGAATGGACTTTGGTACAATTCCCATTTGTAATATAAAACTGTACCAAGGCCAGCCCCAAACACGGCTGTTATGTTTCTTTGTTTTCAAGAAGGCTCTAGAGCATCAACAGAAAAAAGCATTCAGATTATAAAGGCTTAAATGAAAACAGAAATTTTCACCTTTGTTCAGGAATTTAGTCCAAGTTTAGTAAAAAGAACAAACATAGCAGTCAATGTGCTTAGGACACAGTAAAAAACTGAAGATTGCTGTGCAGTTTGTAGTCTTCTCCACCTGGATTTTTTTATTTTGTAGTGTCTAGAATGGACCTGGGCATTATTCTTTTCATTAACATTTGAAGTATTGAAGGATAGATGTGGGAAAATCTCATCATTAGACAGCATCTTCTCTTACCATTTTGATGAAGGTGCAACTCACCAATGGATATTATGAGGTGTCAAATAAAATACACCACGTTAGCTTTTAAAGAACTGTTTCTTAGCAATTGACATAAAACCAACCATACTTCCTATTTGCTGCAGCCAAGTATTTTCATAATATTTTTATACAGCTTTCCAGATCACAGGGATATTTGTTTTAAGTTAAAATTTTGAGTACTTACTTTGAAAAGAAATCATAATTACAGTGGAGTCCGGATTATCTGACTCCCGGTAATCTGACACTCTGCTTTATCCGACCCTGCAGCTCCCGGGGACTTTGACCCTGGGAGCTGCAGGATTGGATACAGCACGGGCAGGGACAACGGCCCCGCTTGCTGCCCCGTCACTCTCTTGGAGCAGCTGCTGCTGCTTCTGCCCGGAACAACGGGGCAGCAAATGGGGCCGTTCTCCCGCCCCGTGCCCTAGAGCCGCTGATGCGGCTCCTGCCGGGGTCGCTACTTCCCCGGCGGCAGCAGCAGCAGCTGTCCCCGTGCTTTCTAGGAGCAGCTGATGCACTGCTGCCGGGGAAGACGTGGCCCCGGCAGGAGCCCCATCAGCTACTCCTAGAGAGCATGGGGACAGCTGCTGCTGCTGTTGCTGTTGCTGCTGCCGCCGGGGAAGAAGCGGCCCCGGCAGCAGCAACTGTCCCTGTGCTCTCTAAGAGCAGCTGATAGGGCTCCTGCTGGGGTCGCGTCTTCCTCAGCAGCAGTCCCTATCATCCGACATATTTGGTAATCCGACCATGTGTCAGTCCCTTTTATGTCAGATGATAGGGACTCTACTGTATGCAAATACTTTGACTACTGTGATTCCTTTATTGAAGCCTTATGGTGATTGCGCCCCTTCAGTTATGAAATTTGACTCAGGTTCAGGCTATTAATATATTGTTTAGGATAAAGTTTAAAATACGTATTAGAAATTTGGTCTGAACCCACAGAGAATAAATAAAGTTAAGTGACTGTGACTTTAATGAGTAGTGCAAAGTTTACATGTTCATATTTCTGAGTAAATTTGGGCTGTGTCATGTCAGTTTCTTCTATAAGCATACATAATTTCCCTTTCAAATCAGTAGCACATTCAGCATTAAAAATCGGGGGCATGTTACCTGCGATAATTAAGTTCACAACTTTAGGTAACTGCATTTATATTAAAATGCTTTCAGATCCAAGACTAACTATGTTCTTTCATGTTTTCAGTATTAGGCTCTAACCAAATGTTTCTGAAGTGTGTTCCTCCCCCCCCCCCCTTTTTTTTTAAAGCAAACAAATTCCTTTTGTAAATCTCCCGAACCATATAGTGAGTGTTGATTATAGGTATTGTCTATATTGTTCTGTTCAGTTTATCTCTGTGCACAGTTGTGCTGAATGGTCTGAAACAGGATGTGCTTTTGCTTTGTTGTAAACTTTGTAGATAAGATGTATTATGCTTCATCCTAAACTATAATAAATCTAATAACTTGTAACTGGGATTTTTATTTATGATTTAATACTTATAGTATGCTGTGTTTAACTCTCCATTACACTATTGCTGCACATAAATGGACTAAATAATTAATTGAAACATCCAGTTATAGGAAAAGCAACTGTTTTGTCAGGGAAATTTTTATCCCTCCACTCCCTAAAAAAAGCAAAGCCCTGATAAATGAAATTGAAATCTTTCTCTTCAAAATCATAGCAGACCAGCATTCTTCTTTCTCTCTGTTAATACTGCTTTCTTCTCCTCCCCTGTGTAAGGGACACTGACTCAGCACCTTCTGTGCAGTCACTGAAACTCTTTATTCCAGCTTTGTAAGGCAAGGAGGCCCCTGGGAGGTGGGACGTAGTTAGAGAGTGAGCCTTCCTCTCTCACCCTGCAGCAATGACTCTCATCCCATAGGGCTTAGTCCAGCTGGAACCAGTGGTTGAGAGAGAGCCCACCTTATGCTACTCGTAGCAGCAGCTCCTGTGCTCAGTGAGGCTGTGCCCAAGCATTGAGAGTGAGTCCGCCCCACACTCACCAGATCACAAGGCTACTCATTCAGATTTCTCCAGGCTCGTCATGATGGAAGGGCAGCTGGGCAACCATGTGTGCTTCGTTGCAACATAGATATGGGGAGCTGGACCCAGTTCTGTGGGACACAGAAGCTGCCACTATGGAGCAGGGATGTTAAATGTCAGTTAATTGAATGGTCGAGTAACCCAAGTAATTCTTGTTGGTTAGGCAACTATTCTGAAGTCCCTGGGATGGGGCCAGCAGTCAGTGCACTCTGGCCTTTCTCCTGAAAAGCTCCCTGCCACTCTGTGCTGCTGCCTCTGTATTAGAGACAGCAGCATGGGGTGCCAGGCGGGAGCTTGTTTGCGAGGGGAACCAGTTTAAAAATCAGCTCCCCTCATAGGCTGGCTGCCTGTTGCCCTGTGCTGCTGCTCTGATAAAGAAGCAGCAGTGTGGGGTGGCAGCAGCCCCTGTATAGGGCGGGGGTAGGGCTAAGGGTCTGAGCTCCTCGACCCAGCGTGAGCTGGAACTGAGCCAGGCTGCTGGCCAGCCTGCTAAAAAATGTACTGGCAAAGGGGGGAGGGAAATGTATATAGTCTATAGCATTAACCTATACGTTTTTGCTTATCGGTTAATTGACTACACTCCCTACTGTGGAGCAGATGCAGGGCAGTCTGGCTGTCCAACATATCTCTACCCTTCAGCTTGGTGCCACTCTCAACACTGGGTTGGTGGGGCAGCCCTCCTAGAGCCTTCCCTCCCAGATAGAGAAGTCACTCACAGTATCTTAATTTTTTTCACCTCTGTGACAAACCTGCAACCCTAATTATAGGGAAACATAAATTATATAAATGCATGCTAAACAATAGTACTGTGTCAATTTGTGATTCTATTTTTGTTTCTATTCAGTACTTCAGAATTATCATTTGAATTGTAATTGTTTAAGTTTTGCCACGTATGGGTGTGTCTGCTTTTCGTATTAGCTGTTTATAAGGAGAAAATGTGTTGTGTGTCTGAGATTAATTTCCAAAACAGACCTGTTACATAGTAAGGTCTTCTGACAGTACTGTAAATAGTGTTTTATCTCAGGAAATGGCTATAGTTAACCTAGAAATGTGAACCAGGTAAAATAAGTAAAGGCTCTATAAATACAGATACACAAAAATTCTGTTGATACACTCCCATATGTAAGCCATTATGACAGATGTGCCAGATTTTCTGTTTAAACTGTTTTGATACATGAAAATTTTAATTCAAACTGCTCTGAAATATTTTAAATAAACAAATGTGGGTGATGGTTGTTCAAACATGTGCAATTCTTTAGTTTTCACGGTATATTTTAAATACAGAACCACCATAACTCCAGTAAACACGTGTTTCTGGAAAATAAACCATGTCATACTAACTTGATGTCTGTTTTTATAAGATTACAAGACTAGTTGATAAAGATAATAGGGATGGTACTTGGTCCTGCTGTGAGGGCAGGAGACTGGACTCAAAGACCTCTCAAGGTCCCTTCCAGTTCTATGAGGTGGTATATCTCCATATATTATTATTTTATTATAATAGTATGAATATAGTATATTTAGACATGTGTAAGGCATTTTACTTGGTACTGCATGACTTTTTGATATTAAACTACAACTAGACAGAATTAACATGGCACATCTTAAATGGATTAAAAGATGGTTGTCAGGTCATGAAATGTAATTGTAAGCCGGAATTTATTTAAAAAGAGTGCTTCTAGGGGGGTTGCGAAGGAATTGGTTCTTGATCCTATGCTATTTAACATTTTTATCAGTGACCTGGAAGAATACAAAATAAATCACCATTGATGACATTTGCAAATGACACACAAACTATAGGAATGGTAAATAATGAAGAGGATAGGTTGTTGGTTCAGAGCAATCTGGATCACTTAGTGAATTTTGCACAAACTCTGTACCTTTTGTAACAGCCAAATGTAAAGAAATACATATAATAACAAACATCATAGGCCAGGGTTAGAAGCTATGGGGACTCTTTCCTGGGAAACTGACTGCAATTCAGAGTTGGGCATCTTTGTAGACAATATGCTGAACATAGGTGTTATGCTATGCCCAAAAGACATAATTCAGTCCATAGATGTAGAAACGAATCTCAGATAGGAGTATGGCAATTATATCATTTCTGTGTTTGGCATTTGCTTACAGCCTTGAGCAACATAGTTAGGTCAGTATAATTTTTAACTTAAATCAAGTAATTGGACTTTTCAGTACAAACTGGTCCAGTACATAATAGGATTTAATAAAAAGCCAGTTGAAACTTTCAGTTAAATTAAATATTTCAGTTTAATTCAGTGAGCTTCAGGCCAGGACCATAATTCATTTGATCATGTTGCTTGTCCATGGGAAAATAAATTGTTGTTTGACATACCAAGGTTATCCTGCATAAGTTTTCAAAACTTCAAGATGTGACCATCATTCTCCTGGTATGCTTTAGTAACCAGATGTTACATACTGACAATCTAGAAGATTTTTGTACTAAAAAATGGTGTTTATAGTTGCAGTGGAAAGTGGCAGATCTTTCTTTCTTGTTGGTAGTACAAGGCCAGTAAGGTCACAAGAAAAAATATAGGCAGCTACAGCATTTTAAAATATAGTTTCATTTGGTGACACAGATCTTTTGTATTCTTTATAATGTGGTATTTACTTTAGTTTTTAAATCAGTAATCTATTTGTTTCATACTGAACATACGTAGTATTTCTTATTATATATTTTATGGATGAATTAAACTTTACAAAGGATATTAGTGATTTCAAAATTATTAGTGTTTATCTGGAACTTGAAATGTACTTTTTTGATACAATTGAAAATCAAATATATTTTTCTGTGACAAAGCTGGGAAAAATGATAAACATCTGGTGTTTTTAAAAAGTGATTTCCTTAGCTTTTTTGGTATTACTTAGATTCTAGCTTTCATGAAGTATACTAGTTTTCATGGTTGACTAACAGGTTTGGATTTATATGTTTCTTTTTCCGAAATTAGATATGCCATTCTCTATCTTTCTCCCCGAAGGAGAGACAGCTCTACAGTTTTTTATCCAGATTTCAGCTTTGCATTGCCTGCTGAGAATTTTAATAAAGTTTTGCAGAATCCAGGGAACTGTTTTGTTAAATTGGAATAAAATTAAAATACAAAATTTCAAATCCAATCAAAATTTTGTTTGATAATGTTGTAGTTTTCTCAAGGCACAGTAACCTGAAATTCCAAGGTAAGGTTCCACTCTGCAGAAATCCTTAGATAATCAGAACGTATGCTAATGAACAACTTAAATTAATCCAAACAAGAACTATTCTGCTCCCATAGAGGCATTCAGAAGCAAGAAAAAAATCAGAGATGACCTTTTCCTTTCTTTCCTTTGTTTCTTTTCATTAGAGTCTTCAGAATTAATACTTTATTCTTAAACTTAGTGAAACTCTGTGATAAGGTTTTTGTGTTCTGCCTGCTCTCAGGATGCCCCAGATGGGTCAAAGTTAAAGTAGTTTGAATTATTGTAACTCTGCATATGCATTACAGATATAGTGGGCAGAATTAAGGACCTTAATGTATAAATGCTGATAACGATAGATTCATGCAGTGGTGATTTTTTTTTATTGTTTTTTTGCTTCAGTATTTTCTTAGATTTAAAAAAAATGTTTTGGAAATCCTCAGAAACAGAACTACCTGCAAACCTTGCAAGTCAGTCATAGATCCAAGTTATGCTGGAATGTAATCTGGATCAGACAGCTTTCCATTTCCACCTCCCTGTTCCTCATGTTGGCTTTTCATCTTATATACAGCTTTCAGTCTTCTATGGTCCCACCAGCATCCAATGTAGTTTTCTAATACCTACTCCCTACTTTGCCACTCATGAGTAATTCAGCTATCCCAAACTCATTCTAATAAAATTATACTGTACCATATCATTATGTGTTTTACTTATATATTTAGGTGATTTCACTGACACCTTTAGATATCTCCAATTCCTACATGCACACCCTGAAATCTGTGAATGTTCTATTTAACATAGTTTCTTAAAGAGCTGAAGTGTTGAATGTTACGGAGTGTATCTGTTTTAAAGAAATGATGAATGGTGGTGACTGGAGCCCAAGGCCCCTTTGAATCACTTGGCCCTGGAGCAATTGCCTCTTTACCCTCCCTGTCGGCAGAACTGGGAGGGAGTAAGGGGGAAGTGACTTACTGTAGTCCTATACCTGATGCCACCCTTTGTACCATTTCATCTCAGGAGGAAGGGGATAGAGCCAAAGCTCCAATTACTCCTCACTTTTCTCTGACTTGATACTCAGGGTGGGAAAGGAAGCAGGGGGCAAGGAGCAGTATTGAGCAGGTACACTTTGCTGTCTCTGCTCTCCATCCCCCATGCCTGGACCTCTGATATTGGAACCAAAGAAGCAGGGCACACCAAGTGGATAAAGATCTGATAAGGCTTGTCTACTTAGGACAATTTCCTCATGGCTGTGCTGTGACAGTCACCTGAGTAGGAAGTATGTAGTAGCTATTAGCTATTACCATCTTCATTAATGAATCAGCTTCCCCTGTGTTGGGGTTGGTCCTTTCACACAGATTGTGGCGGCTTAAAGATGAAGATTTATTTGGAACCCACTTCCTCAGATATACTGTATTGTGAAAGCTTATGCCCAAATGAATATGTTAGTATTTAAGGTGCCTCAGGACTCCTCATAGTTTTTGCTGAAACAGACTAATATGGCTACCCCTTTGAAACACACACACACACACACACACACACACACACACACACACACACACACACACACACACACACACGTCAAAAACAGATGTAGTAGTCTTAAGCCATTTCTTGAACTTAACTGGATTTCCTGTGTACAAGTTTGTATTCATTTGGTGCCCATCTCTTAAATACTGTAGTTTTTGTTTTATGTACAAAAAAACTCATGAATAACTTTAAAAAGTTTCTTTTGTGAAGTTAACTGTCTTTTTATTTATTTCCAGGAAATGGCTCTTGAAGTTAAATGAGGCTGAATAATATACATACATGAAGCAGAGGCTGTTCTACATGTGTTAAGTCTAAAATACCAGAAGAGTTTTTGATCAGCCAGACTTGGCAAATTGTCATAATGAAGAAAATTAGTCTCAAAACAATTCGTAAGTCCTTTAACTTAAATAAAAGCAAAGAAGAAAGTGACTTTGTAGTGGTTCAGCAGCCATCATTAAGTGAATTTGGAAAAGATGACTCCTTGTTTGGCAGCTGCTATGGTAAAGATTTGGCTAGCTGTGAAGTTAACTGTGAAGATGAAAAAGGTGCCAAAAATAGATCAAAAAGTGAAAGCTTAATGGGTACGTTAAAAAGAAGGCTTTCAGCAAAACAAAAGCAGAAAGGTAAAAGCAGCACACCATCTGTAAGCTCTGCTGATGATGATACATTTTCTTCCTCATCTGCTCCAATAACCTTTAAAGATGTGAGAGCTCAAAGACCTCTGAGATCAACATCCCTACGTAACCACCATTACAGTCCAACACCATGGCCCCTTCGATCGACAAATTCAGAAGAGACTTGTATCAAAATGGAAGTGAAAGTCAAGGCCTTGGTCCACTCCTCTAATCCAAGTCCAGCACTGAATGGTGTTCGAAAGGACTTTCATGACTTGCAGTCAGATAGTGTGTTTCAAGAACAAAACAATACATTAAAAAGTACAGAATCCCAGAATGGGGACCTACATCTTCATATTGATGAACATGTGCCTGTAGTTATTGGACTAATGCCTCAGGACTACATTCAGTATACTGTGCCTTTAGATGAGGGAATGTATCCTTTGGAAGGATCACGTAGTTACTGTCTGGATAGTTCCTCACCCATGGAAGTTTCTACTGTTTCTTCTCAAGTGGGCGGAAATGCTTTTCATGAAGATGAGGGTCAGGTGGATCAAGATGTAGTTGTTGCTCAAGATATCTTTGTGGACCAGGCAGTAAATGGTTTGTTGATTGGTACCACAGGAGTCATGTTGCAAAGTCCACGAGTTAATCACAGTGAAGTCCCTCCACTGTCACCATTGCTACCTCCGATGCAGAATAATCAAATCCAAAGGAACTTTAATGGACTGAATGGCACAGATGCCCATGTGGCTGAAAGTATGCGCTGCCATTTGAATTTTGATCCTAACTCTGCCCCAGGAGTTGGAAGAGTTTATGATTCTGTACAAAATAGTGGTCCAATGGTTGTGACGAGCCTCACGGAGGAACTGAAAAAACTTGCAAGACAAGGATGGTACTGGGGCCCTATTACACGTTGGGAGGCAGAAGGAAAACTGGCGAATGTGCCCGATGGTTCATTTCTTGTTCGAGATAGCTCTGACGACCGTTATCTTTTAAGTCTAAGTTTTCGCTCCCATGGTAAAACTCTTCATACTAGAATTGAACATTCAAATGGTAGGTTTAGCTTTTATGAACAACCAGATGTGGAAGGACATACTTCTATTGTTGATTTAATTGAACATTCAATCAGGGACTCTGAAAATGGAGCTTTTTGCTATTCTAGGTCTCGATTGCCTGGATCTGCAACTTATCCAGTGAGATTGACAAATCCAGTATCTCGGTTTATGCAGGTGCGTTCCTTACAGTACCTGTGTCGTTTTGTTATACGTCAGTATACCAGAATAGACCTGATCCAGAAACTGCCTTTGCCAAACAAAATGAAGGATTATTTACAGGAAAAGCACTACTGAAAGCTTATGGGAATCTTGCATCTTGCACTTTGGGAACAACAACAACAAAAGATTGAAATACAGTTTACAAATTTTCATTGCTATCAAAATCTTTTGCTGCCATAACAATGTTTCATTTTTGTGTGTAAAGAAGGGGTAATGCATTATTTTTGGTTTTTTGTTTGTTTGTTTGTTTGGTGTTTTTTTTTGTTTGGGGGGGGGAGTCTTTTTAAAAAGAATGGTCTAAAGGTTTTTAGAAGAGTGAAATAGCTATCTTTCATCAATGTGCAGAAAATAATCACAATGTGAATGATCAAATTCTTCTTAATTTTCCCAAGTTCTTTGCTGCTATCCACTGTGATTTTTATGCGTTCAGAATGCATTTTATGTATATCAACCATAAGTAAAAGTGAAATGAAACGTATAGAATGGAATTTTTGTCTTCTTAAAATGGCCTATTTTATAAAGATAATATTGGATAAAACATACAGGTAGATAAATTACAGAATTTAGGTAATGCAGCGAAAATGATTTTCCAGCATCCTAATTAAAATCTCCATAGAACTGCCCTCATTTAAAACTTATTCATTGATGTTAACTCTGTGATGGAATATAGTTATGCAGCATATCTTTGAAAACCTCCTTTCTCCTAAGTGATTTCATAGTTTTAACATGCTATTTTGCCTTTGAGAATTTTTGTTGAATTTTCTTTTTCTTGGAATTTCCTTATAATTTGTTCTTTTAAAAATAGCTGTTAAAACAGTTTTGAAAAACAATAATTTTCATCAATATGGAAATTGTATTTAGATAAATGCTAAACATGAATTACTAATGATATAACTGAAAAAAAATCTACCTAATTGTAGTAACTGTCAATTAAAATGATAATGAACCAAGATTTGTGGGGAAAAAAATTCTACACCAGATAAAGTTTTGTTTCTTCCTGCTTGCGTTTTGATAGTTAGGATTTGATTCTGTGATTTTTTTTTTAATTGTATTTAATTTTTTTTTGGCAGGGTCATGGAATGTGTGCGCGTAAACAAATTATCCCCAAGACTGCATTTATTAACATTTGAATATGTGAATTTAGTAGGAGAAAAGGTTTTGTTTTAATAAGGAGCCACAGAAAAGTGCCTTGTTACCAACTGTTTCAGGCGCTGTCATGAAAATTGACTGTTTTGACATAGAACTATCAAATCAATTCAATAAACACTTCTAACATCTGACAAAGATAGTGGCATTTGAAAAGTCTATGGAGAGTCTGACCTTTTAAAAGATTTCTGAATTGGGAGACTGAGGCCTAGATTGCAAAGTTTTCTTTGTGCAATATTGATCATATTTGTGTTTCCTTCTATAGCTGTATTAAATTTGTGCTTGCAGTTTTAAAGGTGACCATGACTAACTTTTTGTTTTTAAATCAATGTTATATTTTTAGCATGTCACCTTCTCCATCAGCAATTTATAGGAGTTGCTATTCAGTAAAGACCAACATTGAAAAAGGCTATTGTAGAATTGATAAATCCTTTTTTGGATCCTTTTCTTCTGCTTATTATATCTGCTTTTTTGTCCCCTGAAATGAATTTGTAGCAGTGGATACAGTTATTGCTGCAAAGTGCTTCAGTTGCGCTACCTTTTGTGTTGCCTGAATTGATATGCTTTAATTTTTTTTGGATTACAGTGTTAAAAAAAAATCAAAGGCAGATAAAGCTGGTGTAGAAGATGCTGATTTCTTCTTTTGTCCAATATTTTTTAATTAAAACAATATTCTCAGCAAAGTACATATGTTTAATTTGTTGTGTCTACCATTGAGATATATTTATGCAAGCTTGAATCCAGATTTTTCTCTTCTGGATATGTTATTCTTCTTTGAATCAGGGCTACAAACTTTATTCGGAATGGCACAATAATCTTACAGCATGGTACAGCGTTCTGATTCTATCTGAGAGGAGGACCGAGGAAATCATTTTTATGGAATATAAAACATACTTGTTAGGATGAAAACCTTTCATGTGTGCTTCATTTTAAAACTTCTTTCCCCACACAATCCAGATGTACTGTACATTGTACAAAGCCTCTGGAACCATGTAGTACATTTACACAATGATATAGAATTAGTGAAATATAACTCAGTGTTTAAAAAAGATGCATTTAAAATATGTGATGTGCACATGTTTTTAATGGACCTTGCATATGAGTTAAAATTTATGAAACTCTAAAATCTCAATTTCATTGCTGTATTAAGAAAATGTACATGGACTTGTGTGCTAAATTTCTTTTCATATCTTCATTTATTTCAGTTTTTATCACCTATAAGTTGGTCACTTCTGAAATATTACTTTTGATTAAATTATTGCTGTCCATTTTGTGTTGCCTTCCTTGCTGTTTACTTTAATTGTAAACTTAGTAAAAGGTCATGTTCTAATTGCTACTTTTGGATGAGTTTTCTACAGCTTTCATTAAAAGGCCCCTGTTAAGTAAGAGAAAATCTGCCTAGAATTTTTTTATCTGATGCTGTAAGCTCCAAAATTCAAATATTTTGAAATCCACCATTTGTTTTTTCAACTGCTGGTTCAGAATCTCTCTTTGTTACTGAAGCAGTCTTCCAGCCGGTAGTAGGAGCACAAATTAAAAAATCCTGTTTTGACAACATTGATGTATTCTTGCTTATTATAGCGATTACTGTGACAGTCACAGTAATGTTGTTTATTTACAAGGCAGCTGAAAATTTATTAAAGGGCAACAACTGTAATCAGGAAAGACTGTGTTGGTTTGTGCTGTATAACAAATAGATGAACAACATCTGTGTTTGCCAAATGGAAGAAAACAAAAATGGTAGTATTAAAAAAAATTATTTTCAGGCTTTTAAAAAAGGACGATAAACAAAGATTAAATAAAAATAATATAAACATTACTTGGCTCTGTTCCTTTACAATTAAACAGTGCCGATTTTTATTCAGCACAACAATCAGAGTTGCAACTATATTGTTGCAAAATGTATTTGAAGTTGAAACTTTGAAATAAAATTGATTTCTGAAGCTACAAGATGATGGAAGTTACTGGCAACATTGGCTGCTTTACTAATTAGATTAAAACTACAGCTTGTATTTTGATATTATGCTAAAAGGATTTTTTTTCTGATTTTTCCAGCAGTGTTAGAGCAAATTTAAGTTTATTTATATTTTTTGATCAGTTGCAATAGTTTTCTCATATGCTGCTGCTAACATAATTCCATACCATCTTTTTTTATCAAGATGGCTTCCACCATTAGTAGCTTTGGAAATGCTATTGTTAAGTAGACATTTTATTTTCAAATATATACATTTCATATTTTTTCATGCTAAGAGGTGTTTTATATGAAAATTGACAGCTGGGCAAATCAAAATACGAGTAGTTTTTCTTTTCTGAATTTCATACTGTATGAATTCTGGATATGTAAATTAAATCATGATACCAGCAATATATAGCCTGTAATTCCAACAAGGAATGGTTCTCATTTACATAACTTTTAAATTCTAAGCTAAGTGATGGGTACAATAATGATTGCCAATCTTATTTCTTTTAACATTTTATAAAATTTGGCAAAGAAAAATATTACACATTCTTTATTAATAGATATGGGACAGTTAATAACTCATAACACCACAAAATATTATGGAGTTTGCTATAGCTGGAAAATGTTTTAAACCCTACACGGGGATAATGAAGAAAATTCTTACAAAATTTTGTATTAATACATGTTGGGTTAAAGAATTTTATAGTGGTGATGGAGTGCCATGAAATTAATACTTACAATCCAGATTGCTGTAGTTTACACTTTTCTGTATGGTTCAAGCTAGGTGTGCATTGTTTGTACTAAGCACACCACAGAATAAATTATCCAAAGTCCATTGATTTTAATGTGTTTTGGTTTGTAAACAAAATTATAGTAATTTCTTGCACATTTTTGAAAAATAATTGTATAAGGATTTATGTATCTGCTTCTAGATACATTGTGTAAATAAAAATTTCATTCACAAAAGAATCGTGGAGTATTCAATAACAAAATGAAAACCTGAAGCAAATATTGACTTTTTAAGGGAGTGGTGATAGCTGACTTAAATCGTATCAATGAGCCATAGAACTACTATTTGTTTGATCATAATATAGCTGCAATTTTTCCTTCTACTGACTCTCCTAAGAAGTTGCTGTCCCATAGCTCTGGCTATCATTTATGCTTTCCAGAACGTTGCCAGTACATAATTAAAATGTTTATTGAGCATGCATGCACACTTTAAACATGTATAGCTTTTGCTATTATCGTTTCCTGTAGGTAGCTGTGCTGCTTTTAGTATTTTAATGCAAAAAGTCCAAAATGCCTGCCTTAACAGGTGCTATAACTTTTTTTCTTTCTAAATAAAATAAGCAGTCATAATTCCCAGAAAAGCCATCAAGTAGTTTGAATGTAAGCTCCAAAACTGAAGTAAAAAATGTACCAAGTACATTATCACCAGTTTATCTAATGCTATTTTGGTTAAATTAAGGGAGTTTAGGATGTTTTCAAGTAAGGGAATGCATACAGAATTTTAAAAATATTTAAGGATTAATAATTTGTATTATATGAATAATTTGCATGTCTTTTTACATACATAGTTGTCATGGTTTTGTTTTCTCCCTGTACACTTGATACTCAGTTTCCCAAAATCACATTTCACCTATTTCAATATCCTTTTCTCTTTTTTAAAATGTTTAATTAAAATAATATACATAACGGTATTAGCTAATGTCATCAGTCTTTGAGTGGGAGGGAGGTGAAGATGCTATCTCTTCATTGAAGTCAAGGGTGAGATAGCTGCTGCTGTTGCAATAATTGTTTGGGTTGATCATACACTGACATGTAATTGCATATTTGTGCTTGTTTCAAGTCAGCAGCTGTTTTTGTTCACATGTTTCTAGTTGATTTTGAAAGTGCAGTGTGTTATGTGGTTGTTCTGTCTCAACATCAAGTCTTTTAAATTTTGCTTTTAAAAATACCAGGTCAAATGTACGGTAAGCATTTAAGCATGCTCAGTTCCACAGAAGCCAGTGAACCTACTTCCAATTATACTGGGGTGAATTCAGTCCAGTAAGATCACAACTGCTTCAGCTTGTCTGTAAACTTTTACTTAGATGTGGGGGGAGGGATACGGTTGGGATTGTTAGGAGTGCAATTATAAATTTGAAACACGACTGTATACAATTGAAATGTTTATAATTAAGATGCACATGCTCCCAGCCTCGTTCGTATTATGTAGCATCTGTTTTACACGTGGGAGAGTGGATGAAGAAAGCCTACCCTTTGGTATAGGTGCCTCACCACATGAAACATGGTATTTGTACCAAAGGAATAAAGCTTTAATTTTGAATGCTGTTACTCTCATAAGTATTAAAGAGAGAGCTGTGGCTTTATCACTCATGAGATCTTCTCTCATTTGAGGTAGGTGTCTCACTTAATCTATTTCCTTGGTACGGTATAGTAACAATATGGTAATCACTATGTTATCACTAACTGTTTTTTGTTTGTTAAATTTTGAGTTCTCTTTTAGGCCTGATTCAGAAAACCACGTAAGCATGTGTTTAAATACATGCCGTTTCAGGACACGGCTTAAGTCTCATAGACTTAAAAGGAACATAAGGATAGCCTGAAATTCTGTCTTAATTGAGGACTTTCTTGAATATATTTTTTTTAAACCAAACTCCTGTTGTCTACAGGAACACTTGTATCCTTATGTCTTCTAAGTGTGTCATATATTTGGAAATTGATTCTGCTGTTTCCTCTCATCAAAAACCATTCAGAGTGGGAATGGGATTATGTAGGGAAAATAAAATATTTTCTTGGAGCTGGGGAATGACTCAGAAATGCTATGTGTTATGTGCGCTCAACATGGAATATCAGACTCTAGCTAGCCAGTTTTCCAATAGCCTTCATTGAATCACCTAAAGTCTTAAAGCAGCACTGGCTCTCTTCTTATGGTTGTTTGCAAATGCAGTAAATTCAAGAGATTCCTTCCAAAATGGGCAAGAGGAGGCAAACACAGCTTTGCTTGGCTGACATCAGGAAGGACATGCAAATAAAACTTACCTCAGCTCACAATACTCCAGGAGCATGCACTGGTTGTGCAAGGATTATCCACCCTGTGCTAGATCCAGTTTCTGTCCCTGTACCAGTGCTGTTCGCATACCTATGTACTGAGGAGAGTGGGGTCACATTGTGAAAGGGAGTGGGATGGAAAAGAGAAGAGGAAGGATTGGGAGAAGAATAGCATTAGGCTTTGCCTCAGAAAGTTTAGGAGGCATTGTACTGTGGATCTGTGGGCCCCCATTATCCACCTATTCTTAGATACAGTCTAGTCTTGAATTCAGTATTCTTCCTAATTTTCTTCATTCTGTGTTGAGCTGAAGCAATTCTTTGGATTGGAAAGACTTGAGATACTTTTAGGGATAGGATGCTTACAGAATTCTACATCATGAATCCTAAAATGCAAAGGAGCGAGCTTTATACTTGAGTTCTCCATCTTACTATAGGTTCTGCAGCTCTCTTAAGATGTATGAAGGTATGTAACATTTTTCCTTCTGGCTCTGAGACAGTTTTGTGGTTTGCTTGGCCTTCTGCAATGTATGAGCCAGAAACCAGTCATGTTTTTTTAATGCAGACCCTTTTAGTTTATAGCACTTTAAATATTATTTAAATTATGCTATATTAACAGAGAAAATACTTTGCAGTATTCTTGGTGAATGAGCTCTAGCACTTATCATTACCACATTCTCCGTTTT
The DNA here is from genome assembly GCF_052426305.1 of Pelodiscus sinensis. NCBI lineage: Eukaryota > Metazoa > Chordata > Testudines > Trionychidae > Pelodiscus > Pelodiscus sinensis. The sequence continues at coordinate 95,194,331 of NC_143053.1, forward strand.
CAATGATGCTGCATTGTCTTGTGTTCTGTTAAAACCTTCTGGTGAGGGAAATTTTTTTCTCTTACAGCTCTCAATTTACCAGTCTGGAGGACATTTCTGTGTTTAGCCATGTCTCATCAAGCTAAGAGGCATCTGGGCTGAAGAGATTTTTGGCACTAGTATTCCCCCAGAGCCTGCATTCAGCATTCCAACTTTGCCCTAGTTCACTGCCTCCATCAGAAAAGAGCAGCTGCTCTTTCCTGTTCTGTCTCAGAGTTCTTTGGACCTTATGATCCACTGCTTTTGTACATGCACTGCCAGGAACTCAGTTCTTCACAGGAAAAATCTCATCTTTTAAAAACACATTTCCTTCCAGCTTCTGTGTAGGGCTTCACAGGAATCTAGACCAACAACTTGTGTTTTGTGTTACTTGAGGGATTTTAAAAGCTAAGAATAAAACTAAGCAAAGCAAGTAAGCTTTTGCCTGCACTGGTTTGGCGAAGCAGTATTGCCAATTCTTGTGATATTTGGGATTGTTTCCTTAAAGCTCCAGCTTCTGGAACCATGTGATTAGGTGTGATGTTCAACTTGTAAGTACATTTGTAGTCCTCGTGATCGTGAAGAAAATGTGACCAAATTTACACATTTGAGGATCAAAACCTAGGAGGCAAGAAACCATGCCCTCAATTTTAGGGCCAGACTTATTTTTGAATTCTTGAATATGGTAATACAGGATGAAAAAGTCCATAAAGGACCACTGTTTGGTAAGCAAAACAGCTTTTGTTCACAATTCACAGATACATTCTGACACGTTCCAAGCGTCTGTTTTCCGCTCTGGTTAGAGAGGGGTGTGATTGGGCTCTGCAATTCATGGTATCTGCCAGGGAGTAGAACTCTGGGTACTGTGTTCTTGGTATCTTTTTCCTTTATGGTTTTGAGGTTTAAATGTGAAATAATGTATAGGACTTTCTAATATTCAATGGCTACCTTTTGACCTGCATCTGCTACTGGGATGTTGCCTGAGCTTGCATTTCGATTCTATGCACTAGTTTGGTTCTGAAATAGGTGACTTGATTTTCAGAACTTCTAAGCAGTACTGTGTGGACTGTACAACATATTCCTGGGAGCACAGACGGACCCTGCCAGGATAACACCTCCAAATACAGCTTTTCTTCCTGCTTTCCATTCCCTGCTGAGAGTGTAATGCCACTTGAGTGCTCATTTAGTTTCTTCAACTTGCCCTTATATCTGTTTTTGTCATTTACCTTTCTACAGTTTCAGTGCACTGAAGATAAATATATAGGCTTATATCTACACTGTGATTAAAAACCCACAGCATGGAGTCTCAGAGCCTAGGTCAGCTGTCCTGCACTAGCAGGGCTCAAGCTGCAGGGGTGTAAATTGCAATTTAGATATTCAGGCTAGAGTGGGGGTTCTGAGACCCTTCCCCCTCGCATTATCTCAGAGTTGAGGCACCAGTCTGGAGCCTTGTGAGCCTGAGTCAGCTGATCTGGGCCAACCCTGCCACAGATCTTGTTTTGCAGTGGAGGAGGGTACAGTATGCCAATTTAGCAATGTCTTTAGCACAGTGGGGACCTGATTAGGAATACCATAATATAAATAAGTATAAATGTGCTAACTTACATGTCTAATGCCAGTTAAATGACTCACTGGAGGTATATTTCTCACAAGTTACACTCCTCCCCAAGGTCTACTTTAAATGGAATGGTGTACTTTAATCACTGTTTAAATGCTGAGAACTGAGTGTAGGTCTAATGTGCACAAGCTATATATTCTTTAATCCTCAATCAGTTAACTGCAAATTCAAATCTCAGTATGAAGAGATCTGACTCCTTGGGATAAAAGTGATAGCCTCTTACTTCACTCTCTGATCTCCAAGGAAACACCCAAGAAAAATAAAATTTAAATATGCTTTTCCAAAATATTATCAAAACACCAATTAGACTTGTGAGTGTCCTAGCAGCATACTTTTCCCTATTAGCACTGATATGAGGGAGGCAAATCAATGAACTTGCTATGAAGTTCTCACTGTAAAATGATATTTGTCCAAGTGCTTAGTTTACCACTTTGTCTCCAAGACAACACAGAATTCTACTTAAATATAATAAACTTTTCTATCAATTCCTTTGTTTCAAACTCAGCTGTTCTGTCTAGTACCAGTTACATGCTCTGGATGTTTGAAGGAATGTGAAATTCTAAACAAATCGGGGTTAGAGTTGGTGAAAATCAGATGCCCTTTAAATGGTGAACAGTTGACAAAAACTACAACTCTTATAATGAGCCAACCTAAGACCCTATCAGCCCTTTCAGTAAGATTCACTGGTACCTCCTAGGTAGAAAGGAACACAATATTTACACTGGAAATATAAACTGGGATACAGGCAGTCCACGAGTTAGGCGGATCCGCAGTTACGAATGGGGCTTTTCTCGCCCCGGAGGACGCAAGCGGCGGGACGCCCAGATGCACCGCAGTCCCACCGCCCGCGTCCTCCGGGGCGAGAAAAGCTGCTCCGCGTCTCCCTGGTCTGCTGGGGGGGGAGCCCCCCCCTAACAGACCACGGAGATGCGGAGCAAAGCCGCGGAGCACGCGGGCAGTGGGACAGCCCAGACGCGCCGTGGCTGTCCCGCTGCCAGCGTCCTCCAAGGCTTCGCTCCCCGTCTCCCTGGTCTGCTGGGGGGGGGCTCCCCCCAGCAGACCAGGGAGACGCGAAGCAAAGCCGCGGAGGATGTGGGCGGGACCGCGGCGCGTCTCGGCGGTCCCGCCACCCGCATCTCCCTGGTCTACTGGGGGGGGGGGCGCAGCTAGGGCCCCCCCCCCCAGCAGACCAGGCTTTTCTCGCTGACAATGCCTGGAGTAGAGCAGCTGGGGTGCTGCCGGGTTGGTCCCGCAGCGCCGCTCCTCGGCGCTATTGGACCAACCCGGCAACACCCCAGCTGCTCTGCCCCTGGCGTCCCCAAGTCAGCCACTACTGAAACTGACCAGCGGCTGACTGCAGGAAGCCCGAGGCAGAGTTGCTCTGCCCCGGGCTTCCTGGAATCAGCCGCTGATCACTTTCATCAGCGGCTGACTTGGGGACACCTGGGGTAGAGCAGCTGGGGTGCTGCCGGGTTGGTCCAGTAGCGCCGAGGAGCAGCGCTGCGGGACCAACCCGGCAGTGCCCCAGCTGCTCTACCCCAGGCGTCCAAATTCAGCCGCTGTTGAAACTGATCAGCGGCTGATTCCAGGAAGCCCAGGGCAGAGCAACTCTGCCTCGGGCTTCCTGTAGTCAGCCGCTGGTGAGTTTCAGCAGCGGCTGAATCTGGACGCCAGTTCTGACTTACATACAAATTCAACTTAAGAACAAACCTACAGTCCCTATCTTGTACGTAACCCGGGGACTGCCTGTATTTGAAGGAGCCAGAGGGATTTGACACCTATATCCTACTGTAATACCCTAGGCTCTTTTGAAATCCCAGCTTAATTAAAAAAATGGAAAAGAGCAAATTAATGAACAAGAGAACACTGCAGTGTATGTATTATGATTTATTCCATTCCTAATTGGGTGTATGAATGCTTATTTTTTCATCAGAATCACAATAAGCACACTGCAAAACATATCAAAATATTAATGAAGCCTGTTACTGTTTGCTGTTTCCCAGCAATGTTTTGCATTCGTTTGTTTCTTGGGGAAGAGGCATTTTCCCTGTTTGTAGCAAGGACTGTATGCAGGAAGCCTTGCCAAATGATAACAAAATAATAAAAAATACAAATTATACACAAATTCATTTGATTATATCTTTAGCTATCTGATCGTAGTTTTATACATTTGCAATAGTGTTCCTTAACTGATGCTACTTGGAATTCTTCATGCAGGCTTCAGGAAAGCTTTGTTCCCACAAATCTCTCTAGAAGCCTCTGTGGCTGGCAAATCATATCCATGTAAGTCTTCATGGTTTGGGTAGAATTGGATGTTTTTGGAAGAGTCTTGAGTTACTTTGTTGTTGGTGTGCATGATACCTTGCATTATCTTAAGCATTATGTAAGCAGGTGTATTGCAAATGTTGAGGGAAGTCACTGGCAAGCAATTTCCAGGACTTTAAACCCTGGGTGCGTTGCTGATGCTTACATGTATATTCTGATGCAAAAACTCGGTGTGATACTTTGAATTTTCATAGTGTGAGGAAAAGATAGTTGTCACCTATAGCTGACCAACTTGTCAGTGATGTGAGATATATAAATTGTATATGTGTGCAGGTACTAGGTTACTGGAATTTTCTACTCTGGCAGTTCATTCCTGCATTGTCCTATGCTAAAAACTATTTGAAAATGTCATGAGAAATGTCAATACTTAGACTTTGTTATCCTATTAAGGTGGATAATAGTGTGAATTTATTTTACAAGGCAGGGTTTTTGTTTAACTTCTGTTGTGACTCCAAATGAGGAAACTGAATTTAGCCATACTAAAATATACTTCCTACATTCTTTACAGTTTCTATTGTAAAGAGAAAACCATGTGGTTTTGGTCTCCCTGATTTAAAATTATAATGACATTGGAAGTGTATTCTGGACTGGTATATGCTATTGAAACACATTTTTAGAGCAATAGTGTTCATTTAAGATCTTCTTAATGACAATGTTTTGTCTCTGTAATAGTATTTTATTTGGGAAAGTATTACCAAAGGTGTGATGACTTCACTATTTGACACTGGAATAGGCAAGGAAAAAGTAAATATTAATTTAAAATTCTGAATGCTGTGCAGGAGAAGGACAAAATCATTAAAAGAGAAATAATATTTCTGACTCACTCAAAGGATACCTTAGATAGCTTTATATAGTTCTTAAATCATCTTATTGTATGAATGACAACAAAGCAGAACTGTAATAAGTACAATGAAATAAGAATACAAATGTAATAAGAAAAAAACTAATGAAAAATAACTGATTTTATCCTATTCAGTTTAAAAATAGTTGAATTTATTATGCCCAGTGATGCTGAAATAGGCTTAAAAAGAAAACAAAAGTTGTGCTAAACAATTTTATGTCAGCTGTTGATGTTTGCATATCCCTGATCATTTGTAAAATTAAGCTTTTCCAATGCTTTGATCATGTTTTGTATCATTTCCCTGAACTGCACTGGCAGTCTCTAATGCATATAGTGTATGGAAGAGTCCTATTCAGAGCTACCAACTGGGACTTAAAGATGAACTCTTTGTTATTTGATTTCTGTCCTTTTATTTCTAGTGGGAGTTACTATCAACTGAATGAAGGGTTTTTTTATGTAAAATGAAAATGGTTCTGCATAGAGCATGTTGGTAAAACTTTGCTATCTTCCAGCAAAACCTTACTGATTGCTGCTGGACAGCTTCAAGGAAGTTGTTTGAGTCACCATGCTCTCGCTCTCTCACACACACATGTACACACTTTCCCCACCCACCTAGATCATTCCATCTTTGAATGTGCAAAACACTTCCTCTCCTATTAATGATAATAAAATATCCCTGTGGCAAATACAGTAGTTGGTTATATAACAATGTAATAGGAAAACAAGTGTTGTAGCTGCCTTCAGTGAGAGGTAGTATGTTCCTTTTGGACTCATCTTCATTTAATCTCTTCTTCCCCCTTCTCTGGAAACATGAGGAGAGCTAGCTCCTTGACCCCTTTGAGAAAAATCACACAAGATAACAAATCACTAAACCTTTTCTCTATAGCTACCACTGCTTAACTCTGCCAGGTGCAAGATTCATGGTAGACTGCAGGAAAGCAGTGACCATTGAGGAAGATATTCCCATTTCTTTTGATCATGCATTACAAAGAGCTATAATTCATCTGCCATTTACAAGAGGAGGTATTTGATCCAACTGGAATTTCTGATTTTTTTTCCATGCAATTCTTGCTTTTTAGTGACTGAGTGAAAAGCCACTAGCTACCCTCTGAACATTATTCTACTAATAGTTAATTTTAATTCAAAACCTGCTGAATGCTCCAGAATCATCCTGCCATCATAGGCTGTCAAAATGGATGCTTGTAGCTGAATCAAAATGACAATTTGTGCAGTCATTCAAACAGTGCAGAAGGACAAGAAATTCAAGAACAAACTAATTTTGAACTATCACCCATAATTGTAAAAGAGGCTTTTTTTTTTGGTGGTAGTGTCTGCTCAACTTCTTAAAATTAGGCTTCAGAAATCTTTTGAGGGATCAGCGTATCAACTTGTAGCAAAAGAGTGCTACTTGCACTTCCTTTGGAGTAGAGAAGGTGACTCAAGCTCTATACAGGTTGACCTCACTAGTCCGGCACCCTTAGCACCTGTTCGGGGCCAAATCAGAGAATTTGCCGGACCATGGGAGGTCAATGTTGTCTTGCAGCATTACCAACACTTCCACTGTGTTAGCAAAGGCACACTAACAGAATAGAATTTATTAAATATAGGGCCTGATCTGACATGGTGCTATAATACCTCTGTCTCAGAAGAGGGCTTACCCTGGAACCTGCCGTATCTAATCAGCAGCGGATTTTACGGATTCCAATAAACACAGACTCACTTTCACATTTAACAGGAACATATATATTGTAAAACACAACAGGTGAAACACTACAGCCAATAACAATAAATCAATATTGAACAACTCCAGCCCCTCTCCCTCTAATATAACAGGAGATAGCGAAGATAACCATAGGCTAACAGTGGAATACTGTACTCAGTCAGAGGTCTGATGGAACAGGAACAGGTGCTCAGGACCTTTTATCCTGTGGCTATGGACAGCCGTAGGGGAGGAACTCTGAGGAGTCCTTAGACGTGTAAACCTCAGCGATGTTAGGGCAGGTGAGTTGGCAAGGTAAACGAATAGTTCTGTCTTTGCTTGATTCTCTCCTTTATGATGGAAAACAAAGCTGCTCGGTAATCACGAAGCTGTCCAGTAGTGCAGAGGGCCTTCGCCACAGCAAGCAACCTCACTTCATGTAGTTGATGTCCAATGACTTGGGACGCAGGTAGCTATGGACTCATTGTGTTGGGCAGTTGCCACAACGGTGGGTCCAAGCACCCTGATGGTGGCAGTGGGATGAGGTCTGTCTGTAACTTGAGATGGTCCTGGCCTTCGCCACAGCTTCCAGGTACAGTAAGCAACTCTCCTCTGTGGTGTGATGAAGAACTGCCTACCCGATCCTCTCAGGAATCAGTGTATTTATGAGTTAAAAGGCAGGAAAACAGCTAGAGTCTCGTGTAGAAAAGTAGAATGACGTGTGCAAAGTCTACATGCCTTGTGCAGATTTCTGTGCCGTGTGCACATAATTGGTGCCATGCGCACAACCACAGTGCTGTGTGCAAAAGTGTTTTGGCGGCAAAGTCTCTGTCACTCATGACGGGTTCCATTTTGAATTCCTTTTCAAAACCCTGACTCCATTTTGATTTTACCAACTGTCTTAACAACTGCTTACTAGGCTCTTAAAAGACATTTAGGGGTAGGTTAGAGCTAAACAACAGCAAACTATGTTGAGAGCCAAGACTGGTGTCTGTAAATGGGATTGTGGGAAACTTGACCACACCCATGATAAGTAGACATTTGGTTAACTAAAATCATGCTGGCTCACAGCTGTTTCCAGACCCAAATGTACTGGATTAGAGTGTTTCATCCTTGTTCTTTTCTTGTTTAGTGAATATGGCACCCAGAAGTACTTGAATAAGTTGTGTGTGGGGATGAACATTACAACCAAAGTTCCCTCTAAGATGCATGGCAGCATGGCCACACAGTTGCTTAATCAGCCCTGCCCAGTCAGGCAGCTCCATGTGCGGAGCCCTGAGCCTCTGACTGGCTGAGGTTGATTAAGCAGCTGCAGAATTGTGCTGCCATGCAGTTTAGAGGGAACTTTGATTGCAACACATTAGCAATGCTTTTTCTTCAACTGAATTTGTTTCTAGTCATTAGTAAAGCAGTCTTGTAAACAATGACTACTGGTCAACCCTGATGTCTAGTCATCTGCTGCTGTTACGCAGAGGCAGCTTTTCTGCAATATAATTTAGCTTTTTAAAGATACTATTGGACCCTTAGTTTAAAAATAAGCACCACAAGTTTCATTTCTTTTAAAAGACAGATTAGATTGCTAAAGGGAGGAAAAGCAGGGTGAATCCTTAACATTTGTATCCTTGATACTCTTGGAATAAGTAAAATACCCTACTAATGAATATGCTAGCACTTGTGCTTTTGCTTTGAGTCCCAGATATTTCCCAGTGGAAATATACAAATAGCTTTCAATGGGGAATAAAGACAAGAATTATTTTAGTTGAAAAGAGCAAAAGCTGAGGGGGATTTCTGGTACTTTTAAGTTTCTGATTAGGAATGAAAGTGAACATCGCACAGGGATTTGACTACATTTTTTTAAAAAGAAAGAGGAAGGTAATTAAAATCAGCAAATGTGTGATTAGTGACTTGTGATCCCTCCCTCCCCCAAAGTCTAGCAAATCATCACAGGAATGTATGTTTTGTAAAGTCAATGCAGTAGCTGTAAAATTTGGGTATAATGCAATGACAGTACACACGATCAAACACCAAAACCATCATAATAGGCAATGGTTTAAAACAAATAATGTTAAGTTTTCCTTCACTCAGTGCACAGCCAACCTGTGAAACTCCTTGCCAGAGGATGATGTGAAGACTAGGATTTTAACAGGGTTCAAAAAAGAGCTAGCTAGCCATTGATGGACCTAACCTCCATGAATCTATTAGCCAGGATGGGTAGGAATGGTGTCTCTAGCCTCTGTTTCTCTGGAAATGGATGACAGGAGAGGGATCACATGATGATTACCTGTTGTGTTCTCTCCCTCTGGGGCATCTAGTACTGGCCAATGTCGGCAGGCAGGATATTGGGCTAGATGGACTTTTGGTCTGACTGAGTATGACCATTCTTATGTTCTTACATTTTAAAGAAAACCGTTTGTAGTGAAAGAGATGGTATCATTCTGAAAAGGGGTACGTCAGTATTTGTCAGATTAAACGTTTCCCTCTTTCTAGGGATCTAGTGCAAAACATGGTTTATCAGGGTGGGAATCAGTTTCAATTCTGACAGGAAGCTAAAATAAAAATCAGAGTAAACACACATGAAGTAATTGTTTTGTTAAAGGAAAACACTTGAACTTGAACTTTCATCATTTTTGCACATGATCATGATCCTTAATTTTTACTGAGTTCAGTTCTTTGATATAACAGTTACAAGAGTTCAAGTCATTTTATTAATTTGTCTCATTATAAACAATCTGATCACCACTCAAGCACTCACGTGTCCTGGAGCAAGGTCCTGGATGTGACAGGTTGGGTCTCAGAAATCCCCATGAGAGTGTCCCTTCATAGGCTGATCATAATTACTGAACCCACCCAGCCCTCTGGGGCACACCACCATCCTGTCCTGCTGAACCAGAAGCTCTGGTCTCCCCTAGCAAAGACACAGAGTTGGGCTAACCCCACAGCAGAATAACACAGTCACTGAGAACATTTCAGCTCTGGGAGGACTCAGTTATAGGGACTTGACAACACCCAGGAGCACAGCCTCAATGGGACCAAAACATCAAATAAAAGCCTCTTACTCAATGAGCTTTCTCTGTGTAAAACTTTAATGGGTAAGATGCATTTTAAAGTTCAATCCCTTTATCAGTACAAGGGAGATATGCACAGCTCTCCCCCCGTCCCCGCCCGAGGTAACAAAAGTCATTTTATTAAGTATAAAAATAGGATTTAAATGGTTGCAAGTGATGACAAACAAGTAAGCTTCTACGTTAAAATGAACAAAATACACCAACTAAGCCTAAACTCTCAAGAGAAATTGTTACAAATTATTTCTCATCCTACTTCTTCCACCATTGCTTCCATTTCTTAAATAAAATTTCCCCAAGGTGGGAGGTCTTTGTCCCTTTCTCCATCCCCTGTGGAAAAATACCAAATTCAAGATGTATTCCAGCACCAAGTGGTATGGTCATATGTCTTTGTAGGAGCAACCACAGTTTAGGTTGACAGTAAAAATAAGACTATTCACTCATCCTTGTCTTGAGCACTCGCCCATCAAGTTCTTTAATTACCACTAATAGCTTTCCCTAGAAGATCTAGTTTAATAAACAGGTTTACATTTCTAATTTCTCATATAAGAATGACGCATGCTCACAAATAGAATATTCATATTCAGGGGCTACAAGCCCTTGAATGATAGAGTACTTACCTCATTTTGCATAAAGCATATTCAGGTTATGCATATTCAAAAACATGTTTCCATGAAACATATGGGACACAGTGTTACATTTGCCTTCTCAATATGCTCCACATCCAATAGGCTTTCACAATTCCAATAACAGCCTTTCTTGGGATTTGGTTTCATCACACAATGTTCAAAATCCTTACAAAGTGGTTTTCCATCCCTGCTTTCATTTGGGATGACTTCCCAATCATTCCTAAGAATTCTTCCTGCTCTCTGAGCAGTTAGAGAAGATGTGAGGCTGGACTGGCCACCACTGGCCGCTTCTTCCCAGAAGGAAAACAAGACTTTCAGCTGGGACTTTTACCCAACAACTACTGTCAAGGCTTCCCATTAAGAGCCTCCCTTCCTTCAACTTCACTCTACAATTAACTCCCTCCACCATCTCCCTCTTTCTTGGCCTGTTTTTGGGTATGTCTACACTGCAGAGTTTTTTCCAGAAAAATGGCTTTTTTTCTGAAAAAACTTCACTTATGTCCACAATTCAATTGCATTCTTTAAAAAAAAAAATCGAAAGAACAGAAGGGTTTTTCCAACATTGGTAAACAACTTTCTGTGAGGAAGCAGCCTTTTCCGAAAGAGCTCTTTCAAAAAAAAAAAAAGGCATGTGTGGACAGAAAAGAGGAGTTTTCAAAAGAAGGGGAAAGAGGAAAAAGCACAGGTGCCCTGGTGGCCACTCTGTCCATAGTAATTATAGTTTACATGCAAGAAAGCATCCATTCAGTGTGGACGCTATCTTTCAAAATTCAGATTGCTTTTTCGATGCACTCTTGCTGTGCTCTTTTTCGGAAGAATTTTTTTGGAAGATCTCTTCTGGAAAAGCTTCTTCCGAAAGAAGCCTGCAGTCTAGACATGCCTTTGTTACATGACTACCTGTCACATTACTTAGTTTGCCTCTATAGGCGGAGAGAATGCATTACTTGTGTCATAGGTGGACTGAGACCTATACTCCTTTAAAGATTACTGACCCTGTTCCCCTTCCTTTAGACTGGTCTACTGGATTCCATCCTCAGATCTGCAATAATACTGCTAAGGAAGGCCATTCTGTTGTGATCTTGAAGATTCTCCAGCCTATCTGCTGGGCTTGAGGGTTGGTTCCTCACTGTGTGCAATTATTTGATGGCAGTAAACTAAACGACAATTTTTTTAAAAAGGTCAAGGCCATAGTGATACCATGCATCTCATTTTCCTAAGAACATGCACAGTGAAACAGCTAATAGCATCCTTCTCCCCTCTAGGCTAGTGGAGTGGGAGGCAGCACTGAGCAAGTAGTGGGGCCTGTGAACTGCAGAATAATAGAAGAGGTTAGTTTAACTGTTAGTCATCATAACCAGCTCCTTCGCAGCATTCCACCTCCTCTGCCCCAAAACACCCAACCTAAAAACATGAGTCTTGGTTGGAAAGAGTTTATCCAAATTAATGTACATTTAAAAAAATAAATGTTTGTGTGGGAATAACACAGATTTGGACTGCTTTTAAGTATTTTTAATTTTTTTTTCAAGTTCTTCCCTTCTGAATCTTTAGTCCTAATTAGGCCTGAGCCACAGACTTCCTGGATGACCTTGGACAAGCCACAATTTCTTTGTGCCTCCATCAACATAGCAGCAAATTGGACAAACCCTCCCCCCAACAAAAGAAGCCCACTGAAAACCAGATGGTACAGTAGAACGTAGCTTTTTTATGTTGAAAAGTGAAATGAACCAAACCCTTTAATTTAACATTTTACAAGAAACAATGCTCTATACATAGAGCAGCCAAACTTGTTTCACAGATAGTTTTAGAGGAAACATTATTTTTAAAAAATGGGATATATCAGCACTTTCAGAAAATCTCAATGAGAGGCAGGTCTCAAGTATACTGTAGCTGTGTGCTTGCACACTTTTTTTCGCTAGGTGTTAAACAGCAATTTTGAATTGCTGCTACACCATGGGGTCAAGGTTTAAGGCAGCAGTTTTGCAAACACAGATGTGAATAACCTTATGCACAGGAGTCATTCCACTGATTTGGTTATCTGAACAAAGAATAAACTACATACTCGTAAGTATGTATGCATGTGTCAGGACAGTCAAGCTATTTTAATAGGCTCAGATGGCTCAAAATGAGCCATTTTGAACTTTAAACTTGTATACTGTTATTTATAAAAGCACAGTAAGTTGTGCGTGACATTTTAAAGAACAGCTGGAAGATCAAAGCCTCAGAGCATACAATCCATATGAAATCCTAGTCCCATTGCCATCAATGGAAATGTTACTCTTGACTTCAGTAGAGCCAGGATTTCACCCTAAGGCTGCGTCTAGACTGGCAAGTTTTTCCGCAAAAGCAAATGCTTTTGCACAAAAACTTGCCAGCTGTTTACACTGGCCGCTTGATTTTGCGCAAAAGTACTGACGTTCTACTGTCTGAAATCAGTGCTTCTCGCGCAAATGCTTTGACGTTCCCATTCGGACAAAAGCCCTCTTCCGGAAATGTTTTTGCGCAAGAGGGCCAGTGTAGACAGCTAAAAACTGTTTTGCGCAAAAAAGCCCCGACGGCGAAAATGGCAATCGGGGCTTTCTTGCGCAAAACCGCGTCTAGATTGGCACAGACGCTTTTCCGCAAAAAGTGCTTTTGCAGAAAAGCATCCGTGCCAATCTAGACGCTCTTTTCCACAAATGCTTTTAACGGAAAAACTTTTCCATTAAAAACATTTGCAGAAAATCATGCCAGTCTAGACGTAGCCGAAGGGTTTATTTCATATGTGAGAAGATGTAGAAGCATAGCGAAGTGAGGTGATGAAAGGGGATAGTCTAATAAGGGTTCAGAAAAGAAATGAGATAGAAGGGAAAAGAGAGTTTTTTGGTATATGTCACAAATTATGTGCAGTTCGGATGAAAGCTTGACATTGTAATCAGGAAATAACCTTTTGTATTAGCATGTTTAGCAATCAGATTCTCTCATGTATACCTTCTAGAAGTTCGTTTCTGGCTTCAGCTCTATGGACCAGTATCAATGTGTGACTATTCCTTTTTATTGAGAGAAAGAATTTTCAGTTATGTAGTCTTTATTTGTTTTATTTTTCCTTATACATATCCCTAAGTATTTAAAGGCCCCTGAGTATCTGGATACATTGGCAATAATGTGATATAATCTTTTCTTACATGCCAACTGGCTAGACTGAAGTCTATCTGCACAGGTGTACTTCTGCTTTTAGCAGGAGGCTGTTAGCAATCTCTCTTTGAAGTGTCAGAAGGCTGTTTCAATTGCAATCTTAATTGCCATATTTCTCTATAATCCTGATCTACACCAACTGTGGGGTATTTTTCGTTGTTGGAACAATCCAGTCTATCTCATGCTGAATTGACAAGTAAGATCTTTCATTTCATGATTACATAACATGCAATGATTCAAAATGCTGCTCATTAGCACTTTCAATGGTTTCATTAATGGGTGTGACAGTTTAAATGTAAAAATAAACAGACACGTTTGAGGGCCTTGCAAAAATTGTATCGAGGCATGCCTCATTAAAAATCAATTTATGAGTCAATACCTTTTATTTTGTGTGATGTGTCACTTGATCATGAAGAATTACTTGTGATTTAAGTGATTTGTTGATTTACCTCCAAACAACATTCCCTAGATCAATAAAGCTCAATCTGGGTGTTTCTCTACACTATGGAGACGATTGACCCTCCAGAGGTCAATCTTCTAGCATTCGATTTAGAGGGTCTACTGCAGAACCCCACATTGAATGCTAAAGGCAGCCCTCTCCAGAATCCTGTACTCAGCATTGTGTGAGGAGTAAGAGAAGCCCATGGGAGGCCAGTGAGAGCATGTGTTCCTGCAATGTAAATCGTAGTTGGACACAGAAGTAACTGAAACAAAGGTGGCCTGGGGTCAACGGTAAGATTGGTTAAGCTTTATGAAATTCTCATCCTTTGAGTGCTTACTCCAGAATTCAGTAAACGACTTGTACAAGTTTTGTTTCTTTGCTAACGCTATAAGCTAATGTTATCCTTTTGGGTTTGGCAGTTTTCTATCTTCGTGGTTATTTTCTCAAAAATAAAATAGTTACCTTGCAGTTACCTCATCCTCTTTGTACTTCTCTCCACTCTTTAGCTCCTTCATTCACTTGTTATGTCTTATAAACTAACACTGTAAACAGTCTGGGGGCAAGAATGTCTCTTTCTTCTATGGTGGTTCTGCACCAACGCAATGAGGTCTTGATCTGTGATTGAGGCCCTTAGGTACTACTGTAAAATAAATCACTAGTCATTGATTTGAACTATAAACATGCAATTCAACCTGATGTTACTAGCTAGAAGTTGAAAGACCTTCTGAGGACCGATAGTTTTAAAATCACGACAAATAAATGTTATTCAAAAACTGCTTACTTGTCCTGACAACCCATTAGAGCCTGCCAAATATTGATGGGGCATAGCACTGCACATAGACTGTTTTAAGTTGAAAAAATTTAGGGAAATTACATTTTTGAACATGTTGATAACCGCTCATTTGCAGACTCTTGAGTACAAAATATATTCAGGAACCATACCAATTTTGACAGAAATTTCCATGAACTGAACTAATCAGGATTATTGTGGCTGTGGATCAAAAATGTTATTTTCTCAAAGAATGACAATTCTTTTTGCTCTGTGGTTTGGGATGAAGAAAACATCAGTCCCCAACTGGTGAATATTGGTTACATGTAAGGAATCTAAAACCGTTGGTAACTTTCAGATTGATTTGTACAATTCTATGTCACTCCCTCTTTCAGATTGCTTAGATTGAATATCATTTCAGTCTCAACCACCTCAATTGATTGATACACCAAACTTGGCCTGAAATGTAAAATGCAACTGCTGTGTGTATTTATTAGAAAACATCATAGCAAGACCCGAAGATAAATCTAAACAAAACTGTATGCGATGTTCCATGAATTAAGGTGAATTATTTCACTAGAGTACACGAATGAGACAAAGCTGAGACTAAAAAGCTAAGAAAACTGGCTATGTCAATTATTCTCGTGGCAATGAGTGGAGACATATTATTTACACCTTAAAATGAACAAATGTGGTTTGTGTGTCTCATATCTCCAATCTTTTGGCTTTCCTGGTTATTGGGAAATAGACAATACAGTGAAATTTAAAAGCACAGATGAAAAAATACCGCAAAAGAACGAAATATTTGTAAATTGTAGTTCATGCTATAACAAATTCTGAGAAGGCCTTAATTAGGATGATGTATTCAATAAAACAGATTTATAGTAACATGGACGACCTCATACCATCCTTGTTGTAGCTTAACTGAGAGTCTCATATGATAGATGTCTTTAGTTGGGATTTCCTGAAGCCCTCAGTGTTGGCTTCACTTTGTTCCCATTGAAGTGAAAGAAGTTTTGCCACTGACTTCAAGGGGAGCCGATTTAGGTCATTTAGGATTTTGAAATCCTATATGCAATGTATTTTAGCAGCTGAAAAATAAGGCACAAGAGCCAGCACTATGGGACCAAATGCCTACAAGGGCCACCAGAAAGTGGTATGCAAACCAATATTGGTCCTCAGACCAGATTTTGGGATCCACTCCCCTAATTTAGAATTCCTCATATTCAGATAAGAGACTTCAACTTCTAGCACAGTCCTTCCATCCCAAGGCCTGGGATGGAAATAGAAGTCTCTTATCTGAATATGAGGAATTAGGGGAGTGGATCCAAAATCTGGTCTGGGGACTAATTTGTTCATTTCATGAGAATGACACATTCATTCCATGAGAAACTAGAAGTTTGTTGACTTATGTGCCTCTGTGTTTATGCTTGTGTTATTGCTTCTTCTCAGGTGGGAAAGTTAGGATGTCTTTAACCATTCTGAACTACACAGAATGGTGTGGGTTTAGTTCTGCATAGGCAGGCATTCATTTTTAGGTACAGGAAAAGAAAGCTATTCTTGTGCATAAAGTACAGGAATGGAAACCAGGAGACCTGTCCTGTTTTAGCTTTGCCAGGAATCCTGAGACATCTTTTTACAAAGGACTCTGGGCCATATTCTGGCCTTACTATTTGCTCAAAATTCAATTGGAAGTTTCTTGTACAAACTTATGATATGTGACTTTTAAGGACTTGTGCCTCAGTGTTGCCATCTGTAAATTATGGCTGATATCTGCCTTCCAGGAAGCCGAGAATATACATTTCTTAAAGGTCTTTGAAATAATGATTTGTACTGTCACAGAACCTTTTAAGGACCTCAGTCATCCAGGTGGCCCTAAAGTGATCTACAAGCATTCTAGAGTGCCTTCTCAGTCATCCTTTCAAAGTTTCTGATAAACAATCTGTCATTTATTTCCAGAACTTTGTTCTCACAAAGCCGCATCAGGATTCTGGAACTCAAAGCTGTGTGAAAGCTGGATGTCAGTTTTGTCCTCCATTCCCTCACCATGCAGATAGAGCCAAAACTCATGGTTCTCTTGATGCTACCTTTGGATTAAAGAAGATAGATAACAGGCCGGTGAGAGTCCTCTCTGAAGCAGATTGGCAGCCAGCCAGCTGCTGACTCTTCACTTAGTCATTAAGAATAATCTTTTTAAAGAGAAATGTTTTTCACCCACCCTTGAATGCTCCAAGGAGGAAGATATGGTCACATTTTAAACTCATTAAAACATGTTAACCAATTTATATTTTCCAGCTAAAGAATCTGGACCCTTTGGTTAAAGGATAATGTCTCACTCCTTGTAGTGCAGCTGATGTGCTGCTGTAACTTAGTATAAAAAGCTAAAGAGAAGGTAAGACGAAAAATACTCTGCAATGAACAAGGGAGTAGGGTTGTATATTATCTCTTTCCTTTTTTTGCCCCCAGAACCTTTGTGCCAATACAATGGTAATTGCCATCCTATCATCATATGGTTGTATATTTACAACTGCAGGGTCAAAGTGGTTAGCAAGAAATTTACAAGAAACACTAGAGATAGCACATGTACTTTTTATTGAGGTTGCTTAAGATTTTTTAACACTTTTCCATGCATTAGCCTGATGCCAGTTAAGGCAAAATAGCCACTTATTAGACGAAACCACAACGTAAGAGCTTTACTGAAAAAAGGCTACCTGCTTAATCTAGACTAACGAGATTTTGCTGATATGCAGAGGGAAGAATGTTTCATTGTGTAGGTAAGAGATTGCAATAGATTCCACATTTCACTTACTTACTATCTTTGCTGATTTAAAATGAGATGTGTCAGGCATACTTTCCTTTCCACATTAGCTGAGTCTTGAGTTTTCAGATGCATTGATGTATGTTCTTTTCAGCTGTATTGCCTTCACACTATCCTGAGCCTTATAAAGCAAAAAGGATTGATCCGTTCAGCATTTTGCTCATGTAACATGCAGAAGGCATTTAGTAGAGTGATTGATGGCACTGCAGTGAAACAGTTCATAAAGGATAATGTCCTTCTACTTAGAATTCACATGCTATCATTTTGGAAAGGCTTTGGCATTTGAAGGAAAAGTCAACTGCAACATCATCAATTTGAAACCAGCTCTTGCATAGCAGCACTTTGAAGTGGGTTGGAAGGAAATATCTCATAAAACATTTTATGCCTGGAAATATTAGCTTCCTTGCTAGTTAAACACATTTACTCGCAAAAGATGCAATTAGACAATTAGCTAAAATTTGTAATTATAGCGGAGAGAGAGAGAGACTTGGCTACTCTTTATTAGGCCTCTCTCTGTGTAAAGGGGACATTTTCTTCAGGGCCGAGACAATGAAGCTTGTCATTGATGTATTGAGGCAATGCCAGAAGGAAGGGCATTCTGAGGTGTAGTGACGTAAATCCTATGTCCAACTTGCAGCAATAGTAAAGAAGACATATTTTCTTGTTTAGCTGACATGGGATTGCAAAGATGCCACTGATTCATCTTTGTCCATGTTACTTCAATTGTTGCAATTCCACCCTACTCCCTAAGTATATGGGAAAATGTAATTCTTGTCACTTTATTTCATCATTAGGATATGGCACACTGAAATGGACTCCTCCCTGCTGGGAATTCTGCCTTCTTTTTTGGTTATAGTGGCAGCTGTGCTGAACATCTTCTGTCTCAAAGAGGAAAGTCTTAGCTTCTTCCTATGAAATTTATCACAACCATCTGTGTGTAACAAGGGATTGTGAACTGCATTTCAGGCAGATGACAAGCCCCTTTCCACAATATATCAAAATAGAGACTATTATGGTGGATTCAAATAGCTAGCCCTGCTCTCTTCTCTGGTCCTAGATTAATGACAACCCTCAACTGAAACTGAGCAAAGTTGTCAGGCATTGAAAAGACAATGCTTTCTTATCAGGAGAAAAATAAATTCAGCTGACACCATTTCTGCAACAGTGATGGTTTGTGGGAAATAAGATGCCAAAGTTCGGTACCACAAGACAAAGAAACCAAGCTCTTCTGTGAGATCCAAAAGTGTTTTTGTTTCTTTTGAAATATTACACGTGTACTTGAGAAGAGAGAGTTAATTCAATAATGTAAATTGGCACAGGTCCATTCTGGAAACTGAGGGTGTGTGTTGTGTACCATGAGGCATCACTGCATGGGGGAGTTATTTAATTTAAAATATTTACAAGTATACCTAGAAGCTCTTCATGTCCTTCAGTCAGTCAATGCTGGATGGAAAGTGTGCAGGGGAATTAAGACACAAACTTAAAGGGTGGCAGGACTACCTATTAAAGCTCTGGAAACAACTGTGCATTCTAGCCCTACCTGGTAGTTGAAGACAAAATTCTCCATTTGTTAATAAAGCTCTTTCTGATTTCTTATTTGTAATCATTATTTTTTGACAAGCATATTATTAGATTACTTTTGGCTCTTCTCTCCTACCACATGTGTATATTCAATTTGCAGTACATCTTGTGACAAAGCTTCTTCTATGCCTCATTGGGTGCTATGCTTTTGGGTAGACTGCTTGCCTCAGAAGCTCATGGCAGCCTTCAGTTTAGATACTTTCCCCAAGGACACAAACTTGCTGTTTATCTAGCCATCCTCCTCATTGGCCAGCATGGAGAAAAGGAAGAAAATGATCCCCAGAGACTCTGCTGCCCTTCCTAGTGGATTGGGGACAGGCCAGACTCCTTTTCCTTATCTCAATGTTCAGGACAATTTTGTCATGGCAGGTAGGGAGTTGACCCACCCTCTACCCGGCTTCCAGTCCAGGGACCCTGTGGATAACAGCTTTCTGCAATGTGTCTCCTGAGCCAGCTGCAATTCTCTGGGCTGCTTACCCACAGCCTCTTCCTAGCACCTTCTTTATCCTTACTGCAGGAACTGCTTCCTGGTACCTGACAGCATTAGTACCTCCCAGTCTTCCAGCAGTGCAACCTTCTTACTCCCGCTCCTTGTATGCTCTGAACTAACTCAAGGGAACTCTTTTAAATTAGAATTAGCTGGTTCTTAATAGGTTCCAGATGTCCTGATTAGCGTGTCTTAATTGATTCTAGCAAGTTCTGATTGACTCCAGGTGATTTGATTGCTCTAAAGTAGCCCCTATTAGCTTACCCAGGGAAAAGGGGTGTGTTTAATCTGGGGGTAATGTACCTGTCTTTGATAGCCATGTGACCTGACCCTGTCACAATCTTAATTAAATTCTGCGACTGACATGATGACTTAATAATAATTGTGTAGTATGAAAAAGATACAGTGTAAAATTGGAATTTTTTAGAAATCCCACAGATAATTTAGGAGGAAATAGAATGGCTAATCTGATTATATGCAAATTTTAGAAGCATGGAAGAAATATACACAACAAGGTAACATTAAATCACATGTTATCAATATTAATCTTTAGAAAGGGATGAAAGGTTGACACTTCTCTGACAACAACATTTATAAAATAATGAAATGGACATAGCTAAAGATTGGCATAAACAAATGTTGTGGATTAAGATGAGGATAGGAAGGAATTCATTAGTTGTTTACTCATTGTGTTGTCATTTACACCTCTTCAAATCTCTCTAAGGTGTTTATATAGACTTCATTACTGTAGTATTTGAGTGCCTTGTGGACTTTAATATATCCTCACAATTCATATAACATGGGGATTGTACATTCCTACCTCACAAAGAAGGGGAACTTGGGCACAGAGGCATAGTAGGTTAACTCTTTCAAAAGTGATGTAGGCCTGGATTCCTAAATGCACTTAGTCACAGTGGTGCGTAAAATTGTGCTTTTGCATCTGACAAAATCCTTCATTTAGCTGTCACTTAACTCAGTAGGTACTAAAATCATTCCACATTGAAGTTTTTGCAGTAAAGGTTCCCTCAGTGCCTATATTTCTGCTTCTGGGCACATGTACTGCTGCTCCACTTTAGGTATCCAGCTGCCTGTTTCTTGCCTAACCCACAGGGAGAACCATGAAGGGGGAGAATGACAAGTGTTCAGCTGCCTTATTTATGTACAGGGACGGTTGTACTGATTCTTTGCTCGGAGCCATCTAGATCTACACAAAACAGCCAGGGAACCTCCCTTTATAATCTCTAGCCTAAAAGTGAAAGCACTCAGCACAGATATGATAAGCCTGACAAGAAGAGATTTTTTAACAGGGATCTGCCACCACTGGGTTCTCTCTCTGGATCAATTAACATTTCATGATTCAGTGTAATTAAAGCAGAATAATTTCAACAGGAGAGAGCAAGGGAGAGCTATAGCACAGTGGCTCTCAACCACGGGTCTGGAGCTCCCTGGCATCTGTGAGTAGGTTGCTGGGGAGCTTAGGGTTGCCAGGTGTCCGGTATTGACCTGGACAGTCTAGTATTTTCACCTCCTGTCTGGTAAAAAAAATTCAGAAAATACTGGACACCTAAAATGTCTGGTATTTTCTGGGGTTTTTCTTGCCAGGAACCGAAAATACCAGACACTTGGCAACCTTATGACACACTCAGCAACAGGGCCCAGCCCCCCTTCCCCCCACCCCCGCATCCCCTGCTTACCTGGTTCATAGATTTGTTTTTTTTACCAAAGGTCACTGCCACTGTCCTCCTCAGCCCATCCTACTATCAAAGACTGTGGCTCACTCAGTATTCCTTCATAAATTCCAGATTACTAAAGGGTCACTAATTCTACAGGAAAAAAAAACAGCAAGCAAATGGTCTGGTAGTACTTTATAGACTAACAAAACATGTAGATGGTATCACTAGCTTTTGTGGGCACAGCCCATTTCTTCAGATGACCAGAATTATGATTAGAGGATAAGGAAACTCGAAATAAATAGGAGAAGGGAAGGGGGGTGGAGAAGAAAGATGTTCTGTCACCCACCCCCTTACCTCTATGCATAAAGTAGCAGGAGAAAGGGTACTAAATCTGAGAAGACAAAGATCAAAGTCAGTGGATGAATAAGGCAGGAAGAATACCATTCAGAAAGTAGTTAGCACCTTCATTGATAAAGGTTCCACCACCCCATATCTTGATTAAGTCCATAATTAATTGATTTGAATTTGCATATGTATTGATATTCCAAGCTTTCCCTGTGGATTTGGCTTGAGGAGCTGGCCTGTGACAAGACCGCCACCTTGAGATCTGTGAGATTATGGATAGGTAAACAGAAATGTTCTGCCACTGGCTTCTGAGTATTTTCTTTACGTATATCCGATTTGTGTCCATTGATTCTTTCCGGTAGAGAACGTCCAGCTTGACCAATATAAATGGTAGAGGGGCACTGTTGGCATTTGATGGCATAAATCAAATTACTATATGAGCAGTCAAATGACCCTTTGATTTTGTGGCTAGCGTTATTTGCTCCAATGATGAATTCGTCAGTGTAGATATGTGAGCAGAGTTGGCATCTTTTCTAATTCCATGGCCGGGTTCCTGGAGGCTTATGATGTGGTAGTGTGGCATGGTTATCAGAAAGAATACGTTTCAGGTTAGGGTGTTGTCTATAAGCAAGAATAGGTTATTCTCCCAAGAATAGGTTATTCTCCCAAGGCCTCTGAGAGTGAGGGATCATTTTCCAGGATGGCTTGTAGATTGTGTATGATGCGTTGGAGGGATTTGAATTGTGGACTGTAAGTGACAACAAGAGGAGTTCTGTTATTTTCTCTTTTGGGTCTGTCTTGAAGTAGATCCTAACATCATACTCCAAGAAGCTGACAAAGGAGGCGCGGTAGTCATCATGAACAGGGCATTTACAGAGCATTCATAAATCTGAGATACACCTGGGGAAGTGAAAAAACAAATTGACAAAGCCAAAAAAGTACCCAGACATGAACGACTTCAAGGCAGACCCAAAGAGAAAATAACAGAACTCCTCTTGTTGTCACTCAGATCTCCTAACTTCTGGGTCTATGCTTTAATCACAAAAACAATCCTTCCTCACTCTCAAGAAAGGTTTAGTTCTACTTCATTTAGTGTTTTATTATTAAAGCCCAGTATATGTGTGTTACAATGCAAATAGAAGTGCAAGACTGTACAACTGGTAAGTGATGGTTAAACTGTTTCAAACACAGATTGCTGTAAGATTTCAAATTGTTTATGATGCTGCTGCTTTTAGTAACAGGCAATACACTGGGTCTAATTCATCCTGAGTAACTTCACTGGAAAGATTCTCACACCATGTCTAAATTAGGTCCATAGTTTGTTCCTGCCAATTTCCCCTTTTGAAAATGTGGCTGTATTATACCATTCCAAAACTGACAAAAGTACTGTACCTTTATAAGCAATCAGATACAAAAGATGGAAGTCTGAATGAGCTGAATTCTCCTCACAGAGGTTATTGATCCGAGTCTTTGAAAATTCAGTACAACTCTGCTGACAGAGCAGTCAGTGGCCTTTGACATATGGTGGATTTTCTCTAACCATCCCATTCAAGTATGCTGCTGCTACTCAGCTTTGACACACAATCATTTTTTATAGCTCTACAACAATCCATGCCATACAACAGTAAATCACAAATTATTGAATCAACTGTGGGCTCCTCTACAGCTCTGACTGACCGCAACAGAGTTCCTGTCAGTTAATGGTGGATTTGCATTACCCACCAGTCTGTATGGAGTCAGATCAGTATGGTAGTCTACTGCACTTACTTCAATTTCTGGTTATTGTTGGACTGTTCCAATCTTTTCTATTACTGCCTTTACCTAGTTTTACCAAATGGAACATTTCCCTGCAATGGCACCAATATGCTCCAAAGCACATCATCTTCCATTTACTCTAATGAGTTTTCTGCCTTCTCTCTACTCACTCAGACTTTCTTGAACTAGTGGACCCTTCCTCCAAACTCCAATAGCCCTGCTATCCAGGTAAAATTACTCCCAGTGTCTGGTGGTTGTCAATTCTCTATCACCTTGCTAACACAAGTGGGCTGCGTCTAGACTGGCAAGTTTTTCCGCAAAAGCAGTCGCTTTTGTGCAAAAACTTGCCAGCTGTCTACACTGGCCGCTTGATTTTGCTCAAAAGCACTGACATTCTACTGTCTGAAATCAGTGCTTCTTGCGCAAATGCTTTGACGTTCCCATTCAGGCAAAAGCCCTCTTCCAGAAATGTTTTTGCACAAGAGGGCCAGTATAGGCAGCTAAAAACTGTTTTGCGCAAAAAAGCCCCGGTGGCAAAAATGGCGATCGGGGCTTTCTTGCGCAAAACCGCGTCTAGATTGGCCTGGACGTTTTTCCGCAAAAAGTACTTTTGTGGAAAAGTGTCTGTGCCAATCTAGACGCTCTTTTCTGCAAATGCTTTTAACGGAAAAACTTTTCTGTTAAAAGCATTTACGGAAAATCATGCCAGTCTAGAAGTAGCCGTGAGGTTTTTAGCACGAAAGATAATGGAGCAGGTAATTAAGGAAATCATATGCAAACACTTGGAAGGTAATAAAGTGATAGGGAATAGCCAGCATGGGTTTGTGAAGAACAAGTCATGCCAAACTAATCTGATAGCTTTCTTTGATAAGATAACGAGCCTTGTGGATAGGGGAGAAGCGGTGGATGTCATATACCTAGACTTTAGTAAGGCATTTGATACGGTCTCGCATGATATTCTTATTGATAAACTAGGCAAATGTAACTTAGATAGGGCCACGATAAGGTGGGTGCATAATTGGCTGGATAACCGTAGTCAGAGAGTTGTTGTTAATGGTTCTAAATCCTGCCGGAAAGGGATAACAAGTGGAGTTCCTCAAGGGTCTGTTTTGGGACCCGTACTGTTCAATATCTTCATCAATGATGTAGATATTGGGATAGAGAGTACGCTTATTAAGTTTGCAGATGAGGTTGCGACTTCTTTGGAGGATAGGGACATAATTCAAAATGACCTTAGCAAGTTAGAGAAATGGTCAGAGGTAAACAGGATGAGGTTTAATAAAGAGAAATGCAAAGTGCTCCACTTAGGAAGGAACAATCAGTTCCATACATACAAGATGGGACGCGACTGTCTAGGAAGGAGCATGGCGGAAAGGGATCTAGGGGTCATAGTGGACCACAAGTTGAATATGAGTCAACAGTGTGATGCTGTTGCAAAAAAAGCAAATATGATTCTAGGTTGTATCAACAGGTGTGTTGTAAGCAAAACTCGTGAAGTCATTCTGCTGCTCTACTCTGCGCTAGTTAGGCCTCAGCTGGAGTACTGTGTCTAGTTCTGGGCGCCACATTTCAAGAAAGATGTGGAGAAATTGGAAAGGGTACAGAGAAGAGCGACAAGAATGATTAAAGGTTTAGAGAACATGACCTATGAAGCCAGGCTTCATGAACTGGGCTTGTTTAGTTTGGAAAAAAGAAGATTAAGGGGGGACATGATAGCGGTTTTCAAATATCTAAAGGGGTGTCACAAGGAGGAAGGAGAAAATTTGTTCCTCTTCGTTTCTGAGGACAGGACAAGGAGTAATGGGCTTAAAGTGCAGCAGGGGAGGTTTAGATTGGACATTAGGAAAAAATTCCTAACTGTCAGGGTGGTCAAATATTGGAATAAATTGCCAAGGGAGGTGGTAGAATCTCCCTCTCTGGAGATATTTAAGAACAGGTTGGATAGACATCTGTCAGGGATGGTGTAGACGGAGCTTGGTCCTGCCTTGAGGGCGGAGGGCTGGACTCGATGACCTCTTGAGGTCCCTTCCAGTCCTATAATTCTATGATTCTATGGTAGTGAGGGCAACTACACTGTTGAACTTGCATAATGCAGAGCACACCATCAACATTCCAGCTTAACAATCATGCCTGGGACTGCCTAACATTTTGTTTATTTTCAGAAAAATTAAAAACTCATTACACATTTGGCCTTGTCATTGTTTTTAATGGAAGTTTGAGCTATGTTATCACAGCAAACACAGCTCTGCCTTTATGAGCCAGGAAGTGAGAAACATTAAACAAATGTAAGGAATAAAAGAAAGAAAAACTCCATTGTACTTCGCTTTTTTATGTAGGTGGCATTACACATTAGAGCAGAAGGTAAACAGGCTACTTATACATATGAAATAGTTGACTGCTTGGCTTTCCAGGGTAGTCATTTTTAATCACTGCCCTGCTACTCACTGCAGTTTGCATGACAATGCAGTAGAACCTCATGCATCTGACACCAGATAGAAATCTCATTTGTGATGGGGAAGGAGAGTGATCACAGAAGCAGCCCTTCCTTCATTGTGAGGTAAAGAATAAGTTGTTCCAAACCCTTCACATCTTCGTTCAAAATCCAGTTTCTATGTGCTAGTCTTTTCTCAACTCCTTCATTGCTTGCCGTAGCTAAGTCCCTTCACAAGCTGTGTTCAACATTGGGTCATTGCAAAGAAGTGTTGCAAATGAAAAATACTTAGATATCCTCCATGTACTGTGACAGCAGGCTTGTCTAAGCTGGGGAAACTAGTAGTAGTCAGGTTAATTAACACAAGGTAACAGCACATGTTCAAATGCCATATAGCATCTACGATAGACAAATACAGTGTTGACAAGGACCAGAAAACACATTTTTAAATACAACTTCCCTCTCCACACTAGGGCTATGTCAATTCTGCAGCCTTCTTCCACAAAAGCTTATGCAAATGAATTGTGGAGTAGAATATCGCCATGCTTCATTTGCATAATTAATTAGCAGCTGTTTTTGCACAAGAGGCCTTTGTGCAAAAAGGAGTTGTATAGATGGCTCCTTTTTGCACAAAACACCCTCTTGCACAAGAGTCAAGACAAAAATGAGGAAGAACAGCTCTTGCAGGAGAGGGGGGATTTTGCGCTAAAAGGAGCCATCTACACAGCTCCTTTCTGGGCATAAGCCTCTTGTGCAAAAACAGCTGCTAATTAATTATGCAAATGAAGCACAGCGATATTCTACTCCACGATTCTTTTTCATAAGCTTTTGTGGAAGAAGGCTGCAGTATACACATAGTAGGTGTTTCCATGTTTTAAACACAACCTATTTTCTTGCCTAGATATGCTCTATGAGGTGTAAAATGAAGGGTGTGAGGGGGAGCTGAGGATTCAGTGTAGATGAACATACAAAAGTGCCCTAACTCCCAGCACAGGATTAGATCAAGGGTGTGACATTTCTTTCTTCCATTACGCAAGCGACACAATAGCTATAGTAATTCAGTCTAATCAGTTTTTCACAATCAAGAACAGGGAAACTGGCATATAACCATAGCAATTTGGACTATTTCCTGAAGCCCTGGTCATTCAGTCAGCATTCTCAATAGTGTGGTATGATCTGTTTAACTCTTTCATTGCCTACATTGCCTATTATAGGAATGAAGGAGCAGTCACATGACTTTCAAGATTTAGGTTTAATCCTGTCCTCACATTGGGAAGGGGAAATTGCCAGTAATTATGCCACCCTAAAGATACCATGAATAATTTTTATGCTTTCTCTTGGTGAAATTCTGTTATCTGCTAAAGATTGTTCATCTTTGAGGGAAACAGTAGCAAGACCAAGCTTGATGTAAGCCTCCGAATGGCTATTATCCACCATCCTCTGCAGGATATAAATCCTCTGAATAGTCCTCCTTACCTGCAGTTAGTGAAGGAGGTCCCCTTAATAATTGGGCCCACTTAAGAGTTGGGATGTTCATTGGGTATATTTTCTTGGTCCCAATCTTGCTTTCAGGTCAGCTTTGGTGCAGTGTTCTAAATTTCTGAGGTCTTTGTCTTGGGCATTACAGTGCATCATTGGAATAACTCTGGAGGGTTTGTGTGTTTGTTTGTGTGCTTGCTTTTTTTGGTCAGTACTTCATTGCCTCCATTGGGGCTTGAGTACTAATTTTGTAACTGCTCCACTAGATTTGGCGTTCATATTCCAATAATCTTAAGAAAAGTCACCAGAAAGCTGTTGAGGAGACTATTTGCCTGGAGAACTTCTTAGGGATGTTACATCCATACCCACAATACTCAGGGTTGTGAAGTGGTCTAGAGCCACTATGACTTTGTTACCTATGTCCCAGTGATCACCAGCTGCTTAAACTGTATCTTAAGATCATAAATAGCCAGATATGTGAGAGCTACCCTGAGGGCGCTCTAAATTATGCTGGGAACTTTTTCAATCCTTGGCTAACCACAAGATCATCCAGATGGGGCACAGAGATGACTTAAGGGCACTTTTGCTTCTTCCTCCATTCAGACATATGCTAAATGCAGCACAGACATATCTTGGGATTAAACTGAGTTTTACTCTGGTGTGAAGTATGGTTTTAAAAACTATTTTAGAACTGAAAAGTTGAAGTGTATCTCTCATACGAGAGAGAGTGGAAAGGGGAGGACTTTTCATTATTTCATTCTCATTCACTTTGTCCTGTAATGTGAAGCCTACTACAGGTTACTCTGCACATGTTGCCAATGGCATAATTAGAGAATTTGTAACCTGACAGGTGAATAGATAGAAAACTCTGCTTCTCTGTTGCAATATCCATGTAAAAAACAGATCCCAGATACTTAAATATATTTTTAAGTAGTGTTTTCAGTACTACATTTTACTTTAAATCGCAGGAGAATAAATTCCACCCAGAAATTACACAGAAGTCACACTCTGGTGAAAATTGTTTTTTAAAAATGAACTGTTTTTGTGTGAGATTCCAGTTGTGACCTGAAAATATATATTTGCTATTTGAGTTTTCTGTCATTTGCTGCAACTGTCATTATCATAAGCTTTCAGAAATATGCGCTTGATCTAAGTGCAACCCATAGCACTAATTTATCAATATACTTTTCTTTTTTAAAAAGTGATTATTTGCATGATAGCAATTTCTGAGGAAATGCCAATTATCCAGAGTGTAGCTATTTAAATTTAAAAGTTAATTAGCATCAGTTGTGCTCACATATTTGAATGACAGTTTGAATTTCATCTATATTGCCTCCAAGTGAGTAGGTTGCAAATGCAAGTGCTAATGAATAGTGAATTTTAAACGTTCAAGTATTTACCCAGGAAATAATCATTTTCTGTATGGGATGACACAATACTTGATGAAGCTCAGGGACAAGATTCTAAAATCTGTAGTCAGAGCCCTGAGACAATGGCAATCAAATGAGCTATGCAAGGGTTTTACAGTAGTTTTGAAGTCAGGACCACGCATGCACAACTACATTGTGTGAACAAGACATTAAATTTGAATTCTCATAGACTTTAAGGTCAGAAGGGACCATTATGATCATCTAGTCTGACCCCCTGCACAGTGCAGGCCACAGAATCTCGCCCACCCCTCTTAGAATAATCCTCTCACCTATGTCTCAGATATTGAAGCCTTCAAATACTTTGAAGGCCCCAACATGCAGAGAGTCCTTCAGCTGTGATCTGTGCCCCATGCTACAGAGGAAGGCGAAAAACCTCCAGGGCCTCTGCCAATCCACCCTGGAGGAAAATTCCTTCCTGAATATGGCGATCAGCTAAACCCTGAGAATGTGGGCAAGACTCACCAGCCAGACACCCAATTCTGTAGCCATTCACTAAATTTGACATTAAACTAAAACTTGTTGGGATGCCTATATGTCCCAGAAAAGAAAAGATACAAATCTTCTACAATTCTCAAACCCTGTTTGAATCTTTCAGTGAGAGGCAGCAGGCAAAATTCTAGTGACTTAAAGACCTTACAGGAATACAGAACAGAAACAAGAAATGCATGTGACCAATTGCAATTTAACAACAGCTCACATCTCAGATATTAAATACAGAATCCTTACAGCCAGCTGTGTTCAGACTATATATATTAAACCAAATAAAATTTGCTGACCTGCGTTAATTGCAATTATGAATACAGTTTATTAAATGAATGTTTGAAGATATTGTTATCTGCTCCCGATCAATCCACGAATAAAAAATTTAAATTTATCATGGAAATTCTCCTGCATTTGCTCATCACTAGTGAATATGAGAGGAATAAAAAGAGTGAGAAAGGGGAAAAAAAAAGCTACAATCTTTATATTTTGCCGACTTCTCCAACTCTTTGGCTACTGGGACACACTCCATTGACTTCAATAGAATTTCCCCAGAAATTAGTGCATCCCTTTCTTTTCCACTCTTTGCAAAAAGAGTCACCTTGTATTGCACATTCCTTTTGTTTTCACTGCACCTGTAGCTAAAATAAGTTACACAATTTGAGCTATGCAAATTGTGTAGCTTATTTTGAGTGTATTTCAAAATAGAGTGCTATTCCGAATTGTCCCTTAATCCTCGTGGAATGAGGTTTACAGGGACATTGGAATACTGCATCTGTTATTTTGAAAGATATTTCAAAATAATGGGTGGGCTGTCAAGATGTGTAATAGCTATTTTGGGATACTGGAAGTATCCCGAAATAGCGCTGCAATGTAGACGTAACCTGTCAGGGCTGAAACCCATTCTGACAGTCCGAGTGCAGAAGGTGGGGGCCCTCAAGAGACCTTAAAAATACCTTGCCTCTACAGGCTCTGCTTACAAAAAACTCCCTTGAGTCACAGATTTGGGGGGTAGCTGCCATCATCAAGTGATATACCCTAAAAAACAGGGGAACACTTGAATCCCCCCCAGTTGTACACCAAGGTCTTTTACCACAAGAGATTTTGAAAAACGAGATGAGAAAAACAAACTGCAGTCTCTGGTAGCTGACTGCTCAGTCTAGGCAGACAGACATGCACTCACACACCTCTGTTTCTTCCCACAACACAAGAATCAAATCATTGCCTTAACAAGGTGATTTTTATTAACAAAACAGAAGATATACTTGATAAAGCATACTTGATTGCTAGGTGTTACAGAGCAACTAAGTAAAACAAATTAAAACACAGAGAAAATCTCGGGGAATAACTCTTATATAGTGAATGGGGGAGAAGAGGCATAGATTCATACAGAGCAGTTCAAACCAAACCAGAAAAGTAAAGGAAAATACCCTGATTGTGACTAGATACACTTTTTCCCTTTATATACTCATGATCCTTCTTGATTCAGTATGCATCCATGCCCTGAATTCCTTGGATGCATGGTAATCCTGCCTGGGTTTAAATCATTCTGCGTATCTCAACTCTTGGCTTAACGTCCCCCCACAAAGAAAGCAGGCAAGGTATCTTATACTATTCAAATATTGATAGAAATGTAGCCGTGTTAGTCTGGTGTAGCTGAAACTAAAGTGCTACATAGTCCTGTATTTTAAGACTAACAAGATGGTTTATTAGATGATGAGCTTTCGTGGGCCAGACCCACTTCCTCAGATCAAATAGTGGAAGAAAATAGTCACAACCATATATACCAAAGGATACAATTAAAAAAAATAAACACATATGAAAAGGACAAATCACATTTCAGAACAGAAGGAGGATGCGGGGGGGGGGGGGGGAAGGAAGGTAAATGCCTGTGAGTTAATGATATTAGAGGTGGGGAAGGGTAGATGTCTGTGAGTTAATGGTATTAGAGGTGATAATTGGGGAAGCTATCTTTGTAATGGGTAAGGTAGTTGGGGTCTTTGTTCAGCCCCCCGTGGAGAGTGTCGAATTTTAGCATGAATGCCAGTTCAGAGGATTCCCTTTCAAGTGCAGATTTGAAAGTCTTCTGAAGTAAGATGCATGTGATTAGGTCACTGAGACAGTGTCCTTTCTGGTTGAAAAGGCAAGAAACTGTTTTTTTCTTTGTGATCCTGTCTGTCTGTTTTGTGGGCATTGATTCTTTGGCGAAGTGTCTGAGACGTTTGTCCAATGTACATAGCAGACGGACACTTTTGGCACATGATAGCATAGATTATATTTCTGGATGCGCAGGAATATGTATTCTTGATCTTATAACTCACTTGGTTAGGCCCAATAATGGTGTCAGCAGAGTGAATATGTGGACAAAGCTGGGAACGGAGTTTGTTGCAAGGGAAAGTACCAGGGTTGGAATTAGTGTGGTATGTCCTGTGGTTGTTGGTAAGAATTATCTTGAGGTTAGGTGGTTGTCTATAGGAGACTATGGGTCTGTCTCCCAGAGCTTCTTGGAGTTTAGTGTCCTGTTCCAGTATAGGCTGTAATGTATTGATAATGTGTTGGACAGGTTTAAGTTGGGAGCTGTAGGTGATGACAAGTGGTGTTCTATTGTTGTTTTTTTTGGGTCTGTCTTGTAGTAGATGGTTTCTAGGTATTTGTCTGGCTCTTTCAATTTGCTTTTTTATTTCTCTGGGTGGGTAGTTGAGGTTTATAAATGTTTGGTAGAGATCCTGAAGTTTCTGGTCTCTGTCAGTGGGATTAGAGCAGATGCGGTTGTATCGAAGGGCTTGGCTATAGATGATGGATCGTATGGTGTGTGCTGGATGGGAGCTGGAAGCATGTAGGTAACTGTATGAGTCAGTGGGTTTTCTGTAGAGGGTGGTGTCAATGCCCACAAAACAGACATTAGACAGGATCACAAAGAAAAAACAGTTTCTTGCCATTTCAACCAGAAAGGACACTGTCTCAGTGACCTAATCACATGCATCTTACTTCAGAAGACTTTCAAATCTGCACTTGAAAGGGAATCCTCTGAACTGGCATGCATGCTAAAATTCAACACTCTCCACGGGGGGCTGAACAAAGACCCCAACTACCTTACCCATTACAAAGATAGCTTCCCCAATTATCACCTCTAATACCATTAACTCACAGACATCTACCCTTCCCCACCTCTAATATCATTAACTCACAGGCATTTACCTTCCTTTCCCCCCACCCCGCATCCTCCTTCTGTTCTGAAATGTGATTTGTCCTTTTCATATGTGTTCATTTTTTTAAATTGTATCCTTTGGTATATATGGTTGTGACTATTTTCTTCCACTATTTGATCTGAGGAAGTGGGTCTGGCCCACGAAAGCTCATCATCTAATAAACCATCTTGTTAGTCTTTTTAAAGTGCTACATAGTCCTGTGTTTTATTCAAATTTCAGCACTGTATTCCCATTTCCATTCTTCTGGCTCCCTGCTAACACCCTTGCTAGCTACCTGAGTTTAACCCCTTAGTGTCTGAGTGCTGGCCAGCAATCCGCCTATCCATCACATACCCTCAATGACTTTCTAATTGGATGTGCATCTGGCTATAGTACTAAAAATCTTCTGAGTGGCATATCAACTTAAGCTGCTGTATATAACTTAAGTCAATGGCCAAAGACATTATTAACATTTGAAATCAGTTCATGTAATTGGATCCTGGTGCCTTTGGCACTTCTTGAACCACAAGGAGTAAAACTATTTCACCTAATGTGACCGTGTTTTATTAATTTACATTTCCAGATATCAGCACTCAGGGTTTAACAGTGAACACAGGGAGGATATTAAAAACCTGGATTTGGGACAAATTTAGCAAGTTTAGGGAAGGACGAAACTCATATTACTACAGCTGTAATTTAGGTGATGTGTAATAAAACTGCCAGGCAGACAAGGTAAGAGTTCTTTTTAATGGTTACATGTAGCCTCATTGTAAATGCAGCTCTTTAGGTAATAGAGACCAGCACTCAGTGTGAGAGTGGTCTTGTTAAATTCTATTGATTTGTCTAGACTACATGGCTCCGTTGACGGAGCCATGTAAAGTAGTTCACTCGACATAGTCAATGAAGCGGGGATTTAAATAATCCC
Organism: Pelodiscus sinensis; assembly: GCF_052426305.1. Classification (NCBI taxonomy): domain Eukaryota; kingdom Metazoa; phylum Chordata; order Testudines; family Trionychidae; genus Pelodiscus; species Pelodiscus sinensis. The sequence goes on from NC_143053.1 coordinate 95,227,497, forward strand.
CGCTTCATTAAAATAAAAATGGCCACTGCACTGTGCCGACAATCAGCTGATCTGGCACAACGCGACAGTCTAGCTATGGATCGGTCGACAATGGAAGCCTTTGTCGACCGCTCCGGTATGCCTTGTGGTTATTTCAAACTAATAACTCTTGCTTTCGATGAGGAATAGCACTTTATTTTGAAATAGTTATTTTGAAATAGCAGTAGTGTGGCTGCTCCACTGCTGCTGTTTCGAAATAACTACTCCTCAGAGTCATTCAGAGTAATTACTCCCCAGTGCTTCCTGGAGTGCTAAGTTGAAATAGCATGTCCACATTAGGAAGCCTGCCTTGCACTAATTTCAAGGCTTCCCTGTAGTGTGGACATGCTGTTTTGAAATAGTTATGTTGGGAGTTATTATTTCGAAATAACTTCCTAGTTTAGACATGTCCCCAGATTTTATTGAACCTAAGCTTACTTTTTAATTAATCTATAGGTGTGAGCCTAACCTTTCAAATGCACAGCAAGTGTAACTAATACAGTGTTGTCTTGAGTTTGTAGATTTCCTGAAGGAATGCTTCTGATAGGTGGTAACTTCCTCACTCCCCATTAATCTCTCTGGGTCATTAACTCTAAACTCTCATGATGTCATTGCAACCACAAACTATTTAACTCTACCCACGTCTACACGTGACAATGAAACGGGATTCCGATGTAAAGCCCCTAAATTGAATTATCTGGTAAACCTCATTGCAGGAGGAATACCAGCTAATTCGAGTTAGGGCTTTAAATCGGAATCCCGTTTCACTGCCGTGTGTAGACGCAGGCATTTACTTCGGGCTAGTCAATTTCTAAAATGGCGACCGGCCGGGAACATGCAAATCAAGTGTGGGATATTTAAATCCTGGGCTTGATTTGCAATTTCGGTTGCCCTCATTAGTCTCCCTAGATCTATCTAGGGGGGTAGTGTAGATGTACCCTTAGAGTGACCAGGTGGGTGAGGTAGTATCTTTTATTGTACCAACTTCTGTTGATGAGAGACACACAACCCTCCTTCTCAGGTGTTTGAATTCCATGTGGTTCAAAAGTATGAATCTTTAATCAAGACTGGTTCAATAAAAAAAATGTTACTTTACCTGCATTGTCTCTCTAACAACCTGGGACCAACAGGGTGACAACTATACTACATACAATCCTTGCCTTGTAAGCTAATGGATCATGCTCCTTTATCAGAGAAGTGAATGGTGCAGGGAATAGAACACTAGCCTGGAATTTGGAAGACCCACATTTGATTTCCTACTCTGCTACAGGTCTCCTTTGTGACCTTGGCCAAGCTAGTGTTGGTGAAATCTTGGTCCCATTGAAGTCAATTGGGTTTTACTATTGATTTCAGTAGGGTCAGAAGTTCAGCCATGCACCCTATGTCTCATTTGAACAATGAGGATAACCGTGTTCTCCTCACTGGTGTGTTAGGAGGATACATACATTAAAGAGGGCATGGTGTGCAGATACTGTCATTATGAAAGCACCATAATAGCAGAGAGAGCTCATCTGGAAGGAGCTTTCATACATGAAGAAGTCTGGCACATTTCATCCACACGAAGATATTCATGTTTTCAGGAGCTAGTGTATAGGAAATACCAACTAGGATTCCTTTCCTACTCAGAACTCTTAATGAATGCTTCATAGAGGTTGAATACCCAGAAATTGTATTCACTCTTTCTCTATACATGCACATTAAGAGGGAAAATGTATTGCTAAATATTTGATCAAACTAAAAATACTTGAGTTCCAGATGAATAAACATTGTAGTTTAAGAGTGTTGTGTTTGGGTAAGTATGATCTAGGTAGCTTACACACCTGGACAATAGCCTGTTCCTCACAATCACATCATCCATGTCTGTTAGCTAAGTTCTTATATGACCCTCATCACCATAGTGCCTCATATTATAATTACTTTTAGCCCCACAACATTCCTCTAAGGTAGAGAAGCATTATTCCCATTTTAACATATAGGACTCTGAGGCACGGAGAAGATCCAGTCACTTATGCAAGTTCAAACAGTAAATATGTGATGGAACCAGAAACTGAACTGATGATTTAGCCACCATAGTTCCATCCTCTACAAAGAGTCATGTATATGAACCCACAAACTCTCACTTCTTTAGTGGGAATCTTACCTCAAGGCTGCTCACAGCACATAGTCATCTCATGGCATATGTCAGCTCTTGTGCCAGCCAGGACAACTGAGGTCTGAACTTGAAACTGAAACCAGGCTAATTTTCCTCCCACCACATTGGATTAAGGGCCACTTGCAATATTTGTTTTAATTAAAACATTTATTTTCAATTTGCTCCTGAGTTCAAAGTGTTTTTTTAAAAATGCACAGAGAACATCTTTGAAACAGAGATGGAGAGGTGTTAATCTCTAGCAGTTCCCACTGGCATCAAATCAGCAGCAAGAAGTCTGACAGCTTTGTTCCCAGAGACTGTAAATTTTGTGTTCTGAATACACTAGGGAAGATAAATGACTAATAGTTAAAGATAAATGTAGCAGTGGTGGTTTTGCAAGCTGCTAGGAAAAACTGTCTTTATAGCTAAGAAACATAGCATCTTTGAGTTAGAAATAACCCTTTCAAATATTTTTCTTTCTAAACCTAACACAAATATATAAACTATAAAACTGCACTCATAGTTAAACAGAAATTTTTTAGCTCACGGATATTGTTCATTCTTAGAGTCTTACTCTCATAGATGGCTTTCCATGAGAAACAATAAAACTTTGCCAGAATCAGTTGGTTACTTTTGATTGAAGTCACTTTAGGACTGATGTGATTTTTTTAAACTAAATTTTGTAGAAAAAACATTATTGAGCAATAAAACTTGAGCCATAATTTCAAAAGGTTTGCAAACACTTTCCATTCCCCTCAGAGTAGGTGTTTTCAAATAACCTGTAACAGAAATATGATTGTGTATTGATGATAAACAGGGATGAATGCATCTACTACCTCCCACAGAACAGGAGAAACTGCTATTGATTAATAAGAATTTTCCAAGGCCTGTACTGCTATTTTATGTCTCCTATAGTTACTGAAGATGCAAAGCATTAGAGAAATGGGTAAGATAAGATAAGAAACTGCTGTTAGTTTACTAGCAGCATCCTCTAGTGGTGGCATTTTTTATTTCTTATCAAGATTATGTTTCAATAGAGATTAATTTAAACAGGCTTGTCTATGTACCTCATGGATTAGATTTTCAGTGAAACCTTTACATTAGAGACCATTTTTACTGAGATCAATACTAATAAGAAATTAGCTTTTAAAAATTCTTGCATGTTTTATTATAATAACACTTACAAAACATTTAAAATGAAAGGATTTGTAAAAAGTCAAACTTACATTTTATGATATATATGACTATTATTTCGACTGCCAGTTAAGTCAGAAAATGACAATTGGTGGTCAATTTCTAAACAATTTAAGTTTTGGATTTTCAGACTATGCACCATGTTTTTGTTTCTGTGTTTATAACATTACAAGATAAATTGTAAATACCAAAATGTGTAAAGAAAAAATTTCTATACATATTAGTTTGTGTCACTGTCCATGTCCTTTTGAAACACAATTTTAAGTGTATAAAGACTAAGTCTACTTGATAATATTCCTTTAGGGATTCATATTAAAGAAGCATGTTGATACTAAAACACTTTGGAATAATTTCTTTTAAAAATAGCAGCGTGACTTAGAATTTATAGGGTATGTCTACTGCAGAGCTATTTTGGGATACTTGAAGTATCCCACTGTTCCTCCCACTATTCTCTTTCAAGTGCCAGGGATTGTGTGTCCACCTCCCATTTCCCCACCATTCTTTTTTTCTTTCATGGTGTCAACATTCTGTTGGGCTATGTCTAGACTGCAGGCTTCTTTCGAAAGATCGCGTCTAGACAGCAGGCGGATCTTTCGATAGAGGAAATCCGCTTTTTCGAAAGAGAGCACCCAGCGAGTCTGGATGCTCTCTTTCGAAGACGGCCTCTTTACATTGAAGAACGCCTTCCTTCGAAAGAGGAACTTTCGAAGTAAGGCGTTCTTCCTCGTGAAACGAGGTTTACCGCCATCGAAAGAAAAGCCGCGTTCTTTCGAAATAATTTCGAAAGAACGCGGCTTGAGTCTGGACGCAGGGAAGTTTTTTCGGGAAAAGGCTACTTTTCCCGAAAAACCCCTGAGTCTGGACACAGCCTTGGTGCCTAGAACATGGTTATATTGCAGACAAATAGAGAAGTGAGCCAACAGAGAAATGAATGTAAGGACTTTCTGCTTTGGCAATTAAACTGACACTTTCATCACCCCTCAGATGTAAGATAAATCGGACAATATATATAATGATTGTTATTGTTAAATATGTGAGTATACACTAAATAATATTTTGTTTCCTCTTGGATTATGAGCAAGCCGAGACTGCGAACAACGAAAGTCCAAAAGCCACTTGTGGAGATGATCTAGAAGGCAACATTATAAAGTTCTGGTTAACGCTGTAAGAATTGCCACCTGTCCAGGTTTACCCAGATCCTTCTCAGTTGTCATGAGAAGTCTATAAGGGAGCTTACTACAATTTGTCAGTGGTCTAGTTTTATGGGTTCAGGATCATCCTGGACTTCCCTTTCTTTCGTATTGCCGAGGTGGCAGCCGTAATTACTGCTACAAGACACACACAGGTCGGTGATGAAGTTTGATTATTGGCCAGTCAATAGGGAAAGAATAGAAAGAAGAGAAATATTGTTTTGTAACATTTGACAAATGGCTTCTTTGTTGCTACTGCTAAGGATCTATTTTTTAGCTGAAATTTTTAGAACAGGGATATTTTCCCATATTATACTTATATAATACCAAAAACAATACGGTCCCAATTCTAGCTGTATCAACTTCTGGAATACATACCACTATAACAAAGAAAAAAATGCAGTGGTTACTGATATCTCTGGTGCCTTAGAAATCATGAGTATCTAAGTAATCAATGTCTAAGAATTGACTTAAAAATAACAGTGTTGCAATAAATATTGTAGTATCAGTGTTAAACAGCTTAACAGCAGAATAAGGAAGAAAAAGTCAGAGAACAAGAGAAGATAAAATCTAAAAATAAAATGCTGCTACTGTAGGGGGTTCATCCTCTGGATACTTTTCTCTAACCTGACGGAGTGCTATATTCCATAAATAGATGCAGGACGTGTTAACCAAACTGCTGAGTGTATAGATATGACAGTCTAGTGTTTTAGGTTACACCTGACAGTCAGCTAGCAGTCATTCTTCTTAGACAATCATGGATAGGTGTCTGTGTACAAGAAAAAGACTGCCTATCTGTCAAGAATATTTCACTTTTCCATGCTGTATTGTCTCTCTAGGCAGCTTTATGTTTCTAATGTGCAAGGAAGAAATGTGGATAAGTAAGTCAGAACTTGACTTCCGGGCCAGGATCCTATCCTATACAGATAGTGGGTAGCAACATACATCACTAACCCATTGTTATTTGTACTTCCAAACACACACACAAATATAATGGGCCCATGTTGTTTTGAGTGACCCCCCCCCCATGCAATTCCACTGACCTGCAGTGGTGTCCCCGAGGGCAAGATTAAGCCAGTATGCCAAAAACCAATATGACAATATTGCTAAGGAAACATCATTTTGACAGCCTGTTGTGATGGCTCTTTCAAGGCCCATGTTTTTTTCGGCCTTTCTGAGGAGAGCTTTGAACGCAGTACATTTTTAAAAGAACTTTTGTGTTCTTATATAGGATGTTGAATTAATTTTTGGAATCCAAACAATTCTTAATGTAGCAGAAAAATGGATCTCTGCCCAAAGAACATTGTGACAGGACATCTGGGAGTATGTCTGTATTGCAACGTAAGTTTGTGCTTGGACCCAGGCTGAAGTCTCGTCTTTCTTGGGTCTAGGTCTGAACTTGAGTTAAGCTGGGACCCAGGATCCGAACTCTATTGCATTGCAATGGAGATACAATCCTGCTTGCCTCAGGTCCTGGGGGTTATCTCCAAGTATTCTACAATCCCAGGGGAAGTACTTCCTATCCTACAATTTACAATGCACTGTATTGAAACAGAAGCCACCTGATCTTTGCAAATGGCAGCAGTTAAGGTCAGCATTAACCCTTTCTCTCTCATCAGCCATCTAGAAGTATAATCACAGAGAGCTTCCTGGCTGTGCAATGCAGAGGGAAGTAATCAAGCCTTTTGCTTCCTGATAACATGCAGGATAGGTGGTGACATTTTCCAACAGTGCCCCACAGTGCCCCTGGGCTACTGTTCCTTTGACTTGGCTCACTGCAGTGCAGTGCAGCTGCCAGAGCCCTAGGTTCAAGAACAGGTTAGAAGTGTCTTAACATGGGATACATCCACACAACAGAACTATTTTGGGATACCTCTGGTATTCCGCATCTTAAGAGCAAGCCCGTTATATCAAAATATAACAGGTTTACTATTCCAACATCCCTGCAAACCTGAGTGCTCTAGGGATAAGGGACATTTTGGAATAGCACCTTATTTCAAGGTAAGGGTTCTGTGTAGATCCACTCCTAGGGTTAAATTACAACATAGCTGCTGTATCCCAGTGTTACCAGACATGGGTCACTTGGCTTGAGTCCCAGTAGCCTAGGGCTTACCTTGCACTGTTGTGTAAGATGAGTGAATGTTTGCTTAACAAGGGTGGCCAACCTAAGTTCCAGGTACCAACTTAAAAAAAAATTCAACATGAAATAAAAGGAGTGTGCAAGGCCTCAATACCTCCATGAAGTCCTTCAACAGAATATGGCAAAAAAAAAAAAAAAGGGACATCACTATTGGATGATGACATGATACATAATAAGAGACTAACTTTGTGATGTGATGGACAGTACCAAGTGGATAGTAGCAAGTATTCTATTAATATCTTTATAGAGCACTTTTATATAAATGTCTAATAGCAAAAGAATATATATTGGGATCTCTGAAAATCTCTTGCTGACAACACAGGACATTTCAGAGACAGAACACAAAGTCTTAGGTCTATCATGAAAAGACTCCAAACCACAAATTGTGAATTTGAATGAACTGTACCCTTAACAATCAGCAGGGATAGAAGAGTGTAAAAGAACAAGAACTGTGTCAAGTTTGAAAGTAGGACAAGAGCTAAATGTAGAGTTCAGCATGGTATGATGTTTCTTAAAGGAGAATCTGTGTTCACACTGAGATGTATGATTCATAATGGGAGGTATCTTTGGGACTGTAGAACATCTCTTCAGCTGGAAGTTAATTTGGACATAGGAAAGTAACTTTTTATATTGAGAAATTTGGACCAAAAATTTGAATGATGGATATTTAAAATTAGGAACATAAGTTTATAATCAGACACTGTGATGGGTTTACATATCCCATATTGAATAGGGCAAAACACAAAATATTAGGTTACGTAGCCACTACCCTTGAGTGGCTGCCGGGCATGCTCCAGATGAAGTGATAATTTCAAAGAATCCTGGTACTCCAGGGGAAAGAGCTACTGGCTGCACAGGAGGCAGGTTGATGGCTGTAGTGGTAAGAGGAGTATTAGCAGCATTTGGGAGTTGGAGTCTGAAGAATGGGACACAGTCACACTGAGAGACTAACTGAATTCTCCTGAGTCTAGTGGTTCTCAGCATATGGACTGCAAGCCCAAAGTGGGTTGTGACCAGATTTTAATGGGGGTCACTAGGGTCAGCATTAGACTTTCTGGAGTCGGGGGCTGAAGCCAAAACTTGTGCCCTGCTGCTAAAGCTTAAGGGCTTCAGCTCAGGGCAATGGGCCACATGCTCAAGATCAAGCTCCAGCCTCTCCCCCCACACAAGGGTCTAGTTGTAATTTTTGTCATCAGACAGGCGTAGTGGCACAATAATGTTTGAGAACCACTGCCTGAGTCTATGACGATATCATAGCAGTAGAGCGACAGTTTTGTAGGAAGTGACCCTGTGGTGGGGGCATGGTGAGGAAATATAACTTGGGGTGGATCTGTGAATGGACCAGATAATGTAACATCCTTGTAGTTCCTTGGAGGGGACAGGTGAAGAGGGGTGGCCTGGATCCCCCTCCTTTTCTCTGCTGTGCCTCTACCATGACAGAACCCTAAGGGGCGTGGAAGAGAAACTCAAGAGGGATAGAAGCCTGTGACATACAACTTGGTGTTGGGATTCTCTCTGATACCTTTTCCACTCAACTGATCAAGAACATTTCATCCAATTCTGGGAGAGAAATTGATCCAATTCTTGGAATCCAAAAGCTCAGTTCAAGTCCATACTCATCCCTGAGATTTCCTTACTGGCATTTCATAAAGCAACCTCAGAGGTGATTAGATTCAGGGGTAGGGAGGGAGTTAGGATGCACCCAGTAGTAAAAGTAAAATTAAAATTCTTCCTGGTACAGGTGGGGAGCACACCAACTAAGGGGAGAGAACATGACCTCTCCACATGACCCTCCACATGACTCTGCCCTGTCCCCAGCCCAGGGCTCCCCTGCTCTTCCTTTCCCCTCGCTATCTCATGTTACCTGGAGGGGGAGCTTGACCTGTGGTGAAATGAGCAGTATTCCTTAGCCCCACCCCCATGGATCTGCATCTTCTCTGGTTCCATACAGTAGCAGCCGTAACAGAGGACAGGGCCAATCTTTTTCCTGTTGAAAGGGGCAGTAGCACACAGGGAAAGGAGCAAAATGCTGGTAGCTTCCCTGGCTGCCATACCCTTCCAGCTCTTCCCCACCCCTGTTCTCTTGAGAGGCAGCTGTGTGGATTGGCTGGGGACTACATGGTAGATTTCTGATGCCCTGTACTAGCTATAAATAGCTTGCTGGTATGGTATACAAGATGGTACCAGCTTACTCACACAGCTTCAGCCACTTTCTTACAGGTACATTGTACTGGCTTACTTCCACCTCCCGGTGCACAATACCTCCAATGCACATAGTTTTAAATCAGATTATATTCGTATTCTAAAACAGACTATGCACATTGTATCATGTGCTTTGTGACTGGCTTACCAATTTTGTGAATCCCTGTACAAGTCATAGGCTGTCCATATGCTGCTAATTTTGCTAGTAAGGGAAGTTCTGGCTGCAAGTTTATCACACATTATTCTTCATACTATAGGCTGTACCTCCCTTAACTGGGACTCCCTGGTCCAGCAACATCTGTGGTCTGGCATGGACCACAGATGTTCTTGGAGCACAAAGCCCAGGAAGAGGGAGATCTGGCAGTGGGGCAGGAGTGCCATAAAGGGCACCAGTGACTCAGCTGGTAGAGCAATGTGTGGCCAGGGAGCTCTAGTCTGACCATGATCATAGACCTTCAGCCCTAGCCAGAGAGCTCTGACCTCAGCAGCAGCCAGGGAGCTCTGGCCTGGGCCAGGGAGCTCTGTCCCTATCCCTCCACACTGGCCACAGAGCCAGACGGCTGAGAAGCTCTGCCTTGGCTGCGCAGCTCTGGCTGTGGTGCTCTGGCCCCTGCAGTAGTGGGGCCGGGGAGAGCGCCAGGGGAATGAGGCAGCAGTGGGGGAAGGCTGGAGCCCTATCCCAGTGGCAACATGGCCAGGATGGGAGGGACCTTCTTTGGTGCAGCAAATCCCCCCCAGTTGGGGACCAGTGAGGTCCAGAGAGTGCCAGACCAGTGAGGTCCAACTTGTATTTCTTTATCTTCTGGCTACAAGGCAACTTGTGAATTCCTGCTTTGTCCATTGTTCACTTGTATCATTTTGGTTTTTTTCATTGTTCATGCAAAGTCTACATTTCATACCCTGTCTAGAATGATCAGGAGAGAACTGTGGAGCCACTGCCTGACCACTAACTTAGCTAGTTATACGATTGAACCATTGCAGATGGCTAAATAGATAGCTGTATTTTCAAAGCTAAAATTGTTACCCTCAGCGCCCTCTGATTTCACTGGTAGATGGTTGCTCAGCATCTCTAAATATTAACGTGACCTATGAAGATGCTCAAATACAGATTCAGGTGCCTAACTGTGATCATCCAACGTGTTATTTTCAAAAATGGTAGATTCTCAATCACTGACAATTTTTAAAATGACAATAGGAAGTTTTTCTAAAAGCTACGCTCTAGGAACTACTTTGGGGAAATTCTATGGACTGAAGGTCACACTAGATGATCATAATGGTCTTCCTGGCCTTGGAATCTTTGAATAATTAAAAAGATGCCAAAGTGACTTAACAGTGTAAGTCCTATTGAAAGTCCCATCTCCAAAATTTCAAAATTATAGTCAAAGTACTGATGTTTTTTGTAAACAGCCTTTATTATTATGATTTTATTATTTTAATTTCCAGTCTTAAAATTTAGTGTGATGGTTTGATGCTTCTGAAATTGAGGAACTAAGCATTGACATGAGGCCATCACAATAGGGGGACACCTTGTGAGGAATTCTGAGCATGTACCTCCAGTATGACTTGTCTAGTCCTGAGCCTGTCATGATCAGAGATTAAGAGATGATGCCCTTTTGTATGACGATATGGATATGTGTACGTCAGGGAGTAAAATGAAGCCTTCAAGTTCATTGCCACAGATTTAAATCCTAAACCAAAGATATGCTGTGCATTAGACTATAAAGGCTATAAAACAGTCTGTGGATGGCTTTGGTCTATACTTTAGAAGAATGAAGGTTTAGGACCAGATTTTCAATGACATTTGGGCATTTAACTCCCACTGGAGTTAGATGTGTAACTACCTTTGAGAATCTTGTCCTTGTCAAAGGAAGCACTTTTGAATTGCTACTGCTGCTGATGACATTTTTCTCTGAAAATGGGAAACTCAGATGTTCTATGAAGATTTTTGAAGCAGCTGGAGGCAATGCTTCCTCACATCACCTGGCTGGGCACCTGTCCCCTCTTAATTTCACAGGACTCTGGTATTCTGGTCCTTTCAGCTAGGCACAGTCTTGTTTCCCTCTAGTCCTACAATAATTACAATATTGGTAACAGCATTTTAGTACTTCTGAATTCAGTACCAAAGTGATTTGTAACCCAACACCAAAAACAGTTGATTATGTTGAGAAAAACACCACTATATCTGCTGGATAACTAAGCAGAGAAGTAAACTGTATTTACATAAACATACCCAGCTAGATGTCAGGGAAGAATTAATATAGACCTTGATTACAAAGATATTAAGGGAATATACTTCCAATACAGGATATTTTTGATGAATTATATTGGCTAAGAGTTTGTGATTTTTCCTTATAATATTGTCTATATAGACTATTACTCTCCTGCAAAGGAAATATTTGTCTCACTGGGTTGGTTGGTGTTCTTTGCTCTTTTAAGGGAGGGTTGCATCAGTAAGTGGTGTCCTTTCCTCATACTAAACAGAATTGTTTTTAGTGGTCTAAACTTAAGTTCTTAAAGAACTTCACTCCCGAAACTAGCAACTGAAATTCTAGCACAGTCAAACCAGCCCTTCATCCATCTGAAACAGGCAAATAGAAGTTTACTTTGCATAGGCCAGTCAGCTGTAATCTTAAAATATAGACCCTGACTAGTAAAAATCACATGGCATTTTCAATGAGAATATGGGTTTGACCTGATATCCTGGGTAAAATTTCCCTTCCCTCCTATTAGTTATACAAGTCATTCAAAAGGTTGGAACTTTCCAGTCCAGCCATGGCTACTTCTCAGTGAGAAAGTGATTTTTGGTAACATGCTTTAGGATCTGTTGGGATGAAAGATGGCATTATAAATTCAAGCCATTATTTTACTGAAAGCTTTAGTACAATGTAGGAAGCAACAACAGCTGATCTTAGAGCAAAATAAGTGGCTGATAAATAATCTAATATTTCAGGTAAAAAAAAATCAGGAACTTTTTAAAACCTTGATTCTTCTGTGCAGGGTTTTCTTCAAATCTTAAAGTCCTAGCTTATTTTACCTGTCAGGAGTATAACTAATGAAGGTCTTTGCGATGACTCTCACTTTGATCCTTGGGATTATAAAGAAAGAATGACAAATGAATATTCTGCCTGCTCTGATACTTGCCTCAGACATTCCTACAATGCTTTGGCTTAAGCTTCCTGGCAGCCTTTATACAAATCTGACCTGTCAAGACTAATGATTTGACCTTCAATTCAAGTTTACTTTCCACTGGTGACAATGATGGGTGGTAATGAGGTATGTTACCAGTCTCTGTAGATAAGGAGACAGTCTTATAAACAGGATAATACTCCTAAATGTTTTACTCAAGAAAGTAAACTTTATCCATGATATTCACTGTTCCTGGGGACTCTAATTCTTACTTCCTTTAGGACCCTTTTCTTATACATCCACAGAATACATTTCAACTCAGCGAAAATGAATAAGTGCAGGCAATAATGAATCATACAGGGGAGGGGAGGATGTCAATCATTCATTCTTGTTTTTATAATGCATAATTAACATGTGCAATTCACTGCCTCAAACTATCATTGAGGCAAAGAACTCAATGACATTTGGGCATTTATGTAATAAATGTCCAAATGCAGTTTATAATAAATTTATCACTCACAATTAGATGGATAAAATGTATTATGAATAAAACCTCTCATTCTTCAGGATGCAAGCCAGTCACTAAATTCGAGGGGCTAGGAAGAAAGTTTTCTCAACCATTTTATAGTGTATTGTCCAGTCTAAATGGACCAATGTTCTAAACTGGCCTGAATGTTCCTATGTCCATGTAAGGGGTACAAAATCAGCAATAAAAACATGTTACCCTTACTTTAGCAAGCTTTTTAAAAACATTTCACAACGGGGTAGTATCTTCCCAGTTAGGTCATTAGAAGAGGATTTTGCAGATTTGAATGTTTGAATTTGTTGTAAAATTGCATATTCACAAACATTGTAAATGCCTGGTTTGTCTAGTTCGTCAGTCCTGCAGTAATGGTATGATTTCTAATCAGTCCATATCAGGAACACTAGCAACAAAATCCTCAAATAAAATATTGATCTCTCATCCTTAAAGAATTCTCTTATCATCAGTGTTTCTACCTATTGATGGGTGTTGCTGTGAGCCATGACAGGAATTTTTGACACTTCTGTATTGTGCAGGATAAAGACAGTAAATATATCTGACCTCCAGACTCAATTCCCCTCTCTTAAAAAAATAAAACCATGAGGGGTAAGTTGTCTATCTGAATCTCTTTTCAGAGAAAGATGTGGATATTGCAAAATATGTTCATGGCTCTATTGAGCCACTGTGTTGCCAAGCTAAATGGAAATGATCTATCAGCTTCAAGTAAGAGTAACTTGTCATATGAGGGAAGGCAATTGTGTTGCAAACAAAGTAGGTCTCTCTTCCTGCCCTGATGATCTCCTCTGAAATAGAATATTTTGAATATTTTTTGTCTCTAATTTACAGTGGACTGGCCTGCAATTAAAATTAAAATGCTTCTTCACTGCATAGGCTGCCATAATTATTTTCCTTCTTAAAGGTGACCCTTAGTCCTTTGCTGGGTTGGCAGAGTTGTCCAATGATATGCATGAGAATTTTTCCTGATCTCTTACTGCTGTTGCTTTGGAACCTCATGCAAGACTGTGTGTGTGTGTGTGCGCGCACTCATGTAGGGAGGTCTGAAGAAGCTGGCCTTATGTGACTCCTTGGTATGGTATTGAAGGTAAAAGTGCTACAGTTTAATGAACAGATGTGAATGGAATATTTATGTTAATTTCAATTCTAAATACTTCACTTTTCTGGAACTTCAAATTTTAGTGCAAATAGTTGTGCAGGTGTTTGTGGTTATTCTATTTTTCGGAGTGAGGTAGGCAGTGCACTCTGACAGAATTTTTAATCATATACAGACAATAGTGATTCAATCTCATTGGCATGGGAACAGGCCCAGTACACTCCCTTTGTAGGGCATAAAGAGGAACTACGGTGCAATTTTGTGGACACTAAAGTGAGGTATCAGCTTAGTTATCAAATATTTCCCTCGTTGTAATCCTTATTTTTAATGGATTTTTGTAGGGCTTTGGTGAAGCTTCAGGGATCATGACTAACAGAAGTGATGAAGCAAGCACAGGTGAAAAACAGACCAATAGTCCCACTTAGCAATATAATCCTAAGAGGTTTTCTCCTAGCTGTGCTGCTTGCAACATCAGTACAGATTGAAATGAATTTCTAGTCTCATAGACATTTTCGTACAATGCACATGCTTCCTATAAAGACTATTTGCCTTGTACTCTAACAAGTGATATTTAAAGATTCTGAACAACATTGCTGAAAAAAAATAGCAGCAAGAAAATAGCAGCAAGAACCTCTTGAGATGCTATAACCAGACCAAATTACTTTTTGGGGGCAGCACCATCACATCTGGTTGCTCTACAAAGGAATATCACATAAAATTGGGTTTTAAACAAAGGTGATGCCCAGAAGAAATTATTCCTGGCCACATTTTTCTAGTGCACATGCCTGCTGGGAGTGGAACCTCTTGAGTTCCCTTTTTCGTATGTGGTTCCATCTTGAGAAATACTGAATATGAGAAGGTACACAATCCCAGGTTACCCCATAGATCAGTTCTCTCCTAGTATATGAAAAAATGTAATAAAGTACCCAGACACAATAGTGTTGTATTCTTAGAAAGGTTGATATTACAAAGCAACTATGTATTAGATCAAACCATCACGTTCAGTAAGAAAGGAAATTACATTTGGTGAATACGTTAAGAAAATATATATTGTGGCCAAGTGTCATGTCCCTTTTGTATTCACATTTTGTGATCTTTCTAGTGAACAATTTAGCATTAGAAATATTTGTGAAAACAATTACAAATAATATTTACCTAAAGTCAGTCATAAATATGAGTATTTGCATTGGAAACCTCATTCAATCCAATTATCTAGTCAATTAGGGAGTAACAACAGTATGACGTATATACAACTGAGCAACACTTCTCAAAGTCTGTATTTCAAATACAGAATATTAGAACAAACTAATTATGAATGATCAGACCAAGAATTGTTGCAGAAATTATTCAGTGAATCATTTGGAGTAATGAATACATTCAAAAAATTGTACAATGTGTGAAGAGTCAGAAAATCTGAACAGAGAAGAGGTAAAATGTATCAAATTAATGTTACAAAAATTGATTTTCTTTCCTCTTAATGGGAAACAAATTTCAAACATGGCAATTTAAAAAAAATAATTTCAACTAACACCGAGATAACAGCTTGATCTTAACATACTACTCTTTTTAATGAATTAAGGGATCTCAGTGTTTGGGCATTGAAAACAAATATTAATGAATTTGGATATTTCTGTGGAGTGGCACTGGGAGCTCATTTTAATGAATCACAAGATCTTAGCATGGTGTCATGAAGAAAAAAAAACATCAAGAGCTATCCGTATATTTGCTGTGAAGATATGGTACAAATATCTTCCTGACTTAGCATAATGGTCTCTGTGAAAGTATTTTTCACATGGAAATAGTAATAAAAGATAATTCTTATTAATGCCAGGTACTAGATCTTTTAAATTAATTGGATTATATAGATCTCTTAATCAGTACATTACATTTATTTTAGAAAAGTATGTGTTAAATGTATCTGAGTGCAAAGAAACTAATTTTAATGAGTTTGTATTTGTAACAATAGGTACAAAAAAAGTTTCCAGCCCTCTCAGGGACCAGTAATTGCCAGAGAGATGTTCTGTGTTCTGGCTTAAAAACCCCCCTGCTGGTTCAAGGGAAAGTGCATGAGAAAGGAAAAATTCCATATCTTAGTTGCCTAACTGAAAGTGAGTTCTTCTTTTAGAGTCCTCTTTGCCTTCCTTTTCCATCTCCTCCCACCCCTCTTTTTCCCAGCAGCACTGAAACTTTTTGTAGCTAAGTTTTAATGAAGGTAGCTTGTTCAGTGTGTGGCTTTTTAAAGCAGCTATTTCTTGACTGTGACTTAAAACTGAATCTCATGCTGAGCTGAAAAAGAAAACCCAATCTGGCATTTGAACAGATTTTAAATGAGAAAGTCTCAATTAGCCACTGCCTGAAACTGAGTGAGCATCTGCAATCTTGAGTTCCCTTGATTTGGTCCACTGTGTGGGGCTCCATCCTGAGAAGTGCTGAATGTGGTATTGGGGACTTTTAAGGCTGAGCTTCCCAGACAGAGTCCTCTGTGAAGTATAGCCAATTGAAACCAGACATCAAACACGGCTGACCATAACACTGAGGCTATGTCTAGACTGCAACGGTTTTCCAGAGGTATCCCAGAAAAGCAATGCTGCCATCCAAGGAACGCATCTGCTTTTCTGAAAAAAAATGCGAAAAAGCAGATGCACTCTTTCCCCATTCCTATTAACCTCATTCTATGAGGCATAAGGGATGTGTCAAAAGAGCACGTTTTTCTGAAATTTGGTGCCATGTAGATGCGCCAAATTTTGGAAAAGCCTCTTTTGAAAGAAAATTGGAAAAAGATATGCAATTTGAGTACCGCAAACTACGTATCTTTTTCCAATTTAACTCTGAAGTCTAGACGTAGCCTGAATGACTGCCAACCACCTGGCTGATCACCCTCATCTCCCACGGAGACTTATAGATCAGACCTAGCATACTGTAAGGCAGGGGTCGGCAATCTTTTCAAATCAAAGAGACAAGATACATCCAAATTCAGAACAACTGGTCAACAAAGAACCAGTATAAGTGCTCATTTGTATGAATGAAAACATACAACATAGTATTACTGATAATTAACATACTGATTAATATGAAACATTGTACTCACAGACTTTATTTAATGTGACTTCTGCTGTTGCATCTTTTCACACATTTCTTTGAAGTTTACATCATAACTGGTCAAATCCAGCTTCATGAGTGCATTCAGGCTGTCTTCTGTCAATCTTATGGCGGGGCCTAGTGATGTAGGATTGCAGGACACTGGGTTGGGGTGTTTGAGGGGCTTAGGGCAGGAGATTGGGTGTATGATGGATTCAGGGCACAAAGTTGTGGTGTTTGGGGGTGGAGGAGCATTATAGCAGGGGACTGGGGATATGAGGGGCTCAGGGCAGGGGGTTCAGGTGTATGATGAGCTCAGGGGTGGAGTCTGTGGGGGGCACACAGGAGTATTATGACACTGTGGCCAGATGGGGGCTAGGCCCCAAACTGGAGCTTGTTGGCCTGACTTCATTTTTAAATAAAACATTATGTCCAACACAAAAGATTTCAACATTGTCTTTATTTATGGCAGGGATGCGGAGTCTTTTTAGGGAGCCACTAAGTGTGGGTGAAGGAGGCAGTTGAGACCCGAGGCATGGGATTGGGGTTCAGAAGTTTGGATTGTGACCTAGGGCAAGGGACTGGGCTGTAGGAGGGGAATGCAGGGGTTTGGATTGTCTCCTAGAGCAGGAGGGGCATAGTTAGTTTCTACACTGAAGTGCTGCCACTGTACCACTGTAACATTTTAAGTGCAGACATATCCTAAGCCATTTTTCTACTGGTCACAGTTCTGGTGACATGTTTCAATGGTCATAAACTAGTAACCCGAATCCAAAATCTAGCAAAGATGCTCTACCTCCGTGATCATTCATTCAAGGTCAAGACTAGCAGGGGCAGATGACCATTTTGCGCAGCATAATTCCGTGGGGCCCCCCCTTTGTCATGGTGCATGCTCAGTGACGCCATACGCATGCGCGGTAGCGCCACGGCGCATGCGTGGGGTTTTTTGAAGTGCGGGGCCCAGGGCGGCTGCCCCGCTCGCCCTGCCCTATATCCGCCCCTGAAGACTAGCCTTCTAGTACAGCATTGTTTTACTTTCTGAGTTTAAAAGTAATGGTCAGCAGAAAATTGCTGGCCTGCTGTGTAGCGGTTCTGTGCCCTGCAGGTGCGCCACCTTGTGACTGGATCTAGAGAGTAGCTTTCATTTAATCTGGTGACTCATTCAGGGCCTGTCTCTTTCCTTGTGTCTCCCTCTTCATGACTCAGCCCTTTGGCCAGTTCACTCTGTAATCCCCCTTTCCAAGGCAGCAAAGTCCCATGAAACACCTGGGCTCCTTCCCAAGCTGGACCTCCTCTTTAATTAGCATTTATCAGTCCCTGGCTTCCCTGTAGGAGCAGCATGTATGGTTAATTGACCCTTTCTGCCCCACGTTTATCCCACTCAGGACCTGTGTAATATGGTCACTCCATCCCACATGTTTTTTTGTAAAGTTTTGCCATCTTCTGACAAACTCTGGACTGGCCATTGAAAGATTTAGATTTCTGGCTTTGCCAGAGATTTCCTGTGTGACCTTGGGAAGACTCTGCCTCAATTCTCCATTTGTATAGTGGGTGTAAGGTCTTTTTATCCCATCAGGGACCATTCAGGTGCTATTTCTGTAACAACTAACATCTTGTCTGAGAGCAGACTATATGAGTCTCTAATGCTTGGGCTAAGAAGCCAGGCCTTTTAACTGAGAGATGTAACACATCATATTCTTTGGGAATCAGGGGGACACAACATTCACTAACCAGTAGGTGCACTAGCACAGTGGGCTCTTGGCCTTGGATGGGACCCCGGACATTCTTAACACAAATTATAAGAAGTATCAGAGGAGTAACTGCATTAATTTGGATCTGTAAAAACAATTTCGGAGTCCTGTGGCAGAGATAATGGAAAGTTCAATGGAGTTAGAGTTATATCTCTAGATTTATACCTGTATATCTGAGGTCAGATCTGTCCTTGAAAGTCCATTGTTTGTACAGTATGTTAAATACTTGAATCCTAGCAGTGTTCTTTTCATATAAACTGACTTTTACAGAGAGGGTGCATCTAGACTGGCAAGATTTTGCACAAAAGCGCCTGCTTTTGAGCAAAAACTTGCCAGCTGTCTACACTGGCTGCTTGAATTTGCGCAAGAGCACTGACTTTATAATGTACAAAATCAGTGCTTCTTGCACAATTACTTTCATGCTCACACTCAGGGATAAGCCCTCTTGCGCAAGAATACTTGCACAAGAAGGCCAGTGTTGACAGGCACCTAAATTTTTTTGCTCAAGAAAGCCTGATGGCTAAAATGGACATCGGAGCTGTCTTGCGCAAAAGCACGTCTAGATTGGCACTGATGCTTTTGCACAAAAGCACTTTTTGCGCAAAAGCATCCTTGCCAATCTAGACGCTCTTTTGCGGAAATACTTTTAACGGAAAAACTTTTCCGTTAAAAGTATTTCTGCAAAATCATGCCAGTCTAGACTTAGCCAGAGTGATCAAAGGTTTTTCAACACAAAAAATTTAAATACTCTTATAAACATAGTTCATTGTTCTTTAAAAATACACTTTTCCATTTTCCGTTACACATAAAGGCTATGTCTACACTACAGGCTTCTTGCATAAGAAGCTTTTTGTGAAAGAGATCTTCTGCAAAAACTTCTTGTACAAGATAACATCCACATTGCAAAAGTGCATTGAAAAAATGATGTGTTTTTGCTCAAGAGAGTGTCCAGACTGCATGGACGCTCTTTCGAAAGAATAGTAATAGAGATGTAGCCGTGTTAGTCTAGTCTAGCTGAAGCCAAAAACAGAACTATGTAGCACATTAAAGACTAACAAGATGGTTTATTATTCGTGGGCCAGACCCACTTCCTCAGATCAAATAGTGGAAGAAAATAGGCATGACCATATATACCAAGGGATACAATAATAAAAAAAAAAGTGAACACATATAAAAGGACAAATCAAATTTTAGAACAGATCCTCTGTTCTGAAATTTGATTTGTCCTTTTTATATATGTTCACTTTTTTTTATTGTATCCTTTTGGTATATATGGTTGTGACTATTTTCTTCCACAATTTGAT
This sequence comes from Pelodiscus sinensis, assembly GCF_052426305.1. Taxonomy (NCBI): domain Eukaryota; kingdom Metazoa; phylum Chordata; order Testudines; family Trionychidae; genus Pelodiscus; species Pelodiscus sinensis. The sequence goes on from NC_143053.1 coordinate 95,247,265, forward strand.
CAGGAAGTGGGTCTGGCCCACGAAAGCTCATCACCTAATAAACCAACTTGTTAGTCTTTAAAGTGCTACATAGTCCTGTTTTTTTCTCTCTCAAAAGCTTTGATAGCTATTCACAGAATGGCCACCAGGGCACCTGTGCTTTTTTTGATAGTGTTTCTTTTGCACAGAAAGAGGCAATTCCCCATCCACATACACCTTTTTGCACAAGAGCTCTGCAGTCTAGACGTAGCCAAAGTTTTGTATTTCATAGCTTTCCCTGAGTTGTGGCAATCTATGAAATCCCTCAGGAGCTCAATGAGCATTCTGACTCATTGCCTTTTGCCACATCTTAGGAAATCTGCATCCACTTTCAGCGTGTAAACACAGGAAGCTGTATTCTGAAATTAATGGGAATTGCTGAGTGCTTAGCACTTCGGAAAGCCACACCACTTATTCAGGTAGTTGAATGTGAATTTTGAAATCTTGACTTTAGGTTATAATGAAGACATTTTCGAAAGAGTATCTTTCCAATGTACAGGGTTGTTAATATAGAGTACACATCTACTTCCTGAGCCCGCAATTTCCTGCACTTGCACACTGAAATGGACATTTCTTTTCCCAGCCAAGTTAGATAACTATATAAGTAAAATTGTAGCTGGGTCCTCAGTTACCTAGCCTGAGTGCTCATTTGCCCTGTCTGCTTATTTTTACAAGTGGACATGCATTAGGGTAAACAAATATAAAAGACTAAAGAAAAAAATAGATGCGCTAATATTATTTTTCATTGCTTATCATTTATTTTCATAGCCCTTGACTGCAGTATAATAGAAGTGTCATGCATTCCTCTATTAAGTAGAGAAGTACCAGAAAACTGGTAAATAAACAAATAGCTGTGTCACTACAGAGTAATATGTCAACATGTTGCAGCACATGCAGCTCTTGAATATAATTTCTGGTTTCTTTTTGATCCTGGAGTGCAAGAGAAGGATTTACTGCTCTCATTTCTGATGTTATAAGGTTACAGGCTACAACCTTGGGTGAGTTTACACTAAATTTGATTTTTATTGTTTCACAAAATGGGAATTGTTTTCTGACAGTCAATAAAACTGCAGGCGATACTCCCTTTATAATAGATGTGAATGGGCTATTACTGTTTGTTATAGTGGTTTAACTGGAGGGCAAGCTTATAAGGGATGTCATTGGAACAACACACAATTTCTGCCAATATTTCCCAGGACAAATTTGTATTTATTTATCAGGTTCACTGTTAATAGTGTGATACACTGCAAGTCTCCCTCATTATAGAATGAGCAGAATGTTCTCATCCTTCAACATTTACAGTTGAACATTGAAAAGTCATTGCTGGTGGGATTAGAATGTGGGTGAGCACTGATCCAATACCAATGGCTTATCTCAAACTGCAAATGCCAGTACTATTAGAGTGATAATATTAAAGAAGTTCATTCTTACTTCAATCTATTCATCACCGTCACACTATGATTTTAGCAGTGATGAAGGGTTGTTCCATATCCTCCCGCTTAATGATTATTTGTTTTTTCTTGGTGGGAGGAGGGGCTAATATTTCTAGATTGCTCCACACGAGAGCCAGCCTTTGTATTCAGGCCTACATAAATGGCCTTTGCTGAGACCATAACAGTAAAGAATTCCTCTCCATCATGAACACACCTCTCTATGCAAGGGAGAGTTAATAAGAGGGTTTTCTCTCATACATGCCCAAACTGTCCTCCCTCTCTATCTTAGGGCACTCTTTGCATGCCTTCCGTGGTGTTAAGTCTCACAAGTTTTTGCCTGTCTGAGTAGTTTCAGACAGGCAAACAATTGAAGGATACTTTTGGCTGTCCTCTTTCTGTATGTTTTTACAACTGCCCAGTGATTTGCTTGACATGGCAGATGGTCTACCTTTATTTTAGCTTATGCCCCAGATACTTCCATCTTCTTTTCTGGATAACTTTAGAGATAGTTATTGAACTCTAACAAATTTTGGCATTTAAATTAATTCCAATTAATACCTAGTATGTCCCCAAGTGATTTGCTTTTGAAGGTACTTAGGCCTGTATGCGACTTCAGCTATGCAGACTCCAAATACGTAGTTGGAGTCAGCTTACCTTAAGCAAGTGTTTCTCAAAGTGGTCCATGAAACCTCTTTGGGTACGTCTAGACTACAGGCTTCTGTCGACAGAAGTTTTGTCGACAGATACTGTCGACAAAACTTCTGTCGACAAAGAGCGTCTAGACTACATTGAGTTCTGTTGACAAAGCAAGCTGCTTTGTTGACATGGTAGTGTAGACGCAAAGGACAGTTTACATGCAATAACACCTTCTGTCGACAGAAACTCTGTCAACAGAAGGCGTTATGCCTCGTAAAATGAGGTTTACCAGCGTCGACAAAACTGCTGAGTTCTGTCGACATTATGTCGACAGAACTCAGTGGTAGTGTGGACGCAGGTATAGTTTTGTCGACAAAAGTCCAATTTTGTCGACAAAACCCTGTAGTCTAGACACACCCTTTGAGAAACCTGATAACTGGCTGCTCTGGTGTGTTTATTTACTGGCTCTGCGGCCGTGGAGCCTCACGGATTTGATTTGCCATTTGATGCCAAGGGGAGCCGTGGGAAGTGGCTCCTCTTGCCTGCAAATGGTGAACCGGAGCTAATGGGAGCCATGAGGCTCCGTGGCAATGGAGCTGGTAATTAAACATACCGGAGTGGCCAGTTAGCAGGTTTCTCAAAGTGGTTTTGCGGACTGCTTTGAGAAACACTGTCTTTAGCTGAGCTGTGGCGGTGTTCACACAGCATGAAGCCAGTGGGAGCACACACACCCATCAGCTTCCCTTACCCTTTGCAGAACAAGGAATACTGGACACCAGTGGGGGCTGCCCTTAGCATTCGACCCACTAAATTGAATGCTAGAAGATCAACCTCTGGAGGGTTGATCTTCTTGCTAGTGTAGACATGCCTTTACAAGTCTATTTGTACTCTTGGTGGATTTCTAGCTTTCACATGCTGTTGTTAAAGTAGAAGTAACATTTTACTTGAAGGCTTAATTATTTTGGTTTTTAAGTTGTAGATTTTTGATGACTAATCCTTTTTAAAGCTTGTGATGCAGTTGCTGCCTTGCTAATTTGTGTTATTTCCTTCTGAGTATCTCCTTTGGCTTGAATATTATTGCCAAGGTAAGTAAATTGATTCACTTGTTTTCTTTTTGCCTTCTGGCATAATGCCTAAGTTGAAACTTGATGGGGTTCTCATTACATTTATTTATTCATGACTGATTAATCCAGTCTTTTTTGTGGTGCTGAACAGTCTTTCAGTCTTCATTTGTATGTTGGTTGAGCAGTCACCGAGAGCTATGTTGTCAAGAAAATCTAGATATTCTCTTATACTGTTGATGAGACATGTTACCATGGTCTGTATTGTTTTTTTCTCATAATTAATTGAATAGAAATGCCAAATAGGAATGGTAAGAAAATTTATCCTTGTTGGACACCAGTGTCTATATGTTAAAGCATTCCCTCAAATCAGCATGCACTTTAATTGTGAAAACTGTCCTTTAATATAAAGCTTTGATGATGATGATGTTTATTTTTGTTGGCATGCCATAGCACTTCAAGATGTTCCAGAGTGAATAGTGATGGAAGCTGTCAAATGCCTTCTTAAAACCTATGAAGGAGATTATAATGAGTAGATTTTGCCATATGGAACTTCTTTAGACTATTATTCTTAGGGTGAAAATCTGGTCAACACATGATCTTCTGGGTTGAAATCCCTCTGCTTTGCCTTAACTGCTGTCTTTCTTCTTCTATTAAGTTCACATGTAAAGTCTTCTGAAGTATCGCCTAAAGAAGTATAGCAGTTCACCAGTTGTTGCAGTCATTGAGGTCACCTATCCTTGGTATAATGCCATTTTCCCATTCTTCTGGGACTTTCCTGGCTCCCAAGCTTTGTTGAAAATATTGATATTTTATCAATGGTTTCATCAGAATTAGCTTTCAGCATTTCCATGGTAAGTTGGTCTTTACTGCAGTTTTCCCAAGTGTTGCCTTTTCTATTGTGTTTTCCACTTTTTTGTTTGTGCTGTGGCATGTTATTATGCCTAATTCAGGTTGTTTTATTTCTTTATCAAAATGAGCAGTTTCTTGTGAGGCTGGTCTGTTTATTACTTCTTAGGTCTCAAAATGGAAAGAGTACGCTTTCTGATGGCCACTTCAGAACTGCAGTAATGACAAGACTAGTGTTGGTCTTGAGTATTATGTGAAAAAGAAGAGACAGAAGGGAAAGCTTAATCGCTTATGGGGACTTTGATTAGTAGAGGCTGTTTTAAAGATCTGAATTGACTTTGAGCTCTGATTTATTAAACACATCACAACCAGAAAATACATACTACAGCACTTCAAAGAGAAGAATGAAACTGATTCTGCTGATTCTTCTTTCAGTTCCAGCTACAAAACTGCTTTCCTTGCTTATAACATTTCTAATATACTAAGTCCAATTCACCTCATAGTTTCTATATATGCTCATCATATGCTGGCCTCATATCAAACCTTACACACAACCTCAAGGGGCAAGCCTTTCTTCAACAGCAGTCTTGTCTGTCTCTATGTAATTTACTCTCTTTCGCTTCTAAAATCTAGGGTTTTTTATCACTACAATTTTTTGTAATGCAATTAGGTTTTTGTCTGAATGTTTCATGGTGGTCCCTAAATCTCACATCACCGGTCCTTGAATGTATATCATAATACCATTTGTTACTATGTATTACTTAAGGGCTATGTCTAGACTGGCATGATTTTCCGGAAATGCTTTTAATGGAAAAGTTTTCCGTTAAAAGCATTTGCGGAAAAGAGCGTCTGGATTGGCACGGACGCTTTTCTGCAAAAGCACTTTTTGCGGAAAAGCGTCCTTGCCAATCTAGATGCGCTTTTCTGCAAAAAAGCCCCGATCGCCATTTTCACGATCGGGGCTTTTTTGCGGAAAACAAATCTGAGCTGTCTACACTGGCCCTTTTGCGCAAACGTTTTGTGCAAAAGGACTTTTGCCCGAATGGGAGCAGCATCGTATTTCCGCAAGAACACTGACAATCTTACATGAGATCGTCAGTGCTTTTGTGGAAATTCAAGCGGTCAGTGTAGACAGCTGGCAAGTTTTTCCGGAAAAGTGGCTGATTTTCTGGAAAAAGTGGCCAGTCTAGACAAGGATTTTTGGGACATGCTATATATGATTGGTTCTATTTAAAATGTTGTTGTCTATATTGATCCTCTTTTCAATTTTTTTCATTAAAGCCACAATCAATTTAAATAGCAAATTTATAAATTTCTTTTTTATAGATTCAGACCTTACATTATAAAATACTTTAAAAACAGTTAAGGAAAATAGATATGATAAAATCAAACATTTTAATAAGCCACAGTTTGCTTTTAAATGTAGATTTAAAGTTGTCAAGAATTGAGCACTAATCCTTTAATCCTTGTCATATATATAGTAGCCCAGTGTCTGAGAGTCTGTAACGCCGAAATGCTGGCTGTTCCCTCTGGGGGAGGGGTCGCTGTTGCTGTTCCCTCTGGGTGGCCCATGCAGCATGAGGAGTGCGGGGCCCAAACGGACGCTTGCGCCACTTGCTCCCCCGCGGCGGCCTGGCTCAGCGGCGCAGAAGTCAGCCGAGTGCCATGGTGGGAGGCAAAGTGGGGCGGGGCGGTGACGTGCGGCATGACAGTGACTCCTGGCCCCGCCCCCTGTCTGTGAACGTCACCACCCAGCCCCCCTTCACCTCCCGCCGTGGCTCTCGGCTGACTTCTGCGCTGCTCAGCCAGGCCGCCGCGTGGGAGCAAGCGGCACAAGCGACCGTTTGGGCTCCACACCCCCCATGCAGCACAAGGAATGAGGAGGAGCCCAAATGGCCATTTGGGCTCTGTGGTCCTCCAAGTGAGAGGGAGGAGGGGGAGGAGAAGTGAAAGAGAGAGACAGAGAGAGAAGCAGGAGGCGGAGGACCCACACCCTCTCCATAGAAAAGTGCGGCACTTAACCACTTTCCAAAATCTTGTAGTAGCCCCCCATCAAAAATTATTGTCCACCCCTGCTCTAGCAACTAAAACACAATGCATCTCTGAAGTATAACAGCAAGACAAGACTTTCACCTGGTGGGCAGGAAAGTCTGTAGATTCGTAGAGTCTGAAGCCGTTTCATGCAGCATTATGGGAATTCGTGGAATGCCACTCTGGCACTCTATTTGTAAAATCTGGAATGGTGCTCAGATATTTCTGACAGGTGCTAGAAGGGATGTGGGGAGGAGGGGTAGGTGGAGAACCAGCAGCTACTGCCTCCTACTGCTACTCCTCCTCCACTGCTATGCTTAACACAGCAGCACAAGACACCAGGCGTCAGAGGCCTACTCAATAGAAGTGATCAGAAATACCCATCTGCTTTCCCCAACCCCCATTTCTCCCTCCCAGCTACTACTACTGGAACTGCAGGGTTCACACTGCAGTTAAATGGGTCATTGATCAGTTCTGGCCATGGCTGTAAAAAGGAATGGCAGATTGGATGCACTAATGGGGTATAAAAAGGCCTCTACCTCTTTGTACTGGGAGCAGAGGCTTGGACACTTTTCCAAGTCTCCTATCCTGGGAAATGGAAGCTCGGGAACCCTGGGGGCTTGTATGGTACATCCTAGAACTCAGATCAGAAAGCTCATGGTCCCAGTGCTCCTACTATCCATAGAAAGTTCTGGCATCTTTGCTCCCCTTCCCCTGTTGCTCTGCCTGAGGTAGGGTTCTTAGGGAAGTGCCATGGCTAGCCTACAGTGGTGGAATGCTGTCAGGGACTCCTGCATCAGTCAGGGGTGCAGGCTTTTCTCTTTGTTATGTCCTGTGCAGGTGGCAGGTCACTAGCTGCAGAACCACCGTGCATTGCTGTCTCAGTTCAGAGTCAGCTTGGTGAGGGGTTGGTCCATCCCCCCTTCACTGTGCCTCTGTCCCTACCTCCTGTATGGTCAGTAACACAGGCACCATCCTCTTCCCCGCAAAGTAGTGGGATAGGGTGGAAATCCTTTCCCACTGCACAAGCCGAAGGCCAAGGGGGCTGGTAGGTGTACTGTGTGAGTGCCCCTCTGTTTTGCTGCTCCTGAGCAAATCGACCAAGACCCATCCCAGAAGGGTGACAAATGAGTTCTGACAGTTCTCTTTTTAGGGCTCATGCATTCTTGCACATCAGGCTGACATGGGGGAGGGAGAAAGACTGAGTTGTTGCATAAGGTGGGACCCTGGAGCCATACTTCTGTTAGAAGGATCTGCTAGTGGGTAGGGTCCATATAAAACTAAGTTTTCCAAATCCTCAGATATAGCTCTAGGCATATTATTACTATGACCCAGCGCCATCTTTCCCATTAGCACGACGGCAATTATTGCAATCCTAGGTAACTTGAGGCCACATAATGCATCTACAGCTTGGGGGCAGAGGAGGAAAAGTCAAGAATAGGAGCCTTTCCTATTTAAAAAAAGCAAAAAGAAAAAGAAGACAGCATTTGCATGAAGGGGCAGGAAGTTGGAGAGACCTCCATCTGCCCCTCATTCCAATAAACAGATCCATTCTCTTTCCATGGCTGAACTCTGTTTTGTAGCTATCTGTCAGGCACTGTGTTCTCCAGACCATACAGCCTCATTCAGTTTGTAGCAGAGCTCAAAAACTTCACAGCTGTGAAATAGCTGAGCAGTCTGGCCTGGGTGTTAACATGCAAATGTATGTATTCAATATTCCACTTACCTCCAGCATTCCAACATCCCCAATTGACACAAATTGCTTCTGAACCCAAGAAGACTCTACAGTTCATTGCCTCTGTCTGCACTCGGAAAAATATGTTCGCACTAGTCTGTGAACATAGTTCTTGTTAGAAAGGTAATATGCAGTTTGCTACGTGAGCATACACAGAGCCTCGCTACTGTAGAAACCAGCTTACAAAATCACCCAAGCTAGGAACAAGAATGTTGTAAAAGAATAGAGCAAGGGTGAGTACATGTGATAGGTAGTAGAGAAATATCAGACATGTCAGCACAGTCTCACAGCACACTGATAGCTTTTATGTCTCACTTGAAGAAGTGAAGGTACTGGCCCTATCACAAAGACTTCCTTTCTCCAAAATGTTAATCCAGCACTGAAAATAAATAGTTAAATAAAAGCCCCTCCCTTGTTCAATTGCTTATCTTTCACTTTTTTGGCTCGTTTGATGTCCTCATTTCACTAATTTTTCAGTCACCACAGTCTTCCAAGCTAAGTCCTGAATTACTGTTGTTAATAACAAACTGAAAAAGTGCCTTATTTTTGGGAGGAAATAATCCACTATTTGGCTACATCTAAACTACATCCCTCTTTTGAAAGAGGGATGTTAATGAGGCAGAGCAAAAGTGCAAATGAAGCGGGGATTTAAATAACCCGTGCTTCATTTGCATAATCGCATCACAGCATTCTTTCGAAAAAGGGTATTTCGAAAGTGAAACTACTGTCTAGACGTGGTCCTTTAGAAAAATAGTGCATTTTGAGTAGTAGCTTTTTCCGACAAATAGATGTAGTCTAGCCGTACCCTTACTGAAGCCTTCCATCATCAAAGAGAAAATATACCTCTTGGCCTCTCAAAATGCAAGATATTATTTTCTTCACACTCACTGTGCTGTAGTACAGTACAAACAATATAGTCTTGAATGTTTAATGAAAAAGAGCAGCAAATAGCATGGAGTAGTCATGAAAAATACTTATGACTCACAAAAAAGTACAAAGAATTTGGAAACCAGCAAATATTTTTAACAGCTGTATATTATGAAAACTTCCACAAATGTCAAAACCAGATAAGTAGCAAACACATCAGTTTGCATATGACTTTATTGTGAATAAAAAATAATAGCAGAGTTAAGAATACATTGATTGTTGAATTGTGTATCAAAATAATTAGTGAGACTAAATTAATGAGTATTGTTAGCTTAGTTAAACTACATTAATATGTGGAATCATATATTTTGCTGGTGTAAACAGATCTACAATAGCTGAGGATGTGGATGTTTGGTTTATAATGTTTAGAATTCAGTCTATGCAAAAATTGCTCCTTGCATTATGTTTTGAAATTTATGATGAAATTTATTATGATAAATTGCAGTGTATGATATGATATGTAATACCATTACATCTGTGTCATGATGTGTTGCTACCACTGTGATGAGCAATGTCCCCCATTTCCATTGTTAATCATGAGAGATGTCACTGTAATTCTCTTTTGGTTTTGTTTTGTAAATTATGTGTTTGTATTTTTGACTAGTCAATTGTTGAAGGACTTGAAAATTCAAATGCTGTTACCAGGAGTGTCCTCAATTCCCATCACCTACAAGGATCAACAAATGAGATGTAATTTTAACATTAATAAGATGTGCTTTCTGCCATAATCTTAATAAACGCCTCTAGTCACCACAAATAGGACGAATCTTTTTTGGGACTGCTGAATCCAATTCTTCTTAATTACCCCCATACAATTGCATTAACTTCAGAGGAGAATTTGCTTATAGTAGTCCCAGAGAAAGTGTAATCTCCTTGTCTCTACTTCATGAACAGACAGAGACCTCTGAGAATTTTTCAGTTACAGTCATGGAGAACAATGCGCTCCGAGGAAAGGCATGAATCCCAAACACTGCAGGGGTAACACTTTTACAACTATAGCTTGTGGTAATGATACTTGAGCTATAGGTCAGGCATTTGAATGTGGTAAAAAAGCTACTCATTAACAATCTGGATGGAAAATATTCACCTTGTATGTGAACAAGTGTGGGTGTCTGAAGATAAAGGAATTTGAACTGCTCACAATGACTACTGTTCTACAATTCAAGGTAAAATAGGAAGAGTTTCTAGCCACAAAGAAACATGATGATCCTTGTGGAGATGTGAGCAGCATGGACATGTGTCAAACTTGTATGTTAGAATATTTTGCAAGCCCAGCAGATGGAGCTCAGAACTGCGATCATTCCAGGGATTCAGATATAATTAGAAAGCATAATCTGTATTGCATTTTTACACTCTTTCTTCTGTATGCATGGTCCAAGGATGGTTCTTAAATCCTCACATGTGGATACAGACTTGGCTTGTTGGTCACCACCTTCCCAAGTCATGTGCATACATGGATCCCTCTCTCTCCCCCTGCCAATGTGTTGCCTCAGCATTTTATTGCTTTGATGCTTTCTCACTGTACTTTTCTTTCAAGCCTGGACAATCCATTATTTCCAATTTGTCTCTTTCTTTTTGGAAACAATGAGAAGAAACAGAAGGATCCAATGACAAACCTGATTTCTGTGCATACTCACTCACTGGCCTTGCTGCATTGCAGAGAGTGGTGTGTGTGAAAGATGCAACGACATACATACATGCTAAATCCCATTAGATGTTACTGTTTTGCCAAAGCCGGTAGAAACACCAGCTCCACTTAGTCATGATTATGAGGGTTAGCCAGCAGCCTGGGGTTTAAGGGGTTAACTACACCTAGCCAGGTGGAGTGACCAATAGGAATGTAGGTGGGATTTTTCAAACTGGGACAAAGGAATTTGGTTTTTTTTCCTTTTCTCCCTTTTGTCTCTGAGAGAGTTCTCTGCAGCTACAGAGAGGGACAAGCATGTCTCTCTCTCTCCAAGACACCATTCTTCATTTTCTGTAAGTAGGGTAAAGTTTAGGTAGTTTCATTAGGTTTTATTGTTTTAAGGATTGGGTATGGGATCTGAGATCTGGCACTGTTTAAAAGATGTTTTGGCTTTTCTTTGTAACTAAGTTCTAGGCCCATGGAGTTTCTCCATGAGTATATTTTGTTACCTCCCTATCTAGTTATTATGGTTGCAACAGGAATATTGTTGTAATAATAAAAGTTCTTTCTTTTCTTTTTATTAACCTGGCAGTGGTTAATGGTGTGCCCTGATTTTTGTTTTAGGGGTAAGATTTCCCAAATGATCTTTCCCCTGATTTCTTTATCAACATTTGGGTGGTGGCAGCGGAAGTTTTATTCCCAAGATCTAGGTTTTTAAGATCTTGGGGGGAAGTTTTATACCAAAGCCTGGTAGATAAGGCTTTGGGGTACACTTGCTGGCCCCCACTTCTGCATTTATCATGCCAGAGTGGGGAAGGAGCCATGACACACTTCTTTCCAGGTTGCCCTGTGGCCACAATGTTAAGGTTCTGTTCTCAGTTGTACTGTCTAAATTTTGCCTAAAAATTTGAACAAAAATTTATTAATAGTCCAAGACGTAGCATATAGCTGATTATCTCATTACAGAGTAATGACTGATTTTACCAGTCACTTTCTTTAACACATTGCTCTACTATAATTTTTAACATACATAGATTGGGACATTGCTCTCACACTATTTCTACTTTTGTAGCTAATGTCTTCTTTTTCATGCATTGTAGGTGACAGAAATTACATTATTTTTGGAATATAGAGATCCTTTTTGTACAGGGATTCTATTCCAAACCTTTTTCATGATTCTATTTCACTTACAACATGTAGAAAATCTATGGCATACCTTGATGCAAAAAATAGTTTTGTGCACTACTCGTTTTCAGACATTTCACTAGAGAATCATGCATTTTATTTCCAGTTTACTGTGGCTTATTACATATTAGAGTGGTCGTCAAGTAACTGCAGAGTCTTACTGTAACCTAGCCTACCATCATTCATTTCATTTAATTTTTGACATGCCTTCCACCAGCTTCCATACACTATTGTTTGGAGAGGGAAATTACTGTTCAGATGTTCAGACCATTATCGCACTCATAACTCAGACTTCTTAGTGCTCCTTTTCCCAAACACTAGTTAAAATAGAACTAGTTTGGAATTTTCCCCCATTTTGTTCTCTCCTGCCCCAGTTTTTGATAGAAACATAAATCTTTTTTAAACATTCTGTTTAATTGAAAATCCTTTTTTTCATCTAAAAGAGTATTGACAAGCATTTTAAATCAGCTCTATGTTAAACCCAGTTTAATAGTCTCCAGCTCCAGCTATCTGAAATAAATGATAACTATAAATAACTGTGCTGTAATCTTAATTAAGGGGAGGGGAGTTGCAAAGCTTGCATTACCAAGTATGCAAATGCTGTACATAATTATAAATGTATTAATTGCACATTTCAATCTGTGCCCAAAATGTGATCAACAATCCTGATTTCTAAAATTGGCCAAGGCAATAAGACAATTTTGACACACTCAACCTACATGGAAACATAAATCTTGTGCTGGTGGTTAACAGACCATTGAGACTGAATGAGTCTACCCAAACAATGGAACCATCACTGACAGAGGTGGGGGCAAGGTTCTCCCTGTTGCATGTGCTGGATGATGAAAAAAAGAAAAGAAAAGAAAAGAAAAGAAAAGAAAAAGCCATCATGAAGCATAAGGCAACGTCACATCTGGGCTCATAGTAACCAAGCCCAGGTTCATGCAGAAAAGAGACTTCCTTGTACCAGTCAGAAACTGAGGTTGGGAGACCTACTGACACACATGAGGATCTGAGGTGGGTGCTCTTAGAAAGACCAGGAAATGGACAGAACTACTAACCCAATGTAGAGCTGACATGGCAGGAAGGATTGAACCTGGGACCTTACAGGTTGAAGTCATGCATCTTTATTGCAGGAGCTAAGAGCCAACTGGCTGTCAGCTAAGGCTGTAGAGTAGGCTTCACTCTCTCATCCATCATCTTAGCACCTCTGGGTTACATACATCCCTCAACTGAGGAAGGACATCCCAAGTTTCTGGGGCCTCCCAGGTGTTCATCCCAAACAAACTCCAGCCCGTAGAACCAACAGACACTGGTCATCAGCAGGAGAGATTGAACTTGCAACATTAAGGGTTATAGTCATGTGCCTCCACAGCATGCCTTTCAGCTAAGGCTGTAAAGCAGACTTCACTCTCCTTTGTCAGTGGTCTCAGTGCCTTTGGATTATACCAGTAACATCGACAATGGTATAATCAGGTCAGTCCTGCCCTCTCTCCCCCCATCCATTTGTCAGTGTCAGGTATCTGTATATGTCTAAAGTCTGTATGGGGTGTATTACATTCTTCTTTCTCTCTCCATCTATGGGCTTGAACATAGCCAATGGATGAAGCACCCCTTCAGGAAGGCTAGACCTCTGGTTTTGCCCATGCACCCCCCTGGGGCCTTAAGACTCCTTCTCTCTCCCTTCCTGTGGAGCCCCAAGAACACCAGCCCCCTGCAAAGCCAGAGTCCCCAACACCTCCACAGTCAGATCCTGAGAAACCTACTCAATCTGATTATCTTAACAAAAAGAAGATTAAGAAGTAACTTGATTACAACTGTATAAGTATCTTCATGTGGAGCAAATACCAGGTAATAGTGGAGAAAGCCATAATAACAACCAATGGTTTAAGCTGAAGCAAGACAAATATAAATTAAAAATCATACACACATTTTTAACAAGGATTGAGATTAACTATTGGAACAAACTAGCAATGGAAGTGTCAAGAGTGATTATTTTTCTGGTAGATATGTTTAGCCAATACAAGTTACTGGGCTCAGTATGGGAATATCTAGATGAAATGTCACCGCCTATGATACATAGGAGATCAGACTAGATGCTAAAATGGTCCTTTATGGCCTTAAAATCTATGGCTATGTCTACACTACAAAGTTAGTTCGAACTAACGGACGTTAGTTCGAACTAACTTTCATAGGCGCTACACTAGCGCTCCGTTAGTTCGCATTTAATTTGAACTAACGGAGCGCTTAGTTCGAACTAGGTAATCCTCATTCCACGAGGATTAAGCCTAGTTCGAACTAGCTAGTTCGAATTAAGGGGTGTGTAGCCCCTTAATTCAAACTAGTGGGAGGCTATCCCTCCCCAGGATTCCCTGATGGCCACTCTGGCCAACACCAGAGAAACTCTACTGTCCCCCTCCCGGCCCCGGACCCCTTAAAGGGGCACGGGCTGGCTACGGTGCCTGTGCCAGATGCAAGCCTGCCAGCACCCAGCCAGCAGACCCTGCACCTGGCACAGATCGAGCCACCCACCCGATGCCCCCCAGCCCTCCCCCTCTTCCTGGGACCAGGCTGGTGGCTCCCGGGAGCTTGCCCGGGACCGCAAGAGGCGGGCACCCACCTGGGCTAGTGCGGACATCTTGGACCTCATCCACGATCTCCGCACTAGGCACAGGAAAGTGGCCGGCTAGGGCAGGAGAGCTGCCAGCCTGGCCACCCAGGGGCAGGTGTGCAAGAGAATCAAGGGGGTCCACTGAGACTCCCGACCCTGAGCCCTGAGCTTACAGTGGCCATCCTGGGTCAGACCAAAGGTCCATCTAGCCCAGTAGCCTGTCTGCCGACAGCGGCCAACCCTAGGGACCCTGGAGGGGATGGACCGAAGACAGTGACCAAGCCATTTGTCTCGTGCCATCCCTCTCCAGCCTTCCACAAACCTTGGGCAGGGACACCACTCCTACCCCCTGGCTAAGACTACTCCATGGACCCAACCTCCATGACTTGATCTCACTTCCCTTTAAACTCTGTTCCAGTTCTAGCCTTCACAGCCTCCTGCTGCAAGGAGTTCCACAGGTTGACTCTTTGCTTTGTGAAGAACAACTTTCTGTTACTAGTTTGAAGCCTGCTACCTATTCCTTTCCTTTGGTGTCCTCTAGTCCTTCTTTATGGGAACTAATGAAGAAATTTTCTGTATGCACCGTCTCCACCCAACTCCTGCTTTTAGAGACCTCTATCCTGTCCCCCCTCTGTCTCCTCTTTTCTAAGCTGAAAAGTCCCAGTCTCTTTAGCCTCTCTTCATATGGGACCTGTTCCCAACCCCTGATCATTTTAGTTGTCCTCCCCTCTCCCAGCCTCTCTCTTCCCCTCTCCCACCTCCTTTTCCTAGTCTCCCCCAGTTTTGTTCAATAAAGACAGATTCCATTTTGGAAAACACGTTATCTTTATTTTGTACATCAAGAAGAGGGGCTAGGGAAGAGTAAGTGGAAGGAGGTGAGGAAGGAATGGGGCACGAGCCCCCGATGGGGAGGACTGGGCTGGCTCTGTGGGCTTCTGGGGGTGGAAGCTCTCCTGCAGCCCCCCAATTGCTCCCTCTCCCTAGATGGCAGCCTGTGGCAAGTGCAGCCGGGCTGATGGCTGAGTGCTGTGATGTGCCCAGTGTGGGCACTCAGGGCAATCCAAGCCAGGAGTGCTTTGCAAGCGGGGCACCCCTGAGAACTGTCTGTCCGGGGTGGGGGTCGGGTCCCTTTAAGCACAGCCCTTGGCTAGCCTGAGACAGCATCTCCACGCTCTAAGACCTCCTCTGATGCCCTGCCGGCACTGCTTCCGGCCATCCTTAAGCCTGGTTCAGGGTCCACTTAATGTGGACGCGCTAGTTCGAATTAGCAAAACGCTAATTCGAACTAGTTTTTAGTTCTAGATGCGTTAGTTCGAATTAGCTTAGTTCGAATTAACTAATTCGAACTAAGTTAGTTCGAATTAACGTTGTAGTGTAGACATACCCTATGAATCTATGACAAAAAAAACCCTTCCGTTGGTTTAGTGGTAAAGGATCAGGGCCTAGGTGAGGAATTACCTCTTGTTTTTGATACAGTGATCTCTAAAACCTGGTATATCATTGTGGAGTATCTGTTGCTCATTGACTCATTTGTTGCTGAGTCAATAAACTGTAACACAGTGTGTTTCTCCTTGTTACATAACCAAAAGAACTTTTATATAATACAGGATGCATGCAATACTTTGCTAAAATTTAGAGGAATGTTGAAAATGCATGCAGTAAAAGTTTTTCTCCATTTCCATTGACTTGGTGTGAACAGTGGGTTCATTTAGGTGTTGCTAATTTGTTGGTCACTGGCTTGTAGGTTGACTTAACACTTTTTTTTTAGACTATTTGATCATCATGAAAGTTTATGTAGCTTAGCAAATTTTATGTAGCAGATGCAATCCATGTTGAACAAGGAGAGGTCCTGTACAGGCAGGCTGAGATTTGCAGTCACCTAAGGTAGTTCAAAACCCACTTCCTATTTGGTGTTTATGTCTTTTAATTGTAATAATACTATGAAAAAATGACTTTTCAGGTGCATTTTCTGATCCTTGTACAACTGTCATTATAGCTATTATTCTCTGCCCCTTACCACTGTCTGAAATATACAGTTATCAGGACAGCTATATAAAAATTGATGTTTAATTTTATGAAGCTATTTGAAACTTAACGTGTATGATGGTACTGTGAATGGACTGCATTTTGTGGATTTGGTTGCTATGTGTAACAATACTTCCAACAGCTTCAAATTATGTGGGTTGTGTCCAATTTTGGTGCTTTTGGGTTTTGGCCCATGCAACCTCTGGAAAGAAAAAAAGGCCAAGTTGCCTAAATACTGCATGAAACAATGTAGTCTACAATTCAAGGTGATATGAGAGATGCTGCTTCTCTAAATAGGATCAGCAACAGTCAAAACTTAGATTAGTTTCAAAACTAAGTTATGGGAAACAGGCTACATCTAGACTGCAAGCTTCTTTTGAAAGAAAGGCTTTTTTGAAAGATACTTTTGAAAAAGCTTCTTTAGAAAAAGAGCGCCTAGCCTACAACCAGTACTTTTGAAAAAGTAAGCCGCTTTTTCGAAAAAGAGCACCCAGACAGTCTGGATGCTCTCTTTCAAAAAAGCCCTGTTTGCCTTCAAGAACACCTTTTTTCAAAAGAGCACTTTCGAAAAAAGGCGTTCTTCCTCATAAAATGAGGTTTACCATGGTCGAAAAAATGACTGCCCTCTTTTCAATTTCATTTCAAAAGAACTCGGCAGCAGTCTAGACGCAGGGAAGTTTTTTCAAAAAAAGGTTACTTTTTTCGAAAAAAAACCCTGTAGTCTAGACACACCTTGTGTGTCTCTGGTGGACACAAATAAGTGCTTGAAATCTATCAGTCTCAAACATTACTTGACCTCCCAGGCATGAGTGCTCCATTTGTTTAAAGCCCATAGAAGGGTCTATTCCCCCTGATAACTGATAGAAAGCTTTTCAAAAGAAAAGCTGCGATTAGTTTCCGGAAATTGTCTCATAGAGCTCTCTCTCTCCTTAGATGACTGCCTATTTACATATCTGTGTTGCTCTGCTCTCAGATGCTAAGATCAAGGGCAAAAAGTAGGCAGTAACTGCACAGAACAACAAAATGGAGTCACAGGAGCATTTAGGAAAGGCAGTTTCATTGCTCCTTTACATTATAACTCTTCTCAATTTTTGTAATTCAATATTCACATTTAGGAGCAGCACCCACTAGAGGATGAATGAATAATTTTTCTTTCCCACTGGGTAAAGACCCTTTGAACTCCTTTTGGAAATGTGAAGATGTTTTCTAACTGCTCTCATTTTTGTTCACATCCATCTTTAAGGCCTTGCAGATCCTGTGGTCATACTGCAAATGGGTCCCTCCAGAGCCTAGCATTAGGGCTTCTGAACCAAGTAGTGAGATTACTAGCTAACTGTAAGGTGATCCAAAAGCAAATTGAAGCAAAACCCAAGTAATCCATGAGAATCTACCAGTTGTGCCAGAGCTACACTTTCACAGTGGCATATGAGGATGAAGGCAAAGGTAACTTGAGATCCTTGAGGCTGGAGAAGGGCAGGCTTGTATCTGGTGTAATTTAAAGTAATCCCAACACACACACACACACACACACACACACACACACACACACACACACACACGAAATCTTTATCTGCTCTGTTAGGGAAGCCTTATCTGAAGGCCTCTGGGGACATGCCAACCACCACCATCAGTAGGCCAATTGAGCCACCATCAGTAGGCCAATCATTGGGGATACGTCTAGATAGAAGGCTTCTTTTGGAAGAAACTTTTTCGGAAGAGATCTTCTGAAAAATCTTCTTTAGAAAGAGAGCGTCCACACAGCAAAAGCGCATCGAAAAGGTGATCTGGTTTTTTTGAAAGAGTGTCCAGACTGAATGGACGCAATCTTGCATTTAAGTTGTGATTGCTGTGGACGGAGTGGCCACCACGACACTGCGCTGTTTCCTCTTTCCTCTTCTTTCGAAAAAACTCCCTCTTCTGCATCCACACTTGCCTTTTTCTGTCCTCAGTGCTTCCCAGAGCTCAGTGCACCCTCTAGCCCTCAGAGCCACATGGCGCAAAAGGAAGGATGTTCCAGTGACGATTAAGAAGGCCTGGGGCTCCAGCTGCTGCTGCTGCTACAGTAGCAGTGGTGGTAGCCAGGAACCCTGAGCCCCTTTGAATTGTCAACCCCTGAGGCAATGATTGCCTCTTTGCCCCCCTGGGCCTGATTACTGCTACTAATGATCATCTATGAGAGATAGACTGTTGTCAGGCTTTCCCATTGAGAGAGCTGCAACCAAACAAGCAGAGTGATGGAGCAGACTGCTTCCACACAAGACTGACATAGGTACCTCAGCATGGCCAGCAAGACCCCACCTGTCACACCAGCATCTGATTTGGAAAAGTGAATGACTTTGAGAGAGACTTTCACTTTGAGTTTTTATGGATGCTGAAGAGGGTGGTCTTTTTCACTAGCCCCGGAAAGAACCGGTTCCTCATTGGGATCTGTTTCAGGTCCTTAACTCGGTGCACAGAACGGATGAATAGTACAAAAGCAAAGCACTTCCCCTTACCAATACTGGCTGCAGTGCTCCGTGGCTTTATCCTTGCCCTAAAAAAGGACTTACATCGCAAAATCACGTGTCAGCAGATAGCTTTTAACCCTTTCCTGGCTGAGCTATATGGTCTTAGTATGGCAACAAAGAATTTTCAACAGTGAAACCCATTCCTTAGTTTTATTTAATTGAACAACAAGTAAATAACAAAAGCAACAAAGCACTTAAAAAGCTATGTACACAGTTGAAAGTTAACTGGTATGTCCCAGTGTGGTGCACCAGTAAGAGAGTAGCTGGCTGAGGGAGGGGCTTTGATTGCTGCTGGAGTAGTGACAAAAATAACTTGTGTCACTAGACCCTGGGTGGCATGGCAATAGCTCATCCATGCTCCAGCCCCGAGCTCTCCCAACCATCTTTCCTGAGGCTCTCTATACCCTACAACTCCTTGTGTCCCTCACACCCGTCGTTGAATCCTGCACCTCCCACATCCCCACCCCTTGCCCTGATCTCCCCTACAAGGCCATTTATGCTGGACTAGGGGGACAATAGCCCCCCCTCCTGAGTTTGAAACCCCTGGATTTCATGCTCAAGGTCTGCTTAAAGCTGAATACCTTGACTGCAGAGGCAGGTCTGAACTGCAACAGATTTAGCTGCTTGCAGCTTTGCCTTTGAGGCAGGCAGAGCCTTCCTCTTTTGTATGCTCACATTTTGAATACTGTAGATCTGGTCACCCCCATCCATCCATCCATCCATCCATCCATCCATCCATCTGGAAAAGGTACAGAAAGGGCAACAGAATGATTAAGGGTAAGGAACAGCTCCCATATGAGGATAGATTAACAAGACTAGGACTCTTCAGCTTGGAAAATAAATGACTAAAGGGTGGGGGCGGGGGGTATGTTAGATGTCTAGAATACCATGAATGGTATGGAAAAATAGAATAAGGAAATGTTATTTATTCTTTCACTAACATAACACAAGAAGCTGCCCCACTTCAATTTATAGGCAGCAGATTTAAAACAAACAAACAAAAATTATTTCTTCACAATCAACTTGTGGAACTCTTTGCCAGGGGATGGTGGAAAAGCCTAAACTATAACAGGGTTTCAATAAAAACACAATAAGTTCAAGGAGGATAGGTTCATCAACGGCTACCAGCCAGAATGGGCAGGGATGGTGTCTCTACCTTCTGTTTGCCAGAAGCTGGGAATGGGTGACAAGGAATGTATCATGATGACTGTCTCTTCTATTTATCTCTTCTGAAGCACCTGGCATTGACCACTGTTGACAGACTGGATACTGGGCTAGAAGGATCATTGGTCTGACCCAGTATGGCCATTCTGCTGTAGAGCTGAAATGTATCTGACCCCTTGCTGTAACCCACTAGACCCCATTCCCCTTCCAGAGTTGAGATACTAGACCCTGGGTGGCATGGCCATAGCTCACCCATGCTCCAGCCCTGAGCTCTCCCAGAGCCCAGGAGTCTTGACAGCGTCTCTCTCTCTCCACAGAGTTAGTAACAAAGAAAGAATATAAATTAAAATATTAAGGCTAACCAGTGTCTTTTAAGCAAGTTGCCACAAGATGTCACAATATGTTAGTGTTAGAGCTGAGTGGATCTAACATTTATTTAATTTTTCTTTTATATAATTATTAGATACAGTGCTCCTGTCAGCTAATTGCTAAGTTGTCTGCTAGAAAAAATAGAGTTTTCTGGTGCTTTGGTAGCCCCTGGATAGAGATAATGCATGTGTGTGTGTGGCCGGTGGGGGGGGGGGGGGGAGGAGGGTGGATGTTGTTGGTTCCCCACTCCCCATTTGGTGCTTGGTTTATACTGAGCATGCTCAGTAACACTACTGCAACCTCTGTCCTCAGTCCACCCTCCTATGTTTTCACTCTCTCCCCCCATCAGAGCATGCACAGGTTGCCCCCCCAAATCTGAAATGGTACCCCTGCTCCCCCCACCTATGCAGACCAACCTCCCGCCCTGAGCCCACCATACCTCTCAAGCCCATGCCCTTACCCCTACAACACCCCCACATCTCTACCACTTCCCTGAGTCCTCTATATACCCCCAACACCTTGTCCTGAGCCCACCCCCACTCCATCTCCTGCCTTGAGCCCCCTGCACTCCCCTCCTATACTTAAATTTCTTACAGATACAGTCATATCACAGCCCAGCCCCAACCTGCTGCCCTCATCCCAGGGATGTTGCAATACAATAGTATCTGTAAGAAATTGAAGATACTTTCACCCCGGTAGTATGTGTGATGAGCCCTATTTGGAAAGGCATAATATAATTAGATGATAAACAATATTTTGGCAGGGTTTAGATTACCACACAATGTGAATTTATATTGTACCAAAAATAAGAAATAAACCTACAGGTGTTTGGACTTCTGTAAATATTAATGTTTCTAGCATACTAGTTATAAATCTCATATTGGGACATGTGCTAGTATATTATTAAAGTGCATGTTTGATATAATAGGTCAGTGGCAGATGTTATCAAAGATTGGTGTGTGTAGACCTAGGAGGCTCAGATATTTCTTTGCATTGGTCTGTTTTTCTCTGCATCTGGCCAGCTAAATAGGAATTTCTCCACAGAGGCAATGTTTGTGATTGTTTTCAGCACCTCTTCCTATGAGAGTCCTGGGCTAAGAACATTGGTTTTTGACAGATGATGTTCCTAACTTCCTCTATTTTTGCAGAGTCTAAAAGAGTGAATCAAAATCAGAATCAGTGGTACTGTTTATACATCTTGATTACATTTACCAGCAGAGGGCAGTGCATACCGACATTCCCTTTTTTTATTTTCAAAGCTGCATGAGTCCACAGATCATTAAAAATCTGTTCAGTTCTAAGAACATGAGACTATTAGCTTTGTCACCCAGGTTACAATCAAGACGTATTAGAATCAGAAAGTGAAACAAGTCAGGAGAAAAGTAGACACAAAAGAAAAATTCTGTAGCATTAACGATTGGATAGGTTTTTTTTCTTGTTAACCAGGCTAAAAAATTGATGACAAATGATTTATTTTTACATTACCAGAATAGCTTTCAAAATATAATTTCAGGCCATTGGATTGCCCCATAGAAACCAGGCAGTGAAATGTTACTGGTAAAACTTCTTGACACTTTTTACATGTTGTACAATTATAATTCCTGTCTTGACAGACATGGAACTCTATCCACTCCAGGGTTCCATTCATTTTTCCAGTAGAAACCTGCATGCAGAGACCCTTATCAATGGAAAGGCTGTTATGTGTAGAGAAAGAGAACAAACTCACAGCCCCACTCTACTGGTGTAGGTGGCCTGGAATTGGCCAGCACATCCCAGTTAATGGTACTGTGTACTGTGAGTATATTTCAGTCACTCACGCAGGTTGTGAGAGTTGTGCAGTGATTCTGGAACAATTTGTATAGTGGGGGTGCTGCAAACATTCAACCAAACTGTAAATCCTGTATACAATGAAAATCACTTCCAACCAGACGGTGTGGCAGTACTCTCAGCATCTCTCGTTCCAGCACCTGTGGAATTGTGGAGATTAAAAACCAAATACACATCAAATTACACCTTTTTTCAATGGGCAGTGAGTTGTTCATTGTGCTTTAATGTTGTAAAACACAACACGTTATCCAGAACTGACTTTGCTTACACTGTACATAATCTGGATGCAGAACAGCTTCCAGATGTGCAGGGAGGAGCAGATGTTGTACAATATGTTTGCCTTCTGTGTCCACTGCCATCTTGTGGTTATAAGTCTTCAGTGATGTGACAGCGACGAGGAGTCCTGTGGCACCTTATAGACTAACAGATTTATTGGAGTATAAGCTTTCGTGGGTAAAGACCCACTTCGTCACATGCATGTAGTGGAAATTCCACAGTGATATGATGAGGTTTCTTGATCTGGCTGGCCAAGTAACAGCCTGGTACATTTCATGAGTATTATCAACTGAGGTGATGGCCTGAGGCACAATAAATTATGGTTAGCCGTAAGTAGTAATTAGTCCCCATGTAAGGTCCTATGTCAAATTCACTGTTATAGGATGAATTTAAAAACCCTCAGAGGAATATGGATTTCTTTTTAAATACTGTTCCAATTAGTTTGTTCATGGTCTTTCTAGAGAATGAATGCCCTGGACATTAGGCAATTTAGGGACTTGAATCATCACTCAGTTGTTCATTCATCATCCGATGAAGATTATTTGGAGCTCAGTGAATCCCATGGACATGTCTCAGTGCCACCAGCTTTGGCTTTGAGTTTATTCAGGAATGGAACCTGAAGGACAAAAAAAAAAAAAAAAAAAAAAAAAAAAAAAAGTAGTCAAATACTTGGCAAAAAAAGTTGTGTTTCTAAGGTTTGGAATCACTTTAGGCCTTAGTACACTTTTCCAGAACACACTTGACTGATCTGAATGTAGTGAGGCTTTTTAGGTGGTGAGAAGCTCCTGAAATCTTTTCACTCACATATACAAAGACCATGATTGAGGTGAACCAAGGAGCTTTATCCGTAATAAAAACACATGCTAGAAAATTAAGTCCAAGCCCACACAAGTAGAGCATGAACTACACTGCACATCTGTGCAGGAGATTCGATTCTTTCCTGAGCCACTCCAAGGGGCAGCCAAGAGAAGAAAAGGATGGTTGTTCAGGACCACAAAAAGATGCTTCTTGAAATTCACCAAGTGAAACTCAAGCGGTAAGGAATTTGATAATACACCAGAAGTTCAAAGGTTGAATTTGTTGTGTTGGATTGGAAGTCTCATGAGAACTTGAAAACCAACTATTTCCAGAAATCTATCAAGAGCAACCTCTATCAGTACCACTTCTAGTTCCTATGCAGTTGGAATGTAGATGTACAAAAACATACACTCAAATATAGAAAATCCTTAACTGGAGTTTTTTCAAAACATACAAGTCTGATTGAATTTTGGACAAAGATGAGTGCTGAGTATGGCTTGGTGTATTTATGTATTTATGCAAATTACCTCCACAGTTCCTCCACAACACCAAGATAAAATGTGATACATGATGTGTAGCCATTTCAATTTACATTGTACTATAACATGGAAGAACAGACCATTTTCAGATATGAAATTGTGTCAGCATGGAGTTCCAGTGGTATTATTTGTGATGGCAACACCCTTTGCCTAGGTATTTTTTGCCAGGCATTTTTAGTGTACAGTGATTAAAAATAATCAGCAACACATTCCTAGCTATCATTTAACAAGTTGCAATTTAGTTTGAGACTTTCCACGATTTATCTGAAGAGGTGGCAGGCAGATGGTGAAAATGTTTTCTGCTAACTAATTAAATCTGTCACAGGTAAATCAGTAGATAATGCCAGATGACAACTTAAAATTGTAACTTACAGTCAATAATAATAGTATAAAGAAAGGGGAAAGTATCAGTATGATATAAGCCTCTGAGATCTCAGTTGAACCCAGAGATGCTTTGGAAGGCATTGGGTTGAGTTTTTTATGGCCCATTGTTGTCTTGCTGATTTTGAGATTCTGCTAGCCAGAGCTTCCAGGGATCTGTAGCAAATAGAATCGATGCTGGAATGTATATACAAAAATGGCCTGAGGTTAGTAATGTCCTGAAGTTAAATATAACATTTTCCAAACCAAGCTGTAAAATATAAATCTCCTTCTAATAAAAGGTTTGGAACAGAACAACTTTATGCGAAACCATGCAGACTGTACATTATTTCTGTTATGTAAACAAACTACTATTGTTCTAAATACTCTAATATATTCTTATTACATCAGACATTAGCCCAATAAAGAAGCTGCAGGACTAGCAGCAATTAGACACATAGCAGTCTCATGTGAAACTGGAGCAGCTGCATGATACATAGAAAATTCTTACATGTGAGTAGTTGTCCCATTGACTTCAATGCACTTCAGTCTTTTGTTGAACAGGGATAGACTTAGCCAAATGCTTAAACGATTTAATGAACTGGGTCCTTGGTGGATTAACCTTTGACATGGGCTCAAATCCTGTGACAATGAAGTCTTTTTAAAGTCCACAACACGAAAAATTGTGATGCTTGCAGAAACAGCTGCATCATGAACAGCTGCCTCCTGAACCTATGCATGAAGAGGAAATCTCAGCTTGTATTTGATACAATAAAGTCATGAGCCCATTTGCTTGTGATATAAGCTAATCATTATGGTTGAAAGCTTGTCACTTTCTCCCACCCCTCCAAAGTTCATGAGTTAGTCCTGATCTCCCTAGAATTGCTTAGGCATAGTATCTACAGGTCTCTTGTTGGGGGATGTGATAGACTAATTCATAGGCCCACTGCAAAATCTCTCTGTGAAGTAGATAACAATGCAACCAGGGACACATTTTAACAGTAGCATCAACCAGGCCTAGAGAACAAAGCATAGGTCTGAACTGACTGCAAGGGACAATAGTATGCTCATGTTGGCCTGACACTTCCTCCCTCAGTAGCCTTACCCATGCCATTTAACCTTACCTCTTCTGTCCCTGCTATAAAATGAGGATAATAGTATTTTCCTTATGGAGTTTCTGTGATGATTAGTAAGCTAATATCTGTTAACTGCTCCTATTTAAATGTTAAAATTCTCCAGATTCCTCAAAAAACATTCCAGAAGCTGAGACCCTCAGTTTACTAAGATTATCTATTAAAACCCTTTAAGATACATACAACGATTAAGCACAAAAAGCAAGTACTCGAACTCCATTTGGCTTGAAGAAGGAAATCAATTCATAAGAAGATGCAGTCAGGGGACATAGGCACTCCTGAGTTTATATAGATAATGGGGGCAAGTATGGAGGTAAAAACTGGTCAGGAATTTTTAAAGGACTTTTTCCATTGAAACCTTCAGGCCATGACTACATTGCAGAACTTTTCCATGAATCCCAAAAAAGCTCTGCCATGTCCAAGGAACGCATCCGCTTTTCTGAAAAAAAAAAGTATGAAAAGCAGATGCATTTTTTTGGCATCCTTATAAACCTCATTCTACGAGGAAGAAGGGATGTTCTGAAAGAGGGTTTTTTCTGACATATGGCCCCGTGTAGATAGGCCAAATGTTAGAAAAGCCTCTTTCGGAAGAAAAGCAGAAAAAGATACGCAAATCGCAATTTGCAATTTGCGTATCTTTTTCCAACTTTTCCCTGCAGTGTAGACATAGCCTCAGTTTCAATATTCATCTTTGTAACATAGATGAACATAATTTATTGAGGGAAAGTCAACATAGATTCTGTAAAGGGAAATCATGCCTTACTAATATACTAGAATTCTTTGAGGGGGTCAACAAGCATGTGAACAAGGGGAATCCAGTGGATATAGTATATTGTAGATTTCCAGAAAGCCATTGACAAACTTCCTCACAAAAGGCTCTGAAGTAAAGTTAGTTGTCATGGGAAGGTCCTCTGATGGGTTGATAACTGGTTAAAAGACAGGGAACAAAGGGTAGGAATAAATGGTCAGTTTTCAGACTGGAGAGAGGTAACTAGTGGGACCAATCCTATTCAACTTATTTATAAATGATCTGGAGAAAGGGATAAACAGTGAGGTGGCAAAATTTGAAGATGATACTAAACTGCTCAATATAGTGAAGAGCAAAGCAGACTATGAAGAGCTTCAAAAAGATCTTATCAAACTAAATTATTGGGAAACAAAATGGTAACTGAATTTTAATGCTGATAAATGCAAAGTAATGCACATTGGAAAAAATGATGCTGACTAATTTAACTATAGCTACTCAAGAGAGATCTTGGAGTCATCATAGATATTTCTCTGAAAACAGCCACTCAATGTGCAGTGACAGTTAAAAAAGCAAACAGAATGTTAGGAATAACTAAAAAGGGATAGAGAATAAGACAGAGAATATCTTATTGCCTCTATATAAAACCGTGCTATGCCCACATCTTGAATGCTGCATACAGATGTGGATGTCTCATCTAAAAAAAAATATTGGCATTGGAAAATGTTCAGAAAAAGGCAACAAAAATTATTAGGGGTTTGGAACGGGTCCCATATGAAGAGAGATTAAAGAGACTGGGACTTTTCAACTTAACAAAGAGGAGACTAAGTGGGGAGGTGGTAATATGAAAATAAAATCATGGTGATCTATAAAATCATGACAGGTATGGATAAAGTAAATCAGGAAAAGTGATTAATTTGTTCTCATTCTATAAGAACTAGGGGTCACCAAATTAAATTACTAGGTAGCAGGTTTAAAACAAACAAAAATAAGTTTTTCTTCACATAGTGAATGGTCAGCCTGTGGAACTCCTTGCCAGAGGATGTTATAAAGTCCAAACTTTAACAGGTATGGCAGGGTATTACCCTGCACTGTCCCTTTAAGGGACTGACAAGGAATTGGGGGAAGCCCAGCTGAGGCCATTAAGGAGGGCCCAGCTGGAGGCCATATAAGAGCAGCTCCTGGGGGGAAGAGAGAGACTTGCCTGCCTGCAATGAGAGAGGCTTTGGCCTAGCAAACCCAGACTATCCGGCCTGAGGCCCAGGGCTGCAAGGAGGCAGTCATAGAGGGTGGAGATCACATGGAGGCAGCCCTAAAAGGCTGGGCTGCAAAGAGACAGCTGAGGTAGGCTGGAGGAGTTCGAACCAGGGAAGCCCCAGGCCATAAGACCACAAGGCAGGGTTGCAGGAGGCAACTGGGCAGGCAGACGAGTGCCTTTGGCCAGGGAGGAATAGCTGGGAGAGACTGCAGTCGGCCCGGAGACAGTGCTAGAGAGAGACTGGTAGTGGGTCACTGAGGCCTGGAGGGCACTGAGGAACTGTGTGTTCTAGGAGAGAGCTGGGTGTTCCCAGGAGGAACTAGTGATCCTAGGGAGTAGGGGGGACCCTGGAAGGAGGACTGAAGGAAGAACAATGACTCCCCACGGAAGGGGTCGCAGACCAAGATCAGAATGGTCATTGCTGGAGGGCAGTGCCCTGAAGACTAACACTTCCCCCAAAGGGGGCACATTGGCATTGGAGCAGCCAGTTACTTCCCCACAAGCCACCCTGAGGGAAGAAGCTGTGCAGAAAGTGAGTCAACCTGTTACATAGGGTTCAAAAAAGAACTAGAGAAATTCATTGAGGTTAGGTCATAGAATCATAAAGCTGGAAGAGACCTTAGAAGGCCATCAAGTCCAGCCCCCTGACCAAGGCAGGACCAATCCCAATTAAATCAACCCTGCTAGGGACTTAAACACCTGTAGGGATGAAGACTCCACTACTTCCCTAGGTAACCCATTCCAGTGCTTCACCACCCTCCTAGGCTGTGTCTAGACTTCAGGGTTTTTTTTAAAAAAAGTAGCCTTTTTTCAAAAAAAACTTCACCTGAGTCTAGACTACAGCCATGTTCTTTCGAATTTAAATCGAAAGAACGCAGCTTTTCTTTTGATGGCAGTACTCCTCATTTCATGAGGAAGAATGCCTTTTTTCGAAAGTGCTTTCGAAAAAAGGCGTTCTTGAATGCAAACAGGGCTTTTTCAAAAGAGAGCATCCAGACTGCCTGGGTGCTCTCTTTCGAAAAAGCGGCTTGCTTTTTCAAAAGTATTGCTTGCAGTCCAGATGCTCTTTTTCGAAAGAGGCTTTTTCGAAAGTATCTTTCTTTAGAAATAGGCTTGCAGTCTAGACGTAGCCCTAGTGAAATAGCTTTACCTAATATCCAACCTGGACCTCTCCCATTATAACTTGAGACCATTGTTCCTTGTTCTGCCATCCGTCGCTACTGTGAACAGCCTTTCTCCATCCTCTTTGGAACCTCCCTTCAGGAAGTTGAAGTTGCTATAAAATCCCCCCTCACTCCATCTATATTTATTAGCCAGCATGGTTTGGAATAGTATCCCTATCCTCTGTTTGTCAGACATTGGAAATAGATGACAGAAGAGGGATCTCTTGATGATTACCTGTTTCTGTTCACTCCCTCTGGGACATGTGGCATTGGCCACTGTCAGAAGACAGGCTACTGGGCTAGATGGACCTTTGCTCTGACCTTATATAGCTGTTTTTATGTTCAATAAATGCAATGGCAAAACAGTTTTGGGTTCAACTAATTTCTCAACTTGAAAAACTGTTGAAACAAGTTTCAAAATGGTCAGAATGCTTCATTTTAATTTTTTAAAAATACATTCCAATTTCTGGTTCAACATGACTTTTTGTGTAAAAAATTTAAAAGTTAGAGTGAAGAACACCAAGGACACAATTGAAACAAACTTTTCAAAATCAAGACAAAATGTTTCAATTAACACAAAATGAAGATGTTGGAGTTTTGGGGTTTGTACATATTTGTGAGATTCCTTCTCCCCTCCCTCTGTTTTTAATCAGGATAAAAAGCCAATTTTCCTGATTAGAGACAGGGAATAAAAAAAGAAACTCTTGAAAATATTAATGGATGGAAAAATCATACACATGTAGAAAGGTATGGGGGGAATGTGTGCAGACATGCCTCCAAATAATCGTTTTTCCAAGCCTTTCAGAGTGCAAAGACCAACCAAATGAGTAGTCCTGTGATCAAAATAGGCAGAAATCAGTTATATTAGCAGGGATATTGGAGTGAATAACTGTTTTGCATGCCAAACTAAAAATGCTAAGTCCAGCTCTACACATCACAAATCAGTGCTGTTTCTTGGTCTCATTTTGGGGAATGTCTATGGGGTATTCAAGGCATGGGAAAGAGGTGCACTAACAGAACCGCTCAGTCCTTCACTTTCACCTCCTCTCTTTAAGGATCACTACATTTATCCATGAATACTTTTAACAGAGAAAAGTATTTAGGAACTTGTCTCAATATATACTATATACAAGTATATGCACATGACTCAGATAAATCAATCATCCTGATAATCTGTGAAAATCCTCCCCCATTTCTCTTCTGATTCAACTATTCTTGGGTTCCACTATTGTTTCTGTTGCATTTTCCCTATTCCTTTAACACTCTCCTTTTATTACTGTTATTTTCATTGTCTCTCTCTCTCACTGATTTCTTTCACTTTTTGTCATTCTGTTTCTTAAGCCCATTCTTATGCTTTTCTTTATACAGCACATCATTATTTTGAGTAGCTAGTCAGCACTGGTATTGGATGGTTGTTCTTTCATAATGTTACCCATTCAAATGTACAGAATCATTTTTGCTCTAAAGAATGAATTACAAGTCACTATGAAGAGATATTGCAGGTAACAAAGATCCCAGAAAATTGTTCAGCCTTTTGTTCAGCTTTACCTGGTTAGCCTGAAAAATGTGGTGTCCTTAGGAGTGGATTAGTTTTCATGGAGTCTAAATTTGCAAGGTAAACTCTGCTTTGTAGAGATTGAGATGATAACCACCTAGCCTACTACCTGATTTATCTGAAGAACATTTAAGTGTGGTAAATATGAAAACATTAGCAAGACACCACTTTTGATGGCAGAAGATATCAGCTCTTGGAGAATTTTACCTACACAATGGGCAGGTAAATCACATGAGTCAGTTTCCATTGACTTTGCATGAAAAGGAAAGAAAAGTCTATTTTCTTGCTATTGATATTAGCTCTTATTGACCAAGTATTTGCTACAACTTCAAGTACCACTAGACATAAATACATTGAGAACGTCAAGTCCTTTGGATGTCTGGGAAAAACAATCTGCACTTGAAATCCATGGGATGTGCAGTGTTCAACATGCTGAATGATTTAAGAAGAGCATTTTGAAAATCAGTTCAAATTTCTCCCTTTCCCTACAAAATCGTGTCTGAATTCAAAGAGACAGTTTTCCTTTAGAGAATTGTAGAAAATAATTGGCATTCCATGGCTGTGATTTCTCCCCATGAATTATTTGCGAGCTTTGTTAAGTCACAGTATCATTTATTTGAGTAATACTAAATATTGTGACAGAGCTGGAGCATCTGGTCACCTTAAAAAAGATAAATGCAGGAATTCTCTTCCATAACTCTCTGGTGACAAACAACCCCAGTAAAATGTGGATGGGAGAGAGAGGAGTGAAAAAATTTGTGATTGGCTAAGTAAGAAAGAAGAAGAATCTTTTGAATGATAAAGGTACAAATCAAGTGCCATTAAAGAAACATTAACCCACTTAGCACTACATCTGTCTCTTGCAACCACAAGTTAACAGACAGTAACAACCTACTACTGTTACCTGCTAATGAAATTACTGCTTTAGCTCCAATGTATAAATAGTCCATAATTTCATTTTTAAAAGTTCCAGGTTCAAACTCTGAGGCCTTTTGGATGTTAACTAAACACAGTTGTGGAGGTCAGGCTTTCAATCAGAAGGAAAGCCCAGGTTCTGGGAGAAAAGCATCTGCTTGGGATTGCTACTCAGTTTAACAGAACCATTAAAAAAATATACAATTTATCTTGCAACAGCTTTACCAGTATAGCAAGGAGTCTAGTGGCACTTTAAAGACTAACAAATTGATTAGGGCATTATAGCATAAGCTTTCATGAGCTACAACTCACTTCTTCAGATGCTGAAGAAAAAGAAAGCAAGCAATGGGATTGTGACATCAGTGCTAATTAAATCAGAATGAATGTGGCTCATCTCCAACAGTGGTGAGAAGGTGTGAGCACCTGAATAGGAAATTACCTAGTATAGTGTGAGAACCACTCCATGTGTTTATTAGACCTTGGTTCAGGATGTCAAATTTGCATATGAATTCCAGCTCAGCAGTTTCTCTCTGCGGTTTGTTTTTGAAGTTTTTCTGTCTGAGAATGGCAACTGGCAAGTCTCACCCTTTTCAATAATGAGCTGATGATCTTATAATCTTATATCTGACTGAAAATGTAGGCCTTGTGTTCTTTTTATAAAAAAAGTATGTAGGCCATTTTTACTATTAGTTTTAGAATGATTTGTTTTTGCAAAATGTCATTGATAAGAATCTCTTTTCATTGTTTTACAGTTTCTTTTAAGTTCACTTTCATCTTCTGATTTACATAAAACATGGTGACTCTCTATAATGAGTAACATGTACATTGTAGAAACCATAAAACATCAGTATTTGCTAACCATTACAGCCAGCCCAGCAGCACCCACCGCAGTGCCAAGCCCCGCTGGACTCGAACAATTAGTTTGCATATTTCTTCTTCTAATTGTAGATAAACATAGGGGTGTCCCGCATACCATTGCGTGGTAGTGGTGGAGGAATTCTGTTTTTTGTCAATGTACTAATCCGTGGTAGCTCTGTTAATCAGGCAAACAAAACTGGAGCTAGTCATTTTTGCTTAACAATGTATGCTAAGGTGGAAGAAAATCATTATATTAATCAGGGTCCACGGCTTTGTCAGAAATCAGTGAAAGTGCACTGGATATTGGGGTGAGGAGAGTATGTCCAGTTTCAGAGCTAAGTGAATAATTTGGGCTAGAAACGTCTTGTGGCCCCTAGACGCACCTGCTAATTGTATGAGGCTTCAGATTTTCATGCCAGGGCTATGTGTAGCTTGGTACTTCAATTAAAAGCCCATGGCTGGCCTGCACAAGATGACTTGAGCTTAAGCTAAGGGGGGCTGTGCAACTGTGGTGTAGTACCTTGGGTGGGCACCCATACTCTAGGATACAGAAATGTGGAAGGGTCTCCACGCTTGAGTCGAAGCCCAAAACCAAATGTCTACACTGCAATTAAAATACTCTTGCCCAAGCCCTACGAATTAGCTGGCCCAGGCCAGACATGGATTTTTAATTGCAGTATAGACATACGCTTAGTGCTGGCTTTGAAATACAGCATGTTTAAATTGCAGTTCAGATCTACCCTAAATGAACCACTTAAACTTGTGATGTTTGCACAGATAATTCTCTGGAGAACTCAATGAAGTCAGTGGAGTGGTTGCCTTCAATGGGTTTTAGACAGGATCAGGGAGATGAAAAGGACTAAATACACACAAATGACAAGACCATACCTTAAATTTATTTTATTAAGTACAAATATCCTTTAATTCCCAGATTTCAAATGAATCCAGTGATCCCTCAAGGAAAACAGAAAATAACTCCCCTCTTTTGTGGACTAGAACCTGTCACCCAACTTGTACTGAAGGAACTTTTAAGAATCCTCAAACACCTTATTTAATTTTGTAAAAATACTGAAAATAGGTTCAAATGACCTTACTTTGCAGCTAACACAATCCATTATTTATACAAAAAAAAAAAAACCAAGCTGCTGCAACCATAGTCCAGAGTTACTAGGCCGAATGTAACCCTGACTTTATTTGACTGAATCCAATTTTACACCAGTGATAAAGTTGGCCCATTATCTTTTTAAAATATGGACAGTGCAAAGGAGAGAACTATACTTATAAGTTAATAATTTGTGTGAACCTGAACAGTATATATAGAAAGATTAAACTAGAAAGCTTCCCCGTATTATCACACAACCATAGTTAGCAGGCACTCTGTCTTTGGGTAACTGAAATACTCTGCATACATATTTTCATTTTAGAACCTGGATAATATATGAATTTTAGGGGTTACTTGTCACACTACTAGTAGAGTCACAGTCCTGGAATTAGCATATCCTTGAATATTCCAGCTGAGCTTGTAAGAGAGAAACATCCTTAACAGAAGATACAATTCTCTTCAGAAATGATTTGAAAAGGAAAACTTTTCCATTCTGATCAGAATGCCAAACAAATATACCGTGGAGAAAATAAGCTAATTAGGAATTCCGCAGCTACAGTATCTGGGCGACCCCTGATATTGAATTGCATGATACTCTGCCACATACATCTTCACCATAATTGTGATGATTTATTTTTATTCAAGTGCGGTTAAACCTTATTGTTATGCTGTCTGTTCAGTGCTGCCCTTGCCTTGAGGCTGCTATAGCTCAAGCCTCAGTATGTTAAATAAGAAATTGTAAACACTTAGAGACCTTGGAAGAACTAATGGTGTGTAAGGAACATAATGGCTCAAAATTGGAGACTGTAAATATGAGCACAGCTCCTCTGGGCTAGAGGAGACTTTGGAGAATAGAATCTGTAAAGCTGCTTTTGCCTTTCAATGGGACTGTGGTGGAATCAGTGAATTGTATTAATTAAAAAGAATGTTGGGAGGCTCGTGTTGCTTTGAGTAGCCCCAATTTTAGCTGAAACGTGTTGTAAGCTCAGATTCTCAAAAGGTGTTTAATTCTGAGTGAGATCAATGGAAGTTAGGTGCTTAAATATCTTTGAGGACCTGGGTCTTAGTCAAAATGCAATTTTTCCATACCCCAGGTGAAAGAGAAGTAATATAGTGAAATCCTTTCGGTATGGCCCTATAAAACCCTCCTCAGCCTTGTGCTCAGCACTCATGACTCCCACTGATAAGTTATAACCACTGATTTATGTGCTGCTTATCCTTGACATGCTTCAGGACATCCAGGCACCAAGAGTACTTTTGACAGAACCACACAGAGAACACTGTAGAACAGTGCATCCTAGTACTTCTTATGAGTTGGAGGGGAGAGGAGTAGCTGCACAGACCTGTTGTAAAGCAGGTTGCACCTTGCTGCTGTGGGACTGCACTGATCAGCTGGCCTGAACTACAGACCTGCGCCCAAAGTGTGTCAACACGTAAAGGCATAAGGTGCTCTCAAGCTCACCAAACTAGATTTCATGTTTCAGAGCCAATGCCACTGCATCCCAGGAGAAAAACTGGATAGAGCCTCCTTTAGGCAGGACTGGCCTTGGACATAGGGTGAGGATGGGGGTAATTAGGACAGAGCAGATGGAGCCTTGCTATGCTCCACCCCATTCTGTGGGATGGTGCAGTAGAGGCCATGCCCACCTCAGTTCCCATCCCCATTTTATTAGTTGGCTACCTAGGATTGAGCAGAAGTGAATCCTCCTAGCATTTTCCAAGCAGTGGGAATAGCTAGCATGAGACACCCTTGTGGGACAGGGTGTGATGAGGAGGCAGCCCTTTGCTCAGTCTCTGTTCAGTGAACATTTCACAGTCTAACCTCTTATGTACCCATAAAAAGAACAGAGAAGTTCACAGTTAGATTTTTGCTGTTATGAATTTACTCACTAAGTATAGGAGCCAGAGGGTGCAACTACCAAGGGATAAGCTGGATACATTAAGTGAAAGGATTTAAATCAAGCAGTAGATATTTGAATATGACACAGAACAAATATTTTTCATTGAGGTATACTATAAACCTAGGAAATGATCAACAATTGACTTCAGTCTCTAATAACAGAGAGGAGATCATTGGTAATGTGAAGATAATCTTCTGTTGTGACAGCAAGACCTGAGTCATTTAGGTTTCACATTAAAACTAAAGCAAGACACAAAGAAAGGAAAATAGCAGAGGAAATTGTTGACAAAAGCAGGAAAGACTCGCTGGAAGTGACAGGAGAGAAGCAACATAGCCGCAACTGAAAATGCTCAGATATACTCCAAATAAATACACCTCCCAAAGGTTGTATGTGCTGTTCAGCAATAAACAGATGAGAATTAAAAAGGTCAATACCAATGAACAAGGGAAAGCAAGAAATAATGAACGGTAAGAATGAAATATTGAAGGGGAGCAAAATAATAGGTAAGAAGAGGACTGTAGAGAATAGACAGGAGATAAGAAGGTACAAATAGCAGTGAAAAGAAAGCATAAGTAAAGAACAAGAGGAAGATTTCACAAGAGATTAAGCTAAATAATATGATAAAACATTTTTAAGTGTGTAAGGAACAAGAGATTCGTGAAGAGACACCAGAATGTTTAATAGATGAGCAGGATAATTTATTGGTAGACACTATAAACAATAAAAATGCTAAAACTTTAATTAATTCTTCACTTCAGGGTTCCCGAAGGAGATTGGAGGACAGATGCCAAAAACCAAACATGTAGTTTATGTTTGTTTTGGACATTTCCATTGATAATGAGAACAGCCGGTGTAGGTTTATAAAATATGTTTGGAAGGGCTACAAATCTTCATGCCTTGGGTCATAAACTATTGAAAATCCTTCTCTCTATAACTGATAGGGCTAGGAGGAAACTTCTCCTACAGACAAGTTATTATTATTTAATACTTATATTGTGGCCAACAATTCAATTTTGTTAGGTGCTATGTAAACAGAGAAAATGACAGTCCTTGCCCCACAGAAGTTATTGCTTTAGGGTTTACTGCATTTTACTGGAGCATCTGTTGCTGGCTGCTCTCCTCTCAGAGACAGAGCACTAAACAAGATGGACCTTAAGTCTTCTACCGTCTATTCCGATTCAATTTGCTGATGATAATCAGGATCCTGACAAACTGGTGACAAAGAAAACAATGGATGATCCAGGTTTCTGTGATCATCCATTCCAGAACTCTGAGGAAGATGGAAAAGAGCAAGCAGGAAAGCTCACAGCAGATGTGCCGATGGAAGAAAAGAAGTGACAGTAAACTGAAAAAAGTGGCCATATATTCTTTTTCACATATTTTCCACTGCTGCTTAGAAAACACACACTAAAAACAACAGAAATTGATTAACTTATTTTGGGGGCCGATCCATAGACCCTGGAGTTGGTGCAAAAGGCTAGAGAGGTTTAGGATCAGGTCCTTTATCCACAGAGAACGATGACTGAGGAAAAAAGAGCACCACTCGCTAACAGAAATCCCGAAACAGAGCACAAATTTCTAAAAAATTGTTTAAAAATTCATTCTTCATTATTAATTATCCCGTTATTCACAGTATGAGCATTAATTGCTATAATTTCATTTCAGTCTCATGTGTGGTTGAATTGATGAATTCGTTCTCAGGAAATAAAAAGAATTATCTGCTCTTAAATGTGAAGGCAGAGAGTGTTTCATAACTGGGTGATAACTTCACCTATTACTTAAGTCAGGTGCAGGAGATCAGAGCACCTGTTGTGCTAACAATCCTACAAATATGTTTAATGTTGCATTCCTCTCTGAATTTGAGTTGAATTCATGAAAAAACTAGGATGTCTGTAACGTAGAATCATTTAAAAATAGCTCCCTAACTGTAGAAAACCAATGAAGACAGAACTAAAGGTAACAATATGTTTAGGTAATGTGTGATAGCATGATTTATGACTCAGCTTTGTAGAGGTTTGGGGAGGATTATTTTGAGATGGACTCCCTATTCTAGATTACCAAGATTTGTCCTGAATGGAGATAAGTACACAAATACTTGTAAGCGGAGTACAATATCATAGTGAATCCTATAGCAGAAATTTTTGAAGTTGTCCTCAATAAACATCAGCTCAGACAAATCCTGTTCATTGGTGTGTAGTCAACACCAAAGCTAGATATCCTCAGCCAGCTGTTGAAGCAAGGGAGGTACAAAAGAGTATGATTGCTTTCTTTGTGGACTAGGGGAAAGGCTGGTTTGCAAGTCTATGCCACCACTGCAGGGCTAGTGTAGTTACATTGTTATGTAAGCTAACACAAATCCATCCATTGTCAAGAAGGAGCTGTGCTTAGTGTTTGATGGCCGGAAGTTGCTCCTCAATATTGTTCAATATTTTGTAACTGGATTAGCACTTGACTGAATGAGCATAATTATTATTATGTGGTGTATCCAAAATGATGCAAGCAAAGCCAAACTCCCTAGGTGACACGGTATGTCTGGTGCTTTGTGTACTCTTCATAGACTGTGATATAGCTAACAGGCCATTATATTTCTAATGCATTGTTTTTGGTGCTTATCAGTTTTTGTAGCCTCCCTCATAAACCAGATTGTTTCTCCTCCTATTGTCAAAGCCTTCTCTACCTCTCTGTTTCCTGTCAGCATCAATAGTATGTGTGTGTGCAAGAGAGAGAAAACAAGAAAGAGACTGTCCGCCCACGTAAGTCTAATATCTTCAGGATCATTGCTCAGGGAAGTGGATAAATTAAAAATGTTTCCCAGTAGGAATTCACCTGAAGGACTGCCCATGCATGCACTGCTTCTACCATTTATCATGATCTACTTTTTTAAACAGTGGGTAACACGAAGAAGCATTTCTCTGTGGAGGTCTGTTGAAAAACCTAATCCTTTTCACTGATGCTGTGTTGTTTATTTATGGTGCTGCTGCTGCTGAAAGCATGGGGCCTCTGTGAAAGAAAACACAGCTCTATAAGATAATATAACAGCCAGAAGGCTTTCCATGTGTTCGTGTCACAAAAGACCCTTCAGAGAGAAACTGTTTTAGTGCATGAAGAATGAGGTGTTATTCCAGAATCTGGAGGTTGCAACTTAAAAAAAAATACAGTTGAATGATTTGTTTGTATTTTATGTAAGAAAAAGGGTGCAGTGCAATATGCCTCCTTGCTTGGAGACTATTTAAAATCTTTAATGCCTAAAATGAAAAGACTGCATGGTGCTGATTGAAATAGTGCCATTAATACAGAAATATTTCTTCTTTTCTCACTTGGTAGCTCTAGAAGCTATGGAAATACCTTTGAAAAAAACAATGAGAAAGACAAACTAAGTGGATGATCAAAGAGTCTCTTAAGAGTTAAATCTTTGACCCGAGGTGTATCAGTTTTTGGAAACCACATCTTTGTCCCCTGTATCCTTTTATGTTCATATTATTGATTTTGATAAGTTATCTTAAAAATCTTTCTATTTTTGAAAATCTTGAAAATGGCTATTAGTGGTACTTGTAGTAAACTAGCTGGGACAATGGTATTAAAAGAGAAATCTACAAAACTTTATTTGCAGTGGAGTAGGGATTTTTCCCAGCTAAAGAGCTTTCATGACAGTTAGTTAATATTGCTGAATAATCAAGAACAGGATGTCAATACAAACAATAAGACTCAGTGCAAGGTGGTGACAGAGCAAGCAAATTGTTGAACAGAGCTGACTGGAAAATGGAATTTCTAGCCAATGGTAAATTCTGACTTTTGGAAATGTACTTTTTGTCTCAATTTGGGATGAAAAGTCAGCATTTCAGAATGTTTGTGGATATTCTAAAATGTTTTCACTTGGAAACGTATTAAAATTCTCCTTTTCAAAGTTGAAACACAAAAACCTTGCGAGTTTGTGGATATGTCCAATAGAGGGAGAAGAAGTTGTCCATATCTACCTCTAGTAGACAGGCCGATAGGCCTCCTCCTCGGCCTCTCCTGCTTTTCATTCTGCAGATTACAACCCAGGCAGATTCCCCAGAGGATCGGCTGCTTCTGGATGTGGTGTGAGGAACACTGAGATCTGGGAGTCCTGATACTCCCCATAAACAATTCTGACCATACCATCACCCTGACCATCAGAACAATTCTGAGAGGTTCCTGCAGGACACCATCCTCTGACACTACACTGAAAACCTTGAATGGTCTTAGAGGCAACAAGCAAGTGGAATGCAAACAACCACTTCCTTCCTGGGGCGTCGGGCAGCTTTACCCGGTTCACCAACTATTGATTTATTCACCGGGTCCAGTTCACCTGCATTTCCCTGAAGAGAACCGCCAACCACGAAAACTAGGTCAAGTGCTGAAGGAAGAAGTGAGACTATACAAACAAGATGCTGCCCCACATCATATGCAGTTGCCAGTCCACTACCAAGCCTGGCAACTGTGCCACAACACCAACCCAGACTGATTGGGCAAAGCCATCCTTTGGAAGATGGCCGTCCACTCTACCATCCCTGGAATGGACAGCCAGCTACACCTGGCCATCATCATAAGCAGCAAAGAATAGAGGAAGCTCATCATGGTGGATGTCACGGTTCCCTTTGAGAATAGAACTTTGGCCTTTGAAGATGGAAAAATACAACCTACTGGCTAACACCTTGAGAGCCCAGGGCTATGAGGTCTAGATCCACACCCTGATCATGGGAATCCTAACAATGAGCTGATGCTGAGAGTGTGCAGAGTCAGTTGGCATTGCATATATCTAATGAGGCAGCTCATGGTGTCCCACACCATCAGATGGTCTAGAGACACTAAGGGTGTCTCTAGAATACAGGTGTTTTTTCATAAAAAGTGGACTTTTTTTGAAAAAAAACTTCTACTGTATCTAGACTGCTGCCGCGTTCTTTCAAAAGTAAATCAAAAGAATGTGGCAGTTTTTTCGACCCCGGAAAACCTCATTTTACAAGGAAGAATGTCTTTTTTTCAAAAGTGCCTGTGCTTTTTTCGAAAGAGAGTATCCAGACTGCCTGGGTGCTCTCGTTCAAAAAAGCGCTGTCAGCCAACGGTCAGGGCAGTGAGTGGTGTGTGTGTGTGCTATACACCTGAGACTTCAACTGCTGAGACCGGGGTCCCTTACAGCGGGCAACCTGGAGGAGGTTGACGAGCGCCCAATAAGTTTGCAGGGAGAGCTTATTACACTTCAGATTTTAGCTGCTAGAATCTGTGATTCCTTCACAGCGGGCAGCCTGTGGGAGGCTGAGAAGTGCCCCAACGGATCTGCCACCTGGGAGTGACACAAATCCAAACGCCCAAGCTCTCCCTATATCTGTCCCTTAAAACCGGCTGAAGTTCTTTTAAATCATGCCTGGTCCTGTTACAGCAACTGAAGGAGTCAGGTTAAAGCTTAAACAGTTACAGGTTTATTGAGGAAGCTTATAAATCATATGGTTGCAATGGCTATTGTTCTATTCTTAACTGCTAGCAAAATATAGATCTTAAAAATGGTTACAAAGAACATAAAGATAGGAAAACAGAAATAATAGTACCAAGTAACAGCTTAATCTTTAAAGAGCTCTAAGTCTGTGTACACTTAAGACAGAGGACCACATCCAGGTACAATTTTTACCCCCTTCTGTGCCTCTCGACTCCAGCGTGTCAGGCCAGGGCCAGTCCCTCAATTCCTAGGAAAGACGAAAATACGAGGTGGGCGTCCCCATAGAACCTCGGGAGGTCAAACACCTAACCCGACCAGCAGGTAGAGGGTAGAATGACACTCAAAGTGAGTGTGCTGCTGGACCTATTTTTATACCCATGGGGTCACGTATTTCTCTTTTTTGTCTGTCATGCCAAATGGTGCTGGTCTGTCTTTTGAGAGACCAGTTCTTACAAGGGAGTTGTGAACTT
The DNA here is from genome assembly GCF_052426305.1 of Pelodiscus sinensis. Lineage (NCBI taxonomy): Eukaryota > Metazoa > Chordata > Testudines > Trionychidae > Pelodiscus > Pelodiscus sinensis. The sequence goes on from NC_143053.1 coordinate 95,287,795, forward strand.
AATTTACACTTGTAAGAGAGATAACTAAATTGGAAGTACTGGGCATTCTTTTCTCAGTGGGAAATTCCTCTTTCAGGGACTGTGTGTGTTCAAATCAACATGGGTGCCAGCCGGGCACACTCGCATATCCTGATCTCGCATCAAAGCTTAATGGCTATGCTGATTTTTTTATTGTTCCTTCTCTGTCCTGTATGCTTCAGGAAACTCAGAGAGGCAAAATAAGATGGATGAGATGGGGGGTGAGGGGGGCTGTCTGGCTCCAAGCACCTCGCTTTTTTGAAAGTACTGGTTATAGGCTAGATGCTCTTTTTTGAATGAGGCTTTTTTGAAAGTATCTTTTGAAAAAGCCTCTTTTGAAAGAGGCTTGCGGTCTAAACGTAGCCATACACAGAGCACATCACAGACAATATCAGGATATATGAATGAGACCACCACCAAGGGACACAGTCATGGAAATGACCCAATTTATTTCTTGACAGACTGTAACTTTCTATAGAAGACCTATCCAGACACCAATGGGTGAAGGGACAATCCCCACCTATGTATATATCCACTTTACAGGGTGTGTCTAGATTACAGGGTTGTTTTGAAAAAAGTCGCCTTTTTTTGAAAAAATTTCCCCTGCATCTAGACTGCTGCCACGTTCTTTCGAAAGTAAATAAAAAAAAATGGCAGTTTTTTTGACAGCGGAAAACCTCATTTTATGAGGAAGAATGCCCTTTTTTCGAAAGTGCTTTTTCGAAAAACAGTGGTATTTAATGCAAACTGTGCTTTTTCAAAAGAGAACATCCAGACTGCCTGGGTGCTCTCTTTTGGAAAAGTGTATTTCTTTTTCAAAAGTACTGGTTGTAGTTTAGATGCTCTTTTTTGAAAGAGACTTTTTCGAAAATATCTTTCAAAAAAGCCTCTTTCGAAAGAGGCTTGCAGTCTAAGACTACGTCTAGACTACATCCCTCAGTCAGTAAAGGGATATATATGAAGCACTTTGAAAGTGCAAATGAAGCTAGGATTTAAATATTCCCTGGTTCATTTGCATAATCGTATCATGGCACTCTTTCGAAAAAGCGCTATTTCAAAATTGAAACCGCGGTCTAGATGCAGTTCTTTTGAAAATAGAAGCCTTTTTTTGAAAGATCCTGTAAATTACAGGACCTTTCAAAAAATCGCCCCTTTTTCAAAAGACCCATGTCTAGACTGTAGTTTCAATTTCGAAATAGCTCTTTTTTGAAAGAGTGCCATGACACGATTATTCAAACGAAGCATGGGATATTTAAATCCTAGCTTAATTTGCACTTTCAAAGTGCTTCATTTACATCCCTCTGCTGACAGAGGGATGTAGTCTAGTCATAGCCTAGATGTAGCCACAGTGACTAACTCTGCTAAACCTCCATTCGGTGACATCCCTGAAAATACTTATTCCATGCCACTTACACTCACATAACTTAGTCAGGGACAATGTTTGTTGTGTACTCCATGTATCTCATGAACTTTGTAACCAAGACTCATAATTTTTCATAACACAAGCTTGACCCCAGATATACAGGGCCTTTCCTTTAAACCCATGTGTGACGGACCCGGCGGGGTCCGCACTTGAACCCGCGGGGGAACCCCCCCCTGCAGCGGGAAAAGCGGCCGCAGTGGCTGCCGAGCGCACAGAGGTGGCAGCGCTGAGGGCTAGACGCCCCGCAGCACCGACAAGAGTAGGGAGCGGGAGGTGGGGCGGAGCACGAGCGGCCAGGAAGCAGCCGCCCCGGCTGCCCCGAATGACGCTCCAGCAGAGCACCCGGGAGCGCGACGGGACCGCCACGCAGGGGGGAGGGCAGGGGGGGGCGGAGCTTACGGCCCCGACATCATCCCCCAGCGACTATAACAGCTGGGAGCGTCCCGGCAAGAGGGGGGAGAGCGCAACGGCGGGGGCCCTGGCGTCCAGGAGCACCAAACCCCCAGCCCTCAGGGCAACCCGGAGAGACGGACTCCGCAGCTGGCGGCTCGCCCTGGGACGGGCCCGATGACTCCGGCGTGGTGAGTGACCCTGAACTTGTTCCGCCAGCGGGACAAGTCAGCGGGGAGTGGAAGGAGCCCAAGGCGGGACCCTTTTGGCGTCCGTGGGCAGACGAGTTGAGGGCCGCAGCCCTGTCCGCCGTGGAGGGCGACAACCGGTCGCTGACCTCTGCTTAGGGCTTCGGGCTGGGACCTGGAGGTGAGGGAGGGCCCGGGTCCCCCACTCCCCTTCCCCGCCACAACCCTCTCCTACTCCGCCAAGTCAAGGAGCAGAAAAGGCCGACGAAGGGGTCGCCGAGCCCCCCCAGTCCCTTGGGGGGCTGAGGGGTGATCACCCTCACAGCTAGACACTACTACCAAGACCCCGGGTGGGGCGACCAAAGAGTCCAATTCAGACGGTGGGTACGCTGGGCCCCGCCCCCTCCCCAGACTAGGGCCGGGATCGGCTGGGGGAGAAGGGGCGAGGTGCTCGCACCCAGAAAACCCCGTCACACCATGTAACATGAATTTGATTTCAAATATTAGCTTTAATAAATATTGTAAAAGTTGAAAGAAAAGGCAAGTCATAATGAAATAGCAAATTTTCAGTTTTCCATCATTTCAAAATCTTCCCATAAAACATTAGTCCAAATTGCCCCATTCCTGAAAAACTTTGGATTGCACCAAGACACATTTTCCAACAGAAAACTACTGTCAAAACATTTTTTCAACCAGCTATACTGTTGAAAGAGTCTTTGTCACAGAACTTGGACAAAGTGAACAGCTGACACCATCTGTGTCTCTGATTGTACTCCCTCTAGGTCTCAGGCCTCAAGTAGACACCTTTTTCTTGGGGTGGAATCATGCAACACACCCATTCCCAGAGTAGACCCTGGGGGTATGTCTACACGACCCCCCTAGTTCGAACTAGGGGGGTAATGTATGCATACCGAACTTGCTAATGAAGCCCGGGATTTGAATTTCCCGGGCTTCATTAGCATAAAGCCGGCTCCGCCATTTTTAAAAGCTGGCTTGTTCGAACCCCATGCTGCGTGGCTACACGCGGCACGGGCTAGATAGTTCGAACTATGTAGTTATTCCGAACTATCTGTACGCCTCGTGGAATGAGGTGTACAGATAGATCGGAATGGCTACATAGTTCGAACTATCTAGCCCGTGCCGCGTGTAGCCACGCGGCACGGGGTTCGAACAAGCCGGCTTTTAAAAATGGCGGAGCCGGCTTTATGCTAATGAAGCCCGGGAAATTCAAATCCCGGGCTTCATTAGCAAGTTCGGTATGCATACATTACCCCCCTAGTTCGAACTAGGGGGGTAGTGTAGACATACCCTGGGTTACTTGAAGCTAATAGTTTGTCCCATTCTCTTTCAAGGGTATGCTGAGGGTGTCCTTAACTAAATCTACCGTATTACTTTCCTGTTTGGTTTTCCTAAAGACCCCCTTTAAGATAGATCAATACAAATACAGGAAACTGTAATGATCTTTATAGTTATACAGTAAATTTCCCTCATTGACTAGGTCTCTGACAATAAACATACCATCATTACATATCAGCAGGGCTCGACAAATCACTGAATCTACCCACCTCTGGAGAGTACATTTCAGCAGGTCGCCCGGTTCACCAGTGGCGCATGCATGTGTCATGCGGGTCTTGCGCATGCGCAGTGCAGGGCTGGCAAGTAGGTTTCGCTGCCATTTGTCAAGCCCTGCATATCAGTATTTATGGATTATTACATTGCAGCTTCTCATTCAATCTCAGGCATTCTTTTAGTCTGATTGTTATGTGCTGTAAGGATGGAATTCATGATTGATCCAAGGGCCAGCAGGAAGCCAAGTTCAGACTTCAGTGGTATATTGACATTGCTATCCCTCTGCACCGAGGTAGGCTTAATCTTTTCTACTGTGTGTGCATCTACATATGGATACATATCCATCTTCAGGGAAGTGGTGACTGAAATATGTGGGTATGTGAAATATGTGAGCATAATAATAATATTTATCATGAAACATCTAGTTAGCTAACTACATTGAGAAAAACTTCATTCCTTTGTTGGTACAAAAAGGAGCATGTGTGTTGATTATACTATATACTTTTGGAAGAACAAATGTACAGAAACAGAATATTAGAAATAACATTGTCATGTGGGGGGCGGGAGGTGTAGAGTCACTGACACTCAAGTAGCATTTCAAACCCATAAGTCTTAGTTCAGACCTTTTAGTATTTTCTTGTACATTGCATGTTTTTTATGTTCAGTTGCTTTTCCTTCATGCAAAACTCCAATGGAATTTAATAGAGAACAATTGCCAATTGAATATAACAGGGAATTATATCCCTACTCAATAACTCTGTTGCCCCTTTTCAATTTGAGTAGTTGGTCAAAGTGTGAGGCCCTAGGAATGTTCCAGCAGAAATTGTTGGAGACTGATATATTCTTCAATACAGTTTTATTTACTTACAAGAAATATACAAAGTTCCGTTTCTGTGATTGCTAGAGGAACCAAACACAAGGAGGAGCAGTTACATTGCTTACAGCATCCAGCATCTATTAGCCCCGGTCCCAAGCTCTTTCCAGGATCATACCATGTTCACAGGCTGCTGTTTGGCTTTCTTTTTTTACCTTTGTCTCTCTTCTGTCTTTACACAATACTCAGCAAAGCCTTTCTACTTATTCAGTTCAAAACTCCAGGGCAGGTTCACAACTCCTTCTCTTCTTAGGTGGAGATCTTGTGATGAATTGATCTCGACAGTTATGTGAATTAAAGGGCACTCTAAACCATTTGTGACTGATGCCCTCACCAGTACCACTTAGCATTATGCTCTATAAGAATATATCTATATGATTATTTTTATTAAATGATACAGATTTAGAGTTATATCTGAAACAAATCCGGTTATATTTCTACACAAACTTATTTAGTTCATCCCACTTCAGTTTTATTGGACTTCCCCAAAATCTGCATGAATGTATTACTTGTAAGTATTCATCACAAAGTTTGGAAAAATGTATTTAAAACTCCGGGTTTTCTCATGATGTTCACTCACATTCTTTGCTAATCACCATTTATACTGTATTTATTACTGCTTCCTGAATGGATGCCTGGAATCTTTTAAATAAAGAAGAATGAAAAAACAATAGTAAACACTAACTTTTGGATTAATAAAATAATAATAATACTAATAACAACAATTAATTAATAAAAGTTGTAAGTTTTTAGGGACTTGACAATACTAGCATGAGTACCAGGGAGGCTGGCTACATACTTATAACAGATGAAGAACAGAATATAGTGAAGAGAATTTAATCTATATTTCAAGATAGTGAAAAATTAAAATGAAAGACAGAAATACTATTAAAAGTTGTCAGTACTGCCATTTGTAGTGATGGTGGATTTTGCCCATTGGGAAATGGATAAAACCCATTGCATCTATAGTATAGTACAGTTTCCAGGTCATAAGAAGTCTCATTCTCAGATAAATAAAACACAAACAAAAACCCCCCACCCATAATCAATTCTGCTACCAAAAATCCCAAGGGGACGTGGTCTCCTTGCAAATTGAGGACCACTGGGATCAGTCTTTGGCCAGGTGCTTAATGCAGTCTTGTATATAATTGTATATTGAGTTTAAGTCCGTCACTGACAATCTTATTGCATCACTGAAGCTTTGGGTGTCATGTGATGGCCAACTAGGTGGCAGCGTTTCCTGGTTACACATGCAGTGGAATTCAGTGGTCTTCCATTGTTATAAAATGTCCATATCAAGAAAGTTACCAAAACCAAGCCAGGGCTACTGAAGGTGGCTGCCTAGGATGGCTTCAAGTATCCTTGTTTCTGATCTTGTCCCATCACTTGAACAGCTAACAGAGATAAAAAGAATCAGAAATGTAAATATGGTGTTCGTCAGCCCTCCTCGGTGCCCACACTTCACTGGCATACAACAGAGTGAGTATAGCAGTGTTCCACAGTTTTGTAGGAAGCTTCTTGTCACAACATCCTCCTGGAAGCCCCTGAAGGGCCTGAAACTTAGCACCTATCTGGGCCCATAGTTTGAGACATACAGCACCATCTAAGGTGCTGCCCAAATATTTGATGTGTGCCACCTGCTTCAGAATCTGTCTGGACAGGTTAAAATGCTAAACGGGCTGTCATTTGGAGCTGGAGGTTGATTGGTGGTAATTGTCAGGCATGTGATTTTATCTAGATTAATAGCCAGACCAACACATTCTGCTTTTTGCCAGACCAGATTGGACGATTCCTTTCAACAATTCACCTAACTGAGCCAACAACACAATGTTATTGGCACATTCCAGGTCTTGAAGCAGAAGTGTGTCCAGCTCAATGTCAGTGACAGCAGCCTCCTCAGTCAATCAATGCTGATAGTGAAAACAATGGTGACAGAATGCGGCCTTGCTAAACTCCAAGAGAGATGGCAAACCATTCTGGCTGGCTGCCATTGACTCAAATGTAACTTTTGTTCCATTATAGAGCTCATCTGTCATTCCCAGGGATGCTTTGTGATATCACATAAGCTAATTTGATGAACCGACTCAAAGGTCTGACAGATGTCTATGAACAATGTAGTTCCTGGCTTATTAAATTCAATTATCTGCTCAAAAATCTGTCTCAAGATCAGAGTCTGGTGGACAGTGGAAAGATCAGATCTGGAAAGTCACATGGAGTATTCAGACCTTGTCCCAGGGTGTTTTGTTGATGTGAGACATTAAGACACACAACAGTGTAATAACAGCTCTATAGCCACATACATTTAACCTTATCACATTTTTGAACAGATGCAGAATAACTCCCTTCTTCCAGTCATGGGAATGCCATTATTATTTCAGATGGTCTGGAATAGCTGGAATAGCTATACTCCTACCTGTTCTTGAGCAACTCGGGTAATGCTACAAATCTTTAGTGCCTTTGCAGACTTCAACTTATAGACAGCTATCCAGGTCACTTCTTGTTTGAAGGAAGTTAATTCTGGAACATGTTGCCCCTTTTCATGTGGAGGAGTGACTGCAGGTGGTAAACAATTAAGCAGTGCCTTCAAATGATCTTCCCATCAGTGTAGTGATCCTGTAGGCTCCAGCTAAGGTTGCTATTCTGATTCTTTAGTAGGGAGAAGCTGAGGCCACCATCCCTGCAAACTGCACAAATTGAGGGCATGGGGATTGTGCCTGGTAGGAGCCAGTTCCAAAATTACTGCCTAAGAAGGCCCTCAGGATTCCTTATCTTTGCTACACAATGACTTGAAAACATTCTGAGCCATGGATGGTATCTGAAGGGCTGAAGCCTCAACACTGAGGCTATGTCTAGACTACGGCATTTTTCCAGAATACTGGAGGTATCCCGGAAAAGCTCTGCCACGTTCAGGGAACGTGTCTACTCTTCCAACATTTTTTGCAGAAGAGCAGACGCACTCTTTCAGAAGCCCTGTCTTCCTCATGCTGCGAAGAAGAGCTCTTCCAAAAGAGGAGGTTTTTCCAAAATTTGGCCCAGTGTAGACAAAACTATCAGAAAAAGGTACACAAATTGCAGAGTGCAATTTGCGTACCTTTTTCCGATAAAAGGCAGCAATGTAGACATAGTCTGAGCTGGTAGTAGTCAGCGCTAATGACTCAAAACAACATGATTCCTGATCATTTCTAGTCCTAATATAGAAGCTTTTCCATACCTCTAAACATTTTCATTCCCATTCTCTGTTGCTTTTAAAATTCTAATACAGCTTTTTTGAGATGAGGTGACCAGAACAGTACAGAATTCAAAATGGAGTTCCATGGGTTTATAGAGTGGCATTGTTTATTTTCTATCTTCTTATGTATCCTTTTCCTAATGGGGTTTCTAACATTAAGTTTTTGATTGAGGTGGCATAGTGCATTGATGTTTTCAGAGACCTATCCACAGTGACTCCAAGGCATATTTCTTGAGTGATAATTTAGACCCCATCATTTTGTGTGTATAGTTGATATTATGTTTTCTTATGTTCATTATTTTTCATTTATCAACATTAAATTTCACCTGCCATTCTGTTGTTCAGTCACCCAAGTTTTATAAGATCCCTTTGACTCTCCTGACAGTCAGTTTTGGATTTAACAATCTTGAGTGATTTTATATTGTTTGCAGACTTTGCCACTTCACCATTTACTATTCAGTCGCATTGCACTTGGTATTTGCTGAATTTCATTTTGTTGATTTCAGACCCACTCTCCAATTTTTCAAGGTCATTTTTAATTGTAATCTGTACTGCTTGCTACTAGGCCAGTAACCCTGTCAAAGAAGGTAATTAGGAATGTTTTGTATGATTTATTCTTGACAAATCCATGTTGGCAATTCCTTAGAACCCTATTATCCACTAGGAGCATACAAATTGATTGTTTAATAATTTGCTCCAATATCTTTTCAGCTATCAAAGGAAGGCTGACAGGGGTCTATAATTCTCAGGGTCATCTTTGTTCCCCCCTTTAAAAGCAGGTGCTATGTTTGTCTTTCTCCAGTCCTCTGGAACCTCACCCATCCTACATGAATTCAAAGTTAATTGTTAACAGTTCCAAGATTGCTTCCACTAGTATTTTAAGTACCCTACAATGAATTTCTTCAGGCGATGGAAACTTGAGTATGGCAATGGCAACTTAAGTGTTCTTGAGACTGAATGCACCCCTCGCTACATGCTTTGTACAAACCATGAGGTATCATTTGAAAATTAATAACTCATTGTCAGTAATATCATAATGAAATGTGTGTAGCAACATTTTATGGAAAGTTATGAACATAAATCTTTGCAAACTTGTACATCAGTGACCATGGGCCACCAGTGATTGTTAATGAGGACACGACCAGTAAGATCAATAATAGATTTTCTTGTGAAAAATAATTATATAGAAATACAGACTAGATCATCAGTTTGTAATCTGGCCTAGAAGAATGGGCTCTGTATTGTTTTGCTGCCTCTGGAGCAGCGCAGGTATCAGATTGCAATTTGGAAGTCTCTTCCTGCTTCACTGAGGAGGGAATTAACTACTTCAGGTTCATACTATTCACAGCATATATCCCCTGACATACTGCCAATATAGTTATGTAGCTGCTTTAATTAGGTATTGGAGTCAAGAATCCCTTCCATCCACTTTCCCCCTACACCTTTCCACTTCACCTGTGTGAGGAAGGGACATTCTGGTTTGGTGGGGCCCACTCCCTTGCACAAAGATGGTTAAAGGCTGACTCAGCACTTTGTGTATGTGGCAAGCATCCCCATGTGGTCCAAATTGAGGGGAGAATTAGGAGTGAATTGTTAATCAATTAACAGGGTGATTCAGTTTATCAGCTGAGGAAGAAAAGGAGGGGAACTAGCCAGATGAGAGGCAGAAAATCATGGAATCTCAGGAGAGGGGAGATTAGTCCCCTTTCTTGTTCTGTCCCCCAGGAGAATGTAAATGCCTTATGTTTTGGGGAGACATGCTTTTACAACTCACTGTAAATAAAACACTTGGTATGGGACTTGCTACTTGTATGTGAGAGAATTATTTTGCCCTGCCTACTTCCACCCTTACTTCCTTGGGTCAGTGTGCAGGACAGGCCATAATCCTGCCCTAGAAAAATTAGAAAAATGTCCTTCCCTACTGATCTCTGTTGTTGAGTACATTTCCTCATAAGCCCAATACTTCAAAATAGAGCCAAAGCAGGGTTTTACCTTTGAAATGATGCACGAAGCACACTCGATATTTCAGCTATGAGTGTCAGGTGGATTGCTTACCATTTGCAAATTAAGGGTACATCTAAATAGCAGGGCTAAAGTCAGAAAAAGCTACACAACTTCAGCTATGTCAATTGCATAGCTGAAGTCGAAATAGCTTGACTCGGCTTTTGGAGCTATCTACACAGCAGGAAGTCGAAGAAAGAACACTCACACTCTTCCTTAGATTTCCCTTACTCCTTGTAAAATGAGGGTTACCAGAAGTCAAAGTAAGAAGTCCTTCAGCTCACCATTATTTTGAAATAATGGCTTGCAGTGTAGACACGCTGTTCGTTATTTCAGAATAACGTCAGTGTAGACCAGGGGTGGCCAACCCATTTAACAGAGAGAGCCAAAACACTGGTGGAAAAAATGCAAAGCGCCCCACCAGAATTGTCAAGCCAAAACAAAAAAATTATTTTTTTTAAAAGGAGACTGCCCCTTGGGCGCCATTTTTAAAACCATGCAGCTCCGACCCAGTAAGCACAGGGAAGCCAGGGGCTAGAGCGGAGCCAGCGGGGGCTGGAGGCCATTTGGGTGGGATGCAGGAGAGGCTTCGTGAGCTGTACTTTTGGGGGAAAAGAGCTGCATGTGGCTCGTGAGCCGCGAGTTGGCCACAGCTGGTGTAGACGTACCTTAACTGCGTGATAAGCCATGGCATACCAATTCGCAGTTGAAGCATAGAGTACTTCAAATTTAGATTTGTCTCTTGGTCTTTACACTGTATGGATACTCCAGGCTTGGTTGATCACAAATGTAACTCTGTTCTCTTTAAGTCTCCAGAGCATAATCTCTCAATGCAATAAGACACACACACTGATCTGTTTCAAATCTATGGGATCGGTCAGTCTTTGGAATGTGGGTCATGTAACAGTATGTGGGTAGTTTGGGACAGTAAGTTTACTGTTAAGTATCAGAACCAAAAAGCCATTGGGGGTTAGGCTCTTAGGCTGACCAGAAGATATCTACCTTAGGCCTCCAAGGTCATACCAGCTATTCTTTTCAGTGACCATGATTAAACAAGATGTATAACTCCAGTATAAATCTTTTTTCAGTTTTTGACTCATGTGCTCTCTGATATACCATACACACAATGATGATCCTTTAGAGTTATGGTCAATTAGGAAAGGATTCTTCATGTTTCCCCCTCCTCCCATGTCCTGTTCCTTCAAATCTCAGACTTTATATAACATGTCATAAATCAAGCTAAAAGGTAAGAGCTTAATTCTTTTTGCAGTTTACACTTTGTACTGCTAAATTTGACATCAATTGAGCAGAACTTTTCCCACAAGGCCAAATCCTTCTTTAACTGAGACCTTCTTATTGCATCCTTCACCTCCAGAGAAATCAGATGTCTGTTGCTATGGAAATTAACTCAGTCAGCTGGTTTCTTAATGACAGCTGGTGCTAAACCACCTGCAGGTCTAGTTGATGTGGTTGTAAAAACTCAGGTGGTCTATGTACATTGGCACTCCCCTGATAGAAATGTGTAGGAGTATTCCCTGAGATTCTCAGTGTCAACACATCTTGTACAGGGCAGAAGAGTGGATTGCTTTTGCTTTTGGGGAAGATGTTTTAACTTTGTCTCTGACAGAATTAATGGGTAAAATAAGAGGGAGCCTCTACTTGGCTAGATCTGCAGGATCCTCCACTGCCGTCCCTCCCTTCCTGGCTAGTGTGGTGAGATAGTGTTTCAATCTCTTTTTACTGCCAGCCACAGCCTATGTGGGGCATGTTCACCCCATCTGCCTCTCTGGGTATGTGTAGATTGTGGGCTTCTTTCGGAAGAAGCTTTTCCGGAAGATATCGTCCACATTGCAAAAGTGCATCGAAAAAGCGATCTGCTTTTTTGAAAGATAGCGTCCACACTGAATGGATGCTATCTTGCATTTCAGCTGTGATTACTACGGACGGAGTGTCCACCAGGGCACCTGTGCTTTTTCCTCTTTCCTCTTCTTTTCAATGAACTCCCTGTTCCCTGTCCACACATGAAAAGAGCTCTTTTGGAAAAAGGCTTCTTCCTCATAGAATGAGGATTACCAATGTCAGAAAAACCCCTCTGTTCTTTTGATTTTCTTTCAGAAGAATCTGATTGCAGTGTAGACATAATTGAAGTTTTTTTTTCAGAAAAATGGCCTTTTTCCCCCCCAAAAAACCTCTGTAGTGTAGACATACCCTTTGTCTCTTTCTCTCTATTGTATAGGTTCGTGTGTACTCAAGTAGCCATTTTTCTTGCTGTTTGTTATCAGCATCCTCCATTTCCATCTACTGTAGCTACTGACATTTTTTCCTGAGGTGCCAGTTCTGAGAAACAATAAAGAATGATTAAGTGCCTGAAGGGGCAAATAGTTCTAAATGTGGCCTGCAGTGTGGCAAAGGCACATGGCATTACCACAATAATAGTTATTCTGCTTGTGGTCAGCTGCAGTAACTTTTACCACTGCATAAGGATTAAATCCATTCCTTATTTGTGGCTCCTCATTTAAAAGCCATTTAAAATCCCATGTTAGCTTTTTTTGTGTGGAAATTTCAATGCATTTCAATTTTATAACAATGTATTACTTACACAGATAAGGACCCAGATGTTGGCTGTTTATGACAATATTCTTCTCAGGTCACCTCGAGACATGTCTCTGTGACTGTTAGTCTCTGCTGACATAACTGGGACTAGAAGCATTATTCCTATGAAATATGCTGCCACATGCCCCCTTCTCTCCCTTCACACCCAACCCCTTCCATTTTGCAAGTTGTGCTTGAATGGCAAACTGAGTTTTGACTAGCCAAGTGATGAAATACTCCTTGGTTCACTTCACATGACACATCACTGCCATGTCTTTTTGAAGAGTTGATTATGTGCCACTCTGGAGCCGAACCTAACTTTCCAGTAAAATCTCTGCTAATAATGTCTCCCCATTCCTAGTTTGCATTTTCTGTACAATGCACAAAAAACAATTTACCAGTGTGTTGAAAATCCAACTGTAATTTCACAAATGATTTAGATGGCAACAAATCTAGAACTCTATAGAAACTTCAGTTTGTTCTTAGACAAATTAGGAATAAGAAAAGTGGCTACATCTGTCAACTGGTTTAACTGTTACAAATTTGTACTATGTCTTTTGTTCTTTACACAACAGATACAATGCCAAGAAGTTACATAGGCACAGTTGGTTCCCAAAGACCATAATTTATGTATTATAAACAGGGCTCGACAATCAGCCAGTTGCCCCGTTCTTCGGAGGTGCGCGCATGTGGAATGCGGGTCTTGCGCATGCACAGTGAGGGGCTGGTAAGTAGGTTTCGCCGCCGTTTGTCAAGCCCTAATTATAGATAATATATATTATTATATTATAATATATTATAAATAATATACATTAGCATAGTGCATGGAATCCCCAGCCATGGAGCAGGACCCCATTGTGCTAGGAGTTGTACACACCCAAACCAATCTCTCCGCCCTAAATAGACAACAAGCGAAGGGCTATAACAAGCAGAGTGAAGAATGTGATGACAGCAAATAGTATGATAGTACCATTTTTGGGGTGTGGTGTAGTTGGGGCTGGGTTCAGCTAACAGGAAGAAAGAGGAATAGGGAAGGAAAGGGGCATGAGAAAGAAAGGGAAGGAAAGAAGAAGAGGATAAGAATAATAAGAGGTAGGGTTGGAGGAAATAGCCAATCAGCCATGGCAGCAAAAGTCTGAATCCTATAAAAAATGCAGAAAGTTCTCCAAATTTTCTCCTTTGGTGGTTTCTGGCCCCACCAGCCAGATTCTTCTTCACAGTTTTCTTTGAAGCCCACATGGTAGGGAAAAAGGGAGACACAACCTGGGTCCTAGTTGTCACAGGGATGGCTACTGTTCCCCTGCACAGTCTGGGTTTAGGAATTGCTGGAGAGAGGGATGAACTGGCTGGATCCCTATCTTGGCTGCTTCTGCGTTACTGACTAGAGTCTCTGGGCCTCAGGTAACCATGTGGTATTAATGACAGAGGGTACGTCTACACTACAGCAATAATTCAAACTAATTTAATTCGAATTAGTTAATTCGAACTAAGCTAATTCGAACTAGTGCATCTAGACCTAAAAACTAGTTTGAATTAGAGTTTTGCTAATTCGAACTAGCATGTCCACATTGAGTGGACCCTGAACCGAGGTTAAGGCTGGCCGGAAGCAGTGCCGGCAGGGCATCAGATTAGGACTTAGAGCGTGGAGCTGCTGTCTCAGGCTAGCCGAGGGCTGTGCTTAAAGGGACCCGACCCCCACCCTGGACAGACAGTTCTCAGGGCTTCCCCGCTTGCAAAGCAGTCCTGGCTTGGAGTCCCCTGAGTGCCCACACTCGGCACATCACAGCACTCAGCCATCAGCCCGGCTGCACTTGCCGCAGGCTGCCATACGGGGTAGGGGGGTGTCAATCGGGGGGCTGCAGGAGAGCTTCCACCCCGAGGAGCCTGCAGAGCCACCCCAGTCCTCCCCATTGGGGGCTCGTACCCCATTCCTCCCTCACCTCCTTCCACTTACCCCTCCCTAGCCTCCCTTCCTGATGTACAAAATAAAAGACACGTGGTCAAAAATAGAAACTCTCTTTATTTAACAAAACTCGGGGAGACTGGTAAAAGGAGGTGGGAGAGAGGAAGAGAGAGGGTGGGAGAGGGGAGGGCAACTAAAATGATCAGGGGTTTGGAACAGGTCCCATATGAAGAGAGGCTAAAGAGACTGGGACTTTTCAGCTTAGAAAAGAGGAGACTGAGGGGGCATATGATAGATGTCTATAAAAGCACGAGTGGTGTGGAGAGGGTGCATAAAGAAAAGTTCTTCATTAGTTCCCATAATAGAAGGACTAGAGGACACCAAATGAAAAGAATGGGTAGCAGGCTTCAAACTAACAACAGAAAGTGGAACTCCTTGCTGCAGGAGGCTGTGAAGGCTAGAACTATAACAGAGTTTAAAGAGAAGTTAGATAAATTCATGGAGGCTAGGTCCATGGAGTGCTATTAGCCAGGGGAGAGAAATGGTGTCCCTGGCCTCTGTTTTGGAAGGCTGGAGATGGATGGCACGAGACAAATGGCTTGGCCATTGTCTTCGGTCCATCCCCTCTAGGGTTCCTAGTGTTGGCCGCTGTCGGCAGACAGGCTACTGGGCTAGATGGATCTTTGGTCTGACTCAGTATGGCCGTTCTAAGCTCAGCGCTCTGGGTTGGGGGGTCTCACTGGACCACCTTGATTTTCATGCACACCTGCTCCTGGGTGGCTAGGCTGGCAGCTATCCTGCTCTAGACGGCCACTTTCCTGTGCCTAGCGCGGAGGTCGTGGAGAGGTCCACGATGTCCGCACTAGACCAGGTGGGCGCCTGCTTCTTGCGGCCCCGGTCAGGCTCCTGGGAGCTGCCAGCCTGGTCCTGGGAAGAGGTGGAGGACTGGGTGGCAGCGGGTGGCTGGCTCGTGCCGTGCCAGGTGCAGGGTCTGCTGGCTGGGTGCTGGCAGGCTTGCACCTGGCACGGGCTCCGGGGCCAGGAGGGGGGCAGACGAGTTTCCCTGGTGGTTCCCAGAGTGGCCACCAGGGCAAGCTGGGGAGGGCTAGCCTCCCACTAGTTCGAATTAAGGGGCTACACAGCCCTTAATTTGAACTACTTAATTCGAACTAGGTGTTAGTCCTCGTAGAATGAAGTTTACCTAGTTCGAATTAAGCGCTCTGCTAGTTCGAATTAACTTCGAACTAGCGGTTTGCCTGTGTAGCACCTATCAAAGTTAATTCGAACTAACGTCTGTTAGTTTGAATTAACTTTGTAGTGTAGACATACCCATACAGATATACAAGGCCAAGCTTAATACACACTGGTCACTCACTGATTCTAAGACGTGGAACATTTAGTGGGCTCACAAACTATTCAGAGACAAAGAGGAGTGTAGTACACAGGAATAAAATTTCTGGCGAGGGTGTGGCATGTCTCACAGCTACTTCAGAATAGTCTAACAGTCACATGGATATACCAGTCGTGAAATATTTTGTCTCATATAATTAGTCAAAATCTAGTATCTATTCTAATAATTAATCAATCATTAATCAAATAATATACATTGTTACAATCTTCAGTCTAATTTCTTTTGATGACATTTCTTTAAAAACTAGCCAATTAGCCCGTCATAAGACGGGATTTTCAGGTCTCTCCTTCACGTTGGTCTTCTCTCCTGAGCCTCCGGTCTCTCTCTCTCTCTCCCCTCCTTCTACTGCCTCTCCCCCCCCCCTCAGCTTTTTACCCCCTCTTGCCTCTCACTTGGGGGATCACAGAGTCCAAATGGCCTTTTGGATTCCACACTCCCCATGCTGCATGGGGAGCGTGGAGCCCAAACAGCCGCTTGCACCACTTACTCCCATGCAGCGGCCTGGCTGAGCAGCGCAAAAGTCAGTTGAGCGCCATGGCGGGAGGCGAAGGGGGGCGGGGTGGTGACATTCATGGCCAGGGCGTGGGGCCTGGAGCTGTTGTCACACCGCACGTCACCACCCTGCCCACCTTCCCCTCCCGCCATGGCGCTCGGTTGACTTCTGCACTGCTCAGCCAGGCTGCCATGGGGGAGCAAGCGGCCGTTTGGGCCCCACACTCCCCATGCAGCATGGGCCTCTCAGAGGGAACAGCCAGCATTTCGGCATTACAGACTCTCAGACACTGGGCTACTATATATATGATGTTATTTTCAGATTTTATTTTATTTTTGAATTGGCATTTTGGTAAGGCACAAACCTCAGCTTGTGTGCGTGCACTCAGTTTGTTCCACATGTACAATCTGGTTAGCTCTATCTAGTTTGTTATCTGGGCCTAGTATTTGTGTACACAGCACTGCTGAAGTGCACCAGAGGGGGGTCATTTCTAGAAAGCTCTAGCAAGATGTGTTCTACTTGCCCCATCCAGACCTACTTACATATTTTTAAGTACATAGCCTGAATGATCAGTTTTAAAAATGGTATCTAAAAGTTTTTAAAACTGATTATTCAGTTTATACACACTCATATTTTTCTAACTCTTCTCTTTACGCACAGCCCTTTTGAATGTTTCAGTAAACAAGGCTACACCTGACAAAAGAAAGTGGCTGGGTTGAAGCTATATCTTCACAAAGACCCTGATAATGTTCCCCTGACATGTGCTGTCCCAGTTTTATAAATTAGAAATCTGGTCAACTCAGTTTAGTCTCTAAGCGATGCCAGCTGTCTCTCCTCACTACGGCTTCTAAGATGCTTTGAAGCTGTTTCTGAATTGTGTTGGCAACATTAGTGCAGGAAGATTTGAAGAATATAATAGATGAAAAAAAGTTACACAGCTTCATATAATTGACTGTGGCAATATAAAATATTGCCTGCTCTCTGTTTTGTAACAAAGCAGGTATTGCTTTCTTTTAGATTTTAACCGAAACAAAGTCAATCTGAAGTGTCTTTTTTTTCCTGTTTACTTTCCAAGTTTAAAAGTTACAAATTTGTTTTAAGTGCGTTTTCTATGGTTATATGGTATTCACCATTCCATTCAGCTGAAGGTAACATGCCCTTGTAGCTCAACAGATCAGTGTTCTGCATTCTCTATCACTATCTATGGAAGGTAAATTGGTATTTCAGAAAAAATAAGTCAATGTAGGAAATGAGACTTTTTTTTGTATTGACGCTTGTTTATTTCAAGTCTAGTGGCATTCATATTCTAGAGGCATACTTAAAAATGTTACACTGAGCTGCTTTGCCACAAGGAAGTTAAAAGGCAGGGTGCAGTTGAGGGAGTTATTCATTGTGGCTGGCTTGCAGACCTGCACTCTGGAAGTATCAGAATTGTGGGGTGGGAGGTTGAGGGGAAGCACTGAGCTTGAGAGAGGAAAAAGTGAGTGAGATGAGGAGGCCAGTAATGGATGTATGAACATTGGGACTTAACAGAATTGAAAAATTTGCCTGGGTAAAATACTGGGGTGCTGGAAAAGCCCAGACCAAGGAAGATTCAGAAAAATCAATGGTCTCAACTTGGTAGAGAAAAAAGAGCCCTGCTGAGGAGAAGCTAAGGAGCACCAGGGAAAGTTACTGGAAATCACTGTTTCGTTCTTACTACAATATCCTGCTCCTCTTTTCTGATGAATATTTCTGTGCCGATATAATCTTTCCAACCCTACGTTGTTGTTTGGCAAATAAAGAATGCTCGTTTCTGCACTTTACAAAGTGTTGCATTCTGGGACAAAAAGAGGAAGAATTAGAAAAGAGTGGGAATATTGGAACCATCAATAGAAGCTCACTTACTAATTTAGACATTTCTTCTCTTGACTTGTTGCAGTAAGTTTACAGATTGTAACATACATTACTTGAAATTAGAAGGCAAAACCTGTGTACTCTGCTACCATACTCAGGAAGCCTTGGTTTTGGGACAAGTGATTCCTAAGTTCATCAGTGAGTTTGGGGAAATTCCTTTCTTCTTCTGTTTCCCTATTGCCCTGAAAGTGAGAGGATAATTGCTGTGAAATGTCAAGGGAATGATGTACCTGAACCTACAGATTAATTCACTTTAATATCGCTTCCATACTAGTGAATTTGTTTAATTCAGATGAGAACATAAGAAAACAATTCTGAAAGGAAATATATGAATTCCAGCCATAATCATTACTATACCTTTTAAAATAAATATGACAAAGCCAGAACATCAAAACAGAACAGAACATTAGCAGGACAGTTTGGAAGCACTGTTAATTCAAACACTATTCAGATCAAGCCTTCCAGGGTCGATCTTCTAGCATTTAATTTAGTGGGTCAAATGTAAACTCCTAAATCAAACGCTGAGGGCAGCCCCTGCTGGTGTCTGGTACTCCCCATTCTGTGAGGAGCAAAGGAAGCTGACTGGAGCATATGGTCCCATTGGCCTCCTGCAATGTGGATGGGGATTTAAGGTATTAGTGTAGCTGGAGTTGTGGAAGGTTGACCTTCCCCTCCACGGTAGACCAGGCCCTTGGGTTTTATGACATGCAATGAAGCATCAAATGAATTCTCAAAGAAATTTGCTGGTCATAATACATGTGCCTATAGTCCCATTTGATAAAAGCAATGGATAATAAAAACACTAGCTGGCAGACATTTCAGAGGTGAAAAGGATAAGTCTCTGAAGAGATCCATAAAATATTTATTGGTGTCTCCACTGTATATCCAAGAAGCACACAGGGCTAGTGACAGTGATTAAATGTTCAGCATCTACAATGAAATATGTTTAGGTTTTAATGCACAGAATATTGATAGCATGATGAATCCAAGCAGTTTGTTTCCTGCAGTTACCCACCACAGGGGTAGGGAGGAATGAAAACAGCACATAACATTCTTATAGGCAAAACAGGACATTAATGACTGTGCTCAGAAAAAACCCTCCTTTATCTAACTTCACACACTGCTAATAATACCTATAGGATCATCAGTCTTAGTGAGATGGTTGAATCAAAGAATTAAGTCTGGACCTGAAATAGTTTGTCCAAAGTTACTGCTAGGAGGGGAACTTCAAAGATGATATTAAAGACAAGGCTTTCCTTGTCTTAAGCCATCTTTTAGCATTTGGAAAACGCATCTGTAATTCAGTGAAAATACACAGTTTAGTGTTGTTTTCAAGACTCTTTCTTGAAAATAACACAGAGGAGAGAGTGTCACCTTCTTGGTAATTACCCAGGTAGAATGTTGTATGGGAGGAATAAGCCAGAGGGTCATCCTTCATAAAGGCTTTGTCCTCACTCCAAGTTTTTTCAGCAGAAAATATGCTAATGAGGGACTCGTGATCTCATTAGCATATTTTCTGCTATTTCTTTTTGCGCAAAAAAGTCCATGCTGCTTCTTTTTGCGCAAAACCCCCTTGTGTAAAAAGAAATGGCAGAAAATATGAGGCCTTCATTAGCATATTTTCTGCCGAAAAAACTCGCAGTGAAGACGTAGTAGAACTGCCAAGACCCACAAGCATCTGGATGTGTTCCTGCAGCTGTCCACATAATGGTCATGTCCCAGCTCCCTGGTAGTATGTTTCTATTGGACTCATAGACTTTAAGGTCAGAAGGGACCATTATGATCATCTAGTCTGACCCCCTGGACAATGCGGGCCACAGAATCTCACCCACCCACTCCTGGAATAATCCTCTCACCTATATCTCAGATATTGAAATCCTCAAATGGTTTAAAGACCCCCAGGATGCAGAGAATCCTCCATCAGTGATCCGTGCTCCATGCTACAGAGGAAGGCAAAAAACCTCCAGGGCCTCTGCCAATCTACCATGGAGGAAAATTCCTTCCTGACCCTAAATATGGCAATCAGCTGAACCCTGAGCATGTGGGCAAGACTCACCAGCCAGAAACCCAGGAAAAGTTCTCTATAGTAACTCCTATCATCCTTCCATTGGCCTATTAACCACTGATAGTGAAAGGTCAATTAGTTACCAAGATCATGTTATCTCATCAAACCATCCCCTTCATAAACCCATCTAGCTTAATCTTGAAGCCAGATAGGTCTTTTGCCCCCACTACTTCCCTTGGAAGGCTGTTCCAGAACTTCACTCCTCTAATGGTTAGAAACCTTCATCTAATTTCAAGTCTAAACTTCCCAGTAAAACCAGCATTGACATCCCCACTGAACTTAGCCCACTATCATATGGACAGAGTTAGATTTATGTTATTATAGTCTCCAAATCATAGCAGAAGCTCTGATTGTGCCTCTTTGTAACCAACAACATATCAGGTTTGTAGAGCATCCCCATATGCCACACAGTTACATTTTATTTTTCTGTGTCAGCGGGGAAATGGGAGAGACAAACAGTAGCTAATTTGTATTGGCTGTTATGGATTTGAATTATTGGTGCTTACTTTGCCTTCTGGATGCACAGCCAGTAAAGAGGCTAATCCTTGCATGTTCTGTTTGCTTCTCATGTGCATCTGTTCTCTAATGTCAGTTATCACAAAAAAGGGAGGTTGAGGTAAAAACAGAGCCATAACGAGTATTACTTGGGTTTCTTCAGGTATATGGAGAAACATTTTGTTCTCTCTTATTTCAGATTAAATATCATATAGTCATCTGGAAGTGTTGTTTGTTTGCAGTATAGATCAATTTGCTGACACGTGTATACCTAAATGAGTTTTTACACATTTAAAATCCTAATTTCTGAAGATTTTTTTATAGAGCAGTATATATATTTTTTTTTTTTTCAAATGATCTGCTGAATACTAGACACCATTAGGTCAAAAATATTTTAAATGACTTGTATCCTTCCTTCTAAACTTCCCAGTAAAACCTTTATGAATAAGTTTATGAAGTTTATAAACTTTATGAATAAGTTTCAATTTATTCATAAAAGATCTGGAGAAAGGGGTAAGCAGTGAGGTGGTAAAGTTTGCGGATGATACCAAACTGTTTAGGATAGTCAAGACAGAAGCAGACTGTGAGGGACTCCAAAAAGATCTCGCCAAACTGAGTGAGTGGGCAACACAATGGCAAATGAAATTTAATGTGGATAAGTGTAAAGTAATGCACACCGGGAAAAATAACCCCAACTATACGTACAGTATGATGGGGGCTAATTTGGCTACAGCAAATCAGGAAAGAGATCTTGGAGTTATCGTGGATAGTTCTCTAAAAACTTCCACGCAGTGTGCAGCGGCGGTCAAAAAGGCAAATAGGATGCTAGGGATTATTAAGAAAGGGATAGAAAATAAGACACAGAATATCTTGCTGACCCTATATAAAACTATGGTACGCACACATTTTGAATACTGTGTACAAATGTGGTCTCCTCACCTCAAAAAAGATATTTTGGCCTTGGAAAGGGTTCAGAAAAGCGCAACTAAAATGATTAGGGGTTTGGAGCGGGTCCCATATGAAGAGAGATTAAAGCGACTGGGACTTTTCAGTTTAGAAAAGAGGAGACTGAGGGGGGATATGATAGAGGTATATAAAACCATGAGTGTTGTGGAGAGGGCAGATAAAGACAAGTTATTTATTAGTTCCCGTAATAGAAGAACTAGAGGACACCAAATGAAATTAATGGGTAGCAGGTTTAAAACTAATAAAAGAAAGTTCTTCTTCACACAGCGTGTAGGCAACCTGTGGAACTCCTTGCCAGAGGAGGCTGTGAAGGCTAGGACTATAATAGAGTTTAAAGAGAAGCTAGATAATTTCATGGAGGTTAGGTCCATAAAAGGCTATTATAGCCAGGGGATAGAAATGGTGTTCTCTGTCCTCTGTTTGTCAGAGGCTGGAGAAGGATGGCAGGAGACAAATCGCTTGATCATTGTCTTCGGTCCACCCTTTCTGGGGCATCTGGTGCTGGCCACTGTCGGCAAACAGGCTACTGTGCTAGATGGACCTTTGGTCTGACCCAGTACGGCCATTCTTATGTTCCTTTATGGAAAGCAGATAAGCATCTTTTTTTAAAAAAAAAAATATGCATAACTCTATACAGTACTCAATAAAAATAAATGATCATGAAATCAAGTTGAGTCACTGCACTTTGGACAAATAAAAATGTATTAAAAAGCAGTTTTCCTGTCTCAGTAAGAAATAGTTTAGAATATTACCAGCCAATTCCTGAATTAGACATAATCAGATTATTAGATTAACATTTATTTATAAAGGATCTGTATTTATATTTTTGCTTGTGTTCCATGAATGGGATCCAACTTTTCAAAAATCTCCTTCTCCAAGTGCATTAAATAAAACAAAATACATGAAGATAATTTGTTATATATTCATTAGTCTTGTTTGCTTTTAAATACAACTTGGCTGAGTACAGCAGGTCAATCTGTAAGTTTAAACAATGGCTACGTCTAGACTACATGCCTCTGGCAACAGAGGCATGTAGATGAGGCTACCAGGCATAGGAAAATGAAGCGGCGATTTAAATAATCGCCGCTTCATTTAAATTTACATGGCTGCTGCGCTGAGCCGATCAGCTGTTTGTCGGCTCAGTGCGGTAGTCTGGATGCGCGGGTGTCGACATCAAAGGCATTTGTCGACCACCCAGGTATGCCTCCTGGAATGAGGTTTACCTGGGTGGTCGACAAATGCCTTTGATGTCGACACCCGTGCGTCCAGACTACTGTGCTGAGCTGACAGCTGATCGACTCAGCGCAGCAGCCATGTAAATTTAAATGAAGCGGCGATTATTTAAATCGCCACTTCATTTTCCTATGCCTGGTAGCCTCATCTATATGCCTCTGTCAATAGAGGCATGTAGTCTAGACGTAGCCAATGACTGTGGAACCAGCGATTTTTTTTATATATTGCATATTTAACATTGCCAAACTGTATATTATAGTTTCTTGGGAATAACACCATCCTCTACTGCCATGAAAATGGTTCAAGGACATGTAGAGTGCACTTCCAATTGATAAATCAAGCTCCATAATAAGAAAGAGTGGGGGGCATTCTACATGTATTTAGAAATCTTTTCTGAACATAATTAAAGATGATCAGCAGCAAAGGAAAAGTGGATTTCTACACCTTTATGCATTTTTATAATGAAGGCATTTTTATGTGGTCAACCAAAACTGGAGTAGGAGAAGGGTATATTATTAGCTCGTTATTTTAAAATATAAATTTCTGCCTGTATTAGAAGCCTTTACAAGGACAAGAGGCCAGTTGAAGTATTAAGCGAAACATGAAGCTAAATTGGGCAATTAAGAGGGGAAGAGTTACAATCAATGTGCTTTTGTTAACCCCTATTTAACTCCCATTCTAACAAATACTTGAGAGATATAGTGATAGAAATGTAGCCGTGTTAGTCTGGTGTAGCTGAAACAAAAAACAGGACTGTGTAGCACTTTAAAGACTAACAAGATGGTTTATTAGGTGATGAGCTTTCGTGGGCCAGACCCACTTCCTCAGATCAATTTGCGGAAGAAAATTGTCACAACCATATATACCAAAATGAACACATATGAAAAGGACAAATCAAATTTCAGAACAGAAGGGGGATGGGGGGGAAGGTAAATGTCTGTGAGTTAATGATATTAGAGGTGATAATTGGGGAAGCTCTCTTTGTAATGGGTAAGATAATTAATGTCTTTGTTTAAGCTTAGATGTAAAGTGTCAAATTTAAGCATGAATGACAGTTCAGAGGATTCTTTTTCAAGTGTAGTCTTAAAAGGTTTTTGAAGCAGGATGCAGGTAATCAAGTCATTGATACTATGTCCTTTCTGGTTGAAATGGCAAGAAACTGTTTTTTCTTTGTCATCCTGTCTAATATCTGTTTTGTGGGCATTGAGTCTTTGGCGAAGTGTTGAGACGTTTGTCCAATGTACTTGAGAGATATGTATGTGAGTGTTAAAATGTCAACATATTTTCTCCTTCAATTAAAGTCTGAGAATTCACAGCATACCTTTCTTGACTCCCAGCAGAAGTTCCCCATCTAAACTATATAAGACCAGAAAACATTCCTGGTGTTTCAAAAGGTTAAAAAAATAGAAATAAAGTTAAATACAACCCACCAAAACACCAATGAAACAAAAGATCACAAACCCAATTGAGGGAAATTCCAACAATTTTTTCATTGGTGTAAGGTGGCCCAACCTTTCGACATTCTAACTAATACTGGATCCAGACTATACAGGATCCAAAGAGATACAAGGGTATCTCTGTAAGGGACAATTGAGCTGTTACCCATTAGTCTTAGCTCTATGTAAAAGCCAGAAAGAGCTCCTTACACAGGCCTGAAACTATGTCTTTGTGTGACACTTTTATTATTGCAAGCCAGGTTGAACAATGTCGAGAAACTTTCTTCAAAAAGTTTAGTGGAGAATTTTTTTTCGTTCTCTAACTTTCTTTTTTTATTTTTAAAGCTTCCAACTAGCTGTATTACAGCCTAACAAATCTATGATTTTCATTTGTAAAAGATTAACACATGAAGTCCTGTACTTGACAGCCAGTAACAAAATTCCATAGTAACAGAGAATCTACTTTTGAATGCATTCACATTTAATGGGAAAGCCTTTGTAGGCATTAGACTGTTTTTAAGGATGATGGTATTGATGTGGAATGATTCTCTGAAAGACCTCAAGTATAACTTGGGGATATTGTTGTAAACATATATAGAAAAATTCTGCTTCTTAGATATAAATACATGGCTTCCACTGAAGTGAAGAGAAGCTGCTCATAAAAAGCCAAGGGCAAAATTTGTCTCATGGCATTACAATCAAAGTAAAATGACCAATCATGTTTCTACCTAGGACATATTTTCAAGGAAACTTCTAGTGCAATAAGATCTAATCACTACCTGAAAAACAAATGTAAATATCTTATATATACTGAATAGTTACCACTGCTAGAAAATGCAGACCTCCTATGATTTTCTGATTCAAAGAAGGAGTGCAGAAGCTGAAAAAACATTAAATCAGCAACATTTTATTTGATAAAGGCTATGGGATAAAGCTGAGAGACCTCACACCAGCATTGAAGGAATTAAGAGTGCCTATCAGCTCAGCTAACTCAGGAGGAGAAAAGAAGAGAACTTGGCTCAGTTCAGGGATGACTGAAGAAGAGAGAGATGCTGGTTGCCTCTCTACCTGAGGGGAGAGTTACTAGGAGCCTAACAGCTGGGATGGCCATCAGGGAAGAAGCACTGCTTTCCTGTCTGAGGGAGACTATGGAGGAGACCAAGGGGCATGCAAAATCACAGTAAGCTAAGTAACTGAGCTATTGAGACATTATGGAGGTTGGTGCTGCCAAACTTCTGGCTGACCTGCTCACAGGAACCAAGGTCCATGAGGTGTGACTACTTTGACTCAGAAGACTACAAACCATGCAGTTCTAGGGACCAAGACCCAAACTAAGGAAAATGGTAGAAAGTAGCTGAGGGTAGTGGACTTACAGATTCTGCTGTAAGGGCCCTATTTGGTAGTTGCTTAACTCAGGGTCCTGCACATGGACAAAATGGAAAGGAAGGGCCTCAGGTTCCTCTACCCACCTGTCTGAAGCACCTCTGCCAGACAAGCAAGGAGTTCGACGGCATCGTGCCAACTACCAGGCCTCAGAAAATGTGGGTTGAACCTGATTAGTTTAACCGTTATTAAACCAACACTTGTTTTAAAGGAGATCGTTGATCTAATGGCATAGGACATCAAAGAAACTATGATGTTACAGATTACAACCTTCAAACTGCAATGGAAATGGATCCTGTACACATTCCTGTTGCAATTAACCCGCTTAAGTCTGGTCCATATTTGTATTTTTTTTTACAATTTTTGGATTAATTTTATGTCCCTTTTGTTCTTTGAAATGGAAATAAGACTTTTTGTATTTTAACATGTGTAAAGACAATCCTGACAGCTAGTAAATGACACACAGAAGTAGAGGTTCTTCAGCTGGAATTTTCTATACAAAAATCCTCTTCATCTAATTGGGGGTATGTCTACACTACCACCCTAGTTCGAACTAGGGTGGTTAATGTAGTCATACGAACTTGCAAATGAAGCCTGGGATTTGAATTTCCCGGGCTTCATTTGCATGTTGCCGGGCGCCGCCATTTTTAAATGTCCGCTAGTGCGGACTCCGTGCCTGCGGCTACACGCGGCACGAACTAGATAGTTCGGACTAGGCTTCCTATTCCGAACTATCTGTACACCTCGTCCGAACTATCTATCTATAGGAAGCCTAGCCTCTTTGTACTACTTTATATCATCTTTGACTCAAAAGTTCACTGATAGAGTCAGCAGCATGGGGGTGCAGTCGGCAACACAGAAACAATGTGGGCGGAGCCGGTTTTTAAGATGGCTCCCCTTAGCACCGGCTTCTGCTTCCCCCTTGCTGATACTGAGGCAGTGGGGGAGGGGCAGTGGAAATGTGCATAGTTTAGTAGTCAACTTGACTATGCAATAAGTCTAGGCTTATCGGGTAGTTAACTACTTGACTCCTCGCATGCATTCCTATCCAAGGGTAG
The DNA here is from genome assembly GCF_052426305.1 of Pelodiscus sinensis. Lineage (NCBI taxonomy): Eukaryota > Metazoa > Chordata > Testudines > Trionychidae > Pelodiscus > Pelodiscus sinensis. The sequence continues at coordinate 95,314,418 of NC_143053.1, forward strand.
TGTTAATTTTCTTTTTTATTTGATTTCATATTAAATATTGTAACTATTGCTCCTCATTAACTAGTGAGAAAAATGGAAGTATGAATTTGTAAAATTGGGTGCCAAGAAGACGAATTTAGTAAATTTGAAATAATCTCCAAATGTAGACATGGCCTAAAGGACTTCCATGGAGAAAGGCAGCTTTCTACTGGCAAGGAATTTACGTGTAAGAATGAAATATTTGCTTTAGTTAACAGACTGATAATCATTTTATGTCTGTAATATGCCTTTCTTAGCAACTTGCTGGGATTTTCAATGAGATAAATTTAGAAAATATTTAATTTGAGCTATATTATATCCACTGTTGACTGTAAGTTAGAATATTAAGATCAAGGACATTACAACCAAAAGGACACTAAAATCAAAATGGAGTCTTGAGTTTTACACAGAAATCAAAATGGAATCCAAAGGACTAAAAGACTTTTGCCGCCAAAAGCCATCATTTGCACACAGCATGTGGCTGTGCACACAACACTGTTGCTCTGCACATGGCACTAAAATCTGCACCAGGAATGCTAATCTGCACCCAACACTACACTTTGTGCACTAGAGACGCTCCTGCTGTTTTCCCGCCTTGGGACCTTTATAAGCTCAGACCCCTGAAGGGATCGGGCTTCTCCTCATCCTGCTTCTTCTTCCTTCTTATCTTCCAGTAGCTGACAGTTTGGCTTGCAGTTGAAGAAGAGCCGTGGCGAAGGCCAGGACCTGCTTCCCAACAGACCAGACCAGACTCAATTCCACTACTACCTACAGGGTGCATTAGCTCACTACTGTGGCAATTGCCCAGTTTTGTGGGTTATAGCTACCTGTAGCTCCGGACCGAGAGCAGCTGCCTATCACCCAGTTCCACTCCAACCATTGTGGCGAAGGCCCTATTTTGAAGCTGAGAACTGATTATTATCGGGTGCCTGTGTAACATACCTACCGTCATACCAATGACAAATCATCAATTGGACTCCTCAGTGTTCCTCCCCTGAGGCTGCCTATGCCAACAGGTTGAAGGTCCCGAGCCTCGGCTGTCATCTGACTTTAGAACAGATTGAGTATAGTGCTCTCCTGTCTAGTTATACTGTGCTATCTTCTATTACTTCTGGGGTGAGGGGTTGATTTATGCAGTGTTGTATTCTGGGGTTATTCTTTGTGTTACCACCTGTTGTATTCAATATATCTTTTAAATTTGACACTCGTGTCTGTGCTTATTTCGGACTGGAGATATCTGCCAGTGATAGATATGGTAGTTTCCAGGTTGGACCACCTTCTGGGACAAAGGCATTTTCCATCTATTGGCCCCACACTAAATTTAGTTTACTAGTGTGCCTTTGCTAGTAACACCACACCCAGAAAAAAAATGGGTCACATGGACTGGAGTCTGGGTGGAGGCTTGTGACTCTGTGGTGCCAAGTGTGTTTCACTCCCAGAGCCAATGAAGAAAAATACTGTGACTGAAGCCCAGTTACAGCTTGTAACAATGAAACATCCATGCTGTCACCACTGATTTTTTGATGAGGATAAGTGAAGGAATTTCCAAGACGTTTAGCATGGAGTTGTTAAAAGACAATGCTGCCTGTTACTTGGCTCAGTGAAATGGTAGCATTTCCTATAATGGAACTAGACAGATACATGCTTTACTCACTAATGTGGTCATGTCTCAACAAGGACAGGGTCAGAGATGATCTCTTCAGTATATTTGAAGACTAATGGATGAAAACTATGAAATTAATTGGTTTCTAATGTTGGTTGATGTGGCTGCATTTACCCTTCAGAAAATATACTTATACTCCAGACAGATGTCTGATTGAGTGGTATCTAAGTGGACAAAAATGTGGTTTTAATTGATTCTAAAAATGTTGTCTCTCTACATGGAATGAGTTTTGTACTGTGTGTATGCATCATTATTCTATAATCTCACAGGGATATGGTGATTCAGAGGAGCTGTACTATCTTGCGCACAATGAATATAAACTACATCATATCTAACAGGCATGCACACAGAGGGTGGCAAAAACAGGGTTCTGTAGTTGCTGGCCAGCTGCATCAAGAAGTCCATTTAAAATTAATTCACAGCAAAAATAAGCAGGCATATCCTTTCCTTTCAGGGCTGACTGCTAACAATGGAATCCATCTGGTTTCTACTTAGAACAGGTCTTTGTCTTCCTAACACATCCCTTTCCAACTATTTCTTAGTATGGCTCATCTGCCGCTGAGTGCAAAAAATGGAGAAGCCAAGGTGAACAAACAATGAAACAATCTTGATGTTTACAATAGGAAACCTTGTCTACAAAAGGAAAGCTAAGACCCATAATTCACTGGCAGGTAAAGCAATGGAGGGTACTTCAGTGTAGCCAGGACCAATGTGACCTCTAATCTTTTCTATCCATGAGCAGATGTTTTCCATCCATTTGCACCATCAATTGAAATATAAAACCTAGTCAGTGGGCACTCTGCTAATCAACTGGGCAGCATTTGAATTTCTCTCCTGAATGGCCACACAAGCACATGTCCAGACAAGGAGGTTCCTGGCAGCAGCCCTAGAACTAAGACAATGCCATGCTCTGGTGCTTAAGTAGCAATCAGCTGGGAGAGCCATGAGTTCATTTTGACTACAGGTTACAAAGATTATATTATTGACACCACCATGCTGTGGTATTTAAATAATATCAGTGTGGACAAGCATCTATCTACCATTCCTCTGCTCCTTCAAAAGAGTTCTTCCTGGGCTGATACATATCTGAACATGAGACTATAGCTCTGGCTAATGGGATAGTCCCCTGTTATCTACCATTATGGCTTTGCTTGTAGATTGACCTCCTCCTTTATCCACTGCATTCCAATGTTTCCTACCAGGGCTGAGCATGAATGGATGCAAGATAGTATGCTGGGCAAAATAGCCATTTGTTCTGCCTACACTTGCATATTCTGCTATTTTATGATTTTTGTATGTGTTTTTAACATCACTGAATTCATTTTTAATATTAATGGGCCAGTAGTAAACCTTCATATAACTGAGGCTGTACTCTTGCTTCCTTGCAAATCTAATTCTTAAAGGTGTGCTTTTTGAAAATTAGCCCATTATGTTTGATCTTGGTCACTGATACTAGTGACTTTCTTTTACAAACATGAATAAAAACCAAATGCACCTTCGTATCAAAGCTGCTAATGAATATTAGCCTTGCTAAAAAAAATAATCAGTGAAACACTGTGGGATAAACCAGTAACTACCTGGCTGATAGCAGAAAGACAGAGAGGTAGAGAGTGACAGTGAGAGGCTCGGCTACATTTTGACAAGAAAGAGACTCTGTGGGTTGATTTCCAAAGGCATGTCTGACTAATGCTTGTGCAGTAGGCTTTTGAATGAAATGATAAAATTCACATCTGTATCTGATATGTGAGGGATAACAGGGAAAAATAATGAAGGGACAAATACATTTTTTTTTTCATTAAAAATAAGAATAGCAGTTCCACCCTGGGAACTGAAGGAAGCTGTAAGAGCTGAAGTGAAGACTGGAAATGCAATTTTAAAGAAAGATGGATGAACTTAAAAGTGAAATACAGCAGGCTGAGGACAGATTTTGGGTGAGTAGGTTGTTATGTCCAGTGGTTATGTTAGACACCTGCAAAGAGTGATTTTTGTCAAGTTTTACCTTTATTATAATTGTAGAAACAATTATAATATAGCAGTTGCTACAGGAAGTAACTTTTTAATTGAATAGTTAAAAACAAAGTATGCAACCTGTCAATGCATTATTCTGGCCATACTTTAGCTTCAGAGAAGCTAGCAGAATTCTACTTTTTATGTGCACATGGAGAACTCCTTTTACCACACACAGAAATGAACACACCAGTGTATACCAGAACCTCCAAAGACACAGAATTCCAAACACAGATTATCGTTGGAGGAAAAGAAAATCAGCTTGTTTAAAATAAGTAAAAGACATTGAATTAAAGGCATTATTTTCATTGAAAGTCTCATCTTTACACAATGTGACTCTGGGTATGTCTGCACTGTGGGGGTTTTCTGGGATACTGGAGGTATTCCAGAAAAACTCCATCACGTCCAGGGAACGTGTTAGCTCATTCACTTTTTTTTTGCGGAAGAGCAAACATGCTTTTGGGGGGACCCTGTATACCTCATTCAACAAAGAATAAGGGCTCCTCTGAAAGAGGTGGAAAAGTTTCTTTTCGAAAAGAAATCAGAAAAAGCTATGCAAATTGCGGAGTGCAATTTGCATAGCTTTTTCTAAAAAATAGCGATAGTATAGACCTAGCCTCTGTGATATGTTGGGGAAAACATGACAGTCCAAAGGGCAGTGGGTCAAATATGTGAATGTTTTATTTTCCTGCAGGTTAGAATCATAGAATACTAAAACTGGAAAGGACCATCAATTCCAGTCTCCTTCATTCTCAGCAGGAACAAGCACCGTCTAGATCATCCTGGACAAATGTTTATCTAATTAGGTCTTAAGTATCTCCAGTGAGAGATTCCACAGCCTTCCTAGGCAATTTATTCCTGTGCTTAACCATCTGACAGCTAGGAATGTTTTCTTTGTTTCATGGCAGAGCATGATGACTTATCTCTCTCTTCTTTTAAAAGAGTATTAATCCCACACGTACAGGTAGATTACATTATATTGGATGTAGCTTTATGTAGAGGCAAGAAGTGGTTTCAATAAGCCAAGCAGTTATGACGTGAAAATACTTTTCACTTCTTTTTGGTGGGTAGATCCTAGGAAGTTCCAGATTGTTTCAATAACCAAAGCCTCTTTCTTTATTACAGATAACTACGCTAACAGAATGTTAAATTGGCAAAGTATAGCACTGAAATGACAGATAATTCCAGAATTAAGTTTATCCTCTCAACATTATTTTGTCTCCTTAGTGACTATGTATTATATACTGTATTTCCTCTCTGTATTTGACTTAGGCTCTTTGTCTTCTATAGCATTTGAACAGATTGAGACCACAATCTCCTTGCTCTCGGCCCTGGTACGTGAAGCCACAATTCCTTACAGCCACTGAGAGGAGCAATTGCAGCAAAAGTCCTGCTTGGCCTCCACAGTTCTGCTCTGGAGCATGCTCTGTGCAGATGTAATATCTGGAGAATTTAACTACCAATCTCCAACAAATCTGAACTGAACATGTGTGAGCTGAGATTTCACAAAGGTTTATAACTTGGACAAATATTATTTCCCTAAGCTCATTCTTCAAAACAGCTGAACCATTTTTGCTGAAACTTCTTAAATAAATTCTGACTGCATGGAAAATTTCAGTCTGAATAGTTAGTCTGGCAAATTTATAAGCAACTCCAACCAGGGTCTTGTAGTAGGAAATGTTGGGCAACCTTAAATATGGGGTGCGGATGGAAAGGCAAGCCATAAATATTAAAGCAAGTTAATAATTTTCTGATTATTTAAGTGTGTGTGTGTGTGTGTGTGTGTGTGTGTGTGTGTGTGTGTGTGTGAGAGAGAGAGAGAGAGAGAGAGAAAATACATTGCTTGCGAGGAGCTCTATAAATCCCATTCTTTATTATTATGAGAGGAAGTATCATGGAAGATAAATTAAAATCCTGATGCTATCTACCACATGGCTATAAAGGTTATAATATGTCAATAAAAGAAGATTTTGCTAACTGGAAATTGCTCTCTATTGTATTAGCTGACCTTTGAGGCTCTGCCGAAGTAATATTTTAAATTCCAAGAACTGTGATTCTAACTCAAAATTATGGAATTTTGTATGGATTCATTTGAACTATAATTGATTGTCTAACATAGAGACTGGGCTATATGATTTATTTGGCAGAGTGTTATCTGCTAATTTAGAATGTAATTTTTATCAAGGTGGCTCCTTTCAACTATTTTTATGGGCATAAAAAGAGAGGACTTATCAGTGTTCCCCAACAAAGAAGAAATCACCTGGCCCTGTAGAAGTCTTTAGTTCAAATTATTGTTTCCCACTAGATTTCTCCTTGTATTTATTTTAATATGCAAAGCATTTCTACATATTTTCCCATTAATCAGAAATGAAGAACATTGACGGTAGAACATATTTCTTGCTATCATCTTGATAAATATGGATCATAATATATAGTATACTATGTTATTACTGATACTATAGTATAACAATATGGCTAATCTCAATTTATGAGACATATGGCAAACATTTAAAAAAATGGATGCTTAGGGTTGGACTCTTAAAGCCGGATTTTCTGAAGTGCTGAATACCAATAAATGCCATACAAGGCAGAGAAAAATATAGGTGTTCAGCGTATGTGACAATATAACTCATTTGTTTTATTGAGCCTAATCTTAAATTAGAAATAGTTGATCTGTGTTGCCACTAATTATAAGCCTGATTTTTCATATCAATTTTCTTTAATGGTTTTCTACAATAAGGACTTCAGGATTTGGCTTTAAAGCTGCAGGGTTGGATTTTCAAAAAGGCTTAAGTAAATTAGTCCCATAGAATGTCAGGCTACCCCTCTGAAACTTTTAAATACACTGAGATTAGTTATATATTTCAGTGAAATCCTAGCCCCATTTAAGACAAAGGCAAAACTCTATTTCACTTCCATGATTTTGCTTATGTTACTTAATATTTTAGAAATGTGCATCTGTCTGTCCATCAGTCTGTGCATGCATTCATTCAAGAATGCCTTCTAAACAGTAAGATCTAGGACCACCAAATTTGGTATGTAGCTTTCTCTTGTCATAGCTTAAAACAGTGTTTCCCAATTGGTGCGCCGGGAAACCCTGGGGATCTGTGAAGTGAAAGCAGGGGTTCCGCGAAGAGCCGGCACTCCCCTGCCTCCTGTTAAAGAGTCAGAGCCATGGCGAGGGCTTTTTTTTTTTTTTGCTCAACGAAACGTGGCAGGGGCCTTTTTTTTAAGGCAACTCTAGGGGTTCCGTGGCCAAATAAAATTGGGAAACACTGGCTTAAAGCAAGATGTTTGCTTGTGCCAGGACAATGGGAAAAGCCTAGAATCTGATTGTTTTTCATAAAGTGGAAAGGAAGGGCCTGGCAGGAGGGCCACTTATGCCAGTGGGGGGTCGGCAAGGGTCCAGAGATGGGGACCAGGAGAACTATAACCCAATTGGGCCAGCAGAAGGCAGGTTAGAGAAAGGAATCTATTATATATTTCAGAGAGTTTTTCTGTTTGTGTGTTTGTCTGTGTGACTCTGTCCCCCAGCTGGAGGACATGCAACCCTTTTCTGGCTGTGCCTGCTGTAGCTGCAGTGGCCATGGAGAGGTGCTTCTCATATGGCTTTTAGCTGCTGTGGTGAAAGAAGGTTGGGGTTGCCCTCTCTCCCAGAGGCAGCCTAAATACTGAATGTCTCCTCCCCTGCCCCAACACAGAACAATGATTTAAATGAAGAAAAAGCGAAGTTACTCACCTTGGTGCAGTAACTGTCATTCTTTGAGATGCATGTCCCCGGGGGTGCTCCACTGTAGGTGTTTGCACAGTAGTATCCCCCCGTATAAAGGTAGGTGGGATTCAGAGCCCCTTATTTATTGGCAGATGAAAGGACTGCAGCTGCCATGGAATTATCAGGCAGCCATCTACGCTGGATGGCATAGTGTTTTATGAAAATGCAATAGGATGCCCATGTGGCTGCCCTACAAATATCTACAAGGGGAACACCTCTCAGAAAGGCATCGGAAGCTGATATGGTTCTAGTGGAGTGGGCTCTAGGGCATTCAGGGAGTGGTATTCCTGTATGGCGTAGCACTGGGTTATGCAGGATAGTGATGTTAGCAATTCTTTGAGATGTAATGGGTTTCCCTCTCAACAGTTCTGCCAGGGAAAGGAGAAGCCGGTCTGTCTTTCTAAAAAAGGTTTAGTGCAGTCTATATAGAAAGCTTAGAGCTCTGCGTATATCTAGCCTACGTCTAGACTACATCCCTTTTTCGGAAAAGGGATATAAATTAGACGTATTGTAATTGCTAATGAAGCGGGGATTTAAATCTCCCCCGCTTCATTAGCATAAAAATGGCTGCTGCTTTTTTTCGGCACGGAGCTTTGTCGGAGAAAAGCGCCAGTCTAGACGCTAATCTTTCGAAAAATAAAGCCTTTTCCGAAAGATCCCTTATCCCTCTTGAAATAAGGACTTGAAATAAGGGATAAGGGATCTTTCGGAAAAGGCTTTATTTTTTAAAGATCAGTGTCTAGACTGGCGCTTTTCTCCGACAAAGCTCCGTGCCAAAAAAAAGCAGCAGCCATTTTTATGCTAATGAAGCATGGCAGATTTAAATCCCCGCTTCATTAGCAATTCGGATACGTCTAATTTACATCCCTTTTCCGAAAAAGGGATGTAGTCTAGACGTAGCCCTAGAGTATGAAGGGCTGCTTCATGAGGGGAAGCATGCGTCTTGGGGTAGTATGAGGGCAGTATAATAGGTTCATTAATGTGAAATTCGGAGCAGACCTTAGGGATGAAGGCTGGGTGATGTCTAAGGATGACACAGTCCTTCTGAAAAATGGTGTATGGGGATACCACTATCAACACCGATAGCTCGCTGGCTCTGCGGGTGGAGGTGATGGCGAGTAGAAACACCAACTTCTTGGTTAAGAGCTGGAGAGGTATTGTGGCTAATGGCTCAAAAGGTGGGGCTGTGAGAGTTCATAGAACTATGTCCAAATTCCATAGTTGGGGAGGTGTCTGAAGGGGGGGGGTCAAATTCGTTAGCCCCTTGAGGAACCTCTTTGTGAGGGGATGAGCAAATATGGAATATCCCTCAATTGGGTGACGAAAAGCTGCCATTACCGCAAGATGTACTCTAAGTGATGCTATGGCCAATTCAGTTTGTTTCAGCTCCATTATGTAGTCCAGTATGTTGTGCATAGGAGCAGCGTGAGGGTCGATACAGTGTTCGGAGCACCAACTAGTGAATCTTCTTCATTTTGCGAGGTAGGTATTTCTTGTATTTTGTCGCCTACTGTAGCAGGACATTTTTGACATGATTGGAGCATAACGTTACGGCAGCATTCAGCCAGCTAGGTACCACACTGTGAGGTGCAGTGTGTGAAGCTGTGGGAGCAGAAGGCGACCGTGGTCCTGAGTGACTAGATCTGGGAGTAGTGGTAACTGGTATGGAGGATACCAGGACAGTTGTAGGAGGAGCAGGAACCAGTGTTGCCTCACCCATGCTGGAGCTACCAACATGATCGTGGCCCAGTCCATCTTGACCTACTGAAGAACTTTGGAATGAGTGGTATGAGGGGGAAGGCGTACATCAGGAGACCCTTCCAGCTGATAAGAAATGCATCTCCGAGGGAATGGCGACCGAGTCCTGCTCTGGAATAATAGCGGCAACATTTCCTGTTGTTGTAGGTTGCAAAGAGGTTGATGAGTGGTGTCCCTCATTGTCGAAAGAGGAAATGGAGGACTCTGTGGGGAAGTTCCCATTCATGATCTGATGCGAAGTTCCTGCTGAGGGAGTCTGCTGTTGTGTTGTTGATGCCAGGTAAGTTTGATGTCACAAGAGTGATGCCGTTGGTGATGCACCAATTCCAAAGTCGAACTGCCTCTGCACATAGGGATCATGAATGTTTGCCTTCCTGACGATTCATGTAATATGTTGTTGCTACATTGTCTGTTAGGTTTTACTGTGCAGTTGAGTATTTGGTTGCGGAAATGTTTGCAAGCATTAGCGATGGCCTTGAGCTCCAGAAGGTTTATGTGAAGCAGTGTCTTGTGGGGTGCCCAGTGGCAATGTATAGAGACTCTGACCATGTGTGCACCCCAACCCATGAGGGAAGCATCCGTAGTAATCATATATCATGGTAGTGGTTGGGGGAAGGGCACGCCTGACAGCAAATGCTTGTCTATGGTCCACCAAGGGAGGCAATGACCTTGGGTCAATCCACTACCCTGTGCACATCTCAAGTGGTGTGGTTGTGAACAGTGGCCAAACAATGTCATAGAGCATGGAAGTGTATTCTGGAATGAGGGATTACGAAAGTTGTAGCGGCCATATTGCCAATATGCCTGAGAGCTGTGAACACCTGTACCATGTGTTTGGCTCGGAAGGTGTCTATCAATAGTTGGATTGAATGAAATCTGGCCAAGGGTAGGAATGCTCTTGTTACTATGGAGTCTAGTTGTGCCCCAATAAACTCCAAGTCCTGGGCAGGTTGTAGTGTGGATTTGTCCTCGTTCATGAGTAGGCCTAAGGACAGGAAAGTTTGTCAAGCATTGTGATTACTTGCAAGGAGGTTCGACCTTTTATAAGGCAGTCTTCTAGATAAGGGAATATAACAATCACAGTGTATCAGAGGTGGGCTGCCATTACTGAGAGCATTTTCATAAACACTCTGGGGGCAGCGGAGAGCCTGAATGGTAGGACATGGTATTGGAAGTGGTCTTCGCTGACAGTGAAGTGTAGGAACCGTGAGTGTGCTGGATGAATTGTAATGTGGAAATTTGTATCCTGTAGGTCGAGAGCAGCAAACTAGTCGTTTTGTTCCAGGGATGGAATTATCGATGCCAGGGTTACCATCTTGAAACGTTGCTTTCGGAGATATTTGTTTAATTGTCTGAGATCCAATATTGGTTTTCATCCCCCTGTTTTCTCTGTACCAGGAAGTAATGGGGAAAAAAAGCCTTTCCCTTTGAAATGATCGGGCACCCTTTCTACTGTGCCAGTTTCTAGTAGATGGTTGATCTTGGCACGCAGTAAATCTTTGTGAGAGGGGTCCCTGAAGAGGGATGAGTTTGGTGGGGTTGTGGGAGGGATGGATAGGAATGGTATGGCATAACCGAATTGGATTATCTCCAATACCCATTTGTCATTGGTGATATCCATCCACTGATGGTAGAACAGGCGCAAGTGATGGTGAAACAAATGGGTACTCGTGACCGATGGGTAGGTTGGTAACACTGGTTGCTTGCTCGTGACCAAGCAGTCAAACCTGCCGCTTGGGATTGGATTGAGTTTGTGGGCGTTTATTCTGGTTACGGAGTCTGGGAGGCCGGTGATATTGGTGTGATTGGTCAAAGGAGCGGTGTTGCTGCTGCCTGGTATAGGTGTAATCACAGTGCCTCCGGAAAGGAGTGTAGCACCTTCTCCTGTAGGGCAGGGTGTACTTCCCTAGGGTTTTGAGAGTTGATCTAGAATCCTTACTCGAATGCAGAACCGTGTCGGTCTTTTCAGCAAAAAGATTGTCTTTCTTGAATGGTAAATCTTCTACTTCACTTGTAGGTCTTTGGGGGGGACGGCAACCTGGAGGTATGAAGCCCTCCGCATCACAACTGCCATGGCTGTCTCTCATGCTGCATGTCCATTACGTCCATTGTTATTTGCAAGCTGGCTATGGTGGAAGCATAGCCCTCTTGGACGACAGACTTTAAGATGGACCTTTTGGACTCAGGCAAGGACTCCATCAGCGTAGGGAGTTTGGTATAATTATTGAAGTTCTGGCTCGATAAGTGTGTGAGGTAATTGGCTATTTGAAGGATGAGGGTCGATGATGTGTAAACTTTCCTCCCAAATAAATCTAGTCTTTTTGCGTCCTTGTCTGTTGTCTGATTTCTGTATTGGGAGCGGGGGGGGGGGGGGGCTTTGCTCTTTGTTATGCCGCGTCAACAACTAATGAGTTAGGATGCGGGTGTGTAAATAGAAACTCTGACCCCTTAGGTGGGACAAAGTATTTCTTATTGTCCCTTTTATTTGTTGGGAGTGCAGAAGCTGGAGTTTGTCATAATTCACTGGCAACTTCCAAAATGGCCTCATCGAGTGGGATGGCAAGCTTGATGCTGTGAGATGCCTGAAGATTCTTGAGAAGACAATGTTGCTTTTCCTTTATCTCAGTGAGCTGAATCTCCTGGGACACTGCAACTCTTTTAAAAAGGTCTTGGAACTGCCTGAGATTGTAGGGGAGAGAGGTATCCCCTGGGATGACTGCCTCATCCGGCGAGGAAGATGACTGCTTGGTGGGTGATATCTCAGGTTGCTGCACCTCTGGTACAATTGGTTGTTCCTCCTCCATTTCAGATAGAGGAGGGGGTGGAAATATCGGCTCTTGAGATGAGCGGGGTGGGTCGAGCACTGGCGAGTGTCTGGAAGATGAGTAGCCTGAGACACACCTTGGAACTGACCTAGAGTTGTGGTGGTAAGAGCGGTGGTATAGTGAATATCGCCTGTAATAGATGTGTTTGTCATAATGGTTCCTGTAGTAATAAGAAGAGCGGGAAGGGGACCGGTCATATCGGTGAGACCTGCTATACGTCACTCTATAAGAGTAGTCTGGGGAATGAAGCGATGGTGATGGGGAGTAGGGTCTCCGTGGCATCGGTGAAGGTGAGGCAGAGAAGTGCTGATGGTGACAGCTAATATTCTGCCTTGGTAGAGTCAAGAAAGGAGATGGCAGATGTTCGAAGGGTGAGTAATGTCTGACTGGTGAGCACCTGGGTGACTGAGGTGGAGGTGGAGATGATGGCGCTGGAGAAAAAGTTGGAGATGGTGAGTGCAGTGTGAGACTTCAGTGCCGAGCTGTCTTAATAGTCACTTTCGTAGAGACTGTCGCCTGCGGTGCTGTGATAGGTTCTGGTTCCAAGGGAGTGGTTGCCAGTGCCAATGGGATCGGTGCTGAAGGCAGTGCCAATGAGATCGGTGTCACATGATCGTGGTGCTTGTGGTGCCACGCCTGCATGGAGGTCAGTGCCAAGGGGGACTCAATGCGTGTCGGTGCCAGCTGTGGAGTTGGTGCCATTGGCACCAAAGGCTTGCGCATGGAAAGAGTCGGTGCCGAGGCCGTAGTTGGTGCCAGTGAATGGGATGACGACGGTACCGTGGCACCCGGCTTTTTTAATCTGGATGGCACCATTGGAATGACGCCTGCCACAGCCACTTCAGATGTGCCTGGCTTGCTCCCTATACTCAATCTGCCACTTGAAGTGGCTGGCAGAGAGCAGGTTGGGGATGGTCTGGTTTTCCTCAGAGAGGCCAAAGTCAGAGAGGAGGCCCTTCGCTTCTGCGGCTGCTGAAGAGCCTTATCAAAGAGGATCATACGGAGCCTCATTTCCCTATCTCTTCATGCTCTAGCTGTAAGCTTAGAGCAGTGAGGGCACTTTTGTGGAATGTGGCCTTCCCTGAGGCAACATATGCAAGTCGCATGGCCATCAGAAGTGGGCATAGCCTTGCGGCAGGCCTCACATATTTTAAAACCTAGCAACCCTGGCATTTTGGTAGATATTTCTTAATTCTCTTGTCGTCTTTGTTTGTTTTTTTGGGGGAAGGTATCAACTATATACAAGTGGGGAGTTAACAGAAACTCATTAAACGTAGCTTAACTGACTAACTATTAACTAAGACAATTTTTTCTCTCTTTTTTTTTTGAACAAGGGAACGAAATAATGGTAAAGGAGATAAGAGTAATTTATATATATAAACATATATATATATATAAACATATAAACAAATAACTATTAACAGAACAACTTTGATTTCTGTCACAAACAAGAAGATCAGAAGAGAGCAGTTCACTCCGTCTGCAGCCTGAGGTGGTTAAGAGGAACTGGCTGGAAGCGGACCGAATGGTGCTAAAGAGCGTGAACGCTGTGAGATGTCCTCCACGCATGCATGGTCTGGCCAATGACTACTGTGAAAATCTCCATACTGTGGCGTCGGAGCAAGCCCAGCACCTACAGTGGAGCACCCACGGGGACATCACTCGAAGAACAACCAATACTTATTTGAGTTGAGGACTCAAGCAACACTGGATAAATCTTCTGGTAGCATATAGATTGTGTTTGTTTGTATTTGTTGAGAGTCAATGAAACTTTCACTTCTAAGGGTACGTCTAGACTGCCACACTATTTCGAAATAACTAGTGCTATTCTGAAATAACTGTGTAACTTCTTCAGAAAGAGAGTGTCCACACACAAAAGCACATAAAAAAATTGCAGAGATCCTGCAATGTCTCCTCCTCGGCCAACAGCTGCTCCCTGCAAGGGCCGGGGGGGGGGGGGGGTCCACTGGGAGCTTCAGGGGTAAGACATGCCTTGCAATGGCTGTGGCAGAGGGAGCACCATGGTGAGGTGTTGCTCTCAGGCCGGTTTCCTGCCATAAGTCTTGTCCAGGGTGCCCGCAGCTTTATGAGGGGTCAGGAGACAGGAACTATAGAGTCCTGATTACTTTGGATGGAGTGGGCACCAGGGAACCTGTGTTATTTCTTGGAGGTCTCTTCTTCGGAAGAAAAACCCCCTCCTTCCCATGCACACACGCCTTTTCTGAAAGAGCTGTTTTGGAAAAAGGCTTTTTCCTCATAGAAAGAGGATTACCAATGCTGGAAAAAACCCTCTTTTCTTTCAATTTACTTTTGGAAGAACGCGATTGCGGCGTGGACGTAAAACAAGTTTTGTCAGAAAAACATCTGTTTTTCCAACAAAATTCTGTAGTGTAGACATACCCTGGGTGATAGAGGACAATAAATTCTTCAGACCCATTGACAATGAGTTCTTGAGCTCCTCTCCATGAACTCCCTTCATCACTCTCCTCTCCTCTACATAGAACATCATCCATCTGTTTTATATAAGATAATAAGGGCTTTTGAAAAGCCCTTGTTGCATGATTATGTACCAGGTATTTGAAATATACTACATATATATCTCATTATTTAGGGGCATATACAACACTTAATTAGGGTACAGGTACATCCCTTAACATAGAATCTTCATTCAAACAAAAGGCTATTTGTACTGAATATATATTGTAAAGCGTTGCTTGGCCTACTTTTGGATGAGATGTGGCCTGCTTTTAGTGCATAATATTGTTAAAATAATTAAATGAAAATTGTTCACTTGTACCTCTTATGAAAACAGTGAATTTAGTACTTTTCTATGTAAATTATATTGACAACAAGCAGGCAAGTAGATGACACAAGGCCACATTTTCAAAACTTTGATTGCTCCCTAAGTTACACCCAAAATATGGTATCTTGTGATGGGGAGTGCATACCCCTCATTGAAGCATATGGGGCTAACACCCTGTGGGTGGAGGAAGTCCTGCCTCTTCACCCAGACTGGGCGTGCTCCAAATGCTGGGGCAGTATAAAAGGCAGTAGAACAGCTCTGTCTGGGTGGGCTAATGAAGAAGAAGGACCTCCAGCTAGAGCTCCTGAACTGCAGCAGCCAGTATCCCTGACAGTGGGAACCGGAGACCCGGGAGACAGCTGTAACACAACCCCCATGGAGTTCTAGGGAGAAGCCGCTGCCAGAGAACAGAAATACCCAGCTACCACGTGGGATGTTGATCTGACTGAAGTGGTAGGAAGTAACCCAGGGATGGCGTGGAAGCAATCTCTCCCACTCAGATATACTTGGAGTGTTTTGGCTAGGTTCCCCACAAGGAGGTGGCAGGCCATTCTGCTGCTCACAGGGTCCTGGGTTGGGACCCGGTGGAGCAGGGTGGGCCCAGGTCCCCTTACCAGGCTGTTAGCCCCAATTGCACTGATTCTGGCTAGTAGGCCATGCTGTCCTGAACTGAGGGTTATTTACTGACTCTGGCCAGTCGGCCACTCTGCCTTGAACTGTGGGTTAGTTACTAACTCTGGCCAGTAGGCCACACTATCCTGAACCAAGGGGGTATATATTGATTCTGGCCATTGGGCCATTCTTCCCTGTTCACCCTGTTCTTATGGGGTTACCCTGAGACAAGGGAAGATGAATGGAATGTAGAGACAGCCAGCTACCTCGCGGCTGAGGAGATGGCGTCCGCACCCCAGAATACAGTCACACTGGTGATGTGGAATGCATACACTGCCACACATTTATATATCTTTACTCACTCTCAATATCATGTGCACTTGAAAAACTATATAAACTACCATTAATAAATACTTTCCATGTTCAAATAGATTTGTATGTTCAAACACTGGTTTTGAAGAAGCAATTAGTTGAATAAGTATATTTCTGGGCAAAAGGAAGGGTCTCAATTCTGAAAACTTCACCATTAACTCAGTACTTTTGAATGCTTTCATTGCCACTTTCACACAATATAGCCCTCAATATAAAGGTACAGTAGACAACTCTAAAATCTCTGCTGTAGTTAATGATTACAATATCTGCTGAAGAAAATTTATATACTTATTAGGAAACATATGAGGTAGACAGGATGTTGAAACTCATGCAGATTTAAATTATGGTAATAGTCTGAAAGAAGAAATCTGCATTTGCCTAAATTCAACATTAAAGCACCATTATTACCACCTCTAAGATTTCCAGACATACAGTCTAGAGGATTCAGACATAAAACTTGTTGGAAAACAATTAAAACTCAATATTCAGTAAAATGTGTAAATCAATGTTTAATGCAGCATTTTATTTTCTAATTTAGAAAATAAAACCCTTTCATTTTATATAATTGTCATATAAAAAGATAGGTATTATCAGCAAGTTATCAATACACATATTTAATGTCAATTACTATTTCTAGCATTTGAAATAACCTTAACTTAGGTGTCCCCAATAAGCATTTAATTTAGATTTAGGAAGATAGTTACTTTGCTAATTAGATACCAATGGATTGTTAAAAGTGCAGCTATTGAACATTAGGATAGTACTTGTAAGTAAAAAGCCCAACCATAA
The DNA here is from genome assembly GCF_052426305.1 of Pelodiscus sinensis. Classification (NCBI taxonomy): domain Eukaryota; kingdom Metazoa; phylum Chordata; order Testudines; family Trionychidae; genus Pelodiscus; species Pelodiscus sinensis. The sequence goes on from NC_143053.1 coordinate 95,331,037, forward strand.
TGTAATTAGCTCAAAGTTACATAAGCAGTAAAGGTAAATGATCTTACCCTTAAGGCTTTAGAGAGAGTTTTTCTATGTATGTACTTATTGCTTCCCAGAAGGGCTTTTATGAGGCTTGTAGGATACACACTCTACTAGGCATTCCCAGTGTTAAAATATGAAAGCAATGGAAAATATCAGTTTACCTCCCCACCTTCAAACTTGCCATTGCTTGACACAAGGCAGTACAATGTGTATAACAGATGAGAGAAATGTAAAACAACAGTTAGCATACTCCCATTATTGATTTCTTCTGCGTATCCACCCAATTTCATGCCCCTTGTCCTACTTGTGTTACCACACTCAGTACTGCTTGTTTGCTACCTTAGGGTGTGTCTAGACTACAGAGTTTTGTCGACAAAAGTGGACTTTTGTCGACAAAACTATACCTGCGTCTACACTACCGCTGAGTTCTGTCGACATAACGGTTGTTGGGAGAGTTCTGTCGACAGAAGGTGTTATTGCATCTAGGGTTGTGTCTAGACTACAGGGTTTGTCGACAGAACTGGATGTAGTCTAGACGCTCTTTGTCGACAGAAGCTTTGTCGACAGTATCTGTCGACAAAACTTCTGTCGACAAAAGCCTGTAGTCTAGACGTACCCTTAGTTAGCTCCCACCCATTGTTGTCTCCTTGCTTGCCCCCCTTCCTTTTTCTCCTTTGCAGACTTGCTGTGGGATGTGGCACAAGAGCTCCAAGTCTCATCACGCAGAATGTGGCAGCATAGCACGAGGGTGTTGGATAGCGGCATGCATGCACAGCCTGTGCCACACAAAGGCACTCTCCTTCCTTGCTTCTTTCCCTCTAGGTGTGGCAGGTGCCATGCTGGCTTTCTTTTAAAGCAGCTCAGAATTGTGATATCATCACAGAAGGCAGAAATGCATGACAGAACATCTAAAATGAAAGCCCTTGTCACAAAGTAATATGATAGTCCAGTTAATAAATAAAGTTAACACATAATTTACTATGTAAAAATAAACCAAAATTGATATTTTTATGGCATGTTACAAGAGCTACAAAAATCAGTGAGTTCTTATATTAACTTCAGTGGGCTTTGAATCAGGCAGATGCCTTGAAAACTTTCATAAAAATTGGAAAATGTTGTTCAAAAATTCAGACTAAGATGTTTTTCTATTTTTTAAACAGTGCTCTTGTTTTAAACTTTGTCTTAAAGTTTATTTTCTTTTCTTATTTTAGTATGCAAGCGCAAGATTTTTTTCTAGCAATGTTTTACTCTGGATTTCAACATGATGGATAACATTCATACCCAAATCTCAGTACATCACAACTGCCTTAGTATATGAATACTATTTTATAATATAATTTACTAAAAGATAAATGAGGATGGGGAAGACTGAAAAGATTTTTTCAATCTCTAATATCTAGATTCTATGAAATTCGATAAATGCATTCAAGCAATTTTTTTAAAAAAAATTCATTATTTAAATAAGTATTACTTAAAATTATGAATAGCCTTCAAATTATGTCATGGGGTATATTAAGGAAAGACCTAGCATAAGATATTCATTTTATTCTCCCTAATTGTCATAACTCCATGCAGAAGAATGATAAAAACAAAATTGAAACAGGATCAAGTCTTGCATTTGGTCCAGGTTTTTTTACCTTCTCTGTTTGACTCTGTAGAGATTGCTCACCAGCTTCAATAACTAGAGAGGAATCACATTACTTCAAGTGCCTGGGAAAACCATGTGCAACATCATCCAATAAAGTATCAAGAAAAATACATATTCAACTTAGAGAAGAACAAGCTGGATTTAGATTATTCAGATCATGTACAAACCACATTGTTTGTTCTCGGACAGATTATAGAACAAAGTGTGGCATGGCAAGTGCCTCATTATAAATTGTATAGACTTCAATGGGCTTTAGACAGCATACTCAGATACAATTCCTATAGAATGAAGGGATATTACGGAATACCAGCAAAAATACATAGGACTAATAATTCCAAATGTGCAATCAGAGGTAGTGACAATATCAGCCAATGGTTTACAGTGGCAGCAGGAATAAAGCAAGGGTGTATTGTGTCCCTCTTATTGTTTGCACTGGTCGCTGATTATCACCACAAAGGAAGCAACTATCAGAAAGCTATGAGGAATTTTATGGACAAATTATAAAGCACAATTGGATGACCTTGTTTTTGCTGATGTCATTGTCTGCTTAGCTTCACACATTGCTTAATGGAAGAAAAGAAACAGCTTTTGGCAAATATAGAAAAATAAGTTGATCTGTTCATCAGCGAAGGGAAGAGAAAATATATGTCTACCAGCATCCTAAAACTGATTATTAGAATGGATAAAGAAACACTAGAAATAGTAAGACATTTTACTTATGGTCCAATGATGACAACACCATGTTAGAGTTCAGTGAATATCAAACTAGCTTTTATAAACTTGAAAAGATTTTGAAAAGTTGCATGATAGGCACTGATACACAAATGCAAATTTTTAACTGCAGCAACATGCCTATCTTCTTTTATGGAACAATCATGGAAATCTACATCAGAAATTGGTAAGAAGATAACTCAGTTGAAAAGTAAAAGCCTGCAAATCTTAGTAGAACAAGCCAAGCTAAGCCTCAAATATCATAGGAAGACTATGATGGACATTTTAAAGGACAGGCTTAAAGGATGCCACCCACACTACTTCTATGGCAAGTTATAATGGACACTATCTGGACAGGAAAAAAAAAGGATCACCTAGAAAATGTTATGCAGGCCAACAGAGAAAGAAGCCAACTCTGTCAACATGACATTCAAAAAGTCTGAACAGACTAATACAGAAGAAAACAAATGGACAAAACTGGTGTGCACCCCCCATGCACTTGATAATGCAGGAGGATCAAGAAGAAAGTAAAGATTGCTTGTTTCACCTCTTGCACAGATTATCTAAACCCCCTCACCTACTCTATTTCCATTTTTTCCTTGCCTATTTTTCATAAATGATTAGTACAATGTTAAGAAAATTCTGCCACTACTGTCAATCTTATCAGAGACATGAAAGCTATGAAAATATTTCAAAATGACAATACATGTTTCTAAAAAATCTCTATAAGCCTGATCCAAAACTTGTTTAAGTCAACAAACTTGTTGGAGTCTTTTTATTCATTGATTGTAATGGACTTTGCAGTAGGAGCTAAGCCTACAAATAAAAATAGCAAAATCAAAAAGTCCAAAGCTCAAACTCTGAAAGCACATATACACATGAATGGTTTTGTATACTTGGATAGTCCTGCTCAGTTCAAAGAAACTACACACATGCAAACTTATTCATTGTGCACATTCTTGAGATCTGGGCCTAAGTAGAATTCATAGATTGGCTGTTATATTGCTTACTTTCCACTGTAGAGTTTCCATATTTTTGTTTTTGGAAAGCAGGATGGTTACATGGCTCTCTCTCTTCTTTCCACAGCCTGAATTTCATGAAGGGACAGCTCAAATGCATTAAATATAGTGATTGCTATAGTTGGCATAAGAATGTTGTATTCACATAATGGGGAGATGACAAGATCCAAAGCATTTATGAAAGGGAAGAAAATATTTGGCTTGCTGACTTTACTCATTCACCTTTGCAATCAAGTTGACATTGACCAAAGCCATCCACATTCTTTATAATGAGGCCACTGTATAGATCAATTATCTAAGACCCATTTAAATAACATCTGCCTGAAAATATGCACCTGAAGATGCTGGATGAATTGTAAAGTGCTTTAGTTTTTGGACTACCGTGTTAGAACAATCAAAACCAAATGTACTCTGCAACTATATTTCCCATTTTTAGCTCTTCTAGTTTTAAAACTATTAACCAACTCAATTCAAAATCTTCTTAGATAACAGAGACCTAACAAAACAATCCCCTTTCGATCTTTCTATCTCTCATTTTTATTTTTGGCTAGCCATGTATGATATTTTTAATCAAAACTAGTGACACAGATAGGCCTACGTACTCTTTTTAAAATATTATTTGAAAAAGAAGGCACAACACATTTGCCAAAATTCATTTCAGTTCCATGGGACTAAACATGAAAACATTTTAATGGAAAAAGTAATAGTTGGAGAAAGTGATGAACAACTGAAAGAGTGTCTCAGCCTCAATAAACTGAGTACTATCAGGTCAATTTCTGTCTAGAATGAAATTCCTCATTTAGGTTAAATATATTTTTCAGTTAGCAAAAGTTCTGCATAGTCTGACAGATCTTGGTTTTATATTTGAGAATGCCCTAAATCTGCATACACATTAGCTTTAACTTATTTGCAATACCTAAGTGTACTATACAATGTTTTAGGAAATGTTCCAACAAGACCACTTCATATTCCCTAATTAACACACAGGTGACTTCAGTTAAAGATTAATCAAAGCTTTTTCCTACATGCAATATTGAAGATATAGGCCAAGTGTAGAGAGAGAGAGAGGTCTATCATTTTACTGACCTTATCAGCAGCTGGGTAAGCTTTCATCAACTCTCTCATTAGTAACATCTGACTGATTGACAAGGTTACCCCAAGTAGAGGCAAAGAAGTCAAACAGATTATTTGCATATTATATTAATGACATTTATAAGCCACCATTTGGTGTTCCTCCGGGAGATATCAGAACACTACTCAGTTGCTTTTGTATTCACAAGTTGTTATAAGGAAACTGCAATGATTACTTCTAATACCTTAAGGCTAGGCTTGCTAGCCAATGAACATGTGCTAGGGGATGAAGTGGGTATGAAGCCTAATTCTGTCCTGCATTTCCCCCCACAGAATCTAGCTACATGCATAGTTTAATTCCTGTAAAGAGCACCTCATGCAAGCAGTCATCTTCCCAAAACACTTGAGTGAACAGATTGGCCTTGCAGAATGCTGGTTTGGACCAAATACAGATGGTCAGAATATAGTGTCTGAAAATGTTTGTTTGGAAAAAAGGTTATTTTTTATCAAAAAATATTTTTGAACAAAAAAGTTTCAACTAACTAACAATAAACTCCAAAAGACTGAAACATAATCTTATTATCTATCCTAATTACAGGATATTACATAGTTTCAATGCTCTCTGGGCACTGTAACTAATGGCAGGGAGCTTCTTCCTGCTTCCCTCCTTTTCTTCCCCAGCCATGCGCTTTACAGGAATTAAACTATGCCAGACTTTGGGCTCTTCTTCACTATGTGGAAGATCGATGATGCCATGGTCGATCTTCCGGAGTTTGATGTAGTATGTCTAGTAAAGACCCAAGTTCCTTGTAAGTAGCACAGCTGTGCAGCCATTCAATGAGCCCCTTGCATAGGTGCAGAGCTCCCACACAAGGAGGGAACTCAGCTGACTGGTGAGGGAAGGAGCACCTCGCTGAGCAGCATCTAAATGGAGCTGCGAGCTTGAAATGGAGAAGCTCCCAGAGCATGTAAGGAAAGGAGATAAGGAAATAAGTGGGCGGGAGGAGAAGAAGGAGTGAGTGAGTAATTGTCTGGGAGGAGGGAGTCAGAAGGAAGGGGAGTTTGGAGAGTCTAGTCTGTATGAGGAGAGAGAGTCAGGGTATGTCTACACTACCCCGCTAGTTCGAACTACCTAGTTCGAACTACCTAGTTCGTACCCCGTGTAGCCGCGCTGCACGGGGTTCGAACCAGTGGGGTTTTAAAAATGGCGGCTCCCCGCTTATGCAAATGAAGCCCGGGAAATTCAAATCCCGGGCTTCATTTGCAAGTGCGTTATGCCTACATTACCCTCCTAGGTCGAACTAGGAGGGTAGTGTAGACATACCCTCAGAGACAGAAACCCAGCATTCTCCCCAAGCCTCCTGGGCTGGGAAGGGGAAGGTAAGGGTCTGACTGAATGAGGTAGATGGGCATGGGATAGGTGAGGGAAAGAGGGAGGATATGGGTGGGTGCTGGTATTGGAGTGAGGCGCAGGCAGGGGGAAGTCTGTTTGTGCTGTGTCCTGGGTTGAGGTGGGGGAGGAGTGGACAGTTTGTTCATGCTGCGTCATATCCTGACTCCTAACTAGACTGCTGGTGCCTGCAAATTTGAGAAGCAAGATTTTATCCCAGCCACCAGCTGAGCTGGGGGGTGGAGGGGAAGCAGATTGCATAGAGGTTGATGGGGGAAAGAGGGTGGGTGGGTGCTGACATCTGTGCAGTGAGGTAGAGTCAGGGGGCAGTTTGTCTGGGGTGTCCTTACTCACTTACTGCAGTCCTCTCTGGCTGGCTGGCTGGGTTGGAGGGAGGGACGAGTGAGGGGAAAGCAGGCTGTGTGGGGTATGTGTGCGCACCAGGACATTTGCTTGATTACATTTCAAACAAAGTTTACATAGGTGTTAATGGCTTAAGATAAGAAAGAAAAAGATTCTTTTAACAGATTTTTTTGGAGTGTTGCAGATATCCTAAATTCTGATCTTAATGGTTTTTTATCCTGTGTTATTAATTAATACATGGTATATTGTATTGCATTATGGCCAGATCTTTGCTATGTGGCTCTTATAAGTCAGAAGTAACAATTATTAGGTGTAATGCTCGTTATTTTGTACAATGAAACCTTAGCTGGAAACTCTTTGAAACATGCATCTGTCTACAAACCCTGAAGCTATGTGTCAATTTGTTCTGGGGCTTCTACTCTTTGAGTTGGTGACACACACACACAAGGTGAAAGTTTCAAACCAGGAGAACTTTTATCTGTTTTTACAGGTTTCTGTTTCACTTGTTCTTTTATAGCATGGATCCTAAATATTCCCCAGAGAAACTGTATATGCCTGAGGCTACATCTAGACTACAAGCCTCTTTCGAAAGAGGCTTTTTTGAAAGTATCTTTCGAAAAAGCCTCTTTCGAAAAAGAGCGTCTAGACTGCAACCAGTACTTTTGAAAAAGCAAGCCGCTTTTTCAAAAGAAAGCACCCAGACAGTCTGCATGCCCTCTTTCGAAAATGCCCTGTTTGCATTCAAGAACATCTTTTTTCGAAAGAGCACTTTCGAAAAAAGGCATTCTTCCTCATAAAATTAGGTTTACCTCTGTCAAAGTCAGACAGGACTCACAGATTTGTCCGACCGCTCTGTTTATTTTAGCAAAGCTCTGCTAAAATGCATCCAGAAAATGTGAGTACCATACAAGGTTCAAACCCCTTGATTTATACAGTCAAAAGAAAGCCAAGTTAACAGGATCAAAAGAGGGGCAAAACTTCACATTATTAGTGTGAGACTGGTTAAGTATCTTCATTTCAATATCAAGCACACAGCAATCTCCTGTCCATATCTCCCTGGTTATCTCAAATTGCTTTCTGCCTAACACCTAATGTTCCTTTTCCTGTTAACTCAGGCCCACCTGGCTAGCACGTTGATGTGCATACCTACAATCAACATTAACATGCTTTTCTTCTTCCTCTTAAAAGACAAACAGAATTCCTTCAACTTATTCAATTATTACAGCACAATTCATCTTTCTTTTACAGTATAATTCTTTCTAGTTTCACACCGCCGTCGAAAGAAAAGCCGCGTTCTTTCGATTTAATTTCGAAAGAACGTGGCTGTAGTCTAGACATAAGTGAAGTTTTTTCGAAAAAAGGCTACTTTTTTCGAAAAAATCCTTGAGTCTGGACACAGCCTGAGGGTATGTCTACACTACAGTGTTATTTCAAAATAGCTTATGTGTGTATGCCTGAGGGTATGTCTACACATAAAATGCATTTTGAAATAGCATTTTGCTATTTCAAAATAGCACATCCACATTGAATGGACTCTGAATCTCATTTAAGGCTGGCCGGAACCAGTTCCGGCAGGGCACCAGGTCAGGACTTACTGTGTGGGGCTGCTGCCTGAGGCTATCTGAGGTCTGTGCTTAAAGGGACCCTCCCGGACAGTCAGTTCTTAGGTTTCCCTGATTGCTTGTCTTCCTCGATGAGGGACGGCAAAGCATTTTGTCTCTGCGTGCTCTGGTTGTCCTCACTTGGGACACCACACCACTCTGCAACATGGAGCCAGAGCTGACCTTGGGCACTCTGGTGATTCTCATGGATGTGTTGCTGCGAGCCCGGCTGCACTTTCTTCAAGCTGCCATCCAGGAGGTCCATCGGGGGACTGTCAGTATCCAGGAGGCCCTAGGGGAGAGCTTCCACCCTGAGGAGCACTAAGAACCTCCCTGATCTGCCCCACTGGAGGCTTGTGCCTCATTCCTCCTTCACGTCCTTCCACTTACTTCTCCCTAACCCCCCTTCCTGATGTCAAATAAAATACATGTATTTTCATGAACACAAACTCTCTTTATGTAACAAAACTAGGGGGGGAGGGAATAAAACTCTGGTGAGACTGGGGAAAGGAGGTGGGAGAGGGGAGAAATGGGGGTGGGAGAGAGGAGGGGGAAGCAAGAGGAAAAAGGTGGAGGGGAAGCTCAGGGCTCAGGGGTGGGGGTCTTGCTGGGCCAACTTGATTTTCATGCAAACCTGCTCCTGGGTTTGCATGTGACCTTTGGTGGCCAGGCTGGCAGTGCAGAGATTATGGATACTGGGGGCATCCCCCCAAACCTGAATAAGGTCCATGATCTCCACCCTGGACCAGGAAGGCATCCACCTTCTCTGGGCCATGGCAGGCTCCTGGGAGCTGGCAGACTGCTCCTGAGGAGTGGTAGAGGGCTGGCTGCCAGTGGCTTGCTGGCTCATGTTTTGGGGCCCTGGGTCAGGGGCAGTGACTGCTGGCTCTGGGCTGGCAGGCTTGGAGCTGGCACAGGCACTGTGGCCAGAGTCTACCCCTTTAAGGGCTCCAGGGAGGAAGTGGAGTGTTCTTGGTTGAGGCTGGAGTGGCCTCCAAGGCTCCCTACATAGCACTTATTTCGAAATAGCTATTTCGAATTTGGCATTATTCCTCGTAGAATGAGGTTTACCAAATTCGAAATAAGCACTCTGCTATTTCGAAGTTATTCTGAAATAGCAGTTTGGCTGTGTAGATGCTAGGAAAGTTATTTCAAAATAAGGGCTGTTATTTCGAAACTAGCCAATTAGCCTGTCATGGGATTTTCAGGTCTCTCCTCCACGTTGGTCTTCTCTCCTGAGCCTCCGGTCTCTCTCTCTCTCTCCTCCTCTTCCTGCCTCCCCCCCCCCCCAGCTCTCCTCCCTCTCCTGCCTCTCACTTGGAGGACCTCGCAGTCCAAATGGCCTTTTGGGCTCCACACTCCCTGTGCTGCATGGGGACTGCAGAGCCCAAACGGCCCGCTTGTGCCACTTGCTGCCCCGTGGCAGCCCGGCTGAGCGGCACAGAAGTCAGCCGAGCACCATGGTGGTTTTAATATATTTTTTTCACCAACTCTTCCTGTGCTGCTATCTGTGATACTAATATAGCAGGAACAGGGGAATAAATGGCCATCTTAGGCCCCTTGCTCCCTGGCATGAGCACAAAGCAGGGATCCAGGCCTGGGCCAAAGTCAGGGAAAGTCTCCCACATAACATTCTGAAGGAAGCTCACTTTATTATACACGGGGGCTGTCTAGATTGTCCCCTATTGCTCAAAAAAATACAAATGAGGCGAAGCGTGGAATATCACTGCACCTCATTTGCATAATGAATGAGGCTCCATTTTTGAGTCATCTACATGGCTCCTTTTTGCACACACACCCCCCCTTGAGCAAGAGCCGTTCTTCCTCTTCTTTTCAGGAAGAATGGCTCTTGAGCAAGAGGGGGTTTTTGCACAAAAACGGAAACTCGTTAATTATGCAAATGAGGCATGGTGATATTTTACACTTTGCCTCATTTGCATAGTTTTTTGTGCAAGACGGGGCAGTCTAGACACAGCCATAGTGGGCTCCAAAGTTCCTCTTCAAGTACTACTGATTAGTTTGATTTTCTTGCACACAATTCACGATTGGTCAAATCAAAGGAATAAGTTGTCCATGCAGTAAAGACCAACCAGCGGTATTTATGAGTAATGATTAGGTGCTCAGCAGTGTTTGAATGGAAGAGAACAACTAAAGCTATTCACTATTTAAAGACAAAGTCAATATTGATTAAAAAAATAGAGAATATACAGCCAAATTATCTAATATGCCATTATTCAAGTTGTCTATAATCGACACCAATTCATAGTGTAACACATCCCTGCTTTTACATCTTTGTACTATAGCAGTATTGCTCTGTAAAAACTAACTAAACATGAATGATGACTCCTTTTCTTGGGTAGCCTGCAAGCTTGTTGGAAAACCCGCTTCTTTACTAGAGGCTCCTATTAAGCAGAGTTCATAAAAGTATAGATTTTCCAGAACTGGCATCCCTGCATTTGTTAAATTTGGTAAGAAATTAGGAAAGAGCTAAAGATCTGGAGGATCAGGTTAGTATTTCACATTTGGATGCTGCTCTAGAGCTTCCAGTGCAGCCAAGCTGTTCTTAGTCTGAGTCTAGGTATCTTTTGTGGCTGCCCAATCCTGGGGCTAGCCAGGGGCCAGCTCAGCCTTTGGCATAACGCACTGCTGCTCTGTGTTGTTCCTAGAAGTCTGTCACATCAAGAGGAGATCACCAGGTCACAAATATTCCTCTGTCATTTCTCCTTTTCTCTGACCATGCAGTGTTATGCTCTCCGTGTGTCCCCAGAGATCCTATTGTGCTGAGAAGTTATTAGAAAGCCTGTAGTACTAGCATAGTAATTCCACAGCTTTCCCACAATCTGCCTAGCAGCACCTGCCACCCTCCATGCTTAACTTCAGCAACCCCCCAAAAACAATTGGGGTCTATCCTGCTAGTAACAACCTGCCTCGTTAGCCTCTCCGCAACAGCATTTTTGTACAGTAATGCCACCTGATGCAGAGCTACGCTGACTGAGATCTGAAGGAAGATCAGCACTTACAGCTAGATGCTAGCTATGGTGACATGCGGTTGTGTGCAGAGAAATGGAACAGTTATGTAAGGCAAAGCTTTGGCCTCAAAGAAGATTATTCTTGTAAATGTCAAGTCCATGCCTGCTAGGAAGGACAGAGCATCATGCTTGCCCCTGCATGCAAGCTGCAGCAAATGAGCTGATAAGGTTAATAGTGTCATTAACAGTGCAAAATTTTAAATAGAAAACACATTAGGATGCAGGGTAATTTTTTAATACAAATCATCATGTACTAATTGTAGCAGAATAAGTGAAGCTGCAGCTACTCATAAGGATGCTACAGATTTCCTAGGGCATTATCTAAATTGATCCATATAGGCAACCAGCAGTAAACAGGAAAAAAAGCTACAGTACCAGGTAAAAAGCAACAAAAGGACAAAATCAAGGACATTTGATTCTTTTCCTTGATGCTTGCAGTGATCATATCCAGGAAACTTGTTTGATATGTTGGCAGATGAAGTCTCAAATCTCCAGTAAGTGGGTACCTCAACAAGACAAAAGCCACACAAAGCACTGCCAAAGCAAGGTATATAATGAGAAAAATCAAGGTGGGCAGCAGCATGTTTTGGATGGAGAAATCAAGTTCATAGTGTGTCAAGAACCAGCAAGACAGGGTAGCAGCAGAAGCACACACACAATTGTCTGTACATGGCCCAGAGTAATTAAGACCCAGAAGACTTTTCCTAAGAACACCGAGAGGAGCCAAGATATCTTTATATATAACCCACAGAATCAAATGTGCATAGACAATGGTGTTTGGCTTACTCTCAGAATCCTTTTTTCTTCACACAGGCAATGGAAAGTTGCTGTTCTTCCATAGGGGCAGGAGTCAAAGTGTGTTTTTACCCAGAAAAGGATCTGCCCAAGCTTTGCTGAACAGTGAATAATTCAGTATGGATGTGCCCATTAGAACTGCGAGAGTTCTACACATGTCTGCAGCCATGTGGACAAAGTATTATGTAGCTTAATTCCTGATTGTAAACCACTTTGAGCTGCTTGCATGAAAGGCAGTTGCAGATAACATTATTACTATATTCTATATACACATTGTTCTTTCCATCTGTACTCATGCTGCAAAAAACCGTCCATTCAACATGTGGGTGCAAATGCTGCCTAGATGCAGTTAGCATGGAATCTAATTAATGTTTTTTATCTTTAAAACTTTCATATAAACCTCATGGGAATAGAAATGTATTCTTAAATTCTTACAAAATTTCAGTGGATGCCATTTTTATTTGGTTACTCATCATCCTTTAGTGTTTGCTACTGAAAAAACAAATGCGGCAATTTGACAATATATCAGAACCAGAAATTAAAATGATTATATGCAAAATTGTACCAGACTAACCTACGTTTGTTGTTTTTGTTGAAGGTGAAATGCAAATGTTTAAACACAGAATAAAACATACTAGTAGATTGTTTACAAATAATTTAATTTAGAAAATCTGATTTTGTTTTAAAAATATATTTGAAACTCAGTGTTCATTTGGTCTTGTTTTACTCTGTTGTTCAGTTCCTATTGCTCTTAGAAAAGTAAAAACAGTGTTGTCAACGGAAGGAGAATAGGTTTATAAATTGAGTGTGACTTCTGGTACTGGGAGCTGTCCCTGGTGCTATGCTGCTGATGCTCAGCATTTTTTTTTTTTTTGCGGTGTCGCACTTATATTTGTTCCTGACACCGATTCACCTTAAAATCTGTCAAAATATCTTGTGGAACAATGAGCAGCTTCTCACCTGACACTGTCTGCCAACAGATGATGAGTATTGCCCTTACAAGTAGATACTTGCTACTGAGAAGCTTCAGAGAGCATGGAAATAGTTCTCAGCCATTCAGGAAAAGCAGAAAATAATTGTCACTTGTACCTCCTCTCTTTCTCACACACTCATACATGCACACATCTCAGAGGTAAAAGGGAAAATGCTTATAGCGTGATTTAACAGGTAATAAAATTTTGTACCATAATGTTGTTTTAGCTTAAAGTGATCATGCATTCCATTAATTTAAGTTCATGCATAGCATATGAGTTTTGTATAAACATATTTTTGCTTTAAAATTGTCTAATAAGTAAGGGTATAACCCAATAAGCTGGATCCTTCCAAGTTTTCTCATGGTCTTGACATGTCACATCTCCTGGTTTCATTAGTGCCTCATGTTATGTAACACTGGCAGCGGCAGTGTAAAAAGAAAGGTAGTTTTATAAGCAACATTGTTAAAGGGGACCAGATGGCTCAGAGAATTGGTAATGAAGTCAACTCTGGGTGACTGGTTCAAATCCAGCTCTGAATGTAAATTCATTCCCATGGACAGAGAACTCTGGAGGTATGTTGCCAACACATATGGAATTTATCTGGGAAGATTTTTGTTTTTCTTCTACTTGGCACAGCTTGTAGAGCATAGAAAAACAGAAGGAAGGTTTAACTACAATATTGTTGCTACTAGAACAAGTTTTATACAATTTTGTGAGCCTCATTGTAGGAAACACCACTTTTTAACTTACTTTTCAAGTACATGGGCAAGCTCAGTTATGCAAATGTTCAACAGTTACACTGAAGAAAAGTCAGTCAACTATTTAAACAAATAAATAATAAATCATTGAATCAATCACACATAAAAGTACTTGGGACTTGTAAATAATGATAAACATATCAATAAATTGTAATAAAATTTTAGCAGTAAAATTACATGGACTTTCCATATAGATTTATCTTTCTCTGGAACACGTTTTTATAGTTTTTGATTATGAATTTTAAAAAAGCCTTATGGAGCCAAAGTAAAATTAAATATAACAAAAGATTGTATTTATTTATAAACACTTGGTTAGTTTGTTGGTAAAAACAACCATAAAGTGGAATCAAGAAAACTGTGTGAACTGAATTTGTTTGGGCTACAATGTGATGGTGAACTGACCTTGTCCAAAAACTCTTATGAGGTCACTAGCAGACAGGATGATGAGAAAGATTGCTTCATGCTAGATCATGAATGCCTGCCTCAAATTGGTGAGCCCTTATTTCAGTAATGTGAGTGAGAGCTGGACAATCTGTCTATATGATTGGTGAGGTGAAAATGACCTTGAATGGAAAAATCAGATAAGACAATGGTGATTGACTACACCACTTCTGAATATTTGAGAGAGGAAGAGAGCTGCACATGGACATTTTTAGGATCCCAGAAGTGTTCAGAGCTTGGGATCTCATCATCTTACTCAAGACACAAGATTGTGTTTCTTCTTGTGGATTTTGGAAGAATTCTTTGAACCATCCAGGTCTTAAAGGTACTACCTGAGGATATAAATCTGTTGTCATTAGATCGTCTGAACCCTGTGGAAACTCTGAACCCTAAGCAAATGTTGGGTTGTAAGATTTAAGATTCCTTTTTCATCCCTTCCTTTGTGTCATTCATCCTCATTTTACTCTCTTCTCTCTTTTCTAGCTTTCCTTTTGCATCTAATCAACTCCAAGGAAAATCATTACTGGAACCAATTCCATGTCGCGAGCCAAAACCAGCATGACAGGGTGTAAGCAGGCTTGTTCCAGCATACAGCACCATCAGTGGGAGGAGAGCATAGTATCACAGCTAGCTGGCATCCCAGACTGGGGAAAGGAGCTGTGTTCTAAAGAGCACCTATTAATGACTGGCCCTTCTGCGTAATGTATTACTATAGCAATGTGATAGGATAGGAAACAAAGGTAATTTCTTCCTATTCCCAGTTGGTGTATTGGCCTAGACAGCAATAATAATAATAACAATTAATCCAATACCCATAGGAGATTATCTCCAGGGAATAACTTTAGGACCAGTGGGACCATTTTAATAGAGCTGGTTATTTTTTTTCACATTTTAAATATATTCATCCATTCTAAAATCAGAAGGGATCCTATGATCATATGACATGCATCTGATGAAGTGGGTCTTTGCCCACGAAAGCTTATGCTCCTACACTTCAGTTAGTCTATAAGGTGCCACAGGACTCCTCGTCGCTTTTGCAGATTCAGACTAACACGGCTACCCCTCTGATACTTATGATCATATAGTCTGACTTTCTGCATAACACAGACTTTAACATTTACCCAGTACACTCTGTATCAAGCTCATATCTTATGTTTGATATCTTTTAGGAAGATACCCCATATTATCTTAAAGCATCCAAGTGATGGAGAATCCATGGCATTCTCTGGTAAATGGTTTGAATGGCTTATTTCCCTCACTGTTAAAGATGTGTATCTTATTTCTAGTCTGAATTTGTATATCTGCAATTTTCAGCCATTGGCTCTTTTTTGTGTCTTTGTTTTCTGGATTAAAGAGCTAGTTGCCCATGTGCTTTTACCACCACGGACTGAGACTCTCTATAATTTATGGCTAGTGTCCCCAAGAACACTTATCCACTGATTTTTGGAAAACCCACTCATGTTAATCCAGGACAATGCAGGTTATGTCTATTATGTATCTAGTTCAATGTATTACAACTCATCGTTCTATTCCCCCTTAGTCCAAGCTTGACCCCACATTCACAATGCCTTTGTTTTTAACTTATACCTCGTATAACTTTCTTTGAAACATTCACTCAAATAAAATCTTTTAAATCTGAAATCTCCCCATCTAGGTATTTGTGGACAAAGATTAACTCACTTCTTACCCTTCTCTTAGATAATAAAAATAGATCAAGCTTCTCCGAGTGTAAGGAATGTTTTTCAAATCTCAAATCATTCTTGTAGAATCATAGAATCATAGAATAATAGGACTGGAAGGGACCTCAAGAGGTCATCGAGTCCAGCCCCCCGCCCTCAAGGCAGGACCAAGCTCCACCTACACCATCCCTGACAGATGTCTATCTAACCTGTTCTTAAATATCTTAATTAAAAGAATTGTAATGGTGTGATTCCTAGGGTAAAGGCAGGCCTGACTCCCTTTGCAGAAAACTCAAAAACTACAAGTAATGATATAGTGCTGTAGCAGTACAAAATAGAGGTGTAACACCCTGAAACCCACCATCCCAGAATTTAATAATTAGACTCTGAAACATAGGAAGACATTTTCAATGACACTCTCTTGGCACCCATCCACTATGTGAAGTTGCCATCACAATACTTGTGCTCCCTGAGGCAATTTCTACATAGCTTCCCTCTTCTGCAAAAGCCTATGCAGATGAAGCATGGATTAGCATATTGTCACACTTCATTTGCATAATTAGGAGCCATTTTTGTGCAAGAGGTTTTTGCACAAAAAGATACTGTCTACACAGTGACTTTTTGCTAAAAAACCCCCTCTTGTGCAAGAGCAGTTCTTCCTGAAAAAATGAAGAAGAAAGGCTCTTGTGCACAAATGGCTCCTAATTAATTATATAAATGAAGCACAACAATATGCTAATCCATGCTTCATTTGCATAGGCTTTTGTGGAAGAGGGAAGCAGTGTACACGTAGCCTGAAGAAATTCCTCTTCCACTGGGGCACAAGGTATCTTCAAAAAGGGTGATTAAGAGCCAGGAATCATGCTGGAACAGTCTTCTAAAATGTTAATAGAGTGAAAACATTTCTATACAATTTAGAAAATAAGAGACATTTCAAACAAGGGGTGGTGAACTTTTGGGAAAAATTATCAGGGGAAGTTTTGGATTCTCTCTTTTCATGTCTTTTATGTCAGAGATGAAGCATTAACACTGATGGCATGCAAGAAGGGGCATGTTATGGGACCAACTAATATCAATGATGTAGACTATGCAGGCCCATCAGTGGTCCCCACATATAATTGTGATTCATCTTGAGGAAAACAATTTAGGAATGCTTAAATGTGTGGGACTAATACTCAGGGTAAGGCAGTATCTAGGGCTGATCCTTGAACTTTTTCCAGGAGTTCACATTTTTTGTTCAGACATGTTTCAGCACAGGGTCTAGCAGGGAGCTATGAGCTCCTCCTGCTCCTCCTCTGAGGGTGAACAAGTCAAGGAGGTATATGAACAGGAATGTGGCCAAATTCCTTAGGAGCATTGGAGGGGCAGTAACTGCACATTTGGGCATAGTATATGGGACAGGTGAGTTGTTTCAGGAGGATGAGATGCATGTATATGGCTCAGGTGCTGTCATATTTTTAATCAATATAAGACATTAGATGATGGCTGGGAATCTGACTGGATGTGGCAAAGAGACAGTCAAACTAATTGCTGGCATCTCCTTGGGGCGGATGTCCAGTGCAAGTACTCCATAGGAAAGGTGTATAATGCCTGGATAAATGTCTTGGAAAAGGACTTAAGAGGTGTTCATTAAAGGAAGAAACAGGGGGCAGTTGGAGACTCCTATGTTAGGAATGGCAGGGAGCCAACACCCCCTTCCCTGAGGCTGGAGTGGATGGGTGGTAAGCTCCCAGCAATGGATTTGCTGGAGGGACCAGAACGGAAAAAGAGGGGGAGCAGGTGGAAGTCCCCCATGTAATTCTGGAATAAAAAAGGGGTTTACCTGCACTGTTGAGTAGCTCCAAAAATCTAATAATAAAGTTGCAGCCTAATTAAACACGTCAATATCTCCTATTCTTCTTACAGTATGGCTGGAAAATAGACTAGATTATCTAATGGACTCTTCTGGGGTTTAGAATCTATTTGTTCTGTTTGTAAATCCATCCAATAGACTTATACATCAGTGACTTCAGTCTCTACTAAATACTATAGGGTTAGGTACTTTTATAGACCCGTATTTAATTCCAAAGCAACTACTGATTTTATCCATATTATGTATGTTTTTTTAGAGATTTTTAAAAAAGGGGTAGAGGAGTAAGTTTTCCTCCTCAGAAGTCAAAATAGCAGATTGGGTTCACAGTAGATTATACTCTACTCTGCCTTAAAATATGTAGCTGCAGGTTCCCTTCCCCCCTGAATGTTTGGGATTATAGCTCCTTGAGGCATTTTCTCCTGGTGCACCTCCAGAGACAGCCACAGGGTAACTCTGCATATAAGGTTTCTATACATAAATTACTAAGGAAATTGGAAAAAGAGAGAACGTAATGATAGAACCCTTTTTTTATTTAGCCACTTTCAATTTCCAATGACTCATAGCAAAGAGATCTACATTTTGAACTGGGAGAAAGTTTTACAAACATTCCACTGAAGTATAAGCAATTCAAGTTTTACTGAGTTTGCAGCCTTTTCTTAAACTTTTGACATAGATTAATGCAAGAATGTTTTCATCCACATGTGAGTTAGGTGACATTTATAATCATCCTAGCTACGCCTATTAACTCCATCTTAGTTTGTCTTTTTTGGGATCAGGAATGAATTTGGGGAAAGAAAAGGGTTGTAACACAGGGTACGTCTACACATGCCCCCTACTTCGAAGTAGGGAGGCAAATGAAGCATACCGAAGTTGCAAATCAAGTGCAGGATTTAAATATCCCGCGCTTGATTAGCATATTCACGGCCGGTCGCCATTTTAAAATGCCTGTTGTCCGATGTAACTTGCCGCGTGTAGACGCGGTAGTCTGATTCAAATCCCTTCCCTCGAATTAACGGGTACTTCTCATTGCATTAATACCAGTTAATTCAGGAGAAGGGATTTAAATCGGACTATCGCGTCTATACGCAGCAAGTTACATCGGGCAACCAGCATTTTAAAATGGTGACCGGCCTCGAATATGCTAATCAAGCATGGAATATTTAAATCCTGTGTTTGATTTGCAACTTCGGTATGCTTCATTTGCCTCCCTACTTCGAAGTAGGAAGCAAGTGTAGACATACTTTGCTTTCTCTCTGTGAGTATCTTAAAAATAAATAATTCATGAGCATCACTTAGAAGGAGATGGGGCTAGTGCCATGTGAAGTACCAGAAGCTGAAAAGTCCCTTGTTTGGGGAAGGGTTGCCTATATTCCAATTCCAACTCCAGATCCTGGAGCGAACGGTCTGTAGTGTAGAACAGACAACACAATAGATGTGTGTGTGTGTAGCACAGAGACTCTTATTTAACCCTTCAGGCAGAGAGTTTCCCATGTCAATGTCCAAAGAATGTTGACAGGGAATGTCTGGTCAGCATGACAGAGGGGAGGAGGCAATTGACAAGTACCAGCAGTTGGAGAAGAAGCACGGCTACAACTTTAGCAGCAGTACAGGCTAGAGCAGCTGCAAACTAGAAAGAACCTTGCAGCTGCCACTGCGGAGTGAATGAAAGATGCTGCTCTCTGCTGGCCAACAATTCTCACTGAGAAGGGATGCACACTGAATAGTCTGAACAGCTCTTAAGGAGAGATGCTGCCCAAAGGAAACAATGACGAGGTTGGGGCTGCTGGAGAAGGTTCAGTGTCTTGGACAGGTGGCTTCTTCACAATTTTTTTGGCCAATTTGGACAATACTCCTACATAATCTGAGTTGTAAAGGATCCTTCTGCTTCTGCTCTGGTTAATCTAATTAATCTAATGGGGTCTCAACCCGTGAGAGTTCCTCCATATGGATGAAGACTAGTAGTGACTGTGGGGGGAGTTCTTTTACTAGTGCCTCTCAGAAGCTGGTAAAGGCACTGCCAGTAAATCTAGTATCACAGAAATCTCTTGAGGGCAAAGGGCATGAAGGGACTCTTATTTGAACCACTTTAAGTGGAAGAACTATAAGGTTCTTAAGTCATTTAAAGATGATGTGACTCGCCTTTCGTTATGTAGAAGGATGTTACGGGAGGCTTTATTGATATACATAGTATTTTAACAGATAAGGTGCCAGTAGATGGTTCTCAAAAATCTTTAGCATAGTTCCTGGATTTTGCAGGCCCAATAAAACTTCGTGCTCTGCCTTGCTGATGTAAGGACTCTTCTTGCTTATAAAAGCTGATGTGAAGCAAAAGCTATATTTGCTCTGCACTGAAAGTATAGCTGTGCTTTACATCAGCTTTTAAAGGCAAGAGGAGAGAATATGAGCAGAAAAAATGTTAACATTTCTGATTTTAAGCAGTACAATGAGTAGGAGGAAAACCCAAAGGAATCAGCCTTAAATCTAGTGGAAAATTTTCTACCATTTCAATCAATATTTGCTGTATATTTCCCCAACAGTTTTACATAGTCCCAAAACACACATATTACTCCAGTATTGTCTGTATTTGCAGCCTCAAATTTTATATTCAATACATATATCCTTTTATTCTGGTGTGAATCAAAACTTAAATGCATTTCAGATTTGGCACTTGTTATATTTTCTGTTAAATCACAAGGCTTATCTTGGTATTATAATGGTAATGGGAGTTCCCTAATAAGTTTCCCATTTTTTTTTTGTGGCTACAATTTTTTCCTTCACTGTGTCATCAATCACACTACAAATAGGAACAAATTTAGGTCCAGGTCCAGTATGCACTACTAGGCATATGGATATGATTCAAAGTTGTTGAAGTCATTTGAAAAACTCCCACTGACTTCAGTGTGCTCAGCATCTGGTACATCGATCTTTGTTCAGAAGCAGCACTGTTTACCAAAATGAAAACATGTTTCACTTTAATCACATGCACAAGTCCTATTGACTTTAATGGGACTTGAGAACATGCTTAATATTGATTGTGTTCGCATGCTTAGCTGATTTGGGACTAAAGAGTTTGCCACTCTGAAAATGCATTTTTCCTAAATGAATGCATTTGTGTTATTTTTTCAAGTTTCTACTCTCCATCTGTAGGAAATCTTGATGGCAACCCAGGCAGCGAAAAGAAAAAAAAATCCATGGGACTGATATCTTTTAACAGTCACAAGAGGTGAAAAAAGAGTTTAAATGAGTAAATTTACACTAGATCATAATGTATCCATTTCTACTGTTAGCTACAAATCTTCAGATTGCAACTATCTAATGGACAGAGCCAGAGAATTGCAAAAACTCAGATCCACATAGCAGGACACGTGTGCGGGGATTTAGGGAAATTATTTTCTATTACCTTTGAATGAAGAATTTGACTCCAATGCCCTGTGCATTAAAAACCAAGGGTCACATTCTATTCTGTTTCACCTGTGTAATCCCATTCACATTGCAGAGTTATGCAGGTGTAAAGTAGTACCGAATTTGGCTCAAATTCTTGAAAGCCAGAAAAAAAAAATCCTTTCATTTTGTTTCACTCTTGCTGTCTCAGCTAATGAGCAGCAGTTGGAAACCTTGATAGAGAACAATAATCTCTTTTTCAATGGAAGTGGTTTGTACCACACTTGTTCGTGACTGACCTTAGAGGCTTTCTGCATGTGTGTGAACAAAATGTTCATAGCAAAGCTGTGTCTAAGAGAACATTTCTCCATAATCTCCAGTGCATTTCAGTTTGAGGAGAACCTCTGCAATAGTTTAGACCTACATTTTCAAAAGGGTCCATTAATATTGGATGCTTAGATTTTGGGGGTTAAGTTTTCAAAGATGTTCACTCCTAAGAAAGTCTTCATAGAGTATTATTTAGTCTGTTCACCTGATTGATTTTTTCTTTATTTTGTTAGTTGTACAATGTAAGCTAAAGATCAGCTTCAATTATTATATCACTTTCACTTATGTACTTCACTTTCCAGCTCTGGTAAAATGTTAAGTGTCTGAACTTGGGCATCCCAAAACTGAGACACCCCTTCTGCCCTTTATACATTGGAGGAGCTCCCTGTAAAATCCATGATATCCTTAAAATATTCTAAACACACTTGTGCCATCATGCCTATAAAACTCATAACAGTGGGGAGAACAGCTGGTGGACTATGATTATTGCTTATTACTCTAATCAATTCACACATACCCTTGTCATCCTCCCATCTATTTGCTATAAATGCCAGTTGTTTCTCATGAAATACTTTATAACAATCAGCCATGTGGGCAGGGACTATCTTTGTGGCTAGCACATTGGAGCCCTGATCCTTCCAAATGTAAGATTTATCATATTAAATTGACTATAAAATAAATAATGGACATGTGAACACATAGTTTTTATACTTAACTTTTTACTGGAGCTGGCAACCACATGGGGGTTTGCATAGTTCAAATAGATTAATAATAATCATCAACAATAAATAGAAGTATGAGCTCAATTTGTGCTGATGAAAGGGCTAAACTCTGGGAAGTTATCCTACTAGAACACATACAGTGAGACATTGTCCAGGATGCATATATGACTTTCATGGATGTGTATGCATTAAGCATTCCATTGTGCTTTTGAACGTTTCCCCTTACAGAACTACTTTCTTCATCAAAGAGGGGAAAAGCAAAGCAAAAGAAAGTATCTTTGAGAATTACAGCAGTTCAAAAGTAGCAAAGCAAAAGAGTACAGCTAATTCAAAAAATACTGGTAATAAGTATTAACATTTCTTTTTTGAATTTTCTTCTGCATGTTAAGTATCAGAGGGGTAGCCATGTTAGTCTGGATCTGCAAAAGCGACAAGGAGTCCTGTGGCACCTTATAGACTAAACAGATGTACTGGAGCATAAGCTTTCGTGGGCAAAGACCCACTTTGTCAGATGAAGTGGGTCTTTGCCCACGAAAGCTTATGCTGCAATACGTCTGTTAGTTTATAAGGTGGCACAGGACTCCTTGTCCCTTCTGTGGGTACGTCTAAACTACATGCCTCCGTCGACGGAGGCATGTAGATTAGCCAGATCGGAAGAGGGAAATGAAGCCGCGATTAAAATAATCGCGGCTTCATTTAAATTTAAATGGCTGCCCCGTTCTGCCGATCAGCTGTTTGTTGACAGATCGGGGCAGTCTGGACGCGCCGCGTCGACAAAGAAGCCTTTCTTGATCGGCACAGGTATGCCTCGTGAAACCAGGTTTGCCTGTGCTGATCTGGCTAATCTACATGCCTCCGTCGACAGAGGCATGTAGTCTAGACACACGCTGTATGTTGTTTCCTTGTCTTTTGTTGTCCCCTTCTTGAGATTATGTAATCACTACAGCATATGTGTTCTCCTTTCACCTTACAACTTATCATTCATGAGAAGTGTTGTTGTAGGCTCTTGGGGACTAAGGAATAATTCTAAATAAATTGGTTGATATGTTCTGTACGTAACGAAATTGACTATAACTAATTTTGTTTCACATAGTTGGCAATAGGGTAAGTGTTTTGCACCAGTAAACTAGATGTTTTACTTTATAAATTGGAAAAATGCCTGGGTAGTAGATAGTGCCAGCTGGCTGATCTTCTGTGCAGGGCATTTGCTTTGAGGTTTGGAATACGTCATCTCTCGTCCATTATATAAAGCAAAACAAATAGGAGGGTTGATTTAAAATGAATGCACTTGCTTCACTGATCTTCTCCCCCAAAGCTCACACACATAATACAGAAGGCAAATGCAATTACACCTTCCTCAGTTGCTCTTTGGAGGGTATCACTGCAATAAAAATGTCACATTCAGAGAATGTCCAAAGTCTAGGTGAGCCAGTGCCTGTACCTTTCACCTCTGGAGAACATAGTTTAAGTCACAGCATATGTCACAAATGAAAAATTACTTTCAGGACCATCTCTCATTTGTTTGCAGGACAAAGTCACCACTTAAAAGCATAACTAGAGATCTGTTCTGGAATCAACAAAATTACTATAACCAATCAGGAGGAACATATACTCGTAATACTGTATTACGAGAAGCTTGCACAGTACCTCAGTGCTACTATTCTCTGATCTTTCTTGAAATACTAAGTTCACTCCCAAGATAAGAAAGCAAGAGAGGGGGGGACAACAAAAACCAGACATCCACAACCACAAACCTAACATTGTATTTTTTTTTGTATATTAGTTATTGCATTTGCTGACAATGAAATTCCCTGCATCACAATTCCCCTTATGAGACTGGGTATGTTTCACGAGGTCACTTCTGCTCAGCCAACACATATTTGAAATAAATCAAAGTTATTGAAACAACTGGGCCTTTTTAAAACCTACCAGTGTTTTACTGGTTATTCTACAGGTCTGAAGGGAAAGCTGAGGGAAAGTTTACAAATTTTAATGGGAATTTCCGGTTTGTTTTTCTTCAGAGAATGCCAACTTTTCTCAAGCAGCTCAGTTATGTGTTGACTGAAATTATTGCACAGTAGGAGAATCATTTCTAATGCAAGAGACTGTGAAGATATCATTTAGAGGTTTTTTTTAATTTAATTTCATGTTTACCACTGTATATTCAGTATCTACAAGAATTTTCATACTGGATAACATGAAATTTAAATGGATTAAAAAAATTTCTACAGAGGTTTTCTATTCAATTTTTTCTAGACTTTTAATGAATGTCCACAGCCCACTGAATTAATAAGAAAATGCGCATGCACACATACACAGCAATCTGTTTCCTATACAGCATTGTGTTCAAAGCTTCTTTGGGCTAGATTTTTAAAGGAATTGCTGCTCTCGGTGTTTTAATGCCTAAGGGTATGTCTACACTTGCACCCTAGTTCGAACTAGGGATGCAAATGCAGGCATTCGAAATAGTCAATGAAGCAGGGATTTAAATATCCCGTGCTTCATTAGCATGATCTCACAGGCATGTTACTCCGATCAACAGCTGTTTCGAAAGTGAAAGTGTGCACCGGGATGCGTTAGTGCGAACCAAACCCATTGGTTCGAACGAACGTTACTCCTCAAACTCCTCAAAAAATGAGTAACATTAATTCGAACCAAGGGGTTTGGTTCGAACTAACATGTCCCAGTGCGCTCTTTCACTTTTGAAACAGCTGTTGATCGGAGTATCGCGCCAGTAAGATCATTCTAATGAAGCGTGGGATATTTAACTTCATTGACTATTTCGAATGCCTACATTTGCATCCCTAGTTCGAAGTAGGGTGCAAGTGTAGACATGCCCTAACTGATTTAGAAGCTTAAATCTTTTTTTCAATGTGATTTAAGCACTTTGAAGCCAAAATACCATCAACTCTCAAGGGCATTTTGGCTTCTGCTCTTCTGTGCCAATATCATTTTTAAAGGAGTTGTAGGTGCCAAAATCATTTAGACACTGAAACACTGAGCACAGCAATGCCTAAATACCTTTACAAATCTGGGACTTAAGCCACATGTTATATGCTGAAAAGCCTCATTAATGCCTTCCATACACAGGTTAAACAAGGCAAAGAGCTTTCACTTACCTTTATGACCTAGTGGAGCATATTAACGAAAGTTGCAGTAAGTCTGTTGTCAGAACTGTGTTCTTAAACATAACTGGTAATTTCTAGAGGGTTTTATTTTTAATGTGTATCCTGTAGCTCTTCATATTACTGGAATAGCACTTCAGAACTGTAACTAGCAATGGTTACACAGTGCAAAATAATCTCTGACTGGATGGAGATTCTCAGCACAGAATTAGCATAAATCTGGTAGAGGTGGCATAGTCAGGGAATATGATTGCTGCCTCTCCATGGCTACGTCTACACTGGCCACAATTTCCGGAAAAGCCATGCAAATCAGGTAAGTCAGGATAGGGAAATCCGCGGGGGATTTAAATATCCCCCGCGGATTTAAATAAACTTGTCTGCCGCTTTTTTTCAAAGTAGGAATAAGAGATCCTCCGGAAAAGGGCTTTATTCCGGAGGATCGCGCCAGTCTAGCCGCTTTTTTCCGGCTTTTCCCCAAGGCAGAAAAAAAGCAGCGGACATGTTTATTTAAATCCGCGGGGGATATTTAAATCCACCGCGGATTTCCCTATCCTGACTTACCTGATTTGCATGGCTTTTCCGGAAATTGTGGCCAGTGTAGATGTAGCCCATAAGTGGAGGAAGGGGCATATCGGGGTGAGCTAGGGCTAGGCTCAAGAGGAGCTTCAGTGAAAGTGGGCTTCTTTATAGCTTACACTATAAAATTTACACTAGTGATAGAAGTGGGCCCTCTCTTGGTCTAATTCCCATTGGGCATGGGTGAATAAGCATCAGAGAGCTCCAGCCTGGCTCAATCAGACTGCAAATATACCCTATACTTTAGCACAGCTTGGACATAGTGAAGAAGTTCAGGGGAGGGGAACTTTTTTGTCTCTGGCTGGGAGTGAATGTAAATTATCCTCTTTTGAAGTTTGATTTGGGGATATGCTTTAATGGTATGAGCTCCATTGCTAGTGGGAAATTGTCCACAACATACAGGATTTAACAGAATAGGACCTGAACTGTTGTCTTACCCCTGTTTCTAGTCTCTTTGTGGCTAATCTTTTTGCACACAAGTGGGGAAGTGTATGATGGCTGCTGCTCTTTCTATACCTGTTCTGTGGATAAAAAGAGGATGCACTGAACTAATGAAAACTGTTAAACATGTTTATTAGTTAAGGAATAGTTTACAGATTGGAGCAAGGCAATGTCTAGACTACAATGTTTTATCAGAAAAAGATAAGCAAATTGTGATGCACAATTTGCATATCTTTTTCTGATAGTTTTGTCAGAAGAGGCTTTTCTGAAATTTAGCCCATCTACACTGGACCAAATTTTGGAAAAGCCTCCTCTTTTGGAAGATCCCTTCTTCCTCATGGAAGGAGGAAGACAGGGCTTCTGAAAGAGCGCGTCTGCTGTTCTGCAAAAAAAAGCGGAAGAGCAGATGCGTTCCCTGGATGGTATCCCGAAAAACTCCATACTCTAGACATAGCTCAAGAGATTAGCAGTCCAGAAATGCCTTAGTTTTAATCCATTCTCCTATGCAGGTACGATCTTTGGCCAGGATCTGGACAATACAGAGAAATTCTAGCATCCGGTAACAAAATGGTTCCAAAGTAGCTGGGTAAAACAACTTTACCTACTGAGTGCGTATGAAAAATCTCAATTGCTGAATACTCTCATGGAGCATTAAAAAACTTGGCAGCTGAATTTTCAAAATTCTATTCATATCCATCATCAGACTGCAATTCTTCACAGATTCCAAAACCACAACAATATACTCACCCCGTCCCTCAGAGATGCAGTACTGTGTGTTTCACCCAACCCTGTGGAAATCTCACTGTAAATGTCTCTCAGGGTATGTCTACACTGAAGAATTCTTTCCGAAAAAACAGCCGTTTTTCCGGAAAAAACATCACTTACGTCCACACTGCAATTGCGTTCTTTCAAAAGAAAATTGAAAGAGCAGAGGAGTTTTTCCGACAATGGTAAACCTCTTTATATAAGGAAGACTGCCTTTTCTGAAAGAGCTCTTTCGGAAAAAGGTGTGCACGGATAAAGAAGAGGCTTTTTTTTTTTTTCAAAAGAAGAGGCTTCCAGGAAATAACACAGGAGCTTTGGTGGACACTCCATTCATACTAATCACAACTCTATAGTTCCTGTCTCCTGACAGCTCTTAAAGCTGCAGGGACCCTGGACAAGCCTTGTGGTAGTAAGCTGGCCTTGGAGCAGCACTTTGACCATATAGTTTTCCCTGCCACACAAATCAGAGGTATGGCTGAGCAAAAAGTCCCCTGAGGCCCCCCAGCCCTCACAGGGAGCAGCACTAGACCTCACAGGATCCACCCAGAGGCACCAAATGCCGTGCACCCTCCTGGTCCAGGGCAGAGATCCTGTCCCTCCTTGAGCTGTGGGGGGAGAAGGAGACACTATAGGATCTCTGCTCCTGGAAGTGGAATGCTGACATTTATGGCTGGATGGCCGAGGCTCTGGCCGAGAGGGAACATCACCCCTGCACCTTGGACCAAGTCAGGAGCAAAGTTAAGGTGCTATACCAAGGATACACCAGGGCAAGGGAGGGCAGCTCTCACTCCAGTGCAGGACCACATTGGTGCCCATATTACGAAAAGCTGCACAGAATCCTGGGGGATGGTGAAGCCTTTTCCCCACCTGTATTGATGGACTCAGGGCTCAAGATGCCAGTGGTCACCTGGCTGGAGCTCCTTGATGATGAGGAGCATATACAACAGCAGCAAGTGGAGGAGGACATGGCCACTCAAACAGGTGTCTTTATTGGGAGTACAAGGAAGGGGGGAAGGAAAGGGTTTTGACGGGAAAGGTATGGGGGCAAGGCACAGGACCCTAGTGGGAAGGCCCCGAGGAGAGTTCCTGGGGTCCTTCAGAGAAACTTTCCCTTGGGGCCTCCCAGATGTGCACTCCGGCTTGATGTGCCTGGAGGATGGCAGCTGTCCGTGGCTGCTCAAAGGCCCTCCCTTCATGGATGGCCTCTATTCCCCACCTTGGGAGGAAGGCCTGACCCTTGCTCTTTACAACATTGTGGAGAACACAGCACACTGTGACCACCTCAGGGATGTTGTGCTCCCCCCACGTTAAGATGGGTCAGGAGCACCTGAACTGCATCTTCAGGCACCTGAAGGTGCATTTCCACTTCCATGTGGGCCCAGTTTAGGTGTGCATTGAATTATTCCCTTTTGGGGTCCAGGTGGCCAGTGTAGGGAGCCATGGCATGAATGGGTAGGCTGTGTCCCCAGTGATGCACAGTGGCATCTGCATGTCCTCCACATGAAAGTCCCACTGGGATAAGAATGTGTCAGCCTCCAGGTTGTGGTAGAGGCTGGAGTTTCTGAATATGCAGGCATCATGTTCCCTGCCCGACCACCCAACAAAAATGTCCAAAAACATGGTGGTTGACCAGGACCTGCAGCACCATGGAGAGTAGCCCTTCCTGTTGATGTTTTGGGCTGCTCGATATGTGATATGCAGGATGTGGGTCCCATCAATGGCTCTCCTGCAGTTGGGGAATCCCAGGGCGGCAAATCTTGTGATGATGGTGTCCAGGTCTCCCAAACAGATAACCCTGCACAACAGGATGGAGTTGATGGCCCTCACAACTTGCAGAAGGAAGCAAACAAACACAAAACACAGAGAATGAGAGGGAGTACCTGAGCCCTTGGGAGGTGTCCATCCCCAAACACCCCAGAGCCACCCCGAATGAGGCAGGGCTGTGTGAGGGCAGGATGGCACAATCCCCCAATGACAGGGCTTTCCCCCCATCCCTAGCCATCCCCACACCCCCTCCCTTTTCCCTATGGTCCCCCTTTTTAGTACTTCCCTCCCCCCCAACAGGGACTGCAGCCTGAGAGTGCCTTACCTCCATGAAGAGGGCTCCGATGGTGGACTCTCACCGAACTGTTTGGCTACCAATCGATAGCTTTCTGGTGTGGCAAGCTTCCAGATGGTGTTTGCGACCCACTTCTGCAGGGGGATGGCGGGTTGCAGGCGGGTGTCACATCGTTGGAGGGCAGGGGTGAGCCAGGCGCACCACTCCATAAAGATGGCTTCCCCCATGTGACAGTTGTTGAACCACTGCTGGTCATCTCACCATTCCATCACTAGCCAGTCCCACTAGTCAAAACTGGTGTGCAAGCTCCAGAATCATCTCTCGACCAAGGGCATTGCTCCCATGTCCAGGCAGAGGGACTCACTGATGAGCTCAGAGTCGAGCTTGGGCAGGACCATCAAGATGGTCTTCGCAAACTGTTACAGAACCTGCAGCATTACAGTGTGGGGCCATCATAGTTCCAGCTCCATAGCAAAAAGTTTGCTGTTGTGTCCAAAAGCTGGTCAAACAAAGCATGCACTGCAAGAACTTTGCTGTCCCTCAGAGAGGGTATGTCTACACTACCCCACTAGTTCGAACTAGCGGGGTAATGTAGGCATACCACACTTGCAAATGAAGCCCGGGATTTGAATTTCCCGGGCTTCATTTGCATAAGCGGGGAGCCGCCATTTTTAAAACCCCGCTGGTTCGAACCCCGTGCAGCGCGGCTACACGGGGCACGAACTAGGTAGTTTGAACTAGGAAGCCTCGTTCGAACTACCTAGTTCGTGCCCCGTGTAGCCGCACTGCACGGGGTTTGAACCAGCGGAGTTTTAAAAATGGCGGCTCCCCGCTTATGCAAATGAAGCCTGGGAAATTCAAATCAGGCTTCATTTTCAAGTGTGGTATGCCTACATTACCCTCCTAGTTCAAACTAGGAGGGTAGTGTAGACATACCGAGAGGTAGACAAACACACAGCAGAACCTGAGAAATGGCTGTCCAGAGGGATCCCTTTAAGCACGCATCTCAGATAGCCTTAGACAATAGCACCGGGAAGCAACTGCTGACCTAATGCCCTGGCTAAAGTGGTTCTAGGTGGCCTAATATACAAGATAGTGTCCAATCAATGTGGACACTTTTTTATGTACTTTTGCAGTGTAGACGTTCTCTTCTGGAAAAGCTTCTTGTGAAAGAAGCCTGCAGTTTAGACGTAGCCTTAGTGTTCACATCTGTAGAATGGGGGTAATATTTATGTTTCACTTAAAGGAGGTAGCATAATACATTTTTGTGAAGATGAAGAGTTATATTGGAGCAATGTATTGTTGAGCATTTCCCCTTGCTTTCATATGTCAGACACAGAAAGTCATGTACTGCCTTTTGAAAGTCCTGCTTTTGGAATTACCTCGTATTGTAAGAAATTCAAAATGTACTTTGAACCAAACCAACTTAGTATCTTCTAGGAAGCCCTCAAATATAGTGTTTCTGGCATTTTAAATTGAGATATTTTTGCACAGCTGCAACACATGTTTCTAACTAATTCTAATGAAAGAAGGACATTAGTTAATAGCCAGCAGATACCCAAATTAAGGAAATATTACAGGGTTGATGCCAACATCCCAGAGTTTCTCAATTCACAAGATCTTCATCTGACTAGATGATCCACATGATTCTTATTTTGCTTGTAGCAGGTTAACTCAGTGATAGCAATTCACTCTGAAAAAATCAGTACACTAGTTTTAAGGAGGCACAGTAACATTTTAAACCAGACGCACCTTCTAGCAAATTAGTTGCTTCCCTGCTGCTGCATTTCCCAGTACTTTTTAAATATTGCATGAGATTCTTAAAGGTGAGGACACAGCTGTTGTGAATATCCATAGCCATAAATCATTATTAATGACAATGCTTACTGACAGAGTTCTCTGGGTGATGGTTGAGCTTGCCTCAAATGGGACTGACAATCCCTTTAAAAATGCATCAGTTCTTTTCACTCTTTATATTGCACAGGCTTATCAAACATTATTAACCCTGTTATATCTAGGGCAGAATGTAGTAAATGAGCCAGCACTTTTCCTTTCTCCCGTGACTGAAGCAAAATCTGTTTTAGGAAACAGTGACTGAAACAAATCTTTGAAATTAGAAAGCTAGGAAAGTAAAAATGATAGCTGCAAATATAGCTTGTCTTGATCTTCAAAGTAATCACCTTTATAGTACCCTTTACAGTTGATAATGCTCTATAATGCATTTATATTTACCACCTGATATCCTCATAAGCCATACAGTGCTGTCAAAGACTAGCTTTTTCAGGGAAAGATGTCATAAGATTGACATTAAGAACAAAATACACTTAACTAGGCTTGTGGAGACTAACATAATTTGGATATTTTCCAGGAAATACTTCAGTGTCTGTATAATATTTAGAGCTAACCAAGAAATGGAAAAAGATAAAATCATGACAAATAATTTCTTTTTTTTATTGACATTTCATTCCTCTTGATATTTTCAGATGTGTTCTAATTATGTTCCATTAGAATAAAATATCTGGTTGTATATTAACTGCCACCTTCACAAATTTTATGTCTATTATGGATCACAGAGCATTAACCTAAAGCATGTTATCTGGTGTGGATTTTATTTTATTTAAAGTTTAACCTGACGCTTTCTACTGAAACAATCAGTATTTATTTCTGCTTGTGTTTCATACATTAATCTGCTTTAAAAAGCTGGCTTTCACAATACTTCTCTGTCATTCAGAGAAGAGGATGCTATAGGACTGATTTTTTTATAGCTTTGAGCACTGTAAAGGACTGAAGCAGACAGATTGGATACTGAAGTAATTTTCATGGGGCTGAAGAAAAGACTTATGGTAAAGAGGGTGAATGGGAAAATCCATCTTTGAAAGATATTCAGTTATTGCTTTTTGAAGTGTTCCTTCTTTTCTAGCTAAGGTTCTTCAGCCAGTGGCCTTCAGTCATAGAAATCTTCATTAGTTCCTGTCAATGCATCCCAATTGTGTCATATTTACACAGTCATGCAAAATGAAGTTATCTACGGATGTTGCTACATTATGATATTGTCTTAATGTTTCAAAGATGGAGACAAAGGGTTGCACATAGAAAAGGCTCCAGCTATTTTTATGGTTCATTGGTGTAGCATATGTATTGAATCCTGCCAATCTGAAGAAATCCACTTTATATCCATGGATTTCCACAGCTCATTTTTACAGATATGGATGTGGATGCGAATATAAATTGTATATATCGAACATTGCAAATGTGCAGATATCTGCTTTATATCTGTGAATGTCAATGAGGATAGTCACCATTCATTTCTGCAGATATATATGTGGATATAAATGTTGTATTCATGCAGGGCTCTACATATGCATACACCATTCTGATACATAGATTGCAGCTTCTACCATTTTTAAATATGCTATTCTAAAACAAGAGATTAGCCCTGGGTGCCCTCCTTTTGTGATGATACAAGGGAGATCCTTTTCCCGTTTTTTCTTTTCAGTTGACAAACTGTAAACCCTGCAGGAGGGTGCAAGAGCTCTTCACACAATTAGCTAGTTGCTCAAAGCATTACAAAATAGTTCTCAAAGGATATTCACTGAACTAGAACAATCACTGTCTCTCATATGCTCTTACCTGGACATTTTATGCTGTATTAGCTCAGAAGAGCATGATTTTCTTGTCAGGATGCGTTTGACAGACCACATACTGATGACTTTATTTTCACAGTCCCCATGAAAGTATGGCTTGATTTAATTAATAACTAAGAACTGTAACCACACAAGAATAAATCCAATGAATAATTCAGAGAAGCTAAGGAAACAGTCCATATTCTGAGTAAACATGACTGATCGCAAAGACAAAGGGTGTGTCTACACAGCTCTGTTATTTCAAAATAACTGACATTATTTTGAAATAACATGAGCATCCACACAGCAATTCCATTATTTTGAAATAAATTCAAAATAATGGATGAATTATTTCGACTTCTGTAAACCTCTTTCCGTGGGGAATAATACCTATTCCTAAATAGCTATTTCAGAACAGATGTAGTGTGGATGCTCCACTGCTGCTATTTCAAAATAGCTCCTCTCCAGGGCCATTCAAAGTAAAGTAGACGTCTGATAATCTGGCACCTTTGGGACCTAGATGGTGCCAGATTATCGGATATGCTGAGTATCAGGAGGTACTGCATACTCCCAACACACTCCTCTTTCCTCCCCCCCCCCCCCCCCCAACGTTATGCTTGGGTCTCCGGAGCTGCCAGTACAGCCACGCATCTCCTTCCAAACACTTGGGCACTGCACTGAGCGGCCAGCTTTTCAATGAGCTAGCCAGGACGTCATGCATAACCCAATCCCCCACCCCTTCCTCTTCTCTGGAGCCAAACATCTCTCCTCCCTGCTGTAACCCGATTCCACTCTCCCCACCCCAACCGTATGCTTGGGTCCTGGAGCAGCCACACGTCTCCCTCCAGGCGCTGGGGCACGTGCACTGAGCGGCAGGCTTTTCAATGAGCTGTCTGGGATGCCGTGTGTAACCCAGTCCTCCTCCCCTGTCCTCCCCTTCTCCAGAGCCAAACACCTCCTCCCCCTGCTGTAACCCACGTGAGAGCAGCTGACATGAACAGTTCCGGGTTCTGCCTCGGTTCCATCAGGAGCGCTTGCCATTTTGATGCCAGACTATTGGGAGTGCCAGACAATTGGGTGCTGGACTATTGGAGTTTTACTGTAATTACTCCCCAGTGCCTCCTGGGTCTCTAAATTGAGGTAACACATCCACATTAGGGAAGCCTGCCTTGTACTAATTTTGTAGATGTGCTATTTTGAAATAAGATATATCAGAGTATTTCTTCCAGAATAGCTTATTTCAAAAGAAGCATGCAGTATAGACATGCCCAAGGTGATTGACTGAGTCCCAGCAGAGGAAGGGAATTCCTAAACATAGATGGTGGAATACAATCCTGAGTTCCTTTCTTCTCTTCTCAGTTCTCTACCTCCCAAAATCTACTGTGTTTTTGTGAAGGAGGTAGAGAACTGAGAAGAGAAGAAAGGAACTCACAGGTTCTTGGATCCAAATAATGGAAAATTGTAGAAGACAGACAGATGGATTAAAATGTCAGTATTTCAAAGTTTTGCATTGTTCTCTGGACAACACAGTACCACGTGAGCATGCTTTTAACACATTTGGGTTGGTTTATTTGAAATGTTTTGGTAGGGCAGATTCTGGAAAAGCTAGTGAGTTGGTAAAGGTATGTCACGGGCAAGAGCAGGTACAGAAGAGTAATAGGCCTAAATAGATATGATAGGGGACTTGTTTACAATATTGTGTTTGTATGTCTTATTCATAGAATTCTGATCTGTTCAGTTTGGCTATGTCTAGATTAGGAAACTATTTCAAAATAAGTCAATTCAACTTAACTTCCAATTTTGCAAAATTGAAATAGCATGTCCTAGTACAGGGAAGCCTCAAAATTAATCTGAGGCAGGTTCCATTAATGTGGGCACACTACCTCAACTTAGAGCCCCAAGAAGCACCAGGAAGTAATACGTTCAAATTACTCTGGGGAATAATTATTTCAAAATAGCGGCACTGGAATGTCCACACTAATACTATTTCAAAATAACTACCGTATTTTGAAATTAGCGTTATTTCCTGAGAAAAGAAGGAGTAGAGATTTTTAAATAAGTGTCCCCTTATTTTGAAATAATGGACTTGGTAATGTGAACGCTCCACTTATAAATTCAACCTAAGGGGAGTAATGGTAGTTCGGAATAGGAAGCGTAGTCCGAACTACCTACTCTGTGCCGCGTGTAGCTGCGCGGCACGGAGTCCGCACTAGCGGACATTTAAAAATGGCGGTGCCCGGCAATATGCAAATGAAGCCCGGGAAATTCAAATCCCGGGCTTCATTTGCAACTCTGGTTGCCTGCATTACCACCCTACTTCGAACTAGGGTGGTAGTGTAGACATACCCTATGTCATGATTGTACAGTTGCTGTTTCATACCAAGATCAAAATTGGATATATCCTTGGAGCATCTTTCAAGATTCTGACCTTTGCAGGTAAAAGGGATACAAATCTTAGTTACGCAGCTTAGTGTTTTTTGAGAGACATAATATACAATTATACTCTGGTACAATAAGATTTTTCTAGGCAGCTAATGTGTGGAAGTCTGCTTAATAGCTAGAGGAATTTTAGATTTGATACATAACCTTTTACTAACAGCAGAATGTAAAGTGTTCCCTGAACACCTATGCCAGAGAGCACCTATTATTTTAGAAGCAATTTCTTTGGTGTATACTTGCTCCATTTAATTTGCACTGATATCTTGAATCCTGAATTTATATTCACCATGTCAGGAGCCAGGAGAAGGAAGGTTGCAGCAATGTTTGAGGTAGATTGCAAGAGATTTCCTAGTGAGAATCAAACCTGGCTGGTATTTGCTGACAAGGTGGCATATAATTGCTGACTCCCATCACTCTACTACGGTCTCTCTCATGCACATTTTCAAATGCCTTTAGTTTAGACGCCTCTTTGCATTCTTCTTTCTTTTGCCAATAGAAGGCTTGCAGGATTGTGTTTAAGTAGTTGA
The DNA here is from genome assembly GCF_052426305.1 of Pelodiscus sinensis. Classification (NCBI taxonomy): domain Eukaryota; kingdom Metazoa; phylum Chordata; order Testudines; family Trionychidae; genus Pelodiscus; species Pelodiscus sinensis. Next base: position 95,366,377 of record NC_143053.1, read on the forward strand.
GAGCAGCATTTGGCTCAAAGTACTTACAATTCTTATTACTTTCTGTGTTCGTGACATATTTCAAATCATACTTATAACCACAATGCTGTGGTCTCCAAATTTGAAGATTATCTTTTTTGTTACTCTCTGTCTCAAGTTCTCTTTAAAGAGAAAGAATCTAAATACTACCAGTTACTATCTGATTAGCAGGATTTTCTCGATAGTGTGCTTTCAGTTGCATTTCTTCACATTCTCATTCTCTGCTTCAACATCTGTTATTGTAAAGAAAACAACCCCTAAAGTCATGCTAAAATGAGTACAATATGATACATAGATTCCTTTAAAAATAATGATTACTTTGGTGCTTTTGAAAGTGAGGGACTGGATAAAATCAGGCTCAGTACAGAAAGGTTATGTGCAAATTTTATTTTTTCTTCCACAGCACTTATTCTAGCAGTATAGTCCTGTGCTTCACTTGAGTAGACTGCCAAATTCCATCAAGTCCTATCAAGTCAGCAGGTGTCTATCGGGGCTAAGAAGAGAACAATAGCACAGTTTCACTCTATTTCTACCTGATTTTATTTGAATGCAGACAACCTCCCTAGCTCTAATTTTTCCTACATGTATATTAATTTTTAAATATGGTTTATTTTTTTAGAATGAATCATTTGTGACAAATCCTGCCATTCTTTCTTTCTCCATTATATTTTGAAAGGTTTTTTTTTTATAAGAACATTTGAACTACAGTGGGTGGAGGAAAGGGAAACTATTATTTCCCCATATGACTGCAGCTCATCCTACCCCTTGTCTCACCACTTACAAGACTCAAGAATATTTCACTGCTTAGTAAATAGTTAATATATTACATATTTCTTCTGAGTATTTGGACTGAGATAACTGTCTGGCCAATTTGTTTCTTTTCCTACCAGGGGGTATATCACAGTTTGCCTATTGGTTGCATATAATACTGATGATATCAATAATAATGTCATAACTTAACTTTTTACTTTGCCATCTCTTCTGAGTCTATCTGTGGATGAACAGGCTGAGAAATTAATCCCTCCTAGTCCTATGTGGGAGAAAAAATTATAATAGTCAAAAGGGTTGGACAAGACAAGAAAGAAGGGGGAGGTTAGGGGTGATGGGGGGAAAAGTGGAGATGACAAGAGAAGAAGATAGAGGATGATAAATTAAGTTACAATGAGGGAACATGTGTGAGACGCGAGCTAAATAGAAATAGCAGGGTTGTCAATCTGTGTGACTATCACAAGCTTTATAATATTTGATTTTCTTAAAGCTATAGTTTGAGCTGTGTAATTTAAAGAGAATCTCATTATTAAATTAAATAAAACCAAAAAAACCCTCATGTTTATGGAAAAGGATAAACTTGAAAGCATTAACCCTAAAGGCTCAAACCCAGCAAACAAATATAAAGTGACTGCCCCAATTTCTTGATTTTTAAACCAACTTCATCTTTTTTTTTGGTGAGAATAGCATTTTTGAATGCTTTGGATTGGCAGTACTGAAAAAACAAGGAAGTCATTAGGCAGCTTCTGTTATCTGTTGTGGGGATAAAATATCCTAGCTGCATCTCTAGCTGTAAAGGAACTTACATAATTCTTAATCACTCCATTGAAAGACAAAGAAAGGTTGGAAACATTAAAAATATTGGAGGACAATTTGATCAAACTGTTACATTTTCATCTAGAGCAGTGTACTCCAACAGGATGTGAGAACAGCAGTAGGGAAGCTGCAAGGAAAGCAGACTGTGCAACAACTGCACAATGACTCCTGGAAAACAACAGTAGGGGAAATGATAAAAAAATTAAAAGATAAAATGTGATTGAGAGAGAGAAGTAGGAGAAAGCCATATTTTGGTTTTCTGAGTTGCAACAAAACAAAGTAATCATAAAAACAAGGTCTGCTGAAAGAAACAATGGCAATAAACCAGAACAAAACCCATAAAGCTGAATTACCTTCAAAACAGAGAAAATGAAAATAAAATAAGAGACAGATATGACATGATGAGATAGCCAAAACTAAATAATAGAGAAGCAGCAGAGCTAAATAACTGAGAATCAGCACAGAAGTGTCTTTAACAGAACTCACAAATAAATACTTGTAAAATATATATATAGGAAATAGAGAACAGGGTAAGACAGAGGAACTCCTGAGAGGCTTTTTCTTTTGAATTATTATAGATAATGTTCACTGAGTAGAGTTCCTCAGCCTAGACTTTCCATCACTTGTAAAACTGACATCTAGACATATTCCATTCTCTTCATTTATAAATTTTAAATTTTAGCACCCGGTCCCTAAATTTAAATTCCTTATGTGCAAAACTCAATGTATTAGTTTTAGAAGACTAAACATATACTTTTCCCTCCACTTCCCCACAAAGCAGAGTTGCAACAAAGGCTCCTTCCTGCATATGACATAAGAGTTGCAGGAAGTGGGGAAATTACACAGAAATAGATTTGTTCTAATGAAAAGAAATGTCTGACTCTCTTAAAAAAAAAAGAAAAAGGAAGAACCAGATTTGATGATTCAGAACTCAATCTATTATAACTATGTACACAGGTCTACTTATACACATACACACACATATATGTCGGTGGCTGTTTATATCTAATACAACCCGCCCTCCCCCCACACACATCTACAAGACCACCATGTAAAGAAACCACTCTCTGTATCACATACTGTTTAAAAAAACCACTGGTTTAATTGGTGGACCTCACATTTATTGGAGGGAAAATTGCAAAAGAGGTAATTTTCTGTTGGCCACGGGCATTTTTTCAGTTAAAATTTTTTTTTATCAGTTTTACAATATCATCATTAATAGTTATGCTAGGTCATCTGCTCCTAGCTGCTCCCAGATGTTTTGCAACCCATGAGTTGATTTTAGAGCACTGCACTCAAGTTTATTTTTTTAAAAGGGAATTGTATTAAAAATTTTTGTTATTTTTATCAACCAACATCTTTTTGTGCCATTTTCATGAACTGTACATAGAAAATTTACACAAAAATTAATAACCCTTCTGTTTTGGAACTCTCACATCTCACTGGAGACATAGGCTACGTCTACACTGGCCCCTTTTCCGGAAGGGGCATGTAAATTTCACCAGTCGTCGTAGGGAAATCCGTGGGGGATTTAAATATCCCCCGCGGCATTTAAATAAAAATGTCCGCTGCTTTTTTCCGGCTTTTAAAAAAGCCGGAAAAGAGCGTCTACACTGGCCCCGATCCTCCGGAAAAAGTGCCCTTTTCCGGAGGGTCTTATTCCTACTTTGAAGGGCACTTTTTCCGGAGGATCGGGGCCAGTGTAGATGCTCTTTTCCGGCTTTTTTAAAAGCCGGAAAAAAGCGGCGGACATTTTTATTTAAATGCCGCGGGGGATATTTAAATCCCCCGCGGATTTCCCTACGACGACTGGTGAAATTTACATGCCCCTTCCGGAAAAGGGGCCAGTGTAGACGTAGCCACACTGTATGTGTAACAACCACTAGGCAGATTTGAACCTGTGGGCTCTGAAAGCTTAGTGTAGGAGCCTCTACATTTGATCTATAAAGCTGTAGAGCTCCCTTATTCTTATCTCTCACTGTAAGTAGTCTAAGGGTGTGTCTAGACTACAGGGTTTTGTCGACAAAAGTGGACTTTTGTCAACAAAACTATACCTGCATCTACACTGTCGACAACTCAGTGGTAGTAAGTTGACAGAATGCGGCAGTTTTGTCAATGGTGGTAAACCTCATTCTACGAGGAATAACACCTTTTGTCAGAGTTCTGTCGACAAAAGGCACTATTGCATCCACACTGTGCTTTTTCAAAAGAGAGCGTCTAGACCAGGGGTTCCCAACCTTTTTCGGTCCCTGTAACCCCTTGGCTTTTATTAAACCTTCCCGTACCCCCTATTCAATATGAAAGGAAATAAATTCTGGACTCTAGGATCCACAACTTTTTTCACTAACACTATTATTTTTGGAATATTTCAATTGGGATAATCTAGTTATTTACCAAATATTCCCCATACTCCCTTGACAAGCTTCTCGTATCCCCTGAGGGTACGAGTACCCCAGGTTGGGATCCTGTGGTCTAGAGTCTCTGTTGAAAAAGTGGCTTGCTTTGTCGACAGAACTGGATGTAGTCTAGACACTCTTTGTCGACACAGGCTTTGATGATAAAGCCTCTGTCAACAAAAGTCTGTAGTCTAGATGTACCCTAAGTGTCACTACATGAGACAATGACCATGCACTAGGTCACTAATTCTTTGTGAGAGATAAGCATGGAGCGATAGAATTTAGTTTTTTGTAATTTATTATTGATTAATTTCATAGAATCATAGAACACTAGAACTAGAAAGGACCTCAAGAGGTCATCGAGTCCAGTCCCCCGCCCTCATGGCAGGACCCAGTACCATCTAGGCCATCCCTGATAGATGTCTATCTAATCTGCTCTTAAATATCTCAAGAGATGGAGATTCCACAACCTCACTAGGCAACTTATTCCAGTGTTTGACCACCCTGACAGGAAGTTTTTCCTAATGTCCAACCTAAACCTCCCTTGCTGCAGTTTAAGTTCATTGCTTCTTATCCTATCCTCAGAGGTGAAGGAGAACAATTTTTCTCCCTCCTCCTTGTGACACCCTGTGACATAGTGTGTGTACCTTGCTGGTTGCTAGGTTTGGGTTGTGAGTGACCTCCACTGTCTGCTGTCTGCAGCACGGCCCTACAGGGCAGGGGATGAGTCATTATGCAAGGGGGCTCCGGACCTGTCTGACCAGTTATCTCCCAGGGAGCGGAACAATGGGAAGAAGAGGAGTGGAGCCCTGGCTGGGGGCAGGGCTGGAAGTGAGTTAGTTAGGTTTCTGGCTGGTATCATGGAGGAAGCAGCCTAGGCAATGGGCTGGGATTTAGGGGCCCAGACTCCCCCATCTCAAGGGGGGCTGAGGCATCCTAGGCCTGCCCTGTAACCAGATTACATCTGTGCTGTATCCTGGAAAAGCAACAAACTCCCTCTATTCTACTGGCTGGTGGAGTCTGTCCGTTCCATTACGGGGGTGCAGGAGACGGGAAAACCCCAATGCGCCGTCACACACCCTTTTAGCTATCTGAAAACCTCTATCATGTCCCTTTCAGTCTACTTTCATAGGTCATGTTCTCTAGACTTTTAATCATTCTTGTTGCTCTTCTCTGGACCGTCTCCAATTTCTCCACATCTTTCTTGAAATGTGGTGCCTAGAACTGGACACAATACTCCAACTGAGGCCTAATCAGTGCAGAATAGAGCAGAAGAATGACTTCTCATATCTTGCTCACAACAGACTGGTTAATGCATCCCAGAATCATTTTTGCTTTTTTTTTTTTGGAACTGTGTCACACTGTTGACTCATATTTAGCTTGTAGTCCACTTGTATTACAATAGCACCTAGGAGCATGGGTAAAGAAGCCATTTTGTTAGGTGCTGTACAAACAGAATAAAAAGATGTCCCTGCTCTTATGTAGAGGCTTTTCTATGTTGCTTATCACCACTGTATGATTGAGAATGTCACAAACAAACGTATTTATTCTCATATTGGGAAAGCATTATCCCTGTGTTGCTGGTGTCTCAAAGTTTGAGTGCCCATATTGAGACACCTTATAGAGGTCTTATTTTCAAGCTGGATGTTCAGGACTTTCAGAGTGGAGGCTGTTGCAACCCCTTTCATGTCTTGGCTTTTGAAAGCTAGTGTAAGTGCCTTCACATTCTGATTGTACGGTTCCTTATGTTGAAAACATCTTTGGCAGCAAGCCTTGCATCTGTGACCAGGATGAACTTCAGGGGTGCCCTTAAACTGACTAGTTAAGAACATGTTTGGAAAGCTGTGTAGGAATCTTGGTGCATGCAGCAAGAAGGTACTTTAGATGTATTATATTGGGAAGACTAATGGTGTTATGTTGAGACAAGTATTCAATTAATCAAAACTGTAGCAAAAAATGCTGCAGATAAGTGTTAATTTGCTTCAGCAAAAATTTTGTCTGCCTAACACCTAATGTTTGCATAATTTTCTATTTTCCTCCATCGCACTCCACTGTAGTGGAAATCTGAAGTGGAAAAGATACCTTCATCTAGCCAATATGCCTTTTTTAGTGTAAATCAGAGTGTGGCACGCATAAGACAATCTATTACCTTAGGGGCAAACTAGTTCTACTACCCATCAATTTAAATATAGCCCCTAGATTATATCTTTTGCTGTTAAATATTTAAATTTTTATGCTTTTTGGAATACAATGGATAATTTAATATAGTCCCAGTTAATATATTTGAATGGTGCTCACTGACATTAGAAGCAATGAGATGAATTTGTGAATGCTAACACTTGTTGAAATCATTTTTCCATCCTGATAGAAAATTTTCAGTAAGACTAGGTGGACTGGGGCCTGTCTGCATGGAATTGTAGAGATGTGAATCTCAATGTATTTCAGGTCATTACAATACAACTCATCAGCACAACGCCAGTGTAGACTATTAAAATTATTAGATGTACAAATGTCTGGATCCATTTTTCCTCCAAATAGCATGCAGTTAGTAAGAGGATAGTCTTGAAGTGAGCATTAAAGCTCAGATAGTGAGGGACTGAGTTGACAAAATGTTACACTGACATTTTTGAGGCATGGTAATTTAAAACAACTTTAAAGTCTGTTTATACTAGCAGAGAGGTTCAAAGAGGCCTTAGAGAAAATGAAACCTCATCCTCTATCAAAAGGTAATAGATAATCCTATGCTTCTTACAGAGGACAGATTATAGATCCTGTATATAAACTTTACCAATACATCAATCACACACTATTTTATCAGCATTTGTCTTCAGCATTCTCTCTATACTACAAGTTCAGGACAATGGGACAATGAAAATACACCAAGCCAGATGCAATAACTAGAATATTTCATTCTATTTGTTCATTGATTCCTGATCAGTTTTACCATACACAAGGTGCACAGAAGTGTCTTTGTGCTAATCAATACCAGTTTGACACAGCAGCACTTCCATACTATTTATTTATAAAAGTAACCTCCTGTGATCTACTCTGTGTGTATTAATGTTACATTTTGAGGAATATTTATGCAGAAACATATATCTTCCTAAATCATCATTGGTTTTATGAATATTTATTATATTTTCAAAAATCTATAAATTGTAAGTCAAAAATAAAATTGGTCTATGTAAAACTGAGGAATCAGTTCAAGAATCAATAATATTCCACACCTACAAAGCCCAAATATTCAAATCTACCTTTGAAGACCTTTTCTTATCTTCCATGCCAAAGAAGTTAGATGGAATAATGGTGTGTACCATTTGGGCGAAGGATCCATGCTATGGTTCACTGAAAAAGTGATACTTTCTATATATTAATTTCAAGAAAGGCATAAAGATGAGATCTCTATTAAGTAGTTTCAGTTATATGGTTTGAGAGAGAACTATAGATCCCCAACTTTCCATGTTCACTATACTTAACGAAACATTACAGTAGACAATTTGCCACTGCAGCTAGGTATCTAGAGATGCAAGCACTTGGGTATGAATTTGCAATGGAAGTATGGGAACATATTTGCAGGAATGAAGGAGGCTGTTCTTTTGAAAATGTACCCCTAAACCCCCAAATTCAATTCACCCAAAAGCAAGAAATAATGTTGAAATTATTCTAACAACAGGACATTAAAGAGTTCTATTTCAATAGCTCAAGATTCAGGCTGGGTCAGATAAGAAAAAAAAATCAAATATTTAGTCATATTTTCTTAAGCTCTAGGATTAAGAGAGGATGAGAACCACATATGGAATTGGTCTCCTACAAGATTTCATAGATGAAAGCCAGAAGAGATCATTTTTATTTAGTCTGTTCTGTATAAGATACTCCATGGAATTTTGCCAGGTGATTCTTTCTTCAAATCCAATAACTTGTGGTTGAAAAGAATATAATTTTAAAAAGACATCCACATTTCCATACCTTCTGGTAATTTTGCAAGAACAAAACATCTCTGATTCTTTTGTGCATTTGACCTTGGCAAAAGCAGAATGCACAGAGTAACACAATCAAAGAGAGTATAAACTGAATTTAACTGAGTTTCAGTTCAGGTTTGGATTGCTTTTGATCAAAAAGCTGAAGGTTCAGGAGTCAGTTCTAATTTTATTAAAAAATACTCTTCCATAATGTAAAATGCACTGAATGTAATTAAGTAATAAAACGTTTGCTAAGTTATGATAGCCAAACTAGTAGTTGAGCAGCTAATCCTAGTTTGTTTTCTAGACCAAACTGCATCGCTGCATTTCTTCCACACAGAAAATGCCTGTTTTTAATGGCAAATATTACATATCAGACTATTTAGTTCTATTCAGTTCACACAGGAAATAGAAGAAATGTATAATGTACTAAGAGCCTGATCCCAATAAAATGAAGTCAGTGGGAGACTTTCCATTGATTTCTGTGGGCTTTGTATCAGGTTCTAAATTCTTAATGATTGCAATGGTGATATTCACATGTAAGCCTTTGCCTCCTTCCATCCTTCAGCCACAGGTTTTGCTGGCCTCCTGGTGTCTCATCACTCACCAGCTATTGGAATCTGCAGCTGCCCCCGGCTGTACCCCAGCCTGGGGCAGGGAGAGTTGCCAACAGGAGGAGTGGGAATCCACAGGAGTGTGGGGGAAAAATATTGCAAGACCATACAGAAAAAAGTTAAGATCCAGGAAGCCAATCAAACCCATGGAGCCAGAATGAACCCAGGGGACATTCTTGAGGTGTGGGAAAGGCAGGTGCATAAGCCGTGGATGCGACAGTATCTCTGTTCCCCTACTTCCTATGCCTATGCAAATCCATTAGTCGTGGAAACCAAGGTCAAGAATCTCTTGAAAGGCTGGGTGACTTTTGAGAAAAACTTCATTGAGATTGGAGGTTACAATCAAAGTCAAGAGAGCTTCATGCAGTTTTGTGGCAATCATTTTGCCCTGTTTAAGTGCTTTCTCTAGGACATCACTATGTGTTTGGTAAAAAAGATATGTTTATATGTTTGTTTAGGTTTTCTATTTTAAAGAATCATTCCTGAAAAGCTCCATGGTTTTTAAAATATGTATATGAATCATGACCCTTAGCATCTTCGAGTATATTTTTTAAAATGTTCTACAGATTTGCTGACTTTTCTATTGCATACAGTCTTCTACCATGGTGTGCCATGTGCATCTCTATTGTGGCATTCTCAATAATACAGCATCTTAACATTCAATGGGAGGAGTATTTACTTTTTACTTTGGTAGTTGATGCCTATTCAAAGTGAGATGAAAAGAGTAGCAGAGCCTAAACATACCTCTTAGCAAGGTAGCTTTCTCAGTTCAGCATGCATGTTATGGTGTTACTTTTCTGATCGAAGATATTTAAAAAAACATAAAAGGCACAGGCGTTTTAACCACGTATAAACAACGAGTTAATATTGTTAGATCAAAAGTTATACTTAAGTTAAAATAATCTTTCACGCACTTCTCAATTACTTACAAGAATTAAAAATATCTAGCAAAACAAAAAGGAGAACACAGCAAATTCAGAATTAGAGATAGATTTTAAAGTCTGACTTCTTCCACAAAAACATCTTTGTCTCCAAGACTTCTCTGAAAGGTATTTTTAAATCTAAGGCAGTTTAGGCTTTACTTCATCCTAGACCAATACATTTTTAGCTAGCAAAATCCATTAACAACAATAACCCTCTAAATACCATGGGTTGGCATTCAACATCAGCCTGCTGTCATACAAATGAGACTATGCTATACATCATATGCTACAGCAAAGAGGCACAGTGAGTAAAAAACATGCACCATCCCTTCCCATGAACATTAATAATATATGAAGGAGAGTGCTTAGCCAGATATTCAATGGGAATGGCAGTCATGGTCTCGCACTGCTTTAACAGACTAATGTATCAGAGTGACAGCTGCTACCTTTTCCTCAGAGCATATGCTTTATTCACATTGTAACTATGTGACAAGGGTAGGAGTCCACAGTTCTCTAGGTAACCACAAAGAGTGCGTGGGTGCACGCTCACATCCACTTCCACATGTACACACACACACACCTTTCTCGGAAACTATTTAATTTTAATGGGAAAATTTATTTTGTGATACAAAGCGGACATTGTTTTTAGAATTTTAATCTTAAGAAATGCCTGTGAATTCTTTCCTATACTAATGTAGAACAGATGCATACAAGTTATAATGAATGTAATAAGAATCAGTGATGGTGATTTTTTTTTTTTTGCATTAAAAATCAGCAAGTTTTTAAAAGCTTAACTTGTCAGAAAAATCAAAGAAATAGAATAAGGCTTTGCTGTCTAGGCTTCTAATAACCACAGCAATTATTAGGAATAAAGTTTTCTAGGGCTATCAAATGCTTGTAGGCTTGCCATTGTATAAATTTAGATAATGTCATTGCTTTCCTCAGGATCCAGACATTGAGACAGAAATGGCAACAATCCTTGCATTTTCCAAGTGTTCTGTGGAGCTTTAAGTGAAGACTTCCATTCTCTTCAATGAGAGTTGCAGGTTAAAACATTACATAGTACAGTGTAAACAATGAAACAGCATTGCTGCAGAGAGGCCCACTAAATCATACCTGAGATAGCTCTTAATAGATGGGGAGAGTCTCTGCATTTTAGTATAATGCCATTTTGACACAATGTTGAAAATATGAGATGCATACGTAAATTCAAGCTAAATAATATTATCCTTTTCTCAGTGGTCACTTATGCAAAGAATGGCACCACAGTATATTTAGTTTGTAGAGCTAATTGTATTCTGGGTGGGTTTAAATCACCAGGCCTGAATAAAATATAAATAAGGCCCTGTGTATTGTGCAATCACAGCATTTGTTGCTGAATGCATTCTTCATTGCAGAGCTTGTGCTCTGGAATCTAAACTTTCATTTGCAAAGTTAAACTCAGATATGTGTCACGTGCACCTGAGTCTGCAAAGAGTCTGAAATAGTGGCTTGGAGAGGTGTGAAATTCCATAGTCATGTCACTGGAGGTGCCATGGACTCTAGGGCTATGTCTATACTTGCACTCAACTGTCAAAACTTTTGTTGTTTATAGGCACTTACCCCCCCCTCCCTCCCATGAATGACAAAATCATTGCCATAGCAAGTCAAGGGTATGAAAGCTGCTTTGTCAGCAGAATGCTCTGCTGCCAACAAAGCAAACCCCCCCTAGGGTGGAAGTATTTTGTTGACAAAAGTGTCAAAAACAGCATTCACACATGCTGACCTTTAGTGACAGAGTTGCCTCCACACAGCCTTTCCCCTAAAAGCTGTGTAGTGTAGACATTCCCATAATTTTGCTGCTGAAGAATTTGGCAGTTTTCTGTTATCAGGGAATGCAATTCTTTTGCCACTGAATTCATTATTGTGCTTCTGCCAGGTATCCAAGCATTTTTGTTGTTCTCTCTCCCTGCCCTGCTGGGATCTGCCTTCAGCAACCTCTGCATCTTTTCCCCCCCTAAAAAGGGACTTTATTAGAAAAGAGACGTGCTCCCTTCACTGTTGTATAAAATCAGGCAGGAGGGAGGCCAGGGAACCAAAGTTAGGGTACAGTTGGCAGCTACAAAATAGGAGGTGCCAGAAGCATAGGCTGGTTGTCTAGGCTGCCTAGAGAATAGAACAGCAGAAGAGCCTTGAGGAAGATGATGAAGCTCCTCCATTTCCTGACATTCACAGGATGGGGGAAGGGCAGTCTGAATTGCCTTGCCCAAGCAACATCATGACTGGCGGAAGCCCTTAGAGCTGAGCTTTCTGGAAGACATATGGAAAAAACATTATTAAAATTGTTGAAAGTAATCTTTGGTGAAATGTCCATCCATAAGTATTTTCAGCTCTAAGCTATCACTGTGGGAATGTGTTCAGATGTAGAAGAGATGATAATGAGAGGTATGTCCCTGAGACATAAAAAATAAAGATTGCCACAGAATTTAGCAATCCTTGCCACAGAATTTGGTCTCATTGGGCCATGAATAGAATATACATTTGTGAATTATGTCAAGCTGAGATGTTTGGTACAGGAGTTTACCTCAATGGGATAAAAAAATTGGTGTCCATTCCATATTTTTCTTTTAACCAAGGATGCTCTGATGCCAGTCAACATTATTTCTAATGGATATAATTACCACAAACTTAAATTTGTATTGCTTAAAACTCTCCTGTTCCTGCTCCCTTGAGATTTAAGCTCCACTTTTATTGATCACAAAAGAAAAAGCGTTGTTCATAAAACCATCTCAATTTCTCTAATTCATGTTTCAGACAACAGTCTCTTCTTTTCCAGGAGTAGTCTTCTTAATGCCTGTATATTTTTTTCATTCTACAGTCTCTTGATCTCCTTTGGTCAACTCTAGATATTGGATTATCATCTTTTTTTCCTGAACGCTTTTTGCCCATTGACAATAACTGTATCCCACATCTAATTCCTCAGATGGTTGCCTGTCCATTCCATTATCACACTTTGTTATATTCTGTGTTCTCTGATCTCAAGCTAGATCTCCTTCATTCTTGTAATTCTCTTTCCCCTCCACCATTTCTTCTGGCTTTGCTTTTTGTCTAGTCTTTCTTCATGGTCTCTTTCCTGCATTACAAATTTTCCTCCATTTCCTTCACTTGAGCATCCATATCCTGGTGTACCTCATAGTGATGGCCTGAAAAAAACCTTCTGTTTTAATACTTCTTTTTATAAGAAACCACACCACTTATAATTTGTAAACATATAAATCACCAGTTGCCTTATGCTCTGTCACACTGTCTTCAGCAGCAAGCTAAGTGTTTCTAAAAAGCTGATTTTTCAGATTCTGCCCTGTTAATATCTTGGGAGCCAGCCCTTCTACATCACTTGATAGTGACAGCTGTGTTGTATGTCTTGCTGATCTGGCAATGAGATACAAATGAAGGTGTGATAATGCCTTAGCAACATGAACGTTACAAAATATATAGAAATCTGGTCCTAGAATAACCCACTACTCCAACTAGTCCCTAAGCAGATAGGAACATATTTCTGCAATAATGATCCAAAATAGCATTCCCACAGCTTCAGTGAGCTTTTGGCTTATTACATAGAACTTTTGTTGTGGCTTTATCCTTGCACATTACTTTACAAACACAAATGAAAACCAAACCAAAGCAGGAGTTACTGTGCCCAGTTATAAAATGTACACTGCTATTCCCACCCCTGTAGTGTAAACATGGAAGATGTGTTTATATATTTAATTTCCGTTTTTATCAAACAAAGGCAATGCAAGTTTGAAATTCATTAGAGAAGCCATCAGTGCGCTAAGAACATTACAAGAGACATCAAGCACTAGAAATAAAGACACTACTTTGAAATGAAAGTGCAGAGTGCATCAGTTCTAATTGCTCTATTCATCACAAACAAGGCCTCTGTGGTTGGCTCTTGTTTAATTCCACGGTGTTGTAGTTGCCAGGTGAATCATAGGACAGCTGTTTTATGAAGAAATATCAGATATCGCTGAAGGGGCTTGCAAGTAAGTACTGCAGATAGAATAATGATGCACGGACCATTTACAGTGCGCGAACAATTTCAACAAGGTCAAAGAGAAGAGTCCTGTTTCCCTTAAAGGGCAGGTTCTTAGAATGTTTGTGCCACTGGTTCAGTTCATTAGCACACCTCCTGTGGAAGATATACACAAACAATTAATTTTGACTTTGAGCAACAAAAGTATAACACTAATAGCCTATAAAGGAGAACTGTGTGGTATACATATATGCTCACCATGGCAACACAGCAATGAACTCATTCTACAGAGCAGCCAGAGCTCCTAGAGCTGCTGCTATCACTCCAGAGAAACCTGCTGTCTCGACTTTCTGTGCTGTTGGACTTGCATCTGAAGGTCAGACCAGTTTTGAGGGTCACATTCAAAATTCTCTCCTCTTAAGAAAAAGTCAAATTAATTGCCACCCATGGGAGGAGGTAAAACAAACTTCTGCATATTACAGGCTCCTATTGGGATCTGGAGTTCTGTGGTCCAGCTATACTGGAAGGAGGACAGGAAACAATGGATAAGGTTCAATTAGGCTGAAACTTTATTATTAACTATTTGCCTGTTCCTAGCTGCTATTTGCCTGTTCCTAGCTGCTAAACGTGAACCGTGCAGGTAACTCCATGGTCGTTTCAATAACTATCTGGATGCTTCTAACAGGCCCACTACTTTCCTATCCTGGTCCCCAGCCAACATTCTGCTGAAAGCTTACCCCTCCCCTCAATCTAATGAGGATCAAGATAGGCTATACAAAACAGGGGCTGGTACCCAGCCACACTAGTCATAGGGACCCCAACCCTCCTATTCTGCTCCTTTAACAAACTGTTCCTTTAAACCTTTACCAAATCATTTACCTGATCCATTCCTGAAGATGTACCTGCACTGACATCTGCCCCATGCATATATCATAGCCTGATTCTTGTTCCCTGGTCACTCCAGCTAAGCTCTCTGTCCCCTTAAATCCACTTGGAGAAGGCATAACACTCCCCCACCATATACACACTCTCTTGGGCATTCTGGAAGTGAGGGAAAAATTTCTGTCCAGCCCTCCTCCCCCAACAAAGGTTGGTTAGTGCAGTGCCCACTGTTTCACCACTTCTGAGGGTGAGTGCTGCTTTTTCTGGTCCACTGAATAGGGGGTTTCTCCTATTGCACTTGGCCTTTATCCATTCTCTTTTCTTCCAGTCCTAGGAGATGAGTCTGCAGTGGTGGACTAGCCATTGGGCCAGCTAGGAGGCCCGGGAAAATGGGTGTCCCTTTGCTCTAACCTGCTCTGCTGGGGCGCAGGAAATCCTCATGCCACAAACCTGCTCCACCACTAGAGCTCCAGGAGGGTGGAGCAAGGCAAGTACCTGCACCCCAACCCACTGGTAGGAGAGGCAGGGGACTGCAGACAGAAGGACAGGGAGGTACCCCCACTTGCTCTGGCACAGAGTCCCATGAAAACTTAATCTGCCACATCAGTATCTCTGCACTGACCCATTCTATTTCTTCAGCAGTGTCCATGCCTCTTTGCCATCTCCTTAAAGTAGTGTTCCCCTTCCCGAGCAAGTCAGACAATGCTGCCCTTGACACTTAAGGTCAATAGGAGAAATACTAAAAGAATAGAGGGTAAGATTCAGCAGCTGGGAAGGTGTCAAATAAAGAATTTCAGTGAGTATCTTGAAATTTTAAAGCCCTCTTGGTCATAACCTGCCTTCAGTCCTCAGAAGCAATAAAATTGGTATGGAGGATAGACTATAAAGTTTAATAAGCTGAGGAGAAGATATTTAACAGGCATAACAAAAAAGTTAGGTATTCATTAGCAAACTGTACAAGTATGCGATTACATCGCCATCACCAAAGGGAAAATGAAATGTATACAACACAAAATGGAACCGATGTTGCATAACAAGGAGAGAAACAATAAAGACTTTTAGCTTATTGTATATGACTGGTGAGTAAGGAGTCTCTAGCTCTCAAAGAAAATTTGACAGGAATATTTTCATAACATACATGCAACAAAGGTTGTGCTATAAAATGGAGACATTGTCAAACAGGGATACATATAAAATAATCATATTCCTCCAGGAGCTGCATTACATCTTGGCTGTGTCTAGACTGGCAAGTTTTTCCACAAAGTCAGCTGCTTTTGCGGAAAAACTTGCCAGCTGTCTACACTGGCCGCTTGAATTTCTGCAAGAACACTGACTTCCTACTGTAAGAAATCAGTGCTTCTTGCAGAAATACTATGCTGCTCCCGTTCAGGCAAAAGCCCTCTTGTGCAAATCATTTGCGCAAGAGGGCCAGCGTAGACAGCACAGTACTATTTTGTGCAAAAAAGCCCAGATGGCTAAAATGGCAATCGGGGCTTTTTTGCGCAAAAGCGCGTCTAGATTGGCACGGACGCTTTTCTGCAAAAAGTGCTTTTTTAACAGAAAAAACTTTTCCGTTAAAAGTATTTGCGGAAAATCATGCCACTCTAGACGTAGCCCTTGTGTAGAAGATGGATCTCATCAGTAAAGGTCTATACATAGAAGGTCAAGTTTTCTAGTCAGCTTGTTGTATATATTAATCATATGAACTGAGTAACCCAAAGCCAGAGGCCAATTTAATGGATTTTATAGGACATTAGAACATTTTGAAATGCATGTTTATTTCCCTGTAGAGACATCTTTATTTTCCATGTGTCTCCTCTTGGGAAGTCACAAATACCCACATGTAAGTACTGTGTCCATGGTCATTCAATGTTTTTATGGTCTTCTTTTAGAAATCTTCCCATTCTCTTGCTGAGCATTGAAGCACCTGCTAGGAAAGGCAAATAAAGGAAACTGAAGTTTTCACTCGCATCTGGATTTATAGTTACAAAGGCCAATGTCTTACCAATAGAGTGGGAAATGAGAAACTTATCAGGCTAGGCATCAACGCCAGAATGTTTGACATGAGATTCACTATCTTCCATCACACACTTTATTTTCGTCTTTTGTTACTTACATTGTGTATTGTGTTGCTTCTTTGGCAATTGTGCCTATGAAGAGAGGAGATGACAGAAAAAAACTTGATGAACAATTAATAAACACATCTTACAGCTTGCTGTATATATAGAAACATTATATGGTGGAATTTATTACTTATCCTTATATCCATTTTCACCACTTTATAAATTTCTGAAAATAACTTTTTCTTCTGTATTTTTTTCTTGAATTCTGTGAAAATGTCTCAGTGAAATGTTTGCTGTACAATAAACCTAGTTCCATAAAGTTTACAGTTACAGAAACATGTTCCCTTCACAAATGGTGGACTATCTTGCTTTTGCATATTCTTCTGCTTTGTTGTTTGAAACACCTTTTCATGACCCTAGCCTAAGTGGACTACAGCAAAAAAAAGTTAGTGGAGTATTCACATGAAGGTGTAGCACATATGTATAAAGAGGGAATAAATAGTAAATAGTGAATTGAGATTCCTATTATTCTCAAATGATCCAGCAAAAAACACAGGCAATTTATCTTTAATCCAAAAGGTGAACCATGACTATTTCAACTAGTTCTCTCGAGCTAGCTGATTGCACAGTGATAGATCTAAGATAACTGTCCTGTATAGAATGTCACTAGCTTCATTATTCACACTCAATGTACCATGCACAGATAGCTGTTCTGTCTAGTCTCCTGCTTGCTAATCTGTTCTTCAGAATGACAATCAAACCATAATCCTACCTTCCACAGTGTTCCTCTAGCTGTGGATGTGTTTCTGCAAGTTTTTGTGAACATTCTTACATCTTCCCCCCCCCCCCCCTTCGTGGCTATTTCTATCTGCATGTTGCTTCCTTCCTGAAGGTCTAGGGGAGAGATGTTATTTGCAAGCATTAGAGCTGGGCTAAGCCAACCTCCGAGTCAGAAAGTCACTAATCAGGGTGTTTGGACATAGACTGATTTGAACTTTAGGACTTGGGAACATCTCAGGTTAGGATAGTGTTTTTCTTTCACTTCTCTAAAAATCATGTCACTTATTATTCAGATTGTTTATGTCACCTTAAGCATGTCTCCTTACATGAATACCTAAAAGGAACATTTTATTTCTTAATGTGCTACGAGGCTCTTAGCTACTCTGCTTGCAAACTTCTGTGAAACATGGATTCTAAGTATCACATAAAAGCAAACACTGAGATTTAGAATGGTTTCCATATGATCATAAGATTGTTTTTCTGTTCTAATTATACAATCTTGCAAGTTTTCCTGAACTGTGGTACTTATTAATTACTGCTATCAAATCTACATACGCTAGCACAAAGTTTGAAGACAAAGCAATACTCAGAAACTCCAGAATGCTAACAATTTAATTGAATACTCCCATATTGGCAAAGTCTCCATGTCTCATAGTTGTGTAGTCTGTTCCTTACCCTGTCCATTTTCCTCTTTATATCTGGTGTACACAATATGCAAGAGTACAACAGAACTGACACACAAAAGAGTTTTTCTAACTTCTGTCAAGCATCACATGCACTGTGTGGAAAAAGAGCAACCTCATTTTTGCATGAAACCCTCACTTCTGCCCCAAATCTTTTGATGGTAATGCATGGAATGATTTTTATGAGTGATAATCTGTAAATGCGCAATAGGCCAACACACTGTCCCTAGGCCCTATAGCACAGGATCTTTTAGCTTAGCTTACTACAGTGGCCAAACATTTTGGAGCTCAGCAAACTTCCCCTCCCCTCTAAACAGAAGCTAATGAAGCACTCCAAATTGCTTTCTTTAGTCTTTTCTAAATGACTTTAACCAAAAGAAAGCAGCTTTGTTCAGCCAAAGTTTGTGGTGAGACAGAACAAGGCCTTGCTTAGCTAATATTCTTTCTTCAGTCTCTATCTTAACACAGCTAAACAGAAGATGCGCCTTACTCTTATATAGTATGCTGAGAGTAATTAGTGAATTAATCACAGCTGGTCCAGACCAAACAAACCCTTTATTTAGAACATGCAGCTGGGAGTCTTTCTCTACTCAGGAAGAGAATGTTAATTCTTTTCCTGCTGCTGGGGAATAAAATACACTCTCACAGATTGAGCCTACATGGCCATATTAGTAATTTTTTTAAAAAAATTATTGTTATCTGATATGAGGTGTCAGATGGGAAATGCAGTGGTTTTCTTTCAAGCATCTAAGTCAGCTCACAGCAATTTACCTTCTCCCAGCTAACCATTAGCTACCCAGACTCTCTTCTCTTGAATACTCTGTTCTTGTATCACATTCAGGATTTCCATTAATATTGCTGGGCATTTTGCCCATAGGATGAATGCAGACTATTTTTATCTTGAAAGATATTGGTGACTGCTTGAATCATAAATATCTTTGAGACTGGGTGAGAAGAACAAGCCCTTCAATCAAAGAAAAAAGAGGTTTGTGAATCCACCCAGGGGCTTGGACTGTGTGAGTGGAAAGGTTTTACTTAGTACTCTGTTGAGTGGTGATGGTGCACACACAAACTGAGAACAGATAGAGGTAGAGGTAAAAAAGCAAATCAACAAGTCACCCTGGATGAAGAGAGAGCATTTATCTGTTGGCTAAACTGGTTGGTGGATTATAAGCTAAGAAACTTCTCCTGTTCTGTTAGTTCTTTCTGCTATAGGATAAGTAAAACTTTGTACATTATAAATGAGCAGGATTGCAACAAAATCTGACTCCATGGCCCCCAAACTCACTGCTGCTTAGGTCAAAAAGGGGCTACAATATGCATTATCAGCAAAGCATTAATACCTTACTGAGGGTGAATATAATAAAAATGCTTACATTCAGAGGATAGATATTTTAACTCTAGATAAGAGAGTCAAACCATGGATGAGAGAGGAGAACTTTGTCTTGTTTTTTACAAAACTCATTCAGATAAGTTTTATACCATGAATGCGGGACACTGGTTAAGAGAGAAGACCTGTTTCATATTGAAAACCTGCAGGATGGGAAAATGGGTTAAGAGAAGTGATTTGTTCCTTTGACTATGTTGGCACGCTATCAGAGGGAAATCTCTTCTGGCACTCAGCTTTGGGAAACTGTGAGGCTGTGAAACGACTATGGAGGAAAGAGGGGTCTCAGTCCAGAGGTGAGAGGGAAGGAGAGGAAAACAGGAGCAGATGGAGAGAGGAGACTGCTGGTAGAGAAGAGAAGAATTCATTAACAAGTTTCCTTGCCTTGTCTTGACTTTCCCTTATTTCAGAATTCTAAAGATTAATGTCCTTAATGACTAAAGAGTTAATACACTTCATGTCTGGAGAATACTGTATAGTCACAAATAAAAAAATTGGTTTCTCCATCTCCTCACCCCACTCCTCTAAATGATTTTGGGCACAGGTAAAGCCTCTCAATAAAACAACATACAGTTCAACCAATTTTGCGTTACCTTTGCAAACTGGTTGATAGGTTTTGCTGAATAATGTTATATTATGGCATCTTAGCCTCTTTCGAGGATAACAATGGCCTAAATAAGGCTTTGCTTGCATTTACAGTCCTGTAAACATCACTGTTGGATTAAGAAGATCATGTAACTAAGAATGTTTTATTCCAGCAGCCATGAGTTGCATCAGCATGGTAGCGCACAGTATTGCACAGAGAACAGTGTGACAGAAATGAAGGGACTATATATCTGAACAGGAAAAGTCTGAGGCTGATCCCCAAAATAACCATTCAAGGGAAATCGATTACTGATCATTTCACTTGGGCGGAGGAAACAGAGAATGTGAGGAAGATTCTTTTAATAAAAGGAAAATTAAACTTGTGGGATTCCTGAGTGTTGTTTTTTTCTCCAAGTCTAGTAAACGGTATTCTGCAATAGAATGCCTTAAATACGTGACCTATCTCAATAATAATTTGTTATTCAGCCACCAAGTTGTTACATTTCTGAAGTTTAAAAACCAACAGGACCTACCTATGCACATGTTTAATCAAATTAACCAGCCAGCACTCATGTTTAGCCAGTAGGTGGTTGGTAGGCAAGAAGACAAAACAAATCCCATTCATGTGTTGCATAGTTTATCTTATTTCAGGACAGAGGGTTTGCATGTATGCACCAAGTTATTACAATCTTCACAGTCAAATGATGTGATTATTATTGATGACAATTTACTTCTTTATAAAAACAAATAATATTTCAGTCTCTGTTGCAATAGTTTATTTTGGGTAATGCTATATTTGGTTAACCTAATGAAAGGTGTTAAAAGAAGAACAAAATTATTTCCTTGTGAGTAGAGTTGCTAAAAATAAACTTCATTTACAGGGTTTAAAATAAGATTAAAACTCAACCATTATGAAGTATGTGTTCCATTTATAGACTAATTGCAAAAATAGTAAAAAGAATTGGGTTGTGTCCATTTTTTTTTACTCCTTTGAGGCACAGAGAAGGTGTGGCTTTTGTTTATTTGCTTATTTGTTTTCCTACTTTTTTTTAACCTCAGAAGTATCGGTAGTGTCAACTCTGGCCTTCCATGATTTTGCTAGAGATATTCTGTGAGGTCAAAAGGATATTTATAGAGAACTCGTAGCACCTTCGTTGAGTTGCTGAGGATGCTCAATATTTTTTTTACAATCTTCCTTTACTCAAAATATTATTGAATTTAACTAGGTGGTATCACAAACACAAGCCAAAGGCATTTCAATAGCTGATTAAAATTTTTCCCCTTCTGAATAGTTGAATTTAATTCTTCTAGTAAAGTTATTCTAATGATTTCCCATGTCTCTTAATAACTCAAGCGGAGCAGAGAGAAGCCAGAGCATAGCTGTATTCAGCCCTCTCTCTTTCCTTCCCGTTCCTATTCGAAGTAGGAATAAGAGATCCTCCGTAATAGGGCTTTATTCCGGAGGATCGGGCCAGTCTAGACGCTCTTTTCCGGCTTTTCTACAAGCTGGAAAAAAGCGGCAGACATCTTTATTTAAATCCCACGGGGGATATTTAAATCCCCCACGGATTTCCCTATTACGAAGTTTAAAATTAGCATGCCCCTTTCGGAAAAGGGGCCAGTGTAGACGCAGCCGGGGTGTTTCCTAAGTCTTTCTTCCCCAACAAAAGATAGATTCCTTAGCAAAGCAGAGAATCAACTTCATTCTCTAGGATTGTCAATCATTAAATCTCACTGAAAAAGAAAAGGAAGGAGTGGAAGTATTTTACAGTAAGCATGTAAAGTTTCTCTTCCTTTCACTTAATTTCATTCATTTTTATTTATTTTCTCCTTTGTTGATATTTTCTTTGCCTTCAGGATATTGTCATTGCAACCATTGTTCTTTGATGGTAGATGAATCAGTTCAAGTGCTCCATCATATTAATGGCTCCTTCCTAACTCTTGGGTAGATGCTGACAGCCGGACTACAAAGTGCAACATTACCAAATTAACCGCTGGGAAAAAGATTTCAAGCTTCTGCACCATTGCCACAAGAGTCCACAAATGGGGCTCATATAAGTCACTCTCAATCATATGTAAAGCAGGGTAGTCCATGGGTAGATCATGGACTACACTGGACTTCCAGATGCCTTTGAATGGACCCAAAAATCTTTTTATTTACTTATTATCACTATTGTTTTTGTATTATTTTCTCTGATCTCTGACTATGTCTTGACCAAGAAATTTGGGCTTTGGCAAAAATAGTTGATTACCCCTGAAGTGTTGCATGCACCCCCAGTCTCAAAATATCTTCAGTGCTCTTGGAAAGGAAAGTCTTTTTTGTGGGAAAAAGTACTGGTCTACACTGCCCTGCAGTTTTGACTATGGTGTGCACTGCTATTCATACACCCAACGTTCTGCAATGTATCTCCCTTGTGCAGGTGCTGCTGGTGTGAATTAAAAGGTTCCTTCCTAGTTCACATTAGCAAAGTCCTTTTCAAAACAAGACTAGATTAATGTGAATTACAAACCTTTCAGTTCATGTCTGCTGTGTCTCACTATTATTCAGTGGACATTCTGGGGACATCCAGTGTGAATGAATCTATCCACAAATAATCACACTGGCATTTTTTGTTTATTCAATAATAAAGTAGATTTCAAACATTACATTTGACATAGATATATGCCCTTTAAGACTTTTGGCTGGAGAGGGAGATAGAAATTCTGCAAACCTACCTCACTGGCTGAGATTCTGTGCTTTTTTTCATATTGACATAGGTCCTTTGAAGTCAATTTGCACCAGGAAAGAAACCAGACCATAGATTTTTCCCTTTAATCTAATCTAATTTAAAATGTGTTTTTATCACCCCAGTATCTGAATGCTTGAAAAGTACTCAGTAGAATAAAACAAAATAAATTAGCACTTCTCTCTCTTACATCTACAATTTGGAGGAGTTATGTGTTTTGATTTGATTGCACTTTATTCCTCTTTTAAAAATGAATGAAATTATTTTGAAAAAGTGAAGTTATGTAAATGGATTTTGTACTTGGTTTGGAAGGTAAAGTGGTTTTCTTTCTTGAGCAGTGAACTCTACCAACCAGGATCAGCTACTTAGAGAGTTTAATCTGCTACTCTCAAGAGATTCAGACTTAATTGTCTCCTTACAGAAATGAGGAGCTTCTTCTATGAATACAGAATGGAATTTGGAGCCAAAGATTAGCAGATTCCCTTTAGATACCACATGGATCTCAGACAATTTCTCAGCGTCCAAGGCTAAATTTGTGGAAGCTCTGTACCACCACATCATTCCAATTGGCCTCAAGTTTCTTTGGTCCTGGCAGAAACCTGCTCAGGAACTTCTCCTGCTTTAGCTCTCCAAATCTGGTGATGAAACAGGTGGGCAACCCAAGCTGATGATGGTCATGGTGTGGGTGACCAGTTTTGTGAGAATGGCTGCTCCCCAATCTGCAATACCTGTAGGGGACGTTGCAGAGCCTGATCTCCATGGAGTACTCACTAAGGGCATGTCTACACTAGGAAATTATTTCAAAATAACTTATTTCAAAACAATAACGCCCCAAATAATAATTTTGAAATAGCGTGTCCACACTATTGGGAAGCCTCAAAATTAGTCTAAGGCAAGCCCCATTAATGTGGATGCACTACCTCAACTTAGAGCCCCAGAAAACACTGGAATAATGAGTTTGAATGAGGGCATGACTACACTAGCAGCCTAATTTGAACTAAGGCTGCAAATGTAGGCATTCGGAATTGCAAATCAAGCCCAGAATTTAAATATCCCGTGCTTGATTTCCATGTTCCCGGCTGGTCGCCATTTTTGAAACTTACAAGCCCAAACTAACTGCCCACGTCTACATGCAGCAGGGAAACGGGCGTTCGAAATAAAGCCGTATTCCGAACTACCTGTTAAACCTCATTGCAGGAGGAATAACAGGTAGTTTGGATTGAGGCTTTATTTCGAACGCCCGTTTCCCTGCTGCATGTAGACGTGGGCAGTTAGTTTGGGCTTGTAAGTTTCAAAAATGGCGACCAGCCGGGAACATGGAAATCAAGCACGGGATATTTAAATTCTGGGCTTGATTTGCAATTCCGAATGCCTACATTTTCAGCCTTAGTTCAAATTAGGCTGCAAGTGTAGACATACCCTGACTCTGGGGACTACTTATTTCGAAATAGTAACAGTGGTACATCCATACTACAACTATTTTGAAATAACTATTCCAAAATTAGTATTTTTCCTCATGGAAAGCAGGAGTTGTTATTTTGAAATAACCAGCCCGTTATTTTGAAATAACCAGCCTGTTATTTTGAAATAACAGGCTCCACTTGTTATTTGGAAATAAGGGGAGTTATTCCAAAATAACTCCCTAGTGTAGACCAGGGCTAAATGTCTCCCTTTAGCCAGAGAAAGGAGGAGATGCAATAGAGATGGCACTTTTCCAGTTCAGCACAAGGCCCTTCACTGTGGAAGTGAGGCAAGGATGTATCCCTTAGCTCTTAAGGAAGATTAATAGCTGTGATACTTGTGATAACCTCAATAAAGCAAATATATATCACAGTGGATAGCTACAAAGCATACATGACTACATGCATTCAACCAGGGTTCTACAATAATAATATTTTCTATTACAAAATCATAAAGTTATGAACTATAGCTTTGTACAGACATTCAGTACCCAGCTGCAACCATAAAAACACCAGGCGTCAGACCCTTCACCTCCTGAAAAAAAATCATGAGATTGGCTTAAAATGATGAGATTTTTGAAAAAGATATAATCCTTATTGGGTTCTTTTTATTTGCCATTTGGTTTCTGGCTCTCACCAGTCACCTCTGTTTCTGTGTTCTTAGAATGCACTCAAGTAACATTTTCAAGCATTTTCCTGCAGCCATGAGAATTTTGAAATATACTCTTATTTAGAGAGAGAGAGACTGTGCTGATTCTGTGGGTTTGAGAGAAGCATCAAACGTTAGTTAACGTATGACAGAATTGTGTGAGCTGGCAACACTGGTAACTCAGACTACAGTCATGGGGGGGGGGGGGGGGAAGAACTGTACCCCGAACCTATAAAATTATTATCCTCTAAATCAATTGTTACAGAAAAAATGTTAAAATATAAAAATACACTATCATGTATGGGTGAATACTTCTCACAAAACAATCAATCTATATCTGGTCTCTTAGTCCCTGTCCTCAAAGGAAACTTGCACTACACCTTCAAAGATGAACCTGGGAGCTTAAATACAAAAGACATAAAAAATCATGAACTACACAGAAACAGTTTTTTGTCTCCTTATAGCCATCTGTAACCCCCTAATTTTCCTTTGAGTGCAGAGGTGCCGATTAGACTGTTTTCTTGAAATATGTTTTAACTCCTTATGCTTAAAAATCTGTTCCACTGTGTATTTAACTGTGACACTCTGATTACCTTTCCTATACCTGAGGAAGAGTTTGGTGGAGCTTTGTGGTCCAATAAATAATAATATGTGACTCACCTTGTCTTTTGTGGATGAACACAGTTACCGTAATACTGCAAAAATGTCTTCTCGTACACTTTCTTTTTTTTTTTTGCATTTTAAAATTATCTTGAATGTAAACTGCAGAGATGAATGTCCGAAGAAGAAAGTTAGAATTTTTCTTGATAGTGTATGTTGGGTTTGCAAAAGGCACTTAGAATTAATGAGTGTATTACAGTTATTTTTAGAGGGCTATTTTCTGTTTACTGTTAAGAAGTGACATTTCCATGGATGCTTTTTTGTTTGTTTTATTTGTTTTGTTGATGTTCATTTATTTGATGCCCATATTATACATCCTTCACTCCATGAAATAATGAAATGAACTTGAATACCCCATGGGTTGCACTAACAGGAGAAGCATAAGTCATTATGTCAGTAGGTAATGACCACCTTTCCTTCTACCTGCAAATTCCACAGCAGTTCTTGATTCATGTTTTATATTTTGCACCCTAACAATTCTTTACACATGACATCTTTCTCTTTCCTCCAGCAGCATTTTTTCCCTCCTCCCCTTTGCAACATAAGATGGCTATTGAAATTCTAAATTAATAAGAAAATAGAGCTACAACTCATATACAGAGAAGTGCAATAATGGCTGTACATGACAAATTCTGTTTGATGTATTATTTAGATATGCAGTGTTGCTGTCAGGCAGCTGTTCCCATGAGAGATGACAATGTATGACAGTTTATGATAATAGGCTGATGGAGGAGGCTCTCTTTAAACATGCGCTCTATCAGGAAGCTTTTGCGTGTGTGTATCTAAATGCCATAACAAAAGATCACAAGCATGACTTATAATCATTAGCTCTGCTCCTGCTAATTGTAGCTTGTTGATAGGAGGCAGTTAATTATTGGTTTGACTATTTGTCAGGATGCTTTTTCTACATATTTCTTGTACTTTCTCCCCTTCTTTATTTGAGCCCGTTTTACACTGTTATTCAATTATATTGCTCTTCTGCCAGTTCACTCAGACTACAAAGACTCGTGTAATCTTTTCTGCCAGCAAACAGGTTTTGGCTTCAGCTGCAACAAACAGTTGTGGACATGGATGCAAATATGTCACTAAAATGAATATATGAATCAGGAGCCCACAGAGGAGGTTAATGATTTCAGAACGTATACCTTAATGAAGGATGGGCAAATAATAAGTTCTTCTGCACATGGGAAGCAAGGGGGAAACATACATCACAGAAACATTGCTCTGCATAACGCTCTGTACGTGGTGGTTCACAGAATCCTGAAACAAATGGGGCATGAAGATAGTATTCAGGCTTGAGGAGGTGTCATGGGGTGTATAGACCATAAGCTAGCCCAGAAACCAAAGGGTTAATATAGGCACCATGGGCTGCTGCTAACTGGTGATCCCACAGCAGCTGAGAGGATAAGAGGGTTAGGCTGTAGAAGGGCAAGGCAGCTACTGGGAGTGAGCAAGCTGGAGAAAGGAGCTCTTGAGAAGCAAGTTACTAGAGAGCTGCCCAGAGACAGTAGCCCAGAAGGGGACAACTGACTGAAGAACCTTCAAACAGGAGGGATGACAGATTTGCTAGACCCCTTAGCAAGGTTGGGGGGCCTTGGGTGGAAGGGGCAGGGCTGGGGCAGCCAGCCTGCAGCGCTTCCACCCCCACCAGTTCTTAACACCATCTGGAGCATGTTTCCTGGTGCTCCAGCAGCAATTTAAAGGGCCAGGGGCTCAAGCTGCCACTGCTGTCACAATAATAGCAGCAGCAGCAGCAACAGCAGCTCCCCCTCCCCTACTGGTGAGCCTGACTGGAGAGATCCAGGGGCAGAGCCAGATTAACCTTTTGTGACCCTGGAGTCAGACATATAACTCCTCCTGGAATGAGGTGTAACAGCTAATTCAAACTAAAGACTTAGTTCGAATTACCGTTTAACTGCCGCATGTAACCACGGGCAGTTAGTCCAGACCAGTGGCATTTGAAAATGGCAACCAGACGGGAACATGAAAATAAAGCCCGGGATATTTAAATCCCAGGCTTCATTTGCAAATTTGAATGACTACATTAGCCTAGTTCGAACTAGGGGGCTAGTGTAGACATACCCTTACTGAAGTGAGAAGATAGACTGACCCAAACCATCAGGCAGTATAATCCTGAGAGAGAGAGAGAGAGAGAGGCACTGTATTGAGTTTTACCACTAAGCCACACTACTCCAAGACGAGTGGGCTGTAAAAATGTAGATATAGGGAAGTAATCAAACTTATCCTGACCAAAGCGGGGATCTGGTACACCTGCCTCACAATACTGCCTTACACACAGCTGTTGCAATGTGCAATTTTGGGGACTTGATAGACACTCTGACTAAGGACAGGATAGTCAATAGTACTTGAGATCAGCATGTGGGAGTAGCTGTTTCTGGCAACCTCTCATTAGACAGATGCTTAGACATAGGGCATAGAGTAGAAGCCTTAAGAGAAGGATGAAATTCTCAGAAGTACATGCCATTAGACAACAGTAAATGAATGTAGATTTGCATACCCAGAGCAAGATGCATTTACTGCAGGAGCAGCAGGACCAAGTAATGGAGAAATACCACACACTAGGGCAGCATTGCAAGGTGTGTGTATCAGTGGAACCATTTAGCAGTGTGTGCAAGAACAGAGGAATGATTCAGACTAGTACAGAAGGGAGATGACACATCAGATAGTGGGGATGACATCAGGACTCTCTTCTGGAATCCAAGACCATGCAGGTTCAAGCTATAGAGAGAGGAAAGCTACAAAGAAGAATATCAACCTCTGCGCATGTTAATAGGAAAAACTCTGTATGATTTCACAACACACAGCTATAGTAGCAAGCATCCTTTGATACTTCATTCTTGGACAGCTTGATGCAGTTCCATTGGTAAATGGGGTTAGAGCAAGAGATTTGATTATTAACTGCATATATTTCAACATTTGGTCACACGCTAGGTTCAGTCTAGTACAAAACAGAGCACTAGATTTGTAGATGTATATTTTGGTTTATTCAGAAAATATTTTGGTTATTTTATCTTTATTGATAATCTTTATGGTCTGTTATGTAAGGAATGGTATTGACACATAAGACTTGATGAGGAGCCTTTAAAACACCATTTAATCACTACAGATGACTGCTTAAGCCCAGCAACAGAGGTGTTCCAGAAAAGATTTAGCCTACTTTATAAGGACTACTTGGGAAGAAAATAATTGTAGATGATATCCTCATAGAGGTAAAAGGAGCAATGATACAGAAGACAATGACAGACAACTGTAAGATTTTTTTTATAGTGATGTAGAATCAAGTCTGCAGAAGCGAAGATTGAGGGGGATTTGATAGCAGCCTTCAACTTCCTGAAGGGAGGTTCCAAAGAGGATGGAGAAAGGCTGTTCACAGTAATGACAGATGGCAGAACAAGGAACAATGGTCTCAAGTTCTGGTGGGAGAGGTCCAGGTTGGATATTAGGAAAAACTATTTCACTAGGAGAGTGGTAAAGCACTGGAATGGGTTACCTAGGGAAGTAGTGGAGTCTCCATCCCTAGAGATGTTTAAGCCCCGGCTTGACAAAGCCCTGGCTGGGTTGATTTGGTTGGGATTGGTCCTGCCTAGAGCAGAGGGCTGGACTTGACCTTCTGAGGTCTCTTCCGGCTCTATGGTTCTAGGGTTCTAAGAACATAAAACTAAAAAGAAAAATACAAAAGAGACAGGGTGAATTGACATACATTAGACATATGCTCACAGGAGAATGTCTGAAACAGATCTCAGCATGATCAAGGTAATCGGGGCAAGTTAGCTCCAGTGAATGTGAAAGGGCTACAGCAGTTCATAGGAATGATACATTTTTTCTATGCAAGTTCTCGCCATACCTACCTACAGCAGCAGAACCTACACATCTACTCATCAGGCAGATTTTGAGTAAGAGTAGGCAGGTCCCAAGCTTCAAATATTAGACACACTAAGGGTACGTCTAGACTACAGGCTTCTGTCGACAGAAGTTTTGTCGACAGATACTGTCGACAAAACTTCTGTCGACAAAGAGCGTCTACACTACACTGAGTTCTGTCGACAAAGCAAGCTGCTTTGTCGACATGGTAGTGTGGACGCAAAGGACAGTTTACATGCAATAACACCTTTTGTCGACAGAAAGTCTGTCGACAGAAGGCGTTATGCCTCGTAAAATGAGGTTTACCAGCGTCGACAAAACTGCTGAGTTCTGTCGACGTTATGTCGACAGAACTCAGCGGTAGTGTGGACGCAGGTATAGTTTTGTCGACAAAAGTCCACTTTTGTCGACAAAACCTTGTAGTCTAGACACACCCTTTGACAAAGGATACTTAGTGCTACCAGCTAGGAGAGTCACTGACACGCCAGTGGGATGTATCTGAGAAAGGATTGGCCGTAGTTCTTTTTGCAAGAGTAGATAATCCCTTATGCCAGCAGAATCCTTCCAGAGATCGAACAAAGGTACACCTAGATAGAGAAAAGAGCTTCACACTGTGGTACTTGAAGCAAAGCAATTCCAGCAGTACATCTATGGCCACACAGTAACAGTCTAATCAGACCACAAAACCCTAGATACAATCATGAAAAAGTCCCTTCTTAGTGCTCCAAAGAGATTGTAATACATGCTGATGCACTTCCAGTGCCACTAGGTAAAGATTAAAATATTGTCCAGGATGATTACTGGTGCTAGCTAAAACTCTCAGCAGAGCATATCTATCCAGCATCGGTGAAGTGTGAGAAGGGACTCACGGTATTAAATCCATTAACATGCTGCACTCCCAGGGTACGTCTACACTACAGCGCTAATTCGAACTAACTTAGTTCGAATTAGTTAATTCGAACTAAGCTAATTCGAACTAGCGCATCTAGAACTAAAAACTAGTTCGAATTAGCGTTTTGCTAATTTGAACTAGCGCGTCCACATTGATTGGACGCAGGGGCGCATTTAAGGGCGGCTGAAACCGGTTCTGGCAGGGCATCAAGTCAGTAGTTGCTTTGTGTGGCTGCTGTCTGAGGCTATCTGAGGCTCGAGCTTAAAGGGACACCCCTGGACAGCCGGTTCTCAGCTTTTCCTGCTTGCTTGCCAACCTCGCCGAGGGACAGCAAAGCATTGGTCTCTGTGCCCGTCTGTGTCGGTGCTTCCCTTCGGGGGGGCCGCCGCAGGTGGCAACATGGAGCCACAGCTCGCCCTGCACCTTCTGGTGCACTTTCTGGACTTGCTGCTGCAAGCCTGCCAGCAATGGCTCGAGGCTGCCTGGCACCACCTGGTGAACGTCAGCCCCCTGCCTCTCTGCCTGGCCGCCCTGGGGGCCGTGGAGGAGCCGCGGTGGTGCCCAGGCACTGGCGTGCCCCGCCGCGTCTGGCGTCTGGACACCAGCACCGACTGGTGGGACCGCATCATCCTGGAGCGCTGGGACGACCGACAGTGGACCCAGAACTTCAGGATGAGGAGGGACACCTTCCTGGAGCGCTGCGAGTGGCTCGCCCCTACCCTGCGCAGAAGGGACACTCGCATGAGACCCGCCATCCCCCTCCAGAAGCGGGTGGCCATTGCCCTCTGGAAGCTCTCCACGCTGGACAGCTACCGATCCGTCGGGAACCAGTTCAGCGTGGGGAGATCCACCGTCGGAGCGGTGCTCATGCAGGTATGGCACTCGTCGGCCACCGAGCCGGGGGGAGGGGGGCTGCGAGGAGGGGATGGGCCGCCCCAGGGTCAAAGGGGGGGCGGGAGGAAGCGAAAGCGCCCTGCACCAGAGGGGTTGGGCTGTCCCGGCCGTACTATACGCTGCCAGGGGGGTTGCTTCCAGGAGTGGGGCGCGGGGCACTGCCAGGGCACGAACGCTCCCAGCCACCCGGGCGCCCCACTGATTGGCGCTTTGCTGTGTCTCTCTCCGCAGGTGGTCAAGGCCATCAACCGGGTGCTGCTCCGCAGGGTGGTCCTCCTCGCCGACCCGGATGCCGTCATCTGGGGATTCGGTGCCCTCGGCTTCCCCAACTGCGGGGGTCCATCGATGGGATGCACATCCCCATCTGTGCCCCGGAACACCAGGCGTCCCGGTACGTCAACCGCAAGGGGTACTTCTCCGTGATCCTGCAGGCCGTGTGTGACCACCAGGGACAGTTCATGGACAAAGCACACGACGCCCGGGTGTACCACAACTCCTCCGTGTGCCAGCGGCTGCAGGACGGGACCTTCTTCCCCGACTGCCACATCAGGGTCGGGGACGTGGACATGCCCGTGTGCCTGGTGGGGGATGCCGCCTACCCACTGCAGCCCTGGCTCATGAAGCCCTACACGGGGCACCTCAATCCCTCCCACCAGGCCTTCAATGCCAGGCTGACCAGGGCCCGCATCGTGGTGGAGGGGGCCTTCGGACGACTGAAAGCCCGCTTTCGATGCCTCCTCACCCGTCTGGACCTGGCCGAGCACAACATCCCTCCCGTGGTGGCAGCATGTTGTGTGCTCCACAATTTGTGTGAGCGGAAGGGGGAGGCTTTCCTGCCAGCCTGGATGGCTGAGGCTGACCGCATGGCTGGACACTACGGTCAGCCCCGCACCGCCGCCATCCGGGAAGCCCAGCGGGGGGCCGTCCGGATCTGGGAAGCCCTGCGGGAGAGCTTCCTGGTGGAGGAGGAGGACTGACCTCTCCCTGCATGCCCCACTGGGGCCTTCTTCCACCCTACCCTCCTTCCCCTTTCCCCTCCCTACCTACTGTAAAATAAAGACACCTGTTTTTGAAACCAAAATGTCTGTTTATTTCACAGAACTGGGTGGTGGAAGGGAGGAATGAGGGTGGGAGAGGGGAGGGGGAAACCTGGGACGAGGGAGCTGGAAGGGGAGGGAAGGGAGGAAGGGAAAGGAAAGCTCAGGGGTGGGAGGCCGGCTGCCTCTCCCGTCTCGCCACACTGCAGGTCCGGGGGCGTCGGTGGGAAATGGTTGTGGGGGGGGGGGCAGGAGGGACAGGGGGTGTGGAGGAAGCAGGAGCGGAAGCAGGAGCGGGAGCAGGAGGGGGAGCAGGGAGAGCAGGGGGAGCAGGAGGAGCAGGAGGGAGAGCAGGGGGAGCAGGGGGAGGAGGAAATGGGAAGCGGTCGAGCAGGCTCTGGAGGTGGCCTCGCAGGGCACGGCCCTGCTCCTCCAGGGCCTCCAGATTCCTCCGGCGCAGCCTCAGGTCCTCCTGGACCCAGTGGTCCAGGGTGCGGAGCTGGTGGTCCATGAACCGGAGGTGCCGCCGCTGATACTCCTCCTCGTTCCTGGCTCTCCTGCTGGCCCGGGCACGGGCAGCTGCTGCAGGCGGTGTGGTGCACCCTGCAGGCCCAGGTGCTGCAGCTGTGGTGCAACAAGACCAGCGGTCAATTACCCCAGGGGCCCAGGTGTGTGAAACCCAGCTCCCCTCTGCAAGGCCAGGGCCCCTGCAGGATCCCCAGCTGCTGCTCCGTGGTGGGCAAGGCCCAGGCTCACGGTCCCGGGGCTCCCTCTCGCCCCAGCCCCCCGTACACATAAGGGGAACACGATGGTACTCACAGGTGGACGCCTCCCCGGCCTCAGATGACGCAGGCGAGCGGCTCTGTGGGGTGCCTCGGGGGTCCCGGGTCCCGGGCAGGCTGGCGGCAGGCTCCTGGCTCTCAGAGCCCTCCTCCTCCTCCTCCGTCTCCAGGAGCGAGCCCTCTGCCCCGGGGTCAATCACGTCCCGGGGGGCAGGGACGGCATGAGCCCCCAGGAGGTGGTCCAGGGCGTGGAAGTGGGGGCAGGCCTCTAGGTCGGCCTCTGGCTGGCAGGCCCGGGAGTAGGACTGCCGCAGGTCTTTGACCTTGCAGCGGACCTGCTCCCGCCTGCGCTGGTGGCCCCTGGCGGCCAGGCTGGCAGCCATGCGGCCGTAGACGGCCGCGTTCCTGTGGCTAGTGCGGAGATCGTGGACATTGGAGGCTTCCCCCCAAACCTCGATGAGGTCCACGATCTCCGCACTTGACCAAGCGGGCGCCCGCCTTTTGCGCCCCCGGGCAGGCTCCTGGGAGCCGCCAGGCTGGTCCTGGGGAGCAGTGGAGGGCTGGGAGCCCTCGGGTGGCTGGCTCATCCTGTGGCAGGTGCAGGGTCTGCTGGCACGGGTGCTTGCAGCCTTGCAACTGGCACAAACTGTGTAGCCAGCCCGTGGCCCTTTAAGGGCTCCGGGGCCGGGAGGGGGGCAATAGAGTTTCCCTGGTGTTGGCCAGAGTGGCCACCAGGGAAACCTGGGAAGCCTTAGCCTCCCACTAGTTCGAATTAAGGGGCTACATACCCCTTAATTCGAACTAGCTAGTTCGAACTAGGCTTAATCCTCGTAAAATGAGGTTTACCTAGTTCAAACTAAGCACTCCGTTAGTTCGAACTAACTTTGTAGTGTAGACATACCCCCAGTGTCAACTGTGAGTCTGATGGAAATGAATGAGGCTAAGGAAAAAGACACCCAATTAAAGGCAGTTAAGAGAGTGCTGCTCACAGGATGGACAGAAGAGAAAAACCAAGTACTGGTAGGAGCAGAACCATATTTTCAAATTAAAGATGAACTGACTGTGTAGGATATAATCATATTTCAAAGACAGAGAGCTGTTGTATCCACCTCACTACATAGGGATGTCATGTAAAAAATCCATGCCTTATGCCTAGGCATTGGCAGTTGTTGGAGATGAGTTTGAGAGTGTGTTGACTGGTGAAGAATAAATACGAACTTCACCTTTTGATAGAAGGCTATGACACCTACTAGGTGTGTGATACCTGGCCTCAAAAAGAAGCTATTGCTACATGATCTGCCTATTGGAAAGGAAAAGGTGGCTGTGAATTTATTTACTTTCTAGGAAAAAGCAAGCTATTGCTCAATTTTTGGGAAGGTTGATGCCTTGCCTGATACAAGAAATAGATTAGTGATTGTCAAATTGATGGTCCACTTTGTGAGATGTAACAAACTGGCTGCTGTATTCACCAACACTGGATCCCAGTTTGTCTTGGAAATAGTCAAGGAATTTGCTTGCAAATGGGAGTGTGACCACCACACCACATTTCCAGTGTATCCATAGGTGGAATCAGCTGTGAGGAACTTACTGAATGTGCAATGTGTAAAATAGTCTATTGGTTAATTATTTTTACATCACCTAGTTGCTGATCAGATAGTTCAAGGAAGTGCCTTGTCTTTTTAAGAACACATGGTCTAAAGCTATGATAAGATAACCTGGAATAAGTGAATGAGCAAAGCCTATGAACCCTCAATAAAACCAACCTGTATCACAGGTCACTATGTAGAAAAAGCAAGAAATCCCACCCAAAGTATTTATAAGGAAATGTCTAAGACAATCCTGCTGAAGATTAGCCGGTTATTCATGTTTTGGTCCTGTATACAGTTTCATAAACTGAATGTATTTCCAGAACATGTTGGCTATGTTTTTACTGTTCTTTACTCCTTCAGGACTTGCATATTTAAACCAAGCCAAACATTGTAAGTTATTAAAATCCCTCAAGTGAACATAGTAACCAGGTGTAATATCTCTAGTTATGACCTCCAAGACGATGAGTCTATGACATTGCAAGTGATTTAGTTTGGCTAGTGCAGTACTGATTTGTAAATGGCAATTTCCAGTGCCCTTTATATATCCTGGCTTTTGTTACTGACAGGTTGCTTCCTCCATACATTTCACAATATACTCACTACCAATTTTTCAAGCACCCCCAAGATGAAAATACATCAGATAGCTTCAGCTGTGGTTCCCAACAGGAGAGTCAAAGCATCTTAAGGTATGTCTGGAATACAGTGTTATTTCAAAATAGCTTATTTCAAAATAGTTATTTTGAAATAGCTTATTTTGAAATAATGCGTCTACACACAAAATGCATTAGGAATAGCATTTTGCTATTTTTAAATAGCGCGTCCACACTGAGTAGACCCTGAATCACATTTAAGGCAGGCCGGAACCAGTTCTAGCAGGGCACCAAGTCAGGACTCACTGTGTGGAGCTGCTGCCTGAGGCTATCTGAGGTCTGTGCTTAAAGTTACCTCCCCGGACAGCCAGTTCTCAGGTTTCCCTGATTGCTTGTCTACCTTGATGAGGGACAGCAAAGCATTTTGTCTCTGCGTGCTCTGATTGCCCTCACTTGGGACACCACAGGACTCTGCAACATGGAGCCAGAGCTGCCTCTGGGCACTCTGGTGCTTCTCTTGGATGCATTGCTGCAAGCCTGGCTGCACTTTCTGCTATTTTGAATTTGGCATTATTCCTTGTAGAATGAGGTTTACCAAATTCAAAATAAGCACCCCGCTATTTTGATTTTAGTTTGAAATAGCGGTTTGCCTGTGTAGATGCTAGGAAAGTTAATTCAATATAACATCTGTTATTTCAAATTAACTTTGATGTGTAGACATACCTTTACTCTGAATTCCCACCCCCAATAATGAAAACCCTTCAAAGTTGCTCTCCACAGAAGAATCTTACAATTATTTAGTCAGCCGGAAATATCACAATTCTGGGCAATGTGAGGAATTCTGGGCAGTCCCTGAGAAATCTCAGGAGTTGCTATATTTTAAACTACAGCATTTCTGAAACCATAGTTTTTACAAGATATCCGTCATTCCTGTCTGCACCATATAATTATCCAAATTCAGCATCCTAGCACTAGAAATAGTATTGCTGGAACATAAATTGAAGTGGAAGTACGGTAGAACCTCAGAGTTAATGAACATTAATGAAGGTTGGTTTTAGTTATGTAACATTTGTAATTCTAAACAAAATAAACTTAAAAAACAGCAAAAGGTCTGGTAGCCCTTATAGACAAACAAAAATGTAGATGGGATCACGAGCTTTCGTGGGCACAGCCCACTTCTTCAGATGACTAGAGTTATGAGTTTAGGATGTGCAGACCCAAAATAAATAGGGGAGAGGGGGGAAAGAAAAAGAGAAGGGGGCAGGAAACAAGGAGCAGAGGAATGAAAATATCAAAGGGAAAAACAAGTAGGCAGATCTGGTGCCTATTAGCACCTGAAGATTAGATAGTTAAAAGGAAGCAGATAAGGATAAAAGGAAACTTCCTACCCCCTTTTCTTTTTCCTTCCTCCCCTCTCCCTTCTCCCCTGATTTTTCTGTAAGTGTTGTATTCCAGGTTTTGCAGCCATACAGCGTTACTGGAAGGATACTGAAGTTAAAGAGATGGCTTTCACACCCATGGGAGGTTTGGAATCAGCAAAAACACTGGGGAGATTCCCAATAGCAATCCAACCCAACCTCCTCCTTCTGCACAACTCCGGGCCCAACTCATTGTCCATCTGCAATATTTGTCCAAGATGCACATATTGATTCACCAGCCTGGCAGACTGTCCAACTAACTGCATGACATATGTTTTCCATCCACTTTGTTTTCCCAGTGTGGATAGTCAGGCCAATCTCCTTCATATTCTTACTGATGTCACTGAGGAGGATTTGCAATGTTTTGGGTTTTGACACTATTAGAAAGATGTCATTTGCAAAAAGGAGCATTTGAAGAACCTTACCATCAATCAGAAATTTATCTTTCACTTTGAACCACCACAGGACTTCTTCCAGGATGCTGGCAAACAACTTCAGTGAACAAACAATCCCCTGCTTTACACCTCACTAAACTTGGATAATCAAAGGATCATCAAGAAACATGATTTCTATAGTCGTATCCATCATGGAGTCTTCTAACATACACAGGGGGAGATGCCCTGTGAAAGGAGAGCATTTAGAACAGGGGTGGCCAACCCATTAAATGAAGGGAGACGAAACAGTGGCGGAAAAGAGCCTCACCATAGACTCATAGACTTTAAGGTCAGAAGGGACCATTATGATCATCTAGTCTGACCTGCTGCACAGTACAGGCCACAGAATCTCACCCACGCCTCCTAGAATAATCCTTTCACCTATATCTCAGATATTGAAGCCTTCAAATACTTTGAAGACCACAAGATGCAGAGAATCCTCCAGCTGTGATGTGTACCTCATGCTACAGAGGAAGGCGAAAAACCTCCAGGGTCTCTGCCAATCTACCCTGGAGGAAAATTGCTTCCCGACCCCAAATATGGCAATAAGCTAAACCCTGAGCATGTGGGCAAGACTCACCAGCCAGACACCCAGATAGTTCTCTAAAGTAACTCCTATCATCCCTCCATTGACCTATTTCCCACTGATAATGAATGGTCAATTAGTTACCAAGATCATGTTATCTCATCAGACCATCCTCTTCATAAACCCATCCAGTTTAATCTTGAAACCAGATAGATCTTTTGCTCCCACTACTTCCCTTGGAAGGCCGTTCCAGAACTTCACTCCTCTAATGGTTAGAAACCTTCGTCTAATCTCAAGTCTAAACTTCCTACTAGCCAACTTATATACATTTGTTCTTGTGTCCACATTGGTATTAAGCTTAAATAATTCCTCTCCCTCCCTGGTATTTATCCCTCTAATATATTTAAAGAGTGCAATCATGTTCCCCCTCAGCCTTCTTTTGGTTAAGGTAAACAAGCCAAGCTCCTTACGTCTCCTTTCATAAGACAGGTTTTCCATTCCTCGGATCATCCTAGTGGCCCTTCTTTGTACCTGTTCCAGTTTGAACTCATCCTTCTTAAATATGGGAGACCAGAACTGCACACAGTATTCCAAATGGGGTCTCACCAATGCCTTGTATAATGGCACTAACACCTCCTTATCTCTACTGGAAATACCTCACCTAATACATCCCAAGACTGTATTAGCCTTTTTCACAGCTTCATGTCACAATGGCGGCTCATAGTCATCCTATAATTAACCAGGACTCCAAGGTCCTTCTCCTCCTCCGTTACTTCCAACTGATGTGTCCCCAGCATATATCTAAAATTCTTGTTATTAATCCCTAAATGCATAACCTTACACTTCTCACTATTAAATTTCATCCTATTGCTATCACTCCAATTTACAAGATCATCCAAATCTTCCTGTATGACATCCCGATCCTTTTCTGAATTGGCAATAGCTCCCAACTTTGTGTCATCCGCAAATTTTATCAGGACACTTCCACTTTTGGTGCCAAGGTCAGCGATAAAAAGATTAAAAAAAATTGGCCCCAAAACTGATCCCTGAGGAACTCTGCTAGTAACCTTCCTCCAATCTGACAGTTCACCTTTCAATATGACCCGCTGTAGTCACCCTTTTAACCAGTTGCTTATCCACCTTTCAACTTCCATAGTAATCCCTATCTTTTCCAATTTAACCAATAATTCCCCATGTGGTACTGTATCAAATGCCTTACTAAAGTCAAGGTAGATTAGATCCACTGCATTTCCTTTATCTAAAATTCCTTTATCCAGAATTGTTGAGCCAAAAAAAAAAAAAAAGGATGCCGCCCTTTTAAAAACTGCTGATTAGGCTTTTTGACCAGGCCACATCAGGCTCCCATCAGCTGCTGCCATCTTTCCAATGCTATTTTGCCATACTAGATGGCTCCCCTGCACACTGTGAGCCTCTTGCAGCCCCGGGCAGACTCCTGGGAGCCGCTAGCCTGGTCCCGGGAAGAGGTGGAGAGCTGGGTGGCAGCGGGTGGCTGGTTTGTGCCGTGCCAGGTGCAGGGTGTGCTGGCTGGGTTCTGTCAGGCTTGCACCTGGCACGGGCACTGTAGTCAGACCGTGCCCCTTTAAGGGCTCCGGGGCCGGGAGGGGGGCAGAAGAGTTTCCCTGGTGGTGCCCAGAGTGGCCACCAGGGCAAGCTGGGGAGGGCTAGCCTACCTCTAGTTCGAATTAAGTGGCCACACAGCCCTTAATTCGAACTACTTAATTCGAACTAGGCATTAGTCCTCGTAGAATGAAGTTTACCTAGTTCGAATTAAGCGCTCCACTAGTTCGAATTAAGCTCGAACTAGCGGTTTGCCTGTGTAGCGCCTGTGAAAGTTAATTCGAACTAACGACTGTTAGTTCAAATTAACTTTGTAGTGTAGACATACCCTAATAGAGTAATCTAATTTCAGTAGTAATCGTATTTATTGATGTACATATTGAACAGGGATATTGGATGTCAAAACCAAATTGTCTTGTGTAACTCATAGTTATACAGACAACATAAAACTAGGTCATCTCAGTTCCTCAAAAAGGCAGCAGTTTCTATCTGCTGCCTCTTCCAAGATGCTGCTTCTAATTCTCCTGTCTTTTTGTCTCGATTCCTTCCCAGTCATATAGAACATCTTTTCCTAAGGGTAAATGCCTGCGTCAGCAATCTAAATATTCCCTGTCAGACAGGATTTGGAGCTGTATGTCACTCAGCTTCTCAGGTTTGAAACTGGCGTTGTACAAGTGAGTTGCTCCAACATTGTTCATCTTTAGATTGCAGTACAGGAAACACACTAAAATTCAATACACCTCTTCTGGGGAGAAAAGGAGCTTGTGTTGGTGCTGGCTATCCATAGGCAGCTATCACTCACTGTTATCTATCAAATATACATTACCTCTATTATTATAGTATACATAGAGGACTTAGGTGTTTCAATACTCAATGTCACAACACCTATTTTTAGATACAAGGAAATCGCAGGAACAACAAGGTGATCAACTAAGTCTCAAAGCACCTAGGCTCACTATACAACAAATGGGAAGAGATTAGTGCCTTAGAATGAGATCCACCAAACCCAGCTACTATTGTGGTACAGCTGCGGTGGGGGATTGCCTTTAGCCAATCCAATGAGTAAGAATCTCATGACTGTTTGCACTCTGGTATGTCCTCAGTGGTAGCTCATACTACTTATTGCCATTCAGCAGTTTTACTTTGTCTACTTTCAATTACAAAAGTCTTATCCTTCAGACTGTCTCAATCACAATATCATTCATTCACTTACTCACATGCAGGGCCACCAACGGGGAGAGGCAGTTGTTTGGTGCTTGGCAATTTAAAAGGGCCCAGGGCTCTGAGCTGCGGCTACTGTATAGCAGTAATGGCAGAAGCCCTGGGCCATTTAAATCACTGCTGAGGCCCTATGCAGCACAGTCCTGAGGGCTGTGCAGTGCTGAGGGCTGACCACCCCTAATCCTACCCCTTCCACTTGAGACTCTGCCCCTTCCAGGGCCCCCTCTCCCAGAGCTGAACACACTCCCATTGTTCAGGGCCCAGTAAAGGGCTCTGCCCACATGATTTAATATAATTTAATAGTGCAAAGTATAATGGTCCTAAAGCAGTTTTTGTTCAAAACTAGCTCCACTCAAGACCAAATTCATAGTTGTAATTCCATTGACTTCTCTATATTGACTTCTTCTCTGTTAGATGATCTAAAAGTGGTAATTACTGATGATCAATATAATAATATGAAAAAATAATTTTGATAACTCGATTATTATTTTTATTATAACTCATAATATTAGCAGGGAAACTAGAAATAAAAATCACTGCCATCATTAACACAAATTGACAACCCAGGTAATCAATCTCAGCAGAGAAACCAAGCAATGAATGAGCATAAAGATGGAACAACCCTCTTCCATCTTTTTCAAGAGGTGATCCCTTCAGGTGAGGCTTCAAACACAATAGGGGGCAGTCTGGGGAAGCCTGCATTACTCCAACTTGCATTACATCAGTTTTGCAGACAGAGGGCTTCATTTTCTAGTGCTGACAGACCAATCCCTTTGATCAGAACTGAATTCAGCGAGGAGAAGAAAAAAATACACAGTGAGAATCTGTACCTCTCAAGCAGCCATCAAAGCTAGTAAATAAACCAAAATAGTTAGGAGTTGGGACAGCTGACTCCTACGTTCCTGCATCCTGGCATTTAGTGTGGGAATAATGTTAGAGGGGTAAATGTGGATGAAGGACAGTAGCCAGTAGCATTGCATTCTGGCAATCTGAGGATGGCATACCAACATCTTGGGGCTGTAGTCAGGAACCATAGTTAAAACCTTCCTTGGGTTTCTGTAAAAGTAACCCTAGGTTATGATGTGAAGGCCAAGACTATAATAGGGTTCAGAAAATAACTAGACAGATTCATGGAAGATAGGCCTATCCATGGTTATTAGACAAAATGGGCAGGGATGGTGTCCCTACATCCTGTTTGCCAGAAGCTGGGAATGAGCAGCACTTGATGGTTATCTGTTCTGTTCATTCCCTCTTGGGCACTTGGCATTGGCCACTGTCGAAAGACTGGTTACTGGGCTAGGTGCACCTTTGGTCTGACCTAGTATGGTCATCCTTATGTTCTTACACTACACTCCCTTCTGATATCCCTCATGTTTTGGATGCATGTGTATTGAGCTCCCCTGTATCAGAAAGCATCTCAATTTATTTCTGCATTCTAATGCCATCAAGTGTCAGGTTTTTTCCTAGTACAATTTTGATTGTATAAGATTATTGTCCTCTGGGAAGCAGGATGCTGTGAACATGCAGCATAGCTTCAAATGGAGAGATAATGTGGAAACTTCTCGTATGAAAGCACTGTGGGATATCTGAATTCTCAGAGCAACAAAAGGACCAAATTGATTATGGCCAAAAAATGCCTTTCAAGTAAATGGAGAAACATTAGATACTGTATTTGAAATGCTACTGAGATTACTTATTTTCCAATATGACCAGAAATTTAAAATAAACCCATGCAGGCTTGGTAATCAAGGAGTTTATACAACTGTTTCCAGCCACCATCCTCACCAGAGCTGGGAGAATAAAAGAGCTGAGAGGCAGGGGGATGGGAAAAGCTCCAGAGGAACAAGCAGACTTGAGAGAGAAGACCCTGGTAGTGAGCTGGTATGAAGCCGCCTGAGAGGGACAACAACCCAAAGAAGGGATGACCAGGACTTCTAGCTACAGAACCCTGTGGAACCAAGGGGGTTAGGAAGGAACTTAGGCTAAAGGAGGAGAATTGCTGAGGCTTGATTCTGCTTGCCTGAGTTAAGGGCCCTGAGCTGGAATTCCGTGGAGCGAGGGGGCCTGGGTTCCCCTGCCAACTCTTTACATTGACTTAACAGACAAATGGTGTTACTGGTCCTTTGAGGACCAGGACCAGATAACATCTAACAAATGTCAGAGGAAATCTGTATGCTCTGGTGAGACAGAAATTAATATCTTCGCCTCCAGAAAAAAGACTATGGAGACTTTGGCCATGTCTTCACTATGCAGAAAGGTCAAATTTGGTTATGCAACTCCAGCTACGTTAATTATGTAGCTGGAGTTGATGTACCTTAATTCAAGTTTCTATGAGGTCTCCACAAAAAGAGGCATGAGGAGTAGGAGTAGCAGTGCTGACAGGAGTGCTCTCTAAGTTTGATTTAACGGGTCTAGTAAAGACCCATTAAATCAAACTGGAAGATCAATCACAGCTGCATTGATCTTCCACTTAGTGAAGAGATGGCCTTAGACAAGAAAAGCAGACTGACTGCTCCACTAATCTGAGACATCTTGTCTGACCAAATAAGGAGTACTGATACACTGGGTAACTAGCAAATACCATAAAACCTAAAATATCCGTAGTAATGGTTTTCTAATCTGCATCCACAATTTCCATTGTAGAAGATGCCTGAATATTTTACAATGTTGCTAATTAGAAAAAAGCTGCTTACATCTTCTATCCAATGACAACATTTCCAGTTTGAGTCTCCACATGTTACAAGGTGCATAATACACACAGCCTCTCTCGCAGAACACTGCTCATGAAACCATAGTTGAGCTCCTTCACTCTCCCCTTCCAATAGAGTAAAGCCTTGCTCCTTATCACTGTGTAATGACAAAGTAGATGGAAAGTGTTTAGTTACCTTTATTTGTATGTTTCCTAGAGTTGTTCTAGTACTGTAAAAATCCATGAATACGTGTTTGATATGGAAAACTAACTCCCTTTAACTGTGCTGACATCTGCTTTCTGATGTGGATAAATACACCTTAGGCTGTGTCCAGACTCCATGCCTCCGTCGACGGAGGCATGTAGATTAGCCAGCTCGGAAGAGGGAAATGAAGCCGCGATTAAAATAATCGCGGCTTCATTTAAATTTAAATGGCTGCCCCGATCTGCCGATCAGCTGTTTGTCGGCAGATCGGGAGAGTCTGGACGCGATGCCCCGACAAAGAAGCCTTTCTTCATCGACACAGGTAAGCCTCGTGAAACCAGGTTTACCTGTGTCGATGAAGAAAGGCTTCTTTGTCGGGGCATCGCGTCCAGACTCTCCCGATCTGCCGACAAACAGCTGATCGGCAGATCGGGGCAGCCATTTAAATTTAAATGAAGCCGCGATTATTTTAATCGCGGCTTCATTTCCCTCTTCCGAGCTGGCTAATCTACATGCCTCCGTCGACGGAGGCATGGAGTCTGGACACAGCCTTAGAGACCTTTATAGGAAACAATGGTGAGGAGAGGACTAATCTGGAATTCTGCACACAGTATTGGCTGCCCTGTCTCTGAAAGGCTATTGCAGAAATAGAAGGAATTGAGAGAGAGAGACAGAGAATGATCAAGGATCTAAAAAACTCTCAGAAGAAGAAGAAGTGAAAGTATCAGTAATTTGGGAATTATAATTTTTTTCTTGCTTAATGTTGGTAAACCTCAACTTCACCATACACATACAAACTAATGAAAAATATTGATAATTGAAAATTACTGATAGTCAAAGTTAGAAAAATGCTGTTTGAAAATGAAGAGTTTGATTTAAGAATGTTTACTTCATATATATTGACTTCTGCTGTTAAGAATTTTTATTGAAAGCTTTAATTTTTTGAAAACCAATAATTAAATAACTATTGTCTGATACTCCTATTTTTTTTGGAATTGTGAACATTTAAATAGAAATTAAAAAACAAGCTTACAATAATTTTTCACACCTGTGAACATTTAAATTGAAATTAAAACATATCAAAATAAACATTGATGTTATCCATAAAAATTGTATAAAAAATGGAATTCTTCCAAACCGCCTCAAGACACAAACATGGAGACACTAAAAGAAATTTAAAGGCTCAAAGTTTAAAACCTATAAAAATAAATACTTTTCAAACAACATATGGTTAAACTGTGCAACACATTGCTGCAGGAAGTCATTAAGTCCAAGACTTTAGCAAGATTAAAAAATGAGTTGGTGCTGAGCATTTCTACTCACAGAATACTGCATTAGATGGACCTGTCTCCATCCTATGTTCCTATGAATAAAATGAAACCTCTGAACTAATTTCATTAGTAACTTAAGACAATTTAAAAGCCAAGTATTTAGAGATTAAATCCCCAATTTAGAAAAATCCTTAGAGCATGTGCAAAACTTTAAGCATGAAAGCAGTCCTGTTCAGCTTCAAATTGGACATGTATTTAAAAGCTTTGCTGGATAAGAGTCTAAAAGATTTGAATTCACTTATTCTTGATCCTGCATTCCATTATTCTTTTCTTCATACACAACTCCCAGTGCTGCAAACACTGCCAGTTATAGTTCTCCATACTGTTGTAAATATCCCTTTTAACTTCAACAAGACTACAGCCGCTCTCCGAGTTACGAACGAGTTACGGACCAACGCTTGGTCCGTAACGCGAACTGTTTGTAACTCGGATCCCATAGAGTTACATGGCGACCGTGCTGTTTGTAAGCACGGATCACCATTCATAACTCGGATCCACATTTACGACCACTTTGGTA
Organism: Pelodiscus sinensis; assembly: GCF_052426305.1. NCBI lineage: Eukaryota > Metazoa > Chordata > Testudines > Trionychidae > Pelodiscus > Pelodiscus sinensis. The sequence goes on from NC_143053.1 coordinate 95,411,343, forward strand.
GTAAGTGCGGATGGTCTTAAGTGGAGGTGGCCCTAAGTCGGGGAGCAGCTTTATTCACAGCAACCCATTGCCTGATTAGTCTACTAGGGTAAATCTACAGTGTTATTTCAGAATAACAGTTGTTATTCTGAAATAACAATGTGAGCATCTACGCAGCATAAATAAATAAATACATAAATAATAAAATAAATAAAAATAAATAAAAATAAATAAATACATTCAAAATAATGGATGGCTTATTCCGACTTCTGTACACCTCATTCTATGATGAATAACGCCTATCCTGAAATAGCTATTTTTTGGAATAGCAGTAGTGTGGATCCTTCAGTGTTGCTATTTCGAAATAGCTCCTCCCCAGGGCCATTCAAAATAATTACTTCCCAGTGTCTCCTGAAGCTCTAAACCAAGGTAGCACATCCACATTAGGGAAGCCTGCCGGGGACTAATTTTGGAGCTTCCCTGTAGTGTAGAAATGCTATTTCAAAATAAGCTATTTTGGACTATTTCTTCCAGAACAGTTTATTTCCAAATAAGCACACAGTGTAGACATACCCCCTGTATATTTGAAAGAATTTGTTTGTCTGTCTGTCTGTGTGCCCATCTATCTGTCTGTCTGTTCAAGAACTCCTCCAAAATGGTAAGAGGTAGGATCACCAAATTCGGTAAACAACTTGCTCTTATCATAACTTAAAGGAAAGTAAGGGTTTAAGTGTGCCAGGAAAATGGGATGTGCCTGCAATGGGACTGCTTCTCATAATCCCATACAGAAAAGAGACAGAGTCATCAGGCAGAAAAAGGGGCTAGTTGGGATTGTGCCTCCCACCCCCCAGGAACCCTTTAGGAAGGGAGAGAATAAAGCACCCCTTTCTCAATTTGTACTAATCTTCTCAAATATTTAACACGGATTAATTTTTTTCAATAGTATTAGGATTTTGGTTGGCTTGTTTATTTTACATACTAGACATTGGGAAAATAATGTGAGCCTATTTGTGGACTAGTATTTAAAATAAGATATTAGTGCTTGTCAAGTAATTGATTTGCTCATTTTGCCCTGTGAGCCATTCTCACAGTTTGTGTTTGTAATTAGGTGAAGATGTGCTAAGAGAATCCTTTACCAATGTTTCTGAAGTGGCTGTAAAATGTAAACTATACTAGAAGCAATTCCTTGCTTCTTTTCCAGCTCTCTGCCAGAACTCAATGTAAAATTCTTAAGGTCAAATTCAGATGCTGCTGTACAATACTGAAAGAGTTCTCTTTCTCTTCCCATAAAAATCTAAATTAATATTTTCTGAGCCTCTATTAAAAGGAAGGGATATCTTGCTGATAGGAAAATTAATTCATTTTCTTTGGACAGATAATGTGAACTCAACATGTTAAACCACAAGTTAGGAAGTTCAAAGATGCATAATTAGGCTTCATGCTTATTTATTTATTCTTATTCTTTTCTTTAAAGTGGATTTGAGAGAGATACCATGGAAGAGTGGGTGTGTTTTGCAAATCTGAGTAACACTATCAAAGTCAACAGGTTTATTTAGTTACACCTTTGTAAACCAGAATCATATTTTCACAGGATTCCTCAGAGAGGGTACGTCTACACTAGCCCCCTAGTTCGAACTAGGAAGGCCGATGAGGGCGACAGAAATTGCAAATCAAGCCCGGGATTTAAATATCCCATGTTTGATTTGCATGTTCTCGGCTGGTTGCCATTTTGGAAACTGACTAGCCCGAAGTAACTGCCTGCGTATACACAAGGCAGAGAGCAGGATTCCGAGCTAAACCCTTAGTTCACTCCTCGTGGAATGAAATTTAAGAGTTAATTCAAACTAAGGGGTTTATCTTGGAATCCTGCTTCTCTGCCACGTGTCGACGCTGGCAGTTACTTCGGTCTAGTCAGTTTCCAAAATGGTGACCAGGCGGGAATATGCTAATCAAGCATGGGATATTTAAATCCTGAGCTTCATTAGCAATTTCGGTCACCCTTATTAATCTCCCTAGTTCGAACTAGGGGGCTAGTGTAGACATACCCATATAGTACTATGAAATTACATTTTTGTGGTAAAACCGTGGCTTGATTTTCACTGTGTTCTGGTTTTATAGATGGCAGCTATTCACCTGGGGTGATCTTCTTGCTGTAAAAAGATCATAACACTAGCTGGCAATGAATGTTGTTGTACCATGGTATAAGAGTGTGAGTCAAACCCTCCATTTTCAGTTTAACTTTCCCGTAGTATTATGCTTTGTCTCCAGGGCTATGTCTAGACTGCAGGCTTCTTTCAAAAGAGGCTCTTTCGAAAGCATCTTTCGAAAGAGCCTATTTCGAAAGATCGCGTCTAGACTGCAGGCGGATCTTTCGAAAGAGCAATCCGCTTTTTCGAAAGAGAGCACCCAGTGAGTCTGGATGCTCTCTTTCGAGGAAGCCCTATTTACATTGAAGAACGCCTTCTTTCGAAAGAGGAACTTTCGAAAGAAGGCGTTCTTCCTCGTGAAACGAGGTTTACCGCCATCGAAAGAAAAGCCGCGTTCTTTCAAAATTATTTCGAAAGAACGCGGCTTGAGTCTGGACGCAGGGGAAGTTTTTTCGGGAAAAGGCTACTTTTCCCGAAAAAACCCCTGAGTCTGGACACAGCCCAGTTAGTAAAAACTTCTCCAAGGGTCTTTGAATGAGACTGAATGCTTGTTTTTGTTATTATCCAAAATGATGCTCCATGCAGAAAAAAGTGCACAAATATGTATCATATCTTCTCCTGTGAATTTTCAAAACTTCTGCTCCAAAACTTGTCTAATTGAATTCTGTATTACTCTCGTTTTATGTTGATGTAACTCCAGTGGAACCCTCAGATAAATATCAGGGAGTTAACCTGGTGTGATACAACAGTACAATCACATTTTACTTTAAGGCTTTCTGCTGTAGGGTTACCATTCAATCCATTCTTATACTAAACGCTAGAGTTAGTGAAATAATTTACTGTCAATAATTTATCTGATGAATTCAATCTTTTTGTGTTCTAGTTTTAGTTTGTGTTCTTTGACTTGTCAGCATAAAGACTGATTTTACTGAGTATTTTCTCTGAATATGGAGCTAAGTAGAGATTCGTTAGTTTAAGAACAATGAACAACTTAATTTAATCTGATTGGTGGTACTGCTGTGAAAATCATTTTGTAAAGCTATAAAGTCTGATTCTCCTCTGTTTTGCATGGTGTGTTGTCATTTATTCTTTATCAAAGGGGTTCCAAAGTAGGAGTAAAATACTGCCACCAATCTTACAGACTGAAAATTGTAGTTTGGTAGCATTTTATACCTATCTTGCATTGCCTTTCCATGGATGAGGGGGCATGGCAGTGGAAGATCTGCACTTTGGTTTCCAACTTAGATTATAAGTAAAATGAATGTGCTTGCTTTATTAGATTCTTCATGCAGTATTAACCTGTACCACTAAACTCCTAGGTCAAATAACTGTATGATGATAAAAAAGGGTGTTAACTCACTACTGAAGATGCCAAGAATAAAAATGCCTTGGAGTATTGCAAATCGGGATTGAGACACACTGGAAAAGCTGCTTCTCATTGCCATTTGCAAAGATGTTGCCTACTTTTTTTTCTATGAACATTCTCGTGATCATTAGAGATTGTCAAACTCAACAAAAACATTAGAAAAAAATCTCTCTGAAAAGCCTGTACTTTCTCATCTTGTCAGGTAACCTTTGACACTCAGATACTTAACCAGGGAATTGTGCCTGTGATATTTAATAAGGTCTCTTCATTCAGCCACAGGAAGAGATGTATTGCTTTATTTTAGGTTATCTACAAAGCTCCCCATTGGAACATTTAAAACTGGGATATTTTAATAGTACTTTCCTACTAGCACTAGTCTAATCCCACAGAGGTGATCAGTGTGGCTGGTAGAAAACCTTTTACCTTTGTGAATCTTTGCTTTTTACATTGTTTTCTACAGTACAGCACATGTAGCTTTTATTACCTACCATGCCTTAAATTCATTGCACCGGCATATAAAAATACATTACATAGTCATAGTCTAAAGTTTACTTCTCTGCTCCCATGCTTTGCATTAGGGTAACCACTACAGTCATGCCCATTTAGCATGATGTCACCAGTCCTAAGCCCGCAACGAGGTGGGGGGAAGGGACTGTTCCCCCTCCAAGGATGTGATGGAGCTGCTCGTAATAGGGGCAGGTCTGGGGTGCTGCTCCAGAGTGAGAGCTGCCCTCCTTAGCCTTGATATATGCCTGCCTCAGCTCCTTAATCTTCATGTGTACTTGCTCGTGCATGTGCATGTGTCCCCTATATGTAAGTCTTGCAGACAGTTGCCCATAAATGTCCCCAATCTGTAATCTGGTGAGGAGATCCTGTTGATTCTCCTCCTCACTCCAGATCTCCAGGAGATCCAGGATCTCTGCACCAGACCACGATGGGGCTCGCCTTTTCTGCTCCCGGCCCAGGGCTTGAGAGCTTCCCGGAGCTGTGGTGGCAGCTGCTGGGGGCTTGGCTGGGGCAGTGGGCTCAACTATGACAGCAGGGAGTGAGGATGGGGCTGCTGTGGGTGGCACCAGGCTTGCAGGGCCTGCTCCGAGCTACAAGCTGTCTGCCTGCTGCCTGCAGCTTTCAGGGTTGCAGGGGAAGGAGGTCTGTGGACAGAACAGCCATCAGGGCACGCTGGGATTCCACGGAGGTCCCTTATTTTGAAATAACTGTCTACACCTGCACTATTTTGAAATATCTATTTTGAAATAGGCATTATTCCTTGTAAATTGAGGGTTATAGATTTCAAAATAAGATGCCCCTTATTAATAAATCCTCCCTCATTCTTCTCTTCTTTATACTAAAATAGCCCAGTTCCCTCAATCTCTGCTCATAAATCATCAATTAAGGCTAGATTCTTGCCTCATTTACATTGGTGTAATCTGGAGTAATGTAACTAAAGTAAAAGCCCCAAAGAGTTTACAGTGCTCATCAATATGCAACAAATCAGTGGAAGAAACTATAGAAGAGAAAGGGGAAGAGGTAACTTCTGTGAAAGTACTGGGATTATTCTGGATTTATGTTATTTTAAATGAGATATGAATCTAGAGCCTTTTTTCAATAAAATCTTTCTTGGGCAAAATCCCATTTGTCACAAGAGTTTTATCTGAGTAAGCACTGCAGAATGGGAGGTCAGCAGCATGAAAGGAAAGCAGAATATAAGAGATGAGCTCAGAGTTTTGCCTATGCTTCTTCTTTTGCCATTTATATTTTTGGAACCTGCAGTTCTTAAATACACATTATCTGAAGCTCAAATACACATATAAGTCCTCTTGAACTCAGAGGGAATTTTCCTACAGAAGGACAAGAGGGATTTGCTTGTATAATTATTTTGGAATTACAGTTTGATCTTTATTGCTGATTTGAGACTGTATCTCTTGGACCAAAATGTACAGGAGCTCGCTGTACAGTGTGTGTAGGCTTACAAAATGTTCACATTGTGGCTCCTATTTTAATTGCACGATTGTTTTATCATCCACTTCCCCTTCCATACGCAATTGTGTAGGCCACCTTCCCTTTCCTTGGCACTGGAATACTATCTGTTGGACAACTGTAACAATTGCTCACCTTAAGTTGCATAAGGAAAATATTTAATGTATGCCCGTTCCTTTTAATGAGGCCTTAGAAGCGAGATGAAAAGGCTTTACTAGTTCACCAGACAGTTGTTTTTATACCTCCATAGAGTAATGTTTGGGAACAGCTGTGTTACAGTGAATTGTTCATTTGTAGAATACATTCAAACATACCCAGACTGCTGCATGATAGAAGAATTTGTCCCCCTACAGTACTTACACGCACCAGTCATAGTCCTGTCATGAAATCTTTCTCACTGGAAGCAAAAGTATTATCATGTTAACACAATCCCATCATTACAAGCTGCCACAGGTCATTGCATAGTTACAGTATTTAAAATAAAATATTAATTAGCTCATGAAAAGCTTAAGCCTTCATTATTCATAAATATCTCAACACCTGCAGCAGATCTTAATATCATACTGGCTAATTAAGAGTTTTCTGGCCTAATCCGTTCTAATAAAAATGAAAGCTTTCATCCATCCAGAGCCCATTAGAGTCAGGGGGAGGATTTTCATTTGATTTCAGTGGCCTTTAGATCACACCTTAGATGAATGAGTTTGGTTACAGAGATATCTTCTATTCTTCAACTTTCTTCTGCAATCATATTCCAAATTGTGGTGTTTATTGTGAAATATGAGCAGTTAAATCTAGTCTGTGCAATGTCTAAAGCCCTGAGCATCATGGGAAGACATAAAATATTAACCACTGCAGTGCAATGTAACATCATTGTTTCAATTGCACCTTAGGGGATTTATATACACTCTGTATGTGAATTGTAAAAAGAAGTGCTAAACTAGCCATAAGTATGCTTAAAGCCAAGAATGAAAAAGCTGTTTTGAAGTTTAAATATTTAAGAATGCTCTAAATTTATCATGCCTTTAGGTCCTTGTTAGTTTTGTTCAGCTGGATTTTATGCAAGATATTGCTATTCTTGGTTATAGACACATGGTGATAAGGTCTTTTGACGAAGGTTCATGAAACTGTAGGTTGGTAGCCCTCAGGGGGTCACCAAAAGAAGAAAACATTTCTTTAAATGTCAGCAACATGAAAGGACCTGGTCTTTTTCTATTGGTGTGACTCTCAAGTTACACATTGGAGGGAAATTACTATTACTAACATTTATTTTTTAAGCCCAAAGAAAATAAAGATATGTACAAATGAAAAGCAGTTTACCTGGCAATGCTGTGTGTTTGTGTCTTCTAAGTATCCCTGCATAAACTACAGCTTTAGCCGAAGTGTTCCTGTGATCTGAAAAATGATTTAAAAAAGAAGACACCTTGATGTTTCATATTATCTTCAATAGAATGATTCCACTTCAATATTTAGCATCTTTTCTAAATCGAAGTAAGATATTTCTTACTGCCAGCAAGGCAAGGTCAACCTGAAACACAAATTGTGGTCTTTCTGATCTGTGGCAGTCCTAGGTTTTAGAGATGAAAGACAGGAATTCTTTGTACTCTCCTGAACAGTGTTTCATTATTGTGTTTTAAGGGGGTAGGCATTCCTCCTCATTTCTGTTTAACATATGATTCAATAGTAATATATTATTAGGCAAGATCTGTGTTTGCTCAATCTATCATCACAAAACTACAGTTTCTAAAATGAGCACGTAGGTAACAATCTGTTGACAAGTGTGAAACAGATCAGAATCCAGCTGTTTTGTAGTAGCATCAGTTCTTAGAGGTTAACTAACAAGAATAAAAAATAGTTTTCATCAGCATAGCTAAGTAGAAGTAGGTTCCTACCAAATTCATGGTCTATTTTGGTCAATTTTAAATATGGTACATTTCATGATTTCAGATATTTAAATCTGAATTTTCCTGGTGTAATTACAAGGGTCCTGACCCAAAAAGGAACTTTAGGGAAGTCACCAGGTTATTGTCTGGGTGTTGCATTGGTGATACCCTTACTTCTACACTGCTTCTGGCAGCAGCATCACCTTCAGAGCTGGGCAGCGGGAGAGCGGTGAGTGTTGGCCAGGATCCCAGCTCTGAAGGCAGAACTGCAACCACCAGGAGCACAGAAATAAGGATGGTATGATGTGGTTTTGTCAAACTTACTTCTGTACTGCTGCCTGCAGTGCTGAGCCCTTAGTCAGCAGCCACCCCTCTCTGGCCAGAAAGTTCTGAAAGCAACAGTGCAGAAGTAAGGGCAACATGGGTATCGTAATGCCACCCTTACTTCATCCAGCCAACATTGCAATCATCACTCTCCAGTTGCCTAGCTCTGAAGGCTGAAATGCAGAAGTAAGGATGGCAATACCGTGACCTTCGTAAAATAACCTTGTAGTATTACAATAACCTGTAAATCCCTTTTGGGTCAGAACTTACAACTGGAAAAACAGTGGTTTCATAAAAAGAACATAAGAATGGCCATACTGGGTCAGACCAAAGGTTCATCTAGCCCAGTATCCTGTCTGCTGATAGTGGCCAATACCAGATGCCCCAGAGGGAGGGATCACAACAGGTAATCCTCAAGTAATCCCTCTCCTGTCTCTCACTTCCAGAGAAACAGGGGCTAGGGACACCTTCCCTACCCATCCTGGCTAATAGCCATTGATGGGCCTAACCTCCATGAATCTATCTAGCTCTTTTTTGAACCCTGTTAAAGTCCTAGCCTAGTCTTCCTCCATAAAATCTGTATAGGTCAGGGTAAAAGCACTCAAAAGGCCAGATTTCATAGGAGGACACCAGATTTCACAGTTTGTGACACATTTTGGAAACATTTTGCATGGTCATGAATTTCGTAGGGCCCTACCTACAAGATATCACAGGAATTAGAGACTGGAAAAGATCTGTTAGATTATCTTGGTCAGGAAAAAGTTGATCCCTACATTACATTTTCTATTTTTTTTAAATAATCTAAACAATGAAATGCAGAGTCCTTCTTTTGGGATGTGATTTGGCAATGTAAGAGATTTTATTCTTAAGAATTCTTTCTAGATACATTTCTTATCTCAATTTCTTCCCATTATCCCTAGCTTTACCTTCTTTGACTATCTTGTACTGTTTTTTTCCCAAGGATCTCAAAGTATTTTACAAATATGAGTGAATTTAATTATCAGAATATTTTTAAATTCCCATCCCAATAAGTATTATTTTATAGGTAAATAAAATGAAGGATCAGTTTAATTAAGTGACTTGCCCTGACATATGTAGTTATGGAACAGCTGGGAATAGTTCATGATGAATGAATTATTCAGTGAATTTTTCGCCTCTTTTCTGTTTACCAGGTATCCATGAGCAGACTCCTTTTTTTTTCAAATTTACTGATTATTTGAAGTTTTTTGCTGAATAATTTCTGTTGTTGATTTGTGCCTTGTTCATAAGTCAGTTGTTGTATGTTGTAAGTAAACAACTTTTAAAATTAAATTGTCCTTTTCCAGTTTAGTTTAGTCTTTAGGACTGTCATGCTTTGGTTTAATTTTGTTGTTGAGCTTTCTGTCCAGGTGCTGAGCAACATTTAGTATCCTGTGATATGCAGGAGGTCAGACTAAATGATATGGTGATTCCTTTGGGCCTCAGACACATAGAGCATGATGGGAAAAAGTCCATTAATTGTAGAGAGCATTGGAGCATATCTATAGGTTATGTGATTTATTTCAGTTCTTTTTTTGTGGGTAATTCTTAGAATAGGGTTCATGATGAAAATGCTACAATTATGACTTCACTTCATATGTGAATTCTGCTATATTTCTTTTAGAGCTGACATTTTGGGAGATGTTTCTTCTAATGAAGTCACTTCCTAGAAATTAGTGAAAATGAAGGAGCTTTGTTTAAAGTTGATCTTCATGGACTTTTTTCCCTTTAGGATCCACCCAGATCCTCTTGTATCAATGAAAGCTTCATTTATACCATGGGCCATTTCTGAGAAAATTATTGGAAGCAGGTTGGGAACATTTAAAATCTGTGCTGCTATTGCAGTTCATCACCACTGTGGGAGGCTGGTGCATTTAATTCAGTCATCACCAACCAGTAGATTGGGGTCTACTGGTAGATCTTGGAGCCTCCGGCAGGTGATCCTTGCTGCTTTGGCCAGGAAGTTATCAAGTGCAGGAATTCAGTGGCCCATCCATCCACTGTCATCCTGCTCCTGCCCTCTGCCTTGGAGCTGCCCTGCTGGGAGCCTCCTGCTTGCTGGGCAGGGGTGGGGAAGGAAGAAGAGGGCAGGGTGCTGATGTTAGGGTGTCCCTCCCCGACACTGCTGTACCCTAACTCCACACCGAGAGAAGGGGATGGAGGGAGCTTGGCAATGCAAAACTCTGTCACTTTCACACACTGTGTGTGTCTCTGTCATTCTCACACATACTGTCCTTCACTCCCCTCTCCTGACCCAGCACATATGTGGAGGGTTGTCACTTCTTTTACTGCTTGCACGGTGTTTTACTTTTGGTTTTGACTGGTCTGCACATTTCATAATTTTCATTTCTCTTTTACACTTAGATTTAATTCTTTGAGTAGTGAGTTCTAAAATGCTCAACCTGTTGTGGCTAGAGTAATTATCCTTATGGTAACTGTTGCTCCTGGAAGTGGCTGGCACGTCCCTGCAGCCCTTAAGAGAGACAGAGCCAGGGGGCTCCACATGCTGTCCTTGCCTGAAGACACTGCTCCTGCAACTCCTATTGATCAATAATGGGGACTGTGGCCAGTAGAAGCTGTGGGCTCAGTGTGGGCTCAGTAGATGAGGGGGGCAGCACATAGTGCCATGGAGCCATTGCTGTATATGCCAGCTGTTTTTAGGAATGGTGCACGGCCAGGGCAGAAGTAAGCCTGCCTTACCTCCACTGCTCCAGCACCTGGAAGCCATCTCAGTTAAATGGTGCCCAGCCAGAGCCTTCTTCCTGAACCTCTGTCCCCATCCTGAACCTCCTACCACACCCAACCTCCTGCCCCATACGTGAGTCCCCCTGCACCCAAACTCCTTCCCCTTGCACCCTGAAATCCCTCCTGGACCTCACTCCCCTACCCTGGGCTAAGCCCAGAGCTCCTCCCACACTTCAAACTCCTTGGCCCAAGATCAGAGCCTGCACCCCAAGCCCCCACCCCAGCATGGTGAAAGTGAATGAGGTGGGAGAGGAAGGAGGATGGATTGAGCATGGCGAGGCCTCAGAGAAGGGATGGAACAGGGGCAGGGCTTCAGAGAAGGGGAGGGAAGGAAGTGAGGCGAGGGTATTTGGGTTTGAGATAGATCTTATTGCACTTAAATTGAAAAAGTGATCTTGTGTTTAAAAAGGTTGGAGACCATTGATTTAATTGAATAAAATGACAACGAACATGGAATAACAGGACTGGAAGGAACTTCAAGAGGTCATCTAATCCAGTCCTCTGCACTCATTGGAGGACTAAGAATTATAAATGTTAATAAGTCTCTTCGTACAATTCAGCTGATTGATGACTTTTACCTTTCTAAAAATCCCTTTTTGTGATGGATTCAGTTTATACAAAATACAAGCACCAGTAAAACTTGAAAAGGTGTAATAAAGGAGAAAAATATTTACATTAAGTCCTAAAATTACACAATGCATTTGAAATTCAAAATGGATAAATAAATTGGATTTAATTGACGGAGTACTGTGAAAGGGCACCATCTTCAAGAAAAAATACTGTACCCACAGAATGTAGAAATGCTGAATGAGGACATTATGGACCCAAATGTTCACCTTAATAAGACAAAGTCAAATCACTTGTAGATTTTAAATCATCCCACTATGGAACGGAGAGTCAGGCAAGGTCCTTATTACAGTTTGGGGAGAAATGTTGAAACAGCTGAGACGCAACATATATTCTGTCTTCTCAATCTTATATTGAAAATACTGTCTGGAGAAACCACAAGCACAGAACTGCAGCATTCAAGTCTGGCCGGGGGAATCCCCTCAAGACAACATTGACTAATGTTCTCAGTAACTGGACTCAAGAACTCAGTGCTCACAATGCTCAATGCCAGAAGTGGTTGCATGACAATTATACAACTATGGGCTTCTAAATAAAGTTAATCTTCTGTATCTCCTAGGTTATTAGAGTTATTTGAAAGAGTGAGAAAACTTCCCTGAAAGAAATCATCAGTAATGATACCTGACAGTAGTATCTATATCTATACTATAGTATATATGCATCAAGAGCTTCAGAGAAAGTATTGCTTTCCAGTTCCTTTTGGTGCTAAACAAACTGCCCTTGCTTCCTATTTGTTAGACCAGAACAAAGCAAAAGTCACAGTTTAATAATGAACATATTCTACAAAACAATGACAGTGGATATATAATATCCAGGTACCATCTTGTGCATGGCTGCAATTTCTTGGATGTGAACAATCACCTATAGTATCCCAGTTCAGTGCTGAAAAGGCTGGAAGCATGTGCCAGAGTTACAGGATACAAAAATAATATGTGGGCAGGCAATACTAGATATACTGTAAAACTGGCTACTTCTTTGTTTCACCTAAAAACATGATCATTCATTTAGCTAAAGCAATGTCTGGCAAAAACATCCAATGCCTAAAATTTCCCATTAGCAATAAAATTTATTACTACAAAAAAAGAAACAGAATGTGAGTAGGGCCTCAGACACAGGAGCAAGTGAGATTTAAGGCATAAATGGGATAAAGATGAAGAGAATTTACTTTTCAGAACAAAAGACATTACAAAATTATAGCCTAGCCAACATGCATGCAGGTTCACATTTACTAAACCAAATGCAAAAGAACTGGGAATATTTAGCACTTACTAGCTGCCAGCAGCCCTCATACACATGCACACATAACCAAGCTGTTTAAATGCGTCAACATTGAGATCTAGTTTCTTGTCACTGGCACCATCTAAATAATTTGGTAAAAGCATCTTCTTTAGATAAGTTGTTTTAAAACCTCTCTGGGAAAAAGTACCAGTCAGTTTCCACTTCTTTATGCCTATTTGCAGCTGATAAAACAGAAGTGTGTTACAGAACTATTACAGTGGACTGCTTTAAATACAAAAGGTACCAGATTGTTAATTACAGTCCAGCTGCTGGGATCAATTCTAAGGTGGCTGTGGTGCAGAAGAGAGCAGGCTGGGGCCTGTTCTTATCAGTGCCAGCTGGTTTTGAGCACCAAGGGGACTGCCAAAGATGAGGATTGCCAGACCTCCACAGGACCTTGCAAGGGCATATGGCATGGTAACAAGCTACGCCAGACATATGCCCAATGGAGCCACACTGTAAGAATCTGCAGTTGGGCAGCACTGTCTGCCTTGAATTTCCTGAGTGGTACCAACAGCCCAAATCACAATATAGAACCTAATCCCTACCTCAGCTGAACAGGCTATTGAAACATATACATTAGTGTTAGCGTTATAAGTTGCATTCCAAGAGTTGCATTCAGGAACTGAGTTCAGTAAAATTATATTTTAAATGAGGCAACATGAGAATATTCAGCCAACACAACACTTCTTGCAGTTCCTCTTTTTCTTGCTGTAGCCTCAGATTATTGTGAGAAAACAAAATGTTATCTAACTAATCCTCCGTCCTAGACCTTTGGGCTGCATCTAGTTTCCATAACAACTCGTATCACTTTAAGGTCACCAATTTCCATTTGTTCTAAACCAAATTCTACAGGCCCTCTGTGGTTTACTCCCTCCTCCCACAGGACTCACCAGCCACCTGTAAAGCTGAGGTGGGAGCAGTTGACATAGAGCCTGCCTGCTCAATCTAGTGCAGAAGGGAAGTGTCTCCTGGGAGTAATAGACTGAGGAGAACAGAGGCCACAGGAGACTGTAGCCAGACAGACTGCCCCCCCCATCTCATTCATCTTATTTGCCTCTCTGAAGCAATAGGGCAGAGAAGGAGCAGTAAAATCAGCATAGTCTATGCTGGCTCATCTGATCCTGAGAAGCTGAAAACATAGATATGAGGAGAGAGCGATTAAGGCAATAAGCTGGCCTTGAGGCTGCGAGAACTGCCACCGGCTGGCACCTATGTTGATTCGAACACACACACAGTCCCTGGGAGAGGAATTTCCCACTGAGAAAAGAATCCCCAGTAATTCCAATTTAGTTATCTCTCTTACAAGTGACAAGGAGTCCTGTGGCACCTTATAGACTAACTGAAGTGTAGGAGCATAAGCTTTCGTGGGCAAAGACCCACTTCGTCAGATGCTCTTACAAGTGTAAATTAAGTTCACAACTCCCTTGTAAGAACTGGTCTCACAAAAGACAGACCAGCCCCATTTGGCATGACAGACAAGAAAGAGAAATACGTGACCCCATGGGTATATAAGATAGGTCCAGCACACACTCACTTTGGGTACGTCTACACTACAGCGCTAGTTCGAACTAACTTAGTTCGAATTAGTTAATTCGAACTAAGCTAGTTCGAACTAACGCGTCTAGAACTAAAAACTAGTTCGAACTAGCGTTTTGCTAGTTCGAACTAGTAAGTCCACATTGAGTGGACTCTGAACAGGGCTTAAGGATGGCCGGAAGCAGTGCCGGCAGGGCATAAAAGGAGGACTTAGAGCATGGAGATGCTGTCTCAGGCTAGCCGAGGGCTGCGCTTAAAGGGTCCCGACCCCCACCCCGGACACACAGTTCTAAGGGGTGCCCCGCTTCCAAAGAAGTTCTGGCTTGGAGTGCCCTGAGTGCCCACACTGGGCACATCACACCACTCGGCCATCAGCCCGGCTGCACTTGCCGCAGGCTGCCATCTGGGGAGAGGGAGTAATTGGGGGGCTGCAGGAGAGCTTCCACCCCCAGAAGCCCGCAGAGCCAGCCCAGTCCTCCCCATCGGGGGCTCGTACCCCATTCCTCCCTCACCTCCTTCCACTTACCCTTCCTTAGCCCCTCTTCTTATTGATGTACAAAATAAAGATAACGTTTCTTCCAACATTGACTCTGTCTTTATTGAAAAAAACTGGGGGACACTGGGAAAAGGAGGTGGGAGAGGGGAAGAGAAAGGCTGGGAGAGGGGAGGGCAACTAACATGATCAGGGGTTGGGAACAGGTCCCAGATGAAGAAAGGCTACAGAGACTGGGACTGTTCAGCTTAGAAAAGAGGAGATGGAGGGGGGACAGGATAGAGGTCTCTAAAAGCAGGGGTTGGGTGGAGAGGGTGCATTCAGAAAAGTTCTTCCTGAGTTCCCATAAAGAAGGACTAGAGGACACCAAAGGAAAGGAATGGGTAGCAGGCTTGAAACTAGTAAGAGAAAGTTGTTGTTGTTGTTGACAAAGCAAATAGTTAACCTGTGGAACTCCTTGCTGCAGGAGGCTGTGAAGGCTACAACTAGAACAGAGTTTAAAGGGAAGTGAGATCAAGTGATGGAGGTTGGGTCCATGGAGTCCTATTAGCCAGAGGGTAGGAGTGGTGTCCCTGCCCAAAGTTTGTGGAAGGCTGGAGAGGGATGGCACGAGACAAATGGCTTGGTCATTGTCTTCAGTCCATCCCCTCCAGGGTCCCTAGGGTTGGCCGCTGTTGGCAGACAGGCTACTGGGCTAGATGGACCTTTGGTCTGACCCAGGACGGCCATTGTAAGCTCAGGGCTCAGTGTCGGGGGTCTCAGTGGACCCCCTTGATTTTCATGCACACCTGGTCCTGGGTGGCCAGGCTGGCAGCTCTCCTGCCCTAGACAGCCACTTTCCTGTGCCTAGTGCGGAGATCGTGGACGAGGTCCACGATGTCCGCACTAGCCCAGGAAGGTGCCCGCCTCTTGCGGTCCAGGGCAAGCTCCCGGGAGCCGCCAGCCTGGTCCCGGCAAGAGGGGGTGGGCTGGGGGGCATCGGGTGGGTGGCTCTGTGCCGTGCCAGATGCAGGGTCTGCTAGCTGGGTGCTGGCAGGCTTGCACCTGGCACGGGCACCGTAGCCAGCCCGTGCCCCTTTAAGGGGTCCGGGGCTGGGAGGGGGGCATAGAGTTTCCCTGGTGTTGGCCAGAGTGGCCACCAGGGAAACCTGGGGAGGGCTAGCCTCCCACTAGTTCGAACTAAAGGGCTACACAGCCCTTAGTTCGAACTAGCTAGTTCGAACTAGGCGTTAGTCCTCGTAAAATGAGGTTTACCTAGTTCGAACTAAGCGCTCCGCTAGTTCGATTCAAATTCGAACTAGCGGAGCGCTAGTGTAGCGCATAGGAAAGTTAGTTCGAACTAACGTCCGTTAGTTCGAACTAACTTTCTAGTGTAGACATACCCTTTGAGTGTCATTCTACCCTCTACCTGCTGGTCGGGTTAGGTGTTTGACCTCCCGAGGTTCTATGGGGACGCCCACCTCGTATTTTCGTCTTTCCTAGGAATTGAGGGACCGGCCCTGGCCTGACATGCTGGAGTCGAGAGGCACAGAAGGGGGTAAAAATTGTACCTGGATGTGGTCCTCTGTCTTAAGTGTACACATAGAAAGAGTAAGCTGTTACTTGGTACCATTATTTCTATTTTTCTATCTTTATCTTCTTTGTAACCATTTTTAAGATCTATATTTTGCTAGTAGTTAAGAAATAGAACAATAGCCATTGCAACCATATGATTTATAAGCTTCCTCAATAAACCTGTAACTGTTTAAGCTTTAACCTGACTCCTTCAGTTGCTGTAACAGAACCAAGCACAATTTAAAAGAACTTCAGCCGGTCTTAGGGACAGATATAGGGAGAGCTTGGGCGTTTGGATTTGTGTCACACCCAGGTGGCACAATCCACTGGGGCACCTTTCAGTCCTTCCCCAAGGCTGCCCGCTGTGAAGGAATTACGAATTCTAGCAGCTGAAATCTAAAGTTTAATAAGCTCTTCCTATAAACTCGGGGCGTCTGTTGGCCTGCTGGCCACCCTCTGCGATGGGACCCCGGTTCTAGCAGTAAAGACACGGACGTTAAACCTTTTCTCGGAAATATACACACACACACCACTCACTGCCCTGACCATCGGTTGGCAGAATTGGGGCACTCGTCAACCTCCTCCAGGTTGCTCGCTGCAAGGGACCCCGGTCTCAGCAGTTGAAGTCTCGGGTGTATAGCACACACACACACACACACACACACACTGCCCTGACCGTCGGCTGACAGAGACCGAGAAGGTGGGATGGAATGTCACAGGTGGCAAACCCGATCATCCTTACTCTCCAAACCCATGCTCTGTCAGAATCCCTCCTCCTCCAGCAGCCGCTGCACCTCCTACCCTTCTGTTGGCAGAGGCCAGTGGTGGTTACTGCAGTAGTCAGACTTTTGCTGTTCAGTCAGCAGTGTTGCTGACTGGACACTGCACAGATCCCATTTGAAATAGGCTTTCTGATTGAAAACTGGACACCCAGGAATCTACTTGGATACCCATTGGTCTTGCAGCTTCTCTCTCTTTCTCTCTCTCTCTCTCTCTCTCTCTTCCTCCCTGTCTCTCACAGAACACTTCCCTCTTTTGTCTCACCCTGCATTCCATAGCTTGCTTTTACTAACCCTTCTCTCTCCTTTTCCTGGAGAGCTCTGATGCTGTCACTGTCTTTCTTCTCCCTTTCTTTCTGACTGCTGGAAGAAAAGAAATAATCTATCAGTCAAACCCAAGACACATGGAAGTGTTTGGTGGGAATATTCTTTTTCTTCTCCCTTTTTCTGTTAAAGTGACATCAGCATATTTTGTTTGCCCTTGGAAGCAGAAACCACCTGTACAAACACTAAGAGCAAGATTTTCAAAGTCCTTTGATTTATTTTACTAGCTGTGCTTGAGGCCTTATAGAGTTATTGTATTATCATATTACTATTGATATAGTACCAACCTCACGAACTACTGCTCTCGCTGACCTAGGTAATTCGGTGCCAGTCCAGACCCTGTAGCATTTAGCTTCCTGTAGTGTTTGGGACCAAACTATCTTTTGTTACATTCATCCGGTTAATATGGAAAGTAAGTACAGTCAAAACTGTAGTAAAGAGAAGCCATAAAAGTAGTACCAGAACAACTGCAAAGTGAAGTTGTTCTAGCTATTGTGCTCTAATGTTAGCACCATCAAATTAAGAATTTGTTTTTATTGCTATATCACACAAAACAAGGACTTTGGGAATTAAGGAGCTTGTGATGGGGTGTACTCTTCCCGCACTGAACAGGAGGGGGTTAACTCTGTCTTGAGAGTGGAGGAGTCCCCCCTCCTTTACCCTAAAGTGTTCAGGCTGCACTTCTCTAAAAGAGAGCAGCTCTGCTTAGCTGGAGGTGGCAACCTGAGGGAGAGGATGTGCTTGGCCTGCTCCCTGCAAGCCCCAGCGATGGCCAAACGCCGAGACGCTACCGCATAGGTCAGAGACCAAATGCATCTAGAGACCACACAGGATTCAGAAGCAAGTGGGCATAACCAGATCCCAGAGGAAGGAGGGGAGATGGAGATGCACCAGTGCCCAGAGACATTGGAAGTAGGAAGCAACCCAAGGGTGGTGACTGTCACAGGGTGATTGAGTTGCTGTCTGAGAGTCAGTATGTTACAGCAGAAATTTCCCCACCGACTCAGTGGCTAGAGTGAGCCATTAACAGGGCCTTGGTCTGGTGTCCAGTGGAGTACGAGGGCCTGGAGCCCCCTGCTGGGGGATGTAAAACTTTCCCCTATTTATTACCCCTTAAAACAGACTTTGACTATGGGGTTGTATTAGGACTATGGACTAGTGCTGCTACGCTAATAAGGGCGAGGTATAGACTTTGACCATCGGGTCATATTGGAAATATGGAACTGAGCTGCTCTGTTAATAAGGGTGCACTATAGGTTAGGACCTGGGGGCTAGAGGATAGGAGTAATTATTCTTGGGCAAGTGAAATTGGGGGCACTGACTGGGGGAGAAAAGGGGCAAATGCAAGTGTGACAAGGGTGAGGCGGACACCTCCACCCGACCCTGGATGAGGTCCTCACCTCAGCCATGGGACAGAGACCCAGAGTGCATTTGAGGATTCTATAAATATTGACATTTATTCCAAATAGTGCAAGAAAATGAGAACAAATTGAAAACTCTCCATCAAGGTAGCTGTGAAGCAGTGTCAGAAGAAATGGGGGGAAAGGGTTGGAAACAATGTGTTGGTGTTTATAGCTTTTGCTCTTATATTGCCCAATAACAGAATGGCTTTTATTTATTTAGAGCATGGCTGCCTCTTTGGACACAACTACCAATACCTTTTTTTTGGGGGGGGGGGGGGGGGGGGGAGGGGAAGGCTGATCCTGAAAATATTTGCACTGGTGAGTCATTTCCTTGTGTGAATACCTGCTTTAAAATCAACATCAATTACATTGAAAATAACTACTTTCACAGCGTTACGCAAGCAGATGAAGTTACTGACATGAATAAATGTTTGTAGGTTTGTAGATCTTAAATGGGGTAAATAGCTGGGCAGGGTATGTAAATATCCCCCACCTGCCCAAAAAAGACTTCTGATCTGTACCTTGATTGCTCCCTGGATTGTATGCCAACCATCCCATATATAAACATAATGGTGTGTGTATTTTTTACACGAGACAGAAGCTGGAGAAGTGTGGTATCCTTTGTTGCCAAATTGTTTGTTGCCTATTGAGATGATCTCATGAAAACATAAGCTTACAGCATGACAAAGATGACTTGTGATGACTTTGGTGAGGTATTTGAACTACTAGTACTAGCTTGTAATCAGCTTGATGATATGTCTACCAGCGGTCAGCTCAGGGTAGAACTATATGTAAAGTTGTTTTTCCTTCTGAATACTAAATATTGTTTGTCAATTAAACCCCAGTCATGTTTACTTTCCCCTGCAGATTTCTGCACCCTCCAAGTGCATCTTTATAATTATTATATCAAAGACGCAGCAAATTGGGTTGTAATTCAGTTAGCAAATTCTGCAAAGCCTGCACTGCAAACAAACAAACAAACAAACAAACAAAATGAAGGCTTCATGTTTAGAGGAAAACAAGCATTTATCTTGTAAAGTTATCTTCATCTTCATTTTCAAGGAAGAATTATTTTCTTAGTCTTCATGAAACAAAGTTTTTGCTGAGGTGGATAAAACTGTTTAAAGTACATTGTGCTCCCTCTGTGCTCAACACCTGATTTCATCTGCGGCCCTGCAAGAGATGCCATCTCCCATGATGCCTTGTAAGAATTGCTAGGCTCAGCTGAAACAGAACTCAGTTGCTTTGACACTGAACATCTGGTGGAGTGTTTATTTGTTCTATTGCTCTTTTTAAATGAATGTGAAATATCAGAAGCCTCAGTAAAATTAGTTTTCCAGCCATCAGTGCCTAGAGCCAGTTTAATAATCTGCTCAGTGTATTCCTAGCATGCGATATTACTCTGTAACTTATAATAAGAGAAGAAAAGTAAGCTGCCTACCTCATTTGAAATATTGTTTTGCATAATTGAACTTTAACATTCACCAGCCTTATTTCAAAACTGAAACCATAACTGTTTAGTGGAGAATTGAGCTCTGCCTTAGTCTAAACAAATGATCCAGCCACAGGATTGGATTTACAGAAACTTAGTTTTGTTGTCTAATATCAACCCACAGGGGCTAATACTTGTTAATGTCTATTTAATCCACTTTCGTTATAGTGCTTTCACTAAAATATCTCTATCCTATTCCCTGCCTAAAACAGTGATTTGATCTAGCAATTTGCTTGCCAGTCTCTCTCTAAACTAAAAGAATGTATATAATCAATGAAGGGGCAATATTGCTCAGAGCAGGGAATTGCAATATAATAGGCAAAGAATTTAAGCATGTACTTAAGTCTGTTCCTATTTAAGAAAGTTCTTTGGCATGTACTTAAGTCCCATTGACTCTAATTGGATTTAATCATCTGCTTAAAGCTAAGAATGTGCTTATGTGCCATTCCTGAAAAGGGATGTTTTCCTAAATTGGGGTGAAAGGCAGCACTTGCATAAAACAAGTTGAATTAATAAGTGTTAAATGAGTCATTTGTCAAAAGCTAATATCTTTTCATTCAATGAAAAAATTAACTTCAGCTGTTTTGTATTTTCTTCTCAGTGTCAATGCTGTTGAAATTAAAATGTGTCCAGGCATGGGGTATGATTTTGTTTCTTGTCGAAAATTACTCTTCAATTTAGTTTTCTTGCAGAAAAGAATCACTGAAACTGGAAGGAAGATCAGCCTTTTATCCATCAAAAACTTCATTTAAGGAAGGTTTCAGTGAGATGAGAAGAAAGATATGGAAAAATGACTTTCCTTTGGAGCTGGGTTAATTCTGAAAAATTGAGTTAAAGCTGAAGAATGTGAGCTACCAGGTAATTAGTGAGAAACTAATGTGGTACAGGTCAAGATCTAGAGGAAAATTAGAGATGCTACGGGAGAGGAGCACACATCACCTTTTTTGTTGATAGTGAATCGAGAATACTTTTATGGATACTGTATAATTTTGTTGCACTGAATTGTTCTTCTACAGATGCCAAAGGCAAAATTTGGCTCTAAGCTATATCACTGTAACTGAGAAGAGGATTGCCCAAAGTATTACTTGTATATTGTAACATGAGCATCTCAATATCTAGGGACAAATTCTGCCCGCTGTTATGCTCATGAACTGGTGATTTTGTGGGGAGAGTTAGCCTGGATTTAAAGGTGTAACGAAGAGAAGAATTTGTCCTCTACTCTTCAACCTACTGATACTACTCTATTTAACTCTCCTCATCAATCAGATTAAAATCACAAGCACTTGTGAGGAACAGATTTTTAAAATGTAAACAGTACTCTAGTTCTTATGTAAAATTTCACTAAAGATGCTAGACTGATACGTCATTAAGTAACTGGATGTGACACTGGTGTAACAGTACTGTATGTCTGTTCCTCTCAGAAATTAATCATATTTGTCTGTTATTTTAAAGACTATCAACATTTATAGAAAATAAATTAATCAGTACTAAAAATGAATAAAAGAATTGTCAGAAATTCAGCTGATATGTATCAATATAGCTATATTGAAATCAGTGGAGGTATACCTATTTATACCTCAAATCTGATCTCTTGTGTGTTATGGTAAAAAGAGGGACAAATCTTCTGCTTGTGTAAACCAGACTGTGTTTTTTCCAGTGGAACAAACCAAATTTCATTAATTGAGGACTAGGCCTCAACTATTAGAAGATGTGTATATGTTGACTACATTACATTACATTTAGTTAATTAAGGATGAAACTGAATTGAGTTTTTCCTTCTTTCCCTTCCTCCCTTCTTCTGAGGTTAAGGCTGAAAATAAATTCCGGTTACCCTGATAGAGACAGATAAGTATGTACTGCAAATGTTTTCTTCCTTTCTTTGGAGAAACCTGAAATTTCTTTCAGTAATGCTGTTTGTGTGCGTGTCTACTCTTGGAGGCTTTTCCAGGAAGCAGAACAAATGCCAGTCCATAAAATTGTGTACAGATTTGTAGCTATGTTAAACCCGGGATATTAAATAGACAGGGTAGGTGAGGTAATATCTTTTATTGGCACAAATACCTCTTCTTTGGGTCTGGGAAATGGCACTACAGAGTCAACACAAAGCAGTCTACATCAACCCAACTCTGTAAGGGCATGCCTATACTAAGAAATTATTTTGAAATAACTTATTTCAATGCCGCCCCTTCCCCCCCCTGAAATAATAATTTCAAAATAGCATGTCTACACTACAGGGAAGTCTTGAAATTAGTCTGCGGGAGCGTCCATTAATGTGGACACAGCACTTCGATTTAGAGTTCTAGGGAATATTGGAGAATAATTAATTTGAATAATAGCACCAGAACATCCACACTGCTGCTATTTCAAAATAACTGTTTTGAAATTAGCATTATTGGCATTAGCAAGAGTTGTTATTTTGAAATAACCAGCCCATTATTTCGAAATAATGAGCTTGGTAGTTTGGGTGCTTGTTATTTCAAAATAAGGGAATTTATTTTGAAATAATTCCCGAGTATAGATGAAGGCTAAATGTCTATATTAAAAATTTTGCTCCTGCATTAGTAACTACACTTCTATACCAACTTAATAATTCAACCACTGAGAGATACCTAGGGTAAGTACTGATGTAGTTATGTCAACACAGCATCAGTGCATTGCTTACATCCACTGCTGTTGGCTTTCAGAAGCTGTCTCGCAATGCTCCACACTGACAGCTTAATCCGTACAATCAGTTCCAGTGAGAACGTGCTCCTCTGACACAAAGAGCAAAATGTAGACAGGCACAAGTGATGTAATTACTGCAATGGCTGCATGCTGACATAAATTAGGTGAACTTAATTAGGTAGAGTAGATATGCCTAGAGTGTCACAGCTAAATACAAGATGTAACAGATTATTTAGCACAGCGATGAGCAACTGAGGCTAGAGAGTGAGGCACATGAGTGGCCCTCCATCAGTGCAGTGGGTCGCAAGGTTGTTATAACCAACGTAGGACAACGTAGTTCTTGTGTTCCAAGAATTTGTGGAGTGCACCCTCTGAACCATATCAACACTTTTTTGATTGGACGTAGTGGGAGTATATGGCTCTCATAGTCAATGCTGTGTGCAATCAGTATGAACCTCTTTTCACATGCCCTTGCTTTACGCGCATGTCACTTTAGTATACGAGTAGGAAAAAATCCTTTGAAGGTGAGCATTGAAAGGTTAGATATTGAGTGTCTGCTTCTCCTTCCCTCTCTCCGCCCTGCTTTTTCTCCCCCTCTCTCTCTACAACTGGAGAGGTGCTAACACAGCACTTCACCTTGCGTGGTCCCTCAAAATATGAGCTAACTATGGTACTTTTGCTAAGCAATCTGTTCTATGTTGTATTTTTGCAGTTCCACTCTGAGTACATTTCTCAATCCTGAAGAAGAGCTGTAGTTAATCTCAAAAACCTGTCTCTCAGCAACAGAAGTTGGTCCAACAAAAGATATTACTCTTACCCACTTCAGTTTATAAATTAGCAGTCACCGTCTGCACACATATTTGTTTACTCTATCTTGCATAATCTCAGTCGAGTTGTTGTTACAGCTAAGTAGGGGAGTCAGTATTGTTGTTGCTGTCAGGAAACCCTGAGGACAATTCAGATTCTTCCCATCGTTCATGCTGAAGTAAAAAATCCTTATTGTAAAATGTATAAACAAGTCATGAACATGTAACTAGTGTCACTAAATAGATACCTACGCATCTTAGTATATGGCACAAGCATAGAAAATCAAACAAGAGTGTGAAGGAGAAGCCTACCAGCATTTGAAATGAAATCAATAGCAGTGAAGAAAGAAAATGAATGGGACCTGCTCGTGCATCTCAGTATGTGGATGCATGTATCTTTAATTTCAGCAAGACCATGGCAGTTTGTTTTCAAGGATTTTCTCATGTCATGACAAGACAGGCAGCTGCAATTTAGCCTTTGATAATCCCATAAGATACATTTCATTTGTACACAATGTGCAGGATGTATTGTATATATAGGGAGACACATTTTCAAAATGTGTTTAAATTCCTTTTTCTTTAAATGGCAATGATGATTTGTCACATATGAGTGATGAAACTGATCGATTTCACATAAGCCAAAAAGGCTATTGCACGCTCAATTTACTCAGTTTATTTCAATATATCTGTTTCCCAAGTGAGAAGCTTCATTAAGGATAATTCTTGTGGAAAATATATTTCAGCTTGTTGTTCTCCCTGGGCATATTCCCCATTCAATTGGTAATGACGGATTTATACTATATTGCTCTAGTATCCCGTAAATGCTCATTTGCTTATATGGTGACTACAATATGCACTACAGGCTTTAATTGATTAATATAGCGTCACAATAGCATTATTTCCATATGCTTGCAACACTGGATGTCACAGGGCCACATCATGCTATCAATGCATAAGCAAATCTCAACAATGAAATTAACAGAGAGCTGTTTAAACTTCAGTGAACCATAGTAATCATAGTATGTTCATTAGTAATTTTGATTTTACTGGCTTTTTAGTTTAAAGGACAGAAACAAGAATATAGTTAGCCTTTAAAAACATATATTTTACTTCATATTTATTTACAATGAAACTATAGCACCATCCTCATAAAAATATTCCAGTAATCAGCATGATTAATATAATAATAATATATGATAAAGTAATTTTCATTCCTCTGCCTCTATAAATATTTAATTACTCAGTTTTTTAAAATAAACTGGAACAACTTCAAGAGTATAGAAAGCTAGGGGAGAATGTCTTTATCTCTTTATTAAGGATTTCCCCAATAATTTCCTTCCAAAGAGGGTATGCTTTGCTTCCCTACCAAAGCTGGCAGATCTTCAGGAATCTTGAACCATCTTCAAGGACCAAATTTGATCTGTCATTGGAGTTCCACTGGGGACTAATTTATTCCAGTGACCATAAATCTGCTAGCAGGCAGTAATCTAGAAACGTCTGTATTTTGAAAAGCCCACAGACGGTATGAGTGGATGCCACCACAAAAATACTTACAACAAATAACCTTGAAGATCTGAACTAAACCCATCTAAGAACATAAATTGAAAGTGAAAACTGAAAATCTTAGTCTCAGCTTCCTACTAAAACCTGCTGCAGTAAGAATCGCCATCCCCTGTAATCTTTTGTTTTGACTGACCGTCCTCACCAACAGTTTTCCTTGCCTCTAGCAGGCTTCTCTCTCTTTCTTAGTTTCCCAGACTTCCTTTCCAGATCCCATGCTCTCCTTCTGGGCATATTATTAGGGCTCCCATTAGCCTAGTGCTGGTAACACTGCAGGTTACGTCAGTTTAACTGTATTGCGCAGGGGAGTGGATCTTGAGGCCTCTTACCATTCTGTGATGGTGATTGGTGAAATAAACCTCACATTAGTAAACCACAGTTTAACAGGTACCTGAGCTCAATCAGGCCACTTGGGGGTTCCTGGTGGTGTGACTGGTGATTGCTTGCATTTGAAAAGAAGCTGGATCTTCAGACAGGCAGGAGCAGGGGGCAGACGGGGGAAGAAAAGCTAGAGAGGAAACTCAGAAAAAAGAGGTTTCTTTTCTTAGGCCTATTCTGAAATACCACTGTTTTAAGCCTTTAGGAGTCAGAATAGAAAGGATTATACAGGCGTTAGGCCGAGCCCCACCAATATTCCCAAGGAAAATCTGGGAAGTTAAGAGAGTGAGAAAGGCCTGCTAAAGGCAAGGCAAACTTTTGGTGAGGACAGTTAGTGAATGGCAATTCTTACTGCATCAGGCATAAAAGAGGGTCAGGAGAAAGTTGAGCATGGATGGTCAGTCATGTAGGCAAGGCAAGGCACAGCCTTCCCAAAACTGCCTACATGCCCGACCACCTAAGGCTGCCACTGGGGAATGCTAGGACCACAGCAGGCAACCTAGCATTCTCCAGCCTCAAGGGAATGCTGGGGCTATGGCACGGCAGGCTGGCTTCCCCTGGACACCAAGGAGGGCTGGGCTGCAGCCCCAGCATGTCAGCCCTGGCTCTCCACATGGCCAAGAAGCATTGGGCTGTGGGTGGGCAGGGCTTGGCCTCAGGAGTGGGGCCTCAGATGGGAGGGGAAAGGTTGGGGCTTGCCTTCCCCAGCTGGGCTTTCACCTACTACCCATGACACTGAGATTAAAATATAGGAAGAAGACAGTGGGAAACAAGTGGTTCTTGCTGTGGTGAGCCTGAGACAGGGTTCTCTAAAGTATTGGGGAGTTAAGAAGGACTACATTTACAGGAGTTGAGATCTATTGGGTGGTCTACACTGAAGGTAGGCTTAGAAACTCTCAGAAAAAGGGACTAAAATGAATGAACTTTGAATATTGTTTATGTAGACTTGGAATTGTAATAACCTGAAAAAGGTGTAGACTTAAATGTGGCCTGGTTGGGGGACTAAGTTATGGAAAGAGATGGTTGTCAGCTGACCACAACAGCCAGCAGTAGGCTGTTCCAAATGGAGAGAGAGCTGCTATGCCTGGCCATTAGAATATGCCATAGTGGTAAATCCACTTATTCATTCTCTCACTTTTGCCATTTAAGATTTTATTCCTTATTTTGCATTGTTGTAGCTTTTGTTGATTTAAGTCAAAACACTTAGGTTTAGAGTCTTCTCTTAGATAAGCCAGTGTATCTTATTACCCTATTGTTACTTTAATCTCTGAAATGGATGAGGTCTTGTACAAATACGGGGGAATAAATACCATGGGCTTTTCAAAAGCTCCAAGAAATTTACGAGAGTAATTCCCACAGAAACACTTTCAGTGATACTTCTGCTATGTCATTTAGGCATATTTTGCACTCTCCTGTGACTTCTGTTGACATGAGAGTTTGATGGTCTAATCTGAGGATATCATTTGTCTTTGAGGTATGTCTACACCGCACAGCTATTTTGAAATAAACTATTATGGAATAGTTATTCCAGAATAGCTTATTTCAAAATAGCACACCTAGACTGCAGAGATTGTACCCTCCTCATGTTTGCAGATGGTACTAAACTGGGGGGAGAGGTAGATATGCTGGAGAGTAAGAATAGGGTCCAGAGTGACCTAGACAAATTGAAAGATTGGGCCAAAAGAAATTTGATGAGGTTCAGCAAGGACAAGAGTGGATCATTGTTTAGGGCCTCCTATTATGATTGGCCCCTGGGAGTGTTTCTGTGTATTACATGGAATCACGAGCTGAAATCAAGGGTTCTTTGAAGATGAGAGTTATGCCACTGTCTTCAATGGATCTGGGATTTCACTCAAGGCAGCTTCCTACCTTCTCTTGTGATTATAATGAAGGTTCATTGTCTGAATAAATAAACTGATGATAAATTAAAAGCAGGGGGTTGACAGTTGAGTCCTGTAAACAGCCGCTTGCACAAAGTCAAAGCCACCATCCTGGGTCAGAGAAGAGCACCTAGATAGGCAGGAGGGTAATCACAGCAAGGGTATGTCTAAACTTCATGGCTCTGTCACCAGAGGCATGTAGTCTAGACATACCCCAAGATGGAACCAGGAATGTCTGCATATTAGAGCTGGTTGAGAAATACAGAATTAACTGGTGTTGCTTGAGTAATACATTTTGCAGAATGTCAGCAAAATCAAACACAGCAGTTTATTTTCCCACAATTTCTACAGGATATTTTTAAAACTAACAACATTTTTTAATTTTCACAATCAGAAGTTTTCTGAATGGAACAACTCAAAACGGAGAAACTCCTCCGATGCCTTTGGTGAAATTTTCAAAAGCACAAAAGTGATTTAGAGCCTAAGTCCCCTTGACTTTCGGTGAAAGTTAGGCACGTGACTGTCACTTGTGCCTCTCAGAACTTGCCCTTATGCTTTCAAATGTCTGAGTCATTTCTAGAAAAGTAGATCCAAAACACATATCACAGAACAACTAACAGGCTAAATTTCTTTCATTTAAAGTTTCCATCAAAATCATTTGAAAAAAATGAATTTTTGGGAGGGGAGAGGGGAATCTTTAAAAATAAAGATTTTCAGACAGCTGTTAACTTTTGGCATTTTCTCAGCAAAATATAAATGATCCCTACTGCATAATTATGGGGACAATTCAGCCTGATGAAAGTATCCACAGTATTACAGCCTGTACTGATGGTCAAGGAAAATTGGAAGTGAAGAGCAATGTGCATCTTCAAAGGAGTCAGGCTGTGTGGGGTCTTGAGAAGTTCCATTTCTCAGTGACTTGTCAAACTAGAAAACCAGTCGAAGGCCCCAGTCCTGCAAAGTGCTTTATTGTGCACAGTAAATCATGCCAAAATGACTTTCTTCCCAGTTTGTAAGGTTAAGGGCATGTTTACATATCTGGAGGATTGTGGCCACAAATCTCCTTGGTATTCACACAAATCTATCAGTATGTACTTGTAAAAGAGCAACACTTCAAGATACTTTATTTGCATTTATTATTAATTTGCGGCATGAAACTTTCCAAGTGTGTGTGTGTGTGTGTGTGTGTGTGTGTGTATTTCCAGCATGAAATGCTGCAGATGAAATAATAGTTAGGAAGTTGAGTGCAATCTCAGGTCTCTCTCAGCAACTCTAGGGAATAATATGTGAGAAACATAACACCATCACATTCTAAAGGGGAAAGCAAAGATGACCTCATTTTAATGATCTGAATCTCAGAAAAAAAATGCCAATTTCACTGCATTGTGAAAAGAGGGAGGAAGAAGTGTTCTCTGCACAGTAGGAAATTCCTCTCCCTTTCATATTTCTAATTCCAGGCAGCATGCTGTCTGCTCCAAAGAGCAAGAAAACAAATGCCAAGCTTTAATCAGAATCATATTGGCTGTGTAGGGACTTTCAGATCACTTGCCCATTCCTAACAATGTCATGCAGATTCCCTTCAGAATATCAATGCAGAGACCTTTGCCCTTGCTGTGAAGAAAGGTTGCAAAATACTGAAGATGAGCAGCAAGTCCGGGTGAAGCTAACATTCATTTTTTGTGTTAAGGAGGAGGGGGGAGGTGGAAGAGATAAGAGTTTTACTCTAATTTAATTCTTTAATGAAACTAAAAATTAGAATTCCTGTAGCACAGATCTAACCTTTATCTGGGGTCAAGCAATTTTTTTCTTCAAGTGTATCTTGGTTAACACTGAAGGCTTACAGCTATCTGAAGAGTAGCTTAGAGCCCATTAATAAGAAATACAATTCTGAATTTGTCAGACTTTAAAAAGCTAGTTTTAAGAATAGTCTTTGCTTCTGAATATATACAGGTACTAATTTAAAAAACTTAAATGTTCTATGTATCCTAGTATGTATTTAGTTTTAAGAAACATTAATATATTTCAGCACTATTCTCAAACTGCTATCAAGATCCATCCTGATGTAAAATGGCATAGCTCCTTTGACCTTCATTGGAGTTATGATTATTTAAACTTGTTTAAGACTTTGTAAAAAAAAAGTAACTTTTAATTAGGAAATGGAATGAATTTGTGTTTCTACTACAGGGACAAACTAAAATGTCCCTGGAGGAGTGTCTATATAGCAGAGCTTAATGCGAAATAAGCTATATAAATTGAGCTACGTCAATTGCGTAACTTATTTCGAAATAGCGAGAGTCTTTACAGCACTTATTTTGAACTAGAGCACTCTTCCTCTGACTGCCCTTAGTCCTCATACAATGAAGGCTACAGGAGTCAGAGTAAGAAGTCCTCCAGCTTGGCAGTATTTTGACATGATTTCAAAATAACTGCCTGCTGTGTAGGTGCGGACTAAGTTATTTTGAAGTAATGCTAGTTATTTCAAAATAATGTTGCTGCCTAGACGTACCCTGGGTGTCTGTTATTTCAGTTAATCAGGAATAATAAGAAAATCTCACAGGTCTTATTAGTAGGGACATTGGAATTGTGTGTGTGTGTTACATACTGTCCCTTTATGTGATTGAGTACTTCTGCCCACCTCTGGGCAAAGTCTCATTTGTGTGTTAATTTGAAGTTTGAAACCAAAGCCACCATCACAGCAGACAGAAGCCTCTGCATTTGTCTATCTCCATCTTTGCTGGGCCCAAGAATCACACTTGGGCTGTGTCCAGACTCCATGCCTCCGTCGACGGAGGCATGTAGATTAGCCAGCTCGGAAGAGGGAAATGAAGCCGCGATTAAAATAATCGCGGCTTCATTTAAATTTAAATGGCTGCCCCGATCTGCCGATCAGCTGTTTGTCGGCAGATCGGGAGAGTCTGGACGCGATGCCCCGACAAAGAAGCCTTTCTTCATCGACACAGGTAAACCTGGTTTCACGAGGCTTACCTGTGTCGATGAAGAAAGGCTTCTTTGTCGGGGCATCGCGTCCAGACTCTCCCGATCTGCCGACAAACAGCTGATCGGCAGATCGGGGCAGCCATTTAAATTTAAATGAAGCCGCGATTATTTTAATCGCGGCTTCATTTCCCTCTTCCGAGCTGGCTAATCTACATGCCTCCGTCGACGGAGGCATGGAGTCTGGACACAGCCTTGGTGACTGAAGATTTCTCTGTCATGAGTATCTACTACTGCTTCTGCCAGAAGAAGAAAGAGTAAGAAAATAAAAGAGAAAAAAGTTCACATAATGGAACAAGGTGACAGACTGCTGCTTTTGTTGCTGGGACAGCATGAACTAGAGAGAGGAAACTGGCAAATTAAAATAAAAACAAAAGAAAGAGGTCTGGGGCTACTGAGGCTAAAGCAATGAGGGGAAGTAACTAGTTATATTGTTGCCAATGTGCGAGCAGCAGGTTGGCTATACAGCTTCAGTGCTCACTAGTACAGGGAACCAAAGAATAGCCAAAGGAAGAATTCTGAGATGTTGGCATGCAACCAGGAGAGGTAGGTCAAGCACAGATAAAAAACAGTTTTCCTATTGAAGAGAAGACATTCAGGAAGCATGAAATCCAACAGGAAAGCAGAGAAAAGGCAATTTTACTAGGCAATGTGGTGAATTCAACAATTACAAATTGCAGGTGGTGTACCTTGAACATTTTGAGCCATTTGTAACCTGCCACACCATTTTAGATGGATGAGTTTTAACCTTGCTGACAATGATGGGTGCAATGGCTGCATGACTTGTTATCTCCAACTGTGCCTAGAACTGCCTTGTACACAACAGTTATTGCAGTAATGCAGGCATAGGCTGGTCCCTGAAGAGATGCTCCAGGTGAATGTTCAGCTAGTTGGACAATCAGTCATTTTACCTTTGTCTGTAATTGAAGGGAAGTATCTAATATTATCTGGCATTATCTAGCAATTAGCCTGAAAAGGTTAATTGTATGGAGAAGAAGGTGATCACAAAAACATCTAGAAACCTTCAAGAAATACTTGATAGACTTTTTTGAAAGAAAACTTGGATAGGTAAGCAACATGTGAGGGCACGTCTACACTAGCCCCCTGGATCGATCTAGGGAGGCTAATGAGAGCGACCGAAATTGCAAATCAAGACCGGGATTTAAATATCCCACGCTTGATTTGCATATTCCCGGCCGGTTGCCATTTTATAAATTGACTAGCCTGAAGTCACTGCCCGCGTCTACACGCGGCAGTGAAATGGGATTCTGATTTAAAGCCCCTAAATCGAATTATCTGGTAAATCTCATTGTAGGAGGAATACCAGCTAATTTGAGTTAGGGCTTTAAATTGGAATCCCGTTTCACTGCCGCGTGTTGACTCGGGCAGTTACTTTGGGCTAGTCAATTTCTAAAATGGCGACCGGACGGGAACATGCAAATCAAGCGTGAGATATTTAAATCCCAGGCTTGATTTGCAATTTCGGTCACCCTGATTAGCCTCCCTAGCTTGATCTAGGGGGCTAGTGTAGATGTACCCTGAGGGAAACTCACTATTAAGTCTGACTTAATATTGCCGGCCCGGAGTTGTACCTTGTGCTCTGAAGACTCTGGTGATTTGAACAATTTAGTGAAAACTGGAGTCTTGTCACTGATTTCCCACAGTGATTGGGGGTATGTCTACACTGCAGAGTTTTTTTTCAGAAAAACGGCTGTTTTTCCGAAAAAAACTTCACTTAAGTCCACACTACAATCGCGTTCTTTTGGAAAAAACATTTAAAAGAATAGGGGGATTTCGGAGGAAGAAGCCTTTTTTCCGAAAGAGCTCTTTCAGAAAAAGGCATGTGCAGATGGGGAAGAGGAAGTTCTTTCGAAAGAAGAGGATAGAGGAAAAAGCACAGGAGCCCTGGTGGCCATTCCATCCATAGTAATCACAGCTTAAATGTGAGAGAGTGTCCATTCAGTGTGGACGCTATCTTTTGAAAAAGCACATCTCTTTTTCAATGCGATGCGCTTTGGCAGGGTGGACACTCTCTTTCAGAATACGTTTTTTTGTAAGATCTCTTCTGGAAAAGCTTCTACCGAAAGAAGCCTGCAGTCTACACATAGACTGGGACACATCAATTGTAGCACTGAATTTGTAGAGATTTCAAAGGGATCCCGAGTCCAGTTTTATGCGTGAAACAATATCTACTGCTTTGTATTGAGGATTTGTTTGCTACTCTTAATAGAGCATGGTGTTTCAGTAAACTGGATTTGGCCAATGCATACTTTGAAATGGAGATAGAGATGTTGAGATTCCAGATCACACAATCAATATGCAAAAAGGCTTATTTTGTTACAACATGTTGACTTGCTTTGTCACACCAGCACCTGAAAGCTGTGGGTGAGCTTTTGAAGGGACTGAATAGAGTTCAGTCCTATTTGGATGACATAATTGTTGCAGGAAAGGAACCAAAAGTCACCTTTGAAATTTGGATGCTGTCTTGAAATGTCTGGAAGACTATGAACTGAGAGAATTTTTAGATGTGTGAAACCTCCCTGCCACCCCCCCCCCCCACCACCTCCTAAAAAATCTTCAGTTAAATTACTTTGGAGATGTAATTGATATCACAGGCTTATGGAAATATCTGAAGAAAGAGAAAATAATTTAAGTATCACCTCAAGAGAACGTGTGAGTTACATTCATTCTTAGGATTTGCACCATGGGGCACCTCCTGCTAATCATGTGGGAAATAACTAAGCTCAGTGCTGGATCACCTGCTTCCAGATGGTGTCACACCTACTATTACCTCTTTATGCGTTAATGGTTCTGCCGTCTTACATTAGGACCTACATCCCTCCCAGACCATGGTGCCCTCTCCACACTCTGGGGTCCTCCCCTCCCAGGGAACCCTCAATTCCCCTGTACCCATTTTGCTTCAGTGACCTACAGCCAGTCTTCATCTAGCCTCTGCCACAGGGGAAAACTGCAGACTGAAATGGCCACTTATCATTGGCAAGGGGGTGTGGACCTGCTGCCTTCTGCTGCCCTGGCTGCCTCCATGCAGCCCTAGTATCCCCATGTCTTGTCTCAGGCCCTGCATCTGGAGTGATGTCAGGCCAGAGCTCCCCAGCTCTCCCCAGTCCTACTCTGTCTCAGGAAGCCTCCAGCTTCCTTGGAACCCAGGCCTCTCTGGGAGCTTCATCTGCAGCCTCATCTGTATCTTACCTATCACTCATCCTCCCCAGACTGTTTTAGAGAGCTGCTTAACTACCGCAGTAAATTTCTGCCTAGTTTGGTGACAGTATTGGCAGCTGTTTACATACATTTCTATAGGCAAATAAAATATCAAAGATTGTGAATGCGTATATAAGGAAGCAAAGAACCTGCTAATATCAGCTGACTTTCTGATGGGGTCTGATGTTTTCTACCATTTGTAACTGGCTTGTGATGCTTCACCATATGGTGCATGTGCAGATCTTTCCCATTTTTTTCCTAAAGGCATGCAGAAACCAACAGAGTTCGCATCACTGACACCCATTATGCTTGAGAAAAACTATGCACAAACAGTGCAAGGAGGCACTCAGAATTATCTTTGCAATTTGGAAAGTCCATACTTTTTTGAAGCAGAAGAGTTAGGGTATGTCTACACTACCCCGCTAGTTCGAACTAGCGGGGGTAATGTAGTCATCCGCAGTTGCAAATGAAGCCCGGGATTTGTATTTCCCGGGCTTCATTTGCATAAAGCCGGCCGGCGCCATTTTTAAATGCCGGCTAGTTCGGACTCCGTGCCGCGCGGCTACACGCGGCACTGACTAGCTAGTTCGGATTAGGCTTCTAATCCGCACTAGCTGTACGCCTCGTGGAATGAGGTGAACAGCTAGTTCGGATTAGAAGCCTAATCCGAACTAGCTAGTCCATGCCGCGTGTAGCCGCGCGGCACGGAGTCCGAACTAGCCGGCATTTAAAAATGGCGCCGGCCGGCTTCATGCAAAAGAAGCCCGGGAAATGCAAATCCCGGGCTTCATTTGCAACTGCGGATGACTACATTACCCCCGCTAGTTCAAACTAGCGGGGTACTGTAGACATACCCTTAGTGTGGACTCATAGCTAGAGTTGTGAAATGAAATGGGTATCTGGCTGGGAAACTTGTAAATGCATGGGACCTGATTTAATCCCAGTAAAAATATCCAGTGGTATTTTATTTTAACAATTTATGGATCAATTGCAGCCTTGATAAATACTGAGTCCAGAGAAGTTCCGGCTGTCTGAAATTCAACAAAATTTCGAATTTTGATAACTTCTGGAGAGATCCAGTTGATTCCTTGTCAGTGCCTGTTCAGGACATGCCATCACTATTTAATCCCAAGAGAGAGCAAAAATCAGCCGGGTACTTGAACGTATAAATTGTTTAGTTAATGAATTGCTGTTCCATAGCAGAAAAATCCCTTGCAATTTGAGTCTGCACTAGCCCACTTACAACTTTTAGTTAGGTAATAGTATTAGCCATATAAGCGATAAAGAATGTGTGTAAGGAAAGGGGTTCTTTTTTTGAAGTGAGGCAGAGGAATGTGAAGTCCTGTCCTTTTAAATGTTTCAGCATTCTTCACCCACTCACCCTCACCCACTGCAGCGCAAAGCCTCACTTTTGTGTTAGTTTCAATTTTAGAGTCACAAAATGAAGCTACCACGGTATCAGACAGGTGTGTGTTTCTATGCCCTTCTCTGCAGGTCCAAATAGAACTGTATGGTTTATCTGGAAGACTTCCTTGCCTTCAGCTAATGAGTAGTCCTGCAGCACCGTAGGGTACGTCTAGACTACATGCCTCTGTCGCCAGAGGCATGTAGATTAGGCTATCAGGCATAGGAAAATGAAGCAGCGATTATTTAAATCACCGCTTCATTTTCCTATGCCTGGTAGCCTAATCTACATGCCTCTGGCGCCAGAGGCATGTGGTCTAGACGTACCCGTAGAGACTAACAATATATATATATATAGTATCATGAGCTTTCATGGGCACACCCCACTTCCTCAGGTTACAGACTAACACAGCTACTCCTGTGAGACTTTTGATTTCAGATGGACTTCATGCTTGCTTGGTTTGTGGTTTTATTTTCGCAGTAGCTGAATATCTATTTATCATTGAAGCATTCAAGTACAATGGTGTTCTGGCAGTGAAGTTCTTAATTAGCCGATCTCCCTTTTTCTAAAGAACAAAGCAGTTTGAGATGTCATAACAAAATAACTCAGCTGAAAAACTTTCGTCTGATTTTTAATGAGCTGAATTACAGGAATTCTGAAGTGTGACACTTGCCCCTTAATGTTCATAAAATCTAAAGGACTTCTACTCCCCTTTGCTGTGCAGCAAAATGAACGGGAAGGGAATTGACACCATGAACAGTCCAGATAGTCCTCACCCAAGTCACTATGGGTACGTCTACACTACAGCGCTAATTCGTATTAACTTAGTTCGAATTACTTAATTCGAACTGAGCTAATTCGAACTAACGCATCTAGAACTAAAAACTAGTTCAAATTAGCATTTTGTTAATTCGAACTAGCATGTCCACATTAAGTGGACCCTGAACCGGGGATAAGGATGGCCGGAAGCAGTGCCGGCAGGACATCAGAGGAAGACTTAGAGCGTGGAGATGCTGTCTCAGGCTAGCTGAGGGCTGCGCTTAAAGGGTCCCGACCCCTACCCCGGACAGACAGTTCTCAGGGGTGCCCTGCTTGCAAAGCAATCCTGGCTTGGATTGCCCGGACTACCCACACTGGGCACATCACACCACTCAGCCATCAGACCAGCTGCACTTGCCGCAGGCTGCCATCTGGGAAGAGGGGCCAATTGGAGGGCTGCAGGAGAGCTTCCACCCCCAGAAGCCCGCAGAGCCAGCCCAGTCCTCCCCATTGGGGGCTCGTACGCCATTCCTCCCTCACCTCCTTCCACTTACCCTTCCCGAGCCCCTTTTCTTGATGTACATTATAAAGGACAATTGTGTTCAAAAATGAAATCTGTCTTTATTGAACAAAACTGGGGGAGACTGGGAAAAGGAGGTGGGAGAGAGGAAGAGAGAGGCTGGGAGAGGGGAGGGCAACTACAATGATCTGGGGTTGGGAACAGTTCCCATATGAAGAGAGGCTAAAGAAACTGGGACTTTTCAGCTTAGAAAAAAGGAGATGGAAGGGGGACAGGATAGAGGTCTCTAAAAGCAGGAGTGGGGTGGAGAGGGTGCATACAGAAACGTTCTTCATTAGTTCCCATAAAGAAAGACTAGAGGACACCAAAGGAAAGGAATGGGTAGCAGGCTTCAAACTAGTACCAGAAAGTTGTTCTTCACAAAGCAAAGAGTCAACCTGTGGAACTCCTTGCTGCAGGAGGCTATGAAGGCTAGAACTAGAACAGAGTTTAAAGGGAAGTGAGATCAAGTCATGGAGGTTGGGTCCCTGGAGTGATATTAGCCAGGGGGTAGGAGTGGTGTCCCTGCCCAAGGTTTGTGGAAGGCTGGAGAGGGATGGCATGAGACAAATGGCTTGGTCACTGTCTTTGGTCCATCCCCTCCAGGGTCCCTAGGGTTGGCCGTTGTTGGCAGACAGGCTACTGGGCTAGATGGACCTTTGGTCTGACCCAGTATGGCTATTGTAAGCTCAGGGCTCAGGGTCGGGGGTCTCAGTGGACCACCTTGATTTTCATGCACACCTGCTCCTGGGTGGCCAGGCTGGCAGCTCTCCTGCCCTAGCCGGCCACTTTCCTGTGCCTAGTGCAGAGATCATGGACGAGGTCCACGATGTCCGCACTAGCCCAGGCGGGTGCCCGCCTCTTGCGGTCCTGGGCAAGAGGGGGAAGAGGCGGAGGTCTGGGGGGCATCGGGTGGGTGGCTCGATCCGTGCCAGGTGCAGGGTCTGCTGGCTGGGTGGTGGCAGGCTTGCACCTGGCACGGGCACCGTAGCCAGCCCGTGCCCCTTTAAGGGGTCCTGGGCCGGGAGGGGGGCAGACGAGTTTCCCTGGTGTTGGCCAGAGCGGCCACCAGGGAAACCTGGGGAGGGCTAG
Organism: Pelodiscus sinensis; assembly: GCF_052426305.1. Classification (NCBI taxonomy): domain Eukaryota; kingdom Metazoa; phylum Chordata; order Testudines; family Trionychidae; genus Pelodiscus; species Pelodiscus sinensis. The sequence continues at coordinate 95,448,584 of NC_143053.1, forward strand.
CCTCCCACTAGTTCGAATTAAGGGTCTACACAGCCCTTAATTCCAACTAGTAAATTCGAACTAGGCTTAATCCTCGTGGAATGAGGATTACCTAGTTCGAACTAAGCACTCCGTTAGTTCGAATTAAATTCGAACTAACGGAGCGCTAGTGTAGCACCTATGAAAGTTTGTTTGAACTAACGTCCGTTAGTTTGAACTAACTTTGTAGTGTAAACATACCCTATGTGATTTGGGAGGCAGGTCAGTTGCAGGTGCGTCAGTCAGGAAATGAGCTGCATTAGCCACTTCCAGAGATTCATAAGGAAGATAATTCTGGACCTATGGCCTTTAACCTCTTGAGATGGAAAGCAGTGTTCAGTTGCAAGCTGAGGCCTTAGTTTAAATTCTCTTTTATTTAGATACATTCACACCAGTTCTTGTACATCTTTCTGATGCTGATACCAACAACTAGGAGAAGAATTCTACACCAGCCTCAAGAATTCTTTACTGAGAAGGGCACCATCATTTGTGCCAAATATTTGTGCTAAATACCTCATACAGACCAAAATTGTACTTTTTCTTTGCCTTCATACATAATATGAGAATATTTCATTTCAATACCACCTCTAGGTAGTTCGGCTTTACTGCTGACTACTTGTGTCTGGCCACTCTGCAGGGAGGTGAGGGGTGTTGGTCACAAGAAGCAGGTTCTGCACCCTCCTAGTGTCCCTGGGTGGGAAGATGTGTGAAGTGTATGTGTGAGAGTTGCCATGCTGGCCCCTACTCCTTTTCCACTTCAGCTAAGCAGGGGCACAGAGCTGGGAGTGGCATGTCTTTGTAAGAAATGAGCCCTTTGCACATGCCTCAAAATCCCAAGAGGACTTTGTGAGGCACAATTGCTTCTGAAGCTCTCCCTAGGTCTGTGCCATTCTGCAGAGCCCCCAAGTTGTGTCAGGAGTTGGTAGCCACAACTGACTCATAGAGTTTTCTTAACTGAATAGCTATTTTTCAGAACATTTATTCCTAGGTGTGTCAGCCTGCTTTTTTGTCAGAGTGAATCTCAGTTGATTACTTCCTTTTTTTGGCCCCTAGTGTTATTTCAGTGTCCTTTCTGGTGTTTGCAACACCTCCCAGGTTAGTATCAAAAGCTGCTCTGCTTCCTTTTGGCTCTTGGCTGATGTAGCACTTTGCTCAGAACTACAGCGCATGCCTTTTATCTGTTTGAACTTGACATATTCCCCGGAGTCACTTCTTGGTATTTCCGCCCTATGCAGAGGGCATACAAAGGGGTAGAAAAGAACAAGGAAAACTGAGTAAGTTCAGCTGGAGACAGGTCCCATTGAAAATCTATTCATCTTGTAACATGAGCTCTACAAAGCATTTTGTTTGCAAAGTAACCATGACAAATGTGGCAGGAGGGAGGCTATCAGTATTGTATTTGGTATCCATGATGTGGAGAAAGAGATTGCTGTAATTTGACTTCACAATAGCTTCAAAGACTAGTGGGAGAAAGGATTGGTAACATTTGGCAAAATTTTTCTTTAATGCTGACACTGTTTTTCATTTTCCAGAGAATATTTTGCAAAATAAAGTCTAGCTACTTTATTTACTTATCAGATTTTATGCTGGTAAAATCCCAGGCAGATTATATTTTGCTGTTGCTATGAGAATGCTTTTGAGTAGGCTTTAGAGTGACCAGTTAGAAAGTGTGAAAAACTGGGCCATGCGTAAGGGTAATAGGCTCCTATATAAGAAAAAGCCATGATTACTGGGGCTGTCCCTATACAATTGGGATATCTAGTCACCCTAGTACTGTAGATTGTGTGTGTTCGGTTAAAGTGAGAAAAGGTGATATTTTGGAAAATGTGACACTGTTTCCTTTCATAAGAAAGAGAGGTTTCTTAATTTATCCTAAACTAACTTTTCCCCTTTCCTTTGCTTCACACCCTATCCGCAGTGGCATTTCACAAATCAAAGTTTGATTTCTTATACACTTCATTATAAGCTGTACTCTAGGCATTCTTTCAGGATGCAACAAAATTCTCTCACTTCTACTGACCTGTAAATTTGCACCCACTTGCTGAGGGAGACAAGGATGCTTAAGATCAAGGTCAATTCGCATCACACACACACACACACACACACACGCCCTGACTACCCCCCCAGCCTTCATTACAATGAAAATATTCCCCATTTTACTGTGTCCATTAATCAGATCTTTATTTCACAAAGTCTTTAAGCCCAATTCAACTAACTTCTCTATCATTAGGGACATCTACCTCTTTAACTACATCTACACCGGCCAGTCTTGTGCAAGAACATATGCAAATAAGGCACGGTGATGAATATTGCCATGCCTCATTTGCATACTTAATGAGCCACCATTTTGCGCAATGAGCTTTTGCACAAGAAGGAGCAGTCTACACTGTTCCTTCTTGCACAAAAACCCCCTCTTGCAGAACAGCCATTCTGCTGCTTATTTTCAGGCAGAAATGCTCTTCTGCAAGAGGGGGTTTTTGCTCAAGAAGGAGCAGTGTAGACTGCTCCTTCTTGAACAAAAGCCCCTTGCGAAAAATGGTGGCTCATTAAGCATACAAATGAAGCACAACGATATTCATCACCGTGCCTCATTTGCATATGTTATTGATCAAGACTGGCCAGTGTAGATGTAGCCCATGTATAACTAGGTTGAACATTCTGTTGGTCCTCAAGAGGTATTCCAAAAATGCTTTCTGGTTAATCAGGAAAGGAAAAATATCATGCTAGTTCATTTTACTTTCCTGAAAATATATTCTTAAAAAGCCATCTGACTGGGCATTCCTCTCTTCCTGAAAGTACAATAAAATATACTTATTCCCAAAAGTACAATAAAAAGATACTTATGATATTCCAGAAAAGGGACTAGATGTGCTTTGCAAGGGTTTTTTTTTTTAACTTGGTCAGCTTATTTTTCTGTCTTAAAACACTTCTAAACAACTTTCCTTTCCCCCTCTCTGCACTTCTATGCCTATTTTTGGTTTGTTTTCTCTCTCAGGTGCACAGTGGTGCTGAAGAAATTAAATTGTAGAGTTTGGGGATGTCTTAGAATAAAATCTCTAGGAATCTTAATTCAGTCTGAAAAGCATAACAGTCCTTCTATTTCTCTAATAAGTGCTGCAGTGTAGGAGGTCTAGGTTGGATATTAAGGAAAACTATTTCACCAAGAGGGTGGTGAAGAACTGGAATGGATTCTCTAGGGAGGTGGTGGTACCTCCATCCCTAGAGGTTTTTAAGTCTTGACAAAGCTCTGGCTGGGATGATTTAGTTGGTTAGTCCTGCTTTGGGCAGAATGTTGGATTCCATGGCCTCCTAAGATCTCTTCCAACCCTATGATCTATGATCTACCACCAGGACTGCTGATGGTGGGGGTCGGGGGGGTGGGAAGGAAAGAGGCAATTATCCCAGGGCATGTGATTCAAGGGGGCCTGGGGCTCCCAGCTGTCGTTGCTGCTACTACAGCTGCAGCAGTGGCCGGAGCCCTGGGCCCTTTAAATCACTGCCATAGCACCACACTGTACCACATGCTCCAAGTGGCTCTGAGGACTGGCTGGGGGGAGAGGGGATGGTGTACTCCAGGCCTAGCCCTGTCCCAGGCTTTGCCCCTCCTGGTAGTGTGGATGTGGAGTGGCCCCTCCTCACATTGTCCAGGGGCCCGTGGAGGATGTTGGCACCCCTATCCATCACTGTAGCTTGGCCAAGTTCATCAAAGCTACAGGCATAGCCCTATCTCTGGATATACTCTCAGCAAGGCTTAGTGAGGGTGGGCTGGGAATATACACCATTTAGGGCTTCCTCTGTGGTAAGAATATCCTCCAGATGAGTTTGGAAAACTGCCAGAACACACACATGCATACATGTGTGCAGGCATGCACAGTCTGATTCAGTTCTAAAGTCAATGAGAATTTTGCGATTTGGTTCATCGAGAATGGAATCTATCCTTAACTAACAAGATTGCATGCCCAGGGAGGGAGGTACAGCTACATTGTATTATCCCCATTTTACATGTCTATACTGCCCTTTTTGCCAAAGAGGCAATGCAAATGAAGCCTCATTAGCAACTTCTCATGCTTCATTTGCATATTCTCTTCCAATGTTTTTTGTGGAAGAGTTTTTTGCGCAACCCCCCCCAGAGTAAACGGGTCTGTTTTGCGCAAAAGCCCCCTTTTGCGTAAGAGCCCTTATTCCTCAAAAAATGAGGTTTACAGGTTTTTGCACAAAAGAGGTTTTTTTGTGTGCATAAAAAAGACCCATCTACACTGGGATTTTTTTGCACAAAAACCTCTTCCACAAAAAGCATCGGAAAAGAATATGCAAATGAAGCATAAGAAGTTGCTAATGTGCACTTCATTTGCATTGCTTCTTCTGCAATTAAGAAGCCATGTAGACGTGGAGGAAACTGAAGCAGATTTTGTGATTTCACATATGTCACAAGGGGATTAGTGGTAAATATGAGATCTGAGACTAGAACTCAGAAGTTTTTGGAGCCACATTCTGTTCTCAGGCTACTAAATTCTCTGCATAAGGATGGTCATCTATCATGTTTGTACAGTGCTTTGTACAACCGGACTGAAGTTGAGGACTCTAGGTACTTCCACATCAGAAATGATAAAAAAATATTATTGAAGTATAAGTCCTACTAACTCACTTAGGTCCATTTGAAAATCCCACCCAATCATAACAAACATATATTCATTTATTAACAGACAATGTGGAGTGTTTATGGGCATTAACTCCCTCTATTTTTCAGGGACACTGGAAAGTGCAGCTGGAATGACAGCTGTCTCCCATGTTTGCAAGCACAAACATAAAACAACTTTGCCAAAAATGGGTGTTAAGCTGAAAATTGTTTGCCTGCCACACAGAAACATGATAACATGATATCACCGAAACAACAAGCGACTCAAATGATTCTCAATTTGCACCTGTATATCTTGTTTTGATGGGTGTGAAACTATGCTCTTTTAGAACATTACCAGGGCACATCATGGAAATGTTCAGGCAGTGCTTGAGAACAAAGTTTTACTGGTTATTTCTTTCCCCACTCCCCTCCCTCTTCCTAAATCCGATTTCTCAAGAGGGTTTTTCTTGAAGCAAAATCAACAGAAGTATTCACAGCCTGTCTCTTTTGCTGAGATAATTATGCATCACTATAAGTTCTGCTGCCATTTCCCCTTCATTTTACTGCTCTAAATTACTGATTCAAAATGCCCCTTCTTCTGTGTGACTGCAAAGAACACCCTACTCTGTTTCCTTTCTGCTGAAGAGCTAATAATGAGGAAATATTATGTCTGTCTTTGGCAACTAGAGGCCCCAGGAGAAATCTAAAGAGCTGTTTCCACTAGCATCTCATTACAAGTGGGATACTCTATCATTTTTAACTTACTGTAAAGATTTTTCTTTTCTTTATTGTGGTTTTTCCTTTTGAAGTTCAAATTTTGTTTTGAGATCTTCATTTCTGAGGCCAGCATCAAAGAAAGTCACTGTCCTGAGAGAAAGAGACAGTTATCTTTCCTGTATTAAAGTTCCTTTTGGAGCCAGCTAGTGAGAAATGGGAAACGTGTCTCTACGCCTTCATACTTTTCACTAATTGATTAGGAAAAACAATTATTGTCAGCATACATTAAAGATGTATGGGTTATTTTCAGCTACCTGCACTCTGGAAAAGATAAGACACAAGATTAATCCTGGGGTTCCTCTGGGTTTCTGCTGCGATGGACTGTGGCACAAAAAGTAGCATTCACTAGGGAAAATTAAATACCTAGAATGAGGCAGCTTTAGTTGCCAATGGCATTCACGATACCCTTGCAGCCAAACCTTGTAAGTACACAAGTTTCTGCTGTTGAAGTTCCCAAGGTGCTTTGGCATGTACACAGTGGCCCACATCACAACACTACATGGGCTAACCTCCACAGGATTTACAATCTAGACGTTCCCCCATCTATCTTGTCTTTGGAGCCTGATCTGCTAGACGTTATCTGAACACTCCTAAACCTATGCAAAAAGAAGCTGCAGGAGTTTGTGGTGCCCCATTTATGTCATTTAGTAGAGTAGTTAGAGCACTCCCCCCACCCCCGGAGATGCGCAAGAGCTAGGTTCAAATCCCCATTCTAGAGCAAGAATTGTAAATAAGGGTCGCTTACCTCTCAAGACAGTGCCCTAACCTCTTGAGCATGGCTATGCTGAGGCAGGAGTCTGTCTCTCCTGTTGGAGTGGTTTGATACTTGAATACTCATAGTGCGAGTTTGTGGTGGGAGATTGTCATCTCTATTGTCCCTGTTGTGAAGCAGAGGGAGTATTTAAACCTGGGTCTCCCCTATCTGGAGTGAGTGTGCTAACCATTGGGTAAAGGTTACAAGGGATACACTATCTCCCAGGTCTTAGCAAAACCCAAACCAAACCATCCCATTAACCAGCCTTTGGCACACAACTCAGTGTTTCAGTGCCTACGTCACCTTTGTAAATCCCCACGCAGTTCAGGGAAGAGGAGTATTGCTGAAACAGCCAAGAGATGTGCTGACTGAGTATACTGCCTCTGGTGCCTTGGAGCCAACAGCAAAACGTAAAACTTCCCTCCTTCCGAATAAAACTTCCTTCCTTTTGCCAATGTGTGATATTACCACAAGGAGGAAAGCCACCTTCTAGGATAGGGCAGATACTCTCTGGGCAGGAGGGGAGGAAAATCTGGGCTGAAGAAATAATCCCCCCAAAAAACCCATGTATATTATTAGTGCTTGTGCATTTAAAAAAACCACTGGAAACTGATCTCTGCATAGTAAGTTATCAAATACACAACTGAGGACATGGCTTATAAACATCAACCACAACCAAGAATAGCACAGAAAGATTCAAGCCTTCTATCTTTAGAAGCCAGAAATTCTGTGATCACTTAGGGTATGTCTACACTACAGCGCTAATTCGAACTAACTTAGTTCGAATTAGTTAATTCGAACTAAGCTAATTCGAACTAACGCATCCAGACTAAAAAACTAGTTCGAATTAGCGTTTTGCTAATTCGAACTAGCATGTCCAAATTAACTGGACCCTGAACTGGGGTTAAGGATGGCTGGAAGCAGTGCCGGCAGGGCATCAGATGAAGACTTAGAGTGTGGAGCTGCTGTCTCAGGCTAGCTGAGGGCTGTGCTTAAAGGAACCCGACCCCCACCCCGGACAGACAGTTCTCAGGGGTGCCCCGCTTGCAAAGCAGTCCTGTCTTGGAGTGCCCGGAGTACCCACACTGGGCACATCACAGCACTCGGCCATCAGACCAGCTGCACTTGCCGCAGGTTGCCATCTGGGGAGAGGGGGCAATTGGGGGGGCTGCAGGAGAGGTTCCACCCCCAGAAGCCCGCAGAGCCAGCCCAGTCCTCCCCATCGGGGGCTCGTACCCAATTCCTCCCTCACCTCCTTCCACTTACTCCTCCCTAGCCCCCCTTCCTGATGTACAAAATAAAGGACAATTGTGTTCAAAACTAGAATCTCTCTTTATTGAACAAAACTCGGGGAGACTGGGAAAAGTAGGTGGGAGAGGGGAAGAGAGAGGGTGGGAGAAGGGAGGGCAACTACAATGATGAGGGGTTTGGAAGAGGTCCCATATGAAGAGAGGCTAAAGAGACTGGGACTTTTCAGTTTAGAAAAGAGGAGACTGAGGGGGGATAGGATAGAGGTCTATAAAAGCATGAGTGGGATGGAGAGGGTGCATCCAGAAAAGTTCTTCATTAGTTCCCATAATAGAAGGACTAGAGGACACCAAAGGAAAGGAATGGGTAGCAGGCTTCAAACTAGTAACAGAAAGTTGTTCTTCACACAGCAAAGAGTCAACCTGTGGAACTCCTTGCTGCAGGAGGCTGTGAAGGCTAGAACTAGAACAGAGTTTAAAGTGAAGTGAGATCAAGTCATGGAGGTTGGGTCCATGGAGTGGTATTAGCCAGGGGGTAGGAGTGGTGTCCCTGCCCAAAGTTTGTAGAAGGCTGGAGGGGGATGGCACGAGGAGTAACGGTAGTTCGAACTAGGACGCCTAGTTCGAACTACCTAGTTCGTGCCCCGTGTAGTTGCGCTGCAAGGGGTTTGAACCAGCGGGGTTTTAAAAATGGCGGCTCTTCGCTTATGCAAATGAAGCCCGAGAAATTCCAATCCCGGGCTTCATTTGCAAGTGCAGTATGCCTACATTACCCTCCTAGTTCGAACTAGGAGGGTAGTGTAGACATACCCTCTGATGCTCATTGACTACAATGGGAGTTACACCCACGTATAGCAGGGCTGAAATCATTCTTCCTTTTTCTAATTAATGTCTCTTTCAGTTTTCTTTCTGTTTCAGTTTGGTGAGAATGTGTTGAGCCAGTTTGTTGACTTGGTCTGAACAAGGCAGTAGACACCAATCTTCAGATATTCCATGCATGTCAAAATTCCTGACTTGTGACTCAGGCTTGCTAAACACCATCCTTTCTAAAATTGCTGCACCACAAAACAGGGTTTTCTGAAATTGACAACACAGCAGCATTGCCAAATACTGTGATGTCTCTGCTGGAAGCACACCTTCCAGGACATTGCATCATAAAAAAGATATTAGCTCCCACACTGCTGCATGTACTACACTCTAACGGGTATATGTGAAAAGATACACTATAAGAAGGACTTCCCAGCTGTGTGGATTTTCATCCTAATCCATTTACAATCCTAGGTTCTGTTTGGCAGACATTGCTGCAAATCATAGCAGCACAGAACTTTTAGGCTATGATTAAAGGTTGTACCAGAATATAAAGGTTTATAAAACCTTGAGTTACAAACCCATTAATCTGATTCAGAAAAAAAAATTGCTGCCTTTGCTTAGGACTTACAAAATTATCTACATATGTCACTTGTAAATTTTTATAAATTTAAATCCTATTTCCTAGAGAACCAAATCTTAATTATTTTCACTGTAGCACCATTAAATATGTCATGGCCAGTACACAAAGTAGTGCTTATATAGTAAATATGAAATGCCATTAAGGGAATAGCTATCCATCCCACACACTGACATTATTAGATGGAATAATAAGTGATAAAAAGTTATTCTATTTCAAGTACCATTTTTGGAGGAAAACCGTGTAAATGTTGATGCATGGTGAATTAAAGTAAATTAATCTGGTAATATGAGTGAATTGAACAAGCTGTGCAATATAAATATTTTAATCACTTCTTGATCCAGAAGTACCTCATCTACAAAATGAGCAATTACATTCTACCTCATGGGAGTTTGTTCTAATTATGAGGCAGCGAGATGGTGCTAAACTCAAATACATGTAAATATCAAGCATCAGGCCCTTGAATTGCTCATTTGTAGTATGATCAACTATGCCTTTTTTTATCCCTTCTGACATACCTTTTGTGTTTTGCACAAGTGACTTCTTTTGCCTTTATCACTTGTCTGGATTACTTAAAAATATAAGCTACTTACAGCAACTGTATGTTACTATTGTCATTATAGTTGTAGTAATCAATTGCAATAAGCCATTAGAAAGTCTTAATTGTACTGTTTTGAACTTGAATAGACAAAAAGAAGTGATTTGACTACAGGCAATCTGTTGACCAAAGAGGAAATGGAGACTTGGAAAAGAAATTAAAGTTCATAATAAAAATTATAAATAGTGAAGTCAATGTAAAAAAATCCAATAGGGTTAGATAGATAAACTGTGGTAACAAAATATTGTAAGAGTCATATTTCCTGAAGTGTGTGTGTGTGGCAGGGGGGGGGGGGGGGGGGGGAGAGGGAAGGAATGTTATTTAAGCACAAAAGTTATCACCAGTAGAAATCAGAAAATGAGATGTGGTTCCTTTGCAAACTTGGCCTTTAGCATCTTCAGAGAACCTGCAGATTCATATTCTTCCTTAATTTATATGAAATTTTAATGGGCTATCTGCACCAACGAACAAAGTCCTAGAATACTCAGAGGATAATGTACAGCATAAATATTGTCCTAAAAGAGAGCCACTGAAGCATAGTGAGCAGCTGTGAGCTAGAGGATAAATATAGGCCCAGCTTACACATAGCTTCTGTACTAGTATAGCCAGGTTGGTTAGGACTTTGTTTTTTTTAAATACTAAAATACCTATAGTGGAATAACTCCTTTTATCAGTGGGACCAACAGACTCACTGGGCTCTCAGAAGGAGTGGGGCCTCAGGAGGAAGGGGCAGGGATGGAGCTAGACTCTCCCAGGTAGCTTTCAGTACCACCCTGAGTACACTGCACTTTACATAGGCAGCCCTCAGCACTGTGTGGAGCTCCAGCAATGATTTAAATGGAGTAGCAGTGGCAACTGGAGTCCCAGGCTTTTTTGAATCACCAGGTCCCCTTGAATCCTTCATCTGGCAGGCCTGCCTATTGCAGATGCAGTTCTACTGGTATAAAAGTCCCTTCCTTTCCCTTTTCTTCCCTTCCAGGAATAGGCAATACCAGTGAAGGCCCATTAGCATCTGCATCCACACTAGGGGTAGTGATGCTTCAGTTGTATTTGTAGAATTAAACTAGAACAATTTAAGTGTGTATCAATGTCTTACCTCTTTGAATGAAACTGCCAACAAGGGTGTCAACTACTACCAATTGATTCAGTAGTGGGCATCTGACCAGCAAGAGGAAATGAAATGGAATCCGCAATCCATGCCATATTGACCTCCAAATAAAGTTCAGATGACAGCAATTCTTAGCCTTTATTGTTGTGGGTTGAATTTAGAGGCTTTAAATAAAAAGGAGCAGCCAGATAAACTTTCAGGAAGTTTCAGGAACATAAAATTTGAGATAAACTTTCAAAAAGTAATTTCCTTATTTCCTCACATTTCCTTCCACTGCTGGAGGAAGAAGAGAGATCTTCCAGCATGGAACATTTCAATATGCTATACCACATATTTCCTAAGATAAGGAACTTCAAGTCAGTATACCCTGGCTAACATTTTCAAAAGTGCCTATGTGTCTGATGGGCCTAAATCCTATTTTCAGAATTGACTTAGGATTTGTCTACACTGTGATTTCAAACATATAGCAGCCAATCTCAGAGCCTGGCTCTACAGAAGCAGTCCTGTGGGTCTTGCATTACAGTGATAAAAACACCAGTGTAGAAGTTCTGCTCACCTATCTCCCTCTACTTCCTTGCCAGAACATATACATAGCTGTTTTTAATGCTAGAGCATGACCCAGAGTCTGTAGACCTGGGCTCCGAGACTCTGCTATGGGGTTTAAAACTCAGAATAGACATACCCTGCAGTTCCTGAGAGATTGTTCCTCATCTGCCAATGGGATGGCAAGAACAGGCAAACAGGACTTAATAAGGCTTTTCCTTCACTAAATTTTGTGACCAATGGCTAAAATAACTTAAAATAGAGAAGGCTGCAATGAATTCCTGATGGAAAATGCCCTTTTAAAAACACTGAAATTTTCCACAAGAAAATTTCAAATTTGCCAAATATTTTATAACTAGCCAATTAGCCCGTCATAAGGCAGGATTTTCAGGTTTTCTCTCTTGAGCTCTCTTGCGCCGTCTCTCTCTCTCTATCTCTCTCTTCTCCCCCTCCTACCTCCCTCTCTCTCTCTCTCAGCTCTCCTCCACCTTCTGTCTCTCTCGCTGTCTCTTTCTTTCTATTCTCCCCCTCCTACCTCTCATTCTCCCTTTCTCTTCTCTTCTCCTCCTCCTCCTGCCTCTCACTCTCTCTCCGCTCCGTCTCTCTCTTTCTCTTCTCCCCCTCCTGCCTCTCACTCTCTCTCCACCTCCTCTGTCTTTGTTGGGGATGCATGAGCAGGGTGGGCAGAACCGTGGGATCTGCATGCACCTGGGTGAGTCCGGATCCCCGCCGGCCGATGCCCTCTCCCCGGCCCCCACCAGCAAGTTCCTCCTCCTGATTTCCCACGGCCAGCCTTGATGCCCCCAACTCCCACCAGCTGCCCCTCCCCCATTCTCCCCTGGACAGCTATTGCTTCCTCTGACCCCCCCTCCTGCCAATTTTGCTTCCCCCCCCCCAGTCTGGACGCTCTTATGTCTACAAATCTGATCGCTTTGTCGAGAAAGCAATGTAGTCTGGAAACTCTATGTCGACATAAGTTTTGTCGACAGATTCTGTCGACAAAACTTATGTCGACGTAAGCCTGTAGTCTAGACATACCCATAATGTGTACACACAAGGAAGGAAAATGTGTATTGCACATGAATGGGGATGGGAGTGACCTGCCAAAAGTAAGGGGATTATCCAGTCAGGAAGACCTGTGAATGATTCGGGGGAGAGAAGCTCTTGGATCTTCTCCTGGGATTCTGGACTGGTGGACTTTATTTAGGGAGTTTTGTAGAGGGAAAATTGAGGTAGAGTATTGCAGGGCCACCCTAAGCTATGAAAGGACACTGGAGAAGTGGTTGACCCTCGATAACTACAGTGTGCTGGGGGCCTCAGATAGCATATAGGTTCAGGTATTATGAGTGTATTTTGAATGTTCAGAGTCCCCGTTGTTCCATATCTATTGTTTCATGAATCTGTTAATTGTAGCTTCTGAAATCAGGTACCTAGAGTAACTAGCCTTGTATAAAAATTCAGTATTGATTATATCTGCCCTCAGTGTGAAATTCAGCCCTGTGCAAGGAGCCAGTATGTTGTCCATGCAGCATGTAAATCCTGTTTAAACCCTGTTTTGATGGATTAAGTGAGATTTAAGTGATGCATATATCTTGTGCTGGCCCACGCACAGGACTGAAATTCAAGCTACAGTTCCATGGAATAATACACAGACTATAACTAAAGGAACGCATTGATTTGTTAGCAGAGATGAGGTGCTGTGAGAAACTTCATTCTGCTTTCCCTATCTTTCTAGGAAATGGCAAATAAATATACCCTCCCATATTTCCAAATCCTGTCTGAGGTAATATTTACCACACATATATTTTCATGTAACTCTACAGTTCCATAATGTCATCTTCTTGATAGTAGCATGAGGAAGAGAAGCATTACTTTTATGAATGCATGCAGAACAATCCTTACAATTACACCACATGTACTTTGTTTAATTTACTACATCTATTAAAGAAAACCAATTGTTTTCTGAGATATTTATTTCCTAGATACTGACTTTGATTTTACTCCAGTGATATCCTATGAGGAATCTTCTTCATTTTCTTATTTCAACTTCAATATATTCTACTGCAGAAATATTGCTTTTAAGAAGCACATGCTTCTTTTGAGATGCAGATGAATGACAAATAGCATTCTGTAAGCTGCTCTCTGCATCTTTGGGATTTCTGTGTTTCTCTGTTTCTGGGTTCAAAAGATTTTCATCATATTGTGGTATTAGTTTTCTAGAGTATGAAAACCACTGAAATACATATGAGGAAAATGTCAAAATGCTCTCTGTGAGCTACACTATGACTGAACAACATGCCCTTGAATCCAGATTCTCAGAGGATAAGCAGAGTTTCTTAAGATCAGAGAGAGGACAGGTAAAAATGTAAAATGGGAGGAGTATAGTTTTCTCTTCTACTACTCACTGGATTAACTGTCTACACTCTCACCTAAATTAAATGTTCAATAAAAATAGTTATGAAAAATGGTTTCTATTTAATGGTAACAAAAACAGTGGTGACATGATGCAATGCCACCCAAAACTTTTATAGCCATATTTGAAAAAAGCTGGCTCTTTTTATTCTTCCTGGACTCTTTACCATCTGTACTTCTTGCATTTGAAAAAAACCCACCATTTTTTGTTATAATTTCAGTTAGCAAACATCAAGACTAATGTGGTTCATGGATTAAGATCATTACCACTTATGGAAAGAAGAGCAAATTGGCTACTCACACTGATCTTTTCATTAAATGAAATCTTTATTATATAAGAAAAGATGTCTCTATGTGCTCTACAGTTTGTAATACCATTCATGTTTCTTACCGGTGTTATTGATGAAGTGTTTCATTTATGAAGACTTGCTTGATTGGCACTCTGGGAAACTGACAATAATAATGAGCCCACTTTAGAGCATTATCAGTTTATAAAACAATCAGTCAACAGGTAAAAAAGTCAGCAACAGAGTGATTGAACCAAATTTATTTTTGTTTTATGTGATAGCTGCATAAAGTGGCTGCACAAAATATTATCTTAAAATATGTCCTAATGTTGTAAGTTTCCAATACCACTAATTCAGGCCCCAAGGTATTAAACAGATGCCTAACTTTAATGCCTAACTTTAATGCCTTGGATAGTCCTATGGAAATCAATTGAGCTGCTCATGCCTAGACTTAAACACATGCAAACGTACATTGCTGAATTAAGTCCTTAAAAATCAACATTGCTTGGCAAAATCCCAGGCTATGACTACACTGCTGGATTTTGCTGGCAGAGAGTATGCAAATGAAGCGCTGATTAGCATTTTGTTGCTCTTCCTGGAAAGGGATAAAAATCTTGAGCAAAAAAGGGTTTTTGCACAAAAAGGAAATGTCCACACTGCTTGTTTTTGCGCACAAACAGCTTGAATATATTATGCAAATGAATCATGACAAAATGCTAATTAGCACTTCATTTTCATACTCTCTGTCGGCAAAAAAAGGCAGTGTAGACAAAGCCACAGAGTATTTATAGGGTTTCTTTGTGTGGCTATTGCTTTTTCATTGATGGGATCTCTTGCTTGCTATGCTTCCCTGTGATGAATCAGTTACAGAGGTAAAAGGTAAAGTTACAGAGGTAAAAGACCTATTAATTTATCTAGTCCTTGTGTCTACCAATATAGGATTAGCTCCATATTGTATACTGGCTAGTGTTTTGTGCAGTTGACTTGTAAATGTCCCAAGTGATTTGGAGTATATTCAACAGTGCACTAGACCATGCTGGCCCCTTCCCAATCCCCATAACAGCAGGCTGACTATACCTCTGTCAGAGATTATTCATTGTGCATGAAACTCCAGGAAGTATTGTTCATCATGAGTCATAATGGCTTATGAAATTTTGGTGGAAGGACACCTCTATACTACTCATGGGCATAGATTTTCCATTGGTGTAAATCAGCATAGTTCTATTTGCATCAATTTATACCAATGGCTTCTTTAGGCTTTGTGCCTTAATGGTCCTAACTATAGACTGAATCCTATCCAGCAGATTTCTTTCCAACAAAGCAAAATCATTTGTATGAATATCTTAAATACTCCTGGGCTGTGTCTAGACTACATGCCTCTGTCGGCAGAGGCATGTAGATTAGACAGATCGGCAGAGGGAAATGAAGCCACGATTTAAATAATCGCGGCTTCATTTAAATTTAAATGGCTGCCCCGCTTTGCCGATCAGCTGTTTGTCGGCAGAGCGGGGCAGTCTAGACGTTCCCCTGTCGACAGAAAACTCTTTTGTCGTCCGCCCCGTTATGCCTCGTCGGATGAGGTTTACCGGGGCGGTCGACAAAAGGGTTTTCTGTTGACAGGGGAACGTCTAGACTGCCCCGCTCTGCCGACAAACAGCTGATTGGCAGAGTGGGGCAGCCATTTAAATTTAAATGAAGCCGTGATTATTTAAATCGCAGCTTCATTTCCCTCTGCCGATCTGTCTAATCTACATGCCTCTGCTGACAGAGGCATGTAGTCTAGACACAGCCCTGATGTGTATATTTCAGCTGACAACACTTGATAATTGTGTTTTTTTTTTCTTACATGGTAAGCACTGGTTTAAGGTGTTTTTTATTCTGTACATCACTGAGCACTGTGAAGTTCTGATCCCTGACTGTGGTTCATAGATGCTCCCTCAGTATAAACAATAAATAACTTTTAATTATAAAAATGATACAATGAAAATGAAAGTTTACATAAACACAATAACATATGGTATTTCAATCTGAAAAAAATGAGCAATGTTCAAACTTCGGGAGATTATTCTACTCATATTAAATCCATGAAAGAGGGCTTTCTGGATTTGTTGCTTTGTAATTTTTAAGGAAAATGAAGTTCTTTGATAAATTCTTTTTCTGTGCACTGATTGTCTATAAGCTTACTGGAGGAAGAATTTTTGTGTGTGTTAACCATTAGTTAAAATAGCATGCCATGAATAAGATTTAAACACTAATCCCAGAAAGCGAATGTTATTAAATATCTCTTTGCATTTTGTTGCAGCACTTCAGTGCTATATATCAGTTTGCTGAAGTGGGGAGCCATGCACTTTGAAGAGGTTTTGAAAATTAAACATGAATTTTTAAAAGAGTCTTCGGTAATTATCTCTCTGAATGGCCTAATTCAGCAACATTGTGCTCTTTCTAGGGGAGAAAGGTGTTATAAGAGCTCCCTTACCTCGCCTGAAATCAGTGGAAATTAGGAGCCCTGTAAGAGATGTTATTCATCTCAAGACCTGTTCCTTTTCCTTTGTGTTTGGCATTGGTTCTCTGTTGGTAATTTACTTGAAACTGCTTTCTGAAATAATTGTATTTACACAGTGGCCACAATCCTTGTAATTTGTAATGCCTGGCCTATATACAATCACACATATTTAATTTTTGGATTTCATCCTTCTCAGCAGCATTTCCCAAAGTGTGGTCTGCAGCCCAGTACCGGCCCTTAGAAAAAAAATACCGGTCCTAAAAAAAATTTCCACACACAATTCTTGGGAGAGTGCCTGCCACTGAGGTATCTCTTCTGGACATGCTCCTGGGCGGCAGGGCTAGATCCAGAGGGCACTAGGACCCAGGGAGAAGGCCGGTCACCAGGCACACCGAGGCAAAACACTCGGCCCCAGCTGATAAAGTGGCCAGGATTGGGGCCCAACAGGCCTGAGAGGGACCTTCTAAGCTTTCTGGTCCCAAACAGGGGTGAAGTAGATACCTCGGGGTTGGGGTCAAGAAACTGCCCAGGGCAGTTGACCGGGCATGTTCCTGTTGGCACTGTGGGTTTTGGGAGAACCAGAAACAATTTGTTTGCATATTCATCATTTGCTTAATGAATATGCAAATATGCAAATAAATGTTACCAGTCCTCCAAAAGCTTGTGAATGGGTTTACTGGTCCCCAGTATCAAAAATATTGGGAACCACTGCTTCACAGGAAGGTAGACTTCTAAAAAGGGGAGATTGAAGTTATTGGCTTAGATTTTTCTAACTGTATCCGGTCTCAAGTAAGCCAATGGTGATGCAATACTGCATCACTGCAGGTGTGGGATTAGATATGTTGCACCATTCCTTTGGATGATTCAGCTTGTTTCTTGCAGTGCTCTCACACATATCTATGCACTGGAACAATGAATAGGTACCATGTCATGTCTGATGCACTTTTTTCTCGGCACATTAGCAGAGAAGTGTCTTAAATTTAGAAATTACTATTACACTGGCTCATCCACAGAGTACAGTATGGGAAAAGGCTTCTTGCACCTTCTTCTTCAATGTGCTTTCACCTACATCTATGTACAACTCAACCGAGAAACATGAACAGGGCACATCTAACCCCATCCTTACAGAATCTCTCTATTGCATTGTTTGCTTGGTAGTGCTTATACCGAGGTAGGCAATAATTTTGATGGAAATCCATTCCAAGAATTTGGAAAGTGATCAAAGGCCACACTCTTCCACAATATTAATGGAGGAGGTGTGGGGTCTGGGATGGAGGTTGGATGGAAAAGGGAGCTTGTGGTAAGGGAGTGGGATGCAGAAAAGAGTGTGGGAGGGAGTTTGGGTGGAGGAGGCTTTTGTGACCTGGGGAAAGGGACTAGGGTGCAGAAGGTGGTGCAAGGGTTTGGGCTATGACCTAGACTGGGCAACTGGGATGCAGGAGAGGGTGCAAGGGTTTGGGTTCTGACTTATGGCAGGGGATTGGGGTGCAGGATCTGGAAGGGGATATGGGTGCAGAAGAGGGGCAGAGCATTTGGGCTATGTGAGGAGACGGAAAGGAGAGGGGGCAGAGGGTTTAGGTTGTGACCTAAGACAGGAGGGGGTTATGACCTGGGACAAGGAACCAGGCTGCAGAAGGGGGTGCAGCGGTTTGGGTTGTGACCTGGGGTAGGGGATTGGGGTGGGGATCTTGGAGGGGATATGGATGTAGGAGGGGGGCAGTACGTTTGGACTATGTGGGGAGGTGGCATAGGGCTGAGAGGGCAGAAAAAGGCTTTGGCAGGGAGACTTACCTGTTGACTCCTGGCCAGCAGCCTTCTCAAGCAGATTCCCTGCCTGCCCTACCCCGACAATCATACTGCCTGCAGGGGCCATGTGGTTTTTGAACAGCTATGAGCCTGAGGGGAGGGAGGGAGGATAATTTGTAAGCTACTTGTTGACAACAGGCAGCTCCCATTGGTCTGAGGCTCCCCAGTGCAGTCATAGGCTGGATCCGGTGGCTTGGTGGGCCAAATTTGGCCACAGGCTGTACTTTGCCCAGGCCTGCCTTATACAGTGCCAGAGTTACTTGAATCTTTCCTCTGCTCATTGCAGGTTTCCTTCATTCATTAATGAAGTTCTAGAACCTTTAAACATTGTACCTCAAACATACGAGTGGAAGCCAAGAAGTATTTTTCAAGAGAGGGGAAGAGTACAAGCTAGAAAGGGAATATAATATCTACTGGCACCAAAATTGGATGGGAACATAGGTCAGGATGGTTTAGTGCCTTGTGATGTAAGGTAGCTGTAAAATTGACAGAGCCATAAGTCAATTTGAAGGCAGAGGTTGGCTATCTATATTTACATTATCCTACCTGATTCATTTGAAATTAGGATAGAATGCACTCTCTCTCTCTCTCTCTCTCTCTCTCTCTCTCTCTCTCTCTCTCTCTCTCTATATATATATATATATATATATATATATATATACACACACACATTTCTCTTCATGCCTTCCTTGATAATTATTTGAATTACAGAGTTCATTTTCAATAATTAGAGGTCCAGGCTTACATTCTGAGAATCTAGTATTTTAAATGCTTTGACTAGCTGGTGGATATTGACTTATGTGTTCATTTGAAATGAATCCATAATGCAGTAGCCTTTAAACAACAAATAGTCTGATAGTTATCAAAGTTTAAATTTAAAATTACAATAGAATGAACCTCTCTAATCACTCACTGATCTGACAACATCCTAGTCAGGCATGATTTTAGCTAGCTGGATATCCACTTGCCATGGATGTGGCCACATTTCCCATGGACCCATGAAGTTTGTTTACCGCTACCAGTCATGCCTCTCAGTGTTCTATGCAGTTATTTAGCTCTAATTTACCCTAAATGTCTTCTAAAAGCCCAGTAAGCAGTGGAAGTGTTGGTAATGCTGCTAGACAATATTGACCTCCTTTGGTTTGGCAAATTCTCTAGTTTGACACAAGTCAGGTCCTGAGGGTGCTGGACTAGAGAGGCTGAACCTATAGAATAACAAGCACAGGCAGTCCCCGGGTTACGTACAAGATAGGGACTGTAGGTTTGTTCTTAAGTTGAATCTGTATGTAAGTCGGAACTGGTGTCCAGATTCAGCCGCTGCTGAAACTGACCGCCAGTTCTGACTTACATACAGATTCAACTTAAGAACCCCAAGCTTCCCCAAGTCAGCTGCTGCTGAAACTGATGAGCGCTGATTCCAGGAAGCCTGGGGCAGAGCAACTCTGCCTCGGGCTTCCTGTAGTCAGCGCTGGTCAGTTTCAGCAGCGGCTGACTTGGGGATGCCTGGGGCAGAGCAGCTGGGGTGCTGCTGGGTTGCTCCAGTAGCACCGCTCCTCGGCGCTACTGGACCAACCCAGCAGCACCCCAGCTGCTCTGCCCCAGGCGTCCTGATTCAGCCACTGCTGAAACTGACCAGCAGCGGCTGAATCAGGACCTGGGGCAGAGCAGCTGGGGTGCTGCCGGGTTGGTCGAGTAGTGCCCAGAGCGGGTGCTGCAGGACCAATCCGCAGCGCCCCAGCTGCTCTGCTCCAGGGGCGAGAAAGCCCCGTTCGTAAGTGCGGATCCGACATGAGTCGGATCCGCGTAAGTCGGGGACTGCCTGTACTATTCAAGTTTACCTATCAAGTCATTACATCTGCTGTAACGGAAGTCTTCTAATTTTTACTTATATTGTTTATTTATGTGAGTAGTCACAGTCACTTTAATGGAACAGTTTTTTTTAGTAAGGATGGAAAGATTAAACCCTGATATTTTATTGAGTTAAGCAATCTACACTTCACCATGTTACTCTTTCTGTTGAATACATTAGGGTAATGTCTTCTCTGTAATAAATGTGCATATATCTTTTTTCTATACTAAAAAAAATAGCACGTATGTCCTGCCCCAGTAAAAGAGCCGTGTAAAAAGGAACATCATTTTTAACCACCACAGCTTCCCCATTATAGACGTCATAGTCAATAAGTGAAGAATAAACATGACAAAACAGCCTGAAGAAGCTGCTTTAAATATTAGACTTGAGAAGTTTATAGCAAATACATATAAATGGTTTATTTGTGTTTTCTTAAACTCTTGAGTTTTCAAAGAAATCTATATTTTTTTCAGCACCACTAGGTGTCATTGTGTCTATTTTTAAACTTGTCACACAATAGATTCTTCTCAGTGTATAGCACATATTAACTCGACGTTGAAGACTTTATCTGCTTCATTGTACAAAGTACAAGGAAATAAAAAGGGGAAATGTATGATAATATGAAAAGGTAAAATATGCCCTGAAAGGACAGTTACATAGAAGATAAAACAAAGATTTGGAAGTTTACACTAGTATCTTGTCTTTGCTCCATTTCAACATAGAATCCCTTCTTGATATAGAGTTCTCTTAGGGTATGTCTCCACTACAGTGTTACTTCGAAATAGTTAATAAAAAATAGCTTATTTCAAAATAACACATCTACACACAAAATGCATTTCGAAATAGCTTTTTGCTATTTTGAAATAGAGCGTCCACACTGAATGGACGCTGACTTACATTGAAAGCTGACTCGAACCAGGTCTGGAAGGGCATCAGGTCAGGAGTTTATTTGTGTGGCTGATGCCTGAGGCTAGCTGAGGGTTGTGCTTAAAGGAACCCACTCCAGGCAGCTGGTTCTCAGGGTTCCCTGCTTGCTTGCCCACCTCGATGAGGGACAGCAAAGCATTTTGTCTCTGAGTGCTCTGGTTGCCCTCACGCAGGACACTACAGCACTCTGCAACATGGAGCTGGAGCTGCCCCTGGGCACTCTGGTGCTTCTTGTGAATGCGTTGCTGCAAGCCTGGCTGCACTTTCTGCAGGATGCCAATCAGGAGGTCCATCGGGGGGCTGTCAGTATCCAGGATGCCCTGTGGGACAGCTTCCACCCTGAGAAACACTAAGAGCCTCCCTGGTTGGCCCCCTGGGGGCTTGTGCCTCATTCCTCCCTCACATCCTTCCACTTATGCCTCCTTAACCCCCTTTCCTGATGTCAAATAAAATACATGTATTTTCATAAATGCAAACTCTCTTTATTTAACAAAACGGGGGGGGGGGGGATGAAACTCTGCTGAGACTGGAGAAAGGAGGCGGGAGAGTGGAGGAGAGAGAGTGGGAGAGGGGAGGGGGAAACCTGACAGGAGGGAGCTAGAAGGGGGAAGCAAGGGGAAGAAGGGGGAGGGGAAGCTCAGGGTTGGGGGTCTCACCGGACCAATTGATTTTCATGCAAACCTGCTCCTGGGTTCTCATGTGGCCTTTGGTGGCCAGGCTGGCAACTATCCTGCCATAGATGGCCATGTTCCTCCTTCTAGTGAGGAGATCATGGACGTTGGGGGCATTCCCCCCAAACCTGAGTAAGGTCCACCCTGATCTCCACCCTGAACAAGGAAGGAACACACCTTCTCTGGGTCCTGGCAGATTCCTAGGAGCTGGCAGACTGGTCCTGGGGAGTGGTGGAGGGCTGGCTGCCAGTGGCTTGCTGGCTCATATTTTGGGGTCACTGGGTCAGGGGCAGTGACTGCTGGCTCTGGGCTGGCAGGCTTGGAGCTGACACAGGCACTGTGGCCAGAGTCAACGCCTTTAAGGGCTCCAGGGAGAGGAGGAGGGTAAGGAGTGTTCTTGGTTGAGGCTAGAGTGGTCACCAGGACACCATGGGAAGGCTGGAGCCCCCTAATTCGAAATAAGTGTCTACACAGCACTTATTTCGAATTAGCTGTTTTGAATTAGGTGTTATTCCTCATAGAATGATGTTTACCAAATTTGAAATAAGTGCTCCGCTATTTCAAATTTATTTCATAATAGTGGTTTGGCTGTGTAGATGCTAGTAAAGTTAATTAGAAATAACGGCTGTTATTTCGAATTAACTTTGATGTGTAGACATACCCTTACATATGACTTTGCATCTGATAAGACCTTATGAATGCATGGAGTATATGTATACTCCGCATCATTATGGATTAGTAATTTTAGAAACCATAATTCCCCAACATAAAGTCAACCAAATCACTAGTCATCTTTAACAATCTTGGCCTAGCTTTGAATTTTCATGGACAACTTCCACAGCAAGAATAGAGAATATCCCTTATTCAGGAACAGGAACAATTTATGTAAATCAAAATTCTCAGGGTTGTTATGGTGACCACAACATGGGAAGGTGGGGTGATCAGAAATCAATTATCTGTAGGGAATTTCTCCAAATGCTACTGTTTAGCAAGTAATAGTAATTTGATACATTGCTTTAGGTCCTTGCTCTAATAATCTGCATTTGAGCAAGTGCACTAATTATGTCATTTTAAGATTTTGTTTTCAAACGCTATCGCTGTCTACACTCCCCATGTGAAGAACTTGGAAGGTGACATTTCACTTACAGCTGCACCAAGAATTGACAAAGGTTGACAGAGTAGTTTTAAATATGGGCCCATGAGAAGCATCTCAGACAAAATGAAAGTGACATTAAATCTTTGGGAAAAAAAAACGCTAGATGTACATGATACATTCACTTTTGTTTACAAGAAAAAACATGGATACAGTAACACTTTGAAAATAATTTCCCATACACATTTACTTTTGGTTTAATGAGGTCTTTGCTGTAAGGTTTTAACAATTGTTGAGTATCAGGTAATGTTTATTGAAGATGATTAATTACTTCAGTGTGCATCACACCGTGTGATGTACATTATGGGTCAGATTATGCACTGTGGGTAATACAGACTTGCATCATCCTATGGGTAGCTCTGAAAGGAAACAGTGTCAGATGAGGTGCATTCCCTTCAGGCATTCCTCACCATGTGGTGGGGGTATTGATGCTGTACCATCCCATATAGCACTCTGTGTTCTGGTTTTCAGGCTTGTAGTTCTGTGGGAGAGTGGAACAATGATTCTGTCTCCTCCTACACTTGTTGTGGTGTCTTTAACTTTTGGTGACACTAGCAGGAAGAAATCCTGGGAGTGACTGAGTGCAGGAAACTGCAGTTCTGCCTTGCTTTTTGTGGGTCCTGTCCTCCTCACTCTTTGGGCTAGACATATTTATTAAGCCTCCCCGTACTGCTGTCCATTTCCCAATGGGAAAGCATCCAAAAAGCACCACAAGAGATCTTGATTGCTTACCTTGTTGGCAATCTCAGCCGAATGATGGACTGGGCCAAGAGAAAAATTACCCTCCCTCCCTGAATTCAGACATTTTGAGATGATTTCCAGGCCCTCAGGGCCCTGAGGCTGAAGTCCAGAGCTCCAAGCCCTAGCACTCCCCACAGTCTGAACCCTGGTGCCCCCACAGGTCTAAAACCCAGAGCCCTGAGTTCTGCAGCCCTTCACACAGGGCTGAAGCCTCACACCCTCCATGCGTTTAGAGCCTGGAACCACAAGCTTTGGTTCCTCTGTGAGGCAGAAGTCCTGTGGGGCTAAAGCTAAGTGCCCTGAGCCCCAAACTCCATGAGGCAGAAGCTCTGAGCCCCAGCAGCTGAAGCTTGAAGCCCTGAGCCCTGTTGAAGTGCCAAGCCTGCAGTCCCACAGGGATAAACCCCCAAGTTGGCCCCCACAATGGATAAAATCCAGAGTCCTGGGCTCTCTCCCCATGGCTGAAGCCCCAAGCCTCATCCCCATAGGGATAAAGCCTCTACAATAGCCAAAACCAGAGCCCTGAGCCACCTCCTCTGACAGCTGAAGCCCTGCCTCCCCATTTGGCCCTGGAGTTTTTGTAGCATTTTCAGGAACTTCAGAAAGCAAAATGCACTTTAGATATTAAGACAAAACTTTAGTACCTTTAAACAAAACCTGGCATTCAAACACAGAAAAATGTACTCTCAGCCATATGTTTAAAAGCTGCAGCACTAGACATGTTTGATACAGAGCCATACAGAGTAATGTAATGAATTATAACATCTGGGAACTGGGATTGGTTTAATTTCTAGACAGAAATGGAAAGGAGAATGCAAGTGAGCTGCAGCATATTGTTGATGTGTGTGTATATATATACAGTTACATGTCAGCATGCTTATCACTGGGTCAGCAGCTCTCAGTTAAATAGTGTGTGACATTTGCCATTGAAACACCTTCCTTGGCTGAAGAGCCTTCTCCTCAGCTTTGACACTTCTTTCCGTATACAGCAATCAATTATTTCATGATTGCTACTTGCCTTTCATGCTGGAAAAGAAGTTCTTCATCCTAGTCTTTTATGCCATTTGAGCAATAAACCTGTGCACCTCCAGAATTAATAATAAAGCAATATTAATCAGGCTGCAAGTGTCGCTGACTGATGGAAGAGCTGACATTCAGCAGCACGAAAGAATTAAGTGTAACAACCCCCTCGTTACTTCAGAAGAAATTCTCTTCAAGAGAAATAATGGAAAAGGAGGCATTTTGTTCTCCCCTGACTATGATATGGCTTTGAGGTCTCTATTGGTCTGGTCTTCTTTTAGAGATAGGAGTAGCTGAGCATAGTAGAAATACCACCTTCTCTGAAATCCCTGTGTCTACTCTGTTCTTAAGAAATAATTAAAACTAGAAAAGGAAAGGGGGCAGAGATGGGGAATTGCTATCTATCAGGCTTCTAGCCTTTAGATTAGTTGTACAGTTTTGTACAGTTCATAAAATCTATTTCATTCACTTGATTTCAGACAGTGGAGACATGGGGGAAACCAGAGAGAGATGTTAATCATTGCTGCTACCAGTTTCTTAAATTGTCATCTCATGCTAGCTGAAAAAAAATTGCAATATTCCTTTCTCGTTGGGGTATCAATGCATTAAGCTCTTCTTGATGAAAAACATTCAGAGGATCAATAAGACATTTTGCCACATTTTCCTGCTGGTCCCTTGAGCCTCCAATTTCTACCCCAGCTATTAATTGATTCAAATGCCATAGGATATTACAAAAAGATTTCCCACCCCACTCTCCTTCTCCTGATTCAACTGCTAAGCAATTCTAACACTTCAGATGCTAGCCATGCTTTTATTCTCTTGCTCAAGCTGAAGTTTGCTGCTCTACTCTTTGAAACAATATCACTTTATGTAATACTGAAATCTGTTTGTTAAAATTATTTCTCTCCTCCTATGAAATGATACATATGGGCAGAATCTCTTTGTTTGGGGTAGGGAACGAGGAAGAAAGTTGACTGTAACTAAAGGCATTAGAGGCCTTTTTCTGTAGTAATTAGACTAGAGGCACAAGTTTCTACTGGTCTGAGACTTCCTAGGATTTACCTTTGTCCTATTACCATATATCAATTTAGCAACTAACATCAATGTGACTGTCTATCACTTGTAAGTTCATCGTTCATGTCTCCTTGTCAGTTAGGCTTTATCCTGATATACCCAGAATCTCTGGCTTCCATGCTTCATTGGCTGCCTTCTGGGCTTCCTTGCCCTGAGCGCATTGGCTAATTCTTTGGTCCTGCAGATCAGCAGTGCTTCCAGCCCAAACCACCTACAGTGATTGAAATATGTGTAACTCTGGTTTGCAGAAAACAAATTAGATACAAAAAGCCTTGATACTTACAACTAGCAAATGCATTTGCCTTTTCAAGTTTATGGCTTGTAACTGTCAAGGATTATATAGGATAGGGAACATGGCTTCATTTTATATCTAGCAGGCAGAATGATACACTTCTGTGTGAGGCAACCAACCACAAGAGTCATCAGCTTGAATACTTCTCCTTGATTTCTGGGAATTACAAACAGTTGTATTTATGCATAGCATTGCTCACCTGTCGTAGCAGTGGTACCGTAGGTATGTAAACTCTGAGCTTGCACTGTCTGTTGGATGGAGCAGGTATTAAAACAACTACGTAGCAGACTTGTAAGATCAGGATGGCACAGTAGCCCTGGAAAAGAGCTAGGGAAGAGGAATAAAAGAAGAATGTCAACTCTGAAAGCACTTGTATCACAACTCTGGATGACATAGCATATGGTATAGGATGGGGAAGACAGCAAAGGAATATGATCTTGTTGACTAATTGTCCTCTCCGGTAGCTGTTAAGTGAACTGACCTGAAGGAGGGTGAGAGAGGCAGGATCATAGATGCTAAGTTCTAAGCAGTTTGTGTAGAATCTTTGTCATGGGGAGTGCATGAAATGATCATGTTTTGTCTGATTATGTCTGCTATCCCAGTTTAATATAAGCAATTAATGTTAATATTTCAAGGATATGAAATATTCACATTCAAGAATTACATTCACATTGGGTACGTCTAGACTACAGGCTTCTGTCGACAGAAGTTTTGTCGACAGATACTGTCGACAAAACTTCTGTCGACAAAGCGCGTCCAGACTACATTGAGTTCTGTCGACAAAGCAAGCTGCTTTTGTCGACATGGTAGTCTGGACGCAAAGGACAGTTTCCATTCAATAACACCTTCTGTCGACAGAAACTCTGTCGACAGAAGGTGTTATTCCTCATAAAATGAGGTTTACATACGTCGACAAAACTGCTGAGTTCTGTCGACGTTATGTCGACAGAACTCAGCGGTAGTGTGGACGCAGGTATAGTTTTGTCGACAAAACTCTGTAGTCTAGACACACCCATAGATGAATCAGAAAATACTTGAACCCCCCCCCCAGTAGGCAGGTCCCTGGTTCAGTGGACCCAATTCTGCACTGTGTCTGAAGTGCAGTTGGACATCGTAGACGATGTAGGCTACAGGCAGATGAGTACTACTCGATCCAACTGGAAGTTAGAGCAGCAGGAGGTGTGTACTCCAACTTCCACTGCAGATACAACTGAAAGTGTCTCTCGGTTACTGCCAGGGAGAAGCAGGATTCCAGAAGAGCCCTGTTGTTTACAACTATGAAAAGAATGCATGGGGTCAGTACATAATCAGTGCACTCTTATGATATTTGGTGCTTTCCAAACTCCCATTTCCTGTAGTCCTGTGATTTATATGAGGGTTTAATCTTCTATTGTTTTTAAAAAATGAAAGTGCTTGGCCCTCATGTTTGTGAGGAAAATGAACCCAGAAGTTAAATATAAAAAGAAATCCAAAAATTATTGTTAAAATTATGATTTTTAATATAATCTCATGACATTTGAACTCTCGAAGATGTCAGAGCTATAGAATTAAATGTGTTATTACCAATAACTTGGAAACAAAAGAGATAACTGGCTCTACTTTCTGGTATAATGAAAACAGTTATATAAACTCTTAGCCCTGACCCTTATTTCAAAATAACAAGCAGAGCGTCCACACTACCAAGCCTGTTATTTAAAAATAATGAACTGGTTACTTCAAAATCTGTATTCCTGCTTTCCTCAGGGAATAAGCTTATTTTGAAATAATTATTTTGGGAGTTATTGTTTTGAATTTAGTTATTTTTAAATAATTTCCTAGTGTAGACATGCTCTTATAGTACCTTCTAGACCATGCTTTCATTAAGATTCAGTAACACTTCATTAGTATTCCACGTATTCACTAGTATTCTAAGGCAAAAAACTATATTAAAATGGAGTTAAGGCTGGGAGTCTGTATCAATAATTTAAGGGTACAAATATTATAAGGCTGTTATAATTATCCCAAACCAAACATCACAAAACTGAGAAATTCAGAGAAAGTTAAACTTAAAACAGTGATCCCCAACGCGGTGCCCATGGGTGCCATGGCTCCCGCCGGGGCATTTATATGCACCCACCGAGTGACCAGGGCCAGCCCGAGTCTCTTGCGCCCTGGGCCCTGGGCCCCGGGCCCCGGCAGCACCAAAAGGTTGGGGACCACTGACTTAAAAGAAATTAAGATATAGTTAGGTGTGGAAATAAAGCACCTAAACAACCTTCTCTCTGCCTGTAGTTATAACTATATAATAACTATATCATTATGGTTCAAACTTTTTTTGTGTTTGTGGCACCATATTAAATGAATTTTTTTAAAGACATAAAGAATATTTTTTGTAATTTGTCTTTCCTCTTCTCATGTTGTCACAGGACACAGTTAAGGTTGCAAATTCATTCTGTTCTCCAAAAGTAAATGTTCTCTACTCAGCAGTGTTACTTTGGAATAACCGACATTATTTCAAAAATAACAAAATATGTGTACACAGCAAGCTATTATTTCAAAATAATATGTCGATGGAGGACTTCTTACTCCAACTCCTGTAATCCTTATTTCACGAGGAGAAAGGGAAGTTGAAGGAAGAGTGTTCTTCCTTTGACTTCCTGCTGTGTAGACAGTGCCAAAAGCTGAATTAAGATATGTTGACTTCAGCTATGCAATTAACTTAGCTGAGGTTGTGTATCTTAATTTGACTATTTCCCTGCTGTGTAGACATGCCCTTTCTGTTTTTACTTGTTATAGAGAGAGACGATAGTGACTTCTAATAACTCTCCTTATTTCGAAATAAGAAGGCGAGTGTCCACACTACCAAGCCTGCTATTTCAAAATAATGGGCTTATTATTTCAAAATAATAACTCTTGCTTGTTGTGACGGGGCGGACAGGCCCTGCACTGATGAGCAGGGGATAGCCCAGGCCCAGCTGGCAGAGAAGGCCCTGCCCCTCCGACCCTGCTGGGCATACTTCCAACAGCGGCCGGGTATAAAGGCAGAAGGAGCCCGGCAGTCAGGGAGGCCCCAGGGCGAAGGAGGAGACCAGGCCAGGCCAATGTTCTTGCAGCCGCTGGGACTAGAGTCGCCGCCCGCGCTGGACCTTGACACGGAGGACGCAGCTGCCGACCCAGGGCAGCAGGAGCGCGCCCTCAACCCCGACAGGTACTGCCTAAGAGGCAAAGGGGTCCGGGGGGAACCAGGGCATGGTAGGAAGCAGCCCAGGGCAAGGGAGACAAAGTTTGGCTCGGCGTGTATCGGCCGGATCCCCCGCCGAGCCAGCAGGAGCCATAGACCCTGCCTAAAGGGCCCTGGGCTGGGACCCGGTGGAGAGGGAGGGCCCGGGTCCCCCTACCACCCATTTTTCCCTTCCCTGGACAAGCAAACCCCGGGCCAGGCTTCTCAGAGCGGCTAGGCCTCTCATACCGTATATGCCCTGATAGAAGGGCCGGCACTTTTGCGTTGGGACTTTGGGGTGCTGTACAGGCCTGGTCGGAGGGGGCCGAGCACCTTGACAGGGGCGTACCCCCTGACACTTGTGAAGAGGAATAAGCTTATATTGAAATAGTTATTTTGGTAGTTATTATTTCAAAATAATTTATTTTGAAATAACCTGGTAGTGTAGAAATAACCATAGAGAGTAAGGCTATTAAATCCTTGCTTAAAGTGCAAAATAGAACTCAGCCTTAACTATGAAACTGTAATTTTGCTTCTATAATTGAGAAGCCATAGAAGACCTAACCATAAACTTCAAAGTACTTGACCTGAACTTCCAGCCCTGCTGACAGGATTATTCCGCTTCATGTTCAGCTGTCTCTTATGCTGCAATTTTTTCTCTGTATCTGTCTTTGCTTCTTTACTTTGTTTGTAGGCTTGCTCTTTCTGTCCTCTAATTCTCTCTGGCTGCATCTAGACTAGCAAGATTTTGCGCAAAAGCACAAATCAGTGGTTCTTGTGCAAAAACTCCAATGCTCCCGCTCAGGGATAAACCCTCTTGCACAAGTATTCTTGCGCAAGAGGGCCAGTGTAGACAGCCAAGTTAATTTCTTACGCAAGAGAGCGTCTACACTGGCACAAATGTGTTTGTGCAAAAGACATCTTTTGTGCAAAAGCATCTGTGCCAGTGTAGATGCTCTCTTGTGCAAATATTTTTAATGGAAAAACTTTTCCGTTAAAAGTATTTGCACAAAATCTTGCCAGTCTAGACGCAGCCTCTAGGTTTTGCCTTTCCAAAATTTTCCATGACTCTAGTCTTGCTTTTTATTTCTCTTGCTGATTTCCTGTCCCTATTTATTATAACTAACTTTGGGTACATCTACATAGCACTGTTATTTCGGAATAACTGACATAATTTCAAAATAACAAAATGCGCATCTACACAGCAAGCCATTATTTTGAAATAATGTCGAGCTGGAGGACTTTTTACTCTAACTCCTGTAACCCTCTTTTCATGAGGAGAAAGGGAAGTTGAAAGAAGAGTGTTCTGCCTTCGACTTCCTGCTGTGTACACAGTGCTGAAAGCCGAATTAAGCTGTTTTGACTTCAGCTACGCAATTGATGTAGCTGAAGTTGTGTATCTTAATTTGACTTTTGCCCTGCTATGTCGATGTGCCATTTCTGTTTATCTTTATTATATATAGAGGGAGATGGTAGTGACTTCTATAATTAAAATTGCCTGGCACTATAAAAGGAATCTTGGGCCCTTGTCTTTGAAAAACTCTCACACCTCAATTTCTTTCAGCAGGGATTTCATATTTGCCAGTTGGATAGCTCTCAGGGTAGAGAATTTGCCTTTCCTTTGTTCCATGAAATTCAAGTGAGATTTAGCTGAGCTGTAAAGGGTTTAAAATAGCCACTTTCCTTCTGTCTCTAATGTTTCTTGGGACAGCTTTGGCAGCATGCCAAAGTCATGGAACAGTCTGAGGCTAAGGCCAGCCTATAGCTGCTACCAAAGCAGCACGAGAGATTGCACAGAACACCTGTGAGATCCTGGAACAGGAAGGTTTGGACAAGGGCCAGGCTTCCTTACTCTCCCCTGCTCCAAACCTAGCACATACAGTTCCTGTGTCCCATCTCCTGCCCAGGGCACCAGGCAACAGTTCTTCCAGCTCCTGGGGCTGCGAGAAGAATGTGGAACCAGGTTCCCTGTGAATTCCATTCCTGTTGTCAGGGTGCCATATGGGCCAGGAGTCCCTGAGTGTACAAAGAAAGAGTTAGGTCAGGGTGCATCTAATCACCCTTTGGACCCAGGACATAGTTTTAGTGGCCTTTTTCCCCGATTTGGGATAAGATTTTGTGGCTTAAGTAGCATATCAGTCAGTGTTGAAGGCTCAAACCCTGCTGATAATACATCATGGAATGATTGTTACAGTTGAAAATAACAGAATTGGGTTTTACCTTCGTCTTTAAAAAAAATCGAGGGAATTTCCAACAAAAATCTCACAAAAGAACAACCTAATGTTATTGAGGCTGCAAATTCAAACACTTGCAAGTTAGGAAAGACCAGATTTACCTATGAAATCTTAGGGTAACTCTAGACTGCAAGGCTATTTCAGGATACCAGAGTTATCCTGAAATAGCTACCCCACATCCAAGGAATGCATCCGCTATTTCAAAATAATTATTGAAATAACGGACACAGTATTTCAGCATCTCTATAAACCTCATTTCACGAGGAATAAGGAATGTCTTGAAATAGTGCTTTATTTCTAAATTTGGTGCCATGTAGATACGCCAAATTTCAAAATAGCCTATTTCAAAATCAAATCGAATTAAGATACTCAATTTGCGCTACGCAAATTGCATAACTTATTTCAATTTTAGAGTGCAGTCTAAATGGTAGTAATCCTATGGTACATCTAAATTACATGCCTCTGCCAACAGAGGCATGTAAAATAGGCTACCTGACATAGTCAATGAAGCAGAGATTTAAATATCCTTGGTTTCATTAAAATAAAATGGCTGCCGCACTGTGCTGGCTCAGCTGATCGTCGGCACTGAGCGCGATTCAAGACATGGATCGGTTGACAAAGGAAGCATTTGTTGACTATTCCCTTATGCCTCGTGAAACGAGGTTTACAGGAGTGGTCGGCAAAAGCTTCCCTTGTTGACCAATCTGTGTCTTGACTCACGTGCTGTGCCGATGATCAGCTGAGCCAGCACAGCGCGGTGGCCATTTTTATTTTAATGAAGTCGGGGATATTTAAATCCCCGCTTCATTGACTATGTTGGGTAGCCTATTTTATATGCTTCTGTTGGCAGAAGCATGTAATCTAGACATACCCCTAGTGTCCTTGTGAGTATGCATTATGATATCATCTCCAATTACATGATCATACCCTATTTTTCCCATGGGATCCCTGCCTCATTTAGTGCACAGGTTGGATGCACTAAAAGGCCAAATTTAGCTCACACGGGCAACTGTGTGAATCAGACATTGTTTAAGTTCTTGACTTGGCAACTTGAATTACATTCTTTTCCTAGGTAATTAAATAAATATTGCAAACAAAGTCTAGTTCCTGTTCAATTTCTTTTCCAATTATTTCAGTAGCAGCCTATTAGAATCAATGCTTAATCAAACCTTTTGCTATTTAGAAAATATTTAAGTCTTTATTCTGTCACATTGTGGTTGATGGGCTTATGTATGGTTTTGCTTTGGGTTTTTTATATGGCTTATCTGTGTAATAACAAATTAATATGGCAAAATATTCCAATAGGATGCTATTTTTTAAAGAGGATTTAGCTCTTACATAAATTTGATATGCCCCTTAAGTTAAAGTTTGTACTGCTTCAGTTGCTTTTTTTCTTAAAAAATGTAGTTAATTTTAGAGAATGAATCATACAGACAAATTTATTTTACAGGATACACAAAATGATCTAAAGAATGAAAAAGTCTTCTAGATTTTGGTATACTTCCATATTCTATTTACTAGTGTTTACCCGCTGTACAGTACTGCTTTCACACTTTTATAAAACCAAAACCAAAACCCTTGCATAGCAACACAACTGACCTGAGCTAAGTAAAACCTATCAAAATTAAATAAATTTGTTCAGCCCTGTACATACCTTCTGAATTCACTTAAGAAATTTTTTTGTAGAAAATACTGATGAAACTCATGGGTTTCATAAAGAAGCTGGCCTCTCTCCTCACCTTTCCCCTCATACAATGGATTCTGTGATTCCACCTCACCTTTAGGTATCTTATGGGGAAAGGAGTAGTAATTAGCAACTTCCTGTTTTATCATGGTTAGCCGCTCCTCCTTGTGTTCCTTTTCATGAGGGCAGTTGTCTACTGGGGCTACGTCTAGACTGCATCCCTCTGTTGACAAAGGGATGCAAATCAAGCATGTTAAATTGCTAATGAAGCAGGGATTTAAATATCCCGCAGATATTTAAAAAAAACCAAAACCCGGAAATCTAGACGCGGCTCTGTCGAAAATAAACGTTTTTCAACAGATCCTGTATTCCTCAAAAAATGAGGTTTACAGGATCTGTCAAAAAAAGATTTATTTTTGACAGATCTGCATCTAGACTGCCTTTTTTTTATGAAAAAGCTCAGTTTCGAAAAAAGTAGTGGCCATGTTTATGCTGATGAAGCAGAGGATATTTAAATCCCTGCTCCATTAGCAATTTCAATGTGCCTAATCTACATCTCTCTGTCGACAGAGAGGTGTTGTCTAGACGCAGCCTGGGTCTGGTGTACTGTCTCACCTAATGGCATCAAGGCCACTTACAGAGAGAATTATAAGTCTGCTCTACAGCCTTAGCTTAGAGGCAGTTGGTGTTTAGCTCATGCAGAGAGGCTCATGCACTAAACTCCAGAGTTCCCAGGACTGAGTCTGCCCACAGATGACTGTCATCTAACAGCATTACACAGTCACACTAGGACTTTTTGGTGGGAGGCAGATGGTTCCCTGGTTGGCCCACTTTCCCCCCATTTCTGTTGTCTCGGGAGAACAGGTTACTGATATCACCCTTCAGGAGTAGCAGGGCCAGGAAATGTTTCTCAGAGCCCAGCTGGCGCTGCTTTAAGGACAATTTCATTTTGTGACCTATAGCTCCAGAATATGATAAACTATCATTTGCAAGGAGCTTTATGTATAACATAAGCCCTCAGAATGAGGTAAACTGATTTAAGTTAAAGCATTTTCTGATCAGGCTATTACAGAATGATGGGCAGACAAGTAGTCTATTTCTTTTAAACACTCTTCCAGGGAGGCAGAATTAAGTAGAACCTTTAAAAAATCATCCTAAAGGGTAAGTAGATGAGCCAGCTGTCTCTTCGAAAAAGTGAAAGAAGCAAGACCAGACTGGGGCCGCTAAATGATGCCTCACAGTGAGGATGGAGCACATTGAGATGAAAGGAGGATGTTTGTGGAGAAATAACACAGAGGGTCTTGGGCTGGTTCCATTCCAGCCACAGGACTGTCTGTCTTATATGCGTGCAATGAAACTCAAAGCCAGAAGTTGTTCTGACTGGATGCCATGCCAAATTGTCACACAGTCCTACACAGAACCTAACATATAAAACTGCTTCCAGTGCACTAGTCTAAATTTTGAGAAACTGCACTGACCTCTTTGGGGCTATTTCGGATTAACTATAGTGTAGCTTCACTTCATATACAATTTTAGTTGATTTAAAATATAATCTCATCTGAATTACATCATGCATAAAAACAGTCCATTTCTTTTGCAGGTATCCTTCCAAGAAATTTTCAAAGGGATTGGGGAAACTAAATTCATGAAGAACTGACCTGGTTACGGCTTGAGTCACTTGTAGTTTAATTCACTCTTTTTATTCATATTAATTCCCTGGCACCAGCCCAACTGGCAAAACATTCGTATCTTTCAGCATTTGGGAAATCTCATGGATGTGATAACAAAAGGATGAGTTAGACCTGTTGCATGATTGATTATGCAGTAGCAATGGACAATATTGAGCTGTCTTCATTGTGACCTTTAAATAGGCAGGTCCTTTCTATCACAGCCTCACTTCACAACTAACCATTCTATTATGCACAGTCATTACTGACCCAGATATGGGGAAATCTGCAAGTAGCTTGAATCTGTCAATCAGAGATGTAACCCACTGCTCTATTAAAACAGCCCATCAAATCATGAATGCTTACTGTAAAGGATACTGCAGAACGGAGAGTACTAAACAGGGACATTCATGTCTGAGTCATATTTTAAAAAATGCTCTGATTTTAAATGGGAATGAATTATCGAGGTGCCAACAAATTGTGAGTAATGAAAAAATACAATTGGATTCATGAATGCAAAAGTACTCCTTTTATTTTAAATGAATCTTACTAAGTTCCAGTTAAGTGTCAGCTTGATTAAATGCAGGAAGATTTGTGATAATTTGCAAATCTATCTTAAAAAAAACCATTATTGAAAGTGAGCATTAACATAAGGCTGAATTGTAGCTTTCCCACAAGCCTCCTGAGCACAGTTGTTCTCCCTAGGAGCAAACTAGAATCACAGTCTGGTTCTTGTTTCCTGGAAGAAATATTCTGAGCTAACCTAAACTTGACAAAGACTGTGGGAAGGAGGAGTAATAGATTTTGGGCTGTCTTGGTCCTTATTTCTCGCTATACATTAAATTATGCTTTTGTTTTCACTTGTGTAACCACATTGACATCAGTGGTATTGCTGTATTTTAAATGAGAACAAAATGTATCCCCAAAAATAGACATTACATGCTGATTTAGTAGGAGGTGCCTATGTGTATCTGAAGGCAGCAATTAATGCTGTGATCCAGCAAAATGATTGTTTCTGCCATTTATCATAGAAATATAGGGCTGCAAAGTATCTCAAGAAGTCAACAAGTCCAACCAATGCACTGCATCTGGACCAATTATACAAGGATTTGTCCAACCTGTTCTTAAAAACCTATAATGATAGAGATTCCACCAGCCCTGTGAATGTCTATTCCTGACTTATCTACCCTTATAGTTAGAAAGATTTCCCTGATGTGTATTCTAAATCTCCCTTGCTGCAAATGAAGACAATAACTACTAGTCCTGCCTTAACAGGGAATGGAGACAATTGATCACCATCCTCTTTCTAACAACCTTTAATATGGCTGAATATTTGTCAGGTTCCCCTGATCTTTTATCAAGAGTAAACATGCCTTTCCCCATAGGACAGGTTTCCTAAACTTTTTATCATTTTTGTTCATCTTCTCTGGAGTCTGCCCCATTTGTCCACATCTTATCTAAAGTGTGGCACCTAGAATTGGAGATAATACTCCTGCTGAGGCCTCACAAGTACTGAGAAGAAAAGACTATTTGTTACTTTCCATGTCTTCGTACAGCATTTCTGTTCATACACCCCAGAATGGTATTAGCCTTTTTTGAAACTAGCCCATTTTGCAACCATATTGACTCCTATTCTATCTGTGATCTACTATAACCTCAGATCCCTTACAGCAGCATTTCCTAGTCAGTTATATCCAGTCTAGGCCATGATAAGAGCTTTACTCTGGTATCGAATTATAAGAACTGCCTTTGTTAGTGGCAACTACAGTAGCCCTGTTATAAGGAAATTACTAATTGCTGTTTCTTCCCCTTCCAATAAACATGGCGGATTAGCCATTTTCATTGTATGATGTCAAGATCCTCTTTCTGACTCTCCATTATCGACAAAAAGATAAGGATAATCCTCATCTTTCTATAAAGATTTCTAACTTGAAATCGCCATGTAAATATTAGTTACGTCTCATGATCCACCCCAGCCACCAATGGGTTGCACATTAGGTTTCTATCCTGAGTGCACTTGCTAATCCTGGATCAAAGAGAGATTGTTAACCAACTTTGTCTAGTAGATGTCCAACCATTTTGCAGAAGTGGGAAACCTAAGGTTTGGAGTCTGGATCAGGCCCCTGAGGTTTGCGGCTTCCACTCCTGCATTGGGGAGCCTGTGTTCGTGCTCCAGAGCTGATATCCCTTCCCTCCCAGGCCTTCTACTCCCACTTTGCTTCTGCACTCTACCTCTTGGGCAGACTCCTCATCCTAAACCCATTCCTGCACCCACCTTCCAGCCCAGACTTCAACCCCCTGCTCTTGCACCCTCCCAGATCCACCAACCCCCTGCACCCTCCCTCCCACCCATACCCCACATCCCAAACCTGTTTCTCATTGGCCTCCTGAACACCTAATTTTCCCCCACTCCAGAGCCTGGGGGAAGCCCACAAAATCTACTAGCTTTCCCCCCAGGCATGCCTATGTGAAGGGAATGTAGGAAGTGTCTTTCAGCTTCCCAGTTGAGAGTCACATCAGTGAGGGTATGTCTCCACTGCAGAGTTTTTCTGGAAAAATGACCATTTTTCCAGAAAAACTAAACTTACGTCCACCCTGCTATTGCATTCTTTCAACAGAAAGTCAAAAGAATGGAGGGTTTTGATCAAAAGAATGGGGGTGGTAAACCTCTTTCTATGAAGAAGAAGCCTCTTTTCCAAAAAAGCTTTTTTGGAAAAAGGCATGTGTGGACACAGAAGAGAATGTTTTTTCAAAAGAAAAGGCCTCCAGGAACCCTGGTGGCCACTCCAGGCACAGTAATCACAACTGAAATGTGAGATAGCATCCAATCAACATGGACGCTATCTTTCGAAAAAGCACATTGCTTTTTCATTGTATTTTTGCTGTTTAGAAGCTATCACTGGAAAAGTTTTTCTGGAAGACCTCTTCTGGAGAAGCTTCTTCTGAAAGAAGCCTTCAGTCTAGACGTAGCCTGAGGTGTTGTGTTTGTGCAGTCCCCAATTGATTTTTCTGTGAGTAGCTGCCTGACCCAAAAAATGTTCCCCAACCCTGATTTAGAATGTTAGCCACAATCATATTCTCTTGATTGGCCTTCCTTCCTCCTCTACATTCTCTCTCCTCTTTTATCTTCTGCTCACAAGGATGGACTAGGAAACTTCATGAGCCAGTAATGAATCAATCTTCTGCCTTGCTCCTTCCTCCCAGAGGAAGTGAGGAACC
The DNA here is from genome assembly GCF_052426305.1 of Pelodiscus sinensis. Classification (NCBI taxonomy): domain Eukaryota; kingdom Metazoa; phylum Chordata; order Testudines; family Trionychidae; genus Pelodiscus; species Pelodiscus sinensis. The sequence goes on from NC_143053.1 coordinate 95,486,432, forward strand.
AGCACAACTTGCTTCTGCTTTCTCTTAAGCAATCTTTTAAGCTAGTTGAGGCTACGTCTACATTGCACCGTTCTTCCAGAAAAAGCTATGCATATTGTGAACGACAATTTGCCTAGCTTTTTCCGCTTCTTTTTTCGGAAGAAGCTTTTCCGACATTTGGCCCGTCTACATAGGCCAAATGTTGGAAAAAAAATCCCTTTTTTGGAACATCCCTTCTTTCTCGTAAAATGAGGTTTATAGGGATGCCAAAAAAGCATGTCTGCTCTTTTGAAATTAATTTCAGAAGAGCAGATGTGTTCACTGGATGCTGCAGAGTTTTCCTGGGATACCAGGCCTACATTTGATTTTGCAGCTCACAGAGGGACGTAAAACATTGACAATGGAATTAGCAGGGAAATTATAGTTCAACAAATGTTGCAATGTGACAATTATTTTATATTATAAAAATCAGTTTTACTTTTTTGTATTCTTCTCCATTTTATGTGATGAGATTTGGAAACTTTAGTAAACATACTAGTTGAAGCTTTAAAGCCATACTGCCCCTTTGGAATAATTAAGTGCAATATTTGTTAAATATGTTGCTTAGGCCTTGTCTACACAGGGACACTCAGTAAAATTCATCCGAATTAATGAAAGGTGTGAATTTAAAGTTGATTAGTTAAACCTTACTCAGCCCCTTTCTAGACACTATCATTTTGAGTTAAATGGAAATAAGACCACTTTATCTTAATTCATTTTTTATTAAATAGTATAATATGGTTTAACTAATCAGCTTTAAACTTGTACCTTTAATTAATTTGGATTTCTATGAAGATAAAACTTTATAGCAGATTGAACATATTCAACAAATACTTTCTCTGTGGGATAAATCTGATTGCAAGACACCTGCTAGCAGAGTATGATTTCTTCAAATTTGTTGTTTGAAAGTATTTAAATATTCTTTATAATACTTTCTGGCAAATTTTGAAACTCTGTTACATATATACAGTATAAGTGTTGTAAAAGGAGGTCAGTTAATTTTATTTACAGAAAATGAGTTATTACTCCCTAGGACTAAATTTGATTATTATTAAAAGCTACAGACAACATCAATGTACAAAACGTTCATCTAAACCTAAAGCTCAGAATTGATTGAAAGTGTGTGTTTGGTTTGGCCCTGATTTCCATTGAACTATCAAACTCTTATGGAGGTATCAGACTAAAATTATGATGCAAATATTTTCAGGGCTTTTGCAAAAGAAAATACTCAAAACTCCAAGAACTACTCGGTCGTTTTGGAGCTGTTTGCAGTATATCTCCAATTTTCAATCTGCAAACGAAGTCTAATCTGCATCCTCAGTTTTCTTTCTCCTCTGTTGGGTAAATCTATCAAAATGCACTTCATCAGGTAAGGTATTTCTAATATTACCACATAACAGTTTCTTCAGTGCCATCTGAATGAAGTCTTTCATTTAAAGTCAGCTCAAATCCAGAAGAATAAAAGGAGACATTGACATTTGTTCTGCTTTTAGGCAGAGTTTTAACTTCTGCCAAACTTTGATCTATTGTACTTTCACATGAGAAATGACTAGCAAAGAATCTTTGCTCCCCGTCTATTCTTTAGGACATCATTTTTTAGGGGCCTGATCCTGTTTCTTTGAGTTTGAATGGCATGATAATGAACATGCTTATATAAAACTTCACATTTGCAAGGCATGGAACAGTTTATCAAAAATTTGCTCCAACATCTATTTGGTCTGTGGAAATAGTTCATTGTGAGTAAGATCAGGGTCCGGGCAAGTACCTTAAATACTATTGTACAATAAGCAATAAATCCATGGAGGCAAGAATGGATGGCCGATGGCCTTATTCTATAATGTGCTGTGCCCAGGATTTCATCTGAAGCTACCAGGAATTTATGGTGCTTGGCAAAGCTGGTCCCTCAGTTTGCAAACCAAAAGCGATTAATAAACCAACAACATCATTGTTACATTTGGAAAGATTCTGCTTTAAAAGTAAGCGTGATTTCTTGCCATAAGTAGTTGATGCTTCTATCCCTGTTTGGCATCTGAATCATGTTTACTCTACCCTCAATGCAACATATTCTTATTTTTATATTTTATATTATTTTAAAGGGCTATGATGGGAATTGCGTCTAGTTCAGTGTTTTTATTTTTAAAATATTGGCTGGTTAACAATTAAAGGAGTGTCTGCAGATTCACTTGCTTGTAAGCAAAGGCCTAGGAAAATTGTTCCATGTGGATCAATGAAAGGCTCTGGTAAATCCCACACTGCTGTTCAGAATAAATGTGACAGAAAAAAAGCCTCTACTACCATGTGAAAGTGTTTATGGACATGAATAATGTTTGTCTAAAACAATGATTCAGAAAAGAGACTTTGTTGTCTAGTAAGGCAGTCACCAAATGACAAACATTTTAGCAGCATATAAAAACCCATTATTTCAAAGGTGTGCAGCTGTAAAATGCTTGTCATGATGTCATCTGGGTACGAAAAGCAGTCGTGATAAAGTTGGATTTACATTTAATCAAAATGGTTTAAATCAATACTAAGGGCTCAGCTAGACTATGTGGAAGATTTGAAAGAGGATATGCAAATTCCAAAGGAATTTGGAAATCTTCTGATTTCACTTTCTAAAGCAGAGCTTTCAAAAGTGAAAGTAGTCAATATTCTTTTTTTTGAGCACCCCCCCCTTTCTGAAAAGCATAAACCTCATTTTTTGAGGAAAAGCGGTTTTTTAAAAAAAGGGGGGATTGTCGAACCCCCCCCCCAACAACTTGACTACTTTCACTTTCAAAAGCTCTGCTTTCGAAAGTGAGATCGGAAGAAGATATGCGAATTCCTGCAGAATTTGCATATCCTCTTTCGAATCTTCCACGTAGTCTAGATGAGCCCCAATTTAGCAATACATTTCTGTTGAAGATAAAATTGCAGACTTAAGTATAAGCCCAGAAATTAACTCCAGAGTGGGACATGGCACACAGCATGCAGTAAGGCCCAGATGCACAAAGTTGCCCCAATTTTAGGTACTACTGTCATCCACAAAATCCCTGTTCTGATGATACCTGTAGGCTCCTAAAATCACTTAGTGCCTAGTTTTCACTGTACATTTTTTCAACTAGGCACCTATATTTCTGGCGCTGGGTATGCACGCTGCAGCCTCACTTTAGGGGTGTGTCTAGACTACATGTCTCCATCAACGGAGCCATGTAGATGAGTGTACTCGGCAAAGGGAAATGAAGCGGTGATTTAAATAATTGCCGCTTCATTTACATCAAAATGGCCGCCGCACTGTGCCGATCAGCTGATTGTCAGCACAGCGCGGTAGTCTAGATGGGAATCAGCTGAGCCCAGAACCCTTTGTCTTCAGATCCTTTATATCTCATCAACAGAGCCATGTAGTCTAGACACACCTGAGGTGTCCAGATGTCTGTCTCCCACGTAAGGCCAGTGTGTTCCAGGAACTTGAGAAAGGTAAGTTGTCAGTCACCTAAGTTACCTGTGGGGCCTGATCTAGTAGATATGCTCAGAGGCTGTCTATCTGATCAGGTCCCATTCAAAAACATGGAGGAGACTCACCTGCCTTTTATCCCAGTGGATAATGTACTCACATGGCACACCCAAGTTCAGTTCCTCCCTTTGGCTAAGGGGAGAAAGAACACTCTCCTGTGAAGTGGGAACCCCCTGTTTAAATCCTAACACTGAACTACAGGTTATTCTGATGTGTGCTGTCTCAGTCTGTCCTACTGAAGCTGTTCCACTGTGGATAAATAATCAAAGTGTCACAGGAGCTGGAAGAATGGATTCCAGCTCAGCAATATTCCTGGTGGGCGCTCTACTCACCAGGCTATAGAGTCAGTCTCTCTTTCTGGTGCTATGATTATCTGAGACTTTATACACAGTTTAATGGCTTCCACAGGCAAGACTGAAGTAGATCCACATCACACTCTCCCACACCCAATGATTAAGGCAAGTTCCTAGGATTTGATGAGAAGCCTTAGTTTCTATCTGGAGTGTAAGAAAAAATTATGATATTTCTGATTTTGCGCTAGCTCTTTTGGAATGTGCTGACTTCTTCATGGTGAACTTTGTAACCCCCATTGATAGTCTCAGGAGTCACATACAAGTAACAGGGAGAGATCAGACCCTTGTAATACGCAAAATGAAATGTAGGCTTGTCTAACTGACACAAATTGAATAAAACAAATAAACAATCTACAGGCCTCTGGCTCCTTTGGTGTTGCTCAAGTACTAGTTGTAGGTTCCTACTAAATTGTTTTCTTAATGGCAGTAAACTATAGCCTCACTATGAAATACTTCTTCATTGTAAGGTAATCTACCATGTCTTACTTTCAATATAACCAAGAATGTAATATAAAGCAGTTGGTACTGCTGTTGTAGATGTTTGTCTCACATTACTTTAATGCCCCATATTTTGACAAAGTAGAAGAGGAAATCGGTATATTGGAATATAGGATATGTCATACTGGTTATGTCTATTAGTCCAATATCCTGTCTTCAATAGTAGTAGTTAGTATCTGATATTTCAGAGGGAGGCACCAAAACACCAAACATTCCCTTATCCAACTGTGAGAATTGCTGTAACATTCCTTCTGAAATTAGTAAATACAGTGGAATACAAATACAAAAAACCCTGAAGTTAACCACATTTTCTGAACCCCATTCCATTGGGATTTTGCTTGCATCAATAGGATTTACTGTTTACTCCCTATTCTATTCTTTGGGCTGATTTTGACTGTTGAAAAAAGACAAGAAAATGACTGAATTGGAAATGATCCCAACTGGGGAATTTGATGAAGATGAATGCTCAGTGACTGATGGCTTGTATGTGAGGTTAATTACCACAGTGCAACAACATCTTCATGGGAACTGCTACCCACAGATACTACCATTTAACCTAGGGATCTTAAAATCATAATTCCTGTCATCAGACACTCTAATTACAAGCTCTACACAAGAGCTTCAATTAATGCAATCCTCTAATTAGCCAGGCTTTGAAAAGCAAACAGAAAATTGAAATGTCATGGGTCAATGAAGAGAAAGTTGAGAATCATTTGTGTGAGTACAAGAGGGAGAGAGGGTGTTTTTTATACAGCTGAATTAGAAATTTAGAAAAGTGCAATATACACTTTCAGAGTTTGCAAAAATATTAACAATGATTCTCTAGAGCAGTGTTTGAGACCCTATTTTTGCTGGCAAATAATTGTACCTGAGTAAAATGTCCGTGGTACTCATAAAAAAAAGTCACCTGAAAGTGAAAAAGGACATTCTCATGGCACTCGAAGCCAGTATCACAAGATATTTATGTGCCAGATACACAAGTTTTATGTCCCTGGCTGCTTCAATCACCATTCCAGAGGATGTGTCCATGCTGATGATGGGTTATGCTTGATAACTATTCAAAACAGTGCGGACCAACACATGTTCATTTTCATTGTCTGAGTTAGATACCACCAGGAGAATGTTGATTTTCTTTTGTGGTAGTTTGGGTTCTATGGTTTTCTCCTTAGACTATTGCTCTTTTCAGACTTCTGAAAGCATGCGTCACACTTTGTCTCAATCTGAGGCACTTCAGATTCTTAAATTTGAGCCAAGTATTGTAGCTATCTTTAAAAAATCTCAAACATTGGACCTTATTTGTGCTTTGTCATATCTGCAAGGTCATCATCCCGAGACAGCTATTCATGAAATATATGGCAGAATGTGGGTTAAACAGAGCAGGAGAATACAATTCTCCCTCAAAGAGTTTGGTCACAAATTTAATAAAAGGATTTTTTTTTAATAAGCGTCATCAGCATGGAAGCATGTCCTTTGGAATGGTGGCCAAAGCATGAAGAAACAAACAAATGTTTAGCATATCTGGAACGTAAATGCCTTGCAAAGCCAGCTAAAAATGTGTCATGAGAACATCTGTTCTCATTTTTAGGTCACACTCTATATAAGAAATGGGCAGCATTATCTCCCGAACAATGTAACCAAATTTGTTTGTCTGAGAGGCTGGCAGAACAAGAAGCAGGATTGAGTGGACTTCTAAGTTCCAAAGTTTTACTTTTTTTTGTTTTGGAGTTCAGTTATGTAACAAAAAACCATATGTGTAAATTGCACATTCACAATAAAGAGACTGCACTACAGTACATGTATGAGGTGAATTTAAAAATACTGTTTGTTTATGAATTTTATAGTGCAAATAAAAATATATAAAGTGAACCCTATATACTTTATACTCTATGGCTACGTCTACACTGGCCCCTTTTCCGGAAGGGGCATGTTAATTTCACCTATCGTAGTAGGGAAATCCGCGGGGGATTTAAATATCCCCCGCGGCATTTAAATAAAAATGTCCGCCGTTTTTTTCCGGCTTTTAAAAAAGCCGGAAAAGAGCGTCTAGACTGGCCCCGATCCTCCGGAAAAAGCGCCCTTTTCCGGAGGCTCTTATTCCTACTTTTTAAAAGCCGGAAAAAAGCGGCGGACATTTTTATTTAAATGCCGCGGGGGATATTTAAATCCCCCGCGGATTTCCCTACTACGATAGGTGAAATTAACATGCTCCTTCCGGAAAAGGGGCCAGTGTAGACGTAGCCAATGTTCCAATATATTTAAACATGTAGAAAAACATCCAAATATTTATAATACATTTCAATTTGTATTCTATTATTGTTTGACAGTGTTATTAAAACAATGATTAATTGCAAATAAAACTATATTGAGTTAATCATGATTTAACTGTGATTAAATAATAGCACTACTTAGAGCTGAGTGATATTTTTTGACCAATATTTTTTCAGTGAAAGCTGAAGATTTTGAAATACTGAAACATTTTGCAGGTTAGTATCAGTTTTGCAGGAATGTTTCTGTCAAAAAAAATCAGAAAAAGTCAACACCTAGTTTTCACTATTTTGGAAGGAAACATTTTTATTTTTATTTTTGGTTCCTAATGACGACTTCTTTAGATATTTCCTTTTTATTTAAAACCATTCAAAAGTATATATTTTTAAAAAATCCACCATTAATCTAAATAAAATGTTTTGTCCAATCACAAATGCCTTTTTTTCCCTCAATCCTGGCCTCCTGCTTTTCCAAAATGAACAATTAGTGAACGGTAAGGATAGACGAAAGGTATTTGTGTAGTCAGATGTGAACATTTTTCTCATAGTTGAACAAAAATGTTTATATTTAGAGAAAATCGTCTTTTGCCCATATCTCCTTTATTTATCAACTGATTTTGATAACATTTGAAATTGAGTCAGTTTTTTTTCTTTTTTAGAGGCCTCTCCTATTGCAAGGCCCTAAACTGTATCCTAGGGTATGTCTATACTACAAAGAAGATCGAAGCTGCCGCAGTCAATTTTCTAGGGTTCAAATTAGTGGGTCTAGGGAAGACATGCTAATTCGAACTGAGAGGGGTACTTCAGTCGATGCTGGTAGTCCAGCTTCCATGAGGAGTAAAGGAAGTAGAAGGAAGAGTGTTCTCCCTTCGACTTCCTGCAGTGTGGACAGTGCCAAAAGTGGAGTTAAGTTACGTTGACTTCAGCTATGCAATTAATGTAACTGAAGTTGCATATCTTAATTCGACTTTAGCCCACAGTACAGACATACCCCTTGGTTAGTTTATACCTTAATCTGGCACTGCCCTTAACCTAAACTTGGAAGCCCAAGTTCTCTGCAGGTATCTAATTGCAGTGTGGACATACCTTTGCTATTTTCTCTTCATTTTTCCGATTTCACTATCATTCCTCTCCTGTCTTCTTCTTATTTACCATCAATCTCCCATATACTTAATATTATAATGGAAGGAGAGAAAAGTGAAAGCACCATTTTGCTAAATGCTGTTCTGTTTTTTTTCAGAATATAGCAATGATTTATTGTGATTCAGTTTTTAAAAAAATACAAGGCAAAGATGATAGATAGCAGTGCATGATATTGCTACTTATAATCTACTTTACTGCTCAGCCTTATCTATCATTAAAGGAATAATAATAAAATAATACAAATGTTTGTGACTCAGAGAGCAGGGAAACAGAATAAGGATATTTTGTCACCTACCCGAGGTAAATAAAATATATCCTAATTTCATTTTCCCCGCAATGTATTAATCTTGGGGCAAATCCTAGGAAAGAGCAAACATGCAATCAGAGAAACCATCTTGTGAAATGTAGCTCCCCAGGCAGCGTGGAGAGACTCTGGCTTCTCCAGATAGCATATAGTTGCTTGTTTTTCTCTTTGTTCCTGATACTCCTGACTGAAATATTTCATGCAGAAGCAGTAATCATGTCCCTAATCATCTCAGTGTTCCTGTGAACTGCAGTGTATATGCTACATTGTTAGGCAACATTTAACAATGTGTATTCCATATGCCATTCCTTCACTGTGCTACCCTTCAGATTTATTTTCATCTACAAATGTAGGGGTGATGATATTTCTTGCATCTGTTTTTTATAAGTAATTTCCATGGGGATTCACATTAGAATTGACAGTGAGTGAGGGAGAGAATGACACTGGACATAAAATGATTTTTATTTCAACAGTTTTGCTTATTGTTAATTGGAAAGCCTGCTCTATTGACTGGGTGCCCATCTCTCTTCATTGTGACATCTTGTTATATGTAAACTCCCTGACAGAACATTGCTAGGGGCTGGAGACTATTGTTAAAAGGGAAATGCTATTGTTTCCTGTGTTGCTGAAGCTTCCAGTATAGAAGGGGTGGACACATTTCTTAATGACATTAAAGGAGAAATATGGTACTTTCTTCAACCGCTGCAGATGTAAACATGGGGGAAATGCCCCAGATATATGCTCCCTTGAATGGAACAAACCCTTCCTCCATCCAATCAGCTGTGGCAGCACACTGTAGAAGGACAGGGTGACGTAGAGGTGAGATCAAAGGAACCACTGCTCTTTGGAACTGTCTGTTCTTTCCATGGATGTAACTGCGTTGATGAGTCTCCCATAGGCTCTGTCAATCACAGGGCTGAAATAAATTCTGTACACTGATACTTTAAAAAAATGAAGATAGAAATCTCCAGTGTTGTGCTGACAATTTCCGGTTTGTGAACAAAGGCCAAGGAAACTAAAGGAGCAGACACTGAGAAATGAAATATGGTCCCAGAGTGGCAGTTTATGGTTTGAAGAGAACTCATGCTACTAACTGTGTATGAGTTCAAGAAGGAGAGCCTTGAAAACTTGGTTGCACCAAGCTCCCCTTTTCTTAGCCAGCCATAAAGATACCTGTAAAGGGCAGTCTCAGAGGTGCAGGGATATGTAGTTCTTCCTAGTCAGGGGCACTGGAAAAACATTGAGGTAGGATATAAAGAGCTTCCCTTCAGAAGAGGAAGAAAGGAAAAGTAGGGAATGAACAAAAATTGGATAATAAACAGAAAGAGGTAGTCTCTCTTAGGGTATGTCTACACAACAAAGTTATTTCGAAATAACAGCCGTTATTTCAAACTATCTTTCCTAGCGTCTACACAGCCAAACCGCTATTTCAAAATTAAATTAAAATAGAGGAGCACTTATTTTGAATATGGTAAACCTCATTCCATGAGGAATAACGCCAAATTTGAAATAGCTAAATCGAAATAAGCACTGTGTAGACGCTTATTTCGAAATAGGGGGCCTCCAGCCCTTCCCAGAGTGCCCTGGTGGCCACTCTGGGCACAACCAGGAAAACTCTTTTGCTCTCCCCCCCACCCCCAGAGCCCTTAAAGGGGTAGACTCTGGCCATAGTGCCTGTGTCAGTTGCAAGCCTGCCAGCACAGAGCCAGCAGTCCATGCACCTGGTCCAGCATGAGCCAGCAACCCAGTGGCACCCAGCTCTCCATTGCTCCCCAGGAGCCTGCCAGGGGCCGCAAAAGGCGGGTGCCTTCCTGGTCTAGTGCAGAGATTGTGGACCTCATTGACGTTTGGGGGGAGACCTCCAACGTCCACAATCTCCGCACTAGACACAGGAACGCGGCCGTCTACAGGCAGATGGCTGACAGCCTGGCCAGCAAAGGCCACATGTGAACCGGGAGCAGGTGCACATGAAAATAAAAGAGCTGCAACAGACCTATGACAGGGACTCAGGGGGCAGCTCTCAACTAGGGGCTACCCCAGACCCCTGCCCCTGTTATAATGCCCTGGACCGCACCCTGGGGGTCAGACGGTCTGTGCCCGCCAGGTGGTCATTGACCCTGGGGCAGAGGGCCCTGGCCATGACACCGAGGAGGAGGAGGAGGATGGCCAGGAGCTGCAGGAGCCTGGAGGGAGCATGCCGCGCACCCAGAACCCCTGAGCCATCCCAGCAAGCCGGTCACCGGTGTCAGCCGAGGCCGGGGAGGCTTCGACATGTGAGTCCCATTACTGTCCCCTTATGTGTGTGGGGAGGGGGGGGAGAGGGAGAGGGAGACCAGAGACCATGCCTGTGGGCTTTGTGACCACAAAGCATGCAGTAACCTGTGCATGTGCCGTGCCACCCTGGGCATTTGGCCCTGGCTGGCTGCCACACAGGGGCCCTGGCCTGTTACCCACACGAATGTATGTATGAAGACACATGACATGCTCCTGACCCAGGGAAGAACACTGAATGATGCCCTCACTCCACAAGCTCCCTATACACAGAGGCAGGGCACATCTCCCCATCCCCCCCACACTCACACTATATACAGCACAGGGGCCAGCTCACACTCCGGGGATAGCAGGACATGATAGTGTGGAGACCTGCAGTCCTCGCCTTGCAGAGGGGGGCTGGGCTTCACCCACTGTGTCCCCAGGGAGAACTGACTATTTCTCGTGTTTCTCCACAGCCACAGCAGCTGCAAGTGCAGAGCGCACTACCCCTCCCAGACATCCTCCTGCACCCGGGCCTTTGGAAGGTTCACCCAGAACCATGAGAAGTACCAGAGGCAGCACCTGGGGATCATGTGAAGGCCGGTCCACTGCTAGGAGCACTGGGTGCATGAAGACCTTCAGCTGCGGTGGGAGAGCTTGCGGGAGCTGCTTGACCAGGGGCATGCCATCTACAACCACCTGCAGACCCTGTTTCAGAGATTGCTGCCTGTTGCTGCTCCAGCCCCTTTTGGCACCCCAGCTATTGCTCCTCCTCCCATTCCTGCTCTCCCTCCTGCTTCTTCCACCCTCCCATCCTTTCTGCTCCACCCTCCATACCCGCTCCCCCCCCAGGGATGCTGAAGCCCCCGCACCCACAGTGCTGGGAGACAGGTGGACCAGGAAGCCCCCCAAATCCAAGCTTCTCCTCCCCCTTCCAGCTCCCTCCTCCCAGGTATCCCTCACCCCAGTTATGGTCAATAAAGTGAGGTTGTTTTTGGCAACACATGTGTTTTTATTTTACATTAGGAAAGGGGGGTTAGGGAGGGGAAAGTAGAAGGATGTGAGGGTGGAATAAGGCACAAGGCCCCAGTAGGGCACGTCAGGGAGACTTCACTCCTCCTCCAGATGGAAGCTCTCTCACAGGGCCTCCCTGATACGGACAGCCTGGCAGCTGCATGGGGCTGCATGTAGAGGCCAGCCAAGTGGTCGGCCTCTGCCATCCAGGCTGGCAGGAAAGCCTCCCCCTTCCTTTCACACAAATTATGCAGCACACAATATGTTGCTACCACGTGCGGAATATTCCACTCAGAGAGGTCCAGGCAGGTGAGGAGGCATCTAATACGGGCCTTCAACCAGCCGAACAACTCCTCCACCACTATGCGGGCCCTGCCGAGCTTGGCATTAAAGGCCTGTTGGGAGGGGTTGAGGTGTCCTGTGTAGGGCTTCATGAGCCAGGGTTATAGTGGGTAGGCCTCATCCCCCACCAGGCACACAGGCACGTCCACGTCCCTGACACCGAAGTGGCAGCTGGAGAAGAAAGTCCCGGCTTGCAGCCTCTGGCACACAGAGGAGTTGCATCGTGTGCTTTGCTGGACCAACCCACGCTGATGTCCACAAACTGGCCACAGTGGTCAGACACAGCCGGCAGGATGACCGAGAAGTATCCCTTCTGGTTGATGTAGAGGGAGGCCTGGTGGTGTGGGGCATGGATGGGGATGTGCGTCCTGTCGATTGCCCCCCCACCCGCACAGTTGGGGAAGCCCAGGGTACCAAACCCCTTGATTACTGGGTCAAAATCAGTGAGGTGGATGATTCTGTGGAGCAGCACTCTATTGATGGCCTTGACCACCTACAGAGGGACACACAAAACCACCGAGAGTCAGTGAGGTGCCAGGGTGGCTGAGAGTACTCCTTCCCCGCCAATGCTCTGTGCCTCCACTCCCAGGAGCAACCTCCCCTGCAATCCTGGCCACCGCGGCCAGTCCATAGTGTGGCTGGGACAGAACAAAGTCTCCCGGGGAGGCGAATTTCACCACCTCCTCCCCTTTTCCCTAGGGCAGCCCATCCCCTCCTTGCCCCCCCGCAAAGTGGCCGGAGATTGCCATATCTGCATGAGCACTGCTCCGATGGTGGATCTCTCCACACTGAACTGGTTCACCACAGATCAGTAGCTGTCCAGCATGGAGAGCTTCCAGAGGGCGATGGCCGTACACTTGTGGAGGGGGATGGTGGGCCTCATGTGCGTGTCCCATCGCCGCAGAGCAGGGGCGAGCCACTCACAGAGCTCGAGGAAGATGTCCTTCTTCATCCTGAAGTTCTGAGTCCATAGTTAGTTTCCCCGGTGCTCCAGCATGATGTGGTCCCACCTGCTGGTGTCCAGATGCCAGATGCAGTGGGGCACGCTGGCATCTGGGCACTGCTGCTCCTCCTCCCCAGCCTCCAGTGGGGTCGGGAAGAGAGCCTGGGGGTTGGACTGCAGCAGATGCTGCCAGCCAGTCTCCAGCAATTGCAGGAAGGCTTGCAGCAACACATCCAAAATGAGCACCAGAGTTTCCAGGGGCATCTCCAGCTCCATGGTCCTGAGTCCTGTGGTGTCCCGACTCAGGGCAACTAAAGCAGACAGAGAGAAAAATTCTTTGCTGTCCCTCAGCGAGGTAGGCAAACAAGCAGGGATACCTGAGAACCAGCTGTCCAGGAGGGTCCCTTTAAGCGTAAGCCTCAGATAGCCTCAGGCAGCAGTCACACAAAGCAATTACTGACCTGATGCCCTGCCGGAAATGGTTCCAGCCAGCCTTAAACGCGATTTAGCATTCAATCAGTGTGGACGCGCTATTTTGAAAAAGCAAAATGGTATTTTGAAATGCATTTTGTATGTAGACGCGTTATTTCGAAATAACTTATTTCTAATTAACTATTTTCAAATCAGATATTTCGAAATAACACTATAGTGTAGACATACTCTTAGAGGCAAAGAAAGTTCATTTACTAATTAGATACTCAAGTAAAGGCTTTGCTCTTTATTTTGGACATTTAATATAAAACTTTTTTCAGTTTACTACTAGATCTCAGGGCAGAAAGAACCCTTCCCCCACAGAAGGGATACTCTTACTTATTTAAATGCCAGCCTTCTGTAAAATGGTTCAATGATATGAAGATGTGCCTAAGATTGTGATGTAGTGATGGGAATCCACCTGTATAGGTTGTTCCTATTTACCTCAAGGGTGATTTAGGTGACTTAGAAGCTGAAAGATTCATTAATATTGTCATAATCAAGGTATCTGAAGCAAGGGTCTACTGAATACAAAAGGCTACCTGCTTTGCACCCTCATGGATTTCCCCAGTTTGGATTATAATGGGGAAAACATAATTAGCTACATAAATAAATTGCAAAAATAAATTTGAAATAACGGATGGCTTATTCCGAAATCTGTAAACCTCATTCTATGAGGAATAATGCCTATTCTGAAATAGCTATTTAGAAATAAGGAGTGTGTAGAGGCTCCACTGCTACTATTTTTAAATAGCCCCTCACCAGGGCCAATCTAAGTTATCCCTCCCCAGTGCTTCCTGGGGCTCTAAATCAAGATAGCATGTCTACATTAGGGAAGCCTGCCTTGGACTAATTTTGAGGTTACCCTGCAAGTGTAGACATACTATTTAAAAATAAGCTACTTTGGAATAACTATTCCAGAATAACTTATTTTGAAATAGCAGTGCAGCGTAGATGGACTCTTGGTGCCTATGTTTTGGCCTCAGGGTGCACACACTGAAGACTCACAGTAGGTGCCCAGGCACCTTTCTCTTGTCTGAGCCTGTGCACTGCTACTGCATCATACTCATCCTATCTCCTGCATAAGTCCAGAGTGAAAGCTTTCTTAAAAGTGATCTGATCTGATAGGCTAGACCTGCTAAATCAAATCCTGCAAGATCGATCACCAGAGTGTCAATCCTCCAGTAAGTGGATACGTGGCCTTAATGAGGTTGCATCATTGTAATTAAGAAGAGATAAAGCAGGGTTATTTTGGTCCACACACGATGGCCCAAAATAGGTGCAATTTTTACAGTTGTTATTTCACCATTCACTGATTTCTCATCATTGAGAAGTCATGTTTACAAATTGAACATTATTCTTTAATTTCTCTTTAGAAATGACTGAGGAGAGTTGGCAGTTTTTCAAAGGGACATTGTTAAGGGCCCATACGCAAGCTATTCCACTGCGTCAGAAAGATAGAAAATATGGCAAAAGACCACCTTGGCTGAACCACGAGATCTTGCATGATCTAAAAATAAAAAAGGAGTCATATAAAAAATTACAAAGAATGAATATAGGCAAACAACACAGGAATGCAGGGGAAATATTAGAAAGGCAAAGGCACAAAATGAGCTCAAACTTGCTACGGGAATAAAGGGAAACAAGAAGATTTTTTTAAAATACATTAGAAGCAAGACCAAGGACAGGGTAGGCCCAATGGTCAGTGAGGAGGGAGAAACAGTAACAGGAAACTTGGAAATGGCAGAGATGCGTAATGGCATCTTTGTTTCAGTCTTCACTGAGAAGTCTGAAGGAATGACTAACATAGTGAATGCTAGTGGGAAGGAGGGAGGTTGAGAAGCTAAAATAAAAAAAGAACAAGTTAAAAATCACCTAGAAAAGTTAGATGCCTGTAAGTCACCAGGGCCTGATGAAATGCATCCTAGAATACTCAAGGAGCTGATAGTGGAGGTATCTGAGCCTCTATCTATCATCTTTGGAAAATCATGGGAGACAGGAGAGATTCCAGAAGACTAGAAAAGGGCAAATATAGTGCCCATTTATAAAAAGGGAAATAAGAACAACCCAGGAAACTACAGATCAGTTAGTTTAACTTCTGTGCCAGGGAAGATAATGGAGAAAGTAATTAAGGAAATCATCTGTAAACACTTGGGAGGTGGCAAGGTGATAGGGAACAGCCAGCATGGATTTGTAAAGAATAAATCATGTCAAACCAATCGGATAGCTTTCTTTGATAGGATAACGAGTCTTGTTGATAAGGGACAAGTGGTGGATGTGGCATACCTAGACTTTAGTAAGGCGTTTGATACAGTCTCGCATGGTATTCTTATCAATAAACTAGGCAAATACAACTTAGATGGGGCTACTATAAGGTGGGTGCATAACTGGTTGGATAACCATACTCAGAGAGTAGTTATTAACTGTTCACAAGCCTGCTGGAAAGGTATAACAAGTGGGGTTCTGCAGGGGTCTGTTTTGGGACTGGTTCTGTTCAATACCTTCATCGACGATTTAGATATCGGCATAGAGAATACTCTTATTAAGTTTGCAGATGATACCAAACTGGGAGGGGTTGCAACTCCTCTGGAGGATAGGGTCATCATTCAAAATGATCTGGACAAATTGAGAAATGGTCTGAGGTAAGCAGGATGAAGTTTAATAAAGGCAAATGCAAAGTGCTCCACTTAGAAAGGAACAATCAGTTTCATACATACAGAATGGGAAGCGACTGACTAGGAAGGAGTATGGCAGAAAGGGATCTAGGGGTTATAGTGGACCATAAGCTGAATATGAGTCAGCAGTGTGATGCCGTTGCAAAAAAAGCAAACATGATTCTGGGATGCATTAAGAAGAGTGTTGTGAGCAAGATATGAGAAATCATTCTTCCATTCTACTCTGCACTGATCAAGCCTCAGTTGGAGTATTGTGTCCAGTTCTGGGCACCGCATTTCAAGAAAGATGTGGAGAAATTGGAGAGGGTCCAGAGAAGAGCAACAAGAATGATTAAAGGTCTAGAGAACATAACTTATGAAGGAAGGCTGAAAGAATTGAGTTTGTTTAGTTTAGAAAGGAGAAGACTGAGGGGGGACATGATAGCCGTTTTCAGGTATCTAAAAGGATGTCATAAGGAGGAGAGAGAAAACTTGTTCATCTTGGACTCTGAGGATAGAACAAGAAGCAATGGGCTTAAACTGCAGCAAGGGAGGTTTAGGTTGGACATTAGGAAAAAGTTCCTAACTGTCAGGGTAGTCAAACACTGGAATAAATTGCCCAGGGAGGTTGTGGAATCCCCATCTCTGGAGATATTTAAGAATAGGTTAGATAAATGTCTATCAGGGATGGTCTAGACAGTATTTGGTCCTGCCATGGGGGCAAGGGACTGAACTCGATGACCTCTCGAGGTCCCTTCCAGTCCTAGTATTCTATGATTCTTTCTGTCATCATAGCCCCTTTTATTATGATTATCCTTTGTTGTCTCTGGTCTTCTGGAGACACACTCACACTCAGCTAACCTTCTCACTGTTCTATATTCTCCTGCCATAAAAGTTCTTGTAAACTGCATAAATCCCTAAGTTATATTAGGGTAATTTATTGAATTTAATTTTAATCCCAATTAAAATAATGGCACACTAAAATAATTTTATGATGCTATGGAGACAGTTTATTCATATCCAACACAACAGTGAGCATTTCAGACACAGTTTTTATATAGTACCAGGTTTGTAAATCAGCTCTTGAACTATTGTACCAGCTTACATTTTATATTGAAAAACAATGTCTAACTATTTTAACACCTGATTCTTGTGAGGTTTTGAGAAGCACCTGCAATACATGGATGCCGAGATTCTTAAAACGGATTAGCGATTTCTGGTGCTGAGTTGGAGACTGTTCTGGGTGACCACAATCATACACTGGAGAATCTTTAATTTTCCATTAGTGCAGCCAATATCCACATCTGCCATGATTTGCATGGAAGTGGTTTAAGGTTGCCCAGGAGCTTCATGGGAGAACAACACCATGGACCTTCTGTGTCAGGTCTCTGGCAAAGTGCTTCTGACTTCTTCTCAATGCCATTCAATTTTACAAGCATCATCAGAGTTGAGGTTTCATTGGTGAAAACGTGGGTCCAAAAGGGTTCATGGGACTTTAATTATTGTTGATGGATGTTGTTAAGGTCCTGGTGGACGGGGAGATGTTTTGTTTCCCTAATACATGGGAACTACCAAAGGGTTGCAGCATCACAGCAAAAGGAAGAGAGAGAGAGACATACAACAGCACCAGCTGCCAAGGTGTTGGAGTTGCTCTGAGAGTTCCAGTGATGTACTTCACTGCTGTGTTCAGTTGTTCAAACTGGACATGTTGTTAGTATAAGATTATTTAAAAGCCTTTAATTGTTCAAGGCTGTAACCTACAGCATTAAGGGAAAAGAATAATATGTCTGAACACAAATCATACCAATGGGGATTTGGATGTTGTTTGTGAATGGGTAATGTGTTTTTTTCTGGGAAATGAGGGGTTCAAATTCTTTTTCCTTATATGACTCAGACAGGCTCACTAGAAATGGCAAATGCTTTGTTGCAGATGGGAACCTGGATGTTTGTGTTGTAAAAAGGAATCCCTGCAGCTGTGGATGTACATCAGTTATTATTTTAAGGTAATGCCTATTAACATGAATGACGATTGTCTAGTGTTCGCTGTTTGCATATTGATCAAATATACCATTAGTGTTAACAGAATGATGTATTAGTCAATTAAGACACCATTGTCTGGGAATCTTAAGATACCAAAATATTGAATCACATTTTTTTAAAAAGAAGGATTTCAGTTCTTTTAGCACAATGGTAGCCCTTCCCATTGAACAAATATTAGGACCATAATGTATAAATTCTAAAACTCCTTTCTGAGCTATTATCACCCTTTAACGCAGAGGAACATTGAATAGTGAAGCTATAGTCAATAGACATTTGTAAGTCAAGATCTAAGGGCCTGACATAGATATCTTCTGTGAGGCTCTGCACCCTCAGCATCAGTTAATTTCACTGGCAGAGGGGACACTCACAGTGGAATCTCTCCTGAACGGCCACACAAGTGCACAGCTTACACCAAATGTTGAAATCAACATTGCTTGCATTAGAGTATGGCAATTCTAACTTTAACTAAGGATATCAGAATCTGTCTCAGGCACTCACAGGCCAACTTTTGCTCTACTACAAGTTCCAGTTGTGAGATGCTATTGACTTTAGTGGCAAATGAAAAGAGAATTGATTCTATAATAATGAGATTGTGAATAGAATAAAAGGAGAGGGAAAAATTCACTAGATAGACAAACTTTGAAAAAACCAGTTTGACAGAGAATACAGTTTCTTAAGGTATGTCTACACTGCAGTGTTTTTCCAGAATAATGGGCGTTATTCTGGAAAAACAATACTTGCCTCCACAATGCAATCGCATTCTTTTGACAAAGAGTCAAAAGAACAGAGGGGTTTTTCCGACGGTGGTAAACCTCTTTCTACAAGGAAGAATGCCTTTTCTGAAAAACCTTTTTCAGAAAAAGGCAGGTGTAGATGCAGAAGAGTGAGTTCTTTCGAAAAAAGAGGCCTCCAGGAAATAACACAGGTGCCCTGCTGGCCACTCCATCCGAACTCATCACAACTCTATAGTTCCTGTCCCCTGGCAGCTCTTAAAACTGCAGGCACTCGGGATAAGGTTTGTGGCAGGAAGCCAGCACTGAGATCTGCACCTCACTGTGCAGCTGACACTGCCACATGTCTGGACACCCACGGTCCAGCCTCAAGCCCCTCCCAGAGACCACTGGCCCTCACAGGGGCATGCCCACGGCTCCCAGGAGCCTGACAGGGGCACAAAAAAGCATGCACTGTCATGGTCTGAGGCAGAGATCCTGGTCCTCCTGGAAGTATGGGGTGAGGAGGAGACCCTCCAGGATCTCTGCTCCAGATGGCACAACGCCGACATCTACAGCTGGACAATGAAGGCGGCCCTGGCCATGAGAAGCCACCACCCCAGGAGCCTTGAGCAGCTGTGCAGCAAAGTAAAGATTCTGTGGCAGGGCTACACCAGGGCCAGGGAGCGTAGCTCTCACTCTAGGGCAGGACCCCACTCCTGCCCCTATTTCAACAAGCTCCACTGCATCCTGGGGGGTGGTGCAGACTCCTCTTATTGTGAACTTGGGGCTGGAGATGCCCGTCATCACTCGGGCGGGGGTCCCAGAGGACAAGAAGAAGAAAGAGGAGGACTCTGAAGTGGAGGTACCCCAGGGCCTGGATGTCTCCCAGGCATCCTCCCAGGTCAGGGAGGGATCATTAGGTGAGTGCGCTTTGTATTTCATGTACACAGGGCATATGGGTGGCGAGCTCTGAGGGGCTGTGGTGTGATCATCGCTTGGACTTCTCAGCCTGGCTCTCATGCTGTGCACATGGATGCATGTGCAGCACCAGGAGCCAACTCCTGTAACCCTCATTTCATGAGGAGTAAGAGAATTCAAAGGAAGAATGTTCTTCCTTCAATTTCCTGCTGTGCAGACAGTACCTAAAGCCAAGTTAACCTATTTCAACTTAAGCTATGCAATAGCCCTGTTGTGTAGACGTACCCAGAGAAATATGAAAAAGAACAATCAGTGACTGTCAAGGAAAGATAAAGACACAAAATATATTGTCAGGTGGCATTGTTCTTTTTCCCTGCCTCTTGCATTTTCTCTCATTCTACCCCCTGTTCACAGACCAGTTTTCATATTTGAAAAAGCAGTTCATGCATTGGGGAAAGAGGTTGAAATGGTCACATGTAGCAGAGGCAGGGTGCCATCCAGAGCAAATCCTGATTTTTCTTGCCATTGTCTTAGGCCAGAACGTTATCTGATTTTAATTGATATAGGTCTCCTGACATCAATTTACATAACATAGGGTTCTGACCCATTGTTTTTATGTAGTCTGTGGAAATGTTAAACCCTTGGATCAAAGACTTATCTCTCAAATGGTAAATCTCTCATTGCCTTCAGTAGGAGCAGAACTGGGCCCTACTTCTTTTTATCACAATGGACTAAGCAGAAACACAGTAGGAAGAAATGTAAAGTAAAGAAAAGAAGTGAGAAATGTACATCTATATTAGTTATGAAGACAAGTTTGCTCGGATATTTAAATATTTTTCACAGCACACTTTCTTAAACAGTCCATTAGGTCACAGAGAGGCATAATATTATGTTAATTCAATCATCACTTCCAATTTACTTTCCGTTCCTGCAATTCATTTTTAATCACCTAAAGTTTAGTAAATCCTTGCAATATCCAATCCTATTGCTTCTATAACCCTATCAAAAGGAGGTCAGAATTCTTTGACTATCAAAGCACAAACTTTTCAGCAAAGCATACCAATAAGATGAAGATAGCACAAGTTTCAAGCACAACTCAAGCTCAGTTTTCTTTTGATCCAAATACAAAATGGCAAGTAAGTGATCATTTCTACCATTGCAGGATTTCAAACAGACTGTAGGCAGAACAAGTCTGGTGTGCTGTTCTCAGGGGAGTATGAACTTTGCTGTCAGTCTTGCACGCCAAACCTTGTTCCTCAGCAATCAGTTCCCAGCAATATCTATCTATGTATATCTGTCCTTTCTGTTTTAAAACCAGCAATTGCTTTATCTGCTTTTGAAATAAAAAAATACTCATTTCAAATTTTATCATCTAACCCTTCCTGAAGAGTTATGGTTATTAATTATAGGGTGTACAAATGTTATCGTATCTAAAGTTTTATTAAACTCTTCCATAATATTTTGGGCTTGAATTCATTACTTGTAGGTCACAAACATTAGGTTGCTCTATCGTGTGAGTTGATTAATTTAATTACATAATGACGAATTTGTGTTATGGGTCAAATTATCTGCTTGTGTAAATTGGCATTGTGCTATTGATTTTAATCCTGCCAGCAAGGAATTTGATTTTACATTTTTTGACTATTTTCTGCTGGAGTTCTCAAATATACTGTCACATTAATATTAATTACTTCCATTAAATTTTCCTGCTTTGGGGGGAAGGGGAAACCCCTGCCTGCTCATGCTCATTCTCAATCACATTCCATTGCCTTTCATTGACACTCATGTGTTACAGCTACATTTCACCACCCTCAGTGCTTCACTGCTTCTGAGGCCTACAATATTGCAATTTGCATACAAATTATATAGTGGATAGAGTATGTCTATATTAATAATAAAACATAGAAACATAGATGATCAGGGTTGGAAGAGATCTTAGGAAGTCATATAGTGCAACACCCTGCCTAAGTAGGACCAATCCCAACTAAATCATACAAGCCTTTGTCAAGCCTCGCCTTAAAAATCTCTAAAAATGGAGCTTCCACCACCTCCCTAGGTAACCCATTCTAGTGAAGATGGAGATTCCACCATCCACCCAATTAAATGTTTTTTTCCTAATATCCAACCCAGAACTCCCCCACTGCAACTTGAGACCATTTCTTCTCGTTCTGCCATCTACCACACTGAAAATAGCCTCTCTCCATCCTCTTTGGAATCCCCCTTTCAGGTACTTGAAGGCTGATAGCAAATCTCTTCTCATTTTTCTCTTCCCTCAGCCTCTTTTAATAAAAGGCATGTGTCCCAAGCCCCTAATAATTTTTGTTACCCTCCGCTGGACTTTCTAATTTGTCCACATTTTTTTCTGTAGTGAAGAGTCAAAAACTAGATGAAGTTCTCCAGATGTGACCTCAACAGTGCTGAATAGAGAAGAATAATCACTTCCCTCAATCTGCTGACAATGCTCCTACAGGTTGCACCTCCCTGGTCCAGCGCTCTTGGGATCTGACTGGTCCCAGATGAGGGATTTTGCAGGACCAGGGGAAGTCATATTTGCCTCCCCCCCCCACCTGCTACTGGCTCCCCAGCCGCAGGTTCCACTGCCCCACCGGTCCCCATTCCCCCTTGCCTGCCATGTTACACAGCCATGCTGCAGCGCACTGGGCAGCTCCCTGGGGCGCACCAAGCTCTGGGCCCTGCTGAGAATTCCCGCTCTGCTAGGAAGCCCTGCTGGTTTTCTGGGTTCCCAGTCCTGCTGGGTAGCCTAGCTGGGGTGCTCTGAGTAGCCCCGCTACTTCACTGGGGCATGTCCAGCAGCCTAGCTGCAGTGAGCTGGGCTCCTGGCCCCACTGGCAGCTCACTGCCAGCAGTCCACAGTCCTGCCTGCCTGCAGGGTTCCTAGGCACCACCAGGACACTTGTCCTGCAACATCCATGGTTCTCTCAGCTCATGGATGCTGCTGAACAAGAGAGTACCGGTTTAGACAAGTTCAACCTGTAGTAATACAGCCCAATATGCCATTAGCCTGCTTGGCAACAAGGGCACACTATTGACTCATATCCAGCTTCTACTATAATCCTCCTGACCTTTTCTACTGAACTGCTGCTTAGCCAACAGATCTGCAGCCTGTAACAGTGCATTCTAGACCCTATCTCTACCCTCCTGCTTATCTACCTCTCCCCCAGGTTATCACTCATGATAAGCAAGCCATCCCATCATCCAAATCATTAATGAAGCTGTTGAACTAAACCAGACCCAAGACCAATCCATGGGGCACTTTGCTTGATACTGGTTGCAAACTAGACATTGAACCATTGATCACTACTCATTGAGCCTGACAATCTAGCCAGCATTTTATCCACCTTATAGTCCATTCATCTAAGCAGTGTTTCTTTAACTTGCTGGCAAGAAGACCATGGGAGACCGTATCAAAAGCTTTACTAAAGTCAAAGTATATCACATCCACTGCTTTCTTGATATCTGCAGAGCCAGTTATCTTATTATAGAAAGCAATTAGATCAGACATGATTTTTCCTTGGTGAATCCATGGTTGACCTTTCCTCAAAGTATTTCAAAATAGATCCTTAAGGACCTACATTATGATTTTTCCAGGCACTGAAGTGAAGCTGAGTTGAAGTTTGTAGTTCCCTGAATTTTTCTTCTCTTTTTTAAAGATAAGCACTAAATTTGTTCTTTTCCAATTGCTTGGAACCTCCCCTGTCGCCATGAGTTTTCAAAGATAATGGCTAATGGCTCTGCAATCGCATTGGCCAACTCTCTTAGCATCCTCAGATGCATTAGATCCAGCCTCCTAGACTTGTATATATCTAGCTTTTCTAAATAGCTCTCAACCTGTTCTTTCACCACTGAAGGCTGCTCATCTCTTCCACACACTGTGCTGCCCAGTGCATCACAATCTGGGAGCTTGTCGAGTACTTTTCCCACATCATCTGTCACTAGGGCTACGTCTAGACTGCAGGCTTCTTTCAAAAGAAGCTTTTCCAAATCTTCCAAAAAAAAAAAAGATCTTCCAAAAAAACTTCTGAACGAGAGCGTCCACACTACCAAAGCACTTCACATTGAAAAAGAGATCTGCTTTTTCGAAAGATAGTGTCCACACTGAATGGACGCTATCTCACAAGCTGTGATTACAATGGATGGAATGGCCACCAGGGCACCTGTGCTTTTTCCTCTTTCCTCTTCTTTCAAAAGAACTCCCTCTTCCCCGTACACACATTCCTCTTTCAGAAAAAGGCTTTTTCCTTTTCTCTCCCCCAGGTTATCACTCATGAAAAAGCAGTGCAGTCTAGACATAGCCTGTGTCCCATACTTTCCCTGATCTTCTTGTAGCTATCATGCCTGTAGAAACCCTTCTGCAACTCCAATTGAGCATTGGCCTCCCTGATTATACGACCACATGCCTGATCAATATTTTTATATTTCTCCTTAGTCATCTGTTCAAGTTTCCATTTCTTGTAAACTTCCTTTTTGTGTTTAATCTTCTTAACAGAAGATTTATCTGTTAAGCCAATCTGGTCACCTGCCATATTTGCTATTTTTTCTGCACATTGTGATGATTCATTTCTGTGCCATCAATAAGGGTATTTTAAAATACAACCAGCTCTCTTGAACTTCTTTCCCTCTCATATCAGTCTCAGAGGGGGCCTGCCCCTCAGTTCCCTGAGAGAGTCAAAATCTACTTTTCTGAAGTCCAGGGTCTTTTTCTGTAGCTCACCTTTCTTCCTTTTGTCACGATCTTGAACTCAACATTCTCATGGTCACTGCTGCCCAGGTTGACACATACTTCCTCTTTCCCTACCAGTTCTCCGCAGTTTGTGAGCAGCAGGTACTATTTCATTGCTGTATTGTATTTTATAACATGATTTGTCAATAAAGAAAATCAGGCTATAAGACCTGATTCTAGCTCTCACTGAAGTCTGATGGAAAGATTTCACTGAGTTTAATAGGAACAGAATCATGCCTTTAAAAATTGACAAAATGTTAAATGGATTTATATGAAGTCTCTTATGGTATTTCTTTGTGCATCTTTAATGTTGTATATCCATGCTTATATGCTCTACATGATCACATTAAAAATGATTATGTGGCAGGCATTTCTAATGAAAAGGTTGAAGGGTTGAAGTGAGAGCTGAAAGAACAGAACATTCTAGCTTGTCTAATATTTGTTGAAAATTGAACTATTTTAATTATCTGAAGCATGAAACAATAGATATTGTGAGAATTGGGGCCTTTGAAATATATTATTTTCAGAAACCGATTAAAAAATTCAACGAGATGAGAAATATTTTCCTAAAGTGTCTTTATTTAATCCTTTGTTTATTTTTTTTTCAATTTTGCAGCCTCTTTTTGATGATGCAAGCTGCTTTACTTTTTTGCCTGGAGAACAAATATGATAAGTCAGTGAGTGGTCTTATGAGGTTAGTCACAAGCACTATTTTCTGCTGTTTGTAGCTCGAATCACTGAGGAAAAGAAGAGTGTTTGTGAACTTTTATAAAATCTTTAATAACGAACCAATTGTTTGCCTTATGCCTTTTGCTCCAGAAAACTAACATTTTTAAACATCATTTATGAGACAGAAATTAGAGAAAAAAATAAACTTCTCTGTGTTCCATTTTTTTAGTTTAGCTATTTGTGTTGCTTCCTTTGGATGATGATAGGAGAAAAATAATTCCAACTCCTCTATGCTGTTTTAAATGTTAAAAAGATAGAACTTAAATTTAGACTAAAATTTGTGTGTAGAGCTGATAAATAATGTTTAATTTAATAAGCAAAGTGGGCTCCTTCTGAGAGGTCAAATTCTTTATATGAATATGCCACAGTCAGGAACAAAGCAAAGTAGCCCAGCTGATCAATTATAAGTACTAGAGTAACTCTTTTGAGTTAAATAACATTAAATATGGATTTACATTAACAATTATTTCAGCCTATTAGATCAATAATAGAAGTCTTTAAAAATATCCTTATATGGCATTCAGGAGCCATTTTGGAGCACTGAGACTTCCAAGGAATAGTTTTGGCATCATTATCGTGTAAATAAGGATTAACTCCAAACTACACTATGAAGCCACATTAGTAGGAAGCCTATGTAAGTAAAATCTGAATCAGGCACATTCAAAATATTTTCAAAACATTTTGCAAAGATTAAAAGTTAGATCTAAATTCACAAATGCAAATTAAGTCAAGATAGTCAAAATTCCATCTCATTTGTGGTTCAGGATGGCAGCTCATTCTGTTCTGTAGATTGCTGAGAGATAAAAGCAACACTTGCAGAAAAAAATAAATGATCATTCTTAAATTTGAAATTTGTTATCTTTGTTAGTTTAAAGACAGAAACATAATAATCTGAATGCACTGTATTGTTTTTATTTACATTTTGAATAAACCTCCAATAGAAGCCTATCTGAGCAACTCCAGATTTCAGTGAAATCCAAATCTATATGTGGAGGCAATTTTGTGAATGTAGCATGACTAGTCTAAGTCTCTGAAATAAACCAAATTTAATGTTAATCTCAGGGCACACCCCACCCTGACATCACATTATTTTTGGCTGAAACACTTATGCACATGTTTACCTTTGATCATGAGTAGTTTTCTTGACTTAAGTGGGATTACTCACATGCATAAAATTAAACAAATACTTAGATGTTTTCAGAATCAAGGTATTTTCAGGATCAAGGTGTCTGTCATGTTTCATCACATTCATTTTAAAGGCTTTTAGAAATATATTAATAATTAATATTCCAGACAGGTAAGGAAACTTGTTAACAATATTGACAAAACAGAATCAAGGAAAAGTTTGTACTATAAGGGTATGTCTATACTACAGGCTTTGTCAACAGAAGTTTTGTCAACAGATAGGGTGTGTCTAGACTACATAGTTTTGTCGACAAAAGTGGACTTTTGTCGACAAAACTATACCAGCTCTACACTACCGCTGAGTTCTGTTGACATAACGTCGAAAGAACTCAGCAGTTTTGTCGTCGCTGGTATACCTCATTTTACGAGGCATAACACCTTCTGTCGACAGAACTCTGTCGACAGAAGGTGTTATTGCCTGTAACGTTGCGTCCAGACTACGGAGTTCTGTCGACAAAGCAGCTTGCTTTGTCGACAGAACTCAATGTGTCTGAACGCTCTTTGTCGACGGAAGTTTTGTCGACAGTATCTGTCGACAAAACTTCCGTCGACAAAATGCGGTAGTCTAGACGTACCCATACTGTCGACAAAGCTTCTGTCAACAAAGAGCATCTAGACTACAGCCAGTTCTGTCGACAAAGCAAGCCACTTTGTCAACATGTCAGTGTAAACGCAAAGGACAGTGTAGATGCAATAACACCTTCCATCGACAGAACTCTGTCCACAAAAGGCATTATTCCTCGTAGAATGAGGTTTACCTGCGTCGACGAAACTGCGGAGTTCTGTCGACATTATGTCAACAGAACTCAGCACGAGTGTAGACGCAGGTATAGTTTTGTTGACAAAAGTGGACTTTTGTCGACAAACCCTTAAGGGTGTGTCTAGACTATGGGATTTTGTCGACAAAAGTGGACTTTTGTCAACAAAAGTATACCTGCGTCTACACTGCCGCTGAGTTCTGTCGACATAATGTCGACAGAACTCAGCAGTTTTGTCGACGCGGATAAACCTCATTTTACAAGGCATAACGCCTTTGTCAACAGAGTTCTGTCGACAAAAAGGGCAGTGTGGACGTGGGGGTTTCTTTTGTCAACAGAAAAAGACCTCCAAGGAAACTCCAGCAGAACAGTCCTTCTTCAGGAAAAACCTGCACATGCTGCCCCTGTGACCTGGCAGAAGCAATTCAAGTACTTTCTTCTGTCGACAGAGCATCCAGCAGTCTGGATGCTCTGTCGACAAAGCGAATAGCTTTGTCTATCTGCTTGATGTAGACGCTCTTTGTCAACAGAAGTTTTGCCGACAGATTCTGTCGACAAAAGCCTGTAGTCTAGACGTAGCCTAAGAGATCCAAATAGGCATAAGCAAAAGACTCTAGTCTATTTACAAAAATAAATTTAAAATACCTTTTAGAGGCTGTTTATATTTGATGAAAAGCAGGGAAAACATATGCTCTTAAGGTTGACTCTCTTGTTCAAGTTTTATAGTCTGAGTTATTGGAGAGTAAAGAGCATCTTATGATTTTACAGAAAGAAAATAGGGAGAGGGGAACCTCTCCAATAATATAAAGAATGAAAAGAAATATCAAAGGCCAACCAGCAGTTTTAAATGCCATTTTTTAATCATTTAGACAGAATGTCTCAAGAGATAAAGTCCTTGAAGTTTTCAGCAGGTACAGAATCAATGCCAACAACTGCCCAGCTTTTAATTGAATTGTAGACTGACGATTACTCTGAAGGCAAAAGTTACTGCACATTTATCACAATCTTTATAAAATATTTACAGTTATTTATATATCTCATTTAGCCACTCACCATGTTAAGGTAAAAGAAAATGGAAACCTTAGAAAAATTATAAACACAATATCTGATAAAAATGAGTAATCCTGTGGCACCTTAGGGACTAACAAAAATATATCGTATCATGAAGTTTCGTGGGCAAAACCCACTTTATCATTTGTCATAAATGGCAATTCTTAAATCTTTTACTAAATTTGGATTATATTTCGGGGCTGGAAATGAGACATCTAAGGTATCTTTATAGTCTCTTTTGGAGAGAGTATGGACCAAAGAGTTCAGCCATAGCCTTGTTTACATGATTCATTGCCACTGTGCCAAGGGCCTGGCTAAGCATTTGGGAATGTTGTGTCAAGTAGTGCCCATCCCTACACTCTATTGTCTTTCTGGTTCACCACACTTCCCAGATTCATCCACCTCTTTATCAGCTTCTTCGGTGATCGTTCCTGTACCTTTTTCCATGTTGCCTAAGTGCTTAGCATGATGATCCTCAGTTTGTTGACAAGGCCTGTTATCTTTTATGCATGTGAGTTTGTCTTGAAAACAAGTGTTTGCTGTATAGCCCACAATTAAACTAAGTGAACTTAAACCACATTTTGAGAAAAGAAAGGGGCTGTTACTGCTAGCTCAATCCAAACCATTTACCTCACTGTAAAGGAAAATGCAAAGAAGAGCTATTCTTCTTCTAGTGGAGCTCCAGAGAGATGAGGGGCTTCCTTTCCTTCCGCTGTTGAGGAGATGGCAGGGAACCTGTGGCTCTCTAATCTCTCTGGTGATAAGCTCTTTTCAAGAGCTCAGCAGTGGTGGGAGTCTGAAAACCAAAGGCTAACCTTTCTGCTTATGGAAACTTGGGAAGCTGAATTGACTTCAGTGGCATATCTGACATTTACATTTGCGGAGAACTTGGCCCAGAAGCAAGTAAAAAAGCTAAATTCTACTGAGACAGAAAGAGTAGAGAGAGAGCATTTTTCAGTTTTCTATTTTTTCCTGAGTTCTTTTTCAGGTTCCCTTAAATATTGACTCTGGGGCTTTATGGATTGTGGTATTCTTGTCATATCATACCATTTTTTCCCACCTTTTCCCTGGAGAGCTAATAAAAGTGTTTCAATCAACTTGCCTGCAGTCTATGATGTTAATAAATGATACCTGCAAGTAGACAAAGTTACATATATGTATTTTCTCAGTGCTATTTCATTGTACCTCTAATCACTCTTAGTGCATCTGCTGTCTCTCAGTGAACGTACAAATTGCTCAGAGTATTGCACCATCCTTTAGTTTAAATTATCCTGCTGTTTCTTTTTCATGTCATGAGCCCTGCTACATAAAAAAGCGGATGAGTAAGGGGAAACATAGAGAGGAAACAAACCTGCTTGTGTAGTTAATAACTACATAATGATCTCTTAGGGTATGTCTACACCACAGCACTAATTCAAACTAACTTAATTTGAATGAGTTAATTCGAACTAAGCTAATTCAAACTAGTGCATCTAGACTTAAAACTAGTTCGAATTAGCATTTTGCTAATTCAAACTAGCATGTCCACTTTGAGTGGACCCTGAACCGAGGTTAAGGATGGCCGGAAGCAGTGCCGGCAGGGCATCAGATTAGGACTTAGAGCGTGGAGATGCTGTCTCAGGCTAGCCCAGGGCTGTGCTTAAAGGGACCCGACCCCCACCCCGGACAGACAGTTCTCAGGGGTTCCCCGCTTACAAACAGTCCTGGCTTGGAGTGCCCTGAGTGCCCACACTGGGCACATCACAGCACTTGGACATCAGCCTGGCTGCACTTGCCGCAGGCTGCCATCCGGGGGGGGGGGGAGGTTAATTGGGGGGCTGCAGGAGAGTTACCACCCTGAGGAGCCTGCAGAGCCACCCCAGTCCTCCTCATCGGGGGCTCGTACCCCATTCCTCCCTCACATCCTTCCACTTACCCATCCCTAGCTCCCCTTACTGATGTACAAAATAAAGGACACGTATGGTCAAAAATAGAAACTCTCTTTATTGAACAAAACTCGGGGAGACTGGGAAAAGGAGGTGGGAGAGGGGAAAAGAGAGGGTGGGAGAGGGGAGGGCAACTAAAATGATCAGGGGTTTGGAACAGGTCCCATATGAAGGGAGGCTAAAGAGACTGGCACTTTTCAGCTTAGAAAAGAGGAGACTGAGGGGGGATATGATAGACGTCTATAAAAGCATGAGTGGTGTGGAGAGGGTGCATAAAGAAAAGTTCTTCATTAGTTCCCATAATAGAAGGACTAGACGACATCAAATGAAATGAATGGATAGCAGGCTTCAAACTAATAACAGAAAGTTCTTCTTCACAAAGCAAATAGTCAACCTGTGGAACTCCTTGCTGCAGGAGGCTGTGAAGGCTAGAACTATGAGGGTATGTCTACACTACCACCCTAGTTCGAACTAGGGTGGTTAATGTAGACAACCGAAGTTGCAAATGAAGCCCGGGATTTGAATTTCCCGGGCTTCATTTGCATCTTGCCGGGCGCCGCCATTTTTAAAGCCCCGCTAGTTTGGACTCCATGACCACGGCTACACGCAGCATGGAGTAGGTAGTACAGATTAGGCTTCCTATTGCGAACTACCATTACTCCTCGTGGAACGAGGTGTACCAGTAGTTCGGAATAGGAAGCCTAATCTGAACTACCTACTCCGTGCCGCGTGTAGCCGCGGGCACGGGGTCCGAACTAGCGTGGCTTTAAAAATGGCAGCACCTGGCAAGATGCAAATGAAGCCCGGGAAATTCAAATCCCGGGCTTCATTTGCAACTTCGGTTGCCTACATTAACCACCCTAGTTCGAACTAGGGTGGTAGTATAGACATACCCTAACAGAGTTTAAAGAGAAGTTAGATAAAGTCATAGAGGTTGGGTCCATGGAGTGCTATTAGCCAGGGGGTAGAAATAGTGTCCCTGGCCTCTGTTTGTGGAAGGCTGGAGATGGATGGCACGACACAAATGGCTTGGTCATTGTCTTCGGTCCATCCCCTCCTGGGTATCTAGTGTTGGCCGCTGTCAGCAGACACGCTACTGGGCTAGATGGACCTTTGGTCTGACCCAGTATGGCCGTTCTTATGTTTTTATGTTCTAAGCTCAGGGTTCAGGGTTGGGGGGTCTCACTGGACCACCTTGATTTTCATGCAAACCTGCTCCTGGGTGGCCAGGCTGGCAGCTATCCTGCCCTATACGGCCACTTTCCTGTGCCTAGTGCGGAGGTCGTGGACGTTGGAGGCTTCCCCCCAAACCTGGATGAGGTCCACGATCTCTGCACTAGACCAAGTGGGCGCCCACCTGTTCCAGCCCTGGGCAGGCTCCTGCGAGCCGCCAGCCTGGTCCTGGGAAGAGGCGGAGGGCTGGGTGGCAGTGGGTAGCTGGTTTGTGCTGTGCCAGGTGCCTGGTCTGCTGGCTGGGTGCTGGCAGGCTTGCACCTGGCACGGGCACCGTAGTCAGACCGTGCCCCTTTAAGGGCTCTGGGGCTGGGAGGGGGGCAGACAAGTTTCCCTGGTGGTGCCCAGAGTGGCCACCAGGGAAAGCTGGGGAGGGCTAGCCTCCCACTAGTTCGAATTAAGTGGCTACACAGCCCTTAATTCGAACTACTTAATTCTAACTAGGCGTTAGTCCTCGTAGAATGAGGTTTACCTAGTTTGAATTAAGCGCTCCGCTAGTTCGAATTAAGTTCGAACTAGCGGTTTGTATGTGTAGCGCCTATTAAAGTTAATTCGAACTAACGGCTGTTAGTTCAAATTAACTTTGTAGTGTAGACATATCCTTAGTTCTGAAACTCTTATGCTAATAGTCATTTTAGTTTTCAACTTGGTGCAACTTTATTTCAACTGTAGACATTTTGCATGGTCAGCAGCAGTTCTAAAAGTTAGAAATGAGGCCTGTGTATTAAAGAGTCCAACCCCTGCAAAAAATAAAGCAAACCCTGTTATATATTTTAGAGCCAATCCTTTTAAAGTGTCACTGTCCAAGTGGCCGATTCACAAACAAGTATCTGTGGCATGCTAAAAATGACACGACATGCAGAAAACCAAACGAATCAGACCTCTAGACAAAATGTCCCATAAACCTGCCTTCAGAAACAAAGAACTCATGGTCAGATTTTAGTAATAAAAAAAAAAAAAGTGGTTCAACTCTTTTGTGAATAATCGAATAATTCCTAAACTGAAACAGAACTCCCTATCCTGAAGTAATTCATACCCACTTGCAGATTGGTAATAATAATTAAAAAACAAACTACAATGAAGAGGAAAACACCTTTTCCTCACTATTCATTTCCATAAAAGTTTGGATAAGTATCCAAAAGCAATGGGAACCCAAGCCACAAACTGTCACATGATACAGCCAATCCCTCTTTGAATTTTTCAAAGCTCTTGACCTCAGCAACAATGTGTGGCGATGAGTTCCACATTCTAATTATTCTACAGGTATTTTTATCAATGAATTTGCCACTTTTTAATTTCATAGACTGTCTGATCAGTTTATTATAAAACAAAAAGAACAGAAAGAGGGAAACAGATATTTAAAGAGACAAAAGATTTGTGATTTTCATAGTGGAAAAATTGAACTATATCATAATGTAAAGTATTCTTACACTATGACAATTGAAATCTGTTTAATACAGAAACAGTATTTACTGCTTTAAAACATATCATCTGCTTAAAAAAGAGTAGGAGGATGAGGGAATCAAATCAAATAGGTGTCTCAAGCTGAACAGCAAAATACTGAAGAATAAAATACTGATGGACTTTCTATACACTATTATTAAAATAGTGTATAAAAAGAATTGCTGAAAATAGACAAACAACCTTTGACTGGAATTGCATCTGCTTGATCCTTCCTAGAAGACTTTGTAATCTTGCAGAGATTGATTCCTTAATATTATGCTTAAAGAGTGTTAACTCTTTATGGTTAAAGAATGAATATTCTTGTTATTTTATTAACATAATCATTTTAATATGAAGAAGCAGAACATGGGTCCAGTCCTGAACTCTTTATTCAGGCAAAAGGTCTATTGAATTAAGTAGGAATTTTGCCTGCTCCAGCTCTCAGGAATTTAATTCAGTAATTAGCATAGGTGGCGTCCAAGTATCTTAAATCACGTTTTGGCAGCATCGATACAGTGGGAGGTTGACGGAGGCACATACTCCTGTTGGATTTCCTTACTCCTCATGAGGAGCAGGATTACCAGTATCAACAGGAGTACCCTCTCAGTTTGAATTAGTGGGTCTTTACTAAACCCAGTAATTCGAACCTCCAAAGATTGACTGAGGCAGCATAGATCTTCTCTGTAGTATAGACAAGCCCTTAGTGAATATATTCTTGTCAATTCCATTACACAATCAAGCATGAGTAGCTTCATAGATATCAGTGGGACTTCTCTTATGCTTTAAGTTAAGCACATGTATGAGTGTTTTGTTGGAATTGGGTAATCATAATTAAATATGATTATGTTATTGGTGCTAGTAACAAGGATTTTCTACAAGTATCTGTCTTCTGTATTTTGGTAAATGTGTATATACCAATAGCACTCAGGGGCAGCCCGTCCATATAGGTGAATTAGGTGGTTGCCTACGGTGCCAAGTTAAATTTGGTGCAATGGGGCGCCAAATGGTGGTGCAATATCATTGAGGGGATTGGAGGTGCGGGTGCTGATTGCATGGTTCACCTAGGGCGCCAGTTGCTGGCAGCTAGTTTAGGGCCGCTCCTGATAACACTAATACTGTATATCAAAATATCAAACTAAGGTATGTCTACACTAGCCACTATAGTTCGAATGAGGGTGGCTAATGTAGTCATTCGAACTTGCAAATGAAGCCCGGGATTTAAATATCCCGGGCTTCAGTTGCATGTTCCCGGGCGCCGCCATTTTTAAATGCCCGGTTGTTCGAACTACCTGCCTGCGGCTACACAATTGTCTATACTTTTGTGTTATTGCTTTTGTCTATACAATTGTTAGACTATACTTTTACTACTTTTTCTGTTACTATACTTTTGTCTATACAATTGTGTTACTGCTTCTATAAATTCATCTTTCTTTCTTTCTTTCTTTCTTTCTTTCTTTCTTTCTTTCTTTCTTTCTTTCTTTCTTTCTTTCTTTCTTTCTTTCTTTCTTTCTTTCTTTCTTTCTTTCTTAACTTAAATGTTTCTGGACTGATGGGTTTGAAGATTGAAATTCTCAGTTTATCTACAGAAAAGGTACAGAACAGTACAGACGATAATCTTTCAATATACCTCAAATCTGACCAGGAATAACCACCTCTAAGAGTAAGAGGGAAGCTGAAACTTCATTTCCATTCAATCCTTGCCCTCTTTGCTGAGACAGACAGCAAGAGTAGTGATTTAAGTCAATTGCATATGTGGTTTCTGCAAGGTGGATTCTTTTCCACTGGCCGGGAGCAGGGCAAGGGGGGTGGGGGCGCGGTGGGAATTGGCTGGTCTGTCCCAATGAAGGAAACAGTGCTTTATGGCGGGGGGGGGGGGGGGGGGGGGGAATGGGGGAGGAAAAACTGCTGCAAAAGGGGAAGAATGTTGCTGACTCATTACCTGGAAACGCAGGGCTTGAAAATGAGCAGCATACCAGCTGGGAGCCTCCAAGATAACTTCCAATGGATGGGGACCCGGACAGAAGTTCAGACTTGTTAGATATATTAATATAATCTGGTAAGCATGCAATACATTCTAGGGCATACATCTAATCTCAGCAGTTGCTTTTGAGGCATCTGTACCTTCATGCATTCATGCAAAACATGGGTCTCAGACAGTATATTCCTGCCATGATGGCGAGAGGAGGTACAGGACACAAGGTAGGACAAGTGCTACCTGCAGGTAGGCACACATGAACAGGGAGTGGGCTGTAGAATGTACATCAGGTGCTAGAATGGGCTAAGACTTCCTTGGGGACTATTCCAGCAAAGCCAATTGATCCAATTTGTGGGCTGGGTTTTAATGGCAGTTTGCACCCTCTTTTATGTGAAATATTATTAATTATTAAGTTAGGTGTGGTGTTCGGCCTGTTTTTGACACAATAATTCCACAAAAATGATTTTGGGCAATTCAGACAAAGGCACATGGATTTTTTCCCCATTGGATCAAGCTGCAATGGAATAGGACTAACACCTTCTGTGGAACCACTGCAGTGGGTCAAACCTGTGGCCTGAGTTTACTGGGGATTCTTATCCCCTTTATGTAATATAATCATTATTATTTTCAGTTTGGTCAGCTGTTTAAAATAATAATTACACAAGAATGAATTCTGCTGGGTCTTGCCCCCATGCTTAGCCCCTGAAAGGTTCCAGAGAATTACTTTGCTTCATAACCTCTAGGGTTGACAGTGGCTTGTCTCATTTTCAGGACCACAGATTTCAGGAGTTGGTAGCAGGAGCTAGCCAGAAATCCAGGCATATGCCAATAGCAGTATGGAACCTTCGTGTACAATGTATAGTGCAGAGGCCTGTTGCTCCACGCATATGACACAGCTATGTGAGAAGCTGTAATGATTTAATGCAATTTAGGAGCAAGAAGGCTGGTCTACAATGAGGTTTATTACAGATAAAAAAAGTGCTGCAGTACATGCTGGTGTTGGCAACCAGTCAACTGGCATGGCAATATATGCTGCTAAGGCAAAATTATTTCAGCGAGTTAACATTCATTCATTTTGAATAGAGAAAGACTTTTTTCAAAGGCAGATGAAGAGAGGCTGGAAGGATCAGGGGAATGGCAATGGGCTATGCAGCTTTACATAAGCATATTACTGGGACAAAATGGACCTGTTAGAAGTTACTCATGGTCATTATAATTGGGCTGGAAACAGTTTTCCCATCTTGTGAAAATTGTTGAGATGTTGACAAATTTCCCAATTTTAAATCAGGATGAAAAAAATCTCAAAAACTGTCATGAACTAAAAACCTGAAAAAAATAAAATAGATCCATTTAATCCCTTCAATTAGGTATTTTTGAACATTTTGATTTGATTTCAAATTATTTTAACTATTTAATTATTTATTGTCCGCTTACATTTATAATCAGGAACGAAAGTAACTTAAAATTTCTTACAGGTACTATCCTATTGCTCTCTATGTCCCTGCCAACTCTCTAAATAGCTCCCTGCTGGCTTTTGCCACAGCTCAGCTAGTTCTTGCTGGAGCTGGGCATCAGAGTGTATCTGCTTACTTTCACCTCTGTTTTTAATTGAAAAGTCATTTCAAAATAGAAAACAGGATTTTTTCCTTTCAAAATTGACAAAATGAAGTGTTTTGACAATTTTCAATCTTTTTTTCCAAAATGCTTTTGAGTTCAAATTCTTCTTAACTGACACTTTATTGCAAACCTTTACAGTTCCAATGACTTAGCTTTTCATCAGAAAATTCCTGACAAGTTCTAATTATGCAAATCTAATTCCTGATCAGCTTGTTATGATGCAGCATTTGTTCTGGGTCACACATGGAATGAATGAGTGGTCTTCATCTTTTTTCTAGTTTTAGTCTAGTTTCTAGTCCATGACATCATCATTGTGATTGACACTAATTTGCGTATCAGTCTCACTTTCGCCAATAATGTTATGGGTGTGGAAAATGAAATGTCACTCTGAGCTCCAGGGGGTGGAACATATTATGCAGAAGGGAGAAAACATTTTTCAATGCCATTGTCCACAGTGAAACATTCTGCAGGCTTTCACAAGCCATATATCACTGTAACATATTTGTTGAGAGCCATAGAGTGATAGAAAAGTAAAAGCTCCGTGTTTCCCAACTAATGGAAAGAATGACATTGATTATGCAAATTCTATATTTGTGAAAATAAAATCTAGCATCTGATGTTGTCTTCAAAGCTTTGAGGAAAGGATATATAGCATCTCTGATTTTTCTCACAGAAAGGGAAATAATTTAGGTGTTAGGGACCCTGTGAGTAAACTAAGCTGTCTGTTCAAAGAAGACGTTCCCTGAGGCAGAAAGACAGTTATTGCTTTCAACATTTCATATTCAAATTAATGTTTTTGTAGGCTTTGATTGCTAAGCTACTGTTAATCATATTATTATACATATTATTTATTAATCCCTAAGAAGTACTCTGTAGTCTAATGGCTGTAGTTTGAAATCACTTCAGCAAACTTTAGATAGATATATTGAGTATGATTTCCAATGAGGAAGTGAGTCACTGATTTCCTGAATATATTTGAGCACCCTGCTTGAGACCGTGAAGACTAAGAAAATGCTTCGGCCAAAGGTAATACAAAGAAAATGCTTCACTTTTGTACTTGAGAGAACAGGATTTAGAGTTAGCTCATCGCTTTGGCTATGCCACTTAAGGAATGTCTACACAACAATATTATTTCAAAATAACTAGCATTATTTTGAAATAACATAGTCCGTATCTACAAAACAGGCAGCTATTTTGAAATAATGTCAAAATACTGTCAAGCTGGAGGATTTTGAAATAAGTGTTGTGTAGACATTCCCAATTTCAAAATAAGCTTATTTTGAGTTAAGCCCTTCTGTGTAGATGCATCCTTTGTGAAGATCAGAAGTATTGAACTGCCATGCTTAGCCTCTAAAATAATGCTGTGATCTCACAAGCTAGTATATTCATATAAATCTTGACTTGATCACTCCTATTAAGCATTGCACAAAAGAGACAAAATTGCACGTGTCCTTTTGTAAGTCTGGGTTTGAAAATCTGGATCTCAATGTATAGATTTACAGTAATTATCAATAAGCGAACATTTACCCACAGTGCACTTATGGCACACCCATGCCTTGCACTGCCCTGGACTGAAAATGGAAATGACTTACATGACATCTTCACTGCTCATATTCACTGCAGATGCTGCTGCTTTTTGCTGTGGGTCCATCATTTCCACTACTGCACATGAATCTTCCTCAGATTCAATCTCTGCTCAATTTCTTCTTTCCTAGAAATTCTGTGTGATGTGTTATTGTAGTTGTAGAGACAAGAGGGGCACAGTATCTTTTATTGGATACTTTGTTGGAGAGAGAGCTCCATAAGTCTGAAGAGGAGTTCTGTGGAGACTGAAAGCTTGTCTTTCACAAACAGAAGTCAGTCAAATAAAATAAATTTTTCCACTGACTTTGTCTCTCTTACAGTGATTATTGATAGTTTGGTTGTTCTTGTATGAACCAAGTGACACAATTAAACAACTGAAAAAATTCTGTCATCAGAGATCACTGCAATCTTCTCAGTTGATCAAGTGATCTGATATCGTTCCAACCCTCCTTGTTTGCTTTTATGAACTGTTTAATAGATGCAGAGTTGTTAATCGTTGCATTTTATTTGATTCACAAATATTGTTTAGGCTTTGTCTATACTGGCAGATGGAAAGTGATGTCAGTTACAGTGTTGCTCACAGGGAACTGCAGGAAAACCACTCTCGTGTGTCCTCATTGTCAACTGTGGTTATGCAGTAGAGCTCTGATACATACATTTTTATGCAGTAGCATAACCACACTTGCAACATTTGAAGTGGCATTTGGAGCACTGCACTCCCATCAGCTCTTCCTCTTCTGCCACTGACAATTGTGGGAAGGTGGAGTGGAGGACATGGGACATCCTGGGTCCTGTTCCTGTGCTCTGTAGTGCATTGCTTTGCATCCCAGCAGTCCCTGTGCTTCCGTCTATATTTGGCATAATCATTCAATGGCTTTTGTCCTGCATGTTCTGTCTCCTCGGTCTACTACAGGAATGAGAAAATGGTGATAGATCTCATTAATGTATCATGAATGGTAGTCAAATTATTCCTTAAGTTACATACAATGAGGAGTCACACACTGATCTTGCCATGCATGGTAGCTATGACACGAGATGTCTTGTGGCATTCATGGAGGTGCTGGCCACAGTGGAATGCTGCTCTGGGGCTTGTGAAACAGGCTCTGAGTGGTGGGATCACATTTTCATGGGAGTATGGGATGACGAGCAGTGGCTGCAGAACTTTTGAATGAGGAAAGCCACTTTCATGAGACTGTGTACTGTGCTCACCCTCACCCTGAACAGCAAGAACATGAGAATGAGAGCTGCCCTACTTGAGGAGTAGCACTGTGGAAACTAGCTACTCCAGACAGCTTTTGCTCTGTCACCAATCAGTTTGGAGTGGGAAAATCAACAGTTGGACTTGTGCTGTCGGAAGTATGCAGGGCCATCAATTGCATCCTGTTCTGAAAGACTGTGACTCTGAGCAATCTGTGCGAAATTGTGAGTGTTGCACAGAAGGGCTTCCCTAACTGCAAGGGCAATAGATGCCAAGCAAACTTCCCTAACTGTGGAGGGAGGATAGATTGCATGCATACTCCAAATCTGTCACCAGACCACCTATCCTCCGAGTACATTAATTGGAGATGGTATTCCTCCAGGTGCTTGTGGACCATTGTGGGAATTTCATGGACATTAATATAGGTTGGTCCAGAAAGGTGCATGTCAGACATGTGTTTCAGAACACAGATCTATTCAGGAAACTGCAAGCTGTAACATTCTTCCATAAGGTCACTGTAGGGGAAGTCAAAATGTCCATTGTGGTCCTGGGAAACCTTGCCTACCCTTTAATGCCATGGCTTCTTAAGCCACACAATAGGACCTTTGACAGCAGAAAGAAGTGATTCAACAACAGGCTGAGCAGGTGCAGAATGAGTGTTGAGTATGCTTTTGGCCATTTAAAAGCCCGCTGCTGATGTCTGTATGGAAGCTGGACCTGGCTACTGACAAAATTCCTATTT
The DNA here is from genome assembly GCF_052426305.1 of Pelodiscus sinensis. Taxonomy (NCBI): domain Eukaryota; kingdom Metazoa; phylum Chordata; order Testudines; family Trionychidae; genus Pelodiscus; species Pelodiscus sinensis. The sequence continues at coordinate 95,526,030 of NC_143053.1, forward strand.
TTATAGCCGCATGCTATATTCTCCATAATATTTGTGAAGCTTTACTCAGAGCTCGACCACTGAGTCTCAGTACCTGCAGGCTGAGTTTGAACAGCCTGAGACTAGGACTATTAGAGGAGCACATCATGGGACCAAAAGGATCAGGGAAGCCTTGAGGCAGCAATTCAATGCTGAAAGACAATAATATTTGTTGCCATGCATAGGAGTGCAAGTGGCTATGATGGTAGTAAATCACCATGATGGTTTTGTACAATGCACAGACTAGAACAGTACCTATTGCTTTACTGGGCTATGCTTGATTACTTTCATGTAATGGAATAAAGATGTGAAACCCAATAATTTAATGTATTAAAATCAACAAATGTAGGACACACACACAGTATGACACATCTGCACTTTGTGGGAAAGAGGGGAGGAGTTGAGGCCCTGACACATTTTACAGATTTGTATATGTCCAGGTATCTATGCACGATAGCTGTCTGATGTGCTGTGCAATGGGAGGTTTAGTTTAGCATGGAGATGAGAGTTGAATGCATTGGATACCAATGAGTGCCTACAGCAATGGATGGTGAAGAGGCAGGTGCAGTAGGAGCCAGTAGGGGCAGAATGGTGGCACAAATATGAGAAGGGCACATGGAAAAGATTTTTGGGACACCAGCTACAGGGGTAGAGGGAAAGGCATCATGGAGCTACACTATCTGCAGTACAGGGAATGTGCCTGTTTGGTGCTCCATAATGTTTAAGAGACGCTCTGTGCCTTCATTCTGGCACTCAGCATTCTCCTTCCATTCCCTTCTGTCATTGCACCTTAACTCCTTCAATTCCCCCCTCCCCACTCCAGTGGCAGCCTGCAGCATAACAGTACACAACTCATCCTTTTTTCTTTTACAAGGCCACTTCTTTGCCCTGTATAGGTATTCAGCTGGTGATAACACAGAACGCTGAGATCCAAAGGTTAAATGTGTGAAGCCAGAAATGCTTCATTTTACAGAGGCACCATTGTTAACACTAGATAGAGCACTGACATGACCCATTTTAAACACAAGCACTATTCTCATACCTACATCACCAACTGTCTCAGGCTGAGCACACTTAACACACAAGATCAGACCTGCCAATGGGGGAGGTGGGCAAAGGGGTAGTTACCCCAGAGATTTGCAATTCAAAAGGGCCCACAGCAACAATGTGGCAGCAATGGTCATCCCTCTGCTCCCATGGCACTGTGGTGTGGGAATGCCTTAAAGGGACAAGGAACAAAGCAGCTGTCAGGGAACTTGTGGAGGTAGATTTTTCAATGAGATCTGGGAGGCTGATTACCGTGATGTGAGAGATTCCCACACCACCCTGTTCAACATCTGACTAGCCCTATGTCAGTAGTAGCACCATACAGACACAGGCCTGCTTTCTGCACCCCTCCTACCTCCCACAACTCACTTCAGTGCTAAGTCACATAGGGTATGTGTACACTACAAAGTTAATTCGAACTAACAGCTGTTAGTTCGAATTAACTTTAGTAGGCGCTACACATACAAACCGCTAGTTCGAACTTAATTCGAACTAGCGGAGCGCTTAATTCAAACTAGGTAAACCTCATTCTACGAGGATTAATGCCTAGTTCGAATTAAGTTAGTTCGAATTAGTGCTGTAGTGTAGACATACCCTTAGCTCTGCTGTTTGTGCTTCCCCAGCCTCCGACCACTGTGACTGACTAGCCTCCTCTGCAGTAGAAAAGAGCTTCTAACAGCATGCATCTGTGGACACCAAGTCATCCTCTGGGTCCCCTCCTCCTCAGCACCATTGTCCATAACTTCCTCCTTCTGACTCAGTTCACTCTGGGATTGCCCTGAAGTCTCCAAGGTATCCATGGAGGTCTTTGGAGTGGAGGTGGCATCACCCGAAGTATGTCATTCAGTTCTTTGTATAACTGGCAGGTCATCGGTGCAGCTCTGGAATTATGGTTTGTCTCCTGCACCTTGTGGCCAGAGTTTTGCAGCTCCCTTCCTTTAGCCCTGCACTGCAGTGTGTTCCTGTCATAGTCCCTTTTGGCCATAACATCTGGAGATCTGCTTGCATCAGGAGCACAGCTGGGACTGGTCAGCCTCATCTCCCCCCAAATGCTGAAGAGATCCAGCACTTCAGTATGGCTCCAAGTAGGGGACACCATGGTTCATGGAGCAGGTGTGGTCACTTGGAAAGAAGCTCTGGGTATGTCTACACTACCCCGCTCGTTCGAACTAGGGGGGGTAATGTAGTCATCCGCACTTGCAAATGAAGCCCGGGATTTGAATTTCCCGGGCTTCATTTGCATGAAGCCGGCCGGCGCCATTTTTAAATGCTGGTTAGTTCGAACCCCGTGCCGTGCGGCTACACGCGGCACAGAGTAGCTAGTTCGGATTAGGCTTCCTAAAAGGATTAGTCCTCTAGGCTTGCATTTAAGGGGACCGGGGCTGGTGAGCCCGCCACAGGCTGTTATTCTGGAATAATGGTGCAGTGTAGATGCACCCTGAGAAATATTTTGATCACAAGGATAAGTCGTCTTTGCTTGGATAATTTTATTCTGTCCAGAGAAAGATGACTTCATCAAAGGAAAGGGAATCATTTCTAGCTTCCATAAACTTAATGGTAGTATTTAATGGTAGGTGTAATAATGAAGCTACTGGGATTTTTGAAAGTTTCCCTTTCCCTAGCCAGATTATTACTAGCTCACACTCCTGAAGACACGAAGCAGCGATTCACAACTGAATGGAAAATCAAATTGAGAAGTAAAGAAAGAATAGGAATTATGAACGTTTAATAGCTATTTTTTGTGTTGTTTCATTTATTTTCTTTTTAGCATTTTCTACTGAAAATGCCCAGTTAACAGAAGAAAGTACTGTGGAAATTCCCATACTCCATTGCTTGTTCTACTACATGTGGCAAATGTAAGTGACTTCCCTGTATTCTATGTACTACTCAGCTGGAACATTTAGTTCAGAAATATCTTATTGCTATTGTATTTCATTGGGATTTTATGCTAAAGTGTGGGCCTTGAATCATGTAGACTTACGTGACTGCAGTTTTCATAGCTGTCAAAGTGAGTTTGCTTTTAAAAGCTCACTTAAGATTCAGTTGGTGGGTGAGATATTTTATGTAGCTGTTCAGAAGATTATGCATTTCATTGTTGAGGTGAGTGGTAAATACCACTATGAAATAGTAGAACAGTAAAAAAGCAACCAGAACACAGAATTTACTGTCAAATTCGTTAATTATATTTATTGACTTTTAAACTCTTTTTGAATGTTTGATAGTGCTATGAGAAAAGATTGAGATTTCTGGAAGTGAGTTATGTAGATTTTAGGTATAATTTCTGAAAAATTCCAGTAAAAACATACTTATAAAAGAGAAAATACTGAGTTCTGAATATCTTTAATTAATTTCTGCTCTCTTCCGGTACTCTACACAGTCATAGGCGTGCACATGGGGTGTGCCGGGTGTGCCCAGGCACACCCTAATGTCTCGAGCCGGCTAGCAGCTGCTGGAGGAGGAGAGGGATTTGTGATGGGGTGCTGCAGACCCTCACTTTAAATTCTCCACGGCCATCAACAGGGCACTGCGGGGCAGAGAAGGCGCATGTGCGACGTGCTTAAATGCCGCACAAGAGATGAGAGAGGAGACGCCCGGGCATGGCGTGACATCACGGCCCAGGACTTTCAAACCGTGCGGCCCAGCTCCAGAAGGAGCTGGGGCCTGACTACAAACGCCAGCTGGCCCGAGCCAGTTTTGCGCCCTGGGCCCGGCAGCACCACTCTTTGTGCACCCGGAGGCACCCCCGCCCGGCTTGGCAGCACTGCATGGTGCCCCTGAGACACCCCTGCCCAGCCCGGCAGCTCCGCACAGGGCCCCTGAGGTGCCCCGGGGGCGCCTCTGCCTGGCCCAGCAGCATCGCGTGGCCTCCCCCTGAGGTGCCCCGGAGATGCCCCCGCCCGGCCCAGCAGCACTGCGCGGCACCCCAGGGTGCCCGCCTAGGACCTGGCTGGCCTGTAGCTTGGGCCAGTTCTGACTCCAGCCCCAGGAATCGGAAGGCAGAAGCTGAATGTAAGAGAGGGGAGGGGAAGGGAGAGGAAGGAGGAAAAATAAGAGAAAGGGGTGGGAGAGGAAGGGGCTTGTGCTGAGGGGAGGGGGGCAGGTCAGGAGAAGAAAGGGGAAAGCACCAAGGGACAGGGTAGAGGAGAGGCAAATGCCAGGGGGCCAAGTGGAGACAATGAGGAAGAGGGCAGGAGGGGAGGTGTCAGTGGGAGGGGGACAGGGTAATGCTGGGAGAGGAGAGAGAAGGGCATTGGTGGTTAGAGGGGGGAGGAGGAGGTGCTGGGAGGCTTGAAAGGAGGGGTGGGCATGAGAAAGGTGGGGATGGAGCAAGGCATGTGTGAGGGCACAGAGGCATGAGGGGAACGGGGGCAGAGAGTGTTGAGGGGATGGGCATCAGGGAAAAAGAGGGCAAAGGGGGCAAGGTCAGTGAGGGAAGGGGGAGGCACCAGGAGGGTGCAGGGGTAAGGGAAGGTGCAGGTGCCAGGGGATTTTTTTTGGGGGGGGAACTAATCCCTATTGGTAGGAGGATGATGGGAAAAGTCTTTAGAGGGGGAGGTCACATGACACCCTTTACTTCTGGTCATGTGTCCATCTTGCCAGGAGAATATTACCTCCAGAGGTGTGGCCAATGGAGATCGGGGGCGTGGTTAACAGGGTCAGGGGTGTGGCTAATGGGGGTCAAAAGTACATTTTTTAAAAATTATTTGGGTGCACGCCTGAATAAAATGTCCTGCGCACGCCTATGCACTCAGTCCCCAATGATTTCAGTAGTGCTGTACCTTGGTATGTAGAAAGTGAAGGCTGAACCTTCAAAAAATCCTGTAGTGCACTATATTTTGGTTGCATCAGCATAAACCCTCAAAGTCATTCTATACCATTTGAACAGTTTATCTTGATTCTTGTCCTCCCTTTGCAGATGTTCAGTGTGATATTGTGACCTGTTGGCTACAAAACAGCTCTGGAAGCCTGGCGGACCTGAAGAAGAGCTGTGTGTGAAATTGAAAGCTTGTTTCTCTCACCAACAGAAGTTGCTCCAAAAATATATATTATCTCGCCTCGCTTAACTCTCTCATAACTTGGGGCTAGTGTATGAACCAAACCTCAACATGCAAGAATTATAAAGAAACTTTAAAATGTATATATTATAGCAAGAAGAATTTCAGAGATGCTTTTATTTCTTGGCCATCTTAAAAATAAAAATCATGGCTTAGAGTTACAGTTCAGGAGAAAACACGCTTTCTTCATGTAATTTCTTTTTTATTTTGAATTTATTAATAAAACATGTAGAGCTAATCGGCAGATTAAATGGAGAATTGGCTGCATTACAAACCAGCCCTTCTTTAATAACAAATAAATTTTTAATCTATCTTTCTGAAACTTTTGGCATTTTTCTTTCTGTCTGATAATATGTAAATAAGTGATATTTTAAAAATTCAGAAATCCAAGTAAATGTAATTAATCTGACTGCTCTTGATTTAAAAAAAAATACTTCAGTGTGAAAATACCATTTTGCCACTGTTAGCCTGTGCTGTTACAACAGGTGATCAGACAGCATAGCAATCCAAAGGAATGGAACACAATTTGGATACTGGAATATCTCTTAACTATACTGTACAAGCATATTGCATGCTATGCTGAATGTCACCATTTTAGTTGTACAAACTTTACTTTTACCAATATATTTGTCATTTGAACATTGTTCCTGATTTCAAAAGCTACAAAACAGTTTACATCACTAAAATCCAAACAATTAGTTTGTAATAGTTCCTTGCCTTACTGTTCCGTACTTTGTTCTTCTTTGTTTGGATATTAACCTTTTCAACTTGCATGGGGGTGGAAAATTAATGTATTTTGCTCTTGGCATGTTTCTTATTTTCTGATGCCATAATTGACATCAGCTGTGCAATGTTATACTTAACATAAATGAACAGGTGTAGGCCATTTCAGACATTTAAAAACTATATATATATATATATATATATATATAATGTTATATTAATATTGTGTGCTTAAAGCACACTGACAAAGACAAATTGATAATGTCCATCATGTCTATTTAGACTATAAATATTGAGGTCAGAGACTGTATCTTACTGTGGTTTGTACAGTATCTAGCACCATGTGGCACTGATCAAGGATAGGGCTTCTAAATGCCAGTTCAGTACAATCAATGCATGCACATTGTGACTGACTTACAAACTGCTCTCTTTACAAATAAAAGGTTTTCCTTTACTACCCCAATCTTGCCATGGGAAGTATGTGCATATTGTAATTCATCACAGTCTATATGGTTCTCACTATAGGATTAGGGCCTTGTATTACAACTCTTTAATGAAAGTTCTATTAAGATTCCTGTTAAGAGACTATTTGTTGAAAGACGTATAACTTCAGCCTTCAAATATACTTTAATTCAAAATATATAATAGGCAAAAATCTCCAAACTCATAGGTAACTTGTACACTATAAAAATAATATTATAAAACAAGAATATAGGGCAACCATTAGGTTTTGTCATGACAAGAATTGTGCATAAATATAATTATGTATGGTAGAAAAAAATCTAAATATTTGTTGTAAAAAATTGAGGCATTTCCTTAAAATGGGCATGACTAACCTTGTCCTTTATTTTCACAGATTGTGTATTAAAATGTCACACAGCTCTCCTAGTCTATTGGGGTATGTCTACACTACAAAGTTAATTTGAAATAATAGCAGTTATTTCGAATTAACTCTAATAGCGTCTACACAGGCAAACTGCTATTTCGAAATAACTTCAAAGTAGTGGAGCCCTTATTTTGAATTTAGTAAACCTCATTTTATGATGAGTAACACCAAATTCGAAATAGCTATTTCAAATTAAGTGCTGTGTAGACACTTAATTCGAAATAGGGAGCCTTCAGTCCTTCCCTGGGAGCCCTGATAGCCACTCTGGGCACAACCAGGAAAACTTACTCTCCTCTCCCCCAGCCCCGAAGCCATTAAGGGGGTAGACCCTGGCCACAGTGCCTGTGCCAGCTCCAAACCTGCCAGCCCAGAGCCAACAGTGGCCACCACAGCCCCTAACCCAGTGACGCAAAAACATGAGCCAGCAAGCCACTGGCAGCCAGCCCTCCACCGCTCCCCAAGAGCAGTCTGCCAGCTCCCAGGAGCGTGACAGGGGCTGGAGAAGGCGAGCACCTTCCTTGTCCAAGGTGGAGATCATGGACCTTATTCAAGTTTGGGGGGGATGCCCCGAACTTCCATGATCTCCATACTAGATGGAGGAATGTGGCCGTCTATGGCAGGATAGCTGCTAGCCTGGCCACCAAAGGCCACATGTGAACCCAGGAGCAGGTTAGCATGAAAGTCAAGTTGGTATGGTGAGACCCCCAACCCTGAGCCCTGAGCTTCCCCTCCCCCTTCTTCCTCTCCCCCTTCTTCCCCTTGCTTCCCCCTTCCAGCTCCCTCCTCCCAGGTTTCCCCCTCCCCTCTTCCACCCTCTCTCTTCCCCTCTGCCACCTCCTTTTCCCAGTCTCCTCAGAGGTTCATCCCCCACCCCCCAGTTTTGTTCAATAAACCCAGTTTCTCTTTTTGAACATACATGTCTTTTATTTGACATCAGGAAGGGGGGCTAGGGAGTGATAAGTGGAAGGATGTGAGGGAGGAATGGGGCATGAGCCCCCGGTGGGGAAGACAGGGGAGGCTCTGAGGGATCCTCCGGGTGGACTCTCTCCTGCAGGGCCTCTTGGATACTGACAGCCCCCCGATGGACACTCCAGATGGCAGACTGCAGCAAATGCAGCTGGGCTGATGGCAACGACTCCACGAGACACACCGGCATGCCCAGGGACAGCTCTGGATCCATGTGGTCAAGTGCTGTGGTGTCCCGAGTTCGCGCACTCAGGGCACTCCAAGACAGGACTGCTTTGCTGTTCCTCATCGAGGTAGACAAGCAAGCGGGGAACCCTGAGAACTGTCTGTCTGGGGTGGGGGTAGGGTCCCTTTAAGCACAGAGCTCAGTTAGCCTCAGGCAGCAGCCCCACACACTAAGTCCTAACCTGATGCCCTGCCGACACTGGATCCAGCAAGCCTTACCTTTGGTTCAGAGTCCACTCAGTGTAGACGTGCTATTTCGAAATAGCAAAACGCTATTTAGAAATAGTTTTTGTGTATAGCTGCGTTATTTCGAATTAGCTTAATTCGAATTAACTATTTTGAATTAAGTTAATTTGAAATAGTGCTGTAGGATCTGAGGAAGTGGGTCTGGCCCACGAAAGCTCATCATCTAATAAACCATCTTGTTAGTCTTTAAAGTGCTACACAGTCCTGCATTTTACATCTTTTACAATTTATACTACTTAAGTTTTCTTAGAAACACATTTTAATTGCTTTGATATGTTTCCCCCATGGACAAATTATAGTTTTCACCATATATCAAGAGTTTTTGAAAAGTTTAGAATTTAGAACCATGTAAGGGTCTGATCACTGCTCTTATAGTTTCTTATTTACCTTCCGTTTTCTGCTCCATCATATGGAGATTCAGAGACCAGCCTGCATAATCTTCAGAGATATGCAATTTAAATGTATTTCACTAGTCTATTAGCCTATTTGGAAGACAAAGCAGTTTGAAAAAATCTCAGCAAATTGGATCTCTGTATAGCAAATACAGCAATTTTCATTGTCTCCCAGCTTCCAGAGAGATTTGGGTGGAATTCCTTCTGCATACAGAAAATTCAGTGAAAGCCACAGATTTACAGAACAACAAGCTTTTGCAAACACAAGACATTATACAGACATTAGGGCCATCTGTCATAGAAAATTGTTTAGTTATTATAAAGCTGCTCAGGCTAGTTCATCAGAGATTCATACTGGCAGATGGGTAAGCTTTATAAAAATTAAATGCATGATATTTACTTTTCTTTAAAACTGCCTTTAGCAGCCAAGGAGATGGAGAGATGGGATTTTTTTTCTTTGAAGATGGGTTTTCCTGGAAGATTATTTCCTGGTACAAATGTAGGCCAAATTCTGTACTCAGATACTCACATGCAAGAAGCATTTGGCCAGATCATCAGCTGCTGTTACTCAGCATAGCTCCACTACCTTCAGTGCAGCTAAAACCCTGTTTATATCTTCTTGGGATCTGGCCCATTAGCAGTGGGAGTTGTGTCTGAGAACAGAATTTTTCAAACTAAATGAATTATTTTAATTGTACATTAAAAAAAAACCCCAAACAACGAATGATCCTTCAGCACCTTAGGGTACGTCTACACTTACTCACTAGTTTGAATTAGGGATGTAAATGTAGGTGACCGAAATTGATAATGAAGCTGGGATTTAAGTATCCCATGCTTCATTAGCACGATCTCGCCGGTGCGTTACTCCACTCAACAGCTGATTCGAACCAGGAAGTGCACACAGGGACGCGTTAGTTCGAACCAAACCCCCTGGTTCGAATTTACGTTACTCCTCATTGTTTGAACTAACGTTACTCCTCATCCATACTGTCTAGGTGCTCTCTTTCGGAAAAGCACCTTGCTTTTTCGAAAGTACTAGTTGTATTCTAGACTCTTTTTTGAAAGAGGCTTTTTCAAAAGTATCTTTCAAAAAAGCCTCTTTTGAAAGAGGATTGCAGTCTAGACATACCCAAACGCTCTTTTGAAAAAGCCTCTTTTGAAAGAGGATTGCAGTCTAGACATACCCAAACGCTCTTTTGAAAAAGCCTCTTTCAAAAAAAAGCATCTAGTCTACAACCAGTACTTTCAAAAAAGCAAGCTGCTTTTTCGAAAGAGAGCACTCAGGCAGTCTGGATACTCTCTTTCAAAAAAGCACAGTTTGTGTTACATAATGCCTTTTTTCAAAAGAGCACTTTCGAAAAAAGACATTCTTTCTCAGAAAACGAGGTTTTCCATGGTCGAAAAAACTGCTGCATTCTTTTGACTTACTTTAGAAAGAACGTGGCAGCAGTCTAGAAGCAAGGGAAGTTTTTTTTTTAAAAAAAGGCCACTTTTTTAAAAAAAAAATTGTAGTCTAGACACACCTTTAGACTGTTCATGCTAAATGAGGATAATACAGTGGGCTGAAAGTATTCCTGAAAGTAGGAATAAGAGATCCTCCGGAAAAGGGCTTTATTCCGGAGGATCGCGCCAGTCTAGATGCTTTTTTCCGGATTTTCCCCAAGCCGTAAAAAAAGCGGCGGACATGTTTATTTAAATCCCGCGGGGGATATTTAAATCCCCCGCGGATTTCCCTATTCCAAAGTTGGAAATTAGCATGGCTATTTCATAATAGGGGCCAGTCTAGATGTAGCCCTGGAGTTTATCCTGGATTAGTATGATGGAGGTGTGCTGTGTGGTTGATGGAAAGACTTTGTTTCAGGTTAGAGGGTTGTCTGTAGATGAGGATTGGCCTGTCACCCAAGCTTGTGAGAGTGAGAGATCATTTTCCAGGATAGGTTGCAGATTGTTAATGATGCTCTGGAGGTGCTTAAGTTGGGGGATGTAGGTGATGGCCAGTGGTGTTCTGTATGTTTTGAAGAAGCCTGTGTACTCATCTGGCTTTTTCGATTTGTGTTTTCACTTCCCTCAGTGGGTATTTAAGTTTTAAGAATGCCTAATAGAGATCCTGTAGGTGTTGTTCACTTTCTGTGGGATTGGAGCACATCTGGTTGTATTTTAGGGCCTGGCTATAAACAACAGATTGGGAAATGTGTCTAGGATAGAGCTAGAGGAATGTAGGTAAGTGTAATCGTCAGTAGGCTTCCAGTATAACTGGTGGAAATGTGGCCATCGCTTAATTGTACTGTAGTGTCAAGGAAGTGGATTTCTTGTGTGGACTGGTCCAGGCTAAGGATGATAGTGGCATGGAAGTTGTTGAAATCCCTGTGGAATTCTTCCAGGGTTTCCTTCCATAGGTCCATATGATGAAGATGTCATCAAGGTAGTGTAAGTAGAGCAAGGATGCTAGGGGGTGAGAACTGAAGAAACGTTGAGGTGCTGTAGGACCATTTGTTGGTTTTTTAATTGTTTTCAGTTGGGGTACGTCTACACTACATGGCTCCATCAACGGAGCCATGTAGATTTGTTTTTTTGGCAAAGGCAAATGAAGCCGCGATTTAAATGATTGCGGCTTCCTTTAAATTTACATGGCTGCTGTGCTCAGCCGACAAACAGCTGATCAGCTGTTTGTCGGCTCAGCGCGCTAGTTTGGACGCTCCCCTGCCAACATCAAAGCCCTTTGTCAGCAGCCCCGGTAAACCTCATCCCACGAGGAATAACGGGGCTGCCGACAAAGGGCTTTGATGTCGGCAGGGGAGCGTCCAGACTAGCGCGCTGAGCCGACAAACAGCTGATCAGCTGTTTGTCGGCTCAGCACGGCAGCCATGTAAATTTAAATGAAGCTGCGATCATTTAAATCGCGGCTTCATTTGCCTTTGCCTATCTGTCTAATCTACATGGCTCCATCGACGGAGCCATGTAGTTTAGACACACCCTTACAGACTAACACAGCTACCCCCTGTATTTTAACCATGTCTATTATATCTTTTCTCTTTGGCTACATCTAGACTGCAAGCCTCTTTCGAAAAAAAGCATCTAGACTACAACCAGTACTTTCGCAAAAGCAAGCTGCTTTTTCAAAAGAGAGCACCCAGGCAGTCGGGATGCTCTCTTTCGAAAAAGCACAGTTTGCATTACATAGCGCCTTTTTTCCATGGTCGAAAAAACTGCTGCGTTCTTTCAATTTACTTTCAAAAGAATGTGGCAGCAGTCTAGACACAGGAGAAGTTTTTTAAAAAAAAGGCCACTTTTTTCGAACCCCGCCTCCCCCCCCGTAGTCTAGACATATGCTTTGAGATTTAAATCAATACAGTGAATGAGTGCAAACATGACAATGGCATTTCTTTTCCATCAACTGGATGGCAATGATTGTGTTTGCTATGGCGTTTGTCTTCATTGCATGTGGAAAATGATGTTTAAAGGTGTCAATTGTTTTTTTCTTCAGCAAATGGCATTCAGTTTTCCAAGGCCATTTCACAAAATCCATTCCTACTAAAGTTAGTGGTTCATTCATTTGCTTAAAATCAAAGCAGTTCTAGAACTGGAATATCAAATACATTAAATGTGTCTCAAATTGTAAAAGTGTAATACTGTTGTATTGTGTGTGAGTGGATGTGAGGGCTGTACATGAACAATGGGGAAATGAGCCACTTGACTCTAGAACATGAAATTTCAGAGCAGTAATATGAATTCCATGAAAGTGGATCAGAAGAGGTCACATTCCAAGAGAAAAATATCAAAGCAAATGTTTCAGAAAAATCTTTGATTTGGGTTTCCCCAAATTTGTGTTAAGATCATATTTTATTCAGGTTCATCCATATCAAACAGTCATTACAATATTACTTATAGTTATTTCCATAATTATTTTAGACAATAGACATGACTGAAAAAAAATCACTAAAGAATTCAGTTTTGTACCCAGGAAATTTACAGTTGAGTCACTATACTTTCAAAGCATAGTGCAATAGTTTTGGCTGTAACTCTCATTCTTGCTAACGGGAGTGCAGTGGTTAAGTCACCACACTTTAAAAGTTTGGGTTAAGTAGCTAATTTCCAGAGCTCCAGGAAGAATTCAGAAGGTCTTGGTTTAGAATAAAAATGTGTATTTTATTTCTTTTTCAACCTGAATCCCAAATATAATGGAACTAAGATACACAAATGAAAGAAAATATAAGAAAGAAGAACAGAGAAAACAAAAAAGGAAACTGACAGAACTATCTATTACTTTTTGAAGGTTCTAATTGGACTGACTCTAGAGTGGGTTGCACCCACAAAAGCTCACGATACCATCTACATGTTTTGTTAGTCTTTAAGGTGCTACTAGTCTGTTGTTAAGTTTTTTCTACATAAGGTGTTCACAATTATTTTCTAATGTTCTTGAATTGGTTGTCAGACATATATAAGAGAAACAGCTACATGGCAGTCACATGGTTATTATATACAAAAGCTTGGAACAAGAGAAAAAGTGGAAAAGAACATGTCTCTAATCTACCTTTCTTCACCCCAATCTTCATGGTGCTTATAGGCTGTCAATAGAAGGAAAATTCCTGGCATTAGCAAACATATAAAATCATGTTCATAGAGAAGCACCGGCATGATTATCCATAGGTTAGCCAGAACTAGCACATATAACTTTAAACATTACAGTTGTTATCTACACTGTGTTTTGAATTGTGTTAATTAAGGTGTTTCCCATATATTTGCCAAGTGTACAAAGGCCTTTTGAGCAATCTAAAGTCTGGCTGAGGTTACATTAGCTGAAGTAATCCCCTAGGGATTGCTCCCCCGGCTACACCGTAGATGTTAGTGCTGCCAATCGAACAGGATGGAGAGGAGCAGGTAGCACAGCACCACCTATCTTGTTTTTTCATCCAGCAAGGATTCAGCCCCAGGAAAGTCCTCAGTAGCATCTTTTATGTCTGCATTCCTGGAACTTTTAACTGCCTTAGGGTGTGTCTAGACTACATGCCTCCTTCGACGGAGGCATGTAGATTAGCCAGATCGGAAGAGGGAAATGAAGCCGCGATTAAAATAATCGCGGCTTCATTTAAATTTAAATGGCTGCCCCGATCTGCCGATCAGCTGTTTGTCGGCAGATCGGGGGAGTCTGGACGCGATGCCCCGACAAAGAAGCCTTTCTTCATCGACACAGGTAAGCCTCGTGAAACCAGGCTTACCTGTGTCGATGAAGAAAGGCTTCTTTGTCGGGGCATCGCATCCAGACTCCCCCGATCTGCCGACAAACAGCTGATCGGCAGATCGGGGCAGCCATTTAAATTTAAATGAAGCCGCGATTATTTTAATCGCGGCTTCATTTCCCTCTTCCGATCTGGCTAATCTACATGCCTCCGTCGAAGGAGGCATGTAGTCTAGACACACCCTTAGTAATACAAGGCAGCCAGAACAAGGATCTGATACACTCTCTCATACAAAATTGAATGTACAGTTAAATATTTTGAAGCTCGCTCGGCTGCAGCCCTGAAACAAATCAAAATGTCTTTCGTGTTACTCTGCTTCTCCCCCTAAAGTAACTTTTTATGTGACTACTCAACTGCATTAAACTCTGCCAGTATGGATTTACTATGGTTTAGGATTGTTCCCTATGTGGTGTCCTGACAGGGGATCCTATAAATCAGAGAGCAACAAGTAGTACCTGCCCTAATATGGCCATTTTGCATTTAGCTGCTATCAACTGCACCTTCCTCCCTTTTATCCGGTAAGTTTCTTTTATTTTGATTTTTAAGTTCTAATGCTTATGCCCATCAGGAAAGGAGTTCCATCATCAACTTGTTGATTGTACGAACTTTAGTCTCTAGTGCAATAGATTTTATCCCTTCTCTGGTCTGTTTAGGGCACTGTCATCCTGCAGTGTCTTTCTGTCAGCAGTAATCAGAAATTCCACAAATTTTGTAGGTAATTCTACTACTTCCCTTACCTACTTTGTGTACTAATCACTCATAAGAACATAAGAATGGCCATAGTGGGTCAGATCAAAAGTCCATCTAGCCCCGTATCCTGTCTTCCAACAGTGGCCAATACCAGATGCCTCAGAGGGAGGGAACAGAACAGGGAATCTTCAAGCAACCCCTCTCCTGTCACCCCTTCCCAGCCTCTGACAGAGGGTAGGGACAACTTTCCTACCCGTCATGGGTAATAGCCATTGATGGACCTAACCTCCATGAATTTATCTAGTTCTTTCTTGAACCCTGTTAAAGTCCTGGTCTTTACAACCTCCTCTGGCGAGGAAATTTGTAGTTCTCCAATGTGTAAGTTTGTAGTTCTCCACTTAGGGGGACAGAACTGGATCTTAGAGAATGAAAATATCAATTAGGTAGCATATAGAGAACAGTTGTACTAATTCAGGGTTGTTTCTTGCAGTGTATTCACTGAAATTTCCACTGATTCAAGGGTTGACCTTGGGGGAACCTCTCCTTCATCATTTGAACCAACAGTGATTGAGGTCTTCTTGCAAGATCTGGTTTCATTTTTCTCTAGAAAGCAAGATCTTATTATTTTTTATACTTTCCAGCTCATGAAATTTTTTGAAAAATGCAGTGTTGATGCAACTGTGCTGGTCCCAGGATATTAAAGAGAGAAGATGGGTAAGGTAATATCTTTTATGGGACCAACTTCTGTTCACGAGATACAAGCTATCAAGGTTACATAGGGCTCTTTTTTAGGAATGAAATTAATAGTTTTCCAAGACCTGAAGTAGAGTTCTGCGCAAGCAAGAAAATTTGGCTCTCATAAATGGTAGTTGGTCCAATAAAAATATTTTCTCTCCATGCTTTATCTTTTGAAATAGTTTGCTAATCATCACCGTGCAGTAGACAACAGGGTTGTCATTTCACTCCCTACTGTTTTATGTTTTTCAGTTTGTTTCTTCAGCTGACTTTCTTGCTTTATCTGGTTAAAGAATCAGATCATGCTAATTGTGTTAATTTTGCATTTCACTGTACAAAAAGAATAACTATTTAATAAAGTTTTAGCTGAAGAAGGCGCATCTTGGTATAATATTTCAGGGGAAAAAATGCTGGTCCAGATTTGTACCTTGCGAGAACCTGAAGACACTTTCTAAAAGTAAAGAAAAGACACAAACTTGGTATCTTGGCAGGGGATTAGACTAGATGACCTTCGCATTCCCTTCTTACTTTATAATTTTATGATTCTATAGAAGTATGCTATGAGATCATGTGAGTTCATATATGAAAGTAAAAACTGAATAAAGAATAGTGCCATTCTGATTTCTTCACAATTTATTTCCCTTCAGTTTTCATGAGTGGAAACAGGAAGAAAATAGAGAATCAGGCCCTTCATATGTCCCACTAGAAATTTATTCCAGGGGGATGTCCACTACCTGGTCAACCTGAACAGGAAACGCACAAAACACATTTGCCATCTGATTCTCCTTTCACTTGAATCAGTTTGACACTCATGAAACATATGAGTCAGTCCTGGTTTTGCACAAATGCAAGTTAGAGAATCAGTCTATATGGCTACAGCACAGTACATGGGGAAAGCAAAGGAGAAAAGAATGATTTTGGAATCTGGACTTAGAGCCATTTTCAGTGACAGCTCTGGATATGAAATTGTCTGTATATAGCGTTGATGTTACATTGACTCCCTTTGCTCAGGGTTATGAATGAAATTGACTATGATTATAATGCATTGTACTGAGCCTGTGTCCATCATTTTTCTCAAAGAGGAATCAACCGTATCCTGAAGACCTAACTCTTCAACTTCTATCTCCCTTGAGTATACAGTAGGCTTTCAAGGATAGCAAGCTCATCAAATTATCTGAAGTAATGGTCTTGAAGAAGTAAAGAAGAAACATGCTTTTTCTTTTGTCTCAAATAACCACTTTTCATTGAAATATTGGGTTAGATATTCCATTTCACAGTGCAAATGGATGAAAAGCTGTCCTATAGGGGAGCTGAATGTTTCTCTTGAAGAGAGGAATCCCTGGGTTGCATCAGCATAAGACAGCCAGCTCTATGCCATTTGTTGCTATCCTCCATGATACAGAGGTATGCCAGAGTGTGTTGCGCTTCAAGGTCCATATCTGGCACAAAAGCCATGAGGTGACTCTTATAGTTGGCACATGATAGAGCAGCTGCAAGCTGCTCTAAATTGTACTGGTGCAGCACTGATCTGGCAGCAGTGGCAGCCTGGAGAAGTGTTTGTCTGGCAGCAGCGTCTCCCCAGGGCACCTGGGGCCATGCTACTCCCGTGGCAGTGGCTCCCTAGGGCATGTGTGGCTGTGCTGCTGCAGTAGCAGCTGCCCAGGGTCCCCAGGGCTGAACTGGTCTGACAGCAGTTGCTCTTTGGGATGCCCAGGGAGATGGGGACTATGCTGGCCATCTGGGGTCCCCTCCCATGTGGTTCCAGGGTTGAAAGGTGGGGGAAACTGGGATTATGATGCTCATCTGGACTCCTCCTCTGTCCCGTACTGGGACCAAGGTTGGGGGTTCAATGGATTGGGCTCTTCCTGTAGGGCATAGTTGTTAGCTGGAGGGGGGGGGGGGTCCCAGAACTAGCATGGGAACCTTACCAGTGAATGGTGGCTGGCAGTATTCAGAGCCCCTCCTGCAACCGGCCACTGTCTTACTGGTGTGGCCACCCCTCCATGGTTACTCTGAATAACAGAGTATAACAGTATAACAGTCCCTCCTACCATTTCCCTCATTTTCCATGTTATGGAAAACAATCCCATTCCAGGAACATCCCATTTTCCTGGCACAACCAAAACCCAACCTTGCTTTAAGTTAGGACAAGAGGAAGCTGCATGCCAAATTTGGTGGTCCTAGCTCTTATTGTTTAGGATAAGTTCTTAAACAAACAAACTCACACATGTATGGACACACAGGCAGACAAAGGCACAAACTATCTAAAATATATAGTAGATTAAATACTTCCATTATGCAAATGTTTTCACTTTGGAGACATGGCAAAAAGAAAGATTATTAAATCGACTCTGGGTCCTGGAGAAGCTGGTGTAAAACTCTGTCCTTTATTCCCAGAAAAGGATATTAGTAGGGTGAATCTCTCCCTCACAGGTGTTGAACAATACCACTGAAATCAGTGAGTCTGCTCATGTGAGTTAATACTATAATACTGCAAGTAAGTGGATCAAAATTGAGGCCTAAATTTAGGGCCAGGACTTGGAGAAATATTCCAGAGGCTAGCCACTTGAATTTTGGACTAAATGATTCTTTATTTCATTGGTACTTTAAGAGATGCAGTTGAATAACTGTACAATTATCCTCTAGATATCACCATCAATAATAAAATATTCCATTATGGTCAGTACATTTACAATAAATACAGGAGGGGATAAAGTATTAATGATGGTGTTTCTTCTAGGGTACGTCTAAACTACATGCCTCCGTCGACGGAGGCATGTAGATTAGCCAGATCGGCAGAGGGAAATGAAGCCGCAATTAAAATAATCGCGGCTTCATTTAAATTTAAATTTAAATGGCTGCCCCGCTCTGCCGATCAGCTGTTTGTCGGCAGATCGGGGCAGTCTGGACGCGCCGCGCTGACAAAGAAGCCTTTCTTGATTGGCACAGGTATGCCTCGTGAAACCAGGTTTAATCGCGGCTTCATTTCCCTCTGCCGATCTGGCTAATCTACATGCCTCCGTCGACGGAGGCATGTAGTCTAGACACACCCTTAGTGTCCCCAGCAGTATCAGGAGGGTAATTTCCACCTTAGTGCCATAGTTTCTAATCTTGGGCAATGCATACAGACTTTGGTCCTAGAGAGATTTTTGTATGCTGGACTAAGTGCCCCTTTCAGCTTTGGTAAGAAATCACCAATCTACCTTTCCTTTTATGTAGTTTAATAGTGGCATGTCTACACTTATGAGAAGATCAACACTCTGGAGGCTGATCTTCTAGCCTATGAATTGGACGCTCTAGTATAAACACCTAAATGGAACACTGAAGGCAACCCCCGCTGGTATCCGGTACTCCTCCTTCAGAGAGGAACAAGGGAAGCCGACAGGAGCCCTGTTGGACTCCTGCTATGTGGATGCTGCCACAGCTAGGCTTAAGGTAAGTCGACTCCAGCTATGAATTTTGTAGAGCTGGAGTTATGTACCTTAAGCTGACCTGCTTGGACTAGTATAGACTAGGCCTAGCTGTCCAAATAGAGTATAGTTTTACCTTTTTGTCCAGGCGTAGTGTACATTTGTTTGTATTTCATGAAGAAAAAATACAGTTTACCACCTATCTTTTAGCACCTCAGCCCTCCATTCAGCAGTGGTGGAGCTTGTTGCTGGCTCAGGGAACACAGGCATGCAAGGGTATGAAGGGCAGAAATAGTTGAATTCTGTCTTTGGGGGAGCAGCAGGGTGTTGGCTTCAGGCAGAGGAAGTTGCTGCTATCCATTGTTAAAATAGAGTGGAGCTCCATTCTTTAGGCTTGAATTTAGGCCTGTCAACATTTTCTGCTGACCCTGAGAAGATTCTGTCAGCTACTATCTTCTCCCTTGCAACTGCAGTTGAAGAGCAAAATGGATGATCAAATAATGTATGTTCTTAACAGTGCTGCAGAATTCCTCAGCATTCACCCTAACTCAGTGATGCAATGTATTGTGATAGCCTTTTAAAAGCATTGCTAGTTTGCTTTGCCTGCCAATGTGGTGAGAGGCAAATGAATCCTTCACCCTGCCCACCAGTATATTGAAGGGTGGTTTTGATATTTCTTTCTTCAGTGTTATCACATTCTAATCCACATCAGCATATGCTTTAGATACTTCTCTGTTTTTCGCTCTCTGGCATGCTCATTACCATATGAGTGGATTATTTTCCTTCCACACATTCATTAAGGCTTGCCAAGAGATTTAATTGCTGGGAATGTGTCAATAATATTTTACAAATGTTTACAGTCACTGTGACAAATTTAATTGGTTCATTTAAGGGTTGCCAGGGGAATGTTACAAGAAAGCTCACTAGCAATTGAAAACGACAAGAAAAAAAGGAACATTTGCTTGCTGTTCTTATTGAAGGCTTTCTGAAATATGAGAGTCCTTATGGCATGGAAAAATATTAAATAAGTGAGTAGAAGCCACAGGTTAGGAATACTTTAAAGTCCAGATAGGTTCATTAACATGGTACCTATTCCCTTATGAGGTGAAATGCTTTGTCTTCACTAAAGCATTAAAAGGGTTAAGCTTATAAGAAACACAGGGGAAAAGGCAATACACCCTGTTTGTTGAGAAAACAAAGTAAAAAGTATATGCATTAACACACGCACAGGCACACAAAGAGACACACACACTATCCTGTTGATGTCATAGTTACCAGTCTGTTGCTCATATCAACCTAGTAGCCAGTTAAATAGAATGTGAGGGAGGAGCCAGACTTCAGTTAGTCCAGCCTGATGCTCCAATCTTAACAGGACAAAAATCCAAAGAACCATGCAAGAAACCCCATATTTTATAGGAAACCCTTCTCATGCATGATGTTGTAATCAGTCACTTTGCAATATATATTTATCAGGAGATGATTTTCATTGTTGTTTAATATCAGTCTGTTGATGACTTTTCTGGGTGTTGCCCTGACCTAATTTTGATGGGATTTGTTATTGTCACACATTGGGAGTGCTTGCTTCTAACTTCAGGGTCACCAGTCTTCCCTTCATCCATCATCGAATACTCTGGGCACATTAGATAGTTCCTTTGCACCCCAAAGTCTCTGTCTACTCCTTGATCCATCTGTATTCTGTTATGGCCTTCAGACTAATCTCTTTTTAAACAAAACTCAGATTCTTCACTCACAAAAACAAAAATTATATAGTTGCTTCACACCAGTAAGGATTACATAGCTGCTAGTATAAAAGCAGTTGTAATACAAAATATTCTAAGATTAAAGTAATTATTGCTACACATTGCACTTTCCAAATATGGGATTCTCTTGTCTGGCAACATCCATGGTCCAGTATGACCCCGGATGTTCCTGGATGAGAGAGCCCCTGGGCAGGAGGGCCAGAAACTGGGAGGCTGGTGCAACTCAGCAAGTCTGCTAGCAGTGGGGCCACAGCAGCCTGAGCAGAGTGTGATCAAGGCTGTCTGACACCTGGCAGTGAGGCCGAGACCACAGCAGCCCAAGTGGGGAAGCCTGGCAGGGCTGCAGCAGTCCGGGCAGCAGCAGCAGGGGTTGCAGTATGATTGTGGCTGCTTGCTACCTGGAAGCAGGGCCAGGGCTGAGGCCACAGCAGTCTGAGGGGAATGAGGAAGAGGGGGGGAAGCTAGCTGGGGCCGCAGCAACCTGGCAGAGTCAGCACGGCTGGGGCCGCATGGCAGTGGGGCTGGGGTTGCGGCAGCCCAACTGAGCAATGTACCATTCTTCAGTGGGGCTGGAGCTGCCCAGCCAGCTGGTCTGCAGATATCCCAGCAGCGCTGAAGGAGCCAGCAGTGGGGAGGGACAGAGGGTCTAGTATCAGGAGAGCTACTGTTGTCTGGAAAATTCCTTCATCTGGGACCGGTCAGGTCCCGAGGGTGCTGGACAAGAGAGGGCCAAGCTGCATTATAAATTCTTCCATAATACAAAAACCCTTCTTGCACTCTTAAAGAAGAAAACAATTCTACTGGTAAAAGGGTGAGAATAGTGAGTCACCAGGACCCATCTGGTCTATTCCTGCCTTAGCATTAATAACAAACAACAGCCTGCTTAGTGCATCTTTAGTAACAACACAAGGCCATTCCTTTCTACTAGTCAGAAAGGATGGCTGGCTAGGTACACTGAAGCTCATTACATTGTATAAAGCTATGTTTTAACCACCTGGCTAAATTAATAGCTCATTTGAACCATTATAACATGTACCATTGCCATTTTCTGTTACAAAAGCCCACTGTTAATAAAAGGGGTGTTGCAGTTTATGTCTGGGGTACATAGGCAGAGCTATTAGTACAATATACCAGAAGGCTCAGAAACTTATAAAGCCACTACCTATCTTCCGCTAAGCTGTATGCAAAACTCTCTGTCTACAAACACCACAATACTATTAAAACAATAAGTAAAATGATAGGAGATATCATGTCTACCCAGAAGCAAGCAGGCATATATTGTGCTTTTAATATAGCATATGTTCTTCTATTTTCTTTTAAAGAGCTAATGAGTCTATTAATTTTGCTTAGCATATGCAGGGCTGAACTAACCCACTCTGGTAGTGAGAGATGCAGATTACAACCCCTGCATAGAAACAGTAACAGAGATATTCATATCACCGATCTCTCTCATAGCTTTTTAAATAAATAATAGCTTTAAACTGAAATTGAGACCCCAGCGGACCTTTTAATGCTCAGTGAGCACTTTCTGGTAAAACGATGTCAGATAATGATGTGATTTTTACACTGATACAACTACTAGTATAGATAACGATATAGCAGGGTTGCTTACTTCTCTTCCTACACAGGATTTTCTGTCCCATGATAAGCACCATGTTACTAGTGTAAGTGCATCCTTTATGCAAATATTTATTAACTTTAGGAATGTGAGTAGTGATGTGAAAGTCAGTGATGTGAAAGTCAGGACCTAGTACAGCTAATCAGCTACTAGCTATTTTGGTCAGAGGCCCACTTTGAGACTGAACTGGGCAGCTGCAGGATTCTTGAGGGGCTATATAAATTGCAGTTTCCAGGTAGATTTTCTGTTACACTGACCCCATTTACAAAATAAGCCAATGCTGAATGTCTATTCATTTATATATTTATAAACTATAATTTTTAAGATACAATTTTGCAAGCTGATATTGTGTATAAGTTTGTGTGTTTATCCATAGCTATACCTATATGAATGGAAGGAAAATAATAGCAGCAATAGTTGATTATAATTATACTAGTTAACTTTTTTTTAAAAGGTAAAAATATAGGTTGTTACCTTTTTTTCAAAAACTGTGATGAAACTGGCAGCTGATGTAAATCTAATTATGTACAGCATGAAAAAAAACCTGTTGGCATTATGAAAGATTCCATTTCAAATAATATTTCCTGTGGCTTAAAGTAGCATCTTAATTTAATCAGTCTCTAATCTTCAGATTTGCTATAACTGCAGCTTTCAGAGATACTTGAAAATACTGTACGCTGCTCTTTTACTTTGGGGCATCTTTTTAGCACTTTCTTTTACTTGTACAGAGTGTTTGTCTTTATTTTGGAAGAATCAAGTGATCTTCCAAAATTAAGTGCTGTGTGCCATGCTGGACCATTGACAAATAGGTGGGGAGCTTTCTTCATTTTGGAAGGGATGCAAGTTTCACAAAATGCATAGTTGTGTGGGCTGAATGGGATGAAACAAAGGCTAAGGAATAAGAGAAGGGGAAGCAAGAGAAATGAGGATTTAAACACTGAGAAATTTAGCT
Organism: Pelodiscus sinensis; assembly: GCF_052426305.1. Lineage (NCBI taxonomy): Eukaryota > Metazoa > Chordata > Testudines > Trionychidae > Pelodiscus > Pelodiscus sinensis. The sequence continues at coordinate 95,548,990 of NC_143053.1, forward strand.
ACGCAAACAGAGGATCAACTCTTGCCTTCAGGCCTCCCTGAAGTAACATAGAACTTTTTCCACTTTGGAGAGTGAGAATTGATTATGCAAATTAGCATAATACTTTTTAATTTTATATTTCAGTCTAACAGAACTGTAGGCAATCTGCACGTGGTGAAATAATTTCTCCTTAAAGCCCAAGAGGTTGCATATAATTGCATTAAAGATAATTGAATTATCCCATGCTATCAGCATTAAATAAGAATATATTTGGCAAAGAAAAGTAACAGTGCTGCTATGTAATGTTTTGCTAGTAATTAAAGTGCTACATTTTTCCAATTAGTTGTCTTCTGAAACAGTGCAAAACCTTGCTGAAATTATACATGGCTTCCAATCCTGTTCTCATTGAAACCAGTCTGTGTTTTGTCACTGATTTAAAAGGCAGCAGGATCAGGCTACAAATTAACAGAATTAAATTAGTGGGCATATTTATGAATAATTTAAATGCATTGAGACATAGAAATACAGATGTTATTTTCAGTGTTAAGCAACATTATTGGAAGTAACATGAAGATGGGGATATACACTTAGGCTACGTCTAGACTGCTGCATCCAAACATGTTCTTCCTCTATGTTTTGTGGAAGAGCAGATGTGCTCTTTCAGAAGCCCTATCTTCCTTATTTCATGAGGAAGAAGGAAGGGCTCTTCCAAAAGAGGAGGTTTTTCTGAAATTGGGCCCAGTGTAGATGGGCCAAATTTCGGAAAAGCCTCTTCTGACAAAACTATCAGGAAAAGGTACGCAAATTGCGGAGTGCAATTTGTGTACCTTTTTCCAATAAAACATTTTAGTCTAGACATAGCCTGAGAAACTGAAGGACTTACATAGTTAAATCTAAGACTCAAATCTAATATTTTTGGGTTAGTGTGAACTAACAATTTTATTAACCTGAGAATGCTGGTGTAGACGTAATTGCATTTCACCTTGATAAATGCACAGTTATGGTAAATAATGTCTCTAAAGATAATAGAACTTTTATCAAATTCCACTCATTAGTTTTAACTAATGTGGCAGTGGGATGGGGTATTAAATCTGGATATCTGCTAAATAAGATAATTGTTCAACTCATACTCATGTTTCAAGTTAAGTGGTTTTGTATTTCCCAAGAGATCCCTTGTGTTTGTGCTTTTAATGCAGACCTCTTATGAAAGAAATTAGACATGTTCTGTTGAAACTGGCCGGCACATATTGCTTAAATGTCTGTAAATAACCTAGAAATCTGATAAAATGCAAAGCTCCAGTACAATAGCATTTAGCTCTAAATCTGTTGGACCACATGAATCTGTACAAATCCATTGAATTATTCTGGGGATGTTTAAAGAATGAAGTACAGGCAGAGAGTTTTCATTACCCTTTTCTTTTTTTAAGTAGGGATTGTGGTAATGACTGGAGTTGGGCAATGACATTCACTGTGTAGGAGTCATTATGCAACTTGTTCTAGAAGGTGATTGTGTATCAAGAAATATATAAGGAAAATAGGGAGTTAAATCATTCAGAATATTACATCACAATTGACTTAATAGAACACAGTAAACCAAATTAAGATATGAGAAATGGATCCAATGTATTGGGTAAATATAAAATAAATTCATGTTCGTGCTTTAAATAAGCATTTTTTATTTAGACATACCAGCAATTGTATGTAGTGCTGAAAAGTCTAAATTGCTTCCTTGGCATACTCTAATAGCTCACCTTTAATTACTATTTACTACACAATCGTAAGCATTCAAATGGGATGAACACAGTGGCTCCTTCTACCCATATCAAGGCTTGAATGTGATCCTAAGTATATGTTTTTATGGTATAGCTCAGCTTGAAAAATCTAATATTGTTCATGCATGGACTAGAAGGTTTTTCAGTTCACTCAGAGATGTTTCTATATTTTTGAGATCATAATGTACATTTTACAGTGCATAATAGCTACTGTTTAGTAAGTTTATTGGCTAAAAATTAAAAATAGCTGTGGAGATTCTATTCAAAGTTGGTGAGCTCAATCCCGTTTCCATTGATGTCTATTGAACTTACAGCATTAACCTCAATGAAAACAATATTGAAACCAGAAGGCTTGTCCAGTTGTTTCTCGTCTTTCATGGTAAGTTCAGCAGAAACAAAATGCCAAGGTCTCCCTTCTTTGGATATTACATTGCTATACACTTGTTTGTTTATGAACAAAAGACTAATTTGCTTCCTCTTCTTTATTTTCACAATATTTTTCACATAATTATCAAGATAGATTGATGGCTTTTGATTCTCACCTTGGCCTTATTTTGTTTTTCTTAGTGTTATTTATAAAGGATAAAATATTTTACAAAATTTGGTATGTTGAGAGAATAACAAGGTGGCTTCCTCTCAAGGGAGGCAATAATGCAACTTAGCTGCTGTGCTTCAGGAGCAGATATATGAAGAGCCAGAAGGGCAAAACAATAAAAGAATCTGAAAGGCTATTGGTTTTAAGACCCACATTTGTTATTACTAATTGAGAAGTAAGGGTAAGTTCTTTCCTTGGATTGGTAATAGGAATAGTTTAATATAATGTATCCATACTCTGCCCTCCCATGAGATGATGACTTACTTCTACAGCACGCACAAAACAGACCATTATCTGCTCTCAAAAAGCAGTGAGAGGCTCATATATTTTTTTAAATGCTGAAAATATCAAGCAGTGTAAGGACCATGTTTGAAAACATTTGTTAGAGAGAAGGAAATAAACTTCTGCAGTTTGTCTTAGGGTTGGTTTACACTTAAATGCTTTGCCAACATCGCTATGTTAGTTAGAAGTATGAAAAAATCCACTCTTAATTTAGATAGCTATGCTGGCAAAAGCCATTAAGCAGATGCTGTTATACTAGTTGGTATAGATTATGAATTTCAGGGATGCTTTATTTGTCATCTTCATAGGGGTTGGAAGTATGCTTTATTTGTCATCTTCATGGGGGTTGGAAGTGCTGGTAGTGGTGGTGGAAGGTCATCCAACAACTACCCAGAACAACTCTTGTAAGTGTAGACCAGAGGCATGGCTACACTTAAAATACTACAATGGCACAGCTGCACACTGCAACTATGCTGCTGAAGTGCTTCAGTGAAGCTATGCTGATGGGAGGGCTTCACTTGTGGCTTAGTTGCTCAATCTCCCCACAATGCAGTAGCTAGGTGAAACAGGTAACTTCTCGGGACTTGGTTGACCAAAGTGTGTTGTTGTTTTTTCACCACCCTTGGCAATGTAATAATGCTCAGCTAATTTGCTAGTGTAAACCAGTCCTAGGCAAAGAGAGTGTTCTGTGAACCCCCAGAAAAGTCCACCTTGTCCAAGAAAAATATTTAAATACAACTTGTCCTGTCTGCAACAAGGCTTTAAAAATGTTAGCTAACATTATTAAAAAACAAAACAAAACAACAACAACAACAAAAACCCTTTTATCACTCATTTGTAACCTGGAATAAAAATGTGAGGAATGACCTGACTAGTCTTTAAAAATGTGTTAACAATTTCTGATTTATTGGTGTCAATCAAGTTGATTAAAAAAACCAAATTCTCTAGTGAAGATATGTCCCTAGAATGGATGCTTCGTAAGTGAACAGGGGTGCTATAAAATCATGAGAATCTATTAAAAGTATTCTTTTCAGAACATTTATTTTTCTTTGTCATTGAGATTATCTGCAGATGGGCTAAAGCAGCCAATCTCAAACCCTGGGTTGGGGCCACAAAGTGGGTCACAAACACAGTTTAATGGTATCACTGGATTTGGCATTAGATTTACTGGAGCTAAAGATACATCCCAAGTCCCACTGCCTAGGGCTGAACTTTGAGGGCTTTAATCCTGTATGGTGGGGCTCAGTTTACAGGCCACCCACCTAGGGCTGAAGCCCTGGAGTTTTAGTTTCCTTTCCCCCCTCCTCCAGGGAATGGGGCTTGGGTTTTGCCTGTTCTCCCCTGGGGCACAGCGCTTGGAAAGGCTCAGCCTCATTCTCCATTCCTGGGGTTGTATAATAATTGTTGTTGTCAAAAGGAGGGTCACAGTGCAATGAAGTTTGAGAACCCCTGATTTAGAGGGGTTGACCTTTATTTAAACACAAACCCGACCATACAAAATATCATCAGATATAAAAAGGTCAGGTAGAGCTTTCTGTGTTTGTAGTCACAAAACTGACCAAAGCTCCATCACTTATTAATCACACTGCTGCTTATCTTATTCCTTATTTGTGCTTTGTAAACAGCTTCAGACCACGCTTGTCTTCATTCAGACAAAGGTTTATAACCAAAAGTAAAAAGATCAACAGAGAAAATCAGGGCCAATTGTACTGAAGCTGAAACCAAACTTTAAATACGCCCCCCCCCCTTGCAGTTTTTCTCCACAACACCTTTAAATTTCTCACACAAATTCATGATACTTTATTGCTTCCCTAATCCCTTCTCCTTAGAAAATATTTAAAATAATTCATGTCAATTTGCTTTGTTGGCATCATAGAGAAAACCCTTCTCTCTTCTATAATATTGGGACTTGGGATTTATCATATTATATAGATGGATTTCATAATTCCTTCAATCTTGATATATAAGATGAATTTAAGGCTGTCTCTGAGAGAAAAATGATGCCATTTGATTTAAACTAAGTATTTGCTAGTGCATGTGAAATGGATCAGGTCTATTTGTCACAACTGAGTGTGAGTCACGTTGCTCTATAACATCTTCTGTTTTTCCATTTTTAGACTTACTTCTGATTTTAAGGGTTTTGTCAATGTTGCTTTGTTTCAAAATTCTTTAAAATTTAATACAATGAAAAGCAAAAGCTTTAAGGGAGAGATTTCTACACGATGGCTAAACAAAACTAAATATTTTATTTATGGTTCTTTGGTAGGACCATAACACATTCCTAAGAGTTCTGTTGAACAGGCATGGGATTAATTATGTGACTAAATGTTTTGATGAATAGGGGACCATATCATGTTGAATTTATCTGCTTAACCAGGTGGCTGCATCCTTTGAAAATGTGCAGTTTGAAAGGTTCAGTGTAAAAAGCAAGACGGTATTATTATCATTCCAGAGGTTTTAATAGTGTTAGTACTTTTCATTGGTAGGCATAGTGAATTATGATGTGGTATTGCCCAGTTATTTGGGCAATTTCCTATTTCATATATGTAATAGAGGCCCATTCTTAAAAATCTTGTCTTAGTATAAAATAAAAATAATTAAGGGATACCTAAATACAGCAGGCAGTAAATCTGTCCATCAGCAAAGTACTTTGAGTTTTACAACTGCAACAATAAAAATTAGATTTTACATCAGTTCATACAGTCCGTCTACAGTGTGCCAGATTCAAGAGGAAATCAGCAATAAACACACTGTTCAACATACAGTAGAAGAAGTGGCTTTCTTTTTTTTATATTGTCCATTTTTCCAGGGAAGTTCCAGTAGGTGTTCATCTCCAGCAGGCCTGCAGAGAAGATGAGAAACTCTTCAAATTAATTACTGCATAACTGTGACAGGCTCAGGAGATGGTTTCTATTTCACAGTGCAGCTTTTTCATACACAAACACAAAAAAGATGGTGGTTTTCCCTCATTTCTTTCTGATCTCTGCTTCCCCAAGGTGAAATGAAAAGAAAAGCTTTCTGTGTACTGTCTAAGCTGCCACATTTGTTATCGCAAGTGGTGGCACACGATTAAATATAGATTTTTTTACAGCTATTTTTTGTGTGTTTAGAGCACAGCTCTGCACTCTGTGGAGAAAATCTAAGACCCTTTCCCAGAGCACCTTGACGTGCAGTGAGATATTGGTATTTGAATTAGAGCCTAATCAGGAGCAGCAGAGAAAGTGACGTATTTCAGCCCTGTCTTTTTTGTAGCCAATTACTCCAGGTTTCTAGTGTTCATGTCTTCCATGTACTTCCTTTAATTAGCACTTTATTAGCTAGGCTTCAGAGAATTGGTTCTGGAGAAAACTTTCCTGAAGCTGCCAAATGGTCACAAGGAGGAGATGATTAAATTTAGTCTTAAGCAATAGGCATCTGTATTTGTTCTTTGAATATCATGCTTTAAAAGATGTGTTCTCTATAATTTGTGCATGGAGGGATATCATGCTGTCAGTAACTGTATTTGAAAAGTAGTCTCACATCATTAACTGCTGCTGATATGCTATTGATTTAGATCTATTTTCATAATAAGATTCTTGACCCCTCCCCATTAAACATATGCTGATTTATATTAGTAGTAAAGGGAAATACAAAATGTAGGGGACTACTTGTTTTAGTAGATTAGACTAGGCAAAAAAGATAGATTCAGCCTCGTACAATAAATTATATTGCTTTATTTACATGTGGGTCTTGTCACCTTAATTAACATACTCTTTAACCCTTTGTATTATTAAAATTGGTTCATATTCTTTTATGATTATTGAAGATGATTTTGTTAATGCCAATGAGAATTTTGCCATTATTTTAATGACTGCAGGATTAGACCCTTTATAAATTGCAATGATTTGCCCCAGAATCTACGTGTAGGTCTCATATATTGTAATCCAACCAAATTCAAGACATCTGTAAAGCTCCCAAATTTTGTATGTTTCATAATGGTGACATCTGTAGAATCTGATGTTTGTGCAAAATTAATCATTAAGGAGAAAAAAAGTAAGACGCAGTAAAAAAAACAGCACTAGATAGCACTCTCAGAGTAAAGAAGGGTAAAGAATACTTAGCACAAAGAGGTGAAGGAGCAGCTAGTACAATTTGTAATATTATACACATCAAATGGGGTATGATAGGCAGGCCAAGGCTATTTTCCTACACTTCCACATTCAATGACAAATCAGTGGTGGGGGAAGCACATGTTACTGTCTCATCAAGGAAATTTATTTTCTCCTAGCAATCCTGGAGCTATTCTTACTGCATGTACCCATAACATAAATAGCTTGAGCAAACCAACAATTATATATTTCCAGAGCATGAACAGAAGAACTATATAGAAAAGTATAATTTCGGATGTATCAATTTCAAACAAATACATGTTTTTATTTCTAGCCCCATCACAAGGTATTCTTTTTCAATTAAACTTTTTGAGGATTTAGTTTTTATATAAAGTTCAGAATGAAAAAAAAACTTTTTTCACTTCCACTATATGTATTCTAATGGGCCCCAAAGTGATTTAAAAGCAAATGCTGTAACACCAGGATATAAACACCAGTTAAAACATTAGCTTCTGAGGTGGAATATAGCAGCTGTTCAGCAGCAAACAGCAACACTAGACAGTTCTGTAAGACAAGGATTGAAGAATACCGTATCAAATGATGGGGAAATTTACAACACACAGGATGTAATTTAACACCTTGGAGTTTGGCCAGATAAAAAGCTACTTGGCATATAGAAAAGCAGATAGGTAACAGATGCTCAGATTCTATGGTGATAAGATCTGCGTAAACAACTAAATAGAGAAGAATATAGTAGAATATCAAGAAATATTGGTACAGGCAACAAAATATCCTGACCTAATCATTCTTCTAACTTTATACCAATAAATATGTTTAAGGTATGTTTATGTCATAGGGAAACTTCTTGAAAAGAATGGATTATTTCATATATAGTTTAACTTGCTCCCATTATTTAAGAAATTCTAGACAAATTACAGTTGCTAGCAGATATATTTTCATATTTATGAGTAGAAGAGAGAAAAAAGTCATTAATGGTCAATACATACTATTACAAGTTAGAAAACACTTCCTGCAGAATAATTACAGATAAGGCAAAAGAGGAAACCTGACTCTAATCTCTCTCACTTTTTGGGTGATTCTGGATCTGACTCTTTGTCCCATTAGATATGACTACAAACTGAGTCTAAATTCAGAAGCGACATGTTTCTCAAGTCCAATTAAATAGTTCTCATCAGACTTCAGTGCCATATGGAGATCACATATGAACCAATAATTTTGCCATTCTTCCACTGTTTTAAATCAAAATCTCACGAGAACAATGAACCACAGTTGCTCCATGGGCTCACTTCATACTCATGCCCTGATAATACCTTAACCTTTGTTCAAATTCATAACATTACCTCCATGGCTTATAAATAATAATCTTGGGCTCTGTTTAACATTTCTCAGCCAATGAGCTCAGAGTACTTAATAAACATTGGCAAGATTCAAAACACTCCACTAAGAAAGGTATTTCTTCTTACACCCACTTTATTCAGGGGTGCAAAGCACTATATTTACCAAATTTTATTCTGCTCCATTTGTGATGACATAATGAAAATTACTTAATGAACCCTCCTACATATGGAGATGGGATAGTGGGGCTGTCGGGGGGCTCGCCCCTGTCTTGGGGTTGCCACCCCCATCTGGGGCCTAACTCGGCCCGTCTGGGCCTGGCCCTCAAAGTACACTGCCCCTCTCGTAGGGGAAATACGGCCCACCGGCCTAGTCCTCAGTTTGCAGGCCCGGAGGCCTAGTCCACCGTTTGCAGGCCCAGCGGCCTAGTCCACCGTTTGCAGTTTGTTACCCTGCTCCCACGTGCCAGGGTCTCAGGCAGCAGGGGTAGGGGGGTCCGGGCCCTCCCTCTCCACCGGACCCCGACCCAGGGCCCTAGTAGTGGCGGGCGGTTCCCACCACTGGCTCGGCAGGGGCTCCTCCCCGCAACGCCCCGAGCCCTCAGGGGCTTCTACAGCTCCCTGCCCTGGGTCGCTTCCTACCCCCTGCTCGCAGCCTGCCGCGGTCCCACCTGTCGGCGTCGGTCGACGGGCTGTAGTGGTCCTCCCCCTGGCAGCTGCCGAGTTGGCGGAGTCCGGTCCAGCACTCGGGTGGTCGGTCGGCGGCTCCGGCGTTGGGGCCGAGCCCGGCAGAGGCCCGGCAGCAGCACGCTCAGCTCCCCCGGCAACTCCCTCTCTGTCCAGTGGCCGCTAGCTCCTGCTCGGGTCGTAGTCTGCCTTTTCTGAGCAGGCCAGCAGCCTTTTATACCTTGGCTCCCTTTGGAGCATGCCCAGTAGGGCTGTGTGGGTGGGGCCCTCTCCGCCCCCGGCCCCAGGTGGTTTCCCTGGGCTTGAGTGCGGGGCGGGGCCGCCCCGTCACACTGGGCTTGAGTGCGGGGCGGGGCCGCCCCGTCACAGGGGCATATTGCTGAACAAAACTTCTCAGCTGTCACTGGGATAGTTGTCTGAGGGTTCTGGGGGAAGAAGGAATCCTAATGGCAAATAGTGGTGTAGCTGGGAAACTGCAGAGGAAGAGGAAGGGTTGCTTGAATCTTGAGGAAGTCAGTGGTCACATGGGTTGCTAAGGGTTCCTGAAGGATGATGTGTGGGGCAGGGGATTATGGTGCTGGAAAGCCTGCCACAGCTGGATGCAGTGGGGAAAGGTAGCCTGGGTTTAATATTGGGCCCTCACTTGGTGCTGCCATACACCTTCTTTACCTCACTTGGATCCCTGACTGAACATCAGGAATGGGGAAGGGGAAGCACATGTAACAAAATATCTCAATAAAAGCTTTAATTAAATGCTGTGATTTAAAAGAAAAAGGGGGAAAGGTCTGTTTTCTGACATGTGAAATTAAAAGAACTTCATTGTTTCTTCCATTTTTTGAACCATCCTTTCTCCTTTTGAATAAACAGGTTTTGGCCCAAGAGCAACAGTTTCTCTGTTTATTTATACATGGAGCAGGGCTGAGGATTTCAAAAGAATTGTAGAAATGATGGCTGCAAGGAACTTTCAGTTATGCCATTTAATTTTAGCAGCACTTTTCCCAAAAAGATATTTACAAAGTCACAGTGCAATAGCATAGCTGAATGTTCGCCTGAAGCCACACTCCATTCCATAAAGCACGAGAGCTTTTCAAAACAACCCTATCTAAAAATAATAGATTTGATCAATGAATATTTGTAATATGCAAAAAAAAAAAAAAAAACCTCAGTGTTTTTATGGGTTTGTTGTAGTCATTGAATAATAAGTCAGTAAAGTAATGAATACTAATACAAAGGTTTTATTTTGCTAAGATCCCAGAGCTTAACAAAAATCTATGGAGATTGATCCTAACCTTTTAAGATATTCGGGTATGTCTACTCAGCAAAGTTATTTCGAAATAACAGCCGTTATTTTCAAAGTAACTTTACTAGCATCTACACAGCCAAACCGCTATTTCAAAATTAATTTGAAATAGCGGAGCACTTATTTTGAATTGGGTAAACATCATTCTAAGAGGAATAATGCCAAATTAGATATAGCTATTTCAAAATAAGTGCTGTGTAGACACTTATATCAAAATAGGGGGCCTCCAGTTTTCTCAGGGTGCCCTGGTGGCCACTCCAGCCTCAACCAAGAACATTCCTCTCCCTCCCTCCCCTCCCTAGAGCCCATAAAGGGGTTGACTCTGGCCACAGTGCCTGTGCCAGCTCCAAGCCTGCCAGTCACTGCCCCTGACCCAGTGACATGAGCCAGCAAGCCGCTTGCAGCCAGCCCTCCATTGCTCCCCAGGAGCAGTCTGCCAGCTCTCAGGAGCCTGCCAGGGCCCGGAGAAGGTGGGCACCTTCCTGGTCCAGGGTGGATATCATGGACCATATTCAAATGTGTGGGGGTTACCCCCAACATCCATGATCTCTGCACTAGATGGAGGAAAATGGTTGCCTATGGCAGGATAGCTGCCCGCCTGGCCACCAAAGGCCACTTGCAAACCCAGGAGCAGGTTCTCATGAAAATCAAGTTGGCCCGGTGAGACCCCCAACCCTGAGCCCTGAGCTTCCCCTCCTCTTTCTTCTCCTTGCTTCCCCCTTCCAGCTCCCTCCTCCCAGATTTCCCCCTCTCTTCTCCCACCCTTTTTTCTCCCCTCTTCTGCCTCCTTTCCCCAGTCTCAACAGAGTTTCATTCCCCCTCCCCAGTTTTGTTAAATAAAGAGAGTTTGTGTTCATGAAAATACATGTATTTTATTTGACATGAGGAAGGGGGCTTACGGAGGGGTCAGTGGAAGGACATGAGGGAGGAACGAGGCACAAGTCCCCAGTTGGTCAGACCAAGGAGGCTCTTAGTGTTCCTCAGGGTGGAAGCTCTCCTGCAGGGCCTCTTGGATACTGACAGCCTCCTAATGGACCTCCTGGTTGGCAGCCTGCAACAATTGCAGCCAGGCTCACAGCAACTCATCCACGAGAAGCACCAGAGTGCCCGGGGCAGCTCTGGCTCCATACTGCAGAGTGCTGTGATGTCCCGACTGAGGGCAACCAGAGCACGCAGACACAAAATGCTTTGCTGTCCTTCATCAAGGTAGGCAAGCAAGCAGGGAAAGCTGAGAACTGGCTGTCTGGAGGGGGGGGGGTCTCTTTAAGCACAGACCTCAGATAGCCTCAGGCAGCAGCCACACAAAGTAACTCCTGACCTGATGCCCTGTTGGACCTTGTTCTGGCCGGCCTTAAATGCGATTCAGCATCTACTCAGTGTGGACGCACTATTTCAAAATAGCAAAACTCTATTTCAAAATGCATTTTGTGTGTAGACATGTTATTTCGAAATAACTTATTTTGAATTAACTATGTCAAAAGAAGATATTTTGAAATAATGCTGTAGTGTAGACATACCCTTCCTTCCCCCTGCCTTCCTCAGAGCCCACCTCACAATCACCCTTTTTTCCTTTAATAACATCTTCCATTTATGTTGTAATGGACAGAGGGAATGCTGACCAGCTCCCGGTGACTAAGATGGTATTCTCAGGTATCTAGCAAAGGTGTTGACAGGGAGTCAGAGAATCAATGGGCATACAGTGTTGAATTGAATTGTATAAGATTCCTTGCCTGCTTTCTTTGTGGGGGACAGTTAAACCAGGAGTTGAGAGATACAGAATGATTTAAACCCAGGCAGGACTACCATGCCAAGGAATTCGGAACATGGAAGTGAACTGAACAAAAAAAAAAAAAAAAAAGGAAGTAAGTAAGTAAAAGGAAAAGTGAATCTAGTTGCATTGAAAGTATTTTTTCATTATTTTGTGATTTGGTTTGAACTGCTCTGTGTGAATCTATGGGTGTGTCTACAGAGCACCCTAAACTTGAAATAAGATATGCAAGTTGCAATACACAAATTGCAAATCTTATTTCGAATCTATTTTGAAATTTGGTGCATCCACACAGTGCCAAACTTTGAAATAATGTGCTATTTCGAGACATCCCTTAACCCTTGTGGAACGAGGGTTACCGGGATACTGAAATAGTGCACCCATTATTTTGAAAAATATTTTGAAATAATGGGCAGCTTGGGTAGATGTGGGTTAGCTATTTGGGGATACCTCCGGTATTCTGAAATTCCCATGCAGTGTAGACATACCCTATGCCTCCTCTCCCCATTTACCATCTAGCATTGTGCCTAGAGACTTTTCTCTGTATTTTAATTTGTTTTTCTTAGTTGCTCTGCAACATCTAGCAACCAAATATGCTTTATCAAGTTTATCTTTTGTTTTGTAATAAAAATCACCTTTTTTTAAGGGGATGATTTGATTCTTGTGTCCTGGAAGGTATAGGAGGTCTGTGTGTCTGAATCCCTCAGACTGAGAGGTCAGCAGCTTGTTTTTCTCATTTCTTTTTCTAGCTCCTTAAGGGCAAAAGAGCTTGTGGTATCCCTGGGGGTGGGTTCAAGTGTTCTCACCTTATCTTTGGTGCTATTCTTTTGGAAGTCTCAAGTCTTGAAGTCACTGCTGGGCTTCTCTGCAGAGCTGACATCCAAGCTCATATACTATTGTTCCCTGAGTCAAGGACACAAAAAATAAATTTAAAGAACACAGTGAAGCCAGCAGGAGTAAGAAACAGAGAATCAAAAGCATCTCAAGGTGAGTCACATTAGGGAGTCCAAAAAAATCCACATCCTCACCTTCAAGTAACACTATTACATACCTGAAAATTGGAGTCAGGGTGGGGATGGGGAAAGGATGAAAGAGATCGAAAACAAGTGAATCTGATAATGGCAGTGAAGTGGTACTAGCTAAATTGAGAATCGTATGTGGCAGAGACCCAGACATAAGTAAATGCTGAGAGACACAATTGGAGGGGCAGAGGCTAAAAATGTTCATCAAATATATGCAGTGTAAACAATGTTGACAGGAAGGAGAAAAGAAAAATTGTAGGCAGGTGTGCACAAATATGATTGTCAAAATATCTAGAAAGAAAGAAGAAACTCCTCCCAGTTCATATGATACTAGCAAATTTACCCGGCATTGCTCAGGTCCTTAACTGTAGTAATGTTTGGGGTTTGTTTTTTGTAAATTAAAAGGAAATTGTACATGTTTTATTTACATGATTGTATAGGACCAGGGGATGGGAGACTGGAGCACAGATCTGTTGTATAAAGCCTCCGCCCAATGCAGTATAATGTAAATGTAAGTTTCAGTATAATGTGAATGTCGGTTTTGTAAATTTTTGAGCTCTGTAACCTTCCTTTTTTATGAGAAAGAGAGCCGAAGGGTTCTTGTGATTCTGCACAATCACACTATTGCTCATAGAAGTAATTAGAATTTAGGTTGTGTTATGAAGGAAATATGATGAATGATTAAAAGTTTGTACTAGCAGACGCTTTACATTAGAAGTAGACTGATACTTTTTCTATGGGCAATTGTATCCCTTTATCCACATGTGAAATAATTGTGTAGTTCCTGGAGAGGGAGAGTGAATGAGTTTGAAATGTGATTGTTTAGAGACATAACAACTCATAGGACCAGCAGTTTCAGAGTCCAAAGGATGGAAGAAGGGGCTGGAAGACTTTGAGGCATCAAGGTACCATAAACCGAGGCCGAAAACAAAGCAGAACACTGCAGGACATTTTGGATGGCCTTGGAGTATTAAGAGCAAGCACCCTTTTACAAACAAGGCAGCCTTGAAATAATACTGTGAAGGAACCACCAACATACTGATATCATAGTAAAGACTAACTCCAAGATAAGCAGATGTTAAACAGAATGGATGGCGATTGATTAAGGACTGATGCAGAAAAATGTATAGACCTGAATAGGGAAAAGCCCTATAAAAGATGGGATGTCTTGAATGAATCTCTGGGTCTCGACTTGTCAAGATCAGAGCTTTGGTCCAGACTGAGAGAAGCCCTCGTTCCTCCCTGTGACGGGCTCACTGAAGCCCGCACTGAGGCTGGTGCACCTCCAGCCATGGTCCCGGTGGGGGGTGCCAAACAGCATGGGTAGGAGGAAGGCGCGGCAGCAGCTGAAGCCAGACCGCCTGCATGCAGCCCCGGCATGAGGGGGTGGGGCACGGTCCGGAGGGTGGGATGCAGGCAAACGCCGGGATGTCAGTGGAGTGGGGCACTGTGATGCTGCGGACAACGGTGGCCACATTCAAAGAGCCCTGACCACTGCCAAGGGGGGCAGTGACTACAGGGTGAGGAGACTCTGTGGAGAGTAGGGAGCAGCCCCCCTCTCGGAGACAGAGGGAACTGCCACAGGCCACCTAAGCACTGCCCCTCAGTGGAAGAACTTGGATGGCAGACAGAGGCGATAGGTCCCCCATGCAGAACACAGGGGGACGAGGACAAAGGGGGGGACAGGAAGCAACCCAGGGCAGGGCGGTATTGGCGCCCATGGGCTGACGACTTTTGGGGAAACTCCCTGTCAGCCGAGTAAGGGCAAACTGGCCCTTGCTTTTTAGGGCCCTTGGCTAGGACCCGGTGGAGAGGGAGGGCCTGGGTCCCTATCCCCCACCCCAGAAGCAGCGAACAGGCCAAGCCCCGAACCAACTCACATTACCTGGCAGAGCAGAGAAACCTTAGCAATACGGTGAAACCATTGACTCACGGAATCCTGGGTGGGACACTGAGACAGGGAGAGGACGTGGAGCCTGCCTGGACCTAGGGGGGGCCCTGGTTGGACAAAACTGCCACACTCCCCCTCACATTTAATTTGTCTGGCCAGTGAGTTAATGTGAACAAAATAGACTGGTAACTTTAAGCAAAAGCAAGACGAGGTTTGTAAATGAGTGTATGTGTGTGACTAGGTTCAATCCCTTTTCCATTCCATTTAACAGTGGCATTTAATAAAAGCAATATATGTGTAATCCTGGGTTTGTCTTTAGTGAAAACAAGATAACAAGATCAGGGGACTGGGTGTGTGTGGAGCTCATGGATGGGGTTGAGGGTGCAAGAGTGTGGAAAGAGAATGGAAGGTTCAGGACTAAGGGCAGGGGGGCCAATGTTCCCTTTAACATTTTCTATCCTTGGGTGGGTTAAATTTTCTTGTGTGCACCACCAATATTGAGGTAGTGTGTTAATGTACACCCCCAATACAAACAAAACACACATTATACCACACACACGCACCCCTTCCCCTTTCCAGCCCAAGAGGATTGAAGAAACTGCTCTTGAGAGTTTCTGCCTCTACCCCACTCTCCCTCTCTCTCTCTCCCCTCCTGCCTATGGGACTTTCCCCTAAGCAATTTAATTACTCCCTTCCTCCTCCAAGCCAGTCATTCCCTGCTTATCTCAGCTGATGGTCTTCCCTTTCAAGCATGCGGAATGCTGTTTACGGAGGCCCTGTCCCGCCAATCACCTGAACTCCCTGCCTGCACAGGGAGCTGTGAACCCCTGTGCAGGGCTCAGAACATAGCTGGTCATACACTCATCCATGCAACTTAGAGGGAACTTTGTAGGGGGTCCAGGGCTGGAGGCTGGGAGATTGGTGGAGAGCTTGCCATGCCCCCACCCCTGGGTGATGAGGGTGGTGTTGCTCTGTTGGCAGCTCATCCCCAGAAGGTTGTGGCGATGCTCTCTGGCTAGTGGCCCTTCCTGTGATACCTCTCCCCTGTGGGTGCACTGCCCCCAGTGGCCACTCTCATAGCATGTCTCTCAGAACAGCAGCTCTTCCCTTTGCATGTTGTGGAAAACTGTCCTTTTCCTGAGCTTCTGATTCTCCTGGCACAACCAACCCCGACCTTGCTTTAAGTTAGGAGAAGAGGAATCTGCATAACAAATATGGTGCCTCTAGCTCTTACTGTTTAGGAGGAGTTCCTCAACAAATGGACCCACAGATAGAGACGCTGTAAAATATATAGAGATTTTATCCTCTGATAAAATGGACAATGCAATCTGTATGATAAGGGTGTATGGATGTTTTTTGCTTGAATCCCTTTGAAAAACAGCTGAGAGCTTATCCCTTCCCTTTCCCTTCCTTTCCCTATCCCTTCCCTTTCCCAGTTCCCTGGTCTTTCTCACGTGAATAAAGAATAGCAATTCCTGAAGTCCAGAGAGGCAAACAGTTCAACGTTTATTGGAGTTATCTTCCAGCAAGCATGAATCCCATTTCCTTTTTTCCTTTTCCCCTCTGTTCACAACTTACTTACTGTTTGCCCCGCAATATATGCACCGGCTATACCTTAACCAATCATTTATTGAAATTTAACTAACCAGTCATAACATATAGTAACATGATTATCTCACCAGACAAAAACAATTAAAGAGTCAGACAGAAATTATACAGATAAACTATATAAAAGTGAGGAACATAAGGACAAAACAATAGAGAAATGAGGATATCACAACCCCAACTATTGCTAAATAGGTTGTTGCCAGACAGAAACTATCAACCCAACTTTTCTTTAAATCATCTAGGCTCTTCCCTTTATCCGGAGGTTATAGATTGGATCTCATTTCTAAGAGCCCAGAATTACCTCATTTCAATATGGTTGATTTGATATGGGTGAGGACATGACTGCATTTTCCCCAGTTTATGACTGCACAAATTCTTATAGGCCACCCTAACCCTTCTATGAAGGGGGTGGATGTTAAGGACCCAGCAATGGATTTGCTGGAGGAACCTGGATGGGAAAAGAAGGGGAGCTGGTGGGAGCCCCTACCCAGGTATTGGAAGATCCCAGCAATAAATTTGCTCATGGAACTTGGATGAAAAAAGAGGGGGAGCTGGTAAAAAAAATACGGAATAAACATGGGGTTACCTGCACACTACACTGTTATCTAGTGGAGAGTCCCAGACATCTAATAAGAAAGTCACATCCTGATTAACCCCAATTCAAATGTCTCTTGTCCTTCATTTGGTATAGCCAGACAATATTGATATTTGTAAACTGCCACCAAAAATGAGAATCCCAGGACTACTTTTTCAGTTGCTTATGTCTAAATTGCAGTTGCCAAGCATTGAGTAGTGATGATGCAATTTACTCAATGGGAAATAAAAAACTAAACACACTATTCTCCATTATACACACATGGCTGTATGTTTTGTGGAAACTCAGTTGAGTTTAAGCTAGCCACCTTTACAAAATGGTCAGTAAATTCCTTTCTATCTAGCTTTTCCTAGGGCAGTAATCATTGACAAATATTTTGCACAAATGCTACCAATTACATTTACAATGAAATCTGAGAAATGAGGTAATTTAAGAAATATTTTGCACAAGAATTTTTGAGACAAAGTCCAGAAATTGTAGTTAAGTCAAGTTAGCTATGTATGAAGGTGCTGCAGCTGGCTCCACTGAACCTGACACTTTTCTGGTTCACCATGCCACACATCTTTTGATTTTGCTAAGGTTTTTTTCCCTGATGAAATTGGCAAAATAACTATAGGGAAAGGTTATTCATTTTTAGCCCTTTTAGCAAAGTGGAAAAATGCAAATTTTGCTGACTTCCTGCATACCATTCATAATTTTTAATGATTTTTCTGATACTTGTTAAGCTACATAACCAAAAGGTGGCAGCAGTCCATCCACTATGTGTTTTCCTGGCATATTTTTGACATTTTTAAAATAAAATATCCAAAACACTTTTCCCATTTAGCAAAGAGGGTATTTATTTATTCAGACAGGTACATTAATATTGTGTGTGGTTTTTGATTGTCCCTCAGAATGATTCAAATCCATACAGAGAAATTGCTGGTCTGGTTTTGTAGTTCTTAAACTGAGGCAATATACAGTTTGTACCTGATAATCATGTATGGCTTTTTTAAGTACCAAATTCTATACCTGAGATGATGATACATGTATATAAAAACACATTCTTTCTTACACCATGTGTTCATCTTGTCTATTTAGATTGTTAGCACTTCAAGGAAGAGCCTTTTGTCAAGTTGTAGTGTAGTTCTTGTCTGGAGTCTGACTGAGCAGTAATAATAACTGTTTCCTGATCACTGATGACTCTACAAATGTAATATTTTAAAAACACTACATTTAAAAGCATTTTAATTATATCCAAGAGGTGATTACGTCAATTTTGTTCCTCTCTATTTTTGAGGTGAAGTTACTGTAGTCGGAGGATCTGCTTTGATGGCCTTCTGAGGCAAAATTGCCATTTGGACCCATAATTTGGAACTGAAAGGGAACTAGCTGCCATTCTGGCAAATATCACTGTTTAAACTGGAGACTAAGGAAAGAGAGAAAATATTTTAAAATATCTTGATACAAATGGCTAAAAATAAATTTGAGTAACATGGAAAAGGACAAGCGGCAAACTAATTAAGATAATTGCAAATGGCAGGGGTGGAGGAGTAAAAGGCAAGCAAAGTTGTACCCAGAGATACAATACCTAAATTAGCCTTTAAACTGAAATTAATTATAATTGGGGAGGGAGGTATTTTGGTATGGGATTGTTTGCTACAGGATTTGCTGAACAGTAGGACACCTGCAATCAACAACACACAAAAAGAGTAACAATTGTCCAGAAAAATATAAATATAGGAATAATGTCTTTGTAGAAACACTGCGGGGGAAGGAGGGGGGGAGTCCCGATGATGGTAGTAGCTGTTATGAAAAGGTGTTTGTGTGTGCAGCTATAATGCAGTGACAGCAGCATTTGGGACAGGAGAAAATTTAGGCCCAAGGGATGCAGAACATGATGGCACTGGCTGAGCCAGAGTCTGAATTAATGACACTTTCTTGATGGTGCTTAACCATAATGCTGTACTAGATAACAAGGCTTAATAGTAATATGGTTGGTCTCCACAGGTGTGTCTAGACTACATGGCTCCATTGATGGAATCATGTAAAGTAGTTTATTCGACATAGTCAATGATGCGGGATTTAAATAATCCCCACTTCATTAAAATAAAAATGGCTGCCACGCTGTGCCAAAATCAGCTGATCCGGCACAGTGCGGCAGTGTAGACATGGTACGGTCAACAAGGGAAGCCTTTGTGGACTGCTCCTGTATGCCTCGTGAAACGAGGTTTACCGGAGCGGACAACAAAGGCTTCCCTTGTCGACTGCACCGCATCTAGACTGCCGCACTGTGCCGGATCAGCGGATTGTCGGCACAGCTCAGTGGCCATTTCTATTTTAATAAAGCGGGGATTGTTTAAATCCCCGCTTCATTGGCTATGTCGAGTAAACTACTTTACATGACTCCGTCGACGGAGCCATGTAGTCTAGACATACCCCACCAACTGATAGAATTGAGAATAATACCATGCTAATTTGAGAAACTGAATACCAGTGACAGATAGGAGACTGAAATTAAAAAAAAATCTGCTTTTTCTCTATATCATAATTTCTACCAAAATACAGCCTCTCTTCTGCAGAGAACTAGTGAAACATCAGCTGCTTCTCTTGTCCTGATTACACAGGAGGGTAAACTCAGTGAGTTCAGGGACATGGGTGACCTGCCTCATGTAACCTTTCTCATTCAATGGTTCAGAGTCTTAAGTGCACCAGCAAGTGGCAGCTTCACAATATACCTGAAAAAAAAAAAGATCAAGTGTAGATACAAGGTGGGATTTTCAAAACATCTAAGTGACCTAGGAACAGAAATCCCATCAACTTTCATTGCGTACCTAAACCTTTTAGGAGTAGAGTGAAAATTGATGGGACTTCTGTTCCTAGGTCACTTTAGATGTTTTGAAAATTCCACTCACAGAGCAGTAGTATTAAAAGTCACAAAGATAGCTCACATTTTTCAAACATGGAGCAACAATTATCTATGTGATTAAAAGAATTCTACAAAAATCATATGGGCTGTGTCTACACTGGCACCCTTTTCCGTAAAAGGGATGCTAATGAGACACTTCGGAATTGCAAATTCCATGGGGGATTTAAATATCCCCCGCGGCATTTGCATTAACATGGCTGCCGCTTTTTTCCGGCTCGGGGTTTTGCCGGAGAAAAGCGCCAGACTAGACGGGATCTTGCGGAAAATAAGCCCTTTTCCAGAAGATCCCTTATTCCTACGTGAAAGTAATTCCGAAGTGTCTCATTACCATCCCTTTTACGGAAAAGGGTGCCAGTGTAGACACAGCCATGGGGTTCTGCACAAAGTCTATCAGACAAACAATATTCATGTGATACTTATTAATAAACCTATACAAATATCCTGATGTGTTTTCTGTAGCATATTTATGATCGTGTTGTGTCTGGGCCAAGATTCTGACTTGACATTCTAAATAACCCTTTGGGAAAATATGACATCTTGCAGTAATATAGGCTGTGCATGTGAAAAACCAGCACCAATATGCGCCTGCTTTTCTGAATTTTTGAAAATGGAAATAGCAGACTGCTGCCTTGGTTTTCCTCTTCTCTTATATTCGCAAAAGGGTGGTGTTTACAATACCAGCTGGAGAAAACAATACAAGCTGTACACAGAGAAAAAAGTATAAAATCAAGTAAAATAAAATGACTTATAAAACTACTTATATAATAGCTCATTATTGAAAGAAGGAATATAAAAATACAGAACTGTAGCTGCTCTTCCACTAACTATAGGGTGAGTGAGAGAGGTTCTCTGAAGGGCTTCATTCAACAACCCCCTTCATGCTCTGAAAGGTTCTACATGGTGGGTTGCTGATTCTCTCTGGTAAAGACATGCACTGAAACATTTTTTTGTTGTTGCAAACCTGGGAAATGTCATGGGTCATAAAAAAGCTATCAGGAAAATATAGGTAGGTTAAAGTTTGGGTGCACCTTTAATTTTGGTTAGCTTTATGATGTCTCGTTAAGTAGTATAAGGAGAAAACTGTCAGATAGAGATCACATCGTTTGGCTCACAGAGTTTTTCTTGAAGACATGTAGGAGCAATTCAGATGTGTCTCTGAAAACATAGCCTGAAGAGTCAAACTCAGAGCAACAAAATTTTGAAAATCCATCCTCTCATATATGCAGTGGAAATATCTGAAAAGAGCCTGAGAGGTTATGAACATCTTATTTCTTGACTCCCTAGAATTGTGTTGGTAGAAACGATGATATCACAATTCTTCTAATATTAGTTTATCTTGTCAGAGTATACTTTTCTTTCCACAAGCCAGCTTTTCTGCCAGCTTTTCTTATAGCTGCCCTTGTGGGTCTTACTTATGGATAAATGTCAGAACTGTATTTCCTCTGAATGACCAGTATGTATATTCCCTTTAAAAATGAATGACAATTTTTTATAAATCTAATTTATTTTGATAGGTCCATTTTTTGAAAACTTACATTTATGCTCAAGTAAAGAGCTGGCCTTAATTTCTGATACTATTAATCATCCCCATCATATCATTTATTCAGTTCACAAAATCCTCAAGTTAAAACAATAAGAATAATTTATGTTCATACTGTACGTAACGAAAACAACCCTCTTGTTTTTTGGTCTGTACTCCCTGTGTTTTCTGGCCTATACTCACTCTTCTTCATCCACATTCTACTATTTGCTTTACAGAACTAAACTATGCTTCACAGCATTTTTTTTAAAAAAATAAACCAACAAATCTGTAGAATTAGAGCTCTGAGCTCCCAGTGGTACAATAAAATCTACCTTCATTCAAAATAAAACAAAATGTTTTCTGCATTTAACAATAGTGATCCAATGCAAAAAGCATTGGAGTGACTCCTCAACATTCCTTATTCCTGTGACTTCAGTAGAAATTGCAAGGTGATCAGCACCTTTGAAAACCAAGCTGCTTATTAGGTACTTAAATAAAGACTTAGGAATCTCATGTGAGGTTAACAATTCATAGCATAGGACTAGGAAGGTAGGTAAGACAGGATAACTTGATTTTACAAGCATGAGGTACAAAATATTAAATATCTTCTGAACCATGGGGATCACATACATCCTAGCAGATTAATCCAAGCCTCTCTCTTTTTTGAGGTTTATAAACTGAGTGTCATTCAGCATGCTCTGTGCAGGACCTTTTAGCTGGAACTTGAAAAACTGAGGTGGTCTTCACTCTGCATTTGTGTTAAAAATTTCAAGACATTTTTCATAAGAATAAGCATTTGCTGTTGGCCTTAGTCAACATTATACTGAATCAGAAGTGACACATCTTTCTTTTTAACTCTGCATAGAAGTGACTGATTGTATAAATTATCTAGAGAAATATTATTCAAAAGATTTGTCCCTATCTGAGATGAATAGTGCAAAGTAAAGCCATTGGATACAAGCTTGTCATTGTAAAGATAGAAAGGAGAACATACAGAAAAGCCTAAACAGAAGTGAAAAACTTAACCAAGTGGCTTTTATCTTCATTTTATTTTATTTCAATATTAAAACTACCATGGACCAGATAAGTGTACTGCAGTCCCATGAAGCACTTAGACTGATATTAATTGCAAATAAAGTTCATACCCCGACTCACTACAAACGGAATGTTTAGGCTTTGCAATCCACTGATCAAAATGAAAGCTTTGCCTATGCTTTTTGAGTTTTTTAGACACTTCATAGAATAATGTCCCTTAAACAGGAAAACCTGTTCAAAAACACCTGGAGAGTGTTTATTTCCCTTGGTCTTTTCTAATCTTCCTCTTCAATTAAGAACCTGAAAATACTGGGAGTAAGTGCAGTTGAACAAGAAATTTTTAAAAAAAGAGAGAGAGATTATATAAAAAATAACGGGGTTGATAGTGTGGTTGCTCCACTTGTTATTTTGAAATAAGGGGTATTATTTCTAAGTAACTCTCTAGAAGTTACTGTAATACAATGGTTGTACTGGCCTTTGTGAATTCTGTCCCTCTTAACAGAAATGATAGTGGTGGTTGAGTGTGGTGAATCCAGTTAGCACTAGATGTTCTGACCTATGTAGTATTGTGCAGTATGTTTCACCACCATTTACAGACTTCAAACTAAACCTGCTCCAGGAAAAAATTACATTAAGGCTTTGATCCTGAAACACTTATGGATGAAAAATAATTGTTAATTGGTTTTGCACAATTAATTAAATAGCTTGTTCACCAAATCTACAATATAATTGAGAAAGTTTGTCTGTCTGGGTGTCTGTTTGTTCAAGAACTCCTAAACGGTAACAACTAGGTTCACCAAATTTGGTATGCAGCTTCCTCTTATCAAAACTTAAAGCAAGGTAAGGGTTTGGTTGTGCCAGAAAAATGGGATTTGCCTGGAATGGGATGGCTTCCCATAAAACCATACAGAAAAGAGACAGAATCACCAGGCAGTTGAAAAGGGTGGACTGGGGGCTCCTCCTCCTCCTCTCTGCCCAAGATTGTCCCAGCCCTTATCCCCACAGGCTCCTTTTATACTATTTATATAAAAGTCCTAGCACTGATGAATGAACAATTTGTTCAGGAGCTATAAAAATGTGTATCATTGCTTTGTATCTGGAGTCTCCTCAAATGAAAGTTAACATTCATTAGGTTTCCACTCCTGCAAACTTATACATGTCCTTAACTTTCCTCCTGCAATTAATGTTAAAGACTTTTGTGTAGCTGTTTGAAAGATTAGACCTTCGAATTGTAGCTTCCCTACTACAGACTGGACATGGTGTTTTGCTGAGTTAGAAGAAATGATTGTCAGAGGGAATTATGGGGAACTTTATAATGCTTTAATATATTTCTTTAAGTATCTCTCAGGAAAGGAATTATAACCCAGTAAGTGACTGATACTTATAGGCTACGTCTACACTGGCCCCTTTTCCGGAAGGGGCATGTAAATTTCATGAGTCGTCGTAGGGAAATCCGCGGGGGATTTAAATATCCCCCGCGGCATTTAAATAAAAATGTCCGCCGCTTTTTTCTGGCTTTTAAAAAAGCCGGAAAAGAGCGTCTAGATTGGCCCCGATCCTCCGGAAAAAGCGCCCTTTTCCGGAGGCTCTTATTCCTACTTTGAAGTACTACTCAGGGGTGCCCCACTTGCAAAGCAGTCCTGGCTTGGATTGCCCAGAGTACCCACACTGGGCACATCACAGCACTCGGCCATCAGACCAGCTGCACTTGCTGCAGGCTACCATCTGGGGAGAGGGAGCAATTGGGTGGCTGCAGGAGAGCTTCCACCCCCAGAAGCCTGCAGAGCCAGCCCAGTCCTCCCCATCGGGGGCACGTACCCCATTCCTCCCTCACCTCCTTCCACTTACCCTTCCCTAGCCCCTCTTCTTGATGTACAAACTAAAGGACAATTGTGTTCAAAAAATGGAATCTGTCTTTATCGAACAAAACTGGGGGAGACTGGGAAAAGGAGGTGGGAGAGGGGAAGAGAGAGGCTGGGAGAGGGGAGGGCAACTACAATGATCAGGGGTTGGGAACAGGTCCCATATGAAGAGAGGCTAAAGAGACTGGGACTTTTCAGCTTAGAAAAGAGGAGACGGAGGGGGGACAGGATAGAGATCTCTAAAAGCAGGAGTTGGGTGGAGAGGGTGCATACAGAAAAGTTATTCATTAGTTCCCATAAAGAAGGACTAGAGGACACCAAAGGAAAGGAATGGGTAGAAGGCTTCAAACTAGTAACAGAAAGTTGTTCTTCACAAAGCAAAGAGTCAACCTGTGGAACTCCTTGCTGCAGGAGGCTGTGAAGGCTAGAACTAGAACAGAGTTTAAAGGGAAGTGAGATCAAGTCATGGAGGTTGGGTCCATGAAGTGGTATTAGCCAGGGGGTAGAAGTGGTGTCCCTGCCCAACGTTTGTGGAAGGCTGGAGAGGGATGGCACGAGACAAATGGCTTGGTCACTGTCTTCGGTCCATCCCCTCCAGGGTCCCTAGGGTTGACTGCTGTCAGCAGACAGGCTACTGGGCTAGATGGACCTTTGGTCTGACCCAGGACGGCCATTGTAAGCTCAGGGTCGTGGGTCTCAGTGGACCACCTTGATTTTCATGCACACCTGCTCCTGGGTGGCCAGGCTGGCAGTTCTCCTGCCCTAGCTGGCCACCTTCCTGTGCCTAGTGCGGAGATCGTGGACGAGGTCCACGATGTCCGCACTAGCCCAGGCGGGTGCCCGCCTCTTGCGGTCCCGGGAAGAGGGGGAGGGCTGGGGGGCATCGGGTGGGTGGTTCGATCCGTGCCAGGTGCAGGGTCTGCTGGCTGAGTGCTGGCAGGCTTGCACCTGGCACAGGCACCGTAGCCAGCCCCTGCCCCTTTAAGGGGGCCGGGGCCGGGAGGGGGGCAGACAAGTTTCCCTGATGTTGGCCAGAGTGGCCACCAGGGAAACCTGGGGAGGTCTAGCCTCCCAATAGTTAAAATTAAGGGGCTACACACCCCTTAATTCGAACTAGTAAGTTCAAACTAGGCTTAATCCTCGTGGAATGAGGATTACCTAGTTCGAACTAAGCGCTCCGTTAGTTCGAATTAAATTCGAACTAACGGAGCGCTAGTGTAGCGCCTATGAAAGTTAGTTCGAACTAACGTCCGTTAGTTCGAACTAACTTTGTAGTGTAGACATACCCCCACTAACGTATACATGAGGGGAAGCAATGGATGTGATATATTTTGACTTTAGTCAGTCTTTTCATTCTATCTCGTATGACCTTCTCAAAAACATATTAAGGAAATACATCCTACATGGAGATACTATAAGGCGGGTGCATAACTGGTTGAAAAACTGTTCACAGCAAGTAGTTATCAATGGTTCACAGTCATAATAAGTTGTCAAAACAAGTGGGGTTTCACAGGGATCAATTCTGGGACTGGTTCGTTC
The DNA here is from genome assembly GCF_052426305.1 of Pelodiscus sinensis. NCBI lineage: Eukaryota > Metazoa > Chordata > Testudines > Trionychidae > Pelodiscus > Pelodiscus sinensis. Next base: position 95,574,798 of record NC_143053.1, read on the forward strand.
AATATCTTCATCAATGTTTAAAATAAGGGCATAGAGAATGCACTTATAAAGTTTGCAGCTGATACTAAGCTACAAGTGCTTTGGGGGATAGGATTATAATTCAAATTGATCTGAACAAACTGGCGAAATGGTCTGAAGTAAATAGGATGAAATTCTATAATGACAAATGAAAACTACCCCACGTAGGAAGGATCATTTAGTTGCACACATGCAAAATGGGAAATGACTACCTTGGAAAGAGTACAGCAGAAAGGCACCTGGTGGTTACAGTGAACCAAGAGCTAATTATGAGCAGGCCCTATCAGAAGGGGGTGCCAGGAGGATCATTTGGCCTGGGCCTCAAAAGACAAAGGGGCTTCAAATGTTGACATTTTTCTACCAAGTCATTTCCATTTATTATATACCTTGCAGTTATAACAGAGAGAACAAAAGAAGCTATATATATCTGCAAAAATTGATTTAAATCATTGTGGGACCTCAGGCCTTTGCCAATTTTTCAGTCACATCCAAGTTTTCATCTGCGTGACTGGAGATTGGAGTAGCTTCTGTGATTAGTGATTCTATGTTATGAAATATTATTTACACTCTTTGCATAGTTTAGAGGTTTTGAAAGTCATAATTAATTTTGTTACTGCAAAGTGATTTTGCTTGGTCTGAGGGTGAGTTTAACCTTTAAATTAGATGTTTATCCCTGCATAGGAGATTTTCGTATTCCTGTTTTTTCTTATGTGTCTTCGTATACAATAACCATATCAGGCTCAGCTGTAAGATGCCTCTTCATTCAGATATAGATTCACCTTTAAATGGTTTTTTTTGTGTGATAAACAACTAGAATTAAAAGTTTATTAATAAATCTGGCAATCATCCAGTGTTCATATTCATAACAATGAATCAGTTATTAGAGGAACTTAATAATAGGAGCATGTTAGCAGATGAAATTTCAAGACTTTGAAATAAGGCTATAAGAGTCATAGTAAATAACAACCCCAAACTGTCATTGTCAAGTATGTATAATTACAATTTTGTATAACCAATAGCCTTTAGTAAATTAATTTATTGTGTGTTACTGTGTTTTAAAAGAACCGCTTTATAAAAATAAAGTGAAGATTTGAAAGCGGTGCAAGTAAGAGACTGTGAAATCAATAGAGTGAAGCAGCATTTAAGAGTTTAAAGCCAATAACATCATTTCTTGTGGAAAAGATGCCTAAGCTATTAGACAGTGACCATACTGACAGTGACACTTCCAATTCTGGTGATGAAAACTTTGTACCCACAAATGACATTGCCTCAAAATGAGGAGGTCATTAATCAAGACACAAAAATTCCAACAGTAGCGATAGATGCAGAATCTATGCTTGACTTAGAGACTGTGCAGGCAGAAAATGAGGACCTCGGAGATGCAGCGCAGCAAGCACAAGATCTTATGACTAGCACAGGACACAGTGTAACAACAGTGGCATCAGAACGTGATATTGGATTTCTACATAAGAACAATGTTGCTCAAATGCAGTCATTTCTCAAAGTTAGTTGTTTTCAGATTCCATGTAATATACTAAAAGATGTTGAAAATCAGGCTTTTCCCACTCATCTGCTGAAAAAACTCTTCCAAATGGAGAGATCTACACAATAGATTGGCTCTGCTGGAGCATGAAAAAGCAGGCTCTGTACTGTGTATCCTGTTTCATTTTTAACAGTAATACTTCAACTGCATCCATACTATCTAATCCATTCAGTTGGAGCATCGGTAGAGTTTGGAGGGAGTTGAAAGACTGAAGACCTGCACATGAAACTTCAGTATCACATCAAGATAACTATGTTACATGGAAATCACCTAGTAGAGCAGCACTAGCTAACTGTTCAATTGAAAACTTACTCCTGAGTAAAATAAATACAGAAACTGATAACTGGAAAAAACTTCTTGAGCGCATACTGAATGTCATTCTTTTTCTTTCTGAGTGGTGATTGGCTTTCTTTGGTTCCAATCAATATATTGGTGACCCTACAAATGGAATCTTTCTTGGTATACTTGAGCTTCTTAGCAAGTATGACCCACTTTTATGGGCCATGTTAAACATGTTCATGAATCACAAGAGAGCAGAAAATCAATGCAAGTCCATTATCTGTCAACCAGAATATAAAACAAGTCTATTGAGCTGTGTGGGATTTATACAAACAACAATTCTTGAAGAGATACCACATGCAAGTACTTTTCAATTATTATTTATGCAACTCCAGATTGTTCTCATAAAGAACAGGCGACCTTGGATGTTCAATATGTTAAAATTGCAGGAAGTTCAAAGGTTTCAATTGAAGAATGGTTCATTGTTCTATACTTTCACACACACTCACACACACAAAACTGGAAAAGAAATTGCCGCTCGTGTATTAGAAATTCTGGAAGAAATTCAGCTTCAAATGACATTTTAAAATCTGCATTAGCCAAGCCTATGACAATAGATCCAGTATGGCTAGTAAGTACAATGGAATACAAGCAGTTCTTCTTGAGCAAAATCCAAACTGTGTTTTCTCCAGTTGTGGCAACCACACACTAAATCTTGTGGGAGCTGATTGCGCTGAATCATGCAAGAAAGCAATCACATACTTTGGAACAATTCAGCAATTATACTATCTCTTAAGTAGCAGTCCTTGAAAGTGGGAAATTCTGAAGCAGCATCTGCCTTTTTCCCTTCACGGCATGTCAACAATGAGATGGTCAGCATGAATTGCTAGCGTTCAACCAGTTGCACAGCATTTGGGCTCTGTGAGAAAGGCTTTAAGTGATCTTGAATCTCTTACTCTCAGAGCATAGGCTCCCACAGAGCTTACGTCCATTTAGAAGTATACATCCACATTTGAATCCATTTTAATGTTGTCTATGTGGATGAAGCTACTAAAAATGATCCACAAAACTCATCTTGTAATTGAAGCATGCAATGCCATATTACGTGTTGAGAGCGATAACATTGAATGACTTCTTAAAGATATTCTAAAGATTCGTGATCAATGGGATGCAATCCTTTCTAAGTCTAAATCAGTAGCATGGGGTATTGACATTTCATCAGGGTTTTCCACCAATCATAGCCTAACATCTCAATCTGATGCAGAAAGGCACTATCGAGTCAATGGTTTTTTTGTTATTATTGACTCCGTTAATCTGGCCTTACACATCAATTTGAGTCAAAGTGACAAATTTGTACCCTTTTTGAATTGCTTTGGAGTTCAGAGAACTAAGTGATAAAGATCCATATTCAGCAGCTAAACAGTTTCAACAAAAGTACAGTGAAATTTCAAGGGATTTTTGTGATGAGATCACCTTCCTGAAACGTATACATTCCACCAACTTTAAATTGGACTACAAGTCAAAAGAGCTGATTCAAGTAATATTCGATCTTGGCCTGTTGACTATATTTCCTAATATCACAACTGCATTACATATTTTTGTCAGTCTCCCAGCATCAGTGGCTTCTGGTAAATGCACATCCAATGTGCTAAAACAAGTAAAGAACTATCATCATTCTACAATGGGACAAGAGTGTTTGAATGGGCTCACAATACTTAACATTAACAGTGATGTAGCATGTAAATTAGATTTTTCTTCCATTATAAACGAATTTGCACACAACAAAGCCAGAAAACATTCTTAAAATGAAGAATTTTGCTTGCAGTGGAAACTCACAGTTAATGTTACATTTTAATATACATGCTATTGGTACAATGACTTAATTGTTAATAAATACATGTCTCAAGTGTTCATTTTCATATATTCTTTTAGTTTTAGTGTGACTCTGTCGATGAGAAGTTGGATACCTCGAGGGCCTGGGTTCGGGTTGGGCTGGGGCTTCTAAACTCACAGTCATTTTCTGAGAGGGCCTGATTATGAGTCAACAGTGAAACAAGTTGCAGAAAAAGCAAACATCACTTTGGGACGTATTAGCAAAATTGTTTAAGCAAGACACAAGAAGTAATTCTTCCATTCTGCTCTGTGTTGATTAGGCCTCAACTCAAGAACTGTGTCCAGTTCTGAATACCACATTTCAGGAAATACATGGAGAAATTGGAGAAGGTCCAAATAAGAGCAAGAAAAATGATTAAAGGTCTATAAAATATGACCTATGAGGGAAAATTGAAATAAATGAATTTGCTTAATGAGGAAAAGGGAAGTCTGAGAGGGAACGTAGCAGTTTTAAAGTACATAAAAGGTTGCTACAAGGATGGAGAAAAATTATTCTCCTTAATCTCTGAGAATGGAACAAGAGGCAATGGATTTAACTTGTAGCAAGGGAGGATTAGGTTGTAAAGTAGGAATAACTTCCTGTCAGGATAGTTAAGCATTGGAAAAAATTGCTTAGGGAGATTGCTAGAGAATACTCAGTCCTGCCATGAGTACAGAAGATTGGACTAGATGAATTTTGAGGTCCTTTCCAGTCCATACAATCCAGTGAATCTATGATTCTAAGGTGGCAGCTATACAGTAAGGCTACGTCTATACTGGCCCCTTTTCTGAAAGGGGCGTGCTAATTTTAAACTTCAGAATAGGGAAATCCGCGGGGGATTTAAATATCCCCCGCGGGATTTAAATAAAGATGTCCACCGCTTTTTTCCGGCTTGTAGATAAGCTGGAAAAAAGTGTCTAGACTGGCCCGATCCTCCGGAATAAAGCCCTATTCCGGAGGATCTCTTATTCCTACTTCAAAGTAGGAATAAGAGATCCTCTGTAATAGGGCTTTATTCCGGAGGATTGGGCCAGTCTAGACGCTTTTTTCCGGCTTTTCCCCAAGCCGGAAAAAAGCGGCGGACATCTTTATTTAAATCCCGCGGGGGATATTTAAATCCCCCGCAGATTTCCCTATTCTGAAGTTTAAAATTAGCATGCCCCTTTCGGAAAGGGGCCAGTGTCGACGTAGCCTAACTGAAAAGGAATTGTGAAACAGATAAAACCACTATAGGGAGTGGTATTTATTTTTTTAAACAATTTCTTGTTTGAATAACTAATTTGCCAAAGAACAGTTCAGTACCATTAGCCAGTTGCAGCTTGTGGAGCTCACTAATTCAGTAGGTGTAAAGAGTTGTGGAAAAATGAAACTTCAGTTCTGATTATGGCTCTAATACAAAGGTCTCATGATATTTACATTCTTTGAGAGCTCTTTTCACTTGCTAATTGAAGTTTTTCCTAAAATGTAGAAATAATAAAAACACAGACTCTGATTAAATATGTGGAAATAAAAATATCAAAACAGTAAATTTAGCTATCTATGAACAATGATCTGAACAACTGCACTGTGAGCTAGCTTAACGTATGCATAAAAATAAAGTGAAAAAATACATTCATTTTAATGATTTAAAAACCAAAAAATCACAAAGGTTGGGATGATATTTAAATCTAGGCTCTGATACTACAGGTGGCAAATCATGTGAATAATTGCTGTTTGGTGATACAATGACACTGCCCATTTGTGTAAAGTTATTTATTTGTCTTAATGTTTGCAGGATTTGGGACCATTGGCTTGGTAAGGACACATTTTTTCCTTTCTTTTTTTATGTTGCCTGATTTCTTCCCGGATATTATAAACCAAGGGTAACTGTGACATGACAATCTCCAGATTATTGGAAATGAAAAGATAGGAGAAGCCTGCCTGATCAGAAAGTGCAATTCTCTCTTTCTATATAAAGAATTATTCTGAGAGCTTAAGTGGGACTGAAGTGATGCAGACACCTTGTGATGGGGCTAGGGCAAATTTCCCCTTGCATCCCACTATTTAAGCTTTAATGCTTAAACTGTTCGAAGGCTGTGTATACATTGGCATTCCTTTCCGGAAAAGGGATGTTAATGAGACACTTCGGAATTGCAAATCCTACTTTCGAGTAGGAATAAGGGATCTTCCGGAAAAGGGCTTATTTTCCGGAGAATCACGTCTACACTGGTGCTTTTCTCCATCAAAAACCCCAAGCTGGAAAAAAGCGGCAGCCATGTAAATGCAAATGCCGCGGGGGATATTTAAATCCCCCGTGGATTTGCAATTCCGAAGTGTCTCATTAGCATCCCTTTTCCGGAAAGGGATGCCAATGTAGACACAGCCTTCAAGTTTATGGAAGATTTCAAAATAAAAAAGATGTCAAAATCAAATTGAGATTTTTAAAATACTGAGAGGCATTAGTATTTTTAAGAATTTAAATTGTACATTGAACTAGAAGTCGATAAAAAGTTGCCAAATGTTTAAAAAAATCTAGGTAAACCAATTTTAAATAAACCATTCTAAGCTAATTGACTTCCAGGCTTAGTATATGTGTGCCAAATTTCATGCTGGGTTTAATATTTGTTGGCTTTTTTTTAAAGTGAAGTTACAGTCTCTTTGGGACTTGTTTGCAATTAAATGTCAGCATGTCCGTTAATTATAGCTCATGTGAGGTTGTAATTAAAGGTGTACTCTTATGTATCTTAGGCACAAAATATGGGCTGCTCTAAATTTGGGGAGCTGTCTTCCTGATTCTAAACATCTGTTTTTGTAATCTGCTATGAGAAATCTGAAAATGAAATGGTAGTCAAAGATGGGAGCAATATTTGGCTTACTTGCAAACCTCATTCTCAAATCTTGTACATCACTGATGACACTATTGATTGCTAATGCCTAAAAAAAAAATCTGAGCTATGGTTGCAGGTACTACAGGGTATGTGAAAGGGGATAGCTTGACAACAACATTCAAGGAGGGAGACATGCTAATGCTAGGGAGGACATGCTAATGTAGAACTTCAGCAAACGGCGAAGTAGTTATGAGCTTCACTTTCCGGTGAAAAATGTGCTGTGCCAGATGTCCCAATCACTAACAAGAGTACTAAACTATCTATTCTTCCTCTCATTTTCTACAGTTCTGTACAACATCAATCATAAAAAGATTCCTGCTTGAACAGCTAAAGAGAGTGTGTGAAACTACAAAAGGACTGTGTAAAATTATGGGACGCCAGTGCTCTGGTATAGATAACTAAGAAATGTAAGTAGTCAATTTTAGGAAGCACTGGCAACTATCTTAGAGTCAGAAATATGCCTTGTCTTTTTTTATTCTTCTTTTAATTTTTATTAAATTCAACCATAAATTCTATAACTCTTTGTCTATTCTCTATTTCCCTCTATTGAAGTCTTTCCTCTTTCTTAGCATTCTCCCTTTTCCCCTTCCTCTTTTGCTTCATTTAGATCTCTTCTCTATTCGCCCCTTGAAACCACTCCAGTTTGCCAAGGTCCTTCTTATGTTACATCTCACTTCCAAACTTTAAAGCCCAGGGGGTGGGTTTGATGTTGTCATGTGAGTGCTATAGCTGGCTACATATGTGCTTTGTCTATGTTGTGGTGAGATATACAGGAGACAAGAGAGCCAAGAAAATGAGTCAGTGAGGAACTGATTGGTGAAAACAGAAGAGCAGCAGTACCAGCATGCCTTAGTGGAAGGAAGCCAACAAAGCTGTGATTGACCACATCACCTATCTCTTCCTGCTTAAAATAAATAAAAGAGGATGTGGATATTAAAACACATGGAAACTAAATAAAGCATTTCATTTCACAATTGTTGGTTTGAGTCAAACCTCAATGAAGATTTTTTTCCAGACTTTTTCAGTCATTTGCTCAGCTCTATTTATAGGACATCTCTGGAGGACCTATAAAACACATCAACACATGCATGTAATCTGCATTTTTGTATATAATGCCCTTTTAAAAATGTTTGAAGCCTAGCATCATGATAACAGAGCCAGTTTTCCTGTTGTATCAATCTGTTAAATACCACAGCTATATTGTATTGTTTGAATATTCTCTCTGCACCAGATGGCTACTCCATGGAGAATGACATTAGTTTTTTTTTCCTATTACTTGAACAGCAGGCGAAAAAGAGCCCAGCATCCTATTGTTAGACACCATAAAGCACCTGACACTAAAAAAAAATGTATTTTCAAAAGCAAGCAAAAATTATGTAGTTTAATGAAACCATAGCAAGATAATGGATGTGTGTTTAAACCAAGGAAAAACATTTCACAAAGGTAGGAAGTTACACACAGAGCCAAGAATAAAATATTTTGATTCCCATAGTTCTAGAGATTTATGAAGCAATGACAATTAGTCATCCACATACAAACTTTTTTTTCCCCTTTACGGCTTCTGTTTATTTTTTGTTTAACACCTTGATCAGTAGTGAAGATGACACTTGTTCTAAAAAAGAAAGTTCATTCTCTTCCATGAGCCATGAAACAGCAGCAGATGCTGAAAGGAATGTTAAAGAACACCTTTTAAAATACACTGCAGGGGTTGGGGGAGGGTCAGCAGAGTAATGAAGAATTTCAAAACAAGTGATAAATTGTAACTACTATATAAAGTGTAGACACTTGTTGGCAGTTAGGGGTCAGAATGTAATAAATAGCCTGTTTCTATTAATGTGATCAGCTTTGGGGTGGGCAGCTGAAAACACAGGTGTGGCTGCTGTCATGTCAGTGACTATATTTCAGTTATGTGTTTCTATAGGTTTTGGAAGCACTTTGGAACCTAAGTTGGTTTTCCCTTTCTGCCCTGAATTCTTCAAAATACCAGAGACATTTTTTTTGGCGGGACATGCAAAACATCCGTGAATGCTTCAACATGTAGTGCTTACTAAACTGCCACTGTACCCCTGGGTAGAACCAGGTCAAGAACAGGAAGGTTTTTGTACTAGCTTCCAGATACAGTTCTGACAGTGCACCTGAGTCCTGACCTCCAAAACTGAGCTTCTGTTTAGCAAAATCAATTACAACACACTCCTCTGGTGCTTCTGTGATCTGGAAAAATGCCAGTTGTGAGCTATATTCAGCTTGCCAAGCTCCTTTCAATTGCCTCCTAAGGCAGAGATTTCTTTTCAGGAACACGGAGCTATAACTACACCGCTTAGGATTCTGATGTTAGCAGCAGGCTCAGTGCAGTTGCTTTTCTTTTTCCAGGGAATGAGAGTCTTGGGTATGGGGTGTGGGGGGAGGAAGCATAGTGGGGTGAAGTAATGGAACAGAAAGAACAGGCAGGTTGCTAGCAAGACTGGAGAAAAGGCTAAAGCCAGCATGAAGACAGGACTGAGACAAGAAACTGAAATGGACAAAGGGTGGTGAGAAAAGGCTGTAGAATCTGCAGGAGGATAAAATAAATCCATCTTTAAAATAAATACCAAGGTCAATGGATTTCAAGGATAGGCAGAGCATACATAAAGCCCCTACTTCTGCACATTCCCTGATTATATTTGGAAACATCAAAATTTGGGTTGTAGGGCAAGGGGATGCATATTCCTTGTGGGGAAATGACAAAAGTGTGACCTCTCATCAGATCATCTTAGTCACTTTCTTTATATGTGGGTTTCTTTCATACCCCTCATCTTCTGTCCTCTGGGAAATTCTGATAGTTATATGTTTGTGCTTGTCCAAAATCAGGATGAAAAGACCAAATATTTAATTTTTTGGCAGATGAAAAGTTCACAATTTTTTAGTCAAAAATGTCTCATTTCAGCTCAGTTTGGCACCGAACTATATCTTCCTGAGCTTCTGCAGGAGTTGTGATTAATGTGCCTCATGCCCCTATTATTCTTTCTGAGCCTGGCTCTCCAGCCAGATGATGTCTTTTTTGGAAACCTCAGTGAATTGGAGCAGATGCCTGTGAGGAAAAATGGGCTAATAGTTAGAACTGTAACGCAGGGTGTGGGACCAATCTAGGATGTGGGAAATCGGTTCAATTTCTCTTTTATCACCTGTTGCTCCAGTCATCTGAAGAAGTGGCTGTGACCATGAAAGCTCATGATACCATCTACATTTTTTGTTTATCTCTAAGGGCTCTTCTAGACTACGCTAAAGTGTCAAAAGAGGATATGCAAATTCAGCAGGAATTTGCATATCTTCTTCCGATCTCACTTTCGAAAGAGGAGCTTTCGAAAGTGAAAATAGTTTGGACACGGCTTTTTTGGCAGCCCTCCCCCCTTTTTCGAAAAGCCGCTCTTCCTCAAAAAATGAGGTTTACGTGGCTTTTCGAAAAAAAGGGGGTTGCCGAAAAAGCCGCGTCCCAACTAGTTGCACTTTCAAAAGCTCTGCTTTCGAAAGTGAGATCGGAAGAAGATATGTAAATTCCCATGGAATTTGCATATCCTCTTTCAACACTTTATCATCGTATAGATGAGCCCAAAGGTGCTACAGGACCACTCGTTTTTAAATTCTTTTATCACAGATCTCCTTCCCCTTTCTCACCCTTCCCTTAGCACAATGGTGCTTGACAGCGGCTTCACTCAAAGAAAGCCCATGAACATTCTATGGCAGCGATGGGCAACCTAGGCTAGTGAGTGGGCTGCATGAGTGGTCCTCCTACATCTGAGTAGGCAGCAAAAATGTTATAACCATAAAAATATTATAAACTGCAATGAGGTAGTTTTGCTAATTGAACTTGTGTAACTAGAATTTGCAGGGTGAACCGACTGAACCATAGCAGCACTGTGATTGGGTGCAGAGAGGCACGTGGCGCTAACAATGTTGTATGCGATCAACACACACACACACACACACACACACACACACACACACACACATCTCACTTCACATGCTCTTGCTTTATGTGTGTGACACTTTAGTAATACTGATAAGAAAAAACTATGTGGGTGGAAACCAGCAGAATCTGGCAACCCTAACAGTAAACAGTCAAAGAAGCAGGGATTTAAACAATCCTTTCTTCATTAAAATAAACATGGCCACTGCACTGTGCCAACAATCAGCTGATCTGGCACAGTGCGGCATTCTAGACGCAGTGCAGTCGACAAGGGAAGCCTTTGTCAACCGCTCTGGTAAACCTCGTTTCACGAGGCATATCGGAGTGGTCGACAAAGGCTTCCCTTGTTGACTGCACTGTGTCTAGACTGTCCCGCTGTGCCAGATCAGCTGATCATCGGCACAGCGCAGCGGCCATGTTTATTTTAATGAAGCGGGGATTATTTAAATCCCTTCTTCTTTGACTATGCTGAATAAACTAATTTACGTGGCTCCGTCTACGGAGCCATGTAGTCTAGACACACCCTTTCTGATGGGACCTTTGTGATTTCTGTTCTGTTGTGGCCATAAAAAGATCCCATAACAATGTTTTTTATGAGAAGGGGGAAAGGCTTCCCTTATTGACCCCACTGTGTCTAGACTGTCCTGCTGTGCCAGATCAGCTGATCATCGGCACAGCGTTGCGGCCATGTTTATTTTAATGAAGCGGGGATTATTTAAATCCCTTCTTCTTTGGCTATGCTGAATAAACTAATTTACGTGGCTCCGTCTACGGAGCCATGTAGTCTAGACACACCCTTCCTGATGGGACCTTTATGATTTCTGTTCTGTTGTGGCCATAAAAAGATCCCATAACAATGTTTTTTATGAGAAGGGGGAAAGGTCCTCCCGCTTTACCACTGAGAAACAGGCTATGTTCTGCTTGGGCTGCTGCCCTCTCTCTCTAGAGAAAGCCACACTCCATTGGTGCTGTATGCTCCTAGCTTGTGAAGCACTTTGAGCTCCTTTGTAATGACAGAGGTTTTTACATGTAAAATATTATTTTTGTTTTAGATGTTATCCTGTGAACAGATAGTTAAAGGTCTTTGAGGCGCCAGCAGAGATTTGAGTTCCTAAGTCACATAGTAAAAATACCAACAACTAAGAAGGTGTCATAGCCAGAATGAGATTTCATGATAGGGGCCATACATGATAGGGGGCATGATAAGTGTGTTGGTGTACCAACCTAGATGCAGCAGAGAAAGGAGCTGATAAACACTTGCTTACTGTGAGAGCAGTTCTGCACCATCACTCATGGAACTTAAAAAGGGATCTGGGGTCTATTTTTACATGCCAGCTCCTCTTGGTGATGGTTTCTTTCCATCTTTTTTTTTTCTCACAGACACATGCTTTGCTCCATTTACAGCCATCACTTTCATAATGTTCAGTATACAAAGGGTATTTGGATAAGAATTCAATGTATGCACCACACAAGGAATGTTTCAGACATGGGCCCCTTATAAAGTATGAATGGGCCTGATTCTAGTTCACAAAATTATTTCTGAGCTCAAAGATGCCTGATCTACCAATGTCAGATGTGTCATAACAAAACGTCTGTTTTCTGGCTGCATGCAGTGATCTGTCTGAATAAGCAGCAGTAAGAGTTTACAAAGAATTCAAATGAAAAATAGCCAGAAATTGACAGCTTGAGCACTAGTAAGCATTAACACCCTCTTTGCTAATTGCCGCCATCACAAATTAATGGAAGCTTTTAAAATCTCTTGACAGTGGTTTTGTAACGTTCTATGGTTAAGGGAACTCTAGGCAGTACATAACAGATGTCATCATTAATATGCAGCTGCATATGTTTCAAGTCTGTAAGTTTTTGCCAGATCTCTTCCTCCCCCATTTCTTTTCTTTTCTGTTTGGAAACCTTCTGAATTATAGATCTCCGCTTTCTGCTCTTTGTCTGGTAAAGACAACAATTTTACTCCTTTCTTTCCTGCTAATGCATATATTATACTCTGGCTGTGAGTTTGGACTGTAGTTTAGGGATATGATTTAGATAAGATTCTAGGACTGACATTTCAGCTATATCATTTCAAAGCCTAGAACATTTATTAAGACACTGTGAAACAATAGAAACAGTACAACTGAGAGCTTGGAATAATGCAAAATTCAGTAATCACTGGTATTTGAACTGTGTTAGGGTATGTCTCCAGTACAGTGTTATTTCGAAATATCTCCTTTTGAAATAGTTCATTCGAAATAAGCTATTTTGAAATAATGCATCTACACACAAAATGCATTTCAAAATAGCTTTTTGCTATTTTGAAATAGCACATCCACACTGAATGGACACTGAATCGCAATTAAGGCTGGCGGGAACAAGGTCCAGCAGGGCATCAGGTCAGGAGTTACTTTGTGTGGCTGCTGCCTGAGGCTATCGGAGGCCTGTGCTTAAAGAGACCCCCCCTCCCCCCAGATAGCTGGTTCTCAGCTTTCCCTGCTTGCTTCCTTACCTCGATGAGGGATAGCAAAGCATTTTGTCTCTGCGTGCTCTTATTGCCCTCACTCAGGACACCACAGCACTCTGCAACATGGAGCCAGAACTTCCCCTGGGCATGCTGGTGCTTTTCGTGGACGCGTTGCTGTGAGCCTGGCTGCACTTTCTGCAGGCTGCCATCTGGGAGGTCCATCGGGGGGCTGTGAGTATGCAGGAGGCCCTGCGGGAGAGCTTCTACCCTGAGGAGAACTAAAAGCCTCCTTGGTCTGCCCCACAGGGGAATTGTGCCTCATTCCTCCCTCACGTCCTTCCACTTACCCCTCCCTAATCCCCCTTCCTGATGTCAAATAAAATACATGTATTTTCATGAACACAAACTCTCTTTATTTAACAAAACTGGGGGCGGGGGAATGAAACTCTGGTGAGACTGGGGAAAGGAGGCAAGAGAGGGGAGAAGAGAGGGTGGAAGAGGGGAGGGGGAAACCTGGGAGGAGGGAGCTGGAAGGGGGAAGCAAGGGGAAGAAGGAGGAGGGGAATCTCAGGGCTCAGGGTTGGAGGGTCTCGCTGGAATAACTCGATTTTCATGCAATCCTGCTCCTGGGTTCACATGTGGCCTTTGGTGGCCAGGCTGGCAACTATCCTGCCATAGACGACTGCATTCCTCCATCTAGTGAGGAGATCATGGATGTTGGGGGCATCCCCCCCCAAAATCTGAATAAGATCCATGATCTCCACCCTGGACTAGGAAGGCTCCCACCTTCTTTGGGCTTTGGCAGGCTCCTGGGTGCTGTCAGATTGCTCCTGGGGAGCGGTGGAGGGCTGGATGCCATTGGCTTGCTGGCTCATGTTTTGGGGCTACTGGATCGGGGCAGTGACTGCTGGCTCTGGGCCGGCAGTCTTGGAGCTGGCACAGGCACTGTGACTACAGTCAACCCCTTTAAGGGCTCCAGGGAGAGGAGGAGGGAGAGGAGTGTTCTTGATTGAGGCTGGAGTGGCCACCAGGGCACCCTGGGAAGGCTGGAGGCCCTCTATAAGTGTCTACACAGCACTTATTTCGAAATAGCTATTTCGAATTTGGCATTATTCCTTGTGGAATGAGGTTTACCAAATTAGAAATAAGCACTCTACTATTTCAAATTAATTTCAAAATAGAGGTTGGCTGCGTAGATGCTAATAAAGTTATTTTGAAATAACTGATGTGTAGACATATCCTTACTGAACTTTTAAAATTCTCAGCCATTTTCTACTTGTTTATACTTTATGAATTATACTGGCAAGAGAGAACTAATTGCCACAGATTAATTTAGCTAATTATCTGTGCTTACAGTGCCACCCATCAGATGCCCAGTCGAATGTTTTCAAATGCTATTTTCAGCAGAAATGGAAATCAACATTAGCCAACTTGTTGTTTTTCCTGAACAACTTAGAAAATCAGATACATCTTTAGGGGTCCATGTGTTCTGCAGCTCTTGTTGTGTTTCAGCATCAAACTCTCCTAAGGCTTGAAACTTCTCCTGAACTTCTGAGTTCCTTTTCTTCAAAGAATTCATGTTTTAAACCTTTCAAATATTTTAAAATAAAGAAACTGATTCTATCATTATGTGAATCCACTGCAAGTAATATGAAAAATCAAAATCACACATTCTCTTCCTTCCCTCTGCAGCCCTAATGTAGAAGCAGGTGATGACACAGAGTACCTCTTGAAAATAAAGGTCAGCATATTATTGGAAGTCGTCCAGAAATTACTATTAAATCCCTCATCCGATCCTCATCCTCCCTCTCTCTGTATCCCTTTGTCCTCCCTCCAGCCCCCATGTCTTTTTGAGTGTGTCAGGATTTCACCTTCTTCAGTTTTCAATGGCCTCCTTTCTTCCTTCAGTCCCTATCATCTCTCTTTCTCTGCACTAGCCAAGACAATCATCAAGCCTAACAAGGCCCCCCTCCCCCTTTTCTTTAGCCCCAAACAGATTTTCTTCCACCCGCTAGGAAAGGAGCTTGGACGTTTTCCTCCCATTAGTGCCTCTCAGCAGTTTTCAACAGGGGGTTGATGTTATTTATCTTGGCAGAGAACAGCTGATGTGCATGTCCCTTAGGGATTCAGAGCTCATGCCTGAGTCACTGGTGGAAGTGCAACTTAGCACCAGGAAAGTGGAAAGATGCTGTGTGAATGAACTGTGTGGCAAGGCTCAGGCTGGAGTTTCAACCTCACACAGGGTATGTCTACACATCAAAGTTAAATTGAAATAACAGTTGTTTTTCTGAATTAACTTTCCTAGTGTCTACACAGGCAAACTGCTAGTTTGAGTTAAATTCAAACAAGCAGGGCACTTAATTCGAGTTTGGTAAACCTCATTTTATGAGGAATAACGCCAAACTCAAATTAGCTAATTCAGAATAAATGCTGTGTAGACGCTTAGTCTGAAATAGGGTGCCTCCAGCCTTCCCAGTTCCCCCTGGTGGCCACTCTGGGCCAAACCAGGAAAACTCATCTCTCCCCCAGGCCCGGAGCCCTGAAAGGGGTAGACTCTGGCCACACTGCCGTGTCAGAGCCAGGCCTGCCAGCAGTCCCAGACCCTCAGCAGTGGCCACAGCATGAGCCAGGCAGCCAGTGGCAGTGAGCTGTCCCCCGTGGCCAAGAAAGGCCACAGGCACACCCAAGAGCAGGTGCGCCTGAAGATAAAGGTGCTGCAGCAGGTGTATGCCAGGGCCACTTGGGGCAGCTCCTCAGCAGGGGCAGACACTTGCCCCAACTTCAAGGCACTGGACCGGATCCTGGGAGGTGGGACAGTCCTTGCCACACAGGGGGGAGTGAACCGGGACCAGAGGGTTCTGACCAGGGCATGGAGCAGGAGCTGCCATGCTGCCAGGACCCCCACGCATCCCACCTGCAGTCAGCAGGGTCATCCGAGGAGGCCACACCATGTAAGTGCCGTCACTGTCCCTTCATGGGGGGATGGGATGCGGGGAGGGAGACCAGGGACCACGTGTGTGGGCCTTGCTTACCATGGATCACGCAGCAACCTGTGCATATGCAACCATGTGCCATGCCACCCCTGGACAGGTGGCTCCAGATGCCTATCACACAGGGGCATTGGCCTGATAGCCACATGCTTGTGTGAAGAGACCTGACATGCTCCTGAGCCCAGGGCAGGACACAGCAGGATGCCCTCCCTTCACAAGCCCCCTCTACACAGAGGCAGGGGACATCTCCCCCCCCCCACCTCGGTTGCTCTATACACAGCACAGGGGCATGGGTGCAGTCCTGGGGCAGCTCCCACTCCCAGGGATAGCCAGACCTTCCAACCATGGCCTCTGTGCAAGCACAGTGGCTCTGACGGTGCAGGGCACGGTCATCCTCACCTCCCAGAGGTGAGCTGGGCTTCACCCACTGTGTCCCCAGGGAAAACTGACCCTTCTCTTCTTTCTCCACAGCTGCGCATGCAGGGTGCAACACACCACCTGGGACATCCTCCCACACCTGAGGGCTGAGCAGGACCATCCGCAGACTCGAGAGGTACAGAGAGCAGCACCTGGAGGCCCTGTGAGTCATGCACCACACCATGCAGGAGTGGGTGCAAGACGACCAGGAGTTCCACCGGGAGCTGCTTGCCCAGGGTTGTGCTCTCTGTGACAATGTGCAGACCCTGGTGCAGAGCATGCTACCCTGTGCCGCTCCAACGCCTGCTGCCTCCGAGTGAACACTCCTCCTCCCCCTCCCACCTCTCCTTCCTCTACCTCCACACCCTCCTCCTCAACCTCCACACCATCTTCCCCATCCCCCCAGGGAAGCCGAGGCCCCCAGATTCACGGTGCTGGGAGTCAATTGGCCCGGCGAGACCCTTACCCTTGATATTCCCCTCCCCCTTCTTCTCCTTGCTTCCCCCTTCCAGCTCCCTCCTCCCAGTTTCCCCCTCCCCTCTCCTGCTTCCTTTCTCCAGTCTCCTCAGAGTTTCATACCCCCCCTCCCCAGTTTTCTTAAATAACCATAGTTTATATTTTTGAAAAAACGTGTCCTTTATATTTTACATCAGGAAGGGGGGCTAGGGAGGGGTAAGTGGAAGGACGTGAGGGAGGAATGAGGCACAAGCCTTCAGTGAGGCAGACCAGGGAGCCTCTGCATGCTCCTCAGGGTGGAAGCTTTCCCGCAATGCCTCCTGGATACTGACAGCCCCCCGGTGGACCTCCTGGATGCCAGCCTGCAGGAAGTGCAGTCAGGCTCACAGCAACGCATCCAAGAGAAGCACCAGAGTGCTGCGAGGCAGGCAAGCAAGCAGGGACACCTGAGAACTGGCTGCCCAGGGAAGAGGGTGTCCCTTTAAACACAAGCCTCAGATAGCCTCAGGCAACAGCCACACGCAGACACTCCTGACCTGATGCCCTGCCTGACCTGGTTCCGACTGGCCTTAAATCCGATTCAGTGTCCACTCTGTGTAGACGCAGTCGTTTGAATTAGCAAAACGCTAATACAAACTGCATTTTGTGTGTAGACGCGTTAATCCGAATTAGCTTAATTCAGATTAACTAATTCGAATTAAGATAACTTGAATTAACACTGTAGTGTAGATATACCCACAGTTACTACAGTTCTCCCAGGCCACCTGGACTAGTATACTAGGGAGCTCACCAGCCAGGTGTGAGAGGCATGTATGGAATGTAAGCACTTTCCCTTCACCCCCTTAGCATCCAGGGAACTGGATGAAAAGCAAGCCACATTCCAGAGCACCTGGTCGCTGTCCCCTCTCAACTGGCACCCTTCCTGGGAGCTTGCCTGGCCAGAGCTTCCCTAGCTCTACCTGCCTTTTCCTGGACCTGCTCTAAGTCAGGAAGCCTCTAGCTTCCCTAGCAACTAGGTCCTCCGGCTCCACAGCTAGAGCAAGAATGAGCCTGTCTCCCCACCGCCTCCAGGAACTTTTATTTATATACCCCTCAGCCAGGCCCTAATTAGCTGATACCTGCCTCAGCAGTGGTGCTTTGCTCACTCAGCCCTCTCCCAAGGCTGAGTTTTACCCTTAAAGGGCCAGTGCAGGGCAGATGCCTGGTGTCACAGCCTTTTAAGAATGAGTTAGAAGTAAAGAATTTTGCAACTAGAAGACTCTTATCCTGTCAAGCATCTAGACTAGAACCAATGGGAGACAAGAGGCTCCGTGGTTGTGGAGCCTTTACTGTATATAGATTGACTAAAATAAAGAAGTTAGCCGTGTCTACTGTAAACGTGCATACAGTGGTTCATTTACATGTGTAATGTTGATGATTTTGTTTTCTATTTGTATACAAAACACTACTTTATTCTCAGTTGCTACACCTGTACTTCTCTCATGAAGCTTTATGTTGGTTTTCTATTTTCTTTCTTTAATTTGAAATTAATCCTTTAGACTAAATACACAGTATTGTTTCTTGTTTATTGAAAAACTTATTAGATATATGCAGTGTCCTGCTGATGTTGTTTGGAACTAAACAGTTAAGCTGGAAATCCACACCATTCTCCCCATCATCCTAAAATATCCAGTGTGATTACCACATCGGGGGCAGGGGGAGGGGAGGAGGGAAGTCTAGTTCAGTGAGAGGTTGTCCCTGCCTAGATGCCTTACAATACTTTGCTATAATAGCTCCCAGCTTAATCTGCTCACAAATAGCCGAAGAGAATGCAGGTCATTGCTTGAGTGTCACAGCCCCAACAGCAGTTTTGACTCCCCGCCCCCCCACCAACTTGTCACAAACACTCCAGTCACTGCTTCTTGCAGAGTGATCCCAATTCACCCTCAGTCCCTAACTTTCTGCAAAATGTGTGTTTTGCAATATCCAGCCCTCTCCTGTGTTGTTCAGATCTTAAAGTTTGTTTTCACTGTAAGGCATCAACAGTTTGCTTCTTTCGCTTGTTTTACCAAGCAGATTAATTAAAACACAACACTGCATTAGTGTGTGGTTAAATGAAAAACTTACTTTAATTTTAATCCAAAGAAAGATTTTAAGTGAGTACAAATATAGGATATTTAAGTAAAAAATGGTTACAAGAGAAATAAAGACAAAATGTTTTCAGATAGCTAAAACTAAACAAACCGGACTTGGTCAAAGGTAAAATCCTCACCACAGTTTCCTAGAAATACTGACCAGATACTAAGGTCATTATCTCCCTCAAAGTCAAGTTCCTTTATCTTAGGTGAAAGAGAGACAGAGAAACAGGGAACAAAGTATTGGAATGTGTTTGCCCCTCACTTTTAAAGTCCAGTCACACTTTGAAGTGGATTCTTCTAAGGATTACCCTCAAAGCTAAGTGTATTAAACTAAAGAAGATGACATGGAGTCTGGTGGTGAAGGTGGCTCTTTCTTCTCCCCTATATATACTGAAATGCAGATTTGCCTGGTCTTCTGGCATTTCCTTTGCTTGCAGTCTCAAAGACCCTCTTTATAGGTAAATAGAGATAAACACATATTCCTTTGTTTAGAACAGACCTACTTAAGAACTCTTGTCTAGTCAGAGTTATATGGGTTTGAACATGCGCTAGCAACATCATACAACCGTCTTGTTAGTCTTTAAAGTGATGAATAGTCCTTTCTTTTGTTTCTTCAAAATCAGACTAACATGGCTACATCTCTATTACTATTCAACATCATACAAGGAATTTCATAACTTTACAATTTTACATTGTGAGATACTTTCACCATTATATTATTGACCAGCAAATTATCAGTTTTAAAATGATCCCTATGTGGCAGTCTATATCCCTATGGCAACTGTTTTTATAAGACTATGCTAATTTTTGTACAATATATGCCTTGTGAGGTATTATTTGAAAACTTACAAGATACTGAACATTATTGTAATGATAAAATAGGTGTAGCAATGTTGTATGTACAATTCTAAAACTTTACTGTATGACTTTACTGAGACATGTTCCAAATTTAGAAAATCAGGCTCAAACCTGTTACTTAGAGAAAAAAGGCAAACACAAACCTTAGCCAAATCAAATAGACTATCAAAGGGTATGTCTACACTACCCTGCTAGTTCGAACTAGCGGGGTAATGTAGGCATACCGCACTTGCAAATGAAGCCCGGGATTTGAATTTCCCGGGCTTCATTTGCATAAGCGGGGAGCCGCCATTTTTAAAACCCCGCTGGTTCGAACCCCGTGCAGCGCGGCTACACGGGGCACGAACTAAGTAGTTCGAACTAGGAGTAACGGTAGTTTGAACTAGGAAGCCTAGTTCGAACTACTTAGTTCGTGCCCCGTGTAGCCGCGCTGCACGGGGTTCGAACCAGCGGGGTTTTAAAAATGGCGGCTCCCCGCTTATGCAAATGAAGCCCGGGAAATTCAAATCCCGGGCTTCATTTGCAATTGCGGTATGCCTACATTACCCTCCTAGTTTGAACTAGCGGGGTAGTGTAGACATACCCAAATAGACTATCACCTGGTTACGCAGCCTTTCTTTGACAGGAAAAAAAATGGAGTAAGATATATTCAGGTTTACAGTGAAACAGCAGGATATTCCAATTCAAACAGAATTCCTGTATCCTTAACCTCATCTGGGCATGTTTCCAACCAGAAAAATATCTATAAGCAGTGAGAACAGAAGACACAAATCATTTGTCCATTCATCACTACTCAACACTTCAAAAAAAACTTGAAGAAAAAAAAGAGACAGCTTTGGATGAGGAGAGAGTGAGATTGAGAGATTCAGCTCATAAAGAGCACAATAGCACACGGAGAGACATTTTGCTTTGAATTCACTTAGTCGGTTAAATAAGATATTACTTATATTTTCACAACCAATTATGACTTTTATGTCCCATTACTTGTAAATTGACTTTCCATAGTTAATAATCTTGTTTTTATTGTTTTATCTAAATTAGTGTGTTTATATTGAACTCTTTGGGAACTTACATTTGAGCTAACAATTTTTGTATACAATATTTTTATTAATACCATAATTGATTTTCTATAAGCTTATATTTTACAGACGGAAAGAGCAGCACAGTACAAAACACATATTCCTGGGGACAAATCTGGGTCTGAAAATTTGCTGATGCAACAGAATTCAGAAGTGGTGTGTGAGAACATGCAACTCTGCTGGTTGAAATGTACGTGCTAGAGGCTGTGTGTGAGCAGGCCAGGAGTGATTGCTCTAATAGAAAAGCACAGTAAAAGGCACCCCAGTTTGGAGAACTGAAGGGACACAGCTAGGGGACATAACCTGAAGGGAATTCAGGGCCTGGGGAAACCACCCCCAATGGAGGCCCTGTCCCCTTTCTAACCCTTCTCTAAGCCCTGTCCCTGCTTCACCCCTGGTCTGCTCCCTTGCCTCCTCCCCTGAGTAATCACAGAACCATAGAGCTGGAAGAGACCTCAGAAGACCATCAAGTCCAGCCCCCTGCTCTAGGCAGGACCAATCCCAACTAAATCAAACCGGCCAGGGCTTTGTCAAGCCGAGATTTAAACACCTCTCGGGATGGAGACTCCACTACTTCCCTAGGTAACCCATTCCAGTGCTTCACCACCCTCCTAGTGAAATAGTTTTTCCTAATATCCAACCTGGACCTCTCCCACCGCAACTTAAGACCATTGCTCCTTGTTCTGCCATCTGTCACTACTGAGAACAGCCTCTCTCTATCCTCTTTGGAACCTCCCTTCAGGAAGTTGAAGGCTGCTATCAAATCTCCCCTCACTCTTCACTTCTGCAGACTTAACAGACCCAACTCCCTCAGCCTCTCCTCGTAGGTCATATGCTCCAACCCCCTAATCACTTTGGTTGCCCTCCGCTGGACCCTCTCCAATGCGTCCACATCCTTTTGTAGTGGGGGGCCCAGAACTGGACACAATACTCCAGATGTGGCTTTACCAGAGCCAAATAAAGGGGAATAATGACATCTCTGGATCTGCTGGCAATGCTCCTCTTAATGCAACCTAATATGCCATTAGCCTTCTTGGCTACAAGGGCACACTGTTGACTCATATCCAGCTTTTCATCCACTGTAACCCCCAGGTCCTTTTCTGCAGAACTACTACTTATCTGGTTGGTCCCCAGCTTATAACAATGCTTGGGATTCTTCCGTCCCAAGTGCAGGACTCTGCACTTGTCCTTGTTGAACCTCATCAGATTTCTTGTGACCCAATCCTCCAATTTGTCTAAGTCACTCTGGACCCTATCTCTGCCCTCCAGCATATCTACCTCTCCCCCTAGCTTAGTGTCATCCACAAACTTGCTGAGGGTGCAATCCATTCCCTCATCCAGGTCATTAATAAAGATATTGAACAAAACCGGTCCTAGAACCGAACCTTGGGGCAGTCTGCTAGAAACTGACTGCCATCCTGACATCAAGCCTTTGATCCCTACCCGCTGGGCCTGGCCTTCTAGCCATCTTTCTATCCATCTTACTGTCCATTTATCCAATCCACATTCCCTTAACTTGATGGCAAGAATATTGTGGGAGACCGTATCAAAAGCCTTGCTAAAGTCAAGGTATATAACATCCACTGACTTTCCCTTATCCATAGAGCCAGTTACCTCATCATAGAAGCTATTCAGATTGGTCAGGCACGACTTGCCCTTTGTGAATCCATGCTGACTATTCCTAATCACTTTCTTCTCTTCCAAGTGCCTCCAAATGGATTCCTTAAGGATCCCTTCCATGATTTTTTCAGGAACCGAGGTAAGACTGACAGGCCTATAGTTCCCTATAGTTGTCCAAGTTTCCACTTTTTGTTAGCTTCCTTTTAGTGCTTAAGTTCACCAAGGATTTCTCCTGTAAGCCAATCCGGTCTCCTACCATGTTTGCCTCTCTTGCTACAAGTCGGGATGGTTTCTTTCTGTGCCTTCAATAAGGCTTCTTTAAAATACTGCCAGCTGTCCTGGACTCCTTTCCCCTTCATGGTAGCATCCCAGGGGATTCTGCCCATCAGATCTCTGAGGGAGTCAAAATCTGCTTTTTTGAAGTCCAAGGTGTGTATTTTACTACTCTCTTTTCTTCCTTTCATCAGGATCCTGAAATCTACCATCTCATGATCACTGCTTCCCAGGTTGTCACCCACCTCCACTTCCCCTATTAGTTCCTCCCTGTTTGTGAGCAGAAGGTCAAGCTGTGCACGGCCCCTGGTCGGATCCTTCAGCACTTGTGTCAAGATATTATCCTCCAAAAACTTCCTGGATTGCCTGAGTACTGCCGTATTGGTTTCCCCAACAGATGTCACGGTGATTAAAGTCCCCCATGAGAACCAGGGCCCGCGATCTGGAAGCTTCGCTCAGTTGTCCGAAGAAAGCCTCATCTACCTCATCCACCTGATTCGGTGGCCTATAGCAGACACCAGCCACAACATCACTGCTGTTGTTTGCGCCTTTAAACTTAACCCATAGACTCTCAACAGGTTTTTCTCCCTCTTTATACTGGAGTTCAGAGCAATCGTAGTGCTCTCTTACATATAGTGCAACTCCTCCTCCTTTTCTCTCCTGCCTGTTCTTCCTGAACAGTCTATACCCTTCCATGACAGCACTCCAGTCATGCGAGTCATCTCACCAAGTCTCTGTTATCCCAATTAAATCATATTTCTTGGACTGGGCCAGGGCCTCCAGTTCTTCCTGTTAGTTGCCCAGGCTTCTCGCATTAGTGTACAAATAACCAGTTGATCGCCCTATCTTCTCCATTCAAATCAGGGGTCCTCCTTTGTTGCTTGTTCCTCTTTGCATTTCTTTCCAGTATCCGACTTTCCCACTCTCCTCAGGGTTTTGGTCACCGTCCCCCGACGAACCTAGTTTAAAGCCCTCCTCACTAGGTTTGCAAGCCTGCCTGTGAAGATGCTCCTTCCTCTCTTCATTAGGTGGATCCCATCTCTTCCTAACAATCCTTGTGTCTGGAACAGAGTCCCATGGTCAAAGAAACCAAAGCTCTCTCTGCGACACCACCTGCGCAACCACACATTTACTTCCTCAATTCGACGATCCCTGCCCAGTCCTTTCCCTTCAACAGGGAGGATGGACGAGAACACCACTTTCACTCCGAATTCTTGGATCCGTCTTCCCATCACTACAAAATCCGCAGTAACCCACTCAAGGTCATTCTTGGCCGTATCGTTAGTTCCCACATGGAGAAGCAGGAAGGGGTAGCGATCTGGAGGTTTGATCAGTTTGGTAAGCCTCTCAGTCACATCCTGAATGCGAGCTCCTGGTAAGCAGCACACCTCTCAAGATTCCAGGTCCGGACGGTAGATGGATGGCTCAGTCCCTCTTAGGAGGGAGTCCCTGACCACCACCACCTGTCGTTTTCTTTTGGAAGTGGTGACCGTGGAAACTCCATTCCTAGGACTATGCATCTCATGCCTTCCAGTAGATGGTGTTCCCTTCCGGTTTCTTTCTTGTGAGCATTCCAAAGCATTCAGCACTGCAGAGCCTGCAGATAAAGCCTGAAAGTGATTACTTATCTCTATAGCATTGGGAAATTCCCATGCTGGCCTTTTTTCCCTTCTAGAAGTTACATGCTGCCAGTTCTCTTCCTGGTCCCATACTGCCCTCTCTGGCTCTTCCACCTGATGTGCTTGAAGGAATAAACACTGTCTTCTATCGAGGAAGTTTTCATCCTCTATGATCGAGCGTAGAGTCGACACTTGGGCCTCCAGTCGTCTAATTTTTTCTTCCAAAATGGCGACCAGCTTGCACTTAGTGCAGATGAAATCCGTTCTTTCTTCTGGGAGGAAGACAGACATGGCACACTCCATGCAGGTGACAACAGCAAACCTATCACCATCCATCACTGCTGTCCTGGAGAAGGGATTTAAAAAGAAAGACAAGAGAACCTCGTGCCCTTCCCAACTCCCTCTCTAAACTCCCTGTTAGCACTCACCTGTTCACAAGCTCCTTGGTCGCTTGCCCACTGCCTTATAAAGCCCTGGAGTGCCTGAAAGTCCCTCCCCTTACCAAGGCTCAGCCAATCAGCAGAGGCTTCTAGAACTCAAACTTTAAATAGAAGCCAACAGTTTCCACCTTCCAATCACAGCACACACTCCATGAAGGGGAGCAGGAGGTCAAAGGGGAAGTGAAAAAAAAAAGCCTCACTCACAAACACAGGGAAAAAAATAAACAAAAACAAAAAAAGAACATACACCAACCCTCACTCACAAACACAGGCTCAGCACATAGTAAGAAAGCCCAATAACAACACACACTTCCTTCAAGAGTCCTGTATCTGCTTCTCCTTTATCTGGAGAACTCTCTCTCTAAACTCCCAGTTAGCACTCACCTGTTCACTAGCTGGCTTGCGAGTCCCTATCACGATGTGGGCACCTACCCCAAGGCACTCCTCCACCTACCGTGCCGCCTCTCCCAGCCTGCTGCACCCCCCTTCTCTGCAGCAGTGGGAAGCGGAGTACATTAAGGCTGGGGTGCTCTGATTCCTGCCACCACAGAGAAGCCTACTGCAGTGGGCTGAGAGGGCAGCACAGTGGGCTGGAGAAGTCTGTTGAGCGACTGAGCACTCCCACTGCCAGTGTAGCGAGTGCAGGGGGGCAACCCCTGTTGAGGAAGTTCAGGTAGCCGCTGCAGGGCCTTCAACAGCATGCAGCCTGGGTTGGCTACCCTGATTTGTCCTAGGGATGGGATAGCTCTGGACACAGCTGTTCAACGCATCCAGATTAAACCCTGTATTATGTCCATCATAAGACATACTTTAAACAGCAATCATTACAATAGTATGTGAGGTGTGAATACAGGGTGCTTTTGGTCCCAATGGTTAAAAAAAAGTATTGTGTGTGCCACTCTAACAGGAAACTGCTAGGTAAGCATATCATGTAAGAGAATGTTTCTTGCACAGAAAAATGAAATAGCTAAAAATTTTAATCCAAGGGCAAATTTTCTAAATTACTAAATAATGGTTGCCTTAGGTTTATAAAGATTCATTCTGAGAATTAATCACGTTTCAACTCAGTGTGACTCTAGCTCTACTCAGAGCTGCCAAGATAACTGGAATAGCATGAGAGATAAACAGAAGTATGTTACAAAAAGTGGTTGCCTCTCATTATGAAATGACCAGATGCATAGGCTGCATTTGTCTTGTTTCAAATGAAGGCTTAAAAGCCTCCAATCTTTTTTTCTATGGTGAATTAAAGAACAGCGATGGTGTAAAATGTTTATTTTGTAGAGTGCAGTACTAAATATATTAATTGGGATGTGTTGACCAATATACTCCTACAAAACAAATCCATATACAATAAAACTGCAGTTGTCCAGCATCCAGTGGTCCAGCACTCCTGCTAGTCCAGAACCACCTGGAACCCGGAAGTGCTCCAGGTAGCCAGACAATTGGAGCTGCTCTGCCCCGGGCTTCCCAGAGTCAGCCGCTGATCAGTTTCAGCAGCGTCTGACTTGGGGATGCCCAGGCAGAGCAGCTGGGGTGCTGCCGGGTTAGTCCCGCAGCGCTGCCCCCTATCCCTCCCACCCCACTCCAGACCCTTCATAGCCCCCCCTTCCGATAGTCCGGCATATCTGATAATCCGGCACCCCCTTGGTCCTAAAGGTGCCGGATTATCAGAAGTTTACTGTAATACTGTCTAAAACCAGCTTCTTTCCAACCAGTGGTATGCATGTCTACAGTATGTTTTACTTTGGATTCTGCTGCGGAAATACTGGCTCTTCCTCAAAGGAGCACGTCACTAGTAGTATTTAAATATTCTAGAGGTAAATTATTCAAAAAATTGGGCTCGCATTTTCAAAATTCCTTGTTTCTATAGTTGACCATCATGCTGGGCTGAAGTGAATTCATAATTTATACTCAACGCTACAAATGATATACCAAGGTTGTTCTTCTAACTATGGCATAAAAGTCCCAGGTTCCTTAAGGAATGAAGAGATGGCAAAGTCCAGCATGTAAATTACAGGCGACGTACTACATTCTGGATTGCTATTAGCCTTCATTTTCTCATCAATCCATGCTCCCTTTCAGTTGTTAGCCCTTTAGCCAACAGCAAAAACTACTGGTTGGAGCATGAGCTCCGCTTGTGTGGCTTTCTAACAACAGCTTTGTTTGTTCTAGCCTTGACCCAAAGAATGTCAGCTTAGTAATGCAAAGTGAACCTTCCCTCTGCTGCCAGAACATAGAAAATAACAACTGAGGTTTCTCATTCACATCTTCGTCTGCAAATGTTACTCTGTATATTTGTTTTGTTATTTCCTTAAAGGATGAGCACATTGATTTGAGGCAATGAACCAGACCAGAACAATTATGAGATATGAAATTTTATCTACCTTGGATCACTGCAGGTAAATTTGTGGTCCTATGCACTGTATTTAGTTTAAATACAGTGGATGTAAACCACTTAGAAAACTATTTTCTTCTTATCTTTTAAAGACAATGAGGAGAGCAATAGTTCTAGTCAGACCATAGTAAAAATTCACCTGCACAGCATCTTAATCCTGATCTACAAAACCCAGCTATGATAGTTTTCAATTTCACTGTGCCCTGCTTGCCAGTCATACAGAGGCTTTTTATTTGTGACCAGTTACCCAGAGGAACTCAGCTGATACATTTGATGGTATCTCACTTTTTGTAATCCAAATGTAAACGTAACTTGCGTCCACTCTCCCACAGTCTACTCCAAGGAAGCTGATGAATGATTCCGTGTTTTTTCCATGGCTCCAGATTATCACTCTATTTGTGCAGCATGGGATATAATTTCAAAATGTTGCATTTCAATAGGGTTCACAAAAGCTCATTAACGTGCTTTGTTTGTTCTGTTCCCCTCACAATGTTTTCAAAATCCAGCCAGTCTCAATTTCCTATTGTTCTGCTATTGCAGTCATCAAAAATGTGCTAGAGGTCTAAAATGTGCTCAGAGGTCTAAAATGGATTCATGTTCTCTTACCATAACCTTAACCTCCATTGAAGAAATATACATGGGCTTTTCAAGCATTAACCACCCTATGAATAAATCATTTCCCTTAACAAAATGTGAAGAAAAAATTATGTTAGATAATTTCAACGTAACCCTGATTTAATCTTTTATAGAGATCGTGCTATGGTAATAGTCTACACACAGTACTCTCTTAGATATGCAGACAGAGGAAATAATGTAGGCAGAGCTATTTCCATTCTCTCCATCCAAGCACACAGAACACGTGCAAGGAGAAACTTTTCGCTCACTATATGTCAAATGTATGGGATGGAAAGAAAAGCTGGTACTGAAGACAAAGCATATTTCATCTATGTTTCATTGAAAGTATTATAAAGGTCAGTTAATTTCCAATTGATAAGAACCATGGAGTGATGGCGAAGCCTGGTTTGGGTTTGTCTACATTGATATTAAACACCTGTGGCTGGCCTGTGCCAGCTGACTGGGGCTTGAAAGGCTTAGGCTAGAGAGTGGTAAAACTGGGGTGTAGGCATTTGGTTCTGACTGGAGCCGGCATCCTGGGATGCTTTTCTCCCAACCATTTCACTTCCCTTCCATACTGTACAAGACATGCATTACACAAGAATGCAGGTTCCAGCATAACTTTGCTCTGTCCAGCTCCTTCCACAGCACTTTCTTTTTAATTTTTTTTCTAGGAGAGCTTGGGAATCTGATATCTGCTGTCCACACCATGCATCTCTGTTTTTTCCTTGTTGTATACTTTGTAAAAGGCCAGAGAGATGGGCTTCTTTAGTCTTTATACAGTAGCCCCAAAGAAAATGAAGATAAATGCTTAATTCCTTCATATCTATTGTTGGTCCAATTGACCTTAAGAATTGAAGCCTTTCCTCCTATAATAAAAAAATCTGTATTTGTGTATTGTTGTAATATATTTGCTGTTTCCTGCAGTTCTCCAATGAATAAATTGCTTTAAATGTTGTTGTCAGGCCATTCACATTTTCAGTATGCAGCAGGTTTACATACACAGAATGTTTAATTAATTTACAGATTAATGTTTTTTATTATTATTATGCTACTGCCATTTGGCAGCTGTTTTGACAAAACTGCCTTCCTCATTACAGAATTTCTACTTGTGAAAGGAAGTCAACCATAGCAAATGCACTTATTGAATTATCCAGCTCACCAATTATATAGTATAAAATTATTCATCCTGATATAATTTGATCAGGAAAAATCATTTATCTTTAGTAATGGTTTTAAATTAGATATTATTCTGCTGGATAGGTGCAATTTTGCCAGTGTCTGTAGTTAGAGAACTTTTTTTAATTTACTTGAACACTGAGTTATCACCTATTTTGTGATTTTACTTTGTTATCAAAAAGGTTAGCTTCTGACTAATCACTCCATTGAGCCCAATTCATTCAAACCTTGGAATGCAATAGTTAGACGTTTCAGAGCAAAATGCCAGATTGGTACTACAGTTTTGAAAAGAGCTAATTCCAAATCTATTTCAATCTGTTTATAAACTAATTAATTCAAAATCAATCTTACTATGTCTTAATAGAACCAATAAAATTTCGTTGTTTGCTTTTCAAGTATTTTGGCATTGTTGCAGCAATGCTTTAAATAACATTGAGATACCACTTTAGAATTAAAAGTCCTATTTTATTTATACAGAGGAATACAGAATCTATCTTAATTGTCAGTATATTTATACTTATTATTTACTATGTACAACCTTTCTTTAACAATAATAATAATTAAAAAAAGACTCATGTATTTGAAGACAAACGTTACAATGTCCCAAAAAACAAGTGAACTAAAACGATATATGAGCTAAAATGACTATTCTAATGGTATAAAATGAATACTTTAAATATCACAGTGATTCTGAAAACACTATAAATCTATATCTTATGGGTCAGGTCATTTTTCAATCTACAGCATAAGAAAATAATGTGGACTAATAAAGTTTGAGCTATTGTTGAAAATTACCCTATGTCAGGTCAACCTACTTTAGAAAGATTCGGGGAAATGGGCAATAATATCACTGGTACTTGAACCTTAAGCTTGTTCAGCATTCCACCTGGACAATACAGCTACTGCCTAGCAAGAATATACTTGTATCACCCCTAGAGGTCTCACAGTGCTTTTCAAATAATTAATCCTCACAGCATACCAGGAACTGCTATGTTACAGTTGGGTAAGTAAAAGCAGAGGTATTTCCTGACTAAGTTCGCCCCCCAGATTTTTAAGCACTAGTCCAATCTTTATTTGAGCCTCTTAATTGAGTTCTGCAATTTTGCAGACCTTAACTATCTTTTCAGTCAGTGCAGTGTAAAAAGACCAGTGGATACCCCATTTTCTTTTACATACTTCCTTCCGCATCCAACAAAAAACAGTATAAAAATATTGCAGCAATTGTTTCCCAGACTGAAATGGAATGAGTAACCCCAGAAAATGACAAAGTATTAAAAAAAAGTGCCTATTACTAAGTTCCATTAATGATCGAAATAAGTGGCCTGATTTTCAAAATTGCTAAAATCTCATTAGCTACAGGCTGTACCTCCCTTAACCAGGACTCTCTGGTCCAGCAACATCTGTGGATGTATAAGGAGGTAGGGCCACAGGGAAAGGGTGTGTATGTGTGGAGCAACTCGCCCAGGATCCCTGTGCTAAAGGGGGGGGGGGGGACACAGCGGGGAGATCTGGCCCCAACTGCTGTAGTAGGGGGCCAGCAGTGGTCACAGAGTCCCAGCAGCCATGGAATCCCTGCAGTCACAGAAGCTGTGGAACCCCAGCAGCCACGGACTCCAGTCTGGGAAGCCATGTCCGTGCAGGCAGCAGCAGGGCTTGGCTGGAGTCCTAGCCAGGGGCAGAGTGGGCCAAGTTGGGAGAGACCTCACCTCATTTGGCAAATCCCTTTGTTCGGGACCAGTCAGGTCTTGAGGGTAGCGGACGAGGGCAGTCCAACCTATACTACTGCTATCAGTATTGCTGGGCACTCAGCACTTTTGAAAATCAGGCCCCTTATTTGGGCACCCAACTCTGGGACAAGGAATCTATAGTTAGTGTCTCATCTTTTAAACTCTTGACCTTAGTTTGTATAGCTTCTTCATGAGCCAAATCCTAAGCTACTTACTCATTTTTTTTTACCCAGTCTTTGTAGAGGGCCTCAGGATTGGCCCCTGTCAGTACTGTTCCTGCAAAGATTTAAATCTATCTTACACTGCTTGCTGACTGGTAAAAACCTATTTGCTCCCTCCCTGACCATACCCTGGTATCTCAGGGCTTTACTTAGCTGCCAGGATTTGGGCAGTAGTGAAATAGGGTTTGTTGTCTAGTAGCTGCCAGAGGTCTAATCTGCAGTATAGTGGCCAAAAGTATTTATAGAATGTTGTTGATGTTCTGAGTTCTTAATTCTAGACATTAAGAAATCATGAAACCAGCTCCTCCCACTCTTATTAGATTGCTTGGAAATGATGAGCATTTTTAAAAATGAGAAATGCTGGGTTCTTTTTCATACCTTTTGTCATTTTAGCTGTTAGGGTGCACTTGTTTCATATGACAAACCATTTATTTGCAACTGCTATTTAAAGAAAGGTGAAAAAAAGAAGCTGAGATTTCTCATACGACAATGTAAGTCCAGCAGCTGGAGCTTTAAGAAAAAGACTAGAATCCATGAGATGTGACTTAGATTGTGAGTATTAACAATGCTGTAGTGAGCTCAGCAATGTTTCCATAAAGGCTAGGGTGGAAGAAGAGGGAGAAAACTGTATGTGGCTATGGGATAGGGGGAGGAATGGTATTTATTTTGTATTTAACAAAGAAGTAAACATTAAACTTTCTGAGAACATCTTTACTATATCCTTACAGCTAGTCACTTGAAAAAGGTACCTGTCCAAAGTTTCTACTCTCGTTTCCTTATCCTGCTTGACAAGCACATTTATAATTTCTTGTCTTGATTAACACCCTCTTTCTCACAGGCTTTACCTCATTGTAGCTCTGTTTGACTTCACTGGTTAGTCCAGATTAATATGCATGGATATGAGAGGAGAATTAGGCCCACTGTTTTTAAATTATACAGATATGTACGATTGTTTGAAGAGTCTTTGATCACTTCTCAGAGCGGGGCTATTTAGGTAGTCCAATACGGTATTTGCTTTTAAGTGATCTTGTCTTTAACATTCTCGAGCAACAGTTCCAGGTCAATTTGCCAATAGTCATTACATAATATACAGCCTCACCAAAACTTTATGTGGTGAATGAAGATCACTTAACTCATTTCTATTTACCAGTTTTAATGTGTGTGTGTGTGTGTGTGTGTGTGTTTATGTTTATGAAGGGACTCTCATCTATTTGCACCTGGGAATACATTTATTTCTAAAATAATTCAGAGAAGACTCTGAGTGCTGCTATCCTAAGTCAATGTAAAAATATTCTAAAATACTGCAGAATTGATTTTTTTTAGAAATAATTAATCTTCTCTAGTTGGACATGGATTGTGCAAGCCTACTTAAAATTGTGAAGCTTTCAAAGATGTATTTCCCCCTTTTCCTCTGATGCTTCAAGGTGGGTTAGAGGCAAAACCCATTTGAAAGACAATTGAGAATCTAAAGTATCTTAAAATGACTATTCTTGCTTTAATCTACCCTCTTCAGAAGGGAATTCAATATCTTTCACAATCTACAACTGTGAATTTCAATAAGTCACTTAAAAATTTCAAATCACAGATGAAAGGGATCAATCTGTACAACCTGTGAATTTGCTCAACATTACAAGATGGTTTATTAGACGATGAGCTTTCGTGGGCCAGACCCACTTCCTCAGATCTGAGGAAGTGGGTCTGGCCCACGAAAGCTCATCGTCTAATAAACCATCTTGTTAGTCTTTAAAGTGCTACATAGTCCTATATTTTGTTTCAGCTACACCAGACTAACACGGCTACATCTCTATCACTACTCAACATTACAGGTACAGTAAGATTCTGAGATGAGTGTGCAGTAAGAAGGGGAGTGGGATTGAGAAACTTTGTCTTCATTCCTACCTAGGGAAGTTCAGGAATTGTTCCCTAATTACTCCCCTGAGGGGGGCCAGATGCTCCCAAATATGATGCGGAGTGAATGTGGAACTACAGCTTTTCCCTTCACCCCAGAGGCCAGTAGAATTCTATGCTACTGAGACATCAAAGTTTTGCTTGCCTCACTATGCAATGAAGTGGGAATGGATATACACATGTATTTAATTTTACTCACATGAATAGAACCATAGATATTAATAGGATGCAGGGACTTAAAACTAAGTATCAAGGAAGCATTTGCATGATTGGTGTATCATTGTATATAGTGTCTTTTATACAACCCGTATCCCAGAATAATTTCTAGAATTGATTATGTACTTACCGTAGAAAATAAGATCTGAGGAGAAGATAGAGGAATTCAAAGGCATTGAAAAAAAGGGGTCAAATGAAAAGCTTGCCAGTGAGTTTTGATATCAGATTTACCCCTGAATGTCTGTTGTTCCACGTAAATGCACCATATATATCTTCCTTAACTGAAAAAGGCAGAAATGATGCTATGACGTTCTATAACTTGCTATATTGCAAGTAAAATGGCAGTCTCTCTGCCTGCCTATAAGCTTTCTTCCAGTGCTACTCTCAGTTAGTCTTAACAACCTGTCATTAGAGCTGTGTGAAAAGTCTTTCATCTGTAAGATAACTTACACAATCTATTACTTTTACTTTTCTCCAGGTCAGGTTTCTGTTTGCTGTGATGCATAGATAGAAGACAATTTTGACCAGCATAAATGGAAGCTTTAGACTGACAGGAAAATTTCACAAGAAAGGACTAAATTTCATAAATGTAGGAATAACACAAAGCAGCCCAATAATATACACCCACATTCTACTTCTCAGAGGTGTTTAACACAACCCAATTGTGATTGTAAAAGTGATAGCAAGGAAAATATACAGCATTACAAACAGATGAGTATTTTAGCACTGAGACACTATAAAAAGGTATAGTTTGGTACACTCTTTTAGACCAATGGATTTTTCATGTTTTTAGCAAAATTTGTAAGACACAAACACTTTCTCTCAAACAAGTTTCTGGTCTGGTTTGAAAGCTCATGCTAAAGAATGAGGGCAGCCATCTATGTAATTTTTGGATTGCAGTGTGAAGACAATAGCAGAGATAAAATCACCAAGGGTGTATCTACACAGCAGCATTATTTGGAATAACAGCCATTATTCCGAAATAACAATGCAAGCATCTACACAGAAATTCTGTTAGTTTGAAATGAATTCAAAATAAAGGATGGCTTATTCCAATTTCTGTAAACCTCATTTCATGAGGTGTAACGCCTCTTCTGAAATAGCTATTTTGGAATATCAGTAGTGTGGATGCTCCATTGCTGCTGTTTCAAAATAGCTTTTCCCCTGGACCATTCAAAGTAATTACTCTCCAGTGCCTTCTGGGGATCTAAATCGAGGTAGCAAGTTCACATTATGGAAGCCTGCCTCAGACTAAATTTGAGACTTCCTTGCAGTGTAGATGTGCTATTTTGAAATAAGCTAGTTAGGAGTATTTCTTCCAGAATAGTTTATTTCGAAATAAGCGTGCAATGTAGACGTACCCAAACATTTCTCATGCAGACAGATTTATATACTAGATCAGGAGAGGATGGAATTAGTCAGGGATATTGATATTCTGTGAGAGACAGATCTCCAGTAGCCCTGGATCATCAAGATCTTTTATCCTGTGAGCCAGTCAAGGCATCAGGCTGATCAAGGGATCTCTAATGCCAGCAACAACCACCATAGTTCCCAGTGAGTAGGTGGAAGTGGTGTTTCAGATTGATCTTTTCATGTTTTAGAGATGCTCATATTCTCACAGGGTAGTGGTGTGTCTATATAGGTTCCTCATCAGGAGTTGTGCAGCAAAACAATCAATTTCAAGAACAGATATTACAGGTGGTTCATGTCCCCTCAGGGATGGAGGCAACTGACTTGAGCGTGTTGTCTGCTCAGTGCTTAATTTGTGCCAGACAGGGTCAGATTAAGACATTCTGAGGCCCTAAGCTATATCAAGTTTAAGAGGTGCCAGAGCATTACCCAACATGTGTATTATTCTAACAGAAAGGACAATGAATATAGAAATAATAAAGTTCTATATTTGCATATATATCAGTACATAGGAGAGGATGCAACTAAAAACTAATGCGTTTTTTACATTTATTTAGAATCCCCTCATTATCTGACAACCTAAAGCGTTGCATTCTTAGCTTGCGCATAAATCCAGCGCTGGTGCCAGGGCTTCCCAGTGTGGAGCCCTGGCACTTCTAGGCTTGGCAGTTTATAGCCCTGGCACCTCTGGGCTTGCTGCATCAATTATGAATGTAAACAAAATTACTTGAGCCCTGGCACCTCTAATTACAAAGCAAGGACTGTGACTGTTGTACTGTCAGTAATGAGCTTTTCCTTGTTATTGCCACTTCTCTCACCCCTTATGCCACAGAGAGAGCATGGTGTAAGAGACATGTCACCTTAAACCAGGATTTGAGAAGCAGTTCTGAGGCTGAAGGCACAATGTCTCTCATAGCTCTGGGATGGCCGCTAATAAGTCACCTTGTTTCTCACTATAGCAGAGCCCAAGCATTACTAATTCTTCTGATTTGTATATTATCACTACCAGGAAACAGTTTATAAACTACATAAATCTTAGCACTGGCATAAGTGAACTACATTACAATAAACCTGCCCTAACACAGCCAAATGTCATAAAAATCCATTGATGGGTCACTTCAAAAATTCCATATTTGGATTGCTCATTTCAAGCCCTTAAAAATGCCCTCTGTCTTGGGTACTCAGCATCTAGTCAGCTACTTCCATCCTCCTTGGAAAGAGATGGAGAGCCAAGCAGACACATGGCTTAACACCAGATAGTCAGCAGCAGGCTGATAAATAGCTCTGTTCCTTGTTTTGCAGCAGAAAAGCAGAGCTACTCATTATTGCAGCCTACAGCAGATTCTTCCAGATCGGCTGTGAGTAAGGGAACAAACTGCAATTCCTACCTCAAAAAAATGATTCTTAATTTTCATTCTGAATATTTTATCGTGCCATTAACACTGTGGAAGGCATGTGCTTAGCCTGGACCTGGATTTTCGCCAAACTGGGAAAAACACACCCATACATAGTAATACAAAATCCTTTGCAGGTTAAGATATTTTCATTTGAAAAACCAAACAACTAATGCAATTTGATGTAATGACTGAACATAAAAGGAAGAGGCATGGCAAGCTGACAATATCACATTCACAACATAATCTGTGAAATCAGTTGCTTCATGTTTCCATCCATTTCCCCCACAATTTCCTTTATCATGCACTTAGTTTAGTTCATTCTCTGGGAACTAGTTACCAACTAGTTCATAATGGCCCTGAGAAATGAACTGCTAAGCATCAAGAAACAACTACACTTCAGGTTTGCAAACCTGACAAGGCTCCAAAAGGCAGAGGCTTGCAGAAGGAGAGACATATGAGTATATTTTATGGTACCAGGAGGAGGACAGCTGGCTGTTGTGAATGATGGTGTCAATTTGCAGGGTCTTTCTTCTAAAGAATAACATTTGAGTCACTGAGGGTGGATTGCCTGCTGAGAATTAAGCAGTTGTTTAAAACAAGTAAATAGCCTGGTGTGATGGGGTGTGTTTCCCCATACTGGCCTTACAACAGTGGAAATGGGCTAATAATCTAATTAGGCTGCAAACAAGGAAGCTTTAGGCTGGAGGAAGCTAATTAGGGAGAAGCTTCACCTGTGAGGGACAGATGGGGCTTCTACAAAAGACATGCAGATGGAATGGAGAGAATTTGTTGTCACTGTGTTAGAGAGGGGCTGAGTGCTGAGCTGGACCACATAGCTGTGTAGGCTGTAGTTCCTCTGAGAGGAAGAAGCTGTGAAACTGGCAGATGCGGAGAAGGAAGAGAAAACCAGAAGGTTTGGAAAGGGCTAAGAGACATACAGCAAGGTATAGGCTAGAACAGACCATGACTGCTGACTAGAAGTGTTCTAAGTTGGGAGGAACCTGGAGCAGAGGGTAGCCCCAAATTGCCTAACTAGTCACTGGGGAAGTGGTGTGGGTGGGGCAATAGCTAGGAAGCCTTTTTCTCCCTGTTTGGGAGAAGAGGCTTTTACTTCTTTCTTCCTGCCCACCAGGAGGGGAAACCACAATAGTGACCTGGCTTCAGGGCTGTGTTATAAAACAGGCCCTGCAGATACTTAAGAAAGATACAGCTTTGGAGACTAGAAAACATCAGCATAGGGCCCTGAGGCTGGAAAGAGCTGTATTAGATTTCAATGAGAGATAGGAAGAACTAGAATGATTTACTTTGGAAATTAGTTTGAATGAAGCTTCTGCTTCTTCAGTGGAACGGAATAGAGAAGAGTCCTCAGCCTGAGGGACCCTGATGGGGAGGAATGGGGGATCATAAAGTAGGAGGAGAGGTGAGCCCCATTCCCTAATAGTAGAGGAATAGTACTGTGGGATGGAGTGCAAGCTCTCATTCTGTGAGCAAGCTAAGAGGCATATGGGGAGATTTTCTTTCCCTGGTGTGTGTGGTGTTCAGGGTGAAGTGCAGTGGGGATAGGATGGAGCAATAAGGAACCCCTGGCCATGGACCTTAAACTCTCTTAACAATAAAGACTGTAGGAGAATGCAAGGGGTCAGATGGACATGTAATGCTTCTAGCCTCATCTGAAACAATCAGAAATGAGGTCTCCTGTGACCTTTGTTTTACACTATACCAAAGCCCACAGGGCTAATTCAGTTACAGGGCTTCCAATCTGAATCTTCTGAAAATATAGAGGGAGCTCAAAATGTATTTTGTCCAAATTATTTGCAGGTAAAGCTCTTTTTGGGGGAGAGGGGAGGGCAAAGAACTCCATTGAATGAGTAACTGACCTGAGGGACTTCACCATATAGGCAGACATCAAATGGAATTTAGACACGGTTTGCTATGCATGCTAACCCAAAGCATGTATTTTTTTTCTCCTGAAGCAGGAGGAATTTCTCCTATATACAGTGTTGCATAATATGCCTTACCAGGATGGAGCAAAGGAAATGCCTCCCCAAGCCATAAAATATTGGCTGATACTGGAGGCAGGTTACTTGGACTCGATGGACCAGTTGTCTGATTCAATATGGCAATCTTTTATTCAGAAAAGGCCTTATTAGGAGTGACATCTGTGATTTTTATTTCATACACTGCTTCAGGAGATGAGAAGCTTGGAGGTAAAATTTGAGGTTAAGACTGATGCTATTGCTCTTTGCATAAGTATATTTGAAGAAAAGACTGAAGCGCTTGAAGGAAAGACTAAAAAAGCAACTTAAAATGTTCAGGCTATTCAGAATGACACAGTAGCTTTAAGGCTCTTTTAAGAGTTGACAAAAGATTGCTTTTATTATAGGAAAAAAATGAAATGCTTGAAGTGCATTTTAAGAGTACTGGGCTTTGTGGAAAAGTTTGAAAAGGAATATCCCCTTTGAAAATGATTCTCCCACTTGGTTTCCCAAAGAGGGGATATTTGGTTTCCAAACCCACCTTCCTAAGTCTTAGCAAATTAGGGGTTCTACACATTTTTGGTTCAAGTTTGTCTCTACTAACCATACACCTCTGTGCTAATGTTCTCTCAAGACCTGACCCACAGCCCACTGAAATCATCATGATGAATTCTATAGGCATTGGAACAGTCCCTTAAGTGCCACATAGTGTGCTTTCTGGGACTGAAAATGCAAACTAGTTTCTCTTGACACATTCTTTATAGTTTTCTTCTCATCTGTGGGTCTGAATCCTTCCTCCAGAGGCCATGGGACAAGATTGAGGCAGGTGAAAGATGGCAGGTAACATGTCACAATCCTTTCTGCAAATAGCTTTCTAGACCCCTATTTAGCTGAACCAGACTCAAAAACTGTAGTCTGAGCTACTTGAGTTGTAAAACATAATTTCTTACTGAAAAAACCCCCAATGTTTTGGCTTTTCAAACTAATGTAATTCCTCACTCCTCCCCTTTCCCATATTTGTGTATGACCCTGTCTACCTACAGAAAAACAAGAAATAATTGTTCTGGATGAGCATATCCCTGGGATATTTTCCAAGAGAACAAAAAAGGCTGATATTGGAGGGTAAAACAAACTGTACAAAAATGAAATTCTCAGGAAGCAGTTTTCACCTGAGGACAATCTTCTTTCACTGTTGCCCTGGGAGACAGTCTCCACTTATTCTTAATGATCTGCTTGGATCTTTATGCATGAGTCCTTATTTACCATAAATTTTGTGCAAAAAGATCTGTGGATTTCAGCACATTAAAAAGGCTCAAAATAGTAACCTTCAATGGTAACCGGTCTCAGCTGCCACTTCTTGTTGGCAGCATCAGACTTCCTGGTTAGCTACGGTTGGAAAGGAGAGAGCACAGAAGCTGTTGATATGCTGGTCAAACTTTCCAGGTGAGTTTACCTCAACTGAACCTTGGCAATAAGGTCAATTGTTATATTACTATTTATAGCAAGGCCAACTTTTCTCATTTTTTGAGAACCTATAACAATTTCTTCATGCATTTTTGAACTACACTATAAAATGTAATAGAATGTGTTTAGTATTTTGATATCCTTTTATAGGATGGCTTTGAATCACTTGTCATAAGTTCTTTAACTCAGTTAAATTTGGTGGGATTTTTAGAGTAATTGCTATAGAACTCTATTGGATTTATCCTTAATGAATTCTTTGTGCTGAAATTTAGGTACATAGTTGAGTATCTTGCTGACTCAGAGCCTTAGGGATGTCTGTATGTGTTAAGGCTGTTCCCCACTCTGGAACTTCAAGTGCAGAAGATGAGGGCTTGCAAGGACTTTAAAAGTTCTTTGCAATGAAGGTCAGATTCCCTGGCCTTGGATTAGATTCATTGCTGCCGCTACCCATATGCAAAAACCCCTGTGAGCCCAGGAATGAGCATTTGGGAATTCCTTCCTGTGAGGTATCCTCAAGCTCTTTACCTCTCCCTCTAGAGAGAGTCTGAAAAACTGGAATTGCTCTTAATAGTTGGCTTTGCCCTCTTAGGAGATTCTGTGTGCATGTGCCTGCTTTTTAAGACACAGGGATCACATCCTGGGCTTAAAGGGTGATTTTTATTAATAAAAAAAAACAAAAAAATACACTTGATGAAACATTGCTTGGTTGCTAGGTGTTTAGAGCAACTGAAAAAAAAGGATTAAAACAGAGAATCACTTCCCTGGGATTCAATTTAGAAGTTAGTGTAAAAGGGTAGTTACATATGCTTAACATAAGTCCAACAACTCGTGTCTTCCCTCCCCCCCTCAAAAACCTGAGTGTCAGTAAACATTCCCTGTTCTACTCAAGTATCTCTGGTTTCAAGATTGTCCTTCCTAGGCATGTATGTTGCTGGATACTCTATGCCTAGGTTCCTGGCTTACTTCCTGTCTAGCCAGCTTTGCTTTAATCACCCAATGACAACATACAGTAACAGGAAGGTCACTGCTTCTAATTCAAAAGCCCACACTCGGTTTGCATTGGCTCCCTGTCAACTGTTTCCTGCTTCCCTTGTATTCCTGGGGACTTTCTAGTACCCACAGTCAATGGTTTTTAACTCTTGCAGGCAAGACACCTAGGGTTATATCTTAAGAGTTAACCACTGTGAAAATACTTAACTAAATGGCTGGAATGTCCAGAAAAGGATATTACCCATCTTTCCCTCTGCCCTCCCTCTCCTCCTCCCCCCCTTGCATTCCTCACACTATATCTTGGAGGGAAACCAGTAGAAAAGAAGATGGGGGGGGGGGGAGCCTTTTAAATCATAACCCTTAACTTCTAAATACAACAGGTCTCAAATGCTGACTAATTCTTTCATAGTGTAATCCATTTCTCTTCCTTAAAAAAGAAAATCCTGTTACTACTCAATCCAGAATTTTCTTGAATTTATGGTATCCTGAAATATTAGTTAGCAAAATCCAAATGTGTGTGACATCTCCACATTCATAAGAGACAAGTGAGTACAGGAATTGAATATTGCCCAGAATATTGAACCTAGTTCTATGGCTTTGGAAATATATAGCTTTTCTTTCTGAATTGTGCTTTCCTAGCATGCAGTGTGTAGACTGGGGAGATGGGAAGAAAGGATGCAGAGCTAGATTAGGGGAGGGGAAAGCAAAAATGTTGCTAGTGTAAGACACAGGACTCTGTGTGAATAATGTTGCCCTTTAGTAGCTGGTCTAAAAAGAAGAGACTGGAGTCTTTCTTGAGCTTGAGCACTAGTTTTTGCAGCTGGAAACTTCAGGGTTCAAGTTCCAGCTTCCCAGGTGTATGCTTTATATAGTGGTTGTATCTACTGCATTCATTATACTGACAGGACTATGTAGTCCTTAGAGTTGCTTTTTTTTAAATAAATAAACACAGATTGTATTCAATCTGGAGAATCTAGCATATCATAGCCACAGTAATACCGTGGGATTTATGTGATTAGAACTTGCAGGAAACAAATTTCCCAAAGCAGCCTGGCAACAAAATTGCTCATTTGTTTATTAACTCTCACTCAGCCATGTTTCTTGTGACAGTAAATGTTAACTGTTTTGCATTGGAATTATGCCTAGTGAATGCTAGTGAATAGATTTGAGATAAATACACGGTGATGTCATAATATTTCCTTATTTGATGAACTGATGAATGTATTTACAATTGCAAAGTAATAAGAAATAGGTTTTAGACTAAGACTTCACTATTTCACCTTTTATAGCAGATGTAAAATGTAGGTAACTTGACAAACTACAAGGAAATTTTAGATGGCCTAAAACAATTGTATTTCTACTCATACATGTGTAATTACTGTTGAGTTGTCATTCACCTTGATTATGCTGACATATGGATCATTTGTTTGAAATGGAGGGAGGGAAGGAATCTGAAATCATGTGCCTAGAGAGAAAGATTGGTATCAAAAGCGCGCAATATTTATTGTAACAAAGTCCTATTAAACTGAGTTTATTTTAGTTTTTATATATTAAAAAAGGCCATTAATTCTCCTGTATTTTGTACTTTGGACAAGGTGTCTTATTTTACAGCAGGGGTTGTAACACCTAGGTTGCCTGTATCTGGCCTCTGAGGCTTAGGGGCTCTCCTAACATTGGGGATCCCACGCTTGCACTCCAGCCTCCCTCCATCTCCGCAGCACTGGTCCCCAACTGATTTTTATGTGGGTTAGTGGTCCCCAACCCCCAAAAGGTTGCCCAGCCTGGTTTTACAGCTCCAATGTTCAAATGTCTGGGAGTCTTGAGAGAACTACAAATGCTGGTTTGCAGGGAACAAATTTTATTTCTGCCTTCCCTTACTAACCTGAGGTAATACTTTTATTTGACAGCCCAACTTTCCTAACATGACTACTCATTTTGGACTCTCAAGTTGAGACATGGTAAAATAATCTGATTTTTAAAAGGGTGGATGCTCAGTTATTTCTGAAAATCAGGCTACGTCAGTGTTTCAAGGCAGACATCCAATATTACTAATCACTTTAAAACTAAATTTGGTGGAATTGATGTTTACACAGTAAGCAGAAACATTCATATCACTTTAACTTTAGGCAAGCTTGGATTAACTTTAAGGCTGCAGCCTGGAGCTCCACAAAAATAAATTTATAATTAGGGGTCACCAACCTGTACCTCACATCACCTCCTTCATCCCAGCCCACTGCCTCAGCTCAGAATCCCTTTCTGAACCCCTCTCCTGCACCTCAATACTGTGCCCCAGCCTGGAGTCCCCTCCTACACCTCCACTTCCTCCCAGAAAGAAATTAATATAAGCAGCTCTTCTAAGGTAAGAAGTAGGCTATTTTGAATTAACTACAATCTACATGTTTTAAGACTGAAATGTAACCACAGAACAACTTTAATTAAAAGTCTAGTATAGTGTTAATAGCCTCCAGGCCATACTTGTGATCACTTTGTTCTAAATTAGGAAAGTCTTCTATATGGGGTCCCACAAACTTAAATTACCCCAGGCCATGGGAGAATTAATCTGGCTCTGATAGACATTCAGCACAATGCCTTTTGCAGCTTCTCTGGTATCTGACTCCAACATTTCCATAGGTTCAGGAACTTGGGGATCCAGGGAATGCTGCAGCCCCCCTGGACTCCTGGCTTGCCACCCAGGGTCCCAACTGCTTCCCTGCTCACCTTAGGCTCTGTTGCCCTGTGCACTGGGGTGCTGTGCTTTGGCTCCACATGCTGAGGGGTATCCTGCCACCCCATACCTCAGGTCCCAGCTGCTGCTGTCAGCCGACGGTCAGGGCAGTGAGTGGGGTGTGTGTGTGTGTGTGTGCGCGCGCTATACACCCGAGACTTCAACTGCTGAGACCGGGGTCCCTTGCAGCGGGCAACCTGGAGGAGGTTGACGAGCGCCGCAATAAGTTTACAGCGAGAGCTTATTACACTTCAGATTTTAGCTGCTAGAATCTGTGATTCCTTTGCAGTGGGCAGCCTGGGGGAGGCTGAGAAGTGCCCCCAATGGATCTGCTACCTGGGAGTGACACAAATCCAAATGCCCAAGCTCTCCCTAAATCTGTCCCTTAAGACCGGCTGAAGTTCTTTTAAATTGTGCCTGGTTCTATTACAGCAACTGAAGGAGTCAGGTTAAAGCTTAAACAGTTACAGGTTTATTGAGGAAGCTTATAAATCATATGGTTGCAATGGCTATTGTTCTATTTCTTAACTGCTAGCAAAATATAGATCTTAAAAATGGTTACAACGAAGAAAAAGATAGGAAAACAGAAATAATAGTACCAAGTAACAGCTTAATCTTTAAAGAGCTCTAAGTCTGTGTACACTAAAGACAGAGGACCACATCCAGGTACAATTTTTACCCGCTTCTATGCCTCTCGACTCCAGCATGTCAGGCCAGGGCCAGTCCCTCAATTCCTAGGAAAGATGAAAATACGAGGTGGGCATCCCCATAGAACCTTGGGAGGTCAAACACCTAACCCGACCAGCAGGTAGAGGGTAGATTAACACTCAAAGTGAGTGTGCTGCTGTACCCATCTTTATACCCATGGGGTCACGTATTTCTCTTTCTTATCTGTCATGCCAAATAGTGCTGGTCTGCCTTTTGTGAGACCAGTTCTTACAAGGGAGTTGTGAACTTAATTTACACTTGTAAGAGAGAGTTGAGAGGATTAAATTGGAAGTACTGGGGATTCTTTTCTCAGTGGGGGATTCCTCACCCAAGGAATGGCTGTGTGTATTCGTATCAACATGGGTGCCAGCTGGGCACTTCTTGCAGCCTCGAGCTCAGCTTATTGCCTTAATCGTTCTCTCCTCATATCCATGTTTTCAGCTTACTCAGAGTCAGAGAAAACTCGCATATCCTGATCTTGCATCAAAGCTTAATGGCTATGCTGATTTTCCTTATTGTTCCTTCTCTGCCCTGTATACAGACATCTCAGAGGGCAAGCAAGTTTGATGAGATGGGGGGAGGGGCTGTCTGGCTACAGTTGCCCCACATGCCAGGGCTTTGTTCCCCACCTCAGCTTGGGGAGGAAAGGACAGCTGTAAGGGGGAGGATGTCAGCAACCCCCATTCTTAAAAATATTCCCTCACCACTGACCTCTTCCTCCCACAGTGTTCCAGTGAGGCACTTGCCCAATCTGAATGTCAGAACTGATCACAGCAGAGTAGCTGGTCAGCTTTATTTTTGCTTCTTGGAAGGTTAGACAAGGGAGAGGTAGAAATGAGAACTGCATGAAGGCCATCATCTGCTGTGCATTAAACCTGATGGACCAGACAGTATAATGCTGTCTGTTGCAGATTATTGTGAAAGTGTATTTT
This sequence comes from Pelodiscus sinensis, assembly GCF_052426305.1. NCBI lineage: Eukaryota > Metazoa > Chordata > Testudines > Trionychidae > Pelodiscus > Pelodiscus sinensis. The sequence continues at coordinate 95,619,508 of NC_143053.1, forward strand.
AATGTGCTTATTGATTTGCAAAATGGCCCACTTAATTTTAATCTGATTGACAAGTACATTCAGAATAACACTCTAGTTTCTGCTAAATACTGTAGGCCTGATTCTGTGTGGTGCTCATGAGGTGCTGTATAGAATCACCTTGGAACTCCTCTAGTGCTGCTCAACTTCTCAAAGATCACACCCTAAACTGAGACAAATTGGAAAAAATGTGTCTTGATTTTTATTTTTCTGTACAAATGTCATTGCGTTAAAGGTCTTGCGTTAAAGTATTTGCGCAAGAGAGCGTCTACACTGGTATGCGCCTTTGCGCAAGAGATGTGCTTTTGTGCAAGAGCATCTATGCCAGTATAGACGCTCTCTTGCGCAAGAAAGTTCCGATGGCCATTTTAGCCATCGGTCTTTCATGTGCAAGAAATTCATGTTGCATGTCTACACTGGCCTCTTGCGCAAGAACAGTTGTGCAAAAGGGCTTATTCCTGTGTGGGAGCATCATAGTTCTTGCGCAAGAAGCACTGATTTCACACATTAGAATGTCAGTGTTCTTGCGCAAGAACTCCCAGCCAGTGTAGACAGGCAGCATGTTTTTGCGCAAAAGAGGCTGCTTTGGTGCAAGATCGCGCCAATGTAGATACAGCCTGTGGGGGCAAGAACGGTTTTTTATCTCTACTGAGCCAAGATTAATGAGTTGGTAGTCCTGGGGCTCCTACTTGCTCTGTAGACTTTTCTGTAGTCAACTAGCAGAAATACCCAATGCCACCTGCGGAAAATATAGTAAAAGGTATGATGAATGAACTATGTCAATTACATTAAAATAGCATATTTTATTGGAAAAACTTCTTACATATTACTTTAAGAAATTAACATAGCTAGTGATGTGCTTACAAAATAACACATCCCATAGTGTCTCTCTTCTCAATCCCCACAAATCAGGAAGGCCCATCTTCCCTTAGAGACTCTATACAAACCAATGTCTGCCGCCTCCTTGCCAGAAGCCCTGAGAAATGAAGGGGATGTCTCCTGGATTCTGCAGCAGCAGCAGCAAATCACTGCTCCCAAGTAGCCACTCAATGCACGCTCCATGGGGCAACCTGAATGGGACTTCTAGCAGCAGCTGGACCGGTTGCATTGATCAGACAAAGCAAAACACCTTCAGACTAGGTGCAATTAGTGATATCTAGATGATCAGAACATGTAGCACCTAAACGTACCTGTTCTAATGAGAATAGGCTGTTCTGAGTGTACCGTGTCCTCCTCAGGCTCCACGGTGCTCAAAACTCTGTTCTCCTACCCACCTCTTCTTTGTACTGTGAGCTGAATCCTGCAAAGTGCATAATACCCGTGGCACTTGCTGATAATGCGCACAGCCCTGCCAGGAGAACGCACGCAGCCCAAAGGAGGGTGTGTGGTGGGATGACTCGTTTGGGTGTAGGGGGAGGGAAGCAACTTTAATTTCCAGAAGGGGTTCAGTCTGAGCCCAGTTGCATGAAGATGTTGAGAGGCTGTGATAGCTGGAGGCTTTTCCCAGCCACAATAAGCAAGACTAGACCCGAGCCAGCATCAGCCACATTTGGGTCTGTCCTGGAAACCTGCTGCTGCCTTAGTAAAGGGGAGGTTGCTGATTCTCTGCCCCACTGCAGCCTCTTCTTCCATGGGCTTTCCCTTGATGGTGCTGCAGGTGCCCAAGTGCTTTATCCTCTAGGATCTTGTAGTTGCAGTTTGTGACACACTTAACAGAAGGGTCCAGCAAATACCTATGATCAGGTGCTACTAAAAGCTAACTATCATTGGGCCCAATTGGCGTGCTGGGGAACTGGTTTCAAGATATAACCAGTCCAGTTATTTAAGTTAGGAAATCAGGAGTATCTGTGCAAAATGTGGTGTTTCTAGTTCTTACCAGTTCAGAGCTCTTTCAGAATTATCAGTGGGCCCCATTGAGACTCTGAGGGAACCGGTTTCAAGATATAACCAATCCTGCTATTTAAGTTAGGAAATCAGTATTATCTGTGCAACATTTGGACTGTGTCTAGATTGGCATGATTTTCCGGAAATGCTTTTAATGGAAAAGTTTTCCGTTAAAAGCATTTTTGGAACAGAGCGTCTAGATTGGCACGGACGCTTTTCCGCAAAAGCACTTTTTGTGGAAAAGTATCCGTGCCGATCTAGATGCGCTTTTCCGCAAAAAAGCCCCGATTGCCATTTTCGCGATCGGGGCTTTTTTGCGCAAAACAAATCTGAGCTGTTTACACTGGCCCTTTTGTGAAAAAGCTTTGCGCCCGAATGGGAGCAGAATAGTATTTCCGCAAGAAGCACTGATTTCTTACAGTAGGAAGTCAGTGGTTTTGCGGACATTCAAACAGCCAGTGTAGACAACTGGCAAGTTTTTCCGGGAAAGTGGCTGATTTTCCAGTAAAACTGGCCAGTCTAGACACAGCCTTGGTGTTTCTTACCATTCTGGAGATCTTTTGGAACAAACAAACTTTCAGAAATATTTTTAAGATAAGAGGGAATAGAGAAGGCCAAAACATCCACTGCACTAGAGGAGAGCTGGCTCTGGTAATTGGATATCAGGCAGGATGCTACAGCAGTCTAATGTCAGTAGATGTATGTCTCCTGTCTACAGCTTTACTGATTGCTTTTATGATCTGTCTTTCCCAATATTCAGCTACGGGGGGTGGGGGGGAGTTTCTCGTGCTCAGCACCCATAAGTGGGATCAGATATTGAAAACTACTGAGCATCCAGCAGTTCCCACTGTGGCCCTTATAAGATTTTTCAAATAAAGGAGCTGAGATCTTTTGAAGATCTGATTCCATTCTGTAGTATCCCCAACCACAGTAAATCATTTCTTCTTCCCCCTACTCCCCACCTCTCCACCTTTTTGCTCACAGAGCAATTTTTGAGCTACTTACCATGATAACTAGGCATAGAAAGCCCATCCCATTGTGTGCATCTTGACAATGTAGTAAATGAATGAATTAGGTTTCCTGAAAGGTCCCTTATATTAACATTGTAGTTGTTGTAAAATGCTTTTCAGATTCATTTCCCATCATTGTGGTTCATTGTAGCCCATAATATTTTTCTCCACCATATAAATGCTGAATCAAAATAATCCCAGTGGTTTAAATGTCTCAAGAATTCCTCCTGGAATAAAAAGAAGCAGGCAGGTATAGGGAAACAAAAGAAACTGACCCTGCATGGTGCTGAATGCTTTCTCCCAGGTGGGCTTCTTGAAAAAATCCTTGGCAATCCAGGCCAGGTTTTAAGGAGAGATTTTTATTTGATATTTCTATTTAGTAACTTTATGAAAAAGCCAATACTGCATCAGTTATTCCTGAATATGAAATAATTCACAAATTGATTTGGCCAATACAACCACTTTTCCCTTTCAAGTCTCCAACATGCACAAAATGTCAGAATGAGGTGAAATGTTAATTTTGAAAGACACATGTTATCATTTGACAGTAAACCCTGAGAAAACATCTGACTGGTTAAATGAGACTTCAGTTGTCAAGCTGAGTGAGTTATTTGACAGCACACAGTTTAATGAGCATCAGTAACACCATGTCCAAAGTTCATGATGGAAGGGTAGAATATTGATCCTTAATACACTGCAATCAGCTCTTCCAAGATGTTCACTAGTTTAGTTTTCCCATAAAGTATGTACCTTTCTGGTGGCAAATATAGTAATTTGTTTTAGCATTGGTTTTTGCTCCTGCATACCTCAGATTCCTGCTAGGACTGAAACTTTAGGACTGACAGACTTTCCTATAAAGGAGTCTTTCCATGAAAAACTTCTTCGGTAATTAATCTCAGTTTTACAAGGAAAGCAATCTTCTAGTTTCATAAGCAATACAAATATAATACTGATCAATGTTTTGAGCTACTATCTGTTCCCGCTATGTCTCTCCTCAACAATGTCTTCTCTAAGAATATGACTTGATTTTGTTCAAATTAAGTCAGTGGGAAAACTGCCAAAAAGTTTCAAGGGGACCAGGAATGGTCCTTTCTCCATTGCACAGGATAAGTAACTGATGTTTCTTGTTTAAGAACATTTTGCAGTTGTAACTAATTCTCTTACAGTAAGGGTGAGGAACCTTTTTTTGAGTTGGGGGCTGCTGACCCACAGAAAAATCAGTCGGGGGCTGCATACAAGTGAGAAGCGAGAACTGTGGAAGAGGAAGTCATTCCTTTGCACACCAGAGCCTAGGCGGAGCCAGGCTAGTAGATTTTGTGTGCTCCAGTGCTGTGGGGAGGCAGTGGGGGGCTGGAAAACCAGCGCAGGATCCCCAATGCAGGGAGGGACCCCTGAGCCTCGGTGGCCGGATTCAGACAAGCCAGAAACTGCATCTGGCCCCCAGGCCTCAGGTTCCCCATCCCTGTCTTATAGCTATAAATTGATTGTCCGTTTCCTCTTGTATGAAGACATTTCTTAGTTCCATCACTGTACTATACAGTCACAGCAACAGCAGCAAATGCAGACTTATTCACTTTTCATTTTCATTAAAGAGAATGAAATGTATTTTAAAAGGTACTGAGTTTGACAACTATGTGCATTCAATCTCCCCTGTCCACGCAAAATGTAAAGTAGCATTAATTCAGGTTTTATCCATGCTGTTCCACAAATATCTCTCTCGCCAGAACTGAAGGATTTCTTCCAAGGATAAGAAGTTAGGCCTGGCTAGGAAACCTCTTAAAACAACATTCAGTTGCCTCATCTTCTAAGCTGTGGTAAAAAATTATCTCTATAGTGGATAATCATGGAATAACTCTGTCTATAGTGAAAGTGGCTTTTTTATTGACAGAAGGAAGTTAATTATGAGCAGTTGTCTGTGCAATTGTCAAAACCATGATCTGAAAACTGAAATATTAATGTTACAAGTTCTGCGGTCATGTATCAAACAATGGGGATAAATGGAAATAACTGCTCATTTAGGGTATGTCTACACTGCAACACTATTTCGAAATAACTAGCATTATTCCAAAATAACTTGGCCCATACCTACACAGCAGGCAGTTATTTCCCAATAGTGTCAAAATGCTGTCAAGCTGGAGGCCTTCTTACTCCAATTCCTGTAACCCTCATTGTATGAGGAATAAGGGAAGTTGGAGGAAGAGTGCTCTGTTCGGAAATAAATGCTGTGTAGGCGCTCCCTATTTCGAAATAAGCTATTTCAAAATAAGCTATGTAATTGACACAGCTCAATTTGCATAGCTTATTTTAGGTTAAGCCCTGCTGTGTAGATGCACCCTTCAGTGAACACCATCAATCCTGTGCATCGAATGAGGCAGAACTGAAAAAGTTACTTTTCTTCAGTGCAACCATGTTTTTCTCTTTGTAGAAAAGATGGAAGTTCCTTCCTGGTTTTTGTCTGTTCAGATTCCAGCTGTTGTGACCTATCTGCCTATGGACAAATGGAAAGTGTATTGAATTCTCATATTTGATTTGTGCATGTTATATCTACATCCTTTAGCACTCTAACCATATGCCGGGATGTGTTTATTAATAGCCCTATAAAACACTGAGTGATATACATGTGAGGCATTTAATTGTCCTGAGTCAGATTCTGCTAGGAATTTTGCACTCAGTACATTGACTCTCTAGAATTTCTCTGGGTTTGCACCAGTATAACCAAGATCAGAGTATATCTTGCTTTGTTGGAACCTTACAGAAAGGAAGCTTGGTAGATGATGGCATTTAACAAGATGTTTATAGCATGTTAACGTTATGATTATGCTACTTGTTATAACTATAACCTTATGCCACTAAAACAAAAAAAATTAATTATAACTAATGGCGTTGGTAACATAAGCGGTATGTAGCATGTAGAGATCCACACTAGAGAAACTGAAAGGAACAGATTATTGCCCAAAACTATTACATCATGGTTGTTTTACCAAAGTGCTGACGTTTGAAGCCTTACCTATATTCGTCGATAAACCGAGTTTGTCAAAATGCTTAAAACATTGCAATGTAGTTTCAGCTACTTTGTTTCTAATGCAGCTTTTGGGGACAAGCTTTTCAAGCCTATTGTCCAGAGAGAAGATTTGACTGCTGCAAGAATTTGGAATGCTTGAAAAACACTTTGGGCCAGATCCTGTGATGTACATTGAGAGTTCCTCTAATTACAAGTCTCAGAGGGATAGCCATGTTTGGGTATGTCTACACAGCACCCTGAACTCGAACTCGTGGAATGAGGAGTAACGATAGTTCGAATTAGGATCTTTAATTAGAACTACCTACTCCATGCCGCGTGTAGCCGCGGGCATGGTGTTTGGACTAAAGGGGATTTAAAAATGGCGGCGCCTGGGAACATGCAAATGAAGCCCGGGATATTTAAATCCCAGGCTTCATTTGCAACTCCGCTTGCCCTAATTATCCTACCTAGCTCGAACTAACGAGCTAGTGTAGACGTATCCTAAGGTACCACAGGACTACTCATTTCTTCTAATTACAAGGCAGCTATGCTAACATAGACCATCTGAGGAGGTGGCCCATTGTATACACACTTAAGTGATCACAGTGTTTTCAGAAGCACTATTGTTGATGCCAGTGCACAAGCTCTGAGATCTCACAAACCTTTGGTCCTCACCAGTTCTCTGAAAGAATTTATATGTTTGCGCAGATTGGCAACAATGGTGGTGAGGATGCATACATTACTAGCATAAAGCTCCTACCTAACTTTCAGTGACAGCTCAGAGCACTGGCTGTGTCAGCCGTCAGCTCTCTACCCACTGAGTTTAGAAACTGTTCTTTTGAGTTTCGGGAGGGATAGCAGTATCTAAAAATACCTTGTAACCAAGTTTATACAAAGTTCAGGAAACTCATTTCTGATAGATGCAACTTCCTGCAACATCCTTGAAAATCTCTTACGTTCCATTAGGAGTTTTGAGACCATTGTTTTAAATGTAAAAGATTATGAATTACTGTGGACTGGGATTGTTTGTAATCTGTAATGCCTGGTTAATCAAAGGACTATATTGAACATCATACTGGACAAAATGGATGTTTGTTTGTGAAATGGATTACCTGGAAAATATCTAATGCAAATTCCCCACCTAGTAGTTATGCAAAAATCCAGCCTTTTGAAGCTATACAGAGGAGTGGGTTTTTGTCTGTTGATAACTTGTTACTTCAAAGACCCCAGCTGTACAAAGGAAATGATTGATTCATGGTTTTTTTCTGGTTCTGAAACTGAGGCCAAAATTACACGAGCAAGATACAGCAAAGAAAATCTGTTCATAGTGCTGTAACTTCCAAGGTGTCCACACTGGTCTACACTAAGGAGTTATTTTGAAATAAGTGAAGCATCCACACTACCAAGCCTGTTATTTTAATATCTATACTCCTGCTTTCTTCAGGGAATAAGCTTATTTTGAAATAGTTACTTTGGGAGTTATTTCAAATTGAATTATTTAGAAATAATTTCCTGGTGGAGACATGCCCTTAGTTTGTGCTAGCTCTACAGTTGCTGCGTTCTAGCTAAACTACCTTGATGATTTTGCTTTACTCTGGATACAGCTCTACGGTGGATGTTGTGGTGCACTACATTTCTCTGACAAGCCTCTGGTACTTGTCCTACAATGCCTGTTTTTGCTTCTCTGGTCATCTATATGAACTCTACTGCCCTCCCCTCAGGTGACCAACCCTCAAACTCACCCTTCACATTCCTTGGGAATTTTGAAAGTCCCTTTCCTTTTTGGCTGGGGATTTGTGAGGTGCTCTTAACATCTCTTTCCAGGTGACCACATATGCTCCATGCACCAGGCGATCTTCTAATTGGAGCCATACTGAGGTGCTGGATCTGGTCCCCATTTAGGGAGATGAGGCTGTCCAGTCCCAGCTGTGCTCCAGCCATAGGAATTATGATACTTACCGGTAAATCTCCAGATGCATGAGTAAAAGGGGCCATGATTGGGATGCACTGCAGTGTATGGTCAAAGCTAATGAACTCTGAAATGCCTGCCACAAGGCACATGAAGCAAACCTCCACTCCAGTGCTGCACCCATGGCCTGCCGATTCTACTAAGAGCTGGATGAAATACTTGGGAGTGATCCCACCTCCACTCTGAAGAGCCCCATTCTTAGCAACAAATATTACTTGTTTTCAGCATTAAATTGTTGGCTCAAGGTTTCCCTGATCTGAATGGTTCTGGCACTGTGCTCCTCTAAAAGCCCAGGTCTACATAACACTTTAAAACTACAGGCTATCTCCATTAGATTCATTTGCCTGAGCTTCGCCTCACAATAAGCATTAGCATTAGCTAACCAAGGCCTGGGTCATTGCAGGACTTCAGAGGGGGAATACATGTGCAATTATCTTGATCTGTGATATCCTTTTCTAGATGGGGGATATGTGTGGAAAATGCTTTCTGGTAGTTTCCAAGGACAGAGTCTGTGGGATGATTAAGCATGTTGCAGATAAAACACAACTGGAGCAAGCCTACTCTTACATGTGTTTTGATGCACAGAAACCTAAGAACTACACAGCTAGCATCAACCATAGAGCACAAGCTCAGTTTAAGGGAAAGTTCAGAGCATGGTGAATAAAAATGCTGGGTTCAGATTACTGGCACAGGTTAAAAGAGAGATTTTGGAAGTTGTTTATTTTTCCAGGATTCTGTATCATAAATTAGAATATACTTTCACAAATTATCAGCATTGGAGGAAGAGATTAAAAAATCTGTACTCTAAAAGGGTCAGGAAAAGATAGGAGGAAGGGTGCTTAACTTGACAGCTAGCTGCTTGAAATGGGTTTTTTTGCAAGAATAATTGTTAGTAGGTTACTATTTAAAGAGTGCAAACACCATATGCATGTGCTTTCTGGCTGGGCTTGAAAGGTCATTTGGAGTCCTGTTCATCCCTGCTACCCTCTCACATCCCTACTGAAGCTTCTTTGCTCTCTACCACCCAGAGTACAATTTTCTTCCACTGAAACCCTCTTACACTCTGAACTTCCTCCCTTCATAGATGTCAACTAGTTCCTCTCTTAGCAGAGACTTATCTTTGTTTAGGCCAATTCTCCAAGTACAACAGGATGTGTTAATTGGTCTCTCAAGCCTACATTAACCATTCTGCCACCTGCGGGATAAATATACCAACACAAATGTATTTTCAACACAATTCACAAATATTTCACTCAGCAGATACATTGTGATGTAAGCATTATGAAACAAACATACACACACACATTGATCTCCTTCCCTGCTGTTCATTACTATTCTTTTTTAAAATTTTCTTTCTCCGTATGTGATGGTAAATAATTCCCATTACACTTTAAAATGTTGAGAGAACAGCTCAAACCATTGGAAACATACAGGAGCTCACATATTGTGCATTCCTGCATACTCAGGCATTTAATTTAGACTGGGTTTATTATAGCCAGAGTTTGGTATCTGTCAAAAAAAGAAACAAAAAAGCCATAAAAATTAAAGTGTGTGTGTGTGTGTGTGTGTGTGTGTTGGTGGGGGGTGGAGATACTTAAATAGGAAGAAGGCAGTTAGAATGCTGAATGTAGCATCTGTCGGTTGCATCTTAAGTCTGTTCCATTAAGTTTCACCTGAGAGCCAAAATGATATCTAGTGAATTTCTTTAATGATATTTTCTTCTCAAAATAACATAGTTTATTACGCAGGTCTAAATTACACATCTTTTAAGTGCTGCTTTGCCTGACTTTATTAAATGTCATAAAGACATTTTATTCAGTAAAACCAGGCAGTTATGGTAATAATTTTGAAGGTTAGATCCTGCTTCCTGTTCCATTCTATCTACAAAATTCTGATCTATTCAGGGTCTTGTGCCTCACCCTTCATCCTGATATCAAAACATTTTGTCAATATGGAGAATGAGTTAACAGCAAGCTGGGGTGTAAATCTACAGTACTCCAACATGCCACTTAGTTCAGTGGACCCCGCTTCCATGCTGTAAATGCTCCACTCTAAACTACTGCTGTTTTGAAGCCCCGGTAGATCAAACTACTTTACAGAACATTCCATAGCATGATACCAGGGTTCACATTGCTAGTCAGTGTGGGACAGGCTACAGTACTGCAGACTTATACTCTCTATTGCTAAACACTCTTTCTCCCTATTGACAAATCCTTCAGCCCAGATTTTTAAAGGTATGTAGGTGTTACTACACTCATGGTTGCAACCTGATCAAGAGCAACCTAAAAAATCCAACCTTTTTTCTTCATGTGTTGATTTTTTTTCTGTTTAAGTTCTGCTGTTTTGGTGGTATTAACACTAATGTGTACATGGTGTAATGACAGCTAACCCCAGCCTAGTAACAAATTCAGGCATAGACAGCTTTTGGGTTACTTTGTTACCTCTAGGTAACTTATGAAACATATGGCCATTCAGAAAGGATAGCAGAATATCCTACCTTGTCTAAACCAAACCAAATGTTGTAGATACATTTCTACATGAACCTAAAACTGTTACCGTGATTCACAATAGAATAAAGCCAGCATAGATATGCTTATCCAATATATCTTCATTCTTGGTGTGGATATCCCCCTAGAAGAAACCTGTTGAACTAAGAACTATCATTTTTTAAATCAGGAATATATAAGAAAATAAATCATTCTGCTACTAATGCACATTCATAATGAGCTTCATTTAAAAATGATTGGCCCTGCACTGCTTGCATGATATGTATGAAATCTAAATGGTCTCTGGTAATTTACAAAGCATTACTCTTATTTTGCTTCCTTTCTGTACAATGCTATATAAACTCAGGCTGTGTCTACATTGGCAAGATTTTGCACAAAAGCAGTCGCTTTTGCGCAAAATCTTGCCACCTGTCTACATTGGCCACGAGTATTTGCGCAAGAACACTGACATTGTAATGTACGAAATCAGTGCTTCTTGCGCAAATACTCTGATGCTCCCACTCAGGAATAAGCGCTCTTGTGCAAGTATTCTTGCACAAGAGGCCAGTGTAAACAGGCAGACAAGACATTTTGTGCAAATGCAGTCTAAACACAAAAAAGCCCTAGTGGCCGTTTGGACGCTCCATACCTGCAGGCAGCTCCCGGACTTCCTGATAACCTGAGACTCCTTAAAGGCAGACACAGCCTGCAGAGGCCACGAGGCAGAAGCCCTTCTGCGACCTCTGCTGAGAACTGTGCCATGTGGCCCCTGTCGTTCCCAAAAGCCACCCAGAGCAGGATGGCAGCTCCAGGAGGGGGAACAGCCACCCACACCCCCAGCGCAGGAGGCCCCAAGGGGCTGAAAACGGAGGGCCCCATCCTGGTCCCCGGGGTAGCTGGAGGCCCTACTGGACCTCTGGAAGGAAGAGGAGGTCCTCCACGACATCCGCCATCCTTATCCAGCCTCTGACAAACAGAGGCCAGTGACTCCATTTCTATCCACTGGCTAATAGCCTTTTATGGACCTAACCTCCATGAAATGATCTAGCTTCTCTTTAAACTCTGTTATAGTCCTAGCCTTCACAGCCTCCTCTGGCAAGGAGTTCCACAGGTTGACTACACGCTGTGTGAAGAAGAACTTTCTTTTATTAGTTTTAAACCTCCTACCCATTAACTTCATTTGGTGTCCTCTAGTTCTTCTATTATGGGAACTAATAAATAACTTTTCTTTATTCACCGTCTCCACACCACTCATAATTTTATATACCTCTATCGTATCCTCCTTAAGTCTCCCCTTTTCTAAACTGAAAAGTCCTAGTCACTTTAACCTCTCTTCATATGGGACCCGTTCCAAGCCCCTAATCATTTTAGTTGCCCTTTTCTGAACCCTTTCCAAGGCCAAAATATCTTTTTTGAGGTGAGGAGACCACGTCTGTACACAGTATTCAAGATGTGGGAGTACCATAGTTTTATACAGGGGCAGTAAGATATTCTGTCACTTTACAGTCATGCACGCATATGGGCATAGAATTATTATAATAAACTTAAGACTTGCCCCTCTGAAGTAGGAGAATGACATAATTGATGCACATGAATTCAGCAATGCTTGAATAAATTCTAATTCTCTTCTTCCCACTCTCCTCATAGTTTGCAATAGCAAGGGTTTGCAATAGCAAGGGATATGGGTGAAGATGTACTGCCCTGGCAATATTTTTCTGAGCTGTGCAGATGCCATCAAAAGGTGCATCTACACTGCACCCATAGCTTGAAATGAGATACGCAATTTGAGCTACGTAAATTGCATATCTTATTTCAAAATAGCTTATTCTTAAATTTGGGTCTTTCTACACAGCTCTTACCTTGAAATAAAGCACTATTCCGAGACGTCTCTTTCTTCTCGTGGAATGAGGTTTATAGGGACATCAGAATAGCAAGACTATTCTATTTCAAAACAAAGGGACTGCTCAAGACGTGTAGATGCTCTGCAGTGTAGATGTAGCCCAAGGGAGCACGCAACAGAAGGTGTTGCATATCCCTTCCCGGGGATAGCCCACATGAGCCTCCGTCATTCTATGTATGCTGTGTAGTTGTAGTCATGTTGGTCCCAGGATACTAAAGAGACAAGTTGGGTGAGGTAATATCTCACCTACCTTCAGCCTCACTCTATGCCGTTTGTCTCCTCTGTCTGCCTATGTTAGGCCTCTCCCCAGCCTTGTGCAGTAGGAACACAGGAATAGAGAGCATGACTGACCCCTGAACAAACAGAAAAGTTGGGGAAGAAAGCTCTCCTCCCCCATAATGTAGCCCATTGTGTGTATTAAACCAAATAATTTAGTATAGGGAAAAGGAAAAGCTATTCCCCTCTTCTCCTTGAGTCTGATTCCTGGCTGCCACCTGTCAATTTGAATATAGATCAATCTGGCTGTGAGGGATATTACTTTGAGTTCCTAATTATATAGCTGTAAAAAGGAATGGCTTTCAGGAAAGTATTTTTCTAACTCCACTGATTCATTATGCAAAAAACAAAAAATAAAAAAAAAACCTTCACATGTGACATCCCTTCTGAAAATAACATCATTGATAAAAGTTTCAAATGTCAAAATAATAATGATTCACTTTTAAAGCAATTAGCACTATTCTCACCAGGTGACAGCGTAAAAAGATAGCACAATGGTTTATATCTGGGAAAACAATGTTATTTAAATAAGACAAAAATAAACTCGAATTTTAGCTTCCATTTTGTGCCTAAATACTATAGTTACAAATCTGTTTTGTGGATTGTTAGTTAAAAAAACAACAACTAACAACCAATTTACCTTTTACTTTATTCTGTACGTCAGAACTTGTTCTCTCTTGGATAATTCAAATTGTTGGTGACCACGTTTAAAGGATGTTGTCACACCACTCTCCCTGCAAAAAATTCTGGCTAGGGGATAATTAAATGTAGTTTCACCACCTTTGGCTTAGCAGCTATTTCAAACTGCATTAAAGGAACAGTTATCTGCAAGCCAGAATTAAATACATATATATTTATTTGAAGCATATTTTTAGATCATGACACTAATAGCAATACCACTGTCATTGACTGGAAAAACAATAACATATTAGCATGAATGGATTGCCAAGTGTTCTAGTCCTAGCAAAGTGTATATTTGGATCCTTAACTTGTTCCCTTTTTTCCAGGCAAGCAACATCTGGGAGCTTGTCAGAACTGGCTCTCTGGTGTCCCTCTTTGGGTAGATGTGTGAAGCAGTATGGATGTGTCTCAAAGGGGGCTGTAATCAACTCTCATTGAGAAAAACTGAGTCAAGGCTTTGGAGCAAAAGAGAATGAGACATCAAGTCTTTTGAAGACCCTTTTGCAGGAAGAAAATGGTTGTAATGGTGATTATTAGGGAAAAATTATTTTCATATGAAAATGTATTTCATATGAAATATTTGATAGTATTTGGCTTTCATGGAATGCTTACATGTTTCTATTTTATTAGTTATAGAGAATATTATCTATTTATACAGTATGTACTTGCTGTCATTCGCTGTAATAGACAGATGTTGCCTTTACTTCTCATTGACCATTTTTTCCCACATTCCCATGAGCCAAGTTCTGTCATCTCTCCATAAATTGGATAATCCTCTGTCTCTGAATGTCAATAGATCTAAGTGTGAGTTCAATAGGATTACAGGCAACTCCCGCATTTATGACCTAATTGGTTCCTGGAGAACCGTCTTAAGTCAAGCTGTCGTAAGTCAAACCCTTAATCCCCAGAGGTGCAATTTATAAATGGCAGTTCCATTTCCGGAACCCTATTTCATGCCCTAAATATACCAAAATTGACTATGGAAGTGGAGGAAAAGTAAATAAAACAATAATATTTGCCTTTACAAACATTTATTAGCTTAAAACAAACATTCAATATGAAAACAAATCACATAAAATACCTTCATCATCTTCTCTTGGGGAGGGAGTTAGTTATTAGAGAAAAACAGAAGGGGAGGGGACTTGGATTGCATCTGGGTCATGTGGATCGTCAAAATCTAATCTTCTTGATTGTTGAAATGACCTTTGAACTGCGTTCAAAATTAGGATAATCTTCTCAAAAATTTTCAGTGCTGACTTGAGACCCTTGAATGCCTCCAAAAGTCTGAATGGTAAATCCTGGGGGAGGTGGAGTCTCGACAGTAACGTCTTCTTCAATGACCCTTTGTTCTTCAATTTCCAAAAGATCTTAACTGGTGATTATTTGGATTCCTGAGCATGAGAATCCAACAACTCAGTCATGTCTTCAGGACAGACTTCAAGATCCAGTCGATTTGCCATCTCAGCCACAGATCCAGTGACTTCTGCTAAAGTATCTCAAAAGTCCTCAAAATCCTGAACAAATTCAGGGCAGAGTTTCTTCCAAACTCCCCTGAGGTTGGATTCGGTGACTGCATTCTAGACTTCTTTATTGATTTTCCACTGTGTCCAAAACATTGAAAGACTTCCAGAATTCTTTAATTGTTGGTCCAACTTCTTTGTCAAATGCTTCTACCAGTCTCTCGAAAGTCCCTCCAAGATAGTAAGCCTTGAATGAACTGATGACCCCGTGGTCCATTGGTTGAAGTAATGCAGTCGTGTTAGGGGGCAAGAAAACAATCTTGATGTTCAGATTCACATGTTGAAGAATTCTGGGATGGCCTGGAGCATTGTCCAAGATGAGCAATGCTTTAAATGGAAGGTCATTTTCAGCACAATATTTTTGAACCTCAGAAACAAAATTATAGCTGAACTAAACTTTAAAAAGAGGTGCAGTCACTCAAGTGTTGGAGTTTGATTTCCAAATGACTGGAAGGGTTCCCTTCACCAAACCTTTAAGTGCCCTTGGGATTCTCAGCACGATAGTCAATCATTAGTTTCAATTTGTAGTCCCCTGCAGCATTAGCCCCCAACAACAAAGTCAGTCGATCTTCAGCTGCTTTGAATCCGGGAATAGGCTTTTCTTCCTTCATGATGTAAGTCCTCAATAGCATTTTCTTCAAATAAAGTCTGGTTTCATCGACATTGAACACCTGCCAAGAACAATAACCTTCCTCTTCTATAATTTTGGTTAACTTCTGTGGAAAATCCTTCTTTGCTTCCATGTTGGCACTGGTTGCTTCTCTGTAGACTTGAATGTTAGGCCAACCAGCTCTCTTCCTAAAGCAGACAAACCAACTCTTGCTAGCACTGAAAGAATTGTCCTTGGATGTTTCACCATGTTTATTCTTAAGCACCTCAAAGATACTTTTAGCCTTTGCAGAAATCATTGCTTGATTGTGAGGCATAGGGAGGCGTAGCATCTGATCATTTATCCACAAAATTAAAAGATTTTCCATCTTGGGAATGAGCCCATCATGTTTTCTAATCAGTGTTGTTTGCATTGGCCTTGCACTCTCCGCTTTGTTTAGATATTTAGCCTTGACTTCAAAATAGTACTCACAGTTGAATGAGACAACTTAAATTTATAACCTAGTTCATACACTTTCATGCCCGATTCGTGAAACTTCAAAATTTCATGTTTAATTTCCAAAGTAAGGGCTTTCCTGGGCTTCTTGGTTGATTTTCCACTCTCTGCATTCCTTTTCCTTTTCTCAGACACGTTTTCAGCAAAACACACTCAGTTGCATTTCCTGCTTGTGCATTTCTGTTTTGTGATGATGCACGGAGTCTGTGTCATACGCCGTCGTAAATGCAAGCTGCGGACATAAATTGGAGGGTTTTAGGAGCTATCCTGCATGATGAAAAATGGTCGTAAATGGGGAGGTCATAAGTCGGGGTGTGTGTGTATTCTATATGAGGAAGAAAGAAAAGATGGGGACCAAAAGGATCAGAGGAGCAGATGATGCAGATGCCCTATCTTGCATTGTTAGAACCCCCAAAACTCACAATAAAGTCTAGATTGGGCCCTGAGCATGTTATTTCGGAGCAAAAAAAGAATTAGGTGAACCAAAACCCATGATTATCTGTTGACACAGGAACTTGTTTTCCTTTTGATATGCTGAATACCACAGTGAAGGGTCATTCCATCTCCTCCCTGTGCAGGAGGGGCTTTAAATCAGCCCTGAGGCCTAAGAAGGCTCCACTCACTGAGCTTCCTGGGCATACCCAAGCTGCTCTGCTATAAAAGAGAGCAGCCCAGCTTATTTGAGGCTGCTGGCCAAAGGGAGAGCATGTGCCTTGCCAGTTCTAGGCAAACCACAGAGGCTGCTCAAACTCTGAGGCAGTACCATGCAGGCTGGAGGCCAGACGTATCTGGAGATCTCACTGGCTCCAGACACCAGCAGAAGCAGCCAGATCCAAGACAAAGTAGGGGAGCCGGCAATTCATCAGTGAGCAGAGACACTTGAAACAGAAAGCAGCCCAGGGACAGCAACAGCTACAGGGTGAGTCAGATGATGCCAGAGAGTCAGCATGTTGTAGCTGGAAAGCCACTAACATGGGACAGTGCCTTCCCAAGACTCCAGCCTTGGACTGGGGTCCAGAGGAGTGGGAGGGTCTGGACCGCCCTGCAGGGGGGGATGTATACTCTCCCCTCATCTCCTGTCCCTTGAGGGAGGACATCATCACCCCATGAGTAGGAGTGAGTTATTAACCAGGACTATTGAACTGTACTGCACTGCAACCAGGAGCAAGTCATAGACTGTGTCCAGTGGGCTGCATCACACTATCTACCTGAGGGGAGGCAATTTATTGTCTGGGACCACTGAAGGCACTGTCACATGTATACAGACAGGTTATAGACTGTGGACATTGAGTCACATTACCCCACGAGGAAAGGTGAGTTGTTGATTGGAATTATGGAATTGTGTTGATGGGGGTGTTCTATATAGACCTTGGTGGGTGACGTGAGAGAGACGGTCTGGGGAACAGAAGTGGGAAATATGAGTGTGACAGATGCAAGCTGGACACTCCTACCCCGCCCTGAATGTGGTCTTCTCCCCAGCCATGTCGTAGCCATCAAGACAATATGAGAAATACAAAACTATTGCTTGTGTTATACCCTCCCCCCCCCCCCAGCTTTCCCCTGTCCTTTGAATATTTCCACAAACTGAAACAAAGTACACTCTCTAGGCTATGTCTAGACTGGCATGATTTTCCACAAATGCTTTTAACGGAAAAGCACTTTTTGCGGAAAAGCATCCATGCCAATCTAGATGCGGTATTGCGCAAGAAAGCCCCGATCACCATTTTCGCGTTTGGGGCTTTTTTGTGCAAAACAATACCGCATTGTCTACACTGGCCCTCTTGCACAAAAGCATTTGCGCAAGAGGGCTTTTACCCAAATGGGAGCAGCATAGCATTTCCACAAAAAAACTGACAATCTTACATGAAATCGTCGGTGTTCTTGCGGAAATTCAAGTGGCCAGTCTATATGCAGCCTCTAGTGTTTTGAGTGTGTGGTGCTGTTGCATATTAATTGAATCTACTCTCATCTCTTCACTTCAGAGTAAAGTCTCTTTTCTGTCTAACCTTAGGAAAGCCATTTAAACATCTGTGTCCTAACTCTGCAGTTGTAGAGCAGGTATAATGAGTATAAGACAACAATACCTCTTGGGAGTTTTGGTGCTTAATTCCTTAATGTTTGCAAAGTGCTTTGAATGAAAGGTGCAGTATTGCATAATATTTATTTGCATCAGCATAATTTAGGCCCAGATACTACAATGTGCAGTATAATCCAACCCCCTCCTCGCCTCACACACACACACACACACACACACACACACAAACATACATACAGTTCACTGGAACACTTTTAACCAAATTAAATTTTATTATAGCTAAAATATTTTATGGAGATATTTTGATTTTGACACTGCCAAAACGTTGGGGAGGGGAGGTTGAGGTTGGAGAGGGGAGATAGGAAGGACTAATTCTATCACCCAGCACTTAGGACACTGGTCCTGGATGTGTAAAACTCGTGTTCAGGTTCTGTTCTGCTTGATGAAGGGCAGTTTTTCGTCCCAGATCACTTTGAATCAGAAAGAGGAGAGATTTGAACCTGGATGTTTGAACCTGGATGTTCTACATCCTACACAGTGCTCTGAACACTCCTGCACTCAGGCACATATGCACACTCTCTTGAGACCACTTCCCTAATTTAAAATGGACATTGTGATGCAATTCCATCTTGCAAAAAGGTTTGATCGGTTTTGGTTTTGTTCAAATACAGACTGGTAAATGTCTTGACATGACATCTTCTAGTCAGCTCTAAACACAATCCTGGGAAAGTCATATGGAGCTCATTGCAGGTTTGGGAAATTTGTTTACTTTGCATTTCTTCCGTGCCACTCATAATGATGGTTCACATACTGTTTCATGAGATGCAAAACTAATGCTACACACACTATTAATTTACACATAATCTAAACATACCTTGTGATTTTATGCTCATAGTATATGTGCATGCACACCAAACCCCTCTTTGTGAGGTGCATATGAAAGTTTTGTTTTTATTTTCCAGCATTTAGATTAGCTTCTTATAGAGAAAACTTTCTCTTTTAAAAGCATCTATGTGTGGCAGAGCAGTATTTAGGCATATGCTCTGTACCTGATATTAACATTTTAAAATATTTCACTTTGGAGTTTAAATGATATAGCACAAAGGGCTTCTTATAAGTCCCATAATCCTTAATAAACCAATTAGAATTCATCATTCTGCCTTTGGCATTTTCCTTTATACTTTTAAATTACTTTAAATAGGTACAATTCAAAGTAATGAGAGACAGTTTCAAGCTAAATTAAGATTTCCCTTTTTCCTCTGGATCTGATCCTAAACTAATCCAGTGACTTTTTCCTCAGCCTCAATACCAAGCTGATTTACATTTTGAATCCTGGTTTCATGCTCCCAAGTCAGGAAACCTATCTACTGAGCCTCTCCAATGCCTACCCACAATAGAGAAGTACTAGCATCATCCATCTACCATGCTTTGTGAAATGGAAAGGAAACGTTATAGCTACATCTGGAAAATATATCACAGTCTAAGTATGTTGTGGAAATACTTGAAAGTTCAGGTAGGTTCTGGATCAGCATTGATAATGCTATGGAAAATAGACTGGAACTCAATATGTAGATTAATGCAGAAACAGAACATTTCTGAGATGGACAAGGATCCTTAGAACTTAAGTATTTCATGCCATAACAACATCACTTAGGGCACTAGCATAGGTTGTAGGTTATTGATAATGCATTGGAGGAGTTCCAGATACTTTTTTCATTGTATTCCTTTGGTATATATGGTCATGCCAATTCTCTTCCATCATATGATCTGAGGAAGCGGGGCTGGCCCATGAAAGCTCATAACCTATTAAACCATCTTGTTAGTCTTTAAAGTACTACATAGTTTTTCCTTTTGTTTTAGCAAGATCAGACTAACATGACTACCTCTCTATTACTATTCAACATGCAAGGTTTTACAAAGGGAATTTTTAACATAATTCACATGCATTGGGTTAGATTCTGTACTATCACTAAATTAGAAGCAATTCCATAGAAGACACAGGAGTGACACTGGTGTGCAAGTCATGTTTGAAGAAAATCAGGCGCCACTATGTTGCATTTTTTAACATCAATATCACCTCCCCTTTTTTGAAGGAGATGTTATATATTAAGCCTTTAACTAAATGGGCTAGTATGAACAAATCCTACTTTGGAAAGTAATAAGATTGAACATTTTATTTTAAATTGAACGTACGTCCAAGCTGTATGCAAAACTGTGCTACAGACCATATCTCTTTATAGTTCGCTTTGAAGGAATCCTCTCCAGTATACTTTACTGATCCCTATTTTGGGTACGGAAGGAAATTACTTCTGTATAAAGTATCTGAAGTCTCTATGAGAGTACACAGCTGGGAAAAGTGCCAGAGGAAAAAAAATTGTGAAAACAACCAGTTTTCCATTTGAATTTTAGAGTCTATGAAGTCAAGAGTGGAAAGGTGGTGATTTCTATACAATGATTCCCTCTTCACAGAACTTGAGCTTGCATTAGAATTATTTTTCATATTTCTTCTGCTCTTGCTGCATTGGTTTCTCTTTCTTCCACTTGTGAATATGTTGCCTACTTTATTTTGTGTATTTTCTTTAGCCAGTTTTTGGTTAGCTTTTGGAACTGTTACAAAAGTAATGGTAACTATTCTGGATCAGAATTAGAAAAACTGAATCTCTTATAGGGTTTCAGTAGAGCTGACCAAAAACCAGAAATTCATCCCTTGAGAAATTCTAAAATTTTGACTTTTTTTTTATCCGTGCATTGGGACAAAACGTTAAAATATTGAAAAAAATACGTTTGGAAAATTTTGATTTATTAGTGTTAAAAGTGGTGTTTCAACATGCTGACTTAGCTTTTAACTTTTTCTGAAACATTTTGTTTCAGAATCTTCCCCTTTGCCTGAGTTGCCATAGTGCATCATGGAAGTTGTAGTGCTATTTTCTTCCTTCTCCCCTTGAGCACTATTTACTAGCTAAGTTCCATTTCCCATAATGCACTATGTGTGATCTCTCCCTGTGATTTAGCCACTGCATCGTCTTGTGGGAATTTCCTGTTCCACCTCAATTTATTTCCAAATGTACATCTCCTGTGAGGTGTCTCGATAGCTGAGGCAAAGGCAGGTTCAGAAGTGAAATGCTCAAATTCAGGTCAGGTCACCATTTCTCAGAGAAACAAAATGTTTCATTTTGATTTTTCCCAACAACAACAACAAAATCTAGATTTCCAGCCTGTGGAAAATGTTGATGAAACCCCTGAGAAAATATTTTGTCCAATTATTTTCAACCAGACTAAGTTTTAGCACACCGGACTGCTTTTAGTTCAGTTACCTTAAGTTTGAAATAGTTCTTAAAATACTGTCTTTCATCATGTAGCTATTTGAAATTAGAACTACCAAGTTTGATCCTGCAATTCTTACTCATGTCAGTGTACTATTCATCTTTAGGCTTTCCCAATGACCATGTGTATCAGTAGGGGGGAAAAATCAACTGAAAGGCTGGAGGGATTTCCTAACCTGATATGACAGATAATTCTAAAACACTATTTGTAGTATACAGTCGGCAAGTGTAAGCCATCATAAAGCATCACAAGCTAAGAATACTGCATCTTTGTGATCGAATAGGCAGAGAAAGGGGATGTCTCACAATGGCAATTAACTTAAAAGCCATTCCACGTAATGTGCAATTGTAGAACTTATTGCCATGGGAGACAGAGGACAGGAATTCAGCAAGAATAAAAAAAGAGTTTGCACAGTTCTATGAATAAGAATAACTAGATTTGTCATAATAAAATACAACAACTTTGAAACTGAATGAAAAATCCAGAAACATGAGTTTTAATGTCAGTCTCTAACTGGTGAAGATCAAAACAAGACACATATTCCTACCAAAGGGCGGGGGAAGGGGCAAAAAGGGGGATGTTTTCCTTTGAAGCATCTGGTACTTGTTACTGTCCAAGACAGAATTCTAGACTATATGGGCTCATCTACATTGGCCCCTTTTCCGGAAGGGGCATGTTAATTTCAGAGATCGTAATAGGGAAATCCGCAGGGGATTTAAATAAAAATGTCCGCCGCTTTTTTCCGGCTTTTAGAAAAGCCGGAAAAGAGCGTCTACACTGGCCCCGATCCTCTGGAAAAAGCGCCCTTTTCCGGAGGATCTTATTCCTACTTTGAAGTAGGAATAAGATCCTCCGGAAAAGGGCGCTTTTTCCAGAGGATCGGGGCCAGTGTAGACGCTCTTTTCCGGCTTTTCTAAAAGTAGGAATAAGATCCTCCGGAAAAGGGCGCTTTTTCCAGAGGATCGGGGCCAGTGTAGACGCTCTTTTCCGGCTTTTCTAAAAGTAGGAATAAGATCCTCCGGAAAAGGGCGCTTTTCCAGAGGATCGGGGCCAGTGTAGACGCTCTTTTCCGGCTTTTCTAAAAGCCGGAAAAAAGCGGTGGACATTTTTATTTAAATGCCGCGGGGGATATTTAAATCCCCCGCGGATTTCCCTATTACAATCTCTGAAATTAACATGCCCCTTCCGGAAAAGGGGCCAATGTAGACGTAGCCTATGGGTCACAGGTCTCATCCAATATGTCAATTCCTATATTGCAGACAACAGAACAACTACTTAGCATCATGATTCTGATCTTTCAGGGAGGTAAAGAATGAATACGTTTATCATGCCTTGGACTTACTTTTTGTGATCTGTGTACTGTAGAGGAATGAAATAATTCAGGAGCATTATTGTATAATTATTATAGCTAAGGAAATGGACTTTGATCCTCAAATCACTAAAAGCCAGATCTGAACTTTTCCATGGGTCAGACATTAGTTGTGTTTGTTCTGCCCACTATAGAGAGAATTTTTCTTAAGGATTTCCAATTTCACTCTTTCAAGCAGGCTGGATATATACCTAAATCTGCTTTAAAAATTATTTGAGACTTCTCTTCTGGCCACAAACAGCACTGAAGAAAAGCAGGAAATATTGAAAAATGATGAAATAATAAGGTATTAGAACTACTTTAAATTGCAAGGTTTTGATTAAAGTTCCATATTTGTCTGAAGGTCTGGGTTTGTATATTATTAATCCATTCTATTATCATTCTGGCTTCTTTTTCACGTCCCACAAAATTCTATAACTCTATCACATTGGGGCTGTTATAATTTATCAGACTTAGACAGTGATTATGACCATATTCTCATAATAATAGATATTTGGACAAGTGTAGAAACATTGGACAAAGTTAGTGTTACTGGCTGTTATTTTGAAGCACACTGCTATGTGGTCATGACTTTAAAAAAAAAAAAGCCTGTATTTTGTTTACTTGGCTTTGACATTGTAGCTAATATACTGTCAAAGCTTCAAGTGTAAATCAACATGAGCCATACCTCCCAAGGACTTTCCTTTGGTTTTATCACAGCAGTGGAGTCAGTGTTGTAAGATCACTGCCAGGCTTTTAAACAACACATGACAAATTTTGTACATAAGCAATATTAAACTTTTTAGTTCTTGACTAACAATTATTGTTAGAACTTTGAGGCCTGGGCTCCTGGAAAGACACTAATATTCTCAGTTTGTTTCCATGCCTTTGCTCTTATTTCTTTCTCTTGCTTTAGGAGAAGTAACAGACACCATTTTTTTCTCCATTGAGCATCCATTCACTTTCTCTTAGACCCTTCTTTTGGGCTACGTCTAGACTGCAAGCCTCTTTCGAAAGAGGCTTTCGAAAAAGAGCATCTAGACTGCAAGCAGTACTTTCGAAAAAGCAAGCCGCTTTTTTGAAAGAAAGCACCCAGGCAGTCTGGACGCTCTCTTTTGAAAAAGCCCTGTTTGCATTCAAGAACGCCTTTTTTCGAAAGAGCACTTTCGAAAAAAGGCGTTCTTCCTCGTGGAATTAGGTTTACCGCCGTCGAAAGAAAAGCTGCGTTCTTTCAATTTAATTTCGAAAGAAGGCGGCTGTAGTCTAGATGCAAGTGAAGTTTTTTCGAAAAAAGGCTACTTTTTTCGAAAAAACCCTTGAATCTGGACACAGCCTTGCTGTCTTCCCTGAGCTCCAGTTTCAGAGTCAGCCTTCCCTTTGCTCACTATTGCCTGTTACCATTGTCTCTAGCGTATCCTTTTCTAATGCTGACCTTCCCAACTGGTTGCCCATTGTACTTAGTATTATCATCCCAGGCCTGCATCAGTTTCCCTTATTCTCCATTCATAGGTGGGAGATCTATGTTTTTTCTATTTCTGCTTCTAGCTTTCCCATTCCAAATGCCTGGTTGTGTCTGATTGTCTTTTGAAGGTGTTATGCAGCTGTCTTTCCGAGTATGAGGACCGAGAGGTCAGATACAGAGTTATCAGTTTATAAAAAGCGTTCCTCTTGCAGGTGATAATGGTGTGGTCTGATCATTTTTTGTGTGCACCTCTTTTTTCCCCTGAAGTCAGATAGTAGTGAGATGTGGTTCCTCCCTTCTATCAGGAAAATTTCAGTAGCAGGACTGATGATGAAAGCTGGAGTGACACCAGGAAGAAATGCATTAGGCCACAGTTGAGGAGGGTAATATTTTTAACTTTCTTGCCAAAAGTACCAAACAGCAAATGATCAAGCATAAAACATGTAATGTGTTTATTTGTTGTATGGCTAGGATGTGATGAATTAACATTTCAGCATTTGCCGGTAATTTGAAGCTGTATTAATCTAGTATATCACAGGGCATAATAATCAAAAGATGTTAAAATAATGTTGAGAAGTTTATTTTTAAACTAAAAATACTGATTTGTTATTTTGATGGCATACTGTGCAGATTCTCTAGAGGAAAGATGGACCCTTAAATCAAAGGTGGGAGAGGAACCAGAGAGATTATGGCAGCTCCCTAGCTGCATTAGCTGCAGCTTGCATCCCCCCTTGTAGGAAAAACCATTACATTCAGATTTGTTGAAGATATTGGGGCCAATGCATAATAATGACTTGGAAGAATTGCAGAGAAGAGCGTTGGGGAAGGATATAAATGGAGCATCTGACTGTGAAATCCTGGCTCCATTGATGCCAGTGGGTGTTTTACCATTGATTTCAAAGGGCCCAGGATTTCGACCCTTGTATATTTTGTAGACTCATGAAATCATATCTCCACTTTCCTGTATTTCTACTGCAAAGTTTACTTGTTGGGGTTTCTAAACATGTGCTACTTTTCTGGATCTTCATTTTCATGTTTATTCCTCTAGCACATCCAAGGGGTTTAACAATCTTTTTGCTTTAAAATAGAGAATTGTTCCCAAATCTTTCAGTGAATGATTTATGCTCTAACCTTTCTGAGCTGTACCTTCCTATAAGGAATGGAAATCTGCTCTAGTCAACCTATCATTATCTTTCAATCAGGCCGTGTACTCAGCTGCTAGAAAAAATAGCATGTACAGTCATCACAGTTCAAAGTTAAAGATAACTTTTATCCTAGATTGTAGCTGGTAAACAGCTTCTATTATGGACTATTATATGGCTAGTAGGCTACACTATATTTACTTGGGAGGAGGGGAATACTTTCATTACAAAGTAAAATCCTAAATTTTATAGCAAATCAGGGATCTTGTAAAACAATGGATTCTAAATAATTCCTTCCAGCTTAGTGAGAACATCTCAGACCTCTCATATGCAGAGGTTTTACTCCTTCACCTAATTTCCAGACGGATTTTTATCCCAGAATATGACATGAATAAAAAGTGCACACACACAACAACTTAATTGGAGTCACATTCCCTAAAGCATGATCCACATAACTGCTTAGTGTACTGTGCAGATTCTCTAGAGGAAAAATGGACCCTTAACTCAAGGGTGATAGAGAAGCCAGAGAGAGTATAGCAGCTCCATAGCTGCATTAGCTTCAGCTTCCATCCCCCTCTTGTAGGAAAAACCATAGGAGGAATTGTATAATGATGGATCCATGTATTGTATACAGATACAGTCAACACTATGGGGTCCCTGTGGTGCTCCCTTTAGCTGTTGTCATTTGCTCAGAGATAGGAAGGGTAACATTTGTTCTTGGATCCCCATGACATGGGGGCAGTGAAGGAAGCTACTCCTGTGGACTAGGACTCGGATATCTGCACTCTGAGCCAGGAACTATCACAAACTTCCTGTGTGATCATGGGACTGTCTTTGCCTTTGTCCCCATGTGTGAAATGGGAATTATATTTTCCTTTCTAGGTGTTCTGACGATAACTCTTTGGCATGTGAGGCTTTCAGATGCTATGAGAATAAAGACCATATAAGAATAGAGAATAAGACAGGAACTCAACAGTGCCATTTGTATAATTATTTTTCAGAGTTCTAGGTTTCTTTATCTTTAAAAGAAGCTAAAGATCAAATCTCTGAATACACTGCAGCAATGGGAAGGTGCTCAATTTTGTGAATCTGATGTCCTTAAATGCACTACATTAGAAAAAAACAGGAGATACTAAAGTGAAGGAAATAACTCCTCTTACTCCACACCAGCAAATATTTACCTTCTTGCCAGCTTTTGGGATTTGTCTATACAGCATTTTACTCATTAGCTGTTGACTTTAAAAATCTGTTTTTTAGACTTGTTTTTAACTTCAACAGCTGTGGATGCCCTAACGTAGTCCCATTCTGCTACACCACCCTTGCATAATTTGTTCTCCTTGTATAATCTCTTCTATGCTGTCTTCATCCTTAAATCACCTCCCCATATCCTGACAACCTCTCATTCCAAGGTAGGAGAGTTCCATTCTACCTAATTCAATTTCCTATCTAGTCCTCCCAGTCTACTGTCTATTTTCCTACTTCTCCTCAGCAAAGGAAACAGAACAAATGTGGAGTGACTAGCCATTTTGAAAAATAATATGGGTAATCACCTGAAGTTTAGTCAGGCAAAGTTTTCAGAACACTATGGGCTGGTATAAACTGATATAGTTCCATTGAATTAAGCTGAAGATCTGGCCTCATAATTTTAAAATTGTAATTTTTTTTAGGGGAAAAAAGCCCTTTATCCTGGGATGATATGCAACACAGTATTTCAAACAGCCTTTTCCTTTAGGGAGTGGGGAATGAACATTAGTGAATAATAAGAAACTAGTGTTTCACCTTTAAATAAACTTAGTTATGGAGGGGCTGATACCATTCCACGGTGTATCCTCTGATAAATGATAGAATATAAAACAAAGATGTTCACCAACTCTGCAGAGTAGCCCTTTTGTCCCTGACATCTGAGCCAGGGCTGCTTTTCTTAGCTGTCACTTTTCACAGAACTTCATAATATTTCTTTATAAAAAAAGCATCTCTTGATACTCTGGGAAATTTGTTAGGAAGTATGTAAGGCTCAAGGTGCTGAAGAAAGCTGAATCATGCCAATTTTAGAAAGTGTCCTTCAGGGAAGAGCAGCAGGTGGTGTATCTTCACATTTTAATTTAGTTAACACCTTCTGCAGAGAAAGGGTAACACTAGGATGACTGAGGAGCACATAGCTGAGAACAATGAGTTTCCAGAGGACTTGCTTTTTAAGTAGCTTTTGGGACATTGTTTAGGTGGGGAAGAGGGTCTGAAAACTAGAGATTGGACCTTAATCAAAACCCTGATTCTAGACAACTTTGACCTTTGGTTTCAGAGAGGTAGACATGTTAGTCTGTACCTGAAGAAACTTAAAAAACAGCTAATAGTCTTGTAGCACCTTACAGACTAGTAAAACATGTAGATGGTATCATTAGCTTTTGTGGGCACATCCCATTTCAGATGAATGGAGTGAAGAGGACCAGGGGAAAATAAATAACAGAGAAATGGAGAGAGAAAGGGTACATCTAGACTACGAGCTTTTGTCGACAGATACTGTCGACAAAGCTTCTGTCGACAAAGAGCGTCTAGACTACATTCAGTTCTGTAGACAAAGCAAGCTGCTTTGTCGACAAAACCCTGTAGTCTAGACACAACCCTAGATGCAACTCTGTTGACAAAAGGCGTTATGCCTCGTAAAATGAGGTTTACCAGCATTGACAAAACTGCTGAGTTCTGTCGACATTATGTGTAGACGCAGGTATAGTTTTGTCGACAAAAGTCCACTTTTGTCGACAAAACTCTGTAGTCTAGACACACCCAAAGAGAAGGAAAAAAAATATTGTCAATTAGTGTCCATGGTAAATGAGATGGATAGAGTGGGTTCTAAGAACTCTAAGTATCCGGTGCTTGGCTTTTTACGTCATTAGGGTTTGGAAAGTAGCGGATAATCCAGCTGAGGTCTTTGCTTAAACCTCTAATGCAGGTGACAAACTTGTAAAAGAAATCAAGTTCTGCAGCTTCTCTCTCCAGCTGTTTTTTAAAATTGCCTTGTAATAATATTGCCACTTTTAAATCCATTAGTGTGTGCCCAGGCAAATTAAAATATTCCCTAAGAGGTTTCTATGTGTGTTACCATGTCAAATATCTGATTTGTCTCCATTAATCCTTTGTAGACACTGTCCAGTTTGGTCAATATACATGACAAAGGGGCATTGCTGGCACTTGATGGCATGGATGACATTGATGGATGTGCAGTTGTATGAGCCACTGATGTGGTGGCTTATGTTGTTAGGTCCTGTGATGATGTCGCTTGAGTAGATGTATGGACAGAGTTGGCACCAGGGTTGATTGCAATGGTGGGTTCCTGGATGAGTATGATGGAGGCGTGTTGCGTGGTTGCTGAAAAGAGTTTGTTTGAGGTTAGGGGGTTGTAGTGCATGAGGATTGGCCCATTCCCCAAGGCCAATAAGAATGAGGGGTTATTTTGCAGGGTAGGTTATAGATTGTTAAAGATGCGTTGGAGGGGATTAAGTTGGGAGATGTAGATAATGACCAGTAGTGTTCTGTTGTTTTCTTTGTTAGGCCTATCTTGAAAAAGTTGATACCTGGGTACTCATTTGGCTCTGTCAATCTGTTTTTTCACTTCTCCAGGTGGGTATTTAAGTTTTAAGAATGCTTCATATAGATCCTGTAGGTGTTTGTCTCTGTCTGTGGGAATGGAGCAAATCTGATTACATTTTAGGGATTGGCTGTATACAATTGATTGGGAAATGTGTCTTGGATGGAAGTTGAGGCATATAGGTAAGCGTAATGGTCGATAGGTTTCTTGTATAAGGTGGTGGAAATGTGGTCATCATATAATTGTACAGTACTGTGAAAGAAGTGGATTTCTTGTGTGGACTGGTCCAGGCTGAGGTTGATGGTGAGGTGGAAGTTGTTGAATCCCTGTGGAATTCTTCAAGGGTCATAAGAACATAAGAATGGCTGTACTGGGTCAGACCAAAGGTCCATCTAGCCCAGTATCCTGTCTACCGACAGTGGCCAGCACCAGGTGCCCCAGAGAGGGTGGACCGAAGACAATGATCAATCGATTTGTCTCCTGCCATCCCTCTCCAGCCTCTGACAGACAGAGGCCAAGGACACCATTTTATCCCCTGGCTAATAGCCTTTTAGGGACCTAACCTCCATGAAATTATCTAGCTTCTCTTTAAACTCTATTATAGTCCTAGCCTTCACAGCCTCCTCTGGCAAGGAGTTCCACAGGTTGACTACATGCTGTGTGAAGAAGAACTTTCTTTTATTAGTTTTAAACCTGCTCCCTATTAATTTCATTTGGTGTCCTCTAGTTCTTCTATTTAGGGAACTAATAAATAACTTTTCTTTATCGGCCCTCTCCACACCACTCATGATTTTATAAACCTCTAGCATATCCCCCCTCAGTCTCCTCTTTTCTAAACTGAAAAGTCCCAGTCACTTTAACCTCTCCTCATATGGGACCCGTTCCAAACCCCTAATCATTTTAGTTGCCCTTTTCTGAACCCTTTCCAAGGCCAAAATATCTTTTTTGAGGTGAGGAGACCACATCTGTACACAGTATTCAAGATGTGGGCGTGCCATAATTTTATACAGGGACAGTAAGATATTCTGTGTCTTATTTTCTATCGCTTTCCTAATAATTCCTAGCATCCTATTTGCCTTTTTGACCGCTGCTGCACACTGCGTGGAAGTTTTCAGAGAACTGTCCACGATAACTACAAGATCTCTTTCCTGATTTGTCGTAGCCAAATTAGCCCCCATCATACTGTACGTATAGTTGGGGTTATTTTTCCCGATGTGCATTACTTTACACTTATCCACATTAAATTTCATTTGCCATTTTGTTGCCCAATCACTCAGTTTGGTGAGATCTTCTTGGAGTCCCTCACAATCTGCTTCTGTCTTGACTATCCTAAACAGTTTTGTATCATCTGTAAACTTTACTACCTCACTGCTTACCCCTTTCTCCAGATCATTTATGAATAAGTTGAAAAGGATTGGTCCCAGGACTGACCCTTGGGGTACACCACTAGTTACCCCTCTCCAATCTGAAAATTTACCATTTATTCCTACCCTTTGTTTCCTGTCTTTTAACCAGTTCTCAATCCAAGAAAGGACCTTCCCTCTTATCCCATGGCCATGTAATTTACACAAGAGCCTTTGGTGAGGGACCTTGTCAAAGGCTTTCTGAAAATCTAAGTATACTATATCTACTGGATCCCCCTTGTCCACATGTTTGTTAACCCCTTCAAAGAACTCTAACAGATTAGTAAGACAGGATTTCCCTTTACAGAAACCATGTTGACTTTTGTCCAACAAATTATGTTCTTCTACATGCTTCACAATGGTCTTCTTCCATGGTCCATATGATGAAATTGTTGTCAAGGTAACATAAGTAGATTCCTTACTAGGGGGTCAGAGCTGAGGAAATATTGTTCGAGGGCAGCCATAAACATGTTAGCATATTGTGGGGCTTGAAGATATAAGTTGTCCCTAAACTGGAAATAGTTATGGGTGAAGACAAAGTCACAGAGCTCTGTAACCAGGTGTGCAATGGCGTCATCAGGGATAGTGTTTCTGATGGCCAATAATCCATCATTTTCTGGAAAGTTGGTGTAAAGAGCTTCTACATCCATGATGGCCAGGATGGTGTTTTCAGGAAGATTACTGATGCTCTGAAGTTTCCTCAGGAAGTTGATGGTGTCTAAGATAGCTAGGAGCGCTGGTAGCATAAGGCCTGAGGAGAGAGTCAATATAACTGGATAATTCTGATGTAAGTTAGCAAGGGCCTGTAGCCAGACAGACTGCCCCATCTCAAACAATCTTGCTTGCCCTCTGAGATGTCTGTATACAGAGCAGAGAAGGAACAATAAGAAGATCAGCATAGCCATTAAGCTTTGATCTGCTTTGACCAGGATATGCAAGTTTCTGACTCTGAGTAACAATTAAGGAAATGAGCTAAGCTCGAGGCTGCAAGAAGTGTCAGGCTGGCACCTATGTTGATTCGAACACACACAGTCCCTGAGAGAGGAATTTCCCACTGAGAAAAGAATCCCCAGTACTTCCAATTTAATCATCTCAATTCTCTCTTACAAGTGTAAATTAAGTTCACAACTCCCTTGTAAGAACTGGTCTCACAAAAGACAGACCAGCCCCATTTGACATGACAGACAAGAAAGAGAAATACGTGACCCAATGGGTATATAAGATGGGCCCAGCACACACTCACTTTGAGTGTCATTCTACCCTCTACCTGCTGGTCGGGTTAGGTGTTTGACCTCCCGAGGTTCTATGGGGACGCCCACCTCGTATTCGTCTTTCCCAGGAATTGAGGGACCGGCCCTGGCCTGACATGCTGGAGTCGAGAGGCACAGAAGGGGGTAAAAATTGTACCTGGATGTGGTCCTCTGTCTTAAGTGTACACATAGAAAGAGTAAGCTGTTATTTGGTACCATTATTTCTATTTTTCTATCTTTATCTTCTTTGTAACCATTTTTAAGATCTATATTTTGCTAGTAGTTAAGAAATAGAGCAATAGCCATTGTAACCATATGATTTATAAGCTTCTTTAATAAACCTGTAACTGTTTAAGTTTTAACCTGACTTCTTCAGTTGCCGTAACAGAATCAAGCACAATTTAAAAGAACTTCAGCTGGTCTTAAGGGACAGATATAGGGAGCCCTGACCGTCGGCTGACAGGGCCTGAGATGATGGAGTCCAGGATTGTGGATCTTGGGTAGGTGATAGAAAACTCCTGGTCGGGGTTTTCAGGGTGAGGGTGTTTATCTAGATTTGGTACTGAGTTGATGTAGCAGGAAGTTTCATGAGCAGATGGTTTTGGGTTTATTTATTTATTTATTGTATTCTTTAGTGGGATCATAGGAGAGAAGCATATAATCTAGTGTTGGTGAGTTGTCTGGCAGCGTCCTGTTCATGGTGTGTTCTGTTCATGATGACTACAGCACACTTTTTGCCAGCCTCTTTGCTTGTAATGTTAGAATTGTTTTTGAGGATGTGTATAGCATTGCGTTCTGCATGACTGAGGTTGTGTGTTACATGTTGTTGTTTGCTGACAATGTCAGCCCGTGCAAACTTGCAGAAGCAATCAATGTAGAAGTCAAGACTCTTGTTACACCTATCATGAGGGGTCAACATAGAGGCCTTCCTCTTGTGGGGTTGGCAGGGAAACCAGAAGGTCAGTATATTATTCACGGGTGTGTTGGAAATATTCCTTTAGATGAAAGCGGTGAAAATAGGCTTCCAGATCTCCACAGAACGTAGTCATATTTATGGGAGTGGGAGAGCAGAAAGAGTTCTCGAGATAGGACAGATTCTTCCACCAGGCTGAGAGTGTGGTTGGATAGGCTGACAATGTTGCTAGGTGAGGTGAGGTTCTGGAACTGGCATGTAGGAGTTTGGATACTTTATTTCCCTTTTTCTTCTGAAGGGAGGTGAAGTGCGCATTGTAGGTGGCTGATGCCAGGGTTCCCCTGCCTAGACACTGCTGCTGGCCCCACCAGGATTCTGCAAACCGCACATTCTCTCGACTGGCTTCTGCTCCTAGGGCTTTTTGGTCCAGCAACATCCATGCCGGACCAAAGAGTCCTGGATTTGGGAGGTTCAACCTGTACATTAAAACATGAAATTTGTTTTTATGCTTCTGTAGTGAATAACTTTCACATTTAAATATTGTAGTTATGGCAACTGGCAGTCACTTCTACATAGAAAGTGGTTAGAAGATGATCAATGACCTTGAACAGCAAAAGTGACAATTTTTAGAAAATCATTTTAGGGTTATATCCTGCACTAAGGCATCTCTTCTTGTGACTTTCAGTCAAATAAATCATATGCCACTTTTAGTGTGAGATGCACTTACCTGGAAAATTTTACTTTAAATGTAAAATTCTCCCCCCACCCTATTTTAAGCATCTTTTCATGCCTCTTTCTGTTCTTTAGTTGAATTTTCACGCTCAACTTATTTTTCTCTTCAGTTTCTGATGTACAGTCCCACTGTTCTTTTTTACCCATTTCTCTTTGCCATTATCCTTTTCCTTCTCACTCTTTGAATAGAATTCATTTTTTTACCATTTGGCTTTTCTCAATGTTCTTGTTTCTGATCCTTTTTTGCTATTTTCTCTGCCCATTACACAGCTGAAAAGAAAGTTTAACAGAGAACAGAAGCCGTCACTGCCATAGAAGTACTAGGTATGTAGAGCACAAGTGTGTGTGGGGGAGGGGAAGTTGGGGGAAGGGGAAGTATTTTTCCCACACACCTTTATGTATGCCTTACTAATATAGTTAGTTCCATTGATTGTCCATGCTGTATGTACACATATTGTTCTTTTTACTGATGTCAAGTCCTAGCTGAAGCAGAGCAGCAAATATAGTTACAAATACAACCTCGTGGAAAATAAAGCAATACTTTAACCTCGTCAATATCACACAAAATAAATAGAGTCCAGCTGTGTGATTTATAAGCAGCTTTCTCTGTGAGGAGCTCTGGGATGGTTATTGCCTCAAGAAGGCACAGTCCCTGCACTGAGTGGTCTGATGCACAATGCAACTAGACAGGCTCCACAGTTTTTAGTGACTGATAGCAATGGATGGATGGGACCAGTAGGTGATGCTGTGTTTATTTTATTTGTATAATACTATCACCATATTTGTTGTAGGTTAATAACACATTGCACTTCCCCAAATAAACCAATAGCATGAAAATATAGCAAAAATATTATAAATGACTAAATTAGTAATAGTTGAACCTCTCTAGTCAGGCACCCTCTGGACCTGACTAGTGCCAAACCAGGGAATTTGCTGAATCATGGGAGGTTAATATTGTCTCGCAGCATTACCAAAACTTCCACTGCTTATTGGGCTCATAGAAGACATTTAGGGGTAAAATAGAACTAAATAAAAGCACAGAACATTGAGAGCCAGGACTGATGGCTATAAACACAATTTGTGGGACCAGAGGAAATTTGGCCACACCTATGATAAGTGGACATCTGGTTAACTAAAATCATGCTGCACCACAGATATTGTTGAATCCAAGAATGCTGGACTAGATAGGTTCAACCTGTACAAGTAAATAATGCTGTAAACGGTAGGACTTAAGTTCTGCCTCTGCTCTTGTGGTGCTAAAAGATTTCCATTAATGAACTAAACTCTGCTCTCAGGCATACACACATCGTCTCATTGATTTTAACTGGCCCACGTTTATCAAGGTGAGGCAAGATAAAAGAGCAATACTGGTAGCAAAAGCTGATTTTTTCCTTCAAGTAAAAATTAACTTGAATTACCGTCTATTGAGCAAAAAAGGTTTGGCATGGGGAGCTGCCCTACTTTTTCCAGCTCTACTTCAAATAATCCATTCCAGTCAACCATCTGAAGGGAATTCTTACCCTGTTTTTTGTCTATTACATAATTCATCCAGACAGATTTCATTAATCAGAATTTGATTGTGTAAACATGCCATTTTTTCCCTCTTTCTCTCTAGTAGCATAACAGTAAATATTTCTTCTCCCCATCTCAAGTCTCATTCAGTTCTCCAGCCCGACCTTGTCCACACACTGAAGTCAGACTAAGCGTTAGGTGAATGTAACTTCAACAAAAGTAATAGGAAAAAAAATTAACTGTTGAGACTTGCGAATTGAACAGACATATGGAAGCTTTGGGGAAAGCAATAGATTAATAGCAATGGTACAGATGAGATGGGATTACTCTTGGCAACTATAATTTCATTTGTGGCTCCCCTGGATTATAGGTTATGGGGAATGGACAGAAAAAGAAACTCTATGAATATGTATATACTACATTTCACACCATAACATAATGAGAGCTATAAATCATGCATTTATATTGTAGTGGAATATTGCAGCCCTTATATGTGTATAACTCCCTCTGAATTCAATCAGAGGTTTGCATGCACAAGGACTGCAGGATAGAATCATTAAGTAATTGTTATAAAGAGTTAAAAGCACAGTTGGCTGAATCAAATCATATCTCACACCCGAACTTCTGGAGGATTTGAAATAAGAATGCAGATATGGTTCTCAATTTTGAAGTTGTCTGCATGTTAATACTCTAATGGGAAAATAGCACCCTAGATTTGAATATCACCAGACTTAGGAATATGTGAAATTCAGATCCATTTCAAATGTTGCCAGATTTAAGATTTACCATCTTTAGGTTGACAGGTACATTGTCCCATGATCAAGCTTAGTATCTAATTATTCTGTTTTTGGGAACCCAGATATGCACAGTTGTAACACTCACAGTACAGGAACTCTGTATATTTACAAATACAGTTTATTAATACATTTAGCACAGTCATAACCACCCCAGTTTTGTAAGATAGGTAGGGAATGCATATCTATATTTCCATAACATATATTCACACCATTCCTTCTAGAACAACCCGAGGTATTGGCCATCACCTTCCTCATCACCTTCACCTTCCCCATCATCAGTGGTTATCATTCTGGCACCTCCCAATGACTATATCTTCTTCTCCTAACACCCCAACTCTGGGGTGCCATTTTATAATATATAATGCGCATATTCAGTAGAGGGTGTTTCCTTTTCTCCTTATTTGTATTTCCTCACCTTACTAATGGCGAAATGGTTTTTTTTCCTATAGATCAGTAAATCATTGATCTCAACTTATCATATACATCAATTTGCTACCATGGGTCTTTTGTGGTTGTCTATTGCATTTGTTATTTCTGCCCTACCCGGTTATTCAGCCTGGTCTTAGCTGGTTATTTCCAGACTTTCCAAGTAATGGTGCACCTGCTAAGATTGAGGGTATTCTTGCCATTGAAAACTGCTTTTATCTAGATGAAAATTCCAGAATATATGAGTACTGACTCTGCTATCTGGGTGAAAAGTCCCTGGCATGTGCATGCTAGCTTTGCCTTAGCTCAACATACAGGATGTGGCCTGGAAGTCCCTTGCATTATAATGAAACTGCCAATATAAACCTAGTGTAACTTTTATAATAAACATATAAACAAAACCATAAGGAAATAATAATGCCATATATCTATAGGCAAACAAGCAGGTTAGTCATATAGGCTACACTAAATTCTGTGCTATGAACTCCATTCTACAGAGAAATATGTTTTTAGTCAAACATGGACACAGAATTTTCTATTTCCAAGTACCAGGTACAGCAGTGAAGGCAAGTAGCCTCCAGCTCATCATTTGCTGGCATCACAAAACCTCAGTTCTCTTAGAATTTTAGTCTTGCATTGACCTTTGAATATCTGATGTTTGCCCCTTTGGTTGTTTCTGGTATCCACAAAAGAAATAGTTTATATTTCGAGTGAAATTTTGTTAATGAACAGAATTTTGAGAAACAAAACAAGAGATAAGCTTTTTATGTTCCTCCCTTCAGAGCTACTGTATAAAATTAATTCTAACAATTGGAGACAGGTGATGAATCCCTATTCTGATTGGTCAAAGCTGTCAGGTGATGAATATGTTTGACATAATTGAGTTAAGAGTTAGAAGTTATGTAATATTTAAAAGATGTTTATTAATCTTTCTTCTAAAGAACAGTTTTAAAGACTTTTAACAACACTTCCTATAATAATAGAATCATTTTCTGAAATATACAAGTTTAATTTTTCTTGAATATTTTTATTAAGGATAAATAAACTGACTCAGACAAGAATTCTTCAGTCTTCTCAGACTTCAGACAACTTTGTAAAGGAGAGATCCTTTATATAGACTATTGGCTATGGGAGATTAAAAATCATGTTTGTATTGAGTGTTTGCACAGCACCTAGTAAAATAGTCTGTGACTGGAATCCTTAGGTGCTATGATAATGGAATTAATATGAATTCATGGATTCACTTCCAATTACAACCTCAGTTTCTTCATTTGCTTGTTCCTCAAAATATTTCATTCTGCAATCCCCCAGAATGTATCTCTTGTGTATTAATGGAATCACCACAGTTCAAGCACCAATCAGGTGAAATAAAAACTGATCTACACCTGGACCTGGAGACAATTTTTCCTGGTGTTCAAAAGTAATTTCTTGCCTGTGCATCTTTTCTCTTGAGCCCCGAATGCAACTGAGACTATAAGCAGAAATTCCAAAATACCATGAAAAAGTAAGTTCTTACCTCATTTCCAGTGCTTTTAAGCAGACAAAAGAGATTTGAATATTTTTGGCAAAATGGGCCCAAATCAGAAAGTTGAGATCAGAGGGATTCTGCAGGGAACTAGAGGAAACTATTTGCGCAGGTAATTGGACCAGTGACCAAGAACTTTTTTTAAAAAAAAGAAGCCTCCCTTTACAGCTATTTGAATTATGAGTAATAAAGCATACTTGAGTATGTTCAAGGATTCAAGGTGCTAGAAACCAACAAATACAATGACATTCAGATCTAACTGTAAAGCTTTCTGCTATGACCATCCCCTGACGTACCTTAGCATTTGGCTTTATTGCACAGTCTCATTTAGTTGCAACAAAACCACTGAAACAAAAATTAAGCTATTATAAAATGTTGCATAAAATGGAAAGTAGGAAGTGTTGAAAAGTACAAAATTTTGTTTCAGTCACCTGGGCTGAGAATATATTAATAATTAATATTGGAGTACATTTAACAGTGTTTTTATCAAAAAGGTGAGTAAATATTTTGCCAGAGGTAATTTTTTCATTTCAGGCAATTGTATATTGATCACATATATATTTATTCATCGGGAAAAAGAGTAGTGTAGGAATATTTACCTCTATGTTCCCTTCAGGATTCACTACCAAGTGCACAACAGCAATGCTCTGATAACAAATACATCGTGGCTATGTACCTTTCCACGGTGGATAGGGTACAGAGATTACTATGCAGTTGCTAAGCTATCCTGTTTCCAACCATCACCACCATTCCAGTATGGTTTAAATGGTATGAAGAACTTTGTGCTGACTCTAAAGTGAGATGAATTTCACCAATTACTTTAAAAAACCAAAACAAACACCAAACTTACATTTGGAACCTAAATTGACAAGGCCCCTTTAAGAATTAAACTATCCAGAAATAAGTTGACTAGAGGTAGGCAAAATGTTGCATAAACATTTTTTTTCAAGCACAAAATGCAGATTCAGTGTCATCAGAACTGTGAGTGTTAGATCACAGAAATCCTCTTGGAATTATCCTGCTGGTATGCTGATTATACCTGCGACGCTCACCTTCGTACCCTCTTATGTGCCTCACCACCATGTTCTCCTGGGCCAGAAGCTCTCACCTCACCCTGCAAGGGCACAGACTTTGGGTTACCATCCCCCATCAGAGCTACATAGATGCTGAACCATTTCAGCTCTTGGAGAGCTCTGCTATAAGGACTCAGCACTCAGGAAACGAACTCCCCAAATAAATCAATCCTTCTCTATGTAAAAGTTTTACACAGAGAAAACTTATAAAGTCAGCCCTTTTTATCAATGAGAGAGAGAAATATGCACAGTGGCTGCTCCCTTCTGCAGATAACAATTTTTACACTGGGGTTAATAATAAACAAAAGAGTTTTTCTTAAGTGCAAATAGTAGGATGCAAGTGGTTGCAAGTGAAAACAGTCAAATCAAAGTGAGTTACTAAGTTAAATAAAAAAATCACCAGCTAGTTCTAATTCACTAAAAAAAGTGTTATATGCAAATTCTTACTCTACACAGCTATTCTTGTCTCAGGAGAAATGCTTCAAGTAAGAATTTATCTTTACTCTCCTCTGGGTTGTCTTCAATATTCTTTGTGGGCCATGCAGTTTCAAAGGCCAGTTGAAGATAAAGGACTGATGGTTTCCCATTGCTTAAATAGACTTTGTCCAGGGTTGGAACCCTTTGGGTATGTCTACACAGCGGTGCTATTTTGGGATACAGGAAGTATCCTGAAATAGCTACCCCACATCTTTTGAATGTGCCCACTATTTCAAGATAGGTCTCAAAATAGTGGATGTACTCTTTTGGCATCCCTATTACTGTCGTTCTACAATGGTTAAGGGATGTCTCAAAATAGTGCATTATTTCGAAATTTGGTGCTGCATAGATGTGTCAAATTTTAAAGTACACAATTTCAAAATTCAATTGAAATAAGATATGCAATTTGCATAGCGCAAATTGCATTTCTTATTTCGAGTTTAAGGTGTTGTCTAGACATACCCTTTGTTTGGCACCTCCCTTCCAAGTGGAAAAATACCAGAATCAAGATGACTTCCAGTACTAGGTGGCATAGTCATATGTCTTTCTAGGACCAAACATAGTTTAGGCTTATAAAACAAACACAACCATTCACGGGTCATTGGTGTGAGTATTGAGTCATTGAGTACTTAAGTATCACTAATGGCTCTCATTAGCACATTAAGAACTATAATCAGATCTATACTTCCTATTTTTAACTTCACATACAAGAAGGATATGTGCACAGAAGTAGGTTATAAACTTTTAGCAGATTGTAACATTAAAATTGATATGTTACATTAGATATTTAAATTAAAGCTTTCAAGTTATCCATAAGCTAATTTTCAAAAAGCATTGCTTTGCCATGATAGGAATATTTCACAAATTCTTGTCAGTTGTGTTTGTCAAAAAAGAACTTTAATCTTTAATTGTCATCAAAATATTTCATTTAAACACTTCTGAATATATTTTGATTTTTCAATTTAGAATTACTTTTTATTGTGAAACTTCACATTTATTTTGTAATTAAAATGTAAAGAATGCTCTAAGACTATACAAATTGTTTCATTTTGGGTAGACCCAAACACTTCTTGTGGTCCTAAATGACTTTTTTCCTCTTCTTTTGATTTCCTGCAAAAATTGTATTTGGTTTGATGCAAAGAGATTTCTTCAATATTTTTACAATTGCCAGCAAACAAATAGCTCGTACTTTTTGTATAGCTCTACATAAGACAGCTATTCACTTTCACTTAATTAGTCTTTGTGTGCCTTGGCAGGAGAGACTACAGGTGAAATCCTCTTACAATATCTAAAATTTCATTGAAATCAGTGCAGAAAGAATTTCTTCCAGATAGAGAGACTGACTTTATTTTATAAAGTAGCTTGAAGGGTCCTTCCAGGCCACCTAACACACGGTTTCATTTTTTTTTATTTAGTACACTGTCATGCCAAGCTGTTGCCCCTTTAGTGAAGGTTGTTTTTTAATTCATGAAAATGACAGCCAGATATATCAAGTTTACCAACACATTATTTATCTCCCATATGGATAGTGACCAGTCTATCAGGGTGGCAAGCCCTTAATGATTAATGCTTTGGACAAATTTTCACTGAAGATTTTGTTGCCATTAACTGGTTAGTAAACTTCTAAGTATGGTCAGTGAGAGATAGTGCTGTGGAAAATATGCAACTAATGAAAATAAATTTCATGATTGATTCAACCAGGTGAAAAAGTCAATAGCTAGTACATGTTTAAAAGATATGTATTAACGTGTTAAATGTTAGTAGGCGATGTTGCTAAGTAAACTAGGACTACTAAATTTTCTACTACTATTTGTAACTAAGTGCATTGATTCACCAGTGCAATTAAACATACCTGTATTGTACACTTTAGAATAAGATATTATTTTATTAGCCAGCAATATAAATCCAGTCTACTATTTGCAAATCCAGGGTATTAGGCTGCAGTCAATGTTCAAACAAAATTCCAAAGAAAGACAGGCTCTCGGCATTCACTTTAGAAGTGCTCTTGTGCAAGTCTATCTTTGAAGGAGGCTTGTTTAGTATTAAGAAACCCATTTTGTTCACTGCACAACTATAATATGTCATTATACAATATATAAAAAAGCAACAT
Organism: Pelodiscus sinensis; assembly: GCF_052426305.1. NCBI lineage: Eukaryota > Metazoa > Chordata > Testudines > Trionychidae > Pelodiscus > Pelodiscus sinensis. The sequence goes on from NC_143053.1 coordinate 95,660,470, forward strand.
TGTAATAGTTATGTTTTAGAACATAAGTTGGGGTAGGAAAGGTTATCCAAGTCAGAACACAGATATGGTAGTCAAGAGTTTTAGGAAGGATTTCTAGTTCTGTCATTTGCTATAGCTCTATCATTCAGCCTTTCCATCATTATTCAAAAATCAGACCTAAGACACCATACAATGGCCTTTCTACCATAGCAACTCAACTGTCAGTTTGGTGGCCCACCTAGAGGTATCGCTGGGTTTTACCAGGGAGTGTCTCTGACTTTCCGAACAAACTAGTTCTGTTAACCCTTGTGAGGACACACATGTAGGAAGTAATTTCTTCAAAAAGCCAAAATAACTTATATTTAAAACACAATATCCCCTAACACAATAAGTCTAATGCATATACCAATAAGACTAACCATAAATACTCTTAATATATCCGGCATATATTGGAATAAAAAAAAATTGCCAGTAGAACATATACATGTTGAGAAGCCCAATACTATACTATTACACAATTAAAAACAGTTTTAACTACAATAAAACTCCAATAGTCCGGTATCCAATAGTCCGGCACTCCTGATAGTCCGGTATCAAAATGGCAAGAGCCTAGTGAGTGAGCTTCAGCAAAAAATGAGACACAAGGTAACAGCAGCAGCAGCTGAACTGAGCAAAAAGGGTAAAAAAGGCTTAAAAAAACAAACATTACAGTATACTGTATACAGTATGTACAATAAAAAGGGTTAGGAACACTATATACAGTATATAATGTATACAGTATATATATAACCAGCTTATAGTACCTCCTGATAGTCCGGCATATCTGATAATCTGGCACCACCTAGGTCCCATAGGTTCCAGATTATCGGAAGTCTACTGTAGTTACATTCTGCAAGGAATGTCCTGTCACATACAGGATGCTGACAGCAAGGTTTTAAAAACATAAAACATAACAATAACCATACAAACTCAAATATTAGCTTTATGATTTCATGAATACGTGCATACCTTAATTATTCAAAATCTTGCTTATTTTCTCCTGTAGTCTTTTATTTCCTCTGGGAAAAGTCCATCTGATCTATGTGATGGTCCTATTTTTTATTTCTCCCTCTTATAACTTCAGGTTTTTTTATTTGTTTTTCTTCTATCTCCCTGCTTTTTCCACTTAAGGCACCTTCCACTCACACAATACTCACTCACTCACTCACTCTCTCTCTCTCTCTCTCTCTCTCTCTTATTCGACAGTTCTTCACCTTATATACAGATTTTGAACCTATTCTGATTGGTTGTTTCTTCTATCATTGTTCTTAATCAGCCAATTAGCTCCAAGCCCTGTCCTCTGTCAATCAATTCTACACCTGAGTGAAAACCTGCCCCTGTATCACTTGACTCGTTTGAAGATCTGTGTTCTACTAACTTACTCCTGCCTTCATGTATTGCAGTGACCTTTATTTCATACCAGTTTACCAGCTGGTCATTGGCTACATCATTCTAAGTTTGCCATTTGTTGTTGCCTAGTTTTGATTTGTGGCTGCCATATTGTTTTCCCTAAGTGTGATCACTTAAACTTAGGCAACAACAAAATGGCAACTTAGAATGGTTTGGCCAATGATAAACAGGTAGACTGGTGTGAAATTATAATTGCCAAACAGAAGTGTTTGTACGCATCTTACTATGTTTCATTATCATTAGACCAATTTCATTCATATATATATGCCTAAATCTTGAACTTTCCCTGATTCAGCTCATTATGACATTCATCTGTTGATGCTAGACAGTACTTCTGTGCTAAATAGTTTTCAGCAGGCACAGCAGATTTGTCAAATGCTTAAAGAGAATTGTATGATAGTTCTATCCACATGAATTCTTTTTCATTTGTGTATATTTAATTTACATTTGAAATAAGATCACAGATATCAAAAAAGATTATCAGGAATTATTGTGTAAGTGTTCACCTACTAACAGGGGCCAAAAATTGGGTATATTAATTGCCTTTCTTATTTAAAAATATACTGCAAAGTCTTTGTACCAAACTCTTCATTGACAAAACCCTCTGACTGCAGCTTTGTTCAGTTCAGCATTTTTTAGACTACTGTCCTACATGAATACTTTCCAGAAGTGCATTAAACAGTGTGATATTAGCACCAACACCTGAATACAAAATCTTACCCTTCCAACTCCTCTGAATTCCATGAGATTGGATGAGGTATGAAGACTGAACAGAATTTGGACCTTTACCTGGAAAACTTTAGATTTACAACATCTCTAATCTAATTTATTTAGGTCCGTGTACTTGTTCAGTTTGCAGGCCCATAGTAGTTGGGTGAGATCCAGCTATGGTATTAATCAATGGGAATATCAATGGAGCTACTCTAGGATAAATTATTCCCACTGACTAGTTTTATTAGTTCCCAATTTCTGGACTGATATGATTTGAACAACTAAACTAGATTCATCAGCTAGATCATATAACTACCATTTGCAAGTGGATTGACCATGATTATTAATATGTTGCTATATCTTAATGAAAATCTTAAGTAAAGATATCAAAAGAGTGAAACATATTAAATATTTTAGATGATTTTCTATATTTTCAAATATATTGCATTTTATTACAACACAAAATACAAAGTGTAGAGGATGCACTTCATATTTTCAATACAAATATTTGCACTTGTATTTGCATTTGCATTTGCAAAACATGATAAACAATTAGTATTTTTCAATTCACCTCATTCACTTCAAACCACTCACCAGAGAGCTGTAAGGAGAGCCACTTGATGAATCTCCATAGGTTTTAAGCACCCAGAGTCTGAATTCAGTCCATGAATGGTCTCCATTTTTTGAATTCTTGGCATACTTTCAGGTTCAGGTCTTCTATCTGGTACCTTCTCCAAGGAGAGCAGTCACATCTGTACCCCTGTCCATCTCCTAGAAGAAATACTGCTTCCACAGATTTTCCATTCCCGTAGCTTAAACATATCCTCTCCCAGTACCCAGACCATAGAGAAATCTGGGCCCACAGAATTCTAAAATCAATGCCCTTTACTTAAGCACATAATAAATGCACTGATCTCTATAAAACTAACGAATCCTACATGTATGTGCCTGCCTTCATTTTCTCAGCATACCCCAGGCAAATCTGGGCTGGGGTCAGATTTGTCTGGGGAATCTTGAGACATTTTCTAGCAGTTCATAGAACTTTCTCTGAGCTTGCCTTCTCTCTTCTTCTCCCCCCCCATCTAAACCTTCCTGAATGGCTTTCTATCTTCCCCAGGTGGTAATATCTACTGTAAACTATAAACATTCAAATGGCAACTTCAGTTTTTTAATGCATTAGAGGCAGTCTCAGATATGGGCACTGAAGTTCAAGATATATAGAACATTTTAGCTCTTTCATGGTTTTCAATTTCTTGAAAGACAGAGGAGACTGCAGTAACCTCACGAAACTGTGTTTTATATAAATATTGTGTGTGCCTGTTAGTTGATGTCATTAGAAAATACTACACTTAATAAAGTTATCAGCATGACTTGTCCCTATATTGCTTGATCTGGTTAGTTCTTTGAGTAGCTTGCTTTAATTGATGTCACCAGGGAGGGAAATGAAAGAAATCACCATTTTAAAATGCAAATGATGTATTCTTCTGCCACCAAAGTAAATTAAAAATATTAAAGTAATGCCTTTTCCTTCATATTAAATGTTGTACTTGATCTACACATCCAACATTCAACTTCACTGGATAGAGGAAAGTATTATATCTAGCCCTAAGCACATGAATTAAACATTAGTGAATGCTCTATTTTCAACTTAGCCTATGTAGATTATGTAATTTCTAATAAATGTAAATGTTGCACAAGATGATTTTTTTTATTAAGTGTCAGTTTCATCCACCCAGGTATTATACTTCCTGGTACTATTTTTCCATTTACTGGGCTCATCCAGAATCACTGATATCAATGGAAACTCCAGGGAGGGAAGAATTGTAATTTTTGTCAGAGAAAATGGTGTACCCTAACCAGAAAGGACTGGGGAGTAATCCAAAAGATTATGATAACCTAAAAACTCATTCAACACATTCCAATAAATAAACTGTTGGCAAATGCAGCAAATGTCTCTCAAGGAAGTTATTCAGGTTAACCCTACACAGTTTTTGCTCCTATCTTCCTTATTTTAGAGCTGATCCTCTGGTTTTGTAGATCGGCATCGCTATGTTGATTTCAAAAGCTTTTATGCTGATTTACATCTAGGCTACGTCTAGACGGAAAGCCTCTTTCGAAACAGGATTTTTCAAAATATACTTTCAAAAAAGAGTGTCTAGACTACAACCTGTACTTTCGAAAGAGCAAGCTGGTTTTTTGAAAGAGAGCACCCAGGAAGTCTGGATGCTGTCTTTCAAAAAAGCACAGTTTGCATTACATAGTGCCTTTTTTTGAAAGTGCTCTTTCAAAAAAAGGTGTTCTTCCTTGTAAAATGAGGTTTTCCACGGTCAAAAAAACTGCCGCGTTCTTTCGATTTACTTTTGAAAGAACGAGGCAGCAGTCTAGAGGCACGGGAAGTTTTTTTCGAAAAAAGGCCACTTTTTTCGAAAAAAAACCCCCCTGTAGTCTAGACACACCCCCTACTGAGGATCTGGCACGCTACTTCCAAACTGTCCAAGACTGTGTTCATAGTACAAACGGCAAGCAATTTCCATAGACAAAATAGAAAGAGGCAGCCTTTTTTGCTTGTACATATAGAGTTATTCACACAATTATTAAAAAAAAATTAGCTGACATAAAAAGATGAGCTATTAGAACAGCAGCATGAAGCATGCTCAATTAAATTTTGAGATCTATTTTTTATTAAACAATAATATCCTTGTGCAACAAAGTTTGGTTAAAATTTGCATTTTCCTTTATGCACACAAAATGCAACACAAAATTTGTCTGTAAAATGCACAATAATAAGTTAATAGTTCCTGGGCTAACTGCGGATCTACTCCCTTTCTAGTCTCATTGAGTGCAGTCCTATTAGGTCTTGGACCATCCTGTGTAATCCTATGACTTTCCCACTCTCCAACCCAGCTTTGGGCATCAGCCTTGATTACTGCAGCAGGTATGACTTATGTTCAGCCCCTGTAATTTTCTTCCCTTCAGAAACAATGATAGTAGTATCATGTAATCAAACTGCCTTCTTAAAACAAAGTATTTATTTAGAACCCCTCCATCCTTTCTGTCTTGAGAAGGGATTCTAAACCCTTTGAGCTTTCTGGTTAACAAAAGTAAAAACGTCTTTTCACACCCTAGAATATTTTGAGGCTAAGCTTTAGGCCTAGGATTTGGAACCTACAAAGATGTCAAAGAGCAAAATGACTCCATTTTTCTGGTTGCCAGTTTCTGATCAGCATAACGTGGACATTTATTCCAATCATCTTACTTACACAAAATGGTTGAAATCTTCCTATGAGAAATGCTAGTGTGTTAAATAATCCCCTAACCACTTTTTGCATACTATCAAGGCTATCATATTTACACTGCCTCAGTCATGTTCCAGTTTCTCTGTTAGGTTGAACAAATACTGTTCTACTGTAATATACATCCTACCAGGAAAAGCAAGGAGCTTTGAAAACTGTTTTCTCCTTCTCTCTTGGCCAGATTCATTCTGTCAAAATATTTAGCTTCATCAGAACCTTTTGTTGAATTCTATATTAATATGCAAAGGGAGTTCTTTAAGAGTTATGGCCTGTCACACTTTCAATATTGTCCTACATAATGACCACAATATGCCTGTCAGACACTTACCTTGTCTTTAGCAATGTCTGCAATAATGCAGAACTCAACTCCTTTTAAAAAAAATAATTAGATATATACATGTTTTTGACAGAAGCTGCTTGTTCTTACTTCTAGCAGTAACAGATGTAGCAGATGCCCTCTAATGACTGCATTCTGGGCAGAGATTCATTTCCTTTTGTCCCATATCCCATGTTTGTATTCAGAGTGTATTGACTTTGGTCATGGGTTAGCCAGTACTAGATCTTATCTGGCACTTTGCATGATAAAGACGCAATCCTATTCTCAATGCAAAAAATGACAGAACTTCCATCAACCTCAATGGAAGCAAGAAAAGGCCAATAGTGTATAATATGCTATTGTCTCTTACTCACTATGATTGACAGCTAGGTGTAGTAATGAGGCTGAATGTATTGCATACAGAAAGGACTCCTATTATGGGTTTGAACAAAAAACGGTTGTAATGCTGCTGTCATGTAAGAATGTAAGCAGTGACCATTTTCCATATGAGCTGGGGATGTGGAGGCCATAAAAGGGCTAGGTATCTGTGAACTGCATGAAAAATGTCAAAATTCTAAAATATGCTTTGAAATGTTAAATGAAACGGTATTTTCATGGATCTTTAAAAAAATACCTGTGAGCATTGGGGTTCAGAATTTCAGCACCACACTGTGTCTGTGTTGTCCCCCAAATGCCCTGCATTCATAGTGTTCATTGGCCAGAATTCTGTTAAGCAATAGTCAGAGAAGATAAGATGCTTTTCTGAATATTCAGTATGGCTTTCACTTGTTCAGCACATTCATACATTACTGTTTTTTAAAGTCAATCTTCAGAAAATTAAGCACAATTCTCTTCTTTGTGTGAAAGAGTAAACAATTTTTTTTAAATAACAAACCTTCAATTTGAAAATCTCATGGAATGATTTGCCTCTCTATTTAAATTTATCTGAGGTAGTTTGGGGCATCTCTGTCTTGAAATCCAAAATCAATAGCTGTCTTCTAAAACTGATACCTCAAGAAATACTTAATCTACTCTGAAGTACTCTATTTATTTAACTTTTTTTGCAGTGCTAATTACCTTATCAATCTTGCATGCACTATGCACTGTGGTTAAACTGTTTTTCCGTGGATATTGTTTGGATAGAATTGAAATAAGCACTATGGCATATCTCATTAAAGAAAATGCATTAGACTCCTTTAAGATACTAACTTGAAGCTAGATTACGCCACCTGTACTTGCATTTGCATACAACCAGTTACTGACTTCAGTAGAACTACTCATGAAGGAGTCCTGAGGTCTCTAGAAATGCTGGATGAAAAGGTCATATCAGATAATATAGGGACCACAGAAATATGACCAGGGCCTAGACAGTCAGACATGAGCAGCAGGTATTGGAGGTAGGGAGAGGCTAAGCCTCTCCAAACATCCAGATATAACCTCCCACCCCATCTCCTGCCCCACGTTCTCCTGCTTCCAACAATCCTGAGGCTGGCTGCCTAAGCCTCCCTGTGCTCCAGGCCTAGAGCTAAGCTGCCCAGCATCAGGCGAGAGGGCTGGGGGCACGGGACAGGGGTCAGCAGGCAAAATGGCAGAGGGCTGGGGGTAGGAGCAAGGGGCCACAGTGGGAGTCATTTGGGCATGGGGAAGGGACTAGGAGCTACAATAGTGGGGGCTTAGCTCTGTTGGGTGTGGAAAGGGTGGAGTTCAGGGGTCTAGCCTCCCCAAGCCAGCATTACACTCACCACCTACTAGTCTGACCTACTGGTCAAAGCAGTGGTGGTCAGAAGACACAAAAAGCGTGAAAGGTCAAAGCCAGAAACCAGGCATTAAAGCAGGGAGCAAGCTGACATTCAAGTCCATTGTTGAGCTAATGGGGAGAGCGGGGAATCTTGTTGCACAGACACTTCCTGGAACTCCTTCTACAAAGGGTGCCTATACTGATCTGCAGGGAAGTTTCTAGTGGAGTTCAGAAAGGGCCAGTCTTAGAATCAATCTCATTCATTATTTTTTATCAAAGATCTTAGCAAAAAAAGCAGGATTTAATGACTTTTGGCTACAAGCTGTAGACTTAATAGTTGAAAGTGATAGATGCGGGAGAGAGATCTGGATGTGTAGGTCAATCACAGAATGACTATGAGCCATCAGGGTGAGGAGGCTATGAAACAGGCAAATGTGACTATAGGGTGTGTCAAGTGGTATTTCCAGTAAATACAGAAATGTATTGATGCTAAGGCACAATACCAGACCATGTGATTATACGATGCATTGGCAAGACTTCATTTGAAGCACTAGGTACAATTCTGGTTGCCCATGTTCAAGACAGACGAATTCAAACTAGAACAAGTACAAAGATGAAATGTAATATGGTCAGAGAAATGGAGAATGAGGAGTAGAGGGGTAAACACAGGCAAGGAGGGAGCAAATTAAACTAAACGATGATGTTTGCACAAAACCAAATGGGTATAGAACAGAGGTTTTCAAACTTTTTTCTCATGACCCAGCTGAAGAAAATTGTTGGTTGCTGTGACTCAACATAATTTGACCAAAGTGTGGGGTCATCCACGGTGTGGCTGAGGACGAGAGCTTCAGATTTGTGGGCGGGTCAGAACTGGGGAAAGAGGGGCTTACCTTGAGTGGCTCCCGGAGAGCAGTGCAGTGGGGGTGCTAAAGCAGGCTTCCTGCCTGTCCTGGCACTGCAGATGATGCTGCATCCCAGAAGCAGCCTGCAGCAAGTTCTAGCCAATGGGAGTGTGGAGCTAGTGCTCAGAGCAGGAACAGTGCATGGATTCCCATGCACTCTTCTGACCCCCGCCCTCACCGAGAAGCTGGGCCTGCTGCTTCTAGGGCACAGCATAATCTGTGGTGCCAAGACAGGCAGGTAGCTGCCTTAGCACCCCTCCCCCCATTGGTCACACTATAGCAACAAGACCCAGTGCTTGACATTTTGCATAGTTTGAAAACCACTGGTATCAACTGGCTAACAAATTCAGGCTGGAAATGAGTCTCTAGCATTGGAAGGAGTGAGGTTCCACAAGAGACTCCCCATAAGACTTGCGGGACAAACAACTTAATTAATGTTGAGAGAATTGGTCATATGGTATGAGTGTGATTATATAATGGGGTTGCTTGTGATAGTAGAGGGCAAGGCTCAACAGCCCCAGGCCTTGTTTTCCAGTTTGTCTTAAGTTCCTAAAAGGTTTGTGCTTCACTGTTTAGAAAGGGATTTCTCACTCAAACACCCCTGCCATGTATTTGGAGGAGGAGTGGTCATCTTTATCTGAAGCATCAGAAACTATGTCCGCTTAAGGTGGTACATTTTCACCTTGTCCAGTGTCCTCTGAAGGGACACTGGGTGTTCTCACACTCAGGTGCTTGATCAAAGTTTAACTGATTAGCACAAACAGGGTTGGGAAGGAATTTTTTTCCAGGTGAGATTGCTAGTGATTTTAGAGCTTCACCTTCATCCACTGTCAGGATTCGTGCACCTCTGTCCCTCCCATTCTCTTGTTGTGGTATAAAATAGTCTAATATTTTATGCACTGTGAACTTTGATCTCATTTTGGTTTTTGAGTTTAGTCTGTGAGTGCGAGGTAGTGTCAGTGGTCAGCAATATACAGGTCTGGCCTTAAACTCTGACTCTCTGAATTAACTAAAAGTTGCAGAATCTAGCCCTTTACTGGTTCTCTGGATTGTGAAACAGCAAATTACATTGTCAAGCTGGTAAAAGTAACCGACAAAAATAAAACCAGCTTTAGTGAGGCAGTGGTGTGTATGCCTAAATATCTCAATAGTCTTTAGTCTGGCATCTCATCTAAAGAGCTTTACTGTTTAGAATTATTGACTGCAAAGGCAAGTGCTGGTACAGCAAATTCTCATAAACAAGTGTAGACAATTTTGAAAAAAAAAAGTTTTAATCTAATTAAAACACCTTCTATGCTATCTTATCAAAGAAACACAAATGAATTGAACAGAAAAGATGAAAAAAAATCTCTTCAAGATTCCTATATTAACAATTTAAATTTTCATTTTGAGAGCGGACAGGCAATTCTACAGAGTAGACTGTCAAATTAATAAAGGCAGAAAATGAATTTTGCTTTGGAAAGGATGTTAGAAAAGTTAAAAAAAAATATGTAAAACAGGAAGGATTGAATGTCAAAACAAAATCTTAGTGATTGTTGTTCTGAAAAATATGCTTCTTCCAGCTGCTGAACTTTGAGGGTTATCTGCAAAGCTAACATGTATTGGAAGAAAATTTTTATTCTAAAAAGGTATGTCATTCAGAACATTAACATGATATTGTTACAATAAAGATTTAACATCAGAAATTAAATAATTAGGGTTTTGATAGTTCTTGTAGGAAAAAAAATAAGTCTTTAGTCCAACAACTGACTGAATGTGGGTGCACATTTGTACCTATGCAAAGCCAGTTACAGGATAGGCCCCATGACACTCTCTGCTGTTCCTCAGATCTTATGCTTGCTCTTAAAAAAGAATTTGCATTTTTGTGGTATGAAAATATTTGGTTAAAGGGCAACTCTTAATGGAGGAAGGAGACCTCTCTTTAATCCCAACTTCACTTCCAGTTCTACTGCTTACCTGATGTAGTGGAATTTTCCTCAGGGGGAAGCTTGGTGATTTCTCCCAGCCATGTGTTTGTAAGCTGTTTGGAAGTCCCAGCAACCATCCCTTTCTGAAGTGTTCAGAGGTGGCCTGATGAATCTGGTTTCCTCCAGCATTCATCATTGCTCCAGGCAGTCATCAGCTGAGCTTGCTTTTTTGTCTCTTTTCATTGGGAAGCAGGACCTAATTATCCCATTCCACTGTACTGAAGGGAATTAGGGTTCCTAAATTTCCTAGTTCTGTCCCAGAGTTTCCGTGTGACTTTGGACAACTCTTTTAATCCCTCTCTGCCTTAGTTTCTCACATGTAAAGTGATGAATACCCTTTTGGCCCATTATTATATTGTCAATTTAGAACTTAAGATCTTCAGTACAGGGACTTGCTCTTACAGTGTGTTTGTAGAGTCCCTAATTCAGTAATGCTGGCCTTTGTAGCAGTCTTTAGTCACTAGTATAGTAATAATTCCTTCCATAACACTAATATGCTAATGCCCTTTCCCTTGGTCCTGCTGCTATATGGATCCATAAACCTTAAAACACTTTAGAACTTTAAGCTGCAAAATGGAGATAACAGGAGTGATATACTTTCCTCATAAAGATGTTGAAGACTGATTTAAAGTGCACGCACTGCCCTAAAAGGTTAAAATGTTATAGAATGACATCTTTCAGGAGTGCTCTAGATATCCATTATCCTAACCACCCAACCCTCTAGAACTCACAGTGGGAACATCTTGTACTTGATTGGCATGAAGAACTGCTAAACAACTCATTTCATCCTGGGAGAGACAGCTTCAAACTGCCTTCAGTTTTAAAGGGCTAGAGCAGCAGAACCAGAAGGAACATTTCTAGTTTCCACAGCTCTTGAAATGGGTTTGCCAACTTATCCCCATGATGGCTTAAGAGGAACAGGTCCAACCTAACACTCCTGGAAATGGCATACAACATGACACTTCGGGAGGTTCATTCAGACCAGCAACAGGCTGTCACTCCCCCTGTAACTCAGTATGTTTCTGTGCTGTGGTGTTTAATGTAAGCAGCCGCTTAAGGGCTATGACCTTAGTTCCTACCACTCGGGTTATTCCTAGTAAGGTGACATGAACAGCTCTTCTAGCCCTGGATCTCCTCAATACCATCTTTTCTGCACTCACTGATTTTAACAAATTGGCTTTTCCTTTAAAGAGACAACAAGCACCACATTGTTGGTTTGACTTTGAAACACTGCAGTTGAGGTGGCTGAATAAACAAGATTAAGTTTATTAACAAAGGACAGATATTTAAGTGACACCAACTGAAAGGAACTGTAATAGAAATGATCAAACAAAGGTAAAATACATATCTAAGATTAAAACCTAATTTAACAAACTGGAGTCTTTTTCTTTTGTTCAGAGTAGTTTTCTAACTACAGTCCATCTTCAACATGACTGGCCAGTTCATAGACATGATCAAAAATCACAGCTCAAAGTATTTGGTTTCTTTGAAGCATGCCAAAATGGCTTTCTTTCTGTTTATATTCTGAAAACGCATATGTCTTTTCAAAGTCAAGAAACCCTCCTTGAGGCTCTGCTTGCCATTTTAATTTTTGCAGTGTTTAAGTGGCTTTCTCTCCCACTCACTAGTTTGATGGCTTTGTTTACTTTTTTATGTAAATGCACTTCTATTGACTGCCCTTGTTCAATGTACATTGGAGACATATTCAAGCCAATCAACCATGTTATTTTGTCTACAGTGGAGTGTCTTAAGTCCTACCTGCCAAACATATTTTAAGAATGTATTTCTAGAACGTATACATCTTCATATATTAACTGTACATCAGTCTCCACAGCTTACTTGGCAATTACATAATTTAAAAAAACCCAGACATAAATATCTGTTAATCCTGGGGAAGCCTCTAACTCCACCCAGCCACTTTTTGCATCTACAAGTTGCTATGATGCCTCTTTATATTTTTAGCTCCTCCAAATCAGGAGTTGTCTTCTAACTAGGCCTCAAAGAACAGGGCTGAAAAATCCACATTACTGAGGCTATGTGCAGAGTGTTTGGGCAAAAACTTGGAGCATTTACACCTCAAGCACATTTTTGTGCAAGTGAATTTGTGCAAATTTACAGTGAATTGACAGAACAGAGGGGTTTTTGTGGTACAGGTATTCCTCTTTCTACAAGGAATAACTCCTTTTTGCGCAAGAATTCCTGCACAAAAAGGTGTGTGAGGGCAGGAAATGGGGGTTTTACGCAAAAACAGCCAATCGAAAGAAGCACGGGTGCCCTGGTGGCCATTCTGTTAATGGCAAACAGAGTTTTCTTGTGAGAGAGCGTCCATGCAGTCTGGACACTCTCTTGCGCAAAAGCGCATCGCTTTTCCGATGTGCTTTTGCAGTATGGATGAGCTCTTGTGCAAGAAGTTTTTGTGGAAGATCTCTTCCTGCACAAGAAGCCTGCAGTGTAGACATAGCCTGAAGTTTTAATCTTCAGGCTATGCACAAATCCTAACTTTTTTCACTCTTCTGTGCCCTGGCTAATAAAACTGTCCCTGTCATTAGCCTGAAGATCAGCAAATAACTTGTGACAAATATTTTACTTATAGAAGTCTTTTTCTCAAGAGTAATCATTAGTTGAAATGTTTTGCCAAATATTTTCTGTAAATGGTACTGGAAATCTAGTTTGTAATCGGTTTACTTTGAATATTTTGGGATGCCTACCCCACACAGGCATAGAAGGGGTTAATCATGCTCTGCCCCCAGGAGAAGAAATGAAGTTCAGTCTTCAGAGTATCCCAGACAGGTTGCAGGAAGCAGCCAGTTAGGAAGGAGTTGCAGGAATCAACCAAGCAGGCCTCAGCTGGCTCAGATAAAAGGGAGCACAGAGATGCTGGGAGCACAGGGAGTAAGGACTGTGACCCTGGATGGCAGAGAGAATTTAGTACCTTGGGCAGAGCAGAGCAGTGGCCAGATGCTGGGATTGAGCATCTGAGCCCTGAAGTCAGAGTGGCCAAGAGAAATAGAGCACCATTGACTGAGGTTACAGAGGAGTAGGAGGCTGCTGTTTACTGGATACCAGGGTTGGGGCCTGGGGTAGTGGGAAGACCCTGTTTTCTACCACTCAGCACTGGGGAAGTGGCTGGTTTGCACAGAGATACCCCCCAGAAAAAGGAACTACAGATCATGACCCAACCAGAGGGCTGTATTACAAAGAGGATGCTGCAGTTCTGGGAAGTAGGAGAGGAGCGGTAGGCAGAAGCAGAGATAAAGTACCAGTGTGAAGACTGTGGCTGAGGTTGTCGATGTTTGTTTTGTTTAGCAGAAATACCTGGCATCGCCTGAGGAAAATATAGTAAAAGGTGTGATGAATGAACTATAGCAATGATATTTTATTGGAAATATTTTTCGTATATATTTCTTTAAGAAATTAACATAGTACTTTTTCTGTTATCATAGGGAAAAAATCTCGTAGTTGCAGTTGATGTGACATAATTAAGGGAAGAGTCCAGCAAATACCTATGATCAGGCGCTACTAAAAGCTAATTAGTGACCCAATTGGGCCTCTGAGGGAATCAATTTCAAGATATAACCAATCCAGTGATTGAAGTTATGAAATTAGAAGTGTCCATGCAAAATGTTGTGTTTTTATGACCAGGCGCTACTAAAAGCTAATTATCAGTGGGCCCAATTGGGGCTCTTGGGGAACCGGGAGAACAGATGTTGAGATATAACCAATCCAGTTATTTAAGCTAGTAAATCAGTACTATCCGTGCAAAATTTGGGGTTTCCAGTTCTTACCATTTTGGAGATCTTTCGAGACAAACAAACAAACTCTCAGAAATATTTATAAGATTTATATTGTAGTAGGGTCTTGAAGTGCTTGGGCATCCATGACCATTTTGTAAAGAAAAGATATACCCATTTTTTATTTTCATTAAAAAAAATTACAAATCTAGGATTAAAAATCTCTATTTTTTATCAGTGGATCTTCTGTCAGGGAGTGGGAGCCTCTCTGTGCCTTCAGGGAACCTTTAGCCTAGATGCTTCTTGCTGTGAGGATCATTCAGATGAAAGTTCTTGCTGGAGCAAAGCAGCCACATCCCTAGCAGAGAGGGAAAGAGGACTGGGGGGGGGGGGGGGGGGAAGAAAGGTGTATCTGATCTTTATAATGGAACTATTTTTGCCAAGTGCTAAGCCTACCTGTACCAAAAGTGCAACTGAGAAAATGAAGGTTTTTGTGAAGTTAAAAAGAAAACTAATACAAGTAGACAATGTGATAATTACATTATTTTTGTGTTTTGCATCTCAGTATTACTGTGGGAAGTCCACAGTCACAATGTGTTATTTGCATTTTCTCACAAAACAAAACAGTTATGTGAGATTTGTCAAAGCATGTACAGTAGCTGAAGAACTCTTCTTTTGACATGAAATCCCAACCTGAATGACCAGTAAGGAAATATTCAAGCTCCTTTATAAATTCATAGTGGATGAAGGTCTTCAATGGAACTGCAGTGATGTAGCATAAGCCATGACCAGAAAGAACAGTGGGTGCAGCACACACAAAGAATGTGGCACCCACAAAACTTTGGGCATTCTGTATTACTGATCACCAAGCTTTGACATCGATGAAGTTACAACCTGAACTACATGAGGCTCGAGTCCAGCCTCCTGAGCACATTCAGATTCTGTTTCCAAATGAACTCAAGTGGTTGTCACGTAGCATCATGAAAATCAAGGATTCCTGGAGAAATTAAAATTTTCCTCTTTGGGAAAATAGATATTGTAGATTAAATGTGTAATGAGGACTTCTTGATGACATTAGCTAGAGTTCAGGACTCAATACTCAAACTTGCCAGTAATTGTGGTGGAGAGCCACTAAGTTTTAAAACATCTGTAAAGAACATGCAAAAATAAAAAACGTGGGATGCATGTCAACCAGGTCAGAATTCATTGTGCTAGGAACTGAACAAATGTATAGTAAATAATATTCCCAGCTCCAAAGTACTTTCTGTCAATATTCATTTAAAATAGGGTGTTTCAGTGATCCTTCTCACTATTAAACTGGTTTACCAGGGTATTGGCAGAAAGGGAGCACTAAAAGTGTGGAAATACAGCCACTAAAGCAGAAGCATAATGGTGCTGTAAGACGCTAACAGCACCAAGTCCCTCCTCAGCCTCATGGGTGCATTGTGTAATGAAGGCCATAATGTATCTGTAGAATCAAATGAGAGATGGAAGAGACTACCCTGTGGTCTAACCCAGTGCTTTCCAAACTGTGGTCCATAGAAGTGAGTGATGGAGGACTGTCTTATTCTCACTCTATCATACAACTCTGCACAGAGCTAGTTAAAATCACTGGGGCCAACAGACTTGCTGTGTGCCTGGAAAAAGCAGAAGACTCAGCTCTGTGCCCCTGGAAGGATAAATCTTTGGGCAGAAGGGGCAGAACTGAGACTAGACTCCCCCAAGCAGGTCTCAGAGTTGCCCAGAGCACACCTTCCAGGGCTCCAGCAGTGATTTAAAGGGCCCTGGACTCCAGCCACCACTGCTGCTTCATTAGTGGCAGCTAGGAGCTCCAGGCTTTTAAATTGCTGGGCCCCAGGGCAGTAACCCCTTTACCCTCCCTGTTGGTGGGTGTGGCTATAATGCAGTCCTACGTGTTTGAAATCATAGAATAACTTCTGCAAACTTTTGAGAGTACTGCTCTGGTCCTCTACAGTTTTGGAGTGTAGTCTGCTCTCATAATATGTGATATTACATGAACACTGTCAGGGCTGTTCCACACTGGCACTCTAAGTGTAGATAGAGGGGGTCCACAAAGACTTTAAATATACCTTGCCACTACAGGCACTGGTTATAAAAACTTCCCCTAGAATCACAAGACACAAATTTTGGGGGATCACTGCCACCAACAAGGGATTTTATCCCTAAAACCAGGGGGGAACATTTGAACCCACCTCTAAAGTACCCCAATCTTCTACCACAAGAGAGCTTAAAAAAAGAAAAAGAAAAAAAAAACAAGCTGCAGTCTGTAGTAGTTAACCTCTCTGTCTGAGGGATGCTGACACACAAAGACAGACAGACCTCCTGTACCTTCCAGGACACAAGAATCAAATCATCACCTTAAAAAAAGTGATGTTTTATTAGAAAACAAAAAATATATTTAATAAAGCATAAATTGTTGCACGATGTTACAGAGCAACTAAGGAGACCATTCACTTTCCTGTTTGTACAATGCTGAGCATAATGAGGCTTTGTTCTTGGCTGACCTTTGGGTGCTCCTGTAATAAACATGATTAATAATAACAATGTATGTCAAGTTGTATGTAGCTGACAAGCAGACTTCAGTAGGCATTTGATTTTAGTGTATTTGACCAATCAGATAGGCATAAGGGGTTACCTGAAGGTTTTTTTTAAGTGGTAAGAGGAGGAAAAGAGGGGGCAGCTCTTTGTGCTTGTTACTTTGCCTGATCTTATCCATCAAATTATCACATGTTCAGGAACAGATTTTCAGGTGGTAAAAATTGACATAGTGGAGTTACAGTGGTGTGAAAAAGACACTGATGTAAAACTGTCACAAACAGAGCAGGACACTAAAATAAATAAAACCCATGAGTATATGCTGGAATTTTAAATGAATTTGCTTTGTGTGAACATTCAAGCACTTAAATTATTCTCACCTGAGTGTTTGCAGTAGATTTTCAGATCATGATCAAGTATTTGTGGATACTTTATACTGCATCAGAACTGCTTGGCACAGCATTCAGATCAGGATCCTAAAAGCTTTCACTCCAAGCATTGGCTAATCTAAAGATGTTACTGAAACCTTCCTGACTAGGGCTGTGCCTGCAAATTAAAGGTAAATTCTGCAACCAGACATCAAATCCTATAGCAGACTAATTTGTTGGTTGTTATCTTACTTTTAACTGATGACACTGTCTGAGAGATTTAAAATCCCAAGGGTTTGTTCAAGCGCTTCCCCTTGCTGGACAAATAACAGTGATACAATCCAAACAAAACCAATTCCATTTGGCTTCATGATAAAATCACAGGGTGAGGAGGGGAAAAATGAATAAATTCTACAGGTTCTACCCTCCCTAAGCCAGCAACATCCGTGGTCCAGTAGGACCATGGAAGTTCCTGGACTACAGAGCCCTGGGCGAGCCCTGGGCAGCAGGACTGGGCATCAGAGGCAGCCCCGACTGGGCTGGTAGTAGTGAACCAGTGATAGGCCTGGCTAGCTGCCCAGATAGAGCAGAGAAGGTGTGCCTGACCTGACTCACAGCCATCAGTAGGTAACAGCTGTAGGCTAGGAGGGGAGGAGGTGACTCTGGCAGGGATCTCCCCCAGTCCAGCAAATTCCCTTGTTCAGGACTGGTTAGATCCTGAGGGTGTTGAACCATGGCGGTTCAACCTCTAATAAGAAGTCAATTTAATGTCAATGTGATTGGCTTGCAGAAAATGAACATAAATTCATAGATTAAATTTGGTGAGTACCCTAGACTAGAGGTCCACACACCTACTTGTAGTTTGCTGTTAGTTCATGGAGAGTTGGCTGCTCACTTGGTGCTCATTTCTGTCTCGTTTCAAGCAGCTAAATCATATTAAATTAGATAAAAGCACAGTCATTAAAAAAAAAGCAATTATGGAAAAATAATATAGAGATTGAAAATTGGAAGGGATAGGCCACACAATTGTGAGTGGTTCATTAGGAAATATCCCTTCTGAAATGTCATCCATATTTTCTTCTCAAATTTCTCCCTATTGTACAGTATCATGCAACCAAATCAATAATGTTTCTAATTTGGGAGGAACCCAGATTGAAATACATGCCTCAGTTTCCCTGACATGCGCTACCAAGAGCGATGCTCTGGAGAAGTTACATAAGCAAACTCTCCAAAGCTAATCAGTACAATGCACAGTTACTCCAAAGAATGACTGTGATGTTCCTCCCAAATATTTCACTTGGGTGAAAGTGATCATGAAATCATAGAGTTCATGATTCTAAAGAATGGTAGAAGGGAGAACAGCAAAATAGAAACAATGGATTTCAGGAAGAGAGATTTTGGTAAGTTCTGAGAGCTGGTCCCATGGGAAGCAAGACTGAGGCTAGCACTACACTGCAGCCTTTTATTCCGGAAAAGCTTATGAGAATGAAGCATGGGTGGAATATCACTGCACTTCATTTGCATGATTAATGAGTAGCCACTTTTGTGCAAGAGGCTTTTGCGCAAAAGAGAGCTATGTAGACCGCTCCTTTTTGTGCAAAAACCCCCTCTTGCACAAAAAGGAGTCATCTACACAGCTCCTTTTTGCGCAAAAGCCTCTTGCACAAAAGTGACTGCTAATTAATTACGCAAATGAAGTGCAGTGATATTTCACGCCCATGCTTCATTCTCATAGCTTTTTTGGAAGAAGACTACAGTGGAGCCATAGCCTAAGGGGAAAAACAACTGAAAAGAGTTGGCAGTTTTTCAAAGGGACATTATTAAGGGCCAAAACACAAGCTATTCCTCTGTGTAGGCAGGAAGTATGGATGGAAAGTATGGCAGGAAGGGTATAACAAGTGGCGTTCCACAGGGGTCTGTTTTGGGACCGGTTCTATTCAGTATCTTCATCAACTATGTAGATATTGGCATAGAGAGTACACTTATTGGCTACATCTAGACTGGCATGATTTTCCGGAAATGCTTTTAACAGAAAAGTTTTCTGTTAAAAGCATTTTCGGAACAGAGCATCTAGATTGGCACGGACGCTTTTCCGCAAAAGCTCTTTTTGCGGAAAAGTGTCCGTGCCAATCTAGACACGCTTTTCCGCAAAAAAGCCCCGATTGCCATTTTAGCCATTGGGGCTTTTTTGTGCAAAACAAATCTGAGCTGTCTACACTGGCCCTTTTGCGCAAAAGTTTTGTGCAAAAGGACTTTTGCCCAAACGGGAGCAGCTTAGTATTTCTGCAAGAACACTGACAATCTTACATGAGATTGTCAGTGCTTTTGTGGAAATTCAAGCGGCCAGTGTAAGACAGCTGGCAAGTTTTTCTGGAAAAGCAGCTGATTTTTTGGAAAATCATGCCAGTCTAGACGTAGCCATTAAGTTTGCAGATGATACCAAGCTGGGAGGGGTTGCAAGTGCTTTGGAGGATAGGGTCATAATTCAAAATGATCTGGAGAAATAGTCTGACATAAATAGGATAAAGTTTAATAAGGACAAATGTAAAGCACTCCACATTGGAAGAAACAATCCATTTCACATATACAGAATGGGAAGCGACTGTCTTGGAAACAGTGCTGCAGAAAGGGATCTAGGGTCATAGTGTACCACAAGCTAAATATGAGTCAACAGTGTGACGCTGTTGCAAAAAAAGAAAACTTGATTCTGGGATGCATTAACAAGAGTGTTGTGAACAAGATACAAGAAATCATTCTTCCACTCTACTCTGTGCTGATCAGTCCTCAATTGGAGTATTGTGTCCAGTTCTGGGCACCACATTTCAAGAAAGATGTGAAGAAATTGGAGAAGGTTCAGAGAAGAGCAACAAGAACGATTAAAGAACTAGAGAACATGTCCAATGAAGGAAGACTGAAAGAACTGCGCTTGTTTAGTTTGGAAAGGAGGAGACTGAGAGGGGACATGATAGTGGTTCTCAGGTACCTAAAAGGGTGACACAAGGAGGAGGGAGAAAAATTGTTCTCTTTGGCCTCTGAGGTTAGCACAAGAAGTAATGGGCTTAAACTGCAGCAAGGGAGCTTTAGGCTGGACATTAAAAAAAACTTCCCAACTGTCATGGTGGTTAAACACCAGAATAAATTGCCTAGGAAGGTTGTGGAATCTCCATCTCTGGAGATATTTAAGAGCAAGTTAGATAGGCATCTATCAGGGATGGTTTAGACAGTACTAGGTCCTGCTGTAAGGGCAGGGGACTGGACTTGATGACCTCTCGAGGTCCCTTCCATAGTGTTCTTTGATTCTATGAGAACTCCTCAGGAAAGCCATCTGGTATAATTATAGACTCTATTCTCATTCACACAAAACTGTAATCCTTTTTTGAGTAGGAATCAGAGCATTCCAATACTTGCATTTATAAGAAATGAAGTGGTGTGAGGTAAGGCGAAACCTTTCGGCTGTCCAGATGGCTTACCAGCCTTTCTGCATACTTTGGCATGGGAGCACAGAGATACGTAGGTTTGAAAGAAACTTTCTTTCCCTGTCTGTCTCTCTCAGTCTCTCATTAGCTCATCTGGCTGGTAGAATTCAAACATGCTAGCATTATAAAGAGGATGAAGTTAGGCTGGTGCCTTTTTTTTTTTTTTGAGACTGATAGCTGGAAGCATGAGAACTGATAGCAGCATATTGCATGAGCACCTCCTGGTGGCCAACTGATGAAGTAGTATCAACAGTCTCCTCAAAGGAGGCCACTTCTCTGCTGTTTTTCACCCTTTGTGTTGTTAAATATAATGTACGGAATATGCACAGGAAATTACACTGTTCGTGCTCTTAGTAATTTTCCTTGGTAAAAAATAAGTGGTTCAAAATCATTCCTGGTTAGGCTCTCCATTGACTTTAATGGACTTATACTATGGATAAATACATCCTCAGAATATATTTTTAAAATGTCATCAGGTTCAATGAAGCACCTAGGATATTTGTTAGTTAGCGCAGATGTCACTTCTCTGACTTTGTGGTTTTCTGTAATTACAATAGACTTCCTATAATCCAGCACCTTTGGGACCTAGATGGTGCCGGATTATCGAATATGCCAGAGTACCAGGAAGTACTATAAGGGCATACTCCCAACCCAATCCCCCTCTCCCCCCCAACCTTGTGCTCGGGTCCTGGAGCCGCCGGTACAGCCGCGCGTCTCCCTCCAGGCGCTGGGGCACATGCGCTGAGCGGCCGGCTTTTTAATGAGATGGCCAGGACGTCATGTGCAACCCAATCCCCCTCCCCTCCTCTTCCCTTCCCCAGAGCCAAACACCTCCTCTCCCTGCTGTCACCCAATCCCCCTTCTCCCTCAACCTTATGTCTGGGTCCCAAAGCAGCTGCCTGTGCTCAGCGGAGGGCTGCTAGCACGTATGTGCTGGACACTGTGTGCACTGGGGACCGTGAGTGCACATGCGGCTCACAGCGGCCTGGCCGTGAGGGTGGCTGACATGATCAGTTCCAGGTTCCAGTTGATGCCGGACTATCAGGAGTGCTGGACAACTGGATCCCAGACTATTGGAGTTTTTCTGTATAATGCCTGCAGTCAGCTGGACGTTTAAGGTACAGAACACTGGGGTCAGAGTAAAGCCAATTTGTCAACTAACTTTTGGGATGTGTGCATGAGAAGAACAGGCTCTGGGTTACTCATTTGGGTACAAAAATGGGAGCTTTTTTTTCCCCTTTCTGCATCCATTCTTGTACACTACAGAGGATCAGGACACAATCTTGCCCTCGATGATTCCCACACAAACTGTGCTCAGTTTTCAAATAAAAATAATAATCTTTCCAACTGCTGGCCCTGCAAATTTGTCCTAAGCTTAGAAAATTAAGCAGTGCTTTCTGCTTGTTGGATAATTTCCAATAGAAAAAGATCCTGCAATCAGAATCTAGCTGATTATTTTGTTGATTAATGTAGCTTTCTCTTCCTGTATGCATTTTCTCTACTCACTGGGAAAAAAATCTTTTGAACAGTAAAATGAAACAAAGGTTGTATACTGAGTAACAATACGTCTGTTACATAGTTATATTTGAAATGCCATTATGATCCAAAAAACATTTTCTAGCCTCAGTCACGATGACAGTGATGAAATAGCTGGTCAGCACAGTGCTTATTCATATTCTAGTTCTGTGAAATGAAAAACTAACTAAACTGTAAAAGTGGTGAAATCTGCCACTTTTTCTGTGGTAAATAGGTGGCCATGCATAATATACAGTAGAATTTTACTGAAATAGGTTGAATCCCACTGTTATGAATGTTGTCCCCCTCACCCTTCCAAAAAAATAAAGTTAGAAGCAAAACTACTTTTTGTACATATCAGCCCTTTAGTTCATGAAAGGAACAGTAAAAGAAGGGTGGCTTTGTGGCTGAAGATTGAGACTAAGAACTGGTAAATATAAGCATTGGTCCCAACTTTACTATTGACTTACTGTGCAACCCTGGGTAAATCACTCTCTATGGCTTGCCAGGAAAGGCAGCAGCATCCACGCAGTGTTGTGTAGCTATCTGTGGCTGTGAAAAGCTTGTGGGAGGGAAGGCAACCTTTTTCCATCTCCTCCCCCCTGCTGGAACCTTTTCCTGCTACTTTTTATTGCACAGACATGGTCTCCAGTAGCAGAGAGGAAGCGGGGCATTACGCTACTAAAAATCACAGTGTAGATGTGGAAGGTACTGTTTGGGCATGTAGTGTTCAGTCTATGGTTCTACTTGCCTCAGTAGTGCCTCATGGTTTAAACTGCGATTTATACCCTTGCTATTGGGGTGTGAAGTTTCTGTGCTCTGTAGGCTGCTGTAAATATAGACTTACTCTTAGAACCTTACTTTCCCCACCATGATGTTATTAGCCACACTTCTCTGGTACCCAGGGGTGACTGTGAAACTAACTTTATTAATGTTTGTACATCAAAGCTCCCTACCTCTTGTATCTTTGCATAGACTTTGGCCTAATTCTGCCCCCTTGGCCCAAGGAAATCGGTCTCTGCTCCTTAAGAGCATCCATGAACTGTGTGAAAAGGAGAGGCTGAAGATGGAGAAAGGGGCATGTTGCCCCCGTTCCTAGGAAGAAACATGTTGCTAGTCCAGTATTCACAGTATTCACACCCAGAAGCAAGTCTCTCTAAAGAGGGACAGGTCTGTATCATCCCTTGACTGACCTGGGTTCTGTTCTCAGCTCTGCCACTGGCCTGCTGGATGACCTTGGGCAATCCACTTCACCAGTGCTTTAACAACTGCAGATAGGCACTCTAGCTACTTTTAAATGATACCTCACTTCCATCTCATGTTCCCCTCACTGCTTAAATTAAAGCAAAGGCCATTTAACATTGATGGCTCCCCTCCCATAAATTGAGCACTGCACTTCACCTCTCTGTGCCTCAGTTTCCACATCTGTAAAATGGGGAGGACAATGACACTGACTCCCTTGTAAAGCTCTTTGGATATGTCTACTCTGCCACCCTAGTTCGAACTAGGATGGCTAATGTAGGCATTCGAACTTGCAAATGAAGCCCGGGATTTAAATATCCCGGACTTCATTTGCATGTTTCTGGGTGCTGCCATTTTTAAATGCCTGTAGTTTGAACCACCTGCCCGTGGCTACATGCGGCACGGACTAGGTAGTTCGAATTAAAGCTCCTAATTCAAACTACCATTAAACCTCCTTGCAGGAGCTTTAATTTGGAATAACTAGTCCGTGCCGCGTGTAGCCATGGGCAGGTAGTTCAAACTACAGGCATTTAAAAACTACAGAATAGTGATAGAAATGTAGCCGTGTTAGTCTGGGGTAGCTGAAGCAAAATGCAGGACAATGTAGCACTTTAAAGTCTAACAAGATGGTTTATTAGATGATGAGCTTTCGTGGGCCAGACCCACTTCCTCAGATCAAATAGTGGAAGAAAGTAGTCACAACCATATATACCAAAGGATACAATTTAAAAAATGAACAAATATGAAAAGGACAAATCACATTGCAGAACAGGAGGGGAATGCGGGGGGGGGGGGGGGGGGAGGAAGGAAGGTAAGTGTCTGTGAATTGATGATATTAGAGGAAGGGAGAGTGGGATGTTTGTGAGTTAATGGTATTAGAGGTGATAATTGGGGAAACTATCTTGGTAATGGGTGAGATAGTTCAAGTGTTTGTTGAGTCCTTTTGGAAAGTGTCGAATTTTAACATGAATGACAGTTCAGAGGATTCCCTTTCAAGTGCAGATGTAAAAGGTCTTTGTAGCAGAATGCAGGTGGTTAAGTCATTGAGAGAGCAGATGCGGTTGTATCGAAGGGCTTGGCTATAGACGATGGATCGTGTGGTATGTTCTGGATGGGAGCTGGAAGCATGTAGGTAACTGTATGAGTCGGTGGGTTTTCTGTAGAGAGTGGCATCTGCTCTAATCCCACTGATAGAGACCAGAAGCTTCAGGATCTCTACCAAGCATTTATAAACCTCAACTACCCACCCAGAGAAATAAAAAAGCAAATTGGAAGAGCCAGATGAATACCTAGAAACCATCTACTTCCAGACAGACCCAAGAAATCCAACAATAGAACACCACTTGTCATCACCTACAACCCCCAACTTAAACCTGTCCAACACATTATCAATAAACTACAGCCTATACTGGAACAGGATACCATACTCAAAGAGGCTCTGGGAGACAGACCCATAGTCTCCTATCAACAACCACCTAACCTCAAGATGATTCTTACCAACCACCACAGGACATACCACACTAATACCAACCCTGGTACCTTCCCTTGCAACAAACCCCGCTGCCAGCTTTGTCCACATATTTATTCTGCTGATACCATTATTGGACCTAACCAAGTGAGTTATAAGATCAAGAACACATATTCCTGCGCATCCAGAAATATAATCTATGCTATCATGTGCCGAAAGTGTCCATCTGCTATGTACATTGGACAAACATCTCAGACACTTCGCCAAAGGATTAATGCCCACAAAACAGA
Organism: Pelodiscus sinensis; assembly: GCF_052426305.1. Taxonomy (NCBI): domain Eukaryota; kingdom Metazoa; phylum Chordata; order Testudines; family Trionychidae; genus Pelodiscus; species Pelodiscus sinensis. Next base: position 95,685,471 of record NC_143053.1, read on the forward strand.
TATCAGACAAGATCACAAAGAAAAAACAGTTTCTTGCCATTTTAACCAGAAAGGACACTCTCTCAATGACTTAACCACCTGCATTCTGCTACAAAGACCTTTTACATCTGCACTTGAAAGGGAATCCTCTGAACTGTCATTCATGTTAAAATTCGACACTTTCCAAAAAGGACTCAACAAACACTTGAACTATCTCACCCATTACCAAGATAGTTTCCCCAATTATCACCTCTAATACCATTAACTCACAAACATCCCACTCTCCCTTCCTCTAATATCATCAATTCACAGACACTTACCTTCCTTCCCCCCCCACATCCCCCTCCTGTTCTGCAATGTGATTTGTCCTTTTCATATTTGTTCATTTTTTAAATTGTATCCTTTGGTATATATGGTTGTGACTACTTTCTTCCACTATTTGATCTGAGGAAGTGGGTCTGGCCCACGAAAGCTCATCATCTAATAAACCATCTTGTTAGTCTTTAAAGTGCTACATTGTCCTGCATTTTGCTTTAAAAACTACAGGCATTTAAAAATCCCGGGCTTCATTTGCACGTTCAAATGCCTATATTAGCCACCTTAGTTCGAACTAATGTGTCAGTGTATACATACCCTCTGAGATCTAGTGAAGAAAAATGTTCTATAGTATCTGGTATGTATACATTTTTATCATTTATTAAATTCATTAAAATCCATATAGCTTAATAAAAGAATCAGGAGGAGGACAGAGCAGCAGGCTAAATTAATATGACTTTTAAACTGCAGAGCATTTAAGCAATGCTAAATTAATGTTATGAAAGCTAATGAGTATTATTATTATAGACAATGTATTCCCACACTGGTGTATCTTTAATTTGACACCTCACAGCTTCCTCAGGATAAATCACTCAGACAAGCCATAATTACAAGCATGTGATAACTGAGGGTATGTCTACACTACCCCGCTAGTTCGAACTAGCGGGGTAATGTATGCATACTGCACTTGCTAATGAAGCCCGGGATTTGAATTTCCTGGGCTTCATTAGCATAAGCGGGGAGCCGCCATTTTTAAATCCCCGCTGCTTCGAACCCCGTGCAGCACTGCTACACGGGGCTCGAACTAGGTAGTTCGGACTAGGGTGCCTATTCCGAACTACCGGTACACCTCATTTCACGAAGAGTAACGGTAGTTCGGAATAGGAACCTAGTCCGAACTACCTAGTTCGAGCCCCGTGTAGCCGCGCTGCACGGGGTTCGAAGCAGCGGGGATTTAAAAATGGCGGCTCCCTGCTTATGCTAATGAAGCCCGGGAAATTCAAATCCCGGGCTTCATTAGCAAGTGCGGTATGCATACATTACCCCGTTAGTTCGAACTAGCGGGGTAGTGTAGACATACCCTGAGGCAGTCAAGTCAGGTGTTGAGGCTAGATCTGCATGCACATCAGGAATCTCTTCTCTTTAAGAACAACTAGCATAGTGAGATCTTTGTTAGCAAATGGCTTATCAGAGGGTGCCATTATTAAGCTAGGGACAACACATTATTTTTATCAGCAGTTTAATTAACTCAAAGCTGACGTGTGGGAGTATAGACCTATGAAGAAATTTGACAAAGATTGTTTATAAAAAAAAGTCTACCTTCACCCCAAATATTTGAAAAATGGTGAAGAGAAAGATGATGACAGAGACTGACAGAAATGAAGCTGTAACTATTATGGCCCTTTCTCTCTCCACCTTATGTTCTTCCATGATGAATAACCTTGAGTACTATTTAAATTTGGGTTTTCCCTGGTGCTTATAATAGTATTAACTGAGTATGTCATAGATGTTAATGAATTTAGCTCCTCTATATCTCTATAGGGAGGAGAATATTATCCTCATTTTACAGGAAGCACAAGAGTCAGGAACTGTTGTCCACGGGCAAGAATATCCTCCCTCTTGTAGTATGAAGTTTGGTTGGCTTGAGTTTACTGTAGAATATGGAAACAGTGTATGAGTATTTGAGGATGACAGAACTAAGATTTTTATGAAGGTCTAGAAGCATAATGAATCAAATGAATGAAGATTCAGATGAACAGCCATAGTCACTTCATTTTTGCATTCCCCTGTTTGAAACAACTTTTATTTATAGTCCTTTCGGGTATACCTAATACAAAACTTAAAAACAATTGTCCAGTTCTTGAGTTTTTCTCTGCTGAATTGGCTGCACTGTTAAATGGGCATGTGGCCCACTGATTTTTTTTAACTGAACCATTTTCCAAGAACAGTTTTCCTGAAGTGACTGACAATGGGTTATATCATGTGGGGTTTGTCAGCATTGAAGGGTTACTTCAGACTGTTAGGAAGGGTATAGCCCAAACCCTTTGACCAGCCTCACACTAAACCCTTTGGCCATGCTTATATGTGCTTTGAACCTCTGCATGCTTGCTAGTTGGGGGGGTATGGAGTGGAGAATGGTTTTCTTCTGAAGGTAGGAACAGATGTGATCCCTCTGCACTGAGTTTGTAACTATTGTAGAATACAGCAGGCTAGGAGTTGTGTCAGTTACAACAACAACACATTTAATAGCATTTAGCAGCGATGCATTAAAGAGCAAAGGATTTCTAATTCATTGGAAAATTCTTGTCATAATAAAGATAATAATAATGTGCATGAATTCTCCATGTCAAAAGAAATGATCCTCCCAAGCCAGGAGAAACTACCCAATTAGAGCAAGGTACTGCCCTTTTGTGCTGTCATAGCATGGCCCTGATTTTGGCAGCTAATATTTAATTAGTAACCTTGAAACCTTTCTACCACAAAATTCTAATGCTGAAAAGGAGCCAGAATGTCCAGTACGAGTTAAAATAAAAAAGGAAGTTAAGCAGAGAACAGCCTTTAGTACAGAAGCATTTGATTCCTCCTGAGAAATCTGACTACAGCCAGAGGAGAAGCTTTCAATTAAGAATATAAATAATAGCCTCTCTCAGGAGGACTATTGAAATTATCACCATTGTCAGAATATTAACATGTTTTCCATTTAGTTCTTTTATAAACTCTACATCTGAGTTGCTGCTTTGTATCCTGCCTTACTAATGAACCTATCCATTTTTTTTGTTAAGAATAGACATTGTGCAACAATAGGCATAAAACTTTCCCAGGATTTATCATCATCTTTGGATATGTTAAATCAGGGATGTCAGAAACTTGTCCCACTTAATTTATTTTAGGTGGCTGGTGTGACACATTCACATTGTATAGAACCTAAGATTTCCATTTTTAAAAGTACATTTCTAGCTTCCTTGTTTGCAGAGGAAAACCTTCCAAGTGTGAGCCAAGTATAACTGATGCAATGTGGATTCCCTGAGTCTGCAGGTAACTTAAAATAATGATTCAAAGGTATGAACTCTCCTGCCCTTTATCAGTCACTTGAGAGGTGCAGCATAGAATCTGATCTCTGAATAAATTAACACTAAAATAGTACAGGTTGAACCTCTCCACAGGTGTTCCAGGAGCCTTGCGAGTGCCAGGAGCTTGGCTGGGCAGGCTACAGGGAGGCTGGCAGCTGAAAGCCCTGGTGTGGGAGTCCAGCGAGGCTGACAGCAGAGGGCCAGCATGCCAGTGGGCTCCAACAGAGCTAGCATGGCAGTGAGAGCCAGTGAGAGCCTAGTGCAGTGGGTGCAACAGTGGGCTCCCGCAAGGACTAGTACAGCAGCAGTCTTCAGTGGGGAAGCGGGACTAGTGGCAGGATGGGAGCTGGCAGGGAGGCCAATGACCAGGTTAGGAGATGAACTGGGTTGGGGGGGGCAGAATTGATCTCCCCTGGTCTCACAAACTCCCTCCTTCAGGTCTTGTTAGAGCCCCGGCTCTGAGAGTGCTGGACCAGGGAGGTCCAAAATAGTGTATGAAAATGGGATAAGAGCTTTATTCAGTGGTTCATCTTGCACTACAGATCCTTCAGATATCATGATTTCTCTGCATATTTCTGACCTAGCCTGCTAAGCTTTGTTCTTGTGCTTTTTTTTGCAGTCTATCGAAGAAGCACAATTCCTATCTATTGCACATAGATTTAACTTTCCGTAGTCTTTAGCATCCCAAAAGTGAAGACTGATTGATATTGCCTAGGGAACTTAATGAGACTATAAGGGATATTGTTCCTGACCAAGGGGCAGATCTTGCTTTCACAGTGGCAACTGAAAATGTTATCTCAGTTAACTGTATCTTGGATTCACTGCTGGCTTATACCTTGTGCACTAATTTATTCTAGTGCAAAGTGTTTGTCAAATGCTATTGTTCTGATCTGGTAGTATTTTGTACCAGCTTTGTACTGTTGTAAATTACTAGGTAAGGAAGAGAGTGAGGACAAATCAGCTCTCTAGTGCTGATGTGTAACAGGCTCATTTCTGAATGCGAGATCGATGCTGTCAGACAAAAAAAGAAGAATCAAACTGACTCATTTCACGAAAAAAGCTTTCAGATGTTGTTTTACAGTTTCTTTTTTAGCCTATTCCTTGTTTGTTGCAGCTCCCAAATAAAAGAAAAAAAATAAATCATTACTAAATACTTTAATATTCTTTACTTGCTTGTATGTTTTAGTCTTAAATTTCTGAACTTGAAGCTGTTTTCTTGGCCTCAAGCAAGATTCTCTAAGAGGGCTGCTTATCAGATCACCGTCACTGTCCACTGGGCCCCAAGCTTTCATTTTGTAAGTCAAGTCTAACTTACTGTAACAATTCTCAGAAAGAAATTGAGAATTTATACTTAACACAAGGAAAAGGAGACATAATAAATACCTGTTGTGAAAGTTAGGAATATTGGGGAAAGTGTTTTAATATCATTCATCACTGCAATCAGCTTTGATTGGTTAAATGGATGTGCCTCTTTAAATCAAGGAAAGGAGTCATTTGTGTTTGTTGCTGCTTTTTAAAGTTCCGTCAAGGCAGGGACTCAATTGCAATATCACATCATTAGCTGTGCTTTTGGCCAAGGTGTTCTATAATTTACAAGATGTCAAAAACATGGGTTATCCTAAAAGGAACTAAATAAAGGAAACCCAGCTGCATCCTTCCCAGTTCTCAGCTGTAGGTTTATAGGGTTAATAAGACAAAATATATTCAGTTGTTTGGCCTTGGTTTCTAAGGCGACTGAAGTGAAACAATAATCCCTCATTTTGATGAAGCTAACTAGATTGTCCAAGTCTGTTTTAGGAAATGGCACAAAGTCAGGGAAACAATTGAGATTAAAACAGGAGGTGAATTGGACATAAATGCTAATGACGGCAAAACTATTAGTGCCACTTGGCTGTCCTCCCTGGTGGTTATTGATTAGTAGTGATGAGTGAATATCCTGTTAAAATCAGTTCTCTTTGTGGACTACATTTGAGACAGCTATTTTAGCACCTGGAGGGAGCTGTGGTGGTGGTTTGAGGAAGCTGTAAAAATGGCAGCTATTTATCTTTGGCATCTCTCATCTAATAAACTACAATATAGGACTAGTTTTAAAAACTTTGATCTGCTAGTGAGAATATTTTATCTTGTATTTCTTCACTGAGAGGTGGCATTTATTATGGCAGATGCTGAAGGAAGACAGAACATTTCTCCTCTGCAGCTATGGATTACCGCTTACATTTTGGGCTACGTTAATTTATTTTATCATCTAATCCCTGTTTTAAATGGGTCTCCATTATAAAATCATTGCAAACTTTGACAATATTGGCTGTCCCTGCTGAATGTCTTTCTAGGAATGGAGCATGAGGGCTCTTGCAATATAGGTATGAAGGTTACTGAAAGAACAGTAAGGAGAGACCATGCAATGCTGGCAACTCTGCCTGACCATATTAACCTGAACCACTGTAACATTTATACTATGTATATGGCACACGCACACACTGTCAGTTAAAAATAATTATACATGTGATAACAGAGAAACCAGGGATTAGGGCTCCTAGGTATCAGGTGTTTTTTGAAGAAAATTTGTTTTCCATGCAGGTGTGGGGTTTTTTTTTTTAACCTTTCAATGCATATTAGACAGAATGCAGCACTCAGCAAGATTCTTTCGGTACCATATAAATGCAGTTGTAATATTAAAGGCCATGGCCTACCCTCACCCAACAGGACCAGCCTCTGCACAGTGATCAAGGGCTAACCCCTTTCACTCTTCAAATGATCACAGAAGGCAGAGGGAGACATTAATGATTTGTACATGAGAGAGGAATGAGATACTCCTTCAAATCAGGCTGAATGCCAGGTTGGCTACCTACCGTACTCTACCCTCTCCACCTGCTGATTCCTTGCATTCTCTCCTAATAACATGGGCAATAATGTCACTCTCTGGTTGGACTGTGGAGTTGCAGTGATTGCCTTTCACATCACCATTCATATTGCCTTTCTCTCTAGAGTTTTATAGGTGGTTCTGGATGATTCCTTCATTACCCCGCCTCCCTTGAGTGACACCATGGATTCTCTGAACACACTACCAAATGACTAGACCCTTGTTTGCATGATGCAGCCTTCAACCACATCAGAATACCCTATGGGTCCATGGCGCTATCTCTAATAGACTTCTGATATGTCCAGCTGAGGAACTGGAATATTGAGGTATGGGACAGAGCTTATCTTGCTGACCTTCTCCGCAACATATTTATTCTTTGGGTGGATGTAGAGATGGTAACTTAGAAGCTTCCTAAAACATGAAAGGACCTACTACTTCAGCATCTCCTTTTTGTGTCAAGTTCATCTGAAGACTCCTCTTCTTAACCTTCCCCAGCAGTCTCATGAATGCATGTTACATTTTGGCCCTTTCTGCTCTATATCTGCCCACTACCAAAGGAACAACTGAAATGAAATCTAACTGAAATATGATCTGTGAAAGTAAAACATATTTATGCACTCCATTTAAACTTACAAGGTGAAATCCTGGCCTGACTGCTGTGAATGGGAATTTTGCCATCAACTTCAATGGAGCCAGGATGTCACTCAGAATGAAAAACTTGTAGTCTGAACAAATGCAAATTCTTATACGGGATGTAGTTAGAAATCTATCAGTACTCTGGGTAACATTAGATCATATTCTGACACCCTAATTCATTCTCAATAGTACTATACTTCATGGAAACACCCACTAAAATCAGATACCTGTCCAACTGAAGATAACTAATTTTTGACCTAGTAAATCTGACATATACTCTTTTTGTAACTTGCTCTCAATATTTTCATTTTACCCTTCAGTACTACTCTAAAAAATAACTGTATAATAATTATATCAATTATAATTATATCAATAATTAAATCCTATTCAACAAACTGATTGTTATTTTCATATATCAGTAACTTAGATTATACTGGTTCAGAAGTGTTCCATTTTCTTCCATCTTCAAGTGTAGCACAGTGCCTTGATGTTTTTAAATGACATTGTTTTCAATTTGCATATTTTGCAGGCCATTCCAGAAAGCGAGACATATGACTGACATCTCCACATCTAAAGCAGTATTGTTTGAAGCATTGCTTGTATTTGTGTCCACCTGCAAATGTATGCTTTTATTTACCTTCCATCATTTCTGTTTGCTATGCTGACATTAAAGCTTTGTGAACTGCCACTGCATTATTCAGGAGATAATGATTTTGCAACTTTCTATAGCTGATTTTGACTAACTCAGCAGTCTTTATCAAGGGTTAAATTATTTCCTGCTAGTAGATTGTCTTTGATTCTCGAATTATTTTTATTTTCAATTATTTGAATCAATCATTTTGTCAGCTTGACTCTCTAAACTGCTCGTATGGTAGAGATGAATTCATGTAAAGTAGCTATAAACTCAACTGTCAATCCTCCAGGGTTTTGTGCTAACCTTCAGAAATATTCTAACCCTGACCCTATTTATGATAGTTGAAAATGCTTGTTACCCACAAGAATTGATTTACCACAGCTTTTAGAGTTAGAAGGAGAATGTGGTATGAAAGGTAAGTTGTAACATGTCCTTTGTTAGGTCCCAAGTAATACAGCAAAAAAGATTTTCTTTCCTCTTGCAGAAAAGTTATCTTTGCTGATGTCTTGCAGGCAATGCATGATAGGTGTCTGTCCCAGTGCAATGGAATTTCTGGTAATCCAGGAAATGGCATGAGAACTGAAGATGCTAATAGAATTTTTTCCTTAAAGAAAAAATCATGTCCAAAACATTGTAGTTTGACTGAAGTAGGCAAGAGTCTATAAGATAAAACAATTCTTTATTTAAACTTCTTCCAGTGTAACAATTTTTTTTATAGCTGATTAGCTGATGTTTCATACAAAACATTACTTATTTGTTGGAAAATGCTGATTTGTCAAAACCAAAACTTTTTGCAGAAAGATATAATTTTAAAAAATCATTTGTCAGGAAGGTGGACAAAACTAGGAGAGGGAAAGAGGGAGAAAGAAAGACTCTATAAATCAGTGGATAGGGCTCTGCCAGAATTCAAAACAGAGATATGAAAATACAGGGAGAAACCTAGGAAAAGGCAAAACTGAATGCTGGGTCTCCCACTTTCCGGATGAGTGCCCTACTCATTGGGCTAGAGAGTCATTCTCACTCTCTGGCTATGTCTACACTCGCGGCTTCTTGCGCAAGAACATTTTGCGCAAGTGTTCTTGTGCAAGAACTCTTGCTCAAGAAAATGTCCACACTGCCATGTGCAAGTTGTGCTTTTGCACAAGAGCACCCACGGCAGTGTGGATGCTTTCTTGCACAAGAAAGCTCTGATGACCGTTTTAGCCATAGGGCTTTCTTGCCCAAGAAATCCCTGCTGAGCGTCCACACTCCCCTCTTGGCGCAAGAGCTCCTGCGCAAGAGGGCTTACACCTGTCAAAAAAGAGTGTAACTCTTGCGCAAGGAGCCCTCTCTTACCACACCATACTGTAAATGTACTTGTGCAAGAGCAGGCGGGCAGTGTGGACGCTCTGCAGATTCTTGTGCAAGAACAGCTGTTCTTGCGCAAGAAGCCACGAGTGTAGACATAGCCTCTGAGTCTAGAGCAAGGGTTATTTAATTATTTAGTGAAAGTGGGACAGTTTCAACAGGAGATCTATATGAAAATACTCCATCGCTGAATGGTTAGGATAGTAACCTGAGAGCGGCAGATTCCTGTTCAAATCCCATCTCATCGGGCAAAGTGGCATGAGTAGGGTCTTGAATCAGGGATCTCCCACATCCTAGAGGAATACCCTACCCACTGGTCTAAAAGTTATGAGGGAGTTCCACTGAGCACTGGAAGAAGATGCGGACAAGAATATTATTCTTGTATCCTTCAAGTGAGGGATAGAGAAGGGCTTAGAGCAGGGGTGGGGAATAATTTTTTACCCAGGGCCACTTCAAGTATTTTTGTAGTGGCCCCGGACCACACCAGCAGGGGTGGTGCCTCAAAAGGAAGGGGCGGGGCAAGGATGCTTAGGACTCTCCTACCCACAGACCATGATTGGAGACTCTTTGCTCCCCCTTCCCACTAAGCACCCATGCCCCTGGCAGTAGGAAGAGACTTCCAGTGCTCCCCCACCCCCACAGAGGCCCTTTTGCTTATCCCTGGCTTAGAGGAACTTACAGGGATTGAGGTGAATTTGCATGGGGAGGGCATTGCTCTAGGGTTATTTCCCCATTGAATTGCCACATTTCCATGAGCAGTGGGTAACATTGGCAAGGGAAGACACTGCCTTCCCAAACTGCCAACTCTCCAGCCAGCTAGGACATCTGGCTCTCTGGAGGGGGGAGAGGCCAGAAGGTCTGTGGATTTTCCGGGGTTGGGGCAGAAGCCTGGGGTGAGTGCCAGCCTCTGTAGGGTGGGGTGGGATTGGCCCCATGGGGCAGCAGGGGAGGGGCCTCAGGAAGAATGGGTAGGGTTTCTTTTCCCCGCTGGGCATTCTGCCCATACACATTACGGTTTATTCCTCACCACAGTGCCTACTCTTCCCATGGCTCCTGTTCCTCAGTAGTACCTGCCCCTTTTCCAAACCAGTAGTATCCACCAACACCACCTCCTTTCCTTTCTGCTGATCAGTAAGGCTGGGAACTGCAGGGGAAATAGAGAAAAGATTGATGCTGCTTATTTAGCAGATGCCAGAGTGACCTCAGGTGCAAGTAAGTCTAAATTGCAGACCACATCCTCCTGCATACATATAGCCCTACTGAATGCTTAACTTTCAGTTACGGTGACTGGCATGCATGCATTTCATGCAAGATGCATGACACTTTGTAGTCTTGTTGTCATATTTATAGAATGCCTAGCAAAATAGGGCACTGACCTCTAAGGCACTAGAAAAATAAACTATTAGATAATATTAATAAATGGTGTAGATTTTTCACCTGGAACCTAATTGCTAATTGTCATTGAAAATCTATCCCAACATCTACCATAGTTAGTTAAATGTATTATGTTAATGGCACATTTAAAAGTTACTGGCTCCTTAAGTTAAAACCCCCCTGCTATTACTCTACCTTTCACAATTTGAACGTTAAGTCTGTTTTAAAGGCATCGTGTCCATTAGATATCCCTTAACCAATGTATATGATTTGTTTATGGTCCTATGTGCTACATTTTATATTAACTTCATTGATTAGCTTAAGATTGTTAACGTGGAATATAGAAGTCAGAGCTCAATCTCTCTCTCTCTCTCTCACTTGGAAAGAAGGAATTCATCTGACTTCTGTGTATGGAAATTTCACTGTTTTCAGAAGTGACGAGGAGTCCTGTGGCACCTTATAGACTAACAGATTTATTGGAGCATAAGCTTTCATGGGCAAAGACCCACTTTGTCCGATGCATATAGTGGAAATTCCAGAGGCGGGTATAAATGTACAGGCATAAGAAAAGAGTACCAATCAAGGGTAAGGTAGAGATAATGAGGTTGATTCAGTCAGGAAAGATGAGGCCCACTTCTAGCAGCTGATGCAGAGGCGTAAACACCAAGAGAGGAGAAACTGCTTTTGTAGTTGGCTAGTGAGAAAGTAGAATGAATCAAAGTAAGGCCAGGTGTGCCTGCATGTAGCAGGATCAGGAAGAGGGACATTAGGTGATAGACACGGGTTCCGTTTAAGATTGTGAGACATTAACAGGAGATTGCTGAGGCTTAATAAGGAAATTAGATACGTGACTGACCCCAGGTAATCTTGTTAGTTTTGCGCCCTTTTGTAATCTTTTGTTTAGCACTCTTTTTACCTGCATATATAAGGTGACTTGGGCATTGTTTGGGGAACTCACTTTCCTATTTGTATTGGTGAAGCGCTTTGCTAATAAACAGAGTGATCTGCCAAATTGTGAGTCCCAAGTCCAACTTTGACAATTGCCATTCACAGTCTTTGTTTAATCCTAAATTGATGGTGTCAAATTTGCAGATGAACTGTAGCTCAGCAGTTTCTCTTTGCAGTCTGTTCTTGAAGATTTTTTGCTGCAGGATGGCTACCTTTAAATCTGCTACTGTGTGTCCAAAGAGATTGAATTGTTCTCCTACAGGTTTTTGTATATTTCCATTCCTGATATCTGATTTGTGTCCATTTATTCTTTTATGTAGGTATTGTCCAGTTTGGCTGATGTATATAGCCGAGGGGCATTGTTGGCACATGATGGCGTATATTACATTGGTAGATGTTCTGGAGAATGAACCAGTGATGGTGTGGCTGATCTGGTTAGGTCCTGTGATGATGTCGCTGGTGTAGATATGTGGGCAGAGTTGGCACCGAGGTTTGTTACAGGGATTGGTTCCTGAGTTAGAGTTACTTTGGTGCCGTGTATAGTTGCTGGTGAGAACCTGCCAACCTGAAGCAAATTATCTGTGGATGAGGATTGGCCTGCCTCCCAAGGCCTGTGAAAGTGAGGGATCATTGTCCAGGATGGGTTGTAGATTACTGATGATTAGAGTGGTTTTAGCTGAGGACTGTAGGTGATGGCCAGTGGTGTTCTGTTGGGCTTGTCTCATAGTAAGAGGCTTCTGGGTTCACATCTGACTCTGTTAATCTGTTTCCTCACTTCCTCAGGTGGGTATTGTAGTTTCAAGAATGCTTGGTAAAGATCCTTTAGGTATTTGACTCTGTCTGAGGGGTTTGAGCAAATGCGGTTGTACCTTAGTGCTTGGCTGTAGACAATACATCATGTGTGCGATCTGGGATGGAAACTGGAGGCATGAAGGTAGGCATAGCAGTCAGTAGGTTTTCGGTATAGTGTGGTGTTTATATGACCATCACTTATTTGCACCATTGTGTCCAGGAATGGGATGTCTTGTGTAGATTGGTCCAGGCTGAGGTTGATGGTGGGGTGGAAACTGTTGAAATCACAGTGGAATTCTTCCAGAGCCTCCTTCCCATGGGTCCAAATGATGAAGATGTCATCAATGTAGCATAAGTAGAGAAGGAGTGCTAGTGGACGAGAGCTGAGGAAGCATTGTTCCAGGTCAGCCATAAAAATGTTGGCATATTGTGGTGCCATGCAGGTGCCAATAGTGTTACCATGGTTTGAAGGTATATATTGTCACCAAATCTGAAATAGTTGTGTGTGATGTCACAGAGCTCAACAACCAGTTGTGCTGTGGCATCATCAGGCATACTGTTCCTGACAGCTTGTATTCCATCTACGTGTGGGATGTTGGTGTAGAGAGCCTCTACATCCCTGGTGGCTAGGATGGTGTTTTCTGGAAGATCACCAATGCATTGTAGTTTTGCCAGGAAATCAGGGGTATCTCAGAGATAGCTGGGAGTGCTGGTGTTGTAGGGTCTGAGTAGAGAGTCCACATATCCAGACAGTCCTGCAGTAAGAGTGCCAATGCCTGAGATAATGGGGCATCCAGGATTTCCATTTGTGGATCTTGGGTTGTAGATAGACTAATGCCGGTCAGGGCTCTAAGGGTGTGTTTGTATAGATTTGTTCCTGTGCTAGTGTAGGGAGTGTCTTGAGCAGATGGTGCAGTTTCTTAGTGTATTCCTCAGTGGGATTTGAGGAAAATGGCCAGTAGAATTTGGTATTGGAGAGTTGTCTGGCAGCTTCCTTTTGGTAGTCAGACCTATTCATGATGAAAACAGCACCTCCTTTATCAGCCTCTTTGATTATAATGTCAGAGTTGTTTCTGAGGCTATGGATGGCATTGCATTCCTCATGGCTGAGGTTATGGGTCAAGTGATGCTGTTTTTTCCACAATTTCTGCCTGTGCACGTCGGCGGAAGAATTCTATGTATAGGTCCAGACTGTCATTTTGACCTTCAGGAGGGGTCCATGTAGAGTTCTTCTTGTGCTGTTGGTGGGAGGTTATCTGTGTGTCAGTGCACTGTTCAGTGTTGTGTTGAAAGTATTCTTTGAGTCGGAGACTGCGAAAGTAGGCCTCCAGATCACCACAGAACTGTATCTTGTTTGTGGGGATAATGGGGCAAAAAGAGAGTCCCCAAGATAGGACAGACACTTTTGCAGATTCAGACTAACACGGCTTCCCCTCTGATACTGTTTTCAGAGTCCCTCTTAGCAAAATGTTTTCACCTAGTATTGATGACTTTTTTCAAGAAAGGCAACTGTAGGAGGGGTCAGGGAACTGAGCCAGTAAACTAACAGAATTCTAGGAGAGAATAAATGTGCTCTCCTACCACTCAGCCACACTAGAATGTTTAATAAGTACTAAGAAAGCAGGCAGGTTAGGGAGAAGACACAGTGTTCATCTGCAGAGTCATCTGGAATTATCTAGTTCACAATGGGAATGCAGAGAAGCTTAACTCAGGCTTTAGTATAGTAGAAGTTGCTATAGAGCTGGTCTGTCTGGAACCTGGGTTCGCTGTCTCAGATATAGATAATCTAAAGATTAACTAGGATCTGCTGACAGGATTAATTAAATAATATTTTTAAATGGTTCATATATAATGATTTGGTGGTACTGGTAAAACCACATCTATTCAGTGAGAAGGGAAGGGAGAGTAAAAGTCAGCTGGACATACAGCTCCTGACTTACAAGAGGATGGGAGTCCTCTGGACTGTGTCAGGACTCCTTTGTTACTGAAGGAAACAATTTACCAGGAAGGGATTGGAGGATAATTTAGACCAATAGCCTACACAGTGCTGACAGGTTGGCTACATAGGAAAAGGAAACTGTGGCATCACTTAGGCTCCGATTCCAACACAAACTTAATCACATGAGAAAGCTAAAATCAGGCACATACTTAAGAACCTGATAGAACTAGAGCTTTAAGGTGCATGTGAGATTTCGTGCACCCCCTTCCACTACCATGGCATAAACAAAGACCTTAGAGAGGCAAAATCTTCTGCTTTATCCCATGGGATCAGGATGACATTACATCATCCTCTTCAATAGGCTGTGCTCAAATGCCACAATTATACCTGTAGAAATGCTCAGAATATTTGCCCTCTGATACTAAAAGGAAGTGGACATCTTAGAAATATCTACACTATTGTGTAGGAATCTGATACAAGTTATACCTCTAAAAACCAGCACTCTCTAGTCCAGCAACATCTGTAGACCAGCAAGGATGCTCCTGGAACAGAAAGCCCGGGAGTCAATGGAAGGAGGGACAACAGCCCGACCAGGGCCAGGGGCAGTGGGGCCAGAGCCCCAAAGCAGTGCTGGGGCTAGGCTGGAGAACCCTGACAGCCTGTGTCAGTGAAGGGCCAGGGAACTTTGGCCGGCCACATCAGTACAGGACCAGGGGCTGGAGAATCTTATCCGCCCATGGCAGCACAGAGCTGGGGAAACCTGGCCACCCATGACAGCATGGGACCAGAGTACCCCGGCAGCCTGTGGCAGCACAGGGTCAGAGCTGGAGATCCCCAGCAGTACACAGAAGTGTGGATCCGGGGAAACCTGACCACCTGTGGAACCATGGCTGCCGATGGCAGCCCGAGGCTGGGGAGGCAGCAGGAGCATGGCAGACAGCCTGGCTGAGGAGGGATTAGAGGGAGCCATAGACAGGGGATTGGCTGGCTTGCGGTGATGGCAAGGGACACCTCCCCTGGTCCAGAAAATTCTCTCCTTCAGGACCGGTCAGGTTCTGCCGGTGCCAGGGCAAAGAGGTCCAACCTCTCCTAACAGAGTTTTGAATGCATTGAGAAAAGGAGAATTTAACAGTGAGTTCTTTTAGTTTTCAATATGTTTAAAGCTAAGAAAATGTATCACTGTGATATACAGTACTCAAACTGGACAGGAGAAGGAAATCTCTTAAATATAAAATGAGAAAAATATTATCCATTTAAATCAACTACCAACATAACTCCAGTTGTGAAACCTTGATGAAGAGTGAAGGTAGAAATGCTCCCAGTTAAAAGCTTTATCAAAAGCCCTAGGGTCTGAGGTAGAAACTAAAAACATAGCAAAACAAAACAAAAAATTTGCATTAGGCTTTAGTTCAAGAAGGAAACACAGTACAAATGCATAAATCATCTTGTTAGTCCGCAGCTGAAGTTCTGACTATTAGAAGAGAATGCCTTTAGATCTGAATAAATAATATATTTTCTGCAAGACAGTTTTCATTTTTGACATTACAAAGCTACAGTACAGCAATTATTTCCAACAGACTTTATATAAAAATGTGAACGTACATGCATTTAATTAATAGATATCATATAAGACACATTTGAATCTATTTTTCTTTTGTTTATATATGTACATGGTAATATATAGACATGCTACAAAAGTAAAGGTTAACAAATGCACAATTTGGCAGTAGGATATTTATATTATTAATTTCAAAGAGACAATTGAATTTTGTTGTCTAACCCTTTTATGATGGCGAATGATACAATTTTCAAAATTAGAAATGCCCCAGAATCCAAATGCTGTTGAATTTAGGGTTCAAATTCACCTTGAAATCCAATCTGAATATAAAGTTATAAAAGCCTATATATCTCTAAGTATCTGAACCAGAATTGCAGAATCCCAAAGACCTGTTGTGCCTGGGTGCCTGAAATGGACCACACTTTGAATACTTTACTCAAGGTAAAATGCAAGAAATGGCAGACAATGCCCCCAAACTAATATTTAATACTACAATCAGAGTCATCAAACTAGCAGCAAAAGAACTTCTGTAGCATTCTATTGGTTAACAAGAAGCCAAAAAAAAATCCCCATTTGATATTCCAGCCTTTAGTTCCCATCCAGACAAAATGGTCCAAATACAGTAAGAAGTTATTGAAAACCCAGTTCCTTGAATGTGTAGTTCCACCTCTCCCAAAGGATCAGACATTTCCAAATCAATATATACTTAGGATTTTATCAATTTTGTGCTGTCAGTCAATTGTTAATAAACAAAGAATTTATTAGTAAAGGAAAAAACTCAAGTTATAAATGGGTAAAAGATCATACATATAGAAATGATTTCAAGTTACTTAGATGGGGTTTGCAGCAGTGATAGAATAGTCAATAGCTTGTGAAAAGTTCCTCTGGTGACTTCCAAAAAATTAGGTCATTTTTTCATAGTTCAAAAGGTTCCATTTAGTTCCAAATCCACAGTTCAGAAAACTGGAGCAAGGATGAGGCAAAAATAGAGATGTTTCAGGTCTCTTTTATGTCCTCTGTCACATGCATGGGTATTTATTGTCTCTAATAGAGCCATTTTAATATTTTCCAATAATCAATGAGTTGATGTGCCTCAGTTTCCCAGACTGGGCATGTAATGTTATTTTTTGCTCTAGGTTTGCTCATGGGTAATAACTTTGAAATGTCTGTACCATAAGGCTTTCTACCATGAAATATGCTTTCATTCAATAAGACAACAGAACTATTAATGTTTTAGCACAGTGTGTTCTTGTTTGCCCTTCTTACCATGTTCAAGGATTTTTTCCAAAGGTCATATACATTTTACATATTTAAAGTTGTTTACAATAGCAATGTATTTATCCCAAGTAAGCATTTATAAATATTTTTGTCATGTTTGTGTGCCTTCTGTTCAGACAGTTTGTCTCTATGATCAATTTCCTGTTCAGACAGTTTGTCTCTATGATCATAGAACTGGAAGGAACATCAAAATGTCATCAAGTCTAGTCCCCTGCACACATGGCAGAAGCAATCACAATCTAGACAACCCCTAATATGTGTTTGTCTTACACATTTAAATATCTCTAGTGATGAAGATTCCACAACCTCCTTAGGCAATTTATTACTGTGGTTAACCACCCTAACAGACGTTTTTTCGATGTCCAACACAACCCACCTCCACCTTGTTACAATTTAAGCCCATTGCGTCTTGTCCTACCATCAGACAATAAGGAGAATAATTGTTCTACCTCCTCCTTTATAACAACTTTTTGTGTACTTTAGGGGTGTGTCTAGACTACAGGGTTTTGTCAACAAAAGTGGACTTTTGTCAACAAAACTATACCTGCGTCTACACTGCCGCTGAGTTCTGTCAATATAACGTCGACAGAACTCAGCAGTTTTGTCGATAGCGGTAAACCTCATTCTGCGAGGAATAATGACTTTTGTTGACAGAGTTCTGTCGACAGAAGGCATTATTGCATCTACACTGTCTTTTGCATCTACACTGTCACGTCGACAAAGCGGCTTGCTTTGTCGACAGAACTGGCTGTAGTCTAGATGCTCTTTGTCGACAGAAGCTTTGTCGACAGTATTTGTTGACAAAGCTTCTGTCAACAAAAGCCTGTAGTCTAGATGTACCCTAAGACTGTTATCATATCCCATCCCAGTCTTCTTTTTTCTATTCTAAAGAATCCTTAATCATTTAATCTTCCCTCATAGATCACGTTTTCTAGACTTTGAATCATTTTTGTTTTTCTTTGGACTCTTTTCAATTTGTCCACATCATTTCTGAAATGTGACACCCACAACTGGACACAAAAGTCCAGTTAAGAAAAGGAGCGGCTGAAGGCCGGCTGCGGCAGCTGGCGCCCCAGGTGGAACACACGATTGGCGCCCCCGCCTGCACAGCCGTCAATGGCATGACGTAATCATTGGGCACCCCGTGATATCATCATCAGGCAGTCCGTTGAAGGTGGCGCCCTAGGCGACCGCCGAATCTTCCTATACTCACAGGTCACCCCTGGTTAAGACCTAGTCAGTCTGAGTAAAACAGAAGAATTATTTATCATTTTTTACTTACAACACTCCTGATAAAGCAACAGTGTCAAACTGTTGACTCTTTTTAGCTTGTGTTCCTCTATGACAGCCCAATCCCTTTCTGCAGTACTCATAGGAATATAAGAACACCACACTGAATGAGACCAAATGCCCATCTAGTCCAGTATTGTGTTTTCTGATAGTGGCCAATGCCAGGTGCCCCAGAGAAAATGAACATGAGAGCTCATCATCAAGTGATTTATCTCCTGTCACCCATTCCCATCTTCTGACAAACTCCATTCCTACCCATTCTTGGTATCATCTACAAACTTTGTAAATGTAAATCACTAATGAAAATATTGAATAGAACCAGATTTGTTATGCCCTTCCAGCATGACTGTGAACCACTGATAACTAGTCTCTTGAAATGGTTATCCAACCAGTAATGCATCATCCTTATAATTTCTCCAAATAGGCTCTATTTCCCTATTTTATTAATGAGAAGGTCATGTGAGACTATCAAAAGCCTTACTAATGTCTATATATACCACATCTACAGCTTTCCCATTATCTACAAGACTTGTTATCCTGTAAAGAAAACTATCAGGTTCATTTGACATGATTTGTTCTTGACATATCCATGCTGACTGTTACTTATATCAAGTGCTTTATACTTCTACGTACTTGTAAATTGATTCTTTAATTATTTGCTCCATTATCTTTCCTGGTAGAGCAGTTAAGCTGATCGGTCTGTAATTCCCTGAGTTATCCTCATTTACCTTTTCTATAGATGGGCACTATATTTTCTCTTTTCCAGTCTCCTCAATCTCCTTGAGTAAAAGGATACATTTCCACAGACCCTGGTGACTTGCAGACATCTAATTTTCTCAATTAGGTTTTGAACCTACCCCATTTTCACTGGCATTTGCTATGTTAGGCATCCAATTGCCACAACCTTCTTGGTGAAAACCATAACAAAGAAGTCACTAGGAATCTCTGCCTTTTCCACATTATATTATGGTTTTCCCCTCTTCATTGAGCAACAGCCTTACCCTATCTTTGGTCTTCCTGTTGTATCTAATGTAATTGTAGAATGTGTTCTTGTTACCCTATATGTCTCTAGCTATTGTGATCTCACTTTGTGCCTTGGCCTAATTTTGCCTCTACATTCTTATCTTATTTTTTTGCATACATCCGTTGTAATTTGACCTAATTTCCACTTTTTGTGGACTCTTGATTTTTAGATCATAGAGATATCCAGGTTAAGCATACTTCCTATTGCTCCTACACAGTGGAATAGATGGCTCTTGTGCCCTTAATAATGTCTTTTTGAAAAACTGCCAACTGTCTTCAGTTGTTTTTCCTCTTAGTCTTGCTTCCCATGAGACCCTACCTCCCAGCTCCCTGAGTTTGCTAACGTCTGCCTTTTTGGAATTCATTGTCTATATTTGGCATTCTACCTTCTTACATTCCTTAAAACCATGAACTCTTACCATATTATGATCACTTTCTCCCAAGCTGCCTTCCACTTTCAAATTCTCAACCAGTTCATCCCTATTTTCAAAAATCAAATCTAGAATAGCCTCCTCCCTCATTGTTCTCTCCACCTTCTGAAATTAAAAAAAAAGTCTCCAATACTTTCCAATAACTTGTTGGATAATCTGTGCCCTGTTGTGTTATTTTCTCAAGAGATCTCTGGATAGTTGAAGTCCCCCATCACCACCAAGTTCTATCCTTTGGATGATGTAAGTTGTTTTAAAAAAAAGTCTCATACACCTCTTATTTCTGGTAACATGATCATAGATCTGTAGCAGAACCCTACCATGACATCACCCTTGCTTTTCACCTCTTTTATTCTTACCCAGAGACTTTCAACAAGACATGATACCATCTACATGTTTTGTTAGTCTATAAAGCGCTATCAGACCATTTGTTGTTTTTTAAGTTTATCCTGTACAGACTAACTTGGCTACCCCCTGAAGCTTCCTATTTCCATGTGAATCTCAGTCCAAGTGTATTCATGATATATATATAGTAGCCCAATGTCTGTGACTCTGTAATGCTGAAATGCTGGCTGTTCCCTCTGGGCAGTGCTGTTGCCTCCCGCTGTGGCTCTCGGCTGACTTCTGCGCCTCTCAGCTAGGCTGCTGCGCGGGAGCCCAAATGGCCACTTGCACCACTTGGTCCTGCACAGTGGCCCGGCTGAGCAGCGCAGAAGTTAGCCGAACACCATGGCGGGAGGCAACAGTGTCGCCCAGAAAGAACAGCCGGGGGTTGGGGCCCATCAGAGAGCGTGTGTCTCTGATGTTAAGAAAGGGCACCGGATTCTAAAGGAGGAAAGCGGAGAGGACATGGAGGAGATGGAGAGGAGAATGGTGAAGGACAGAAAGAGAGAGATGCAGCAGGAGGAGGAGAAGAGAAACACAGAGTGAGAGGCGGGAGGAAGAGAAGAAAAAGAGAGAGGGATGGAGAGAGAGGCCGTTTGCACTGCTTGCTCCCGCGTGGCAGCCCGGATGAGTGGGGCAGAACTCAGCTGAGTCCCACAGCGGAAGGCAAAGGCGGGCGGGGCGGTGACGTACATGCCCAGAGGGCAGGGCATGAACGAGCGTGAATCCCCGATGGAGTCAGAGGAGAGCGGAGAGAGAGTGAGAGGCAGAAGGGGGAGAAGAGAAAGAGAGAGACAGAGAGAGAGGCAGAAGGCGTAGGAGAGCTGAGAGAGAAGGGGGGCATGATCACAGTGCATGAGAGAGAGAGAGACCAGAGGCTCAGGAGAGAAGACCGATGTGGAGGAGAGACCTGAAAATCCTGTCTTATGACAGGCCAATTGGCTAGTTTTTTAAAATAAAAATCAACACTTCCTCCCTTTTATCCATGCCTGTCCTTCCAGAATAAGCTGTACTGTTCTATACAAGTATTCCAGTCGTATGTATTATCCCACCAACTCTTTGTGGTGCCAACTATGTCATACTTCTGTTTGTTTACTAGAATTTTGAGTTGTTCTGCTTATTCTCCATGCTTCTCTCATTACCATACAGGCATCTAAGATACTGCTTATATTTCCCCTTCAAGTTCTATCTTGTCTCTACTTTATCCATGCTATTGCAACCCGTGCTCCCGCCAAATTCCGACCCTTCTCTTAAGTCTTCATGTTTTTTACTTGCTTTTGGGCTTTGATCTCCTGCCCCTTAAAAATTACTTTAATGACCTCCTCACTAAGTTAGCCATTTCATATCCAGATAGCCTTCTTCCTGGCTAGTTGGACTCCTTCTCTGTTTAGGATGCTGTTCTAAAAAGAAAGACTACTGTGGTGAAGGAAGCCAAAGTCCTACTAGCTACTCCATCTTCACAGAAAGTCATTTACCTCCAGGCTGCATCTGTCTCTTCCTGGGCCCCTACCTTTGACTGGAAGGATTGAAGAGAACATCACCTATGCTCCTAACATCTTCAACCATTCTCCCAGAGCTTTGTACTCACTTCTGATCCACTGAGGGCACACCTTGCAGTATCATTAATGCCCACAGAGATCAGTAGCATGAGGTAGTAGTCAGAGGGCTGGATGGTCCTCCACAAACCCTCTGTAATGTCTCGGAGACTAGCCCCTGGCAGACAGCATACCTCCCAGGATGCCATGTCAGGGTGACAGAAGTAGTCTCCAAACACCATTGCCCTACCTTTCCTAATGTGAGTGGTGGCTGAAAACCTCCTAGTCTTGAGGATAGATGGCTTTTTCTCCTCCACCTTGGGTCATGGTTCCTCATCTTATACCAGGGCAGCATAATGATTCTCCATAACCCTGGTGGATGGGTTGGAAACAGGGTATAGAAGTTGCCTCCACAAACAGGCGAATCAGGGACCTACTCCTCTATATTCTGTGATCAAGTATTCCAGTGCTAAATGTATGCTCATTGGCACCCCATGCTGTGCCCACTAGTTTTTGGATAAGGCTAGTTCTTGTTTTCACCTGTCTGCATATCTTTTCCAGGTGGGCTTTAAAAGTCAAACTTCTATTCAGTTTTACCCCTTGTTCTTTGCATAGGCTCATTTCAGACCCGTTGGCCACAAAAGGTATCATTAAGTGGTTTTGTGGCAGCTTTGTTGTTTTGGTGAAAGGCTAATGCCAAGGTTTTTGAGTCACTGGTGCAGAGTTTCCAGTTTTGAAACTATTCCCCCACTGAGGTCAGCTCAGAAGGTATTCTGATGGTGATGAGATCTTTGCCTTATGCTACTAGGGTGATGTAATCAGCATAAAGAAACTGTTAGCAAACTGTGTCAGGTAAATCACAAATATAGCTGTTGAACAGTAAAGGAGTTGGCAGGGATCCTTAAGGTACACAATTGTTGAAGATGTGTATTCTGCTAATCTGCTGATTCAGAAGGACATGGTATCTTCAGTTGCTCAGGAGTTGCACAGTGCTATGTCAATTGATGATACTTGAGCTATAGCCTGTTTTTCCATATCATGCTGTATTGATCCACTACTTCCATCTATGCTGTTCTGGTTAATAATCATATAAGCCTGGTCTACACTAGACCAGGCAGGTCGGCTTAAGGCACGCCATCCAGCTACACGTTTTGTGTAATTGGATTAATTTTATCTTAAGCCAAGCTACCGCAGCATCTACACTGTGGGAAGCTAACAGGAGCATACGCTCCCACTGACTTTCCTTACTTCTCCCAGAATGAGGAGTACCCAACACTGGCAGGGTCTGCCTTCAGCATTAGATTTGGGAATCAACACTAGACCTGCTAAATCAAACGCTAGAAGATCAACCTGTGGAGGATCGATCTTCATACTGTAGAAATGCCCTTAATGTTTTATTATTATCCATGGACTGCAGGCGCTGACCAAAACTTAGAGTCGAATTTTAGGCTCCGACTCATCTCTCTAGAAAATTTCAGAAATATATATTGACATGAAGATTTCTTTATTCTATTGACTCATCCCTTTAATACATAAAATGTTGTAAATCAAAGTATCTGTTTACATTTTGGGTACAATGTATATGCTCATGCACTGGAGGAAGAATGGACTTGGTAACCTATTCAGTCTTTTCCCACTGTAATATCTAAGAATTAAGTGTTCCCTTTCTACAGCATTAAATCAGAAAAGGAAAAAACTACTTAAAAATACCTTGGAAAGAGACTTGCAGAGTTGCTACTTTTCTCTTAAGAGATGTCAGTGACCTTGTCAGGACAGAATACATAGCTTTCAGACCTCAAACTTGACAATCATCATGGGAATCATGCTATAAGGACAGCTGCCTTTCTGGTCTGCTCTTCTTCTTAGTAATGTGTTGTAAAGACAGGATGGCAGTCCTAATACTGTATTGTGTGACTCCGTATAGTAAATCACAAACACTTTGATTTAAATAATCTAACCACACTGCTTACAGGACCTGCTACCTTTATCTCTTCTATTTCCCACCCATTAAAAAAGCCAGTAATTTCTGCACTTAGGATTTTTATAATTTTTAATGATAAATTAAACAAAAAAAAATGGGGCTAACTTCAGTTCACCTGGACAGGTGGGAATCCTCCTATAAAAAAGGCAGCGGTGGGTTCATCATTATTTTTTAATCACATGGTTAGTTGAAACTATAAATATGTAATGGATTAAACTAAATGCAGATTTAAAAAAATCATATCCAGAAAGTGCCTAGTTTACATTAGGGTCATCACTGGTTTAGCAGAAGCTGCAGCAAGAATCACGTGAGCATTTTTTGGTAATAGTTTTTAGTACAGGCATGGTTACAATGTCCATCTTAATTCACCCCACTCTCTGCTCCAAAGTCTTGGAGACTTGGCCTTCTTGCTTCTTGGATGGCATGTAGATTTCCCCTCCCTCTCTCCTATGTTACATTGTTTCAGCTAGCCTCTTCCTCCTTTTGTTCTTTTACCTGGTTTCTCTCTCATGTACACATGACACACAACTGCTCTTCATTCTGAGACATTGGTCCATTTAGGGGTGCTCATGTTTCCACCAGTGCATATCTTGCTCACCTAATCATTGGTCTGCAGGGCAGAGGAAAGAGGGTAGATACTACTGCAGCCTTCATGGAAACAACTTCAGAAAAATTCCTGTTGGTAATTGTAGGCAACCTTAGTATCAAGCCTGCAGAAAAGCTTTTATCGGTCCTCATATATCAGGCTGCTGAGGGCTATGGGCTATGGGCTATGTTTATGCCACTGCCCAAATATTAAACTAGAATTTTCCCTGGACAACCCTGGTGTTTTCTCTTTTTAAAAGCAAAACAATTGCTACCACTGTTTCAAGTTACAAAGAAAGTATCATTCAGTGGGAAAACATCCTTCACTGGATAATGCGTATTGATCAAGAGGAGTCAAAAATAGCACTTTCTTTCTCCCACACCCCACTCACCATTACACAAATGGAATTTTACACATCCATAACATCCAAAAATGAAGCATAAATACTCTAGCTTGAGAGCTTGCAGTATTTTGTGTAAGAGATAAAACTGATGGTCTGGAGCGTTAGCATACTGAAACAGTGAGTCTGGGGTATTACATCAAAACATCACCTTTTTATGATTTTGCTGCATGTCACCATATCAGATAATCCCGAGGCAAATAATCTATCTCCAGCCTCATAGAATTTCTGGATAGCTAGAGACATACACAGAAGACAACATGTTAATTATGGATGTTTTAATTGTCATTAATCTTTCCCTTCCTGTATATACACTTTTCCTATTGCCACAAGTTGTAGTAAATTGCTCATTAAACTTCAAGCATTGCCATGTAATTCTTGCTACCATTTATAGCCAATGATCTCTAAAGTACAATTAGAGGGAGTATTATGACACAGAACAATAGAGACAATTATTTCTGAAGTTTATTAATGCTAATTAGCATATGGCATCGAAGGCAGCTGCTGATACTTCATTGCTAAATACTAAGGGACTAATTAGTGTTTGATGTTAATTAGTTTTTTTGAGTGTGCATTGTTCTTAAATGAATATATATTGTCACTATTGAGCTATTAAAAATTTGGTGTGTGCCTTCTTGCAGTGGTATATGGCATGGCATTTAGGAGCTCTTGCAGACTGTACAGAATAGATCTCTAATGCAATATTTTTCTAATTAACAGATGCTATAAGAAACTGAACAAGCCAAGTCTTTACTTTTTCTTTCAAGGAATATTTCAAAATTACATTTTAAAAATAATTGAATAAGAATTGTTCAAAAAACTGACATCAATTTTAATTTTATTGACAAGAACAATATAACTTAAGAATGGATTACAAAACTGATCTGACTGAGAAGAAAAGACCGAACAACTTCAGAGGTATAGTGAAAAATCCTGCATCCTAAGGTACGCCTACTCTACAGAGGAAGATCGAAGCTGCTGCTGTTGATCTTCCAGGGTTCAAATCAGTGGTCTGAGTAAGACAGTTATTTTGAAGTGAGAGGAGCACTTTGGTTGATGCCAGTAATCCTGCTTTCACGAGGAGTAAGGGAAGTCGAAAGAAGTGTGCTCTTCCTTCAACTTTCTGTGGTGTGAACAGCGCCAAAAGCCTAGTTAAGCTAATTCAACTTCAGCTATTGACGTAGTTGCAGTTGCGTATCTTAATTTGACTTTGTCCTGTGGTGTAGACATACCCCTAATGAATATTGATCTCATCTCCTCTAAATATAGTTACTTTCATATTTTTAGGTAGGAGGTGTCTACAGTTGGAGATAGGGATGTGATTCCTTGCTCAATAAGACATTCTCATCAGCTCTTAGGCTGTGTCTAGACTGCAGGCTTCTTTCGAAAGAGCCTCTTTCGAAAGCATCTTTCGAAAGAGGCTCTTTCGAAAGAGCGCGTCTAGACTACAATGCGCGGATCGAAAGATCGATCCGCTATTTCGAAAAAGAGCGTCCAGACTGCCGGACGCTCTTTCGAAATTGAAAGCCACCCGGAACTGCTTCTGCCAGGGCATGGGGGCAGCATTTCCTTCCGGGTGCTGCCTGCCTGCCCTTTGCAGAGACGCGTGGTGAGAGGGACACTCCTGAACACCCGTTGCTCTGCTCCTGCAGCTGCCTTTGCTGTCCCTTGAGGAATTTTGCAAGGCATTGCAGTGCTGCTTTGGAGTGCTCAGCTTCCTGGGACACCCCAGCAGCTTTTGTCTTTTGAGGTTTTTCTGCTTGCAGACCCTTATTTGTGGCATGGAGCCAGAGCTGCCCCTGGGCAGGCGAGGGCCCCACACCACCATACTGCAGCTGTTGCTGCATCTTCGTGAGACAATCATGAGGCTCCTTCCCGAGCTGGACCCAGACCAGAGGGACGAGGGGTTCCCCCGTCCGGCAGCCACACTGCCCTTGCCTCCGAACTTTTTCGTGGACAGGCGTGTTTGGAGGTTTGACACCAGCTCTGAATGGTGGGACCGGCTCGTGATGGAGATCTGGGATGACCAAGACTGGCTACGGAACTTCCGCATGAGAAAGACCACTTTCCAGGAGCTCTGTACCTGGCTCGCCCCTGCTCTGCAACGGCAAGACACCCACCTGCGGCCCGCCATCCCCCTGGAAAAGAGGGTCGCCATTGCCCTCTGGAAGCTGGCAACCCCCGACAGCTACCGCTCCGTGGGACACCAATTTGGCGTGGGGAGATCTACTGTCGGGGCCGTCTTGATGGAGGTAAGTCATTGTCTGGGGACAGTCACAGTTTGGGGTGGGGGGAAGGGAGACTGTCAGGAAGGGCCAAGTGGAGTGGGAGTGGGAGTGGGAGTGGGAGGGAGCTCCTCCACTCACCCTGAATTGGGGGGCGGGGGGGGGTTCTGAGGAGGGGATTCCCGGGCTGTTTGTTTGAGAGGGAAGGTGGGCGGTGGGTTCTCCTCCTAAGACATAAGGCACCCCTTCTAACACTTTGTTGTCTGTCTCGTTCTGCAGGTGGTGAGGGCCATCAATTCGGAGCTGCTCAACAGGCTCATCTGTCTACCGGATCTGGACAGCGTCATGGCCGGCTTTGCTGCCCTCGGCTTCCCCAATTGCGGAGGAGCGCTCGATGGGACACACATTGCCATCCGTGCACCGCCCCATCGAGCAGCCCAATTCATAAACAGAAAGGGCTACTTTTCTATGGTCCTCCAGGCCCTGGTCGACCATCGTGGACAGTTTTCAGACATTTGTGTTGGGTGGTCAGGGCGGGCACACGATGCCCGCATCTTCAGGAACTCGTACCTGTACCGGAGGCTTCAGGCAGGAACTTTTTTCCCCCATCGCCAGTTTGCGGTTGGGGATGTGCACATGCCGGTGTGCATAGTGGCTGATGCCGCCTATCCCCTGATGCCGTGGCTGATGAAGCCCTACACCGGCCAGGTGGATGCGAGCAAGGAGCAGTTTAATGCTCGCCTTAACCGGGCTCGCAACCAGGTGGAATGTGCGTTTGGCCGTTTAAAGGGCAGATTCCGGTGCTTGCTCACACGCCTCGACATGGGGGAGACCAACATCCCCGAGGTGGTGGCCGCGTGTTGCGTCCTCCATAACCTCGTGGAGAGGAAAGGGGAGGCCTTCCTACCAGGGTGGGGGAGAGCTGCTGATGCCCAGGAGAGGCTCTTTGCCCAGCCCCGGACAGCTGCCATCCGCCAGGCTCACCGGTCTGCAGTTGGCATCCGGGAGGCCCTCCGGGAGCAATTCTCCAGTGGAGGCCACTGAGTGCACTGAGGGGCTTCTGCCTGGGGACTGGGCCCTGGCCCCCAATAGAAGCTTCACTGCACAACCCATCTCCTGACCCAGTTTGGACACATCACTTACACCAGGGTGTGTTTCAAAATAAAATGTTCTCTTTACTTATTTATAATTTTGTACATATAATCCAACAATGTGGCAAAATAACAAAAATTTTCTTCATTTTTGTTGTTGCCAAACTATATACAATAAACAAACAGTGCCTTTAACCCTTTGTTTGTGCTTTAACTGGGGTGATGGGGGTGATTGAAACCTGGAGGGGGGAAGGGGATCAGGTTGAACGGGGCTTGGCAGATTTCCCTTTCCTGGCTGGGCCTCGTGTTTGGGGTGCTCCCCGGCTACGGGATCGGGTGATGCACCTGTCGGTTGGCTGGCTGCTGGGGGGCTCTTGGGACGTGGAAGCCTGGGGGAGAGGAGGGCCAGGGGGAGAGAGGGGCTGGGGAGCTGGGGGGGCTGGGGGAGAGGGAGGTCCAAGGGGGGAAAGGGCTGCTGTTGTGGAAGGGGGGTTTGGTGGGGTGGGGTCATGGGGTGCTGGAGGAGCAGGACCAGGCACAGCAGCAGGCAAGCCGCTGACCTCCCTCAGGGTGGCGTACAGCACCGTGCGCTGCAGGACCAGCTCATTCATGAGCCGATCACGCCACCTCTCCTCTGCCTCCGCCCTCTGGAGCAGGATGGCGTTCTGCTGCTGCACAGCCTCGACGTGCTGCCGGAGGATGTCGGCGTAGACACGCCTGTGTCTGCGGCTCCCATGTCTCCGAGGTGGAGATGGAGATGGAGGTGGGGCTGGGGTGCTGCGGCCCTCTTCCACGGCTGGTCCGGCTGTGGAGGAAAAGAAGAAGACACAATCAGTCCTATAAACTGGACTCTGTAGCACTTACAATACTAACAGGATGGTTTATTAGGGGATGAGCTTTCCAGGGCCAGACCCACTTCCTCAGATCAGAGTAACACGGCTACATTTCTATCACAATCAGTCATGTGTGCAACAGCTGTCCAAAAGGGCATGCCCTCTCCCTTGAGACAGGGGAAGCAGACATTCTGAAGGTCACACTGTGTGTGTGTGTGTGTGTGTGTGAGAGACCTGGGCATCAGCATGAGCATGACAGGTTTCCCTTGTGCATCACCCACTGTGCACCCACCCACCTACCTTCCCCTCCCCCCCCCCGGGTGTGACACAAACTCACTGTACTCACCTGCTGCTTCCTCTCCCGTGCCAGATGACGCCTGGGAGGCCTCAGAGGTCTGGGTGACTGGCTCCAGGGTGAGGGTCGCCGTCTCCTCGGTGTCCTCCTCCTCTGGGCCCATGTCCCCGTCTCCAGACTGCTGTAGCTCCCGCTCTGGAGCGTCCACCACGGGGTCTGCCAATCCAGACTGGACGAACCGCCGTGGTGTGCGTGCTTCTGCACTGCCACCCAGGATCTGGTCCAGCTCTGAGTAGTAGGGGCAGTAGTGGGGGGCTGCCCCAGACCGGGAGCTCTCCTCCCTGGCTTTGGCGTAGCCCTGCCGCAGCTCCTTCACTTTGGAGCGCACCTGGTCCTGTGTGCGGGGGTAGTGGCCCTTCTGGGCCAGGGCTTCAGCCATGCGGCCATAAATTTCGGCATTTCGCCGCCGGCTTTTGAGGGCCTGTAAGGCCTCCTCCTCTCCCCAGAGCTCCAGCAGGCTCTTGATCTCTGCGCTGGACCAGGATGGTGCCCGGCGCTTGGAGCCCTTGGCTGGGTCCCCAGAAGGCTCGGAGGAAGGGCCAGGACGCTCTTGGGGCTGTGACATGCTGCAGCAAGGTCGCCGTGTGCTCTGGCTCCTTGTCTGCAACAAGTGGCTGTGAGGGTGCGCCTGTCCCTTTAAGGAATGGCTGCAGCCAGGAACCACAGACGTGCAACCCATGGCCCAGATTGTCCACCAGGGCTTGTTCCTGGAGGCCAATAATTTCGAAAGAAAGGGCTCCCCCCGTCCAGACTCACGTTCTTTCGACGGATCTCCCTCGAAAAAGGCGTTCTTCCTCGTGAAACGAGGTTTACCGCCGTCGAAAGAAAAGCCGCGTTCTTTCGATTTAATTTCGAAAGAACGCGGCTTGAGTCTGGACGCAGGGGAAGTTCTTTCGAAAAAAGGCTACTTTTTTCGAAAGAACCCCTGAGTGTGGACACGGCCTTAGTGAACTAGCACTCTAAGGGTATATCTACACAGGAAAGTTATTTTGAAATATCAGCCCTTATTTCGAAATAACTTTCCTAGCATCTACACAGCCAAACCACTATTTCAAAATAAATTTGAAATAGCGGAGTGCTTATTTCAAATTTGGTAAACCTCATTCTATGATGAATAAAGCCAAATTTGAAGTAGGGGGCCTCCAGCCTTCCCAGGGTGCCCTGGTGGCCACTTGAGCCTCAACCAAGAACACTCCTCTCCCTCCACCCCTACCCGGAGTCCTTAAAGGGGTAGACTCTGGCCACAGTGCCTGTGCCAGCTCCAAGACTGCCAGCCCAGAGCCAGCAGTCACTGCCCCTGACCCAGAGGTCCCAAAATATGAGCCAGCAAGGCACTGGCATCAGTCCCTCCACCACTCCCCAGGAGCAGTCTGCCAGCTCCCAGGAGCATGCCTGGGCCCGGTGAAGACAGGTGCCTTTCTGGTCCAGGGTGGAGATCGTGGATCTTATTCAGGTTTGGGGGGTATGCCCCCAACGTCCATGATCTCCACACTAGATGGAGGAAGACGGCCTTCTATGGCAGGATAGCTGCCATCCTGGCCACCAAAGGCCACATGTGAACCAAGGAGCAGGTTTTCATGATAATCAAGTTGGTTGCCGAGACCCTGAGCCCTGAGCTTCCCCTCCCCCTTCTTACCCTTTCTTCCCCCTTCCAACTCCCTCCTCCCAGGTTTCCCCCTTCCCTCTCCCACCTTCTTTCCCCGTTTCATCCCCCCCCCCCAGTTTTGTTAAATAAAGAGAGTTTGTGTTCATGAAAATACATGTATTTTTTTTTACATCAGGAAGGGGGATTAGGGAGGGGTAAGTGGAAGTGAGGGAGGAATGAGGCACAACCCCCCAGTGGGGCAGACCAGGGAGGCTCTTAGTGCTCCTCAGGGTGGAAGCTCTCCTGCAGGGCCTCCTGGATACTGACAGCCCCCTGATGGACTTCCCAGATGGCAGCCTGCAGAAAGTGTAGCAACACATCCATGAGAAGCACCAGAGTGCCCAGGGGCAGCTCTGGCCCCATATTGCAGAGTGCTGTGGTGTCCCGAGTGAGGACAACCAGAGCATGCAGAGACAAAATGCTTTGCTGTCCCTCATTGAGGTAGGCAAGCAAGCAGGGAAAGCTGAGAACTGGCTATCTGGGGGTGAGGGTCCCTTTAAGCACAGGCCTCAGTTAGCCTCAGGCAGCAGCTACACAAAGTAACTCCTGACCTGATGTCCTGCCGGACCTGGTTCCAGATGGCCTTAAATGCAATTCAGAATCCACTCAGTGGTGATGCGGTATTTCGAAATAGCAAAAAGATATTTTGAAATGCATTTTGTGTGTACACACATTATTTTGAAATAACTTATTTCAAATTAACTATTTCAAAGTAAGATATTTCGAAATAACACTGTAGTGCAGACATACCCTAAGAGCATGCAGGTGTGGCATCTCAAGAGTGGGGAATCACACCTCATTGTGTTTTGATCAAATATGGCTGCCTCGTGGCATTTTTAATTGGGGCTAGGGAGCTTTTTTCTTTCCTTTTTTTTTTCAAAAAATAAAGTTGTATTGGGACTTATCATTAGCTGTATTTACCTACAAATGAAAGCATCTTCTTTCTTTCTTTCTTTCTTTCTTTCTTTCTTTCTTTCTTTCTTTCTTTCTTTCTTTCTTTCTTTCTTTCTTTCTTTCTTTCTTTCTTTCTTTCTTTCTTTCTCATTGTATTACAATATTTTGCACTATTGTAGAAAACATTCTCTGAATTATTGCAATGCATTTCTGATATGGTACGATTCTGGTGGGAATTCATGTCAGTTTTCAATAGCTCATCAACACCTTGTAAGAACTGACTTTAGTTTGGAAATACTTTTAAGTGATTTAACTGCCAATTAAGAAATTCTGATCTGATAACCTACAGGAAATTTGAGAGTGCTTCTCTCTCTGCATGTTTTTCAATAACTTCTCCTAAACGATAAGACCTAGGACCACCACATTTTGTATACAGTTTCTGCTTATCATAACTTAAAGATAAGAGCTTGGTTGTGCCAGAAAAATGGGACATTCCTGGGATGGGATGGCGTCTCAAAACCATGCAGAAACCCCCTCCCCAAATCCACAGACAGGTAAAAAAGAGTAGCTGGAGTGGGATGCAATCTCTTCCATCTGGGACTGGTTCAGCCCCAAGCCTCCCACCTCCCAGGCACCCTTTTTTGGGGGGGAGGGTTGAAGCTCCCTCCCCAATTCATATGGGAACATTCCTGGTTACTCCTCTTCATCAGGGAGTGAGGGGAAAGTGCTGAATTTCTTACTCTGGCTGGAGAGAGCTGGGACAGATAAAACCTGGACCTGTTCCAGCCAGGGGACATGCACACCTCACAAGCTGTGCTCAGTGGAGATGTAGCAGCCATGGAGAGGCACTTCTCACCTGGTCCCAAGCTGCTGTGGTAGTCCTTTCTCCCAGGAAGCCTGCATACTGAACCCCTCATTTCCAGCATCACTTCAGAGCAATGATTTAAATGAAGCATGCACATATTCATTTTAGTTTTCCAAAAAACAAAAATTGAGTTAAAGACCTGACCAATGTCAGGTAAATCTTCTAATACAATATAAAAGAGATTAATATAGCTAAACCAGAGAGGCCCAATACAGCCTGTAAGAAAGAAGTGTGCTATTGAGTAGCTCACAGTTGCCCTTTTCTTTAATATGAATGTAAGTTATTTTATGCAGTGCTCCACCATAATACAAGCAGCCAAAGCAGGTTCAAGTCTGTAAGTCTGAGAAGAGCAGGCGCACAAAGATAAGAAACATGGGGAGATAAGTAAAGGAGTCATCACCAAAAACAAATGCTTCAAAAAAGGTTACAGAAGTAGGAGGAAAGCTGGGTGGATTGATTTTAATCATGGTTTAAATAAGAAAGCAAGAAATCTTGATTTAAACCTTACTTGTACTCTTGTTTTGCATTTGTATTTTTTTAGCTCTTTTCCTAAAGAAAGATTGATTCTGGTTGGTTGGTAACTATTAAAATATGAAATATTTAACTATGTATGGCCCTAACACTAAATTTGATGCTTCCTTTTGCTGACCAGGAAGGTGCACTAGTTTACTATTCATCCTAGCTGAACAAATTCATCAACCATAAACACAACCCTTGTCCAGGGCCACACTCAGACCAAAGAAATAATCCTAGCTAAGATCTGCCAACAGGCTAAAACCTATGCCTGCATCAGACATAATGAATGAACTTAAGTATAACCCCAGCGTCAACCCACTGAATGAACCAAGTTGTGTTAAAAAAATGAAATCAGCCTCAACCCTAACCCTCATTTTCATCTACAGTGAACCCTCGTTTATCGCGGTAGATAGGTTCCAAACCCGACCGCGATAGTTGAAAATCCGCGAAGTAGGGACACCATATTTAACATGTATACAGCGAGCCCTCGCTACTTCGCGGTTCGACCATCGCGGATTCACATATATACATAATGTAATGAAAAAGTCCGCGAAGTCGTGAATCCGCGATGGTCGAACCGCGAAGTAGCGAGGGCTCACTGTATCTCAAGGCCCGACTCTCACCCTATCCCATAGACCCCTGCTGGCTCCAGACCTAAACATAGTCCGTCTGCAAATATATCAACCTTGCTGGTGCCAACTCTATCCTTAGTCCAGAAAGCACTGCCCATCCTAGACCTAGAGCTAGACCTAGGCTGCTTAGCCCAGCCAGCCCCAAACACTATCCCTGATCCCAGTAGTCCTGGTAGCCCCAGCCCTAATATTAGTCTGTGAAGTGCTATGGGCCCCAGCTGTAATCCTAGCCCAGAGAGACCCCTGAGAAATGGAATTAACCTAAATCCCTTTAGACCTACTATGGGCAGTCCGACCCACTGGGGGGAGCCCTGTGAACCCTAGCCCTAAGCCTACCCCTAGGTGACCCCCCTAATCAAGGGCTGAGAAGTCCTATGGTTCTAACCCTAACCCCAGATTAGGAAGCCTGCCCTGTCTGTAAGATGTGGTGTTGTGAGTGATTATAATCCCATGCCATAGATTTCAGTGAACCTAAACATTGCTTTAGGTGCCCTCTAGTCACCAATCCTAACCATGGCACGGGAGCCCTGCTAGCTTCATCCTTTTCCCTGGCTCTTCAGAAGTCTTCCATTCATGACCATAAATGTTTAGTGACACATGTTTGTATCCATACCGACCCCAGTTCATAGCTGCAGCCACAGTTGCATGAGGAGGAAGGCAAAAAGGGTAGCGAGAGGGGTCCTCTAAAACAAGTGCTATGGTGATCTGTCCCACAGAGTAGCCTCACTATTCAAATTTGACCTTTTTGAAAAAGGAGTAGGTAAACTTGAAGTAGCAACTTTTCAGTTTGTGCCATTAGAGCACAATGCTTTGGTGTCCTCTGCATTTCACACTCATGTTGTCTGCATTCCAATGGAAGTGAATAAACATAAACCAAATTAAAGCCACTTTAATTCTGAATGAGTGTGTCCACACAGGGATTTAGTGTAGTTTGAGTAATCTACTTTAAATGTACAACTTTAGTGAATTTAGACTAACTTTTCCGAATGCCCCTTCTTTTAGACAAGCCCTAAAAGAATCTTTTTTTCTTCTTCTGACAGATAAGTAAACATAAAACCTAAACTATTCATAGAAGTCCTTTTTCTAGAAAACTGTTCCTATAACACTTATACAACTCTCATTTCCAAGTGTAGTGCTCAGTTATTTTATTGTATTTATCTCCACAATGAACCTGTGAGTAGGGAAATGTTATTGTACCCATTTTAAAGATGGGGAAATGTGACCTAGATATAGTAAATGATTTATCTAAGATTCAACAGTAATATACACTTCTCTATTGTACAATGTAGTAGTATGCAGGCATTGTAACATGCACATGACAGGAAAAGCAGTATACTGTAGTTACATATGTAAGGCAGAGATGTTACAATGTAGTTTATTTGAATACAAATGTAAAATCTGATATAATGTTACCCTGTAAACATCTGTAAAATACAAAGGACTGTGTTATATATGTATATCAATTCTCATAGTAAAATGCCTGTATATCTGAAATATTTGGAAATTTGCAATGTCTCAAAATGGAGTCTAAAACTTCATTTTGAATTTGGAATGCCTCTGGTACCATCCATTAAGGTCCAACATTCTGTCACGTCCACAGGTGACTGTTAAAGTTTAAACATCATTCACCTGTCGGTTTCCATTTACATAAATATATGAATATTCAGTAGCATTCCCACCACCCAATCAGTTTCTACCACGCTCAAGGTGCATCATTTGGCAGCCAATTGTTTTAAACCATTGCAGTCTATGCATATTCATGAGGCCAGGCTATAAAAGTTCCAACCGAACGATGGTTCGTTCTGGTCGTCGGGCTTAACCCGGGATCAGGGCGTCGCTTGTCCGTCAGGTCCTAGGTTTAGGATTAGGTTAGGAGTGAATGCTGGAATGAGAAAGGTCCTGTAAAGATCTTATCTTCAGAGAATTGGACAGAAGGTCTTTTTCTCTCATTTAGGGTTAAGTTAGTTAGTTTAGTGATTAGTTAGTTTAGTTCACATCGTCGTGTTTGTTCGTCAGGCTGCATCGGGTCAACGCATGTCAGCCATCGTCGAGTCTGTACGTTGGGCATGTCGAGGTTTTAGTTAAGGTTTTATCTTTAGGTTTAGGATTAGGCTAGGTAGAGCAGAGTCTAGCATCCATCGTCTGCTCCAGAGGCGCCGAAGAGCCTGAAGAATCACGCTTTACGGAAGGTGAAGTCAGCAATTCTGCTCAGCTCTTCGTGGGACTCCTGGTTGTTCCTCTCTTGAGGTCCGGAAGGACCAACGGATTGAGGTCGCCAGCTTCGACCCGGAGACAGCCGACGAGGGACTCCTGACAGTTCCTCTCCTGCGGCTTAACATTAGCCAAGGGATTGAAGGTCGTCAGCATCCCGTCAATCGCCCTCGCGTCAAAGACTCTGTTGTAGGTATAGGGACCTTAAGGGACTTCCCCTTCTGGTCCATGTAGTTTAAAAGGGGACCGCTCCCTTACCTTAACTCAAGGTATCATTGTTGTAAATTTATCTTATGTTTTAATATAGTCCTGTGGTTATCAGTTTTAAACCCAGACTTAAGTTTTTATTTCAACGCGCCACACACTCTACCCGGTGATTAGATACGGGAAGAGAGGGTCCCAACCTTGATATACCATCCCTAAGCGGATTGGTAGGGATATTAAATTATCTCTTTGGGAAAAGTCCTTAAACACCCTTGACATTTCCTTATTCTGTTCGACAAACAGGTAACACCTAGATGACCTGCAAAGTAATGGACAACCTCTTGCCTGGATATCTGAATTGAAGTGCAGCTACAATTTAAAAAGTGACTCCATGACAATGACATCATCAGGTTCCATATGTATTCTTTCAAGACCTGCTCTGTTTGTAAGTCAATGAATGATTTCTGTAATTACCAGCCCTAAAATCTCAATCCTAAGTCTGAAAAGCAATCTGCACTATTATTGGCTCATCCATCAATCCCAGTAAAAAAGATCCTGCAACTAGAGCCTAGTAATGGACAATTTTTGTTGATGTTACATGAAGCAGATAATGATACAGACTCATTCTGCATCAATATTTTGGCTTTTCAATACTATCTAATAAAATATTTCAATAAAATAACAAGAATGAGAATGTGGCATTTGTGAATAATTACTATTTTGACCATAACCATTAGACCAAATTGAATAACAAAAGAAGTGATTTATTTTGCAAACATGGAATGACTGTTTCTCTGTTATATATGTTGCTATTTGTTTATAGGTATTTGGATGAATATTTGTTTATTCTTGGAAATGTACCTGTGTCATAAACTTTAGGAAATACAGGTTGAACCCCTCTAGTCTAGGACTCTAGTCTGGCAACATCCATGATCTGGGACTCCATGGGTGCCCTGGTATTGGAGCACTCAAGGGGAAAAAACGTGGTAGCTGGACCATGGATGTTGCTGGATCAGAGGGCCCCAGTGGCTGGGAGAGGATCCTATCCTGGAGTGGAGGACACTTAGAAGCCTGGTGGCAGAGGGGGCTGACAGATGGGAGTGGAGACAGGCCAGCAGCAGAGGGCTAACAGTAGAAGTCCCAGCCAGGGCTAGGAGCAGAGCCTGGTGGCCGGAGCCAGTGAGTGGGAATGGTAGCCAGGAAGGAAGTCCTGCAACCAGGAAGGGGGCCCAGTGGCTCGGGCGTCAGCAAGTGTGATCAAGAGACTTCTGTCCCTGGCACTAGACCTCAGTGGAAGGCAGGCACAGTGGGCTGTGTTGTGGGGCAGGGAAAGAGGGGATAGAGATGCATATGGTGATGCTGTGCAGAGCCAGAGAGAGAGAAAAGGGGCAAATGTTAGCCATGCTGATGTACTGGGAAGGAGGACAGGGGGACACTAGCTGCCTGTGCACCACCTTCAGGATTGGTTGCTTCCAACTGCTGTCTGAACTTGAGACTGGTATGCCAACGCACTCAGTCTTTGCCTACACTTACTGGGAGATTAGTGCCGTGGGGATCAATCTCCCAGGGATCGATGTTGTGGGTCTCACATCAACTATTGCTCTTGATGCCGTCTGCCAACAAATATTCACATATTATTTTTTCACCAAATAGTGTCACAGAGATTGACAGAGAGAGTCCCAGACAAGCATCAAGCCTTTCCATTCCGTCCCCCACAATCAAAAACAAAATAAAAATCCAATCCAGCAATAAACAAAACACACTAACCTTGAAACCTGACTTGTCTGCAGTTGTGGGTTCCTTGATGAGAGGAGGGCCATTCAGATCAAAGTCCATATATAAAGGATTTTGTTCCTTGTGTGTGTGTGTGTGTGTGT
Source organism: Pelodiscus sinensis (assembly GCF_052426305.1). NCBI lineage: Eukaryota > Metazoa > Chordata > Testudines > Trionychidae > Pelodiscus > Pelodiscus sinensis. The sequence goes on from NC_143053.1 coordinate 95,723,177, forward strand.
GTGTGTGTGTGAAGGAGCAAGCTGAGATAATGTGTCCTTCCCAGGAAGAGAAGAAAAGAGGGTTAATCAAAGTGACTTGTATTTTATTCCTTAGTACCTTTCAAAATAGCTGAGGCAAGTGAGCAATGAGGCCAGCAGTGGGAGTTGGGACCATTACCGAAAATAGCCTCTTGCTAATTCCAAATGGCTACTGCCAAATGGCCTCTTACTACTTTGCTGCTCTCTTCTATTTGTGCCCACTCCTCTATTTGTGTAACTAACAACAGAAGAAGTAGGATATTATTGCTGTAAATTTGTCATTGACTCAACCTATTCTTCTCTTTAGGGTACGTCAAAACAGGATTAAAAGCCCTGTGACACAGCTGCAGCTGATGCAGGTTCACAGAGTTTGGGATGCTGGGCTAAAAATCACTGTGCAGATGTTTGGGCTAAGGCTCCAACCTGGTCTCTGAGACACCCCACCCTCCCTCTCCAGGTCCCAGATCTCAGGCTGCTGTCTGAGCCTGAATGTTGACACAGTAATTTTTCAGCCCCTGCCTACAAACCCCAATGAGATAACCTGGGTTTATTATTCCCATGTAAAATACCCCCAGTCTGATATATTCATGTAGCATTTACTTAGATTGCAAACTCTTTGGGGGGAAGGGACTTTTTTTAATGCCACAAACATTCAGCCTTCTGTGATGGGGTGGACTAGGCCTGATGCCTTCTGGTAGAGTCTGGAGGCCAAGCCAACCCCACCCCAGGAAGAAGAGCAGAGAATAGGTCTTCCAGGCAGACTAAAATGGCTGCTTCTGCTGCAGGCAATCAGGGCCCAGAAAGCTGATATAAAAGTAGCTGCTGGGCCAGGGTCCGGCAGCTTCTTACTGGAGCTCAACCCAGTCATACCTAGGGATTGACTTGGAGGAGAGTGACACCTTGGAGAGAGCTGAGTTTGAACTGGACTTTAGCCCAGTTGAAACCCAGGTACTATGGTCGAAGACTAGCTGTAATACACTACAATAATTGGCAGAGCTCTAGAGAGGATGCAGTGAGAACTTTATCTCAAAGCCCTGAAAGAGAAGGCTAGACAGAGCCACTTCTTGGAGAAGTGGCCCAGGGAGTAAGATAGCACTGGACAGCAGTGATGCTTAGCAGGCAACTGCTATTTACAGGGTCCCTAGACTGGGACCCAGAGGAGTGGGCAGACCTGGGTCCCACTCCCCTCTCAACAGCTAAAAAAAGGTGGATAAGAAGAAGCTTGGACCCCTCCACTCTGAGCCAGATGGGTGGAGAAGTTGTGGCCACACTCGTGGCCACAAAGGGGAGCTCATGAGAGACCCTTCACACCCTCTCAGACAAAAGCAAGGAGAGTAGCTAATGTCCAGGCAGAGTGTCAAACATCTTTCAACAGCTACTGTTCAGTGAGGGTATGTCTACACTAGCCCCCCTAGTTCGAACTAGGGAGGCTAATGTAGGCATTTGAAGTTGCAAATCAAGCCCGGGATTTAACTATCCTGTGCTTGATTTGCATCTTCCCGGCCGGTCGCCATTTTTTAAATTTACAAGTCCAGACTAACTGCCCGCAACTACAAGTGGCAGGGACCCGGTAGTTCGAAATAAAGCCCTAGTTCAAACTACCTGTTATTCCTCTTGGAATTAGGTTTAACAGGTAGTTCATACTAGGGCTTTATTTCGAACTACCGGGTCTCTGCCACATGTAGACGCAGCGGGCAGTTAGTCCGGACTTGTAAATTTCAAAAAATGGCAACTGGCTGGGAAGATGCAAATCAAGCACAGGATATTTAAATCCCAGGCTTGATTTGCACCTTCGAATGCCTACATTAGCCTCCCTAGTTCAAACTAAGGGGCTAGTATAGACATACCCTAAGGGAGCTATAACGCAATGACTCATCTGCATGAGGGGGGAATTGCTCAACTTTGTCTGGAAACTCAGCAGTGCCCACTAGACATTCTTGGTCTTGTGTTCTCCAAGCATATGGACTGAGAGTATAAAAACCAAACACAGGGGCCCATGTTTGTTCTTCTCCTGCTCCCCACCCCCTCATCCCACCATGCAGAAAGCAACAAGCATGCTCTGAAGACTCCAACAGAAGGGACTAGCTCAGGTTTAAGGGATAAACTTGTATATCACCCACTGCAGTATCCAGTGGGTTGAGAAAAAACTGCTTATTCTAGTTATTACCCAGTTTAATAGGGTTGGGAGTGCCAAGGTCTCAGGCTGCATCCTGGGACAGTCCTGTCAACCAGGATTAAGTTAACATTTCTCTCATTAGAAATTCATAGTCTTTTTGCTGTCAGAAGGAAAATCTCTCTGCTATAATTGTGAAACTGGTAAAGAAGCTGCTAATTGAAGTACTTCATCTTTTCACAAAGACAGATGTCGAAACACAAGTGTGAGAAAGCAATCAGAAAAGTTCCAAATCATGACTCCTACAGAGTATGTGTATAAAGATATATTCATTTCAATGCATCACTCATTCCTTATGCAAGCACTGGCTAGCCAGCTCTGCTGAACAATGGCGACTAGTTTTGCAATGTGTCTTATCATCATTTAGTTTGGCAAGGGGGGCAACAGAATTGCTTGGCCCCTGGCAAGGTGAGTGGCTGGCTCTGTGATCCTAGAAGGTATGGGGCCACGGTAGCTATTCTCAGTGTTATCCAGGCCATGCCACGCGCTTTCTCCATGTAGCTCTTAGCACTGCTTGGACTGAGTCATCTAGTGCTCTGGCCACCGCTACTGACCCAGTAGCAGCAGTGGCAGTAAGGAGTCCCATGCGCTACAGAACCAGTGTTCATTTAGGCCAAACTGTCTCTATGACAAAGGACACAAATCAGACATCAGAAATGGTACACATGAACCTGTAAGGGAACATTTTAACCTACCTGGTCACTCAATCACAGATTTAAAAGTAGCCATTTTCTACAAAGGAATTTCACTAACTAATTAGAGAGTCTACAGAACTGGAATTCATCTACAGATTTAACACTGTTTCTCTGGGCTTGAACAAAGACATTAACTGATTGGTGCTTTGCAAAGCCAATTTCTCCTGCCTTTTACATCATCATTTCTATATCAAAAGCTATATATGAGACACAGCCAGCCCAATTAATTAGCCTCATTAACACAAGTCCTACAATTAATAGGTACATCTGTTGTTACATATATATGGGTATGTCTACACTACAAAGTTAATTCAAACTAACGGCCACTAGTTCGAATTAACTTTCATAGCATCTATACATGCAAACTGCTAGTTTGAACTTAATTCGAACTAGAGGAGCGCTTAATTCAAACGAGGTAAACCTCATTCTACGAGGACTAACGCCTACTTCGAATTAAGTAGTTTGAATTAAGGGCTGTGTAGCCACATAATTCGAACTAGCTGGAGGCTAGCCCTTCCTAGCTTGCCCTGGTGGCCACTCTGGGCACAACCAGGGAAACTCTTCTGCCCCCCTCCCGGCCCCGGAGCCCTTAAAGGGGCACGGTCTGGCTACGGTGCTCATGCCAGTTGCAAGCCTTCCAATACCCAGCCAGCAGGCCCTGAACCTGGCACGGCATGAGCCAGCCACCAGCTGCCACCCACAGAGCAGGGGCGAGCCACTCGCAGAGCTCCAGGAAGGTGTCCTTCTTCATCCTGAAGTTCTGGGTCCACTGTTGTTCTCCCCAGTGCTCCAGTACGATGTGGTCCCACCAGTCGCTGCTGGAGTCCAGACGCCAGATGTGGTGGGGCACGCTGGCATCCAGCCGCTGCTGCCGCTCCTCCACGAACCCTGGGGAGGCCATGGGAGAGGTAGGGGGGCTGACGTGCACCAGATGGTACAAGGCAGTCTCCACCCATTGCTAGCAGGCTTGCAGCAGCAAGTCCAAAAACTGGAGCAGCATGCCAAGGGTGAGCTCTGGCTCCATGGTGCCAACTGCGGCAGCGTCCCCAATGGAAAGCACCAACAAAGGCAGATGGAGAGAAAAATGCTTTGCTGTCCCTCAGCAATGTAGGCAAGCAAGTGGAAAAGCTGAGAACTGGCTGTCCAAGGGGGTCCCTTTAAGCACGAGCCTCAGATAGCCTCAGACTGCAGCCACACAAAGTAACTACTGACCTGATGCCTTGCCAGAACTGGTTTCAGCTGCCCTTAAATGCGACCCAGTGTCCAATCAGTGTGGATGCGCTAGTTCGAATTAACAGTACACTAATTCGATTAGTTTTTGGGTCTAGATGCGCTAATTCGAATTAGCTTAGTTCGAATTAACTAATTCGAATTAAGTTAGTTCGAATTAGTGCTGTAGTGTAGACATGCCCTATGTCTTGATTTCTATTATTCTATTATTCCATTTCATCGAAAGAAGTGGGTTTTACTCATGAAAGCTCATGATGCTATGTACTTTGGTTAGTCTCTAAGGGTACGTCTACACTGCACGGCTTATTTTGAAATAAGCTATTCCGGAACAGTTATTTCAAAATAACTTCTTTCAAAATAGTACGTCTACACTGCAGGGAAACCTCAAAATTAGTCAGAAGCAGGCTTCCCTAATGGAGATGTGCTTTTTTGATTAGAGTCCGAGGAGGCACTGGGGAGGAATAATTTAGAATGGCCCTGGTGAGGGGCTATTTAGAAATAGCAGCAGTGGTGCCTTCTACACACACCTTATTTTGAAAAAGCTATTTCATAATAGGAGTTATTCCTCATAGAATGAGATGTACAGATTTTGGAATAAGCCATCCGTTGTTTAGAAATTATTTCAAAATAACAGAATGGCTGTATAAGCACTCGCATTGTTATTTTGAAATAATACTAGTTATCTCGAAATAATGATGCAATATAAGAGATACCCCAAGGTGCCAGAGGACTACTTGTTGGTTTTAAAATTATAAACTAGCACAGCTACCATGCTAAGATTCTTTAATGCTTCCATTTATTCTACACATTTAGGTCTCAGGAAGTCCATCTTATTATAAATCACAAAGGCTGTGTCCAGACTCCATGCCTCCGTCGACGGAGGCATGTAGATTAGCCAGATCGGAAGAGGGAAATGAAGCCGCGATTAAAATAATCGCGGCTTCATTTAAATTTAAATGGCTGCCCCGATCTGCCGATCAGCTGTTTGTCGGCAGATCGGGAGAGTCTGGACGCGATGCCCCGACAAAGAAGCCTTTCTTCATCGACACAGGTAAGCCTCGTGAAACCAGGTTTACCTGTGTCGATGAAGAAAGGCTTCTTTGTCGGGGCATCGCGTCCAGACTCTCCCGATCTGCCGACAAACAGCTGATCGGCAGATCGGGGCAGCCATTTAAATTTAAATGAAGCCGCGATTATTTTAATCGCGGCTTCATTTCCCTCTTCCGATCTGGCTAATCTACATGCCTCCGTCGACGGAGGCATGGAGTCTGGACACAGCCAAAGGGGATGTCTACACTACAGCGCTAATTTGAACTAACTTAGTTCGAATTAGTTAATTCGAACTAAGCTAATTCGAACTAATGCATCCAGACTAAAAAATTACTTCGAATTAGTGTTTTGCTAATTCGAACTAGCATGTCCACATTAAGTGGACCCTGAACCGGGGTTAAGGATGGCCGGAAGCAGTGCCGGCAGGGCATCAGATGAGGACTTAGAGTGTGGAGCTGCTGTCTCAGGCTAGCTGAGGGCTGTGCTTAAAGGGACCTGACCCCCACCCCGGACAGACAGTTCTCAGGAGTGCCCCACTTGCAAAGCAGTCCTGGCTTGGATTGCCTGGAGTACCCACACTGGGCACATCACAGCACTTGGCCATCAGACTGGCTGCACTTGCCGCAGGCTGCCATCTGGGGAGAGGGGGCAATTGGGGGGCTGCAGGAGAGGTTCCACCCCCAGAAGCCCGCAGAGCCAGCCCAGTCCTCCCCGTCGGGGGCTCGTACCCCATTCCTCCCTCACCTCCTTCCACTTACCCTTCCCTAGCCCCCCTTCCTGATGTACAAAATAAAGAAAACGTGTGGTCAAAAATAGAATCTCTCTTTACTGAACAAAACTCGGGGAGACTGGGAAAAGGAGGTGGGAGAGGGGAAGAGAGAGGGTGGGAAAGGGGAGGGCAACTAAAATGATCAGAAGTTTGGAAGAGGTCCCATATGAAGAGAGGCTAAAGAGTCTGGGACTTTTCAGTTTAGAAAAGAGGAGACTGAGGGGGGATAGGATAGAGGTCTCTAAAAGCCCGAAGTTTGTGGAAGGCTGGAGAGGGATGGCACGAGACAAATGGCTTGGTCACTGTCTTTGGTCCATCCCCTCCAGGGTCCCTAGGGTTGGCCGCTGTTGGCAGACAGGCTACTGGGCTAGATGGACCTTTGGTCTGACCCAGTATGGCCATTCTAAGCTCAGGGCTCAGGGTCAGGGGTCTCAGTGGACCACCTTGATTTTCATGCAAACCTGCTCCTGGGTGGCCAGGCTGGCAGCTCTCCTGCCCTAGACAGCCGCTTTCCTGTGCCTAGTGCGGAGGTCATGGATGAGGTCCACGATGTCTGCACTGGACCAGGCGGATGCCCACCTCTTGCATTCCTGGGCAAGCTCCCGGGAGCCGCCAGCCTGGTCCCGGGAAGAGGAGGAGGGCTGGGGGGTATCCGGTGGCTGGCTCGATCTGTGCCAGATGCAGGGTCTGCTGGTTGGGTGCTGGCAGGCTTGCACCTGGCACGGGCACCGTAGCCAGCCCGTGCCCCTTTAAGGGGTCCGGGGCCAGGAGGGGGGCAATAGAGTTTCCCTGGTGTTGGCCAGAGTGGCCACCAGGGAAAGCTGGGGAGGGCTAGCCTCCCACTAGTTCAAATTAAGGGGCTACACACCCCTTAATTCGAACTAGTAAGTTCGAAATAGGCTTAGTCTTCGTACAATGAGGTTTACCTAGTTCAAACTAAGCGCTCCGCTAGTTCGAATTAAGTTCGAACTAGCGGAGCGCTAGTGTAGCGCCTATCAAAGTTAATTTGAACTAATGTCCGTTAGTTCGAATTAACTTTGTAGTGTAGACATACCCAAACTCAGTTCAAAGCAGCTCCAGTACCAACCCATGTTGTACAGAATTGGAGCAATAAGCATTATAATAACATTTTTACCTATCTACAGTAGAGATGGCACTGGCTACAGAGCCTTCCATGTCATCTGACATGGGAACACTGTCTCGAGCAACAATATGGTTTGTTTTTTTCCCCACCTCATAAACTATAACTCTTTTCTGCTTTCTGAAATTGTAAGCAAAATATTTTATTCTAATTAGGATAATTTGGGGATTTGTTTACACAATTTATGAATTGTGTGTGAAATTAGTAACTCTGTGTGTATCTTTATCAGAGTGCAATTTCTGTTTTGAGTATGAGGTCTAATTGCCTTCTCTCTTGCCTCTTTATCTACAAATTTGAATGACAGTCCAATACAGGGCTGACAATGGTACTTTCTTAACCCAGGATGATTCTCTATTCTAATACAAACAAATTAGACATTAGCCTGGTTCCCATACAGAAGAACTGTCAGGGGAAAGGATATCTGGCAACTAAGGCTATATCTGTACTACCAACTTTTGTTGATAAAACTTATGTTGACACCTAAACGCTGACATAATAAAAATCACTAGAAGGTGTTCACACTTGCTCCCTCTGTCAACAGCTCATGTCCATGCTGGAGACACCATTATCAATAGTGGAAGCAATGTGTGATGAATATGTAAATGTGTATCCCACAATGCAGTGTTGTGGGAAAACAGAGTTGATCACTTCTTGGGATTCCCTCCAAGTTCTCTCCCATCCTCCTCAATGGCTGGGAGCAGCATCACGAGTAGCTTTGTGAGTTCTCCAACAGCTGTCTGTTCCCCTCCCCATGCAGCAGCAGTCTGCCTGTCATTGTGTTCCTAGTGAAGAGCGGAACAGGATCTCTCCAATGATTTTACTCTTTGTTTGTTCTCCCAAATGGTGCAGCTCACTCAGCTGTAAGATTCTTTCCAGCGCTCTGAAAGGGGAGGGCTGCGGGGCAGCAGAGATTAAAATACTGAGCAGAGTGATCAGGGCAGGAACTGTGGAACACTGGCAGAAGCCAGTTCTGTTGACAAAAACAGCAGTAGCTATACTGACTCTTTGTCAACAATGAAGGGAGGGAGAAAAAAAGTCTGTCATGGGATAGAAGTTTCTGTTGCCAAAGTCAGCATTTTTCCTGTAGGCTCTGACTATTTTGTCACCAAGGTAGCAAGTTTAGAGACAGTTTCCAGTCTTCATAAACATTCTCCCTTTTTAATGCTCATCATTCATTTGTCAGAAAAGGAATTCTGAGGATTTTTTATTTCTAAAAGCCCAATGAGGGTGGGAATCCTTGCTTCAACTTAACAGAATAGCTTCTTGTGCCCCAACATAAGAGAGATGGGGGAGGTGTCTAGAAGACCTATGTTAAAGATGCATAATAATTTCTTAGTGCAACAGAGTCTAGAACAACTAGACCAGGGATCTCAAACTCTTCGCCTGTAGGCCAGTTCCAGCCAGAGTGATTGGTACTCCCAGTGGACCTGGGGGTGGGGTGGAAGGGGCTGTCTGTTACTGTCCACAAGCCCCTCCCTTTCCCACCATCATTCTGCCCTCTCCCACCAATGGCACATTGTCACCCCTAGCAGATGACTTAGGGGAGCACCCGAGGCAGGGAGTGTTGGCCCAATACGGTGGCAATGGTCATGCCCTCCTAGAGGTATGTCTACACTACCCCCCTAGTTCGAACTAGGGGGGTAATGTAGTCATCCGGAGTTGCAAATGAAGCCCAGGATTTGAATTTCCCGGGCTTCATTTGCATGAAGCCGACCGGCACCATTTTTAAATGCTGGCTAGTTCAAACCCCGTGCCGCGCGGCTACACGTGGCACGGGCTAGCTAGTTCGGATTAGGCTTCCTAATCCAAACTAGCTAGCCCATGCCACGTGTAGTCGTCCGGCACGGGGTTCGAACTAGCTGGCATTTAAAAATGGCGCCGGCCGGCTTCATGCAAATGAAGCCCGGGAAATTCAAATCCCGGGCTTCATTTGCAACTCCGGATGACTACATTACCCCCCCTAATTCGAACTAGGGGGTTAGTGTAGACATACCCTATATTCTCTGCAGGGGTAGAAGCCATGGGGGAAATGGAGTGGGACAAAGGCTCCTGTTTCATTTAATAGTTTGTTTATGAAGAATATTAAATCCTTTAAGGAACCAGAATATTCAGGAAAGATTCAAGAGGAGCTAGAATAAGAACAGTGCTTATTTCACATGTTTTTCATTCAATAAAATACCTCAGTTGGGGTATGCCCAACAAAAAAAAAAGAACATTTTTTTTCTCTTCATGGAAGAAATAATTTAGCAAGGGTAGAAATCTACCTTGTGCAAATTTCCAGATTAAGGCATAGGTTTCTCTCAAGACCCATTGGCTTAAGTGGGATTTATAAGGATTCAAAGATCATGTTCACCTTCTTTATAAAGGTAAATTCTATTATCCACAGATAGAAGCTTTCCATGTCAATGACATCATCCAAAAATGTAATACTAGCCTCTCTCTATGAACTGAATATTAAATTGGTCTAAATAGGGAGCAGTTTAGAATTAGCTTTAAGACTATTAAAGATGATTATTCTATTTGCATGTTTTCCACCAATTAAATGACAAGAGAATAAAACACTGAGTTACATTAAAATACTTTAGAGCACATCTGATGGTGTGTAGAGTCCATACGGAGGGAGAAAATATAAAATTTCTTTAATCTTGTCAGTAATTTAATTCTCCTCAGAAGTTAATCTCTACTAGATAATATGGAATTTATAGGTTAGATTATATTGCTTCAAATCAAGAAAAGCCATTTTCAATTTTTTTTGTAAACTAAATGATGATTTTTTTTTTCAGCCATATTCTCATTGGGGTCTTGTTACAGTTGCAATGGAAATAATTAAAAATAATAAGCAGAACATACAGTCCTTTTGGCCTGAACATGGTATGTATCTTGAGAGAAGCAAGTGTGTATTTAAAAGATAACAATAGAACACAAAGAAAAGAATATCTGCCAGAAGTGCTCTTCAGGCCTTGAAACTCAATGATTGTGCACAAGACAGAGATTCTGTGGAATCCTAATGTTGAAGTAATTACAGTCTTGCTGTTGGGAAGATAGCAAACAACTTAATTCTCCAGCTGAAGCCCAAGAATTTCTAAGCAGAGTTTTAAACATTTCAGTCTGAACTCAAGTAGGAATAAAAATGTGCAAATATAGAAAATAAAATAATAATAATAATAATTAATAAAGACACATTATTTACACAAAGCAGAACTGAGGGTATGTCTACACTACCCCGCTAGTTCGAACTAGGAGGATAATGTAGGCATACCGCACTTGCAAATGAAGCCCGGGATTTGAATTTCCTGGGCTTCATTAGCATAAGCGGGGAGCCGCCATTTTTAAAACCCGCGCGGCTACACAGGGCTCAAACTAGGTAGTTCGGACTAGGCTTCCTATTCCGAACTACCGGTACACCTCGTTCCACGTAGTGTACGAGGTGTACCGGTAGTTCGGAATAGGAAGCCTAGTCCGAACTACCTAGTTCGAGCCCCGTGTAGCTGTGCTGCACGGGGTTCGAACCAGTGGGGTTTTAAAAATGGCGGCTCCCCACTTATGCAAATGAAGCCCGGGAAATTCAAATCCCGGGCTTCATTTGCAAGTGCGGTATGCCTACATTATCCTCCTAGTTCGAACTAGCAGGGTAGTGTAGACATACCCTCAGTTCTGCTTTGTGTAAATAATGTGTCTTTATTATTATTATTATTATTATTTTATTTTCTATATTTGCAGTATTTACAGTACTAGCTGGTCATTGTGGCTTAAACATTTTTTGAATAAATAGACACGTGTGCGCTAGAAAGTTGAAGAAATGATTGATTGCCTTTAATAAGCATGAGAAAGCTAGGATGGAAAAAAAAGCTTCTGAGAAATGTAATTGTCTTAAAGTAACATTTTGTTATTTAAGGAAAGTATCAGAAAAATGAAGGACAGAAGGCACAGTGAAAGTATATAAACCACAAAATATTTAGGGATTACAGCTGGTGGCAGGCTGACAACAACAGACTATTCAATTAAGTTTGTTTCTTCATTAAGAAAAAAAGAGAAGCAAAAGAGAGCACTCTCTCTATAGAGGTCCTGCAGCTGCTGCAGTCTTGAAAGGAGTCCACAGGAAAAAGAACACCCATTTGTTGTGCAGGCAAGTACTGAATTAGGGTTCAGAGTGGCTATGGGATACCGCCCCCCCGCAAAAAAAAAAGAGAATTCTAACCATCCCTGCGGTGAGAATGGAGCACCTCTCATTAGGCTTTGGGTAAAATGCTTGCATTGGCCTCCAAATCAGAGAGCCATAGAGGTAGAATCTGGCTTCTGGGAAGGAGTAAGATAGGCAGAAAACTGATTAAAAAAACCTCACGGGGAGCAAGTCAGGATCTTGTGAGAGAAGTCCCGGTCCTTGTAACTGGAGGAGGGAAGATCGCAGAAGTAACTGACAGGATCCCTGTGGGAGCAGGCAGCACGGGGAATCCTACTGAAGATAATGTAGTGTATTCATTTGGCCCAAGAGGGGCTAACAAGAATTGTTACTTTGAACCTGACAGGATTTTGATTTGAACCTTTCAGTTACACCTGAAAGAGCTTCATCTTGGCCAGAGGGCTGTGCTACAGGAGATTGAGCAAGAGGCAACTGGCCAGCAAAAAGCAGCAGAGCATCATCGCAACCTGACACAAGGGGGTACTATGGGTGGTGAATATAGATCACCCAGTTCACAGCAGGACCAAACACCATCTAGACCATTCCTGATAGATGTCTGTCTAACCTGCTCTTAAATATCTCCAAAAATGGAGATTTCACAACCTCCCTAGGCAATTTATTCCAGTGTTTAACCACCATGACAGCTAGGAAATTTTTCCTAGGGTATGTCTACACAACAAGGTTATTTATTATTATTTAATAATAATGGCTGATATTCCAAAAGAATTATGTGATCATCTACACAGCCACCACTATTTCAGAATCGGGGCTATCTAGATGCTCCACTTCTGATATTTCAAAATAGCTCCTCACCACAGCTATTCTATGTTATTCCTCCTGGGGCTCTAACTCGAGATAGAACATCTAAACTAAGGAAACATTCCTTGAACTAGCTTATTCTGAAATAACTTCAGTGTAGACATAGCTCCAATGTGCAATCTAAACCTCCCTTGCTGCAGTTTAAGACCATTTCTTCTTGTCCTATTTTCAGAGGCCAAGGAGAACAATTTTTCTCCCTCCTTCTTGTAAATACCCTTTTAGATACTTGAAAACTGCTATCACATCCCCTCTCTAACTTCTCCTTTCCAAACTAAACAAGCCCAATTCTTTCAGTCTTTCTTCACAGGTTGTGTTCTCTAGATCTTTCATCATTCTTGTTGCTCTTCTCTGGATCTTCTCCAGTTTCTCCACATCTTTCTTGGAATATGGTACCCGGAACTAAACACAATACTCCAATTGAGGCCTAACCAGTTCAGAGTAAGGGTTAGCATGTAGCATTTCACTATGTCTAGTTTTGAAAACTTTGATTTGAACTTTGTGTTTGACTGAGGAGTGTTTCTGAGGAAGACTTATGCTATTTTCCTCCAAAATGATTGGATTACTTTCCTTAATCGGATTATTATCTTTGTTCTTCTAGATATGCTTTTAATATAAGGTTAGAAATGAACCACACTTGGCTTTTAGGGTTTTATCACATCATGCTGAGGGAGCTTTTCCATGGTTAGAAAAAATAGCATGTTGTGAAATTACAATATTGACAATGCTGGATGCTAGTATACGTTCCACTAGTGATTCAAAGTGAAGTCTATTTTCTGAAGAAAAAATAATCTCAATATACCATGCAAATTAATAGGATACGATCAGTTTTAAGGGACAAAATAAAATAACTTGTACCCCTAGATAAAGACCAAGAAAAAAATACTTTGTTTTAAGGAAAAACAAAAAAACAAACAAACAAAAAATGAACATTCGAAAAATCCACCACTAGAGTCTGGGTAATTATGTACATAAATCTTATACAAGATGGATTCTTTCAACTACAGTATATCTCTTATTATATTTATCTCCCCATTACTGTAAAATGCTTTAACTATTAAGAATACACTCCCTTGAATTTTCTTATTTTTGAGGATGAAGATGCTGAAATTTCACCTAAATGTTTTAGCATGTTCAAGAGAATTCAGATGCAAAGGAAGGCTATATATTCTTAATGTCCTTTAGATTGGCTAGAATTTTCTTCTTGTTAATAGGTATTTAAATGCCATATATTTTCCATAAGAGTTAATGTAGTTTTAAGCCAACCATTTGTTTATGGAACATCTGTTAATTTAATGATCCAGAGTATTTCACAATGAATCCCAGAACAGTAGAATGTGAAGAAAAGAAAATTTTCTATATGAGCTAGGTGACTTCAAATGCTTTACAGTGCATGGAATTCATTACACAAAACAGAAGCCCAAAGTACTAAAACAGTATAATGGTAAAAGTTATCAAGTACAACAGATATTATTTTGATAAGCAAAAAACTCATATTGAAAATTGACTGAGAACTTGAGGTATTAAAAATAAAAACTAAGCTGCGAGATGCAGCAATTAATATTTGACTCCCAAAGGGTATTGGGGATCTCTTAAGAAGAACTGAAGAACCCATTCAAAAAATGGTAAACAAATGCCCTCATCTGACACATTCCCCCAAACCATGCCATCAGAGGTAACAATTAAGCAAATAAGCATGTCCTCCTACATCTCTTATCTTTACTTAATATGAGACAGAACAGAAAATGTTAAAGCATGCTCCTCTTCATGCATGCTTGCTATTTGGCCTCTTTCAGTGAAAATTTTTTAATTTCTGTATCTCATATGCATTGCATTAAACAAAATAAATCATATACTTTTTAGTTTAAAAAACTCTATCAAATGAAGGACTACAACATTTGTAATTCTATCCAAATGAAACTATTTATACAAAAGATAAATGGGATTGATTTCCTCATCATTGACATCTCATAATGATCTAAACCTGTAAAATAGTAACTCAAATAAGGCAGAATCAACAAAATTCCCAATCAAGAAAATCACTCAACTACTTGGTCTATATAGTCATATAGACACTTAGCATATTTTGAGCTGTACCAAATAATTTCATTCATGCTGAATTCAAATGAGCATGTAAGCATTTCTGGGAATTTTGTCATTGACATCACTGGAGCTAGAATTTTATCCATAGCAATAATAGATTCATAGTGTAATGATCTAGTTGTGGTGCACATAGAATGGACTCCCATCTTGAATTATTCCTTCCAAGTCTTCTTCCTTCATCAAAAGTCAGTAGGGATTTAGTCTTTTAAAGTACCTCAAAATTGCATCTTCCAAACTAAGCTGAATGCATTATGTCCTTCTCCTCACTTTATAAGGAGCGGAAAAACAAACAAATAAACAAACAAACAAACAAACAAACAAACCATAGCACACCTTTTTTATACATTGGACAAAAACCCACGGTTGCACTTGTTTTGTTCTCAACTGGTGCATGAGTGAAATTTCCTGGCATTGTCTCCTACTGTGTGACACAATGTTAACTTTTCACACTGAAAACTCTTTTGTTTCCTCTCCTTAGCTGGTTTTAAAAGTCATGATTTCACTCCATATAACAGGGTTATCACTACCACACAGAACACTTGTATCTTAGGTGGACCCTTTAAAGATGTTGAAATATTATTGATGCAAAACCAAACCAACATGTGATTTCAGCTATAAAACTACCTGCTGTCAGCAGACTACCTAGATAAAACTATTGACCCATTCAATGTCACTGCCATCTAGAGCAGTATTGGCAGGTCGTTTGTTTCCATTTTATAGGGTGCATGCGTAGCTTTGGTTTTATAACCATTGATCTTACATCTCGTACATTTTCTAGTTTTTTGTAGCTTTTCCAGAATTCACTGCAGTTAGTCAGTAGTCTCTCCAAGTAAGGCAATATCATGCTCAAGAACTTCTGAAGATTAATTTTTATGTTTCACAAGTTTTGACCTCAGTCAGCTTTGTCATGGGGGAGTGTATTACAACATTAAATAATGTAGAACATATCCCTGATTCTAAAATCAATCAGTAATATAACCATTGGCCCTTACACAGCTAAATATACTACAGTATAGGCTGTACACTACATTCTTCATAATCTTCATATGCTGGAATTGGAGTATTCACAACTCTAATTGATGCACTAAGTTAAAAGGTGCAAGGTCTACAAAAAGAAATATGAACTCCTTTTTGTTGCTCTAGCTGTTTTTCAACAACATATCAAAGACCATATATAGAAAGAATTGTACATTGACCTGCAGGGAAATCACACTGGTTGCCTGGGGTTGAGACATTGCGTAGTCTGATTGTAAACATCTTTCCTAGGAATAAGATAACATTATTCTCCTATAAACTAGAAAAAGGGGATAGAGACCATTTTCCATTCTTCTGTAACGTAATCAGTATCCCAAACCCTTAAGATGCCTCTGTGAAGCAAGTGCATTACATGTGGGCCTTCACCCTTTAACAGTTCTGATGAAATATTGTCAAAACCAGATCTTTTATAAGTGATTGGCCACAACCAGCACTTCCTCTAATATCTTCAACCTGGTTTCTTCTGTGTTCATTTTGGTTTAAATTGTTGTTTATATCTTGGTAGGGAGCTGTTCATTGCTTCACAAAAATGCTAAAGACAGTGTTTAAGTTGTGCATCAGTATCTTGGTTTGAAAAATTTTCCATTTTTGTCTTTGACTCTCAGAGGCCATGAGAATTGATGTCCATCTAAGTCCTTCAAAGTCCCAAATATACATTTCTGGTCATATGTTTCATAGAATCATAGAAGATTAAGGTAGGAAGTTAACACAGGTTATACAGTACAACCCCCTGGCTTGAAGCATTATCAATCCCGACCTAATCAGCCCAGCCAGGGCTTAAACCTGGCCTTTAAAACCTTAAAAGACTGAGATTCTATCTTTAAGTAACCCATTCCAGTGCTTCACCACGCACCTAGTGAAATAGTTCTTCCTAATATCCAACTGAGACACTCCTCCCACACACTGCAACTTGAAACCATTGCTTCTTGTTCTATCATCTGTCACCACTGAGAACAGCCTAGTTCCATCTTCTTTGGAATGCTTTTTCAGGTATTTGAAGGCTGCCAATCCCCCCTCACTCATCTCTTCTACAGACTAAATAAGTCCAGTTCCTTTCCTCATAAGTCATGTGTCCTAGTCCCCTAATAATTTTCATTTCTCTCTACTGGACTCTCTCCAATTTGTCTGATCCTTTCTGCAGCGGTGGGTGGGGCAGGGCAGGGAGGGCAAAACTGGGTGCAGTATTCTAGATGTAGCCTCACCAGTGCTGAATAGAGAGGAATAATCACTTTCCTCAATCTTCTGGAAATGTTCATACTAATGCAGCCTAATATGCTGTTAGCCTTCTTTGCAATAAGGGCACACTGTTAACTCTCATCCAGTTTCTTGTCCACTGTAATCCCCAGGTCCTTTTTTTTTTTTTTTTTTTTTTCAAAACTGCTGCTTAGCCAGTCAGGGTACATCTACACTAGCCCCCTAGATTGATTTAGGGAGGCTCATGAGGGCGACCGAAATTGCAAATTAAGCCCGGGATTTAAATATCCCGTGCTTGATTTGCATGTTGCCGGCTGGTAGTCATTTTAGAAATTGACTAGCCCGAAGTAACTGCCTGCAACTATACGGGGCAGTGAAACAGGATTCCAATTTAAAGCCCTATCTCAAATTAGCTGGTATTCCTCCTGCAATGAGGTTTACCAGCTAATTCGATTTAGGGGCTTTACATCGGAATCCCATTTCACTGCCGCCTGTAGATGTGGGCAGTTACTTTGGGCTAGTCAATTTCTAAAATGGTGACCGGCCAGCAACATGCAAATCAAGCGCGGGATATTTAAATCCCGGGCTTGATTTGCAATTTCGGTTGCCCTCATTAGCCTCCCTAGATTGATCTAGGGGGCTAGTGTAGACGTACCCTCAGTCCCTGGCCTGTAGGATTGCATGGGATTCTACCATTCTACATTCAAGATTCTGTACATGCCCTTGTTGAGCCTCATAACCTTGAGTCGAGTACTGTTGCTATTTTTAGAAATCTCACATTGACACCTTCTTTGTATTTTTTCAAATCTGCTGTGAAAGTGTTCTTAAAATGAACATGTGCTGAGTCATCATTCAAGACTGCTATCATCTGAAATATATAGCAGAATGCAGGTAAAAGAGAACAGAAGACATGCCATTTCCCCCGCCCTCCAAGGAGTTCAGTCACACATTTAATTAACACAGTTTTTAAAATGAGTGTCATTAGTATAAAAGCATGCCCTCTGGAATGGAGGCCGAAGCACAAAAGGAGCATATGAATGTTTAACATAGGAGCACATAAATACCTTGTAACGCTGGCTACCAATGTGCCATGCGAACACATGTACTCACTTTCAGGTTAATAAAAAGCAGGCAGAATTATCTCTTGTATATGTAAACAAACTTGTTTGTCTTAGTGATACACTGAAGAAGAAGCCGGACTGAGTGAACTGAAAGACTCCAGTGTTTTCCATTTAATTGCAGTTATGTAACCAAAAAAAATTCTACATTTGTAAGTTGCACTTTCAAGATAAAGAATGCATTGGTTGGACCTCCCCGATCTGGCACCCTTCCAGGAATAGGTAGTTTTCCATACCTCCCTGCTGGTCTCCTCTCCCCAGCTTCCTCTCCCTGTGAGCTGTAGCAGCTCCAATACCCTGCCGGAGCTCAGACCAGCCACACCGGAACTTTTCCACCCTGCTGGAGTTCCCAACAGCTCCATTGTCTGCAGGCTCCATTGACCCATGGGCTCTACCTTCCCCTACAGATTCTATTCCCTGCCAGCGCCAGGCTCTGGTGCCCCACAAGATCTGCTGGCTGAGCCAATGGCTCAACTCTGAGCTGCCGGCAACCTCTGCCACTGGAGCTTTCTAGTCCTGCAACTTCTGTGGTTCTCCTGGACCACACATGTTGTCAGACGAGAGACTCCCGGACCACTGAGGTTCAACCTGTACTTGTGTGAGGTGAACTGAAAGAAAATATTTTTATTACAAATATTTGCACTGTAGAAATAATAAAAATAGAAAGTGAGCACTATACACTTTATATTCAGTGTTGTAATAGAAATAAATAAATTTGGAAAGATAGAAAACATCTGTTTCAACTGGTATTCTCAATAGTTAGCAGTGCGATTCATCACAATGGGATGCTGTGAAGGAAGGGCACAACATCTCTGAATTCTCTTAGAATCTCTTGCCTTTCTTCTTTCTAGGTGAGAGGAAAGGGGTGGGGATTGTACTGAGAAATGTGTTCAGCTATCTGTTCTTACAGTGGCCTTCAGGTCAGATTTAATTCTCAGCCCTTTCATCACCTTTCAGTTGCATGTTTTAACTTTCTCTTTGAGTTGCTCTTTGTCACCCATTTTCTTGTCAAGCCTCTGCAACTTGTTTTGATTTCTCTCCTACCACACCATGTCCTCCTTTTGGGGGAGAAGAATAGGGAGGATGAAGTACTACTGCCTTTTTTACTCACCTTCTGAAACACAGATCACACTCAGACTCTGCCAAAACATCCTCCCTTTATTCTCCCAGCCGGTTTTCACAGTTGAGGTCTCTTTTCATGCCTTTAGGTAACTTTTCTTGCTCTCTATTTTTTAAAAAAAATGTTTTCTACAGTAATGGTTTATATTTATATTTATCTTTGGTGATGAAAGTCAGATCAGGCACTAGGTCTAGACACCAGCTATCTACTGCTTTGCATAATGAGGTCTCCAGGGGAAGATATTTTTGCATCCTGAGATTGCAGGCACAAATAATTGTGGGCATAGTTTTACTCCCTCCGTTACTTGCTGTTGTAGCTGGATATATGTCTCCTTCATTTGCAGGCACAGTTGGCCATGTATAATGAGATTGACTCATCACCATAGCACCTCCTGCTGGTCACACTGGGAATTAGCTGTGTCCGTTAGACTGTGCTGCCTTCTGGCCAGTGTCTTGCCTGATGTCATTCTGTTCTACTGCCTCCACCGTCTCCCTGTGGCTCCACGTTGATCCCTGAATTGAGGCACCATCTTTTGGACACTTCCCTCGGGCAGTAGCCACCACTTCATTCTCACCCCCTTCTGGGGGTATCAGGAGTTCTCTGTCAATACACCTGTCACCCTGACCAACTGCAGCCCCCAAGTCTAGCCCCTTGTCACAAGGAAAATCTGTACTCTGTATAGGCCACACTGCAGTGTGGATAGGTGCTGTGTGAAGGGGAGGGTCCTCTCACTACTCTGGGTTCCAGCTCAGTGATCATCTGGTGGCCGCCAAGTCCTGCCCTCCTTCACTCCCCTTGATTGCTCATGTTCCCTGGGACCTTTGCACCCACTCAGCTCTTGTCTCAAGGCTTCCCTGAGCCTACCCAGCACCTCTCTCCCCAAGTGCTTCTTCCTGGGGACCAGTCCTGCCTCTTTGGTCAGCACCCAACTACCCTGTGCTCTGCTGAGCAGCTCTTTTATATCAGGGATGCCCCAGCAAGCAACCCTTTGATTGGATCCCTATAAGCCTCTCTCTGATTAGAGGGATTTTTGCAGGCTCACTCCAGCCTGATTTAACCCTTCCCTGTCAGAGTGGGGCAGCTGCCTCACTACAACATGTAAGAGTGAAAGGAGGGAGGTGTCAATATTTATGAATTTGCTATAGTACTAGATTTTAAAGCTGAAATCCAACAAAATAGGTTTCCCGGGTGGATAAGTGTATAGCCCATCTAAAATGGAATCTAATTAGATAACTCCTTTTCCCCTGAGTCATAAGGAATGTAAGCATTTTTTAACGTTTTTTTCTTTTCAAATCAGCTTTAAACTTGCACAGTATTTCTGAAATCAAGATGCTTCCTTACTCTTAGCCAACCAACAATTTATTAGTTCACCCAGATCCACATTAGTATACAAATAACCATTCAAATATAGACATGACTAATATTCAAGGTGTACACTAAACATACAGTAGTCTCGAAAGAAATTTTCACAGGCTAAAATTAAATCTGAGCAATTCTCAATTATTTAACACCTAACACACATATCACACTTACAAGGATACACTTAAGAATATGGTTCATATTGGTTTAATGGATTGGTCCCAAAGGGACAAGTGCAGCATATCAAAAGCAATTGCTCAAAGTTACTGTTTTCAATTTCTCTCACACCAATTTTCTTGGATTTATGAAGGAGTTAAAACAGAAAATATGGTTACCTATGATCTCACTAGACAGTGTAGACTCAGCAAGATAATTTAAAGAAATAGAAAGTAAATTGTGATCTTTGAAATGAAATCTCTTATCTTCTTATCCTTGGGTTTAGGAGAATCCTTTCACACTGTTGAAGGTGTTGCTTGCCCTTAGGATTCTGCACCTACTCACGGGTCTCAGTAACTTCTCCAGTTGCTGAAACAAAATACAGGACTATGTAGCACTTTAAAGACTTACAAGATGGTTTATTAGATGATGAGCTTTCATGGGCCAGACCCACTTCCTCAGATCAAATAATGGAAGAAAATAGTTCAGCCATATATACCAAAGGATACAATTTAAAAAAATGAACACATATGAAAAGGACAAATCACATTTCAGAACAGAAGGGGGATGCGGGGGGGGGGGGGAGGGAAGGAAGGTGAATGCCAGTGAGTTAATGATATTAGAGGTGGGGAAGGGTAGATGTCTGTGAGTTAATAGTATTAGAGGTGATAATTGGGGAAGCTATCTTTGTAATGGGTAAGATAGCTGGAGTCTTTGTTAAGTCCCCTGCGGAGAGTGTCGAATTTTAGCATGAATGCCAGTTCAGAGGATTCTCTTTCAAGTGTGGTCTTAAAAGGTCTTTGAAGCAGGATGCAGGTAAACCAGTCATTAAGACAATGTCCTTTCTGGTTGAAATGACAAGCAACTGTTTTTTCTTCGTGATCCTGTCTAATGTCTGTTTTGTGGGCATTGATTCTTTGGCGAAGTGTCTGAGACGTTTGTCCAATGTACATAGCAGACGGACACTTCCGGCACATGATAGCATAGATTATATTTCTGAAGGCGCAGGAATATGTATTCTTGATCTTATAACTCACTTGGTTAGGTCCAATAATGGTGTCAGCAGAGTGAATATGTGGACAAAGCTGGCAGCGGGGTTTGTTGCAAGGGAAAGTACCAGGGTTGGTATTAGTGTGGTATGGCATGTGTGACCTCAGCTTATATACCTTAATTTCAGAACTTGTTTGAGGGGGCAACCCTGTGATTCTATTGAACATGTGCTAAAGGAATGCCCAGACTTCTGCTCTCTGATTCTCTGTTGCTTTTTGTCAGTATCCAGATAATGGGGCTGATGTCTAACATGTTTCAATCCATTTCTTATCCAACTCTTGAGTCTTATTTGACTCTTTGTGTGTGACTCATTTAAATGATTATGTTTCATTATTACCCCCTACTATCAGGTGGGACTCAGCCTTTAAAACAATGTCTCCTATATTACAAAGGTATACCCCCACTTATATCTTTCAACATTCCTTCTTCCCTGTGCCAAAAAATTCCAATTATTAATAGAGCATAACATTTATTTACAATGAAAACTAGCAATACAGCATATAACTTTTTAAATGTGATGGTCATAGTCCATATATTTTTGCTTGTACATAAGCATTTCACATTATCCCAGGACATAAAACAGACTAGGAGACATTATTCACATGCAAAAGGATATAGCTCTGATTACAAGGCAAAAATGCAACTTCGAATTTGGGATGACAGATTATTCATGGCATATTTTAATTTTTAAGGAAATAATAAATAGTTTATAGTTTAGAGTGAACACATGTGGCTTGGTTTTCTGGAGGTAACAATTAATTTGCCAGTTTGATCTTCAATATTATAACCAGTTATTTCTAGTTTGCTTAATTTACAACTTCCCCACCCATTTCTTAATCAAGTCACAATATACAGTGGACCACTTTATATAAGAAAGCCAAGGATCACCCTCACTTGGTAACTTGGAGGGATTTTTTTTAGCTAGGTTGGGAGAGAGAAAGGTTTTATCCATATGCAAGCTTTGAGAAAGTTTGCATAGATAACTAATAACACTCTCATTTAGCCATTTTGATTTCTGTTCTTTGGAGAGGACCGCCTGATCCTTACACAGAGTGTCAGTGCAATGTGAACTGTTTTTTATGGTGTTTACTTCCTAGGTGGTTCCTATTTTAGCAGAAACAGAGGTAAATAGCTTTTCTAATGTTTGTTGAGGCCAGAAGGAAACAGTAGTTATTAATCTATCAAGGCATATTTGTTCTACAGATCCCTTACAAGCACTTAAAAGGTCTAGTGTATGTGACATTTAATTGCTGCCACAAATAATCATATGTACAAAAGAGAGCACACAAAAAGAAAAAATGTTGACAGTCACCTCAAAATGAGGGACTTCAACTGTGGAGCTGGCAGAAATTAAAGTGAGCAAGGAGGCAATGAAAGCTTCAAAGATGGCATGAAGGCATCCCAAAAAACATGTAAAAGCTGATTTTAAGGCAGAGATCAAATCCAGCCGGATGGAAATAAAGCACTTTAAAACAACAGATAAAGACCTATACAATCCATATTACAAAATGCTAAGAGCAGTCTAGTGAAATATCAGAAAGAAGAGCAAAGGTTTGACTACAAGAGACAGTGACATTTTCCCAAGAAATGCAAGAGTCAGAAAACTGTATCCAACTTACAAAGAGCTTACAATAGGCATCTTCAAAAAATCCTTGAATAAGAAAATCAGTAGCATACAAGTTACTCTGGAAGTTAACAACTCAGAAAAAGAGCCAGAAATATCTCTACATAGACTGAAAATGTGATGAACTTATTGCCCTCTGGTCGCTAGTTTTTGGTTAGATGTTCAGAATGGAGCGAAAAGGCTGCTGTTGCTCAAATAAGTAATTCAATGCTGGAACTGGAATGTAACATACAAGTTATGCTGCCATTGGTACTTGGAAGATAATAGTCTGTTCTAGTATTATTCATAGATTTTAAGGTCTGAGGGGACCAGTATGAGCATCTGGTCTGAACTCTTGGGTAACACAGACTATAAGGGTATGTCTACACTACCCCGCTAGTTCGAACTAGCGGGGTAATGTATGCATACCGAACTTGCTAATGAAGCCCGGGATTTGAATTTCCCGGGCTTCATTAGCATAAAGCCGGCGCCGCCATTTTTAAAAGCCGGCTAGTGCGAACCCCGTGCCGCGCGGCTACACGCGGCACGGGCTAGATAGTTCGAACTACGTAGCCATTCCGATCTATCTGTACACCTCGTTCCAGGCAGAAACGAGAAATATATGATAGAGAAACCAGAAAAAGTATATGATTATAACAGGCAGTTTGGATCTGTTGTAAAATAAAATTTAAAAATGGGCCTTTTGAATTTGAGTGACCAAATTATTCCACCTCTGTGCCCTTTGGGAAGAGGCAGAAAAGTAATCTGACTATGTGTAAGTGGATTATAGGGTAACACCACTGAATGGTTTCTACCTACCTGAGACTCAGACTGGAATTTGCTTTTCAAAGTCTGACATACACTATAACAGAAACCAGTTGCTTTTGAGTTGTGTCCTTATGGATGTTCCACTTCTGAATGTGGATGTGCCTGTGAACTCTTAATTGGAGATTGGGTCTGTGCTTGTGCCCTGATATTCTTGAGCTCCTAAGATGAGTGTATATGGAGTGTAATCGGAGTTTATTGTGTGTAATAGGGCCCTGCCACCACTCCAGGTGCTTCTCAATATCTTGTGGCTTGAGATGGCATGTCATGGTGTCTGTCAGCTAGCCTCTGGTTTTTTTCTCTTTTCGTATTTCTGTTATTACTATGGTTTGTGCTGGAGGCATAGTGGTGTTTCCTCTTCCCTTCTTCATTTGTCCAATGTAGACCTTTTTATTTCCTTGAGTCTTTCATCTGCAGCCTCAAGTGTGAATTCTGTCCAACCCCGAGGCTTCAAACCCTGTCAAATCTGTCATAGGTATTTTCTCCTCAGTGGGGATATTCAAGCTACTGCTACTGCCTGGAAGAGACTCATGCCCCCTCCAAATGTAAGATCTGCTAGGACTTAAAAAGCTGACATAAGAAATTGGAGGAGGACAGCCTAAGACTCCTGTTGATGGGAAACTGGGACCTTGTGGGATCTGAATCATTCCACCAAAGCTTGGATTTGGATGTTCAGAAAGCCCTGGCATCCATCTCTGCTGCATTGGTAAGTACAGACCCTAGAGCCCTTTAGAACCATGCAGACTCTTAAAGAAGAAAATGGCCTGATTATGCATGGAATAAAAGAAGGGGAAAGTGTGTCCCTCTCATTGTTGGTCTTCAGAATTCTCAAGTGTCAATACAGTAACTGCTGAACCTCACATTCCATTATGGTACTGGCTAGGAAAATCATACTCTATACTGCGGGTAGAACTTCAGGACCTCCCTGCTTCTGGACCCTGTATCCCCTGCAGGACCAGACTCAAGCAGCTCCCTGATGGTGGAGCATTTCTATGCCACATAGAAAGACCTGTCATGGAGCAAAGAATTTGGCAGAGCCTGGCAGAGCCTTTCAATGACATATATATTCATATAGCTTCCTTTTCACTGCACGCATAGCGTAGCATATCTGACATGCTGCCCAAAGTGGTGTGCAGATGTAGCCTTGGGGAGGAGATTGGGTTTGTGGAGTGGGGGCTATGTAATATGTCCTATATGAGGCTGGGGTTGGTGGTTCCAGTTGCAAGTGGACTCAGGGGATCCTGAGCATGTTTGTAGGATTTTTGGGGTAGTATTGAAGAGAACTTTTGAGAGTGGGAGGCAGGAGTATATAACTAGAGACAGTTGTGTCCTCATTGTGCTAGACACTTCGAGGTGGACAGAAGAAACAATCCCTGCCCTGATGAGTTTATTAATTATTTTAAGAAAAGAGCCAAAAAGGGAAAAGAAAACAGTTTGAAATCACACATCAGACAAAACAAAAACCCTCAAGACTATGTTAAAAAATTCTTATAACTGTGGTCAAGCCCTCAAAAGTTAGAAAATATCAGATTTACAATTGCTTATGCAATTAATTCTGCCCTCTCATGCATATACATGCTGATAAAGTCTTTGGTGACAAGACAACAGGATGGTTTTTTCCAACTCTGGAAATGTGGGAGGGAGGTTGTTTGTTTGTTTGTTTGTTGTTTGTTTAAGGAGCTATTAATTTGAAGCTGCTCAGCAGTTTGGAATGTTAGAATAAATCCTTGGGAAAATGGATTTGTAGGCAGAAAACAAGTGAATCAGTCAAAGGTGCATGATGAATTCATTTATCATGCACCAATGTGGCATCTATTGTCACGTGAATATTACTTCCATGTATGTGATCCTTTATATATATTATATAGGAAACCAAAGGAAGGAAACCAAACCTTAGTCACCAAAACTAAAATGAAGTTCTATAAACTATGAGTACATTTTTTTCTAAAGAATTCAGAGATGCATACAATACAGAATAGCATAATGTTCACGTATTTTCACAATTGTTTAGTCCATCAAAATAGTATGCTTACTTTAAGACCCAAACATCTAAGAGTATATCTACAATACATAGCTACCCCACGTCTACACAAGCCACCCATTATTTCAAAATATTGGAATATTTTCAAAATAACAAGTGCGCTATTACAGCATTCCGATATCTCTGGTTCTACAATGGTTAATGGATGTCTTGAAATAGCATGTTATTTAGAAATATGGTGCTGTGTACAATTTGCATATCTTACTTCAAGTTTAGGGTGCTGTGTAGATGCACCCAATGGGTACGTCTAGACTACATGGCTCCGTCGACGGAGCCATGTAGATTTGTTGTTTTGGAAAAGGGAAATGAAGCCGCGATTTAAATGATCGCGGCTTCATTTACATTTACATGGCTGCCATGCTGAGCCGACAAACAGCTGATCAGCTGTTTGTTGGCTCGCGCATTAGTCTGGACGTTCCCCCTGTTGACATCAAAGCCCTTTGTCGTCAGCCCCGGTAAACCTCATTCCACGAGGAATAACAGGGCTGCCGACAAAGGGCTTTGATGTCGACAGCGGGAACGTCCAGACTAGCGCGAGAGCCGACAAACAGCTGATCAGCTGTTTGTCGGCTCAGCGTGGCAGCCATGTAAATGTAAATGAAGCCGCGATCATTTAAATCGCGGCTTCATTTCCCTTTGCCTACAACCCTAATCTACATGCCTCTGCTGACAGAGGCATGTAGTCTAGACACAGCCTAAGTGTCAACAGTACTTTCAGAGGTTATCTTTGAAATTATAAATATTCTGAGAATGACAAATTATTTTTCTGTCATCCCTAATTGTTTTTACATCCCTAAAGTATGCTGATTTTATTTCTTTGCCTCTCCTGACATTATCTAGTTATAGCCAGCTATAAAGGTAGGTGAGAAGTTTCCTCTGTTGCAGGCTGTAATGCTTGTCTCAGTTAGTAATACCATTTTCCCTCTTCCCCTAGACCCCAAAAACATCCCTCTCTTTGCAGCTAGAAACTACTCAATCTGTTCAGGATATGCGTAGCTATAGTTCTGTGGGTTTGTTGCCCATTTACCACAAAAGGGCAAAAGTTAGCTTTATTGTCTTTCTGCTTGAATATGTACCACAAAATCTAATTTTGTCTATCTATTGTTTTGAGATGTCAGTTATCATATGTAACAATGGGATTGGATTTGGTCTAATGTTTGCATGCTGTATACACAGACCCAGGTGACAGAGTTTATATAATGAAGTTAAAATGGAATATTTTCAATATTCAGTGTTGAGCATTTTTCCTACTTTTACATTTCAGTTTCACCTAAAACATTCTAAGGGCAAGTCTTCACAGTGCTGTGGAAGGTATTGTCTCTGTTCATATCAACATTCAGACATTGAATAAATGGCTTTGGACTCCAGTTCCATATCCTTACACTCCTGCAGGGGAAAAATATATGAGCTGCAAAAATATACCAGACTATAGTAAAAAAAAAAATGTGTTTTTGATGTCTTGGTAGATCAGGGGACATAACTACATGTTTCCCATTTAAAGCCTGCGAAGACATTTGTGTAAGATATGTGCTATAAAACATGATGTAATTTATCAGTAGAAATGAGGATAAGTTTGTCAAATCCAAAAGATGAAAAATACTGTGTAGAATAGTTGTTCTATGCTACAATTTCCAGGGCTCTCTGAAGTCATTTATGCAGCAGTGGATATAGGGCAGGGCGAGCGGGGCAGCTGCCCCGGGCCCCATGCTTAAATAGGCCCCACACCAGTGCCAGGGGTGGACTGGTTCAGTGGGATACCGGAAGGAGGGGGATTGTGATGGGGCGCCACAGCCCTGCACTTTAAATTCCCTGGCTCCAGCCAGTGGGCCATGTGGGGCTGAGGGAGACCATGCGCAGTATGCTGACATGCTGTGCAACAGCTGAGAGGGGAGACGCCTGGGTGTGGTATGACATCACAGCCCAGGACTTTAAAACCATGTGGCGCAGCATTGCACCCCTCGGTTTGGCATGTGGTCTGGAGCCTGGGCCAGGGTTGCCCTGCAAACTGGAAGGCAGAAGGTGGATGGCAGAGGACGGGCTTGTGCTGAGGGGAGGGAGGCAGGTCAGGAGAAGAAAGGGGAAGGCACCAAGGGACAACGTGGAGGAAAGGCAAATGCCAGGGGGCCACATGGAGACAATGAGGAAAAGGGCAGGAGGGGAGGTGTCAGTGGGAGGGGGACAGGGTGATGCTGGGAGAGGAGAGGGTAAGGGCATTGGGGGCTAAAAGGAGGAAGGGGAGGTGCTGGGAGAAGGCTTGAAAGGAGGGTGGTCATGAGGAAGGTGGGGATGGAGCAAGGCATGTGTGAGGACATAGGGGCATTAGGAGAATGGGAGAAGAGGGTGCTGAGGGGGTGGGCATCAGGGAAAAATTGGGCAAAGGGCTCAAAGGAAGTTAGGGAAGGGGGAGGCACCAGGAGGGTGCAAGGGTAAGGGAAGGTACAGGTGCCAGTAGATTCTGGGGGTGAAGCAGAAGGGCAGACACCTGCAGGGGAGGGACCAGCACCAGAGGAGAGGCAGGGCAGGTGTGTAGAGGGAGGTGTTAGGAGAGGGGATGAGGAGAGGTAGCTTACATGATCAGAGTGGGGCTACTGGAGGAGTGGGCACAGGGGGGACACCTTTTTAAAAAATTTTCTCTAAAGGGAGGCCCCACGAAATTGTGCTGCCCTGCAAAACTCTTATTGACCCCTTCATTTATGATAATTTTTAGATTTTAAAAACCATTCAGTAGAATGAGGTATGAGGAAGAATATATATAACCTCACTGATATACATTCTAAACACCTGGGGTGTGTCTAGACTACATGCCTCCTTCGACGGAGGCATGTAGATTAGCCAGATCGGAAGAGGGAAATGAAGCCGCGATTAAAATAATCGCGGCTTCATTTAAATTTAAATGGCTGCCCCGATCTGCCGATCAGCTGTTTGTCGGCAGATCGGGGGAGTCTGGACGCGATGCCCCGACAAAGAAGCCTTTCTTCATCGACACAGGTAAACCTGGTTTCACGAGGCTTACCTGTGTCGATGAAGAAAGGCTTCTTTGTCGGGGCATCGCGTCCAGACTCCCCCGATCTGCCGACAAACAGCTGATCGGCAGATCGGGGCAGCCATTTAAATTTAAATGAAGCCGCGATTATTTTAATCGCGGCTTCATTTCCCTCTTCCGATCTGGCTAATCTACATGCCTCCGTCGAAGGAGGCATGTAGTCTAGACACACCCCTGTAGAATGACCCTCATCCTTAACAGAAGATTGAAACCTGAAAAGAAAGCTCTTTGTGTAGCGCATCATTTAAGTAAACAATAATAAAAGCTTCCTAAGGCAGTTTGGTGTGTTTTGTAGTGGTTTGTCTGTGTGGTTACAGGCTAAAATTTGAGATGATAAGGGCCTGACCCAAACTCCTAATGAAGCCAATGGAACTCATCCCATCGATTTCATGGAATCATAGAATTATAGGACTGGAAGGGACCTCGAGAGGTCATCGAGTCCAGCCCCCCGCCCTCAAGGCAGGACCAAGCTCCGTCTACACCATCCCTGACAGATGTCTATCTAACCTGTTCTTAAATATCTCCAGAGAGGGAGATTCCACCACCACCCTTGGCAATTTATTCCAATATTTGACCACCCTGACAGTTAGGAATTTTTTCCTAATGTCCAATCTAAACCTCCCCTGCTGCACTTTAAGCCCTTAACTCCTTGTCCTGTCCTCAGAAACCAAGAGGAACAAATTTTCTCCTTCCTCCTTGTGACACCCTTTTAGATATTTGAAAAACGCTATAATGTCCCCCCTTAATCTTCTTTTTTCCAAACTAAACAAGCCCAGTTCATGAAGCCTGGCTTCATAGGTCATGTTCTCTAGACCTTTAATCATTCTTGTCTCTCTTCTCTGTACCCTTTCCAATTTCTCCACATCTTTCTTGAAATGTGGAGCCCAGAACTGGACACAGTACTCCAGCTGAGGCCTAACTAGTGCAGAGTAGAGCGGCAGAATGACTTCACGAGTTTTGCTTACAACGCACCTGTTGATACAACCTAGAATCATATTTGCTTTTTTTGCAACAGCATCACACTGTTGACTCATAATCAACTTGTGGTCCACAATGACCCCTAGATCTCTTTCCGCCATGCTCCTGCCTAGACAGTCGCTTCCCATCTTGTATGTATGGAACTGATTGTTCCTTCCTAAGTGGAGCACTTTGCATTTTTCTTTATTAAACTTCATCCTGTTTACTTCTGACCATTTCTCTAACTTGCTAAGGTCATTTTGAATTATGTCCCTATCCTCCAAAGAAGTTGCAACCCCACCCAGTTTGGTATCATCTGCAAACTTAATAAGCATACTCTCTATCCCAATATCTACATCATTGATGAAGATATTGAACAGTACGGGTCCCAAAACAGAACCTTGCGGTATTCCACTTGTTATCCCTTTCCAGCAAGATTTAGCACCATTAACAACAACTCTCTGACTACAGTTATCCAGCCAATTATGCACCCACCTTATCGGGCCCTATCTAAGTTAAATTTGCCTAGTTTATCAATAAGAATATCATGCAAGACCGTATCAAATGCCTTACTAAAGTCTAGGTATATGACATCTACCGCTTCTCCCTTATCCACAAGGCTCGTTATCCTACCAAAGAAAGCTATCAGATTAGTTTGGCATGACTTGTTCTTCACAAACCCATGGTGGCTATTCCCTATCACTTTATTACCTTCCAAGTGTTTGCATATGATTTCCTTAATTACCTGCTCCATTATCTTCCCTGGGACAGACGTTAAACTGACCAGTCTGTAGTTTCCTGGGTTGTTCTTATTCCCCTTTTTATAGATGGGCACAATATTTGCCCTTTTCCAGTCTTCTGGAATCTCCCCTGTCTTCCATGATTTTTCAAAGATCATAGCTAAAGGCTCAGATACCTCCTCTATCAGCTCCTTGAGTATCCTGGGATGCATTTCATCAGGACCTGGTGACTTGCTGACATCTAACTTTCCTAAGTGATTTTTAACTTGTTCTTTGTGTATCCTATCTTCTAAACTTACCCTCTCTCTGCTTGTATTCACTACGTTAGGCACACCTCCAGACGTCTTGGTGAAGACCGAAACAAAGAAGTCATTGAGCATCTCCACCATTTCCAAGTTTTCTGTTACTGCTTCTCCCTCCTCACTAAGCAGTGAGCCTACCCTGTCCTTGGTCTTCCATGAAAGCTTGTTTCAATGAAAGCTTGTTTCTCTTTCTATATGTTTCCTGCTAAAGGGACAAGCCGGTCTTGCATCTCAGTACCAACACACATCTGTGAGCCTATATCAGTTTCTACACATAAAAAAACCAACCCTTTTATTTGTGTCATGTTTGTGGATTTCCAATGATGTCTGAATACAGTATAGTCACATTCCCCTCTCACAGTGTGACCCCTCTCCCCAGCAACCCAGTACTATTAGGCAATGTCAAGACATAGATCCAGTATGGCCAATCTCAAGTTATTACAAATAGTGAATCAAAATCCCTAGAATTAAATAAATATTAGGCTCTTTCTGTGTGTCTACAGCTTTCTGACTCATTAGGCTACTCTTGGGTTACATTTCCAAGCTTTTCTCTGTAAACATGATAGCGAGAAACTTACCTTTTTTAAAAAACAAGCTGAGATTCGTATGTAATAGTTTGTCTCCAAAAATTAGCACTTTACATAAAAGTAGCCAAATAGTGTGAGATACAAACTGTCAACACTGTCAATCATGTATCATCAGATTTTATGTATAACAAAGGGGGAAGAGAAGGGGAACAAGGAAAACATTGTCTCAAAATCAGGATTCTCACTAATTTATAACAAATGCTCTGAGTGTCAATTGACACCATGCTGGTTATGTGGAGAAAAGGGAACAAATTACTTCCATCAATTATAAGAAAGCAGAAAATTCTAAAATGCTGTACTGATGTATGCTGTTGTGTACAATATGAAGGAAAAAATGTGTGAATCATACTATTTCCTTCCTGTGCTTCCAAAGGGATCCTCCTCATCCATTCTCCAACTCTGTTCTTGACCCCTTCTCTTCAATGTGTCTGGACAGTAAATTGAAATAATTTTTGATGGGGGGCCACTCCACAAATTTGGTAAGTGGTTAAGGACTGCCATTTTCTGTTACATTAAGAGGGTGTGCAGGGTCTGGGACAGAGGATGGGTGCAGAAAGGAGCTTGGGGTAGAGGATCTGGGGTCTGAGAGGGGGTTGCCACGTGGGGCAGAGATTGGGATGCAGGATTTGGGAGGGCAGTCGGGTGAAGGAGTGGATTCTGACCTTTAGAGGGTGTTGGGTCTAGGAGAGAGTTATGACCAGGGACAAGGGAGGTACAGCACAAGGGATTGAGTTGTGACCTAGGGCAGGAGGTTGTGGTGTGGTAGGGGATGGGTGCTAAGTGCATGCTCTATCCAGGAGGTGCTTACCCTAGGCAGCTGCTAGCCAGCAGCCCAGTGGGACTCCCAGACAGGATCCCTTCCTGCAGCTCCCCCACATACCACTCAAAATGGCCAATTGTTGGATATTTTGCCTGCCCCTGAGCTATCATCTCTACTGGCAATTGCTCAATCTACCTCTGCACCTTAGATCAGCCTCTTCCTGTGCAAACTAGAATCACCATCTTTCTGACATTTCTTCATGGATGCCCCTGCCATCATCTTTAGAAGAACATAACCAAAGCAGTGATTTTAATCTTTATTCCTTCCCAGTTTTATCAGTCAATGTAGGCAAAACTAGCATACTTCCTGTCACTCAGGCCAGTAACCTGTGCATTGTCTTTGACTTTGTCTTCTTTCTAGACCTGCATATTCAGGCAGTGTCTACATCTTGCTATATTTTCCTCCACAACATCTCTAAAACCCAACACTTCCTTTGTGTCCAGCTGGTTAAAATTCTCTTCTCTGTCCCTGTCTCTTCATGCGTTGACAGCCAACTTCTTCCTTTCTGGCCAGAACAAATACTATCTTGCTCCACTTATATCAATTCAAAATGCTGCTGCCTCAGTCAGAAGCTACTGGTTTTCACATTAGAGGCATTTTGCACAATATTGTAAGAGACAAAAATTCCCGGTTCTCCATTCTGCCAATGATACAAGTCTTGATTTCCCATGTATAAAGTTTTCCAACAGGCATCTTCGTTTTTTCTCCATACTCTTCCTTTTATATATGAGAAGCTCCCCATAAAATTCTGTAAAACCACCATGTTCTTCTCTTTATATCCTTCCTTAAAACCCTCTTCTAACATGACACCTACAAAAAATCTTGACAATGGTTAGGCAACTGGTGTAATGGTAGAGTGTGTTTATATTATATGCTAGGAACTAGAAGTGGGATTTGGAACTTGAAATAGAAATTTCCAAACCAGGGCTTGATATGGTTTGTGAAAGGTGCCAGCTTCACATTTTTTTATGCAAATGTCTCTGCATCTCTCCCAATAGGCACAGCATTCGCAGCAGCAAAGCAAGGGGACTGCAACAACAGGCACTCTCAGGGTATGTCTGCACTACAGCGTTATTTTGAATTATCTTATTTTGAAATAGTTCTTTCGAAATAACGCGTCTACACACAAAATGCATTTCAAAATAGCCTTTTGCTATTTTGAAAAAGCGTGTCCACACTGAGTGGACGCTGAATCGCATTTAAGGCCAGTTGGAACAAAATCTGGCAGGGCACCAGGTCAGGAGTTACTTTGTGTAGCTGCTGCCTGAGGCTATCTGAGGCCTGTGCTTAACGGGTCCCCCCCAGACAAACAGTTCTCAGCTTTCCCTGCTTGCTTGCCTACTTCAGGGAGAGCAAAGCCTTTTGTCTCTGCATGATCTGGTTGCCTTCACTCGGGACACCACAGCACTCTGCAACATGGAGCCAGAGCTGCCCCTGGGCACTCTGGTTTTTCTCGTGGACACCTTGCTGTGAGCCTGGCTGCACTTTCTGCAGGCTGCCATTCGGGAGGTCCATCGGGGGGCTGTTAGTATTCAGGAGGCCCTGTGGGAGAGCTTCCACCCTGAGGAACCCTAAGAGCCTCCCTCGTGTGCCCCACTGGGGGCTTGTGCCTCTTTCCTCCTTCACGTCCTTCCACTTACCCTTCCCTAAGCCCCCTTCCTGATGTCAAATAAACTACATGTATTTTCATGAACACAAACTCTCTTTATTTAACAAAACTGGGTGGGGGAGGAGATGAAACTCTGGTAAGACTGGAGAAAGGAGGCGGGAGAGGGGAGAAGAAAGGGTTGGAGAGGGGAGGGGAAAACCTGGGAGGAGGGAACTGGAATGGGGAAGAAAGGGGAAGGAAAGCTCAGGGCACAGAGTTGGGGGTCTCTACGGACCGACTTGATTTTCATGCGAACCTGCTCCTGAGTTCGTGTGTGGCCTTTGGTGGCTGGGCTGGCAGCTACCCTGCCATAGATGGCCGTGTTCCTCTTTTTAGTGTGGAGATCATGGACGTTGGGGGCATCCCCCCAAACCTAGATAAGGTCCATGATCTCCACCCTGGACCAGGAAGGCGCCTGCCTTCTCCAGGCCCTGGCAGGCTCCTGGGATCTGGCAGACTGCTCTTGGGGAGTGGTGGAGGGCTGGCTGCCAGTGGCTTGCTGGCTCATGTTTCAGGGCCACTGGGTCAGGGGCAGTGACTGCTGGCTCTGGGCTGGAAGGCTTGGAGCTGGCACAGGCACTATGGTCAGAGTCAACCCTTTTAAGGGCTCTGGGGAGGGTGGAGGGAGAGCATTGTTCTTGGTTGAGGCTGGAGTGGCCACCAGGGCACCCTGGGAAGGCTGAAGGCCCCCTATTTCGATATAAGCGTCGACACAGCACTTATTTCGAATTAGCTACACAGCACTTATTTCAAAATTGCTATTTCGAATTTGGTGTTATTCCTCATGAAATGAGGTTTACCAAATTCGAAATAAGCACTCCACTATTTTGAATTAATTTCCTAATAGCGGTTTGGCTGTGTAGATGCTAGTAATGTTATTTTGAAATAATGGCTAAAACCAAAATAAGTTATTTCAATGTAGTTCAAGTTGTGTAGCTTATTTTGGCTTTAGCCCTGCTTTGTAGACATGTCCTTTGAGTTTAGAGACCCCAGTAGAGCCCCAGGCCCCCTACGTATCTAATTTCTCATCCACAGCATCATACTAAAACCAAAAGAATATATGAAAATGAACACTTGAGACAGTTATTTATTAACAATTAAGTCATTATACCAATAGCAGTTAATATAAAAAAATTAACTTTAATTGTGAGTTTCCATTGCAATTAAAACTGTTTATTTTAGAAATTATTTTCTGGCTTTGTTGTGTTCCAACTGATTAATAATTAAAGAAAAATCTAATTTACATGCAGCATCACTTTTAAAGTTAACCATTGCAAGCGCATTCAAACACTCTTGTCCCATTGTAGAATGATGATAGTTCTTCATTTGTTTTAACACATTGAATATGCATTCACCTGAAGCCCTGTTGCAGGGAGATTGACAAAAATACATAGTGAAACTGTTATACTAGGAAATACAGTCGACAGGCCAAGATCGAATATTTCTTGAAACAGTTCTTTTGGCTTGCAGTCCTATTTAAAGTTGGTGGAATGTATATGTTTCAGGAAGATGATCTCATGACAGAGAGCTCCTGAAATGTCTTTGTACCTTTGTTGAAACTGTTCAGCCGCTGAATATAGCTCTTCATCACTTTGTCTATGTCTACACTGTAGAGCTATTTTTGGATATGACCTGCATCCTGAAATAACTATTCTGCATCATTTGAACAAGTCCATTATTTTGAAATAGCTTTCAAAATAACTTTTAAAATAACGGGCACACTATTCCAACATCACTGTAAACCTCATTCCATGGGGATTAAGGGATGTTTCAGAATAGTGCTTTATTTCAAAATTTGGTGCTGTGTAGAGAGCACCAAATTTCCAAATAAGTTATTTCAAATTAATTATAAATAAATCATGCATTTTGCATAGCTCAAATTGCATAGCTTGTTTCAATATAAGTATATATGCACCCTTAGTTCTCTGAATTACCAAAAGAATCCAAAATGGATACAAATTTGTTGCAGTGACTCAAATCAACATGTAAAACCAAATTGATGGAGTCAATAATAACAATAAAAACCCACATGACCCTTTCTGCATCATATTGAGATGTTAGGCTGAGATTGGTGGAAAACTCAGACGAAATGTCAATACACTGTGTTACTAATTTGGACTTAGAAAGGATAACATCCGATTGATCACAAATCTTTTGAATATCTTTAAGAAGTCATTAAATGTTATCCCTCTCAAAATCTAATGTAGCACTGCATGCTTCAATTATAAGATTAGTTTTGTGGGTCATTGTTAGCACCTACATTCAGATGGATGACATTAAAATTCATTGAAATTTGGATGCGTACTTCTAAATTGACTTAAGCTCAGTGTGAGCCTATGCTTTGAAAGTAAGAGATTCCAGCTCACTTACAGCCTTTCTCGCAGAGTCCAAATGCTGTTCAATTGATTTAACACCATCAGTTCATACTGACCATCTCATTGTCAACATACCATGCAGGGAAACAGGCAGATGCTGCTTCAGAATTTCCCACTTTCAAGGACTGCTACTGAAGAGGTTGTACAATTGCTGGATTGTTCCAAAGTATGTGATTGCTTCCTTGTATAATTCAGGGCAATCAACGCCGACAAGATTTAGTGTGTGTTTGCCACAACTAGAGAAAATGCAGTTTGAATTTTGCTCAAGAAGGACTGCTTGTACTCCGTTGTACTTACCAACCATGTTGGATCCATTGTCATAGCCTTGGTTAATGAACATTTGAAAATTTAATTTGAAGCCTTCCTGAATTTCTAATACATGAGTGGAAAATTCTCTTCCAGTTTTTTTCATGAAATTATTGAACAAAATGAATCATTCTTCATTTGAAACCTTTGAACTTCCTGCAATTTTAACATATTGAACAACCAAGGTCATCTGTTCTTTATAAGAACAGTTTGGAGTTGCATCAATAATAATTGAAAAGCACTTTGCATGTCATATCTTTTCAAGAATTGCTGTTTGTACAAATATCCCACATAGCTCAATAAACTCATTTTGTGTTCTCATAGACAGATAATGGACTTGCATGGATTTTCTGCTCTCTTGTGATTCACGAACATGCTTAACATGGCTCGATATAGGTGGGTCATACCTACTAAGAAGCTCAAGTAAACCAACACTCAAGGAGTTTTTTCCAGTTATCAGTTTCTGTGTTTATTTCACTCAGGAGTAAGTTTTCAATTGAACTGTCAGCTAATGCTGCCCTAGTAGCTGATTTCCATGTAACATAGTTATCTTGACGAGATATTGAAGTTTCATGTGCAGGTATTTGGTCGTTCAACTTCTTCCAACCTCTACTGATCTCCAACGGAATGGATCAGACATTACTGATGCAGTTGAAATATTACTGTTACAGAGCCTGCTTTTCCATGCTCCAGCAGAGCTAGTCTCTTGTGTAGATCTCTCTATAGATCTCTCTATCTGGAAGATTTTTTGTCAGAAGATGAGTGAGAAAAGCGTGATTTTCAGCATCTTTTGGTATATTACTTGGAATCTGTAAACAACTAACTTTGAGAAATGACTGCATTTGAGCAACATTGTTTTTATCTAGAAATCCAATATCGCATTCTGATGCCACTATTGTTACACTGTGTCCTGTGCTAGTCATAAGTTCTTGCTCTTCCTG
Source organism: Pelodiscus sinensis (assembly GCF_052426305.1). NCBI lineage: Eukaryota > Metazoa > Chordata > Testudines > Trionychidae > Pelodiscus > Pelodiscus sinensis. Next base: position 95,760,572 of record NC_143053.1, read on the forward strand.
CACAGCATCTCTGAAGTCCTCATTTTCTGCCTGCACAGTCTCTAAATCATGAGTAGATTATTCATCTATCACTGCTGTTGGCATTTCTGTGTCTTGATTAATGACCTCCTCATTTTGAGGCAGTGATATTGCAATGTCACTTCGTGAATACAAAGTTTTCATCCTCAGAACTGGAAGTGTCACTATCAGTATGGTCACCATCTAATGGCTGAGGTGTCTTTTCTGCGAGAAATGATGTTATTGGCTTTAAACTCTTAACTGCTGCTTCACTCTGTTGCATTCAAAGTCTCTTACTTGCACCACTTTCAAATCTTTGCTTCAATTTTATAAAGGGGTTCTTTTAAAACACAGTAATACACAATAAGTTAATTCCCTAAAGGCTATTGGTTATACACAATTATAATTGTATATAGTTTGCAATGAATATTATATAGTAACCGTTTGGGAATGTTATTTTCTTAGACCCTTATAGCTTTATTTTAAAGTCTTGAAATTTTGTCTGCCAACAAGTTCCTGTTTTTAAATTCCTCTAATAACTGATGTATTATTATGAATATGAACACAGGGCAATGGCCAGATTACCTATAAAATGTATTAAACAACTAGAATTAAAAGTTTATTTTCACAAAAAAGCCTCTAAAGGTGAATCTAAAACTGGATAAAGAGGCAGCTTGCAGCTGAGCCTGATATGGTTATTGTATACAAAGACACATAAGAAAAAACAAGAATACGAAAATCCCTTATGCAGAGACAAACATCTAATTTAAAGGGTGTTAAATTACACCCTCAGAGCAAGCAAAATCACTTTACAGTAACAGAATTAATTACGACTTTCAAAACCTCTAAACTATGCAAAGCGTGTAAACAGCATTTCATAACGTACAATCATTAATCACAGAAGCTACTCCAGTCTCCGGTCACGCAGGTGAAAACTTGAATGTCACTAAAAAATTGGCAAAAGCCCAAGGTCATTCCACAAAGATTGAAATCAATGTCTTGCAGGTGTATATATAGCTTCTTTTGTTGTCTCTGTTATAACTGTAAGGTGTATAATAAATGGAAATGACTCAGTAGAAAAATGTCAAAATTTGAGACCCCTTTGTCACCTGAGGCCCCACCAAATAGCCCTCTTGGCCTACCCTCTGATAAGGCCTGTGCAAGGGTGAAAGGGTAGGTCAGTCACAACCCCTATTCATTCACCAACCTGCCTACTGGGATTACCAATAAGGGAGCCATTTAGTTCCAATTAATCAGCTGAACCAGGTAGTCTGATAGTGGTATTCTCTAATGTGTCCACCTCTCTGCAAGAATCTGGATCAGGGGTACAAACTCACCCCATATAAATCATTTAACAAGAAGACTGGTATTAATTATTATTATTATTATTATTATTATTATTATTATTATTAATTTATTACCTCTATTATTTATTTATTTTATTTTGCTTTCTGTTTCCTCATTTAGCTAACTCTGGTGCATTTAATAAATGAAAATACCCACCTCATACTTCATAGCACTTTTTATCTGTAAGCATTACCTTCATCTACTTGTGAGCAAGTGGCCTGAGTGAGCCCGTGGCCTCAGTTTCCTGGTTTAGGAGAGGCTTCCCACTGAGTTATACAGCAGCATTGCAAGATGGAATGTGGTTTTGGCTATAATTTTCTCCCACCATCCCTTCATCTTTTCGAAATCTTCAATTGACTAGTTAGTGCTAGCAATGTGGTGTTAATTTTTCATTCATAATGATCTAACACATCTGTTTTCTTTTTTTATAGGGATCGACCTTGACCTGCACTGCATCTTTGTTTCCCCAAAGGGAACGGTTCACATTTGAGAAGCTGTATTGTAAATATATTTGCTTCAATGTTGTTATATGTAGGTTCCTTTTTTCCAGGATGTCTCCCTTTGGTCTTCTTGACTGCAGTGAAATTGTTCATCATCAGTTACAAACCATACTTTTGCATCTACATACTCACTTTTCAAATATTTTAGAATTTAGTTACTGACCCTGTCCTCCCATGCTAATAGAATGCATGCATATGGATTCAGCACATGTATGTGGTTATGTTAAGCAAAGAACGTGAGGAGAAGTTCAAGTGAAATACTGGTGCAGCACTAATCCAAATTACTGGGAGTAGCAGAAGGTTTGAAGCTGAGGAAGATTGAATGAATAAGGAGGTAAAATGAATAGACATCCAAAAAGAAAATGTGCAGTATAATTGAATACTGCATATGTATTTATTGGAGAATCTTGACTGTCACACATTTTTTAAAAAAGCACTTTAACAGATTCTGTACAAGAGAGATATGTCTGCTTAAGAGAGTCTGTTTCCATGATGTGTATCATTTACTATGAATGAGAGTAGTAAATATGCGTTTGTCACTATTGTGTCACACGTTGTAATTTTTTGTGTGACATGCCACCCTAGAGAACTGCCTGTATCTGTTAAACTTGTCATTGAACATAATTGTTTGGAGCAGTAGCTGTGGAAAATGGACAGTAGTAATATGAATATTTCCCCAAAGGGTGAATGCATTTTAACACCTTTTCTGTGTAATTCCCTGTGTCATTACACTTTTGGCTAGACCATATCCAAGATAACACATGACAAAGTGCAGTAACAGAAATGAATCAGTAATGCTGTTTAGGCCAATATATTTTTGTTATGTCTATAATTTAAAATATCTTAATATAGGAAAACCACCATGAGCAATCTAGGTGCAAATTAAATGGATATATCTCAGTGAAATTGTATCTGCTTACATCAGGTTTCAATATGGCTCATCATGTACAAATTATGAAGTACACCAGGTTTTGATCGTCTTCAACAGCATGACATTATAAGTAGATATTTAATATCATACTGTTTGTAACTTAAACCATTCTATAACATGCAAAAATTTGCATTAAAAGAATGTTATTAAAGATTAAAAAGTCACTCAGAAGTTAGGCAATACCAGTTTTAAGATTGTCCATGCTGTTTAATTTGGTCCCTTTCTGAAATCTTTAATTACATGATCAAGTTTCATTTTCCCACTTAGATATCGTAGGCGTCTTTTCCATTATATAGTAAAATCAATATCTGATTTGAAAAACCAAACACACTGAAGACCAAAGTCTTTATTCAGAGCTAGTCAATTGATTAGTCAGGCAAAAAAGTAAGTAAACACTTCAGGACTTGACCCTTATATCCTGAAGATTTAAAAATAGTAAAAATAAATGAAAAACTGATTTTGATAAATCTATTTTTCAATCCAAATCCTCCTACCTTACTAATTTCCTGAAAAGGTGGGAATTAACTACTTCTACAAGAGAAAGGTAAGTGTATTATTTGTTATTAGTGAAAAAAATTTGAAATCATAAGGGAAAGAATAAGAATAAATAACTCTATATAAAAGAAACATGAAAGGGGATGTAATTTTCATATATTTAATAATTTAAACTATTATATATCATGCATGCTTTATAGGCTTGTTCAAACAAATCAGCTCATGTGTTATAAATTGCTGTTTGTATGTTATCCTCTCATAGAATATTGTTTCAATTATGTTTTATAAACATAGGGTATGCCTACACTACCCCCCTAGTTCGAACTAGGGGGAGTAATGTAGTCATACGGAGTTGCAAATGAAGCCCGGGATTTTTAAATGCCGGCTAGGTCGGACCCCGTACCGCCCGGCTACACGCGGCATGGACTAGCTAGTTTGGATTAGGCTTCCTAATCCACGAGGCGTACAGCTAGTTCGGATAGGAAGCCTAATCCGAACTAGCTAGTCTGTGCCACGTGTAGCCGCGCGGCATGGGGTCCGACCTAGCCGGCATTTAAAAATGGCGCTGGCCGGCTTTATGCAAATGAAGCCCGGGAAATTCAAATCCCGGGCTTCATTTGCAACTCCGTATGACTACATTACCCCTCCCTAGTTCGAACTACGGGGGTAGTGTAGACATACCCATATAGAGTACATTTACACAGCAGCATTATTTCGGAATAACTGACATTATTTTGAAATAACAAAATGCGCATCTACAGAGAAGCCATTTTTCTGAATTAATGTTGGGATGGAGGACTTCTTACTCCAACTTCTGTAACCTTCATTTTATGAGGACTAAGGGAAGTCAAAGGAAAAGTGTCAAAAGTCAAATTAAGTTATTTTGACTTCAGCTATGCAATTGACATAGCTGAAGTTGCATATCTTAATTTGACTTTTGCCCTTCTGTGTAGACGTATCCTTAGAGTCCTCTTATTAATGCCTTCTTACTCATTTCTTCTTATTCCTCTTGTTCATATTAGTAAACACTTGTTCAAACAAGTAGTTGCACTGAAACACGAGAATATAACAACATAAGAATGACCATACAGAACAAAGGTCCGTATAGCCCAGTATCCTTTCTTCTGAAAGTGGCCAGTGCTCAGTGTTCTGAGAGGGAATGAACAGAACAGGTAATCATCACTTGATCCCACCCTGTCACCCATTCCCAGCTTGCGACAATCAGAGGCTAGGGACACCATTGCCGCCCATTTTGGTTAATAGCCATTGAGGGAGCTAACCTCCATGAATTTATTTAGCTCTTTTTTAGCCCTATTCAAGTCCTGGCCTTTATAACATACTTTGGCAAGGAGTTCCACAGGTTAACTGTTACATGATGAAGTACTTTCTTTTGTGTGTTTCTGCTACCCATGAATTTCATTTGGTGGCCCCTAGTTCTTCTGTTAGGAGAACAAGTATATCAGTTTTCAATGGGACTGCTAAGTAATCATTCATTAAACTGAGCAACAGTTTCCCAATCTGGCCCTCAATTTCCAATCACCTTTTAGTATTTTAAGGGAAAGTCTTTTTGTTCCCAATAAATTAATTGTAAACCATCTTTTCTAAAACCTCACATATTGTGGACTAATAATGGGATAAGTAATATAGTTACTTTAGGAATAATAGTGCTATTTCTTCTCATATTGTTCTAAGCCTGATCTACTATACATTTGAGAGAGTTTGTGTGTATGTCCATGAGTCTGACTGTTCGTTTGTTCAAGAACTCCTCCTAGGTGGTAAGAGGAAGGACCACCAAATTTGGTATACAGCTTCCTCTTATCATAACTTTAAGCGAGATAAGGGTTTGATTTTGCCAGGAATATGGGATGTGCCTGAAATGGATTCGCTTCTCATAAATCAATACAGAAAAGAAATAGAATCACCAAGGAGATGAAAGTGGTTAGCTGGGTGGTGCACCTCCCCACTCCAGGACTGCCCCAGACCTTCCACCTTTCTGAGGCCCTTTAGGAAGGGCAAGAGAGCTGAAGATCCTCCCCCTCCGAATCACTGGGGAACATTAGTGTCTGTTCCCCTTTGTCAGCGAATGAGGGGAAAGTGCATAGTTAGCTGCATTCCTCACTCTGGCAGGTGCGCGCAGGAGGCAGGTAAACCTGGACCTGCCCCAGCTAGTGGACATGCACCATTCTCTTGTCCGTGCCCGCTTCTCGCTTTATCTCAAGCTGCTGCAGTGAGTGTGCGGGGGTAGTTCTTTCTACTTTGGCTGGGGCCTGGCTCCTTGAGATCCTCCCTTCTGGCCTGGACTCAGAAATTCCTGCTTAAATCTGATTAGGAATATGTCTTACCTTCTATTTTTAGACATCTAGCACAAGCCTAAGTCAATTGACTTAGGTTCTGAGACTCACTGTCATGTATTGTTGTTGTTTGTTTTAGTTGTAATGTATGGCTCAAGTTGGAGCTGACAGGGAATTCTGAGCTAGAATTAGGGTTGGGGGGGACAGTGACTACAGGGCTAGGCATGAGGATTGGGATCAGCTTTCCAGGCTAGGTTTGGAATGGAAACAAGGAGAGGCTATGGTTAGGGTTGGGACCGGGAGGGAGCCCTGGGCTGTAGTGAAATCATTAGGAGGAACTGAATCTCAGGGAAAGAGCTGGGGAGTGAATTTATTGTACCCTTAAATGGTTTTTGAATTTATGGTCAACAAATTTTTCCAGGATGTGAATTAAATTGATACCAAGCTTGGAAGGGTTGCAAGTGCTTTGGAGGACAGGAATATAATTCAAAATGATCTGGACAAACTGGAGAAATGGTCAGAGGTAAATAGCATAAAATTCAATAAGGACAAATACAAAGCATACCATGTAGGGAGAAACAATCAGTTTCACACTTACAAAATGAGAAATAAATATATAGGAAGGAGTACTTGACAAAGTATACCACAATCATAGTAGACCACACGCTAAATATAGGTCAATAATGTGACACTGTTGCAAAAAAAGGAATCATTCTTGTATGTATTCATGGGAGTGTTGTAAGTAAGACTCAAAAGGTAGTTCTTCTGATCTACTCTGCGCTGTTTAGGCTTCAACCGGAGTACTGTGTCCAGTTCTCCATGCCACTTTTCTAAAAAGATGTGGATAAACTGGAGAAGGTCCAGAGAAGAGCAACAAAATTATTAAAGAATTAGAAAATATCACCTATGAGGAAAGATTGAAAGAATTTGGTTTCTTAGGGTATGTCTACACTACAAAGTTAATTTGAAATTAACTTTAATAGCGTCTACACATACAAACTGCTATTTCGAAATTAATTTGAAATAGTGGAGCCCTTATTTCGAATTTGGTAAACCTCATTCTATGAGGAATATCACCAAATTCGAAATAGCTAATTCGAAATAAGTGCTGTGTAGACAGTTATTTCCAATTAGGGGGCCTCCAGCCCTTCCCTGGGAGTCCTGGTGGCCACTCTGGACACAACCAGGAAAACTTGTCTGCTCCCCCCCCCAGCCCTGGAGTCCTTAAAAGGGCAGACTCTGGCCACAGTGCCTGTGCCAGTTGCAAGCCTGCCAGCACACAGCCAGTAGACCATACACCTGGCACAGCATGAGCCAGCCACACGCTGCCACCCAGCCCTCCACTGCTCCCCAGAACCAGGCTGGCGGCTCCCAGGGGCCACAAAAGGCGGGTATCTTCCTGGTCTAGTGCGGAGATCGTGGGCCTCATTAAGGTTTGGGGGGGAGGCCTCCAATGCCCATGAACTCCTCACTAGGCACAGGAATGCAGATGTCTACAGCTGCATGGCTGCCAGCCTAGCCACCAGAGGCCACATGCACAGCCAGGAGCAGGTGCGGAGTAAAATCAAGGAGCTGCGGCAGGCCTATGCCAGGGCCTCCCAACCAGGGAATGACCTAGAGGCCTGCCCCTACTATGAGGCCCCTGACACAGGGGAAGAGGAGGAAGAGGAGGAGGATGGCAGCGAGGAGCGTGGGAACGTGCCCTGAACTCAGGAACCCCGAGCCAAACTGGAGAGCCCCTCAGCAGCCTCTTCCATGGCCGGGGAGGCCTCCACATGTAAGTGACATCATGGTCCCCTTATGCAGGGTGGGGGGAGAGAGGGAGCCATGGGACCATACGTGTGTGCCTTGATGATCACGGAGCAGGAGGTAACTGTTCATCTGCCGTGCCAGCTGGGACTTGTGGCCCCAGCTGGGTGCCATGCAGGGGCCCTGGCCTGTTCCCCACATGCGTCTACACAGTTGTAGGGATGGCAGGCCCACAGCCAGGAGCAGTGGGTTCAAGAGGACCTGCAGCTGCAGCAGGGGAGCTTGCGGGAGCAAGGCCATGCCCTCCACGAGCACCTGCAGGCCCTGGTGGACCGATTGCTGCTTCCTGCTGCTCCAGTCCCTGTGGCCACCCCACCTATTGCTCCTCCTCCCACCCCTGCTCACCTTTCCGCTTCTTCTGCACCCCCTTTCCCTCCTGCCCCACCTTCCATATCCACTCCCTGCTGAGGCCCCCACACCCGCAGTACTGCGAGACGGGAGGGCCAGCAAGACCCCCAACCCTGAGCTTCCCATCTCCCTTCCTCCCCTTGCCTTCCCCTTCCAGCTCCCTCCTCCCAGGTTTCCCTACTCCCTTCTCCCGCCCTCATTCCTATCCTTCCTCCCACCCCAGTTATGTAAAATAAAGAGAGTTTTATTTTGGCAACACAGATGTTTTTATTGTATATCAGGAAGGGGGGCTAGGGAGGGGAAAGAGGAAGGAGGTGGGGGTGGAATGTAAGGCACAAGGCCCTAGTGGGGCACACCAGGGGTACTTCAGTCCTGATCTTCCTGGAAGCTCTCCCGCAGGGTTTCCCAGATGCGGACAGCCCCCCAAAGGGCCTCCCAGCTGGCAGATATGTTGGGCTGTGTGTACTCACCAGCCAGATGGTCAGCCTCTGCCATCCAGGCTGGCAGGAAAGCCTCCCCCTTCCTCTTGCATAAATTGTGCAGCACACAGCACGCTGCCACCAAGTGCAGAATATTGTGCTGGGAGAGGTCGAGGTGGGTGAGGAGGCACCTAAACCATGCTTTCAGTCGGCTGAAGGCCCCCTTAACCACAATGCAGGCCCTGCTGAGCCTGGCATTGAAGGTCTGCTGGAAGGGGTTGAGGTATCCCATGTAGAGCTTCACCAGCCAGGGCTGTAGGGGATAGGCCACATCCCCCAGCAGGCACACTGGCATATCCATGTCCCTGACCCTGATGTGGCAGTCTGGGAAGAAAGTCCCGGTGTGCAGCCTCTGGCACATGGAGGAGTTGTGGTACACTCGTGCGTCGTGTGCCTTAGCGGACCAGCCCACACTGATGTCTGTGAACTGGTCCCGGTGGTCAGACACAGCCTGCAGGATCACAGAGAAGTGCCCCTTCTTGTTTATGTAGAGGGAAGCCTCGTGGTCTGGGGCATGGATGGGGATTTGCTTCCCATTGATTACCCCCCCACAGTTGGGGAAGCCCAGGGCGCCGAACCCCTGTATGACGGCGTCTAGGTTGGTGAGGCGGATGACTCTGTGGAGCAGCACCCTGTGGATGGCCTTCACCACGTGCAGAGAGACACACAAAAGCAAGGGTCACTGGGGTGCCCAGGTGGCTGGGAGTGTTCGTTCCCCGTGACTGCCCCACACCGCATTCCCGGGAGCAACCCCCGCTGCAATCCTGGCCACTGTGGGCAGTCTGTAGCACGGCCAGGACAGACCGAACCCTCCTGGGGAGGTCACTTATACCACCTGCCCCACATTTTCCCTGGGGCAGCCCATGTCCTCCTTGTAGCCCCCCCCTTCTAGCCCAGTGGCAGGTGAGTGCTGTACCAGACAGCAGCCACCGCTCCGACAGTGGATCTCCCCACACCAAACTGGTTCCCCATGGATGGGTAGCTATCCAGCGTGGAGAGCTTCCAGAGGGCAATGGCCACCCGCTTGTGGAGGAGAATGGCGGGCCTCATGCGTGTGTCCCATCGCCGCAGAGCAGGGGCGAGCCACTCGCAGAGCTCCAGGAAGGTGTCCTTCTTCATCCTGAAGTTCTGGGTCCACTGTTGGTCTCCCCAGCACTCCAGGATGATGCGGTCCTACCAGTCGCTGCTGTGTCCAGACATCAGATGTAGTGGGGCATGCTGGCATCTGAGCGTCACTCCTCCAGGGCCCCCAGAGGGGGCCAGGAGTAGGGCTAGGGGGCTGGCCTGCAGCAGAAGGTGCCAGGAAGCCTCCAGCAATTGCTTCCAGGCTTGCAGCAAGACATTCAGCATGAGCACCAGAGTGCCAAGGGGCAGCTCTGGCTCCGTGGTGCCAAGTGCTGCGGTGTCCCAAAGGAGAGCGACCGAAGCAGGCGGAGAGGATAACGCTTTGCTGTTCCTCGGCGAGGTAGACAAGCAAGCAGGAAAGTTGAGAACCAGCTGTCCAGGGAGGTCCCTTTAAGCATGAGCCTCAGATAGACTCAGACAGCAGCCACATGAAGCAACTACTCTGGCTCCATGGTGCCGAGTGCTGTGGTGCCCTGAGTCAGGGTAACCAAAGCAATCAGAGACAAAAATACTTTGCTGTCCCTCAGTGAGGTAGGCAAGCAAGCAGGGAAAGCTGAGAACCGGCTGTCCAGGGGGGTCCCTTTAAGCACAAGCCTCACAAAGCAATGCATTTTGTGTGTAGATGCGTTATTTTGAAATAACGCTGTTGTGTAGACATACCCTTAAACAATGTCTAGTTTGGACTCTGGAGATTAAAGAACTTTGTGGAACCCATATTACAACCTCTGTCCCAACAGACAAACAAAATATGGAAGGAATGGTGGCCCTGAACATGAGTTTATTGCTGTTTTTTAACATTTTCTTGAACTTTTGTTTAACTCACAAGGGTTGGAGTATTCCTAATTGAACAAGATAGCCAATTAAGCTACACTTCCAAATGAGAGGGAAATCCAGGAAAAGATGTTTTGGAAAATGAGACAGCATCCCCATAACCAAGGGATGAGGTAAGAATTTTACCATGCCTTTTTTCTCCCTTCTTTCAGGCTGGACAATGTTCTTTCTGCTCTCACTCTCTGCCTGTCCTCCCTTCCTCCCCCAACCTCACTTCAGTGGAATGTGAACTCACTAGTGCTCAAGTCAACATTCCACATCTGCTTCCTGAAATTTGTTCATAATTAAAGACAGTGAGTTCATCCAAATGCCATGTTCATCCAAACTCCATCCAAACACTGCTGTTCCTGGTGAGGGTTTTTATAAAAATGGAAGTAACTTAGCAAGAAGAGGAATACAGAGTTTTCTGAATGCTTTGTGTAGAAGCGGGTAGGATTGTTTTAGGGTGAGGTAACCCATTTTTTCCCCTCTGGTATCTATGCCCAGTGCAAGAGGATGTCTAGGTTTCTTTCCCGAGAACTATAAATCCTTAATTGCACTTGACAGATAAAGGATGAATAATCATCCTGTCGTGCGAAATCATTTGATGACACAGTCACAGGAGAATGAGTATTCTCTCACAACAGCTGGGTGTGTAATTAAAGATTAATTAAGATTAGGTTACTTTATTTTGTGGATTTTATTCAGAGCTGCAAGGCTACATCAATATGGCTGTGTCTAGACTGGCCAGTTTTTTCCGGAAAATCAGCCACTTTTCCGGAAAAACTTGCCAGCTGTCTACACTGGACGCTTGAATTTCCTCAAAAGCACTGACTTCCTACTGTAAGAAATCAGTGCTTCTTGCGGAAATACTATGCTGCTCCCGTTCTGGCAAAAGTCCTTTTCCGCAACACTTTTACGCAAAAGTGCCAGTGTAGACAGCTAAGATTTGTTTTCCGCAAAAAAGCCCCGATTGTGAAAATGGCGATCGGGGCTTTTTTGCGGAAAAGCGTGTCTAGATTGGCACGGACGCTTTTCCGCAAAAAGTGCTTGTGTGGAAAAGCGTCCATGCCAATCTAGACGTGCTTTTCCGAAAATGCTTTTAATGGAAAACTTTTCAGTTAAAAGCATTTCCGGAAAATTATGCCAGTCTAGATGTAGCCTATATGTTTCTGTACTACATCTATACATTGATAAGCAATGCGTTGCTGGGAGTTACCTTAGGCTTTGCTCACCACCATCTATCAACATCACTCTCTCTGCAACTTTTGCCTCTCACCTGATTTTTTTAATAGATAACAGGGGTAGAGGACAAAACCAAAAGTACAACTCAAAGGTGGGCTATGTTCAAAAAATATGACAGCCACTCAGGGTGCAGGCAGGAGATAGGGAAGGGCCATGTGCCAAGAGACATGTAGGTCATTGTGGAGGTGGATCAACTATTGTGTATTTACACCAACAATGTTACTGTTAGAGACCTGGGACAAAGAATGTTATCAAAGACTGACTAATACCAATATTATTAAATGTTATTTGTAAAGTGGTGGCTTCAGTAGAGCTAGGATTTCCCCCCATTATCCATAAATCACAGAGATTTCATTTTTGAATATAGAGTTTAAATAGGAAGATAAAAGTGCCTAGACACTACTGCTGTTGTGTGTATCTACCAAGGTTGTTAGCCACCCTCATTGTTGGGTTATGATTGTATTTGCAAACAAAAAGGAAGATGACCTGAAATCAGATATCAAAGAACTTTCCTTCTTAAAAACCGATAGGCCAAATTCAGAGAGTGCCCGTGAGTATTTCTACACTGCAGTTGGTGGAGATCTTCACACTCAGAGGGCTCAAACTAGCATATTAAAAATAGGATTGTGGTTGTTGCAGCACTGGCAGAGACTCAGACTAACCACCACATTCAAGTGTAGCACTCAGGTGGCTAGTCTGAGCCTCCAGTAGTGTGATAATGTCCACACTGGTATTTTTAGCATATTAGTTTGAACCCTGGGCTGGGAAGCTTGCTTCTGTGAGCAATGCAGATGTATCCTGTATGGTGGTGAAACAGACTTAATTGCAGTCATTTGGATTTCCTGATCTACTTAAGCCCCTCTGACATATAAGGAAGTCTAAATTGGTGCAACTTGTATTCCAGGGAATTGAAAGAAGGCTAATTTTCGAGGGCACAGATGTCTTTAATTGTCAGATGTCTGCTAATTGTCTTTCATGTTTAATGGGTATCACTTGTCTATACTTTGTGTTGATCTCCTTTTAGCTAGTGTGACTGCTTTCCCATCCTGGATCAGTCTGTCTCTTCTTTTAATGGGGTTTGTGTGGCTGAGTCCTGTGCCTCAGTTCTGAATATTCTGCCTGACCAATGTCATCATCTTTCACAGAGCAATATCATGGCCTGTTTTCAGTTTATTTATCACATGGAAGGAATTCACTGTTAAGTTAGAAGCACTTTGGTTCATTTAGTAATACTGTGAGGTGTGAGCCGGTGCTGTCTGGATATCAGTGTATATTTGCATATATTTGTTTAAAGTGTATTAAGCCAAGCATTTCTCTCCCCTTGGTAACTTCCATAAGGAATGTTTAATGGCTGAATATGTAGATTTTCCCCCTGCTAAATAAAAACCTAACAAACAAACAGATTTTCATTCTATGTGAGCCAAGTCTGTACATTTTCCTGATGGATGAACCTTGTATGATACAAACACATTTGATTAAACACTTCACTAGTAATCCTGAGGCAGAAACACAAAAGTTCTTTCCACATTTTTTGCCAGAATTCATTTTTATAAGATTTCTTACTGTAATAACCAAGGAACAGCATACTATATATGAAAATAACACAGACTATTTCATCTCTTTCATAGGTCTAATGTGCTGTATTCACCATTGTTTCCCTATGTTGTAGTTGTGGTCAAGGTTTCTTCTTACCCTTACTTGTCTGACTTTACATCATCTGTCTGGAAGAGTCTTAATTAAAAACCTCCATGCCACTTTCTCAAAATAGGGGTCCATTTCATCCAGATGAGCATCTTTTAGGAAGGGAAGAGGGACACCAGCTTCCCTTGAGTTTTGTATCACATTTGAATGAAGTTTGCTGTAGAAGAGAAGATACTGGCTCTTTCCCTGCTGCCCTCCTCCACTACTGTCTACTGCCCTTGCCTCACCCACCATGGAACTACTCCCATGTCCTGCAGAGCTGCCCTAATTGAACAAACTAGGGGCTGAGCACATGGCCAGCCCTTGAGCAGCAACAACCCTTCAAACACAGCCCCTGCCTGCACCATGAGTTACATGCCTGCTTGCCCCATGAGCTACATGCTTGCTTGCACCATGAGTTACATGCCTTTTGGCAACGGTCCTTCCATACCTCCTGCCTGCACCCTAAGTGGTTTTCATATTTTTTGAACAGAGTTTGAGTTGTACTTTTGTTTTTTTCTTCTACCCCATTATCTATAAAAAAAAATGAGGCAGGGGGCAGAGGCTGCAGAGAGGGGTGTGCTCTGCCCACCTTGGGACATGATGGATGGAGAAAAGGGGACCCTCAAGATCAGCCCCTGCGTTGACATATCAGAAGGCTTGTAGTTCTAAGCAACAGGGCTAGCGGTGGTTCCATGGAGTTTTCTGGTGCCTAAGTAGCCCCTCGAATCAAGGTTAAACATCCCCCTCACCCTCACCTCAAAAATATCTGAAGTGGCTCCCTTGTATTAAAAGGTATGTTTTTCAGGATAAATCCTGCTGTATAATTTAATGCCCTTATTTAACTTATTTCAACTTAGTATCTAACATGAATGGATATAGTTTAGCTGTTTAAGCATATTCCAGATGCATCCAAATTGTTTCTATCTGGTACCTGTGGGGAATTACTAAAACCCTAGTAGCACTAATGGTTCAGAAACTGTAAACCATCATGAATGATGATGCTTGGTAAGCCAGATATTAAGAATGCATCCCATATATTTTTTAAATGAGACCTGCTAATTAATCCACTGAGATGGGCTATTGTCTGCTTTGCAAGCTATAACAAATCCATAGCCACGTGAACACGACACCAAGAACACTGGCTCAATCATACCTCTGTAGTAGTGGGAAAAGGACACAACATCTTATTTTTTGAGAACGCAAAATGCTATAATCTGAATTAAAGTAGAATCTCTATTTTCTACAGTTTTAATAGTGCTTATGTTTTCTTTGTAGGCCAACATTTAGAATAATATAATCAGACAAATGAGAAGGGGAATATCTATCAAAGACAGTACAATACACTAGCATTATAAAGAGACCCACTGAAAATGATGAAAACCCTAAAATCTGAAGTGCAATATCAGACAAGTGTTAGTAATGTCTGCTTTTTTCCACATGTTTGGAACTAAAGTTATAATATGGAAGTAGCTAAGCACTGAAAAGATTTATTGACTGTTGTTTCAATTCCCTCAGTGGGAGATTGGCCTCTATTGCTCAGCCAAACTAAAGCATGGACTCACAACCTGAAGGGAAATAAATGGGCAAGGTTATCTACATAATGAAAAGACAAAATGAGTCACTAATTGTGGGTGGCAGTCTCAAATCTGATCTTTGTAAAGTAATCAGATTTTGTCTACTTGAGTCCTTTCCTGTGAAACTCAGATACCTTCTCATTTAGCAAAGCGAGACTGTAATTTATGCATGTAGATAAATATCTGAAGTATAGTGCCATATAAACATATTTTACCTTACTTATCTAAATATAAATATGTTCCTGAACTCCCTCCTAATCCTGGCAAGACAGACAGACTCTGAAATCATTTACCTTCTTTTCATTCAAATGCTGTTTCAAAACTTACTCTCTGCTAAGATGCCTACATTATTAATTAATCTAAATTAAATTTGTTGTTACATGCCTATTTATCAAAAGCAACACACATAGTCTGTGATCTTCCCCTGGCCATTCAGGGACATGTATGCCTCTGCTATTCTCTAACTCAATGCAAAATGTAAGTTCTATATGGCTAGGACTGAGAAATAGGAGTGTAGAGTGTAGTGCTTTTTCATCAGAGGATTGTTCTGTAGGTCTCTAGTGAAGAGAAGAGTCAGAGATAGGGCAGGAACTCTGCCTCTCTGTCTTTTTGTATAGTCCTGAACACATTCTTAGTGCTTAACAAATAGCAGTAGAATAGTGTTTTAAGTTTGTTTTATATGCACAGGTTTTCTCCTTAGCTTATAACAATAATGTGTTCTGATAGACTATGTCTACACTACAGGGCTGTGTCTACATTGGCATCCCTTTCCAGAAAAGGGATGCTAATGAGACACTTCGGAATTGCAAATCCGCGGAGGATTTAAATATCCCCCGCGGCATTTGCATTTACTTGACTGCCGCTTTTTTCCGGCGCGGGGTTTTTGCCGGAGAAAAGCGCCAGTGTAGATGCGATTTTCCAGAAAATAAGCCCTTTTCCGGGAATTTACAAATATTATAGATGACAATTTCATAACTCAAAAGTGTTGCACTCTCCTTTCATTGTTTCATGAGAGTGATTCAAGGATTTAAAACATTCTGTAAAAAGACGATAACAGTAAAATTCATGAATGTTTGTGTAGTACTTTGAGAGCCTCCGAAGTAACGTGAAAACTCAATGTAGAAAAGTATTTATTCATTAGAAGATTTACCCAACATTGCTTGGGTCCTAAATTCAAATAAGTTTTGTTTTTCTTTCTTTAAATCATTGTTCTGGGGTTGGGCCAGGGTTGAGGGGTATAGTATTCAGGGTGCCCTGGGGAGAGAGGACAACCCCAGCCCTCTCTCACTGCAGCAACTTGGAGCTAGATGAAAAGCACCTGTTCATGGCTGCTGCAGCTGCAGGGAGCACAGCTGGGGGAGGGGTGCATGTCCCCTGACTGGGAGACAAAGACAAATAGACACACAAACAAACAAACTCTTTGAAATATACAGTAGACAGCTGGCTCTTTCTCCACCATTGCCCCCTGCTGTGCCAATGGGGTTATAGCTGTCCTGGTCTCCTTGCTGCCCCTTGTGGTCATTCTGCAGTATAATTGTCCTTCCTATCAGAACTCTGCCTTTCAATTTTATGAGAAAGAATCAAATTCTATGCACATCCCATTATCCTGGCACTACCAAACCCTGGCCTTGTTTTAATTTATGATAAGAGGAAGCTGCATACCAAATTTGGTGGTCCTAGCTCTTACCATTTAGGAGGAGTTCTTGAACAAAAGGACTCACAGATGGATAGACAGACAGGCAGATGCACATATCTAAAATATATAGTAAGTTTTTGTTGGTAAAGTTACATTAAGAAACATGTATCTGAAAAATAGGCCTCAATTTAAAGTTAAGCATATGAGTTTACATGAATGGAACTACTCATGTGCTTACAATTAAGCATATGCATAAGGTGGGGGAAGGTAGTGTACAGATCTGTCCTGTTTTTCTTTAATATCCTTTAGTACCGTGGTCTAGTACTTTTTCTTTTGATCCTAGCCAGCACCTGAAAGTTCAGAGGTGCTCAAAACTGATAAAATAGGTGACAATAATATTCACACAACTCTGGTTGAAGGAAAATGTTCATATTTGGTCAAAGTTTGAGTGGAGGATGATTTTTGTTCCCTGTGAAGCGCACCTTTCATAAAAAATAGGTAAACATTCAGGCAGATTGTCAGCACTCCTTCATTTGAGCATATTAATATGCTTCTATTGCATTTAGCAAAAGGGGGATATGAAGTTAATTACTGAGCAGCAGGGAACCCATAAAACATTTAAGATCTTCTTTGCCAAATTGTGTATCACAGTGTCCCACAGAGCAAAAAACCACCACATACAGCCTTTTAAAAAAGGCTGCAAGATCTTCCACTGGAGTAACTGACATGGATTTGCTGATTGTCCTTATTTCAAAATGAAAGGTCATTCAAGCAATAAAACCAATCAACTAGAGGGAACTCACTAGACATGGGGAGTTAACCTGCTAATTTTCAAAACAGGCCTGCTACCCATTGAAACTGTTTTCTGATTCTAAGTCTTTTAATGACTTTGGTTCTGAGGGTGCTTATCTTTCAATTGACTCTTCCCAGCAGGTCCCTTAAACCCAACTGGAGCCCCACTGATCCTGATAAACAAATGAGGGTCCATGTGGGAGTTCTACCTGCACAGTATTAATTGCAGGTATGTTCCAAAATGTTAATAGTTTAAATAGAAAAAAAGATAAATTGCAGAATTAGCATAAGTTGGTTAAAAAAAAAATCTGTGCACAGTCTTGTGGATGCCACTGAAGTGGTGTAATATGAATAGAAATTATACTGCCCCACTGATCAGCCTCAATCCTAATGTTGAAAGATTATCACTGAGGAAGAGGATCCATTCTGTCTACATATATATATCAAATCTAGGATCTCTTCATTTAAAGTGCCAGTAAAGGCCACCTATCTTTGGTGACCACCTATGTTTGGTGGCCTTTATGACCTAGATACTTAACTACAAAGAGTCAGGATAAACCCACTAGCTCATTGAATTAGGCTACCAAATGTTTTATATCAGAATACGGTATTTGGGAAGGACTCAGAGAAATATTTTCAGTGTGAGAAAATAAGAGAACAAGGTTTAGTTTGCAGATCTGTCACAAATTTCCTATGTGACCATAGTCAAATCATTTATTCCCTGATCCTATGCCTTTGGAGTCAGTAGGTGTTCAACCTGTCAATGCCTGAATTCTCCCTCTGTAAAATGGAGATTGTGATGAGGTATGCTTCCATATACCTTTTAAGGGGTCAATGGACGCCTGAGAGGCCAATTATGGTATCTGGCTGCACCTGAAGTAAGAACTAGGCTAAGCTGAACATGACACCCAAGTAGGCATGAGCTGCCTGGTTAATATACAACCTGGACATTGATAGCAGGAGGAGGCCAAAGGGAGACAGCCTACAAGCATCCTCTGAGGCTATGTCTACACTACCAGGTTATTTTGAAATAATAACTCCCAAAATAAAGATTTCAAAATAAGCATATTCCTTTTCACAAGAAGGAGTTATTTCAAAACAACAATCCCAATATTTCAAAATAACAGGTTTGGTAGTGTGGATGCTTGCCTTGTTATTTCAGAATAAGGAGAGATATTTTGAAATAACTCCCCAATGTAGACGTGCCCTGGGAGTAGAGAGATGGGAAGGAGAATAGACCTTCAGCTCTTAACTTTGGAAGAAGGGTGACTCTGAGTCTGCCTTCTCTTTTTAGATTGTAAGCGCTTCAGGCCCATCTGCTTTGTAAGCTCTTCAGGTGCATCTGCAATATTTAATGCACTTAATAGGACAATGATCTTGGTTGGAGCCTATAGGCAACTAGCCAATTAGCCCATCATAAGATGGGATTTTCAGGTCTCTCCTCCACGACAATCTTCTCTTCTGAGCCGCCTCCGGTCTCTCTCTATCTCTCTCCTCCTCCTTCTCCTACTGCCCCCCCAGCTCTCCTCCACCTCCTGTCTCTCTCTTTCTCTTCTCCCCCTCCTGCCTCTCACTCGGGGGACCGCGGAGCCCAAACGGCCATTTGGGCTCCACGCTCCCGGTGCTGCATGGGGAGCATGGAGCCCAAACGGTCACTTGCGCCACTTGCTTCCCCGCAGAGGCCTGGATGAGCAGCACAGAAGTCAGCCGAGTGCCATGGCGGGAGGCAAAGGGGGGTGGGGCGGTGACGTTCAAGGCCAGGGGGCGAGGCCTGGAGCTGCTGCCATGCCATACGTCACCACCCCGCTCCCCTTCCCCTTCCCCTTCTGCTGTGGCACTCGGCTGACCTCTGCGCTGCTCAGCCGGGCCGCCACATGGGAGCAAGTGGCAAAAGCAGCCGTTTGGGCCCTGTGCTCCCCAAGCAGCATGGGGGTGCTTCATGGGGAGTGCGGACCTCAAAAGGCCCACCGCGCCACTTGCTCCCACTTGCTCCCACTCAGCAGCCCGGCTGAGCAGCACAGAAGTCAGCCGAGCGCCATGGCGGGAGGCAACAGCACCCCCCAGAGGCAACATGTAACGCTACAGTGTTACAGAGTCACAGACATTGGGCTACTATATATATGATACCATTAAACAAATAAGTCTTACCAAGTGTGCACCATCCTATAAATACCAATAAGCAAATGGAAGCTGAAAAGGAAACTTGGATATTTTCACTCAAAAAGTCTGTGCATAAAAAGTTTAAATAACTAGGTGGACAAAGAAATATATGATAGAGTTAAAATCAAATCAATAGTATACTTTCACTAGCTACATAAAGTCTTCCTCTTCATGTCAAAAGGTCAGGAACTGACTATATATTGATTTTAATACAATTTAGCTGTAGTCTTCTTAGTGGTATGATTTACCATAAGTTTACCAAGCTCTGATGTGAGGATATTAAATATCAGTCTATAAATATCATGTCATACTGATAGGACATTTTGGAAAAATGGGGTATTATAAATGTCTTAAAGATAGATTATTGCCATATTCTTTCCTATTCTAGATCCAGAGTTATGGAAAATTAACATAATCTATCAAACTCTAATCCTGCAAACTCTAATAGGGATTAAACCAAGTTTAAAAAGAAGTTACCTCCAATAACTCATACCATAGCTGCTGAATCTATGGGTGCTCTTGAGGCTCAAGCACCCATGGGCAAAAAAATGTTCTGAACCCACCAGACACAGCTGTTTGGCAGCTGGTAGCAGGTACTGGGCAGAGAGTGGAGAACAATGAATGGTGGGATGAGAGGCTTTGTGGAAGGAGTCAGAGAGGGGGAAGGAAGACGTAAAGTGACAACAGGGCCTCAGAGGAGAAACAGAGTGTGGGAAGTGCAGATTAGGGGTGGCGCACCCATTGGAAAAAATAAAACTCAGCCACTGTGACTCTGTCATAATCAGGAGAGCTGACCAGAACTTGTGGACTAAGGTGTTAACTATTTCTCCTGTCAATCACTGTAAATTAGAGCTGTCATTGAGCATATTTTATCTTATGGCAAGGTTGCCCTAACCCTTGGACCAGCCCAGAATTCCTGAGATGGAAAGGCATGAAAAAGCTGCTATTGATCTCTTCCCCTCCTGGGTAGCTCATCACAGAACCTGGCCCTTAGTTTGGAATTGGTGAAACAACTACTTCATAATTACAAGTCATTTATTGCAGCTGATTTAAAGTGGGTGGTTCTATATTATCTGTTCTTCTCTAAAGACAAACATCAGTTCCAAAATACCAACCAAAATTAAATTTAATCATTCATGTTAATAAGTGTCGCCTCTCTATACTCATAAAGATAAAGAAAGTTACAGCACATCTTGCAGAGAAAGTTATGGAAAAGAGCTACTTTCCTTCTCTGCTTGAAATTACTTCAAATCTTCAAGATTCAATTTGGTTCCTCGGTAATAAAACAATTGGGGAAGGGAACACCTTTAACAAAGTGGAAAAGGATTTGCTTGACAGATTATGAATTACAGTGCAGGCAGCCTAAGAGAAATATATGGCCTCTTTAAAAAACTGTGACTAATCAGAACAAATGGGGCTCTCGGGTAAAATGTGGATTTATGTGATAAGAAAAATGACATGTAAGTTATCACTCTAAACTTGCAGATTACAATTAATGTAACATTTACCAGTTGTAAATCGAACAACAATATAAATCTAATGGGTAGCATCCATTGTGAACACATAAGGGGTTCTTTTGGGTGGGGGGAGGAAGTGGGTTGTTGGATGACATTGTAAAGACTTCAATTTCAAAAAAAAAATGCCAGGGGGTTTTGTTGAAGGAGGGGAAGTTACAAATTTCAGTTGGCCATTAATTGCAATAATTTCTGAGTCAGTGCACACATTGCTTGTCAAGCATGCTTAAAAGTGTCTTGGAAGTAAGCTGCTGATTCAGTCTACAAGGAAGTCTAAATATAAAATTGTCATGCTATCGTTTTGCTAATGGGCACCACTGAATAATTCAACTCCAATAATAATAAGGCAAAAAATCTGTCTCGAATCTCTACATTATGAGTCAGGGTGGTAATTTACTTCTAGCATCCAAGATAAGCTTTTTTTCCCCCTCACAAAGATAAAGAACAATTCCTGTGAATTTGCTTCATTCATCATGTCAGAAGAAAAGAAAGAGCTACTGGAGTAGCAACAGGGGAATTAGGCTAGGAGGTTTAAGATTTGTAGACTGCTCAATGTTTTCTGTCATCTGGTCTCTGGAGAGACTTCCCAGGCTGGGGAAGAGGAAGGCTTATGGTGGACTAGTGCTGCTGAAATAGGTGTCTATAAGGCGAAAGAGAGGAGCAAATGATGACAGGGTGTGTTCTTCACAATGAAAAAAAATGTGTTTTTTTAACTCCTTTCTTTTGTTCACAGCAAACATCTGCTAGTCCATCATTTTTTTTCTGTTGTAACTTGAAAGTAACTTCTGGCACTCGACAGAAACATTTTCCAACAGATAGAGTCCCCAGAGTAGCATGTCAGTTAAACTTTATTATGCAGAAGAGAGTTTTCATTGAATGTACAAGGTGCCTTAGTATATGTGTCTAATACAGATGTGTTTTACAGACTTCATCCCATTCTCTGATATTTTACATCCATTGTTAAACATAAAAGATAACAGTAACCAGCCCATGCCTTAATGCAGTGGTCTCCAATCTTTTTAAGCATGAGATCACTTTTTGAATTTAAGTGCAATCCAAGATCTACCTCACACCTAAATATCCTTGCCCCACTTCCTCTGTGCTCCTTCTTTGAGGCCCCCTGCTCACTCCATCCTTCCTCACTTTCACCAGGCTGAGGCACGCTCAGGACTGAGTTGAAAGGGCCAAAACCTGTGTGTGTGTGGGAGGGTTCTGGGGTGCAGGATCTGGAAAGGTGTTGGGATGCAGGGGTGCTTGGAGTCCATGACAGGGGTAAGGATTTGGGATATGGGCTCCAGCTGGGCCCTGTTTATCTCAGGTGGCTCCTGGGTGGTGGTGCAGTGTGGCTAAGACAGGCTCATCCCATGCCCCTGGTCCTGCATCACTCCCAAGAGCAGTCAGCAAACTCCATCTCAAGTCCTATTGTGCCCCCTCTCTGCTCTGTGAAGACAGAGCCAGCCCAAGCTACGGGCTGACCGGGCTACTGCCCAGGGTGCACCATTGTAGGAGGCGCTGCGTGGGGCTGCTGGACTGGGTGGGGGTGGGGCCGCGCATGCACCAGATGCCCGGAGGCAGAGCCGCGCATGTGCCGGACCATGCATACACCGCACTCCCGGGGGCGGGGCTTCACTCCCGGGACCCGGGGCACACGAATGGCTCAGGATGGCCCTGTGTGGAGATAGGATACAAAGTGGGAGAGGGGGCATCTTGACATCAGCACATTCTTTTCCTCCCCTGCACAGCAAGCAGCAGGCTTCTGAGGGGAAAGCTCCAAGGCAAAGGGCGGGAAAAGTGAAGCAGTGTGGGGAGGGGCAGCTGATCGTTTCTTGGCCAAATCAGTCAGGATCACCTGTCAGAGGCTCCAAGATCTACTAATAGATCCTGATCTACTAGTTGGTGACCACTGCCTTACTGGAATTTTCTAAGTCTTTCTGCTTTAATGTTGGTCTTTTCTTATACTCTAAATAAAATGACAGGGTCCACAATGATTTAATTCTTTTCCAAATTGTAGACAGGAGAATCCTAAAGTGTAACAGAATAGCATTTATTCCAAATGACTGTTCTATTTAAGGGGTTCCTTAATGATGGACACAAATGTTTGTTTTTTCACTTTGTGGTGTAAATAAGGAGATATCATTAGCATCACTTAAATTAACTAAAATCATATTTACTTATCTATATAATTTTCTCTCTGTGGAAGCAGGCAGGGGTAGAAACTCTACATGGCGGATATTAGTTTCCTTTTTTTTTCATTTGAACTTTGTAAGGTGCACAGGCACCATATTGATTTGTGTGTTATAAGTACCCAAATAGACTAGAATAGGTAGGAGTCCCTCTTTGCCTCCACATAAACAACCCTATATGTGTTTCATGTCAAACTTAATTAACTAGGAAGACCAATGTGGCTTGTCCTGCCAAAGACAGGGTGCTGTCGGCACAACTGGCAAAGTCTGAAGGGATTAAGGACACTTCAAAAGAAAAGCAAACGGGCAATGGATTCACAGTGTGTGTGTGGTGGGGGCTACAGTTTGGGTCAGGGGATTGGGTTACAGGAGGGTGTGAGGGCTTTGGGGTGGGGACATGGATGATGGGTTGAGGATGTGAGAGGGGCTCTGGGCTGTATTAAAGGTTTGGAGCTTTCCTCAGTCAGCTCCTGGTCAGCAGAACAGTGAGGCTAAGGCAAGCTCCTTGCCTTTCTTGGCTCTGTGCTCCAGAAGGAGTCAGAAGGCTGACTCCATGTGCTGCTTTTGCCCACAGGCACACACCCCAGCTCCCATTTGCTGGGAACAGGGGCCAGTGTTTTGGCTGCTTTTGGGGTGGAGCACAATGCCACGAAAGTTGGAGTCTAGCCTGCCTTAATCTTGTAGCACCCCTGACTGATTTTTAAAGATCTGGTTGTTAGCGTTGACCAGTGACACCAGGTTTTGTTTTTGGCCAGGCATCTTGGTCACTCTACTTCAGAGACCAATGAAGAGTCTATGAAAGAAAGGTAAGTGACTGAGCCTGTTAGTCAGAAACTTCAGTTGTTGCATGCATTAAACTAATTTTTGATACCTGAGTAGCCCCTATTATAAGGTAAAATTTAAATGCTTGCTATGAAATTGAAAACACCCCACAGTCGGGATGGAATCACTACTAAGTCTAAAATACTAGTTTATCATAAGAGGTGTCATTCTCTGCTTACAGACACCAGGGATATCATTATGGAACATTAGTAGACAACAGACTTTATTAATTGCTTTCTCCAGACCTATGAGGAGGTGACGTGCACCAACACTTGTTCCATCATATCTTGAACTGAGGGAAGGGAATAAAAATCTCAGTCAAGAAGAAAATATCTCTGTGCTGCTTGAACTTCAGGAAGAGGGCAAGGCATTCAAACACGAGCAAGGCCATTTAGGTTGGATTAGTCATAACGGACATATAGAGCATTCTTCTGTTAGAAGCTTCTATTACTTTTTCAGATTTAAGACTAATTTCTGTCTGTATGTTTACCTACTCAAAACTTGTAAATAACTCTAATTTCTTCTGCCTAATTAATAAATCTTTAGTTAGTTTATCATGGGACTGGCTAGAAGCATTGTCTTTGGTGAGAGATCTAGGATCTGAGATAAGTGAGACTGGAAGTAACTTAATATTATTGATTTCCAGTGCAAAGGGCCATTTATCATAAAG
This sequence comes from Pelodiscus sinensis, assembly GCF_052426305.1. Taxonomy (NCBI): domain Eukaryota; kingdom Metazoa; phylum Chordata; order Testudines; family Trionychidae; genus Pelodiscus; species Pelodiscus sinensis. Next base: position 95,784,983 of record NC_143053.1, read on the forward strand.
GCAGGCTTGCTTGGTTGGCAAGACATACCAGAATCCTAACAGGACTTTCTGTAAGTCCAGGTTAAGGCTGTTAAGACAGTGCTTGAGGTGTCTATAGTTGTTACGAGGTTGGAGAAATCAAGATACAGAACAAACAGCCAGTTTGGTGTTTTTCAACAGGTTTGTAACAGTCTGCCCTGAAGTTGGCACCCATGTGCGTGAGCCCCTCCTGATGCATTAAAGCTGAGAGAGCTCAGCAGAATAAGGGACATTCTAGAGGGAATTTACTCTTTGGAACTTGCCTGGGAGAAGTCTCAAGTAGTGAAGGCTTGTGAAGTGGGTCTAAGGAAAGGCCATAGAGATGGCCTATGGGGAAAATAGGAGTTGAGGATCCACACGAGGGCTCAGTAGTAGGTATGCATCCAGGGAGAAAACCTGAGGAGACAAATACTTTGAAGTGGAGTGGGAAAGAACTCTGTCAAGCTCAGGAGGTGAGAATAGTCCATGGAGGAGAGAGCCTCTAAAGGACTTGTGGGAAAGGCTTAGAAACAAGCCCAGAAAGGAAGTGATCCACGGAGGCAGCAAGGGGTCTGGATAGATGGTTTTGGGTGATTTCTACAAATTCCATGGACTGAAACCCAGAAGAAAGGAAGATATTTCTCTACTGTCTAATGAAGAAGGTGGCATGAGACCCTCCTCCCCAGTTAACAGGGTTATGGATTTCTGAAAGCCTGAAAACCAGGACCTCTGGTACCAAGATCAGAGACTGGAGACCTGATGTGAGGACATCATAGTATATATTGTGAGATTTTCTGTTTTCCTGAAAGGCATGAGAATAAATGTGGCCTGTTTTTAGAGATGAGACATGAGAAGAGGCAGAGTTCTGCAGAGCTGGAGCAGTAAGAGGAGAGCCTATTAGGCCACATCCTGCCATGGAGGGGGATGGGCACCAGACAACGAGCCATTCTTTTACAGTTCCTCATGTAAAAGATAGATATTTATTATGATCAAGTCATCCCTTAACTTTCTCTTTCTTAAGATGAATAGATTGAGCTCTTTGTATCTGTCATTATAAGGCATGTTTTCTTATCCTTCAATCATTCTCATGGCTATTCTCTGAACCCTCTCCAGTTTGCCAACATCCATCTTGCACTGTGCACACTAGAACTGGACACTATTGCAGAATCAGTCACACCAGTGCCAAACAGAGGTAACAATGTACCTCTCTACTCTTACTCAATTTCCCGCTCACACATTCAAGGATCACATTAGCCCTTTTGGCTGAAGCATCACTAGGGGCTGATGTTTCCCCCACAACCCATATGTCTGTTTTAAGAATCATTGGTTCCTTGAATAGAGTCCCTCATCCTCTATGAATAGTCTGCATTTCTATTTCATATATTTACATTGTTTACCTAGCAGTTGAGATTGATTTTATCAAAGACCTATCCTCTGTATTATCAACAACCCTTGTGTCATCTGCAAACATTATCAATCACAAATTTGTTTTTTGTTCCATGTCATTGATAAAAATGCTAAATGGTGCAGAATCAAGAATTTATAACTTGATTTACCTCACTAGAAGCACACTTATTTGAGGATTCCCTGTTCACATATGTTTTGAGACCATCAGCTAGCCAGCTTTAAAAGTTCTTTTAGCTTTACATGTACTATGTTGATGTTTTTGTTTCTTTATTAAAATATTGGCAAATAGCAAGTTAAATTCCTCAAGAAATCTATACATGAACAGTATTACTTTTATTAATCAATCATGTAATTGTCAGACTGGTTTGACAAGATCTCTTCTCTATTAGCCCATTTTAATTAGAATTAATTATATAATCCTCCTTCAATTATTCATTAATTGAGACTTGTTCTATTGTTTTGCCTGGGATCAATGTCACCTGGCTTTCTTTTGTACTTCATTTAAATAGTAAAATCATAGTAGCATTCTTTTGGTCTTCTGTAACTTAGGGCCAACTTAGGGCCAAGACATGGTCTTCTGTAACGTAGGGCCAACAATAATCATACTTCACAGTGTTGTTGAGGATAAACTCCTTAATATTTTGATGGCATTGAATACTGTAGAGATCCCAGATTAAGAGCACACATAATTTTAGAACTTGTTTTGTTCTAAACCTATTCCCCATTTACAGTTAGGGAAAATAGCAGGAGCTGGCAATATATCTAAAACTGGAAAGAACTTTCATTTATTATTGTAGACACTTATATTAGTAAAACTAATTCCTAGCCTAAAGAACTTTTATAATGGATTTACAATTTGTCAGTTAATTTAAAAAAGATGAGTGTCTAGATTTTGAGCTTGGATATAATGATGTAACTCCAGTGTCTTCAAGAGAGCTAAATTGATTTATACATTTTGAGTATCTGGCTGCTGTCAGTCGACAAAAGAACACCCAAAGTTGTTGGTTTGGGGGAAATGTGATTTAAGAAGATCAAATATGTGTTAACCAACCTGTTCTCCAAAGTACATCACCAGCATGCATCAATGTATGAATAAACCTGCTCACAATTTGCCATAATGATTTATTATGGAAGTTCCTTTGTCACTGCTAGAACCTGCTGTGCTAATGATTAAAAATGTGTGTAATATATTCATAAAAATGTGTGGCAATTCATTATTTTGAGACACAAATGGCCTATTTGTGTCAATTGTACTTGATCATTTGGCCAATTAAAATCTGCTGAAATAATTCACCAGTTTTGCACACAGGACACATAGTCAATACTGTAGCAATGTATGTATGACACTAAAAAAAAATCACTGACACATTTCTGCATTATTATCTTCCAATTCCCCAAACCATTAAGCAGAAACACTTTTAAAATATAAGGAAAGGGAATCTGTAATAAATTAGGATACTTCAATCATCAGCTCTCAGCAGCCCTCTCTTTCCAGTGAATAGGAGAAGCCTCAGCATCTTTACTCAGGCAGCCCATAAGAAGAGGCTGAGGTGATTTTGAGTGTTTCCAAACATACTGAGGTAGGAGCTACTGATGTTGTGCTTTAGGGCAATTGGAAATGGCAGCTGGCTCTGTTGCTCAGCTTCCTTGGCAATGAATATACTGGAAACAGTGGAAACAGAGGAAGTCCTTACTTCATAAGAGCCATGCTACTGTTCAACCTAAGTTTTCTGTGTGTACGAGTGCATTAACATCATTATACTTAAGGTAGTTCTATATAGATAAGATACCCAGTTGTTGGAAGCCAAAGCCATGCTCAACCAGCTGCTTACTTGTTACTCACGTTTGGAGGGAAAATACTCACACCTGTGATTTCAGTCTTTGATTTACCAAGTCCTGTGTCGTATGCAGAGCTGCTTGAACAGACCAAAACTCATACAGTGGTTTGAAAAATGTTCCTTCTTTGGAATTACCTCTGCATTTTTCAAAAATTGAAAAGCTTTGGTCATTTCTAATCCTGTACCATTGGTGGTTGTGGGATAGTATAGATGACATCATTAGACTCTCCAGTATTGCTACTATTCCCTACTTTCAGGTACTTACAATTTAACCAGATAACACACAGAACAAAGGTGAAAGACAAAAGGGGTACTGCAAAAGAAATATCACTGGGATGTCAGGCATTAATTTTGTTAGATTCATAGTAAAAGAATGGGGATGAGTGGTCTAGATTTCAAAGGACTCTGAGGGCTCGTCTACACTGGCCCCTTTTCCGGAAGGGGCATGTTAATTTCAGCTATCGTAGTAGGGAAATCCGCGGGGGATTTAAATATCCCCCGCGGCATTTAAATAAAAATGTCCGCCGCTTTTTTCCGGCTTTTAGAAAAGCCGGAAAAGAGCGTCTACACTGGCCCCGATCCTCTGGAAAAAGCGCCCTTTTCCGGAGGCTCTTATTCCTTATTCTTATTCCTTTGAAGTAGGAATAAGAGCCTCCGGAAAAGGGCGCTTTTTCCGGAGGATCGGGGCCAGTGTAGACGCTCTTTTCCGGCTTTTCTAAAAGCCGGAAAAAAGCGGCGGACATTTTTATTTAAATGCCGCGGGGGATATTTAAATCCCCCGCAGATTTCCCTACTACGATAGCTGAAATTAACATGCCCCTTCCGGAAAAGGGGCCAGTGTAGACGTAGCCTGAAAGTTTGAGAGATCTTGTCTTGACTGATCTAAAGATCTGTGTGTGTGTGTGTGCGTGCGTGCGTGTGTGTGTGTGAGAGTTTTAACCTGAGCATGTAATGTATAGATCTTAAATTGGTTATATTCTGGCCTGGATATATGCTATATTTTATGGATTAATCAGATCACCCTACTATTCTATCTTACTATTATGTGTCATATTTGGAACTTTTATAGTTATATGGATCCAGTCTCATCAACCAGTGGAAAAACCATTACCAAGGTTTGCACATTGAGTTTTTCAGTCTGTAAATATTGTTCTGGTTATAAATATATGTTTCTACAGATAAAAAAAATGATTTGAATGTTTCTGACTTATTCATAGTATTTCTGCATGTAAACACTGCCCTACAAAATCCGACAGGAAGCCTTTTAAGTATTACATTCTGAAAGGAATGACATGACTAGAGAAAGCTAGGTTTGTAGAGTTTTTCTATAAGAAGAGATTAACAGTTGTAAATGTTCAAAGAAAACAAATAAAAAAGGAAGATAGAGGGAAATCAGTTATTAATTAAATTATTTAATTGAGTATTTAATTCAAACAATAACTAAATCTTGCAAAAATGATCAAGCCTTAAATAATGTAATATTTTTATATTTTTGCATTGTGACTCTTACATGGTACCCAGTCATATTCAGTTCTAAAGCAGGGAAAACAAACCTGTCATTTGGACACCAGTGAGGGTGACTGAAGTTTATAATCCATAGATTGCAGGCATATTCTTTCTGGAATTGTCATGATATATTCCTAATGCATTTGATTCATCCTCATTTAAATATTTCCAATGTTTTTAGAAGCTGAGAGTTTTGTGTACTCACTGTGGAATCATGGATGAGTGGCTCTGTCATTTTTTTCTTATGAATAAAAACAACTGATTGTAGTCTGGACCTGGTCATACATATACCACTAGCTGAACAGGAAAATTGTTAGACATTGTTATAGGGGTGTTGATAGCTCTGCCTATTATTTTGTCTGCCTGACACTGCCTAGGACAAAATCCTGGCTTTAGTTATTGATAGCTTTTAATTTTTTGGACTAAAATTTTCCATGGCAGGTATTTGCCTCAAGCTTCTTGTTTCTTTTATTTTCAGCCAAAATGGTTTACCCATTTCTTAGAATGAGACTAGCAGAAGATACACTGTTTTGATCCAGTTAAAAAAAATTGGCAGCATTTTGAGATGTTTTATTGCCCATGTTTTGGATCAGATACTTGAAATATGATGGAGGGGAAAAGGCGTTGTCTATGCCTTTTACCATTCTTATGAATATAATATAATATAATATAATATAATATAATATAATATAATATAATATAATATAACTAAAAATTGAAGTTTGAATCTGCAATAATATAATATAATATATATTATAACTAAAAATAGAAGTTTGAAAAATCAGAGTTAGCACATGCTCATCAGACACACCTTAGCTTTTAGCAGCTAAGTTTTCTGAAGATTGCATCTGCATTGGGCATGCTCTAGCCGATGGCTGAGGAGGACTTTCCCTGCAATTGCAGCCCTGAGATGCTGCAAACTGGGCTTGATCTGGATACCAGAATTAAGGACAGTATGATCTGAATACCAGAATTAAGGGAGTATGTCTCTCCCATGCTTTTAACAAGACCCTCTGGAGGCACCCAGGCATCATGAAGGAGGAAGATGCCTGAACTGAATACATAAGGAGTAAGAACAAATAAACATGAAGTAGAATCAGATCCAGAGCCTGGAGCAGAGTCTGCAGCTTGGAAAAGGAATCTAGAGATGAAGACTTGGACTGGAAGGGAAAGAAAATAGGAGCTTGGAAAAGAAGGTCAGGGTGGGTACATCTGCACTGCACAGTTATTTCGAGATAACTAGCATTATTTTGAAATAACAATGCGAGCATCTACGCAACCATTCCATTATTTCGAAATAACAGACAGCTTATTTTGAAATCTGTAAACTTCATTCTGTGCAGAATAATGCCTATTCTGAAACACTTATTTCAAAATAAGGTGTGTGCAGACACTCCACTGCTCCTATTTTGAAATAGAATGGCCCTGCTGAGGGGCTAAGTTTTTCCTCCCCAGTGCCTCCTGGGGCTCTAAATCGAAATAGCACGTCTACATTAGGGAAGCCAGCCTCAGACTAATTTTGAGGCTTCCTTGCAGTGTAGACGTGTTATTTTGAAATAGGCTATTTTGGAATAACTATTCCAGAATAGCTTATTTCAAAATAAATGTGCAGTGTAGTCATACCGGGTAAGAATATACAGGTTCAGTCTCTGATAGGGCTGTGCTGCCTAAAGAGATCAGCTGCTCCTGAAAAAGAATTATAGCCAATCCTTTCTCTAGTGCATTACACTATACTGTCAGTTACACTCCTGGGTAGTAGTTCTCAGAACATAGCATCCATTATATTTTGTTTCAGCGTGTCAAATGCTTGCTGTTTTGGACTTCCATGGTTCCACTTAACAACCAGCCTTTTGCAGTGATGTGTGAATTCTGCTGCTGAAGCTAGCTATGAACAGAACTTAGACAGAAAATGTATCATACCTATGAGGTATTGTGCTCTTGTGACATCCACTGGAGCTGGCATGTCTGACTTCCTTGATTCTGTAGGGATCTGCTTTCAGTCACTCTGCTGAGAGCAGATGTCCAAAGTATGTTGTCTCATGAGTGACGTTTTTTCTGGATTTAATTTTATGTTCTTGTCATTTTGCGTTTGTGGTCTTGTTCACAAGGCTGTCCTTATCCATTTGCAGAATACGCAGCTATGTAGGGCACCTGAAAATTTGGGGCACCACTGGGTCTTTTTGCCTACCCACCTCTTCCTATCCCTGTTCTGTGGCTCTGCCTTTCAGGAGTCAATCTATTTAAATAACATAACAGTGAAAAAGCCTGCCAGACCTATTAGCAGAACTCTGAACCTTTGAAAGTGACAATGAAGCCATTTAACAGGTATTTGCTAAATCTGTGTATATATGGTCAGTTTCTGAATTTACTGTTAGTCTACAGGACCTTAGTTTAAAGTTTTATTTAAAAATATTTCATTAATGTGTTGCTGAAAATTATAAAATCACCTCTCTAACAAATCACCACTTCTGGCTGCCATTGGGAACAGGGGTATCAGTTTAATACTATATAGGGCTCCTAAATTCTAAGGCCATCTCTGCTTGTTCAGCTTCTATATCATTGCTCATTTCACCTACAATGAGAATATCAGCTGCAACCCAGACATTCCTTACAGCACAATGGGTGAGTCTTCCCTGGAATACCTGTTGCATTTAATTTATGTCCATTGGCATGCACAGTGTCCTTTATTGACCAAATGGTGCATTCTGGATTCTTATGTAGGCTTTTGTACATTTTTTATTTCTCACATCCCTATTTTTGTTTCGTAGCTGACAAGATGGCATCAATTATGGGAAATAGATACTGGCATCATTTCAATGCCCAGTTCATTGGCTTTGGGTCTATGCAGATATGTAATTAGCTTGATTGCTTTTTTACCATCATAATGCTGCTTCCTCAGGTTTTATTGACTTCTATGGATGCCATAGTATTCCTTGTCTGAATATTTTGAGCCCCTTATGAACTGGATTACATCATGTCACTGGAATTTTCCTTTGTGGTAAGCACCCAGGTTCCAGTGAGGAAGCTACTTACTGTTACACCTTTTCATTGAAGCACTTGTCTTCTTTGAAGGCATCTTCATATGCTTTTACATTTGCCTCCATTGTGCGTGGGTCTCCCCATTTTCTTATTCCACTGCAGCTAAAACATTCAGCCATTGCCTGCTAATCAGATCTATGGCTTGTGTGACTATGTTCTGCAAGAAGGATCTGTGGTGCTTACTGTACACCACCAACAACTTCGGTTAGTCCTTGTGTGGTCATACAGAATTACTTCAGATTTTAAAACAAATATGAACATTTGTCTACAATAAAACAAAAGTGAATAGGTTTAATATAGAATTATGTTCAGCCCTATTATTATAAATGTTATACAAACTACTTATGAATTCTGAAAACCCTTTACACCAAGAATTCTTTTCCTTCTGGACCTGACTTCAGCTCACAAGCTCTTTTGCATTTCATTGAGTTGCATTTAGTTGCTCTTATGTTACCCTTCATAAACTACATTTTTTATTTTTTGCATCCTAGGAAACAGTAGGAATATTTGCAAGGGACTTTCTTTGGTGCATGTATCACCGAAGTGTGGAGGAGTCATCAGTCACATCCACAGCCAGATGTGACTTCCAGCCAGCAGGTAGAACAGGTTTATTGAGTGAGAGGGACACAGCGTAGCACAGGGCTCATTGTTATCACAGGAACCAGAAGCCATCAGTACAATCCATCTTGGGGAGAAGTACCCTGGCCCCTTCATCCTCCTCCTTCTCCAAGCCCCCTCCTTGCATCTTACACCATCGGAGACTAACTCAAGCCCCAAGCCACTAGTCCCCAGCATGCAAGGAACCATGCCTACTCCTTTGTTCTGCTTCCTGGGAAAAAGGTGTTATCTGCTATCATCTGGCTTCAGTACCTGACAAGCTGAACATACTTCCGTAGTGAGTCATGTCCAGTCTTGCCCACCTCATCTAGATAGTGTTGCAGTGCTCAGGGAAACTGAGGCACACAGCATTACAACACAGCACAGGACAGTAGGAATCATATACAACACAACAAGCAAACAGAGTGAACACAAACCCCACTATGTCACAGCATGGTCTAAAAATTCTTGTGATTTGGAACTAAGTAAATTATCTATAAATGTAATAAATGAACTAGAATATACACCGGGAGTAAAAAAAGTCTCACTGGGAATCATTCTAGATAATATTTGTAATATAAATGCATTATAGGAGTATCATTTTGTAAATGGATGAATAATAAATACTCTATAGTCACAGTTTGTGACCCAACATTAATAAGCTTTATATTTTGGAAGGTATCCTTAACTGACTGTAGATAAAAGTCTTGCAATGAAACAATAAATAGGTTTAATTATCTGGAGTACCAAGTTCAATTACTTTGACTTAGCATTCACTACAGGTTGAATCATTCTAGTCCAGAACCCTTTAGACCTGGCTGTTGTTGAACCAGACAATTTGTCCAACCACTGGAGGTCAATATTGTCTAACAGCATTATCAACACTTCCACTCATTACTGGGCTCTTAGAAGACATTAAGGGGTACATGAAAGCTAACTAACAGCACAGAATAATGAGAGTCAGGACTGGTGGCTGTAAACAAACTTTATGGGACCATGGGAAACTTGGCCACACCCATGATAAGTGGATATCTGGCTAACTAAAATCATGCCAGACTACAACTGTTGCCAGACCAGAGAGTGCCGGACTAGCAAGGTTCAACCTGTAAAATGAGTGGGCATCTAAACACTCCATCTAATACATTTCTTAGTCAAATATATGCCACAGAGAACAGCTTGTATATGAATTGTTCTACTTCCTGCTGTTTGTCTGCCACACCACATTATCCGAGGGGAGGAACCATTTTACTTAAAACAATAAACAATGAGATAATGACAATTGAAGATGACCACTTTTTAATCATTTGTTTATTAATGGCAGCTTTGCAGAACCCAAGTTTCATCTTCCTATTTTAATGGAAAGTCAAAGTTGCACAGTTAAAATCATAAAAAGTCAAAACTACAAAATTCAAGCAACAGTAAATTTAATGTAATTAGTCTCACTGAATATCCTGAACATTTTGTTAGGCATTTCTCAGAGCCAGGCCTTGATCCTGTAAGGCACTGTGCAGGAAGACCCTCATTGTAGTTATGGGTCCTGCTCTGGTAAGGGGCTTGGATTCAATGACTTCCCGAGGTCTCTTCCAGCCCTATGATTCTATGATTTAGTGCAGAGGTCTGCTCACCCAAAACTCACAGCAGGATCAAGACTGCTAGCAGGAAGAGCAAAGAAATAGAAACTACAATAAATGTATACTATGTCCAAGTTCATATTCATGTTAAAAACATAATGCTTGAATACCTTGAGGTAGTGTGGTCTGAGTGTATAGAGACTGATAAGTCCAAATCAGAACACAGGGTCTGGTTGCTACTGAGTTAGAGTGAAATTGATGAAGGCTGCTTATCTTTATCGTAGGCCAAAGCACGACACTGAATACGTGACCTTGTGGATATTGGGAACATTTGGACTGGATATTAATCTAAACCCCATCACCACAATCTCTGTCCATCTCTAATATAAATATGGCTATACAGATACAAATACATAATTTATAATATCTGCTTATTCTTTCATATCAATTAATCATGGTCTTTAGATTATGGTGAGCTGTCTCAGCTATGGATGCACCACACATCAAGGAACTATGAAAATGGATAGTAACCCTTAAAAATCCCAGTTCATTATCATAAATTTAATATTATTCAGTTGTTAGTGATAAATAATTCTGACAAGATCAATAATGAAAAATGTTGAGAAGGAATATGACAATGATAATGAGAACCTACAAAATTCTGTTGTGTTAGACTAATTTTTATCACAAATTATTACATTTCAAAATAGTTCATTTCTTCGTCATTGTTCTCAGCCATCCTTTGTTGTTATTTCCAGCTCAGAAGCACACATGGGTGAGTTAATCACGACAAACATAATTAACACTAGTTCACAAATGCTTCTGATTAGACTTGGTTAGAGCTATTTTTACAAACAAATCTGGGCCAGAAGGTTAACTGCAGAACATACTGAATCTGTCATTGTGCTGCTGAATACTGATTAGATTTTAGCTTGAATGAAAGGTGACCAGCCCTCAGAAAGAGGCTATTAACAGTGTTTTGATGAAGGCAGGGTTTCTATAAATAGTCTTGGAAGACAATACTACAAGTAGATACCAGCTTTTGGGCTCGATTCATGACTCTTACTTTATTTTTACTCCATAGAAGAAAGCTGAGGTAGCATAGTTGTCAATCAAGCCTATGAAAAGGAATTTGATACAATCAGGAGAGCCGATACCCTGACTGGGCCCCTGAGCAAGGTGGAGAGGGGATGACTCCACACTCCTGGAAGAGTGCGGGACAGGGGCAGCCAGCCCTCAATGCTGTCCGTACTGCAGTGCGCCCCCACCTCAGCCCTCAGAGCTGCCTGGAATGCACTGTACAGAGCTGGCAACGGGGTTTGTTGCAAGGGAAAGTACCAGGGTTGGTATTAGTGTGGTATGTCCTGTGGTTGTTGGTAAGAATCATCTTGAGGTAGGTGGTTGTCTATAGGAGACTATGGGTCTGTCTCCCAGAGCTTCTTGGAGTTTAGTGTCCTGTTCCAGTATAGGCTGTAATTTATTGATAATGTGTTGGACAGGTTTAAGTTGGGAGCTGTAGGTGATGACAAGTGGTGTTCTATTGTTGGTTTTCTTGGGTCTGTCTTGTAGTAGATGGTTTCTAGGTATTCGTTTGGCTCTTTCAATTTGCTTTTTTATTTCTCCGGGTGGGTAGTTGAGGTTTATAAATGCTTGGTAGAGATCCTGAAGTTTCTGGTCTCTGTCAGTGGGATTAGAGCAGATGCGGTTGTATCGAAGGGCTTGGCTATAGACGATGGATCGTATGGTGTGTGCTGGATGGGAGCTGGAAGCATGTAGGTAACTGTACGAGTCAGTGGGTTTTCTGTAGAGGGTGGTGTCTAATTTTCCATTGTTGATTTGTACTGTGGTGTCCAGGAAATGGATCTCTCATGTGAAATGGTCCAGGCTGAGGTTAATGGTGGGGTGTAGGTTGTTGAAATCTCTGTGGAATATCTCCAGTGTTTCTTGGCCATGTGTCCAGATCATAAAGATGTCATTGATGTAGCGTAAGTAAAGAAGGGGTAAAAGGGGACGGGAGTTGAGGAAACGTTGTTCTAGGTCAGCCATAAAGATATTAGCATACTGTGGGGCCATACATGTGGGTGAACAGTGATGATTGTCTTTGGGTACTAAAGGTTTGACCATGATACCATTAGATTTGATGGGAACTTTGCCACTGGCTTCAATGGAAGCAAGATCTTAGCGACTCTTTTTTTGCAACTGCTTTTTTGTATGCTCTGCCCCAATAGATATAATCGGAATTTTTCATTCACAAGGATGACACAAATGGCAAATTGTACTGTTGTATTTGCAGTGTACTTGTGCATTGTCATAAATTGAATTAATGGAATCTTTCCCCGTTCTAACTTTTTGTTGGGAACATATTCTGTATGACCAAAACTGCTAAGTGTGTATTACAGGGGAAATTGCTTTCCTGCTGCATCTCCTCTGGGGTTTTTTTCCCCAAGAAAGTATGCTGATTCTTAAAAAGTAGTTGAAGCCGTCTGAAAATGCATATGATACACAATCATAAACAGTGTGGCTCTGAACCAAGCAGTGGAGTGGAAGATAATTGGACGGGTCAGGGAAACATGGGAGACCAACAAAGCTCATGCAAATACTAGCTACATATAAACACCTCATCCATTAAATTTCCTCTTTTTAAGCTGATGATGGCTGCACTCAATGGCAGTCAACACTTTCACGCACACACAAAAATACCCAAAACTAAAACAACAACACCAAAAGCCCTGTCTGACTGCAATGCCTTTCTAGAAATGTGTTGTTTTCCCTAGACTCTTTTTCAAAACATATTATGCAGCAATGACAAATGCAGTGAGCATGACAAAAGACAGACTGAAGAATGCTGGGCTACATTCTGCTTGGTTTCCATCTCAAGCAATTGTTCATAAATCAAGGAATTACATATTTAAATCTGCACTTGTAATGTTGTCTTCCTAGAAAGCTATAAAAAGTGTAATTATTTAAGCTACTTTATTAGGTAGGAAATATCATCTTAATGAGACTTATTTATCAAAGTCTACCTCCTGCAGCGATAGGTGGGATTCAGTGGATGGTTTTCAGAAACTTTTTCATGCATGAATTGTACACATTATTATTGATGTCTATACTTTGTTTGGTATAACAACCTGTTTATATTTACTGTCATAAGCACTTGGCTGCTGTTTCATATCAAAGATGAATGCAGCTAGATATTCAGCTGTGCCTATTGTCCACTGAGCTGACATGGAGGTTGGTAAAACCAAGGAGTTGGTTGCAATTTCCTGATTCAGAAGCTGGCTCTGAGTCTCAATGCTGCTTTAAACTGCATTGTCTGGCTATGACCTCAAGCATGCCAGCAGTGAATAATCTGAATGCAACAGTATTCAAGCCATATCCATTCCTCTAGACCTTCCCAGTCCCCTTCATGCTGCAACATGCCCCCTGCAACAAGAGCTGGAGCAAGATCAGGTCGTAGAGAAGCTGGAAAAATTGCACCCGAGGAGAACTGGCAGTTGCAATTTACAGCTATTTGCACTTCTGGACTGACAAAATGTGGCTGGATTTCAGAAGAGAATCCAATTCATATGTTCAGAACTCACTGTTTGTTTAGACCTTTAGTGAGTAAGAGTCATCATCTATGGCCAGATTTTCTGCTGTTGCTAAGATCAGTTTGATACTGCTCTGGTGGAGGGGTGCAGGGCACAGTTGCGAGCAAGTTATGCCTCCACGAGCCTTTGTTTGGCTCAGCTCTGACTGGACTAGGCAGTGGGTGGTCTGACCTAGGCCAGCTCAATACTATCCCAGTTCTCTGTTTGTGCCCCCCTTCCACCTTTGGCATGCCCTCTGCTGAGATCAAAAGCATACAGTGTAGGAACCAGTTATACATATTTTACACCAGAAGAAAAGTTCCACATTTTAAGGAAAGGATTTTCAGCTGTCCAGATACTGTCATGTTCTGGCCCTTTTCCATCTCCAGAGTAGATAAGAGACTTTGGCTCCAACATTTGAGGAAAGAATTATGGAAGGTCAAATCAGATTATATGCTTGTTCCTACTTGCTTTAAAACAGACATTTTTTATTCTATATTAGATAACCCTAATTTACAATACAGTAGCATCATATAATGGACAACTCTGTTGTTACATGAGTTATATTGCTATTGTGCTGCACCCCCAACCTGATGATCTATCCACTTTTTCTACCATTTTCCTTGATTCCTGAAGATTTCCACTCTTCTCAAAACCAGTGAAAACTAGTGAGGGATGAATTCCAGGTGGCAAATGCACACTAATTAACAGAATTATCTAAACTGTGTCTAGTCTATCTCAACTTGAAACAGGAAATTGGGCTGGAAACCTCCTAAGTACAAGCTCCCTTATAATATTGCCAGCAAAGGCTGTGATGGACCTATACCATTACAAAATTGCACCTAGATATCTCCAGAGATAAGCAGCAGGCTTTTAATCTGAAGTCACATTGTGTATCTTAATAGGTTTATAATGTCAATATTGTGATTGCTGTGTAATGATTATGTTAATCTATTTCACTATTTAGCAATCAGTTTGTTTGAGATCACAGTGCAATCTCATAACTTGTAATAGCACAATTAGGGATGTAAATGTGAAATTTATTATACATGTTATCTCTACTCTGGAGGAAACAGTTATGTCAAACACAAGCTGAGGACAAAAAGGTTATAAAGGAAACTCAGGGCTGAGAAATGGTGGGGGTTTAAGTGTTGTGAAATGGCCTTTAGTTTGATTGCCTCCTCTGTGCCATTACAGCAATATTAAATAAAGATTTAACAGATGAACTATAATCATTTCACTTCTAGGGTTCTCTTTTCACGCAACTCTCATTGGCATTTTATGGGGAGGTGAACAGACTCGCTAGATTGGAAAGCCCTTTCCAGATTATATTTAAATTGCATTGCTAACTTTTATTTTTTGCAAACATGGCATATTGCTATGATTGAATATGGTATGAAGCCCCAGACAGTTCTAGGTAGTGCCTCAGGACTCATTTAGTGACATAAAAAGAAATGTTCATAAGAAGACATCCCTGTATTAAAGAGTACTGTAAAATATTTCTTTACACACCTCTTTATATAGTCACAGTGCTGCCTCTGAACTTTTCATTGACATCATATGCCTGATTCAGGAAGCTACTCTGGAGCTCCTACTTAAGAGTTACTAACATAAAATACTGCATAGATAGCACTCGTGTTTTATATATGTTATAAAACTTTAAACTCACAAATGGATTCAATAAGCTCTACTGGACAGGTTCAGTTTATGTTCAATATATTTTAATGCTATAGTAAAAATACTCAAATGAGAAAGTCCCCATGTCATTTTTCCTTATTAGCGTTTCACTTTTGAACCTCTATTGAAAGAATAAATTTTAAATACCAGAAACTAAATATTTCAAAGGTCAAACATGCATCTTATCATATTTTTATTCATATTTTCTGTTTCCTGAAGATCCCTAATAAATCCTGTCAGCTACTATCTGGAAACTCACATCACCTCATGATGTCTAATGATGTCTAAAGTCCCAGCTCATGGAGTCATGAGATTTCAAATTTTGTTTAAAAAAGTAATGAGCAGTCCTGTGGCAGGACTCCTCATTGTTTTTGTGGATACAGACTAATATAGCTACCCCACCTGAGATTTAACTAAGCTTGGAGGTTTCCTGGTTGTGGAGATAAGCTGGAATATGTAAGCAGAGTGGACTCTGAAGATTTTTAGGGCCTGATTCATGATCTTGAAATGCTTGGTGTTGGTAATACTGCCTGTATGCATCCTTTTCTTCAAGAATGTTCCCTTATTCTAAATTTTCTTCTTCCTCAACTCCTCTCTTCTGCTCCCATTACTGCTACTTTCCCCGAGTCTAGATACTTCTATTTTCTGCCACATATGTCTACTTCCCTTTTTACTTTACAGTCCTTCCCTGCAGCAAGGCAGGCCTCTTACGGAGTTTTGGGAAGGACCACTAAGCGTGAGATGAAATTTGTCCTATGAAGTCCAGCACAAGTACTATACAACACTTAAATCCTATTTTGAATGGTTACTGATTCATAGACCTTGTATTGACTCCCACATTATTTGGTACACAAGCAGATTCAGAAAGTTCTAATGGACGTAAGAATATTGGGTCAGATTCTCAAGAGGTGTAAATCAATGTAACTCCATTTAAGTGAATGGAGCCATGTTGGTTTACACTGAGAATTGGGGCCATGAATGTTTAGGTCACTGTAATGAATAGAAATATGGAAGCAACTTTTACATAGCTTGTGAGCCCTCTACTGGCACTCACTGTGATCTCTTTTGGAGTCTTCTGGAAACCAGTCAGAACAGCACTATGTATTTGGCTATATCTTAGATGTGTAATGTGGCAAACTGGGAATCAACTACATCAGCATGGCTTCTTGTTTTTGTTCTACGAAGAGCAAAAGGCACAAAAATGGTTCATTAGAGTAAACTAAACCACAAACCTTTTGAGATTCAAAGTGGTAGCTATGTTAGTCTGTAACTGGAAAAAATTAAAAAACAACAAATATTCGTGCATATGAGCCATCAGTAATAGGCACTACAGGTGGCATTGCAGGAAGCGTCGTTGTAGTAAGAAGAAAATATCAGAATAAACTAAACTAATTGTATTAGAAAATGATTTGTAGATGTGTGGTAGTCCAAAACTAATTTGCATGGGGAAAACTACTTTGCACAGAAAGACATAATTAATTTGTATAATTTCATTTTAATTATACTGCTGTTAGTATGGAATGTTGCTGATAAAGTAAATGGCATTACAGGAAATCCTTGCCATTCATGGTGGATGAATTCCTGGCACCACCATGAATGGTGCAGCTCCTGGCCCCTGTGGTGAGCTCCCTATGGTTCCCGACCTCACCACAGGCTGGGCAGCCACAGGGAACTCAGCAGAGCTCTGGGCAGCTACGGGGAACTCACTGCAGCTCCTGCCTGCTTATCCCTCCCCTCCCCCCCCGCACTGGCCGACTCCCGTAAACTGAGACAGAAGATCCCTGCGAATATGCAGAACTGTGAATATTAATTCTACAAATATTCTGAATCTTCATTGGTAAAACTGAGATCTGGTTCTATGATTTTTTTCCCCTTCCAGTTCAGATTACTTTCAAAATCAAAACTCGGCTTTTAAAAGCAATTAACATTGCATGTTTTATGTAGTAGAAACAAGCTTTTGTTTTCAGTGACACAATTTGCAGGTGAAAAAAACACATATATGTTTGAGATGTACATGTTTGATAATGTTTTTGTGTCCTTGCTCTCCCCCATTTCCCTTGACTACATCTGAATCTATTTCATTGGGGTGGACAGGTGAAGACTGTAAAGGTTGACTATGGTACAATGATAGAAAAAGGTGGGGTGTTGTTGGCTGCTGCACATGAGGAAGTGAGGAGAAAGTTTGTGGTCAAGTGGTGTGAAGGTCTAAGTCATTTCCATAAGCTTTGGACCAGACTAATTTTGTAAAACTACTACAAAAGATTGCCTATAGATTGGTTACATTGTTGCTCTCAGTGCAAGTAAATGCCTCTTTATATTGTCTATTATTCTGATTGCTAAAAGAAATGATATTCTGAAAGATATTTACAGACACTTTTAAATGAAACAGCTTTGATTACATCTGATTTTTTTCCAAGTGAAGTGAATGTTAACTGGTAGAGGCTGCTTACATTTTCTGAAATAAAATACAAAAGTTTTGTAGGGATTTTCAACCTACACTGCACAAGAGTGATTTTCCAGTATTTTACTCTATGTTTCTAAGATTTATTTGAATGAAGGATAGCATTGTTTAAACACGTTTTTCTTCCCTGAACTGCAGGTTTAAGATGCAGAACAACTATCACCATTCACTAACAGAACTCAGAAAACAAAGAATGGATGAAACGTCTTGTAACATTCAGTTTCTGAATGTTTCCCAAGGGAGTGTTTCAATTTTTGTGTACTTTCAGGGAGTTTGTGGATCTTTTAGAATTAGGCATGGGACATACTCTGTGGGAGATTTTACACTAGTTAATATGTGAACAATTACCAGGATGGAGAAAATGAACATCAATTTGAAATATAAGCAGCTGGCTGGCTGAGTTTAGTGATACATAACCTGCTATGAAAAGAAAGTGTCTCACAAGTAGCTTTCTTTTCAATTAACTTGATCTACCATAGATTGATCTTAATTCTTTTTGTGACATACAGGAATAAAATTACAGTAATTAAAACCAAAATAAGGTATTTTTGAACCTTGAAAGTATGTCAATATTACACCTCCCCACTGTCTATTTTACAATAGCTATCTGAAATAACTTTTGATATTGTTAATATTTTTTTCTGGGGGAAGAGGATTTGGAGGATTTCACACTGGCAGTGAAAGAGTTAACCACAGCTAGAGAACAGTTAGGACATGTCTACACTGTAGGACTAAAGCTGAAATAAGTTACACAACTTGAGCTACGTCAATTGTGTAGCTTAAGTAGAAATAGCTTATTTCGGGTTTTGGCTCTGTCTACACAGCAGGAAGTCTGAGGAAGGGCACTCTTCCTCCTATTTCCCTTACTCCTCATAAAATGAGGGTTACTGGAGTGGCAGTAAGCAGTCCTCTAGCTCAACATTATTTTGACATTATATCAAAAGAAGAACATCAGTTACTCTGAAATAATACTACTGTGTAGATGTGCCCTTAGTGACCCAGCTTTAATCTAAGGAGGAGATGAATATGCTGAATGAGTCGTAGCTGGGTAGAATCTGAAGGAGGAATTCACAACTGTATAGGTCCACCATTCTGAGTGAATCTGGGGAGGGGGGCAAAGAGGACACCTGACCCAGGACCCAGCAATTTAAAGGGGCCCAGGGCTCCTGGCCACTACTACTGCAGCAGCAACAGTGGCTGGAGCCCTGGTCCCTTTAAATTGCAGCCAGAGCCCCAGACAGCACACGGCTAGCATAGAGGGGCAGGGAGGGATGTGGTCTGGGTGGTGCCAATGATTGGCTACCCACTCTTACCATTTCCACATGAAGCCCTGCCCCCTTTGGAGTATGGAGCCCCTTCCTCCTCCCCTTCCCCACCTACACATCTTCCCCCAAAGGCCTGGTGAGACTGTTCGCTCTCATCCAGCTGTAGAGGGTGGTGGTACAGAAAATCCACAAGGACAGTCAGCCTTGGGATTCTCTCCTGAGACAGCACCTGTGTAAACAACCAGGAGAGACACTGGGAAAGGACAGGAATAGAATGAGTGTCTGTGGATGCCTTAATGAAAGGGCCATACACATGTGAGACACATCTGGAAAGTTGGTTTCCAGGGAACAAAAAGGTGGACACTGAACTGAGGGAAATGCAGACAGAACAGAAAGCTCTGGGAGGCATCACTCTGCACAAAGGCAGGATATAATTCTGCAGAGCCCGGGGAAGGGTAAAAAACCTTCAGAGGAATGAGCCCAGGAAGGTGCTGCGGAAAAGGGTCTTAATACAGGCACGGTAGAAAGTGGTCCAGGGAAGCAGCAAGGAGTCCAGGGAGAAAATCTTTGCTGTTTCTGGCTACAGGGGTCACTTCACTGGAATCCTTAGTGGGGAGGGGCTGTACTAGGGACTATTGAGGAAGGTGGCATGAAAAGTCACCTAATTATAGTGACTACCGAGCCCAAAGTAAGGCTAAAGACCGTAAGGTCATTGGACTATTTTACTGTGGGAAGGAGTAGGACTGAATGTTACCTGACTGGAGAGTGCCATGTTAACATGACAGCAGAGACATGAGAAGAGACCAGCTACCGCAGAACTGGCTGTTGGCAGGGGCACCAGAGGAGGAGAGCTAGCAGTGCCACACCCAGCTATCAGGGAGTGTGCTGACTGGCGAGTCACTCATTGGCAACTCATTTTGCATATGTTTCATCCATCCTTTGTTCTGAGAGTTCTTTTAGTGAATGGTGATTGTTGCTGTTCTGCACCTTAAACCTGCAGTTCAGGAAAGAAAAAACTACTTAATTAATGCTACCCTTAATGCAAATAAATCTTTAATATGAAATTAATAAATATAAAGTCACTATTCAATTCACTATATCATAGTCAGAATAACTGTGAATTAAATGTCATGTGAGTTACTGATTGTTAGTGTGAATCTCTGTGTAAAAGTTAAAAAATAGAGGTACTGAAATGAAGAGCAACAAAAATAAATTGAGCGGATGTTTTTAGTTAGGGTTTGGGCATACATTCAGTTAGAGCATTTGCCAGTGCTGCTGTTCTTTACATAAGTTTTTTCAGATAATCTTAGTTCAGTTACACACCGTGAGCCACATTTTTGACAAATCTCCCTATATTTCTGCCATAGTAGCAAATACAATTGTCTACATGTTCAAAGTCTTCCTTTGATGGGAAGATCATGAAACTCATGTAGAATATGAAAGCTCAGCCTAATGGAGCCTTGATTTTTTATTAAAAATATTTAGCCACATCTTCAATCTGTAGTATTCTGTGCATTGATGGGCTTAATGGACAATGCTACATATCCTGCCCACTCTTATGTTCAGATCAAGGAATAAAAACTCATTCATGAGGTTAACCCACTGCTATAAATGTATTTAAATCAACTAGACCCTGCAAAATAGTTTGTCTTCAGGGCTACATCTAGACTGCAAGTGTCTTTCAAAAGAGGCTTTTTCGAAAGTATCTTTCAAAAAAGCCTCTTTCGAAAAAAAGTGTCTAGACTACAACCAGTATTTTCAAAAAACAAGCTGCTTTTTCAAAAGAGCACCCAGGCAGTCTGGATGCTCTCTTTTGAAAAAGCACAGTTTGCATTACCGTATTTTCCAGCGTATAAGGCAACTGGGCGTATAAGACGACCCCCTAATTTTCTAGTTAAAAGATAGGTTTTCGTCTTATACTTGCCGTATAAGACTACCCCCCTTAAGAGGCCAACCAGCAGCGCCCCAGCACCCCTCCGCCTCCCCGTCTTTGCTCCCGGTGTCCCTGGTCTGCTGAAGACGGTCCCCAGAAGACCAGAGACACCGGGAGCAAAGCCGCAGCAGCGGCGGGGTCCCGCGCCTCTGAGGCTTTGCCAGAGCAAAGCCTCAGAAGCGCGGCACCCCGCCACCGCTTCGGCTTTGCTCCCAGTGCCTCTGGTCTGCTGGGGACCGTCTCCAGCAGACCGGGGACACCGGGAGCAAAGCCTCTGAGGATGCCGGCAGCGGGACAGCTGCGGCACGTCTGGGCTGCCCTGCTGCCGGCTTCCCCCGAGGCTTTGCAAAGCCGCGGAGGGGCTCGGGCAGAGGGGCAGCCCAGGCGCGCCTGGGGTGCCCCGCTGCCGGAGCCCCTCCGCGGCTTTGCTCCGCGGCTTTGCTCCGCGTCTTCCTGGTCTGCAGACCAGGGAGACGAGGAGCAGCTTTTCTCGCCCCGGAGTACACGGGCGGCGGGACCGCGAGGTCCCGCAGTCTGTGTCCTCCAGGGCGAGAAAAGCCCCATTCGTACCTGCAAGTCGGGGACTGCCTGTATACCCGGCGTATAAGACGACCCCCGATTTTGGGGGGATGTTTTTTAGCATAAAAAGTCATCTTATATGCCAGAAAATATTGTATATAGCTCCTTTTTTCGAAAGAGCACTTTCGGAAAAAGACATTCTTCCTCGTAAAACAAGGTTTTCTGTGATCGAAAAAACTGCCACGTTCTTTTGATTTACTTTCAAAAGAACACATCAGCAGTCTAGACGCAGGGGAAGTTTTTAAAAAAAGGCCACTTTTTTCGAAAAAATCCTGTAGTCTAGACACACCCCAGGAGGCTTGACTTGACTTTTTAGTACCTCTTGTTAAAGAATCCAAACAGTAGAATGCATAAAGAGGAAAGATTATACTTGTAGCAGCTAATCTTTTAATTCGATTTTAAGATATTTATCATATTTTTGTACAGGGCTTAATTCAGTGCTACTGGACTTCTCAGTATTGTTCCAAATGAAATAATAATGAATTGTGCCATTATAATACCATGTTATGATAATTGTTTAGCACCCAAAAAACAGCATTGTTTTGTGTCATCTTGTTGCCATGGAAATCTAAAATACTCTTGCATAAAGTTGTCTATGTAAGATAAACATCCATATGACACACACTAGTAAGATCAAAGCTGAGACCTAGGAGTAGATGCTGTTACCATCCTTCAACTCCTAGTTACAGGGAATAGAGATGTACATGTAGAGTTGGTTCTTGCACTATCCTCCCTGCAGTCCCCCAGTTTAAGGAACATTGTGGGGGAAGGAAAGAGGGTTGAGGAGAAACTCTGGCAATTCTTGGTTAGCAAATTATTCTTTGGAAACCATTGCTAGTTAGTGTAAAGGGTCCTATGTCTGTGGATGGGGCACCACTGACTCCCTAGAGTGCCCACAAGTCTGTGCGGCACGCCTCGGCTAAATGACAGTTTGTGAGGCCCAGCCTGGGGTCAGGGCAGGCAGACACACACAGGGTTAATATAAATAGTCACCAGTTCACAATTTAAGGCGCAGCCCTGAGTCAGGGCGACGAGTGTCTATCACCAGTTGTTCAGAGATTAAAGCTCTGGCTGGGTCCCAGCTGGGCAGGGGGGTTGGGTCTCCTCACTCTGGGAGAGCACAGGGGTTTTGTCCCACAGGAGGGAACCTGTCACCCAAAAGGAGGGGTGGCGGGGGGGGGGGAGACAAGTGCCCTCCCTACTCCACCGCATCCCAGCCCAGGGCCTTGACAGTGACGGCCTTGCAGCCATTAGGTCGGCAGGGATCCAGACCGTTACACACCAATGAGGTCAATGGTCAGCGGGGGTCCAGGCCACAACGCACTGCCCCCCCAACCTTCATGTCCTCAGCTGCCCTGAGGTCGGCTATCCCTGGGCCACTTTTCAACCCCTCCTGCAGGCCTAACTGATTCTGGTGATGATCCTGCAGATCCTCGGGCGACAGCGGTGCTAGCAGGGTGTCCATGGGCTCTGGTTCAGGCCGGATTCCAGGTGGGCTGGCTCAAGCATTGCTGCCTGGCGAGGGTCCTGGCAGTGTCAACGTAGGTTCAGGTGGCAGCCGGTGTCTCTGCAGTCCAGTCCAGTCCAGGCCAGGGCTCCAGGGTCAGCAGGGGTCCAGGCAGCCCAACCCAGTCCTCGGGCCGGGGGCAGCATGGCCGAGGCCTTTGCTGAAGGAGCCAGGGCCAGACATCTACCTGGTTCAGCTCCCTGACTCTGACTGAGCCCGTGGCTCTTATAGTCACACACCCACCCTCTGACTTCCTGTGGGTGGGGCTAGATGTGGTTGGACCTGCCCACGAAGGGGTCATAGAGGGTGCTTCCTCTTCTGGGTTAGCAGGTGGCCATTTTGCTGCCCCAGGCTTATTACAGTTAGGATCAGGGCTGGGCAATGAATTGGAGCAACACATTTAGCTGCCATATTGAACTTTCCAAATTTGTCTTTTGTGGCCAGCAGAATTTGAAAGTTGCAGAGAAGATGGCCCCTAATATTTTGTACTAGCTCCTTGGGCATGAAAGAGATTAAATTTAAATTCTATAGGGCTTGTTAATGACTTTTGAGCGTGTGCTGCAAAATATGGAAGACCCAATTCACCATCCCAGAGATGGATGATTTGGGCTTTAGAGAATTTACTTTCAGGAAAAGACAGTGACTGGCTCCTAACACTTGGGAAGTTTCACTGTCTTACTTGTATGTTACAAGTAATGACTAATAGCATATATTTGTTAAACTCCAGTTTAACACTTAGAATAGCATGTTTATTGGGCTGGTTTTAATTTCTATTAGTTGGATAGGTAGGATAAAAATGACACTTTCCTAAGTGAAGCTGTCATATGACTTTTCACTGTGTAACACGGAGGTAGTGGTCTCAGAGCTTCTGGACTACAACTTGATGACAGATGGATACATAAAACATTCAAGTGAACTCTGTCTAGTATTGTTGGCACTAAAAAAATTTTTACAACTGGAGCTTAGGGTAACTGAGATGGGAGTTATAAAGGATGTAATTGTAAGCAAAATTAATTTGAACCAATTGTCTGCTGATTCTAGTGCCAACTTTTATGCCACTCAATTAATTTTTACTTGAATACTTTTTCTATATTAATTACCATATCTTACATAACACTTTATCAATACTATATTTTACTACTTCTAACTTTTTGTCCTTTGAAACACTCTATAAACACATTGATCCCTTCATTATTAAAATCTAATTGTGATAAAAGACTATGTTCACCATGCAGAATGGAAATTCATCTCCCAAGCAAACAACAGGAAAACAATGTTCAATTTCACGTTAGATATGTATAGCATATAAAGTTACATGCTGAATATAGTCTGGAGAGATAAGCACCTCACCATTTCATGCTCCTGGACAACTGGAAAAACAACTTATGAATTTCAAGGTGATGGATTGCCTTATGAAATGTTGGGTGGGTTTTGAAATTTTACTTTGTCAAACATCATGAAATGTTTGTAAAAGCTACAAAGGAGATATCAATGAGCTAACTAATGGTAGATATGCAGCCAATATTTCATCTAAATCCACTCTTCTGAGGTGGATAAAGTCTTCAGTTTTTTCATGCCTACTTGTTATCTTATAAGGTTCTTGCTAGAGCACACTCTGCCACAGGCATGGCCACCTTGGGGGGTGAGCAGCACAGAACATATTACAGGGGAATAGACTGTGCAGCTACCTGGTTGTCAGTGTGTTCTTTTAGTATACACTCACACTGACCTGCCCAACTGTGCTGATGTAGCTTTCAGAGGAAGCAAGACAGGTGACAAGCTCAGACTGCCTATTATGAAAACATGTTCATTTTGCTGTTACAGGCAGTCCCGGGTTACGTACAAGATAGGGACTGTAGGTTTGTTCTTAAGTTGAATTTGTATGTAAGTCGGAACTGGCGTCCAGATTCAGCTACTGCTGAAACTGACCAGTGGCTGACTACAGGAAGCCCGAGGCAGAGTTGCTCTGCCCTGGGCTTCCTGGAATCAGCCGCTGATCAGTTTCAACAGCGGCTGAATTTGGACACCTGGGACAGAGCAGCTGGGGTGCTGCTGGGTAGGTCCCCGCAGCGCCACATCTCAGCGCTGCGGGGACCAACCCGGCAGCACCCCAGCTGCTCTACCCCAGGTGTCCCCAAGTCAGCCGCTGTTGAAACTGATCAGCGGCTGATTCCAGGAAGCCGGGGCAGAGCAACTCTGCCTCGGGCTTCCTGTAGTCAGCCGCTGGTCAGTTTCAGCAGCGGCTGACTTGGGGACGCCTGGGGCAGAGCAGCTGGGGTGCTGCCGGGTTGGTCCAGTAGCGCCAAGGAGCAGCGCTGCGGGACCAACCCGGCAGCGCCCCAGCTGCTCTACCCCAGGCGTCATCGGCGAGAAAAGCCTGGTCTGCTGGGGGGGGAGCACACTAGCTGCGCCCCCCCCCCCAGCAGACCAGGGAGACGTGGAGCAAAGCCGCGGAGCACGCGGGCAGCGGGACAGCCCAGACATGCCATGGCTGTCCCGGCAGCGGGACGGCCACGGCGCGTCTGGGCTGTCCCGCTGCCCGCATGCTCCGTGGCTTTGCTCCGCATCTCCCTGGTCTGCTGGGGGGGGGGGCTCCCCCCCAGCAGACCAGGGAGACGCGGAGCAGCTTTTCTCGCCCCGGAGGACGCGAGAAAAGCCCCGTTCGTAACTGCGAATCCGACATAAGTCGGATCCGTGTAACTCGGGCACTGCCTGTACTATCTCCTTGTCAAGAATTAGAGAAGATTAATGTTATTAAGTAAGTTACTTGGGTATCCAAGGGCAAATTGATTGTAATCTCACAATGTCATTAAAATCACATTTGGGAACACTGGCTCACTATTGATTCAGATGCTTCAGAGGGATAGCTGAGTTAGTCTGTAACTGGAAATTTAAAAAACAACGAATAGTCTAGTAAAGAATAGTCTTTAAAGACTAACAAAACATGAAGATGGGATCATGAGCTTTCCTGGGCACAACCCACTTCTTCAGATGACCACTCATCTGAAGAAGTGGATTGTGCCCAGGAAAGCTCATAATCCCATCTACATGTTTTATTGATTCGGAGTCCAATTTCTGTTCTAGCTTTGTTTTTCATAGGGTCTCATGTGTAAGTATTGACTTGATATAACTTTGTTCAATTTATGGTAAACCACAAGTTCAGCAACCAAGTTGTTATGGCTGCTGACATAGGCATTTGCTCTAGTTTCCCTCATGCTACACCAAGTCATCAACAAGGATACAAACTCTTGCTCTGACACTCTTGTGTTCTTTATTAAAGGAGAAAATCCTCAAACCTAGAGATCTCTATGTTAACAGAGAAAACCAAAACTTTTAAAACATAAGTTTATTTTCACTTTATGTGCGTGGAAGCCTTGTTTGTGCTGTTTATGTGGTATTGTCTAAGATACTTATTTGCTTTCTGACCTGAAGCAGAGTGTCATTCGCAGCTGTTTTTCATAGAAACTAACACTGCATAATTAACAGCTTCACATCTTTTTAATGATTAAGGTGCTAACTTATTGGGCATTGTGTGCATCAGCTTTGTCATGTGTTTATTGGCACTGGCTAATCTCAATGTAATGTTTTATTTTACCCCCAGGAAAGTCTGAACATAAACTAATCTACTCTTAGCAACCAAGAAGGTCAGAGGATTTTTTTTTCTTCCAAACTGTTATTCTTCTAATGAGCTTTGGTAAAATTCAGGAGAGAAGAAAATATCTTGGGTTCAAAATACTTAACTATTGTTTGCTAAACAAAATTGTACATTGTATCATGAAGAAGGAAATGGGTCCCCATAAAGGAGGCTACATAAATAGATTGAGACCAAAATATGCATGTCAGATGGTAGGGGCCTAAGGCTGTCTAGCAACCTGTATGTTTCTGTGGAAGAATTAACATCTGTTTCAAGTACCTTTAGTGAGACTGAAGAATGTCAATTAAATCCCAGAGGTCCTCAACAGGAGCCATTTAGGAAATAGCTGCATCACTGTCACCTGAAAAAGCAACTTAGCACCACTAAAAGTTCATCATAATGCAGAAGAATCACAATTCAGCTTGATAATTTTTTTGCAGGGGACTCTATTAGTCGGATTTGTTTCCTATTATTTGCAGACCTTATTCATGTCAGATTTCTACTGAAGTCCTGAATAAGGATGAAAGTACTAATAACTAAGTGAACATCATGTTATTGTTGTGTCAAACTTGGAACAAAAAATACTTCTGCTACGTCTACACTGCAGGCTTCTTGTGCAAGAACAGCTGTTCTTGTGCTAAAACTTGCAGAGCGTCTACACTGCACGCATATTCTTGTGCAAGTAAATTTACAGTTAAGCATCGGAAAACAGGGTTTCTTGGGCAAGAGTTATTCCTCTCCCCACGAGGAATAAGCCCTCTTGTGCAAGAGCTCTTCCACAAGAAGGCAGTGTGGACAGGCAACAGGGGTTTCTTACGCAAGAAAGCCCTTTGGCTAAAATGGCTATCAGAGATTTCTTGCTCAAGAAAGCATCCACACTGACATGGACGCTCTTGCGCAAAAGCACATCTCTTCCACAAAGGCACATGGCAATGTGGATGCACTCTTGTGGAAGACCTTTTGCACAAGAACTCTTGTGTAAACCAGTTCTTGAGCAAGAAGCCTGCAGTGTAGACGTAGCCCTGGTGTTCCAAAGACATCATGCTATTTATTATGCCAATGCATCCCAGAAGGGAACTCACTTAACTGCCCACCAGTCTCTAGATCTTGATATTTGGGGCTATATTCTACCCATATTTTTGATACTCACAGGAGGTTTCAGTTTCCTATTTTCCTCAGAGTTTCCTGAGCCACTTTTAGTTTACTTAGAATTTTTATCAGGACACTATACTATGTTCCAGTGCCAGAAGGGATCATCTGGTCTGACTTCCAGTATAACACAGGTCATAAAACCTCCCCAAAATAATTCCTAGAGTATTTCTTTTAGGAGAAAAAAGCTAATGTTGATTTTAAACTTGTCATTGATAGAGAATGAACTCAACACTAGGGAAATTGTTTCACTGGTTAATTACTCTGGCTGTTTAAAAATGTGTGCCTTATCTCCTTAGCCTGTAAACTAAGGAGCAACCTTCCAAAATTACAACATAGTCACTTGGCTTCTGAGAGGGGAAGGTTAAAAATCTCTTTTAAATAGTAATATGCAGTTCCTTTGGGGCCTTATTTTCACTGCCTTGCACCCTATGAGATCACTTACAACTGTGTACACTATTGTCAAATAAAAATTCTCCACTCTCTGGCTCCCATGTGTTATTGGTGTAAGTGACAATAGAAAGAGCAAGGTAATGGTGAATCACTGCTTTTTTGTTTCCTGGCTTTCTCATGCTGAAGGAAGGGATGACTCCATACAGTAAAGAATTCAGTACAAAATGAATAATGCTCAGTGCCTAGAAGTATCAAACAGATCTAACTATTAAACTGCAAGTGACAGTAGCAATCATCAACTACCAATTGCACCTTGCAAGACTATACATCACTTTCAGAAAGAGAGTGAATGAGCACACAAGAACCCACAAAATAGTATCCTGTTATAACCTAAATAAAACTAAACATGAAATTTAACAATTGCTTTCGCTCAATGCCTTGTTTCCCCTCTGTGCTTAGAATTGTGTAAATTTCTGTTTTCCCCTCACAGACTTTCACAATAAATACAGATCATTCACAAAAATATTCAAATTTGGCATCGGGAAAAATGGTGAGAACTAGAAATAAAGGCATCAATACCTAACAACTGGTAAATGTAAGCTTTGGTAAAACTGATATCAGTCATGGTAGTTCTTGAATATTATGGTGCTCCAATAAGTAAGATATGAAATTTTAGGGTTTCATTGTCCTCTTCACCACCACTACTCTGCCTCATCTTCGGGTTCTGTGAGTATTTATTTTCTTTAATTTTCATACTCAAGTCAAATCCTATGCTTATTACTATATATTGGATACATTCCGTTCTGTCACTATTGCAACATGATCACTTTGAACTCATCAGAACTATGTGAACTCTTCATGTAACAGAATTTGAAAAGAAGAGTTCCTTCTATAAGGTTCTGAAATGGTTCACTCTTACACTGGTATAATTGTAATAGAGGTGCAGCCACTACCATCGTCTATACTCTTGTACTAAATTATGTAGCATGGAGTGTACAACTAGTAAAACCGGGGCAAGTTAGAACAACCTAGTTTGGTAGGTCAACAGAGGTCTAGGATTTAGGAATGCAAACTGAGTATAGGCTGCTAATTCACAAACTCAAGAGCTTCCAACTACCATATGCATTGGTCACTCAACATACTTAAATATCTCTTTCCTACAGTTCTGCCTGCCTGCTGCATCACTCACTGCTAATGAAACAAACTTCATTAATAATACTGGTGTTGGGAATCATATCCATGTATCCTACAACTATATCCCCTAAGTTCAATAGGCCTCCTGCAGTGACAGAGTTCTGTCTATGTGGATTTTTTTTGCACAAGCAAGGTTCTAAGTTGCATTTTTTCTAGCCACTATCAGAGATTCTTCTTTTCCACCACTCTTTTCCTCTACCTGTCTTAGTTGTGGTAAATCAGGTTTGCTATGCCTGTGCTGTTATACAGTGTTTTTCAACCTGTGGTCTGCGGATCCTGGGGGGGGAGGGGGGAGGTCTGCAAAGTATGTCTAAGATTTCCCAAGGGATCTGCACCTCCATGTAAAATTTTTAGGGGTCCACAAATGAAAAAAAAAAACCAGTTGAAAAGCACTATTGTAGTACAATTTGTTCTTGTAGTAATGACTGAAAATGAAAACTGAGCAGAGCTTGATAAAAATAAGAATAAATATTTGTCTCTAGCAAGCCTCTCTAGACTTTTGAGATTTCTGCAACTCATATTGTTACAGGTTGAATTACTCAGAGATCTTTATATTACCAACTCATGTACAGAAGCATCTTTATGATGACCTCTGTGCATGGTATGCAGTATGTTCATTCCATCATTTCAGGTCTGGAATTGTCATAGTGGTTAGAAAATATATATCTGCATTAAGAAGGACATATGAAACATTATTTTTATTCTTTGATACCTGTGAGGGACCCTATGAAACAAAACTGATTTACTATATTGGATCAAAGTAATACTAAAACACATTTTACACACTACAGTCAAACAAGGTAAATTTTTACATAATCACTGATTCCAAATCTTAGAAATCTTAACCAAATATAGGTTAAAATGGTCAATCTGTTTAATAAAATGCAAGTAGATTAATAGATTTATTTGCATTCATTTTCTGATATATCCAAATGAAATAATACAATTTCAGAAACCAAGAGATTCCCAAATATAATATAACTGAACATATCAGAAAACCTTACACTGGAATTTACATGTTATCCAGAATTGGCTTATGTCCCCCAGTGGGTCTCATTTGCATTGAAAAGGTCTCCTTTATTTGTCCAAAACTCTATTTATCTGAATAAATTCTGTTTGCTCCGTTGCTTTGGGATATAGTAGATAAGGTTAGTGAAATGTTTTAAAATAACTGTGAGAAGTTTGGGATGTACTAGAGAACCTTAGGAAGCAATATGTTACAATTAAAAGGTTTGTTTGTTTTTGTTTGTTTGTTTGTTTGTTTTCGTAGAGAAGAACAGCTACAGTGGATCACTTACAAAATGTATCATAAAAAGATTTAATATGCTTATTCAACCTGCCAAACATAACTAACAGCTTGACAATTATTGCACGTTTAACTCATATGCAGCCTTGATAACTGGATGGTTTGGTTTGGTTTTGTTTCTTCGGTGTTGGAGGCTACGGGGGGGAGGTTGATTTCCCTATGCTGCTCTATGTAATTTTACACATTATTTGTCTTCAATTTAATTCTGTTGATTTCCCACTTCAGCCCTGAGTAAGATTTTGCCATCTTGCTCAGATGCAGCAGTAAATATTTCCTCAACACTAAACCTTCCTTAGATTAAAATAATGCTGTTACTTTGCCTTTTCCCCTCTTTTTCTTTTTCTTTTTCCTTTTCTTTTTCTTTTTCTTTTCAATCTTTGCCCTTGGAGATACTGGAAATATTACTAAGCCATGCTCTTGATGTTTTCAGCCTAATTTTGCAGATTCAAGAGGTTTAGCTTCATTCACATTAAACCGTGGGTGCATATCTAAACCTAAGCTTTTGAAGCTCATCTGTTTGTAGACAAGAGGGAAGATGAGATCAATTAAGCATTAAGTATGAGACTATGGTATGTGAGGAGTTATTGTTTCCTTTCCATTGTAGATTTAAATGAAAATGCATGAATAGAAATGTTATAGTGATGTCTCAGATACGCACTCACCTTTTAGGGAACACTTTGGCTACGTCTACACTGGCCCCTTTTCCGAAAGGGGCATGGTAATTTCAGAGATCGTAATAGGGAAATCCGCGGGGGAGTTAAATATCCCCCGCGGCATTTAAATAAAAATGTCCGCCGCTTTTTTCCGGCTTTTAGAAAAGCCGGAAAAGAGCGTCTACACTGGCCCCGATCCTCCGGAAAAAGCGCCCTTTTCCGGAGGATCTTATTCCTACTTTGAATAAGATCCTCCGGAAAAGGGCGCTTTTTCCGGAGGATCGGGGCCAGTGTAGACGCTCTTTTCCGGCTTTTCTAAAAGCCGGAAAAAAGCGGCGGACATTTTTATTTAAATGCCGCGGGGGATATTTAAATCCCCCGCGGATTTCCCTATTACGATTTCAAAAATTACCATGCCCCTTCCGGAAAAGGGGCCAATGTAGACGTAGCCTCAGTATTAAATGTGCCAGTGAGTGACTAATAGAATAACTTTATATGGCACAAAGAACTCCGTGCACTTTGTGTATTGTAAATTCTCTGACACAGATCTTCCCTCCCATAGATAAATTCAGATTATTCATCTGTAGAAAATACATCCCAATTACTTGTTTTTCATTGCACATTAATTATGCTACTGTCTTCATCCAACTTTCTACCTTAGCACAGTTTTGGAGAAGGTGACCTATCACCTTTGTGATCAGCTCCTACCATACACAGATCTTTACTGTTTTCGGTTTGGCTTTCAACTCTGTCACGGTAGTGCACTCATCTAAGAAAATGATTCAGCATGTATAATTTATTTGTAAAAAAACATACTTTTTTCTTTCTTATTTGTGGAATGTCCTTGAACAAAGTATGAAGTTTTTCACCATATTTGTTTATCATTTGCATGCATTCAATGAGTGCTTTATCTGAACATGAGTACTTCTTTTTTGGATGCACTTTTTAACTAAAATAAATGTTATCTAGATTTCTGGGTGCCCTTGACATATATTTGGAAACAAAATAAGGTTATATAACCAGTCAAAGAAGAAGCATTTCTCTTCCCTTAATAATAATCAATCAGCAGAAACATATACATTAAAACTGCTAGCCACACCATACTTCTTTTAACTGCCTCAGGACTTCTCCAATGCCTATTCAAAAAGGTTGCTTTTCAGCACCCCAAGAAAGACAACTGGTCTGACTTATTTTTGGTCCTAGCATGAAGGAAAAAGCACCATCACCTATAAAATTGTACCAGCTATGCCCCTCTTTTATTTATAACTAGAAGATTTCTCAGGTCCTCAATAAAATTAATTTTGGTGGGGGGTTTTCTTGGAAAATAAAATGAAAATGTACTATATTCATTTAAATAATTAATCTGGGGTGAGAGTGGGAATGAGAGGTTCAGTTTGCAGGCTGCCCCAGGGAGAGAGGACTCCCCCAGACCTCTCTCACCACAGCAGCTTGGGGCCCGGTGAGAAGTGCCTCTCCACTGCTGCTACAGCTCCAGTGGACTATGCTACTAAGGCAGAGGTTCATATTCCCCATCTGGGATGGATCCAAGTTCATTTGCCCTCTGTGCAGCCAGCCAGAGGAAGGAATGCAGCACAGGCTATGTCTAGACTGCAGGCTTCTTTCGAAAGATGCTCTTTCAAAAGCATCTTTCGAAAGAGCATCTTTCGAAAGATCGCGTCTAGACAGCAGGCGGATCTTTCGATAGAGGAAATCCGCTTTTTCGAAAGAGAGCACCCAGCGAGTCTGGATGCTCTCTTTCGAAGACGGCCTCTTTACATTGAAGAACGCCTTCCTTCGAAAGAGGAACTTTCGAAGGAAGGTGTTCTTCCTCGTGAAACGAGGTTTACCGCCATCGAAAGAAAAGCCGCGTTCTTTCGAAATAATTTCGAAAGAACGTGGCTTGAGTCTGGATGCAGGGGAAGTTCTTTCGAAAAAAGGGTACTTTTTTCGAAAGAACCCCTGAGTGTGGACACGGCCACAGTGTGCACTTTTCTCTTTCTCACTAATGAAGGGGAACAGCCATCAATGTTCCTATATGAATTGTGGGGGGGGGGGATTCATGCCCCCCTCCCTGGCTTCTGTTAAGGGTGCCTGGCAGGTAGGACGCTTAGGGGCTGGCACAGTCCTGGATGTGGGGGCACTCTCAGCCAGCCCTTTACCTCTCTAGTGATCTCTTTTTGGTATGGTTCTGTGAAAAGCAATCCCATTCCAGGTGCATCCTGTTTTCCTAGCACAACCGAATCCTTTCCTTGCTTTAAGTTGTGATAAGAGAAAGCTGTACACTGAATTTAATTGTCCTAGGTCTTACTGTTTAGGAAGAGTTCTTGAATAGATACACACAAACTCTTTCAAATATATAGTAGTTATCCAAACGTGCCAAAAGGGAATTGATATTGACTGTTCTGTTGCTCTCAATTGTGGCACAATGTCATGAGCAAAGAACTGGCATCTTATGTAGGAAGATGCCTGGCTATTT
The DNA here is from genome assembly GCF_052426305.1 of Pelodiscus sinensis. Classification (NCBI taxonomy): domain Eukaryota; kingdom Metazoa; phylum Chordata; order Testudines; family Trionychidae; genus Pelodiscus; species Pelodiscus sinensis. The sequence continues at coordinate 95,818,734 of NC_143053.1, forward strand.
AGTTCAGAACTAATAACATTAACTCCGCCTAGAAACTGATAAATGGCCAATAAAGAACCAAGAGCATTGTCATGTGATTGTGATTGTAAAATGCTCGCTTGCTCAAGCAGGTGACCATCTTCTGCACTAAGTTCAGCTTCTGAAAGGATGTAGGGTGTGTCATCACCTAAATCGCATAGTAGGGCTCCTGTATGCTGAATAACATTTTATACATGAGAGAGGGGCTTCAGTAAATAACTAAGACTTGGATTTTTCTCGCACAGAAGGTGGGTGAACTTCAGGGATTAAATAGCAGCAGACAGTAGAATAAAATAGGAGGCTTGTGCATAAACTTTGGAATGAAGTCCCAAAATCTTTCGTGCCGTTCAGGCATTGCCTGAGGCATCATTAAGACAACACTTTTTCCTCCTTTACCCTGCCTCTTCCAATATCTCTCTTTACATAAAGAGATGAATTTGGTGAGATTTGGCAACATATGCTGCTCTTCTAAAAGTTCCTTTGGCCTAGGACTGGGGGGAATACTTAACACCTGGAAGTGTGAAGCTGCTGCACCAGAGGTTAACTCCTAGAAGCCTCCTCCCCACCCATGGGAATATTAGAATAATGAATGGTTTCTCCTCAATGTTTACAAGAGAAAAATGAGTTTACAAGCTAATGCTGAAAAGATGGCCTGATTATTTTTTGCAATTTTCATTCTTTAATGTGATCACTCTTCTTCTTCAGCAGCTCTTCACTTCCCAAGTGCCCATAAACTTCACACTAACTTCCACCTTTATTGTGTCTTCCTCTGCTTGACCCCTTGTGCATGTATACTTAACACAATGTACTTCCGTGATGAGATCTCAGGTAATGCAATGCTTTGTTCTGGGGTGGGTTTTTTTGGTTTTTTTGGTTTTTTTTGTTTTTTGAAAGCTAGAATGGAAATTTGCTGTTCTACTTGGGTAGGATGAAAGATTTTCTACTTCCCCTAGTAAGAAAGTCGCTTGGCTGCACCAATCTGGACTTTGTAGAGCAGCACAGAAGCTATGAATTTTGTGGCTTGCATCTCATAAAGGTGCTAATAAGGATCAGCCTCTCCCTTCTTGAGGGACTAGCTATGTGAAAGCTCCTCATGGCCTCCTTTCTCTGAACATCCAGACAGAGGCTAGCCAAAATCTGTAACTTAAGATATAATTGAGGAACCATGGGTGGCTGGTGAAGGTAGGGCTGGGGGAGACAAGCCCCCAGCCCCACCTCCAGTTCTGCCTCTTCTGCTGAGGCCCTATCCTTTCCCTACTACCCCATAGGGAGGCAGGGCAGCGCTCTATGTGTCCCCAGCAACTATGGGAACAGGTGGGCACATGCTTGCCCCTGCCTTCCCAGTCCCAGAGCACTGGGGAGGGAGGAGGATGTATGGCATGGCCCCAGCTTCCCCAACTCTGGAGCACTGCGGGTGGGGGAGCGGGAGGAAGGCACGCCACATGGCCCTAGCCCCAGAGCACCAGAAGGATGGACAATTTGTGTATCTTTTTCCAACTTTTCTTTGTAGTCTAGAAATAGCCCAAGTGTCCCAGACTCTGTCAACCTTCAGGATGGGCAGGAATGGTAGCTCCCATATTGGCTAATAGCAATTGATGGACTTACCCTCCATGAATCTATCTAATTCTTTTTTTACATCTTTAAAACATCCTCTGACAAAGAGTTCCACAGGTTGACTGTGTGATGTGTAAAGAAATTTGTCCTTTTATTTGTTTTAAATCTGCTACTTATTGAATTCATTTTGGCTGTGTCTACACTGGCCACTTATTCCGGAAAATCAGCTGCTTTTCCGGAATAACTTGCCAGCTGTCTACACTAGACCCTTGAATTTCCGGAAAAGCAATGCTGCTCCCGTTCGGGCAAAAGTCCTTTTCCGGAAAGGGGCCAGTGTAGACAGCACAGATTTCTTTTCCGCAAAGAAGCCCCGATCGCAAAAAGCTGCCAATGTAGACGCGCTTTTCCGGAAATACTTTTAACAGAAAAACTTTTCCGTTTTAAGCATTTCTGGAAAAGGGTGCCAGTGTAGACATAGCCTTTGTGATGTCCAATTCCTACGTTTATGATCCTTGATGTAAGCAGGGGCAATTCAATTGAAATCAATGCTTACTACAGAGCTGAATTTGGCAAATAGACTGATTTCTCTTTTTAAAAACCTCTCCTTGGCACTTTTTTTTCTTTAAAATGCTCTTATTCCAGGTTTTTTTGGTTTTTGGTTTTTTGATGCTATGGTTAGAAAATCAAATTTTTGTATTGTGGTGAAGTGCACACATGAAAGATTGATTTAATATTTTCTTTTCATTTCTCTTTCTTTTCCTATTGAAAATTTCATTTGCAGAGTTATAAACATCAGGGTTACATTTTGTATGTGTGTTAGAGCTTTGCTGAATTGTACAATAGGATTTTGAATACCAATATTGCAAGTTGGAGATCTTTGTCAAGACAAACTCATTTTCAGCATTAAAGTTCTTTTAAGAAGGCAGTAGAATGTTTGTATTATGTCCACAGTCACTTTTTCTCACCTCAGCAAACGAATCTCATTGTTACCATCAGGAGTGGAATAAATATGAGAACTCAATAAAAGATTCCGCGTATAGCTTGTCACCTTATATACCCAGTCATTCAAACCCTGACAGCATTTGTCACAATGCTGATAATGTTGATTATGCTTTTGTGATATTTAGATCCATTAACATTTGTATTAACTTTAATATTTTAAATCTAAATGACAAAAAACTGTCTAATATCTAGATTGTGCCTCAGACAAAATTAATAATAAAATCTATACGAAAACAGATCTCAATGAACAAGCTAATTTCTGCTGATTCTTCTGCTGAATGCATTGGATGTTGAATTTTGGATATGTAAAATTTTCTCTAAGTTCTTTAGTGGCATCTGTGTTCTTGGAATATTCCTGAGGCAAATGTAATCGTGCCTGTGGGCTTATTTTAAGGTTAGGCTGTTGACAAACTATCTGGTCTTTCCAGATGTCATTTTCCTTAGATTTAGCTTTGAGTTTGAATATTTTGCACATACTGCTTTGTTGCAAAAATAGATCTTTTGGGGTTCTCAGTCAGTTCTGTGCAGTGAAAGAGGGAATAATTTTTCCATGGCTTTATAACATTTTTCAGATTTGTATATTTGCAGGATATAGCGGTGCCACCTATTAAGAATTTGTGAATTATTCATGCATCTACAGTGGTCATCTCTGAGACTAAATTCTAAAAAAATATATAACATAATGCTATCTTTTCCTTTTGTATTCACTATATTTTCCATATAACCCTCTTACACCATTTTGAAAATTGAAGGCTTCAGCAGACTTATTTTTCAATATGTAATTGTTTCTCTTCCCAAGTAAAAATAATCTATAGTACAGCTGATCCTCTACACAGGTAGACCCAGTTTTGTCTGTGATGCAGCAACTAATCCACAGCTGATTTGAATCTGTACTCTATTACAATTAGCAATCCCAGCTCTGGAGAGATCTGGAGAACTACATAGACAGATGAGAATGACACAGGGCATAAGACCCGGGAGAGAGGAGGTAAGGAATTCTCTGTCTCTGGAAAGGACCAGCTGAAGGCAGATTGGAGTGGGTCTTAGGGATGATAATCCCTGTCTTGGGCCCTGGAAAGAATAAGACAAGTGACGCAGCCCAGTACATCAGCATTCCAAAGGATGGGCAACTAGCTAGGAGGACCTAGAGAGATGTCAGAGATAGAACCAAAGAATGTGATCCTGGGGTCCCTTACCACTCACAAGGAATGGGACATAAAATTCCCAATACCAGGACTATTGAGCCTAGGATAAGGCTGAGGATGGAGACCAGGAGATAAGTTGAGAAGTTATAACCCTGGAGTTTTGTAACTAATAGGTCAGTTAGTTATAATGAATGTATGTTATAGCAAAAGGTTTGGATTAAACTTAAATACAACATGTAGGTCTGAGATAGGCCAGGCAACTTTGTTAATTTAGCTCCAGCTCTGTTTGATGTTAGCGTATTGAAGTGAAGAGGCGGAACATTGTAATGCATAGTGATGTTAAAGCAAAATGCAGGACAATGTAGCACTTTAAAGACTAACAAGATGGTTTATTAGATGATGAGCTTTCGTGGGCCAGACCCACTTCCTCAGATCAAATAGTGGAAGAAAGTAGTCACAACCATATATACCAAAGGATACAATGTTAGTAAGCCTTGTAAAAGAGAGAAGGATGTTAGCATGTTGAAGGACCTTGTAACCTTGTTAAAGTCACTCAAAGTACCCTTTTCTGTCCCAGGCTGCAATTATGCTAAATGTATTGTTTGGGTGATGTGACGGCGCGTTGGGGGTTCCCCGTCTCCTGCACCCCGAAATGGCACAAACAGACTGCACCAGCCAGTGGAATTGAGGGTGGTTTATTGCTCCTCCAGCACAGCGCAGCACAGACGTAGTCTGGTCACAGGAACTGGGCTAGGATGCCTCAGGCCCCCTTGAGATGGGGGAGACTGGGCCCCTAAACTCCAGCCCCTTCCCCTAGGCTCTCCTCCATGCCCTCCGACAGCCAGCAACCAACTCCCTCACTTCCAGCCCTGCCCCCCAGCCAAGGCAGCATCCACCTTCCTTTGTTCCTCTCCATGGGGGGTGTCTGGCCACTGGTTTGCATAGTGACTCATCCTGTTTTGCTGGGTCGTGGTACCCACGGCAGCCAGTGGGGGTTCCCCCAGAGCCAGCAGCATAGAAACCAGCCAGGTACCCCCACTACGTCACAGGTGAATGAGAGAAAGAATGTTTGAGAAGAGATAAGTGTGAAGGTTATTGCATGCCCAAATGGTCAGAGGAAGAACAGGGAAGTCAGTCTGGCACCAAACGAGTCGTCAATTAAGCTAAACGCTTTGAAGAGGGAGATTGGACTGGGGCAGATTGACAGACCCTGAAGTTAGTGACAAGCACCCCTTGATAGGGAACCGATAACAACTTTCACTGGAAAGACAAGGAGGGTAATCAATATACGAATATCAAATGACTGTGAGAACAACTTCCTCCCAATAAAAAAATTGATTGTGATGCTGAGTGACTGATTAAGACTGGATAAGGCAGTCTTGCATGGAAGAAAAATCCTATAAAGGATGGGGTGTCTTGTATGGTTCTTTAGGTTCCTGTCCTGCCAAGTGGAGCATCAGTCTGGACTGACAAGGACCTGGCTCCTTCCTCTCATCCAACCTATCTGACCAATAGGTTGGGCCGAGCAACAGACTGGCAACTATTCCATCCACAGGGTGTGTGTGTGTGTGTGTAAATGCATATGCTACTTTGTTAAATTGTCAATAAAGGCGGTGTGTTGTCTTATCCCCCTGAAAAAGATCTTGTGTCCTTTTAAGCATAACAAAGTTGCATGACAGGGGTAAAAGGAGCTCTGATTAAGATGTTTAGATTTGTATTATACCAGAAGGGGACTAGACTAGTTGTGAGATACCTAGAGGGTTAAGTCCCAGGCAGGAACTGGCCATCATCTTGCCAAACAAGATGATCAATATGAAGGCAAAGACCCCTGCAGTTTCATTCTCCAACATGAGAGGGTGCTATGTCAGGGAGTGTAAATGCATACAAATACACAGTTTGTTAGTTTTATTTGCAAAATGATATAATGTACTGAATGTGAAATACTAGGTCTAGTGGAGGAACATCTAGCTTGCAACTCATTTTTCTATAATATATTTCAGGTTCTCTTTCTACCTTTGTTTAACACACCAGAGCTAAAGTAGATGGGATAGGGAAAGGAGACTTTCCAGTTCTGTGGTTCTCCACCCATGCTTAGACATCTACGAACATTTATGGTAGCTCCTATGCACAAGCTTCATGGGAATTCAGCTTTCTGGAAATGTGGGGTGTTAAGGATTGGAGACAAAGAGCAGCTGCTTTCAGACCCTATAAGAGTACTTCTGAGAGCATTAGTACAAGCTTATTCTTCTGTACATGTTATTATATAATGAAGAGATTCTCCTTGTTGCCAGGGAGGCTTGGAGACCAGCAGATCAGTATGCTGGTGCTAGGGAAGAACGTGAAGGCTTCCAAAGAATAAGGACAGTCATTTGCCATCAATGGACATTGTCTGTTTGGTTCAGAAGTAGAATGTTGCCTACAGTGAAACATGAAGCATATGACCAGAATTTTACAACAGAAAATAGAGCCCATTCTAGTTCCTTTATTTATTTTAAAACATTTTAAAAAACAAAATATATGCCAGTATGTAGGGATAACATATTAAAGTATTAAAAATGATTCCCTCAAGTGGAAGTGACTCCCCATAATTTGTTCCTCACAACTAAAAGTCTAAGTAGTATAAGGTTGTTAAGTAGAAGAAGCATATAAGTGTTTGTTTAGATTTAGTGTTATCAAGCTTGATAAGTGTTTAGATTTATTATTATTATTATTATTTGTTAAGATCATTAAATGTTTAGATTTATAATTATTGCCCCTCTAGAATATAATTTGTTAGGAATGTAATATTAGATCAGGTAACTTAAAACTGTTAAAAATATAATACTATGTAGCCAGAAACAGCTCCCCTCTCTGTGTCCCAGGGCACCCTCAAACTTATTGTTACACAATTGACGCCCATTCCCTTCAAAGCATTGTGAAGCAATTAACCCTAATCGCAAAGTGAAACACTGTAACTATAGCAGTAACTAACTCAGCAGTCAGAGAGAGAATGTTTTAAGAAATGCCACCCAGAAACTTTTGTGACTTTTTGTAACTACAACTCTTGTATATGTAAAGTTATTATTATACAAAATACTGTATGTGAAACATTAATTAGGGAATGTATGTAAGAGAGAGAGAGTGCTTGGACGATGAATGAATGGTTTGAGAGGTGCCAGCCTGAGAATGCAGCCTCAAAGGGCTGAAGAAGGTGTCACGTGCCAGTGCAACCAAAAGGTGTCAAGTGGAGAAAACCAAGTACTGGAGATCCACCCTATGAGATCACTGATGAGCACCTGACAGCCACCCTGGACATATGATGCAGCAATACCCATAGACTGGCATAGGAAGAAATTCCTATAAGAACTGGACTAAAAGACTATGGAGTCAGAGTCCAAGGTTCTGCTGCCAGCCCACCAGGAGCTTCAGATGCGCATCTGATCAGGACTTCGCTCCCCACCACCATCACTTGTGTACAGAGTACCTGGCCAGTATTCTGTCATAAGAAACTTCCAGGCTGGTAACTATAACAAATACATAGAACTTGAATGAATGGGTGAATGATTGAATGAATTTTTATATATATATATATATATATAAGTGTATAAGGGTTAAGTAGTGATAGGAATAAGTAGCTAAACAACGTTGTTTGCTTATATCTTTTCTTTATTCTTTATTATTATCTTTACAATAAATGTGGCTTTTTGCCTTATCCCCCTAATAAGATCCTGCTTGCTTTTATTGATACAACAATTGAAATCACTTCCACGCTCTCTGAGATCTATTAAATTTGTTATTTTAGGAGTAATCGTTGCAGAAAGCCTCTTCTTTGTAGAGCCTATGACTTTCATTTACATATTAATATGTCTTTAGGAAAACAAGTTCAGTGATGCCCTATCTCCCTCTGATCAACTGCTATTGGCTATGGCTTTTAATAGCACCTCAACACCAGCAGCTGGGCATCTCCATTTTCTATTTAAAAATCACCATTAAAGCAATAAAATGCATTCAAGTTACATTTTAAAATAAGAATTAAAATTCAAAAACTGCAGGAGCTCATTTGACAGCCAAACAAAAGCTTTGCATGGGCTGATGGTGGGGAATGGTCCTGAGGCAGAAGGTTCCTAGCTCTGAATTGAATGTAAAAAACCCAACAATTCAAATTTAGTTGCTCTGTGCCCGGGCCATCTGTGTATCCATATTCAAATAAGCTGAAATGTATAGAAAATAATCATGTACGTGTTAGTTAAAGTGAAAGAAATATGGCTTCCTTATATCTAAATGGTGTATTGGTGTGAACTGATGTCCATCAAAGGGTCAACTGTGCATTCATGAGAGTTAAGTAGAAGTGAAACTGAGCAAAAGAGCCATGAAGGTCTGTTCCTTTACAGGCTTCAGCATGTTTTACTTCAGATGTTTAAGTAGGTGACTTAGTCAAAGTATGGTAAGGTGTGTGGTTTGGATTGTTTGTTTAAATAGCATTCACAGTAGAGATTGTTTCAGCCTCACTTCTCAGAACTGAATTTCAGCCAGGTGTTCAAATCCATGACTACATTTTACATTTGTCTAAACTTGTAACTACTTCATTACAGTACGTCATGCAAAGATTAATTCTGAGTAAACCCAGACCTTGGGGAAACCCTTTACTTATACCTAGATATCTTTCTTTGTTCTTTTGGCCACACACAGGTAGAAAGTCTGTAGTCTGACATCCTTGGGACTTAACCAGGGCAGAACCAGAGACTGTGCCGAACCGTGGGAGATCAATATTGTCTAGCAGCATTACCAATATTTTCATTGCTTACAGGGCTGTTGGAAAACATTTAAATTAAACATTTAAATTGGAGCTAAATAATAATTTTAAATTAAATAAATTTTAAGTTAAATAATTTTTTATGGGGGGGGGCACACCAAGATTTTGGAAAGTGGTTGAGGGCTGCACCCTTCCATAATATTAATGGAGGATGTGCGAGGTCTGGGATGGAGGTTGGGTACAGAAGGGAGCTTGGGGTAAGGGATTGGGGTGCAGGAGGGAGACTGGAGCCTGGGTGCGAGTTTGGGTGAAGGAGGCTGTTGTGACCTAGGGCAGGGGACTGGAGTGCAGGAATTTGGGATGTGACCTAGGGTAGGAGGGGATTGTGATCTGGGGCAGGAGACTGGGGTACCGATCTGGGAGGAGGTATGGGTGCAAGAAGGGGACAGAGGGTTTGGATATGTTGAGTGGGGGGGGGGGCAAAGGGTTGGGGTAGGGAGGGGCTGGGTGCCAGAGGCAGGCTGTGGCCAGGAGACTCACCAGCCAGCAGCAAAACCAGCCTGCCTGCCTGCCTGCAGAACTAAGTCTTTCAGGGTATGTCTACACTACCACCCTAGTTTGAACTAGGGTGGTAATGTAGGCAACCGGAGTTGCAAATGAATCTTGGGATTTGAATTTCCCGGGCTTCATTTGCATAAAGCCGGGCGCCGCCATTTTTAAATGTCCGTTAGTGCGGACTCCGTGCCGTGCGGCTACACGTGACATGGACTAGGTAGTTCGGACTAGGTTTCCTAGTCCGAACTACCGTTACTCCTCGTTTCACGTGAAATGAGGAGTAATGGTAGTTCGGACTAGGAAGCCTAGTCCGAACTACCTAGTCCATGTCGCGTGTAGCCGCACGGCACGGAGTCCGCACTAGCGGACAGTTTAAAATGGCGGCGCCCGGCTTTATGCAAATGAAGCCTGGGAAATTCAAATCCCGGGCTTCATTTGCAACTCCGGTTGGCTACATTACCACCCTAGTTCGAACTAGGGTGGTAGTGTAGACATACCCTCAGAGATTAAAATGTTTCCTAGCCAGCCAGCTTGCCTGGCCATGTGCTTCAATGAATAACTGGGGGTGACATGACTCTTCTTGGCTGCCTATTATTCAAATAAGCATGTCCCATTGGTTGGTTTCTGGCCAGAAACCAGCCAATGGGATTGTGCTGAGGGGAATGGGGGGACGGCTCCTGAAGCTTCTCTTCTCCTCTCTAATTTTTAAAAAAACAGAGCCCGGAGCTGTGTTTCTGAGTAGTGCGTGGGACTGCAGGGAAACAGGGGAGCCTGCTGCTTCTGCAGGCTGGATATGGTGGTTTGGTGGGCTAGATCTGGCCCACAGGTCATATTTTGCCCAGGTTTGTGGAACACTGAGAGCCAGGACTGGTGACTGTAAACAAACTTTATGGGACCTCAGGAAACTTGGCCACACCCATGATAAGAGGACATTTGGCTAACAGAGTGCCAGGCTAGAGAGCTTTAATCTGTATATTGTATCAGATCCTTGGCATTAATTGATTGCATTCAAGTAACTCTTCATAATTAAATGAGTTAAGAAAATGATCCTTTATACAACATACAAGAAATGAAACATATATAAAACAGTTTTTAACAAGCCACTAACATTTTATTGTACACATTTATGGAGGCTTCTATTTCAGTGCTAGTGTTAGGCTTGAAAACTACATAATATGCACCTACCTGATTTGCATGCAAGTCCCCATTAGTGCATGTCAATGTCAGTTCTGCATGTACATTTCTGATCATGGCAAGTTGAGAAGCTATTTTTCAAAATGTAATTTACATGGCTGAAAGTCATATCCATTGCCATTGATGCTATTATCAAATTGAAAAAGTGTAAATCATGTATGTGCTGGACATATACAGCTTATCAGTACCAAGTCCATTTATCATGTAATTTTGACCATCTACTTTAATTCTGCCCACCAAAGCTCCTCTAGAATTTATTCAAACAGCTACCTCTCTCCCTCCCTCCCTCCCTCCCTCCCTCCCTCCCTCTCTAATTAATCTTCCGCAAACTCAGCATACTTTATTCTTTTTCCCTTGAAATGTGGAATTTTCCTTAAAATAAGTAGCCTGAGATTTAGGCTACAGGCTTACACTAATGGAAATATGTGAGCTGTATGGAATAGCAAAGGAGACAGTCCCTCCTGTCTCAGTGCTTTATGCAACATTCCAGGCCAGGAAAGTTCTGAAAAATTATAATTTATAATCATTGAAATGTTATATGTAAAGGATATTTGCCCTCTCCTTCGTACTTCTGAACAGTCGGATTCAATGGAATTAAGCAAGGTACAAGGCTTTATAGCTAGAAGGATAAAAAAAGTGGTTCCAATTAAAAAAACCCCGAAAGATCTTAGAAACAACTAAAATATTTCCCTACCCCACCCTGTAAACTGTGATAGAAACAAAGTGCCTGATGGTGTGGTATAATAAGTCTTTGGATGGGATTCTCAAAAAGAGACTGAAAGCGTTAAGTGCCCATAGCTTTTGAATATCCTCTGTAAATCCCAGCTTTTATCAGCACTAATATTTTCATCCCAAACTCATGCTAGTAAAACCTTTTCATAGATTCATAAATCTGAGTGAACGATTATGATCATCTAGTCTGACTTCCTGTAAAGCACAAGCATAGAATTTCTTCCAATGATTTTATAGCATACAATGTATTCTAATGATAGCTAATGTCAAATAATGACTGCACTGCACCAAAAAGGGGCAAACAATAGCTGAGCTTGCTGAGGGAAGGTAGCTGTGCCCTATGGTCTGGTGTGGGAGACGATGTGAGATCAGAGACTGCTGAAAACAGGTGGACAATGGCCAGCTTTGCAGCACTGACTCATCCCCCAGGGATGTGATGACTGAAGGCAATAAAGGTACAAGCCCTGGGCATGTGAAGACCCTTTTTCAACATAGCAGACAAGGCAGTACCCACTCTCTCTCCCCTTGAGGAGGTCAATATCAGCTTGGATTAGGACTTGCTGTGGGCATTGTTCTAGTTGCTCCTTTTTCGGGGGAAAGGGAGGCAGGAAAGACATTTCCCGCACCATCAGATTGGCAATGGTGAAGTGAGCTTTTTTTCCCCTCTTTCATAGCAGGCGCTAGGTTGTTTTCTGGTAAGAAGAAAAGGGGGGAGGCTATATGTCACAACTGATTTCCTAAGTGTGGGATGTAGATCTAGTACAGGTACTCCATAGGGAACCCATCCAGGAAACAGACATATTGCCTGGTAAGGGACATAAAAGGAGATGCTGGATAAAAGAACAGATCAGGGGAGGGAGGCCGGGGATTCCTATGATTGGTATGGTAGGCAGCTAACCTCCTCCCTCTAATTCTTACCGACCTCCTTAACTGTCCTGGTGGATGGTAAAGTCCAAGCTATGGGTTGGCTAGGGGAACTGATGGAAGCCCTGGATAAGGATTTTAATGAACATAGATTTGCCTGCACTGTACACTTTATCTGTCAGGTAGTCCCAATCATCTATATAATAAAGTTGTAGCCTGATTATAATCCATATCAAGTATCCCCTGTCAAGAATACCTAGACAACATACGCCGCAAATAAATTAATGGTCATAATGAATAGTTTTTCTTCTTCTTTGGACCAAAAGCAATAAAAGGAGCTTAAACTCCAGCAAGACAAGTGTAAAGCATAATTAGGCAAGCCAAAGAAGGATTTGAAGGGAGAATAGCAAAAGACACTAAGGGTACATCTAGTGATGTCATTGTCCTGCTGCCACGGTGATGGCCATCCCTGTTGCTGACAGGACCCTGGAATGAGACAGTGGATATGGCGGGACCAGCCCCCCATTGTGGCTGCCATCCACTCCTAGGGTTTGGCCACACCATCCTAACCCCAAGAGCAGTTATATTGACTCCAGTTTCAATAGCACTGACCCTAAAGGCAATCATATTGACTCTTGATTCTATGCCACATTTTTTCATCTGGAGGACCATCTGGCAAACTGTAACTTTGGTGAGCTTACACCCTATGCCACCCCAAAGAATGTGATGTGTATACCCCACAACACTTAGATTTAAAACGTAATGAAGTATGTCTTTACACAATACACAGTTATATCAAATTTGTTTCTAGGATATGTGCAGGCCAAAAGTATAACTGATTTTAAAAAAATACTAGATAAATTCATGGATGACAGACGCATCAATGACTTTTAGTCAAGATGGTCAGGGACACAGTCTCATGCTCCAAGTGTCCTTAAACCTCTGACTGCCAGAAGCTGTGAATGGATGGCAGAGAATGCATCACTCAATTATTTTTCTGTTCTATTCATTCCCTCTGAAGCATTTGGTACCAGCCACCGTCAAAAAGATAGAACACTGGGCTAGATAGACTATGATCTTATGTTCTTTATTTGTCTTATAAATATATCGGCCATTGTTGTTTACAGTGTATTTGTAGCTGTACTGGTTTCAGGATATGAGAGACGCAAGCCTGGTGAGGTAAAATCTTTTATTGAGCTAACTTTCTGTTGGTAAAAATAGACAAGCTTCAGATGGGGAGATGTCTGAGTAGTGCAAAAATCTCTGTCATCAATATAAGTTGTTCCAGTAAAAGGTATTATCTCACCGTCTTGTTCCTGAAAATATATCAGCATCAGCTGCTAATCATAATATTTGTTGTTAAATTGCTTGTTAGCTTAATTATCTATTGTTGATTTAGCTACTGACTTTCTTATTCCTGGGACCAGAGTGGTATACACCAGTAGCTCTGGCACCCGACTATGCAACACTAGCACTGAGGACTCCTGTGTCCTCATTGATATTTTGATATTTTATATAAAACTCCTCCTGCTGGCAGATGAAAAGCAGTTGGGGATCTTTCTTCCTGCTTTCCTATTCTGCTAACAGAGTGAGAAAGACATTTACTCTTTGAAGAATCGTTCCCCTTTGGGCTACATATGCTGACAATAAGATTAGTCACCTAGAAAGCCTTCAACTCCAGTTCTTTTTGCAAGTCAGATCTGATCTTTTATTGTCATTAATTATGGCTATTTATTGTAACTGTTCAATCCCAGCTTTGGTATTCATTTATTGAATACAAACCCATACTTCTCTTCATTTCCTTCTCTCTTATCACTCTACACCACAAACAATCTTACTAAACTAGGACTTGAGCTATGCTACTGTGGGTTTGTCTGACACAGGATTAGTTCTTTGATAAATTTGGTTGTTACAACATAAGTGTACTTTCACTAAGGGTGAATATCATGTCCATACCATTCTGGAATTATACCAAAAGGTAGCTAAGTAGTTTTTGAAAAAAACACATTTTTTTTCACAGCTGTGTTATATGATTTGCAGATAAAAGTGACTGTCTGTTGAGGAAAATAGAAGATGCAGTCAGAACTTGAGTGCTTTAAAGAAGTGGTCAATAAAAGGCTTAAAACCCTAATCACACAGACAGATTAAAGAGCATGTAACATTCTAAAACAGGAGTGCTGAGAGCATAATATTGTGACATTTTAAATGCTTATAAATTATGCTAAAAACACAGTTCTCTCATTAATGCTTTAAGAATCAGCCAATAAAAATGACTTCCTTGATTTCAGTAATTATGGAGAACTACGCTGTCATATAAAGCTTGACAAAAAACATGTTTTTCCACTTTGGAGGCATCTGAGATATTTTTCCTCAATTATGTATCTTGAGCAGGCATCTTATCCTTCTCTTGTCCTGTCTTCTGGAGGGATTTTAAGAAAAAGCAGTGTGTTTGTGGTGAGAGGTGAAAGAAGGTTAGACACACAAAACACCCATGATGGCTAACTAGAGCTGGGAAATAATTTCTCACCACTGCTGGTTATGTAATTCCGCATGTGCAGGTGATTAAGTTTATTCATGTCTAAAACTAATGCTTTATGGAACTTGACAAGTTTTCCTTTGCAATAGAAGAAATGCTGCATATTCCAGAAACATTTCTAAAGCACCTCTCTCATTACTGAAGTCTTTTTACTTTTCAGTGTGTGTCTGAATTCTGTTTTGTTATGTCCCCTCCCCCCCTCCACACACACGTTGGTTTTTAAGGCCAGAATCTGTGATCTGGCCTTAGAATTTGCGATCATGTAATCTGAACTCCTGCATAACACAGGCCATAGTATTTCCCTGTGAATAATTCCTGTTTAACTAGAGAATGACTTGATTTTAAAATGACTAGTAATGGAAAATTTACCACCACCATGAGTAATTTGTTCCAATAATTAATTATCTTCACTGTTAAAACTTTATAGTTTGAATTTGTCTATCTTTGGTTATCAGTCACTAAATCTTGTTATATCTTCAGCTGCTAGACTGAAGAACTTATTATCAATTACTTGTTCCCCATTGTAATGGGGTGGACTAGGCCCCGACAGAGGCTGGAGGCCTTGCCACACCCTGCCCCAATGACAGGAGCAGAAGAGAGGTCCTCCAAGTAGGATAGAGTGGTGTTCTCTGTGGTGGCTAATCAGAGTGCAGCAGGTCGATATAAAAGAAGCTGCTGGGCCTGGGTCTTGCAGTTCCTTGCTGGAGCTCGACCCAGGCAAATCTAAGGGCTGACTGGACAAACAGTGGCACTCTGAATAGCTCTGAGTGAGAGCTGTACTTCAGACCTGGTCAGAACCAGGTCCACAGGCTGAAGACTAACCTGTAAGCCAGTGATAACACCTGGCAGAACCCTGGACAGAATCCAGGGAGAACTTGACCATAAAGCTGAGGGTGAGGGCTAGACAGAGCAGCTTCCTGGGGAAGTGGCCCAGGGAACATGACAGCAACTGATTTCTTTGATACGTGGCAGGTAACTGCTACTTACAGGGTCCCTGGGGTGGGACCTAGAGGAGTGGGTGGGCCTGGGTCCCCTGCAGCAGCCACAACAGGGGACAAGAAGAGGCCTGGTTCCAGGCCATATACGGAACACTTCGTCTCCTGCAGACAGCCAGGCAGAGAGATTACAAGACTCCCCTTGGCTACAGAGGGGTGCTCACAAGAAGGGCGGAGCCCTTTGCATTCATGTAAAGATCTATAACCTGTGATCAAGTCACTCTTAACTCTGCCTTTAAGTTCAATAGTTTGAGCTGCCTGTACATATTACTACAAAGCATTGTTCTCAATCCTTTAATCATTCTTGTGGCTCCTCTCCAGTTTATCAACATCATGGTTCTTTGTGAGAGAAAGAGAGAGAGAGAGAGAGAGAGAATGTGAGCGAGCAAAACCTCGCTGCATGACCTGAAAGTAAGTTGGATTCTTCTTGGTTTCCATTGGCAGAGAATTTCAGACTCTTGAACATGATCCTCAGAATCCTCCATTATATCTTTGGCTCTTTTGAGTTTTTATACCTTTGGCTCTATTAGTCCCTGTAGGTAATTATATTTAGCCTGTCCCATTAAGGTATTTCTAAATCTGAAACACAATCATGAAGTTATCCTGACAGTCCAGACTGTAGTGACTTTAAAAATAATTAATCCTTTTATATGGCTCAATTTCAGTGCTCTAGTCTATGGACATTTCCAAATATAAATCCAAAAGAAAGAGTGAAAATATTATATTCCCATTATATAAATGGGATTCTAACCACCAGTAATAGATACATTTTTGCCTATTTTTTCTTTTATAGTTTCTATTAAACTAAGGAATAATCTCCCCCAGGAATTAAAAGAAGTTCCATTAGCTGATTAATTTAAAACATAGTGAGACAAAATGCATCCTCCAGGGAAATATTCTGTGCTGGAGAGGAAGAGGATTGGTCAAAATGATCTACCACCTTTTATAGCTCCACTTGCTACGCCTATAAAAGTAAAATGCATGCTGTAAAAAAATAATTACAGCTAAAGTGCATGTTTCTTAAATATTTTCCTGTTAAATCATATGAAATAATATATAGTGTGTTTATGTGTGTGTGTGTCTATGTATAAACACACACACACGGAATAAATCTATTGATCTATCTATTTTCAATAAAGCTGATTGGGATATTTATGTCTCAAATGCCTTTGATTAATTTTTCCATGGAAATGATGGCTTGTGCCTAAGTGTGAGTATATTGATTCTGAATACAGCAATTGTATTGGAAGATGGCTATTTAAACAAGAAATCAATAAAAGTTTTTGCCTCAGGTAAAGGCGTAACAACTTGATAGGATTTTGTTTTGGCAATATAGTATTTAGAGTAATCTGTGTTATTTTATTAATGATAAATTGGACCAGATTATTTGCTCATTTTGTTGTGATGGGTTTTTTATACAATATTTGTGTAACCTTGTTTATAAACTCTTTTTCTCAACAGTAATTCCTTTAAAAAATAGATTAAGTGAAAGCTTATTTAATGTACAATAGTCCAGAGATACTGTTGTGGATCTGGAAATGGAGAATTTTGATTTAAATAGTTGCATGTAAGGAAGGTTAAGAGTTCGCTTGATCTTGTTTCAGTCAATATAACCATGGTTTGATTTAAAGAAAAAAAGTAGGATACTCCTTTAGCCATAGATTTATATAAACAAGTTTAAATAGACTGACTTTTCTATTTTAAAAGTCATCATTTTTTTAGCTGTCATGTGTGAAATAAAGATTGATTAAAATTTAACTTTTTACACAACACAGCTGTTAGAGAGGGAATAGTATATGGTGCATCTTAGTAATAAGTAAATTGATTGTTTGTTACCTGATTCTCTATTCATTCCAAGCTTTGGAAAAACTATTTCTAGATGGCATTTAATAACAAAATAATGGCAGCCATTAAAAGACAGCATTTGCCAACCATAAACTCGAAATAATTAACATACTAAAGTAATTTTATATCCTATGTATTAAATATTGTGGTATCTCAGATGATTCTGTGTAGTAACACTGACAAATGCTGATCTGCTAATGTTTACTACCTATAATATAAAAAAATCTGAATGTTTAAATTTAGCTTTCTTTCTATTCAAAGCACTTTACAAGCCAATGCTAATTTCCATGAGACTGTCCTTTATGCCATATGTTGAGATTCCTTTTCAGTAACAGGGTCATGCCAATAGCTGGTCTTAATAAATTTCCCTTTCACAATCTCAGTAACCGCCTCATAGTCACAGAAGCATTTAGAACATTTAAGGCCTGGGGGCTGATGCGGCTCCCAGATTGCTTGTATCAGCCCCCGAGACTCAGGGCTCCCCAGCATTAGGGAGCCCACACTGGTGCTCCAATCCTACCACAATCCTCTTCTCCCCAACCCCCGCAGGTCTGGAGCAAACAGAATCTATTAGCCTGAGCCCCATTAGGCTCTGGTATGTGAGGGGAATATGGGGAGTGTGGGGACTGATTTTTCTGTGGGTCAGAGCCCCCTGACCCACTCCTAATTTAGAGATTTGGGGATATGAAAAACACCTGTAAGAACCTTGGAAATAAGAATGCCTATTTGAAGCTGTCCAGTTTTCTTTTGTAACATAGCTAATAATCATCCATCAGAGAGGATATTGTTATTTGTAAATTAAGTTGTAATGGACATGGAAGTCTCTTTTATCTCACTTTATCCATACATAAAGTGTGGTATAAGTAAAAGCGACGAGGAGTCCTGTGGCACCTTATAGACTAACTGAAGTGTAGGAGCATAAGCTTTCGTGGGCAAAGACCCACTTCGTCAGATGCATGTAGTGGAAATTTCCAGAAGCAGGAATAAATATGCAGGCCAGGATCAGGCTGGAGATGACCAGGTGGATCCAATCAAGGAGGATGAGGCCCACTTCTAGCAGCTGATCTGGAGGTGTGAATTCCAAGAGAATAGAAGCTGCTTTTGTAGTTAGCTAGCCATTCACAGTCTTTGTTTAATCCAGAGTTGATTGTGTCAAACTTAAAGATGAACTGTAGCTCAGCAGTTTCTCTTTGAAGTCTGGTCCTGAAGTTTTTTTGCTGCAGGATGGCTACTTTTAGATCTGCAATTGTGTGTCCAGGAAGATTGAAGTGTTCCCCTACAGGTTTTTGTATGTTGCCATTCCTAATATCAGATTTGTGTCCATTGATTCTTTTACGTAGGGACTGTCCTGTTTGGCCGATGTATATAGCAGTGGGGCATTGTTGGCACATGATGGCATATATTACGTTGGTGGATGTGCAGGAGAATGTACCAGTGACAGTATGGCTGATCTGGTTAGGTCCTGTGATGGTGTTGCTGGTGTATATATGTGGGCAGAGTTGGCACCGAGGTTTGTTGCAAGGATTGGTTCCTGAGTTCGAGTTATTATGGTGCGGTGTGTAGTTGCTGGTGAGAATATGCTTCAGGTTGGCGGGTTGTCTGTGGGCAAGGACCGGCCTACCTCCCAAGGCCTGTGAGAGCGAGGGATCATTGTCCAGGATGGGCTGAAGATCACTAATGATGCGTTGGAGAGGTTTTAGCTGGGGACTATAGGCTATAGGTGATGGCCAGTGGTGTTCTGTTGGTTTCTTTCTTGGGCTTGTCCCGTAGCAGGAGGCTTCTGGGTACATGTCTGGCTCTCTCAATCTGTCTCCTCACTTCCTCGTGTGGGTATCGCAGTTTACAGAATGCTTGTTGAAGGTCTTGTAGGTGTAGGTCTCTGTCTGAGGGGTTGGAGCATATGCGGTTGTACCTCAGTGCTTGGCTGTAAACAATGGATCGTGTGGTGTGTCCGGGATGGAAACTGGAGGCATGCAGGTAAGTATAGCGGTCGGTAGGTTTTCTGTATAGGGTGGTATTGATATGACCGTCACTTATTTGTATCGTGGTGTCCAGGAAATGGACCTCCCGTGTAGATTGGTCCATGCTGAGGTTGATGGTGGGGTGGAAGCTGTTGAAATCATGGTGAAATTCTTCCAGAGTCTCCTTCCCATGGGTCCAGATGATGAAGATGTCATCGATGTAGCGTAGGTAGAGAAGGGGTGTAAGTGGACGAGAGCTGAGGAAGCGTTGTTCCAGGTCAGCCATAAAAATGTTGGCGTATTGTGGGGCCATGCGGGTGCCCATAGCAGTGCCACTGGTCTGGAGGTATATGTTGTCACCAAATCTGAAATAGTTGTGTGTGAGGATAAATTCACAGAGTTCAGCCACCAGTTGTGCTGTGGCATCATCAGGAATACTGTTCCTGACAGCTTGTACTCCATCTGCATGTGGGATGTTTGTGTAGAGAGACTTTACATCCATGGTGGCTAGGATGGTGTTTTCTGGAAGATCACCTATGCATTGTAGTTTTCTCAGGAAATCCGTAGTGTCACGAAGGTAACTGGGAGTGCTGGTGGCGTAGGGTCTGAGCAGAGAGTCCACATAGCCAGACAGTCCTTCAGTAAGAGTGCCAATGCCCGAGATGATGGGGCGTCCGGGATTTCCAGGTTTGTGGTATAAGTGATTGCTAAGATTGTTATAAGTCTCACAAACAGGGGGATGGAGATAAGGGGTACTCTACAGTACTTGGAGCAAGAATGAAGTGGCATGTTTGAATATTTCTCTGTCATCACAGTAAATTGGAGATAGCTGATTTCTTTAGAGGTGAGACTTCCGATAGGTAGAGGTTTTTAGTGAGGGACGAACCAAATTATGAGACTACACCAAAATTTGCATTTTATCCTAGATGATAGTAGTGGTAGCCTTAAGCACAATGTTAGAAAAGGATGTTTTATGCATTATTACTGATTATGCAGTTGCCTGGAATTTGATACAGTGGGGTACATTAATAAAAAAATAAAATAAAATAACTCCTCCCTAGTGTTACTAATTTGGTATCCATAATTTAACTGTTACCTAGAAATGAACACGTTTCTTTCCTCCCTCTTTTTTAAACCCTTAGAAATGTCAGGCTAGATAAAGATCTAGATCTAAACTTCTTACTACATCACCCACACATTCAATACCCTCTCATCGTGTAATAATTTATGAAATGTAATGTTATCATTGTATATAATAACTGTATCAGAGCAGTAGTCATGTTAGTCTGTATCTTTAAAAACAACTATATATATAAGCTCATGATACTATATATATATAGTTTTGTTAGTCCCTTGGGGCACGTCTACACAATAGGGCAAAACTCAGATTAAGCTATGCAACTTCAGCTACTTTAGTTGCATAGCTGAATTTGAAATTTCTTAATTTGGCTTTTGGCACTGTCTACACAGCAGAAAGTTGAAGGAAGAGCACTCTTCCTTCAGCTTCCCATAATTCTTGTGAAATGAGGGTTACAGGAGTCAGAGTAAGAAGTCTTCCAGCTTGACGTTATTTCAAAATAATGGCTTGCTGTGTGGACACGTATGTCAGTTATTCCAAAATAACACTGCTGTGTAGACATACCAGATGGGAGGGTGAAGTAGTGGTGCTCACCATTCCTGAAAACATTCACCTGTTCTATCTTGCATCATTTCTGGTTTTACTTACTTCAGTGTAAGAAAAAGAACAATCTGAGAAATGGTTGCTTGCATTACATATGTAGAGCTTATCCAGGTGATGCTACCAGCTATACCAAACTGTCATTATATTCTGGGTAACTCAGATACAACTGATGTAAATCACCAGCTCTCTTGTGTTTTGACAATGACATCCCAGCATGTCATTTAACCATATACCACAAAGGTTGCAGATAGGTTTTTAACAGTGATAGGACTGAGCACTATGTTACTCCATATGTTACAACTCTGGTGAAACTATAATAAACAAAAGCACTCAGACTTGAGGGTGGTCAGAGTGATTCCAATTCTGAACCTCGCATCGGTCCTTTGTCTTTTTTTTTTTCCATTACTTAACAAATAGTGTAAATGATTGCCCCAAGGAATTTTATTTTTATATAGGATAAGTTGACAGGATGTAAAAGCACTCTTAATCTGCATTCTTAATTTTTACTACAGATGTGCATGAGAAACTAATAGCTATGCCTGAAAATGACCATAGGAGTTTGAACATACAATGATCCCATTTGAATATTTAATTATAGTGACTCAGTATGCAAATTAGGTTTTCAGTTTTGGCCTGCATAGCACATATGAACTATAAAAATCAGACTTTAAATGTATTAGCATAGATAAACTCTCTAGTATTAGAGCATTTATAATTATTTTCTTAAAATTTTATTTTCATACATTCTAACCAGAAAATTCATATTCCCCGAAAATGAACAAAAATAAACACAAACAAAACCATTTCCTGTAAAAATACTGACTATATCAGAAAATTGCTTCTTTCTATATTAACCCTCTGTACTTCTTATACAATTAGCACATACTTGTTAAGCTAGAAATATAAAAATGTAGGATGAAAGCAGAGCTCCAGTAAAGTCTATGGCAAAACTTCCATTGATGTCACAAGGGTTAGGATTTTACCCCTAATACACAGAGCTGCCTTTCCTTGATGAATTCCTTTATTTAAGACATTTTGTAGATTGGTAATTATAAATAGATGTATGTATACATAATTAATTTTCCAATATGCACACAATACCACTTTCTGGAAACCAAATATTTACCCAAATGATTATACAATAGCTATCCTTTTATATATTTCTCATCAATCCAATACATATAGTAACTAAAACGAGGCAAAATATACTGGAAAAAAATCATTTTATTTTTACATACAAAAATGCAGTTTTGGTTAGCCTGAAACTAGCCATGATTTTGACATATGGTTTGGCCTTTCACAAATAGCTGGAGAAGGCCTCCACCCTTGCTTATAACCTTTACCCCACTGGTACCTTTGATGATCTCCTTGCTCTGGAATGGACTTTTTAATTTCCCTCCAAAATCTGAAAAATTTCTTACTCTGATCTGCACAGATTTTATTTTACTGCCAACAAATGAAAAATCAGTTGCGTTTATCTTTTATAGCTGTAAGAGATTCCCTTCATTGCTCCTACCTAAAAGCAACAGAGTTTAGACAAACAACATACAATTATGTTGTTGTTTTCTTCTCAACAATATTATGTGTAGGAAAATTTATCAAATACACATAACATGGAAGTCCTGCTGACATAGTTTACAAACATTCATTAAGACTTGGCTTATAGCATTCAGTTATGTACTTTTGTTGGTGAAAGAAATGAATGGACATAGATATAAGTTAATTTATCCTACTCTGGGTTGATAATATGTGCATAATTCCTGTTCCTGCTTTAATCAGTAATGAATATTAAATAGCTGAAAAGACTATAATTTACATAATCTGCCTTCTGGAACACTAGAAAGTAGGCCCCAAAAATCACAGCATACTGTTTCTGTGCCAGAAATTATGGGTCAGTTCCTCAGCTGGAATTATTTGGTGTACATCTATTTACTTCATTGCAGCTATGGCATTTCTCAGCATCTGAATATCTGCCCCTTTGTGCTTATCTGCTGTAAACTGACATGGTGCAATCCTGCCATACTCCATCTGCCGAGATGGAGGTCAATCAAAATGCCTTCAAATGTAGGCTGATATCCTTGGAGTTGTCCACTTACCCAAAAGGGTACTTACTATATTTCAGTAAGCATGTGCTATAAACTCCTAAACAGAGGAGTCAACATGTTAACTGTGGTCTACATTCCATACTTAAATATTTTAATAAGTTATATTACCACTGAAGTGGCTCTGTTCTAGTAGTTAACAAACCCATTTTGAAAATAAATGACTTCCTCTCTCAAATATTAGTAATATAGCTATGATTTTCATATCTGACATAGTTGCCTTGAGGAAGTAAAACTTGAGAAAAGTGATCTCTCTAAACTAGTTAAAACCAAGCCCAAAGTCCTACTGTGTTTTTAATCATAATAAACCCTTGCTACATCAAAGTATTTAAAATACAACACTAAAACAGAACATGTGTACAAAATCGAATTCTTCTATTGAAAAAGAATTCATGCTTTTTCATTTTAGGACATTTCTGTAGGGCATTTATAGTAATTCAACCTGAAATAGAATCTGTTATTTTTACTCACAGCAATGTATATTTACTCTGCCAAAATGAATTTAAGTTCAATCCACTTTTATTTTACAGATTATTTTGAGTGAATGTTGACCTGTATCATCTCATAACGGTATCCACAATGCTTTTTGACTATGATTCATAACAGGGATAACATCAACCAGGAAATAAAGGGTTGTTGTTTTTTAGTCGTCTTAAGAGTAAATCTAAATTTGTTTGCAAAAATGTGTGATCTCTTCAGTTTTTTTAGTCTTCTGTTCTGTTTTTATACATTTTAATTAGGTGCACTTCAGTTCTTTCACTTCTTGTTAACACTTTCACTTGGGAAGTACAGTTGTCAATAGCTCTGCAAATATCTACTATTCTTTGCAAAGGGAAGTTAATTTCCCATAGTAACCTTGCTTTGACTTGGTTATTAATTATACCACAGATAATTTGGTCTCTAATTAATCCATTTGTTAAATGTTCAAGTTCACATGACTTCACTTTACAACATAGGTCTAAGTTATAGTAGTCTATCCAGCCAGCCACTGTAAAGACAATGTTTTATTGCTAAGTGACATTCTTATCTAGATCAAAGTATTCTTGACATTTCTGAATGACTTTGTTTAACAATTTTCAGTCCACTTCATACACCCTCTGGAACATATTGCAGATCTCCAGTGCCGGGGGGCCTGCCATGTTGAACAGTGTGCAAGATCTCACCCTGTCTGATCTCAGTGTAATGCCTCAGGCTTCCAGGAACATTTGGAAGTACTCACTATCTCCAGTTCTCGACCCATTTCCTTTTCCAATTGAATGATTTTTGTAGCTTTGCTTGCTTTATTTCTTTAAATTCAGGTGAATATTTTCAAACCCATAAAGCTAAAATTGCAATTTATATTGCCAACTCCTTGTGACTTTAGTATTGAGTCTTGTGATAATTAAAGGGAAAAAATCACCAAAGTCTCAGCTTCTGAAATAATGTAGTAACTTGAAAATCTCCACCAACTTTCTAATGGAAAGCTTTCAGTCCTGCAAAGGTTGCAAAGAAAACCTTGAAAATGTGAACATTCCCCTGCCCTCAAGATTAAAAATCAGATGGAAAATAAAAATAACCTGCCATTATTTATTTTAAAAAAATCTCATGGTTTTTGGGAGGAGGTGGAGTGATTCATGAATTATAAATGTTTGAGATTGGCAATACTATGTTAAGTACCTGAGTAGTGGCCTAAGTGTCTGGGCTCAAGCTTCAGCTTCAGTCCAGATGGCAGGGCACATGTAACAGCCTCCCCTCCCTTAGTGCTGAAGGGGTTCAACTTTGGCTTCCCCTACCCAGTGTGGCAGGACTTGACCTTCAGCTTTGGCTCTCCTGGCCCTGGGTGCCAGGGTATCGTAGCAATTTTTGTTGTCTGAAGGGGGTTGTGGAGCAATGATAGAAGTGGAAGGGACCTTGGAAGGTAATCAAGTCCAGCCCCACAAAGTCACAGCAGGACCATGCATTTTCTTGATCATCTCTGACAGCTGTTTGTCTAACCTGCTCTTCAAAATCTCCAGTGACAGAGATTCCACAACCTCTCTAAGCAATTGATTCCAGTGCTTACCTACCCTGACAGTGACAAAAATTTTCCTAATGTCCAACTTAATCCTCCCATGTTGCAATTTAAGCCCATTGCTAATTTAAGCCCAATGAAGTATGAAAACCTTTATCATAATAGATACATGCAAAACATCTTTAGGAACAATAGTTAGGAATAAATAACTTTTTTCCTATGGCATTGTTCATTTGGCACCTTTCACAAATATTCCATTCTTGTATTAAAAACAGTGAAATAGTTTTTGATCTGCTGTGTTCTCATAACTTTTAGAAAGTGGCACATGTTACTATCTGTCCATCTTTATTGTATAAACAGAGGTGTGCTTTAGATTACTTAGTACTGAAAATGCCTTGAAATCTCAAAATGTAAATATAACCCTTGTCATTGTGTATCATTATACATCTTTCTATATAATAACTACTATGGATACTGTAAAATGAAACAAAGTTTTCTGTTACTGTTAATAGCCCTCAAGAGTTTTCTCATTTTAGCAGCTGACAAGACAAAAAACACTGTATCTTTCAAGGTAGAAAAAAATGATGTTGTCAGAGCCCTAAAGATATATACCTACTGGCCATTAGTCCTTACATGACTTGACTCTTGGGCTGATTATGGGTATGGTTATCTCCTGCAAAAGCTCAAAGGGTAGATGAAACCGTGAGACCATTTTAATGCTGATGAGTCCTGATAACATGACGTCAGGCTATTCCTGAGGAAGATAGCATTAAGACTGAGGTCATCATCTGAGCAATTTGAAAAGTTATCTTTGATGTGATTTAGTTGGTTGTTGTGGTTTCTGGCAGTTTACAATGTGGTGGATGCCAATTTTAGTTGTATGTATAATGAGTTTGTTTGCATGCTTATAAATAGCCCTATATATATTGACTGAAATCTTCAAAATGTTAGATAGAACCGTGAATATACTCTGATTAAAAAACTGATTCTAACACCCAGACTTGTGCATCTTTAATCAAAATTCCTCTTTTAATTAAAAAAGCACTTGGAAGATGATTGGTAGTTTTATAAAATATAGTTAAACTGATTACGTGCCAAGCAATTCTAAAGAGTGTGCCTCCGTCTCCTCTCCTGTACCTTTGACTGACTGATGAAAGTTCTGAGGTTAGGATATGGTTGAGGGAGAGACATTTAATCTCCTAACAGATGTAAATAATCAATGTGGAATCCAAGTGATGAAAGACTAAATCATTTCCATGAGGAATCCTGCACTAAACTAATGCAACGGTCCATTGAGGCATAAGAACATGTATGAAGTATATATCTAAAGGGAAGAAGTAGTTGGAGGGAAAACCCGAAGCGTTAGGAAGGCTGCCAGAAGAAACTAGAAGATTAAGTCAAATCTTGCTCTTAGTTACACCTGTGCAAGTGCCATGGAGATTGCATGAATGTAAAAGAAACAGAATTTGGTTGACTTTGCATATATCATACTATTGTGCATTTTATTGTAATGTGTTGAAATTATAACCTCTCTGAAATAATGATGTGATTACTATGGATTCCTTACTGTTTTCTCCTTCTTTTTTTCTATGCATCATCATCTTTCCTTCCCATCTTTTTTAATTTGATTTTCCCTCATATTTTTTGTCATGTTGAATGATGGTTCCCTTCTCCTATGGCTGCATCTTGTTCCCTGTTCTGTGTTTGTTCCCTGGGATGTTCTCTCTCATTCTCTACTCTTTCTCCATGAAACATTTCCTCTTACATATGTTCTTACACAATTGCCTTCTGTCTCTTCTGTCACCCCGAATCTTTCAATTCACCATGCAACTGCAATGAGTCAACTTAAATCCATCCATCTTCATTTCAAAGTCACTTGCTATCTCACTATCCATTTCCATGGGGTAGAATGGGTTGGGGAAGAACAATTATAATTATTTCTACATGTGCACCCAACTTCTGCAGCCTAATATTTCCTTCTGTAAAGGAGCATGCTTAGTCACCCCACCAGACACAATGCCACATTCACCTGTCTGAAAAGGAGTCACTGAAATTGCTGTTCCTATGATCTGTATTCCATTCCTTTGGCTGTGGAATGTCAAAACCTGTGGGATCTTTCTAATAATTTGGGCCCTTGTGGGAGAAGTGTATTCAATTATCCCTTGAGCCAAATATTGATCTTCTACTGATGACATGAAAGCTCTAGTCATTGGGGTATGTCTCTCAGATTCTCCTACTTAAGCTATACTACTATGTATAAATAATTAAATAGTCATTAAAACAGAGACGTTAATTTAGCTGTCCCCATTCTCAAGTGGGTACCTTCACCACTGGGTTATAGAGTCATTCACTTGCTTACTTTCTCTAGTACATTGATTTTTCAACTACTTTAAACAAAGTAAAATCTTTGACAGAAGAGCTTGAGCTAGCATATCTCAGTGGCCTATCCAATAAACTTCTGAGATATGCTTCCTCTATAGGTGGTAGGTAGACCCAAGTTCAAAGCCTTTCTTTACATGGTGAGGGGAGAAAATGGAACACAAATCTTCTAATTACCATGTGCTTGCTTTTAAGGTTATAACGGAGGTGGTAACAACACAGCTTTTTCATTCAGTATTTTGAATATCTAGCCCAAAAGAATCAAAATGAACTGTTTGGGAAGCACTGAATTTTTGTTGTTGTTGTTTGACCAAAATAATTCACCAAAGTCAACATGAACTCATTAGTAGTTTTGGTTGACTTGAAACTGCCCATCAGCTTTTCATCTAAAAACTTTTGCCCTGTTCTGCTTGGAATCATTAGGAGTTTTCTCCAGGAGCTGCCTGTTTCTTTTTCACAGTTCCCATGGGAAAGAATACAATGGAAAATCCCTAATCCTGCAGCAGGCAGACTTCCAAACAAACACTCAATTGCTCTGTAGTCTAATGTAGGTGTGAAAATGAGAATTCTGACAGGCATAGTACAGAATATCCAAGAAAAACCAATTTGAATGTGTAATGCTAAATATTTGCTTTGAAAACCTAACACCAAGCCTCACCCATTCATTCGAGTTACACAAACATGCCGTAGGTGACCAGTCAAAGCAGGCTGTTTTTAAAATGTTGAATACTTGAACAAACTGCTCATGAATGAGGTACAGATCAAAACTATTAGCAGAAATTGTTTGCTGAAAAACAAATTCAAGGAAGCGGTGGTCTGCTGGTGTTTGAGCTAGTCAAAATAATTGTCAAATTATACTGTGAATTATTTTCCAAGTCTAATTAGGAATAATCATGTTGGGTGACTATTTAGGAGGACAGTTAGCATTGTAGTGACAGACTTCTTCATAACTGCAGAATTGCATTGGAAACAACTTCTCAGTGCTCTGTGGCTATTCATCTGAGCTTACAGTTTCAAATGTGACCTCTTACACTGTCTAGCTATGTTCAAAAGCAGAGTCTGAGATTCCATCACTGACAACAAAGTGAATTATATCAGAAAGAGTGATTACTTTCCGATGTTTTGTGTGCGGCTTGTGGCATGTAGTTAGTATGCCACATGGATTCCAGTGCAGATGATTAGGTGAGTGTTAATATCAGCTAGAGCTATGGTATCTATTGTTATGAACTATAACCTTCTCTGACAGGGAACAGACAAAAGTAGGATTTGTATTGCATCAGTGAACTCTGATGAAAAGCCAATAGATCTTGAAACATTTACAGGTCTCGACAGCAAGGAGGTACTTGTACAATCAAGCTCTCTCTCATCCCTTTTCCTCCTTTTTAGAGGGTATTTGGATTTGTGGTTAGTAATATGCACTAGCAACCTTGAACAAAACTTCTTGTTTTGTCCTTGGCTCTGATCTGAAAGATTTATGATTAAATCATTGCTGATTTCTATTTGCTATTGTTGGTCTCTGGGTTTAATAAATATTTGAGAATAAATATGACAGATTTTAAATTAATTCAAGTTGCTGCTGCTGTTACTTTTAACATGCATTTCACATGATGTTCACAGCAGACCCAATCTTGGGCATTCATCTGAGCATCTCAGCTATACACAGAGGTGATTTTTCCCCCTTTGTTGCATTCTTGTCATTCTCAGCTCTGAAGAAAATAAAAATACTAGGAAAAACACCAACAGAGAACTTGAACTTCAGCAAATAAGCAAAAGAATGACAGATGCTTTATGACAGCATGGTTCTTGCGTTCTTTCAAGAACACAAGTGGCTACACTTTAGGCATGACGATTTGCCATGAAATTCAACATTTTGGAGACCCAATGCAGACAGGAGAGCTATTTGTAGTAAATAAACTATGCTATCTTACCCAACATTTTTACTTGCTGGATCTTTCTTTATTTCCCTATGATGTCATGCATATCATATTATGTGACACATATAGTACTTTTGATACTTAAGTGACAATCCTGTAAATATATATCCTGTAGTTATGTGGTTAAATGTGTCCCACTGATATCAGTAAAAGGGCTCATTTGAGTAAATTAATATATATGCCTCAGGATGGGGGAGTGACCTCTTAATATCCCTCCCAGCCTTACATTTGTGTGATTCTTGTGCAGATTTGGGGATATGCTGATGATACAAAATGCACGGTGTGACAATAGCATGTGTGCTATCAGCTGTGAAGTAAGCAAAATATAAGAATACAACAAAGAGTATGCATAATATTAAAGAGCTTTCAAATTTAAATCATTGTGTGCTTTTTTGAGTGCCTTATATAATTTGGCTAGCAGAAATAACTTTCAGGTACGACTATGACGAGAAAAGGACATGCACATATTCATAAGCAGCTGGCTTGCAAATCTTTTTATATGAAAAAAGAATGAAACTGATGCTAGGATTGGTGTGTAGAACTTAAGCTTCAATCTCTTATGGTGTATGAGAGACCTTATTTTTGCCCATCTATAAGCAATATTGTGGAGGAATATGCCCAAATGTTGTTTCCCCCATTTCAATTGCATTTTATTTGAGTAAATGAGGGATATGGGTAAAAAGAGAACTCCATGCCAAAAATCAATATGTTACACACTTCCTCAGTGTGCATGTGTTACACAGATGAAAAGCAGACATTTGTGTCTTTATTACAGTTAATTCTTGAAGAATAAAAGGCCAGTGTCAGATGTATGCAGTGCTTGTAGTTAAAAATCTAAAGAGATTAAAGAACAAATGCTGGAACAATTGGGCTCTCAATTGTTTTTAAAAACATAAGGAAGATTGTATGAGCTTGGTTCTTTTCCATCACATAAGGTTTGTGAAGAACGAAAAAAAAAAAAAAAAAAAAAAAGGCTAAATGGCCTTGTTTGGGAATGCTGGTTTTCCAAAAAATTGGGTCAGAAATGAGCAAGATTTCTAAGCCCCAGAATCTTGCTTTGTATATCCCTCCCTAAGACAAATGTTGTATACACCATGTTGGAGATGAAAGTTGACAATGGAAATACTGGGTACAATTCTCAAATAATACTTAAGTGACATAGCATACTACATTATTTTGGCACTTTTGAATAATTTACCCAGTATTCATCAACAAATTAGGTACCAGATAATCATCAGCAGTTTTTTCACATTACCCAGCTATGCTTCTTGCTTGGTTTGTCCCCAGAATAGTAAGGATCTGCTTTTGGGTCAGAAGATAGTTTACTTTCAATGTCTTGTGAATTACTAATGTTTTTGAGACTGCAAAAATGTGCACATTAATGATTTTGTTTCATGATATAGATGCAGGTGCATTCGGAAAGAGATGATATAAAACCAGTTATTTCAAATATATTCCTGAACTTTTGAGATAATTTTGAACTAGCTTGGTTTAAATCTTACTCATATCTATCTGAATCACTGAAGCAAAGGGCTTTATACTGGTATAAGAATCAGGTTCCAATTTTAATAATGAGGTCAAATTTATCCCTGCTATATAAAAGTTCCGAGCTGTTTTAGCCATATGACAATGAAATTAGGTACTGTATATATTTATTTTCAGTATTTTGGAAATTTACCTTATTGCTCTCTTGTCAGAGAGTCTAAGATACTCCTTCCAGCTGAGTGGGAGCTTGCTTGTCTATATATCATGTAACTGACACTTTCACTCAGAATTGGTTTATATTATGATTGGATATACGTGTGGCAAAATGTATCTTATTATATTATTGCTAATCATGTATTGTGACACATATTATATTTTCAGAGTTTGTTAAGCACCCACTGAGTTGAAAAAGACAAAGACATTGTCTATGTTGTAGACAACCTCCATTCTAACAGACATATCTCAGATGAAAATGAAAGCAAGAACTGAAGATCAAATAGGTCATATCATGCGTAACTTCAGGAGCAGCTGTATATTTTAATGGCTGTCCTCTGTAACTGAATGTCTTTACATTTCAGATTATCACTGTAAAGCACTTTTGAAAGATTATTTTATCAGGGCTAATTATTCCCCCACTGAATGATATATAGGGGATTTGTTATAACAAAAGGCTGGTAATGGTTATTGGAAAAGTGTTAAATTTGTTGTCAATTAGCTTAATGAATGTGAAAATCTGAATGGGTTCCCAGGGCTGTGAATATCCTCTAGTGAGCTTAATGAAAGAAATATTAAGTTTAAAGAATTAGTTTTATAAAGCAGTTAGAGGAAAAAGTCTTTAACAAGCATGTAGAACACTCAAGAAGTAAAGATCTAAAGAGAAGGCTCAGAGGAGAGTTAAAATAAGTATGCCGGTTAACTCTGGCATTTTAACCATAGTCAAGGGTTTCCAAACCCTTCCTATTTAGTTTAAATATAGTAAGGCTTATGATATAAAAGAAGGTTTCAATATAAAAGGCTTATGACTGGAAGAGTCCTTAGGGATGAGAATAAAAATACTGTTGATGATGCTATGATGACTGGTCTTTCAGAATAATTAGGCAACACTGGGGCTTACATAGGGGCTTGGTGTTCTGCTTCAAAACTCAGCACCCTTAGCTCAATAGAAAGTGGAGGGGCTATCCAGAGTATGCCAAGCAAGCCCCTCCACAGTCCTGAGAGATGCCTAAACTACATCACGGTGGCAATGAGAAGCTGCGGCCAGAAGCCCTGGGCCCTTTAGAATTGCTGGTCCCTGGGGAATAGCCCCTTTTGCCTCCCCTGTCAGCTGGCCTGCCTGGGGAATTTGAGAAGTCCGTGACCAAAGTAATCTGGTATTTTGGGGACAGAAGTAAAACATTTATAAAACCTTCAGCTTCGTGTCTTCATCACCACTCCTGAGATAGGATTTCTTCTTTATTTACCGAGTGTCATCTTTTCTTCCCCCCCTCCCCGCTTCAGAAACATTTCCTCAAACAACTCCAATTCTCTCTTCTGAAGTGTTCTCTTTGGGAGCTGCTGGTGGCAGGGAACATCATTTCCTCTTTTTGTAAAACAACTTGTAAATTTGTGTTGTTTTATACATGTTTTATGGGAATTGAATAATAATCATATATGTATGTGCTAACTGTCTGGATCATCCTCTACTGGATGACTATGGGGATTTCAAATTACACTGCTTAGGCGATTCATTATCATGATTAATTTTTAGACTGGTGACCAGGAACCCTCCTCAGTTATTCTTATTCACAAGATCAGCGGCATTCAGCCTGACAAGAAGATCTTAGAATTAGTGAAAAGGAGGGATCTTGAATACAGTACATGGTCTCAACACTTTGAAAAGAGAAAAATGCAAAGAGAGATCCTGAGAAATCATAGTTAAAGGAATAAATTGGTATTTACTGCTGCAGTGCATTACATGTCTGTCTATCTGTCTATCTGGTGGTGTGTGTGTGTGTGTGTGAGAGTGTGTTTGTGTGTGTGTTTGTTTCCCCCCTGGCATTTGACTGGGTTTGAAAGAGAAAATAATGAGCACTTTTTGTAAATTTAATGTTTGAAGGAAATCTAGAGAGGATGATGAGACTGGGAATTCTAAGTGTAAGTCAGTGATGCCCACCAAATTGAAAGAAAAAAAAAGCAGAGAAAGAAACAGGTGAAAGGAGTGATTATAGTCTACCAACAATAAATATACATGCAAACCTTCTCTACACTGTCTTAAAATGAAAGCGTCCAATTATTATTATTTTTTTTGCAATAGAACAAAAGTTTGGTGCTAGTAAGGATAGGATGAGGAGCAGTCACAGCAGGAAACATATCACCCATTCCTAGTCTGGCAACAAGCACTTGAATTATGCCAGGACTCAGCCACAGTGGTTCAGGAATTTAATTCACCTTTTATGGAGGGAGTTAAGTATAAGTAGTCCTCTCTTCTAGTTCTAGGAACTGGATTTTGTTCCCTACCTATTGAGCAAAGCCAGCAGCTCTGTGATCCTCTTATTGTAATTAGATGTCTTTCACTTATTGGTAAAGCTGGATACATTATCACCATTTCAGAGAGGGGTGAGAGGAGCCCAAAGATCCTGTGCACAACCCAAGCCTGTTACTGACTACTACCTGTGCAAAAATCCTTGCACTTGACACACTTGTCTTTTAACAGAGATGGAAAGAGCTTCTGGGAGCTGATAGCTGCTGCTGCTCCATGAAGAGGGATGCTGCCTCCAATCTTTTCACCCACAAAAATTGTGTGCCAGGAATTGGAAGAGCAGTGAAGTCTTCCATAATGACATGACCTGGAGAAATGAAGTGGTGAGAGGTTACACTTGACCACAGGTCATAGATTAAACACCTGTCCTTTAGAACACGCTGGATCAATTTGAGAAGACACATCATTGTTCACTAACCTGGTGATGTGTAAATTTTGAGAAGTAGCAAGCTACTCTATTAGCTAAACTGTGTGCTGTCAAAGATGTTATGCTTACATATTAATATGTTCATCTCCGTTGCCTGCATACTCTAAAAAGGAGTGGCTTATTGTACACCTGTGGTTTCACTTTAGGAAGCAAACCTGCCTTTAATATATTAAATGCAGCGGGACATGGTATGTGATTTCTATAGATTTATTTTTTAAATGTTTTGTTGACTTTGCTCCGTGTAGCTTGTTGTTGCTGCAAAACCTATTAACCACAGAGCGGTGCAGACTTTGTCAATGATGCTAGCACAGGACACCAACAAGGAAATAATAATATGAATCTTGTAGCAGGGCAGAGGGAATCAGCAGATGCCAAATGGAAGAAAACAATCTATACAAAAATCCTTTGTACTGTTTTATCTATAGATGAGCTTTAAATGGAAAGGTATGGCTTTGTAGAGATTTTTTTTTAATACTTCATTAAAATAGTCTCTGTAATCTATACTCTCAAAAGAATTGTTTGCCTTGTTTTAAGTACCTAGCTGGAATTTCTTCAGCTTCTTTCCATGAAGAGGCCAGGAGCATTTTTAAAAACACATTATGTGAAAAGTTTTATTAAAAACGAAAGTAAATATAAATAATAAATGGTGAGCTCATTCAGAACAGTTTTTCAGGGATGACTATGGTTACCCCTTCTGCTTTCTGCCAAGCAACGCCTCAGGCAAAACTCCTGCCCAGTCACAGCAAGAAACATGTCACCCAGTCCTAGTCTGGCAGCAAGCACTTGTATTATGCTAGGAGTCACCCACAGTGGTTTAGGAAGCTAAAGCACCTTTTATGGTGGGAGTTAAGTATAATTAGTCCTCTCTTCTAGTTCTAGGAACTGAATTTTGTTCCCTACCTATTATTCCAAGTCCTCCCAGAAATGTCAGCCATGCTTCTGCTCTGCTTGCTGAGAAAGGTTGTTGGGTTTTTTTATATATAAAAAAGAATAGTATAAAGCAATATGATGAAACAAACATAAAACCCATGTGCGTTATTCTACATAGTGGAGTAGCAGTGAGTGATTGGAGTTTGTAAGGCTGACATGTAAGGAACAAAAGAAAGGAAAACAAATAAAAAAGTCTTTTATAGCAGCTTATGTTTCTGCGCACAGAATTCATTTTGCAAAGGAAGAGCAGGCTTTCTTTGCACCACAAATAGAGATATTTTTAAGTAGAACCAAGTGATACAGCTAGTGGTTCACATCTTAAATGTTGGATAGGACATAAGGGGAGGGCTAGTTTTGTGGATAAAGTACCTTATTTGACACAGAAGAACTTGGATCATGCCTTAGCTCTGCAGAAGATTGACCAATAGACCTTGCACAAGTCTTAGAGATCCAGGTTTTTTAACCAGCTGCTGAATGCTTTTTTTCCTTTTGAAAAAAAAAGATTCCCTCGTTTAGGTTGTAAATGGGCATTGAGCCCTTTCGAAAATCCGGTCATAGAATCATAGAAGATTAGGGTTGGAAAAGATCACAGGAGGTCATTTAGTTCAACTCCCTTGCTCCAAGCAGGACCAACCTATGATTCTAACCCCAAGAGGCTGAGCACATTTTTAAAATTTAGCATTTCTGTATTTTGATTTTGCAAATGAGTTATTCTCATTACTTCATTTCTCCATCTAACTCAGTTAGATTGCATAGTCTTTAGGTCTCTTCGTGTGTTAATGTATCGTGTTAAAAAAGGCAAAATTTTTAACAACTTTTCTCACTGAAAATTCAGATTTGGATTGTACAAGACATTTAATGAATTTGTGTCAATTTGTGTTGGTTGGAGGAAAGGGGAAAAATGATTTATTTTCTTTCCTGACATTTTAGCATAAAAAGTTTCAATTAACTGGTCTGGATTTACAAATGTTCTTAGGCACCGTTAAGAAAGCTGAACTAGTGCAAGACTTTATATCCAATAGCCAAGGGGCTAACACACTCACAGGAACTGTAGAAAATCCAGGTTAAAATAGTCAGCCAAGAACAGAAGTTTCGTACAGCCCCACTGAGCAGCTGAATCATCAAACCACTAGGTATTCTGAAGGGGTTAATTGGACCTGTTGAAGCTGTTCTATTTTATATAATTAATTAAGTAATCATCAATCTAGGGAGCGGACTCCAGCATTACACCCCTAGCTCTATGATCCTTCTATCTGTTTCTCTCTGTCTGGCCCTAAAATCTAAAAGAAACAGTTCATTTTCCCAACTTTTTGATTTGTTAAAAATCTTCCCTCCCAAAATGCTTTTGCATTGACCCCAAAAAATGATTCAATCTTTTTTTCAGAACTACTAGAGAACTGAAAAAATCTGTTATTCATGAAGCTCCCTGTAGTGTTAGCATAACAGGCCGCCCCCCAACACCAAGACCCCAAGTTTATAAAGATACAAGTGCTAAATACGGTACTGACTTTTTGTTGTTGTTTCACTACTCTGTTTATTGTGTGTGGTTGTTGTTTGGGGGTTTTCATTTTTATATCTGGAAGCTGAGAGTTTTATTTATTGATATATATAGTAAAACAAGTCTTGAAGCATGAGATAGGGATCCAATATCAGATACTGGAGACTCCTAAAGCCTTCTTCTCCTGCTATTTTTAAAAACATATGCACATATGTAATAGGATTTACAATTATTACTATTTACAGATATTTGAAAATAATACTTGTATCAGGAATATGTTAATCTACAAAGAAATAGGATGTCTCAGAAGTAATAATGTACGGCAGAAATTATTTCACATTGATTACATTACATTACATTTTTCATAAGTCAAATAATTGTTTATGGTCATCTTTAGTATACTTTCTGAAAACATAATGTTGCCTTGAGACTGCAGTACAATTGGGGCTCAACTTGCAGAGAGAAAATGGATTAACCATATCAGTTGTACAGGATTCCTGAAAAAAACAAGAGGTAATGCAATCAGGACAAATGTGCACTGGCCTAGGACCCAGGAGTTCTAATTAAAGAAAAGACAAGGAGTTCTGTGGCCCCTACAGACTAACACATTTATTTGGGCATTAGCTTTTGTGGGCTGGAACCCATTTTATCAGACGCATGAAGCGGAAACTTCAGTTTGGCAGGTGTAT
The DNA here is from genome assembly GCF_052426305.1 of Pelodiscus sinensis. NCBI lineage: Eukaryota > Metazoa > Chordata > Testudines > Trionychidae > Pelodiscus > Pelodiscus sinensis. Next base: position 95,855,500 of record NC_143053.1, read on the forward strand.
GTATACATAGGCAAAGATGGGTGTGTTATATTAATCTGCAGAGAACCAGTGTTAACAAGGTTTGTTCAATCAGGGTGAATGGGGTCCATCCCAACAGTTGATGAGAAGATGAAAATACCAAAAAGGACAAAATTACTTTTTGTAGTGAGGTAGCCACTCCCAATCTCTATTTGGACCCAGTTAATCCCCTTAGTGATAAACACCTACAACATCTCTATCAAGAAAAACTACACTATCTCCTGGTGAAATGAAGAAGCAGATTTCCCGAGCCAGACAATTACCTAAAAGTTGCCTTTGAGTGGACAGGCCTGACAGGGAAAGAAACTGGCCATTACCTACAGCCCCTAACTAACACCTCTCCAGCATATCATCAATGATTTACAAAGTATCCTGGAAGATGATCCCTCAGTCTCACAGACTTTGGGAGGCAAGCCAGACCTCACTTATAGATAACCCCCAATCCTAAAGCAAATACTCATGAGCAACTTATCTCACCCAATCTCACAATAGAAACAGTAACCCAGGAACCAATCCTTGCAACATGCCCCATAGCAAACTCTGTCCACGTATCTACTAAAGTGACACCAATATAGGACCTAACAATATGAGCCACACCATCAGGGGGTTATTTGCCTAAATATTTATTAATGTTTTATATGCCATCAAGTGCCAGGAATACCCCTTTGTCATGTACATTGATCAAGCCGCACTGACTCTATATAAAAGAATAAATGGGCAACCTTTTTGGACACTCAGTATCAGACTTCTAAGTTACCGTGCTTCAGTAAAAAAAAAACCTTCACAAGCAGATTGTAGAGTGAAACTGAAGAACTGGAATTCATACGCAAATTTGACTGGGTCTGAGTAGAGTCTGGGAGTGGCTAGCTTACTACAATAGGTAACTTTCCTTCGCTGTATTCACATCTTCTCATCAGCTGTTGGTAATGAGCTATATGTACCCAGACTGAAGAGACCTCCTTAGCACTGGTCATCCACATAAACACACCCAGGCTGTGTCTAAACTACATGGTTCCATCGATGGAGCCATGTAGATTAGGCTGATTGGCAAAGGGAAATGAAGCTGCGATTTAAATAATCGTGGCTTCATTTAAATTTACATGGCTGCCGTGCTGAGCCGACAAACAGCTGATCAGCTGTTTGTCAGCTCAGCGCGCTAGTCTGGACGCTCCCGCACCGACCTGAAAGCCTTTTATCGACCTCCCCGTTATGCCTTGTAGGATGAGGTTTACCGGGGAGGTTGATAAAAGGCTTTCATGTCGACAGAGGAGTGTCCAGACTAGCGCACTGAGCCGACGAACAGCTGATCAGCTGTTTGTCAGCTCAGCATGGCAACCATGTAAATTTAAATGAAGCCGCGATTATTTGAATCACGGCTTCATTTCCCTTTGCCAAACAAACAAATCTACATGGCTCTGTCGACGGAGCCATGTAGTTTAGACGTACCCCCATTGTTGTGTGTACAGGCAGTCCCCGAGTTACGCGGATCCGACTTATGTCGGATCCGCAGTTACGAACGGGGCCATTCCTCTCCCTGGTCTCCAGCAGACCAGGGAGAGGAAGCAAAGCGGCGGAACACGCAGGCAGCGGACAGGGTTGACCGCTGCCCACGCGCTCCGCGGCTTGGCTCTGCTTTGCCCCCACCCCGTCTCCCTGGTCTGCAGACCAGGGGGACGGAGGGAGGCAAAGCAGAGCAAAGCAGAGCCAAGCCGCGGAGCGCGCGGTCAGCTGACAGCCCAGACGTGTCTGGGCTGTCAGCTGGCCACGTGCTCTGCGGCTTGGCTCTGCTTTGCCCCCCGTTCTCCTGGTCTGCAGACCAGGGGGACGGGGGGCAAAGCAGAGCCAAGCCGAGGAGCCCAGACGCACCGTGGCTGTCCTGCTGCCCTTGGGCTCCGTGGCTTTGTTCTGCTTTGCTCCCCGTCCCCCTGGTCTGCAGACCAGGGAGACGGGGAGCAAAGCGGTGGAACACACGGGCAGCGGACACCCCAGACGCGTCTGGGCTGTCCGCTGCCCGCGTGCTCCTCGGCTTGGCTCTGCTTTGCCCCCCGTCCCCCTGGTCTTCAGACCAGGGGAATGGGGGGCAAAACAGAGCCAAGCCACAGTGCACGTGGCCAGCTGACACCACAGACACGTCTGGGGTGTCCGCTGCCTGTGTGTTCCACCGCTTTGCTCCCCGTCTCCCTGGTCTGCAGACCAGGGGGACGGGGGGCAAAGCAGAGCCAAGCCGCGGAGCGCACGGTCAGCTGACAGCCCAGACGTGTCTGGGCTCCTGGGCTTGGCTCTGCTTTGCCCCCCATCCCCCTGGTCTGCAGACGCGTCTGGGCTGTCAGCTGACCGCGTTCCGCGGCTTGACTCTGCTTTGCTCTGCTTTGCCCCCCCCCATCCCCCTGGTCTGCAGACCAGGGAGACGGGGTGGGGGCAAACCAGAGCCAAGCCGCGGAGCGCGTGGGCAGCTGACAGCCCAGACACGTCTGGGCTGTCAGCTGGCCACGTGCTCTGCGGCTTGACTATGCTTTGCCCCCCGTTCCCCTGGTCTGCAGACCAGGGAGACGGGGAGCAAAGCAGTGGAACACATGGGCAGCGGACAACCCAGACGCGTCTGGGCTGTCTGCTGCCCGCGTGCTCCTCGGCTTGGCTCTGCTTTGCCCCCCGTCCCCCTGGTCTGCAGACCAGGGGAACGGGGGGCAAAGCATAGCCAAGCCGCAGAGCACGTGGCCAGCAGACAGCCCAGACACGTCTGGGCTGTCAGCTGACCGCGCGCTCCGCGGCTTGGCTCTGCTTTGCTCTGCTTTGCCCCCCGTCCCTCTGGTCTGCAGACCAGCGGGACGGGGGGCAAAGCAGAGCCAAGCCGCGGAGCACGCGGCCAGCTGACAGCCCAGACGTGTCTGGGCTGTCAGCTGCCCACGCGCTCCGCGGCTTGGCTCTGCTTTGCCCCCACTCTGTCTGCAGACCAGGGAGACGGGGGGGGGGGCAAAGCAGAGCAAAGCAGAGTCAAGCCGCGGAGCGCGCGGTCAGCTGACAGCCCAGACGCGTCTGGGGTGTCCGCTGCCCGCGTGTTCCACCGCTTTGCTCCCCGTCTCCCTGGTCCGCAGACCAGGGGGACGGGGAGCAAAGCAGAGCAAAGCCACGGAGCCCGAGGGCAGCAGGACAGCCACGGCGCGTCTGGGCTCCTCGTCTTGGCTCTGCTTTGCCCCCCGTCCCCCTGGTCTGCAGACTCGTCTGGGCTGTCAGCTGGCCACGTGCTCTGCGGCTTGGCTATGTTTTGCCCCCCGTTCCCCTGGTCTGCAGACCAGGGGGACGGGGGGCAAAGCAGAGCCAAGCCGAGGAGCACGCGGGCAGCGGACAGGCCAGACGCGTCTGGGGTGTCCGCTGCCCGCGTGTTCCACCGCTTTGCTCCCCGTCTCCCTGGTCTGCAGACCAGGGGGACGGGGAGCAAAGCAGAGCAAAGCCACGGAGCCCGAGGGCAGCAGGACAGCCACGGCGCGTCTGGGCTGTCCCGCTGCCCCCGTGCTCCGCGGCTTTGCTCCGGACACCTGTGGTACTGCAGCTGGGGTGCTGCCAGTTGGTCCCGTAGCGCCGCTCTGGGCGCTACTGGACCAACCGGGCAGGACCCCAGCTGCTCTGCCCCAGGCGTCCCCAAGTCAGCCGCTGCTGAAACTGACCAGTGGCTGACTACAGGAAGCCCCTTCCCCGGGCTTCCTGGAATCAGCCGCTGATCAGTTTCAGCAGCAGCTGACTTGGGGATGCCTGGGGTTCTTAAGTTAAATCTGTATGTAAGTCAGAACTGGCGTCCAGATTCAGCAGCGGCTGATTCTGGACGCCAGTTCCGACTTACATACAGATTCAATTTAAGAACAAACCTACAGTCCCTATCTTGTACGTAACCCGGGGACTGCCTGTATATATCCCTGCCAAACCAAAGTTTCCACATCATGCATCTAAGGATGTGGACCCCAGCCCAGGAAAACTTATGTCCAAATCAATGTGTGAGTCTTTAAAGGCATGTATACACTAGAAAATTATTTCAAAATAACTAATTTTGAAATAATAATTCCAGAAATAATAATTTCAAAATAGCATGTCCACACTATCAAAAGCCTCAAAATTAGTCTGAGGCAGGCTCCATTAATGTAGACATACTACCTTGACTTAGAGCTCCAGGAAACACTGAGGAGTCATTAGTTTGAATTACTCTGTGGAGTAGTTATTTCAAAATAGTGGCATTAGAGTCTCCACAGTACCACTCTTTTGAAATAACTATTTCAAAATTAACTTTATTCCTCATGGAAAGCAGAAGTTATTATTTCGAAATAACCAGCCTGTTATTTTGAAATAACGGGCTTGGTAATGTTGACACTTCACTTGTTATGCTGAAACAGACTAACAGGACTACCTCTCTGAAATCTGAGGGTATGTCTACACTATAAAGTTAGTTCGAACTAACGGACGTTAGTTCGAACTAACTTTAATAGGCGCTACACTAGCGCTCCGCTAGTTCGAATTTGAATCGAACTAGCGGAGCGCTTAGTTCGAACTAGGTAAACCTCATTTTACGAGGATTAAGCCTAGTTCGAACTAGCTAGTTCGAATTAAGGGGTGTGTAGCCCCTTAATTCAAACTAGTGGGAGGCTAGCCCTCCCCAGGTTTCCCTGGTGGCCACTCTGGCCAACACCAGGGAAACTCTATGCCCCCCTCCCGGCCCCGGACCCCTTAAAGGGGCACGGGCTGGCTACGGTGCCCGTGCCAGGTGCAAGCCTGCCAGCACCCAGCCAGCAGACCCTGCACCTGGCACGGCACAGAGCCACCCACCCGATGTCCCCCAGCCCACCCCTCTTCCCGGGACCAGGCTGGCGGCACCCGGGAGATTGCCCTGGACCGCAAGAGGCGGGCACCTTCCTGGGCTAGTGCGGACATCGTGGACCTCGTCCACGATCTCCGCACTAGGCACAGGAAAGTGGCCGTCTAGGGCAGGAGAGCTGCCAGCCTGGCCACCCAGGAGCAGGTGTGCATGAAAATCAAGGGGGTCCACTGAGACCCCCGACCCTGAGCCCTGAGCTTACAATGGCCGTCCTGGGTCAGACCAAAGGTCCATCTAGCCCAGTAGCCTGTCTGCCGACAGCGGCCAACCCTAGGGACCCTGGAGGGGATGGACCGAAGACAGTGACCAAGCCATTTGTCTCGTGCCATCCCTCTCCAGCCTTCCACAAACTTTGGCCACGGACAGCACTCCTACCCCCTGGCTAAGACTACTCCATGGACCCAACCTCCATGACTTGATCTCACTTGCCTTTAAACTCTGTTCTAGTTGTAGCCTTCACAGCCTCCTGCAGCAAGGAGTTCCACAGGTTAACTATTTGCTTTGTCAAGAACAACAACTTTCTCTTACTAGTTTCAAGCCTGCTACCCATTCCTTTCCTTTGGTGTCCTCTAGTCCTTCTTTATGGGAACTCAGGAAGAACTTTTCTGAATGCACCCTCTCCACCCAACCCCTGCTTTTAGAGACCTCTATCCTGTCCCCCCTCCGTCTCCTCTTTTCTAAGCTGAAAAGTCCCAGTCTCTGTAGCCTCTCTTCATCTGGGACCTGTTCCCAACCCCTAATCATGTTAGTTGCCCTCCCCTCTCCCAGCCTTTCTCTTCCCCTCTCCCACCTCCTTTTCCCAGTCTCCCCCAGTTTTGTTCAATAAAGACAGAGTCAATGTTGGAAGAAACGTTATCTTTATTTTGTACATCAATAAGAAGGGGGGCTAGGGAAGGGTAAGTGGAAGGAGGTGAGGGAGGAATGGGGTACGAGCCCCTGATGGGGAGGACTGGGCTGGCTCTGCGGGCTTCTGGGGGTGGAAGCTCTCCTGCAGCCCCCCAATTGCCCCCTCTCCCCAGATGGCAGCCTGCGGCAAGTGCAGCCGGGCTGATGGCCGAGTGGTATGATGTGCCCAGTGTGGGTACTCCGGGCACTCCAAGCCAGAACTTCTTTGCCGGCACTGCTTCCGGCCATCCTTAAGCCCTGTTCAGAGTCCACTCAATGTGGACTTGCTAGTTTGAATTAGCAAAACGCTAATTCGAACTAGTTTTTAGTTCTAGACGCGTTAGTTCGAATTAGCTTAGTTCGAATTAACTAATTCGAACTAAGTTAGTTCGAACTAGCGCTGTAGTGTAGACGTACCCTGGGTTCTAATTGGGAATCTACCACCAATCCACTTTGTGGCCTTGTTCACACCACGCTGTCAGTTTCCCTAAGTTCATTCTTCAATACGGTATCTAATGCATAGAAAGCCGTGAAACTTAATTAAGTAATTTCATCTTTACAACATTTTGAAGAAGTGGAAAATGCTGAGAAGTATGTCTCATTGAAGAACTAGAGGTGGAATTTATAAACATTTTTCTTTTTTTACTTCAGTATGAGGACATTTTTGCTAAATCATGGAATAAATTATTTAGTATAATAATAATAGAATATCTACAATAATTGGCTTTTTACCCGCATGCTCAATCTTCTCTATAGAATACTCTTAAATCTTCACCCAAAACAACTACCCATGTGGAAAGGACATCTATGTTTTTCATGAAATGGAAAATATCATGTATTTTACATATCCGTGTGTACACTGCAATATATGCAGGTTAAGATTTAGACTGTCTTGTGGCAGCTTGCTGGACTGGTAGCTGCTATGTGCTCCAGAATCTAAATTTTCAGTTTAGAAAATTTAGTTTCTAGTTCAGCCCTTTTGACTGCACAGATAACCTTCAAACTATGAAAAATAATCCAGGAGGAGTTTTTAAGCTGCAGTTAGGATGAAACAATAGCTCTGGAAGTTCAGAACTCTCCTATTCATTAGTTAATATTGAATTGAATTGTGGACTATTGGTGATTTAAAATGTCCGTATTAACTATTTTATTACTGAGCTGAGCATTCACAAAAGCAAAAGACTATATCAGCTAATGCAATTGATATTTTATATTTTCATCAGAGGCAAGTAGAGCATGTGTGTGAGAAGATCCTTAGAGAGTAACTAGTTATATTTTCCTTCCCCTGATTATATAAAAAGATCACTTTCATAGTAGCTTACATAAAATATGTGTTGCCTATGCAAATCTTATGTAAAGTATGTGTCATTTACACAATTCCAGCCAATCAACCAAAAAAAAGTTACAAAAAATGTTTGCAACAAAATGGCCACCAACTTACTAAAAAACATTACCCAGAAATCAATATGGCTATGGTGAAATGTCACATGATCCTCTAATTCTAAAGTTTACCAGCCCCCATCTTCACCATCTGAAATTCTGAACACACAAGAGGAAAGATGGTAGGATATGTACCAATTTCCTGAATTACTCTTTATATTGTTGTATAAGCAAATATGCAATTTGCAAATATCAAGATAAGAAATCTTTTAACAGGACATAAATTACCTTGATTTGCACCAGTACTTTTTAGGCTGCATAGGATAATGTTACTTCTATAATCTTTCTCCAGGCCTACCCAGAAGGAACAATGCACTCTTAAAAGTCCTCCTAATGGTGCTCAGATTTTTAGTATGCAATATTCTGGCAAAACATATCTGAGTTGCATATCAGAGTTACTCTGGTGAGATAATGTTTGCAGGCAGGGGAGTCGACGGCCTCCATGAGCCCCTAAGTAAGGTATGTGGATGGGCTGGCTCTTTGCTCCTAGAAGGTATGGGATCTTAGGGGAAAGGGACAGGCTGGGGCAGCCCTTCAGCCTCCTCCCCCAGTCCTCAGAGTCACACAAAGCAAGTGTTATGGTGCTTTGGCCACTGCTGCAGCTGCTGCAGTAGGTGGGCCTCAGAACAACTAGCTTCTTTGCCCCATCATCTGTTTGCTGTCTAATAATAAGCAATGATCAATGACATGCACTCTCTCTTCCTCCCTGCTGCATTTAGAAGTTGGGGCAATAATCAGTGCTTAATGTAAGATGGGGGTTTTCTACGCTTTAAGCATGTTACTGTTCTGCTAAATTTAGATGGGGGCAGTAAAAGAGGATGGGATATTTGTGTGAAATGAAAACTTCAGTGATGAAACCATGTCCCTTCCCACCTAAAAATCTGCACTGTGATGTTATGAAAGATCAAACCATTACTGTTTACAAGGTGCATTACAAGTGCAAAGCATGACTAATTATTGCCATTATTAAGTTATGAACATGAATATGTGATTTTCTTTGAAAAAAGTTTAATCTTAAGTGTTTAGTGATTTTTTAAACATGTAGTTCTATAGGAAAACTAGGACTGTTTTTGCTTTTTTTACAAATCTTAAAATTAACATTGATTTTTTCAATATGCAATAGTGTTTTCCTGGCCAAACTACAGTATAATTTTATACTTGAGATATAAAAGCAGTGTTTACTGGCACCTGAAAATTAAAATTGCCATTTGCAAATTACAGTTAGATAAGTGATTACTCTTTTTGTGCCACTGTGGTCATGTACGTGTGTATCAAATTAAGAACAGATTTATTTAAAAGAGAATTAGAAATGGGGGAAGCAGTTTATACTGCGTGCAACCTAGCATGAAACTCAAATTAAATGTACTTGCTGCAGGAGTTATTGTGAGGTGACCAAGAACAACTTGTATTGCCGTTGCTAGGAGCGATCAAAAGAAATGTCACTCTTCGCAGCAAGTCATGAGACTTGACATATTGCATCAAAGCATCATTAAAACTACACCTGCTGCAGAGGAGGTGGTGTCTTTCAGGAGACTTTCAAGCAGAAAAGGTTATTTTGAGAATGCAAAAGGGCATTCTTTTTTTCTTAGCAAACAATTAAGATGTAAAGGGGGAGAAATGGTGGTGGTTATGGGGAGAATTGTAGGAAAAACTCAGTCTTTTGCCTTGTGGAATCTTATTCAAGAAAAAACACAAACATCAATTTAAGAGAGTCCCTATGTAAAGTTTCCAGTGGCAAACAGGGCTGATTATGTTAATCAGCTTAATCATTATGGATGGACTAGCTTCTTCTCCTGCTGTCACAATTCACCATACTGTTTTTGTACATTTGAAACTTTTTTCTGGCTTGGATGTAGTTTTCAAATGTACAAGTAATTCAAGATTAGGTCACCAGTCTGAAAATGCTAGATTCCTGGGAAATACAGGACAGAATCTTGCAACAATTGACTCAGACATTCATCTTTACATACATTGAATGAAATCCTGGTTCTAGTGAAGTTTATTACAAGAGTCCCATTAATTCCCATGCCTTTTTTTGATCAAGTGTTCTTGGACAACATTTCCCTTTATCTGACTGATAGGCATTGTGCTGTTCACCTAGCTATGATTTCTCCAACTGAGGTTTGGTTGTTGTCTAGTAGTGAACATGATTCCGTTCTAAATATATATGTGGCACTGTCCCTCTCTAGTGGTGGATAAGCCAGATAAAGGTTGATGAGTCTGCTATACCTCAGGTAAGACAGCTATTTATTTCAATGTAGGCAGTGGCGGTTCATACATTAAACTCAAGATCCCCTCTGTGGATATGTGTTTAACCCTTCTGCCAGGTGGAGACAATAGCAACCAGGATCAGGTTCAGTTTCTAAGGGTATGTCTACACTACCCCGCTAGTTCGAACTAGCGGAGGTAATGTAGTCATCCGCAGTTGCAAATGAAGCCCGGGATTTGAATTTCCCGGGCTTCATTTGCATGAAGCCGGCAGGCGCCATTTTTAAATGCCGGCTAGTTCGGACCCTGTGCCGCGCGGCTACACACGGCACGGACTAGCTAGTTCGGATTAGGCTTCTAATCTGACCTAGCTAGTCCGTGCCGCATGTAGCCGCCCGGCACGGGGTCCGAACTAGCCGGCATTTAAAAATGGCGCCGGCTGGCTTCATGCAAAGGAAGCCCAGGAAATTCAAATCCCGGGCTTCATTTGCAACTGCGGATGACTACATTACCCCCGCTAGTTCGAACTAGCGGGGTAGTGTAGACATACCCCAGGGCAGTAGTGGGGAGCTTACATCCTGCTGCTTTACTTCATTTGGCCTGTGGCAAAAGTCTACACTGTTGCTCAGAAACCCTGAGCCTGTCCCTGTGGTCCCTAGGTGGAGGGATGATCAGCGAAGCTCAGCGTGCTGCCCCTTCCTTTCTGCAGTGCTGGCTCTGAAGCTCCCATTGTCCAGGAATCATAGCCAATGGGAGCTGCGGAGATGGCAGCTGTAGGTGTGGGTAGTATGCATCATGAAGCCACCTGGCCTCTCTGCCTAGGGACCAGACATTTTAGCTGCCTCAAAGCAGCATGAAAGACAGGGCAGGCAGGGAGTCTGCCTTACCTTGTTACATCACTGATCAGGATTCACATGAGGTAAGCACCAACTGGCCGGAGCCTGTGCCCCTCATCCTCTCCTGTACTCCAACACGCTGCCCCAAGTCGGATTCCTGCCCACACCATAACTACCTCTCAGAGCCTTCACCCCAGTCTTCTGGCCTCACCCTTGCATCTCATCCTTCCCCCTGAATCCTTCTCAGAGTCTGCACTTCAACCCCCATTCCTGTACGCCAAACGCCTTAGTTCCATCCCAGAGCCCCTTCCTGCACTCAAAACCTCATTCCCAATCCCAACCCATCATCCATACCTCCTCCTGTTCTCCAACCCCCTGCACCATCAGGGTATGTCTACACTACCCCCCTAGTTCGAACTGGGGGGGGGGTAATGTAGTCATACGGAGTTGCAAATGAAGCCCAGGATTTGAATTTCCCGGGCTTCATTTGCATGAAGCCGGCAGGCGCCATTTTTAAATGCCAGCTAGTTCGGACTGCATGCCGTGCAGCTACACGCGGCACAAACTAGCTAGTTCGGATTAGGCTTCCTGCAAATTCAAATCCCGGGCTTCATTTGCAACTCCGTATGACTACATTACCCCCCCCTAGTTCGAACTAGGGGGGTAGTGTAGACATACCCTCACAGATCCCTCTCCCACACTCAAACCCCAAATTTCTGACCCCAACCTGGAGCCTAGAAGAAGCACGGAGCCTCCATGCTCCACCACAGGCCCGTGACTATTTTTTTTCTGAGAGTCAGTGGTCCCTAATGGTTCACCGCCCCAATCTAGGGCTACGTCTACACTGGCCCTTTTCTGGAAAAGCTTTTCCGGAAAAAGGACTTTTGCCCGAGCGGGAGCAGCATAGCTTTTCCGGAAAAGCGGCTGATTTTGTACAGTAGAGCGTCATTGCTTTTCCGGAAAAGCAAGCGGCCAGTGTAGACAGCTCACAGCTTATTCCGTAAAAGCAGCTGCTTTTCCAGAATAAGTGGCCCAGTGTAGACACAGCCTAGGTGTTCCTCTTCAACAATACAATACAGTTCCTCTCCAGTAACTTGGGAAAATTAACACACCACCCTGGACACCTCTGAAAGGCAATGATTCCCATAAGTATGGCCATACTGGGTCAGTTAAAAGGTCCATCTAGCCCAGTATCCTGTTTTCCAACAATGGGCAATGCCAGAGAACAATGCCCCAGTGGGAGTGAACAGAACAAGAAACTAAGTGATCCCTTTCCTGTCATTCATTTCCAGCCTCTGAAAACCAGAGGCAAGGGACACCATTCTTACCCATCCTGGCTAATAGGTATTGAGGGACCTAACATCCATGAATTTTATCTAGTTTCTTTTTTGAACCCTGTTATAATCTTGGTTTTCACAACATCTTCTTGCAAGGAGATCCACAGGTTGTCTGAACGAAGTATTACTTCCTTTTGTTTGTTTTAAATCTGCTACCTATTAATTTCATTTGGTGACCTCCTGGTTCCTATGTTATGGGAACAAGTAAATAACTTTTCCTTATGCACTTTCTCCATACCTGTCATGATTTTACAGATCTCTATCATATCCCCCCTTAGTCTCCCCCTTTCTAAGATGAAAAGCCCCAGTCTTTTTAATCTCTCTCTGCTAGCAAGCACAGTCTGAGTGTAGGAAAGAAACTTTTAATGAAAGGAGGGAAGTCAGGTGACATTTGAGACAACACTGCAAGTAGGGTTCATAATCGAAGAACTGTGAGCAGACACACCCCAAAATGTGTGAGGCAATGCCTTCTGCTTCATGTTATTGCACAGTTGTTTTGCTGTGCAAGACTCTGCTCCTTCTTGACCATACCCCAAACTCCAGTGATTGTCCTTGATCAGTTAGGACATAGAGTTCAGAGGTGTAAGTTCACCTCCCACCCACAAAGAATGCACGTTGCTTGCCCTCTCAGTTGTCATTCCTCTCTGCTGACTGCCTTGACAACCACTTATTCTGCTCCTCTTGCTGCCTTACCAGCTGCCGTTCCACTTGCCAGTCACCTTTTCCCACCTGCCTCTCAGTTATGTCTTATGCAAGTCAGTCTAGAGCAGAGGTCTCAAACTCCTGGCTCACCGGCCCCCGGGACTTCCGAAGTTGAGTAGCCCTGGGTTAAATCATACCAGAGAACTCATAGGTAGAGTTTACACCTGGCTGGGATAGCTGTCCCCACCCATCTTACTTACAGGGGACTCTGGCATTTGAGCCCCTGGCTTAATGAGGTCTTTTCAGCTGTGGGCGACCCGCTCATTTGGGACAGGTTAAACACAGTCCTGTCTTGTTTCTTCATTCAGTAAAGACAACAACACTGATAACTTTTCACTATTCCTGCATTCAGCACTAAAGTGATTTTAACCCCAACCCAGCCAAAGTACTATGCTTTTCAAATATATGATTTATGATTTTTCAACATAGAGCACACTATTTAAATGTAAGATTAGAGCTGTGTGAGACCAGAATTTCTGTCCTGCAGGAACTTCCTATATATCTATATATATATTTGGGGGGGGAGGGGATAATTCTGAGTCAGGACAAAAAGCTCAAAGTTAGGTGATTTCTGCAAAATTTTTGGATCAAGCCTTTTTGATTCAGTCAAAAAGTTTAGTTTTGATCGTAACTTTTTAATTTATCAAAATGATTCATTTAATTTTTTTAAAGTGATTTTTTTGTTGAAATCAATGCATTTCTCTGAAACATGTTGATTTTGATGAACTGGAATGTTCAGATAGAAAAGGTTCCATGAGAAAATTGTCATCTAGCTTTAATTGTTATTAATGTTTACTGCACTGTTGCTGCTACTCAAGATTCTGCACATATGGTAAGTACTCTATTACTGGGAAGAGAAACATCCAGTTCACATAACTAATTACTCTTTTTTATACTTTGAAGTGATGTAGAAGGCCAGAAAACATGTGATGTGATGTGATCCCCCCAAGAGTTTCTCCTTAGTTTGCCTCAGATGGAAATGGGATTTTGTAGGACATGGTGGGGAGAAGGGACATGGCCTCACAAAGAGGGCAACTGTGTGGAGGAGGGACATGAGGGCACATGCCCTCCAAATGTCATGGATGTGAGGGGCAAAGGGCTGGCCAGCAACCAGCAGGGCCAGAGCCTCTGGGGGGCTTGGGAACTGAGAGGCGGCGATGGGTTGGCATCCACACTCATCAGCTGTGGTAGGGGAAGCAGAGCATCACAGACCCAGCCCACTCTGCTGTCCTGGTATGTCACTCAGTGGAGGGCTGGGACTGCTGCCGCACTCACTGAGGGCAAATGGAGGGACAGGCCAGGGGAGCAGAGCAGTCCTTCTCTGTGGTGGGGATGGGGTCACATGACCAGTCCCCCACCCTCGTGTCAACAGTCACCACTGCTCACAGACCTATGGATTCTGGAGAGCCACAGGGAAGGAAACCTCCAGATGCAGAGGTAAGAGGTGACTGTCTCAGGGAACAGGCTCCTTAGTGCTTGACCCATTGCACAAATCCCCAACAGTTACATGTGGCATAAGCAGGATTTTATACAATGATGTGTTGTCAAAATAATAGAGAGGGGTTACCTCAATAGTTTTGGTGTAGACATTCCCATGATTGTTGGACTGAGTGATAGCTGAGGAATGGCTTGTCTTTATATCTTGAAGGAGTTGGGCTTCTGAGGTCTCCCTTGCCAGTTTGAGGCTGGGCAAAGAAGTAAGTCTCCCCTGACCAGCATAGTGCAATGTTATTAGAAAAAGTTTCAGGCTTCCTCATAGTACTGATTCTTGGAATTAGACGATAGGGACCCAGAAGGGACAGCATCTATAAGTCATCTATAAGTCATCTGGTGTCACTACTTGTCCTTATGTGCTGCTGGAGATGTAGGTACAAAGAATGCATGTTTTTCCTCCAAGTGCTCTTGTAGAACTAGGAGGGGAGGCAGCAGGGGAGTTTGTCTTGCAAGAGTAGAAGTCATAGCAGCTGCCCATGTAAGCATCATACAGGTCAGTCTCAACCTTAGAGAAGGCTGAGAAGTAATGGACTGAACTGGCTGTAGTATTTTGGAGCACATCTGCCAAACATTTCTTTACCAGCCCCCTCTTCTGCCTCCATTATTATCAGTGGCTGCCCACTATTGGTCCAATTGCTATTCATACAGACCTGAGGATTTGAACAAAGACTATTGATGCAAGAACAATGGTAAGTTATTGCAATTCAGCCTAACATTCCTCGCAGGTTCTATATCAAAGTAAGTAGAGCTCCTGCTGCAACACGATTTTTTTATATTTGTCCCAAAATAGGATGGACTCTAGTCCCCAAATATCAGTTCCTGTCATACTTAATCTTGAAGAAAACATGCTCATTTTACTTTGTTGCAGCACATATATTTATTTACCTCAAGATTAGGAAGTGTTATTTGGAATAATGGAAATAATGCTGATTCCAAAACAATGAGTAGTCCAGTGGCACCTTTAAGACTAATATGAGCTTTTGTGAGTAAAGCTGACTTCAGATGATTCTAGCATTCAGATTGAAAATTGAATGCACACTTGCAGGAACAAAGTCATCCAAATTGTTAACATGCTTCTACCGGTAAATTGAAGTGTGGTCCACTTTAAAAAATGAAATGACTAAGCACATTAAGAAGATGGTCCAACAGAGGCTTATGAATAATTATCTTGTTTTCCTGGTATGAATCCACTAGCTGTGTCTCCAATCTGTCCACTTCCTCCCCTCTGCCATTCTGTTAAGGACAATTTCAGAAAGGTGCTAGTCCTTCATAAAGATCCCTCATAGGTTGGTTCAGCTGAGTTATTGAAATGCTACAATTCCTTTGCTTTAGGCTCGGCAGACTGTGCTATATCTGTGTGCAATGAGTTTGACCCCTGTTACTATATTTACAGAGTGGTCCTTCAAAGATAACTCACTGGCAGAATTACCCATGTTTAGTGCTATGAAGGCAATGAAAAAAGAGTTGAATGGTACAATCCTGCTTTTTCACAGGGACTTTTTAGGAATAGCAAAAAAAAAAAAAAAAAAAAAGTTCTAGAGGGCAAATTCTAGTTCCCTTTAGTCTTAGTGCTTGGGATTGAGACTTCTGCTGGTGAGACATGGATTTCCCCACTAACATATGTGCAGTGGACTAATCACTACTGCAGATGCAATGCTGCTCTGTAAACTTTGAAATATGTGCATACTTGCTTCAAGCAGGTGAACCCTCTACGTCCTCTCCCCAGAACTCACTGTCATTATATTACACAGGGAGCTAATCAATGTTATTATGCAGGTGGTATAGATCCTCTATGTGAACATCTAAAAACTTCACCCCCTCAGCCTACATTTAAACCAGCTGCGGTTCAGCTGAGTTAGGACCTCTCACATTGCCTATGTTTTCTGGATTAGATAATTCTGCCCTCAGAAATAAAAATTTCAGGGTAACTTACTGCTTTCACATTATATGAATTATGCACCCAGGAGTGATTCCATTGAAGTGTGTGCTGTTTTAGTAGCTTACAATTTAAGATAATATCTTAAGCTCTTCAAAGGAAAAGTGATTTGTTTTGTTCTAGAGACTAGAGAATAGGAAATGAACTTTCTTAAATCTGAGCAAGCTCATCAAAAGAAAAGATGACAGATATAAATCCAAAGGGGAAACAAATTATTCTGTGACAGCAGTAATAAAAGGGTTTTCCAACTTGATCTTTCCATTTAGTAACTAGTTAAGATGTAGTTACAGTAAAATGCCTTGTTAAACACGCTTTGCGCTGTGAACTTAAAACAGCGTTCATTGCTGTGACATGGCTAGAATATGTATTATATGGCTAGCAGGAGACCACAAAAACTTTTTCCTTTTTGATTGAGAGCATGTACTGTCTAGGTTTAAATTCAGACATTAGGAGACTATGTATTTTAAAAGAATACATGAAACTTTATGTGCTGCATATACTTTATAGGGTTTATTCAGACAATATTATTCCTTTGTCAGATTCTGCTAAAATCCTGTATATAAGATTAATATAAAATTATTATTATTATATATAAGATCTACCACTTACATCGGAAAAGGCTTTTTCATGCTTGAGACACAGTTGAAAAACTATTCAGAGGTGGCTTTTCCGCAGTTTATCTACTCATTATGAATTTGTTTTAGGTTTTGGGGTTTTTTTTCTATGTCTATTGGCAATGTTTGGCCAGAGGATTTTCCTCTCCTGCTTTTCTATTCCTTTTTCTCATTCCTGTAACTGCATCTCTCTTCCGTTTTCTTTCTTCACTGTCTGTTGACTATAATAACTATCAATGAACATGCCTTCAGTGTGACCTTAAGAAGAGGAGAAGTGAAGTTTTTAGGTGTTGCTTTGGAACTGGGGACAAACCACCTGATTTCTTTGTCTCACTTTCCCTCTCTATGAAATAGAGACAATATCTGCCCCCATGGATATTGTGAGGATAAATTAATGAATATTTATTCATCACTTTGCTTGCCAGTTAGTTTTGTTAGATTATTTTATTTTGTATTAAAATATTCCCTGTATAATTTTGAGATTTTTTTTGCTTGCTATGGGATCTAAACCCTTGCTTAAATAGATCTAAATCTAATCTCCTTGGCCTGTGTTTCTTAACGGCTTATGAAATGGGCACTTGTACAAAGCTGAAAGTTAAAGGATGTATTGTCAATCCCTATTACAATTTCTTTTCCTTTTCTTAAACGGGAGGAGGGAGAAGAAATTGTAAAACAGCTAAGGCGAGAAGGAAGCATAGTGTCAGCTTCAGTTTTGTCCTGTGTTAAACTGGACTTGCTACAGACATGAGTAGTAAAGCCTCTTGTCATTTAAAAACAAACTAACAATTTAAAAAAAACAAAACAATGCTATCCATAGTTCAATTCGTTGTGGAAAACATAATACTGTGCAGGAAAGATCAAGTAATTTGTCATTAATTTTAACATCTCCATAATAATAAACATTACAATAAGTTCCCTTATTTAATTCCTGACAATGAATTCAGTGCAAAGACAGTCCTTCTTCTGAGAAGTTTACAATATTGATATTGGCTATTCCACGAAGCAATGGAAATATCCAGTTCTTATGCATAAAGAAATATAAGAGCGTATAATTTTTCTATCATACAGCCTTCCTAGACAAGACATTGGGGACATGCAAGAACAAATGCCATCACAGTAATTGTATTATTAATATATTTGATAGTTAAACATTTATTTATTAATTAACTTCAAGGATGAACAGAATTCCCATTGAATTTATGGGCAGATTCACTAGTCAGGCTTACATTAATTGGGTACTTGTAATTTTAGTCTCTCATAAGGGTTTATATCTTCATGAAGCGTTCACTGTCTTTTAGGAAATCTCATGCATTAGGGGATGAAACAGCCATGGTATGCCAATCATGCCTTCTGGATGTGAATATATTTCATAGTTACACTGAATCTGAAATAATATTTGAAGTTATTTTCCATGACAAGTTGTTGCATTTGATTAGGGGGCCATAATAAGGATTATTACTATAGCTCTGCAAATCTACCAATATCCGCAGCTCATTTTTGTGAACACAGATGCAGATGTACATCAAATTTATCTAGAATCCTGCAAATTTGTGGAAATTTATATTCCCCCACTTGAGGAGACAAGATTAACATCTACGTGGAACAGGGCCTTATCAGCTTTTGCTCCCAGGCTGTGGAATTCTCTTCCTCGGGATATTTGCATGGCGACAACGCTAGCCTTGTTTTGGAGTCAGGCTAAAGCCACCTTTTTCATTCATGCTTTTATTAATGTTTGAGTCTGTCTGTGTGTGTTCCTCCTCTCTATATGTTTTTAGCTGGTTATGTCCCTCTAAGGTTTCATATTTTAAATTTTTATATATATTTGTATTTTTGTTTTGTTTGTTCTTGTAAGCCTCCTTGAATATTTTAAATAAAAAGGCAGGGTAAAAATATTTAAACAAATAAATAAATAAATAAATAAATATCCAAGGGTATCCACATCCATGGATGTGAATGTGAATATCCCTGGATCATTTTTGCTGATGAGGATGTGGATACCAGTTTTGTATCCACTCAGGGCTTTGATTGTTACTGTTTTGACTGCACTATTACCATCAGGCTATTCATATCTGCATAGTCAGAGCTTCATTAATGTGTCCCATTATTTTCTCATTACATTTGCAAATATCTGACAGATACTTGTAAACTTTATTAATCACAATTACAAGCACTACTGCCTTGATCAGGCTTTGGGAAGGATACAAAAGTACAGGTGGCTAATTGTAGATATTTAGGTATAAATCCAAAAAAATAGAAACATTAAGGAACTGCATTTACAATATATGATGCAACCTGTTAATAATAGTGCATGCAAGGATATGCTTTGTGCATAATGATTTATTTTAACTTCGGGAAGGCTTCAGCTAATGAGAAGTTTAACTTTTTAAACAGACTACTGCATGCTGTGTGTACAACTTTATTATTCTCTTGGATGTTTCATTAGCAAACTACAGTGCAATGTACACATAAATCTTAACTATAATTCAAGTTTGCTAGAAAGGGCACAGAAGTGGGAGATCTCAAGTGATTATGGCAGAAGAAAAATGGACTGAATTATATTAATGAGAATTAAAGTTTCTTTATCTTTCAAAATATTTAACATGGTTATTTCAGACCTATAAAGATGGTTTGCAACTTCACCTACTTGAGAGAACTCCTCCATCTAGTCCCAACTTGATTGCTCTTTTTTCCAATATGGTTGTACATTTTAATATGAGATATAAGCTCTGCTATGGTTTGTAATGACAAATTTCATAACGATAAATGGCTTCTTGGCTTGGGGATCTGGGGTGTTGATTTAGAAACAAAAAAGGAAAGGGCTTAAGAAATAGTGTAATATTTCTTCTGTCCGTTATCCTCTTTGTGCTTGGAAGTAGCCTGGTAAGGGTTGATACCTG
The DNA here is from genome assembly GCF_052426305.1 of Pelodiscus sinensis. Classification (NCBI taxonomy): domain Eukaryota; kingdom Metazoa; phylum Chordata; order Testudines; family Trionychidae; genus Pelodiscus; species Pelodiscus sinensis. The sequence goes on from NC_143053.1 coordinate 95,874,725, forward strand.
TTTATAAAACTGGGTATAAATTTGGCTTGGAAAATTGGGTCCTCCTGAAAATTGCCAGATTTACTGTGAAAGTAAGGGAATATGTTTCTGCAAAGTTTGAAGAAAATTGGTTAAAGTGTTTTTAGATCACAAGTTATAAACAAGTTATTCTGATTTTAAACCAGGCTTCCAATTAATTAATTTAAAAAAAAATCCTGCTGACTCACTAATGCGCCCTCCAATCCTTTACATTCACTGTATAGGAAAATGACCCAGGAATCCCTTTTATCACATAAATTTAATGACAGTAGTTTATAATAAACCAAACTGAGTGACTTTTTGAAGTGGTAGTTTCATTCCAATCCTGTTGCCATTGTTTTCAGTGATTTTTTTTTTTATTTGTAATATTTTTTTTCCTGACATGTGGTTGTGAAAGTAGCATGGTGATGAAGGCAGGATCATGTGCCTGAGGGTGCGTTTTATGTAATGATTTCTAGTTGATGGCAAGAATCCCTAAAAACACAGATAGATGTTTTTATGATAAGCATTTAATAGGTATAATAAATAATACATACTGTGCTTTTGGCATGCCAAGTCTACCATGACTGAGGGTACGTCTACACTACAACGTTAATTCGAACTAACTTAGTTCGAATTAGTTAATTCGAACTAAGCTAATTCGAACTAACGGATCTAGACTAAAAAACTAGTTCGAATTAGCGTTTTGCTAATTCGAACTAGCATGTCCACACAGAGTGGACCCTGAACTGGGCTTAAGGATGGCCGGAAGCAGTGCCGGCAGGGCATCAGAGGAGGACTTAGAGTGTGAAGATGCTGTCTCAGGCTAGCCCAGGGCTGCGCTGAAAGGGACCCGACCCCCACCCCGGACAGACAGTTCTCAGGGGTGCCCCGCTTGCAAAGCAGTCCTGGCTTGGAGTGCCCGGACTACCCACACTGGGCACATCACACCACTCAGCCATCAGACCGGATGCACGTGCCGCAGGCTGCCATCTGGGGAGAGGGGGCAATTGGGGGACTGCAGGAGAGCTTCCACCCCCAGAAGCCCACAGAGCCAGCCCAGTCCTCCCCATCGGGGGCTCGTGCCCCAGTCCTCCATCACCTCCTTCCACTTACCCTTCCCTAGCCCCTCTTCTTGATGTACAAAATAAAGGACACGTGTGTTCAAAAATAGAAACTCTGTTTATTTAACAAAACTCGGGGAAACTGGGAAAAGGAGGTGGGAGAGGGGAAGAGAGAGGCTGGGAGAGGGAAGGGGGAAAACTGGGAGGAGGGAGCTGAAAGGGGGAAGCAAGGGAAAGGAGGGGGTGGGGAAACTGAAGGATCAGGGGTGGGGGTCTTGCCGGGCCGACCGCCTCCCAGTACGGCGAGGGAGGGGGCCTCGGCGTCCCCGGGGGGATGGGGTGGAGGGTGCGGAGGTTGAGGTGGGGGGTGTGGACATTGAGGAAGAGGTTGTGGGGGTTGAGGAGGGAGAGGTGAGAGGGGGAGCAGGAGTGGAAGGAGGGACAGCAGTTGGGGGGGCAGCAGGTGCAGGACCAGCACGGGGCACCATGCTCTGCAGCAGGAGCTGCAGGCTGGTGCTCAGCCCTCGGAGCTCAGCCAGCAGCTCGTGGCGGACCTGCAGGTCTTCCCTCATCCACGCCCGTAGTGTACGGTGCACGGCTCGCAGGGCCCCAAGGTGCTGGTCCCAGTATTCCTGCTCCATGCTGGCGGTCCGGAGCAGGCCGCGGGTGCTGAAGCATGTCCTGGGAGGGGTGGTGCGCCCTGAACGAGCAGCTGGTGCAGCTGTAGAGAAAGAAGAGAAGTGGTCAGTTCTCTCTGGGGACGCAGAGGATGATGCCCAGCCCTCTCCCCAACTCCGCAACGTGAGGGTGACCATGTCCTGCACCGTCACAGCTGCTGTGCTTGTACAGAGGCCATGGTCAGGATGTCTGGCTCTCCCCGGGACTGGGAGCTGCCCATGTCCCTGTGCCATGTATAGTGTGGCCGGGGCGGCGGGGGGGAAGGGGCGATGTCCCCTGCCTCCGTGTAGAGGGGACATGTGAAGGGAAATCATCCTGCTGGGTCCTGCCCCGGGGTCGGAAGCATGTCACGTCTCTTTGCAAAGGCATGTGCCTATTGGGCAATGGCCCCTGGGTGTCACACAGCTGGAGCCACTTGCCCAAGGGTGGCATGGCACGTGCTCGCACGTGCACAGGTGTCTGCGTGATCCGTGGAAGGCATGGCCCACGCGCGCGGTCCCTGGTCTCCCTCCCATCTCCCCCCCCGAACTACTTAATTCAAACTACTTACCCGGTACGGTCTCCCTGGATGACACTGCTGGCGGTGACCCTTCTGGTGTGCCCAGGTCAGGGCCCTCTGGTCCCAGCTCGATGTCCCCTGGGCTGGCACAGACCGCCCTGCCCCCCAATAGTTGGTGGAGGGCAGTGAAGTTGGGGCAGGTGGCAGCCCCTGCAGCGGCGCCGCCCCTTGTGGCCCTGGCGTACGCCTGCCGCAGCTGTTTAATTTTAATGCGCACCTGCTCCTGGGTGCGCCTGTGTCCCCTGCTGGCCATGGCGGCTGCTATGCGCCCATAGACGGCCGCATTCCTCCTCCTAGTGCGGAAATCATGGACATTGGGGGCCTGCCCCCAAACCTCAATGAGGTCCATGACCTCCGCACTAGACCAGGAGGCCGCGCGCCATCTACGGCCCCTGGCTGGCCCCTGGGTGCTGGGGGACTGGGCAGGGGACGTCTCACTGGCACTGGCTGCCTGGCTCATCCTGCAGCCACTGGTTCGGGGCAGAGACTCCTGGCTGACTCCAGTGCCGTCTGGCCAGAGTCTACCCCTTTAAGGGCCCGGGGCTGGGGGAGAGGAGAAGAGTTTTCCTGGTTGTGCCCAGAGAGGCCACCAGGGGGAACCTGGGAAGGGCTAGCCTCCCACTAGTTCGAATTAAGGGTCTACACAGCCCTTAATTCGAACTAGCTAGTTCAAACTAGGCTTAATCCTCGTAAAATGAGGATTACCTAGTTCGAACTAAGCGCTCCGTTAGTTCGAATTAAGTTCGAACTAATGGAGCGCTAGTGTGGTGCCTAGGAAAGTTAGTTCGAACTAACTTTGTAGTGTAGACATACCCCGAGGTAGGGAAAGGGGAAGTAAAACCAGAGACTTTCCATGAAGTCTGACAGTGATCTTTGCAGTGTTGACCCCTGCACCTTGTGGATCTTGTTCGGCTGCTACTGGGAATGAATATATGCTGTTTAAGGACCGCAGGACTATTGCACTATTTTTCTCTTCTTAAACATATTTTCTCCTGTACCAAACTATGGACCTCAGTCACTAATATACCAATGCTATTTCCTCCTGCAGAAGTAATTTCTTATGTTCTTTACATAGTAGTACCCAAAGAAATGGAGGAAATGAGAAAATGGGGATGGAAAAGAGTCTTTTCTCAACTTCATTTTCCTCATTCCTTCTCCTCTTCTTTTTTTTCAAATTCCCCACCATCTGCATGAGCATAACTAGGAAATTACAGAGTTAACACTTGTGATATAGTTAATTGTTTTTGGTGTTCAGGATAAAAAATTCTTATTTTGTTACCTTGTAATATTGCCTTATTCACAGTTGAAAAATATTGTTATCTCAAGCCCCAAAATATAAATCCAAACCTCAATACAATTGCAACATAAAATGTTGGATTATTTTGTTTGCACATCCCCCACTTTTGTTAATTTACTGCATCCCAATTAACTTCTATTATTGCTCAGTTAATTACTTGGTTCTCTTGCAATAAAAGCAGTAGACTGTTTCTGGAGTGAACTAATACAAACAAAAATATGACTCACCATGAAAACATCTCAACTAGTAGAATGAGTGTGCTGAATTTACCAAGCACGTGTGTGTGCAAATCTAAATAACAGAGGTCCATGGGTAGCCTCCACCGCTCTAGCAGCATGATTTGAAAGCTGTAGTGATAGCCTTCAAAGAATGAAATTGACCAAGTGTAGTGAGTCAGAGTGGCCACCCGCTGACCTGGATGGGGAAGATCCCCTCTGTGAGCCCTTTTGGGCGGTGCCCTACCCATTCATCTGACCAGAAGTCAGGAGGTATGAATAGTTCTATAAAAAGCCAGCCCAGGTGCTCAGTGAGGGCCCAGCCACCAGAGGAACCAGACGCCTGCCCTGTGCTCCCCAGCTGGGAGGCTGAGGACTGACCTGGACCATCAGAACGGACAGTGACTGGCATAAGGGTCAACTCCTGCCAGAGTTGCTGAGCCCCAACAATCCAGAGGAACTGCCGGAAGCCCAGGTATGTGCAGAGGGAGAATGGAAGAAGCTCAGGGATAGGCGATATTAGTCAGGCCATTCCAGTGTGTTGCAGTGTGGATCCCTGCTGAACTGCTGTTGTTAGGGCCCTGGGCTGGGACCTGACACCCTATCCCTGGATGGCAGTCTCTGCTCTCTGCCAGGACAAGGAAACCCTATTGTTTACTTCACTGCGAACTACTAACTCTATAAACTAACTGTGCTGTGTGTTTGTCGCCCCCACTCTGAACTAGGGCCTGGACATTCGTGACTGTATTATTTGTATTGCTGCCCCGCCCTACACCAGGGCTTGGGCCTCACACTGTATAAACTCTGGCTGAGCATTTGCTGCCCCGCCCTACACCAAGGCCTGGGACACTAACTATATAAACTGGGAATGTTTGTATCGCTCCCCTACCCTGCACCAGGGCATGGGCTGCTAACTATATAAACTGTGACTGTTTGTCCTGCTGCCCCACCCTGACCCCAGGCTGGGCCTTGTAGAATCTGGACTGTTGGCTTGGCCCAAGTGCAGACCTGAGGCCCCGGACTAGGGACTGCCAGCCCTGAAGAGGGCAACTGATTTATTAACCACTGCTCTAGTCTAATCACAGGCCCCAGACTATGAGGACTCAGTGGGCTAAGGCAGAATGGCCACCCCCTGACCTGGGGTGGGGAGAGAGAGACCCTCTGTGAGCCCTGATGGGCTATACCAAGGAAGCAGGATGTCTGAGTCAGTTAGGTGATAACCCAAACTTGAGAAGCCCTACTTTGTCACTGACTTCCCGTGTATTTCTGGGTTAGAATTTTCTCATAAAACAAGATTAGTGATAAATGTTCTAGATTTGACTAACTTTTGACACCTGCACCTCTGAGAGTTGAAAAATGAGTAGTCCTGTGGTACCTTAGAGACTATTTTTGCCCATAAAAAGCTGATGATAACATATGTTAGTCTCTAAGGGTGACACAGAATTACTTGCGGTTTTTTGAAGTTACAGACTAACACAGCTATTCCTCTGAGACTCTGAGAATTGGGCAGCCATTTAGGCATCTGGCATGGGAATCTGGAAATCCTGGGGTCTCTAGCCACAAACAGTAGCAAATATTACCTGGGGTTATCTGAACCCAAAGTTGAGGTAACATATCTCTTTTCCAGGTAGTGTCAGAAATAAATATCAGTGCAGGACACAGTATCTTCATCTGATAAATGATTGGTGTGCACAAGAACACTCCCACCCCTACCATCTGAAGGTACTGTGTACAGTCAACCTGTAGAACTCCTTGTCAGAGGTTGTTGTGAAGACCAATACTTTAACAGGGTTAAAAAAGAGCTAATGAAATTTATGGAGGGTAGGTCCCTCAATACTCATTAGCCAGACAGGTAGGAATGGTGTCCCTAACCTCTGTTTGTCAGAGACTGGAAATGAATAACAGGAGAGGGGTCACTTGATAATTACCTGTTCTGCTTCCTCTCTTTGAGACATGTGTCTTTGGCGATTGTAGGAAGACAAGATACTAGGCAAGATGGACCTTTGGTTTGACCCAGTGTGGCCATTCTTACTTCAGAAGGTGGTGGCTCAGCTCCTCTGGCAGGCACACAGCTTAGCGTGAACACTGCCTGACAGCCTTCCAATTCTCTGAGGAGTACATCTGACTTTTAAGCCAGTTCTCAGTGTGTGTCGGCTCCTGCAGAGCCTCCTAACCCCCACCCCTTTGCTGTCTTGCACAGAAACTTAATAGCCAGCTCCCTGCGAACACCAGCTCTCACCTGTTCTCCCCCCTACCCTGTGTGTAAATGTGTAACTGCTAAAAAATCCAGCAATTACATGTTTACACAAATACACATTAGTTAACGTCCCTAAATCTATAATTGATTAGTAAATATTAGGGCTGTCAAGCAACTAAAAAAGTAATCATTCTTAATTGCATGACTAAAAAATTAATCACAATTGTGTGATTAATCATGCTGTTAAGCAATCATAAAACACCATTTATTTAAATATTTTGGATGTTTTTTACATTTTCAAAAATATTAATTTATATTACAACACAACATACAAAATGTGCAGTGTTCACTTTATATTTAATGTTAATTACAAATATTTGTACTGTAAAAAACAGAAAAAAGTAATAGTATTTTTCAATTCCCTCATTAAAAGTGTTGTAGGAGAATTCCTTCATCATGAAAATTGAACTTACAAATGTAAAATTATGTACCAAAATAAGAGAATGTAAAACTTTAGAGCCTAAATGTCCACTGAGTCCTACTTCTTGTTCAGCCAATCACTTATACAAACAATTTTGTTGACATTTGCACGAGATAATGCTGCCAACTTTTTATTTTCATGCCACTTGAAAGTGAGAACTGGCATTTGAATGTCATTGTCATAGGCAGCATTGCAAGATATGTAGATGCCAGAAGCACTAAAACTTTATATTCCCCTGGGTGTCTGAGCCACCATTCCAGAGGATATGCATACATGCTAATGATGGGTTTTGCTCCATAATGATCCAGAACAATGAAGAATAATTCATATTTGTTTTTCATGAGTCATATGCCAGCAGCAAAAGGTTGATTTTTCTTTTTCGATTGTTTGGGTTTTATAGTTTCCCCATTAGAGTGCTGCTCTTTTAAGACTACTGAAAGTATACTTCACACCTCGACCCTCTCAGATTTTGGAAGGTACTTCAGATTCTTAAATCTCAGTCAAGCACTGTATTTGATTTAATTGGTTCCCTCTTCTTCTTCTTCTTCTTCTTTTTCTTCTTCTTGTTTTTTCCCCCAAATTGGAGGTGAAATCCTTAATTGTATAACTTTTGTGCTTAGACATGCAATAATTGTATGCTGCTCAGGGAAATTTACAATTCATTTAGTCACTAAGTGACTTTATTTTATACCGTGTATTTTAACAATGATGGCTCCATTAACCGTCTCCTATAATATAAAGGGTTTAATAACACTATTAAAAGAAAAAATATTCTGTACTTAAAAAAAGATAATCTTTCCATGCTCTAGGGGACACATCTGCCAGAACCTGAAGCTTCTAAACTGCCTGGAGATTGGGTAAACCCCCTTAATTTCTAATTTTAATTTTAAAACAGGTGGCATTGCTATACTAATTACATAAAAAGTTGAGTGTTAATATTCTGAGCACAAGGTCAGACAGTGAAAACAGATTTATTGTCCTCTGGGCTTAAACTGGAAATTGTAAGATTATCTTTGCCACTCTATACAGACCAAACCAGGAGAATCTCCAATTGTTTGTTTTGTTTATAGTATTGATGACATGGCTGTCATCATGATGTTATATCTGGAGAATTCAACAAAATTGTAGAGCCGGTCTTTGATAAAGCTTTTCCATCTCCAAATAAAAACACCAGGGCTGTGTCTAGACTGGCAAGTTTTTTGCTTTTGCGGAAAAACTTGCCAGCTGTCTACACTGGCCGCTTGAATTTCCGCAAAAACACTGACGATCTCATATAAGAAATCAGTGCTTCTTGCGGAAATACTATGCTGCTCCCATTCAGGCAAAAGTGCCAGTGTAGACAGCTCAGATTTGTTTTGTGAAAAAAAGCCCCAATCGCGAAAGTGGCGATCAGGGCTTTTGTGCGCAAAATCACGTCTAGATTGACCACAGATGCTTTTGCGTAAAAGCTTTTCCGATAAAAGCATTTGCGGAAAATCATGCCAGTCTAGACGTAGCCAAATATTCTTCAGTTGCTTCATATGTACATGACTGATTTAAACGTGTAAAATATGTTGAGATTTGGTAATCCTGTGGTCAGGCACTGTAAAATACTTTTCTTTTGTAGCATATTCAATATCTTCATGATTGGACTGTTTCTTAGTGTCACATGACTTGATCAATTCTGTCACTGAGGGTACATCTAGACTACAAGCCTCTTTTGAAAGAGAGCGTCTAGACTGCAACCACTTCTTTCGAAAAAGCAAGCTACTTTTTTGAAAGAGAGCACCCAGGCAGTCTGGATGCTGTTTTTCGAAAAAGCCTTATTTGCATTCAAGAATGTCTTTTTTTGAAAGAGAACTTTCAAAAAAGGTGTTCTTCCTCATAAAATGAGGTTTACCGTGGTCGAAAAAACCACCATGTTCTTTTGATTTAATTTCAAAAGAACGCAGAGGCAGTCTAGATACAGTGGAAGTTTTTTTTGAAAAAAGGCCACTTTTATAAAAAAAACAAAAAACCCTGCAGTCTAGACATACCCTGACTGTGGCACTATTATTAAATACCTCTCTGATGCTTGATCTGATTTGTTAACTCTTTCCAGAATTGGAACTTAAAGTGGTGGGCTCATATTTTTGATCAGCTACCACACTTTGGGAAGAATTTAAAGCCTTCATTAGAGGAGGTATCATCTCTTATACCACCTTTAGAAGGAAATGAAGGGGACATAGAACTTAAACCCTTGCAAAAAAATTAAAGCCTTGGTTGCAGACTATTAGACCCCTGTTTGAATACAAGATTTATATCTGCATCCATGGAATACATTTTGATTCTGTGAGGATTCTATACATGATACTTCTGCCCACTCTGAAGAGAAACTCAGAAGCCTCATCAATCTAAGAGAGGAAAACAACACACTTGTGTCCCAAAAGATGGAGTCTGCTTTATTCTGTTAGAAGCAAAACTACTGGGAATATGGCAAACAAGATGGCAAGTTGTTGGCATAAGGATGCAAGCAAAAAGCTAATGGAAATACCATTGCTGATATTTACAATAGTGGCAAACAATTTTATACAACAGTTGGGGATCATCAACACAGCAGGGCTTATCTCAAAAAATAAGCTACACAAATTGAGTTACATCAACTGCGTAGCTTATTTTAAAATAGCTTAATCTGAAATTGAGAGCCTCTACACAGCACTTATTTCAAAATAGAGCACTCTTCATCCGACTTCCCTTACTCCTTGTACAATGAAGGTTACAGGAGTCAGAGTAAGAAGTCCTCAAGCTTGACAGTATTTTGACATTATTTCAAAATAACTACCTGCTGTGTAGACATGGACTAAGTTACTTCGAAATAATGTTTCAGTGAAGATATACCTTTGAATGTTAATAAACAATTTCAGCAGTTTTATTCAAAACTATGTTTAACTGAAGAGAGAATCAGGAAAGTTCCCCTAGCTAACATTTTTGGTGGATTGTCTCTGCCCTAGGTCTCTGACTTTTAGAAAGAACTTTTAGATATCCCCTCTGCAAATCATAGAACAGTAAAGGAAATGAAGGTTGAAAACACTTCAAGTGCAAGCGACTTCCCAATTGAATTTTACAAAACAAAATCTCAGAATCTCTAACAGGTAGATTATTGAATACGTTCAGGGGGACCAAGAATGAGCAAACTCCTCCATCTGTTCAGAGACACTGTCATTTCATATTCCAAAACCTTGGAAAAACTTTGGACTATGTGATAATTACAGGCGATTTCTTTAATCAATTGTGACATTAAGATTTTAGCCAAATCTCTTGCTATATGACTGGAAAAAAGGTCTCTCTCACATTATATGCATAAATCAGATAAAATTCCTTTGCAATAGATGTGACTTAGAGAATTTGCATCAATTGATTGACGTTATTGCTGCCTTGAGAGATTCTAAAGGACACTTAGCTGTCAGTTATTTAGATTCTGAAAAGGCCGTTGTCCCAAGCCATGCCGTCAATCTTTTCCATGTATTAGCAACATTTTGATTTGGTAAACAATGTATTGCTTAGGTGAAGCTTTTACACTCTATTCTGACTTTCAGGGTAGTAATGCATGGTATGAAGTCTGTCCCTTTTTCTCTGCTGTTTGATTTAAGTCTAGAAGCTTTAGCCATTATAGTCCAACCATATCCATAAATTTATGATAGGCCAAACAAAGCACAAAATTATGATCTATATAGATAATGCTCTTGTATTTGTATCTAATCTTGTACCCACATTTAATAAGTTCTCTAGACCTTTAATCATTCTTGTTGCTCTTCTCTGGACCCTCTCCAATTTCTCCATATCTTTCTTGAAATGCGGTGCCCAGAACTGGACACAATACTCCAACTGAGGCCTAACCAGTGCAGAGAAGAGTGGAAGAATGACTTCTCGTGTCTTGTTTACAACACACCTGTTAATGCATCCCAGAATCATGTTTCCTTTTTTTGCAACAGCATCACACTGCTGACTCATATTCAGCTTGTGGTCCACTATAACCCCTAGATCCCTTTCTGCCATACTCCTTCTAGACAGTGGCTTCCCATTGTGTGTGTGTGAAACTGATTGTTCCTTCCTAAGTGGAGCAATTTGCATTTCTCTTTATTAAACTTCATCCTGTTTACTTCAGACCATTTCTCCAATTTGTCCAGATCATTCTATCCTCCAGATTAGTTGCAACCCCTCCCAGCTTGGTATCATCTGCAAACTTAATAAGCGTACTTTCTATGCCAATATCTAAATCGTTGATGAAGATATTGAAGAGAGCTGGTCCCAAAACAGATCCCTGCGGAACCCCACTTGTTATACCTTTCCAGCAGGATTGTGAATCATTAATAACTACTCTCTGAGTACTGTTTTCCAGCCAGTTATGCACCCACCTTATAGTAGCCCCATCTAAGTTGTATTTGCCTAGTTTAGGGTATGTCTACACTACCACGCTAGTTCGAACTAGGGTGGTAATGTAGGCATACCGCACTTGCAAATGAAGCCCGGGATTTGAATTTCCCGGGCTTCATTTGCATAAGCCGGCCGGTGCCATTTTTAAATGCCGGCTTGTTCGAACCCCGTGCCGCGCGGTTACACGCGGCACGGGCTAGATAGTTCGAACTAGCAAGCCATTCCGCACTATCTGTACACCTCGTTCCTGCACTGCTAGCCTGCCCCGCACTGAACAGGGGGGCAGGGAGCCTGCCTATTGGGTGGAGTATGCCCCTCCCCCACAGCCCTGCTGGACATGCTCGCAGTGCAGCCCCAGTATAAAAGGCTGCCGGGCTGCTCAGTTGGGGCTGGCTTCCTGGGAGGAAGGAGCTCATGCGCAACCTCCAGAGCCACAGCCGGACCTGTTGCCAGAGTAAGAGCTGCCGGGACCACCACCGTTGCTGCTACCGTCCCCGGGTCGAGCGCACCCGCAATGCCGTCTCTGGGGGGCCACCCACCGGGGTTGTGGTGGACAACCCCTTCGCTGCTGCCCCAGACACCGGATCTGCCAACATCGCCGCCGCCAGCCCAGCTTCTGCAGGTGGGGTCTCCGTCAGCCACAGGGCTGGGGTAGGAAGCAACCTAGGGCAAGGGGCAGGGAACCCCCCCCCCCCCCGGTGTGCTCATCATGTTTCGGGGAAAACTCCCCACCGAGCTGGTGGTGGGAATAAATAGGGCCCTGGGTTGGGGTCCGGTAGGGAGGGAGGGCCCAGACCCCTCCTACCCCATCCCCTCAGAGCGTGGACTGGGCCTCAGGGCCTGTGTTTGTGCTGGACTAGGCCTCAGGGCCTGCTTTAACTATGGATTAGGCCTCAGGGCCGGCTTTAACCTTGGGGAGAAGAGGGCGGGGCTGGGGAGCCCGCCACAGTGCCTTTGCCTTTCTAATCTTGCCCCTGCATTCCTGTGTTGTTTGTCTATATTCTTCCTTTGTAATTTGTCCTAGTTTCCATTTTTTATAGGACTCCTTTTTTATTTTTAGATTATGCAAGATCTCGTGGTTAAGCCAAGACGGTCTTTTGCCATATTTTCTATTTTTCTGACACAGCAGAATAGTTTGCTTTTGAACCCTTAATAATGTCCCTTTGAAAAACTGCCAACACTCCTCACTTGTTTTTCTCCTCGGTCTTGATTCCCATGGGATCTTGCCTATCAGATCTCTGAGCTTACCAAAATCCGCCTTCTGGAAATCCATTGTCTCTATTTTTCTGTTCTCCCTTCTACCTTTCCTTAGAATTGTGAACTCTATGATTTCATGATCACTTTCACCCAAGCTACCTTCCACTTTAAAATTCTCAACCAGTTCCTCCCTATTTGTTAGGATCAAATCTAGAACAGCTTCCCTCCTGGTAGCTTTTTCAACCTTCTGAAATAAAAAGTTTTCTCCAATACAGTCCAAGAACTTATTGGATTGTCTGTGCCCCGCTGTGTTATATCCAACATATGTCTGGATAGTTGAAGTCCTCTGTCACCACCAAATCTTGGGCTTTGGATGATATTGTTAGTTGTTTAAAAAAAGCCTCATCCACTTCTTCCACTTGGGTAGGTGGCCTGTAGTAGACTCCTAGCATGACATCACCCTTGTTTTTAAACCCTTTTAGCCTAACCCAGAGACTCTCAACACTTCCGTCTCCTATATCCATCTCCACCTCACTCCAAGTGTGTTCATTTTTAATATATAAGGCAACATCTCCTCCCTTTTTCCTTTGCCTATCCTTCCTGAGCAAGCTGTACTCTTCCATACAAACATTCCGATCATGTGTATTATCCCACCAAGTTTCCGTGATGCCAACAATGTCATATTTGTGCTTATTTATTAGCACTTCCAGTTCTTCCTGCTTATTACCCATACTTCTCGCATTTGTATATAGTCATATAAGATATATAGGCATATAAGATTTGACCTTGCCTCCCAGTTTTGCCCTGATCCTCTTTTCTCTCTGCTATTATAGTCCACGCTCCCTCCCATTTCTGACCCATCTCCCAGGTCTCCATGTTCTCCACTTATCTGTGGGCTTTGCTCACCTGTCCCCGTCGAACCTAGTTTAAAGCCCTCCTCACTAGGTTAGCCAGTCTGTTTTCAAATAGGGCCTTCCTCCTCCTCGAAAGGTGAACGCCATCTCTGCCCAGCAGTCCTTCCTGGAATAGCATTCCGTGGTCAAGAAAGCCAAAGCCCTCCTGGTGACAGTATCTTCGCAGTCAGGCATTCACTTCCAGGATGCACCTGTCCCTTCTTGGGCCACTACCTTCGACAGGAAGGATCGAAAAGAATACCACCTGTGCTCCAAACTCCTTCACCAGTACTTCCAGAGCCCTGTAGTAACTCTTGATCTGCTCTGTGTCACACCTCACAGTATTGTTTGTGCCCACATGGACGAGTAGCATGGGGTAGTAGTCAGAGGGCTGGATAATCCTCAACAATGCACAATGCCTCCGTAACATCTTGGATATGGGCCCCCTGCAGACAGCATATCTCACGAGATGAAATGTCAAGGTGACAGATGGGTGCCTCCATCTCCCTCAGAAGAGAGTCTCCAACCACCACTACCCTACGTTTCTTATTTGCAGTGGTGGCTGCAGACCTTTCAGCCTTGGGGGTATGAGGCTTCTCCTCTGTTGTAGGGGGTGATTCCTTATCTCCTGTATAAAGAAGAGCATAATAGTTTTCTAGTACCACAGCGGCAGGGTTTGGAGCAGGGGTGGAGCAGTGCCTGCTGCCAGAAGTAACCAGATGCCAGTGTGTACCCTGAGTCGTCTCCTCCTCCACCAGTGGTGTGTCCACACTCCTGTGTACTGGGACAGCTACCTCAGCAATCTCCTCATGAACACGGTCCAGGAATTTGCTTGTGGATTTGGGTGCTCCTTGTCAGGACTGATGGTGCCTTGAGGTTCCCACAGCGGTTGATCCATCATACTTGCCTTATTGAGGTCCCTTTGCTGGACATTCTGGTTCCATGCACAGTTTACACAGTCTCTTGCCTCCTGGGCATCAACAATCACAGAGTGTGTGGAAATGAATGTCAAGCATGATCTGCCAAACTTATTGACATGTCCTCCTCCTCACCTGAGGAGTCGATTGCCCCATCCTCACCACCCCTGCCTGATGATCACGTGCAATATGAAGATTCTGTTCAAGAAAGTCCATGTAAAGTCTGGCCATTTTACAGTCTACTTGTTCCAGGTGAATGGCTATCTTGGTGAATGAGTGCATCACAGAACCAACCACAGTAATAAGGCATACTCCTTCATCTTGCACCCCAACCCAAAAAGGACTGAGAGTTCTTATTTTGTACTAGCTAAGGAGACATGTGATGGGGTGTGGTTACAGAAAACTCCTTGCGGGCTGCTTCCTGGTGCTCTGACAAAGCCACTGACACTAGTCTCCATTCTCTCAGGGGCTTCCACCCTTTCCTGCTGGGCCAGATTTTCTGATCTCCCCAAGCCAAGGCACAGAGCTGAGATCAATGCCCAGGAGCAAATTAAACACTGAGGGTATGTCTACACTACCACCCTAGTTCGAACTAGGGTGGTAATGTAGTCAACTGGAGTTGCAAATGAAGCCCAGGATTTGAATTTCCCGGGTTTCATTTGCATGTTGCCGGGTGCCGCCATTTTTAAATGTCCGCTAGTTCGGACTCCGTGCTGCGTGTAGCTGTGGGGCACGGAGTCCGAACTAGCGGACATTTAAAAATGGCAGCGCCCGGCAACAGGCAAATGAAGCCCGGGAAATTCAAATCCCGGGCTTCATTTGCAACTCCAGTTGACTACATTACCACCCTAGTTCGAACTAGGGTGGTAGTGTAGACATACCCTGAATCTCTTCAGGTCTGGGGAGAATGCAGTTTTGGGCACAGCTTTCACAGGGAATCCACTCCAGGGGATCAGAGGGGAGTTTAGAGGGAGTGCTTAGAGGGCACTAGTTACATCTGACCTTCTTTAAAGGTAAAACTTTTATAATCTATATCCCAAACATTTAACTAAAAATGCATCTATAATAAAATTTATTCATAGGAGAAAATGCAGACAGAAGACCAGCAGCAGAGTGGAGGTTATCCTGTTTATTGCACCAAGTTTAACATGACTACTTGCCCTGTGGGTGGGTAGCACACATGTGCACCTGATGCAAGGAGCTCCTGACCCTCAGAGACCGAGTTCAGGCTTTGGAGCCCAGGGTGGCTGAACTGGAGGAGCTAAGGGAGGCAGAGAGGTATGTTGACGAGGCTTTCTGGGACACTATAGTACCATCCCACTTCCAGTCTGACAGCCCCAGCACTGTTAAGGAGGATGAAAGGCTCAGGGGAAGAGAACATTCAATGGGAGCAGAGGGAAACCATCCCATAGTTGGGACCCTCCTTCCAAAGGATGTTGTGGTATCCTCATTACAGGAGGAGTAACGGTAGTTCAAAGTAGGAGCTATAATTCAAACTATCTAGCCCATGCTGCGTGTAGCCATGGGCAGGCAGTTCGAACTACCGGGCATTTAAAAATGGCGGCGCCCGGGAACATGCAAATGAAGCCTGGGATATTTAAATCCCGGGCTTCATTTGTAAGTTTGAATGACTACATTAGCCACTCTAGTTCGAACTAGGGTGGGAGTGTAGACATACTCTTTGAGTTCTTTGAAGGGGTTAACAAACATGTGGACAAGCGGGATCCAGTAGATATAGTATACTTAGGTTTCCAGAAAGCCGTTGACAAGGTCCCGCACCAAGGGCTCTTATGTAAATTATGTTGTCATGGGATAAGAGGGAAGATCCTTTCATGGTTTGAGAACTGGTTAAAAGACCAGAAACAAAGGGTAGGAATAAATAGTAAATTTTCAGAATGGAGAGATGTAAATAGTGGTGTTCCCCAAGGGTCAGTCCTAGGACCAATTCTATTC
This sequence comes from Pelodiscus sinensis, assembly GCF_052426305.1. NCBI lineage: Eukaryota > Metazoa > Chordata > Testudines > Trionychidae > Pelodiscus > Pelodiscus sinensis. The sequence continues at coordinate 95,890,565 of NC_143053.1, forward strand.
AACTTATTCATAAACGATCTAGAGAAAAGGGTGAGCAGTGAGGTGGCAAAGTTTGTGGACTATACTAAACTGTTCAAGATAGTCAAGATCAAAGCAGACTGTGAAGAACTTCAAAAAGATCTCACCAAACTGAGTGACTGGGCAACAAAATGGCAAATGAAATGTAATGTGGATAAGTGTAAAGTAATGCACATTGGAAAAAATAACCCCAACCATACATACAATATGATGGGGGCTAATTTAACTACAACTAATCAGGAAAGAGATCCTGGAATTATCATGGATAGTTCTCTGGAAACATTCACACAATGTGCAGCGGCAATCAAAAAAGCCAATAGGATGCTAAGAATGATTAAAAAAGGGATAGAAAAATAAGATGAATAATATCTTCCTGCCCCTATATAAAACTATAGTACACCCACATCTTGAATATTGTGTACAGATGTGGTCTTTTCACCTCAAAGATATTTTGGCATTAGAAAAGGTTCAGAAAAGAGCAACTAAAATGATTAGGGGTTTGGAACAGGTCTCATATGAGGAGAGGCTAAAGAGACTGGGACTTTTCAGTTTAGAAAAGAGGAGACTGAGGGGGGATTTGACAGCAGTATATAAAATCATGATTGGTGTGGAGAGGGTGAATAAAGAAAAGTTATTTACTTGTTTCCATAATATAAGAACTAGAGGATACCAAATGAAATTAATGGGTAGCAAGTTTAAAACTAGTAAAATAAAGTTCTTCTGCACATAGCGCACAGTCAACCTCCAGAACTCCTTGCCAGAGGAGGCAGTGAAGGCTAGGACTATAACAGAGTTTAAAGAAGAGCTAGATAAATTCATGGATGTTAGGTCCATAAAAGGATATTAGCCAGGAGGTAAGGAATGGCCTCTGTTTGTCCCTGGCCTCTGTTTGTCAAAGGCTGGAGAAGGATGGCAGGAGACAAATTGCTTGATCATTGTCATAGGTCCACCCCTTCTGGTGCACCTGGTACTAGCCACTGTCGGAAGATAGGATACTGGGCTAGATGGACCTTTGGTCTGACTCAGTGGCCATTCTTATGTTCTGAGAACCACAAATAAATCATTCAGATAAGCCTCCTTTAACAGTGAAAGGAGTATATACACTCATATTGTCCCCCCAGTTAACAATTATTTACACTCGAGCTGACAGTAAATAAAAGTGATTTTATTAAGTACAAACAGTAGCATTTAAGTGTTTGCACATGAAAACAGGCAGAGCAAAGTGAATTACAAATTTACAGTAACAGAAAATGCATAGCTAATTCTAACACACTCTTAAGCTTATTACAAACTCACCCTGAAACTGTTCTTATTTCAGCTAAAGTTTTATGCCAGGTTAGATCTTTTCCCCTGGGATCCCTGGTTCATTCTCTTGGGAGTGACATGTCAGCCAAAGACAAAGGGACAACTTGCTTCACATGCTTTTATAGATTTCACTTTGGGCCAGAACCTGGAGTTCTCTCTACCTTCCATGATCAGACCCTATCATTTGGGATGGTCACATGACTTCCTAAGACCAACTACTGCTCTTTGACTCAAAGGACAAAAGTGGTTGTTTACAGGTGATCACCCAGATATTCAGGGAAACACCCTCGATGGCTTTCATTTGCATATTTAAAACCATAAACTATTCCATACTCCATATTTCTAACTTTACAAGAATGATACATACACCAAAATAATATATACAGATCCAACAGATTATGACATTAAAATTGATGGGTTACATGAGGTATTTTGTTCAAAGCAATTTCTAGTTATGCATATTTGTATCTATAAGTCAATTTCATAAAGTATGGGGGGAGGGAAACCGTCATAGGGCAGAATTTCTATTTTACTGATCCTGCCCCAACTCCTCAGAAGTGCAACAGTCACAGAAGGGTTCAGGGTAAAACATTCCAAGGTTATGCCTGCAGACAATAGTACTAAATGCCTTGCGTTTCTACACAGGAAGTTATTCTCATCCACCAGCCATCACTTTAGAATTGTTAACAAAGCTTCTATAGATGTAGCAGTTGTGACAGCAGTATTGCAGACATTTATATCAACTGCACATTTATACCTATCAGTCACCAACATGTGGAATACATATAAGGACCAGTACTCAAAGAAAAAATTAAGGTTATTTAAGTTGCATGGTCCACTACCTGTCTTCCTTCCCCTCTGCTTCAAGTGCTCTCTGATTTGCAGCAAGAGGAATGGAAAGGCTTCGATCCATACCACACGTTATATGCTAGAAGCATGAAGGGAACAACTGTGAAGGATAGACTAATATACGCAACTGTGCAACTGGCTAGAAATCTCTGATCTCAAGCATCCATGTGTGGAGTGCAGATAAGGACCACAGATTTAAAGATTTAAAGAAAGTCCATTTATAGGTAAGTGACCTCAGGTTTATTTGGTTTTATCCCCCAGAGATTGCCTGATGGCTAGAACCAATGACAGCTTTCAGACTAGAATGCCACCCAAAGGATACTGTATCTTGTTCTATAAAATAAAAGCATGTATTTAACCATCTCTACTGAGTTAGAAAACTCAGTGAAACATTTGATAGCCCTTCATCTTAAATTAGAACTTTTCATGTATTTTTTGCTTTCTGATGCCCTGTCAACAGCATAGACAGTTGTCTATCCCTGTTCAATCAAAACAAAGAGAAACACAAGAAGAAAAATCATCTATGCTTTCATCTTCATAGAAACTCTTCTATATCCTGCCATCTGTAAAGAACCTTGCCACAAAAGAGAACAATCATTAAATTTGACACAACAGTAGCACTGATCGTTTAGTTTGCGTTGGTGAACATCTTTGCACAATACTGTCATGTTTTATGCCCCTATAGTAGATATTCTAACAGATTTTGCAGATGTCATACACTTTAAAGTAAAACTTCACAACACAGTCCATTGGTAATTAACAGTGAAAGTTCGGAGCAGCATCACAGAGCATTATCAACTGCTGGTATTTTGTAATTTCCAGGGAAATGTTTAGTAGAGAAGAACTGAATAATATTTGCGTTTCCTAGGCTTAATTGCAACTTTCTACTAAAGTTTATCAGATTTCACATGTTTTCTGAAGAAGTCATAAGCTTCATGAGATACTACCAAATGTATTGCACACTTTGGAATCCCACTGAGCTATTCATGATTTGAACTTGTCATTTAACAGTCATCTATTTTTTAGAAAAACAATGTGGGTGAGGTAATATCTTTTATTGGACAAACTCCCATTGGTGCAAAAGACAAGCTTTTGATCTTAATTGGAGCTGTTCTTTAGGTCTGCAAGAGGGAGACTAGTTTAGATCTGGGCAAGTTTTTTCATCCCAGTGAAAATAGTTTAGTCACTGCCTTTCCCTAAAGTCCATCATATTGCAAAGTCCATTGCATGCAAAGATGGAACATGATCTGATGTTAATTGTGTCACTATTTATTGTGTAAAAAGTAAATTCTTAGAGTATGTCTACACTTGCTCCCTAGTTTGGATGAGGGATGCAAATGGAGCATACCAAAATTGCTAATGAAGTGTGGGATTTAAATATCCCACACTTAATTAGCATATTTGCAGCTTGCCGCCATTTTGGTTTCAAGGTATTGCAAAATAAGTTTCCCCGTGTAGACCTGGGGAATCTGCATCCTCCTGGGCCTTCTGCACCAGGGTCTGCAGCATGTCACTCAGGACACCAGCATGCTGCTTCATCAACTCCTGTCAAGGCTGTTCCCCCACTCTGGCACGACAAATGCAGAAGTGGGGGCTCGCAAGAGCTCTCCAAAACCTTGTCACCACAGGCTTTGGTACCAAAACTTCCCCCACAAATCCTAATACCTGGATTTTGGAGAACTCTGCTGCCACCACCAAGTCATTCTAAGAAAACCAGGGAAGAAATCACTTGGAAAACCTCCTCCGTAAAGTAAAAGTCTCCCCTGCCCCAACCTCCGTTTTACTCAGAGTTGGGAAAAACAGAGGGGATTCTAAGACAACAGTGGATTCTACCCCTATAACTAGGCATTGAGTCACAGGACACAACGCTCAACCAATTCCGGTTAATTAGAAAAAATAAAACAAGCTTTTATTATCAACACAAAATTACAGTTGCAAGCATAGAAAAGTGGCTAGATGGAAAGAGCCACCAATTGATTTAGATACTCAGGGAGACCCCCTGGACTAACAGCTTTAGTTACAAAGGGTATGTCTACACTAGCCCCCTAATTTGAACTAGGGAGGCTAATGTAGGCATTAGAAGTTGCAAATGAAGCCCAGGATTTAAATATCCCGGGCTTTATTTGCATCTTCCCATCCGGCACCATTTTTAAATCCCCTTAGTCCGAACTAACTGCCCACGGCTACATGCGGCAGTCAAACATTAACTCGAACTAAGTCCTTAGTTTGAGTTAATTGTTACACCTCATTCCACACTGCAAAAATGCTGCAGTGTAGATATACCAATAGAGACTGTCTAGTTTAGCCAATATACATGGCAGAGGGTCATTGCTGGCACTTGATGGCATAGATCACATTATTGTTTGTGCAGTTGTATGAGCCTCTAATGTGGTGGTTTACGTGGTTAGGTCCTGTTGTGCTATCACCTGTGTTGATGGATGACTTTTATTCAACAAGTTTTCATGTATGAATCAGAATGACACCTGAGTTAGGAACAGCTGTTGTTGTTTATGTTTTCAAGCTATCAGTCATTTTTATACAGCTAAAAGCTAAAGCCACAGAATAGTTATGCTGTACATCTATCTAGCGGCAGGATTTTTTCCCATATTTTCCTTCATACTGTTAATTAAAATTAAATCAAGCACAGCTCTAACTAGCAAATCTGTAAGCAAAGGTCAGGGATGGCCTAAACAAAGAATGAAGTTGCCCAGATTAGAATTCTCCTGGCTATAAAAAATAATTATATGTGAAAGATACATTAAAAAGCACTAAGAATCTGTTTAAAATGTGTAAGATCGAATACATTCTAAATTGAAAAGACACGGTGAAGGTATTTTATTTACATCTAATGTATTTTCAGAATAATAATAAAAAAACTCATTAAAAGCCTTCCTTGATGCATTCATGGAAATATGGAACAGAAACAAGATCTTTAATGAACTTTTTGTTGGGGTGTCTATATAAGAGTTTTAGAATCTCTCAAAAATTCTGATCTCTGGAAATTCAAGGTGAGGGGCAAAATTAAGAAAAAGCTTGGTGAGGTTTTTTGTTTGTTTGTTTGTTTTGTTTTTTAATTACACAAAGTAAAGTAGAGGTGGTCAAATGGTAGTTGTACATTCTTGATAATTTTTTATTAAGGTTGATATTCTATTTGCTGTTATTCCATGAGTATTGGCATGCATAAATTCAGATCAGAATAGGAATACCTGACCGTGCTTAAGATCACATACTGTGGTCCGTGTTTTCAAAGAGTTTCAACCTGGTCTTTAATTCTTTACTTGAAATAATGTCCACTCATCATAGTAGAACTAAAATATTACCTGCTTTGTAAACTTCAAATTAAGTTAGTTAATGTAAATCAGGATTTTGATGGGTAAATTCTTAACACATGCATCCACGATTGATTGTAGTCTAAGATTTCTTCACACTGTGTACAATGTATACAAAACAGTAGGCACAATCTTTAATGAGCCTCTATTGAGGCTGTTTTTGAAAATGTGTCCCTCCTCTTAATTTCCTTGATTTTGAATGGTTGATGAGACATTTTCATGTGTAAGCCAGTAAGTATGTAGTCTTGGCTACTTTTAACAACCAGGTATTCAGCCACATCAACCATTCATCTCTGGAGTGAGGAAAACTAGGCCCAATACTACTTTTACTGCATCTTTTCCCAATACTCCTTTATGCATCAAATAGAACCCCCCCCAAATAATTTGGACACTGGTGCTGTCTTATTTATCATTTATGAGGTTTGATGTGAAAAGAAACTTGGGAATGAACCTCTTCAAGTTTGTCTGCTTTGTATACTGATGTACTAAGCATTTGTAAAATTTTTGGGCGAGCTTGAGGGTGAGTTTTAAGAAACCTCAGCAGGTATTTAAGGCTTCTGACAGAAAATCAAGCTAAACTTGGTGGCCTAAATGGAAGCAAAACCAGGCAAAACTCTGAAGTTTTGTTTTGAGATCTTATAGCTCATTTCAATTCCAACTTCAAAGAAAATGTTGGGAGTAAAAGGAGCCTCTGCGAACTAAAAAAATATAAAGGTTTGTAAAAAAATTGTGATGAACTTAAATCACCAACTTCTATTCATAATGTTCTATTTCAGCTATATGCTATTTTGATATATCTCTTTCTTTAGTGAGAGATTTTCAAATGCACAAATGAGAAGTAGGATCCTAACTCCTAACAACATTAAATAACTTTAACTTTATAAAAAGTAGTGTGCTTGTGTGTTCAGAGCTCAAAAGTGAAACTATCTAGCTGCTTGTCTGCTCCCCACGAGAAACATTTTTACAAAATTGTATGAATTTTGCCAAGCAATTTCTTTTGACCATAATGGGAATCATTCAGCAAATACATTATATGGTGCCAAAAATTTAAAGAAAGTACTCAGCTGCTTCCACGATATCTTTACTAACATTATCACAAAAATCCAATACATGCAGAATATAAGTGTATATTCTGCTTTATCTCAAACACCAGCAAAGTTTGGCACAGAATAGTAAGTCTAGACTCTTTCCTCTTACTGATATATGAAGCTCTGTTACTATTTAAAATGTTTGATATATGTGCCTATATTGCACATTGTTACAGGAGAACAAATTTGATTTTCAAATTATGATGGTTCCTGTTACCTTCCAGACATTTTGACCATTATACGTGAAGAATCTCAGTGGCACCTTTTTAAGAACATAGCCTGCAATATCTCTCTGCTTGTTCATGAACACATAGCCAAGATATTATCCACAGCACTTTTTATCTTTGGCAAGAGTCCTAGGGCATTGTTCTTAAAGTATGAGACATGAGAGTCTTGAATAAATGGACAAGTGTTGTCAGTTAACCAGATAGACTTTAATATTAGATAAGGTGCTGTAACTAACAACAACAAAAACAAGAAATAAAAGGATCAGAACTAACCCTGCAATTGGATCTGTGGGGGCAGCACATGCATGCATAGAGCCAGCTGGAAACAATGGAACCATGATATAAGGAGGCCAGAATGTATTGGTGAGGTGGCTGATAGCATTAAGGACAATGTAAATGTTAATTGAATTTCAACTGCATCTAACCCATGGCTCAAAAAGTGTTCTTAGGTTCTTGCCTAACAGAGTTATTCTTCCAGGATGATACCTGGAGCAAAAAGTGCTCCTTTCTTTTTTAAGGGAGGGGGGCGAAGGAAGCTGAATAATAACTCTCTTTGAAAGAGAGGGTTTCTACAAAAAGCAAGACTGAGCATCTTTAATCAAGAGTTCTTCAGCAAAAGTACTGGGACCATCAACCGGGGATGAAATCCTTAGTCAATAGAAGATTTGCCATTGACTTCAATAGAGTCAGAATTTCAGCACGGATAATTAGACGTCTATTTAGCTGATTTGTAAGCAGAGAGGCGACATAGACCCATACATTGAAAACTTGAAATAGTAGCAGAGCTACAGATAGTTATCAAAGCAGAACCACGTATGTTTCATTTTACAGCTACTCTGTCAAAGGGAAAAAGAAAGGGGTTGCCCTTTTCTTTGCTTCTTGGATATATAAAGAAGGCCTGGAAAATATTTATGTAAATTTGAGAGGTTGCTTTTTTTTTTTTTTTTTGAGGAGTCATGTAAACTAAGTCTCATCTTTACTGATTTCATTGGAATAGGCATCATATATATATTACAAATGTAAAGACCCTTTTTTTAAAATGTAGACAGCTGAGTTAACAAGGATTGTAATTTACAAGGCATATCCTATTCATTTATATCCGGTTTCATTTCCTTATCACTGGTGTTGTCCTAATCTCATTACTTTGCCAGTTATTTAGAGACACCAGACACATACTTCTCATGTAACAAATCCCCAAACAAACAAGAAAAGAATGAAAAAAAATGGAGAGGAGAAGTCAAGAGAGAGGAAGTTTCAGGCATCTTGGTTTTATTCATCACAAAAAAGAAAAAAATATGTGTATTTACTTTTATATGTATTTTAAAAGGAGGGAGGCAGAAAGGGAAGCTTTGAAATTCTTCTGTTTTAGAACAAATAAAGTGTGTGCTCAAATATGTTACCTGTGTTCCACTTCCATTATTCTGCATTACAAAGGATACTTTTCAGGGGGAAAAAATCATTTCCTTATTTCAGAAAAATGTAATCTGCTTTTCCTGCTCTTGCCTGAATCATAATCATTTGTTTGTGATATTACAGTCAATTATTGTGCAGTGATTGATTCCACAGAGATGTCTGCTTTTGGGTAGGAATAAACAAATAAGATTATAAGAAACAAAGACTTTATTTTTCAGTACCTTTATAAAATTGAGGGCAAATAAATGTAAAAGTTAAGCTAAAGATCTCGAGAATGTACATGCAGATTTACTTATCCCTAAGTATACAATAATTCAGCCACTATTTAGGAAATCTTCACTTGATTCTATGTACTTCACAAGCTCATCCTCAATATCCAACATACCATATTTCACTTCACCTATCCACTGCCATTCTCTTACACCTCTCCCAATTAAATTCCAGTGCAAAAGGACCATTCATTGATTGATTCATACACACACTGCTGGAGTTCTCTCTAGGAGCAGGTGCCTGCAATATATAGATAACAGGACATTAAGTGGTATACTTTAACATCAGCTGTTAACAGCACAGTCTCTAATATTCTTATTCCTGGGAGTTTTCACCATAATGATGCTGGACAGAATGCTGATGTGACCATATACCATTGAGGATACTGATAGCAAACTATTAGACCCTGACCCGCACATAAGCTAGTTGTATAAATGGTTAAATACAATAAGATGTAATTGAGATTAAATTGATTCCTTTGGGATCCCATGTTTGGGTTTTATGAACTTGGTGAACTATGGAGAAAGGCTTTAAATGCAGCTTCTTTAACTGGTCATTTAAAGGAGCTAATACTTTTCTAGCTTCCTGTTTTCATAGTACTGACATTCTTTCACAATATAACTGACAAGCTGCTTTCTTAAAAAAAAAAAGGCTACAGATAACTTTCCATTGACTTTCAGCAGTCTCTGGATCAGGACCATTAAAGATGCATGCATGAATTGAGACATTTCCCTGTATTTATGCTAACTTTATAAATGCCCTAGAAATCTAACAAAGAAAAAAGTTTAAAAACTAACAATTGCAGATTATTTGAAACACTGGAGGAGAGAAATGTTTTACAAGTTTTTGTCCATATTGCAAACACTGTTCTTCCTTTACCAAATTATTATTTCATTTACTTAAAAATGCTCAAGATGTATAAAAATTAGCAGACCTATTAACCACTTCCCAATAAACAGGCACACTTTAATTGCCCTATGACAAATAACTAAGTTTAGTTTCTCATTAATACGTTCCCCAAATCCATGACTGATCATTGGAAGCTATATAAGTAAGTAACAATATATGAATAATATGTATTGTTATATAAGTAACAATACATGTTAAATATAAATGTGACTTGGCATCTCATTATAAAGCAACTAACATTTTATTTTAGCATTAAGGGTCAGATTCAATTGAAATAAAAAAATCCCTCTTACAAAGCCATTGAACATCACAAATAAAAGGTTTGGGGTTTCTTTCTTTCTTTCTTTTTTTTTTTTTTTTTTTTTTTTTACACAGGCAAGAGTTTGTTATTAAATAGAATAAAATTGTAAAGATGAATATTCTTTAATTTTTCTCTTTGGTCTTTGTTTCTAGCTCTCTCCCCATGCTTCCCTTTAAGCAAATAAATCTTAGTAGATAGGAAATGAACACTAAAATATATGAATTCTATATTTTCACAGCTGAATGATATTCAGAATTACTTATACCAGCAGTGAATACTATATATCCAGTTACTTTACTTTTGATAAAGGTTGGGAAAGAGATGCAGTGAAGTCCAAAACATTATTTAAAGTAACAAACAATAAAAACCATCATGAGCATCATTTTCACAAAATCTTTGTTACACTTTGTCATGGTCATGAGCGATGGCCAGCAGCCTGGGGACTAAGAGGTTAACTTTACCTAGCCAGGTAGAAATCTGCCAGTAGAAATGCAGGTAGGAATTTCAAACTGGTACAAAGGAATTTTTGGTTTCTCCCTCCTCAGTTGACGCTTCAGATACTGAGGGAGACAGACATCATGTCTCTCTCCAAGAAAAGACTCTTCACCATCTGTAAGTAGGGCAAAGTTTAGATAAATCCATTAGGTTTTTTTGTTTTATGGTTTGGGAATGGGAATCTGATGTCTGTGCATTTAAAAATGGGTTTTCCTCTCCTTTGTAACTAAGTTTTTGGCCCATGGGAGTCCACCATGAGCAGGGCTCGACAAATAATACAATCTACTCGTCCATGGCGAGTAGATTGCAGCCTGGTAGTTCGGCGAGCCAGTTCGGCGAACCCTGACCATGAGTATATTAATTGGTGACTTTTCTGTCTAGACATTATGCTTGTAACAGGAGTATTGTGGTGATAATAAAAGTTCTTTCTTTTTTCTTAACATGGTATTGGTTAATTTTTGTGACCTGGTTTTACTTTAGGGCTGAGATTTCCCAAGTGATCTCTTCCCTGGTTTTCTTACCGTTTCTTGTGTAGCAGCAGCAGATTTTTAACTCCAGAATCTAGGTTTTTAAGATTTTGGGGGGGAAGCTTTAAATCAAAGTCTGGAAAGATAAGGTTTTGGGGTACTTTTGCAGGCCCCCACTTCTGCATTCATTGTGCCAGAGTGGGGAATCAGCCTTGACACACTTTAAAACTGAATAAACTGGATTTTTTTCTTTAAAAAGATAGCAGATTTCATTTTAAATAGGAGATCAGTCAGGAACAAATGTAAGCAGTATGCAAAGCCTGATTTGTGTTTACAGCCACCATCTGTTCCAGAAGGTACCATTGTTTCACACATTCTTCTGAGGATGTAGGGACATGGGGATACAACAGTCTAGTCTGTTGATTCAATTGTGTCTGTATGGAAAATTGTGTGCCTTTCTTTTTTGCCTTCAAGGTAACGTTGACATTTTACTCTATGGACTTCATATATCTGAGGAGGAAATACTAGCACTTGAATAGCAAATTCTTTGTTATTCTTATAATAGTCTGCCAATTTGTCCAAGATGGGGAAGAAAATTCATCAACTCTCTGCCTTATACTCCTGCATAATATATCTGATTCCATTTCTACTTGAGGATATGTTAAGAAGAATCATGTTAGTCCAGATATTCTCTGGCTGTCTCTCTTTATAGCTACACACATCATTACCACTTCTTCTGATCTATAGCAGGGCGGTAGCAAAAGTGGGTGGTTGCAATAGCAGTGACTGTGAAATGAGGCAGATGACAGTGAAATATTTCTCTGTCAGCACAGGTAGGATTAGGAGGATTTAAAGAAATAAGGGTACAAAGAATAGAAAAAGGGAAAGTTGAACTTTTAGGGTAGGGAGTTTAGTTGACCTAAACTATCATAAAGGCTGCACTTACTGCTATGTGTTAGTTATTGGTATGGGATATTGTAGGGTGTTTCCCTGTGTTTAGGAGGGAGGCATTGGAGATAAGGAGGTGGGTTGGGTTCTGGAGTAGCCTACGTGATATGGCATTTTCCTGGGGTGCTCAGAATTGGAGGTTACATGAGATCAACCGAACAGGAGTTGGGCAATAATTTTTTTCCGGGGGCCACTTCAAAAATGTCTGAAGTGGCCCCAGGCTGCTCTGGAAGGGGAGGGGCCTTGAGCAGAAGGGGCGGGGATGGGATACTTCTGGATTCCCCACCCCCAGACCATGATTGGTCTGGGAGTGGGAGAGCGCCTTTGCCCACCCATCCCCCCCTTCCAATCAGGGCCTGGGAGCTGGGGAGTGTGTGAAGTGTCCTTCACTCTATCCCCACCCAATGAGCAGTGCATGGCACTTAAAAGCACCCCATGCTCCTGGAAAGGCGGGAGGAAGCTTCACGCACTCTCCTGCTCCCAAGCCAGTCAGGGTCTGGGAGTGGGGGAGTTGCCAAAGTCTTCTCCCACCCTGCCAGGAATGTGTGGCACTTCTAAGGGCAAGCGTTTCTCATAGGGTGGGACCAGGGCAGAGGAAACTTTGCGCACTCCTCCGCCTCTAGATCCTGATAGGTCTGGGGGTGAGGGAGCATGGAAAGCCTCCTCCAGCTCTGCCAGGAGCATGTGGCACTTTCAAAGCACCATGTGCTCCTGGCAGAGTGGAGGAACCTTCATGCGCTCCCCCTTCCCCCAGGCCTTAATTGTCCTGGGGTCGGGAGAGCAGCAGGGCTTCTGTGGGCTGGATCCATCCTCTTGGTGGGCCGGATCAGGCCTGTGGAAGTCGCCATTTTTGAAATTTACAAGTCCGGACTAACTGACCGCGTCTTCACGTGGCAGGGACCCGGTATTTCAAAATAAAGCCCCTAAATCAAACTACCTGTTAAATCTCCTTGCAGGAGGAATAACAGGTAGTTTGATTTAGGGCTTTAATTGGAAATACCAGGTTCTTGCCGCATGCAGTTAGTCCGGACTTGTAAATTTCAAAAATGGCGACCGCCAGGAAGATGCAAATCAAGCATGGGATATTTAAATTCCAGGCTTGATTTGCAACTTCGAATGCCTACATTAGCCTCCCTAGTTCGAACTAGGGGGCTAGTGTAGACATACCCTTAATGTCCAGGGAACCTGATGAAAAGCAAGCTGCATCCCAGAGCACACGGCTGCTGCCCTCGCTACCTGCCCAAAATTCTACCCTTGACTTGAAAGCTGGCTTTTAAATTGACATCTGCTCTTCCTCTGCCAAGGGAAATATCCCAACGTGGAAGCCCATGTCTGCACTCTCACCCCTTTTTTGAAGGGCTGTGAAGCCACATAATTAGAGCTAAGGCTGAAGCATTAACTTTGATGGAAAAATCCAGGATACATAAGTGCAAGAATCTGAAGGAGACACCCCATTAAATCAGTTAGACAAATCACACATATGTAGCAGAAATATATGTTTGCAGGATTGAAGCTACAGTGTGAATTTCTTTGCGGTTAATACTGTTCACTGCCTCCTATAGCACGGATCCTCAAAAACAGTGTTTACAAGGAAAGGCTTTTGGGAAGTAGGAGGGGGTTGGATGAATGTTGGCTCAGTTAGATTCCTTTGCACTAGCTATTTTGGGGGCTATGTAGCAGAAATTCTGTTTCTTTTGAACACCTCACTGCTGTCTAGCAAAAGGGATTAGCCCTTTGCGGTTACAGCAGCAAAGAATGGATGTGGAGCACCTATAAAAAAGTGCTTTTAGCATTACTTGTGTGAAGCTTTTTTTTTCTGTGCGCAATTTAACCAGCCTTTTTTACATTGCCTTCTTAAGTGAGCTAACCTATTACCTTTTTTTTTTTTTTTAGTGTTTGCATCTGCCATGTTGGAAAGAACAAAACATTTTAGTTAAATAATATTTTCATAAAAGTAATTTTAAATGGAAACATACTTATTTCAAGTCTTCTTTGATGTCTTGGTTCCGTTCTAAGAGGGGATTTATTCCTCTTTCCAATGCATCCTTTCATGTTGACCTCATGTTACATGAGATCAACCGAACAGGAACATTCACCAGAACAGTCTCTGCAAATTCAAAGATTCCTTATTAATTACTTCCTGCCCACATTGCATTCTCACCTAATGGTATCAGTTTAATAATTGACGAATATAACACAAAGGTGAAACACATTGAAACCTACTTCTATCACGTGTCTCTAAGCAGTGCAGTGGGCTAAGAATGCTGCCAATATTTTAGTAAGGTCTCTGACACACAAAAACCCCCAAATAATTTCCCTTAGCCTATGTAGGCCATGTAAAGGAGAAGTATCTGCTTTTATTTTTCTATTTATTTCAAATTAGGAAACTCAAGTGAAGAATGAATTACAAAGTTTTAAAATGCATTCTATTTATGCCAGAGACTGGAGAAGTTATCTCCTGGGTAAAACTGTAATTAGTCAGCTTTTGCAATCATATTAATAATGTACAAAGAGACCACTGTGGTCTACTTAAGAGGTATATGTAGTAATGAGGCAATTTTTTGTTTAAATGAGTATCGTCACTGATGCATTAGATCTTCTCTGAAGGAGTCATTCTTATAGTCAGTCAAATGCATATTAATAAACTATATATTATACTTTCTTTTGCTTGATATGCAAATGAATGTACCCTTTTGAGATATATTCTTACTGATGTATTTGCAAACAGCATTTCCTGATAATTACTAAATAGTGGTATTGGGCATATCACAGTATTTCCTATCCAATAGTATCGCATATGCAGTTCCATGTGGACATTTTAATAATATGGTGCACTAGTATTTCTAACCTACATCCATAATATACAGAATATGCATATGTGCTTATTACACATATGAAGCTCTAATTTGATTTGCAAGTGAAGGGCTTAAACGAATGATAATGACTGGGATCAGGAATCTTTACTTCTCTAATTTGAAAGGAACCCAGCCCAATAGCATCCCAAAATGTTTTTTCAGCATTGTCTGTTGGCTGTTTGGTGAAGTATGTGTAATGACTGTTGATCTCTATCCAGTTCCCACTGAACAATTGTCTACACTCCAAATGCCAGCCTAATAATTTACTTTTGTATCGGCACACTCATTAGATTGACTCTGACCAGTATAGGCATGGATCACCACCTGCCCTTTGTCTCCTGAAGTGCTTCTTTTAAGACAAGGTTAACTTATTAATTAATGTAAATAATGTTTTGCCCTTTATAAAGGATGAAGCACCAAGTGCTTTATAAGCATTATTAATGCTGCACTAATGAGTTGCACCTACTCACCTTATGTGATGTTGATCGCTGGCATATTTATCCTATTAGTTTCAACAGAATGGGAAAGTTTGTAGTAACCCATGCTGTCTCTTCCCAAGTTCTGCTGTTTGATATGTAAGCAACTCCACCAATGTCAGTGGTTTTAAACAAATGTGGTATTTGGCCTAAGGGCTGAGGCTATTGGCCTCATGTTACAAATACAGGCAATAATAGCAGAGTAAAAGTAGGTGTTATGCCTATTAAGACATTCACCTGGCATTAGTACAGACACCTGAAGAGGTGCTCAGGACATCACAAAAAGTGTTCAGGTAAGTAAAGCCCATATCTACTATAGATGCACTCAGCTGAAGCGAAGGGAAGCATTCCCAAGGACAGCTAAAAGTTATATGGAAGTTATATAGAAACAGCAAATGCTATTGTGTATGGCTACATTCTGTCTGACTTTTTTGGAAGTACTAAACCTTGCTCTCTGCCCCAATGGTAGCTGGGGCCACAGGAAACAGACAAATAACTCTTCTACAGAAGTAGATCAAAGTTAGAAATAAAGGCCGAACAGCAAATATTTCAGTTATAACCAATTTTAGTCAAGGTTGTTTTAATTCATGAAAGGGTAAATAATGTGCATGTTGCACAGAACATCAAATTTTTACCCAGGTAGAAGAAAAACATGGTCTTGAGGAGGTTTCTACCAATTAATGATTATTTTCTAAAATATCAGAGGAAGTTATATGGAAACAGAAAACTAATTTGTTTCATTGATTGTTTCTGTTTTACAGCTGTAAGGTCAATGTAGGCACACAGTAGTTTTCATTTTTGCCAATGATTCTTGCAAAAGGAAATGCAGCACTTAAAGCTAAACATTTGTTTTTGGTATATGTGACACTTGGGGACTTAAAGCAAAGCACTTAGGTAATATAAACTGCAGTGTAAATCAGGCTTGGAAACCACACATTGGAACCTTTTGTACCTTTTTGTTTTGCTAAAGCTTTTTCTGGTTGGATTGCAAAATGATTTGTTGCTTTTTGTTGCGATTCAGTGGACTGTATTCCTTTATATGATATATAAAACCTTTTGATTGCTACAGTCTACATTTTTTGTTTATAAGGCAGAACAATAATTTCTTCACTACCTACCTTAATGTTGGCTGTACCTAAAATAAATGTACAGATGCACCTGAAAATCAGGAAATTTGCTAGTTGATTGTGTGGGGATCATAACAAAAGCATCATGATGTTAGGTACCAATGCTAGTACAGAAACAGAATCACAGTGCATATTCATTGTAAACAATTTGTCACTATCAGTGGGAGGCACATTGGGGGCATGGAAGGGATATTTTGACTGTTTGGGGAGTTGGATTTGTTTTGTTTCATGTGCACTTTTACCATCACCATGGCCAGACGAATCACAAATGATCACTTTATTCTTAGGTACACTGAGTTCAATGAGGGAGTTCAACTATTTTGTCAAAAAATAGCATAGAAGATGTATGGTGCTATCATATTGCCAATCTAAAGGTTTATTATAGTGCACATGACTTCTGTGTGACATCAGTGCTCTTCTCCTTCCTTCCCTTCTCCCTCTTGTTTGCTTTCCTCTTGTGCTTTTCTTTTCCTCTTTAATGTCTTTTCCTTCTTTTAACCTTTCTCACTCCTACAATACTGTTGACTCATCCTCTCCTGCTTTTAACCCTAACCCTGGCTTCCATAGTACATTAAAAGTTACAAACATAATATTTTAATTTATTAATTGGAAATTCTCATGAGTGCCGTTCATCATGGTGATCATTCTGTGTGTTGTAGCCTTTCCCCAGACTCTTTCTCTGTACTGTCTATTAAGAACATAAGAACGGCCATAGTGGGTCAGACCAAAGGTCCATCTAGACCAGTATGCTGTCTGCCAACAATGGCCAATGCCAGATGCCTCAGAGGGAGTGAATACAAAAAGTAAGCATCATGTGATCCCTTTTGTGTCATCCATTTCCAGACAAACAAGCTACGTCTACACTGGCATGATTTTCCGGAAATGCTTAAAACGGAACAGTTTTCCGTTATAAGTATTTCCAGAAAAAGCGCGTCTACATTGGCAGGATTCTTTTCCGGAAAAGCACTTTTTCCGGAAAAGCGTCCATGCCAATGTAGACGTGCTTTTCCGCAAAAAAGCCCCAATCGTCATTTTCGGATCGGGGCTTTTTTGCGGAAAATAAATCTGTGCTGTCTACACTGGCCCTTTTCCGGAACAGTTTTCCGGAAAAGGACTTTTGCCCGAATGGGAGCAGCATAGTTTTTCCAGAAAAGCACTGATGATTTTACATTAGATCGTCAGTGCTCTTCCGGAAATTCAAGGGGCCAGTATAGACAGCTGGCAAGTTATTCTGGAAAAGCGGCTGCTTTTCCGGAATAAGTGGCCAGTGTAGACACAGCCACAGAGGATAGGGACACCATTCCTACCCATACTGGTTATCAGCCATTGATGGATTTAACCTCCATGAATGTATCTAGCTCTTTTTGAATCCTGTTAAAGTTCTAGTCTTTACAACATCCTCTGGCAAGTAGTTCCACATGTTGTGTGCTGCATGAAGAAAAACTTCCTTTTGTTTGTTTTAAACCTGCTACCTGTTAGTGACCCCTACTTCTAATATGATGAGAACAAGTAAATAACTTTTCCCTTATTTACTTTTTCCACACCAGTCATGATTTTATTGATCTCTATCATATCCCTATTTAGTCTCATCTTTTCTAAGCTGAAAAGTCCCAGTCTTTTTAATCTCTCTTTATATGGGACCTGTTCCAAAGCCCAAATAATTTTTGTTCTCCTTTTCAGAACCATTTCCAATGCCAATATATCTTTTTTGAGAAGAGTAGACCACATCTGTACACAGTATTCAAGATGCGGGCGTACTGTAGTTTTATATAGAGGCAATAAGATATTCTCTGTCTTACTCTCTATTCCTTTTTAAATGATTCCTAACATTCTGTTTGCTTTTTTGACTGCTGCTGCACACTGAGTGGATGTTTTTAGAGAACTATCCACAATGACTCTAAGATCTTCAGTAGTTGTAGCCAAATTAGTACCCCTTATATTGTATACATAGCTAGGATTATTTTTTCCAATGTGCATTACTTTACAATAATCAACATTAAATTTCATTTGCCATTTTTTTGCCCAATTACTTAGTTTGGTGAGATCTTTTGGAAGCTCTTCACAGTCTACTTCATTCTTAACTTTCCTGAGCAGTTTAGTATCATCTGCAAATTTTACCACCTCACTGTTACTCCTTTCTCCAAATCATCTATAAATAAATTGAATAGAATGGATCCCAGGACAGACCCTTGGGGAATACAACTAGTTATCTCTCTCCATTCTGAAAACTTATCATTTGTTCCTACCCTTTGTTTCCTGTCTTTTAACTAGTTATCAATCCATGAAGGGACCTACCTTCTTATCCCATGACAACTTACTATACTTAAGAGCCTTTGGCGAGGAACCTTGTCAAAGGCTTTCTGGAAATCTAAGTATGCTATATCTGCTGGATTCTCCCTTGTCCACATGTTTGTTGACCCCCCTCAAAGAACTCTAGTGGATTAGTAAGGCATGATTTACCTTTACAGAAACCTTGTGACTTTCCTCAAACAAGTTATGTTCATATATGTGTCTGACAATTTTATTCTTTACTATAGTTTCAACTTATTTGGCTGGTACTGATGTTAGACTCATCAGTCCATAATTGCCAGGATCACCTCTAGAGCCCTTTTAAATATTGGCATCATGTTAGCTATCTTCCAGTCATTAGCAACAGGTATTGGCACTATGAAGTCTTTGGAACAGTGCCCAGTTCAATGGGGCCTGGATCTCAGTTTGGACTTCTAGGTGTTAATGGAGCACAAACAAAAAAAAATAACTTCACAAAACCTACCTCTGTAACGAAGTGTGGATTTGGTAGCATTTTCACCTCTTCCTATTTCTTCTCTCTGCTTCTGCTTCACTCTGCTGCATCTAGTCCAGTGAGACAGGCAGAGTTGCTTTTAAACTTAACTCTTTCTACTGTGTTGGTAGTAGTTGTTTCGGGGCTCTCCACTGCCATGGTTCCCCAAATTATTCTCACAGAAGGATATAAACGCTGCTGTATCAGTCAGCAACTGTCCTAAACTCAGTTAATCTGTGCATGCTTATTAAATAACAGTAAGGAAACAATGTGCATGCTCCAGTGTCATCAGGTCATGCCACACAGATTGTCACTCTATGTGATTTAATAATGAAGTACAGCAAGGCTGAGCTTAAACTTTTGCTGCTTTAATTGTAGCTGTAGCACATCTAATTAGTAGGGAGAGATGTAGAATAGATAACCCTGCTTCCTTTGTGAAAGGGTTAAAGAGATTTTGGAAGGCTTAATTCAGAATTTCATAGCTTTTTTTTTTGTCTCACCTTAATGACATTTTAATACAGTGCTTTTGGTTAATTATGTAAGGGCTGTTATTTTAAATCCTTCATATGAATAACCAAAGCCAAAGGTGCATGAGTGCTCGCTCTCTCTGCCTGCACCAAACCAAGAGAATTATTAGTATCATTGTTGGTTCTGAATAACTAAACAGCAATTCTCCTCTAACATTGGCAATAGAAGTCATTTGAAGCATTATTTGAAACATTCATGGAGTGGAACTTGTGTCTGGAGATTTAAAAGAGCAGGAATGGATAGCATTGTTATTA
Source organism: Pelodiscus sinensis (assembly GCF_052426305.1). NCBI lineage: Eukaryota > Metazoa > Chordata > Testudines > Trionychidae > Pelodiscus > Pelodiscus sinensis. The sequence goes on from NC_143053.1 coordinate 95,910,206, forward strand.
TTTAAAAATCATTTATTTGAGGATAAGCTCCTTCAGAATGTATGCTTGTTTTACCATAATAAAAGCATGAGGTTTTTTTAATATACATAGAGATATATCACAAAGTATGAGAGAAAAAAAATGCATGAGGAAAAAGTAATGACATAAATTTGTGGGGGCGGGGTGAGAAGTAGGCAAAGTGTTGCTAATACCATTACTATTTAAATTGCCTCTAATTATATCCATGGTTACAATAAAAACAGATCATTATCCATCAAAATAATTGTAATCCATGAAGATGATCAAATAGATATATTATGTATTTATGAGGCATAACTTAACCTGATTAATATTAATTTGACAGGCATGGCTTTTGAGAAATATCTTAGACTTAGATTGTAACTATTGAACCCCAGAAATAAAAGCCGAGTTTAGATTTCAGTAAAAGCGACGAGGAGTCCTGTGGCACCTTATAGACTAACTGAAGTGTAGGAGCATAAGCTTTCGTGGGCAAAGACCCACTTTGTCAGATGCATGTAGTGGAAATTTCCAGAGGCAGGAATAAATATGCAGGCCAGGATCAGGCTGGAGATGATGAGGTGATCCAATCAAGGAGGATGAGGCCCACTTCTAGCAGCTGATCTGGAGGTGTGAATTCCAAGGGAACAGAAGCTGCTTTTGTAGTTAGCAAGCCATTCACAGTCTTTGTTTAATCCAGAGTTGATTGTGTCAAACTTAAAGACGAACTGTAGCTCAGCAGTTTCTCTTTGAAGTCTCTTTTGACACAATCAACTCTGGATTAAACAAAGACTGTGAATGGCTTGCTAACTACAAAAGCAGCTTCTGTTCCCTTGGAATTCACACCTCCAGATCAGCTGCTAGAAGTGGGCCTCATCCTCCTTGATTGGATCACCTCATCATCTCCAGCCTGATCCTGGCCTGCATATTTATTCCTGCCTCTGGAAATTTCCACTACATGCATCTGACAAAGTGGGTCTTTGCCCACGAAAGCTTATGCTCCTACACTTCAGTTAGTCTATAAGGTGCCACAGGACTCCTCGTCGCTTTTGCAGATTCAGACTAACACGGCTACCCCTCTGATACTTTAGATTTCAGTGTTTCCTACTGTGAATTTTATTTCCAGTTATTTATATATGCAATTTGGATACCTATCGTTTGATATGCACAAAGTAATAGTTAACAGGATTATCTGGCAAAGATCTGTAAGCTAATTTCTTTCACTAAAACAATGGACTGGATTTACAAAACTGAACCTTCTGTTTATTTCTGAATAATGGACACCATCAGGTTGCTTGGTTTCCCTCCCATGCCCCTCCCCACCCCCAGCAGTGCACTGACACTCACCACTAGCATCTGTGGGAGCAATAGTTGCTCAGCATCCTTGAAAAGTCAGGCACTAAGTGTCTGAACTGGGGCTTGCCAAAATAGCAGACTTGTCTGAAAAGTTTGGTCACAGGCTTACAAAAAGTCTATGGCAGATCAGAGAAAAGAAAATTCACTTTCAGATCTCTTTAACCTTTACTTTCAGTCTGGTGCTTCAATCATTGACTCATACTTTTTTCTTTTCTTTTTTTTTTAGAATGTCATACATTTGTGTCACATTACAGAGTTTTGCTTTTATTTATCGTGACATAGATGATACATTTGCATATGAATTTTAAAGGAGCTGATGTTCTACAATACTTCAAATAAAATGGCACAAAGGAAAACAAATCTCTGAATCAAATCTTTCCTCAGTGATAATATCACCAAATTTAATGAGTAAGCTAATATTTATGTAAAAGGTTTCACCTCTATGGTGAAATATCTCCAGAGGTCCTAAAAAGTTATTTTATATGTCTGTTTTGTTTATTGGGAGCACTGAAGAGTTTAGTAACTTTAGAGTTAGTTACTTTTGGTACTTAATGTTGATTGAAATGTGTGGTACAATGTCCAATCTATTGTACTACATGCCCTTTTTACAGTAAGTCTAACTTGCTTTGTAATCCTGTGGTGAAAGGAGACAAATCTTTTTAGTTGCTTTGGATTATCTTAAATGATATTGTGATGAATTTTGGAGCTTCTCCACAAGAATTCAGGTATTGTGTATACAGGCAGTCGCTGGGTTACGTACAAGATAGGGACTGTAGGTTTGTTCTTAAGTTGAATCTGTATGTAAGTCGGAACTGGCGTCAGCCGCTGCTGAAACTGATCAGTTTCAACCGCTGCTGAATCTGGACGCCAGTTCTGACTTACATACAGATTCAACTTAAGAAACCCAGGCGTCCCCAAGTCAGCTGCTGCTGAAACTGATCAGCGGCTGATTCCAGGAAGCCTGGGGCAGAGCAACTCTGCCTCGGGCTTCCTGTAGTCAGCCGCTGGTCAGTTTCAGCTGTGGCTGACTTGGGGACGCCTGGGGCAGAGCAGCTGGGTTGCTGCTGGGTTGCACCAGCAGCGGCTGAATCAGGACGCCTGGGGCAGAGCAGCTGGGGTGCTGCCGAGTTGGTCCAGAGCGGCGCTGCGGGACCAACCCGGCAGCCCCCAGCTGCTCTACCCCAGGGGTAGGCAAGAAAAGCATGGTCTTCTGGGGGCGGGGGCACTAGCAGGGAGTGCCTGGTCTGCAGAGAGACAGGGAGCAAAGCCTTGGACAACGCCCACAGCGGGACAGCCCAGACGCGCTTGGGCTGTCCCCCTGTGGCTTTGTTCCCCGTCTCACTGGTCTGCAGGGAGACGGGGAGCAAAGCCTTGGAGCACGCCCGCAGCAGGACAGCCCGGGCGCACTTGAGCTGTCCCCCTGCGGGCGTGCTCCGCGGCTTTGCTCCCCGTCTGTCTGGTCTGCAGGGAGACGGGGAGCAAAGCCATGGAGCACACCCGCAGCGGGACAGCCCAGGCGCGCTTGGGCTGTCCCCCTGCGGGCGTGCTCCGTGGCTTTGCTCCCTGTCTCCCTGGTCTGCTGGTCGGGAGACGGGGAGCAAAGCCGCGGAGCACGCCCACAGGGGGACAGCTCAAGTGCGCCCGGGCTGTCCTGCTGCGGGCGTGCTCCAAGGCTTTGCTCCCCGTCTCCCTGCAGACCAGGGAGATGGGGAGCAGCTTTTCTCGCTCCAGAGGATGGGGGTGGTGGACCACGGCGCATCTGGGCGTCCCGCCGCTTCCGTCCTCCGGGGCGAGAAAAGCCCCGTTTGTAACTGCGGATCCGACATAAGTCGGATCCGCGTAACTCGGGGACTGCCTGTATAGACCTGGTTATTGATATGTTTTTACTGAATATACTAGTTTAGTTTAACAGGGGCCTTTCAGTAAAAACAAGCAGGAAGGAAAAGAATGGTGCAAGATAAGCCACTTCTCAGCAAATTCTGGAGTTGTTAAAAGATAATGTCAAGTCAGGAAAAGGCCTGTGAACACAGAAAGTAAAAATACTTGGGTAGGTTTTAGAATGAGGTATCTTTTTTGAATCAGACTAGGATGGGACAGTCATTGAATTTATCTAAAGAATCTAAATATGCCTTGGCTACCATAGGGGATGGTAAAACTTTCTGTAAAAGAGACGTATGTATATATATATGTCCTGATTAGGGTTGCTAACTTTCTAATAGGACAAAACCAAACTCCCTAGCACTGCCCATTGTCCAAGGCCATGTCCCCTGCCTCACCTATTCCTTGAGGCCTCACCCCCTCTCAATACATTCCCCCTCCGTTGTTGGCTTACTCTTCCCCACCCTCACTCACTTTCACTGGACTGGGACAGGGAATTGGGATGCAAGAGGGAGGTGAGAGCTCTGGTTTGGGGATGAGGGGCTTGGGGAACAGAAGGGGAATATAGGGGGTGGTCCAAGGGATTTGGGATATGGGAGGCAGTTGTCAGTTGAGGTAGGGGATTGGGTGCAGGAGGGGGTTGAGGGGTCTGGGGTGGGGCCATGCATAAGATGTTCAGAATGCGGGATGGGGCTCTGGGTTGGGGCAGGAGTTTGGAGTACAATTGTTATGAGTGCAAATTATTACTTCCCAAAGAAGAACAAAACCATGGATGCACATTTTTTCCGCCTACAGAGACCACTCTGCAGGGGGTGAGATAGGCCCCTGTGTTACAGCCTTCAAATTTGGGGATCTTGATAGATTCCCTAATTTGGAACAGTTTGCAGCACTTGGGATTATCACTTGCTCTTGAAAGACAGTCTCACATTAGACAAATGCTTAGAGATAGGGCATGCCATGGGAGCCCCATGGAGAGGCTGAAGGCCCCAGGACATACAATTCCCCAAGAAGCACATTTTGTGAAACAACAACAAGGAGAGCAGGTGGCCAGAGTGAGGTACATTTACAGTAGTAAAAAATATGAGCCAGTAAATGAGACATGTCCTGCTCTGGAACAGCATTTCAAGAATGTGGCAAGTTGAACCATTTTAGCAGTGTAAGCAAAACCAGAAGAATGCCCTAGGAAGACTCAGAATTGTACAAGAGAAGATAGCACATCAGACAGGGTGATGACATCTTGAGTCTGAGAGAGTATCAGGTTCAGGCTGCTGGGACAAGAAAGCAACAAGAGACTATACTGACCTCTGTGCACACAACAACATTAATCGGGAAATGCCCTGTGTGATTTCAGTGAGATAACAGAGCCTTACACAATGCGATTCCTTGGGGAAATGAACACGCCCATTGCAAAGAGCAGTTGCAATCTACTCAGTACATGATGAGAGCATAACATAGCTTGCAAGAAAACATGATCTCATAATAACTTACTTGAAAAATAACAGAGGACCAACTGAAGTTTGTGGTAGTGAATGGTAAATACCACAAAAGCCTCTTGAGAAATACAAACATACAAGCCATGAATGTGATCAGGTTACAGCATAAGAATTTTATAGCTGCAAGGTAAGAAATAAGGAGGGAAGCCCATGGACAATGTTGATACTTTTGTAACCGCCTTGAATATTTTAAATAGAAAGGCAGGGTAAACATATTTAAATAAATAAATAAAATAACCCCTTGGGGTATTTTCAAAGGTAATAGGTGCTTCAAAGGAAAGTTTTGATTGGAAGTTGGTTCCATAGTGAAACCAGGGCACTATTTATCCAGAGGTGTTACATAATCCAATACACAAATAACTCAAAAGTCTTCAGAGAAGAGTTATCCTAGTAGCTGTAGAAGTAGCATTGTGGTGGCAGAGAAGATGTTTCACATCTGCATAGAGCAAAGACATTGAACAGGGCATCCCAAAGCTCTCCCTATCCACTCCCGACAATTGATGATCTCTTGCCTGAATTCACCAAACTCAAAATCTTTAACATTTGTGATATGAATGTTTTGACACAAACATATGTAAAAGAGTCCAGCATTATGACAACCTTTGAAACAGCTTTTGGTCACTACAGATGGCTGTCCATATAGATGAGCATAAGTCAAAGCACCAAAGGTGTTTCAGAGAAGACTCACCAAAGTGCTGGAAGGAATGCCTGAGGTGAAAATAACTGCAGATGGTTTCCTCATTGCAGGTGAAAGGAGTAATCATACAGAAGTTTAATGAGACCATAATGGAAAACTCCAAACTTTTCTACAGCAGTGTTGGGACAAGAACATAAAACACAACCCAGAAAAAATGTGACTCAGACAGCGTGAGGTGACATGCACTGAAAATATTCTTACAGCAGAGAGATGGAAAGCAGAGCCTAACAAGATCAAGGCCGTCCAAGATATGCCAGCTCCAGTGGATGTAAAAGAATTCGAGCAGTTAATAGGAAGGAGAAATTTTCTGTCTGAGTTCTGTCTGCAACTGCAGTAGCAGAACACCATACATTCCACAAGGGAGGCTATTCATTGTACAGAATACATTTATGAACCAGCAGCCACAATCCCCAAAGAGAACCTATGGAGATCATATGGCTATCTGTCTGATGCAACAATGAAGTCATGGGATGTCCATATGTTCTCTTGTGGCTATGTAGTCTAATCTATAAAGATCCAGGCTACAGAGGAATATATAGGTCCCACTGATGAATGGCATGATCAGTAACCACTTAGGGTATGTCTACACTACCCCGCTAGTTCGAACTAGCGGGGTAATGTAGGCATACCGCACTTGCAAATGAAGCCCGGGATTTGAATTTCCCGGGCTTCATTTGCATAAGCGGGGAGCCGCCCTTTTTAAAACCCCGCTGGTTCGAACCCCGTGCAGCGCGGCTACACGGGGCACGAACTAGGTAGTTCGAACTAGGCTTCCTAGTTCAAACTACCGTTACTCCTCGTGAAAGAGGATACGGGCCCCCAGGGGTATATAGATGGGTCCAGCAGCACATTTTTTCTGAGTGTCAATCTACCATCTATCTGCTGGTCGGGTTAGGTGTTTGATCTCCCGAGGTTCCAGAGGGGACGCCCACCTCGTATTCGTCTTTCCTAGGAATTGAGAGACCGGCCCTGGCCTGACACGCTGGAGTCGAGAGGCACAGAAAGGGGTAAAAATTGTACCTGGATGTGGTCCTTTGTTTAAGTATATATATATATAGTGTTAGAGCTCTTTAAAGATTAAGCTGTCACTTGGTACCATTATTTCTATTTTCTATCTTTACCTTTTTCCTGTAATCATTTTTAAGACCTATATATATATATATTTGCTAGCATTTAAGAAATAGAGCAATAGCCATTGTAACCATGTGATTTATAAGTCTTTTTAATAAACCTGTAACTGTTTAAGTTTTAACCTGACTTCTTCAGTTGCTGTAATAGAATCAAGCACAATTTAAAAGAACTTCAGCCGGTCATAAAAGGACAGGCATAGGAAGAGCTTGGGTGTTTGGATCTGTCTCACTCCCAGGTGACAGATCCATTGGGGCACTTTTCAGTCTTCCCTAGGCTGCCCGCTGTGAAGGAACCCCTGTGTTCTAGCAGCTAAAATATAAGGTGTAATAAGCTCTTCCTATATAACGGGGCATCTGTTGGCCTGCTGGCCACCCTCTGCTACGGGACCCCGGTCCTAGCAGTAAAGACACGGACGTTAAACCTTTTCTCGGAAACACACACATACACACTGCCCTGACCGTCGGCTGACAGCGTGTTAATGTTACCACCACTGTACTCAGTCTCCATAGAGGGGGGGACATAACAGGGCTCAAGATGGAAGGAGCTTTCTGGCAGCTGATCCTATGTCTGAATGTGCTCAGCATACTTAAATGCAAAGCTCTGTGATTCTTGCACACGTGTGTGTCTCTGTCACTCTCACAAACACTATCTCTTTCACACTCACCTCCTGATCCAACAGCTTTGATGTTGTTTCTTTTACTTCTTTCAAAGTGTTATTTTAGTTTTTTGATGGGTCTGTGCATTTCATAAATTTTCTTTTTCTCTTACACTTTGATTTAATTATTTGAAAAGTGAGTTATAAAATGTCTAACGTGTCCTGCTTGATGTAATTATACCTATGATTTTTTGTAATACATTGTATCTAGGTTTTTTGGTTTCTATTGGTGGTGCACATCTGCACATTGTCTCAATATTGATGCAGCCTGGTAAAAGTGAGGGAGGATGCGGGAGAGGAGAAGGATGGAGTGAGCAGGGACAGGTCAAAGGTGGGCCAAGTCTATTTCAGTTTGAGGTAGATCCTGGATGACACTTACATTGAAAAAAGTAATCTTGTGCTTAGAAAGATTGGAGAACACTGATTTAGAGAGCAACATCTGAGAATATTTCTTCAGTTGTGTCTTTGTGAAATTGGTGCACAGTGTTAATGAATTTGGTGACGCAGCTGGACATTTCTAGAATTTTCCAAAGGCCAATGCTGACTGCACAGTATTGAACAGTTGTTTGTGTTTGTTTTGGATCAATGAAGACAACATACAGTTCTGTGTTTTGTTCAGTGTATTAGAGATCATCACAGATCAGAGAAACACAAAACTATCTGGAGGCTAATCCTACAAGGGAGAGGGGATAGAAGGAGAGAGTTTGCTAAATTTGGAGACAAGTGACAGACAGACAGGGCACTCTGGGTATAGCTGATGGTTGAAGAGATAAAACAGGCCCAGACTATGTAACCGGTCTGTGGTAAAGATAAGACTCAGAATTGAGCAAAACTAGAAACTTCTGGGTGCAGTGGACATGGGATTGGAATATGGGTGTCAATCTCTAATGTTTATATTACATCTTGCTTATTTTATCATGGTCATTAGAATTGTAGCCAAAAGGCCACTTTAGCATCATGCTTAATGAATGAAACCATTTGGAACCCATTAAAAAGGTATGAATAAAGATGCTACCTGGCTAGCACACTACCTTTCACATCCTAATGACATAAACAACCAAACAATGGGTACTTAAGAACAATTTGTTCCTTTTCTATCAGCTTCTGGTAACATGAACACTCTAATTCACTGTTTCTCCCCTTCCTTCCCTCTCCCCCCTTATTTTGGAACTGGACTTTTAATACTCCATTCATCTGAAGAAGTGGATTGTACCCACGAAAGCTCATGATACCATCTACATGATTTGTTCAACACTCTTTGTTGTTCTTTAAAGTTTTACCATAGAGAGGGTTTGTCGTATCATAATCTTTTTTATCTGAAAGCTTTGTTTCTACTGTTAAAAAAATATAAAATAAATTATATAATAACCACTAGTCAAAAACTCCTAAATGAAAGAACCAAAGGTGAATTAAGGGTAAGACCTGAAGGGTAAGAGCACTTATACACAGGGCATTATAGTATAGGCTCTAATCTAAGTTTGCATCTAGGGGTGCTTGGTGCAATGCGTGTGATTCACTGCTTGAACAGACATACTTGTGCTACGTCTCAGTGGCATGGGCGGTGGGTGAAACCCAGCTGGGGAAGACAAGCACCTGCCTCAGCTCCAGCCCTGCCCTGCCCTTTCTGCCTGAGGCCCATCCCTGGAGCCAAGCCCCACCCACCCCCAGCTCGATCCTTCCTGGTCAAAGGGAGGATCCAGGCAGTTGCACCATGGCCCCAGCCTTCCTTGGTGGCCTTGCTTTCCCCAGACAATGGGGCATATAGGCAATTTTGGGAAGGCTGTGCCTTCTCTTGCCTACATTACTGACCACCCATGCTCATTGGGCACATGCCTACAAATAGCTATGGTTGTCCAAAGTCTGGGGGGAATTGTATTCAGAGCATCTAGCCTGTTCAGCCACTTGCAGCTGCCCATGCTACCATGACTACTGACAATTTTTAGTGTACTAGCTCAGTGGGAAGTAGTGCTGGTATCTCTACTGGCACTAGAAATCATACCCCCAGCTCTAAGTGTAGACATAGCCTAACAGTAGGAGGATTGCAGAATTCTGCTCTGCTGTGAGTAAATATAAGGCCCAAGACCTGAGAGCATGCAATAAAAAAGAGATCAGAGAGTGGACATAGGGACAGTTAGCTCTGTAATCATGACACAGATTTTTCTCTTTGAAAAATTATGGCATGGGGACCTGTGTGTGTGCATATAAAATAATTTTCAGTTGTCTTTAGAATGCATAGTAGAACATCTGTAGCTGGGGGAATGTGTGTGGCATGTCATGTTTCGATTCTGGCTTCCTTGAAAATGTGTTCCATAGACCCCCTGCAGTTGCTACATAAGAGGAGCCCTATAGGTACCCTACACACTTTGCAGGAATTAGTCTTCCAACTCAGATCAACAGATTGAGGTTAGTCCTGCTTGAGCTAGCATTCCAAAATGCTGCCTACACAACAGATTTTAAAGTTGTGGTTCAGGCTGAAGAGTGGGCTCCGAAGCTTGTTCCCTTCCCTAGATATCAGAGCCTGTGCTCTTGTAGGAGTCACACATTCAAAAGTGCTGTTTATACAGTTATTTGTAGAGAGCAAGCATAACCCCACTATCCCAAATCTGCAGAACTGGTCTGAGAGTCTTGCTACCAAGGGCTGTGTAGATATTCCCAAAATGACATTATTTGGTGAGGCTTTTAGGTGTCAAGGGATGTGTCCTGTGCATTGACTAGACCAAGAATCCACATGTGTCTTTATTGTATTTTCTATCTAAAATGGTTTGGTGTGAACCATTATATAGGGAGTTTCTGAGAAGCTGGCATGGAATAAATATTGCAGTTTTGTTATTTGGTGAGAGATGTATTTTTGGTACCACAAGGAGAGAAAGAAACAGAGAGATTTTTTTAACAGAGATTCCAAAATTAAGCCAACACCAGAAATAATATAGAAAACAAAGAGGTGCTACAACCATGTGAGAGAGATGGTCATGTTCTAATGCAATACAATGGAGACCACAGGAAGGTAACATAGTCACAACAAAGATCATCAGTTCAAATTGACAATTGACAATGTGTACACTTGCAGAGTTTTTGTGCTATCAGTTGCACCCCTCATAGCCACAAACTGCTGAGAAGCCATGAGAATAAAAGCTTTCCATGTTTTCTGTGCTTCCAACTACCAGTCACCATCAGATCGGCTGAATGTCAGCCTAGAAGCTTTGGGAGCCCAGCTCAAGTGGGGAAACCTTCATACTTGGGACCCACTTCCTATCCAGACAACTGGCTTGGCAAACTGGGAAGCCCATTCTGCATCAGTCTGCCAACTGAACTATGGAGGATCTTGGTACCTTGAATTTTCAGGCTCTCAATTCTGTCAGTGCCTTAGGCAGGCTGTTGAAGAGCCCAGAGCCTAAATTCCTCAGCAGCCCATTCGGTGAATGGGAAAGCTGGCAGGCAACCAGGCAGGTTTCTGATGGAAACAGATGGCAGGAAAATTTGGACTCCTGACTGTTTTGCAGGTGAACTTTGTCAAAATCAAACCACCTCCACAAGAGATTTTGATGTTGATGAATTGGAATTTTCTGGTGAAAAAAAATGTTCTGTGAGAGTATTTCCAATCAGCTCTAACCATGGGATGCTTTGTTATGATTATATATTTGATTCTGCCATTTTTGCTGTTTCTTCGCATATTTGTGATAAAATAAATGCTGCCTAGTGCAACAGATATAGTAACACAGAATCAAAAAGGAAGTAATGGTTGAATGGAAGTCAGCAATGAAAGACTGGCTAATTGAACGAAGCCTTTAGAAGGGATTGTCAAATAGTCTTGCAATGATTTTCTCAGTTGCATTATAACCTTGTAGAATTCTTACCTTAGAGCCCCTGCAAAGTATTTTTAAAAGTAACATTTTACTAAGCAGTTTAAGTTTATTTTATTTTTATAAATATATATTAAGGTGGGTTTCTTTGCAAATGTAACACAGTTTACAGCTGCAAAATAAATTTCTTTACACCAGCTGGCTTATCATTACTGGGGTACATCAGGAGACCAACGTGATAATACATGATGTAACATAATCAAAATGATGTTTTGAAAGTTTTTTTTTTTAACTGTGAAGCCAGCTGGAAATAACATATATATTAACATCCTTTAAGTTTTGCTAGATGTTTCAATTGTCTAAGGCAGCGTTTCCCAAACTAAGGGCTGCAGCCCACTACCGGGCCACAGGAAAAAAATACTGGGCCTCAGTGTGGCTGTCGGGGTGTTTCGGACTCCCAGAGTGCCCGTGTGGCACCGGGTCTGCCAAGCCCTTGGCCGGCCTGGGCATAACCTGCAGCCCGATGTTCCGGCTCCAGGCAGAGGCATAGCTAGGGGAGGTCAGGAGCGAGGGGGGGAGAGGAGGAAGAGGAGGGAGCTGGCCACCAGAAGCAACACTGGACAGGGGAATAAGGGTGGGTTTTGGAGGTCTGGGGCAGGGGGCAGCTGGCAGAAACAGAGCTGGCGAGAGGCCAGGAGGCTGTCTGGGAGATCGGGAGGAGTAGGGGAGAAGCAGCTGCTGGAAGCAAAGCTTGCCTGAGGCATCGGAGGTGCCGGGAAAGATTTGGGGGGCCAGTGGAAGCAGGGCTGCTGGGGGGCGTGAGGTCAGGGGTAGGGAGCTGGCCAGGGAAGATGTGTGTGGGGAGGGGGAGAGAAGCGGCAGCCAGAAGCAGGGCTGGATGCGGGCAACGGGGCTGGCCAAGGGAGATTGGGAGGAGAAGCCGGGGAGAACTAGCTGTCCGGGAGGGGGTTGGAGGAAGTGGGGCTGGCCAGAGGCACAGCGGGGGGAACGGGACTGACCCGGCCATATGTAGATCTCGGGGAGCTGCCCCCCCCCCCCCGCAAAGCACGAGTGAGTCTGGCCTGGGGATTCTATTGTGCCCCCCCCCCCAAGTAGTTGTGAACTGGCTGACTGGTAGACACACACGTGCACCCTGAGCACATTTAGCAGCCAGGCAGTTCGAAACTACAAACTGATACATCGAGTAATAATAAAACTTACCTAGTAAGAAAATATCAGACATGTTATATGTCTGGTATTTTCTCAGTTTGTTTTTTATGTGTTTATATTTTTGGGCTGCAAAAAACAGTACTGAAAAAAAAGGATTCCAACTTAAGTAAAAAGTTTGGGAAACCCTGGGCTAACCAGATTTCTGTCTGTCGTACACTTCATTTATCCAATCCATATTCTTTAACCTGATGGCAAGAATATTGTGGGTAACCCTATCAAAAGTTTTACTAAAGCTGGCATTGGGGACTTTGGGAGGACCAGAAACAACTTATTTGAATATTCATCATTTGATTAATGAATATGCAAATATGCAAATGAATGTTACCGGTCCTCCAAAAGTTTGTGAATGGATTTACTGGTCCCCATATCAAAAAGTTTGAGAACTCCTGGTCTAAGTTGTTTTACAATGCATTTTTTATGTTCTGGTAGAGTGCTACCAAAATGCAGCAATGTCTTTTATTTCATGATATTAGGTTGCTTCCATGTTAAACTTTCTAAAGCATTTAGAAATGTGATGGGTCAATTGAATCATATTCCTTGCTCGTACATGGAGACTGGGACTTGGAGCTAATGGTGATGTGTATTAACTGATTACCCAGCTGAAGAATTTGCCCCCTACGGAGATACTAGTGTGTGTGTGTGTGTGTGTGTTAGTAAGGATAGTAGCTCATATAACAATGTAGTAGTATAGTGTGTGTGTGTGTGTGTGTGTGTGTGTGTGTGTGTGTGTGTGTGTGTGAGAGAGAGAGAGAGAGAGTATACATACACACACACACACACACACACACATAGCTGGGAGGGAGGGTGTGTGTGTGTATATATATATATACACACACACACACACGTATATCCATATATATAAATGAGTAGCTGGGAGGGGGCACATTTTTCGGTTGGGAAATCAGTTAATATACATCATCACTAGCTAAAAGTCCGTGTCACCATATATGAGCAAGGAATGTGATTCAAATGACCCATCATTCACACACACACACACACACACACACACACACACTATACTACTACATTGTTATATGAGCTACTATCCTTACTAACATGGCATGTTATAAAGTGAATTGAACACAAAAGCATTATTAATTAGGGCTTAGTGAACAATTTGCAACAAAGGATTTTTTCAACAAATTTAGCCTTCCTCTTGGCTATTGAAATATCTGCAAAACAAAGAAAGACATTCTTGAATTTATTCACTTAACCTGTTTTACAATTCTGAAGGTTGTTTGTTTTGCTTAATAGATTTATCGTGAACAGTTCAGTTGGAGGATTTAAAATTCACAGTTTAATTTTGACTGGTCTTATAAATCATACATTCTTTTTCTTGATTGCCTGAGTGCAGAAAGCAGTACTAGGACTATTACTTCTATATGCTAATTTAAAACTCTGCCTCCATTCATAGTTACTAGCATCTCTGAAATTTGCTTTTTGGTAATATTCATGTTAGTAAAACTCAGTCCTTCAAACATTCATGGAAAGAGATCAAAAGGGCATGTGTATTGTCAAAGCAAAATCAGTCAAATGCTTGATGAAAAACATGAAATATTTGCCCTACTCTATTAAAGAACAGTTTATTCAAACTGCTCCTATGATCCCAACTAGATAAAGAAAAGGTAACCTATGAATTGTAAACCAGTTTTATATTTAAAGACACGGAGCCTCATATGCTTGATTTAACTTAACCATGTTTCATAAACCATGTTTCATAGGTTGCCAAAGTTAGTCGTAGATCATATTGTACTATTACTCTTTGAAATCCATAGTGGTTTATTTTTTTAAATGCTGTTGGTTTAATATGGTCATATATTAAGCCAGAAAAGATCAGTGGGGTCAGGCAGACTACTCTGAAGATCCCAGTGTTAGAATGCAGTTGCTAATCAGTTTTTGATATCTGTCATAATGATATGCCATTTCCATAGTCTGTTTTATTACTCAGTAGTTCTTATATTAGCTGTACATCTCCTTTCTTAGGGCCAGACATTATGGTGAAATCATATGGAACTCAGTGACAAAACTCACATTGACTTCAGTTGAGCCAGGCTCTCACCCTGTATTTTAGCTAACCGCTCTTCCTATTTAGAGAATGATCTAGTTGGTACTAATTGCCTAAGTTATTGTGTCTCTGTGCTCTACTTCTCTTTTCAGAGTACTTTATTGTTTCTATTTGATGGAAAGGAAACCACTTTCTACATCCAGTAAGCAGAGGCGGAATAGGAACTTAAACATATCATTAACCTTATGCCGAAACTCCTAATTTGTGTCATATCTGCTGGGTTAATTTTAGTCAAAATAATGATATAGTTGGAGTATGCCAACCAAGGAAGCAAAATTACATGCTAATTATTCCAAAGAAAGCAGGCATGATTAATTATAGTTTATATTAAACACAAGTATGTATGAGAGCAAAGGTTGCTTTTCAACTTTGTGTGACATGCTAATGAAATCTGAAGTATTTCATCAAAATTTCCTGTGCTTGAAATGAATGTATAATTGCATTATTTTATTTTATTTAATTTTCCCTTATCTCTACACATAAGAGAAATCACAAAAATACATGTAGATAATTTAAGAAATTAAATATGCTCATGAAAACATGGTTTTTCCTTTATTGAATAAGTAGGAAGTATGAGAATGTTCTGCCAGGAAAATATGCACATTGAATTACATAAAAATAATCTTAGTGTAAAGTGCTCATCAGCCTGCAAGTAAACAAAGGTAAGGAGATGCATCCAATCAGTAATTAATGATTATCAGAATCCAATGTTTTCTTTTGGCTTGTGCAAAAGGGTGATTTATTTGGTTGGGGAAGCCTGAAGGAAAAGCTGAGTTTTAGAGTTTTGTATTATTTAGTAGTAGCAGACTTACTCAGTGTTGCCTGGGTCCTTCAAGGCAGGGGTCAGTAGTAGGGTGTGTGTGTGTGGGAGTCAGGTCTGGACCCTGGGATTGGGGGGGGGGGGAAGGGTGCATGAGGCAGGGAATGGGAGGGGGAGCTGAGAGTGAGGGTTGGGAACTGAGGAGGAACTCAGGATGGGAGGTCTCATTTGGCATGGTCCTTTTCTCTCCCCCAAGACCCTCCCCTTGTTTCCAGGGACCTTTTTTGTGCCCCTCCTATTCCGGTCCAGTGTTGTGGCCAAGGGCTGGGAAGGGGTGGGGAAGGATTTGGGATGGGGGCTATTTACATGAAGTGGAATGCTCACAGGCAAGATGATGGAGCCTCAGAGCTGCTGGCCACTCTCTTGGTGGTATGGCTGCCCCCTACTGGACACTCTGCAAGATAGCTCTCCCCTGCAGGCTCGCTGCCCCTAGTGGCCATGTTTATATTTTGTCCCTCAGAACAGCCTGTTATGGAAAACAATTATTTTCCTGGGTTTCCAGTTGTCCCGGCACAAGCAAATCCTGACCTTGGTTTAAGTTAGAAGAAGAGGAGGCTGCATACCAAATTTGGTGGTCCTAGCTCTTACTGTTTAGGAGGAGTACTTGAACAACTGGACTCACAGACAGAGGTCTGTGTAATCATAAAGGGTGTGAGAAAACTGACTAGCAAAGTGTTACTTACCCCTTCATATAATAACAAGAGTTAGAGGTCATATGATGAAATAAATAGTGAGCAGTTTAAAACCTACCTAACAAAGTATTATTTCACACAATGCACAATCAATCTGTGGTACTTCTCCTGTGGAATGTTGTGAAGGCCAGAAATAAACTAGTTAAAATAAAACCAACTAGATAAATTCATGGAGGATAAGTTGATGTTTCTTAGCCAAGATGGCCAGGGACACAAGAGCCAGATGTCTCTAAATCTGCAACTGCCAGAAACATCTGGTACTGGTCACTGTCAGAGACGGGGTAGCCCGTGAGGCTAGGCAAACTAGGCAGTTGCCTAGGGGCGTCCTATGGTTATGTCATGGCCATTGATGGCCGTGCAGGCGGGGGTGACAATCGCGCCTTCTGCCTGGGTAGGGACGGATATAGGGCAGGGCGAATGGGGCGGCTGCCCCGGGCCCCGTGCTTCAAAAAGCCCCACGCATGCTCCGTGGCGCCACTGCGCATGCGCATGGTGTCACTGCACATGAGCCGTGGCAAAGGGGGGGCCCCACGGAATTATGCTGCCCAGGGCCCCGCAAAACGGTTATCTGCCCCTGTGCCTGGGGCACCAGCTGCCGCAGCCGGCCTCAGTCCACTCCTGGTTAGAGACAGTATACTAGGCATTTTGGACCTTTGGTCTGACTCAATATGGCCGCTATGATGTTCTCTTGGGCAAAAAACTGTTATTTAAAAGGCAGCATTAAATAACGTTATCAAAGTTTAAAAGAGAAAAAGAAAGTGAAATGACACTTCTATCTTAGTCAGGGGTGGGCAATAAGTGGCCTGCGAGCCTATCATGGTTCACCAGCTTTAAACCCTGGTTGGGCACTGAAGCTTTATTTATCTGTACTGCCATTTCAAGCACCTCTTGGCCATAGATTACCATTTCCAGCCAATGGAAGCTGAGGGAAGTGGCGTCCCAATTCATGTCGCTTCCTGAAGCTACCACTGTCCAGGAACAATGACCATACTTGCAGATGCACAGGTAAATAAAATGCCAGTGGCCCCCCAGAGGGTAACCTGATTTATTACCCACCCCTGATCTTAATTTATCCCTTTAGACAGAGGAACTTGGAAGCCTTAGGAGATCAGCAGGACTAGGAGTTTGGAAGCCCTGGAGTCTCCATCTCTGAGGTAATCACCATACCAGGGATTTTGACGAAAATTGAACAGGAGGATGTCTCTAAATTTTGGACTAGGACTACTTAATATTCTTGCTCCTATGTTGAATGATAGAAAATGTTAGGACATTGCAGGTCAGCTTCCATTTGGAGAGAAAATAAATGATGCATGGTGTGTGTGTGTTTTCAATGCAATTTGTTTTATCTACATATGTGCACTAGTCTTAGCTGTCTTAAGTGGCTGACAGGAAAACTCCTTTTTCAGAGATCTTTGCTCAGATACCAGTGTCCTATTCTAGATAGCAAATCAGTCTCAAGACATTGATTCTTGTTAGGGAAAATAGAGCAGAGAGCTAACTCTCCTTTCTGCCTGCAATAGCTTCTCCCCCCTCCCCATCCCATCAAAATCCCACCACCATCATCTCAGTTTTCTTCCACAGCTTAAAAAAAAATACTTTCTTGCACATTAAGGAAAAGAACTTGTAAGACACCGTGAGCAACATCTGGCATCTCCTGCTCTAACAATATATACTGCCTCTCTGGATGAAACTACTACAGTAAGAGGTGATGGTGGCTGTGTCCCTCACAATTTTTTCAGCAGCTGTTCTGATAGTCTCCACTGTTGCTTGATTAAAATTTTGATTACAATTTTGTATTTTCTGGGGACACGTTTGCAGAGTTTTGGTGTAATTCCTATGTTACATGAGGCTTTACGTATACAGGCATCTTTAATTTGATAAAGGTCAAGATGCTGAAACAGCTGCTAGCTCCACAATAAGGTGGTTGTTATGTAGGAAGATAGTACAGTGTATTCGAATTGACAGGACCTACTGTCAGAAGATTAGCATCTATCCTGAGATCCTACCTTTTTTTCCCCTTTTCTAAGCTTGTTAACCAAACTGTTTTGAACCTCTAAGGTTTAGATTCTATTTACAGGATAGAAACCAACTTGCATTTTATCCAGACTGGTTCACCTTATTTAATATAAACCTTGATCTATCTCTGGGTTATCCTTTTGAAGTTTGGGTGGCAGAATTTCTTGTAGTTCTGTCTGGGTAGTTTAGATGGTGGAAAACATCTGCAAAAGAATACAGTACATACCGTAGCTAACAGGAAAGTAGATAACTGAAAAGTTTTAATGGGAATCCAAATCTATTGAGAGGTTGGCTAGGCCATCTCTCCTAACAAGACAGATAGGAAGCATTCATTCACTTTACAGACACCTTAGCAAGGATAAAATGTGAAACACTTTTTTTCCTCTTATAAGTAAAGACTTGGATTCACACAAAGGGAGTCATTAAAAACAAGACCATGATACATGGATTACATAGTTAAACACAATACAACTATTATTGTGATTCATTGCAAACATCCACTGAGAGTACTGAAATCAGACCAGTGAATTACAAAAATCTTCCAATCAAAATGTACCCTTAATATGCTTCTACTCAAATAGTTGCCCCACTGAGACTGAGCAAACAGTGCTAGAACTATCTGCTATAGGAACACTTCAGACTCAGAAATCTGAAGGCAGAATTAGATCCTCAAGATAAAAGAAGACAAATATTTAATTACAAAGCTATTATACTATGTACAAGTTCTGATAACTGCACAGAGCTTCACTAATGGTGAATGACCTCACCACAGGCTCTCAAAGGAATTGCACAGACTTCTAATTCATTGTTGCCACATGTTAGTTCTACTTTTTCTGTATAAAAATCCATTCGCTTTATCTTAATTTGTTTTCTTTTTTTAGGCCTTTTATCTGGAAGTTACTGTGAGTAATTAATTATAACCAGTAACAAACCAGGAGATTTTAACTATTTGTTGGACATAGATAGAATCCCTTCAGAAAAGGATCAGATAGTGGAGTAGGATAATAGCTCATGTATTTTAAGAGAGATTTTTTTCAGAGTTTCACAAAGTTTCTGTCTTTTCACCTTTCTTTTATGTGAGCCCTTTGAAGGAGATGATTCTGCAGCTCTGCACATAGTGCCATCTATATGTAGTTAATGTAAAACACAGTGTCACAACTTCATCAGATTTAGATAGAGTGCTATCTTGGACTTTGCCTTTGTCTAGCCATAGGCTCACTGACAAGGCAGGGGCAAAGAGGCAACTGCCCCCTGGCCCAGCAATTCAAAAGAGAACAGGGCTCTTGGCCACTACCGCAGTAGCAGCAGCAGCAGCCAGTGCCCTGGGACCTTTAAATTGGTGCCAGAGCCCCAGTCAGCATGCTCCAGATGGCGTAAAGAGCTGGCTAAGGGGTATCATGGTCTGGACGGCACTAAGGGCTGGCTGTGCCCAGTCCCACGCTTTCTGAACAAGGTCCCTTTCCAGGATCATGGAGCCACCCACCATACTAAGGGGCCAGCAAGTCTATCGGCCTCACTGTCTAGCCAAGACTACCTTCCCATGCATACCAGAATCTTGGGGCCCATGCCATCTACAAAGGTTGGAACCCTCTCCCTACCCTCTCTCCTGTGAACTGAGTTTGGGGGGGAGGCTTACCTTTCTGAGAGGATCTGAGGCCCCTGCCCGTCCCAACATATAAGCTGGGATCAGGGGAAAGTCCTATGCTTTAGAGTAAGGAGCTGATAATGGGCATACTTCACAGGCTCTAAAGTTCAGAATTGGGGCATGGGAGAAAATGGGAACACACACTGAAGTGAATGTCAATGAGTAGTCCTGTGGCACCTAGGGCACCCCTACACTGCAGGAAAAAGTCGAATTATACATAACTTCATCTACATCAATTACATGGCTGAAGTCAAAATAGCTTAATTCAGCTTTTGGTGCTGTCTACACAGTAGGAAGTCAAAGGAAGAGCACTCTCCTTAGACTTCCCTTACTCCTCGTGAAATGACAGTTACAGGAGTTGGAGTAAGAAGTCCTCCAGCTTGACCTTATTTCGAAATAACAGCTTCCTGTGTAGATGTGCACTATGTTATTTCAAAATAATGTAAATTATTCTGAAATAAAGCTGCTGTGTAGATATAGCCTTAGAGACTAATATCATGAGCTTTCCTGGCTAAAACCCACTTCCTCAGATGAGCTTAGATGGAGCAGTTTACTGGTTTCAGAGCTATTGTTTCAGAGCTGATTGCACACATCTCTATGGGCTGCTCTTATTCAACAGAGAACATCACATTGAGATGGATGGGCTACTTCACACCTTTCTGAGTCTTCTGCACTGTAGATGAATGTGTAAAGGAGCCCTTCCCCTGCATCATTGCATCCTTATCATGTAAAGGATGACAATTCTAAGGATACTTTAATCCTTATCATTGTATAGATTTTCCTAATTTTTTCTGTGCCTTGTGGGAGTACTGAGTGGTTCAAGGGAGGAGTAATGAGCCAAGGGGTTGTGGTGACATAAGTGCTGAAAAAATGTTTTTCAAAAAGTGACTCCATAGTATTATTTTGCATAAAGCTAAATATGAAATGTTTAATACATTTCTTATCAAACTTTCTTAATTGGTCAGTTTATTTAAAATAGTGCATAATGTCCACTGAGTCTTAGAAGCGGGCAAATTGTGAATAGAATTTAAGAAAATATTCACTTTTTCACTTGCATAAATGAGAAGTCTGGAAGGATAACAGTTTGCATATAAGAGCATTTCTGCATAACCGTTGTATGATTGCCTGAGTAGTTAGCAGGAACACGCTGATGCCATTGGCCCTAGTAAATGCCCCATCACTGATCTTTCTAGTCTGAAACTTTGTATGCCTGGTTTCATACCTGACCTAGTAAGGCCAATGGTTCCAGGGCTATGAACTGTCAAGCCTAGAGGTGCTGGGGCTCAGCTCCAGCAAGCCCTGGAAGACATTAAGCTCTGACAATGTTATAATAAAGATTTAATGACTCATATTGCATACTGCCATTTGTCTCTGTTATATTAGTTATTTTATGCAGAGTTTCTTGTGAAGACAGCAGAATAGTTAACAACTTAACCAAAATTTGTTAGGAGGGGAGGAGACAAAGACAGAGGACTTTGTGAAGAGATAGGATGGGGGACATGATGATTGGTGAGAGGCAGCTTTGGATTGATGGCTTGGAAATATCTGTATTTTACTAGCCCCTGGGGGAGAGGTAGAAAGGTAAGTGATTATTTCCTGATCTTGAAACAGATTATAGTGCTATCTGAAGACATGAGGGTTTAGGAGTGACACTTTAGGTATCTTGACTATCGAGGAAAAGAAATATATGCCTGCCAGGGTTTCCAATGTATGGATTCTGGGTTATTCCTGGGTCACGAGGGTGCTGAGGTTTATGGAAAAGCAAGAAGCGCACTATAGCATGGGGAATGCTTACTATAGTCAGATTTGGGTACAGAGAGGTGGCATGCATTGACCTTATGTTTTGCCCACTCTGCAGAATCTAAACTGTGACTTAAGGGCTTGTGATCTCCCAGACATTATGTTGACTTACTGAGGTGGAAAGTATGCACACTTTATTCCTAGTATAAACCTCATACAATGTACATGAGCAGAGTTGAACCACATCAGAGATTTGTGTCCAAGAGCTATGTCAGTTTTCTCTGATTAGACTGAACCTCTAAGTAATTGCTACAGCAATAGAATGAAATCTCTTAGTAAATGTTGGGAAAACATTAATAGGGAAATTGAAGTGTTCGTGGTGGATCTGAACAATAGCCTATAGTTAAGCTCAGCAATACAACTGCATCTTATAAATGATTTGAACACATTATGACCTTTTAGCATTTCTTTGATATACATACTCAAGTGAATTGTCCCGTTGTCCTGATTTGAGCTAGTCTATCTGTGTCCCAGAACTGGTATCCTGTTTTTATACCATCATATGTGGTATCTTTATTACTGAAGATAATCCACACTAGATACCACATCATGCATCTAAGATCTTTTTCTGCCTTATTTTCTTCTGTCATCAACTTTCCCTTCAAGTGCTTATAAACATGCACTGCCTGCTGAATCTCTTAAAATTATATGAATTCTTCTATGACTATGTTATTAGGATTTTAATTTCTTTATTTTCATTTTTTTAAATCCCATGTTTCGCAGCCATAATTTAAAACAGACCAAGAGTCTGAATTTTGTCTTTATATTTGTCATTTTTAATCTGATGTTTAATATTCCAGGATCTCTCTCTTATTCATTCTGTTCAGACTTTAGTATCTAGTCTTCCATGTTCTGGAATTACATTCTCTACATAGTGAAAAAATTTTCACTAGTTTACGGATGTATCATTCCGTGGAATCTTGTATATTTTATCAGATCCTTGCATACTTTTGTCTTGTCCACATTCAACTCTAGACCATATTCTTTCCAAATTAATATAAAATCTCCATTACTGTTGTCAGCCATTTTCTGAGTCAGCTAATAGCACTATTTGCATAGTGAATATTATTTTCCATTCATCTTAATACCATCTTCTGTTTCTTGCATAAAATTAATCACTCTCCATAAATGGTAAGCGTTGGTACCATTATACTACATTGTATCACGCTTCTCTTAATCTCTGTTACATTTTCATTTCCCATTACAAGAACCTTCTCATTCCAGTATAATTGTTGTTTTATTTGGCCTTTGTATCCATCAGTCCTTATAGATATTAATTTAGTGAGTGGTTTACAGGGGGAAGATTCTGTTTCATATATTTTGGAAGTCAATGAAACACAAATGTACTACCATTGCCATTTTAATTGCTCATTCTATTATGAAATTTAGTTCAGAATAATGTTTACCATGCCCTTTTCATGTTTTTAGACATATTGTTTTTCACTTATTCCTTTATCAGTCTGTCCTTGTCCTTGTACTTGGAGGCATAATAAGGTAGGCTGATTGTTCAGTAGTATTTAGAATCCATAGCATTGTTCTTTCGGGGGGATTTGGATACACAGTGAGGCTGAAAAGTCTTCTGGCAATTCTCCTGTCTTGAATATATTCTTTATCTCTGACAGCTTTCGGGCCTTCATTCCCTATCTTTTTAACAGTGAAGTTGGTATTTCATCACAACCTAGTTCTTTTCCATTCAAAAATCTTTTTTGTTGTTGCTATAATTTCTTCATCTTTGATCGATGGACTTACTTGATTAATCTCTAGCTGATTTTTTTTCAGGCCTATAATCACCATATAGTTCCTTGATGTATTTTTGCCATCTCTCTGTCTTGTATCTAGGGTCTGTCAAATATTGTTCATTTTTGCCCACAAGGGTTGGATTAGTCATCTTTCTTTGGTAATTGAAGATTTTTATCTTTTGATACCTCCCCACTTTGTTCAATTTCATTGTTTTTCTCTTTTAGCCATTCAGACTTTATTAATCTGCATTTATTCTTTGTATTTTTCCTTTTATGTTGTTTAAAATAACTTCCCAGAGAGGAAAAAAAAAAGTAAATTGTAACCAAACAAATCTCTTTTCAGTATTTTGTTTACAAAGACTGACAAGAGACATTATTAAATCTGTGACATTTCTTGTTGAATGGCGGACTACATTCCTGCATATACGTTCCTGCTCACATTATCTGGCCTTTTTATATTACTCATAATCCTGGATTGCACTGATTTGTATTCCAAAAGAAATAAGATGTTAGCAGCCCATTGTTATTTTACTTAGGCATCTTCTAGCTTGTCTGAATCTGTTCTTTTCAATGTTGTGAGTTTCTTGGGTTGGGAGTATAAAAGAGAAATCTGTTGCTTTTTGTGCATATGAGCAAAGGAGTGGAAATCCCTGTAATAAAGCTCTTAGGAGTAAAGAACCTGACACTCATGTGGAAATAAAACAAACAGTCTAGTAAGGATTAAGCCTAAAAGATGAAAATGCCAGATGGACCTTTTGCCCTATTCCTTCTCCTTGCCATAATGATTTATTAGATTAAGCAGGCTCTGCAGCCTACTTTGAATTGAAGTTGGAAAGGTTTCTTCACTCATGAAATGTTGCGAGTATTGTGCACCACACAATTGTGTGTATTGCTGCCTTGTGTACTCTCTCTCCTGTGACAACGGTAGTTTCTCAGATGCTGATACCATTATACGCTGTTAAAAAATCTGTAAATGCTTGGGGTAAATACCCTTCTAGGCTGAAACATTTATTTTTATAGACCTTATGACCTAAGAAATGAAGACATAATCAATAAGAGAGTAGCCTATTCATTTTGAACTTTGTTTTGGTTGTCAAGCATATTGGTAGTATATTTCAGTTACACTAAAGTATGTAGGAAATGATCAATCAGAGAAAAGAATACAAAGCACTTTTGAGTGGGATACATTCTGTTGGGATTACATGTTCTAGATTTTGTAGTGTGTGTGCTTGTGTATAATTGTTTTGAAAGGGAGCAGCAACAACCAGAGAGGGCTGAAAGAATGTTATTCTCACAAGTAATGCCATCCTACGTCTTTTTAGATTGTTCAGTGAAGTTGTGTGGTGAAGAAATTTCTGCGTAACTCCTGTAGGTTCTTCTCAATATCTCACTGTTTTGATTTTGGGGATCATTCTGCTTATATTATTCTAAATGCAACTCTTCTGCCAGGTAGCACCAGCAGCAGCCAGGGCTGGATTCAATATCTCGGGTTCCTATCCATCCATCTATCCACCCTAACCCTAACTCTAACCCCATCCACTAAGCTGGGAAATTTACCTCCCCTGGGCACCTTGAAAGGCAATGCTTCCCCACTTACAAGCACAGAGTCTGAGTATAGAAAAGAAACATTTAATAAAGGGGGAGGGAAGTAATGTGGCATTAATTTGGGAAAACACCTTGAAGTTCATAACAAAAAAACATGAGTAAAAAAGTTCCACCTCAAGTAGGTTGGGCAAAGTCCTTTTCCTCTCAGGTTCTCAAGTCCAGCAATGCAAATGTCCCCTTCACATGCCAAACCCTTCACTGCACCCCACTCATGGTTGCTGCCTTTGGTCAGGGCAGACCTATAGTTCATAGGTGAATCTGCAGAGTTCATCTCCCATTCTGAGTGTGTGTGTGTGTGGTGGGAGGAGGGGAGTAAGGAGGCATCTTACTCACTCTGCTGGCCACTCGCAATCCACCTGCTCACTCTGCCACAGCCTTGTTGGTCATTCATCTCGCCTCGCTGCTGCTGCTGCTCTGCTGGCCTCTCATTACACTTCTCCATTGCTACTCTGCTGGCTGTTCATCGCACTGCTGGCCACTTGTTGCATCTTCCACTGGCTTGTGGTGGATTTGGCTCTGGTGATTTCAAACCTAGTGATTTCAGCTCTTAGCCCAAAGCACAATCCAGACACAAGAAATTTCAGCATCCACTGGAGTAAATTTAAAATTAAGACACTCCTTATGGAGTCTGCTCTAATTCTATCATTAGAAGGAGTGGGGGGGGGGGGGGGAGGCGGGAGGGAGAGAAACAGGTTGAACCAGTCTTACAACTCATGCCAGGAGGGAATGTAGCCTGCTGATTCAGAGTCCTCCGCCCTTCCCCCATTCAACTACACAGAGCTTTGGCAGGGGAAACCTTGTCCATCTGCGGTTCTTTACACTGACAGTTTCTCTCCTTTGAACTTAGTTAAACACAGTCTGACTTTTCTGCATTCCCACAATGACTGCAAGCATTGGTGATCATATATCAACAAATCCTGCATTTAGTGTTAACACAGTTTGTGACCCCACAGCAGCCAAATTGGTTACAAGGGGCAAAACTCCATTCTAACTGTTGAATATCTAACTAGCCTAAGCAAACTGAATGAACTGTATCTACATGCACCCTCCCCCCCCCCCCCGAGAAACTCATTCTTTAAACTGAGAACGTTTCCCTCCTCTGTGCCAGGTTAAGCACAGACTCTCTGCTTTTGTACTCCCCCAATAATTACAGACATTGCAATTATGTTAACACAGGTTGTGACCCAACACCAGCCAAGTTGATTACAGTGAGCAAAACACCATTCTAACAGCAGAATATCTGACGCATCTAAGCAAAGCAGAGGCAAACTGTATTTCCATAGACACACCCAGGATTTATTTCCCATTCCAGATGGCTGTAATGGAAGCATTGATTCCGATCCTGCTCACATCAATATAGCAGTGATCCGAACACCCCGGAAATTGGCAGGAAAGAACTGCAGAATCTTGCTAACAGACTTCGGGGACAATACTCTGTTGCTCCATAAGATCTCACCTGCTTGCTGAAACCCCACTAAGGTTTTCTGAATCATAAATTTTCTCTGTTATCCCTTAAAAACCAGACACAACATAAAATCCCCAAATCCCATTACCTACATTGACCTCAGCAATTAGTTTGTGCTTTAATAGTACCAGACTGCATAGTTAAGTATCTTCTTGAATGGGTGTCATATTACTTAGTACCTTCAATATCCTCACTAGATCATGGGCCACTGTGAAGAAAACTTCAGTAAAAGACCAAGCCAACTACAGTGCACTCTGGGCTTCTTGATCACTCTTCTCATAATAATAATTTTACACTATTATTTTACTAGCTCCCTGCTAGCTATCTGGTTTATTCTGGCCACTTCATTTTGAATGTCTAAATTTACAACTTGGGCAATGCATTTTAAGGAAATAGTTTACAGCTCCCTAGTGATTGCAGATTCCATACTATTACATGCAAATGAGAAGACACTTCTGTCTCAGATCTTCCTTATGCATCCCAAAAAGCATTTACCAGTCTGGATGAGTATTGCAAGGCAAATAATTTACTTTTAATTCTAAATCATTTATACTTGGAGCTAATAACATTCATTTGGCATCTGTCTAGGATTGCATAGTAATATATAAAACAAACTGAAAAGTTGTGATACTTTCTTCATTATTTTCAGTTACTACTACTATATTTATATATTTTCTGCAAGAAACTCTGTGCTACCTCAGATGCTAATTTAATCTGATTATTCTCCTACCTCTGATTCTTCAGATTTTAGTGAGAGATCAAATGGCAGCATACTGAATAAACAAGCAAACAAACAAAAATGCTTGCCCTACTTGGAATTATTATATCAAGTTTTATCAAACAGTTTTGTGTGTTCAGATAATATTTTCTTCTATTTTAAATTAATGCCATTTTATTTTGTGCATAATCAAACTGAATCCTAGAAGATAGAGTTAAATAACACAAAGATAGTGGATGCATAAAAGGGAAGGGAGAGTGAATTCATGAGATAGGAGGCACTGGCCCCAAAGTGTATATACACGCTTGTGGTACCTTTCCCCACCATGCTCCTGTTACCCAAGGGATTTTAAAACTCCCAACAGAGCAACTTAACTCTTTCACTCCAAATAGTATTAGGAATAAATAGAAACACAGCTATTTTGTGTGATCAAGGATTAAATGCAAGTAAAGATGCTCTTATCTAACACTGCAGTTAATTGTATTTAAGCACACACAGACATAAATAATAGATTTAGAACACCCCAGATATTTACCTATATTCTGAGATAGGATTAAGTAATAAATGAAGAGTCAAGACTAAAAAAAAGACCTTAGGAAGTCATCAAGTCCCCCCTGCTGCTCAAAGCAGGACCAACCCCAAATAAATTATTCCCAACCAGGGTTTGTCAAGCTGCAGCTTAATAACTTATAGGATGGACATTCCACCACCTCCCTAGGTAACCCATTCTAGTGCTTCATCACCCTCTTACTGATTTTGTTTCTAGTATCCAACCTAGACCTGCCCCACTGCAACTTGAGACCATTGCTCCTTGTTCTGTCATTTGTCACCACTGAGAACAGCCTCTCTCCATCCTCTTTGGAACCCCCCTTCAGGTAGCTGAAGGCTGCTATCAACTCTCCCCTCACTTTTCTCTTATGTAGACTAAATAAGCCCAAATCCCTCAGCCTCTCCTCATAAGTCATGTGCTCCAGACCTCTAATCATTTTTGTTGCCCTTCACTGGACTTTTTCCAATGTGCCCATATCCTTTCTATAATGGGCCCCCCAGAATTGGATGCAATACTCCAGATGTGGCCTTGCCTGTGCCAAATAAAGGAGATTAAGCACTTCCCTAGATCTGCTGGCAATGCTCCTCCTAATGCACGCTAATATGCCATTAGCCTTCTTGTCTACTTTTTGACTCATATCTGGCTTCTCATCCACTGTATTTCTCATGTCCTTTTCTGCTGAATTGCTACTTAGCCAGTTTGTCCCAGCCTATAGCAATGCATGGGATTCTTCCATCTCAAGTACTTTTTAAATCATCCCTCAAGCACTGAGTGACATGCTCGGTGCAGTTCTGAGGGCTGGGGAGAGCTGGCATGCCATGGACCAGGCGGCGCTGAGGACTAGCTGCCTTGGCCACACCCCCTACGCACAAGGTCCTGCCCCTTCTGGGACCATGGAGCTGGCCTGCCCACCTTGCTCAGCGGCCCAGCGTGGCTGTCAGCTTTCTCCTAAGACCAGGTACTATGAATAGGAAAGCATTTCACCATTGGATAGCCTTCTAATTGTAACGCATAAATCTATTCAATTTTCATAATCAGAGAAATGTTCCATATGCGATGCTGCAATGTGTCAAACAAGCTGTCCAGCAAAGGAAGTGTAGCAGCGTCACCAACTGCTTGGTAGTGCTCTGGCTGACAGCTTATGTTTCTTTTCTCCATCAGCCAAATGAGACACATAAGCCAGTGTGTACCAACATTCTTGTGTTTCCTACCATAGGTTACAAGCTTCTCAGAGGATTCTACAAAGTCAGGGTTAAGTACACATTTGACTCTATGCACCTTTCTGTAGTTCTGCAAAAAGACTGAATGTATGTCTCTCAGAGCCTTTTTAAGTAAATATTAAATGGAATTTGACCTGCTCACTACCTCCTATTTTAACTCAGAATGGACTTGCTTCTATAGCAAGACATGCTTGTAAAACAAGGACTACTTTTTAGTGGTGTCTTATGCCAGCCTCCATCTGTTACTACCCAATTTGGCATTCATTCCTCATGAGCATGCTCTTTTCAAGAAGAAGCACCAAACTGGATAATTATTCTAATTCCTCCTTGTGAAAGTGTTAACATTTGTGGCTGCATCTTGATCCAGTTCTAGTATTCTATGATTCCAAGTTATGATAAGAGGAAGCTGTATACCAAATTCGGTGATCCTTCCTCTTACCACCTAGCAGGAGTTATTTGGTGGTTCTACATCTTACTTCTTATGGGATGGACAGATTATTTTATATAGTAGAGATTTGTAGAGGATAGGCTTTTAGATTTGAGACTAGGTTAGTCTACTGGATATTACCTACATCTAGAAGAATCAAATGCAGTTACAGGAGCTCTTCTGGCATTCTATTTTTGGAAAGGATTCCCTTCCTTTGTCCCTACAGATATATATTGCATTTAAACTATTACTTAATGTTATTACTATTACTTAGTACTATTACTAGCAGAGTACTGGGCCTGGGTTTCTCTGTGTGAAACCTTTAAAGGTGAAAAGGACTGCAATTCCATTGTTTGTATTTTGTCCAATTTTTCACTTAGAGTGCTGGCTGACAATATTTGAGTACCAGCAGATGAGCAGTTTGCTTGTGTAAACACCTCTTCTTTTCTAATGCTGACTTGTTCTGGAGTGAAAAATAAGCCCTCGTTAGGACATCTTTAGAGCCATCTCTTTTGAGATGATGCCAGGCAGCTGTTACAGATTTTTTCCCCCCGATAGGAGCTAAAGGAGCAAACTAATTTTTTCTTTTTTCTGATCTGATTTATGAAATGGGCCAATAATGGAATGACTTTTCTAGGTCCCTTCATCCAAACTTGAACGTCCAAGTTTTGGATAAAATGGGATCATGATACAGATTACTTCTATTTTAAAACAACAAATATCTACTTTACTCAGCTCTTTGCCCATCTATTTTTAATGTTATTTGAAAACATTAAAGACAAGATACTTCAATCTCATTCTAAAGGACTTTTCCCATAGCTCTTTTCTTCCTTGGCTTGTTTGCCTGTGAAATTATTTAGGCACAGAGTGGAGTTTTGATTTCTTTATGTCTAATAGAAAATTGAATGGTCTTAGAAGTATTGCAGAGTTATAAATTTTAATAAAGAAAACATTTAACTGTCACAGTCTTCAATCTCTTAAGAATGAAACTGTGGCTCTTCTTGACACTTAAATGCAGTAAAATTGTAGCTTGCATATAAATCACTGTAAAATGAGAGAAAATGTTTTAAAATATTATTTTAGGTGTTTTTTTAGAATTATTACTTTTGCTATTGAAACGGATTAAAAACAATATAGTATGGGTTGAACCTATCTAGTCCGGCACACTTGGGACCTGATCGGTGCCGAACCAGAAAATTTGCCAAACCACAGGAGGTCAATAGTATCTAGTAGCATTACCAATACCTTCCACTGTGTACTGGATTCTTAGAAGATGTTTAGGTGTAAATTAGAGCTAAATAACTGCGCAGTACGCTGAGAGCTAGGACTGGTGACAATAAACAAACTTTATGGGACTGGGGGAAAGTTGGCCACACCCATGATAAATAGACATCAGGCTAACTAAAATCATGCTGGACCACATATGTTGCCATACCAGAGAGGGCCAGATTAGAAAGGTTCAACCTGTAATGAATGAACGAATGAATGAATGAAATGTCCTCTAAAACAATAAAATAATTTTCATTTTATTTCATGTTTAGAGTTTTGATTAAAATACGGACTAAGTAATAGGACTTAGCCACCATGGTTCTTACTGTCTTCATTGCAGGAAGAGTACACTACTCCTAGAAATCCTTAAGGTAAGAAGTTTGGACCTGCAACAACTGGCAGTTTAGAAACAAAACAATTATTTTCACATTTTGAGAAAACATCTAATGGAGTTGAATGGAACTTATCCTGATGGTAGAATCCTAACATTCTAGTTGCCACCCCATATAACTGGGACAGTAGTCATGCATCTATTATCCTTAGCAATACAGGGCATGACAAATGGATAGAATGTCTTATTAGTGTCTTAAATGTAAAGATTCCTGGTCTGGGATGAGGGGAGATGATTAAATCAGTATCCAACTTAACATAGGTAAAGTGTTTCACTTCTCATCTGCTACTCAGATTGTTCAGTTCTATAATTCCACTAAATTAAGTAGTTTCAAGTGATGTCACTGGATTAATTCAGATATCTGAATAATTTATTGGTCCTAGAGGGTTTCCTCATCCTGTCCCAGTGGAAAAATATATTTGTGTTTTGGAGTGTGGTGGATTGGTAGGCTTACATATGTGTTTTTTGTCCCTTAGTCTCTTAATTTTAATTTTAAGAAAATAATAGTTTTCTTGTCTTCCTTTCCCACTCCCGTAAAAGAAAAGCATTCTCAAAGAAAATTTAACTTAGTGCCTTTGATTTTCAAATATATGGAAAACAGATTTACCATTTAACTTGTTAATTGTGAGCTCATCCGGTCAGCTCAGCTACTGAAAAGCCTCCAAAAGGGACATGAATATTTCACAATTAATAGGGTGTACTAGTGAAAGGCCCCATCCTTCGAAGCTCTCATTGATGGTATTAAAAAGAGGCTATAAAATGAAACCTAGCAACCATGACATGTAAATGGATGATGGTAAAGGCAGATCGATGCTCTTACATTCTGTGTTTTACAATATCTCTGTACGCATATCAAAACTTTACTAGCTAAGTGTTGTACTGATTTAATTAGATTTTTGAAGCTTGATATGAAAAGTACTCCCAGAAGTCTAATATTGTATTCTATATCTTTCATGAAAAGAAAAGCAGAATAGGAAACATGACTTATGGTTTCAGCATTAGAAATGGAATATCTTAGGAATCCTTCTCATTTTTCCATTTGTCTAATAGACAAACTAAAGCCTCACCTAATATATATGCTACCGTTAGAATCAGCATTTTAATATGAAATCTTAAAAGTTATTTAATCATTATATTCCTTCTATGTAAAAAATTGTTCTTTCCATTCAATACCATTTCACTATCTTTATAACAATGAATCCTACCATATGAATAAATAAATCATGTTGAGATAAAAAAGTGGGAGATGTACCTGCATATTTTGCAACTATTAACTTAGTTGATTTAGATTCATAGTAGAGATTTTGGGGCACTTGGCATCTGCTTATGAGTAAGAAACTCAGCTGTCACTTCAGAAGAAGCATATTTAGTAATAGAGATGGGCATTTGTTGTTGAATAATAAGTTTCCCCAAATGCATTTTTCTGGGCATCAAACTTATTCACAAATTTACATTGAATGTAGTTAATATTTTGTCATAACCTTGCAAAATACAGAAAACAAACAAACAAAATGGTTTTTGAAAGTATTGAAGCTTTTTTTTATTATTTCTTTTAAAAATATTTTGAAATTATGTTCAAAATGTTAAATTCAATCCAAATGATTTTTTTTGGGGGGGGGGAGCAGGATTATTTTTTGTGAAGAAAAAACAGAACAAGTTAGTTTCAGAAAACTTAACATTTTTTTTCTGAATTTTTTCAGTTGCTGAAAACTGAAATATTGTCCATTATTTGCTTGAGTCTATTCAGAACCTTTCTGGACAGTAAACCTCACTTTTGATGTCTGCATCTCTGTGGGCACACCTTTCAGAAGATAGGTCTTGACTTTCACTGAATCCACTTTAGACTGAATTACCAGGCTCCCGTGCCTTCTATGCCCCACCATCGTGCCACTATTAGGGTAGGTCTAGACTACAGGGTTTTTTCGACAGAGGCTTTGTCGACTGATACTGTCGACAAAACCTCTATCAAAAAAAAAAAAACATCTAGACTACAGCCAGTTCTGTCGACAAAGCAAGCTGCTTTTTCGACAGGGAGTCTAGACGCTCTTTTTTGAAAAAGCACAGTGTGGATGTAATAGTGCCTTTTTCAACATAACGCTGTCGACAAAACTGCCGCGTTCTGTTGACTTTACCGCGTTCTGTCCACTTTCTTAATAAATGTGCAATCACGTGTCAAGTATTGTTACCTTCAATTCCCTATGGGCTGAACCCCACAGTTCCACTGTTCATATATTAGGCACCTGGGTGACAACCCTCATTCCAGAGACTGCAGTAACAAATATGAGTTCCAAAGTGTGGTGGGGGATGTAGGCTGGGAAGGCAGGACAAAAAAATATAGTATGCGGAAGTCTTAGCCATTCAAGACAGTGTAACAGAATGACTTTCCCTAAGAGCTAGGGTTCTGAGGACAGTCAACCTGAAATACTAAGGAGGCACATTTGAAAATGTTTCACCTTTGAAAAGAATGGGAAACAGCAGTGAGTCCTGGAACTTGGGACTGAGACTACAGTCAGGAAAGGATTGGGAGAGGAAACTGAGGCAAGGGGCCACTTGCAGGGCTGCTCTGAGGCCACTCAAGGTATCTGAGAGAAGGTACCTATGGACAGGTAACAATCACATCTTGTCCCTTACTCAGCCATTATCAGATGCCAGCATAAACGTGTGCAGTTTACATATTCATTACTGTATGTTTTATTGAACAGGGTTGTTCTGAGGAGAGAGTTGAAGAAGGCTAAAGTGGTCACTTCACATTAGAGAGTTCAAATAGTCATAATGTACAAGGAAAATGCTTGGAGTTGGTAGGGTTTCTTCTTTCAACCTGCTCTATATTATTATTGCTACACCAAACCTATGCATGTGTACATGCTTTCATCAACTTAAGACCCTCCTCCTGTAACTTTGTAATAATATAAAATAAATCACACACACACAAAACAGGTCTTACAGTGGCAAATATAATTTATTACTACTGAATCACTGGAAATTAAAACTGAAGTTACTAAATGTATATAATAATATTCATTACAAAAAAGCAGTACATAGCTTACCTCAGAGAGGTAACTGAGGCTTTATCTATGTGGAATGCTAAACAGTTCTTTGTTGGACAAAATTACTTAGTCACTTGCAAAAGATCATATAGAAAAATAATAGCCTATCCTTACAGCAAAAACCATTAGCTTGTTGGGAAAATTCCAAGGCAGATCAATTTTACCTGTGCTGCGGCAGAAGCCCCATGCTGAGACTTGAGGTGTCTGATTGACCCATCATCCCTGCTGGAAGCCTCTGCTCTTCTGTTAGCCTTGACTTGTATGGCCTCAAAATAAAGTTCTGGTATTTTACAATTTGCGACACAAAAGAAAAGACAAAATGAAAGTAGAATATAATTTTCAACCACTCGCTGCTTTCTCAAATGTCTTAACTCGTTGGCACAACTAGTTTTAATGTATTCATTAACTGCAAAAGGGGGGGGGGGGACTTCTTCCCAGCAAGAAGGCATCTCAGAAAATACAATTAAATAATCAGACACAATAGATGTGCCTTATTGGAGCCATGGTGCATATCTCAATTCTATGTTCCCACAGGGTATAGGTACGTAGACGTGACAAAAATGGTCCAAAGAAGCAATCAAGCTTTAGAAAGTGTCCACAGTTAATTAATATTTTATTTTATTCTTAAAGAAATGGAGATGACAATAAGATTTTGACTTTTAAGTGTTGATG
Source organism: Pelodiscus sinensis (assembly GCF_052426305.1). Lineage (NCBI taxonomy): Eukaryota > Metazoa > Chordata > Testudines > Trionychidae > Pelodiscus > Pelodiscus sinensis. The sequence continues at coordinate 95,944,584 of NC_143053.1, forward strand.
GCTTATTCTTTTGCACAGAAATTTATCCCAGCCAGTCTTAACGTCTCTTACTGCTCCATTTTCAATGCACTCTTCCTCTGGCATTGGTGAGAGGAATCTTCAACCAGTTTTATCCTGTGGCTGGTTTGCTACCTCAAAAGCCAAAACTGTATCAACTTATCAATCTACTATATATTTGAGAGAGTTTGCAAGTCTGTCCATCTGTTTGTTCAAGAACTCTCCCTAAGTGGTAAAAGCTAAGACCATCATGTTTGGTAGGCAGCTTCCTCTTACCAGAACTTAAAGCAAGGCAAGGATTTGGTTGTGCTAGGACAATGGGGTGTGACTGGAATGTGATTTTTTTTTCATAACATGGAAAGGAAAGGGGATGCTAGCAAGGACAGTTATACTGTGTAATGACCAAAGTGGGGGCAGTAAAGGCCCAGAGATGGGGACCAGGACAACTAAAACCCGATTGAGACAGTAGGGGGTAGAGGTGGAAATAAGCTTCCTGCCCATCCCCAGACCTATGCCGCCCCTGCCACAGGCAGCCCAAAGGATTCGCTGCTGCTGCCAGCCCAACGGAAGCTGCTGCCCTTGCAGTGTGGCCCCCACCATGGCCAGACCCAGGGAGCAACCACCCAGGCAGTGTGACTCCTACTGGCTCCTGCACCCTTGATACTCCCAGCCTCTGCTTAGAGCCCCTCCTTACCATCACAGCCCTTTTCCCTGAGCTCCCCACACCCTCCAACCCTGACTCCTGAACACCTGCACACTCCAAGCCCTCTGCCATGAGCACCCCACATCCCTAAGTCCTTAAGTCCCTGCCCTGACTCCTGAACTCCCCAGGCCCACTGCTCCCAAGCAACACTGGGTAAATCTTCTAATATATTATAATGTCCAAATTAAATTTAGTACATTATTCTTTTTGGACTGTGATACCACAAGACACCCCAATTTTTATGCTTTAAATATAGATTTAATTTAACAATTTTATTTAAGGGACTTAGTGGACATCTTGCTTCATTGGGATTTGACAGGCAAGGAGAAAATTTGGACCATTTGCCTTGACCATGTGCAATGCAAAATGCCAAAATGTATGTGACAAAACTGTCTCTTCAAATCCCACTGTAGAGTCTAAATATTTTATATACCCTGTGCACACAGCACAAGGAATGTAAAGTACTTTCAATTGATGGCTGTGAATTATGAAACAGCTCCCAGTTTCCTGAGACCCTAGGTGAGATCTAAGAATGCATGCCAAGATATGTCTTGTAAATAAATAAGCTCTATCTACAACACACATACTTTAGACAGATGGCCATTTAGAATTCTGTGTTTCACTGGGGAGGAGAAAGATGAGAAAGGGGAAAACAAAGAAAACAAACACCATATTAGAGAAAATCATATGTAGGATATTGTTAACTACATTTTAATACACCACTGAATTAGAAGTGCCAACTAATTAAAATAAGGAAAATAGACATTCAAAACTACAGTATTGAAGATTATGAAAGCAGTTTATTAAGGTGATATGTGATGTATTCATAGTAACAGAATAAAGTTAGATTCTTTATTATAAAGTATGCACATATGCAGAACTAAATGCTTACTAGATTATACTATAAAATGTAGCTAGGCAGACTGACAATGCAGTAGGCATTGTAACTGTGTGCATAACCATTTTCTGATATGGGCCAGGTGGTTTGGTGTGTTCCAGGATTCTTTGATTTTAAGGACTAAGATATTTACAAGCTGAATAACTGTTTCCTTGGCTGACACCAACCAAATTTCATTTTAACTTTTTCTCAGCACATATTGTTATTTTATTGAATACAAAGGTTGACATTTGAACCCAAAATTCCACTCCAAAGTGTGTCTTGTTCCATCAAAGCTTGCCACATTTACATTAGTACTAGCAAGCAGTTTCACGTCACTAGAAATAACAGTGAAATATTATATTCTCATGAGATTTGTTGAAAATGGAAAGCACTTGCTATATTTGTCCATGTTTCCTTGTATGAAATGGAAAAGAGACAAGGTGAATAGCTGCTTTCAGTGCTGAAAATGAGCTGTGCAAATTGCAGATGGGGCTTAGCCTTGTAAAATGTGTTGACACATGAGGCTGAGAGACTAAACTTTTATTGTGATAATATTAAATGATTATTAGAAGGAATTACATGAACTCTGCAAGAAATGCTTTGAGAGGAAAAAATTACTAGGAATTAGCAATTAAATTGTTTTTGAGGTGGCAGATCATAACATATTTCCACAATTTATTTTTAAATCTTTCTGCTATGTTGAGCTGTAACTTAAGAACCATAGGAAGGGAGGAAGACCCATAGGCTCGTATAAAATTTCAACTGAAAAAGCTAAAATGAAGTATTTGGCAAAAAAGAAAGCCCACATGCGCCTCAACTTGTGTTCAGTTATATATGTCAAAGTTGATTGGAGGGAAATTTTGGGCATAATGAAATTATATAATGAATGTGGTCATAAAGATTGGTTTTATTGATAATTGAATGGTATCACTTACATCATTAACCACAAATTGCAATATAAGATAATCATCCAATCTATAAAGGTCCACTGAAACTGTCAAAGCACAAAACAGTGTGACAGACTAGACCCCAGAATTGGTGCCACCTTTTGTGTTTGTGCTGCTTAATCGGAGATGTCTAATCTTATTGCCTCTATATAAATATCTTATTGAAAATATCTTATTGAAAATATCTTAATATCTATATAAAAACGCCTACATCCTGAATACTGCATAGAGATGTGGTCGCCTCTTCGCAAAAATTATACATGGGCATTGGAAAAGGTTCAGAAAAGGACAACAAAAATGATTACTGGTTTTGAACAGGTCCCATATGAAGAGAGATTTAAAAGATTTGGACTTTTCATTTTAAAAAAGAGGCGACTAAGGGGAGATATGATAGAGGTCTATAAAATCATGACTGGTATGGAAAAAGTGAATAAAGAAAAGTTATTTACTTATTCCCGCAATATAAGAACACCAAATGAAATTAATAGGCATCAGGTTTAAAACAAACAAAAGGAAGTTTTTCTTCACTCAGCGTACAGTCAGCCTGTGGAACTACTTGCCAGAGGATGCGGTAAAAGCTAGAACTTTAACAGGGTTCAAAAAAGAGCAAGATAGATTTGTGGAGGTTAGATCCATCAATGGCTATTAGCCAGGATGGGTAGGAATGGTATCCCTATCCCCTGTTTTTCTGGACAGGGGAGGGATCACATGAGGATTACATGTTGTGATCCCTCCCTCTGGGGCATTTGGTATTGACCACTGTCGACAGACAGGATACTGGACTAGATGGACCTTTGGTCTGACCCAGTATGGCTGTTTTTACATTCTTATGTTCTTATGATTAATAAACTGACTTGCACTGGACTATCCAATGTCTTGTCAAACAACAAGCCAGGTAGAATCCATATACTACCTTATTAGAGGGACTCCTGTCAGGATGTAATTTTACTGAGTCTTGAACCTACATTGCTTATTTCAGATGCCTGACTTTCTAGAGGGATATTGTGACGGGGCAGCATCGCCCCGCACCGCGAATCCCGCCAAGCAGGCGCTGCTCGGCACCCAGGCGGAGGCAGCCCGGTGCTGCGCAGCATGTTTGCATGCCACGCTGGGGCTGACAAAGCCGGCTGATGCGTTGGTGTGGCACCCAGAGCGCGGCGGCAGGAGCAGGGCTAATGCGGGGGCGTTCCCCCGCCCGGAGAGCCCCACGCATCAGGCAAACCGTGGTGGAGCCGGCCAGCTCCGCCCCAGCGCTTGCCGATGACGTCAGAGAAGACATAAGCGGCAGGATGTTTAAAAACGCTGCCGCCACGGCAAAGGGGGGGGAGAGAGGACGGGTAGCTGGGTGGAAGCCCTAGGGGTGGCACCACGAGTCGGCACCTAAGGGCCTGGTGGGGGTCCCAACCGGTAGGCGGGACCACCCCCCCGGCTGAGGGGGACGCAGCGCCGGCAGCCTGTCGGCCAAAGGCAAGGTGAAACTCCCGGTGAGGGAGGGCCGGGGAAGGGAAAGGAAGCAGCCCAGGGCAGAGCCCCTTAGGGCTGGTGGGCTGATGAGTTACGGCAGGACACCCTGTTAGCCGGACCAGAGCTAGACGGATCTGTGTCCTTAGGGTCCTGGGCTGGGGCCCATGAGTGAGGGTGGGCCCGGGCCCCTCTGTCCCCCGCCTCACGACCATGGGGAGAAGTCGAGGCTGGAAAGAGCACCTCAACGAGCCGCAGCAAGGGCGCGTGGGTGGCAGTAAGGCTACCCCACCCAGGGGGGAGGGTCAGCATGTACCGGCGGGCGAGACTGGTACAGATATCAATATACTCTGTGACATCTTTCCACCTAGTAGCTTGCCTGGAAAGATGTACTAATGCAGTCTAGAGGTGCTGTGTTGAAAATGCATTATTTCAATGTATATTACATGAATTTTGCCAGAGCAAAGCCTCAGAGGCGCGGCACCCCGCCGCTGCGGCTTTGCTCCCCGTGTCCCTGGTCTACTGGGGGGGGCGCAGCTAGTGGCCCCCCCCCCCCTCAGCAGACCAGGGAAATGTGAAGCAAAGCCCCGGGCCTGTGGTAGAGCAGGTGGGGCGCTGCTGGTTGGTCCCGCAGCACCGCTCCTTCCCCGGCAGCAACCCAGCTGCTCTGCCCCAGGAGTCCTGATTCAGCCACTGCTGATCAGTTTCAGCAGCGGCTGAATCAGGACACCTGGGGCAGAGCAGCCCCCAGCTGCTCTGCCCCAGGCGTCCCCAAGTCACCCGCTGCTGAAACTGACCAGTGGCTGACTACAGGAAGCCCCTGCCTGGGGCTTACTGGAATCAGCCGCTGATCAGTTGCAGCAGCAGCGGACTTGGGGATGCCTGGGATTCTTAAGTTGAATCTGTATGTAAGTCAGAACTGGCGTCCAGATTCAGCCACTGTTGAAACTGATCAGTTTCAGCAGCGGCTGAATCTGGACGCCAGTTCTGACTTACATACAGATTCAACTTAAGAACAAACCTACAGTCCCTATCTTGTACGTAACCCGGGGACTGCCTGTAAACTCCTGTTCTGATCTAAGCATAGCATACCTATTAACTCTTCACCCATTACTTATTCAAAAGCACTTCATCCTTAACTCAGTAGCAGCACTATCTTGATCTCATTGAAATCAATGGGGAAACAGACATCAGGCACGATTCTCCTGTCATAAACATATTTAGACCGATGTGACTCCATTGACATAAAGGGAGTTATATTTTAGAGGAGAATCAAGACCACTGATTTTAATGGAAGCTGATTATGAAAATGATGCATCAGCATGAAAGTGATGTTTCACAAGCCTCATTTACATTTGAGTTAATGTTTCCACTTTTTATTTGTCATACAATCTTCGCACAGTAATTGGAAATATCAGTAATAGGTCAATTTTATTTTTAAGTGTAAAAAACCTTAATGTGCATAATCTTCATTCAGGACCTACCAGTGCAAATGTTAATATTTTAGTTCATGAGCTACAAATCAGTTAGAAATGCATGCTGCCACCATTGCTTCTGATTTTATGAACAGGATCAGTGGGATGTAATCCATCAAAGAAAACTCTGGCATTCATATCAGCAACGAGTCGGAGAGAATCGGTCTTGCTAGGGAACAGTATAGACTTGATCTTCAGCTGAGGTTCTCTGGTATTGACTTGGTTGGAAGTATGTTAATGTATTCCACAGGTGGATCTTGCCCTATCGATGGCTAATTCTTCTTCTGTATTTCTTCAATTGCTAAACAATGATAGTTAGCAGAGGAAAAAGGCTTTTTGTCTGAACATGAAATTTTAGTTTTGTTTCTCTAAATTTACCCTTATTTTCCTTACTCATAACGTAAGGAAGGCAATATTTATGATATTGTTTACTATGCCGCATAATACATATACTTCATATGTATTAATTGCTAGAAGATTTACCCAGTGTTCCTCAGGTCCTTACCTCAATTTTTGTTTTTCTTCATTTAAATAATTAGGGTGGGGCTGGGAATAACCAGCTCAATATGCAGGCTGCCACAGGAGGAGAGGACTACCCCAGCCCTCTTTCACAACAGCAACTTGGGGATAGATGAGAAGCACCTCTCCATGGTTCCTGCAGCTCCAGTGGGCATAGCTAGGGGAGGGGTGCATGTTCCCCGGCTGGGGCAGGTCCAGTTTCCCCTGAACTCCCCAACCAGAGTGAGGAATGAAGCAAAGTGTGTCCTTTCCCCTCATACTCTGAGGAAGGGGAACAGCCATCAAAGTGGGAGGTATGCAGTCCCCCTGCCCTCCCTAAAGGCCTAGACACTTGGGGCTGGGGCAGTCCTTTATGGTGGGGATAGGGGGTGGGAGGAAGCCCGCCTGAAGATTCTGTCTCTTTAATGGGGCAGGAATCTCTACACACAACCAAATCCTTACCTTGTTTTAAGTTATGATAAGAGGAAGCTGAATATAAAATTGGGTAGTCCTAGCTCTTACTGTTTAGGAGGAGCTTTTAAACAGACAGACAGACAGATAGACTTGCTCGTTCACAGACAAAGTCTCCAAAATAAAAAATAGATGAATTAATATATTTCATAATTATTTATACATGTCACCTTAAAACAAAGTCCTATGAAACTTGGTTAGGTATAGCCATGAGTTACCTTTTAATCATTGATTTAAGAAATTAATTCTTCATTTTGAAACATCTAGGTTTTCCATTAGAGCATCCAGAGGCATTCAGATAATGGAGTATGAATGGTTCTCATCATTTTCATCATGAGTTAAAGGGTACTAATGAAAGCAAGAGCAAGGAAGGCTTATAGCAATGTTATCTCTAAATCCCATAAATTCTCCAAAACAACAAAGTAATAACGTGACCATATGAACTAACTCCACAAACCAATTGACCTTTCATTATTCTACCACTTCCATCATGTCTCGCTATCTAGCAAAAGAAGCATCCAAAATAAAATTTCTCTCATTTGTTAATGGGCAAATGAATGTCGTGTCTCTTATTGATATTCTGAAAGTGATGTTGACAGCAGCACCCATCTTCAGTTATGCTAATTCTGGCTAGATCTTTTATTTGTCAACCTGAGGTGTGCGGTGGAGGTTTATAGAAGATGCTAACTCCACTTCACTTCAAAATGCCTCATATAATATGGCTTAAATGCAAAATATTCTGAGGCTACTTATTGTTTACTACATGTACTTTAAAAATTATAGTAAAATAAATTTATTTTTCCTTACTGATGAACATTAGAAATGTTTGAAGGAGACTTAATACCAAAAAGTACCAATAATGATCAGTATGTAACATAAGACTTTAAGCCAACCTACTCTACCGTGTATACCTCCAGATAAGTAAAATTACAAAATACGATTTTCTCATTTGTTTAATATTTAAACACATTAATACTGAAAAAATTCAGCCCTTTCATCATGTAAACTTTGGTCTTTTTGTAATACTCAGCTAGTTTATGCATTCTCTTAATTAAAAAACCCTGGTGGGTGAATACTCAATGGCTTTCCAAATTAAGAAAAGAGGCTACCATAAAAGCAGCTTGAAAGGACATAAAATCAAATATTATAATAAGTAAAAATTCACTCTATCCCATTTTTGCTTCCTTCACTTTGTCATCCTCTTTATTAAAACATATAATATGTCAAAAATGTCTCTCTCTCACTGGTCCTTCAGTTAAAACTTCAGTCAAGTGCTAGTTATCTCTCTAATTGTTTACTGCAACCTCGTCCTTTCTTATTTCTCTATTTCCCCTTCAGTACATCTAACCATAATTCATCTTCATCACCAGTAGTTCACACTACATCATGGTCCTGTCAGACTTGGACCCATTAAGGGCCTTGCCCTTAAGGGGTGGCCTCAGAGCTATTCCTGCCATTATATATACTGCTATTTCTTATCATAACTCTCTTCATTGCATGAGCCATGGCAGCCTTCCCACTGCCTGCAGTTCATTCTTTCACTCTTTTCTTGTGCCTTTTTATATGTTGACCAATGTCTAGAATAGTCTTCCTGTGCAATTATATTAGATTATCATTTAGATACCACTTAATTTAAATCCTCCCTAAAAATCCACTTAATCCAAAATAGACTGCAAATTCCAACAGCTGTCAACATTATCAATATTCTCATCTAGTAAAAATAAATAGTATATCATGATCCTTTAGGATTCTCAAGTATGTTCTTTCATTATCTTTCTCCTTTCTATTTAAGCTACTCCAGAAAAAAAAAAGTATTATTTGTCTTGTTACAGTACCTAAAACACTGTCAGAATATTAATGAAATTAAAGATTTTGACTAACAGGTTGTTTACTTTGTCTTCGGGTATGTCTACACTAGCTCATTAGTTCAAGCTAGATAGGCAAATGAGGGCAACCGGAGTTGCAAATGAAGCTTGGGATTTAAATATCCTGGGCTTCCTTTGCATGCGCCCGGGCGCCGCCATTTTTAAATCCCCCTTAGTGCGAACTAACTGCCTGCAGCTAGACACGGCAGTTAAGCATTAATTCGAACTAACTCCTTAGTTCGAATTAACAGTTACTCCTCATTCCACGAGGAGTAACAGTTAATTCAAACTAAGGAGTTAGTTCGAATTAATGTTTAACTGCCACATATAGCCGCGGGCAGTTAGTTCGGACTAAGGGGGATTTAAAAATGGCAGCGCCCGGTCACATGCAAATGAAGCCCGGGATATTTAAATCCCGGGCTTCATTTGCAATTCCGATTTGCCCACATTTGCCTACCTCGCTTGAACTATGAGCTAATGTAGACATACCCTTCCCTAGATGTAAATAAAGTCCAAACCAGATAAAAATCCATGAAGTATCCCATTTTTCCCATATAACTCGTACTGCTGTTTTTCATTAATCTTTGTTATTGTTTTCTGGTCAGTTTTCTCTCAACATAATACTGTGCTTATCCCAGCTAATGCAAATTAATATTTCAATTCACATGCATCAAACAGTTAGCTAAAAAGCAACTATACATCATCTACTGAATTGTTTTCATCTCAAGATTATGTTATTTTATATATAATAAATATTATACATAAAGAATCAAGTTTGTCAAGATATATTATTTATAGAGTCTTTTATGCTTATTGATAATGGTTGTTACCCACTAATGATCATGATTTTTGCCTCAGTAATGTTCCATTTCTTAATCAGGCTTAAAAATTACATATTTTAATTGTTATTATTAGTCTGTTTTCTTCTTTTGAAATTTGATATTAGATTGTTTTTTTCTGTTCCTTCACTACCTTCTCAGCAATCCACAATATTTTAAAAAATCAAGTATTTTGAAAAAATAATTGCATCAAGATATTTGCTTACCTGTGGATGGTCCTACCATTGTTTAAAATATTGATTACAAATAATAGTTTTTAGTTTTAAGTGAAACTACATTTTTAGAATATATATGGACTTTATTTGTCCATGAATCCAGAAAGTTAAATACTTGAGAAATTTAATTACCATTGACTGTGTGTATGTACTTGTGATATACTTAAGTTTATCATACATACATAGCAGAAGTATATTACAGAAAAGTACACTAAAGTTTAAAGTAAATTTCTTTGAACTTCAAATCTCCATTGTATTATCCATATTTTACATTATATTTTCACTTCTATTCAGAAATTTACTCCATATCACTTCAAGCAATTCTGCCTCTTCTACCTTATCATGTCTTTGCCCAGTCATAATGGGTTTCACTGTGTTGCATAGATAGATTTATAATGGAACTGACTAAAGCATCTTGTGCAGAGGAAAAATGTGTTACCTCTTTATTGCTGCATTTCTACTAGTAAGAAAGAGTTTTTACTCACTCAAGAACTGTTCTTCATACAGGAATACAACCAGTACATGAATTCCAAATGTATTTTATTGATGCAGCTGACTAGGAGATCATGAAGTATAAGCAAGGGAAGCAGTGTCAAGAGGCTAAGGCGAAGAACATTTAAATCAAAACCTCCTTTAACGCACACAATTCTTGGTTTGTTTTCTGTTTTGAACAAACCATAGAAGAGTAAAAATCTAGAAGTTATAAAAACAAGTTATCTCTTTAGGGAAATACCTTAGTAACAATCCAGACAGCTATTCTCATATAGTTCAAAATTCTCTCTCCTGGGAGAAAAAAAAGAGGTGGCAGAAACAGCTCTCTGGTTCAACGAAAGGAGGTAGGGAGATCATTTGACATCTTGTTGTTTCACCATCTGTGACTGAGAAAAGAGAGGCATATCTCTCTACTAGTATCACTTCCTGGGATTCCCATGGAAAGATATAACAGAGAGGTAAAGAGGTGGAGTCTGGCCTCTGCTACCAAGATCTGAGCCGCAGCCCCAGATTTAAGAGCCCTGGAATTGTTTCTAGTCATGTTACCAACTGACCACCTGGACATAGATTTGGTCCATTATTCTTTAGTGGTCTTACGTATTTTCTTTTTAAAATAGCAAGAATTTAGAGGTATAAATCTTACATGATGCTTTAGATAGTAAGATCCAGTCTTACCAAGGATCCTTCACTGTAAAGAGACAGAAGGCCAAACGAGCTGGATTAATGTTTCACGAATGGGAGAATATAAGGAGATTCTGAGGGAAGAAAAGTTGAAAGGGGACATTTGTAAAAGATGTGTGTTTTGAGAAGTGATATGAAGAGAAAAAGAGTGGACATCCGGTAAAAAAAGAAGAATTTTGTCAAAGAAGAAGAAAATAATGGGGGAAGACATGCAGGTGAAAAGCTCAGGATTTTAAAGGAAAGAAAAAGGAAACGAGATAGGAGATGCATGTGTAACAGGTAATTAGGCCCTGGTCTACACTAGGGATGTAATAGTGTAGTCAACTAACTGATTAACTGATAAGCAAAAGTTTATAGGTTAATGCTATAGAGTATATGCGTCCCCTTGTCATTGCCAGTAATTTTTTTAGCAGCAAAGGATGACAGGCAGCCAATCTGTGAGGGGAATTTGTTTTTAAACTGTCTCCCCTCGCAGACCAGCTCATGCCTGGCACCCTATGCTGCTGCGTCTGATACAGAGGCAGTGGAATGGGAAGGAAGAGGGCTCCTCGGGAGTGAGACTGGAGTGTACTGAGTGCTGGCCCTTTCCTCGGGGACTATGGAATAGTGGACTAACTGATAAGAATTCATGAGGCTGATCGACTATTCAATTAACTGATATTTAACATCCCTAGTCTAGACTAGAAAATTATTTCAAAATAACCCCCCATATTTCAGAATAAACAAGCAGAGCATCTACACTACCAAGCCTGTTATTTCAAAATAATGGGCTGGTTATTTCAAAATCAGTATTTATGCTTTCCTCATGGAATAATGCTTATGTCAAAATTGTTATTTCGAAATATTGTTAGTGTTGAAATAGCACTAGACATGTTCCACTGCTGCTAATTAGAAATAATTGGCCTTCAGTGGCCTCTCACAGCTGCACTTTCAGCTGCTCTAGTCACACCTGCCAGCTCCACTGCTCCCTTTCTCCTGTGGAGCTAAAAATAGCAGGCTGCACGAAAAGGGCTTGTGGCACATGATGAGCTTTGCAAGCCCCATGCTATGCAACAGGAGCCATTGAAGTCATGGGAGACCTCAAAACTCTGAGCCTCAAAACTCTCTCTGGCGGTCTGGACGAATTGTGCCATGAGGCCTGTGAGGCTGGCACTGCTTTGCAGCAGCTACGGCTCCATGTTGTGAGCACCTTGGAGTCTGCAAAGGCAACCAGAGCACACGGCATGAATTTGGTTTCCTGTAAAGGGAAGGCAGTGGAGAAGGGGTGTGTGAGACACGGCCGTAAAGAAAAGCCCCTGAAAGCACGCATTGCAGCTTGCCTGACCAAGCAACCACAGGAAGTGTCTACCCTCCTAGTGCCCTCCCCAGAGTAGTCTGGGGAGGTTTATTTCTGAGGCAGGCTCCAATCAGTGTGGATGCACTATTTTGAAATAATTCTGACTAATTTTGATGCTTTCCCATATGAGGGACATACTATTTTGATTTTGTTATTTCAGGAGTTATTATTTTGATTTTTACTTATTTTGAAATGATTTCCTAGTGTAGACAGGCCCTTAGTCTACTTAGCAGGGAAGAAGAGCTAATAATGGCAAGCAACAAGAAGTCTGAAAGTTAAATGCTTTGTTTACTTCAGTTTTCAGTGAAAGGTAAATTGTAACCAGATAATCAGTACAACTAAAATTAACAATCAGAAAGAAGCAATGGGAAAATACAACGTAAAGAATATTTAGATAAGTTAGATGTATTCAAGTTGGTAGGGTGTGATTAAATTCACCATAGGGTACTTAAGGAAACAGCTAAAGCAATCTGAGAACCATTTACAATTTCCTTTGAGAACTCATGGAAGATGGATAAAGTCCCAGAGAACTGGTGAAAGGCTAACATAGCATCTGTCTTTAAAAAGAGGAACAAAAATGACCCAGGAAGCTATAGTGATCCTAACTTCCATACCAGGAAACATACTGGGGCAAATTATTAAGCAATCAATTGCAAGCTTCTAGAGGATAATAATGTTATAAGTAGCAGTCAACATGGATTTGTCAAAAACAGCCTAACCTAATTTTTGTTGTTGACAGGGTAATTGGCCTAGTGGGTAGAGGGAAACCTGTACACAGAATAGATCTGAATTTTTAGTAAGACTTTTGACACAGTCCCACATAACATTCTCATGAAGAAACCAGATAAATATTGTCTAGATAAAATTACCATAAGGTGGGTGTGAAACTGAAAGGCCATATTCACAATAGTTATAATGAATGGTCCACTGTCAAACTGGGGGTTGGGGAGAGAATGTATTTACTGGAATGTCAAAGGTCTCTCCTGGGTCCAGTACTTTAAGCATTTTCATTAATGACTTGGATAATGGAGGTGAGGAATATGCTAATACAATTTGCGGAAGACACCAAACTGGGAAAGTATGCTAGCACTTTAGATGACAAGGCTAGTCATCAAAATCACCTTGACAAATTGGAGAACAAGATAATAATGGTAAATGCAAAGTACTAAGAGGGATCACAAATCAAATGCATAATTACAACATGGAGCATAACTGGTTCCAGCAGTATTATTACTGAATCATACAGGGGGAGTTGTACTGGATCACAAATTGTGTAGGCATCAACAGTAAGATGCAGTTGCAAAAAAGGCTAATATTCTGGGGGTGTATTAACAGGAGTGTCTTCAGCAAGTTGCAGGAGGAAACTCTCATTTGACTCAGTACTCATAAGGTCTTAGATGGAGTGCTGTCGTCTTTGGGCACCACACAAAGAAAGATGTAGATATACTGGAGAAAATCTAGAGGGGAGTAAAAAAAATGATTAATTGTTTGGAAATCCTGATTTCTGAGGAATTATTTTTAAAAACTGGGCATGTTTAGTGTCCATGGGGGAAAAAAAAGAGGACTAAGGGGAGGAACTGATAATAATCTTTAAGTATGTTAAAAGTCATTGGTAGTGATCAATTATTCTCCATGTCCACTGAACGTAGGACTAGAAGGAATTAGATTAATCTTCAGGGAGATTTAGGTTGGATATGAGGAAGAGCTTTCTATTAGGATAGTTAAGCACTAGAGTAGGCTTCTAAGGGAAGTTGTGGAATCTTTGTCATTGGAGTTTTTCATATTTAATAACAGGTTAGACAAACACCCATCAGGCATGATCTAGATATATTTGGTCCTGCTTCTGTCCTGCCTTGAGGTGTTTTTCAGTTCTGATGAAGGGCAGGAGGCAAAGCAGTGCACGGGTCCAGATTACCAATTTTTTGCTAAAGATGTGTTTCCTTAGGCTTTTGGATGGGATTCTCACTTGTTTTTACAGTTGGCTTACCTCTGCTCTTACTTAATTCAGGAACAATCTGGCAAATTATCTATAAACAGTTACTACAAATGAGTGGAAAACTTTGAAAAAATCCACTAATTACTACATACAGATAACTCTGACATGAAATAAAGAATTCAAGTACTATACAACAGTTGAAGCAGATTTCTCATGGTACCTATTGAACTATTTGAATTAAAGAAATAGGAGGAAGGGTTTTTATGTGGTGATTTTGGAAAGTGTAAAGATAAAGATTACTGGTTGCTTTTCTAAAATAAATCATACTCCATTTACAGTAAAACAAATCCAGTCCAGCACAGGAGCTAATGATGTTCTTTGTTCATAACCCCTAGTGGCTGTTCTGTTCACTCATAGTTAATGCTAGAAAAGATTAGCTGGAAACATAGTGGGACAGAAACTCAACTGAATGTTTCATTAGCTCTGCTATTCAAAGTGACAGTCAGTATTAAAGCAACTCTTTAGTCATTTTTTACTATTTTCATGTTAGAGTGCCTATTCTGTAGCCTTATTTTAAATCTATTTAAGATATAATGTTACTTCATCTTTTGCTCTTTTTGTCCACCTTCTGTAAGTCAATCACTGATATCTCAAGCTTAGCATGAGTGCATACTCTCACAGCTTTCTGTACTGTGTATGTGAACTGGATAAGGAAAATCAAATGTTGAAAGAATGCATTCATATAACTCCTGGCAGTCATTTAGTAAATATAAGGATTGCCATGGCTCAGGGCATGCTTTGATTCTTATAGACAAGACCATCTGAATATAGAGCAGAGATGGGCAGCCTAAGCTAGTGATTGGGTCACACGAGTGCCCTCCTTCATCTCTGTGGGCTGGAAGATTCTTGTAACCAAGACAGTCTCCCGGGATTGTTTTGCTAACTGCACTTGCATCCCTCAAATTTGCAGGGTGTGCCGATTGAACTGCCGATTGAACTGTCACAGCACTTTGGCTGGATGCAGAGAGAGCATCATTGTGTTGTCAATGTTGTGCTCAATCAATACACACATCTCACTTCATGTGTTCTTGCTTTTATGTGTGGACCACTTTAGTCATACCAGTAGGAAAAAACCTGATGTGGATGGAAACCAGTAGAATCTGGCAATCCTGAGTGTGGGAAATGGTAAACAAACTGTCTTGTAGTCCACACATAGGTTATGTCTAGACTACAGGCTTCTTGTCCAAGAAGCTTTTTTCAGAAGAGATCTTCCGAAAAAAACTTCTTATGAAAGAAAGCATCCACACTGCAAAAACGCATTGAAAAAGCATTGTGCTTTTTCAAAAGATAGCATCCAGACTGCCTGGATTCTATCTTGCATGTAAGCAGTGATTGCTATGGACAGAATGGCCACCAGGGTACCTGAGCTTTTTCCTCTTCCCCCTTGAGGCTAGGGCTCTCCAGGGCCAGAATTCCCTGGCTACTGCAAAGGGAGCTCTTTCACAAAAAGGCTTCTTCCTCATAGAATGAAGATTACCAATTGCACAAAAAAGCCCTCTGTTCTTTTGATTTACTGTCAAAAGAATGTACTTGCATTGTGGACATAACTCAAGTTTTGTCAGAAAAACAGTAGTTTTTCTGACAAAACTCTGTAGTCTAGACATAGCTCTAGATCCCCTCCAATGGGCCGTCTGCAGCATGCGGGCCGCTGGTTGCCCACCACTGGTATAGAGAGCCAAGTTAAAGGTTTATCAGACTGGACTAGTTTTTCTTCAACTACAGATTGGACCTTGCTGGCCTAGCACCCTTGGAACCTGACTGGTCCCAAATGAGGGAATTTTCCAAATCACAGGAAGTCCCCTGCCACTGGCCTTCAGGCCTGCCACCCTTCACTGCCACCAGCTCTTTCTGGCTGGGCCCCATCCCTGCTGCCACTCAGCTCGGGTTTGGGATCGGTCTCAGGCTCTTGATCTGGCCTCCCTGCTGCTGATCTGATTAGGGATCCCTGAGGCCAGGTCTCCCCGACCACCACCAGCCTGGCCGGGGCTTTCCAGGGCCAGTATTCCCTGGCCACTGCAGACCCCACTGCCACTAGCCCGGTGAGGTTTCCAGCTGTGTCAAGGAGTTACTACCTGTGCTGCAGGGCTCCCGGCCATGTGGTGTCCTCCCCTCCTCCCGCCATGGAGCTCCTAGCCATGTCGCCAGCCCTCCCTGATGGGCTTCAGGAACATCAGTGGTCCTGTCAGACCAGGGATGTTGCCAAACCAGAGAGCCCCAGTTTAGGAAGGTATAACCTGTACTGTAAATTAAACTGTTATATCAGTTTAAGGAGCATAAAAAACATCATTATAAGACTCTTTCTTAGCTTCACAGAATGAATGCTTTCTATAGGACAGTGGAACTAAATGTGTCCACAATGTCTAAGGAATCTGGGAGCATAATTATAATTCATATTTACTTGGCAAAATAGATCAAAACAGTGTGTTGAATGTCACTTCGATGTATAAGTCTTGAGAAAACAAGCACTTTTCTTTTTTTTTCCATTGGTTAGAGGAACGTCAGATTTTGTATATTGATTGATGAACATTTATATATAGTGAGGATTTTTTTTTCTAGGCAAAAACTAATTTCTCTTTAGGCAGTTATTCTGTACAAATTCAATGAGTTTCAGAAATTCAATAAGTGATCATTCAGCCAGATAAAAAATTTTTACAGTCTTGGGTAGAAAAGACACATTCCTACTGGATTTAAATCCTTTTTAGCTTTTTTTTTAAAATACTTTACCTTTTTGCATAGTCTACTGATTACTGTGATATCATGCTCAGGACACACAGAACTGTGAATTTTTATCTCTCTGCCTTAACTAGAGTGAGAGCTTAGCTAGAGCAAATCTCTATGTCTACACTATGCAAAATTCCGCTGCATCAAAAGAATGTGTCTGCTCTTTCTCAAACAAAAGCGGAAGAGCAGACACGCTCTTTCAGAAGCCCTGTCTTCCTCCTTCCATGAGGAGGAAGGGCTCTTCCAAAAGGCTTTTCTGAAATTTGGCCCAGTATAGACCTTTTTTCCGAAAGATTATTGAAGTGTAGACATAGCTTCAGTGTCCACTTCCAGATTCCCTAGCCTGTTTGCCTCACCAACAAACTCTTCAAGATTCTGCAATTCCAAACTTTTCCTTGTGGTAACAATCAGTAAACTCCAATTCCCAGAATCTTCAGAGATGTCTCATTGCAATGCCAAGTCCCTCTCTCTGGATGCTCAGAGAAATCAACACATTTGCTGCCTTCAGAGAGGCAGAACACATATATCACCCTGTTAGGTTAGCTGAAGACTCACACTTAACTTTAATACACTGCAGTGAGGTGGTTGTGTAATAAAACAAGAATAATTAACAAAGAAGAGATATTTAACATGTAAGAGATACCAAGCAAAAGAAAAAAGCTACAGGTTTGATTAGACAAAACACAATTAAATTGATTAGGCACTGGCAAGCCTTTAAGTAAGGGTATGATAGTCAATAATAAAAATAATATAGGGTGCTCTGAAGTTTTCTTCTTTTTAAATGCCATTTTCTACATTTAAAGGAAATTTGTTATTTGTCAAACAATTTAAAAAGTGTATAGTGAACTATGTGAAAAGTGATAGTTGCTTGTTGTGCCTAGAGCAAAAATTTAAAATTATATATAAAAAGACATATCCTTCATCACTGGTTTCTGCTTAATAAGACATTGAAAGCATAGTTCAGTAAGTATTTTTCTGTAATACATATTTCTCTAAGAAGACAAAAACATAATTGACAGATTTTTATTAACCTGCACTATAACTAAATGAAACTATAGTTAAAATTTCATATACATTCAGCAATAAGGCTATTAAATTCCATTAAAAGCAGACTGCTAACAGTTTTGTTCAAGAAGGAACGAAATCTTTACATTTTTTGGTCCAGGAACATTTCACTGCTGATGAAATTATGGCCTTTAAATGATGTCTTTGGGGGCATTTTGATCCAGGAAGGATGGCAATATTTACTAAAAGTGATTGTAGCAGATGTAAAGTTTAGTGTTTAAAATAAAATTCGTTTATCTTGATCTTAGCAAGAAATGTAATTTTCAATTTTTATACTGACTAGGTGTGCTTGCTTAAAATGTCTTGGTTTTTGAAGAAGTAAATGTTGCTATTGGACTTGTATTTATTCAGGCACATATTCATAGCTGCCAAGTTTTGTTCAGTTGCCTGTGAATATTATGTAAATTTGTCACTTTGCATATTTGCACATAATTTGCTTGTATGCATATACTCTGTCTATAAAAATATTGTGTTCCTTTAGTACTAGTATAGTTCTAGTAAATGAAGTCTACTGTTTATGTACAAGTCAACTGCATGTCAAACTTCCTGCACATAATTCCGTGTTAGCATGATGTACCCTGATCTATGGGGAACTTCCCTTTATTATAATAGGGGTAGTTCAGTGTCCACTTTTAGTTCTTGGCTTTCCAGATAAGTCTGACAATTAATGTAAAGTATGATGGTAACTTTGTAATGTGGTAGCTGGATCTATGACTCACCAAACTCATCTTCTATAGATATTCATAGGATGGGAGAACTGGATTCATCCTGGTGACCAGCAGGCCAAGGGCTATGAGGGATTGAGTTGCCTAGTAACTCATATCTTTAAGACTGAAGGATGTTTTGGGGCTTGGAGAAGGTTTGTTTATTAAATTTAACTTTTTCTTTGAACTTACAGTGGGCTTTTCTCTTGTCTGCACACACTGACAGCATCACTCACCTACTGCTCTCAGGTTTCTTCAAAAAAACCTTTTGCCTGTGTCGTAGCATAGCAATTGCAGTACAGTGCATTGACTTACCTGAATTGAGTTGAATGTTTGCAGCTCATGTTCCATCATAAAAGCCTTGTCTTCACACAGATTTTGTGCCAGTACAACTATTTGGGTAAAGAGTATGTTTTTTTTGTGTGTGTTTAATAAAATAGTTATACCAGTACGATACACAATATGGCTGTTTCTACACTGCACCCCTTTTCCGGAAAAGGGATGCAGATTAGACACTTCGGAATTGCAAATCTGCGGGGGATTTAAATATCCCCCGCGGCATTTGCATTTACATGGCTTCCGCTTTTTTCCGGCTTGGGGATAAGCCTGAGAAAAGCGCCAGTCTAGATGCGATTCTCCAGAAAATAAACCCTTTTCCGGAGGATTTCTTATTCCTACTTTCAAGTAGGACTTTCAAGTACTTTCAAGTAGGAATAAGAAATCCTCCGGAAAAGGGCTTATTTTCCGAAGAATCGCGTCTAGACTGTCGCTTTTCTCCAGCTTATCCCCAAGCCGGAAAAAAGCGGCAGCCATATAAATGCAAATGCCGTGGGGGATATTTAAATCCCCCGCGGATTTGCAATTCTGACTCGTCACATTAGCATCCCTTTTCCGGAAAGGGATGCCAATGTAGACGTAGTCCCCAGGTATAGTAATTCTGTTACATTATGGTACTTTTCACCAATGAATCTTATTCTCCTCTCCATAGGGGATTAGATATACTGATATAAAGTATCTTTATCACTTTGTGCACACCAGCAAGGTTATACCGTTTTAACCAGATTGACATAATTAAAATGATACATTTTTTTGTAGATATGATCTAAGCATAAAGAAAACTCACTTTGTATGCCTTTTTTTAAGGATTCTTTATATCCTATAATGGATTCTGCCTTATTTCTTGAAGAATAATTTACAAAATATAAAATCTTAGTTAGCTTTAATTTGCTGTCACATAACTATATTTTCCATTTCTTTTGCAATTTGTACATAAGCAAAGCTACTAAAAAGTGTGAGCAAACATAGAAACACACCAACAGAATTCAGCAAGAATGGTGCATGGCTATTCCCCTGTCTCCCTCCCACCCTTCCCCCCCCCCCGAGGCTGGTTTGAATCCAGATGACTATTTTTTCAGGCTTGTGCCTGAAATGGGTTTTAAAGTTGCATTTTCATGACGTCTGACATTCTCTACATCACTACATCAAAATATTTATTAAACCCTTTCAAACAAGCATAGAAAATTAATGACACTCATTCATTCAGTTCTTTTACACTAAAGTTTTTAGTGTGTTAATTTCTTACATTTAATTTGATTTAAGTTCTTTAACCAATCACATTTGTTGTATCATTCAGTAGAACAAGGATTTATGTTTGCTTTCATCACTACAGAAAAGATGGATCAATAGAAGTAATAAATCTTTAAGTGCTTTTTAACCTTACATGCTCTTTATAAGTTGAAAGATAATCAATAGTCATGACAGAAAAATTGCATATGATTCATCTTTCAAGTTGGCTTGCTTTTTTTATGACACAATGCCAATAGTTGAGACTGTAAATGCCATGATCAATTTTCCTTCTAAAAAAATACCCAAACTTGATGGGCTATTCATAAGGATTACTTTCCAAGACAGAATTAACACTTGATAGATCTTTCAAGCTCACTCCAGTACAAGCTGTCAAATTAGACTATCCAATTATACAATTTTTCATTGCTGATTGGTGCCAACAAGTTTTAACTGTGTGTTTACGCTTGTTCAAACAGTTTCCCTTATTCTTGTTTCATTATTCTAAGTGAATGTTAGTGAGGATACTGCTATAATTATAATTCACTAAGATATGGATTTTTAAGCATACATTTTTTAGTTTCTTCAATTAACACATCCTAATTTGTCAGGCTGATCTCACTGAATCGATATGCTTGGGCTCAAACACCAAAAGGGTACAATAGCAGTTGTTCTGTTGATATTCTTCCCAATATGATAGTGTAAGCTTGTATTACAAGAAGTTTAAAATTCATCCATGAAATACATGCTTGGTTGAAACATGATATTGTAGCTTCTCAGATGGAGGGGAGGACATTGTCAGTGTTTTTAAAATGTCTTTCTCATTCTTTTTAATTGGCAAAAGCTTATTTTAAATAGGAAATAATTTCTGCCTCTTGCTTTAATTAGAAAAATTCATTATCTGTTCGCCTATATTTGACTTGAACAGCCTTTTTGAATTCTTTTGCCAGGGGAGGTCTATCTACCTGTTCAGCATTTTGCATTATATTAATAATCACTTTGTGATTTCCATGATATTGTAGGAATCTGGATTAGGTGGGAATTTTTAAAACACAATTTGTCCATAGGTATCCATTTTTTTTTATCTGATCCTACAACTCCTACAAATGGCCAGAATCTGATACAATTACTCATGTTGGATAAGATCTTGACCCTATAGAAGTCAACAGAGAGTAAACTTTGATTTTAATGAAACTAAAATGTCACCAGAAGAGTAGTAACTTATTCTGACTTTGATTCAGCAAAGTATTTAATTTTAACTAGGTAAGTGGTCCCATTCTTTTCAATACTTCCAATGTACTTTAAATGATCAGAAGGAATACTATTTCAAAGACATGAGTAAGTGTAACAGAATTTGGCTTTAAATGAGATGGGAGTTGCATGGGAAAGGTGGGTCAAGCAGAAACAGTATTTGGAATGCTGTCTACTAATGATCTGTGTCTATTTACCTTAGCTGCTTGCTATTTGTCTCAAGTATCTAGTATGAATATGAGTACATAATAAATACCTACCCCCTACATATATTTGAGAGAGTTTGTGAGTGAGTCAGCCTGTCTGTTTGATTAAGAACTCCTCTGAAATGGTAAGAGCTAGGACCACCAAATTTGGTATGAAGCTTCCTCTTATCACTATTTAGAGCAAGGTCAGGATTTGGTTATGTGTGTGTGGGGAGGGGGCCTGATGCCTATGGGCAGGGCTCAACAAATCCTTTTATCTACTTGCCCATGATGAGTAGATTTCAGCCGGTTGCCCCCATTCACCAGCGGTGTATGCATGCGTGGTGCAAGTCTGGTGCACGTGCGGTGCGGGGCTGGCGAGTGGATTTTGCTACGGTTTGTCGAGCCCTGCCTATGGGGATGCATAAAACAATACAAAAAAAGTCACAGAATCAGGAGGGAGGTGAAAGGGGCTGGCTGGGGTGCCCCCCACCTATAACTGCATTCCACCCCCACATAACCTTTAGGAGGACAGAGGGAGCTATAGCTCCCCTCCTGTTAGTATGGGAACATTGCTGGCTGTTCCCCTTCATCAGGGAGTGAGAGAAAAGTGTAAAGTTTGCTCCATTCTTCACTCTGGCTGGGGAATACAGGGGGCAGATGAACCTGGACCTGCCCCAGTTGAGAGACATACATCCTCCCCTGGCTGTATCTGCTGGAGTTGCAGCAGCCACGCAGAGGTGCTTCTCATCTAGCCCCAAGCTACTGTGGTGAGTGAGGGCTGGGGTTGTCCTCTCTCCCCAGGACAGCCAGCATACTGAACCCCTCATCCCCAGCCCCACCCCAGAGCAATGATTTATATGGAGAAAAACAAAAATTAATTGAGTTAAGGACCCAAGCAACACCGGCTAAATCTTCTAGTATTAAATCTATTGATTAATTCCACTCGTTTCCACTTTCAACATATATAGAATTTTTTATATCCTGTATTTTTCTCTCTCATATATAGTTATAGATAGAGAGGAGAAACTGAACTATAGGAAAACAAACTTAGTAAATGCAGCTAATTTACTTGTAATCATATCATAAATATTAATATATTGTTTAAAAATATATGGGATACAAATCAGACTTTCACGAGACTTTATATCTTCTGATAGTATAACAATATATTCAAATATATCATATTTACAGAGAGAAATGAGGAAGAAAAGGGAAATTGAAATAATGCAGGACCAATTTAATACAGAATACACATTATCCTGAGGAACTAGTGTTTCTAAACATCCATTGTCAAATAGCTGTCTCGGGTACAGACTTTTTTGTTTTTTTTTTGAAATTTCCAAATGCAGATAAAAAGTAAATCTAGGGATTTAAGAATGGGGTTTACAAACAAAAATAAGGGGTTTATGTGCTGACCGCCATAATAGTTCAATAGTATTTTGGTGCTGAACTCTCTTCAGCTACTTTAGAAATTCTAGCCTGAATTCTTTCTGAGCAGGGCAGGTACTTCAAGCAGAGGTTAATAACTTCTGCTTCAGAATTATTAGCTGTATACAAAAGCCAGGATTTATTGTAACATGTACTATATAGTCACATAATGTTCTACATCAAGTGGGAAAAGTCTTTGTCTCTAATAATAGCAATAATGTATTATTTTGTAATTATGGCACCCATTTTTCTGGTTCATGACTTTATGCACTCTAGCAGTAGAAAGTTGCCTAACACCTAAGATCATTGCAGGATTTCCATTACACATAGAAACTCTGGGGTGGAGCAGGTGGTATGATTGGGGGAAAAGGAGTGTGGCCACTGTTGCTGGTCTCTTTCTTATCTAATTTATGACCGACTGGCTCAGGACCTGACATACCCCGTTGCTGAGGAAATGCAAAACTGACTTAAAACTTACTTTCTCTGCTAAACTTACTTTCTCTGCTGAACCAGTGCTCTTCAGCTACAGTTGAGGAGCAAGGCCATAAAGTCTTTCTCTAAGAAAACCAAAGCACTTTACAGACATTAAGCAAGCCTCAAAACAGCCTTGAAAGGTAGGTGGTAAATATTAATGCTCCCTTTTTGTGGACAGGGAAATAGAAGCAGAGAGGGTGTAGGTACTTCTCCCAAGGTCACTCAATAAGCCAGTGGAAAAGCCAGAAATAGATCTTGGAGTTCCTGCTGCTCAGTCCTCTGCTCTAAACCACAAGGCAATGCTTTCTCCTTTAATTGTCTGGATTTTTCACCCCATCCCTCATTTTTATTCTTTTTAGAATTTTTTTAATTATTATTTTAGAGGAATTATATGTTGGTTCTTTAGAAGTTTTTCAGCTATTAATATTGCTGTTTCTGAACATAAAGTCAGTTTATTCCTCTGTGACAGTCATTTACATTCACTGACTGAATTGGAAAAACAGGAATACTAGCTCCATCTCTCTTTTCTTCAGTCACAATCAAATTTAATATTCCCCACCCACATGCCCCCAGGTAGTTTCTTCCTCTTCCTGTCAATTGCTTTTACGGCCAGAGTCATAGAATCTAAGAAACAGACAAACAAACAAACAACCACCACCATCACAACAAAAGAGCTTTTCAAGGGAAGTGACTGTTTTGAGATTTTTTTTTTCAGTGCAGCATTTGAGTTAAGTAGTTTTTCCTTTCAATTCTTTTATTTCCTCCTCCCTCCCACAGGAAAAGAAGGGAGGAAAGTGGAAAGAGAAAAAAGAAAATGGAGTGAACATTTTCCATTTAAAACTAAGTAAAATGAACATTTTTTGTTTTGATTCATGTAATTGATAAATGGAAAGTAAAAATTCAGTAAATTCTCTAACAAAAATGTTTAATATTTTGTAAAATCAATTAATTGAAAATGTTTTCTGATCCACCTTAGAAATGTAATTTTATCACACTTTATTCAATGTGTAATCCTAATGTTTTAGGCCTCAGATTTTTATTTCAGGTTTTTCCTCTCCATATTATTCTATTTTTCTCTCTTCTTTCACTGGGTATTTCTACACTGCAGTTTTTCTGGAAAAACAGCTGTTTTTCTGAAAAAAAAACTACACTTACGTCCACACTGCTATTGCGTTATTTTGAAAGAATGGAGGAGTTTTTCCAACAGCAGAAAACCTCTTTCTATGAGGAAGAAGCCTTTTTCTGAAAAACTGGATGTGGAAGGGAGTGTTTTCTCAAAAGAAGAGTCCTCCTGGAAAAAGCATAGGTGTCCTGTTGGCCACTCCATCCACAGTAATCACAACTGCGAGATAGCATCCAATAAATGTGGATGCTATCTTTTGAAAAAGCAGATTGCTTTTTCGTTGTGCTTTTGCTGTGTAAATTCTCTCTTTCAAAAAAAATTATTTTCTGGAAGCTCTTTTCTGGAAAAGCTTCTTCCAAAAGAAGCTTGCACTCTAGACATAGTCTCTTTGCTTTAATTACTTTTTCCCTTTTACTCGTCTTTCTTCTACTTTTTAACTGTTTCTTTCCTGAATAAACCAGTAGTCATCAGAATGCCCTCGAGCAACATGTTACCTCTTGAGTATCAATGGAAAAACCTGTCAGACATAAATTAAAATATTAACATTATTAAACCATTCAACTGGCATCAGTAATCTATCTCAATGTATTTTGCTGAGTTCCACTATTTGCATTATCATCATTAGACTGTGACTATACCAAAAAAGTGTAGTGTATTGTTTGTTTTATCAATTCAGTTTTTCTTATTTTAAAACAAAACACCTTGGCTGTGTCTACATTGGCACCCCTTTCCGGAAAAGGGATGCTAATGAGACCAGTCGGAATTGCAAATGCTGCGGGGAATTTAAATATCCCCTGCGGCATTTGCATGAACATGGCTGCCGCTTTTTTCCGGCTCGGGGTTTTGCCGGAGAAAAGCGCCAGTCTAGACGGGATCTTGTGGAAAATAAGCCCTTTTCCGGAAGATCCTTTATTCCTACAAGAAGGAATAAGCCCTTTTCCGCAAGATCCCTTATTCCTACACGAAGGAATAAGGGATCTTCTGGAAAAGGGCTTATTTTACACAAGATCCCGTCTAGACTGGCGTTTTTCTCTGGCAAAACCCCGAGCTGGAAAAAAGCGGCAGCCATGTTCATGCAAATGCCGCGGGGGATATTTAAATCCCCTGCGGCATTTGCAATTCTGAAGTGTCTCATTAGCATCCCTTTTACGGAAAAGGGTGCCAGTGTAGACACAGCCCTAGTGACTGTACACAGAGAAATTACCACGGGCAAAAAATGTCCTTAAAAATGTTACTTTTGTTGGCCCTTCTTGGGTTTGCATTGTACACTATGTATTAAATACTCCCTGTGGAAGGCATAAACTTCCCTGTCCCTTAATATGAGCAAATTCCATGAAAAACTGACTTCAGAGAAAACTGAAATTGAAAATTTATTAAGGGGAAAAACATCGCGGTTACCTAAATTCTTGTTTGGTTGAACAAGTGAGGATGGATTAATAATAGTACAGATGGCCACCTACCAATTTTTCATCTTGTATTATATTCTGCATGGAACAGGCAATGTAGTATTTACCAAACCCTATCATAAAATACTTAATTTAGGCATGAAAGACAAAAGTTGTGACACAAGTAAACTTCTAACTTCAGTTATGATAATGCTGTTTTACTCAATAAGATCACTGCATGATATGTCTCAAAAATATTCATTGTGATATGTTCAAAAGCAAGTTGGAAAACAAATATTCTCAACTTTTGTGTTGCACATAGTAGTAAATTTTGTATGCAGTAGTTATTTTCATCCCAAAACTCTTTATAAATTATAG
The DNA here is from genome assembly GCF_052426305.1 of Pelodiscus sinensis. NCBI lineage: Eukaryota > Metazoa > Chordata > Testudines > Trionychidae > Pelodiscus > Pelodiscus sinensis. Next base: position 95,970,720 of record NC_143053.1, read on the forward strand.
GAATTGCTTCACCCTCCACTGGGATGGAATGTGGCAGCTGCCTAGCAGCACAGAGCAAAGCTATATAACAGTTTAAGCTAGGTGGTAAAGAAGTATATCATATCAAATTCAAAATGCATAAGAAAAGTAGGAAGGCAAAATATAATAATCCAGAAAGGAATTTGGCAAGTGTGCCAGAGCTAACCTTATGAAAAGTGCAATGGAATCTTTAATTATCTTGTTTAAATATCTAATTCAAAAGATATTAGTCTGCCATGTTGGTTCATACTAAAACCCCTATCTTATAAATAGTTATGTAAATGCTTAACTTGTTACAGATCTGTAGTTCCACTGAACTGAATTCAGAAGTTTTCTGGTCTTATAATTTTAGCACCTAAAATGAAGCCGTTTATCATAATCTTTGTGAGTGCAACACTGGTTGTCCAAAACTGACTGAAATATTTGCAATGAAAAAAAATGTTACAGATCGTCTTTATTCTTATTAATCTATCCTCAATTGTGAGACCAAAGTAAAGACCCAAAGAATAGACGTGTTTGTCATCTTATTAGGATTTTGATTTCAGTTAATTCTGAAGTTATATTTTGAATTCAGCGGGATTATTCCCAAGCAGAAATTTGTTCACATATAGGATCAGGACCTAAGGATGGAAGAATGACATCCATTGAACTGCTAGCATCATTTGGTGTAGAAGGTTGGGTTTTTTTCCTTGAGTCTCTTATTCCAGTAGTGACCTCTCATGCCTTTGCTTACTGTCTGAATTCAGATATTATCTTAAGCAGAAATAATGTGGCTATGGGCTATTTGAACCGGCTTTTAAACTCTATTATTATTTTTAACAAAAATCCTAGTTTTGCAAATTAAAGGTAGAAACTATATCCTAAATAAATGTACATGAGAAATTTCTTCACAATGGAGAGCTAGCAAAGTAATTTCTGGTTACACTGAACAAAGTATGTCTTAGAGATGTAAAGTTTAATTGTCTGGTTTCCTCAGTTTCTTTCCTTACTTTTAGTAGAAGCCAATAGGGGAGCAATCCAGTTTCTGCTTTGTTTAAAGCTTAAGCAAGTGTTCTTGTAATCACTTCATACTAAACTGGAGATCTGAGAGGTTCCTTTTTAGCAAGATTATGGAATAATGGACGATGTAAGAAATACTGAGATCAATAAAAATCAGGATAATTATATTGATTTAAAAATCAATCCATAGTTCCAAATAAAGAGTCATGCATGAAACATATTTCCATTCCTTTTAAAGTATCCAGATGTAGAGCAATACAGCATAGTTGCATCTATTTAGTAGATTATTGATTTTAAAAGAAAAGATGATAGGACATCTTCCATGTGAAACTGATGCATCATGTTTACATTTATGGCTCCTTTAATTTCTTTCTTTTCCATAAACATTCATTTGTTGCAGGACCCTGATCTAATGTTAAAGTACTTTAATATAGATTCATGAATGCCTTTGGGAATGCTGAGTGACACATAGCATGTATTACCAAAATGTGGAATGAAAAACAATGTAACATATTAGAAATTTTGTAAAAAAGGCATTGAAGCCAAATCTTGTCTGATAGATTAGGTACCACATATTGTGGATTATTAAAAACAAAACCACAGCACCTTACAGCAAGCAGAGTTCTGACCCTGTAAAGGGAGAACTATCAGAGTACATGAAATCCACTAGGGATTTTGCTATTGATATTGATTTTATATGGAAGGTGCTCAGAGACAAGTGTGATGAACAGAAATATAAGATCGTTAGATACAATTCTGTGTGATGTTAGTACAGAGAGAAACAGTAGGCAGCAAGGTACGTTAGGATGTGTCTAGACTACAGCGTTTTTTCGAAAAAGCTTCCCCTGCGTTTAGACTGTTGCCATGTTCTTTTGAAAGTAAATCGAAAGAACGCAGCAATTTTTTTGACTGCAGAAAACTTCATTTTCTAAAGTGCTCTTTCAAAAAAAGGCACTATGTGATGCAAACTGCTTTTTCGAAAGAGAGCATCCACACAGCCTGGGTGCACTCTTTTGAAAAAGCATCTTGCCCTTTAGACCGTATTGGTTGTAGTCTAGATGCTCTTTTTTGAAAGAGGCTTGCAGTCTAGATGTAGCCTTACTGATCAAAATGAATAAACACTATGGTTTGATGCATAAAGGCATACTGGAGCGAAGGTTGAGCTCCATAATTATTTTCCATAAAAATTATATTCTCAAGATTAGATTGTCTGAATACTAACTGTGTATTTTCATTACTTTTAGGCATGTAGTTTAGCCTTCTCTTTACTTCTACGCAGGCCTGCTAATGGGGGAAGGGTGGAGAAAAGAAGGAAGCTGCCCAGGGTCCAGAGATTCACAGGAGCTCCTGACCACCTCTACTGTGGCAGCAGCCACAGCTGGAGCCCGTTGAATTGCTACCCAAGCACCACTCCACACCTTTGTGCAGCTCTGAGTGCTCCGGGAGCACTTGCTGCGGTGTGGATAGTGGTAAGGGCTGACTTCCCTCAGCCTCACCTCTTCCACCCTTAGCCACGACCCTTCCAGGGGCATGGTGCCGCCTCTTCACACTTTGTCTCAGGGTCTTTGGTGTCTGAAGCTGCGCTGCTTCTAGGTCACTTTTTAGAAGAGGCTAATGTGCATAATTATGAATTGGATCTTATGAGGTCATTCGAGCATGTTCTTTGACATCCTTTTAGATGTACATTGTAATCATTTACTGTGGAGACAATAGAAATGCATGCCAACTGAAAAAACAAGAACACTATTTCTCATAAGTTTTATACATCAGTTTTATAACTGATATTTTTCAGCCACAGAAATGATGTAACATTTCAAGGTATACATTGTGCAGATAATTACAGTTCCGTCCACTTGCTTCCCTTAAAAGTACATCCCACCATATCTCCAGAAAGTAAAAAGAGATAGGTGGATTACTGTATTTACCAAACAGTGATATTCACTTTAATAAAGCCTTTTCCACTTTTGAAGGAAAACGTTTTTTAAAAAAAAGGTGGCCCCAAATCATAGATGCAAAGATGTTAAGGTCTGTTGTCTTGGGGGTGTGTGCCTTATGTGTTTGATTTAAACTAATAATATAAAAATGAAAAAGTGACCTTTACCCTAATTATAGGGTAGGAATAACATTGAAAACCATTAATTCCAAATCAAAATTACGTAATCGGTTTTCTTTTTTTTTCTGCAAGGTCTTTTTTTCCCCCCTGCAAGGTGTGTATTTTCCCCCAAATAGATGATTTTCTTACAATATTAAATATTTATTTTGATTTGTAATTTGTGTTTTGTTATTTTTGGTATGGCAAATTAAACTGTAAAATTTAAATATGATTGAATGAGAAGGAATAATATGTGAGAACTTATTGAGCCAGGATATGGCTCAATAAGTTATTACAACTTGTATTCTGTTTTGATTATGGCGTGATGTAGATTGATAATCTTAAATAAATTAAGTTTACATGTTAATAAATTTCATGACCTGCTTTGCATGTAATTGTTCTCCATTTATTTTAGCATTTTAGTTTAAATGTGCAGTATTTTGATAGTAACTACTCAAGAAAAATATCCTTTACTCATAATCAGCAGGGTTAACACCCACCGTAAGGTTAACAGCCCTAGGGTAAGGTGCAGGGGGTGGCTCTGTGCTGACAGAAGGGTCAGGGCCTCAGATAGAAAGGGCTGGGCCAAGGGCAGTCAGCCCTAAGTGCCACCCAGACTGCAGTGCATTCCCCTGAAGTGCTGCTTGGGCAGTATTTTAGGAAGACCTGGGGCTTTGGACAGTACCACTGCTGCAATAGCTGCGGTGGCAGATGTGAGCACCGGACCACTTTGAACTCTGGGCCCCTGCGCGACTGCCCCTTTCCCCCCTACTCCCCATCAGCAGGCCTGCTCACAATTAATAGCTCAGTGTTAATTGGGTCTACATTTACTTGTGTACAACTTTATACCATTGTCATCAATTTTATCTATATGGATTTCTCAGCTACCAGTTATTTTGGGGTCCTTTTGCCTCTTAAATTTTACTAGTTTCATGTCTTTCAATGTTAAACCTTTTCCTATGCCAGAGGCCAGAGCTGGTCTGCCAAACATTCAGGTCCAGCCTTCACGATACTTGAGCCACCAATGTCCCATCACACAGCAGGACCCGTGGGCAGGCTCCCTGCCTGCAGTGTTCCTGCACATCACTCAAAGAGGCTGGCTACCAGTGAGCACATCTCTGCATGGCATGTGGCTCTTGGGGAGAAGAGAGTTTCTATATGCTGCCCTGCCCCCTTTGCTGCATGCTGTCCCCTAGCAGCTGGCCACTTACAGTAATTAGGATACGCAACTTCAGATACATTAATTGTGTAGCTGAAGTCAAAGTAGCTTAGATTAGCTTTTGTCGCTGTCTACATTGTGGGAAGTCGACTCTTCCTTTGACTTCTCTTACTCCTCATTAAAGCAAGGTTACCATCATCGACTGGAGTGCCCCACTCATTTCAAATTAGCTGTCTTAACTAGACCACTAATTCAAACCCTGGAAGTTCAACAGCGGCAGCTTCGATCTTCCTCTGCAGTGTAGACATACCTTTGGAGTGGTGATGGTGGTGGGGTGCTGCAGGCAGAGAGCCTGCCCAAGGGTCCAACTAGACTGCTGGCTGGGAGCCACCTAGGTAAGCACCTCCCAGCTAGAGCATGCACCTAGAAACTCCATCCACACCTCAATCTGCTGCCCCGAGTCACAACCCCAATCCCTGCATCCCCTCCTGTACCTTTGTCACAGTCTCTTCCAGCTCCAGATCACAACCCAAATCCTCTACACCCTGTCCTGAGCCCCTGCCCTTGCTAACATCTCAAACCCCTGCAGCTCCTTCTTCACTCCAATCCCCTACCCCAAGCTCCTTTCTGTACTCATCCTCCATCCCAGACCTCAGACCCTCTCCATTAATATCACAGAAAATTGCAACCTTTGACAATTTACCAAATTCTTGGAGTGGACCTCCATCAAAAACTATTGCCCACCCCTGTTCTATGCAAAGATCTTCACTTAAAATGCTGCTGTGCTTATATGAAGATGTTCCTATGCCTGTGGGAGACCTTTTCCTATTGATCTAATTAATCCACATCCCTGAAAGGCAGTAACTAAGGATGACATAGTTGTACCAATATAGGTCTGTAGGGCAGGCCAAGCCTATGTTAGTGACATCCTTTAGGTCTAGTTCAATAGTTCTATTCCCTTTTTTTTACACAAGTAGCCTCATAATTTTGTCAGATTTTAAGCCAGGTAATCTGACTTCAGAACACCTCAAAAGAAAACTCATAGCAATGCAAGTAGTAGGGCTGATTATTCCAGAGTCAGTCAGTCACATCTGAGTGAGAAGTGGTTGAATTTTGTTAAAGACCTTCTTGCAAACTTTCCTCTGATCTAGAAAGTGGATTTTGACATGTCATGCTTATTCCCTTTAGTATTAGCTGTTCAAAATATTTGAATGAAGTGTTTTTTTGTAGGAATGATCACACCGTGAACTTGAAGCAGAAGCTTGTTTTGCTAGGAAATTAAATTAATTCCATGATTAAGTGAAATGTCTTTGGGACAGAAGTAGTTTATAAAGATTAAGGTGTCTATTCAGGGATCAAAAACAAAACCAGACACAAATTTCAAATGATGAGTTTGAATATCTGTTGAATGCATGGTCTCTATCAACAGTGTGTGTTAAAATCCATAGTTCAAATATGTTCATATAAAAAACTGGCATTTTATATAATTTATTTATTTTTAAAAGTGCTCTATTCTATCACAGTTCATGAGCAGAAAATGAGTTAAGTTTGACAGGTAAATTGTTTGCAGTGACTAGTTTCACCAGTGCTATCAAGGAATGTATGCACAGCAGCATTATTTTGGAATAATTGATGTTATTTTGAAATAATGTTGAGATAGAGGACTTCTTACTCCAACTACTGTAATTCTCATTTCATGAGGACTGTGTCTACACTGCACCCCTTTTCCGGAAAAGGGATGCAGATGAGACAAGTCACAATTGCAAATGAAGCGGGGGATTTAAATATCCCCCACTCCATTTGCATGAACATGGCTGCCGCTTTTTTCTGGCTCGGGGCTTTGCCGGAGAAAAGTGCCAGTCTAGACGGGATCTTTCGGAAAATAAAGCCTTTTCCGAAAGATCTCTTATTCCTCATTTTAAGAGGAATAAGGGATCTTTCAGAAAAGGCTTTATTTTCCGAAAGATCCCCATCTAGATTGGCGCTTTTTTCCGGCAAAGCCCCGAGCCGGAAAAAAGCAGCAGCCATGTTCATGCAAATGCAGCGGGGAAAATGTAAATCCCCGCTGCATTTGCAATTCCGACTTGTCTAATCTGCATCCCTTTTCCGGAAAAGGGGTGCAGTGTAGACACAGCCGAGGAGTAAGGAATGTTGAAGGAAGAGTGTTTTTCCTTTGTCTTCCTGATGTGTAGATGGTGCCAAAAGCTGAATTAAGCTATTTCAACATCAGCTACGCAATTGATGTAGCTGAAGTTACATATCTTAATTTGACTTTTGTACCATAGTGTACAAATGAACAAATCACTCAGCCTGATGTTACTGGTTAAAGCAGGTGCCATCTTGTGGATGAAAATTAGGACATGGAAGAGACCACAACTTTAAGAAAAATAGGAGTATTTAGACTGATATATTGGTATCAAAACAATGAAAAATCAAATGTACTATTTAGTACTGTGAATTTATAGGAAACTGAGGGGGGAATTATGGATACAGTAAAATTAATTTTGCTTTCATCGATCCAGACATTTAAGCATATGCATAATTTTAATGGACTCCTCACCTACCTAAAGGCATGAACATGGTCAAGGAATTTGTTGTATTGAACTCTTATTTCCTTGGCAAACCTTAATTGTACATAATGGCAATTTTTTGCTGTCAACTTATAAAGAAATTAAACTTGCTTTCATGTAGGTAAATATATTCAATAAATAAAGAGACCTAGCTTAGTTATTTCAAAATAACTTTGATTTTATAATTAGATACATGCAAGGTTCAATCCAATGCATTTATGATCTTGATAATTTGAGCTCCCACTAGGTACCTGATAAAGCCCAATAAAGTTAATAGGAAGGAGTTTTTCTGTTGACTTTTGGAGTCCTGATTGTGCATTAACTTTTATATTAATTATTTTACTCATTTAACATGTTTGTGTATGTATTTAGTTAGTCACACAACTGCCAATTTTAGCCATGCATTCTTTTGGATAACATTTTGGTCTAAATGTGTTTTGGTTTTTCTTTTTATTTTATTTTTGCTAGAAACATTTCTAGAAATATCTTGCTGATAACTCGTCAGACTCTAGTTGCCCACACAGCTCAGGTTTTGGAATTTTTAATTGACTTTTTTTTTTCTTGGCAGCTTAGTATTATTTAGTATCAATGGTATAATATGGCATGGTGTATGCTAGTACTCCCTTTGTGATGCACCCCTGGAGACTCAATGTAAATGAGACACTTCAATTCATTGGTACCAAATAAAATATTTTAATTAATGACATAAATAAATGCACAAATATGAATGCCAGCAGGCTAGGAATATGTAACTAGGAAACTATTAGTTATTTTCAACTCATTGCCAAAACGTCATAAATAAATACATAAATATGAACACAATTAAAGGGAAAGAGAAAAACAGTAAGGAATCTGTCTCTTTTTAATCTCATTGTTAAAAGATGAAGACTATTAGAAATGCTATTGTCAAATAAATTGCTTTATATGTAAAATGCTTTACTGAGTAAATATCGGTGCAATGTGTAAGCGTTCCTACTAATGTTAGCAATTACATTGATCATATATCCACATGCTTCATCAATCAAAGTTTGTGATCTGTCTATGATACTTACACAGCCTTTTGAGGTAGGGAACTTCCCTGTTATTTTTACTGGCAGGAAACTGAAGCATAGGCAGATATTGATTTGTATGTCCAAAGTCAGAAGGGATGTCTCTGGGAAAGAGCAAATGGGATGCAGGTCTGCCAAGTCCCAGTCTACAACCTCAACCTCAACCTCATGACCAAACTTTCTTCTGAGGAACAACCAAAAGTTAAAATTGTCCACACAAAGTCTGACTCAGGATGTAGATAGGGTGAGAATTGATATTTCCATGTGTGGTGGTATCGTAGCTGAGGGCTTGTCTACAATGAAATGATTGCAGCATTAAAGATGCTACCTACTCTGATAGGGGAAGCACCTGCCATTGACATATGTACTCTACCTCCCTGTGAAGCCACCTTAGCGCTGTCTATACCAGGAATTGGGTCAGTATAACTGCAGAGTTCTAGATTTTCCAAAATGACTGTTAAGAACTTAACATTAAACATTATAGCTCCTTCAAATTGTTTATATAGAAAGACAGTGTAGGACAGCAGCTGGCTAAGCTTCCTGTGACAGGGTGCAGTCACAGAAGACCTCTTAAGGATACTTCATGGAGTGCTGACAAAGCCACTGACACTCATCTCTTTCCTCTTTGGGGATTCTCACCACCCTGTCCTGATGGGTCATATCTCCTGGTCTCCCCCAGACAAGGCACAGATCTGAGATAACTGCACTCCTGAAGAGCAATATAAACCCTGAACCTCTTCATGTCTGAGAAGTTTTAGGCCCAGTTTCAAGGGAAATCACTCCCCAAATAGGATCAGAACCCCAAATAAATTATTCAGGTAAGCCTCATTTAACAATGAAAGGAGGATGTACAGGCTGATTGTTCCCCCAGGTAACAATTATTCACACTCAAATGTATTACAAATTCACCCTAGACTATTCTTATTTTGGGTGACCCTCCAAGACAGGAAAGGTCTTTTCCACTGGGTTCTCTGAGTCATTCTCTTGTGTGTGACATGCCAGCCAAAGACAAAGGGACAGCTTGTTTCCCATTGTTCTATAGATTCCACTTTGAGTGGAAACCTGGAGTTTTCTCCCTACCTTTTATGGAAAATTACCTCGTCAGATCCTACCAGTTGGGTGAGCTCATGACTTCCTAAGACTAACCACTGCTTAGATTCAAAGGACAAAAGAGACTGTTACAGGTGATCACCCAAACATTGAGGAAATATCTTTGATGTCTTTCATTTGCACATTTTAAATGGAAAATCATTCCATAATCCATATTTCTAACTTTACATGCTAGAATGGTATATGCACTAAAATAAGATATACAGATCCAAAAGATTGTGACATTACAATTGATGGGTAACATGAGGCATTTTGTCCAAAGCATCTTTGAATTATGCATGTTTGTATCCATAAGTAAATTTCATAAAGCAAGGGATGGGGGAAACCGTCACACTTCTATCAACCCAGTTGTTAATGGTTTAACTTACCCATGTTATATATTTATTTTGAATAGGTGTCAACTATGTAGTTCTCCATGAAATTTGCAACTTGCATAGGAATTCTCTTCTTTGGGTCATAAAACATGTGACAAAGATTCTTATTGTTGAAAGTATTTTTTGTGTCTCTACATTTTACCCAATATAGTTATAATTAGGTCTGTAAACTATAAATTATATAGTTGCTATTTCATCTCTCAGCAGTTTGCAACTTCAAATGCCTACATTAGCCTCCCTAGTTTGAACTAGGGGGCTACTTTAGACATACCCTCAGGGAGCAGAAACCACATCACCTGACTTAAATAACCATTTCCACAGCATGAATATCAATATAGCAAACATTTATTCTTTGAAGAGGAGAGAACTATGGTGTCATACCTGGAAGTTTAGTGGCCCTGAGCTACCTGGATTGGTAAGCTGGGAAGCATCCTTAAACAGTCATAGGGAGATAGGTCATGGTGAGTAGGACACAGCAAATAATGATTTTTTTTTTAAGTTCTGAAAAATTGGGGAAAAAAACAACATTTTTCCAAACCAAAAGTGTATTTTGGGGGAAAAAAAGTGAATTGAAAAATTGAAGAAAAAAAAACTTCGGGTCAGGATGAAACAAAATGTTTAGCTTCAACTTGTCATTTTCCATATTAGGGATTTGGGGGTGGGTTTTTTTGGTATTTTGACAAAATGCTGGGGTGGGGGAAGAGGGCCATGTCACTTATAATCATTAGCCCAGTGATTCAGGTGTTTGCCTAAGAATCACATTCAGTTCCTCCCTCTGTCTCGTGTGAAATAAGGATTTGAATTTGAGTCTCTCTCACTCTAGGAGAATGCCCTAGCTACAGGACTATAAGTGTGCACCTATACTGCACTGTTATTTCAAGATAACTAGTGTTATTTTGAAATAACAATGCGAGTGTCTACACAGCCATTCCATTATTTTGAAATAATTTTGAAATAACAAACGGCTTATTCCAAAACCTGTAAACCTCTTTCTACGAGGAATATCACCTATTCTGAAATAGCTGTTTCAAAATAAGGTGTGTGTAGACACTCCACTGCTGCTATTTCAAAATAGTCCCTCACCAGGGCTATTCTAAGTTATTCCTCCCAAGTGTCTCCTGGGGCTCTAAATCGAGAAAGCATGTCTACATTAAGGAAGCCTGTCTTGGACTAATTTTGAGGCTTCCTTGCAGTGTAGATGTGCTATTTTAAAATAAGCATGCAGTGTAAAAGTACCCTAAGATATTCAAGTATGGGTCCTTCTCAACCTCTCATGTCCCTTGTATAAACAATTAATAGTACTTGAAACAGGGACAATTTGAGTCTCCAACATGGCAGATGAATACTCACCCACCAGACCTTCTCACTGGCCCAATGAACGTTGCCATCCAGCTATAATATTGAATATTTTCGGCCTTTACACACTGCACTAACAGGCGAATCATCATTCTCCACCTACCAAGACAATCAGATCAGTGAATGGTTTGTGTTCAGATGCCCTTAATGTGATTATCCATAAGATTAACTCTAATCTCATCAGCCTCTTAAATGAATCCACATTTCTCTATCGTCCTGTTTTAATGGTTTCTTATGTAGAGGCATCCATGGTCTGGGTTATATGTATATGGGTAGACCTGCTCATTTCCCCACAATAGAAGCAGTTTAGGCTTGCCTTCCACAGGTTATTCCCTGGTCTATTATATAGAGTCCTGCAGCATTCCAACTCATTTTCTTCCACTTGAGAGAGCAGCTTTAAGTTCAATGTTCTCTAAAATGGGGGTCTAAGAAGTGTGTGAAATTCCTCTTACTAAGTGCTGGAAATTCTGATATTGCTGCAGATACTGACATCTGTGACTTTCCTTTTTTAAGGAAACCTTGGGATTTTGTGGACTATATTTCCAGTCTTTCTGGCTCCTTCAGCATGTATGTTAGTATGGCCTGATTTCTCACACCATCAGAGGATTCCTATAGTGATACAGCACAGTAGCCTCATCGACATCACCAGAATGTCTATGGCAGTTGACCTTCTATATTCTTGTTCACAATGTGTGTTTCTGTGTGAGGGAATACAGCCTTAGCCTTGCCCTCTATTTTATAGTCCTTTCTTTGGCTCTCCTCCTGGTAGCACTTTATAGACTAACAAAACATGTAAACGGTAGCATGAGCTTTCGAGGGCACAGCCCACTTCTTCAGATGACCAGAGTTTTGAGTTTAGGATGTGCAGACCCAAAATAAATAGGGGAGAAAGGAGAGGGGGGAAGGAAAATAAAGAGATGGCGCAGGAAACAAGGAGCAGAGGTTATAAAAATATCAAAGGGGAAAACAGGAAGGCAGAACAGGCAATCAGTAAGCACTTGAAGATTGGATAGTTAAAATGAAGCAGATAAGGATCAAAGTCAATAGATAGGGAGGGTACTAATGCAAAAATCTACAAAAAGAGCTGTTGGCACCTTCATTGAATGTTAGGTTGATAATGTCCCAGCCATCCCTCATAACAACTGAGGCCATTAGCATGAGAATTGAACTTGCAGATGAAATTGTAATTCCAGCACTTCTCTGTGTATTTGACTGATAGAATTTGTTTATGACAAACACTTGGAAAACTTTTAAAGAGTGATTAGGTAGATTGAAGTGCTGTCCAACAGGTTTCTGTATGTTCCCTTTATGTATATCTGATTTGTGTCCATTGATTCTTTCTGGTAAGGACTGCCCAGTTTGTCCTATATAGATAGCAGTGGGGCATTGCAGGAATTTGATGACATAGATGAAATTACTGGATATGCAGTTGAATGATCCTTTGCTTTGGTAGTTTATGTTGTTGGAGATCATGGAAATGGACTGAAGGCCACACAGACATCCTAGTTAAAAATAAATTGCAACCACATAGCTATGGGATGTTCACTATCAGATGTCCTTAGAGATACAGAAACTGTTTTATACAATGAAAAACAATAGGAAACAGAAGAAGTATGAGGTCTGCGTACCAAATAGGTTGCAAGTGTTTTGATTCTCCAGTCTGCCTTCATTGCAGATCTCATTGTTGCTTTCCATATGAGAAGAACGCATGTGCAAATTTTATATCACCTTAAAAATCAGAGGCTTTTCAGATTAAATAACTGGACAATACCTGATGGCATAGCAGAGCGAGTGTGCTGTATGGTAATATGAATGTATTCAGCTCCACACAATGCAATCTGTTTCCAAAATAACAACAGGCTTCATTTTGAGAAATCAATGCATTATGCTTGTTACAATGTGGTGAGTACTTATTGATTTCAGTCACTGTTACTTTGTCCTGCAGCTCCACACTTTTATATTCTTCACTCTCTTTTATTACTTTCTGCTTGAGGTGCCAGCAAGTGTTGAATTTTTAGAATTAAATAAGTACGGTCCAAACACTATGTTGTTTTTGCTTCTGAACAGGGCTTGGATCAGGTCAAATTAAGGTCCGCAACTCCAGGTATGTAAATAACGTAGCTGGAGCTGATGTACCATAAGCCGAGCTTGGTGACATATTCACAGTGGGAGGTCGACAGGAGCAAACAACTTCCCTTAGGGTACGTCTACACTAACCCCTTAGTTCGAACTAGGGAGGCTAATGAGGGTGACCGAAATTGCAAATGAGGCATGGGATTTAAATATCCTGTGCTTCATTAGCATGTTCCTGGGCGGTCGCCATTTTGGAAATTGACTAGCCCGGAGTAACTGCCCGCATCTACACGTGGCAGTGAAATGGAAGTTTAAAGTAAACCCCTAACTTGAATTAGCTGTTACTCCTCGTGGAATGAAGTTTAACTGCTAATTTGAGTTAAGGGGTTTACTTTGAACTCCCATTTCACTGCCGCATGTAGATGCAGGCAGTTACTCCAGGCTAGTCAATTTCCAAAATGGCGACCACTAGTGAACATGCTAATGAAACGCGGGATATTTAAATCCTATGCTTCATTTGCAATTTCGGTCGCCCTCATTAGCCTCCCTAGTTTGAACTGGGGGCTAGTGTAGATGTACCCTTACTCCTTGCAACTTCAAGGAGTACTGATGCTGAGAGGAGGTGCCCTCAGCATTCAATTTAGTGGGTTTTTACTAGACCCACTAAATTGAATTCTGGAAGATCAATCTCCAGAGCATAAGTATAGATGTGGCCATGGTTTCAGGTTTTTTTTAAACTGGAAAATATCAGATATTTTTCTCTCTCAAATCTAATTATGTAGGTGATTAGAAAACACTCAATTGCAATAGCATGTATGGAACTACAAACAAAAGTTATTAAGTGTCAGAGTATTGATTTCTAATGAAGCCGCACATTTTCTAAATTTTGTCCTAATACAATAATTAAAAATCATAAAAATTATTCCTGTCATCTGTTTTTACACAATTGCCAAACTAGACTCTCTCTCCAAAAAAAGCCCCCACCTCCAATATGGTTAAAACTGAGTTGTGCAGCAGTGAAAAGGAGCTTGTACTGCCACTGCCTTTGGTGTGCCTATTCTGTAGCTAAACAGAAGAGTTAGGGATAATGTTGACTTGATGGATTCTCTGTAGCTGAAGCACCTCTGGGAAAACTATTGTGTCTTTAGCAGCTCCACGGGTCAGTGCCTACCATCTACCAGCAGCCTAAAAAATCAGCACCTACTCTTCCTTCCTAGCACCCTGGCCCAGTGTAGATCAGCTGTTTGGCAACTTGCAGCAGTCTCTGGTGGGGAGAAGAGAAAGGATGGGGCATGTTTGGGAAAGGGGCAGAACAGCGTAGGAAGAAACAGGGCAGGAGGTAGGGAGGTGGGGAAAGGTGTGGCATAGGGGCAGAACCTGGGCACAGCAAGGGTCGAGCACCCTCCACCCCCCAAAATACAGGAACCTGGTGCCTGTGAGTTCAGGTATCTGCTCTGAGACATTTCTAAAGAACATTCATTAAAATACTTTTATTAAAAAAATATAACTAAAAGCAAATATTACAGAGAATAAGTACAGACAGTCCCCGAGTTACGCGGATCCGACTTATGTCTGGGCTGGCAGCTGGCAGCGCGCTCCGTGGCTTGCCTCTGCTTTGCCCCCCCCCCCCCCCATCCCCCTGGTCTGCAGACCAGGAGGACGGGGGGCAAAGCAGAGCAAAGCTGCGGAGCGCGAGGGCAGCGGACAGCCACAGCGCGTCTGGGCTGTCCCGCTGCCCCCGTGCTCCGTGGCTTTGCTCCGGACACCTGTGGTACAGCAGCTGGGGCACTGCCAGTTGGTCCCGTAGCGCCGCTCTGGGTGCTACTGGACCAACCGGGCAGCACCCCAGCTGTTCTGCCCCAGGCGTCCTGATTCAGCCACTGCTGGTCAGATTCAGCAGCGGCTGAATCAGGACGCCTGGGGCAGAGCAGCTTGGGTGCTACTGAGGAGCGGCGGCGCTACTGGACCAACCCAGCAGCACCCCAGCTGCTCTGCCCCAGGCGTCCCCAAGTCAGCCGCTGCTGAAACTGACCAGTGGCTGACTACAGGAAGCCCCTGCCCTGGGCTTCCTGGAATCAGCCGCTGATCAGTTTCAGCAGCAGCTGACTTGGGGATGCCTGGGGTTCTTAAGTTGAATCTGTATGTAAGTCAGGCTTTATTTTCCGAAAGATCCTGTCTAGACTGGCACTTTTCTCTGGCAAAGCCCCGAGCCAGAAAAAAGCAGCAGCCATGTTCATGCAAATGCTGCGGGGGATATTTAAATCCCGCACGGCATTTCCAATTCCGACTGGTCTCATTAGCATCCCTTTTCCGGAAAAGGGTGCCAATGTAGACACAGCCCATTGCTAATAGCCATTGATGGACCTAACCTCCATGAATTTATCTAGCTCTTTTTTAAACCCTTTTGCAGCACTGGTTCCAGTCTTGTAGTACTGACCACTAAAATCAGACTGGCATTTAAGAGGAATTTAAGATGGTAATCAGAATGTGATTTTTTTTTTTTATGGTTAGGTGGGGACATAATGATCATATTCCACTGGCATATAGCATTGTTTTTAAAGAGAGCAAAACAACAGCAAAAATCCCATACCAGAGTGGTCATGTTGATTTCAGAATCCCATGCATCATGTTCCAATTGATCTTTACTTAAATGCACCAGTTAAAGTGACTTAGCCACTTAGCCACTTTTTAATTTAATTCATTTTATTTTGGTTCAAAAAATATTGCTGCATTGTTTTGGCATGCGGTGTTTAAAATGCTGACATGTTGCATTCCTGCAGAAATGATTGGATTTCAGTGATGGACAATGTTTAATCTATATCTAGTTTGAAAATCACGTAGGAATCCTTTGGTATGAGAGGCACTAAATAACCAGGCAAGCTCAAAAATACAACATATTGTCCTGCACTATCAACTTTTGAAGACTTGATGACATCTCATGGAAAACATTCTGTTTAAAAACATTTCTACTCATATGTCTCTCCCCTCCCTCCTCGACACCAACTACCCTTTTCATTACTTGGCAATTTGCACAATCACAGGATTTTTGCTGTTCATATGCTCTTTTTTGCTGATTCCCAATTTGAAGATATAAACATCTGTTTGTGACATCATAAACTTGCCCATAGCAACTACATGTGATGCTCCAAACAGAGGACTGTGTTGTTAGGTGAGGAAAAAGCAACAACAGCAGATGAACAAAGATTTTGTGTACATGTAAATGTTCCTTGAAATAAACAAGGGAACAAGATTGCAGAAAATGTAATGTATAGGCTCCAACGTGACTTGAAGTAGAATGGTTTTCAAAGTTTTATGAGGCATCAGTGGGTCTTTAAAATCCCTATTAACTCTATATACAGTATTTACTGGAAAAAAAAGTATGTTTCAGATTGAAAACAGTTTCACAAGAACAATTACAGAGAATGAGCCAAGTAGATTGATATGCCTCAAACTGATTACAGGTGCCTTTTGAGGGATACATTCAACACAGAATTTAACAAAGACTATGGTGCTATATTTCTAAGGCCAAACCCTGCTTGCTGGCTTAGTCCATTAGGAGTCAAGGGACCAAGAATGAAGTGTAAGTTTAATATGCTATGTTTTCTGACATAACAGCAACAACTAGATCTAAACCAGGACAGACTCTCTGGAGGGAAAGATGTTTCAGTGGCAGAAGGAGACCACAATCTGCTTTCCAGAGCAGAGTCTATAGAGGGGTAGGGCTGGCCTGAAAGTGGGTGGTACTATAAGGTCAGGGTACACTACAAGGCTGTGTCTAGACTGCAGGGTTTTTTCGAAAAACGTACCCTTTTTTCAAAAAAGCTTCACCTGCATCTAGACTACAGCTGTGTTCTTTCGAAATTACGCTCGAAAGTGCTCTTTTGAAAGAAGGCGTTCTTGAATGCAAACAGGGCTTTTTCGAAAGAGAGCATCCAGACTGCTTGGGTGCTCTCTTTTGAAAAAGCGGCTCACTTTTTCGAAAGCAGAGGTTCCAGTCAAGATGCTCTTTTCCGAAAGAAGCTTTTTCGAAAGTAGTCTCTTTTGAAAGAGGCTTGCAGTCTAGATGTAGCCCAAGGGTATTTTGAAATAAGTTATTTCAGAATTATAACTCCCAAAATTGCTATTTTGAAATAGCGTGTCCATGCAGGAAGCCTCAAAATTAGCCCAAGGCAGGCTCCCCTAATGTGGACACGCTACCTCAAATTGGAGCCCCAGGAAGTGCTGGGGAATAATAACTTTGAATGGCCCAGAGGAGGATATATTTCAAAACAGCAGCAGTGGAGTATCCATGCTAGGGATGTAATAGTGTAGTCAATTAACCGATAAGCAAAAGTTTATAGGTTAAAGCCCGTGGTCCCCAACACGGGGCATTTGCATGCGCCCGCCAGGTGCTCGGGGCTGGCCTGGCCCCGGGCACATGGCACACGGTGAGCGCCGGCCCTGGGCGCGCGGCACTTGCGGGGGAGCGCCGGCCCGGGGCGCGCGGTGCTTGGCTGGGGGGGGGGGGTGCCGGCCCCGGGCGCGCGGCGCTTGGCGGGGGGAGCGCCAGCCCCGGGCGCGCGGCGCTTGAGGGTGGGGGCGCCGGCCCCAGGCGCGCGGCTATGGGGGGGCCGCCCCCGGGCGCGCAAGTGTCCCCGCCCCCTGGCGCCCGGCGGGCAAACGGCCACGCCCCCTGGCGCCCGACAACCTCAAAAGGTTGGGGACCACTGGGTTAAAGCTATAGACTATACAAATCCTCTCCCCCACCGGTAAATATTTTAGCAGGTGGGACAGCTGTCTCAGTCCTGGCTTTCCGCTCTGGATATAAAGTGTTATTAGAAAGTAGGCAGGCAGCCCGGCTCAGTTCTGGCTCACACTGGGTCTAGGACACCACATCCTGGACAGAGGCTGCTGTCACCCCTGTATCATAGGCAGCAGCACAGGGTGACAGGCAGCTGGTCCACAACGGGAGCTGGTTTTTAAACTGGTTCCCTTCATGGACTAGCTGCTGCCTAGCACCCTGTGCTGCTTCCTCTGATACAGAGGCAGCAGTGCAGAGTGGCGGGGAGCTCCTTGGGAGTGGGGCCAGATTGCACGGACTGCCAGCCCCGCTCCCGGGGATTGTAGAATAGTCAAGTAACCGATTAGAATTCATGAGGTTACTCGACTATTCAATTAACCAATATCCCTAGTCCACACTACTGCTATTTTGAAATAGCAATTTTGAAATAAGTATTATTCCTCACAAAATAAGGGTTTATTATTTTGAAATAATTTTGAAATAAAAGGCTTGCTGTGTGGGCGCTCACCTTGTTATTTTGAAACAACGTGAGTTATTTCAAAATAACGCTGTAGTCTAGACATGCCAATGGCAGTTTGTAGATGTACTGATCTAGTGCAGCCTCTCCATAGTCTCACTTGGAGATCTCATGTACAGATCTTAATAGATTTCACAGCTGCTTTTTTACAGCAGATATCTCAAAAGAGGGAAGACAGCAACAAAACTATTCCCCCTCCTTCTGGATGAATAACACTCAAGCTGCAAAGAGCTAAACGGGTGCAGAAGGTGTAAAGTAGCCATCTCTGTGTACGCTCCAGCCAATTTGCCCCAATATGCCGATAAAATGCACAATCGGTATATCATTCTCACAGAGAACAAATGAGTCTTGGACACATTTTAATCCAGATGGCCTAACCAACTAGTACTGTAATATAATTTTAGGAACACCATTCTTATGAAATCTCTGCAGTTAAGGGACATCCTTTTAATATTTCCCCATGCTGCCTGGGATGTGCATAGAATACTAATGTAAATTTTATCCTTCATTAATTGCTATTTAATTCACATAAAGGAATAGTTGGAACTTACAAATAGAAATGCATTCAGGGGATATTAACTGTTTAAAAAAATAAAAAAACTGTTTAAAAAAATAAAGAGAATCTCTCAGGCAGAGATTCTGATTAAACCATTGGGAGTGTTCAGACAAAAGTCATTTAGGCTTTGAGTAGGCCAGAAAAAAAACACTAGGAGAAAGAGACATTTATCCTTGGTCTTTGGTAAGGAGTGTAGGCTCCCAGAATCCTGGGTAATAGATCACAAAGCTTTAAAAGCCTGTATGTGATCAGAAGCATTGCTGCAAAGAATGCACAAGAAAGAAAATTCCATGCTGGGAAAAAAGCAAACAGCTCTGAGTGATGTGAAAAAGTCTCTCTGTGCAACTTCCAGACATGCTTCTGAAATTCACTAATAGAATTTGAATGGGAAAGCTTGAAACAACTGGCAAATATTCACATGGTACCAGTGTGAAAGCTGGCCTCTTGCACACAATGAGTCCTTGCACTAATGCAAAATGAGAGGGATTAACACAAAGCTTTGTGAGTTGTTCCTATCACAATATTTGAGGCAAATAGCATAGAGTATCAATGAATCATCACAATATTAGACTGCCCATCAGCAGCACAAAACACTTCACTTGTGTGACGCAGAAATTTCTGTTACATCTCTGCAGCTGGTCACTAGAAAGGAAGATTAGAAAGATATTCTGGTCTGACAGTTGTGTGGTTTGTTACTTTGACACCTTAAGTATTACTAGTCTCAATACAGTCAACTGAGAATCATCCCTGTAAACTTATTCCTTTGCCTCTATAGTGATGCAATTTGGGTACCTATCTTTTCTTACCAACACAGCAAACCCAGTTCATACTTGGCAAGACAGATTTCAGTAAGCTGAGCTTACCTATGAGCATCCTGTGCTCTGTTCAACATATTCACCTTTTCCAGATCAAACAGCATTTCAGCATTTCTCATTTGCTCCTACCCAGTTTCATGCGGTGTCAAATGGTTGAACATGTTTCTCACTTTTTAAGTACATCTGCGCATAGAACAGCCCAGGGTTCATCAATTAAAGGAGCATAAACTTACCTGAATGAGTATATACTAAATTTATTGACATTGATAAAAGACTTGTCATAGAAATATAATTTTCAAAAATGAATCATGATTTTGGGGTGCTCATCTTGAGATACCCTGAAAGGTTGTTATTTTCAGAGAGTGCTGAATATATCTCCTCTGAAAAACAGGTCTTGAGTATTCGGGAATATCATAGAACACGCACAATCAATTTCTTTATATTGTAACACAAGAAACAATATGCACTGGGTAAAATGGCTTTATCTTTTCTACAGAATGTCTGCTCTGGTGCAGCAGCCTAAGAAAATGAGAGAGTTGGACAGATGCACATGTATTTTCTTGCCTGTGGGAAGCTGCGGGACAATTATGTTTGTAGAGCAGTTGTCCCCAACTGATTTTTCTGTGGGTCATTGGACCCCACCCCAAAAAATGTTCCCCGCTGCTGCCATTAAAAAATAAAACACTAAAAGCTTTTTGTGTTGGACATAAATTAATATTTTACTTTATTTAAAATGAAGTTTGATAAACTAACATGAGAAAGTTAATGCACTTAATCTGTTTAATACTTTCAATTAATGTTTCCTTTCCTACTGGTTAAATTAAACCGTTCTCCCTAACCGAAACACTAGCAAAATGGCTTGGGTGTGATTATGCAACAAAGGCAAGTTTCCATTAGTAACTGGTGGTATGTGGAAAGGATTGCATTGAGCAGGGTGAGCCATGGGCCAAAAAAGCTTGAGAACCACTGTTGTAGAACCTGCAAAAGATAAAATGTTAAACTTTTGCTTACTTTCAGATTCATGACTTATGTCCTATAGCTTTCCATGACTAGAATAAGAAATAACATAAAAGCTATTCATAAAAGTTTATATGCAGCTTTGTACTTACATTTGCCAGTTGTCCAAATTAATTTTAAGCGTTTAGATTTTTTTTATATTGGGTCATAATGATTCATCAACAAATGTTCTGAAGGATATAAAACATAGCATATCAATACATTATTTTCTTATTTATTAAAAATGAGTTTTTAGTAAATACTAAATGCTTGGGTTTAAAAAACAGCAATAATGTCTGGGTTTAAAAACAGCAGTAAATGGTGTGATAGCATATTTGTTAATATCCTACTACAGGTTGAACCTCCCTTAACCGGGACTCTCTGATACAGCAACATCCATGATCTGGCACGTCCACAGATGTTCCTGGACCACAGAGTCCATGTATAAGGAGGACTGGCCACGAGGAAGTAGTACAGCGGTGGGGGAGAGACTCACCTGGAACCCCCGAGGGGGGGTGGGTGCTGCAACAGGAAGATCTGTCCCCAGCAGCTGGGCAGTAGCAGGGGACTGGCAGTGGCTGCAAAACTCCAGTCCTAGCCACACAGCTCGGACCCTGGCAGCAGTAGGGCCAGCAGGAGCTGGAGAGCTCTAGCCCAGGGAGCGACAGCTGGCCATGCAGCAGCGGGGCGAGCAATGGGGCAGGGGGACAGCCATTTATTATGAGCCATTAGGGGGGAGACCTCCCTTGGTCTGGCAGATCCCCTTGTCCAGGACCAATCAAGTCCCGAGGTGCCAGACCAGAGAAGACCAACCTGTACATCATCATTCCTCCTAACCTGAGAAGCTTTAAAGCAAGAGGAATATTCCCACATCAAATGCATATTTTAAAGGTGTCAGCTCCCAATGAATCCACTGAAAATTTATACAGTGCACAATTAGCTGAATAATTACATGGGGGGAGTAACATTCAGACAAATATTTTAGAAAAAGTGTTAAAAATCTGATATAGTATGTATTATACATAGTATTTTTATAACTGTATTGCTCCCAAAATATTAGGAGACAAGTTCTGTAAGGTAATCTTTTTTATTGGACCAGCTTCAGTGGTGAGAGAGACAGCTTTCAAGCTTACTCCAAGATCTTTCTTAGGTCTGGGAAATTTACTTAGAGGGCTTGTCTGCACTTCCACTTTACTTATGCTGACCATATGTCCTGGATATTCTAGGACTATCCTGATTTTAAATACTCTGTCCCGGTGTCCGTATAAGGCAATAAAATGTCCCCAAAATTCCAATATGTTGGCAGGAGGCTGGGGAAGGGAGAAAGTGCCACTGGATCTGGTTCACGGGGAAGAAGAGAGCCAGAAATGCTTCTGTGCGTTGCCATTTCCCTTCCCTCGGCTGCGCCCTCGCATTGCACAGCAGCAATAGCCTCCTCTCCCTCTCCCTGCACAGAGTATCTCATTGGATTTGTCTGCATTCATAGGCATTGTGTAATATTCTAGAATAAGAAAAGACTAAATCTTTTAGAGGAAAAAATAACAACTACTCACAGGAGTATGTTTATTTCTAAAATAAGTTCAGTAGTGACAAAGTAACATATTTGTAACATATAGAATATCATGGTGATAAAATGATGTTTTTGCCCCAGTACAGATGAATACAGAAAAAGAGGAATTAATCCAAATAGCATAGTAAAAATAGTATTATTTTTAAAATGGCATTACTTTTTATGCATCTCTGCTCTATTAGGGTGTGTCTATACAGGACCCTAAACTCGAAATAAGATACGCAATTTGCAGTATACAAGTTGCCTATCTTATTTTGAGTCTATATCAAAATAAGTTATTTCAAAATTTGGCAATGTCTACACAGTGCCAAATTTCAAAATTAATACTATTTCGAGCCATACCTTAACCCTCATGCAACAAGGTTTACAAGGATGGCGAAATAGCATCCATTATTTTGAAAAATATTTCAAAATAACAGGCGCGTTTCTAAGATGTGGGGTAGCTATTTCGGAATCCTTTGGTAACCCAAAATATCTCTGCTGTGTAGTTGTCCCCATAGATGCTTGCAGACTTCAGAAATAGATGCCGTTTAATTTCCAGGGTCTATTTATGAGGTAGACTGGGATATGCTTCAATGGGGAACACCATCACAAAGTCAAAAATAATACACTCATAATGCCATTTTTTCAAATGCTCCTACAATCTCAGAGGATTACTTATTGCATCTCAGCATATGAAAGATTTACAAGTGGTATAGAAAGTGATGTTGAAAAATACCAAATACTAATGGTAATTTTCAGCATGTAGTATCACTGGATTGTATTAAGAACTGCATTGTATTGGTCTAATACAATACTAATAAAATACAATGATAATACAACTTGATGAATGAGTACTACTTCTTCCATATTGTATTAGCACTATATTGGGTTAATAGGATACAGTCTTAACACACTGTGATGGATGACATGCATGCTATTCTCTGCAATTATGGATATGAAAAATAAACCTTGCTCCATCATTTTCCTATATTTGATCTCAAAGACAGATCTGGATGTAGATAACAACTTAAGTCCTTTCTTTCTCTGTATTTGATTCATTTATATACATCAACTATTCTTTAGAATATTTATGATATTAATAAATAGTATAGATGAATTTTAAGACCCAAAATACTGGTCCTACATAAATAAACAACCCTATTCAGGAATTTTATGCTTTAGGTATATTTAACAATTTATAGCACTTTCATTTCTATAAACAACTGATGTTTTTTGTTGGGGAATCAATAGGAAAAAAAAAAAGACTGTGGGATAACAAGGACCCTCTGAGAGATAGGTCAGCAGAGAATGTTTAGATATGACATGAGAACATATGTTTCCTTGGTAAAGAGATTTTCTTTATTTGAAATTCCATGGCTGAATCATTCCATTTCATAAATGCTTTCCAATTAAAGTTAATGGAACTAACTCCATCCGCCTAAAACTTGGGCATATGCTTAAATATCTTGCTGATTCAGGGTATAAAGCAATACAGGTGCAATAGCCTTTCATGAACTCATGATCCTCTAGACTTAATTTTCAATATATAATCTGTACTAGAAGACTTACGTGGTACTGCTCATGTCCTTCAAGGGCCTGGCAGTGTGGGAGGTGTGGGAGTCAGGGCAGGGCTCAGGGCAGATAGTGGGGTGCATGAGTCAGGGCAGGGGCCTTGGAGGTGTGTATGGGGGCTCAGGGCAGGGGGTTGGATGTGTGAAGGTCTCAGGGATGAGGGTAGGGGTGCATGACTCAGGTCAGGGACTTTGGAAGTGTGTATGGGGGATAAGGAGGTTGGGTGTGGGGGAGGGACTCAGGGCAGAGTTGGGGTGCAGTAATCAAGGCAGAGCAGGGGGATCAGGGCAGGGGCCTGGAAAGCTTGGGAGGACTCACCAGAGCCACCTGCAGCAGTAAGGATGACGCTGCAACCACTGACCCCCAGCTCCTCTGGGGGAAGAACGGGGCTGGAGGTGCCTGGCATCAGCCACTGTCTCCTGGAGGGAGTTGGGCTGCATGGCTTGGGCCTGACCTCTGCAGGCCCTTGGATGGTGGTGTGGGAGGGGAATACATAGCCTGGTCCCAGCCCTGCCAGGCCTTCGGGAAGGGTATGGAGCTTTGCAGGCTAGTGCTGGCAGTTCTTCCAGGGGTAGAGGTCAGGGCTGAGTGACATGGCTCTGGCAGCTCCAGGAGGGGGGAAGAATTGCACCAGTGGTGCTTCCAGAGGCAGATGCTCTCCCCATCCGGTGCTGGTGCTGGAGAGCCACTTACCCGTGGCCAGTGGCTGACAATATGGAGATTTCTAAATCAGTCCTCATTCATGTCTGATGTACAAAGCCAATTTTTCCTCATGCCATACAACAAAGAGATGAACATTATAATCTAAATTTGTTTTGCATAAAATTGATTTTTAGTAATCTCAAATAAAGGGTTTCAAGTTAATAAAGAGGTTTTCTAGTATCATCCTTTTGACAAAATGAAGACTATAATGTTCATTCTAATACCAAGAGGTATATCACAGAGGCTGTACACACACATGCACACATAGAGCCTCTGTGATATACAATACCTCTTGGATTAGAATGAATATTATGTTCTTCATTTTGTCAAAAGGATGATGCTAGAAAAATTCTGTGATTCCCACTCCATGTTTCTGACACAGTGGTTTTTACTCACAAAAATTTATGCCCAAATAAATCTGTTAGTCTCCAACTAACGGGGCTCATCATTGATTTTGCGGATAAAGATTAACACATATCCCCCTCTGAGGCTACATCTAGAGTACAGGCTTCATTTGGAAGAAGCTTTCTTCGGAAGAGAGTTTCCAAAAACCTTCTTCTGAAAGAGAGCGTTCTCACTGCAAAAGTGCATCGAAAAAGCAATCTGCTTTTTCGAAAAAGCGTGGCCAGACTGATTAGACTCTCTCACACATGTAAACTGTGATTGCTATGGATGAAATGGCCACCAGGGCACCTGTGCTTCTTCCTTTTTCCTCTTCTTCTGAAAGAACTCCCTCTTCCCTGTCCACACATGCCTTTTTTCGAAAGAGCTCTTTTGCAAAAGGGCTTCCTCCTCGTAGAATGAAGATTACTAATGCCAGAAAAACCCCTCCATTATTTTGATTTTCTTGAAGAAGAATGCAATTGCAGTGTGGATGTTCCTCAAGTTTTGTAGGAAAAACAGCTGTTTTTATGACAAAACTCTATAATGTAGACATATCCTGAGATTCATTTTTATTTCATTGTTTATTGTTTGTCAGTATGTCAATGTTAGCCATCTGCATACATTTCTGGTCATTTAATGTGTATCTAAGTGGTCACGGTTGTGTGCAAGTCCCTGATTGACACATCAGAAATTTCTGATATACCAAAGTCTGGGTCACAGGAATGAACACAAGGAGTTAAATTGCCTTTCAAAATTCACTGCTTTATATTCACAATGCTGTATATGTTTCCTACTTTCTGATAAATTATTTAGTCAATCATGTTTATAGGATTATTCTAGGAGGGGGTGGGTGAGATTCTGTGGCCTGCACTGTGCAGGAGGTCAGACTAGATGATCAAACTGGTCCCTTCTGACCTTAAAGTATATGAGTCTATGTTCTAGGTAGAATTCCATTTGAACGAATAAGCGTTTTTAAGTGGAAACGTTATGTTTATATGGGTTTCAGACAACAAACTGAACAATTCGTGTCAGTTTTTTTAGTTATGCAAACATAGAGGCAGACACCATCTCAGAGGGTATGTTTTTACTAGCCCCCTACTTTGAACTAGGGAGGCTAATGTAGGCATTCAAAGTTGCAAATCAAGCCCGGGATTTAAATATCCCACGCTTGATTTGCATTTTCCCGGCCGGTCGCCATTTTTGAAATTTACAAGTCCGGACTAACTGCCTCCTTGCAGGAGGAATAACAGGTAGTTTGATTTATGGCTTTAATTCGAAATACCGGGTCCCTGCCACGTGTTGACGTGGGCAGTTAGTCTGGACTTGTAAATTTCAAAAATGGTGACTGGCCGGAAAGATGCAAATCAAGCGTTGGATATTTAAATCCCGGGCTTGATTTGCAACTTCGAATGCCTACATTAGCCTCCCTAGTTCGAACTAGGGGGCTAGTGTAGACAAACCCTTACATAGAGAGCTTACAATATATGAATATGGGCAGGAATCAAAAGGTTGGGGGCAATAAAACATATACAATTATTTATGCCCACAAGAACTGCTATTTTTAAAATTATATATTATTTGAATTGTAATTATCTAAATACTGATTTTCTTCAACTTCTTCCCAGCTTCTGCTCCAAGTAATCTTTCACCTTAGTCATTACAGATTCGCTCTTTGCTTTGTGTGTGTGAGAGAGATGATGAGGACCAAATTACAGTTTTAGCTACGTCTCCACTGCAGCAGTTTTTCGGAAGAGGAAATGTAAATTGAGTGCTCATTTGCAAATCTTGCACGCTCATTTGCATATTCCCTTCCGGTCTTTTTTGCAGAAGAGGTTTTTCTGCAGAAAAGCCCTTTGCAGATGGGCCATTTTCAGGAATAAACCCATTAGTGCAAGAACTCTTATTCCTCAAAAAATTCTTGCTTTATTGTTTTTCCCACAGATAATTTCTTCATAGCCTGTTCATCACTGGTGAGAAATTCCTATTCAGTTTTTTACAGAGGAAGAAACCTTTGCTGAAGAAAGAGGTCTAGACATACTGGTATCTTAATGTGTTTTGAGGATTCAGTGGAATCTTACATGTCTGAGATCCCATGAGTCAGATAGTGCAGGTGATATGGACAGTGATTCACACAGTTTGGCCCTGTGACATAACTCCAAGCCAGAAATCCCTTCTTTTCTGTCCAAAAACTATATATTTAACATACAATATCTTATTGAAATAGATGAACAGGAGAACCCCTTCTCTGGTCCTGTTTAAATTAGTATAAGCCCCCATTGCACACAGTCAGCTGTAAAGAAAAATCTGTCTCCTTGTTAAACCTGTGGTACTATGAAATTGGTTTTCCACTACTTAACTGGATTGTGGAAGCTGACTTATCTTATTTAGTTGAGGAAGAAATCATCAGCAGAAATAGTAAGAATTAGATGAGGCTGCTTTACCTTCAAAAGCTGCCTTCATAACAGCTGGAGAAGCAGCATGTGTATTGCGATGAATCATGATCAGCAACACTAGTCAGGGAACAAAGTTGGTTTTTTTTCCTCATTTGATGCTATTTGGAATTGGACATACTTTTATTAGTGGAAATTGGATTTTTCATAATAAATGGACCTGTCTGTTGTAGATCCTTTCTGTTTGTCAAGTTTCTTCATCAGAAAACTGGGAAAAATAATATTTTAATTATTACTTTGTATCTCAGACAATACTTGCAAATACTAGATAAATACAAAGTTTTCATAAAGGCCAGGCAGTGGGAATGGAATTTGTGGAAATAATATGTGACTGAGTCATGAAAGACTGTATCATAATGTATGCACACAAGGTGGTGAATTATACTTGAGAAGGCAACTATTTTCTTCATTGGCTCTCAATCCCAGTCTCCTTGTCTAGTCAATCATAGCCTCATTTTCTCTCCCTCTCCCCTCCTCAACTCCCAGTTCTATTTTTATTCTAGACTTAGACTCACCAAGCCCTTTGTCTCAGTTTCCCCTCTCTGCCCCCAAACTCCCTCTGCATTAGAATGGTAGTTTGCACCCGCAGTGCTGCTTGGATGCCAGTCAGTGAGAGCCTAAGAATATTTAAGTTCCTCATTCTCTGTTCGGGTGTTTGGCTTCACCCTGACCCATAGCAGCCATTACAGGGACAGTCTGGCTATGTGCCTGTGACCCTTGGTCTACAAGTCACACTGTGGGAATAATTCATGCACAGTCCAGTTATACAAAGAGCTATGAGGGGAAGAAGCGTGTCCAGTTGCTTTGTGTGGAGGGCACGTGTGCAGTTTGATCAACAGTAGGAGCTATGAAAAGCTGACACATGTTCACACGATGAGTGGAATCTTCAGAGACTTGAGCTATATGACAATAAGAAGTCTTGACTGACCATGTGCAAACAAACTGATTTTTCACCACTATGGTGAAAGGTACATCACTGACATGAAGGCTATCCATCTGCAGAGTATGAACTCCCTGCTCCAAATTATGGGGCTTGCTTCTTGATTAGCCAGGGCCCCACAAAACAAGCAAAAAAACACCTCCTCCCCCCCAAAAAAATCCTAAATTCAATGAACAGCACACATTTGTCAGCACAGCAAAAGCCACAGAAAATAGACTTTTTTTCTGTCTAGATCTTTTACAATTTTACATGATATCTTTCTATGGAGTTCAAATGTTCTGTAACTTGTGAACTGCTATTATCTATACACTGCTAAAAATTTAAGCCACTTTATAAATATAGAAAAGACACAATTATGTCTCAAAGAATACCATCTAATGCCTCCATCCTGCAAACAATTACATAATAAGTGGTTGCATTGAAGCCTTTGCAGGATCAGGGCCTAAAGTCCCAGTTCAGAAAAGCATCCTTAATCAGAAAGGTCATCTAAGCATGTGCTTAACTTTAAACACATGATTTAGTCCCACTGAAGTTGATTTAAAGTGTATCATTAAGTACCTACTGAAGTTCCTTTCCTGACTAAAGATGGAAAAAGGTACACTCTTATGTGCTTTCCTGAATCAAGGTCTAAGGTACATACACACATAAGTCTTCAGGATCAGGCCCAAGCATACTGACATAATAAAAAAAAAAGGAGTAGGTGAAAGAAGCAGGTGTGTGAGTGAGAAAGGCAATCGAGTGGCCACAAGGGATAAAAAGGTATCTCAGGTAGATATTTCTAGTTTTATTATGGTTAAGAAGTAATTGACACTGAAATATCCACTACCTTTTAATTTGCTTAATTGTCTTTTGTTGAGATAGATAGATGTATACAGAGGGAAATTAAAAACTGAAAGGCTTGTAGGGTTTTTTAAGCTTCTTTTGAAGATAGGTAGGTGGAAACTACTTAACACTGACATCTTAGGATCCTTCCTAGGATCTATGGATTGTTTTTTCAACCTGTTGTCTGGTCCACAGACTATGTCTAAAATTCCCAAATGGGTCTGTACTTCCATTTGAAATATTTTAGAGGTCCACAAATGAGAAAAAGGTAAAAACCACTGATTTAGGAAAAAAGCCAAAAAGATATGGTGACCATAGCTAATAATATGGCAGCAAACTAAAGACTTTTTAAAAAAGCTATCTTTAAAGCAATTCAGAGAAAACCCTCCTTTTATCATGAAAGCATTTTTGTTTACATTAGTTGGCTACTGGCTTACCTAAGATTTTAAAAGTACCTATTGCTGTGCACATAGACCAGGAGATGATATAAAGTATCTGTTGTTCTTCCACTCTTCACATTTCTAATAATCTATTAGTAATGTGTTGGATTTTATTACAAGTGCTGCTCATGATGCCATAATATAGCGCTGTTATGTCAATATGCATTTTAAATGCACTGACTTTATTTATCACCTTTATATGAAACAAAATATATTCATTATGCAATCTTTGCGATGATTCATAACTTTTAGCTGCTTAATATATATGCATTGCGTGTATTGCACTAATATTAAACTGATGGCAACATATTTTTCTAATAAGATAAGCTGCTAATTGTGCATTTGAGCAGAGGGGTTTTTGTATAACATTTTGTATCTACTGTTAAGATTTCCTTCTGAGTAGGTTTGGAGTTTATTATCCTTTTTTTTTCTTTCATTGTATTCTATGCTTTTAGGGCCTGATCTCCCCACTGATTTCAAAGGGCTTTGCATCAGGCTTGTATTTATTATTTCTGACAGTTTCAGATATAACTGACTGTTACTGTCACTGTTTTGTCATAGGAAAGATTTGGAAAATATAATTGTAATCTAAAATAATGATTTATCCTATGCATCTCAGTACTGTATACTATTTTAATATGTGGTATTTTATTAGGATTATTTATTACATAACATAGCATATTTTACTGGAAATACTTTTCTATGATCTATTATTTTAAGAAATTAACATAGCTAGTGATGTGCTTACAAAACAACAAATCCCATACGGTCTCTTTTCTCAATCCCCACAAATCAGGAAGGCCCATCTTCCCTTAGAGACTCTATACAAACCAGTGCCTGTAGCCTCCTTGCCAGAAGCCCTGAGAAATGGAGGGGATGTCTCCTGGGTTCTGCAGCGCCAGGAAATCACTGCTCCCCAAATAGCTACTTCTTGAGTGCCTTCAGTGCACTCTCCATGGGTCTGAATGGACTTCCTAGCGGCAGGTGGACTGGTTGCATTGATCAGACAAAGCGAAACACCTTCAGACCAGGTGCAATGAGGATATCAAGATGATCAGAACATGCAGCACCTAAACATACCTGTTCTAATTAGAATAGGCTGTTCTGAGTGTACCGTGTCCTCCTCAGGATCCATGGTGCTCAAAACCTAGTCCTCCTCTCCACCTCCACTTTGTACTGTGAGCTGAATCCTGCAAAGTGCATAATGCCCGTGGCACTTGCTGATAATGCGCACAGCCCTGCCAGGAGAACGCACGCAGCCCAAAGGAGGGTGCGTGGTGGGATGGCTCATTTGAGTGTGGGGGGAGGGAAGCAACTTTAATTTCCAGAAGGGGTTCAGTCTGAGCTCAGTTGTATGAAGATGTTGAGAGGCTGTGATAGCTGGAGGGTTCTCCCAGCCACAATTAGCAAGGCTAGACCCCAGCCAGCATCAACCACATTTGGGTCTGACCTGGAGACCTGCTGCTGCCCTAGTATAGGGGAGGTTGCTGATTCTCTGCCCCACTGCAACCTCTTCCCCCATGGGCTTTCCCTTGATGGTGCTGCAGGTGCCCACATGCTTTATACTCTAGGATCTCATAGTTGCAGTTTATGTGACATGCTTAACAGAAGAGTCCAGCAAATGATCAGGCGCTGCTAAAAGCTTATTATCATTGAGCCCAATTGGGGCTCTGGGGGAACCAGGAGAACTGATTTCGAGATATAACCAATCCAGTTATTTAAATTAGAAAATCAGTAGTATCTGTTCAAAATTTGGTGTTTCTAGCTCTTACCATTTTGGAGATCTTTTGGGACAAACAAACAAACAAACTTTCAGAAATATTTATAAGATTTTATTCGGGTTATTTGTTAGCATTTTACTGTTCAAATTGCTGCAACCTGCAGTCTACAGCTGATATTTTCAAAACAAATCTCATAGAAATTTGTGAATCTCATTTATCCTGTAATTCAGATGTGAAGGCTATAAACATCACTAATTACTTGCAAAACATTAATTCACACCAAACTCACAAGTTGGATTTATGTTCAGTGTTGATTAATTTAGAACCAAACTACATGATGTAATTCATGTTATTCATTTTGCTATTGGATACAAATCCCTTTTCTCTTCTAGTTCCTCTTCTCTAAGCTTCTTAGAATTCTGTTTTACACGCCCACACTTCTTTTTAGAGTACCATAGTGTATGTCTAGACTACATGGCTCTGTCGCCAGAGACATGTAGATTAGTTTACTAGACATACTCAAATGAAGCGGAGATTTAAATAATTGCTGCTTCATTTAAATTGAAATGGCTGCCGCATTGTGCCGATCAGCTGTT
Source organism: Pelodiscus sinensis (assembly GCF_052426305.1). NCBI lineage: Eukaryota > Metazoa > Chordata > Testudines > Trionychidae > Pelodiscus > Pelodiscus sinensis. The sequence goes on from NC_143053.1 coordinate 96,002,363, forward strand.
TGGCGGCACAGCGCTGTAGTCTGGACGCTCCACGGTTGACATCAAAGCCATTTGTCGACCTCCCTGGTAAACCTCATCCCACAAGGCATAACAGGGAGGTCGACAAATGCCTTTGATGTCGACTGTGGAATGTCCAGACTACAGCGTTGTGCTGCCAAACAGCTGATCGGCACAGCGCAGCAGCCATTTAAATTTAAATGAAGTGGCAATTATTTAAATCGCCGCTTCATTTGGGTATGTCTAGTAAACTAATCTACATGGCTCTGGAGACACAGCCATGTAGTCTAGACATACCCATAGTTACAAGCTCACCTGTGTCAGATCAAAAGTTTCAGAGGGGTAGACATGTTAGTCTAACTGAAAAAAAATAAAAAATAAAAAAACAGCAAAGAATCCTGCAGCATCTTAGAGGCTAACAAAAAAAGTATATGGTATCATGAGCTTTCATGGACACAACCCACTTCTTCAGATGAATGGACGTAAAGAGTACAAATAAATAGCAGAGAAAAGAGAGGGGATGGGGAGGGAAAGAGAAGGAAAAAATGGGGATATAATATTGTCAGAGTGTCCATGATAGTTCTCTTTTAGTTCTCTCCTATTTCCCCATGTTTTCTTTTTTTCCCCTGTCCCTCTTTTGCCCTCTGTCTGACAATAGTTCTGCTTAACCAGCCAAGACTATATATAACAATACTGCAGTAAGTCTGAGACTGAACGAAGCAGCTAACATCCATCCCCCCCATATAGCCCAATGCCAGGTCTCAGAGTGACTGATCAGACTGTGTGCTGCACCAGTGTTTGAGGATGTTTTGCTTAGTAGTAATGTTACAGAGGGAAATAAGCACTAGAGACAGAAGCTGCATTTTCTGTCTCTGCTGTTCTGTTCTCTGTCCTTCTCATGCATTTGTAGTGTTTGCTTTAAAGAGAATGGGTTTGGGCTGCAACAGTTTAAAAAGAGAGGTCCAGCTCACATCAACTAATTTCTTCTCTTTTTCTCCACAGAAGACTCTTATTATGATCTTAATACTACTTTCAAACAAGGGTTATTTTCCCTCTAAAACTATCTCCAGCTAAAGGGAATAAGGGATGGTAGGCATACTTAATACTTTATTTTAATTATTTTGTTTTGTTCTTTTTTGTATCTTTTATTAGAGGATTAAAAGGATTGTTGATGGTATGTTTGCCATTGTGCTAAGAAGGCTAAGTGGTCTCTATACTAAGCATGGAACCTTGTTAATACTATTGGACAATTTCACAATCATGTTGACACTGCTGACTCTTTGAATTTGTATATTTCATATAAACAAATAAAACAGTATGGAAATTTGGTAACTGGCCTAATACATAGGACACAAAGGACAGGGTATACAGTACAAATCTCCTTTATAGAAAGAGGAAGTGGGTCTGGCCCACGAAAGCTCATCAGCTAATAAACCATCTTGTTAGTCTTTAAAGTGCTACATTGTCCTGCATTTTGCTTCAGCTACCCCAGACTAACACGGCTACATCTCTATCACTATTCTGACATCTGCAGTGTTCAAGATGTTCATAAATGATCTGGGAAAGGAGAACAGTGAGATGGCAAAGGCTTGTGGACAACACCAAATCAATTAATATAGCTAAGTACCAGCTAATTGCAGAGTTCAAGGGAACTCATGGGACAACAAACGGTAGATAAAATTCAAAGTTAATAAGTACACAGTAATGCACATGGGGGGAATAATTCCACCTATACATGCAAGATGATGGGGTCTACATTAACTATTACTACTCAAGAAAGTGATCTTCAAATCATTGTATCTAGTTCTCTGAAAATATCAGCTCAGTATGCATCAGCAGTCAGAAAAAGTAATGGAATACTAGGAACCATTAGAAAATATTGTATGCCACTGTACAAATGTATGGTACTCCTCCCACACATTGAATACTGTATGCGATTCTGGTATCCTGGCTTAAAAAGGGTTAGAATTGGAAAAGATACAGAAAAGGGCAAAAAAATGGCAAGGAGGTATGAAATGGCTGCTTAGTGAGAAGAGATTTAAAAGACCAAGACTGCTCATTTTAGAACAGAAAGGATTAATGGGGATCTGATATCAGTCTATAGAAGCACGAATGGTGTTTAGAAAGTAACTAAGGAAGTATTATTTACCCCTTCACATAACTGATAAACTATGGGTCACACAATGAAATTAGTAGGCAGTAGATTTAAAAGACACAAAAGGAAAAATTTCTTCACAAAATGTACAGTCAGCTAGAGTTGAAGTGTGGGACACATGAGGGGACACGTGCCCCCAAATGCCATGTGTGGGAGGGGTAAAGGGCCAGCAGCTGGTGGGGCCAGAGCCTCTAAGCATCCCAGATGACTTACGGGCCCTAGTGCCTTCAGCAGGGGTCATTCCCCCTACTCATCGGTGGCAGGAAGCGGAGCAACACAGCTGGGAGCCAAGGGAGCAGAGCGGGCTGGGGATCCATTTCTCCATTTCTTGCTACCGCTGCCACTGGCGAGTGATTGGGGAGTTCAGCTCCTGCTGGGGGTGCCATACCCCCAGCTAGTTTTCTAGACTGCATCACTCAGGGGAGAGGGTTTGGGGAAAGAGGTAGAGAAGGGCGGGGGGGAGGTGGTTTGGGGAGGATTCACATGGTTAGAATTTCTGCTCCCCCACCCCACCTTGGAGTCCCTCCTCAGCAGACACCCTATTCAGTCAGGAACTTGTTCCGAGGGGCTAGATATTGTGAAGGGTTTCTAAGGGTATGTCTACACTACAGCACTAGTTCGAACTAACTTAATTTGAATTAGTTAATTCGAACTAAGCTAATTCGAATTAGTGCATCTAGACCTAAAAAGTAATTCGAATTAGCATTTTGCTAATTCAAAATAGCATGTCCACATTGAGTGGACCCTGAACCGAAGTTAAGGCTGGCCGGAACCAGTGCCGGCAGGGCATCAGGTTAGGACTTAGATTGTGGAGCTGCTGTCTCAGGCTAGCCAAGGGCTGTGCTTAAAGGGACCCAACCCCCACAGACAATTCTCAGGGTTCCCCGCTTGCTTGTCTAACTCGATGAGGGACAGCAAAGCAGTCCTGACTTGGAGTGCCCACACTTGGCACATCAAAGCACTCGGCCATCAGCCCAGCTGCACTTGCCTCAGGCTGCCATCCGGGGGGGGGGGGTGTCAATCAGGGGGCTGTCAGGATTCAGGAGGCTCTGCAGGAGAGCTTCCACCCCGAGGAGCCCGCAGAGTCACCCCATCCTCCCCATCGGGGGCTCGTGCCCCATTCCTCCCTCACCTCCTTCCACTTACCCCTCCCTAACCCCCCTTCCTGATGTAAAAAATAAAGGACACGTGTGTTCAAAAATAGAAATTGGAAAGGGTTCAGAAAAGGGCAACTAAAATGATTAGGGGTTTGGAACAGGTCCCATATGAAGAGAGGCTAAAGAGACTGGGACTTTTCAGCTTAGAAAAGAGGAGACTGAGGGAGGATATGATAGAGGTCTATAAAATCATGAGTGGTGTGGAGAGAGTGAGTAAAAAAAAGTTCTTCATTAGTTCCCATAATATAAGGACTAGAGGACACCAAATGAACTTAATGGGTAGCTTAAAACTAATAAGCGAAAGTTCTTCTTCACACAGCGCATAGTTAGCCTATGGAACTCCATGCCACAGGAGGCTGTGAAGGCTAGAACTATAACAGGGTATGTCTACACTAGCCACCCTAGTTCGAACTAGGGTGGTTAATGTAGGCAACTGGAGTTGCAAATGAAGCCCGGGATTTGAATTTCCCGGGCTTCATTTGCATATTGCCGGGCGCCGCCATTTTTAAATGTCCGCTAGTTCGGACTCTGTGCCTGCGGCTACACATGGCACGAACTTGGTAGTTTGGATTAGGCTTCCTATTCCGAACTGCCGTTACTCCTTGTGGAACGAGGTGTACTGGTAGTTTGGATTAGGAAGCCTAATCTGAACTACCTAGTTCGTGCCGCGTGTAGCCATGGGCACGGATCCCGAACTAGCGGACATTTAAAAATGGTGCGCCCGGCAACATGCAAATGAAGCCCGGGAAATTCAAATCCCGGGCTTCATTTGCAACTCCGGTTGCCTACATTAACCACCCTAGTTCGAACTAGGGTGGTATTGTAGACATACCCACAGAGTTTAAAAAGAAGTTAGATAAATTCATGGAGGTTGGGTCCATGGAGTACTATAAGCCAGGGGGTAGGAATAGTGTCCCTGGCCTCTGTTTGTGGAAGGCTGGTGATGGATGGCACAAGACAAATCACTTGGTCATTGTCTTCGGTCCATCCCCTCCGGGGTACCTGGCGGTGGCTGCTGTTAGCAGACAGGCTACTGGGTTAGATGGACCTTTGGTGTGACCCAGTATGGCCATTCTTATGTTCTTATGTTCTAAACTCAAGGCTCAGGATCGGGGATCTCACTGGACCAACTTGATTTTCATGCAAACCTGCTCCTGGGTTCACATGTGGCCTTTGGTGGCCAGGCTGGCAGCTATCCTGTGCCTTGTGTGGAGATTGTGGATGTTGGAGGCCTCCCCCCAAACCTCAATGAGGTCCACAATAGACCTGGCAGGCACCCGCTTCTTGCGGCCCTGGGCAGGCTCCTGGGAGCCGCCGACCTGGTCCTGGGAAGAGGCGGAGGGCTAGGTGACAGCGGGTGGCTGGCTCATGCCGTGCCAGGTGCAGGGTCTGCTGGCTGGCTGCTGGCAGGCTTGCAACTGGCACAAGCACTGTAGCCAGACTGTGCCCCTTTAAGGGCTCCGGGACTGGGAGGGGGGCAGAAGATTTTCCCTGGTGGTGCCCAGAGTGGTCACCAGGGAAAGCTGGGAAGGGCTAGCCTCCAACTAGTTCGAATTAAGTGGCTACACAACCCTTAATTCGAACTACTTAATTCGAACTAGACGTTAGTCCTCATAGAATGAGTTTACCTAGTTCGAATTAAGCGCTCCGGTAGTTTGATTTAAATTCGAACTAGAGATTTGTATGTGTAGCCCCTATTAAAGTTAATTTGAACTAACAGCCGTTAGTTCAAATTAACTTTGTAGTGTAGACATACCCTAAAAGAATTAGATAAATTCATGGGTGATAGTCCTGTCAGCCAAGATGGTTAAGGATGCAACCCCATTGTCTTGGTGTCCCTAAACCTCCAAATACCAGAAGCTGGGACTGGACACCTGGGCTAGATCACTCAATGTTCCTGTTCAATTCATAGTGTCTTAAGCACCTAGCATTGTCCACCATCAAAAGAAAGGCTACTGGGATAGATGGACTGTTTGCATGACCAGTGTTGTCATTTTTAATACAACATTTGTCTCTGTGGCACATGTAGTTATCATCTGTTTTGTTACCAGAACCTTGCTGGGTAGTTTCTTATGGGGGTAGGGAAGGAGAAAACTGAGGCAATATAAAGAGTGTCACAGTGCCACAAGCAGACTCTTGGCATCTGTGTATTGCTAACATGGCAATAGAAGCTTGGGTGAGTATTTTCAGATTAGTAGTTTGATTAGGCTCAGCCATTACACAGGATGGGAACTTTTGTGTTAGTAAAGGCTTTCCTTTGTTTTGAAAGTGACTTCCTCTTATGTGATCTCTCTAATCTCTGATGTCCAAACATCCCAAAGGTTTGCTAGTTGTATGAGATATATAATTCATCTTGCATGTGAGAACCCACAAGCAGTAACAAGGTCAAATCATTAACATAAAAATGTGTCTTTTTGGGGGGAAAGTTTGTTTGGCAACTTAAATTATTATTAATTTTTTGTTCAGTGCCGTCTGTATGCTCAGTGCTGGAGAGAACCAGGGAAATACTAGATATGTGATGCTTCTCTTGCCGGATTTGCTGTTTCAGCAAATGTCTACATGATGTGTTATGTGGAGTGTTATTGCCTGTATTATCTAGGCACACTGCATACAGGGTATAATTTCACTACAAAATATTGGCCTTACAATTTATCATGGGAAACCTTGATGTTTCAAAGGTTTACAAATCTTTCTGTTTGAATCTCTCATATCTCTGTGGCTCACTGGCCTGGAATGAAGTTGAGGCTTCATTTTCAACATAGCAAACAAAGGCAATGAGAAAAGAGAGAGCTGGCAATAAATGATCCTTTGGGTCTCACTCCTCTAAATGCTCATAGGTTCTTCTAGTTCATTAACAACCTGCGTGAGTGGATCATGCTACCCTGTATTCTGATGTTTTTCTGTTTAGTGTCACCGAGAGATTGCTCTGCAAATGAACAGCCCCTGAAGAATAGCAAAAAATTAGTTCTGACTCTCAACTTGAGGAAAACATATATAAGACACAGACTTCCTTTATGACTAAATGAATTGTTCAAAGACCTACTGTGGGGCTGTGATTTTCAAGATGTCTCTGCAGTACATAATGAGAAGCAGTGGCCATGACGGTGGGATGTAAACTTTTATTTGCATTCCACAATCCAGGGTAAAATGTGTGATTCTAAATTAAGTCCAGAAAAGTAACGCTTTGTAGAGTAGAAGAAAGAGAAATGATATCATGTTTTTTTAAAAGAGTCCATATTGCAGGACATCAATAATTCACATTGTGTCAAGTAACAAAAACATAAGGAGCTATGCTCTCCCTAAACAACAGTTGGTACTGCAAAGATCTATAACAACAAAAAGCCTACTGCATGAAAGGCAACTTTAAAACATAAAACCTAAATAACTGTTTCCTTCAGATAGAACACATATGGATAAATGGGAGTTTTGTTGTGTGAATCCAGGAGATTTAATTGTCTCTATGCCATAGAGACAATGGGCCAGATTCTCCAGACTATTGGACTAGCTAGCACCTGTTTCCTTATGGAAAGCCAATCAGTCTGGCCAGTGGCACATTCCCTTTATGTAAGGGAAAGTCTAGATAGCATAGAGCGCCTGTAAAAGATCATATGCCACACTGTATCATTCCCAGAGAAGAGCATATCTGGGGAAACTGAGACGTAGCAAGGAGACTCTCCTGCTGCTGCAGGGACTCCCAGAGGGACACCAGCAGACTTGAGAAGCCTTAAGACAGTTGAAATGGAGACATTGTTTGAGAATAACCCAGTTCTGTGGTGACTGAAGACCAAGGGGTTGTGGATACTGCTTAAGGTCACATTTGCTCCTCACATGCCTATTCTTAAACCAAGCTCCTCTCCTATGGGCCGGGAGACCGGGCTCAGTGATGCTGTTACCAAAAAAACATTAAATGTAGGGAGAAGGAAACTCATTTTGCCTAAGTCCAAATCTGGTCAAAAGTTCAGCTTGGTGCATCTGTTTGCTTGGGAGGTACTTTGAAGAAAACAAGTGATGGAATAGGACAAAGAAACCTCATTTGATGTTTTTAATTGCATTTCAGGAGGCGAAAAGTATTTTAAAAAAGCATTTTTTTCTAGCCGAGTGATCTTAGAGCCCTCGAAAAGAACTGTGACTTTGAGTAAATGGGACTCTATGCAGGCCCAGCAGTCTATCAGCATGAATCCCTTTGCAGAAATAGGCCAGGGCCTGAATTAAACAAAGAAATAGAAGCTTCAGGGGGTAGCCGAGTAGGTTATGTTTGAGATTCTTTCCAGTGACTTGAACTTCTTCTGCAGGAATTTAGAACACACAACCCAACACACTAAGCAAAATTATGCAAGGCCTGGGCCTTTACATCCTTTTTGTTTGTTATGGGAACAACTTAAAATAACTTTCCATGAAATAATATTTTTTCCTACCTTCATGTTGGGCAGGGTTTTACACAGATCCCTGATCTTCTTTTCCTTTCTGAGTACAGATAGCATAAGCTGAGTTACAGTACTCCAATATGAAAAATCTTAAAACAACAAATGGTTCTGCAGCACACTAGAGACTAACACAAAATGTAGATAGTATGATGAGCTTTCACAGGCACAACCCACTTCTTCAGATGAATGGAGCAAGGAGTCCAGAGGTACAAATAAATAGCAAAAAAAGAGGTGAAATGGGGGGAGAAAGAGATGAAAAACAAATCTTGTCAAATAGAATGTCTGTGCTAAATGAGGCTAATAAAATGGGCTGTAAGTACCCAATATTTAGCTTTTGATGTCTGTAGGGTGTTGAATATAGTGGCCCATCCAGTTCATGTCTTTGTTGAAACCTTGATTAAATACGTCATATTTGCAAATGAAGGCAAATTCCTCAGTTTCTCGCTCCAGCTGTTTTTTTAAATTGCTTTGTAAAAGTACAGTCACGTTTAGATCTATGATGAGTGCTGGACGAGTTAAAATGTTACCCAACAGACTTTTGTGTGTAACCATTTCGAATATTGGATTTGTGTTTGTTACTCCTTTGTCATAGAGTATTCCAATATGTTACAACTCGCATCGACTATGGTGTATTCCCCTTGGTTTCCAATGAGGTGTCACCTATGTAACTGTTTTGTTACAGGTCCAGCCAGGACAAAGTATTAATCTGTACTGAATTCAGTGACAACTCTAAATTAAATTTTGGAATACATTATAGCATATTTTCTATGCTGAATCTACTGTGTACCCAGAGAATGAGGGAAGTCTGCCACTGTATTAGTCATTTTTTTTATTTCTCCCCCACCTCTAATTTTGCAATTCAATGTTTTATATGAGAAATTTTAAATTTTAAATATTTTGAAAAATGAAGGGAAATATAACCTGCTCAGTCATAGTTTTATCTGGAATAATATGAAAACACAATTCTAAAAAATGTAATTACCAGCTTTATTAATCACTAACATAATTTTGTGGATTTCTAGAATCTTTTACTTTTAGAGAAATATCTTCCATATTTAAATAAGTGCTTTTAAAAATTTGGTTTAGCTGTATATACAGTACATGGCCAACACCCCTGAACAGTTAATGCTACCTTTTATCCTTTTTCATTTTCTTTTATGAGCTGAGGGATTGTTCATTCATATTTCTCTAATCCTCATAATACCTGGGCCATTATTACAAATCCTGGCTTTTCAGATAGCATCTAATTTCTTATGAATCTCATGAGGACTAAAGGAATCTTGTTAAATGAAAATGGAGGTATCTGATTTTGCCTGAAATTTAATTTGCAATTCAATGGTTTAAGGACTTAGATATATAGAGACTATTAGAAAGATACAGTATGTGCATACATAGGTATAGGTATATTTTCTGTAACTATGTACAGTACATTTATACCTATAATAAGATATGACAAGCAGAAGAATATTACTTAAATCTTTCTTTCTGCCTCTAGCAAAAGTACTCATGATGCAACAAATCATATTACAGGACAGCAACTAAAGCAACAATCTTTTTGTTTTTATTTTAAAAAATCCAACTTTATTGTGCTTTGTGGTTTGTTTGGTTTTTGTTTGGTCCAGTACTATTGATTAGGTAAGATGAATTTCACAATACTATGTTAAGCATTTATTCACTCGGGGTGAATTTATTCACTACACTAAACCCTTAGCTCGAAATAGCCTATACAATTTCAGCCTTATTGAGTTAATTTCAAAATAACGTATTTTGAAATTTGGCACTGCCTACACAAGACCAGATTCTGAAACAGAGTGCTATTCCGAAATGTCCCTTAAATAGAACATGGTTGAAATAATGGGTGCGTATCCTGAAATAGTGCTGCAGTCTAGATGTACCTTCAGTGAATAGATTCTTCTGTAATTCCTCTATTATAAAGAGGAACAATAGTAGTTCTATTGTACCAGGACCCTCTATGGCCAGAAGGTCAGACACAGTTCCTGATTCAGTTAAACTCCCATACCACAGTGTCTTGTTTGTGTGTTGTGCCAGCTGTTACCACAGAAGAGAAGAAAGCTGGTGCCTCTCAATGGTTATACAAGTTGGACCTCCTTGGTACGGCATCCTTGGGATCTGACTGGTCTTGTACGAAAGGATTTGCCAGACCACGGGAAATCCCCCTGTCATTGGCCTCCCAGCTCCTCCCTGCTGCCAACTTCTTCCAGCCTGTTCCTGGCTACCGCCAGCCCTGCCTCTTCCCTCCTGCCTCACCCCGGCCTTAGGGCTCCAACTAAGACACTGGTCCCCCTGCCATATTCCCAGCCTTACCGCCAGTGCTCCCTATCCCTGGGCTTTGTGGTCAATTAATCTCTGTGGTCCTGCTGGGTCATGGATGTTGATGGACAAGAGAGTCCCAGTATAGGGGGGTACAACCTGTAGTATTTCATGAGCCTATAGACTGACTTTTCAGGAAGACACCACCAGGGAGTAGAGGATGGGCCTTAAGGACTCCTGAGTTTAATTCTCTATTCTGACACAGCTTCCTGTGTGATTTTTGGGCAATTGTTGTACTCTCTTTAATGCCTCAGGTTTCCATGTATAAACTGGGGATAACGGCAGTTCCCTAGCACTCCAAAGTGTTAAATAATGAGGTTCTTAGCATAGTATCTAAGTGTCCTGCATAGACAATATTTCTTTTGGTTCAGCTGACAGGTCTGTGTGACTCCATTATGCAAAAAGGCTAGCCTTAAATCGTTACAAAGGCTGTTTCAGGAAAAAGTTTTACTCTCTCTGAGAACTAAAAAATATCTTATCTTACATCTGGCATTAGATAAGACAGAGCTTTCTGTGGACAAAAAGGGAATTGTTCTGAGAATTGACTGTGAAGTGGCAAGTGAAATTCTCACAACAAATTCCTTGACTGTTCTTTTGCTTTCTTTTTACTCTACTCATCAGTTCTTTCATTTGTTGTTTGGAAGAGGTGTTTCAGGTGTATGTTCTATTCCCCTGATAGTCCTGTGTCCCTGTCTGACTAGATGATTTTGAATATTGATGAGGCTCAATGGGGCTAACTTTCCATGGATCACAGACAAAATGTGATTCTTACAATAGCCATCTCTTCCAGTGCCTTATTTACAAAGAAACCCACAGGCTTTGGTAGAAAATGGAACACTTGATTTTTATTTTTAAATTAAAAAAGAGTGATCGCACAGAAATTAAAGCTGAAGCTGAATGAAAAGCGAGAGTCTGAAACAAACAAGACAGACAAAAATATTAAACAAGAATTACCTTTTTCTCAAGATATCCCACTAAAAAAAAGAACACTGATTTCTGCTGGTTGAAAGTACAATTTGCTTATAGTTCTTAGGGTCACATTTTTAAAAAGGTGACTACTCAGTTTTCAATTTTTCAGGTAAATTTTGTATTTGAAGGTAATTAGAGGAATACGCTGAGAAGAAATTCTATCATGTCAATGTGTAGCTACCTACATTAGTCACAATTGATTGCCAGTCAAAATTGTTCTCACTTATTTTTAAAATTAAAGCTAATAATGACTTTGGCAACAGACTGAAGCTTAATCATTTTTTTGGTAATTTATTAATATTTTTTATATTCTAATTTATTAATATATTTAATATTCTAATACATGACAGCCATTTCATGCTTTTTTTTACTCACATCTGGAGACCCAATAGTTTCATTTATCAGAAATCCCAATTATAGTTGTAATTCCAGATGTAGAGTTTCATGTAATATGGTTAAGTTTGAAAGATTTTGATCTTTATTTTTAAAGTGTTAATGGATATTAATGTTTTAAAGCACCATTTTTAGTTTAAATGACAGTGGAATAGTTGGACCTCCTTTTTTTCCCCTATCAGTTTAAACATATTGTCAAAATTGCCTTCCAAAATGTACAAAGTAAATGTCATTAAATCACACTAACACTAACACTCAAAGGCTGTGTCTACATTGGCATCCCTTTCTGGAAAAGGGATGCTAATGAGACACTTCGGAATTGCAAATCCACGGGAGATTTAAATATCCCCCGCGGCATTTGCATTTACATGGCTGACGCTTTTTTCTGGCTCGGGGTTTTTGCCAGAGGAATAAGGGCAAAAGTAGGAATAAGGGATCCTCTGGAAAAGAGCTTATTTTCCGGAGAATCGCGTTTACACTGGTGCTTTTCTCCGGCAAAAACCCTGAGCCGGAAAAAAGCGGCAGCCATGTAAATGCAAATGCCGCGGGAGATATTTAAATCTCCCGCGGATTTGCAATTCCGAAGTGTCTCATTAGCATCCCTTTTCCGGAAAGGGATGCCAGTGTAGACACAGCCAAGCAGTATTAACATTTTTTTCATTGTCTCAGGGGGGTAGCCTTGTTAGTCAGTAACTTTAAAAACAATGGGTAGTCCTGTGGCACATATACACTGCAGCATTATTTTGAAATAACAAGGTGAGCATCTATCCAGCAAGCCCATTACTTCTAAATTATTTCAAAATAACAGGCTTCTTATTCTGGAATAATAAACCCTTATTTCACAAGGAATAATGACTAATTCTCAGCTGTGGTTATTTTGAAATAATTGACCTCCAGAGCTTCTCACAGCTGCCCTGGTGACAACTCTGTTCATACCCATCAGAACTCTATAGTTTCCCTTCCCTTTCAGCCTTTAAAGGTGCAACCACCCGGGAAAGGCCTTCACTGTCCTTGTCATCGACTGAAGCCTGGACATGCCTATTGTCAGGCTCCACAAGGGCGGACCTGTGGATGGGGAGGAGGCCAGCCCTGACACCATGTCTGCCAGCCAGGAGTTTACCCTATCTCTGGAGCCTACTCCGCCTCATCACCCCCGAATGTTGCTCAGGGCTCATACAAAGCCTGGGAAGGCCCATCAGATGAGTTGCATAACTTTCCCTAGACACACGTGAGGAGAGGCGGTCGGTGGGGAGGGGCTGTGCACTCCTCGCTCAGCCTTCTCAGCTTGGGGACTGCACAGCAGCCAATCCAGGGCAGAAAGCCACATGAGGCTGCCACAAAGGAACCTTGTGCTCCTGTTCACAGTGTTTCTGGCGAGGCCTGCCTTACTTCCAACTCAGTGGTGAGAGACCTTCCCACCACAAGCCATCACTAAGGTGGCTGGGATCATGGACACACACAGAAATGCTGCACATGGCACATGGTCATGCCCTCACTCCCAGGGCAGCATCCACTCCCATGCAAGTGAGGCAAGGTGGAGGACACCGAGACCCTGCATGGGAACCTGCTGGTGGGGAGGAAGAGAAGGGAACCCCAGGAACACTCTCTCTGGCAAGTGACATCTGCCACTCACACACACCTCCCCCAACACCTAGAAAAAAATTATTAAAGTTCTAGAAAACATGAGCTATAAGGCATGGCTGAAGGAATTGGGCTTTTTTACTTTGGAAAAGGGGACTGAGAGGGGACATGATAGCAGTTTTCAGGTCACTAAAAGAGTGTTACAGGGAGGAGGAGGAAAAATTGTTCTCCTTGTCCTTTGATGATAGGACAAGAAGCAATGGGCTTAAACTGCTGCAAGGGAGGTTTAGGTTGGACATTAGGAAAAACTTAGTTTCAGGGTGGTTAAACACTGAAATAAATTGCCTAGGGAGGTTGTGGAATCTCCATCACTGGAGATATTTAAAAGCAGGTTGGACAGACATCTGTCAGGATTGATATAGACCATGCTTGGTCTTGCCGTGAGGGCAGGGTACTGGACTTGGTGATCTCTCGAGGTCCCTTCCAGTTCTAGTATTCTATTATTCTTGCCCATTACTATTTTCAACTTGCTTTTGAGTAAGAAAGGTAGGAGTGCAAAGCAGAAGGCTGTGTGTGTGGGGAGGGGGGAGGGATTATAGTATTAGTCTAATTGTATTATCTTTTAAGGAGTCCAGTGTTCACTTATCCTATCCCCTTGGGAGTGTTTAAATATGGCCGTTCAGAGTTGGTTTCCAGCTTCTGTAGACATGGTATATAATCAAGAATTCATTTAAAAAATCAGTCTACATACTAGAATTTCATTTACTTCACCAAGCAACTTTGATTTACCTTGCAGAGTGATGCATAGGATTGCACAAGTAAAAGAACATCCAGAAATGTCTAGCAGTCCTGTAGCATCTTAGAAATGAACTGTGTCTGTGTGTGTATATTATAATTATGAGCTTTCATTTTTCAGAAAGGATACTTGGTTCTGGTTTTTGAAATCCATGAATGTGGCAACATAGTTCCAAAATATCTTTATGAGGAATGAGCTTGGAGGTGTGTGTGGGGGGATGGGGAGTTGTATTGTGCATCACTTGCATGGCATCCAGTCCTCACTGTACAGAATGCTGGAAAGCCTGTAAGGAACTCCAAAGTAGAAATTTATAGACCTGATTCAATAGGTTGCTAGCTGTCACCGGTAGTAGGAGTGCAAACCAATTTTTCCATACTTCTGGGTAGCAGCATCCTTCCTAGAAGTGACTGTGTTTAGCTATCTAAATACCAATTTTCAGCACAGCAGATATAGGAAAATATGTGAGAGCCCCACACTATTCTCTTTATTGCTGGACCCATGGTTACATTCTGCACCCAGGAAGATCCACATGGAAATATTTATGTGGATATAACTTATGTATCAAAAGAATCCAAAAATAATGGATTAGCGATTAGTATTCTCAGACCTAGGGTACATCAGCTCTTTGCGATTTATCTGTGAAGATGACTTCATCATGATTGGAGGAGGGGAAAAAAGGTAGAGGTTGTTTGCTTGGCAACGTTTAGACCTATCAAAAATTAAAACATAGTTCTCGTATTTGTGATCTGAGATGCTACTGTATTTAATGTACAGGTGCCAGCTTTCTGATGTATCAAATGGTAGATGGTCACTTCCCCACCTCTTTCTGCCTATTTCCCCCTTCTCCCAGTGCCTCATATTCCTGTTCATCATCCTCCTTCAGGAGCCTCTTGCATGCTATACAACAGCTGATTGTGATGGGTTGGAAGCACTGATTGTTGGGACCCACCAGCAACTCTCTGGTAAGTGGCGGCACCCGGCTTTATGCAAATGAAGCCCGGGAAATTCAAATCCCAGGCTTCATTTGCAACTCTGTATGACTACATTAACCGAACTAGGGTGGTAGTGTAGACATACCCTGATATATTATGTATTTCACAGAGTTCTGCAAAAAAATATTGATTGCCCTAGAACTTCACCAAAGTTAGCATTCAGGGTTGCTTCATGCCTTTTCAGAATCTAGAGAGAAACTAACTTTAAGTGACAGTCTATGCTTTTATGCTCTCCACTTCGACAAGACTATGATAAATTTTGTTCAAAAGTATGCCCTGTGAGGCATCATTGGAAAGCTCCTAATGTGCTGAACATTATTGTTCGGGTAAAATGTGTATCAACTGTGTACACAAAGGTATGTTTCTGTTGTATAATATTTCTGTAACATATTCCAGAATTAGAAAAGAGGGTCCAAATAGTTTTTCAGCTAAAAAGACTTACTGGCAACCTCAGAGAAGTATCAGCAAAGTCCTATTGACTATCAGAGCCATTCTCCCATAGCATAAATACGTTAGTAAGAAATTTACATTGCAACATAAGAATGCTTCAAATGTCAAGTCCAGAAGAAACTGTCTGTTGCTTATACCCCGGCTAAGAGTAATCCTCAAAGAAGGGAAAGAGGCCTAAAAATAAAAGACTGACCTCAAGCTCACCCCACCTCAACCTATCAATCTGCTCATAACATCAACAACTCTCAAAGAACTGAACTAAGAGGACAGTGCTCTGGGAGGAAACAGCCTGTGAAATGTACAACATTGTAGGCTGAGATTAAACCTTTTATTGTTCAGGATACTTAGCTTGTTAAATTAGGCATTAACTTTCATGTTACATTTATTTTCTTTTGTAATCAATTCTGACTCTTATGGATCAACACCAGTAGTCACTTGAAAACCTTTCTATACAGGCAGTCCCCGACTTACGCGGATCCAACTTATGTCGGATCCGCACTTACGAACGGGGCTTTTCTCGCCCCAGAGCTCACGGGTGGTGAGTCACCACCCATGTCCTCCAGGGCGAGAAAAGCTTCTCCCGGTCTCCCTGGTCTTCTGGGTGGGTCCAGCGGCTTTGCTGGACCCCCCCAGCAGACCAGGGGGACAGGAGCAAAGCCACACAGGCGGCGGGGTCCCTCCGCCTGTGTGGCTTTGCTCGGGTCTCCCTGGGGTGCTGGGGGGAACTCCCCCCAGCACCCCAGGGAGACAGGAGCAAAGCCGCACGGGCAGCAGGCAGCAGGATCCCTCCGCCTGTGCGGCTTTGCTCGGGTCTCCCTGGTCTGCTGGGGGTGGAGGAGGCGCAGCTAGTGTGCCCCCCCCCCAGCAGACCAGGCTTTTGTTGTGGGACGCCTCGGGTAGAGCAGCTGGGGTGCTGCCGGGTTGGTCCTGTGGGAACCTACCGGGCAGCGCCCCAGCTGTTCTGTCCCAGGCTCCAGATTCAGCAGCTGTTGAAACTGATCAGGCTGATTCCAGGAAGCTGGGGGCAGAGCAACTCTGCCTCTGGCTTCCTGTAGTCAGCCCCTGGTCAGTTTTAGTGGCAGCAGCTGAATCTGGAGCCAGTTCCGACTTACATACAAATTCAATTTAAGAACAAACCTATAGTCTCTATCTTGTACGTAACCCGGGGACTGCCTGTAGTTAAAAACAAGCCTATCTGTTTTTGGAGTAAAGTATGTGTTTGTGCGAGGGGAGGAGGAAGACTCAATTTGGGATAAACAAAGCTGGTGCATACATGGCTTTCCTTTGAAATGCTGGATTGTCTTTGAGCTTGCATGATTCTGTAGCATTCGGGACAATACAAAATGTAAATTTCAGGAAACACAAGGTTAGGAATCAAAATATTTAAGGGTCACCCTCGACATAATTCTAGAGTGACTGGTCACAATGCTCATCTGGAGGTAAATTTAGCTGGGTGTGCATTTGCTTGCTGAAGGCTATATAAGCAGGTGAAGAGAGGCTCCTCTTGACAGTAAAATAGTGGAACATCCTCTAGTTGTTCAGCAGTCCACATGGTGCCTGAGGGCATGCCACTGCTTAATCTCCTGATACCTCATAAATACAAACTTTTTACAATGCAGCGTTTTACAATGCCAGTGGTTGGCAACCTGTAGCCTGCGGGCTACATGAGGCCTGCTAATGCTCCACCTGCAGCCTGTAGACTCTTTCCAGTCCCCCATCTTTCTCATGCACCAGGGTTCTGCTCCGTTCACAATGTTCCAGTTCTGGGAGGGGCAGAAGTGGGGAGACAGTTCGAATCAGGTGATTTGGAATTCTTCCTAAAGTGCTCAGAGAGAGCGGGGAGGAGCAGAAAGTGTGATGCTCCAGTGCCCCAATGCAGAAGAGGCATGTGAGGAAAGGGGGAAGATGAGGTCCGTGGGTTGCAGGTGGAATCCCAGTGGGCAGCAGGCCACTGCAGCCCACTGAGGTGAAGGAGGGCTACTCATGCAGCCTACCCATCACTCCTGGTTGTCCATCCCTCCTCTGAGCAATGCCCCAAATCACCAGTAATGTACATAATAACATTCTACCCTTCAATATATGTTACAGGCAAAATCAGGTTTAGATCAGGCATAACTACAGGGAGCTACCTACACCATCCAATACTCAAACTCTAAGCCTGTCTTGACCAACCATGTTGAGGAAGCGTCTCAAAAGTCCTGTGGATTCCTTCTGGCACACTTCCTTCACGTGCTGCTTATGAAGGTCTTAAGACCTCATATATATCACCACATTGCTAACAATCCCTATCACAAGACACTTTTTTGTACCTCAGCATAACAAACATGCTGACATAAAGTGTACCTCATCTTTCAAGGTATGCACAAGCAAACCTCTCCTCACAATGATATTTCTGCCAACATTCTCCAACTAATGCTTCCGGCATAAATTACAGTTACCCAAACACAGTGAATAACCATTGAATTCTAGCACTTATCTCCAGACATTTCAAAGTTCTGGAACACAATTCAAAAATAATAGTTGCACATACTTATTCCCTGTGTTTGCTTATTCTGGCTTCACCCTTACTAAACAGTGGCTGTTGCCCCCCCTGGGATTTTTAAGTGTTTCACATTCCAATCTTCATGTTCTTTTAGTATTGTTTAATGTAATTTTTTTATATTAAAAAAATCCTTCCCTTTAACTCTCTGACTCTCCTGATTATTGATCATCAAGACTAGAATCTACACAGTCCTCTAATCTTGAGCTAACAGAATAAATGGTCCCAGTAGAATGCTGTTCTGTTCTACATGGCCCTGCTAGTAGAGAATGGTGAAGGCTCATACTTTGCCAATGGCTTTCATAGCTATCTGCTAGACCACAGAGTGCTGTTGAGTATCTGAAATAATGGATACAATTTTAGGTTCTGCAAAAGCGACGAGGAGTCCTGTGGCACCTTATAGACTAACTGAAGTGTAGGAGCATAAGCTTTCGTGGGCAAAGACCCACTTCGTCAGATGCATGTAGTGGAAATTTCCAGAGGCAGGAATAAATATGCAGGCCAGGATCAGGCTGGAGATGACCAGGTGGATCCAATCAAGGAGGATGAGGCCCACTTCTAGCAGCTGATCTGGAGGTTCTGTAAGGAATTTCAATGTGATATTTGATAGGTCACATAATCCAATATTTTCACCCAAATGAGACAACTAGGATCTGATCTGTAGACATGTCAAGACATGAGCTGACAATAGGATGAGGTTTACCTGGGATGAGGTATACCTGGGTGGTCGACAAATACCTTTGATGTCGCCACCCGTGTGTCCAGACTATCACAGCTGTTTGTCGGCTCAGCGCGGCAACCATGTAAATTTAAATGAAGCAGCGATTATTTAAATCACCGCTTCATTTTACTATGTCTGGTAGCCTAATCTACATGCCTCTGGCAACAGAGGCATGTAGTCTAGACGTACCCCAAATTTCAGGAAACACAAGGTTAGGAATCAAAATGTTTAAGGGTCAGCCTTGACATAATTCTGGGAAAAGAATAATTGGGGAAAAGAGTGGAGAATGGGCAGGTCCTGAGGCAGGGGGTAAGAGGGGTTGGTCTCTAGGCTGCTGTGGTTATATAAAAAACTGGAAAATAAGGCCCCACATGCCTGAAATTGGCCATGGAAATATACTGTGTACATCATTTGTTCTGTATCTTGAATGAAGGGATATGTGGGGAAAACATTGTATATAATTAGACTTATGTCAAACACAAAAGGGCCAAATAAAAGTTCTATTAGTCTTCTGAATTCTAGAATTTCCTAATGTTTGAATGCAAACTTGAGTTCTCAAATTTAGTATTCTTTAAATAACATTTAACTATCACATGTGCACATCATCAACATATAAACATGCCTGTACAAAGGAAAGGCATTGTGGTTCAGTGGATTTCTGAGCTCTGTTCCAGCCACTACTGGATTTTTTTTAATCACTTTTATTTGCATGGGCTGTCTTTTACTGTATATATGTATGGTGCTTAGCACAATACAGTTCTGATTTAATTTGGGATTTCTAGTTGCTACTGTATTATGAAAAATAATATACTGGTAATTGTATATAGTAAAAGAGAGCATTGTTACATGATGATGCCAAGAATCCTGGCAATATATTTAACTCCCAGATTTTACAAGCAATGGACAAGTTCCATATTAATAGGTCTTTTCACTAGGTATGGGAGAGACCATAGCTACTGGGAGGACAAGCGATAACACAAATGTGTACAGTAGACCATTAGGGCAAGATTTGTAGACGATTGAACTTCACTGTGGGATTATCCTTCCTTCTGTGTGCCTTGTGATAGCAGTAGAAATCAGCTGCTATCAGAAACATCTGCCACTGATCATTTCATTCACAGTGTATTGCCCACAGAAACTGAAAGAAGAGAGCCAAGACCCAAACCTGCAAAATGCTGATTGCTAGTGCAAGCAGCATCCCAAAGAACTAAGACTCTCATCACAGGTTGGTGGTCTGCAGATGAATAAACTGTTACAGGGAGGTTTTAAAAATAGCTAGGAGCAACCCTAAGCCAGTAGCAAAACTCTTTCCTACTGCAGCTTCTAGACATCACTATTCAAATGTATAAAACTGAGAAAATGTTAGAGAGGTTTTAACAGATTATTTTTCTTTCTGGGATATATCTAAAGATTTGGGGAGCAAGCTATAAAAAAGTGCACAATAGTTTGATGTATTTTATTTACTAGAATTTTTCATTTTAAGTCAGTAAACTGATGTAACAAGAACATGAATTGCAGATATCCTAGATGCACCATTCAGAAAATACTAGCGTCATCAGTGTGCATTCCAGAACATTCCTTTCACAATTTTTTTTGTGCTGCATATTTTTAGGAAATTACAAAAAAACCCAAGTATTCTTCAAATTACGGTTCATACATAGCAAATAAAATGAGTATCTTGAAATGGCGGTGTACACATGTTTTTATTGTTACCATAATTACTGTTTTCATTCTGTCATTGGTACATAATGTAGTCACTGCAACTTGGAGAAATAAAACATCCTCCCCAGCCATACATCATATGTTTTTCCTCCTTAAGTTACTCTAGCAACACAGCTGTTATGTTTGAGAATGTTTGTTTTAAAATGAAAGTGCCATCTTTTCAAGCACTTGTAACTTTTTTTATATATATTTTTAAATTGCCCTTTGGACATGAAGTTATTCTCAACCACATAAGAAATTTTTATGGACAGTCTGAAAGTTATAGTAGACTATTTTTTTCAGATGGCTTGTTTGTGCTCTTATAAATCATAAATAACATAAAGCATTTACATGACTGTGTGGACATGTGAATTTGGCAGCCAGTGTAATAGTTTGTTGGTATATTGAAGATTTATCTGGAATTCAGATTCAGGATGGTAAAATCTGAATAAAATGGGGGGACGAGGAGGGAGAAGAAGCCTTCTAAATTTCAGGGTTTTTTTTTCCAAAAAGCATTTTTATCTTGATTCATGGCTAGCACTGGCTTTTATGAGAGTAACTTATATCTGAAAGTAAATTATATTTACACTCCTTTAAGGCCTTCTACACTGCTGGAATGATGTGAAATGGCTGGAATAAAACTACTGGGTCTGATTCTCACTAATACATTAAGCACAATGTATTCTGTTTTGATCACCTCATCTCAATAAATACATAGCAAAAATAAGATCATTCCAGAGAAGGGCTATGAAAATGAGAGACATGATTAGAAAGGGGCAGTGGATGGCTTCTATAATGATGAGATGGGAAGAAAACTGGGGCCATTTAGTTTGGAAAGAGGAAAAACAAAATAAGATATGGCATAAAGAAAACAAATTAGACACTTATGTGTACCTTAGCAAATCTCAGACTATGAATAGAAATGTGGTGAATAAGCAATAAAACTTTAGTGCAGCATGTATACATGTGTGGGGATTATGTTTTCCCTAGAAGCATCCTCTGTCTTAGCCAATATGGCATGCCATGTATTCTTTCCTTCCTTCCATATCATGGGAGCTGAGGCTTGACCTCTGGCACAATGGGTGAGGCCAGGGGCAGCCAGCCCTTAGGGTGGCCCAAATGGAAGCACCCCTCAGCACTGCCTAGAGTGCACCCCACAGTACTCTGGATGTGATTTAAAGGACCCCAAGTCAGTTGCCCCTTTTGTCCTCTCTCCCCCATTGGCAGGCCTGCTTCATTTGCCAAACTTACTTCAGATAGCTAATTAGATTATGTCCATATCTGCAATATTCACTCTATTTTTTTAAAAAATCATATACTAAGGAAATATTTATTAGTTATCTAAAGCAGTTGGCAAGAATGAGCACTACGACTGAGCTAGACCATTGGTTGATATTAATCCTCAGGGTTCCACTTATGCCATCTGAGGATCTGCCCTATATATATATTATGAAAACATGATTATCTATACAAAACATGATCTTCCATATGAAGCACTTGCCTCAACCGAAGGCAATAGGTAGGTCATATGGATAAATGATGATAAAGATGAAAACACACCAATGTTCTCTCTATGCACTTCAGGCTATAAATCTGTTCCTATTAGCCTTCAGATCATACTCTTAATATTACTCTCTAACCTGCCTTTCATATGACATATTAATCACTTGTTCCTTTAATTTTTTTTCACTTAAAGGAGTACTAGGGACTACATCCTCTACTCACTATGCTCACCAACCCCCCTTTCTCTGAGGTAGCTGTCTCTTTGGGGGGAGGGTGCAGGAGCAGACTGTGGGTAGGTGTCTGGTCAGGGGGGAGGGTGCAGGATCAGGCTAGGGGTGTGGGGTCTCAATAGAAGGGATGAGTGAGGGGACTGGGGGTGCAGGGGCTTGGTGAAGGGAAAGGGGAGGTGGTGTGGTTCATGGCTCCTGCCTCCCTGGAACACCGGGCAAGGAGGGTGCTGGAAGTGTAGGGTCTTGGCTTGGGGGGGCATGAATGAGTGGGCTGGGGATGCGGGGTCTCAGCCAAAGGAGTGTGTGAACGGAGGCTAGGCTTGTAGGGTCTTGGCTGAGGAGGTGTGTGAGGGGGCTGGGGGTACGGGGAGAGGGGAAGCAAAGTGGCTTCTGTCTCCCTGGAGCACTGGAGAGAGGTGAAGAAAAAGGTCATGCCACTTGGGGGAGAAGGGGCGGGAGGGGAGGCAGGTGGCAGGACACAGAATGACATCATGACATCACTCTGTCATCCACAGTATTTTTTATATATATATATAGAGAGAGAGAGAGATTGTAGTGTATAAAGTGGGTTTTACTCACAAAAGCTCATGATTCTATACATATTTTTATTAGTGTCTAAGGGTACATCTACACTAGCTCGTTAGTTTGAGCTAGGTAAGGTAATGAGGGCAAGCGGAGTTGCAAATGAAGCCCGGGATTTAAATATCCTGGGCTTCATTTGCATGTTCCCGGGCGCCGCCATTTGTAAATCCTCCTTAGTCCGAACTCCGTGCCCACAGCTACACACGACACGGAGTCGGTAGTTTGAATTAAATATCCTAATTCGAACTACCGTTACTTCTTGTGGAATGAGGAGCAACGGTAGTTCGAATTAGGATCTTTAATTCTAAGTACCTACTCTGTGCCGCGTGTAGCCGTGGGCACGGAGTTCAGACTAAGGGGGTTTTAAAAATGGCGGCACCCGGGAACATGCAAATGAAGCCCGGGATATTTAAATCCTGGGCTTCATTTGCAACTCTGTTTGCCCTCATTACCCTACCTAGCTCGAACTAACAAGCTAGTGTAGATGTACCCTAAGGTGCCACAGGATTGCTCATCCACCTTATTTGTTTTGGCTTTGGAAAAATACATGTGGTCACACAAGTCCATTGACATAGATCAAATGTAGCCTTGTTTTCTTTCTACTGATGTTTTTTCTCATGGTAAGTTTGGCATAATGCAAATAATTTCTCATTTTCTGCCACTCTTCTTCCACTGAATCCATAGTCTTATAACTTCCTTTTCTTGGCTGAGATTAAGAAAAAAGAGTGTAATTGGAAATGGAAAATATGTGCCCTTTCCATGGTAAAGGCTGTGGAAAAGTGTATCTTGCCAAAAAGGATCTTTAGCTTTGAATCTGAGGAAGAACTGCAACTTGTCTCAGCCAATCCTTTCCTCCCAGACATGGCTCATATGTGCCAAATCTTATACGAGCTAGTGATCCAGAGAATTGGAGGGGCACATCTTGACAGTTTGCAATCAGCACAAGATCTTCCTATGTTCTGAAAAGAAGGCTGTCTCCCATGACATATCAGTAGCAGCCCTTGGCTGCTTGTGATAGTTTGTCTTAAAAGCTATTTTATAAGTGAATGCTATTCAGAGGGGCACTCATTAGTGAATATCAGTTATGCCACCTTTTATGGTCCAGTGGCTTCATTTAATCCTGAATGATGTATATCATGCACTACAGTATAGCCCAAAAGATGAAAGCTGTTGCACCATAGGATGCTGTCTCCATGTCTTTCCAGCCTTCCCCCCCAGAGATTTCAGGGGAAGAGACAGGTTTAAGTAAATATGCTCTGCACAGAGGTCAGAAGGAACAAAGAAGCCTAAGCATTTTCTCCATTACAACCATTATGGTACAGACTCATAGCAAGTAATTTAAAATCCTCCTGATTGGATTCAACATTCAGCCATAGCTAATCAGATCTAAATTATATATCTTAGTGAGAATTGGCCTTCTTGAGCAGCTGCTTTTAGATGGTTGAACTGACATTCTGAAATAATTGTCTTCGGGATCTTGCATTTAGAAGAATTTAACAGGTTTTATGTTTAATTCCATTAAATCTATGAGGGTTTCTTTTAGTAACTTTAGCATACATTCTTTAAAACATCCAGACCTACTGTTTTTGGCATAGTTAGTGAGTGGCTGTAATCTTCATGCAGTCTCTAAAGTTTACTTCAAATTTGGCCTAAAATATTTGGTCCTTCCTTACAATTAGGTACTTTAAAATGATTGTAACAGTGAATTTTTTAATGTACAAACTAAGATAAGGTGATCATTAAAGAAAGAGACATTTTAAAATGTTGATGGTGCAAAATGTCTTATGTTACCATGTCTTAATTTAATTTTTAAACTAAATTTACAGTATTTATCTAATGTCCAAATCCATGTATTGTGCTCAGAAGTTTGCACAAGCAGGATTTTTCTGTACTGTAGTGCCTTTCTCAGTCAGAGATTCA
The DNA here is from genome assembly GCF_052426305.1 of Pelodiscus sinensis. Lineage (NCBI taxonomy): Eukaryota > Metazoa > Chordata > Testudines > Trionychidae > Pelodiscus > Pelodiscus sinensis. Next base: position 96,026,804 of record NC_143053.1, read on the forward strand.
AGATTCAAGGAAAGAGTTGCATATAGAATTTTATCATTTGCACACATTTAGAAATGGGTAGATACTGGTTTTTAATACTTATTCCAAAGACACTTTTTCATTTAAATAGTGGCATAAGTACCATTTTAGAGAGTGTAAAAATAGAAGCCTTTCACCAACAATGTTGTCTGTCAATCCTGTTTACCCCCATTTCTATAGTACCTGAGCACTTCACAATTTTAATGTATTATCATCACAATACCCTGGTGAGGTCAGAAAGGACTGGTCCATACTAGACCAGGAAGGTTGGCTTAAGGTATGTAACTCCAGCTAAGAAAAATATTTAGTCGGAGTTGGCTTACTACACTGCAGGAGGCTAACGGGAACAAATGCTCCCATTGGTTTCCTTTATTCCTAGCAAAAGGAGGAGTACCAGATGCCATGGGAACTGCCCTTAGCATTCGATTTACATGTCCACACTAGACCTACTAAATCAAACACCAAAAGACTGACAATCTAGAGTGTCAATCTTCCAGTAAATATAGACATGCCCAAAGTGCTGTTATACCCATGGGTATAAGTATCTAGCCCAAAGTCATAAAAGATGTGCGTTGTCATGAAAGCATTTGAACCTAAATTTCTCAAAGCATAGACCGGTGCCATAAATACAGATGAGCTACCTGGTTTGGCCTAATTTCCAGCCTAATCAAACACTGCATCTGAAATTAGAAAGCAAACATGGTCTGTTGATGCCAGCATGTGCATTAAGAGCTGCATTTCCACTTTGAGCAACTCCTCCAAACTTCGGGATTTACTATTATCAGACCTCCAGACTCTTTTCTAGTTCAATGTAATCTGGCTCATCCTTTCTGTTCAGGGCTGTGGGAAGGTTAATGACCCTTACACAAATATTCCAATATTGGTAACAGTGCCGGTGAGTGAAGAAAGTAGAGGAGGCTGGAGGAGTGAAGTTCCATGAGTGGCATAAGTACTCTAGTTAAAACACTCTTTATCTTTTTTGATAACTGAAATGCATGGTTATGATTCTGTTTTTATGTTCATAATTGATATATCTCTTGTGCAATTTGGCTCAATGACTTCTCACTGTGCTTCATTTGCAATCTCACAGCCTCTAGAGATTGTAAGAATCAGATGTTCATGCTGCTGTCTCATACTGCTGCCTGTAATTATTTTTATTGTTAAAAACCTGTCAGATTTATGACCATCATTCTGAATTAAAAAATTGAAATATGTAAACTAAATCCTTAAAATGATTTGCATTATTATAACACAGGATCAGATCCCTAGTTGGTGTAAAACTTCATCTGAGTCCATCTCCATTGACATCAGAGGAGGAATTCCAATTTAAATCCAGTGTATAGATAGTCTAATAGCATTATTTTCTCAAGTTTATATATTTTTATGTTTGTGGCACACTCTTGAGTTTCTGTGTAGCTAGTATGAACTGCACACACATAATAAATGAATATGGGCAAAGTCTTTGTTTTCTATGATAGAAATTTGTTTTTATTTTAAAAACTCAGGCCAAAAGCCCTTTTTGCATATTATAATAGTTTAACAACCAGCATGTGTGCCTTCAGTGCCTAATCTTTGGGGAATACAAGTTGTTTACAGCTCCAGTGAGCATGGTGGTTCTTCAACTCAAGGGCAACATCTACACTATAGGGTTTTTGCGCAAAAATCTACACTACACCTCAAGCACGTTTTCACGCAAGAACATTTACAGTAGAACGGCAGAACAGAGGGCTTTTTGTAGTATAGGTATACCTCTTTCTACGAGGAATAATTCATTTTTTAGCAAGAGTTCTTGCGCAAAAAGGTGTGCGTGGACTCACAACAGAGGTTTCTTGTGCAAAAAGAGCCTATCGAAAAAAGCACAAGTGGCTGTGATGGCCAATCTGTTAATGGCAATCAGATCTTTCTTGTGCAAGAGGGTCCATGCAGCGTGGACGCTCTCTTGTGCAAAAGCACATGGCTTTTGCAATGTACTTTTATAGTGTGGATGAGCTCTTGTGCAAGACGTTTTTGAGAAAGATTTCTTCTGCAAAAAGCTGCTTGTGCAAAAAGTCTGCAGCGTAGACATAGCCAAGCTGTAAAAGCTCATACTACAGCAGAGTCCCTATCATCAGACCTAAATGGGACTGACACATGGTCGGATTACCGAATATGTTGGATGATACAGGCTCTACTGTAGAGAGCAACGGAACAGCTGATGCTGCTCCTGCCACGGACAAAGTCCCCGGAGAGCAGCATCAGCTGTTCTGTTGCTCTCTAGGAGCAGCTGCTGCTGCTCCTACCAGGACGCTTCCAGGCAGGAGCAGCATCAGTTGTTCTGTTGCTCTCTAGGGCTATGTCTAGACTGCAAGCCTCTTTCGAAAGAGGCTCTTTCAAAAGATACTTTCGAAAGAGCCTCTTTCGAAAGAACGCGTCTAGACTGCACGTGGAATATCAAAAAAGCAAGCCGCTTTTTCGAAAGAAAGCACCCAGTGAGTCTGGATGCTCTCTTTCTAAAAAGCCTGTTTGCTGTCAAGAATGCCTTCTTTCAAATGAGCACTTTCGAAAGAAGGTGTTCTTCCTCGTGGAATTAGGTTTACCACCGTCGAAAGAAAAGCCGCATTCTTTTGATTTAATTTTGAAAGAACGCGGCTGCAGTCTAGACGCAGGTGAAGTTTTTTCGAAAAAAGGCTACTTTTTTCGAAAAAACCCCTGAGTCTGGACACAGCCTAGGAGAAGCTGCTGCTGCTGCTGCTGCTGCTGCCGCTCCTGCCTGGAAGCGTCCGGGCAGCAGCAGCTTCTCCTAGAGAGCGATGGGGCAGCAAGCAGGGCTGTTCTCTTGGCCTGCACTCTATCTGACCCTGAAGTGTCGGATAAAGCGGAGTGTTAGATTCCCGGGTGTCGGTTAATCTGGTCTCCACTGTATTAGTTTTGAAAGTGCCTATTCAGTCCTCGATTATTTGGCTGCATGGCCACTATCTGAGCCATATTTTTTCAAAATGTTCCTAACTAGAGGATGGTTCACTGGAGATTTCTGCATTGGCTTGGGGATGAAAAGAATGTATTGTCTCCAGAGGCTACAAAGTATTTATGGAGCTGATCTGGAGAGACCACTGCTACTGATGCCATTAAAAGTGGCTTTAAAGTGTCTCTTGCACTGCCAGTAGGACAAGAACATCCTGTGTAGCATCAGTTTCTCCTTCTGCCTATACCTAGCACACTGGCACACAGGGAAGGCCTGTGACAGAGTTGAACTCTTCAGTGCAGAAGATAGCAACTCCTTACATGATTCTCCCATAGCAAACCCCACTGAGTGGTTCAATTGCTAGATGTACTTATTTGACCAAGAAATAGGGGGCAAGCTTTTCCCCAAGAATAGACTTTTCAAAATGTAGGATCCCAGAGTTGGTTACAATATGGGAAATCAATGAGGCTGCAAAAGGGTTTCATAGAACTTGGTAATCTGCTTGTTTGTTCGTTTGTTTGTTTTTTTTTAATGAATTGGACAACACATACAGACTCCAATCACAACAAAATGTTCCATAACCTATAGAGCTTACACTCTATTGTCAGAAATGACACATTCTAATTTTGCACAATTATTATTGTGTTTCTATAAGTGCAGAAATGACACATGTAAAGAATGTAACAGCTGGAGGGACGTTGGAGTTAGAAATAATATTATCTTTCTGGTCATCTTTGTGCTGGGAATTTTGTGGATAAATTTATTTCTTTTTCTTTTAAATGTAAGTTTGGGAGTATAGATGAGGGTGAGAGGGAATGGGTAGGAGGGATGAGTGGAGAAGTAAGAGTAGGGGGTGGGTAAATGGAAGACTGGTGAGGAGTGCTCAGGTGGAGTGAGGCTGGAAATAGGACAGTAAGGGAGGGACTATGAGAAGACTTCTCAAAATTCTCAAACCCAAATCTGGTCATGATCAAAAGGAAGGGCCACATATTAAAAATGTAAAAGTCTGTCCTATCATATAGGTAGGAAGTAAGATAAATCTGGTGAGGATGGGTCAGATGTATAAGGAAACCACGTTGATCGTGATTTTCTTTTTGTTTGTTTGTTTGTTTTTTCTTTTTGGTTCAGTCACTGCAGAGAAAGGTCAAGCCTAGATGTGTGACTCAAACATGAAATAGAAATTTTGAGCACCAAGAACAAAAAAATCTCATTTTATTATTATTTATTTTTATTTGTATTTATTTTGCTAATTACTGAAGAGACTGAAGGGAGAAAAGGAACATGTGGGAGGGAGCCCTTAAACACATTCATAAATGCTTTCTTATGTCTGGATACATTCAGAGAAAAATCTCGTATCTGTTGAATTGAATGTCTCTCTTTTAAAAAAGAATTATAGATAAATAATGAATAATTCTACTAATTTAAACATGTTGGAGAGCAATGACAGAATTCTCATGAAACTTCACTAGATATGAAGAACATTGATGGCAAAATTCTAATTTTGCACAATTATTATCGTGTTTCTATAAGTGCAGTAAAAGTGTAAGAAGAAATTGAAACAGTCTGTTATTGCTACTTATGTCTAGTAACAGATAAAAAAGCATCTCACTCTCTGCTTGTTCTAATAACGGTGCTGGATCCTGCATTCCATCTCTTTTCACTTCTAACCTATCAGAGGGTATGTCTACACTACCCCACTAGTTCGAACTAGCGGGGTAATGTAGGCATACCGCACTTGCAAATGAAGCCCGGGATTTGAATTTCCCGGGCTTCATTTGCATAAACTGGGCACCGCCATTTTTAAATCCCTGCTCGTTCGAACCCCGTGCCGCGCGGCTACATGCGGCACGAACTAGGTAGTTCGGACTAGGCTTCCTAGTCCGAACTACCGTTACTCCTCATTCCACGAGGAGTAATGGTAGTTCGGACTAGGAAGCCTAGTCCGAACTACCTAGTTCGTGCCGCGTGTAGCCGAGCAGGGATTTAAAAATGGCGGCACCCGGCTTACGCAAATGAAGCCCGGTAAATTCAAATCCCGGGCTTCATTTGCAGGTGCGGTATGCCTACATTACCCTCCTAGTTCGAACTAGGAGGGTAGTGTAGACATACCCCTATATAGCCCCTTAAATCAATGAAGGTAGAACTGGGGACCATTTTCTTTTCCACCCTCTACCTTATCTGGTCTCTGTACACCATGCCGACACTGCTATGCATAGGTAACTTGCATCTCAAATAGCCATTCCTATTTTCCCTTAGATTAGAAAAGCTTCTTCAGTATCATATAACTTCCTCCTATTTACTTAGGGGTACTGCAAATCCTGATCTAGAGTTACTTAGGCTTTTTGAAAAGTAATTGGCAGGTGGCAGGCTACCCACTGTACCGTAATGTTTTCCATGAGAATTGGAAATGCACCTGGGCCAAGTTATATAAAATGAATGAAGTTGTGCCTATTTAACCCAACAATTTCCCACTGATTCTGGAACAGTGAAATAATTTGCATTTATTTTCACAGACAAGGCAATTAAAAGAACTATCTGAAGTGTCATATGTAAATTCTTACCCACAGTCAATTAAGACCATGAAGAAATAAGGGTCTTGTAGTCTTGCCTGTGGATGCAGTGCTCCTGTCACTGAAGGGGAGTATGGGAGGAACTGCTCTTTTTGGTTCTAAGCGTATTGTTTTTTATTAGAAAGACACTGCCAATGGCTTCAATATCCAGCAAGACACAGAGGAAGGCAAGGCCCCTTTCATAGTTTGTTTACACTAAAAGTTTCCTTGACAGGCAATATAGACAGGTTCTGCCTCAGGTTATTTGGCTTTTTGTTTGTTTTTTATAGTGGGGGGATAGGAGAGGGTGAAAATAAACATCACCTCATTTTGGGAGTTTATATAGACACTCAAAGGTGTGTGGTGTTTTTAATTGGCCTTCAAGGGCACAGTGGCACAGTGTGCTGTGAAGTCCTCTTCTGTAAGGAACAAGAATGTGCTCTAAGTATACTCTTTTAAAAGGCAATATCTGGACCTAGATCATAATGTGGGCACTGTCAGAATTCTTTCATACAGAGGTTTTGTTTATTTTTAATTATGTTTTTGCTTCTGGAGTCATATTCCTGGCTTCACTTCAGGAGTTTCTGCACAAGGTAATCAAACCTCATTGACTGAGGAAAGTCATTTTTTCTGAACCAAACAGTTTAAGTCATGAGATTTAATAACACAGTATTTTTCATACCCAATATCTCTCTATGGCAGGCAACTTCAGATCCTGAAAACTTGTTTAGCATGTGCATCTGTAAATCTGTTAACCCTGTGATTATTCAACAATGGAGAAGTATCTAGAAAGATTGTTTTAAGTATAATAGTGTAGGGGGGAGGGAAGGTAGGAAATTAAAAACAAAACAAAACAAAACAAAAACAAAACAGTGCAGTTTATGAATCCAGAGCTGGATTTCCCAGCATGGCATGGCTTCTTTGGATCACTAGACTAGTGTTTAGCAATCAAAGCATAGTGGTGAATCTGACCCATTATGGGTATGTCTACACTACAGAGTTTTGTCAGAAAAAAGGCCATTTTTTCCGACAAAACCTGAATTATGTCCACACTGAAATTGCATTCTTCTGAAAGTAAATCAAAAGAACAGAGGAGTTTTTCCAGCGTTGGTAATCCTCTTTCTACAGGGAAGAAACTTTTTCCTGAAAGATCTTTTTTTGGAAAGAAAGGTATGTCTGGACAGGGAAGAGGGAGTTCTTTTGGAAGAAGAGAAAAGAGGAAATAGCACAAGTGCCCTGGTGGCTATTCTGTCCATAATAATCACATCTTAAATGTGAGATAATGTCCGTTCAGTGTGGACTCTATCTTTCAAAAAAGCAAACCGCTTCTTCAATGCGCTTTTGTGTGTGCATACTTGCTTTCGGAAGAAGTGAAAAAGGTTCTTCCAAAAGAAGCCTGCAGTCTAGACATAGCCTGTGAATGGATGTGTTTACATTAAGTCAGTTTCCTGCATCAGGCACCAAAATGGACAATACTTTACACATTTACACCAGCCAGAGTATATATTTCAAGGGATCTTGCTTTTCTAAGGCAGGAGAGAAGGGTCAAGAAAGCTGCCTTCAGGTAGTAGTTCTAAATCTTTTGTCTGCTACTTCATTTAGGGCTGTCCCCCTTTACCCCTCCCTATCTCTCTTGGAGAAACAGCTGTGATATTTACAGTCACCCTACAAGTGAAATGGCAGGCAGCCTCCACTGAGACTGTGTTACCACTTTGTAAGCAGCTGCTAGAGGAATGCAAAGACACAGTGCACTCTATATACCTTTTCTCATAGGCCTAAAACCATTATCTGGATGATAACCCCTGTTCCAGATGGCACGACGACTGACAGTCCCAAGGCTGCTTCCCTACTCCATGCATATGGGTTGATACTGCAATTCATTAGGCCATTAGCAGTCACAGTAATTTCTTTAACCAAACACTAAAAATAAATCTGCCTATGATAGTCATATATGGAAACCACAGGTTTCCTTAGTGTATTAATTTGACTAATCTGTGCTAAAGGAAGAAGTGAATCAATCTTTATTTAAGCAAATATAAATGTTTTACTCTGATTTTGTTCTGTATCTATGGCAATAAGTGATTTTAAATTATCTATATTTGCATCTCACAAAACTTCATCTGTCCATTTGACTTTAGAAGGAAAAATAACTGTCAATAATAATGCTAAGTAAGTTGTCTTTATTTTGGAAAGGTAATGACTCAGTTTTGGTGGCTGAAACTGAATGTAAATTATGGGCTCTTGGGGGATGTTGTCTGTTTCCTTTTACCTTGAGCAGTTGAATATTGCCCCTTGTGTCTGACTCATGACTCAAAGGAATCAAAATTGTTAATATAAAATAAAAGGTATCCATATTGAGACTACAGTTGTAGATTATTGCACAGAATTGTAATGCTCGTTAGACTGCTTTATAGAATAGTAGCTTCATTTTTTTTAAATCATAAACCAAACTGAGAAGAGTTTTAGTGAATTTATAAATGAATCAAACACATTTGATAAGAAATGTACAGAATATGTTTATTTTTAGTTCCTTTAACTTTAGGCACCTAAGAATCAAATCTTCAGATCATGAATAGCTGTGTTAGAGGGCAGTACTGTACATACGTTCAGACATGAGGTCAATCTAACCTTGTGCCCTCTTTCTGTCAGGGGTCCACTCCAGAAGCTTCGGATAGTCTCTCTGCATACAGTGCTGCCTTGTTATAAGCATGACAATAAATATTCCAAGTTAAGATTCTTTGGTTGGAAACACATTTTTTTGTAGCCCTTCCCCTCAAGTATGGGTCAAGTCTTCTTCCTCTGTGGTGCTTGCTGCTGTTTCTCTCCTCTTAAATGGGATGAGTCCTGCATTCTCTCTCTGTTGACCCCTAGTGCCTCCCTGAAAGATGATTCCTCACTTTGACCAAGGCTCAAGGAGTGCTGGTCATTGGTACATCAACAGTAAACTACATCAACACAGACACCCGAAAAAAGTGACACAATCCTGTGATTGTTGGCACTGCCTGGATTTTGTGACGACTGAGCCTCTCCCATTTGGACTGTCTCACACTATATCAAGCTACAAGCCTATGCCAGGCATTGCACTTACACAGCCATTCACTGACAGGGACAATTGAGTTACAAGAATGATATCCCAGCCATTCATGAACCATCAACAGAGGCTCCAGCCAGTTCCACCTCCATCTCTTCACCTCAAAACGGTACCATCTTACAGTGTTCCAGGCTCTCTTGGGCTATGCAAATTCATGAATTATTTTACCACTCCCTGAATATGAAATGGACATATTAGTCTTCATAGTCTGAGCTGAGATTTCTCAAACACTCTAATAAAAACCACACTATTTTAGGTAAAGTATAAAACAGATTTATTAACTACAGAAAGGCAGATGTTAAGTGACTATAAGTAGCAGGTACAGGGATCAGAGTTGGCTCCTGAGGAAACAAGACATGGGCAGTCTAAATTCTAACTTTAGCCTAAGCATACACTGGATGCCCTTCCATACTGGGATCAATCTTCCTCAGTACAAAGTCTTTGTCTTCTAGACATTCTTCCAGGGTTTGGGATGGTGTGGGGGAGGAGTAAAGTCAAGTAATGATCCCACTGTCTATACCTTTTTTCTGGATACTAGAAAATCCTTGCTGTGATGCGGGAGGGTGGCAGAAGGGAGGGGGACTCTCCACTTGTCAAGCAGTTTCCATTGCATATGTGCCTTCCCTAAGGAGCTTCAAGGCTACTTGATTCTTTGACATGCCACCAATGCCTTTCTAGCCAGAGAGGGGTGCTCATTTGTCCTTACTAAATGTCTCACTGTGGGTGTTTCCCAATTTTACAACATATTTCAATAGCACGTAGAGCAATAATTCATAACATCTACTACAATAGTAGTACACCCCATACAACAGGATATTTAAGGTTCAAGAAATCAAGACATTTAAAAGGATATCTCACAAGGTATACTTTGTACAAAACATATAATGATGACAGTGATGATTATGGGGGCTCTGGGGTGCTATCTTGAGGTATAGAATGTCACAAGCCCCAAATTAGAAAGGAGGACTTTTTGGAGATTAGGAGACTACAATCTCGGGGAAGGAAAGAGTTATTGCTACCTAATAACATCAATAAATCAACCGTTTCTCTACCTCACAGCACTGCTAAGCTGCCAGCTTCCTACCTGGCAGATGGTGTGGTGAAAATGAGCTCAGAGACAAGTGTTTGAAGCACTGTGAATGCTAGGCAATCAAAACACACAAAAAGGTCATTTTACAGTGTCTTCACTCTTGGATTTGGCAGAGTGCTTTGCTGGCTCTCTCATCTGGAGACCTGTGGAGGTCTTAGCTGTCTCTTTGTAGTCAGCATCAGGTCAGATATGTGCCATTTTGGCCGCTAGTCTTTGCAGAGTTGCCACCGACAGACCTATGCAATAGATCCCACAGCAGGTCAAAGACTCCCTTGATGGGGTGGAGGAGTTAATTGGAGATTCAGTGAACTGTTCTCTCATCTTTTAAGTTCAACGCTGAAACTAAATCTAGTCTCTTTGCCTCTGTCAAGCTGTCCCCTGCAAATGTAGGGTGGAGCAGCCCTGGCTCATCATTAGCCCAACAAATTGCTTCTCCAAATCAGCTCATTCACAAACTTCCTTATTGGCTTCACTAGAAGCTTTTAGTCCAATCTGAGATCATCCCTCATGCCAAACATGGTGGGAAATGTGTAAAAGGGTTCTGGTAGCCATTTTTGTTGGAGTTCAAAGGGTAAGATTCTCTAGAAAGTTCCATGAACAGGCAAACTTCAAGTAGGTTACAGCATCCACAATCTACTGGGGGCTGTATAGACACAAAGTTGGCAGATATGAAATGTGTTGGCATACTCTTTCACATTTTGGAAATATAATAGCAATTATACCTGTTACTTGCCAGAGGTTTCTTTATTCAAATAAAAATGAGAAAATATTGATAACATGAATTATCAGCATTAGTAATATTTGCTCTACACTGAATGAGGGTAAAATAGATTCCTATCCTTAAAAATGTCCTTCTAAACAATTATTTACAAAGCCAATTATAATTAAAGATAAGTAAATTATGAGGCTTTAAGTCCCATTTCTGACTAGCATAAGGTTGATTTTCCCCACACTCTCAGGCTAGGCTATCCTATCAAAACAGCTGGTAATAAAGTTTGTTAATTTGAAATGGGGTATTTTTACAGAATAATTAGAAGCTGTAGAAATTTATTAGAGGCTAGTTACCCCAAGAGTTGGGAAGTTTGGATTATCGCCTGTCCTGGACAATTTACAACTCCCTAAAGATTTTTTTAATTCAGAAGAGCATGCTTTAAAAATACTACTTAAAGAAAGATTCAATCACACTCAATTATAAGAGTTAGGACTAAGGGAAACAACTTTTTATTCTTAGCACAAATGAGAGTTGTCCTGTACATGCTTTATTTCCTTCAGTAACACTATTTAAATTATGCTGACATCTGTTTTTTTCTATAATAATTGCAGTGGATATTGCTTTAAGCCCTTAAGTACTTATATATCCCTCCTGGTTTTTTTCTCCAGTATTAACAGCATCAGTACACAAAAGACCCTCTCACTGGATTTTATTTAACCAATCAGAAAAGATAATCATAGTTTTTAACTACTAACAGTAACAGCTCTTGAAAGTTAATTAACTCCCTTGTTATCCTTGTATAATTAAAACTCAGTGTCTTTTAACAGTAGTTTCTATATGCTGAAAATTCAATGTTAAAGTAGTAATTTAAATCAGAAATATTAGCAATAATATTTCCTTCCTCAGTCCACTTTCCCTAAATTGAAGATTTTGCAGCAGTAGTAGAAATATAGTGCAAGTGTGAGGACATAAGAAATCGGCTTTTTTCCCCCCAATATCTTCTAATAGAGTGGTTTAGGTGGCAGCTAAGGGTCTGTTAACAGGTCTGAGATCTGATTTGTCTGTTAGGGGCACAAAATAAGGTCCAAATTCTGCACACACTTAGGCATGTGCTAACTAAACATATGTGATTAGTCCCATTGATTCACAGTTGAGACCATCACTTGTAATGCTTTCCTTAAAAACTGATAGGCCTGACTACTCTGTTTCCCTCTTCTGTTCTTCTGCAGATCCATATTTGGCACAGAATTTTCTAGGGGTATGTGTATGCATGTAAAATTTGGATACCTTTTATTCATGTTGAACACCACCTCAAACTGTGGGTAGCTGTGAGTGTCTTCTGTGGGACAGCTTGTGTAGGAAGGAGCACTCAGTGTAAATGTGGGAATGAGAATCTGGGTCTGTATGATACTGAGGCTTTGTTTCAGTTACTGTAGTTATTAAGTTGTTCACAGGTGTGAAAAATCCACTTTCCTGAGCAATATAGTTATATCTATCTTATCTTCTTGTGTAGACAATGCTACGTTGATGGGAGGAGCTCTCCTGACAACATAGCTACTGCCTCTCAGTGAGAGCAGTTATTAAAATGATGAAGGAGCTCTCTTTTGTCAGATTAGAGTTTCTGTACCAGATGGTGCAGCTGCACCAATGTAAATGTGTAGTGTAGACCTAAACTGATCGACTGCATGCTGGGTCCTAGAACCACTTGTACATTTTCTGGTACAGGGCACATTGTGTTTGTTTTCCAGACTCTTTCTAGATTTGTTTGCAGATTCTGGAAAGGAAGAATATTCTGTCAGATGGGTTATTTGATACATATTATTTGCCTTAAATAATCAGAAGAAGCTAGGTACTCATAAAACAGAGACATTTAATTCGCAATGTTCACAGCCCACGTTTCCTTTAGGATGAGGCATGTACCACCCAGTCCACTTAGCCTTTCTATCAGCATAGCACTCAACTTAAACTATGTGAATAGTTAAGTAGACTTCAGTAGGACAACTTGCCTGCTTAAGTGCTAGATCAGAACCTTATTTCCCAGCTCTTGCTAACACAGATAATTTTCAGTTATTTAAGAATACCTTCTGCCACAACAGATATGTCTAAATTGATTAGTTCTTAGCTAATATAGTGATGGGTATTGTATAGAATCTTCACATGGACAGAAAAGTAGAAAAAGAAAACTGCAAGCAAAAAAAGGTCAAACTGTTCAGTTTTGCAACTCTGACAAAAATAGGACTTTTTTGGCAGTTTTGCTTGAAGTGTGAATATTTTCACACATCTCTAGCTAAACACCTGCCTGCCTAATATGTCAACTCAGCCTATTGGCTATTAAAAAATTCAGGTGATGTTCAACCATCAAACACAAAAAACAAGAGAGGTTTCAAGAACTCAGATCTGCCAATCATCTATCTGATCTATTTAGGAGGGCTCTTTTTTAATTCATAAAGGGCTGATTTATCTGAAGGGTTAGAGGAGTTTCATATGTATAGTACATCCCTTAACTCATTGGGTATACATGTTTTAGAAGGGTTTAAACACAAGAGGAAGAGACATTATTTAGTATTTTAACAGAGAATGCATCGGGGTATAATAGGAGAAAGACAGTGAAAATTTAGTCTAAATATCAGTCACGGTATCCTGATTCTGAGATCTGTTATTCTGTAGAACATTGGAAACACCATTGACTGGGAAAATGGACTGAAATGTAGTAGTAGTAAATGCACCATAGAGAATGGTTGTCACTTGCAGGAATAGGCTTTTAGATCTAGGCTTTTTCAGGTTATGTCTACATTGAGTTTTGTTGAGGAAACGAATGCCAACACAAGGAGTCGCAAACAGAAGTCACCAAAAAAAAAAATGTTGCCAAAGCATATTTACACTTTCTTCCTCACAACAGATTGTGTCCACATCATTAGCTCCTCTGCCGACAGTGGGAGCAATGCACTATGTGTATGTATCCCACAAAGCCTGAAGACACAGTCAGTCACTAGATGTTGTGGGACCTTGGAAGAGAGCCCGGGGGGCACATTGGAACCATGCAAAACATCCTGTTCCAGCATCCTTATAGAAAACAGCAGGTCTTTGGTGAAGCACTGGAGCATCAATTCACTTCACGGGTCTTGTAATATGCTTGTCTGTGGTCTTTAATATTCACCCTGTGCTGTATTGTGCCACTCATACCCCTTTTCACACAAGGCTTGAGAAATGTGCCCACACATATCTCAGTTCCTATCGGTCACTTGTAGCTGGGACTGGACAGACTCCTCTTCCCCATACACTGATCAGATGTGGCTGCTCCATGGCAATCCAAATAAGGGAGCATTTGTTGTGATGTCCTGGCATGGATGTGATGTCTTCTCATGGGAAGACACCATGAGACCACTGCTCATTGAGCTAGCATATGAGATGGTGGGAGGGAGGGGGAGTTCCCAGGAGCTCAGGAAATGGGATTTAAATTTTGAGAGACTTTTAACGGGGGAGGATGAGTAGCTGGTCACCTGGTTGCAGAGTTCAAATTGCTGACCAGAGTAGCTGCTTGGGAATTGTGGAACACTATCTGGACGCCAAAATCAGTGGTAAAAAAATGCCTCAGCATGTCCACACAGCGTGTTTGTTGACAACACATGGAGTAGAAAAGACTCTGGTTGAGAATTGTTTTTATTGACAAAAATGGTCATTTTTCATGACAAAAGTCACATTGCAGAGTGTGCAATGTCAACAAAATGCACTTTCACTTAACAAAACTTATCTGTGTAGACACGCCTGAATTAAAGATGGCTACTAGGTCATTTTCTGCCAACCATAGAGAAATACAGCTATGAGAAAATGTTGTGGATGGATCAGAGAATTAGACTCCATGACTTTTGATACCATTTAACAATTATTTTTCAATCACAATGTAGGTCTCAAAACAGATAAAAATCATGTAAGGACCATGAACATGCAGCCTTTAGTCAGTTTGCTTGATACAAGAGTGAGTAGACTGTAATGATGACACCATACTTCTAAAGCACATACACTGGGTAATATATTACTGGCCTCATCTGTAATAATAGAATCAAAATACAGAGACTGACAAAGTTAGAATTTTAACCTCTATTATGAATAGTAGCAGAAAGAGTCATAAATAGTTGTCAACATTTATCATTCCAACAGATAGCATTTCTTATATGACAGAAACATCTAAATAGATGGGTTCCATCCTCATACAGAAAAACTGTTGTCATAACATTTTTAGAGCAGAACATACTCTGTAATTAATATGCTATTGTGTATTTATCTCTGTGCAGTGATAAATACATAGCCTTCTACCGCTCTCATCTTTCTGTGAGTTTGTTTCAGATGGCTGGACTATTATTAACAGCTCCCAGGCTCAGTTTGCTTCCAGTTTCAGTTCAGAGGATTTTTTTATGGCAAAATGATAAACACTGGAAAATTAGGATTTAAAATAGAAATGTTTATGCACCATTAACTATAGAACTTTGCCTGAACCTGTCATAATATTGAGGGGAGAAGCTAAGAAGGTCATGGATAAGGGCAAGAAAAAAGGGGAAAGTTATTTTATCTTATTTTTAGACCTTTGCATACAGAAAGTACACTTGGCAGAATAAGGTATCTAGTCATCTTTATCAAGAAATCAATTCCATTGAAATAAAAAGGGATAATGAGTAAAAAGCAGAAAAGACTAGCGGGAAAGGTTCATTTCTAGTGTGGTAGAGGACTATACATTTAGTTTTTAAATAAGGGTGTTTCTCGCTAAAGCAATGCATATTTTCAAGAGCCCCCAACCTACTTCCATACTGTAGCTATATATTTTTGTCAAATGGCTATTGCGCAGTCAGATGCTGCTTTAGCTCCTTCCCCTTTTCAGTGGATTACCAAGGGCTAGACTAAAAACATACTTGTTCTGTTGTGTAGGGAAGTAAGGCTCACCCATAGCTTACTGTCCTGCGCAGCCCTGGTCAAATTGTGACACTGATTGGAATGAGCAGACCAGGAGCTCCTGGCTCTAAACTCCCTATTGCATGCAAGTAAGCAAGAGGTATAAAGAAATCTCAGTCTGCATCTCACTGATCCCCAGCACAGAGTATCTGGGCAGCCATATTCTAGGGAATAAATTGAAATAATGAAGTAGTTTACTCCTCCCCCACAGAAGGTGGTAAAGGAGAGGACAAACTGTGGTGTTGATTACAATTAATCTCCTGCTCATGGGCTGGTATGGGTATGAGCTGCTTCTTATTCAGGATCTATTATAAATGTACAACCTAGCTTTAACTGATTTTTTTTTTCTGGATTGCCATGCTGCTCCTGATAGCTGATTCATTCTGAGATGTGTCAGCCTGGTGTGGAATATTTAAGGCACTTTCATGGGGCTAGAGTCTGGCACCCTCACTCAGTAAGTAGTAACTACTGTCCCTTGTTCCTGTAAAGACATAGGCACATACTTCACATACTGTGAATAGTTCCAATGATATTAATGTGACGATTCACCATTTAGCATGTGTGTAACTGTTTGTAGTATTGGGGCATGACTAAGAAGTCCCACTAAAATCAATTGAACTATTCAAGGAGCAACATATTATTTATTTTGCCTTCAATGGGATTGACATGAGATATTTTCTTTGTGTTTGACTTTATATACTTTGGGATTTGCCTTAATTGGGCACTAAGCCACCGCACGATGTGCCATTAAGAATCCTATCAAACTTTGGACTTAATTGTGAAACGTACAAGAGGGACATTTGTGATTCTTTTCATAGCAAGAATGTGTATCCTGAAGGACTGTGGGGGGTGGGAGAGAAGTTCTTATTTTAAGGTATGTTTAAAATCCTGAAACGTTTATTTATCTATTACAAAAGCAGCTGAAAATGGTAATGTACATTAGGCACGTAATAGCTTTTTATTTAATAATTGAACTTTATTTTATAAAAGTTGTGACAGTCTGCCCATGCTTTATGAAGTTTGGCTTATGAATATAAATATACATAACTTGAAGATGCATTAAACAAAATACTTCCTGTAACCTATCAGTTTTAATGTTATAATCTACTGGATCTGTACATCCCATTTTGGTGCACCTATCATTCTTAAATGTAAAGTTAGAAATGAAGTATGAAACTGTTTATAGTTTTAAATGTGCTATCGATAGCCATTATGGGTGCCTCCCTCTGGAAGCCTTAATGGCTCGGCGATCAATTTAATGGCTTGTAAAGAGCCTTGTTTGACCTGTAAGTCCAAAGGTGATTGGACTAGTAAGAGATGTGACCATACCACCTGGTACTGAGATTCCATTTTGACCCAGGTTGTTTTCCATGGAAAGGGGAATGTAGAAAAAAAGATTCCCGTACTATTTAAGCAATGGGAAGCTATCAGGTCTTTGTCTTTGACTGTAATGACACACTCCAAAGTGGGCTGAAGATCCAGAACAACATAAAAGATGTTGTTGCTGACCTGAAGATTATATTTAAAAGAAGAACAGCTCATTAGAATAAGAATCTGTTTGCAATAAGTTTTTTAGTGAATAGTGCTAGCTATGCATTTTCTTTTCACTTTAACATAGTAACTTACTTTGATCTTAAAAAAAAAGAAATAATCTGGTAGCATTTTAAAAACTAACAAAATATGTAGATGATTAGTCTTTAAACTTTTACCTAATCCATTACAAATATCTGGAGCCAAAAAAGTGTTATGTGTAGAGTTAATTTATTCACATAGAGTCAAACCGTGGAAGAGCTAGGTAATATTAAGTGTGTAAGCAGTAGTGCAATGGACTTCAACAAGACTACTCATATGCCTGAATTTACCCCCATGCTTTAAGAGCTAGATCATTTAAACAGTTATTGAGTCAAAAAATTGCTTCACAGAATAACCTGATCAGCACTGAATTTGGGAAGTAATCCTGCTCATGTACAGTACCATAAATACTGATGCATTATTTTCCTCAGAAGCATCAAGTATGGTTTTCTGTCAAAGATTTTATGGATATTTGTGCATGCAATAGACCTTCCATGTGAGAATCTCTGCATATCTGTGCAGAATAGAGGTTTGGCTGAATCCCTGATGCCATTTTCTCATTCAGAAGGCATTGTACAAGCCAAAGAATCTACGGGACAGATGATGGAAGAGGAGGGAGAAGCACAGTTTGAAGACTAGTGACCTGGAGAGGAATGGGCAGAACAGGAGAGACTGATCATACATGATTTCCAACCCCTCCATCAGCTCAAATAATAGAGCCCTGGGATTTATTTTCCTTTCTGTGGAATCCCCTCCAAGTGGAGATACCAATTAATTGTCATGCCTTAGAGGGACTTGTAACCAAGGGCATCCAAGAGCTGGTATGACAGGCACTGTGGGTGAGGTAAAGGCAGCTGTAGAATCACAGGGCCTCCTTGTAGATGCCTAGGGCCTTTGAGCCTCTGGAATGCAAAGATTTGAGATCTGATCCTGAGATCTGTTCTATTAGGGAGCACAAATTCTGGCCCATTGAAAATTCTGTTAATTTTATTCCCAGTGAGCATGTCTTGCAGGAGTATCTGTCCCTCTGTTAATTATTATTACAAAATAAACATTAGCACATTGGATCCACAAGGTTTTAACACATGGGCTGTGTCCAGACTCAGGGGTTTTTTCGAAAAAAGTAGCCTTTTTTCGAAAAAACTTCCCCTGCGTCCAGACTCAAGCCGCGTTCTTTCGAAATTAATTCGAAAGAACGCGGCTTTTCTTTCTATGGTGGTAAACCTCAATTTACGAGGAAGAACGCCTTCTTTCGAAAGTTCCTCTTTCGAAAGAAGGCGTTCTTCAATGTAAATAGGGCTTCTTCGAAAGAGAGCATCCAGACTCACTGGATGCTTTCTTTCGAAAAAGCAAGCCGCTTTTTCGAAATTTCTCCGTGCAGTCTAGACGCTCTCTTTCGAAAGAGGCTTGCAGTCTAGACATAGCCATGGAGGTAATACTAAGTGTGTAAGCAGTAGTGCAATGGACTTCAACAAGACTACTCATATTCCTGAATTTACCCACATGCTTTAAGTGCCTTGCTGACTTGGGGCTTCATGGAAACTGAGTGGTTTAGTGAAATAGCCTACATGTAATGTTTCAGTTTCACAAAACACAAACACTTGGGCAGTCTCTTGCAAAGAGGGAAGCTGACAGCCTCTGTGAAAGACAGATTAGGGGGGAGAGGGGACATGGCTCTGTGCTCCCGAAAGGGGCAATGCCTTCAGTGGAAGAGGCTTGGCTGGGGGCAGCCAGATCTCTGCACCACATAGAGCTCCAGCCTGTCTCTTCCCTCACAGTCTCATGAAGCAGTGCTCCAGTGGTGATTTAAAGGGCCTGGGGCACCCACTGCCACCAGTACCACAGTATCAGTGGTAATGGCCAGGAGCTGCAGGCCCCTTTGAATCACTAAGCCCAAGGGCAACTGCGCCCTTTGCCCCTCCAGTCTGCAGGCCTGCTTGCAAAAAATGCTTATAAGAGTTACCAAGTACTAGATGGAGGGTTATTTAGATTGAGGGAAAGAGCGGAAAGGGCAGCATATGGTCTGGTTCAGGGGAGGAAGTGTGATAGTAGGTTTGAGTGAATAGTGTTGCTAGTTTGGGGTCGAGATGGTGGGAAGAAGCAAGAGCATGTGGTGGACATTCCAGACAGGATGATACTGGCTTCATCTTTTTTTTTAAGTTGTGAAAATTCCTGTGCTTGAGAGTGAGGGGATGTTTGACAAATAGCAATAATTGCAAAATACAATTGCTGGATTTCAAGTGATTTTTTTCTTCCTTATTGAAGATCACTTTTCAGCATTGGTGCATCTTGAAGAGAGTGTACAAGAGCCCCAAATTACCATAGGAACCGTGAAATCCATTTTCTGCTCACTTCGTGATGCTCTGCTGCTATACAAATTCTTGGCTGTTTCCTCACATATTGATAAGTGTGAACACTTCCATTTTCAGAAATGCTGATGTGAGCCATTCAACTGGAACTGGAACCTGTGTTTGCGGCTGCTACTCCTCCATCTCAACTGGTTACTTGCTTTTCAGTTTAGTTGAAAACGATTCACATAGTTTTATTTATTGGTGATGCAGAGGATTAAACCACGGCTGTTTAGTATGGAGCACATGCTGCAGACGATCCCATCCATGGTATTACTGTTGTGACTCAGTTATAATTTGAATACGTTACTGGTACTGTGGCATTTATATTTCTAAGAAAATAATAGAACTTGCTTTAGGGATACATTATAGACACTAACGGACATTTTAAACATTCTGTGCCATATATATGCAGCAAACAGCACTAAAGAGTGCTAGGATCGTCCCTAGTACAGTAAATGATAAGAATTTTCATTGTTATAAATCAGCCAGGCTAAACTTAGTTTTCTTCAATATTTCAAGCATATAGATATAGATATAGATATAGATATAGATATAGATATAGATATAGATATAGATATAATGTAATTGTGTGGCAGGATAATTCAGATGGCGTAAAAACAGATGAATGAGTTCAGTGGAATGACATAAATTATACATGTAGAAAACAGAATACTGTATGCTATTTCATAGTGTCAGCATAAAGTAGCCGGTAGTTACCACACTGTCAGTGATGATCGGCAATACAAAAACAATTCTGTCTGAATGAAATTCACCCATGCAGTCCATAGGCCTAACTTGACTTTATTATATTCACTGCTTAATTTTATTATATTCTGTCTTTAATGTATTCAGCAGTAATGCAAGGAACCTACTGGCTTGTTTCATGTCAGACATTAGCTTTAGCAGTTAGCATAAGACATGAGGCCTATGACCTATAGCACAGGTAAATGGCCTAATGGTCACCGTAAGGTTTGGGGAACTTAAAGGGGAGAATTTGTCAGAATTTACGGTAATGACAGAGTGGCACTGGACTACTTTTTTTTACAGTAGGGGTGTTGAAATCCACCCCACTTTATTGCTTTTCATGCCTTCTCATCCCCTAAAGCTGGGGCCAGGAGAGGGGCCATGACTCTGGTGGAGGGGAATGCAGATTGATATAAGGAAAACAAGGCTGGAAATCTTGCATGCAGGACTGTGAGTAAAGCCCCCTAGTGTGCGGCCAGTGGCAGCTGGAACCCTGCATATGGACTCCAGATGTGGGGCTGGGAGCTGAGCTCCTGGGTGTGGATCTGGGAGTGCTGGGACCCTTGGTGTAGAGACCCCACACAAACTGGGCATGCTCAATGACCCCCCTGCGCCTCTAGAGTCTGTACCTACATAAAGACACCTACCAACCTGAGTCAACATCCACAGATGACTGACCACAAGAGTTCCATGGCCATGAATTGGCGTATATGAAAAAAGTTGAGATCATTGATATACAAACTTATGGGTGAAGATGTCCAGATAAAGAATAGGGGAGAAATCCTTACTGAATATTCATTAGACATAGTGGTATCATACAAAATGCTTCTTAGTAGGAGAAAGAAATGTAGCCTTGGGGAAGTGCAAGAATGATGGGCACTGATGATGAGGATGATGATGATGGTAATGGAAAAAATAATGGCTAGTATTTCAGGTGGTTCTGCAGGGGATGATGTGAGCATGTGGATATTCAGGTGCACATTTTGTATGATCTCTACCTCCCTTTATGAGTTCCAGTGTTTGTCACTTTGCTAAATCCTTATATATATATATATATATATATATATATATATATATATATATATATATATATATATATCTCCTTCTCTCTGTCTGTCTGTGAGTATGTCTGTTTGTGTGTCTTTTTGTTCAAAAACTAAATTGTAAGAACTACGACCACCAAATTAGGTATGCTGTTTCCTCTTACTGTCCCTTAAACCAAGGTCCAGGTTTGGTTGTGCCTGGAAAACGAGAAGTGCTGGAAACAGGACTGTTTTCCATAACATTGAAAGGGAGAGGCCAGAGAGAGGAGAGAGGAGATACTGAGAGTGGCCACTGGGGGCATCTGCAGAACCAAAAGAGTGGCCAGCAGGACTGGGGTTCCACCATCTTACCTGCCATCAGAACAGGTATGTAAGCCTCCTGCCCCAAACCTGGAGCCTGCCCCTCTCCATGGACAACCTGTAGGACATAGGGAGTCAGCTGGAGGAGGGAAAGCCGCTGAAGTCTGGTCTCTCCCCCAAACTGACTGTGGGTGTCAGGACAGGCATTGGGGGGGGGGGGGAGGAGGCAGCTGGAGGTAGGCAGCCTCTGAAGCCTGGTCCTCCCTGAGCATGGCCTCCCCCCTGTCTGCCCCGATAGCCTGCAAGACATGGGGGAGTGCTGCAGGAGGGGGCAGCCCCCAGAGCCTCGCCCTCCCCAGATGGACAGAAGGCCGTGGCGGGGGGTGGGGAGGGAGAAAGCACTGCAGGCTAGAAGCAGCCCCAGGAACCTCGCTCCCCAAACAGCCTTCAGGAGATGCCACTGGTGGGGGGGGGGGGGGGGTTGGACCAGCCCCTGGAGCCTGGCCCCTTCAGACAGCCTGCAGTTCACAGGGAGGGGAGCAACTGGGGGCCTACTGGGGGTATTTGCCACAAGAGCAGTGCCACCCTCAACACTATGGGAAGCCCCGGTAAGTCCCCCTCACCTCCCAATCCCCTGTCCTGAGCCCACCTGCCCTGACTTCTGCACCCCTCCCCTCCTCAGAGCCCTCTTCCCCTGCCTTGAACTCCTTACACCTTCCAACCCCTCCTACCATAAGCCACCCATCCCTTGTCCCTCCTCATTCCTGAACTCTCACTCCTGCCCTTATTTTCCTTCTTTTTTGAAAACTATAATTGTTATAAAGCATGATATTTAAAAAAAAATTACTTTAATTAAAGACCTGAGCAACACTGGGTACCTCTACCAGTGTATTAATGAGCAATTAAAACTATAGATGAGTTCATACAGTGTTGCAGCTGTGCACGCTGGAGTTCCCAACTATATACCAATTTTACTAATTCTGGGCCTGATATTGATCCAGGAACCTGTCAACCTTCCACGTAATAACTGAGAATTCTTAAGTAATCAGTACAATATATAATCTCTCAGATCAGGCTCCAGCCTTAATAAAATAAAGAAGAATGTATTGAAGTGTGAATTGGGAGATAATTTAACAGGATGGTCCAGTGGCATCTCCTGTCAGTGTAGCTTTGATTAGGTCAGTCAAGTTATGCCAGTTACCATCATCTGAGGATTTAACCCTATAGATTTTCCTAGTGAAATAAGTTGCAAAGGCTGTAATGAATAAACTCCCTACTTTTGATTTACCATGAGAACTTTTCAAGTTTATTAGTCCTCAAACACTTAATTTTTTTGGCTATTATGGTTCAGGCATGTCATTGGTCACTTCCTGCCACTGGACTACACGAAGAAACTCTAGTTATAGGCTTCTGTGGGAAAATACAAACATTTTTTTCCTTCAGGAACATGGAATAAATCTCTTCCTGGGGATGAATTGAAATCAGTACAGCCCATGAAACAGAATTTCAGAAACCTCTTTGTTGGGCATGAGCCTTAAATGCCACTGAATCCACTGATCCTCACTGCATTCTATGCATTGACCTTTTTAAAATCTTCATAGAGCCATGCCATATTTTCCCGGAAACTCCCTCCCCAGGATATGACTGAACATTATAATGTCCTATAAAAGAATGACAGTGTCTCAGATGCTGTACACTAGTCAGGTGCCTGCACGCCTGTCTGTTATGTGTCTGTGCGAAGAGAAAGGTGCACAAATAAAATATTTCTTCTTAGGCACTGTCATCAAGTTAAAACTGGAATGTTTTAAAAATGCAGCTTTTTCACCATTTATGCTCTTTGTTAACATTTTTATTCCAGACAGATGACAAATTGATTAATCATTTTAATTTTAAAAAAATAGTCATTTCCCCTTTCTGGTTGTCACGTTCTAGAACAATGATGCAATATTTGTATTGAAATGCTTTAAAGGAATGCTTAAATCCAAGCAGTTTTTATTCTGTGGTAGAAACCAAATGAATTTTTTAAATTAATAATACCTTTTACATACGCCCCTTTTACACTCAATTCTGACCATCTCCCTTTAAGAAAGGTTGCAGGTTGTTGATATCCCCACTTTTGAAAAAAACTTCAAAAAGTGCCTGTCATTTTACTGTGTTTATCTATCTGCCCAACAAAACCACAAAATTTGAGAGAGCGAGCTATATTTTAGCACCGGTTTGTTTAAAAAAAATCAAAGTCAGCAATAGCAAAAATGTTTGAGACTATTTGAAAGCCAACATGATTAAGTGTCATTTGAAATGGGTAGGAAAAAAAGGAAAAGCTGCTGGAAAATATAGTCTGTGGAGTCCCTGTAATAAACAAATTCTTTCAACAATTAAAGCAAAGCTGTTCATACAGTGTAAAAGAGAACGCACTGAGTGAAATCCTGGCCCCGCTTAAGTCAATGGGATTTGGATTTCACCCACTGTATGCAAGTAATAAAAATGCATTTTACATTTCATGCAGACTTGAGAGATTTGATCGGAATCCTGATAAAGCAGATGGAAAGGCTCCCATTGATTTCGAAGGACTATGAACTGGGTAATGAACATAAACTTAGGACCACAGTAAACTTGGTTTCACTTCCTTTATCTTGTGGTGATTCCTTCTTTCCCAATTGCTTATTTGTTTAAAACTAGATCTTCGTATAACTAAAAAAAAATAAAAATTAAAATTGAAAAATCTAGATTTCTAAAAAAATACTGAAAACAAACTATGGTTCATAAATGGCAACAATGTACTTACCTAGCTATTCATTTACAAAACTAAAACTTGTAACAACGAGGAAATTAACAGTTAAAGGCATCATAAATCTTACACTGCCCTCATGCTGATTTCCCTGTCATTTAAACAAGTTTTGCAGCAGTGTGCATTCATTGAATTTAAAAGAACTATTGTTAATTTACTGAGGTGTAAATGAGAGAAGAATCAGGCTCATTTATTTTTATCCAGTGCAAAGCAATGTACATTTCCTAGCAAGCTGAACATATAACTCCACTCTAGACTATTTAAAGTAATAGACCAATTTAGTGTTTGACCTTTTCAAGAAACTATTAAAAGCAGCAAACAATGATCCATTTTCCAGCTGCTACTTCTTTGACAGTCATTTCTAAAGAATTCTCATTCTTTTCATTTAAAATTCATGTGTGTCCTTGGTCATATCCTGTAAACTTCCTTCAAATGAAAACCTCCAAATGTCATCTATAATTACTTTTGAAACATCCATGAATTCGTGTTACAGTTCTGAATATGTATTCAGTACCAGTGGTAGTTTGTTCTGGTTTTGTCTGGTGGAAACAACATACTGTTTTCCAGTGATTTCTATAGTTAAGCCCTTTAATAAAAAGAGCAAGCAAACACAACTAAATTCTTGGAGAAAAGAAGCAATAACCCATTTCATGCTTTTAAAATCTATTTGTATAGCTTTATGGCATGGTGTGTGATATGGCAAAAAAAAGTTTAAGGTTTTATTCTTTTACTTACTCCCCCCTTATACACACACACTCTGTTAGGACTATTAGCAAGTGAGTGACTAGTGGTTAACTAATGGTTAACTATTCTACAGAAACAAACTTTGGGCCACTCATTTTTTTTAGATGTTCAGTGGATGACACCATAGTAGTCCCCTGCTAACCTAAGTGAGAAATAACACAACAGAAGCCACAGCCCATTTGCCTCATTTTGCCATGCTGGTGGCAATAGTACAATTAATAATATAACAAAAAATTCCCCAGCCATAATCATACAGGAAAAAAATGGGAACAAGGTAAGAGGCAAAGGGTATGGAATCCTAGGAAAAAAAATGGATATACGAAATACCATCACAAGTATCTATGTGAATGGAAGGAAGAAGAGGGCATCCATGTTTGTATATCCATTTTGTTACATCTTTTAATCTTATATTGTTGGGGGAGGGTCTAGATCAGGGACCCAAAAATGCATTCAAGGAACATCTAATGGTTAGGGTACTCACATGGGTTGTGGAAGTCCATGCTGAATGATTTGGAGCCCCAACTGAACCTGGGTCTCCTATCTCCCAGCTGAGTACTCCAACCAGCAGGCAATTGACTATTCTGAAGCAGATATTTTTTGTATCTTTCCTCATGAGAAATCCCATCCCAGACCTGAGAAACCTTCTGATGAATGTTTTGTCATAACTGATCCTGTTCTAACCCTCCACTTCCAGCATTTTACTATTTAAAATGGTTTTGTAAAATAAATAAATAAATAAAAATCCCCACCAGTCCATAAGTAGAAGAAACACTTAGGTCAGATAACCAATCTACTTCCCTGATAGATTTTCAGAAGAATGAATTGCAAACAAAAGTCAAATAAACAGGTATTTTCTACCTAGTAGCAGTTTGAGGTATTTTTTTCCATTGCAGAGCCCAACAAATGGATGATGCCGTGTGATTTTTCTTGATTCTAGCATGGGGTGGGAATGGTGCAGAGAGGAAGGCGAAAGAGGAAAAAGCCCCTCTCTCTGCTTCTTATTCTTTCCCTTTTTGCAGTGGTATTTTCTCTATGCCTTCCATTAGCTAGGTTGTGCGGTATTTTCCCTTCTATATGAAATTCAGATAATGATTTAGCAAAGGGAAATTGAGCTGTATTTTTATATAGATGACTTATGTAGCAATTTTGGGAGTTTTGGTGTTTGACTAGAACTTTTCTCTAGTGCAATGGTTCTCTGCTAGGGGTCCAGGACTCCTGGTAACATGGGGGTCACGAGCAGGTTTCAGAGGGTGTGGCTACACAGCACCCTAAACTCAAAATAAGATACACAATTTGTGCTATGCAAATTGCATAGCTTATTTCAAGTCTATTTCAAAATAACTAATTTTGTCATTTGGCGCTGTCTACACAGTGCCAAATTTTGAAATACAGTGCTATTTCGAGGCATTCCTTACTCCTCGTACAATGAGGTTTACCAGAATGGCGAAATAGCACATCCGCTATATTTTGAAATAGTGGACACGTCCAAAAGATGCCGGGGGGGGGGGGGTGTAGCTATTTTGGGATACCTCTGGTATCCCAAAATAACTTTGCTGTGTAGACATACCCAGAGTTTTCTCCGAGGGTGACCAGGACTAGACTTGATGGGTCCCAGGGCAGAGAGATGAAGCCCCACCATATGGGACTGAAGCCTGGGGCCCTGACATGTGTGGTTGAAGCCAAAACCTAAGCAACTTAGCTTTGTAGGGGCCCCAAGGCAGTTGTTCTGCTTGCTACCCCCTAATATTGACTCTGAGTTTAATATATCAGAATAACAGCAGTTGTGCCACATGTTGGCCATAGAGTTTTTATAGCATATGGAGGGGTGGGGCAGAAAGGAAACTGTTGAGAACCCCTAATCCAGTGGATCAACAAATCCTCTACCCGATGCTGCATGTATAGGGCAGCACAGCATTGTTTGTTAGACTTTAAGGTGCCATAGGACTGCTCATTGTTTTTACTGCAGTAGACTAACCTAGCTACCCCTCTGAAACACAAGCTTTCTCTGCATTATGGCTATCTGTTCACCATTTGCTACCTGGATACGGTCTTCTTTTTGGGGGTAAGTCCAGCAGGCACTCTGTGCTTATTATCAGTGGCACTGCATTGGCCAGTTTGTGCCTACCTGTTCTGTGCTCTTGTCAGTCTCTCTATAATTAGGTCCCTTCAGTAGTGACACTTGGTATGCGTGCTGCATCTGTGTTAAGATCAGACCATATACCATTGTGATTGATGGGCAGTGACACGTGAGGCCATGGACTTTCCAAGTGTGTATTCTGTCTCTTCTCTTGCTTCATTCTGATTCAGCCATGCTTCTTAGCTATATTTATCAACATGCTGCCAATTCTGGTTGTACATTATTTATTCTGTTTCCTGATGTTTTGCTCTCTTAAGCCCAACTCTGTAATGATACTAATGACTATGTGTGTTTCCACCAATCTGAGGAAAGAATGCCTTGTAATTTCCAGATACTTTTCCTTTCATTGTTCTATGCATATTTTGTCACTTTTACTACTGTATAAGAAAATGTTGTGCACAGTTTGCTGTGTTCATCTCAGGGGACACAAAATAGTGGTTTTACATCAGCAGTATGAGTGGGATGCACGCTTGTAACATGTAGAGCTGGGTTAGTGGGTAGGTACATAAATATTTGAAACTGAGTATTTCCAAAATAAAAATAGAAGCAACTCTGTCATACACATTTTATTTCAGAGCTAGAGTGAGATTTCATATTATTAGCCATGAGTAAAACTCAATATGTTCAGAGTTTAAGCTAAGTTTACATGTGTAGGTTTTTTTTTCCAAACTAGCTCTATATCCTCTAAAATGTGGTTGGTATTATCTTGAGTAGAAGCTTTCTTGTGAGATTTTTCCAGCACATCTCTTTCTTGTCAAATAGCATAGAAACATTTTTTTCCCTTTTATCACTTGTGATTCCAGTCCCTGCTAGCGTGTGGACCTCTATGGCTGAACAGTAATGAGCTAGAGAAAATATTATCAACAATTCCAGAACCTGAAAAAAGGCGGTTTGATCCCCCCACACTCCTACTCCTCTAAAATGGTCAAATGTTCATGGAGAGTAGTAGTGAGGAAATAGGGCGGAGTGTAGGGTGGCCATCCGTCCCGTTTTTAGAGAGATGGTCCCCTATGTAAGCCCTCTTCCCAGCATCCCAACTTTAAAAAAAACAGGAACATTGTTCCGTATTTCCCCTGCAGTAGGGGTGGGGGTGGGGAGAAAAGAGCCACCAGCACTCAGGGCTTCAGCCCCACAGTGTATGCGGGGGAGGAGTCACCAGTGCTTGGGGCTCCAGAGGCTGAACTTTATCCCCACAGAGGGGCAGGCAGGGCAGGGAGCCACCGGCACTCAGAGTTTAAGCCGCTGGAGCCTCAAGCGCTGATGGCTCCCCTCCCCCACTGTGGGACTAAAGTCTTGAGTGCTGGCCGCTCCAGTGTGGGGCTGAAGCCCTGAGTGCCGGCAACTTCCCTGACCCCCCTCGCACTGCAAAGCTAAAGACCTGAGTGCCAGCAAACCCTTCCCCACTAGGGCTAAAGCCCCGAGCGCCAGCAAACCCTCCCCCCATTAGGGCTAAGGCCCTGAGAGCCAGTAGCCCCAACGTTTGGTGTCCCGTATTTGGCATGGGGAAATATGGTCACCCTAGCAAGGTGGTTTCTAACAGTTTCCAAACAAAATGTGCCAATCTCTAGTTATAACTCAAACAACTCTGAACAATACATCCCTTAAGCATCCAAAAAACCCTACTACACTGTGCATATGTAGTTATAACTGACTCTCATGAATACAGATGAGAGCAGACTGGAACCTGGGATCCAAATACCCTTGAAAGTGAGGAAGCCTGGATCCAGCTAATTTCCTTAAAATAAGGTTTTTAATTTATTTTCAGGTTTCTGCTGGAAGGGAAAATGTAAAAAACATGTTTTGAACAAAAAGTTTGATCCACAAGTTTCATTTCTTAGGTCTTTTAAAATGCTTGTTTTTAAATAAATGCAATTTTGAAACAAAATGTCTTTCTGAAAAGGAAAAAGTACAATCCCAAGCTGTTTGACATATCTGACTTTTTTTTATAGATATGACATATCTGACAAGAACAATTTGCTGACATCAGCCAGAATTGTTTAGGGTAACTTTCAGGCACCAGGTGTAGATGAATTGAAATACTGTTATAAAGACAAAGAAATATTGTGTTCAGGGCCATTATAAAACCATTTAACAGTCCCAGTAAGAGTACTAATATTGACCTGAACAATTACTGTGGTATTTGTCAGGACTTCACATGTATTTCTACTCTAACTTATTATTTGTTGAATGGTTATTTTATCATTGACAAAATTTTCATCCATCAATCTTCCAAAATGTAACATGAACTGCCTTCTAACAAGCACAGACAAACTAAAAAACAAGCTACTTTTCTAATATAGCATTGATGATTTCTCATCTTTTAGAACCAGGCAGTATGAAAGAGTTAACACTGGAATATTCAAAGTAAATGGTAAATAAATTTGGTTTTAAATTCATAGACAATGTTTTGATTTCCTTTGCACTTTTTATTCATACTTTGGTGTTACAAAACTGCATGGGGTGTTTAAATTTTAAAGCACACTGGAATAATTTTTCAAAAAAGATTTCATTAACTTGGATATTGTAAATTAATTAGTTCACACAGCTCAAGATATTGCAAAAAATGGTATTTCAGCAAATACTGCAGTATCCTGTTGAGAAACTGCTAGTGAAATGTATCTTTAATAGCGTGTGCAATGAATTTGTTAATTTTACAGCATTTGGTTTGTATATTATCGTCTATCTGTCAGTATTTCAATAAGAACTATTTAATTTTTACAAAAACATTATAGTTTTTTATATGGAAAGATGTATATAATTCAGTCTGTGATTGTGATACTGTGCTTCTAAATCCCTACTGCAGCCTTAGTAAATAGGTGACTCTCCTATATTCCCAGCATCCTTACATCCCTCAGAAGGATATACATTTTAACATTTCTTCTATATTTCACTGAATTTATTTTTAAAGTAATTTCTTGTGGAAAACTCCTATTGAATTTAACAGAAAACAATAACTTTCTACAGCTACTATTAGCCAACATATAAAAGTTGGGAGAATTATATCCTTTCTATGTAATTCTTTGTCCTAGAGAGCAGAGGAGCAAAAGACACCACCATGTGGTATAACTAAGCTATAGCTCGATTAACTGGTGCAAAGCAGGGCATCTTTCCTGCTGTAATCCATATCACCTGGTAAAGGGCTTTTTTGAGGCCTCAAGTCCATTAACGTTATCCCATTTCTGAAACTCTATTGCCCTTCCTTCATATATGGATTTAATGGTGGATGCAATGGTGGCCTTGCTTTTTACCCCAGACCCATTACCCTACTATTTCCAGAGATAACTTCCCTTAATCCTTCTCCCAGGTATGGTTTTCATAGAACTGGCTGACCTATGGGCACCTGTGCAAATCAAACTGCAACAAAATGAATTTTACAACCCAACTACCCCACCAGTCCCTGGTATGCTGAGTGGCAGGTGAAAAAAAGCTTACCCTGCTCAGACCAATCCAGTGGTGAGGAGAAAATCTTGTGCCCCCAAAAGATGGTTAGCAGTGTGCCCCCAGCAAGACCTTCAAACCCAGTCCTATTGTGGGGTGGGGTGGGTGGGGATGGAAACATTTTTTCCCAGCATGGAAATACCATGCTAGAAACCAATATGCTTTTCCTGCACTGCACTCTTCTGTCCAGCCAGTCAATCTTGGAATACCTGACCTTCTCTCCTGAAGTCCAAAAGGTTCTGCAGTAATCCTTAAAGAGTCCAAGGGGTTTTATTTCCTCAGACAAGGTTTATTCCTCCAATCCATGAGGCTGTGGGGAGAACAAGGTGTAACTTGGAGATGCTGTTCTAGCCATGGCAATTTCAGTTCAGAAATGAGTGGCATTCTCCCTGTCATTATGTCCTTACTAGTTTTTATTTCTAACAAGGGATATCAAAGTGCTGCATTCTCTGAGAGACCATTTTCGCAAGAACAGAAATAGCATAGCTTCAACCGCTGATAAATAATTGTTCAGATCAAAACAGGTTGCAAGTAAGCATGAGCTCATTAAACAAGTCCATTGCACTGATAGAATAAGATTGTGTATAACTGTTATAGGCCAGAGAATAGCAGTCATAAGAATAATTTCAAAGGCCATGAACATTGCTATAATACATTTTTGGAAAAAAAATCATTCAGTATTTTGCAAGCCGATGATGGCATTTTAACACAGATTTACAGGTGCCTGACATTTCCTGAATAGTTTGCAAATTAATTGAACTCATAATGTCAGATTATAGCCTGGAATTTTATGTAAAAATGTTATAAGAATAGACACAGTGGAGCATAGAAATTATTAAACACATCAGCAGTTTATTGACTGAGTAGTTTTACATGTGATCGGACTTTTAACAGTGTCCTCCAGAGTTTAAGATATCCCTAACCCATCAGAGACAAAGCCAAGTGGGATGACACACACATATTCTGATTTGAGAGGAAGAACAGCATCACTGGTAGAGCTGCAGTGAGCAGCATTCCCCATAGATATGAGAAAATATTCTTTCCCATCTCAAGAGCTTGCTGCTATTAACCTGTTGGGACGAAGAACAATTCAGTTTAGCTACCAATAAAGAATGTCAAACCACCCCAATCACAGGTGTCAAGCGAGCTGTAATCAGAATGAAGAGATCATGTTTTTAATGGTGCCTTATTGTGTGAGTGAGAAAGAGTTAAGAAGAAATGAGAATGAATTAAGAACATTGAGTATAGTGAGAAAACATGAATTAAATCCCTTGAATACACATATAAATCCTCTTCTTCCCCTGCGGCATCAAAAAGATGAGGGAAAGAACATGGATTAAATGGACTTGGTTGAAAAAAATAAACTTTTTATCCCCAAATGGCCCTTTCTGCTCAAAAAAAATAAAATCACAACCTATTGATTGCTCCTCCCCCCAAAAGGGAATGCATAAGACTAAAGCAATTGGGGGTCTGTCTACATTGCAGCTGGGAGTGTGCCTCCCTGCCTGGATAGACTGACATGCAATCATTCCACTTGAGCGAGCAAGTTAAAAATAGCCGTGTGGGTGTTGCAGTACTGGGCTGTTTGGTGAACAGCTCCCTGTGTTTGTGTCCAGGAGTTAGGCAAATTTGTTAGCTCATATTGCTGCTTTGTATGTTCCTGCACTCTACAATTTTTAGCGTACTATCTCTGTCAGAACTAGTGCATATCTGTCTATTCCAGCTGGGGCATGCTCCCACTGTCAATGCTGACAAATCCTTAGATGTCATCTTGAAGAGTTAGGTTCTATCCCTTCCTTTCCTGCAGAATTGCTATGTGATTAGAGCCAGGTTGCATAATCTATGTTTCCTCAGGTGCCCAGAGCAGGTACAACTGCAACTGAAGATATGGAGTGTTATATAAAGTTAAGTCCACTGAACGTACAGACTTTATGTGTCTTATCCCAGCAGTCAGGATACCCAAAAAGAGCCAGACCTTTTTTTGACAAGTATGACCTTAATAATCTCTATCCCTCAGTTTCCCATCTGTAAAATGGGTGGGCTAGCATCATGCCTTACTGGTGT
Organism: Pelodiscus sinensis; assembly: GCF_052426305.1. Lineage (NCBI taxonomy): Eukaryota > Metazoa > Chordata > Testudines > Trionychidae > Pelodiscus > Pelodiscus sinensis. The sequence continues at coordinate 96,059,330 of NC_143053.1, forward strand.
GTTGTGAAGATAAATTAATTAATGTTTGGAAAGAGCTAATGTATTATAATGAGAGCACTATGGAAATATCCCTGAGGAAATGAATAATTCTGTATGCATTGGAAGTTTGGATGATGTATTGTAAATAATGCATCAGCCACATGTTGAATCATGAGAATAAGAATAAATATTGAATAAATACTTGTTCGCTGAATGAAGCTGGGAGCCTATGGAAAAATTGTGTGTTATTGTATAATTGAAGACTTTATCATAGAGCATAGAAACAAGGGAGACAAACTACACTGAATGGGCAGCATTACTTCTGGCATTTCCTAAGTTTTGAATGCTTGACTTTGGAACAATAACATTATTTTAATTATTTTTGCATATATTATATAGTATTTATTGCAGCATTTAGGGCTGTATTGTGAACAGCTGTACAGAAGTCCCTCATCCCAGTGAGGTAGTACCTATTATGAATTAATAGTTACGTACATCATTGTTCAGTATTAGGCATATATCTGCTAGGGGTTTATCAAAAATAAAACTCACTAAGGAAAAATAATAATCTGCAAACCATAAAGCAATCACCTTCTTACAAGTACTGAACTCATCATAACATATCAATTCATCTGTCAGGGCATGTCTACGCAGAAACGTTATTTTGAAATAATTTCAAAATCATAGGCAGTTTATTCTGAATTCTGTAACCTTCATTCTACAAGGAATAATGCCTATTCCAAAATAGCTATTTCGGAAGAGGGCATGTGTAGACAGGGTGGTTGGATTTATTTTGAAATAAGTGGCCTCCACCCCTTCCCATAGGTGCCCTGCTGGCCACTCTGTCCACTCTTCAGAACTCTATGGCTTCCCTTCCCTTGCAGTCCTTAAAGCTGCAGGCAGAAGGGAAAGGGCTTGTGGCTGTCCAGGGGGATCCCTTTAAGCACGCGTCTCTGCAAAGGGCAGGCAGCAGCACCTGGAAATAAAGGCTGCCCTTATGCATTGCCAGAAGCACTTCCGGGTGCCTTCTTTTTTCGACAGAGCATCTGGCAGTCTGGAAGCTCTTTTTTGAAAAAGCAGATCGATTTTTCAATCCACATACTGTAATCTAGATGCTCTTTTTCAACAGAGGCTTTTTTGAAAGATACTGTCGAAAAAGCCTCTATCGAAAAAGGCGTGCAGTCTAGACGTAGCCTTTCTTTGCCATAATCAGTGTCAATTAGTATGGACAATAGCTATAATTCATTGCTTGTTTTGTTGATGTCTGAGCAGTTAAGTCTCCTCCTAAATGAGTGCTAAAACCTTTCTTTGTGGATACCCCAGAGTCTGCATTGCACGCTTATTTCGGAATAAGTTACTTTGGAAGAAATACTAAAAAATAGCTTATTTCAAAATAATGCATCTACACAGTAAATACCCATAGAAATAGCACTGAGTTATTTTGAAAGTGTCCACATTCATTGGATGCTGAATTGCATTTAAGGCCTCCTGAAAGCACTTCTGGCTGTGGAAGAAAAGAGAAGGAGACAATCAATGTCTGTGTGCACCCTGCTGTCCCCGAGGGCATGGGGTGGCTGTCAGGGGCTCTCCTTTGGACAGGAGACTCAGGCCTGTTACACATGACATCACGTGTGAGTCGGACAGCAGCCTGAAAGCCTCACAGGGGCCCCACAGTGGCAATGGGACTAGATGGCCCCCCCACACTGCCAACCCGCCCATATATGGTGACCCCTCAAAGCACTCACCTTATGATCCCTCAATGATGTCCATGGTCACCTGGGAGGCCTCTGGGGTCTGGAGGACCAGATCCTGGGAGAGGATCCTCTTCCTTTTCCTCCTCCTCCTCTTGGTGCAGCTCTCCCGCCTCTCCTGCCTGGTCTTCTTCCCTCAGGATTCAGTCCATGATGTGGTGGGATAACCTGGACTCCACCACACGCTGTGAAGTCTGGGCTTCTCCACCACCCAGGATCTGCTCCAATTCCTGGTAGTAATGGCTGGTCTCTGGGGCTGCCCCGGAGAGGGAGCTCTGGTCCTGGGCCTTGGCATATCCCTGCCGCGGCTCTTAACCTTGTCCCTCACTTGGTCTGTGGTGCGGGGCTGATGCCCTTTGGTGGTCAGTCCCTGGGCCATGCTCTTGTAGATGTCCGCATTCCTGCAGTGTGTCTGCAGGGCCTTCAGGGCTTCTTCCTGGGACCAGAGCTCCAGCAGGTTTTTAATTTCTGGCACTGACCAGGCTGGTGCCCACCTTTTGGTGCCCCTGGGTGGGTCCTCCTCTGTCCCAAGAAGGACCAGGGGGGCTTGAGGCTGGGACTTGGCTAGTATGGCTGGCATGGGTGCTCTAGCTAGCTGCCGGACAGCAAGGCCTGTCTGGATGCCTGTGCCTTTAAGAGTCTGCAGCCAGGAACCACGGAGGTGCTCTACATGTAAAGGCTGGACTGTCCAACAGAGCTTCTTCCTGGAGGCCTTTTTTTTTTTTTATAGAACTGGTTCCCTGCATCCACACACACCTTTTTTTGACAGATCTCTGTCAAAAAAGGCATTCTTCCTCGTAAAATGAGGTTTACCGCTGTCGACAAAACTGTTGACAGAACATGGCAGTAGTCTAGACGCAGGTATAGATTTTTCGAAAAAAGGCCATTTTTTTGAAAAAACCCTGTAGTCTAGATACACCCAAAGAAAACATAGCAAATTTAAAGTGAGAATTTGGACCATCAAAATAATAAAAAAGGGGGACTGGACCTTCAGCATGTCTACACTACAATGTTAGTTTGAACTAACGGACGTTAGTTCGAACTAACATTCATAGCCGCTACACTAGCGCTTAGTTGGAACTAGGTAAACCTCATTTTACGAGGATTAAGCCTAGTTCGAACTAGCTAGTTTGAATTAAGGGGTGTGTAGTCCCTTAATTCGAACTAGTGGGAGGCTAGCCCTCCCCAGGTTTCCCTGGTGGTCACTCTGGCCAACACCAGGGAAACTCTATGCCCCCCTCCCAGCCCCGGACCCCTTAAAGGGGCACGGGCTGGCTACGGTGCCCGTGCCAGGTGCAAGCCTGCCAGCACCCAGCCAGCAGACCCTGCACCTGGCACGGCACAGAGCCACCCACCCGATGTCCCCCAGCCCACCCCCTCTTCCCGGGACCAGGCTGGCGGCTCCCGGGAGCTTGCCCTGGACCGCAAGAGGCGGGCACCTTCCTGGGCTAGTGCGGACATCGTGGACCTCGTCCACGATCTCCGCACTAGACACAGGAAAGTGGCCGTCTAGGGCAGGAGAGCTGCCAGCCTGGCCACCCAGGAGCAGGTGTGAATGAAAATCAAGGGGGTCCACTGAGACCCCCGACCCTGAGCCCTGAGCTTACAATGGCTGTCCTGGGTCAGACCAAAGGTCCATCTAGCCCAGTAGCCTGTCTGCCGACAGCGGCCAACCCTAGGGACCCTGGAGGGGATGGACCGAAGACAGTGACCAAGCCATTTGTCTCGTGCCATCCCTCTCCAGCCTACCACAAACTTTGGGCTGGGACAGCACTCCTACCCCCTGGCTAAGACTACTCCATGGACCCAACCTCCATGACTTGATCTCACTTCCCTTTAAACTCTGTTCTAGTTGTAGCCTTCACAGCCTCCTGCAGCAAGGAGTTCCGCAGGTTAACTATTTGCTTTGTGAAGAACAACAACTTTCTCTTACTAGTTTGAAGCCTGCTACCCATTCCTTTCCTTTGGTGTCCTCTAGTCCTTCTTTATGGGAACTCAGGAAGAACTTTTCTGAATGCACCCTCTCCACCCAACCCCTGCTTTTAGAGACCTCTATCCTGTCCCCGCTCCATCTCCTCTTTTCTAAGCTGAACAGTCCCAGTCTCTGTAGCCTCTCTTCATCTGGGACCTGTTCCCAACCCCTGATCATGTTAGTTGCCCTCCCCTCTCCCAGCCTTTCTCTTCCCCTCTCCCACCTCCTTTTCCCAGTCTCCCCCAGTTTTGTTCAATAAAGACAGAGTCAATGTTGGAAGAAACGTTATCTTTATTTTGTACATCAATAAGAAGGGGGGCTAGGGAAGGGTAAGTGGAAGGAGGTGAGGGAGGAATGGGGTACGAGCCCCCGATGGGGAAGACTGGGCTGGCTCTGCGGGCTTCTGGGGGTGGAAGCTCTCCTGCAGCCTCCCGATTGCCCCCTCTCCCCAGATGGCAGCCTGCGGCAAGTGCAGCCGGGCTGATGGCCGAGTGGTGTGATGTGCCCAGTGTGGGTACTCCGGGCACTCCAAGCCAGGACTGGTTTTCAAGCGGGGCACCCCTTAGAACTGTCTGTCCGGGGTGGGGGTCGGGACCCTTTAAGCGCAGCCCTCGGCTAGCCTGAGACTGCATCTCCATGCTCTAAGTCCTCCTCTGATGCCCTGCTGGCACTGCTTCCGGCCATCCTTAAGCCCTGTTCAGAGTCGACTCAATGTGGACTTGCTAGTTCAAATTAGCAAAACGCTAATTTGAACTAGTTTTTAGTTCTAGACACGTTAGTTCGAATTAGCTTAGTTCGAATTAACTAATTCGAACTAAGTTAGTTCGAACTAGCGCTGTAGTGTAGACATACCCCAAGACTTTTGCTTGGAAAAGAGCTAGAAGCTGAGAGTTTCAAAGATGCTTAAAAAATTTAGAAGCCCAAGTCAGAGCAAAGCATTTTGCTGCCTCAAATTTGTTATTTAGCTAATGACTGGTAATCTGGACTTGTGTTTAACAGTGAAGAAGCAAGTTTTCAAAGGCCAAACTGTGCTTTAGGCATTCTCACCTTATTGATTCTATTTGGGGCATAGGACAGTTAGCTCTCTTGTGACTTTGAAAATCTCTCCAAAATGCCTTAGATAGAATCTATGGAGCAAGAGGGAGGTTAAAAAGAATCTTTTGTATCCTTGAGTAAGCAACCAATCCTATCCTGATCATCAGAGACACTTTTGAACATTCTACAAGATGCCTCTCTGCATCTTTAGATGCCTAAATCCCTCTAAAAATCTGACCTTCCATGCCAATGCCTCAAAAAATTCTGTTCACTATGGCTGTGTCCAGACTCAGGGTTTTTTCAGGAAAAGTAGCCTTTTCCCAAAAAAACTTCCCCAGCGTCCAGACTCAAGCCGCGTTCTTTCGAAATTATTTCGAAAGAACGCGGCTTTTCTTTCGATGGCGGTAAACCTCGTTTCACGAGGAAGAACGCCTTCCTTCGAAAGTTCCTCTTTCGAAGGAAGGCGTTCTTCAATGTAAAGAGCATCCAGACTCATCTTAGAAAGAGAGCATCCAGACTCACTGGGTGCTCTCTTTCGAAAAAGCGGATTTCTCTTTCGAAAGATGCGCCTGCAGTCTAGACGCGATCTTTCGAAAGATGCTCTTTCGAAAGATGTTTTCGAAAGAGCCTCTTTCGAAAGAAGCCTGCAGCCTAGACATAGCCTATGAGGCTAATGCAAATGGCAATGCTTGGATAATATTATCTTGAGATAAAGGAGAGAATGAGAAAATGCAGAGCGCTGTTGAGAGAGTGAAAAGGGCAATATAAGCTATTTCTGAAACAAGGCTTGTTACATGGTGTAGGATATTTTTGAACTGGAAAAATTTACAACAGAAAACTGTTTTTCACATTCCTTTCAGTACGTGGCAAATACTAATGCAGAACCAGAAAATCTAATTTAAGATGTCCAAATTTGTTCCTGTGTTTACCCTCATTAAAAGCCTAATGGGAGGATTGATCAGTTGAGACATTATGAACTGAAGTGGTATAGATCGCAGCTATTCCTCTTATTTATTTTATCAGTGTAACAAAAGAACACATTTAACAATGGGGTCACTCAGGAGTAATGAGTTAACACACACACAATGTGAATGGCTTGTGGTGAAGTATTGCACAGTGGGAAAACTAACATTTTCAGTTTCATTTTTCTTACCCTGAAAACAACAATCAAACTGCCAAGTAAAGGTTAGGTCAGTATTTTCACTGTTAAAAATCCTATTTTAAGTGGTTTAATATCCCACAAGATAAATTAGCTCAAGACTCAAACTTGCTAAGAAAGGTCAGCACATTTTTAACTTTATGATTTTTTAAATGGCTGTTTTGTTAATAAAAATGCACTTCCACATATTGGTGGCATCAAAGACTCTTTTAAAAAATCCAGAATTTAAAATAAAATATCTTTTCTTTCCGCATTTCAGAGAAATAAAAGACCAATCTCAATCCCATTTAAGTCCATGTCAATACACTCCACTGGAAGCAGGAGCAGGTTTAAAGACTCTGTACAATTAATAGTCTATCAAATGGGATTAACCCTACAATTTATCCACAGTAAACTCCCCAGGTTGCATCTAGACTGACATGATTTTGCGGAAATACTTTTAACGGAAAAGTTTTTTCGTTAAAAGTATTTCCGCAAAAGAACGTCTAGATTGGCACGGATGCTTTTGCACAAAAAGTGCTTTTGCGCAAAAGCATCTGTGGCCAGTCTAGACGCGATTTTGTGCCAGAAAGCCCCGATCGCCATTTTAGCCATCGGGGCTTTTTTGCGCAAAACAGTTCTTCCATGTCTACACTGGCCCCCTTGCACAAGTATTCTTGCACAAGAGGGCTTTTTCCCAAGCGGGAGTGTGAAAGTATTTGCGCAAGAAGCACTGATTTTGTACATTACAAAGTCAGTGGTCTTGCCCAAATTCAAGAGGCCAGTATAGACAGCTGGCAAGTTTTTGCGCAAAAGCACATGCTTTTGCGCAAAATATTGCCAGTCTAGACGCACCACCAAAGTATATGAAATTTACCTGGTTGTGCAATAAATTTGAAATTAAGATTTCTCAAAGGCTTCATATTTCTCAAAGATTTCTTTCATGGGTTCATATTGGCAAACCTGAGCCAATGTTTTGAACGGGTGTGCTGATTTATCTTTCGTTGTAATACTGAAATCCTCTCAAATGGGGTACTAGCTGAAATGTGGTAACTTTGATTCAACTCTCCTTTGAGATTTCATTATGTGTTTGAACCAGGGGCAGAAGAAGCTTCCTAACAATGGTGGAGGCACCTGCTTCCAAATTGTGACACCAACTCTTGTGTCACCCTATTTCCCTGAGCCTCCACCCTCACACTGTCCTTTCCCTTTGAGGTCCTGCTCCTGTACCATGCCTTCCATGGAGATCCCACTCCTGCACAACCTCGTCCCCCAAGACCTTACTCTCTCCTTTCTATCCTTAAGACTGATATAAAGCTGAAATGCACCGCCCTCCCTCTTTGAAAAGCATGGGTAGGGGAGGCCCTCTGGCCCCTTCTGCTCTGGTGGTTTGACCCTACACCCAAGTAGAACCTCAAGAGTAAGAGGCATCATAACCTATACTCAAACAAACTGAAACCAAAGAAAATGTTCACATGCTCAAACTGGGGAACCTGGTAGCTTAAGAAGTAGGTTATAAAATTTGAAATCTTTCAGATTTAAGTCTCTTTCAAATGTATTATTATATACACAAAACCAAAAGCAGGACTCATTCCAGGTCCTGTTCTATTTTATCCAAACCCTCAATGAGTAGCAAGGGAGGGACATGCGTTGACATACACAGCTGTGGTTTGTCACACTGGTAGAATGAGAGTGACCGATAAAATCTTGACAGAAAAAAAATCAAATTGTGAGTGTGAAAAAAGTAAACCCAAGAGTGCTTCTCATCCAGATTGCATCTCCTCTAGGGGAAAGAGTGTGAATGAAAGAGTTCAGGTATCTCTGGCAGTGAGCATGAACAAAGTTAGGAGGATATGATAGTTGTTTAGTGTGCCCTGTGTGAAAGTTATTGGGGGGGCAGAGAAAATCTTGGTCCCTTTCTTTGGAGATAGGTTCCTATATTAACATTTTTCACTTTCTTAACTTCACCAGGATTCCCAAGAATTAAATGCCCATGGGGACTGAGGTAATTAATCCCTTCAAGAGGTGGTCTTGCAAAGCTGGCTTCATGCACATCAGCAGGCTGGGGATGCTTGCACAGCTGCTATATGCATAATATCTGTTCTGTAGATAAAGTGAATTTTACAACCTACTGCTGTGAACCAAGTGCAGTAACGTCACCAGTGTGGTCGGTTATGATTTACTGTCGCGGTGTCCTGACAGGTATCTGGCTTCATTGATCAGGATAATCAGAAGGCTGCCACCATGTGTGCTCAACGACATGTGCCGTGTTGACCTGCACAATTATTCAACCCAGCAGGCCCTGAGAGAGTCCCCAAAGACCACAAATCAGATAAGGATCAAAGGTGCCCATCCAGGTTTATTGTTAAGTGAGATACAGTAATAGTTATCCGTAGACTCTACCGAACTACTATGCATATGGTCTCCGTAACAATAGATTCAGCTCAATCAGTGGAAGACCCAACGGCCCCCCAGATGGACAAAGACTGTCCCCCTAAGACACCACTTTATAGACAGTTACAAACAAATTACACATCACTCCTGACCGGTCAGGTTACCAACCTCTGATGGCTTCTTAGATACCGCCCAGCACCTTGTACTTCATGGTTTGATTAGATCATCTCTATCCATCGTGCTCTCATTTTAGACCCTTTTCTGAACCTGGGTCGGTATGCGTGGGTATCAAAGTTTTTTTTTTTTTAAATGAGCTGATGTTGACATCCTTTTGGAATGTGCTTTCAACTTATGATCAGGATCAATTATTGTTCTACACATGGGCCTATTACCAATTAGTATTTTTCACTCAGCCCTGTTCATGCCAAGTTCTGTGAACAGAGACCTGCCTCTTGCTCACAGTTTTATATTAGCCAAGTTTTGTCCATTGTTAGCTAGGCCTCAGGCCTCAAATCAGGCTTGCGTTACATGGGCTTTTGTTTCCTGCCCCTATCATACTATACCAACCATTTTTCATACACAATTTTTTAAAAGGTGAAATGGCAGATAGATATATCTAAATACTTATTACCCCAAAAGGCAACTCATCTTGAAAATCTCAGAGGGGTAGCTGTGTTAGTCTGTATCTTTAAAAACAAATAGTCTTATGGCACCTTAGGTCAGTCTACACAGCGGCATTATTTTGGAATAACTGACATTATTCCAAAATAACATAGTTGCGTCTACACTACAAGACTTTATTTTGAAATAATGTTGAACTGGAGGACTTCTTACTTCAATTCATGGTGACCCTCATTTCATGAGAAGTAAGGGAAGTTGAAGGAAGTGTGTTCTTCCTTCGACTTCCTGCTGTGTAGACAGTGCTGTCATGGTGCCAAAAGCCAATTAAGCTATTTTGACTTATGCAATTGACATAGCTGAAATTGTATAGCTTAATTCAAATTTAGCACTGCTGTGTAGACTTACCCTTTAGACCCTTAGAGACTAATTAACTACAGTAAAACTCCAATAGTCCGGCATCCAATTGTTCGGCACTCCTGTTACTCTGGCATCAAAATGTCAAGTGCTCCTGTCCAGCTGATTAAAAAGCCTGCTGCTCAGCACATGTGCTGGCTGTACCGGACCGTGCATAAGGTTGGTGGAGGGGAGAGTGGGATTGTGTTACAATATGGAGAAGAGTGTTTTGCTTCAGTGAAGGGGAAAGGAGAGTGGAGGAGATCGGGCTGCAGCACAGAGGAGAAGCAAAGAGGAAAGGAGAGGGGAGAGGGTGGGAGATTGTGTTAAGCCAGCTGTTAAACCATGCAGCCGTACCAGGACCTCCCGATACACAGGCATATCTGATAATCCGGCACCACCTAGGTCCCAAAGGTGCTGGATTATCAGAAGTCTACTGTGCATATATATATACATATATACAGCCGGTCCCCGAGTTGCGAATGGTTGACTTACGACCGTTCAAGGTTACGACCAAAGCTGTCGTAAATGGCAGACCCCGAGTTACGAACGCGACCCGCACTTACGAACAGCGCAGTCGCGTGTAACTCAATGGGGTCCGACTTATGAACAAACCGAGTTACGACCAATTGCTTGGTCCATAACTGGTTCGTAAGTCAGGAAGAGGCTGAATATATATATATATTCACACAAAGAGAGAGAGAGAGAGTACCATGAGCTTTTTTGGGCAAAACACACTTCTTCAGATGAAATGATCTTGGAAATGTTAACTTTCTTAGGTAAATATTGCTACTTTTGAAATCATTATATAGGTTTTTTTTTAAAATTAAAGGGTATGAATTCTTAGATAACTATAAATTGGCACATGTTCATTTTTCAATATTTAAGCACCTGGTTCTTAGAATTTTTTAAAAAAGTGTATATTCACAGTACAATGGTTAAAAGATAAACACAGAGAAGCCAGAAAAGAGAGGGGGGGGGGACCTGCTGCCCTTTAAATATATGAGATTTGTACATCTGTGTCCTGGACAGACCATTATTTAAAAGTTACAAAATAACTAGTGCTCAGCTGGACTGCATATGCTGAGCAATCTGCCTTTTCTAACAATTGGCAGTTCACTTTTTTTTTATTCCACATTTATCTGTGAGTTAGGAATGTTCCAGTTCTCTCAGAATTTTTTGGAGACAAATAAATTAATAGGATAGGAATAATACAACTAATTTCAGAGTTCTGATTTTCAGATGCTGAGTTTAATAACTGCTATTACTGATATTAGTACTATGGACAGAGCAGGAAAAAAACCACTGTGTCATTATAAGCTGAGCTATATTGATCTAGCTGAGATGTTCATTTGAACTGTTCTTACTGAAGAGAGACTTGTTTGGAGCAAATGTATTTTAATAATCTTCTACCTGCAGATCATCTTTTCTGTTTACTAAGTTCTGTGATTTTTATAAATATATCCTAATTTAAAGTGCTCTATAGAAGTATTTAATTTTAGTAGCCCTTTTGGTATAATTGGCTATCTCCAGGGTCTGCATTATTTTCCCTTTTATTCAGAGGACAGATGGTATGTGTAGACATATTCATCGAGAAGAGAAAGGAATTCACTGTGCAAAGATGACGGGATGTGTCCAAGTCAAACTGAGGGTACCAATTATGATGAATACTAAAATGTCAGCTCTTGCAGGAGGCTCCATTTCATTTGTTGGCAAATAAAGCATGTTCAGTGCACAGTGTGTGGAGATGATGCCTGATCCCAGTGAAGTCAGTGGAAGAAGAAGCAGGCTCCAAATCTGAATGCTGCAGGGTTCAATAATCTGTGGTACATGTACTACACAATGATATGACTCACTCCAATAAAAGTTCATTGAGATAACATTAAGGTACTGCCATAAACCTACTAAGCAAGGAGATTCAATTGTATCTCTAACTCACCCTGCCAGGTCTGGATGTTGCTGCACATATGGTGCCATATCATGCCTTTGTTTTTCAAGCAGAACTTACTATTGGAGTCAATGGAGAGATCTGTTTTAAAATCAATGGCACAGTATGGCTCATGGAACCTAAGTGGTGCTGTAAATTACATGAGCTAAGTAACTTATACTCAGAGGGACCCAAAACACAGGATTGTAACAGGAAATAATACTTAAGGGAGATTGGAGGAAGATGTAATATTAAAGCGGGGAAAGAATGGAAAAGAGGGGACCACTTTATCTTAGATTCCTTTACACCCTACTGCTCTTCCTAATACAGCAGTGGGCAAATGTTTTTTGGCCCTAGGGCCACTTCTGAGTAGGAAAATTGTATGTCAGGCCATTGATATAGAGCTCAGGCAGGAGGCTGAAGTGAGGCATGGGATGATGGGTGTGGGCTCCAGTCCAGTGCAGCTTACATTGGGAAGCTCCACCGTGGCAGTGTAGAGTGCAGGGAGGCTCCTGAGGGTGTGTGTGAGGGGACAGGATGTTCTGTGCACTGTTGCTATCTGCAGGCACTATCCCCATAACTCCCATTGGCCGTGTTTCCTTTTTCTCAGTCAGTGGGAGGTGCAAGGGCAATGAATGCAGGCAGGAGCAGGGCAGGGGCTTGACGGTTGCTTCCAGGAGTGGCAAAGTGACGCAGGAGTCTGCAAGCCTTCTTTAGCATCACTGCACCTCTGGGATGGTAATCCCGTGGGCCAGATTAAAAGCCCCATGGGCTGGTTGTGACCCATGAGTTGTAGTTTACCCAGCCTATCCTAATGCAGCCTTGTTCTTCTACATCCCCTCTCTATGGCTATGTCTACACTACAGGCTTTTTGCGCCAGAACATCTGTTCTTGCACAAAAACTTGTGGAGCGTCTACAATGCACGCACGTCCTTGCGCAAGCAAAATTATAGTAAAGCATTGGAAAAGAGGGCTTCTTGCGCAAGAGTTATTCCTCTGCCCACGAGGAATAAGCCCCCTTGTGCAAGAGCTCTTACGCAAGAAGGCAGCATGGATGGGCAACAGGGGTTTCTTGCGCAAGAAACCTCTATGGCTAAAATGGCCATCAGAGCTTTCTTGCACAAGAGAGCATCCACACTGCCGTGGACACTTGTGCAAAAGCACATGGCAGTGTGGACGCACTCTTGCACGAGAATTCTTGCGCAAGAAGCCTGCAGTGTAGACGTAGCCCATGTGTAAAACAGAATAGTTTAAGCCAATTTACTGTGCAATCCAGGACTGCAAGTGTTCCAGTCCTTAGGCACAGCAGAACTGATAAAACTGCAAGTGACAGCTTTAACTTGGTCTTCCTAGATCTGGTATTTATAACCCCTAGAGTTAAGGTTTCAACAATGGCATTTAAATAAGTAGCCTGTTTTTTTTCTTTCCAGAGATGCTGTATACCAACAGCTCAAGATGGGGGACCTGCAAGCACTTATCTTCTAAATAAGCAGGAGCTGAAATATGGATTTAACTTGAGGCACACAAGTTTCAAATGTTGACTGTATTTATAAACACAAAGTATTTGGTTGCATAGCATTCCTTATAGAAATATGTGCATATAGCATTTTTTCTCCTAAGGAAGGAAAGGGCTTCCTACTCATTTATGATATAATGCCCATTTTATGTATTTCACATGGCTGACTTTTAAAATGAAGGCCATTTTAGGACTCCACCCCATTTTGGTGACTGTTCTTTGTGACTCAGGTGTCAATAATACACATAGTTCTAAAACTAAGAAAAAAGTTAATGAAAAAGAAGAGACTGCAATAATTTTCAGTAGCAGAGGCATGTATTTATTATGCAAGCAACTTTGGAGTGATCTGAGATACTATGCAATTTAATCTTGATTTTTTAAGAACTCATGCATTAGTCCTGCAATGAAAAGAAAAATCCAGCAGGGAGACACATTTTGGTATCTTGTTTTGATGTGAATCACTAAACTTAGTTTCACCTCTGATCTGAACAAAATGTAAAACCATTTCCAGAAGTGAAAGGTTAGTCTCTTGTTACACTTTGCTCTCAGGATTGCTTTATTTTTCATTTCACTCTTTTGGGATTCAGATGTAAAAAAAAAAAAAAAAAAAAAAAATCATATGAACAATAAGAAACCTTGACTGATATTTTAGAAGATAAGTGTATTTTGTAGCTAGGTAATTCAATTTGCCTCATATGGTACATTAGCTTTTCACCTCCAGATACATGAGTTCAAATCCTAGCTTAGATCAGAAGTGAAATCTGACAGCAGAGTAGTCCAGGACTGAGTGGCTGTAGAGACTGTATTATATTCTGTTTGTCAGAAAGGCATTAACAACTCACAGTGTCTTCAGTGGTCATTGCCTGTATATATCACAAAAGAAATGTGCGTATAGTTTTGAAGCATAAGCTTTTGTAGATAAAAATCACTTATTCAGATTCATTGACAAAGTGATTTTTACCCACAAAAGTTTATGCCTAAAGCATATGCCCAAAAAAGCTGTTAGTCTTAAAGATGCCATTGGACTCCTCACTTTTGTGGCTTATTTGAGGTGTTACTGTTATTAGTACAGTACTGACAGTGTGTTAGGTGCTTATTTGTACATCGATGATGGCAATATGTGAAAGTTTGTGCTAATGATGCCAATGCCTCAGCATCAAAGGCCACTGGCGTAGATATGAATCTTGTGTTTTTTAAAAAGGGACCGTTTTATCCTTGTCTCATTTGTTCTCATAAAATTGTTGCTTGTACAATGTAGTACAATTAAAATGCCCTGCTCCAGAGAGACTCACGTCAGGAAGAGCATGGATGCTGTTGGCCGGGATTGAAATACATTGCTGTAGCTTTATGGAACATCTTCAAGTTATCTGGCATGCATTATGCATGTCTCACGCCTGTACCATTCATCTGTCTCTTTCAAGAATACAAAACTCAGTCACAAATAATTAAAAAAGCAAACCTTGAAGTAGAATTTGGTTTAATGTAAAGCTTTGTACTCATAGTAATCCAAAGTATTTTATAAAGTCGGGCCCAATCTTGATCCTGAAGTCACTTTATTAGATCGTTGATGATTCAATTAATATATAAATATGCCATGAAGTATTCAGTAACAGCTTGCAAATAGTCATGTATATTAAAATCCATTTTCTTTAGAAAAGGAAAATTTGGGTTGTTGCTATTCTGTTTTCTTTCATTACCATGGAGCATATATTTCAACAAGAAGGGTATTTAGATTAGACACCAGGAACTGTGGTTTTAATTTCTCATCTGAATGTAGGCACCAAAATTATTGCCCTCATTTCTAGTCTTTGGAATATGGCTGGATGGGTGGTCATAAGTCTGTTGTATTAGACCCAAACCTTGGATTCTGTTGCTTTTAAGACTACTGGATCTAAACAGCATTGAGATATAGTGTCTGTGTCAGGCCTTTCAGATTAATTCCTGGGGTACAAACCCCACTGCAAGTACTCCTTCTTAGGATGTAGGACCTTGTAGTCCAGCAGCTATGGGCTCCAAGAACAGTGCAGATGCCGCAGATCTTGGCAGTAGCTTAAATATTGGTGGATATTGGTTTACAGTTTAAGTCTTCAGGGCTTCATGACATGCAAATAGCAACAGACTTTGCAAAGTCAGTTCTAAACTTTACTCAAATGAAGAACCCCAAAAGATCTCAAACATCTGTACGTGCAAGCCCTTTGGGTCTATTCAGTGTCCTTGGGTGAGTTTCTGATTTTTCAGTATCCCTTACCCTCTCTTCTGGGTCTCTCTTGGCTGGAGAACATCTTTTAACAGCAATTTCTAGCAACTTTTCTCCTCCTGTCCTTCCCCTGGGCTTTTTCTACTCTCCAAGCCTCCAAAGGCTGCCATCTCTAAACCTCTACTCATTTTAGTAGATCCAAGTCATCAATAAAACAATAGTCTCTAGCTGGTAATCTGCACTGACCTGCTAGGGATTTGTCTCTGTCCTAAACTGGAGGTGGTTGTGCCCTCTTTGGGCAGGGACAAAAGAACAGCAGCTCTCAACATCTGTTTTGTTTGAATGTTAGTGACCGACTTATCTACCACCACTGTCTGATTTTCTGTGGATGTTTACGAACTAAGGTAACTCTTTCCACTCATGTAACAAATAGCATGATAGTAATCAAATGGAGGCACACATCACATTCATTTAAAATATAGATATCCCCCTTGTTCTTTGGAACGAATGTGAAAGTCCTAAAATCTAATTCTGAATTACACTAATTTGGTTGGTGTATTTGTATATGAGTGTATGAAAGAGAAAGAGAGAAAGAGCAAAATTCCTTTTGCAAATGCTTGCTGAGCTAAGAACATTTCTAGCTATCAAAGAGGATGACAAAGGGGCTCTATGTTCTTCCTGCTTCCACAGCAAGTGAAACAATGGGGGATAAGTCAAAGCTCGGGAGAGAGTGAATCTAGGGCATTAAGGAGGGATTCTCAAGCACATTGTACGACAGACAGCAGCAATTCCCAAGCACTGATCCATGGACTGGCAGCGGGTCACAACCTCCTGCCTGACAGGCCATGGAATGTTGCCTGGGTATGCCCCCAGCTTTTGATTAGGCCCACCCACTGGGGTTCCCTATAAGGGAATTCCCTTCTACCCACTTCACCAAGCAGCATCAGGGTGAGTAGGGCAGTGGGCAGTGCTGGAGCTGGGGCTGGCGCCATGGTGAGGCTGTCCCTACTGAGGCAGCTCCCACAGTTGCTACATGACCACGTTGGTGGGGCTGGTGAACAGCTGGGGCGTGTTCCAGGAGCTGAGGGCTCAGTCTGTGCCACAGCTGCATGATAGGTGACTGGATCCTGCTCTGGCTGGGAGGTCTTGGGCCTGCTGTGAATGGTGGGCAGGCCCCATGGGCCCACCTGCTGTGTGGTGGGCAGGTGGGGCCTGCTCAGGGCCGGACTAAGGGGTGGACTAGCTGGGCAGCTGCCCAGGGTGCCAACCTACGGGGGGGCGCCCAGCTCCTGGCGGGCTGCAGCGGCCGCCCGGGGCAGGGGCTGTGTTAACCCCTGCAGCACCGGCCAGAAGCGCCCTTCCCCTCGCGGCCGTAAGGCCCTGCACAGCCAGGTGCAGCCCGCCCTGGGGGCGGGCCCATGCACGCGCACCCCGGGGGTGGGCCCATGCATGTGTCGTGAACCTGTAGGTGGGGCAGTGTGTCCCGGGGGCAGTGCTGCGCACTCCGGGCGGTGCCGCTCATCTGGGGTCCGGGGCACCAAAATGGCTTGGCCAGGCCCTGGGCCTGCTCAGGAGAGAGAAGGGTGGCTGGGGCCTTCCACTTGATGGGGAGGCTAGGACCTGCTGGAGGGGACTAATACCCACTGAAGGGAGGAGCAGAAGGGAACCTGCTTCATGGGGGAGGCTGGGATCTGCTCTGTCCACTGCTCTGGCTGCTGGGGCTGAATAAAATATGACAGGGACTGCAGGAGTCAGGCTTGGAATATATGAGGGCATAGGGGTACATACTTTGGCAAACGGGAAATGTTTTATTTCCATATTTGTTATTTGCATAATGAATATGCATATATGCAAATGTTGCCCATCCTCCACAAGTTTGTAAATGGGTTTGCTGGTCCCTGGCATAAAAAAAGTTGGGAACCACTGTACTACAGCAACTCTTTTTGCTTAACAAGCCCATTGAGGACCATTGGAAGCAGAGTATAAATTAGTGCAGCCTTGGGCTTTCCCATGTTTGTAAGCGCAGAGGTTGCTCAAGTCAAATTTTTCCTCCTTCTCCTCTCCATTGCTGCCTTAAGTTCAATACTTTAGGAACTGAGAATTGGGGCTCTGGTGTGATTCTTGAATGTACAAATTGGTGACTTATGGTACCATTTGATGTATGCTAACAATAGATTATCCATATGCCAAATGGAGAACAGGCAGCAATGACTTAATCTTCATTTTGGCTCTTTTTTATTTAGTCATATATTATCAAATAGGACTGCTGATGGTGTATAAATGACTGCACAGAAAGGAGATACAAGCAGTCCTGCAAACTCTCTCTTCCTTCACAGCAATGAAGTATCCAAGATTGGATTCACTCTGGCGTGTAATGTATACCAAGTTGTGGCGAGGATGGAGGCCCAGAACAGCTAGAGCATAATGCAGTCAGGTCCTGACTTCTGCTGCAGTGGCTTTTATGAAAACCTTTGTGAAAAATAAAGCTCTGAAACTCTGCATGTGATCCCACATTCATTTTGGTGAGCAGGCCATTCTAAATTTGAATCTGATCTGACTCTGGTTCAGTTTGCAAACACATCTGCATGGATAAACCCATTCTCCAGCAGATAGCGTGCAGATTTGAAGGTCTATGTGTAAATGTTGGCATTGACTTTGCTGACACATTATCCTGATTAAAAATAACACACTTCTGGAAAAAAAATCCCCACCCACCATACAAAATCACACTGGCTCCATTGAAAGTAATTAGTTAGTTAAACCCAGGCACTTCTGAAATTAATTTGATTTTTTTGTCATATAGTTCAATGATACTGAGATTTCACCCTGATTAGTAAAAACTTGTTTGTACTAGAAGAGAACCATATGTTGTGTGTATGTGAGGAAATATTGTTCCTTTAAATATTTTTCCTTCTATATAAGAGAAAAATCATTAGTTTTTAATAATCAGTATTTAAAAATTAAAAGCACTAAGAATATATTGTTTTGTCTATTTCATTTACGGTATATATTTTCCTAGAGTTATAAACAAGGAAAATATTTTGGGGATAAACTGTATTTTACTGGATTGCTAATTATTTTTCTATTTCCAGGTGAGTGAAAGCCACATCAATTTCCTGGTATGTTACCAAAGGTTGCTTAGGGCAGATCACACCTTGTGGGTTTGGAACTTTCTCATTACAGTTGGCATGTTCACACTGTGAATGTCTCTTATTCTGTTGCTGTAGTAGCTCTTTTAAAAATATTCCTGGCAGAAATATCAGTGTAACAAGCTCATTGGATATTTTGTGCTTTTGTTCCACTGACAAACAGTAAGGGTGCATCTAGACTGGCAAGATTTTGCGCAAAAGTGGGTGCTTTTGTGCAAAAACTTGCCAGCTGTCTACACTGGCCACTTGAATTTGCGCAAGAGCATTGACTTTGTAATATACAAAATCAGTGCTTCTTGCACTTTCACGCTCCCGCTCAGGAAAAATAAGAATACTTGCGCAAGAGTGCCAGTGTAGACAGGGAAGAACTGTTTTGCACAAAAAAGCCCCGATGGCTAAAATGGCGACCGGGACTTTCTTGCACAAAATCACGGATGCTTTTGTGCAAAAGCACTTTTTGCGCTAAAGCGTCCGTGCCAATCTAGACGTGCTTTTGCAGAAATACTTTTAACAGAAAAACTTTTCCGTTAAAAGTATTTCCGCAAAATCATGCCAGACCCAGCCTACATGTGGTTAGCACCAACTGTTTTAATCTTTGTTTTTGTAAGAGCTGTGTGTGCCTCTCCTTGTGTTAAACCCTGAACAAAGGAATTGAGGCGATGGGTCTAATAATTGACAAAAGTGCTTTATTTATTGGACAATGTATTTTGCATATAGTTTGTTTCCCCAACAACTCTGATTCTAGACATTTTTAAAATAATGTTCATTTTAAAAAGAAATATTCTACCCTACGTATACACTTCACAGCTATTTCAAAATAAGCTATTCTGGAATAGTTATTCTAAAATAGCTTATTTCAAAATAGCACATGTACACTGCAGGGAAGCCTCAAAATTAGTCAGAGCAGGCTTCCCTAATGTAGATTTAGAAATAATAATAATAATTTTGAAATAACTATTTTGGAATAGGCATTATCGGTTTACAGATTTTGGAAGAAGCCATCAATTATTTCAAAATAATGGAACGGCTGTGTAGACACTTGCAATGTTATTTCAAAATAACACTAGTTATGTTTAAATAACAGTGCAATGTAGATGCACCCATAATGTCTAGTAAAAGTTCAAAGTTCATGAACAGTCTGTGAGCTAAAAATCATTTATATAAACTTTTTTTTGGCAAAAGCTTGTCAGTAATGACTACATCATAGCACTTGGGTTGACTCAAGAATGATTTGGGAACAGGCAATAGTATATCATTTTCAATTAATTATTCTTAGTTAATACGGTCAGATCTAGTATTTGCAGTGAATTTTAAAACTCAGTACAAGAGAATGCCATATTGTGCAATTGAAATGTAGTCATTCTAAACCTACATAGGGCGACTACCTTAAAAATCTATGCATTCAGAATTATGTCAGTATGTTATTTTAGCTACATAGATTATTTTAGGACAACTGATATGCATCTTTTTTAAAAAAATGTACAGTGTCGTACAATTTAGCTGAATGCAGAATGGAAGAATAGTATAGGGTGCTAATGCAGCTGCTTCTCTAATATAGGTTGGACCTCCCTGGTCCAACACCCTTGGGACCTGAGCCATCCTGGACCAGGAAAAGTCAAGTCTCTCCAGCTGGCTGCCCTGCTGATGACTCCTCTCCCTGGGGCTCCCTGGGCTGGGGCTCCCCACCCTGCTGCTGCCCCACTAAAGCTGGTCCAACTGAGGCTCTCTGCCCTGCTGCTTGCTGGCTGTGCCCGGAGTTCCCAGGGGTTCCCCAGCCAGCTCCACCTTGCTGCCACCAGCCCCACTACCTTCGGCAGTTCCTTGGGGGTTCCCAGACTTGAGCCGCCCAGCCACCACTGGCCCCACTGCTGGTGAGGGTTTCCCGGGGTTCCCCAGTTGGGGCGGAGGCTCCTCAATGCCACTTGGTCCCGCTGCTAGGGTTCCCCAGCTGGAGCTCCCAAGCTGCTGCCACTGGGGAGTTTCCTTGGGTTCCCTGGCCCCACTGCCAGGGGCTCTCAAGCCACCTGACTCCACTGACACTGGGGTTCCCTGGGGGAGGAGGCTCCGTGATGCCACTTGGTCCTGCCGTTGCCAGGGTTACCCTGCCTAGCTGCTGCTGGCCCATCTAGGACTCCTCAAGCCCAGTATTCTTTCAACTGCCCCCTTTTCCGGGGACCATGGATGTTGTCAGACCAAAGAGTTCTGAATTTGGGAGGTTCAACCTGTAGATTAGCTACAGTAACTGATTGTAAATTCACAGACCTAGCCTATAATGTATCATTAACATTCCAAATCAATTCTATAGTCGACATTGTTTTATCTGAGCACTTTCCAGTAGTACATTGTGACAAGATAGCTAATGTATCATGTTTCATTTGTTTATCCCATCATCCTGTCCCAAGTGGTAGAATTGTTTGCACAGCATTTTTTTTTCGGGGGGGGGGGGTTATTTTGCCATCGTTGTTTTTTAAAAATGTGCATACTGCTCTGAGCTTGTCTCAGAGAAGATCAGGTCAAAGAAGCTCACCTTGCACAGGGAGAGGAAGGTAGAGAGATTTGTGATGGTCCTTTGAGAATTCATTCTAATATCTGTGACTGGCCCCAAAGAAGGTGCTGTGTTCTTGCTGCAGAAAGACCCTTTGTGCCTCAGGAATGGAATTGTTGAACATGGTTTTCATCATTAAGGTTTTATGGATCTTTTAGATATCCAGGACATTGGGAAACTTGAAAATAATAACCAAGACATTGAACTTTATAAGAGCCTGATCCAGTATCCATTGAAATCAATGGACAAACTCCCCATTAGATTTCATTCTAACTGCCTGATACTACTTCCATGGAAATCAGTGTTAATGATCATTTACTTCAATAGACGTATGATTGCATCCATACAAATTATTCAGAGTGTATTTGGCTTATCATTTTACTTTCCTATACATTTAAAATGGTGAAACATGTCTCCGAGATGAGCAATAAGACCATGAAATACAGCAGATATTATAATAAAAATATTTTCTTGATAGACCCCATGAACAAAGATAATAGTGTTTATAGATTCTGTGAGATCCATCCACTTTTAATTTCTTCCCTGGTTTTCCAGTTATATGAAATTTTATTACATGCATATAATTTCTCTCCCTGTCAAATTTCTATCTAATCTATGGCTGGCACTGATTAGCCAGCTATTCAGAGAGAAGGATGAGACTGGGAGATGTTAAATAAAGGCAGAAAAATATTAAGTTAAAACTGTAAAATCATATTTGGCTGAAAACTGATTATGGCCATCAAATACTACTCTTTCTGGAATAGAGTTCTAAGGAAACTGTAATAGTCCATTTACCATTCTATTTGGTCTTAATATACTATTTCAGATTATCATTATTTGTCTGCAGCCTGTTGAGTTCATCCTCTCCAGCAAATTTTTACCTAGCAATCTAATATCTCAGATAACTCCCTCTTGTAGTCATATCTCAATAGAATATTACTTTGTTTTTCCTTATAGCTCATAGATTCTTTTTAAATACATTCTTTTTAAATACATTTCCCTTTACCTTACAATTCTTTCTTAAATTAACATTTGTCTGTAACCAGGTCTTTGATTTTTTTGCCTTCTTTTGTGCATCTTGTTCCTCCTAAAGCAACAAAAAGAGTAATATTGCATACTTCTAAATTCATTGTTAACAGCCAGTCTTCATAAAATTTCTTATGCTAATAGTGCTACCTTTTATCGCTATGTTTGTTCTCCTGCCTCCCACTCCTGGGAGACACAAACCGTGTAGTGAATATCTGTTTTTTTATTTACTAAACATGCATTTTCAATTGTTTTGTAGTTCAATGTATTCTCTTTCTTTGGCCCAGGTCACCTCTTCATAGCCAAAATCCAGACGAGAGAAACAGAGTGGCAGGAAAATCTCCCAACCATATTGTATCTATTGGTTTCTCAGGGCTTGTCTACACTATGGAGAAGATTGACTCTGGCATTCCCATCAATGTTGGCCTGCTCCTCATAAGGAGTAAGGGAAGTTGATGGGAGCGTGTGATCCTGTTTACTTCCTACCATGTGGATGCTGACAAAACATGATTTAAGAAACTACTACTCCAGCTACATAATTAATGTAGCCAGATGTGCATATCTTAAGTCGACTTTCCCCTTTAGCAAAAACCAGGTCTCAGGAAAATGCTATCATGTCAGTTGAGGCAGGAACCATAATGCCATTGATTATGTACCCCAGCAACTATGGGTACTTCAATCAGTATTAACCCCATCGGAAACATCTGTGAATTAGCTGGGGACATTGTCACTGAGTGTGCTCTATGTCCTGGAGCCTCATGATTTCTAAACCTAGTGTAAAGTGAGCAAAGTAGTGTCTCTGTGTTCAAGATGGACTAAAGGAAGTAATACTGCTTAGGCAGCACTGTCCCCATCCATTTGGGCAGGAATGGATGTATAGGCAAGACACATTTATCATAATCCAGAAGAACTGTGGTTTGTCTTTTGGTGTCCATACAAATTCAAATAAAGTTGTGCAATATGACTATTATTACTGCCTATACATTTGAGTCTGGAGGTAAGTTAAATTTGAAAATACACTCAAATATGTAGCCAACCATGAAACAAAGTAGCCTGTTTGTGAGGCTTGGTCACTCTCCCTACCTTCAGAAATTCTGTTGATGACTGGAGAACCATGGATGTGCAATGAGTTATATGTGCAGTTGGTAGAAGTAAGAAGTAGGAGAAGAGAAGTTTATCTTTACCCATTACTGAGCTTTTCCTGGGATAGGCTGTGGGAAGTGGTCCCTGTGATCTCCTAAACAGAAACTTGGATAGATGATGAGAGAAGTATATTATATTTAGAAATGTAAAGGTACCATTTGTGTATAATTAGCTTTGCATTTGTTTCTTATATAAAATGGAACTGTAATTTGTATAGTTACAGATATTGAAAAAAAGATACTAAGAACACCTTGGGCAAGGCAGATCATTACTGAGCCATTTTTCCAACAATCTGGTTGCAAACACAAAGTGAGTGAAGGGCTGTGATTTCCCCCTCACTGCAGACAGCTCAGGTTGTAGGTCAGGATACTGAATGGTGGGGAGAAGTTTGCCCCGAGAAGAATTAGAGCTGGGGTTAGAATTTGTTATTTTTATGAGTATTACATCACTCAGAACTTTGTAGATTAAGGAGGTTACCCACAGTTACCACATTCTAATGTTACAGTTACAGAAAATCAGAGTAATCCTGCCCATGTTTCTATTCCCCTTCCTACCTCCTAGAATAGATACTTGCCATTCCTTTGATGGGTTTCTTTTAGAGAGTATTTGTCATGATAAACTACCAGGGAAAATAACCTTGATGTATTGGAAAAGAAGCAGATAACTGAAGTGACTATATCTGTGTCTCTGTGGTTACAAATTGAGAGCGCTTGGTTTCACCACCTGCAGAAAAAGGTTCAGTTAATGATTCATATACATACCACAGAAAAGTATTGGTTTGTCTTGTATCTTGAGATGTGTTTTGACCTCCTATTGTTTGTGTTCAAACAGAAGGAGGAATGTGTTCACTCTGAATATTCAGTTTGCATCTAATTATTATTTTCCATTGGAAAGCCAGGTCTCAAACAGTAGGAGGCATTTTACCTAGTTTGTCTATTTTGTTTTCAAATTCTGATTAGTTTAGCTTGGAAGGCTGATGATAATTGCCAGAGATTTTGAACATTTGAATTAAATGGCAATGCTACTTTGGAAGTACTTAAAAACAGCTAATTAAATATACACTGAAAGAATTTTCCTACAACTGGTTTATTTTTGCGATTCTATGCAATCATTTTTTATCTCACTTTGCAATCCTTGAAAATTATCCCAATCTTACAACAGTGCACAAGGGCTCAGGTATCACTTAGAGCACAAGTGAAATAATAGCAAATAGAATTGTTCTAAATTACCACACTACAGCACACTATTAGCACACTTTGAATGGCACTCAACTTAATGTCTTTATTTCTCTACTTCATTTCTTGCAAATTTCCCTAGCCTCTCCCCCAGGGTCTTAGCACTGGAAAAGCAGGGATGTTGTAAAATGGGAAATGAATAAAGAAAAGTCAGAATATCAGCACAAACCCTATACCTTCTTCTAGATGATTACCTGATTGTTTATTCTTACAGAAATGGAGACTGGTGCATGTACTGATTAGAGGAGCTCAGAAGTGAGGTGGGGTTGTTAAGATTTGTTAATATCCACTATCTTCTTTCAGCTCACCTATTTCTCTGCATGCAGGATATTGAAGATTGATATTAATAATACAATAATTAATTATATTAATTACGCAGAGAGCTTTTCATGTTCTTTCAGCTTTATTAGTATTATCAGATTAATCCTGTCAGTAGCTGGGTAGTATTAGTATTATCAGATTAATCCTGTCAGTAGCTGGGTAGTATGAATGGCCACTACAGGGAAGCTGCACACCTGGTATCCCCTTAAAGAGGGAAAATTCTCTGGTGACTGACCTCATGGATTAAAACAGTTGCCTCAATGTTTAGTAGAATGAATCCTTGTTTGCTGGAGAACACTATACTGATATTAAAAAATCCTGATGTAAGAAAACATTGAGGCATATGCTTAAATTTAAAAATGTGAGCTTCTCCATTAAAATCAGTTGGGCTAATCTCATGTTTAAAGCTAAATACATGCATAAATGTTTGACAGTTGAGGGAAATAAGGCAGTCTCCTAAATCCACTGGAAGTCAATGGAAAGATTCTTAATCAATAGGTTTTGGATCAAATCCAGCATCTGTAAAAATCTGCTGAGAGGTAAGCATACACACATACACAATCCTGCAAACACTTATGCTTTAATAACTTTATTCAAGGGAGTAGACACTGGATTTCAGTAGGACTAGTCATGAGACTGAAATTATCCAGATACATGTTTGCATGATAGCTTGCAGCTAAGTTCACTTTCTAACAGTCTGACCTGATAAGTTACATCCGTATTTGGGCAACTAAGTTTAGCTTTATAGTGAAGGACACCATTCCTTAAATTACACCTAAGAAAGGATGTGATTCTACTTGAAAATACTCAGCTGGCAATATTCTTAAAATATATGCTCTAGAGAGAAGAAAACAAATTTTATAAAACGGGATAAGGCTTATGCCCTAATAATTTGTTAGTCTTTAAGTCTACTTCTACACTAGACCAGATAGGTCAGCTTAAGTATGCCACTCAGCTACACAAAATGAATAGCTGGATTTAACTTTCCTTAAGCTGAGCTGCTGCAGCTTCTACTGTGGGAGGCTGACCCTCGGCTTCCCTTACTCCTCAGAGAATGAGTACTGGACACGGGCGGAGGCTGCCTTCATCGTTTGGTTTGAGGTTTGAACTCTATAAGATCATCTTCCAGAGGGTTGATCTTCTCCATAATGTAGATGTACGCGAAGGTGCCCCAGAATTCTTCATTGTTTTTGCAGATACAGACTACATGGGTGCCTCTCTAAAACAAGATAAGTCATCAAAGATTTAGTGGACCACTACAATACTAATACTAATTTAAGTATAAAAGAGTGAAAGGAAAAGATACACAGGGATAGTGGTAACACAACTCTGTATGATATTATCTTACTTTACTTGAGAAATACTATGTGGTAGTAAGATTGATTGAACAGTTTTTAATGTTGCTATTTCTTGACTTTTGGGAGAGTAACTGGAAACCTGAACATCAGCATATTAATACTAAAGCTGGTTCTGTGTCTGTATTTAATATTATCTAACACTTTCAGCATCTATAACTTTGTGAGGTATACTGAAATTTTCCATGATTGCTTTCAATCTCAGCCTGATTCTATTTTCGCTCAACTGTTTCCACTGTTTGTGAAAAGAAGGTTCTGGAGAAAAAAGTAGCTATGTTAATAGTAAGTAGTGAGTCATAAAAAATAATTCGTTTTTTTTCCAGAAGACCACTAGGTCTTTCAGAGCTGAGAACAAGAACTTGAAATTTGACATGGGGTTGGTTCTTGAGTCAGAGAGGTGCTTTTGTCTGTCCAAGATTACCTGTAAGAGCATTGACTGAAAATGTCCTCTGAAAATCGCATATGCTCAGTATAGCTTGTTAGATGCTGGCTGATCAGCTCTCTGGACATTTCCATTTCTGATGAATGTGTTCATGTCCCACTGAGATCCTTAACATGCTAATTGCAATGAGCATGGTCTTAGACATCAAATATAAATCATAGCTTCAGACTAGAGAAATAAGGCAGCATCAGTTGCTCCTACTGCCATGTCCTATGCCTAAGTATCAAGAGGATACGTGTAGTTCTAGCGCACTCTCTTCCATTCACTTGTTCAAATAACTCTTTGCATTTCACACTTTTATCTTAAGCAAGGTTTCATAGTCATGATTTTGGAAGCAGGCAAGTATAGTTCCCTATATTTTGGATAGATTCAATGATACTCAGACCTCAGTGATTCAGGAGCCAAATTAGTGATCAACTTTACCCAAAGGAGCCATAATAATGTGAATTCATTGTTTCATTTACTATATTTATATATAGTCATAGTCTAACAGTATGGAAGTGACTGTATTAAGTTTACATTGTTCTCAGAGCAAAATGATTGACCAAACATTATTATGTTATCAACTACAATTTGTTAAATTATTAACCAATAAGTGCTTTAGTATCATGTGCTACAAAGAGCCACTTTTGACTCGTTAGCCTACGTCTTAGTATCACTGAACTAAATGAAAGGTTAGTAGCAAGTAGAATCCAATATATCCGTTCTGTGCTGTACTTCTCAGGAGAAGCAGTAGAGAAGATGCACCCTGAGAGGACTGAAGGATGGGACGGTGACCTTACCCACCTTTGTTCTTCTCAGAGTATGAACTGTTTGTGGAAGTCTTAAGTGACAAATTACAAAACTGGATATTGTTCCAATTTAAGTAGTCTTATCCAAATACCTCTTTGTTTCCCCACACTGTAAATTTGCTGGAGTGACTAGCAAGTTAGTCACACCTCATTGTGCTTCCAACATGCACTGCAACATGACTTCTGTATCAGGGGCAGCATAGAGTTTCCATTCCATCCTATGTTGCTTCTACACTGAAGGGATTCCCCATGAGATATATCTTCCGCTCTTCAATCCCTGATGTGTGGCTGGAATTGCACCAAAGGGCCACAATGAAATCTACAATCTTCATTAATATAACATATTCAAACCTTATCCATTCAGCCAGGATGCCTTTTGGAATAAATATTCCAATCCCATACATTCATCTGTGCTGTCCATAACCACTAGACTACATTCCCCATAAAGTCAGGAATACAACCTCAGTATCCTAATTCCTAACATTCAGTCCCTTATGGATATGGATTATGATAGTCTTCATTACCACACTATTTGTTGTATGCTACCTTATGTGCAGGAGAATAGAGAATGAGGAAGAGATTACCTCTCCTCTCCAAGACACTAGACTGAGACCGAGGAGAGCTAGTCTTTATTCTTGACTCTAACACAGGTATCATTCAGTGATGTTAAGCAAGATTAACATGAGGAATATGCACAATGGGGCCAAAATAAGGTTGCAGAGCCAACCCTAATTCTAGCCTTTCCTAATTTTTGAGTGCTTGACTGTAATCTGAATGGACTGAACCCAGAATAGTCACAATTAAACCTTAGAGCATGAAATTCAGTGAGCTTGGTGTCTGTGATATTACACCAACATTTAAACACACCAGGGTAAGATTTAAAGCCTAGATATGTACAGCTTTAGGAAAGTTTATGATTCTTCCTGTGAGTGTTGATTGTAAATAATACAATTAATATTTGTAGAATTGAAATATTTTGTGACCAAATGGGTCTACCTTAACTACAACTAAAACTGAAAGCTGATGTAAGTATCGTACTGTAAATACATGGTATGTGAAGCTGCTCCACTGTAAAGGGTTATAACAGCAAGCAATTAGAAAGAAAAAGGAATCATGATTTTATAAATATTTGTAAGTTCTCAATTTTTTTTAAATCAATGTTGATTGTATTTTACTGCCTCCACATGATATAGTAAGCCCCATTTGAAAAAGGAGAAAACTGATTTTTGTTATCACACTAATAAATTCTAAAGGTGCAGCCAATCGATGCTGATTAAATTTACAATTTAACTGCAGTTTTTATAGTTTCCACTGGAGCATTTTCTCCTTGATTTTGGTTCTGGACAGATCTATACAGTAGGAATTGCTTTAATTGCATTTACTGACAGGCTGGCTGCTACCATGCAATGTAATTTAGGTCCCCCAAAGCACGATTATTTCTTCTCTTTCTCACTTATGGCAAACCTCACTTGGTCTGAACTGAATGACATTGAACGATAATTCACAAGCAGCGGGTCTCCACTTGTGACGTTTCTGATCAATTCACATCTACTGGTATGATCGTTTGCATCCCATTGGACCAGCCAGCTTTCATGCATCAGTGAGCCATAAAGTTATATATAAATGTACTGCAGAGTTCTGCATTTACATGTATCTTTGCTGAACCTAGGTTCAGGAACTATTTTTGCAGAAAACAATGGGATAGGAGAAGTATTTCCTATTGTAGATGAATATATATTAGTCTTGTAGCATCATCTGTCTAAAGGTGATAAATATTGCTTACGGACATAATACACACTTTCCCCAGGGGTTACATTGTGCCTGAAAGTGAGATTAGCTGCAATTTATAATGAGTTAAATCTTGGTGACATGATCTAGTGCTTCTTGCTGAACTGCAACCAGCTCTTTGACTGAGATCAAGACTTTGCTATGCATGTCCTTGTAGGTAAGCCTGAAACTTCTGAGGTTTACATGGACTTTTCCAAGTCAAATATTTACATGTCAACACAGTACATAATCTGACACTTAAAGTGGCTCTGAAAAAATTTGAAAACACCTCAGGACTTGAGTTTAATATGAAGGCATCCAAAATAGACACCTATAAGAAAGAAGGAATAATGAAATGAAAAATTAGGGCGGCAAGTAGGGATAATGCCACTGACCTACACAAGGCTGATATTTATTTAAATGATACTTCTTTATGCAATTATATCATACAGAACAAAGCTACATAGCTTTTACATATATACAATATGGGTAACTGGAGAACAATTAATAGGGTACAAACAACAATAGCAAAATTTAATCTACTCCGTCTCACTATTTCTAAGATCTTCTGTTCCCCGCACAGCCTCTAAAGTGATTTTGCAACATAGCTTTGAAGTT
The DNA here is from genome assembly GCF_052426305.1 of Pelodiscus sinensis. NCBI lineage: Eukaryota > Metazoa > Chordata > Testudines > Trionychidae > Pelodiscus > Pelodiscus sinensis. The sequence continues at coordinate 96,088,645 of NC_143053.1, forward strand.
GCCAATGGTGGTTTTTCCTTTATTTTAAATTAATTTATTTCCTTCTCTTCTCAGCTTGGCTGTATCTACACTGGCGCGATCTTGGCCAGAGCAGCTGCTCTTGTGCAAAAACTTGCTGCCTGTCTACACTGGCCGTGAGTTCTTGTGAAAGTACACTGATGTTCTAATGTATGAAATCAGGGCTTCTTGCTCAAGAACTCTGATGCTCCCGCTCAGGAATAAGCCCTTTTGTGCAACTGTTCTTGCGCAAGAGGCCAGTGTAGACAGGTAACATGAATATCTTGCGTAAGAAAGCCCTATGGTAGGCCATCAGAGCTTTCTTGAGCAAGAGACCATCTACAATGGCAAGGATGCTCTTGTGCAAAAGCACATCTCTTGCACAAAAGCACATGCCAGTGTAGACGCTCTCTTCTGGAAGAGTTTTTGCACAAGAACTCTTCAGCAAAAGAGTTTTTGCATGAGAAAGTGCCAGTGTAGACGTAGCCCTTTGTTTAGTTTTAGATTTTTAATAAAGAAGACACTTGCCCCTAAATTATGGCTAGGCTACAGGATGACAACTCAGTTATTCTGCTACTGCTATTGTGCTATAGGCTGGAACAATGACTGCAGCTCCTCTCCAGGCTCTCCACTGGGGTGGGGGCCATCACATCCATGGAAGTATGGCTCACACAGGCTCTTCCACCAGATCTCCTGAGTAATCCCCCTCTGAACCAGCTTTACTGGAGGCCTGAAAAGAGACCCCTTCACAGGAATGCAGAGACTCATAGACTTCATCTGAATGTCCGCTTGGCCTTTGGCTCTTCCATAGGCTGCTGCCATGCCTCAGTCCATTGAGCATGGCAGCAGATCTGGGTAGGCTCTGCACACTTCATGGGATTTCTCTTACACAGATACAATTAGGAATTGGGTTAACCACAGGGTTGCTCTAAACTGCACTCTGTTCCAACACAGGGAGATGATCAACATGCAACAGAGCTATGGTCAGGCCAGCCAGTTTTTATGTCATCTGAGGATTCCCTTGCACTGGAGGAAAACCCTGAAGTTGCTTATGGCCCCTTTCTGCTGCCAGGGTAGTTCAAGGGAGCAGAGCTGAGACAGTCCCAGATTCGTCAACTCACTTCTATTTGAATTGTATTGTATTGTTGAGTATTTGAAAAATTGCTGAGCTGCTGTGAAACAAACATTTTCTCTTACTCTATTCTAGTGATTGTCTATGCATTCAGGAATGTGAGAAGAGTTAGGAGAATTTCTTTATAAAACGGGAACACAGAAAGAGGAGCAACATTCTCAGGGCATATAGCATTTGAGATGCACTATTTTCCTCTTTATAACATTTGACCTATCTGAAGTTCCATCTGGGAACATGGGACCAAATCAGCCCAATTTCATTTGGGTGCTCATTGTGCTTGTTCTATCATCAGGAAAAGGGAGAAGATGTACATGAATTTCAGCCTGAAAGGTGTCATATGAGAATAAGTGTCCCAGCAGTGTTTTGAATGTGTAAATATTATTTTTAAGGCAATTGCCAACTTACTACAGAATGTATTGGACCTGATACTGATACCAACTGTAATAAATATCCAGTCCTATACAATGTAGAGGTTATAAATGTATTTTGAAATATGATCAGAAAGGTTTCAGCTGGTTCCCCTCCCCACCATGGTTGGATCCCTCTAAAATAGGTATCTACAATCTTCCTGTGTTCTAATCTAAACAGTCTAGGTGGGATATCAGTTCAAATTTAGAAAATGGCTCATGCTAGGGTGATGTGTGCACATGCATCTGAAAAGAGGATGAAACCCGTGGGCTACGTCTACACTTGCCCCTTTTCCGGAAGGGGCATGTTAATTTCACCTATCGTAGTAGGGAAATCCGCGGGGGATTTAAATATCCCCCGCGGCATTTAAATAAAAATGTCCGCCACTTTTTTCCGGCTTTTAAAAAAGCCGGAAAAGAGCGTCTACACTGGCCCCGATCCTCCAGAAAAAGCGCCCTTTTCCGGAGGCTCTTATTCCTACTTCGAAGTAGGAAGTAGGAATAAGAGCCTCCGGAAAAGGGCGCTTTTTCCGGAGGATCGGGGCCAGTCTAGACGCTCTTTTCCGGCTTTTTTAAAAGCCGGAAAAAAGCGGCGGACATTTTTATTTAAATGCCGCGGGGGATATTTAAATCCCCCGCGGATTTCCCTACTACGATAGGTGAAATTAACATGCCCCTTCCGGAAAAGGGGCCAGTGTAGACGAGCCCTTAATGTGTAGCACTACCAATTGTAAATGGATTAGGAGGCTGAACAGAATAATGCAATCTAACAATAATATCCAGAGCTCATGGGAAATCTCTCTCTCTCTCTCTCTCTCTCTCTCTCTAGTTTAATGGCAATGAATTGTGTCAGATTGGTAGCATTGAAAACCAAAGTTCACAAAGCAGACTGTGGTCAGACATTTTAAAAACTTCCAAATACAGCATCTCTGAAGCACTTAAAATCAGTTCTAGATGGCCCTTCTGTGCCATTGTACTTCCATTCTAGTTCTGCTCTGCTGGGATTGCTAGCAAAGGTGGAAATTAGTATCCATTATAATGCTAAGTTGTGTGATGTTAATTCTCCTCCACAGGGAATTGCAGCAACACCAAATGATTAATTCCATATAAACCAAAACTGGTGGGTAATAGGTTTTGGTCACTATTTATTTTAGCCACATTTTAACCAGTGAACTAAAGATAAAATGACTCTAATGACTTTTTGTTTATCCATCCATGATTCAAAAAGAATTTTACAGACCCTATTGAAACTATCTCAATGCATGCCTGGGAGGTAAATAATTATTATTTGATCTATATTCAAGAGAGGACATTTAAATAGATAGGGATAAATGAACTTGTTCAAGGTTACAATGGAAAAACTTAGCACTTCCATCAAAAGAATCCATAATTCCTGGTTCTCAACTTCATTTTACCTACAAAATCATCAATGTTTTGTAAAAGTATGTTGATTATCACATACCTTGGAGTCACTCCTTGGCTATGTCTACACTCACGGCTTCTTGTGCGAGTAATATGCACATGAGGCTGTGTGGAATATCTCCAAGCCTCATTTGCATACCTAATGAGCCACAATCTTTTTCAGAAGAGGCTCTTGCACAAGAAGGAGCAGTGTAGACGTTCCTTCTTGCGCAAAAGCCTTTTCTGAAAAAAATGGTGGCTCATTAGGTATGCAAATGAGGCTCCGCAATATTCCACGCTTAGCCTCATTTGCATATTACTCGCGCAAGAAGCCATGAATGTAGACATAGCCCTTGAGTATTGTTTTCAAGGAATACATGCTGAGTCTTTCATTTATATTTCCTTTGTACAAACAATCAATTGGAAATGAAATAGGAGCGTGTGACAGGCTACTGGCTAAGCCAGAGTTCAGCCACTACAGCCTGGCTAACAAGGGCAATTGAGGCCATCTGAGCAGGCCTATGTTGGAGGGCCTAATGAGAAGCAGCTGTGGGCCTCATTAGCCAGAAGGCTAGAAAAGGCAGGCAGAGAGGCATGGCAGGGGAGGAGGCAGAGAGTGACTGAGTGTACTCCCCAGCCAGATACAAAGCCTAGCTGAGTTTGCTGCAGACAAAAATCTCTGTAAATAGAAAGTGGTGGGAAATTGGCACTGATAATAAAGTGCACGGGTGATTGCACCAGAAAGAGTTGCTGGTTGATTTGTGACCAAAGTTGGGGTCCCAGGGAAAGGACCTTGCCTCAAGATGTTGGACAAGATCCTCAACTGGTGTAAATCAGTGCAGCCTTATTGGCCTCAGTGGAACTATGCTGATTTGTGCCAGCTGCGGTTCTAACATGAATAGTAGATATTTCACTTGCAATCATGGACTAAATAAATACAGAATACTGGTTTACAGTGGAGTGGAGTGCTTCCGCTGAGTTCTACTAAAAAAGAACAGTCCTTTTTTTTTTTAATTTGTGAGGCTTTTTACCACATTTTTTTTTCTTTTTTATTTGAGAGCCTGTTTTGGACAGTTTATAGGTTATTTATATCATGAGTCTTTCAGACTATGGGACAATCTATGAATGGGTGAAAACACAGCAGAACACTGTGGTCCATATGAACTGTGCTCAGTGTGGACTGTGATGCATAGGAGAAGTGCAGGCCTGCACCAGATGACGAAAGGGTTAAACTTAGGTAGCTGGCAAAGGTGTGGGCAGGGGGCCAGAGGAACCAATGGGATGCAGTGCTGAAACTTGTATTGTGTACAGATACCTACTGCCGTTTCTCTTTGTGTGAGTTCTAAGTTAAGGGCTGGAGGGAGCAGATTCAGTCATCAGAATTACCATGCCTATACAAATATATGAGTTAAGGTGGGACCCAGAGCCTTACTGCTTTGCAGTGTAGATGCAGCCACTCAATCCCAGGGTTCCCTAACAATGGTCATTTCTTTTGAGTTCCCTTAACCTTGAGCTTTTATTTCAGTGTAAACATACCCATAAAGCTGCATCTGTTAGATATTCAGATGCAGTCAATGCTCTACCCCTTCGTCCTATTTTCAGATAATTTTGCACTGCTTCCTCCCCTTATCAGTAGGTACCAGAAGCTAGACATGAATGTAAACACCACTTAGTTGATTTTGCAGTGCTATCATCCAGTTGTTACAATGTTTTAAATACACTATTTTGACACTAAGTTAGTTAGGCTTTGGATGTAAATATCAGAAAAAATAAAAAAAGATCAGTTAGGTCATCTCATACATTATCTGTTGTCTCAATTCTGTAGCAAGGCTTTGGGGGCTCAAAATACTTGATGTTTGTGTATCGAACACAGAGTGAAACATTAGAATTTTTGTTTATTTTTCAAATTAAATATTAGGTTGTTTGCCCAGACACTATAATTAAGTCTTGGTACAACATGAAATGCAAGTTTCTCCAAAGAGGAAGCCATTGAGCAGACTCAAAGAAATAGTCTCTTTCTAATTCTGTTAAATCAAAAGCTATCAGCAACTGAAGAAAACACACTGAATATAAAATTTATCCCTGTCTATGGAATCCTTACAAGATCTATGTGCCAATTAAATCCCACTTAAGCTTTGTGTGGGTCATTTACACAAGGTTGAATTTCCCTCACAGCATATTCCTCATAAGCCAAACAGTGATGCATGATGGGTATTTATTATCATTGATCTTTATTATTCTATTTATCATTAATAACGTTTTGTATTAAAAGTGACAATCAGCTTTTATTAATCTGTCTAGTGTGCTTTTCTGCAAAAATAGTTCCAATGCAGTAAAAAGATCATTATTACTTATACTGATATTTGGTAGCATAAGAGTGGAATTGCAAGAATTTGCTATCTTTCTAAGCAGGGAAATATTAATTGCCACTAGACAACAAGTAGAAATCAGGATGACATCTAGTAGTCAAATTGGTTTTACAAACAAAAGCGTGTCAAACATGAAGGCTACGTCTACACTGGCAGCTTCTTCTGCAAGAACTGTTTTGTGGAAGAGTTCTTGTGCAAAAAGTCTTCCACAAAAGCGCGTCTACACTGGCATGTGCTTTTGCACAAGAGACGTGCTTTTGCGCAAGAGCATCCATGGCACTGTGGATGCTCTCTTGCACAAGAAAGCTCTGATGGCCATTTTAACCATAGGGGCTTCTTGCGCAAGAAATTCATGTTGCCTGTCTACACTGCCCTCTTGTAGAAGAGCTCTTGTGCAGAAAGGCTTATTCCTCATAGAAAGAGGGATAACTCTTGCACAAAAAGCTCTGTGTTCTTATGATTTACTGTACTTTTTCTTGCACAAGAACATGCTCTGTAGTGGGGATGCTCTACAAGTTTTTGCACAAGAGCAGCCGTTTTTGTGCAAAACTCTGCACTGTAGATATAGCCTAGAAGTTGTAGTCTTGCCTCCTTGATGCTTGTAGTCTGGTCTGCAATGGCAAAAAGTAAAGAAGCTAAGTTAGTGATGATATATTTGATTTTGCCCTCCAGAAATCTAGTCAGAAACCCTGAAAAGTTTTATTCAGTCAAAATAAAGGGAGTGAAAGATACCAGAAAAAATAATCCTAAATGAAATAAAACAATGAAATAAATTTGGGGTTGAGCTAGAAGTTTATAAGAACAAAACATACCTAGTGACTGGTTTTGGACAAATTTACAGATTTTTTTTCAGGCTCAACAAATATTGAGGAGCTTTAATCTTTGCAAACAATATTGCCAGCTTCTGATATACCATTATATTAATATACTGTAGCTTCACAGTAATGATCATAATTTAATCATGATTTTAATATTCATTTTTTCAATTTGGAATATGTTAGATGTGTTTATCTCTTTAGATTAACTACTAATTATTTCACTGATAGAATTCAATGTCTGTGGACATTCCATTTAAATTAAACTATTCATTGTTTTGGCAAAACTCAGGTTATTAATGTGTTCATCTCTGAGTCCTTGTTTATTTTCCTTCATTATAAATGATTTATGTGATTCATTAGATTCTGGTAATTATCATTTTAAACTCATAACTCTGTTATGTATGCAAAGTTTGCTACTGTTGATGAAGAACACTGCAATTTTACAAGACAGGTTTGATAAGTTGTATATACAAGATAACGAATCCAGTCAAAGGACGCTAAGATATACTGTATTTTATTCCTAGAAATACTGCAGCTGGAAATTGCTTATAAAACAATTACCAAACATTAGGTTTGTTAACATTTTTCCTAAAAGGAAACCATGGAGAAAACAAGCTTAGATCCATTTTTGAAATGATTATTTCTAGACTCAACCATGTAGTTAAACAAATGTGAAGAGCTGTGCAAACACGTCAGTGATGTTAACTTGAAGAGAGATGCTATTTTTAATTGATAGATTTTCTACCAATTTAATGCATTAGCTACAGAAAGGTGCTATTGAATGGTCAATTGTTGGACCTATCAGTGGTCCAGGACCCACACAGCAGAGCTCTCATCTTCCCCTCCACACCACGTTGTACCCATATCCTAATAGGCTGGAACTTGCCTAGTCTTCCTCAGCTAAAGTTGCTGTCATCAGCAAGATATAATAAGCAAGGGATCCAGAAGTCTGCTTTTGACCTCACCGTCACCAAATATCTGGCAACCTAGGCACTTCAGAGCAAGGCTACTAGCAATGCGCTTTGTGACCTACCTCTTAAAAGCCCCATGGTCAGTAGATCAGTCAGTTTTCTTGTAGCTACAAGCAGCAGTACCAGCCAGTGCTCCAGAGAGCATAACTCTTCTGCAGTGATTCGGTATTCTGTTACTGTTCCTGTTTTCACCTTGACATCTCCACTTGGCTGCTTGTTAAATGAAATCACTGCTGCTCATCTTCCCAGAATATACCACCTCTCAGACACTCTTGGATACTTTTGAGTTTGTTTGCTTACTTCATTAATTATCCTAGCCATCTGTGATTCCTACCCATTTAATTAATGGCTTCTGACTGACCCAAGACACAGAATTGTTTCATTCTAGTAATCTCCTACTTCCATTTTCAGTAACTTCAGCTTCCAGGCTAACCAACAATGTTACCCTTAGTGATCTTCCATCTCATCTTCACCTCCTTTGAGCTTCAACCTCAACCAGCTTTCTCCGACTAAAATATCCGCTAACTTGTCTTGATTTAGCATCACTCTGAACTGGACATCACCTCAATCTTCTTTAACTTCCACTCCCTTGCTTGGCATTTCAATGCCTATGACTTCCGTGCTGCTCTCAGTTCCTTCCTCCCAGCTCTGTTCTCTACTATCCAGTGCCACCATTTCTATTTTTTAGTTGCTGCCAAGCACCACTGGAAGAAGTACCTTTCAGTCCTTCTATTTGTATTGTTGAGCAGCGCACTCTACTCATTTATTTGCATACTTACAGTTGTAAACATCTGTTCATCCATGGGCAGTGGGTGAGGGTAGGGGGAGGGGGAGGAAAGCCTCCCAACCATACCCCTGCTGACTAGGCCTTGCCCCCCACAGAAGCCAAGCTGCCCCAGACCATGGAGCACAGGGAGGGCAGGTGGCACTTGTCCCCAGCCTCCCCATCCCCCGAAGCACAGGGAGGTCAGGCGGTGTGCAGCCCCAGCCTCCCATACCTCTGAGCATGAGGAGGGCAGACACTTGGGGCAGCAACACTCTATCTCCAGTATGCCTACAATAGGCGTTCTGGGGGATGAAGATAGGTGGAGCCAGGCTGGCTGTTTGGAAAGGCAATGCCTTCCTCTGCCTATTATATCTGCCTCTCCTCTGTTCATCGTTTTTAATACTCTCCCAACGTCTGGCATCTTTTCCATGCTTCCTCCTCACCTTTCACACAAGATCTTGCCAACTTCTTCTAAGAAAAGATCAAGATAGTCTAGCATTAATTTCTTCTATTTCTTCCCTTCCTTCTCTTGATTTTCTGTTCTGTTATTTTGGTTTATTCTCTTTTGGTGGGATTTCCTATTCTTTTTGGAGTTCATTTATTTTAATTTTATTCTTTAAAAAATAGTATGTTTTGTCATTTCCTTCTTGCTTAATATATGTCTTGTATTATAAGAACTGCCTTATTGTGCTAGATCAATGGTCTGTGTAGCCCATTGTGTCTCTGAGATTGGCCAGTACCAGATGTGTTAGAAGGAATTAATAAAATAGGGGAGTTTCGAGTAATCCATCTCGTAGTTCAATACTCGTTTTTGAGGTGTAGGGATACCAGAGCATGGATGTTGCATCACTTAGCTCTTGTCTGCACAAGAAATTTGGATCAGTTTAAATTAAAGTTTATGTGGACACTTCTTTTGGTCTAAGAATGTCCTGTTTTGGTTTAGCAAGTTTAAACAAAGGTGAAATAAGCTACTTTTAAACATCAATAATAGTTCACACAGGTAATTTCACTGAATTACTTAAATCAGTTTACAAGCTTATCCCAGTTAAATAGGTGCAGCTTTCTCTTATAGACAAATCCTTAGTACTTTGAAGCAGGGACTATTATTGTATGATTGTAAAACACTTAACATATTGTTCTTCCACAAAACAAAAAATAACTACAAATGAAAGTCTTCACCAGGTTTTAACAGAATAGCTATTTTACAGTGTGCTATAATCAAATAATTGTACTGACCACATTTGATATAGCTTTACTAGATGCAAATATGTAATCCGTGCACCTCATGGGTGCTGTATTTTGTCCCACCCAGAGGCATCGTGGCCACTTAGAGAGATAAATGAGTCTGCTCTATGGCCTTATGTAACAGTAATGTGACTTACAACTCATATAGCAGAGACTCATGTACTAACCCCCAAAAATCTCAGATTCAATCTCACCCAGAAATAACCAGGATCTGTCAGTGTTACAGGCCCTCCGTCTTTTAGAAATACATTCTTTCAACATTTAGTTATGCTACCCCCAAACGTCCATGAATGTCTGTGTTTAGAGGAGTACTTCTATCATACCTTCTGCAGAGGCAGAACCCCTGTTTTGAGAAGATGCAGAAGACATTCTCAGCCTGCAGGAAGCTAAAGAAAAACTGAAGGCTGCCTCCTCTCGCCCTTTTCTCCTTTCTTAATTTGTTCACTTAAGGAGGTGTTATCAATTTGCTGTGCGAGTATATAGGGAGGAGACCCTAATTTTTAGACCAGACAGAAGCCAGAAAATTGTCAATCGGGAAGTAAATTCTGATTTCCTCTATGTGCTGAGGGTAATTTCCTCTCTTACCATAGAAGGTACATCTACACAGAATCTGATGTTATTCTGAAATAACTTAGTCCACGTCTACACTAGAAGAAGTTATTTCAGGATACTGTCATACTGTTGAGCTGGAGGACTTCTTCTGATTCCTGTAACCCTCATTTTATGAGGAGTAAGGGAAGTCGGAGGAAGAGTGCTCTTTCTTGGACTTCCTGCTGTGTAGGCAGTGCCAAAAGCTGAAATAAGCTATTTCGACTTAAACTATGCAATTGACGTAGCTCAAGTTGCATAGCTTATTTTGTCTTTAGCCCTGCTGCATAGACTTGCCTGAAGTGAAGAATGTGGAGTAGTTTTGGAGCCAGTGAAATACACTGGATCATGTTTTCTTTCTGTTGGCAGTATAGCTTAGCTAGCCATTAACGGTTTGAAAATCAGCCTTCCTCTTACAAAGATGTTCTAGGGCAGTGGCTTTTAGCCAGAAATCCAGGGCTGTTTGCTGTTTTCAAAGCTGGGCCAGCATTAGACTTACTTGGGCCCATGACAGAAATTAAAACTGAAGCCTTGAACCCAGAGACCCACCCTCTGGGAGGGACACCTCAGCCTGAGCAACTTAGCTTTTGCAGTGTTCCCTGTGTCCCCTGTGATGGTAGGTCCTAGGCAATTGCCCTGCTTGCTACTTTTTAACACTGGCCCTACCTTTTATACGCAGAAAAATAGAGGTTGTGCCACATGTGGGCTGTAGTTTTTAATTGCATGGGGGAGGGACTTAGAAAGAGAACAACCCTGTTTTAAGGTATGAGAAGAAAGCTTAGATGGGTAGATTATTGAGAGAAAACATTATTTTCAATGAGGTTTCTGTAAAAAGCAAGTTTCAAACTTAAAAAAAATTCCCAGAGAAAGAAATATTTTCTTAGTGAAGTATGTTGTGATGGAGATTTTTTTAAAAAAAGGATGTGAATCAAACTAATGAGCAGGGAAGTTAAATTCTTGTTAAGGTAATTTTGCATATGGTTTACACTTCTGGCAGGGGGAAAGAGAATCAGTAATTTGTTTCCTCGTTAATTGTCGAGTATGTTCTTGGTACTGTTCATATCTTTATTGTTTTGAACACTGGCAGCAATACAAAATATTATATAGGTGTAAACACACCCCTGAAGGTTTCAAAGAGCAAGGCCATGCTACAAAGAATTGAAAGAATCCATCATTTAGAGATAAGCTAAAAACAATTAAAGAAGGGCAGTTTCATGTTGAAGACACCTGACTGAGGAAATGCAAGGGCTTTTTTGCAGCAAGGAGACAAGCAACAATAGGCACTAAAGTAGTGTGAGTTCGAAAGTGCACTACATTAATGCAAACTAGATAACTTTGAGTTCATGCCAACAGGGTCTATATGGACCAGTTAGCATGCAGTATATGGATTAATTTCAGAACACAAATAATGCGTAATGACAAGCAGTTATCACTAATTTCAGCAAAAAGCAATATATCAATATAATAAAATCATTAAACTTTCCACAGGTCCACAAAACAGTTCTTTTGAAAATACTGTTGGTCAAATGTGTTTGATGGAATGTGGGGCTGTGTATTGTATAGTTGTTATTGTACTCTAGCTTATCACTTTGTGGAAAAAAAGGCTAGAAATGAAGGCTATGTCTAGACTGAAGAGATTTTCCAGGATACCGAAGGTATCTCAGAAAAGCTCTACCACGTCCAAGGAACACACCTGCTTTCTCAGAACAGTTTCTGAAAAAGCAGACCTGTTCTTTCAACATCCCTGCATTCCTCTTGGAGAGAGTAATAAGGGATGTTCCGAAAGAGGAGTTTTAAAAAAAATGTGGCCCCATGCAGATGGGGCAAATTTTGGAAAAGCCTCTTAGAATCATAGAATCATAGGACTGGAAGGGACCTCAAGAGATCATCGAGTCCAGCCCCCCACCCTCAAGGCAGGACCAAGCTCTGTCTACACCATCCCTGACAGATGTCTATCTAACCTGTTCTTAAATATCTACAGAGAGGGAGATTCCACCACCTCCCTTGGCAATTTATTCCAATATTTGACCACCCTGACAGTTAGGAATTTTTTCCTAATGTCCAATCTAAACCTCCCCTGCTGCACTTTAAGCCCATTACTCCTTGTCCTGTCCTCAGAAACCAAGAGGAACAAATTTTCTCCTTCCTCCTTGTGACACCCTCTTAGATATTTGAAAACCGCTATCATGTCCCCCCTTAATCTTCTTTTTTCCAAACTAAACAAGCCCAGTTCATGAAGCCTGGCTTCATAGGTCATGTTCTCTAGACCTTTAATCATTCTTGTCGCTCTTCTCTGTACCCTTTCCAATTTCTCCACATCTTTCTTGAAATGTGGTGCCCAGAACTGGACACAGTACTCCAGCTGAGGCCTAACTAGTGCAGAGTAGAGCGGCAGAATGACTTCACGAGTTTTGCTTACAACACACCTGTTGATACAACCTAGAATCATATTTGCTTTTTTTGCAACAGCATCACACTGTTGACTCATATTCAACTTGTGATCCACAATGACCCCTAGATCCCTTTCCGCCATGCTCCTTCCTAGACAGTCGCTTCCCATCTTGTATGTATGGAACTGATTGTTCCTTCCTAAGTGGAGCACTTTGCATTTCTCTTTATTAAACCTCATCCTGTTTACCTCTGACCATTTCTCTAACTTGCTAAGGTCATTTTGAATTATGTCCCTATCCTCCAAAGAAGTTGCAACCCCACCCAGTTTGGTATCATCTGCAAACTTAATAAGAGTACTCTCTATCCCAATATCTAAATCATTGATGAAGACCCTTGAGGAACTCCACTTGTTATCCCTTTCCAGCAGGATTTAGAACCGTTAACAACAACTCTCTGACTACGGTTATCCAGCCAATTATGCACCCACCTTATCGTGGCCCTATCTAAGTTATATTTGCCTAGTTTATCAATAAGAATATCATGCGAGACCGTATCAAATGCCTTACTAAAGTCTAGGTATATGACATCCACCACTTCTCCCTTATCCACAAGGCTCTTTTCCTATCAAAGAAAGCTATCAGATTAGTTTGGCATGACTTGTTCTTCAGAAACCCATGCTGGCTATTCCCTATCACTTTATTAACTTCCAAGTGTTGCATATGATTTCCTTAATTACCTGCTCCATTATCTTCCCTGGGACAGACGTTAAACTGACCGGTCTGTAGTTTCCTGGGTTGTTCTTTTTCCCTTTTTATAGATGGGCACAATATTTGCCCTTTTCCAGTCTTCTGGAATCTCCCCTGTCTGCCATGATTTTTCAAAAATCATAGCTAAAGGCTCAGATACCTCCTCTATCAGCTCCTTGAGTATCCTGGGATGCATTTCATCAGGACCTGGTGACTTGCTGACATCTAACTTTCCTAAGTGATTTTTAACTTGTTCTTTGTGTATCTTATCTTCTAAACTTACCCTCTCTCTGCTTGTATTCGCTACGTTAGGCACACCTCCAGACTTCTCGGTGAAGACCGAAACAAAGAAGTCATTGAGCATCTCTGCCATTTCCAAGTTTCCTGTTACTGGTTCTCCCTCCTCACTAAGCAGTGGGCCTACCCTGTCCTTGGTCTTCCTCTTGCTTTTAATGTATTTATAAAAGGTCTTCTTGTTTCCCTTTATGCCTGTAGCTAGTTTGATCTCATTTTGTGCCTTTGCCTTTCTAATCTTGCCCCTGCATTCCCGTGTTGCTTGCCTATATTCATCCATTGTTATTTGTCCTAGTTTCTATTTTTTATAGGACTCCTTTTTTATTTTAAGATCATGCAAGATCTCCTTGTTAAGCCAAGCTGGTCTTTTGCCATATTTTCTATCTTTCCTACACAGCGGAATTGTTTGCTTTTGGAAAAAAAGTGGAAAAAGATACGTAAATTGCAAACTGCGGTTTGTCCGATTTTTCTCTGCAGTGTAGACATAGCTGAATACTGCTGAAATATATTTTTCATCAAGATAATGGAACATCTTAGTATGTTGGGTAGTTTTGAGGGGAAAGACATGATGCACCCATACAATAAGTAAAGCAAGGGAGGTTATAGTACAGTTATTTTCAAACAGCTGAGATTCAATATATTCAGCACCTATTCAGTAACCTTTGGGCTGCTGCAATAGGCTCAAGTATTGTCCTGCAGAGCTTTGGGGAGGTGTATCTATATGCTTTACAGATGAATTAGCCATGTTCATGCTTCTGGCCTTCTCATTTCTGGAAGCTGACGAGGCACATAGTAGAATCTGGAGAGATTCTGCATGCTGGGAATACATTAAGGTATGATGCCTCTCTATGTTTTGGGAGAGCAAATGATGGAGCAGCAAGAATTGCAATTGCTAAACGTTTTAGTAGGTCATAGTACATGTTCTCTATATGTTGGCTCTGATCTGCCAGCTACAGCAGAAATGTTGGCTGTTACTACAAGTAGAAATAGAGTCATGCTTCTGCTGCTTCTCCATTCTGGCATGTATACCTGCTTGCTCCTCATGCACAAACAAAATTAAACAAACAGATACATAAAGCAAAATGCTGATTATTACCTCAAGTGTAATATATACAGACTCAAATTTATCAGGAGACATCTGGGAAAGCAGGCAAATAACACTTTTCATATTTTAGTGAAAAGGGAACATTTTTAATCTATCTAGGTAATTATAGACCAAACTGTTTCAACTGATTAATTTATATTTCATCAAACAATTAATGTATAAATAACTAAATGCAATTTGATTTAAAAAGCTACTAAACCCTTAGATGCTGGCTTGCAGACCCTTTTCTAAGTCTCCTTGGTGCACTGGTACAATTATAAATCTAGTTGCAACGTCTGAGTAACATAAGAAGGAACAAGATCTCTGAGTTGTGAGTCTGAAACCAATCTTCCTGGGGTGAACTAGCAACAAATTGCACTTATGGCTGCATGAGGAAGCAAAAGGTAAAAGGTCAAGATTTCTTTTCATGCATCGTCTGTAATTTGAAAAGAAAGGGTGCAAAGCAGGGGTGCTTTCATTTGATTAACTGGATTATTTTTTACTAGTTTATACTTTATTTGTAACTACATATTCTGTAACCATAACAGGAAGCATATGCTGAAATCACATATGAAAATTTAATAGAATTAAAGTTCAGGCATTCACTTTAAATGAAGGAGTTTAAAAGGTTTTTTTTCTGATATTTTCATATTTTACCATTTGCCCACTATTTGAAAATTACAGGTGAAAACAAAGAGAACTTTCTTTTCAGAATATTGTTACTGGACTATACCAAGCAGTTCTTATTCAGGCAAAATCCTCATTACCTTCAATGATGGTATTCAGAATAGAGCCCATAGGTAATAAGTTAGGAGGCTTAAAGGGTTAAATTCTGCTGCCCTTGTTTAAGTACACTGTGGTGAACGCTTACTGGATCCATTATAGGTTTTTTTGGGAAATGTGGTCATAATCTTTAATACATTTTGGAAAAGGTAAGAAGTCTTAATAATATGAGATCTCATTGAAAATGTTCAATGTTCCATCTTCGCTGAGACATTCAGATTTTAATTTTTCTATGTGAATGATGGTGTCTCTGGGAGCAAACACATGAACTACATGGAGGTTTATTATTCTACAGTGGTCTACATACTGCTCACTTTATTCATGAGTAGTTCTCGCGACGTTAGAGGCACTACTTGCAAGAATAAAATTAATGATGTTTGACATTTCCATGTGAGCTGTCTCACTCATGCTGATTAATTTCAGACAGAATGGCTCACATACTTTTGAGAATGAGGCCTGGAAAAATATATTGTTTTGGTCATTTAAAAAAAAGTTCTTGAGACCTTTTATTTGAAAAATCTCTAGTGCTCTAATGCTTTAAGCAGGGACTTGAATTTTGTCAAAGGACTGGTTTTGAGTCAGGGGTGTACCTTTTGTATACCAGTGAACATACAGCTAAATTTGCACATTTGGAAGCCTCTGAAATTTTTTTCTTTGCACACACTCAGTAAAGACTTGATAGAATTTGACAGCTAAAATCTTTGACAAATCCATACTCACTGAGCATGTAGTTGAACTTGCATATGAACTATCTCTACAAGAAATTATAAGGGTAACCAAATTGAGGACTTACAGGCTATGTCTAGATTAAAGGCTTCTTTGGAAGAAGCTTTTCTGGAAAAGATCTTCCAAAAAAGAGCTTCCACACTGCCAAAGTGCATTGAAAAAGCAATCTGCTTTTTCGAAAGATAGCATCCACACTGAGTGGATGCTATCTCGCATTTCAGCTGTGATTACTATGGATGGAGTGGCCACCAGGGCACCTGTGGTTTTTCTTCTTTCCTCTTCTTTTAAAATAACTCCCTCTTCCCCATCCACACATGCCTTTTTCTGAAAGAGCTCTTTTGGAAAAAGGCTTCTTCCTATAGAATGATGAGTACCAATGTCAGAAAACCTCCTCTTTCTTTCAATTTTCTTTCGGAAGAACGCAATTGCAGTGCGGACATAATTGAAGGTTTTTTTTTTTTTTAAATGGCTGTTTTTCTGAAGGAAAAAAAAACCCTCTGTAGTGTAGACATAACCACAGTGTGTTCTCCTTAAATAATGCTCGGCATTGGCATTAGGTGACTCTCTTTCAGGTAAACAGAAGTTTACCATTTATTACAATGAGAATTATATTATTCCAATGACTACTGATTTGGGAAAGACCAACCTTAAAGAACAGAGTCACAGGAAAAAGACAACAATAAATAGTTTTATACAACATAATGGAAAGTATCTGACTTGTAGATTCTTTGTGTATAATGTGAGTTCACCCAATGCTAGTAAACTAAAGCTCAGATACCCTCTTTAATTCATTCCTATATTCATATATCAAATGAACAAACAAAAACTACTAATGTTAAAGAAATGTTAATACCATGAGATCAAATTCTCAAAAGTTAACAAATTATATACATTAATATTGCTTAGCCACATTTCATCTCCTGAATATTTTATGGTATTCACAATAAAAAAGAGGGATATATTAAGGATTTAATTTAATGAGGCAAGAAGAAATAGAAGAAGCTGCATAGGCATATTATTAACATGACCAGATAATTCTAACTTTTGGTGTTTCACTTTTGGTGTTTCACTTTTTGTTCTTTGACTAGATTAACATAGCTCCTGGATTTAGATTTTTTGTTATATAAATCCAGTTATTTTTGTTCAGAACTTTTCTTCCATTAATGTCAGCCTGGGCATCTCTCTCTGGGAAACTTCATTCTGCCTGGAATGGCTCACGACCAGGAATACCTTCCTTAGAGAAGGCTCCCAAAAGTAAGGAAGACACCTCAATTGCGCGGTATATTTTATAATAAAAATTAATCAATCCAGTAACAGATATGAACTTGAAGATCACTGTAACAGTCTTCTCATGATGGAATCACAAACAGTCCCCTTGAGCACTCCAGTCTATTTTGCCATGCAGGCTAGCTGGACGTATTGATTGTTGGTCACCTATACCAAAGACCACAAAACATTCAGGTTATTCCTACTACCTAAGGCACCAGTGACATACTTTAGATCAATTTGTATCTCAGATCTCATACTAAAGATAATGTTTGTAGCAATCCTGTAATAAACTAGCTAATGTGTTATTAAGTAGAGAAAAGAAACCAGAGAGAGTTATTTACAAGTTTAAGCAAGCATAAGAACATAAGAATGGCCCTAGTGGCTCAGACTAAAGGTCTTTCTAGCCTAGTATCCTGTCTTCCAACAGTGGCCAATGCCAGATGTCCCAGAGAGAGTAAACACAACAGGTAATCCTCACGTGATCCCTTTCCTATCATCCATTCCCAGCCTCTGGCAGAGGACAGAGACAACATTCCTACCTATCCTGGCTAATAGCCATAGATGGATCTAACTTCCATGAATTTATTTAGCTCTTTTTTGAACCCTGTTAAAATCCTGGTCTTGACAACATCCTCTGGTAAATACACACAAATGAGTTGTTCTCTATGATTCCTAAAGATGTCTGAGATGTAGTAGTCTGTCAATTCAAAATGGCATTCAGGGCTGAGCCGGGGTGAGGTTTAAGATTCTCTGCTTTGGCCCTGTGAGAGTTCAAACAGAAAAGAGATTTAAAAATTTTCTTGTGACTCTCTCTCTCTCCTTCTAGCTTTCCTCTCTTTTGTAATGTGATGTACCAAAATGGCTCTTTAAATCTTGATAGACCTCTTATCAAGTTGAGGGAGGTGGGGGAGAGATTGCAGTACCTGGGTTCACAAGTTCACAAGCAAATATTTTCAAAATTACAGAGCAAAACTTATATATCTCCTTAAAGAATGGATTACAGTCATTACAAGTGAGATCAATGCAAGCAGCAACTCATAAGTATTTTATAGCTAAACACTAAATACATTCTTTGAAGCCTAATACCCATTTTTTAACAAACATAACATAAAGTTAAGCTGGTTTGGTTTCCAGCTATCTGTCTGTCAGCTCATAGCTAATGCCTATGACCTTGGCCAGAACAGGTACTTTGTCTACTAGTGTCAGAGAAAGTAAAATTGACAAGAGCTTTCCAGACAGCCAGGTGGCCATCATTTTAACTTTCTAAACTGAAAAATCTCTTTTTCTTTGGCAAACTGACTTTTTGACTGCAGAAAATGTTTGTTTTTCAGAAGATCATGGCAATGAATTTTTTTAACCATCTCTAGTACAAACCGTTACTCGTAGGAAAGCTGAGAAAACAGAATTCTTTCTTAAATGGATTGCTCCAGATAGTATGCAGCATTCATTCAGGCCATGTCTACACTATCAGTTTTTGCCAGAAAAGGCAATGCAAATGAAACACTGATTAGAATATTGTCATGCTTCATTTGTATAATCGATTCTGAGCCGTTTTTGTGCAAGGGATTTTTCTGCAAAAACAAGCAGTGTGGACATTTCCTTTTTTGCGCAAAAAACCCTTTTGCACAAGATCCATCGTCTAGATCATTCCCCTGAGATGAGGCAGAACCAGGTATATTCGTGTATCTTATGGCAGCTGCATGGGGCTTTTGTGGTATCTTGCTGCACTTACTCTGTGCAGAGTTGTTGGGAAGTGTTTATGTGTATTTCACAGACCAATTGGTCAATTCCCAGCCCTTACCACACCTTTGTAGTCTCTCATAATCCAGGCCATATCCTGGCACAACAGCACAATGGCAGTGGTTCATTTTTGGTCTTGCATGCTCGCAGGATTGGGCCCTATACATACAATGAATTTCTCAGAGGGCTTTCTACCCCACCCCAACCCCCTCTTTTAATGCTGAGTTATGCTTATTTCTTATAGACTTCTTATTTAAAGCATGTTCAGCTTACCTACTGAATTTTTATCTGTTCTTTTAGCTTTATGAATCTTCTATGACTTAGCTTTATGTGCTTTCATTCCAGAGGTGCTATGAGCTGCAGTCATTGAGTGACACTTTAAGATGGAAGACTGTGAGAACTTGCATTTATTAACTATATGGATCCATTTAGCATACTGAAGGACTACTGTTCTGTAACCATTGTTCTTAATTATGCTATTTGTCTGGCTTGCATTTCTTGAAGCTTCAGGCTATTAGTATGAACCTGTCTGAGGAAACAAGGAAGTTTGTTTTGCGGGAGATTGCATTTAGACACCTATACAAAAGCCTCTTTCAAACATACTTTACTATTATAGCTCTTTCTTTAACTTTAGCAACCTCCAGATTGATTTTATGACCTAGTATCATATGGTATAGAGTTGGTGAATTGTCTTGTGTGCTCCGGCTTTCAGTGCCATTATATACATGGGAGAATTTGTAACTGTGCAGAATCCAAAAGTAATTCCTTGTCCCTCCCATTTATACATAAGTCATTCAATAAACATTTACCAGGTTCATTTTACCAGCAAAAGTTTTCACCTGGCTCTATCACAAAAAATGATCCAGTGTCCTATAACTTTTCTAGAATGTTTGTGGGAGAGCTAGGCACTCTAGTACGTATGCATGTACAAAATTATACCTGAAAGCTATTTGCAGCAATAAAATATCTGGACAAAATACATTTTCAAACAAAATTAGAGACTATTGTTTGAAAATCTGGTTTATATGCTTTGGAGAACAATTAAACCTTTTTATTTTCATTTTAATGCTGAAAGGTAGAAAAAAGCTTTCAAGGAATATATTTATATAAAATGAGAGAAAAAGTATCCATTAACCTGTGAGCATTTATTGTAATGTAGGGTACCCCATAACCTCCATTTCATTTTGTATTGTGTAAAACACAATGCTGGACAATGATGCCTGTGATAGCTTTGAACACTACAAAAGAAAACTTAATTTCCTACAAAAGAATTGTAGTATTGGTATCATGTTCATTTTTTTATGGGAAAATGTTATGAGATGCCATAATCTTTTTCAGGATCACTTTTTTTTAAAGCAGTACATTTTTTGAAAGTGAAAGGTTAATTTACGAGGACAGGACAGGGACACCCACCTATCAGTGTGGGTGTATAGCAATGCTCTTCTGTGCTAGAACTATCCTGCTGATACTGAATGCAACGCAGTTGGACTTGCCTGTTAAGTGAACAGATCTTCAGAAATTCTAGCTGTGAAAATTATCACTTTGTTTTTTGCCTCAGAGAGTTGATTCCTCATTTTCCTATCTGATGACCACATGACATGACAGTATGTTCTCTCCTGAGTAGCCTTCATTTGTGTGTGTGATCTTAACTTTTTTCTTAATGAGGTGTATGACTTTCACCTTCTTACAGAAATAAAAGCTTCTTAGAAAAACTTCATGACTTGTTGAAGTATATTTTTGATGATCTAGTGAGGAGACAAAACCGTTTAAGCAGTTGCTTTTTTTCCCTGTTCTATTACGTTAGTCCATTTCTTTCCTTACTATCTTACTATTTCCTTCAACGTATCTGCCTTTTGAATTTCCACAATGCCAGTTAAAGTTTTTAAATATTATAAATATGATGCTTTTTTTAAAATCCAACATGGCCAATTATTCTGAAATTAAAATACTGCCTCAAAAGTCTATTTGAAACTGTGATATATTTCAATGTCCATATACTTATAGCTTGATCTTCAGTTATTGAATTCAGTGGGAGTTTGAAAAACAAGATAAATTTTGAAAAATAAAAATAATCCCCCTAAATGGAACATTTAATTGCAAAAACATTCATTTTCAGCAAAATCATTTTGTCAGAAATGTTGAGCAGCCCTTACCTATGTGCCATGTGGAAAAGTCTTGTAATTATATTGCTATGATTGAAGTGTGGATGGGGGGAGGGCTGTTTTTTGAAGTATTGTTGCAGACTTTAATCAACCTTAGTGACTGATGCAAATATTGTAGTGATAATGCCTGTTAACATCTAGATCACTTTTCCTTGCACTTAGGGAAGAAGAGCCTTGAGTGCCAACCACATTCCTTATGAATCAATGAGTAGTCCTGTGGCACCTTCTGGTATGACACAGCAGCATCATATCAGAATAATGAACATTATTCCGAAAGAACAAAGAGTGCCTCTACACAGCAAGACACTATTTTAAAATAATGGCAAGCTTGAAGACTTCTTACTCTGACTCCTGTAACCCTCATTTTATGAGAAGAGAAGTGAAAGGGAGAGTATTCTTCCTTCCACTTCCTGCTGTGTAGACAGTGCCAAATGCCAAGTTAAACTATTTTAACTTCAGCTATGTGCCCTTGGAGACTAACAAAAAGATATAGGATCATGAGCCTTTGTGGGCAAACCCATTTCATTAGATAAGTCCTTGTGGATTTAGAATGCTGATCCATACAAAGGCTGGTGTGTCTAGAAACTATAAACCCTGCGTTAAGATGAGCATTACACCAAGTGGCCAGTACATCTGTTATAATAATTACAGATTAATTCAGTGTTTAGAAAGGTTACTCTTTGTGTATTTTATTTGCCCCCACAAAAGAACTAAAGTGTGCTGATGGATGGACACCAGTGTTCCCTCTAAGCTACGGGGCAGCACAGCTTCACAGGTGGTTAATCCGGCCTGCCCAGTCAGTCAGCTCCATAAACTGAGCCCTGAGCCCCTACAGGGTGGGGCTGATTAATCACTTGTGAAGCTGTCCTGCCACGCAACTTAGCAGGAACACTGATGGACAACCTTGCAGAGAACATACCAGATAGTAGATTTCCATGCCATAAAAATTCTCAGAATCTAGGTTTATTTTTAACTAGTACCTCATAGAAAGAATTATAAATGAATTTTTAATTGATATCATTCCTTGGGAAAAGATGATATTTATAGAAGTAAACATACAGTTGTTTCCTTCTCACCCTCCTCCCTGCAGTGGTCCAGGGTGTGATTTTTAATTTAATTCATAAAGCCCGAAGAGAGCAATTAGAATAATGGCAGTACTGTGGTTTCTACATGATGAATAACTATATAACATGTGTTTGATTAAATATTGAATGATTTTTGCTGTAGAATTCCTTATTAAAATGTGTTTCTGGGAGAAGCTGTGCTTCTTTTAAACTTCATTTTGTGCACTTATTTAATAAATCAAAGTTCTGTCTCATTAGAAAAATGCTTAGTGAACTTTTACTTGAGAATCTGTGGTTTCTGCTACCTGAAACAGAAACTTAAAATGGAATACTAAGATGACCAAGCTTGTTCTTATAAATCTAAGCTTTGTGGATTGCAATAACCTAAATACCATATTGGAAATCCTCTTAATTGTATATAGTTTGGTGCAGATAGGGATTGGATTTAGTGAATATATTACCAAGATTCAGTCATGAAATATAAATAATTAAAACTACTTTTGCCCTTCGCATAAGTTGGTGTGATTGAAAGGAAAATGATTCTGCCTTAATATAACCAATATAGTCTTTCAATTCCACATAAATTGTTGGTTTGGGGGATGAAAATGTCTCCAACAGTATATATAATGTAAGGGAATTTTGGTGCTATGATCTACTGCAGAAACAACCATCTAACAAAGTGATTCCAAAACTTTTCGGCATCACGCTCCCTTCTTGATTTTTGAGAAACCCTTACACTCCTCTCCCAAAAAAATAGGGGTGGGATTGATGGGGGTGTGTGTGGCTGGGTCACCTTGCGCCCCCCCTGGAATTTCTTTACACCTCACGCCCCCCAGTTTAGGAACCCATGACTATCCTGAGTTGGGAACAGGGGGGATCCAGTAGAAATAGTATACTTAGATTTCCAGAAAGCCTTTGACAAGGTCCCTCAACAAAGGCTCTTAAGTAAAGTAAGTTGTCATGGGGTAAGAGAGAAGGTCCTTTCATGGATTGATAACTGAGACAGGAAACAAAGGTGGCAATAAATGGTATGTTTTCGGAGTGGAGAAAGGTAACTAGTGGGGTCCTCCAATGGTCTGTCCTAGGCTCAATCCTATTCAACTTATTTATAAATGATTTGGAGAAAGGAGTAACAGTGAGGTGGCAAAGTTTGTAGACGATTCCAACTGCTCAGAGAGTTAAGACCAAAACAGATTGTGAAGAGCTTCAAAAGGATGTCACCAAATTAAGTGATTGGGCAACAAAATGTCAAATGAAATTCAATGTTGATAAATGTAAAATAATGCACATTGGAAAAAATAATCCCAACTATACTTAAAAAATGATGGGGATTAATTTATCTACAACTATTCAAGAGAGCGATCTTGGAGTCAATGTGGATAGTTCTCTGAAAACATTCACTCAATGTGCAGTGGCAGTCAAAAAAGTGAATAGAATGCTAGGAATCATTAAAAAGAGATAGAGAATAAAATAGAGAATATCATATTGCCTCTATATAAAACCGCGCTATGCTCACATCTTTAATAATACGTGCAGATGTGGTCGCCTCATCTCAAAAAAGATATATTGTCATTGAAAACTGTTCAGAAAAAGGCAACAAAAATGATTAGGAGTTTGGAACAAGTTCCATATGAAGAGAGATTAAAAAGACTTGGACTTTTCAGTTTAGAAAAGAGGAGATTAAGGGGGGATATGATAGAGGTCTATAAAATCTTGACTGATGTGGAAAAAGTGAATAAGGAAAAGTTTACTTGTTCCCACAATATAGGGACTAGGGGTCATCAAATAAAATTAATAGGCAGCAGGTTAAAAACAAACAAAAGGAATTTTTTCTTCATTCAGTCTATGGAACTCTTTGCCAGAGGATGTTGTGAAGACTAGGACTTTAAGATATTTCTAAAAGAGATAGATAAATTCATGGAGGTTACGTTCATTAATGACTATTAGCACGAGCAGCCCAAGGCTGGCTGCAGCAGCTGGCGCCCCAGGCGGAATGTGTGATCGGCGCCCCTGACTGCAGGGCTGTCAATGGACTGATGTCTTCGGCGGGTGCCCTGGGCACCCCTGTGATGTCATCATCGGGTACCCCAGGCGGTGGTGCCCTAAGCTGCGGCTGAGTCCGCCTATAGCTACGGGCCGCCACTGACTATTAGCCAGGATGGGTAGGAATGGTGGCCCTAGCCTCTGTCTGTATGAAAATGGACGACAGGAGAGAGATCATGTGATGATTCTCTTTTGTGTTCCCTCCCAGTGGCATCTGGTATTGGCCACTGTCAGCTGACAGGACACTGAGCTAGATGGACTTTTGGTCTGATGTCCTTATGTTCTTTTTTTTTTAAAAATCTAACCTGAAGTAGATATGCAGGGACAGAAAATTTCACTAATATAGCTGAAGATTAGCAAATTTATAAGCAACTGGAAAATTATGTTCTTATAGTAGAGAGTATTATGCAACCTTAGCTATAAGCAGTACTTAACAGTGCCACCTATATCAGGCTGGACAGAAAGTAAGAACAAATAGGGGAAGCACTTTCATTCATTAACATTTCTCTTTTCTTTGGTGCAAAAGCATAGAGCAAAGCAGATGAGGCAGCATAAGCAAAGTACAGGGACACTGGAAATATGTTAGCTCAACATAGCTTATCTAGTGCCTCAGGGAGCTCAACACTACAGTAAAATGTCAGGGACAATGAACTTTTGCTAGTGATGCATTGTAGAACTGTTTGTTGATGCGTAGGTATTTATATAAGGTATTAGTCATAGGACGTGTGTTAAAACTGATATTATCACAAATGTTTGTGAAGGTTCCACCAATGAACAGACCTTTGAGAGAAGAACTGTATTATTTTTCTCTTTGGAAAAACCATGAGTTGTTCCTCGTTAGTATTTCTTCCTCTTAGCGTGGCACAGATGTGCCACTATCTCAGCAGTAGAAACACCTCTGCTGTCACTGCCTTTCAATTTTTAATGAAATTTGAGAAAAAAACAGAATCATTTTAAACCCATAAAAAGAGCAATATTTTTCCTCACACAAGTTTCCCCCCTTGTTAGAAACATTTGTCATTCCATTTCATTGTACAGAACCATTTTGAAATGTGGTTATAATGGGGTGAAGGTAAGAGAGACTCTTTTAATCGGTTTCATTTGTATTGAAGAAGAGGGGGGGGTATAAGCCTGGGTCAGGTAGTTTCCAAATGTTGTTGGATTATAGCTCTGAAATGTGTTTTTTTTTTATGAGAGGACCAATTAAAATATGATCCTCAAAAACTAGGTGCTCGCAAAGGAACTCTAAAAATAACATCTTGTTAGTGCAGGAACCTGCTTCCTATGTAGGAGCTGAGTCATATCTGCTTCAAGTGTTTACCGCTGTCAATACTGCTGACAAAAGAGCTGTTATGCCTCATGCATCATCAACAAAATTGACAGTAAACAGTAATTTCAAAATCCATACTGCTGAATGGGAGGGAAAAGTATTAGTTGATTTTTTGCTTAGAAGGCTCACCTTGGAACTGAGTTTGGGCAACAAAAAGGTGGTGTGCAAGGAATGCACAATCTTGGCTTTTGGTTTATAAAACCATTAAACTTAAGTGGAAATCGCTGCTGGATAATACACGTGGTACCCAAAGCTAAGTTTTTAATCTCTTTATGTCTGTTATAACTTTTTAAAGCTCCCTTGCTCTAGTATGATAGTTTTAATGAAGTTTACTTTAAAAAGTCTGCTTAATTAGTGCAACTGGCATTACTGGTTTTGTTCAGTCGCACAAATCAATGTAAGGAGAAAAATATTGCACTACAGCAGTGTGGCAGCATTTACACGTGCTTATTCCTTTAAAAAAAGTTGGGGGGGGGGGGAGGGAAAGAGGGCTGGTTTGCATATTTCCCCCTTTAACACTTTAAAAATGCATTTTTCAGGCACTTTATACCTCATCACAACCCACAGCTGATTTGATGAATAAGTTTGAAGTGGGGAACAAAACTGAGTTAATATAGGACAGTGCTGTCTGTCATCTGCTAATCATCCTTTCAGCTCTGTTTCTTGATCAGCTCATTATGTTGCATTTTGATTTTCTTGATAGTCTCCAAATACTTTAAAATCCCCATGAGAAGTATGAATATATAATGTTGACTGCAGAGATGGGTCTTGCTTGCTTGCTAGATCCTCAATCATAGTGGAGAAAACTGGTTGCAAACAAGAATATTTAGCCACAATAGAAATGTTCCTAGTACAATTTTTAGTGACTGGTTCCCCATGTTTGTCATGTTTTCCATTTCTTACAAATTACAAACAGATTTAACAGGCTGGCTTTGAAAAACATGATGCATTCCACTAATTTGCCTGTTGGGGCTTCAAAGGCTTTCACAACTTGTTTACAATGAAGCACTGCACTACTTCTTGAAAGTGTGGTGTTTTGACCTGTGATGTAAGAAATTGGGGTCACATTTGTGATATACTACAAGATAAATAGCAATGGGCTGAGAAAAAAGTGACATTCAGCACTCAGAAGAAAGTATGCAGTTGAATGATGGCAAGAAAGCCTTTAAAGAGAAATGCATTTTTGAACTGTTGTCTTCTAGTTTCTATAAGTTTGAAAATTCTAGAGGCATGATTCAAAGCCCAGCTAAGTCTTAAGGGGTCTTTTCATTGACTTCATTGAGCATTGGAGTAGTCCTAGAAGAATATATTGCATCACTGCAATTTATGCATTCATGTATATAATGCAAGAATAATGGACATAAAGATAACATTATGAAAACCCATATGCATTGTTTTTGCTTATTCTTACTGTTTTATGTAGTTCCAGTATTGCTAGTCATTGCTACAAGATTCATACATTAAGACAATTGCAAAATGATGGAAGTGGTTAGCAAATTTGGCCAACTTGAAATTCGATTATGGTATTTCATACTCTAGTCAAGGTGTTGACTTCTCTGCCCAGCTTGTGTGACAGGCAGAAGTATACTGATGATTCATTAATCTTACAATGACAGCACTGAATACATTTTCTAAATCTAAGAATAAACTGTATGCTCAGTTTTATCCAGTGGTATGGCAAATAAACATGATTGTCTTCCCCACTGTTCATATACCACATTAGAAAAGGCTGTAACTTGAGATGACTTTGCTGGAGCTCTAGTTACTCAGTCAAAGAACCAGAATAATTCTGAAAGAGGCATAGGTAGCTCTGGCAGGGTTTATGCTCGACATTTGAGAAGGAAGCTAGGAGATTAACAGATATGTTCTGGAATTATCATATCACAGAAGCAAGATTGCTGTGTTAGAAAATGAACAGTCACTGGCCCAAAGTGAGGAGTAGCATATGATGATAATGATACTATAAGTGTTATAACCGGTATTTCTAGTTATACCTGTATCTTGGCCAAAGCCCAGGAGAGAGCTATAGTTAATCTTCATGTGGTTGGGGAAAAGGCAACACAACAAGGACTATAGTATGACAGTCATTACTATTGGACTAAGATTGCTGTTTTCCCCGGAAGATAAGAAGCTCTTCTATGAAGGAATAAGGAAAATAAACCCATATTGAGGAAACCCACCAAAATGAAGGAAGTTGGAGTGGTTGGTTTATCTGTTCTTTGATAATAGTTTGGCCAATCAAACAAGAGGGCAGCTCACATTATTTGCTGTTTTGCAATGGCCCATAAATACAGGGAGCTACGGGATTGAAGAAGAAATAGTGAATTGGTCTAATGTTTTAAAGCATTGGTTTAGAAATGTATGTGGCAAAAAAGTATGCGTCTAAACAAATGGTTTAGAAATGTATGTGGCAAATAAGAACTTTAATAGTGTGTTTTTCTTTGGCTGCTTGTTGAAATTTATGTATGTGGAGTTCTAGGCATTATTTCAGTCCTTATTTAATTAACAGTTACCTTCTAATCTATGCTGAAAAAGTTATACTATGCTGAAATTGAAAGAGAGATTGAATCTCTTCAGATCTGTTTTGAATATGGACACTTTCCAACATAATCATTTTCATTTACTGGTAATTTGGATTTTTGAAGAGTTAATTTCATTTTAGTTTGAGCTGAATAAAGGTGATTAAAGGAGGAGTGTAAAAACCTATTTCTGAACATCTTGACAACATTAAAGGCAGGTTTGTCTTTGACCTGTGCATGTACTTTATTAATCATTGTTCAGCACCAGCAATAATGTTAAAAATGAGGCCAAGATTTATTTAAATGGAAAAGCAGTGGAGTTACTAGAAAAGTTAAGGATGTGTTATTCACTGGCCTAAAATAGGTTCCTTAGTTGGGGAATAATGCAATATCAATTTGCAACTAAAGCCTTCCACAAGCAGTTCACAAGCATTCCATATCTCAAATATATTTAGAAAACTGTTTCATTTACCTATTAATGATTTTACTAGTAGGTTCATTTTATCTGATAACAGAGGGTATGTCTACACTAGCCCTCTAGTTCGAACTAGCGGGGTAATGTAGGCATACCGCACTTGCAAATGAAGCCCGGGATTTGAATTTCCCGGGCTTCATTTGCATAAGCGGGGAGCCGCCATTTTTAAAAGCCCGTTGGTTCGAACCCCGTGCAGCGCAGCTACACGGGGCACGAACTAGGTAGTTCGAACTAGGCTTCCTAGTTCGAACTACCGTTATTCCTCATGGAAGCCTAGTTCGAACTACCTAGTTCGTGCCCCGTGTAGCCGCGCTGCACGGGGTTTGAACCAGCGGGGTTTTAAAAATGGCGGCTCCCCGCTTATGCAAATGAAGCCCGGGAAATTCAAATCCCGGGCTTCATTTGCAAGTGTGGTATGCCTACATTACCCCACTAGTTCGAACTAGCGGGCTAGTATAGACATACCCAGACAGACAAAAAGGAAGGCTATTAAATCCATGGAAAGGATCTAATTGACTTCAGGCCATAAATGTATCAAATAAATGGTTATTCAACCAATGTGTTATTACCCCAGTGATGTGTAGAAAAATAAAAAATGGGGATGTTTCAAGATTTACTGAATTTGCTTGTATTTCTCAGGGTGTACAAAAAGGGCTTGGTAGGTTTGTATACAAGTCCATTTCTTCTTTTCTGCTCCCCTGGTCACCACCTCTTTTTGAGAGTAATGAAATAAGTTTTCAAAAGCAAGTACAGCTTGTACCTCCCTTAACCAGGACTTCCTGGTCCAGCAAAATCTGTGGTGTGGTATGGACCACAGATGTTCCTGAACCACGGAGTTCAGGAAGATAGAGGTCTGGTGGCAGGGCAGGAGCGCTGGCAACTCAGCTGGGAGTGAGGTGGGGTGATGGGGGAGGCCAGATGACATGATAGGGAGTTTTGGTCCCAGCAGAGCTCCCTGACCCAAGCAGCTGGGGACTCTAACCTGGCTGCAGCCATAGATCTCCAGCTCCAGCCAGGGAGCTCCAAGCGCCACAGCAGCTCCACCTCTGGGCATGTTCTGGCTCCAGTGGCTAGGGAACTCCAGCCCTAGTGGCTGCCAGGGTGTTCCAGCCCAGGCCTCGGAGCTCCAGCCCTATGACTCCACCATAGCCACAGAGCCAGGCTACTGCAGAGCTCTGTTCTGGCTACACAGTTCTGGTCATGGCACTCCGGCCCCTGCAGCAGCTGGGATGGGAAGAACCCCAGGGAGGAAAGGTAGCAGTGGGGGCAGGGTAGAGCCCTAGCTTGGTAGCAGCAAAGCCATGAGGGGTGGGACCTTCCCTAGTCTGGCAAATCCCCTCATTTGTGATCAGTCAGGTCTTAAGGGTGCTGGACCAGCGAGGTCCAACTTGTAGTGAATGTGGAAATATCAGTTTTGTGGTATCGGAATGGGGCATTATTGTCAGAAACTATTGAGAACCTGCTTCACTATTCCCTAGTCACTTTAAAATGTAGGCAAATATGCTTCTATTAGTTTCTAATATATATGTAATATAAATTCAGGGTGGACAGTAACAGCATTATATTGCATATAAACATCCCTAGCAATCCATAGAAGGGATTGCTATTTGCTTCTTCAGTCTACAGAAGCCAAGAATATAAAGATTGTGAGTGAAGTCTGTGGGTCCAGTATTTCTTCCCATATAGAAAGGTTTCCATGGATTGGGAAAGGTGGAGAAAAGAAATCATTTTGTATTTCCTTTTACAAAAAGCTCCTTATCTGCTCCAGCTACATAGTTTGTGAAAATGATAATATCCTATGAAAATTATGAAAATGACAGAATTCCACACAAATGAAAATGCAAAATTTGGTAATGTGACTGTAAAATCTGACAGACATTTTCAGTTTTGTCACAGTGTTTTTGAAAGCAGATTTTCCCAGTGACCTTTTGCCTTTCCCTAGATTTCTAGAGTTAACCTTATTCCTTGTGTCTGCCTTTTGATTATATCTGTCTGGAAATTTAGATCAGCAATGCACAACCCGTGGGGCGTGGCTGTCCTCTGAAGGAGTTGTAGCACCTTGATCCGGGCTGGCCAGTATTTTCTTTTTCTGTCTTGGTGCCCGTACATACTGCACGTTAGGGGGAGGGCAGGAGCGGAGTGGCAATTAAAGAGGCTGCCTCTTTTTTTTTCTCTCCTTGCTTAACGAAAATTTTTCTGGATCCCTTTTATTGGGGCCGGGGGTTATGAATGCAAAAAGGTTGCACACCCCTGATTTAGATCTCAAAATCATCTAATCAGAGCTGTCATAGATTTACACATTACATAAGAACAGCCATACTGGGTCAGACTAAACGTACATCCAGCTGAGTATCCTGTCTGCCAACAGTGGCCAATGCTATGTGCCTCAGAAGGAGTGAACCGAACAGGTAGTGATCAAGCGATCTTTCTCCTGCCATCCATCTCCACACTCTGACAAACACAGGCTAGGGACACCATTCCTAACCCATACTGGCTAATAGCCATTAATGGACTTAACCTCTATGAATGTATCTCGTTCTTTTTTAAACCCTGTTATAGTCCTAGCCATCACAATCTCCTCAGGCAAAGAGTTCCACAGATTGACTATGCGCTGTGTGAAGAATAACTTCCTTTTATTTATTTTAAACCTGATGCCCATTAATTTCATTTGGTTACCCCTACTTCTTTTATTATGGGAACAAGTAAACAACTTTTCCTTATTCACTTTCTTCTCACCACTCATAATTTTATATACCTCTATCATATCCCCCCTTAGTCTCCTCTTTCCCAAGTTGAAAAGTCCTAGTCTCTTTAATCTCTCCTCATATGGGACCCATTCCAAACCCCTAATCATTTTAGTTGCCCTTCTCTGAACTTGCAATAGGATTGTAGTTCTAGCTAAAATACATAAATAGAAAAAATAAGGAGCTTTAAACTCAAAAAACATAATTTGCAGGAACAGCTAAATGAGGTAAGTGTTGAGTAATTCTCATGAGAGATACTTTTGGTTAGTCAGAATGTTTTTGATGTCAGGTACAGAGACAACACAATGACTAAGGTTAATAGATTAGTAATATCTTTGTAACTAATACTCTAGTCTAGGGGTATGTATACACTAGCCCCCTCGTTCGAACTAGGGTGGCTAATGTAGGCATTCGAACTTGCAAACGAAGCCTGGGATTTAAATATCCTGGGCTTCATTTGCACGTTCCCGGGCGGGCACCATTTTTAAATGCCCGAAGTTTGAACTACCTGCCCGCGGCTACATGCGGCATGGACTAAGTAGTTCGAATTAAAGCTCCTAATTCAAACTACCATTATTCCTCCTGTAAGGAGGTTTAACGGTAGTTCGAATTAGGAGCTTTAATTCAAACTACTTAGTCCATGCTGCATGTAGCCGTGGGCAGGTAGTTCAAACTTCGGGCATTTAAAAATGGTGCCCGCCCGGGAACATGCAAATGAAGCCTGGGATATTTAAATCCTGGGCTTCATTTGCAAGTTCAAATGCCTACATTAGCAACCCTAGTTCGAACTAGGGTGGAAGCGTAGACATACCCTAGGGGACAATGGAGTACAAATTCATGCTATTTATATTCATTCTCAAAACATAGGGCAGAGAATACTTTTCGGCTATGTCTACACTCGCGGCTTCTTGCACAAGTATGGCCGTTCTTGCGCAAGAATCCGAAGAGCATCCACACTGCCCACCGGCTCTTGCACAAGAAGATTTACAGTATGGCGTGATAAGAGACGTCTTCTTGTGCAAGAGTTATGCTCTTTTGTAACAGGTGTAAGCCCTCTTGCGCAGGAGCTCTTGTGCAAGAGGGCAGTGTGGATGCTCTTCAGGGACTTCTTGTGCAAGAAAGCCCTATGGCTAAAATGGCCATCAGAGCTTTCTTGTGCAAGAGAGTATCCAAATTGCCATGGGCGCTCTTGCACAAAAGCACTCCTCGCACATGGCAGTGTGGACGTTTTCTTGTGCAAGAAACCACCAGTGTAGACATAGCCTTACTGTATTTCTACACATTTTAGATCGAATACTCCCATTTAGGATAAGAAAGTGGATAACAATATTCAGTGAGCAAATGCCAACTGTTTCACCAACATCCATTAATCAAAATTATGACATCTACAACAGTAGAATGACAAAACAAACAGAAATAAAGTCATCTTAACACATTGTTGCTGTGACCTAGGCCTCAAATATATTGACACATATTTTGATCAATATTGCATCCTTTTCAGTCTGTAATATAACTGCAGAAGAGAAGACACTTATTTCATTTACATAATTTCTTAACCATTTGGGTTTTTTCCATAACAATTGAATTTAAAAGGACTTTACATAAAAGTATACAAATAATATATTATTTAGATACACAGGAAAATATAATATATATATATACATATGAGGATAAACAGGTAAAGTGTACAAACACTAACTCTATTACTTTTGGTACAGCATTGCTCTATTCAACTTGAGAGAGCACCAACTGGAAAAATATTGCTGTAGCCAAATGAGAACATGACTGTGTTTGGTATTTTCCCTTCAGTTGTATTAATTTCAATTTATTGTATACAGATTGAACCTCTCTTATCCGGCATTCTCTTGTCTGGCAACATCCATTATCCGGCTGATTTTAGTTAGCTGGCTGTCCACTTGTCATACGTGTGGCCAAGATTCACGTGGTTCCATAAAGTTTGTTTATAGCCACCAGTCCTGGCCCTCAGTATACTGAGCTGCTATTGAGCTCTAAGTTACCCCAAATCTACATCTACACTGCACATTTTTGCGTCAAAACTTCCATTTTTGCGCAAAAACCTGCAGAGCGTCTACACCTCAAATGAGCTTTTGCATATATAAATCAGCAGTAAAATGGCAGAACACAGGGCTTTTGCAAGTGTAGGTAAACCTCCTCCTATGAGGCATAACTCCCTTTTATGCCACAGCTATTGCGCAAAAAGGCAAGTGTGGACGCTCCAGATGGGTTTCTTGTGCAAGAAACCTCTATGGAAAAAGCACAGGTGCAAGAGCGGCCATGCAGTATAGACAGGATTCTTGTGCAAGAAGCCAGCAGTGTAGACATATCCTGAATGTCTTCTAATAGCCCAGTAAGCATTGGAAGTGTTGGTAATGCTGATAGATAATATTGACCTCCCATGGCTGGACAAATTCTCTGGTTCGACACCAGTCAAGTCCCAAGGGTGCTGGACTAGAAAGGCTCAAACTTTGATCAGAATCTTTCCTTAAACAATAATACCTTTCAAATGAGCACCATAGCAGTTTTGAATATGTAATAAAAACCAGGAAGATGCAATATATTACTGAAAAAAATTACTGTTGAAATTTACCTTTCAAATTGAAACAATTGATGTGCAAATAAGTGATATAAATTGAACCTTTACCAGTATCCATGAACTAAATAAAGCTTGAAAAGAAAACATAGAACACCTTTATATTTATGAATGGTAAAGATGACTCAGACCCCGTGCTATGTCTCTTTTAGGAGCAGCATTATTAGCTCTACATTTTAATAAATCAAGCTGAGCTACAGGTAGGAGTCTTTCTGAGCAAACTAATAAATGCTTCAGTATGCTAAGTATGCATTTTGATACTGGGACTGTTAATCATTGCTGATAAGTGAAGGGAAATTTAGACATATGAATAAGTGAAACAGGAAAGTCAACACATAATATTGTCAGAAATACAAATCATTTTAGCTATGATCCATGTTGTGTATTTCCCACTGCGTCTCCCACTGCCCTCTTTCTAAATTAAATGGATGGGAAGGGGACAGAGTAAACTACATAAAGGTCACCTCATAATTTCTAACTTCGACTTTCCTCAGCAAGGAAATATTTATGGTAGGAGGCAAGTCTACAAAAATATACATTTCTAATAATCTAGAAGAAAAGGAACCTCCAATCATAGAGAAGGATTGCTCCATATGCTTTTCAGTCTCCTCTCTCCCACAATAGACATGCTACTAAGTAAAACCCTCACCAGTAAAGAGAAATGAGTTCTCCTAGAAATAGTGTGATATTTCATGTGTCTTGCCCCTGGCTTTAAAAGGATTGTGTTGCAAAAAAAGTCTGCGCCCTGGGTTAAACTTTCTCCCAGCTTATGGATGGCAATGCCTCAGAGCTAAATGGAGAGGGCACTTCCTTAGGGTGTGGGATGTAGAGTGTGTAACAAAGCTTCTCTTCTCCTTTCCTAGTCAGGTATTCATTTTGAGGATGTCTCTTCTGAAAACATAAATGCCAATGAATAACAATATTAAAGAACACACAAAATGCTCAGCTTTGGACCAGACAGATGTGTGGAAGCTTACGTCCATGGATAAAAGAAGGGGGTCTCTTTTAGCAGTTAAGTGGAGAATTCTTAGTGAAAAAGCAGAGCCATTTAGTTATGTTGCCCAGTACATAAATAATGAACATGGTTCGTTTCAATTTGCTGCAAGAGGACCTCATCTTCTAAAATAAAATATGCCCCTTTGAGTTCCACCTAATATAAAAAGTGAAGTTTGTATTGATGATGTGAATGGTTTATTT
This sequence comes from Pelodiscus sinensis, assembly GCF_052426305.1. NCBI lineage: Eukaryota > Metazoa > Chordata > Testudines > Trionychidae > Pelodiscus > Pelodiscus sinensis. Next base: position 96,123,517 of record NC_143053.1, read on the forward strand.
AAGGTTTGATATGCACAGATATTAATCTGCTTTGAATGGAGTGCTGTGGTATGTATCTTTCTAGTTCTTTTTTTAAAGACTAACATTATTTTGCTTAATGAACACTTGTTCAAAGTCTGTGGGTTTAAATGTAGACTCATACAGTTCCATCTGGTATACATTAATAAGGGAGGCACCATTTTCTTGATGACTGGATAAGCACGCTCCATTTTATATCTTAAGTATGGTAAGCATTATGTATTGCTCTTATTGAGGTGTAAGGTAGATGAGAAAGTATTTTATAAATAAAATGAGAAGTAGCAATAAATGAATTAAATAAGAAGTTGTGATGCTCACAGCTTACATATGTTGCTTTAACATTTTTCAGTTTTCATCATATTAGAAACTACCATAGGAACTGGAGAAAACCTGATATGCAAAGTGTAAAGAGACTGTGCACCATTTAAGTCCCACTTAATCTTTGTTTAGAGGGTTTGCAAGGGATTTAAATGGTTCTTAAGTACATTTTCTCAGGCTTTCTGTAGTGAATGTACCGTACTCAATGGCTACGTATAACCTGCAGGATTTTTGCGCAAGAACTGTTTTGTGCAAGAGTTCTTGTGCAAAAGGTCTTGCGCAAGAGCGCGTCCACACTGCCATGTGCTTTTGCGCAAGAGATGTGCTTTTGCGCAAGAGCATCCATGACAGTATGGACACTCTCCTGCGCAAGAAAGCTCTGATGGCCATTTTAGCCATAGGGGTTTCTTGCACAAGAAGCCCTTGTTGCCTGTCCACACTGCCTTCTTGCAGAAGAGCTCTTGCGCAAGACAGCTTATTTTTTGTGGGAAGAGGAATAACTCTTGCGCAAGAAGCCCTCTTTTCCAATGCTTTACTGTAAAATTACTTGTTCAAGAATGCACGTACAGTGTAGACGCGCCACGAGTTTTTGCGCAAGAATGGCTGTTCTTGCGCAAAAAGCCTGCAAGGTAGATGTAGCCAATATCTATAGTGTATGGAACACTGGGAAAGCACATTCCATCACAAAACTCTATATTTCCTTAATGCTGATTTAAAAAAAGAACTCTGGTTGTATGCGGTTCTGTCCTAAGTGCCCTCTAAGCTGCATAATTATACAGCTGCCTATTAAACCTCACATACTGATTGTTAAGCCTTGTATAGGGGCTCAGGGCTGTACCGGGGAGAGATGCCTCTTTCCAAGTCCCAAAGCTGCAGAGATTGGGGAAGACAAGCTTCTGTCCCTGGTCCCAACCCAGAGCTGTCAAGGCTGGGGAGCGGGGTGGCAGCGGTGGGAGGTGGGGGGGGGGGAGGCACATCTCTCCCCCAGTTGTGCCTGCTGGAGCTGTCAGAGCAGTAAAAAGGCAACTTTCCCATGGTCATGTGATGCTGTGGTGAAAGATGGCTGGAGATAGTCCTCTCTCCTGGGAGCAGTCTGCATCTTAAAACTTGTATCCTCAGCTCCACCCAGACCCTGCAGTCCCGGACAAAGCCCTCACCCTACACTCCAGCCATCTGCCTCAGCCTAGCCCTGCATCCCAAAAGCCTGTATCTTCAGTCATAGCCTTTACTCTCTAGCCCTGAGCCCCCTCCTGTACCAGGACTCCTTAGCTTCGTCCCCTACCACACGCTTTCTATGTGTGGAATGACTTTTGTTAAGTGTACCACTATAGAGTTTATATATTGCAGTATCACCTCCATATTGGTGCACATAATAAAATTCATTCTGTACATGGACATAAAAATTAGAGGGAACACTGCCTATAGCTATGCCTGGCAAGTCTTGCTCCAACTTCAGTCTGTCAGCACTTTTTAAAGAGACGAGCAACTTCATCACTGTAAAGTACATTTGAACACAGCTGTGCGTAGCTTCATGTGTGCTAATTTCTGTACATAAAACAGACTGGTTTAATTGATTGTACAATGCTTTACATTCACCTAGACTCAGGCTTCCTCTGTTTGATCCAGAATAGTACAAAGTAAAAAGGCTGATGATTGTTCAGCTACAATATGTTCGAAAATCTGCAGAAACACCATTATCTGAGCATACAAAGGATTTCACAAGGGATGAAAACAATGATATTGCAGTATGTATAGAAATGTTGGAAGTTTAATAGAAGTGTTCCCTTTTGTAATATAGGCGTTTTGTGGCTTATAAATTTGTCATGCAATACCATTAAATAATATCCAGAAGGAGTCTGTTTAATCATTTTATTATATAATACTGAGTGTACATGCCACTGACAATATTTAAGGTTAGTATGTGTTTCTGGTGCTCAATTACCTTTCTAAACTATAGCTATAGTACAAAGATTAATTAGGAATGTTAAGATAGGACATCTGCATTGGAGGTGCAGGAGTCAGGGAAGGGAGTTGGGGATGTGGGGTGCTCAGGGCAGAAGGCTAAGGGTGAGGGGGTGCAGGAGTCAGAGTGGGGGGTAAGAAGGGGTTCAGGACAGGAAGTTAGGAGGGGCAGGAGTCAGGACGACAGGGAGTTAGGAGCTGGGGGGCTCAGAGGAGTGGGAGGGAGGTTTAAGGCATAGGATGAGGGTAGCTGATGGCTTCTCTCCAGGGCCAGACTAGGGCAAAGCGATGCTGTGAGGGTCAGCCTGAGGCTTCTCCATAGGGCCAGCCCAGGCTGGAGGGGAAGAGCTCAGCTCAGCTGTCAGCTTCTCCCTAGGGCTAGGACTGGGGAGGCAGGGGGCAGCCCGAATCATGGGGTACCACACAACTTCTCCCTGAGGGTGTCCTAGGACAATGGGAACTCTGCTGCCGGCCATTGACTGTTCCTTGGTGTTCATTGTGGGCACGTCTACACAGCAGGGCTAAAGCCGAAATAAGCTGCATAACTTGAGCTAAGTGAATTGCATTGCTTAAGTTGAAATAGCCTATTTCAGCTTTTGGTGCTGTCTACACAGCAGGAAGTCCAAGCAAAAACATTCTTCCTCTGACTTCCTTTGCTCCTCATAAAATGAGAGTTACAGGAATTGGAGTAAGAAGTCTTCCAACTTGACATTATTTTGAAATTATGTCGAAATAACTGCTTGTAGTGTAGATGTGGACTATGTTATTTCAGAAAAACATCAGTTATCACCTTTTGTTATCACCCTCCCCCCCTTCTGTTTGATGGGAAATAATCACATTCCATGCACCTCCCCATTGTTCTGGCACAACCAAACTTTGACCTTGCTTTAAGTTATAAGAAAAAACTGCATCTCAAATTTGGTGATCCTAGCTTTTACTGTTTAGGAGTTCTTGAACAAATGGACTCGACAGAAAGATGCACGAAGTTTCTAAAATTATATAGTAAGATATGCTGCACTGACAAATCTGAGATCTTCAAATGAGAGCCATCATACACTTTTTATTATAAAAAAAATCCAGAGAGTATTACTATGCCTTCATCAATGTTGTCATGTCTAAGAGAAACCTGGTGCATGAGATAATATTTTTTATTGGGCCAACTTCAGTTGGTGAGAGAAACAAGCTTTCACACTGACACAGAAATCTAATTCATGTCTGGGAAACTTAGTGATCTCTCTATATCTGAGGGTATGTCTACACTAGTCCCCTAATTCAAACTAGGGAGGCTAATGTAGGCATTCAAAGTTGCAAATGAAGCCCGGGATTTAAATATCCCACGCTTGATTTGCATCTTCCCGGCCGGTCGCCATTTTTAAATGCCACTAGTCCGAACTAACTGCCCGTGGCTACACGCGGCAGTTAAACGGTAATTCGAAATAAACCTGTCATTCCAGGAGGAGTAACAGGTATTTTGAACTAAGGACTTAGTTCGAATTACCGTTTAACTGCCGCGTGTAGCCATGGGCAGTTAGTCCGGACTAGTGGCATTTAAAAATGGCGACTGGACGGGAAGATGCAAATCAAGCGTGGGATATTTAAATCCCAGGCTTCATTTGCAACTTCGAATGCCTACATTAGCCTCCCTAGTTCGAACTAAGGGGCTAGTGTAGACATACCCTGACTTATCAGTCTTCATCCTCAACAGCCCTCATCTTGAAAGGAATCCTGCACAACACTTTCAAAATACAAGCCTGAGAGTTTAAATGCATAACTTTGCAAGACAATAAAAATCATGTATTGAATATAAGGACTAGATTTATGTCTTATTACAACTCATAAATCATTCTCCCCCCTCCATACCTCCCACACACACACTTTCTTTCTTCCCTCTGACTGGAAGTGTGTTAACAGGCCACTTCATCTTGAATGCTCCCTTGATATATGTGTTAACTAATTATGCTAAACAATCTGTCCCCTCCTGTATTTAGATGTGACACTCTGAATAAGTTTCCCAGACCTGAAGTAGAATGCTGTGTAAGCGCGAAAGCTTAATTTTTTTGCCAACACAGCTCTTGCTGCTCATTAGGGGTGGTTTTATTCTGCCAACAAGAGAGCTCTCTGCCATCAACATAAAACATCTACATGGGAGATCTTACAGTGGTGCAGCTGCTTTTATATAGCTGTGCCACTGTTTGATCTGTAGTGTATACAGAGCCCAAAACTGCATATGCTTAAGAGATGTACATTCTCTAATCCTGATCATAAGGGTGGCATGGTCTTGCATGAAAAATCATGTCATATTCTGGTGAAGTCATTTTTTTACCATCCTATTATACCATTTTATTGAAATAAAAGGATTCTTTATGCTGAACAAATTGTAACTGAACATAAAGTCTCTTTAACGCACTTGCAAATTATTAAGTTTAAATGTAGTGAATGAGCTTTTTTCCTGACACATCCACTGTATCCAGACATAAACATTTTGTTCTTGATTTGTACTATCTTTGCACTGGGAAGAATTCTATTTAGCAGTGCTGTTAGTATTGATTATATTGTTACAGCAAGTCATGTGGCACCACGTTTGACAAAGACTCTCGGAGGAGACTATTAATGAAATTTAAGTACTCTGAGTCAGAGGTCAAGTTCTATCCTGGATTTGGGGGAAAACAGAAAAGGAAAAAAAGAGGAATAAATGGACATTTTGGCGCTACTAAAGGTTAACAGTGGAGTGTCCTGAGATTCTACAATAGGACCAGAACCTGTCAACCTATTTACAACTGATCTGGAAAAAGGGCTGAGCAGTAGGTGGCAACTGTGTAGAAACAGAACCTTAGATTTTCAAAAGTGGCTCATTATTTTAAGTTCCTCCATTTCTGGGCGCCCAACTTGAGACATCAAAATAGCCTATTTATGAGTGGGCACACACTTGCTGAAAAACAGATTTCCAGGTGTTTCGATGCAAAGCTTGAGGCACGCAAATTGAAACTGATGAAGACCAATATTTTACAGAAAATATCATTAACATTTGGAGCTCATTACGAGAAGCTGGTATTAAAATCAAGAGTTTGGAAGATTCAAAAGAAAAAGACAGCAGCTGATAATGAAAGCATGCACAGTAATGAATACAAAAGAGAAAAAAAACATTAAAGGGATCTTTTTACCCCTCTCTCTGAAGCAGTGGCTACTACTCAATGGCAGAGCCAAGTTTTGCACCAGGCAGAGTTATGGATTGATCACCCACAGCATCAGAACCCTAATTCCAACCCAGCCAGGAAGGGAGGATTTGGGGGAGGAGAATAGGGAGAGGAGTCTGAAAGTTGAGAGCACTCCACACTCACCTGGCCTCTGGGCAAGGTGGAGTGACTGGCTCCAGGCACCTAGAAGAGGTGGGCCCTCTAGCAGAAGGGCTAATTTTGGGGGGAACTAATCTCCCCTAGTTAGCCCATTTAGTGCTGTCCAGGACTATGGCAGTGATTTATTGAGCCCAGGGATCCAGCCGCTGCTGCAACTAGTAGCCAACAGGAGCCCTTTTAAATCAACAGGTCCTGTGGCAGCTGCCCCTTTTGGTCCCCATGTTGGCGCCTATCTGTCTATCCTATGATGAGAGTAATAACATGCAAACAAATTTTACAAAAAAATCTATGCAGTTTACACACATTAATTGAGTTACACTAAAAGCTGTTAACACTCTTCTTAGGATAATTAGTAATTGTACATCTACTATCAGTAAAAATATCTTAATTGGATTAGCACAATCTATGGCAAGATGTACTAACAACATTTAACTTTGCAAGTACTGTAGAATGTTATAAATAACAGTTTTTAGGTTAAAGGGGAACTCCATGCTAGTACAAACACTATGGCTACATCTACACTACGAATTTTCTCGACAAAAAATATGCTAATGAGTGGCTCGTTTCCATGAGTCGTGACCTCATTTGCATATTTCCTGCCGATCTGTTTTTGCGCTAGGGGTTTTTGCGCAAAAACAAGCAGTGTAGACATTTTCTTTTTGCACAAAAACTCCTTTTTCCGCACGATCCTTATGCCCCGAAAAAGGAGGTATACTGTTCTTGTGCAAAACTCACAGTGTAGATATAACCTATATGGTTTAAGAATAGAAAGCTAGATACATTTTATTCACTCAAGCAACTAGAAATTTCTAGAGGTATTTTTCTTCTGTAGTCCAGAATTCACCAACTTTAATTGGTATTGCTTTGCATGCAAAGGCTTAAAAAGTGGAAGTAATAATAACAAAAAATAGAAACACAAGAGAATGAATAAGTTTAAATCTGTGACTATTGATGCTTATCTCAGTCTTTTCAAAATACCATCATTTTAATTGCTTGAATTGTAGTGGTTTCTAAAGTCCTCAGTTAGAATTGATGCTACATTGATGCTACGAAAAGCTGAACCACAATGGCGGGCCTGGACTTGAAATTTGTCTTGAAATTTGGACAAAAAAAGGTAGGTATCAGAAAGAGAGGAATCACTGACTAATCATTATTTTAAAATTCTAAAACCACATTTACAAAATATATTTTATGGTAGGCACAAACAGAAATCCACATTATATTTAGTGCTTCTTGGAAACAGTAAAAAATCAGAATATTTGCTAAGGTCACAAATAAAACAAATATGTTGTTAAAATATTTAACTGTATCCTAGCCGAACAATTAATTTTTTAGAAAGAAGCATATAAACTAATAACATTTATAACCCTTTTTAAATAGTTTCTAGTCTGAGTTTATGGAAACTATATTTGAAGATGTAAATTACTTCAGGTGATCTGAAAGGTCCTTTTTAAATGTTTTAGAAAGCACTCCCTGTCACATACAAACTCTGACTCTGGAATATAGAACTTCTGAACTCTGCTTGAAATCAAAGGTTGCCATTATAAATAATGTTAACTTATTAAAGTTTGAATAGATCACAAATCCTTTGGATAGAGACGATGTCTTCTTCTTCTTCACGATTAAAACAGCAGCAAATACACAGTCACCTCCATATGAGTGATCGCAATTACTCAGGAGCAGCGAGGAGTCCTGTGGCACCTTATAGACTAACTGAAGTGTTGGAGCATAAGCTTTGCCCACAAACGCTTATGCTCCAACACTTCGGTTAGTCTATCAGGTGCCACAGGACTCCTCACTGCTTTTGCAGATCCAGACTAACAAGGCTACCCCTCTGATACATAATACTATCATGAGCTTTCGTGGGCAAAACTTACTTCTTCAGATGAGGTTTAGTGGAGAAAAAAGGGTGACTCTTGGAATTTATAACAGAAAAAGAAGAGAGAGGGGGGAAAAGTACCTGTCAATTGTTGTGCCAGTGCTAATGAGACTAGAATTCTTCCTCATATCAGTGAGGAGTTAAATGTAAGGAAGGCTGGTTTTATAATGGCCCATCCAGTTAATGTCTTTGTTCAGGAGGTGGGAAACTGTCAATTTTGCATATAATGGTCAATTCTGCACTCTCTGTAGCTGGTTTGTGAAATTCATTTGAAGAAAATGTCTACTTTTAAATTCGTATTTGAGTGTCCAGGCACGTTAAAATGTTCTCCTACAGGTTTATGTGTTACCATTTCTGATATCTATCTTGTGTTTATTTATCCTTTGTTGTAGAAACATTTATCAGAGTTCTGCTTTTTTGGATCAGAACAAAGGTCTCTCCACTGGAATGCTATTATGCATGAGATACCATAAGTTACCTCCAGAAATTTCCTTTATTATTTCACCACCGCTGCCTCCTTTTCCTATTGCAAGAGGTGTGGCATCAGAGAGTCTAGTAAATCTAAGATTGGATCCAAATTCAAGAGCAGGGAACCTCATTCAGAGAACAATTTCATCTTTGGGTAATGCTGAGGGTTGGGGCAGACTTCCAACACAATATCCCTTGGCTCAGGTTCAGAACAATTAGATAGTCCCTAGGAACTGCACTCTAATCCTGATAAGCCAGCATGTATTGATGATGTCTTACTACACTTCAGAAGTGACTTTTATCAACAAGAGAGAAGGTACCAGATGTTCAAGCTGGCTATCAATGTCTATTTTTTTTCTGGGAGGAAGAAAAACCCTCTCAGTTTTACTCAACCACTATCCAAAAAAATGTAATAAATATAACAATAAGAACTAGTTGAAAAGGCAAAGGATAAATCTGGTAGATAAAGTGTACAAGACTAAGGTCTTCAAGTAGAAAGGTGGTCCCTGTGTCACCCACCTATCAACTAAACTACTTGCATCCGCAACAAACCAAAATTTTATTTCATATTAAGATATTAACTAGATGTACCTACAAACTTGCACTTTTTCATGGCCAAAGTCATAACTGCCTTCTTCTGTTCGGTGTTCACAAGAGGGAAACACACACATATGAGGGAAAACCAGAAATGAGCCAGGTAGACCCACAATATATTAATCAGGTGACAACGATCACTCACTTCTCCTTCCTCTCAAGAAAAAAAACCCCTCCAAGGACATGCTACATTCAAGATCAGAAAAAATAAACCAATTTATATGATACAAGAGGTGCCAATTAAAGTAGGATATTCAGATGTGTTCATACCACATTTTTGTATTATTTTGAGAAAGTAATTTATGTACAGGGCATCCATAAAGAGCCTATGTGAATAGCATAGTGTTATGTTATAACCATGGATTAAGCCAGTCAGGACGAGGGTAAAACAATTTTTTCTGGTGTTTTTACAGAAAAATCTTAAACTAGGTCTAAAATCTCAGACTCTAGAATCCAAGCAGTACCCATCTGCAATTCAGTGTGTGTCTTCACTGTACCGTTATTTCAAGATAACTAGCGTTATTTCAAAATAACAATGCGAGCGTCCACACAGCCATTCAGTTATTTTGAAATAATTTTGAAATAATGGATGGCTTATTCCAAAGTATTAAACCTCATTCTATGAGGAATAACACCTATTCCAAAATAGCTATTTTGAAATAAGATGAGAGTAGATGCTCCACTGCTGCTATTTCAAAATAGCCCCTCACCAGGGCCATTTTAAGTTATTCCTCCCTAGTGCCTCCTGGGGCTCTAAATCGAGATAGCACGTTTACATTAGGGAAGCCTGCCTAGGACTAATTTTGAGGCTTCCCTGCAGTGTAGATGTGCTATTTCGAAATAAGCTATTTTGGAATCACTATTCAGGAATAGCTTATTTCAAAATAAATATGCAGTGTAGATATACCCTCAAAGACAGTGGGGAGGCAGCCAGAAGCAGGAAGAGTTCTTAGACCTGCCATACTTCTCAGATTCAACCATTGAGGCAACCACCCTCCTGGAACTAAATCTTAAATATCAAATGTCCTGTTTTTAGAGGCCATAATCTGGTTGTCATTTCATCAATGAGTACTTTGGGAGGTTCTTAGCAGGGTCAACAGAACTGCACCTCCCATGCAAGCAAAAGTTGTGCTAAGCCATACCATAGCCTTTATTTCCAAAATAAAAGCTAGTTACAAGAGTGCTACAAATCAACGGTGAATGCTGTATCTAATTCAGAAAATCTCTAGGGCTATGTCTACACAACCAGTTTATTTTGAAATAAGTTATTTTGAAGAAATAACTCCTAAAACAACTATTTTGAAATAAGTTTATTCCTCTTCACAAGCAAGAGTTATTATTTTGAAATAACAAGCCCATTATTTTGAAATAACAGGCTTGTTAGTATGGATGCTCACCTTGTTATTTTGAAATAACTCCCCAGTGCAGACATGCCCAAGCTGTGGCCTATATTGCCATCTGAAGTTGAAAAACCAAAACCACACACCTCTACCTTGCTGCTGAGCCTTCATTTATCAGGTGGCTAATTTGGAGCATTTCATACATTTTCAAAAGGGCCTTCCTCTCTCCCCGTCAAGATTTTGTGTGCTTTCATTCAAACCTTCGGGCCTCAAAGATCATATCCAACCTACAAAGAAAGATGTAGAGTGGCCACCTGTTAATGTTTTCCACGCTTTCGTTGTATGTAACTCAAATTCCACTGTAGCTAGGCAGAGGACCACTCTTTTTTTTCTTTCCCTTCCCTCTCAGTAGCTGTAAAATATGAAGTTGCTCTGAGGTAGAAAGTATTGATATAAAAGTTTGTGCTATCTGATAACCTTTGAATAAAACTTTAAAGACATAGAGAAGCTTTGGCACTATCTCGAACTGGCTGGCTGGGTCTTATAGTATCTTTACTGATAGATATGGTTTCCATGTCCAAGGAGCTGCAGACTTTCCCCACATGAAGAAAGAAAATCTGTAAGAAAAATAGATTTTTTCCCCCCTAGATTTGTTTGGGGTGAACAAGCTTGAAGGATAGAATATTAGGGACGGTAATAGTGCAGCCTGCTAACTGAGGCACCTGGACCCTGTGTAGATAGAATATATTTAACCATTTCCCATCTAATAACAAAATAAACCTGCTAGATTAATATCTTTGGCATCTATTACATGTCATTTGCTTATTTACTTTGTATATTCTTTGGAGCATTTATTTTTCTATGGCTATGTATAGACCACAAGTTTTTTTTTAAAAAAAAGTGGCCTTTTTGAAAAAACTTCACCTGCATCTAGACTGCCACTGAGTTCTTTCGAAATTAAATTGAAAAAACATGGCAGTTTTTTCGACAGCAGTAAACCTCATTTTATGAGGAAGAACAACTTTTTTCGAAAGAGCTCTTTCGAAAAAAGGCATTCTTGACCATAAACAGGGATATTTCGAAAGAGAGCATCCAGATTGCGTGGGTGCTCTTTTTTGAAAAAGCAGATTGCTTTTTCAAAAAAAGTTGTGGCTGTCTAAATGATCTCTTTCAGAAGAAGCCTTTTTGAAAGATTCTTTTGAAAAACCTTCTTTCGAAAGAAGCGTGTAGTCTCGACTCACCCATACAGAACCTAGCAAAAGAGGATCAGGATTCTGACTGTGGTCTATGGACACTCCAGTGACATAAAATAATAAAAACAAAACCAGTCAAACTGCAGGGCTACGTCTACACTGGCCGCCTATCCGTAATAGGCATGCTAATGTAGCACTTGGGAAGAGGCAAATGCACGGGGGATTTAAATATCCCCCGCGGCATTTGCATTTTCATGGCCGCCGCTTTTTTCCGGCTTGTAGATAAGCCAGAGAAAAGCGTCCAGACTGGCGCGATCCTCCGGAATAAAGCCCTATTCCGGAGGATCTCTTATTCCTACTTGAAAGTTAATAATGCATATAGTAAATTATTACCGAGCTAAATAATGCATATAGTAAATTATTCTGAACCCTATCCTGGTCCTAATTTCTCCACTTTATTTTTATTTTAAGCACAGGACCCTGGGAGCCATGATTTTCATTTAAAAATGCATTGCTTAAATATTTTGGCACTTATTCAGCTATCTTCATAGCTAAAATATCTTACCACAGTGATCACAGTTATTAAAAGTTCAATCATTTTCTTCTAAAAATAACTATAGTTGTGGATATTCTATTCCTCCAAGGAAATTAAATGCAAATCTTTGTCAGTCATCTGTTAATAAAGATCACTTTAAGTAATCTTGAGGAATAGAAAATGTAACGACCAACAAAAGTTATGGTCAACTAATACTCTATTTCCTTTTGGCTTTAGCTGGAGAATTGAATGTTTTATTTTAATGTGAATTTCTGGAGGATTTCAATTTAGAAGGGAAGAAAACTGGAGCATTTTAGCACTCGTACAATAAACCAAAGTGCATATAAAATTAGGTAGATCTGAATGGCACCTGTCTTTTCTAATCAAGTTGTACAGTGCTATACTAGAAGAAAGTCTTAGTTGATTTACAGATCCCACTGACTTTTCATTCAGTCATAGGGTATGTCTACACTACCACCCTAGTTCGAACTAGGGTGGTTAATGTAGTCAATCGAAGTTGCAAATGAAGCCCAGGATTTAAATATCCCGGGCCTCATTTGCATCTTGCCGGCCGCTGCCATTTTTAAATCTCCGGGAGTTCGGACTCTGTGCCTGTGGCTACGGAGTAGGTAGTTCGAATTAGGCTAATTCGAACTACTGTTACTCCTCATGGAACAAGGTGTAACGGTATTTCGAATTAGCCTAATTCAAACTACCTACTCCGTGCTGCGTGTAGCCGCGGGCACGGAGACTGAACTCCTGGGGATTTAAAAATGGCAGTGCCCGGCAAGATGCAAATGAAGCCCGGGATATTTAAATCCCGGGCTTCATTTGCAACTTCGACTGACTACATTAACCAACCTAGTTCGAACTAGGGTGGTAGTGTAGACATACCCATAGCTCCAAGTGTAGTCTAGGAGTATACTATAGGGGGAAAAAATCTCATTCACTGGGCAAATTAGTAATAGAAAAGTAAAAGTTGTGTTATTTGATTCATAAAAATCTACAGAATCATAATTTTAGTGTTGTTAGTCATCCTCTATAACGTGGTAGAGGGGATTCTCTACTCCTGTCCCCCAACATACAGCTCCAGGTCCTCCACTTTGTCAGAATTGTAATAATACAATGTCATCAGAAATGCATCATGTTGGGTATCATTCTAAAGCCCATTCTCCCAAATACACAATGGTTCCAAACATGGCAAACCTAGAAGATGTATATCCAAGAAAATACGTAAGCAACAGATGCCTGCCTGTTTTATCTGAGTTATCTCTAAAAGACATATAGTAGAAATGTGTATAATAAGTTGTATCTTTTGACACTCGATATTATAACTGATTTGTATATATAACTGTGAAGTGAAGTGGAGTGACTTCCTTCCAAAATGGAGAAGAAGAGACCACTACACTTCCCTGTTGGGTAGAGCCAAATCCACACCATTTCTGGCACCAAAAGTCTGAGGGTTGGACAGGAAGCATAAAAACAGAGTCTTGGTGCTCAGTTGTGGCTGGGCCACTGGAGGTAGCAGCTATTTTTTCTGGGGAGCAGAGATCTTTGTGGGATCTCAAACAAGCCTGAAAGTGAAGCTGCACTCTGTATTTTGAGAGAAGATGGATAGGCATCCTGAAGAGGTATCAGGACCGCAGGAGTGGGAGTATCTTGAATATTGCTGTGACTGGTACTCATATTTTTTATATACTGCTGGCAGCTTGACAGACTGGTCCCTATTAATACATTCCTGAGAGCAGACAGTAAATGTACCCTTCATATTTTCAGTGCTGTGCACAAACTACGTGAGGAATTTGCTGCAGGCTTTGAAATGAATTGTTAAACCAACAGCTACTTGCACATATATGTCACACAGTTGTTGCATGCGTGTCGAAAACCTGCTTTTCACCCAAGCATTGTATGTAAGCTTTAACAATACAGAGGCAGTCATGCTCCATTTGCTCAGTGTCATATTTGCTGCTGCTGAAGTCACTGTGACCATTTATGCACTACTTAAAGTACAGGTCACATGGAATTTTATCTTTTCAGGTTTTGCATCAGCTGCAAATCCCTGAAACGTTCATGTATAGAAGCCCAGAATGCCTTTCTGTAAAAATTTAGCAACTGCAAATAGAGTCTAGTCTTCATATTATTGTTGACAGCAGTATCTTCCACTTTTGATAGTGCCATGTCTTTTTACAGCTTTTTACGGTATGTGCCATGATTAATTTCTGCAGATAAGCTTGCTTAAACTGTACATATCCAACAGTTCATCTTCAATAAGTGCTTTAAGAGCCTTTCTGCTAAGCTTTTTTCCTCTTCAATTCCATTCAAAGCACATATTTCTCTATACTTAGCCTCGGTATTGGCCATTGCTACCACTTTTCCATCCATTAGAGCCTTTGAGAAGCAATTTATGAACCCCAGCTGAGTTGCACCGCTTGCAGTAATAAAATCAGTGTTGTTTCTGTTGCTTTATCAAATTTTTACAAAACGCACAGAATACATTTTGGTGTAACGTTCTATGTGATGTGCAGTGTCAATGTGCATGGGTATCTTTTGGGTCAATACACCCATTTTTCTTTTCCTGTAATTTTCTCGGTAAGTGTGACTGTTTCATACATTTTCTCACATGTTGAGATGATGATAAATGGATGCCTTCTGGCTTACTGCAGAAGAAGCATGCCTTCTTCTTCATATACATTCCAGGAGAACTAGTTTAAGGAGAGTATACCTCACAGCTGCCACTTGGGCCAGTATCATCATTTTTCATGTGTTCAGTGTACTTCCTCCTCTCCAATCATGCCAAATTCAGTTCATATCTCCAGAGATGGAGATTCCACAATCTCCCTAGGCAACTTATTCCAGTGTTTAACCACTCTGACGGTTAGGAATTTTTTCCTAATGTCCAACCTAAACCTCCCTTGCTGTAGTTTAAGCCCATTGCTTCTTGTTTTATCCTCAGGGGCCAAGGAAAACAATTTTTTCCCTCCTCCTTGTGACGCTCTTTTAGCAATAGCAATGTGTACAAAACATTTCAAACAGTCTATAATTTAATTTGTATCTAAATATTTAGTCTGGCTTTCTATTGCCCTCCACCTTATAGTGTCATTTCATCTAGTATAAAATAAGCATAGAATGCTATCACATTTTTGAACTTTGTAAATTACTACATAAGCTGCAGAGCAAAACAAAATGATTTTTTTTGCCAGTGCTTAATCTTCTGTGGCTGTTGCAGGAGACACTGGAATCTAGCCTTCTAAGACTCACGTCCATATTCTCATCAGCTTTCCAGCCTCTTATTTCTTTCCATTCCTATAATATAAATGACGGGTGTAATTATTGGTATGGTACAACAAAGCATGAAATGCCAATAATAGGCCTAATACATAAGAGCAACTATAATCTGGGATGTCTTTTCTGGTTCATTTAGCTATCATGCTTTCTATGTAATATTTGAGTTTTCTGAGTACTCAAAATCACATGTTCTAATACAATGAACAACATAATATGTCATGTCTCATGATTACTCTTCTCTTTCTGTATTTTGAAGGAAACCACTCAAATTGCAAAAACATGTTTTATTATGCTAGAGAGTGTTAGGCTCTGGTCACAATCAGGCAGGGAAGATGAGGGATGTGAGGCCACAGCCCAACTGCTACTGCAACCATATTACACTTCCTTTCCCCTTCATTGAGAGCCAGGATTTGAGCATGAGCTATGTACTAGATTACCCCGGCTTGTGTTTAAGCTCCCTTTATTCTGCTAGAGCAGATTCTGTAAATGAAAATGAGGCCCAGTATGTCCATTGGCTTATCCATTGTTATTGCAGATGATACCATATCTTTACATAGGAGATAGCTGTATCATTTAAATACAGTGGACTAACTCTCCTATTAGTTATACTTGGCTAAATCAGGGAAGTCAGTGGATTGTCACTGATGTGAGAGAAGATTCAGGACCAGTATATCTCTGAGTATCAAGTGGAATTTGTCTCGCTCTTACACATTTAAAATCCAGGACAACCCTACCTTAAATATCATCACATCGGTGGTAAGAAGTTCAAGATCTTAGTTACATGGTTCAGCATTGGGCCTAGGGCAGATTTACCATGCAACATACACATTCTTGGCTTCACTTCTGATCTTATTTATTCCAGTATAAAGCTACAGTAAGTGACTGGAGTTAATCCAGTCACATCAGTACAAACAAAATGAGGATACTGCCTGCAAAAGCTGTAATAGATCATGGGTCAAATTCTATTATTTGGAACATCCAGTCAGTTCAGAGAGGCTGCCCAAGGGGACCCGAGAGAAGCATTATGCTTCCTTGTGACAGATTGTGGAGGAGGGGCACTCTTGGTTATTTAAACCTCCTCTCATCATTCTCCACGTCTGCTTCCTTGATGAATGGAACAGCCAGAACATCAGATGAAAGTGATTTCTCTGACAGAGACAGCTTGTATCTAAAAATATTTTGCTTCTTGAGTATGATTAAATGACAGACTGAACAAAGAGATGACTTGAAAATAGTTTATCAATATTTCTCTAACCGAGACAGCTTGTATTTATAAATATTTAGTAATTTGGGTGAAGTATGAGTATGACTAGAAAACAACTTGAGTTGTATGCACAATATTAGATAATAAACTAATTGCCAGAGAACTATAATCAACTGGACTGAAAAAATCTGAGTTTTCAATAGAAATATTAGCTAAATGAGTTTTGAGATGTGATACATTGAATTAGTTAATAACAAACATTTAATTTATTTTTTCTTACTAAAAACAGTCTTTTGTTAGGTGATTCCCTAAACTCTTGAAATGCTTCATTTATTCTCAAAATATAAGTGTATGCAGATCAGCCATGACTGCTTAGGTGAATGAAATAATAAAAATGTTTAACAAACTTACAGGAAATAACTGTCAAATATTCAACAGGGTTATCTTCTGTTTTTTCTTGAAGATATTTCAGTTTGAATTCTCATGTGAATCTCAGAGTATGGCCACACTACAGAGTTTTGTTGGAAAAAGGTCAGGAAAGATAATGGAGCAAGTAATTAAGGAAATCATCTGCAAACACTTGGAAGATAATAAGGTGATAGGGAACAGCCAGCATGGATTTGTAAAGAACAAATCATGTCAAACCAATCTGATAGCTTTCTTTGATAGGATAACGAGTCTTATGGATAAGGGAGAAGTGGTGGACATGGTATACCTAGACTTTAGCAAGCTATTTGCTATGGTCTCGCATGATATTCTTATCAATAAACTAGGAAAATACAACTTAGATGGGACTACTATAAGGAGGATGCATAACCTGCTGGATAACCATTCTCAGGTTCACAATCTTGCTGGAAAGGTATAACAAGTGGGGTTTCGCAGGGCTCTACTTTGGGACCGGTTCTGTTCAATATCTTGCACAGAGGTGCTTTGGAGGATAGGGTAATCATTTCAAAATGAGCTGGACAGAATGAGCTGAACCAATTGTCTCAGGTAAACCGGATGAAGTTTAATAAGGACAAATGTAAAGTTCTCCACTTAGGAAGGAACAATCAGTTTCACACATACAGCATGGGAAGCAACTGTCTAGGAAGGAATACGGCAGAAAGGGATTTGAGATTATAGTGGACCACAAGCTAAATATGAATCAACAATGTGATGCTGTTGCAAAAAAAGCAAACATGATTCTAGGATGTATTAACAGGTATGTTGTGAGCAAGACATGAGAAGTCATTATTCTGCTCTACTCTCCACCGATTAGGCCTCGTTTGGAGTATTGTGTCCAATCCTGGGAACCACATTTCAAGAAAGATGTGGAGAAATTGGAGAAGGTTCAGAGAAGAGCAACAAGAATGATTAAAGGTGTAAAGAACATGACCTATGAAAAAGGCTGAAAGAATTGGGCTTGTTTAGTTTGGAAAAGAGAAGATTGAGAGGGGACATGTTAGCGGTTTTCAGATATCTAAAAGGGTGTCACAAGGAGAAGGGAGAAAGATTGTTCTTCCTGGCCTCTGGGGATAGAAGAAGCAATGGGCTTAAACTACAGCAAGGGAGGTTTAGGTTGGACATTAGGAAAAAGTTCCTAACTGTCAGGTTGGTTAAACACTAAAATAAATTGCCTAGGGAGGTTGTGGAATCTCCATCTCTGGAGATGTTGTAGAGTTGGTTAGATAAATGTCTATCAGGAATGGTCTAGACAGTACTGGGTCCTGCCATGAGGGCAGAGGACTGGACTCGATGACCTCTCAAGGTCTTTTCCAGTCCTAGTATTCTATGATTCTATGATTTTGAGCCCCCTTCCTCCTCCAGGTTATGGGCACCCCTCCTCCTGCCCACCCTTTCTTAATGTCAGATAAATACAGACTTCATTTTGTTGGAAAGCAAACAGGTGTGTTTACTGAAAGGTCAGGGAAGGGGTGAAGGGATGGGTTGTGGTGGCGAAGGGATAGGGAAGCAAGCCAGAGGACCCTGTTGGGGAGGTTACTGGGGTGCTTGAGAGAACCTCTCCCTCAGGGCTTCCTGGATACGCGCCCCAAACTGATGGGCCTGTCAGATGGCAGCTGTCCTCAGCTGCTGGAAGGCTAACCCCTCACGGCTGGCATCTGCCCCGCACCCAGGAGGAAGGCCTCCCCCTTCCTCTCTACAATATTTTGGAGAACACAACATGCCACAACCACCTCGGGGATGTTGTGCTGCCCCATGTTGAGATGGGTCAGCAGTCATCTGAACCATGCCTTGAGGTGGCCGAAGGCGCACTCCACCTGGATCTGGGCCCAGTTCAGGAGTGCATTAAATTGGTCCCTGCTAAGGTCCAGGTGGTTCATATGGGGTTTCATGGCATGAGGGGGTAAGCCACGTCTCCCATGATGCAGTGTATCTGCACATCTCCAATTATAAGTTCATGGTGGGGGAAGAATGTTCCCACCTCCAGCTTGCCATAGAGGCTCGAGTTTCTAAAGGCTCAGGCAACATGTGCCTTGCCTGACTACCCGGCAAAAATGTCCGTGAACTGTCCATGGTGGTTGACCAGGGTTTGTGGCACCATAGAAAAGTAGCCTTTCCTATTAATATACTGGGCCTGTCAATGTTCTGGTGCTTGGATTGGGATATGGGTCTCATCTATGGCTCCATCGCAATTCAGAAGTCCCAGGATGGCAAATCCAGCCATGAGTGGGTCCAGCTCTCCCAGGCGGATGACCCTGTGTAGCAGGATCAAGTTGATGGTCCTCATCACCAGCAGGAGACAAACACACACAGAAAAAAAGAGAATGAGAGAGGGAGTGCCTTAGCACTTGTGAGGTGCCCACCCCCTTCTTCCCCTCCCCCCCCAAAACACTCCAGGAGCCACCACTTATGAGGCCACACTCCCAGCAACAGGGATGGGTGAGGGTGGGAAGGCACAACCCGCCACAGAAGGGGCTTCCTCACACCTCCCAACCCTCCTTTCCTGAGGGTCCCCCTTGGCCAGGACTCCCCCACTGAAGGGACCGCAGCCCCAGAGTGCTTTACCTTCACAAGGAGGGACCTGATTGTGGACTTCCCCATGCAAAACTGGTTGCCCATGGATTGGTAGCTGTCTGGATTGGCAAGCTTCCAGATGGCAATTGCGACGTACTTCTCCAGTTGGATGGCGGGCCGCATGTGAGAGTCGCATCCCCAGAGGGCGGTGATGAGCCAGGCACATAGCTCCAAAAAGGTGGCCTTCCACAGCGGAAGTTTTGGAGCCACTGCTGGTCGTCCCACTGCTGCATGACCAGCTGGTCCCGCCATTCTGAACTGGTATAGAGCCTCCTGAAATGCCTCTGCACAGTGGGTTGTGGTTGACAGAGTGTAGATCCTGCAACCAGGGAGAGGGGCCCCAGAATGAGCTCAGGGTCGAGCTTGGTCAGTACCAGGAAGGCAGCTGACACAAAGTGCTGTAAAAACTGCAGCATGGCCATGTGGGCTATCATATGTCCAGGGGAAACTCTGGCTCCATGGCATTAAGAGAAAAGCTGTAGCATCCAAAAAAGCAGGACAACCACAGCAGGCATTGCAAAAGATTTGCTGTCCCTCAAAGAGGTAGGCAAGCACGCAGCAAAAGCAGAGAAATGGCTGTCTGGGGGAGTGGAGGGTGGTTCTTTTAAGCACGTGTCTCTGAAAGGCTCCGGCACCAGCACTCGGACGCAAAGTCCTGCCTGAAGTGGTGACCCAAAGTCCTGCCTGAAGTGGTTCTGGGTGACCTTTTTTGCAAAAGAGCATCCAATCAGTCTGGACGCTCTCTTTTGAAAAAGCTCATCGCTTTTTCGATGCACTTTTCTGTGTGGACTCGCTCTTTCGGAAGGAGTCTTTTTTGGAAGATCTCTTCTGAAAAAAGGTTCTTCTGAAAGAATCATAGAATACGAGGCCTGGAAGGGACCTCGAGAGGCCATTGAGTCCAGTCCCCTGTCCCCATCACATACCTCAGTGATGGGATGCATGGATATTGTGTGCTCACTCCGGCTACATTTACACTGCAGGCTTCTTTCAGAAGAAGCTTTTCTGGAAGAGATCTTCCGAAAAAGCTTCTTCTGAAAGAGAGGGTACGTCTACACTACAGCGCTAATTCGAACTAACTTAGTTCAAATTAGTTAATTCGAACTAAGCTAATTCGAACTAACGCGTCTAGAACTAAAAACTAGTTCGAATTAGCGTTTTGCTAATTCGAACTAGCATGTCCACATTGAGTGGACCCTGAACAGGGCTTAAGGATGGCCGGAAGCAGTGCCGGCAGGGCATCAGAGGAGGACTTAGAGCGTGGAGATACTGTCTCAGGCTAACCGAGGGCTGCGCTTAAAGGGACCCGACCCCGACCCCGGACAGACAGTTCTCATGGGTGCCCCGCTTGCAAACCAGTCCTGGCTTGGAGTGCCCGGAGTGCCCACACTGGGCACATCACACCACTCGGCCATCAGCCCAGCTGCACTTGCCGCAGGCTGCCATCTGGGGAGAGCGGGCAATTGGGGGGCTGCAGGAGAGCTTCCACCCCCAGAAGCCCGCAGAGCCAGCCCAGTCCTCCCCATCGGGGGCTCGTAGCCCATTCCCCCCTCACCTCCTTCCACTTACCCTTCCCTAGACCCTTTTCTTGATGTACAAAATAAAGGACAATTGTGGTCAAAAATGGAATCTGTCTTTATTGAACAAAACTGGGGGAGACTGGGAAAAGGAGGTGGGAGAGAGGAAGAGAAAGGCTGGGAGAGGGGAGGGCAACTAACATGATCAGGGGTTGGGAACAGGTCCCAGATGAAGAGAGGCTACAGAGACTGGGACTTCTCAGCTTAGAAAAGAGGAGACGGAGGGGGGGACAGGATAGAGGTCTCTAAAAGCAGGGGTTGGGTGGAGAGGGTGCATACAGAAAAGTTCTTCATTAGTTCCCGCAAAGAAGGACTAGAGGACACCAAAGGAAAGGAATGGGTAGCAGGCTTCAAACTAGTAAGAGAAAGTTGTTCTTCACAAAGCAAATAGTTAACCTGTGTAACTCCTTGCTGCAGGAGGCTGTGAAGGCTACAACTAGAACAGAGTTTAAAGGGAAGTGAGATCAAGTCATGGAGGTTGGGTCCATGAGTGGTATTAGCCAGGGGGTAGGAGTGGTGTCCCTGTCCAAGGATTGTGGAAGGTTGGAGAGGGATGGCACGAGACAAATGGCTTGGTCACTGTCTTCAGTCCATCCCCTCCACGGTCCCTAGGGTTGGCCGCTGTCGGCAGACAGGCTACTGGGCTAGCTGGACCTTTGGTCTGACCCAGGATGGCCATTGTAAGCTCAGGGCTCAGGGTCAGGGGTCTCAGTGGACCCCCTTGATTTTCATGCACACCTGCTCCTGGGTGGCCAGGCTGGCAGCTCTCCTGCCCTAGACGGCCACTTTCCTGTGCCTAGTGCGGAGATCGTGGACGAGGTCCACGATGTCAACACTAGCCCAGGAAGGTGCCCGCCTCTTGTGGTCCCGGGCAAGCTCCCGGGAGCCGCCAGCCTGGTCCCAGGAAGAGGGGGTGGGCTGGGGGACATCGGGTGGGTGGCTCTGTGCCGTGCCAGGTGCAGGGTCTGCTGGCTGGGTGCTGTCAGGCTTGCACCTGGCACGGGCACCGTAGCCAGCCCGTGCCCCTTTAAGGGGGCCGGGGCCGGGGCCTGGGCCGGGAGGGGGGCAGTAGAGTTTCCCTGGTGTTGGCCAGAGGGGCCACCAGGGAAACCTGGGGAGGGCTAGCCTCCCACTAGTTCGAATTAAGGGGCTACACACCCCTTAATTCGAACTAGCTAGTTCGAACTAGGCTTAATCCTCGTAAAATGAGGTTTTCCTAGTTCGAACTAAGCGCTCCACTAGTTCGATTTAAATTCGAACTAGCGGAGCGCTAGTGTAGCGCCTATGAATGTTAGTTCGAACTAACGTCCGTTAGTTCGAACTAACATTGTAGTGTAGACATATCCAGAGTGTCTACACTGCCAAACCACATCAAAAATTCATTCTGCTTTTTTGAAATATAGCGTCCACAGTGAATGGACACTATCTTGCATTTAAGCTGTGAATACTATGGAAAGAGTGGTCACCAGGGCTCCTGTCCTCTTTCTTCTTCTTTCAAAAGAACTCCCTCTTCCCTGTCCATACACTCCTTTTTCTGAAAGAGCTCTTTTGTAACATGGCTTCTTCCTCATAGAAAGAGGGTTACCAATGTTAGAAAAACCCCTCTGCCCTTTCCTTCATGTGCAGCCCAGCCAAAAGACCCAGGACTCTCCTTTCCTGGAATGAGATTTGCCCCTCTGTTGTGGTTGGCTGTGTGAGGGAAGGCAAGCAGCATATGCACACAGACAGCAGCAGGACCATGAATTTTGGGCTCTTGCTAGACTCTTATAAACCAACATGTCTTGGCTCCAGCTAGAAAAGGGCATGGACCTGTACCCAGATGGGTTAATGGCAAAGCCCTCCCCCAAGGAGTTGAGTGCTACTGTGTTAGTATTAGCGGGCCTTCACAAACTTGGGCAGACATGAGGCCTAGTGTGTTACACCTGAACCCAGATATCAGTCAAGCTAACACAAAGGGTCTATGGGAATGCTGGGTAGACCCAATGCTAACACAAAGGGTCTAAAATCAGCTTTTAGAAGATTTCCTGCATTACAGCTTTTAACTATTACCGATTTAATCTAAATTAACACAAACATATTATTAGCATGATAGGAAAGTAACTTGATAGGCTACAAGTCACAGCAGCATTTTAAGAGAACAAATCATTTGGATATCTGTTGAATGGATTACCTCTTTCTACTGTGTAACCTTTCTACTGTGTAATGTTGGCTCCATCATGGACAAATGATTTTAAGGAACTCAATTAAATATTCCACAACTTATAGCGTTCCCAGTAAAATAATGTAAACGTTACGCAAATTACAGGTGTTTGATGTAAAGCTGAACCTGTAGTAATAGCGTTGGAGTTATTCAGCTACTGTGTTTTTGGTCATATCCAGATTTACATTTGTGGAAGAATGAAATCTAGCCTTTCATCATACGTGCAAAATTATTTCTTTCGCTTGCACATGGATAAATTAGAAAGTGGCATAGAATAATTTAATTTTATTATATCACTTCACTATATCTATCCACAAAGTGAAGTAGGAGTAGTAAGGAAAGGCTGAACAACTAATTTCTCCTCTCTTCACATTTTTTCTACTCACAGCATGCCCACTAGGCACTCCCCAATTTGTATTAGAAGTGTAATAGATTAGACAGTAGGAAATACAGTTTGAGGATGGAAACTGAAGGCACTATTGTCCAAAAGACAGGATGGAATGTAGCTAATATAAGAAAACAAGCTCAAGGAGCCAAGAGAATAGAATCTAAAATAATAAACCTGATGGACAAAATTCATCTGTAGGTTAACTCTATTGAAACTTTAGTTCTACCATAAAACTATTTGACCTGATGTCCTCCCCTCTCCCTGACACTCCAGTGATCTATCACATGGATACAAAATCAATATCTCTTCACCTTCTGTCCTAGATGAATAAAGTAAAAGGGAACAGCACAGGAGATCAATCAACTTGTTCATAAAAGTTATGGATAATGTAGATTGTGATCATCATGAGCCAAATCCTAAAAATATCTATGACTTATGTTGACAAAAGAAGCTTTGTTTATTCCAAGCAATATTGCTTGTAACAGCACTGTTTACTTCTTTTAGGTTTTTCTCTTGTGTGCTTGTTGCTGTTCTTTCAACCCATAAGCAAATAACTATTTAATATAGCAATGTGAATTTCCATACTAGTATAGGGTGTATATTTCAACAGTTCAAATTTGATGTCAAATGAAGGTTGCTATGAAGGAGAGGACATATTTGTATATGGGCCAAAATGCACCTCCATTGCTGACTCATGTCAGGTTCAAGTAATCCACCTCTAACGTACCAACATTCCAACTGCACTACTTTCAGCAGCTACAAACAGGACATTTTTATCAGTGGTGTGCCCTTGTAGCTAAGAAGACTAATGGCATATTGAGGTTCATTAGTAAGAGCATTGTCAGCAGATTTAGGGATGTGATTATTCCCCTTTATTAGGTGAGGCCACATCTGAGGTACTGCGTCCAATCCTAACTCCCACCGTGACAGAAAGGATATGGATTCATTGGAGAGAGTCCAGCAGCAGGCAACAACAATTAGGGGGTTAGAGCACATGACTTATGAGGAGAGGCTGAGGGATTTAATCTACAGAAAAGTGAGGGGGATTTGATAGCATCCTTCAACAACCTAAAGGGGGGTTCCAGAGCAGATGAAGAATGGCTATCTCAAGTAGTGGTGGGGGAGATGTAAGTTGGATATTAGGAAAAATCTAGTAGGGTAGTGACACATTAGAATGGGTTAGCTGCGGGAGGGTCAGGTTTTTCATCTCTAGAGGTTTTTAAATCCCATCTTGACAAAGCCCTAGCTGGGTTGATTTAGTTGGGATTGAACCTGCTTTTAAAGCAAGGGGTTGAACTTGATGACTTCCTGAGATCTCTTCAAATTTAATGATTCAGTGATCCCACTTCTACATTGATGCAAATCCACTGCTTTAAAATAACTGACTTTAGTACATGTGTGATCAGAGGTAAGGCTACAGGATGCAACAGGTTCCAATGAACGGGTACAACACACGGTTACATTTTAAAATTCAGATTGATGAATATACAATGGGTAGTCTTATCTTATGTTAGATCCCAAAGTAGAAACTGGAGCTAGGAGATCCCCAGCAAGGTAGCTTCACTGACTCCAAAAGGAGCTGTGTTGATTTACACCAACTGAAGAACAAGTTATAACTGTAAACAAGAAAATATTTGGACTTTGTTGCCAGCAAATTGTGTCATGGGAAAGATCACCTAATTTTCCATAGCATATTATGAGCACTATTTCTGTAGAATTTGGTGGTGGTGGTGGGGGGGGGGGATTGTTTTCATTTGTTTTTAATGAACTTCCTATAAACTTCAGGGGGTAGTCAAGTTAGTCTGTACAGATAAACTGGAAAAACAAGAAATAGTCTGGTAGCAATTTATAGACTAACAAAACATGTTTTGTTAGTCTATAATTGCTACCAGACTATTTCTTGGTTTTTTCAGTTTTCCTATAAACTGTTAGCCAAACAAAATGTACTTTCTTAGAGCACTAGTTTTAAATCCATCTTATATAGTATGTTCATCCCATAGCATTCCTTTACATAACAAACTATACTTCATCTGTAGTTTTACTGTGTTGAAGCCATGAGTTATAAATGTTTTACATTCTTATGAGAGAGAATAAATGTCACCTCACATAATAAAAGGATTACTGCAGAGTCAACTCTAATATAATCTTCTTTCTGCTGGATTAAAAAAAACAGTTTTCATTCATTAAATGGATGAAAGTAATACTGTTCTCTCGTATAAACATTGCAAAACGTGTTTAAAGAAAAAGCTTAAGAAAAAACTGAAATCAAGGTTAGATTTTAGTCTCTTCAGACCAGCATCTAAGTCAGTGCCATATTATTTTTCTGAAAGCACTATAAAGGTCATGGAAGTTTTGTTCCTCCCTTTATTCTGTAACACAATTCTATTCCATAATTCCAGAAGCAACCCCGCCCTTCAAACAACTCATTAGATGGCACTTGGTTTGCTTCCAGGCATTAGCAAGCCAAGAGAACTATCACTGACTGCCACAGTTGATATAGCTACACAGGGATGAAAGACCAATATAAAGGCTGCGCCTGGCTTGGGTCAGACTGCAGGACTAACTGCTGCTGTGTAGACATTTGGACTTGAGACCTTCCACTTTCTCAGGGATCTATAGTTTGGGCTCCAGCCTGAACCTGGTCATCTACACAGCAATTTTTCGGTCTTAGAGCCCATGTCAGCTGATTCAGGCCATCTGTGGGTTATTTATCCCTGGATAGTCACACCCTTTCAGAACAGAAAAATAATCCTATTTATAGTATCTTGCACCTGAGGATCTTAGCGGTTAGAAAAAAATTAAACATCACAAGATTTTTATGAGATATGGAGCATTCTACACACTTTAAAAACTGTAGCATATATGTGCTAATGGTCCTGAACCTAGAACACTTGTATACATACTTAACTTTAGACACATGAATGGTACCACTGAATTAAATTAATACAATGGGACTACTTGTGTGCATAAGGGTTTGCACATCTAAGCAACTTGCCAAAGGTAGCACACCAAATCTCTGACAATGAGACCACAAGGAAGTCTTTTGTTTATTAAGCAAAACAAAACAAACAAACAACTAGCCATAAACCAGCTCTTGAAACCACATAGTTTCATGGGATTGTATTGTTCTCTGGTACTGTCAATGACTAACAGATTTATCCCGCCTAGCAATTAAGAGATTAATTTATGTAACACGATCTAAGTAACCAAACTACAAAACAGAAACTGTAAAATATTAACAATAACTCTGAACAATGCTGCTACAGTGAATATGTAAAAAACTTGCTTAGAGCAGTAAGAACAGTAAGTGCATGAGAAGACAGAACAGGAGACAATGAATACATATTCACATTATTCTAATATGATTGGCATTACTTCAGTCTTCTCATCAAAACTGTGGAAGGTCACAAGGCTGAATCTCATAACTCACATTGCTAGGAAGTACAGACCCCTCTCCCTCCTCCTTTTGAAAATGAGTATGTCCTCAGTCATCGATAAATTACAATGTAATTAAACCTTACTTAAAATGTTAATTTTCTTCATGGAAAAGGGCAAGAACAAGAACATCATACCTCATTACTATAACTGTAGAAAGCTCACAAGCAGAACATTAAACACAATTTAATATATTTGGAAAGTCTCCATTCTAGAGTACCAAAAGAAAAAAGTTCCACCAAGATATATACAAAAGATGGAGTACTTCCATTAACTCTATTTGTTTCAATAAGTGGAGATTATGGAGTGACCTTTACTTCAGCCACCTCAGTTTTTCCATTTTTAATCATTATGCAGGATTTGGTAGGAATTGTTGCTGACATTTTGCTCCTCAGGGGGCAATTAGGAGAGAAGTGAATTCATGAGAAAGTCAGCAAATCTTTTCACTTTACTACCTAAAATGATAGAAAGAGCCCAACTTTGTTGGACTGTCATAATACTCATCTCTGGCTAAATGAGACAGAATCCAGATAATCCCAGTGTGTGATGCAATTACATAAACCAGTCTGAATCAAACATTCAAGGGAAGAAAAATAATAGTAGAAAATAAATTTAGCTACATTGCAGTTAAATGTTACATTACAAAAGACAGAAAAAGGTTGCCAACATGCATTCTGCAGCACTATATTACAAATTTGTCAGCTATCAAAATCTTTCTACTCTGCCCTAAAATACAATAAGTATTTTAATAATATCGCTTTTAATGAAGGGACTTGGTTATCCTATGTAGTAGCAATAAGATTGGGGTTTTAGGGATTATACTTAGTTTTTCCAAGAAGGCTCTATCCAGTTTTACTAGGTGTGGATCGATCATGGTATCTGTATGCAGTCAGTTGTAGGTACAACTCTTCCCATACACTGTTGCATGTGCAGGTACCAAATGCTAATGCATGCATCTAAT
The DNA here is from genome assembly GCF_052426305.1 of Pelodiscus sinensis. Lineage (NCBI taxonomy): Eukaryota > Metazoa > Chordata > Testudines > Trionychidae > Pelodiscus > Pelodiscus sinensis. The sequence continues at coordinate 96,151,242 of NC_143053.1, forward strand.
GCTTCTCACACAAATATGAACCTATATTAATTAGGTAGTGATAAAAAATTATCCCACAGTTCCTAATACATACCTAATGTCTATATATACGTTTGATATATAGTAAACTTCACAAAAGAGGAGGATTTTTTCATATTTGTAGGAAAAGAAAAAAGCACAGTATTTCACTCATGAGAACTCCCCAACACAATAAAAATACATAGTAATGATGTAGGCTATAACTTCCATATTCTTGTTATAACTAAAACACTGATTGCAAAGGTATATACTCTCCGAGTGTGGGGTACATGAAGTTCTACTCTGATATTCTTGGGAAAGAGCAAGGGCTAACTTTTAGAGGGTATGTCTACACTACAGCGCTAATTCGAACTAAGCTAATTCGAACTAACACATCTAGAACTAAAAACTAGTTCGAATTAGCGTTTTGCTAATTCGAACTAGCATGTCCACATTAAGTGGACCCTGAACCAGGGTTAAGGATGGCCGGAAGCAGTGCCGGCAGGGCATCAGATGAGGACTTAGAGCGTGGAGCTGCTGTCTCAGGCTAGCTGAGGGCTGTGCTTAAAGGGACCCAACCCCCCACCCCGGACAGACAGCTCTCAGGGGATCCCTGCTTGCAAAGCAGTCCTGGCTTGGAGTGCCCTGAGTGCCCACACTGGGCACATCACAGCACTCGGCCATCAGACTGGCTGCACTTGCCGCAGGCTGCCATCTGGGGAGAAGGGACAATTGGGGGGCTGCAGGAGAGCTTCCACCCCCAGAAGCCCACGGAGCCAGCCCAGTCCTCCGCATCGGGGGCTCGTACCCAATTCCTCCCTCACCTCCTTCCACTTACCCTTCCCTAGCCCCCCTTCCTGATGTACAAAATAAAGAAAACGTGTGGTCAAAAATAGAATCTCTCTTTAATGAACAAAACTCGGGGAGACTGGGAAAAGGAGGTGGGAGAGGGGAAGAGAGAGGGTGGGAGAGGGGAGGGCAACTAAAATGATCAGAGGTTTGGAAGAGGTCCCATATGAAGATAGGCTAAAGAGACTGGGACTTTTCAGTTTAGAAAAGAGGAGACTGAAGGGGGATAGGATAGAGGTCTATAAAACCATGAGTGGAGTGGAGAGGGTGCATACAGAAAAGTTCTTCAATATTTCCCATATTAGAAGGACTAGAGGACACCAAAGGAAAGGAACGGGTAGCAGGCTTCAAACTAGTAACAGAAAGTTGTTCTTCACAAAGCAAAGAGTCAACCTGTGGAACTCTTGCTGCAGGAGGCTGTGAAGGCTAGAACTAGAACAGAGTTTAAAGAGAAGTGAGATAAAGTCATGGAGGTTGGGTCCATGGAGTGGTATTAGCCAGAGGGTAGGAGTGGTGTCCCTGCCCAAAGTTTGTGGAAAGCTGGAGAGGGATGGCACGAGACAAATGGCTTGGTCACTGTCTTTGGTTCATCCCCTCCAGGGTCCCTAGGGTTGGACACTGTCGGCAGACAAGCTACTGGGCTAGCTGGACCTTTGGTCTGACCCAGGATGGCCATTGTAAGCTCAGGGTTCAGGGTCGGGGGTCTCAGTGGACCACCTTGATTTTCATGCAAACCTGCTCCTGGGTGGCCAGGCTGGCAGCTCTCCTGCCATAGACGGCCACTTTCCTGTGCCTAGTGCGGAGGTCGTGGACGAGGTCCACGATGTCCGCACTAGACCAGGTGGGTGCCCGCCTCTTGCGGTCCTGGGCAAGCTCCTGGGAGCCGCCAGCCTGGTCCCGGCTGGGGGGCATCGGGTGGCTGGCTCGAGCCGTGCCAGGTGCAGAGTCTGCTGGCTGGGTGCTGGCAGGCTTGCACCTGGCACAGGCACCGTAGCCAGCCCGTGCCCCTTTAAGGCATCCGGGGCCGGGAGGGGGGCAATAGAGTTTCCCTGGTGTTGGCCAGAGTGGCCACTAGGGAAAGCTGGGGAGGGCTAGCCTCCCACTAGTTCGAATTAAGGGGCTACACACCCCTTAATTCTAACTAGTAAGTTCGAACTAGGCTTAGTCCTCGTAGAATGAGGTTTACCTAGTTCGAACTAAGCGCTCTGCTAGTTCGAATTAAGTTCGAACTAGCGGAGCGCTAGGGTAGCGCCTATGAAAGTTAATTCGAACCAACGTCCGTTAGTTCGAATTTACTTTGTAGTGTAGACATACCCAGAAAGAGTGGAGTAAATGGACAGTCATCTCCTAATTTGTTGAAATCTAGGGCCCAGTTCACTAGTGTGCTCTGTCTGCTTGTGTTCAGCTCCCAGAGTCCAATGTAACCCAGCTACACAGACAATTGTGCCAGAGAGCAGTGGTAAAATCTGGTCCAGATTCTTTAAAAAAAAAAAAGTTTGCCTACTCTGTGGTTATGAGCTACTCTGTGAGCCACTAGTATGTATGGAGAACATGTCAACTATTGCTACATCAGGGGAAGTAAATACATTTTAAAAAGGACAGTCTGGAGTCCTATAGCTTCTGTCCCAAAGCAGTCTTTTAGCTGAAGATGTGTCCTGTTGAAACTCAATGATCTCACTCCAATGGTTTTCTTTTTGCAGACCTAAGCATGCAGTAAGTGACAATTACTCATAACTATTCTAATTTTAGCTTCAGTAATAACAGTAGTGTAGATCAACATCATATATTTCTGTGTACGGGATTATAGTTTTCTAAGCAAGTGACCTATGAAGAAATTTTCTGTGAAATTTGCATGGTAATCTATAGTGCTGAGATGTGTTCCATAAAAGAGAAAGGACCTAGAAGAGAGAAACCAAAACAGAAAGATTAAAGAACTAACTATGCTTTGTTACATGATATCTGGAAGGATCTGATAAGTCTATAAACATTTGAAAACTGGGGACTACCAAGGTAGAAGAGGGATTATTTTGTTATGAGCTCAGTAAGGTTTTAGCACAATCCCCAAGAGAAATAGTTAGAGCCACAACATTTAGTGATTTGGAAACTAACCTGGCAAATAACATGTGCACTATTCGAAACAATCTTACACTGGCAAGGTAATAGACTAAATAACCAAATAGGTCTCACCCTCCCTAATTTCTATTAACATTTTGACAGTGGGCAAGATTTAAAATGTAATGGATGTCTCGTTGCTTATAGCCCCAATAAACCTAGAGCTTTCCATGGTGCTGAAAATCTAATGTATTGACTATTCAAAAACTAAACACTTAAAAGGCTCTAGGATTAAGTTAGCAGAAAGTGCCCCAGGTGCCTTTTACAAGTAAAATCACTCTTGTACTTGTAGAACGATTTGTTCATATAATTGAAACTAAAACAAACATGATGCCTCATGTTGTTTTAACAGGTGCATTATTTAAAAATTGTATTACAGCGCTTTGAGGTTTTTTTTTTTTAAATGATGAAGAGTACTTGGTGAAATTAAATCTAAAATAATTGGAATAAGAAACTAAGAAGCTGGAAATATTCACCTAATACCATTACAGTTTCTTTACAAACCTAAAACAAGAATGAGATTGTGTTTGTCTACTTACTGAATTTATCTTTGCAAACATGTGTATTTACTTACATTGTTTTACATACAAGCTAATGCCACAAGATAGGATTTTGCAAATACTTAAATAGTGGTACTGGTGTGAAACAAAAATACAGCTTGGACCTCCCTAGTCAGTCATCCTCAGGACATGACTGGTCTGAGATGTGGGATTTTTCCAGACCAGGGAAGGTCATAATTAGCCCCCCACCCAGCCCTAAACTAGCCACTGGCCTCCTCACCAGCTTTCCTCCCTCCCCCCTCCCCATTGCCAGCTCTGTTGTCCTGCAAGGCTGCACCCCCTTACATGCTAAGTTGAGCAGCCCAGCTCCCTGTGTACCAGGCTCCTGGCCTCACCATGTAGCCCCACTGCAGTGCACCAAGTTCCTGGGCATGCTTGGGAGACCCACTGTGGCATGCTGAGCTTCTGGCTTTGCTGGGCAGCCCCACTGGGTTGTACCTAGCAGTCCAGTTGTGGGGAACCAGGCAGCCCAATTGCAGGGAGCCCAACCACCAGCCTTCCACTGGGACTCTCTGATCCTGGAACATCCGTGCTCCTGTTGGATCACAGATGTGTCCGGACCATGAAGTCCTGGTTAACAGAGGTTCAATCCATATGCATTTATATTTGTATTCTGCCACCCACTCAAATGATCAACACTTCATTTATAGTTGTTGCAAATGCAAGATATGCTTTCATAACCCAATACTTGTGTATGTCATGCCATACTGGGAGGGTGTAGCAGTAATAACCAACTGTTGGATATGAGGCATGGATCAATATTATAATATAAAACTAGAGGTCCTGATTCACCATTCATTTGAAATCACTGCAAGTACGCAATTATAAAATGGTGCAGGAGACAGGGGAGGCAGAGGTGCAGCAGGGGACTGGGCATGAGCTAGGAATCACTGCACCTCTGCCTTTTAAGTGCAGTAAGAGCCTGTAGTAAGACACTGTGACTCTTCCTTTTAAATGTAGTAAGAGCTGCCAGCTCATACTTGGTCCCCTACTGCACCTCTGCCTGCCCTGCTCTCATGCAGAGATGGTGCTGGGGGGAACCTGGAGGCTCTTACTACATTTAAAAGGCAGAGGTGCAGCGTCTGGTTCTGGGTGCAAACTGGGACAGCTGAGTCTTACTACACACAGGCCTTACTACATTTAAAAGGCAGAGCTGCAGCAGGGTTAGCTTCTGGGCCTGGGAGCTAACCTCGCTGCAGCTCTGTAGTTTCACCCCTTATTGACTAATTGAGTAGTCGATGGAAATTCCATCAACTACTCAATTAGCTGTTTAAATGAGATTTAACATCCTTACTATCAACCATCACCCATATATACTGGAATGCTTCATACTTAGTTTTACATCTAATAATCAGTCTAGAAGATTTAATCCATAGCAGGTATATGTAGAGCAGTGTTTCTTAAACTTTTTAAGACTGAGGAACACTAAACACTTTTTTTTTATGAGGAACACCAGAGATTTTGTTGACCAAAAAAAAAAAAAAAAAAAGGATGGGGGGGAAAGTTATTGCGCAAAAATAAAGGTCACCTTCCCCTTTAAGAGCAGCCATTTGGAACTCTGTTGTCCTCTACAGCACACCTCCAACTGCCTCGCAGCACACCAGTGTGTCCCCGAACACAATTTAAGAAACACTGATGTAGAGGATCACATTCTGCTCTTCATTACAACTGAGTAAATCCAGAAAAAATTCCATTGATTTAAGTGTAACTGCTCTAAATTACAACAGCTTTAATAACTTTCTTAGCAACTGCCATCTCCAATTCATTTGGTATACAGAGCTTTCACTCCTAAGCAATAAACATTAACTTTGGAAGGCTTCTATTCTTGGAGCAGCTATGACAACTCATGGATAAAATGATTATCTGTTTTCTGCTTTTAATAATGGCAGCTATCTAGTCAGACTCTTTCATGCTGATTACTGGCACTTTGCCTGAGTGATCTGGGACTAACACTTTTTGGTGCCATTATTCTTACATGAACACAAGATACTTCTTTAGTGACCAGTTTAAGATAAATGCTTAGTATTCCTTTTTGTTTAGTCAACAACAGTTACATTCTGTATTGCCACAGAAAACATAAGCAAGCTTGTTTGACAGTCAACAAGTTGGCTTCTAATTAAAGTTTGAAATCTAGAAGCCTCTGCTGATTGGCTAAACCTTGCTGGAGGAGGGACTATCAGGCAGTCCAGGGCTTTATAAAGGAATGAGTCAGTGACCAGGGCGCTTTCAAACAGGCTATCGTATAAACAGGGAGTTTAGAGAGGGAGTTGGGAAGGGGAGAGGAAAGGGGGCAAGGTACTCTTTCTTTCCTTTAAACCCTTTTTAAGGACAGCAGGTATGGAAGGTGATAGTTCTGCTGTTGTTACCTGCAGAGCATGTGCCATGTTTGTCTTCCTTCCAGAAGAAAGAAGGGATTTCAGCTGCACTAAGTGCAAGTTGGTCGCCATTTTGGAGGAAAAAATGAGAGGACTGGAGGCCCAAGTATCGACCCTATGCTCGATCAGGGAGGATGAAGTCTTCCTCAATAGAAGTCAGCATTTAATCCTGCAAGCAAGGCAGGCAGAAGAGCCAGAGAGGGCAGTACAGGACGAGGAAGAGAACTGGCAGCATATAACTTCTAGAAAGAAAACAAGGCCAGCACGGGAATCCTCCGTTCCTACAGAGGTAAGTAATCGCTTTCAGGCTCTCTCCACAGGCTCTGTGATGGTGAATGCTTTGCAAGGGACCTCACAAGGAAGGAATCAGAAGGGAACCACTTCAAATGGAAGGCATGGGATGCATAGTCCTAGGAATGAGGGCTCCACGACCCCCCTCCCCAAAGAAGAAGGCAGGTGGTGGTAGTCCGGGACTCCCTCTTATGAGGGAGATCCAGCTGCCATCCGGACCTGGAATCTCGAGAGGTGTGCTGCTTACTGGGAGCTTGAATTCAGGATGTGACTGACAGGCTTACAAAACTGATCAAACCTTCGGATCACTACCCCTTCCTGCTTCTCCATGTGGGAACTAACAATACAGCCAAGAATGACCTTGAATGGATTACTGCAGATTATGTAGAGTTGGGAAGAAGGATCAAAGAATTTGGAGCGCAAATGGTGTTCTCATCCATCCCCCCTGTTGAAGGGAAACGACTGGGTAGGGATCATTAAATTGAGGAAGTAAATGCATGGTTGCACAGGTGGTGTCACAGAGAGGGCTTTGGTTTCTTCGACCATGGCACTCTGTTCCAGGCAGAAGGATTGTTAGGAAGAGATGGGATCCACCTAACAAAGATAGGAAGGAGCATCTTCACGGGCAGGCTTGCAAACCTAGTGAGGAGGACTTTAAACTAGGTTAGTTGGGGGACGGTGATCAAAACCCTGAGGGGAGTGGGGAAATTGGATACTGGGAAGAAATGTAAAGAGGAATGAGCAACAAAGGTGGACCGAATGCAGAGGGTAGAACAATCAACTGGTTATCTAAGGTGTTTGTACACCAATGTGAGAAGCCTGGGTAACAAACAGGAAGAATTGGAGGCCCTAGCCCAGTCCAAGAACTACGATTTGATTGGGATAACAGAGACTTGGTGGGATGACTCGCCTGACTGGAGCGCTGTCATGGAAGGGTATAGACTGCTCAGGAAGAACAGGCAGGGGAGAAAAGGAGGAGTTGGACTGTATGTAAGAGAGCACTATGATTGCTTAGAACTCCAGTATATAGAGGGAGAAAAGCCTGTAGAGAGTCTATGAGTCAAGTTTAGAAGTGTAAGTAACGGCAAAGATGTTGTGGCTGGTGTCTACTACAGGCCGCCGAACCAGGTGGATGAAGTAGATGAAGCTTTCTTCAGACAACTGAGAGAAGTTTCTAGATCACAGGCCCTGGTTCTCATAGGGGACTTTAATCACCCTGATATCTGTTGGGAGACCAATATGGCAGTACACAGACAATCCAGGAAGTTTTTGGAGAATGTTGGGGATAACTTCTTGGTACAAGTACTGCAGGGTCCGACCAGGGGCTGTGTGCAGCTTGACCTTCTGCTCACAAACAGGAAGGAACGATTAGGGGAAGTAGAGGTGGGTGACAACCTGGGAAGCAGCGATCATGAGATGGTAGATTTCAGGATCCTGACCAAAGGAAGAAAAGAGAATAGTAAAATACACACCTTGAACTTCAGAAAAGCAGACTTCGACTCCCTCAGAGACCTGATGGGCAGAATTCCCTGGGATGCTAACATGAAGGGGAAAGGAGTCCAGGAGAGCTGGCAGTATTTTAAAGAAACCTTATTGAAGGCACAGAAATAAACCATTCCAATGCGTAGCAAGAGAAGCAAATATTGTAGGAGACCGGATTGGCTTACCGGGGAAATCCTGGGTGAACTTAAGCACAAAAAGGGAGCTTACAAAAAGTGGAAACTTGGACAAATGATTAGGGAGGGGTATAAATGTATAGCTCGAGAATACAGGGGAGTTATCAGGAAGGTGAAAGCGCAATTGGAATTGCAACTTGCAAGGGATGTGAAGGGTAACAAGAAAGGTTTCTACAGGCATGTTAACAAGAAGAAGGTGATCAGAGAAGGTGTGGGGCCCCTACTGGAAGAGGGCAGTAACCTAGTGACAGATGATGTGGGGAAAGCTGAAGTACTTAGTGCTTTCTTTGCCTCTGTCTTCAGAGGCAAGGTCAGCTCCCAAACTAATGCTCTAAGGGTATGTCTACACTACCCCGCTAGTTCGAACTAGCGGGGGTAATGTAGTCATCCGCTGTTGCAAATGAAGTTGCAAATGAAGCCCGGGATTTGCATTTCCCGGGCTTCATTTGCATGAAGCCGGCCAGCGCCATTTTTAAATGCCGGCTAGTTCGAACCCCGTGCCGCGTGGCTATACGCGGCACAGATTAGCTAGTTTGGATTAGGAAGCCTTTTCCGAACTAGCTACTCCATGCCGCGTGTAGCCGTGCGGCACGGGGTTCGAACTAGCCGGCATTTAAAAATAGAAAGCTGGCTGGAAGGTCAGGCCCAGTGGGTAGTGCTCCAAGGTTCAGTTCTGGGACCGTTTTTTTTCAACATCTTTATTAATGACCTGGATGAGAGAATATATTGTACCCTCAGCAAGTTTGCAGATGACACTAAGCTAGGGGTAGAGGTAGATAACCTGGAGGGCAGGGATAGAGTTCAGAATGACATAGACAGATTGGAGGATTGGGCCACAAGAAAACTGATGAGGTTCAACAAGGACAAGTGTAGAGTCCTGCACTTGGGATGGAAGAATCCCAAGCATTGTTACAGACTGGGGACCAACTGGCTAAATAGCAGTTCTGTAGAAAAGGACCTGGGGATTACAGTGGATGAGAAGTTGGACATGAGTCAACAGTGTGCCCTAGTAGCGAAGAAGGCTAGTGGCATATTAGGTTGCATTAAAAGGAGCATTGCCAGTCAATCCAGAGATGCGATTATTCCTCTTTACTCGGTTCTGGTGAAGCCACATCTGGAGTATTGTGTCCAGTTCTGGGCCCCCAATTACAGAAAGGATTTGGATGCATTGGAGAGGGTCCAGCGGAGGGCAACCAAAATGATTAGGAGGCTGGAGCATATGACCTATGAGGAGAGGCTGAGGGAGTTGGGTCTATTTAGTGTGCAGAAGAGAAGACTGAGTGGGGAGTTGATAGCAGCCTTCAACTTCCTGAAGGGAGGTTCCAAAAAGGATGGAGAAAGGCTGTTCACAGTAGTAATGGATGGCAGAACATGGAACAATGGTCTCAAGTTGTGGTGGGAGAGGTCCAGGTTGGATATTAGGAAAAACTATTTCACTAGGAGAGTGGTGAAGCACTGGCATGGGTTACCTAGGGAAGTAGTTGAATCTCCATCCCTAGAGGTGTTTAAGTCTCAGCGTGGCAAAGCTCTGGCTGGGTTGATTTAATTGGGATTGTTCCTGCCTTGGGCAGGGGCTGGACTTGATGTCTTTCTAAGGTCTCTTCCAGCTCTATGGTTCTATGATTCTAAATTTCTATAAACAGGTTGAAGCTCTCTATTCAAGAACTCTCTGTTTCAGAAACATCCATGGTCTGAATGTCCTCTTTTCACGGGTGTGGCCAAGCTTCTTGTGGTCCCATAAAGTTTCTTCACAGCCACTAGTCCTGGATCTCAGTTTTCTGTGCTGTTAGTTAGCTCTATTTTACCCCTAAATGTCTTCTAACAGCCCAGTAAAGAGGTGGAAGTGTTGGTAATGCTGCTAGACAAGATTCCCCTCCCGCCATGGTCTGGAACCAGTTAGGTCCTGAGGGTGTCGGACTAGAGGCGTTCAACCTGTACTTAAGGAGAAAGAAAGAAAGAAAGAAAGAAAGAAAGAAAGAAAGAAAGAAAGAAAGAAGCTACTGAGCAGAGTTATTAATGCCTTAAAACCAGAAGGACCCTATTTCCAAAATCTGTACTTAAAAATTGACAGAAGGCTTAAGAGGAACCAAAAAAAACCATGTCAGTGTGGATGAATGTGCATTATTTTTTATTGTAGAAACATATAAAGAAACGTATCTAGGTAAATACGGGAAAGTAAAATCTGCAGGTTTCATCCTCCTCTCATTCACACCATTGCACTATCTGCATTAACAAATTAAAAGTAGAAGCAAGAATAAAGTATTTTAGAAAATGGTCCCAAGTACAAGTAAAACTAATGCAGAAATATTGCTTGGGTGCTCTAGGTTTTTTTTTTTTTGTTTTTTTTTTTGACATGTGCCACATTGCCTCTTGTGAAAAAAAATAACCTTAAATGTTTTTACAATACTAGACCAAGTCTAGCAATCTGTTTTGTGCTCATTAGTTGCTCAGAGGAATCATGTACAACGTCAGCTTGTGTTTAACAGTAACTTTCCACTCTACACAGGTAGAAAGGTGGCAACAATTATCATGAGAAAAATAATTTAAATTCTATTAATAATTCATGAAAGTTAGAGGTGGAAAAGAATGATAAAATGATCTAATCTATTTCTCTGCCAACTAGTGCTGGGCAAATAGTATATTTATATATTTATATAAACTTTTTTCACCTACTGTTTGTGCATTCTCTTCAATAGTATGATTCACTTGAATGTATATATTATTTAAAATTGTTCACCAAAGTTCTGTGAATAATCCCGGCTTATGGTATATTCACAAGTACTGTAATTTGTTGTACATATAGGGTTGCTGACATTTCAATAGTCTCAGAGCAGTATCTGTGTTAGTTTGTAACCGAAAAAAACTTTAAAAAAATTAAGGGTCCTGCAGCACCTTAGAGACTAACAAAAAATATAGATGGTATCATGAGCTTTCACGGGCACAACCCACTTCTTCAGATGAATGGAGCAAGGGGTCCTGAGGTAAAAATAAATAGCAGAAAAAAGAGGGGATGGGGAAGGAAAGAGAAGGAGGAAACAAAATATTGTCAATTTGCCTGTCCATACTAAATGATGCTAATAGACTGGACTGTAAGGGTATGTCTACACTACCCCGCTAGTTCGAACTAGCGGGGTAATGTAGGCATACCGCACTTGCAAATGAAGCCCGGGATTTGAATTTCCCGGGCTTCATTTGCATAAGCGGGGAGCCGCCATTTTTAAATCCCCGCTGCTTCGAACCCCGTGCAGCGCGGCTACACGGGGCTCGAACTAGGTAGTTTGGACTAGGGTGCCTATTCCGAACTACCGGTACACCTCATTTCACGCTGCATGGGGTTCGAAGCAGCGGGGATTTAAAAATGGCGGCTCCCCGCTTATGCAAATGAAGCCCGGGAAATTCAAATCCCGGGCTTCATTTGCAAGTGTGGTATGCCTACATTACCCTCCTAGTTCGAACTAGCGGGGTAGTGTAGACATACCCTAAGTGCCTGTTACTTAGTTTTTATGTCATTAGGGTGTTGAATGTAGTGTTATCCAGTTCAGGTCTTTCTTCAAGCCTTGAGTAAAGGTATAAAATTTGCAAATGAAGGCGAGTTCCACAGCGTCTCTCTCCAGCTGGTTTTTGAATTTGCTTTGCATTAGTATAGTCAATTTTAGATCCATTAATGAGTGCCTGGGCAAGTCAAAATGTTCCCCAACAGTTTTCTGTTTGTGACCATTTTGAATATCTGATTTGTGACCAGATACTGTCCAGTTTCGCCAAAATACATGGCAGAGGGGCCTTGCTGTCACTTGATGACATATCTCACAGTAGTGGATGTACAGTTGTATGAGTCACTGATGTGGCTAGGTCCTGTAATGATGTCACTTGTGTAGATGTGTGGACAGAATTGGCACCAGAGTTTATTGTAGGGGTGAGTTCCTGAGTGAGTTTCTGGGAGACAGAAAATTAAATCGAAATTTTTCTCAGAAATTTTGAATTTCAATTTTTTTCCTTTCCAGTTTGGCACAAAAATATTCTGAAATGTTGGAATTTCCCTTGGAATAGAAATTTGGAGTTTTTGGCAGCTCTACAACAAATATTCAGTTTTAATAGTCTTCCCTCATAGTCGTTCCCTCTGGTTCCTGTTCTTTTGATGTTGTTCCTTTTGGCTTTCCTTCCAAATTACTACTACCTAGCTAGAAATGTGGTTCCTTATTATAGGAGATCCTGGAGTGTCTTGATACAGAACCATGGTAGCATCTATGCCTCAGTTTCTCCCTATTGGCTATCAATGCTTTCACTTTCACATACGGTCATATATAGTGAACAGTACATCCCCAGAGGTCTAACATATCAAAGACTAGACGTGTATGCAAGCCTCACTTCAGCATACTTCTTGTGGGGGCAGGGCCACAAGGGAAAGGGTTTAATTTTAGCCTGTCTCCATCTAAGCCTTCCTTTTCCTCCATCTAAAGCTAGGCTGTTCTCTAGTAAAGCCCTCTAGACTCAGAATCATTATCTTCTGGGCCACCTCCCAATATCACCTGGGTAAGTCAAGTAACCTGCAGAGCTAAAAATGCTACAACTGTTCCCTGAAGCAGTGTAACATTCCCCAATTATCGGGACATCTTAACACAATGGGGCAAAGTTCTATTGCTGGGATTGAGCCTTCCTAGGGATTTGTTTTTTTAAAAAACCTGACCTTTCCTAAAGAGCTCTCTGTAAAAAACAATTCTCCTGAGAATTCTGTCTCCTCCAGAGCCTCCTCTCTAACTTCCAGAGCCTTTTGACTGAGTCCTCATCATCCTTTATTAAGCCAGGTGTTCCTTAATTAATTAACTGTTGGGTAGGTAATTAACTACTTACAAGTGGATCTGGGTTGCTCACTCTCTTTTGGGAGCCAGGCTGAGAGTCTCCTTCAGACAAACACCTACCGAGTGACATTCCACTGCTGTATTTAATTCTGCTTCCTTTCTATTCATGTGGGAAAAGTGATTTACTCTATAATTAGCTAGCATGTCATTGAAAAGAAGGCCTGGAATATAAAGTATGTCACCATCATACTCCTTCAAAATATTGTATAGTATATTGTACAATATTGGAATATTGCAAAGTAGTTTAAATCCTACTTACATATTTTTTAATTACTGATAATTATACTTTGAATTTATAGAGCACTTTTTATCTTCACAATGCTTCCTAGACATTAACAAAATCCCGCAACACCCTTATGAGTAACTTACTGTCATTATTTTAAGAGATTAAAAAAGGACACACCTTGAATGAGGCATTTAAAGAAAGAAAGGTGTAAATTCTTCACTACCAAGGGATACCGTGCAAGCCAGGAGATATATTGACAATGTTCCACTGCACAGACACAGACTTCTCAGATAAAAGTGTTGTAGTGCTCATTTCAAAGTTGCATTCTTTTTGCAGATGCCTGGGGGCATAGCTTCCTTTTCTACTCTTCTTTAGGCCTGCCCTGGTTCCTTCTAGTCTCAGCATTGCTCTCTTCAGTTCCTCCACACTTTACTATTCTCCTTAGCAGGCATCCCCTGTAGACTCACCTTGCTTCTAAGCTTTCCCCCCATTACCTCCTGCCTTGGTACATTGGTACTAAGAGGAAAAGGGTCCACTGTTCTTTAGAAGCAACTCTTTAGATCTGACAAGCTCACTATATCTAATCCACCACTTCCATGATATTTATCTATAAAAAGCAGGGTGTGAGGCCTCTATCAAAAGCATGTAACTTATCAATACTGATAGTTATTGTGAGATGTGTGTATGGGTGATTACAAAATAGTGTGATTACATTGAAAACTATGCCTTACAATCTTGGACTAAAGGTTAGTTACCGGGGAATAATGTCTTTGTAATGGGCCATTCAAGACAGAGAGTTCCCTGGTTAACCTATTATGTAATACAGAGTTCAGTTGTCTTTTCTTGCCTCATCCCAGAACATCAAATGAAAACCATCAAAGACAATTGCAAATAATCAGAACCCTTTGGAGCTAAAAGGGAATGTTGTAACAGAGTATCATACCATCTTTGAAAAAAGAAACAAAAGATTGATTCAATATATCACAGGATGGAGAAAGGCAGTCTACATCATTCACTGAGGAGACATCCATTTGAGCAAAGGTAGTTCATGAAAGATTGAATCCTTGTTACTGAGAAGTCAGACAACTCCACAACAGACTGAAATTGGAGGCTGACAGTTAGCCTCATTTATTGATAGAAAAGTAAACTATTAATAAGTGTAGGGTTCTAAGTTCATGGTTTGTGATTTTGTTTTATATTGTAACCATTTCTTTCCATCACTATGTCTTGCTTCTAGTGAAATCTTTACTCTGTCTTAAACCTTTATTCTAAGTGTTCACATGCACTGTGTTTTATTCAGGAGTGGTAATTTAAAGTAAAACTGGGCCACACTACTCCTTTGGGAGCAGAGAATCTGGGTTTTCCATGAGAAATCACAAGGAATTCCTCCAGGGGACTAGGGTGTATTGCTTGTTAACCTACAAGGCAAAGACAAAGCTGGGATAGCCCAGAGGAGAGTGCTTGAGAGGCTGGCAGCTGGTGGTGGTAGGGAATTCCTTTTTCTAGGGGCTTTTCCTTCCCAAATGATCCTTCCCCTGGTCAACTCTCACTAAGTTCTGTGAACTTTCTATAAGGTGAATTTGCCATTTAACACCTAAACAGACATCTGGAAAAAATGGTTATCCTCAAGGTGGCTGCCCTGCATTTGTTATGAGTAGACTGGACTGAGCTTCCCTCCTAAAAGAATCCATCACCCTTTGACAAAATCTTCCAGGCTGCATCTTTAGTCAAACCTTCCTTTCTCCCTCCATCCCATTTATTCCTTTCTCTGCCCCCCACTCCCTTCACTCATTAAACCAAATTTACCCCTTTCCTACAGGCTGTTTCTGTAGTTTTTCAGAGACAAAGTTAGAGAGGTAATATCTTTTAACAGAATAACTTCTGTTGGAGAGAGACAAGTTTTTGAGCTTTCACAGGGTATGTCTACACTACCCTCCTAGTTCGAACTAGGAGGGTAATGTAGGCATACCGCACTTGCTAATGAAGCCCGGGATTTGAATTTCCCGGGCTTCATTAGCATAAGCGGGGAGCCGCCATTTTTAAATCCCCGCTGCTTCGAACCCCGTGTAGCGCGGCTACACGGGGCTCGAACTAGGTAGTTCGGACTAGGTGCCTATTCCGAACTACCGTTACTCCTCATGAAACGAGGTGTACCGGTAGTTCGGAATAGGCACCCTAGTCCGAACTACCTAGTTAGAGCCCCGTGTAGCCGGGCTACACGGGGTTCGAAGCAGCGGGGATTTAAAAATGGCGGCTCCCCGCTTATGCTAATGAAGCCCGGGAAATTCAAATCCCGGGCTTCATTAGCAAGTGCGGTATGCCTACATTACCCCGCTAGTTCGAACTAGCTAGTTCGAACTAGCGGTGGTAGTGTAGACATACCCACAGAGAGCTTGGCAGAAATTGGTCCAATAAAAGATAATACTTTACCCACTTTCTTGTGCTAATATCCTGGGACTGACACAATTACAAAAACACTGCATACAACCATAGTTTTTCCTCATTCTTAAAATGATCATCTCCTCTGCCAATCTTTCGTGCTATGCAAACCAGTCTCCTGGCATCAGAGGCAGTGCTTGTGGGCACTAATGCACAAAGAACCCCATACCTCTCCACCTAGGAACTGCTGTCAGAAGGGTATGCTGGTTGCTTTTGGGAGCCGCCCAAGGGAAGAGCTTGTCAGCCGATGGCCAGGGCAGTGCGTGGTGTGTGTGTAATACACCCGAGTCTTCAACTCCTAGAACTCAAGGTTACTTTGCAGCGGGCAGCCTGTCCCCTGGAGGCAACATGATCCAAATGTCTAGCTCTGCCTGCATCTGCTCCCTATGACCGGCTGGAGTTCTTTTAAATTGTGCTTGGTTCTGTTACAGTGACTGAAGGAGTCAGGTTAAAGCTTAACCAGTTACAGGTTTATTAAAAAGACTTCTAAAGCATATGGTTACAGTGGCTATTGCTCTATTTCTTAACTGCTAGCAAATACAGATCTTAAAATGGTTACAGAGAAAATAAAGATAGAAAATAGAACTAATGGTACCAAGTGACAGCTTAATCTTTAAAGAGGTCTATGTGTACACTTAAGACAAAGGACACATCCAGGTACAATTTTTACCCCCTTTTGTGCCTCTCGACTCTAGAGTATCAGGCCAGGGCTGGTCCCTCAATTCCTAGGAAAGACGAATAAGAAGTGGCGTCCCCGTGGAACCTTGGGAGGCCAATCACCTAACCCAAGCAGCAGATAAATGGTAGATTGATGCTCAGAGTAAGTGTGCTGCTGGGACCATCTTTATACCCATAGGGGCCCGTATCCTCTTTCTTATCTAAGATGCCAAATTGTGTTGGTCCGTCTTTGTGATGCTAGTTCTTACAAGGGAGTTTCAACTTTATTTTTATTTATATTTATTTGTTTAATCTTGAGGAAAAGAAGGTGAACAGGTGGAAAGGATAATGTAAACGGCATCAATCGGTATAAGGGGCAGAGACAGTAAACCAGGTTTATTGGCACTAGGATGCCAAAGGCTGAGGGTCATGGACAGCAGTGCAGCCTAAATAGGGACATGGAGCAGCAATGGCTGTGGGGCAGGGACAGTGGTACAGCCCAATGGGCACTAATTTATACTTGCAAGAGAGATATAACTAACTTGTGAGTACTGGACATTCTTTACTGGGCAGGAAATTTCTCCCCCTGGACGAGTGTTTGTTCATATCAATATAGGTGCCAGCCAAGGCAGTTCTCGCAGCCACGAGGTCAACAATTGGCGTATCTCTGTTTACAGCCATCCAGGGTCACTGTGAGCTAGCATGTCTGGGCCTCCTGTCAAGACTTCAAAGACTATGCTGATTTTACTGCTCTGTGTGTGCTCTGTATGCTCCAGGCAAGCAAGATGGATGTTACAGGTGGGGGGTTCCTCTCTGGCTACAGCACTTTCCCCTGTACCCATTCTGCAACCCATACTCCTGCCCCATACCACAACCTGCATCCTGCACCCCAAATTCCTCCCAGTGCCTGCTCCCTGCAGCCTTTTCCACACTCCAATCTCCTGTCTCAGCCTGGTGAGGATGGGGGAGAATGAATGACAGAGACAGAGAAGTAGAGGGAGATTGAACAGGAAGAGGAGCCTCAGAGAAGGGGCAGGACAGCAGTGAGGACTCAGGTCATGGGCAGAGCAAGAGTCTTTGGGTTTGAGCAATTAGACAGTTGCCAACCCTCCCAGGTGGGTATGTGGAAGTTCTGGCCATGTCAGCAACTCATTGGGCATCAGCAGTACAACCAACAGTCCCTGTGCATCAGCTAATGCTAGTGCAGCATGGCCCAAATGTCAGGAGAACCACATCCCCACAGGAGTGGCTTGTGCATGTGTGGGGGACAATTGACTGTTCTGTCTTGGGGACCAGAATTGCTGGCAGGAAGCCTGCTCATGTTTGAAATCCCCTTGCCTCTATCAGTCTTATAGAAGTCTTAGGGTTAAATAACAATGGGGATACTTTAGTATTAAACATGGGAAGGAGAAGTGGGAAGAAAACTAAACAAAGGCAGAAATTGCAATGGTACTGAAAGGGAGCACTATATCATTCTGAGTGAATACAGTAAGACAACAAACAAATAATTAACTACATTTTTTGTTCCTACATAAAGCTGCATATTCTCCTTTTAATCTCTGCAATCCCCCATACTGACATCAGAAGGCTTTCCACTGAAAGAATTCATGATCCTGACATTACAACTCTGTCTATAATTAAACAGGATTTTTCTCTCTCTACCAAATGAGTTTGATACCCCTATTTTTAATGGCTTGTTAGCCAAAATTTTGCTAATTTTACTACACATTGTCACTCTAGAACAACTCCACTTAAAGTAATGAAGTTACCGTATTTCAAATTTAAAGCAAGTTATCTTGGCAATAGCATTTGTAGAATATCTATACAACAATTAACCACACATAATACTGCCAAATTAGTTGTTGGCCTTTATATTCCAACAAACAAGGTGTATTTTAGAAAATATAACAAAAATGACACTGAGTACAGCTTTCAACCATGCCATAAGTCTAAGTTATTAAATAACTGTACACATGAACAGCTGTTATTTAGATGAGAAGGAAGATTATAGTGACATTTCATTTTGCATTATAGTGACTAGTTCCTAATGAACACAATAGAGTATTGCTTGTCTGAAAAATTATTGATTTAGCTCATTTCAAATTTGCTAACACTTCCTGCATAGATTACACTGAATGGATATTGAAGCTGACTCTAGGGCTAAGATTACAGTGTAAAATGTTGATTTCTAGTGTGTGGTATGAGGATATTTGTGCTCAATTCAGCTGCTGTTTCTCTTGGGTAGCCCTATAAACTTCACTTGGACAACCTATGATATTTAGGGCTGCTGGACCTGGTACTTAATTTCTTTTCTGAAAGAATAGAGATGTAATTCTTTTACTATGAATGTACATAATTTATTTCCACATGCAGGCCAAATTCTGAAAGGTGTTAAGCATGTGCACCTCACAAATACTTTAATGGGAGTTGCACAGTCTCAGCACTATTCGAGATTTGGCCCAGCCATCCTGAATCTGCATTATTATGATTATTAATGTTTAGTGCAGAGCAAAAGTGGAAGATTGTGCATATTTCTTTTGTTTGCCTTAATAATAGCTGTAAATCAGTCCTTTGAAGCTTGGCTCTTTCTAGAGATGTGTACTGGTCCCGAGACCAATTACTTGCTACTTGCTTCTTCCTGAAGGCAGCAAGAGAAATTGCTTGTTTGTGCAGATTGTGTGTTCATCATTAGCCATAAAGGAATAGGCAAGAAAAAAGATCTTAATCTGTTTATGATAGACAGCAAGTCTTTTGCACGTATACCTTTCAAGGCAGCTAGCCTCTATGGACACTTCACTGGTTTAACTTTGTGGGTGATTAATTATGTTGTAGTGCACTATATTAAGCAACATTAAGACAAAATGTCCTAGAATACTAAGTCACGTTATCAAATCTCTGCGAATTTCTCAGTATGAGGAAAAAGGGAGAAAAAAAGCAAAATGTTGCTTGTGATTACATTTTTTAATTAATCCCCCCACACACATTTTTCCTCCTCATTGGTTTCCTGGATTTCATAGAAAGAGAACATTTCTTAGTGCTCATGATACAAAAAGCACCTGCCATTAGCAATATCTTGTTGGTTACAGCACAGCAGCAATGGACTGAATGGGCATGAAGACAGAATGATAGCATAGCAGAAAATGACCTCTTGTGGATGGTACTGTCAGCAACAGATTCCCTCTGGCTTCCCCTCCCTGAAATGATTAAACTGCTAGTTCAGATGAAAGGTTTTTTTCCCCCCTTACAACTTTAAAGAAGTTGTGGTTGAAGGAACAAGTAATAATTCTGAAAGCGTGTTTCCAGCTGCACTTACATATAACAGTTTTAAAGGACAGATGAATGTGGGGGATGGGAATGAAGAGAAACTTGTTGACAGCAACAGTTAATATGGAGATGAGACACAAGCCATTGTAGGCAACTCATTATAGTGACTAGTGCGTTCGTTTATCTGTGCTTCAGGTTCTTCATTTGCAAAAGAGATAATATTCACCTTAAACATATTGTAGGTCCATGGATGAAAGGTGGTAAATTTTGTCTTATTAGCGGTAGGGTATGAAGATTGTTGTGCTCACGTGAAACCTACTAATAGTCTATAATATTTCTGTTCCTACTGTTTCTATTTTCCGTTACTTTGTAATTAGTTTCATATTTGCAGGTGCTAGTAGGCACAATTTTAAGTCATGTTATCAATGTACAGAGACTGAATAATGTCTAGACAATGCATTCTGGTTTCATATATTCCTCAGCGTGGGGAGGAACTATTATATTGCTATTCCTGTTAATGTATTGGTTGTATGGAAACTTATGTTCATTTACCATTTTCTTTCCTCTTAGTCTGATTCATACATTCTCTGAGGCTCTCCTTTCTTAATGCAGCATGTATTGATATACTGAGCTAATATCACAAGCCATAGTGAAATATGCTTCTCTAATGTCATGGGGCTCAAGGAACCAACTAGATGTCTAAGATGTCAATTGTTTTTGAGATTGTAAAAGATGTCAAAAAGCTATGCAAATAAAGAAAAGCTGAACTGCATGCAAGGAAACTTTAAAGGCACCAGTCACACTCTTCTCTTAACTTGGGCAGTGGTGAAGCTACGACCGCCAAATTTTACCTAAACTTATAGTCGTGTTCTCTGGAAAGCTGCACAAACAGCATGTGTATTAAACTGAGAGAGTCTGTAATAGTTAAGCCTAAATCTTGCCCTTGTCTACAGGTAACGCCAACAGGTGGCACTGAATCTGGGACCTCTGTGCATGAGTCTCTATAGCCTGATCTATAAAGCCATCTGGCTCTCAACTATGGATAAAGAGCAAACTCATACCACTTTCAGAGAGAGGAAGAATAAGAACCACTCCATGGGACAGTACACCACACCCACGCCAGGTGGTGTATGAGTTATATGTATCCGAGTGAAGGGCTACAGTACCAATACATGCTTTGCACAGGCGGAGGTGCACAAGTATGCAGGCAAATGATACACAGGAATGAATCACAGCAGTGCGCTAGAGGTTTCTCCAGATCAGTATGGAATTGACAGGATTTTCAGAAACAGAAGCAATAATTAAGATAATACACTTGCTGCTATTCATACCTCTTACTACTACTTTCTGTGTGTAAGTGAGCAAGAAGCATCCCACAATGAAGTATACCAGGTAGCAGTGTCCTGTCTAAGCTGAGCATTCGGGCAGCCACCCAGGACAGATTCAAATGCCACCCAGATGATTAGCAGAGCCCTCACAGAGCCCATAGCCAGCAACACGTGTTTCTACTAGTGGTGCATATCTGCACATTCCTTGGTGCACATAACAAAATGTATTCGATACATAGTTGGGAAAAATTAAAGGTAACAATACCAAGTAGGTGTGTGGTGTGTTGCCTTGCAGCAACTGATTTTTACCTGTATGCAGAAATCTTACTGCAGATCTTGGTACTTGACCCATGCTGCACATGCTGCACACCTTTCAATTGTGTTTTAGCAATACAAATAACTGAAAAACACTGGTCCTCTTTACTGGAAATACTTGATCGATTGGAAAGATGTATTGCATGTGTGAAACCTTTCTATTACAACAAATCAAGAACAGACATAGGGACCATCAGTTCCATTAAGCCCCCAGCTTCAGCAGACTTCAGTTTTGTATCTATGAGCTCAATTTGACAGATGTCATTCCTGTAAGGCAGACCTGTTAAGTGTGTCACTGGTCCTGATTCTACCTGATGTTAACACTGGAACCAATGACAGATAAAGTTGAAAAGAATCTTGACATGAAATTCAGATATAATTATGGACCGCAGACTCTCTGGCTACCATAATTAATAACATAAAAAAATCTATTTCTCTAGGATGGAGGGTTCCTGACATCAACATCATGACTTGTTCAGTGTACAGGGTGTTCCTGATTAATTTTAATCGACAAAGCAACCATCCACATTTTCAGTTCTAGAATACTCATAGCACAATTCATCTACCATGCCTGGTTGCCCCACTAGCAAGCAGTTCAACAACATGGACTTTTTTTCTCCCTCTCCCTAAAATGAGTTATCATTTTATATTTTTTATTTCGAAGTATATTTCTTAGATATTCCAATCCCCCATCTGCCAAGGCTGTTCTCCTCTCTGGCACTCTGATTGCAGAAGGTGAGGGCCCACGAGAGACTGTATATACCTTGCCTCTATTGGCTTCTGCTTAAAAAAACTCCCCAAGGTTACAGATTCCCTGGCCTTGCGAGATAAGCTGCCACCTTCAAGTGTAAAAAAAAACCAAATAAAACACTCTTTCTTAGACCCAGGAAGAAGTACTTGAACTTCTTCCAGAGGTTTACCACCAAGCTTTTTTAATACAAGAGAGTCTGAAGAAAAAAAGAGAAAACAAACTGCAGTCTCTCATAGCTGACTTCTCAGTCTTAGCACGCACACACAGACCTCCTGTTTCCTTCCAGGACACAAGAATAAAATCATTGCCTTAAAAAAGGTGATTTTATTAACAAAACAAAAAGATATACTTGATAAAGTGTACTTGGTTGCTGAGTGTTACAGCATGACGGAGAAAAGAACAAATTAACACAGAGAAAAATGTTATCTCTGAGTGCAGTTTAGATACAGTGAATGGGGGGAGAGGACCACATGGACTTAGCAAACAATAAAACAAAGAAAATAACCTGATCATGACTAAATATGTTTTTCCTATCTACTCACAATCCATACTTCAAGCTCCAGTCCATTACCATGCCAAGTATTCCTTGCAGGCATGGCAGTTCTGCCTGGTTCAATTCATCTTGTATCCCCCAGCTCCTACCTTAAAAATTCATACAAAGAAAACAACAGGCAGGCATATCTTCCAATTTAAATTTCAACACCTTTTTCCATTGGCTCTTGTGGCTCCCTGCCAACACCCCCTAGCTACTTGAGTTTAACCCTTTAGTCACTGAATGCTGGCCAGCCCTCCTCCTATCCATCACACCATCAGTGTCATTTTTGGTAATCATTTTATCCTTCTGAGACCAGCATCATATACTTGAAGAATTACTATGTTTAGACATAGTATTCTCAGTATTCATTGTGTTACTGTCAATTAGCTATGTCCTAAACTTTCATTATGACTATATAATTTCAGAGTTAACTTGTACTTCCTAATGAACTAAGAATCAAATGTAAAAATAAAAAGTGCATTTGGCTTAATTCCAATAGATTGCTGTGGGGGTATTAGAGGTCAGTGACAAGATGTGGGTTTGTTTGCTATAGCAAAATTCTATACTTGTAAATTGGAGAGCCATTGTATTTGAGACCTTTCAAATGTGAAAATAGAAGCCCAACCACCCTGTTAATCATCAGCTGGCCTATTTATACACATTTAAAAAGGTGTTCCTAAAATTCCACTTCAAACAATTTGGGCAAACTTCTCCCTGGCAATCTACTTTAGATTTTGTAATGCAATCCTAAAGTTATTCCTCAAATGCAAATTCCATTGACACCAAGATAAAAAGGAATCTTAGAAATCACCATAGCATCATTTGATCTAGATTAGTGCTGGGCAGCATGTGGCCCAAAAGGGTAATCTGACTGTGGGCCATGAGACACCCAAAGCTCCCAGTGTGCCATTTCTAGCCAATGGTATCTGTGGGGGTGGCACCTGCAGACAAAGGTGCTACAGGGTTGTGCTGGCTGCTTCTTCCTGCAGTTACCATTGGACAGGAAAGGTGCATTGTGGTCACTGGGAGATGCAGGAGGATGTGTGTACGGATGATCCATGTCAGCAAAGTGTCTCATGGCCTGAAATCAAATTACCCTGATGGGTTGCACGGGGCCCAGAGGCCACAGGTGTCCACCACTGATTTTGATTATCTACTATATATTTTAGAAAGTTTGTCTTTATGTTTATCTATTTAATAAAGAACGCCTCTTAAACGATAAAAGCTAGGACCACCAAATTCAATATACAGCTTCCTCTTAACATAACTTAAAGCATCATAAGGGTTTGCTGTGCTAGGAAAATGGGATATGCTTGGAAGGGGATTGCCTCTCATAAAACCAAACAGAAAAGAGACAGAATCATGAATTCAAGTACAGTCCTCAAAAGTGACTGCTGAAAGAGACTAAACCAAGATGAGCCAGAAACACAGGATGAACCTGGAATATGTTTGCTTTTCTATACATCTTACAGAAAAGAGATAAAATGGAGACATTTGTAGTGCTCTGTTTTGGCACAACAAAATCAATACTTAAGGTTGAAAACTAGAAGAAATTATTATTGGAAACCAAATTGACTATAGCCTTTTTTTGATAAAAGATTGTAAGAGTTTATAGGGAGGAAGAAAAAAATACACGCGATGGAATTCCCATTTCTTTTTTAAAATAATTACATTATATTTAATGGAAAATTTTTAACAATTCCTTTTTTAAGAAATCCAAAATAAAAATTAACTTCATAAAAAGAACACTATGGCTGCGTCTAGACTGGCAAGTTTTCCCGCAAAAGCACCTGCTTTTGCAGAAAAACTTGCCAGCTGTCTACACTGGCCGCTTGAATTTGTGCAAGAACACTGATGATCTGATGTAAGATTGTCAGTGTTCTTCCGCAAATACTATGATGCTCCCATTCGGGAAAAAGCCCTCTTGCGCAAATGTATTTGTGCAAGAGGGCCAGTGTAGACAGCTCAGGACTGTTTTGAGCAAAAAAGCCCCAATGGCGAAAATGGCGATCGAGGCTTTCTTGCACAAAACCGCGTCTAGATTGGCACGGACGCTTTTCCGCAAAAAGTGCTTGTACGCAAAAGTGTCCGTGCCAATCTAGATGCTCTTTTCCACAAATGCTTTTAACGGAAAAACTTTTCCGTTCAAAGCATTTGCGGAAAATCATGCCAGTCTAGACGTAGCCTCTATGTTTTAAAATACAAGCGTTTAAATCAAACATTGTACATTTTTCTTTTATTTAAAAAACAAAACAAAATTGAATTACAGACACAAGCAATAGTGGCTATATTTGCTAGTATCAAATAAAATGGGCTGCAGACTATACATTATGAATATGCACTGTGAATGCAAGAATGAAATGATTTTCTTGCTTTGTATTCCAAATACTTGTCTCTAATCTTACTGGCTGGGCTTCATAATAAATGTAAGTTATTGTTTGCCATCTTTTGTCTCTCTCTTCACATCGGGTGTTTTTATTGCCCAGACCTTTTACATCTGCTTTAATTGGAGCATAGATCTGAAATGAGAGTTTTTACCTTTGAGAATCACACACAAATCCCAGGCTTTCTTTTGTCTTCCTGCATCTCTAATGTGTTTTGTCTCTCCCCTGAAGAAAGATATGAAAATGTCACATAAGAAGTGTAAACCTTCAAGACACATCATTCTGAGGAAGACTGGGTTTCACTGCTTTCACAACATTGTAATATCCCTGCAGTTTGTAGCATATAGGTTGAACCTCTGTAATCCAGGACTCGCTGGTTCAGCAATATCTGTCATCTGGCAGGACCAAGGCTGTTCTAGGTCAAGAAAGTCCCTGTGGAGGGTGGCAGCTAGGCTCCCATGTGCTGGGCTGCCCAGTGCGCCACAAGTAGGCAGTTAGGCACAACCCAGCAGGGCTGCCTGGAAAGGCCAGGAGCTTAGTGCTCCACAGCAGGGCTGCCCAGCAGGGCCAGGAACCTGGGCACAGGGAGTTGGGCTGCCTGGTATAGCAGGGAAGGAGGTGGGGGAACCAGCAGGGCAGGAAGGACAAGGGCCAGGGGGAAGCAGTAGGAAGGGAGCCAGATATGACCTCCTCTGCTCTGTGAAAATCCCTCACCTGGGACTGGTCAGGTCCCAAGAGTGCTGGACCTGAGAGGTCCAACCTGTAATAATATCCTTGTTGATTGTACTGGTCACCTCACCTTTAAATGTGCTATTGTGCTATGAACACATTACCTCAGGATCTCTCCTGAGAGATACAAAGACCACAGATGATGTTGATTATCTGTCAGCTTGTTAGAGCAGAAATCCTGTCCACTCTTTGAATGGTGCAAAAGAACGAGCTGTTCTCCAATCCTGAGGCAGCAGCTCCTATTAAGCCTTCAGGTGCTCACAGCTCTTGGCCTTGGCAAAGGGATCTTCAAGCTGCTGAAGTTTTCAGTGCAAAGAGAAAGTGTTCAGGCCTGGTACAGACCACTCAGGAGGAAATCAGACAAGGCACACAGGATGCTTCCTAAGAACTAGGGACATGGGATGGCTATGATGAGGGAAAAGAAAAACTAGTGAGAAAAATTGGGACTAGAAAAGGAAAAGGAAAGCTAGGCAAAGAGGAGGGAAAAGTGGAGACTTCAGAGACTGAAGCAAGAAGAACCTGTGCAGATGCACCCTTCAAAACCT
The DNA here is from genome assembly GCF_052426305.1 of Pelodiscus sinensis. Taxonomy (NCBI): domain Eukaryota; kingdom Metazoa; phylum Chordata; order Testudines; family Trionychidae; genus Pelodiscus; species Pelodiscus sinensis. Next base: position 96,177,131 of record NC_143053.1, read on the forward strand.
TTTCAAGTTGTAACTGTGCTATGCTGAACAGAGATAGACGATAAAGTTAAAAAAAAAAACCTTGAAATTTAGATTAAAGTTAATTAGAAAGGTGAAAAGATCATATTGTGTCTGTCTGCCCAACAGTAGCCTTGACCAGATGGACCACTTTTTTTTTGCCTGAATTTAGACCACCATAAATGAAAACAAATGACACATTCACTGACATTTAAGCACAGCCCCACCACCCACACATTTACAAATTCATAGGGAAAACAAAAAGTGACTCTCCATATCTAAAAAGTGATGTCACTGTATACTATGTGAAAAACTGCACAGCATTTCAAATAAATTGAGCTAAAGCCCTGCAACAATTGGGGAGAAGCAATGCCCTGAAGGGCCTTGATCTGCAGGATCAGGAAACATTTCGCATAAATATTATGAGAAGCCGATTTATATGTTTGCAGAAAATACATAAACACAGTCTCATTACAGAGACAATTGCCTGGGTAAATGAATCATGATGAATCTAGTTAGCATGCTGAAAATGATTACAAAGTTCATGGGACCGTAGAAAATACTTACACAGTTTAATAATGAAAACTAAAATTGTTACCTTTTCATGCGAAACCTAACCGAAGGGTGTCTATTACTCACTGAACAACAATTTATTTACATTAACACCAAAAACAATAAGTTCTGCAAACTCTACACTGGAGGTATCAGAAAGCATCTTACATTTGTCCAATAGATTCACTAATGGCAAAACGGCTGTTAAGCTATTTCTGTGGCAAAAACGAATGAGTAAATACATTTTATACAAACATTTTTGTTATGGTAGAGAACATCTTTTCTTTGAGTGTTCTTCTCCCACCGAGTTTACCATTATTATAATTATTTTTACTTCAGTACATGGAAGCCCAGCCTAGAACAAGACAATGCTCCCTGCCTCAAATAACTTACAATGCAAGGAGAGAAAATGACACAGTATAGTGGGTGAAGTACAAAGAAACAACGAGACAAATATTTGCCAGCATGGCAGACTGTGGCCTGAGCACATTAACATCCTAGAAACTGTCATGTTTTTGTCATTATTTGTTGTTATTAGTGGACTCATGATAGTACCGAGAAGCTCCAATTGTACTACATGGTTAGGCTTAAAAGGAAACACTGTTTGAGAACTTATTAGAGTTTGATTTAAAGATATTTACTTCACATGCTTTTACATGTGATGTGGACAATTTGTGTTTTAAAATGGTTAGTAAGCTTTAACTCATTGATTCTCAAAGACTACTATAAATAATTAATGTCTGATTTCCCTCCCAGTAAAATCTGTAGCAAATATTGTCTTCCACTGTCTGATCCCTCCTCCTCATATCTTCCTGTAACTAGGGACTTTTAAAATGGATAAGCAGAAAAACTGCTTCAAAGTAAATACTGATACCCTGTGAGCTCCCCACAGCTCCTGGATGCCACGAATGCATGAGCGACAGAGGGGCCCCTGACTGCTGCTTCCGCCTGGCAAGCAGGTCTCCCTCAAGGCCATGTTCATAGAATCATAGAATCCTAGGGCTGGAAGAGACCTCAGGAGGTAATCGAGTCCAGCCCCCTGCCCAAAGCAGGACCAATCCCAATTAAATCAACCCAGCCAGGGCTTTGTCAAGCCAAGACTTAAAAACCTCTAGAGTATGTCTACACTACAGCGCTAATACGAACTAACTTAGTTCGAATTAGTTAATTCGAACTAAGCTAATTCGAACTAACACATCCAGACTAAAAAACTAGTTCGAATTAGCGTTTTGCTAATTCGAACTAGCATGTCCACATTGAGTGGACCCTGAACAGGGGTTAAGGATGGCCGGAAGCAGTGCCGGCAGGGCATCAGAGGAGGACTTAGAGCGTGGAGCTGTTGTCTCAGGCTAGCCGAGGGCTGTGCTTAAAGGGACCCGACCCCCACCCCGGACAGACAGTTCTCAGGGGTGCCCCGCTTGCAAAGCAGTCCTGGCTTGGAGTGCCCAGAGTGCCCACACTCGGCACATCACAGCACTCGGCCATCAGACCGGCTGCACTTGCCGCAGGCTGCCATCTGGGGAGAGGGGGCAATTGGGGGGCTGCAGGAGAGATTCCACCCCCAGAAGCCCACAGAGCCAGCCCAGTCCTCCCCATCGGGGGCTCGTACCCCATTCCTCCCTCACCTCCTTCCACTTACCCCTCCCTAGCCCCCCTTCCTGATGTACAAAATAAAGGACAATTGTGTTCAAAAATAGAATCTCTCTTTATTGAACAAAACTGGGCGAGACTGGGAAAAGAAGGTGGGAGAGGGGAAGAGAGAGAGTGGAAGAGGGGAGGGCAACTACAATGATCAGAGGTTTGGAAGAGGTCCCATATGAAGAGAGGCTAAAGAGACTGGGACTTTTCAGTTTTGAAAAGAGGAAACTGCGGAGGGATAGGATAGAGGTCTATAAAAGCATGAGTGGGGTGGAGAGGGTGCATCAAGAAAAGTTCTTCATTAGTTCCCATAATAGAAGGACTAGAGGACACGAAAGGAAAGGAATGGGTAGCAGGCTTCAAACTAATAACAGAAAGTTGTTCTTCACAAAGCAAAGAGTCAACCTGTGGAACTCCTTGCTGCAGGAGGCTGTGTAGGCTAGAACTAGAACAGAGTTTAAAGAGAAGTGAGATAAAGTCATGGAGATTGGTTCCATGGAGTGGTATTAGCCAGGGAGTAGGAGTGGTGTCCCTGCCCAAAGTTTGTGGAAGGCTGCAGAGGGATGTCACGAGACAAATGGCTTGGTCACTGTCTTCGGTCCATCCCCTCCAGGGTTCCTAGGGTTGGCCGCTGTCGGCAGACAGGCTACTGGGCTAGATGGACCTTTGGTCTGACCCAGCACGGCCATTGTAAGCTCAGGGCTCAGGGTCAGGGTTCTAGTGGACCACCTTGATTTTCATGCAAACCTGCTCCTGGGTGGCCAGGCTGGCAGCTCTCCTGCCCTAGACGGCCACTTTCCTGTGCCTAGTGCGGAGGTCGGGGACGAGGTCCACAATGTCTGCACTAGACCAGGCGGGTGCCCGCCTCTTGCGGTCCCAGGTAAGCTCCCGGGAGCCGCCAGCCTGGTCCCGGGAAGAGGGGAAGGGCTGGGGGGCATCGGGTGGGTGGCTCGATCGGTGCCAGGTGCAGGGTCTGCTGGCTGGGTGCTGGCAGGCTTGCATCTGGCACGGGCACCGTAGCCAGCCCGTGCCCCTTTAAGGGGCCGGGGACCGGGAGGGGGGCAATAGAGTTTCCCTGGTGTTAGCCAGAGTGGCCACCAGGGAAAGCTGGGGAGGGCTAGCCTCCCACTAGTTCGAATTAAGGAGCTACACACCCCTGAATTCGAGCTAGTAAATTCGAACTAGGCTTAGTCCTCGTAAAATTAGGTTTACCTAGTTCGAACTAAGCGCTCTGCTAGTTCGAATTAAGTTCGAACTAGCAGAGCGCTAGTGTAGTGCCTATCAAAGTTAATTCGAACTAACGTCCGTTAGTTCGAATTAACTTTTTAGTGTAGACATACCCGGGATGGAGAGTCTACCACCTCCCTAGGTAACCCATTCCAGTGCTTCACCACCCTACTAGTGAAATAGTTTTTCCTAATATCCAACCTAGACCTCTCCCACTGTAACTTCAGACCATTGCTCTTTGTTCTGCCATCCGTCATTACTGGGAACAGCCTCTCTCCATCGTCTTTGGAACCTCCCTACAGGAAGCTGAAGGCTGCTATGAAATCCCCCCTCACTCTTCACTTCTGCAGACTAAACAAACCCAAATCCCTCAGCCTCTCCTGATAGGTCAGCTTAGAGTGATCTGCAAACTTGCTGAGGGTGCAATCCACCCCCTCGTCCAGGTCATTAATAAACATATTGATCAATGCCGGCCCTAGAATCGATCCTTGGGGCACTCCACTTGAAACCGACCGCCAACCTGACATCGAGCCATTGATCACTACCTGTTGGGCCCGACAATCTAGCCAGCTTTCTATCCACCTTACAGTCCATTTATCCAGTGCATCCTTCCTTAACTTGCTGGCAAGGATATTGTGGGAGACCGTATCAAAAGCTTTGCTAAAGTCAAGATATATCACATCCACTGACTTCCCTATGTTGACAGAGCCAGTTACCTCATTATAGAAGGTAATCAGATTGGTCAGGCATGACTTGCCCTTGGTGAATCCATGTTGATTCCTTCCCATCCAGGCCGGGGTATAATGGGAGGGGTGGGGATAGGAGAGACCCACGAATATGAGCACTTGAGAATAGTGATTCTGCAAATCACAAGGGTCTCCTGTAACCTATATTTATGTTAATATCACAGCCATATGGCTAATTATTGGTTCACTGCTGAGATAGAACTAGCATCATGTTTTTAAAGCTGCTTATCCTAAATTGTGAAGGGGGTTGTTTATTTTACTTTTTAGCAAAATCACAATGAAGATAGAAAATCAAGTATTTCGTTGGAAGACTAATTTTATTATATTCACCATGTTCACTGTCATTTGATTAGGACTTTGAACACTTTAGGCCATGTGTCATTGCTTTTAACATTTTCTGACAACATAATGAAGGGAGTTGTTAAAGAAAAAATATTTTACTCTATTTTTCTCTCTTTCTAGTGTGAGAGACGGTAAGTTAATAATGTAAAAAAGGTGGATTTGGAATTAGATTCATTTCACTCTCTTATAAAGAACTCATATGACTTCATATACCCTCTCACTTGGCCAAACTTTAGTGGAGTTTTTTTTAGAAATATACAAATGTAAAATAAATTAAAACACAATTTAGCTCAGGACCTCTTGTGTCTATTCTCGTACAATGGAAATACAAAGACAACACTGCTTTTATGATGTATTTTTGTAATAAAGAAACTAGGTATTTTATAAAGACACCGGGGATCTGATCCAATTTCCAGTGAAGTAAATGGGCATCTTTCCATTAATTTCCATGGGAGATGGATTGGACCTGAAATGAGCCTTTTATTTTGCTGTTGTATGCATGCATTTTCATCAGTTATCTTGTGTAATGCCAACATCATTGTTTGCCTGTTGTGAAAGTAAGATAAGCTCGAGAAGGACCTGTGCAATGAATGCAATTTTATAAAGAGGAAAAATCCCTAACATTCTCAGCTGATGATCATCTCTGGCCCTGAAAGAGGACTACTAACCTTTCCACTTTTATCTGCCCTTATGTAACTACATAAACTGCTTTTATTTAATGTATTTTCCTATCTGATCCAGTTTTGAATATTAAGCCAATTTTAATAATATTCCATAGGAGAGAATTCCATGGCTTAATTCTGCCTTAATTTTTGTGTATGTATTGGAATCTGAGAAAAAATCTCAGATTTTTTTTGTAGCATAAACTTATTTTGAGTGAAAGAAACATGGCCAAGGGGAAGGAGGAAAATAATTCTTCTCTTTACTATTTTCTGAGGCCTGACATTTAAACATCTTTTACCCAGTAGTTCACTGGTGCAAGGGATTAGTGCAAAGACTGAAGTTTTAGTCCTAAATTGGAAGGGATGCTTGAAAAAAAAAGTCCAATGAAGCCATCAGCATCTTTTTAGGAAGATGAAGGTAATTGAAGTCATGGTAGTGAGTCACAATAACTCTTCTGGTGCCTGGGATTCTAAAATATTGAAAACCAGATGAACTCATCCTCTAAATTGATTAAATATTTGCTATAGACTTTAGTATGGAATTTTTGAGAGGACTCAGTTTACATTGCAAGTACTACTACAAAATGCCACTATGGAAGAGAGACTTGGAAAAGAATTGATTGTGACCTTTTGGGATGTATGAGCTAGACACTTGGAGCTCCCAGCCACTGTGGCCACTACTGCAGCAGTAGTGGTGGTGGCCAGTGGAAGCTGGAGCCCTGGGCCCTTTAAATTATACTGGAGCACTGCACGGTGCACTTGGGGAAGCCTCCACTTCAAGAGCAAAGTGCAGAAAAAGAGAAATATTTTTCAAAGTAAACTCTACTAGCTTCTAAAGCAGGCAAGTTTGGGAGAGAATACAATGGCACTTGTACTCTCTCCAGCCCACTATAAATGACACACATGATCAGGGCTCGACAAATCCGAATATCTACTCATCCGTGGTGAGTAGATTTCAGCCGGTCGCCCCGTTCACCGGCGGTTCATGCATGCACAGTGTGTGTCTCGCGCATGCACAGTGCGGCACTGGTGAGTGGTTTTCACCGTGATCGTTGAGCCCTGCACACGATAATATGAGGGCAAACAAGAATCCAAGAGTTTACTGGAAAAAAAGTAAAGATTGAACATATAGAAAACAGGTTTAATGAAGAGAAATTCGGAGTGCAAGAACGTTTCATATTTTCTTCTCTATACTTTCTACAGCAATGACACCACATTATTGTACTGAAGGTACAGGTGCACTCCAGTCCAGCAATATCCATAGTCTGGCATGATTTCTGTTATCCAAATGCCCACTTATCCTGGGTGTGGCAAGGTTTCCTATGGTCCCATAAAGTTTGTTTACAGCCACCAGTCCTGGCTCAGTGTGCTGTGCTGTTATTTAGCTCTAATTTACCCCTCAATGTTTTCCAAGAACCCAGTAAGCAGTGGAAGTGTTGGTAGTGCTGCTAGACAATATTGACATCCTGTGATTGGGCAAACCCTCCGGTTTGGCGTCAGTCAGGTCACAAAGATGCCGGAATAGAGAAATTCAACCTACACTTTTTCCAATTGTTTCTCATTAATATTTTTAGTAGGTCCAAAAGAGAACTGAAAACTATGCACGCTCATTGCAGTCATAAGTTAGTGCACTGGTTGCAGTGTGTCCCATAGTATGCAGTGTTGGCATTCAAACTATATCAGGTCTCAGCAGACAAGCTGCCAGTTCTGCCAATTCCCCGAACCTGAGAAGCAAAGGTTGGGAAGTTGCAAGGGCTTTGTAGAAGGGTTTTATTAAGGCAGATTAAAACCTTCAAAATGTATAATTTTAAGTTCAGCTCAAGAATATTGTTTAAGGCAGGAGGGGAAATAATTTTTGATGGGGGTACTCCAAGATATTGGTAGTTAGGCCAGGGTTGCACTTTTCTATGGATGGGGTACCGAGTTTAGGACAGAGGATGGATACAGAAGAGAGTTTGGAGTAGGGGCCTCTGGTTCATGAGAGGGTGTAGAATCTGAGAGGGAGTTTTGGTAAAGTATGGGGTTGTGTTCTGGGGTAGAGGCTTGGGCTGCAGGGTCTGGGAGAGGGACTGGATGCAGAAGAGGATTCTGGTCTGGGGGAGAGATGTAGGAGGGGGTGCAAGGTCTGAGAGAGAGTTGTGAACTGGGAGAAAAAGGGAGGAGGGGTGCAGAGAATTTGGGTGGTGACCAGGGGCAGGAAGATGGGGAATGGAGGGGCTGGGGTGCCAGAGGCAGGCTGTGGCCCGGAGGTACTTACCTAGGTGGCTACCAGCCAGCAGTCCTGCAGGACCTTGTGGTAGGCTCCCTGCCTGCTGCAGACCTAGGCTGCTAAAAATGGTTGGCTGGTCTCTGTGGCTCTGATTTGGGTGCCAGGAGTCTTCATGCACTGGCCCCTCCCCAGCAAAATCTCTCACCTCCCATTGGCTGATTTCTGCAAAGACTATCTCTCCTCCCAGCTCCCAGATAGAAAGCCACAGGGAGAAGCTAGCTGGTTAAGGTGGCATGGGGCTGCTCTGCAGCAGCTGGCTGCTCTGTGCTTGAGGGTCTCCATGGGGCAGCCTTCTGGCCTGATCTAATGGGATCATATCTTTCCTGCCCCTCATTTAAGGGCTTGGAGAGATCATATTCCAGTCTTTTAGTGCAGCACATTTCTTCACTTGTGGATTGCATCCAAAAGATATTCCTGATCCAGATAGTGTGCAGTATATTCTGATCACTTTTGACACTGACCGTAAGGAGTAGTGTCTAAAAGGGCATTCAAGAACTACAACATATCAGTGAAAAAGCATCACCTGAAGATAAATCTTCAAGCACTAGATCAGTGCTTAATAACCCTGACTCTCCTGAATCAGAGATGATTGAATAAAAGTCCAGGAAATGGTACCGCTCTCTTGTAGCAGGGGAATAAGACACTTTTCACAGTGAGTGCCTCCACTTCAAGAGCAAAATGTAAAAAAGAGAAATGGTTGTCAAAGTAAACTGTACTAGCAAAAAAATCAAATATAAGATGCCCTCCTGATTTCGGCTAACAATTCAGTACACAGACTTTTTTTTTTTTTTAATTTCCAGGGTGACTTAAGTTTTCTTTTCTTCTTCCCTTTTAAGTAAAAGAAAATCTTTCTCTCTCTGATTAAAAATGCTTAAACGATCAGTAGTATTCATTCTCTTATGTGTAGGTGAATATTAACCTTTCCTTCTTTTTGTATTGCAATGGTGCCCTGAAGAATCAGTAAGGCCTGAGTTCCATTTTGCTAGCTGCTGTACAAAAATCCCTGCACAATTTTTTTTAAAATAAGTTTATAGCAGAGAGAGGACCACTTGATATAAGCTTCACTGTGGTATGAGTGTCCTTCCACAGGGCAACTGTCCTTTGTGACCTTAGTGACGTAGTTCAGGATAACAGACCACATCTAAGTACAATAGACTCCTCCAGTATCCAGAAGGTTAATTTTTGACTGATATTAAAAGGTGGCATTAGTAGACATCTGAGAACCCAAAGGAGTGTATAGAGAGGCAGCCAAGCTAATTGACAGTATCCCCATTAAGCAGATGTCCTGTGCAGATAGTGCCCTGGAAATGGAAACAGACACAGTGATCAGCTACATTGTTTAGTGCATGATTTAAAGATGTTTATTAAAGATACGGAAATGGGGAAAGGGAGGTTGAGACTCCCATAACTGGCATGGCAGGAAGCCAACTCCTTCCTTCTTGATAACACATCTTCCCCCTCATTCAGGGTGAGAAGAAGATGGTAAGGTACCAACTTCAGGATGGAAAAGAGGAGATGCAGCTGACAGAAGCTGCAAAGTATCGTGGAGTTACCTGCACTGTACATGTTTATCTGCTGAGTACTCTCAGACAGTAAATAATAAAAGGTACTCAGGCCTGAGGAAAGTCTTCACCAAACAAACGGGGGAGGGGTCCAGGCCTCCAGGGAAGAAGGCAAAGCTAAAGGCTTACCTCCCCCAGCCAACCCTTCAGCACAACCAGGCATGTGCACCCAAGGTTCCAGCAGCAATTTTGAAGGACTGGGGCTCCAGCCTCTGCCACTGCCAAAGTAGGGGCAGTGGTGGCCATAAGCACCATGCCCTTTTAAATCACCAAGGCCTGGGGCAGCTGTCCCCTTTGATCCTTCCCTCCCCTGTGGTGGCTCTTGGCACCCTTATCAATCCATATCCAGTCTCTTGCCCTTTGTTACCTTAGCGAGGTAAGTCAAGAGAAAGGACCAAATCTAAAGTACTTTAGACTACCCTAATACACTGAATGTTCCATATGGAGAGCACGATATTCCTTCAAAATGATTCTGTTACACAAAAGTTATGATTTTTCTAAAGCAAAGGTAAAAGTCTCCCATTCGTTTGGGTACATGAACTTACCAAATGCTCAAAATGAAGTTTAATGGACATCTGGCTATGGGGACGGCTATGTAGCCATATGCGGTATATCTACAATGCATTTTAGAGAGAGTATCCCCCAGCCTGGCATGATAGACTTGGCACTAGCACTCTACAACTGCTGTATAGCCAATTTTGTTTTTGAAGTTCAGGCTAGGGCTCTGAAGTCTAGGGAGGGGGTTGGGCTCCCAAGTACTGTCCATCTAGGTATTTTTATAATTCTTCAATTGTGGTTTCAAAAGGAGACCAGATACTTATCATTTTTGATAGTTTAAGAAAAATCAATCCTGAATAATGGCAGGGGGTAGACTAGATGACCCTTGCAGTCCCGTCTAAGCTAATAATTCTATGAATGCTAGTCCCATTGGCTCCAATTTATCTAATCAGGCTGGGAGTCTCTCTTCCTCAGGCTCCAAAATGCTGTGTAGACATACTCATAAGCTCCCTAATTATGTATCTACATAATAAGGGCAGGTAGAAAATAAACTGCTGAACTGTGTACACAGAAGTAGTCATGCAAATTGGTACAGTTTTTTTTTTAAATTGGGGCCCAAATATTATATTCATAAACTTTGTATTGTCAGTGGGAGAAAACACCCTTTATATACTTGTAAATTGTACCCATAACCTGTTAGGTTCTTGTATATATTTTCAATATTAAATTCTCATTAATACTTGCCATATAGTTCGTTTCAGTGCTCATGGAATGAGAAACTTTTCCTGAGTTGGAGGCTAATGTACCAAGTTAATAACTGGCAGACCAAACCAAAATACATAGTATTCTACAGAGGAGACAATCTATTATATCCTCTTAATATGGAAAAGATAAATCTGGAATCCACTCCCAAATAAAATAACTCCTGCCATACCAAGTCACTGTTTATTGGCATATTCATAAATATTTATATATATGAGGAATCTTTAAAAGCAGACATGGATATCCCATGATCTCCTACTGATCCCTAAAGAGGTTAGCTTTTCACGCATGAAGTAGTGACATCAAATTAGCTTGCAATTGACTGTGTCCAAATGTCCAGCAGTAATATGTTGTTACCACTATTAGTAGACACAGAAAACCAATTACATAAGAAATACATCAATTTCAGTGGTTAACAACAAGAAGCCCAGATAATGATCTTAAAGTCTAAATGGAAGGTCCTTTCTTGTGGATTTTGCCTAATTTTTCAATAAATATATCCTTATCCTAGCCATGCTTCAGGCAAAGAGGTAATATTTGTGTTTACTTCAATGGGAAAATAACTTTAAGGCAACATAACTGGCATTCAACTGTCAGAATGAATTCTCTCTTTATTCCTTGCAACAGATCCAGGTCACAAAATTCCCATCTTAAATGCTCTGATCATCATCTACAATCAGTTAGGAAGTTTTACTCTGTATTGCACAACATTAGGTGCTGTAATTACAGGTTCTGGTGGTGTTGCAGCACCCCCTGGCTTGAAGCAGTTTCCACTTTATACAGGCTTTACAGTTTGGTCCAGTGGCTGTCACCTTCACTAAATAAATTGTTCCAGGACCCATGAGGGCACCAGCTGATCCCAGGCTCCCGCAGCGCTGCCCGTTTGAAACGCCGCCACAGCATTTCAAAGGGGCAGTGCATGTGATTAATCGCAATTAAATTGTTTAATAGCTTGAGAGCCCCAGTTTTGTACCCACCAAGTCAGCCTGTCCCTGGAGCTGGTATCCCTCTCCCAGGATGATGCCCATGGGTTGGATGAGGCCAGGGAAGGCTCATCAAGTGCCTAGTTTTGCAGGATAAACGTGTTGCTTAATTTGTGCCAAGGCTGAGTTCTTACACCTCTAAGCTTGGCAGTTCTCAGTCCCTTTGGGCTTGCTGCATCAGTTATGACTAAAAAATTTTTTTTTAGTGTTGGCACCTAATTGCTTGAGCCCTGGGACCCCTTTTATTACAAATTAAGCTCTGGATGAATGCCATTATTGACAATCTCCTTCATAATTCAACATTCCCTATATAATCAATTTACAACAAAACTGAACAGACTCTATACTTGCTTGGGATGAGAATAAATTTGACATGATGAGGAAAAGTTGAAAATTTCCCTGTATATTAGAACAGAAGCTAGGATGGAAGGAAATTAGAAATATATTCACAACTCTAGTATTTTCAAAACATTTTGGAAGCACATGAGATTTGATGTTAACCAAACCATACTAATTTCATAAATATATGTACAGATGATCCTAGCAATCTGTGGAATTGCTATTCTTAGTTCCATCTACTCGAGGATGTCTCCTAGCCTGGGAAGTGGGGGCTGGTGGCTGGGAGCTGTGGTGAGTTCCCTGTGATTCCTGGCTCCCATAGTGATTTCAGGAGCCACTGGGAACTCATTGTGGGAGTTGTGGTTCCCAGTATTTGTGAATTTCACCATGAAAGGTAGGGGGCTCCAGTCTAAAACATCTGCTTGAACAAAGTTCTTTGTGCAATGCATTTTCCCCTAAAATACTTTTTAAAACTTTCATATATGTCATGATTTTCAGGTTTGAAAATGTTATCAATGCCATCAAAATTGTCCACATCTAACCATTTGAACGCCTTATTGCATCAGTGACAACAAAAACTGAGATGCTTATTATTTCACAGTAACATCATTTACTGGTTTTCAGTGATATAGAATTACAGGTGTGGTTTGAAATTGGTGGATAGATATTCACTGACATACAGACAGCTTACGAAACTTTTCTATGAATGGGAGTCACCTTCCAACACAAGTAGTAAGTACAAGCGACTGTGATCACCAGGCCCTTGTAAAACAATATGAATTTTACCAAAGAGAGACAGTTTCTGAACTAGATGAATCAAACTGCTTTAGTTTAAAAGTTTCCCTGTTCTACTAACTGAAAAATGTCTTTCAATAGTAAGAAATCACTGTGTCTCTAAGCAGTATGCATTACGATCAATCGCCTTTTCTACCAATAACTCTTCCATATTAAATTAGTTGTACTTCAGCTCATTGTCCAAACAACACTAGGTGAACATTTCTGTCTCTTCTACTGAGTGAAATGTTTAAGCAAGTTTTATTCCGTGAATCAATCTTACGGTTAGGAAATCCTTGTAGAATAAATTAGATACATTAATGAAGGAAGAACTTGCTGCATCACAAATTGCACTTCTACACACTTGTTTTAGAAAAGTAATTACTTTAGAAATGTTACAATAACCTATTACTAGTAACACAATGTCTATCTTTTCTTTTAATTAGATCTTAAGTAAGTAAAGAAACCTCACTAATACATCTTCTAACAATGGTTTAGATTTCTCAGTCAGTCCTAATCTCAGATAATTGATTATTTTGGCTTTTAGTCATTATTTCTTAAAACACATTTATTCTAGATCATAGCTTCTTATATTTGTTCCATCATTCTTTTCCTAGAATACAACAAGATGTGTGCTTCATCAAAGAGCGTTATTTAAAAAAATGTGTTGGATGTCTACTGAAACATAAAACAAGAAGCAACCTACCTTGTTACTTCTCATTTCTTAGCTTTCCTCCCAATTTGATTCAGCAAAACATAAATATCTACAGAATATTCCACATAATCATCTCAGTCTTTGCTGATTGATAAGAGATTATAAAAATATTATAAAAATCACCACATTCCCTTATTTGCTTTTTCTTTTCTGAATTTGCTTAATTTTTATAGGCTAGAAATTAGGGAATCCTAAATTTATTTTTAAAAAAATCTTAGAATTAGAGGGGGGTAGCCAAGTTAGTTTGCATCTGCCAAAACTAGTAGGAACATATCTACACAGCAGCATTATTTCAAAAGAAGTGAAAAGTTATTTCAAAGTGAGCGTCTACACAGCAAGCCTGTTATTTCAAAATAATTTTGAAATAACGAGCTTCTAATTCCGAGTTCTATAACCCTCATTTCGTGAGGATTAATGCCTATTTCTAAATAGCCATTTCGAAACAGGATTTGTGTAAACAGCGCAGCTGTGCTTATTTTGAAAAGAGTGGCCTCCAGAGCTTCCCACAGATGCTCTGGTGGCCACTCTGTCCACACTCATCAGAACTCTATAGTCCCTCTGCCCCTGCAGCCCTTAAAGCTGCAGTCACAGGGGAAAGGTGTTGTGTCACAAAGCAGGTCCTGCCAGGCCTTTGCCACACATCAGCAGCCATCATTGCTTTTCCTGCTGCTATGGCAGAGCCCCCTGCTCCCACCAAGCTGCAAGGGAACTGGCAGCCAGCTCCGAGGCCCCAGGCCAGGGGCAAAAGAGGAGGGCTCCCTCATGCACTGATGCAGTGATCCTGGACCTGATCGAGATTGGGGGGGGATCATTCCAGTGTCCAGGATTGCTGCACCAGATGGCAAAATGCTGATGGCTACACCTGGATTGCTGACAATCAGAGGGGCACAGCTGCGCTGTGGACCAACTTAGAATAAAGATCAAGGAGCTCCACCAGACCAACATGAAGGCTAAGGAAAGAAATTACCAATCAGGAACATCACCCTAGATCTTCCACTTCTACGCCCAGAAGGATGAGGGCGGGTCCTGGGAGGAGGGCGAGTCATTTCCCCTCCCCTCATTGTCAGCTCTGGCCAGGAACCACCCATCATCAGCCTCCATGAGGGCCAGGCCTTGGAGGAGGATAACAAGGAGGAGGCCAGCACTGACATCATGCCCATCAGCCAGGAGGTCAGTCCCTCAGGTGTCCATCAGCACCAGTCAGGAAGACCCATCTGGTGCTGGCGACCCCAGGAAGACTTGCAGTGGGAGCACTTTGCCTGCCTATGTCTCCTTCAGCGGTCTCTCAAGTGATAGGACCACAGACTGGATGCCGACCTTGAGCTGTGTCTCACCACCTGGCAGGATCTGTTGCAGCAGGGCCAGAGCATGTGTGCAACTTTCACCGCTGTTGTCAACCACCTGATGGACAGGGACTGGGATGCATGGAAGGGGCTGGTTCTGACCCCCACCCCACAATTGGGATTGTACTAACTGTTTCTGGTTTCTGTGTTAACAACCAGCCTGTGTTACCCTCTATCCCTCCCAACGAATACACCTTCTATTCTACTTGCTGGATGAGAGTCACATCTGACTGCAGATGGGAGTACGGGGCCCAGTGACTCCCACACAATCTGTGATAGTAGCTGTCACTCCAAGGCCCATACCTGAGACTCTCCTCCAGCCTCTTCCCAATTCTACCTCCCTCCTCCCCCTTCTTCCAGGCAATGGAGAAGAGCCTAAGACAAGACTGTAAGGGGGGGAGGTCCCTTTAAACATGAGCCTCAGCTAGCCTCAAGCAGCACCTACAGGAAGTGACTACTGTCCTGATGCCCTGCCCAAAGTGCTTCTGGGGGGCTTTAAATGCGATTCAGGCTCGAATCAGTGTGAACACTCTGTTTTAAAATAACTCAATGCTGTTTTGATGGGCATTTGCTGTGTGTGAAGATGAGCTATTTCAAAATAAGCTATTTTGGAGTTTTTAATTCTGAAATTACTTATTACTATGAAGCGTGTAGTGTAGACATGACCTAGGAGTCCTGTGGCACCTTAGACTATGTCTACACAGCAACATTATTTCAAAATAACTAACATTATTTCAAAATAACATAGTCCGGATCTACACATCTGGCAGTTATTTTGACATAATGTCAAAATGCTGTCAAACTGGAGGACTTCTTACTCAGACTCCTGTAACCCTCATTGTACAAGGAGTAAGGTCAGTTGGAAGAAGAGTGCTCTGTTTTGAAATAAGTGCTTTGTAGACAGCACCAAAACACAAAATACACTATTTCAAAATAAGCTACACAATTGGCATAGCTCAATTTGCACAGCTTATTTTTAGTTAAGCCCTGCTGTGTAGGTTTACCCTTAAAGACTAACAGATTTATGTGAGTATAAGCCTTCATGAGCAAAGACCACTTCATCAGATGCATATATGGTAATTTTGTCATGCATATGAAGAAGACAAAACTGTGAATATCTAGCATCCTTGCTATTATGAAATTTAATTTTCTATCTTGAAAACTGCTTTTTTTTCCCCTCATGCCACACGTTTGTTTACCACAGGCCGTTTTCTTAGGAGCGTAATTATTCTGACTTTATATATAGTAGCAGTCATTTATTATGAGGTATATAAGCCATATGGTGATGTGACAGCTGTGGCATCATATTACAATTTTTAAATCTCTTAAGTCTGCTGATATAGAACAAAGTACCTTTTCTTTACTGCAAATTTAAATTATCTTCAAAATATGGTACCTGTCTATAAATCTGCAAGAGAGAGAGTACAGTGTGTGTAAAGCATGCAAATTTAATGGCTACTAACTTGTCTGAATCAGAATAAATATGTGAATCGAGGACATGAACAAGCCCTTACTTAGAATCAGTCATGAAATCCACGGAGTCTGACAAAAGCACCTCATGTTACATTTGATGGGTAAAGCAGTTTAGCATGTCTTTGCTGCAGCAAAATTCACTCTGCAATAAAGAAAAATACATGTGGGCAAAATCACACTACTTTACAAGTTTTATATTGCTGAGCACTTCCTCACATGAGTGGACCCAGCAGTGGGAGTAAGAGTTGCACCCCTATTGTTGTAAGAATATATTTATGAGATAGATTCTGCCATCATTACTGTTACCATTGATTCCTCTATCATTACTCACAGAATAAGATACTCTCCAGCAAGAGCAAGGGTAGCAAAATCTGGCCTATATTCCAGGGATGAATAGTTAGTGGAACAGGTAGCACAAGTAATACTCTACCTAGTAACGGCTGACCCTCTCTAGTCCAGCACTCTTTGGAATGGCAACATCTGTGGTCTGGCATGTCCACTTAGTTAGCTGGATGTCCACTTATCATGGGTGTGACCAAATTTCCTGCAGTCCTATAAAGTTTTGTTTATAGCCACCAGTCCTGGCTCACAGTGTTCTTTGCTGTTATTTAGCTCTAATTTACCCCCTAATATCTTCTAAGAGCCCAGTAACCAGTGGAAGTGTTGGTAATGCTGCTAGACTATATTGACCTCCCATGGTGCAGCAAATGTTCTGGTATGGCACTAGTCAGGTCCTGTGGATGCTGGATTAGAGAGGTTCACCCTGTAGTGTGATAATGTGTGGCAGTTAAATGGGCCTCAGGGAGATGCAGGGTCCAGGCTCAAATTGTCCCTCTTGGAGTTTACTTGAAGGGAGTAGGAGTGAGCCAGGGCCAGGAATGGGAGTCTCAGCATATACATTAGACACATCTGGAGGATGTGCCACTGGCAAGGACAGTAATGGTGTTGCAAGCAGAACAACAGCTGTTGCAATAACTTCAGATGGAGGGCAGTAGTGTGGTTGAAACCCATAGACACATTTCAGTTCACTGACTCTTAAGACTCATAATCTCATGGAACATAGTTGAACTTCCTATGGGGGAAGATATAGGGAAACAAGGCACCAAGGGATGCTCCATCAGTCAGTCTGAGTACAGTTATGCTGGGGTGGGTGATCCTATGGGAAATCGCATTCCCAATACAACTAAGGATAAAATACTGAGAGGGAAATGCATGGATATATTATCACTGTTTCACAGAGAGGTGTTGAGAGAGACTAAGCTGGGATAGAGGAAATAGACTGAGTTGTTACCCAAGTGGCATTGGGTCCTAAAACATGGGAAAATCAGAAGGCTGCATTCCTTAACTATGCAAATGTTTGGATACAGGCTTATCCAGAGAGAAGACCAGCATTGTTTAAGTATAGGGATGTAAGCAGGTGGGAATACAATACATCTGGGGACAGTTACGCTATATTAGCATACCAGGATTTCAAGTGAACACAAGGGCGAGCATATTATACCTCCCTCCCCCTCTCATGCAGGGTAATTACATGTGAGAGGGAATGTCTCTCACAATGTTTGAGCCTTAACATCTCTTTTCCTTCCACTCACATGCCTGTGGTTGGATGATAGCATAGTGGATGCCCTGTCTTGTTTGCAGTACAACAGTGTGTGTGTGGAAGGGGGAGCCTGCACCAAGAGCCAATGACTAACTCAAGTAGATGCCGTTGGGGCTATGGACCTGTGGCATATCAGAATCCAGGATGCTGGTCACCCATATTGCCTGTGAGGGTATTGTGGTACATGACATTGGCAACCAGTCAATGGTATTCTAGTTGATACTCCAGCTGCTGGAGTATGTTACATAGTGCAATGGGAAACTGAGTACATTTGGGGAACAGGGGTGATAACAGGTTTTGGGGCTGCTATACAAAGGCCATTTGAAGATGTCTGGAAACCCAACTGGGGGTGTGTGTGCAGGTGAAGGGCAGCCAAGCTAATTGTTAGTGCCTCCTTATGATGGATGTCCAGTGCGGGTACTTCATAGGGAAAACTTCCAGTGACCAGTTAAATGGCCTGGTAAAGGACTTAAAAAGAGGTGCTGGTTAAAGGGTTGGAATTTGGAGCTCCCATGGTTGGAATGGCAGGGAACCAACCCCTGTTTTTATAATCCACCTTATCTCTCCTATGAGAGGGTGTGGATGGTATTGTCATGGCCATGGATTTGCTGGCGCGGCCTGGGTGGAAAAAGAGTGAGTGGGAAAAGAAAGGGAGGTGGTCAAAGCCCCCTGGATAATAACAGAAAAACATGGGGTTAAATGTACTGTATACAGTTATCTGCTGAGTAGTCCCAGACATCTCATAATAAAGTTACAGCCTGATTAAATCCATATCAAGAATATCCTGTCCTTTTGGTTTGGCTGGAGAACAGGCTTTATTTGCTTTCTTCTTGAATAAATGCCCTTTGGACAGAACATGATATGTGTCAGGCTATCAAGAGGGATTCATTAGTATGGATGACAAGGAGAACTACATTTGCCCTTTTAAAAAAGTGTCGTTGCCTACATTTTAGACTCTTACTAATATTCCATGATATCATGCAATAATTACCTTTTATCACTAATAAGAGAAGATAAATTTCTCTACATAATTATACACTGAATACATGAAACATGAAAAGTGCAATCAAATAATACCACTGTAGGATTGTTTTACAAGAAAGAATCAATGGTGAAGTATTCTGCTTAAGCTAGGGTTATCTTCAGAAAGCCCAGATGTTGAGTGAGTATGCTCTGTTCCACTCCCCAACATCACCTGAGTTTGCTATGGGGTCAGATCAAGACTTTAATACTAAAAGAGTGCTGAATTTGAGAGCCCCTCACTATATTTGTGACAAGGAGTCCTGTGGCACCTTATAGACTAACAGATTTATTGGAGGAATTTCCACTACATGCATCTGACGAAGTGGGTCTTTGCCAACAAAAGCTTATGCTCTAATACATCTGTTAGTCTATAAGGGTATGTCTACACTAGCTCATAAATTCAAGCTAGGTAGGCAAATCAGGCAACCGGAGTTGCAAATGAAGCCCGGGATTTACTCCTCATTCCATGAGGAGTAACAGTTAATCCAAACCAAGGACTTAGTTCGGATTAACTTTAAACTGCTGCATGTAGTCACGGGCAGTTCGTTCGAACTAAGGGGGATTTAAAAATGGCAGCCGGACGGGAACATGCAAATAAAGCCCGGGATATTTAAATCCCAGGCTTCATTTGCAACTCTGGTTGCCTGATTTGCCTACCTAGCTTGAATTAATGAGCTAGTGTAGACATACCCAAAGTTGCCACAGGGCTCCTTGAAAAACAAAAGACAGGACTATGCAGCACTTTAAAAACTGATAGGATGGTTTATTAGGTGATGAGCTTTCATGGGCCAGACCCACTTCCTTAGATCAAATTGTGGAAGAAAATTGGCATGACCATATATACCAAAGGGATACAATCAAAAAAAGTGAACACATATAAAATTGTTGCTTTTGTAGATCCAGACTAACACGGCTACCCCTCTGATACCTCACTATATTCTTTTTTTTTGCACCCTTTGACCCTTGTCAGGAATGTAACTATGTTAAAACAGCAGTTTTGTATTCTCCTTAGTTGTGCATTACTGACAAAAGCAAGGCTTTATCATCATTAGGACAGCAGAGCCAATAGAACATATTGAAGACCAAACCGGATTCTCTTCTGCATTATGTATCAAGCAAACAATTCTCAGCTACATCTGGAATTCAGAGCTTCTGTTTACTAGTGATCATTTAAGAGGCAGAGAGAATGTTGATGTTTAGATTCAGGAGCCAGCAATTAAGGAAGTGTTTAAACAGATTACATATCATATAAATCCCATGGAAAGAGAAAACAGTCTCATTGTAACAGAATCTATTTTTAAACATCTGTAAGAAAGATTGCCACCTGCTTCAGCTTTTCTAAATGTCATCCCTTTTTTAAGGTAGCAGTTCTGGGAAATTTGTACATAAGCCAGCTACTCTGCATTATGGGTTCAGGGTCATCCCACACATCCTGGGTTTTGTACTTCAGAGATAGAAAAAGTACTGCTAAAGAACAAATTCCAGTAGAGCTCTAGTTGGTCTCAACATGTAATTTCACAGACAAGCATTGTACAGTTCCAAACACTTGTCCCATACTGATGTCATACTACAGGATTTTAAAATGCATATTGAGTGGTCCCCTTAGGGATTCACCCTGGGTCCAGTTCGGTTCATTATCTTCATAAATGATTTATATAATGGCATAGAGAGAACACAAAGTTTGCAGCAATATCAAGTTGGGAGGGGAAAGTGGTTTGGACAAATTGAATTGAAATTCAAAATGATCTGGATAAACTGAAGAAATGGTCTGAAATAAATAGGATGAAATTCAAGGAGGACAAATGCCAAGTATACCTCTTAACAAGAATCAATCAATCAATTGCTCTCATACAAAATTAGGAAATGGCCATGTAGGAAGGAGTACTGCAAAAAGGGATCTAGGGGGTCATAGTGAACCACAAACCAAATATGAGTGAATGGTGTAACATAGTCGCAAAAAAAAATGTCAAATTGGGATGTACCTGCATGAATGTTGTAAGTAAGATGCATGAAGCAATTCTTGTGCTCTATTCTGCACTGATTAGGCTTTAAATGGAATATCGTGTCCAGTTCTGGGTGCAGCATTTCAGGAAAGATATGGATAGATTGGAGCAAGTCCAGAGGAGAGCAATAAAACATGAAAGCATGATATATGAGAAAAGATTGAAAATATTGGGTTTTTTTAGTCTGGAGAAGAGAAGACTGAGGGAGATGATAACATTTTTCAATTACATAAAAGGTTGTTCCAGGGAAAAGTGTGAAAAACGTTTTCCTTAACCTCTGAGGATAAGAAAAGTAATGGGCTTAAATTACATCAAGGGTGGCTTAAATTGGAATTAGTAAAAACTTCCTATCAGGGTGGTTAAGCACTGGAATAAATTGCCTAATGAGGCTGTAAAATCTCCATCATTGGAGATTTTTAAGATCAGGTTACTCAAACACCTGTTAGGGATAGTCTAGATAATATTTAGTCCTGCCATGAATGCAGGGGAATGGACTAGAAGAATGACTGTGGTCCCTTCCAGTTGTATAAATCTATTATTCTATGTATGCAGGTGTACATATGATGGCCATTGTTTTGGCTGATGCACTGCAAACTGAACTGGGGGCCTCCAGGGCTGAAAGTACAAACTGCTCACCTTAAGCAGAAGAATCACAGCCATAGAGCTGATGGGTGTAGCAACTTATACACTCTGTGGATTAGCACAAAGAGACCCACAATACACCTGCAAAGCCTGGATACACATAAGTGTGCACAGATAGGAAGTGTAAGGGTATGTCTACACTAGCCCCCTAGTTCAAACTAGGGAGGCTAATGAGGGCGACCGAAATTGCAAATGAAGTGCGGGATTTAAACCTCATTCCAGGAGGAATAACAGCTAATTCGAGTTAGGTCTTTACTTCGAACTCCCGTTTCACTACCATGTATAGACGCGAGCAGTTATTCTGGGCTAGTCAAATTCCAAAATAGCGACTGCCCGGGAACATGCTAATGAAGCACAGGATATTTAAATCCCGCACTTCATTTGCAATTTCGGTATCCCTCATTAGCCTCCCTAGTTTGAACTAGGGGACTAGTGTAGACATACCCTAAGGCTGCATCTAGACTGGCAAGTTTTGCCAGCCATCTACACTGGCCGCTTGAATTTCCGCAAGAACACTGACTTCCTACTATCTGAAATCAGTGCTTCTTGCGGAAATGCTATGCTGCTCCCGTTTGGGCAAAAGCTCTCTTGCGCAAATGCTTTTGTGCAATAGGACCAGTGTAGACAACGCGGTATTGTTTTGCGCAAAAAAGCTCAGATTGTGAAAATGGCGATCGGGGCTTTCTTGCGCAAAACCGCGTCTAGATTGGCATGGACGCTTTTCCGCAAAAAGCGCTTTTGAGGAAAAGCGTTCATGCCAATCTAGACACTCTTTTCCACAAATGCTTTTAATGGAAAACTTTTCCGTTAAAAGAATTTGCGGAAAATCATGCCAGTCTAGACGTAGCCTAAGAGAATGAAAATGAAAATTAAGCTTTGAGCTCTTTTGTGTGTGTGTGTGTGTGTGTGTGTGTCTGAGTTTTAAAACTCAAGCCAGTACATTCTGTTTCTCTCATTACTGTGATTTATCTAGCATCCACCTTACTTCATTTCCTTCATCACCCCAAACCTGCCCCTCTCTTGCACACGTCTGAAATTATGTCCTACCAAATGTTATGCTGAACAGTCACATTTGTATCTCTTACCTGCAAATACAGACACTTTCTAGCAGGGCAGTGTAACAACCGCCCAGTATTCTCCCCAAGCTGGTTCTCCATAGTTAATCTAATGGATTAATTAACACTTCACTCAAAAGAGATGGAAAGCCCAGAAGCTTTAAGGATTTACTCAATTGATCTTTTGAGGGAGGGGGAATATATTTGCGTTATTGTTAATAATGCCATTCCAGGCAGGAACAGTGTTTACATGTTATTACAATCTATTACATCTTTTTTTCCCCTCCCATCCTTTTATGTTTTTGTTGGTAGAAATTTTGAATTAATTTGAGGCATATATTGAGGATATTTAAACAAAAGAAATCAAAGAGGTCTAAGATTTGTGTAGATGTTTATTCTTAGGTTAATGGCCAAAAGAAATCAGTGGTTTATCTAGTCTGATTCATGTATAACACAGGGCATAAAATTACACCCAGTTATCCCTGCTTTTAGCCAATTGGTTCTCAAAAATGTTGGCCTGCTGATCACCCCACTTAAAGCAGACTTTCCCCTGGACCACAAGCCAACCACCCAGAATGACAGAATGGATTCAGGAGGGGGTGGTGGAGGAGGGTATGTGTAGGAAGTAAGTTGTAAGAGTGGGCTGAGGGTGGGGTTCTGGCCAGGAGATTGGGTGCAGGAGTGGGGTGGAAGTAGGAGATCTTGGCCTGAAGCTGCAAGGCTCACCCTTTCACACACCGCAGTGGAAAGCCAGCGGTGGTGCTCCAACCTCATGGGGTGGGAGGAGGAGGAGACACAGGGCTGGAGCACAGATTCCCCACTGCAGGGGGGTGAACCCCAAGCCTGCGGCCCACCAGCGAGAGGTCCACAGACCACACCTTGAGAATCACTATTTTAGCTCAATGTTGGCTTTCTTGAGAGGGAAAGAGAGAGGAAGGAAAATGCAAGTATGAAAACAAAATTTTAAAAAATCCCACAGTATATTAACCAACAAATCATTAAACGCCTGCTCTTTTACACTCTGTACGTTTTCTATGTCTGATGAACAAGATCCCAGGACATCTGAATGATCCCCAGCCCACAAAGTTGGGCAATCTGAACTCTTACAGATCTCACAGGGCAGCTAAAAAGGATGATCTTGGGGAAACCAGGACAGATGGCAACCATAAAACCAAAGGAGCAAGCAAACTTCTAAGGCAAGGCCACTCTCATTGATAACACATTATCCCAACTTGTGACCTTTACAAAGGTAGACGATTTCAGTTTAAACTATCCCATTTAATCTCAATTTTTAGAGCAAGTCAGGGAGAAAGGGGATAGTGTGGGACTTTGTATACACAGAAAAAATTAATACTTCTATAATTATCCTGGTATGGCTGAACCAATATAGTTATAGCAATATCATTCCTTGTGTGGACATGCTTATTCTGGAATTAGAGAGACTGTTATATAGATTCAAATTTCCAAAAAGACAGGGGCTGTGTCTACACTGGCATGATTTTCCGGAAATGCTTAAAACAGAACAGTTTTCCATTATAAGTATTTCCAGAAAAAGAGCGTCTACATTGGCAGGATGCTTTTCCGGAAAAGCCCTTTTTCCGGAAAAGCGTCCGTGGCCAATGTAGACGCGCTTTTCTGGAAAAAAGCCCCAATCGCCATTTTCGCGATCGGGGCTTTTTTGAGGAAAAGACTACTGTGCTGTCTACACTGACCCTTTTCTGGAACAGTTTTCTGGAAAACGGACTTTTGCCCGAGCGGGAGCAGCATAGTTTTTCTGGAAAAGCAGCTGATTTCTTACAGGAGATCGTCAGTGTTTTTCCGGAAATTCAAGGGGACAGTATAGACAGCTCCCAGCTTATTCCGGAAAAGCGGCTGATTTTCCAGAATAAGTGGCCCAGTGTAGACACAGCATACAGTGCACCAAAACCAAAAGATACTCTTTTACTGAAATAGCATGGTCCGCGGGGAGTTATACTAGTATAAATATATTGATTTAAACTTACACTTGTTCTAGTAGTAGCATACGTTTCATGTCTAACTACATGCTAATGTACTGCCAGCAGACCCTAGTCATCTGTGGGCAGAATCAAACATGGATCTTCTGAAGCTTAGTGTATGTTTCTATCACGTGCGCTAAAAGCAAGCTGGCTATTAGTTAAACCTATAGAGCAGACTCATTATTCTCTATCTACGAGGCTTTGGTGCCACTAGAATGGAAAGTACACCACACACAGAAGATGCATAGGTTACACTAAGACACCCACGACCCAAATACAAAAGCATACCCTAGATTGGATTTAATTTAACGTAAAAAATTTAATTAAATAGAAGCTCTTGGAATATGAGTGGAAGTGCACTGAAAGGTTGATCTGGAGTGTACTGGTGCTGTTCTCAAAGCACAAGGGATAGTTTGTTCCTTACACAATCTCCATTGCCTACATCCTCCAGCATCAAAACAATTCGATTTTGATCTGCAGTTTATGTTTTCAAACAGCTTCCCTAGATAGAGGATTTTGACTTGAGCCAGAAACATTTGTATGCTTTTATTTTTTTCTAAAATCAGTGTTCTGTTTCTGAAATGTCAGGCAGAATCATTACCAGGGTTTCAGGAGATCCTAGATTAACAGCACACTTGAGTTTTTAATAAGTTTTCTTAACAGATAACGAAATAAGGAGACAGGACTTGTGAATTTAGTTGACCCTGTGCCATCAAGTGGAAACAAATAAATGCTGCTTTTAATATAATAATAGGAGCTATCTAGGATGGAGGACAGCTTGAATGGTACAATTACTTTTTTTGACAGGGATTAGAAATTAATTGAATGCAAAATGCACTTCGGTCCCAGAACCAGTGTGCAGTTTTTATCTAGATAACTAAAAGGAACTTTTAAAAATAAACTTTTTAAAAATGTGCTTGATTGATCCCCCAACTCAAACTCTTCTTGCCATCATGTTGGAGCTTTAATGTGTTTTCCAAGATAGCCAAACTCTGCCCACTGATCTTATACTCTCCACGTTGAACAGTACACCAAGCAGAGGAATGGATATGTGCATCTTCTAACATTTCCTTTTCCTCTAGGCAGACTTATTGAGCTCAGCCTACATTCTACCAGTTTGTGTCAGAACAGAAAAGGCTGAATTCATCCTTTTTTACTTAATAGGAGATAAAATGCATGTCAGAAACAGCTTGGCATTGGTCAGTCTCTTGTTTCTCTAACTTTCTGAAATCCCTCAAAATGCATAAAGTCAATGATTATTGGAGGGCTAGCAGCATCTTGCAGGACTCATCTTGTCTTGTGAAATCCCAAGCTGAAGAAGTCACGATAGGCTACGTCCACACTGGCATGAATTTCCGAAAATGCTTTTAATGGAAAAGTTCTCCATTAAAAGAATTTTCGGAAAAGTGCACCTAGATTGGCAGGATGCTTTTCCGCAAAAGCACTTTTTGAGGAAAAGCGTCCATGGCCAATCTAGACGCGGTTTTCCGCAAAAAAGCCCCGATCGCCATTTTCGCGATAGGGGCTTTTTGCGGAAAACAGTACTGTGCTGTTTACACTGGCCCTTTTGGGCAAAAATCTTTCGGAAAAAGACTTTTGCCTGAACGGGAGCAGCATAGTTTTTCCCGAAAAGCACTGATGATTTTACATAAGATTGTCAGTGCTTTTCCGGAAATTCAAGGGGCCAGTGTAGACAGCTGGCAAGTTTTTCTGGAAAAGCTGCTGATTTTCCGGAAAAACTTGCCAGTCTAGACACAGCCATACAGTTTTACTAACATGACTTCTTGGTGACCAAGTTTTGAGAACCAATGGTAGTACTAGCAATTTTGGGGGATCCCAAGGCATTTATTTAATTCTTTTGTGAACTTGTGCAAGTGCTTTACTCTAAAACAAATTCATATAAGCACAATGTTAGATCTATTTCCTATCTCCCTTAACAGACAAAAAAAGAAACTGTTCTGCCCAAGTTAACCTGCAGTGAAGACATGGTCATTTCCCTTGTCTTCTTCCTGCAGTTGCATTTAGAACACAACAGCAGGCTGCACTTAGAAATTGTTTACACATGGAAATTGACTGGCAAGATAGAAAAGTTTCACTATTATAATTTATTACATTTATGTTTTCTAATATAATTCCAAAACAGGGTAATTATACCATAAGAAAGCTATTTTTGTTCCAGAATAGAATGCCCATAGGACAGAGTTATACCAGCATAACTATCCTGGTCATTTTGCTAGGCAGACAAGCCCTTAAGACAGTAGTTCTCTGTAATTAGGGAATGTGATTTTCAGTCTTTATTTTTGTTTATGTTCTCCTTGAGGCAACCCCCCCCCCAAATAAGACAATAGGGTTACGGGGGGAGGGGTTCAGTGAGGGATTGTGACAGAATGCTAGACAACAATTACACCAGCACTCATCACTGGAAAACAGTTGAGTTGCCCCAGAATAAACCAGTTTCTAACTGATAAATTGGGATGGGCTAAGCAAAGCCCCAAAGGCTAATAAGACCACCAGTTCATAAAGCAGAAAAGGCACAGAAAGGAAGTGCTCTGGGAAAGCAGGACAAATGGACTAACACTTTTGAGAGACAGGAGGGCACTGTCACTGGAAGGTACCAGCTGTTTATCCCTCTCTTTTGATGAATGAGCTAGGGATGTAAGCTTGTGAATACAGTGCTGCAAAAGTTTGTAAAGACGGTAGTAGGACCATTGTAAATAAAGTGCACAAGGTGTTTGACTACAAGGTCATTGAGCAGTCTGTATCTAGAAAAGAGAAAGGAATGGGTTAATGCCCTGTCACAGAGATTAAAATATCCATCCATCTCATTATTGACTCTAGAGGAAATTGTTCATAGAATTTACAGGATAGTTTGTAACTTTTATTTTTCATATTAGAAGTAAAGTTTGTTGGAGGGAAGGGTTAGGGTTGGAAGACATGACAAGAAAAAATATGTACAATTTGACCAAGTTAATATGGTCACCTGCTGCATTTTCAATGCATGTTCTGTCATACTGCTTCTTTCAGGAGCGACACTAATTTTTGAACAGTAGCTTCAGAACCTCAAGATAATCTGTAGTTATAGCTCAGAGGGGTACCCATGTTAGTCTGTAACTGAAAAAAACCTAAAAAACAATGAATGGTTCTGTAGCACCTTAGGGTATGTCTACACTACAGCACTAATTCGAACAAACTTAGTTTGAATTAGTTAATTCAAACTAAGCTAATTCGAACTAATGCATCCAGACTAAAAAAACTAGTTCGAATTAGCGTTTTGCTAATTCGAACTAGCATGTCCACATTAAGTGGACCCTGAACCGGGGTTAAGGATGGCCGGAAGCAGTGCCGGCAGGGCATCAGATGAGGACTTAGAGGGTGTGTCTAGACTACAGGGTTTTGTCGACAAAGGTGGACTTTTGTCGACAAAACTATACCTGCATCCACACTACCGCTGAGTTCTGTCGACATAACGTCGACAGAACTCAGCAGTTTTGTCGACGCTGGTAAACCTCATTTTATGAGACATAACGCCTTCTGTCGACAGAGTTTCTGTCGACAGAAGGTGTTATTGCATGTAAACTGTCCTTTGTGTCTACACTACCATGTCAACAAAGCAGCTTGCTTTGTCGACAGAACTGAATGTAGTCTAGACGCTCTTTGTCGACAGAAGTTTTGTCGACAGTATCTGTCAACAAAACTTCTGTCGACAAAAGCCTGTAGTCTAGACGTACCCAGAGTGTGCAGCTGCTGCCTCAGGCTAGCCGAGGGCTGTGCTTAAAGGGACCCGACCACCACCCCGGACAGAAAGTTCTCAGGGGTGCCCCACTTGCAAAGCATTCCTGGCTTGGAGTGTCCTGAGTGCCCACACTGGGCACATCACAGCACTCGGCCATCAGACTGGCTGCACTTGCCGCAGGCTGCCATCTGGGGAGTGGGGGTAATTGGGGGGCTGCAGGAGAGCTTCCACCCCCAGAAGTCTGCAGAGCCAGCCCAGTCCTCCCCATCAGGGGCTCGTATCCCATTCCTCCCTCACCTCCTTCCACTTGCCCTTCCCTAGCCCCCCTTCCTGATGTACAAAATAAAGAAAACGTGTGGTCAAAAATAGAATCTCTCTTTATTGAACAAAACTGGGGGAGACTGGGAAAAGGAGGTGGGAGAGGAGAAGAGAGAGGGTGGGAGAGGGGAGGGCAACTACAATGATCAGAGGTTTGGAAGAGGTCCCATATGAAGAGAGGCTAAAGAGACTGGGACTTTTCAGTTTTGAAAAGAGGAGACGGAGGGGGGATAGGATAGAAGTCTATAAAAGCATGAGTGGGATGGAGAGGGTGCATCAAGAAAAGTTCTTCATTAGTTCCCATAAAAGAAGGACTAGAGGACACCAAAGGAAAGGAATGGGTAGCAGGCTTCAAACTAGTAACAGAAAGTTGTTCTTCACAAAGCAAAGAGTCAACCTGTGGAACTCCTTGCTGCTGGAGGCTGTGAAGGCTAGAACTAGAACAGAGTTTAAAGAGAAGTGAGATAAAGTAATGGAGGTTGGGTTCATGGAGTGCTATTAGCCAGGGGGTAGGAGTGTTGTCCCTGCCCAAAGTTTGTGGAAGGCTGGAGAGGGATGGCACGAGACAAATGGCTTGGTCACTGTCTTCGGTCCATCCCCTCCAGGATCCCTAGGGTTGGACACTGTCAGCAGACAGGCTACTGGGCTAGATGTACCTTTGGTCTGACCCAGTACGGCCATTGTAAGCTCAGGGCTCAGGGTCAGGGGTCTCAGTGGACCACCTTGATTTTCATGCACACCTGCTCCTGGGTGTCCAGGCTGGCAGCTCTCCTGCCCTAGATGGCCACTTTCCTGTGCCTAGTGCGGAGGTCGTGGACAAGGTCCATGATGTCTGCACTAGACCAGGCGGGTGCCCGCCTCTTGCAGTCCCGGGCAAGCTCCCGGGAGCCGCCAGCCTGGTCCCGGGAAGAGGGGGAGGGTTGTGGGGCATCGGGTGGCTGGCTTGAGCTGTGCCAGGCGCAGGGTTGCTAGCTGGGTGCTGGCTGGCTTGCACCTGGCACGGGCACCGTAGCCAGCCCGTGCCCCTTTAAGGGGTCCGACGCCACGAGGGGGGCATATGAGTTTCCCTGGTGTTGGCCAGAGTGGCCACCAGGAAAGCTGGGGAGGGCTAGCCTCCCACTAGTTCGAATTAAGGGGCTACACAGCCCTTAATTTGAACTAGTAAGTTCGAACTAGGCTTAGTCCTCGTAGAATGAGGTTTACCTAGTTCGAACTAAGCACTCCACTAGTTCGAATTAAGTTCGAACTAGGAGAGCACTAGTGTAGCGCCTATCAAAGTTAATTCGAACTAACGTCCATTAGTTCGAATTAACTTTGTAGTGTAGACATACCCTTAGAGACTAACAAAAATTTAGATAGTATCACGAGCTTTTGTGGGCACAATCCGCTTCTTCAGGATTCCATCTGAATTTTCATCGCTAAGGTGCTGCAGAATTATTGATTTTTTTTTTTTTTTTTAGTTATAGCTGTTGAAGTGACATGGCTCATGCGGTTGGTTAGGCTAGATGGCTACAAGAAAGTAACAGAAAGCAGGTATATTAGCCCCAGGATAGACAAGTCCCTGTTTCCCTGGTAACAAAACAATGCCTACTCTGGGTTAATTGAGACACTTGGCAGCAATAAAGAACCTGCTAGAACCAATTGAGACAGCTTGATTGGGACACCAGGAGCCAATCAAGGATTGGCTAGACCTGGTTAAAGCTGACCTTTCAGGAAGTTCAGCAAGCTAAGAGTTCTAAGATGAGGATGTGTTGCTGGAGGGTAGAAATAATAGAAACACTGTCAGGTAACAGTAAAGTACAGAGGCAAGGGGCAAAGAAGTCCTGCCTGGGGAAGAGCTCTTTCAGGGCCCAGAAGTCAAAGGGAAGTAAATCCTGGCAAAATGGGAGGGGATTTAAGAAATCTAGTTTGTTGCCTTTGTGCACCCAGAGAGGCCAAGAGTAACCAAGATTTTTTTTTCTCTGCCTTTTCCAGCCCTTTTCAACCTACCACTTGCCCCCAAAATAAGGGCATTAGACTGAGAGCTGTAGGGAGCCACTGAAGTGAGCAATTAGAGAGGGAGTTGCCATTTTCCCCAAATGGGGAGAGAAAATACTCGGCCTGCCACTGCCCAGAAGCGAAGTAACCACTGTGTGGAATTTGAAACTTAATTACAGTAGGCAAAGGCCATTTAATTAGATGATAATCAAAATCATGCTTTTGAGCTGTGGGTATGGTGAATGGTACAGAGGAGGGAAGTAGTTCATTCTGAGTGGCAGCTTATATATCACATGGGCAAGTATTTTTAAAACATTTTAAAAGTATAAACTTAATTTTGAAAAGTTGCATTTGATGGTGGAAATTAATCTAAATCCCCAAATCAAGCTCCTTCTTTCCCTATACTATAAGTGCAATCAACCCTTCCCTAAGAAAAAGCAGGGAGGGGAAGACTGATGAGAAACACTTTTGAATCAGAACCGATCAAATATTCTCATTTTCAGAATTTTGTCCCTGTTTTGTACTTCTGTTTTTCAACTAATTTAATGGTTATAAACATTGAACATTAATTTTATGTATTTGTATGTATTTTATTTATGTATAAAATAAAATGTTCATCTTTTCGAACCAGCTTGATTTAAAACAGAAACTATTGCTAAAGGATGTTAAATCAACAGACTGATTATCGAGGCAGCTTCTTAACACAGTGTTAGGATAAGATTGTATTTACTCAATTTTCAACCCTGAAGTTTTCACTGATAAAAGCTTTTTCTGTTCGTCCATGGATTTGTAAATGTTACTGTAGTGTATGGTAACTGAAAAGTAATTCTGCAAGTTCTGAAGGTTGGACCCCTATGGTCAGGCACCTTTGGGACCTGACTGGTCCTGAATGAGGGAAGGTCCCTCCCCTCGTGACCATGCTGCCACCGGGCTAGGGCTCCAGCCTTCCCTTGCTGTTGCCTCAGTCCCCTGGGGCTCTCCCCAGCCCTTCTGCACAGCCAGCCAGGGCTGAGCAGCCAGGGTAGAGCTCCACAGCTTCCTGGCACTGTGGGTGGGGCAGCGGGATGGGGCTGGAGCTCCACATCCTGGGCCAGAGCTCCTTGGCCACCGCTGGAGCTGGAGTTCTCTGGCCACTGGAGCCAGAACAACAGCTGGAGCTCCATGTCCGGGGATGAGGCCAGAGCTCCCTGGCTGCTGCTGGGGTTGGAGGTCAGGGAGCACCACTGGGGCTAGAACTCCTCGTCATGCCCCCCGTCCACTCCATACACACACTGTGCTCCTGGCTGAGATGCTGGCGTCCCTTCCGGCACTCCTGCTCACTGGATTTTGTGGTCCAGGAACATCTGTGGTCCATACCGGACCACGGATGTTGCCAGACCAGCGTGCCCTGGTTAAGAGAGCTACAATCTGTAGGGAGAACAGTAAGCCCATAAGTGTAGCAGACAGAACTTTCTTGGGTCCACTCCAAAGCTGAAGAATAAATCCCACCTCCAAGAGCCAAGGATTTTCACAAACCTTCTCACCTTCCTCTCAAACAACAAACTGCTGTTCTTCAACTTTGAATTCCCTAGTATTAATAGACAGCAACAGAAATTTTCATATATATATATATATATATATATATATTATATAAAAGGAAAAACCCTGCCAAAGTTCTCTGTGATGTCCACTTCTCCTCCCAAGGAGAGGATAAGAAAAACAACAAAATGTGACAGGTATTAGTCACGTACTGGATTTATGGTAGGTACTTACAGTATGGTAATGAGCCCAATATAATATTTGAAATAAAATAGTCTTGGGAGTGAGGATTTCTGGCTCTTGTTCCTATTTTGCCACTCAGTCATCATGTAATCTTTGGGAAATAACCATGTGTCCATGTCTCAATTTAGTCACCTAATAAGCAGGTATAACACTTACTTTCCTCAGAGGGATATTGTGAGGCTAATCGATTATTATTTATAAATAGAAACGAAAACATGTGGTTAAGCATTTTATTGATTAAACACCCCAAACTGCCGAGACTCCACAACATAACCTGACAATCACCTGTATACTTGGTTAACAGGATAGTAATACATTTTAAAAAAATACTCAAGCTTTTATGTACCAGTATACCAATATATCCTACCAAAAGATGTATACAAAAAAAAAAAATCAAGTACGCCACAGTCATTCACTATGTTTTAAATAAAAGTAATGTACATAGCAGAGGTGCTGGCTTCCTCCAGGCCCCCAGGATACTCAATCCTTCAATACACCCTTTCCCCATCCTATGTTTCCCCAAGCCTCCAGGCCCCTCTCCCCCAACCTTGTCTTTTCATGGCTCCTTCCCTGATCAAGCCCAGTGGCCACTTCCCTCCTCCTTCTCCTCCCTCACATAGCCTCTGCTCACATGAAACAGCTGGTTGCCATAAGTGCTGGGGGAGGGTGTTGATCAGTGGGCAGGAGATACTGGGGAAGGGACAGGAGATGGCTGCCAGAGGATGCTGAGAATATTGTGGAACACCCTCAGATTTGGCGAATATAGTAAATACAAAAAGAATATATAGAGAATTAAAATTCTACCAAAAGATCGTATAAAAATATCAAGTAAGCCACACTCAGTTAACCTAAAGATAATATAGGTCCTATCAGAAGTAGTGCAGATATCTAAAATGTGTTGTTTATACTCGCTCATTTTTCCTGAGGCTACTCAGTTTTTCTAGCACAAATGATATGGAAAAGACCTTCTGAAAAAAAGCTGATAAAGGTTGCACAGTTCACCATATACAAGTATCATATCTTGAATTGACTACAAACTATTCTGCTGTGTTTTCACATAACTCCCTCTTTTACCAGAAACAATCAGAAGTGAGAAGGGGAAAAAACACCTAGTAGTTTCCCATAAAATGAGTAGTTTCCCATAAAATCACACCTCTTTAACAAAATGTAAAATATTTGTTCTTTTAGAATTAAGTGAGAGTATTATAAGGATCTTGAAATTTGCTGCAGCAGTCCTACACTTTCCATAATAAGATGCCAAAAACAAGCATCCAGGTGTTCGATGTCCCATGGAAAAGTGAATGTAAAACCGTTTGCAGCTGTACTTCCCCTGAATAAAACACAGAGAAAGCAAAGGAGTGCAAATATAAGCTCATTAAATAAGACAGCAAGTCTAAATGGCATAGAAGACTATTAAACAAACTAAATTGGTCCATAATAATAAGAAACATATTTCACATCTGTTGCACAGTGCAAGGCTTTTAACAAGAAATAGGCATACCATGCTGGAAAATAGTTGCTACTCTCCATCAGTATATCATTGTCAATGGCTGTGCTGTCTCAAACGAAGCACTTATCTCATACACTTTATTGCTTGATAGCTTGCTGATTGCTTTTACAAAGCAATAAATTGATGGCCTGATTCAGCAGTGACATAGGTTATGTTCATTTTCTGTGATTGATGCTTTGAATTAGAACTCTTATACCTTTTCTATTTAGGAATATAAAATTCAAAACAGGCAACTCTGATGTCACAAATAAAATGGCACAACTGATGTCAGATGAGTTAGATTTATACATTTAAATATCTTTCTTGCTTCTCTTTAATAAAGTTTTCATAATTTATTGTTGAGTGTTTTTTTCTCCGTTAAAAAGAGCTAGCCAACCAAATAAGGAGAGTTAAAAAAGTAGGCACTGAAAATAGCATTTTAGCTCCTCATATTGGTATAGTAGTAGAAATGCATGTAAAGATGAAAAAGAGCATATTAATTATTAAACTAATAATTAAATAATTTGAATAATTTAGCTATTTTTTTCCAAGGTTTAAAGTAAAAAGGATTTTTTTGGTATTTAAAGACCACGTCCATCATCCATAGTAATGGTTTTATTGCATATTGAAGTGATACTTGAAGAAGCAAGATAAAACATGACAGAATGCTAAGTGCTAACTCTGCTTCATACAATTTCTTTACTTTAAGAACATTAAATAGGAAACAGTATGTTAAAACAACTTTAAGGATCTGACTAAAATCCACACAGAATCCAGGAATTTCAGATTTAAGGATTCCTTTCTATTTTTAAGGCTCTATTGTCTACATGGAGAAATGGAGTCATCTACTGTATGTTTAACATCTTTTCTGTTCTGCTGGGGAAGGAAAAGCACACATTGGAAAGCAGGTGGTCCCATCCATAGACATTTCAGCTCGTCAACCTCCCATTTAACCTCACAGAAACATTTTTACCTGTATCCTCTAGGAATTGATGTGAAAATTATCTAATATGAGTGAGCAATTCCTCCTGAACATAGAACCATTCCCTCTAATGATATTCCCTTCTTCATCCACCCATTCCTGTCTTTGGATCTGCAAAGTCTTTGCACTTTTATACATCCACCTGAAAACAATTTCTGCTCTCCTCTCTCTTTCTCACTTCAGAAAAATCTACTGAGGCTACATCTCTTTCTTTACAGCCATTCACAGTAAAAAGGAAGATGTACTACAATATGTCTTGCCATAAATGTTCAAATATAAAGAATTTAACTTTACTCCCAGTATCCTCATTTTATCATACATTTGTGAATAGCATCACTGATTCATATTTGATTTCTGAAATTCCAAATATGTTCCTGTTGCATCCTATTGGTAAGTCTACTAAAAGCACATTTTAATGGTAAATTAATAGGAAATTTAAGCTCAGAATCCAGCTGCCTTTCACCCAAAGGCTCACCGTCCAATGCAGGCCGCAGCACACAGTCCTTAAGTCCAAAGATGAAGAACGACAGGAAACAAAGTTGGAAATCTGCACTGGGAGTGCATGAAATTCAGAGAAAATGAAACATGATACAGTATTTAATGTGTGTGTGTCTGTGTGTGTGGTGAGCTGGGGCTTGAGGAATGATTGTGTCAGGAAAATGGAAAGAAGAGGTGGGAGGAAGAGGCATATTTTTTTCTGGAATAAAGATATAAACCCCATTGCAGCTGAAGAATGTATAGGGACTGCAGTGGTGTCTTTAATCCACCTTTGGGTTTTCCTGTGCTGGTGCTTGCAGTGCACCTGTTTGATACCTACAGCAAAGTTTTGCACTATTCATTGTTTTCAATCTTTCTATAAAGCTCTCATTGACTGCAAAGATGGCTTCACTATAGGCCTAGAACAGTAAATGGTCACACACCATGTTCCTTGTTATTTGCAAGCATATAAATACCATGGCAGAATAGGGGATCCAGAATGAAAAGCTGAAGAAAAAGACTGGGACCAACAGAGTGATTCAAGTCCTGAACTCGGTTTCATGAGGAGGGGAATGGGAGCCTGTAGACCTGATCATATCAATGGAAGTTTTGTGCTAACTTCAAAAAATCACCTCTGTAAAACAATATAAAGGGAAATTGAACAATAAATACTACATTAAAGCAACACCAAGTTGAGTCATGGGAAAACTGTCTTATATACTGCACATAAAAAAGGCCTTTACAGTGTCATAAAAGGCAAAACCTCCAAAATGGAACTAGTGCATCGGGGATGGCTTACCAAGCTTTCAAGAAACAAAACTCAGTGTATGTGGGGAAATTATTACAGATCCCAGGACGTTATTTATCTTTATCGAACCCTGGAGAAATACCACCCCTTGAAGCGAATTGCTTATGCTGAGGCTGGGTTCAAGAGGCCCATAGGACAAAGAAAAAGGTTTTGGAATAAAGGACAAAAGAGTCCTCATTTTGATCCAAAAATTGGGATGACATTGCACCAAGAGGCCATACTTCTACTGATAGTGTTTGAAGGATGGAAGTGGCCAGAGTCTCCATGGAATATCGGTGGCATCTGTTAAATTAAAATGTTCTTTTTCAATATGTGTTCTTGTAATGCATTTAGCCTAAATAAACCTGTTCTACTCTGTGAAAGCTGGGTGAACACTGATTACCCTGTCACTGACCCTGACAGAGAGCAAACTGCTGTTATTAGACTAAGGTCATCCCTGCTGGGACAATCACAGTGAAGTGCAGGGAAACTGGAAGCCTGAATTCCTGTCTGCAGGGAGAGGGACGCAGGTGCCTAACCACAGAAACGTGATGGCTGGGTCTTGAGGTGCCTTTCAGGAGGCCACAACACGATGGTGATTGAGTTAATCCCAGAACTCTGACAGGGACATTAGATTTCTTTTTACTACCTTACATCTTTTACAACCCAATTTCAACTCACATGTCACTTCCAGTTACTGTGTTTGAAATCAGGTAAGCTGTGGGGTGAAGCTCAGGACAAAATGTCACTCTTTTAGTTCAGGGGTCAAGAAGGAATTCCATTTCAGCTCAACAACTATGTATAACATTGCACAACTGCGTAGATCCATAACCTGACGAGAGCGGTTATGAACCTGACTGAAAGATATGAAGGATATCAGTTGGCTGATTTGGTATGGCAACCTTATTTTGCTAGAGAACACTTGTGCATCCCTTTATTTTGTTCTCTCCTTTCCCATGAGACTATAAGGAACAGAAGGAGGGGGAAAGATTTCATTATACCACAGTGAATTCTGGGACTCAGTGTGCCTTTCACATGTTTAAAAATTCAGATCAATGGGGTTGGTGAAATTGGTACTTGTTCCAACAGCTTTGAGATGGGAATTCAGTTTCCAACAGTGGACAGAAAAGAAAATGTGAATAGATATGGAAAACTAGCCTGCCAGGATACCTAGAAAAGCGATCTCACAAGAGATTAAGATACTTGGGCTTCAGTAGCCTAAAGAACAAGGACACAAGGCTGAGCAGATCCTAAGGGTGTGTCTACATCGTAACCGTATCTCAAATAAGTAATGCAAATTGCTCAACACAAATTCTGTAACTTATTTCAAGGTAATAGATCTTCACTATTCTGAAATGTCCCTTAACCTTCATTGAATGAAGATTACCAGGACATCAGTATAAGCCACTTGGCATTTTGAAATCTATTTTGAAATAACAGGTTGCTTTAATAGACAAACAATAGCTATTTTGGGATACTTCTAGTGTCCCGAAATAGCTCTGCAGAGTAGACATAGCCTGAATGTGAAGAAATTGCAAAATAAAAGTAAAATACATTACAGCATCTTCAAAAAAAATCTTGCTCTAGAAGAAGAAGAAAATAGAGTATCAGTGAGCAGAGTTGTAAACACTTGACATATAAGGAAGCTCAATCTGAATCCAATCAAAGATTCAGAGGAAGTTTCTGAATTTTTTCTGAGCTGATTTCGTTATCCTTAATAGGCAGTAGGCTCTGACTAAAACCCAACCATATGTTGCAAAGGGAGCAAAAGGAGATAGCAAAGCCCTTTTGTACCACATGTTGCAAAATCAAAACAGACTCACCTCCAACAAAAATTGATGCTTGATGGGTTGAGAGGTAGCTCTTTATTTCTGTGCCTCTAAATTCTAATTTTTGCAGATCCTTCCCTTACTGATGATGTAATTGAAGTACTTTGTCATGAAAAGGCAGATGTTTTCATCTTTCAAAGGAAGAACCCTCCTTCATTGGTACAGAAGGGTTACCCGATCATGTTTCTTTCATTATATGAACATATACTCAATAGGGTAAGTTCATGATAGATTAAAGTCTTATTTATTTAGCAATGAAATTACCATGCAATACAATAACACATTTGTAAGATTCAAAATCCTACATAAGACACTGCTCTGGTTAATGAATATGTCCCTTGTTTCAGATCTATATCCTGTTTTTCGGCAAGTGTAATAGCTCTGACTCTATAGATCTAAATGTTCTTAGCTGATTAGATTAGTTAAATGCCAGCTCTCACTTAGGAACTAAAGGCTGCAGTAGTTGCTATTAAGCTATTGATTGGAAAGTTGAACTAAAATATCAAGGTTCACAAACACTGAAGTGTGGTTCGTTTCTGTCTCTTATCTTGAGAACATTAAAGGGATTGGATTTTTCCACAGGTGAAATTCTGCCTCTGGATAATAGGGAGAAAGCTCCCCAATTAACAAGTTTCTAAACACACAAAGAAAACCATTTTGAAAGTAACCTTGATGAAGGGTCTCACCTAATTAAATTCAACCATTTTTGTAATCTTGTTAAGCACTAGAAATTACTCAAAATGAAATGAATCTGTCCTTTCAGATTTGCATATGCTGATGCATGTGCCAATGGACAAACGTTGACTCAAGAATGGGGGCCAACAACTGTGTACTTACATTTTAGGAAAAGGAATGACAAGGAGAAAGGCCCACATTTTTTAACAATACAATCTTATGACAAGCCAGTGATAGGGTTCATTTCTCTAAGATTCAACAAAAAAGATGTTTTTAATAGTGCTTGGAAGCATGTCAGATTTAAAAATCTGGAGGTTGAAGTTTTTTATAATTGTCTTTTCCCCCCAGTTTTGCTTTGTCAGAAACAAAGCAGAGGTGGTGTTAGTTGTTACTCTTTTTGGGTTTTTTCCACTATTCACCACATTGGTATTCATGCACCTTCCAGATTTAAATATTAATTTCCTTGTTTAATTTCCTATCAAATGTAAGTCTTCAGTCCTCTACCTTTCTGAGAAAAAAATGCATATGTAATGATTTTTGTGGCATTTTTGGGTTTTGTTTAGTAAAGAACTCAGTCTTGTTCTTATGGAAAACAGAGTTGAAATGTGCCTTGCATTTGAACTCAAATTTAGTGAAGCACTTGGTATAAAGAAAATGTGAACTTCTCTTTGCCGATTTAGATTTTTCCTAAATAAAAAAGTGTAATTAATTGAAGACAAAGAAACTTGGGGAGACATTCACAATAAGATTCACACACCCTCCAAAATGATAAGGGGTTCATGTGTTATGCTGATAATCATAGTACAAAAAGATGTATCTTGATTCAACAGACCATACAAGATTGTAGTAATGTTATTTAATTAATTCAGGGACCTGAAATGTTTTAAAGGTGACATTTATTTATAAAATGACCAACAGCTGTGCCAAGTTTCTTTACACTGTCTAATATTCCTTTATTCTGATCTGGTGAGACCTCTAGGTGTGAAAAGTGTATGCAGTACTGCTACAAATGCCATCAGGGGTTAGTCTGGAAGAAGAGCTCTGTGTAACCTCAAAAGCACATCTCTCTCATCAACAGAAGCTGATTATAAAAGATAATGACCCAATTAAGGATTTCATCCACCTTCTCTCTCTAATATCTTGGGACCAACATGCTTACAAAACTACATATACCAAAGATTAGTCAGTCAACTGCCAATAGTGCCAGACAGATAGCGGTTTTGTAATAGCTACACTTGTCCCATTCATTTCATATAGGTCAGGGAAGAGCCATCTGATGATAATACCTTCTGGTCATTGCTGACTGCACTGAAATGTCAATGTCAAAATGAAAGGCTCTGTATT
Source organism: Pelodiscus sinensis (assembly GCF_052426305.1). NCBI lineage: Eukaryota > Metazoa > Chordata > Testudines > Trionychidae > Pelodiscus > Pelodiscus sinensis. Next base: position 96,216,705 of record NC_143053.1, read on the forward strand.
ACACATTTAAAGAGAATGTTTGTTTTGTTTTAATTTATCTGAATACTGTCAAAATTATCATTAAATGAAAGTTACATCATTAAGAACACTTTGGCATTAAAATCCAGTGGAACCTTGCCAATTTTTATCATTTTTACCAGAAATGGTACTACGACCTACTTCTTAACAAAGATTTATTACCAGAGAATTATAGTATGGACTCCTATTACTAAGAACTCTTCATTTTTACTAAGTGCTACCACATGTTAAGAAACACATAAAACTGAATTGCAGTTGTTAAAATAAAGCATACTTTTGATGCATTAGCCTTCCTCATTTTTTCTTAACATATACTTACATTTATGAATGCCAGTAATTCAAAGGCTTTACCAAACACACACCATGAATTAAATCACTATTTACATTATGCTGAAGTCTCCCTCTCTCTCTCTCATATGTATACATATATACGTACATATAGAGTACAGAGATGATAGTAGTCAAACTCAAGAGACTGCCAGAATAATACTCAGTACTTACCGACAGCTCTCAATCACTAGCAGACTAAGGACTAATCAAAAGTTCAATATGTTAAGTTTCATGTTGCTTAAGATTATGGTGTTATGAACTAGTTTCTTGACAGAAACCAGTGGTGGGTAAAATAAATGCACTATAGAAAAACAGCCTGGCAGCTGTTTCTGTCTATCACTCTGTTCTTTTAAAATTTATGTTTATTACTATTGCTCACCATTCTGTTCATATTGTCACCCCTTTGGCAAGTGGATAGATGTCGATAATGATCTGATCAGTGACACAGATTCTGGTTTGTTGTTGCTGTAACTTGTTTTACTTATAAACCTAATTGTCCTGGAACAGTACTGGTTATAAACAATTTGAAGGGAAAATCCCTCCTTTCAGGAATAATGGCCTCAAAAACCAGTGCCCAGTTCCCATGGAAAGACTAGAACTCACAAATTTATTTCAGCTTTAGAGATAAAGGCAGATGCATGATTCTTTTGCCACCTGCCATCTCTCTTCCAAAACAATTACATTTCTACAACTACAAAATTTTCTACCAAAACTAAAAATTTGCTCACAAAAAGAAAAAAGCAATTGGTAAGACTGTGTGATATACTACAATATAGTCACCCTTTCCATAACAGTAATTATATTTTTCTTATATCTTTATCTATAATATGTGGTTTATATTTATGATCCAATTTACATTTATACAGCACTTAGAACAATGAGGCTAAAACTCTGTATTAACACATGTGAAAACAAATTCCCCACATTTTAAGAGCTAACATTAATGCTTTAAAATTTTAAACAAGCCATACAAGTGTCAATCTCAGTCAGAAATCAATTTGTAAAATCATTTGACTTGAGGAATTCTTTAAATGAACCTTATAAATTTTTCATTTTAAAAAAAGAGATTAAGCATTGTGTGGGCAGAGTCAGGCAGGTCTTTCTTTCTCACTAGCGTAGGACAGAAATTGGTTCCTACTGTCACTTGATAGTTTTAAGTAGATTGGGCCTTTTTGTCCTATAGTGAAGGAAGGTCATAGAAAAGCTGACACATTCTACTTAGGTCTTATAGTGACTTATACATTTTTAAGGCTGTAAGAAGACCATGACTCTGGTTCAAAAGTTGTGGTCTCAGATTTTTAAAATTATAGTTTAGGTACTTTGAAGATACCACCCGCTATCCCCCCAAAACCACCAGTCCTATGCATGAACCGACACAAGCTCTAGCTTACAATTTATGCAGCCTGTTTTCAAAGTAAGGCAGAAGCACAGATCAGACACTGTTTCCCCAACTTAGCTTTTAGCGCAATAGAGGAACATCTGAGCCAAGTTTAAGCAGTGTTGCAATCCTGTGTACATGGTCACAACTTCATTCACTCACTCATTGCATTGCCACTCTTTCAAATTTGGTCTCCCAAGCTGGTTACCCCTCCATGCTGACACAGAGTTGCATTGCTACCTGGCACATGACAATACAGAACCACACATATTTGCAGCAGATATGCAAAGTTGTGATGTATTTGTAATTTCCACAAGAAAACAGTGTCCCATCATTTTTTTAAAAAAAATGCCTTTCAATATAGCTTGCTATAGCTGGTAAATGCATTTGTAGACAATCTCCTAATTGACGATAAAAGCATTTCTCTTGTAAATAAAATGTGCCCTGTCTGTAAATTCATGTAACCTAGGTATCTTTTGTACTGTAATGTATTGCACCTTTAATTTACAGAACTCACTGAGGATGAAGCGTTCCACATTGGTCAGTTCACATTGAAACTGTATGTTACAAATGGAATGGATTGGAACCACTGTTACATGAGGCTTCTTGTTTTCTGGATATCTGTCTTCTCTTATCCAATTAAATAATGAAAAATCCTGTGGCACCTTATAGACGAACAGATTTATTGGAGGAATTTCCACTACATGCATGTGACGAAGTGGGTCTTTGCCCACGAAAGCTTATGCTCCAATAAATCTGTTCGTCTATAAGATGCCACAGGACTTCTTGTTGTTTCTGCAGATTCAGAGTAACACATCTACCCCTCTGATTCTTATCCAGTTATAATTATTCAGTATATTTGAGGGTGCACACTTTTAGACCAAGGCCCTATATTGTTCTGCACACAAAACCTAAACTTTCTGGTAGAAAAAGATTTTTTAAATAAATTTAGCATCTACAAATTAAAATTTCTTGCCATCTCTGGATTAGCCCACATTTGTCAGTTTATCCTTCATATTTTCCTCAATTCTATTGAAAGTATGTAGAGTTAATCATATAATCTGCTGTTCCCCAGCTTAAAAACAAAACAAGATGGGGAAACTGAGTTAGATTGGTTCGGTGCCCAAGACCATAAAAAGTGTGCTAGTCCAGACTGGAAATCAGCAATTCCTGGCTCCCGTTCCTGTATTCAGTTCACATAGCTTTCTCATTGGCCTAAATTCCTAAATTAACCTAATGAAAGCTATCCACATATGAAATATTGTGTGTCGATCCTCATTTGTTTACCATTCCTCATTAAAGTATTCAGGGACCAAAACAACAAATCCCAGGGCTGACTGAAAATCATTTCAGTAGATAATTGAGCTATCATTTCAAAAACCTTACCCAAATCCCTTTTCATTAAAATCTGATTGGTATCTTGTTTGAAAGCATTTTGGAAACCATCAAGTAGCAAAGCAAAGAAAGAAAGACAAGCATGAACAATAATAATTAATAAAAGAGGAAAAATAAAGATCTGAACAGACAGAAAGCTGAAGTAGCAATTGTTATTGAAATAATGAATGATAATTCCTATACAAATAGCTTAACTTTCAAAGTTTACTATATCATGTGTAGAAATATATATAACAATTTATAGTACAGCTGCATCTTTAGACACTAGATTGAATCATACAGTACCATGCTAGATGAAATATAAACATATGATGTAAACTCTTCAAGGCAAGGACAACAACTTAAGTAATATTTCTAGCTACCTATTAGAGATCATGAAAATGGTATCTGCTTATTAAGTATGTCATCTTGTTAGTACACAATGAGAAGGTATACGTTTTTAAGATTTTTGTGACATGTTTTTAATATTACATTGTTTTCAAAAAGAATCCTTCTTACAAAAAGTAGCTTTTAATAACTGGGCACTGTTTTGCTGAAAGCTCTACTGGATTCTAGCATTCACAGGGACACATTACTAGAGTTCCGGTGTGCAACCCAAAACAATGCAGGAAAGTTAAGAATTTACAGTTCTACACAGTTGAACTGTATCCTGAAAACAACTTAGAGCCATGCAAGAACTATTCTTTCTCAGAGACCTCACAACACCATTTAGAAAATATGCAAATACGACTGTGAAAATAAATGATTTTCATCAAATCATTTAATTTTTAAAAAATAAATAATACACACATTTTTGGGTGAAATGAAACTGTTATTTTTATTTAAAAAATACAACTGAATTAAAAACAAGAAAATCATTTTGAACTGAAAAGTCAAACATTTTGTTTAAAAATGCTGAAATGAAACCTTTTGAGTGTTTTGTTTATTTTTTAACTGTAGCAATTTGGGAATCCAAAGTTAATCACCCTAGATATATATTTCAGAAAAAATGTGTACATGCAACTGGTGGATAAACAGATAAATGTGAGGTGTATTTGCCTGACAGAAAGGCAACATGGTCTGGTAGATAGAGTAGTGGCTGTCAGTCAGGGAGGCTGTGTTCTGTTCCAGACTCAGCCACCTGATTGACTGACTGGCCTTTTAGGCAACTCACTTCAACCTCTGTGTGCCTCTTTTCCCTCCTCTTTGCTTCTCTTGTCAGTTTTGATTCTAATCTCTTAGGACAATGTCTAAAAAAGTTGGACCTTGGTTCTCATCTGCAGTATCAATAAAAAATAAGTCTTTATAGGAGTTAATCCTGTGAAATTGTAATATTTTATGTATATATACAGACACACATACACAGAGAATTATATATATTAAATGTGTGTATTCACTATACTGATGACCGTCTGACTCCTTGCAATGGAAACACTTGTTATAAAAGGTAAAGTGTTCTTGAATTTGCCAGTACTATGACTACAGAAACACTCTCAATTTCTCACAAGGCTATTTCCACGAAACACCTTGTGAAGTATTAGTAAAAGGTTAGTGCCACGCTGCAGGAAGCGCATGCCAAAGTGTAGGTCATATTCTAGAGAAAAGGGCTTTATCGATCCATGGTATTTATATGATTCCCATTACCATAGATCAGGATGCTTCACTATCCCATATTAATCCTCACAACACCCCATGAGGTAAGGAAGTGCTATTATCCTTGCCACAGTTACTAGACTAACTTCCCCACTTTCTTCATGGTTTCTTCAAGTGCCTCCTCACCCATGTTTTCAGCCCATCTCTCAAGGCTGAATCATGTAATTCTTCTGCTCTCAGACTGCGTCTTGGGTTGCAGTCCCTAGGGACTAACTGTGATTACCTCAACAGGCATGATTTAGGTTCCGTAGCTGAAGTCTGTTCACTCCAGGAGCAATACTGGTGGTGTCCAGAAAAAAGCAAAGTATTATGTATTTAGAACAAAAGCATTTTAGGGGGAAAAAGTCTTAAAACAATGATACAGACTATACACATATAGCTTACCACATGTCTTTCTATCTATAGTATTTACATGGCCCAAATTATTGTACTGTCAGAGCACCTCACAATCTTTTGATGTGTTTGGGTTCACCACAGGAGGTCGGAAAGTGCTATTACTCCCATTTTACAGATCAGGAAATGAGGCATTGAAGTGATATGGGACTTGCCCTAGGCCACACAAAGTCTGTGATAGAGCAGAGAATTAAACTAAAATCTACCAACTGCTAAGCTAGTGCTCTAAAAGGTTATCAGATTTATTTTCTCCTCCTTCTCAAGGAACAAGCTGCCTTTTAAAACTGTTTGTAGCCCCATTTGTTCTCAGCATTGGCAAAATAGTTGTGTCCTCTAACTAACTCCAGCTTCCAAAAATGTTTGTTGGAAGGTTGTCTAGCTATAGCTGTTATGACTCTTTTCTGCTTGTTTCCGCCCACCCCTCACCCCCCACCCCCCAGCCTTTTTTTAAGATCAGTACATTAATACAGTACAATCTAGTAAGACCACATAAGTAACTTGACCTCACCACCAAGCAACATACTATGTTAGTATTTTTAGATTGTTACACAAGAGCATCCCATCCACCAGAATCCTTTTATAGATGGGAATTAAAGCACAAAAAGTGACTCAGCCAAGGTAAGCAAAGTCAATGACAAAAGCAGAGAATTTAATGTGAGTCCTACTCCCTCTCAGGCTAGTGCTTTCTCTCTTTCTCTTTCCCTTGTACTCTGAGTACAGTTCAACAATTATTCTGAGAAGCTTAATTTAGTCTTTGCAGGCTCTTTATAGGGATAATTGATCTTAGTGTAACATGTACATTATTTACAATGATAATTTTAGTTGTTGATGTTACAAGTATGTAACCCATACTACAATAGAATTTGGGATTCCCCCCCCCCCCAAAATGTAGTCTGATACTTACCCCCATACATTTGTATTTTTTGTCTTATGGACAGCTCACATTTTTCGTATCCACAGTTTGTTGGCTGACTTGTCCTGTGTCAACTGAGTGTCCTCTATCACCAGTAATTGTCTGACACTTCATCTTTCAAAGAGAATTGGAAAACAAGGCCCCTTGGATACTGATCTGATAGGAAATTCAAGGACTTGCCTTTATAAATATATAAATACTGAGTTAAAGGTTTCCTTGACAGCAGTAATTCCACTGGCAGTATTATTAAATATACTTTCAGAGTAAACATCCATTGGCAGTCAGCACAAGTGCTGAACAACTAGTTTTGCTAAGCTTGCTACAAAGGGAGTTTCACTTTCTCTGTGAATTAAAAAGCCATCTTATCACCTAAAGCTGTTTTATCCAAGACATAATTCTTCCAGTTTTGTGGAAACATATTGACTTTGCAGGACAGCATTTATATATTATAGTTGATAAAAGCCCCACACAATCCAGATGTCCAGTTTAGATTATGACCAAAAAAATCCTTTAAATTGATATCTCTGTTACTGTTAGAAAACCCAAAGGTTTTCTAAGACCTAGTTCAGTCCCAGCAAGCTAGGCCCCAATGAACTGAAGAGAAAAATAAAAAGGTTATGTTTTCAACATGGTCCTTTTCTATCCTTGTACTGAGGGTTAAAAAGCTCTTGAATCCAATGATAATCACATCATTTATGTAATCTGAGGTTAGAGGAGGATTTAAGTTAACCAATGTTGGGCTTCTTTTTACTTCTCAAAATTCTTTCTAAGTTGTTCCAATGAGAAGGAAAAAATACTTTTTTATATGGGACTTCTGTCCAGTCAAGTCTCAGAATGCTACCTGATCAAAGAATAATGCTTTGCATTTACACAGAATCTTTCATTTGAGGGTCTTAAAACATTTCATTATTATTAATTATTATTATGTAATGTGTTAAGCTTCAAGAAACCCTTTGAAGCAGATATTCATATACTCACTTTATATTTTGGAAAACTAAGACACAAACAGATTAAGATAATTTCTAAAGATTACATATTAAATCAATATCAGACTAGACTCCATGGATACTTATTGCAAATCATGTACTCTAATCACCACACAAGACAACAGGAACTATTAAAATGAGACAAATTGCCCAAGAATACACATTTTTAAAGACTTGACATCTCAGGAACTACATTGTGGTAAATTTTGGCAAATGTTGACTTGTTACAGGTAAACACTGTAGTAACAAATCAATACATGCAATTAAAGGAACAGCTTTGTAGTCTAAATGGTGGACAGCATTCGAGAGCAAGTTACAGATTTTTATTACAACGCACAGGCATAGCCTCAAGTATTTCTTTCCATAATGAGGAAGCACAGACATGATTTTATTTTATAAAAAATATTTGCATTTGTGCTGCACAGCCTCTCTCATTAATGAGGGAGGGGATTGGGTTACATTATTCACTTGTCAAGTACATGTTATATTAATCATACAATGGTAGAAGGGTAATCCCAATTTGTAGGGCTGATTGATAAGTATTCTAAGGGAATGTGCTTCTCCTGTCATGAAATTCTTATGTCTATCAAAGAGGACAGCTTGAGATTTGACTAACACTTATAATTTCACAGACATTGCCATGTAAAGTTGAATTGGTGAGTTTAATATTTAAAAGATTTTTCTTCAAAATAAATCCTTAAAAATTAGTCTCTTCCAAATATAATTTGGGATACTCTGCAGCTTGTGTTACTAGATTTCATATTTGATTAAAGAAAACCATTTTCGAATCCATCTGAATCAGATACAGAATTTCCAGTGTTGCTGTACCACACACAGAGGCCAAGCAACAGACGTTAGGTTAAGTTGTCTGCAGAGTACAGAACAGGGAAAATATTTTAATTCTCACTAATTTTATGAAGTGACTATTTGCAGAGCCAGAATGCAGGGAGTGATGGTGATGGTGGTACTATTTTAAGCTCCACTCCCAGGAGATTACGAACATCAGACTGTGCAGACGTTCAAAATGTGTGGCCTCCATTATATTCCTCAGTTTTGAATTTCCTCTCAGTAGGGCTTAGATACCCACATCTTTGGGCAAGCCAAGGTACTACTCCTATAACAGAATTTATGTTTCATTTAAAAAAAAATATCTTTAGTCCTTCGTGTACTAACAAGAGCTTGCAGACGGGAAGTAATTAATTTCTGGAGTACTGTCTGTCTGTGTCTGCAGAAAACCTACAGCAGGGGGCAACAGAAGCCATTAGCTTCAGGGAGAAATCTGCCTAGACCCACACTTACCTCCAAGGCAGATCTGGTCCACATTGTACTGGTGGAGTAGTGGTCAGTTGGAGATGCCCCACTGGCTTCTGAGAGATTGTCTTCAGATTGGTAGGACTCAGCTGCATCCTTTGCCTCTCCTCCTTTCTTATGTCTTTTTGACTCTGCAGATCAGATGGAAAGGACAAGAAGAAATGGTATTGTTCACACAAACATCATCCCTCACAGAACCAAAACAAGAGACTATTTAGAATAAACTTCAAAATTATAATCCTCCCTCTTTCCTTTTGACTGAACTGAAACCATTAACAATGTTAACCTTTAAATTATCATTACTGGGCATTGGAGTTAACACTTCTAGGCTACATCTCTACTGCACATTTATTTCAAAATAGGCAGTTTCAGAAGATATCTTCTGAAATTGCTCATTTTGAAATAGAGCGTCTACACACCAAATGAGCATCGAAATAGCACTTAGCTATTTTGAAATAGAGCGTGCATGTTGATTGGATACTATTTCGCATTCAAGCCACCTAGAACCACTTCAGGCAGGGCATCAGGACAGCAGCAAAGGGACAGCAGCATCTCAAGTTTTTTCTCTTTGCCTACCTTTTCGAGGGACAGCAAAATCTTTTCTTCTGCCTGTTGTGGTGGACCTTGTGGACACCTCAGTTTGCCAGACATGGTGCCAGAGCTGCCTTTGGACAGTCTACGGCTATTGCAGCTTGTGCTGCAACTGCTCATGCAGCAGTTTCTGCAGGCTGCAGACCAGGCCCTGAAGGAACCCAACCCCCAGCTCTTCTTGGAGACCCTCCTCAAAATCTATGCAGGTATGGCTCATGTGGCTGGATCCCATCCTTCCCTGGACACCAGTGCAGATGGGTAGGACTGGATTTTCATGGAGCTGTGGGGAGGCCAGAAAAGGCTCCAGAATTTCAGGATGATGAAGGACATGTTTCTGGAGCTCTGTGGGTGGCTTGCCCCTGCCCTCAGGCAATGGGACACTCAAATGAGTCCCACCAGCTCCCTCCAGAAGCTTGTCAACATTGCCCTCTAGAAGTTCGCCACATTGGATACCTACCCATCCATTGGGAACCAGTTTGGCATGAGGAGATCGACCACTGGGACTCTGCTCAGGCAGGTATGACACTCTTGGGCTATTGTTCCAAGGGAGGGTGGATTGCAGGAATGGGGATCTCTAGGGAAAGGAGGGGTGAGGCGTGGTGGTCCAGGACACCTCCCCAAGAAATTTTTTCAGTCCCACCCTCACAAAGCCCTTCCGGGGGATGGGATGAGTGTGGGGGATTGTTCCTGGTATTAGGGGGAGAAGAAGTGGAATAATGGGCTGGGGTACCTACCAGGGGCCCTGGCACCCCTGTGAATATCTGTTTGTTTGTCTCTTTCTACAGGTGGTGAGGACCATCAACACCATCCTTCTGTGCAGGGTCATCCACCTCGGCCACGTGGATGCCATCATTGCCAGCTTTGCTCATATGGGCTTCCCCAACTGCAGGGAGGCTATTGATGGCACCCACATCCCCATCTGGGCCAACCACCAGGCATCAACTGGAAGGGATACTTTTCAATGGTCCTACAAGCCGTCACAGACCACCAGGGCCAGTTCACAGACATTTCTGTTGAGTGGTCAGGAAAGGTGCATGACACACGTGTCTTTTAAAACTCTAGCGTGTTCCATAAGTTGCATGCTGGAACTTTTTTCCCTGATCGCACTATCAGGGTCGGGGACGTAGATATGTCCATCTGCATGGTGTAAGACACAGCCTATCGTCTCTTGCCTTCAATTATGAAGCTATACACCAGCCACCTTGACCTCTCTCGAGAACACTACAGTGCTAGGCTCATAGGGGTTCACATGGTTGTGAAGGGCACCTTTGTCCATTTGAAGCCATGGTTCAGGTGCCTCCCCACCTTGATGGAGCGGAGGGAGTGCAACAATCCACATGTGGGGGCCGCATATTGTATGCTCCACATTATTTATGAAAGGAAGGGGAAGGAATTCCTGCCAGGGTAGAGGGCAGAGGCTGACTGCATTGGCAGGGCCTTTGAACTGTTGTGCACAGCTGCCATCTGGCAGGCCCATCAGGAGGCTGTGTGGGAGGCCCTGAGGGAGAGTTTCTCACAGGGGGCCCCGTGATACTCTTCCCTGGCCTCCCCACCACAGGACTGAGCATCACCCCTCTCTATGTTTCCCCCAATGAGGTCCAGGATCTCCACACCAGACCAGGAAGATGCATGCCTCTTCTTTTGGCCCCTGGAAACAACGGAATCAGTCATTTACCAAGTTCTGAGGCAATGGCAGCTGCAGGGTGTCTCAGGACTGCATTTGATTAAGTGTGTTTTATCCCACTTGACTCATGACTCTATATATTTTTATTTGTCTCTCATGTGCCACAGGACTATTCTTTGTTTTTAAGTTACACGTTTACTCGGCTACCACTCTGAGATGTTAGACGTTAGAGACAGAGAATACTATAAACACAGGTACACTAAATCTGATCAGCAAATACTTAAAAACATTTCACAGATTCCAGCATGGCATCTAAAATATGCATATTTTCTTCCATTTAGCATTGCACTTTTATAATAGGTGTGAATTTTCAAACAACACTAATTATTATAATGTTATTTGACTTCCATTTATAGTAAGGGCCACATTCTGCTGATGTGTATTGTTGCATAGTCTTAATGACCACAGTCAAGCTATTTTTATAACTACTCTTATTAACATATTGCAGCATACAAATAGATAAATAATAGAAAGAGTAGGAGGATTTTAATTCAATAGTACCTTCAATTACAAGTAAGTCAAAAGGAAATATAGGTTCATTTTTAATATATCTTTTATACAGAAACAGAAGCTATAAATATGAAGCTACTAAATAGAAAAGTAGTACATCTCTACTGTCTGTAGCTCAGTTATTCTTCAATTCTAAGATCAGAAAAAAAGGAATAAATAATTCTCCTGAAATGTGAACTCTCCTTAAAATGCTGTATAAAACATGTATTATGTGAGAAATACATTTATTACTTACACATCATCCAGTCTATATTAAAAGATAACATATAAACTTATTTTAATATAACATAGTCTCTAAGGGTACGTCTAGACTACATGGCTCCGTCGACGGAGCCAAGTAGATGAGTTTACTAGATATAGGAAAATGAAGCGACGATTTTAATAATCGCTGCATCATTTACATTAAAATGGCCACCGTGCTGTGTCAATCAGCTGTTTGTCAGCCCAACGGGGCAGTCTCGACATGCTGCAGTCAACAAGCGAAGCCTTTGTTAACTGCTACGGTATGACTCGTGAAATGAGGTATACCGGAGCGGTCGACAAAGGCTTCCCTTGTCAACCACGGCACGTCCAGACTGCCCCACTGTACCGCCAAACAGTTGATCGGCACAGCGTGGTGGCCATTTTTATGTAAATGAAGCGACGATTATTTAAATCGCCACTTCATTTTCCTATATCTGGTAAACTCATCTACATGGCTCTGTTGATGGAGCCATGTAGTCTAGACATACTCTAAATGACCCTATCACAAAGGCAGTGCACCTTTGAAATTATGAATGGTGTATTCAGACATTCTAACTTCACAAGTATTGAGAGAGCTGTAGTAAACCTGGATTACTTCCTAATCAATAGAACTCTTTACATGAAATATAATAGCGGTCTCAAAAAATAGAAAATAAATGGACCTTTCCCCTTCTTACTTTAACATAACCTTAAACCAGGACATTTGTTGGGTAATTTAACACAGGACCCACTGTATTGCTATTTCCATAAAGTTTAAGGTTATGCTTCACAAAATGGGCTATTTGTCTAAATCACACAAACTTTTATAAGACAAGGTAGAGTTGTACCAATTATTGCTAAACAATAACTACTGAAATAGATTAAATAAAAGTTCATTTGTGGTGGGCTTAATCCTCAATTGGATCTTCTTAAATGGGAATGAATTCTGATTCATGAGTGAGTTTAATGCAAAGCAGTTTTACATACTGGTAAATCACTGTCAAAATAGAAAATAGAAAAGAAACCACACTGTGCCTTAAACAAATCAAAACTATGTTGAAAGCTTCTTGATTTGAGATTTTAAATACAAATTGACAGAAAAAAATGGTAAAAAATAAAGAATGTGACATCTGAGTATTTGGCGGGTAAAAGCGGATGCTGTATATTTGATAGGAAATGAAAATCTGTAGATAAAAGCTAAAAGCAACTTAAATATTTAAACTCTCTTGAGTAATGTAAAAGGAAGATATGTTTAGTTTTGTCATGCTTTATAGAAGTGATTATATAGTCTGTTAACACAAGTTGCAATACTTCAGAAGTATCTAGAAGCTCTTTTCATGAAAGGTATGTAAGAATAAGAGTGAATGTATATCACAAGAAAAGGATTTAAGAATTCATAAATGATACAACTGAGTTAATGTATTGGCTATTTATGAGTTTATAATACTGAGAGATGGGTTAGAGAGGTCCATGGTCAGATGTGATGATTACTGTTTTGGATGAGAGCAGGAATTATAGGGGAGTAGCAGAGATGAAAATATGAGCTTCTACATCTTAAGATAGAGTCAAACTCTGTTGCTGGAAGTGGCAACGGACTTCCATTCTCTATACATCAGATAAAAGGAGGACAGGTACTATGTACTGAACTGTGGTTTATGTGAAGACTGGCATGCACAAGACTGGAACATCAGTTGGGTTTTGGGGTATCTTCTTTATTTCTTGCTGCAAAGATACTCTTGATTTTCTCATCACTTCGAGGAAGAGCATTACACAAACGCAGTACTTGCAGTGTTCAGAAGTGACAGTCAGCTGATGCCATTTTCTAATGCCAATGTAACTGTGTGACAGAATGTGAGTAGCCTAAGGCTGACTAACCATTCTGTGTACTTGGCAAGCATCCCCTCATGGACCAATTGAGTAGATAATTGCTTAAGGATGGGATGATTAACCAGTTTACAAAGTTTGCAGCTCATCAGCTGAGGATGAGTGAGAGAGAGAGAAAGGATGATCAGAAGGAAGAGCCAGAGAAGCCATGGATCTCAAAGAGGAGTGATCTATTCTTCCCTTCTCATCATGTGTTTTGGGAGAAGATAAAAGCTTTATATTTTGCTATACAAGTCCTTGTCCCTCCATACTGCAAATAAAGCTTGGTGTTGAATTTGTTACTTATATGTATGTGTGTGGGGTGCGAACTACTTTAGGCAGGAATCAAGGGTGAGGAAACCCTGCTGAGTGACAATCTGCTACACTAGTATTATGAATTATCCCATTTGTCTTGATTATTTTAGGGCCTTCCCTGTTGCCTTCTGCACCAGATGTTTCCATCATACCTGAAAGTAATACAGCTGAGAGTATTGTCTTGACCCCTATAAAGAGTCTGAATGTGCTTTCCCTACTATCCAGTGATGAGCTAAGGAAGAGAATTTCAGGAGCTGACTTCAGTGAGCTGTCCCCAAGGATAACAATTGTGGGCAGGATGTAGTAAAGGAAGAGAAACTTCATTAGATTTTCTCGTTGAAGGGTGAGAATCTGAGGTAAAGTGTTTTGCCCATGGTCGTATGTTTGTGAATCACGCATGTGGCTTTTTCTCATATTAATGCTGGGTTATTTTTTATTATTATAAAAAGTTTCTTTTCTACATTTAGGCTTTGTCTACACTAGCACTCTTGTCAGTTAGGATGTGGTAAAAAAACCTCACTCCCCTGACTGACTTGCATTTTGCCAATAAAAATGTGCATGTGGACTGATGTGGCAGAAGAGCTCTTTCCCACATAGCTACCACAGTTAGTGGGGATGATTTAATTATGCTGGTGGGAGAGCTTTTCCTGCTGGCATAGAGAGGATATACAGGAGTCCTTATAGCGGTGCAGCTGTAGTGGTACAACTATGCTACTGTGAAGGCTGTGGTGTAGGCATAGCCTCAGATTCTGTGCTTATGGGGGGAAATATTGTTTCTTAAAAGCCACCCAGACAGTAGTGTATAATTTTACCAGGTTCCTGGGTAGGGACTAAAGTTGTGTTGTTGTTTGTTTTTATTAAAAAGGAAGCAATAACACAGCAACAGTTCACCAGGGTTATTCCCTAGCAGGCCTCTGCTTCTATATTTACCTGCATGGCAGCACATACCAGCAATCACAGCTCCTGCTGGCCACGGATCACCGTTCCCAGACAATGGAAATGCGGGAAATGGCATGGACCAGGATGCTGCTTCCTGCAGCTCCTATTGGCTGGGATCTAATCATGACCCCAAGAATAACCTTAAATACATTGTACTTGATTCTCCTTCTTTATCATGCCCTTTCAACACAAAGTGGCCTTTTATTAAGGGGAAATTAAATTGTCAGCAGAAGTAACATAGGGAAGCAAAGGGAGAAAACAGCTTTCACAATGTTGTGTTGCATTCAATCAGCATGCACCTCACACGTGCCCTTGCTCTAAATGTGTGTCACATCTCATTTTGCCAGGGGCTGTTTTAACCCTCCTCTCCACAACAGGCCCTACCTGCATTCCACTCCTCCCCTCAAACCTCCCAGTATTTCCAGAGTTCCATGAATTGGCATTCAAGCTCTTGGAAGGAGCAGGAGCAGTGAGGTTGGGTTGCAAATCAGTCAATTCTTAGCACTCTGGAAATGCTGGGTGGGAGGGGGAGGTTTAGGTAAATGCAGGGCCCCAGTGTGCAAGAGGTGTGGGGGAAGGGATTAGAAAGAGGTTGCACAGGCCACATGGAGAATCTTGATAGCCCGCATGTGGCCTGGGTGCTGTGGGTTGCCCACCATTGAGTTACACAGTTAATACCCTTGTAATAAATTATTCAAGGAAAACTAATGAAGGGTTTCAGGACTAACAGAAAATGCCACTTTCAGAGTGGCCATTATGTATATGGTCAGAGGTCAAAAGTCTAAGTGTGTTCCTCTTACATTGTCATCATGGGAAAAGCCCACGTGGATAGAGACTGTCAGTTTGTCTTTTGTGAGAAGGTGATATAAATATGAATTCAAAGAAAGATCCTCCATCTCTAGAATATTTGGATTCTAATAGGGCAGAATAACAGAACAAAAAGTCTGAGATCCCTAGAGTTATTCTGGATAGCCTTGAGTGACTTTTGGGAAACTAGAAGATTATTATATCTCTGCTACCTTTTGGAATTATAGATCATCACTTACCTGTATGTATATTTTACTTGCTTTAACCTCTCAATACTTCTCATTCCCTTTTTTAGCTAATAAACCTACATTTAGTTTACTATAAAATTGGCTGCCAATGTTGCCTTTGGTGTAAGATCCAGAGTGCCCATTGATCTAGGGTAAGTGACTGGTCTCTTGTGTTGTTGGTTTGATTATTTATTTATTATTGGCTCAATGAAATCGAATTATAGAACATACCTCTTGTTTGGGATGTCTGCCCTTGTTTTTTTGACAGTCTACTATAAGATAGGTGTGGCTCACAGCTGAGAGAGCCTAATGGTATGACAGTTTTCTATCCCAGAAACCTTCCGTAAAATATCATTTTGGAAGTTTTACTGATCATTTACTATCACAACAGGCACAACCTCCAGATTTTTAGGCAGTTTATCATCAGTAATAATGCAAAATATTTGACACTTTTAAAAGAGCTACCTTTAATGTAGTATTAAGTAAATAACATAAGCTGTGGTCCTCAGTTATTTGTGGAAAAACTCTAATGTACCTTCACCTCTAAACATGGCTTTCACGTAATTACTGAAACGGCTACAAAATTAAATTACTGTACAGAAGGGCTTTTCTATTACAAAGGAATTTTTATTTTCAGATTGTCCTCTCATGAACACTTATAATATAAACAATTACATAAGAATTCATGCATAGCATCAAAGAATCTACTCTCTTTGAAGAAAGAACACTAAAGCTAGTAAATAATTCTAGCATCTTACTTCTCCAGCCCTTTAATTTCAAAGTGCTATACACACGTTAGTTAACAAATGAGCACAGCTCCCTATATTTGTTCAGCGTCTTTCAGTCATTTTCTAGCTCTAGCTTAAAGTAAAACAATATGTTTGACCTTTAATTCCACAGGAAGTTAAAGAGCTCTTTGTGACAAGTGGTAGCCAGATAGTAGAGCAGTTGTAAACAAGTTAGCAGTATACCTTTTCCAGTGACTGGATTATTTTTCTGTACATGCTGAGTACAGCTAATGATAAAACTTGAAGCAGTATCCTTGTGATCTATAGGCAGAATGTGAGTCAAAAAGGAGTTTCCTTCTGAAAAACCAGTAGGAGCTATACTAAATCCATTTGATATAGCTGGAAATCACTGAGCGTAAGAGTGTAAAAACAAAGCAGATATTTATGCCAATCCTGGAAATATCATTTATTGGTGTTTATGATATATTATGGCTATAACAACTAACACTTAAATAGCATCCTTAATGTAAAAGAAACCCAAAGCACTTAAGAAATTTTGCACAATAACTTCCATACTATGGTATACAATGACCACTCTGTAATGTACTCACTGACAGGAAGCCGCTTCTGCGGTGAAATAGGACAACTGTTTAACAACATTTTGGAAGCAGAAAAAAATACTTTAACTGATTCTACAGAAAAAACTCAGTGGCAGATGTAATTATTCTGGTTGCATTCTCCATTCTAAAATAGTATCTATGAATCTAGGGAGTGGGGAGACTTTTTTTTGTCACCTATATAGATGTTGTGCAAATATTGATGTAAGACCAAGATCACTTATTGTGCCTAGTCTAGGAAAGGTGGAAGCTAACAGTGATATCAATTACTACTGACAGTTTGCTATAGGAACAGAAAGAAAACATACAAGAAAAAACAAGTGGCAATTCTCTGCCCATATTTATGCACTTGAACATTTACTGGTCCACAGCAGCTCTGCTTTTCATTGCTGTCAGGCTGGAGTTGAAGACTTATGGCCAAAAAACCTCAGATACCTACACAAAATGAATACAACATTAATTTTTCCTGTTTCACCATGCTACAGTCTTCCATGGAAATTAATCCAATTGTATAATTTAAAGAGTATGTTTTAGTTAAGACTGTGTATAATTATCTTCCTGTGGTCTTGGACAGAGCCATCGATTGATGGAGCTCATCTTCTATGACGCTATTGGTAATAGACTAAACCAATCCTTGATCAGCCAAGCTGATTACAGATGTTACAATACCTGCAGTTGGTGGCTTTTTATGTATGTTCTTTTCAGATCATGCACTTTTCTTGCAATGCCTTCAATGTAGGGGTCAATTGTGGAAGAACTCTGTACGTGTGAAGTATAGGGGTGGTGAGGCCTGCATTCTCCCTCCCATCCCTTTCTCCTACTACTGATGAGCCAGAAGCAAGCCTTTAGGAACATATGCCATTGTAGCAAGAACAAATCATAGATAAGGGTGGGAACATAACAATATTGTTTACCTAAATTTACTGATCATGTAAACAAAGTCAAAGGACAAGCAGTACAGCTGAGCCACACTAACAAGCAATGAGTAACCCCCGGATATTTCCAAACTGCCACAAACAAGGTAGACACACAGTATTTAAAGCTGCACCAGAGCACAGCTATTTGGACCTCATTGATGGGCTCTGGATACTGGCGCCTCAGAAGCTGAGACAGTCTCCCACTTCATCTGCAGCCAAAATGAGGTTTCCGGCTAGCCAAGGAGATGTAAGAAATGCCACTTTTCCTAGCATGTTGTTGTTTTACTTAAGGGGTACAGCTGATAGCTGTCAGGAAATAAACTGCTTGTGTTTGACAGATACCTATGTAGCAATTTTTGTACTTTGAGAACCCATTATTGGACCTGAGACTCACTCTTGCCAGCAACAATGCTGACTCTCAAAGCAATTAAGAGACTGTACAATGGTTTGTCACCAGGACAATCTGTCCTGAGCTAGAGTTTCCAGATCATTGGGAGATATGCTGCATGACTTCACATTGGCCTTTAAGATGTCTTTTCAGCGCTTATAACGACCACCAATAGAGCGCTTTCCATGAGCAAGCTGGCCATAGAAGACCATCTTTGGTATCAGTGTATCGTCCATCCTCATAACATGACCAATCCAGCAAAACTGTTTGAACCAATCTTCCTGTGGTATTACACTGCTGACAGCATGAAGTTACTTTTTTTACATGGGACTATGTGATCCTACTTCTATCTAGTAAAAATGGGGAAGGCCTCAAAGTAATAAAGTACACACAGTCCTAGTGTTGCATACAATAAAAAAATGACAGAATCAAATATTCCACACATTAGGATACTAGAATTGAGAAATA
Organism: Pelodiscus sinensis; assembly: GCF_052426305.1. Lineage (NCBI taxonomy): Eukaryota > Metazoa > Chordata > Testudines > Trionychidae > Pelodiscus > Pelodiscus sinensis. The sequence continues at coordinate 96,235,337 of NC_143053.1, forward strand.
ATACACACAGACACAAAAAAGATTTTGGTTCTTAACATTCCCTTCCTTCACAGCCAAAGCTGGTGTGACCTGCTAACATGTATACTTAGCTTACTTGCCTAGCATTTAAGAGACAGTATATACCTGTGGTGTTCAACAAACTGGTAACTTGCCACATATGGCTATTTGGCAAGTTGTGTGGGGCTAGTTGGCTTGAACAATGTGACTATCTGGCCAGGGGAGTATGGCTAGTTCACTAGTAACCACTATAATAGAGCAGTAGCCTCTATAATGGCTATTGCTTCAGAACTGGTTGGATACCAAGGATATACACTGTTATGAGCTGGGTGAAACCATGTGTTAAATTCCTATCCAAACTGATGGGTGCTGACTTCTCATTTTAAGATAGGTATAAAAGACAGTTAACTGACCATACTTAAAACAAAGCCAAATGCATTGTATACACTAGCACTTTTGTCAGCAAAATATTTGTTGTTTAGAGGTGTGACAATCCAGACTGAGGTAATTTTCACCAACAAACATGCCAATGTGAATAGCACTATGTCTTTGGGAGAGAATCTCCTACCCCTTATAACCACCATCACTCATTGGGGCTGATTTAATTATGCAGCTAGGAGTGTAACAATGTGATTTTTCTATAATAGTAATGGAAGGCCTAAAGCCTTCCTCTGCAGCCATATTGAAAGGCAGTAGCCATTAGCTGTAAAGCTTGGAGTCACATACTTACATTCCATCTAAATTTCATTAAAGTAGTGTCACACCAGGCTGTTAAGGAGATCCTGTTCTAATGGCACCCACTGTCACCAGATAAAGAAACATCTCAAATGGGTGAAGAAAACTTAGTTTAATAGCATTTCATCTGGCAAGAATCTGTTTATCAATATTTGAGGTTATAGAATCCTCATTCTGTGATTATCATCCTCACTTTCCTATGTTTGTCTATACGGTCTCTGTTTTTTAATTGTTTAATAATTTTGCTGTATAATAATTTTGCTAGGTGTAAATTAACTCAGGTGGTTGGGTATGACTGGTTAGGTAATTCTGTTACAGTATGTTATGATTGGTTAGTAAAATTAAACTAAAATAATTGGTTAAGGCATAGCTAAGCAGGATTCAGGTTTCATTACAGCCCGAAAGGAAATTCTTTAGAAACCAACTCCAGGACAGAGCTCTAAGAGCAGAGCTGACAGACCTCAACCCTATACCAATGATACCATGATAAAACTGTAGTCCCCCAGGTGGACCTGATCCTGACTGACTATCAAGACGAGTTCATCTGTCTCATTGGGAGTGGTGAGCACTGTATGCCTGGCATGTGCATCTGTTTTTACTGATTGTTAATGAAATAGAGACTAAGTAGAATATTACTGTGTAAGGCTCTTTCACTGGCAAAATACCCCACAAACCTGCAAAGTGAAAGGTTACACCTGAGCCCTAGGAATGGGTGAGGGTGAGTGCCTATTGAGAGGGTTATGCCTGAGCCCTAGGAATAGGTAAGGGTCCGTACTCCTAGAGAGTGTAAGTATTTTGTGCAGGTAACAAGAAGAGCTCCTCTCTCCCACTGGCTTAGAGCAGCTGCATAGGAGAACTTAAAGCAGTGCAACTACAATTGTACAACTCTGCTGATGTAAGGTCAGTGGTGAAGACATAGCCTAAGAGACCCTGTCCAGAAATTAGCAACATGTGGTCAGAGGATTCAACTAGGTATTGTGCTTTGGTGTGGCAAAGAGAACATGGGAATGAAGAACAAAGAGAGGCAGAAAGGCAAAAAAGCCAAGCAGAAGCCTCTAAACACACTGTGACTGATAACAAAGCTAGAAAAAGAAAAGTTTTGGGTTTGGTGTTGGCTAAAGAAGGTTGGAGGTGTAAGCTTAGAAAATTCTTCAGTTCTTGGTTCCTCCTGCGTTTGGAGAAGGAGGACATTGTATATTTCTTGAAAATAAACAGGATTGCATCAAAAATAAATACCAGACTCCATCAATTTCCATTTCCAACTGGAACATACCCAGGGCCTCAATATTTGACTAGCTACTAAGGAAATTATTTATTTATTTTTATCATAGAATCATACAGCTGGAAGAGACCTCAGGAGGTCATCAAGTCCAGCCCCCTGCCTAAGCCAGGACTAATCCCAACTAAATTAACCAGCCAGGGCTTTGTCAAGCCGAGACTTAAAAACCTCAAGGGACGGAGATGCCATCACATCCCTAGGTAACCCATTCCAGTACTTCATCACTGTTTAGCATGAACATGCAAGGCCAGGCTATCATCCTAAATGGGAATTCCATGCTGAATTGGGTTCAACATCATTTCCCATAAAATAGGAGCACAATTAAGGACAACAAAAGCAGCATGAGAAACTTCACATTAGACTGTCAGTGTCTTGGTCACTAAAACCTGAACCAACAATAGGTTACTTTCTTACCCTAGTGAAACAACTAACAAATAAAGATCAAATAAGTGGTAAGAAGAACATCACATGGGGCTTTCTCTCTTGCCTATGTGGAACATACCTGGACCAGAATCTTTAAAGGGGCTTATTACCAATCTTTGAGGCTAGATTTTTAAAAATGTTCAGTTCCCATTAGGTACCAAATGGATGGTCAGACCTCCCATATAGTTTCTTCTCATCATGCCAATTTATTTTGAAGATCTGGCCATAAGAATCAAAATGAAAGCTGCTGGGGATCAAGCGCTTTGGACAATCTGACCCAATAAAAATATTAATCCTTAATGTGGCACTCTGAACGTTCAACTTTTGAAACCCCAGACTACGTAAAGTTGAGCTGCCTGTGTATACTTGATTTACCTATTTAGGAAAACTGGTCAGAAAAGAGAGGTAGAGGAGGAGGGAAAACAAAACACACAGAAAAAGCTAGACATACATTTTTGATTTTGCTGATATTTCATTTTCATCAAATTATTCCAAGTAGCTCTAACTGTTAGTTACAACATTAAAACAATAGAAAAAGGGAGGTTAATATTCTACCAGGTGTTTGATCCAAGAAACACCAAACTTGCAACACAACAAAGTTAACTCCTTCTTCCTCTTCCCTCATCTTTCATATGCCCTTTATAGTACAGTACATGACTTTTAAAACAGCTGTTAAAATACATGTCATTACTCTGTCCCCTCTTTCTACTTGCTTTCTCCTGTAGGACTCTTGCAATACCTATTTGTTTCATCATTGTGCTAGATGTGAAAGAATGGATTTAGTGTGGTAGGCAGAACTGGTGCTAGATCAAATGGCATCCCATGAGATGAATGTCTTTGGCTTCTCTTCCCCCAATTTGTTAAATTTCGGACTATGTTATTTTTTATTGCATTTGAAGCCCATTGAATGACTGATGAACGGTTTGTATGCATAATTTATTCCTGTCAGATATGATGATAAATTTGAGTGCTGGGATATTTAATTCTGAAAGCCTGGTACCCCCCAGCCCAGAATCCCAGCAGTTGCCTACATGGCCAGTTCTTAACAGAGTTGTTAAATATCAGTTAATTGAATAGTAGAGTAAGCTCATGAATTCTTATCGGTTAGTTGACTATTCTATAGTCTCTGGGGGTAGGGCCAGCAGCTAGTGTGCTCTGGCCTCTCTTCCAAGAAGACCCCTGACACGCCATGCTGCTGCTTCTGTATCAGAGATGACAGCACAGGGTGCCAGGTGGGAGTTGGTTAGTTTAAAAACCAGCTTCCCCTGTGGACAGACTGCTTTTCGTCTTGTGCTGCTGCCTCTAATAAAGAGGGAGTGGTGCAGGGTGGTAGCAACCCCCGGTTAGGGGGTGTTCTGAGCTCCTGGACCCGGCACAAACTGGAACTGAGCTGGGCTGCCAGCCCATCTGGCTTCTGATATGCTTTAAATGCAGAGCCACAGTGAGTGTAGGTTCCAGACCCAGTGAAAAAATGAAGACAGGAAGAGTACAGACACTGGAAGTGGAGACACAAGAGAGAAGGGAGAAAACTGATGTTTGTGGGAGGTGGATGTAATATAGGAAAAGAAAGATGGAAGTGAAAACAGAGGAAAATGATACTGGGGGAAATGGAAAAAAATAATGTGATAGCTTATATAGGAAAGGGCAAATGCAATCAGAACAAATTGCACTTGAAAATAATTTCATAGAATTGTAAAGTGAGTATAAAATGGTGGCAACCAATGGGGCAAGTAAGCAAAAGTGTTCACCAATACAGGAGGGGGATGGCACACATAAGAACATAAATAAAACATAGGTCCATCAATGTCTATTAGCCAGGATGGGTAGGAATGATGTCTCTAGCCTCTTTTTCTCTGGAGGTGGGTGACAAGGGAGGGATCTCATGAGGATTACCTGTTCTGTTCTCTCCCTCTGGGGCACCTGGTATTGGCCACTGTGGGCAAAACCAAATACTGGGCTAGATGGACCTTTGGTCTGACCCAGTATGACCGTTCTTATGTTCAGTATAGGAGCGGGAGGACACACCAGTTAAGTGAGGACACAACCCCCATGTGACTCTATCCCATCCCCCAGTCCGGGACTCCCAGCTTCTTTTCCTCCTCTCTCCATTCCATATTACCTGGGGGAGGCAGGGCTGTATGGCAACTAGGGGAGCCACTGGCAGTTCTGTCCTTTCCCTGCTGGGAGGAGCAGTAGGAAAAGGAACAGAACTCCCAGACTACTCCCTGATAATGATGAAAGTGGCCAAATTAGACTGCAGTTTCCCCCTGAGAGAAGGGGTTAGACTAAGCACTACATTGAGGTGCCTACTGAGGCTAGACATAGCCAGTTCCCAGATGGAGAGAAGCTAGTGATGGGCACTGCCAGATGGCATTACCCAAGGAAAAGGGCACTGTAGTCAGGGAGTGGGACACGTGTCCCAACATGGTAGAGAAACTGAAGGAGACAGGTAAAGACAAGCAAGAAACTGCCAGAGGAGGACAACAGAGCTAATTCGCTAAATGACCAGCAGGAGGTGCCATGCTGGCAAGTGTGATCCTGTTCCACTGTACGTATAATAATTTAAGTCCTGATCTTGCAATCTGATCCACTCTCCAGGATCCCTGTAGATGTTGTTTAGACTCTGTTCAGGCTTAGACGGTGCTGTGAATGTGGATCAGATTGCAGGATAAGAGTCTAAATATCTTTTTTTTTACTGCTCTTAATATTTATATACTTTTAAGATGTACTTTTAAGATGAGTTGTAAAATTGTATCTTACAGTACAATTATACTGCTACTTCAGTTATTACTGAAGTGCCATTACGGGAAACATTACCAAGAATCAGATTTGGGTCACTGCCAGAAACTCTATCTATACTCCATAATACAGTAATATTTTCAATAAGTCAAACTGCTGAAATATTGGGGAAAGTGTGTACAAAATTATTTATTCTAAAAAGCTATTAAGAGCAAACATATTCCTTATCACTATTTTAAGTATATGCTCAGTTGTGCAAATCAATTTTTGTTGCACAGATGTTTGTTGAAGAAATTGTTATTTTGTACACAAATACCAGGATGCATTTGCACTTGAATAACAGGAGCAGTCAAGCATAAGTAGTAATATTTACTGTTCATTATTCACTTAATCATTTTTCCGTTTAAGAAGCTACACTCAATCAGAAGGCAAAAAGAATACTAGATAGTTTATCAATCATACATCCTCAATAATAAAAAGACACGAGTTCAGAACAATTCATATACAATTTGAGGGGGCTGGGTTCCAAAACTAAGAATTGGTTATCCAAAGTATCCAGTGAATACTAATTTAACGTGCTTTTAAAAAATCAACACAAAAATGGAGCAGAAAATGGTAAATTCATCTGTTAAGTTACTCTCAGTAAATAATCCAGTTGGCAGTATTAAGAAGGATGGCCAAATAAAAGTAGATAAAATACATACTGACCCAAAACTCAGCAAACCTTTGTGCGATTTTAAAAACTTCACTTAATTTTCTCTTTGACTAATTTCTTGCCCTATTTCTTTTCCTAGCTTTGTTAAGAGTGAAAATAGAAGTAATAGAATAGCATGAGATACTACTGACATCCTATTTCCAAACTTACCAGAACCACAAATAATGGAAATCTATAGGAAAGCTTGTTGTGGGGAGGTTTCTAGTTGCCATTTAATAGGCTAGAGAAGTTTAGCAAAAGACATGGGTGGTGAGTGAAGGTAGGGCTAGAGGAGGCTGGCCCCATCACCACCTAGAGCCATGCCCCTTCTGCAGAGACCCCGCCCCCCACCACAGCGAGGGGAGGAGGGTGAGCATGAGGAGTGCACACACTCCAGCCTCCCTGGCCTGGAGCACCAGGGAGGGAGTCGGTCGTGTAGCTCCAGCCTTCCCAAACCCAGAGCACTGGGGAGGGTGGGCACTGGGGGGAGCAACACTCTACCTCACTACATCTACAATAAGGTGTTCTGGGTGTGGAGTGTGGGCAGGGACATTCCTGTTTGTTTAGGAAGGCTGTGCCTAGGATACTGGACGCCCATGGCAAAAGACAAATTCTAGGGAAAAGTTTTCTATTTCTGGTGGACTTCTCCAATACAGAGAGTTTAAATGAACCTTATAAATCATTGGAATTTAAGGGTACTCACATTTCTTCAAAGAAAGCTGACTCTCCAACCTTCAGGGGAGTTGTATATAAGAAATGCTGGATACTATAAATTCTGTGAGCCCAATGTATCTTGTTTGTAATGCCATTTGAATTACACCCAAGGTTAATTTGCCCTAGCATCTGTGTAACTAACATAAAATTAATGCATCAGTCCTTAAACCTGATGTGCCAGTTTAGTGACAAACTCTCTCTGCTGCCACCATGGTTTGTTTAAATCGGGAATGAGTGGTTAAGTTTACTTGCATGTGCTTGTTTTCAGCAACAGACTCCCAACAGCTTGTAACAAAGAATTTGATTGAACAGGAACAGACTACTTTTGGTTAATTATAGCAGTGACACTAACAACAACAAATTCACTCAGACGTATCCGGACCATTCTAATGAAATCAATACCCTTCCCTCACAACAAAACCATAAAATGATCAGTAACTAGAAGCTACTCCAGAAAGCTTCCTTCTCCTTTCTAGTAATACACAAAATGTACAAACTTAGGGTGAAGAATTCTTAAAATTATGATCAAAGATCAAAACAAAGGAGATTACCAAGAAGAAACTGGCTCTAGCATGACATCTCTCTTCACTGAGTCCAGCTGCTGAGGCCAATGGGCTGCCAACAGAGCTCCTCTCAGTACATGTTCTTTTGAAAAGAGGATACAATCTACCATAGAGACACAGTGACAGAGAAGAGATTGAAATAGAGACATTTTCCAGTCCCATATCTGAAATATGAAGATGTATGAGCAAGATATTTCCTCACATCATCAGGAATTATAGGACTTTCTAAGCCAGAAAGAATGAGGAAAAACAGGGGAGAGATCTTATTGCACTATATATTAATCTGCTTAAATGAGAAGTAATACCAAATGGACATGAAATAAAACACCAATGGAAGCCTTGTCTTGGATGGATCTTACCTACTCAACAGATATGAGGGGTTTTTCTCTGTTTAAAAGAAGGAAAACCTCTAATTTGGGGGCAGACGGCAGAGGAGACCAGACCTGCTACTTGCACTTGCAGAGAGACAAGCTGAGGGAAGGCAGAATCTCTCCTTAGACAACTACCCAAAGGCCCCTCCCTGAAGTGAGGGAGGACCTGTTGCTGAGAGTGCCTTAAAGGGAAGCAGCCAACCATACTGCACAATCTGGACTAAACTGGCTCAGGAAGCTGGGCCATACCCCAGGAGGAGGTAATTGTCCTCACACTGCCTTACCCTAGATGGATGGCACAATTATAGGGGGATGGTAGGAAGTGATCTATTGAGGGCTTTCTAGAGTATCCACAACAGTCAGAGTGTTGATAGCCTTCAAAAGGTCAGAGCCCAGTGGAGTGGACAAGTCTCTGCATGTCACTTACCTAAGCCCTAGCCACTAGGTAGTGCTCCCCTGCCATCTCTGAACAAGGGCCATGACACTTGATGTAAACGGAGGAGAAAAGAAAGGGATGGAAAAGTGAAAAAACAGCCCCCCACATCCATTTTTACTCGAAAATGAAACTGTGGCTATGTCTAGACTGCAAGCCTCTTTTTCGAAAGAAAGCAGCAAGTGAGTCTGGGTGCTCTCTTTCTAAAAAGCCCTGTTTACTTTCAAGAACGCCTTTTTTCGAAAGAGCACTTTTGAAAAAAGGCGTTCTTTCTCGTGGAATTAGGTTTACCGCCGTCGAAAGAAAAGCCGTGTTCTTTCGATTTAATTTTGAAAGAACGCGGCTGCAGTCTAGACACAGGTGAAGATTTTTCGAAAAAAGGCTACTTTTTTGGAAAAAACCCTTGAGTCTGGACACAGACTGTTACAAATATTTTCAAACAAAACTATTTTTTTTTTGGTTTTGTTCAAAATTTCTCCCCAGAAAATACTTGATTTTTACATCTAGTCTTTCCAGTATAATCTCTTTAATTAAATTCTTGTGTGGTTGCTATGACTGTCTATTACATAATATTACATTTGGATAGGTGGGTTCATGACAATCCAAAGCAAAAATGTAAGCCTTTTCTGTGTTGTGAATTCATCTGGTCTCAAGCAATCAATAGCCATGTAACTACATCACTTTAACTCCTCACATGTGGACAAGTAAAACCGTGATCAGATTGGTAGGGTTTATCTCCATTTCAAGGAGTGGTAAGCTTAACTAATGCAAATCTCGACTTTCTTTGTCTTCATGGGGTAGGGGAGTTGCACCATTGCCAAGGCATTTGTGGCTGGTGTCATAGGAAATTCTTGATGTAGGTAAAGCTTTGTTAGAGGCTTAATACTATAATACTTTGTTAGAGGCTTAAATATAGATATTATGAGTACTTGCTTTATAGGTCTGCTTTTTTAACTTATGTTTGCATGAACTTCTTAAAATTATAAACTTGATGAAAACAAAAGTTCCTGCCTCAGACTAATATCATAAAATCCTGGGAAAATCCCAGGAGAACTTTAAGGCTGTTTTATGATTATTTAAGGGGGAAATCAGTTCTATCTTTATTGAGTTTTGTGCTCCCTTTCCTGCTTTCGTCTGGTTAGAAGAAAATTAATTTTGAAAATAAAACCAAGTTGCTCCCAGAAGTCTCCCAAAATGTTTCCACTGTGCTTTATCCAAATTAAATCTGGTAATCTTATCTGTGGTGGACATTTTATTTTAGTGGTGTTTAAAGTTTAGTTGTGTCAGGAACAATGTAGTAATTGCTCTCAATGCATGAGTTAGTTTTATGATAAACGTGGCAGGAATGGCTTCTACAATTCAAAGATGGGCTTTGTGAAAGTAAGACAAATTTTACACACAACTCAAGATAGACAAAAAGATTCCCTCTCCAGATGGAGGTGGGGAAGGACATTTGAGCAGACTAGCAACAATGAAGCCTAATCCGAACTAGCTAGTCCGTGCCACATGTAGCCACACGGTACGGAGTCCGAACTAGCCGGCATTTAAAAATGGCGCCGGCCGGCTTCATGCAAACGAAGCCCGGGAAATTCAAATCCCGGGCTTCATTTGCAACTGCGGATGACTACATTACCCCCGCTAGTTCGAACTAGCGGGGTAGTGTAGACATACGCAAAGAGAGCGTGTGAGGAAAGAAGGGAGAAGGAACAATGTATTAACCCATGAATTCCAGAGCTGAATCACTTCAGTTACCTCTGAAACAGGCAGGAAACATATCTGAGGGCAGGAAGGGAAAGGCTGGTCAGGGGGAAAAAGACAATTGACTCTTATGCTCCATCCACAAATTGAAAGCCTTCATAAGCTTTTGGGGGTGCCATTGTGATTTGAACCATAACAATGACAACATTTATATATAATAAAAGACAAGTAAAATAATGTATTGGTGATTTCAGTTAACAGGAAATTGGCACTTTGGGGGTAGAATTTGTAATATGTGAACCAACATCACGTACAGCTGCATAAATAGGAGTATCATGTAATGTCATGACTATAATTCTCATCCTTCCTAGTTTCATCCCCTCCCTGCTGTTGAACACCCCGTGTGCATCACGTGCAGTCTAATAGGAAAATTGGAAGCATTATTGGCAAGGCCTATGGCTTTTGTAGTGTTTTGTGAAGCGACTAGCACAATAGTGAAAAAAATATATAAGCACCCAGATGTAAAGGAAACTTCTTGTTAGAGTTCCTGATTCTTAGGGCATGAGAAGATAGACACAAAGTGCAAAGCAACTCTTTTATCTAAAATCGAATACTATGCAAAAATCACTAAAGCAAGGAAAACCTTGATTTACTATCAAGAAATATAATCAACATATGTGTGTACAGAGAGTAAAAGATAATAGGAGATGTATTATTTCATTTGGAATAAACCTGTATGCATGGGTAGCCAATATTATCAAACCTCTTTGAGGGTTATACTGCGGCTCTAAATCTCATGAGCAATGCTTCTTATAGAAAAATAATTGTTAATAGCAAACAAACAAAAGAATCTCATCACCACTGAGACTTTTAATCACACTCTGTTATAATGGATTGAAAAATAGCAATCCCTTTAGTAATCATTAAGGGTATGTCTACACTACAAAGTTAGTTCGAACTAACGGACGTAAGTTCGAACTAACTTTCATAAGCGCTACACTAGCGCTCCGTTAGTTCGAACTTAATTCAAACTAACGGAGCGCTTAGTTCGAACTAGGTAATCCTCATTCCACGAGGATTAAGCCTAGTTCGAATTTACTAGTTCGAATTAAGGGCTGTGTAGACCCTTAATTCGAACTAGTGGGAGGCTAGCCCTCCCCAGCTTTCCCTGGTGGCCACTCTGGCCAACACCAGGGAAACTCTATTGCCCCCCTCCCGGCCCCGGACCCCTTAAAGGGGCACGGGCTGGCTACGGTGCCCATGCCAGGTGCAAGCCTGCCAGCACCCAGCCAGCAGACCCTGCACCTGGCACGGATCGAGCCACCCACCCGATGCCCCCCAGCCCTTCCCCTCTTCCCGGGACCAGGCTGGCGGCTCCCGGGAGCTTGCCCGGGACCGCAAGAGGTGGGCACCCACCTGGGCTAGTGCGGACATCGTGAATCTCGTCCATGACCTCCACACTAGGCACAGGAAAGTGGCCGGCTAGGTCAGGAGAGCTGCCAGCCTGGCCACCCAGGAGCAGGTGTGCATGAAAATCAAGGGGGTCCACTGAGACCCCCCGACCCTGAGCCCTGAGCTTACAATGGCCGTACTGGGTCAGACCAAAGGTCCATCTAGCCCAGTAGCCTGTCTGCCGACAGCGGCCAACCCTAGGGACCCTGGAGGGGATGGACCGAAGACAGTGACCAAGCCATTTGTCTCGTGCCTTCCCTCTCCAGCCTTCCACAAATCCTGGGCAGGGACACCACTCCTACCCCCTGGCTAATAGCACTCCATGGACCCAACCTCCATGACTTGATCTCACGTCTCTTTAAACTCTGTTCTAGTTCTAGCCTTCACAGCCTCCTGCAGCAAGGAGTTCCACAGGTTGACTCTTTGCTTTGTGAAGAACAACTTTCTGTTACTAGTTTGAAGCCTGCTACCCATTCCTTTTCTTTGGTGTCCTCTAGTCCTTCTTTATGGGAACTAATGAAGAACTTTTCTGTATGCACCCTCTCCACCCAACTCCTGCTTTTAGAGACCTCTATCATGTTCCCCCTCCGTCTCCTCTTTTCTAAGCTGAAAAGTCTCAGTCTCTTTAGCTTCTCTTCATAGGGGACCTGTTCCCAACCCCTGATCATTTTAGTTGACCTTCCCTCTCCCACCCTCTCTCTTCCCCTCTCCCACCTTCTTTTCCCAGTCTCCCCCAGTTTTGTTCAATAAAGACAGATTCCATTTTTGAACACAATTGTCCTTTATTTTGTATATCAGGAAGGGGGGCTAGGGAAGCGTAAGTGGAAGGAGGTGAGGGAGGAATGGGATACGAGCCCCTGATGGGGAGGACTGGGCTGGCTCTGCGGGCTTCTGGGGGTGGAAGCTCTCCTGCAGCCCCCCGATTGCCCCCTCTCCCCAGATGGCAGCCTGCGGCAAGTGCAGCCGGGCTGATGGCCGAGTGCTGTGATGTGTCCAGTGTGGGTACTCTGGGCAATCCAAGCCAGGACTGCTTTGCAAGCGGGGCACCCTCAGAACTGTCTGTCCGGGGTGGGGGTCGGGACCCTTTAAGCACAGCCCTCAGCTAGCCTGAGGCAGCAGCTCCACACTCTAAGTCCTCCTCTGATGCCCTGCCGGCACTGCTTCCGGCCATCCTTAACCCCGGTTCAGGGTCCACTTAATGTGGACGCGCTAGTTCGAATTAGCAAAACGCTAATTCAAACTAGTTTTTAGTTCTAGATGCATTAGTTCGAATTAGCTTAGTTCGAATTAGTTAATTCGAACTAAGCTAAGTTAGTTCGAATTAACGTTGTAGTGTAGACGTACCCTAACAAAAGAATGTCATGTTCTGAAACATTAGAGGAATAGCTTTTCTCTAAGTACTTCCTGGATGTAACCAACAACTTCACACTTCGGAAAAGGTAGGATTCAAATAGGGACACAAATGTTGGCACTCCAGACTTATTTCTAGTGTTTCTGATTCCTTTTGGTGCACTAGCCCATGCATACACATATACATTAACTTTTCAGAACTGCAGGAAAGGATTGGCTCTCTTTTTTTGGCTCTTTAATTTTTATTCCTTTCTAACCAATCTCTTCAACCCTGAAATATACTTAGATTGTAAACCGTTGGGGGCAGGGAACATCTTTTTAGTTCTGTGTTTGAGCAGCACTTAGCAGAATAAGTTTGTAATCTATCACTGAGGTTCCTAGAGTCTATGGCAGTACAAATTAATATTTTATATTTAAACATAAATTATAGAACAATGTGTGTATATAAGTGTGTGTGTATATAAGAATAACGTACAGTATCAGGAGATTGTATCGATAACTTCAGCTTTCTCTGCCAATTTTGAAGGAGACAAATATCAGAGAGCATCTTTAAAAAGGCATTAATAAGTTCAATTTTAGTTAAATATGCTAGCACAAAATGATCAGGGCTTTTTCATTTATTTGCAAAATATAAAGGTAATACCAGACAACCCTTACTCACAAAGCAGTCCTTACTCTCATAGACCCTAAAGAAATGCATTGTACCACTGTGGAAGTGAAAGAGCCATGAGTCAATCTTTCTAGATCTGGCTCTAGAAATCATTCTTTTTCAGGGCTTGTACATTTCACTTTGTACCTATACTTGAGGCTTTAAGTTTTAAGTTTAAACTGAGTAATAATTGATACCTTCTCTGGAATATTTACAACCAAGTTTATAATGAGTCAATTTTTGGCATGAAAACAAGTACATTATTTTGAATCCTTTCATTTATCACCTAAATATCTTCAACTGAAGAAAGATATATTTTCCTGAAAATGTTCCTTTATTAAAATAACATAAGATGTGTAAAACCACCTTTATTTTTAATAGTTAACATTTTTGTGGTTACTGTGCATAATGTCCACAGTAAAACTAAAAATACTTTTGCATACATAACAGTAAATAAAGTTTGGTTCTGCTAGCACACAATGTTTTCCTGTGTATAATAATTTCAGCATTAACCATTTTAATTGCATAGGGAAAAAATCCAAAGAATGTCACATAATGCTTTCAAAGTATCAGTACTGCAAAATCAGGGCTAGAGCATTTATAACTGCAATAAAAAATGTCAGTGTCTTATTAAAAAGTAAATAAACCCTACTAATTTTAATGGGTAGAGCACATCCTTCTAAGACAGAACTAGTTATAAAAAAAACGATGACAAACAATGACATAAAACAACTGCAGGTTGCCATTAGCTTCTAGAGGATCTCATTTGTTAAATCGATAGTGACTACAGATGCCATGGAGGCTCTTTGATATACGGTCTCCCTGCATAAATTGTAAAACAGTCCCTGCTAGCTATTGCAGAGGGTGGGGCAGACACCAGTATTTGAAAAGCTAGATGACATGCTTAAGAAGGAACTAAATGTCACAATGAGGAATAGGAATCATAAAGGAAAAGAAGAGGTGCTCACCCTGAAAGAATATTGCAATAAACCAGTGGCATTCTAACTTTTTAGCCTGAAGGCTGAACATAATATTTCAAAAAGATCAAGAGCCCACAGTCTAACTATCTCTCTAGCTCAGGAAAAGCCAAATGAGCTCCTATCTTAATCCTATCGTCCTGTAGCAAAACAGGCAATGGAGACTCTAGAGTTTTTTCTTCCCTTTCCTGTGATGTATCAGGCAGTTGCATTAGACAGAATAAACTCTTTTTGTTATTGTTATTAAGGAATACAAATGCTTTTGCTTCAGGGGATGAGTAACCTCTATTTTAGGGGTGCTCAGATTTCATTGTACCGCAACCTCTTGTGAGAACAAAAAGTACTACACGACCACAGGAACAGGGACTGGCAGGCAAAGGATCCAGAATTGAAGCCCAAAGGTTGCAACCTAGCTGGAGGGCTGTTGAATCCCTTGGGCTTTGGCCCAAGGCAGTAGGGCTTGGGCTTCAGTTTGGCCCCAAGCCCCAACAAGTCTAATGCCAGTCCATGGTGTCCCCATTAAAACAGACTGGTGATCCACTTTAGGGCCCTGACCCATAGTTTAAGAACCACTGTTCTTTCTGGAAGGAAGAAGATTCCTCTATGGATAGGTTATTCCGTAATTATCCACTACAAGGTTCTTGCATCTTCCTACAAAACTTCTGGTATTAGCCAGCTCAGAAACAGAATACTGGATCAGCTGGGCTGCAGATCTAACTTGGTTTGACTATTCCTAGGTTATGATTTCTCCACATTTTTCAGATTCATAACACATTAAAAAAGCGGTGGTGGATATTTTAATAATAATTTGCATGTTTCTTTCTCATCGAATCAATCCTATTTATTGACAGAACAGCAAGATGACACATGATATTGACAATCTGTGTTTTAATGGTTATAAAGCTTTAACTTTTTTAATATCAGCATTTAATGACCATGTCTAATTAGTGTCTGACCTTCCCCCCCTCCCAATTTTGAATGGCCCACAGCATTTCTCAGGATGAATTGTTAATAAATAAATTTTAAAAACCTTAAAACCAATAATTCTGCATAATTGTGAAAATTTAAATTCATAACCATTAAAAAGGCTTCACAATTGATGTCAATACTATCCATTAAATTATTTAAAAAATAAAAATCATGTTCTGCCAAACCTATGTATGTATGATTCAGTTCAAATTGTTGGAGACTAGAGCACACAGTGTGATTTTTCCTTCCAACAGGCCACATATCTAGAAAATTCCTGATGTACACAGGCTGCTTTACTGTTGGAAGACCCTTGCATTTTATTACACATAATCCTTGCTACAGGAAGCAATCTCACCCTATAGCCATATCAGAAGTATGAAAGAAGCCAAATGCCCCAATTTTATATTTCTGCCTCCAGATTACTTCAAATAGAGAAATTATTTTAGACCTCCACTGAGATCAGATGGCAGGATTTGCCCCTTGAAGGTGGCATCCGGAAGCACAAATTTAAAGTGGACCCTTTGTTTTGATATGCCAGCGGGAGCAGATGTAAATTCATTCTATGTGTTCTGATTCTCAGTGTCGAAAACCTTTGTTAAACCCTAATTATTTCTCGCCTTTATTTCTGCAGCAATATCCATAGCCAGCCAGATACGCATATGACCCCCTTCCCTCTGTCCAAAATCCTGCCATCTTGCCCATCAAGTCACTCCATGAAGAGTGTGAAAGGTCTCCTTTTTAGTTTCAAGATAGTCTGATTGAGGTTCCGCTCAGAGATTTTGTGCATTAGAGAAAAAAAATCTAGTGATACTTTCCAGACATGGATGAATCCACTTCATGAAGTATTATTAGCAAAATCGGTTGCTCTTAGAATATCCAACAGTGGCATGTATGGCACATGTCCAAGAGCCCCTTATCACACCTTCTGTTCATTTTATCAGTTGGAATATTTCACTATTCTAAATGAAGGAGATTTCATTTACCCAGCTCCAGGGGAATGGTGTCATTTTAATCATTCCCATTGGTTCAAAAAGACTTCTGGATACTTCAAAGTCAAGTATGCAGTGGTGCAGGAACATTTTAAAAAGTGGGAGTCCTTAGCCCTTTACTCCTGTCCAGCCCCATCCCCGACTGAGAGCAAAGCCCCGGCAGGCAGGGCTAGCAGCCGGGACCCTGAGCATAAGTCCAGTGGCAGAGGCCCTCAGTATATGGAGCTCAAACCAGTACCCCAACACAAAGGGCTGGCAGCAGAGCTCCCAGTGCCTGGGGCCAGCAGCTGGGAACCCGGCTCACAGTGTGGCAGCAGAGGCCCCCCTCGTGCGCAGATTAGCAACTGGATCACAGGCACTAGGCTGGGAGCCTGGGGGTGCTGCAGCACCCCCCTGCACCTCTAGTGAAAATATGAAAGTTTATAAATTATAAATGCACCTTATCAGTGCACTCTTGGAATAGCTAATTGTCCTTAGCATACTGACTCCTCTTGATGGAAAGTGACTTGGCTACAGGTTCAGTCTTTAACACAACAGAATAACAACCTTGCCTTCATCAACCAATCAAAGCAGTTTGGGTACATTTGGTGATTCACCTCAACTTTGGGATTTTTATCTGACAAACTTGATGTTGGTTCATTCATCTTTAGTTTAAAATTGAGATGAACCCAAAATGCAAAGATTAAAGTGTGATGTGGATGCTGAGTAAAGCACGAAGGCTACCTCTACACGGCAGGCTTCTTGCACAAGAACTGTTTTGCGCAAGAGTTCTTGCACAAGAGCCCATCCATGCTGCCATTTGCTTTTGCGCAAGAAAGCTCTGATGACCATTTTAGCCGTGGAGTTTTCTTGCACAAGAAAACCCTGTTGCCCGTCCACACTGCCTTCTTGTGCAAGAGCTCTTGCACAAGAGGGAGCAAAATGCAGGACAAATGCATTTTGCTTCAACTACCCCAGACTAACACAGCTACATTTCTATCACTATTGCACAAGAGGGCTTATTCCTCATGGGGAGAGGAATAACTCTTGTGCAAGAAGCCCTCTGTTCCGATGCTTTACTGTAAATGTATTTGCACAAGAATGCATGTGCACTGTAGATGCTCTGCAAGTTTTTGTGCAAGAACGGCCATTCTTGGGCAAACACCCTTCAGTGTAGACTTAGCCACAGTGTAAAGAAGCCCTGAGTAACTACAGTAAAATATTTCTTTTGAAAATCTAAAATACAACAGGCAAGACGTACAAAACTCACATGTTTTTAAAATGGAAAGTATGAGACTTTTTTGTTTGTTTATCTGTTAGTTTTGTTTTTAAGGATTTATTTCAGTGGCTTTTAGTTTTGACTTTTGTCTATGGATATGTTTATTCCAATAAAGCAATTTAGCACTCGATTATTCTGGTATTATATTTCATTTGATCCTTAGCTAGGGACCCTGAAAAAAAATCTAAAATATAAACAGGAGATGAAACCAAACCAAAACAAATATATAGGCAAGAAGTGTATGAAAATGAAAACAAAACAAACAAACAAAAAGAAACAGATGTGAGCTGCTTCTATTGTAAAATAATGCTGTGCCGAGGGCAAAATTCCCATCCTCTTATCTTGTATCCTGTTCTGTCTTTGTCCTCATTCATACATCTGGGTTTATTATTATTATTATTATCTATTACGATCTAACTTAGATTGTAAGCTCCTTAGGGCAAGGACCTTGTCTTCTTATATGGCTGTTATGATCCATATACACCTCTAGCACTAAATAAATAACAAGGTCTGCAGACTCAATTTAGCATTCACACCAAATTGCAGTGAAGGCTTAACATGTTTTTTAAAGCATGTAGCTCATTTCTGTCTTTTAATGGCTGATGCTGGACAAGATCAAATATAAATCCCAATTTCTCACTCTTCTGATGGAGCAAACCTGCTCATTATAGTTCCTGCTGACAGTGACCTTAGGCCAGTATGTGTCAAATCCCACTCTTAGCAGTTAGCTTTTTCTTGCAGTCACATTCACTGCACAGATTTCTTTGGATAACAATCTTGTTTCTTTATAGTCATCTGTTACTAACATGGTTTTAGCTCTGAATAATCAGAAGTTCTGCTGCCAGCAGTGTCAGAAGGTCCATAAAGCAGCAAGAAAGGATTTCTCAGAATGAGAAAATAAAACCTGGCTGTTTAAATCATTGTTACCTGAGCACATCGTTCTCTTATTGGGAATAAAATAGCAACTCTCCTGCTCTCTTGCATGATATTTCACTTTTTAAAGTGTTAAGTTTCCCAGATTACTGAAACATCTTGATATTCAACAGTTTCAGAGGGGTAGCCGTGTTACCCTGTAACTGGAAAAACTTAAAAAACAACAAATAGTCTTGCAGCACCTTTGATACTGACAAAAAATGTAAATAGTATCATGAGCTTCCGTGGGCACAACCCACTTCTTCATGTGATGGATGGAAGTATTATTGAACACAACACTTATACCCAAAAGTGCATAAAGGCCTCCCTACACTGGAGCCCCAGGCAAAAGCCTCTATAGCACTGTGCTATGAGTAGAGCCTTCCTTTTCTATGTAGTTCCCTGACACTGGTCAGCCAATATTACTGTTTTCAAACTTGCCATTGTGATTTCCAATACTGGCATCATAATACAACATGGAATTATTTTTTTGATGTCTCAGGTTAGTGAGTTGTCAATATTTTAAAAAATATCTACATCTAAGCACTATACAGCAGCTATTTTTGTTGCCATAACCTTAGAAATTATTGAAGGACATGGTAATACTAAAAGCTTATATTGCCTAAGTAAAATGAAGGAAACAACCCCATGAATATGGTACATATAATTGCATGTTTTAAAGAATGATTGAGTATTTATCATATCTGCAGCATGGGGTAGCAGGACTCTGTTCTCAATCAACAAGTGTTTTGAGCTAAAAGCACTCTAACGTACTAACCTTCTTCAATTTATTATTTTGAAGCCTACTCTGTCAAATGACAAGATTAAATGATTCAGTCAATGTTGCAGAGTTAGCTTTTGTCATGAATGCATATGATGATATAAAAAGACTCAATGACCTATTTATCATATTGCTTACCGCTTCATACATTGCAGCTGTTGTCACCAACCCACTTTTTCCTTTGCTTTAAGAGCACTAATGAATGCATGACTTTGATGCATTCATAGAAATAAATGCACATAACTTAGCTGACATGGTTAGAAAGTGGCCAGGCATGTATTTACTCATGATATTGTGTTGTGTTTCTCTATCTTTATGTGATGACATTTAGAGATACAGGAATTGTCATATTGAAAAAGATGAATGGTCCATCTAGTTCTGTATCCTGTTTCTGACAGCAGCCAATGCCAGATGTTCAATGGAGAGGTGCAATATATCTCTTAGTGCTTTATTACATTGGAAAATCTCTTCCTGACCTCAAGTAGTGATTAAGTTTTATTCTGAACAAAATGATTAATAGTTCATCTGCAAAAGAGGTTGCTGCTGTCAAAAGCTGGTTTTGTGCTTCAGCAAGTTAGGGGTTTGAACATATTACAAGTGTGAATTACTTCCAACAGCTAAGTAGCCTGACTTTCTTTAAACATGCCCTGATTTATATTGAATTTTTTTTCAAATAATTTTAAATTATTTGATCTAATTAATGAAACTTCAAAATGATATTAGGAAAATATTTCTAACTGTAGAGATTACAAATTTCCAAGAGATGTTGTGAAATACCTGCTATCAGAGGTTTCAAGACTAGGTTAGCTACTAGGTTAGTAACTAGAGGGGTAACCAAGGATCTCTACTGACACTTGATTTGTTCACCATATTCATAAATGATTTAGAAAAGGGGATGATCAATGAGGTGGGAAAATTTGCAGACAATGAAAAATTACTCAGGACAGTTAAGTCCAGAACTGACTGTGAAGAGTGGCAAAAGGAGTTCACAAAACTGGGTGCTGGATGACAAAATAGCAGAGAGAATTCAGTGTTGATAACTGCAAAAGAATGCACATTGGAAAAAATAATCCCAGTTGTATATTCAAAATAGTGTGTGTGCATGGGGGGGGGAGGGAGGGCTTACATTTGCTGACTACACTGATGAAAGATCTTGGAGTTGTTATGGATTGTTCTCTGAAAAGAGCCACTAAATACTCACCAGCAGTCAGAACAACAAAACCAACAACATTAAATATAAACCAAAAACGCTAACAATATAGGAACCATTAGGAAAGGAATAGATAATAACATAAAAAATATCATGATGCAATATAAATAGATGGTATGAGCACACCTCTGATACCATATGCTGTTCTGGTCACCTCATCTTAGAAAAGGTATATTCGCGTTGGGGGGAAAAAAGGTGCAGAGCAGGACAAGACTATAACTAGATGGATGGAACATCTTCCATACAAGGTGAGATTAAAAAAAGACTGTGACTGTTCCATTTAGAAAAGAGACAATTAAGTGGGAATATGGTAGAGATCCCTAAAATCATGACTGGTGTGGAGAAAGTGAATAAGGAAGAGTTATTTATCCCTTCACATAGACTGTTTCCTGACAAAATTAGTAGGCAGCCGGTCTAACAACAAAAGGAAGTACTTGTTTATACAACACAGTCAACCTGTAGAACTTATTGTCAGGGATGTTGTGCGAGCCAAAAAGTATAACCAGGTTCAAAAAATACTTACATAAGTACATAGAGGATGACTGCACCACATTGGGAAGCAGCAGGGAGGGGAGCGCCACTGTCTGACTTGGCGAGGAAGGAGTATAGTATTTTATAAATGGTGGGTTAAGGAAAGGCTTGGAAGCTGCTGCCAAAGGAGAATGGGCCAATGTCACTCATGATGTTGACTCATCTCCTAGGACTGGGGAGTTGATAAGAGGCAAGTCCAGTGGGAGAAGTCTCTTGTCCATAGGCAAAGCAGATTTGATTAGGATCTGATGAGGATATCATGATAGTCACTCCACTTGGGGGGCGGGAGGGGCTGGAAAGGAATTATTTCCCTTGCCACCAGACTGCCCTAAGTCTGCAATTGCCAAATATAACTGGCACTTGCCACCATCAGGATTGTGAGCCAGATGGACCACTGGTCTGAACAAATATAGCCATTCTTATGTTTTTTTACCTGTCAAGAATGGTGTAGGTTTACTTGGCTATACCTCAGCACAGTGGAATGAATTGGATGACCTCTTAAGGTTCCAGCCCTTCATTTTAGGATTTTGTGATCAAGATGAGCTGGTCTTATGCAATAATTAGTTATTCATATATGTGTAGATATATGCATAACTTCACAATACTTACAGGTTGCGTCTAGATTGGCATGATTTTCCAGAAATGCTTTTAACGGAAACATTTTCTGTTAAAAGCATTTTCGGAACAGAGCGTCTAGATTAGCACGGACGCTTTTCCACAAAAAAGCCCCCATTGCCATTTTTTAAATCGGGGCTTTTTTGCGGAAAACAAATCTGAGCTGTCTACACTGGCCCTTTTGTGCAAAAGCTTTGCGCAAAAGGGACTTTTGCCTGAACGGGAGCAAAATAGTATTTCCGCAAGAAGCACTGATTTCTTACGGTAGGAAGTCAGTGCTTTTTGTGGAAATTCAAGCGGCCAGTGCAGACAGCTGGCAAGTTTTTCTGGAAAAGCAGCTGATTTTCTGGAAAAACTGGCCAGTCTAGACACAGCCACACAGATTAAGTCTCCCAACCTACATTAGACTCATAATTAAGAATTATCATAGTTTGTATTTAAAGTAAAAAAAATTCAAACATTCAAAAATATTAAAGTTTAAGAGGCATTTTAAAAGAACCCGTTTGGTTTTCATATAAAGAATAAGAAAAGTCTAATAATTTATGCTGGTTGATCATCTGGCCCCACTTCATAGTTACCAACTATACAAAATACGTAATTGTTTATAAAATATTTAATACAGATTTACCACAAGTTTTTATAAAACATTTGAAATATAGAGGCTTGATAAAACATAATTTTCATCTTTAGAAAGGTCTAGACATAGATGAATTTAAAAATGTAATGTCTGCAATATTTAATTACTGTCTGAAAATGTGATTCCAATATTTTATACATGGGGATCTCTAATAAACCTTTAGACTGGGATAAACTGCACATACTAGGACTATTTTTGTGGGCAGAAGATATGGAGCTGGGGGCAAGGAGAAAGGGGAGCTTATGGAAAAGATACAATGTCTAGGATATTTGTATAAATCTAATAATTTGATTTTCCTTCCCCATTTTTCCTGTTTTATTAAAAAATAGCTTCCATAACTATATCTGAGACATGAATCAAACTTACATTAAGCTCTATTGTGCTAGAAATATTTATATTTTATTACTTAAATATACTAGTTCTAGTCTAAGTGCAAAATATATTGTGCACCTTGGAAAGGGAGTAATAATCTGGGATAAACACCTGTGTCCCAAATCCTAGAAATGTTTACATATGAAAAACTTCACTTATGTGAGCAGTTGCATTGATATCACTGGAATTACTCGTGTGAGTAAAGGCACGTAGGTGTTTATGTGTTTGGGTCCCTAGTTATACTGATAAGCAATTATCCTCTTCTCTCAGAATATTTTGGTGCAATATGTTCCATATGGAAGTCAAGAAAATGTCCTATAAAAATACTTATGGAGAAGAATCTCCTACAAGAACATTTTAGAAGGATAGAGAGAGTGGTGAACTCCATTAGAGGTAGTGAAATCATCCCCTCACGTGGTTGGCACATTAACAAGTGCATCCTCCATCCTCGGAGTTCTGGTGTTTCGGTATTAAAAAACCTTCACGCAATGAATAAACACAACACGCTTTCAGTTAATATATAATTTCATAATATCCTCAGTACTCTGAATTCCATAATAATGCAACTAAGACCTGATCCAAACAGCCCCAATCTCTGGGAAAATTTGAATGCAGACCATATAGCTAAAAAGTCTCATATAGGCAGGTGTGTTAGTCTGTAACTTTAAAAACAACAAGTACTCCTGTGGCACCCTGGGGACAATAATACAGAGTATTATGGAGTTGTCCAGTTTGGCCAATAGACACCGTGACAAAGGATAAATGAACACAAATCAGATATCAGAAATGGTAATACACATACCTGTAGGAGAACATTTTAACCTACCTAGTCATTCAATGATGGATTGAAAAGTAGCCATTCTTCTACAAAGAAATTTCACCACCCAATTACAGAGAGAGACTGCAAATCTGGAATTCATCATTTCTGAAGATGCTCGTACCATTCTAGTAGAATTTTCTTCAGTGGGGGTAGATACTCAGGAATACATCATTGAGACTGCTACTGAAGACACGGAGACCAGTGAAGCTATTAAAATAATAGAGGAAACTCCACATTATGAAGGTTGTGCAGCAAATAGTAAATCAAACAAACTCTGGTCACCAGATCATCATACAGAACATTACAGTGGCAGAAAACCCTGAAGTTACTACTGATGCTGCATACACTATTGCCCTGGTCTTTTAAAAAGACATTATCTGATTCATGTACTACAAAGCAAATTTCCTCTGCCTATAACATCCATGCTTTCACATCAAAAGCTATGATTGAGACAGATCCATCCAGCTTAATTAGCTTCATTAAAAAAGGTCCTACAACTGACAGGTACTTCTTTTGCTGTTGTATATGTCTTAGATTCTATTATTCCACTTCAACTCATCTGATAAAGTGGGTCTTACCCAGAAAAGCTCATGATATTATATATTTTTGTTAGTCTCCAAGGTGCCACAGAACTACTCATTATCCATATACAGTAGAGTCCCTATCATCCAACATAAACGGGACCGACACATGGTCGGATTACTGAATATGTCAGATGATAGAGTCTGCTGCCGGGGAAGAAGTGGCCCCGGCAGGAGCCCCATCAGCTGCTCCTAGAGAGCACGGGGATTGCTGCTGCTGCTGCTGCTGCTGCCAGGGAAGAAGCGGCCCCGGCAGGAGCCCCATCAGCTGCTCCTAGAGAGCACAGGGACTGTTGCTGCTGCTGCTGCTGCTGCTGCTGCTGCTGCTGCTGCTGCTGCTGCTGCTGCTGCTGCTGCTGCTGCTGCTGGGGAAGAAGCGGCCCCGGCAGGAGCCGCATCAGCGGCTCCAGAGCATGGGGTGGGAGAACGGCCTCACTCGCTGCCCAGTTGTCCCAGGCAGGAGCGGCAGCAGCTGCTCCAAGAAAGCGATGGGGCAGCGAGCGGGGCCGTTGTCCCCGCCTGCGCTGTATCCGACCCTGCAGTTCCCAGGGACAAAGTCCCCGGGAGCTGCAGTGTCGGATTACCGGGAATTGGATAATCCGGACTCCACTGTAGTCAGTCTAATATGAATGTATTGTTAAAAAGCTCATTAGTAGCTGCAGAGGCTGAATTTTCTATCCTTTAAAGTATGTTATAGAACTCAAGAAATCTGAGTAAAAAAAATCAGCAATCACCCGTCTTCCCACACAATCAGCAGAGAAAGAAGAAAGGGAGGAGATGCATGAATTATTAAAATTAAAACATTTATAGTGTGAGCAGTTATGTTACTGTGTATAATGAAGCAGATATTTCCAACCATACTAAAATTATTTTAAACATGTATAAAGCAATGTCAGCTAAAAATCTCATTATTTCTTAATTACATATGATGATTACTTCTCCTTCCTCTTTAAAAATAGAATTAGTCTAATTTTAATTTGTTTTCTAGAGTCCCTTAAAAATAAGAAACCAATAACATGATACATATAAAAGTCAAACTATACAACCAGCTAGATAAAGTGCTGCCCTTCTTTCAGTGAGCATTTTAGATGTGGCCTATAAAATGGATCATAAAAGTTCTGGTGTATTATTTACATGGAGACAGTTCTCTTTTCTTTCATACCCTGGAAATTGAGCACACTGGGATACAGGGAGGCACAGAAGAGTAAAAGTGAAGCACTAATAGGTATTGAGCAAACTTATTGATTAACACAGACTCGAAAAAACTTTCCCCATGGAATAAATGCAATGGCTTAACCTCATAGTGATTGCTTTGGTGTGCTGATCCTTAACATTCTGACCTGAAGTTCTAGTGTAAGTATCGTCAATCACATCTGGAGCTATGTTGCAAAAGAAAATAACTTCTGTTCAAAGTTTCTGATACTTTATTATATATGTGTGCATCTCTCCTCCTGTGTGTCTATTGAAAGTCAAATATGTTTGTAAATACTTCCTGTCATCTTGTGTTAATTTGAAGGAAGCGTTGCACGTCTTTTTATCTCGAGGTTAGAAAAGCGTTCCGTGACCTGCATGTGTCAAAATGTATGCATCTAAAATTGTTTTATTTAACAGAAAAAGAGAATAACAATGGCAATATTGACCTCCTTTTCACAGCTTTATAAATTAGCTATAAACAGTCACTTCCAACGAAACTCTCCCAACAGTTTATAAACATGGGGAAATGTATGTATACTTGCTAAAACAGTAATATTTTACTGAATATTTGATGTTTGTTGGCTTATTTTATTTGGTTGCTCTTTTAAACAGAGTCTAATGAGGCTATAAATTGGATGCTGATGTTGAATAACAAAACTACAGAACAATTCAAAAGGTCAAGAGAGAATGGAACAATTGCTCAAGTAAGGAACAGCAGATTATAGAAAAATATAAACTATATACAATATATAAAGAAAAGATAAAGTACACTGAATCAATATTAGTGAAGAATTATAAAACCAGTATAGGTATATTTAATCAGGTATTTAACAGTAACTTTAGACCTAATTCTGCAAACAGACCTTGGCCCTTATTTCAAAACCTGTCTTGAGTCTGTACAGGAATAAAGACTTATCTACACATGGATTTATTTCTGTTTAGATTGCACTTTAAAAGCTATTATTCCCTAAAGCTTTACCAAAGCTCAATTTGAATTAACCTTCTGATGTAGAAGTGGGTTGTACCATCTCATGATACCATCTATATGTTTTGTTACTCATTAAGGTGCTGTTAGACTATTCATTGTTTTTAAGTCTTCTCATGTAGATAAGTCTTTAGAATCTATTCATCTTATTTTCTAGTGCTGCAAAAGCAAACACCAAGAAAGGAAGCAAGAACAATATTATTAAAAGGCTGACAAACCTTTGAGTTAGGAATGTGACACATTTCATTTTACAATAATAGAAAGAAATGGCATAGTCTGGTTTCTATAGGTGGGAATTATTCTTCAGGATGAATTGTGCATTTCTAACGAGTGCTATCATTCATTCTCCTGTCTCTGTGAAGTGATAATTGCTGTTTCAGAATAAAATGATGTAAAAAAAGAGAACTTCACCACAATGCTTATATTATGAGAAAAAATAACACATAGGAGGCAGGGTAACTTAGTGAATAGGGGATTGGCTTAGCAGTCAGGACACCTGGACACCAGCTTGGTCACTTATCTGTTGTTGAACCACAGGCAAACCAATTCCTATATCTATATTTCTCTAAGGCTATGTCTAGACTACACAGAAGATTCAAAAGTGGATATGCAAATTCCATTGGAATTTGCATATCCTCTTCTGATCTCACTTTCGAAAGCAGAGCTTTCAAAAGTGAAAGTAGTCAGGATGTGGCTTTTTCAGCAACCTCCCCCCACTTTTTCGAAAAGCCACATAAGCCTCATTTTTTAAACCTATTTTTTTCAAAAGCAGAGCTTTCGAAAGTAAGATCGGAAGAAGATATGCAAATTCCCACAGAATTTACATATCCTTTTTCAAATCTTCTGTGTAGTCTAGACAAGCCCTAACAGATCAACAGACAAATGATACCTTCCTTTCTAAAGTTCTTCGAGAGCTAAAGTAGAGAATTTTTTTACTTTTTTTAAATAATTTTACACTACTTTATCATTGGACTGTTGTAAGGTGTGCAGTTCTTGGATAGTGATAGAAATGTAGCCGTGTTAGTCTGGTGTAACAAACAAAATACAGGACTATGTAGCACTTTAAAGACTAACAAGATGGTTTATTAGATGATGAGCTTTCGTGGGCCAGACCCACTTCCTCAGATCAAATAGTGGAAGAAAATAGTCACAATCATAAATACCAAAGGATATAATTTAAAAAAAATGAACACATATGAAAAGGACAAATCACATTTCAGAACAGAAAGGGGGCACGGGGGGGGGACGAAGGTAAATGTCTGTGAGTTAATGATATTAGAGGTGAGGAAAGGTAGATGTCTATGAGCTAATGGTATTAGAGGTGATAATTGGGGAAGCTATCTTTGTAATGGGTAAGGTAGTTGGTGTCTTTGTTGAGCCCCCTGCGGTGAGTGTCGAATTTTAGCATGAATGACAGTTCAGAGGATTCCCTTTCAAGTGCAGATTTGAAAGTCTTCTGGAGTACGATGCAGGTGACTAGGTCGTTGAGACAATGTCCTTTCTGGTTGAAATGGCAAGAAACTGTTTTTTCTTTGTGATCCTGTCTAATATCTGTTTTGTGGGCATTGATCCTTTGGCGAAGTGTCTGAGACGTTTGTCCAATGTACATATCAGACGGACACTTTCAGCACATGATAGCATAAATTATATTTCTGGATGCACAGGAATTCTTGGATAGTATCCTCAAAAATCCCAGCTTTACAAAGGGTGGAAAATTCACAGAAAATGAGAGTCACTTAAAAGGCCTTTATGACCATCCATTTTGGGGTGCCTGTGATTCTTTCAGATTAGTTTTTTTATGGATCAGAACTAGTATCAATAAAACAACTAAAATACAACAATGGAAAACAGTATTTTTCTACTATTAGCAGGGGTAGATGGAAGGAGAAAAGTACAGTGGAAAAAGTGATCAGGGTAGGAGGGGAATGAAAATTGCATGCCCACCCACCAACGGGTTCAGGAGTTGTTCCCCAACTGGCTTTGTGAAATCAAAAGGTTCCAGTGCAGAATTTCTTTTATATAAGCAGTCAGAGCACCCAGTTGGTTTGTTGGCCTCACATTCTTTAAATTCTGCTAGCTCCTTAAATTCTTCTTTTACTCTCTCTCCTCTGTTTCTTTAAAGTCTGGCTTGTGTCTTTCTCCAGCAGCAAAAATAAAGACAGAAGTGATTCAAACCAACTTCCTTTGCCACAGTTTGGGTCAGACAGATTCTTGGTGTCTTGCAAATCAGATGGCTGGCACTGATTTTTGCTTCTTATGTATTTTGTTCTCTCACATGCCCTCTGTCCTCCTGACTGTGCATATTTATCTTATTCTATGCATTCCCTGTTTCTCTTTCTGTTCCTGCTACTTCTCTTCTTTCCTATTGCTGCCAGAGTCTCTTCCCTACTCCTCTTCTTTCTGTTTTATTCCCATGTGGCCATGGCAGCAGCATTTTATTAATGCTTGTGGGTTTGTGTTAGGGTTTACAGCAGATGACAAAGTGCAGGATGCTACATCTCCCTGAAATAATTTGGGTTCCTTCCCTGGGTGAGTGTGCGCTCCCTTGGCCCTTCCCCCCCATGATTCCCTCTGTTCTCACACGCGCTCACACACGCCACATGCACACACACACCAGGGTCCCCTCACCCCACAGCCCCCCCCCCACCAGCAGGCCTGTGCAAGGGAGGGACGGCCCAAACCCCTGAATAACCCAGCCTGGAATCTTGACTGCCCCTGGATATGGAGTGCAACACCCTCCCCGCATCCCACTGCCCCTGGGACTTACCTCCAACATGACGACACCGATGATGGATCTTCCCATCCCGAACTGGTGTGCCACTGATCGGTAGCTGTCCGAGGTGGCCAGCTTCCATAGTGCAATGGTGACCCTCTTGTCGAGGGGGATGGGTGCCCGTAGCTGGGTGGTGGCTCTCTGGAGCGCAGAGGTGAGCCAGGCACACAGCTCCAGGAACGTCCGCTTTTGCATGCGGAAGTTCTGGAGCCATTGCTGGTCGCCCCATTGCCCAACGACCAGCTGGTCCCACCAGTCAGTGCTGGTGTCCAGTCTCCATAGTGACCTCTCTACAGTGAGGTGGGGATGCCACAGGGATGCCATGGCCTCCCTGGTGAGGGAGTCCAAAGCGATCTACGCCTCCTGGTCCTGGAATAGGAGGGCACCAGCCTGGAGCACCAGCTGCAGGCACTCCAAAATGGCCGGCAGTGGCCAGAGCAGGCACATGGTCACCTCTGGCTCCATGGTAGACAAAAGAAAAAAAAACGCAGGAAAAAGCACTAGGTGGCAAAAGGGTGGTGTCCAAAAGGCAGAGGGCAACCACCAAAACTGCTAGGGCTGTCAGTCCCCGCAAGAGGTCCTAATGCACGGAGCAGGAGACAAACGGCTATCCGGCGAGACCCCTTTAAGCATGTGTCTGAAAGGAACTCCAGCCCCCGCCCCGGAATGGCTTGGTGCCCTTTTGCCCTCTTCAAAATGGTTTCAGGCTTCTACTTTTGCTCAAAAGCGCGCCGCCAATGTAGACGCGCTTTTGCGCAAAAGCACATTGTTATAACGATAACTCCATGCCAGTCTAGATGCTCTTTTCCGCAAATACTTTTAACGGAAAAACTTTTCCGTTAAAAGCATTTGCAGAAAATCATGCCAGTCTAGACATAGCCTGAATGTTATTGCTATTACAGTTTTTTGTGATAAATTTCAGGAATTAATCTGTGTATGGTCAAACCTACAAGAGTATATTTCAGCAATAGCTCCCTAGAAGACATGCACTTAAAATCTCTTGGGAGCACCTGCCAGTTCTGTGGTGGTTAAAACATGATAATCAACCCATACCATGGAATACTTAACAACACTTTATAATAGTGGTAATGCTCTTTTGCAGGTTCTCCCTTCTCAAAAGACATCACGGTCTTCTATCCCCTCCTGCACCCTCCACACCTTCAGGCCCCTGCCATCAACCCCCAACCCTGACTCCTGCCCCTTCCACACACTCAGCCCCCTGCCCTGAAGGAGCCAAGCAATTCAGGGTAATTCTTCTAGTGTCTATAAATGCATGTGCATGCGCACAAATATATTATTGATATACAAGGACGTGTGTGTGAAAAAAGGAAAGATATTTGAGAGTGGCTGGAAATACTGAGGCTATTTGCACTCTATTGCTAAAGAGCTCGTATGACTAGAACTTCAGCAGCCAAGAAACTGCATAGGTAGTTACACCGAAATACTGTCTGGGTGGTGTTAAATGGAGCATTTTATTCAAAGACTGTATCAAATCTTGCTCGAATCCTAAACATTGAGAATGTATGTAAAAGTTGTCCCCTGAGAAGATTTTTTTTTAAATTGTTCTCTTAGTCTCAGGAATCTGAATAGTGGTAAAACTTATGCATCTAAGTATTTCTATCGTGCCTTTAACCTTAATGTGAGGATGCTAGTGATCACTGTGGCAACCAGTGCAGTTTACCTCAACTACTGCCAAGAAATTAAACTCGGTGGTATCTGTAATAACAGTTGAAAAACAAAAACAATTTGTAAAAGAAATAGAAGTCAGAACATTAATTTTTTCTTCCAACCCCCTTTTTTCCCACATGATTACATGAATAGATCACTAATTAGTGCATCTCATTAATGGGAGATTGCAGACTAACAATCAGTAAATGTTTCCACATTGCAAAGAAACTGAGGAAACAGCAACTGTAGTGAAAAAAATGCCCTTCTTTCAGTGAGAAGCTCATTAAAACCTGTGGATAAAAAATCTAAAGTTCTAGTTCTCAGTAGAAGAGAAGGAAACACTTTCAAGACTAAATCAATATGCATCTATCAAACTGTGGAAAAAGAAGAAGCATAAGGCCTCCTTTAAACATTGCAGAACAGGAAGTTAGCATGGCCATGACAAAAAGGATGCTCAGCTTGTAGTGGTTAGTCTACCTGCTGCATGTCTATTCAGTAGCTCAGGTGGCATCTGAATTGAAAACACAGGAAACACTTAGCTCCACAGTAATTAATTTTGCTCCTGCAAAAAAAAAAAAAAAAAAAAATCTTCTACCTTGCTAAAGTGACTGTTTAGGGAATGATTGATACATTAGAAGATTTAGGCTATCACAACTGAGGGGCAACCTAAAATATGACAATTATTTCATTGCTTCTTGTTCACTGATGTAGCATATTGAACGTTGTGAACTAGAGCAGCTGCAATTAAATAGAATTATCCCATATTGACTTGACACCACAAATGAACCCCCCCAAAAAAGGAACTGGAAAAAAAATCAATGAGAATAAACAAGAAAATATAACTTCCCTCAAGAAAAAACTTATGGATGAGAACCTTATAAATAATTTTCTGTGTGTAATTTTGTTCAATAAAACTCTCAAAAGAATTTGTTTTTAAAAAGAAACTAACTGGAATAATAACACCAAAGTAACTGATAATTAAAATCAACTAAATCAATATCAGGATGTATTAAATTATAAATTAGCAATCTAAACTGTCAATATAAAACAACTGAATTCATCTTTAATTTGCAATACTTATTTCTCATTGAAAGTTATTTGTAACTCTTTAAGCACTGGTCTATATCACTTTCAACTAATGCAGAGAAACAAATCAAACAAAAAAAACCCTCAAAAATTACAAAAACAGTTAATAATATTCTTCTCTCAATTAGGATTCAGAGTTCCAGGTATGTAGCAGTTGCAGAGTATCAAAGATGAGATCCACTGTGTAGATCTAAAAGATTTGTGCCCTAAGGATATATGGAAAGTAAAACTATCAAATGAGGGTGAGGGCTCATCTAAACTACATCCCTCTTTCAAAAAAAGGATGTAAATGAGCCCGACTGAAAATGCAAATGAAGCGGGGATTTAAATATCTCATGCTTCATTTCCATAATCATGTCCCAGCGGTCTTTCGAAAAAGGATATTTTGAAAGTGAAAACACAGTGTAGATATGGTTCTTTCAGAAAAAAAAAACCCCTTTTTCGAAAGATCCGGTACTCCTGAGAAAATGAGGAGTATGGGATCTTTTGAAAAAGATTTTTTTTTTAAAGAACCGCGTCTAGACTGCGGTTTCACTTTCAAAATACCATTTTTCAAAAGACTACTGAGATGCAAATATGCAAATGAAACGTGGGATATTTAAATCCCCATTTCATTTGTATTTTCAATTGGGCTCATTTACATCCCTCTTTTGAAAGAGAGATGTAATCTAGACATAGACTGAGAAGGAACTGTAGTTAGGCTCTGTCTACAGTAGACAGCTTTTAGTGACAGGGCCATGTTGATATGGCTGTGTTGCTAAAAGTTAGGCAGTATAAACACAGCTTGTTGGCACTTTTGCTGACAAAATACTTCCACCCCCCCCCCCCCCCCCATGAGCAGGGTTCACATTGTCCACAGGAGATGATCTTGGCAACAAGGAGATGTTTACACTGCCATTTGCTCTGGAAAAACTTTTGACTTTCGGGGGAGGAGCAGATAAAGCACCTGTAAGCGAGGCTACTTGGCTTATTCCCAGCCTTCTTTCTCTTCCCAGTGCTCACTTTTTTTTTCTATTATGGCATTGATTATAGACCCATTTCACTCTGAACCAAATTCAGAAGTTATATATGTCAAATCCCCTTATTCTCAATTAGACTAATTTATGCTTCTTTTCTCCCATATTCTCATAGGCTACGTCTACACTTGCCCCAAATTCAGGAAAAGGGATGCAAAGCAGGTAAGTCAGCATAGGGAAATCCACGGGGGTAGGAATTCCTTCAGGTAGGAATAAGAGATCCTCCGGAAAAGAGCTTTATTCTGGAGGATCGCGCCAGTCTAGACGCTTTTTTCCGGCTTTTCCCCAAGCCGCGGATTTCCCTATGCTGACTTACCTGCTTTGCATCCCTTTTCCGGAATTTGGGGCCAGTGTAGACGTAGCTATAATGTATAAAAGACGATAAGTAGAGTAATCTAGGAAACCAGAAAGAGGTGTAAACTAAAGCAGAAGAGACTATTTTTAATTCACCCCTGCTTTTTCTGACTTCTTGAATAAGGAAATCTGTCTGTCTGCCTGCCTGCCTGTATCAGGGAAAAAAAAGAAATAAAATAAAACTGTATTTTATTCCTAAATCAGTTGCACAGTCTTTACTCCTTGGTGCAGACCAGTCTGTGGACAGAGTTGTTCACTTCCATCTTCCATTAGAATCCTGAATCACAAATGTGACAATCATAATTTTATTGGCTTCTTGAAATCAAAGGTGTGAGTTTAAAAAAGCCTCCCTTGCTCACACCTTCTGGCTCTCTGTATGTAAATAACATCCTTTTAAACAATCTTACGTGTCATTATAGCAGGTAAAATAAGTCTAGGGTATCTATAAGAATGTGTAAAAGAGACCAATTAAGTGTCAAGGGTTTACCTTACACCACCTTATGTATCACTTTTGAGGGTGACCTCTTCTCTTGTCTTTTTAAGTCCAGCTCACATAATTTGTGGTATCTGGAATATCTGGTATGCTCCTGTCTTAAAGAAACATAAAATCTTCTGAATAGCATGCACCCATGAACAGAGATTTTTTTGGTGGGTGAGTTATGCATAGAATATATTCCCTGACCCACCTGTAAAAAATCATGGAAGAATAGTGATTGATAATTTAAACTGTGACAAAAAGGTTATTTGTTAGAGTTAGGCTGGAGGGCTTAGTGTTTCCACAGCCTCACTTTAGATGTCAGATCCCCTTTGTTACATTGTCACTCTCCCCTTCCCCCAACTTCTTTCCCAGTATTCTACTAAGTTGAGAGAATGAAGTTTGTCACTTTGAGTGACAAGTGCCACCGCCAGCAGCAATGTGAAGAAGTAAGGGTAGTAGTACTTCAACATCCCCCCACAATAACATTGTAAACCCTTGCAATGTCTTTTTGGGCATCAGGACCAGTACAATTACACCATTGTGAAAGTTCAGATTTGAATAGCTGAAATCATGAAATTTATTATTGTTAAAATTTTTTGACCATGAAATTGACCAAAATGGACCATGAATTTGATAGGGCTCTACTCGTGTAAAAACAAAACGTATTTCTGCTCTCCAGAACAAAGACTAGTTATAGCCAGTCCTATCTTTCAGTAAAGAATATATATCACCATCACAATTTCATGTCAGAAGGGCTACCAATGTGAGTAAATGCTCCTCAGATAGGAGTAAGAGATCCACACTTTGGCTCATAAAGTTTGAACAGCAGGCTACAAGAAAAATATGCTACAGTGCATTGTATTAGGATGGTATGAATTTGAAATTAGACGTTTAAAATGATGGAAGCATTACAACTAACATGAGAATTACAAATAAGAAAAAACTATGTTTTTTTCAATTTATTTATATGACTAAAATGAATTTCATGCAGAGGTTACAGTTATAGTTAATTGGGGTTGTATCAGAGAGAAAAAGAAAGGAAGACCTATCAGTCTTGGCCTGCAAACTGAAGTCAGTGAAACTTTTGACTAAAATGTGAATTGGATCAGGGCTTAATAATGAAATTGTAAATTCCAATGGCTAAGGAAGATAAGAATATTGCATGATATTTTTCAGTAGCTTGGTTTCATGGTTATGTCATAAGAAAAAGAAGTATGACAGGTTTTATGTTTTTGTACAGAAGGAAAATACAACTGAATGGTGCAATAAATGATGGGATGGAAACAATTATACAGAGACGTATTTCAGAACAAACAGAACCTCTTGAAAGATAAAGATGAGTTCAGGGGTTTCGATTTCATTTTACAGAAGTAGTAAAGCAAAACCAAAAAATGTAAATAAGACTGCAGAAGTTAGGTATATCAGTGCAGTATGTACCTTCATATTCCTCATATACCAATCTGTGCAGCTGTGTGAAGGAGTTGATCAAAAGATCAAAGAACCAGCAAAGAATTTAGAAACCTATTGTGTGGATTTATATTCCCTACAGTTTTATACAACTTTTCTTCAAGCATATGCTTGAGCACTGAACATCTAAAACCCATCAAAAGCAGGATGCACATATTGCATGAAAGAGAAAATTAAAAAAAAAGTTCAATAGCCATTACAGTCTTTTAAAAGATGCATATCTCGATGATGAGTTTGAGAGCTACCCCACCACTAAACAATTGTATGTACGAAAGGGAATTCAATTGTATAATGGAAGTTAGAAAGTCTGCACGCAAACCTTAAATGAACTTGGAAAAAACTCTAGCACATTTGATATTTTTTTTAATTGGGACACGTGTCGTATCTATTAACATAAAACCTGGAAGAATAGAAAAGCCAGCCAAAAATACAGTATAGCTGGGTATGTCTTAGAAGTTCTATTGACCAAAAGATATGTAGTTAGCCAGTTAGTGTGCTGTTGCTATCTGGTCGGTATCTAAGTTGCAATGGGATCATTTGTGATTGTTCACTTATAGCCCAAACCATTCTTCTACTTGTACAATTTTCCCTATATGGCTCTCCTAAAAAACGATGCCTATTCTGGTTGAGTCTTCGGGCATCTTTTGGTCTCAGATGAAAAAGAAATACTTTGCTGGAGGCGATGTTGCACCTCCACTGAAGCTAAACAAAGGAAATGGGGGTCATATTTGTGAAGCAAACAGAGTCCAGAACACTCAAATAAACATAAATACAGACAGTCCCCGGGTTACATGGATCCGACTTACATCGGATCCCTACTTACAAACAGGATGAGGCAACCCCGCACTAGCTGCTTCCCCCCGGCAGACCAGGGAGACGTGAAGCTAGCGCCCCCCCCCCCCCCGAGCAGACCAGGGAGATGTGGAGCGGCTTTTCTCAGCAGACACCTCAGCTTGAGAATAAAGGACTGAGGGAAGTGAGGTGTGGGAGAATAAAACTGAGCTCTGGAGAAATGTTTGGCTAGAGTTTCCCCTATAATATGTACCAGTTCCGACTTACATACAAATTCAACTTAAGAACAAACCTACAGTCCCTATCTTGTACGTAACCCAGGGACTGCCTGTATTTTCTGTTCTGAAAGGGTTTTCTATTATACTCAATGAAAAAGGTGACTTGAGTTAAGAAAATTCATCAGATTCCATATGAAAATCTGATGATGAAATCCCCCGCATTACACTTCTGTGTAGATCATAACTAAGTTCAGAAGTGATTCTCTGTCATGGTGCAGGGGAGATATGGGGAGAATGAAGACAAGGTTAGATGTTACACTGCTTCATGGATCCTCTGGTCACTCTCCTTTGTTCAGGGTGTACTTTGGGAATGTACATGGGCTATCTTCTCCAAGCCCTTCCACTGAGAAGCTCAGCAGATCACCAACTATTCAGCCTGAGCACTGGTCAGTGTCCTTAAGGCCAGCCCTGGTAACTGCAGGAGGCTGTATACCTCCGTTAAACATTAACTAGCACTGCCAGACTTCACTATGAATATAAAATGTGTATTTTAAAAATATAAATATACAATATGATGAAAGTTAAAAACTTGGGTGGGATTCTTTTGGCCTTTGTTATATAAGAAGTCAGATGAGATATGATTATAACAATCCTGGGCATTTAAAATCTCTGAAAAAGTCATAAAAATATCCCTGACCACATGAAAACTCGTTATGGGTAATTATTTTAAACACATGTACTATAAGCTACTTATAAGGAAAATGGGTGATTTGTGAAAGGTTTTGACTTCAAAAAGTAATTGGTGTCATATTTACAAGATTTACTAAGTATTTCTTTATCACATTATTATGAACTCCAAGTTATGTTTGTACATGCCCCTTTTCAAATCTTATTATATTAAAAAATGCCCATCCTCCCAGTTCTTTAATAATTTGAAAACAAATGAACAGATTTTTCTAAATCTTTATGAAAGATTCCCCATTATGAAGACTCCAAGTACAGAATGGAAATGTTCCATAAAGTTAAGTCCATGAGCAAATAGGGATTACAAAAGAAGTCATAGTGTTAATTTAGGCCTAGCTTCCTCCTATGAAACATAGTGCCAGTTGTAATTATGATAACTAAACGTAGGTCAGACTAGGGTAGAGATTGCTGCCTAGAATGCACTATAAATATTCTGCCTATATAGCTATACTAGCAGAGCCCCATAGTGTAGACACAGTTTATGCCAACACAAGGAGTTTTTCTATCGAGATAACATAACCTCCCAAAGTGACATTAGAAAAGCTGATAGAGGTATTCCTATATTGGCATAGCTGCATCTACATTGTTTTGTTTTATTTTGTTTTGCCAGCGGATCTACATTGGGTAGATTGGGTTTTTGTGCTTGTTTGTTTTTTGTTTTTGTTTTAAATCATTCCGAGTGACATAGCTATACCAATACATCATTATAATGCAGACCTGACCCCGAAGTTGGGGATGTGATTTAAAATATGCATTTTAGGTTGTTGACTTATTAAAGCTGGCTATGCACACTGATTTTTTTTATTTGAAAATGATTACTCCAACTACAAGAACAGACCTTACAAACTATGCACTTAATTAAACAATTAAACTAAGAAGTCAATTAACTGCATGGCCATGTGACTGTGAGCAATAGTAATTAAGGTCTGTTTTCAAGACCATTTTTAATAAGATATTAAAAATATAAACATTTGGCATCCCAAGGCATGCACACTAGGGAGATATTAAACTAATACAATAGATGAGCAAATTATTTCTGTGATACCTTCTCTTCCTGTGATTCAATAACATTTTCCCTTTGAGACAAGCTAAGAGTAAATTTAAAGTATAGGAGGGAATTGAGAGCAATAAAGAGAGAGTGGGACGCACTGACAAGACGACAAAAACATCTGATATCTAGAGACTATAATAAAGATCTTAATATATCACTCTCTGATCCTTACTGTGAAATGGATCACATTTTACACAAAGTAACACAGTAAAACAGATGAATCTGGACAATGGCATTTAAAGAAGTTACCTCTCCCTAAATTGGTAAAAATATGCCTGTAATGATATGATAAAAGCTCAGTCATATTTACTTATGAAAATAGCACAACATAGAAACTGAAACATCCATAGACTTCAATTCCACAGTTAACACAGGGTTTATTATGCTCTGCCCAGGTTGGTGGTATTACACAATCCCTACTTGTAGCGCTAGAGAATATTGAGCTTCATATAGACACAATGCCTCCTAGTGCTACCAGTGAGGACAACTAATGTGCCATTAGCCCCCACTTAATTAATAGTCATAGACTCCAAGACCGGACAGGACCATTGTGAATATCTTGTCTGACTTTTATATTGCATAAGGAAAAGAAGTGCCCCAAAATAATTCCTAAAAGATATTTTTTAGGGAAAACAAATCTGAGCTTGATTGCCAGTGATAGAGAATCCACTACCACCCCCCTTGATACATTCTTTCAGTGATTCATTAACCTCAGTGTTAAAACTTCATGATCTCTTTTCAGCTCTAAAGAAGATGCATCCTGCTTCATAGTTGCTAACTCCTCTGTCCAGTTAAGAAAGTAAAAAAAATTACCCTGGGCATTGGCATTTATGCCATTACAGTCCTTGAACTCAGGATTGGAACTGGTTGGACATTATTTATGGCAAATTTCTCTGGAAAATGCCATTTCAACAAAATTGAAAAAAAAAAAACAACCCTGAAAAACACTGAAACCTGAAAATGTTAAGCTGAAAACCAAAAATAGAGATGTGTTAATGCTTCCATGGTAGCAAATGGGAGTTGTAGTTTGGTTATTTATTGCCCCCATTTTCCTCAATGAATCAACTTCCCATACTGAATTAGATATCTCATGGGGAATCGTGACCATAGAATTTTCATAATGCAATGTGTCAGTTCAACCAGAGAAGAGACTATAGTGTATCATTGGACATATAGACTGGTCAGGAAGCTCAGCCCATAATTAATAAAAGCCTAGGCTACCACTTCCAAGAGACAGCATGCTGTCATTTCCAACTGACATATTTTAGTTTAGCCAAAAAAATTGCCTGAGTCTAAATGTAATGTGCAAATAATTGACAAAAAAACATTTTCTTCATTTTCATCTAAATTTTCTGGGGGAGGGGTGAAGCTGATCACTTAGGGTGTGTCTAGACTACAGAGTTTTGTTGACAAAAGTGGACTTTTTTCGACAAAACTATACCTGCGTCTACACTACTGCCAAGTTCTGTCGACATAATGTCGACAGAATTCGGCAGTTTTGTTGACGGCGGTAAACCTCATTCTAACATCTTTTGTCCACAGAGTTCTGTTGACAGAAGGAGTTATTGCATCTACACTGTCCTTTGTGTCTACACTCTTATGTCGACAAAGTGTCTTGCTTTGTCAACAGAATTGGATGTAGTGTGAATTCTGACGCTCTTTGTCGACAGAAGCTTTGTAGACAGTATCTGTTGACAAATCCTCTGTCAACAAAAGCCTGTAGTCTAGACATACCCATATACTGTTAATACCAGTTATTGAGGAAAATGCTAATGGGAATTATTTATAGAATCACAAACAAACCAAAATCCCTATTTGATCTCAGATAAAGCACAGTCTTCTGGCTAACTTAAAGATGCAGATCAATTGTGAGTAAATTCTACCAAGTAATGTAGTAGGAATGTTTGTAAATCGGAAGTAGGATCACTCATAAGACAAGATCTTCAGCTTGTGTAAGTTATTAGATTATAGTGATTAAATCTGCTGGGGATCTGGTCTTTAAAGTCTTAAAATCCAGTAAGTAGAGGAAAAGTGATGGTACAGAGAGAATGAGGCAGAAGCACACAATGTATGTTCTCCCTCTTATTTTTAGCTGAACGGGGATAAATGAGAAAGTACAAATGGAATGAATGGTTATTAAAATGTATGAAGTGTGTAATAGTTACTGAAATATACACATTTTGAAAGTTCACTCATCTAAATGATGCCATATTATTTTCCAGAATAATAAAATAAATTATCTTTCACTCCAAGTAAAACCTCAAAATTCAGCCATCTGAATTTGAGTAAAATCAGAGATGGAGAAATTTAGACTTCTAATTGTGTTAGATCAATGTTGAAAGAAATCAGAAATAATAACTCTCCAAAAGTATTCCTGTGGCAAATGTGGGGGTATTCAGTGGTGAATACTGATCTGTATTCAACAACTTGGTTTGTGTGTTCACTTTCCGGGATGGTTTGTCACAATGTCAGAGGAGATAGTTTCAATATACTCCCCCCCTGGGTAGATACAGTCACAATACCAATAATTGCAAGCCATTAGGACTGAGCAGGACTAGCTGACCAAACAATAAAACAGCTTTTATGGGGAAATCTTCTAGGAGATCTGACTGGCCCACTGGGTGGAAAAAGTTTAAGTTTGAGGATGAAGAAATATTTCCAACTTTGGCCCTTTAAAAGAGAAAATGGGAAACTGATTGTTGGAGACATTTTCTAGGAGACAGAGACCAGGAACCAGAGAAACAGAGACCAGGTGTTCTAAGAGCACCATGGCTTCACTTAATCGGATATTTTCCTTTCTTGTAATGTAAGAGAAAAGTTAATCTAACTTTACTTCCAGTGAAGTGTGAGATTAGATGGAATTAAATACATATGTCAGATGTTTATAAATCTTTTTCCATAGATGCTTTGTTCCATTAATAATATAGTTCGTTGATCAATCTCTCACTAGTCACATGTTCTCAAATAGAATAAACACATGTTTCTAAAATACAGTTGGAGCCAGAGGGTGATAAGCAGCTTGTATATATAATGCAGCCTGACCCAAGATCTAGTCTAAGAGTGGTAGAATCTGAGATTCCACTCCAAATCAGGTAAGAGTAAAATGCAGGACAATGTAGCACTTTAAAGACTAACAAGATGGTTTATTAGATGGTAAGAGTAAGAGATCCAAGTTCTGAGGTGAGTGTAATCAGATAGAGCAGAAAAGGGACAGAGATCTAGCTAGCCCTGCAATCATGATAATTAACATTTTGTTTGAGACCCAACTAAGCTTTTCTTGTCTTCCAAAGCAGAATCTAAAACTATCGGAATAAACAGTTGGTAATCTGAAACACACTTTCCTTCCTATATTAAAAATTAAGAAAGAGAGGACATTATGTCTACCTATTGAAATAAGCTTACTAGTCTAATGGGAAGATTTTTGAGATATGATGTTAAAAGTTTATCACTATATTTGTTTGAATGGGGAAGATGATATTCTAGTTATGAGCCTAGATTATCTCAGCAGTATTTTAGACACCAGAACCATTATCCAAGATCACAAGTGGAGTATTATAAAGAAAAGCACTGAAAGTAGAGACTTTACTGCCTGAATCCCTTTGCATGACCGAAATATGAGAGAAGATGAAGAAAGGCTGTCACCCACTGCTTCTGCCACTGAAGTCACATTTGACTTGAAGGAGATAAGCATTGGGTGTTATGGAAATGTAATGTAGGAAGCTTGCACAGAATTCAGGCATATATCTGTGTGTCGGCCTTTAAACACAAGAGAGAACAGTGCAGTTGCTACAAGTGACAGTGGGCACTGAAGCCTTTAGTTCTGGATTTGGGTTTTTGGAACAAGAATAAAGGACAAGTTCTTCCCTTGGGAACAAAACCAGTCTGAGAAGAAGCAACTCATTTGTTACATCAGACATCCCAAAAGCTTTAAGTGACAGTGGACAAATGATGACAAATTGAAGGAGTGATAGCAACATTTTAGTTATTGTTTGCTCTGTGGCATTGGTATTACACATTGTCGGCACCACAGGTCACTAATATTTTTCATACTATAAATAAATAACCTGCATCACAGACACATGGATTGT
Source organism: Pelodiscus sinensis (assembly GCF_052426305.1). Taxonomy (NCBI): domain Eukaryota; kingdom Metazoa; phylum Chordata; order Testudines; family Trionychidae; genus Pelodiscus; species Pelodiscus sinensis. The sequence goes on from NC_143053.1 coordinate 96,277,000, forward strand.
CAGCTACTAAAGCAAAGCAGAGTATCAATTAACACAAAGACCAAACGAACACCCATTGTTGATACTTTAGACCTGGAGAAGGTGGAGAGCAGACAGAGCAGGAAAGAAAATCACAAAATAACAGTGATAGATAATTAAGAAAAGTGACAGAAAAAACTAGAGGGGAAGGAGCCTGACAATACATATGACTATTTTAAGCGGAGGGAAAATGACTGATTTTATTCATTTCCTTTCCCTTCTTTTGCAACTAAAGTGACATAACCTGCCTTAGAAACCTCAAATATTAACCAGACTGGCCAAGGTAATAATCAGCACAACTATTCATAGCATATTTCCTTAACAGCATAATTGAATAACAGCTTAACTCATGCCCATACTAGCACTAGTTAAACTAATTAAACTGGAAATTCTGCCAAATTCTAGATCTCTCAGAGAAGTGAAAATAAACCCAATTCTGGCTACAATATCATGGACTTTTAATTGTTCTTCACTTAATTAATGTTATAAAAGTAAATAAACATGTTTATTGACATAATTACATCCATTTAATGTTATTAATAAGAGGTCTTCAGCATAAGAGGTTTAGGGGTTTGGAACGGGTCCAATATGAAGAGAGGCTAAAGTGACTGGGACTTTTTCAGTTTAGAAAAGAGGAGATTAAGGGGGGATATGATGGAGGTATATAAAATCATGAGTAGTGTGGAGAGGGTGAATAAAGAAAAGTTATTTATTAGTTCCCATAATAGAAGACCTAGAGGACACCAAATGAAATTCATGGGTAGCAGGTTTAAAACTAATAAAAGAAAGTTTTTCTTCACATAGTGCGTAGTCAACCTGTGGAACTCCTTGCCAGAGGAGGTTATGAAGGCTAGGACTATAACAGAGTTTAAAGAGACGCTAGATAATTTCATGGAGGTTAAGTCCATAAAAGGCTATTAGCCAGGGGATAGAAATGGTGTCCCTGGCCTCTGTTTGTCAGAGGCTGGAAATGGTTGGCAGGAGACAAATCGCTTGATCATTGTCTTCGGCCCACACCCTCTGGGGCATCTGGCACTGGCCACTGTTGGCAGACAGGCTACTGGGCTAGATGGACCTTTGGTCTGACCCAGGACAACCATTCTTATGTTCTTATGTTCTTACAAGATTTTGTTCAGGGACTTGACCAACTGCTCTGAAAACACCACAGTAAAATACATGTCACAAAGTAATGACAAAGTGGTGTTTCAGAGAAAAGCAACAAAAATGGTTAAAGGCCTAGAACAGTGGTCCCCAACCTTTAGAGGCTCCCGGGCGCCCGGGAGCTGGGGCCACTCATGCCCCGGGCGCCCGGGAGGTGGGGGCCACTCACGCGCCCGGTGCCCAGGGGCGGGGCCGCACATCCGGGGGCACGGCAGGGGACTGGGATGCCCTTGCACCCGGCACCGGCGTGTGCCCTAGGGCTGGGGCTGGGGCCGCCCAAGTGCCTTGTGCCGTGGGCCCGGGGCCGGCGCTGTCGCCTGAGCCACGCGCCTGGGGCTGGCACTGGCGCCGCTCAAGCACCACGCGCCCGAGCGCCCACATGTGCCCCAGGGCTGGGGCTGCCTGAGCGCCGCGCACACAGTGCCGGTGCGTGTCGCGTGCCTGGAGCCGTCGCCTCCCATGCGCCGGGGGCGGGGCCGGCCCAGGTTGTCGGCGGGCGCACACAAATGCCCTGGCGGGCGCCATGGCACCCACAGGCACCGCGTTGGGGACCACTGGCCTAGAAAATGACCTATGAGGGGAGACTGAAAGAACTGGGCTGGTTTAGTTTGGAAAGGAGAAGACTGAGATGAGACATGAGAGCAGTTTTCTAAAGTATAAATTCAAATAAGGATGAAGTGGAATTAAAAGTAGTGAACAGGTACATAGGAAACTGTGAAGGATCTGAAAGGGAGCATGTGAAGATCAAGTATCCTGGGGGGAGGAGAGAAACCTAGTTAAGGTTCACCTTTTTTCTGCTTTTAAAGGGAAAGAAGCTCAATCTGCAACAATCACTGACTCCTAAGAAAAATATACCTAAAACATCAGAGATGTATGACAGAAGTATTACATTGAATGGGTGCCTACATGGTGCCTGTCACCCTGTGTAGAGTAGTTCATTAGTGTCAACATCAGGGCAGACTGTTAAAAAAGAAGGGCATATAAGTAGCTTTTTTTACACCCAAAGTTTCTTTTAAATTTAGATAATAAGATAAGATTACTCTCCATTTCCTACTGACAACACACTGATACTACTGACTTCAAGAGTCAGAAACTTGTTTGGCCTAATATTGATTTCAATTGTGTTAGTGCTAGCCTGGGATTCCCTCCTCAATAAAAACTAGGTTGTGTTTGTGGTTGTGTATATGCAGCTATGGTTCATTGCAGTTACACATACCAGATGGAATTATGAGGCTACATAGCTTTTTCCTTTAAGAACCAACATTTTATATCCTCTGGAAATGCCCTATTGGTATTTCAGTGGATACAATTCAGATGTATAAATTATAATAAGAAATTACTCCAGCACATTTATTAAAACATATCCCCTGCCAATCACAATAGGGGATACACTGGTTTTTAAATTCCTCCATTTTCTCCTCAAGGAAATATTGCACATGAGTTTTATGTCTTCCACGTACAAAAACCTAGAAGATATCTCTGTAATAGCAAAAGTTTGGGCTCTGTCATTATAAAACAAGCTCTAGAATATAATGGCATATGAGAAGAAGGAAGAAAAAAAATCTTTCCCCATTCCTTTCAGACCTGTTCTCAGCTTTGCCAGCTTGCTTGTCTACCTTGTTGAGGGACAGCAAAGCATTTTGTCTCTGCGTGCTCTGGTTGCCCTCACTTAGGACACCACAGCACTCTGCAACATGGCCAGAGCTGTCCCTGGGCACACTGGTGCTTCTTTTGGACACGTTGCTGCGAGCCTGGCTGCGCTTTCTGCAGGCTATCATCTGGGAGGTCCATCGGGGGGCTGTCAGTATCCAGGAGGCCCTGAAGGAGAGCTTTCACCCTGAGGAGCACTAAGAGCCTCCCTGGTCTGCCCCACTGGGGGCTTGTGCCTCATTCCTCCCTCACATCCTTCCACTTACCCCTCTCTAACTCACCTTCCTGATGTAAAATAAAATACATGTATTTTCATGAACACAAACTCTCTTTATTTAACAAATGAAATAAAGGGGAGAATGAAACTCTGGTGAGACTGGGGAAAGGAGGCAGGAGAGAGGAAGAGAGAGAGTGGAGGAGAGGAGGGGGAAACCTAGGAGGAGGGAGCTGGAAGGGGGAAGCAAGGGGAAGAAGGGGAAGGGGCTCAAGGGTGCGGGTCTCGCCAGACTAACTTGATTTTCATGTGAACCTGCTCCTGGGTTCGCATGTAGCCTTTGGTGGCCAGGCTGGCAGCTATCCTGCCATAGATGGCTGCGTTCCTCCATCTAGTGCCAAGATCATGGACATTGGGGGCATCCCCCATAAACCTGAATAAGGTCCATGATCTCCACCCTGGACCAGGAAGGCGCCCACCTTCTCCGGGCCCTGGGAGGCTCCTGGGAGCTGGCAGACTGCTCCTGGGGAGCAGTGGAGGTCTGGCTGCTGGTGGCTTGCTGGCTCATGTTTTGGGGCCACTGGGTCAGGGGCAGTGACTTCTGGCTCTGATCTGGCAGGCTTGGAGCTGGCACAGGCACTGTGTCCAGAGTCTACCCCTTTAAGGGCTCCAGGAAGTGGCGGAGTGTTCTTGGTTGAGGCCAGAGTGGCCACCAGGGCACCCTGGGAAGGATGGAGGCCCCCTATTTCGAAATTAGTGTCTATACAGCACTTATTTCAAAATAGCTATTTTGAAATTGGCGTTATTCCTTGTGGAGTGAGGTCTGCCAATTTCGAAATAAGCCCTCCGCTATTTCAATTTAATTTCAAAATAACGGAATGGCTATTTAGATGCTAGGATAGTTTTTTCGAAATAACATCTAGGGAGATGTTAGGATACGCAGTTAAATGGTTAACCAATGAGCTTGGATGGTTATATGCAAGCTTCCTGGCCTGCTAATTCTGTATCAAAGGTAGTAGCATGAGGAGGGGAGAGGGGAAAACAGGCAGGAGTTGGTGCTTGCAGGGAGCCTGCTTTCAAACAGGCTATCCATGAAGCCTGCTCCCCCCCACCATACTGCTATTTCTGGCAGCAGCGCGTGGGGTGGGCAGCAGGCAGCCCCAGCTCCTTAGGAGCTGCCTTGCCCCTGCAGGTAAACCTGTAACTGCTGAATATTTCTATCTAGAATTTACAAGAAAAACATGCTTTTAACATTCCTAATAGTTGCTGCTCCATGCTGGATCCAGCAGTCTATAGATTACCATGAAAGTTACAGTTAAGACAGATATGTCATTTCTCAGTACCCTGGGTACCTCCTTCCATGTCAGTTACTATGTTTGGTACTCACTACTCAAGCATTTGATAATGAATTCTGGTACATATATAGCACAGGGGCAGGCAAGATATAGCCTGCAAACTAGATCTGGCCCCCCAGGCTTTTTAATTTGGCCTGCCTGCCCCAAGGCATGGAGCGGTGCCACTCAGTGGTAGCTGCTCCCTGTGGGCTTTCTGTGCTGGGAGGAGAGGAGGAGAGGTGAAGGCTTTTGAGTGCTGCTCCCATCACCAGTGAAATCTCTCAGCTCCTATTTGCTGCTGAGAGAGCAACATGGGGCAGCCAGCCAGGGGCTGCTGGCAGGCCAAGAAGCCTGCCTGGGATTGCTGCTGGCCAGGAGCAGCTTAGGTAAGTTTCTGTCAAGATGCATGAATTGGTGTGTGACAGCAATGATGGTTGCTGGAAGAGTTATGCTATTTGTGTAATCAAGGTCACCAACCCTAGAAAGAGCTTGTTTTTTAGAGACTCCGGTAGGATCCAATCGTTGTTACCATACAAATCTAGACAAGTTGACAGATAAAGGACTGGAGGGCTGTTTGCCTGTCATGTCACACCAGTGGCCACTACAGGGAAGATTAACTTTGGAAGTAAAGCTTGATATTATAGCCTAGTACAGTAGTTTGTTCTGATTAACTGACATAAACAAAGGAAACATACTCATCTCTTTTTATACACTCCACAGTGTTTAAGTTACAGGGGGGAAATAGTTTTAAAAAAAAACTGTTCCAGGATTAGATAGCACAATGCTCTATTTCAATAAGCAGTGTTTCCTCCCTTCACTGAGACTCTAAGGACATACGGTAGCTTGACATTTTGCATTGATTTATTTTTTCCATTTATAAATGCAGGTCCATTGAAGGTAGCTTGATTTTTTGATACTACTATTCCACAGAATCAGCTTTTATTCTTTGGCTATACTGGAAAGAAAAATGTTCAGGCATATTTTATGCTGTACTATTAGCTCTTCTGTGTACTGAGATTACTGAAAATAGCATCTTATACTGAGGGACAGAGTTAGGCAGCTCACTTGTCTGTATGATGTATTTTCTTACTAGCTGCTGGGCATAGTTGTAAGGTGGATAAAAATCTTTATTTGGACACAGAGTACAACTATGCCCGCAGTTAAGATGCTTTCCTATTTGTGCAATTTCATTGCTCCTGAAGGTATACAGTGCTTCCTCCTGGTTCTTCCAGCTAATAGGTCATAAATTATGATCCCCCATTTGAGACATCACAACCAGTCTTGCATGTAGCTTTAAACATTAAATGATTTTAGACAAGAACTGATACAAAAGAGCACACTATGATATCTAAAATAACAGCAGAGACTGATCTGACAGCAGATAATCTCATAGAAATGGGCAGACAGCACAAATGAAACAGTTGTTTCAGATGTTTATTCATTTTTATGTGGTATTTATCTAAACGCCTCACATAACATGACTCTAGATATATTCTGATAAATTAGTACTAATAATACTTTGTAGAGGATGGTTAGATTGTAATATCACCTGCTGTATTACAGCTACTGTATATGATTAATACTATTTGTTCCACCATCTAGAGATATCAATCTTTTAAAGTTCTATGACAAGTAATAAATTAACCTTTAAGGCACTCTGAGGTTAAATGGATTTTCTAGGGTCACAGAGTGTGATCAAAAGAGTTGGATTTAGCTTCTTATTCTAGGCTCAATCCTCAACATTATTGACTAATAATTGGACATATATTTTCACTCTAATGAACAGACTCTTCTGCAGAAATGATAAATCATAGTGAGAGTAAAACATATATGGTCAAAAAGGATAGAGCAGACTGGCTGCATTTGCTCAGTTTCAGCCTTTAATTAAAAATGCATGCGTTGTCAGCATTTGGTGGGGAAGTGGACTTTATGAATTGTGTCCAATTTCTTTTGTTCCCTATAGCCTATATACATACTTCAGAAAGGCAATCTTCAATATGACATACTTAATCAATGAGGGAGGAAAATTCCTTCTTCACAAGTGATCAGTATATCCCATGAAGTTGATATTTGATCATTAGAAATATTCAGAATAGGAACTTAAAATTTTCAAAGGTGCCTAAAACCCATTTTCAGAAATGATACGGGCGATTAAGATTCTATGAAATTTAGGTACCCAAATCACTTCTGAAAATGAGATTGAGGTTCTTTTGAAATGTTCATTCAGTATAATTATCACTGTATATTACTAATATATAGCATTTTTAATGTCAGTGGACTAGAAAGCACTTTACAAAATATCGTGTGTGAGACACAAATACTGTAAAACTGCTTCATGACAGGAAATATCTAGGATATCATTTCTATGTTATCCAAAACATTAATATTACTACTTCTCATACTAATGATAACTATAAATATTTCACTAGAAGCCAGGGGATAAGTTCTGTCTGTCATCTAAAACCAATATTTTTCTTCCAGTAATATTTTTATTTTCCCAGTTAAGTGTGGGTTGCATAACAACTTCCTCATCATCATTCAGCAACATATTCCATCTAATAACAAGTGTTAAAAAGTACAAGAGGGAAAGACTTGACATACATTCCGTTCAATACAGCATCAGATAGGAATGGCATAAATCCAAGATTCATGACACTATATTCTGTATCTTTGTGAAATGTAGGTTGTACTGAAAATAAGCCAACATAAAGGAATCACAAATTGTACCAACATACGATTGCATGGGTGAAACGTGATGACAAAATACTTGCAGGAATTATTGAATGTGAGGTTTTAAATAACTAATTCCAATCTGATGCAAATTTGGAGCCAAATTTTCAGATGGTCTGCATAAGCGCATCTGCAGTCTGATAAGTGCAAAAATGCAATTGTACTAGCAAGCAAAGTACCTGCATGCAAAAATGATAACATGCATATAATTATGTGATTTGTATATGGTACTATATCTTTAAATACATACATTAAAATGACAGTATCACCAGCCACAATTGTTTAAAAAGCATGCATCAGGCCTCCAAATATTAGGAGATTGATTTAAAAATTATAAAACTAAAAGGACATGATTCTATTCACCTTCTTGTTTTAGAGTCTAGGTTTCATGATTTCAGTTTTTTCTCCACAGAAGGCCAGTAAATTAGATATTTTAAAAAAAATGAAAACAGATTCTCACATATTATTCCCAAACCAGAACTTTACATAAAAATACCAAATACTGTAAGCCTCATAATTTTATCATGAGTTGGCAACTGTGAAACAAGTAACAGGAGGGGAAAGGAGAGGAATGTGTGGTTTGCTGACATTCAGCTAAACTTTAATCTTCTCTTCTCCTCACCCCAAAGAGATAATTGCTATTTACAGTACTTCTTCATCATGACCCATCTTGCCACCCATCTCAGAAAAAGAAAGACTGTACAATACAGCACACCATGAGGCCTACTGTGTCGATGACTGCATCTTTGGGTTTTCTAAAGTGCATTGAATCCTTAAAAATAAATCAAAGTCTGTAAGAGTTGACATATTGTGGATGTTCTCTTCACCCCACCTGCTTAAATTTAGTGCATTTTCAGAGTGAAATCACCATTCATTTCATTCCTATACCTGTCAGACTCTTTCTCTCTACTTAATGCTGTGGGACTCAAGATTCTCATCTTGTGGGATTTAAAAGCTACAGAGACTGGGCAACTAACTATATACAACACTTCTAATAAATTATAGGTAGGGATATAAAGAATTAAGTAAACCCATTAGAATATTGTAATTTAAAACACACATATTCAAAAACTTGGAATTTCAAGGCAAAAAGTAAAATTTTTAAACTATTATAGCACAAACATCTAAAATCAGGAAATTAATATTTAAGGTTTCAAACACAAGATTAAATTTGAAGTGGGCTGTGCCCATGAAAGCTCATGTTTTATTAGTCGATAATGTGCTACCAGACCAATTGTTGTTTTTTTAAATTTATCCTGTACAGACTAACTCGCCTACCCCCTGAAGTTTCTGAACATTGTTCACTGGTTTTCTTGGAGGTGAAGTACATTATATAGCACCTAGCTTTGATTCCCAGATCTGCCTGGAAACATCTTGGGCAGATATTTAGTTATTCTGTTTGTAAAAGGGCAGGGGATAACACTTGCATATCTGCTAAAGCCTGAGGCTTAGTAATAATTTCTGAGGAACCCCATATAATTATTAACATGAGTTGATGGAAGGAATGAGATGGGATGTGTTGCCAGTCAAGACAGGAAATAATTTCAGAGACCCCTATCCCATCCCTGTAGAAGCCAAACCCCTTGTAAAAAAGCCAAGCAGCACTGCAATGAAAGTTGGGTTCTTCAGTGACTGCCTTGTGTGCCAGTCTTCCTTTAAAACCAGACCTGAGCTGAAACACAACTGAGGGTCTCCTTTTTTGTGCCGTGCACGCTTTCCTATAATGGTTAAAGTAGATTGAAACAGGGTCAAGGATCACTGTTTCACCAACGAGCTAAGGAGAGAAGGCAAACACTTCTGCTTCACATTCTACTTTCCATGTTTCTTATACTTTATCCTTAACATTCCCTATTACAAATTGGGGTTGACCATCCTGCCCTTCTCATATTGTTAAAAGGGAAGGGTATCTGGACCAAATGGAAAGAGAATTGTGAGGTTATAGTATAGAAAATCATAGAATCATAGAATCATAGAATAATAGGACTGGAAGGGACCTCAAGAGGTCATCGAGTCCAGCCCCCCGCCCTCAAGGCAGGACCAAGCTCCGTCTACACCATCCCTGACAGATGTCTATCTAACCTGTTCTTAAGTATCTCCAGAGAGGGAGATTCCACCACCTCCCTTGGCAATTTATTCCAATATTTGACCACCCTGACAGTTAGGAATTTTTTCCTAATGTCCAATCTAAACCTCCCCTGCTGCACTTTAAGCCCATTACTCCTTGTACTGTCCTCAGAAAGCAAGAGGAACACATTTTCTCCTTCCTCCTTGTGACACCCTTTTAGATATTTGAAAACCGCTATCATGTCCCCCCTTAATCTTCTTTGAGGTCCCCATATGCCAGAGATTGAGAACCACTCATCTAGGTGAAAATGAAAGGAGCATTTGCTGCTACTGAAGCATCCATCCATCTAGAATTGTAGCTTGTATGGCTTTGAGCACGCTTAGTGGCACTGGCATGTAAGAAGCTCAGAATATGGACTATTCTCGTTGTAACTGAAACATTCAGAGATTTTAACCTTTATTATCATATGAAAATAGTGACTTTTATGAAGCTGACAATATAGATGTATTTTCATGAGTCTCACAAAAAGCACCTGATACTAGGTCTAATTTCAAGCTGATGCTTCACATACTGAAGTTATAATGGCTCTTCAAAGCAATAGTCAGAAACATTTAAAAAGTGTAAAAATATATTTTTTCTACAATCTGATTCTCACAAATAGTTGGCCACCTTTCACTGAAGCAGCCTGAAGCAGACAGCATACATTTAATACTTTCAATGAAATAAAGTGTGGCAGTCATAAACAATGAAAAATAGTGACGCATAATGAAAAGCTAGGTAACCTTAAGTTTTAGAAAATTTTAAAAAACAACACACGGTCCAGCAGCACCTTACAGTATGTCTAGACTACATCTCTCTGTTGCCAGAGGGATGTAAATTAGACATGCCAAAATTGCTAATGAATCAGGGATTTAAATATCCTGTGCTTCATTAGAATAAAAATGGCCGACGTGGCACTTTGCCGGCAAAAAGTGGCAGTCTAGACAGGGATCAGTTGACAAGGAAAGCCTTTTCCAACCGATCCTGTAAATCTCGTTGCACGAGGCATAAGGGATCGGTCGGAAAAGGCTTTCCTTGTTGACCGATCCCCATCTAGACTGCCGCTTTTTGCCAGCAAAGTGCCACATCGGCAAAAAGCGGCGGCCGTTTTTATTCTAATGAAGCATGGGATATTTAAATCCCTGCTTCATTAGCAATTTGGGCATGGCTAATTTACATCCCTCTGGAGACAGAGGGATGTAGTCTAGACATACTCTTAAAGACTAACAAAACATGTAGATGGTATTTTTAAGATGCTGCTGGACTATTTGTTGTTTTTTAAATTTTTCCAGTTACAGACTAATGTGGCTAGGCCTCTGAAACTTAACTTTGGGGTAACTACCAGCTCTACCCATAACAATGCTGATGTCTGTAATACTCGTGGAAGAAAATTTGGGCAAATCATAGATTTCACATTCATCTCATACTGGGGTGAAAAGAGACAGCTCATCTGGAAAGGAGTTCCATGAACTTAGTATAAGTTCTGTATCTTTGGTGCTCCAATGGAATTAAGCCTTTATGTGATAACATACTCACAGGAAGGAGAAAATGAAATGCTGTGAAAAATGAAATTAAAGATAGGTGCTCAATTGCCAGGGGAGCATCAATACAGAGTGGTGAATTGGGGTGATGTGCTCCCTTAGGTCATTGGGACTGAGCATGTGTATTCTAAGGTTGCTTTAAAGCTTCCTTCCCAGAGAACTACAGTAGCCAAATCTAAATATTACTAATGAGTAGCTTCTTTTGCCCTGCCTAGAACTGAATTTTGAAAGAATAGGGTGTCATCATTGGACAGCTGCCGATGGACAGTATTAAAAGTAATAATCATGTTGGGAAGGAGTGGACTAGAAAATGAAATAGATCTTAACCTCATTACTGTCTTATTTCTCAGCATATGGTAAAGGTTGCTTTATTTATTATGACCTCCAACCACAGCTTTTGATATTGGGAAGAGTTAATCTGGAGGGACTCCATGCCACCTCGGCAGTATAATGACAATTCACAGTAGCCGAGCGCGAAACAAATAATGTGAATAAAGGGAGCAGGTGTCTAGCTCTGTGAAAAGAAAGACACAGCTGTTTTTTTTTCTTTGACATCTTGTAGATACAACAGTACACCCAGCTATGTCAAAGACTGAGATAATAGGGCTTGAATAACATATACACATCTACTACACATGAACCTCCATACTGTAATCTGGATGTCACTAGGCCAGGAACGCTCATGGTACATATCCTGGCAGGTGAAGGAGGAAGTGGCTCTGCTCACTGCCACTCCCTGTCCCTTCCAGCTGAGGGAATGCCAATGCAGTCATGTGCTTCCCCTGATGTTTTTCCCTGCTGTTCAAATAACGAGGGAGGGGAGGGGTAAAGTGCCTGATAGCATCAGGGAGTGTGAAACCATGTGTGCTCCCTGGGAGTGGGGGACCATGTAAGAGCCCCATATCTATCCCCCTCATGCACAGACCCCACACCACCTTCCCTGGCCTGGCAAATGCTTTAATTCGGCATACCCTGTTTCCCAGGGTTTTTGGATTAAATAGGTTCAAGTGTACTGCAGCTCAAACCCTATCTAGGAAGGGCACAGAACAGAAATCATTAAGATACTGATTTGTGGTAATTATTGACCTGAAAATGTGCTTTACAGAAACATAATAGAATGTATATGCAACTCCTTAAAAGTTGGTTGTCACTAACCTACTTACCTGTATCTCCTAATAATGTGACAAGGACAAGAAGTATGGCTAAAGCTCAGATTCACCTGTTCTTCAAAGCCCAGGCTCCTAACAACCAATTCAAAGTAGATATCCATTAACTCTTACTAAACTTAGACCAGTATCAAATAGCTGTACAGTTTTGATTCTCTCCAAGAGAGGACAGGTTAACACACATATTAAATAGCCGATTAAAATATTCTGCTTGCCCCAATTCTATCATCTGAGATTTCCTCTTAGGGTTGGACTAGACTAGGTGCAATCAAGTGAACTCATGGGTCTGTGAATGAATGTCAGAGTGTGTTGAAGGACCAATATGGTATTGTGACAGTACCAGACACTTAATATATTAATCTTATTATTTAATCACAGCTCCTCTAAAGATGTTGAATCTGTGCCACAGTGTTAAAAAGTTCATGAATGGTATTAACTAAAAGATATTAAAGTAAAAGTGAAATTATGGGGGGAAATTTTGGTGATAATTGATGTCATTTAATACATAATATTCTAGACTTATTGATACATTAATTAAAAATATGCATTTAAAACAAATCAGGTAACAATCTTATTCAGTGATATTTTGAAAATAATTTTGCTGGAGCTTGTATTAATTCTGTCATTTCAATAAATGACCTTGCCATTTAATCTTCTATGACCATAAGTATAACAGTCCAATTAAAGTTAATGCCAAAGTTAGCAAACTATATAAGTTAAGTCTTACTTTTATATTAATTCAATCCAATTTATAATTCCATTCTATTATTCAACACACATCCACACACTCAGCTTTTGTTAAAAAAAATAAAACCCTCCAAATTCATATTAGAGCAGGTTGGATCATGTAATAAAGTATTTCATGCTGCCATTTTTCTGTTCAATCATTTAAAATGTTCTATTTAAGGGTAGCTCATGATTCAACTAGTTTAGTTGAATTTAGACTTCTATGAGGTGTTTAACTTGGTATCACACACAACATTTTGATTAAAATGATTAAAAAACTATAATGATAATATGGCACGCATTAAATGAATTAAAAACTGCGTAACTGATAGGTCTCAAAATATGACTGGATGTGGGGTGTTTCTCTAGTGAGGTACAACAACCAGAGCTGATTATTGGACTCACATCAATTCATATTTTTATCAATGATCTGGATGAAAAACACAAATTAATTACTTAATTTAGGAACCAGTAATGCAGGCCATACTTATAAAATGGTAATGGCTCTCTCCTTAGCAGCAGAGGCACTTTTTCAGAGTGTCACTGCTTCCCAGTAAAATGGTGGAAAATCTAATGAACATGAACTCCCAATGTGACCCCTAGTCCAAAAGAGCTAATGCAGTCCAGGCATGCATAAACAGTGGAATCTCAGGAAGAACAAGAGAGATTTTTTACCTGTGTATTTGGCACGGGTGTGACTGCTGCTGGACTATTGTGTTGAAATCTGGTGCTAACAATTGAAGAAAGATGTTAATAAATTGGAGAGTGTTCAGAGAACAGCCATGTGAATGACCAAAGAATTAGTAAATAAGCCTTCTGATGATAGACTCAGGAGCTCCATTCATTTAGGTTATCAATGAGATGGTAACAGGGTGACTTGACTATAGTCAATAGGAATCTACATGGGGAAAAATATTTAATAACATGCTCTTCAAACTAACAGAGAAAGGTATCAATGATTCAGTTGCTGGAATTTGAAGCAAGACTAATTCAGACTGGAAAAAAGGCATGCCATCCCCCGCCCCCTCAAAAAAACTCTGGGACAATTTACTAAGGACTGTAATGGATTGTCAATCCCATTACACTTGTAAACCAAGATTGGATTTTTTTTTCTAAAATCTGCTCTAGGAATTCTGGAGGAGAAGTTCGATGGCCTATAAGCCTCAGGCAGTCAGAGCAGATGAATACGGTGGTCTCTTCCAGCCTTGGAATCTATGCAACATCCTTCTGTTTGTGTTTACAAAACACACAGCAGTATCTCATAAAAGCAAGATGAGTTGTGCAACGTATGTATTGAATGTGAAACCTCACCTCAAGATCTTAGTATATGAATAAGTGGTCCACTGTACTTCATCAATAGGGGGATAACTAAATCTGAAGACATCCAGAATTTCTTACAGTCAGGTGTACATTTCACAGGGAACACTGTTTTATCTTCCCACCAAGAGCATACAATGGTTTAATTACTCATCATTGGCATTGATAGATTGTTCAGAAATCTACAACCCAGCCTTGGCTATTGTTCATGACTGAACCTACAGATGCACATTCCTTTCTATGCCAAAGTTCTGTTCAGCACAGATGAGAGTGAGAAGTGTGATGTAGTAAGCTTCAGTTCTCTGAGTCTCAGGGACAGCCCTGAAGCTAAACATCTGCTGATGTGCAGTTCTAAGATTTGCCACTGATGCATGGTTATTGGATAGACCCTATGCGAATGGCCGATATCCTGTGGTAGGCCTAACTCTGATATGCTCACTTCCTACCTCTGCTGCTTCCCACCCAATATTAAGATGGACAGGATGGCAGGGAGTAACAGCTGATGGTGTTACCTTGTGACAGGGGAATTTTCTGCCTGTTGCTGACCCTGTGCACAACTTGAGCGGTGTAAGAGAAGTAAGCCTGGGTACAGAATCTAACCCATAAGCAAGAATAAGAAATTATATACTGTTCAGTTTGTGGTGATATTGGACAGGTTGAACCTCCCAAATCTAGACTCTCTTGTCTGGCAACATCCATGATCCGGCACGGATGTTGCTGGACCAAAGAGTCCCAGGAGAGGGAGTAAGCCAAGTGAACTTGGCGGTTTTTGGAGTCCCAGCTGGTCCAGCAGTCCTGCATCAGCAGGGCCGGGCAGCATTAGAGCCTCCCCGCACCAGAGGACCCTGGTGGCTGTGGGGCTGGTGACAACTGGGAACCCTGGGAACTCCCAGGCAGCAGCGGGTCTGGGATGGCCAGGCAGTCCTGACCAGGAAACCGCCAGTGGCAGCGGGGCCAGGCAGCAGCCTGGGAGCTCCGGCTGGAGAACCATGGTAGCGGGGCTAAGTGGCATTGGGTAGCCTCCACCACAAGTGGGGAACCCCCCTGGAAGAGGGGGGTGGCTGGGGAACCCTGAAAACCTTCTGTGGCAGTGGGCACAGACAGGGGGCAGCAGGCCAGGGAGTCTCAGCCAGGCCAGCTTTAGTGGGGCAGTGGCAGGGCAGGGAGACCAGCCATGGGAGTCCCAGGAAGAGAAGCCATCAGTGGGGCAACCAGCAGGGGGCCTTGACCTTCCCTGGTCCCGCAAATTCCCTGGTCCGCCACTCAGGTCCCAAGGGTGCTGGGATCAGGGAGATCCAACCTGTAATAACATATCTAAATATATGAAATGGCTGGGGACAGCAAAATTTCATCCCAAAGGAACATTATTTCTCCAAGTTTTATGGTCCTGGAGTATGTACATTTCCACAAGTAGAATAGAGAGATGGGAAACCCAGAAGAACTGTTTCACCAAGGCCACAATAGGTAGTCACAGTCATTTTAATTTTCTAAATCATGATTAGCCTCTCCAATGCTAAACCAGAAAAGCAATGATATTTTGGCACCTGCAAAAATAAAATTTCTGTTTAACCGTAAATTTTCCAGTGGTCCTAACTCAGTCATTTCAAACTGTAGGGAGTAATACATTTAATGTATTTAATTATTCAAAGTTCACCACTGAATTACAGATTCTGAAATTAAAAATTAAATGATCATATTCTAGAGTGCCCATGTGGAAGCAGAGTATTTTCCTTTCAGATGATTAAAAATTTGTTGACATTACTTTGTGTCAGGTTCAACTCAGGGGATTTTCACCATGAAAACTTTTAGTATTGTGCTTGCCAGAAAGCACCAACTGACTGCTCAAAAGGTAATTTTGGAACCATGAGGAACGTTTAATATTAGAGCTAAGACCATGACATTTACATTTTCACTTTTGCTTACTTTTAGCTTTCCCAGTGTTACAATGGGAAAACTAAATACATACAACACAAACATCCTTGCATAACAACAGTGAAATGCCATGGGCCTGATAATTGAGGGATCTCACAGGTTGACTGACAATATCGTTAAAATTGTTTTCCTCATATATCATCTGATAGCTCATGGAGAATTTCAAGAAGTCTTAAGTTATTTTCCTTCTGATGGTATTCTACTTGATATAAAAAGGCCTATGTGCTAAAATTATTTTCACAGGAAGGGATTTGAGGTCTCTGGTCATCATTTAAGTCTGCGGCAGGGGTACGCCAGGGCCACAAGGGGCGGCGCCGCTGCAGGGGCTGCCACCTGCCCCTACTTCGCTGCCCTCCACCAACTATTGGGGGGCAGGGCGGTCCATGCCAGCCCAGGGGACATCGAGCCGGGACCAGAGGGCCCTGACCTGGGCGCACCAGAAGGGCCACCGCCAGCAGTTCCAGCAGGGTCGTCCAGGGAGACCGTACCGGGTAAATAGTTTGAATTAAGTAGTTCGGGGGGGAGGTGGGAGGGAGACCAGAGACCGCGCGCGTGGGTCATGCCTTCCACGGATCACGCAGACACCTATGCACGTGCGAGCACGTGCCATGTCACCCTTGGGCAGGTGGCTCCAGCTTCGTGACACCCAGGGGCCATTGCCCAATAGGCACATGCTTGTGCAAAGAGACGTGACATGCTCCCGACCCCAGGGCAGGACCCACCAGGATGATTTCCCTTCACATGTCCCCTCTACACGGAGGCAGGGGACATCTCCCCTTCCCCCCCACCGCCCCGGCCACACTATACATGGCACAGGGACATGGGTGCGGTCTTGGGGCAGCTCCCAGTCCCGGGGAGAGCCAGACATCCTGACCATGGCCTCTGTACAAGCACAGCGGCTGTGACGGTGCAGGACATGGTCACCCTCACGTTGCGGAGTTGGGGAGGGGGCTGGGCATCATCCTCTGCGTCCCTAGGGAGAACTGACCACTTCTCTTCTTTCTCTACAGCTGCACCAGCTGCTCATGCAGGGCGCACCACCCCGCCCGGGACATGCTCCCGCACCCATGGCCTGCTTCGGACCGCCAGCACGGAGCAGGAGTACCAGGACCAGCACCTGGGGGCCCTGCGAGTCGTGCACCGCACACTACAGGCGTGGATGAGGGAAGACCTGCAGGTCCGCCACGAGCTGCTGGCTGAGCTCCGAGGGCTGAGCACCAACCTGCAGCTCCTGCTGCAGAGCATGGTGCCCCGTGCTGGTCCTGCATCTGCTGCACCCCCGACTGCTGTCCCTCCTCCCACTCCTGCTCCCCCTCCCACCTCTCCCTCCTCAAACCTCACAACCTCTTCCTCAATGTCCACACCCCCCACCTCAACCTCCGCACCCTCCACCCCATCCCCCCGGGGATGCCGAGGCCCCCTCCCTCGCCGTGCTGGGAGGCGGTTGGCCCGGCGAGACCCCCACCCCGATCCTTCAGTTTCCCCTTGCTTCCCCCTTTCCCTTGCTTCCCCCTTTCAGCTCCCTCCTCCCAGTTTTTCCCCTCCCCTCTCCCAGCCTCTCTCTTCCCCTCTCCCACCTCCTTTTCCCAGTTTCCCCTAGTTTTGTTAAATAAACAGAGTTTCTATTTTTGAACACACATGTCCTTTATTTTGTACATCAAGAAGAAGGGCTAGGGAAGGGTAAGTGGAAGGAGGTGAGGGAGGACTGGGGCACTAGCCCCCGATGGGGAGGACTGGGCTGGCTCTGCGGGCTTCTGGGGGTGGAAGCTCTCCTGCAGCCCCCCAATTGCCCCCTCTCCCCAGATGACAGCCTGCGGCACGTGCATCCGGGCTGATGGCCGAGTGGTGTGATGTGCCCAGTGTGGTAAGTCCGGGCACTCCAAGCCAGGACTGCTTTGCAAGCGGGGCATCCCTGAGAACTGTCTGTCCGGGGTGGGGGTCGGGTCCCTTTAAGAGCAGCCCTGGGCTAGCCTGAGGCAGCATCTCCACGCTCTAAGTCCTCCTCTGATGCCCTGCCGGCACTGCTTCCGGCCATCCTTAAGCCCAGTTCAGGGTCCACTCTGTGTGGACATGCTAGTTCGAATTAGCAAAACGCTAATTCGAACTAGTTTTTTAGTCTAGATCCGTTAGTTCGAATTAGCTTAGTTCGAATTAACTAATTCGAACTAAGTTAGTTCGAATTAACGTTGTAGTGTAGATGTACCCAGAGAGACAGAGGCACAATGTAATTGCTTCCTGGTACCAGGCAACGGTGTCTAGCCTGAGTAAAAGGGAGCTGTACATGTGCAATCTGTTACTACCTATGCTCAGGAAAATAGGTAATGTGTATAAATTACCAACAAGTTATCCTAAGAGAACATCTGCCTTTCCATCTCTGGATTTCCACATCAAACCAGAAAATGACTTACTGACACACAAAATCAGCTATCACTTGGCAGAGGACAGCCTGATAACTAGCAGGAACCTAGCTATGACAAACATCATCCACAGCCAGATTTATATACACACACATTTCCTAGAACAATTAGAATGAATACCCTGGTTTATTCTGAGTAGCATTTGTACAGTCCTTTGTGTGACTATAATGCTGTTCCTTTCTTTCCCCTAAGTTATTCATTGCTGCACAGGGATCACATTTCAGCCCCATAGATTCAATCCTAATCTCAGATAACTAAACAAATATCCTATTAAAATCCTGTGCAGGATGTTCATATAGAGTAGCCAATTTTATGAGACATACAGTAATACACTCAATTCCTACATATGTATATTGAGAATTCTGTTGGTGTCTCTTTATTACTCCTATTTATATTTATTATTAAATATTTAGCCTCCAAAAAGCTAAACACTGAATTATATTCAATAATTTTTGCTGTTGGCAATAAATTGTTAGGAGCTTGTTCTTCATAAATGCACTCAAATTATCCCATTCCATAAAATGAGACTTATAATGTCTCAACAAGTTTAGTGGATTTTAAATTAATACATAAGCAGCTAGTTATATTATTATAAAACATTCCTTCTGCAATATAAACATGTTACCATTCCTTGTATGTCCTAATTCAGACATAAAACTATTTTCCCAGGTCGGAATTTCACTCAAATTCAGAAGTTATTTATCCTTCATTGTTATTTAAATTATCACAGACCCTATGAGTCCTAGTCATTCCTAGAATGAGGAACCCACTATGCTGTACAAAAAATGTAGAAAAAAATGCATGGTCTTTACCCAACAGCTTACAATCAACAAAAAGACAAGAGACAATAAGTGGAGACAGGTAGAGGGGAATAAAAGGAAAAAATGAGACAGTATTGGTCAGCTTGAGAGGCAGTGGTTTTGGCTCTTCAGTAACATAGCTATTATCAAGTTATTTGCAGGCATCATGGCAAGAACATTTTAAGGAAGGATCTGGAGGTGGATAATGAGGTAGCTTTTTGTACATGAACAGCAAGCATGTACAAAGGTGTTTGTTTGAAAAGTTAACAAGAGAGCTATAGAAACTAACATCGTGCACTCATTGGAGGAGGGTATCAATATTTCACAAGTGAATGAGAAATGATAGCCGGTATAAGGACATGTCCTTGAAAGACAGAACAAGTAGCTTATATCTGAGGCAACAGAGAAGGCCAGTGGAGGTAGGCAAAGACAGGGGTCACATGGTGAAAATGATGAGCTAGGTAACTGTCTTTTGAAGAAGCGTTCTAAATGAGTCTGAGAAGAACAATATTGCAGTTAGCTAGAGAGGAGGATGATGTAGTTAATGATATGAAACCCCTATAGTTATGTGCTGGAATATTTGGGGACATGCTAAATTTAATCAGAAAACAAACAGATATTGCTTGATCACACTGATCTTAGAATAACACGTGCTGCTGCCCCACAAAATTCATGACAGTGATTTTAACCTTGGTTTTGTACTTCCATAGAAATACCTCTGGGCATGCATCCATGGGTAAGGAAAAGAGTAGTGAAGTGGAGCTCCTACTTCAACAGTTCATATCTTAGGATGAATTATTGAATTTTTCCCAGCTTTCCAGGGAATCGAGTGCTAAAAGACTCTCTTGTTTATCCCACTGCCAGCATGCCTCTCCCTACCTACACATCCATGACCCAGCAGAGATGTCTCAAGTTTTTAAGCACAAACATTCTCTACAGAGGTAATAGACTCTCAGCCCAGCAGCAGGAGCTGGAATCATTAGAGCAAACTGGTCATACCCCTGTTGGTAGCCTGTCTAGTTGACCCACATCAATACAAGCCACCTCTTATCTCCTGTCTTCTGCTTCCTGCTCCACAGTGCTTACAAGTGAATGTCATTGAAAAAACAATGTAAAGCTATTCCATATTGGTAGAAGTCACTATATTGTAGTTTAGTAACAATATATAGCAACAGGGAAGTATGTTACTATTGATGTTGTATCTATGATGTGTTAGAGTATTAGAGAAGGCTATCTGTAGTTTAAGGATGCTCATTTTCTATGGCTTCCTTTTCAGACAGTGTTGCATAGAAATAAAAAATTGATAAGTTTCTTTTATATACAGAATTTAAAAGATAGAATTTATAATGTGGCCAATTTCTGTATTTAATTTACAAAAACTTCATTCCAAATTTCATCCTGGTCCTATCATTTTTAATATAGAAGTCCATGATTTTAAAATGTTGGTTTGAATATATTTTCATTCTCCCAAACCTATCTACCCAATTTGCTCAGTTGAATGATGTTTAACGTCAATAACTCCACTGGATTCTGTGTATGAAAACATACATTTGGGCTTAAGAGGATCAAGTGTCCATATGTTCTCTGTTGGGCTTCAATTAATATTAGCAAGTTCAAGGCACCTATTTACTAAAGCTTACTAGCAAGAAAAACAGTGAACTGGTCTATCAGTCACTTTCTGGGAACAGACAATTATAAGCTACGTTTAAAAAGATAAGCATAACTAGACATAGATGCATTAGTTGTTTTTGAACTTGAGCCTAATCATAAGTGGCACCATTTATTAGTATAAACAAGCAAATACTTGCCCTTCTACTTGATGGAGCCTGAATCTCTGGTGAACACCTAGTTTCAATTTTATACTGCCACTTCACAGATGATAGGATTTGTTCTACAATCAACCCCCTTTGGTTTCAACTCATCGGAAACGTGAAAATGTTTCCAAGAAGCAGAAGGTGAGCTCTTTGTATTTTTCTACTCCAATATATCCTTAAGCCTATTGTAATGGTTTCTGGCATCTGTTATCTCACTAATATGAAAAATAAGGAAAAATGAAGAAAAAACATATTTATCTTTCATTATGACGAGGCAGAACCCCATCTGCCTTGCTTGCTGAGTTGACAATTTGTTTATCTGTTCAGCGGCATTGCAAACATGTCTGAGCAGAATTTAAGATATATATTTTATTGTTTAATTTAAAACATTCAAGCTTATGCTATGCTTCAACACTTAAATGTTTAAAAAAATTGGAAATGGACAAAAATGCATTTGGAGAAGATTAAGCAAAACAAATGCCAGTACTTTATCATCTACATAACAAGTCTTGCATGTCACAACACTATTCCCTGCTGCTGTAAAACATGGCTCAAATCTTGATATCCGCATTTTGAACCTAATATGCATGATAAGTTCAAGAGTATATTTTGTTTGGGAATGAGATAGATGATTAGCTGGTGATATGCCACTTTGAAATAGCCTAAAGACACTTTGTAAAGCAGTTTAAAGTTCATGCTGCAGAGTTATGTTATTTATTTTAATGTTATGTTTTAGATTTACATGGATGATCCTTGGTTGACCTGAAGATTTCTTTTTATTAATCAGTGTGTTTTGTAGTACTTTGCCATGCTTTTGCTGAAGGTGGTGTGTATTAACATTATAAAGGTGTTCCCTTTTCCTTGTTGAATGTTTGAAATAATTAGCCTTGCCATAGAGTAAAAGAATAGCATAGCAAATAACTCTGAACAATTAACAAACCTAGAAACTGAGACAGAGCGTAGTCCAGTCATACTTTCTAAAATATTTGCTGGAATACATAAACAGCCTGGTGCTTACAGTTTTCAGTGAAAATCTAGCGCCTACGGTAGAAATCAAATGATACTTGGGATTTCGACACTGTAATTAGACACTTGTGGATGGCCCATGCCAGCAGACTTAGTCTAAGGGACTCAGGCTAAAGGGCTGTTTAGTTTCAATGTAGACGTTTGGGTTTTGGGCTACCACCCAAATGCTGGGACTTCCCACCTCACCGAATCCTAGTCTTTACAGTGCAGTAAATATCACCTTAGTACAAGCTCTTCAAGCCTAAGTCAACTGGGCATTTAATTTTCCCACGCTTCCATAAAGTAGGCCATTACTGACTGAACCAGCCCTAGACCTCTTCCTACTTCTTTGGAGTAGTTTCTCTTGGTGTATGATACCAGATAATGTAATTCATTTACTGTTTCCGCAGCTTGACTGTTAATAAAGAGTATTAAGGGAAATGTAAGTAGTGTTGATACAATTAAGGAGCACGCAGGGACAGATCCATGCACATTAATTTCCTCAATTAATCTTTAGGTTTCTCAGGAAAGAACATAAGCAACTTCTCCACATCACCTCTTCTATTGCCTGTATGCAGAGGTTGAACTAGGTGGGAACTGGGTGGGAACTGGGGTTTATCTCCAGACCTTGCCCACAAAACAAACTCTAACCTGTAAGTCACTGGTGCTTGCATCCTGTTATTATCAATCGTGTCAAACTACTTGCACCTCATTTTCACCATATTCATAAACAGTCCTTTTTCCTCATTAAATGATTTTATGCCAGGTCAGTTTAGAATGCTATGATGCTCCCTTCTGGCCTTACATTCTATCACTCCAACATCTGTTGCATTTTATCAATAGCTATAGCAAACAACACCATAGCCTCAGCATATCTGAGGATAATGAAGTGTCCGTCAATGAAAATCCAAGCTCCTTCCACTTTCTCACTACACTCTAGGGCTTATTTTATAATAAATTTTGCATACATGTTGAAAAAACTCTGGGACAGAACATACCCTTGTCTCACACTCTGACAAAGGGAAAACACTTACTGCCACTTGCAGCTATTTGTGCTACGATCTGTTATTTGCAGTAGAAACTGTTTTAAAGTTCAGTAAGATGCTTTGGAACCCACGTGGCTACTCATATTTCCCAGAGTTGGTTACATCAGATGTTCTCAAATTCACTGGAGTAGTTAGCACTTCTTTTAAACCAACCCTAGTTCAATTCCACCCCTTTTCACTGTGAGTGCACATTCCAAAGAGGGGGAAGGCAGAAGAGATTTCTTGAACTGTCTGGAAGAGAGGACTTTCTCCATCTCCTCTTGTAACGATAATATAGATAGTGTTAGAGTAGATACCCAGAAATTGTTTTTAATGCCTCAGATATTTCAGTTGTGCTGTGATGGTCTAAAACGTATCAGAGTATAATATAATCACCCACTAATTATATCACCTTCCTTTAGTAAAGGCAGAAAAAAATACTTTATCCATCCAGGCCAATTTCTAGTCATCCATACATAGTTGCAATTTTTCCACGTAAGATTAATACGATGATTATAAATTATTTAGCAATTCTGCTTGTGTATGATCTACTTCTGTTGATTTCCTAGGTTTAATTTTCAAAATAGTATGTATCATATTCTTTGAGAGTATTGATGATTCCGGATCCAAGCTCTTTTAGCTATCATTCTGTTTTGAAAGGGCTCTGATGAGGTATACAGATTGGCACAACAATCTCTCCATTCACATTTGATATTATCACCTTCAGAAATAACTCTGGCATCATGAACTTTTATTGTTCTCAGTCACATGGAAAACATTTTAGTAAGAAGACGGACCACTGTGAATATATCTGTAGTACTGTCCCTCTCTTTACAATTCTCAAATCCCTCACATTTTGCTCTGATATATTTATCCTTGTCCCATCTAATGTGCCTTGGAATGTCTACACAATATATTGTACACTTCAGTATCCAAGACACTTTCTTTTATTCTATACTCTATTTTCACCTACTCTAACACTGTGTTGCAATCCAATGCTGATTTTTCAAAATGTGTGCTTTGGAGTAAACTGAAAACAATCAGCCTCAAATACCACAGCTTAGTGAGTTTGTTGACATCTTTCAACTGCAACAATAACTCAGTCCCTTTCTTGACTGAAATCATGTAGATTTTGGACAAGTCCAGATGCAGGGGAAATGCCAAATATATTATAGGCAACCCCAACACTTACAATCTAATTGGCTCCTAGAGAACCGTAGTAAGTCAAGCCTTTGTAAGTTGAACCCTTATTTCCCATAGGTGCAATGTTATAAATGGTGGTTCCATTCCTAGAAACCCATTTTATATCCTAAAAATACCAAAACTGACTATGGAAATGGAGAAAAACTAAATTAAATAGTTCAAATAATGCACAAAAATAACTAAAAAGTAAAGAGCAATGTGGCAAAAACACATGCAGTTCAAGCAGCAGCTGCAGGCTGGTGAGTCTGAGTGACCTTGTGCGTTTCCTGTTTTGGGATGACGTGTAGAGTCTGTATAATACGCCATCGTAAATGCGAGCTGTGGATGCAAATTGAGGGATCTAGGAGCTATTTTGCATAAAAATGGTCGTTAATGTTGGGGGGCGGGTCATAAGTCAGGGTTGCCTGTACCTTTTTAAGAGTTATTTTTATGTTTGAAACTAACTTGCAGTGTGCTCTTGGGAAAAAAAATCTATTGGAAGCTGGATCTCCAGCAGGCCTGCTGACAGAGGGAGCAAAGGAGGCAATTGCATGGGGACTCAGTGCTACTATGTGGCAATGGCAGCCCTAACCTGGTCCTTTCAAATAGCACTGCTGAAGCTGTGTGGCAGCAGTGGCAGAAATCCTTGAAGTTCAGCTCTACAGAGTAGCAGGAGAGGAGCTTAGAAAATCCCTGTCATTTTAACTCCTGTTCTTAAAGGGGGGAGGGATAGTTCAGTGGTTTGAGCATTGGCCTGCTAAACCCAGGATTGGTTGTGAGCTCAATCCTTGAGGAGGCCATTTAGGAATTTGGGGCAAAAAATTGTCAGGGACAGTACTTGGTCCTGCTGTGAAGGCAGGGGACTGGACTCACGGACCTTGCAAGATCCAGGCAGATGGAGAATGGGGCAGCACTGACCAGAGATCCTCTGACTGAGGGGGTGGTGCTCTGGGTTTCTCTGGGCAGGAGGGGATGTGGCTTGTGGCTCCCTCTGAGAAAGGGAAGGGGGAGACTATTGATGTGTTGTCCTGGGGCCTGGAATTCCAGCCAGCAGGCCTGATCTGCAGCAAGTTTGTATCCTTACATAAACAAGTTGGTTCTTTGTCAGGAGACATTCATGTATTCAAGTAGGGTGTTGGGTGACAATGATATGTGTAATGACCAGAAGATTGGAGCAGAGGAAAATGACTACATTACTTCCTTTTGAGTCATGTAAACTCAGACCATTGTTTCCCATTACTTCTTTATGAGTGCTAATAGTGCCAACTTTCACATTCAGGTCTCCAGCAACAAGGGTGATGTCTTTACTTGGTGGCTTAATAAACATATCTTCAAATTATTCATAACATTCAATCACATTTTCACCTGCTGCTGTATAGGCACAAACCTATGTAATCAATATCATTTACTAGCTTCATTCAAAGGTGAATTGTAACTGTTCTACCACTGATTGAATTACATACCAGCACACACTTTAGGGTCTCCTTGGATAAGATAAATGCAACTCCTTTTTCTCTCACCTTCTTAGAACTTCAGTGGTACATCATATACCCCTCTATCATCATAAAGTGACTGCTACCATTCTAGCAGAAATCTGAGATTCCACATAAGAACATAAAAATGGCCATCATGAGTCAGACCAAAACGTCCACCTAGCCCAGTATTCTGTCACATATGTCTATCTTGCATCTTTCCAATTCTTTAATCACAATACTGAACTTCACTTTATACCCACTCCTCACATTCCATGTTCCTACTCTGTTCATTCATTAAGGTCATTTTTTTTGGTGCAATCATGAGGTTCTTCACCTCCTGAAAAATTTCTCAGAGCTCCATCATAACTACAACCAGTACTTTTAAGAAGATATCATAAAATCCAGACTAAAATGGACTTCCCCCACAGTGGTATTTATGTATAATCATGGAATCATAGGGCTGGAAGAGACCTCAGGGGGTCATCAAGTCCAGCCCTCTTCCCAAAGTAGGACCAATCCCAACTAAATCAACCCAGCCAGGGCTTTGTCAAACCAAGACTTAAAAACCTCTAGGGATGGATATTCCACCTCTTCCCTAGGTAATCCATTCCAGTAGTTCCCCACCCACCTTATGAAATAGTTTTTCCTAATATCCAATCTAGACCTCCCCCACTATAACTTGAGACCATTGCTCTTTGTTCTGCCATCTGTCACTACTGAGAACAGCCTCTCTCCATCCTCTTTGGAACCTTCCTTCTGAAAGTTGAAGGCTGCTATCAAATCCCCCTCACTCTTCTCTTCTGCGGACTAAATAAGCCCAAATTCCTTAGCCTCTCCTCATAGGTCGTGTGCTCCAGCCCCCTAATCATTTTGGTTGCCCTCCACTGGACCTTCTCCAATGTGTCCACATCCTTTCCATAGTGGGGAGCCCAGAACTAGACGCAATACTTCAGATGTGCCCTCACTAGTGCCGAATAAAGGGAAATAATAATAATAAGCATGGGGATTTGGAATGCATTTGGGAAGGCAAAATTCAGCTACACACAGAGTTCAATCTACAGATTGAAGTAGCAGCAATACCTCTCCTTGCCAATTTGTCTTAGAAGTCTCTGATCTGACTCCTATGCTATATTCATACTGGCCCATGGAGAGCTGGAGTTGAGACAATACATGTGGGTAGAAGCCCCATCACAATCCTGATCAGTACACAGAGTCCTATAGAGAGCTTAAGTGTTTCAGAGGATGTTATGTAGAGTCCAAAATTGACTCAGTCTCACCTTATGGGAACTCACCTATGTAAAAGAGAAAAGAGGTTTGTTTGCTTTTAAAATATTTATTGGAGCTGATCAAAAATGTCCTGCTAAAATTTTTATTTCCCATTGAAAATAAGGTTTTTCTCTAAGCTTACATTTTTATGGAAAAGTACTTGTGTTCCTCAAATATAATTAGATTTTTTTAAATGGACATTTTAGGGAATATTTTGGCTGCAGAAAACAATTTAATATTCAGACTTGCAATGTAAAGTTAACATTTTTGGCAGAACATTCCCAACCAAGATCCAGGTATAGCATATGAAAAGCAGTTTTAACTACCAGCACACAGGCCTTTAACTGATAGTCAAAGAAAGCAGCCTCATTAAGTCTCTCAGAGGAGAATATTTACATCTGGGTAGATCACACAAATACTACACAGAAGAATAGTAATTCATAGGTATCTGGCATACCCATAAGCTAATACAACACTCTCCCCTAGCTAACACAAGGCCTATTCTTTAGCTTGATGAAGTAATCGGAGAGTGAACAGGTTCTAATGCATTTCTGTGCAGCAGGTGAATCATTCTATTGCACATGGCCTGTATTCATACAACCTCAAGAGGAAGTCAAGCAGAGGTTTGTGGGGTTTATTCAAATTTGGGGGGGGGATGTAGAGGAGGAGGGGGAATAGGGCTATCACATCACAAATTACACTGAGCATACATATATTAGGAATTAACTCCCTTACCTGAAAATTGTCATAGAATGCTTCAGCAATTGCCCCTGAATTGTTTCTACTGATTACTAGCCTCACATAAGTAACATTGATAGAAATGTAGCCGTGTTAGTCTGGTGTAGCTGAAACAAAATACAGGACTATGTAGCACTTTAAAGACTAACAAGATGGTTTATTAGATGATGAGCTTTCGTGGGCCAGACCCACTTCCTCAGATCAAAATCATTTCGGATTTTGATCTGAGGAAGTGGGTCTGGCCCACGAAAGCTCATCATCTAATACACCATCTTGTTAGTCTTTAAAGTCCCACATAGTCCTGTATTTTGTTTCATAAGTAACATTGATTCAGCAACCAGGAACGACCCTTCCTATGCTTCCGAAAGGCTGAGAAAAGCAGAGTGGCAGCAGGCGCTGGGGCTATTGCAAAGAGATTACTTCAGAAGGAGAGAAATCAGCTTGAAAATGTGCAACTCTGAGATATTTTTGCAGTTTGTCAGTGGAACCTCTACAGAAAATCCCACCCAGTAAACTACATTTTTTTCTTTGTTAAATTGCACAAGGGGAATGAGATATGAAAGTGAAATGGGAAATGAAAGAGTAGATTTTCTCTTTTAGTGAACATTTCATTTCCTCCATTAACATCACTGAATTGTTGCTGGGAGGTTTGGTGTTAGGTGGGGATAGGAACATTTTTAATTCAGATGTTCTATGACACATTCAGAATCTCAAAGTACATATATTAGAACAACCAGATTCCGATTTATTTTCCATTGCCTTAAAACTACTGAAACGGCAACATAACTGTGATTAGACTAACCAGCCTTTAAATCTAGGAATCTCTGCACTCCCACATAAGGCAATCAGTAGAAAGGCCTGTGGGAGCAATCAAGTGGGGAAAGGTATATAAATGACATAATACTACAGGTGTATTGCTATTTGTTGATAAGCAGTGAGGAAAAGTTGGGGGCATACAATCACACCTACTATTATTGGGGACCCAAAAAGAAATACCATGTTATTACTGCTTACCTGCAGATATTGTATCACTTCCTAGTGCTGGTTTCTCTCTGTTCTGTGGGGAATCATGGTTACACGTGGTCAATTAGGGTCATTAAGGTATCCTGGAACACTAATTACCTGATTGTAGGCAGAGGATTCCTGTCTGTAGCCCCTGCACAGACTGGAATGGGATCTTGCTGCATAAGGTGGAATGTTTACTCCTCAGCTATTATCCATGATGTTGAATTCACAAACCATGGTTGTGGGAAAAAATACCATGCAATAGTTATATACTCCCTATTTTGTTTCCCTTCATTCTCTCCCTTCCCCAGCTCCCAAATATTCAATTAAACACTCTTGGTGGTATTGACAGCCCCCACACTTAGCAAACAAATAAAATAAACAATAATCAATAATAATAAACTGGATGCTCAACCCTACACACTTTCTTTCCTTTCAATCCATCCAAACTCAACCATGCCTGCGTTTGCTCAGCTGTAATGTGCTGTGAATTAATCTAATTATACGATATAATCGACAGTAGTCAAGCTTCATCCAAACCACAGTTTACTTTAAAATCAATATAAATCAGAGGCAGCAGCCAGCTTCCTGCATGAAACAAAAATCAGGGCTAACATCATTACATTAAAATCGGTAGGAGCTGTTTATAAAAAAAGTAACTGTAAGAAATGCTATAAAACATATTTAGGGGGCAGCAATTTTGTCATATCTATCAGAAATAGTGTACTGAGTCTGTGGGACACTACCATAAAATTTTAAAGAAAAAAAATGTCAACCCTCCCAGATTTCCAATAACACGGGAATGTCTGAATGGATGAGATTTGAAAAGGCATAGCATGGAAGACAGCCTCAAGAATCTCAGCTTTTAAACATTTTGTACCTTTTGTCATTTTTTTCTTGCTCAGTGGAAAATTCATAATGTCAAACAGAATGAACACGTAAGATGTGAATAGACAAAATTACTGGATTTAAACTGCAGAAATAGACATGTTTTGAATTCCAATTTCTCCCCAGTTTTGAAATAGAATTCTTCTGTTATCTGCAAGTAAAAATGACTCTGATTTTAAGTAAGAGCTTGTCAGCTTTGCAATGTACAGACCTGCTTCTAGACTCTAGTGAAGTTTTCTTAATTAATGTATGCATTAATTATTTTATTATTATGACTTTTAAATATGTTATAAGAAAATAAAACAATGGCAATATGACTGAAGTTAAAGCAGAATTATGCTAATTAAAAATAAAATAGAAACTTGCTACTTCTTATACATGTAAAGCCTCATCCACATCCTTCAAAAATAAAAAAATGCTAAGATTTTTCAAATAAATGATTCAGTACAGGCAGCTCATTTCACTCACATCCAGGAAAAAATGGAGAATTTATTTCCTATTACTGAGTGAGCATAAAATGTGTGTGTGTGTGTACTGGAAGAAGTATGTGATCAAACTAGAGGACTGGGACCCGAGAGATCTAGATTCAGATCCTGGCTCCTTCAGAGAGTCCCCATGTGACCTAGACAAATCTCTCTCTCTCTCTCTGATTTGCTGAATTTTTTGCCTTTCTTGTGTAGAATCTTTAGGGCAGGAAAAAAATGCAAATAAGAGTTATAAAAAAAACATTTCAGATTATGCTATTTGATGCTCCATCTGTAAGAAGATGTCACCATTATTTTGATTTCAACGTTTTTTCTCTAAACACCTAATCTTTTCATCATATTTATTTATTTCCCAGTGTTCAGTAAGAAGGGTTTTTGTCTATTTCCTGTATTCATGTTGTAGCAAGAAAGCTTAACCAAAAACACTTAAGCAACTCAATCACAATATTGATCAAAAGTCACAGGCTATTTCTGTGGAATAATTATTAACACTTTAAATGGATGGCAAACGTTCATCATTTCAGTGAATAGGCTCATGATGGAGAGATGTAATATTAATCAAAAAAATGGTACACATGAGAATTTTTCCAGTGTCCTCCTTAACTCTATCCATACTGGGAGCATTTGTATTTTATATTTTTATAGTTAGAACACATCCCTGTCCTTCAGACTACAAACTCTGAGGACTGAACTTCTATAGCCCCTCTCTGGTGTGTTTAGCGTGTCCAGATAAATTACAGCTAAAAAAAGGAAAACAAAAAAAGCCAAGCCTGCTCAGGTAATTTTGGGCACATTTCAAAGCTGAGTGCCAAATTAGAATCTACACTGCATGATTTTTTTGGAATAAGTTATTCTGGAAGAAATACTCCAAAATAGTTTATTTCAAAATAGCGCACCTATACTACAGGGAAGCTTGGAAATTAGTCCAAGGTATGCTCCCCTAACGTGGAAGTGCTACCTCAATTTAGAGCCCCAGGAAGAACTGGGGAGTAATTACTTTGAATGTCCTGGGGGAGGAGCTATTCCAAAATAGCAGCAGAGGAGTGTCCCACTACTGCTATTCTGAAATAGACATTTCGGAAGAGGTGTTATTCCTCGTGGAATAAGGTTTACGAATGCCGAAATAAGTACTGTGTAAGTTAGCTGTGTAGATGCTCATATTGTTATTTCAAAATAACAGACGTTATTCCAAAATAATAATGCTGCGTAGACGTACACTTAGAGAACTTTAAAAAAGTGACCTGATTTTGAAAGGTGCTGCACTCCTGCATCTCAAACTCATTTTAATGGGATTTATGGTGATACAACTCTGCTGTAAATGAGGCCTTGTTTAGCTAGTTGTCAAAACATTGATTTAAAAGTTTAACTTTAGGCTCCAAGGCTAATCCTTTTTGGCCTCGATCGATAACTCAGAATTAGAGAGAACAATGCCCATTGAAGCCAAAGTCCTCATATAAAAAGACAAGGTTTACAGGCCTAAGTCCAAATTAGACATTCATCCTCTACTCTCTTCAAGCCATTTGATTAGGTCTAAGTAAACGGTTAGAGTGCAAATCAACTCAGAATGAATCAACTCTATTCACATCAGACCAAAGAAAACTAAGTGTTTATAAATTTCAGTTTGGTGCTTGTGACACTAAGTCTAACCCTATGTCAAAAGGCAAAGCTTCCTGGTATTTAGCAGAATGCTTCAGCTGGCCTAACTAGCTCAGTGCATCCCAAATCACTATTGTTATAAATTGTATCTTTAATGTATCATGTAATATATCATTTGAAAACTAATAGCTCACTGATCATTAATATTCTTATGAAATGAATGTATGGTTTATACAGATATGCTGGAATTGTAACGGAGATGTATTTAAGTCAGGGATTTGAGGACTTGATACACAAGGTTTTTTTTCTAGACAAATGAATGCACTTCCAACTGCTTGAATGTATCTTCCATGTAAATTGAGCAAGGGAATGCCAAAGACATAGAAAAGCACATTTGCATTCCAGGCAAACAAAGCCAGCAGGAGAGCAAGTGGTGAGAAAATCATTACTTAATATCTATGGGGGATGAACCTGCTTCCAAAAGCCTTCCAGATTCTTGCAGCAATACTTTCAGAGCTATACTTTTCAAAGGTGTACTGGTCTACAAAGAGAGGGGCAGGAAACCCCTACATTACCCTTCACTGCAGGGATTCTGATTAAAAGCTAGGCAGCCATTGCAAGAAAAGGGAGACTCCTGAAGTAACTTCCTCAAAAAAAGGCAATTGCTTGTTAAGTTATGAGTTAGCCATTAAAATCCATTTTTACTTTGGTTAGCAAACATTTTTATCTTTACCCCTTTTACTTGAAGTTATTTAAAAAAATCTTTTCTTTTCCATTATATTAATTTGTTTTACTTTTTATCTACACTAGCCCAGTACTGTGATTGAATTGATGTCATTTCTTAATTCCAGTCAATATAGCAAGCCACTGTTTCTGTATCTTTAAAGAAGCAGCAAACTTATCTTCTGTGAATGCACAGTGATAGGGGCTGTGCATTTCAGAGAGACATCTCTGAGGAACTCAGGAGCAGGAGTTCACCCATTATTACCTGCTAGGCAAGGTTTGTGGTAGGAGAACTCTGGGCGTTTGCTGCCAAGACAGATAAGCGTGTGCAGAAGTTGCGCCACAGTTTAGTTTCAGCAAAACTCCCTCTTGCTCAGGGGGAGAGGAGTAACACTAGCTACATACACCAGCACCACATACAAGTTTATAATAGCTCTAAATACTTGGAATTCATTCCCTCAGAATGAGAAGAAGACAGCACCATACAACTTCTGCCTCCCCCATTCTGGGAAAGATTACCTGAAACATAAAGTACTTCTGGGCAAGTGGTGCGCTGTGATGAAGTTTGGCTGTAAACATCTTTAACATCAAGATGTGGCTGAACTTTGTGGTTAGGAGTAAAACCCCTCATTGGGAGGGAGGGTATTTACCAAGCCATGTAATATCACATTTCCTGCATTCCTTCCTTACTGTTGTTACACCACAGTATAAGATTTCAGCACTGGTCAAAGTGGTATGTTCTGTCCATTGGTGCCTTGCTGCCAAGTTGTTTCCCCTGCCATTTTCTGGCAGGCTCCAGATTGCTGAATGCTCTCAACTCCCCTTGAAGTCAATATGAAAAATGGTTATTTGCACAGCAACTTCAGTTTCTTCATATGTGTTGTGCACATTCCATTTGAGGTGTGTGTAAGCCAAATGTCCTTGAATTGGAGACTTGCCAGCAGTGACACTAGGTGTTGTGTCCCTGCCCTCTCATGTTGAGGGCCAAGGATATAAAAAAAGCAGGACTACCTTTTCCCACTCAGTTCCTTGCTGACATTTAAGAAACCAAGTACTGGGGAATAGCACAACACATCCTGAAGAACAACAATAGAAATGTAGCCGTGTAAGTCTGGTGTAGCTGAAACAAAATACAGGATTTTGTACCACTTTAAAGACTAAACCATCTTGTTAGTCTTTAAAGTGCTACATAGTCCTGTATTTTGAAGAACAGTTACTGTATATTTAAATCTCTATTTTCCTCCTTCAAGTGATTGTGTATGTAAATGCATTTCACTGCTGATGATTTGCCAATGGTTCACTTACAGATGGATGTGACTTCAGATTACCGAAGAGACTGCAGCATTAATTTGCAGAAAGTGTCACCATCCCCTGAAGATTGTATGATACAGCCTCTGATAAAGATATGCCCCGATCATGATGTTGATGCTCTGCAAATATCTACTATTGGCATGTTATTTTGTCAGACTGGTAAAGTAGAATAAGCTCCAGTGGACATTCTTGGAGAAGGAGCAACCTTTTTTAGGTTATAGTAAGATTGATACAGCCAGAAATCCAGAGTTATATACATTTGGTGGTCTCAGGTTGCCCTTTAATATTCTCAATGAAGATTATGGTCAATAAAGGAGTGCAATCAGTTCTTGTGAGCCTTTCTTGGTCATTATGTGCAAGTGTCAGACACTGCCCTTGTCAGGTGGGTCTTTGGTAACTCAGCCCCTCTGCTAAATCATACTCTGTCCATGTGAAAACAACAACAACAACAAATCCAAAATTCCCCAGTGTCTGTCCTAGGTTCACTCTTGGAATCAAGGAGCACAGGGCTTCTTCCCTGAAAACTCCTTGCCACTACTTGCATCCTCAGTCTTCCTGCTGAGCCATTCCTTTTGGACTCAGTTTGCTGACCACAACTCCTTGGTGAGTCAGTCCCAGTGCAGCCCTCTTCCTTGTGGTACCAGAGTTCTAATTCCTCTCCTCAGGTCATAGCCACTTCCCTCAGTGTCTAGTGGGGAGGAAGGACCCAGTCCCACCCATTGTCGTGGGTACCAATCCAGAAACCCTTTAAATATAGCAGCCTTATATCACATCCTTTTACTAATTGTTGCTCTATGTTTCC
The DNA here is from genome assembly GCF_052426305.1 of Pelodiscus sinensis. Classification (NCBI taxonomy): domain Eukaryota; kingdom Metazoa; phylum Chordata; order Testudines; family Trionychidae; genus Pelodiscus; species Pelodiscus sinensis. Next base: position 96,311,425 of record NC_143053.1, read on the forward strand.
CTGTGCCACTTCCCCATAGCTCCTTTTAGCTGAGTATTGGCAACCAATCAGAAGTTCCTTTCTCACACCCACAGTACAAGTTAGTAACTACCTGTTTAGCCCCCAGAAACAGCCACGAGCTATTCTCAGGCTCCCTGATCCCTGACAGCAACTAATCTATGCAGTCCTTTCAGACCCTGCAGCCAGCCAGGAGCACCTCTTACTTCCATGTCCACTGCCATAAGACTAAATTCATTCTGACCCTGCAGCTTCTTTTACGGTATGTCTACACTAGCTCGTTAATTCGAGGTAGGTAGGCAAATGAGGCGACCAGAGTTGTAAATGAAGCCCGGGATTTAAATATCCCGGGCTTAATTTGCATGTTCCTGTCCGGTCGCCATTTTGAAATTTCACTAGCCTGAACTCACTGCCGCGCGGCTACACACTGCAGTGAAACGTTAATTCAAACTAAGTCCTTAGTTCAAATTAACTGTTATACCTCATGGAAATCCTGGGCTTCATTTGCAACTCTGGTCACCTCATTTGCCTACCTAGCTCAAATTAACAAGCTAGTGTAGACATACCTTTATAAAGTCCTATTGGGCCCCGATTGGCTGCTCCCTGCAGCCTCTCTCACTGCCTGTTTTCCTTGCAACCATTCTAGTCCACTTGGAGGACCTCTCTACTACACCTTTCCTGAGATGGGTTTGGCAGGATCCTGAGACCTCCTAGCAAGAGGGCTCTGGGTTTAGTTTACTCCATCATACAATCTACAAGACTTTTTGAAGTATAGATTAAAAATTGTGAAGATCAGTTGTCTAACAATGCCTCCAGCTCTGGTACCCTTCTCACAAACATAATTGCTTCTAGAAACAATGTTTTCATTGTTAACAATAATAAGGAAGTTGTTGCTACGGGCTCAAAGGGAGAGCCCTTTAAATAGAACAGAACTACATTTAGGTCCCTGAGGCTATGTCTACACTGCCGTTTTTTGGGGCAGAAGATATGCACATCGCACTCGCATTTGCATATCTTCTGCATATCCTTTTTATGGAAGATGTTTTGCCAATAAAAAGCCCCATGTAGATTTATCAGAAAAAAACCACCCTTTTTTGCAAGATCCCTTATTCTTCAAAAAATGGGGTTTACGGGATCTTGTGAAAAAGGGCTTTTTTCCAAAAATTGGCCCTGTCTATACGGGGCTTTTTATTGGCAATGCCTCTGCTGCAAAAAGGGTCAGCAGAAGATATGCAAATGAGAGCACAATTTGCATATCTTTTGCTGAAAAAAATGGCAGTGTAGACATAACCTGAAGGTACTGGATTACTGACAGGAAAGTACATGTGATCTAGATCGTTTTAAATCTAGACACCAAGGATCACAAAAAGACAGAAGACCCTTCTATTTGAGGTTATGTTACAGAAGAGGAGAGGTTCAATGTATTCCTACAGAACCAATGAAGAAACTGGATGATTTTTAATGTCTAATTTCTACACTTGATGGTGACAAGTCGTGGGAGCCAGCCCTGCCTGATTATCTTTTCTAGTAGTGTCCTAGCTGCATTCAAAAATGTATTGGACAAACTGAGAACAAACTCCTCAGTGCTCACTCAGAGGTCATCCACACTGTTACATGAGACGACTGTAGCAGCAAGTTGCTTTGGTTCCGAAACAGAAGGAGCTCAATCATAAGTACAGTTCTGGGAAGCAGAACCAATATATGATGTATGTCAGTGTATTACCATCATTAACCTGTCTTGGGCAGGCCCATTCTATAAGGTTTAAAGTTGCTTAATCTCTTTTTAGCTTTCTGATCTCCTTTGGCATTAGAGAGATGAGAGGAAATAAGTACATCAGATCTGACCAAGGGAGAAGGAAGCAGCTGTCAAAGAACTTTGGACTGTGACCCATGTGGAAGAGAACCTCCCACATTTGTTGTTCAGGTTGGCCACAAATAAATGTTACCAGGCCATTCCAAGGTGTTGCTAATAAGTGAATCCCACTATTTTTTATTTTAGATGGAACTAAGAAAAGAGATGTCTGATAACTAGGATACAGTCTTGGAGATAAGATTTTGATCTTCCTTGACCCAGTCCAGCATTCATTTAAAAATATTTCAATGCTTGAATGATGCAGATGGGATGAATAATTGCAACAAGAGGGGTACTCTTTGTGGACGAACATGCTTCTCTGTTATAGTTAAGGTCAGCCTCTGAATGCCATACCCTAAGAGCCAAGGATAGGTCAAAAACCAGTATCATGAACTTCGATTAAAGATGGACTATTTAGCTGTGAACAAGATTCTGAAGTATATGGAAGTTGCATAAGTAAAATACTGTGCAGATGGAATGAACTGAGTGCCCACTTTTTGCTTTCTAGATCAATTTACAAACACTGGGGAGCATACACCTACATCATCATGAATATTCAGTATGTGCTCATTCTCAAAATATATGTTTTTTTCTCTGAGAGGGCTGTTATATTAACTAATGCCTAGGATAGCAGAGAGCAGTTTGATAAAGACTCAAACTCAGGAGAAAACAAGCACAGTTTAGCCTGCAGTCTCCCTCTTATTCACCACTGACATCTACATCATATCTTTGTGCTGCTGACAGAATTCCTCTGGATACTTCTTCTCAAGGAAGAAAGACACCAGCAATCTTTTTTGAACCAAAAGCTCAGGTCTAGCAGATGATATCATTAGGATTATATATATATACACACACACACACTTTGATATCTTACAAGCTATCAAGCTGTTCTAGAGAATTATACCAAATGTACAGAACCAGTGATTTAATTTTTGTGCATGTATTGATGCCCTCCTTAGCTTTCATCTTCAACTTTTTAACAACCAGTATTTAAAAACAAGGTACACTCTTTCCTTTATACATTGATCCAACAACCCATATTTTAATTAAAAAATGAAATTAGATTGGTATTAACTATTGCAAGTATCTCAGCATTCTTCAGAGTCTCTTGGAACATGTGGAATTCTTGCCAAAATTCTACAAACTATCCCTGCTCTCCCCCAAGCCAATAAAATTTCAAATTGCTAATGGCTAATAGCAGCTCTGTTCCTGATCTCTCTATTCCAGGTCCAGCTCATTTGAAGAACAATCGACTTAATTATTTAAAGGTCAGATAGACCAGTCTATCTACCTTTGGCTCATTAAAATGCCTTCAATTTCAGTCTTCCAGCCTCAGAGCTGCTAGAATTATTCCCTAGATCTTTGCTTATGAGTTCATTCAGCCTACATCATTCCATGTGAATTGAGTACTTTTATACATTATTATAGAATTTCTTTTGCTTTCTACTACCCATGAGCCCAAATGTACTTCCTAATACATGCTGAATAGCACCTTCCTTCACAAGTGGTCCAGGTTAATCAGTGGGCATGCCATTACATTTAGAGTAAGTACTACTCAACATAAAAAAATGGTGGTAAATGTGGACCCAGGATGATTGCCTTTTAAAGTACAATGTCACAATATTATCGCATGATAATATTTTTTACTTTTTAAATCCTTGCTAATTTAGACCCTGATCCCACAAGCTTACTCCTGGACATATCAAGCTAAACTTATTTACACATATGAATAGTCACATTGACTTAATAATCCATATATTGAACTATACCTTGCAGTGCTGCGTTATACCAGTTGAGGATCTGACCCACTGAAACACTTGATTATACGGGCTAGATAATGAGCAGAGCTTGGCACTGGGAAGGACCAGAAGGACAGTCTTGAGGATGTGATGAACTGTGCCAGGTTGTCGCTTCAGGTAGGCGATAATGTAGCTCCTTCCCAATATTCTGTTCCCATTCCATCAGTAGGAGTTCCCATATCTATGGTGAAAGCATTAGCAGAATACTGAAGTGAAGATCTACAGAGCAGATTTGAAAGAAGTTTGCCTTTAGCACTTACCTATTACAGAGGATGAGAACATATTGAATTAAAGACCTGAAACTCTCAGAAAAAAATCATAGAGCCAAAGATTTATTTTGTATGTTAGGAAATGTACTGGTATTTTGTTCATTGACATCCTGCTAAGCTTTCACCTTCACAGTCAGTCTTCATAAGTTATATTCCATGTTAAGGTGAAAGCAACATTAATCAGGTTGTAATGGTAATTTAGGAAGGAAAATATCCTTTCTGAAAATGTGGCCTGAACATTCCATTTTAACACTTTCCTTCTCTGGTGTTTTAAAAGAATCTTGATTGTCTTGCTTTTTGTTTCTTTTTCATTAAGCTGATTTTGGACTAACTCAATTTTTTTTCTGTTTGGAGGTTTTCTTAGTGGAAAATTATAGCTGATCATGTTTCTGGGGACTCCATTGCAAGCAATAGGGCAAAACAAAGCTGTTCATTTCATTCTGCCCTCTAACACACTTGATTGTGCTTAAAGTTAAACACATAGTTAGGTATGTGCTGAATTGGGGCCTAGCACAACAAGACTAGACACAGTCTCACTTCCTTTGCACTTAGGGGAACCCAGAGACTGCTCATCCTTAGAGACAGGGCATAAATCATCTGAAAAGAGGCTTGTTTCTCTCTCGTTCTGCAAAAGGTGATAGGAAACAGTAAGAGGGGGTGCTATCCAAAAGGATGGGAAAATTAGGCACATTGTCATATACCAGAAAACTGAAAAAGCATTTCTGTGTTCTGAAGAACAATGTACCTTGTGCTCACCTAAATCTTCCACTGATACTATGAAGTGATGCAACACCCCAGTTTTGGCTGTTTGCTAAATGCTGCAATCTGATCCCAAGCATATTGCATTTAATATATCAATATGGTATATTAAACAAATTTGAATGTTTAATAGAAGCAACATCTCTGATATGGGAAATCACTGTAGAGAAAAGAAAGCTAAATACAATATGAGTAAGATCCTGTAGTTATACAATAACAAGATCCCCAATTTTCTGTTGTATTGATCTTTTCCTGTGATCTTCAAAATAGACTTACTTTATTGCAAACTAGATTTACCCAGTATTCCTCTGGTTCCTAGGTAAAATAAGATTTGTTTTTTTTTTCATCTCAACCATCATTCTAAGTAGAGCTGGGGATGAGGGATGTCCCAGAAAGAGAGGACAACCCCAGCCCTCTTTCACCGTAGCAGCTTGGGGCCAGGTGAGAAGCACGTCTCCTTGACCACTGCAGTTCCAGAGGGCACAACCAGGGGATGGGTGCATGTCTCCCTACTGAGGGACAGGGACAGACACAGACACACACACACACAAAGGGTATGTCTACACTACCACCCTAGTTTGAACTAGGGTGGTTAATGTAGGCAACTGGAGTTGCAAATGAAGCCCGGGATTTGAATTTCCCGGGCTTCATTTGCATATTGCCGGGCGCTGCCATTTTTAAATGTCCGCTAGTTCGGACTCCATGCCCGCGGCTACACGCGGCACGAACTAGGTAGTTCGGATTACGCTTCCTATTCCGAACTACTGTTACTCCTAGTGGAACGAGGTGTACCGGTAGTTCGGAGTAGGAAGCCTAATCCGAACTACCTAGTTCGTGCCGCGTGTAGCCGCGGGCATGGAGTCCGAACTAGCGGACATTTAAAAATGGCAGCGCCCGGTAATATGCAAATGAAGCCCGGGAAATCCAAATCCCGGGCTTCATTTGCAACTCTGGTTGCCTACATTAACCACCCTAGTTCGAACGAGGGTGATAGTGTAGACATACCCACACAAACTCTTTGAAACACATAGTAGATAGTTATCTTTTTCTCTACTCCAGTCACCAGCTGGACCAATGGGGTTATAGCTGTCCCATTCCCCATCTCTGTCCCCTTGCTGTTTAAGTTAAGATAAGAGGAATCTGCATACCAAATGTGGTGTTCTACCTCTTACCATTTAGGATGAGATCTTGAACAAATGAACTCACAGACAGACACACAGACAGACAGATGCACATTTCTCACATATATAGTAAGATATTAAAAACATGGAACATTTTATTGTGGGTAAACAGTGACTAGGAAATTGCCTTTGCAAATGACTTAGGCCATTAACAAATTGCGGGTGAGAACAGAACTATGCAAATGGATGTCCCAGGTGGTCTTGCATCTGATATATGTAATAGTCAAAACAAGAAGGAGGTGATAAAATATGTTGGCACATACTGCTCCAAATGTTTACAGATGGGGCTAGACTTACATGAATGTCTGAGAGAAAAAAAACAGCAATCTTCATATCAATGGCACTGTAAGCCATTTGAAAAAAAAATAAGTTACTTAATGGGAAAAAAAGAAAGTAGCTAGCAAACAGCAAAGAGGATTTCTAAAGGAGATACATTTGAGATTAGTGTTGTCACACATACAAATCTGAAAACTTAAATGCTAAGCAATTTCATCTCTGTTGCTAGGGAGAACATGAGCTGAGACTTTGCTGGAATTCCTAAGTGTGATGCTACTCACCCACTGGTAATTAAGTTAAAAAATGCCACCCAGAATGAGAAAAGTCAGCATGGGAATTAGAACTGACAAGAATGTGCTACTAGCATCAGGCAGGAGTCATAGTCATGTGGACATTGTTAAAACTGGTTGTTTTATAAGTAGGAAAGACCAAAAATGACAGAGCACGAGAAGCAACTGAAAAGGAAGTGTCAGCACCAGTTATATAAATGTCTCTTGTAGGACAACTGCTAGTCTAAATTTACTGAAGTCCACATGGCATGCTAGCAAATGAGCTTGCTAATGCTTCTCCAAAGGCTGACCCAGCTTATGTTAATTACAGCTAGTCAAAAAATGCTGGTGAAATAAAGTTTCAGAGAAAAATATGCGCCACAATGTTAGCAACCTCTCCCCTCAAAAACCCTTTGGCCCCTTTTCCAATCACCTCTTGCACTGATGCAAATATACTCAGTGACCTGCTTTTCTGAGTTAGGAATACCCCATCTCACCTGTCCATCCACATACTGAAACTGACAGACAGATACTACTGAAGCTGTTGAAAGAATTTCTTCTCACAGTCTTCACAGCTTAGTAAAGTTTTAGTATAGGCTGTTGGGGGGTGGTGGCAGGGAGAGAATAAAAAAAGATCATGAGTTAAATGGAGCTGTTGGATGTTCAGTACTTGTAGAAATCAGGTCATCTATTCAGGAGCCTAAATATGAATTTAAAAGACTACCTTTATGGTCCTATTTTTGTATATTTTGTTCCAGGTATTTTAAAAATCTAGGTCTATTTACATAGCCATTTATCATGCTTTTTGATGTACAGAAGAGGAAAAACATTCCAAAAGTCCTTTGGCTTCCTATCTTTCAGCTTGTTCACTCTCTTCTTTGTAGGCTGCTTTCACTTCAAAAATGCTCTCTCTTTCTCTCCTCCTGTGCGCCTCCCCCATCTTATGAAACTGTTCCTAAGTTCCCCATTAATTCATTCAGACTTATTTCCCCATCTTATGAAACCGTTCCTAAGTTCCCCATTAATTCATTCAGACTTATTTCCTATTTATAAATCTGAGATCAACCATGTGGGAAAGAGAAACAATTGAATGTGACTAAGCCCATATGTGTACATTAGCAAGTCTAAAGTGGCACAGCTGTACCTGTGCAGCAGCATCTACACAGGGTACATCTACACAGTACCTCAAAATAAGCTATGCAGTTTGACCTATGCAAATTGAGTAGCTAATTTTGAAATAGCTTATTTCGAAATTGGGCGCTGTCTATACAACGCCGAATTTCAAAATAAATCACTATTCCAGCAACGAGGATTACAGGAAGCAGGAATAAGATATTATTTCAAACGTATTTCAACGTTATTCTGAAATAGCACCACTGTTTAGACATCCCATAAGATGGTTCATGTAGCTGCCCTATGTCAGTGGGAAAAACCACCTCCATAAGTGGCAGGCAAAGCTCTTTCAACAACACAGAGAGCACTGTCCAATATAGTGCATCTACTGGTGTAACAAATGTAAAATCTCAGGGGGGTTGGTTTTTTTCACACGCCAGAGAGAGATATGTTATACTGACAAAAGAGGTAATATAGACATAGCCTCAGCTACATATCAAACTGCATAAATAATGAGTCACAAAATGACAGACACTTTCAGGAATACTCAGAATGGAGAGTTAATGAACAATCCATTCGCTACAGCTGTTCACACAAAACATGCATTCAAAAAACTGTGAATGATAAACACACTCTTCAAAATTAAGACCTGTACCTGGACAAACAGGGAAAAAACCAGTGAATTAGCCAAATAAATATTTGTTGTGAATTGTTTGTCTTACTCCATTCCCAACTCTCCCTTGAAGAGTTGCATATCCCTTCCCCTATCAACGAGCTGCTAACAAGAATCATCAGCATTCCAGTCAACATGAGCACTTGTATCTCCACCCTTGTTGGCAGAGCTCCACAGAGATTGGCTTCTGGGAGAAGGTCAAACATCCTTCCTTACTGGCTCATGTGAGGGGTCACCTCTCTGCAAAACATCATTATATTAATGTCTTGACTGAGAAAAACATCTATTAGGGCACTCCACAGATTTTATATAAAATGTCTTTTAATGTAAATGTGGTGGTTGGAAAGTGAAAGAAAAAAGGGTATGTCTACACTACCACCCTAGTTCGAACTAGGGTGGTTAATGTAGTCAATCGAAGTTGCAAATGAAGCCCGGATTTAAATATCCCGGGCTTCATTTGCATCTTGCCGGGCACCACAATTTTAAAATCCCCAGTAGTTCGGACTCCGTGCCCGCGGCTACATGCGGCACAGAGTAGGTAGTTCAAATTAGGCTAATTCAAACTACTATTACTCCTCGTGGAACGGTAGTTCGAATTAGAAAGCCTAATTCAAACTACCTACTCCATGCCGCGTGTAGCCGCGTGTAGCCGCGGGCACGGAATCCGAACTACCGGGGATTTAAAAATGGCGGCGCCCGGCAAGATGCAAATGAAGCCCGGGATATTTAAATCCTGGGCTTCATTTGCAACTTCGATTGACTACATTAACCACCCTACTTCGAACATACCCAAAATGACTGTGGTTGGCAGCCTCCTGGCATAGTTTGGGAGGATGACATGCAAGCTTATCTGCACAAATAGAAGTGCACAATCCTGCTGCTACATACCTCCTATTCCAGTCTCTTATCTGGAAGTAGCACAATGAATGCAAACTGTGCAACTATTTTATGAATATAGACAAACATTCATTTGGGTGAGAGAAACTGAATTGTTTCCATTTGTGACCTAAATCCAGTTTGGATTTGAATGTGACATCCTAGATACTACTTCAGTTGTTTTGCACTGTCCAATGAGCCACAACATTGCTAACAGGAGGAAATAAATATGAGAATGTTATGATGACTCGGCACCTCAGAAGTACAAAATGGTTTCAGTCAAAGTATTGAACCATGATCAGGGATTGAGCTCCCATTCCCTGAGTGAGAAAGATGAGTCAGTGGTATAGAATCCTGTCCTACTATCTGCTAAATGCTGAGTCAGATTCACAAAGAAGATATCACCTATTTTTCTCTGCTGTTGCTACTTCTCACTTAGTCATTTCACAGCAATTAGGAATCAGAGCAGGGGGCATATTACAGCCAGCAGCCACAGAGGAAACATAAAAGAAAAGCAATAAACACAGGGACAGGCATACAGCTTTACTGTGCCTCATTAAGAGATACTGTACATCACTCATTCACACTCAGATTTGCCTTTCTAACACACAAACCTGGTGTTATCTCACTGTTTATTACTGTAAAGTATTGACACCAGAAATGCTGAAATAGAAAACAAAGGAATTTTTCTTAAAAAAAGAATCATTACTGAGAAACAGATGCCCTTTATCAGTTTAAACCTTCTCCCCTGTTATTTGTTGCTGATTCCCTCATTCAGGGTCTTTGTATCACACAGAGCTCAAACATATCACATTCAGTCTGTACACTAGGGAATACAGCTGATGTAGCAGCAGTTGTGCGGACTCTGGTGTAGCATAGTCTTAGCAGCTGAGCACTATTGCCATCAATGTTTCAGACTAACAAAGCAAGTAGTCCTGCATTTTGCTTTAACAAAGCAAGGACCTGGTTGTTGGCAGGTTACACGTTATTAATTGAGGAAATAAGATGGGAGACTGAAAGCCTTCATGCTAACAAAAAGCCAGGATATTTCAGCATCCAAGGTTGGAGGTAGACTGAAAAATAGACAAGATGCTTAGGTGCAGGAGACATGAACATCCCAAACCCACACCATCTAATTGAGTACAACATGCATTCAATTGTGACAACAACAGATGAAAACCTAAAGCCGAAGGAGCCTGTTAAGGAAAATCAGCTCAACTTGCAATAACCTGAAGATAGTTTTCACATATCTAACCCTGGTTGGATCAAGAAAAAATGCTCTGCAAGGAATACAGACCAATAAACAAATCTATAAAATGACAAACCAAAGACCATGAGTATAGAAAAATAAACTCTCTTTGAAATATGATAGAAAGAAAAACAAAGAAACAACCCCCCTCATCCCTATTCAGAGGCTGTTTTGTCCCACACATGAACTCAAAATCTGAGTGGTTCAAAGGGGGCTTAAGGGCTACCTTTGGCCTCACACCTCCTGCGCTGAATCTTTCTACTAGAAACAAAATGGATTTTATGTCGAGTTTTTTGTTAAGTTAATAAAGGTAAATCCCAGGAAGGGGGTATATTTGCCCTACTCAGTGATATGCTGGAGTTCCAGCCCTGCTCCTATGAAATTTAGGTACACTTTAAAATTCATAATTAAGTAAGAGAAACAGGTGTGCATGTGTATGTGTTTTCTTACAGATATTTCACACATCTAGTCTGTGCATCTGCGAGACTTGTCACAGAGCTCCATCACAGCACCGACACGCATAGCTACATAATTTGCCAGTAACTAAACCTTAACTTCAATTCTGTTTAATCAGTCCCATCATACTGAAGAGGATTGTGTTGCCCTTAATCAAAAAGCTTTCAAGTGAAAGATAGGAATGAATATAAAACAAGGGCAAGAAGGGTGAAGTACTGTCATTTAATCAGTGTGTAAATACTAGCTTTCACTATTCTCTAATGCTACCTTCTCTTGATTTGCTAGCATTCAAGCCAGCTCGTTATTCAAAACTATGTAGATCATGTAGCCTTATCTATGCCTATTAGACCAATTTCTAAACTCTCTCTGACTGAAGTACACCAGTAAAATGCCTGAAGGGTTGCACACAAATGAATCTTTTAAAGACTTTGCCACAGGCCAACATTTTAGACAACTATAGTCAGCTACTTTCTTTTTCTGTCAAAGATGACATTTTTGCTATGCTGGGAAATAAGCTGTCTATATAGGCCCATGCATAATTGACTATGGTAATTCTATGGACAAAACCCAATATATTCTACAGCAGACTGGGCCAAAATTCAGTTACAAAGCCCCCTGGTGACACTCACAGGACCGAATTAACTTCTCTGAGGTCTGTGGGTACTAGTTTTTCTGGGCTCCACAAGGCTCTAGGGTCGGACCAAAAATGAGGGATTCAGTGTGCATGAGAGGGCTGCCATGGAACAAGCTGTGGGGGCAGGGAATAGGGCTGGATGAGAGGAAGGGTGTGGGAGTGGGCTGGGATTATTGGTGTGGGGTCTGGGAGGGAGGGAGGAAGGGAGGAAGGAAGGAAAGAAGAGCAGGGTGGGTGTGAAGCATCTGGGAGGGAGAGTAGTGGGGGAGGTGGCAGAGAATGGGGCATTTACCTGGCATAGATCCAATCTGGTGGGGGAAGCAGTGATTCACGGCCAATGAGAGCCCCAGGGGGAAAGTCTGCCCCTCCCCCCACTAGTTAGAGCTGATCTGGAATGCAGCATGAAGGGGCTTTCGTGACTACTTTCCAGGGCCCCCCTTAGTCTGGACTGCTTCCCCCAAAGCCCAGCTCTGGGAACTGGTGTGTTAAGCTTGAAATGTTGTAGACCATTAAGTCAATTTAAAAAAAGTATTTTGCTGAATTATATATGGCAAAAACAAGGCAATCTGTGCAATGTTTCTTATGTTTTATACTCATATTCAGTTCCATTCATTTTATGTAACTTCTCCATGCAGATTTTCAGATTTTAATGTGGTGCAGGTTTTTCTTATTGAAAACTCATACAGCTATTGTTGAGGTGTTGATGTTGGGCGAGGGTGGTGGTTTTGATTGCTAAACAGTAGTGAGTGGGTGCATATTATTAAGAATGCAGCTCAGGATTAGCTAATCAGAAAGATATATGAAAATATTAGAATGATTTTCAGAAGTGCAAGTGGAATACCCAGTGTATCTATATTGACCACCTGTTTATGCCCCTTTGAGTGCTTTAACCTTTTGATAGGACACTCCTACAGTGGTTTTTGTTGTGGGTTTACAGACTCTCCTCATGAAAATCCCACAGCTTTATGTAGCAGCCCTATAACAAATACAGCACCTGTATTAGCTATGCAATTTCCCTCATCCCATCCAATTGGGGGGAAGAGGGAAGGGAATGCCACTCTCCATTTTCAACCAACTGCCAACAGCTTTCAGAAATGATGACCCTTGCAGTGATATGTATTGAACCACTACACCAATTCAGCATGCCACCAAAAAACTGCCACAGACTCATTAACAATGACTTTCAAACATACATAAATGTGGTAGGATTTAAACTAGACATAGATACTATAACTTGATCCCCTGGTAATAAGGGGCTGTTAGCTAACACTCAAGTCAATTACATTAAAAATAAACTGAAATAAATTGCAAGAAGAAAACAATCTGAGCTTCTGTTATTAATTGTTGTCTTATAGAATGGTCTTTGTTTGGATCACTTCATTGAAACAGCTAGACACTCCTTCACCATGTCTGTCAGTCTATTTCAGCTATTACCAAGCCACGTCTCACTGCTGAAATCTCATTGTGTCCAATACATTTCTGGCTGATTCTCTTCATGTTGTGCTACAGGTACCAGAGGTCAAGTAGTAAGTATATTTTACTCAGTGAGATACAAAGACAGTGACCATTTTTCTTGTACTTCATTTATTCGGGAAAGCTAAGTTTAGTCCTTGAGTCCTTTTTTCATTATTCATTAGCCATTTTTCTAGCTGAACTGAGCCACTTCAATTTACCAGCTTGTCTACAGTGCAGAGTTTTTCTGGGATGCTGGAGGTATCTCTGCCGCATCCAGAGAACACGTCCGCTTTTCCGGATCAGTTTCCAAAAAAGCAGGCGCATTCTTTTGGTAGCCCTGTATTCCTCGTTTTATGAGGAATAAGGGCTCTTCCAAAAGAGGAGGTCTTTCCCACATTTGACCCCGTGTAGATGGGACAAATGTCTTCCAAAAAAAGAATCAGAAAAAGGTATACAAATTGCGGTTCACAATTTGCGTACATTTTTCTGAAAAATAACTGCAATGTAGACATAGCCAGAGTCAGGGACTCCACAGGGTTAGAAATCAGGACCCTCCTAATTCCCCAGTTCTTTTCTCTAACCAGTGCATTGCAAGGTCTTGGTGGAATATTTGATCAACTGTCAGGGAAGGGGACTGGCAATCAGGACAACTCAGTGTAGGTTTTATTCACGCTACTACATGACAATAATGCAATTGGACCAAATACTTAGGGACAGATTCTATCTTGATAGAAAAATATCTATTGTATTGGTGCACTAATGGAGAAAGAAGAATGTCTGGGCAGCTTCTTCTTCTCAATTTGTCTCTGAAGCAGTCAGGTAGCACTAGAGAGACTATTAGGTGGCAGGGCATGAGTATACTGTTTGGAACACCTGAGGAACTTAATAGCATATACTAACTATGGTTCATTTGTCTCCTTTTCAAAGCAAGAACAAAGTGATAGTTCCCTGCAACATCTGTTCTCTATTGACACAATACAGTTTTGCACCATACTCATGACTACCGTAATTTAGCGAATATAACCCGCACCCGAATATACCCCACAGTTTTTTCTATTTGAATATAACCCACGGGGTATACAAGACTTTTCTGTGCCGGGGGTATATTTTCTGGAGGTATATTTATGGTGCGGTGGGGGGGAAGGATTAGCCACTCACCACCCCAGGTTCCAGCGCAGCCGCCAGCCTCCAGGCGGGGGGAGCGCTCATCGCACAGGTTCCTCCGCAGCTGCAGGAAGGGGCAGGGGAGCAGGACCCACCAGCCTCCGGGTGGGGGAGCACTCACTGTCCAGTTCCTGTGCAGCCGCAGGAAGGGGTAGGGAGATAAGGGGTCCTTCACCCCTTCCTGCGGCTGTGCAGGAACTGGTGGGTGAGCACTCCCCCGCTCGGAGGCTGGAGGCTGGCAACTGCACAGCCACAGAAAGAGGTGACTCACCACCTGGTGAGTAAAAAAATTCTGTATACCCCGCACCTGAGTATACCCCGCGGGGGTGGGGGGGAGGGTGCAGGGTTTCTAAAAACGAATATAACCCACGAGTTATATTAGCTAAATTATGGTAATACTGCTCTGTTCCTACCCCCACTTTCTCCTCCTTCTCTCTTCAGACCCTTTCATTTCCCACCAGCAAGTACAGGATTTTTATCTGTAAGTTCTCTGTTCCACAGTTTTTTTCCTCTGGAAAATGGGATTAATATCTGTGTATGGTGGTACTGCCAAGTTGAATGCTTGTGAAGAGCTTGAGCTTCTTCCATGGGAGGCAATGGCAGTCAGGTTTTGATACAGGGTAAGGAGCCAATGGGGAACTGGGTGATACTCTCTTCAATTACATCACCACTGCCTCCTCACCCCAATGAAGAGTCACCGCCAGCTACAGCAGCACCACTCACCCTGGGACCATGCCCCTAATCCTAGCCCAGTGCAGAGGGGAGGCCTAAGTAGGACACGGGCCTGGAGAGTGAGCCCACTCCAGCAGTGGCAGCTCTCTCAAGTAAATTCACTGGCCACCCTCTGACACTTGAATACGGATAAGCCCTGTTCACTCTGACACCAGTGGGAGGCCTTACAAAAGTGGAAAGTGGCTTATATAAATCAAAATTATTAAAAAAATTTTTTTGAGTGGGTTGGGGTCTCATGGGCTTTTGTATCACCATTAATATTTCTTTGTATCTCAGTAAATATACTTTGCTGCTCCAAAGTTTAATTCCAAGTTTTCAGTTTGGAGAAGTCCCAAAATGATGGGCTTTGACATGGCTCCTACCCCAAACCACCTGCTTACAAAATCCTTCCCCGTTCCTTGTCTTCATCATGGAAGGAAGGCAATGTCCTCAGCACTTTCAAACCCTAAAACTTATCCTTTTCTGTCTGTTATATGTAGGGTCCACTTGCTGGTAGGCACCTCATGACCTGATCCTAAAGGCGATATGAGACATGCTTATTCATTTCCTTTCCAGAAGCCACATATCACATCTCAGATGCACTCATCCAGAAACCTACCCCTGCAACAAACCTCATTGCCAACTCTGTCCACATATCTATACAAGTGACACCATAAAAGGACATAATCACAACATCAAGGGCTCATACAACTGCACATGATATTTTTGTGAAATGGACTAATTAAGTAACATGGATATAAAATAATCAGCTATAACACTCATTGAATCTATAGATGAGATAAAGACAGATCTGAAACTCTCTTTGTTAATCTTTTGCATAACGAATATAGAACATCCAAATGACAGATATTTTGATATTTTACTTAGCACCAGGAAACCAGAATATCAAGTCTGTTTTCCTACAGTGGTAAAATGTACTTAACAATTAATGACCTTTTCAATGGGAATTTAAACACTAATTTAGACATTAGAACTCTATTCAGCCAACAGCTCTCTTTTAATGTATATCAAGGAGAATTAAAAAAAAATCTGCACTCTACAAAATATCTATATTTTGGTCAAACTACTGAATTTAAAATGTATAATTTGTAGATCATGATTTAGCAATGAAAACCTACAATGTAGAAAATGACAACAAAGAATTCCAAATGCCTGAATTTCAAGAACAATTTTATTTGATAATTCAAATATGGATCTACATAAAGTAAGGGAATTTGGAAGACCATTCCCTGACAAAGCAAAATAAACATCCCAATCATTTTACCAGATGGGAAGTGCATAACGATACTTCCCATCTGGTAAAATGTTTTGGGATGGTTATTTTCACAGAGAAATGACAGCTCTGTGAGAAAGGTAGACAAAATCTCTAAAGAACAGGAATGTCAAGACAAAGACTGTCCATCAAGCCCTGATTTAGCATAGCATTTAAGCATGTTCTAGTCTAATCACACAAGCAAGTACTTAAATCCCAGTGAAATCAAATTAATCATGTGTTTAAGTACTTTGCTAAGTCAAATCCTCATTTAAGAGCCAGGGCACGGACCAGTGATCATGGCTGCCTACAATGGCTTCTGAACGTCAGGAGCTTTTTCAGTGAGTGCATCATTCTTAGGGACACTGATTTGATAAGAATGAGGATCATAGGTGTACAAAGTACCAAAGCCAATTTGAGCTTGCCCATTCAGTGGCAAAGAGTAGTCCAACAAGAAGCCAGCACAGTGAACTGGTTTGAGACAGGAAGAATGGTTAAAATAATTAAACCAAATTTTTAAAAACTTAGCCACATGCAAGAGAGAGGAAAAGTGTCCATACATAAAGTATAAAAAGGAGTTGGAATGGGGGGGGAGGGGGAAAGATGGAGAGGAATAAGAA
The DNA here is from genome assembly GCF_052426305.1 of Pelodiscus sinensis. NCBI lineage: Eukaryota > Metazoa > Chordata > Testudines > Trionychidae > Pelodiscus > Pelodiscus sinensis. Next base: position 96,328,051 of record NC_143053.1, read on the forward strand.
ATAAGGAAAAGGAATAAGAAATAGCAAAAATAAAATGGCTCCTTTGTTGTCCAACATTTATTTTAAAGTAAATTTGTTACAATTTATAAATTTTTATAAATATATTAATTATTTTATTAATGTTTGCTTATTGTGCTACTTCTATTCAGTAAACAAATATGTAAGGTTCTGTATGTATTAGGCTATGTCTAGAGATAGACTCTATTTTGAGACACTAAATAGCTTATTTCTAAATATATTTCAAAATAACATGTGTGTTTAAAGACACGGAATAGCTATTTTGAAATTACCTTGAAATAAGCTACAGAATTTGTGTAATGCAAATTGCGAAGCTTATTTCGAGGTAAGGGTGCAGTATAGAGGCACCCTTAGAGAATAATTCTTTATCTCTCATGCATGCACACGCTTACACTCAAAATCAATGTTCATGCAATAGTTAATTATATATTTTGAAATGTGAGTAGAACAGTATGTGCAAAGTTTTAATCAGAACTATGTTTGTTAAATTATTAAAGGTGATAAACTTGCTGATTTTGCATTATACGTCTTCTTCAGAGTTAAAAATCATCTGATGAGAAAAAGTAGCAATATTAAACAAAATTAATCTCATGAATAGCACAATCACCAGTTTTAAATGATGTCTGTAATCCAGTAATACATAAATACTACTACAAATGTGAGAAGGCATGGCTTTTTAAAAAGTCTGTATAATATCCATGTTTTATACAATTCCAAAAAACGTGAAAAAGAAAATTCATCACAAAATAATTACAATACATTGATTAAATTTACCAAACAGATTCTGGATGACTACTGACCCCTATAGTTTTTTTCCTCCTCCCCTCACATAATGTGCTCCATGAAAGCTCGTGGGATCTGGAATTTTCTCTTGGTCTGTAACAAGGGCAATTAATTGATATCGGGGGAAACTGAAAAAGCCACCTATTTGGTAGGTTTTTAACAGAGATGAGAATTTTATGGAGACTAGGATATAGAGCATATTCACTCCATAATGGAGAAAGGGATATCATATTTTCATATATTTTCATATCATATTACAGTACTGTTCTTTATTATTGTATTGTTAGTTACAAGGCTGCTCAATTCTGGTATATTCATTTTAAAACCTTAACTATAAATGAAATAAAGTGATCAAATAATATTCTCAAAGAGGGCTAAATACACAGACTAAGAATAATAATTAAACAGAAAAGTAAATAATGTTGCACTTAAAACGTGTTTTGTACCCATTATATATGCTACATTATTTTAGACAAAATTAGAAAAATGATGTACAAATCCGGGTTGATTGAAGGCCACTGAATTTTGACATGGATGTCAATGGCCAGTATTTCATTCCTGATTTATTTATATTTGGACTGAACTTTTTGAAATGGAAAAGGTAAATTAATTCATACTGCTAATGATCCACAACCTTGGCATTAAGGATTTTCCTTAATTAAATTGTTTTTAATGTCATTAATCTGCCTGGATTACTTAGATATAATTGGCTGGATGTGGACATAATTCCAAATCCATGATTTTATTTCAGATGTTCCAAGTCATATATGACTATGATTGGCTACGCCAGAGTATTGTTGAAGAATTTCAATATCTTTGAGGGGGGAGTTCTCTTGTAATTCTCTCTCTACCTACACACACACACACACACACACACACACATATATATATATAAAAATTCCTGCAGGATGACAAAGGGATGTCATGTCACTGGCATCACCCTGCCCCCAGCTCCAGGCAGCTCCTCTGGCCCTTACATGGCTCCACCGCAGGGAGATCATCTTAGACCACCACCAGCACCACTAGAAGACTGTAGACAGGGGCTCAAACCCCAGCATCTCACAGAAGACACCCAGGCTTGGCCCCAATCATCCCCAGATCCAAGGTCACCCAATCCTTGGGGGAGAGGGGTCAGTCCTAGAGTCACCCTCTAGGCCAGGATTAATCCCACCCCAGGAGGCTTAGTTGCTCCAAGCCCCGCTGGCCCTATGCAGACAGAAGCCTTAGCCATAGCCAGGCTCCCGTCCACTGCAGCAGGACCAGGGCTCTTCTGGGCCACCACTGCTGCCCCATTGGCCTCCCTGATCCCCGCAGCCCGAGCAGAGACAGGCATGGTAGCAGCCATGGTCTCTGCTTCCCTCCTGCACCACTAGGCCAGAGTCGTCTGGACCTACAGGTACCAGAGAGAGCCCAGGGCTAGCCCACATGGAGCTGGCTCAGGGATGTGGCCCATGCTGGGACCCTGGAGACAGTGTTGACATGAGCACAACCCCCCAGGGCACAGCCCTCCCAGTATTGGGCCAAAGGCGGAGTGGTTCTGTCTGGCTGAGGGAATCCTACAGTCCCTGATACCAAGCCATCAGCCTGAGGGAGGGAGGTTGTCCTGTCTGACCTGAAGGGGCCTTCCACCTGCCTGGAACTGACCCAAAGGGGTGTGGTTCTTCTGGCCCGGTGGGGTCCTGCTCTGCCCTGACCCATGGGAAGTTGCTCTGTCAGACCCAGTCAGATTCCTGCCCCTGCACTCCATCTGGAGCTCAGTGCGCAGCTCTGTCCCAGCCAGTGGCTCCCCTGGCTTCTCTTTGATTCAGTGCAATAGAAAGGCTGGGAAAGGCAGGAGCATGTGTGGTTTGCTTTGGTGGTGTTACCCTGTGTGTTGCTGATAGTGACATCTGGGTGGTTCTCTCTGATGCAGTAGGATGCCACTGCATGGTACTGATCTGGGAAAGATGTTGTCCAATACAGTAGCATTCCCTTATCTGTCATTGGCACTGATCCATTCGGGGGGAAGGGGGAAAAGGGCAAGGGAGGGCAGTATTACTCCCAGCCCTGGACTGTCTCCCTGGTGTTGACAGTTTATCTGTTGCCTCTCTCTCTCTCTCTCTGTATATATATATATATATATATATATATATATATATATAAAATTCCCATGAGACAAAAGAGTGACATCATCACTTCACTAGCATTGCCTCGCCCCTAGTTCCAGGCAGCCCTTCTGGCCCTTACATCTCTCCCCCATGGGGGTGGGAGGTCATTTTAGACAACCACTACCAGCTCCTGTCCTCACCCCTTATCTTTGGCCACCTTCCACATTGACCAGCATCTTCTCTCACAGCCTACAGACCCTCTTCACACCATTCTACCATCACCACCAGCCGGAGAAAACCCAGAACGTGAACCCCCGCCTTTCATGCTGAAAGGCCTATTCCCCTGCAGCCCTAACAGCTCAAAGCCTCCTTGTGCCACCTCCAGACCCCTCACTCACCTCCTCCAAGCCAAGACCCCTCACCCCTAGCCCTCTTACTCAACTCCCAGCTGAGACCCTTCACCCTCACTCACCACCCAAATAAAACCCCACACTCCACCCCCATCACTCGCCACTCTGCTGAGGCCCTGCACCTCCAGCCCCCTCACACACACCCTCCATCAAGATACTACACCCCCAGCCACCTCACTTACCCCTTCTACTGAGATCCCTAACCCCCAGCCCATTCCTGCCTCCTCCTCCCTGGCCAGACACCCATGCAGTGCAGCCCCCTAGTAATTGATTAATAAATTATCAAACATTAAGATCACTCACACTTTTTATTTCTGCAGCTGGGATCTCTGAAACAAGACAAGCTTTCTCCATTTCATTTTGCAATCAGGTAATACAACATAACCCAAAAGCTGGATACATGGAGCAAAACCCCCACACAAATTAAAATAAAACAAAAGAATCAGGTGATTCTTTTCAGTAGACTTTTTAAAAAATGTCCCCCTGGTTTTTGAAAAGATAATCAGCTTATGTTTTCTAATATGAAGGCTAGATGCTTAAAAAAAAAGAAAGATGATATTCTCACTTAGTCTCCTGACTTTAGTTGCCAAGACTTTAATAGTGCCTTAGGCTGAATTGTTCCTGATATAGGCATCAATACTCTGCCAACACTTATACAAAATGCTTACCTTTTCCACTCCTGTTTTCTACTTTATTTCAATGAGAGCTAGTGGTAGGCCAGAGCAGAGAACTTTTCAAGGTGCTTCCTAAAATTCATACGGTGAAGTTTGTTCTGTGTTTCAAATTACATTTTAAAATCTATTTTTCTTTTTCCCCTTCTTTTGTTTATTTTTCATGCTTGTCACAGCATCTTTGGCAGAGGAAATGTGATATACATAACATTATTTATTACTATTATTGTTAAGGGTAAGTTTGCCATTGCTTTGTATGTGTGGGACGGGTACTTACCTCCCCTTGATGCATGTACCTCCCCTTGATGCAGGGAACATGGCATAATAGACATAGCTTTGGATCCTTCCCGCATGGGAAGTAGGAGTGTGAGGGGTAATGCAAAACTCCAAGGTTTTGGCCATCCTGGTTCCTCACTCTTGCTGCCTGAAGTTCCAGCTTCTTGCACTGCACCCAGCCTAACCCAGAGTCCCACGCAGCTAGCTAAAGGATGTTGAAGGGTGTTCAGCACCCCACTCTACAAACGATTCTAGTGCCACTGCCACTTACTGGCCAACAGAACAGAGTTGGGATAGGAAAATTATGTGTGAAGGAGTTGAGAAGAATTCTTTCCTAAGAATGGTAAAAAATGGAAGATTGAATTTTCAAAAAAACAATATTTTTTTTCAGAGAGAGTCTGCTTTCCCCAGAAAATTTTGATTTTAAATTAGTTGAAAATCAAGGTATCTTGATATGGCAATGCTGCTGCAGTGCATCATGGGGGTTAAAGTTTGGTAGCCTGATGTCTTCATTCTGTTCTACGGGTTGGGCTCACTGGCGAGGCCACATTTTACATAATGCAACAAAGCCAGTGAGTTTGTTATCCACTGCCTCCTTCTCCAAGGAAGGAGAACATGGGTGTATCATGGAGATATAGTATGACCAGGGAGCCTGACTTACACAGAGAAAATCATCACTGTTTCAAGTTTTAATACCACCGTTAGAAGACAGTTAATTGTAAAATGCTGACATTGATTATGAGATGGATATTCCAAATTTTGCTCATCTCTACTAATAAACATGTGCAAGTGTTATGTAAAAGATTGATACCTTTTCCATTCTGTATTTAGCAGGAGAATAGAGTAGTGAGTTGCCAAAAAGACAGCTAAAATATAATAGATGTCAAAAAATAGTGAGAGAAACTTTGAATGAGAAATTCTTTATGCTTTTCTATCAAAATGTGTTCAGTTTTCCATGGGAAGTTTTGAACCAGAACTGTAAATTCAAAATACCAATTATCAGTCCATTTTGACTTACAACACTGTTATCTTTTGTATTATTTATTTAAAAAGCCCAAACATTTTAAATCAAAGTGAAAAAATGATTCTTCAATTTGACATTTGTATATAAAGTATTTCATTTAATTTTTCTTAAAATTATAAGCAGAAACTAAACATTTTACACTGAAATGAAAGACAAATTTCTATTTTGGTATTTTCTGCTGGGAATTAAAAATCTGATTTTGTTTTTGTTTTTGTTTTTTTGGCAAGAAATCATTTGACATCTGAAGTGTTGACCATGAAGGCTACAAGATTAAGTGGGCATAGGAATATATCAATAAGAGTCACAAAAGATTCTTTTAGACTAGGTTGTTTTTTGTCCCTTTTTCCTTACTTCATTGATTTACTGGTCCAGAACAAGGAGAACAAAGTTTTAGTACCAGGCCTCTAACTAACTTTGAGTGACCTTGAACTAATTTCTGTACTTCTATACTCCAGCTATTAAAATAATACTTTTATTAGCTACAGCTTTAAAAACACACTCAGCGATGTTACTATTATATTACACAAAGCTCCCACTCAAGTCAATTGAATAAAGACTACAGAATTTGATCCATTATAGCTTTATCTTCTAGGAAGGAGTCTATTTTCTGAACTATTCTGTAGTACAGGGGTGGGGAACATTCTGTGTTGGGGACCACTGACCCATAGAAAAATCAGTCGGGGACTTCACACAAGAGAGAAGCAAAAAAACCCCAAACAAACTATCTCTGATGTGACCCCCAGCTCAGAAGTAGAAAGACACTCCTCACATTCCCCTAGCACAACAGAGCCTAGGGGGACCCAAGCTAGTAGATTTTGTGCTCAGGCCGGAGGGGAAGCGGGGGGGGGGGGGGACGGGGGGGCGGAGGGAGGAAGGCTGGAGCACCAGTGCTGGCTCCCCAGGGCCGGATTAAGACCTTTAGAGGCCCTAAGCACTGAAAAGATTATGGTTGTCCCCCCCATATGTAATTCAAAATAAAAACAATACTATACCGTAAAATCTCATTGTTTTTGGTGCCCCTGCTTTGCTGGTGCCCTAAGCACATGCTTAGTCTGCCTGTTGGGTAATCCAGCCCTGTGGCTCCCCAGTACTGGGGGAGGAAGCTCTGAGCATCAGGGGCTGGATCCAGGCAAGCCGGGGCCACATCCGGCCACTGGGCCTGAAGTTCTGCATCCCTGTTGTAGTATATACATATGAATCACAATAAAATGACTAGAACTGACATTTTATATGCAGCTCAGGTATTATACAAAATCTTATCTCAAATTTTGGCTGTACAATCACACTTCCCTATCAAAGTAGTACAAATTAAAGTTATTGCTTCCCTACTCTATCCCAAATCTCCAAAAGAGCAGGAACCCATCTTGGGAGCTTAAAAGTACTGTCTACTTAAAATTCCTTTGAATTCTTATTTGCAGCATCATTGCTGGTACCAAGATATTAGACACACAGAAGGGGAGTCATGCAATATCTTTTATTAGATCAACTTCTGCTAGTGAAAGTCACAAGATTTCAAGCTATACAGAGCGCCTCTTCAGGTCTGGGAAAGATAACAATTTGTTCTACCTTATACTTAGCTGTGACATCCCTTATACGTTCCCCAGAACTGAAGGGGAGCTCTGTGTAGCTTGAAAACTTTTCATTCTTAGACACTTGCTAAAACCAAGGCTTGAACGGATTATCTAGAGGACCCACTGAACATTCCTCTCCCTTCTTTTGAAGAGGGTTTTAACTGGGCATTCTAGAAAGTGCTAAACATTAGAGTCACAAAAGGATTGTGATGCTTGACGCTACAAACTCCTAAATCCACAAAACAAGCCCCACTGTGAGATACTGCTCAGTGCCCCCAACAGCGTAGGTACCTAATCTCATGTTGTGCTTTTTTTTTAGTAAAAAATTCTCTAGGCGACTATATTTCTATGCAAATGCACTGCAACCCCACACAGGAGACAGACACCAAAACCCTGTTATGATTCACATACAGGGAAAGATGGACATTTTTCTGCTTAACTTACTGGGATGGGGGGACCCAGTCAGGTAAATGTGCTCACATATGCACCCACCACCAGATTGAACCCCTATAATAAACAAGAGGAGGAGTTTCCTCATAATTTTCAGCCCAGTGGTTATGGTACTTAGCCCTAGTTCAAGAGATAGTAGGGATTTGAACTGGGCTCTGACAACTATTTGGTAAGTCCCCTACTCAGTAGGGAATAGGATATTCTAATATAGGGCTCCCTCTATCTCTCTTCTTAAAGCTATTCCACTGTGGAACTAAAATTTTAAATACAGGCAATGAGGTAGGGGGTATTCTAACCATCAGGTTATAAAGTCATTCTCACTGCTGTTCTCACTCTCTGATCCTGTGATTCCAAAGAAGATCCCAGAAAAAGGCCCAGTCTAGAAGGAAGAATAAATGTCCTGGCCATGGTGATTCATGTTCTCTTTGAGGCAGCTTGAGTGTTCTTGTACTGCCTTTGAAGTGCCAGTGAATTATCTGAGTCAGCCTCTAACTTAGAAAATGTAAATATGATATAGTAGGAGAAATCTATTTGGCTAACTCCAGCCATCAAAATTCAAGGACAGCAGGAGAAAGGACAGCTGCAAAGAAGACCTGTATAGCAGCCAACCACATGAGACCATCAGAATCCATCTGCCTCAATTACATGTGCCTCCAGCATTAATTATTTCAAATAAAAAGTGGTGGGAAAATGTGACCCAAGAAAAAGACTCTTTAAACAATGCCACTGAAGGCTGAACTGGGTCCTATGTATTCAGTACTTGTTAACACAGCATCACACAACTTGCTTTACTGGAAGATTAGGCCATCTCTCTTTGAAACAAAAATGAAATGGTCTTTAATATCCATAAGATCTAAATGTAAGGAGAAGGCAGAAAAGTCCTGCATTTAATATTTCAGCTGAACGATGCAAGGCAGCAGTTACAGCAATCCGTTGTCCAGATCTTATACTCATCCTAAGCGTTTTCCAATATTTATAACTAGTCAATTTACCCGGCACTGATCAGGTCGTTATATTTTGGTTTTTCTCACTTAAATCATTGCTATGTGGTGGGGCCAGGGATGAGGGGTTCAATGTGCAGGAAGCCCCATGAAGAGAGGAGCACCCTAGCTCTCTCTCTCTCTCTCACCCAAGCTCCAGCAGGCACAGTCAGGGGAGGGGATGCATGTCCCTCAGCTGGGGGGAGGGGAGGAGACACACAAACAAACAGATGCACAAACAGACAAACTCTCTGAAATATATAGTAGATAGCCATCCCTTTCTCCACTCCTTCCCCCTGCTGGACAAATGGTGTTGTAGCTATCCCCATGCCCTCTTTGACCTATTTGTGCCCCCGTGGTCATTCTACAATATAACTCCATCCTGCCAGTTCCCCTGTTCCATTTTATGAGAAACAACTGAGTTCTATGCACATTCCATTATCCTAGCACAATTAAACTCTGATCTTTCTTTAAGTTATGCTAAAGGAACCTGCATACCAAATTTGGTGCTCCTGGCTCTCACTAGTTAAGACTTCTTGAACAAATAGACTCACACACAGGCAGACAGATATGCACATTTCTAAAATATAGTTTAAGACTTTTCAGTGTGCTCAAGGCCTGAGCAATGAATGCTAAAAACTACGTAGTCTGATTCTCTGTAGCACATACTCCTAAAAGGAAATGGATCCTGAACATTTCCGTATAAGAAAAAATTAATATTGGGATTAAATAATAAGATAACTGGAAAAAGTTTGGTCTACATTCCAATTTGAATGAATACTGATGAGATGAGAATCCAAGGGGAGTGCTGAATCATTATATGAATAGAATTACAGCCATGTATTAATTAATAACAAGTGTAAGTAGAGCTAGTGGGGAACTGGAACTTATAAGGTGGGAGAGCTCTGGAGAAGATGAGTCCTAATTCATCTTCCTAATCTAAGCTACAGGGCAGAATGCTCTGGAAGCCCTTCCTGTTTTGTATCTTCCTTCCATCCAGGATAATCAGAAGTACTTTTAATACACTTCTGATCTCCTGCAGAAGGGAGATACTTGTAGACGGACAAGTTCTACACCTGTATAGCTCCCCATTTCTACTGTATTTGGTGCCAAAGTCTGATTTCCCAAAACTTTGTTTTGTATCTCTCCATAACACATCTAAGAGTAGACATGGTCTTCCATTGTTACTTCCACCAGAATAAAAAGGAGTGAATCTAACAGCCCTCAGATACAAAGATGGGTTCCTTTCAGACAAAATTATATAAGGACACAAAGGCAAAATGATGAATGTACAACTCTTTAACAATGTCACATTTGAAAATAAACTTAAAAAAAACCCAAATGGTCTGGTAGCACTTTATAGACTAACAAAACATGTAGATAGAATCATGAGCTTTCGTGGGTACAGCCCACTTCTTCAGATGACTAGAGTTTTGAGTTTAGGATGTGCAGATCCAAAATAAATAGGGGAGAAGGAGGGAGAGGGAAGAAAAGAGAGGGAGTGGGAAACAAGGAGCAGAGGGTATGGAAATATCAAAGGGAAAAACAGGAAGGCAATGTAACTCAAGTACGTAAACCAAAGTAAATCTAATAAACATTTCTTTTATCAAGATAATATTTTTATCTTCTCCAGCATAGAAAACTGATATGGATTCATAGTGTCAGAAGCTATAATCCTTTAGTCACTTGTTATTAAGACAGAATTAACAAAAAGGCTTGTATATCGCATAAGATTAATATCCCTATAGACATTTCAACACAGCTGGTGTATATGTGTGATTTAGTTGAAAGATACAATGATTGAAAGATACTAGTTTAAAATTAGCCTACCTTGCCACTAAACTGATGGAAATTTAAAATTCAATTTATTGCACATCTTTTTCCGCATTGCAGCATTTAAAAAAAACTAAGCAAACAATTCAATAGTACAAGTGCTTTTCTCAAACACCTTGAAATGACAAAACAAGAATACAGACCAAGAGCTTTATAAGCTATGTCAGAGGAAGCTAGCACAAAACAAAGTATTGTTACCTGTAGTATAATTTGACTGTGACACCACATTGATAATTTCAATAGTGACAAAAGAACAAAACATAAATACATTAGGCACTAAATAAAGATAAAGCAAGTATGTCCTTTAAATAGCCCACTTTTCTATTTTCTTTCTTATGGCACAATTTATAGACACTAAGAAGCTGCTGTGAGAAACAGTAGTAGTGGATGTGGCCTTTTTAGAGCAAAATCAGGCAAATAAAAGTAGTTTTATTTCAGAGCTCTTTATGGAATGATAATAAACTGCCATGGTGCATTGTCTACTGAATAAAATGGTCTGGTAAGGGATTTCTTATGATATTTTATTATCTTGCATCTGTCAACAGTGCCATAGTTACCATGCACTTTTAAATAATGTATTTAGGTGCTGTTAGCTGAGGCCACTTCAAAATTTTATGTAACTTGAACAAATTCAAAACAGTCAATGGAAATTGTTCAAGTTTGGCAATATTGTGTTAACTGCCCTGCAATCAGCCCTATCATTTGAGGCTCTGACCACCTCAAACTAAATAAGGTGATGTGGCAAGTTAGCACTTAGATAAGAGACAACCCCAGAAAAATTATGAGAGTCAAGATTTTAAAACTACTTTCCTCAAAGGTAGCGGTGGGGTGCTCAGCATTTTTTAAACCAAGAATTGTATTTAGATGACTAAATACAATGTTAAGGCCCTTATTTTGGGCATGTGTGATAGATCTCTATTCAGTATAAACAGTCATAGCTCCATAGAAATAAAGTTATACTAATTGTTAATTTGTTCCCTAATTTTGAAAGCCTTAATTCCTTTGTATACAATGACTGTAATTTAGTTGGTATATTGCTTTTGAATCCTTTTAGGATGTGCTACTATTTAAATGAAATGAAACTAAAATTCTTATTATTTCTGGTGTTTATTTTAAAATGTAAAAATAGCTTTAAGCAAGAGTAAGAGTAGTTCTATCAATGTTGCAGCCAGTTTCTATAAGAATAATTACATGGCCTGGACGTATGTTCTCTCATTGCTTTGATCGCATAAGATGTTCTTTAGCTCTTTTTTGTATCTGTTGCCATTATAATACTTTGTTCCCTGAGAGATATTTACTTTCTAAAGTGATATGATCCCTACACTGTAGCTTCTGAAAAGCACTGTGATACCAGCTCTCTGTGGAAAGTAATAAAAATATTGTTGTCTGAAATCATAATCAGTTTACCAAAGGTAAAGGAATTATGTCTAGATGTAATTCACTTTTGAGAATTTTTAAGCCTTAGTTACATTAAGTTTAATTATAGGCAATCTCAAGGTGCTTATGATGGCATATTTTCATTGAAAAAGAAGTTGACTAAGCTTATAGACCATTTCAAATGAAAATACATAAATATATCTTTCAATAAAAAATTCCCAAGTCAAAGTCATTTCATTTTTTAGGGAGTTAATGAATTAGATTTGTCATCAAATTCCTTTTAATGAAGCTCTCTTATTAAGCTCTATCCTTTAAAAAAACCTCTTGCTACTACAAAAATAAATAAATAAAAGACTTCTGTAGGAATGGACCACATAGGGGACTGGCAATGGAGCAATGGGCAGAACAGTAGGAGCACCTCAGTAATTTTCCAGCAATACTGCTAAAGTGTTATACGGTTACAATACTGTTATAATGAATTATCTTCAGTAATGCTCACATCTCAGTTTGTATTTCCATAAAGCAGAATTGCACTGGCATGAATGTTCCTGAAAAGATAAACTCTTATTTTAGAAAACAGTCATTTCCAAATGTTCACAATATTTGTGCCAGGAGTGCTTACACAACTGGCTAATCAAAGAACAGAAACAATAGCTTATGTTAAATTACAATAATGCACATTAACCAGCAAATATCAAATATTAAATTATAAACAATTTAGATTCATCTATTAGATTAAAATAATATCTACAAAGATATCTCTATTTCTATCTCTATGGGTAAATCTACACAGCAACATTATTTCAAAATAACTAGCATTATTTCAAAATAACTTAGTCCATGTCTACACAGCAGAAGTCTAGAGGGGGATCTGTCGAGAAAGAAAGCCTTTTTCGACAGATCCCTTATGCCTCCTGCAAGGAGATTTACAGGATCAGTCGAAAAATGCTTTCTTTCTTGACAGATTTCCCCCTCTAGACTGCCGCTTTTTGCCAACAACGTGCTGAGTCAGCAAAAAGTGGTGGCCATTTTATGCAAATTAGGCACAGGATATTTAAATCCCTGCTTCATTTGCAATGTCGACCTGTCTAATCTGCATCTCTCTGTTGACAGAGGGATGCAGTCTAGACATGCCCTCTATGAATAAAAACAGAGGAATTTGCAATCTGTTAAAATCAATTCAAATCCAGTCTTGCACTTTGGTCATGTAACTTGTTACACACAGGCAAACTCTCACATCTGGGTTGAGTCCTATTGAAGTCAGAGGGACTTTGTGGGATTCTGCAGTCTGCCTGTGTGCAATCAGTTCTAGGACGGGGGCTGGACATAACTATGTGAATAAATAAGTTAAAAGGTCACAGTTAAAACAAATCCTAGTAGAATGTTCCCAGAAACTAGCAAAAGGTACATGGCAAAGAGTGTGTCTGGCTCCTGTTACCAGGAGGAGAGAACACAGTAAAAACCAGGAGAGACAGAGAGAGACACAACCTGAAAGAGCAGCTGCAAACACGGTGGTAGTCTCTGGAAGTAGCCTGGGAAGATGGGTTTTTGGGTCGGGGGGCATTCTGAAAAGTGTTCTTAGGATTAGGAACAAAATAAACTGTTTCCTGTTTATTTGATTCTCTGTGCTTTCAGAATAACAGGCCTTTGTACAATCTTTGTAAATGAACAGAATGGCATAAAAGACTATCACCAATGTATCCTCCCAACTCAAACACTCAAACTTTGACTAGTCACTTGGATGCAAAAGAGGGACCATCACCTAATGATGTTTACTTTTTATATAAGGCTACTTCATGATCTTAGTCTGGATCTTAGTGGACAAATATCCATAGTATAAAAGTAATCATCTCACAAATGATATTAATAAGCACTGGCTGGTGACCTCAATAAATGGAAGAAACAGTTCCATTTCCATGCCCACTCTCACTTTTGACCCATGAATCCTATTCCTCCAGACCCAGATGGAGATGGATTGGAATTGCAAACATGGGAATTGCAGGGTCAAGGTCTCCAAGGTTACCAGTTACAAGGTAACAGCATGTTTACATGTTACAAGGTTACAGCATGGTTACAAAAAGAAGGGGGGGGGGGATCTTGAGACACCTTCGTTAAAATCACTTGAGAAAAGGGGAAGAAATCTTAAAAGCTAGAAAACAGAATAAACATTCACCCAGATCATTATTCTCAAGGTGATGTCCAAGGAGGACAAACCAGACCATCTGTAGTTTTACTGTGTGACAGACCCAGAGGCAGCTCAATGCTGTGCTAGCCTGGGGAGTCTGCCAAGAAGCCAGATGCCACCATTGTAAAAATATATTTTTTCACAGCTTGATATCACAGTTTTCTGTGTAGAAACCCAATTCAGGTGCACTGGTACCAAGACAGGAATGGAATACTAGCATCTCCACTATGTCATTTTTATCCCGTGGAAGGTTTACATTTTGCTACTGAAAGAAGCACTTAGTAATTACAATGAGAGTTATCAAAGATCAATGGATTTCTTCATTACTCAGTATTTTTTAATTGTTTTTAAAAGGGATGTGTGCTTTAATTATATTTATTAGTAAAATGTTTTTAAAGTAAATTCAGAGTTTTCATATCAAGGAAATAATCACTTTATAGAGCATGGACTAGGAAAGTTGTACATAACCTACAAGTTCAGAGCAGGGATTATAAGTACAACAAATCTAGCTAATATACTGATTCATGCCATAAAATATTATCTGCTCAATGTTAGAACTATGCCTGGTGCTTTAGCTGTTTAAATTTTTACAGACAAAACAGCAGGCATTTCTTTGTTTTATAGACAAAGCAAAAATGAAAAAAAAAGTGTAAGTTATTTCATCACTTATTAATATCTATATAAAGTGTTGCTGAAAGAAATACATAGAAATGAAAAATCCAGTGTAGATTAATACCCTTTCTATTGAAACATAATGAAATTATTTTTAAAGCTAGACAAGAAGACTGAATTTTTGCCAGTGTTATTTTTTTAACCACATTTGTCTATTTTTATTCTTAAATTTCAAAGGAACTCTCTGAGCTTCAGTCTCAATATTAGTAATCTTATTAATCTTTTAAACTTTCACAGGCCTTTAGTGAGAAAACAACATATGGCTGTGCAACAGAGCACCTCTGGAGATTTTATACTCCTTCAACAGCATATAAGATTTTATGTTGTGTTAATTCTTATTCATTGTTTTAACCCTGCATGTATGAAGGTATCAGCCTAATTCACTATGGTTTATTCTGTAACATCTGTACCTCATGGACAATATTCGTGGAAAGTAAAATCTCCTTTATCAATGCTACCATTATTAATGGTGTGATGGCCTTGCAAAGTCTCTGAATGTTCTATTGAATGTGCTGGATTTTGCACATAATATTACACGCTCAAAGATATAGATCCTGATAAATAAGCCCGCAATTTGCCAAAGCAATCAGTGAAGTTTTAGAATCTAAAGCTCCAATCTCACAATGTGTTGACTGAGGAAAAACCCTGGTTTCCATTAGATTAAAGAAGGGGACTGCAAGAATTTAGAATTCCATTTTTAAATGTATGTTGAGAACATTAAGGTTGCCCCATTAAGCATGCATGCCCCTAAATGCTAGGATTTTATTTTTAGTAAAAAATTGCCTGTGTGTCTGTCTGTTCAAGAACTCCTCCTAAATGATAAGAGCTAGGAACACCAAATTTGGTAGGCAGCTTCCTCTGATCATAACATAGAGCAAGGTCAGGGTTCACTGTACCAAGAAAATGGGATGTGCCTGGAATGGGATTGTTTCTCATAAAAGAGAAAAGAGACAGAATCATCAGACAGGTAAAAGGGGCTGGCTGGGGACACCTCCCCACATACTAGACTATACTACCCCGATCCTCCTAGGATGTCCTTTAGGGAAAGCAGAGGGCTGCAGCCCGCTCTCCCATTGTATGGGAACATTGCTGGGTGTTCCCCTTCATCAGGGAGTGAGGGGAAAATGCAGTTTGCCTCATTCCTCAATCTGGCTGCAGAACACATGGAGCAGATGAACTTTGACCTGCTCCAGCTTGGGTACATGCACCTCTGCCTGAGTCATGCCCACTGGAGCTGCAGTGGCCATAAAAAGATACTTCTCACCTGGCCCCAAGCTGCTATGGTGAGAGAGGGCTGGGGTAGTCCTCTCTCCCCAGGGCAACTCAATACTGAACCCTTCATCCGCAGCCCCATCCAAGAACAATGATTTATATGAAGAAAACTAAAAATTAATTATGTACCAGCTTAGTCTTCTCGTATTGTGTAAAAACAGCATTAAAAGACCAAAGGTTTCAAAATGGAGCATTCAAAAGTTTGGAAATGATAGTCTTAATTGGGTCATGAAGCCATGAACATGAATTAGCCTTCATGTTGCATATAGCAGTCTTGTGCAGCATCACATAAGAAGTTTGTGTCAGAAACAGGAATTGGTCCTGATCTTCTTTAGCCTACACTACCACCTTACCACAAGACAACATCATTCATCTTCTCACCCTACTATTTCCTCATTCACTGTCCTGTACTGGGCACTGAATGAGGTTGAGATCCCACACAACAAAAATAACAGGCATATAATCCACTACTTCGATCTTGGGAGCTCTGCAAGAGTCATGCTAAACGAGGCTGTCAGGGGGATATTCTGAATGAATATATATCCCGGATATCTATAGCATCTTCTCAGCAAGGATCATCATCTTTCTGTGACTGCACTGTCTATTTAATCAACTGAGTGGACTTTTCACAGTCAGGCATCTTCTACCAACCAAGATCTGGAACTTCAGAAACCAATGCAGACCCTGATGCGTACATAGGGACCTGTGTTAAGGAAGGATACTCTTCTTATACCTCTCAAAGGCACAATGGCAAAGCACATTCTTCACGGGAGAACTGAACAGTGTTCATCATCTATTCTGGTCTTGGAATCTGTGAAGCTATGAATCAAAACAAATAGAAGACTAATGATGGGTAGTTTTCCTTCTAAGTTTCAGGAAAGCCAGAAAATTTTGCACAGCTTTTAGATAGCTTGCAGCTAATATTAAAGTTTTTCGGGCTGCATCACAAGGGCAGTTGCTGGGCTGAGAGGGGATTGGGGGATCTAGGAAAGAAGCCTTAGACAAACTATGATTACCCCAGGATAAAATTCTGGCACCCAGAATGGAAGTAGCTTAAAATCAATAATGTGCTTAAGAAAACCCTACCTATGAATAGTCCCTTTTGCTTTCTAGTCAGTAACCAGACTCTGAATATAATATAAAGCATACGAGTATGAATCATAACTGTCAAGTATCAGAGGGGTAGCTATGTTGGTCTGGATCTGCAAGAGCGACAAGGAGGCCTGTGGCACCTTATAGACTAACAGATGTATAGGAGCATAAGCTTTCATGGGCAAAGACCCACTTCATCAGATGCATCTGTTAGTCTATAAGGTGCCACAGGACTCTGAATCATAACTGGTTCCTATAGTTACACTTGTAGGCCCCAATCTTTCAAATACTATTTGACCAAAATTTAGTATTGGATACAAACGAGCTACTCACATGCTTAGTCAATATCAGGGTCTTGGACTACTGGAAATATCTGATTATGTTCCTTCTTGATTTCTGCCACTAAGAATCAGCAAAAGCTGTCCATGAATGGCTTTTTGAATGCTGGCTGTGTTTAATGAAACACAGCTGTTGCACAGCAGATTTTTTGCTCGATTTTTATGGGATGTGCATTTATATATGCCTTGCCGAGTTAGTTCCATAGGAAGCTCTTGGAAGCATAAAGAAAGCAGAACTAACTGTACTCAAACACTGCAAAAATGCTTTCAGATGGCTGTAACTTTCTATCTTAATAAAACTATCAATAAATATATGTAATGTTTTGTAAATGATCTCCATTCACAACTGGGAAAAATAAAGTAAATTGCATAGCGTAATTCTTTATTTGGTCCAATGTACAGTACAGATGATCTAACATATCATTGGAAATGTGGTCTCATTATACGCAAACTGAAAATAATGAAATATGTAATGGATTTTTTTATTGTTTTATTTCTTCTGTTGGCATCTATAATGATCAGTTTTAATTGGCAAGAAACCACTTCTGTGTTTAAAAGTGGCAGGGGGAGGTCAAGAAAACCTGTGCTTTTTAATAAACAACTGTCATTAGAAATCTAAACAACTTCAGAATTCATCTTGTTCATTGTCATTTCAGCCTCTAGCAGATGTGTGCTTTGAACAAAATTTATTGACCTTATGAATAAAGATTAGCACTCCTCTGTTCAGCTCTGTTGGAGAGAACATTACTGTACAGTAAATGGACATTAAATTCAACTATGGGGATATTTAAAACAAAATTGCTGGAATCATTGGCTAAATTTTAAAAAAACCGCATGGGAGGGATTGACAGAAATACTGTTAATAAAAAAAGCTTCATAATTTTGCACCCTTAATCTCTATTTTTAAGATAAAGAAGATTTCTAACTTCTGTGAAGATAGACACACAAAGGATAAAGAAAAAAAGGAAAGAAAAACTACTACTGAGAGATCTGAAGTTAAAAATTAGATGTGCATATCCAACCACAGCATGTCACACTGTGGACCTATAAACATATAAGATAAGGTAAAACACTGTCCATTAGTACTGGCAAATGAGGCAGCCATAAGTAAGAAAGGACACAACAAGTTGTTTGGTGACATAGTGGGCCGTACTCTTTGAGTCAGTACTGTGCAGAGAGACTGTTTTTTAGGGGAAAAACATATTTTCAGATAATTTGGGGCCATTAAATGCCTCATGGGGAGCTGCAGAATAATGAGAAAGTTAGGATCCTTCCTCTTGTGATATTTTGAGAAGGTCAGGATAGGCAATTGCATCTCTGACTTTAGACTTCCTCCCTCTGTGATACTGTAAGGCTTTATCCTCTATTCTATTCTATTCGAAGTGGCTGAAACTTTTTGATTTTTACTAGTAAAAACTTTCAAAGATTAAAAAGCATCAATTTGAATGGCTGATTTTTAAAAAATGCAAATGTATATTAAAATAGCTACAACAATTTCACTGCATTTCTCAACTAGCTCTGCTATTACCTTTTTATATAAAAGCTCTTAAGTAAGGACATGAAACATGGACTGCAGCCTGTCTGGGGGGGCAGTGCTCTGGGGGCTGCCCCATGCCTCCAGCTGCTCCCCCCTGGCCTGAAGGCTATCTGGCAGGGACCAGGCTATGGGAGCTGTCTCCTTTTCCAGGGCCCCTCCCACATCCTTCATGCTGTTGGGGGGGGGGGGGGGGGGGACAGGCTCTGCAGATTATCCCTCCTCCAAGTATTTCCTAACTGCAGGCTGTCTAGGGGAGTCTTTGCGTAACTACGGAGCAACCAGCACTATGCTTATTGTTGTCAGCCAAAAGGAAATTCTTTTTTAGATGCTGAGTATGCCACTAGTAAAATCTGCCCTGCCTTAGACTTCCTGTCTATCCAAACCATTCTTAAGTAGAGCTGCTGCCTACAGATTATATCTTCGCAAACTGTAACAGAACATTCTGCCAAAACATTACAGTAAGGACTAAGGCTAATATAAACAGACTTTTACTAGTTAGAAATATAGAATCAGACCCTCCACCCTGATTCAAGCAAAGATCTCAAGAGTAAGTTTTGCCTAAGTGAGTACTTCAGGAAATAAAACCAGAACCAAACTAGAAAAATTCAAGTGAATATGTTCAAGGAAAACATATTAAAAATACAGGTAATTCAGTTGGATGGATCACATGAAAAGCGGTGAAGCTGAAAAAGGCCTGGGGTAATGTTGAAAAACAAGTTAGATGTGAGTTTGCACGTAACAGAGCGGCAACACAACTCCCTCCCCCACCAAAAAAATAAGTGCTGCTATGTGGTCTTCGATTTAATGCAGAGAGGCATCCTATCACAGATCAGGAACTTTATAGGACTTGTCTAAATGGCAGGGATGGTGCTGAGAGCTAAGATCTGGACATATCAGTATAAACAAATTGACGAAAACATTGAGGAGAAAAACACAAATCATTAAGATGCTGCACGTTTGATTTTTGAAGAAAGAGTGAAAGAAATGCACAGTAGGTAGCTGGGCTAAATTATGATAATGACACGATTATTTAAACAGTGTAGACATCAAGCAGAGAGGAAAAAACAGTTTAAACTAGTCCAACCATATAATTACAATGAATTTTTAAAGGGAAATGTATAAACCAAAGTATTTTGTAACTTTGAAATAGTCAACTTTGCAATGGTCAGCTCAATAAAGTGGTAGAAGCCACATCACCAGAATAATGTAGAACCAGATTCTGATACTCTTACTTCAGTTTAGTAGCACCGTAATTCATGAGGACTGATATTTAACTTAAACAGAGCTACTCCTAGAGTAAGATACTATTCAGCATGAATAAGGGCATCTAAATTTGGACATTTAGAACTGAAATGGACAAAGTACAAGAGAATACACTGCAGGAAATAATTGTTTCTTGGCTAAGTAGTGGATTAGGTGATCCAATGGAATAATTATATTTACGGTTTGAAATGACCTTTACAATTCTGAATTTGTTACATATTCATGTCTTCTACAGTAACAGATTGCGATGTCATGAAAACAAGAGAAAGAAGTTTATTTGTGGTGGAAAGGGCTCTTGTCCTCATATTAAACCTGATACAAAGCAGGGGAAACCTAAAACGACTAACAAATAAATTTATTTTCATATTATTAATTAACAAATATCTCAGTATTCCAATATTTACTCCATTGTAAAATAACTTCTTTTAAAAATACAAGTTGAACCTCTCTAGTCCGGCACTCTGGTTTGGCAACATCTGTGGTCCGGCATGATTTTAGTTAGTCAGATGTCCGCTTATCATGGGTATGGCCAATTTTCCCGTGGTCCCGTAACATTTGTTTACGGACACCAGTCCTGGCTCTCAGTGTTTTGTGCTGGTCAGCCTGCTTCAACATTTTATTCACCTTATGTTTGCACTCACTGAGGTTTCAAACTGAACAGAAAATCTGTTAAAAATGATACTGCATGACTACAAATTTGTAGTGAACTCTTTTCTCAATCAACAACAAGGGGACGCTGTCATTTATACCCAAAGGACCTATGACCATAAGAGTCCTTGAGGCAAGAGTTGCTGTTGTTTCTGTGGTAGGAGGGCTTGGGTAAATTTTTGACTCACTTTTAAAGACAAAGAAGGATTGAACTAGGTCATTTATTAAAAGGAAATGTGAGTCACTTAAGGCTCCACCCAGGACTGAGAACTATGTATTTTTCAGGATCTAATGCAGCGATATCTTCACTACTGAAAAACTCAAATGATATAAAATTGTTAAGGAACTTCATGATCTCTCCTGAAAAACTGGAGCAGTGACAAACAAATGGCTTAATAAGCCATTCACTTTCAGTGCATAATGACATATGAGGTGGTGTAGCTGTGTAGGAACAGGAATAATACATGGAACTTTCAGTAGTGGCTACTGATGGAGGAGGTAAAAATCTGAAGTAAAATCTGAATGGACTCACTACTAGCCTTTATATATTGATGCTTTGATATTGACATTATGATAAACCACAGGAACCTGGACCAAAGATTCCTATTCCTTAAGGGCTAGAGTATAGTAACAACAAAATTAAGCGAGGAATTATGTTCCTGAAAAATGCTACTTTAAGTGAAATGGGAACACTTGTAAATAATCTAGTACTGTATACAGCACTGATGATTGTGAAGCTTGGTTGAAATGGTAGAGTCAGAGGGTACAGTATTTCCCAGAGAATTTCTTGCTACTAAATGATGAACTAGCACTCAGCTCCAAGGGTTAACATGTTGTTAATGTAGACTCTCACTCTAGAGGCAGCACAGGCTAAGGCAGGAGGGAGGAAACACATTAGATGCATGGCACTGGCTGCAATCACTTCCCTGCAGAAACTGAACATGATGATGAACCCCCACTATCCCAATGGAGTGCATCACTCTCTCCTCTGGATGGTACACACATGGCTGCACAATACCACAGAGAGAGAGAGAGAGAGAGAGAGAGAGTTTGTGTGTGTGTGTGTGTGTGTGTGACAGAAACATACACAATGTGTGTGAGAGAGATAGACAAACAGACAGACACAGTGTGTGTTTGGGAGAGAGAAGCAGACAGCAATGTACATTGCCCCTTTCAGTACGCTGGCCCCACTTCAAGTAGACCAGGAAGTTCAGACACAAAGACTCTGTGATAGAAATGTAGCCGTGTTAGTCTGGGGTAGTTGAAGCAAAATGCAGGACAATGAGAAATATCAGACAAGATCACAAAGAGAATATCAGACAAGATCACAAAGAGAAAACAGTTTCTTGCCACTTTAACCAGAAAGGACACTCTCTAAATGACTTAGCCACCTGCATTCTGCTACAAAGACCTTTTACATCTGCACTTGAAAGGGAATCCTCTGAACTGTCATTCATGGTAAAATTCGACACTTGCCAACAAGGACTTAACAAGTCTTTGAACTTTCTCACCCATTACCAAGACAGTTTCCCCAATTATCACCTGTAATACCATTAACTCACAAACATCCCACTCTCCCTACCTTTAATATCAGCAATTCACAGACACTTACCTTCCTTCCTCCCCCTTCCCACCCCCCCCGCATCCCCCTTCTGTTCTGCAATGTGATTTGTCCTTTTCATATTTGTTCATTTTTTTTAATTGTATCCTTTGGTATATATGGTTGTGACTACTTTCTTCCACTATTTGATCTGAGGAAGTGGGTCTGGCCCACGAAAGCTCATCATCTAATAAACCATCTTGTTAGTCTTTAAAGACTCTGTGGCTGTGATATCCTGCTTTGTGGAGATGGGGTATGAAGTCAGGGGAGGGTTCAATCAAGGGTAAAAGAAGGGGATACAACCTGACATTAGGACCTCTCTCTCCCTGTTTCTTTTCCCTGCCCAGCAAGCAGGAGGATCCTGGGAGCAGCTCTAAGGCAGAGGGCAGAAGCAGCAGAGCAGTGAGGGGAGGAGCAGCTGAATTGCAGCTGACCAGCCATATACCTTTCAGGAAACTTAAGGGAGCTAGTAAGAGACTGTCAGCCCACCCAGGTTCAAGCCCCCCTTCCTCTGCAAGGACAGACTGCTTTTCCAGAAAATCCAGCCAGTAGAGAACAAAACAGGCAGCCAAACAATAATACAAGGGAGTCTTGCATTATGTTAAAGAGCATGTGCTCTAATCGATAAGGAAGTTAACAAAAACCCCTTTTTTGAAAGAACCCATACTCATTTTTTCAGGAGTATGGATTCTTTCGAAAAAGTTGTTGTTTTTTTTTTTTTTTTTTTTTTTTAAAGAACCCCATCTAGACTGTGGAATCTTTTTCTAAAAACCCATTTCGAAAAAGCGCTCTCACGCGATTATGTAAATGAAGCACAAGATTTGCAAATCCGCACTTCATTTGAATTTTTGATCTGTTTCATTTGCATTCCTCTTTCGAGAGAGGAATGCAGTCTAGACAAGCCCCAAATAAACTAACATGATATTCTGAGTGTTAAAATACAATAACTTCCTCCCCCCACTATCCAGTTTGATCTTTTCATTCTTATAAATCAGTCCTAAAAGTCCAGTCTTCTTAAGACTAATCAAGCCTAAAAGGCCTTCTTCCCGGAAATCAAAACTGATGTTTTTTTGTAATCAGTCAAAAATATTTAAAATGTTATTAATTGTAATAAGTGTTGTTTAAACACTCAAAACATCTTACATATAAATTAAATAAATAAATATAAAGTAATGGAGATTACCTATCTCCTAGAACTGGAAGGGACCTTGAAAGGTCATCAAGTCCAGTCCCTTGCCTTCACAGCAGGATCAAGTACCATCCTTGACAAATTTTTGCCCCAAATGGTCTCTGCAAGGATTAAACTCACAAGCCTGGATTTAGCAGGCCAATGCTCAAACCACTGAGCTATCCCTCCCCAATGATATGATATTTTTGTTTTGCTTTCAGCTTTCTTCTTGGGACTGGAAGGAAGCAAGAAAACAAACAACATAGTAATGCCTGATTTCTCACTGTGAAGTTAATCTGGCACTGCATTTAATACATTAAAAATGAAGCATATACATACCAAGAAGAATATTTGATTTTTTTACATGGGTATGTGAGAATCCACATTGGACATTCCAGCTTTATCCGTAAGCCCCAAACATGGCTACTAGAAAACATAGTACTTCTACTTTCAAGACAGAAAAACAATTTAAAAAAACAAAGCATTGTTTTCAACCTATAAAGCACTAATATATCAACACTAGCTATGACTGAACTGCACCAAGCAACACAGCTGCTACCCTTTAGGATCTATTACACACAATTCCTAACTGCAGATCAGGAGTGGGCAAAATGGCCTTTGCGGGCCGAATCTGGCCAGCCAAGTGAGTTGACCCAGCCTGCAGAGGCCCTGCTGCTCCCCTGCCCCAAGGCCAATCAGGGCCTGGGGGGGAGAGGAGGAGTGCATGAAGTCTTCTCCTACCCTTCCCCTGCTGGGCAAGGCTTGCGTGGTGCTTAGAAGTGCTGCACATTCCTGGCAGAATGGGAGGAGACTTCGTGCACTCCCACTGTCCCCAAATCCTGATTGTCCTGGGGGTGGAGGTGGGGGACTGTGCAAAGTCTCCTTCTGCTATGCAAGGGGTGCAGCACTTCTAAGCAGGACAGGGGCAGGGTGAGAGGAGACTTCGTACGGGGGGAGCTGCTGCTCAGCTCGCGATTGACTCTAAGTGTGGCGCTCCCTTGCAGGGTGGGGACAGGGAGCAAGACACTACATGTGATCCCCCTTCCCAGATCCTGATTGATCTGGGGGCAGCAGGAGGGAGCACACAAAGTCTCCTCCCACTGCCAGGGGCCCGGGTACCTACAGGGAACCACCAGCTCTTCAAAACAGCTGGCAGTTCTCTCTAGGGAGGGGCAAAGACTTTGCATGCTCCCCGACCCCCAGACCAATCAGGGTCTGTAAATGGGGAAGCACGGAAGTGTCCTGGCCCTGCCCTTTCCACCTGAGGTCCTGTCCCTTCCAGGTCGCTGGTCAAAAATTATTGCCCACCCTTGCTGCAGATGATTACATTTTAATTATGCAGACACTACATAAAGAAGCCTACTTAAAACATCTCTCTCTACAGGACATTTCCTAAAGTAATTACTTTATATTTGTTTTCAACCAGCCTGCTGTACACCTGACTCTAGGGGATTTATTATGCAGAGTGTAACCTCTCCTGAGGTTTATACTACCAGGAAGAGGGCAGTTCTAGCCTTTACCTGGAGTTCCATTGAAAGCCTCACACCTGTGGCTGGCCTAGGTGATGTACTAAGTTAGCTAGAGCCCACTCATTTCAAATCCCAGATAAAAAGAATGATGCAAGAGCCTCACTTCTGACAGTGAATTTGGCTCAATAACTTCAATTATTAACTTGACAAAAGCAGCACAGAAGTTCCCAAAAGGATACAGGCAGTCCCTGGGTTACATACAAGATAGGGACTGTAGGTTTGTTCTTAAGTTGAATTTGTATGCAAGTCGGAACTGGTACATATTGTAGGGGAAACTCTAGCCAAACATTTCTCCAGAGCTCAGTTTTATTCTCCCACACCTCACTTCCCTCAGTCCTTTATTCTCAAGCTGAGGTGTCTGCTGAGAAAAGCCGCTCTGCATCTCCCTGGTCTGCTGGAGGTGGGGGGGGGGGAGGAGCGTGAATGCAAATGTAAAGACAGAATACAAGAAGAATGACTATAAATGGAAGATATTTGTATCTACTGACAACCAATATTGATAGCTCTATATAGAGTCAATATAATATTTTCTGTCTTGATATCTATTCCTTTTCTAGGGTGAGTCTACACAGCACCCGTAGCTTGAAATAAGCTATGCAATTTGAGCTACAAAAATTGCGTAGATTATTTTGAATTCATTTTGAAATAGCTTATTTTGAAATTTGGCACTGTCTACACAGCCCCAAATATCGAAATAGAGCGCTATTCCAAAATGTCCCTTAATCCTCATGGAATGAGATTTACAGGGACGTCAGAATAGTGCACCACTTATATTTCAAAATAATGGGCTTGCTCAGAAAACGTGGAATAGCTATTTTGGGATATTTCCAGTATCCCTGAGTGGTAACAGCTCATTTAGACCCCATCATTTTGTATGTATAGTTGGCATAATATTTTTCTATGTGCATTATTTCTCTGTTTATCAACACAGAATTCCACCTTCCATTGTGTTGCCCAATCACCCAGTTTTGTGGGCTCCTTTTGTAACTCTTTGCAGTCAGCTTTTGAGTAATTTTATATCCTTTGCAAATTTTGCCATCTCAGCTGTTCACTCCCTTTTCAAGATCATTCATTAATAAGTTGAACAGCACTGGTCCCTATTCAGACCCCTAGAGCATACCCCTATTTATTCCTAATCTTTCTCCCCTCTCAAGTGGAGTAACAGGCAACGTTTTCATTATAATCTAATAATTCTTCAGTTACTTTAATAACATGCCTTTGGTTATCTTAGTTACTCTGCCTCCCTCTGTTTGTAAACAAACTCCCTGCCCCCAAAGTTGGGGGCAGCACAAGCTCTGTTGCAGTTAAGAGCTGTCTCTGGGGCTAGAGCATGCTCTTTAAACAGTCCTCAAGTATGAAATTTAGGAGGCTCAGCCTCTGGGTGGGGTACAGATGCAATAGGCACCACTGTTCTGGTCCAGCACCAATGATTTCTAAGAGGGAAAAGATAAAGGCCTACAGCCTGATTCAATAAAGCACTTATCGCTCATAATAATATTTAGTGATGAGCTTGGCACTTAAATATATGGTGAAGTGCTTTCCTGAATATGGATTTATTTTCTGAATTGGGACTACTGTAGGTCTGCAAATATGTGCTAGTATTTCATCAAAGAATTCTCAATAGATCTGTATCAAAATTCTCTTCTTAATTCCATCAGTGTCAAACAAGATTAACTGTTTGGAAGTTGCGGTTTTATTGGATCGACTATGGCAGAACTGAGATAAGAATTTGTCTTTTGAATAGACCCTTCTATAAGCCTCATTTTGGGCAGATTGTACACAACTTGTTTTGCGCCACAATAACGTTACCTCCAAATTTTGACATTTTGATCCAGAACTCTCAAATTCATCATGGTTATGAAGATTTCACAGTCACATTGTAAATTTGACAATCACTGTCTTGTACATGTCCGGAGTAATAAAGATGTATTTCATCTCTTTCAATACTGTAGTTAAAATAAAATGTTGATGTTATTTAAAAGTCGACACTGGAGAAAACTGACATATATCTTGACTTTTCCTAGCTCAATAAGTAGCTTAAACCTGCACTTTAAAATGTCTACTTTTAACAATTTTACTTTGAGATACGGTATACATATTTATTACTGAAAACTTGAATATGTGCACTTGACAGTGGATCTTGGCTAGTTACATTTTCTTCTGGCTTCTCTCCAAGGTATAAGGGAAGGTTTTTTAAATTATTTTGTTCTGTTCTGTTTTCTTCTTCAGTTCTTTATTTTCCACTGATTTAAAATTAAGCAGACTCAATTTCCTATCTCAGTTATGTATAGAAAAGAATGAATACTTATCAAACTAGTTTTCCCAGTATTTCAAAGCTCTAGTTTTTAATATTATTTAAATTATGGGGAATATCAGTATTGTATGTACAGGCTAGACCTCCCTGATCGAGTCCTGAAGGAGGGAGTTTGCCGGACCAGGGGAGGTCGCCCCCTCTGCCCCTGGGCCACCTGGCTCCCAACTCCTCTGCCAGCCCCAGGGCTGCAGAGTTTTCACTGCCCTAAGGCTCCAGACTCCACTGACCTGGGGTACTTTGGAGTCACTGGGACACCACTGCCCTGGAACTATCAGGGGTCCGCTACTCTGGGACCACTGGGGCTCAGGTGTCATCTGAGCTCTGTTGCCCCAGGGCTACTGGGGCTCAGCTCTCCCTGGGCCACTGGAGCTCTGCACCAGGGTGCCAGGACTCCACTGGCCCAAGTCAGGACTCTGATCCAGGTGCTCTCTGCTGAACCACGGATGTTGCTGCACCAGAGAGTCCCAGACCAGAGACTCTCAACCTGTTGTAATATAACTTGTCCATCAAATAGAAAAACATTGTACAATTAGCTAATCAACAGGCAAAAATTAAAAATATGTAGCTGTAAAATATTGTTCCTATAGGGTATGTCTACACTACAGTGTTAATTCGAGTTAACTTAATTTGAAATAGTTAATTCGAATTAAGCTAATTCGAAATAACGCATCTATACACAAAAACTATTTCAAAATAGCGTTTTGCTAATTTGAAATAGCACGTCCACATTGAGTAGACCCCGAACTGAAGTTAAGGCTGGCCAGAACCAGTGCCGGTGGGGCATCAGGTTAGGACTTAGTGTGTGGGGCTGCTCCCTGAGGCTAACTGAGCTCCATGCTTAAAGGGACCCTACGCCCACTCTGGACAGACAGTTCTCAGGGTTCCCCGCTTGCTTGTTTACCTCAATGAGGGACAGCAAAGCAGTCCTGTCTTGGAGTGCCCTGAGTGCCCGCACTTGGGACATCAAAGCACTTGGCCATATGGAGCCAGAGCTGTCCCTGGGCATGCCGGTGTGTCTTGTGGGGTCTTTGCCATCAGCCCAGCTGCACTTGCTGCAGTTTGCCATCCGGGGGTCCATCAGGATCCAGGAGGCCATGTGGAAGAAGATCCACCCCAAGGAGCCCTCAGTGCCACCCTGGTCCTCCCCACTGGGGGCTTGTGCCCCATTCCTTCCTTGTGTCCTTCCACTTAGCCCTCTGTAGCCCCCCTTCCTGATGTCAAATAAAAGACATGTTTTTTCATAAACACGAACTGTCTTTATTTAACAAAACTGGGGAGGGGGGAAGGAATGAAACTCTGGGGAGACTGGGGAAAGGAGGCGGGAGATGGGAGGAGAAAGGGTGGGAAAGGGGAGGAGGAAAACTGGGAGGAGGGAGTTGGAATGGGTGAAGCAGGAGGAGGGGAAGGAGGAGGGAAAGCTCAGCGCTTAGGGGTGGGGGTTCTAGTCGAGCCACATGTCTCTGAGCACGGCAGGTGTGGGGGCCTCAGCATCCCTAGGGGGATGGGGAGGAGGGTGTGGAGGTTGAGGTGGGGGGTGTGGAGATTGAGGAGAAGGGTGAGGAAGTTGAGGAGGGAGAGGTGGGAGAGGGGGTAGGAGTGGGAAGAGGAACAGTAGCTGGGGGGGCAGCAGGCGCTGGGGCGGCATGGGGCAGCATGCTCTGCAGCAGGACTAGCAGGTGTGAGTACATGGCACGGTCCTGGGCAAGCTGCTCCTGGTGGACCTGCAGGTCCTCCTGCACCCAGGTCTGGTTGGTGCGGTACAGGGCTCGCAGGGCCCCCAGGTGCTGGTCCCGTTACCCCTGCCACATGCTGGTGGTCTGGAGGAGCCCTCAGGTGTGGGAGCATGTCCCAGGTGGGGTGGTGCACCCTACATGAGCAGCAGGTGCGGCTGTTGAGAAAGAAGGGGAGTGGTCAGTTCTCCCTGGGGACACAGTGGATGAAGCCCAGCGCCCCCTGTGAGGTGAGGATGACTGTGCCTTGCACTGTCAGAGCCAATGTGCTTGCACAGAGACCATGGTCAGGATGTCTGGCTCTCCCCGGGAGTTGGAACTACCCCAAGACTGCACTTATGCCCATGTGCCGTGTATAGTGCAGCCGAGGTGGGGAAGGAGCATGTGAAGGAAGGGTATCTTGCTGGGTCCCACCCTGGGGTCGGGAGCATGTCAGGTCTCTTCACACACACATGTGGCTATCGGGCCACAGCCCCTGTGTGGCACACAGCTGGAGTCACCTGCCCAAGGGTGGCACGGCACATGTACACACGTGCATAGGTGGCTGCATGATCCGTGGGAGGCATGGCCCATGCACATGGTCCCTGGTCTCCCTCCCCAACCACCCCATCCCGGATAGGGGACAGCGATGGCACTTACCCAGTGTGGTCTCCCCTGATGACCCTGCTGACTCCGGTGTCAGGACAGCTCAGGGGTCTCACTGGCATGGCACCCTCCGTGCTGGCCCCTCTGCCGCACCTGGGTCAGGGCCCTCTGGTCCTGGATCACTGCCCCCCGGAGTGGCACGGACTGTCCCGCACCCCAGAATGCAGTCGAGGGTGGGGAAGTAGGGGCAGGTGTCAGCCCCTGCTGTAGCGCTGTCCCTGACGAACTCCTGCTGCAGCTCTTTAATTTTCAGTCTCACCTGCTCCTGGGTGCACCTGTGGCCTTTCTGGACCATGGTGGCCACCATAAACGGCTGTGTTCCTCTGCCTGGTGCAGAGATCATGGACATTGGAGGCCTCCCCCCAAACCTTTATGAGGTCCATGATCTCCGCACCAGTACAGGAGGGAGCATGGTGTCTATAACCCCTGGCTGGCCCCTGGGTACTGGGGGACTGAGCAGGGGACGGCTGGCTGGCACTGGCTGCCTGGCTCATTATGGGGACACTGGGTCAGAGGCAGAGACTGCTGGCAGGCCTGGCTCTGGCACATGCAGTCTGGCAAGAGTCTACCCCTTCAAGGGCTCCTCAGTTTTAGGGTTGGGGGAGAGGAGAAGAGTTTTCCTGGTTTGGCCCAGAGTGGCCACCAGGGGAAACCAGGAAGGAGTGGAGGCCAGCTAATTCGACTTAAGTGTCTACACAGCACTTATTTTGAATTAGCTATTTCGAATTTGGCATTAATCCTCGTAGAATGAGGTTTACCAAATTCAAATTAAGAGCTCCGCTATTTCAAATTAAATTCAAAATAGCGGTTTGCATGTATAGACACTATTGAAGTTAATTCGAAATAACAGACGTTATTTCGGCTGTTATTTCAAATTAACTTTTCAGTGTAGACATACCCATTTTGTTTTAAGTCTTACCTACAATAGCAGTTTACTAGGCAAAGGCAGTGACTGCAGAAATCACAAGTAAGGAGCTGCTTATACATTTCCATAAATGTCCACTTAATGCAGCTGATCTTCATTTTATTTTTTTACCTAACTTATTGCTATGCAGGGAGCTATGAGGCTCATTTACATTTCTGCTTTTTCAACTGATCACTTCATACATATGATAAGGCCATCAGTATTCAGCCATCTGTAGGCCAAGTAAACTATTAGCAGACTCATTCTGTACATAGACTTCAAGTCTCTTTCTATTGTATATATGTCCAGATACACTGTAAAGTGAAAAATTTTAAACAATGAAGACAGGTAATCATGGAACAATTTACCAGGATTATATGGACACTCCATCACCAGAAATGTTTACATTAAAAATGTCTCTCCCTTACCCTCCTACTTCAAAAAGAAAAATCATCTAGTTCAGTGATTCTCAAACTTTCCAGACTACCATATATATTTGTCTTGCCTACCCTCACCTCAAGTTTCACCTCACTTAAACACTACTTGCTTACAAAATAGACATTACAGAACAACATTACACTATCACTGAAAATGTGTTTACTTTCTCATTTTGACTGTATGAAATTTTAGTTTGTACTGAATTTGCTAGTGCCTTTTATGTAGACTGATGTAAAATTAGGCAAGTGTCTAGATGAACTGTCGTACCCACTGGAATGCCTCTGCATATTCCTAAGGGTACATCTGCACAGCAACATTATTTTGAAATAACTAGTGTTATTTTGAAATAACTTAGTCCTCGTCTACACAGCAGGCAGTTATTTCGAAATAATGTCAAAGTACTGTCAAGCTGGAGGACTTCTTACTCCGACTGCTGTAACCCTCATTGTACGAGGGGTAAGGGAAGTCAGAGGAAGAGTGCTCTATTTCTAAATAAGTGCTGTGTAGACTCTCCCAGTTTTGAAATAAGCTATTTCAAAATAAGCTATGCAATTGACGTAGCTCAATTTGCGTAGCTTATTTCAAGTTAAGCCCTGCTGTGTAGATGCATCCTAGTTGAAAACCACTGATCTATTCGAAACAGGAATAAATTCTGTGTTATACAGAACAGCAGTGCAGATCAGGGTTGGGCAACAAATCTATGGCAGCTCACCAGGGTTACCCCCTAGTGGGCCACTAACCATTTACCTGTGCTCTGCAGGAACTAGTGATTGCAGCTCCCATATCCTGCTGATTGCCGTTCCCAGCCAATGGGAATGAAGGGAAGTGGTGCGGACCGTGAACTGCTTCCCACAGCTGCCATTGTCTGGGCACGGCAATCTAGATCCAAAGGGAGCAGCAAAATCAACCTGCAGAGGCGCAGGTAAATATAGCAGTGGGGGCTCACCATGGGCTAACCCTGGCAGATCACATCTGACCTGCAGGCCAGTATTTGCCCATCCCTGGTGTAGATGATCCCAGTGATCTCTTCTGATCTCATCATCTCCACTAAAAAAGCAGTCTATGACAGTCAACATTTCAGAACTTGCAAGTATAAAGTGAGGCAACCCAAATAATACTTAGGCAGCTGGAGAGATTTCCCAAGACACAAATGACATTACCTTGAGTGTAATGTTTATGTGAATAAGGGTACACAAAATGGAGTCTGTGAAACCGCCATTGTGTATAAGGGATTTTTTTTTTTTAATCACAAGTGTAGCTTCCCACCAAAAGAGCAGCATTGCACATGATACTCTACCTATGCACTCATCCCTATGTGCACTCATCACTACAGTGTTGCACCCATTACCAAAGCTGCACTCATCCCTCTGAGTCTCTGCACACCACCCTAAAATCTTGCACTCAGCACGCTGATCCCTTTTCCCGCCTCAAGGCCAATAAAAGGCCTGGGCTGAGGAGAGTTTGGGTTCCTTTGGTCCCTCTTCCTTTTTGGGTTCCTTAGGTGCCATTCCCTTTTTTGTTCCTGTCATTTTTAACATCATTGGATTAATGGTTTTGTGGTAAAGCCTTTTGGTTTTAACTTGTGTGCCACTCACGTGTGGAATCATCCCACCTAAGGGTTTGGGCTACAGTCATGACTTTGGACTTGGACTTTATTAACAATCATCACCACTCATCTTCCGGACCGGACGGATTCACCGAAGGGCCATCCATTCTCGTATCCTGGAGAACCACTATCCAACAATGGAGGATCTTCCGGCAGCCCTAGGCCAGAAGGCAAGGATATTGCATCGAGGGATCTCCCTGCTGGTCCTCCCTCGAGGCTTAAAATTAGCCAAGAGGTAGTAGATCATGGGCACCGATCGCCTGACATTTTGTAATGTATCACTTTTTTGTATTGGGATCTTTTCTATCTTCTTTATATCTTGGGATAGGGTGGGTTGGTTTATTGCTCCTATTTTTGCTGTTTATATTCCAAAATACATGCTTGGCCCTAAACCTTGTGTGCCTGATTATCGGATCAGTAGTCTGCCAGTGATAGAGATACGGATTACCAGGAGAATCTCACTTCTGGATCAGGGATCATTAATGACTAGTCAGAGCGAGTCTAATGCTATTCTAAATTAATGTGTTCTCTCATTCACTGGGTAACAGACAAGTGCCCAACTCCCACCAGCTTTTAATGGAAGTTAGAAGTGATCTGAAAAAAGCCCTGAAGAAGACATCTGTGCAGTTCCAAAGCTCATCTCTTTCACCAACAGAAGCTGGTCCAATAAAAGATATTACCTCTCACCCACTTCAGCTCTCTACAATATCTTGCATTTTTGCCTTTGAATATGTCCCCTCTAAAACCTGACCTGATTTTCTAAAGGGACTGAGTAGCTATAATCTCTAAGGGTATGTCTACACTACCCCGCTAGTTCGAACTAGCGGGGGTAATGTAGTCATCCGCAGTTGCAAATGAAGCCCGGGATTTGAATTTCCCAGGCTTCATTTGCATGAAGCCGACCGGCGCCATTTTTAAATGCCGGCTAGTTTGGACTCCGTGCCGCACAGCTACACATGGCACGGACTAGCTAGTTCGGATTAGGCTTCCTAATCCAAACTCACTGTACGCCTCGTTCCACCTAATCCGAACTAGCTAGTCCATGCCACGTGTAGCCGCGTAGCACGGAGTCCGAACTAGCCGGCATTTAAAAATGGCGCCGGCCGGCTTCATGCAAATGAAGCCCGGGAAATTCAAATCCCGGGCTTCATTTGCAAGTGCGGATGACTACATTACCCCCGCTATTTCGAACTAGTGGGGTAGCGTAGACATACCCTAACTGACTTGAATGAGAGCTGTAGAAATCAGACCACCTACTTACGTTTCACATGAGCATTTAGGTACCCATAATTCGGGAAAGTGGTCTTTATCAATAAATTATATAAGTAACAGAATTTAGAGATGGAAAAGATCCATTTGACAATATAGCCCATTCTTGTCAAAGCAGGAAAGAGACAGATTTCTCTGTTCCTATGGTGGTTTTAACATACCTTTGCACCTGGCTCAACTTTGGGTACTTCCATTCACGGGAGCATGCTTCCCTGAGTTTTCCAGCTCCATCAGAAAGACTCAGTAGAACTAGCACACTAAAAACAACAGGATAGCTAGAGGTAGAATAGGCAAGTGGCTTGAGCTATATGTCTGTCAACCAGAGCTTCCAGTATGCTCCTAGAACCAGCGTAAATGTGTCTTTAAGGTGGCCTCAGGAGTTCTCCAGGTTATACTGTCCCAGAATAGCTGGGTCAAAGCACATTTCTGGTCAAGCCACCTTCTTTCCCTCTGAATAATCTTGGTTGAGGGTTCAAAGTGTATTTGTACAGTACATTCCAGCAGTTTGACATTGGCAAGAGACCTCCAAATCATGTTTAAGGATAGTCCAGCAAATGCAAGGAACTATAATGCAAACAAACAAAAACTTAAATTGGACCTATTTTTATTTTAGGAATATATTCATGGTTTTTTTTTCTGATCTCTAGTGAATGAAGCTCAAAGGGAAATAAGTCTCATAGGAAGCATGCAAGCAAATTATTTCTCTCTGCTGTGACCTTTTCATATCTATGCACACTAGTCATACTTGGTTATTACTAAAGGCAAATTCATGTGTTCATTGTTTTCCAAGTATATACACATGACAGCTGTGTTTGGCTAGAGGTGTGTTAAGCAAATCGCTTTTGACTCAATCAGTTTCACCTATGAAAAAGAACAATATTGCAATTTATTTAAATTTCTCAACTCCCCAAGAGATTAATGTAATCTATTTTAATAACTTCTACCAAGATTAATTAGATTTCAATTAGTTTTGAATAGAAGAGAGATAATGAGATAGACTGCCACTGTGGAGAACAGAAAAGTGTATCCAATAACATTGCCCTGGAGAGATGAAAGGAGCACACAAAATAAAGAGCAGCACTGGTTCTTAGTAGGAACCTTCTATACTTCTGTAATTGGAACATCTTTTACCATAAATACTGTACAGTATTATGCCTTTGACACTAAGGCCAATTTATCCTCGGGGAGGGGGAAGAGGAAGATACATTCAATGGAAAAAAACATTTTCCACAACAGGGAAGCACCGTATGCTTTATATTATTACCTCACCAATTTCTTGCAAAATTCCAGACATTCAGTGAAGGAATACATTTTATATAAGGGACAAGGGACATTTACTGAAAAGCCATTAAAAGCAGCTTTATCTGCACCCCGAAGATACAATGGATAGCATAGCAAACAGCTCATATATCATAGACTGTATAACTCTTTGTATTGTATAAAGTAGCAGACATCAAAAGGAACATGCATACAAGTTGTACAGCTGTAGAAGAAAGGGTACTGTGAGTGCACTTCTAAAACCTAGTAATGGAAAATTGTAATTGTAAAAGATATGGCAATTTCTTGCACATACCTTAATGAATTAAGTTTATGTATTGTAGGTTATTGTATTAAAAATGCAAGTGTTAATGCAATATGCAATGTGGTAGAATTATATGTAACATATCTTGGGTGGAAATCTCACCAATATAAAACTTGGGAAAGTGCTGAAGGACTTGTTTTAAGAAAATGGGCCAGTCAACGAGGACTGTTTGGGATAAAGAAAATGGAATTCTAGGAAATCTTTGGGATGAGAAGAATGCAAAGTTCTACATCCAAGCTTAACTTTTTGAAGCTATGCCCTGAATAGAAAACCATTGTCTGTCTATGAATTACCTATTTGGATCAAGGCTGTATAAATAAGTGACTCAGATTCATAGATGCACTTGTTCTGAGCAAAAGGTGTTATGAGTGTGTAACCACAGGAAAACAGTACATGTCCTTGGCTGGATGATGAAGTGAGAATACAGGGGTAGCTTCCCTGAATTTTAACATTCATAACAACAGTGAAGAGTGTGTAAAAAGATATGGCTACCAGACCTGGACATAAATGTGCACAGAGAAACTGATGCTACATTCTAGGTCTAATAGTGCTGTTCTATTAGTTTGCCTGTATTTGAACAGCAGGAAGAATGTGAAGTAAAAAAAAAATGTGTTTGAGAGATTTACAACTTACTTTTGCACATCTCAGAACTCTAGATAGATAGTACAGACAAATTTCAGACACACACATACAACTTTAGGGTACTTAAACTGAATCCTGTATCATTTTTGAAGCACCAGTTAATTGGACATCTTAGTTCCAATTGGAGCACACACTTCTATGTTTAAATTCCCCCTCTTTGAATGTATCTTTTTCAAGTTCTGTTTAAGGAATGACCTGGCAGCTTCTGTCTGCTTGGTGTTAGTAAGTTCTATTTCGGAATAGCCATTAAAATTCTACTTGCTGTACAGTCACTCACCTCACTGCCACAGGCTCACTAGCGAATGAATGCAGGGAGGGAAGCTATGTCTGAACAAGTACATTTCAACAACAGCCAGGTTGGAATTCAGAGCTCCACTGATATCAGCAAGCTGTGAAGCTTCACACTCTCTTTCTTCAGTGGGAATACAAAACAGCCTATTCACATGCAAATAAATGCACCTGAAACAAATGCTACAACACAACAACACAGTGCACATGAAATACTTATCAAAGTATTTCACATGAATTAACTCAGTGGTTCCCAAACTTTTTGGCATCATGCCCCCTTTTTGATTTTTGAGAAACCCTCATGCCTTCCCACCTCTTCTTTACCATCATCCAACCCCCCTTTTAACAAAAAATTCAATTTGTAATTTAAAATTAAAAACAAACAAAAATTTGGTATAAAAATTATTTAAAATTAAAAATAAGCACCAATAGTTTTTCTTGGCACAAAAATTTAATAAAAATGTAATGTGAAGGATGCTGCTGCATTTTCTTCATGAGTTGGGAAATCCTAGGTGTGAAATGAGATGAATGAGAGAATGAGGGATTTGACTGTGGGAAGGGATGAGAGGTGCACGCTCTGGGAGGAAATTTGGATGCAGGAGGAGGTGGAAAAGGGGATGCTGGCTCAGGGAGGGGGCTCCAGGCTGGAGAGTGTTAGGGTCAGGTGGAAGGTTGGGGTGCTGAGCAAGCCACAGGCTTGTGGATCTGAGGGTGCAGGAGTTCAGGTTGGAGTGAATGAGGGGTTCAGGGCGGGAGGGTTGAGAGTATGATGGGCACAGGACACAGATTTGCAGTGTGTAGATTGTGCAGTAGTGTTGTGGCAGAAGACTGGTGATGTGAGAGGCTCAGGACAGGGGGGTTCCAGTGTCTGATAGGGTCAGGGTTGGGGTTTGTGGAGGGATGCAGGGGTGTTATGATGCTGTAGCTAATTGGGGGCTTGGCCCTAACTGGGGGCTTGTTGGCCCAGCTTCATTTTTAAATAAAATATGTCCAGCACAAATGTTTCAACATTGTCTTTATTTATGGGAGGGGTGGGGAACCTGTTTTGGGTCAGGGGTCACTGACCCACAGAAAAAAATCAGTCAGGGACCACACAATTGAGATGCAAAAAAACCCAACTTCTCCAAGCCCCCCACAACCCTCACTGATGTGGCCCCAACTGAGACATCTCCCTCCCCTGGCACCCCAGCCACATGGGGGGAGGGTAGATAGGACTGAGGTTCAAGGCCTCAGGCCAGATTGACTCTTCTGAGGTTCCAGGGTTAATGGAATTTGTGGGTCCCTCTACACTCTGAGGTGGGGCCAAAAATGGGGGATCCAGTGTGTGGGACGGGGATCCAGTGTGCCAGTGAGTGGGATAGGGATGGGGTACAAAATCTGGGTGGAAAATAGGGCACAGGTGTCTGGCTAGGACGGAGGGGGCAGGAGCAGGATGCTGGTGGGTGTCTGGCTAGGAGGCAAAGTGCTGGTGGGTGTCTGGTCCCAAGGCAGAGGCAGGGTGCTGGTGGTGTATGGGCTGGATGGGGTCTGGCCAGGGGGCAGGAGCAGGGTGCTGGTTGGGGCTGGGGCAGGTTGCTGGTGGGGCTCTGGGCAGAGTACTTATGGGGGTTTGGGCAGGGAGGGCAGAGGGGCAGGTACTCATGGGGGTCTGGGTGGGGGGAGCTGGGTGGGGAGAGGGGACAGGGCTGGTATCTGGGGGTCCCACAGCTGTGCATCAGGTCCAGGTCTCAGGAAGGGTGTGCTCTGCTTCCTCTCCCCCAAACAGCCAGCACGTTTCCTGAAACACAGGCTTTGTCATGCTGCTGGGGACTTCCATCTCCCTGCTGCCTTCCTGCTTGCCCTGCTCCTCTGCTCCCTGTGACAGCCTCGCACTGCCTGAGCAGTTGGAGCTGGTGTGGTCCCGGGACTCCTACTCCCCCACCCCCCCACACACAGGAAGGCAGCAGGGGGAAGGAAGTCCCTGGCAGCATGACAGAGCTGGCGTTTCAGGAAACGCTCCAGCTATTTGGGGGAGGGGAAGCAGCGCATGCCCTTTCTAAGACCCAGACTTGGTGTGTAGCTGCAGGATTTTGCCCCCACACTGCAGGAAGCCGGTGTTACATCCATTTTCACAGGAGGTAGCACCAGCGTGGGCTCTTTCTTAAGGGTGTGGGTCGCCCCACGCCCCCCTTGGAATTTCTTCACACTCCCAGTTTGGGAACCAATGAATTAACCAGTCCTAAAAATTGCCCTCTAAGTAGGCATCACTATTATATTTTTCAGATACTGAAACTTAGAGATTTTCAAGAGTCCAGCTCCCACTTGTGCATGTCTTTTAAAAATCTAAAGGAACTTGCCCAAGGTCATAAAAAGAGAATTTAACCCCATTTATAGTCCTTTTCTGAGCCCACCTTACTCTTTAGTAAGTAAATATATATGCACAGTATAATAAATCCACTTGACCATCCTTACTGATTATACAAAGGATTATCTAGAATTATGAGAACCCCCAGAAAACAATGTTGTTTGCAGAAATCAACAGCAGTGTTATGTTTAAACTAAGCACATGAGATCTTTTATAGGGGAAAAGGCAGTATGCTGCATTTATTGAGAATGCAACAGTAGCATATACTTTTCAGTCACTTACACAGACAAACACCATACACACACAGTCCCGCCAGACGATGTTATAGTTACCAGTCCAGAGTCTGGATCAATCTAGTGGCCAGCCAGATCGATCACAGAGGGAGAGCAGGGCCTTTTGTTGGTCGCAATCTGATGCTCTCCTGGAGTTGGTGGCAAGACAAACCCAAAGTCTCATAGCAAGGCACCCTGCTTTTATAATCCTCTTTCCCTGTTGAAGTCTATGGATTTTGCGGTCAGTCTGTGACCAGTTACTGTTATCTTTTGATGTTGACATTCCAAACATCTCCGAAAGGTCATACTGTAATCAGTTGTTTTTGGGGGTGCTCGCTTCACTTTAAAGTCATCAGTCTGCCAATCTGATCAATCCTTGACCATGGGTACACACTGATGGTTCTTCTGACGCTGATATGTCTCTTTGCAGTCTATCTTTCACAGTCTGTCTTCACCCGGATTGCCCCCTCCTTTTTTGGTAATCTGGCTCTAATGGTAGCCTTCACACCTTTATCTGTATGATGATACATTTCTCATTCACACGAACAGTCTTTCACAGAAACCTTCAAAGGTAAACAGTACTGTTTTATATTAAGCAAAAGCAAAATAAAAACAATTCACATCGAAGGCCCAGGCCTTCAATATTTTTAATCTCATTAACATAGACGCAATACCAAAACTCTATCTCTTTACTTACTAAACTCACTAAACTTTAAAACCAAGAAATATATAAAACAATGTTGTTATCACTTCTTTAATATTTAGGCTAGAACAAATAATTTAAATTTCAATCTGAAGTAATAGGCAGGTCTGCAGTTTGCAGGCTATCTGTGATTGCACTGTTGGTTTACCTTCATAACTGATAACAATTTCTTGGTCTTGGAAACCACTAGTCCTAGCTGTACAACAGATACAGAAATACAAAAGAAATACAAAATACTGTTATAGGGTTAATGATGAGAAGGATCTACAACCATGGTTATTTCTGTTATCTATACAGGGTTTCAAAAACTGATGGCAATTAAAGAATAATCCCTCGAATCTATGAGTGTATGAGAACATCTTATGGCACTAAAACTGACCACAAAATGAGAGAACAT
This sequence comes from Pelodiscus sinensis, assembly GCF_052426305.1. NCBI lineage: Eukaryota > Metazoa > Chordata > Testudines > Trionychidae > Pelodiscus > Pelodiscus sinensis. The sequence goes on from NC_143053.1 coordinate 96,367,969, forward strand.
TTATTTATTTTTTATAGAACACTTAGAGCATGATACATTTTGTTTGCTCTTATTTAGTTTAAATAAAAATGATTTTTCACAGTAATCCTTTAGACACCGATTCAGCAAAGCAGTTAAGCACATGCATAATTTTAAGCACGTGAATATTTTATCCCTATTCAGCAAAATATGTGAGCGCACACTCTGCAGAATTCCTCTCTACTCTCAACATACACCTTATGCTACATGAAGTAAGAGACAGAGATCCAGATCCAATGCAGTTATCCCTAGTAAAGAGCTCACCTATGCTGGGGCCTATTCTTTGCTTTGTATTTGTGGAGAGATTGCATCCCCTTTGTGTCATCTAACTGCATAGGGATCATAAATCATTTCAGAATCTGGCCCTATGTGTGTCTTTCCAGAGCTTGCTCCTCAGATGTCAGTGGCCAGGGATATGAACATAAATTTGGAACCTTTTTAATAGAACTTTCCTCATAGGGCTTAAACTCTTCTTATGCAAACAAATATTCCATTCTACACAATATGGGCACAGATGAAAATGTCAACATATTGAGTTCCCAGTAGTTTGCTAAATTTAGCAAGAAATAAAAACCGTTTTTATGACTCTTCAGAAACTAATTTCTTTAATTCTGGTGAAGACCATTTGATAGTATAATTCTTTCCTTAACTAGTTCAATAAAATGTGCCAGCTACAGTTTTTCATTCTATTAGTTTCTCAACCATTATAATTTTGTATTATGAGGAACAGTTTATTGAATTTTTGATAAAAGCAGCTCACTGCAAGTTCATTGCATATTAATATATTGTTTCATAGAATCATAGGATTGGAAGAAACCTCAGGAGATCATTGAGTCCAAAACCCTGCTAAAAGAAGGTCCAACCCCAACTAAATCATCCCAGCGAGGGCTTTATCAAGTCAGGACGTTAACTTCATTTGGAGGATATGGTGATATTCTTTTACCTTTGGCATTTCACATATACATTTCTCCCTGAAATATTAATGAATGTGCAAACCAGGGCAATATTCATGTAAGGATTTTTTACAGATAATTCACTTGTAATCTTGTGTGTATGGTTGAGGCAAGGCAAATAAGCTGTGATCAACATACCGCACAACAAATTTTCTTCAAAGTATCCTATAGGATTTTTTACATGAGAACTTTAGTGATGCTTGTTTACTTTCTTATAGTTTTAATTAATGAATCATTATATTTGAAGTGGCTCCACTGTTATCCATTTAGACTTAGTAGCTTTTATGTATCAAAATGTTTCCAAAGAAGCCTGCTGTCAAATGAATCATAAGCATCTTTGTGGTATAATACATACTGCATCGTAATGAAAGAAACTGCTGCAGTTCTTACTGCATAAACCAGAAACAAACATGGGACCTTGGTAACTAAGCCGATTAGACCATTATTGTCATTGGACCATCACTAGACAACTCTTCACAATATTCTGCAAAACTGAACAAATACTTATAGTAGAAGATGCATCACTCTCATATGCAATCTGCATACAATCTTTGATTCTGGCAACAGGTAGATTTCCTTGGCAAGCAATGTGGTATTTATAAAGCAGCTTTTTAACTTAAAACCAGGAATAAAGTGAGAAAATGCTTGAAAACCTGGAGATTCTTTGGTTATATAGGGAAGTAAAGCAGAAAGTGACATCTTCTGACCACAATCAGCTAGCTCTTAAGGAAGCCTCTATAATGCACTATTATTTCGAGATAACTAGTGTTACTTCAAAATAACAATGAGAGCATCTGCACAACCATTCTGTTCAGATGGCTGATTCTGAAAGCTGTAAACTTCATTCTACGACAGGGGTGGGCAATAATTTTTTACTGGGGGCCACTCCATAAATTTTTGAAGTGTCTCCAGGCCACTTCAGAAGTGGGCGGGGCCTCAAGCAGAAGGGGCAGGGACAGTATATTTCACTGCTTCCGCACCCACAGACCATGATTGGGAAAGCGCGTGAAGTCTTTGCCCCCCTCCAGAGGTTCCCCCTAGGTACACATGACCATGGTGGTGGAAATAGACTTTGCGCACTCCTTCTTCTGTCCCCAGGCCAATCAGGGTTTGGGTGCAGGGAAGCGTGTGAAGTCTCCTCCTAACCTGCCAGGAGCATGTGGTACTTCTAATCGCCACACGTTCCATGCAGGGCTGGGGCAGGGTGGAGGAAACTTTGCACTCTTCCCCTTGCCCCCAAGTCCTGATCGGTCTGGGGATGAGGCAGTGCACAAAGTTTCCTCCTGCCCTGCCAGGAGTGTGTGGCGCTTCTAAGTGTTGCACACTCCTTGCAAGGCAGGGGCAAGGGAGAGGAAACTTTGTTGCACTCCCCCCTGCTCCAGGCCAATCAGGGCTTGGGGCGAGGAAGCGCACAATGTCTCCTCCTGCCCTGCCAGGAGCATGTGGTGCTTCAAAGTGCAGCATGCTCCTTACAGGGTGGAGAAAACTTTGTGCGCTTCCACCTGCTCCCAGGCCCTAATTGACTTGGGGGCAGGGTAGTGGCAGCACTTGCATGGGACAGATCAACCCACTTGGTGGGCCAGATCCAGCCCATTGGATGCCTTTTGTCTACCCCTGTTCTATGAGGAATAACGCCTATTCTGAAATAGCTTTTTCAAACTAAGGTACGTGTAGAAGCGCCACTCTTGCTATATCGAAATAGCCCCTCTTTAGAGCAATTCTAAGTTATTCCTCCCCAGTGCCTCCTGGGGCTCGAAACTGAGATAGGACATCTACATTAGGGAAGCTAGTTTTTGAAACCCTGTGTAGATAACAGAAATAACCATGGTTGTAGATCCTTCTCATCATTAATCCTATAACTGTATTTTGTATTTCTGTATTTGTTGTACAGCTAGGACTAGTGGTTTCCAAGACTAAAAAAATTGTTATCAGATACGAAGGAAAACCAACAGTGCAATCACAGTTAGCCTGCCAACTGCAGACCTGCCTATTACTCCAGATTGAAATTTAAATTATTTGTTCTAGCCTAACTATTAAAGAAGTGTTAACAACATTGTTTTATATTGGAGCCATCAATATTTTCATATAAATTGGTTTTTCTTTCCTAAGTTGGAGCACCATGCTCAAACCACTCTTTTAATAATGGAAGAGGTATGGTTTGAAGGAAAAGGGAAAGATGATGCCTCTATTGAAAGTGTGTGAAAAATCACCAATGTGATTTATAGCCACTCTAATAAATTGTTATTACCACTCTATCATACACAATTCACGTGTGTCAGAATGTCACATATTGTCTGTATCTTATTCCTGTATTCAACGCAGCTGTAGACAAGAAGATTTTTTTTAAATACTCTTCTAAAAATATCACCTATTGCTCTTAGTGATAGGCCAGGTTTACACAGCATTGGGAGTGTCAAATGGTTCTAACACTAGTTTAACCAGTCAAAGAAGGCTCAGACCAGTGTAAGGAAATTCTGCTAGCATAGTCCCAAAAAAGTAGCTCTTCTGCTACCATTGAAGCAGAGAACAGGGGTATGGGCTGAGCCCTCAACTGTGTTTTTCACTGATGTGAACACTGCAGCTGGAATAAAACAGAGGAAACTGGCAGTTTCTCTGACACATACCAGGACACCAGTCTTGTGCAGAACACCCAAAGGGAGAGGATTACAAAAGAAAACAGAGTCAGTTTTGCATATCTTTGTGAAGTTCAGCCACAACCTGGGATATTATGACAAGAACTGATCTGATTTGAAATCTTAGTTTGAAATGCTAAATACTGACATTTTATTTTTTAAACCCAACCTACTACGATACCCGGTTCTTATCTGGTTTTCTGCAAAAGGGATTCCATGTTTTAGCCTCTACCCAAGGAGTCAGAGAGACAATAAAAAGAGAACTTTTTTCTCTTGCATAGTCTACAGTGTGAAGAACATAAGTTAGTTCTCTGTGACAGAATTATTTTAAGCTTTGAGGTTTTAACAATATTAATAACTTATAACATTTTAATCCCCTGTGAGGGGGCACGAGGGGGTCACTCACCACCGTAGCGGGGGTCCGTCATCTGTCCCCGGAATCAGTCCATTCCGTCTGGCCAGGCCTCCGCTCACGGGCGTTCCCCTCTGGACCCCTTCCAGTCACATATGTCTCTTCGCCACACTGCCCTCCGGCAGTGCCCAAGTCACTCACTCTGAGCCCCCCTTCCGGGGGTTTGGTGTCTCTCCAGCAGGCCTGTCCGCAGGCCTAGCAGGCTGGCCGGTTGGCTGTCCGAGCACCCTGGCCCAGCCTAACTCTCTAGCCCTGCCCTAGCTCCAGAGAGCGTCCTGCTCCCTCGGCAGCCAGGCTCACACTCCCTGGGCTGAAGCAGCCCTTCCCCTTTATAGCTCCCAGCTGGGCCTTAATTGGCCAACGCCGCCCAGCTGGGCTGAATTCCCCGGGCCTGCTCCAGGCCAGGGTTTGGCTCTTAAAGGGGCCAGTACAGGGCAGCTGCCCTGTTACATCCCCCCAAAGTTTTATAAGCTATCATTAGCTTCCAGAAATGTGTGTTCATAATGCTTCATTGTATTGCTTTGTAACCAGATTCACTTTTATTTTGTTAAACAATTTTGTGCCTAATATATCTCCCACTGAAGCTGGCAGAATGACTCTTCTAAAGAAAATTGGATTGGGCATAAAGTTCGCAATCTGTAATTGTCCTAATTACTACTTCACATTTCTTTCAAGAAAAAATAGTGGTTTGGGGAGGGGGGTGGGTTTGAAAAAAAAGTACTTTTAAAATACATTGTTTTCTTCCATACTACGGTGAATTTAACAATACATTCCAATATATGGTAGCAGGTTAAAAAAATAAATGTATGACATTTACTAACTTGCTTAAACTAAAGGCCAGAAAGTCAGTGGGTGCCCTCAGACGGCTTCATCCTAAGAAAGGGAAAGTATTGTACCATAACTGCTGCCCTCCACTAGAGCACTGTCAGTACAATCTGACCAGTGGTTGCTAATTCAAGGCATATTCTAGGACTCTGAGTCCAAACTATATCCTACACCTTGCTGGCCCCACCAAGTTTGTAGTTGACACCTACTGGCTTTAAATGCTCAGGTGAAGTAGGACTACAGACAATTAATGGGCACCATGAATGGAGCCAGCGTTTTTCCTTATGTATCATAAAACTGCTAATACAATTTAGAAGTTCCTGAATAATCCTCAAAATTAGTAAGTATAGCTGATACCATCTACATGTTTTGTTAGTCTATAAAGTTCTACCAGACCATTTGCTTGCTGTTTCATTACCTAGCAGATGCCTGAGTAGCTGAATTCTTCTATGGTATTAAGAACTTTGTAATCTGACTTTTACTTTAGAGTATATTCCCCACTGCAACTTCTCATTTTCTTTATGTGTATTCAAAGTACTTCACCACCACAAACTTCACTGTCAAATTTTAAGCTCAGAAGCATAAACCTTCCACCTCTTTCTTTTTCTTGACCCTTTATACACATTTTACACATTTAGGCATAATGACATTCCAATTAAGGAAATGTCCCACCAGCTTTCAGTGGTGCCCCCAAAGTCATAATCTTCGTCATTTAGCAGTATCTCTAGTTAATGATATTTCTTATACTTCAGGCATCTGTGCATAATCATGTCAAGAAAATGAGTACTAGTGTACTAATCTTCATCTTCAATTGAATAACTCAATTTCAACCTCTTATGTACTTCAGAAGAACATAGCAGATTGAGTTCAGCAACAACTTTCCCCCTTCCCTCCTCCAGTAAAAATCCACAATAAACCTTGCTATTTTTGGAATCATGACACTGTGCCACTCTCTGTATAAATGAACACTCAGCTGTTTAAGCCATAAGTCAGTTATTTGTTTTCATAAATATCATTCAATTCTCAGCAAACCCCAAATCTATCTTTGGAAGATCCATTAGTTTGTCTCTGGTGTTAGTCTTGCTTTCTCACATGCCTAGCAAATAGGACATTTCTTTGTCAAAACAGAAAAGTTCGAAATTTGCAAATAACCTGGTATCAGGAGGAAAAAAACTCCATGCTAGGAGGCAGAAGAACACTTTGATACCTATAGCAATAATTAAACAAAAGGATTCAAGTAGCTCCCTTGTTATTTTCCCCAGTTGTGATTTCATGTGAATTTGTTGAAAAAGTCAAGGAAACAATTTTCTCTTAGAAAAAGGAGGCAAAGTACAAAACTGATTTTGTTTTCCCAGCATACACATTATATTTCTTGACCTAGCATGAGCTTCTGCACTGCAGGTATCAGGTTAGATCAGTCATGCCAGGACATATCTCCTCAGATGTGCAAGGATGCAACAAAGACTGACAAATTTAAGCTGATGTACTGTGATGGAGCATATGAGGTGAAAAAAATATGTACCAATGTTTGTAAGAGTGCATTCTAAACAATCTTTCTTAAATAAAGAACAGGGTGTTCTACTTTGTGTGAAGAGATTGAACAGGAGACACAGACGTTAGGGAGCTAGAGTTCTTGTTAGTATGGCAGTTGATGGACGGTCATGTGGTGAAAGATAGGGTTTCAATGATCTGGATTCAGTCCCTGGTTCTGTTCCAGGACTATTGTATGACCTTGACACTAATCTCAGTACCTTATTTCCCACTTGGTAACATTTGCTTTGCTTTATGTATATATACTGTACATTCTTCAGGACAGGGGCTTTCTCTTACAAGGTGTTTGTACGGTGCTTATGAGAAGAGGTCCCTAATCTCAGGTGGGGTTTCTAGGCACTAGTGTAGCACAAATATAGCAATACATATTTATCATTGAGGCTAGGCCTACACTACAGAATTTTTGCACAAAACCGGCTGGTTTTGCGCAAAAACTTGCGGCGCATCCACATCTCAAGAGCGTTTTTGCGTAAGTAAAATGAAAGAACAGATGGGTTTTTCCAGTGTAGGTATTCCTCCGTCTACAAGGAATAACTCCTTTTTGTGCAAGAGCTCTTATGCAAAAAAGGTGTGTGTGAATGGGGAACAGGGATTTTTTTGCACAAAAAGAGGCAATCGAAAAAAGCACAGGTGCCCTGGTGGCCATTCTGTAAATAACAATCAGAGTTTCCTTTCGAGAGAGCATCCATGCAGTCTGGATACACTCTTATGCAAAAGCACATCACTTGTTCAATGCATTTTTGCAGTGTGGACACGCTCTTGTGCAAGACGTTTTTGCAGAAGAGATCTTCCACAAAAAGCTTCTTGCGCAAAAAGCCTATAGTATAGACATAGCCTCACTGATAAGACAGCCCCTTTCATTACTTCAGTCTTATAATGATTAAAATACGGTCTGCTATCATAGGGTATGTCTACACTACAAAGTTAGTTCGAACTAACGGACGTTAATTCGAACTAACTTTCCTAGGCGCTACACTAGCGCTCCGTTAGTTCAAACTTAATTCGAACTAACGGAGCGCTTAGTTCGAACTAGGTAAACCTCATTTTACGAGGATTAAGCCTAGTTCGAACTAGCTAGTTCGAATTAAGGGCTGTGTAGACCCTTAATTCGAACTAGTGGGAGGCTAAGGCTTCCCAGGTTTCCCTGGTGGCCACTCTGGCCAACACCAGGGAAACTCTATTGCCCCCCTCCCGGCCCTGGAGCCCTTAAAGGGCCACGGGCTGGCTACACAGTTTGTGCCAGTTGCAAGGCTGCAAGAACCCGTGCCAGCAGACCCTGCACCTGCCACACGATGAGCCAGCCACCCGAGGACTCCCAGCCCTCCACTGCTCCCCAGGACCAGCCTGGCGGCTCCCAGGAGCCTGCCCGGGGGCGCAAAAGGCGGGCGCCCGCTTGGTCAAGTGCGGAGATCGTGGACCTCATCAAGGTTTGTCGGGAAGCCTCCAGTGCCCACGATCTCCTCACTAGCCACAGGAACGCGGTCGTCTACGGCCGCATGGCTGCCAGCCTGGCCGCCGGGGCCACCAGCGCAGCCGGGAGCAGGTCCACTGCAAGGTCAAAGACCTGCGGCAGTCCTACTCCCGGGCCTGCCAGCCAGGGGCCGACCTGGAGGCCTGCCCCCACTTCCACGCCCTGGACTGCCTCCTGGGGGCTCATGCCATCCCTGCCCCCCGGGACGTGATTGACCCCGGGGCAGAGGGCGCGCTCCTGGAAACGGAGGAGGAGGAGGAGGGCTCTGAGAGCCAGGAGCCTGCCGCCAGCCTGCCCAAGACCCGGGACCCCCGAGGCACCCCACAGAGCCACTCGCCTGTGTCGTCCGAGGCCGGGGAGGCGTCCACCTGTGAGTACCATCGTGTTCCCCTTATGTGTACGGGGGGCTGGGGCGAGAGGGAGCCCCGGGACCGTGCGCCTGGGCCTTGCCCACCACAGAGCAGCAGCTGGGGATCCTGCAGGGGCCCTTGCCTTGCAGAGGGGAGCTGGGTTTCACACACCTGGGCCCCTGGGGTAATTGACCGCTGGTCTTCTTGCACCACAGCTGCAGCACCTGGGCCTGCAGGGCGCACCACACCGCCTGCAGCAGCTGCCTGTGCCCGGGCAAGCAGGAGAGCCAGGAATGAGGAGGAGTACCAAAGGCAGCACCTCTGGTTCATGGACCACCAGCTCTGCACCCAGGATGACTGGGTCCAGGAGGACCTGAGGCTGCGCCGGAGGAGTCTGGAGGCCCTGGAGGAGCAGGGCCGTGCCCTGCGAGGCCACCTCCAGAGCCTGCTCGACCGCTTCCCATTTCCTCCTCCCCCTGCTCCTCCTGCCCCCCCTGCTCCCGCTCCTGCTTCCTCCACACCCCCTGTCCCTCCTGCCCCCCCCTCCAAAACCATTTCCCACCGACGCCCCCGGACCCGCAGTGTGGCGAGACGGGAGAGGCAGCCGGACTCCCACCCCTGAGCTTTCCTTTCCTTTCCCTTCCTCCCTTCCCTCCCCTTCCAGCTCCCTCATCCTAGGTTTCCCCCTCCCCTCTCCCACCCTCATTCCTCCCTTCCACCACCCACTTCTGTGAAATAAACAGACATTTTGGTTTCAAAAACAGGTGTCTTTATTTGACAGTAGGTAGGGAGGGGAAAGGGGAAGCGGGGTAGGGTGGAAGAAGGCCCCAGTGGGGCATGCAGGGAGAGGTCAGTCCTCCTCCTCCACCAGGAAGCTCTCCCGCAGGGCTTCCCGGATCCGGACGGCCCCCCGCTGGGCTTCCCGGATGACGGCGGAGGGGGGGCTGACCGTAGCGTCCAGCCATGCGGTCAGCCTCAGCCATCCAGGCTGGCAGGAAAGCCTCCCCCTTACGCTCACACAAATTGTGGAGCACACAACATGCTGCCACCACGGGAGGGATGTTGTGCTCGGCCAGGTCCAGACGGGTGAGGAGGCATCGAAAGCAGGCTTTCAGTCGCCCGAAGGCCCCCTCCACCACGATGCAGGCCCTGGTCAGCCTGGCATTGAAGGCCTGGCGGGAGGGATTGAGGTGCCCCGTGTAGGGCTTCATCAGCCACGGCTGCAGTGGGTAGGCAGCATCCCCCACCAGGCACACGGGCATGTCCACGTCCCCGACCCTGATGTGGCGGTTGGGGAAGAAGGTCCCGTCCTGCAGCCGCTGGCACACGGAGGAGTTGCGGTACACCCGGGCGTCGTGTGCTTTGCCGGACCAGGCCACATTAATGTCCGTGAACTGGCCCCGGTGGTCACACACGGCCTGCAGGATCATGGAGAAGTACCCCTTGCGGTTGACGTACCGGGACGCCTGGTGTTCCGGGGCACGGATGGGGATATGCGTCCCGTCGATGGCCCCACCGCAGTTGGGGAAGCCGAGGGCGCCGAAGCCCCGGATGACGGCGTCCGGGTCGGCGAGGCGGACCACCCTGTGGAGCAGCACCCGGTTGATGGCCTTGACCACCTGCGGAGAGAGACACAGCAAAGCGCCAATCAGTGGGATGCCCGGGTGGCTGGGAGCGTTCGTGCCCTGGCAGTGCCCCGTGCCCCACTCCCGGTAGCAACCCCCCTGGTGGCATGTAGTACTGCCGGGACAGACTGACCCCTCTGGTGCGGGGCGCTTTTGCCTCCTCCCGCCCCCCCTTTGTCCCTGGGGTGGCCCATCCCCTCCTCGCAGCCCCCCTCCCCCCGGCTCGGTGGCCGACGAGCGCCGTACCTGCATGAGCACCGCTCCGACAGTGGATCTCCCCACGCCGAACTGGTTCCCGACGGATCGGTAGCTGTCCGGCGTGGAGAGCTTCCAGAGGGCGATGGCCGCCTGCTTCTGGAGGGGGATGGCGGGCCTCATGCGAGTGTCCCTTCTGCGCAGGGCAGGGGCGAGCCACTCGCAGAGCTCCAGGAAGGTGTCCCTCCTCATCCTGAAGTTCTGGGTCCACTGTCGGTCCTCCCAGCGCTCCAGGACGATGCAGTCCCACCAGTCGCTGCTGGTGTCCAGACGCCAGACACGGTGGGGCACACCGGTGCCGGGGCGCCGCCGCGGCTCCTCCACAGCCCCCAGGGCGGCCAGGCGGAGAGGCAGGGGGCTGACGTTCACCAGGTGGTGCCAGGCAGCCTCGAGCCATTGCTGGCAGGCTTGCAGCAGCAAGTCCAGAAAGTGCACCAGAAAGTGCAGGGCGAGCTGTGGCTCCATGTTGCCACCTGCGGTGGCGTCCCCGAAGGGAAGCACCGACACAGACGGGCACAGAGACCAACGCTTTGCTGTCCCTCGGCGAGGTTGGCAAGCAAGTAGGAAAAGCTGAGAACCGGCTGCCCAGGGGGGGTCCCTTTAAGCTCGAGCCTCAGATAGCCTCAGACAGCAGCCACACAAAGCAACTACTGACCTGATGCCCTGCCAGAACTGGTTTCAGCTGCCCTTAAATGCCCCCCTGCGTCCAATCAGTGTGGACGCACTAGTTCGAATTAGCAAAACGCTAATTCGAACTAGTTTTTAGTTCTAGATGCGTTAGTTCGAATTAGCTTAGTTCGAATTAACTAATTCGAACTAAGTTAGTTTGAATTAGCGCTGTAGTGTAGACGTACCCATACAGACTTCTGCAAAGCAGTGTTAGTAAGAAAACACAAGGTTATGAAAAATATTTACAAAGAACAAATTGACTGTAGAAAATTGAAGTGATCCTGTGTTTAATGTTATAGCAGACGCTTCTTCAGGAGACTCCAAAACATTATACTTGATGTTGAAATTATTACATGTAAGTTGACTTTAAGCTTTCCACCCTAAGAAACAAAGAGTCATTAAAAATGCCAACAGAGTTTTACTGCCACATTCTAATAACTGAGAGTACTAAGTGGATAGCATACATTTTTATGAGCACTGTTTATTCACAGACATGTGAATTAATTCCCAATAAAAATGAAAGCATAGTTCCAAAATGTACTGTGAGGAAAGAGGTTAGGGGTACAATAGATTTCAAACACAATGGTACAGACTGCTGTCAAAATGAAAAGTGGGTGCATGAAGCGAGTTCTCTTTCGTTATTCATCTATGCAGAATGTTAATCTCACCTCCTTCTACTCTTCCATAGTGTTGATGGATCCTGCTTCCTTACAGATGGGACAAGTGGGCCAATCCTAGAGTCATGACTTCTTGTCCTGGAAGTCAGAGAACACCGCCAGATGGCAAGTAGGTAACTCCTGTCACTCTGAATGTAGTTGGTATGGTTAATGCTAACATAGCATCTTTGTTTATTAATAGAAAGCTCTTTCATTTTTCATTCTGTGCTGAGGAAGTTTAAAGACAACCTTGAGTTCTGTGATTACTTTGTGTCCTTGTATGTCTTTTAACTCTGTTTCCCCTCCTGCTGAGGGTGCTTTTTTATCAATACCAGTGCTAGCCCATTGGGGGCCCCAAACAGGAATTATTTTGGAACCCCCTCCACACAAGAAATAATACAAAGTGAACAAGGGGATCCCTTGAGCTACTCAGGGACCTAATCAATTGTTTATTCTGCTTATGCCTATCACTGGTTCTCCTTTTCCTAACTTCTTTCTGAGCATTAGCAGCTCAGTCCTCATATAAGCAGCTCCTCCTTTTGATTTGGTTACTAGTACCAGGAGGAATTATTAGATAATACTTGATAACCCAGATAGTTCTCTTAAATTCCCTCTAGCCTAGTGATAATTTCTCTTTCTCTCTCCCTCTCTAAAGTACTACATTATGAGTTCTTTGCCATTGCTAAATGGATTTGGGGAAACATTTCTTTTTCTTTTTCCCTTTGTAGCAACATAAAGTCTAGATTTAAGACTGATGTTTGTCTGCAGCTATTAGTTTCCTCAGATCCTCACTCACACATTCTGTTCCCACGTCTTCCTTGTTTGTTTTTTATTTACCAGAGCCTCTTTTCTTTCCTCATTTGAACCTATCTCCTTGTCTGGGTGCCCCTACAAAGACTTGGTCCATTCAAATATAATATCCTACCTGATCTATACATGAATGATAAAGCTTGAAAAGATATGTCTATGCTGCCTTGTAAATGTGGGTGTCTGGGACCTGGGCCTTTGAACTTGTGTTTCCCAAGACACGTTTGGGCATCCACACGGCACTGCAAACCTGAGTTTACAAGAGCTGGACCTGGATTCCACAGCCATGTTAATGCTACCATACTGCTCTATGCATACTTTCTAAGTGGGGTCTGAAGCTTGAGCTGTGTCCATACTTCAAAATGAAATGGATTCGCCCAGAGCCACAGTGGGACTTGGGCTCTGACTCTGCCTCTTTAGCAGGATCATAAGAAATCTTGAGTGGTTCTTGACTAAAGTGACAGATTTCTGTGTGCGCGCGCGCAGGGAGGACTTGACTCAAAACTCAGACAGCTCTCAAGCTTAGTGTATACTGTACATGTACCCTAATAGGCCCCTCTTGCCTTTTGTTAGCAAACAGGCTGTTGGATTGAGGATTATTCAGATCTTTCCTATATTCTATGGGCTTACAACAAAGGGGTAAAGAATGAATGATGGAGATAGTGAGACAGCACAGTTACTCAGTTTTTCCTAGAGCTAGAGAATGACAAAAAATGTTTCATTCTAAGTGGTTTTGGTCTGAAAAAGACATTCTGTTAATGACCATACAAGACACCTACTAATAACTGTTATGTGTGCCGTAATTGACTAATTTACTTCAGGAAAAACCTGTGTAATCCCGAAAGTTTCGTCTAATTTTCTTTAAAACATGAAAACTCATTGTTCAAAACTGAAACTAAACTGTATGTTATAAATCATGGCTATTCCACATTTGGCAGAAGGCATCACCATTAGGCTACGTCTACACTGGCCCCTTTTCCGGAAGGGGCATGTTAATTTCAGAAGCCGTAACAGGGAAATCCGCGGGGGATTTAAATATCCCCCGCGGCATTTAAATAAAAATGTCCGCCGCTTTTTTCCGGCTTTTTTTCCGGAAAAGGGGCCAGTGTAGACGTAGCCTTAGTGTTCATCTCCCCATTCCCCTTCAAAATGTGTCCCAGTATCCAAAACCAAAGTGTATGACGACACGCTACTTGGAAAGCATAGGTAGTGCTAGAGATTAACTTACAGGTTTTCTCCTTTGTCTTGGCTGCCATTACATCACAGTCATTCCAAAAGTGATGATAAAAACCCAACATTAGGCTTCTCATAGGATAGCAACACTCAGAGCTTGTCTACACTTAAAATGCTGCAGCTGCACAGCTGCACTTCTTCACTAAAGATGCTGCTTGCCAGGCAGGAGGGTTTCCTGTCAACATAGCTCTGTCTCTAGTGGGAGTAAGGTCAGTACAGGCTGGCTGGCGGGGGGAAGCAGAGGAGGTATTTGCCCCGGAACTCAGAAATTCAAAGGGGCCCAGTGTTCTTGGCTGCTCCTGCCATTACTGTTGCTCCTGCAGCAACAGTGCCTAGAGCCCAGGCCCTTCAAAACTCTGCCAGAGTGGCACATGGTGTACTCTGTGCAGCCCTGAGGAATGCGGGGCAGCATGCCACACTCCAGACAATGCAGAGGCCCCACCCCTTCCACTCAAGGCCCCGCTCTTTCTGGGAGTGCAGAGCCACTCCCCCACACATACCTTGCCTAAGGACCTGCACAGGTTGTTGGCTCCCCTGGATCAGTGTCACTGAGTCACTCAGGATTTTGGCTTTTCCACCCCCACCCTCCCAAATGACATAGTTATACCAACATATGTGGCTAGTGTAGTCCAAACCTCAGACAAGCTACCATTGCTGCTACCATGAGGAATTATTCTGTGTTCCAGGTGGGTGAACTGTAGGAGTTGATGTTACTTTTTATTTTAACACATACATTTTCACAGCATACAATATAGATGCCTGTCCCTGACTTCACATGCTCGTACATATCTTGATATCCCTTGGGTTCACACTGAAACAGTCATTTATATGCAGAAGTAAATCCATTTCCAAAAGACATTTTATTTGATTTGTTTCCAAAGTGCTCAGAAAATTGCAATTTATAGTTTTTGAGCACCTCTTGTGAGGTCCCCTCACCAAATAGCGGCACCTCCTCCTGGCAGCTCTGAAGATCAATTTTTTCCCCAGTCCAGCTCACTCTTGCAGTGCTTAATTTGTGCGAGGGGGAGCTCTGGCACCTCTAGGATTGGCAATATATTGCCCGGGCACAGGTGGGCTTCCTTCATTAGTTATGAATGCAAAATAATTGCTTGAGCTCTGGCCCCTAAATGCTTAAGCCCCAAATTAAAACTTGAATTCTATTCCCTTCCAATGTTTGCGTCACAGCCTGCCATCTCTCTCCTGCTCTCTGTGACTCAAGATGCTCTGTCTTTAGTAACCTGACCAAGCCACATAGTCCTCCCAATCTGGGCATCTATTAAAGTCCTCCACAGCATCTGAGAAAGTCCTTAAATCCAATGCCTGGGCTACCTCAGTCCCTCTGTGACTGCAATGAATGATCTCAAACAGTCTTCAAGATCACTGGCCTGATTATGTCATTCATTTAGCAGATGGTTGGGGAACCTATGCCTTTAATCCTAAATTCCTTTCTCTCCTCCCTACTATGCTATTCCTGTTACCAGCATCCTGGTTTTAAAGAACCCCTTTCTGTTCCTCTGAAAGTGAGCTTCCCTGAATTAGGACACTCCTCTATGCATAAATACCCCAGCTTGCAGCCTAATAGGTTAATTGGCCCTACTAACCTACGCAACTCCTTCAGTGATACGTAGTGTGGGGGATGCACCATATATGCAGGGACTTGACAAAAGATATCTTGAGAAACTTTTAAAAATTACTTTTTTTAAAGTAGGCCACAGGCATTAACAATATTCGTACATTAGATTCTAAACAGAGGACACACACAGGAAAAGAGACTGCCACAATGCCATATCTGCAAGTTATTTTATTCTTCATTTTCTTTGGAATACTTTGAATCGCATACTCTAGCACTTTAAAATGTCATGTTTTATCTCAGAGTTTTCCTAATGATCACATTGCTGTCTGGGGATTTGGTTCCTTGTTAGCCTTTAGTCCTAAAATACCCCATTGAGCTCTGTTGCTTTCTAATTATTTTAAGCATATCAATTAAAGTTTCTCCTTAGTGTTTACATCAGAGGTTTCTATGCAATAATGGTATAAACTCTGACAAAGTCTCCTACTCGATTCCAAAAACAAGTGACAAAAGTCATTAAAGAGATGACCAAAGGAGAAAGCTTTCTTTCTATACAATACTCACATTTTGTGTATGCATCATTGAAAGAGAAGAATCATTCTCAAGAGATTCATCTTCTCTGCTTCAGCTGAAAATGAATTGATTACTAGATGTCTTTTCAAAGAGTTCCCCTTTGAATTAAAAAAAATGGGGGGACGCTTTTTTTTTTTACGGGGAGAGCAACTGTATATTTATCTTAATTAGAAATTACATGTAAGACTATTCCTCAGAATTTTCCTGCCATCTGCTTTGTCTCCCAGTTGAAATGAGGCATGACGAGGTGCACCAACACAGAAATAGCAAAGCTCACCAACTCCACTTGCTATCTTATTTAAATCTCCAAATGGTTCCATTTGCTATCTTATTTAACTCTCCAACCTGTTCAAGTTGAGACCAGAACAGAGATTCACACTGGTTGTGGATATATGAGAGATGTGGCATTGTCTTGTGCTGCCAACATCTTTTACATAAGAATGGCCATACTGGATTAGACCACAGATCCATGTAATCCAGTATCCTGCCTTCTGACAGTGGTCAATCCCAGGTGTTTCAGAGGGAATGAACACCTGGCATTCTTTTCTTTTCCTTCTCCTGATATGGCAAAAGGCCTCACTCCACATGCAGAGATGTAAGGGCATTGGTATGAAGGCCACTTGTCCTCAGCCAGGAACTGGTGAAGTGCTCTTATCAGCTCTTAGGATCACAGGTCTCTTCACCTCTACATTTGTGAAGAAGCAGGGATGGAAATAGATGCGGGGTGGGGTGCGGTGGGGGAGGAGAGGGTAGCAGTATTTCAATAGAAATGGGCCTAGCCTATTGTTTTCTTTCCTCCTGCCAAAAACAGAGACATCTAGTAGAGTGGTACTGATAGAGCTGCCCAGAGAATTAGATCATTTAGAGTTAATACATCTTTGAGATGCATTCACATCTCCCAGACATTTTGTTTCATCCTGCTTGCCAACTCAGGCAAAAATATAGCATCAGTTACATTTATTTATATTTTCAAACTTTTCTTTACCAGATTAGGGCTAGAAACTTAACTTGAAAAACCTCAGTTTTTTTAACACAGGATTCAAGGAGCTGGGACCCTAGACATAGGATAATAATGTCTATCACTTAATCTGGCCCTGGTACCAATGTACTCTTCAACTCCTTCATAACGAATGACAATTTCTTGTTTGTGTTTAATTTATCATTGATTAAACTTTGGAAAGATGATGGGGACCCATTTGAGACATATTGAAAAACTCATGGAAAATTTATAGTTGATACTCATGAGCTAATAATATTATAAACATTTATAGTTTATCTGTAAATGTAACTCTCTCACATAGTTTATGGTTAACTTTCTATATAAAAAGTTTATAATGATAGTCTATAAGAAACATTATAGACACTGAAAAGAAAAAGAATACATAGAAAACCCTTAGTACTTGTCTGATAAAAATGATCATAGATCTCCATAATGCTACTGGAGTTCCTAGTAGTGTTAGTAAAGTGTTTTAACCGATAAGACATAATATTGTAGTATTTTCAGTAATAGCGAGGATTATTTTTACATGATGATTAGTTATAACAAAGTTACCATTTGATAAAAATCAAGTTCATTGATAGACTATACTTCTCAGTGTGTAATAAAAAATTTTCAATGGAAAGGAAAAGAAAACAAAAAGGCTGTTACTGTATAGTTGTCTTATAAAGGGCCAGATTCATGCTCCTTTATAAGAATATTTTAATAGTTCTTAAAATATTTAACATACAAATAATTATATCTAATCATTTCATCAGCAGAAATACACCGATGAATTTCATTTCACCTAAAACTGATCACAACATTAACTTAATCCTTTTCTTCACTGCAGTTAGTGAATTCCCCACCCTGGCATCCCTTTCAAATCTTAATTCAATGATACCTTATTTAACTTGCAAATGATCTCCTGTTGCCATAGAATCTCACCTCTTGGTACTTTATAAGCTCTAATTCACAACCTTTTAGAAAAAAATAAAAATATTCTTCATTTCCCTACTCAATTTTATATGCAGAATTCTTCTTTGATATGTTTTATGCCTCACTTAACATCTATATGTCACATGAAAAAAATCATTATGTGCCTACTGCTCATTCTAAATTGCTTTGTTTTATTTTACTTGGTTGCCTTGGTGTAGGTAGGAGAAAGCATATCGGGTTATATGCTAGCAATCTTTTGCCCATTCCTGTTTGCCCCTTTTCTACTCCTCAAGGCTAACTTATATAGAATTCTATCACTGTACAAAAGATATTGAAATTAAAATAAGAATGATCTGTTTCTCCCACTCCCCAGCCATCAGTAAAAATCAATGCAAAGTATTACAACATGAAACTGCAAGATTGTATTCAGTTCTAAGAAGAGCTGGTTGGGAAATGGATTTTTTTCCCTATGGAAAGTGTTGACTTTTTGCCAAAAAACTAAAAACCAAAAAGATTTCAGATTTTTTCCCAGTAGACAAGTATTAGACTTTCCCTGGCCTGCAGAGCTTACAGATAGAGTAAGGCCAAATTGGAAGTTCTTTCTGAACCTTTTATTTTCTTTTTTTTAAAGTGCATATCCTGAATAATGGAAACATTTTTTAAAATCAATGAGCAATTTCTCAAATTGTTTTGGGAAACTGCAAAAATAAGCAAAAAATTGTCGGCATTAAAAAAAAATCCAGTGTTTCTATCAAAATGGCATTGCTTCAAAATCTCCTTGGGTGTTGTTTTTTTTAAAGTTTAAAAAGCAAAAAAACAGCCCAAGATATTTTATTTTTTATATGCTAGCAAACAAAACAAAAATCAGTTATCCATTCTACTTAGAGTCTAATCCAGTGTTTCTCAACCAGTGGTACAAGTACCCTCAGGGGTATTTGAGAGAAGTCTGGAGTGGGGGATGGGGGAGTACGTCAACACAACTGCAATTTGGAGAAAATGGAATTTGTGTTTTAAGTTTTACACCGCTTTATTATTTTTGTACTTTTTACACCCAAAAATTTCATCGCCTGGCTGGCTACAATTAAGTTATTTCAACAAATGTGTTGCAATGGTAGAAAAAAAATGTGTGTGTCTGAAAATTGTAGGTACTGGGGGTACCTATATATATATATATATATATATATATATATATATATATATAAATAAAGGGGGTACTTTATAAAAAAAAAGGTTGAGAAACACTGGTCTAACCCAACAATACAAACACAGAGTGGAGGAAAGACCATAACACTTAAGCAGAGCAATGAGATGGCAGAAAATGGAAAATGGCATAGCATCTCAAAAATTGGAGGGAGGGTTAATTAATTAGGCGACTATCAGTTAAATGGAAAGAAGGGATACACTGAAGGAAAGATGGCGAGAGGGCGTTGCACTTCCTCAGGCCTGCTGAGGAACAAACCCGGGCAAACGGTGGGCTGGAGCAGTATTGCATTTGAGGTTGTTTATTGGTCCAGATTCTTAAGAGTAAAGTGCTACTCACACACATATATCACATTTATGCTGGCAGTTTGGAGGCAGGCTACAAGTGCAGTGCAGATTACTTTTGATTTCAATGGCGTATGGAGTGCTGGACTGGCGTCAGCTTCCCAGAGACTTGATCATAATGTTCAGATCTGCAGGAAGCTTTACTTTCTCTGGGCCAGTCCCAGGTTTCTACTGTGATGCTACATATTGTAGGTGATGTCTGCAGAGCTTTTTCAGAAAAATGGACGTTTTTCTGAAAAGACTTCCGTTACATCCATACTGCAATCACATTCTTTTGACAAAAAGTCAAAAGAACAGAGGTTTTATCCCAACAGTGGTAAACCTCTTTCTACAAGGAAGAACGCCTTTTCCAAAATAACTCTTTCGGAAAAAGTTGTGTGTGGAAGGAGAAGAGGGTTTTGTTTCGAAAGAAGAGGCCTCCAGGAAATAACACAGGTGCGCTGGTGGTCACTCCGTCCAAAGTAATCACAACTCTCTAGTTCCTGTCTCCTGACACCTCTTAAAGGTGCAGGCACCATGGACAAGTCTTGAGGCAGGAAGCCAGCCTTGGAGCAGCACCCTAACCACATGGCTATCCCTGCCACAGGCATTCAGAGCTATGTCTGAGCCACAAGCCCCCCCGAGATCCTCCTGGCCCTCACAGGGAGCAGCACCATGGCTCCCAGGACCCACCCAGGGGCACCTAATGTCATGTGCTCTCCTGTCTGGAGTGGAGATCCTGTCCCTCCTTGAGCTGTGGGGTGAGCAGGAGACCCTACAGCATCTCCGCTCCAAAAGCCAGCATGCAGACATCTATGGGTGCATGGCTGAGACCCCGGCGGAGCAGGAACACCTACCCAGGACCATAGAATAGGTCCAGAGTAAGGTGAAGGAGCTCCACCAGGGCTATATGAGGGCCAGAGAGTACAGCTCATGCTCCAGGGCAGTACCCCACTTCCTCCCCTACTTCAATGAGCTACACCACATCCTGGGGGATGGGGAAGCCTTTCTCTACCCATGGTAGTCAACTCTAGCCTCGAGATGCCTGTCGTTGCCCGGCCGGAGGTCATGGAGGAGGATAAGGACAAGGGACAGCAGGGGAAGGAGGAGGATGACAACATGGCTACCACAGTCACACTGTCCCTGGAGCCAGTACTCTTGATCCTGGACATGTCGCAGGCATCGTCTTATGCCGGGGAGTGATCTTCAGGTGAGTGCTCCACACACAGAGGATGGGGGAGGAGTTGCGCAGAAGGGATGGGGTGCGATCATTGCTCAGCCTACTCTGGCTGGACATCGTACTGCAGTCCATGCACATGGAAACACATGCAGCTTTATTGTGTGCCATGCAGACTCAGCAGATAGCCCCTGAGCATGCCCAGGATCCTGCTCCCAGGCTTAGGGGAGGCCACACACTCATCTGGCCCCAGGGAGAGGGGATGCCCTTCCACCACCCGCCACGGCTAGCAAACTAACCGCAAGGACACAGGCACGACTCCATGCACACCAAGGAGTGATTCACACAGCACATGGGCATGCCTGCACGTACGAGACACCACCTGCTCCAGTAGACAGTGTTGTGAGGCATGGGTATGTGCAGGCCCCAGGAAGGACTAGGCTGCTCCAGGTTCCTCTGCCACCCATGGGGGGGATCCCACTGTGGCCGGACACTTCCCTTGCCTGCTTGTTCATGCTGTGCAGGCCACACATGGCCTTGCTCCTGGGACATCCCCCTCCTCTGGCCCGAGGACTGTTGGTCACTTCTCAAAGAGAAGGGCATGGCCTCAGAGACAGTGTCTGCATGGATGGCTGACCGCCTTTCCCTCTTTTTAGTCTCCATAGCCAGACCATACAGTCTCCGTAGCCACACCCAGCTGCTGTCGCTACTTCTGCCTATCAACCACCTGTCACCCCTGCTCTACCCATTCCCTCTCCCCTGCCCCGAAGCAAGGCCCATGCCCCCTCCCTCTGCCCTCACTTCCAACTCTGACCCCTCTCCAGCCTCCCCTCCTGTAGGCCCAGGACCCACCCAATGCCAAGTCTGCCAAAGTCCCCGCACCCAAAGTGGCACTTCCAGCCACCACCCCATGCCACTCCCATCCTTGAGCCCCCTTCCACTCCAAGTTATGAGCCCACCTTCCCTTCCCCAGCTTTTATTAAGGAAAGATAAATACAAAGTTTGTTCTGTTGAAATCCAAAGAGATGTCTTTGTTCAGAGTTCAGGGAAGGGGGGGGTTTGGTGGGAAAGGGATATTGGAGCAAGGCCCAGGCACCTATGGGGGGAGGCACTGGGGTCCTTGAGAGAAACTCTCCCTCAGGGTCTCCTGGACCCCAACCCAACTGATGGGCCTGGCAGATGGCAGCTGTCTGTGGCTACTTGAAAGGTCTCCCTTCGTGGCTGGCCTCTGCTCCCCACGCAGGTAGGAAGGCCTTCCCCTTCCTCTCCCCAATGTTGTGGAAGACACAACATGCTGAGATGACCTTAGGGATGTTGTGCTCTCCCATGTTAAGGCAGGTCAGGAGGCACCTGAACTATGCCTTGAGGCTTCATCAGCCATGGCATGAGGAATAGCCTGCATACCCCACGATGCACAGTGGCATTTGCATGTCCCCAAATGCAAAGTCATGGTGGGGAAAGAATGTGCCAGCCTCCAACTTCCCGTAAAGTCTGGAGTTTCTAAATACGTGGGTGTTGTGCGTCCAACCAGACCACCGGATAAAATGTCAGTAAACTTTCTGCAGTGGTCAACCAGGGCCTGTAGCACCATTGAGAAGTATCCCTTGTGGTTGATATGCTAGGCTGCTCAATGCTGTGGTGCGCAGATTGGAAGATGGGTTCCATAGATCGCTCCTTTGCAGTTAGGGATTCCCAGGGTGGCAAATCCTGTGATGATCAGGTCCATGTCTCCCAAGTGGATGACCTTGCACAGCACAATGAAGTTGATGGCCCTCACAACCTGCAGAAGAAGACAAACACACATGAAACAGAATGAGAGGGAATGCCTGAGCCCTTGGGTGGTGTCCACCACCTCCCCTCCCCCCCAAACACCCAGGAGCCACCCCCTTTCAGGCCGCCACCTCACCAGCAGCAGGGCTGCATGAGAGTGGGATGGCACAACCCCCTGGAGATGGGGCTTCCTCCCCAGCCCCCACCCCGTCCCCTGCTTTCCCTAGGGTCCCCCTTTTCCAGGATTCCCCCTGCCATTCAAGGACTGCAGCCCGAGAGTGCATTATCTCCATGAGAAGGGCCCTGATGGTGGACTTCCTCATGCCGAACTGGTTGCCCACTTACCAGTCGCTGACTGGGGTGGTGAAGTTCCAGAAGGCAATTGCAACCCGCTTCTCCAGGGGGATGGCAGGCCACAGGTGGGTGTTGCATCATCAGCGGGCAGGGGTGATCCAGGCACACAGCTCCACAAAGGCGGCCTTCTGCATGCGGATGTTTTGAAGCCACTGCTGATAGTCCCACCACTCCATGACCAGCCAGTCCTACCTCTCGGAACTGGTGTCCAGGAGCCAGAACCGTCTCTCCACTGTGGGGTGCAGTTACATGGGTCTTGCTCCCGCATACAGAGAGAGGTTCTCAAGAATGAGATCTGTGTCAAGCTCATGGTGGGCCATGAAGACATCCTGCAGAAACTGCAACATGGCCATTTGGGGCCATCATATGCCCAGGGGCAGCTTTGACTCCATGGCAAAAGAAAAATGGTGTGGTGTCCAAGAAAGTAGGGCAGCCAGAGCATCCAGTGCTAAAGCTTTGCTGTCCCTCGAAGAAGTAGTCAAGCATGCATCAGAAGCAGAGAAACGGCTGTCTGGTGGGGGGGTCCCTTTAAGCACGTCTCTCAGCTAGGCTTAGGCAACAGCACTTGGAAGCAACAAGTGATGTCCTCCCTGAACTGGTTCCGGGTGGCCTTATATGTGAGATAGCATCCAATCATTGTGGATGCTATCTTTCAAAAAAGCAGATTGCTTTTTCGATGCATTTGGGCAGTGTGGATCTCTTCCAGAAAAGCTTCTTCTGAAAGAAGCCTGCAGTCTGTAGCCGTAGAGAGAGAGAGATTTTCTGGCCGCTTCTCAGTTATTTATCTACTTGCAGGGTCTTTGTCTGCCATAATAGGTCAGAACTGCCTTTTTGGTTCGGTATTTCTCATTCGCACCGCACACACATTCCACAGGTTACATACATACTCATAAGCAACATGGTTTCTAGACAAAATTGGGCCCCGTGATGGCTTTGAGTACAAGATATTACATTGTACTAAAAATAACATACCACAGGCATGATAAAAAGCTTAAGAAATAATAACTAAGAAGCCCAAGGTCAGGGAAGAAGGGAAAAGCAGAAGAGTATGTCTGGTCAGCTAGAATCCGGGGGGGGGGAAAGGAGTAGTGGAGGTATTAAACTGAGGGAGGGTATGTCTACACTACCCCGCTAGTTCGAACTAGCAGGGTAATGTAGGCATACCGCACTTGCAAATGAAGCCCGGGATTTGAATTTCCCGGGCTTCCTTTGCATAAGCGGGGAGCCGCCATTTTTAAAAGCCCGCTGGTTCGAACCCCGTGCAGCGCGGCTACACGGGGCACGAACTAGGTAGTTCGAACTAGGCTTCCTAGTTCGAACTACCGTTACTCCTCATTTCACGTGAAATGAGGAGTAACGGTAGTTCGAATTAGGAAGCCTAGTTCGAACTACCTAGTTCGTGCCCCGTGTAGCCGCGCTGCACGGGTTTCGAACCAGCGGGCTTTTAAAAATGGCGGCTCCCCGCTTATGCAAAGGAAGCCCGGGAAATTCAAATCCCGGGCTTCATTTGCAAGTGCGGTATGCCTACATTACCCTCCTAGTTCGAACTAGGAGGGTAGTGTAGACATACCCGGAGTGAGGAGGGGATGGAGACAGCAAAAGGCATAGGAAGTTAGTCAAACCTGTGGAAAGTTCTCTGAAGGTGCCTGCATTTGGCATCTTCTACTGATTGGAGTAAATGGTTCCTCTATGCAGTTTCTCCCCAAGGCCACATAGCAGGGAGGAACAGGGAGCACCATATTTTCACTAGTTCCCTCAGAGCAGGTGTGTGTTAGGTTGTCTTCTTCCATAGGGATAGTAATAGAAATGTAGCCGTGTTAGTCTGGTGTAGCTCAAGTAAAATGCAGGACTATGTAGCACTTTAAAGACTAACAAGATGGTTTATTAGATGATGAGCTTTCGTGGGCCAGACCCACTTCCTCAGATCAAATCTGGCCTACGAAAGCTCATCATCTAATAAACCATCTTGTTAGTCTTTAAAGTGCTCCATAGGGATAATCTTTCTTACTAACAGCTCACTCCGTGCTGGTCTCTACTTTGAGTGCCTCAGCCCTCCAATCAGTTTATTTTTTCAAGTGTACCCCTTTCAAGCTACATATGAAGAGTCCAATAATGGGGTAGTTTGGGGGATTAATCAAGGATGGAGAGCTTCCCCCTGGGATCAGGTTCTCATGGTTCCATCTCTTGTACCTTCAGATTCTTCCATCAACAAGGTTTCCCACTTCCACAGTTGTTCCTCTTTAGGGACAATTCTTCACCAGGTTCCAATCCAGGGCCCAAAAAGAGGCAACTAAATCCTTCTGTGCAGATGCCCCTCTGGAACCCTTCCTACCATTCACCTTTCTTCCCACCAGCTGAAGTAAAGAATTAAAAGCATCTAACCTTCATAGAGGCATAAGCTCCTTCTGTGTTAACTTAAAAGAACCACCATTGGCAGGTCTTGTGCAGCAAGAACTCCTGCGGTGTGCCTTCCATAAGCTCAAAATGTAGGTTGCCTTCTGTCTACCTGCCTCTGATGTCCTCTGCTCCCCTTTATAGGCAACCTCTCCAATCTGTGCATGCTTTGAAAGTGTAGTGAGGTAAGCCACCTAAGCTTTTGCGCAAAAGGGCCGGTGTAGACACCTCAGATTTGTTTTGCGCAAAAAAGCCCCGATTGCGAAAATGGCAATCGGGGCTTTTTTGCGGAAAAGCACATCTAGATTGGCACAGACGCTTTTCCGCAAAATGTGCTTTTGCGGAAAAGCGTCCGTGCCAATCTAGATGCTCTTTTCCACAAATGCTTTTAACGGAAAACTTTTCTGTTAAAAGCATTTGTGGAAAATCATGCCAGTCTAGACATAGCCCCAGTGTTTAGCTGTTTCCCCCATGCAGGTACCGAAAAGGAGTAATCTTGCTTAAGAGTTTTGATGACTTCATAGCTTGAAGTGATATTTCCACAGGATATTAATATTATTGCAATTGTTTTACCACAGTACTTACTACCCTATTGGTTTAGGTACCGTACAAATACATAGTAAGAGACAGTCCCTGTCTCCAAAAGGGTGGGGGCGGTTGGTGGCTAGTGTGCAGCCCCAGCTAGTTTGAGAATGGGAAAACAAGCCATTTGGTTATCCAAAGAAAATCAGAGTGGTCCATTTTTCCTGTGATCATTTCAAATATTTTGTACCATTCCCAATCCCTGGTTTCTATCCTATTTTTGTTCTGAGCCCCTCTGTAGAAGTCAAGATGAGAAATGGTAGGTGATTTATCTACTCTGTTTGTTACACAAACACACTGTTGTATCCATTAGTACTTGAGATGCAACTGCCCGGTGATGTTACTCCAAGAATTTATGATAGAAAAGCCTTTCAATGCATGTGCGCTGGGCTCTCTGACAACTTAAGGGGGTTGCAATTGGACAGACATTTTCTGTAGTTCTCTTTTCCTCTTCCAAAGTGATTCCATCTACTAACTTAGAATACAGCCTTTAACAAAAACTTGCTATTGAATCCTATGAGCATCATTCAGCAAACTTTTGGCATTGGAGAAATTCAAGCTGGTTCTTGGTTTTAATATCAGAGCAAATATATTTTGTTCACATTAGCCCAAACTCCTCTACTCAGAAATATGGAAAGGGGTCACTATTAGGAGAGACATCACATAGATAGTCAGGTAACCCTCACAAAACTAGAAATCCACTCCTTTTTTCTTACTCTGGTGTCTTCAAAATGTTTATGTTCCCCAAGAGATTGTCAGCTTTTAAAAAAAGAAAAGAGGTGACTAGTAATATTACCTCTGAAGGAACTGGCCTCTTGAAGAATTGTAAACATTACAATAGTTGAATAAAAGTAATGCAAGTGTCTTAGCATTTTTATCCTCAGCTCCTTTCTCATTGATGGCAGAAGTAGTTTGAAGAAAGGCAGCTGTTACAGTTGCACTCTTGGAGTTCAAAAAAAAAAGAGAGTATTTTGACCTTCAGCAGCATGGCTGTACTATGTGGAGGGAGTTAGATAATGTCCGTTGAAAATAAACCACAATGTTGCCCTTTACTTTGACTTGGCAGGACACTCTGGATATGTCTAGACTACATGGCTCTGCCATCAGAGCCATGTAGATTAGTTTACTAGACATACCCAAATGAAGCGGCGATTTAAATAACTGCCTCTTCATTTAAATGAAAATGGCTGCCACGCTGTGCTGATCAGCTGTTTGGCCGCACAGTGCGGTAGTCCGGATGCTCCGCGGTCAACATCAAAGGCATTTGTCGACTGCCCCATTATGCCTCGTGGGATGAGGTTTACCGGGGTGGTTGCTAAATGCCTTTGATGTCGACCATGGAATGTCCAGACTACCATGCTGTGCCGCCAAACAGCTGATCGGCCCAGCGTGGCACCCATTATTTAAATCACCACTTCATTTGGGTATGTCTAGTAAACTAATCTACATGGCTCTGGCGACAGAGCCATGTAGTCTAGACATACCCTCAGATGCCAAAAGGGAAATCATTCCTTAGGTTAAAAAAAACAAAACAAAACAAAAAAAAACAGCACCACAGATACGGCAGCCCTAAAAGACCTCTCTTGGCATATATAAAAGCAGTCAGGAGCAGTTGATCTTTCTTAGGGAAAGCATTCTCAGGCAGGATGGGGCATTCAGGCAAATAGAGAGATTAGGCAATGGGAATACACACAAAGGGAATGAGATTATGCATTCATGTAGCCTCTAATAGAACTGATGGTAGAACTCTGTCTGGAACCACCTGCCACCAGGGTTGCTGTTCCTATATTGGAACCCACAACACCCTCCTTTTCTTTCAGTGTGAAACTAAAAGTTACTGTTCATTTCACTCGTGTGTATACCTTCTCTTCGGGGACTGGAATTTCTTAAAGTCTGGTGCCATTAAAGTATTTTTCTCTCTCTCACAACTCCTTCCCATCCCTGGCCATGCATTTGCTATTTTTAAAGGTTCATAACAGTGAAGCAAGTCAGGTAATAACTGTAGCTGTCCACAGGACCAAAATGAAAACAAAAGACACATTAACTGAAAAGTCTTAATGGCTTTGTTAATGATTTAAGTGATAATGCAGGCTAAATTAACACTGAAGATCTCTAACACTGAGTGGTGCTTTCACAATCCCATCTCACCCACCTCCATTAAACAGTCATCTCTGTAAAGCATAGACGTAATCATGCTGGGGGAGTAATCATGCACAGCACCTGAGAAGTGCTCTCAGCAACAGCATCTGGAAACACTGTGAGGAAGGAATATGCAAAGTCCCTCTCAGAACCTTTCAGATTTTTTAAAATTACTGTAACAATGCTTACGTGTTCCCCATTAAGCAACCTGAAACAGAAGTCCTGTGGCACCTTAGAAAGTAACAAAACCCAGATACATAGTATGAGCTTTCATGGGCAAAACCCACTTCTTCAGATAAGAAAAGCTCATGGTGCTATATATATGTTTTTGTTAGTCTCTAAGGTGCCACAGGATTTCTCATTGTTTTTAAAGTTATGGACTAACACGGCGACCCCTCAGACTTTGAAACTGAACAGACAACATACAACAAAAACATTGCTCAATGATGCCTTAGGCAACTCTCTGCAGCATAAAAACATGGCCTATGGGGACACTCCCCCAATTATCAATTAGTACCTTAATGTCAGCTGCATGAGATAGAAATCCACCCACAGAAGTGTATTGCAATGCTCTACTGAGCTTTTCCTGAAGCATCATAACATCGCAGCAGTGTTCTTCAGCACATTCTCCTGTCACCTTTGGCTTCACGCTGTTCTATAATGCATGGGCATACAGCATCATGCATTTCCTTGGCTCAAAAGGGATCAAGAGCTTTGTGCACATGGGTGGACTCTAACTGCCTATGTAAGCTTTGAAAAAGAGAGCTATTCTGGGCTCATTTAGGCTGTGTCTACATTGGCCCCTATTCCGTAATAGGGATGCAAATGTAGCACTTTGGAAGAGGCAAATCCGCGGGGGATTTAAATATCCCCCACGGCATTTGCATTAACATGGCTGCCGTTTTTTTCCGGCTTGTAGATAAGCCGGAGAAAAGCGCCAGTCTGGACGCTATCCTCCGTAAAATAAGCTCTTTTCCAGAGGATCTCTTATTCCTTTTATGTAGGAATAAGAGATCCTCCGGAAAAGAGCTTATTTTCCGGAGAATAGCGTCCAGACTGGCGCTTTTCTCCGGCTTATCTACAAGCCGGAAAAAAGCAGCAGCCATGTTAATGCAAATGCCGCGGGGGATATTTAAATCCCCTGCAGATTTGCTTCTTCCAAAGTGCTACATTTGCATCCCTATTATGGAATAGGGGGCCAATGTAGACACAGCCTTAGAGTGGAAGTATTCCTCTTTAGTCTCACACATGTTGTCTAAGACACAGCACGCCATGATAATTTGAACCACTTTGGCCCCACTGGCATCTAGACAGGTGTGGAGGCAATACCAATGGGTTTTCAGCTGCCAAAGGTACACTTCATCAGCATTCTGCAGATACTTAGTCAATACTTGAATTACCTTTGTGCTGGGTCAACAGTGTTGGGGTACAGCTTCATGAACCAAAGTCAGAGTGGATAAGTGGACCCCCCCAAAATAAATGTCAGCATAGAAACACTATGCATAAACACACCATCTCTATGCTGTGCAATGTTTACCGCCTGTGCACCTTGATGTCATGGAGCTTTCCCTTGTGTCCAGCATCTGTGTTCATTATCCACTCCACTAACCATTGCAGAACCACTGAATAGTATACTTTTCAGTTCACTTATTCATTGTCATCTTTTGGTGGGCAAAGGTTTATCTTGGGATGGGGAGGAAGGAGGTACCCTCAACAGCCCTTACACCATTGAAGATCCATCCTCTGAAATCCCACTATGAATTCCAAGTCTTGGATTATGACAACCACTTGTGGGTATTTCACAGTATTGAAAACATGATAATTGTTCAAAGCCACCACCCCAACAGTAGACCCTAACTGGTTTTCAGATGACCAGTAACTGTCAGGTGTTGCTTGCTTCCAAAAAGTACTAGCTACCTGCTTACGAGTTTCCCAGAGATCATCGTCTGACACTGAATGGTTGGTGAGAGCTGCTTACAGAACTCCATGAAATTCTGACTCCTCTTTCTGAAGTTTTGCAGCCACTGATCATCATACCATCCTTTCAAGATGATGTGGTTCTACCACACTGTGCTAGATCCCCAGGTCCATAAGCGGTGGCCCACCCATGAGCAAACAGTTGCAGTCCCAGCACTCAACACAGTTGTTCCTTAAGGTCACAGTGGATTTTCATTTCCCACCGCTCATGTCAGCTGTCTTTATAGTTGTGATGGGATCCTTTGGGATACAACCTGGAATTGGGATACTGCTATCTCCTTAATTCTCCAGCCTGAGCTGTCTCTGACAGTCCTTAGTGTAACAAGCAACACAACCTTTCTGGCAATTTGATCACTCAGTGCAACAGCAAGGGGAGCTCCACACCCAGCTAATTTGAATGAATGTTCCCAGAACCACTCATGAATCACACAGAGAAAAGTACCAGCGTATCTTCCAAGCCCCAATCTTGCACCCAGAACTGTACAGTCCTGATCTGGCCAGACACTTGAACATGGTAAATTAATTACTAGCCATTGTAAACTGAGCTGACTTTTCCCCAAACACCTCAACCAAAACACATGCTTTTAGAAAGAAAGTGAAACGAATTAATTAACAACAGAAAGATAGATTTTAAGTTAATATAATGGTAGGTATAAAAGGTCAGAGTTAGTTACCAAAAAGAAAAGTAAGCATGCAGTCTAAATCCTAGATCTTATTAGACTGAGAAATGTTTGGATCAAGCAGTTATTCTCATGCTTCTGGAGGTTATAGGTAGGTGACAGTCCCTAATACACAGTATTCCCATGAAAGCTTGGGACCAGTGTCCTCAGTTCAAGACTTTGTCTTCCCAAAATTCTTGTTGCTTCCAGCATAGTTGGGGGACCAGAAGGTAAAAGCATGATACCACTGTCCCTTATTTAGTACCGAGTCCATGTGTCTGGAAAATACAGTCCCAGATGTGTGCCGGTGTGCTTTACTGAGTACCAAAGTTGGGCAAATTAACATTGTGTGAATTCTCTTAGGGTACGTCTACACTTGCTCCCTAGTTCAAGCTAGAGATGCAAATGTAGCCAACCAAAATTGCTAATGAAGCTGGGATTTAAATATCCCGTGCTTCATTAGTATAATCTCGCCCATGTGTTATTCCACTGATTCGAACCAGAAAGAGTGCTCTGGGACACATTATTTCGAATCAAACCCCTTGGTTTGAGCTAACGTTACTCCTCATTTTTGAGGCTTTTAGCTCAGAGGGCAGAGGTTCCTATACTCCGGTTCAGAGGTCCCAGATTCAAATCTACCTGGTGGTGGATTCAAGTGGGGGCTTGTCCGGGATCTCAACTGGGTCTCTGAAGCTCGGGACGCGCTTCCTCACCTAGGGGAAGTATGTAATCCACACCCCTAGTGTGGTTACCAGGCAGTGGCACCTAGACCACAGCAACAGTTAAGATCAAGAGACCTCTACAGCACGGGCTAGGACCCAGCTGGCTTTTAGCTCAGAGGATAGAGGCTCCTATACTAAGTTTCAGAGGTCCCAGGTTCAAATCTGCCTGGTGGTGGTTATACTAGCAATACATGGTAAAGTACTCAGGGAAGTACACAAGTATCTACATAAAGTACCACCATAATAAGTTTTAGAACTACCACCAGAGGGCATGCAAAGACACACTATACATAATAATGCAACCACTAGCAATGGGGTTCCAGCAGACCCAGAAAAGAAAGAATGTTCTATCTAGTCATATTAAATGAAGGTGCATTTGCAGAAGGAACGGAGTTGATTGACACTATACAGCATATACCTGACACATGCTCACAGAAATATAAGTTAGAAATCTTACAGCCCTGGAGATAGCAATACCAGAAAGCTTCTACCGAGAAGATAAGAGTTAATACTAAATTTTTGTCAGCATTCAGATAATTAGCTAATTTACATATTTCAGCCTGTAGGCCATCAATTTAATGGCTAGTGAATGATATAACAAAAGATGACAAAAATATCTGCTTTATGCTGTACCTAAAGATCAAATAGTGATCTTTAACTTCACCGAGGGTAAAAGACAGCAGTGGGTTGCAAATTCTTTACTCTCACCAGTGAAGATGGTGTAATTGTTCAGAGGTCTCTGCACACCGGGCAGAAGGGCACAGCAAAGGTACACTTGGGCCTCTGAAAAGCAGCATCCTCATTTCTATTGAGAGCGTTAGACATTTTCCTTTCACTTTGGTTCAACTGTGAAGCAGCACAAAAGATATAACGGAAGAGGGAACAAGGTCTTGTAAGTAACAAGGTCTGTTAAGCATTGTTACGTAAAGAAATGTAAAGATTCCTGCAGGCCCAGCTAGGCACTTTGGGATTTTCTTCACTATAGTCAATGATTTACCTCAGGAAAGAAATCCACAAGAAACTGAGCTCTGCTGCCAGTGACACAGCAACTTTTTCAAGGCTCAACGTCCCAAAGGGTACCTAAACTAAACATCACTGCAATGATTTACTTTGCCTAGAGGGATCATGCAAGAGATGTATTTGCTTTGAAGAGATATTCCTCACAGGAGCAGAGTCTCTCAAGATAATTTTACTTATTTCTGGATACTTATTTCTTCTGGAAAGGCCTCCTATACATATAAGCACATTACAAAGGCCAGGGTATGGGAAGGCAAAGATGACAAGCCCTTTAGGTCAGTAGTTTCAGGGAGATCCTTAAGTACTCTATTTCATGAGAGGACATATGACAAAATGAAAAAGGCCTTACAGTTCAAGAGAGGACCAAACATTTCTCATAACAGGAAAGGAAAACTGAATTAAAGTTATCCAAAAACTAATCTACCAACCCCTAGTCAGTTCTAGTAACTGAATTCCAATGCTGACATGCATGATATGCCTCTCACTGTCACCAATGACTAAAAATCATTTATGAAATCCTTCTTCCACACAAATCAGCCTATAATGGTAAAGTAGTCTTATATAACAGAATACACTGTAAACACATTTTCCCCATTGGAAATGTTAAAATAATACAAACATATAACTGAATACAATACCAGGAGCAGAACCACTGGGACTGACTTCAGACTCCAGTTTTAACACAATAACTTTTCAGAGAACAACAGAATTTTCCATCAGAGTTTTTACTAAAATATTTATTAATGTTTGCAGAGCATATTTAAAAATTAACTCTTTCAGAAATTTCCCTCTTGAGATCTGGTTCATTTTCTCAGATCCCCATAGCTAAAGAAAAAGAGTCACCACAAACTTCACCCACAGTCTCATAACATCTGAAATGAAGAGGCATTTTTCAGTTTAGCACCTAAACACAATGAAAGTTATTCTGAATTTTTCCTAGTCTGACTGAGCTCCACAAATTATAGACAATAAAATTACTGACATTCTCAAACTATTTCTATTCTCAGAGTGTTTCCTGCTGCCCTCTGTCCCTCATATCAACCAAAAGAATAGGACTAGAAAGGACACCCTGCATTTCTGATTCCAGTGCCCTCCTATTGTAGGCAACATCATAAAATAATGCCATTCATAACTTTATCAAGTTTCATTTAAAATTAGCTAGATTGTTTGCACTCACTACACTTGTTGGAAGACAGTTTCAGCATCTCCCTGCTCCAATGGTTAGAACTTTCTCTTGTTTTCTGGGTAGAGCCCTTCACACTTGATGCCTCTATGCACCTCATTCTACAATTGATGTCCTAGTATGACTGATTAATATATATCAGAAGAGAACTACACTCTGGCAAACTTCCTGTGGTTTTCCAAGAGAGAGACACTTCTTACATCTTTCAAGCTGATTTTAATGGGACCTAAATCAGGAATGATGCCAGTCAGTAAGTAGTATACTAAATTCTTTGATCATAGAATCATAGACTACTAGGACTGGAAGGGACCTCGAGAGATAGCCGAGTCCAGTCCCTTGCCCTCATGGCAGGACCAAGTACTGTCTAGATATTTATCTAACGTACTCTTAAATATTTCCAGAGATGGAGATTCCACAACCTCCCTAGGCAATTTATTCCAGTGTTTAACCAGTCCTGCTGAGGACTGTTGGGGGGACAGCACAAGTGGAAGTTTTAGGCTTCATTGTTCATGAATGTCTTTGGAGTTTTAGGGGTAGCTTTCTTGGCAAGGAAATCTATGCCTCCTTATGTTTTCCCCATTACTAGCACGTCAGCTGAGAAAGGGATGTGGCCATGATGCTCCCAGACTTTGCCATCTACCCACTTCAGGGTCTCTAGCTGGTGCAATTATAAAAGTATTTGAAATTATGAAATGGTCACTTGATGTCTCTACGTGCTGTACAGAGTTCAGCGTATATCCCTTGTGAACAAATGACACAAACTGGAATTCAAAGGGTGTAGAAGCCTGCTTCTTTGAGTCTCAAGTTATTTTTAGGGGTTTTTTAAATAAATATTTGTGTTTAAGATGAACTGTGATTCCACATATGATGGCAATTGAAATCTGATCTTAGGGAAGCAAACATTTCTAGTCATTGGAAACAAGAAAATCCTCAGAAAGGTTCTTTCCCCTTAAACTTTTTCAGAATTTCAGAGCGTATCATTTCAGTCATAGGCCATACAAATTAGACAACAAGGCATTAAAATTTCTTCAGAGACTAGTTGAGTTAGAGATGCTCACTGTGCTGTGAACCAGGGCAGTCCATCACTCGTCCAGTAATCACTACCTAAAACTAATCTGCAATTCCCTGTTCAGGCTGGTACTGTTGCTGCTGCAGTCTGAGGGCTGAGTACAATATATTTATATTTGGCCTGGAAGTAACTATTTAGTTGCAGAAAACAGAAATATTCATAGGATGAAAGTATGTACCTGCACTTTTCTAAAGTTTAATCATTTTCAATAAAACTGTTTGTTATTTTTATTACTTGAGTTCTTCAAGTTTCCTGTGCAAGTTCAACTTCACAATTCTGCTGGGTGAAATAATTACAGCAGGAAGTGAGAAAGTCCAGCATACCAATACATTGCAGTCTAAAACCACACCTCCAGAATACTGATGAAGAGAGAAGATAAAAGTAAGGAAACAAATACGCCAATATTACATATTGCTGCAGTCCCCATGGTGGGCTATATGATACTACTTCATGAATAAAGATGGAGTAAACTACATTTGTAGCATAATAAGAAAAGGTAATTAGTGCCATCTATTCACCACAGTTAGAATTTGACTAGAAAAATTTGATTACTTTTATCACATTTTAAACTTTGAGTAAGATTTTTCAGCTCTGTAATCCAGTTAGTGGTGAAGTGTGGAGAATATAAGTCAGCTTCTCAATATGATTGATGAGCATGTGCTTTGCAGGATAGGGCTTTGAAAAAAAAAAAAGGTAGAACTCATAATATAGACACTGTCGGTTTGTTTTAAAGTAAATCTCTTCTAAATCAGTTTGAATCCTTCAACAAGACTAAAATATAAGCACTAGCATCAACTCTGAACAAACAAGAAATGGAATATATGAAAGCTGCTCACAGGCAAGAAAAAAAATTGGGTTCTATATTCTTTCCATGAACTGTTTTTCTGTATATTTATATTCTGACAACACCCCATGGGCCTTCTCAGGAATGGAACCCTACTATGCTAGGTGCTAGATGCAGAAGTAAACAGAGATAAATTATATCAGACAGGAAAAACATGTTATGAAAGTAAAACAAACTAAAACCAATAACAAATATAGGGAATTAAATACCAATGGCTAGATCCTTGTATAGGGCCAAAATATTTGGAGTACAAGTGTTGTGATGATTCTCCCTGAATGGGGTAAGCCAATTCTGTGTCCTATACAGGACGGGTCAGTAACCCCTATATCATGAAACCCCTATATCAAGAATCTAATCACTTAATACCAAAAAATCCATGCAAAACAATTTTTTCAAACACACACTGTATTGTGGCGTTGTGTAATGATTATTGGAGGTCAAGTCAGAACTCCATATTTTAGGATAGTGAAGGATAACATTTTAAAATTTCAGTTTTAAGCTTGAACATATCAAGGTTTCATGCCCCCAGGTTTGACAGTATTAAACACTTCTGAATGTAAGCAGACTTCATTTGTGTAGACAAGTAAGGAGATTTGACAACAAACTCTTCTTCTTCTTGCCCCTGTCAGTTTGGGTACGTCTAAACTACATGCCTCCGTCGACGGAGGCATGTAGATTAGCCAGATTGGCAGAGGGAAATGAAGCCGCGATTAAAATAATCGCGGCTTCATTTAAATTTAAATGGCTGCCCCGCTCTGCCGATCAGCTGTTTGTCGGCAGATTGGGGCAGTCTGGACGCGACGCGACGACAAAGAAGCCTTTCTTGATCGGCACAGGTAAACCTGGTTTCACGAGGCATACCTGTGCCGATCAAGAAAGGCTTCTTTGTCGGTGCGTCGCGTCCAGACTGCCCCGATCTGCCGACAAACAGCTGATCGGCAGAGCGGGGCAGCCATTTAAATTTAAATGAAGCCGCGATTATTTTAATCGCGGCTTCATTTCCCTCTGCCGATCTGGCTAATCTACATGCCTCCATTTACGGAGGCATGTAGTTTAGACGTACCCTTTGGCTGGCACACAAACATTTGGGAGTCGGATTCAATGATATGCATAAAGTGAATTTAAGAGAGAATCTGCAAGGCATAAACTGAATACAAACTAAGACCTACTCCAATCTGATTTGTAATAACTTTTGTGCTACTGTCTCAAGGTAGTACGTCAGACAATGGGACAGACATAGGTGACTTGTGGTAGCACTTGTGAGGTGCACTGCCCCCGTGACCACACCAACATTTTAATTGCTAATTAGAGTGTCCTTACATGACCCCTCCCTGCACCTTCATGTGGCCCTTCATACATCTGCTCTCCTGCCGCCCCTCCCCACAGACACCAGTTGCCCTTGATACTGTCCATATCAAATCCAGCCTTACCTCCATGAATATCTCTACCTTTTCTCAATATCTATATCTATATATATATATTACCACCTCAACAAAGCCTAAAGATGGTTTGACTTTCAAATATCTCTTGTCAAATACATTTAATGAAGGGGTTGAGGCACAGACCTTTCCACCACATAATTTACCCCCCTCACAACTGTACTCACGTCATCAACAACAGTATCAAAGCAGTCTTGCTAGAAGACAACCACAATTAATTTTCAAAGTAGGCTGTCACTCGGAGGATATGCTAACCATCATCAACTCAGCAACTGCATTGTTGGGGATCACTTATGTTGGTGAGAGACAGATTAGAGAGATATATATGTTAGAGAGCCATAATAGTCACAGCTTTCTCTCCTATGGATTAGGACAAATTCCATTTCCAAAGGAGCAACATGTATAGCCATTGTGTTCAGAATTACAACTGGAAAAAGCAAAAATTATAAAGAAAAGCACAGCAAACTGAAAGAACAACACTATTTAACTATTTATTTGCCTGTGTCCCTGTCATTCTGGGTTTTTTTATGAATGCATATTAGTATCATTTACCTCTGTTGTTTTCTAGGATCTTTACCCCACTAAATTCTAGAATATTTTATTGAAAGAAATTCATGTCCTCCTGAATTGTTTTTTCATGTTTTCAAACTTCTGTTTTGTTTCCAGAAATATTAAAGTGTGTGGGTGAGTCAAGACTACATTCCTTTTTCAAAAGAGGAATGTAGACTAGACTCATACTGCATGGCGTGAGTGTGTGTATTGTGTGTATTATATTTTGGTGACACTGTACTTTCTGTTGTGTCCTTTTCCTAACAACAATTGAAGATGGAACAAGGGAGTGCTTGGTAGATGTTGAAATAATTAGTTTCATTGAATGCCGATATGACTAATCATATTGTATTCTTCTGTGATTTTTTTTTAATTAAGCAGTCTGGTAGTGTATAGTTTTGTTGTGATGTTCTAGCTTTATGTACCAGCACATAAATTATATTTCTTCATGAAATATTTAAAAACACTTGGGGATTTCTCTTTTTATAGTTAATTTCCACCCATAGAGCTTTGTGGTGTTCTCTAAAAGGATTTTTCTTATTTTTATGCAAGCTACGGTATATAAATACAGCGGACTTGTTTTTTCCTTGTCATTTTCTCTAGTGTTTCAAATTTTTTCTTGCAAAAAAGATAACCTTTTAAATAAATGGCATTAAGGCAAGTATCTTGTCTAGAA
This sequence comes from Pelodiscus sinensis, assembly GCF_052426305.1. Taxonomy (NCBI): domain Eukaryota; kingdom Metazoa; phylum Chordata; order Testudines; family Trionychidae; genus Pelodiscus; species Pelodiscus sinensis. Next base: position 96,405,560 of record NC_143053.1, read on the forward strand.
TTTCAGTCTAGATAGTGACATTTGTTAAACAAATTTTAATCATTTTTGGAAAAGAACTGTACCTAAACAAAGCACCAATCTTACAGTGAATACCAAATGGACAAGCCCCTGCATTTGCACGGAGTCTGATTTAGTTCACTGCAGGATTTGTCCCTCAATGCATGTCCGTCCCATAGCTTAACAGTTCTGGAATATCAGGCAAATACAAAAATGATGCCAGTCAGTAAGTGGTATACTAAATACTTTGAACATAGAATCATAGACTACTAGGACTGGAAGGGACCTCGGGAGATAGTCGAGTCCAGTCCCTTGCCCTCATGGGAGGACCAAGTACTGTCTAGATATTTATCTAACATACTCTTAAGTATTTCCAGAGATGGAGATTCCACAACCTCCCTAGGCAATTTATTCCAGTGTTTAACAAACCTGACTGTTAGGAACTTTTTCCTAATGTCCAACATAAACCTCCCTTGCTCCAGTTTAAGCCCATTGCTTATTGTCCTGTCCCTAGAGGCCAGGAAGAATTTTTCTCCCTCTTCCTTGTGACACCCTTTTAGATACCTGAAAACTGCTATTATGTCCCCTCTCAATCTTCTCTTTTCCAAAATAACAAACAAGCCTAATTCTTTCAGTCTTCCATCATAGGTCATGTTTTCTAGAACTTTAATTATTCTTGTTGCTCTTCTCTGGACCTTCTCCAATTTCTCCACATCTTTCTTGAAATGTGTTGCCCAGAACTGGACCCAATACTTCAACTGTGGCCTAATCAGCGCAGAGTAGAGCGGAAGAATGACTTCTCGTGTCTTGCTCACAGCACACATGCTAGAATCATGTTGGATTTTTTTGCAACAGCGTCACACTATTGACTCATATTTAGCTTGTGATCCACTATAACCCCAACATCCCTTTCTGCCATACCGTTTCCTAGACAGTCATTTCCTATTCTCTACGTATGAAACTGATTGTTTCTTCCTAAGTGGAGCACTTTGCATTTGTCCTTATTAAACTTCATCCTGTTTACCTCAGACCATTTCTCCAATTTGTCCAGATCATTTTGAATTATGACTCTGTCCTCCAAAGCAGTTGAAATGCTCCCAGCTTGGTATCATCTGCACACTTAATAAGCGTACTCTCTCTGCCGATATTTAAACAGTTGATGAAGATATTGAACAGAACCAGTCTCTCACTCAGTCTCTTTCTTTCTCTCTCCTCCTCCTATTGCCTCCCCCCTCTCTCTCAGCTCTCCTCTGCCTTCTGCCTCTTTCTCCATCTCTCTCTTTCTCTTCTCCCCTTCCTGCCTCTCACTCTCTCTCCGCTATCCTCTGTCTCTGTCGGGGATGCACGCTCATCCAGGCCCCGCCCCCTGGTTGTTCCCTCCTTGCTGCATGGGGAGCACGGACCCCAAACGGCCGCTTGTGCCGCTTGCTCCCATGCGGCGGCCTGGCTGAGCGATGCAGAAGTCAGTTGAGTGCCGCGGTGGGAGGCAAGAGCGCCACCCAGAGGGAACAGTCAGCATTTCAGCATTACAGAGTCAAAGACATTGGGCTACTATATATATGACAGGTACTAGCCTGTAGCTAGTTTGAGCTCTTTTTGTGCATTTGCCTTTCTAATCTTGCCCCTACATTCCTGTATTGTTTACCTATATTCATCCTTTGTAATTTGTCCTAGTTTCCATTTTTATATGACTTTTTTTTTTAGAACATGCAAGATCTCCTGGTAAAGCCAAGGTGGTCTTTTGCCACATTTTCTATCTTTCCTATGCAGCGGAAGAGCTTGTTTTTGGGCCCTTAATAATATCCCTTTGAAAAACATCCAACTCTCTTCAGTTGTTTTTCCCCTCAGTCTTGCCTATTATGGGATCTTACCTATCAGTTCTCTGAGCTTACCAAAATCTGCCTTCCTGAAATCCATTGTCTCTAATTTGCCATTCTTCCTTCTACCCTTCCTTTAGAAACATGAACTCTATGATTTCATTATCACTTTCACCCAATCTGCCTTCCACTTTCAAATTCTCAACGAGTTTCTCCCTATTTGTTAAAATCAAGTCTAGAACATAGGCGTGCGCAGCACATTTCATTAGAGTGTGTACCCAAAGAATTTTTTTAAAATGTACTCTTTGACCCCCATTAGCCACACCCCTAAGCCCCCATTAGCCATGCCTCTGGAGGAAACACTCTCAGGGGCAAGATGGATACATGACCAGAAGTAAAAGGTGTCACGTGACCCCCCCCCAAGGACTTTTCCCACCATCCTCCTACCAACAGGGATTAGTTTGGCCCCCACCAAACCCCCCATATGCAACTATCCTGCAATTGCATTAACCCAATGTGTGACATTAACTCGGGGGCTGAGAAGCTGGGGAAAGTGTGCCCTCTAAGAGTTTCCTCCCATGAGCAGAATGAATTTTGTGTTGTGCACCAGTACTAAGTTCATGTGGCTTGTTTGGATGTGTAACTGTGGCACCCAAGTTATTAATGAATATCTTATAAATGTCTATCTTTTCCCTCTGCTACTATGTCTCCTCCCCTTGCTCCACAAGCTCCCCTGGTGCCTGTTTCCCCCAGCCCCTCATCCTCCTTTGCTGTCCTGGCGCCTGCCCTTCTCACTGCCCTCAGCCTTCCTGAGACCTGCCCCCCCTCCACCAGCCCTTCTCTCCCTCCTGTGCCCACTCCTCCAGTAGCCCCACTCTGATCATGTGAGCCACCCCTCCTCATCTCCTCTCCTAATATTTCCCTCTACACACCTGCCCTGCCTCTCTCCTCCAGTGCTGGTCCCTCCCCTGCAGGTGTCTGCCCTTCTGTTTCACCCCGAGAATCCTCTGGCACCTGAACCTTCCCAGTCCCTCCCCCTTCCCTCACTACCTGTGTCCCCTTTGCCCTCTTTTCCCCTGATGTGCACCCTCTCACCACCCTCTGCCCCCATTCCCCTCATGCCCCTGTGCCCTCACACATGCCTTGCTCCATCCCCAACTTCCTCATGCCCACCCCTTCTTTCAAGCCTTCTCCCACCATCTCTCCCCCCTCTAGTCCCCAATGCATGCCCTTACCCTCTCCTCTCCCCTCCCAGCATCACCCTGTCCCCCCTCCCACTGACACTTCCCCTCCTGGCTCCTGCCCTTTTCCTCATTGTCTCCACTTACCTTCCCTCCCACATTTGTCTCTCCTCCTCCCTGTTTCTTGGTGTCTTCTTTTCCTGACCTGCCCTCCTCCCATCAGCACAAGCCCTTTCCTCTCCCACCCCTTCTCCCTATTTTTCCCCCTTCCTCTCCCCTCCCCTCTCCTACCTTCTGCCTTCCAGTTTGCAGGGCTGGAGTCTGCTGCGATCATACCCCAAAAGTTCCCGCAGCCCAGGCTCCAGACCACGTACTGGACCTGGAGCTGGGCCGCTCGGTGTTCACAGCCCCGGCCCAGCCACCGTCCCACTTCTAACCAGGCTGTGCTCCCCCGTGCCCTGCTCGGCGTGTCTCTTTCCACAATCCGCAGCTTGGCCATTTTTAAAAACGGCACTGCAATGCCACACCGACATGGCACCACCCCCTCCAGCGCGTTGCACGTGACCCCACCCTCAGCACAGCCCCGGCTCCTCCCGATGCTGCCACCGGGGTTGATGGCTTCCCTTCCCCCGGCCTGGTACCTTCCCCAGCCGGGGTCAGCTTGCTGGCCTCCTTGCTGGTGCCCCTACCAGCTCCGGTGCAGGGGTGCGGCCAGTCCGCCTCTGCATTAGGGTGTGCCTAGGCACTCTCAGCACACCCTGTGCACATGCCTATGGTCTAGAACACCTTCCCCCCCAGTAGCTTTTTCAACCTTCTGAAATAAAAAGTTGTCTTCAATGCAGTCCAATAACTTATTGGATAATCTGTGCCCTGCTGTGAGAGTTACCCAACATATATCTGGATAGTTGAAGTCCCCCATCACCACCAAATCCTGTGCTTTGGATGATTGTTAGTTGTTTAAAAAAAGCCTCATCAACCTCTTCTGCCTGTGTAGGTGTTCTGTAGTAGACCCCCTAGCATGTCTTGTTTTTTTACCCCTTTTAGCCTAACCCAGAGACTCTCAACATGCACGTCTCCTATGTTCATCTCCACCTCAGTCCAAGTGTGTATACAGGCAGTCCCCGGGTTACGTCAGTCCGACTTAAGTCGGACCCCTAATTACGAATGCGGGGGGCACAGCTAGTGCAGGGTGCCTCCCCCACTGTCACCACCTCCGGCGGCGCGGGGGGAGCTTCCCCCCAGCAGACCAGGGAGACGCAGAGTGGCTTTTCTCGCCGCTCCGCATCTCCCTGGTCTGTTGGGGGGGGGTCGCAACTAGAGCGCCCCCCCCCCGCAGACCAGGCTTTTCTAGCCGACGCCTGGGGTAGAGCAGCTGGGGGGCTGCCGGGTAGGTCCCACAGCGCCGAGGTGCAGTGCTACTGGACCAACCCAGCAGCACCCCAGCAGCTCTGCCCCAGGCATCCCCAAGTCAGCCGCTGCTGAAACTGACCAGCAGCTGACTACAGGAAGCCCGTTCTGACTTACATACAAATTCAACTTAAGAACAAACCTACGGTCCCTATCTTGTACGTAACCCGGGGACTGCCTGTATTTTTAATATATAAGGCAACACCTCCTCCCTTTTTTCCCCACCTGTCCTTCCTAAGAAAGCTGTACCCTTCTATACCAATACTCCAATCATGTGTATTATCCCACCAAGTCTCTGTGATGCCAATGATGTCATATACGTATTTATTTATTAGTACTTCCATTTCTTCCTGCTTATTACATGCCTATATACAAATGCAAGAAGTATGGGTAAGATTTGATCTTGCCTCCCAGTTCTGCCTTGTCCCTCCTTTCTCCCTGCTATTATAGCCCACCCTCCCATTTCTGACCCATCTTCCAAATCTCCATGTTCTTCACTTACCCTTGGGCTTTTGTCACCTGTCCCCTTCGAACATAGTTTAAAGCACTCCTCACGAGGTTAGTCAGTCTGTATCCAAGTATGGTTTCCCCCTTCGTTAAAAGGTGAATGCCCTCCTTGCTTAGCAGTCCTTCCTGGAATAGCATCCCGTGGTCGAGGAAGCCAAAGTCCTCCTGGCGACACCATCTTCGCAGCCAGGCATTCACCTCCAGGATGCACCTGTCTCTGCCCTACCTTTGACAGGAAGGATCGAAGAGAATACCACCTGCATTCGAAATTCCTTCACCCATAATTCCAGAGCCCTGTAGTGACTCTTGATCCACTCAGTGTCACACCTCGCATTATCATTAGTGCTCACATGGATGAGTAGCATTGGGTAGTACTCAGAGGACCGGATAATCCTTAACAATGCCTCCGTAACATCTCGGATATGGGTTCCGGCAGGCAGCATACCTCCTGAGATAACATGTCAGGGAGACAGATGGGCACCTCTGTCCCTCTCAGAAGAGAGTCTCCAACCACCACTACCCTACATTTCCTATTTGCAGTGGTGGCAGCAGATCTCCCAGCATTGGGCGGGTTTGGAGCAGGGATGGAGCACTGCCTACTGCCAGAAGTAACCAGCTGCCAGTGTCCACCCTGGGCCATCTCCTCCTTTACCAGTGGTGTGTCAGCAGTTCTGTGTACTGGGACAGCTATCTCAGCTGTCTCCCCATCAACACTGTCCAGGAATTGCTCGTGGATTCGGATGTTCCTCAACCTAGCCACCTCCTCCTGTAGCTCTCCCACCTCCTGCCTGACAGATTCCACCTTTCACATTGGATGGTCCTGACAGCAGGCACTTTTCACATTGGATGGTCCCCCCAAGCCTGGATATCAGTAAGTGGGAATTGCAAGCCACAGTCTCTGCAAAACCACACCAGGATCTGGGTAGAGGCATCCATGCTCAGACGCTTTGTCTAGCTACAGGCACAGGTGTTGCGGGTCTTCCTGACCATATTAGGTCTCCCTCTTTCAAACTCCCTCAAACTCCTCTGTCTGCAGGCCGCTGGTCACTCTGCCTCTGGCTTTTAAAGCTTGTTTGCCTAGGTCAGGCCTACCCCCTCGTTAGTCACACAGGGGAAGGCTAATCAAATAGCAATCCAGGGAACCATCAAGGGAACAAAGGTCAGGCACTCCGTCCCAACTGCCACAGTAACTGAAACTGAAACTGGAATCACCTGAAATCAGAATCAAAATTCAAAATTCAAACAGTTGAGCAAACTCACTCACACCATAAGCTAGTACTCTCACTTAAACATCTGTAGTGTTTTCCATTTAAGGTCCTCAAAACACTTTGCAAAGAAAAAAATTAAACATTTACAAACTCTCCGTATTGAATATATTAAAGTTCTACTCACAGTACATACAAACAAAACTGTGTTAAAAGGACATTGCTAATGTTTTAAGGTCAGTCAATCAGTCATTACAAGATAATATGCTGTTTTTTCCACAACATCCCTACCTTATTAAGTGTACAGGATGGGACACTGCTCATTTAAAGAGCAGCTATTCAATATTTGTTCCCCCCATAGTTTAATGTGTGTCACTTATTTATTACACGTTATTCAAACCCTGTTGTGAAGACAGAATTATTCACTTCCTCATAATTTTCTGAGTGTCATCTTTATAGATCTGAGTGATTTACGAATATTAATGAATTTATTTTCTTAACATCTTTGTGAAGTGAGGGAGTGATACTATCCCCATTTTACAGGAGGAGATCTGAGGCATAAAGAGTTTAAAATAAAAATTGTCAAAAGTCAATGCTGAATAACAATTTTAGAAGCCTAGGATTTGATCTTTCAGCAGTGTACAGCTTTGTATATGCTCAGAGCAGATTTCCCATTCACATCAGTTGCAGTTGTGAGTATTCTGTGAATCACATTCATGATGTCTACTTATCCAGGCATTGCCATGTGGTTCGGAGATTTTCAAAGGAAGTGTCACCAGAATTTATTAAGGGTAAAGTATTTTCCCCCTTCTAGCTTGATTTGTGGAAACAGTTGAAAGGTTATGTCTGGAAATTTTCAAAATTCATCCTGAGGCAGACACCCGGTATGAAAAATTTCAGCACAAGCATAAGAATGGCCATAAGTCCATCTATCCCAGTATCCTGTCTGCAGACAGTGGCCAATACCAGACCAAAAGTCCATCTATCCCAGTATCCTGTCTACAGACAGTGGCTAATACCAGATGCACCAGAGGGAGGCAACACAACAGGAAATCATCATGTGATCCCTCTCCTGTCATACATTTCCAGACAAACAGAAGCTAGAGACACCATTCCTACCAATCCTGGTTAATAGCCATCTATGGTCCTAACCTCCGTGAATCTATCTTGCTCTTTTTTGAACCCTGTTAAAGTCCTAGTCTTCACAGCATCCTCTGGCAAGGAGTTCCACTGGTTGACCATGTGCTTAGTGAAGAAAAACGTCCTTTTGTTTATTTTAAACCTGCTGCCTATTAATTTTATTTGGTGACCCCTAGTTCTTATATTGTGGGAATAAATAAATAACTTTTCTTATTCACTTTTCCACACCAATCATGATTTTATAGACCTCCATCATATGCCCCTTTAGTCTTCTCTTTTCTAAACTGAAAAGCTCAAGTCTTTTTAATCTCTCTTTATATGGCACCTGTTCCAGTGTTTTATATGGGATCCGTTCCAAGCAGTTAATGTTTGGCAAAGTTGTAAGCAACTGAAGCAAAGTCTTACAATGGGAACAGATGAGCAACTTTAGGCAACCTTCTCACCCTGCTTACAATGCCCACACTTTCAAAGCATAAGATTGACATCCACTGTCAGGTAGCAGTTAAGAAGGATACTAAGTCAGCCTCAACCTGGCATTTTCTGTGAGATTACCAAGGGAAAGAAAGAATCTTTTGAAATTCTTCAGAAAGGTAGATAAAGTATGTGCCAATAACTCATAGGAAAGGCAGATTTAGAATGTGAATAGATTCCAATATGGAGCCAAGTGCTGATCAACGGATAGAAACTTTTTTTTTTAAATTTCACACAGCTTGTGAAGAGATGAGGAAATATAGGAACTTGTCCTTGCATCAAATGCAAGCTGTCTTTCACATGGTCAGCAAATACTTATTTGACATTTATGAGCCTAATCCCCAGTGTTACAACAGATGTTGTGTTAAGTAGGAACAGTGATCTGTATTGTGGCCACAAGAATTTCAAATGAAGCAGAGCAAGTGCATTGCATACGTGTTCCCATTAAATCTACTAAACACCAATATATCTGAACCAACAAGCTGAGCATAACCATCTGTGCTAGCTGGCACTTCGGAGAGTGTAGAGCATTGGCTTGCTTCTCTTTTCCCCAAGTAGTCTGTACCTACAACTGAAGGCTTTCTTGACAGATGAACTTTCCTTTGAGGATGCACAGCCACATTCTGGTCAGGCAGTCCCTCAGGTCCTACAGGTGGAGAGGAGACCTCTGTTCTCCCTGTTCTACTCTTAGCTACAGACACTCTACAAGCAAGCAAGCCTGCCAAACATCTAACAGAACACAAATAAATAAATGATATGGCGATTTTTGCTATTAATGCAAATTGGGTGTGAGAATAAAGTTATTTTGTGTCTATTGTGTCATACGTACCTGAATGTGTGTATGTGTATAGTCACACCCCCATCATTAATTTTAATTGTTCTAATTTAAAAGCAACTATCTTGTCCATTCAGCATAATAAACTCAAAACCAGCAACACTGCCCAGCCCACCATAAATGTACCAAATTTTCAAGTCAAATGGTCTTTCTTATTTGCTATCTTTAGAATCTTGGTGACACAGACGACGAACTACAAAGTAATACAGATAAAGAATGAAAAGAAAAAGAAGGAATGTCTCTACTAAAGTAAGGATATGTTGCTACCAATACAGTTCTACAAATATGAAAGTAGTACATCCAAAGGGCCTGAATGACACAAAACTTCCAAGTAATACATAAAGGAGTTTTTTTCAAATCTTGAATATTCACTTTGTATTAACCTATTCTACATGCTGTAGTGTAAGTTTTAAATTCATGCAGCAAGAAGTAAATGATAAAGCACATTTGTATGAAGGAAATCTATGATCTTCCCTCCATTTAAAAGAAATGGTACAATTAAGACCTTGAATCTGTTTGTGTACATATATGCGTACACAATTATTTTTTCTCTAGGTAATATGCAATACTCTTACAATATTTGTATGCAAGTTAACCCAAGTAGTGAAATCATGACTCTAGTCAAATCAATGCAAACTTTGCCAATGATTTCAGTTATGCCAGAATTTCAGCTCAGATTTGAATGAGATTCCTTATAGAATTAAGCACTAATCACCATGAATAGATAAAGAAATATCTGTATCACTGTAACCTTTCCAGGACAAAACCCAGTCTTTACTGGCAGTCATTTCATTTTGTCTCTCAGATTTGTGTAGCAGGAAGAAAAAACCCAATAAAAATAACACGTACTTTACACAATCAGTGCTGATAGTATACAAGTATCTTTAGAGTTCAAGCAGAAAAGCAACTCAGATTCAAGTTTTCTAGATTCTTCTGAAAACTGTTTTCCTAGTCTTCAGTCAAACTGAGCCTGGTTCTTCAAGGTTTTCTACTGGGTAAAGTCATATAAATGTTGAAAATGCCATCGTTCTGATCTGGTAGTTTCTTAGGCCCATTTTGCCCAAGGAGCTAGGAGCTCAAAAAGCATAGAGAATCAAGCCTTGTATAACTGTTTACATTTGGTGTGCCAGCCTCTATTTGCCAGCCTGTGTTCTTCTTGCATACTTTTTTTTTTAGGTCATATCTGCTTCAGTATCAAAAGTTTTCTAGGAAAACAAATACCTCTACTTCCTATGGTTTTATATGATTCAATCTGTTTTTATTTATGCTTATGAAAGGTACTACTGGATTTACAATATTGGATACTAGAGTCCTTTATTTATCCCCATATAAAAGTTATTTTAGCAATGCAAGTTTCCTCATCCAGTTTGAGTAACAGGCATTAACTCTAATCACCTTTATTTTTAAGGTGATTAGTCTCTGTCAAGAATGACAACAGCACCTTCAATTGTGAGGCAAACACTCCTCAACTAACAGCTGAGGAACAGCCACCAATTTATTTTGCACAGGTCACTAAACAACTTTATTATGGTACTATAAAATTCTAGTTTCACCTAATTGAGGCCAAATTCAAAATAGCGATAAAAGGTTACATACTATGTTACCAATCCTCTGAGGGATTCTGACCCTGGTTTTCAAATGATTTATACTATTTTTATCTAGGAAGTCATTATACCTACTTCACCTTCTTTACAGCAACTTAAAATTAAACACATATGGTACAACAGTGATGGGCTTCCTATAAATTGCTAAGATGAGAGATTTCAAGACAGTATTACTATGAAAACAGGTATACAATGAATTGGTGTACACTAGAACAACATTTAATAAGTCTTTACATTCTAGAAGCTGCCAACAGTTTAATGAAGGTTGTTATGCCCTTGTTATAAGCAATGTGATGTGCTCAGTTTAACTGACAAGATCCTGCATGCTTCAAAAACCCTACGAATTAACAAATACACTAAGGAATTTTATCGTCATACAAATGACACACCAACTAGTTTTGTTTTTCTTCACTTACATGAAGTTTAACAGTTTTGATCTGTCATCTATGAACTATGACTGTGCAACCCTATTATATTTTTGGCAATCTGCATAAATTGTTCATTTCATCTAACAGGGACACTTGCATTGCCTTGCTTGCTTTAATTCCTCAAAACAAATGGTCTGCCAGATAGCTTGCAGAATCCATTTCCAATCATGGTAAACAGTGTGGTGTCCTTCCATGGAAGAATGAATGCTTTGTAAAATAATTGTACTGGAATTTATACAGAAGTTGTAGCAATCAACATTTAATATGATTTACCAATTAGAATCACAAAATATGAAATAATCAAAAATACTTTCGTGGGGTTTTGCTTCTGTTTTTTGACCTAACAGAGAAGTAGCATCACAAGTATGTAAAGAGAATGTAGAGAAGGGCATATCTGAAGTGAGAGAAACAGCAGCAATACCAGTAGTCATTAAAATGTTTACAATTGCAATTTGGAGATAAATAATTCTACTGTGTACTTGGCAATGCTGCTATATACTTTGGTAAAATTAATTAAGCAAAATTAAAGTTGTAAACATTTACATGGCAAAACATTGTCCACCGGGGGACCAACAGCTTCAATGGGACCCCGGGCAAGGTGTGGGAGAGCTGGCTCTATCCCTCTGGAAGGGGAGAGGGTCTTAGGTGGAAGGGGCGTGGCCTAGGAAGCCAGTCCTTAGTGCCATCTGGAGCACAGTGCTGGGCCCCCTATCACTCAGAGCCACACAGAGCACCTGGTGCAGCACTCCAGCTGTGATTTTAATGGTCCTGGAATTCCAGCCACTGCCACTACCACAGTAGTGGCATTAGCATCCAGAAGCCGTATGCCCCTTCAAAATGCTGGGCCCTGGAATAAATGCCCCATCTTGTCCTCTCCTTAAATAGGCCTGAGTTCCACTGAACTCATGCATGGCCTAAGCTACAGTCTACTGTACTCAGTGAACAGACTCGCATTGACTTCAAGTGGCTTTGGATCAAATCAGTTATAAGTACTAGTGTGAGTTTCTCCATCATGCTGGGAATGCTCAGAATTGCAACTACTTTAATTGGTGGTATTTGTAGGATGGTGGCCTTATTTAGAAAAGATTTATTTAGCTCTCTAAGGGTATGTCTAGTGTTATTTCGAAATAACTTGTTGGTGTCTACACATCAAGCAGTAATTTCGAAATAATGCTGAAATACTGCCAAGTGGAGGACTTCTTACTCTGATTCCTGTAACCCTCATTGTATGAGGAATAAGGAAAGTTGGAGGAGGAGTACTCTATTTCAATATAAGTGCTGTGTAGACACTCCGAATTTCGAAATAAGCTACACAATTGTCGTAGCCCTGCTGAGTAGATGCATCCTAAGGGTGCCTCCATCCTGCACCCATAAGTCGAAATAAGATATGCAATTTGCATATCCTATTTTGATCTAATTTCAATATAAAGTGCTATTCTGAAATGTCCCTTAATCCTCGTAGAATGAAGGTTACAGGGATGCCGGAATAGTGCGTCCATTTTTTGAAATCTATTTTGAAATACCAGGTGCATTTAAAGATGCAGAATAGCAATTTTGGAATATTTCTGGTATCTCAAATAGTGCTGCTGTCTAGATGTAACCTAAGTTACGTTAATTGATCACTGGAGGGTTTTTTTAAATAACAGTAAGGTTTTGTCATGAGAGGCAAAGCTCAGATGCTCCATTTGGGCTGACACTCCAGCTACAATAACGACTCTTTGTGTATCCACTCCACTTCTTAGTGTGAATTAAGAATGCAGTATCTGCTCTAAATCTGAATTCTTTAGCTCTCAACTGTACAAAACATGACGTTACTTCAACATGATTTTATTATTAATTATTTTTGCATGGGTACATTTAGATAAAACACTATTGTTCAATTTTTCCAGAAGATGAACACTAAAGTCATCAATTTTTATTGATGCACCTCAAAGACTTTATTATTTAAATGATTTGATCCACATTATTATATTATTATGTATATATTTACAGCATTTCCTATTGCTATTATCAAATGGTTTGTACAGTAAAACTCTAGTAGTACGGCATCCAATATTCCGGCACTCCTGATAGTCCGGCATCAAAATGGCAAGAGCCTAGTAAGTGAGCTTCGGCAAAAAATGAATCACAAGGTAACAGCGACAGCAACTGAACTGAGAAAAAAGGGTAAAAAAGGCTTAAAAAACTAAAACATTACAGTATACTGTATACAGAATGTACAATAAAAAGGGTTAAGAACACTTTATATACAGTATAAAATGTATACAGTATATATATAAAACTATCTTATAGTACCTCCTGATAGTCCAGCATATCTGATAATCCGGCACTACCTAGGTCTCATAGGTTCCGGATTATCAGAAGTCTACTGTATTAGAAAAATTGGAGAGCACTGCAAGTGACAACACTATAAAATTATAAAAGGGGAAATAAAAATATCTTTTTGGCTTTGCTCTTTGGAAACCCTATATATACACACTATGCCCTGGTCTACACTAGGACCCTATTCCAAAATAACCCCCCATCCCCAAGTTCAAATTTATAAGCAGTGCGTCCATGCTATCAAGCCTGTTATTTCAAAATAACTGGCCACGGAATCTGAATGCTGTACTCCTGCTTATTTTGAGATAACGTTAGTGCGGACACTTTGGTACTGCTAATTTGAACTTATTTGATTCCAGGAGGCCTCCCACAGCTCTCCAGGCTGCTTTCTGGGGCTCTAAGTCTGAGGTACCGCATCCACATTAACGAAACCTGCCTAAGCATACATTCAATTCTTCCCCATAGTGAGGACACACTAATTCAAATTTATTAAATCAGTAGTTCTTAAGTCAAATTTACTCAATTCAAAATCGTTTCCTAGTGTAGACATGGCCTACGGGTACAAGCAGGTTTTCTGTAATAAAGATGCAAAAATATGTACTAAAGTCATTGACACCTTCTTGCTTTTATGTTAATATTACAAAATATTAATTTGCACAGACTTTGGCAACTGATGGGAAACACTATCCAAGGGAGGATTGGAAGATTTGGAGAAAGAGTCTTTTAGGCCAGGCAGCTGAATGAGGAAATATCTGACTATTTCTGAGGTTCCTATAACAGGAGCCTGAATTTTGTGCTTTCTTTATATAAGGCTAGCTCTGCTTCTGGATTCTTTACCCAGCTCTGCCACTAACTTGCTATATGACTTTTGGCAAATGAGTACCCCTTGCTGTGTTTCAATTTATCCACCCAATGACTTTTAAGGACCTTGGTGCTACTGATTTTCTTCACCATGCCTCATCCTGACAACTAATGGTGATCACCGTTGCATGTAAAATTAGCAAGCAATTGTCTTTGTTGTGGTGGGATATGAATATCACTCCCCTTAGAATTAATCTCAGTCCTATTCCCCTTTTGCAAGTAGCTTTTTAGGAATTGTTTAAAAGAGCATTTTCCCCAAAAAAACCTTTTCTCTTTTATTTAGATCTTTTCTACCCCAGCAACACACAATACTCCACCTCTACCTCACTATTTGGTGTTTGCTTTCATGAGAGTTCATTTCATTAGATTTTTATTACTGCAGGCTATGCACTACCAGCAATATAACACATGTTTCATGTATGTGCTGAGCATTGATGAAGTTAATTAATATTTATAAAAATCCTTGGATGAATTGTTCTCAAATTGCAAAGTGTTAAAATGTTACAGGTTTAGAACTTGGCAGTTACATCCAAGTGCCTATTACAGAATAATGGATTTCTTAGAAATAGCCTTTTCACTGCTGTAATAGAATATAATGAAAAATGCTGTTCTACAGGTCTACAGAAACTGAGGGCACAATTAACAGGGTTCTATGGGCATTTAAAAAGTGGAATTATAACATTAAAAATATATTGAACCTTATATCTCATAGATTGTAGCTCCAATAATCATTTGCATATATGCAAAGTCAGCATAAAAGGCTTTTACATCCTACAAGGTGCATAAATCACACATGTCAAAAGTTATGCATATAACCCTGGTCTACACTAGGACTTGATTTCAAAATACCCCCCCAGGGTTGAATTTATAAACTGAGCATCCACACTACCATGCCTATTATTTCAAAATAATGGGCCGCAGAATTTGAAATCTGTACTCCTGCTTTTCATCAGGAGTAATGCTAATTTTGAAATAGTTATTTTGAAGTAACAGTAGCATGGTGCCAAAATTTTGAACTAATTATCCCCAGGGCTTCCTGGGGCTCTAAGTCCAAGGTAGTGTGTCCATATTAATGGAGTCTGCCTCAGACTAATTTCAAGGCTTCCTCGTAATGTGGACATGCTAGTTTTAATTTGTTAAATCAAGAGTTAAGTCAAATTTAGTAATCTTGAAATAATTTCTCAATGTAGATATGGCCTGAGAGTATTCTCATTGACTTCAAAAGAGCCAGTATTCTGTCGGTAGAATTTAGTAGCCAGAGGTATCATTTCTACTGCCTCATTTGGAAATTCTGAAGAATTATTGATAGTAGCAATAGACTGGTATAACTCTTCTGCAAACAGTTTAACCAGTTCCAGTCAGTGTTCCCTGTAATTTTTCTCACCCTTGAGTGGAATGTGAAGGTAAAATATAATATGTAATGAGATCTACTCATACAGCACTTAAATGTGTACTTCTAAAAATGCCAAAATATTATAAATTTGGTTACTGCACTATTAGAAATTTTAAATGCATAATTTCTGTTATAGCAGAGTATTTTAGTGAAATTTATAAAAAAGGACTCATGAAAGTTAACTCTCACAATAATATAAATGTAGCACTTTAGCTCTTTAGAGCATAATTAAGATATTAACTATTTCTAATTAGTTCAAATATTTCACCATCCTCTGCACTTACAAATGACACAATAAACCAGTAAGATTACAAATAAATGCCTAATCCCTCATCAACAAAGGGGAGCTAGGGAACAATTTTTTTGGTATGTACAATCTGTAGTTTGAGCACCCAAGAATAATCAGAAAAATCTCAAAATATTTGGAAGTTCATCTGAGTACTCATTTCAGAGATGCTCATCCTGACACCTTGGTAGATACAAAATCTCACAAAAAAAGCTCTTCATGTTGGAATCAGGTATCCTGGAAATAAGGAGTGATTTGTTAGGGAACAAGGGGACTAAGTGTGTGTGCTTTGGGGTTGCGACTCCTTTCTGAGAAGTACATCATGCTCACTAACATTGGAGACAGGATAGTGGACTAGACTAATTTGTGTCATTTGTATAATTCTGCTTCCTGGGCCCATCCAGAAATTGGAAGTGCAGATGTGACAAAAAAAGAAAAGCTATAATGAGGGGAGATTTATCTTAAGTTTTTCATACCTCAGAAAAAAGATTGGGTTGAGATTTTAGGCAGAGTTCACATTGGATCTTTAGTCAGTGAGGGTTTGTTTTGTTTTGCTTTGATGATTTTTATTTTATTTATTTATTTATTTATTTATTTATTTATTGCTTCTCACTTGTGTGGAGTCCTTGATTGACATTTCTGGCTCCTCACCCCTGTTCTAAATGGTAGTAAGAGTGATTTGTTGGTGATGAGTATGGAAGATTCATCATCGGCTTTAAAATGAAATGTCTTTTTCTACACTTGATTGTGGTCTTCCTCTGAAGCAGTACTTCCCAAAGTAACCTGGTAATAAGCAAAAATGGCTGTCAGATGTCATAAAGTCAACTAACATCACCCAAGGGATTTCTTTCCTGAGGTTTTTAGACATTATTTTCTGACTGCAAAGCCATAATTTTCGGTTCTCTTTGAGTACTCACATAAGAGGAAGCAGTTGTAATTTATAAGTGTCAACAGAGAAATAACTGAAATATAATTCCTAAAAAAGGAAAAGATTACTGGGTACATCATGTAATCATTCAAAGAGCTTAAAGTTAAATTAAGTAAAACATGTATAATGTATGTACGTATTTCTGTAGCACTTGTTATCATTGTAGATAGGTTCTGAATCACTAGAATCATAGAATACTAGGACTGAAAGGGACCTCAAAAGGTCATCAAGTCCAGTCCCCTGCCCTCATGGTAGCACATAGTACTGTCTAGACCATCCCTGATAGACATTTATCTAACTTACTCTTAAATATCTCCAGAGATGGAGATTCCATAACCTCCCCAGGCAATTTATTCCAGTGTTTACCAACCTAACAGTTAGGAACTTTTCCGTAATGTCCAACCTAAACCTTCCTTGCTCCAGTTTAAGCCCATTGCTCCTTGTTCTATCCTCAGAGGCCAGGAAGAACAAGTTTTCTCCCTCCTCCACGTGACACCTTTTCAGATATCTGAAAACCGCTATCATGTCCCCTTTTAATCTTCTCTTTTCCAAACTAAACAAGCCCAATTCTTTCAGTCTTCCTTCATAGGTGATGTTCTCTAGACCTTTAATCATTCTTGTTGCTCTTCTCTGGACCTTCTCCAATTTCTCCACATTTTTCTTGAAATGTTATGCCCAGAACTGGACCCAGTACTCCAACTGAGGCCTAATTAGAGCAGAGTAGAGCAGAAGAATGACTTCTGTCTTGCTCACAACACATCTATTAATGCATCCTATTAGTGTATCATGTTGGATTTTTTTGCAACAGCATCACACTGTTAACTCATTTAGTTTGTGGTCCACTATAACCCTTACATCCCTTTCTGCAATACCGCTTCCTAGACAGTTGCTTCCCATTCTCATTGTATGAAACTGATTGTTCCTTCCTAAGTGGAACACTTTGCATTTGTCCTTATTAAACTTCATCCTGTTTACCTCAGACCCTTTCTCCAATTTGTCCAGATCATTTTGAATTATGACTGTCCTCTAAAGCAGTTGAAACCCCTCCCACCTTGGTATCATCTGCAAACTTAATAAGCGTACTCTCTATGCCGATATCTAAACCATTAATGAAGATATTGAACAGACCCCTGACAAAACCCACTTGCTACTTCTTTCCAGCAGGATTGTAAACCATTAATAACTACTCTCTGGGAATGGTTATCCAGCCAGTTATGTACTCATCTTATAGTAGCCCCATCTAAGTTGTATTTGACTATTTTATTGACAAGAATATCATGTAAGAGTGTATCAAATGCCTTACTAAAGTCTAGGTATACCACATCAGCCACTTCTCCCTTATCCACAAGACTCGTCATCCTATCAAAGAAAGCCATCAGATTGGTTTGACATGATTTGTTCTTTACAAATCCATGCTGGTTGTTCCCTATCATCTTATCATCTTCCAAGTGTTTGCAGATGATTTCCTTAATTATTTGCTCCATTATCTTTCCTTGCACAAAAGTTAAACTGACTAGTCTGTAGTTTCCTGGGTTGTTTTTATTTCCCTTTTTATAGATAATCACTATACTTGCCCTTTTTCAGTCTTCTGGAATCTCTCCTGTCCTCCATGATTTTCCAAAGATGATAGCTAAAGGCTCAGATACCTCCTCTATCAGCTCCTGAAACAAAGATTAAATCACAAATGAGAAATGACATTTGAAAACTTGATATTTCAATCAAAACTAAGCATGTGTCATACATAGCATCTGGAAAGTTAGTCAAATTGAGCTGTGGAAGACATCTAGGCTGTCTATACTTACAGCTCTGCAGCTGTGCCACTCTAGTTTTGAGTGAAGATGCTACCTATGCCAGTGGGAGAGCTTTTTCTGTTTGCATAGGTACACTAACTACCCAACATTTAGTAGCTGGGTCAACAGGAGAAGCCCTTCCATCAATAGGGCACCATCAACACTGGGAGTTAGGTCAATAGCATCGCTCGGGGTAAGGGAGAGGGGTTGAATTTTTCCACACTCCTGAGTGGCATAAAAAATAGACATTTGTAGTGTGGACCAGGGCTCAGAGGAATAAATGCCAAAGGTTCAGAGCCTATTAGAAAACAGCCCCTGTGGATTTGTAATAGGGCACTATTAGTAGCGCCCTTGTCACTGGTGTTGCTGCAGCCAAAGAAGGTGGCTGGCCAAGCTGGAAGCAGTTAACCTTTCTGTTGGGGATTATGAGAACCCGGGTGGCAATTACTGGGCTAATGATATACTTGGGAGGATATAAGAAGATGGAATAGGAAGACAGGGGAAACTCAGGGGGTGAGCCTGAGCTGAGGAGTGAAGGCTAATATGGAAGCATCCTCCACATTATACTTTGTAAAAAAAACCAATACATAAACACTTGGTGAAAGAGTAACAACCAGGTGTTTGTTACTTTGAGACCATATGGAGTGGCCCAGCAGTGATGTACCCTGAGTAATGACAGAGGTATCCTTGGACAAGCTGACAGTCTTCACATTTCTCAGATGATTTTCAAAGATCAGTAGAAAAAGAAGGTACCTCAGAGCATTATAAGACCTCAACACCATCAGCAGGAAGCAAACAGGTAAAAAGCACAGAGATGTGAGCACGTGTCTTGAGTGCTCACTGTACCTGATTTTAAAAGGAGGAGGAATCTGTTACTCTTACTTCATTCGGAGCATAAGGAGGTGACTAATTGGTATTATATTATTTATAAAGCCATAAAAAAATTGAATCAAGATTGAAGAGGATTGTCTTAGAGGCCAAATGACAGTCTTGATGCTATACATAGTGTATTGCTTTGTGTTGGAATTTTACTCTCAGGGCAGTAGGGCCCATGCACTGAGCCTCTGGAAAAGGTATGGAAATGACCTGTACTGCTGAACGGCAAACTCCATGTATGATTAACATGCGGTACTGGTGGGCTGCACAGGGAATTCCAGACAGCCTTTGGCTACAGAAGGAATGGTGTCCCAATGCATAACATTAAGCCTGGGATGGTTAAATAAAGAGAAAATACCAAGATTTCAAGGTTCCTCAGAGGAGGAAGGAAGGAATCCACAGGAAAAGGGGAAAGAACTGGGATATTTAAAACTCCCTAATTATGGCACTCAGGTTGCAGCACATAATGTGTTAAATGTTCCTTGGAAACAGTTTGCCATTCTTAAACCACCTGATATACCAGAAGGATTCCCAATTAGGCTATGTTGCAGCCAACAAGCAATAAAACGAAGCGTTTGCTCAGTAGTCGCAATTTTTCCCCATGGAAATGAAAAGGAAATTAAAATGGAATCAGTACATTAAAATATTCTTACGGTTTATCTCTCTTTAATACTTCTAATACATATATAGTTGTGAGTGCAAGATTTCGAACACCACAGAAAATCATAGTGACCATTCTGGCATTATTTCCACATCCTCTGGAAAACTCTTGGTCCAGTCATTTTGCGGTGTCCTTCATTTTTGTCACTAATTATTTCTCTGAGATTTTCAGGGATCGTTATCTTACATTTATACTGCAGAATTAGAGCCTGGATTTGACAACATTTATATAGGGCTGCAGTTTATTCTTGTGGATAATGGGAATAAATAGGCAGTGTGCTTAAAGCTTGCTGAGGCTGCTCAGAAATAGTGGAACAACTTGTCCTCTCAAATCTCTTTTTTTCCATGGTAATTCTATCAGGGGTTAGATATTCACATTTGAAGATCCCCAGGATGTATCTTCCAATGGTGTGAATGCTAGCAAGTGGTTTTCTGTGTGACCTCATGTGTACCCCTTTCTGCATCCTAGCTAGGATGTAGTATTTCCAGATTTCACTATATTTACATTACCCAACCTAAGCCCCCTGATGTTTATACTACAAGGAGTTTAATCAGGATTTTTTTTCCAGACTCCTTAGGGCAACATGGAATGAGTGAGAGTCATGGTACCAAAGATCAAAAGGCGATGAATGCCTTCAACTCCTGAACCTCTTCATTGTTTCAGAATAATAAACTTATTTAAAGTCATAAAATGGCAGTCATTTTCCCATAGTTTACAGTTAGTTTACAATTTATGGTAAACATCCAGTAGGATTTCACATCTTATGTATAAATTAACTTCCTTTAAGCAAATCACAAATCTATCTTTTAGAAGAACTTTCTTCTGAACTTCGACCAAAATTTTCATAGTGGGGGCCCCAATAATTAGGCAACAAAATTCTTATGTGGGAATCTAAATAGTGTAAGCACTCCTCGTCCCTCTGACTTCACAGTGTCCAAGTTAGAAAGTTTTGACATGTACTTGTAGTGTGTTCACAACACTAAGATGAACTTTTTATAGCTTCAGATTTTGCATAAGAAAACTGTTTCTTAAAAATAAGCAACACATGTTCTGGATGAAATGAGCACATGCATTTGAGGAACACACTATGATACTCAATATCATACAAGTACCCGAAACATTTCACCTGCTTTTATGTTCTAAAATCTGAACTCTGGGAACAAATCAAACGATTTCAGCACAAATTCTTATTGCGTGACTTTTTGGATTTTTTCCCATTTTCTTTTAACAATTTGCTTTGCAAGCAAAATTGGTCTAAAGTAAATTTTTTATATTCATACTCCATACAAAACAGTTACAATTGTAAGCAATATAAAGGTCCAAACTGCAACCTGGGTTTCAGCTTTACACTTGATACCCTGCCTAAGCATTTTTCATCATGTATCAAAACTCTTAGTATATCTACCTACAAGGGTTTTTTTGGTTGCAGCCTCTCCATTTTTAAACTTTCACTATTGTATAAAATATATATTGCTACTGTCATCTCTCACACACACACACACAGGAAAGTTTTCATTATTAAATATTTTACTCATAAAATTACTGTTATATAACACTTTTAGGAACAGCTCTTCTGGTGATATATTCATTATCCCTCAAACTGACTTAAAGGATTTATGTTGATTTTCATCATCTGATTGGTTTTAAAAATTCAAATTGCTATACAAATATTAACATAATTTTCATGACATTGTTATTAAAATATGTCTCCTCTGTTTTAACATCAATATTGGGGGAGGCTAACTCACTATCTTTGAAAAAACAGAAACATATATAATTATACACTGAAGAGATTTTAGCAAACAAAACAACACATAAAAGTCACTTGGTGATAACACTTGGGATAACTCAGGATCTTGTAAGAATGGTAACAGTCTTATATTTCTAGAAAAAAACTCAAACACAAAGCTTTTTCTTCCTCCCACTACACGGCAGCACTATTTCGGGATCAAATCCATTATCCTGAAATAGCATTGTGCGCATCTTAACAGCACGCCCATTATTTTGAAATAGATTTGAAATAATGGGCATCTTATTCAGGCTTCCAGTAAACCTCATGGCATGAGGAATAAGGAAGATGTCAGAATTGAGCTCTATTTTGAAATTTGGTGCTACGTAGACAGCACCAAATTTTGAACTAGGTTATCTCAAAATTGCATAACTTATTTCAAGCTACCCGTTACTGTGTAGACATACCCATGGGCTACGTCTACACTGCAGGCTTCTTGCGCAAGAATGGTTTTGCACAAGAGTTCTTGTGCACAAGGTCTTGCGTAAGAGCATGTCCACATTGTCCTGTGCTTTTGCGCAAGAGCGTCCATGGCAGTGTGGACGCTCTCTTGCTCAAGAAAGCTCTGATGGCCATTTTAGCCATGGGGGTTTCTTGCGCAAACTTGTGTTGCCTGTCTACACTGCCTCCTCGTGCAAGAGCTCTTGCACAAGAGGGCTTATTCCTCATGGGGAGAGGAATAATTCCTGAGCAAGAAGCCCTCCGTTCTGACACTTTACTGTAAATTTACTTGCACGAGAACGCACGTGCAGTGTAGACACTCCGCAAGTTTTTCTGCAAAAATGGCCATTCTTGCACAAAAAGTCTGCAGTGTAGACATACCCTTAGGCAGTGTAGATGTAGCCTTCTTGAAAAAAATGCAGAAGAACGGCTCTTGTGCAAGAGCGGGTTTCGCGCAAAAAGGAGCCGTGTAAATGGCTTTTTGTGCAAAAGCCTCTTGTGCAAAAATGGAGCCTCATTAATTATGCAAATGAGGCTAGGCAATATTCCACACTTAGCCTCATATGCATATTTTTTGCACAAACCAGGGCAGTGTAGACATAGCCATAGAGTGTTAAGCATAAACATCAAGTCATACTGACTCACTCTGTTTCAGAAGAACATTCGCATATTGCAAGTTGAGGATAACAAAGAATTATTTCATACTAGAAATCCTATAAGCTTTTGGCATACATAAACCCAAGAGCTGGATTCTGACTGCCTCTTCCCAGGAACTGGGTACTGGGAATCCTGTCCACTAGCACAGCATGGGTGCAAGAAACAGTTTCCTATAAGCTAATGCTTCTTACAGAGCTTCCTGAGCCAGGGACAGACTCAAAACCTATTGAACTCAATGGACTTGAATCAGACCACTAGAGAGAGACAGTTCATAAGCAGATATTGATCAGGTCATAGCGATGAATTCAGATGGGCTGGGAAAGCAATGTATAGTGGCAATACCACTGTTCACCCCAATAATTCATGTATCTGTGGCGGCATTATGTCTGACACAGACCAATGATGAAATAAACTTTAACATATAAGACGCCATTCCCCTGACAGCATGCCATGCAAGTGAGATCACCACACACACTTACCACCTTATTTTCTTATACATTTCCAATCAACAACTTCCTTCTATGGTTTTCATAGCTCTTTCAGAGGTAGTTGTAACCCTAATAGTGTATTAAAATGTATGTTGTGCTATTGTAAACATATAGCAAAGCACTCTTTCCTCTTAGCCTCATGTAAGGTGATACTGTTGACCAAGTGCTGTATACAGAATAAAGAGTTAATTACATAATCTCAAAGCTCAGAAATGTATTTGTTTAACTGCTCTTTATTGTGTTCATTTCAGAGTCTCATGAATTATTCAGTATGTTTTAGGATAATAGAGAGAAAGTATGTTCTTTTAAGAGGTTTATTTCTCAGACATTCTTTTGAGTGAGTCAGATGGCAGCAACTTTAAGAAATTAGATTTATAAATATGCAATGATTTTTAATATTAACCAACAGAGGAGTAAGCAGTGTTATAACAATCCTAAAAAGTTCATCAGAATCTCTTGCTCCAATCTCTCTTTTTTTTTTAAATGGGCTGTACAGAATTATTATTTTCATGTCTAAAACAAATTTCTATTGGGAGACGGAGGGAACTCTGCTGGGGAGTACGATACAACACTATTGCTGTACATTATCCCAGGCTAGCCACAGGCCCTTTTATTTTCCAAAGAAAAATCTATAGCAAGTAAGCAACCATTCTAAAAACTGCATTGAAAATCACCTTGGCATGCTGTGGATATTGTATCTCTTTTTGTCAGGTAAAAGAAGATGATATCTAAGAATCTTACAGTGTTGCCCAACAATAGTAGCAATCGTTTTCAATCAGTAGTTGAATGTATTGTACTAGGGAAAATCAAAAGATTTTGATGCACCTCATGCTCAATAATTTGCTCTTTTGCAACTCTCTCTTAAATCGGGGCTGTCTTTTTTACTTAAAAAAGCTTCATTTTATTGTACTTACAGAGACCTTTTATGGATGTCAAGTATCTTTATCCTTAAATGTTGGAGGCAGTAACTTCATCCAGATAAATTAGAAGTAATTACCTCTATAGATAAAAATGCACACTGATTTTCTGTTTAGGAGCTTCGTTCCTACAAGGGAATTTTGCTATTGACTTCAAAGGCAAAAGGATTCATCCATAGATGCTTGTCTAATGTCAACACCTTGGCTCTTCAAAATTGGCATAGAAATTTCATAAGAAAAGCCTCTCATGAGATTTCAGGAACTGCCGGCTTTAGTTCAGAAATGCTCCTATAGCATTCACTTTTAACATAAATTTATTCAAACCTCAGAAAGAATATGAGTTTGATTCAAGATTGGGTCAAAGAAGCTTGTTGGTTTTTCTATGAACACTGCTTGCATAACCTTACAGTAAACAGCCTGTTTCACTTAAACTGTGAAAAGTGTAGATCTTTATGGAAATGAGCACACATCGGTAGCTACCCAGATGATACTGTTATATCAAGATGATAAAGAAATAATTCTATTTATAAAAATGAACATAGAGACATTCCTACAGATGCCAGCAACGGAAGCTATGCTGAAATCAATATTGTTAACAGATTAGAGCAAGATGGATTTTTTTTCAACAACTAGATTATTTCATGAAAAATGCAATTTCAGTCAGCTCAAAACTATTCATGAATTTGCGTTGATTTCATGAATAGTTACAACCAAGCCAAAACACAGAAATGTTTTGGTAACGTTGAAACAAACTGGTTCATTCTGACATTACTGAAACATTTACATTTTTCAAACTACAGTCACAGAATAGCCATCATGAATGCCTATGAATTGCAATTGGGAACAACCAAAAACAGTCATTGGGTTAAGAAAAAGAAAAAAGAGTAAGAATGACTATAGCTTGATTGGTAGGGTACTCACCTTTCATATGGGAAACCCAAATCCCTGCTCTAGTGACAATTTCATTATTTCTACAAAGTGGAACAGTTCCAACAGGAGAGACTGAAGGAAACATCCCCTTCCCTCATCGGAATATTCAATAGCCAAGTAGGGAAGGTATTCTTCTGGGACGTGTCTACACTGGCCACTTATTCCGGAAAATCAGCCGCTTTTCAGGAATAACTTGCCAGCTGTCTACACTGGCCCCTTGAAATTTTGGAAAAGCACTGACGATCTACTGTAAAATCATCAGTGCTTTTCTGGAAAAACTATGCTGCTCCTGTTCGGGCAAAAGTCCTTTTCCGGAAAACTGTTCCGGAAAAGGGCCAGTGTAGACAGCACAGATTTCTTTTCCGCAAAAAAGCCCCGATCGCGAAAATGACGATCGGGGCTTTTTTGTGGAAAAGCATGTCTACATTGGCACGGACACTTTTCTGGAAAAAGTGCTTTTCCAGAAAAGCATCCTGCCAATGTAGACGTGCTTTTTCCGGAAATACTTATAATGGAAAACTGTTCCGTTTTAAGTATTTCCGGAAAATCATGCCAGTGTAGACTTAACCCTGAAGTGTGGGAATATACATTTAAATCTCTTCTTTAGAGTAGGTAAAAAGGGACATCCAGGCCAGCTTCTACCCTTAGTGCCCTCCCATGGCTACTGCGGGTGCTGGGCCGAGTCTGGCTCAGTTGAACTTGTCCTATCTATAAGCCTTTATTTCTGTGTCTGGCAATTTGCTGTTACGATTCTGAGTCAATAGTAGTCTAACCCTTTCTGGGGCTGTGAAGATAGTGGTAAACCAGAAGATCAAGGTCCCTAAGTGAATGGTTGTCATCTCCAACCTCCAGGGGGGTCCTTAGCCCTTCGCTCTCATTAATATTCCCTCTATTGGGGATGATAATGGAAATTACTGCTACTCTCTCCTCTGGGTCCCAGCCAAGAAACCACATATGAAGAAGCTGAAACTTTTTCCTCCTAACACCTTGCACTTTTCTACCTCATATTTTCTTTTGGCTACTGGCTATTTCCAGACTCATGCTCTGATTCTCCCACTATAGAAGTCATATCTCCTGGGTGACTTACCGCCATTGAGTTGCTAAAGGAGATTCCTCTTAGGAGTCTCTCTGGAAGCTCATCTGTCTTCTGCACTGCAAAGTTTTTTTATTCCTCCTGCTGTTACAAATCCAGAAACTAGCTGCAGCTGAGGAGACAGGTAGACTCCATAGTGACTAGCTGCTTAGTGACTGAAGCAACATAGGGTTTATACATCCCATGACCTAAGAACTAAACTCAGTTCTACCACATCCCAGAGTATGTATCCTAGCTACTGAAGAAAAGTTATGAGACCAAGACCATCACCACTATCTTTTCTTCTAGACTTGTAGTCAAAGAACACTCAGGGCATTGTGGGATATCATGGCATTAATTTGGACATGGTGTAGGTTTTAGCGGCTTTAAAGAACTCTCCCAAGTAAATCTGTGGCAAAGACTGAATAGAAGCTCAGGCTCCTGACTCTCAGGTATTCCACATAAAAAAATAGTGGTGAAAGTTAGTGGAAGCACATCTAGTTAGAGTACACGTGTGCGTGTTAAATAGGAAGTTCTTTACTATTCATAACTGAAGCAGGCAACAAGTCCTGTAAGAACATCTAATTCTTGGAATTTCTGTTACCTGGCTCAACTAGAATGAGAAATTCATTGAACAGAAATGTAGTTGTAAGATGCGAAACCTCAAAAAAGGGTTTAGGTCCTGTTCACATTTTGGTCAAATGTGCATTTGATTAATAAACTTTATATATGATTTAAAATATTTTATTACATCCCAAAATGCATTTTCTGCATATTTGAGTGTATGCATTAATGTGATCTGGATGCTACTACATGAGTAGCCAGAGAGGGGGTTAACGTTAGCAATACCCTTAAATGTACATTCAATAGTCATCTCTAACTTGAAACTATAAACATCTAACTTTTTATTACAGGTACACACAATATTCAAACAAATAATTTAACTGCATTGAAACTTGAGCATAAAACTCCCTTTTCTACTATACTTTTTTTAAAGCCAAGTACAGTAGGTTAGACCCTGTGGCAATCAGCTAAGATACTTGTCATTGTTAGAGTACATGAAGTCTTTGTATATAAAGGTCATAGTTCTTAAATAAGATTTGCAAGTTGCAAATAACTAGTTATGAATTCATGAGCTGGAAACATGCAGTCATTAAATGTACTTGTCCCATAGCTCAGCGTTTACAATCTGAATCTAAGATTTATGAAGTTGCATAGTTGTCACTAGCAGCTGATGTCAAATGCCAACTTCACGTTACATCTGATTTTTCTATTTTAAAGTCACAACTGTCTGTGTTTCATGAATTATGCCAGAAAGAGGTATACATTTTGGGGAGTAGGAAGGGATGGGAAGTACCAAATAGAAGTCCAGACACATCTTTTTATTATAGTGACAAAAATGTGGCCAACCACACAGAAGCAGAGTATTGTATAACTCTAATATCTACCATCTCCGTAAATATAAGCCAGATAACAGTTTTAGCCTTAATAACCTGTGAATCTAATGCATCACATGGGTGACTAGTAGATCCATAAACTCAGCTAAGTGCTAACATTGAGAGGAAATGATCCTTTCACCTTGATACTCCTTTGTCAGTGGCTCCATCAGGATTTATCACACCATATGTACTGATCATCAGAAGTGCTCTTTCAATTTTTCCTTCTTTTCTGTGTTATACAAATACTAAATCCCTTTTGTAAAAACACTGAAATGATCATTTTTAATACTCAGCTCCAGACAGAACATGAATGTGACTGTTCAAATCTCTGGAGACGTGTTTCCCAAATATGAGATTTCTTCAGACAGCAGAACTATAAAAATATGGCTTTTAAAAGACCAAAAGTACAGCATATGGCAACAAAACACTTATTTGCATTTTTATTTTGCTGTAGAGGAGTTGAATAGCGTGTTTCATGATTTGGGACCTCATTTTCAAACTGTGGCTTCCAATTTCCTGACTTTTTTCAGGAGAGTTTTGAGACACTTTTGATGCTAAACGCTCAATTGAAGCTGTTCAGAGGTCTACACTGTAAAATATTTTTGCTCACATATATATTTACAGTGATTTAGGGCAGTTCAAAACTGGAGGCCCATTTGAGATCTTTACAGAGGGAAACTTTCAAAACCTACCTGCCTCATTTTAACAAGAAATGTCATTTGAGAGATATTCATGAAAGCTTTATTTTGCCCACGAAAGCTTATGCTCCTACACGTCAGTTAGTCTATAAGGTGCCACAGGACTCCTCGTCGCTTTTGTATAAAGAAACACATTCTTCAGTAAAGGACCCTTAATGAAAATTATCCTGTCAAAGCCCTCTCCTGTGGGGAGAGGAAGAGAGGTGAGGGAGACAATATAGGGAAAAGTGTATAAGGGAGGAAAACTAGACTGAGTGCCTCCAACTACACTAGTTCAGCATGGGGCAGAGTGCCCTGTGTATAGTCCTCTGGATTGTCCTCGTTTAAAAGAGTTCATTCAAGACCACTCTAGAAGGCATGATACCAATGTACAGTAAGGGCACATCCATTTCTAATTAGCTAAGAAAATGGAGAATGTATCAGAAACACAGCTCCAACATTTTGGGGGATTCTCTTGTCATACATTCATTACAAGACAGTCTGTTTTAACTGCTGGAATTTAATTTCAATGTTCAATAACAATTTCTGGGTGTAAAAAACATTTGGGATTGGGGTGTCTGGGTACCCAGTATATTGACTTTCCCTCCAAATGTTCTAGAATTCTTACGGCTGAGTTTTCTAAATCATTCTTCAAATTTTGCCAGCAAAATGGGTGAGAATATATTTGGGCATGCAAACTCTGCATCGCCACACACAGATAAATATTTCAGATGCAGGTTTCATGAGCAGGGACAGGCAACAATGGAAAAGTTGTAAACCTTTGTCAAACTCTAAACAGAAATTTTAAATCGCCTCTAAAATTGAACATCTAACAATCTGTTACATTATAATTACCTGATTTGTTCATAGAAATAACAAATTATCCTTGCAAATGCAGATTGTGTGTATAAACAGATGCATTTGTACGCATAGATAAATATGCCATTTTTGCAAGTACAGTGTCATAAGGTATTTTCATACCATGTAGGTAATGTGAGCACACAGAAGATTTGAATTTATATTGAAATTTGGGAGTTATATATCTGAGTGCTAAATCTATCTATTTTGATAACTTTGATGATAGGGATATTTTACACACTACTGTATTACCTAGGGTGACCATATTTCTTATGGCAAACATGGGACACCTGGTAAAATATCCTGAATTCAAGTGACTTAAATGGCAACCAGTCAGAACTACACAGTAGCACCCCCACACCATGCTATAAAAACTCCAGGGCCCAGCAGAGGGAAGAAAGGCATTGGGGAGTCCAGGTTGGGTGGTCTTGGGTATAGGAGTAGGGTGACTTCTATTTTGGGGGGCAAGGGCCAGATCAGCAGGACTCAAGCCATCTCCATATGGCAAGCCCAAGGAGGGAGTCCTGAGTCACCTCAGCAGGCCACCCAGACTATCTTGGTTGTGGTGGGAGAGGAGGAAATCCAATCAACAATTATAACTCAGTTGTGAAGAGTTTGAAAACAGCTCAAGGTGCAGAGGGGGGTCACACAGAGTGTAGAAAAAGGGGTAGCTAGAGGCTGCGTGTAGGTAGGCAGGTATCTCAGGGTATGTCTACACTACTCTCCTAGTTCGAACTAAGAGGGTAATGTAGGCATACCACACTTGCAAATGAAGCCCGGGATGTGAATTTCCCGGGCTTCATTTGCATAAGCGGGGTGCCACCATTTTTAAAACCCCGCTGGTTCGAACCCCGTGCAGCGTGGCTACACGGGGCACGAACTAGGTAGTTCGAACTAGGCTTCATTCCACGAGGAGTAACGGTAGTTTGAACTAGGAAGCCTAGTTCGAACTACCTAGTTCGTGCTCTGTGTAGCCGCGCTGCACGGGGTTCGAACCAGTGGGGTTTTAAAAATGGCGGCTCCCCGCTTATGCAAATGAAGCCCGGGAAATTCAAATCCCGGGCTTCATTTGCAAGTGCGGTATGCCTACATTACCCCGCTAGTTCGAACTAGCGGGGTAGTGTAGACATACCCTCAGGGTGCAAGGAATAGTAATTAGCATCTGAGTATAGGATGAAGGTGGTTCAGAGTGGAAGCAGGGGGCAGCTAGAACTTGTTTGTGGCCAGAAGGTAGCTCAGAGGGCAGGGAGGGCTAGCTAGAGGCTTTGTGTGAGCAGGGCGGTAACTCAGGGTTCAGGGAGGGGGTGGTTATGGACAGTGTGCCATGAGGAGATAGCTCAGGGCCAAGAAGGGACTAGCTAGGGGCTGTGTGCAAGTCAGCTGGTAGGTTAAGGAGCAAGGAGAGGGTAGATAGTGAGGTGCTATGTGCAGGCAGGGGGTAGCTCAGGGTGCGGGGATGAAGTGGCTAGAGGCTGTAGCTAGAGGCTGTGTGCCAGGAGGGTCCTCCTACAGTCTGTTCCCTGTGCCTTGCAGATCTTACTGGCTGGGGAATAGCTTCAACCCCCTGTATCGGCAGCATCAGGAGAGGAGGAAACATGACAGCTGCCTGTGCTTTGCCACCAGTCAGAAGAGCAGCTGCCCCGCACTGCCCAGGTTCAGATTCTCACTTCCAAACTGGCCAGGAGGCAGGGAGAGAAGGAGGAACGAGGGCTGTGGAGCTGTCCCCTGGACTGCCTCACACTTGCTTTGCAGCTGGGGGGGGGGGGAGCAATCTCCACATGGAGAGCACTAGAAATCTAAGATTCAGCCATACTGCTCCTGGATTCAGTAGGGAGGGGTTACTGAGGATCAGAGTTTCCAGTCCCACTTGAGAGAGAGGTGGAAAGGAGAATGCTAGTGATTAGGGTTTAGCTAAGTGGTGTTAGGAGACTGACACTGGAGGTTGGAACTTCAGACATGCAGCTCCTGCCTTCAGCCTCATGGGTGTCTCCAGGGCAACCCCACAGCTCCAGGCTTCAGCTGTGGGGGAGGAGGAATGCCAGGGATTGCATCTTCAACCCAGTGTGGGAGCGCTGGGGATCGAGGCTGTATGGCTCCTGCTTCAGCCCCTCAGTGGGCACTGGGGTTCAGGTTATGGGTTTCAGCATCGGCATCCAATGGACCCCTGAAAGTGCTAGAGGACTTCCATTGAGAACCTGTGTTTTAGATTTGATACAGGGATGGATGATAGATACTCATCCCCCACCACAGGGCTGCCTCTCCTTCCTGACACTGCCTTTTCCTACCTCTCTCCCCAGCCTGAGGCGAATACCTGTTCCCACTGACTGACTACTGCCTACCCTCACTCACTTGCCAGATGCAAATAAGACAGGGCTGGGGCTGCACTGACTGCTGACTGACCAGCAGGAGAAAGGAAAATATGGGACATTTGTACATTTTTAAAATGGCAGGACACATGCCAGAAGGCTTAGATACAGGACTGTCCCATTAAAAATGGGATGGATGGTCACCCTAGTGTCACTTATTATCCTTTAACTTCTACTAGTGCACTTTGTTTACTTCAAATTCTCATCTCTTCTTTCAATGTATATATTGCTCCTGCTCAATCTTTCAAGCGTGCTTTGCAAGTTACAGTGCTGCCATCAGATTACTTCTCACTGCTGATGAGGGCACAATTTTCAAAAGGGCAGCTTCTCCTTTTGAAGGCATAAGGAATGTGAGCCACTTAGATGTTATGGAGATGGGAAACAGAGAAATACTCAAATATATAAATGGAAGCTTAGAAAATAAGTATTGTGGTGTGAACATTCTGCAAAGGATGAGTGCAGTTCATAGGAGGTAGATTTGGGACATGTTGTACAAAGCATTTTAGAATCATCAATTTAATTTTCACTATGTCATCATTCAAACCGATAGCTTATTAGCCATAGCTATTCTCTACATAAGTCATTCATTCTGGCTGTGTCTAGACTGGCAAGTTTTTTCCGCAAAATCATCTGCTTTTGTGGAAAAACTTGCCAGCTGTCTACACTGGCCGCTTGAATTTCCGGAAAAGCACTGACGATCTCCGGAAATACTATGCTGCACAGTACTGTTTTCTGCAAAAAAGCCCCGATCACGAAAATGGCGATCGGGGCTTTTTTGTGGAAAAGCGCATCTAGATTGGCCACAGACGCTTTTCCGCAAAAAGTGCTTTTGCAGAAAAGCATCCTGCCAATCTAGATGCGCTTTTCCGAAAATGCTTTTAACAGAAAACTTTTCTGTTAAAAGCATTTTCGGAAAATCATGCCAGTGTAGACGTAGCTTCTGTGTCTAGACTATAGGGTTGTTGTTTGTTTTGTTTTTTTAAGTGGCCTTTTTTCAAAAAAAACTTCCCCTACATCTAGACTGCTTCTGTGTTCTTTCGAAAGAATCAAAAGAACGTGGTGTTTTTTCGACTATGGAAAACCTTGTTTTACAAGGAAGAACACCTTTTTTTGACAGTGCTCTTTCAAAAAAAGGCACTATGTAATGCAAACTGTGCTTTTTCGAAAGAGCATCCAGACGGCCTGGGTGGTCTCTTTCGAAAAAGCGGCTTGCTTTTTCGAAAGTACTGGTTTTAGTCTAGACACTCTTTTTCAAAAGAGGCTTTTTTGAAAGTATCTTTTGAAAGACGATTTCAGTCTGGACGTAGCTTCTCTGTTCTTGTTAAAGATTAGAATTGCTAGTGATGGAACGCAGAAAAATAATTGTTCCCCTCACAGCTTCCATCTAAGACGGAAGTTTATATATAATCTAGCATGTGCATTCTTAACATGATGGCCTATTTTTAAACAAAATAAAAACTAATAATTGAAAATCTAATTTGTAATTATGGAAAAGAAGAGTAAACGTATTCGTAGCTATGTACATAAGAGTTCACCAGCCAAACAATGCCAGATATAGTCAAGTTATTGTGAGGAACAATTTCCCTTTAGAAACTGAAAGGAAT
This sequence comes from Pelodiscus sinensis, assembly GCF_052426305.1. Taxonomy (NCBI): domain Eukaryota; kingdom Metazoa; phylum Chordata; order Testudines; family Trionychidae; genus Pelodiscus; species Pelodiscus sinensis. The sequence continues at coordinate 96,438,507 of NC_143053.1, forward strand.
CTAGAAACCTCTATAATACAATATACAATGCTGACAGCCAAGATGATCCAGGAGATCTCAAGGTCATAACCAGGAAAGTCAGCACAGGAAAGGTCAAATTTTCCAGTGTTATCCATAAAATGACAATAGTTATTGTATTTATCCATAATAAAGCTTTTAATTTCTCGATATAGGCATAGCTTTTAAATAGTCCATGTGAATAGTCAAAATATTTTTTGCAAGCTACATTGGTATATTGCAGAAAGGAACCGATCTTTGTTCAAAAAATACTTAAATCAAAATAACAGTCTCCCTCAACTATATATCCTTAAGAGGCACTGTAAACCCAGTCTCCTTTATTTTCAAAGTGACCTCTCAAAAAAAAGATCAGAACATAAAACATGCTGTGAGAAATCATTTTTTGACTACAGGTTGCACCTCTATAAACTGGAATTCTCTGGTCCAGCAACATCCATGGTCTAGAAGGACCACAGATGTTCCAGGATCAGAGAGTCCCAGTGTGTTGCCAGGGGTGAGGGCACCTAGCAGTGTGCAGGAGAAAGGTGAGGAGAGAGTGTGACTGAGCTGGGCAGCAGGGTCTAGGAGCCAGCGTGCAGCTCAGCTGTGCTGTGGGGCTGGGAGCAGTGGCTCAGCTGGTCTGTGTGGGGAGCCAGGAAGCCTGGTGTACAGGACAGGGCTGGGGAGATCTCAATAGGGAACCAGAAATAACCTCTCTATTGCGTCTTATAGCTAACAGCCTTCCCCATGTGACTCACAAGGGGGCAGGCCGGACCTAGGTGAGGAGGCTTTAAAAGTCAGAGGCAGAGCACCCAGGGAAGTGAAGAGGTTAGGGGGCTGCAGACAGGGCAGTTTAGGAGGGAAAGCAAGAGATCCTGCCGCTGAACAGGCTACCAGATGAGAGTGAGAGTACTCGCTTTTGGTGTGAGAGAGTTTGCTCGACTGTTTGAATTTTGGTTCTGATTTCAAGTGACTTCAGTTTCAGTTTCAGCTGCTGTGGCAGTTGAAACTGAGTGCCTGACCTTTGTTCCCTTGATTGCCTCTGATCAGCTTTCCCCCGTGTGACTCAGGGGGCAGGCCTGACCTAGGCGAGCAGGCTTTAAAAGCTAAAGGCAGAGTGACCAGGGGAGCAAAGCAGACAGGGGGCTGCAGACAGGGGAGTTTAAGAGGGAGTTTTACAGAGGGAGGCCTACAATGGTCAGGAACACCTGCAACACCTGTGCCAGCACTGCGTCTGTCTCTTCCACCTGCACCTATACCCAGAGTGCCTGAGCATGGATGCCTCTACCCAGATCCTGGTGTGGTTTTGCAGGGACTGTGGCTTGCAATTCCCACTTACTGATATCCAGACTCGGGGGGGACCATCCAATGTGAAAGGTGCCTGCTGATGGAAACTCTCAAGCAGCAGGTGGGAGAGCTACAGGATGAGGTGGCTAGGTTGAGGAGCATCTGAATCCACAAGCAATTCCTGGACAGTGTTCATAGGGAGACAGCTGAGGTAGCTGTGTCCCAGTACACAGAACTGCTGACACACCACTGGTAAAGGAGGAGATGGCTCAGGGTGGACACTGGCAGCTGGTTACTTCTGGCAGCAGGCAGTGCTCCACCCCTGCTCCGAATCCTCCCACTGAAGTACTAGGAACCAGTTATGCTTTTGATACAGGAGATAAGGAATTACCCTCTATAACAGAGAAAGAAAAGCCTCATACCCCCAAGGCTGAGAGGTCTGCCACCACCACAGCGAATAGGGTAGTGGTGGTCAGAGACTCTCTTCTGAGGGGGACGGAGGCACCCATCCGTATCCAAGACATTAGGGAGGCATTGTTGAGGATTATCCAGCCTCTGATTACTACCCCATGCTACTCATCCATGTGGGTATTAATGATACTGTGAGGTGTGACACTGAGCAGATAAAGAGTGACTATACAGCTCCGGGAGTACAGCTGAAGGAGTTTGGAGCGCAGGTGGTATTGTCTTTGATCCTTCCTGTCAAAGGTAGGGACCCAGGCAGAGACAGGTGTATCCTGGCTGCGAAGATAGTGTCGCTAGGAGGGCTATGGCATCCTCGACCACAGGATGCTATTCCAGGAAGGAATGCTAAGCAGGGATGAGGTTCACCTTTCGAGGAAGGGGGAAGACCATATTTGGATACAGACTGGCTAACCTAGTGAAGAGTGCTTTAACCTAGTGAGGAGTGCTTTAAACTACGTTCGATAGGGACAGGTGAGCAAAGCCCAAAGGTAAGAGAAGAACATGGAGACTTGGGAGATGGGTCAGAAATGGGAGGGGTTTGAGCTATAATAGCAGGGAGAAAGGAGGGACAAGGCAGAACTGGGAGGCAAGATCAAATCAATATGCCTATATACAAATGCAAGAAGTATGAGTAATAAGGAGGAAGAACTGGAAGTGCTAATAAATAAATACAAATATGACATCGCTGGCATCACAGAGACTTGGTGGGATAATAAACAAGACTGGAATATTGGTATGGAAGGGCACAGCTTACTCAGGAAGGAGAGGCGGGGAAAAAAGGGAGGAGGTGTTGCCTTATATATTAAAAGTGTACACACTTGGACTGAGATGGATATGGACATAGGAGATGTGCATGTTGAGACTCTCTAGGTTAGGCTAAAAGGGGTAAAAAATAAGGGTGATGTCATGCTAGGGGTCTACTACAGGCCACCTACACAGGCGGAAGAGGCTTTTTTTAAAACTAACAAAATCATCCAAAGCACAGGATTTGGTGGTGATGGGGGACTTCAACTATCCAGATATATTTTGGGAAACTAACACAGCAAGGCACAGACTATCCAATAAGTTCTTGGACTACATTGAAGACAACTTTTTATTTCAGAAAGTTGAAAAAGCTACTGGGATGCGGGGGCGGAGGGGGGCAGCTGATCTAGGATTTATTTTAACAAATAGGGAGAAACTGGTTGAGAATTTGAAAGTGGAAGCCAGATTAGGTGAAAGTGATTATGAAATCATAGAGTTCATGATTCTAAAGTATGGTGGAAGGGAGAACGGCAAATTAGAGATAATGGATTTCAGGAAGAAAGATTTTGGTAAGCTCAGAGAGCTGGTAGGTAAGAGTCCATGGGAAGCAAGACTGAGGGGAAAAACAATTGAAGAGAGTTGGCAGTTTTTCAAAGGGACATTGTTAAGGACTCAAAAGCAAGCTATTACGTTGCATAGGAAAGATAGAAAAGACCGGAAATATGGCAAAAGACTGCCTTGGATTAACCAGGAGATCTTGCATGATCTAAAAATAAAAAAGGAGTCATATAAAAATGGAAACTAGGACAAATTACAAAGCACAAATATAGGCAAACCATACAGGAATGTAGGGACAAGATTAGGAAGGCAAAGGCACAAAACGAGCTCAAACTAGGTACGGGCATAAAGGGAAACAAGACGACATTCTATAAATATATTAGAAGCAAGAGGAAGACCAAGGACAGGATGGGCCCATTGCTCAGTGAGGAGGGGGAAACAGTAATAGGAAACTTGGAAAAGGCAGAGATGCATAATTACTTCTTTGTTTCGGTCTTCACTGAGAAGTCTGATGAAGGAATGCCTGACATAGTGAGTGATAGTGGGAAAGGGGTAGGTTTAGAAGATAGAATAAAAAAAGAACAAGTTAAAAATCACTTAGAAAAGTTAGATGTCTGCAAGTCACAAGGGCCTGATGAAATGCATCCTAGAATAGGGCTGATAGAGGAGGTATCTGAGCCTTTAGCTATCATCTTTGAAAAATCATGGAAGACAGGAGAGATTCCAGAAGATTGGAAAAGGGGAAATATAGTGCCCATCTATAAAAAGGGAAATAAAAACAACCCAGGAAACTACAGTCAGTTTAACCTCTGTGCCAGGAAAGAGAATGGAGCAAGTACTTAAGAAATCATCTGCAAACACTTGGAAGATAAGGTGATAGGGAACAGCCAGCATAGATTTGTAAAGAACAAATCATGTCAGACCAATCTGATAGCTTTCTTTGATAGGATGACGAGTCTTGTGCATAAGGGAGAAGTGGTGAACGTGCTATACATAGACTTTAGTAAGGCATTTGATACAGTCTCACGTAATATTCTTATTATTTAGGCAAATACAACTTAGATGGGGCTACCATAAGGCGGGTGCATAACTGGCTGGATAACCGTTCCCAGAGAGTAGTTATCTTCATAAATGATTTAAATATCGGCATAGAGAGTACGCCTATTAAGTTTGCAGATACCACCAAGCTGGGAGGGGTTGCAACTACTTTGGAGGATAGGGTTATATTTCAAAATGATCTGGACAAATTGGAGAAATGCTTTGATGTAAAAGATTGAGGGGGGACAGGATAGTGGTTTTCAGGTATCTAAAAGTGTGTCACAAGGAGGAGGGAGAAAACTTGTTCTTCCTGGCCTTTGAGGATAGAACAAGAAGCAATGGGCTTAAACTGCAGCAAGGGAGGTTGTAGCCAGACAGCCCCCCCATCTCAACCAATCTTGCTTGCCCTCTGAGATGTCTGTATACAGGGCAGAGAAGGAACAATAAGAAAATCAGCATAGCCATTAAGCTTTGATCTGCTTTGATGCGAGATTAGGATATGCGAGTGTTCTCTGACTCTGAGTAACGATTAAGGCAATAAACTGAGCTCGAGGCTGCAAGAAGTGCCCGGCTGGCACCCATGTTGATTCGAACACACACAGTCCCTGGGAGAGGAATTTCCCACTGAGAAAAAGAATGCCCAATACTTCCAATTTAATCCTCTCAACTCTCTCTTAGAAGTGTAAATTAAGTTCACAACTCCCTTGTAAGAACTGGTCTCACAAAAGACAGACCAGCACCTTTGGCATCACAGATAAGAAAGAGAAATACGTGACTCAATGGGTATAAAGGTGGGTACAGCAGCGCACTAACTTTTGAGTGTCAAACTACCCTCTACCTGCTGGTCGGGTTAGGTGTTTTGACCTCCCGAGGTTCCACGGGGACGACCACCTCATATTTTCGTCTTTCTGAGGAATTGAGGGACTGATCCTGGCCTGACACGCTGGGACCGAGTGACGCAGAAGGGGGTAAAAATTGTACCCGTATGTGTCCTTTTGTTTTAGTGCATGCATAGACTAGAGCTCTTTAAAGATTAAGCTGTCATTTGGTACCATTATTTTCTATTTCCTATCTTTATTTTTCTTTGTAACCATTTTTTTTTAAGATCTATATATATCTATATATACATATATACTTGCCAGCGGTTAAGAAATAGAACAATAGCCATTGCAACCATATGATTTATAAGCTTCCTCAATAAACCTGTAAGGCTACGTCTACACTGGTCCCTTTTCCGGAAGGGGCATGCTAATTTTTCAGATCGTAATAGGGAAATCCGCGGGGGATTTAAATATCCCCTGCGGCATTTAAATAAAAATGTCCGCTGCTTTTTTCCGGCTTTTAGAAAAGACGGAAAAGAGCGTCTACACTGGCCCCGATCCGGCCCGATCCTCCGGAAAAAAGCCCTTTTCCGGAGGATCTCTTATTCCTACTTTGAAGTAAGAGATCCTCTGGAAAAGGGCTTTTTTCCGGAGGATCAGGCCGGATCGGGGCCAGTGTAGACACTCTTTTCTGGCTTTTCTAAAAGCCGGAAAAAAGCGGTGGACATTTTTATTTAAATGCCACGGGGGATATTTAAATCCATCAGCCTCCTCCATCATCCACCCATCAGCCTCCTCCAGGTTGCCTGCTGCAAGGGACCCCGGTCTCAGCAGTTAAAGTCTCGGGTGTATAGCACATACACACTGCCATGACCGTTGGCTGACAGAGGTTTAGATTGGATATTAGGGAAAAGTTCCTAACTATCAGGTTGGTTAAACATGGGAATAAATTGCCTAGGGTGGTTGTAGAATCTCCGCCTCTGTAGATATTTAAGAGTAGGCTAGATAAATGTCTATCAGGGATTGCCTAGACAATGCTGGGTCATGCCATGAGGGCAAGGGACTGGACTCAATGACCTCTTGAGGTCCCTTCCAGTCCTAGTATTCTATGATTCTAGGATACCCAATAATGATTTACAAAAGCATACATCATTTATGATAGAAATGTAGCTGTGTTAGTCTGGTGTACCTGAAACAAAATACAGGACTATGTAGCACTTTAAAGACTAACAAGATGGCTTATTAGGTGATGAGCTTTCATGGGCCAGACCCACTTCCTCAGATCAAATAGTGGAAGAAAATTGTCACAACCATATATAGCAAAGGATACAATTTAAAAGAATGAACACATATAAAAAGGACAAATCAAATTTCAGAACAGAAGGGGGTTGGGTGGGGAGGTAAAAGTCTGTGAGCTAATGATATTAGAGGTGATAATTGGGGAAGCTATCTTTGCAATGGGTAAGATAATTAATGTCTTTGTTTAAACTTAGGCGTAAAGTGTCGAATTTAAGCATGAATGATAGTTCAGAGGATTCTCTTTCAAGTGTGGCCTGAAAAGATCTTTGAAGCAGGATGCAGGTAATCAAGTCGTTGAGACAATATTATTTCTGGTTGAAATGGCAAGAAACTGTTTTTTCTTTGTGATCCTGTCTAATATCTGTTTTGTGGCCATTGATTCTTTGGCGAAGTGTCTTAGACGTTTGTCCAATGTACATAGCAGACGGACACTTTCTGCACATGATAGCATAAATTATATTTCTGGATGAGCAGGAATGTGTGTTCTTGATAGAATCTTAGATCTATCTGCTACAGTATATGAAGTTTAAAGATACCGGACTTTTGTACGGCTTTGCACATTTTAAGCTAATTAGTTCATTACTTATGCTACAGTGTTGAGTAAAGGAATGCATAATGTGGAAAAACAATGAGGAAAAATGTGCAGTAGACACCAGCCAAACTGAAAAATTGTGCGATTTTTATTTTTGTGAAATATTGTTTTGTTTTATAGAGTGATTGCCATTCCCAAGATATCTGAAAGACTAGCCAATCATTTACGAATGTAGGAGAATTGCATAGAACAAAAACTACAGCTATATAACTACCAGTCTTTATGAAGGAAGATTCTTGCATAAAACTGTACTTGCAGTTCTGAAATATTAGGAAAAGAGAGAGAGAATCTCAGAATCCACATATGTTTTAGTGTCTCCCATTCTTACCACACTTGACTCATTTTCCATTGGAACTATTTTGATAGAAAATTGGATATGATGATTTTTTTTTCAAAATTTCAGTTTGACAAAAATGAAGGCCTAAAATTTGAAATAATTTTGTTTGGCTGTTGCAATGCCTCCTGGTATTGAAGTTTTGGCACCTCACATCCCCATGCTTCTCTGGGAATCATGGTTGGACTACATCTTCCATGATGACACACAAACAAGGACATTCTGTGATGTGCTCCAGGAGCAGGGACAGATTGTGCCTCAGTGATACATTCCTGAAGATAATCCTTCTGCATTCAGCTCTCACTTTCTCTTAATAGTTGGAGTTGGAAACTAGCTGCCAACACAGCACTGCCCTACACATCTTCTTGGAGGGTTGTCTGAAGGGTTGTGATTGATATTCCACAATAACTCTGACATTGAGCCACTTTACAGAGGAGAACCTTATGCCAGGGAAATTCTGTATCTAGAGGCTGCAACATCCAGGAGTCTCCCTGATAGAGCAGCTTCAGGGAAATTATGTTGCCATGGAGTACAGCCAGTACTTAGTAGGACACACAACATCTCTACTTGGACATAGTCAGCCTCCCACTATTGTGCCCACAATCTGCAAGGTTTGGGGAATATTTACAACTTGAAATGATAAACAAGCCAACACACTCTCACTGTACATTGAATTGTATGGGGGAAAACAACAGCTATAGCTGACCCTCACTGACCCTCAATGATTCTGAGGGCCATAAAAGTAGATGGATAGATACAAAGGATTACATTTTCAGAAGTTCCTAAATTACTTAATATTCTAAGTTCCATTGACTTTTAATGATACTATTTATCCTGCATAGAGTTCATTATTTTTTTCAGTTTGTTGGCAAATTTTGAAAAGTTCAAGAATTTTTTTCAGCTAATTAAAAACTTGGGATGGTTGGGACAAATGAAACATTTTTCATCTTAACATGTTTATTTTAATTTCAAGCATTTAAAGTGTTTTGACTTTAATAGAATTAAACAAAAAATTGAAACAATTTTGTAAATGTCAATTCTTTTCAGAATTTGTAAAACCACTTCAGCAAAATCAACAAACATTTGCAAAACATTTTGGTTCCTCTGAATTGGGGAGGGAAAAAGCAGCAGAGAAAAGTTCCCCCAGCTCTACACCGAAAAAAGTCATTTCAATCTAGCAGTCCAAACTGGTATGTCTTCTCAAATTTTTGATAAATTTGTGCTGAAATCTGACCTTTTTAAAATGGCATTTGAAACCAAGTAACATTTACATTTTTTTGTGTGTTTGGCTCCTTCCCCCAAATCCTACATGCACCCATAAACATTGGCAGCATTTGGAGTTGTGTGCAGTTCATCATTGCAAAGTGCCCTCCTTCATCTTTATTGCTATCTCCCCACTCTACAGAACTACCATGCAGATAGGAGGTTCAGGAACTAGTTCATAAAAATCTGTGATTGAAAGCCACCAGAGGTCTTAGCCTCTAGTGCAGCCTCTAGCATTTTTTATTAATTTAAAAGAGAACATAATAGAAAAATTCATGGGGGAACACAGTTTAATTCTGCTTTGCTTTCCATTCTCACTTCCTTTCCTGAATATGTTTCCACAGTCATTTGTATGTGGGAGCAGGCAACATGTCTACATAGACTTGATCCATGAGCCTACAAAAGTTTATATCCAGTTTGGCAGGGCCATTTCCTAATCAAAGTGTTCCCTTTAATTTGCCAAAGATTTACTGACTCATTAGAGGTGCCTATATTTCCTGTGTCCGGGTGTAAAGGAAAAAGGTCTGTAGTTTAATTAATTAACAGTTAAATAACCTTGAGATTTTCACAGGCTGATTGCAATGCCGAATGGCAATGTAATTAAAATGATATGATGTGTGATTTGTATAGACTGCACAGAGAGCCGTAACCAGATTAACTGCATGATTTATACACACTGCCCACAATGAGTTACACTGCTCGAAATAATTACAAGAATTTAGGTCTAACACAGACCATCTACCGAATATATTGGCTTTGACCAGATTAAGTACCTGAATTAACAGATTTACACTGACTATGCCCACAAATAGAAAGCTCTTTAGATATAAAAGGTAAGAAATATGAGTTTACCACACACAACAGAGGCACAACTTCTTTGTTCTCAATTAGCTGAATTTGACACTCTGAACCATATTCTCAGCTTCACTGAATTGATTTATACTGTCTGAAGATTTAACCCACTATTTGTAGAACAGTTTAACAAAGGCCAGCTGATAAAATAGACCAGACATACAGGCTATCCATGGAACAGACTGTACCTAACTTGCTGCTCAGTTAACAGCATTTACTGCTTTTTTGCTGAGACACTCAAGCACTCCCCCAAACCTCCCTCAATTAAAAAGAATCACTCTATTCTATAACCTCTTCTATATGGCCATCACTGAAGCTGTCTCAGGGTGTGCATACACTAAAATCAGGAGTCTGAAGTTACAGTAGCATGAGCAGCAGCCATTTAAGTATGTACTCAGGACCATGGAGTAAAGCCCTCACAGCCACCTATCCTTCCACTGATTTCTTGTTATTATTACCTGAACCAGTTTTGATCTAGTGAGACCACACTTCCCAACTGCAGCACAGATGTACCCTTAGACTTAGACTAAGGTAGAGAAGTGGGGAAAAACATCAGTAGCAGAGCAATAGCAGAAGTCCTATCACTTGGTATGCTCATTCCTTCAGCCCACAATGCACCATGAGCAGACGTGGAAAGATTACATTTTTACTAAGGGTGGTTAAATGTCAATTTGACCATACACAAACAAAATGAAAACATATTTCCATTAGTGATAATCAAAATGTACGGCTAAGCAAAGCAAGCAAAAGGTTTGTGGAGAAATTTGCATTTGTCCTTATTGAATTTCATCCCAGTTACCTCAGAGCATTTCTCCAATTTTACAGATCATGTTGAATTTTAATCCTATTACCCAAAGTTGTTGCAACCGCTCTCAGATTGATATTGTCCACAAACTTTATGTGTACTTTCTATGTCATTATCTAAACCATTGACAAAGATATTGAGTAGCATAGGACCCAGAACTGATCCCTGTGGTATCCCACTTGATATGCCTTTCCAGTTTGACTGTGAACCACTGATGATCACTCCCTGGGAATAGTTATCCAACCACTTATGTACGTACCTTATAGTAGCTTAAGCTATTTCCTTGTTTTTTTTTGAGAAGGTCATGTGAGACAGTAGTAAAAGCCTTATTAAAGTATAGGTTTACTACATCTACCACTTTCTCCCAATTAAAAAGGAGAAATTCCTCCAGTTCTACCATGTCAAAGAAAACGATTAGGCTAGTCTGAAGCAATTTATTCTTCACAAATCCATGCTAAGTGTTACTTATCACTTTATTATCTTCTAAGTGTTTGCGAATTGATGGCTTAATTATTTGCTCCATTATCTTTCCAAGTACTGAAGCTAAACGGATTGGTCTATAATTCCTTAGGTTGGTTGTCCTTTTTTTCCATTTTCATAGATTTGCACTATTTTTGCCCTTTTCCTGTCAACTGGAATCTCTCCCTTCTTCCATGACTTAGAGGCACTTCTTCAAGTCTCCAGGACCTGAAGACGTATAACTTACCTAAGTAATTTTTAATGTTTTCTTTCTCTATTTAACATATGTCTAATTGGTACTAACCTTTTTAGTGAAACCAATAATATGGCATTTTTTCCTCTCCTCATTGAGTAACTGGCCTACCCTGTTCTTGGTCTTCCTCTTGCTTCTAATGTATTAGTAGATTTTTTTTTGTGTCCATTATGTCTCTAGCTAGTTTAATCTCATTTTGTGCCTTGGCCTTTCAAATTCAGGAAAAGTTTATTTATTTATTTTATTCATTAAAAATATTTTTACCCTGCCTTTCTATTTAAAATATTTGAAGTGGCTTACAATTAAAAAAAAACCACGATAAATGAATTTATATAAAGTAAAATACAATATCCCAAAGTGGGAGGTACATAAAACTTGCTAAAACATCTCAAAAGGAGGGACACACACCTTCCCACCCCCCAAACATCAATAAAAGTACAGGTAAAAAGGTGGCCTTGGCCTGGTGCTAAAACAATGCCAATGTTAGTGCTAGGCAAATGCTCCAAGGGAAAGATATTTATTTATTTAAAATAAATATCTAAGTGGAATAAAAACAAATCCAATGAACAAAGTACTTACATTTGCAAGTTTAACATCCTAAGTACTCTATAGATGGATAGGCTGCATACATCATATATATAGACATGCCATCTTGTACACAGAAGCTGCAGAGAGATTTGGGGTTTGCCTCCTATTTTTATCCCTTCTTATTCTTTTTATGTCTTGCTTTGCCTTCATCCATAGTTTTTAATCCTGATCCTCCAATCTGATTATTTTCCTCCTTCGTGTCAATCTTGGTGATATAGAAGAGATCACCTCAGGTATGTTCTTCTCTCTGAGTCACTAGTCAGCATCTGTTGTAATGCTGACAAACACAGAATGGATAAAAACAGCTGTGATAGCACATATTAACGGAAGTGAGGCAGTCTTCCCTGATCACAGCTCTTTGATCCAGGCAAAAGTAATGACTGGAGAAAGCGACTGAGACTGTGCATGGTATCATTGATGTTAGGATCAGAGGAGGCTGCAATACTTGGATTACTAAATGGAAGATGATAATCATAATATTCTAAGCAGAAAATAACTTTCTATGAGGGAGCAGAACTATATCATGTGACTTTTGTCTAATCAAAGCTTGAATTTTAAGAAACTGAACACTTGCAATGGTCTGATCACAGGCAAGAGAAAATATATGGAGAAATAATCAGACAAAAATGGGCAGATTTTCAAACAAAAATTCTAATGCAAGATGTTCAGGGACAATTTGTGAATATAAAAAGATGAAAAATGTGTTTTTCACTATGAATTATTTGTTGTGAATTATTAATATTTATGGACTCTGCAGTTATGTAACCAGATTTTAAAATACCCTGCTACTGACCAAGGGGCTGCTCTAAAATTGTTTTTTCTTGTGGGTCTTTCATTTTAAATTGGGGGGGGGGGGGCGAGATTTCTATACTAGAAGGATTGCAAGAATTAAATGAAGGGTATTATCACATTCTCCATAGGGGCAGACTAACCTCAATGGAAGGGAGAATTGAGCATTAAAGGGAGATTGTAGGTATAGACTTCATGTTTGCAAATGAATGCATAGGCAAAAAGTTGATCAAAAGTGCTCAAGATGCTTGTACTATAATAACTGTTGTGAAGTTCCTTCCATAGTTGCTGTTGAATATCCATAAGTATAATGTCAGTAGGAGGAGTGATCAGAAAAACTGTATAAGGTAAACATCCATATGAGATGAATCCAGCTTCCATGATCGGTCCTCATTAGAGCTAGTGAATTTGGATACTTTGCTCACTCCATAGTCCATTAATCTCTTCACTTCAGGCAGGGCTGTATTAATTCTTCTGTGGGCTCAGGACTATTAGATTTTTAGGGGTAAGGGGCTGTATACAAATCTTTTTTCTAATTTAAAATAAAATTATAACATGCAGGGGGAGGGTTGCGGAGGTTGAGGGGTTCAGAGTGTGGGAGAGGGTTGGAGTGTTGGATGGGGTGAGGGCTCTGACTAGGGGTACATCTAGACTACAGGGTTTTGTTGACAGAGGCTTTGTTGACAGATAGGGTACGTCTAGACTACATGCCTCTGTCGCCAGAGGCATGTAGATTAGGCTACCAGGCATAGTAAAATGAAGTGGTGATTTAAATAATCGCCGCTTCATTTAAATTTACATGGCTGCAGTGCTGAGCCGACAAACAGCTGATCAGCTGTTTGTCGGCTCAGAGCGATAGTCTGGACACGCGGGTGTCAACATCAAAGGTATTTGTCGACCACCCAGGTATGCCTCCTGGGATGAGGTTTACCTGGGTGGTCGACAAATACCTTTGATGTCGACACCCGCGCGTCCAGACTATTGTGCTGAGCCGACAAACAGCTGATCAGCATGTTTGACAGAGACATGTAGTCTGGACGTACCCATACTCTCAACAAAGCCTCTGTTGACAAAGAGCATCTAGACTACAGCCAGTTCTGTAGACAAAGCAAGCCGCTTTTTCGACAGAGTCTAGATGCTCTCTTTTGAAAAAGCACAGTGTGTATGCAATAGCACCTTTTTTCGACAGAACTCTGTCGACAAAAGGCGTTATTCCTCGTAGAATGAGGTTTACCACCATCGACAAAACTGTCACGTTCTGTCGACTTACTGTCAACAGAACTCAGCGGTAGTGTAAATGCATGTATAGTTTTGTCGACAAAAGTTCACTTTTGTCAACAAAACCCTGTAGTCTAGAAACACCCTAGGAGTGTGGGCTCTGGTGTGAGGATGCTCTGGTGTGGGCTCTGGTGCTGGGGATGAAGCACTTGTGGTGCAGGAGAGAGGTCCAGTCTGGGGCCAGAGGGTTTGGAGTGAAGGAGCAAGCTCAGGGCAGGAAGTTAGGGAGCTGCAGGATCTGTGTGGAGTTAGGGTGTGGGAGGAGGTTCATGGCAGGAGGTTGGGGTCAAGGAGGGAGTTAAATTATAGGAGGGGACTCAGGTAATCTAAAATTCAAATTCATTCTAAGGTATTCAAAATCAGATGTAACTGGCCAGGGACCATGAAAGCTTCTCCAAGCGATCCTCTTGAAAATCTTTTCACTCAGCTCCCTACCAGACCAATAAAAAAGTCCAAACTCACTACAGAACTCAATGAAATCACATTCTCCTCTCCAGAGTACTAGATCTCAGGACTTCACCCAGAGGCCCCTTAGTAGAACAGTGCTCAGAGCTACAAACAGGACACTACTGAAGGATCTATTACCCCCACCTCCTAGGTTCCTCTTCAGCTCCCTGTTCTTTGTGGAACAATGGCCTAGAATTGCCTTCCTAGTGCCTGGCCCCTTTCTTTGCCCCTCTCTCCCAGTATTTAGCTCCATTCCTATGGTCCAGGTCCCTAGACACACCCCAGCCCAACTGCTATCTTCCACAGTTGGCACTAAACTGCTGGGCTTCATCTTAAAAAAATGGTATGGTGGGAGGAATGGAGGGGGCTAATTAAACAGGGCTGGTCAGTTATGTGTGTCCTGGCATTAAAGAGACAGGTGATTTTGTTATACACACACATTTTGGAACAAATTCAGTCCTCAGTTACACTTATCCACTCATTCTTCCTTCCTCAGCCCCAAGAGAACATTGACCAAAATTTACAAGATGGGATGAGAGTAAGGGGATGGACCTCCTGGAAAAACTAGGCAATACAAATTCCAGGACCACCCAGCCATTTTTCCCGTGATTTTTTCTCTCTTCCCCTCCCTCATCCAACTCCCTCTTCTTTCAAAAGGAAAAGAAGTTTATCAAATTTCCTAATACTGATCACTGAAAACTTCCCTCGAATAACGACACTGAAGAACCATGAAGCAGAATTTTTAAAATGAAAACCTATCACAAGAAGATTTAGAGAGCCCAAGGAAGGTATTGCATGGATATTTGTTGCAATACCTATCAAATTCTCTTAAACTCTTGATTCAAAGTGAGAAAAACCCCAAATATGTGAAATTCTTAGAAAGGCATGTTGGACAGTTCTTCAAAAATATACATAGGTTAGGTGTAGCACCCATTTCAAATTCAACAAAGAAAAGTTCTACCACTTACAAATGGAAAAGTTCTCTGCTTTTCTACAGAACAGAGGAAGGACAGAGGACTCTCATATATCTGCCTGAAGATTGCTTTTGTTAAGGAGAAGAGAGGGTTAACAGAGGTCCATATTCTATTAACCAAGATTTGGGTTAGAGTGGAGTCTTCTGGATGTGAAAACAAAAGATGGAATTGCTGATACAGTTTTAACTTTAATAGTTCCAACAACAACTCTAATTAGTATTTATTATGTAAATCTCAGGTGCCTTAATCTATACTGGGGCCTTGTTGTGCTTCTCAAATTTCACTGCATCCTGTCCCTGAGACAACTAAAATTACTACATGACCCCTGGGAAATCAAAGCCTGAGCCCTCCCTCCCCAAGTCTTACCAACCAAGGCAGGGAGGTGAAAGTCAAAGCTTGTGCCTCACTGCCCTGGGTGGTTCAGGGCAAAGTCGAAGCCCAAGGTCTTTGCCCTGGCAGGGAGCCTGTAACCCAAGCCTGGAGATCCCGCTAAACAGGGGTAAAGGGGTTTTGATCCACTTTGGTGTCCTGAACCACAGTTTAAAGACCCCTGTTCTAACCTAGCATACTACATGAAAGATGTATAATGTTACCTGAAATTACCTATAATGTGTTCTCATCTAATACAGCGTTCATATTTAACTAATAACTTGTCGCATTATAAATTACCACACAAAGCAATTTAAACACAATACAAAAGCCGGATCAGATATAGGTCCCACTCCTCTCCATAGCCCACACTCCCTCCAAGATAGAGACATTTTCATAAATGGGAACATGTAGCTGAAAAGGAAGGAATAATCACCCTTCCCCCCCAACCCATTATTTTATTCTACCTAATATCTTACAATCTCAGATCTCTCAGTTCAAAACCAGAAAGATTCACTGGCCCTTATTTATTTTTGGCTGTGGATACAATGAAGTTGTGTCTCAATGGGTCTACTTATGGAAAGGAAAGTAGGACAGCAAAAGTAAGCTGCCAGGAACCCGGCCCTGCAACCAGAAAAGATGCCAACTCTGCCCACATATCTACACTGACGAATTTATCACTGGAGCAAACAACACTAGCCACAAAATCAAAGGGTCATTTGAATGCTCATCTAGTAATTTGATCTACATCATCAAATGTAAAGAGTGCCCTTCTACTATATATATTGGTCAAACTGGACGTTCTCTAAATGAAAGAATCCATGGACACAAATTGGATATACGTAAAGAAAATACTCAGAAGCCAGGAAGAATATTTCTGTTTACCTAAACATAATCTCATAGATCTGAGGGTGGCGGTCTTGTCACAGGCCAGTTTCTCAAGCCATATCCACAGGAAAATCTTGGAATTACAATACATATACAAATTCAATTCAATTAATTATGGACTTAATCAAGATATGGGGTGGTAGAACCTTTATCAATGAAGGTGCTAACTACTTTCTGAATGGTATCCTTCCTGCTTTATCCATCCACTGACTTTGATCTTTATCTACTCAAATTTAGCACCCTTTCTCCTGATACTTTATGAATAGAAGTAGGGGGGTGGGTGACAGAACATCTCTCCCCACCCCCATTTATTTCAAGTTTCCTTATCCTCTAATCATAACTCCGGTCATCTGAAGAAGTGGGCTGTGCCCACGAAAGCTCACGATACCATCTACATGTTTTGTTAGTCTATAAAGTGCTACCAGACCATTTGCTTGCTGTTTTCTTCTGCTGGGGATTCCTTAGAACTTTTTAGTCTGCAGCTGCAAGGGTTTTGCTTTGGATTTCTGCCAAAAATTAAACACACACAATTTAGTCTAACGGCAACAGTTTGAAGGACAGATTCTCCAACCAGTAGATCTACTGATTTTATGTCACACAATGGAGTCATTCAGTGTTAAACCTGGTACAGGCCTGCCAACAAAGGGGGCAAAGGGGACAATTGCTCCAGGGCTCAGTGATTCAAAGGTGCCCCTAGCAGCGGCCAGGAGCTCCAGCCCCCTTTGAAGTCCCTCCAGAGTGCTGTCCAGGCAGTCTGTGTGAACCTGAAGGTTGGGAGAGGGGCACACCATGGTCTGGGTGACACTAATGGTCGACTTGCCATGTCCCTGCTCCTTCCGGGGGTGCAGACACAGTCTCCACCCAAATCTTGCCTCAGGGCTTACAGTGGCTATCAGTTCCACTGAACTGGTATAAAATATTCACGGCCTTTGCATTTTAAACCATGCAAAATTTAGTAGATTTCATATAGTTTTCAATCAGGTCAGGTTTCCTAAAAGTATTGTGAACTTTGGCCAAGTTTCAAGTATATAATGAAAATTCAAACTCAACAAGTTACTCATATTCGGTTTGTTTGTTTTATTTGGGGGAGGTTTGGTTCAAGGCACAACTATTTTATACAGGTATGGTGCTTCAACAAACATTGAAAATATATGATTGTGTCTCTGGCTATAACTTACATGAAATATAATTGTTTTTCTTCTGTGTGATATAATTTTACTCAGCCATCTGTGTGGGCTGTGAGTTTGCTATCCCCAAGTGTTGTGCTTCTCACTCTTCTACTAAAGAAATCATTTTAGTCTCAAAACTAATGAGATAGTAATACCGGGACAAACTGTACAACCAGTTACATCCATGCTATCCCCTCAGAGGGTATTTTGATAGCACTTTTTTTTTTCTCAGCAGATGGCAAGTCATTTTAATTATCAGTTTACACTGTGAAACCACTTTAGCCTCATCCAGTTGCCCTTTCATAGGCTACCAAACAACAAAAACATTCATCTGGCTAGGCCTGAGAACAAACAGACTTTTTTAAACCATAAAAACAACTTACCTACTTGTGATTTACCCTCTGATTTCACCAGAGACAGTCAATCATGTACAAATCAGGGTCTACTACTAATCGTACTAACTGTACCACAATCACCTTATAGAATCATAGTACACTAGAACTGGAAGGGACCTTGAAAGGTTGTCAAGTCCAATCCCCTGCCCTCATGGCAGGACCAAGTGCCATCTAGATCATCCCTGTTAGATGTTTATCTAACCAGATCTTAAAAATCTCCAGTGATGGAGATTCCACAACCTCCCTAACCAATTTATTCCACTGTGTAACCAACCTGACTGTTAGGAAAGTTTTCTTAATATCCAAACTAAACATCCCTTGCTGCAATTTAAGCCTATTGCTTCTTGTCTTATCAGAGATCAAGAAAAACAATTTTTCTCCCTCCTTCATTTATGGAGGTACTCAAACTACC
The DNA here is from genome assembly GCF_052426305.1 of Pelodiscus sinensis. Lineage (NCBI taxonomy): Eukaryota > Metazoa > Chordata > Testudines > Trionychidae > Pelodiscus > Pelodiscus sinensis. Next base: position 96,456,583 of record NC_143053.1, read on the forward strand.
ATCATGTCCACTCTCAGTCTTCTCTTTTCAAAACTAAACATAGGAACATAAGAACGGCCGTACTGGGTCAGACCAAAGGTCCATCTAGCCCAGTATCCTGTCTACCGACAGTGGCCAGCACCAGGTGCCCCAGAGAGGGTGGACCGAAGACAATGATCAAGCGATTTGTCTCCTGCCATCCCTCTCCAGCCTCTGACAAACAGAGGCCAAGGACACCATTTTATCCCCTGGCTTTTATGGACCTAACCTCCATGAAATTATCTAGCTTCTCTTTAAACTCTATTATAGTCCTAGCCTTCACAGCCTCCTCTGGCAAGGAGTTCCACAGGTTGACAACACGCTGTGTGAAGAAGAACTTCCTTTTATTAGTTTTAAACCTGCTACCCATTAACTTCATTTGCTGTCCTCTAGTTCTTCTATTTAAGGAACTAATAAATAACTTTTCTTTATCAGCCCTCTCCACACCACTCATGATTTTATATACCTCTATCATATCCCGCCTCAGTCTCCTCTTTTCCAAACTGAAAAGTCCCAGTCACTTTAACCTCTCCTCATATGGGACCCATTCCAAACCCTTAATCATTTTAGTTGCCCTTTTCGGAACCCTTTCCAAGGACAAAATATCTTTTTTGAGGTGAGGAGACCACATCTGTACACAGTATTCAAGATGTGGGCGTACCATAGTTTTATACAGGGGCAGTAAGATATTCTGGGTCTTATTTTCTATCCCTTTCTTAATAATTCCTAGCATCCTATTTGACTTTTTGACCGCCGCTGCACACTGTGTGGAAGTTCTCAGAGAACTGTCCACGATAACTCCAAGATCTCTTTCCTGATTTGTCGTAGCCAAATTAGCCCCCATCATACTGTACGTATAGTTGGGGTTATTTTTCCCGATGTGCATTACTTTACACTTATCCACATTAAATTTCATTTGCCATTTTGTTGCCCAATCACTCAGTTTGGTGAGATCTTCTTGGAGTCCCTCACAGTCTGCTTCTGTCTTGACTATCCTAAACAGTTTTGTATCATCTGCAAACTTTACTACCTCACTGCTTACCCCTTTCTCCAGAACCAACACAGTTCTTTCAGTCTTCTCTCATAGGTTGTGGTTTCTAGACCTTTAATCATTTTTGTGACTCTTCTCTGGACCTTCTTCAATCTCTCCACATCTTTCTTGAATTGTGGTGCACAAAACTGGACACAATACTCCAATTGAGGCCTAATCAGCACAGAGTAGAGTGGAAGAATGACTTCTCATGTCTTGCTCATAACACTCCTGTTAATGCATCCCAGAATCATGTTTGCTTTTTTCGCAACAGTGTCACACTGTTAACTCATATTTAGCTTGTGGTTCACTATGACCTCTAGATTCCTTTCAGTAGTTCTCCTTCCTAGACAGTCACTTCCCATTCTGTATGTGTGAAACTTATTGGTCCTTCCAAAGTGGTGTATTTTGCATTTGTTCTTATTGAACTTCATCCTGTTTACCTCAGACCATTTCTCCAGTATATCCAGATCATTTTGAATTTTGACCCTATCCTCCAAAGCACTTGCAACTCCACTTAGCTTGGTATTATCTCCAAACTTTATAAGCTTTTAACTTTATAAACTTTACATCTTTCCTCTTTGTCCCTTCACTTTCCTTGTTGTTTTGTTGCGGCAATTCTCTTAAAACACCACATAAGTAGTTACGAATATGTGTACTATAATTGACTTCAGCAGGAATTATTAATACCTTCAGTGGAAGAACGAAGCCCGAAGGGTAGAAGAGCATGACATCAACTAGTATATCTGACAAGGTTTCTTACTGTGGGTCTCATTCATCCCATTTTCCCAAGAATATATATTTTTGCTTGTTCCTCTTGTTACACTCTGGTTGTTCAGCCAGGTACATTTTATTCCAAACTTAATATTCTGCCCTTTCTGGCCTCTTCCTGCATTCAGTGTAATTCTCCTTCAGTTGCCTTATCTAGGAATCCCCTGTTCCGGCAATATTTCAGCTGATTGTCAGAATTTCTCAGTCAAGATGCTCTGCTACTTTGCACTTCATGCAAATATATTTCCCGGAGGTGTCACTACCAAGGAAACTTTAGGCTGTTTCGTTGCTCAAACTGGAACAAGCAAAGGTGTTGCAAATGAACAGTCACCAAACCTTACAATCAGTGTAGAACAGCAAACTGCTTGGTGATCCTAGTCTCTCCTTTTTCTCCTCCTAGAAAAAATATTTAAATATCAACCATCCATCTCTTATATATGTTCTCTTCTTTCAGTAACAGAAAGACCAGAGAAAGCAAAAACTGACTTTTAGCCTGATTTTACACGTAGCCAATGCTCTAACTTCACTCTGGATGAAATCAGTGAGCATAATCCAGATCCCAAAACCTATTTAATTAAGTAAAGAATAACACAGTGTTTGGCTAAGACAATTATTATTTTTTGTGGCCTGCGTGCAATTTGGGTTTACATGGGGCTCAGCACACGGCCCATGGATGGGATCCTTTGAACATGGCCTCCACTGGGAACACACTCCACAGCAGCAAGGCATCTCCCAGGTGGGGTGAGCATTGAAAGAGGCAAGCAGATGGGCTGGCTGGAACACCAGTATCCCACAATGCCTGTCCTAATGGTAGGTGCTGAGTGTTTTGTGATCTCTGCTGCCCCGTAGGCAAGCTTCCCCGCCCTTCCTCTCCCTCCCCCCCCCCCCCCCATCCTGTTTCAAAGCTCCAGGAAGTATCTGACAGCTGAGTGAGCTGCTCTGTTCAGGGAACAAAGAACAAATCATTGGAATGCTCCCATTCTGCCCTGCTAGAAACACAGCAGCAGACAGACTGTTGCTTCAGGAGGAAGGTAGAGAGACTGCTATGCTACTTTGATATTCCTCAGCACAGAGAGCTCACAGAGCTACTCATGATGCTGCTCCCAGCAACTGAGTATGCTGTGAGAGAAGTCAGAAAGAATCCCAAAGAGGACAGGGGTCATCTCTGCTTTCCCACAACACTGCACCCACATTACTTTGCTCTATCTGTCTACAGAGGAGTTAGCAATGTGGCCATGAAATGTGGACAGTGGGAGGCAGAAAAAACAGTTTGACCAATTTTCACTTTTGCACGTTGACAACACTTTTGTTACCAAAACTTCCCAGTGTAGACATAGCCTTTTCCACCAGAAAGGACACTGTCTCAACGACTTCACCACCTGCGTTCTTTTACAAAGACCTATTACATCTGCACTTGAAAGGGAATCCTCTGAATGGTCTCTCATGTTAAAATTCGACACTCTCCGGGGGGGGGGGGGGGATTGAACAAAGACCCCAACTATCTTACCCATTACCAGGATAGCTTCCCCAATTATCACCTCTAATACCATTAGCTCACAGACATCTAACTTTCCCCACCTCTAATATCATTAATTCACAGACACTTACCTTCCTTCTTCCCCCCCCCCCCCCCCCCGCATCCCCCTTCTGTTCTGAAATGTGATTTGTCCTTTTCATATGTGTTCATTTTTTAAATTGTATCCTTTGGTATATATGGTTGTGACTATTTTCTTCCACTATTTGATCTGAGGAAGTGGGTCTGGCCCACGAAAGCTCATCATCTAATAAACCATCTTGTTAGTCTTTAAAGTGCTACATAGTCCTGCATTTTGCTTCAGCTACACCAGACTAACACGGCTACATTTCTATTCCTTTTCCATAGTGAGTGAAAGGCTGTGACATGTAGTATCAGTCTGCTGATAACATTTAAAAAAGGGAAGCAATCAAATGGTATAAACTATGTGTGTTTGAACTAAAAATAATTAAATAGATATTTAGAATACACAAATTAGTATTTCCAGTTCATTTTTCCAATATGCCAATAAGCTATCCAACATTGCCTACGAAATCCAAAAGTTGTAAAGACATCTACTGATCTGCTACTAAGAAATGTACAAGCCTTACTCCACACAAACCTGAGGCAAGATTCACTAGTGCTGGTGTATGGAGTAATAAATCACATATTCTTGTGCAGACTAAGACCTTTTCATGGATATAAACTCACATGCTCTAATGCTGGCACTGGAATGTGCTACATGGACATAATATATTTTTAGGATCTGTAAATCAGAGTAGTGTCACCATTTTATTTTTTAAAACTGTTGGAAATTTTAAAAGCTTTCTGTTTTGCCAAATAAATGCTTCAGATAGGTAAACCACTGTCCAAAGCAACTTGTTATTCTAGAGGTGTACTCTGTACCTACCTGACAAAAAAGCAGGTATGTCATCAGTAATGTTTTTGAAATATACGTGGTGCTTCATATTACTACTTCATAATAACTGAACTCTTTTTTTCTTGAGCTCCATGTAATTCTTTCTTTATCCTAAGTTTTGCACAAAAGCCAATGGGCTTTGTGTGTTGACATGCACTTACATGGCCAATGAACTGATGTTGATATCCAATCCACTAAATTGGGGTTTTATTGTGTTGACATTTTATTATGTATGTCAAACTCTCCCCATTGCCAGTTTGCTGTCTGGAATTCTGCTGTTCTTTGGAGTTGAGATTTTACTTAGGAACTTCCATTTCCCCACATGATTTCTCATTATATGTTTTCCAAACCCTGCTGCCAGGTCAGAATACTACAACACAAAGGATTTTTTTTCTCTTTTCAATCATGTACTAAATCTCCAACACAGTTTGCCCACACACACAAAAAATGAATCAACACAACCCATCTGTAAGTGCTTTTCATTTTTCAGTTGACACCTCTGAAGTTAATCATATAGCACTACACAGACCTGCAGGTTTGTCATCTGTGTCAGGTCACTTAGTGTCTGTGTTTTCAAGATACTCTAAAGTATTCTTGAAAAAGAGCAAATATAGTTGTTCCTTTTTTTTAATTGCATACCTGAAAAATATAATCAGCCGCTACTGAAAACTTCTGTGATTATTGTTGCTCAATGTTAAAAAGAAATCTGATTTTTTTTCTCATCCAATTTGTATTTTTTCTTCCATTACTCATTTAGATATTCTCTTAGGCTATCCTAACAAATCAACAGCTTATTCAACTTTCACAGCTGATGCATAGTTTCAGCAGAACTAATCTGCTTTCCTAACAATCATAGCTGTTTCACGAGGCATACCAGAATGGTCGACAAAGGCTTCCCTTGTCAACCACGGAGTGTCTAGACTACCACGCTGTGCCGACAATCAGCTGATCAGCACAGCGCGGTGGCCATTTTGATGTAAATGAAGCGGCGATTATTTAAATTGCCGCTTCATTTCCCTTTGCAGAGTACACTCATCCACATGGCTCCGTCGACAGAGCCATGTAGTCTAGACACACCCTATGGGAGCCACAAAGAGCTTAACTCTCCTCTGTCACAGGAAAAGCATAGCCAAACCCTGTAGAAATTTTGCATATTATAAATTACTTAATATATCCTGACTCCTTGAACTTAACTACAGTGCCCAGGGCCTCTTGCTAGGAGATACCTACATCTTACAGGACTTCAAGAAATCCAAGGTAATCAAGCAAAAACACAAACTCTCTCCTTTCAAATGTTTGGATCATTCTTACAAATAGAATATACCTAACATCATTCTGTGCCAAAAATGACCCCGGAAATTTCTGCACCAAAAAATGAAAAATTATGTGCACAATGTTTTAAAGTTCTGCAAATTTTGTTAAACAACACTACATAATCATGTCAGTTGGCAATTTATTCAAAATACCTGTCAGCAAGCATATCTGTAACAATCCAAAATACACAAAATTTCCCCCGGGAGTGGACAGTTAAACTCTGCTGAATGTCCAGTCCTGCTTCTCTGCCTTCAAGCATAGACAGGGGGACAGGAACCCACAATCCCTCTCCTTTCCTTTACTTCTGGGATCTGCTGCTGCCAGGAACTCTTTAGTACTATCTCCTGTCCCCCATCAATGTCTTCTCTCTACAAGTTGGGCTTTGTCAGGTCCAGTGTCCCCTTCTAATGGCTACCAACACTGCAGCCTATTTCTATGAGGAAAAGGAAAGTCTGTGTTCACAGTGTTAATTTCTGCAAAATTCTGCATTGTGCAGTGGAGCAGAATTCCCACAGGAGTAATAGAATCACTGACCCATTGTTCTTCCCACAGAGAAATGGGGACAAAGAATTCCTTCCTTTTTGCAGAGCAATGAAGTATTTCATTTTGAGAGTACCACAAAACTCTTCTTATTTACAGCTGAAAAAATAATTTGTCCCCAGATTATTTTAATGACTTGACAGTTATATGAGATCTTCTTTCCTTCTTTTCCTCTAAACATTTCTGAGCACAGGAAATAACAGTAGTATTGCGTCTTTTACTATGTTCTCTCTCCATAGCCAGGTTGGACATGCTTTCCTCTATGAATAGTTCAAGAAACAGAGTGGTCATTATTTTTATTCTCAGAAATTAAGTAATTAAAATAAAGCATAATCTTTTCTGAAAGAAATAAATTCCTTTCCAATAGTGATAGTTCTTCATGTTACTGATATGGTGAAAAGGAAATATAATTAATCTACTGCCCCCTTATCAAGCCCAATAAAAATTGAGCAATAAAATATAATCTGATTTTGCCATTAGCTTAAATGAATTTTTCATCACCTGTTCGAAACTAAATCGTAAATTATTTTTCAACAGCTTTTTAATGAGATGAAAGATAATCAGGGTCTGCAATAAAATGCTGCAGAATCCAATTTGAATAATCACTCTGTTTTATGTGAAAAATGAGACCTTTGCATCTCTCTTTTGGAAAGAGACAAAATTATCTAAGACCTATGAGAATTAATGATAAGGTGACTTGCCGAGAAACAAAAGTGAAGGTACTCAACCACTGCCCTCTCCCGGGCTTGTTTCCAAGTCCAAGAATGTCAATGGTAGTCACTCTATCGACTCCTTCCGGGTTTGGATCAGGCCCTTTATTAACACTAGAGTAGAAGCAGATAAATCAACTCAATAGTCACATTGTTGAGATCAAAGCTTTCACAGGCAGTGAAGGTTAATCACAAACTGTGCCAATAGGGATTTGCATATCATAATGGTCAGCCTGTTGTCTGTGCTTGTTGCTAATAACAGAGCAACTTTATATATATATATATATATATATATATATATATATATATATATATATATATATATATATATATATATATATATATATAGGTACAAATATCCACACCTCCTTATTTCATTGCCTGTCAGCATTCACTATTGTATGTTAAGCCTTAAAGACATTGAATTCCTATATTATCTCTAAAGCTAAAGATAATATTTATCTTATCAATTCTAATCCTTCTTTCAGAGGAGTATGCACAAAATAAATAGATCGCTTACATATTAAAAACAAATTTTGTGATACTAGTTGCCATGTGCTGAACTCAATCATTCATTGAAACCCTTTTCACGTCAGCAGTCTATTTAGACTGATAACTCTTTGAAATAAAGACCTTGACTTTATTCTGCTCTGTGGCTGCTTAGCTTAGCATTTGGTGCTGCATTGGCAAATACCAGAATGGAATTTCAGAGCATCCAGATATAACAATCACTAAAAACAAAAACTGCTTGGGGAGAGTTAGGATATATAGATATAGATATAGATATAGATATAGATATAGATATAGATATAGATATAGATATAAAACCTCTACACAACAAAAACAGTCTTCTGTTGAGACACTTTCCCCTAATACATTCACACTTACATCCCCTAGCTTCAAAGCTTGTCATCAGTTTCCAAGCATGCAATAATTAGTACCAGAAATCAGGATAATCTCAAAGTAAATAGCACTTATATTTAAAGTGTTTTTTCAAAGTGTTATGGGGCAGAACCACTGCTAGCGTAAATTGGCATAATTCCATTGACTTTAACAAAACTGAATTGGTTTATAATGAGCTGGTTTATACCTACTCTACAAGAGTAGGTAATTCTCTCTCTCTCTCTCTCTCTCTCACACACACACACACACACACACACACACACACACACACACACACACACACACACACACACTTACTTTTCCAATTTAAAAACTGGGTTAAATAGATCAATATCTGATATTCCACATACATATGCCTGAACTTTTTAACATATGGGCTTGAGCTATTCAGTTGAAGGCTCATGTATGGATCTTCCAATAATTCTAATGTAAGCACTAGTGTTATAGATGGCACATACATTCTAATCCTTGTGCAGTCACCTAGATATAAGGACTATTCAGGGGGTTATGTAAGAGTGTGCAAAATGTATGAGGATACATACATTTTCGTACATGTAAGTGAAGGCTTGGTAGACACTTGGTTAAATATTTGGCCAGGAAACAGAATACGGAAGCATTAATTCCAAACCCCTGTTCTAACTATTTGGTAATACCAGGAAGTCAAATATAGTTTTAAATTATATAATTACCACTATGGTGACATAATTACTATTTACTGATTAGTCACAACTCAAACTTTGAAACACATTTTTAAATGGTAAAACAAACTGAAAATAAAAACTAAAATAGCTGACTGAGTAGTGTTGCAAGCAGTAGAATTAATTAAGGGATCATTTGTATGGCATCAGTATTTTTGCAATAAATGGCTTTTGCAAGTGATTAAATGCCAAAGCAAACCTGAGCTGGTTGATAATCACAGAAGCCATTTATTACAAGTATACTTTCAATGCCTTAAGCATTATCCTTACTACAGGACAAGATTAATAATAATACCTAGCACTTACAAAATGCTTACATGTTCAAAGCACTCTTCAAGAATTATCTAATTAATTCTCAATGCTGCTCAGTGAGCCAGTGCAAACCCAGAATTAGAACTCAGGGGCTCTTGAGTTCCAGAATACAACAGAACACATTTTTAACCAAATTGTATTCACTACACCTTCTCAAATTGCAACTTTTTAATGTTCTCGCTCTATGGCTTTTGAGCCATACTTTTTTCTGGATCTTCCACTGACCCTGATCCTTAACGTTTTAGCATGGACCTCTTACAAGACTTTTGTGAAACTCCTCTCAGATACAAGTATCAGAGGGGTAGCCGTGTTAGTCTGAATCTGCAAAAGCGACGAGGAGTCCTGTGGCACCTTATAGACTAACTGAAGTGTAGGAGCATAAGCTTTCGTGGGCAAAGACCCACTTCGTGACATGCATCTGACGAAGTGGGTCTTTGCCCACGAAAGCTTATGCTCCTACACTTCAGTTAGTCTATAAGGTGCCACAGGACTCCTCGTCGCCTTCACCAGATACAGTTCACCATGATGATTCAGCAAAAAAAACAGATATTAGTATTTTTGCATATAAATGAAGCCTAAGTATATGCACTAAATTTGTTATTAATAAAATTCAGTGTTGGCATAAGTACTAATAAAAGGACAAATTTAACAGCCACATACACCAACACTTTTAAGTACAAGTATGCTGTAGAAATAGTACTTATGTAGCTACAAGTATATACACAATGCTTTCATTTCCCATATTCCCTGTACTTTTCTGGTGAATAGTCTAAAAGTTCTGTTATCCCACACACAGTTAACCAGAAAGCTCAATTAACTGGTATTTTTTTTATATCTTCAATCTAGTAATCAGGACTAGTATACTGCCCAGCACATTTTGCAATTGCATGCTACTTTTATGCAAAAGGGGCAAAAGACAATTAAGCAAGATAAAATCATATTTATTCAATAAAGCAGCTTCTGTACTGTGCCATAGGGTCATTACTGATTCAGCCCAATCTTCAACACCTTCTACATCTACAATGATAATTGATGTTGATAATGATGACCCTAAGGCACTGCAAGATCCTGAAGTGCCTACTTAATAATCAGCAAAAGTTTACATTATATTCAGAATAGTTTTGGACTTTCTCTACACTGCAGAGCTTTCAGTGACATGGCCATAAACCCTAAAAGTCAGGCAGTATAATTGCTGTTTGTCATCACTTTTGTGGACAAAATACTTCCACCCTTATGAGTGCAACGTCAATAGGGGAGCATTTCTGCGACAATGAATAATTTACACTGCCACTTGCCCCTGCAAAAAAAACTTGCCTCCAAGTGCAGAAGGGAGCCTGTAAGAAAGCTCAAAAATGCCTTGCCTCTAGAGGCTTTTGGTTAAAAGCTCCCCAAGGTCACAGATTCTCTAGGCTTGGGAGAGAGGTTGCCACTACCAAATTATACAACTCCTCCCCCTTCTTCTTAAACCCAAGAAGAAAGCACTTAGACTTCTTCTAGAGATGTTCCCCAAGCTCTTTTACCACAAGAGATCTTGGGGAAAAAAAGAGAAAAAACAAACTGCAATCTCTGATAGCTGATGTCTCAATATTAGGCATGCATACACAAACCTCCTATCACCTTCCAGAACACAAATCATAGCCTTAGAAAAGGTGATTTTATTAACAAAAGATATATTTGATAAAGCATACTTGGTTGGCTAGGTATTACAGAGTAACTGAGAAAAAAACAGATTAAAACACCGAGAAATTGTATCTCTGGGATATACCTTAAAATCCTGTGGTGGGGGAGCACATGGATTTAGCACAGAGAAATTGAACCAAACAAAATAAAGAAAACAACTGGATTGTGACTAAATAGACATTTCCCTTTCTACTCACATATCCATACTTTAAGGGTACATCTAGACTACAGGCTTTTGTCGACAGAAAATTTGTCGACAGATACCGTCGACAAAGCTTCTGTCGACAAAGAGCATCTAGACTACATTCAGTTCTGTCAACAAAGCAATCTGCTTTGTGGACATGACAGTGTAGACGCAAAGGACAGTGTAGATGGAATAACACCTTCTGTTGACAGAAGTCTGTCGACAAAAGGCGTTATTCCTCGTAAAATGAGGTTTACAGCCATTGACAAAACTGCTGAGTTCTGTTGATGTTATGTCGACAGAACTCAGTGGTAGTGCAGACGCAGGTATAGTTTTGTCGACAAAAGTCCACTTTTGTCGACAAAACCCTGTAGTCTAGACACACCATAAGGTCTAGTCTATTTCCATGCCTAATAGGCATGGTAGTTCAGCCTGGTTCACTTAATCTCATTCCCCCAAATCCTGTCTTTAAAAATTCATACAAAGAAAAAAACAGCAGACAGGTACATCTTCCAATTCAAATATCATCACCTTCTCCCATTGGCTCTTCTGGCTCCCTGCCAACAACCTCTAGCTACCTGAGTTTAACCCTTTAGTCACCAAATGCTGGCCAGGACTCCTCCTAGCCATCACAAGCAGGAATGGTGTCTTAAGCATGTGGGAATAACAAAAGTTTTGTCATTCATTTGGCAGCCTAGACAAAGTCTTAGTGGTAAATGTATTTTAACTATCTGAGTATACACCATGCATTGTCAATAGTGATATGCAGCATCATAATATAACCTACATTATAGAAAAATTTAGCTATACAAACCTAAAAGTTTCAAGAACTCAATCACTCTGCAGTATAGTACTTCTATTGTATTGATGGGTAGCTGTATGCTATTTTATATTTTAATTGAATATTCTGGTTAACTGAGGGTTATATACTTTACCAATGAAATACCAGAATTCAAATAATTAGAACATAATAAAATAAATAAAGTGCACTCTCCATCCCTCCAGCATGCCAGAAAATAGAGCTTTTACTGCATACGGACAACTACGTTGGTAACATAAGCACATATTGGAAGAAAAGCAGGAAAAATGCAACAGCAACAGTTTATTCATATACACAGACAAGAATGGAACAAAGAAAAAGTATTATGTAAATAAAACTAGAAAATTTCAAAGGGAAAAGTGTTGCTTTTTTTATATTTATTAAACACACACATATAAATATGTCCTGCCCTCTGTGCCAAGAGAGACACCTTTTTTGCCATATTTGTTGCAACTTTTCAAAAATCTAAGGACTGCTAGCATATCCCCTCTTAAACTCCATGTTTTCAAATAAAATATATCCAGTTCCTACAGCCTTTGCTTATATGGCTTCCATCCCATTCTTCTGATCATCTTTCCCACTCACTTCTGAATGATTTCCAGTTTCTCTACATCCTTTCCACACACTGGTGACCTGCATTGGGCATAGTACTCCAGCTGAGGCCTAACCAATGCTGAGCAGAGTGACACTATTGCTTCACATGACTTGCATGCTGTGACCGTTAATGCAATCTACACGTCGGTCTCAACAAAGACGCTAACTATCTTACCCATTACAAAGATAGCTTCCCCAATTATCACCACTAATACCATTAGCTCACAGACATTTACCTTTTCCCACCTCTAATACCATTATCTCACAGACATTTTCCTCCCCCCCCCCCCCGTATCCCCCTTCTGTTCTGAAATGTGATTTGTCCTTTTCATATGTGTTCATTTTTTTAATTGTATCCTTTGGTATATATGGTTGTGACTATTTTCTTCCACTATTTGATCTGAGGAAGTGGGTCTGGCCCACGAAAGCTCATCATCTGTTCAATACCCGTACTGTTCAATATCTTCATCAATGATGTAGATATTGGGATAGAGAGTACACTTATTAAGTTTGCAGATGATACCAAACTGGGTGCAGATGCAACTTCTTTGGAGGATAGGGACATAATTCAAAATGACCTTAGCAAGTTAGAGAAATGGTCAGAGGTAATCAGGATGAGGTTTAATAAAGAGAAATGCAAAGTGCTCCACTTAGGAAGGAACAATCAGTTCCATACATACAAGATGGGAAGCGACTGTCTAGGAAGGAGCATGGTGGAAAGGGATCTAGGGGTCATAGTGAACCACAAGTTGAGTATGAGTCAACAGTGTGATGCTGTTGCAAAAAAAGCAAATATGATTCTAGGTTGTATCAACAGGTGTGTTGTAAGCAAAACTCGTGAAGTCATTCTGCCGCTCTACTCTGCACTAGTTAGGCCTCAGCTGGAGTACTGTGTCCAGTTCTGGGTGCCACATTTCAAGAAAGATGTGGAGAAATTGGAAAGGGTACAGAGAAGAGTGACAAGAATGATTAAAGATAGAAATGTAGCCGTGTTAGTCTGGGGTAGTTGAAGCAAAATGCAGGACAATGTAGCACTTTAAAGACTAACAAGATGGTTTATTAGATGATGAGCTTTCGTGGGCCAGACCCACTTCCTCAGATCAAATAGTGGAAGCTTCCACTATTTGATCTGAGGAAGTGGGTCTGGCCCACGAAAGCTCATCATCTAATAAACCATCTTGTTAGTCTTTAAAGTGCTACATTGTCCTGCATTTTGCTTCAAGAATGATTAAAGGTCTAGAGAACATGACCTATGAAGCCAGGCTTCATGAACTGGGCTTGTTTAGTTTGGAAAAAAGAAGATTAAGGGGGGACATGATAGCGGTTTTCAAATATCTAAAAGGGTGTCACAAGGAGGAAGGAGAAAATTTGTTCCTCTTGGTTTCTGAGGACAGGACAAGGAGTAATGGGCTTAAAGTGCAGCAGGGGAGGTTTAGATTGGACATTAGGAAAAAATTCCTAACTGTCAGGGTGGTCAAATATTGGAATAAATTGCCAAGGGAGGTGGTGGAATCTCCCTCTCTGGAGATATTTAAGAACAGGTTAGATAGACATCTGTCAGGGATGGTGTAGATAGAGCTTGGTCCTGCCTTGAGGGTGGGGGGCTGAACTCAATGACCTCTTGAGGTCCCTTCCAGTCCTATTATTCTATGATTCTATCTAATAAACCATCTTGTTAGTCTTTAAAGTGCTACATAGTCCTGTATTTTGTTTCAGCTACACCAGACTAACACGGCTACATTTCTATCTCCATGAGAAGGGCCCTCATAGTGGACTTCCCATGTCAAACTGGTTGCCCACTGACTGGTAGCTGTTTGGGGGTGGCAAGCTTCCAGAGGGTGATTGTGACCCGCTTCTCCAGGGGGATGGTGGGCCACAGGTGGGTATCGCTACTCTGAAGGGTAGGGGTCAACCAAGTACACAGCTCCAAAAAGGTGGCCTTCTGCATGCAGAAGTTTTGGAGCCACCGCTCCATGAGCAGCCAGTCCCACCAGTCCGAACTGGTGTCCAGTCTCCAGAAACGCCTCTCCACAGAGTGGTGCAGCCGCCAGAGTGTAGCTCCCACACCTAGGGAGAGGGTCCCCAGAATGAGCTCGGGGTTGAGCGCATGCAGGGCCAGGAAGGCAGATGGCACAAAGTGCTGCAAAAACTGCAGCATGGCCGTGTGGGGCTATTACATGCCCAGGGACAGCTTCAGCTCCATGGCAACAAGAGAAAAGCTGTGGCATTGAAAAAAGCTGGGCAACCACAGCAGTCACTGAAAAGCTTCCCTTGCTGTCCCTTGAAGAGGTAGGCAAGCAGGCAGCAGAAGCAGAGAAACGGGTGTCCAGGAGGGTCCCTTTAAGCGTATGTCGCTGCAAGGCTTCGGCACCAGCACTCGAAGGCGACTGATGACCTAAAGCCCTGGCTGAAGTGCTTTTGGATGGCCTTTTATATGAGAGAGCATTCAATCAGTCTGGACACTCCCTTTCACAAAAGTGCATCGCTTTTTTGATGCGCTTTTGTGAGTGGATTCTCTCTTTCAGAAGAATTTTTTTCAGATCTCCTCCGAAGAAAGGTTCTTCTGAACGAAGCCTGCAGTCTAGATATAGCCTCATACTGACTTGCTGGCCTGTACTTGCCTGTAACACCTCTTGAGTCCTTTTTACAAATTTGCATCACATTAGCTATCTTCTAGCCATTTGGTAGAAAAGCTGATTTAAAGGATAGGTTAGTAAATCTGTAAGGGTGCCTCTAGACAGTGGTGCTATTTCAGGATACTTCCAGTATCCTGAAATAGCTACTCCATATCTTTTAAACAAGCCCATTATTTCAAAATAACTTTAGAAAGAATGGCCTTGCTAATCTGACATCCCTGTAAACCTCATTCCACGAGGATTGAGAGATGTTTCAGAATAGCGCTCTATTTCTAAATTTGGCACTGTGTAGACAGCGCTAAATTTCAAAATAAGCTATACACTCAGAATAAGCTATGCGATTTGTGTAGCTCAAATTGTGCAGCTTATATTGAGCTACTGGTACAGTGTAGACGCACCCTAATTTCACTTTTTAATTCCTTCAGAACTCTTGGATGAATACCATTTTGTCCTAGTAACTCATTACTGTTTACCTTATCATTTGTTCCAAAACTTCCTTTAAGGACCCCACAATCTGGGACTGTTCTTCAGATTTGTCATTTTAAAAGGATGGCTTACATTTGGGAACCTCCCTCACATCCTCAGCCATGAAAACCAATGCAAAGAATTCATTTAGTTCCTCTGTAATAGCCTCATCATACTTGAGTGCTTCTTTAGTATCTTGATTTTCCAGTGTCCCCACTGGTTGCTTAGCAGGCTTCCTTCTTCTGATGTACTTAAAAAAATTGCAATTACTTTTTGAATGTTTGGCTAGTTGTTCTTCAAATTCATTTTGGCCTTCCTAATTATTGCCTATGGTAACTTCACTAGTATCACAAAAAATATGTGCCAGGAAAAATACTGAAACAAAGTAGGCATTGAACAACTCAGCCTTTATATCATCTTCTGTTGTCAGCTCACCTTTTCCATTCAGCTATGGAATGACACAACCTTTGAAATATGTCAGACCAAAAAAAAAAAAAAAATCAACAGCCGATTCTTGTTGTCTGTAACATTCCCTAAATTATTAAAGTGGGCATTTTTACCCGTTCATTGCAAAGAGGAATCAGTAAACCCACAAAAAGAACTTATAGAAATATATTTAATTCATTAATAAAAGAAACTCGTTTAAATTTAAGGGAGAAGATGCATGGTTGGAAATATTTTACAGTAGGTATTTATTACTTCTAATGTGTTTTCACTTCAAGACAAAACCCTTTTTTGTCTGACAGATGCTTAAGATGGTAAAAGCTGCTTTTGAGATTTATATTTGAAAATATTTCATGTCCAAATAAAAGCTTTTCTTTACTAATGGTCTGATACCTTTGCTAAGTATTGATGTACGGATATAGCAGTAGCAATGTACACATACAGCAGTGTCATTTCTTGCTATAACTGGTTACTAATGGAAGAAGCTATTTGCATATAAAATATTTATATTAATTAGGGAATTAATTGGTTATCTGGCAATGCTTAAGCAACTTTCTTACCAAAGTCAAAAATACAAGAACCATCATTCCAAGTATTGGTATGAAGAAAGGACAATTACTTCTCTGATGAATGTTTAAGTTTAAAGACACTCCTTAACAATCATTTGAGTTTAAAAGGCTATTTTGAGAGTTGAAAGAACTTCATATGGGAAATAAGAGTACTTGGAGTCATTTGAAACAGAATTTCAATTCCTATTAAACCCAGAAGGAACTAAAGTGGTATCTCTGAAAACCGACTGGCTTCTAGCCTTACAGATGTTCTAATAGTTTCCTTCTTCAGTGACAAAAGCAATTACAATGTTGCTGCATACATACTAACAGATTGCATATTCATGAGTTAAAGGTGCAAACAAGACCAATGTTCACCCAGTTAATGATGATAGTAGCGGATATTTGAATCGCACCATGCCCTGGAAAGAAGTATACCTTCCTTTCCAATTGAACTGTGGAAGAAAGGTTATGTCAGCAAGTAAGTGTAGACACGGGGATGAATTTTAAATGGCAGGTTGCAAATCTGATTACACTTAACACAAGGGAGAGATACTATCTGTGACAGGAAAAATACTGAAACAAAGTAGGCATTGAACCCATGCTGTCATCTACCACGCATTTTAAATTGTTTTATTGTGGGTGGTTATAAGGGCTTCTATTATATAACCCATAGTTTAAGATAGAGGAAGATTGAAGAGAGTCCATGATTCAGCTTGTTCTTCTGAATCCTATCACATCTCCCCCAAGGGGGACAACAGGTGCTAAAAGGAAGGGAACTCAGCCCTCAGAGGCCACAAATTCTCCCTTTATTCCTTGAGCACAAGGCCAATCAACAAATTCAATAAAAGGTATTTTACTTCAATGGAATTGTCCCTTTCAGCCTTTTAACTACACTGGAAACTGCCACTGGGGGCTGCCAGCAGCTACTGGGAGAGTTAAATTCCTCTGAACTGAAACACCCTCAAACGTATTTTATTATTCTCACACCCTTGTACAGTCTCACTCTTTTATTACAGTTGTATGCTCGTCCTCCTTCCCAGATGAAGTCTTAGGGTACGTCTAGACTACCCTGTTTTGTCGACGGAAGTTTTGGCGACAGATACTCTCGACAAAACTTCCGTCGACAAAGAGCGTCCAGGTACATTGAGTTCTGTCGACAAAGCAAGCTGCCTTGTCGACAGAACTCCGTAGTCTGGACGCAACGGTACAGGCAATAACACCTTCTGTCAACAGAGTTCTGTCGACAGAAGGCGTTATGCCTGGTAAAATGAGGTATACCAGCGTCGACAAATGTCCATTAATTTGCTTGTATACCACTTCTTGAACAATTAATTGAATGTAATTTACTTAAAACAAAAAGCTCCTTTCAGTTTCATAAGGCTTAATTAAAATGTTTCATATCTACCCATTTATAAACTCTTCTTCCATAATACATCAACAGGATTCACCAACCCTCAAGACCTTTCAAACCTCAAATGAAATTCTTGTTTATCTATAAACTCTTTTAGTTATGTATGATACTCTAAACAAGATTCTTTGCTGATTTGGAGAACAATGCATGTTGGTTCTAATTTACCTACAGAAGAATGTCCTCATGATAGCAATAGAAATGTAGCCGTGTTAGTCTGAGGTAGTTGAAGCAAAATGCAGGACAATGTAGCACTTTAAAGACTAACAAGATGGTTTATTAGATGATGAGCTTTCGTGGGCCAGACCCACTTCCTCAGATCAAATAGTGGAAGAAAGTAGTCACAACCATATATACCAAAGGATACAATTAAAAAAAATGAACAAATATGAAAAGGACAAATCACATTGCAGAACAGAAGGGGGATGCGGGGGGGTGGGAAGGGGGAGGAAGGAAGGTAAGTGTCTGTGAATTGCTGATATTAAAGGTAGGGAGAGTGGGATGTTTGTGAGTTAATGGTATTACAGGTGATAATTGGGGAAACTGTCTTGGTAATGGGTGAGAAAGTTCAAAGTCTTGTTAAGTCCTTGTTGGCAAGTGTCGAATTTTAACATGAATGACAGTTCAGAGGATTCCCTTTCAAGTGCAGATGTAAAAGGTCTTTGTAGCAGAATGCAGGTGGCTAAGTCATTTAGAGAGTCCTTTCTGGTTAAAATGGCAAGAAACTGTTTTCTCTTTGTGATCTTGTCTGATCTGTTTTGTGGGCATTAATCCTTTGGCGAAGTGTCTGAGATGTTTGTCCAATGTACATAGCAGACGGACACTTAAAAAAATCAGTTGATTTGGCTTGTCTTTAATCATGAAGTCCCCTAAGGCAAGGCAAAGAACTACACGTAACTAAACTAGTGGGAGTCATCGCTGAACTGGCATTGATAAACAATTGTGATCTGGCCTATCATTTCTTGTTTCCCTAGACTACACATTTGTAGTATTTGGAGGCACTGAACAATCAACATCAGCTTCGCATCCCACATATTGCTGTTCAGTGCAAATCATGATTTAGCCAGCATATCTGGTCTGTGTCAAAGTGGTATCTGACAACCTTACTACACCCTTTTAATTAAAAATAAAGGCAATTAACATTTACAGTTAAGTTTTTCTAGGAAGGATTTTTCATCTTGTCATTGATGAAAACAGAAGACAGCCATTTGAGTTTGCTCCCTTCCTTGTTTTTCTTAGACCAAAGTGAGGACTATTTCACATGTTACCACTTAGAACATTTACATGTTTTTGAATTGTTAAAAGTATAACGAATGATATATTGAGAATGTTACCACATAGTAAATATTCAAATAAGTCCTTTTATCAACCTGAAACAAATGTTTGATATTTGATAAAGAGTCCGGATTTCCCTTTTGTTGGTAATATTCATATTTTGCTGTAGAAAAAGACAACACTTCAGAAACAGCTGAACAACACATACCTCTCTGAGTGAAAAACTAGTTAGGGTCCGTATTGACCCCCAACTCTGAAGGTTTCTTGTGGACTACTGAGTTTAGTAATATAGGTAATTTATGTATGTGGAACAGATATCACCTTCATTTATGTAAATAGCTCTTTAATTATTAAGTGGGCATGTCACATGGTATGCACACCCTGTCCCTTGAGGTGCAGGTACTCAGGGGTGTGGAAACCACCTAGTATGCTGCCAGGTCATCAGCAATGTTTTTCAGTATATAAAAGCAATCCTTAGTCTAGGGTAGTGCAGACTACTGGCTAGAGACAACAGCAACAAGAGTTAATGGGACCAGCCCTTCATTCAGGGCAGAACAGTCTAATGGCTAGAATTAATGGGGGTAGCCCTCAGTCTAGAGCAGTGCAGCCTAATGGCCAGAGTCCACAGGGGTAGTCCTCAGTTCAGGGCAGCATATCCAGAGGCAATAGGGTAGGCCTTAGTTCAGGGTTGCACAGCCTAAAGGCCAGAGTCAGTAGGGGTAGCCCACAGTTCAGGGCCCTTAGAGTGGCAGAGTGTGCCACCTCTCTTTCAACAGGGAATCCAACCACAACATTCAAAGCTCACTTGGGTGGGAGATACCACTCTAGCTCCCTCCCTGAGTTACTTCCTACCATAGTTGGTGTGGGGATGTTCCATGTGGACTCTGGGTCCTCTGTCTCCACTGTAAACACCTCTCCCTGGGACTCCTCCAGTGTTGGTAGCTCAAGGTGTTCTTCCTGGTCTCTGGCTCTTATCAACTGGGTCTCTGGCTGGAGCACTTCTGACTGGAGCATCTTTGAAGTTGGAGGTTCTTCTCTGGTGGCTAGGTCAGACTGAGCTGAGCTACTCCCTTTTATACTGCTTCAGTATTTGGAGCATGCCCAGTCTGGGTGGAGGGGTGGGACTTCCTCTGCTCAAAGGGTTTTAACCCCTCCTAGTTCAGTGCCGGGTATGCACACCCTGTCACAGGGTCTTTAACATAAAAATCTTCAAGTGCACATAATATTAATTGCCTCAATACATCATGCAAATTCCTTTCAATGCTGAGGAAAGTATTTTAGACCAATCACAGTATTGTGCTATGTGATTGTTTGGCAGGGTATCTATGTTTTGACTGGAATGTATTCTTTAAGTCCTCCTTTGCAATATAGGAATTAAAACAAATAGTTATTTCACATTCTCCTTTTAAAATATTGATTTTATTTTTAATTTCTGAGATGCTGGAATACTAAGCAGATCACTTGTGATGCATCTTTGCTTCAAATGTCATGATGCAATCCAATGACTGTTTTATTTCTGACATTACACTACAACATGGCATGCTGTTATTCCTCATATAAACAGAATTGGCATGATTCAGTGCAAATTAATTTGGTGAGCTTGACTGAGACAAATGTTTTGCGCAAAAAAAAAACAAAAAAACAAGCATTTAGTGACAGGTGGGAAAGTGGTAGTAGGCAAACAGTAACTACTCTATGAATGTTTTTGCATATAGAAGCTTTGCTTCCATTCAGTCTTCAAAATACACCTTTTAACAAGGGAAAAATAAAAGAACTTTTGAAGTTAGTGATTGTTTCAAACACTGCTGCGAATATTGAAACCTTGTTTTGTTACCCTCTGACATTCTTGTGCTACAGGTAAGCATTATAATAAATCCAAAGTATTATAAACATTCTATGCATTTAGAGAGTACGCAATTGTACATTGCGCAACAAAAGGTTCACCGACTCATTTGAGCTAATCTGAATTTATATTTCTCTCTCAAAAATTAAAGTAAACTACAATCTGTAAATTCAAGTATACAAAATCTGTAAAATACTAGTGAAACTGGCCAATTAACTCAATATTTCTAATATTATGACTTCAGATTGATCACTCAAAGAGCGATGGTGTAAGAACCTAACCAGAGAAGAAAGATACAAGCTGTTAAGTGTTCCATACACATTCCTTACCTTCACATCACTGACACCAATTAACCCTCATGCACTCTTTCTTCCTGTAATGCCTGCACAAGGCAGATATCAGAGATGAGGAATTCATTATTTTGAGCCATTTAAGCCAGAATTTTATTAGTAAGAATTTCACATATTGAATATCTTCACTGTGTTACAGAGATATTATATTTATTATGTAATAAATAATCATATTTATTACAGCAGGGCCTATGGTGCAATCAAAAATTGGGCTCTAGTTATATACATTCACAGCAGGAGATGCTCCCTGACCCAAAAAGCTTAGTCTATCTAAGACAGACCTACTCCTCAGTAGCCTGCTACAATCTATCTTTCTAATACAACCTCATTAATGAATGTTGATACAACCCCATTTCAAGATTGGGGACTAGATCTATGCAATCCAAGGAACAGTTAAGGTACTGTCAGCAGCATACATACAGGCAGTTAGACTGCAGCAAGATAATCTGGAGTAACTTTGCAACCATGTTTGCCATCTTCTAATTGTTCATGTTTGTAGACTATTCCTAAATACACTAAATGGACATACACTATAGGAAAAGGGTAGGAAACATAAGACTAGGACTTTAACAGGGTTCAAAAAAGAGTGAGCTAAATTAATGAAGGTTAGGTCCATCAATGGCTATTAGCTAGGATAGGCAGGAATGGTGTCCCTAGGCTCTGTTTGTCTGGAGATGGATGACAGGAGAGGGATCACGTGATGATAATCTGTTGTGTTCACTCCCTCTGGGGCATCTGGCATTTGCCCCTGTCAGCAGACAGGATACTGGGCTAGATGGACCTTTGTCCCTTCTTATGATCTTATGTAAAGTAACCAATATTATTGGCATGTTATTTCCATTATTTTGGAGGAGAGGGTTATTAGGAAGGAATAACATAAATGGAAAGTAAAGGGAAGAAGATGAGGGGCACAGGACGGGACAGAAGAGGATAAAAGGAACAGGTGTAAAGTGAAGCTAAGGTGAAGAGAGTAGAACAGAGTGGAGGGAGAGGGTTGGAGCAAACAGCCAATCAGCACAGGACAGAGAAATCCCAGTCATAATTGTAGAAACTTCTTGACTGCCCAAACGTTCCTGCTTTGGCTGCTTCAGCAGCTACTGTGATAGGCTGAAGTCCCAGGTCCAGAGGTGGCAATAAGGTGACGTGCCCTGGTGCGCTGCTCCAGTCTGGGGCACGCTCCTGGCTGGGCTCTCCAGGCTCTCCTGAGGGCTGCTATGATAAGCAGCAGACAGATTAAAGGGGCTGGATGGGAATATGCATCCCTCATTGGTCCGGCACCGTGGCAGCCCTGAGAACTCCCAGGGATGTCCTGGGTGGGGCTTTTTACCCACTCTGATCCCCTTCTGATGCTGGCAGGAAGTGAAAGGAAAGCTCATAGCATCCCCGAATTCTTCTCCCTACTGGCTGGCAGGGAGGCGCCGGAGGAGTGAGTTATCCTCTCATTCTCTAAGGGTATGTCTAGACTACATGCCTCTGCCAACAGAGGCATGTAAAACAGGCTACCCGACATAGTTAATGAAGCGGGGATTTAAATATCCCTGGCTTCGATAAAATAAAAATGGCTTCCGCACTGTGCCGGCTCAGCTGATTGTCAGTACAGGACGCGAGTCAAGACGCAGATCGGTTGACAGGGGAAGCCTTTGTCGACCGCTCCCTTATGCCTCACCACAGCATGGCAGCCATTTTTATTTTAATGAAGCTGGAGATATTTAAATCCCCACTTCATTGACTCGGTCGGGTAGCCTATTTTACATGCCTCTGTCAGCAGAGGCATGTAGTCTAGACATACCCTAAGAGCAAAACAGAAAGCAACACGCTGCATCAGTAGGAATGGGGGTTGGAGCTTTGACCTCCTCTGTCCTCCCTAAAGGGTGTCCTTACCCCCCCTGAAAGCCCTTCCACACTCCAGACCCCTGTCCTCAGCTCCCCATGGCCACAGTCTCCTGCCCTGAATCCTCCACCCTCACTACATCCCAGCCCTCTGCCCAGAGCCCATCATGCCCTCAGTCCTGATTTCTGCACCTTCTCTCACACCCTCCAAACCTGACTCCTACACTCAACACAATCCTCTTCCATAAGCCCCCTCCTTCCAAGGCAATACAACTGTACCTGTAAGAAATTTAAGTTATTTTTGCCCCATCTCTGGTCATATCAAACAGGGGCATGGTGAGGAAGGGACAATCTGGTCTTAGTGGCCCCATAGCATAGCTCTCTCCTGCACAGTGCCTCTTAGATGGAAAAGTATGAAAATCCCAGTACCCAAAGTGTACTTGGTTTGTGAGTTAATTGCACTGAGGATATTTTAATAAAATACTTGATATTGAAGTACTGGGATGAAGATATACTGCCGTGTTATAATATATACAAAAAAACCCTTATAATAAAATAGTCTTCCCTTCTACTATAAAATAGCTAAATCTTGAAGGCATCACTTTGGAATTGTATGTAGCAAGATAACTGAGTGATCTCACCACAGTTAATACCTGACCAGTCAGTGTGTGCATCTATTTCAAATACAAACATGGTTTTCTGTTCCATCTATCAGATTGTCCCAACCTGTGAAACAGTCGAAGAGCATTAAGAAAAAGTTATATCACAGAGTTTTTAATATGTATTAATCATTGATTTAGTAAGTATTCATCCTGCATGATGAATAATTGAGAGATCCAATGGAGAGGATACTAGAAAGGACCTTAAGAACAAAATTCTGATTCAGAGACTCTGATACCTTAATATCATGCACAAAAACATGAGGTTACCTGATTTGAGAGGGCTCAATGCAAACAAATCTAGTATTCTAAAGCCCCTGTGAGATTTTAATAAATGCGGATCAGTGAGCCAGCAGATCGTAACATTGTTAAAAGCCTTCATGATCTATTGATGTTGTTTTAGAGCAATTGCAGTCAACTTGTGCCAGTGTGGCTACTCCCCATGTATATTGCCTTCAAATGCTTGGAAAAACATGCCATTAATTGAAGGAAATAAATATTGCCTGTCAACAATATTGAGTTTCTCGTGGTTTAATTATCATTCTTGTTTCCTTTTCTTATTATTGTTGATATTTGCATTCTTTCGTAAAAAAAACTCTGCACTGTAGTATGCAGGAGGTCAGACTAAATGTTCTAATGGTCTCTCCTGGCCTTAGCAATATATTAAACCAATACACTAGTATAAATAATGTCAGAATCCTGCTCACAGTGCTTAATAAATGACAGGAACTCAAAACGGAAGACAAACATTTAAATGGTTTTTTGTTGTTGTAAAGACTCCTGACACAGTAAACTGCAGTTTCAAATTGGATCATAGCCCCCCCTAAGAAGCGGGATTGAAGGCCCAGTCCTATAAACCTGTAGTCAGGCAAGCAGATCTTACGGACTGCAATGTGACTACTTATGTTGCTAAGGGTTTGCAGGATCACAGCCTTTCAATGAAATTGCTAATGTGACCTTCATTATTTATTTATTTTCACCTTTAAATGTGTGCCTATCACTCTACAGCCATATGGTACCATAAGCAGGTTATTAGTTCAGGTACTCTGACCCCAGCAAAGCTAAATTACATGTTGAAAGCTCCGAAGGCAATCAGACTACTCTCATGCTGCAAGTGATGCTTCTACACATTTTTCTTTGGACTAGCTCAAATGCTCTGCTCACACTTCGGAAGGATCAAATCCTTACTTAATTTTCACACCTAGATACCTCAATCAAGATTGGGACCATGCTTTGCTAGGCACTATATAACCACAGAGACAGAGAAGTTCCCAAAAACTTAAAAAGCAATAGCAAAACTTACTAGTAAGTCAATGCTATGTAACTGGTGAACAAATTTCTACAAGGATGATAAAAATTTGGAGAGGATGCCAAAAAGAATCATGATGATTCAAGGACTGGACAACATGTGTTAAAATGAGACACTTGGATCTCACTCTGTTTAGTGTATAAAAAAAATTGAGATCTGACTTAAGTACCTTCATGGCAAGAAAAGCATAAGTACTAAAGGACACCAATCAATAGAAAAATGCATAACAACAACTAATGGCTGAAAGCTGAAGCCAGACAAATTCAAATTAAAAATGAAACGTAAGTTTTTAACAGTGAGGGTGGTTAACCATAGAAACAAACCACTACAGGAAGTGTGAATTGTCCATCTATTGAAGTCTTTCTGGAAATTATGCTTTAGTCAAACACAGAATAAAAGTATTTGTAACTGGGTGAAATTCTCTACCTAGTATTATGCAGGTCAGACTAAATGTGCTAATGCTTTCTCCTAACCTTAACAATATATTAACCGATGCACTGGTGTAAATAGCGTCAGAATCCTGCCCACACTGCTTAACAAACTACAGGAATACAAAACTCAAGACAGAAAAAAAGCATCATTTCATTTTAGAATAACTGATTGGACAAAGTATGAGCCATAAATATCTTATCACTCAGAAGACAGGTTTACTAAAAGGTTCGGTAGGGACAAATGGAGGCCTGTACAATAGCATTGAAAGAAAGGGAGGCTACAAAATGAAATAAGCACAGCTCTCTAGCTCAAGCAAGGACTATTGAAAGAACATAGGAAATTGAAGGATGGATGGGAGCCAGGATAATCATTTCACTTCATTCCTCTCTTAAGCATGGCAGTGAGATGTGCTCTTCTGGAGCTTCTTCTAAAAATACCCTTAAAATATCTGTTTAATGGAGTTACCTCACATCCTGGAAGAGCTTACTGAATATTCAATATTTCAATATATTGAAAACGTTTCCCACAGAGTATTAAAAACACAGATTTTTTTTAAATATGAAGACCAGAGTATGAGGGAATTGATGCTGCTGTTTTTCTAATTACAGACCATTAACGAGTATTTTTAGGAGAAATGGATACAAACACTCAACATGTAACTAATTATCTAATATCTAAATACAACTTTGCTTCAGCCAATCTGAAAGTAATTGTATATGCTTTCTGAGGATGAGGCAAAGAGCTGATTTTCTTCTAACTTTCTTTCTATTTTACATTTTAGGTCTTCCTTACACAACTTGCCTGCTTTTTCTGTGTAGCCAGCCTTCTTTGACAGATAGCAGCACTTTTAACAAAGTGTTTAAAGTAGTCAGCAGAAAGGGTGAGTCACTGCAACACAATATTTTTCTTAACCCACTGGACACTGGCATAGAGATAATGTGACGTAAACGTAATTTTTAATGTTGGTGTTGATTTTAAAAGTTGATATAATTGCTTGTAAGTAAACAAGCATATCTTTTCCAGATACAGTACAGAATTTATTTTATGAGAACCTTGAAGCTCACAGGTCTGATAGGAAAGTTATACTTTTCACTCTGGCTTCGTCTTGAATATAGGTGGTAACATTGCATTTATCCTACTGCCGTGCCATCTTTTTTGTGCTTCACACTCTTGAGATACAAAGGAATTGCCATACTGGGAAAAAACAGTAATCTCTCCAATCATATATGGTATATTTGTGGCCTGTACTGCATGCTTCTGAGGAAGGGAGTGGGGTGGGGAAATTAAGTGGGCCTAAATCTCATACTCTGAATAAGACCACACAAACAGGTTTCCACAGGGCATCTGTAGCCAGACAGGAAGCCCCCCCCTCCCCCCTTAACATCCATCTTTGCTTGCCTGGAAGCATACAGGGCACACAGAGCAGTAAAATCAGCATAGTCTTTGAAAGCCTTGACAGGAAGCCCAGATATGGCAGCTCACCTAGTGACCCTGGACAACTATAAGCAGAAATAAGAGGGTGGTCAAACTAATTGTTGACCTCGAGGCTGCGAGAACTGCCTTGACTGAAACCCATATTGATATGAACAAACAGCCGTCTGTGGGGGAAGGAATCTCCTGCCCAGTAAAGAATGTCCAGTACTCACAATTTAGTTCTCTCTCTTGCAAGTGTAAATTAACTTGAAACTCCCTTGTAAGAACTGGCGTCACAAAGACGGACCAACACAATTTGGCATCTTAGATAAGAAAGAGGATATGGGCCCCTATGGGTATAAAGATGGGTCCAGCAGCACACTCACTCTGAGCATCGATCTGCCATCTATTTGCTGGTCAGGTTAGGTGATTGGCCTCCTGAGGTTCCATGGGGATGCCCACCTCGTATTTGTCTTTCCTAGGAATTGAGGGACCGGCCCTGGCCTGATTCGCTGGAGTAGAGAGGCACAGAAGGAGGTAAAAATTGTACCTGGATGTGTCCTTTGTCTTAAGTGTACACATAGATTTAGAGCTCTTTAAGCTGTCACTTGGTACCATTATTTCTATTTTCTATCTTTATTTTCTTTGTAACCATTTTTAAGATGTATATTTTCTAGCAGTTAAGAAATAGAGCAATAGCCATAGTAACCATATGATTTATAAGCTTCTTTAATAAACCTGTAACTGTTTAAGTTTTAACCTGACTCCTTCAGTTTGCTGTAAAAGAACCAAGCACAATTTAAAAGAACTCCAGCTGTTCATAAGGGACAGATACAGGCAGAGCTGGGCATTTGAATCGTGTTGCTTCCAGAGGACAGATCCGTAGGGGCATCTCTCAGCCTTCCCTAGGCTGCCCGCTGTGAAGGGATCATGTATCCTAGCAGTCAAAGTCTGAGGTGTAATAAGCTCTCCCTGTAAACTCTGGGGCATCTGTCGGCCTGTTGGCCGCCCGTTGCGAAGGGATCCCGATCCTAGCGGTTAAAGACACAGACGTTAAACTTCTCGGGGCGCCCGTTGGTCTTCCCTAAGGCCGCCCACTGTGACGGGACCTTGTGTCCCAGCAGTTGAAGACTTGGATGTAACACACACACACACACACACAGCCCTGACCATCGCCTGACAGTCAACAGATGTGTTTGTGTCAACTATGGAGCACCAGCACAGTGGCTGTGAACCTCCTGTTCCTTCTGTCCTCTTCCTCCTTCCCAGCCTGTGCAAATAGCTCTAGTGACTACATGTGTTTGATCAGTGGACCCATATAGTGTGGTGACAATAGGATTTGGAGCATTATCTTAGAAAGATGTATATGGTTAAGGCCTAACTGTGGCATACTTAAAGACTTAACTGTAGAAGTAGATAAAATAAATATATGAAAATGCTAATGAATAGGGATGGAAATGACAAAGGAGGGGATTTTCAAAAGCACGCTTCATAGAGGTAACTCTCCCTCTGAAGTTAAAAGAATTTTATCATTGACCCTCCCATTGAATTTAACAGGAGCAAAGTTAAGAAAATGGATTCTGATTTAGCAAGGCAGGTAAGCATCTATTTAACTTTAAATATATGAGTAGCCCCATTGAAGACACTGGAATTATTCCCATGTTTTCAGATATGCAAAATATATAATTTTCATTTATATTTTGCTTTTTTCCCCCCTATGAAAGTTATGTGCATACAAATACTCCACAAGTAGCATATATGAGGTAAATGGATGGGAGAGAGTTTTTTGTTTGTTTTCATAACTCAGAAACTTCTGAAATCAAATCTGCTCAAGTTTTCAGATGGGAAAGACCATGCATGAAAAATTTCTGGTGAAAAAGTAATACATTTGGAAAGTTCTGAGGAAATACAAGAGCTGCTGTGACACTGACTACCCTAACTGACATAATCACATCAATAGAAATAATGTATAAAACCTAAAACAAGATGATGAGAAGGACTAATAAAATGTAGCAAGGAAGACCTGTCTCCTTGATGAAAAGTAGACATTAGGCAGTTAGCGCTGAAACCTCTTCAGAGTCTTGTTCCAAGACATATGTTCTTTCTCCTTTTGTATTCTGAATCCCCATTATATTGTCTGTTCTTAGTTTAAATACTTTTTTCAGTTCTTCCAGGGGTCGTCAGGTTATTGTCTAAATATTTCTCAGGTAATAGAATTCTAGATTTTCTGCTTATTACTGCAGATTAAACATTTTCCTTATAACTTTTGACTCGATGCTTCATTCTGTGCAGACTCTACTCTGTTCATTGTTGAAGTTGTTAATACTTTTTGCAAGATTCAACCATTAGCTATAGAGCATTTTTTTTAAATGACTTATTCAGGTCAGATGGTGCTAGACTGTAAGTTTTCATCCTTTTGGTACTGGTATTTCTTACTGAATTGATTTTGAGTCGTGTCCCCCCCCCCCCAATTATATTGTTTTCTCACTTATTAATTTGAAAATTTATTTAGCATTAATAATATTCGTATTTGAGATTGGTTTTGTATACATGAATCACAATGGAATCAAAGAGTTAAGTACATTACAAGGAAGCTTAAAATATGAGGTATAGTTTGTTTTGCCTTTTTGCTTATCAACAGAAAATACTTTTCTGTTGACAAGTATCAGAGGGGTAGCTGTGTTAGTCTGAAACTGCTTAAACAAGAAGTCCTGTGGCACCTTATAGACTAACAGAGCATAAGCTTTCATGTGCACCTGACAAAGTGGGTCTTTGCCCACCAAAGCTTATGTTCCAATAAATCTGTTAGTCTTTAAAGTGTCACAGGACTTCTCATTATTTTCTGTTGAGTTATTCTTTAGATGGTGCTTTCACTTAATGATTAGGGTCATCTATGTTCTGTAAGTACACACACTAATATTAATAAAAATATTTTCTCACATGTATGCACGCATCATTAAGCTAGCAGATCTTTTCCTTTATTTTATTTCTAAAATGTAACCATTTTTTCATGATAAATATTTCTTTTGATGTGGTTTAAATTTTGAATGACCCTTATCCCTTTGTGTTACAAGTTTATTGAATGTTATACTTTGTTCTTCTCAACTGAGTGTGATGATTAAAAAGGTCTTTTTTTTGAAACTGTGATAATATATTCCTGCTAGGACACCAATTCATTATTAATTGAACAATCTTCCATTGTAACATTTAGTCTATTTTTCTGCTATGTGCCATCTTTAGCTCAGAAATAAAACAATCATAGATTCATAAAATCATAGGTTTGGAAGAGACCGCAGGAGGTAATCAAGTCCAAAACCCTGCTAAAATCAGGACCTGTCCCAACTAAATCATCCAAGATAAGGCTTTGTCAAGCCACAACTTTAAAACCTCTAGAGATGGAGATTCTACCATCTCCCTAGGAAACCCATTCCAGTGCTTCACCACCCTCCCAGTGAAATAGTTTTTCCTAATAGCCAACCTCGAGCACCCACACTGCAAATAATCAAGACCTATCATGATATGAAGGAAACAATATCTTCATAAATGACAATATGTAAAACGGAGTTGGTTGACCTTCATAGAGGCTGAAAAACTGGCTGTCAGGGAACTGATTTTGTTTAATCTGTTTTAATATTTCTTTAAAATATGTGAAAAGTGTTTAAGTAAGTATTTAAACATCCACTTTATATTCAAATGCAGTATCAAATTCTGCCTACTTAGTCAAATCAATATTTAATGCTCCTTTGGAAAACAAAAGAATAAATGTCAGCACTCAGGGAAGCAAAGAACTCATACATATGCTGGAGAAAGAACAACGTTCATAGCTATTGCTTGAGCTTCCCTTTAGACCTTTTCTAATACTTTCAGCACTCTTTCCTTATTTTGCATCTCTTTTTTTATCTACTTCATCAACTGGTGCTCTCTGATGTGTTGACTTTGCACTGTGGTAAACAATGTGAAGGACAGAGTCAGACTGGTTTCTCAGCCCTATTTCTCCTTCATCTACCTATTGTTACATCACTATTTTTGTTTGCTTTAGGAACTGAACTAAACTTTTATTCAGTTATGGATACTAAGTCATACAGAATAAGGCCAGATTTAATTACACAAAAAAGGAACATTGAATCAAGATATGCAATTACGTTAGTTACGTAGATGGAATTGACATACCTTATTTCAAGTTTGCCCACTGTCTTCATAGTGGGAGGCTGATGGAACCAAACACTCCTGTAGACTTCCCTTATTTCTTGCAGAAGCAGGAGTACCGGCCACTGACAGGGGCACCCTCTGAATTCAAATTAGCGAGTCTTAACTAGACTCACTAAATCAAACTCCGGAAGATTGATCATGGCAGCAGCTATTTTCCGTTTAGTGATGACATGGCCTAAGTGGACAGTAACAGTGTTGCTTCTCAAATTAACACCACTTCAAAATGAGTTCTCTGGTACCTCAGGCACTACCTCAACTGCATTTTGCTTCACATAACAGGTATATTTGATGATCTGATGGTCAAAATAGTATCTACAAAGATGGGGCAGGTTACTTACAAAGAGTAAAATTTTCAAGAGCACCTAAAGTAATTTAGGAACCTGCACTCCATTTTCTAATGTGATTTGGACTCCAAGGAGCTGTTTCCACTGCAGCTGGGAAGTGTGGTTTCTAGCACAGATGGACAGATTCTCACTAGTTCAACTCAAGCCAATGTTCTAAAAAAAAAAAAAAAAAAAGAAGTGTGGAAGTTGAGACATTGCCTTAAGCCACCTGAGTCCAAATCTGCCCGACTTCCTGTGTCTGAGCTTGGGCAGCTAACTCAAGCCGCTATCCATGTGACAATATCTGCACCACTATCATCACACTAACTTGCGCTGAACTAGCATGAGTCTGTCTACCCACTCTGGCAATCACACTTCTTAGCTATAATGTTAACATATGTTAAAGAGCCCAAATCCCATTGGCACTTTTTGTCCATTGGTTATCACCACTGCACAAAACAGCACTGTCATGAGTGAATCTGTCTCCTACAAGAAATATAGGAATACCCATTATCTGGAAGGAATTATGGTATTTGGAATGTGTGAACTTAATTTCAATTACATTTCAAACATTCCCTTCCAAAGGTTTCTACTGGAGGTTTATTAAATGCAAGAATCGAACATCTGTCTTGATTTCTAATAAAAGAATCTCTATGTCTCAAGAGTCATTAACAAAAATATTTGCTTTATTTTAATGTGAACCTGTAGCAGGTTTGAGCTGTGAAAGGGCACTTCAAATTAATCTACATTTGTTTTCATACTGTGTCCTAAAGGAGAAATCATCAGAGCAAAAGAAGTGGGAGACAAAATATAAAGCACATGGAAGTGACTTGTTTCAACTCAGATTGCAAAATATTTGTATTTCTATCACTGTGAATCTATATATTCCATATAGCAGCAGAAGCACCTGAACTAATGAAATAAAATAATTATTCTAAATTATTGTAAAGTCAAGTCATTCAAGATTAAGGAAGTTAAGAGCCAAAGACACAAATTGAAGTTGATTTAGATGTAAGTAAAAATGATTTGCAGAATAATTAAATCAAGTAATATTGAATGAAGAGCACACCTTAATTTTCTAATGGACATTTTCCTTCTAAATAAATGGCAAATGTAAGAAAAGTCATCAAATTGCCAGCATCATCCAACCAAATAGACCACTCCATCCCATGCCATAAGAGCCTATGGTTCTGCTTCCCTGAAATCTCTAGTTTATTTTCCCTTCAGCATAACCAGGATTGGTAAGAAGGTCCTATCTTATCCAGTGTCAGTGGCTACATCCCACAATGTCTGGTAGTTGGCAAAAAAACCTATTGCTGCTATGTAGAATCTCATTGACAACAACCACATCTTCCAATAATTCCAGGGGCCATTGTAGGAATGAGGAGGGGGATACTTAATTCAGATGATCAGATGCTTTCCAGTACCTTCGTATTCACAACTTAGTTGATGAAGAACCCGTTCAAGAATTTCACGTAAGAAGTGTTTTTGCATGGATAAAATGCCTTTACATTCACACAAACAGGTAGGCATTCACCCAAATTTTTAATTTTTTCACATTTTTCATGATTTCAAATACAATTTATGTATCGTTTTAGAAAAGTGCCCCTAAAATTTTGAAAAAGTGGAAACAAATTCAAAATGTCTATACATTTTCCAGAATATTCATATTTTGGCTAGCTCTGTTCATGAATGATAGACCTGTTATAGGGGGAAAACTGAAAAAAAAAAAACCATTTTGGACAGCTATAGAAGTAGGATACGTGTTTGAATATTTGAATTAGAAGTTTAAATGGACAATTTATCCTTCAAAGAGGAAATGTAAACAAGAT
This sequence comes from Pelodiscus sinensis, assembly GCF_052426305.1. Lineage (NCBI taxonomy): Eukaryota > Metazoa > Chordata > Testudines > Trionychidae > Pelodiscus > Pelodiscus sinensis. The sequence goes on from NC_143053.1 coordinate 96,489,568, forward strand.
AAAATGGGGACTGGAGTTTGGAAAGGGCTGTTTTGCCTTCCTACCACAATGCAGTTAGGTAATAGAGGGATTTTTCCTAAGTTTCCTGTCGTTAAAGGACTGAAGGCAGCATTTCTTTGATATGATAGCAAGCCTTGTGGATAAGAGGGAAGCAGTAAAATTAGTATACCTAAAATTTAGTAAAGCATTTGATACATTCTCACATGACCTTCTTATCAATAAACTAGGGAAATGCAACATACATGGGCTACTATAAAGTGGGTGCATAATTGGCTGGATAACCACTCTCAAAAGTAGTTATCAATGGTTCACAGTCATGCTGGCAGGACATAAGTTGGACAGAGATCAGTTTTGTACTGGTTCTGTTCAATCTTCATTGATAATTTAGATGATGGCATAGAGGTTACTCTAAAAAAGTTTGCAGATGATACCAAGCTGGGAAGGGTTGCAAATGCTTTGGAGGATAAAATTCAAAATGATCTGGACAAAGTGGTCTGAGGAAAATAGGATGAAGTTCACTAAGGACAAATGCACAGTACTCCATTTCATAGAATCATAGAATACTAGGACTGGAAAGGACCTTGAGAGGTCATTGAGTCCAGTTCCCCACCCTCAAGGCAGGACCTAGTACTGTCTAGACCATCCCTGATAGACATTTATCTAACCTACTCTTAAATATCTCAAGAAATGGAGATTCCAAAACCACCCAAGGCAATTGATTCCAGTGTTTAACCACCTTGACAGTTAGGAACTTTTTCCTAATGTCTAACCTAAACTTCCCTTGCTTCAGTTTAAGTCTATTGCTTCTTGTTCTATCCTCGGAGGCCAGGAAGAACAAGTTTTCTCCCTCCTCCTTGTGACACCCTTTTAGATACCTGAAAATGGCTATAATGTCCCTCTTCATCTTCTCTTTTCCAAACAAAAGAAGCCCAGTTCTTTCAATCTTCCTTCATAGGTCATGTTCTCTAGGCCTTTAATCATTCTTATTGCTCTTTTAAGGACCTTCTCCAATTTCTCCACATCGTTCTTGAAATGTGGTGCCCCAAACTGAACACGATACTCCAACTGAGGCCCAATCAGCGCAAAGTAGAGCGGAAGAATGACTTCTCATGTCTTGCTCAAAACACACCTGTTAGTGCATCCTAGAATCATGTTTGCTTTTTTTGCAACAACATCACACTGTTGATTCATATTTAGCTTGTGGTCCACTATAACCCCTAGATCCCTTTCTGCTGTACCCCTTCCTAGACAGTCGCTTCCCATTCTGTATGTGTGAAACTGATTATTCCTTCCTAAGTGGAGCACTTTGCATTAGTCCTTATTAAACTTCATCCTGTTTACTTCAGACCATTTCTCCACTTTGTGCAGATCATTTTGAATTATGACCCTATCCTCCAAAGCAGTTGCCCCCTTCCAGCTTGGTATCATCTTCAAACTTAATAAGTGTACTCTCTATGCTGATATCTAAATAATTGATGAAGATATTGAACAGAACCAGTCCCAAAACAGAACCCTGCAAAAACCCACTGGTTACTCCTTTCCAGCAGGATTGTGAACTGTTAATAACTACTCTCTGAGAACAGTTATCCAGCCAGTTATGCACCCACCTTTTAGTAGTCCCATTTAAGTTGTATTTGCCTAGTTTATTGATAAGAATATCATGTGAGACCGTATCAAATGCTTTACTAAAATCTAGTATACCACGTCCACTGCTTCTCCCTTAACCACAAGACTTGTTATCCTATCAAAGAAAGCTATCAGATTGGTCTGACATGATTTATTCTTTACAAATCCATGCTGACTGTTCTCTATCACCTTATCTTCTTAGTGTTAGCAGATGATTTCCTTAATTACTTGCTCCATTATCTTTCCTTGCACAGAATTTAAACGGACTGGTCTGTAGTTTCCTGGGTTGTTTTTATTTCCCTTTTTATAGATGGGTGCTATATTTCCCCTTTTCCAGTCTTCTGGAATCTCTCCTGTCTACCATAATTTTCCAAAGATGATAGCTAAAGGTTCAGATACCTCCTGTATCAGCTCTGAGTATTCTAGGATGCATTTCATCAGCCCCTGGTGACTTGCAGACATCTAACTTTTCTAAGTGATTTTTAACTTGTTCTTTTTTTATTTTATCTTCTAAACCTACCCCTTACCACTAGCATTCACTATGTCAGACATTCCTTCATCAGACTTCTCAGTGAAGAACAAAACAAAGAAGTCATTAAACACCTACTTTAAACTAGGTTTGTCGGCTTTAAACTAGGTTTGTCGGGGGCAGGTGAGCAAAGCCCACAGGTAAGTGCTGAATGTGCGGGACTGGGAGATGGGTTGGAAATGGGGGGGACTACGGCCTATAATGGCAAGGAGAAAGGAGGGTCAGGGCACAACAGGGAGGCAAGATCAAATCAGTATCTTAGATGCCTATATACAAATGCGAGAAGTATGGGTAATAAGCAGGAAGAACTGGAATTGCTAACCAATAAATACAACTATGATATCATTGGTATTACAGAAACCTGGTGGGATGGGACGCATGATTGGAATATTGGTATGGAAGGGTACGGCTTGCTCAGGAAGGACAGACAGGGAAAAAAGGGAGGAGGGGTTGCCTTGTATATTAAAAATGTACACACTTGGACTGAAGTGGAGATGAACGTAGGAGATAGCTGTGTAGAGAGTCTCTGGGTTAAGCTAAAAGGGGTAAAAAACGAAGGTGATATCATGCTAGGAGTCTACTACAGGCCACCTAGCCAGGTGGAAGAGGTGGATGAGGCCTTTTTTAAACAATTAACAAAACTATCCAAAGCCCAAGATTTGGTGGTGATGGGAGACTTCAACTATCCAGACATATGTTGGGAAACTAACACAGCGAGGCACAGGCTATCCAATAAGTTTCTGGACTGCATTGGAGACAACTTTCTGTTTCAGAAGGTTGAAAAAGCTACCAGAGGAGAAGCTGTTCTGGATTTGGTTTTAACAAATAGGGAGGAACTAGTTGAGAACTTGAAAGTGGAAGACAGTATAGGGGACAGTGATCACGAAATAATAGAGTTCATGATCTTAAGGAAAGGTAGAAGGGAGACCAGCACAATTGAGGTTATGGATTTCAGGAAGGCAGATTTTGATAAGCTCAGAGAACTTGTAGGTAAGGTCCCATGGGAAGCAAGACTGAAGGGAAAAACAACTGAGGAGAGTTGGAAGTATTTCAAAGGGACGTTGTTAAGGGCCCAAAAGCAAACAATTCCGCTGTGTAGGAAAGATAGAAAATATGGCAAAAGACCAGCTTGGCTTAACAAGGAGATCTTGCATGATCTCAAAATAAAAAAGGAGTCATATAAAAAATGGAAACTAGGACAACTAACAAAGGATGAATATAGGCAAGCAACACGGGAATGCAGGGGCAAGATTAGAAAGGCAAAGGCACAAAATGAGATCAAACTAGCTACAGGCATAAAGGGAAACAAGAAGACCTTTTATAAATACATTAAAAGCAAGAGGAAGACCAAGGACAGGGTAGGCCCACTGCTTAGTGAGGAGGGAGAAGCAGTAACAGGGAACTTGGAAATGGCGGAGATGCTCAATGACTTCTTTGTTTCGGTCTTCACCGAGAAGTCTGGAGGTGTGCCTAACGTAGTGAATACAAGCAGAGAGAGGGTAAGTTTAGAAGATAGGATACACAAAGAACAAGTTAAAAATCACTTAGGAAAGTTAGATGTCAGCAAGTCACCAGGTCCTGATGAAATGCATCCCAGGATACTCAAGGAGCTGATAGAGGAGGTATCTGAGCCTTTAGCTATGATCTTTGAAAAATCATGGCAGACAGGGGAGATTACAGAAGACTGGAAAAGGGCAAATATTGTGCCCATCTATAAAAAGGGGAATAAGAACAACCCAGGAAATTATAGACCGGTCAGTTTAACGTCTGTCCCAGGGAAGATAATGGAGCAGGTAATTAAGGAAATCGTATGCAAACACTTGGAAAGTAATAAAGTGATAGGGAATAGCCAGCATGGGTTTGTGAAGAACAAGTCATGCCAAACTAATCTGATAGCTTTCTTTGATAAGATAACGAGCCTTGTGGATAAGGGAGAAGCGGTGGATGTCATATACCTAGACTTTAGTAAGGCATTTGATACGGTCTCGCATGATATTCTTATTGATAAACTAGGCAAATATAACTTAGATAGGGCCACGATAAGGTGGGTGCACAATTGGCTGGATAACCGTAGTCAGAGAGTGGTTGTTAACGGTTCTAAATCCTGCTGGAAAGGGATAACAAGTGGAGTTCCTCAAGGGTCTGTTTTGGGACCCGTACTATTCAATATCTTCATCAATGATGTAGATATTGGGATAGAGAGTACTCTTATTAAGTTTGCAGATGATACCAAACTGGGTGGGGTTGCGACTTCTTTGGAGGATAGGGACATAATTCAAAATGACCTTAGCAAGTTAGAGAAATGGTCGGAGGTAAACAGGATGAGGTTTAATAAAGAAAAATGCAAAGTGCTCCACTTAGGAAGGAACAATCAGTTCCATACATACAAGATGGGAAGCGACTGTCTAGGAAGGAGCATGGCGGAAAGGGATCTAGGGGTCATAGTGGACCACAAGTTGAATATGAGTCAACAGTGTGATGCTGTTGCAAAAAAAGCAAATATGATTCTAGGTTGTATCAACAGGTGTGTTGTAAGCAAAACTCGTGAAGTCATTCTGCCACTCTACTCTGCACTAGTTAGGCCTCAGCTGGAGTACTGTGTCCAGTTCTGGGCGCCACATTTCAAGAAAGATGTGGAGAAATTGGAAAGGGTACAGAGAAGAGCGACAAGAATGATTAAAGGTCTAGAGAACATGACCTATGAAGCCAGGCTTCATGAACTGGGCTTGTTTAGTTTGGAAAAAAGAAGATTAAGGGGGGACATGATAGCGGTTTTCAAATATCTAAAAGGGTGTCACAAGGAGGAAGGAGAAAATTTGTTCCTCTTGGTTTCTGAGGACAGGACAAGGAGTAATGGGCTTAAAGTGCAGCAGGGGAGGTTTAGATTGGACATTAGGAAAAAATTCATGTCAGGGTGGTCAAATATTGGAATAAATTGCCAAGGGAGGTGGTGGAATCTCTGGAGATATTTAAGAACAGGTTAGATAGACATCTGTCAGGGATGGTGTAGACGGAGCTTGATCCTGCCTTGAGGGCGGGGGGCTGGACTCGATGCCTCTCGAGGTCCCTTCCAGTCCTATTATTCTATGATTCTATGATTCTATCTCTGCCATTTCCAAATTTCCTGTTACTGTTTTCCCCTCCTCACTGAGCAATGTGCCTACCCTGTCCTTGGTCGTCTTCCTGCTTCTAATATAATTATAGAGTGTCTTCTTGTTTCCCTTTATGTCTGTAGCTAGTTTGAGCTCGTTTTGTGCCTTTGCCTTTCTAATCTTGCCCCTGCATTCCTGTATTGTTTGCCTATATTCATCCTTTATAATTTGTCCTAATTTCTATTTTATATGACTCCTTTTTTTATTTTTAGATCATGCAAGATATCCTGGTTAAGCCAAGGCGGTCTTTTGCCACATTTTGTTTCTTTCCTACACAACGGAATAGCTTGCTTTTGGGCCCTTTACAATTTCTCTTTGAAAAAACTGCCAACTTTCTTCAGTTATTTTTCCCCCCAGTCTTGCTTCCCATAGGATCTTACCTACCATCTCTCTGAGTGTAACAAATTTTGCCTTCCTGAAATCCATTGTCTCTAATTTGCTATTCTCCCTTATGTAGTGGCTTTGCTCACTTTTACACACGGCTGACTCCCTCAGGGTGGCTTGTGGGGAAGTCACCGGCTGCTCCAATGCCCACGCGCCCTCTTTGGGTGAGTTGTTCTCTTCAGGTCACTGCCCTCCAGCGGTGACCACTCTGCTTTTGGTCTACGTCCCTTTCTGGGGGAGGGAGTCATTGTTCTTCCTCCGCTCCTCCTCCCAGGTCCTCTCTAGGACTCCCAGTTCTTCTCCCACTCTGCCTGCATGGTTGCCTCCTGCAACCCTGCCTTGCAGACTTATATCCTGGGTCTTCCCTGACTCAAACTCCCCCAGCCTACTGCAGCTACCTCCTTGCGAACCGCAGCTTCCTCTTGCAGCCAGCCTTTTAGGGCTGCCTCCTTGCAAGCCTCACCCTCCATGACTGCCTCCTTGCAACCACTGGGACTCAGGCCCGGTAGTCTGGGTTTACTAGGCCAAAGCCTCTCTCATTGCAGGCGGGCAGACAGGTCTCTCTCCTCCCAGGAGCTGCTTTAATAGCCTTCAGCTGGGCCCTCCTTAACTGCCTCAGTTGGGCTTTCCCCTGACTTCAACTCCTAGCCCCTTAAAAGGCCAGTGCAGGGCTACACCCTGCCACACTTAGATTCATGAACTCTATGATTTCTCCACTTTCACGCAAGCTGCCTTCCACTTTCAAATTCTCAACCAGTTTCTCCCTATTTGTTGAAATCAAGTCTAGAACAGCTCCCCCCTAGTAGTTTTTTCAACCTTCTGAAATAAAAAGTTGTCTTCAATGCAGTCCAAGAACTTATTGGATAGTCTGTGCCCTGCTGTGAGAGTTATCCAACATATATCTGGATAATTGAAGTCCCCCATCACCACCAAATCCTGTGCTTTGGATGATTTTGTTAGTTGTTTTTAAAAAAGCCTCTTCCGCCTGTGTAGGTGGCCTGTAGTAGACCCCTAGCATGACATCGCCCTTGTTTGTTACCCCTTTTAGTCTAACCCAGAGACTCTCTATGTGCTCATCTCCTATGTTCATCTCCACCTCAGTCCAAGTGTGTACATTTTTAATATATAAGGCAATATCTCCTCCCTTTTTTCTCTGCCTGTCCTTCCTCAGTAAGCTGTACCCTTCTATACTAATTTTCCAGTCGTGTGTATTATCCCACCAAGTCTCTGTGATGCCAGCGTCATAGTTGTATTTATTTATTAGCACTTCCAGTTCTTCTTGCTTATTACCCATACTTCTTGCATTTGCATATAGGCATGCAAGATACTGATTTGATCTTGCCTCCCGGTGCTACCTTGTCTCTCCTTTCTCTCTTCTATTATAGCCCACACACTCTCCCATTTCCAACCCATCTCGCAGGTCTCCAGGTTCTTCACTTACTCATGGGCTTTGGTCACCTGTCCCCATTGAACCTAGTTTAATCCCTTCTTCACTAGGTTAGCCAGTCTGTATCCAAATATAGTCTTCTCCATTCTCGAAAAGTGAACACCATCGCTGCTTAACAATTCTTCCTGTAATAGCATCCTGTGGTTGAGGAAGCCAAAGCCCTCCTGGTGACACCATCTTCACAGCCAGGATGCACCTGTCTCTGCCTGGGTCCCTACCTTTGACAGGAAGGATCAAAGACAATACCACCTGTGCTCCAAACTCCTTCACCCGGACTCCCAGAGCCATGTAGTCACTCTTGATCCACTCAGTGTCACACCTCACAGTATCATTAGTGCCCACATTGATGAGTAGCATGGAGTAGTAGTCAGAGGGCCAGATAGTTCTCGACAGTGCCTCCGTAATGTCTCAGATACTGGCCCCCAGCAAGAGCATACCTCTCAAGATGACATGTCAAGGCAACAGATGGGCGCCTCGGTCCCCCTCAGAAGAAAGTCTCCGACCACCATTACCCTACGTTTCCTATTCTCAGTGGTGGCAGCAGACCTCCTATTTAGTCAGGAATAATCCATTTCACACATATAGAATGGGAAGTTACTGTCTAGGAAGGAGTACTGCAGAAAGGGTTCTAAGGGTCATAGTGGACCATAAGCTAAATAGGAGTCAACAGTGACAGTGTCACAAAAAAAAACACACCCATGATTCTGGGATGCATTAACAGGACTGTTGTGAGCAGGACATGAGAAGTCATTCTTCCTCTCTACTCTGCTGATTAGGCCTCAGCTCTAGTATATTCACATTCATAAGCCAATTTTCATAAAGTATGGGGGGGCTGTGATAGCAGGTCTTTACTACAAGGGGAGCTTGATCTAAATTATGCAATGTCATCTGTGTGATAGTGCAGCTGAAGGTAACATACTTATATCAACTGACCACAGTGTCTTTGCATCAATAGTAGATGCTATCCTATTGATTCCCCTTGTACTTCTCATTGAGGTGGAGTCCAAAATTGACAGTGATCAGCAATTGATTTATCACATCTATACTAGGCTTAATAAATCAGCCATGACTGGATCAAATGCTATTCTGTTGATCTGGCTGGTAGTGAAGTTTCTCTTTCTTGGAGTGCTCCTCCAGCTGAGGCTTCTTTCTCTAGCACTATCAACAGTTTTTCAGTGTTGCTGGTCAACCATTTAGTCACAGCTGGGAAAACAACTGTTCTGTCCATTAGCCTATTTGCTACACCAGTGTGAGATACAATCAACAACAACAACTAGGAAATCTGGTGATCTCCTCCCACATGGGGACAAGTGACAACTTTATCCTTGTCTAGACTGCAACTTCAATCAGCTCAAGTTCCTCTCTCTTTAGAAAATGGAATTTACTTCCAATTGAAGTTTATCTCACTGCAGTTTCCAGTCATGATTGCTTAGCTTCCCTGTTTTTGCAGTATTGTTTGTGGTTTACAATATCTTACATAAATATTCTGTACTTTTCCACACAAGGTATTTTATAAAGGTACTATCATGGCTACATTAAAATGAATATTTCCCCAAAGTCAATAATAGTTGTCAAGGTAGCTTCTCACTCGTAGTTCATCTGTAAACAAAAGGTGACTTATTTTTCATTTTATTCTAGCTTGAATTTCATATCCAGCTTGTCCCATTTACCTTGGAATGTATCTGAATCGGGTCTGTTTTTTTAAACACTTGTTTTAAAAAAAATTAACCTTCTCCAATTAAACACTTCCAAGTCCTATTTTGATAAAACAAAACAAACATACAGAACACCTTTGAGACCAATTCTGAATATTGGAAAGTGAAAAGACTCTTAAAACTCCTAAAATAATATTTCCTGTATCATAATGGCCACTGGAAATAATTTCTTGAGTAACAGGTAAATGGCCAGTGAAACTGGAACTTGCAGCAAAGTGAACAGCATTTTCAGAACCACCTGGTCATTACAAACAAATCCCAATGTTGCAGGATTTTTATCTTTTGTAAAAGTTTTTCTTCCTGCTTTTTTTTTTTTGTGATATATATCTCCACAATAATGAATACATTATAGAATCATAGAATCATAGAATCATAGGACTGGAAGGGACCTCGAGAGGTCATCGAGTCCAGCCCCCCGCCCTCAAGGCAGGATCAAGCTCCATCTACACCATCCCTGACAGATGTCTATCTAACCTGTTCTTAAATATCTCCAGAGAGGGAGATTCCACCACCTCCCTTGGCAATTTATTCCAATATTTGACCACCCTGACAGTTAGGAATTTTTTCCTAATGTCCAATCTAAACCTCCCCTGCTGCACTTTAAGCCCATTACTCCTTGTCCTGTCCTCAGAAACCAAGAGGAACAAATTTTCTCCTTCCTCCTTGTGACACCCTTTTAGATATTTGAAAGCCGCTATCATGTCCCCCCTTAATCTTCTTTTTTCCAAACTAAACAAGCCCAGTTCATGAAGCCTGGCTTCATAGGTCATGTTCTCTAAACCTTTAATCATTCTTGTCGCTCTTCTCTGTACCCTTTCCAATTTCTCCACATCTTTCTTGAAATGTGGCGCCCAGAACTGGACACAGTACTCCAGCTGAGGCCTAACTAGTGCAGAGTAGAGCGGCAGAATGACTTCACGAGTTTTGCTTACAACACACCTGTTAATACAACCTAGAATCATATTTGCTTTTTTTGCAACAGCATCACACTGTTGACTCATATTCAACTTGTGGTCCACTATGACCCCTAGATCCCTTTCTGCCACGCTCCTTCCTAGACAGTCGCTTCCCATCTTGTATGTATGGAACTGATTGTTCCTTCCTAAGTGGAGCACTTTGCATTTCTCTTTATTAAACCTCATCCTGTTTACCTCCGACCATTTCTCTAACTTGCTAAGGTCATTCTGAATTATGTCCCTATCCTCCAAAGAAGTCGCAACCCCACCCAGTTTGGTATCATCTGCAAACTTAATAAGCGTACTCTCTATCCCAATATCTACATCATTGATGAAGATATTGAACAGTATGGGTCCCAAAACAGACCCTTGAGGAACTCCACTTGTTATCCCTTTCCAGCAGGATTTAGAACCGTTAACAACCACTCTCTGACTACGGTTATCCAGCCAATTGTGCACCCACCTTATCGTGGCCCTATCTAAGTTATATTTGTCTAGTTTATCAATAAGAATATCATGCGAGACCGTATCAAATGCCTTACTAAAGTCTAGGTATATGACATCCACCGCTTCTCCCTTATCCACAAGGCTCGTTATCTTATCAAAGAAAGCTATCAGATTAGTTTGGCATGACTTGTTCTTCACAAACCCATGCTGGCTATTTCCTATCACTTTATTACCTTCCAAGTGTTTGCATATGATTTCCTTAATTACCTGCTCCATTATCTTCCCTGGGACAGACGTTAAACTGACCGGTCTATAGTTTCCTGGGTTGTTCTTATTCCCCTTTTTATAGATGGGCACAATATTTGCCCTTTTCCAGTCTTCTGGAGTCTCCCCTGTCTGCCATGATTTTTCAAAGATCATAGCTAAAGGCTCAGATACCTCCTCTATCAGCTCCTTGAGTATCCTGGGATGCATTTCATCAGGACCTGGTGACTTGCTGACATCTAACTTTCCTAAGTGATTTTTAACTTGTTCTTTGTGTATCCTATCTTCTAAACTTACCCTCTCTCTGCTTGTATTCACTACGTTAGGCACACCTCCAGACTTCTCGGTGAAGACCGAAACAAAGAAGTCATTGAGCATCTCCGCCATTTCCAAGTTCCCTGTTACTGCTTCTCCCTCCTCACTAAGCAGTGGGCCTACCCTGTCCTTGGTCTTCCTCTTGCTTTTAATGTATTTATAAAAGGTCTTCTTGTTTCCCTTTATGCCTGTAGCTAATTTGATCTCATTTTGTGCCTTTGCCTTTCTAATCTTGCCCCTGCATTCCCGTGTTGCTTGCCTATATTCATCCTTTGTTATTTGTCCTAGTTTCCATTTTTTATATGACTCCTTTTTTATTTTGAGATTGTGCAAGATCTCCGTGTTAAGCCAAGCTGGTCTTTTGCCATATTTTCTATCTTTCCTACACAGCGGAATTGTTTGCTTTTGGGCCCTTAACAACGTCCCTTTGAAATACTTCCAACTCTCCTCAGTTGTTTTTCCCTTCAGTCTTGCTTCCCATGGGACCTTACCTACAAGTTCTCTGAGCTTATCAAAATCTGCCTTCCTGAAATCCATTACCTCAATTGTGCTGGTCTCCCTTCTACCTTTCCTTAAGATCATGAACTCTATTATTTCGTGATCACTGTCCCCTATACTGTCTTCCACTTTCAAGTTCTCAACTAGTTCCTCCCTATTTGTTAAAACCAAATCCAGAACAGCTTCTCCTCCGGTAGCTTTTTCAACCTTCTGAAACAGAAAGTTGTCTCCAATGCAGTCCAGAAACTTATTGGATAGCCTGTGCCTCGCTGTGTTAGTTTCCCAACATATGTCTGGATAGTTGAAGTCCCCCATCACCACCAAATCTTGGGCTTTGGATAGTTTTGTTAATTGTTTAAAAAAGGCCTCATCCACCTCTTCCACCTGGCTAGGTGGCCTGTAGTAGACTCCTAGCATGATATCACCTTCGTTTTTTACCCCTTTTAGCTTAATCCAGAGACTCTCTACACAGCTATCTCCTACATTCATCTCCACTTCATTCCAAGTGTGTACATTTTTAATATACAAGGCAACCCCTCCTCCCTTTTTTCCCTGTCTGTCCTTCCTGAGCAAGCCATACCCTTCCATACCAACATTCCAATCATGCGTCCCATCCCACCAGGTTTCTGTAATACCAATGATATCATAGTTGTATTTATTGGTTAGCAATTCCAGTTCTTCCTGCTTATTACCCATACTTCTCGCATTTGTATATAGGCATCTAAGATACTGATTTGATCTTGCCTCCCTGTTATGCCCTGACCCTCCTTTCTCCTTGCCATTATAGGCCGTAGTTGAAGTTGAAATGAAGTCAAATAATATAGATATACAGCAGAGCCAGTCAAAATATTGCTGACTAACAAATTTTCCAGGAATATGCTGGTTTAATCAAAACCAATATACTTCTCTACCTACTCATATCAGTAAACTCTGGTTCCAAGCTGAAAATGTACATTTTAACATCATTCCATTTTCCTGAACGTATTTGCCACACTCCATTTTCATTGCAATGCAAAACTCAAAGTGAAATGAAATTGTTATCCTTTGGTTAGCTCTGATACACAGTACATTTGTATTTACTGACCTGACTCATAATAAGTGGCAAACCTGCTTAAGCAGAGCAATTAAAAAACCCTCCTATCCCATAACTTTGTACAGTGTCTGGGCAAACTTTGACAGCAGTATGCTGATGATACTGACTGTTCTACCTCTCCTTTTTGTCTTATTTTTATACTGTGGTTCATTGCTGCCTGGCAGAATGTCTAGGGTTCAGTCTAGAAAAAGAGAAAGGACACTGACAGCTAGGGGGAGTCACTCTAAAAACATAGGCTTGGCCTTTAAGTGACATTCATTGGACATTGGATCAGATTTTGCAGTCCTCGATTTTCATGCAATTGCTCTGGCCAGGAGTACTTTCCTCCCATCATTTACAACTGACCCAAAGTCAAAGACTACTCCTTTCTGACACAGATATCCTATCAGTGATCCATGTGTACATAGCTTGAAGGTTTTTCTTTTTACTGCAGTGCACTCTATATTGGGCTATCGTAAGGAAGAACTCTGAAGATGCAGTGAATGCAGATCAGCATACTGTCATTTCCATTGATTTCCACATACAGTGTCAAGGATAAATTACTAACCATATAAATCTAAGACATGCATGTCCCAGACCCATCACATGCCGCATGCTTCTTCAGCTCATGCCACGCTCTCGGGCAGTACTGTGATTAGAACTTTCCATTACCAGCAGTAACTCAAGAAACCACTCCATCTGAGCCAGAATGCAGCAGGCTTCAATGCAGAGTGTCATATTATTTACTAGAAAGACTTGACTGTTACATCTCTGTTAATGACAGGGAAAATGGGCCCCTATATATATTTCTATATAAATAAAGGTAAAACAGAACATACTACTAGATAACATTCAGAGCAATTGGTTTCAGTAACACTAAATAATGGATAAATGGCATGTCTTGTGCATTTAAATAGGATCTCTGAGCAGAAGAATTTCCAGGTGTGAGATAGGAGGTCTTAGCATACATTTTCCATAAAGAAGAGCACAGTTTCAAGCTGTTTCTTTGCTACAGACAATTTTTCATTGTGCTGATTTAAAAATAAATCCATACATTAGGAAAACTAGAAGAAATATATTCTGGTAAATGTAGTGAAGGGTCCTATTCCCATGGAGTCAGAGGCAAAACTCTAAGGCTACGTCTACATTGGCCCCTTCTCCGGAAGAGGCATGTTAATTTCAAACTTCAGAATAGGGAAATCCGCGGGGGCTTGGGGAAAAGCCGGAAAAAAGCGTCTAGACTGGCCCGATCCTCCGGAATAAAGCCCTATTCCGGAGGATCTCTTATTCCTATTTCGAAGGACAGAAAGCTTCTTGCAATCTAGATGGCTTGAACATTCTAAGCTACTCACATTTGGTGACTACGTTTAGACTACTTTTTTATTTCCGAAAGGAAATATGCATATTTGGCACTATCTTCTTCTGATCACTTTTTTGAAAGTGGGGTTTTCGAAAGTGAAAGCAGTCTGGACACTTTTTTAAAAAAAAAAACAACAACATTTTTTCCTAAAAAGGAGATTTACGCAGTTTTTTGAAAAAGGGGTTATTTTCTGAAAAAAACTGCATCCAGATTACTTTCACTTAAAAAAAAAGAGTTTCAAAAAAGCAATCAGAAGAAGATATGAAAATTAGCACCAAATTTGCATATCTCCTTTTGGAAAAAAAACCCATAGTCTAGACGTTTATCTACTCATAAAAATTGGAAACTATAAGGTGACTGATTTGTGTTCATGATCTGCACTCACATGCTCATAAGTCAAAACATTAAACACATCAAAATATTTTATCTTGTCTTTAACAATAAGTTAAATTGTTCTTGTTCAGCAGTCTACATGTCAACAGCTGAATTCAGTAAAATCCACCAACCCTTGCTCACAGATCCTATGAAGATCAAATAAAGTTAGACTGTATGTTATCACAAGCATACATTTCTATGAATTATTTAGCAAAATTTTGCACACCCTCCCTATTCAGAGCACTCATTGCTTTCCATGTCGGACATTCCAAATGATTAAGTGTGTAATACTGTAAACCAAGGTTTTTTAAGTCACAACCTCCTCTGGCAAGGAGTTCCACAGGTTGACTGTGCACTGCATGAAGAAAAACTTCCTTTTGTTTGTTTTAAACCTGCTACCTATTAATTTCATTTGGTGACCCCTAGTTCTTATGTTATGGGAACAAGTAAAAACTTTTCCTTATTCACTTTTTGCATACCAATCATGATTTTACAGACGTTTATCATATCTCCCCTTAGCTTCCTTTTTTCTAAGATGAAAAGTCCCAGTCTTTTTAATCTCTTTTCATACAGGACCCATTTCAAACCCCTAATCATTTTTGTTGCCCTTCTCTGAACCTTTTCCAATGCCAGTATATCTTCTTTGAGATGAGGCAATCACATCTGTATGCAGTACTCAAGATGTGGGTGTTTTATATAGCGGCAATAAGGAATTCTCGATCTTATTCTCTGTCCCTTTTTTAATTATTCCTAAAATTGTTTGCTTTTTGGACTGCCACTGCACATGGAGTGGATGTTTTCAGAGAACTCTCCACAATGACTCTAAGATCTTTCTCTTGAGTAGTTGTAGTTAAATTAGTCCCTATCATACTTTATGTATACTCGGGATTATTTTTTCCAATGTGCATTACTTAACATTTATCAACATTAAATTTCATTTGCCATTTTGTTGCCCAATCACTTAGTTTGGTGACATCTTTTTGAAGGTGTTCACATTCTGCTTTGGTCTTAACTATCGTGAACAGTTTAGTATCATCTGCAAATTTTGCCACCTCACTGTTTACTCCTTTCCCCAGATCGTTTATAAATAAGTTGAATAGGATTGGTCCCAGGACAGACTATTGGGGTCATCACTAGTTACCACTCTACATTCTGAAAATGTATAATTTATTCCCACTCTTTGTTTCCTGTTTTTAACCAGTTACCAATCCATGAAAGTACCTTCCCTCTTATCGCATGGCAACTTACTTTATTTTAAGAGCCTTTGGTGAGAGACCTTATCAAAGGCTTTCTGGGAATCTAAGTATATTATATACTCTGGATTCCCCTTGTGAACATGTTTGTTGATACCTTCAAGGAACTCTAGTGAATTAGCAAGGCATGATTTCCCTTTACAGAAACCACGTTGACTTTCCCAACAACAAATTATATTCATCTATGTGTCGGACAATTTTATTCTTTATTATATTTTCAACTAATTTACCTGTTGCTGATGCTAGATTTACCAGTCTGTAATTGCCAGGATCACCTCTAGACCCTTTTTTAAATATTGGTGTCATGTTAGCTATCTTCCAGTCATTAGATACAGAAGCTGATTTAAACCACAGTTAATAGTTCCTCAATTTCACATTTGAGTTCTTTCAGAACTCTTGGGTGAATGCCATCTGGTCCCAGTGACTTGTTATCATTAAGTTTATTAATTTGTTTCAAAATCTCTTCTAATGACACTTCAATTTGAGACAATTCCTTAGATTTGTCACCTAAAAGAAATAGCTTAGATTTGGGAATATCCTCAGAAATGAAGACTGAAGCAAAGAATTACTTTAGTTTCTCCTCAATGACTTTATCACCTTTGAGTACTCCTTTAGCATCTCGATCCTCCAAGTGCCCCACTGGTCGTTTAGGGGACTTCCTGCTTCTGATGGACTTAAACCTTTTGCTATTACAGGCAGTCCCCGACTTACGTCGGATCCGCACTTACGTCAGATCCGCACTTACGTCGGATCCGTACTTACGAACGGGGCTTTTCTCGCCCCGGAACTCACGGGCGGCGGGTCGCCACCCATGTCCTCCGGGGCAAGAAAAGCTTCTCCTGGTCTCCCTGGTCTGCTTGGGGGGTCCAGCAAAGCCGCTGGAACCCCCAACAGACCAGGGACACCCGAGCAAAGCCACCACCTGGGCGGCTTTGCTCGTTTGCCGGGGAGCAAAGCCGCCCAGGCAGCAGGACCCCCGCCGCCTGGGAGGCTTTGCTCCTGTCCCCCTGGTATGCTGGGGGGGTCCAGCAAAGCCGCTGGACCCCCCCAGCAGACCAGGGACACCCGAGCAAAGCCTCCGCCTGGGCAGCTTTGCTCGTTTGCCGGGGAGCAAAGCCGCCCAGGCAGCGGGACCCCCGCCGCCTGGGCAGCTTTACGAGCAAAGCCCCCCAGCAGACCAGGCTTTTGTTGCGGGACGCCTCGGGTAGAGCAGCTGGGGTGCTGCCGGGTTGGTCTTGTGGGAACCTACCGGACAGCGCCCCAGCTGTTCTGTCCCAGGCTCCAAATTCAGGAGCTGTTGAAACTGATCAGGCTGATTCCAGGGTGCTGAGGGCAGAGCAACTCTGTCTCCTGTAGTCAGCCCCTGGTCAGTTTCAGTGGCAGCAGCTGAATCTGGAGCCAGTTCCGACTTACATACAAATTCAACTTAAGAACAAACCTATAGTCCCTATCTTGTACGTAACCCGGGGACTGCCTGTACTTTGAGTTTTTGGCTAACTGTTCTTTAAACTCCTTTTTGGTTTTTCTTATTATATTTTTACACTTAATTTGACAGAATTTATGCTCCTTTCCATTTTCCTCATTAGGATTTGACTTCCACTTTTTAGAAGATGTCTTTTTTATTTCTCTCTGCTTCTTTTACTTGGTTATTAAGCATCAGTGGCCCTTTTTTGGTTCTCTTACTGTGTTTTTTAAATTTGGGGTATACATTTAAGGAAGTATCAGACACAAATCTACAACTTCAGATATGCAGTGTGCAAACAATTACAGCATTCCATATGCAGTCTAATTGTATCCATTCATAAATGTCCACTCTAGACATTTTCTTCATATCCTACTGCTTTTCAGTTTTGTTGAATGGCTTGGGAAAAAACCTACTCCATCTTGCCACACAAAATGGTAAATATTAAAATACTGAACAGTTGGCTCTACCAGAGAGTATTCATCATAAAAGTCCAGCTGAACTGTCACATTCCTAGAGAACAGATTTTTAGGCTACCTTGAGTACTAGGACAGTTTCACATTTTTGCATCTACTATATATTTATACAATATACCATACATACAATGAGAAAGGTTAGCTTCAAAGTCCACAGAGAAGCCTTTTTTCAACGTGATGTAAGATTTACATTAAAACAACACAAATAAATAAATAAGGTGCATTCAGAGAAAGATTAACAAAGCCCGACCATCTAGTGGAATCTATTCAAAGGAAGGATCAAATCTGTCCTAAGTAAACCACAAAGCACTACATCTCACTACAGAAGTGAGATTCACTCTTGGGAATTTATTGCAAAAAATAAACTTGGCCCAACAGGAAGGAAATGAATTGATCCTTAATTTCTGGTGTCCTGAGGAACTTTCATTCTTCACTGGATTATTTAAAACTCCGCTGGTAGCCCAAACAAAAAGGATGCCATATGGTTACACAATAGGACACTTCTGTATTTTAGTGGTCTTTCTTAAAACCTAAGGGAATTACTAGAAGCTTCAATTTACTTCAGCTACAGTGAAGGTTCTCAGCACTTCTGTAAATCAGCTCATGTGCTCTCTTACTACATTCATCCATACTATTCAGACTCTAATGCAAATAAGGGGCATTCCTCCAGATGACAGCTTCATTCACTATACCTGCCTTATTTGTTGTCTATCCTATGCACTAACTGAGACTGGATCCATGGGAAAAACACTGTAAGTGATCATGTACTCAAATTACTATAATACACATGTGCAGGAGGTAAAATACAGATCACACTAGAAACCTTAATTCTAGCATTTACTAAATTTCATGCCCTGAGTTTACAATCTTAATGTAAGTTTCTTTGGATGAAATATACGCATCTCTGAATATATATTTATTTTCACAACATGACAGAGAAAAGCAAAATGAAACTTTCATGGTTTTCACTATAAAAATACTCCAGATTATTTATGAATATCCCCATTATTCAATGTGAATGGTATAATAGGTGTTCCCTTCCTTTCACGCTTAAAAAATGTCAGCTAAATAAAACCAGATAAGCTTATATAACATTTGGAAACTGCTATAAAAATCCAATAGGCAAAGGAGCAATAAAGGTACTGAAAATAGGTCAAGCTATTCAAAGGGCTAAAATAAGAAAGAATCAGCAAAATTTTGCCTTTTTGCTGTCTGTGCTCAAAGTAAATAGTATTCCAGCTTCTGCAGCGATTCCATCAAAATAATTCTGGTGTCAGAAAAATATTTTATTTATTTATTTATTTTTAAAAGAAAACCAATGGAATTCTAAAGTTAGGTTGAATTGTGAAACACGGTGATATTAAAGTTTGAAAGGGTTTATCTTTATAGTTGCATTTCCCTTTCAAATAACATGTAGCCTAACCTGCCAAAATTAAAGGTTTTGTCAGATGTTCACACGCTGTATTACAGGAAAAGGTCAGAAAACAAACTGAAAAGAGAGTCTAGACAGATTTAAGCTTAAGGCTTTACTTTATTCTAAAAGACAGGGTGATCAGTCACATTACCTTCCTCTAAAAGAAAAAACTAACCTTCAAAAGTATGACAACATGCTACTTTGTGATTCTATAAGCACATTTCAATCAGTAGAAGTAAAATTAGTATTCACCTTACTTTAAAAGAGAATATCATAGGTGATTGGTGATTTTTTTTTTATTATTGAACAAATTGCTGATGAGCTATGATGATAGGCAGCAGGTTTAAAACAAACAAAAGGAAGTTTTTCTTCATTCAGTGCACAGTCAATCTGTGGAACTCCTTGCCAGAGGATATAGTGAAGGCTAGAACATTACAGCATTCAAAAAAGAGCTAGATAGATTCATGGAGGTTAGGTCCATCAATGGCTATTAGCTAGGATAGGTAGGAATGGTGTCCCTAGACTCTGTTTCTCGAAGTGGGAGACACGGGAAGGATCACATGAGGATTACCTGTTGCAATCCCTCCCCCTGGGGCATCTGGTATCGGCCACTGAAAACGTATAAACAGATTTTTCCTGTTTGAGTGTTTACTTTTTCATACACTGAAAGTTTTTCAATTTTCCATCAAATATACAATTTTTGCAAGAATTTTTTTGCAAGATACTTTTTGCTGAAGAAAATCTACAATGAAAAAGCATTACCTCTCAGCTACAATGACTTCTGAGAAATTTCCTGAGCAAACAGAGTGGGCACAGTCACCAAGAAACTAGTATCAACAACATGTGACTTCAACCACATGTTAATCTCCAAACAACCCAGCTCAAAACTTGATAGATAATGCACGATAATAAAATAAAAATCTCGTTGGCAAACAGAAAACAAACTCCTCTTTTCAAAACAACTTTTTTTATTGCATACACATATGGAATATATTGCATAAAACACTATTTAATGGAAATGCAACCAATCCGACAAGTAGAAATTTCAAGTGTTTTAACTTTCACACTGAATATTTCACACTGTTATAAACTTCAGGAATCATCATCTTCTAGATACAGTATTTTAGGGACCATGCAAGGGACTTATTACCACACTATATTTAATTTAATAATACGTTGTAAATTATAAGATTTTTTCATTTAAGAATCTCCACTACTCCCCACACCCTACATACACACCCATTCTCATCTCGTCTCTTCTCCACTGGGAAAGCTAGTACGTCATGGAATGTTGCCTCTAATCCCCAACCATGCTCATGGATTTTATGTAGGGGAAAAACATTATCACCACCCTAATTACCCCCCACTCTCTCAGAGGCAGGCAAAATCTGTTTCTGATTGTCACATAAAAATCCTATGTTCTGGATTGTAGAATACAGGCAAATGCTAAACCTAGGAGAATATTTCAAAAACTTTCCCCTCCATAATTAGAAGAATTAACTGATGCATAAACATTACAATTGGACAGACCATATATAAGCTGCATGTGACAAACTGAACTGAAGTTAATTTGGGATATGTTGTTGTTTGTATTATTACAGTAACATCCATCAGCTGCCATTATTGCATACAAGCTTAAGAAAACACTCCCTGCCTCCAAAAATGTAAAATCAAGACATCCTGTTTCACTATTAGTTTGGCATATTTCTCTCACTGCTGGCCTGGATCTGCAAACGTGTTTTGCTTTGTGAATTAAAACCTAAGGGTGTATCATAACTTAGTACAGTAATTATACTAATGTAATTATACTAATTAAAGCCAATGTTTGTGAGAGTCTAAGGGCTAAATATAACCTCAGGCTTTGTATCCATAAATATCCCACAAGATTCATTCCTTTGATTGCATACCCTTAAAGAGATGTTGCTTTTTTATTTTGAAAAGGCTGTCTTTCCAGTTTTTAATATGGCTTACTGTTGCTTTGCATATGTTTCCTCTGTTGTTTAAGGGTACTGTTGGCAGAGCAGCATACTTCAACATTGTTTTAATCACAGTGTGAAAAACACCAGATGTACAAAATTAAAGTTCAAGTTAATCAAAATATTGCTTGACAAAGCAAATAATTGAATTGCACTTTCAATGCACTGTGGTAGACAATAAGTAACATGCAGCATCTTCAACATTTGAATACAACATCCAATTTCCATTTTAACATCACAGAATGCTGTCTACACATTTTTAAATGGTACCCATGATAATAATATATTCTGTTTTTAATCATATTCCACGTTGCAAGAAATGAAGCTTGCAATTTTCCCAGGTGCTTACCAAATTACTACTGCAAGCTAATTCACAACCCCCAAGTTAAGAGTTTCAACACAGTGAACATTAACAGCCTGCTTATGTTCCTCCTGTACAACAGAAGGTAAGTTAATATGTGCTTCAATTATATCCAGTTTGCACATTTATGGCACCCTGCGGACAGCAGTAAGAAGGCTGTGAATATACTTATCCTGCTTTTTTAATACTTCAGTATATTACAGGGGAGGAGGGGAGGGAAAGAAAAACCAGGGGAATTAATAAAGAACTCAACTCCAATATATTGATTGGCCAGTGCTGCCAAGGTATATCTCTTTGCATTCTATAGAAATCGTGCCCAAGACTGATATTTAAAAAAAATAAAATAATGTATGTCTTAAGCCTTTATTTGTCAGCTTTGATAAAATGTGTATTGAACATATGTGCATGCGTTGTAGATGCATTAGTGGTGAAAATAATAAATTAAAGCAGAAGACATACCGCACAGATGCTCTTTTTAACAGCCTCTATCAACTGAATAGTGAGGTGTCTCAAAAGGCAATACTCATTCTCTCTCCCACCCACCCCTTGCTTGTTTACTTTGTTATAGACCAGTTTGGAGGTTTTATGGAGAACATAACACAAAGAGCATCCTGAACATTTTTCATCATACTCCCAATGAATGTAGAAGTGTACCATCACTACTGGATATATTTGAATGCTTTTGTGAACTCATGTTTGTATAATAAGCTATTTCAAACTTTGTAATAGCCAGGTCTCATTATCCTCATGTGGTCAAATTCAAAATATATATATTAGTTCTTCCCCTTTGTTCTTATTCCTAACTGACAAGTCCTTAATCAAATAAAACTCTCAGGTCTGGTCTACCCTAGGGGATACATTCAAATTGAGGGAAGCAACTTCAGCTACGTTAATTTCATAGCTCAGACACTCCAGCCTCCCCTGCTACCCACTCGCAAAGCTGGAGCACACAATCTATTAGCCTAGAGCCCCCTAGGCCAGGGGTGGGCAATAATTTTTAAAAAGAGAACACTTTAGAAATTTCTGAAGTGGCCTTGGGCCTCCCCAGAAGGGTGGGGGGGTTGGGAGGAAGGGGAGGGGCCAGGAGACTTCTTGTTCTTCTCTCCGCAACCCTGATTGTCCTGGGGTGGGGGAGCATGAGAAGTCTTCCTTCTCCCCCCTCTCTCTCCTTCCCTCGCCCCATTCCGTAAAGAGAAACACAAGCTGTTTTAAAGCAGCTGGTGGTTCCCTCTAGGTACCCAGCAGGAGACTTTGTTCCCCCTGCCCCGGGCCAATTATGGTCTGGGGGCATGGAGCCCACCAAAGGCGCATGGCAGCTTGAGACATACGCCAACTGGTTTAAGACAGCATATCTCTGTAGCCGCCACACGCTCTTGCAGAGGCAAGGAGACTTTTCACACTCTCCCACCCCCAGGCTCTGGTGTACAAGGGGAATGTCTAACACTTTTTCAGTCAGGGGCTTCTCACTTTGCTTCTCACTTGTGTGCAGCCCCTAGCTAATTTTTCTGTGGGTCAGCAGCCACCAACACAAAAAATATTCCCTACCCCTGGCATAGCTTAACTTGAAGTATCTTAACTCAAATTTTGGTGCCATGCACACTGTGGGATGTCGAAGAGAGCACACTTTCCCTTCGATTTCCCTTACTCCTCGGAAATGCAGGACTTCTGGCTGTGACGTAGTGGGGGGTACCTTGCTGGTTGCTATGCTGGGTAGTGGGCTGTGGGTGACCTCCACTGTCTGCTGTCTGTAGCACGGCCCAGCAGGGCAGGGGATGAGTCATTATGCAAGGGGGCTCCGAACCTGTCTGACCAGTTATCTCCCAGGGAGCGGAACAATGGGAAGAAGGTGGAGTGGAGCCCTGGCTGGGAGGCAGGGCTGGAAAAGAGTGGTAGTTTCGGTCTGGCAAGCAGGGGAGAAGGAGCTAGGGAGGGGGGCTGGGATTGTAGGGCCCAGCCACCCTCTATCTCAAGGGGGGGCACTAAGGCCTCCTAGCCCCAGCTCCTGTAATCAGATTGCATCTGTGCTGTGCTGTATCCTGGAGAAGCAATAAACTCCTTCTATTCTACTGGCTGGTGGAGTCTGTTCGTGCCACTATGGGGTGCAGGAGACGGGGAAACCCCAACGCGCAGTCACATTGGCCTCAACAGGAGTGCCCTCTCATTTCTAATTAGAGTGTCTTCACTCGACCGTCTAATTCAAACCCTGGAAGATCAACTGCAGCTGCTTCAATCTTAGCTGTAGTGTAGACATGTCCTCATTGACTTCAATTACAAAATATCTACGCTCTATTGGGTCTTGTAATTATAAATGTTAATATTTAGCTATTAAATTCTCAAATCCACAATCAAATTGTGTCAAAATATGCTTCCTAAGCCTAAATTGGATACATTTGTAAGAACATTTTTCCTCACTTTTCTAAAAATTACCCCAATCAAATACCAATTTACATTTCTTTTTAAATAGAAAATAATTTTGCCCACTATTGAGACTTTGAAACTATACAGATTTTCAATTCTCAGTTTGAAAACAATGTGTTTTATATGCAGTGTGTTTATGGCATTTAATTAGGCCACTAGGATGTGGAAACATTTTTAAATGTTTACTCCCATCTCTGAAATTCTCAAGTTAGGACTTTAAAAAGGCCTCTGTAAAGTTAGTATGCATTTTCATCAATGAACAGCCACAGAAATTCATTTTAGAATTTTTAACAAGACTCACTTTTCTTGTTAATCAGTGAGGTTAGGGTTAATGCTGTTAGAAACTGTTAGAGAAACCACAAAAGTTCTTGGAAAAATCAACTCTGGTTGGAGTTCAAATTTAAATTGCATCTATGAATTAAAAGTGGTTTGCTCATATTTAATTTATGCTTTTTTTGTGTCTCATTCTCCTTCAAACCTCCCCCTTCACCTAAAGACGCTTTTTTTTCAGGCTGCTGTATTTTCATTTCCCATATAATATGTACTGGTATGTGTAATATGAAGCAGGTAACACAATAGAAATCATACGCATTTATTACTTTCTGTAATTCCATTGAAAACTGTCTTCTTATTTTATATTTGACCCACTAATATGGTAATAATATGATATCCCTCTTTTACAAGGAGAGAGCTCTTATTTTCACTGGCATCTCAGTTTCCTTTAGTCAACCGCATGAACCAAAGTAACCTTATGTTTGCACTACATGCACAAAGACAGCTGGTAACTATACAAATAAAAAAGGACAAGAAATGAACTTAAGTCCTCATAATAAAAGAATGAGGTGCCCCTGAATATGCCAAAAGAAGGAATGAGTCTATCTTCTCCTCACTATAGACATGTTAGTAGATATTAAGGCCAGAACAGCCCCGCTATGATGACCTGACATGAACTCCTGCATAATGCAGATCAGGGAATTTCTGACCTAATGGTTTCTGCATCATATTAGTTTCCCTCTGTGCCATGACTAAGCAAATGTATGCACATTTGTAGGCACATTTTCACAAATGTTATGCAATCACATCTTGGGCTTTTTGGTGCTCTAACATATATATGCCTGACTTTAGGTCTTTTCCCCATGGCCACAGAGATGTCTCTCCTCGACTTACTGCAGAAAAAACAGAATTTCAACATTTGCACTGATGCTGGCCCAAGCACACAAACAGCACTTCCCTGATGGCCTTCCCACTAACAAAGAGTACATTTCTTAGCCCAAGTTCACCCGTTACCAAACACACACCTTTTCTGAAACTAAAACTGGCTGTTCTGGCTGCCTTTTAAAATGAGAAATTAACAAATAATCTCACCAGATTACAGATCTTCAGACCTCAGAAACGATTGCGCTATAGTATGAGTTTATCTAACCCTTCCTCATACTTTCACACTCATTTTCCTGATGAATAATGCTCACTTCTGGCAACAGAAAAGAACTGCAGTTAACATCTACATGGATG
Source organism: Pelodiscus sinensis (assembly GCF_052426305.1). Classification (NCBI taxonomy): domain Eukaryota; kingdom Metazoa; phylum Chordata; order Testudines; family Trionychidae; genus Pelodiscus; species Pelodiscus sinensis. Next base: position 96,514,580 of record NC_143053.1, read on the forward strand.
CTTCATCCCTTTTGCCATAGATCTAGAATAAATGAAGTTCTAATATCAGGGGCACCTATAAACTCACAGTGAAGTCAACAACCTACATTTGCATGGCAGGAGAACAAATGCCAGTTCGCTGATGTCAGACACAGATGTTAGTTTGCGGGGTGTGGGAAAGGATTCAGGAAAAGACCATCAAGCTTACTTCACTAGTATTAATGAACTCTGAGTCATTAGTCCAGTAACTGCCAGGTATTAGTGAACATGTTTGTGAATATGGAAATTCTTACATCATTTGCAGGTGAATGATTATAGGCACAAGAAATGCATTATTTGCTCTTTGATAATCATTTGTTTTAAATGCTTCATCTATTCATTTAGGGAGTAAAAATAATACAGCATGACTTCCAACCACAAAAAAAGTAAACAGTATGTGAATAAACCACAGTCTCAAACTTATGTCTGTTTTTGTCAGAAACTGCTTATAAATAATAAACACAGAAGAGAGAAAGTAATGATTAGTTCATGAGCAATTAACCTTAAAGAAGTATAATAGTAATGAATATTAATACATTGCTACTTCCATTTGCCATATTCCTGTTTCTTTGAATAAATTAGAATGCAAGGTTCACTTCAGAGAACTATATAGCATATTCTGCCCTTATTCAATTAATAGAATACCTATTTACATCAGCAGCAGTTCATAGACACATACTACACACAGTTGATATAAGCTTTAGGACTATGGATTGGAAATAAATATTTAGCCCATAGTGCCCATATATATATCCCCAAAACATCAACCTGAAAAATATGCACGATTCTTCCTAAAAGGCCCTGTACTATAGCCTTCATGCAGGTGCACCTTTCCATGTGAATTTAGTGATGCATAAAAACTGAAAGACCTTTTATATAAAACATTTGAGATTCTCTGGGCACAATGGTGATGGGCAGTTTAATCAGAACCTATATGATAGATAAGATACAGAAACAGATATGTACAAGTCAGTATATACTCACGAAATTCCTATTAGCATTAATTAAATAACAGTGCACTCACTGAGGGGGTAATAAACCTTTGACCTTGATAATTTCATTTACTGTACTTCAATCTCACAAACGTGATGTTTCATGATAATTCTATCTGTAATGATTTATTTAAGGCAACTGTTCCTTTAGCTGATGAATATTACAATCATTAAAAGTCAAAGACATAAGTAAATACTTTTGGGGATGTTAAGGGAATCAAAAAAGTATCAGCTGTTTCAGCAATGTCTACTTGAATGCTAGCAATTTGTCAAAATAATTAAAGTAATTGTGGCACTATAATGTAATTAGTTTTAGTTTAGAGAGCAGAAAAAAGAGAGACATTGTGCTGGAGAGCACATTTTAAAGGTCTCTGAAAAATGGATACCAGTTTGCAAATGGAGGCATTCCCAAGAGGAGTTATTATTAACTAATCTTCCTTTCAGACAGTTGAGGGCAGTGCTTTGTGGAGCATCACTGTCCACAGTGAAACTTCTCTCAAATTTATTCTGCTCAGGACTTAGACAATCCTTATTCAACCTAATTTCCACTGACTTTTTGTCTCAAAGAATTTGTAGATTATGGATATTCTACCAAATTCAGTCTTTTTCTAAAAAAAAGTAAATTCTGAGAGATACAGACTGAGACATTTTATTCTTGTTTAAATTTCCCGGAGAAGCCTTGTTTCCATTGGCAAAATCTCTTAGGAGAAGGGACTGAAGAAAGGGCTTTTGACAGCTTTTAATTTCTTCTAAGAAACCCAGAAGACTTCACCTGGACTCTCTCTGATATAAGAAGGAACAATCTGGCCCAGTTTTAGTTATAGTTGATAATGGGTCTTAAAGCTTGATGCAGCTTCCCTGAAATCAATGGGAGTCTCTCCAATTACTCCAGTGGGTTTTGTATTGGGAATCATCAGGCATAAAGAAAGAAACAGATGAACCCCTGAATTGAATGGACTATAAAGCCATTATTAAATATTATTAGTTCCTGCACTGTGCTTTAGGTACAACAGAATGTAATAGCAGATAAAAGGGGCCAACTTGCTGCCACTGACTTTGTCTTTTGCATCATTGGCTTTCTTCACACAAATATACATCTGGTAAGCTAATTACTTTATTAGCTCATTAGACTCCCTACAGGGGCACCTGATTTCCATTAATTTCCCAACCCAAATGAGACTGCCTAAGTCTCTTCTACTATAAATGACCAGTGCCCTGCCTGTTCTAACTCACAACAGTGCTAGCTCCCAGAAGGGCTCTATTTATAGTTGCTAACAGCACCTCCTCAAACAGTGCTAAGTGGCAGAGATGCCTTGGACTGGTATAGGGAAAACACTATCACCTTGACAATGAGAACATGGACTGTTGCAAGAAAAACAGAAAAAGTTCTGATTTCACAGGAAGTTAATTATAATTTAAATGTACACATAGGCTTTGGAAATATTTTCAGATTCTAAAACAGTTTGTTATATACATTATTGGTTAATTTTTTTGGTTCCTCTTCAGTAATGGCTGTAAATCAGTTACTGTTTTGCAAAGGAAAAATATAAATTCAAAATATTTGCAAGAGCTGAGATTTTAGTGGTTTTCTCACAGTGGGTTCCAAGATTATCCTGCATGTAAACCAGGATTTGTTACTATGAATATTACCTTACATACCCTTTCCTAAAAGACCTGCTCACATATCACAAAAAACTCTAAAAAAGCTTTTATTTCCAGCTATTTGCATTTCTCCCTCTTCTCCATTTTTTTTAAAATAAAAGTGCCAGAGGCACTACAATGTTCTGGTCTGGACACACAATTCCAGCTTAATAGAAAATTCTTTTCCTTCCCCCATCCCCTCTCCTGATTTGACTGGGTTCTGGGAGTGGAGGAGAAGTAGCTCATGAAGCATTTGGTCAGTTACTCAGAAAGCTTCTTGTGTCATCTCCTTCATTTACTACAATCATTTCTGAAGGAGAGTAGTGATAACAGAAAACAAACAAACTGAACTGCTATGACAAGGAAACAATGGTAACAAATTTAGGGCAGCAAATAAAATATCAAAGTTTTTTGGTCAAAGTCTACCTTTAAATATTTTTACATTTCCCCCCAAACACAATAGTTATGCCATCTGATGACATGAAGGTGGCAGAATCTTTTGTTGGCAACTTGCATGCAATTTTGACGAATTGAAGATTTATTTCACCAGTATGTCAACCTGTGAAAATAATAATCTCTTTCATGCTTTTTTTGTTTCCTGAAACAGACATTCAAAATATTGAACATAGATTTCATTACTTAAAAAGGACTTTGAGGAAAAAACAGAAAAAAAGCAAACGATTAATTTTGAAGTGATCATTTTATCCTATTTTTCTAAATGAAGATCATTAGTGTTTTTGTAAGTTCATAATTTCTCCTTGTAGCATTAAGGTCACAACAAATAATACCATTTGTCACCAGAATAAAAGGAAGAAAGCCAAACCATAATCTAAATCCAAAAGGAACACATGGGAGGGACATACTAACAGAGATATTTCTTAATATTAGAAACCTAGCAAAAGAGGCATCAAATTTGTCAGCAGAACTGCAGATATGACTCTATCAATAATCCATGGCACTTTTGTATTTCCCAGCTGAGGTTATTATACAGCTTTGGATGACAGCCTGCTTCAACTTCATCATATGATCCACTGGGACAGAAACTCATAACTGGCTTTCAGCACAGATCCTTCATATAAAGGGTAATAACTGCAGCCAGTCAGTGTAGTAGGATTATCAGAGAGTGCAGCAATGAACTGCAAAATGTGGGAAAGGCAGTTTGATGTAAAACTCACAAAGCATCCCCAGATAACTCCTTTGAACATCAAGGAGAAAAAATGGGTGCATTAGAAAGATGCCCTGTGGAACCTTTTGAAGCAACATTCAACTTTATTTAATTAAGTGCACATCTGTCTGCATGTATTAAGGAAAAATTGTTTATCAGAAATACATCAGGGTGCAGCTTCCAATGGGATAGCAAAGGAAAAATATTAAGACAGAATTTGGTTCAGGTTGAGCCATACAATATACTATGACTAAACTTATTGATTTCAATGGCACTGCTTATGGAGTAAGTTATTATTAAAAATGAGTAATGGTGGCAGAATTGGGTCTTGAACATTTTCTAAAGAAAAAGGAGTAATGGGTGTGATTTTCAAAATTGTTTTCTATTAATGCTACATTGATGACATCATCATATGCACCCATAAGAAATAAAAACACTTGAGTATTTCACAGGGATTTCAACAACTTCCACCCCACCATCAACCTCAGCCTGGATCAATTCATATGCAAGATCTACTTCCTTGACACTACAGTACAATTACATGACGGACGCTTTTCCACCACCTTATACTGACCACTACACTTACCTTCATGCCTCTAGCTTCCATGCAAGACACATTTCTCAATCTATTGTTTACAGCCAAGCCCTAATATACAATCAGATTTGCTCCAATCCCACAGACAGAGACAAACACCTACAGCAGTGGTTACCATCCAGTAGATCAGGATCTACCAGTAGATCATGGAGCCTCTGGTAGATCAGGTGATACTGACTGATTTGGCGAGGAAGCTATAAAGCGCTGGCACTTCAGTTGCCCTTTCACCCACTGTCATTCTGCTCCTGCCCTCTACCTTGAAGCTGCCCCCTGGCAGACTCCTGCTTGTTTGTGGGAGGGAGTGGGGGTCTGGGAGGGAGAAAAGGGGGAGTGCTGATGTCAGGGTGTCCCTCCTCCCCCCACTGCAGTACCCTATCTCCATACAGACAGAAGGGAATGGAGGGAGCTTGGCCATGCAAATCTGTCACTCACACACTGTGTGTGTCCCTGACATTCTCACAAACACACACTATCCTTCCCTCTCACCTCCTGACCCAACACATATGTTGGTGGTTGTTGTTGTTTCTTCTTTTACTGCTCTCAAAGTGTGTTAGTTTTGGTTTTTGACTTGTCTGTGCATTTCATTTCTCTCTTACACTTAAATGTCATTCTTTGAGTCGTGAGTTCTAAAATGCCTAACCTGTCATGGCTGGAGTAATTAGTCCTATGGTCATTGATGGTTCCGGAAGCAGCAGTCATGTCCCAGCAGCCCCTGAGAAAGGCAGAGCAGGAGGTCTCCACATGCTGTCATTGCCTGCTATCCCCATTGATCAATAAGGGGAAGCTGTGGCCAGTAAAAGCTGCGGACTCAGTGCTTGTAGATGAGGGGCAGCACATGGTGCCATGGAGCCATTGCTTTACATTCCAGATGCCTTCAGGAGTGGTGCAGGGCCAGGGCAGGAGTAAGCCTGCCTTAAGTCCACTTCTCCACCACCCGGAAGCCATCTCAGTTAAACGGTTTACAGCCAGAACTTGCTTCCTAAACCCCTGTCCCAGCCCTGAACCTCCTCCTAAACCCAACCACTTGCCCCAGATGTGGGATCCCCTGCACCCATACTCCTCCTGGACCACAATTCCCCCCACCCTGGGCGAAGCCTGGAGCCCCTATCATAGTCCTTATTGTTCTTATTGTCACAATTTAAGGTAACTGCTTGCATTCCCTCTCCATAGTTGGTCAACAACTGGTACCCATTCTAGGCTCTTACCTCCTCAAATGTCACCTCTCTCCCGCCTTGCTCTTGACTAGATTTTTTCTCAGGATGCACAGTTCCTTTCCTATACCCTCAGAAGATAGACTGCCTAAACAGGACAGCATCTGAACTTTGCTTTTCCTACAAAAGGCTATGGACAGCTCTAATTGTCAGCAGCTCTAAGGTACTATTCAGCCCTTTATAAGCAAGCACATTTTTTCTTAGATGAAAGCATTAGAGAAAAAACATACTAAAAAACAATAAAATAACCTGATAATAAGCTCACAAGAAATCATCTTCTACCTCCAACAAGGGTTCTGGTAGGAATCAGTCCTTCAAACCATAGACTAGACTTTCCTGAATACCAAAAGAGTGTTTGATCTTGATGCTCTAGAAATGGAAAATTAGTAGATAATGGTGCTATTATCCATCGTGACTTCAAAAGGCTAGGTATTTGTATAATTTGAATTCACTTCCCCCTTTGAAATGCTTGAGGTAAACTACTTGATACAATTTGTCTAAAAAAATTGACTCTTGTCTGGCACACTATTCCATATAGTCTTCAGAAGTTCATACAACTTCCCAGGGTTCACAACACATCTCTCCCAATGAAAGATTATATATAGTCCTGGCTGACAATAATACATATATTTTCATTTAACAAAATAAACTTTGAAGATCCTTAAACTTTAAAATGTTTTATAAGGTTGCTGCAGAAAATTGCCATCTTTTTTGCATTGATTTTTGCACCAGATAATACAAGCTTTTTATTTTCTCAGCACATAATTTGCTAGAGACATTTTGTTAATAATGACGTAAAGGTTTTATATAAACTTTAATAGGGATGATTCAGAAACCAAACTATTTTCTTAACTGTGAAAGTATTTTTTATCATGGTCTGCAGCAATGTAACACGTATTCTTCTAAATGCATGAGTAATTTGTCTTTTGCATCACATATAGTTATATTTAAACACATACTTACAAAGAGTATAAGAGAAATACATGATAGTGCATTATTATAAAGGTTCTCTCATTGTGCCCTTGTCTGATCATATTATTCCTGAATAGAACTTCATCAAGAAAGATCATTCTGTTTACAGGAGCATTTCAATAATTAAAAATTCAGTTTTGTTTTGATTCAAAACAAAACCCCAACATTTAAATGTTCTCTGGAAAAGGGTCCATGATTCAGAGACAGTTCTCTTGGAGCTTCAGGCAGTTCTCCTGGAGCTGCAGACTCTGAGGACCCTCATTTGCTTTCTGAAAGAAGTTCATCAAAATTGAACTGTCTCTGAAAAACATTTAACTTAATCAGCAAAGTCTGACCAAAAATATGCTTAATCATATTTGTCTAATCAGCTCTCAGCGGCCTGGTCTACGCTACATGGGAAAGTTGAAGTAAGATACACAACTCCAGCTACGTTAATTACGTAGCTGGAGTTGACATACCTTACATTATGTTTTCACACCATCCACACAGCAGAAGGCTGATGGGAGCAAACACTCCTGTAGACTTCCTTTACTCCTCATGAGGAGCATGAGTACCGGCACCGATGGGAGCACCCTTTCAGTTTGATCTAGGAGGTGCACAGTACACCTGCTAAATCGAAACCTGGAAGATCGACCACAGCAGCATTGATCATCCGCACAATGTAGGCATGACCTGCCTGAGCACCAACAGAACCTTCATACCACGGCAATCTCTCATAGATTTTGCATATGCCACACATTTATTTCTTTATTTAGGCTTAGGTGTTATATTTAAAAGTAACTATCCAGGGAAGAGGGTACCTAACTAAAATAAAATAAAATAAAATAAAATAACCCATTGAACACGCTCACTCATACTAGTAACCAAAAATCATCCCCCCTCTCCTCCCCAAAAAATAACCAGCTGGGTAAAACATACCCTAAAACAAACCCATATATACATACCAACTGAATTCCTAGCCCTACATTGTTTTCTTAATTATTTTCAGAAACGCATGCAAATCCAGAAGCCATGTGCTTGATAAAGTTCTAAGTAGATCCTTTACAAAGCATGATCCACCATGAATTAGGCTAAACCAATGACCAGAAGAGTCTTGTTGGGCCTCCCACCCCAATTTACTGAGAACTGATTGAAGACAAAAATTTGAAGTTTAGATTACACTTCTCAATTTTTGGTTCATGTCAAGTTTATTTCCTGCCTTCTCTCCTGAACCTTGTAACAAAGCCATTTGTGGTCTCCGTATTTCTATTAAGCAATAAAACTCTCCATTTCCTCAGCCAAGGGGAATCAGGTGGTTATAGATGAATACCATCTGAAGCTCTCCAAGACAGGCTGCAAAAGGGATCATCCCACTGCAGACATCCTTTCAGCTCCTAATTTTACCTTAAATGTTTCTCATCTTTTAAAGATAAGCAAGCAGATTAAGTAAATATGTAAAAGAAGACGACCCTTAAATAAGTACAAGCTCCATCTGAGTGAGTGTCTTGATGCTAAAATTCATTCCAATGAAGTGGATGGTAGGCAGAGTCTAAGTGGGAAAGCTAAATGATAATAAAATATCACACACCAGTAAAAGTTAGCAGAAGATATTATCTCCTTTACTATGGTGTTACATATACACACAAACATACCCTTAACTACTTCTTTCCTTGTAACTTTTTAAATAATGAAGTCTTATTTTTCTCAAATTAAATAAATTTGCTATTTATTTTAAACACCGTGTATACAGCAGAGAACCTCATCTTTCAGCGTGCAATTCATGAAATCCATTTTGCCCCTCAACCTCTGCTTGTCAAGTAGACCACGCACATTCATTGCAGAGCATTTATATCCACTCCACTCATTTATTTTGCACACTCCAAGAGAATTAATAAATACATGGAGACTTTACATATTAACATAATTACTAGGTATTAGCCTCTTGCTGAGACTTCTCTATGCAGCATTCACAGTGTGCTCTCTCTATATTATATCTTTATTGAAGGTTTGATCCTTGCAAGGTGCTTTGTCCCTGTCTAGAAATACCCTTAAGCATATGTTAAACTTTAAAATAAGCCCAGGTTTCAGTGCTCTTGGATTAGCTCCAAACTTCTCAGTAACTTGCTGGACTGAATTCCTGGAAAACATCTTATCCTCTTGAACTACAGACTACATGGGGTATGGGTGGGGGAAGGTGCTGCACCTCAACAAAATTATTCTGGTGATTACATTTGCACCTATCAATCTCTTTCTGATAGCAACGTTAATCATACAAGAACCTGAGCATACTAGAGAAGACTCAGCAACTTCTAAGATGACAAATATTTAAAAAAAAACGTTAAAAAGTCTAGGAAGAATATATATAATGGCAAGTTAAAGGAACACTAATGGATGGAGAAAGTGCCTTCTATTTCTTAAAAATAGCTCTGCCTCATAAATATGTTAAAGAAATTCCATGTTATATTAGTTTGTTTATTGTAAAGATGCTCAACACTTCAGAAGTTGCAATGGTTGCTATGGAAACTATCTTTTGTTCTATACTGAGTAAATAGTCCTATAAATCTCAGTTCTTACCAAGCCCACAAGTAAGATCTTCCTTTGTTTATTGATTTGGAAGGGGGAGTTATTTTTCTATAATTAAATGTATCTTCCATGCTTTGACTTTTCAGTTTGACTGCTTGTGCCATCTATGGAAATATTAATGGTAGTTAACACAAAAAAACCTGGTATCTAGAACACGTGGTCTAGTCTCAATTTGCCACTGAATATTTTGTGAGTTTGCGGGATGGGTCATGGGGCACTTAACTTCTCAGTGCCTCATGTCATCTATGTGCAAAATAAGTACAATAATTTACTTGCTGAACCACACAAGCGGCTTGTGAAGCTCAGTTAATTGCAGTATATAAAATGGTTTGAAATCCTGTAACCAAAGGTGCTGTATAAGCTCAAAGTATTCTTATTGTTCTTTTGAGCATTACCATTTATTATTATCCTGGCCTCAGTGGAGTTCTCTTCTACAGCTAGAAAAGATATTTAATGAATTACATGCTTCAACTAGAGTCAGCACATTGTACATCAGCCACCAGTGTTTTACTGTTTTAATAGAAACAGATTAAACAGAGTCAAACTTTCACTCTGCCTTCAGTTTTGCACTGTGTATTAAAAGGTACTAAATTTGCATCTCAACTTCTGCTGCAAATAATGGAACTGATATATCCAACTGCAAGGGTCACCACTGAACAGGCAATATTTATTGCACTGCAGCAATAGACCTTGCTGTATTTTCTTTGCTAAATATAGGAAACACCAGACATCAATAGCCGAATAGTGGGCTGTGTTATGTCTACAGTACTAGAGGATTTACCTGGTGTTGCTCAGGTCCTGGTAGGGGTTCAGGGCAGAGAGTAGTGGGTACAGAAGTCAGGGCTGGGGGCTGGTAGGTCAGGGGGCTCACTGATGCCACCTGCAGTGGCAAGAGTGGCATTGCTCAAGTGACAACAGCTCCCTAGGGCTATGCTGTATGACTGGCAGCTCTTCCCGGTGGACTGGTCCTGTGCTGCCTGACCTGGGTTTCAGTCTGAAGCTCCTATGCGGGGAAGAAGGGGCCACACTGCCTGGCCCAGCAAGCAGCTTCTACGAAGGGATAGAGGGGTAGGGGTTGTACTGCTTGACTGCAACCCACAGCTCCAATGCAGGGAGGAGAGGGCCCAAGGGTTCAGCCGCCTGGCCCACAGTTCCTGTGGGGGGAAGGTGGCCAGTGGCTTTACTGACTTGCTCCAGCATGTGGCTCCTCTGTGGTGGGGGAGGAGGGATGGAGCTGGGGCTGATCCAGGAAAGGAATACAGAGCTCTATAGTCTTACGCTTCAACTTGAACCACTGAACCAGTGAGTCTCCACCTTTCCAGATTACTGGATCCCTTTTGGAAATCTGATTTTGCCTTGCATATCCCAAGTCTCGTCTCACTTGAAACTACTTGCTTACAAAATCAGACATAAAAATACCAAAGTGTCACAGCTCGCTACTGCTGAAAAATTGCTTCCTTTCTCATTTTTCTTATATAATTCTACAATAAATCAATGAGAATATAAATATTGTGTTTACATTTCAGTGGATAGTACATAGAGCGGTATAAACAAGTCATTGGCTATATGAAATTTTAGTTTGTACTGACTTCTCTAGTGCTTTTTATGTAGCCTGTCATAAAACTAGCCAAATATCTGGATGAGTTGATGTACCTCCTAGAAGTCCTCTGCATATGCCCAGTGGTACTTTCACCTCTGCTTGAGAATCACTGCACAAAGCCAGTGATATTCTTACTGATAGCCTTTAGAGCAAATGTGTGCAGAAGCAGATAAGGAAGCTATACAGCAATATAAGTTCTAAGTACAGAATACTGGCATGTTTGTCAAAGTCCTATAGTGTTCACTGAAGACAGCCACACTAGCAATATCATGGTTGTGGAGGGTAGAGTGAAGCATTCTCTTTCCCCCCTTCATTACAAATTAGCAGAGCGTGCTGTGTCCCCCTTCTCCTCAGCATGGCTGTGCCTCCTAACACATACAAAATGAGATCTTCCTTTGTATTGTTTGGATGAAGAAATCTTGGAGTTTTGTTTGTTTTTACTGCTGCTTTTATGAAGCTAACTCTGTAAATCCTACTAATTTCAGTCTTGGTCAAAATTCCCTTTGAAATCATCTGGAACTGCAGTCACCTCTGAAATCAGGCCATTTGTTTACGTGTCATAATAGGAATTCAGCTGCCTCTTACAAGCCACATTTGAAAATTTAGCCAAAGTAACACAGTAGGTCAGTGACACACACAGGAGTAAAAACAAGAACCTCATATACTCCCTATGCACTATGGGTATATCTACACTGCAAAGTTAATTTGAAATAACAGCCGTTATTTCAAATTAACTTTAATAGTGTCTATACATGCAAACCGCTATTCGAAATTAATTCAAAATCATGGCGCATTGAATTCGAATTTGGTAAACCTCATTCTACGAGGAGTAATGCCAAATTCGAAATAGGTAATTCGAAATAAGTGCTGTGTAGACACTTAATTCGAATTAGCTGGCCTCCAGCCCTTCCTATTTTCCCCTGGTGGCAAACCAGGAAAACTCCTCTCTTTTCCCCCAGCCCCAAAGCCCTTAAAGGAGCAGACTCTGAACAGACTGCACGTGCCAGATCCAGGCCTGCCAGCAATCTCTGCCCCTGACCCAGTGGCCCCACCATGAGCCGGGCAGCCAGTGCCAGCCAGCCATCCCCCTCCCAGTTCCCCAGCACCCAGGAGCCAGCTAGAGTTCATAGACGCCGCTCTCCCTCCTGGACTAGTGAGGAGATCATGGACCTCATTGAGGTTTGGGGACAGGCCCCCAGTGTCCATGATCTCTGCACTAGACAGAGGAATGCGGCCATCTATGGCCGCATAGCTGCCACCATGGCCCAGAAAGGCCACAGGCGCACCCAGGAGCAGGTGCACCTGAAAATTAAAGAGCTATGGCAGGGGTATGCCAGGGCCACTCGGGGCAGCTCCTCAGGAGGGGCAGACACCTGCCCCTACTTAGAGGCACTGGACCGCATCCTGGGGGGCGGGATGGTCCGTGCCACCACGGAGGGACAACGAGCCGGGACCAGAGGGCCCTAATCAGGGAGCAGAGGAGGAGCCACCACAGAGGGTGCCACACTGGCCGGACTCCCAAGCTGTCCCAGCAGCAGAGTCACCAGGGTCGTTCGGGGAGGCCACATCATGTAAGTGTCATCACTGTCCCCTTCCCAGGGGTGGGGGAATGGGGAGGGAGACCAGGGACCATGAGCATGGGCCTTGCTTACCACAGATCACTCAGCAAACTGTGCAAGTGCGAGCACGTGCCGTGCCACTCCTGGGCAGGTGGCTCCAGCTGCGTGCCATATTAGGGCTGTGGCCTGATAGCCACACACGTGTGTGAAGAGACCTGACATGCTCCTGACCCTGGGGCGGGACCCAGCAGGACGCCCACCCTTCACACGCCCCCTCTACACAGGCAGGGGACATCTCCCCCCCTCGGCCACACTATACACAGCACAGGGGTATGGGTGTGGTGTCGGGGCAGCTCCCACTCCCGGGGATAGCCGAACATTCCAACCATGGCCTCTGTGCTCACAGAGGGGGGCTGGGATTCACCCACTGTGTCCCCAAGGAGAACTGACCACTTCTCTTCTTTCACCACAGCCGCATCAGCTGCACGTGCAGGGTGTACCAACCCTCCCAGGACATGATTTCACACCCGAGGGCTCCACAGGACGACTGCAACACGCCAGGGGTACTGAAAGCAGCAGCTGGGGGCCCTGTGTGCCCTGACCCACATCATGGAGCAGCGGGCACAGGAAGAACGGGAGTTCCAGAGGAAGCTGCATGCCCAGGGTCGTGCCGTCTGTATCCATCTGCAGACCCTGGCGCAGTGTGTGCTGCCTCATGCCGCTCCAGTGCCTGCTGCTCCCCCAGCAACCGTTCCTCCTCCCACTTCTTCTCCCCCTCCTGCCTCTCCCTCCTCCTCAATCTCTACACCGAGGATGCCAAGGTCCCCGCACCCACCATGCTGGGAGACATGTGGCCCAACGAGACCTCCACCCTTGAGCACTGAGCTTCCCCAACTCCTTCTCCCCCATGCTTCCCCCTTCCAGCTCCCTCCTCCCAGTTTTCCCCCTCCCCTCTCCCACCATCTCTTCTCCCATCTCTCGCCTCCTTTCCCCAGTCTCTCCAGAGGTTAATCCCCCCCCCCCCCCAGTTTTGTTCAATAAACCCAGTTTCTATTTTTGAAAAAAATAGTCATTTATTTGACATCAGGAACGGGGGTTGGGGAGGGATAAGTGAAAGGATGTGAGGGAGGAATAGGGCATGAGCCCCTGGTGGGGAGGACCGGGGTGGCTCTGAGGGCTCCTCGGGGTGGATGTTCTCCCGCAGGGCCTCCTAGATCCTAACAGCCCCCTGATGGATCCCCCGGATGGCAGCCTGCAGCAAGATGCACCGGCGTGCCCAGGGGCAGCTCTGGCTCCATGTGTCCAAGTGCTGTGGTGTCCTGAGTGTGGGCACTCCAAGACAGGACTGCTTTGCTGTCCCTCATCGAGGTAGACAAGCAAGGGGGGAACCCTGAGAACTGTCTGTCTGGGGTGGGCATAGGGTCCCTTTAAGCACGGAGCTCAGTTAGCCTCAGGCAGCAGCCCCACACACTAAGTCCTAACTTGATGCTCTGCCATCACTGGTTCTGGCCAGCCTTAACTTCAGTTCAGGATCCACTCAGTGTGGATGCAGTATTTCAAAATAGCAAAATACTATTTTGAAATAGTGCATTATTTCAAATTAGCTTAATTCGAATTAACTATTTCGAATGAAGTTAACTCGAATTAACGCTGTAGTATAGACATACCCTATGAAAACAGCTCTTCCCAATTTTATCTTCTTTCAAAAAACATATAATCTGGTTCAATCTGAAAAGGTCCTTTGTGGCCTTAAAACAGTCTATGAACTAATGTTGCAGGGAATACACTTTCTTTTCTGGATACCATCTGATGATTCCTCATCATTTTAATCATGATACTTTGTCAAGGGAATTTAAAAACTCTCAGGGCCCTACACTAGCAGATGTTTTAGAATAGCAAAGAATACAAGACTAGCAACTGGCCTTAAGAAGGGAAGAAAAATAAAAGTTAAAAAGAATAAATATTGAACACTGGTTCTATATTTGGGAATCTGCAAATGGACATCAAAAGAACACTGCTGCCATGAAGCCAGAGGTGCACTCTCCCTTAAGAGGTAAGGAAAATAAAATGGCTTTCAGACTGCACAGATGAATCTTGTCCATAATGCATTCATCTTCAGGTATAGTCTGCATCTAGCAGGTATCTCACTATTTCTTGTCATAATCTTTCCCTTAGTGTTTCCCACTACATTTAAGCAGGTTACTATTTAAACACACAAAAAACCACACAATTTGTTTAATAGAAGACAAGGTCTAAACCATAAAATGATGACTCAGAGGGGACATACAGGCAGTCCCTGGGATATGTACAAGATAGGGACTGTAGGTTTGTTCTTGAGTTGAATTTGTATGTAAGTCGGAACTGGTACATATTGTAGGGGAAACTCTAGCCAAACATTTCTCCAGAGCTCAGTTTTATTCTCCCACACCTCACTTCCCTCAGTCCTTTATTCTCAAGCTGAGGTGTCTGCTGAGAAAAGCCGCTCCGCGTCTCCCTGGTCTGCTGGGGGGGGGGCCGCTAGCTTCGCATCTCCCTCGTCTGCTGGGGGGAAGCAGCTAGTGCGGGGTTGCCTCATCACCCCGTTTGTAAGTAGGGATCCGATGTAAGTTGGATCCATGTAACCCAGGGACTGCCTGTACTTAGTATACTACAAAATATACTCCTATCAGTCAAGGAAATATATAAGCAGTCAAACTGTTTTACCCTCCCTATGAGTTACTATATAAAAAGTCATATACAGCAGAATCAAAATCTCAAATCACGAGATGGGAAAAAAACAGCTATGTTTCCAAGAGGACAATTTCAGTTCCCTCCTAAAAACCATGAAGATTGAGTTGATCTTCAGGTCCTAATATAAGCTAAATCTTATTTCAAATGACCAACTAAAATCCATCTGAAAAAGAAAGGCAAATTAAGGAACTGTGTATAGGCAAAGATAGTATGATAGGAAATATGAAAATTAAATTCAGAGAGGAATAAATACACATATTTATTTCAAGAGCCCCTGTGCCAAGTTTTAACTCTTTCCCAGGCGGGCATAAGCAGAAAGGGAAGATTCACTTTAAGAAACCCACAGATTCTGGGTTACTTTCATTCAGCTGCATCATTTCCTCTGGGCGGGAAAACTGTCAACAAAGTACAACAGCTACAGGGATATTGCCAAAATCTTGGGAACAGTGGTTCCAAGGGTTAGTAATTTCTCATGATACAAAAAATAGATGATGGTGGAGTAAAATGGGAACATGTCACACACAGTGTTTATGTTTAGTGCCATCCCAGCATCCATAATTAGGATTCCTCGATATTTAATATATTTTAAAATATGGATAGGGATTTTAAACATTTTAGGCATATACTATGAGTGTAGAGTCCTGCAGCAGCAGATTTTGCTGGCTAGTCTCTGAGCTAGTTCAAATTGGACTAAATTGGGATCAAGACAAAGCTGGGCCAAGCACTGAACAAATATTTATGAGGACACATGCTAAAATTCCAGCCCCTCATTGAAGTAAATGGGAGTTTCACCATTGACTTCAGTACAGTCAGTATTTCGCCTAAGGTTCCTGTATCGAAAATTAAACGGAGAAAGAAGAAGAGATTGTGTAGTGTAATTCAAGTTAGAGTAAAAAAGATAAATGGAATACTCAAAGCTTCATGTTCATAATAATTGTTTGTTTACATACACATTTTTGAATAGTTTAGTAAACAAGCCTATTTTTTTAAAAAAAAACACATCGTACCCTTTTTGGAAATAAAATTATACATAAAAATGTTTTTTTGTTTTTCTAAAAATACTTTACTAGTTAGTACTTCGTGAATGCGAGTTTTCAATATCCATCTAACAAAACTCTAGTAAGAGAGGCCAATGATCTGTATTTCTTTTGTATAAGCTTCCCACTTACATGAAAGGGATTTAAACAGAAGGTTAGCAGACCATTTTCTAGATGAAATAAATCACTTCATATTAAAACAAAGAAAAATACACTAGAGATTATGGATCCTGGCATTTACTGTAAACTGCAGTTTTGTGGGAAAATAAGTGGAGGGCAAAAAGACGATGGGTGAAGAAAAGGAAATGTTCACCGAAGCTGAGTTATTATGTGTTCAGAGCAATTAAAGAGGTTTATTGCCAGTGGATTGGAAACGAACATGCTTTCTATACAGTTTTAGCGGACATCCGTAAAAGTCCATAAAATACAATTGTTTAAATTATGGGTTATTATTGCTTAATTTGCAGATAGATAACCTAAATATCTAAAACATATCTGCACTGGTTTCTATGCAAGAAAACATGATCAATGGCACATTGATTTTGAGGACACAATTTGTCAGTGTTAAACTATATCCTCTTTCTTAATGAACACTTACAGTGCACATTAAATAAACCAAAAACTCAATATCTTGTATAGTTTCCTGGTCTCCATTAGTCAAAAGCCCAATTGCTGTAATTAACATTGCAACATCTTATTTTTTTGCTAGGGATAGGCAACATCCCAATGATTCATTTTGATGAAATATGTCTCAAATATCATATATATGTTTTTCCCAATAATGCTCAGTGTTGTGTCCCATTGAGGACTCCCATTGACTTCTACAGGGAAAGAATTAGGCATTTCTGAGCACTTCCATGGATCCTACTCCGCAAGTTCAAAGCTATGTGAATTCCACTGTTCGTATTCAGACTGCCTAGAGATTTCTTTTTAAAAAGGAGCATGGAGAAAGACAAAAATGAAATAAAACAGATAAATGAGCAGTGACCTTACAAAAGTAATCCCATTCATTTATAAGGAAAAACAAGCACAAAACTGTTGTTTGTTTTAAACAGTTTTTAAAGACTGGGTCCTTAATATGTAATCACGGTTTAGTTCTCATTCAAATTTTATTCTGTAAGAAATTGGAGACATATTATATGGTCAATGTCCTCTGTCAAAATATCACAATTATTGATAATGTATACCCTGCAATGAATACCTGACAAATAAGACAAACACTAAGCATTATTTGTAGGAAATTTTGGTATATTTATAAATTCAGTTCTTATGGCAGAAAATTCTCTGAATAAAGTTGATTAAATATTATATACTGGCATCTAGAAAATGTGTGTGTTTTAAATTTATTTACCTCAGAAGTGTAATCAATTTCAAAATAACTGTGATGTAATATCTATTATTGAATCATCTTATCTTGGTTAGGAAGAAAAGCTTTCAAGTTACACATAGCTCTTTTCAGGTTTAGGAAAGGGACCCAGAATATCACAACTAAATAAAAGGTCAAACAGATAGTTTGATCTAAATAGTTAGTACATATGCAAAAGGACCATCCAAGATCAAGTAATTTGTTAATAACTCTCCAGTCATAGGACAAAAAGGGATGTTCAGAGGTTACAACGTGTTTTAATAAGCTATAAATCAAATGTCTTTATTAAGACCATGATTTTGAGTGTCTAGGGAAGTTACACATTTAAGCTCTCAAGGTTTGCTTCTTGAGAGAGTTTTGAAGAATAATAGCTGATACGGTACTTTTGTCTTTTATCATTTTCCTGTCAGTTCATTCAAGAGAAGAGTGACTATCTTGTTTTACCCACATATTTGCTAGCAGGGCATTTAATGTATTGGATTAGTTACTCGACATGTTGAGATAAGTATCTGTAGGAGCCACAGAAAGGTGTGGTTTTCAGGTGTTGATCATTGTCACTGTGGAGATATATCTGAAGATTTTGCATCTATTGATCTGACAGATTGGTGCTGCTTTGAGTCGGTATGTTTTGATCTGTGGAGAGCTTGTGTGTCTGATGATGAGTTTGGAGAGGTTGGGGGATTGTTTGAAGACCAGAAAAGGGGATTCTGGAAATATTTACTTCAGGATGGGAGTCCCCATTGAATATGGGTTGTAATGGTTTCATGGTAGCTCATATGTTTTCCAGTGTGTGGTAGTACTGTAGGTGAAAACTCAGGGTATGCATTTGGGAGGGGTTTATTTATGTATTGAAGCAGGTTCACTCAGGGTATTTTGGCTGACCCATTCCATGATGTGTCTACTTCTCTGGTGAGGTGTCCTTGTTTGGTGAAGGCAGTTTTGAAGTGGATTGTGCCCACAAAAGCTCATGATACCATCTACATTTTTTGTTAGTCTCTAAGGTGCTGCAAGACTATTTGGTGGTTTTTAAGTGTATTCAGTTACAGACTAACACGGCTACCCCTCTGAAACTTTTGACAAAGCTGTGAATAAGATGTCTTGGCATGTTTGGGGTGGTTATTGAATCTATGAAGCTAGGACTAGTGATCTGTGGGTTTGTTGTATGACATTGTCTTGTAGAGTTCCATTGCTGAAGCTGTTTGTGGTATCCAGGACATTGATGCAAATGTGGAAGTGTCCCAAAGAGACACTTGATGGATGGCTGATGGTCGTTGAAATTGTAGTGGAAATCTAAGAGGTGAATTTATAAACTTTATCTTGCAGTAGTTTGTGGGAGGATTTGACATATCCATACATTCCTAATTAAACTATGGGATGGGATGGTCTTTGAAAAAGGAGATGTCAGAGAGTTGGCTTCATTCACAAAATCACCAAAGTTGAGGAATATGATGGAGTCCCTTTTGATACGTGCAACTCTTTGTTTAAGCAATCTTTGCATATGCGCTGTGACTTGCCATGACCTGGTATTGTCTAAGATGAAGCCAAATTCCAAGCTATACAAACTGATTGATGATGTCACATTTGTCATTGATCTTTTCAAGTAACAAACTCGATCTTGACTGTGCAAATTTCACAAGTTTTCCCATTGACAGTCTAATTTTTTTTCTTTGCTATGTTTTTGTTGTTTACAAAATATATTACCTGAACTGATTTAAAATGTCAATATAATAGAATTAATAGTATTGTTCCATAGTGTTAGTGGTATTATTTTAATTCCCTCAAGACAATCCTAGAATTTAAAAAACATGGATTAAGCAGACAATGACAGAACAAACAGGCATTTTGTAAATTATACAAAGTTATGGCATTTTATTTAGAGCAATAAACTACAAGCATTCTTATCATGCATTATATTGTATTAGCACTATTTAAAACTGTCTGAGAAAGCAATTTTATTTTAAATTGAAAACATTTTTCTTTCATTTTGAGCTCTTGCTCAAAATTCACTTTTATCTTTCTAATGAAAGCTTCCTAAGAAAGTAACATGGTTAGTGGCAAAGAATCCAGTCAATATTTGGTCCCTTAAAAATGAATATTTTTATGGCCATTTGTAAAAGAGCCAGCAACTTCCTTTGCACTCTTTTATACCCTAATGTTGTCCTGTTGCACCCTGCATTGTGGGTGAGTATTATATTTGGACCCATCTGTAAATGAGCCACACATGGGGAGCAGAGTTATATACACTTGTGGAGATGAATGTTCTGGCAGCAAAACTAAAACTGAAACCAATGTGACATAGGAAGGGGGAATGAAGAGTGTCCAGACATTTAAAGAAACAGGACATCAGAGTTCTCCATCCTACTTTAAAAAATTTACCAAACTTATATACACATTACCATGCACATGGCTAGCAATAAATACTAAATAACCTAACTAAAAGTTAGAGGTAAGTAACTGCAGATTTGTAAGTGGCAGGGGAAGAGCAACTCATTAGCTAAATAATTTAGAAATCTAGACACACCAGTGGTTCTCTCACTCTCTTGGGATGTTGTGGTGATGGTGGTGTGGCAGTGTCCTGAACAACCAGAATCATCAGCCTTCTGATTTCAGGGTCTTCCCTGCAGGATCCTTCCTCCCTCTCTGCAGTTCCCTCTGCTACCTCTCTGTTTGCTCTTAGCTCCTTAGAAGGCAACTCCTGTCCTCTATCAGGCCCGCAGCAAGGTTCTGAGCAAGGCACAGGTAGGCTGAGCAGATCAGTACGCTTACATGGCAACTGAGAACAAGCCTCCCCGGGTCAGTGGAAGGCCACATGCCTCACTATATAGACATTTAGTATTGAGCTTCTTTAGTGCTTTAAGTTGTCCTGGACTATACAAATGCAAAGCTTGTCTGGCTTCCCAATGACTATCATGCTGCTTAGCAAACTTGTGGGATCTGTGATTTTTGTAATGACTCTTTCCCCTCCCTTGATTTGCCAAATTGTTCTAATTATTTTTCTCTTAATTCAACAATGACAGGCTCTATTCAGCAGAATCATTTTATCTACTTTCAGGTGCCTGGGAGACATCTCAGTTCTCCAAAATCATCATGGCAAGCTTTCAGCTGCAGAGACTGCCAGAACTGTCTGCTTTGGATATGTTTTTCATGTTGCTTGTGTATCATCCGCCTGAATCATTTGGTTTGGGTTTAGCATCACTAGGTTCATGGCTACCAAGTTTAGCTAAAAGCAATGGCTTCTGTGTTGTCTGTAGTACCTGACATTTGAACTTGTATTCTGCTTATAATTTACATTATCCTAGTAGTATAATGATTGTCCCACTGTAAAATAGTTATTTGGCTTTGATTGATTTCAGTGTTACTCAGCGGTGAAAGTAACTTAACATTTCTTACTGTCCTATTGCAACCCAGGTCCCTGACAGCTCTTTAAATAGCTCCCTGCTGTCTCTTGCTGCAGCTCAGACACCTCTTGCCACACTCGCTTACTTTCACCTCTGGTATTACTTACTTCTCTTGAGTAATACGGAGGATCTTTGTAGCCCTGCACATTCACTGATGCCCCACCCCATCTATTGGGAATTGAATTTCCTGTTTGTGTGCTACTGCCTTGTCTTCCTGCCTACTGTTAGTACAGGCTTAACAAACCATATATTTTCGCTTTTTTTTTTTTTGCACTTAATTCATGTCGTATACATGCTAAAATCTCCCTTTTGAGTCAATAGGGTGCTTCCTCGATATGCAGACCCATGGATAGCAATTTTGGGCCTCAGGGCAGAAATTCATAGCTCCCTTCCACTCTCCCTTGGCTGAAACCACAAGCCCTCCCCTCATCCCCCAGAGAAGCCCCAAATGCCACTCCATCTGCCAGAAGAGCCTTGGATTGGCCCAGCCTTATTCCCCAATTGCTCAGATGAGCTCCAGGGCAACCATACCATGCTTCCCTTCCCCAGACCCAACCTTCCTGCTAGGAAAAAGTCACAGCATCATCTCTTGATTCAGACAATTTAATACACCCTATGAAAGATCTGAGGCTCAGTAAATCTACCCCTATACCTGCACAGGATACATCAAAAGCATCTTTGAATCAGGAGATACTTTTGCTTTCCCTGGAGCAGGCAGAGATACTGCAGCAATGATTGGGGCCCCTGAGTCCTTTTACATTTCCCAGGGCCCTGGCCTCCTCCTCACCCTCCTCTATTGACAGGCCTGTAAATATGGTACCATTTTTTTAAAATACTGTCTTCCTTTTCTGGGTGTTTGGGTATAATAATTTCTCATCACAATTATTGCATATGGTTCCATATGCGGAGCAGTTTCCTTATTGTATATTCACCCCTCCCCTTCCACAGAACCCAGAAGTCTTTTTTCCCATTTTATGTATTTGGTGTTTTATATGTGTGAATTTCTTTTTGTTGTATTTTCCCTTGTGCGTTTTTTGCCTTTTGTGTGTTACTTAGTGAAATTCCCCAGGGCCTGCTCCACAGTCTCAATTTTACATGTGAAATTGTTTACTAACTTTGCACGTGTTCGTGACTCTTGGTGGAGTTCATGTGTCCTTTCTGAGCATTGTCATACTGCTTCTTTCCTCCCTATTACTAATCTGTCACACATTATTTCAAGCTTATAATGGTTGATAATTATATAAGTCTGCTATTTTATATACTGAACTACTGAATCTCTTTATTCTTTATTGCAATTTTTGAAAAGATGCCATTCAATTATAACAAGTTGTGTTGGTTAAAAAGTCTTTTGAAACAACTCTGGGATTTTACATGGATCTTCCCACTCTGCTGCTTTTGGAGCAGACGGCAGCTTTTGCCCATTAAAGGTAAAAGGGTAGGTATCTTTTTTTTTTCTTTTTTCAAGGCTTGCTGAAATGGTGTAATTTTCCTCTAGAACCAGACACATATAGGGATGGAAGGGACCTCAAAAAGTCATCTATTGAAACCTCCTAAAGCTTAGACAGAACCGAGTATACGTAGGCAATTCCTGAAATATATTTGTCTATCTGTTCTTAAAGTGATGAATCCACAGCCTCCCTTAGCAACCTATTCTGTTACTTAACTATTCTGATAGTTACAAAGGTTTTTCTAACTTCAGTTTACCTTGCTGAAGATTTAGTTCATGTAGCTATCTAGCCTGGTATCCTGTCCATCTAGCCATTTAGGTCCATCTAGTCCGGTATCCTAACTTCCGACAGTGGCAAATTCCAGATGCCCCAGAGGGAGTGAACAGAATACGGAATCAACAAGCAATCCCTCTCCTATCACCCATTTCCAGCTTCAGACAAAGGCTAGGGACACCATTCCTACCCCTCCTGGCTAATAGCCATTGATGAACCTAACCTCCATAAATTTATCCAGTTATTTGTTGAACCCTGTTAAAGTCCTGGTCTTCACAGCATCCTCTGGCAAGGAGTTCTACATGCCGACCGTGCGCTGTCTAAAGAAAAAATTCTTTTGTTTATTTTAAACCTGCTACCTATTGGTGACCCTAGTTCTCAGGTTATGGGAACAAGTAAATAACTTTTCCTTATTCACTTTTTCCATACCAGTCATGATTTTATAGACCTATATCATATCCCTCTTTTCTAAGTTGAAAAGTCTCAGTCTTTTTAATCTCTCTTCATATGGGACCTGTTCCAAACCCCTAATAATTTTTGTTGCCCTCCCTGAACCTTTTCCAATGCCAATATATCTTTTTTTGAGGTGGCCATTCCTAACAGTCTGTTTGCTTTCTTGACTGCCGCTACACATCGAGTGGATGTTTTCAGAGATCTATCCACAATGACTCCAAGATTGCTCTCTTGAGTAGCTGTAGTTAGATTATTCCCTATCAAACTGTATGTATACTGGGATTACTTTTTCCAATGTGGATTACTTAACATTTATCATCGTTAAATTTCATTTGCCATTTTGTTGCCCAATCACTTAGTTTTATGAGATCTTTTTGAAGCTCTTCACAGTGGCCCACGGTGTGGTTTGGGTTTACGCAGGACTCAATTCGTGGCCCGCAGGTGGGATCCTTGGAACATGTCCTGTGTTGGGAACATGTTCTACAATGGCAAAGCATCTCCCAGGTGGGGTGAGCATTGAAAGAAGCAAGCAGATGGGCTGGCTGGAACAGATGGATAGAGGGTGTTGGTGTTTCTAGCCCCCAGGGAGGAGGTGCCTGGAGCACCAGGGCATTGTGGGAAGTGCTTTGTATTCATGCCCGTTAGTGTGAAAAGAAGCAATTTGCATATATATTTGCATGTATATGCAACCACACTTAAGTTGTGACCCTCAACATGTGCTGTGAGCATCATTGTGGCCCCTGGGGCTTCCAAAGTTGAGTAGCCCTGCTCTAGATGCTTGCAAATGGATTCTTTAATAATTTGTTCCAGTATCTTCCCAGGTATTAAAGTTAGGCTGACCAGTCAACAATTTCCCAGGTCCTCTTTGCTCCCCTTTTTAAAGGTAAGTATTATGCTTATCCTTCTCCAGTTCTCTGAGACTTCATTTGCTATCCAGAAGTTCTCAAAGACAGGAGCAATGTGGGGGGTGGGGGGGAGAGAGAGGCACAAAGGACCACATGCCCTTGCCCCAACACCATGGGAGAGGGGCAAAGGCAAGTAGCCAGCAGGCAGAGCAATCCTGAGCCCTATGCTTTGGGAAGCTCTGTGACATCCCTGGTGGTCTGGGGGACTAGCAAGAGGCCTTACGCTGATAACAGGGTTCAAGCCTCTCTCCCATTCTTTACACCATTCGGGGGAGGTGACTTGGGTCAAGAGGTGGGACTGCCTGCTGCACGCACCTGTGGCAGGAAGCAGAGTGACATGGCTGGGATCCAGGGGAGCAGGGTGTACTAGGGCCAGGTTACTCCACTTCCTCCCTGCTGTCCAAGAGTGTGGCAGGACCCATCCCTTTTTGTCAGCCCAGTTCCCTGCTTTTGCCTGAGGGAATGAGGGCTCAGGAAAAGAGGCAGTACCTGGGTGGATTGAGCATGAGGGCAGAGGTAGGAAGAGGCACATCGCTGTCCCAAGCTAGCACTTGTGTGAGGAGTCATGTGGGGGGCAGTTATATTGTCTGTGGCCCCTTGTGTCCCTACTCAGCAGTCACCGCTAAGCAAATAATGGCTTCACATTCATCCTTAGGCTGCCTAGGATGAATTTCACCAGGACATACCTACTTGAACATCCAACTTATCTAAATATTCTTTAACCAGCTTTTTTCCCCCCATTCTTGGCTCATACTCAGTTTATGATCCAGTATAACCCCCAGCTCCTTTTCAATAGTACTGCCATTTTGCATTCCTGCATTTGATTTTTCCTTCATAAGTGCAGTCATTGCACTTGTCCAGCTGCTAAACACATCTCTTCTTGTATCCAACCATTTGGGAGCAGAAATCTAGTATACTGATATAATTATTCCTCTCTCATTGAGAGGTAGGGGAGTTAAAGGGGTGATTTTTTGTGTATTTATTTTATCAATTATATTAGCTCCTGGTTTCATATACCTGAAGGAGACAATTCACTTCTGACACAATGTTCAATATTCAAGCATATAAGGAAAACGTGCCAAGACAATATAGTCTTCAGGCTTTATTCCTCTGCCCATGCTGTGCTCTTCCTTAAAGTCTTCTTGAAAATAGAGCTTTCCAAATTCTTATACATAATCATAACATGTGCTTTGGGGAACCTGTTAATTGCAACATTCCCCTCCCAGTAATGAACAGAGATCAAATACCTTTGCCTGTTTAATTGGATCTGCCATTAACACTTGATATCATTGACCATGAAATGCTATTCCGTTGACTCCTGTGGCACTGTGGAGTGAGGTGCACAGGTCAGTTTGAGTTGCTCCATTCTCTTTGTGCACAATTATAGCACCAGGCCATAGTTCTTCTATCCCAACTATATCCTTTCTAGTGAAACATGCTTCATAAACACACAGTGCAAGGTTTGAGGTGACTCATATGCTTGCTAAAATACACATACACATACCTACACTGCACAGGCCATATGACACTGAAAAGTACACACTGCATGTACCCCATCGGGCAGAGTGGATGGTGAGGAACTGTTTAGATAAGTAGATCAAAGATGCACCAGAACCTTACATAACCTCCACATGCCCAAGCAGTATCTTCCCTAGCCATGTTGCCATGTTTAGCAGTGGCCTGCTGCCTCCCCATGGCTGGACTCTTCCCCCAGCAAAGAGAAAGTTTCTGATAGTGGGGAGGCAGCAGGGAAAGGATCCAGCAGCCTTTCCCCAGTGCCTTCCTCCTGCCTGAGCCTATCATTAGTAGCTACACATGACAGGTTGGACACAATTTGCATATTTATATTCCAGCTGAATCTCCTCAACCAGAGTCCTGCTGTGTGTGTGTGTGTGTGTGTGCGCGTGTGCACGTGTGAGAAAGAAAGAGAATGTGATTTTTGTGATGGGCACGAGGGGTGATAAGAAAAATACATGATGGTGTAATGTTGGGGATGAATGATGAAGGCTTAGATAATTTTTGCAGGTCACTGAAAAACGAAAGCTATCAGGTGATAGGAGATATGGCTTACAGAAAATCTTTTGGAAGACTGAGTGAATTGAAGTGTATATTTTCAGTTCCCTCCTCCTGTAAAGCCAGGTTAAAATATCATGAGGTGCAACTATGCACACTTTCAAAGGTTAAAAATATTTAGAAGTTTCTAAGTATCTCTCTAGTACATAAAGTAACAATTTTGTGGGATAATATTTGGAGCCTACCCACGTGACATAAGATATGAAATAAATGCACCTTCCTCCATATTGTGTATTTATATGTAAACATTTTTAAACTATTCCCATCTCTTCCTTTCAAATACTATATTTCTCTGTATTCTTCTTCTACCCAGCATGATAAAATTGTTTGTCTTGACACTTATTTTGCTTAATCTGTTTGGGTTAAAGAAAGTATGACACTATTAGAGCAAACCTGTCTCCCTTCAGATCTTACCAATGTGGTTGAATTGGTCAAAAACTATTATGTCTTTGTTCAGCTTTGAGGCCGTTTTTGTCAGACTGGTAGCCAGTAAGCCACTGCCTTCATCTTTTTGGGTCAATAATAATATTCACTGATCCATACTAAATTATTCTGTGTGTGGCAACAATTGCTAGTTGAATTGATTAAAAACCTTACAGGTGTAACTTTCTGTACCTTCTGTTCTGGAATCATCTTGCAGTGAACTCTAATGGGACTCTTTCTAGTGTAGAATAATGACATATTCAAGTTGTTTCTGTTTAAAGCAATGTACCAATTAGATTTCTATACAAAACCTACACCTGCAATGAAATCTGAAAAACCCCCAAGCAACTTAATTAAAACAATAAAAAGTGTTTAGCCTCCTAATATCCTGACAATATTATAGGGAAATACTTTATAAGCAAAGGGATACAATTCTCCAGAATTAAAAATGATGGGCAAACTGTTCCATCTGAATTTTAGGTCCATTAATTCAACAAATGCCTCCACTTAAAAAAAATCAAATGACACAAATCAAACAACAGAGTGGGATGAAATAACCTGTGAAATGTTCATTACACTTTGAAATGTTCTTGATCTGGGATTTCATTCCATTCTTCAGAGAAATTATTTAATCTCGGGTTTTCTAAATAGACTATAAAACAGATGTCTGGCTACACTGTAGACTGATAAATAGAAAACAATTGGTGAACATCATGTATATTCCCAACTATTGTTTCTTTGATTGTATCTCAAAGCCTCCTGAAAGGACCAATTGATAACTTTCTCTTTTGTAAAAGATCTGCAACAAATATTAATAGGGTACATGTGCATTTTAGATCAGAACAGGCATATACAAAAATTGCTTTAAAATAATTTCACTGAATTGGAGATCATGAGCATACAAAAAAAACCTAAACATTAAAATAACAATGCATATTCACATGAGAAAGGACTTGTATCAATGTTTATTGAAATGTGGAATGTTCATTACCTTGAACTCACATATACAAATGTAGAATCAGTTGCTCTTTTACTGACTTAATATTTTGATTCCCTATTTAATGGAAAGAAACCCTCTTTAAAGAGGGAAATAGAACCAGGAAACTGTGATTGACAGACATGTTGTTGCATATCTGTCTAGTCTTCTTTTAATCTCTGGAACCAGTTGTAGAGCAGTTGAGCATCACTGCAAGAAATTACTGGGGACACAATCTCGTTTTAGTTTGACATGGCATTTGTGAAGGTAAAAATGTGGTGAAATCCTCTTTGAGTGGCCACCTGGACTAGAAAATACAATATTTGTGAAGCGGTCCTTAGGATTTATGGAGCTCCAGACAGTACTATTAAACTGCCCCGCCACCACATCCATGGCAGTCAGGGAGGGTAGATGACAATTTTTTACAGATGTGATTTCATAATCTTCAACAACACACTAACGTAATATTTTTTAAACAATTTTTAAAGTGAGACCCAGACTAAAACAGTAAATTTGAAAAACTGACAAAGGCTGGGAAATGCCTGTTAAATGGCTTCATTGCAGCTTGAATGGCTCTTTCACTGGCTCTGCTAATAGGTCTGTCAGGCTTTTTCACTTTTAAATTAACTGGAATCTCTCAGGAGGCAGAGCCACATAACAGGGATAGCAAGAGACAAATGAATGGACATTTAGACCCAGTGGTGCCCTATGCAACTGCATATTCTGCATACATTTAAAGAAGGGCCATAACAATACATATCTGATCACCATTTCACATGCTCTGTCACCCAGAAGGTTAAAAGCATTTCCTCCTTCTCTTTCTACACTTGGCCCAAAGAGCTAATGAAATCATTATATGAGATTTCCTTATTTGTGCAACTAGGAATTGACCATTATTAGGATGTAACCATTATTAGAATACTGTATCCAGTTCTGTTGTCCACAATTTGAGAAGAATGATAATGATTAATTGGAGAGATTTTAGTAAAGAAAATGATGTGATTGTAAGTACCTACGTGGGGAACAATTTACAAATGGTCATGGTGGATTCTCTATCACAGACAACTATTAAGTCAAGATCAAATATTTTCCTAAAAACTATGTTCTGAGAATAATTTCATGGAAGTTTTATGCCTTGTGTTACACAGGAAGTCAGAGAAGTCACAGGAAGTCAGAGAAGAAGATTATTGTAGTCCCTTCTGGCCCTGGAAGTGATAAACCATATTAACTGAATAGCTAATCTATCATAGATGAAGGTAGATGTAAGCAGTTACCTAAAGAAGAAACACAAATAAAATGAGAACACGCCGTTCTGACAGATTTCAGTGTCAAATATGTAAAGTGTCATACTCATAACTGATATTCTAATCGTTAGAGAGACAAGGTGAGTAAGGTAAATCTTGTATGAGACAGACTTCTGTTGATCAGAGAAACAAGCTTTCAAGCTACACAGAGCTCTTTTGCTCTGGGATATATAATCAGAATATATAAATACAAGGTGGAACAGGTTGGTTAGAATAAATGGTTAAAACATGTCAAGGGACCATTCAAAGTAGAGAAGCCCGTTAACATCCCTCCAGTCATAGGGAGGAAAATAGGGTGGGGTGGAGAAGTACCTAGGAATAGATGTTAGTAGTTACAGATCTTTGTAAGAAGCAATAAATCCAGTGTCTATTCAGTCCATGATTTTAGTGTCTAGGAAAGGTATGAATTCAAGTTCCCAGGCTCATCTTTTCAAAGTGTTCCACAAGTTCCTTTTGAGATGAGGACTGAAAGGTTGTATATAAAGAGGTCACTTTGTGAACCACCATCCTTTTGTCCGTTATTTTCCTGTACGAGTTCATTGAAGAGCATAGCGGTTGTCTGGTTTCACCCATCAAGTTACTATTGGGGCTTTTACTACATTGGGTTAGGTACAACAAATGTCATGACTGGCCTTTGTAGGACAAAACCCATAACTCCTGAAAGGTGTGTTGTGGAGGGACATTGATCATTGTAGCAGTGGAGGTTTGTAGTTGTTGATCTGGCAGGGTCTGGTCATACTTTGGGCTATTTGTCCTGGGGAGCTTGCTTCTGATGAAAACTTTGGAGAGGGTGGAAAGTTGTTTGAAGGCTGAAGACGAAAGATTTTCAGGAAGAGGTTCCCATAGAGTATGAGCTGTAATTGTTTAATACCCTATATGGACGGCCGTGTGGGGTGGTAGGTGACAACTAATGGTGTGTGGTTAGAGGGAAGCAACAGAAGTCTGATACATTCAGCTCTAAATGACAGAAAACACCAGGAGGCTCCGATACTCAGTCAAAAGACCAGCTCACATCACTATGTGATAAGTGCCAATCTTGAAGGACAGGTTCTCAACCTGCAGTTATTGGATTCTGTAATTGGATACTCACTGCAGGTGGCATGGTCCTCCTGGCTGCTCTGGGGAATAGTCCTCTTCCAGGCCTAACACATCCCCTTGCAGTCTCTCAGCCCATTGCCATTGTCCCCAATCTCATTCCAGGGACTGCAGCTTCCTTGTGACTCACCCCATCAGCCAGGTCACATGGGATTTCCAGTTCTGAGATATAGAATCTAACTAGACCCACTGTCCATGCAAGGCCATTCCATAAGTGACTGGTAGGCAAACCCAGGTCTACACAGTACTTTGGGTTCCAGCCCAGGGACACAACAACATGTGCCCAAAGTTTGCTTAATCCCCAGTCTTGCTGTTCTCAGCCTAAGAAGCTTCCTACTCATCTGCCACAGGCTCTTTCCACCATCCTTCTGTGTTCTGGGTACATCCTTCTCTCAGGCCACACTCCCAGAGATTCTACTCATTCCCTAAGCTCTAATGCATAGAGAGTAACTACAGGTTTCCTCACTGCCACCATTTCTGTTGTCAACTTTCTGGCTTTATATTAGCCCAGGCTATACCTGCTCAGCTGAGCTACATCTTCCATTCAGGGGTTGCCTCTCCAGCCCAACCCTCTTGTGTATGTGGCCTAGCAACCTAACTTACTGTTTCTTAGCTTCAGTAACCCTTTTAGAGCTCCCAAAAATCTATTGTATTGCAATATTCCATCGGTCCAACACAAAAGGAAAGCAAAAGTTATATTCAAACTGGTAAGCCTGAGAAAACTTTAATATGTTAACTTTGGACAAAGAAAGACTCTGTGAAAAGAGAAGGAGTAAATGGTGATCTACACTCTACCAGCTAGATTGAACAGTTTTTCTATTCTTAAGAAATCAAAGCCCAAAATAATTAATCTTAGGGTGGCCTCAACAAAGAGACTTGTCTAAAACACCAAAAATCATAATGCAATCATCATGCTGAGGGTACATTATGTATAACACTGCAAATTTGATTTCCTCTGAAAGGGAGAAATAATTAACATTTCTTAGTTTATACATTTACAGTTTTAAGTACCTGTTCTCTGATCTGCATATGGACGATATATGCAGGAAACTTCTATTAATGATAAAAGGAGTTTTTTGCATAATTCCTCCATGCCACAATGAAGAAGAGACCCCAGAATGACCTTCCTTTTCTGGCTCTTTTTTTTCCTATTTTCTGGTTTTCTCTTTTATCTGTTTTCTATTTCTTGCTGTGATCATCACTTTATCTATCTTTCTGATCTGAGTAAGAGGCTGCGAAGAAAGCATTTTCTGAGCAGCAGACTGCAAATGACCAAGACCTTACTCACTGAAGCACACGCTTACATGCAAGAATCGAGAGAATTTTATCCTTGTCAGATTTGCTTGTCAAATGTTATCCTTGTCAAATGTATACCATCTTACAGAATTAATCCTCTGTATCCTACAAAATAATGTGGCCCCATAGACTTTAAATTGATTTCTCCCTCACTTAAAAAGAAACCAGATAGTGTTGCCATCCTCACAGCTACATTTATTGATAATGGTCTCTTTCCCACTGTTTTTACCCTTCCCAGATGAATTTTAAATTTCATTAACCAATCTAACGATTGCCTGTTTCTTCAGCAGGACTGGAAGAAACACACAGCTAAGCCAAAACAATGCTCTTATTTTTCAGACCGTTGGCAAAAATTATTCCCTCCATGACTTGTTATAGAAAGACTTCGGACTGAATTCTCAGTTAAATAGCAGCATAGATAGTTATTACATTTTTTTAAAAATGTACTATTTCTAATGAAGCTATGGGTCTAATCCTTCTCCCATTGACAGTTTTTCTTCTCTCCCCAAGGTATAAATATTATGTTCTGTGTAGTGTGGGGTGGGTGGTATTATAGTTGTTGTTGTTATTTTTAAATATCATGCACATGGTGCTGTTCTTTGGACCTGAGGCCTTGTCACAGTGATCAAGACTGTACTAATATAAATCAAACTCTAGCTGTGAACAAGAGGGAGGCCCTACTAACAGAATCTTGCATGAACAGGGTTAATGGTGTAAAACACTAAATGGTGCTAGGCACAGATTGGAAGCACATTCCAGAGGGATTGTAACAGAGCACCTCATGAAGGAACATCTGGGTACCAACACACTCCCCACAAACGGACATACTGACACAGGTGTAGGACAGAGTCTAAACTGACATCATGATAGACAGTGATTGAACCCCCATGTTCAAGGTAATGAGTGGTATATAGGTAATGTTAAAGGATGGCATCCTGATACATCAGGAATGATGTATAACTTGCTTGTACCTGTGTATAAAAACATACCCCAAGGGAATTGTCTTTGTCTAACCAACAAGGCCATGGTAGATCCCATGCTACTGACTGAGTCGAGTCTACAGTCACAGGCACATATTCTTAGCTCACCTGTAGATATCTGATCCATGGAACGTATTGCTGTGCTTTGTTTACACTAAACCTGGCCAGGAGCCTTATCTGATTTTGTGGTCTTTGGGGGTTCTCTTGCAGTCTACTCTATTACCTATCTGGGCAGAACTAGTATAATATTCAGAGGGTATACACGCATGGAACCGAACAGTTATCATTGGACAGAGCAAGCGACCTGTCAAGACACCATACCACTGACTTCTGACAACCACAAAAGTATTTGTGAAATGCAAAGGTGGATCATATATAAAGTGCCTTTAAAACATTTTGAAAGTCATATTCTTAAAGCCTGCACCCTCTCTTATACAAAGTAAGAGGAAGAGGTCAACAGCTGAAATGGAGGGGGGGGTCTTCACAGGTAGAGAACAAGGATAGTCTAATACATCTAGGGGTGCAGAAGATGCTCTGGATTCTTTCATTTGTTTAGAAAAGCTGTCAGGAAGCTTGGTCTCATTGAAAGCAGGGTCTTAGCCATCCTGGGTGAAAAAATGCTATGAAAAATACTTTGGGTAAGCAGTATTTATTTGACAAGAGTGTCATGTTAGTTATGTTGAAAATCTAGACTATAGGGCTTTGTCTACACTGCAGGGTTTTTGTGCAAGAAACCTTTTGTGGAAGAATTCTTGCACAAAAACTTTTTGTGCAAAAGCGCGTCCAGACCTCAAAGCATGTCAAAAAGCAATGTGCTTTTGTGCGAGAGAGCATCCACACTGCATGGACACTCTTGCGCCTATGCTTTTTCTGATAGGGGTTTCTTGTGCAAAACCCCTTCCCCTCCCCCCATGTTATCAGGCTCTTGGACCCAGGTTAGCTGTACTATTCAAGGCTGTCTCTGTTCAGTGTCTGTTAGCATAATAAAAATGCATTAATTGAGAGGTTCTTTATTCACTCTGCACAATGTTGTTAGAGGGGACTTACTTTACAGAGCAGTATGTGCAAAAAGGGTAGCAGCTTGCTAAAAAAACAACCAGCAACTGTCACACCAGTGTTGGGTCATTCATAACATTTTTTAAAGCGTCTCAGAGATTCAGTGTACCTCAATGTGCTCTTCTTATTGCCCTGCTATCTAGCTACCAGGTGACGTGCTTCAAACCCCCATCCCCCCAGAATCTTTTCTCCCCTAGTTTCACAGATATTATGGAGAACACAGCAAACTGCAATAACAATGAGAAAATTGCTTTCACTGAAGTCTAACCTACTGAGCACACTGTGCCATTGGGCCTTTAAAACATCCTAAGTCATATTAAGCTGCTATTCTGCCCTTACTCAGCCTACAGTTGAAAGGCTCCTTACCTCTATCCAGGCTGCATGCGTACTACTCCATGAGACCAAAGTTCCTAAAGATGCACTCTTCATACACCTCTCTCAACCATCTCACGCTGATGTAGGTGAAATGACCCATTTGATCCACCAGCCCTTGCAATGCCATTGAGAACCCATTGTGGTTTATGTACTTTGACAAGGTGGTCTGGTGCCAAGATAGGGATGTGTGTTTCGTCCATGGAACCACCAGAGTTAGTCCCACCAAAGTGGAAGGAGGACAAAAGGGGCAATCTTCCAGTAGCCCAGTGATTTCAAAGAGCCTGGGGCCCCTGACGGCTGCTGCTGGAACCTCAGGCCCTTTAAGTCACCACCAGAACCCTGGACAGCATGGCTCAGGCAGTGCTGAGAGGATGGGGGAGAATAGCCTCCAGTCCTGCCCCTCCCAGACAAAGCTTCATCCCTGCAACTGCTCCCTTCCACTCCTCCCAGCTTGCTTAGGGGCCTGGCATTCTGTCAGCAGCCCTGAACACATTTAGGGAAGCCCACCATGTCAAAATATTCCTCTATACCCTGTGGCTATATCTACACAGGCACGATCTTGCGCCAAAGCGGCCACTCTTGCACAAAAATTTGCTGCCTGTCCACACTGGCCGCGTGTTCTTGTGCAAGTAAACTGACATTCTAATGTATGAAATCAGGGCTTCTTGCACCAGAACTCTGACGCTCCCACTAAGGAATAAGCCCTTTTGCACAACTGTTCTTGCACAAGACAATGCGTATATGCAAGTAGGATATGGCCCTTTAACAGTAATTGAAACTTGATTACCCATTAAAGATTCAAGGAGTCCTGTAGCACCTGATAGACTAACAGATGTATTGGAGCATAAGCTTTCGTGGGCAAAGACCCACTTCGTCAGATGCATGCATCTGACGAAGTGGGTCTTTGCCCACGAAAGCTTATGCTCCAATACATCTGTTAGTCTATCAGGTGCTACAGGACTCCTTGTCACTTTTGCAGATCCAGACTAACACAGCTACTCCTCTGATTCTTTACACCACTAAAGATTGTTGCAGTAATGGTGCCAAATTTACCATAAATGTGAGCTCAACTGTAAACAGTGAGTGAAACTTCATAAGCTGCCACTGTAACCTATAATAAAAAACGTTGATGGGAAAAGGTACAAGGGGGGCAGGAAGACTCAGTTAGAACATACCAAGACACCTACTGATATAATTAATTGACTAAGTTACAATCTTATCTGACAAATAAGAAAATGTGGAACTGGAAATTAATAACCCAAAAATTGGTGGATCAAGCATTAGGTCTCAGTGGTAGGCACAATAATCAGGGGATGGGCTAGTCCACTTCTAACGCCACTTTGGGATTCTTTATTAATAAAAGAGATTTGTGGGGAGGGTGGGGAGAGGGGAATGTGGACAGATAATAAAACTGGCTGACTAAAGAAGAGGAAAGAGTGAGCTTCAGCATCAGTGCTGACATAAAAATAAGTGGATCTAAACTGGCCATCAACAAGCTTAGGCTTGAAATAAAATGAAGGTTTCTAATCATCAGAGTTGTGAAATTCTGGAACAGCATTCCAAAGGCAACAGTGGGGCCAAACACATTATCTGGCTTCAAGAATAAGCTTGGAAAGTTTATGAAAGATAAAAAACTGCCTGATGGCATGTAGCTGGTCTATGACTGCTAGAAGTAAATATCCCCAATGGATACTGATGATTCATTAGATGAGAAGGGCTCTGAATTATTCTTACTTGGGTGTCTTGCTGAAATGCTCAAGGTTCGACTAATTGCCACATTTGTGTCTAGGGCAGACCCTGCTGGTTTTTAGCCTTCCTCTGCAGCACAGGGTATGCAGGTTTAAACTAGCGTAAATGGTGGATTGTCTATAGCCTGAGGCCTTTAAATCATGATTTGAGGACTTCAGTAACTCAGCCAGAGGTTATGGGTCTATTACAGGAGTGGGAGGTTGAGGTGTGGGCTGCAAATTGCAGGAGGTCGGATTTGATGATCATGATGATCCCCTTCTGGCCTCAATGTCTATGAAAGTCTTAATGTTTTACAACTCAAATGCTTTAATTGTTTTTCCTTTGTGTCTTTAATGATAAGACATTTAAAGGTGTGTTTGCCATGGTACAAAGTGGTATGAGCTCTCTATGTCAAAGCCTGAAGTTTGTTTCACACTGTTTTAGATTGGACCATGAAACAGACAACTCCTTTGATTTTTTAAGGTGCATATATTCCATCTAAATGCATGCAGCACAAACCAGGTTGGCTTGTCTTCACAGACAAGGTGTTTTACTACTCTCATCAAGGAGAGCCTGACCGAGCCTTCTGATAGTGCAAGGTGGTGAATAGGTTTGAAGAGACCAGTTTGGGTTTCCTTGAAGTTGTATATAACAAATAAACAGATGTGCAGAACACTGTCTTTGCACCTAACATGGCTAAGGAAAAAGTAATGATCCCATAAGCAATCCAAATGGAGCTACACCAGTGGTAGCCAGGGTGACAAATTTTGAGAAAAAATATCCCATCAAAGATATCCAGAATTCTGAGATTTTGTTATAACAAATATAGCCAAACAAAAGTTTATTCACACCTCACTTTTTTTCCTTTGGTTGGTGTTGTACAGGAATGATCCTTAAATGTATTTTCCAGTGATTTCTAGTCAAATCCTGAATTCCAAAATCATATGTTCTGCTGAGTAAACATTTTAAAAGAGAATAAAAATGACAAGATGCCATATATATTTAGCCATTTGCTGATGGCCAACCTAATTCATATTCACTTAATGTCCCATTTAGTTCTATGCCACTCTCTGAAAAACCTGCTTCTATAAGAGCTGGAAATCTGAAAGCCTTTGAAAGCTAGTTCTCAATAATGTGTATTATAGTGACATGTACCGAAGAAAAAAACACCACATTGTAATACTCAAATGTATTCATTTCTGTCATGACCTGGGTACAGAGCAAAGACATTTCACTGGTGTTTATAGGTCAGCATTACCTCATCAGTTATTTTAGGAAGGGTTTTTTTTTCGTTTTAGTTGCAAGAGTTTGCATCTGTCAAAACATCTAGACAAGCTTTGAACATCATCACATTGGGATTTCCTCAGAATCTTCCCTTCTGTTATGCAGTTTGAGTGTCTGCACTATAATCTATTGGCTAGCAAGTCTACTAGCACACCTAGTGGACCACTGGCAAATATTAATACAAGAGTAGCCAATCATGGTATATGAAACATCCTAGGGTTTGTCTAGATCAATTTTGATAAACAATGAAAGTAGTTCAAAGCAAAAAGCAGCAAAATTTCCCACAAAACTTGAGTTAATCGGTTTAAAAACAACTGCTATATATACAGTTAATATATTATACAGTTTTCAACAGGAGTGTAGAGTGCAACTTGATAACCATGCCAGCCAGACCTAATGGTCCTTAAATTCATTTTAGTTACGTAATGGTTTCACATGCAACTAATCTGGTACCTAAATGGAATATACAAGCATAAATGATTAGTAAGAATGGAAGTCTGACAGTTTTGTGCCCTGACAGAATACAGCTCAAATATCTATGGGCTCAGCCCTCACCATACACAAGAGTGGCTCCAGGGCACCCATTAGCCAGAGAAGTAGAGAATCTCAAATGTGGGATATTCAGCAGCAACTCTGCAAGTGTCTCTGGCAGCTTTGTTAACATAGCAAAGAGGAGAAAGCTTCACTGAGAGCTGGTTAGTGTGGCTGCATCATCTCAGAGAACACCTCCTCCTCACATGCCAAAAAGAATGCACAGTAGTTAATTGCACTTCTCCACACATTTTGAGCAGTGGTACAGTACTCTGTACTGGCAAGTAATTTTTAGCTGGTAGAGTGTACTGGAAAGACTCCCTGCCAGCCATCCCCAGCCCCTCCACTGAGCTGCTGTGTGTGCACACAGGGCTGAAAGCCTGGCGGTTGAGGCCAGGACAGGGAATGTTATAGCTTCCCAAGGAGATGCTGATGTTCTGCTCCTGTCCCCATTGCCTCCCTCCCCAAGAGGGAAAGGAGCAGAGCTGCCTGACCCAGCCCCCAGCCCTGTAAGCAGAGACATTGCAACTCCGTGGAGGGGCGGAGGGGCAGGGCTGAAAGGTTTGCTCCTTTCCTCATGGGGAGGAGCAGCAAGGAAAGGAAAAGAATACCAGAATCTCCTGTCTGCCATACTGCTCTCTGCTCCATTTCCAGATCCATGGAGCTCTGTTTCTGTGTAAAGGGCTGGGGCTGGGGGATGGCAGCTCCTTTCCCCACTGGGAGAGGCAGTGGGGCAAAGAGCAGAACTACCAGAAGCTCCTCTAGCTGCCATACCCCCCCATCCCCCTAGGTAATGGAGGATGGGCAACAGATGAGAAGAGTGTGGAAGTCCCAGGCGGGGTGAAGTCATATGGTGAGGAGGGGCACCTTAGTTAGTGTCTCCTCCCCCTCTCATACTGGTAAAAACTTTTGTTTACTTGAACCACTGATTTCTGAGGTAACCTCCTCACAGGAAAGCTGGAAGTTCCAGGGTAGATCATTTCCAGAAATTAAGCCTCCATTCCATTGTGAGAAACCAAAACCTTTTGAGACAACGAGTGCCATACTAGCAAACTTAGCTCTTGCTCTAAATACATTCCAGCTTTTCACTATCTTATCTGACAAACACAGAAAGGCAGTTTAATATTAAGTTATGTCCCCAATCTGCATGGGTCCTCCTTTCCTTGCTGCTAAGGGACAAAAGAGTTACTATATTTGTATTAATTGGAATAATATAGCTATGATGTATACAAATGCACAAATCTTTCCAAAAGATCACTTGTGTTTGCTCAAGGAGTCACGTTTGGGTGCCTACGCCTTGTCTGCATAAGTTTAAGATCAAGCTTTCAAAAAATATACCTGCATGTAAGTGTTGTTGAAAATCCCTTTGCAAATAGCAGCATGCAGTCCTGAGCTGGAGTTTCATCATATTTGTCATGATTTGTTGGCACATGGCAATATGTTCAGAAAAACATTTTGTCTGATAATACAGTTTTAAAGTACAATATATCTGTTTGATATATGTCAAAAACAAATACAGGTTGGGACGTGACTTGGTCCTGAACGAGGGAATTTGCTGGACCAGGGGAGGTCAGTTTCATCCTCCCTTTGTGGCTCTGCTCCCGGCCCCAGCTGCTGGACCCTTGGCTTGTCCACTCTCTGGCCCTCGGCACCAGCCCTGCAGATCTGCTCTCGTTCTAGCTGGGCTCCTGCCCCTGGCCAACCTGCCAGCCCCACTCAGAATGCTGACCCCACTGCTACCAACCGCAACTGAGCTGATGGCCCTGTCAACGCAAGCCCCGGACAGGCTGACAGCTGTCAGCTGCATTCAGGCTGCCAACCCTGCAGTGGCTGGCCCCGGCTGTACTCCTAGCTGCGGGCTCTCCTGCCCTCTGACTCCTAACCACCAGAGTTCTCTGGTCCAGGAGCACCGATGATCCAGCAGGACCATAGATGTTACCAGACCAGAGTGTCAGTTTTTAGAGGTTTGACCTGTATAAATGTTCTACTTGGGAAAGGAAGAACTTTAATTGCCTTGAATAAAAAGTCAGTTGACATGTCTTATGTACAGTTATGAGGACAACGAGCAACAAGCATTAATTCAAAAATAGCCTAAACCATCTTCTGAAGAGTCATTTATTCATGTGTGTGACCAACATTTATCCAGTATATGCATTCCAAGTTTACTTAGCTTGACAGCATCACATAGAAAATATTTTTGCTAGGATAAACTGTTCTTGAATAAGGTCTCTAGCGTGTGAGATACAAGCATGATTTCCTTGAAAGTTAGTTATTCTTGACTTTTTAAAGAAAGAAAGTAGTTTTTGCATTTCAAAATGCATGATCTGACCTACATAGCAAGATAAAAATCCTCAAGACTGATGCCCTATGTCCCCAACCGCCAATAATCCTTATGATTTCCCAAGATTAAGGTTAATGCCTATCACTTGCTCACTACTTTCAGATGGCTTTTAGTCAGTCTTCATGTTTCCAAACTTAGATTCGTCCCATACAAACCATTCTGCAACCACAGGTATCCTGCAAAGAATGGCTAAGTAGAAAAATCTAAGGGACATCAAAAGCTGATATATACATGACCATATCACACAATGAATGTTTAGGGTCTTTTGAGCTAAAGATGGCCAGGAGATTTTGGAAAGGATCACATTAGGAAAAAAAAAGGAGTAAATTGCAGGAGTCCATCAGCAGCTGTTATAGCGTTTGACAGTTGCAATTAGAAGCTATTTATCTAAGGTCACTTAAGGACTTGTCCTTTAGTGTGATTTCTGCTTTGAAAATAGTGACTTGTTATCCTCTTACCTCTGGATCCTTAAATGTACTTCACTGATATTTAACTAGTGGCTATCATGCAACAATGGTGATCCAGAGGAGTTTCGAGAGTTCTTGATAAATAGGGGTATGAGAGTCAATTTGGATAGAGGGGGGCAGGGAATGAAGGAACTCATGGTGCTCCTGGGGGATACATTTGCTCCGAATGAAGAAGCTAGGAAGTGTGACCCCCTAGTGTCACATGGCCTCTGGCTATGTGAAAGATTTACAGCTCTGCATTGCAAAAACAGCCAGTTCAAAACTAAATTCACAGACTGAGAAGTTCTCAGTCAACACTGGAGCATAGAAGTTGGTCAGCTTGTTACTTTCACAAGGGGAGATACTAACTCAAACAAATGGAGGTAGTAGCCTCATGTTCTATTCTATTTATTCAATAGTACTTAATGTTAAAATATCAGTGGGGGAGCTGCATTAGTCTGTATCTGCAAAAACAATGAGGAATCCTGTGGCAACTTAGGCTAATGAATCTGTTAGTCTTTAAGGTGCCACAGGACTTCTAATTGTTTTTCCTATTAAAGCAGTAATTTGAATTACTGCTATATAAAACACGTAAGATTTTCATATTTGAGGCACGCGTTTTCATAAAATTAATCCTTGCTATTATCACCAGAAGTTTCCTCCAATACATGATTATAGCTACTGTCCTTTCCCTATTGCTGCATCCTGTCAACACATTTCCATAAAATATTTACATTTTCTGGAGTTGTTCTTGGGCCACATAAAATTGAGACCTATGTCTCCAACAGTCTCCAGAGCCAGAGAGTTCCCTTAACCTTTGATCTATTAGACAGAAGATTGACTTAAATACATGATGATTTTATTGTCTTCCTTAGGAATACTACTATTGTTCTGAATTTATGTGCAGCTCGATAGCAGAATATTGTCTTAGGTATAAAAAGGGAGAACTCAGCAAGTTGTTTAGGCAATTCAAACACTATTACTTTCTGCCAAGTAAATATTTATAAAAGCAACCCGTGCATCACAAGAGTTTGACCTTAATATATCTCAAGCCTTACGATGATTAACAAAATCATAAAAATAGCATGGAATATCATCAGATTCATGCTGATTTATAAGTGTGCATGCTCATTTATCAGATTTAATGGGCCAAACTTTATTATTCTACATGGCTGTGTCTACACTGGAACCCTTTTCCGTAAAAGGGATGCTAATGAGACACTTCGGAATTGCAAATTCCAATCCCCCGCGGCATTTGCATGAACATGGCTGCCGCTTTTTTCTGGCTCGGGGTTTTGCCGGAGAAAAGCGCCAGTCTAGACAAGATCTTGCAGAAAATAAGCCCTTTTCCGGAAGATCCCTTATTCCTACTTGAAAGGGCTTATTTTCCGAGGGTTATGGTTGAAACTGGTTCTGGGATTTCATGTAATATATTTTTCCCTAGTGCATCCAGGTTTTTTTTTCTTATGTTGCAATTATGAGATCATATGGCTAATCTTTTAGAGGAATTTCATGTTGTATGCTGGGCTAATTACTTGATAATAAAGACTCAATACTCCTCAGATAAATATTTAATTAGATTAAGGTGACTACCAAAATAATATTTTTACAAGTAAAGTCATTTTATGAGTAATAGTATGAGTGAGAATTGCTGTTAAGGAAGTCACAGTATTAAAGCTAACTTCTTCACAACATACACCTATGTTAAAAAAAAAGTCTCCAAAATCAGTTTGCCAAATCCAATTTACAGACTTGTGCTTCATGCTTCCTTGGGTCTCATCAACGCATTACACTAATGTCTCAACCAGCAAAAGCGTGACCACTTTGAACAATTAGCTTGTGAGATTTAATAAATTATTGTGTATGAGAAAGTGAGCCTCCAGTTTTATATTCCCTTCCCGGAGCCAGTAATAGGCAAACATGATACGGTGAGGAGTTCATATTCAGATAAATACTCAAACTCAGATACTCCTTCAAACTTTATTCAAATTATCACTTTCAAATCTTGTTGAGTTGGCAAAACATATTTAAATACATTCATAGGGCCTGATATACTCATTTGCACCAGTTTAGCAAAAAACATAGGTTTTAAGTAGAGCAAAATCCTGTGTAGACACTTCAAATTCTCTTTAAACCGGTTAAATTAATTCACCTAAACCAGGTTTTCTATCACTATAATAAATCAATCCCCTCAAGAGGCAGTGGCTATTTCAATGGTAGAATTCTGTCAAATGTGTGGGTTAGATTGCCAAAACTATATTATACAAAACATGACATTTTTCACTACACTGACATGGGCAGTGGTGGTAGGATTTTGGAAGTTGGTGAAGGACAACTTAGGTTCAAGAGAGAGCACTTTAAAAATACAATTTCAAATTGTTAAGAGTACCATTGCTGTATCTCTTAAAAAATTAAATTCAATGCAAAACTATAATTTATTGTTTTTTTCCAACTGCATAACATCACTTTTTCCTTTAGCAAAGGAAGAGACTCAGGGTATGTCTAAACTACATCCCTCTTTCGAAAGAGGGATGTAAATTAGACACATTGAAATTGCAAATGAAGCCAGGATTTGAATTTCCCACACTTCATTTGCATAAGCACATCATTGTGTTTTCAAAAAAATGCTATTTTGAAAGTGAAACCACGGTCTAGATGCAGTTTTCTAAAAGAAAAGCCTTTTTCAAAAGATCCTGTACTCTTCAAAAAATGAGGTTTACAGGATCTTTCAAAAAAGGCTTTTCTTTTCAAAAGAACCACATCTAGACCGCGGTTTCACTTTTGAAAGAATGCCATGACGCGATTATGTAAATAAAGCACGGGAAATTGAAATCCCGGCTTCATTTGCAATTTCGATATATCTAATTTACATCCCTCTTTCGAAAGAAGGAAGTAGTCTACACATAACCTTAGACATGTTAGTCAATTGATAAGGACTTGTTCATACAAACGTGTCCAAATCTCATTCTCTCCTGCTATAGGAATCATTTTAGGTCTTCAGTGAATTATCTGTGAGCTTCAACAAGACTATTTCCTGGAATGATGGATTTAGATTTACAAAGGATTTAGTCCATTATAAAAACTAATTAGGTGAATTAAAATGGATCAGTGTAGTTCCAAAATGGATTCTGCATTATTTATATTTCTGGATGTACAAATACATTTTTACGAAGAGGCTAAAATGTGAAATGAAATTAATATCTCTGGGATAGTTTTAGAAATGAATAAAATGGGCTGGTCCTTCTAAAGAATAAATATGCTCAGTGTGTCAAAGATCAGAGAAGCTAATGTCTAAAGCCCGTCTTCGAAGGACCTGGGCTGAAGTCTATAGCACTCTGAGCATTCTAGAGAAATGAAATTTGGGGAGATGCTTCAGAATGCTGGAACAAGTGCAATAGTTAAATATATTTTGCAGAAAGTCCCCTAGCTGAGTTGTAAGAACCTGCCTCAATACAAAGAGTTGTTCTAGGATGTGTTCAGCTGATCAATAACTCTGGAACCCAAATAGAATCCCCACAGAAAACAGGTACATATATTTACTGCTGGAATAATCAGCCAATCTGCATTATGTTCCCTCCTTTCTCACTTTTATTGGATTCAGGAACTTTCAGATTCATCTCTCTTCCCCTCTGAGTTGGACAAAGCATCATAAACAAAATAATATTGGGAATAGTCTGCAGGGAAAGAGAATACATAAGCTAGTAGGGCTTTAGCATACCAAAGTCTGATTCCATGATAGCTCAGGAGTGGGCAGTGTAGGTATGCTC
Source organism: Pelodiscus sinensis (assembly GCF_052426305.1). Lineage (NCBI taxonomy): Eukaryota > Metazoa > Chordata > Testudines > Trionychidae > Pelodiscus > Pelodiscus sinensis. The sequence goes on from NC_143053.1 coordinate 96,558,180, forward strand.
CTAGTTGTCTACTTTTTTTTTCCCCCATTTTATTTTGCTGCCAACTGCAGACTCCAACAGCTGCAGATATTTATAAAAATTAGCCCATCTGACTGATGAAGAAAAATAGTAATATTCTTCAAAAATCAATGAAGTTAAAAAAAAAGGATTTTCAGGCAAAAGTGGCTAAATGCTCATTACCAAAGAAGTGACCCTGTCAGAGACAACTGAAGTTTATCAATTTCTTTACTGTTACATGAACTTCTAATGAGATTTAGTTTAAGATATTTTTGGAGTATGGATTGTTATAAACTCTTCTAGCATGGATTGTGAAATAGAGACTAGTTAAGGAATATTGTTCCTTTCCTGAGGAAAGTTAGAGAAAGAGGAGCCCAAATAAAATAAATGCTCACACTTTTCAGGATGGTTAATCTCATCACCCATGAGCGATGCCATGAACATCCTTTAGTAGGAATGAAGAAAGGATGACAGACCCCTGAGTGTGAGTGAAGGAAACATATGATAAAAATCTGAAAGATGGTCTCTAGGGGGCTGACAGATCTACTTCTAAATAAAAAAAATAACATATCAGACACACATGGTAAAATGTTCAATGATAACACCTTATCAGGATCAACAATGAATCATTTTAAACACATTGACAGAGAAGATGCTCACTGGAGCGGGAGAAGAGGGGGAAACAGACATACACTAAATACATCAAACAAAATTCATTCTGTGATGTCTCACGTTTCACACTTGAACTGGAAAGTCAACTTTCACAAAAGAAAGAAGCTTGTTGGGTAAGGCACTGGATGGGAACTCAGAAGAAGTTCAGTTCCTGGTTCTTCCACAGTTTTCTTGGGTAACCAACCATGAATATATAATTAGGTGCCTATCTGCAATATCAGGGATAATGTATTTCTTTCAATCAATCTCTCTCTGTTTTGTCTATTTAGATGGTAAAGGCTTTGGGACAGGGACTCTCCTTTCTCTATATATATTCAGTGCATCTCACAATGGGGCCCAGATATCTGTGGGAGCTTCTAGGTAGGACCATACTACAAATATAGAAATACACTATTTGCTTTAATTACAAAAATGAAATGATTGACAGGTTGTATCAATTACAACTCCCCCTCCTTTCACATTGAGTTTGGGATAGACACAATAGATCCTGATTTTTGTTTTGGGGGCTGGTGAGTGCTCCTCTCCACCCCTCCACTCTTGTGTGAGTGCGGGGAAGGGCTTCAGGGAGAAGAGGCTGAGTGAATGAGGGGGCTTCAAGTGGATCAGGACAGGGCCTTAGTGGAAAGAGTCTAAATAAGGCCAAGTGGAGTGTTTTTTGGTGGGTTCTTGAGCCCCGGAGAACCCACAGAGTCAGTGTCCAGGGACCAGACATATATATAACCCCTCACTTGGAATTGACCAGCTCCTTGTGCAGGACTGAACCTTTACAGCCTTGCCAACAGCACTTGAACTGCAATGGCTACCAGAGGCCTCTGATCTCACTTCTGAGCATGCTTGGAGTTAAGCAGGGAAGGAACTATAACCTCCTGCTGAGGCCAATAGAGAGGCTTCTGCATGGGGTAATCTAGAGAAGCTGTCCACTCAGGGGCAGATATAGGGCAGGGTGAATGGGGCGGCTGCCCCAGGCCCCGCGCTTCAGAAAGCCCTGCGCATGCGCCGTGGCAAAGGGGGGGCCCCGCGGAATTATGCTGCCCGGGACCCCGCAAAACGGTCATCTGCCCCTGTGTCCACTATACCGAAGACAAGCAAACAGTACATAGTTCCCTCAGCCAGGCACAGCCTGACTTTAGAGTGAGCGAGAGAGTTTTTAAGTTTCAGTTTGAAAGCTTGAAGAGAAACTATACAGTACCTACAAAACTCTCACAGACTAGAACTCCAACACAGCTGTGATCAACAGCCAGATAGAAAGATTTGGCCCAGCATGGGCTACCAAGAGTTATGCAAAATGCTAGGAGGATTCTAGAGCAGGAAACCAGTGGGTCCTGTTTCCAGTAAGGTCCACCATCTGTTATATTATTAAGTTATGGTGCCATCCCTTTGGTGAGTTTGTGTTATTTACTTTATTATCCTCATGAACTGAGAGATACAGTACTTGCCAGCTAATACCATTATCACTAATTTTCCCCAAGGGATGAATCCTCTGAGTATATAGCACAATGAGGAACCACATGTTAGAAAAGAACCTCAAATCCAAGAAAGAAGAGAAGCCTAGGTAGATATTGGTCCTAGAAAGCACCTGAGATTGGAAGCAGGGCATACTATATGAGACCAAATATTGTATGAAGTCAAGGTCACAACATACCACAAGAGAGTGGTGGAATGACTTCATATAGGTGAAATCAGAGCAGGAGAAAAAAAAATGGGACGTGCTTTTTAATTCAGTTACATTAATGTGCCAACTCACACAATGCTGGAAAATAACTTCTTGAGACAGGAAACATGACTTGATGGAAGGCCTAGCATAGGAGTTAAACTACCTTTGGCTTTTTGGCGATGTGACAGTTTTTGGAAAATGTTAGGTTCAAAAATTCATGATATTGAACTCCTTTAGATAAGCTTGGGGTTTACTAGAGTTTGTTGTTTTTTGCCTTTAATGTCAAATTTTAAAAAAAACTTCCTCAAGCCTATCAAGGATCCATTGGTAAAAATAAGTTTCCCACAAGAACACTTTTACACTTTCAGTTTATCTATTTATGTTTATTACCTTCTAGCAGCTTTCCACTTGCATTAAAGTTGCCATTGGTCCCCACTCGCAGCCCCTGTTCTTTTTAGCAAAATTCTTCTCCAAAGCTCCAGGCCCAAACAGAAACGCAAAGTTTACTGACCTTTTGCATCAGTTTCTCAAGCACTAAGGGTACGAAGACAGCAACCTGCCCTGAGCTCTAACAAGCCAAAAAGTAGCAGCAGCTGCAGGCTCTGATTTAGCAGTTTTCTTATGTAAAGACATTTTGTTGTTGCCCTATGAAAGCGGTAGACTTTTACTGAACATTTTAAAGAATGTGAGGAGTTGTTTTATGTTCTTCTTTACGCTGCCTAAATTCTGCACTAATTTAGGTTTTTGTTTCTTTAAAGTGATTACTCATTTAGCAACAGCTTCAGTAAATGACACACCTCCAGTAAATGAATGTGTTGGGTCTAATTGATCCCTCCCATGGGAAGGAAAATGTCTTCAAAATTCTCTTCCAAATTGTCTCAGTTATTCTGTTGAGATGAGGCTGAAATTATCCTCATGGATCCCAAGATACCAGAATAAGGACAGAATTACAAGTATGGAGGTTATATGCCCCTGGAATGGCTCTGGGTCATTTGTGCCCTACCACTATGTTTTCAATGGCAGGAGATCAACAGTTGGCAGCTACTTTGGGGAGCTCCCAGGATCAGGGATCCCTACCACAGAGTGCACGGCAGAAGGAGAATAAAGCTTAAGGCTGTTTCTCTCTGTGACCTGATTTGTGGAATGTTAGCACAATATGTACTCTTTCCTCCTGTGAGCCAGGGTACTTTCCATGTGGAATCACTGACTCCATGTAGTGTCCTGTGTAAGATTCAGAGAAAGGATATTTCTGTGGAGATGACAGATTCCATTTCCAAAAGAGGAAGAGGGGAAATGTCTGTATAGAATGCCCCCTGCATGTCAGTTCAGGAGATCTGATCAGGCCCTCTGTTTAAGAGTATATTATGTACTAGCAGAAATGCCCAGCATTGCCTGGGGAAAATATAGTAAAAGGTGTGATGGATGAACTACGTCAATTACATTAACATAGCATATTTTATTGGAAATACTTTTCTCTGATATATTACTTTAAGAAATTAACATAGCTAGTGATGTGCTTACAAAATGACAAATCCCAGAGTCTCTTTTCTCAATTCCCGCAAATCAGGAAGGCCCATCTTCCCTTAAAGACTCTATGCAAACCAATGCCTGCAGCCTCCTTGCCAGAAGCCCTGAGGAATGGAGAAGATGTCTCCTGGGCTCTGCAGCAGCAGGAAATCACTGCTCCCCAAGTAGCCACTCCCTGAGTGCCTTCAGTGCACACTCCAGGGAGCAAACTGAATGGACTTCCTAGCGGCAACTGGACAGGTTGCATTGATCAGACAAAGCGAAACACCTTCAGACCAGGTGCAATGAGGATATTAAGATGATCAGAACATGCAGCACCTAAACGTACCTATTCTAGTGAGAATAGGCTGTTTTGAGTTTGTGTCCTCCTCAGACTCCATGGTGCTCAAAATTTTGTCCTCCTACCCACTTCCTCTTTTTACTGTCAGCTGTATCCTGCAAAGTGCATAATATCCATGGCACTTGCTGATAACGCACACAGCCCTACCAGGAGAACGCACACAGCCCAAAGGAGGGTGTGTGGTGGGATGGCTCGTTTGGGTGTAGGGGGAGGGAAGCAACTTTAATTTCCAGAAGTGGTTCAGTCTGAGTCCAGTTTTGTGAAGATGTTGAAAGGCTGTGATAGCTGGAGGCTTCTCCCAGCCACAGTTAGCAAGGCTAGACCCCAGTCAGCAGCAGCCACATTTGGGTCTGTCCTGGAGACCTGCTGGTGCCCTAATATAGGGGAAGTTGCTGATTGTCTGCCCCACTGCAGCCTCTTCCCCCATGAGCTTTCCCTTGATGGTGCTGCAGATGCCCATGTGCTTTATCCTCTAGGATCTCGTAGTTGCAGTTTATGTGACACGCTTAACAGAAGAGTCCAGCAAATGCTTATGATCAGGCACTACTAAAAGCTAATTATCAATCGGCACAATTGGGGCTCTGGAGGAACTGATTTAGAGATATAACCAGTCCAGTTATTGAAGTTAGGAAATCAGTAGTATCCGTGCAAAATGTGGTGCCTCTAGCTCTTACCATTTCAGAGATCTTTCGGGACAAACAATCAAACAAACATACAATCAAACAAACTTTCAGAAATATTTATAAGATAAGATTCAAAATAAAATACTCCAGACCAAATTTCTACTTGTATAACTCCATTCATTTCAATGGGCTCATATGTGGGATGGTTTTTAGGCTTAATTTTCTACTTACCTCGCCTAATGAAATAGAAGTAGTTTTATTTGGAAGTGACTTATCACACATTGGTTAGTCATACTATAGGTGCTTGATTTTGCAATCTTGACTTACATTGGGTTGTCATGTGAGTAATTCATTGTCTAAACGGAACGATGGCACAAACAAGAATAACTAAAGAGGAGTGGAATCTAGACCTAGATGTCTATTTAAATATAAACCTATTTCTGTCCCTACCTTGAAAAGGCCCACTATATTTGTAACATGATCGGTTTCTAACCAGCCTAGAACCTGTATTTTGCCCTCAGGTCACAGTATTGCAGTGAAATTGATGACTGCTATGTCAGACTGATATTAAACTTGAGAAAATTCTAAAGTAACATGATTTGAGATAAAATTATAAAGGCTTTTCCATGTGGAGGGTTGGAAACTGATCCATTTTAGGAACTAATGTGTCTGTTTTTCCTACAGACTGTACAGGGCCTGAACTTGCAAATGGTTTCTGAAAGACCTACTAAATTATTTCAACAAGACAAATCCTGCTAGGCTTGTGTCTATGTGTGAGAGTTGAATGGATTCTATGTGCCATGTTCATGACCCTAAATAGCAAGAATCTGTCACCCTTTTAAATACATTGATCAAGTGACTATTCACAAATAAACCTGAAAAATGTAGCTATGTAGTCCATAAGCCAGGCTCATGACAAATCTTTATATTTTGCAGTTATGCCACCGCTGTCAAAGATACAAGACAGTTAAACTGTGGTATTGGTTATGCACATACACTTTTATCCCTGTATATCAAACATTTTTAAAAAAATGTTTGTCGTCTTCTTCCATTGTCTGCATAATTCATCTTCTTGAGACAAACTAATGATCACGAGTTCGCTACAGCAATCAAGGAGGAGAATTCTCCTCCAATACTTGGTCCCCTGTACAAGGGGGAAGCTGAAGTGTGCAAAGAAAGCTCACTTGAAAATGCTTGCTTCATTCAATTCAAACCTAGTAACAGGATTGCTGTTCAGCATCCAATCCTTCACCATTATTTGAAAATAATCAAGATAGAAAAGCAAGAGCAACAAGATGGCGGATTAGAATGGAGGAGGAATAACATTTATTAAGTACACTCCAGGTACTAACAAACATTGATTTTCTTCTCAGGTTCACCAATTTCTTTCCTTAGTCACCTAAAAGTAGTTTTATAAAAACTGTTACAGAACATGTATGCGTTATGCAAATGAAACCTGATTATTCTGAGGAGGTACTTCCCTGTGGAATAGACGTCTCTTTGGAAACATTATGAACATACAGCAGTATTTGTGACTTAATAGCAGCACTTCGATTCAATTGGACCATGTAAGTGTTTAAAGAGTGAAGTGGGCATTAGCAGATTTGGATTCCAATTATGAGCACTGCCTTTTCAGAGACACCGTCCAGAAAGAGAAGGGACAAAGATGGCTTTATGCCCCTTTTAAACCTCTGCAATTGTAGGACTACTGAATCTGCACCGTCCTTTGTGGGTGATGAATCTGAGGAACTGTCCCGGATTGAATTGTCATTAGAGGAGGTTTTGGAACAAATAGAAAAACTTAATGTTAACAAATCTCCGGGACCGAATGGCATTCATCCAAGGGTTCTAAAAGAACTTAAATGGGAAATTGCTGAGCTATTATCTGTGGTTTGTAACCTATCCTTTAAATCAGCTTCCGTACCTAATGTCTGGAAGGTAGCCAACGTGACACCAATATTTAAAAAGAGCTCTAGAGGCGATCCTGGCAATTACAGACCGGTAAGTCTAACTTCAGTACCGGGCAAATTAGTTGAAACAATAGTAAAGAATAAAATTGTGAAGCATGTAGAAGAACATAATTTGTTGGGCAAAAGTCAACATGGTTTCTGTAAAGGGAAATCCTGTCTTACTAATCTATTAGAGTTCTTTGAAGGGGTTAACAAACATGCGGACAAGGGGGATCCAGTAGATATAGTATACTTGGATTTTCAGAAAGCCTTTGACAAGGTCCCTCACCAAAGGCTCTTGTGTAAATTACATGGCCATGGGATAAGAGGGAAGGTCCTTTCTTGGATTGAGAACTGGCTAAAAGACAGGAAACAAAGGGTAGGAATAGATGGTAAATTTTCAGATTGGAGAGGGGTAACTAGTGGTGTACCCCAAGGGTCAGTCCTGGGACCAATCCTTTTCAACTTAATCATAAATGATCTGGAGAAAGGGGTAAGCAGTGACGTAGTAAAGTTTGCAGATGATACCAAACTGTTTAGGATAGTCAAGACAGAAGTAGACTGTGAGGGACTCCAAGAAGATCTCACCAAACTGAGTGATTGGGCAACAAAATGGCAAATGAAATTTAATGTGGATAAGTGTAAAGAAATGCACATCGGGAAAAATAACCCCAACTATACGTACAGTATGATGGGGGCTAATTTGGCTACGACAAATCAGGAAAGAGATCTTGGAGTTATCGTGGACAGTTCTCTGAAAACTTCCACACAGTGTGCAGCGGCGGTCAAAAAGGCAAATAGGATGCTAGGAATTATTAGGAAAAGGATAGAAAATAAGACCCAGAACATCTTACTGCCCCTGTATAAAACTATGGTACGCCCACATCTTGAATACTATGTACAGATGTGGTCTCCTCACCTCAAAAAAAATATTTTGGCCTTGGAAAGGGTTCAGAAAAGGGCAACTAAAATGATTAGGGGTTTGGAACGGGTCCCATATGAGGAGAGGCTAAAGAGACTGGGACTTTTCAGTTTAGAAAAGAGGAGACTGAGGGGGATATGATAGAGGTCTATAAAATCATGAGTGGTGTGGAGAGGGCTGATAAAGAAAAGTTATTTATTAGTTCCCATAATAGAAGAACTAGAGGACAGCAAATGAAATTAATGGGTAGCAGGTTTAAAACTAATAAAAGGAAGTTCTTCTTCACACAGCGTGTTGTCAACCTGTGGAACTCCTTGCCAGAGGAGGCTGTGAAGGCTAGGACTATAATAGAGTTTAAAGAGAAGCTGGATAAATTCATGGAGGTTAGGTCCATAAAAGGCTATTAGCCAGGGGATAAAATGGTGTCCTTGGCCTCTGTTTGTCAGAGGCTGGAGAGGGATGGCAGGAGACAAATCGCTTGATCATTGTCTTCGGTCCACCCTCTCTGGGGCACCTGGTGCTGGCCACTGTCGGTAGACAGGATACTGGGCTAGATGGACCTTTGGTCTGACCCAGTACTGCCGTTCTTATGTTCTTATGTTATGTTCTTATGTACTGGAAATAGTTATGCATAAACTAGAGTTAGCTCAGGAGCTGCTCTAATTTATAACGGAGCTGTAATGGGCTTGAAGAAGTCCAACATGTCTCTTCCCACACAAGAGAAGCCTTTGCTATAGGGGAATATCAGGTATGAACCTATGTGAGCTTTGCACTCTCTTGGGAACCTCACCAGATATGGGGAATTACTGGATGAGGGAAACCCAGCTCTTTTATGCTTTAGTAGCTGCATAAATGGGCTGGAAAGACTCCCTGCATGAGGGCCTTCATTTCTACTCCCTGCAGCTGACTTGCTTATGATTTTGTGCCTCAGTTTCTCCATCTAGAAATCAGAAATAGTACTTAATCCTCTTAATGAACCTATTGAACACCCTGAACCAGCAAAGCGCGTGAGTATATGCTTAATTAGCTGTACCTAACCTGATTGCAAAGGGACTAATCACCACCTCAAGCAGTGCACATACTTAGGTGTTTTACTGGATGAGCAACTACATAGATCTAACCTATTTCTAATATCTAAGACACGATATAAGACTACAGCAGTATTTATTAGTATTGCAATAGTGCCTAGAGACCCCATTCATAGACTAGACTCCCTTTGGCTAGTCACCCTAGAAATGCAACATAGGAGCTTAGAATCTATGGGTGCATCTAGACTACAGGGTTTTTTTGGAAAAACAACCATTTTTCAAAAAAAACTTCACTTACGTCCACATTGCTATTGTGTTCTTTCAAAAGAATATCAAAAGAATGCAGGTTTTCCGACATTGGTAAACCTTGTTCTACGAGGAAGAACGCCTTTTCCAAAAGAGCTCCGAAAAAGATGTATGTGGATGGGGAAGAGGGAGTTTTCGAAAGAAGAGGAAAGAGGAAAAAGCACAGCTGCCCTCGTGGCCAATCCATCCATAGTAACCACAACTTATATGTGAGAGAGCGTCCAATAAGTATTTTCGAAAAAGCAGATTGCTTTTTCAATGCACTTTTGAAGTGTGGACGATCTCTTCCAAAAAAGCTTCTTTCAAAAGAAGCCTGCAATCTAGACGTACCTTACGACAAGATTACTGGGATGTTAATGGGGGAGCTGGTCCATTTTTCCTCCTAAGAAATACAATAATCAAATTACATACAGAAGCAGAAATGTCCACTAGGTCATTTATTTTTATCATCTTGTCTGCTAACTTGCTTATTTCTCTAATGAATAGATCCACAGCATGCCAGGTCACAACCAAGTCCCTTTCCCCCCTTGATCATGCAGTGGAGTTGGCTCCTTTTTTGCACTGTCGTGTAGTTTCATACTTTTCTTCTAAAATACCTTACTCAGAAAGAAAGGTTTAAAAAACCCTGCATGAGTGGTGCATAGCTTTTTGTAAATTGAGCACAAAGTGACCAATATGTCAAAGTGCACTAGTTATTGCATGCAATAACTGAGAAATTCAGCAGCAAATAGCTCCCAGTTGAAACATTAAAAAGGTAGGAGCTCATAACAAACTTCTGCTAACATTGTTTATCTTTCTGCTTTTTGCATAAACACTGGTAAACAGTCTCAGATTTTCCCACCACTACCATCTGTATATATCAGCATATAATGTGAATTCCTCCATTCCATAAAATAAATTAATATCTATAGTGGCATACAATTTGTTAAATATTTTGGTTTTGCAATATATATCATTTATTGTCACATTAGATCTGAGTCAACTGATTAAGTAAATATAAGTAATTTATTATTTATTTAATCTACTCTCATGAAGGGTAGGTTAAATAATGCTGACTTAAGCAAATAGGAAGTTAAAAGAATCAAGTAATCTTCAACCTAAACACTGGGCTGAAGCTTTGGAAAATTTGGTTTGACTACAGATCCCTCAACTTGTTCTCAACTTTTCTATTGTAAAAAGGATCCAACCATATATGCCAATATCTTACAAAAATCTATCTTATTGTCTTAATAAATGTTATCCTCTCTGCTGGTCTGAAGGCACTTTTGAAATATTTAATGATCTGGGATTCCTTAGGAAAAAGCACAAAACATTCACAACACACCCCTGTCTTATAACAGCATCAGATCACAAAAGGGTGGAAGACAGCAACATGCCCATTAGAAAGAGCTATAAGTAGTATAGACCCATCATATGATTGGGAGATAGCCAACAAAGGAGGCACAAGGTATTAAGTGTTGAAGGCAGAACAACCCCTGAGAAAATTCTAGGATAGGTATATTAGGTGTAGAGAGAGTGGAAGCCACTGGTTTCAGGATCATATAATTAGCTAGAAAAATAGCTGATATTTTAGGCCAGGGAAGGGAGTACTCAAGCATCACGTAATTAAAACTAGGACAAAGGCAAAGAGTATTAGAGAAAGAGAATTGACTTATTTAGAAGGAAGGAAAAGGCCAACATCTGGGAGGCTAAAGTAAAGAAGGTGAGGGAGAAAATGTTCATGGTTTAAAACAAATTTTAGGAAGAGGGTACAATCTTGTTAGGACACATTGAATCAGATTCCTCCCTGTTTATTTCACTTTAGGAACAACAGGGATGAATTTAGCCCATGTTGACCTAAAGGTTTATACATCTTGAAGTGTCTCTTTTTTTTTTTTTTTTACACTTCTTTAAATCTTCATGTATTGAAGATTAAGGACTGATTATCTTGATTTCTGAAGACCTCATGTACCTGGGAGATCATGTGTTTAGGCAGGATCAAGTAATTTGAATTACAAGAGGCAATACAAGTTTACCCAAGCCATTTGAATGATAAGGACTTTGTAATGAATCTGTTCTTGGGTGGGCTCAATATGCAGTACTGTTCATAGCAAATAAAATTTACTCGTTCATTCAAGAAAGAAGGTGATATTGTGACTCAGGCACTGGATATGAGAGATGGGTTCAATTACTGGTTCTACAACAGACTTCTTGGGTGATTTTAGAATGGGGTGGGCAGAATACCTTTTGTGGACTGGATCCAGCCCTCCAAACCACTATAGCTTGACCGTGGACAGCCTGCCGGAACCTTCAGGCACACAGCAGTGCTGTTTTAAATGCAGGGCTGCTCTGAGTGATCTCCCCACCCCCAGCCCAATCCTCAGCTTCTATTGGCTGGACAACTGGCCAGTAGGAACTCAACCTAGCCAAACTCTCAGCTCCTATTGGCTGGAAACAACCATCCAACAGGAGCTCAGAGACTAGCTCCGGGAAAGGGAGCAACACAAGCCTCTCCCCGCTCTGGAACTGAGAGCAACATGGAGGGAGCAGCCTGCAGTTTTAAGCAGTCTGGGGCTACAGCAGGGAGGGGGAGCCCAGTCTGCTTTAGGGGTGCTGCAAGGTTGTTGGCCAGGAGATGCTTATGTAAGCATCTCTCAGCCAGAGCTTGCCTCTGGCACCTCAGTCCCTTCTGCATCCCAACTCCCTCCCCCAGATCACATCCAAACCCTCTGCATCCCCTGCCCTAAATCACAACTCCCTCCCGTATCCTGTACCTCCTCCTCCTCCATACCTCCCTCAGGCCAGAAACCTCTCTTGCACCCGAACACTCCCCCTGATCCTACACCCCAAGCCCCTGACCCAGGTCACAGCCCCCTCCTTTACCCAAAGTCCCTCTCAGAACTCACACCCTCTCCTGTGCTCCAATCCCTTAGACCATGCGCTCTTCTGCATCCAACCTCCATTCCAGACCCCACAACTCCTCCCCAGAAAAGCACGGCCCTTGACCACTTTCTGAAATCTTGGAGTGGCTCCCCACCAAAAATTATTGCCCACCCCTGTTTTAGACACATCACTGAGACTAGGTCTGATTATCAACAGTGCTGACAAAACAGGTCCCATTGACTTCATTTGGAGTTATGTGCTGATTCCTTCTTGAAATCAGGAACTCCGTTCTTCATCTGTAAATCTGGGACAATAACATTTCCCTGTCTCATGAAGGTGTTGAAGTATCTTCTATTTTACATGAATACACACAAAAATTTATTCCCTTTATTCTTTATAATGAATTTAATGAAAATGGGGAGAGAACTGATGGGGCTGTGTTTTTCTGGCCTTTAGCCCTACCTTTATTTCACCAACAGTTCTTTACCATCCTTTACCTTTGGCGACTACTGACAGTGTTTTGGTGGCACCAAAAAATCTCAGTAACAGAGTATTTGATTAGTTGGAATCTTCAAACAATGCTGAATATTTTTATCCGTAGTCCTGTGGGTCTTGACCAGTACATCTGGCTGTGTTATCCAGAGACTTCGTTAAATTTAGAGGCAACAGAGAGGTACAACAATTTCCTTCCTTCCTTTCATGAAATCTAATAATAAAAGGCACTCTAGAATTTTCTCAGTATCTGATCATGAACTTCATTACTGCCTTTTTTCCTCTGGTTCCCTAATAATAACACTTGACCTATAAGCAATAACTTCTTATATTTGAGGAGGAAAGGAGTATGCAGGTTAGAGAGAGATAATCTATTCAGAACTGCTATATGACTTTGGGGGAAGTCATTTAAACACTTCTTCCTTCAATTACATCTTCAAAATGTCAGTGCTATTAGCTATCACATGGCTCTTCTGGGGCTTATTTTAAATAGTTTTAACAAATTTTAACAAAGGGTGCTGTAAAAAGTCAAAGTATTACTCAGACATTCTTATAAAGCTTCACTTTTCAAGAGAGAAGGATCCTCAAGGTTTCAGGCAACAAACTTGATTAGATCATGACTGTCCCATCATATGGCAAGCAGTTGGATATATGATATAGAAACTTATGATTTGTGGACATTCTACTCTGGCTATGTAGCTGTTACAACTAAGAAAACTGTTGGTGCCACTGCATAGATATAGAACTTTTGTCTTATTTGCACAAGCTTAACTTAGTACTTTTCTATCCTAGTTAGTTTGACCATATTATTCTATCCTAGTTAGACCATATTTATTCATAGACTCCAAGGCTAAGAGGGACCATTATAATAAACTACTCTGACTTTCTGTGTAATATCAGACCTAGAAGTTCTACACAATAGCTCCTAGAGCACCTCTCTGCCAAGATGTTCAATATTGATTTAAATATTGTCAGTGATGGAAACTGACTCTTGTTAAAGTGTTCCAATGGTTAATTATTCTCACATTTATAAATGTATACCCTATTTCAAGTTTGACTTTATCTAGCTGCATCTTCCAGCATTGTACTGCGTTTCTCAGGAAGACTGAAGAGCCCCTTATTAAGAATTCCATCCCCACACAGACACGTATTAAATATAATCAAGTCACACATCAACCTTTTCTTGATTAAGCTAACTACATTGAGTTCTTTGAGTACCTAATCTATATTTTAAAAATTTTGTCTGTTTGATCAAGAACACTTCTTAAATGGTAAGAGATAGTACAACCAAATTATACAGATTCCTTTTATCATAACGTAAAGCAATGTAAGTTTTTGTTGTGCCAGGAAAATGGGATATGCCAGGAATGGGATTGCTTCTCATCAAACCAAACAAAAAAGAGACAAAATTACCAAATAAAATACTGCCCTCAAAATTGACATGTACCAAGATGAGCCAGAAACACAGGATGAATTTGAAATAGGATTACTTCTTAATAAGCCTTACAGAAAAGAAAGAAAATGGGAAAATATGAGGCAGTGCTATGTTTTGGCACAGCTTAAGGTTTTTAAACTAGAAGATAATATTATTGGAAACCAATCTAACTATAGCCCTTTATTGTTAAAATATAGCAAATGATAAAAATGTATAGGGATGAAGAAAAAGTGAACTTTATGGAATTTCCATTTAACATTTTACTAAAATTAACTTCATATACATAATACTGTATTTTCAAAAGATGCAATCATCTCAATAAAGCATGTACATTTTCCTTTTATTTTCCAAGAAATAAAAATTGAGTTAAGAACCTGATCAATGCCGGGTAAATCTGCTAATATCACTATAAGTTATGTTGTCTAGTCCCTTGGGGCTTTTCTCTGAACCTTCTCCAATCCTTGTTGATTGTGGGCACCAGAACTGGACATATTATTACAGAAGCAGTCACATTAGTGCCTAATATAGAGATAAAACAACCATAACTCCTTCTCCTTGTTTATACATTAGCTCTTTTAGCCACTTAATTACTTTGGCTATATCTACACAGCAACATTACTTCAAAATAACTAGCATTATTTTGAAATAGCATAGGCCTGCATCTACACAGCGGACATAATGTCAAAATACTGTCAAGCTGGAGGACTTTTTACTCTGATTTCTACAACCCTCATTTTATGAGGAGCAAGGGAAGTCGGAGTAAGAGTGCTCTGTTTTGAAATAAGCGCTGTGTAGACAGCACCAAAACTCAAAATAAGCTATTTCGAACTAAGCTGCGTAATTGACATAGCTCAGTTTGCATAGCTTATTTCAAGTTAAGCCCTGCTGTGTAGCCATGCCCTTTGGGAACTCACCCCTACATTTTTTTTTAAGAGTCACTGATTCCCAGGATACAGTCTCCAATCCTGTAAGTATGGTCTACATTCTATGTTCCTAGATTTATACATTTAGTTGTATTAAACACATTTCCTGTACCCAGTTTATCACATGACTCTGAATAATTGACCTGTCCTCTTCATTATTTATCACTCCATTTTGGGTCCATCTGAAAAATTAGTGATTATTTTATGTTGTTTTCTAGGCCATCAATAAAAATGTCAAATAGCATAGGACTATGAAATGGTTCCTATGGAACTCCACTGGAAACATATCTGCTTACTGAGGGTTGCCCATTTATAGTCACAGTCGGAGACCTATCCGTTAGATAGCTTCTAAACCATTTAATGTGTGTCATGTTAATTTGTATTTTTCTGGGGTTTTAAAATCAAAATATCATGTGATATTAAATCTAACACCTTCTAGAAATCTATAAGTATACACACACAAACCCCTATATGTTCCAATTTTGTATTAGAGTAAACTCTAATAATGAACATTTTTTCCAATTGTGAAATACATCATAGATGTGTAGGGAATCAGTGACAGTATGGGCATGATTTAACATGAGTAGAAATAATTTACTGGAACTACAAGTTATTCTTTTAAGACCATCTGGGAGGGACAGCTACTCTTTCATATATTGAAGGAAGGCTTGCTTGTTTAACTTTTCACTCTTTTTTCCTTCTGTGGCCACCATCCTCAGATCTGAAGTAGGAATGACTAGTCAATTATCCTATAAGCAAAAGTTTATTGGATAGTCAACACACTAGTCGACTAGTCGCTTCCTGCTGCCCTTACTGCCTCTATCACAAAGAGGCAGCAAGGTGGGGGAAGAGGAACGGGTGCTGGAGGGAGCCAGATTAAAAGCTGGATCCCCCCAGCTCCAGCTCTGTGGACAACTTGAAATGTACAAGAGGCACAGCAGCGGGCAACTTTGAAATGTACAAGAGTCCCCACTGGGGTGTGGGAGTCCCACTGACCCTTCACGCCATGCGGGCGCTTCTGCTTTGAAATGTACAAGAGCCTTCTCTGGGGATTCTTGTACATTTCAAAGGTGAAACGCAGAAGTTCTTCTCGACTAATGGAATAGTCGATGGAAATCCCAATGACTATTCGATTAGTTAATCAAAATTTAACATCCCTAATCTAAAGTTGCTATGTCCTCTGATTTTAAGATGAGGAATTTGTTGTGTAACTAGCATAATCCCTCTGCATTTAGGCAGCTTCTTGAATTCTTTTGGACTACATAAATATGAGTATTTTGCACATTCGGTGGGTCTGCTTTTCATTGTTGTGTCTTGTGAAGAGTAATGAGCCGAGGGCTAATCTGTGTCATTCTGTCAAAGGAGAACCTGCTGTTCAGCATCAGTGAAAGGGAGGCTAGGTGTGTGTATTCTAGATAAACAGTACTGCAACACCAGCAATGGTACTTAGAAGTAATGCCAGGGGAGGTGCAAAAGGAGGTAGAGGAGCTTGTAAATTATTTAGGGAACCAGAAGGGGATGGGGGGGGGGGGGGGAGGAAAAGGAATGAGAAAGAGGAAGGAATAGGAGAGAAGGGACCAGGAAAACTGAGTAGAATGTGAATGGAGTGAAAAGAAGATGGGGCACTTGGGGAAGGAGAGGACCCATAACAAGTATAAACAGGAACAGAGGGAGGAAAACAGGCAACACAAAAGAGCTGTGGGATAGCCAGTTAATCAAGGTTAGGATGTAGAATGATTCACTGTCAGACAAAAAAATTGTAAATTGATTTAAAAATAAAAGAGGATCATTAAGGCTCTTTGAACTTTCATGTGAGCAAAATTTTAGCTAACATGGTAAATCCTGTTAAAGTCAAGGCGGATTGTAGCTATCACATATATTAGAAGACATACTAGATAAACCTTCAGTTCCTCTCTACTATTTATCTTGTTTAAAGGCTACAATCTGTCTTGTCTTCAAAAAGGTTTTGCCATATGTTAATTACCTTCACTAACACAAAGGAAGGGGGCAAAATGTAATCTAATGAAGATGAAGCCATAAAAATGTTAGAAAAATATTGTACAAGTTGTTCCTGCCTTCCTTTTAATTCAAAATGTGGAAAAAATAAATTTCAAAAATCAAAACATATAAAGTTAAAAAACTCAACCAGCTGTATTATTGGCCTGAAATGTGGGAGAAAAATTGCAAATCATGTTCAGTTTTCTGATTTTTCTTCCAAAGTTAGAATTTCGCCAAGATTTGACAACTTACAATGAGCAAGAATATATTGGGCGATACTAGGGTTAGATAAGCTAACTATTTACCCCCTACTAGTACTGTTGGTAAATGTAATCAATGGAGTAACAGATTGGCAAGGATGAACAATTTCATTAAAAATATTCTGTGTAATTAGCCCCAAAATGGTTTTATTTACATGGAATTAGTTATTTTTCAGGTGAGTCATTAGGCACTAAAATTAGGTTTAGAAGTTTTATCTTGATTTGGGCAAAATCTTAATTAGAATCATCTGAATAATAAATACCTGCAGAAAGTAAATGGAAGCACAGTGAACAGATCAGTCATAGAATCCATATAAAATACTTCATCCAAGACCACCTTAGCTTTTGTATGGTCTTAGTTTGCATTTGATCACCATCCTGGAAATTCAATATGCTCTATGATCTTTATGGAGGAAACAACGAACATACTTTATAATCCAATGTAGTGCCCTAAGAGCCAATAAATATCTTATTGGAGAATTAGAATATTAAATGTTCAGCAACATTATTAAAATTAGGAGAAGGTTAATACTGTCTTTTCATCAGTACTTTTAAATTTAATTTTAACTAAGAGTTTTATTAGGTAAACCTAGCAGTAAATGGGTAATACGGACATCTGTTGAGCATTTAACTGGTGACTGGAAACATAAAATTTTAATTGTCAGTTTCTTCAGTATTTAAAGACTATATTGCTATTAATGTATTTTTCATAAAGAAAGTCATGCACTACTGTCAGTTATATTTATTACACCAAGGAACATTTTAATATAATAATGCAGATGTCTTCATTCCATAAACCCCAATGGTACTTGAAGCTAGGATTTTATTACTTGTGCCTAGGGCCAAACAAAGCTATAAACCTACTAAATTCTAATTCAGACACTGCAGGTGGGATTTGCACTTGGGTGTTGTAAATTACTATACAAAGTAATCAAATATGTACAGGGGTGGTAGTTATAGATGCAGCATTTTTGATTCAGGACATTACATAAGAATTTAATAAAAAATAATTTATAAATACATTGCTGTTTACTTGGGACTTATGCATTCTTTCCTCCCATATGAAAATGCTATTTCAACAGCATAAGATATTAAGTGTCAATCAAGTTATCTATAGTGCTTTCTATTACACCTTCTCCCTTCTTTACATGTGTATCTTCAGAGCACTCAGCTTCATGTCCCAGCTGGGCTGATGGTCAAACACTTGACATAGTAGTAATATTTTTACTATCTTCATATATTCTACCTGATGTCTCAGGACATTTTATTATATATGTAGCACTCAAAGATATTGGCTTGGGAACAGAATTGGAAGAATGGGAAACTCTCTAGTACATCAAACTTCTGGAAGTAACAACATGAAATATTTTTCCATGAACAACTGAAATATCATGAGTATTCCATTAAAACACAAAAATCTTGTCTGGAGAGTTAAGTTTAAAACATGAAGTATTTTGTAATGCTCACAAAGTGAGGAATTTATAGCTTGATTTTCTAGCCTATTCCGAAATCTATTTTAACGGTAGATTTTTAAGCCATTTTCCATTTCAGTGCACTTTTGAACAATTTATGAGGCATCTTATTTAACATATATATTGTGGTAGCACTGAAAGGCCTTATAGCCTTTGGTGCCATCACAATTTCAAAATAACTACAACTATATTCCTCCCCTTCCTGGTCCACTGCAGAAGTTCTCTCAGTCAGGTTTCCGATCTCCTGCCCTGTCTCTGCATAGCAGAGGTTCTTAACCAGGTAATACACATACTCCAGGGAGTATGCAAAAATCTTGTAAGGGGTACATCAACTCGTCTAGATATTTGCCTAGTTTTCCAATAGGCTACATAAAAAGCACTAGTAAAGTTAGCACAAACTAAAATGTCATATAACTAGTGAATTGTTTGTACTACTCTATATACTATACCCTGAAATTTAAGTATTATTTTTATATTCCAGTTGATGTATAATTATATTGTCAAAATGGGAAAGGAAGCAGCTTTCCAGTAATAGTGTGCTATGGAATTTCTGTATTTTTGTGTGTGATTTGATAAGCAAGTAGTTTTTAAGTGAGATGTAACTTGGGGGTACACAAGATATGTTGGACTCCTGAAAGGAGTTCTGTAGTCCAGAAAGGTTTAGAGGCAGTGGGGTAGGAGACCTTTACCCCCTTTCCCATAAAGTAAGGAAGGAGAGGGACAAGGTGGCACATCTCCCTGCCTTTCAAGGACATCATCAGCAACTCAGTTTGCTTAAAGGCCAACATCTGGGCTGAGTTTCTTTGGGGGTCATAAGCAATATATTGCCAGCACTTATGTTATCACACAGCTCTTTCTAAAGGCAAGCACATTTATTCCTAAGGTAAGAACCATCACAGAGAAAGAATACCAAGCCAAAAAAGGACCTTCATGCAAGCTAAGTGTACCTGAGATCACCCCCAACTCCAAGCCAGAGCTCTGGTAGGTGCCAAACTTTCAAATCCCTCAAACAAATTTATCCCCATGGTTGCAACTTCCAACTAATTTTTTAATTAGGAACCAGAACCTGAGCTAGACCATTTCTTTATACAGCTCAGCCCTTTGATCACCAATGTCTAGGAAAGAGTAATCTTAGGGGGTAGCTTCAAAAGTCTGAGTATTCACATAACTGAGGCTATGGAATTTACATAAAATCACTTCCCTGGAAACCCACTTAATGCATTGTCCCAAAAGTCCATGCCTCTTGACATAATTAAATCGAGTCACTCGAACTCCTTAGATGTCCCAGGCCAGGTGGTTGGGCTTCATAATGCTATGTGCCATACAAATACAATAAACGATGCACGACTAGCATTATAAAATGCTGTTCTAACTTCTGAATGCCTCTAAATAAATATTAACTAGTAACTGCCTCTGCCTGTAGTTTCTCTGAAGAACTAAGGTCCAAACACACAGATGAGACCCTGTTAGGGAGTTCCTAAAGAGAGATAGTGAACAAGAGAAATAAGAACCCCTCTTTTGATTCTAAAGCCACCAATGGGATTGTGGCATGCCTTATTAGGCATGAAGGAGATTGAAGGAAGGACAAGCTATAAGAATTATTTTGTTAGGAGAAGCAAATAGAAATCAGAATCATTCCATTTGAAGCCATAGTAGAAGAGAAACCCAGCTGGAAGCTAGGCAAGGGGCCGGAGAGAAGGAAATATAGTAACCAGGTTTCAACTTAACTATGTACTTTCAATTATGTGTCCAAAGTAGAGAATAGATGCTTTGAATTAAGAACTAGTTAGAATTCTCATAACAGATGAGTCACACAGTGCATACATTCTCATTGCAACTGTAAAATCCAACACTTGCATGCTCCTGACTGACTCTTAGGAAACCCAAGAGAAGTGGAATAGTTAGACATTCCTGGAAGAGGGTCAACATCAATCTCTTAAGGAAATATAAATTAAATAAGATGTATCATTTTTCTACAAACAGCAAGTATACATTTACTTCAGACTGAAAATACATTTTAGTTTAAGAAAACAGGAATAAAAACTAAGCACCTGTGGGAGAAAATTAGATCTACTCTTTTACAGCCTTCAGCAACACACAAAACAAAATGGATGCTAAATGCCACACATGAGAATACAGATGTACAATATGGAAAAAACAACCCACCACATTTCATGACTACATGCACTTCAATTCTTACACAATTTTCCTCCATGGATTGATTGATAGTGGCACTGTAGGACATTGGTTTTCTGAGCTGGGATTACTGGTCATATAAACACAGCTGTAAAATGTTTGATTTTATTGAGAAATACTAGTTGCTTATATGTTCAGAGCCAAAAACTGGAGCAAGATAGAATGGATCCTATTCAGAATTAGACCCATTTTATCAACAAAAATGGCACAAAGGAGGCTCAAGAAGACATGGCCCACATTTCTTGGGCAATACTCATTGTTCCAGAGGACTCCTACACCTGTTGCAGAGATAGTTCCACCAACCCTATGATACTGCCACTGTAATGCCAGGAGCAGTCTGGGTTGACTAGAAGCAATCCAGAGAAGGAAGAGGAAGATGTGGCAACCCTTTCTTCTGCCCTAAAGCAGATTTTTGCTGGGACTATTCTGTGTCCCTGCATGTCCTTCAGCTATCACTGCAGCAGGGCTGTCCAAACATGAGCAAAGAGCTGAACTTGTTTGACTATGTATAAGGAAGATGAAAACTTATGCTTGCAGCATACACAGTGAAGTTAGATAAACATAAAACACTCTTACTGCAGCGTGACTCTGCTGAATTACATGGAATCCAAAACTCTTCTACACAAGAACCAAAACCAGAGAGACAAAGCAGTCTTCTCCCCAAGTCAGAGAGACCCCATGTAACCCACTTTGCCCAGTGCTATACTGGCTCTTTGCAGGGTGACAACTGAAGACCCAGATTTCACTCTTACCTGAAAATCACAGGACAGGAAGAACCTTGAAAAGATCATCAGGTTGGGTCCTCCGCACCCATGGCAGCATCTAGACCAGCACTCAGCATCTAGACCATCCCTAGCCCAGCCTGCAAGCAGAAACAGAAAAACCCTTAAAACCTAAACACACAGCTTGGTAATCTGTAGACTAATTGTCTCCTTTGTCCTTGCAATGATTCCAGAATGACTCCCTGAAAAAGGTGGGCATGAAAAACTCACTTTTTTACATTGCACATCAGGTGACCCTCTTTCAATTACAGCTAGGATATCTTTACTGAGGTATTTGGAACTGAAATCTTTCCTCTGTAATGGTTTCCTTTTCTTTCCTCATAGAAGATTCTCATATTACCTTCAGTCTCATGTATTCCCACTCTACAAAAATCCCTGCATGCATGCATTACACAATATTGTTATCAAATTATTCTCACCTCAGGAAAATTAATCTTGTCAGCCCCAGTTTCCATCATACTCGCTTACCATCCCCTGGTTTCTAAAACCATGCATGGATTCCCTCCACCTCTAACCATAGTCATCTATTTATTTACTCACCCTTATTCTGAGGCTCTGCCTCATTTCTCTTGACTCTCTGCAGTTGGGAGTCACTCTTTCATGTGTGAGGTCCCATTTTTTCTGAAACAGTCCCACCATCCTGGGCAGGGGTTCCAAAGACAAAGCCTAAGGGCTTCAGTCCCAGTCAGGGAGCCTATAACCTGAACCTCACCATTCAGGCTTCAGCCTCTGGTGAGGGGGCTCAACCTCCAGCCCAGGGCTGCAGCAAGTCTAAGCCACCCCCAGCAGACCCATTAAAATGGCAGTCATGACCCATTTTGGAATCTTCTCCACCCCACATTCTGAGCACTGCTGGTCTATAGCAAGCTCCAACTATCATCAGTCTACCTTTGATTTCTGTATCAATCCATGTTACTATTAGTTTCTCCCAGTAGCAATAATAGACTACTAGTAATAGCCTTTAATGTTTTGTGTGTGTGTGCTCTCTAAACTCCTTTTACATCTCTGGGACTGATACTGTACTTTCCCCAGGTCTTATTGCCAGACTAGGGAAAAAATGACACCTAGAACCACAAGCCCTGATACTGCTCCCTTATATTTAAAGGTAAGCAGACACACATGTATCTGAGGTATGGCAGGTTTGTGAGAACTATGGGAAAACTCTATAGACATGGGAAGCACTTTGCTGTCTCAGCATGTGGATTGGGTTGCCTCAGTCATCTCCTATGGTTAAACAGAACCACCTGGATCTTGTCTAGGACAAAATACGTTGTGTGTTTATAGTATACACTATTACTAAAACATACTACACTTTGATGGAGACAGTAAAGTTGTAATTCAAGCATTCACTAGCTATTCCTCTCCCCCAAAAGAGGAAGGCTTAAAGATAAATTTGACAAACTTGCAGAAAATATTTTGAGAGTTTTGTGATATTTGATGTTTTTCTTAAGCCCAGAGTCACATCTCAGCTTTCTTTCATTATTGTTAGATTACATTTCTAGTTTTCATGGTTTCGGGGGGGGGGGGGGGGGGGGAAAGCTTGGAAGTATGAACCTTAAAGACTCAAAAACTAGAAGAATTATTTTGGTTTTTCTTTTAAGTTCATTTTCAGTGAAGCCTAGTTAGTTAGTGCACTTCAGTTAGCCAAACCCAAAGGCAAACCCAAAGGCAAAACTGTTTAACTGGAATATTATGTGTACCTGTTCTCTCATTTTTAAGTTTTGAATTATCCAGAGAGTAAATTAGACAGCAAAATCAGCACTTGAGTTAAAATCTTTCATTAGTAGTCCATAAATCCTACCTTCAAGAACACTTATGCCTTCATTGTCATCTAATCATAATTCCTGCATGGTGGAAAGGCCTACTTGGAGATAGTTAACATTACTACAATAACACTCTCCTAAGACAGCTTTCTCTAGAGGCTTTATCAGCAATCTTTCTTTTCCTATTAGCTCTTAGGGAGCACTTTTATAATGTTCCTCAGCTTTCTTCAGACTTCCTAATTGGGTCTTTAGCTTCATTACCTACCCTTTACACCTGGAGAGTAGCTGAGTGCGGCATTAACTCTTTGCCTACTGGTACTCAGCCCAGGTGTGTGAATATTATCATAATAAATGCATGTTATCAATCTTGAGGCTGTGCAGATATTTTTAGTAACAAACCCAGGCATTTTGTTTCATGATGCCTTTGCAATACATCAGATTCTTGTCAGGACAATGTGCTACACAGCGTATATCAATCAAATGAGAAAAAAACTATAGCTGCTGACAACACCTTATTTTATGGTGAAGCCCTCTTGATTAGAGTGTAGAGCATTTTAATGACCTCCTAAAGCACAGGCAACATTCATGAAAATACAAGCAGATTCCAGGATATTGTAAAAGATAGGCCTTGTAAATCTACATCTTGATGCATATACCCAACTCTAATAATATAGCTTTGCTTTTAATGTGAATTTGTTTTGTATACCTACATTATAAAATGACAAAATAAAGTACTAGCAAGTATACATGCAAAATAAATATGCCTCAAAGTTATTCTTTCCTATACAATGTCAAATACCTATACATCTTTATATTGAAAGACATTAAGCCTAGCTCAGGAGTGTTCTTTTATTCATGCAGGCTCCATATTTTAGGAACCCTGTAATGAAAATGTTGGCCTTAGCCTTTGCCTCTTAATTTTGCTGCTTCTCCAAAAAAAAAAAAAAAAAAAACTGTTACAGAAGCAAGCTCCATAGCTATATTTTATACTAATATCTGCAAAGACTAAAAAGATCCCTAATTTAGATGAGCAGATAAGCAGAACTACCTGAGAATCATTTCCATGTACTTGAAGTATGTTACTTAACTATCTGCACCTCACTTTGCACTTAACATGCAGCCCGTGGGTCATATGCAACCCAGGGCCCATTTGTTTCTGGCCCACGGTGCAGTTTGGGTTTATGCAGGGCTCAACACACAGGGCATGTCGACACTACGGCGTTATTTCAAAATATCTTATTTCAAAATAACGCATCTATACACAAAATGCATGTCAAAATAGCGTTTTGCTATTTCAAAATAGTGCATCCACACTGAGTGGATGCTGAATCGCATTTAAGGCTAGCCAGAACCAGGTCCAGCAGGGCATCAGGTCAGGAGTTACTTTGTGTGGCTGCTGCCTCAGGTTATCTGAGGTCTGTGCTTAAAGGGACCCCCCCCCCCCCCCCGGGACAGTCGGTTCTCAGCTTTCCTTGCTTGCTTGTTTGCTTACCTCGATGAGGGACAGCAAAGCATTTTGTCTCTGTGTGCTCTGGTTGCCCTCACTCGGGACACCCCAGCACTCTGCACCATGGAGCCAAAGTTGCCCCTGGGCACTCTGCTGCTTCCTGTGGACATGTTGCTGTGAGCCTGGCAGCACTTTCTGCAGACTGCCATCCAGGAGGTCCATTGAGAGGCTGTCAGTATCCAAGAGGCCCCGAGGGAGAGCTTCTACCCTGAGGAGCACTAAGAACCTCCCTGGTCTGCCCCACTGGGGGCTTGTGCCTCATTCCTCCCTCATGTCCTTCCACTTACCCCTCCCTAACCTCTTTTCTTGATGTCAAATAAAATGCATGTATTTTCATGAATACAAACTCTATTTAACAAAACTGGGGGGAGAGGGGAATGAAACTCTAGTGAGACTGGGGAAAGGAGGTGGGAGAGGGAAGAAGAGAGGGTGGGAGAGGGGAGGGGGAAACTTGGGAGGAGGGAGCTGGAAGGGGGAAGAAAAGGAAAGAAGGGGGAGGGGAAGCTCAGGTCTCAGGGTTGGAGGTCTCGCTGGACCAACTTGATTTTCATGCAGACCTGCTCCTGGGTTCACATGTGGCCATGGGGGCCAGGTTGGCAGCTATCCTGCCATGGACAGCCACATTCCTCCATCTAATCATAGAATCATAGAATAATAGGACTGGAAGGGGCCTTGAGAGGTCATCGAGTCCAGCCCCCCACCCTCAAGGCAGGACCAAGCTCCGTCTACACCATCCCTGACAGATGTCTATCTAACCTGTTCTTAAATATCTCCAGATACCTCCTCTATCAGCTCCTTGAGTATCCTGGGATGCATTTCATCAGGACCTGGTGACTTGCTGACATCTAACTTTCCTAAGTGATTTTTAACTTGTTCTTTGTGTATCCTATCTTCTAAACTTACCCTCTCTCTGCTTGTATTCACTGCGTTAGGCACACCTCCAGACTTCTCGGTGAAGACCGAAACAAAGAAGTCATTGAGCATCTCTGCCATTTCCAAGTTTCCTGTTACTGCTTCTCCCTCCTCACTAAGCAGTGGGCCTACCCTGTCCTTGGTCTTCCTCTTGCTTTTAATGTATTTATAAAAGGTCTTCTTGTTTCCCTTTATGCCTGTAGCTAATTTGATCTCATTTTGTGCCTTTGCCTTTCTAATCTTGCCCCTGCATTCCCATGTTGCTTGCCTATATTCATCCTTTGTTATTTGTCCTAGTTTCCATTTTTTTATATGACTCCTTTTTTATTTTGAGATCATGCAAGATCTCCTTGTTAAGCCAAGCTGGTCTTTTGCCATATTTTCTATCTTTCCTACACAGCGGAATTGTTTGCTTTTGGGCCCTTAACAACTTCCCTTTGAAATACTTCCAACTCTCCTCAGTTGTTTTTCCCTTCAGTCTTGCTTCCCATGGGACCTTACCTACAAGTTCTCTGAGCTTATCAAAATCTGCCTTCCTGAAATCCATTACCTCAATTGTGCTGGTCTCCCTTCTACCTTTCCTTAAGATCATGAACTCTATTATTTCATGATCACTGTCCCCTATACTGTCTTCCACTTTCAAGTTCTCAACTAGTTCCTCCCTATTTGTTAAAACCAAATCCAGAACAGCTTCTCCTCTGGTAGCTTTTTCAACCTTCTGAAACAGAAAGTTGTCTCCAATGCAGTCCAGAAACTTATTGGATAGCCTGTGCCCCGCTGTGTTAGTTTCCCAACATATATCTAGTGTGGAGATCATGGACGTTGGGGGCATCCCCCCCAAACCTGAATAAGGTCCATGATCTCCACCCTGGACCAGGAAGGTGCCCACCTTCTCTGGTCCCTGGGAGCTGGCAGACTGCTCCTGGGGAGCGGTGGAGGGCTGGCTGCCAGTGGCTTGCTGGCTCATGTTTTGGGGCCACTGGGTCAAGGGCAGTGACTGCAGGCTCTGGGCTGGCAGGCTTGGAGCTGGCACAGGCACTGTGACCAGATTCAACCCCTTTAAGGGCTCCAGGGAGGGGAGAGAGAGTGTTCTTGGTTGAGGCTGGAGTGGCCACCAGGGCACCTTGGGAAGTCTGGAGGCCCCCTATTTCGATATAAGTGTCTACACAGCACTTATTTTGAAATAGCTATTCTGAATTTGGCATTATTCCTCATAGAATGAGGTTTACCAAATTCGAAATAAGCACTGTTTGGCTGTGTAGATGCTATTAAAGTTATTTCAAAATAACAGCTGTTATTTTGGAATAACTTTGCTATGTAGACATACCCACAGTCTGCAGGTGGGAGCCAAAACAAAAAATGAGTCAATATAATGATCTTCTGTTGTTGTGCATTTTAGTAGTTAAATTCCTAGACTGTCATTGCTGATTAAAAGTGCTGTCACATGGTGGAAATTAGGGGAAAATTGCATTTTTATTAATATCATCAGAACTGACTTAAATGGAGCCTGTGTGTTGTGTAGTCTTGCCTTAATCTTTGTATTCATGCCCGTCAGTGTGAAAGAAGCTGTTTGCATATATTTGCATATATATTTGAATGTAGCTGCAACTACACTTAAGTTGCGGCCTTCAGCATGTGCTATGAGTATCATTGTGGCTCCCGGCGCTTCCAAAGTTGAGTAGCCCTGCACTGTGGGGTACTGATCCATTACTACCCCTCCCAAGTGCTAACATAACACTAATAATAATAATAAATTCATAAAGTGTCCATCTGTCTTTCATATGTGATATTTAGAAATTATTTTAGGTAGCAAGTCAGAAAAAGGAATGTTTTCTTTCCCTTTTTAACTACTTTGTCCTGGAGCTTTTTGTATCACTATAAGTTTTTACAAGATACCATTTCTGTGTTTACTCCCTAAACATCTATGTGATTCATTTCTGAAATTAGGCTCCTTGTATTAGAATCTAGCACACCATCAACTATTTGCATAATAGACTTTGAGAGGCTTATATATTACATAATGAAAGGGAGAAAACTCTGTGATTTATTCATTTTTATTATATGTCATAAAAATGCAACAGTTTGTCCTTATAAATAGTCATATATTGTCACCTAGATAACTTAAAGCTTTTCTCTATATATTTTCTTCTAAGTCTCCCTGTAAATTACTCTTCAATTGCCTTTCACAGTATTTATTATGGGCTTAAAATTTCATAGGAAAATATATGCCCTCTTACAAATATCCCGTATATTATCCTAAGCTCCAGAGGTAACTACAGGAACTACCACCATAAATAAACATCTCAGGCATGAAAATTATCTTTGATGAGGCAGATTAATGTTTTACTGAAGCAGATCCAATGTTATGTTTCAGCTCTAAATGTTGTTTAGTTGTAGGAGATACAACCAAATTCACCTATTGTATATACTATCTTAAAAGGAACAATTTAAAATAGATTAATTTGTTCATTTCAGTTGTTTCACTGATGAAACCATTGAGATTAAGCAGCATCCCATTTTCCCTACCCTTGAATTGCACTCTGTTATCTAGCTGACAGGCTTCACCACCTAGCAGAACTTCTTGCTCTCACATTAGACATTTTGGCTGTCCATGATATTTTGAAATCATTTAATGAAATTAAATTGATTGAAAAGCCTGAAATAGTACTTAGTCAGCTGCCAGTAAAAGGCATACTAGCACGATATAATCAGGTCCTTTGAATATACAAAATGAGGCATCAGGAAATAAATAAGTCTTCTACTTTTATGCCACGTTGCATGGTGAAAAGTCATGTAGTAGGGTGGAAAGAAGGAAGGAGCAGGACTCTTTTTTCTGCAGCAACAGATTCCATCTTCTCCTGGGGATTTACCTATGTTCACAGGCCAGTTGGGAGATATATACCCTCTAACACGTCCTGATTCAGCTTTGGGGTCTCCACCCAGTGGGACATACCCAGTATAGTTTCAATGGAAGCCTCCCAAGGTGCATCCTTAACAAGTGCCCAAAACACCTCAATTGGCTTTTCCTGATGTGGAGGATCTCTCCTGACTAGATGGGGTAAATACATTGTTTTTCTTATTTTAGAATGCATTTGAAATGGACATAGAGGCAAATATCAATGGCTTTGTTTTAGTGTAGCAATCTATGTAATTCTTGCCCACATTGCACCAACCAAGTTTTGTACAAATGACGCAGAAGCCTTACGGAAAAGAAAGTCAGCCAGGGGCAGATGAGAGTTTTGCGGGACCCAGGGCGTGGGGCCTATTGATGCGTGGGCCCAGGGCAGCACAATTTCACGCATGCACCACGGCCAAAGCCGACAGGTAGTAAAATGTGCATGGGGCCTATTGAAACGTGGGGCCTGGGGCAGCTGGCCCATTCGCCCTGCCGTATATCCACCGCTGGAATAAGCCACCTTGCAATACCAACCCCCACTTGCTTCCATAGCTTATGTTCAGTTAAAGGAGTCAGATCATTCCAACAGACACTGGAGTGTTAGTCTTTGGGAAAGTGAAAAGCCCAGAGACTCTGCATCCTATGGTACACTGGAATAGCCTGCAGATCTGTGGGCATGTGTAGAATCTTCACAGAGTCTTAGTGCCTCCACAATGCTTCTTTTGTTCCTCTCCGCATGTCAGTTCCATGGTATGGTACATTGTATCCCTGCATGCCATAATCCTCCAGAAACACCTGTGCCTGAAAACCTACTGAACTGGAACTCCTTGGGTCTGGAGAAAGGAGGGGACATCTGCAATATGTTATGCAACACTGTGTCTCCTTACGTTTGAATTATAATGGTTTGCCAGTTTCACCACTGGTCAATCTTCTACATCTTTCATGGAATTTCTCCTTACTGTGGGATGAAGAATGAAAAGATTTTAAACAACATAAATATAGAAAAATTGCCAAACTATCTGATTGATCAATTTGATTTTATGTTGCATCCATTCTTATAACTATTATTTTTTCTCTGTTCAACTGGTGAGGCTTTTGCCTATAAAGCACTTGTATGTTTAATACTATATAAATATATAATATCATAGAATCAAAATTAAGATAGTCATCATCCCCGGGAAATCCATAGGGGTTTTATATGTAAATTATTGCTGATGCTGCTCCATGTCTTTAAATAAAACCCCAGGAAGGAGCTTGAGGCAGAAAGATCATGACAAAATGATTTCTGAGGGAGCTGCCACAGGGGACATATATTTAAAGAGAGAATTTGTACCTATACACACTTGACTGGGACTGGATTACATGGTGATGTGAACTTTCTCTTATTCATACAAACTAGGAAAACAGTAACATCCCTCTATGCATTGATATCTTGGTTCAATTACTTTGTTGACTAATGTGTTTTGCTAAAATATGTTCAAATTTTGGGTTTCGTAAACAATAGTAGTTGTAACAATACTCACTAATAGAGCTGTTTACATTTGAAATTTTGAATGGAAAAAAGGCACATATTTTGTGAAAAAAAAATCCTTTTTTCTATCAGTTATTACCATGAAATATATGACCCCTGGAATCTAAGAAAGCTGAATTTAGAAAATGTTTATTTGCAAAAATATTATAAAATTAGGTTTTGCTATTATGTTACCAATTCTAATGTGTACTTCTGTCCTCTGCTTGATAGCATATAAACTACTAATTTTTCATAGGCCCTGCTAATGTGTACTTCTGTCCTCTGCTTGATAGCATATAAACTACTAATTTCTCATAGACACATAGTCTTTTTTTTTCTCCTGAAAGGAAAAGGAGAATGTTCTTCAGAAGAATACCTGAGTTCTATCCTCCTTTGCCTGCATTGAGTTCTGTGCCAACATGGTGTGCAGCATAGTGATAACTGGCAGGTCCTCAGAGCTATTATTCATTATAGGCCTGTATGCAGAAATTTCAGGGTGGGGGGGAGTGGGTTGCTTTTTTTGTAAATGTGGACTGCAATTTTTTGAAATATAAAGGAGTTCAAAATAGTCATGCAATGAGTGTGCATAAGAGAGGTTAAGAACATAAGAACAGCCATACTGGGTCATATCAAACGTCCATCAGCCCAGTATCCTGTCTGCCTACAGTGGCCAATACCAGCTGCCCCAGGATTAATGAAAGATTTGAGTGGAAATAGTGATTGGTAAAATGTTTGTAAAGTGATTGGTAAAATGGTAAAATTTGTTATACCATGCTAAAAATTTATACAGTAATAAAAGTTTTATAGAAATTACTTTCTGGGGGTCATGGTGGGCAGCTCAGCCACCGTGCCCCACCCCCACTATCTCAGCTGCCTCTGCCTGCTGCTGCTCTACCTGCTGAGTGGGAACAGTGCTGGGTAAGTGCAGGCGGGGCTTCTGGCCAGCAAGGCCAGCTTTGGGCCACTCCTCACAGGTGGGAGGGGGGGGTCATCATTCCCCTGGCCCTGCCACACTGCCACCAGCCCCACCTGCCCACAACACAGCACCTTCCCATCCCCTTAACACAATGGTTTTCAAACTTTTTGGCCCATTGCCCATCTGGCTCAATGCAAATCTTTCTGTGGACCACCAGTTGCTAACAGAAACTTTCTGTTTATTGCATAATTATACCCAAGCCATTTTGCTAGTGCTGAAGCTAGGGAGATGGTTTAATTTAACCAGCAGAAAGGAAATATTATTTTAAATTATTAAACAGACTAAGAACTTTAACTTTCTCATGTTAGTTTACTAAATTTGATTTTAAATAAAGTATAATTTAAATCCAACACAAAAGTTTCCTATGTTTTCCTTATTTATGTCAGGATTGGGGAACTTTTTTGGGGTTGGGGGCCACTGACCCACAAAAAAATCAGTTGGGGACCACGTAAGTGAGAAGCAAAACAAAAAAAACCCTCCAAACCTCCCCAACCATCACTGATGTGACCTTCACTGATGTATTGTGTTGAAGAGCTTCCTGTTTCAGAGTATATAAGAAGAAGTTACTCACCTTGTGCAGTAACGGTGGTTCTTTGAGATATGTCCCCGTGGGCGCTCCACTGTGGGTGCTGGTGCATCCTCGTACTGGTGACCAGAGACTTTTCTATACGTTTCTGCTGTGCCGTGCAGGTGCCGTGGCGCTCTCTAGTGTCATTGGAATTGAAGGGCACCTGCGCACGTGGCTCCTCCATTCCTTTTCTACCCGCTAGAGTATAAGGCTCCAAGCAGGGAAAGGAGGGAGGGTAGTGGAGCACCCACGGGGACACATCTCAAAGAACCACCATTACTGCACAAGGTGAGTAACTTCTTCTCCTTCGAGTGTCCCCGTGGGTACTCCACTATGGGTGACTACACAGCAGTTGTCAGCTCGCGGATGTGGGTTTGGAACCATGTAGTAGTAACTGTGGATAACACAGCCTGTCCCACTGCCATGGAGGATGCTATGGAAATGGAAAGAGCGGTCAGATGACCAGGTAGCAGGGTTGCAGATGTCTTGCAGTGGAACGTTATGAAGGAAGGCGGTCGTGGCAGCTATCGCCCTGGTGGAGTGAGCTGTGATAGTTGCAGGTAAGTGCTTGCCATATATGGTGTAACAAGTTAGAATGCAGGATGTAATCCATTTAGAAATTCTTTGAGATGAGACTGCTTGCCCCTTAGATCTTTCAGCATAAGAGATAAAGAGTCTAGGTGAGGCTCGCCATGGCTTTGTACAATCAACATAGAACGCCAGAGCTCGTCGGACGTCAAGAGTGTGCCATGCAGCCTGGATTGGGTCAGCGTGAGGCTTCGGAAAGAAGGCAAGTAAGTGTATGCATTCATTCACGTGGAAGGAGGAGGGTACTTTAGGGAGGAATTTAGGGTGGGGTCAGAGTATCACCCTGTCCTTTGTAAATACAGTGTATGGAGGGTCGGCCATCAAGGCCGCAAGCTCACTCACCCTCCTGCTAGAGGTAATGGTGATGAGGAAGGCTACTTTCATCGACAAATGAGACCAGGAGCAAGTGGCTATAGGTGGTTTTGTCAGGCTCTTTAGAACGTGGTTTAAGTCCCAAATGGGGACTGGTAGACAGACAGGAGGAAAGGTATTCTGTAGTCCCTTAAAGAAGCGTTTAGTCAGTGGGTCAGCGAGAAAAGAAGCGTCATCCATGGAATGGTGAAAGGCCGCTATGGTGGCCCTTGTTACTGCTAAGTGCTAGGCCGGACTGTTTTAGGGATAGTAAGTAGTCCAGTAAGGTAGGTAAAGGAGCGAGATGTGGCGAGCTTGTGTGGGTTTGAGCATACCAGTGAGAGAATCGAGTCCATTTGTACAGGTAGGTTTTTCTAGTGGAACGACTTCTACTATTAATTAGAATGTCCTTCACTTGTTCCGAGCAGGCAGTCTCGGCATTCTGGAGCCATGAAGGAGCCAGGCATGGAGATGGAGCTTGAGAACATCTGGATGAAGAGTCCGACCGTGTTTCTGTGAGAGGAGGTCTTGGTGGAGAGGAAAGGGATACGGGACCGTCACCGCCATCTTGAGGAGGTAAGGATACCACGATTGTCTGGGCCACGCAGGTGCCACTAGAATGACTAGTGCCTGGTCCATACTGATCTTGTTGAGGACTTTGTGTAGGAGTGGGAAGGGGGGAAAGGCATACAGGAGAGAGGCATCCCATGTGATCGAAAAGGCATCTCTGAAGGAACGCTTCCCCAGGGCTCCTCTGGAGCAGTAGAGGTGGCATTTTTGGTTGTTCTTTGTGGTGAAGAGGTCCACCTCCGGTTGGCCCCAATAAAGGAAGAGCGGAGTGAGGATGCATCTGTCGATTTCCCATTCGTGCTGGTCCATAAAGGTACGGCTTAGAGCATCTGCTGTGACGTTGAGTATCCCGGGAAGGTAAACAGCCGAAGGGGTGACCCCGTGTGATAAGCACCAGTTCCAGAGCTTGATAGCTTCCGAACACAGGGAAAGGGATCGAGCGCCACCTTGATGGTTGATGTAGTACATGCAGGTGGTATTGTCTGTCATGATGGTTATGGACTTGTGAGCTATGTACTGAGCGAAATATTGGCATGCATATCTGACCGCCCGTAACTCAAGGAGGTTGATATGGAAAGTCTGCTCCATAAATGACCATTTGCCTTGGGCTCTGATGTGTCCCAAGTGGGTTCCCCATCCTGTGAGTGAGGCATCTGTTATAACTGTGAGAGCTGGAAAGGAGTACCCTGTAGCATGTTTTGAGGAATTGTCCACCAGAGCAGGGAGTTGATGATGCGTGGTAGAATGGCGACGGACTTAGAAAGTTGGTCTCTGGAAGGCCTGTAAACCGTCGCGAACCAGGACTGGAGAGGTCTCATGTGGAGTCTGGCCAGGCTGACGACATAGGTCGTGGAGGCCATGTGCCCGAGGATTTTGAGGCAGTGGCAGACTGGTAGTCGGCACCGCTTGTACTGCTCGGATAAGGTTGCATATCATTGCGAACCTGTGCTCGGGAAGAGTAGCCCTTGCTGTGACTGTGTCGATGAGGGCGCCTATGAATCCCAGCCTCTGCGTTGGGCGTAGAGTGGATTTTGCATAATTTATGTGAAACCTGAGGCTGAGTAGAAGGGCTATTATGTTATCTGTCATGGCCTTTGTCTCGTAGAAGGACGCACCTTTTATGAGGCAATCGTCCAAATACGGGAATATTATGATGTTTTGGCGTCAAAGAGAGGCCTTTGCGTTGAAGAACACCCTGGGGGCCATGGACAGGCCAAACGGGAGCACACTGTATTGGTAGTGTTGGGTGCCTACCGTAAACCGTAAGAAGCGTCTGTGAGCAGGATGAATTGTAATGTGGAAATAGGCATCTTGAAGGTTGAGAGCCGAAAGCCAATTGTGTTGATCGAGCGCGGGAATGATAGGTGATAGGGTGACCATCTTGAAATGGTGGTTTGCGATGTATTTGTTGAGGCACCTGAGGTCTAAGATGGGTCACCGCCCTCCCGTCTTCTTCTGGGTTAGGAAGTAGGTTGAGTAGAAACCGTGGCCCCGGAATTGTGGTGGTACGTGTTCTACTGCGCCCAGTTGAAGAAGATGTGAAACCTCCTGTAGGAGGACGGTTTCATGAGAAGGGTACCTGAAGAAGGACGGGATAGGAGGGTGGGTGGGAGGAAGGGAGGTAAAGGGGATAATGTAACCAGATTGAATCAGATCCAAGACCCATTTGTCCGAAGTGATGAGGGACCATTGGTGGAAAAAGGCCCGGAGGGGGTGGTGGAACTGAAGAGTACCGGTTGGAAGTGTCAGTGGATTGGCTTCCTGGCTCTCAACCTGAACTTCAAACCTGCTGCTTGCTCGATGGTGGATGGGGTGCAACGTGCTGTTGTGGTTGTCGCTGTGGTCTACGGCGCTGAGATCTTTGTTTGCGGAAATCGTACTTGGGTTGTTGCCTGAACAGCTCTCTCGGGCATTGGTAAGGCTGGTACCTAGTTCTCTTGAATGGAGGAGTATACATTCCGAGGGTCCTGAGAGTAGTACGAGAGTCCTTCATAGAATGCAACACCTCGTTGGTCTTAGCTGTGAAAAGGTTGGTTCGATCAAAGGGTAAGTCCTCAACCTTTTGTTGTAGATCCCTAGGTACCCCAGATGTTTGTAACCAGGAAATTCTGTGGAGCACTATCGCCGAGGCCGTAATTCAAGCTGCGGTGTCTGCCACGTCCATAGCCGACTGAAAGGCTTTGTGGGAGATGGTGTGGCCCTCCTGCATAATATTGAGCAGGGTTGACCGTTTATGCTCCAGAAGGTGTTGGAGGAGTTCCTGGAGCTTGGAATACTTAGCGTGGTCATAGTCTGCAAGCATGGCAGTATAGTTCACAGCCCTGAGGAGTAATGTGGATGAAGAGTAAATCTTTCGGCCCATAGTGTCCACTTTCTTGTGGTCCCTATCCTATGGGGTTGTTCTTAGATTGGGCTGTTTACCCTTGTGACATACTGAATCCACTACTAGGGAGTTCGGAGGTGGGTGGGTAAAAAGGAAGTCCATATTTTTTGGAGCGATAAAGTATTTACGGTCTGCTCTCTTATTTGTTGGAGTGATGGTTGCTGGGGTCTGCCAGATATTGTCGGCCAGGTACATACTAGCCTTATCCATGGGGATAGCAATTCTAGAGGCAGTTAGCGGCTGAAGCGTACGAAGAAGGCGATATTGTTTGACCTGCACCTTTTGGAGATCTCTTTCCTTAGCTATAGCAACTCTTTTAAACAATTCCTGAAATTTTTTCGTGTCATCTCCCGACGGTGGGGCTTTGGTAGTGGAAGGAATTGTGTAGAGGAGATCTGGTCTCGACTTCAGAGAGAGAGTCGTGTGCGTCTGAGGGGGTTGGAGAATTCAGCTCATTGGCAGATACAGTGGCAAGAGGCGAGGGAGAAGGTGGCCTGGAAATAGTAGAAGAGGGTCAGTGGTGACTCTTCTTTGGTTTGGTGCCGATGTCACTGACTGAGTGAGAAGTGACCGAGGAGCGCTGAGATCTCACTGAGTGGATAGAGGAACCTGGGGACGGCGGTGCCAAGGAGGTGTTGCTCCGCACCAGGGATAGGTACCGCTCACGCCTCTGAGACGGTGTGGGGCAATGCGGTTTCAATGGTAGTGGCGCCATCAGCGGGGGGGGTTGACGGTGCCGAGGCTTGTTCCAGCACCGGAGCACTCGAAGGTGATTTGATAGCATGGGCCTTTTTCGGTGCCGAGCACAGTGCCGTTTTGGCATGCTTCGGTGCCATGTACTCTTTCGATGGCGCCATCGGTACCAAGGACGGCTTAGGTGCCATAGCAGTCGGTGCCGCTGATTTTTACCTTGGCTCTGAAAGAGCTCTTTTGTGCGGTGCCGGCGTCTTAAGCTGTGACGCGCTGGAGGTTCCCGGCCTATCCTCGGTGCTAACCCGTAACGCTGACAGTACCGAGGTTAGGGATGGAGTCGGAGAGAGACCGGTTTTAGAGGTCGTGGAAGAAGAGTGGGTAGGGGTTTGATTTTTCTCCATACTCTTACTTAGTTGAGGTGATCTAGACCGCATAGGAGATCTGAGGAGGGACGGAGGGACTTCTTGTATAAGAGAGTTTTTAGCCTACTGGCTCAGTCTCAGCGTGCCCTTGCCATTAGTTTGGAGCCATGCAGGCACTTCTGAGTCTGGAGCGCCTCCCCAAGGCACTTAATACAGTTGGAGTGCCCGTCGGAAGCAGGCATGGCATCTTGACATGACTCGCAGCGTTTGAAGCCCGGCGAGCTGGGCATGAGGGGTTGGGGAAAAGCAGCAAGCCGCAACGAGAATTTTTTTTTAAATAACTGGACAGGGGAGGCAAATAGGGCTAAAGAACTTGGATGATGTGGTAACTAGGGAATAAAATGAGGTATTTTACTATTTTCAGAGAGAAGTAATGAGAACAGAGGGCTCCGTCTGCTGCCGAGGACGGTAGAGAAGGAACTGAGGAGCCATGCGTGCAGGCGCCCTTCAATTCCAATGACACTAGAGGGTGCCACAGCGCCTGCACGTCATGGCAGAAATGGCTAGAAAAGTCTCCGGTTGCCGGTGCGAGGACGCACCAGCACCCACAGTGAAGCACCCACGGAGACCACTCGAAGGAGAATAAGGAATGACTCCAGTGGTAGAAAACACATATACAGATTTGGATGTTTTTTCAGGACCCAGAGCTTCCTGACTTTAGCTATGTCTAGTCTACAGGGTGTTTCTGAGATACCGGAGGTTTCCTGGAGAAACTCTGCCGTGTTTAGGGAACGCGTCCGCTCTTCCGCTTTTTTTTGCGGAAGAGCAGACGCGCTCTTTCAGAAGCCCTGTCTTCCTCCTTCCACGAGGAAGAAGGGCTCTTCTGCAAGAGGAGGTTTTTTCTGAAATTTGGCCCAGTGTAGATGGGCCAAATTTCAGAAAAGCCTCTTTCTACAAAACTATAGGAAAAAGGTACGCAAGTTGCAGAGCACAATTTTCATACCTTTTTCCGATAAAGCATTGTAGTCTAGACATAGCTTCAGTGTGTTAGATCCACAGGGAGACATGCTCCACCTCATAACTTAAGGAATGGGTCATGACATCACAAGCCCTCAGTAGCAGAGTTCATCGTGGTGTCATATTGAGAGATGTTCTTTGTGATATAACAATATTCCAAGGATTCTGATTAAATTAAATTACTGAAAATTTACAAACACTTCCTCAGGGAGGTTTTACACCTATAACCTAATGCAGCCCATGGAGTCTGTATGCTGCAGTGAGTTATGGAGAATAAGCCGTGGTCAGACATTTTATTGCACAGTTACCTTTAAGTCTTAATGTTCATTTGCTATCACTGTAGTTTGTTTATACTTGCATCATCTTAATCGCACCTCTGAGCAAACTATCTTACTGTACCTGTGGTACTTGACCCGCTTTTCAACACCTTCAGAGGTAACACAAACAATCCTTCCCACAATTTCCAAATTACTGACAAATAAGAACCCCTTTTGTAAAGACAGCAATCCCCACTCCCACGCTGAAAAACCATTCTCTTTCTCTAAATCCCAACAGTCCTTTTCCAAGGCTAATTTGCATCTTAGTCAACAGTTTTAGTCCCAGCAGTGCCATCTGTTGTAACAATCACTCAAAGATGCATTTCTGGAAGACATGCTTTAGTCAAACAGAAGTTACTAGACTCAACACCAGGTGAAATGTCATAGTCTGTGTTATAAAGGGGATCAGATGAAAGATGTAATGGTCCATTGTGACCTTAAAAACTATGGTTCTATTAATAAAAATGGTATTTTATTCCTATTATTTAAACAGTGTCTATGAATCTGTTTTCACTGTTACACCGCACCTGATCCTATAGCCAGTTAGCTTATCTAAGAGCAGAATTGGTCTCAAAAACAAACTGCGAGGCCCAAGCACTAATCAATCAGGATATGTCTAACAGCAAAGTTATTTTGAAATAACAGCCCTTATTTCAAAATAACTTTACCAGCATCTAAACAGCCAAACTGCTATTTCAAAATTAATTTGAAATAGCGGAGTGCTTATTTTGAATTTGGTAAACCTCATTCCACGAGGAATAACTCCAAATTCGAAATAGCTAATTCAAAATAAGTGCTCTGTAGACGTTTATTTCGAAATAGGGGGCCTCCAGTCCTTCCCAGGGTGCCCTGCTGGCCACTCTGGGCCAAACCAGGAAAACTCCTTTCCTCCCCTCAGCCCCGGAGCCCTTAAAGGGGTAGACTCTGGCTATAGTGCCTGTGCCAGCTGCAAACCTGCCAGCACAGAGCCAGCAGTCGCTGCCCCGGCCCAGTATGAGCCAGGAAGCCACTGGCACCCAGCCCTCCACTACTCCTCTGGAGCAGTCTGGCAGCTCGCAGGAGCCTGCCAGAGGCCGCAAAAGGTGGGCACCTTCCTGTTCCAGTGTGGATACTATGGACCTCATTCAGGTTTGCGGGGAGGCCTCCAATGTCCATGATCTCTGCACTAGATGGAGGAACATAGCTGTCTACAGGTGAATGGCTGCCAGCCTGGCCACAAAAGGCCACATGCGCACCCTGGAGCAGGTGCATGTGAAAATAAAGGAGTTGCAACAGGCCTATGCCAGGGCCACAGGGAGCAGCTCCCAAACAGGGGCTGACCCAGATCCCTGCCCCTATTATGATGCCTTGGACCGTGGTCCAGGGCATGGAGGAGGATGACAACCAGGGCATGGAGGAGGAGGAGAAGGAAGACGAGGACGGCCAGGAGTCGCAGGAGCCTAGAGGGAGCATGGCATTCACCCAGGACCCCCGGGGCATCACAGCAGCCATGTCACCGGTGTCTTCTGAGGCCGGGGAGGCCTTGATATGTGAGTGACATCACTGTCCCCTTATGTGGGGTGGGAGCAGGGGGAGAGGTAGACCAGGGACTGCATGTGTGGGCCTTGCTGACCACAGAGCATGCAGCAACCTGTGCATGTGTCGTGACACCCTGGGCATGTGGCCCTGGCTGGCTGCCACACAGGGGCTCTGGCCTGTTATCCACACGTGTATATGTATGAAGGCACATGACATGCTCCTGACCCCAGGGAGGGATACTGCATGAGGCCCTCCCTCCACAAACCCCCTCTATGCAGAGGAAGGGCACATATCCCCTCTCCCCCCCCCCCCCCCACTATATACAGCACAGGGGCATGCGTGCAGTCCCGGGCCAGCTCATACTCCCGGGAAGAGCAGGACATGCCAAATATGGCCTGTGTGCAAGCACATCGGCTCTGATGGAGCATAGACCTGCCGTCCTCACCTTGCAGAGAGGGGCTGGGCTTCACCCACTGTGTCCCCAGGGATAACTGACCACTTCTCTTGTTTCTCCACAGCTGCAGCAGCTGTGAGTGCAGGGCGCACCACCCCACCCAGGACAGCCTCCAACACCCGGGCCAGCAGGGTGACCTGGAACCAGGAGGAGTACCAGCGGCAGCACCTGGGGATCCTGCGAAGGCAGGTCTGCATCCTGGAGCACTGGAGCTGCGGTGGGAGAGCTGGCGGGAGCTGCTTTCCCAGGGCCGTGCCATCTACAACCACCTGCAGACCCTGGTGCAGAGATTGGTGCCTCCTGCCTCTCCCCTGCTGCTGCCCCAGCTATCGCTCCTCCTCCCACTCCTGCTCTCCCTCCCACCTCTTCCTTCCCCCCTGCCGGATGACTGAGAAGTATCACTTCAAGTTTATGTTCAGGGAGGCCTGGTGGTCTGGGGCACGGATGGGGATGTGCATCCCATCGATTGCCCCCCTGCAGTTGGGGAAGCCCAGGGCGCCAAGCCCCTCGATCACCACGTCCAAATCAGTGAGGCGGATGACTCTGCGGAGCAACATTCTGTTGATGGCCTTGACCAGCTGCAGAGGGACACATAAAACCACTGAGAGTCAGTGGGGTGCCAGGGTGGCTGACAGTGCTCCTTCCCCACCACTGTCCTGCACCCTCTCCCCAGGAGCAACCCCACCTGCAATCCTAGCCACCGCGGGCAGACCGTAGTGCGGCTGGGACAGAACAAACCCTCCCAGGGAAGGGACTTGCACCACCTTCCCCCCTTTTCCCTGGGGCAGCCCATCCCCTACTTGCACCCCGTACCCACCTTCCCACCTTCCATCACGGTGGCTGGAGACTGCCATACCTACATGAGCACTGCTCCGACAGTGGATCTCCCCATGCCGAACTGGTTCCTCATGGATCAGTAGCTGTCCGGCGTGGAAAGCTTCCACAGGTCGAGACACACTTCTGGAGGGGAAAGGTGGTTCTCATGTGCATCTCCTGTCACTGCAGAGCAGGGGTGAGCCACTCACGGAGCTCAAGGAAGGTGTCCTTCTTCATTCTGAAGTTCTGGGTCCATTCTTGGTCTTCCCAGTGCTCCAGGATGATGTGGTCCCACCAATCACTGCTGGTGTCCAGACGCCAGATGTGGCAGGGCACGCTGGCATCCAGGTGCTGCTGCTGCTACTCCTCGTCCCCCAGGAGGGTCCGGAAAAGGGCCTGGGGGTTGGGCTGCAGCACGTGCTGTGAGGCAGACTCCAGCAATTGCTGACAGTCTTTCAGCAAGACATTCAAAATGAGCACCAGAGTGCCCAGGGGCAGCTCTGGCTCCATGGTGCCGAGTGCTGTGGTGTCCCAAGTCAGGGCAACCAAAGCAGAAAGAGAAAAAAATGCTTTGCTGTCCTTCAGCGAGGTACACAAGCTAGCAGGGAAAGCTGAGAACCGGCTGTCCAGGGGGGGGGGGGGGGGGGGGGTCCTTTAAGCACAAGCCTCAGATAGCCTCGGGCAGCAGCCACACAAAGTAACTACTGACCTGATGACCTGCTGGAACTGATTTCAGCTGGACTTAAATGCGATTGAGTGCCCAATCAGTGGGGATGCGCTATTTCGAAATAGAAAAACGCTATTTTAAAATGCATTTTGTGTGTAAATGGCTATTTTGAAATATCTTATTTTGAATTAACTATTTCAAAATAAGATATTTTGAAATAACGCTGTAGTGTTGACATACCTTCATTGATTTAAGCAGAGCCTTTAGATACTATAGTAAAACCCATTCTAAACTGTAAATAAATACATGTAACTGCAGAAGAGAAATGATATCCTACTACTTGTTACGATCCTGAAATAAAAAGTTCTAAATAATAGAGCAACTAAAAATGTCAGGTTAGTATGACTGCCTCTCAGATAAAGCCCTTTTTTCTTCAGCATCGGAAGAAGTGAGTTGTAGCTCAGAAAAATCTTATGCCCTACTACTCTTACTTTGTTAGTCTTTAAAGTGCTACTAGGCTCCTTGTTTTTGCCAATTTTGTCTATGCCTTGTGCCTACTGATGACCAGGAATATGGGATGATTCCATGTTATCCCATTCCCTTGTAATTCTTTTGTGCTGAAGTATTTCCAATGCTGTAGTTATAGGATAAATTAGGCCATGATCCATTGATCACATCTTTCTGTTGGATTTACAGTGCCAGATGGTCTAATTATTCCCGACATTTTTCAAACTCCCTCACAGGGACAAAAGATGTGATTTCTTTGCTCTGGAAATAATTGCATGCAGTGGGATAGAAGAAATAAAATACAAGGCATATATCAAGTGCTAGGTTTTTTGTTTATTTTTTCTCCTTTCCCTTCTCCCCCCCCCCCACTGCCCCGCCACAGAGTGAGTGCTGTGACTTGCAGGTGGAAGCTTTGAGTTTCTAATCAGTGTTTGAAATCTAGAAGCCTCTGCTCATTGGTTGAGCCTTAATCAGGGGGAGAAGCTATCAGGCAGTCCAGGGCTTTATAAAGGAGTGAGTCAGCGACCAGGGAGCTTGCGAACAGGGGCTGTTAACAGGGAGTTTGGAAAGGGAGTTGGGAAGGGGATGAGATACACCCGCCATTCTTTAAAATCTTTTCACTACACTCCTACCCTTCAAGGATGCATTTTATAACAGCTGAGGAATCTCTCAGAAGAAGCCAGGTATGGATGGTGATAGGTCTGTTGTTGTTACCTGCACTGCATATGCCATGTTTGTCTTCCTCCCAGAAGACAGAAGGGATTTCATCTGCACTAAGTGCAAGCTGGTCACCATTTTGGAAGAAAAAATTAGAGAACTTGAGGCCAAGGATCAACCCTACGTTCTATCGGAGAGGATGAAGACTTCCTCAAGAGAAGGCAGCATTTAATCCTGCAGGCACAGCAGGCTGAAGAGCCAGTCAGGGTACTACAGGGTAAGGAAGAGAGCCAGTCAGGGTACTACAGGGTAAGGAAGAGAATTAGCAGCATGTAACCTGTAGAAGGAGAAGAAGGCCAACTCAGATATCCCCCATCCTTGTAGAGGTATCAGGCTCTCTCCACAGGCACTGCAGTGGAGAATGCTTTGAAAGGGACCTCTCAGGGAAGAAATCAGAAGGGAACACCATCTACCAGAAAGCATGGGATGCATAGTCCTAGGGATGGGGGTTCCACAACCACCACCCCCAAAAGAAGAAGATGGGTGGTGGTGGTTGGGGATGGCCTCCTAAGAGGGACTAAGTAATCCATCTACCATCTAGACCTGCAATCTTGAGAAGTGTACTGCTTACCGGGAGCTTGCATTCAGGACGTGACAGAGAGTCTTCTGAAAGTGATTAAACCTTCAGGTTGCTACCCCTTCCTGCTTCTCCATGTAGGAACTAACGATACGGCCAAGAATGACCTTGAGCAGGTCACAGCAGATTATGCAGTGCTGGGAAGAAGGATCAAGGAATTTGAAGCGGAAGTGGTGTTCTCATCATCCCTCCAGTTGAAGGAAAAGGTCTGGGTAGGGATCGTCAAATTGAGGAAGTAAATGCGTCGTTACGCAGGTGGTGTCAGAGAGAGTGGTGTCAGAGAATCACTAATACTAGTGCGCCTTTGCTAGTAATACCACTCACCAGTTATGTCTTTTGTATCTTTCCTCACCAGACTCACTGATTCCATATTTAGTTTTGTTTCTTTCCTCTCAGATTCATCCCCTTCTTGTCCCAAAGCTACTCATTCTTTGCCTCTTTCTTACCCAAAACATTCCAATCTCTATCCCTTTGGCTCTACTACTATGTTGCTTCCTCTGTCATAGCCCCACTACATAATAGTTTCTTTCCCTCCATGGCAGCATTTAATTCAGTCCCTCAGCTCCATTTGGTTCTGTCATTGCACCCCTTTCACACTGTGCCTCCATTTCATTCTGCCCAACTTTACCAGTATGTCAGTCTATTCGCCCCCCTCTCACTGTAGCACTTTGCCCTGCGTCTCCCTCACCATAGCAGCACCTTTAGGGGCATCTCATTACCTCTATCTTATATGAAGGCTTGAGGAGACTCCTGGTAGCATTCTCCTTCCTGGGCAGAATATTTGTACATAAGTCCCTCTC
Source organism: Pelodiscus sinensis (assembly GCF_052426305.1). NCBI lineage: Eukaryota > Metazoa > Chordata > Testudines > Trionychidae > Pelodiscus > Pelodiscus sinensis. The sequence goes on from NC_143053.1 coordinate 96,602,087, forward strand.
GGTCCCACTCCAAGCTGGGGAGTACATAGCCAATAACCTGCTCCATGAAGGCCTGCAAAAGCGGCAGTCTAACCCTCCCTACTGCCTACTCCCAACCCCTTGTTTACACACAGTAAGAGAGATTGGAAAAAGAAGGGTAATGCTGGGTGCTACATTTGGTGAGGTAGGAGACTGCCCATTCACTGAACACAGCAAACTTTGATTGACTGCTCTATCCCCAAGCTGGGAGTATGGGAGACCAACCAATCAGAAAGAAATCACCCTAGAGATTATGGAGCTTTTACCACAGACCTCTAGGCAGATCAGAAAACCTGCATCATGCAGGTAAATCCTATATTCCTGCAGTCATGACTGTCTGTATCTGGACATGGAGGGAGAGAAAAAGGCATCTTGCGCATAAGAGAAAGCAGTAGATATTTTTGCATAATGTATCTGTAACCCCTATTTTAAAATAACTGAGTTACTTCCTGATTGAGAATCCTTCCTGATTGGAGAGGTAGGGGGAAACCACAATCCAAATTGACTTATTGGTTAGATGAATTGACATTACATTTTCCCTCATTGCAATCACGCATTAAACTAGAGGTCCTAGTTATGGAAGATGCAACCTGATCTTTGTTTGGCTTCTTTAATTGTGTAAGTAGCATGGCTTTGTCTAAAGGAGTTCAATTTGTTACTATGTATTGCCACATTTGATGGGAACACTGTTTTACTTACCTGACAACAACTTCTATTGAATCCATTATCCTTTACCAAACATTCAGTTTAGTTGCTAATGATGTGTACATGCTTGATCTCATTAACATTACTGTGGCAACTAAAATAGTGTCAGGGCTCTGTTTTAGAATTTTGGATACGCTTACAACTATAATGAATGTGTATATTCAGGGGTTGAAACAAGTGCAAAGAACAGACATGTGACCTTCCTGCTCTTGGAGAAACCCATTTGCTATTCCTATTTTCTATATCCTCTATTCCTTACTGCTGTTCATGATCACTCATATGTTTGAAAACCCTTTGGTCCTAGCCCCTGCCCTGGCTATCTAAAGGCCATGCCACACCAATCCTTCTGAGTTCTAACATTAGGAGTAGAGACACTGATAGAGATGCAGTGGAGGTGGGTTGTAGAACACATATCTGCATCACATTCCAGAGAACAGCGGTTACTATATAGGTAAGTAACCATTTTTTTCTTTTTCAAGTTGAAACAGCCATGTTTTGCATGTAGGTGACACATGAGTGGAAGGTTGAATTTGGAGTCTGTGTAAACAAAGACTGCAGGACTGCCTTTCCAAAATGTGTACCTGATCTGGATCTAGTAGTAATGGCACCATGATTTGTAAACATATATGTAGAGGACCAAGTAGCAACCCTGCAAAGATCCATGATATGAATGTGACTTAGAAACACCACCAACATAATGAAATGAAGAGGTACAGTCTGAGCTACTTTGTACACTGTCATGATACAGGAAGTATGCCACACAAAGTTTGTTTGAGCATACAAACTGTGGCTTCATTTGACCGACATATGAGAGAGACAAAGAGACAAGACAAAGAATGAAAAGGTTCAGTCAGATCCACATTAAAAATCATATCACCTTACATCCAAAGTGTGAAGATGCTGCTAATCTGGGGTTGAATGCTGGTAGTAATATAACTTGGTTCAGATATAAGTTGGTTTAGTAATATGATTTGAGAAGCCACTTTAGGTGAAAACTTAGGGTGTGTCCACATGGTTATTGTGTCTTTGGAAAAATGCATGTAAGGCAACTCTGCCATCGAAGACAGCAATTCAAATGTTTTCCTTGTACAGGTTGCACCTCCAAAAACGTAGACTCTCTGGTACAGCAACATCCAGGGGCAGGAGTCTATTGGCAAGAGGGTCAGCAGCAGTGGTACAAGAGGACCAGTGTCCGGTAGCCTGTCCAGGGCCAGGGCAGCAGCAGTGGGGCTGAGGCCAGAGCTGGTGCCTGGGGATAGGGTTGGTGTGAGGCTGGAACTGGGGCTGGGGTCAGGTCATGCATCTGACAGCGGGCTCAGGGCCAGCGGAAGCAGGACCAGATGGATCTGAAGGTGAGGGGTGGTGTCCAGCAGCCCAGTCAGGGCTGACAGCCCAGCTGGGCTAAAGGCAGGAGGACCACCCCGGGCAGAAAGCGGAGCCAGCTGTGGAGAGAGGTGGTGGACTAGAGGTATCTCAGTTATAGACCTACCTTCAGAAATTCATCCTGGATGATTAATATAGTGCCCACATTTGTAAGGATGCCCTGTTATTCCTTAAAGCCCTCAGATACTGGAGAGGAAAAGCCCAGAATACAAGAGTTCTCCACACAAAGAAGCAGTTTGCTGTGCTAGTAATGGATCTTGGTCTTGAACTACAAAATCCAGTAAGCATCAGGGCAAGAGCTCATGTCCTGACTGTAGGAACAACTCTGATTTTGGTGCCAATGGTGATCTGATCATGCTCTCTGCTGCTGATCAGGAGAGGACAAAGTAGAGGATGAGCCTTAATCTGTATATTGACAATTCCCAAAGATTTTTTGGTGACAATGAGGGAACCAGCTCTGCTACAATGGCAATGAAGAAGTTAGGAGGTGCACCTGCACCAAGTGGTCCCGCTGTGCTAGGGATGGTAGCCGACTTCATTCCACATCTGGGGATGTTGGTGACACAAGCTGGGATACTGATGAACATGGCAACTCTGTGATACAACCAGAATGTACCAAGGGCACAACAGAGGATGAAGCGGTAGAAAATATGACACTGAAAAACTCTGGGACTAGAGTCAGGCACAGAGAGGTAAAGCAGGAAGCTGCCTGATGTGCTACCTGCATGAAGACAATAGACACGGATGCCAACATCATCAATACCAAACTCAGCAGATGCCCCATGTCAGGACCAGGAGTTAATGATATAGTTTCTCACTGATCTTAGCACCATACTGAAGAGGAGTTAGATAGACATGTTCCATCCTGTATGGTAGTGGTCAGCAAACCTCTTAGAAGATGAGAAAGTGACTCCTCAGGCCCTGGAGAAGTCCTGATTAATCTTATGGGACCTCATCCTTGCCATACCAGAGGATGGAATTTTTTTTCTTCTTTCTCTTGAGGGAAACAGTGGGCTCCAGCTCTGGAGTGGCATTCAAAGGTGACTGCCAACCAGATCAGGGCTTTGACGCAGAGGTAGGCCTCATGGTCTGCTCCAGAAGATGCTGCTTCAGCTGTAAATTTCTATCCATCTGAATACTCCTTTCAATTACTCACCAATCCATAACAAGCACCGCATGTGGCAATCACTTTTGGGATACACCACACAGCACACGATGCTTGAACCCAGGTGAGAACATGACATATGACAGCCACCTCACCTAACTGGCACTAAACTAAACCTGAAGTACTACTAAATATTATCTAAATGGGGGAGAAAAAAAGACTCAGAAAACTGAGAATGAAAATGTGAGGTAAAAACACCACAAGACCCATGGGCAGTGGGATAAGAGGCCAGAGGAGGCTAAGCCACCTGAAACATGATGTGGTGCCCTGACATCTGGAAGCGTGCCAGCCCACCAGCTTTGAAGCACCACTGTCAGAAGGGCCTCTGGGTCATAGACCTGCATGCATCCTAAGACCCGCTCACAGCACTTGTCCTTTTTCCTGTTGCTCCTAATCTTGTCCTTATTCTGTCTCTTTCCCTGAGGAGTTGCTCCACCCGCTGTTTGCACCTTTTCACCACCTCCCCTAAGTCGTAGACCTGACCTGAAGTAGAGTGTGGGTGGCATATCAGGGGAGGAGGCAGAACAGGAGTTGTCCTCAGGATGGAGCAGTGGGTGTGGCCATGGGCCAGGAACCAGTGGCCCCTCTACTTCTAGGGAGCTTCCAGTGCTCATGTAACCCATTCACATCCAGCATCCCCGAATATGGAAGTCACACTCTGCCCATGCTGAGCACCGACTCTGGCTAAAGGTATCAAGAAGAAACCGAGGGCTTTGGGATAGTGACACTGTTCTATCATCAGGGGAGATGCTAGGGCCACAGGATGCAAGAACCTCCCCGAGGTTACTGCTAGGCAAAGTTCTCCAGCTTCACGTGTACACCTAAATGGAATACATGGAACTGTTTTTCTCGTTACCCTTTTCTGCCTTTTAACATTTGTGCTCCAAGGTTTATATTTACATGAAAAAGCTCTATAAGGATTCAGAAAGTTTTTTAGCACCTCTAGCCATTGGATGTTTTAAGAGAACCAGGAGGATCCGGAGCTATAGGTTCACCACTAATACGCAAATTTTCCCTCTGGGAAATAGGTTTAATAGGATCAAAAATATTTACCAGAACTCACTGATTCACAAACATTCTATTTTAGTTGTTTTTGTTTTCTGTTCTTTATTAACCAGTTAAATGGGTGCTTTGAGCACAAATCTGCAAGCTCATGTGTCTAGTGCACAGAACTCTGAAGCTATAGTCATCTGAATGGACAAGTCATCAAAATATGAATGAGAGGTTACATGCTGTACTGAAAACATTATAAAAAATGCTCCATCTTAAGTATAAGGTATTTTATAGTCTTTCTTAAAATGAATCAAGAAATAAGAATTTTGTCCCAAATGATATATTGAGAAGTACCGGGTCTCAAGAAGTTCTTGAGAAGAGAATGGTGTGAATGTAATTTTGTGTTAGAACTAGGAAGTAATGGAAATCTTTGGAAAGGAAAAGGCGAGTCTTTGTTTTTATATACTGTGACGGCGCGTTGGGGTTTCCCGTCTCCTGCACCCCCGTAGTGGCATGAATAGACTCCGCCAGCCAGTAGAATAGAGGGAGTTTATTGCTTCTCCAAGATACAGCACAGCACAAACGTAATCTGGTTACAGGAACTGGGGTTGCTCCTAATCTTGGTCACCCCCCCCTTTAGATGGGGGTGGCTGGGCCCTCCCTAGCCCCCTCCCTAGCCCCTTCTCCCCTGCTTCCCAGACAGAAACTCAACTCTCTTCCAGCCCTGCTCCCATCCAGGGGTTGGACCCCACCTTCCTCCCTTTGTCTCTCTCCCTGGGAGGCAACTCATCTGACAGGTTATGAGACACTTGTTTAGTGACTCATCCACTGTCTTGCTGGGCCATGCTACAAATAGCCACCAGTGCAGGTCATCCACAGCCCACTGACTAAGCCTAGCCACCAGCAAGGCACCCCTACTATGTCACATATGCATATAAAGTTATTGGAAAAACTCATTTGTACTAAATAGTCAAGATAAAGGGTACCATTATTGTACCAATCAAGATCATGATAATTAATGATAACACAAGGTCAGTTTGGAAGAAAAAGGGACAGAGAATATGTTTTGTGTTGGCAGTTCCCATGCAGATGCATTTAGAAATTACACTAAAAAACTCTCTCGAGAAAGCTAGGAAAGTTTTGCACTTTAGGATAAATAGTTTGCTAGAGAGAAGAAAGATCATCTTTATATAATTTATCATACATCAAATCCTATATTCAATATGGTGGCAGCTCTCTGAGCCTACAGTTTTACGGAACCTATCATTAAATATCAGAAAATCTTTTTTTTTTTTAAGTAATACTTAGGTGAAATAAAGGACAAGGTTCATAACCAAATGCTATACATTGGTACCTCCTCCCCCAATACATTGCACACGTTGCACACACACACACATAGCCAAAAGGATCCATTAGAAGTAATGACCATCAATTCCATTATGCCTAGTATAGTGAAAGCAGCTACCTATATGACAGGTTCTATTTCTGCAAAGTCAATACAGTTTCAATAAAGCACATCACAATATATTTCAGTGTAACTTTTTTAACATTTCCATACTTAAAGATTACATTGATCATTATTATAGTTGAAATGGCAGCAATCTCTATCGTTAAGATGGCTACCTGAATTTTGGCATTTCCTTTTAGTTAGTGTTTAACTATGACACTTTTCAATTGATGCAAGTTTTCTATTTATTTGGAATTCATATTAATTGTATTGCAATATCTCAGTGAGGTGCTATTTACATTATTTGCAGTATTTGATCTGTATATTTGTTAGAAAAATAAAACATAGGATATATATTTTAATTATGATCATTAAAATAGGATATTTTAATTATGATCATTTAATTATTTGTCATTTATTTGAAATTAAAAAATCGAAGTAATGAAACAGAATACATTTAGGGTTAACCTAGATACTTGAGTTTGTGTCATCTTCATGAATATTTTACTGAAGAGTCCTTAATTTGATTTCTTTTGTCATGTAGAGAAGTTTGAATGTTGTGTGAACGCCACATTCACTGCATATTTTCATAGTAAAGCTCAGAAAAGCATGATATAAACATATTGACTTCATTTTGGATGGCCCCAGTAAGGGCTAACAGGGAACAAAAACATACATATGGTTTACAAGGTTGTACAGAACCAGAGAAGTGTTGGTTTTGAAGATTTCTTTAGAAAACAGTGAGTTAAAAGAGCTTTCTCTAATATAGCATTTGTTGCATTGGCAGGGCTGTGATCAATTACCATGACACTTTTAAAATGCAGATTGTTGCCAGTGGGGTTCTCACTGATAACAACAGAATTGTTGCTACTGCTTTTAAAAGTAAGCAGGATCTGACTCTGACAAATGTCTACACTTCCTCAATGTAGGCATAATCTTGCCCACCTTGTTCATCCAAATAGTCCTTTTTAAATCATCAGAATTGCACATGCAATTAAGGAAAGCAGGACTGGCCTTTTAATTCAGAAGATAATTGTTTATTTTGCTAAGAAAGCAGACTTTCATTTTGCTGATAATTAATTATAAAAAAAATAAATCAAAGGATTCCCTGTGTTAAGGCCAACCAACCTTTCTGTAAATAATTGTGGTTATGATGTACTTATCTCTTTCAGCAGCAAAAGCTAGTCTAAAAGATATTATGTCATCCACCAGATAACACCAGGAGTTTATAACATAATCTAAAATGATCTTTTTAGCAGGTAGTCACTGATGATAAAATTCAATCATTCTGATGGATGAAACTGCATACCAAATCAAGAAAGAGTCAGATCTATCAACAATAGTGCTTAACTATGCCACTTTTCAATTGATGCAGGTTTTTCTATTTATTTTGAATTCATATTAATTGGATTGCGATATCTCACTGGGGTGCTATTTACTTTACTTGCAGCATTTGATCTGTATATTTGTTAGAAAAATAAAACATAGAACATATATTTTTATTATGATTAAATTACTATTTGTCATATATTTGGAATTAAAAATCAAGAAAAAGTCTGATCTATCAACAATATGTATTTAGCAGTAGACTCATTCATTAAACAAAGACCTTTACTTATTAGGCCAAATACAACACTACAGCCAATTGAAGTCACATTACTTTATGCTACGTCTAAAGTGGCCCCACTGACCAGAAATGAAAATTGTCTCAGGCCATTCACTGTCTATTTAACATATTTATAGTGAATATTATTTTCATAGACTCATATAGATAAATTAGCCCCCATGAAAATGGTATAACTAGCTCAATAATTATGCTGGGTTTTTAAAAATCTGTCATATACTTTGCCAGTTTGGTCAAGGGTAAATAGAAGCTTCTCCAATAGAAACCAAATGTTCCTTGCTTGCTGGCACTTTTGCCGACAGAATACTTCCACTCCCAACAAATGGGTTTGGCTTTGTTGTCAGTATGATGCTCCTACCAACAAAGCAGCATTCATACTTTCATTTGCCCTGGCACAATTTTGTCTTTTATGTTTTTTAATGCAATGTGCCTATGCACCACAAAAGCTTGGTCAAGCAAGTGCAAGTGTAGACGTACCATAACACACATATTGCTTACCAACAGGAATTTTACAGAATCATTTATGACAAACTCAAATTGCATTCAGTGAAATTAGGTTATTTTCCTCAATTGTATTTAAATTAAATGTTCTGATGATGACTGCTACATTAGGAGACTTTCTTTAGCAAGTTTGGTTTATTTTTTTGTTGAGTTTCGCAATGTGTGTCTCATGTCTCTGATACTGATGAGATTGATGCACCCAATGACTTCAATGAAAACCAGACTTGGCCCTCTACAGACTCAGAAACTACTTTAGTAAACAGAAGGGGAAGAAAGCTAAGAATTTCAGAGAATTCTCTGGGAAGAGAAAACCGGTACTCAGTATAGCTAGTACAGAATAAAACACGCTATTTATTTTGTCTTTAACATTTTATATGACTTTTCTAACTCCATTCCTTAGCAGCAGGGTGCAAGACTAGGAAAAACATAATAGATCAATAAATCAGAGTTCTTCTTCCACCTCAGAGAAAGACTAAAATCATGCTCTCTCCGTTATTTTTAAATAAATGGACAAGGTAGAGATGATGCACTTGGAGGAACAAAGGAGATTCTACCAGAAATTCAGCAATCACAATGGCCTAAGTAACTTGTCACAATATCTCTAATTTTGGGAAGGGTTCCTCTTGTTAATTGGAACCTCTTGGCTGAGACAAGAGTCAGGACCATGCTCACATAAATAATCAAACTGAAGTCAATGGGACTGTATACTTGATAACAGCAAGAGGATTTGGAAATTAGAGGATATCTCAAACACTCTAAGCTCAATACAGTACCTTGCTCCTACTTCACTGTCTACTTGTTCACAGCCATCTATAAAATCTTTGAGACTAAAAAAATAGATAAAAGAAGCACATGACTTTTGTACTGTTAAATTTTGATACAATTGTTTTCATTGTTTCTTTTTATTCTGTTGGAATTAGCTTTCTCCTTTGATTTGAACCTTCTCCTGAAGAGTTTGAAATTAAATCATTGCAGCAGTGTGCTGGTGCATGAGACGGCGCAACTGATTAAAAACAAAATCTAAGTTGACTGGTCTTTTTTCCTTATCAAGATAAGTGAAGTGCCCAAAGTAAACAAACAGCATAAATGGTGAAAATACTGTAAGCTTTTGTAATTTCTTCAGTTTTAATAGCCTGAGGTATTAGAGCAACTTTGTTTTTAAAAGAATATGACTATTAAATAGGCAGTGTCCCTTTAATGATAAATTTATAATGAAAACTACATGGTCATCATAATTTTGAAATGCACTACATCCGCCTTTAACATGTTGCAAATGTCTTTGCATTATGTTTGTAGTGGGGGGAGAATCTGGCAAACTATAACAATTAAATATGCAAATTACTTATAGACTTAATAGCAAGACAAATCAAATCCAATCAAATCTCTCCAAGAAGCTGAATAAGCACAAACTGCAGTATTTCCTAGTGCATCATTTAATCCTCTGACCCTTATATATAGAAGTGAAAAAACAAGATGGACATCAAACCCATTTATTTTGAATCTTAAGTTAGTCAGCATTTTGGTTACATTGACGGAAAAAGGATGAATTTAAATTCAACCTGAGATTTCATCTTTTATCACTTGGAATTCATTATTTTTCATGGCATACAGTACTGGATGGAGTATGCACCCAGATCTCTTTGGAGCCTGTGTGCTAAGAGGAGAAGCATACATAGATAACAAATAAATAAATAAATGATATAATTCTGTGATGCATTCATTGATGCTATATACACCTTAAACCAGTTTCACAGCCTCAGGCCTCTGACATTCCACTCCCATACGCTGTCAAAAACAATAGTGGTAACTGATGATATACCTGATCCTGGTGGGAAAATCAGGGATCTTCTTTTATTTAACTTGGAGAAGAAGGAGTTTGGTCTGTCATCTTTCAGTGCTCCCACAAACTGTACCCAAGCATTAATGAGCAAATGTAATAAATAAATGAATAAATATCAGAGAAAAGTACCAAAATACACTCAGTAATGCAAAGAAATAATATATTGTAGAATATGGTCAGATAAGATATTCAAAGCCTCTACTGTTGCTTCTAGAAATGTCAGGATAATTCAGAAATGTCAGTTTCTTTACAGATTTGAGATTAACTCAACAATCATGTTATTCCCTCTCTGGATGCATCTGTAAAGTGCAGATAGAATTGTTCATTGGTTAGTTTTACTTGGAGCTACAAAGTATATATGTGCTTTGTTTTGTCTTATTGATCAATCTAGCTTACAATTGTTAGCACAAAAATATCAGAAAATAAAAAATAAGTTGCTGATGAAAAATATGAACACAAAACAAGATAGGTTCCAATCGTGCAAATTTTGCTTCACTGGATAAAGCACTTCTTGACACAACAATGTCCAGAATTCCCCCTCCCCCAGAAAATACAGGACTTAGACTGAAGCCATTTTTTCTGTAAGGCTATACAACACAAAGAAAAAATCATTGAAAGAACACTTCATCAGGTGGTGTACTCTTCTGGCTCTGGAGCGTTTGACAAGTGATTGTGGTCCAACTTACTTGTCTCATCAAGACAACAACAACAACCAAAAGAACGAAAAAAGTCAATGATCCCAACAATGAAATCCGAAATTGACTTTACAATCACAGGTACAAATTGCTCAGGTCGATATTTTCATTTCTCCTAAAGATCACTGTCATCTAAAACTAATTAGAGGCGCAGGTTTCCCGAGGAATTGTCAATTTTCAAAGCAAATATTGGAGTTTAGAAGGTTATCATTCTTCTAACATGACAGTCTGATTGCGTGGTTGGAAATATTGTCATGTTCTGCCAGGTTCAGGGTGTCATCAACGACTCAATCCTTGTTCTTGCTTAAGAATCTGGCTCCTATTCAGCCTTCTTTTATAGCGGGAAGACTAAGAAGCCGGAAAAGGTTGAGTATTTCCACCCTCCCATGAGGTTACCCCTTTCCAGTTTGAGATGCACTTTGTCTTCTCTCTCCATGTGGAGCAAGACTCCATTGCTGGCTGCTTCTCTGGTAACATCCTGATCTCCTGCAAAAGCTGAAATCACTGGGTAGCCGTTTTGCATTAAACTTACCTAAAATGCAGAGAGACAAAAAAACCTGAGTATTCTCAATATTCACTTTTTGTTCGTGTACTTAATTAACCTTTCACTCTCAAAAGCAACAAGTTTGAGCTGATCTAAAACTAATCAATGATCATTCTTATTTTGTTCCATCATTTTATTACAGCAGCAGACAAAAAAAAGTCTTCTTTAATAAACAGTCAATTCTTCAGGCATTGTACTTTTATATACTAACTAGAGTTCATAGGTCAAAATTTTCAAAGCAAAGAGAGTGCAGGGAAGAAAAATCTTCTATAGAATGTTTAAATTGCTACCCACCTGAATAGTTTGTCTGTTATAGACCTTGACCACATGGAAGCTGAAACTATAAATCCCTTTTCTTGGTGCTACAAATATACTGGAAGCAAGATCAAAATGGTTGCCAATATTAACTAATACCTGGAAAACAAACAAAGATAAATCAGTTGAGTGCCAAAAAAAAAAAAAAAATCTACATCGGGTCCATGACCTATATAAAGCCCATTGGACGTGGTAATTGTGACATAATTAAATTGTACCGCAGGGGGAAGAAGTCAATTTCCAAGGCATTTAAAAAGTATTGTGGTTCATAAACTAATTTAGTTACACAGTGATGAACCCAAATCTTGTTAGACTGAGTGAAAACATGAACACAGCCTCAGTAAGGGAAAAGAGGGAAAGGCATATTACCACTGACAAAGAGAAGGCCTAGTAATTGTTAAGAAAATGTGCAATGGATTTTATATGACACTTTTAGAAGGAATCATGCCCTAAGTTTAATGTGTTAAACAAATATATAATAAAACTTAAAACTGTTTTAGCTGAGAGGAGTGATGGAGGAATTATATATCATTTCTGCCAATTCACTCCTCTCTTTCCCTCCCTCTGGAGAACTGGTACCAATTATAACAGACTTGAATAAATAAGTGGGATGCATTATAGCTACTGGAAGCAGCTCTGGTGATCTCAGAACCTGGAGGATGGAATAGTAAAGACTGTTACAAGGGAATGTACTCATACAATTAGAATACGGTAAGGTGACCTTCTACACCAAGTTAAAGTGGAAAGGGGCAGGAGAGAATCTATGGGAAGAAACTGTTTGGGGTTTGTTACTGTTTGTTTGTGTTTTTATTTTTCAGAATGCTCTCAATATGCCATAATTACATTTGAGAGGAAATCAGTCTGACAAAGAAACATGAGTTGATCTAAATGCCTAACAAAATAACAGCATCTATACAGCCACTACAAGAGAGGCCCACTCCTGCTTCCACTGAAGATAAAGACCAAATTTGCATTAAAGTCAATGGGATCAACATGAGGCCCCAGTTCTTCTGTCTGCCCAGTCTCCTCTTTCAGAAATCTATTTACAAATTGTTTGGATACTTTAACTGGACAATGATAAAACCCACTCTGTGAATGTGAATGTGTCCACATTTCATTATCTACAACTAGGCAAGTGGAAAAAATCAATCCTTCAAATTCTGTTTAGAAAAGCTATTGAAATAACAATAAAACCAGGGCAGATTAGACCACCTATGGCAAACAGAACTATGAAGCTGGCTGACAAGGGCTTTCTGAATCACTTTCTTATTCTCTATTCTTCCCCTGGTTTTGCACAATCTTTCTTGCAATATTCTCTGGATTACTGTTCTCTGTGCTTGTTAACTTAAAAGAGTCATTTTAAGAAGCAGAGAAGGGGGAAAGAACATCCAGAGTCCTGTTAAGCTCTTATTTCTTTTCTTTCTATTTCCATTTATTTCTCAGTCTATTGCTCAGAAGACTGGTGATCCCAGTCTGGAGTGTTTCCTATTTGAGGGTTGAGATTATGAAGGGGAGAAGGGTCTTGACAGTTCTCTCTCTTTTCAGTATTTTCTATCATCCTCTTAGATTTATAGGCTTTGATCCTTATTCTGCCTTTTTTCTGAACTGAAACCAGTGTTGTTGTTGTTTTTTTTAAAAAAAAGACTACACTCCTAAAAAAATCAAAACCCTAATCCTCTTTCTTTGCCCTAATGAACTAAAGAAAAAAATGAACACCACAGGGAAAAAAAGAAAAAAGCATCATTACTGTGGAAACATGGAGATGAAGTTTGAACCGATTGATGAAAGCTAAACATATACAATAAACTATGTTCAGAAATCCCTTTCTCTCTCCGATATCACCGCAAAGATTCCTTAGTTAATCTGTAGCTGATTTGTTGTTGTTGGTTGTTTTTAAGATACAACTACTTCCAGATACAGATGCAACAGAATAAATTACGTTGCAGACCAAAAATCAACACATTCCCTAATCAGAACAGCACACATCAGTTCCAGTGGCAGCAATAACATCTCGCTGAACGGTACCGGGATCCAGGAAAAACGATGCAAACAGAAAGAGCTCACCGTGCCTTCTCATACAGGATTGCTATTCCGCACTCTGTATAAATCACACTTAACCTACTCCTTCCCTACACAGCTGTTGGCTACCTTGGTACCGCAAGAGAAGAAACACCCTTCACTCAAGCTCATCTCATCTGAAGAAGTGGGCTTTGCCCACGAAAGCTCATGATTCTATTTATATATTGGTAGTCTGTAAGGTGTCACAAGACTACTCCTTTTTTTAAAAGTTACAGACTAACAGGGCTACCCCCCCCCTCCGAAACCCCTTCAAGAGAGATGCCACAGCGTTGCCAAATACGTTCGGGATGGGCAGAGTCACTGACCCCCCCCCCCCCCACACACACACACACACACTTTAGCCCGGGCTTTGCTCTGTTGGATGCCATCCTTAGCAAGCAGCGGAACTGAGTCTGAACCGTGCACGCCCTCGGTCCATTAACTCCCATGAAAAAATATTAGCTGGGAGCATTGGGCTCCATGGCTGGAAGAGGCGGCTTGGCCTGGCGCAGCAGAAGCCGGTTCCCAATGCAAAGGTTTGGAAGACTCTTCCTCGGGAGGCTGATGCTGCCCAGCCGGGGCGATGCTTTCTGCAAACTCCACGCGGCGGCTGGGACGCGGGCGTAGGGAGCCCGCAGGTGGGGGGCAGGCAGCGGGGAGGGAGTGGGCGACTAGCGCTGGGGGTGGAGGTGGAGAGGGCAGGCTAGACCAGGAGCTGGCTGACCTGGTCGAAGTAGATGGTCATGGTGCGGTTGCTCATCTCGGACGGCTCATGGTTGGTGCTCCGGGTGGCCGAGAAGGCCACCTTGGCGCTGCCCGAGCGCACGGAGATCCCCAGGGAAGAGGTGATGACCCCGTCCGCCGACGGGCTGGAGTCGCAAACCACCAGGCACTTGCCCTCCAGCACGATGGGCTCCGTGTCGTTCTGCGCCCGCACCGGGCAACCGGCGGGCAACAGCAGCAGCAGAAGGGCCAGCGCCGCCGCCAAGCAGGAGCAGCAGCCCGCGGGCTCCGGCAGCGCCCCCCGCCGCCCTAGCCCCGGCATCTTCAGCAAGGGCCAGCAGCAGCTCCCGCTCTGGCTGCGCGCCGGCATGAGGGCGCAAGGCGGGGCGGGGGGGAGAAAGGGATGGGGAGGGGAGGCTGCGCCTATCTCCTCCCCTACTCTTGCTCCGGGGCCGCTGGCTGGCGCTGGGCTGTAGATCCGAGTCTTCCTCCTGCGGGCAGGGCAACAGGGCGTCCTCACAGGGCGGGCGGCGCACAGCCTGGCAATGGTAAAGAGAGCAATCAGCCAGCGATCCAGGGAGAGACCCCTGCCAGCCCCGCACCACCCGGCAGGCGCACACCCACTCCCCTCCTGGCACAGGCAGGGGGCACTAAGTGGGCAGAGGTCCAGGAGATGCCCACGTGCCATGCCAGAGGTCTCCCCCCTCCAAAGGTGGCTGGTACTGCCCTACCTCTTCGCCCCTCCCCAGCCCCAGGTTTTGATTGCAAGGGAAAGTGCCTGGTGGCTGTCTCTTATGATTTTCACACACCCCGCACTTTTAGCCTCGGAATCAGGGCGAAACCCACGGGCAGATCCCGAGCTACCCCCGCGGAAGGCGTGGGGGGGGGGGGGTTCCAACTCCGCGGCAGCGCCCCTAGCTCGACTTTTTGACCCAGCCGCTCAGGTGCGAGGGATGCAGGTTTCACCCAGGTCCCCCACAGCGCCCGGAGCGCTCCCCGGCCAGCCGCGCAATGCGCCCTGCGCGCTCTCGGCTCCTGGTGGAGAGGGGCGATCGAGTTGGAAAAGCATTGGCAGTACACTAAGATACCCCGTCCTGCTGCCACGCCAGGCGCTGGCACAGCCCAGTCATCGCCGGGCGCTCTTGCCAAGCCCCTTGAGCGGCGAGCACTTTCTACAGAAAGGACGGAGACTGTAGACACCGATTTCGACTTTTAATCTCTTCCGCCGGCCAGCTCAGCTGGGAGCTGTGCACCGGCTCGCGAAACTCTTGGGCAGGGGAAAGAAACCCCAAGAAAGCCCCCAACCCAAATCAGGCTGGCTGAGAAGTTGCCTCTAGCGACCCTCCCTCTTCCACACAAATTCAAATCTCTGTACTGCATGCCCCCCCTCTCCCGGGGATCTGCCCCATCCCTCCTCCCCATGCATATTTTAAGGGGGCCAGGGAGCGCCGGGCTATTACCTGGTATGTCCATGCTGGGCGCGTAGGGCTGGCTAGGTAGCTGTCCGTGGAGTGGTATTGCTTAGAGAAAATGAGCGGAGATCGGGCTGGCAGAGAGAAAAGGAAGCAGGGCTCGCCTCAGTCTCTCCCGCCCATTGCCAACCATCCCCCCTCCCTCCCTTTCGCACGCACCCGTCACTGCCTCGCACACCAGGCGCAGGGGCTGAAGAGCGCGCCGGATAGACACCCCTCCCCTCGCCAGCTCGCACCTCCCAGCCCTGCCCTCGGGGGATCGCCCCAGCCAGTGTCCTGGCGGGGGCAGAGCGGCGGGGGCGAACGCTCTGCGGCCGGGGCTTGGCACCCCTCGGAAGAGACGAAGCAAAGGGGCTGAAGTTCCCCCCCCCCCCGGGGGAAAGGAGGTGGCCGCGGGGCTCCCTGTCCCAAGACCAGCCCCCGAAACAGATGGCGGCAAAGTGGCGCTGATGCCTCCCCTGCGCGTCGAGAGCCCACGCCCCGGGTCAGTGGGAACTGCAAGAGGGCCACGGGGTAGCCGCCAGCGTGGAAACCCGAGTGCACCTCGCACTGCGGAGCGCGCTTCGGTTTCTTCAGCCCTCGGGGCGGCCTCGTGAGGGGCGAGCCCCTCGGGTTCCTGTCTCTGGCCCTTTAAAGCCCGCTCTTCGCTTAGGCACAAGCTCCTTCCTCATTTAGTACAGCGATTATTCCTGCGCCCTGGCATCCCCTGCACCCCCCCCCCCCCCCCCCCCCCCCAAACACACACACGGCAGCTGTCTCTGGAAATACGCTGCCCCACACGCCAACAGCGGTCGCAGCGCGCCACCTAGCGTCGCTTGTCGCCCCTGTAGGTATCCAGAGAGGAGGGGGACTGGCCGCGTTAGAAAGAGCAGTAGCAGCCGCTCGGGAACTCCGGGGGGAGGGCGAGGGAAGGAGGGGACAGAAAAAGAAAAACAGAGCAGAGTCCTAACCCTTAAATTAAGTTCTCTCCTCCCCCTTTTCCACCAAGTGCCAGGAAGGAGGCCTGCGTTGGCAGAGCGATTCTGCTTTACAAAGCCGGTGCAGCACCGGCGCTGCCATGTGATGATGTATGTTACAGTCAAACTTAGCAGCAGTGATTACCCGCACATCTCAGTGCTGCTGCTGCTGCTAACGTGGTTATGGCTGAAGCTAGGCAGAGCAAAAGGGGAGCTTTAAAGATGAAGCCTCCTGCAAATGCAACGTTTTAAAACAAAATTATTGTCCAGAATCTTATTTTAGTTACAACTTGACGTTGTCCTAAGATCCCACTACTCAGATTTCATCAGAGGGAAGTAAAATATCAGAACATTTGACATAGGTCACTAATTAGTAACTGTTGCCGCTCCAAAGCTCCCCCCTGATGCAAACTTTACAGTTACATATCAATGACAAAAATTCTCTTCTCAGAAATAAAGTAAGCATTCAGCTTCAATATTCTTATTTAACCACTTGTAGGGAGTTTTTATGGTCTAAGTGATGGCCTAAAAATCAAAGCTATGCTGTGTGCTAGGAATTCCAAACAGATTGTTGTCACAAATGAAAATTTTAGACTAAACCTGAAATTGGACAATTTTATTGAATAGTCTTCCTCTTGTGGGTGGGTGGGTGGGGGCAATGAAACTAGAAAGCAGACAATATACAGCATTAGCAAATAGCAGAAACCCACAAGCAGGGGCCAGACTGTGGTCTTAAGGCAATTAACAATGTTGTGGGAGAGTATGGGAATGGCCATCCCATTGAAATTCTTTCAGAGATGTCCTCCCAAATCACCTCTGTCCACTACATGTTGGCTTAGTTCTGGCAGGCAGCAAGCAATGATGTATACTGTGATAGTGGCTCAGGACTCCAGTCACAGACCAGAACTGCCTTGTGTGTTGTACAAATACAAAACCAAAAGATGGTCTCTGTTCCAAGGACCTTAAAATCTAAACTTGTCACTTACTAACCCCCCTTTCTCCTGCTCCTGCAACCAACCCTGTGTATAGCATAAAGTTTAGAGACTCATGATTCTCTCGTTTTTCCACTGTAGCTGTCTTTGTGCAGGGGCACAATCTGACGAGTGATTTCTAGCTGAATTCTCTCATTTTAAAAATAGTTAATAATAATAAAATAATAATAATAATAATAATAATAATAATAATAATAATACCTAGCTCATACATAGCACTTTGTATCAGTAGATTTCAAAATAATTTAAAAAGGAGGGACAGTACCATTAACCATTTCGAGTTATAACCACCAATAGAAGGTTTCTAAACAGAAGAGAAATGAAGGAGAAAAACATATTTTCTTTTTGGCCAGATATTTAACTTTATAAATGTTGGAGATAATCATTAGGAAACAGGGCTCCTACTATGATGCTGTTTCTAACAAACTGTTATCCAGACTCAAATGAACATGCATTCTGTTTGAAGATCCATGCTAATATCCACATTTTTTCCAATTCCTTTCTTTTGTAAGAAGATAAAATTTTAAAGTATGCCCAAAGAAAATGTAATTCTCTGAATTAAGGGGTGAACAGCTAAAAATGTTCTTTAAAATAAATAAATACAAAATTCAACTGTGATGGTTAATTTTAGGACTCTTCACCTTATCTTCCCCTTTGTTAATTTGTTGCTCATGAAAGGTGCCAAATTCACAATCCTAGAACCTTAAATCTTCTCCCTATTCAAAGAACAGGTAGAGCACTGACAGTAGCAATATAAATTACCTCATATCTTTTCTGTCAACATACCTCTTACATTGTCTGGACAGAGGGTTCTTTTTTAATGAGAACGGTGTCATTAAACCATTCTGCTAAGAGTTCCAGCAAAGCAGTCAGTTCCAGGTGTGGTGACGGTTTTTCTGAGTTGTGTGTCTACTAGAAATAGAATTGATAACACCAGCTATTTGATTTGATTTTTAAAGACAGTACCAAACTAGGTCAGATTTAAAACAGTGGTCTAAAGGCAGAAAGCTCCTCACCTTATCTGCTGAATCATAACGTCATCAAATTGTAAGAGCCCTTGATCAATAGCTCCAAAATGCTTCCCTTGTTTTAAATGCTTCAAAAAAAAGTGCTGGTAGCTACTAACAGAAACATAAATTAGAAACACAAATATCAAGTTTTGAAATCATTTTAGTAATTTAGATGTAACATTTGGTGCTAAAGAGAGAGACAGATGCTGCAACCACAGGAAATTTTTTAAGTCCCTTTCAGGTGCATCCCACTCCCAAGCATTGGGAGAAGCTTGTGGCGAGGATACAGAAACACTTTTATGATTGTCCATGGTGTCTAAAACTGTCATTTTTTGTTAAACTGACTAAATGTTAGATTGCTACTTATAGAAACAATGGATTACATGAGGCTTTTGATAAGCCTTTGAGTCTGAATCTTGTGAGACTGGAGTAAATCAGGAGTAAAAGGAGTTACCCATTCTCCTTAGAAAAATAGCACCTTTTTCTTTAGAAGACAGACTCTGAAATCCAATTTGTTGGTAAGGGAAGAATGGTGATATCATTATTATCTCCAAAGAGAAATTCATATTCCCTCAGCCACTCTTAAAATCATCTGTGACCAAATCCTCCATTTACATGTGAGTAGCCATTAACCTCAATAGGGCTATTAATGTATGTAAAAGCCTCAGATGTGTAATATCTGTGTATCAGGGCAGGTTAGTAGTTACAACAAAGAAAGAAAACAAAATTAGTGCCAGTTAGGATAAAGAGCCTGCATGATACCTATGGTAGTTTGGAATAGGAAAGGTATATGTTTATAAGAAGCAAATATATAGTTCTTAGATAATATTTATCTTTTCAACCTGTAAATAAGACCAACTTTTTCCTGATAAATTACTGTAATGGTACGTCTACACTGAAACACTATTTCAAAATAACTAGCGCTACTCCGAAATTACTTAGTCTGTGTCTACACAGCAGGCAGTTATTTCAAAATAGTGCCGAAATACTGTCAAGCTGGAGGACTTCTGACTCCTATAACCCTCATTGTACAGGGAGTAAAGGAAGACGGAGGAAGAGTGTTCTATTTAAACGGCAGCAAGGGAGATTTAGGTTGGACATTAGGAAAAAGTTCCTAACTGTCAGGGTAGTTAAACACTGGAATAAATTGCCCAGAGAGGTTGTAGAATCCCCATCTCTGGAGCTATTTAAGAGTAGGTTAGATAAATGTCTATCAGGGATGGTCTAGACAGTATTTGGTCCTACCATGGGGACAGGGGACTGGACTCAATGACTTCTCGAGGTCCCTTTCAGTCCTAGTATTCTATGATTCTATGATTCTATTTTGAAATAAGTGCTGTGTAGGCGCTCCCTATTTCTAAATAAGCTATTTTAAAATAAAGTTATGCAATTGACATAGCTCAAATTGCATAGTTTATTTCAAATTAAGCCCTGCTGTGTAGACCCACCCTTAGAGAGCTATTCCTAAGTCTGGATTCCTGACTCCTAGGCTACGTCTACACTGTGGAGCTATTTCGGGATACTTCTGGTATCCCAAAATAGCTATTCCACATCTTTTGAGCAAGTCCATTATTTTGAAATATAACGTGCTCGCTATTCCCACGTCTTTGTAAACTTCATTCTACGAGGAGACGGGGACATTTCAGAATAGTGCTCTATTTCAAAATAAACTCAAAATAAGCTACACAATTTGTGTAGCTCAAATTGGGTAGCTTATTGTGAGCTCCCAGTGCAATCCTTGCATGTTGTATTTCTTTCTGAGGTTAAAGACACCATCACAGCAATTTCAGAAGCTTCAGACCTCAAATATAGGGTAACTTCCTCTTGGAGAAATTATGCTCATTTCTGAAGTCATTTAAAAGTTTGTCTTCACATGGAAAATCACATTTGATAATTTTTTTAAATGCCCAAGTAAGATTTTTGCTGATTAAAAGAAACTTAAAAAAAATCTTCATCAAAAGTTATGGAAAATGTATTCTTTCAGAATTGCTATGCAAATTCAAGATTGTGGTCTATTTTGAAGCTAAAGTTCTTTTAATCCAAAATGTGTCTAATGCTATCCTACAGATAGTAATTAATAAAAACACACCATGCAATAGTAAATTCATGAATTTGAGACTATGGCTACGTTTAGACTGCAAGCCTCTTTTGAAAGAGGCTTTTTCGAAACATACTTTCGAAAAAGAGAGTCTAGACTACAACCAGTACTTTCAAAAAAGCAAAACGCTTTTTTAAGAGAGAGCACCCAGGCAGTCTGGATGCTCTCTTTCAAAAAAGCACAGTTTGCATTATATACCGCCTTTTTTTGAAAGAGCACTTCAAAAAAAAGGCATTTTTGTCATAAAATGTGGTTTTCCACGGTCGAAAAAAACTGCTGCGTTCTTTCAATTTACTTTAGAAATAATGCAGCAGCAGTCTAGATGCAGGGGAAGTTTTTTTTGAAAAAAGGCCACTTTTTTCAAAAGAACTCTGTAGTCTAGACACACCCCATGATTTGAACCCTTCTTTAAAGGAAACAGTGGAAAACTGTAAGACTGTGTAAAACATCTCAGGCACCTGATGATGTAATAAACTATTTAAATACCATTTTTGTTACTGTTACATCATCAGAATATGTTAATATCAACAATATATATATTCTTAAACTTCACAAGTACTATATATGAGCTCATTGCAGGGTAGTGAAACTGTTACAGAGGTCACTCAACTGGACAACATACAATTGTCTTTAGTTAGGCTTGGCAAAATTATATTGTTATTGGTAAATGTCAGCAACGGTCAATTTCACTATAAACACAAACTGATGACAAAAAAAACACATTCCCATGGATGATAATAGAAATTTATAGATAGGCATCATAAGAAAAATGGTACTTGAAACCTTATTAGAATTTGATTTAAGACTACTAACTCCTTATTTTTACACAGAACGT
This sequence comes from Pelodiscus sinensis, assembly GCF_052426305.1. Lineage (NCBI taxonomy): Eukaryota > Metazoa > Chordata > Testudines > Trionychidae > Pelodiscus > Pelodiscus sinensis. The sequence continues at coordinate 96,623,461 of NC_143053.1, forward strand.
CAGCAATTTGTTTTTTAATAGTTATAAAGCTTTAACTTTTTTGACTCTCAGTGTCTACTGTCATGGCTAAGAGCTCATTCATAATTTCTGGCAACATTAAACACTTAAATAGATAAAAATAAAGAAGCTTATAACTCATAATCTTATGCAACTATGAAGTTTAAATTGATTGAAATAGAAAAACCCCATTAAAGATAAACATGGAAATTATCAGTCATATTTAAAAAAATAAAATTCTGTCAATCCTACATTTAGTTAATTCTTTCAAATGCAGCATTTTCATTTGTTCTTGTACATTTCATTATTCACATTCCACAGATGTGAAATACTGCAAAACCCTATAATGACTGTGTAGCTATAAAATATCATTTTATTATGATATTTGAATGAATTCCTACTATAGAAGTTAACTATTATGCTACCCCTTCACATACTGTACCTGATATCTTGAACAAATTGCAACTATAATGTACTAGTTACGACTTCAAAGGGATACCACCACATTCTGTTACAGCAAAAAGGACATTAGAGATGAGAATCTTCTGTGGGGGGAATTAATATAGTAAGACTTTTATAGCAACACATTATACTGCAACAGCTTGAGAGTGAATGGGTGAGAAAATGTGTATATGTCCTCATTCATAATTTTCTTGCCATGTATTATGTAAATTTAAAGTAATTCCAGACTTTAACAGGAAAAGGAAGCATGAATTTGATTTTACTTTAAATAGTAAATTAAAACAGTCATACACATTTTGCCTAAAAATTGCATTTACTTGAAGAAGAAAATGCAGGTTAAATACTTTTTAGTATAGTTGTGTGGAGGTTGTTTTTCGTTTTTTCTACTGACAACATGATCAGTTACAGTGAGCTCATTTTGGTTAAAGGGTTGTTGTGAGAACTAGCTGAGACAAGTCATCAATATAGCTGACTTTATTGGCTGAAAGACCTGCCCTGAGTTTAAATGATTGTTTAGACTTCTTCTTTTTTCTTTTTCTTTTTTTTGCAGAGACTCTCTGGGTAGACAGGTTAGGTCTTGTCTACTTTGTATTGAATCAGGTATTGGATACTAGTTAATTGTAGTGTCAGCTGAATCAAACCTTGGACTTCTGGAGCTTAGAACATGAGCCTCTACCACATGAGGTAAAATCCAGTTGGCTATTAGCAGACTCATTCTCGCTGTATGTGGTCTTGGTTCTACTACATGGAACAGTATATTCAGCAGATGTGTGGGTTACAGTAGCAAGGACTGTGAATAAGGAACTCCAGGTTCTAATATTGACTCCTTATGAAGCCTAGACAAATATCAATTATTTGGCCTCAGGTTCCTCAACTGCTAAAATAGGATTATATTTCACTATCCTGACAGGAGTGTTCATGAACATCCGTTAGTTAAAATTTGTAAAGAATTTTTTAAAATGTAAGGTACTATATTCATGCCCCTTCCAATACAAAATCCCATGCTGATACCAGCATCATCCCTCTGCTGAGAGAAGCAGCTGTCCAGGGCCTTGCAGATTAGCTTCCCAGTAGAGGAGAAATCAGTGATAGACTCCTGGTATATTCCAATTCTAATTTGTATTTGTTTATTTTCACATTAACCACAATCCTGGAACAGAGACAGTCAAACAGCAGGCTTTCCCTTCTCTTAGGAATCCCTGTTCCACACCCAAGCCAATTCCCAAATAGCAACTCTGCCTCAAGGACTGACTCTAATCAGAGACCAATAGAGAAAAGCAAAATCTCCTGCTACTGCTCTCTCCTCACAGAACAACTACCCCTAAATGGAAACTCACATAACCAAAAAATAATAAGATGATATGTCTTATGGAGACTGAATATTTGATATGTCTTATGGAGACTGAATATTTGCTTACACACTACGGGTGCATCTACACTGCAGGGCTTAACTCAAAATAAGTTGCACAAATTGAGCTACCTCAATTGAGTAGCTATTTCGAAATAGGGAGCGTCTACACAGCACTTATTCTGAAATAGAGCACTTTTCCTCCGACTTCCCTTACTCCTTGTACAACAAGGGTTACAGGAGTCCGAGTAAGAAGTTCTCCAGCTTGACAGAATTTTGACATTATTTCAAAATAACTACCAGCTGTGTAGACATGGACTAAGTTATTTAGAAATAACACTAGTTATTTTGAAATAATGCTGCTGTGTAGACATACCATAAGAAAAAAAAGAGTGAAAGACTATTTATAAGGGTGATACCCAGTGATGCCTGCCATAATAGCATGAGTACTGCTGCCAATCATTTATATCCAGTGCCCAGCATTGTCTACATTCACATCTTACACACAAGTTATACTTCCATGTTTCCAGATATTTGCAGCTTCTAATACTATATCTCACTTCAAAAATTTTTCACAGATACAACAGTACAACTGAAATATAACTCTCTGATAACATAACTAGATACTTCAGTCGAAGATCCTGATCCTGCAAAAGCTTAAGCTTGTGAATAGTCTCATTGACTTCAGCCTTGATTTGGATAATTAACTGATATATAATTATATCATCAGTGAATTACCCCAAGGGGACTATTCACATGTGTAAAGCTAAGCAAGTTTAGAAGTGTTTCTTTTTCAGGATCAGCGCCAAAGTTTATAAAGTGCTTTGAAGATGCATTAAATAGATGGGAAGTGGCATTTTTATTTCGGACCCATGATGAATGAGTGAGTTAGGGTTTGCTAAAGATTTGTTGTTTTGCTTTCTTTGCTAGCAATGGGATTTTTCTATATAATGTTATATTAATTTTAAGCTTAAAAACTGTATGTGTTTGCGAGTGTTTATTTTTTAAGACAGTATCTTGAAATTGGATTGAAATATTGTAAAAAGATGATACAGCCTTCATTCTTACTGTCATCCGTTTCCAGCCAAATCCAATCGCCAGCCTGCTGATATCACCATGCCTTACAGGATGTCTATAAAAACACCATTATCTATCAGCAGTACTAAAGAATTTATGTTTGAAAGAAAACAAGAACTTTATGGTGAAACTCCACATGCTTTTTTTAATAACTTGAGCCCCGACTGGAAGACAGTACCTAAATATATATTTTGTTTTGTTTTACTGTGCAGCCTTTGTTAGCCTGTAAGAGACTGACATCTCTGAAAATGACCTATAAAAATAGGAATGTGTGTCACAGATACCAGGTCACATTCTTAACACTTCAATTTGTCAGTTTTATGTTCAGCATTTCAGAAACTTTTAACCTATGCCTAAGTTGTAAATGAATGTAATAGAAGATTCACTGTTTTCAGGTATATTCAGTTCTAATATGTACATATGTAGGCCAAAAGATTAATTGTCCCATTTTTGGGTGCCCAGATTGAAACACCTTAAAGGGGCCTGTTTTTCTGGGTCTGGCATTTAGCACTTTCTGGAAATCAGGCTCTTTTAAGTTGTCTCATGTTGAGTACCTCCAAAACAAGGCATAAAAATCCCTAGTCATTTTTTAAAGCCTTTGTCCCATTGTCATCCCTTTGTCAGTCATTAATGGTAGCAATAAAGGCCGGGTTCAATCTGTTTAAGGGTCTTTTACTATAATAAATGAAACTGTGGCCTTCAGAGACACATTCCTATGTCTGGCTCTGGAAAATTGAATTACAGCATCTCTGGCCATCTTTGTAGAGGGCTCCTCCCCATTCTCAAGCACTCAGATTGTTTAGGATTGTGGAACCACAAATACCTTTTACTTGGGGGAGAGCGAAACAGAAGAGATGCAATAATTTTGTATAATTACATACCTAATAACAAGTGCAATGATATCTGCCTGCAGACCTTAAACAATAGCTCTGAAAAATGTGCCTTGCCATATTCATTGCAATTGGTTATAAGTCACATACCCAGTGAAAACAAGATTGCTATTTCATATTAAGTAGGGTGCAAGAATCTGACATCTCGGACAATGACCGACAGAAATATACAGTGTAGAAAAGATTCCAGATCACTGTTCATCAAAGCCCTAAGAAAGGAGAGGGAGCATTATGGTTTGAACATCTGCACAATCTACTGTGAGCAACAACTCTGTTTTGACACTGCGAGTGAGTTAATTTGGGCAATATTGCCACTTTTCCCCACCGGCCAATCTAGGACACAAACACAAGGAGCTTAGAAAAGCAGATGGGGAATCTGAGGCCCCTCAAAGGGAAGTCAAGTCCAGGAAGCCAAATAGAGCATATGAGACTCACCTAAAAAAAGCCAAGCACAGGGGGAACCCTGCAGAGCACATTGGTGTATATTCTGATCTACTCAATCTACTGTGAGTGGCTTGTTTACAGGAAAAGCACTTGGAGAGAGAATAGGAAGTGACTCTTCTATCTTGGACCTTTTTTTTCTAACTTTGTGTTCAGTTCAAGGAAAGTATGAAGTACACTCAAAGATGAAGTGTCTTTGGAAATTTGTTCTTTGTCACTTTTTCAGCATTTTAAAATCTAGTTTTATACTTTTTACTTCATATCATCTGGATCCTTTTGTGTGTAAAACCTAGCAAAAGTAATGCAATCCTGGGATGCATTAACAAAGGGACTCTTAAGTGGGAGTAGAGAGATTGTTTTGGCTCTAGCATGACTACAGCTGCTATACAGGCAGTCCCCGGGTTACGTACAAGATAGGGACTGTAGGTTTGTTCTTAAGTTGAATCTGTATATATGTCGGAACTGGCGTCAGCCGCTGCTGAAACTGATCAGTTTCAACTGCGGCTGAATCTGGACGCCAGTTCTGACTTACATACAGAGTCAACTTAAGAAACCCAGGCGTCCCCAAGTCAGCTGCTGCTGAAACTGATCAGTGGCTGATTCCAGGAAGCCTGGGGCAAAGCAACTCTGCCTCGGGCTTCCTGTAGTCAGCCGCTGGTCAGTTTCAGCAGTGGCTGACTTGGGGACGCCTGGGGTAGAGCAGCTGGGGTGCTGCCGGGTTGGTCCAGAGCGGCGCTGCGGGACCAACCCGGCAGCCCCCAGCTGCTCTACCCCAGGGGTAGGCAACAAAAGCCTGGTCTGCTGGGGGGGCACTAGCTGCACCCCCCCCCCCCTCAGCAGACCAGGGAGACGGGGAGCAAAGCCTTGGAGCACGCCCGCAGCGGGACAGCCCGGGCGCACTTGGGCTGTCCCCCTGCGGGCGTGCTCAGCGGCTTTGCTCCCCATCTCCCCAGTCTGCAGGGAGATGGGGAGCAAAGCCTTGGAGCACACCCGCAGCGGGACAGCCCAGGCGTGCTTCGGCTGTCCCCCTGCGGGCGTGCTCCGCGGCTTTGCTCCCTGTCTCCCTGGTCTGCTGGTCGGGAGACAGGGAGCAAAGCCGCGGAGCACGCCCGCAGGGGGACAGCTCAAGAGCGCCCGGGCTGTCCCGCTGCGGGCGTGCTCCAAGGCTTTGCTCCCCGTCTCCCTGCAGACCAGGGAGACGGGGAGCAGCTTTTCTCGCCCCGGAGGACGGGGGCGGTGGACCGCGGCGCATCTGGGTTTCCCGCCACTCCCGTCCTCCAGGGCAAGAAAAGCCCCATTCGTAACTGCAGATCCGACATAAGTCGGATCCGCATAACTCGGGGACTGCCTGTACTGTGCCATTTCTGGTGGTCATAGTTAAAGGAGGATGTTAATAAATTGGAGAGGGTTCGAAGAGACCCCAAGAATGACTAAAGGATTAGAAAACTTGCCTTATTGTGATAGGTTCAACTTTACGTCTACACAGCAGGGCTAAAGTTGAATTAAGCTACACAATTTGAGGTAAGTCAATTGCGTAGCTGAAGTTGAAACTAGCTTAATTTGGCTTTTCGCGCTATCTACACAGAGGGAAGTAGAAGGAAGAACAGTCTTCCTTTGACTTCCCTTCCTCCTCATAAAATGAGACTCACAGGAGTCAGAGGAAGAAATCCTTCAGCTAGACATTATTTCAAAATAAAGGCTGGCAGTGTAGACAAGCACCATATTATTTTGGAATAACATCATTTATTCCAAAATAATGCTGCTGTGTAGATGTACCCACGTAGCTTAAAGATGAGGTAAAGCGAGTTGCTTTATTACACTATGAAAGTACCTTCATGGGAAACACATGTTTAATAAAGTGGTTTTTTACTCTAGCAGAGAAAAGTGTAACATAATCCAAAGGCTGGAAATTGAATTTTGACAAATTCAGACTGAAAATAAGGTGTACATATTTAATGGTGAGACTAACTAATCATTGGAACAATTTTCCCAATATCATAGTGGATTTTCCACCCCTGACCATTTTTTAATCAAACTTGGATTTTTTATTTTTTATTTTTTTTAGAAGCTATGCGCTAGGACTTATTTGGGAAAGTTTTGTGGACTTCATTATACAGGAGGTCAGATTGGCTGGATCCTTCTCATCTTAGACTCTTAGAATATTGCATAATCACTTGGCTTCTTGATCCTGCTGTGGTGACTCAGGCAAATCTCCCCTTGCAGAGCGATGTGTGTGAGGCCTTCTATGTGGAGGGTAGATCACATGCACTGATTCAACCTCATCCCAAATATTGCAGGCCTATCACAGGTGATGCATGTGACTGCATAATTGAGACTGAGGTGTCTTGAGAAGAGAGGGGGGATAGAATTTCTGGTAAGCAGCCATTCCTATCAAATTGTAGCTTATTCTCTATGGAATTTTCAAAACACTGAGTGCAAGAAAGCTGCTATAGTATTACAGGCTTTTATTATAAGGAGTGGTGCTTTAAGTTGGAGTAAGAGCTTCTATTACTAAAACTAACCTGATTTGAGAGGAGAGTCATATCTGTGGCTTTTTAACGTGACTCTCATTGAGCTAAAGCTAGCTACTGGATAAAAGCTGATACCTTGAATGATTCCTTCCCTCTCCCAAATTTTTGTTTATTAATGTTTGACAATTTCAGCTTGAAGAATGCAAAGGTCACACTTCTGAAACACATTTTGCTAACCTCAGGAACAAAGATTTAAATAAAAGAGCATTATTTTTGCAGGTCAACCATCTTTAAACTGGATAACAATGTAAGACCCTGAGGCCCTGAATTCATGTTCTGAACTTTAGGCATTTGAGTAATCTCACTAAGTTCAGTGGAACCATCCATGTACTTAATGAAACAAGTACCTAAATCTTTGCTGGATTGGAGAAAAAATAGAACAGAAAGTATACTGCAGCACTTCTTTCATGTCTTTTGCAGTCACTATGCTATTGAACTGGTGTCATTATTGCTTTGCCATGTTCAGTGACTGTGATGACAAAGATTTCATTGCGAGTAGGTGGAGACTTATGTCACAGACGTATTGCACAGTTGTCCGAGCCCTTGTGAGAATGCATTCTGTGGAGGGGTTTTGTAATATAATGCTTCTGTTTAAATGTAGCACAAATCAAAGGCGGATACATTTAAAACAGGTATCCACTTTGTACCTTCTCTCTCTGTAAACTCTCTTCCAAGACAATGCGAAAAAAATGTTGGGGGAGAGGGAAGAGGAAAGGTAAGAAAGGAACATGGTGGGGCTTGAGAGTATGGGAAGGTGGGGTTGGAGGGCTCCCAGTGCTTCTGCAAAGAGGTTTCAGTGCTTGTAGAGCTGTTCCAGCACTTCTGCCTCAGTTCCCAGTGTACTATGGCTTTAGTGCTGTGAAGATATGTTGTGAAGACCAGGACATTAACAGAGTTCAAAAAACTAGGTCCATCAATGGCTATTAGCCAGAATAGGAAGGAATGGTGTGTCTGTTTGTCAGAGGCTAGAAATGGATGACAGGAGAGGGATCACATGGGATTCCCTGTTCTATTTGCTCCCTCTGGTGCATCTGGTATTGGGCACTGTCAGAAGACAGGATACTGGGCTAGATGGACCTTTCGTCTGACCCAGTATGGTCATGCTTATGTTCTTATGTTCCCCAATTTTTCAGAACAAAGGCAATCAGCTTCCTCAGCACCACTGCCAAATCACAGACCTTTTCCAGTGATGATTCGATAGTTGAGTATTGTGATAGCATGCAGTGGTATTATAGCACTGTTGGTCCCAGGAGATTAACAGGCAATGTGGTGAGGTAATAACTTTTATTAGACCAATTTATTCACATAATAACAATAATGTGTTCTCAGTACATTGTATTTTCTGCAATCTGTTTATCTCAGTTACTTACCTGCTTGTCTGTTTCTTACCGGTTTCTGAGATCCTACCTCCTCACCATCTTTTTGGTGACTATCACTTCAGCTTTGCTGTGCAGGATGTTGGAGTCCCAAAACTCCTGTTTCCTCCTTTAAATCGGACTCACTGAGCTGTGCAAGGCCAAAACAAGAGTTCAACAAACAATTTGCAACAAATAACATACATGATATTTTTGCCTCTCTTTTCTTGTAACAAAATATCAGGAAACCAACTACAAACTGACAAAACCCACCCAATATATTGGTTATTCATAATTATGCCCAAATTCTTCAGCAAATAGTTCTTGACCTACAGAGCATGAACACCTACAGAACATTACTGTGACTGCTCACAATTCAAGTTGCTGGCTATTAAATACGCAACATGGTTATTCCTTTCTGTTCATGCTGGTTGAATGGTAAACAGTGTGAACTGCAAATTTTACCAATAAAAGAAAAATTCAACGAATATTTGGGGCTAAAAGTGGCATTCAGGTATCAGATGTTCATGGGAAAGTATGGAATCACTACAGATACAGTCAAATCAAAATTCATTTTGAAATATGATCATGTACTTGCCATTTTACACTCAACTTTATGCACAAGACAATCATTGCCACTGCACTCCCTGCCCACTATCCCATTCTAACCAGTTCCATCCTCTCCTTATTTTTAGATTCATTCACATCCCAGTGAGTTACCCTGCATACCCTTAAATGTCATTTAAATATCCTAGGGCTGCAGTTCTTAATTTTTTCCCTACTGTGAAAAGTGAAATTAAACAACATCAAAGCAAGTCATGCTGCCTTTTTTGAAAGGTGATTATGTGTACACATCACTGCATTCAAAATTACCTTGTGGAGGAAACAAGGTCATTGTTGATTTACAGTGGCCTATGTTTTCCCTAATCAACTTCTTTCTGGAATTAATTTAGAACAAGATCCTTACATCTGTGCTGGTCGATGATGGAGGGGAAGGAGCAAAAGTGTAGAAGAGACTCTGTTTGCCCCTCACTGAAGCATCACAGTGAAGTTTCTTCTGAATGATGTTAGAGCACATTGGGAGGAGTGCCCTGCCCTAATATAACAGATGCAAAGAACATGAGTTAGGCCCCACTTCAGGAAAGAACTTAAGCCCATATATCTTCTTGCATTCTTTCCCTGCTGGCCCTGAGCTACATCCAACTATCTAGGCCACTGACGTCCACGTTGCACTCAAAAACATGAATTAATATGGAAGCTGATGAGCTTCGTAGCCTGCAAGAGCTATCATGTGAGAAGGATGGCCAGTATCATTTGCCCTCTCTACAAGTCCATAAGGTCAAAACAGATTATTGCCCTCTCTCTCCTTTCAAAGGATCTTAACTGTTGATGTAGTCTTGAACTACAAGGAAAAATCTGTATTTTTACAGTATGCCCATGGCCTTGGCATCTTCATCCTCAAATGCCCATAGACTATTGAGGATTGTTGCACCAGCCAGCAACCATGGCAGTTATAGGATCCTTTAACCCTGGCACTGTTGGCATGGTCCATCATGCTTGGTTACCTTTATTTCTCTATGCCTCCTTGACCATGAGAAGTCATACAGGGGTTTTATACATGAAGACAAATATTTTGTGCACCACTTGGATTTCAGTAATGCAATCTGTTTGTGAAGAATCAGCAAGGGTATAATATGTCTCAATCTTTATACATTTTTAATAGTAACAAGGCCATTTCAGACAATGGGAAATACTGAATACTTTAAAAGCCACCGGACCATTTTTTCTTGCTGTGTTTATTCATACTCCTTTGCTTGGCTTTGTCACATTCATAGAATCATAGAATAATAGGACTGGAAGGGACCTCGAGAGGTCATCGAGTCCAGCCCCCCACCCTCAAGGCAGGATCAAGCTCCGTCTACACCATCCCTGACAGATGTCTATCTAACCTGTTCTTAAATATCTCCAGAGAGGGAGATTCCACCACCTCCCTTGGCAATTTATTCCAATATTTGACCACCCTGACAGTTAGAAATTTTTTCCTAATGTCCAATCTAAACCTCCTCTGCTGCACTTTAAGCCCATTACTCCTTGTCCTGTCCTCAGAAACCAAGAGGAACAAATTTTCTCCTTCCTCCTTGTGACACCCTTTTAGATATTTGAAAACTGCTATCATGTCCCCCCTTAATCTTCTTTTTTCCAAAATAAACAAGCCCAGTTCATGAAGCCTGGCTTCATAGGTCATGTTCCCTAAAACATTCATCCAAGTTGAACTTCACTGTATGTTCCAGTTACTTATAAATAAGATATGACATGATAAAAATTACAGTAAAGATTCTGGGCTGAAACCTGGATGAGCTGCACTTGGGCAAGATGACTTTTGGTTATATTAGTGGCTCCTTGACTCTTGGGGTGGCTCAATGGTCAGAAAAGTCCACAGAGCAGCCTCTCTTCTGTTTCTGTGCCACCTTGGAATTCCCTGTACATTGAGGAAATCTGTGGGGGGATGATTAAGCCAGTTTTATGGACCTTTTACATTAGCCAAGTGACACAATAGGGTGGCAGTGATGGGTCCACTAATCTTCCCCATTAAGCAAAATGGGAATTTCCTTTACAGATTTTTTTTGTTCACGGTTTGCCAAGCTCTGTGGAGAAAAAAAGAGATAAAGTATGATTTTTAACTGAAATATCCCAAACTTCCTGAGCTTGAAATGTTTGCTTTCAGCTCTTACACAAGGAGAATATTTTTTCAGTATATGCTGCTGTATATTTGGCCAAAAAATAACATAAGAGCAGATATCTCTCAGCATAGCAGGTTCTTCTACTTGTGATTTCAATTCTGTCGGTAACCCAATTTTGAAAAGATATATGTGAAAAAAAGTCAAAAGGAAAGGGTCAATAGCAGAGTTCTGAATTTCTCAAAAGGCTCTGGTTCCGGCTCATGTCTTGAAATAGAAAGAAGTTTAAAGCTTTAGTGTTAATGAACTGAGTCACTATTCATTCACTAGCTGGGTCCTATTATATATATATAGAGAGAGAGAGAGAGAGAGAGAGAGTGATTCATAAGGCTACAGTGAATTTAAAAAGTATCTATTTTCACTAATGCTAAATGTTCCAGTTGGAAACTTTTATAGGAGATTTGAAATATTCTTATGGATTGAACTTTGTGAAATTTAGAGTGTTTTAGGGCCCATAACTCTATTGTGGCATATGCCCTGTTCTTTTAGAAGAAGAAAACTAAAGGATTGAGTCTATCATTGGGATCCATTCTTGAGGTCCACAGAACTCCCATCAAATTCAGTGAATGTTTGGCTTGACTAAAGATTCTGCAGCAAGCAGAATTCAACACAATTTTTTCCTTTCTTAATCCTATCTTCCTACATTTAGAAAATACTGAACCAAATTCTTCGCTGATAGGATCAGTAACTCCATTGGAATCAAGCATTCAGCTCTCCAACACTCACTCTCTCAACTCTCCTGGTGGAGCTATTCTATTGTATATAAATAATTAAATATTAACTAGCAGCTGAAAGTCCACACCGTTGCATGAGTAACTCATAAAGACAAAATAGCTGAGAACTTAAAGATTGCACAGTAACAGATCACAAATCTGGGATGATAGAACTTTGTAGTAGGCAAAATAAAACAAGCTCTCAGTGGTTTTAGCTGTTTCCACCACTTCACGCTGACTTAACAGACATTCTAAGTTTCAGTGTGATATGTGGGGTTATTGTATGTGTGGGTTGTGCTAATTAGAGTGTGCTGTGCCAGGAGAGTTGAGGAAGTTGGTATGGCTGGTGAATGAGGAACGTGTGCTGCAATTAAGTCCTGTCTATGTTAGAGGCTGCATTGTGTGGGTGATGGTGTTGATTTATGTTTGGTAGGATTGTGCTGGGATATGTCTGTAGATTTGTGTGGTACTTGGATGCATGGCTGTTGCACTTCAATCAAATAATACACCAGTAGCCTGGTTTTGGTCATACAACCAATAAAATTATTGCATTCAAATTAGTTGTAGACTAAGGACAGTTACTGAATATCTCTCTGTAAAGGTGTAGCCACATGCCTCTTGCGAGTGCCTCCTGTTAGCTCAGCTGAGTCAGACACAGTATATGTGAAACAAATAGAAAACAACCCCTTCTCAGGTAACACAGTCCAATGAATAGTTGGCCCCGTCCTTGAGGCCTTCAGTCCTCTTCTAGGCCTCTAACTCTTTGAAGGCTCCATACAAAACATGTTGCCTCCTTAGCCCTTGGCCACTCTACCTGTAGTTGGTGGAGAGAATCCAGACCCATTCACTATTCCAGAACTCACTCAGGGACACTATGACTAGCATCTACCTGCTGCATTCTTCACTAGCATCAATTGTTGCATTCCCTCTCTGTCCCATCAGCTTCTTGGGTCCTCAGACTGCTTCCTAAGTAGGATCTCTCACAGGTCTCTTTACCTAGTGAATCTGTAATGGTCTCTGGCCTGCTCTCACAGGCCCTTTTATCTGGAAAGTTTATAAGTCTCTGTAGTGGAAACAGAAGGTTTAGCCAAGAGGCATGTCTCTTGTATAGTTATAAAGCATTGTTTCCAAAGGACCATGCACCACCCAACTCCAGGTTTAACAGTTTTCACTTCTCACGCACCCTTACGCTTCAGCTGCTGCAGATGTATGTAACCTTTACACTCTTCAGTTAGATTCATTTAGATGCATTAGGTCTGTTGTTCTGCTTCAGAATTCCCACAACTGCTGAAGATGCCAATAACTTCAGAAGGACTTTCAATGAACTTCAGAGCCCTGTTCCTTCATAGTACCCTCACCCCAAAACACAAGCTACTTCTTTATATGGGCCTGGAGAGGTGGGAGCTGGATCCCCCACAGGGAGTCTATAATCATTATTTACGTGTGGGAAAACCTAAGACTGCAACAGTGGCAAAAGAGTGCCTGGCAAGGGAAGATTTCAAGTTTCCTCCATGCTGAATCCCTAGACACAGCCCAGCTACCTAGGCTGTGCCCTGGATTAGCATTTGGCCCTGAGCATATTCTCCCCATATAGACACTTTTGCATAGGATTGGAAGGAACCTCCTATGTCATCAAGTACAGCCAATCACAGGCATTTTTCCTTATTTGGAAGTTACATTAATTAAAGACTTGGCTCCAGTGAACCATAAGATACAACTCATTCCCCCCCCCCCCAAGGAAATCCCCCACTACAAGGGATTATTATCAAGTATTTATTACTTAAGTGTATTTCTTTAAGCAGCGAAGTTCTGCAGTTAAAATGAGTTAGAGCTGCAGATAAAATGAAATGGTCCTTTAACTTTAGGTCCTTTGGCCAAATAATTTCATTGCAGTGAACTGTATTTTTTATTTTACTGTTGTACTCCTGAATGCTACACGGTACGTTACAATAGCATACTTAAGGCTCTCAATGTCCAAAAGTACAAAGAAGAACAATATGAAAAATCATGCTGACTTATTGTGGGCTTTCAATGTTTTTGTTTATTGAGTTTATTCCTTTAACAGATATTCGCTTTGGGGTGGAAATGGTTCTGAACACAGTTTTACATGACACTTAATGCCCTTAAAACAAAGCTGAACTGGGGTTTAAGAGATCTATAGGCTCTTTTGGAGACCCACTCTACAATGTGAATTTTAATTGTATTGTGAAGTGGTTCCATGTTTCTTGTGCCTCCAAATCTCCCACTGAAGTTAATGGGAATTTCTGGTGCATTAGAAATTCAGGATCAAACCCTTAAAAATGGGCTGAGTTTTATGACATAGATATGTTATTTTCACTAAGCTGTGCAGAGGTAGTCTCTGGAGTTAGTGATTGCATTGCTTGTTCGTGAGAAAGCAGAACTTTCACTTTTAGTCGTGGTAAATAAGTGAAAGAAAATATTCCTTTCAAATGCCAGATTGGGAATAGTTCCTTCTCTTCTCTGGGCACTTTTCTTATATATGAGCTACTTTCTGCTTCCACTCTGCTTGCAACTTTCATGAACATCAACAGGAATTCCCCTGTGAATCGAGGGCAGACTATGACCCTAAATTTGTAAGTGAATTTCATGCTTGTAAAAAATATCAGGACAACATCCCTAGGGGTTGGAAAGATAAATCCTCTATTTACTTAAGGAACAATGTGCATTGAAGGCAGCATAGTTCCTCACCAACATGTCCTAAGTCTGTTCTGAAGAGATCAGAACTCTAGGAGCAAAACCAGATGATTGGGTTCTGGTACTGTACTGTACTTAGTATACTGATGTAGATGAGGAATAAGGCAATTGAACATAATAGCATTATACAGGATAAATGAGAAATGAGCTATGCACTTGTGGTGTATTCATTCTTACTGGGACACTGGGGCGGCCCAAGGCGGGCTGTGGCAGCTGGTGCGCCAGGCAGAACGCGCAATCGGTGCTCCCACCTGCATGGCCCTCAGCGTTGGGCGCCCTGGGAGTCCCGTTGAAGGCGGCACCCTAGGCGACGGCTGAGTCGGCCTATACTCATGGGCCACCCCTGCTGGGACAGAATCTTAGCAGGTGTAAATCAGCATAACTCCACTCACATTAAACTGAGCTATGTTGATTTACATCCACTGAAGATCTTACCCATGAATTTTTAACTTTTTTCCTGGTTGGCATTTTTAATCTCAGACTATTAAGAAATAAAAATGATGGTTTACCTCCATTTCCATGGCTCAGCCTCCCTTCTGACAGCAGCCTCAATAGTAAGTGTCCCACACACATAGGATGCAGTATAAATAACTAGTATTTAATTTTAAAACATAAATCCATGCATAGATTTATGCTAGAGCTACTCCACACGCGCGCACACACACACACGAGAAAATGTGAGCATGATGACCCATCATTTTCATTGAAATTCAGATTTAGAATGAAAAACATCATGGGTATGCTGAGTTTTGACATTTATCAATTGGTATCTCGTTGTGAGTAAGGACTTTAAACAATTGACAAATGTTTTTCAGTTATCTTTATAACAACAGAACTTTTTTCCCTAAAAATCAGATGAATCTCTTGTTGATTTTAAATAGTCCCTTTCCCATAACTGCTGATTACCTGGATGAGAATTAAAATGTAAACAAACAAGTAACTCTCTCTTTTGAACCAAATATGCCTATGGACCAGTGATGGGGATGAGGCCTACCAGGGTTCAAAATGCAGCTTGTGCACCTCCTCTGCCTGCCCCCTCTGTGCCTCTCCTGCCTTGGGAGGTCCCACACTTACCTAGTCCTTCCCCCCACCTACTTCCAGAGTGCGTGAATCAGCTGATTCAGGACCCATCCCTGCTCCTTCCCCTTCTTCCCAGAGCTTCAAGACAGCCAATCGGCTGATTCACAACACTCTGAAAGTGCTGGGAGGGAGGAGGAGGAGAATGGTTCAAGGAAGAGGCAGGGAAGAGGTCAGGCTGGGGTCTGAGGGAAAGAACGGAGAGGGGGCAGGGCCTGGAGCAGAGGGGTGGTTGAATAATGCCTGGCTAAATGAGAAGTGGCATGCACGTATGCAAAGAGACAGATGAGGTACATGCTGATTGACAGTATATTGGGGCAAGCGAAAACGTAACAAGAACTTTGCCAGAGTTTAGCCGTGGTCTTTTTAAATGTATTTTTTTTCTGACGTGTATGCATTTTTAATAGAATCCTGAAATCCTTGCTGAAGCAAAATTGCCATCGACTTCGCTAGGAATTTGAATAAGAACTACAGATATGTGTTCTGTTTTGCATTTTCCTTCCAGACTGTTGTTTTTACCAAAGGATCAGAGAGCAACGATTTGGCACAAGACAGATAACTAAAGTGGAAAGAAATCCTATCCTCAGAACAAGCGAACAAACTTCTTTCCTGTCATTCAAAAAGGAAATAAAATGACACTTGATTGACTGATGTTAATAGTTTAATTTTGAAAGCATGACTAGAGAGCACACAACATTATCTTTGTTTATAAAATGGAGATGGATAGCTGGATGAGATAAAACTAAGTGGACCATAATGGAGTTTTACTTCTATGCAAGGGAAGTTTTTCCAGCAGGAGCAAATTTCATTAAATGAGCTCAGCAAGGATTCAGGGATGGCAGCTCTGGTTTAACAAATCTATTTGACTTTTTTGAGGATAATAGAGTGGAGTGACAAAGGCATGCAGTTGACATTATTTTGTTTAGACTTCTAAAGCACATTTCACATGGCACCACAGATAAAAGCTATTTTGAAAATACAGTCTCTTGGGGTTACAAGAGGAATAACAAAGTGAATTGGAGAGTGGCTAGAGGAAAGAGCCAAGATCCATGATTTATGCAGCAAACTTGAGCTAAAAAGACAGTCACTTGGTGCAAATCATTAGGTTGCATTTGTTAATTTTTCATATATATTCTGGATCTAAGGTATATTTCTCTCTATCTAGGAAATATTGAGATCAAAACATGATGGTATTTTAGACCTCCAACCATTGTATAAATTATATATTAGTGACTTGACTTGAGACTGGGATTTTCACAGGGGTCAAAAGCCAAATCTACAATAAAGGGGAAAATTGACTTAAGATACGCAACTCCAGCTACGTTCATTATGCTCATCAGGGAGGCCTTGAGGGAGAGTTTCATGCAAGGCCAATTGTGAGACTCTCCCCCATGCCTCTCCATAAGGATCCCCCGCATTCCCCCTGTGTGCCTTTCCTCCTCCAGCCCTCCCTTCCTGTCCCCTGCCCTCCCCTCCCACCATCCTCCCTCCGCTGCAGAGCAAATAATAAAGCCTTCTTTGTTGAAACAACAGGACTATTTATTGGGGGTACATAGAACAGGGGAGGGACTGGGTAAAGAACATGGAATGGGGACTTAGGGATGGGTCTGGGATTGGCATCTGCCCCTGGGGTGGTCAGGAGGCTTTGGCTGCCCAAGAGATCCCACTGCCCCATATTCTGAGGTCCTGGCTGCCCCTGGGGAGGTTAGGAAGTGAAGCCATGGGGTGAGGGTGGGGAGGTGGCTGATGGCCCACACTGCTCACGACACCATGCGCTCCATCACTGAGGTGAGGGAGGAGCACATGGTGTTGTGTTGGCTTGCTAGCTGATCCTATGCAGCCTTCCTTTGTTCCCGCTTGGCCCAGCACTCCTCCTGGTCAGCCCAGAGCAGGGGCACAGATGTCCAAGAGGAGCATCACAACATTAACAGTCTAAGGACAAGCAGGCATGGGAGGGAGGGGTAGAGCAGCTCGGCTTCCTCCTGTGTCCTGCACACGTCAGGTCCAGCACTGGCGGCGTTCCACAGAGAGAAGCCCACTGGAGGAGGGAGGGAGGGTATTGAGTGATGTGTGTGTGAGTGACAGATGCCACTTTCCAGAAAGAGTGCTACTGGGGGTCCCCTCCTCTTCTTCCCCTGGCAGGTTTCCATGCACAGAATCAGTCTCCTCCACGTTGCCTCAAAAGACCACGAGCGAATGCTGCCTGAGTGCAGGCATGACTTTGTGCTGTGTGCAGAACTGCTGTGTGGTTCCATGATCCCAGACTTTGGTGGTGACTTGTCATGGGAAGGTGTCCCACCACGGAGGCCTCTCAAGCAACCTTGTGAAAGGACTGAGGGGTTCCTATGTGGGATGAGTTCTCCAGACTGGTGTTCCATGTGTACAGGCTGTTGTGCATCCCTAGGCTGAGTAGGCTGAGAGATGAGAGTGCAGTCCCTCACAGCCTGTGGCCTGCCCCACCCCCCGTGTACATAGAGAAAGTTATAGAACTCACCTGAAGTGCTTTCTCCAGGCTTTTCTGAAGCCTGGGTGACATCCTGGGATGGGTGATTGGCTCCAGGGTGAGAAGTAGTTCCTGGCTGGTGGGTATGGTTGCCTGGCTGGCTGCCTCCTCCCCCTCATTGGTGGTGTCAGCTACCACCATGCCCTCCTAGAGGCTGATGCCAGACGTGTCTTGGCCAGATTCCATGACAATGGGGGAGGAAGGTGACTGCCCTCCACTCCCAGGATGGCATCACGAGGCATAAAGGATCTGCTGATGAAGGGTTTTGGGGTCAGCAGATCCCCGTCTAGACCACCGCGCTGTGCCGACAATCAGCTGATCGGCATAGCACGGTGGCCATTTTGATTTAAATGAAGTGGCGATTATTTAAATAGCAGCTTCATTTCCCTTTGCCTTGCCTAATCTACATGGCTCCGTTGACGGAGCCATGTAGTCTAGACACATCCTCAGAGACCAGATGTGCTTCACAGGTATGGAGAGAGTGTGGTCCATAATAAATAAAAGAGAGGGATGGAACTCAAGCTGTGTAGATGCCTGTTTTTGTCTGTTGCTATAGCTGTTTTCTTTAATAAAGTTCAGCAAGGTACTTATACACATGCCTAACTTTAATTACATGAGTTATTCCATTTCTCCTTAGTTAGTCACATTCTTAGGAACCTTGCTGAATGGTATCCTAAATACCTTTTGTTTAATCAGGACCATGATTTGGGTTACCATGACATTCAGGTAGTTGCTCTGCAATCTGTAAAGCATAGAAATTTCAGTCGAAAAGCAATTTGCCTGTAAAAAAGTTATGGAAAATTGAAAAAGTGGAATTAAAATGAAAATTGTCACTTAAGATTAAATACAAAAAAATAGATCCTTAGCTCTATAAACTGTCATCATTGCTGTGAAGGTATGACAATTTACATAGCTGAGAAACTGTGTCAGACTGGTCTCCTCATGAAAGCTATAATGCATATATAATGCAAAATATCTTTTGTCTGTATGCCTGAGAAATATGGAGAAAGTATTAAATGGTGCTAATTTGTAGGTGTCAACCATGAAGTGAATGTGAAACAGATTTATGGGCTTCACCAAGAATTGAACTCCTGCAATATCCTGAGTGAACAACAAAAAGCATTTTAATTCAACATCTTGGGTGGGGTTTTTTTTTTTTTGGTTGTTTTTTTTACAAAGCATTTCTCTGATGACTTGGCACAATAGCATTCTACAACAGGAACTTCAGATTTTGGATCTATTAAGAGCACATAAATTATTTATTAACTTACGGTATATCAGAAGTAATTTTGCAACTGGCAGACAACAGTAAACTGAAGGAAATTAGCATAATAACACCACTGTATACAGTACTTTCTCAGCAATCTATTTCAGACCAGAATTTTTAACAGGCACTCTTCTGTTCCCTTGCACTAATAACATTGAAAGACATTTAAACTGTTTGGCTCACTTTGCAGCTTTCCTGTCCATATGAAAAGCAATAAGTTTTGCATTGGCATGAAGGACGTAGGATAATATTTGTGCATTCATTACCCAGTGCAACAGTGGACACAGCCATTCATAGAGCAAATGAGTTACAATTTGTGTGAAGATTTGTAAGGACACGTGAAATATTCAGAGAAATTTTGTAATCATACTGCCATAGGGAAAAACATTGGGGATATTGTCAAGAAGCAGTTATATACAGTACTGCACCCATTCCAGAAAGCTGTTCTGGGTAAACAAATCCCCAGCAAAACTGGACCCTAAACAATTACCTCATGCAGATATTTAAGAGTAGACTATCCTGTGTGTTAAACTTTTTGAATATTTGGTTGGAGTTTCATCACTGCACTCCCATTAAGGGTGAGAAACAATCATGCAGTGGAAACCTTTTGTATCACTCAGCAGGAGATTACATATCAAGTTGTTGCCTTTGCTTTGTTGCTGATATTTCTCCTCCAGTGTAGCACAATTAGAAGCAAAGAAAAAACTTAAGAATGTTCTGAATATTTTACAATGTAGGAAAAGTTACAAAGAACTTTCCCTTAATTTTTCCCTGGGGTTTTCTCATGTCTTCTGTAATAATACAGGCTTTTTTGCAATGATTTGAAGGTTTTTTCCATGTGTATTTTGATTAAACTTTTTGGGTGCAGGTGAAAGAATTCATAAGAACTTCAATAAGAGGAGTCTTAGGCCAACAGTGAGCAATTTTGAAAATTCCATGACAAACTTCACTTAGTCCTGTATGACTTGTGTCAACAGCACTCCTTAGGCATTCCTGAGAAAAGAGCCTTTCTTGTTTGTGTCAAACAGACTCTTCAAATTTTATGTAGAAAATAAATTAAAATTGTTGTTTCATTTTAATTTCATTTGAGTGTTTCAGAAAAAAATGAAATGAAACAGCATTTCATGTTGACATGTAGATGGAAAATTTTCATTTTGTTTCAGTCAACAGTGTTCAACATGTCTTTTCAACATTCCAGACTCCACATTTATCTATGTAGATAGAGTTGTGGTGCAGCCCCATTTGTATTACAAAGAAAAGTGTAAGTTTCCTTATTTCAATATACACAAAATAAAATGGGTAATTTTGCTAAAACTTTAAGAAAATAAAATTATAAAATTACATATTGCAGTGATGAAATATTACAAATAAAGATAGCTACAGGAACAGCTCTAAAAAAATAAATAATTTTGGGGAAAAAATGTTGCACGCTCGTTTTTTCCAAATACTTAATTTTGACTTTTTCAACTATCTTTATACCTGTCTGGAAGATGGCATGATTTTTGAAAAGAGTTTCATGACATAATTTCAAACCTTTTCTCATAAAAATTAAAAATTTCAATAAACCTTTTCATCAAAATTTCAAATGTTAAAATTTTTTTACCAGCCCTTGTGAAAAATTTCCATCAAGGAGATTTTATAAAATTGTAAGTATGAGAAAGCAACAAGTTATAAACTAAACTATTCTGATGCTTTTACAATAGTAAGAACTACAAAGTACCTTGGGAAGAAGCATACACACTGTATGTGATTATTTCTCACATTTACAAGCTATCAAAAAGCCAACAACCACTAATCTGCAATCAAATGTTTTGAGTTGCTTATGGAATTAATATTAAAACCAAGTTATTATTGTCACACAAATATCAGAATCTTAGAAAAAGGCAATAGGAACATTTCTTTTATATTATGGAATTGAGAAAATTCTATATTGTTCAAAATTTAAGATTTTTTGAAATAAATAACCTAGTATGATGGAAACCATTAATGGCTATTTTTTACCATGATTAATAAGCATTTACTTATACTATTACTTGGGCAGTTCTGACTAGCATTCATTTAGAGATAGTATTGCTACTATTTATCCTATTTGATCTGGCATGATGGGAATATATTTGACTTCTCCTAATCCCTTCCCACCTATTGTTTAGGGGAATGTTATTCCTTCCAAATAACTATTCATTGAAACAAAGCCCCCAACATAACCACCTCACTGAATAATTACTATGCATGGAGAATGGATCAACCTTCAGTGTGTGTGGGGGAGGGGGGAATTTCCCTTTTTAAAGTAGCAGTGAATAGTTAATAAAGTAAGAGGGTTCAATATCATATTTCTTTTTAAGAATTCAAAGACTTCAAGACCAAAAAGAAAAGTAGACAAGACAACATCAGCATATAACCTATAGGGTATATTCATATAGTGTAGTGTACATTAATAAAAAGGAAATCTATTTCTGAGGGCTTATAAGCATAGCAAATAAGTCTGGCTGTATAGCAGTGAAATGACTACTGCTCATTACTGGCGATGGACACCCACTAAGTGCTAAGGCTGACCACATACAAAACATTTTCATCATCCTCCGATTGGGAGGGAGAGCAGACTGGTATCCATCAGTGACAAGCAGAACTGAATCCAGCAGTGCTTAATGTTATGTACTGCTCCTTAAAAATGCAGCAATATTGACATATTATTGCACACACACACACACACACACACAGCCCTTCCATTCATGCATTAATCATACCCAGCAACTGTCATGCACTCCACTATGTGAAAAGCTTGGTGTTTTTCGAGCAAGCCGAATGCTGTTTTAGAGCAACATAAATCTTTTGATCATTATAGCTGAGTAAGAAAATTAGACCAATAAATGTCATGCAAAAGGGCAAATGGTGAGAACGACTGAGTTCACTTACATACTAAGTACAGCTATAGCTATAGGTTAATGTGCTAGAGAAATACCAAGATTCTAATTTAATGAGTGCAGCAAAGTCATTTGTGGATAGGTACATAGACTGATTGACATTCCTCTCCTCCCCCCGTCCCCCATTTGATATTCAGCAGCTAGATAATTTTGTTAACCTGATTAAATGAAGATGTCTGTTCATTAATGACCCTCATCCCTATCGAACATATTGTCAAATGTCGTGGCTGGTTTTGGCTTCTTTTTTTAAAGAGGTTGAATAATTTTATCCTTAATAATAATGTTTGTAGCCACAGAAACTATAAAGTCATTTCAGGGTTCAGTATATGAATTAATTTTCCCCCTTCCTTGGGTATAGGATTGAACCTGTGCTTCAATACACCATGGGATGCAGGCAGGTTACCTTCTTTTGAGGCCCAGAGTATCTGCAAGGGCCGCGGGCAGGATTCTGGGTATGACAACTAATGCTCAGATCTGGTTTGGCATTTTTTATTCTTAACTCTAATTACATGAAAAAAACCATAAAATACGCATTTGCAGAAATATTGTGGAATTAACATTTATCAGCACAAACTACTTGCAGAGTCACACAGCAGGCAGTCAGGTAGCTGCTGCATAAAGAAAAGAATAAAAAAGAAGAGATTACCACAGCCATAAATATGAGAGTACCAGTAGTGAGGACACTTAAAAGGGACACAATCAATGTAAACATCACCCTAATGTTTTTTTATCTGATGGTGTTAAAAGTAGACCAAAGAGATGAGAAGTAAAACACCTTGTTCTGCATTTTTTTAAATGTATGCACTTGACAGCACTTTGTACAGCCTGTTTCAGTTTTCCTACCCAGGTACGCCATGTCTATGATTATGGTGTTGTGTAACATATAGAGACTGCTCTCCCAGCTAGCAGTGGATTAAGTGTCATTACTGGTGAGACACAGTTTAGGCAAGAAGACTAGAGCGCTCTATGAACCTAACCCCCTAGTGTATTTACCTTACATGCCCAATCTGTGCCTCCCACGTCTTACTCTATTTTTATCAGTGTGGTGTCCTGCAACTCAGTCTTTCACTACTGCAATAAAAGCCACTGGCTCTGGGTGAGAGAGGAGAAAATCTCTGAAAGTGGGGAAAGGTTCTGGCAACTTTCTGCTTTTCCTCATTGCCTCCCACTGCCACAGTCTTTTCTCTTTGCTGCACTCAAGACAGACAAGTGTGGATGCACCCTCTTTTTTACTGGGGCATTTCACACATTGCAGTGCCTGATTCTGTACACATGCTGTAGTGTAGACATAGGCCATGCTCAGTTTTTCTTGTTTCTATGGGTGCATCATAATGTGTATGCACTCCAGGGACATATTAAAATGGCACAAACAGCTTAATGATGGTTTTTTTCTAGTGTTTGTTTTTGTAACCTAATATTCTTTTATCCCAGTTTTAGGTGTCTTACATTTTATATTACTACTAAAAGACTTTCCCAGCATTGCCCAGATCCTTCAGGGTAGGGGGCTGGTAGTGTGACGGGTGCAGAAATCAGGGGAGGGCCTTGGAAATGTTGGAGAGCTCAGGGCAAGAGGCCAGGAGTGTGGGAGGGTGCAAGAGGATGGGTTGAGGGGTGCAGAGGGACTTATGACAAGGGGTGGGGTGACTGCTGGCTTCTCCCTGAGGGCAGACCAGGGGAGAGGGGATGTACACCCTATTCACTGATTTGCCCCTGGGCCAGGGAGGGCTCTTTCCCTTTCCCCTGGGTCTTTTCTGGGCTGGTGGGAGCTCTCTTTCTCCCCTCGGCTCTCTCTTTCCTCCCTTGCCCCTCTCAGGGCAGGGGCACCAGTGGGGGCTATCTCCCAGGCAGGAGGGGCCCATTTATCTTTTCCAATGGCAGGCAAGATGAAAGAGCTGGCCACTCCCTTGGTGGTGCGGCTACCCGCTCTGCAGGGTAGCTTGCTCCTGCAGGCTTGCTGTTCCCAGTGGCCACTCTCATATCACATTCCTTAGAACAGCAGTCGCTCCCTTTGCATGTTATGGAAAACATAACACGGGCTGCTGATTTTCCTGGCACAACCAAACCCTGATGTTGCTTGAAGTTAGAAGAAGAGGAAGCTGCATACTAGCTCTTACTGTTTAGGAGGAGTGCTTGAACAAACAAATTCACAGACTGAAGGGTCCACATTTAAAATAGTTGCCTCAATGCTGCTCACAACATATGTAGGCATGGTCCAAACACACCAACATTGAGGAAGTCCAAAGTTGATCTAAATCTATGCTCCTGAGGCCCCAACTTGCAACTGAGGACTTGCAGCCTACATACTATTAATATTCCTATCACCGGTTATTGGTCATCCTACTTCTCTTCATGTAGAGCCAGATTAGGACATCTGTGTCCAGCTTTTAAAATGGTTTCTTATGCAGGCCTAAATGCTCTTAAGATCAGTGATATATTTGCCTGAGGAGGGACTTCAGGGTTTGGCCCTTTGCTTCCACTATCACTCTATATGCTACTCCATCCAAATAGAAAAAGACTCGATAGTCTTCAACTCCCAAGGTAGTCTGCACTTCCCAGTTAATTAAATTCAGTCACCTGGCCACTTTCATTCTTTTTGTCATATCCTCCTGGCTACTTGTATTCTAATTAAGTGTTTTTCTAGTTTGACCATAATTTAACAACCTGGTGCTCCAGATAACCAGCATTATTGCATCTCTTATCCTGAAAATAATCCAAATTAAGAGCATAAGAATAGCCAAATTGCATCAGACCAGTGGTCCAAGTAGCCCAGCATCCTTTCAATGTCAGTGGCCACTGCCATTTTTCTGACAATTGGAGGTTTATGGACATTCAGGGTACGTCTACACTTGCTCCTTAGTTCAAACTAGGGATGCAAATGTAGGCGACCAAAATTGCTAATGAAGCAGGGATTTAAATATACTGCGCTTCATTAGCATGATCTTGCCAGCGCATTACTGCACTCAACAGCTGTTTTGAAAGTGAAAGTGCGCACCGGGACATGTTAGTTCGAACTAAACCCCTTGGTTCAAACTAACGTTACTCCTCATTTTTTGCTTTGAGTGGAGTAGTGCACCGGCGAGATCATGGTGATAAAGCGTGGGAAATTTAAATCCTCGCTTCATTAGCAATTTTGATCGCCTACATTTGCATCCCTAGTTCGAACTAGGGAGCAAGTGTAGACATACCCTCAAAGCCTGGGATTGTACCCTTGGAACATCTTGGAACAAATTGATAAACTTAACAGTAACAAGTCACTGGGACCAGATGGCATTCACCCAAGAGTTCTGAAAGAACTCAAATGTGAAATTGCAAAATTATTAACTGTGGTTTGTAACCTATCCTTTAAATCAGCTTCCATACCTAATGACTGGAAAATAGCTAACATAATGCCAGTATTTAGAAAGGGCTCTAGAGGTGATCCTGGCTATTACAGACCAGTAAGTCTAATGTTAGTACCAGGCAAATTAGTTGAAACTATAGTAAAGAATAAAATTGTCAGACACATAGATGAACATAAATTGTTGGGGGAAAGGCAACATGGTTGCCATAAATGGAAGTTATGCCTTACTAATCTACTCGAGTTCTTTGAGGGGGTCAACAAATAGGACAAGGGGGATCCAGTAGCTATAGTATACTTAGATTTCCAGAAAGCCTTTGACAAGTTCCCTCGCCAAAGCTCTTAAGTAAGTTGTCATGGGATAAGAGGGAAGGTCCTCTCATGGATTGATAACTGGTTAAAAGACAGGAAACAAAAGGTAGGAATAAATGGTAAGTTTTCAGAATGGAGAGAGGTAACTAGTGGTGTCCCCCAAGGGCCTGTACTGGCACCAATCCTATTTAACCTATTTTTAAATGATCTGGAGAAACAGTAAACACCAAGATGGCAAAATTGGCAGATGATACTAAACTGCTCAAGATAGTCAAGACCAAACCAGACTGTGAAGAGCTTCAAAAAAATCTCACAAAACTAAGAAATTGGGCAACAAAATGGCAAATTAAATGTAATGTTGATAAATGTGAAGTAATGCACGTTTGAAAAAATAATCCCAACTATACATGCAATATGGTGGGGACTAATTTAGCTATTACCATTTGAGAGAGAGATCTTGGAGTCACTGTGGATAGTTCTCTAAAACTTAAACTCACTGTGCAGCGGTGATCAAAAAAGGAAACAGAATGTTAGGAATAATTTTAAAAGGGATAGAGAATAAAACAGAGACTGTCTTATTGCTTCTATATAAAACCACGCAATGAATATTGTGTACAAATGTGGTCACCTCATCTCAAAAAAGGTGTATTGTTCTAGGAAAAGTGTCAGAAAAGGGCAACAAAAATAATTAGGGGGGTTGGAATAGATCTCATATGAAGAGAGAGATGAAAAAGTCTTGGACTTTTCATCTTAGAGGAAACTAAGGGAGGATAAGATGGAGGTCTATACAATCATGACTGTTGTAGAAAAAGTGAATAAGGAAATGTTATTCACTTGTTCCCATAACATAAGAACTAGGGGTCACCAAATGAAATTAATAGGTGGCAGGGTTAAAACAAACAAAAGGAAGTTTTTCTTCACACCGCTCACAATCAACCTATGATACTCCTTGCCAGAGGATGTTGTGAAGACCCAGACTTGATCAGGGTTAACAACAACAACAACAAAAACTAGATAAATTCATGGAAGTTAGGTCCATCAATGACTATTAGCCAGGATGGGTAGGAATGTTGTCCCTATCCTCTGTCTGTCAGTGGCTGGAAATGGCTGACAGGAGAGGGATTGCTTGATGATTACCTGTTCTGTTCACTCCCTCTAAGGCATCTGGCATTGGCCACTGTTGAAAGACACGATACTAGGCTAGATGGACCTTTGGTTTGATTCAGTATGGCTGTTCTTATGTTGGCTAATAATTGATCATTCTGTCCTCCATGAACTTATGTAATGCTTGTTTGTACTAATCTATACTTTTGGCTTTCCCATGGCAATGAGTTCCACAGGCTGACTGTGCTGCATGAAGACTTGAAGTGCATGAAAACACTTCCTTTATTTTAAATCTTCTGCCTATTGATTTCATGGGGTGATCCCTGATCCTTATATTGTATGAAGGGGTATATAATAATACCTTATTCACTTTAGATTTTCCTCTGCCATTCCTCGATTTGCATTCTATGATTCATCAGGCCACTTGTGTTCTATTAATACATACATGTAATTTCTAGATATTCTATCAACTTACTCTTCAAAGTCACACACAAATTCTGAATTCATTGTTGCAGTGAAGGCACTATCTCTCCTAGGCCTAACAAAGATTTCAGACATGTTTTGCAGCTTTGTTCATTTAGCATTATATTTCCTATCAGAAAAGTTTGCAGATAAGCTAAAGGACATGATCAAAATCATAACTGCTTTGAGCTTTGTTTTCAGATAATGCTTTCCTAGTTTTCAGTTTGCTGTTCCAGCAAACTTTCTTGGAAAGGGCCAACAAGGGTGAGATTTGATTCAGTTGTATCTCTTCCCATGGAACACACACACAAAATATTTGAGAACAGAAGCGGAATAATATATTATGGAGGTAAACTCTCTATTAAAGGCATGAATGCACATATGTCTTACCATGTGGATCTTTTTTAGATCCATAAGATTTATTCTGTTGGGCGGGAGAGGTTCCCAGCTTCTCAGTGGAACCTAGCATTCACTTTTAACCTTGGTTAGTTCTTAGAACATCACCATTTAAAAAAAAAAACTACTTAGGTGTAGAAAAGAATTTTTACAAATACATTGTATAAATACATCTATTTTATAGTTGTATAGAATGTATGATTTCCCCTGAGAGTTGTGCAGTTAGATATGGTAACTAAAGCACATGGACATATAACTCATCCTAAACTTGTGCTATTAAAATCTTATATCACACTTCACCTCCATATATTCTGTATGTGTGTATATAAGTAGCTTAATTGTTTGTTTTCTTGATTTTTAATGCTAGAGATTTGTAAATGATGTAATAATAAGTGCAATGTCTCCAAACAACTGTTTTTAAGCTACTCCTTTTTCTATTTTATATATAAAATAAATGTAGGTTGAAGAAATTCTCTTACAAACTGTGTGCTAAAAATTTAAAGAAAGCTGAGAAATATTTTAATCAGTTGCAATAATTTTGTGTTATAAACAAATTTAAGCATTTTGAATAATAAATATTAATGTGATTATAGTGAGATCTTTTATTTCTGCACCCTATGAGTAAATTTAATAATAGAGAGAGAGAGAGAGAGAACTATGCCAAGAAGCTGTCATACTGTTCTTATTTAATTCTACCAGTTTTATTTTCTGTTCTTCAGAAAAGTCAACTAGTGGTCTTGGTTTCAAAGAAAACCTGCAAATATTTTCTGCTTCAGTAAACACAAGAAAATATAAAAATTAGCTTATGTTTCAATCCGTCTGCATTCTAAACTTCCATGCAAAACTTCTGGTCTATTAGACAAAAATGTTAACAGACAAAATGTTTGAAAGCAATATCTTTTGTCCATGCAACACAGAGATCTGAGATTATGGTTATTGCTTTGCACTTTTTTTTTAAACACAGAATGTCATAAGAATGATACTTTACATTTTTTAGTTTAAATGCTGTAGTTTGAATTCTGCCAAGAAGCTTTCAGTGAGATTGGAAAATTTCTACATTTTTCAAATTTGAGGGTAAAACTCTGGCCTCATTAAGGTTAATGATGAAATCCCTTTTATTTTAGTGGAATCAGAGATTTATTTAAGTGTGTATATATATATTGATTTGAACTCCAGTTGGTGGATTTAAAAGATGTGTAACTCTTTGTGGAGGAACTCTGCATAGGAGGAAATTTCACCTTAACTGAATAACTGCTACATATACTGCTTTACTGCCAAAGACAGTAGATAAAGTTTAAGGAGGATTTAAGCAGTCCCTAAAAAGACTTACCCAGAGGTGAATTTCATCCTCATACTGCTATTTTTTTGGGTGGTGGAATTTTTTTTTGGCCTTTTCTTCTATGTAAATGTCAATATTTTCCTTCAAGTAAGGTAGTAAAAACAGAGGGGGAATCCTTGTTGCTTACAGCCAAGATGGAATTCGAAATAAAAGAATCAATCGGGGCAAGACATTAGAGTGGCTAATCAGTGTAAAAAGATTTACATGTTTTCGATACAGTCATTAAGATATAAATGTGCAGTGATTATGCTACCGCTACACTATGCCAGAGTACTGTTGAAGAATACAAACCAGATACTCACAAGAAACAGAAATGCAGAGAATTGCATAAAGAAAACTACAGTTAAACAGATGTAACTACATAAATATACATTTCAATGATAAATTATCTGTTATGCATTACAATACAGTCTAAATAAGCTTGTATTGGAAAATGCTCATCACAAAGTGGTGAATGGATCCTTTGATAATGTATCATTGCTTTTGGCCAAAAAAGTCTGCAGTTAGAGAAATTAAGGATGCTTTCCATTTGTCTAATTAATAGCACATGTATGTGTGTTTGTTTGTACCAGCATTCGATTTAGTCATCCCAGTAATGTAATAACATATAACAATATAATCTGAAGTAACATATAACAATTTCTTTGGCAGATTTTAACAAGTGTGTGAAGGTCTGACATTTAAAATATTTCAATAAATACTAGAAACAACTTACTGACTTGTTATTAAATAGGTTTTCTGCCGTACTGAAGTATCAAAATCTATTCAGTTACAAAAACTGGTTCAAAGAATGGCAGGGATTTTCCCTCCCAAGAAACAACTTTTTGGTTTGTGTGTTCTTTAAGGTTCTTCAAAATGTATTGTTATACTAGAGAATGTTACTGGCTGATAATGAATTTCTAACAAAAAATTCCTTTTTGAAAATGTTTAATTTTCCACGGGAATATTTCCTCCCTCTCCCCCCTTCTACAAAACAGATTTTCTGTCAAAACAAAAAGTGATAGAACCCTCGCTGACTTCTTGGAAGGTGCTTTTCAATTTCCCTTAGAGCTGAAAGCAGAGAGTGAAACTGACAAAACTCTTCCACACTGGCGAATGGCAAGCCAAAATGGAACTTTGGAGAGTTTCCACCTTTTGAAAAAATGTCAAGGATTTTACTTTTCATCTCAGACAGAGAATTTTATTCCCCCCAAAGCTCAACATTTCCTATAGGACAAAAACTTTAATTTTTTGCCCCTCTCTGATGGCTAGCTAGTCACCCTTCATTCCAGCTAAAGACGACACAATTAAGCTTCTTTATGGAGTAAAATAGCTAAAACATTAGAAGCTACCACCAAAAACATTGCCCACATAGAAGGCCAGAGAAAGAGCAAATTGAGGGGAAATAAAAGGAGTTCCACAGACATTGAATGGCAAATATAGAGAGCTGGGGCATCAATTTGATTGCAGCCATGAATACCAGTGTGTGTCAGAAGCAGAAAACAGACAGAAAAGCCAGGAGAAGACAGAGGTGAATTGGTAGTGGGACCTAATAGGAAACCAAGAAAGAAACTGAGCCTGATCAAAGGCAGGTTTGGAAATTTTGAACAAGTAAGGGTATGTCTACACTACAGCATTTTGTCGGAAAAACAGCCGTTTTCCCAACAAAACCTGAGTTATGTCCACACTGAAATCACGTTCTTTCAAAAGTAAATTGAAAGAACAGAGGGGTTTTTCTGGCATTGGTTATCCTCTTTCTACAAGGAAGAAGCCTTTTTCCAAAAGAACTCTTTCAGAAAAAGACATGTGTGGATGGGGAGGGGGTTTTGTTTTTGTTTTGTTTTTCGAAAGAAGAGACCTCCAGGGAAAAACATAGGTGCCCTGGTGGCCACTCCATCCAAATTAATCAGAACTGTATAGTTCCTGTCTCCTGGCCCATCTTAAAGCTGCAGGCACCCTGGAAAAGTCTAGTGGCAGAAAGATGGCCTGAGAGTAGCACCTCACCGCACAGCTCTCCCTGCTACAGGCCTTGCCACCAATGGCGGAGCCACAAGCCCCCCGAGACTCCCCTGGCCCTCACAGGGAGCAGCCCAGGATTCCCAGAACTAAGAGGCGGGGAACCTCCTGGTTCAGAGCAGAGATCCTGTCCCTCCTTGAGTTGTGGGGCGAGGAGGGGACATTTCAGTATCTCTGCTCCAAGCGGCACAATGCCGATATTTTTGAGTGCATGGCCTAGTCCCTGGTGGAGTGCGGACACCAACCCCAGACCTTGGAACAGATCTGCAGTAAGGTTAAGGAGCTCCTCCAGGGATACGTCAGGGCCAGAGAGTGCAGCTCAAGCTCAGGGGCAGGACCCCACACCTGCCCTTATTACCAAGAGCTGCCCGAGGTCCCGGGGGGTCTCCAGCCTCCAGATCCCCGTTGTCGCCCAGCTGGAGGTTATGTCAGAGGAAAAGCAGGAGGACCAGGGCCAGCAGGAGGAGGAGGAGAAGAAGATGGACACCATCAACCTGTCCCTGGAACCGGTGCCTGTCAGCCAGGACATCTCCCAGGCTTTGTTGGATATCAGGGAGGGATCTTCAGGTAAGTGGTCCTAGTTTGTCACACACACAGGGTGAGGGAGGCTGGTGCACAGGGGGCAGGATGCAAATGTTGCTCGGGCTGGACATTGTGCTGCGGTCTGTGCACATGTAACCATGTGCAGCATTAGTGTACAACATGCGGACACAGCAGGCGGCCTCTGAGCACGGATGGGATCCTGCTGCCAGGCTCAAGGGAGGCCACACATGTTCGACCACAGGAGGCACAGGAGCCCTCCCACTACCTGCCATGGCTGGAAGCAGGCTAGTCACAAGGGCACAGGCTCAACGCAAGACACACCGAGGAGTGTCGCACACAGCACCCAGCCATGCCTGCATGTGGGAGGCACCACCCACTCCTGTGGACAGTGCTGCAGGTGTGTGTGCAGACCCCAGGGAGTAGTTCCTCTGTCATCCATGAGCGGATCCCACTGTGGCCGGACACTTCCCTTGCCTGCTTGTCTGTGGGCTGGGGGAGGTGGGGGGAAGTGGGCAGTATGGTCCCCTGCACACTTTAGGGCCCGATGAGGCATGGCCTGCTGTTCCATGAGGAGTAAAGGTAGTTCGAATTAGAGAGCCTAATTCGAACTACCTACTCCATGCCGCGTGTAGCCGCGGGCACAGAGTCCGCACTAACGAGGATTTAAAAATGGCGGCGCCCAGCAAGATGCAAATGAAGCCCGGGATATTTAAATCCTGGGCTTAATTTGCAAGTTCGAATGCCTACATTAGCCACCCTAGTTCGAACTAGGGTGGCAGTGTAGACAGACCCAGAACGAGAGAGGGAGTGCCTCAGCCCTTGGGAGGTGCCCTCCCTCCTCCAATCATCTCCCCTCCCCCAAACACCCCAGGGACCACCCCCTATGAGGCCACCCTCCCCCCCAGTAGCAGGCCTGTGTGAGGGTGGGACGGCACAACTCCCCAGGGACCCACTCCCACTCCAGCTTTCCCAGGATCGCCCTTCCCCCTCCATCCCATGCAGGGACTGCAGCTCCAGAGTGCCTTATGTCCATGAGCAGGGCCCCTACGGTGGACTTCCCCACACCGAACTGGTTGTCCACCGACCAGTAGCTGTCAGGGGTGGCGAGCTGCAGAAGGCGATTGTGACCCACTTCTTCAGAGGGATGGCAAGTCGCAGGTGGGTGTCGCATCTCCAGAGGGCAGGGGCGAGCCAGGCACACAGCTCCAAAAAGGTGGCCTCCACATGCAGAAGTTCTGGAGCCACTGCTGGTCATCGCACTGCTCCATGACCAGCCGGTCCTACCAGTAGGAACTGGTGTCAAGCCTCCAAAAACTCAAGCCTTGAAAACCCTCTCCACAGTGGGTTGTAGTTGCAGACTGTAGCTCTCGTACCCAGAGAGACGGTCCCCAGAATGAGCCTGGGGTCGAGCTCAGTCAGAACCAGGAAGGCACCTGGCAGAAAGTGCTGCAAAAACTGCAGCATGGCCATTTGGGGTCATCACATGCCTGGGGTAGCACAAGCTCCATGGCACCAAGAAAAAAGCTGTGGTGTCCAAAAAAGCAGGGCAAGCAAAGCAGGGACTGTGAGAGCTTTGCTGTCCCTCGAAGACGTAGGCAAGCAGGCAGCAGAAGCAGAAAAATGGCTGTCCAGTGGGGGTCCCTTTAAGCGTGTGTGTCTGCAAGGCTTTGGCACCAGCACTCGGAAGCAACTGGTGACCTAAAGCCCTGCCTGAAGTGGTTCTGGGTGACCTTTTATGCAAGAGAGCATCCAATCAGTCTGGACACTCTCTTCCACAAAAGCACATCACTTTTTCAATGCGCTTGTGTGTGTGAACGCTCTCTTTCAGAAGAAGTTTTTTCGGAAGATTTCTTCTGAAAAAGCTTCTTCTGAAAGAAGCCTGCAGTCTAGATGTAGCCTCAATGTCCTCCTGATTGATTTATTTAAGGATTTTAAGTGGTTAACCAGTTAGCTCTTGCCAGTGAACTCTGGTGGCAGCCAGCTATGCTGGGCCTGAGCAGCCCCAGCCACACAGGGCTGGATGGCAGGCCCTAAATTAAATGGTTTAGTGGTAAAGCATTATCATTTAATCTGTTATCCATTTTAACATCTCTAGTTATTTTCATACTGAAACAGGGCTTTGGGTACATTTTTTGTAAATAAACAACATCACTTAAAGAAATACTTCTATCCTAAATAACTAGGCAAGACCCTAAATATTTGCTCACTGCTTGGACCAAAATATTTCAGTATATAATTTATTACGTACATATGCTATGTATTTCCATCTTCCCAAAATTGTTCTCTATATAAAAAAGTACCCACGAGTTTAAAAAAAATAATTACTAGGCCTCGTTGCTATTGCAATATCTCACTGAGATAAAGTTTGGATTTTGATGCATACTGAATATTTCAGAAAATGTCATATAGGAGTTATTATAGTAGCAATAAATAATAAAATCAACCATTTGATTACTTTATTGTGTTACTGCACTCATTTTCTTTATAAGCACATGCCAAAATGTAAGTTGTCTAAACAGTCTCCTGCTGTAACTAAATACTCAGTTTGAGCAAGCGCCTTTCCTGAGCTGCTTGAATTCAAAGTCCACACAGTATGTTGCATCAAAAAATTACCCAGTTCCTGGAACTCTGGTATAGCAACAAGAATATCAACAATATAAAAAAGTTCAGCTCATATCTTTGCCCCACATTTGGCCGCTCTTGGGCATAGGTGACTTGTGCTAACACTCGGGAGGTATACTGTCCCCAATGCCTCTGCCATAATTTTAACTGTTAAATGGAATACTCTCTCATAGTCCCTCTCTGTTCCTCTGGGTGTCTGTCCCTGCATCTTTTCTCGCTGCAGGCACCAGTCACCTACACCTTTAGGCTTCCTACCACAGGATTTTTCAACACCTCCTGCCACCCCTGAATGATTCTATTTTTCTAAAAGCTGCTTCCAGTACCCATTTAACATTCTCTACCTACTATGGGGAAGATTCAGGCAAACCCTGCCAGCCTGTTCCAGTGTATCAATTAGCAAAGTCTGATACATTATTAAGAACATTCACAGAGACTAGACATTGCTGAAAACTACAGGTCAGGTTTTCTCTTTTCCTTCTGATTAAATTAAGAGACCGAGGAAATTTCTCTACTTGCCTGACAATAGTGAATACTTTATTTGATAGCATTTCACCTGAGACAGCCACAGGGATATCGCAGCCTGGAATTTTGATTTCTCCTCTCCATGATGGACTTGACCATTACTCCACCTAATAATTTAATAAACTGTCAATATATACTTCAGCCGCGAAAGAAGCAAAATCCTTCTGTAATTTTCCAGGGTGCAAAGTGTTTTAGAAACATTTTCATAACTGGCTGAAGAAAGTGGAATTTGGCAACTAGTTTACTATTTCACTGCATTAATTTACTACATGAATATTAACAATGGAAATTGTGTATTATCATGATGAATTGTGACAAATAGTGTCTTTTTACACCAAACTACAAACAATAAATGTGGGTCCTGGAGAAATGTGGTTCACATTAAATTCAGATCAAATTAATTGTTAACTAAATTCAACCTAGAAAATGTGAGTGAAGAGGGCATTATAATCAGGAGTGGAATATTGTTTGTGTTTGCTTTTAGCCACTTTTAGGATGACAAAAAGCCAGAAAAAACAAGATATGCTGGAATTTAAGAACTTGTTAAATTCTTTTTGTTTAGCACAATAATGGGCAACCTAGGCCCATCTCAGTGGGTCTCAAGATTGTCGTAACCAAGACAGTCTCCTGAAATGCAAAAGGCATGATGGGCAGATTTAAAATATATAAAAAAAGACAAATTATTTTGTGTTTGTTGTATTTCTGTTACTTATGTTAAAGTTTCTGCAAATTGACATTCCGTGGGTGAGAGTTTTAGCTAACGTGCAGAAGATCATCATGCAACCTTAGTACCATAACCAAGAAAGCAAAGTGTCCAATGGAAACCACACACACCTACCTGCATTAGTACCTGAAAGCAAAGTGTTTCTAATACTTGGTGCTGCATTTCTTTGGTTGTATTCAGAATGAAGAAGAACACAGAGGTTTCTGCTTCCACATACATTTTGCTGTCTGCTACCATGCTAGAAGGTGAATCAAAGATTAACTAGCAAAATTGATTTTTAAAAATGGTTGGTAATTATAATAATTAATGGAAGACTATATAGCATATATTTGTTTTAAAACCATAAAAGTTTATAACTGTCGAAGTATGGGTTCATCTTTATTGCAGATTTAATTCAAACTATCAACTGAGTCCCGTTACACACACAAAACCTCTTAAATCAAGTTCAGTGGTACTTCTAACTTCAGTTTGGTGACCTGTTAGGGAAGGTTAAAATTCAAGTTAGCATAATACAGTATATGAGCTACTAATTACACACTGCTCTGTAATTGCAGATTTATTTTGCAGTGTACCCACACAAGCAAGGCTGTCTTGAGAGAAAAGTAACAAGTATAGATAACTTGAGTTACATCTGTGTGGAAGACATAGCCTATGAACCGGTGGAAGAGGAGTCAGCCACAGTGTAGCTAGTAATTCCAAACACTGGAAACAATCACTACCATCTGTATCAAAGGCTATGTCTAGACTGCAAGCCCCTTTCGAAAGAGACTTTTTCGAAAGATACTTTCGAAAAAGCCTCTTTCGAAAAAGAGCGTCTAGACTGCAAGCAGTACTTTCGAAAAAGCAAGCCGCTTTTTCGAAAGAAAGCACCCAGGCAGTCTGGATGCCCTCTTTCGAAAAAGCCCTGTTTGCATTCAAGAACGCCTTTTTTCGAAAGAGCACTTTTGAAAAAAGGCGTTCTTCCTTGTGAAATGAGGTTTTCCGCCGTCGAAAGAAAAGCCGCGTTCTTTCGATTTAATTTCGAAAGAACGTGGCTGTAGTCTAGACATAGGTGACGTTTTTTCGAAAAAAGGCTACTTTTTTCGAAAAAACCCTTGAGTCTGGACACAGTCAAAAAGGGGCAGGATAAGGGCATGACTTTGGGTTGCTCTCCATGGATGAACAGACCTGGCTGACCTTGGAGAGGAATGGACAGTGCTTCCTTTTCCAAAATAGAGGAGCTATGAGTGGAAAGGCCTCAAGGGAATTATGGCAACTCCCCCCCCCCCCACACACAATTCTTCCTATTTTATTCATTTTGATTTATACAAACTCTAATGAAAGAGCATTTAATTCTTTGGGTGGCTTTGCTTATTTTTAAATAAGCAAACAGATCCATTAATTACTCCAGAGCAATTCAAACACATAGTGACAACATAAGTATACCCAAAAGTACTAAACCACATGCGACCTCCAGAGTCCTTCTGCCAGAACAGCCAACACTGCCCTTCAAACTGGAGTACAAGTCCTCTATTCCCAGTGGTAACCCCTCTCAGACTCTTCACTGGAAATTCAATTCCCATATCTTATGCTAGCAGGGAGGTGCTGGTTGGTAAATCCCTCCATTGTCTCCCCTGCCTTCAGCCCTCTCTGGCTTCAGCTCAAGCTTTCTGACTTGGTAATCAGGAGGCAACTCCTGCAGTTCTCCTGCCCTCAGTCCTCTTCACTCCTCCAGCTTTGGCTCACAAGTTTGGGGAGATCAGCAGAGAAGCCCTACGAATGGGGCATTTGGCATTGGCCACTGTCAGAAGACAGGATACTGGGCTAAGTGGACTATTTGTCTGACCCAGAACGGCCGTTCTTACTGCTCTCCTGCCTTCAACCTTTCCCCCAGGAAACCATCATCAAAAATGTCCCCACAGACCTCCTATAGCTCCCACTTACCAATCTCTCTCCCCTGGGGCTTGGGTGCTTTTTTTAAATACCATTTGGGATCATTGTTTCTGATGCAAGAGTGCAAGGCTTCTCTGCTGACTTCCCCAAACTGAAGGGGGTGAAGAGGACTGAGGGCAGGGGAACTGCAGAAGGAGCTGTCTGCTGATGACATTTGACTGGGATTTGGGGGGTTTCAATTAAATTAAACAATGTTATTGTCTTATAAATTTACAACAGTTGCCTACACTGTGACTATGTAATACTGTGCTAGGTTGTAAGCCAGATTTAAAGTACTGTAGAACAAAGGCCCAGGCTACACTAGAAGCTTCACTAAATGCAGCTGTACTGATGTGAAGAGATGCTTATGCTGATGAGAAAGTGAGCTCTCCCATTGGCACAGTAATTTCACTTCTGCAAGAGGCTATGGTTATGTTGGTGGGAGAAACTCTCCTGGTTACATCACACTGTCACATTGACGCTTTTGTCCATGTAATTTATGTTGCTTAGGGGGATGGCTTATTGACACCGTTGAGTGGTATAAGTTATGCTGAAGTAAGTGGTAGTGAAGACATGACCAACCTTGAACTGGTTTAAAACACTAAATCAATGCCACCTTATTGTGTGAAAAAGCCCTGAATATAAAATTCCCAGGCTCCAACACTACAATATAAACCTATTCAAAGTTCTCATTTCTGCAGGCTCTGACTGTAAACTACAATCTTCCCTTGTGTGTTATTTTACCATGCCATAAATGCACCAACAAATGCTCCTGTATAATAATTGCAAAGCTGAAATAGAATCAATAGACTTTTACATTATTAATTTAAAATGCTTCACACATACACAAATAAAAACCAGCACAAAGAGGTCCTAGTCCCTAACTTGTTACCATCATCATAGAGCATGTAGAAGAACAATGTGAATAGGCTGATCTTCACTGTCAGGATGAAACCATTGGGAAAACCCAATATGTCAATACCTATACTTGTAACAACATAACATTTTAGTGACAGTACAATCAATTTGACATCAGTGGGAGTTAAGGATGTAAATTCCCTCATCGGAGGACAAGGTCTTCATGTTGCTGGAGTGGACTCACACAAAAAATGTTGCTTTCAAAATGAAACCCAATACAAAATAAGCTTGGTTCTGTTACATATTTTATTAGGAAACATTCACAGATGTTTGCTACCAACCCTCTCCAACAAAAGGCAGACTATATTATCTGTCTATCTAACTATTAGAGGTTTGTGTGTTTGTCGGTGAGTCCATTTGTTCACCAACTCCTCCTAAAGAGTAAGAGCTGGGACCACCAAATTTGGTACATAGCTTCCATTTATCCTAAGTTAGAGCAACATCAAGGTTTAGCTGTGTGAAAAAATGAGAAGTAAAAGAATGGGACTGTTTTTTATAATATGGAAAGAGAGAGGCACATAGAGGAGGGATGTGACACTGAGTGTGCTCTCTGGGGGCAGCAAGCCTGCAGGGGAGAACTATCCTGCAGAGAGACCACTGGCTGGATCCTGGTGGCTGGGATGGGGATGGGGGACACAGAAGACCCCTGTTGGCTGGGGGGGAAAGGGTCAGGGTAGAGACAGAAGACCTTTGTCAATTAGACAAGCTGCGGGGAGATAGAAGCCCTGTTCTTTCCAGGAGAGGGGAGGGAGGAAGATAGAAATGCCCACCCTGAGCCCTGCCTCACCCCCGAACTCTCATACCCCATGCCTACAGCCTCCTGCCTTACCTCTCCCCACATCTCCAAGGCCTTGTCCTGACTCCTGTGCATGCGCGTGCACACACATACACCCCATCAGCCCCATGCGCTGAAGAACCCAGGCAATGCTAGGTAAGTCTTCTAGTTTAGGCTATTTTTAGTAGTTGTTTCCCTCTCCTTCCATCACAGGAAGCACTAAGTAATCATGGTTACAAGCTATATACTATAGTGAGCTACAGAAATTTGAAGGTATTGCAATGAAAAGTACATTATGGAGCTTAAAATAGTGGCCACATTATGATGCTTTTGAAGGGGAGTATTCCACTTGGGGCTTCAGAAAGTATTAGGGGCACAATGAAACTTAATTTAATAAAATACCTAAAGAGCTTGTACTGTATAAATCATTTGTTTCTTTTTCTTCTCTACCCCTACTCCTCCCTGTCTAATATCCAATGTCAGGTCCATGATGATTATAAATGTTGCATTAAGATATCATAATTGAGAGCTATTCAAACTCCAGAGAATGACAACATATATAAGAAGTTAGCTAAAGGCAATGAGAAAATGAATCTTCTGTGCCAACCTGGAATGAAGATGTGAGCCACTCAAAACCATCATAATGTCTTTTTTTTCCCCCCATGGGGAAAATTCATCTCAGCGCAGAAATGGCTCAGTTTCTACATGTCTTACATTATGGCAGCTGAGATGCTGAAGATTTAAATAGAAAATGACACTACATAAACCAACATCATCGATACTGACCAGCATTCAAACGTAATGGTGCAAATTAGAGATTTGGTATATAATTTTTATATCATCTTGTAAATTTAGCTTTATTACAAAGCAGAAGTCTTATAAAGTATCATTGTTAATGTATGCTGCATCTTCCTTTTTATTTCTCTTTGAGAGACACTCAGTTTCATTGTGAAAGGTGATCATTTTAATAATGGAATAAACTACATTGGGATTCTAGGCAGCTAGCTGTCATGGTTCAATAACACAGTATACCATAGAATGTTAATTTCTATGAGGTATGAAATGTATTAACTGTATGTTATAAGGAATAAAACAAATATGGCCTGGTCCAATTGATATGGACTGTTAATGCTGCTGATACACAAACTTCCTGGATTACATAACCAATCCTTATTCTAGGAGGAATTTACCTAAAAGAAATTATTTGGTTCATTCCATAATATTAAACTAGGCAACATAGAATGGGTCATTTAGTCTTCTCTGAATTAATTATTGCACTATTCTGATAATGGAGTTTTGAACTCCTTGCTTAGAGAGAGCAACCACAGGCAAATATAAATATAAGCAGCAAGGAATTAAAAAAATAGTTCTTCCCCAGCAGATTATGATGCAGAGGAAGTAAATCCTTCACCACACCCATGTCATACTTGAGTGTAGAAAGATCCCTTTCCACTTCCATCCCCTTTGGTTTGAAGGGTCTGTTCTCATCCTTCTTTAGGTAACTGTCTTAGGGAATGTCTACACTGCATTCCTCTTTTGAGAGAGGAATGCAAATGCAGCCGAGCAAAATTGAAAATGAAGCATGGATTTGAATTTCCCATGCTTCATTTGCATAATAGCATCCAGTTGCTATTTCAAAATACCCTATTTCGAAATAAAAAATGCTATGTAGACAGGGTTATTTCGAGAACAAACCCTTCTTTTGAAATAACCATTAAATCTCATTTTATAAGGAGTAAGGGTTATTTCGAAAGAAAGGTTTGTTCTCGAAATAACCGTCTCTACACAGCGTATTTTTATTTTGAAATAGGGTATTTCAAAATAGTGTCTGGACATGATTATGCACATGAAGCGTGGATTTGAATTTCCCATGCTTCATGTGCATAATCGCGTCCGGCCGCTATTTCGAAATACCCTATTTCAAAATTCATGGGAAATTCAAATAGAAGCGGGGGAAATTCAAATCCATGCTTCATTTGCAATTTTGCTCGGCTGCATTTGCATTCCTCTCTCGAAAGAGGAATGCAGTGTAGACATATCCTTCCTTAGGATCAGCCATACTGGGTCAGACCAAAGGTCCATCTAGCCCAATATCTTTGGCTCCAATGGTGTCTATTACCAAAGCTTCAGATGCAGACTACAGAGCTAGAAAGTTGGAGTTATGCCTTCCTTTCTCAGATTCTGGTCTGGATCCATGTGTCAACACTAAAAGCCAACAGAAAGGTTGCCAGCACTTGTCTGGACCACTTGTAATGTCTCACAAAGACCTGAATGGAGATCCAATGAAAGTCATCTTGGGAGTCTGCCTACCCGTTAGGCAGTAGCCTGTATTCCGCCATGATTGGACAATTCATGAGGTGTGGATAGTTACTCTGCAAATGGAAAAAAAAACCAGACACCATTACAACTGTGATGAGATATAAATCATACGACACATAAGGCCACAAGAACAGCCACAGTAGGTTAGACAAAAGGTCCAACTAGCCCAGTATCCTGTATTCTGACAGTGGGCAATGCCAGGTGCCCCAGAGGGAATGACCAAAACAGGCAATCATCAAGTCCTACATTCCCTGTCCCTCATGAACAACTGCCCCCATTCACACATATATTGGTGGTACAAGGGGAACACACCTAGCCTTCCCAAAAGTACTAGACCGGCTTTTGTATCTTAAGATTCAGTTATAACCCCAGCCCTTTGCTTTTCAAATGCCATGAAAGAAGATAAAGATGCCCCAGAGAAGTGATAGTTGAGATGCTATTGTTTGGTGATTTTCAGACATCATGACTTAATTATGTAAGAAATCACATTTTAAAGTAACCATATTTTACAAGTTTATTTTTTTGTTTGTTTTCTTTGTTTTGATTTTGTGGCTTTTAAAAAAATATTAATAGGACAGTGACAGAAAGACAACATATCCAAATTTCAGTTTGCAGTGACTGAACAAGCTACCACTGATGTGCTGATTGAAGTGATAAGTGGGTAATTTCTTACATCCCCTGTATGCCTCTTAATAGGACTCCCTTAGGATTAGGACACACGTCAGAGATAATCTAGACAGTGTTTGGTCCTGCCGTGAGGACAGGGGACTGGACTCTATGACCTTTCATGGTCCCTTCCAGTTCTATGATTCTGTAAGGTTCTATAAACAAGTAAATCTGACTTTAAGATCAGAACCCAGAAGTTTAGATAATTAAGAGAAATAAGAATAGGCAAATTAAGTGTAAATGAGAGAATTCTGGTTAGCACTTGCAGTGCATTTGTTTCCCTGATTGTGGTCTTCAAATGATAGAGAGTCTTCAGCTGAGGAAAACA
Source organism: Pelodiscus sinensis (assembly GCF_052426305.1). Lineage (NCBI taxonomy): Eukaryota > Metazoa > Chordata > Testudines > Trionychidae > Pelodiscus > Pelodiscus sinensis. Next base: position 96,665,769 of record NC_143053.1, read on the forward strand.
TTGTCCAAATGCTTTTTACTTTTTTTCCTTATGGTGGGGTGGTAGAGTCAGCAGATTTGTTGTTTTCATCAATGAAATTTGGGATTCATTTAAAAAGGTGGTCATGATGACTAGCTTTTTAAATGGTCTATTTGCCTCCTTACTCTGAAACACCAGATGTTTTTAAATGAGTACTAAATTCTATAGATCATACAATATGTGTTTAAAAAATAGAGCTGGGTGGAGAGGAATTAATGATGGTGTCACAAAATGTTCCAGTGTTAGACAATTTTAAGGTGCTTTCCTATTGCTTCAGTAATGTTGTTTTTTGAACTTTATGACTTTCCCATGTTCACTGTTGCACAGATGGTATTTGGCATATGTTTTGTCACAACATGAGAGAGCTTGCATTCCGAATGAAGTGGTTGTTTTTTATGTGGTTTTTAACTTGTGGGGAAATTTTCAAAGGCACAGAATAGAATTGGGCACTGGCATCCACAACCCATTAAAAGTTCCTGAGAGTTGGCCCCTCACTCTTCCGTAAACATCTCTGCATGTGCTTATCAGTGTCAATTTCTGGTTTTCTCCAATCATTAACCAATGCCTGCTAATTTACTTCTGTCGTCTCATAGCACTGATTTTTTTTAAATGGATTTTCACTTTTCTTTGGTAGTTCAGAACTTAATGTATAATCATCCTTTCAACATCTGCATTTTGCAAAACAATAGACAAATGAATACTAAGATGGAAATATGTTGCCTTCAGAGAACTGGTTATTTTCTTAACATATTGAAATAGGTGAGCAAGTTGTATTCTATTCTAAGACTATGAAAGGAGAAAGGATAACATGGTATTTCAACTTGTATAATCAACATGATCCAGTAGAGAAGACTTTGGAATAGTATTTAGGAGAAAGGAGTTCTAGCCTCAGCTCTGTCACTTATCTACTGTGTGATTTTAGGCAAATCACTTCACTTCTGCATTTCCTCTCCTCCCTTTGCCTTTCTTCTCTAGTTAGCTTGGAAAGTGATAAGGCCAAGCACAGCTGCTTACTAAATGTTCATACAATGGGTGCAATGGACCTTCCAGGCACAAATAATTAATGATAATTCATAGGGCAAAAGAAAACAATGGCAAAGGACAAAAATGATATTATTAATGCACAGAAAATGCAGAAAAAGTTTGTGGAAAGCAACTCCCTCATCCTAACAATTTTGTTAGTTTCCCTTAACTAACTTTGCAAATTTCAAAATCTCCTCTAACAACTTCGATATCTATAGATTTGTCCTATAGATGTTAAATCTCATAACAGATTATTTTTAAATAAACAGACAAATAAACAAAAACAACATTGTTTGCAGTATTATTTGTAGTCATATCATTACTGGGTTACCAGAAAGACAAGATGGGTGAGGTATTATCTTTCATTGGATCAACTTCTGTTGGTGAGAGATTTTGACTTTACATACAACTCTGCCTTTGGTCTGTGTAAGCTTGAAAGTGTAGCTTTTTCATCAACAAAAGTTATTCCAGTAAAAGGGGGATTACTTCACTCACTTTCTCTGTTTTTGAAATAGTCAACTCGGATGACCTAGAATTTCAGGAGTGCTCAGAGTCTATTTTTAATTTCTAAAGACACAACCTAACAGATTTCAGAAACAACAACAGGGTAAAGAAAATAGCCTCTTACTAGGTTTCTTCTGAAGTTGTTTCAGATTTCCTGCTATTTTGGCTCCCATGGTCTTCACTTTGGAGAATAGGGTGACAATAACCGATTTCTAATGTTCATCATCATAGCTCCCATAAACCCATCATCTCATCAGGGCACCAACATTGATGAGCAATCAACTAGTTGTCTCCTCCCATTATGATTGTGCGTCAGTGCTTCAGTCTCCGTGAAGTCTGTTCCTGTCCACACTTACGCTGTCAATTCATTTCTTCTTTGGTCACCAGCAACTGATGACAGGAGAAGAAGAGGGGACGCCGTCTCTCCCTGCCTCCTTGCTTCACCCTGACCACATTGCTGCACCATAGCCAAGGAGCCATGCTGTGCAGACTGGAGCCATCTGGCCTGTACCTTCCCTGCTGCCACTGCTGATGAGTGGAGGGAGGGGACAGGAAGGGCCATGTGTCCTGGTGCAGATTCCTGCTGCTACCACTGCCCCTCATGCCAGCTGCTGGCCAGCACCTCCCCCGCTGTGGGGTGCATGAGGCTCCACACGCACCCCTCACTCAATGGCAGTGTCTTCGGTCTACTACTATTTATCTTCTCCTGTACTGTCCCTTGGAAGGTGATCTTGAATTGGCCAGATAATCTTAGTACATAGTCATACCTCTTCAGCTTGTGCTTCTTTATGGTTATTAGGAGGAGTTTATATGACCTAGCACGATGGGTAGTATGTTGTTGACCTCTTCATTAGTGACATGGTTGAAGTAGGAAATGCCCGGGATTTTACAGAAGTATCTCATCTCTACTATCTTCATTTTCAGTTCAAGTTCTGCTCCGAGAGTCCACATCTCACACATATACAGGAAAATAATGATGTCCAGTGTGTGCAACCGTTTCCATTTGTATTCCAGGGAGATGTTCTTTCTCTTTCAGATTGGCTTTAGCTTTGCCATTGCTGCTGCAGTTTGTGCATTTCTTGCCAGAATTTCTACTTTTGATCTTTCATCAGTGATGACTGTCCCCAAATACTGGAACTGTTTCATTGTCTCCAGCTCTTGTTGACTGACAGTGATATATGAGCTGATCCCATCATGCTTGCTTGTCATCAGCTTAGTTTTTCTCTGCATTGATTTCTATGCCATGTTTTGAGGAGGTTGCAACCAATTATTTCACATGGTTGGCAAGTTCATTTTCACTATCTGCCAGGCCATCAATGTTGTCAGTGAACCAAAGATTTGAAATTGTTTACCCCTCCAATGATGCCTGCACATATATGATTTTCTAGGGCATCAGTCACTATGTGCTCAAAGGAGATGTTCAACAGTGTGAGCTAAAACAGGCAGCTATGCCAGACTCCAACAGTGATGCAAAACCATTCTCTAATTGTGCCATTGACAGGAACTGCACTGTTGGCCATGGTACACAGATGTTTAAAGGTATAAACTTTAAAGAATAAACTTACAACCCAGATTGTACTTCTGAATAGATGCCCAAAGAACTTCAGGCCAGATTCTGTCAAACAAAATGTTAATTAAAATGTTAGAAATTCAAAAATACTAAGAATACAAAGATAGTTACATTTTCTATTAGCAGAAATGGCAGAGATGGTCTGGAGATACAGTTATGGATATAGAATACACTTAAGCTATAACTCAAGTTTAAGAGTAACTCAAGGATAACATTCAGATTTCAATCTAATGATGCTGAAATCTGACAAAACTGTTTTTATGTGATTTTGACGCAAAATGATTCTCTAGGTTGCTGTGGTGGTGTATGCATACCCACACTGGGCCCAAAGGGGCTAATACATGGTGGGTGGAGAAAGTCCTACCTCCCTCCCCCAGCCATACTGGGTGTTAGAGAAGAAACAGGAGACTTGGGAGTGAATGGAGTAAACAGACTTTTTTATTGCAGATACTTGCTTACTTTGGACTTTTAACACACTGTTTTGAGTGAGTAATGATTTGCAACTAGTTACACTTTTTTTTATTTATTTTAGTATGTAAATGTGCATATTAATACTACTTTTTAATTTTTTTTATTTAGTAATGTTAACTTTGATACAATGAATACTAGTAGGCAGCTGATGAATATTATTATACCTGCCGTTGTTACTGTTTACAGGATTTACAGTTAGATCAGCACTTTTTTACATCACATACTTCTCGAATTAGCAGGTTACAGATATTACAAAGGATGTGACCCTGAAAGTATTTTTACAGAGCAAGTGAGAAAAAGCAAGGGAAAAAAAGACGACACTGTTTAATTGCATGTTTCTCTCTCTTTCTGGACTGCAAGAATGAAAGGAAAGAGCATATTTATACATTAGAAAGGACTATACTTGCACTGTCCAGACCCATTCTCCTCCAATTCTTCATTTTGACTAACAGTTCAGCAAGATACTTTAGCAAGTGCCTAATGTTAAGCAGGTGAGCAGTTTCTTTGTATACAATGGGACTAAACATACACTTAAATTTAAGCATGTGCTTAAGTTCTTTGCTGAATCAGGGCCTTTCTGAACAGCATATGCTCATTATGTGTATTTTAGACATGTCCAAATGAATTGGCTTATGGACAAAAGTGCATGGATATGTAGTTACAAAGACCAAGAGCTCAGTTCCCAAATTCACATATTTTTCTTTTTCTGTTTTAATTTACCAGTCTTCTTGGCACTTGCATAGCTAGACAGACAATTAATTGATTCATCACTGCTGCTTGTCAAAATCAGTTTTTGGAAAGTGGAAAAGATATCAGCAACATTGCACCAGATCAGATAACTGTTTGGCATAGGATGTGCCAGACATGCATATATTAATTAATTGATTAATGTTACTGATAAAACACAAAAGTACCATTTGGGATTTGCTCCTTATAGTGACTAACTACTGATTGGACCTCCCTGGTCTGGCACCCCCAGGACCTGACTGGTACGGGATGAGGGATTTTGCTGGATCCACGGAGGTCAATTTTGGACCCCTGAGACTGGCTCCCCAGCCCGGCCGCTGGCCTCCCAGCCAGTTCCCCACCTCCTACTGGTCCCAGTGTCCTGCTGACCCATGGGGCAGTCATCACTGCCATGGCTCCGCCAGGTAGCCCAGCACTGGGGCTCTAGGCAGCCACACTCACTGTGTACTGGGATCCCTGAGCAGCCCCACATGCCACGGCTCACTGAACAGCTCCGTGCCTAGGCTCCAAGTCTCACTGGGCAGCCACATGCTGGGTCTCAATCCCGGTAGGCAGCTCCACTGCCACGCACTGGGCAGCCCCGCTGTCAACTCTCTGCAGATAGCCACTGCCCTGCCGGTCCTGCAGGGATTCTTACTGCTGGCCCTCCACCAGGACTCTCTGATCCTGCAACATCCATGCTGAACCATGAACGGCTCCAGTCCAGCGAATTCCAGTTAAGAGAGTTTCAACCTGCAGCAAGCTCTTGAGAGAATGGCCTTGTTGGTTGTAATATATATTCAAGGGGCCTTGAGTTGTAATCTGACCTCTGGAACTCACTCTATCTTTTTCCTCAGGCAAGTACCAACCTCTCTGCCTCAGCTGCTCTTTCTGTGAAACCAATATATTACTAGCCATTGAGAATCCCTGTTCATTCCTGTCTCCTCCTATGCATTCCGACTCTCCCTTTTACATCCTCTCTGCATCCCTCTCTCCACATTTGAATACCACCAGATCCTGATAAATGTCCTTGCAATTGCCTCCCAAACTAAACTTAGCTAATTCTTCATTCATACATACTTTCCTTTCCCTCCTCAGTTCATATAGACGTATAGTCCCAGACACTCCGCCTCCACTTTATCAACCTAATACAGGCAGTCCCCGAGTTACGCGGATCCGACTTATGTCGGATCCGCAGTTATGAACGGGATTTGCTGCCCATCTCCCTGGTCTGCTGGATACCAGCAGACCAGGGAGATGGGAAGCAAAGCCTCTGAGGATGCTGGCAGCAGGACAGCCGCGGCGTGTCTGGGCTGTCCACTGCCCGTGTGCTCTGCAGCTTTGCTCCCTGTCTCCCCAGACCAGGGAGACGGGGAGCAAAGCCGGGGAGCATGCGGGCAGCGGACAGCCCAGATGCACTGCGGCTGTCCCGCTGCCGGCGTGCTCTGCGGCTCTGTTCCCCGTCTCTCTGGTCTGCTGGTCTCCAGCAGACCAGGGAGCCGCGGAGCAAAGCCACGGAGGATCCGGGCGGCGGGACCGCGGTGCGTCTCGGTCCCCCACCCGCGTCTCCCTGGTCTGTTGGGCAGGGGACGCAGTTAGTACGCCCCCCCAGCAGTCCAGGCTTTTCTCCGGACACCTGTGGTGGAGCAGTTGGGTCACTGCCGGTTGGTCCCGCAGCGCCGCTCGGTCCCGCAGCGCCGCTCTGGGCGCTACTGGACCAACCCGGCAGCACCCCAGCTGCCCTGCCCCAGGCATCCTGATTCAGCTGCTACTGGTCAGTTTCAGCAGCGGTTGAATCAGGACGCCTGGGGCAGAGCAGCTGGGGGGCTGGTGGACTGGTCCAGTAGCGCCAAGGAGCGGCGCTACTGAAGCAACCCAGCAGTACCCCAGCTGCTCTGCCCCAGGCGTCCCCAAGTCAGCCGCTGCTGAAACTGACCAGCACTGACTACAGGAAGCCCGAGGCAGAGTTGCTCTGCCCCGGGCTTCCTGGAATCAGCCGCTGATCAGTTTCAGCAGCAGCTGACTTGGGGACGCCTTGGGTTCTTAATTTGAATCTGTATGTAAGTCGGAACTGGCGTCCAGATTCAGCCTGTTGAACTTCCTGTAGTCAGCCACTGGTCAGTTTCAGCAGCAGCTGAATCTGGACGCCAGTTCCGACTTACATACAGATTCAACTTAAGAACAAACCTACAGTCCCTTTCTTGTACGTAAACCGGGGACTGCCTGTAGTCAATTTGGAGATTGGCACCAGCAGAGACACAGTTGCACAGGGATTCCTCCCTGTAGGGAAACAGGTTTCTGACAGCAGAGAGATAGGGCAGCACAGGAAAAGAATCCTGATCTGCCTCTTCTTCCTACAGAGAAGCCTTTCATGCTTTCAAACCCCTTTTTAATGAGTCAGCACAGAAATGAAATTCACTAGTGAATTGGCAGTGACAGACTCCTAACACACTTTACTGCAAAAATTAACTGAAGAATTCTTCCTGCTTGGACTGTGGAGAGAGGACACCACTTACCCAGTTGTACAGCTTTATAAATCACTAATTATTTCACCTCATACTCAGGTGTGGCGGTTCACATGCAGAGACATCTTTTAAAAAATGAAGTAATAGAGACTAATTCAAAACAAATGCATCAAATCCTCCCTTCAGTCAGAACTATCATTGCAATGTCTGCAACCATGTGTTATCCACGCACTTATGGTTCATCGGAAAAAACACAAGTATATCCTCATCAGAATCGTCAGCTTTAGATTGTTGATGGTTAATCTATGCCCCAAAATAACTTGGAAATATTTAAACTGTAATTAAAGTAGATTTTCTCTTTAGAATTTTGTTAAAGTCCTTGATTGAGAATGTAATTGGCACCCTCTGGTGGATTATTGTTACTATTGCTCGTAATCTCCCTGAAGAAAACACCGTATCAAAAATAATATCAATTTTGTAGGGTAAAGAAATCATAGTGCAGTCACGCAAGCAGATTTTTTATTGGAAGCAAGAAATGCCCTCATATTTGTATAAGTGCTTCTGTCCATTGAAACCTTCCATCTTCCAAGTCACTGAAAGTCCTTGCGAGGAACTATTATTTCAGTATTTAGGCACGAGACATTAGCCTAAACTTGCACCTTTCCCTAGATAAACAAGCATGAGGGGATATTCATGACTAACTGACAGAATTACTTTCTCATTGATACAGCTCTTTCTGCAGAGACCACACTGTGCATTTATTTATTATTATTTTTAAAAGGGTTTATAAGAAAGCAAAACTTGAATGACAGGTATAATTTCAGTTTTACTGGATTGTCATATAGAAATCTGGTGCCTGTCCATTCACGGAAAAGATTTATGTAGGTGTTTGCTCACAAAAACGGGCATGTGAAAACAGCACACATCACATGTCATGTTATGAAGGGCAGAATGGCAAAAACCAGACCTGGGGAGGGGTACATGTGTTCTTATTCTTTTCCATGTGTCAGTGGAGGGCTATTACTGTACTGGCAGTATTGAGAAGGCCCTGGCTAGTACTCTGACAGCACAAGAACTGGAGAAGCAGAGATCATTTGAGTTTATGGAATTGCATATTTCACCACCAGCATTTCACATTTGTAAGATACAGGTGTGATAATTAGGTGATTCGACGCTCACCTAATACCAGTGTTAGCTAATTTTATTAATACTGGAGAGGTAGCTAGAGCGACACTAAGATAATGTGTTATATTATATAATATAGAAGTAGTGCTCTATATGCAAACATATTTTATATTGTCCTTTATTTTCCTTCTTACCAGTCCAATATTAGCAACAGTTTAGTATTTTAACACTCTATTCAGATTCTTATACTCACTTATCACCATAGTATGCAAGGACCTGCAGGATTTGTCATCTCTACTTCAGATGGGGAAACCGAGACACAGAGACGTGAAGTGACTTGTCCCAAGTCATATGGGGAGTCTGTGGCAGGATTCTGCACCTTAACTACAAAATCATCTTTTTGCTCAAATTTTAGATTCTCTTACTATAAAGTATTTCTCCAGGAAGCAGGAAGATCAATATCATCTAGATATCTATAAACTCCTCTGCTTTTTTTTTCCGGCAATATATTCTCAGTGTATTTGCAGGAGAAATGAACTGTTTCACAATGGCTAATCTCTCATCACCAATAATCCTTTTCCCTAGAGAAAGTGCTGTGTGTGACCCAGATCTGAAGGACTGTCATATCTAACTGTCTTTTAACACAATATCTTTCTGCTGCAAAAGACAATTGTAAATTTCCTCGAGGCTTCATCTCTTTGCAGTTTGACACCTGCTCAGCCACAAAGTGAGATGAACTTGAAAATTCAGATCGAACTGCAGCCTTTCCGACAAATGAGCAGAAACAAGAAAGCATGAGCCTTGCCAATCTTTGATGAGATCACATCACTGCTTTCCTTCCAAATGCATTTGATCATGCTCCTTAAATCATACCTAACTGGAACAACAACAAAAAAAGAGAACATTCTCTTCCTTAAATAATTATAGAATGTGAATAACCACAGGACTGCATGGACTTTTGGTCTCTGCATGGGTTTCTGTTGAAGTCTGCCTACCTTCAGTAACACTCTCCAAGTTTTACTTACAAGCATCCCCGATGGGCAGATATATAAAAGCTCTATTTGTGGCTGAAATCAATTCAAAACTTGTCATTCTTTGTCCTCAACAGGAGAAGGAAGTGGAGAACAACGGGGCCACTGTTTGTTAGCACTGATATATTTAACAATCTGATATATAGTTAGTGGCTGACAGTAATGCTAGGAATGTCATATATATACTGAGGCTCTAAAGCAGGATGACAATATATTCTGGGTAGTTACAAAACAGCAACATCCTTTCCTATAAATGCACATGATTTGCTCACAGGGATAGTAGGGAAATTATACTGTAACAAAGTTCAGGTTAACAGGGTTAATTTTAGAGTTATATAAAAAAACTCCAAGTTGAGAGACTTGTACAGGCACAGTACCATAGCTCAATGGAGACATCTAGTGGTCTGAAATTGTTACAGAAGTCTCAGTCACTATCCCGAGTACATAAATATGTTGCTGCTATCTAACAACAAGTGATTTGTCTTTACAATGTAAATGCTTTTTGAGAGGTTAAGGTTTCATAAAGAATAGGCATGGAAAGATAAGACAATACTTTAAGACAATAAATCTAGTCAACTGAACATTTAAAACTCTTTTTTACCACATGGAAGAAAAATGCATGTAATTTATGGACCAGAGTCTCAGCTGCTGAGAGACAATATAACCAGCGTTTCCCAAAGTGTGATCCACGGCCCAGTACCGGGCCTTAGAAAAAAAATACCAGACCTCAGAAAAACTTGCGTGCATGATTCTTGGAAGAGAGCCCACCGCTGGCGGTATCTCTGCCAGGCATGCTTCCGGGTGGGGCTAGATACGGCAGGCATTAGGACCCAGGGAGAAGGCCGGGCGCACTGATGCAGAATGGGAGCCGGCGCCGGCTGATAAAGCAGCCAGGATTGGGCCAGGAGGGGGGGCGGCCACACTGATGCTACCTCCAGGGACCACAGAAGTAGCGTGGGCTTCCTGTGGGGTCAGGGGGCAGTTCTACAGCTGCTCACCAGGTCTCAGAAGTACACGGGCTTTTCTCCCCCCTGCTCCAACAGCCAGCGCAGTACCTAAAATGCCAGTCCATAGCACACTGGGGAGCGGGGAGGGATCCGGGACTGCACCAGCTCCAGCTGCTCGGGCGGCGCATGCTGCTGTGGGGAGTGGAGGAGCAAGGCGAGCACTGCCCCAGCAGTTGGGGCTGGCATGGTCCAGGACTCCGCCTCCCCTCGCATAGGAAGGCATCAGGCATGCGACGGACCAGCCTTTCAGGTACCACGCCACTGTTTGGGTGATGGGAGAGTAGCCCGTGCACTTCCTGGGCCTTGGCGTGGAGCTGCAGGATCCCCAGGTATTGGTCCCTGTTCCCTCCCCCCCCCGACCCCAACAAGCACTCCACCCCAGCACCCATTCGCACCCTGTCCCCTGCCCCAGCACCCCTAGGCACCCTGCCCCAGCACCCACAAGCACAGTTGGGGCCACATTAGTGAGGTTTGAGGGGTTGTGTTTTTGTATCTCACTTGTGAGGCCTCGACTGACTTTTCTGTGGGCCAGTGACACCTGACTCTAAACAGGTTCCCCGCAGCTCTCATAAATAAAGAAAATGCTGAAACCTTTTGGCTGCATTGGCATAATTTTCCGGAAATGCTTTTAATGGAAAAGTTTTCCGTTAAAAGCATTTTCGGAACAGAGTGTCTAGATTGGCACGGACGCTCTTCCGCAAAAGCACTTTTTGCGGAAAAGCATCCGTGTCAATCAGACATGCTTTTCCACAAAAAAGCCCTGATCACCATTTTTGCTGGCCTTTTTCCGCAAAACCTTTGCACAAAAGGGACTTTTGCCTGAACGGGAGGTGAATAGTATTTCTGCAAGAAGCACTGATTTCTTACAGTAGGAAGTCAGTGCTTTTGCAGAAATTCAAGCGGCCAGTGTAGACAGCTGGCAAGTTTTTCCTGAAAAGCGGATGATTTTCCGTAAAAACTGGCCAGTCTAGACACAGCCCATGTGTTTAACAATATTTTATTTAAAAAGGAAAACCTGGCCAACAAGCCAAGTTGTCATCTGGCCACAGCACCATAACACTACTGTACTCCCCACCCCTACTCCAAATCTGAGTCTTTTATACACTGAAACCCCCTGTCCTGAGCCTCTCACATCCCCAAACACCTGCACCCTTACATCCACAAGCCTCTGGCTTGCTTAGCACCTCAACCCTCCACCTGAGCCCAACACTCCCCAGCCTGGAGTTCCCTCACCGAGCAAGCATCCCTTTCTCCATGTCCTCCTTCATCCAAATTCCCTCCCAGAGCTTGCATCTCTCACTTTTCTACACCTAAATCCCTCATTCACACCCCAGAGCCCGCACCTCCTTCTCAACCCAGTTTATATGCGTTTATATTTTTGGGCCGCAAAAAAAGTACTGAAAAAAACCAGGTTCCAATTATATAAATTTTGGGAAACCCTGGGCCCGACAGACTAGCTAGCTTTCTATCCCTCTTACAGTCCATTTATCCAATCCATAAGAACATAAGAATGGCCATACTGGGTCAGACCAAAAGTCCATCCAGCCCAGTATCCTGTCTGCCGACAGTGGCCAATATCAGGTGCCCCAGAGGGGGTGAATCAAACAGGTAATAATCAAGCAATCTCTCTCCTGCCATCCATCTCCACCCTCTGACGAACAGAGGCTGGGGTCACCATTCCTTACCCATAGTGGCTAATAGCCATTTATGGACTTAACCTCCATGAATTTATCTAGTTCTCTTTTAAACCCTGTTATAGTCCTAACCTTCACAACCGCCTCAGGGAAGGAGTTCCACAGATTGACTATGCACTGTGTGAAGAAGAACTTCCTTTTATTTGTTTTAAACCTGCTGCCCATTAGTTTCATTTGGTGGCCCCTAGTTCTTATATTATGGGAACAAGTAAATAACTTTTCCTTATTCACTTTCTCCACACCACTCACGATTTTATAGACCTCTATCATATTCACCCCTTAGTCTCCTCTTTTCCCAGTCTCTTTACTTCCTTAACTTTCTGGCAAGAATACTGTGGGAGACCATATCAAAAACTTTGCTAAAGTTGGCACTGGGGGCTTTTGGAGGACCAGAAACAATTTATTTGCATAGTCATCATTTACTTAATGAATATGCAAATATGAAATTAAATGTTACCAGTCCTCCAAAAGCTTGTGAATGGGTTTACTGGTCCCCAGTATCAAAAAGACTGGGAACCACTGCAATATAACTATATTGAAAGAGAGTTATCTAGAACTAATTTATACTTGTTGAGGATATGGCCCATTATGTGGCTGTTGGCATAAAATACACAATATACTTACTTACAAACTCATATAAGCTAAAGCCTGTCTTACATTGTGTTATACACACCCACACCCATACACATACACAACAGGCACACATTGTCTATATGTATGAAATTGCTAATTCGGTTATAAAAAATACATGGAAAACATTCTTTCATCCCATTTTAAATAGAGTGGAGTGAACCAATCTAGGCAAAATAAGGACAAATACGAATATTGAACCATGTCCTCATCAGGAATATGATTGTATGACATTTGGTAAGTCTCTCTTACCCAGATGTTCTGTGACCATTTGCCTCATTTACCCAGGAACATGTTTATATTTGCACAGTGTTCCGGGAAATCATACTCCACTCATGAAAGGATTTGGGGGTAGGAGGAAGAAGGCAGGGAACAATATGATTATTCACAAAGTACGCACAACCATTCTTCTGGGAAGTCCTCTTTGGGGCAAGGTCAGGCAACTTGTGCTCCCTGCCCAGAGCCAACATGGCAGAAGCAGTAATTCTAATTGTGTGGTAGTGCCCATAACTAGGCCACACTAATGCAGCTCAAATTCAACCTTGCTGTAGTATGATGGGTGGAACTACACAAACTGGGTCAGGTTTCAGGAATGACTGACTTCAGTGGGCCAAGAAAGAGAGTTCAAGAAAGCCGACAGGGAGAGAACAACCTGCTGTTCCTCTCACACTGTAAAAACATCAACATATAGCATTGGCTATTCATCATGCTTAATAAAGATTACTTTCCTATAACTTTCTCTGCTTGCAGCAGTTCTCATGAATAGCAAAATGCTTTCTTGAGGTTTGGGCCTGCTTCTGTATTTTTAACTCAAGTGCTCACCACTCTGCTAACATTCTCTAGCTCATTTGATTTGATGCAGGGATTTCAGAGAAAAAAATGCCACCTGGGATGTAAATATTGGGGCAGATTCAAGGAAAGTAACTAAGATGCAGAGCATAAATAGAGTGGTTACTGGATTCTAACACCATCTAACTTGCTACTATGACAAGAACAGGACAGTGAGCTTCCAAGCCAACACCATCAAGAGCATCACCCGATGAGAAGAGAATGACCTCCATCAGATCAACGTGCAACTGAAGGATCATCTAGAGAGGCATTGCTTCCCCAGGAGAAATCATGTGTTCAGAGAAATGGGAAGCTAGCAACTAGTCACAGATGCTCCAACTCAGGACCCTAAGAAGACTAGTGTATGGGGGGCACAGTACTGTGCCCTCTGAGCCCTTCATGGGTAACTTCTTATCATTTGCTTCTCTCCCTCAAGCTCCAAGTCCAGAATAAGATAAAAAGAAAGGATGAAGATAATTAAACCTTCAGCCTCAACCAGGCTTTCTTCAGAGCATGAAGGATAGGGAAGAGAGGGACTATTGCAGAGAAGCATGACATGGAAGAACTAGGTTTGGAGGTTCAAATCAATTTTGCATTAGCACCTGAAGGTTTATATCAGGCATGTCCAAAGTCCGGCCCGCGGGCCAATTGCGGCCCGCGGTCGGATTTAATACGGCCCCCGCTTCTCCCGGCTCCCCGGTGTTCTTTTCAACTGGCGCGCGCAGCGCAGCACGCCGCTTCGGGCCGCGCTGCCGCCGCCGCCGCAGTACTAGACCCAGCACTGTAGGGCACGTCCGCAGCCCCGCTCCCCCGCTTGGCTGCGGGTTCGCCCTGCCCCCGTGCCGCCGTGAGGCCAGCGTGCCCTGCGCTCTCCTGTGCTGCAGTCCAGATCTCAGTTTCACCCTTCACATTAGTGTAGGCAAGTTTTTTTTTCAATTGAGATGAATACATTGTAAAATCTCAGTTAATGTCAGTTGGTCTAAATCAGTTATAAATATATTTGGACACAACATGTATAGTTGGTGTTATGTTCCTGTTCATATTTTTTGAACTTAAAAGTTGATAATATGTAATGTACTTTACAATGTTCCTGACATATATTTCAGCTTCCTGGATTTTCTTTTTCATCTGGCCTTCAGATATGAAAGGCAGAGTGATTTAACACCTGTTTAAATTTGTCATCCATGTGACGAAATGAAAAGTATGCCGTTTGCAATAAACTGCATAAAATAGTTAATTTGCATTTAATTTTAATGGTTCAAAGAATGTCAGGCAAAATGGTCGGCCCTCACGCATGTTCACTTCTTCAGATCTGGCCCTCTTTGAAAAAGTTTGGACACCCCTGGTTTATATGAATTCCAGCTTACTCTGTACTGAGCTTTGCAGAGTTTTAATTTGGTTATTCCAATGTTGTCACTTGTACCATTTCTGCTATAAACTATTGTCACATTCTAAGTATGCTTTTGAGTGCTTAACATGGCAACCTTACCATTATTCTAAGAATTTTTTTATTGTATCTCAATGACATGGAAAGCAATTAAGATAAAAATAAGGTGCAAGCTCCTGTCCTCTTAAGTGGCCTAAAGTGCCATTCACATCTATTACAATGTGTACATGCTTTTAACAAATAATTACAGAAGTAAAATAATTAAAAATCCATTCCTTCATACAGAGATAACTTTATGAACAAGTCACTGTATCATAAACAACTGAAAATGACTGCAGTTCTCAGTATACATGAAAACCACTTTCAAGATTTTTAGACACTCCACCAGGCTTCAATCTAGGACCCTATGAAAGTAAACATCTGAGGGTTCTCCCTGGGTCACTTCTTACCAATGCTTCTCTCCCCAAGCTTTAAGTCCAGAATAAAAGAAAAAGAAAAAAAATAAAGACAACTAAACTTTCAGCCCCAACCAGGCTCAACATACACCCCTATTTCTCTTGGAAAGGCTTCTCTAGTGCTTTTGTCCAGCAGTCTCCAAGGTAAGTCTGTTTCCTTCCCAAATCTTTCCCCTTCTGGTGCAGAGATGCTCCCTTTTCAACAACTTCTCCAGTTGTAGTGTGCTCTACAACTAAAGGAGTAGGGCTACCTGGGTCAAGTAGTGTTCTTTAATCCCTATCACATACATAGAGAATGTAGTTTTCCTTCAGAGATGGAGAAAAATAACTTGGTTTGCTTTCATTAGTGGGTTGGACAGGGGTACATTTTCTGAGGGATTTTGAACAATCTTCATACCAGGTATTTGCAGGGGAGGGGAATTTTTTCTGTATTTGTACATGTGACTGCTAAGAAATATGATGCAGATGCATATGGAGCCAGGGAGGTTGGTGAAACTCTACTGATAATATGGCAGGACATTACTTGCTAATGGACCAATATTGTAGTATAAAGAAAGGATGTTTTTGTGTGGGAAGGTTAATTTTTATTTAGACAAATCATAACATCTTGTAAAATACAGGAAACTGCACCTACTAATTCCTGAATTAGGACTCTCACCATCTAAAATCTATTTAACATTTTTTCTACATTGAACTAACCCCACATTCCCCATTGTAGTAGGAGATCTGCAGTGCCAGCTGTTTGTGGAGAGCTGTGGCAGCACACGAAAAGAGCACACACAATTATCCTAAAAGCACAGAGATTGCTAGAGAGTTGTAGCCTGGCTCTACCATTCTAAGATTTATTTTAAAAGTTCTATTGATAGGTGACCACTTTCACTTTGGGTTGTGTTTTCACCTACAGTCCAGCCCCAGTTAGGCAATATATTGCTGCATAGCCCCAGGAGCAAGATTGTTTGTTTCACAGCCTGGTTTCCAGCATTCATGTTGTGTCAGTGGAGGAAAGACTAAATTTCTCCCTGCCCAACTGTATGGTAGGGGCAAGAGCAGCCTAACATCTGCGGCTCTCTCCCATGCATGTTTCAGCAGCTGGGCCCTTTTAAGAGTCCATAGATCCTTTTAGAAAAGGGGAGTCCTTTTTGTTGTCCCATTTCATTCACATCCCCATAACCAACATTGCCTCAATATCTGATCTCCGCATTGTGACAATGTCATGACAGCATCGGTCAGGTCCTCCCTCCTGTAACAACCTATCGAACCAGTGCTGTTGCTATTGTTGCCAGCAGAGTAGTGTGCCATGGTTGAATTGTGAGGTGGGTATAGCATGACCACATTTCTCACTGATGTGGTCCTTCCCCCCCATTTAACCACTGCAATGTCCTGATGTGCTTATTTTAAATATGTTAAAGGCATGTGTCTATCCCTATTAGCTTCACAGCAATGCAGTTGCACAAGGGATAGATCTTCCTGCCACCCTAGGATATGGGTTGGCATCTTGTGACAGGTGCAATCTGGCTCCCATATGTTTCATGCAAGACCACAAGAAAAACATATCTATGCTTGAAACATCAACTACTGAAGTGTCAAAAGAGTCACCCAATGCCTTGAGCACTTGACATGATCACTTGGAAAAAGTGTAAAAAACACTGTACCGAAGAGCCAAATGGGGTGAGCAGTCTGATAATTACTGTCCAAAGCCCAGAGTGAAGGAGCCACACAATGGCACTTCCAAACCTAAACACAGAACTGTAGGACTGGAAGAGTGCCCTGCACTTGAGCCAGGGCTGAGTATTATCTAGATCAGATGTTCTCAAACTTCATTTTACCATGACCCCTTCCTGACTATAATCCCCAGGAAAGGAGACCAAAGCTTGAGCCTGCCTGAGTCGTGCTGCTCTTGGCCAGGGACCAAAAGCAAATCTCAAGAGCTTCAGCCCTGGGCAACAGGGGCTGTAACTTGAGCCCTGCTCATCAAGTGATCTTTTCTCTGTCATCCACTCCCAGCTTCTGACCAGCATAGCATGGGAACACATCCCAGGGCATCTTGGCTAATTGCCATTAATTGACCTAATTGTAAAACATCTGGGGGAACAAAGTGGACCCAACTGATTGCAATGACACTACCCTCAGGCATTACGTACAGCTATTTAAGTATGTTTCCATGATAGCTTGATGTTTGAATTAGAGCCCAGATTCTCGGTTGCAGCCAAGGACCACATAGCACAATGGCTCTAAATTGCACAGGATGCCAGAAGAGGCTGAAAAAGCAGTCAGGCATTGCTGGAGTGCAGGAATGCCCCGGATGTTTCCATTTCCTTGAACCACACCCCTGAAGGATCTCCCAGAAGACGTATGATTCTCTTATGGATGATTATTGGAGCTTTGTTCATCAGCAGTGTGATACAAAGTAACTTCAATGCTTATGGCTGGGTCATAAGCTTATTGTTGAGAATGTGATGCTATAATTGTGGATTGTGCAGCCTGTTACATCATTCATCTTCTGACTATTAAGTTATAATGCTGCATGGGGATGGATTTGATGACCTCTTGAGATTACTTCCAGTTCTATGATTCAATGGTGGTATCACGGAATTTTACATGAGCCTCGTTCAGGGCCCATTATACATTTCTATTCTATTTATGTTTTTATACACAAACCATGGTGCATCTGTGATCTTTTGGGAAATGACAATGGGTAGATTTCCATTTATAGTCCTAGGATATATATGGATCTTACACATGGCTCTTTGGGTTTGATTCTCATCAGTTAGCAATGTGGCACATGAATGGTATGAACTGGTGTAGCATTCAGCAAGGTAATAGGCCATTTGAGAATGTTCAGAGATCTTGGTAAATTCTTCCTGGGAAATACTATTATGGTTACAATAAATCAGGGCATGTAGTCCCAGAGTCAGACCAGCTCTACACTATACCTCAAGGTTGGCTTAAGGTACACAAGTCCAGCTACATAAAAAATGTGACTGGAGTTGACATACCTTAAACTGAGCTTTGGGGCCATCCTCACAGCAGGAGGTTGAGGGGGAAAATTCTCTCATCAATTTCCCTTACTCCTTGTGAGGAGTAGGAGCTCCAGCATCAATCAGGACACCCTCAATGTTTGATTTAGCAGGTCTTTGGTAGACCTGAAAAAATCAAATGCCAGAAAATTGACCGCCACAATATTGATCTTTTCTGTAGTCTAGATGTGGCCTCAGAGTTAAGGTCAGAAGGGACCATTGTGATCATCTACATCTGTCCTGTATATCAGCCACAGAATCTCACCCATCTATTCCTAAAATAAATCCTAAACTACAGCTGAGTTACTGATGTCCTGAACTCAGGATTTAAGTCTTCAAATTACAGAGACTATGCCATTTATATTAATTTAAGCCTGTAATTGACCCATCACATCAATGACATTCACATGCAATGCTGTCATGTATTGATTTTAGTTTTTATTTAAATTGAGTATATTCTGGGCTGTATTATACTAAAGTAATCCCTGTGAGATACAACAGTCCAAAGGGAAGAGAAGATATTTATTTTCCCCTGAGCTACACATTATTTGAGCCCTCTTGTGGTGATGACGTATACACATAGAAGTAAAGGCAATTAGAAGTTAGCACTGGCTAATTGGAACAGGAAAATGTAAACCAATAAAACATGAGTTTAGTCATTAGCTCTCACTAAACACTGACAATATGCAAATCATTTCCACATCTAAATATGTTACACTCATACATGATACTTAAACAAACATAGGCTTTGTCATAAAATACTCTTCAGATGAGAATATCTATCTTGAGACTTCATTGAAAGGATTTTTGTTTGTTTGTTCAAAAGGACTCTGACTCTTTCCTATAAACATAAAGTTCCCTTTTTTTGCCATTAGATGTCTCTGTTACACTTTGTAAAGCAGAATCATTGTGTGATTTCTTTTTTTTTCAGTTTTTGCCAACTTCTGCTTAGAGTTGATTTCCTCCCCTACAAAAGTAGTTTGGAAGAATGAACACTTGAAATTTTAAGGGGAGCTTAGAATAGAATCATAGGGTTAGAAGGGACCAAAAGGGTCATTTAGGGCATGTCTAGACAGCAGCGTTATTTTGAAATAAAACAAGCATTGACACTTTCCCTGGACAAATGTGGGGGCAGTGGGTGGCAAGGGGCTTTGCATTCCTCACCCAGCCTTCTCAGCCTGGGGATTGTACAGCAGCCTGTGCACATGGCACAGCAGTCCAGAACATACAGCTGCATTGAGGCAGCTGCTCAGGAATCTTGCCACTCCTGCTCACAGAGGTTCTGGAGAGACCTGCCTTATTCCCAACCTCATTGTGGAACACTTTCCCACTACAGGCCAGTACTAGGGAGGATGGAGGCACAGATGCACACACAGCAGTGCTCCACACATCACACGGGCATGCCCACACTCTGAGGGCAGCATCTGCTCCCAGGCCAGTGTAGTGAGGCGGAGGACACTGGTCCCCTGCCTGGGGGCCTGCCAGAAGGGCAAGGAAGAGACTTTAGAGGGGACCCCAGCAACATACGTCCTGGCAAGTGGCGTCTGCCACTCACACGCCCTGCCCCCCCGACACCTTCCCTCTTCTCCAGCGAGCAGGGCTACAAGTCTCCTCCCTGAAGGACTCTGCCACTGCCAGTCCTGATGTGTGTGTGGCACAGAGGGAAGCTGAGCCTCCCCATCCCCCCTCTCCCACTCATAGGCTCCTGGCCTGCCTGGCACCTTCCCAAGTGTACTTGTCCCTGGGACATGGGAGTAGCGCTGCTCCCCCTGGGGACATCTGTGCTGCTGCAAGAAGGGGCCTGCTGCCTAGGCCAGTGAGGGCCTTGCTCCAAGAACTCATCTGACCTGAGACCTTACGGTATCGGCTCAGAGATGAGGGCTAGGCTGTCTGTTGGGATCACTGCCCATCTTGTTGTTCTTCACAGCTGGGCCAGCCGTGAGTGAGGCACCTGCTACACCTCCTGTGACAGCCTCCCAAACCTGTGGGAGCCACCATCACGGGCAAGCCAGAAAGGAGCAGGAGCACATCACCGCCCAGTGTGCCCTTCAGTGGTCTTTGAAGGCAGACATGGAGCTACACTGCACCACCTGGCAGGAGCTCTTTCAGCAGGCCCAGACCACATGCACAGCTTCTGGCTGCTCCTGCCCCTCCGGCTTCTCCCTCAGCCCCTCACTGTGACTGCTGAGGGCCCTGCACATGACGAAGTGGCACCACTCTAGGCAGTCACCACTCCCAGCCCAATCCTTGAGCCTCTCTTTCCTTTCCTCCCCCTTTCTTCTTCCTCCTCCCCCTCCCAGGTTATTTTCCAATTATCCCTAAACAAACAAAAAAAAAAAAGAGTTTCTTGGTTCGAAAACAAAAGCTCTGCTTTATTGTGTCAAAAGGGGAACAGAAGGGGAAAGGAGGAGTGTGGGAGGAAAGGCACACTGCGGTAATGCACTGGCCCCTTGTGAGGAGGCCTCAGGGAGAGTATCACTGGGGTCCTTGTGTGAAACTCTCCCTGAGGGCCTCTCGGATGCATACAGCCCCCGAATGGTCCTGCTAGATGGCAGCCATGTGTGGCTGCTCAAAGGCCCTTGTGAGCTGCTTGGCCTGCACCCGGGAACGTTTCCCCCTTATTTTTGCATATATTGTGCAGGATACAACAGGCTGCCACCACTTGGTGGATGTTCCACCTGCCGAACTCATGGCGGGTGAGGAGACAATGGAACCTCCCTTTCAGACACCCAAAGGCGCCCTCCACTACCACGTGGCTCCTGATGAGCCTGGCATTGAAATGTTCTTTGCTTTGGTCCAGGTGTCCAGTGTAGGGCTTCATCAGCCATGGGAGCAAAGGGTAGGCTGCATCCCCCATAATACACATCAGCATGTCCATGTCCCTGACCCTGACAGTTCATTCTGGGTAAAAAACTGCCAACATGCATCTTCTTGTAGAGGCTGGAGTTGCGGAAGACGCAGGTGTCATACGCCTTCCTTGACCACCCAACATTGATGTTCATGAACCAGCCACCATGGTCCACAATTGCCTGCAAGATGATGGAAAAATACCCCTTCCGGTTGATGTATTTGGAAGCCTGATGGTTGGGGCCCTGGATGGGGATGTGGACACCATCAATGACCCCCACCCCACAGTTGGGGAAGCTCATGGCAGCAAATGTGGTGATGATGGGGTCCACATTGCCTGGAAGGATGAGCCTGCATGGCAGGTTGGGGTTGATGGCCCTTTCAACCTGTAGGAGGAGACAGTGAATCACAGGATTGCCAGGGCCCTCAGGAAGTCCCAAAGTCCCCTCCCCCCATGGACACACCAGGACCAATACCCTACTTATCCCATCCTCCATCAGGGCTTTGCTCCTTCCCTGGGGAACCCCATTCCAGCAGTTCACTGACCTCCTGGATCAATTGCACGAGAACGCCATACCTGCATGGCCACAACCCCGACGGTTGATCTCCTCATGCCAAACGGGCTCCCTATGGAGTGGTAAATGTCTGGCATAGTGAGTTTCCAGGTAGCAATGACGACCTGCTTCTAGAGGGGGATGGCTGGTCACATGTAGGTGTCCTGGTGTGTGAGGGCCGGGGCAAGCCACTGGCAGAGTTCCACTAACGTGTCCTTCTGAATGCAGAAGTTCTGGAGCCTCTGCTGGTCATCCCACTGCTCTATGATAATCCAGTCCCACCAGTCGGAACTAGTGTCCAGTCTCCAGAAGCGGTGGTGTATGGTGTACAGGAAGGGTGGGAGAGGTCATGCTGCATGAGCAGCACGTGGAGAGAGGTGAAGAGGTGCCACTCAATGAGGTGGGAGTCCTGTTCCTGCATAGCCACAAGGGCAGCCTGCAGAAACTGCAGCAGAAGGTGCAGCATGGGGTCCAACAGCTGTCAACTACCTGCAGGCAGGTCCGGCTCCATGGCAGAAGTGCTGTGATGTCCTGAACGGCAACAAGAGCAGGCAGCTAAAAGACTTTGCTATCCCTCGAGGAGGTAGGCAAAAGAGAGGACCCTGACACACGACTGTACAGGGGGTTCCCTTTGAGCTCCAGCCTCAGATAGACTCAGGAAGCTGCTAAATGAGTGCTGTCCTGATGCCCTGCCTGAAGTGCTTCTCGGTGGCCTTAAATGTGATTCAGCATCCAGTGAGCGTGGACACTATTTCGAAATAACATCAGCACTAATCTACCCCCCTGCCAAGATCCAGGATTTGTTTTGTCTGACTCTAAACCATATGAGACAGATGGCTATCCAGCCTCCTTTTGAAAACCTAAAGCGAAGGAGTTTCCACAACCTCCCTAGGCACTCTGCTCTACTCCTGCTATGTTCAAGTTAGGGATGTGAAGGACTAGTCAACTATCCAATAAGCAAATGTGTATCAAATTGTCAACAGGATAGTCAACTAGTCGTTCCCCCTCCTCCTTGCTGCCTCTATCAGAAAGAGGCAGCAAGGGGGAGGGAGGGCAGAGGGGGTAATTCAAAGTGGCAGTGCCGCTTGAAGCCTAGGGCCAGACCCCAGGATGCATGTGGTGCTCCTGCTTTGAAATGCTGCAGGGAGCCCAGCATCAGTCTCCTCATGGTGTTTTAAAAGGCAGTACTGAGTGGAGCCCAGGATCAGCTGCAAAGTCCCCAGCTGATCCTGGGCTCCACACAATGCTGCCACTCTGAAACGCCATGGGAAGCCTGGCATCTGAAACGCTGCGGGGAGCCTAAGAGGCAGCATCGCGTGGAGCCCAGGATCAGATAGCTGTCCCCGGGCTCCATGAGGCGCTTTCACCTTTGAAGCCCTAGGGCTGTTGCTACACTTCAAAGGCGGAGCTGCCCTATCGATTAATTGAATAGTCGATGCAAAAATGCATCACAGAGTCAATTAGTCAGCCAATACTTAACATCCTTAGTTCAAGTAAATCTCTCCCAATGCACTTAGCATTTATAGCGAATATAAAGAAAGGGGCCCAAAATAAAAGGAAGGAATTTCTAATATTAATTTTGGCATTGAACTAAAACTGATAAGGCCTTCTAACTTTTAGAATAGTAAAAAAAAAATGGTTGAACAGAAAAGTTTTCCACCTAGTGATACTTCAAAAAATATTTCACAACATTTGCTATTTCAACATTTCCAACAGAAAATGTTCAGAGTGAATTAAAATAAAACCAGGGTATATAGTGTCAACTTTTTTCATTTTGTTTTGAGCCAGTTGTTAATGTTTTTAATGTTTACAGTTACTCATAATTAATGTTTATGTATAACTATAAAATATATTAAAGCTTTATGTTGTAATATTTCAACAGCATCACAATGAAATATTTTGTTAGCGTAACTGCATTGCTCACAAATCAAAATATTTCAGAATTCCCATTCTGAAAAATATTTTGGCACTTCAATTTTTCATACTGATTAAAGATTTTTTTTTAAATGGTGGATTTTCTGCAGGATGAAAATACTATTTTCTAACCAGCTCTGACTTAGTTTCTAAGATTTCTCTGTTTCCAGCCTTTTTCCGGCCCTTTCTTTTGCACAAAATGATAAACTCCTCCTACTTGTATTCCCACATTGCCATTTAAGCAAAGAAAGACCTCCGGATTACCAAAACCATAAAAACCCAGCTTGATTCCCACAACCCAGACTGAATTTGCAAGCATTGGCAGTCAGAAAAGCCATCTTTTAACTTACAAATATAGCAGTTCAACCTTGATTTGAGTTGAATATCACTGAGAAACAACAAACATGGAACTCAACAGCATTTTAGGGTCATTTTTTAGACCATACTTTAATGTCAATTGAGTGCATTTTTATGTTGAAAAGAATAGCTTAACATAACATCTGTTACTTAATAGGAAATGAACAACATGAGTTATATTTAATACTGTTGAAGTAAAACTGAAGAGGAGAAGTTACAGAATTCTGTGCCGATAGATATAAACATGGTTCAAAATATAAATGAGCTCAATCAACACAATATGCAATTTTTACCAGACAGCTGTTCTTGAACGATAAGAGAATGGAAGAATTTTAATGTAACACATGCCTGGGGAATGCAGGCTCACCCACCAACCTATGTGTTGAGATGAGACACATTTCCTACCTACCATACACAAAACAGGAATATGCTCATTTAATCCTGACTACAATGTCTTACACAGAAAAATTATGGGGTTTCTATTTGTTTGGCATGGAATAACCACAGATAATACACTCTGCTAACAGGGATGAAATCATCATCACTGAAGTATATATCTATACAAATTATATTTCTTGATTACAAAGATGTTCTTGGGAAAAAAACAATATTTCTTAAAGTTTCAGGCTTGCTCTCTCTTAGAAGTATTCATAACATAGGCACCAGTCCTTCAAACACTCATGCATATATCTATCTTTACAAGCTACTAGTCCTATTAGTTACTGCCATAAATGAAGTAAAACCAGGATGTAAGAATTTGCAGGATCGGGGCTTTATTTTTCCTCCAGTTATCTTATATTATTACGTTTTCTAGAGGTATATTGACATGTTGGGACATGCAAGAAGCCAGAAGCCTGTGCAACCTCAACTCCTTGTCCATTTCTCTTAAATGTTGTGCTGAATTACATGTGAGTAGATCTGTATTGCAAGACTTCAGCATAACATTTTAGATTGAACTACTACAGTGCATGATCCTGCACCTCTACATGCCTACATTTACATATTATGATTAAGTCAATGGGAGTACCCAGAGTATGCCCATTTGAGTATGTTCATTAATCTCTTCATAAGGGCAATAGTTTAGGGAGTTTGTTTTCATTTTTTTCTGGTTTAGAATTCTCTTGCTTCTGTTCTTGGCTGTTAGGCTATTACTTTCTATAAAATGTTGTCACATTAAAACATTATCAAGAGGGTTGGATGTTTTTCTTTCAAGTAATAATATTTTGATCTTGTATGCGGGGAAAGGTGGTTGCATGTGATTTTTTGTACTTAGTTTTGCATTTATCAAAAAAAGAATTTTTATTCTTTATCTGTTGCATAATTTGAAATCATAAAGCATAAACAAGTTTATTTTCTTTTGTTTCATCATGTATAGATTCCAATCAAAATGCACAAGGAATAAGTCACTACAGGATCTGGCTCATCGTGCTATTGTATTCATCATTCATTGTAGCCCTAATCGGAAGACAGATGGCTAAATTATGGTCTCAATTATTCCTTTGCAACCTCCCTGAAGCCAACCCAATAGTATAGGTATAAATCAAAGGATCAAATCACTTAGCAGCAAAACTGCTGCCAGAATTGCCAGAAACAAAGTAACTTTGAACTTCCTGAGATTGTGCATTCCAGCTGAAACTGGAGATACTGGGGGTAGTTAAATAATGCTATTTAAAATGATATATGTGAGATCCCTTATATTTGATCCCATTATGTTCAGCTACCCTTAGACTCTGTCAATGTGGGTGTGACTTTTAAATCAAGCAAATGGTAGAAAATATTAAGAAATGCCTTTTAAAAGAGGAATGTTACACCCCGTTAACCTCTCTTACAGTTCTGTGAAGTCGTCTAATTTATACCTTAGCCCACTTTTCTCTTTTTGCCCGCTACTAAATCTTAAACTATATAGATATAGAACTATTGCCCAGGACATGTGTTTCCTAAGCGGGGTTACAGCTATTTCATGTAATATGTCTTTAGTTCCTTGCTTCCATCCATTCCAATAACTGATAGCTATTAACTACAAAATCCTTAATGTAACTGGCCAAGAGTTTAAATCATTTTATATACATGCATAACACCATTTGACAATGAATTTAGATGACCTGATAGAGCCCTAAAAGAATCCCAGGGACAGAAGGAGAAAATAAAACATAGCAGATTTTCAACAGTCCCTCCTTCGATTAATTTTTTTCCCTTTTATGTCATGTGACAGTTAAACACAATTCTTATAACAAAATAGATTTAAGAAGGCCAAAGAATTAAAGTGCTTTCAATACAGTTCAGTTATTATGGTATATATAATTCAGTAATGCAGTGTATTCTTCCAAGCATATGATGAAGCAACGATAAAAAAAACCCATGATGAAGCCAGGAAATTATATTTTTTATTCAACCACCTCAGCACAAATCCTGCTATCCTATCATGTTCTCCAATTACTTTCCAATAGCAACACTGATCTGCCAGTAGTTAACCATATCACAGCTAGAAACAAAGCTACAACAACAAAATAAAACCAGTCAGGGCAATGTTGTCATTTATAGAGCTTTATGGAACCACACTTAGTTCAACCCACAATATGCCCACTGTGGCAGGGCAATTCTACAAAAGAATGCATCTGCCTAGAGTCCCACTGTTGTCACTTTGACTCTATGCAGATGTGAAGTTCATGCAGGTGCCTCCCTTTAGAAAATTAGTATTTTAGCCTTAAAGTATGTTTTCTGCACAACAGTGAAAATTTATAACTGGTATCATTCTTTTAACTGGTAACTGTTCTCTTTTTACTAGGGCTGTCAATTTTTCTGCGTTAATGCCTGTGATTAATGCAGGGCAAGATTAATGTGTTAATTACAAGCGTTAATGCTGCGTTGCCCCTTTGAAGTGCCACTCTGGCACTTCAAAGGGGCAATGCATTAGGAGACTGGGATCAGCTGGAGTCCCCAGATGACCCTGGGTTCTGTGCAGTGCTGCTCCTTTGAAGCACCAGAGTGGCACTTCAAAGGGGCAGGGCTATGTAAAGAAGGGGATCAGCTGGGCACTCCAGCTGATCCCCAGCTCAACATTGCACTGCCTCTTTGAGGCACCAGAGCAGCACTTCAAAGGGGCAGCAATGAGGAGCCTGGGATCAGCTGGAGTGCCCAGCTGATCCCTGGCTCCACATTTTGCTGCCCCTTTGAAGTGCCGCTCCGGTGCTTCCAAGGGGCAATGCTGCATGGAGTCCGGGGTCAGGTGGGGACTCCTGCTGATCCCAGGCTCCCGCAGTGCTGTCTCTTTGAAATGCCACCACTGTGTTTCAAAGAGGCAGCTGCATTGAGCCTTGGGTCAGCTGAGGACTCCAGCTGATCCGGGGCTTCCTCAGCACTGATGCTTTGAAACGCTGCCGCAGCATTTCGAAGGGGAAACATGCACCATTAATCACGATTAATTTTTTAATCACTTGACAGCCCTACTTTTTACATTATCATCTTAGATTGTGTTTCTCTGTACAGTTGCTTAACTCCTTTATACAGCTCCTTAGTTACCAAGAACATTGTTCAATGTAACAAGAGCAGCATTTTTTGTCTAATTGTAACTAAGTGTGATCTGTCTTTGGAGATCCATTGTTTAAAACCTAAGGGGAAGCAAGGTTTGTAATCAGTGGATTTGGGGGAAGGATGACAAAAAAGGAAGCATGGCCATATAAAGCTAGAAAAGTTAGATGAAGCCCCTTACTACATTTTTGACAATACACTATTATCCTTTTAGGAACATGAAGACATACAAGCATCACAATGCCTTGATGATCTTCTCTCTTTGTAAGTATCATCTTGTATGCAGGAGTATCCAAAGTTGCCATGATCAATTGCTTTCTGAAAAAGAGCTTTACTAGATTTAACGATAAATTAGTTGACTATCATTAAGCACATCACCGATCATTTTCTTTTGCTTTTTGGACGATATGGTCAATCAGAGCCATTCCCCAAAGATATTATGTCTCTTCTTGCCCATTTTTCCAGAATATACAAATCGTGTTGTTGGACTGAAATATTAAGATTTACATTTGTACCTTGCTAAAGCAGTAAATAACCATGATAAAGAGATTTAATTGTATAAAAGATATTTTATGGCTATATTCCCTACCGAAAAAAAAAGTTAAATTCTGCTTGGAGACACTCAATATTTAAATTAGCAGAAAACTGATTTCTGCCTGGCAAGGAGCTGGAAATTTAGCACATTATATTCCAACATCAAAAGATGTGTCTTTTAATTAAATAAAATAGCAATTGTTTTTATTGCAAACCCTCCTCCCAAAGTAAATGGTGCTTGAATATATTATTGAATCAGCATTCTTTTCATGACTCCTTTATAACCTCAGTACAAAATCACAATTCTTCCTTGATTGTATTGTTCCATCAGTTAGATGAAATTGTGGAAAATTAGAAAGCACAAACTGATCCTTAGAAGTAGTTCTAGCTAATCATCAATAAAACAGATTTGAAGTTAAGCACTCGTATACCCAAGTCTTTTTTGGTTTTATTTAGGATTAAATGCTTATAACAAGTTCATTCATCCTTCTTTATACTGTATATGTGCCCAATATGAAAATAAATGTCAGAAAGTCTGACAAACTCAGTGCTCCCAATAAACTGCTGTCGGAATATTTAGCCAGACAGTCTTGTAAGGTATTATAGGCTAAATGGTGACACATTGGTCATGGATATCATTGTGTAGTATATATATGTATTGTGTATCAAGAGTTATACATGTATTCTGGGAATATGTTCTTAAAATGTTTTGAAGGCAGTTGATTAAAAAAAAAGGCCTGGTATAAATGAAGGAATATGAATTTACCTGTCTGTAGTGATCAAGCTAAATGGGAGGGAGAGAAGAAAAAGAGCATGGCTTGATTACAAGCATAGGGCAGGGAAAGTATATTTGCATCTAAAGTAAGCACAATGATCAAGCCAATCATGAAAGCAAATGTACTAGGATGAATAAGAGTGTCGATGCCTGCACACTGAATAATATGCAGCAGGATAGAGGAACCTTGTTGGAGTTTACTTTTCAAAGCTACATTTCTGCATGGACGATAGAAGGGGACAATGAGTGGTCAGTGCCCTGGATTCTGTAAATTCTAGAGCCTCCTGCCTGAGAGGTTGGAGATGCAGACAGTTTGATGCCAGTGGGAAAGCTGCCTAGGCAAAGACCGTAACTTACTAAAGTTAAATGCTATTCTCTAAAAAG
This sequence comes from Pelodiscus sinensis, assembly GCF_052426305.1. NCBI lineage: Eukaryota > Metazoa > Chordata > Testudines > Trionychidae > Pelodiscus > Pelodiscus sinensis. The sequence goes on from NC_143053.1 coordinate 96,694,613, forward strand.
TGTAATATTCTTATGTTCTTTGTCACCAGACCCTCTCTCTTTCTCTTCCTTAAAATCACTTAAATCTATTTTCTTTATTAATAAACTTATTCCTGTTCTGTTATAAATTCGTCTCAATGCTATTACACTCAAGTGAGCATCCTCAGTTGAACAAGGAGGCTTGTGTATGTCTTGTCTCTTTGGAGACAGCGGAGTTGGCCATTTTCTGTGAGTGTCCAGTGAGAGGAACTGGAGAATGCCAAGAGACAGAATAGGAGTTCATTTAATCGTACCATCAAGACAAGGGTAAAACTGGCAGAGCCACAAGGAGTTTGCTGATATGGTGGACAAACCAGTGTGGCAGGGGATGACGTACAGTTGAAGCTCTAGAAAGCACTCTCTGTCTCAGCCAAAGGGTTAACAGAGGGATTGAATAGTTCTGGGTCCTCATGTATGATCAGAAACTTATAACAGATATTCATTAAAGTCATTCTTAGGGAAATGAAATGCCTCATGATCACATTTAACTGTCAAGTTAAATTTCCCTAACCTGGTAAAGATGTTGGTTCATTGAGAATATGCCATTTATTTTTCTTTTTTGGATTAATAGGATATATCATTGCTGCTCTTAGGACCCTAGTCCTGTAAAGGATACAATTGGGTTAGATACTTCACACTCACAAAACAACAAGAGAGTCCCTGATCCAAGGAGCTTACAATCTAAGTACAAAGACAAGAGACAACAAATGGATTCAAAGTGACTTACAGGGAAGCACAAGGAAGTAATGAGAATATTGGTCAACTTGAGAGGCAGTAGGCTCAACACACCATCTACTTAATCCTTGTTAAGTTTTTCATATGCTTTTTGGCAAAGGAGAGATTTTAGGAGGAATTTGAAGAGGAGCAAATGAGTGTCTTTGTAGATATTTATGGAAAGTACCCCCCAAGAGTGAGGTTCAGCATGGGGGAAAAAGTGCAAAGGTGCTTGTTTGAAAATTTGATAAGTGGCATTATGGGCAGATGGAAGGTGGGAATCAACCTTTCAGAACAGACTGGGAGATGATAAATATGGTGGCAAAAGGCTGTGAAAGGCCTTGAAAGTTATGAGAAATAACTTACACTTGATATGACAAAGAAGAGGAAGCAAGCATAGGGATGCAAAGAGGGAATGGGAAGTGTACATTATACTTAGAAATGGTATCCCAGCATTGGCCCATAAAACCCAATTCCTAAAGTGCCTACTGCAAATGGTATTTCTAAGCTTAATGCAAAAACAATGGGGCATCCTCCTAAATTTCATTTATGCTGATAAAAAGGGTATGCTAGACTGCAGAAGAATGGTAAGAGGAGAAGAAGAAAAACAAAACCCCAGAAAAATAAATGCTAGCATAGAATGATTTTCTCTGAAGACAATCAATTGGACTATGTATCATTGAAATGCTTTTAAAAATTGAAGTCAACTGCTTTTATTTCCTTGTGTTTTTTATAGTAGTAAAACCCACTCAAAGAATTTGCCTCATTTAATCATCCGTTTTGTTCCAATCACCATTAATTTATAAATATTACTTATACAGCAATTTAGACAGGGCCCAAATACAAGATAGATTTTTTGCAGAACAAATAAGATCTGGCACAGAACTGCACCAAATGTTAGTATGCATAATTAGCTCTACCGCACAAGACCACAGAGCTATTATTTTTCATTATTTTTCTGTGGAACTCAAACAATATTAGTAACCTATTTAGCTAATAAATTTTAATGTTTACTCAACATGCTCTCAGGTGCATGCATTTCTTGTGCCTGGACAGCTTGGGTCAGTCACCGGTGCTGAGTGGAGAGGATCCATGGTGATAACACAGTTCTCTTTAAAGATGTCTGACTCTCAAAGTGTTACAAGAATGAAGCAAGCCCTTCATTCAGGCAAGCACTAGACATAGATTGTGCCCAATGATTGCAAAGTTTGCAATAACTCTGTGGGAAATCTTGCAGCCTTCTACCCCCTGCTCTCTGTGGATAAGTCTAAACTACTTTCCATTTTCGAAAGAAGACATGCAAATTCTGTGGGAATTTGCATATCTTCTTCCAATCTCACTTTTGAAAGCAGATCTTTCAAAAGTCAAAGTAGCCTGCACGCATTTTTTGGGGGGAAAAACCTTTCAAAAAAAACCCTCGTACACCTCATTTTTTAAGGAAGAGCTTTTTTTTTTTCTTCTTCTTTCAAAAAAGAGTTTTTTCCCCCAAAAAACGCATCCAGACTACTTTCACTTTCGAAAGATCTGCTTTCGAAAGTGAGATCGGAAGAGTATATGCAAATTCCCATGGAATATACATGTCCTCTTTCGAAAATAGAATGTAGTCTAGACATAGCCTGTCTGAACACATAACTTGGCTGTATATTTCAAAGTTTATTCTGGATCCATCACACTCAGATTTATTACATTTATTCAGGTCAAGATATCAAAATGTACTGTCTGCACCCAAAGAAGAGCAGAGCTTTACGCTCCACTCCCTAAGCCAAGACTCTGTATTGTGCCAATTACAAATATAAACAGAGGTGCTGTGGCCTTCAGCTGGCTTACATATTAGCTCTGAAATAAGTGCCCCACTGTAGACAATGGCAAAACTTTCACTGACTTCATTAAAACCAGAAGAATTCCAGTTGCATAGAGGAGATTTGAAGAAAAGACTATGTACATTTTACAAAACGAATTGCACAACTTACAATTCATGTGGCATTCACTAGAAGTTATAACATAGGCAGCAATTGATAAAAATGTATGTAGCTATGGTACAGACAGACAATCACAGCTCTGACAGAGACAATCACAGTTTACTAATGTAAATTACATTGGGCCACCAGTGAAGATGGCAAATGAATGAATAGTAGGACAAGATTAATAGAGGTGATCAAATGAGATTAGAAGACCATCAATTAAGTGCTGCTCTTTTATTCATCCTTTGATTTTCACTGATTGCTCAGCTTTTATTTTAGTTAGTGTTAAATTAAGACAATGAATCTACAATATTTGGAATTATGAAGATTATATTTGAACATGTATTATAGGTATATAGACCAATTTTCATGCATATTTGATGCACAAATAACTTCATTACATAAACAAGCCAGATATAAAATGCACTTAATTAGCCATTTATACTCGCAGTTACCAGATTTGGATACAGAAGCTTTGAGACAAACTTATTCATGCTAAATACAAAGCTGCAGCTTATCAATATAAAGTACCCCAATCATACACATTTGCAGCTCATATTCCAGACCTCTGGGACACTGAAAGTACCCCAGAGATATCATTTGCCAAATCTTAGATTTAAAGTAACACAGCATACAAATCTTGCTGCCTTTGAGCCCAAATTTACTAAATGCTATTTACTTAGGCAGCAAGATATGAGTCCATGAAGCCTCAGCACCAGGAAAATTCTGCATCGCTGCGCTTGACTGGGAGCGGATGCTGCCTGGGAGCAGGCATGACCTTGTGCCATGGCCCCAGCCTCCTTAGTGGTGGCTTGTCATGTGAAGGTGTCCTACCATAGAGGCCAGAATAAGGCAGGGCTTTGTAGGAACCTTGTGAGAAGGACTGAGGGAGTCCTGTGTGAGAGAGCCATGGGGCTGAGCACTCCAGACTGGCAATCCATGTGCACCCACATGCACAGGCTGTTGTGCGACTCCCGGGTTGAGTAGGCCAAGCAAGGAACACACAGCCTCTCACAGCCCACCAACTGCTCCCACATGTGTATAGGGAAAGTTATAGAACTCACCTGAAGTGCCTTTCCCAGGTTTTTCCAATGCCTGGGAGATATCCTGGGGCAGGGGGAAGGACTGGCTCCAGAGTGAGTAGCAGGTCCTAGTTGGTAGACATGATTGCCTGGCTAGCCACTGCCTTCCCCTTGTCTACAACCCCACCCTCGTGGAGGCTGATGTTGGGCATGTCCAAGCCAGACTTGATGATGACAGAGTTGGGGGGTAGGGTGACTGGCCCTCCTCTGAGGATGGCATCAAGCTGCTCATAGTAGCAGCACGTGTATGGTGCCACCCCAGAGTGTCCACTCTGCTCCCTGACCTTGTTGTAGGTTTGCCAAAGCTCTTTATTTTCATCTGGTTGAGAGTCCAGGTGTGGCCTCTTTCAGCTAGGCTGGTGGCCAGCTACCCAGCTTGCCATAAACATTGGCATATTGCTTTCCGGTGAGGAAATCCTGGATGTTGGTGTCCTTGCCCCAGTCCTTAATGAAATCCAGGATCTCCGCACCAATCCAGGTTGGTGATCTCCTGCATCCCTGGTCAGTGGCAGGAGAGGGTGCTGTGGGAGTGCTGGCAGCCGGGAGAGGGGGGCTCAGAAGAGTGATGGGGTCTGCCATGGCTCAATCAGCTGATGCTGTGTGGCATGGGGCTTTCCAATCTGGCCATGTGCCACAAGCCTTTCTCTAGCAGCCTGGAGCGGAGCTGGCAGGTGTGGCTAGAGTAGCCACAAGTGCAGCTGCGAGAGGCCTCTGGAGGCCAATTATTTTGAGTTTGAATTAGCAGCACTGGCTATTTGGATCACAGCAACCCCCACTGTAGATTTACTCACTCCAAATTGATTCCCAACTGACTAGTAGCAGACTGGTACTGTAAGCTTCCACAGGGCTATTGCCACTCGAGACCAGCTTTGATGGCTGAGAAGCATTTTGGTACTGCTTCAGTTCAGGACAGGAGAAAGCAATTTGCAAAGTTCCATAAATGTGGCCTTATGCATGTAAAAGTTTTACAGCCACTGCTCATTGTCCCATAGCTGCATAACTACCTTGAAATTCAAGGAACGAGGACGTACGTGCATTGTGGGAGTCTGACGACATATACCCAGAACCACACGGGACAAGGTTTTTGTCCTAGCAGGAGTTGGGCGCCTAACCCAGAATTCAGATGAATGGCAGGAACTGTGGGATGGCTACTCCCAGCCATGGCAGTGAGGATGCACTCTGTTGACTGGTCCATAATAAGGACACGCACCTTCCACTTTATAAAACCAGATGCTAATGTCAACCTCAATACATTCAACCTAATTGTGTGGTGTAGACATACCTAAGACAAGGGATGAACATACATAGATTCTGAAGTGCACTCTAACAGGACGTATGGTCTTTTATTTAGGCAAACTTTTATTAGGCAGCAGAGAGGCACTCTGACGGGAAGGATTGCATTGCAGCTATTCTCACTTCGCTTGTACCTTTTAGAAGTGAAAGAGCAAAGACAAGAAAGGTGATCTCCTCCAGAAAGTGTGCTAAGAATCACTTTGCAATTCAAAGTTTAGTCACCATAACATACCAGGTTGTGCTTAAGAAGAAGTGCTATAGACTGCTGATCTTCCTCTTCAGCCAGGGGAAAGATTGACATGACACTCAGTCTAGTCCAAGGCTTTTTTCTCAGCGATTCAGTTTTATGTCTGTGGCATTGGATTTTTTTTTCTCTCTCCCCCTCCTGTGGTGTGTATGAGTGAAAGGAAGAAAATTTATGCAAAGTTATCTTGCTCCCTGAGGCAAAATACTGTCCCCCACCTACACACAAACTACAGATGGTGACAAATTGCTGTAATGTGCTTGCAAAGGCTAACTCATCCAAGCAGGCACACAGATTTATGCTGCACTAGCTGACATAGTTATATACCATATAACCCAATTGAAAGGCCACATAAGCAAGAATATCTGCTTTGAGGCCCAGATCTGAGATACATAGCCATGTCTTATCTGCATATAAAAACAGAATTCTTGGTCACTAAGTCCATTTTAGTTTCCTGAATAGAGGAGGATATCAAAGCCACTCTAAAATGCACACTTGCTTCGTAAATGAGGGTAGGAACTGGCCTGCTGACAGAGGGAGACAAAGGGGACAATTGCCCTGGGACCTGGGTCTCCTGTCTGCCACTGCTGCTACAGCCGCAGCGACAGGCAGAGCCCCAACCCCCTTTGAATTGCCACTGGAGTGCCACTCCGTGTGGGTCTTTGGGCTGGGGGGCTTGCTGCCCTTACTCTGCTCTTTCTGCCTGAGGCCCTGACTCTTCTAGGGGGCATGGAACCAGCCCCTCATCCACACACCTTGCCCACACAGTGGCTGTCCCTTCCACTGGGTAGAAACATTTTTCAGTATGCCCCTATCCCCGCAGTCTTGCCTGGATTAAGATATCACCGTCTCTGTCTCATCCAAGTTGAAGTCCTGCAAAGCAGTGGGAAAACCAATAGCCTCACACCATCCGGGTCTGATGACAACAACACTGAGCTGCATGTAGTTTACATCCTGATCAATGGAACAGATGCAGGATTCACATAGATTTGCTTGCATAAAAGCCATTAATTTGCTTTGCTGTTGCTTACTGGCTTTGTTTTCTTTTTTCAGTTTCCACATTAAGGACATAACAGACATAACAATTGGTGAGGACATTAGATTCAAGAGACAGCTCCTTCAGAGGCACCCCACAGTGCCTCCTGCTGGTCACTCAGGGAATCAGCACTCCTGCCTCAGTGTCACTGACTTCGCTGGTCAGTGTCTCAGCCTCTGTTGCAGATCATCTTTTGGTTCAGCCTCGTGTCCCGTCCTGCCCACAGTGCCCTTTCCTCCTTGATATCCACCTTGCCTCAGTGACCCACCTCCAGTCATCATCTAGCCCCTTACCTCAGGGGCAAACTGCAGTCTGAAATGGCCACTCATCATCCACAAGAGGGTGTGGACCTTCTGCATTTTCCTATCCTTGCTACTTCCCTTCAGCCTTAGCACACTCAGGCCTTGCCTCAGGCCCTGCAGCCTGGGGGAGTGGTATCAGGCCAGAGCTCCCAAGCTCTACCTGCCTTTTCCCAGTACAACTCTGGGTATGGCTACACTACAGATTTTTTTTGGAAAAATAGCCATTTTTCCAAAAAAACTTCAATTATGTCCACACTGCAATCATATTCTTCCAAAAGAAAAATCGAAAAACAGAGGGGTTTTCCTGACATTAGTAATCCTCATTCTATGATGAAGAAGTCTTTTTCCAAAAGATGCCTTTTGGAAAAAGACATGTCTGGATGGGGGAGTTCTTTCGAAAGAAGAGGAATGAGGAAAAAGCACAGGTGTCCTGGTGGCCACTTGGTCCATAGTAGTCACAGCTTAAATGTGAGATAGCATCCACACTGAATGGACGCTATCTTTCGAAAAAGCAGATCACTGTTTCAATGTGCTTTTGCTGTGTAGACGCTCTCTTTTGGAAGAGCTTCTTCCGAAAGAAGCCTGCAATCTAGACATAGCCTAACCTCAGTCTCAGGAAGCCTCCAGCTTCACTGGCAGCCAGGTCCCTTCTGCTCCCCAGCTAGAGCAAGAGTGTGTCTGTTCCTTTCCTCCAGGAGCCATTATGATTACATCTGCCTCAGCTGCAGGCTCCACTCTCTCAGCCTTCTCCCAGGGCTGGGTTTTAGCTCTTAAAGAGCCAGTGTGGGGAAACACCACATGCCAGCTAGTAAAATAATGAAAGCCTCATTAGGAAACCTTAATCTATCAACCCCACTTCTTTCTACTAGCCAAGTGTTGAAAGACTCCAATTCCCTTATCACAAGGTTCTCCAGAAATCTACAACCTCAGTGAGTGATACTGCTTTAAAATCAGCCAGTCCAGATCAAAACCAATGAGATGTGCTCAATGAAACACAAGAAATAGAAAACTTCTCCCCATCCAAATAATCCAGTGCTTTTTCTGATTAGGAATAGTAAAAATGTACCTAGCCGTCAGCCACCTGAACATTTCTGCTGGCCAGGACTTAATAGACACTCTGTTGCACTGGAGAATTAGTTTTCTTAACCTGTGCCACACTAATAGCTTAGAATTTTAAACACTTTTCATGCACTAATTAATTTGACTTCATTGCAATCCTTCAGGGATAATACTGTAAAGACCAGTGCCTCCATGCACTGCAAAGTGTGGCTGTTCTGTCTCAATCTGTATTTTAAGCTATTTTCAAGACTCTTAACATTTAAGCCAAGGTAGCAGCAGCAGCACTTCTAAATAATTCAATGTTTAACAACAAAATTTACACTTTCAGAGAAACAACTCATGTCCCCCCATAGGACCTAGAGAGATCAGTGAACATAGCCATGAAGTCAGATACTGCAATATAAATCAGGCACTTGTGAAAGCATTCAGTGGTTACTTTCTTATAAAGAATTGGACTTGCTGTCATGTACATCTGTTAATATTCATTCTTGTTATGAAAATACATGGCTAGGTGCTATAGATGGGTGAAATGGTGCATGTTGTTACTCTTTATATCATTAAAGGTAGTGTAATTATTTTGTTTGCTTTTTCCAGCCCAGACCAGAGCAAGACAAATTCAGTTAAGATAACTAGATGTACAATGAGATTTGTGTATTGAATTTATAGGATTTCAGACCACTGGCACAGTACATGACAGGAGAAATCCTTCATCAATGTCCTGAAACATTTATACAGATGATAGGCAGATTAGAATTTAAAACTTACATTTTCTGAGGTTCTTTACATTAAAATTGCAGTGGTCAATACATGCAAAAAGTGAATAGACAAAAACCACTTCACCATTTATTTGCTAGAAAAGAGTTAAAGTAACAGACAAATCACACTACATAATTAAAATAATAATAAATTTAAAAAATTACTCTGGTGACATTGCTGTTCCTCATTAACCTGAATTTCCAGTTCATATGTATTACAGATATTTTTACCTCAGATAAAAAGCAGTAGAATTGCACTTTGCCAGTAAAAATTGGTTACAGAACAAATCTCAGGTGAGGGAATGTACCGAATAAAGATCATGGGGGTAACAAATGAAGCTTTGCAGGATCAGTACCTAGGTTATATACTATGCAAAAACTACTGCCTATCTATTCTGTTCAATATAGGTTTTAATTTACCACACACCTCTCAGCAGTATCTCTGTGCCTTCCAAGAGCCCATTACCCATGTCATATGTTGTTTGTTCTCTCATCCTCTCCCCAAATGTAGTTGCAAGTGCAGTGCAGTGTCTTGTTTTGGTAACGTGATTACACTTACACACACACACACACACACACACACACACACACACACACACACACACACACACCCTTGTAACCTTAGTCCAGTGATTAGATGTGAGACCCCCCATGGTTGAATCTCCACACCAGAGCAAGGACTTGAACCCAACTCCCCACCCCATTTGGCTCTGAATCTCTCCTTTGAAGATGTTCCACTTTACATAAACACAGTAACATGAGACCAAGGAGAGAGAAGGTGAATGAGAGTGATTTATAGCCTGGCAAATAAAGCACTCACCTGGGAGGTAGAGGATGTGAATTTAAATCCCCTCTTTCAGGTGAGTGCTTTAAAAGGGAACACAAATGCTATCAGTGTCTTTCACATTTTAGAATTACAGGCAGTCCCCGGGTTACGTACAAGATAGGGACTGTAGGTTTGTTCTTAAGTTGAATCTGTATGCAAGTCGGAACTGGCGTCCAGATTCAGCCGCTGCCCCTCCGCGGCTTTGCTCCGTGTCTTCCTGGTCTGCAGACCAGGGAGACACGGAGAAAGCCCCGGAGTACAAGGGCGGCAGGACCGCGAGGTCCCGCAGTCTGTGTCCTCCGGGGCGAGCCCCGTTCGTAACTGCGGATCCGACGTAAGTCGGATCCACGTAAGTCAGGGACTGCCTGTACTCAAATATTCCCTGCACCAAAGGAAAACAGCTTCAACAGAAAAGACTGAGAGTACATGAACTTACAATAGCTAGTAGCCTGGGGTTTAGGACATTCATCTACATGCTCTTGTTTTATGTGTATGGCACTTTATTAATACCATCAGGGAAAAAAAACCTACATGGATGCAAACCAGTGGAATCTGGCAACCCTGTGCATGGGCAGCAGTAAACAAAATATCTCATGGGCCACACATAGAACCTGATGGTCTGCATATGGCCCATTGGCCACAGATTGCCCACCACCAGGCTAGGGTATGAAAGACTTATGTTTAGGAAGCATAAACTGCATGGAGTTTCAGGCTGCAGTAGCTGATGCTCCTAGATTTGCCTTCCCATGGGTCACAGCAGCCTTTTTCCTGCATATCTTCCTCTGCAGGTGCAAAGTCCCCACCCCACATGCAGTGGTGAGGATATTGAACCTGCAGATGGAGAGAAGCAGAAGTAGTGACTAAAGCTACAGTTTGGCTCCAAATGTATTTATCTTGGCTGTCATCACTGTGGAGTAATCATCTTTGTTCAAATGAATCAATTTGAATTAAACAATTTTTGAAACAAAATTAAGACAAAAGAGTGACACAATGTAATCCTATCATTTGCAAGACAGATGTTTTGTCAGGAACAAAGTACAATATTCTCTGGGGAAAAGTTTAAAAATTCATTTACATTCTGTAATTTGAAAGAATAAATAAGATTAGCCTATCCACAGTCTATTATGCATGGTAAAAGCCATGGTCATGTCACCTAAATGAGTTCTTAAAAATATGACCCTGGAGGATGAATGACTTGACTCCTTTGAGCTCCCTTCCAGCCCTACATTTCTATGATGCAGTGGGAGTCTGATCCGGCATCATGTGCTCAGCCAACTTATCCTACAAATCATCAGCACTGATCAGGTGAATCCGGCTTTAAGTATCAGATCCTTGTTGGACAAAATGAATGCTGAGAATTTTATATGTGACTTTGCTTAAGAGTGCTATAGTCTGAGCAAAACAAAGCAGTTACAGAATTTGCAGTAGCAGTTTTAAATAAAACTTGTATTTTTTCCTCAAAACTATTTCTTATGACAGTTATGTTATTTGACATTGAAAAAGGTCTGTTTTGATGACCATTCCAGCAGATAAAAATCAAACCAAGTGAAAAATGTTCACTATTTTCATTGTGCAAGATTCTAAATGTTCATTTTGAGATTTTCATTTTTATTTATGCACTATTATTATTTGCATTTTAGAATACGACATCATTGAAAATCTAATTTGTATTTTACATGTAAAATTACAAAGGTCAGCTGCTACTTTTTATCTTTTTTTCTTTTTCCAGATCAAATTATCCTGTGTGTGTGGAATAAAAGAGTTTGACACATTCAGGAGATGCTGTGCTCTAGAAAAGACAATAAAAATGTTTCAATCCTTAAGTAGCACTGGACTTTGATAATCTGCATTTTATTATATGGTTAAAAATCATTGACTATTTTAATTATTGTATTGCCACCAATCCTACTCTCTCCTGGCCTGGCAGCCATACAGAGTATAGAACATCTACACAGCAGAAAAAATCCCACAGCTCTCAGGACTCTGGCTGCTGGGCTTTTTCATTACTGTGTAGATTTCTGGGCTCAGGCAAGAGCCAGAGCTTTGGAACCCTCCCACCTAAAATCTAAGATTGACTATCCCTTTGGGGATAGCTTTACTCCTCCTCTCCACAAAGAAGCCACCTCTAAGAGACCTTCATTTTCTCTTCCCCAACAGAATTGTCTTGGGGCTCCCTGGTCCCTCTCCATTCTTCTCCTGGCATGGCCTCTTACCAGCTGTTTCTTTACATTTTGAGAGTGGTGATCCATATGATCCTGTCATTTAGTCTATGAAGAGGTGCTGGTTGTACCTGCTCTTACAAGTTAGGACCATATTACCATTCCTGCATCAGTCCTTCTCTCACATCTGCAGTAAGGGAAGTGTTTGTACTTCTTAGGAATGGCATAACTGACAATTGATGCAATGTTTGGCACTATCTTAAATGTGGGATAGGGCTGTGCTAGTTAAAAAGGGGGATCAGAACACACTTTACAGCAGTAGTGATGCTTTGGTAATGTTGCCACTTGACCACTCATTTTTTATCCTGTGTTGCTTTTGGGCAACCAGAACTTGAAGAAAATTTTCAGAGCTGAGCATCACCCATAGTTGGCTTTGAAAAATTTCACTGTTTGGGTCTGATAACCCAATTCATAGTAAGCCTCTGATTTTGAGAAGTGCTGAACACCCAAAAGAGCCTATGAATTTCAACTGGTGCTCATGTTCTCTAATACCAAGCTCATTCTGCACACCCAAGAAAGAAAGAAAATTCCCTATCTGCGTATATGTTTCTTGAAGCCCTGCTCAACCACCATGTGCTAGGAAGCTATTATAAATAAGTGGGACTGGTTAGAAAAAAAACAATGACAAAAGACAATCAATGCTAGTTGTATTAAATCTCAGTGCTATATAACAGATGGTTTCCCAATATTACTCCATTGTAATTGGATAAGATTTTTTTCTGAACAAGATGAGAACTATATCCTCAACAACTGGACTGGTAAGTCCTTTTAAGTTATGTTCTTTATCCCAGCAGATGAAATACATGTTGCAATATCTGATGGAAAATACCTGGAAATGGATGTAAGCCTTCTTTTGCATCTCTAGTCCAACTTCGGTGGGTAGTTTCAATCCAACCACTTGCAGCACTGGCGTGGGCCTATTTAATGTTTGCAATGATTGGATGGCATTTTATTGCTCTCTGGCAGATGCAAACTTGTGTTTTCATATTAAGGAGCTCATGTGTCCTGGAGGCATGCACAGGGAGTGACAGAATATTAAGCTCCAATATTTATGTGTCTCTGTGGTTGAGCAGTAAAATCCCACTGGATAATACCTTCACTCACTGTAAACAGTGTATAATAGAATGCATGCCATGGTATAAAGCTGACAAGTTCCAATGAATGAACATATGCTCCGAATTTTAATTGAAAACTACAAAATTATAACACTACAAATTGAAGGGCATTAGGCATTCACAGTATCTCTAGTATATGAATGGTCTATCAGGAGATTTATAACAAATATCCTTGCTCAAACTTTAGTTTTGAATACCATCTTATTTTTAAATATAAAATTACTCTGCGCTTCACAATGGCATTTGCAAAATGGCTCATCGCGCAGCGTACCATGCACTCAACACGGGCCACGTGTTAGCTGCACTGTGCGCTCATCCCTGATATGCACACCCACTAGTTACACTTGCACAGTCCACATGTACCTGCTTAAACAGTGGTATAATGTACCTCACCTTTCCCCAGCTCAGTTTTATGAACTATGTGATAAGAACAAATGAATGGCCATACTGGATATCAGGCCAAAGTCCATGTAGCCTAGTTTCATGTCTTTCAACATTGGCCAATGCCAGATGCTTCAGAGGGAATGAACAGAACAGTAATCAGCAAGTGATCAATACCTAGTCACCCATTCCCATCTTCTGACAAACAGAAGCTATAGACAGCCAGGATGGGCAGGAATGATAAAAGCCATTGATGGACCCTATCCCCTATGACTTTGTCTAGCTCTTCTTTGAACCGAGTTTTATACTCTTGGACTTCGCCACATCCTCTGGCAAGAAGTTTGGCAGGTAGACTATATGTTCTGTGAAGAAATACTTCCTTTTATTTTTTTTAAACCTGCAGCAATTTAATTTGTTGACCCCTAGTCCTTGTGTTATGGGAAGGACTAAAGAACAATACTTCATTCCCTTGTTCCATACCAGTCATGATTTTGATGGCAGAGTTAGCTGCATGGCAACTCTTCTGAAATTCCCTTTCGGAAATTATATTATTTATTGGGTGTACTGTGGTAGCATCTAAGATCCCAGGCCATTGCTTATAACCCTGATCTCATAGGCATTGTCCAAATACAGGACAAATTGATGGTTCTTGCCCTATAGTGTTTACAATCAAAACTAAGTTTATTGAAATTTGTTTTTTGGTGTAAAGAAGCGGATTCTGTGAGGTGCTGAGAAATGCAGGAGTGCCCAGCATTTTACAGAAAGGGTGTGTCTAGACTACAGGGTTTTGTTGACAAAAGTGGACTTTTGTCGACAAAACTATACCTGCGTCCACACTACTGCTGAGTTCTGTCGACATAACATTGACAGAACTCAGCAGTTTTGTCGACGCTGGTAAACCTCATTTTACGAGGCATAACGCCTTCGGTCAACAGAGTTTCTGTCGACAGAAGGTGTTATTGCATGTAAACTGTCCTTTGCGTCTACACTACCATGTCGACAAAGCAACTTGCTTTGTCGACAGAACTGAATGTAGTGTAGACGCTCTTTGTCGACAGAAGTTTTGTCGACAGTATCTGTCGACAAAACTTCTGTTGACAGAAGCCTGTAGTCTAGACGTACCCAAAGTGCTGTCCACATCAGAGGATCAGTTTTAACAAAAGGATAAGTGGAAGGTTCAGAATCCAACGGACTGGTTGGGCCCAAAATTTCTCCCAATTTATTCAGTAAGAGTTTTGAAATGATTTTAATAGGATCAAAAACCGTTATTTTGTGTGAACACACTGCTAAGAGAAAGAGAGAGAGAGAGAACACGCACACGTGCACCTGAATTCATTACTTACCACTTTTTTGGGGGGCTCTTCCCAACCAATACATTTCCTTTCTTTGTCATTGTTCTCTTTAGGTGGTGCAGCTATTTCTTCCTGCTTCTTTCCTGTAGCCTGGGATGATGGGGTTGTTTTCTCATGGTACAAGCATATCTACAGAATTAGGCTGACAGACTGAAACTTCAGGATTTTTAGCTATACTGCTAAAATTGGTTTATACAAAGTGTTCATATTTTCCCTATTGGAGAAAAGCTATTTAATATTACTTAATATCCAACATGAAGGTTTATACACTTCATCTGCATCTGGCACATGTTACTGTCAAAGGCAGGGCCCAAACTAGATGGGTTAATTAACTATTTGCTGTCGTGGGCACTATAATGATCAGGCACTATAACGATTTCTGAGAGTCCTAGAAAGGAAAAAATCTACAATGTCCAGAGAAACCTCAAGAATTCTAAAGAAAAACCATCAAGGATCTACAACATATTCTAGATGACAATCCATTGCTCTTAAAGAGTTTGGGAGGCATTCCAATCCTCACTTACAGACATTCTCCCACCTGAGATATACTCAACTACCAACCAGACCCCCTCCCAACAGAAACACTAACCCAGGAACCAATCCCTACAATACACTGTTACCAACTCTGTCAATAAATCTACCCTAGTGACATCATCACAGGACCTTACCATATCAGTTATACCATCAAAGGCTCATTCACCTGTGCATCTACTAATGTGATATATGCCATCAGGTAGCAGCAATGCCCCTCTGCCATAGACACAGGATAAACTGGACTGTTTCTACACAAGAGAATAAGTGGACTCAAATCAGAAATCAAGAATGATAACATATAAAAATCAGTGGGAGAACATTTTAACCTCTCTGGACACACAGTTACAGACTTGAAAGTTTGAATCCTCTAGGAAAAACCCAAAATAAACAAACAAAACACAAACAACCCCCCCAGCAACTTAAAAACTGTGAAACTGGTGAGCAGGAACTTATATGTAAATTTGACACCATCAGAATGGGTCTGAATAGGATCTTGGAATGGTTCTCTCATTACCATAAGTAATTTTCCACGTTAGCTAGTCTCACCTTCTTATCCATATATACCCTGATTGGATTAGCTGTCATGTAACACTCCCATTTCCATACCCCTATCATCTGTTTCGTTGTCTTTCATTTCATGCATCTGATGAACTGAGTTTCAGCTGCTAGAACTGACTGGTCCCAAATGAGGAAATTTTCCAGAACAGGGCAAAACCCCTGCCACCAGATCCCCAGGCTGTTGCCATTCAGTGCTCATGTCTCTACTACCTCCCCTGCTGTCAAACTACACCTACCCCCATGGCAAGCCCCAGTTGGGCTGCTGCTAGGCTGCCACCAGCCCTAATCAGGCTGCCACGGGCTCTGGCTCCAGCCCAGCCCAGCCTTGGCCCTGAACTCCGGGGGTTCTGGCCTTGGCCCTGTGCTGCTGAGGGCTCAGACCCCAGCCTACACTGCTGGCTCTCCTGTCACTAGGCTCCCCGGGCTCTCTGATAAAGGAACATCCACGATTAGACCACAGATGTTGCCAGACCAGAAAGTGAGGGTTTGGGGAGGGACTACCTATACTCTTTTACAGGCTGTCATGGTTTGCAAGTGCTTTGGAGGTTTTTGTTTGTTTCTGTGTGAAGATGCTGCTGTTAGATTGTTCTTCATTTACACAGTAGAATGTAGAGGCTGGAGCAAAAATTGGAAGGAACAGACAAGGTGATGTTTTTGATCCAGATTCTTCTCTTAAGGAAACAAAGTTTCCACTGTAATGGCAGCAACAATACTGCTGCTTTTCATTCATATCCTAACAGACGACATAAGCAATGATGCACAGCAGAGACAGGAAACGGTTTCCCTTCTTTCACCTGTCATTCATATTCACTGTCCCTTGTGTTGGAGCTTAATAGGTCTGACTGTTGAACAATACATTTGAACAAGTGTTGCAGACAGGGACATTGCCAGTGTGTGTGGGACAGCTGGTTATAGGTGCCAGAACCGGGTACTGCCACATCCCCCTGGCTTAAAGAGATTTCCATCATATTTCAGGTTTGCAGTTTTGTTCAATGGCTCTCAGTACCTCCACTGAACAAATTGTTCCAGTACCCCTGGGGCTTCAACTACATCCAAGCCTTTAGGTGACTGTGCACATGCTGACCAGATCTTTTCACTTACCTCAGATATTTTCTTAGCTACCTAAGTGTTGCCAAGGCAGTACGTACAGTTGTAATGTCCCAATCTCTGGAGCAAAGCAGGCCCTTGCGTGGTTTGACTTCTGGCACAAGGGAGGCCTAATGGGTGAGACTGGCAATCTCCCTCCAACTAGAGAAGTCTGCCTCTCTCTTGCCCAGGTTTGGGCAGGCTGACTTTCCTGGGAAGCTGCTGGTTCTAATTTGTTGCCAATGATTTCTTGGACATGGGAAGGGAGGGAGTTGGCTACTCTGTCTTTGGCAACTGAAATTTTGAGGACCGACTTGTTAAGAAGGCTCATTCCTAATGAAGTTGAGCACTTCACGTTAGCTGGACTCCTCTTGCTTAGGAACAAAAGGGGGTATGTAGAAAGGTTCCCTCTCCTAGGCTGCAGAGAAAAAATTGGGGGAGGGTGTGTCAGAAGCTGCCTCTCCTCCTGCTACTAGAAGTTGACTCCCTTGCTTCTCATCCACCCCCTCCAGCACGGTGCTGATTTGGGTTAAGCAGTTTCAGCTTCCCCCGCTACAGACCCAGGACTGCTGTCGGATATGGCAACTCCTTTTCTCAATAACCTCAAATGGAAAGTGGGTTAACAAATGGGTTTACATTTATTATATATTGTAGTAGCCTCTGTGGGCCCCAGTCACAAACTGGTAGACACAGTTCATACAGTTAAAAAGACATTCCCAGACTTAAAGGACTTACTCTGTAAAGCTATAATGAGAATCAAGAGATGGAAACAAACAGTCCAAAAATAGGGCCAAATTATTGTACTAAGCATGACAATATCATAGTTAAATAGCACTAACAGTATGTCCATTCCCTAGTCATGGTCAATTGTTCTGTGGCTTCCCATTGGAGGCAAGTTTTAAGAAAGCCTGTGAAAGAGGTTCCAGTAGTGGCTTTGCAGATTTTTATGGGGAGCTACTGCCAATTGCAAAATTCAGCATAGGAGAAAACACGAAGGAACTTGTGGAAATATTGATCTAATGGATGATGAAGACTGGCATCACTGATGAAGATAAGGCCAGGCCAACAACTTGGTATTGCATTGCAGTTTATACACAGGGTAAGGTTAAGCAGCAGAATTCTGAAGTGACATGAGAGGAACAAAACTGCATCTGAGAATCAAGATGGAAGGAGGTAGCAGCAGACAAGATACAAGATAGCAAAGATATGAATGATGGGGTAGCAAGAGGAGAAAACGTGCATGTAAGTTATGCTGACGACAACAAGGCAATGATCAGAAAGGGAATTCTGTGAGCAGTGGAGAGTAAGTAGGAAAGCTGATCCCAATTTGTAGGATGTCTGAGGAAGGTGAGGAGAATGACTTGAGTAGAAGTCCGATGGGAACTTTTGAAGTACAAAATTCTGTACTGTACATTTTTATAAGATCCTTGATAACACAGAAAACTCTTGATTTTTTGCTACTTTAGCTGGGAAGTTCTGGGGTGTCAACAGGGACCTACAATGTAAAGAAGGACAAGAAAACAAAAAAACTGACGACCCAATTCTTGTTTGCAAGGTAGTGATTCTGCAAAGCACAACAGAAGACGACCTAGACACAGTTTTGAAATGTTCAGAACGTTGTATTTCTTTCTGTGTTGAACAACAACTTTAGACAGTTACTAGTGTGTTCATCTGCTTGTGTCAGGAAGTGAGTGACACTTATGCAGGTCTCTCCAAAAACCTGCTGTAGTTACCCAGCCTACCCTTCCCTCCATTGTCCTTCTGTATGTTCCCCATCTCTCCACTTTACCTCTCTCCATATTTTCTTTTCTGAACTCCCCCCAACTCAACTTGATATCTGTTCCAGCCACTACAATATTTGGCACTGAAATAATTATTTGTAATTTAACACATCACTGTTTGGCTGTAGAGATAACACCCCAACGATATTCATGGAGTCTGGGACAGTTATAGTTCTCAGAGCTATTGTTAAGCATTTCAAGGAAAAGGGAATCAGATGGACTTCATTTACACCTTGCTTCTCCTTGGATTGCCTTCATTGCAACCATGAGCCCTAGAAACTTCCTTCTTTATTAGTGACTTCCTTTATTTTAATGAGAGCTGAGATTCTATGGACACATTCTGTGGGCTGGAGAAATGCATTAAAAGGGGTGACTGATTGACACTACCACCTAAAAGTCAAAGTACAATGCCCCATAGCAAACCAAACCAAAATAAAATACCCTCAACATTACTGAAATTCCACTTGGTACAAAAAACTCCATGAGAAATAAGCAAGATTAGCTGAGATCATGTTTATATTAGAAAAACTGTACCGAGTTAACTAAATTGATGTAGTAAAAACTAGATCAAACCTAAAATGTAAAAACAAAAAATTTGTTTAACCCTTGTTTATGTCAGTATAAGTTATATCAGGCCTACTTTACACTACCATGGGCAGTTAAGTCACACGACTTCATCCATATGAAAAATGTAGCTGAAGTAAACAAACTCAAAACTAGTTATCACAGTATCTTCACTGTGGTAAGCTGACAGCTGATGTTCTCCTATCAACCCCATCTAGGCTTCTCATTCTGGTGGAGTACTGCAGTCAAAGGGAAAATGTTCAGCTGTTGATTTATCGTGTCTATACTAGAGGCAAAACATTGACCCCTGCTAGATTGATTACTGCCAGTTGATCTGGCAGGTAATGAGGACATGTCCTCTGAGAGCTAGAGTTAAACAAACTAATTTACCGTGAAGTTGAAACTAGGTTAAATGCATCTAGATTAGGGTTTTACACCACTTCAATTAGATCAGTTAGAGATCTATTTAGTCATACAGATGCAACTTTATTAATATAGTCCAGCCCTTAGTCAAGTTCACACGGAACAAGTTTCAAGTTCACAAGTAATTCTAACCTTCACTTAGCACCTTTTAAAGTATTAATAGACAAGTATAGGTGATTCTTCACTGCTGCTGTTTGTGTCGTACTTGTGAATGCTGTATGTAGAAGTGATTGAAATGTTTGAGACAGAATTTTTGTCAAAAATCTAAGCTTTTTATGAGGACGTGTTGATTTTGACAAATTTTTAAGGGAAATAATGAAATGAAACATTTTGACATTGCTGAAACAATGTTTCATTTCATTATTAGTTACTTATGAAAATATTTATTTCAATAAACTATATCATATGTAAATATTATATTTAATAATCCATGTATATAACACCCTTTTAATATATTATAAAGGGTGAAATGTTGGTGGGAGAGGGTGACTAAGATATTTGTTTAGTTAGATTAGATATTCAGTTCCAGATAGCTGAATATTGAGTATAACCTTGTAGAAAGATTTGGTAAATTTCTGTGTAAGGTTGTTTTGTTTCACTAAATGAAAACATTATTTTAAAACTCAAGGTAAAAATTATTATACATTGTTTTATGTATCTTTATATAAAAAGTTACAAGTAGCAAGCATATGACACAAAAAATAGAACAGTAACAGCAGTAATTGTGAATGCATGCTTTTTACAATGTATGTAATAAAAGGGATTTTTCTCAACTCAAATATTCCGTAACATACATGCAGATTAATTTTCTCAGTGGTCAATTTCAGTCATTTTGCTAGATGCATTTCCAAACAAACATTTCTATTGAAATTATTATGAATGGCTAAATACCTCATGTAAATAAATTGTACCTGAAACTGGGTCTCTTACTTTGTAACCAAATTTTAAAAAGGGGTAGGAGAGGAAAAAAGAAAAATGGTCAGTAATGATAACAATTAGAATCTTATTGCCATCTAGTAATTTTACTCAATTCAGTTTGCTGAACTTTATCATGGTATGAGAACAGATGATCAGAGTCCATAAAACCTCTAGCTGGTGTTTCCATGGTCCATACTTTCACATTTCATTGGAGCATGTTCAAAATCACTCAGGAGCGAACTATTCTCAAGCAGTCTATATAATGAAAACAATGTACATATAACAAAAGTTCAATGTAAAATCATCTTCTTTTACATATCACACAATAGACAAGCTGATAAAGACATACAACATATCCACTGAAATAACACTAACATAAAAAATAAAGCTAGGATAGTTTCATCCAGGAACTAATTTCTTCTTCAAGTTTCCAGTAAATCTCAAAATGTATTTAAAAACTAAGGAGCACTTGGTGGCCAGCAACCAAATTAGAAAAGAAACATGTTATTGTGCAATGGGACTATCTTGCTGAGGAAGTAAGAAATGTCTGTCACTCTTAGGTTTGGATAAAGGCAGTGGAATGAATTTAGAAATATATCCACTTTTTCCCCAGTCAGTTGAAATATTTCACTATAGATTTTTCCTTTCACAGTCCCCATGTTTGTGTAAATAGTTCTTCTCTGAAAACAAAACACAATTAAAATATTGTTCCCTGTAAAGGAAAATATAGGTAGACAAGTATGTTTACATAACTATATAAAACTAAAGTGTTAATGCATTTTCTCCCTACAAAACAGATATATACACTTATAAAACATATGGATAACAATTATATACAAGACATATATGCATAGCCTTTGATCTAGCTAGAACTTCATTATGAAAGTTGAGATGATATTTATTCAAATAAATGGTGGTAGTAACAAATTAAATGCAAATGTATAACCTAGTAAATGACAAGTAAAATGACTTGTAAATGATAAATATTAAAATGACACTACTGATTCCCAAACCTAACAGAATTCTGCCTTGTCACACACAACACTGTTGAATGACTCAAGTGAACTGAGAACAGATAGCTTCATTTCTTGATATCTAAAACTAGCTAGGCTGCCAGGCTTTACATTCTGTATAACATGATAGGACTTTTAAAATACATTTGTCATAAATGAAAAATGAAACATCCATGCAAAGCATCTGTCTTTATACTGTGCTTAAAATGCAGATCATTTTTAACAGTGAGATTTTACAAAGCTATCAAGTATAATAATTTTAATAGAAATGTTATGTTCATATTAAAACAATCAGCTGCAATTTTCAATTATCTCTATAAAACTGACACTCTCTATGGCAAAGTTTTTAGCTAGCTAACCTATGCCTTGAAAACTTTTATTTGAAAATGTTTGAAACAATATATAATGGAATGTAACAGATGATTCATGTGACAGTCATGTATGTTGACTTACCTTGAGTTTGCCTTTTAGACCCTAGTAGTGTTGTACTCAGACTCATGTTTGCTTAGAGACCCAATGAGGCAGAACCTGGAATGTTATGGCTATTTCATTCAACATAATAATGTTTGCATAGAAAAAAAAGAAATATATGCATATATACACTTAATAAAAAGGATATATCTCAATAGTTTGATCAAATTGTACCAATAGTACCAAGTCATTTACAATGGCATGCAACTAGATTAAAATAACTGCAGAATTTTAAGAGACTTAGCTTAAATGTGCAAAAAATAAATACACATAGGGCATGTAAAACACAAAAGCACAAAAATAATGTATGCAAGGCAAAACACAAATACATATAAAATGTTTCTGAGTGCTCTTTTCCAAATAAGTCATTCATAAGTGTTTGTTTTTCTTTTTTACTGGCAAACTTTTAATCATACTTATTTACAGGCATTCAAGATGCAAGACACAGTAAAAAAAATAGTTTCTGTATTTAAAAAATGCCAGACTTTATTTTTTTCATTGACTAGACTCTTTTCAACATTTTTATATGTAAATATATAAGAATATTCTATAAGCACTGAAATGTCTCATTCTAAGTGTGAGATAGAGAGATTAATATGACAAACAGCGATATCATGGCTAATCACAGAATATTGTAATATTATGAAAATATTGTTATTCACTTTTTAGAAAATAGTATTTCATAAGAACGAGTGTTTCCTTATCTCTCAAGTGTTTTGCATTGGTCTATCATGCACCAAAATAGATCTACAGATTGTTTTTACCAATTACTCTGATCATGGATTATGGACACCATTCAAGACCACCTGACAGCTGTAAGGAAACCACATGCATGTAGTTCTTTCAAAAAATTAGATTTTATATAAAAAAAATTCTTTGGCTTAGTAAAAATTGTACCCAACCCTAACTGAGGGTGTGTGTGTGTGTGTGTGTGTGTGTGTGTGTGTGTAAGTAAAAGAATGAAAGAACAAATGAACAAACAGGGGTGAGGCACTTCAGGAAAGGAGAAGGTGGATCGAAGAAAGAGAGGAGAAAGGAAAAAAACACAGGAGAAAATATAATGTCGTAATCTATTTAAAATGCATAAAGAAAAAATGATCAAAATAATATTTTAGGGGCAATCAAGTCCTTATGCAATAGTCTTCATCAAAAATCTATTGATACTGACCGCTGGACAGCTTTATCATGTCTTGACAGCCTGTGACTTGTAGTTGGTACCTCTTCAATTTCATCTATCTCACACGCATCTGCAGCATCTTGTGAGTAGCTATGCTTCATGACAAGGATATTTCTCCTGTTCGTGGGCTGGATGAGGGGCTTTACAGGCTGGGGTTGTATTTCTGTCAAGATAGAAGCATCTCTTGTGCTGAGGTTACTACGGCTGCCCTTAGTGCTAGACAGTTGTGATCCACAGTGATGGTCATGAATGCATTTTGAAGATGATCTCCGCAGTTTATGATAATTTTCAAAGTCATCTGCAACATCTGCAAGGTCAGCTGCAGCCCCTGTCCCTCTAAGAGTACATAACTCATAATGAGGAGGCTCAAACACCTCTTGGAATACTGTTTGATCAAAGTCTGTTTTCCTTTGGACAAATTTTTTACGAGGTTGTTTGATCTGTACTACAACAGAGATAATAATGAGGATGATCACAATGCAAGAGGTCACCCCAATTATAGTCCCACTGGTATTGGTAAGTTGGTCCAAAAGGTTAGCCTTTCTTTTTTCTGTGTAACAGAAGAAAAGCACAGCATTAAAAGCTGATTAAAAAATAAACACAACCATGAGGGTTTTGATGCTTAGCATAAAGTTGTTGCTATTCTGTGTTGGAGTTTACAGAAGCAATTTTGTAAAAACAATTACAAAGTGATATTAATACAAGCTGAAGAAATCACTAGTCCAACTGACAGGGAAAGTGAAAAGAAGGAAACTGCTTGGAGGCCCGGTGATTCAAAGGGGCCTAGGGCTCCTCCCACTGCTACTGCAGCAGCGCTAGCAGCCAAAGCCCTGAGCCCTTTAAATCACCACCCAAACCCTGCATGATGTGTTCTCGGTGTCTCTAAGGGAGGGGCCATAGCATGCCACTCTCTGGGCAGCGCTGAGGGCTGGTTGCTCCCTGCCCTACCCAAGGCCCCACATCTTCTGGGGAGAACAGAACCCCTCCACTTCTTGCCCAGGGGTCCACAGTGGCTGTTGCCACCCCACCCATCCCCGGAAATCACATACAGATACCACCACCTTTCCCATTCGCCAAGCGATAATCAGTATGTAACCAAACTACAAGAGATGAAAGGCTAGTTTAGTTTTTAAAAATTGTCTTTGGTTTCATTCCAAAACAAATCCCCAGTTCACTACACAGCACTTCTGTTCTACTTTCATGTCCCCTCACTTGATTTATGTAGTTCAAAATGAGATCTGTGAAAGGAGAAACAGTGTATTGGGATTTTAAAATAAATATTCCTTTTGCACTTGGAACTTCTCTCAACTCCTGAGCTGAGTGTATTCAAAGACTGGGATGAATCAGGAGAAAACAGAGGAGTTATTCAAAATAAGATTTCAAGGGGAAGTCCTCTAATTGGCCACTATTTCATTTAAGTCCAGTAAGGCATAGAACCAGGTTAATGAATATGATCCTTCAGAACACCACTGGGCAAAAACTCAAAGACTGATCCTATGCACTATCCATACTCTACTGTAGCTTCCCAAGTATCAATCTTGCTCATTGTTAATATAGGGGGGAAAGAGAAATTCTCCTTGCTTGCTAAAATAGCTGTCCCAGTTTTAAAAATGTTCAGTGAAATCTTAGACAGGGAATTTAATTTCATCCTCCTTTTCAATACATTTCCCCATGGTTTGCTTCCTAATTTACAGGGTACATGGGTGTGCCAATGATGGAGTCCAATGGGAGTTGAAAGAGTATTTCATCTTTCAGTACCAGGACCTTTGCAAATGGGAAATTGTTAATAATATTTAGATTTTACAGTCACACTAATGAATAACACATTGGCGTTACTTCAACATCAAAAGGCACTTCACTAAGAATCAGTGACACCCACTGTTTGGCTTGCAGGGACTCTCTCGAGGCCCGCACTGTATGTAACATGCTGCTTCACCCCCACTGGAATGCTACTGTAGATGGATTCCAAGGTCCATCAGCTGCCTGATGTAAACCAGGCAGAAGTCTCAAAAAAAAGAAACAACCACCCCAAAAAACAAAAAACCTGCAGTACAGCAATCAGCCTATTAGTTTACTGGAGCCAGCAAATATGCTTCTCTAGTAAGGAATATGAAGAGGAATAAATAGAAACCATGCCTTAGTGGTAGTGGTACCACTTTAGCATAGCACTTGGACAATAGCAGGGTATGAGATTCATTGTAGAATGTAAAAGGAGATGTGGGGGTCTCCCACCCCACTTTTTCTTTTTTAATTTACAAAGAAAAAAGAAAAGAAATAAATCTTTTCCTCAACTGTAACCCAGCTTCTATTATACAAGGAATATTACTCCCTTTAAGTGCTTCATTGTGTTCTTTACTGGTATGAGTTCATTTATGTTTTATTCTCTTTCCCTGCTTGTCAGAGGATTTTACAGACTTCAGTGGACTTATAAGCTGACTATTAAGCCACCACATTTCCTCCCCCCTTCCCCTGCCTTGCTTGATTGGTTCCTAAATTTGGCTTATCCCATGTTTCCAGGAACAAATCTGCTGTGACAGAATAAGCAAATGGTGTCTACAGCCTCGAAAGACAGTTAAGCCATTTTTTTCTGAGGAAAACAAATACTGATGTTTTTGAAAAGTACAGGGAATCTGACATAAGCTACCTGGAAACCAGTGCCCCCATCTGATCAGGAGTGCCAATATCTCTCCATGACACAGACATCATGCCTGCAGTCCTGTAGTTATTCTCTACATTTCAACTTGACTGGGAGATTGATTATACATGGATTTGGCTGCTAGATACAGAATTAGTCCTGCCGTACATGGGATTTCAGCGGTGCTGTTATGAACACCAAGCATCACCACTGGAAAACTTATTTCAAACATGAAATCATTCCCCAGCTATCCACACTGATGTCAAAGTAACTAGTGTTGGTCTAAACCTTCTTTTTGCCTCTTAGTCCACTTCATATAAGAGCAAATATATCTTTATGCCCCACCTCCTGCCTCATTACCGGACAGTTCTCCGATAAGGATTCTAAAGTTGAAAACTAGATGAAACCACACTTATACGCAAGAAAGCAGAAGACACAGAACCCAAGCAATCAGAGATCCAGCCCATAGGTCAGAACCTATATAGCCAAGTGAAAAGTAAAGAAAAATGGAAAATGTGTTGTGCAAGTTCACCAATGTTTTTAATCTTTTTCTGTTTCTTGGTTGCCTGCTAAATGCTGTTCCTCATTTGCTCTTGCTTCAAGCCTTAACCCATCTAGTACATAGGTTAATAAGTCACTGAGTATAATCATACTGTTCCCTACAGAGTTAAATATCGTGGCAATTCCAATTTTATATACTGATAAATTACCTTTACAGTGGTTCTCATCCCAAGGATACACACAGTTCTGAAGTCCATTGCAGACCAATGTATTATTAATACACATATTACTATGGCAAAAAAATGCATTGGCTTCACAGGGGGCTAAAAACAAACAAAAAAGGAAAACAAATATTAAGCAGTAGATCACTCACCTTTCAAAACTAAGCACATCTAGGAACAATATCATCTTAAGCAGCAATTAGCTTCATGACAGAGGTTCCTCAGAAGCAGTAATTCTTTATTATATTAGTTGTACCACTCAACTCTCAAATCACACACAGCATACTAATGTGACACACCGAGTTCCTCTCCAGTTTAAGATGGATGGGATTGTTGCCCAGTTTTTTTTTTTATTCTAACAAATATTTCAGTTTAGAATGTATAGAAACCAATTCTAGATAAAACAGTGGTGTTAATAAATTAAGAGACTGTGCTACATATGTACTTATTTGAGTCATATTACTAGCATCTGAACATACAAATTCTACGGGAGACAATACACTAAATGAGAAGAAAGGAGTACACACATTCACCCTTCTGATATCATGTGACCCAAGATTATAAAGCTCCAAGAAAAAGACTGCATAGTTGCCTCTAAGGTGCAGAGGTTTGTGGAATCATATATATAGTAGCCCAGTGTCTGAGAGTCTAACGCCGAAATGCTGGCTGTTCCCTCTGGTGCGCGCTGTTGCCTGAATGCTGGCTATTCCCTCTGGGCGGCCCATGCTGCATGAGGAGTGCAGGGCCCAAACAGCCGCTTGCTCCCCCGCGGTGGCCCAGCTGAGCGTCACAGAAGTCAGCCAAGTGCCACGGTGGGAGGGGAAGAGGGGCGGGGTGGTGACGTGCGGCGTGACAGCAGCTCCAGGTCCCACCCCCTGGCCGTGAATGTCACCGCCCCACCCCCCTTCGCCTCCCGCCATGGCGTTGTTCAGCCAGGTCGCCACGTGGGAGCAAGGGATGCAAGCAACCGTTTGGGCTCCACAGTCACACGAGTGACAGGCAGGAGGGGGAGGAGAAGAGAAAGAGAGACACAGAGAGAGAGCGAGCCAGGAGGAGGTGGAGAGCTGAGAGAGAGATGGGGGGAGGCAGTAGGAGGAGGAGGAGAGAGAGAGAGAGATGGAGCGAGAGACCAGAGGCTCAGGAGAGAAGACCAACGTGGAGGAGAGACCTGAAAATCCCGTCTTATGATGGGCTAATTGGTTAGTCAATTCTACCAAAGCCTCAGAATGAGAGTTGTTCTGAAGGCCCTATATTATCAGTCTACATATGCAAAATCAATGCCATCAATCAGAATTGTACATCCTTATGAGTCAAATATGCTGTTCAATAACTGCTGAAAATCCTCACATATTAGGCTGGTAAGAATTCTCCTTCAAAATGGGTTAAAATAATAAAATTAAAATGCTAAATCTAGTTAAAGTTACATATACATTTATGCTATATATACAATTTAATGCTACATATATTTAAGGGTCACTTCAGTAGTGGTTCTTTTAACCAATCTTTAGAATCAATTCAAATGACTTTTTAGCATTTTTAATGGTAACTGTTCAGTTATATCACAGTAAAATCAATATAAAAACACTGGTTTCAGCCAATTTCGCTCATAGAACTTGAAAGATTTTGCTTAAAAACAGCTGGAAGTTGTTACATGAACTAATCACCTTGATTAATCTAAAAGGATTGTGATGGTCTCAATGACTTTACAAATCAACTGCTGTTCTCATGTAAGCATGTGTCCTATGCATTTTTTTTTAAAAGTAGGACTTCTGATCACACATATGCCTAGCACTGAGACAGACATTTTAGAGCAGTTGCAGATTTGCAAACACAGAACAGTACAAAGTATTTACACCAGTAATGGGCAACCCAGGCTATTCAGTGGACCATATGAGTGGCTCTCTTCCTCTGGGTGGGATGCAAGATTGTTGTAACCAAGATAAGATCCCAGGATAGCAAAACTACTCCATCTGTGCTGGTGTACCTAGAATTTGTGAGGGGGTGTGCCAGTTGAACTATAACAGTGCTTTGATTGACTGCAGAGAGCACACCTGGCTCTCAAATGGCATGCACTTCAGTTCACGTTCACTTGCTTTACATGTGTGTCACTTTAGTAATATCAGTAGGGAAAAAAATCTATGTAGCTGGAAACCAACAGAATCTAACAATCCTGAATGTTGGTAGCAGTGAACAATGTTTCATGGGTCACACAGAACCCCAATGGTTTGCCAGTTACCCACCACTGATTTATATTGTGGAACTTCATGGCTCCCTGTAGCGCAGTGTTCCCCAATTTTATTTGGCCATGGAAACCTTTTAAAGTTGAAAGAATTTTGCAGAACCCCTAATAACAGTCTTATACATGGAGCTGAAAAAGTAGACCACAAATAAGTTAGGATAATAATAAAGAAATGCTAAACAAGGTCAATATTTAGTTTAATTGCACATAGATTAATCTATCAAAGTTAATTTATGTGTGTCACAGTTAAATATTTAAATACAAGAAATCACACGACTACACTGAAGGAAAGTATTCGTGAGAACATTGCCTGCACACTCCCATACAAGCAACTGGTTTGAGAGCTGAAGCTTTGACTTTGTCCGACGCGGCGCTAGTGTATTCATATTCAGTCACTCACGTGATCACGCTCCCTCAGAGTGAGTATGGAAATTTACAGTGGTATATAACAAGCGATTACACCACTGACAGACATCATCGTCCCCACTCTCTGGCTAATCTGGCATTATACAGGGACACTTATAGTGGGAAACACAAATGAAAATTGCTTTCAATAAAATTCATAAATGCTCAAATATTAATTATGATTTTTTTTAAAAAAATCATAAACTTATTGTAATGGAATTTTCTTGCAGAACCCTTATTTTCACTTCACAGAACCCAGGGTTCTGCAGAACATCATTTGGGAAACACTGCTGTAACACATCAAAGAAATCCACTTTTTAAAAAAGGTACGTAACTGCAGATTTCCATAACTGACTGTTATGGGTTCTTCAGAACTGTTCTGGTATGTTACGCAAATAATACATGTTATCAAAACTTGCACATTTCTCAAAAAAAATACAGTTGCCCAATGGAATACAATAGATTTAATGTGCATTTTGAATTTTGGTACATATACCAAAAGTCACTTAATTACCCAAACAGTTTTAATGGCTCCAACTGAGCAGGTATGCTCCATTAGCTACATATGCCTTTTAAAAAGCATCAGCATGCATCTGTCTGATCATAAATAAGTATTTTTATGATATCACCTTCATGATTTTAAAATTTCCTTCATGTTTACCCTCAGACTTCCCCTCTCCTTGTTTTCACTATTATGTTGTTCTTTAAAAAAAAAAAAAACCTGTAAATTGGTAGAGTTAAATGTGCAATACATGTCAAAGTATATTTGGGTGAAAACTTGACATATTTGGCTCTCAGGTACTCCAGAGGTTGGAGGAACAAGTCTTCTGTTTGAATCTTTGAATGTTCCCCTCCCATGTCAGTTTGCATTTGGAATAGAAACACAACATTACAAAACCAAAGATCAGTGACACTGAAAATAGCTGGATTTCATTTAACTACTACAGAAAACCAACAGACCAGAGAAGCTTTGCTAAAATCTCAGACCTATTTGCTCAAAAGGCTGAGAAAAACACTCTCAATCTTGCCATGGCTCCTGGCTGAGTTTTAAGTTGGTTATAAGGTTTATGCTCTACACCAAACAAATGCTACAACAAGTGATCATCAGGCTTGAGAACAGCAATAGAGAGAGACTATATTGTAGTAGCAGAGTAAAGACACACACATCTCATCAGCAGGCAACTGTTACTGCAGCAGTCAGGTGTTCTGCTGCTGTGTGGAGCCATTTGGAGTGTGAGGGAGTGGGATACTGAACAGTTGCCCCCATCTGAGTCACTATTAGATATATTCATTATAGCATCAACCAGAGGTCCCAATCAGAACAATGGACTCTCTTGTACTGGGAGCTATACATTGTATATATATGAAGTCTCTGCTTCTAAGAGCTTATACCTAAGGGGGGTGGGGAATGACACGAGAGGCCTGAGGACACAGTATGTGGATATGGATAAGGAGGAGGAAGAACATAGGGAAAGAGGACCAAAAAGAATAGATGGGGAGAGAACAAAACAGGAAAGGGAAGGAGGGACAGCTTATTAGAATGATCAAAACCCATGAGAGAAAAGTCAGAGCATGGAGAGAAAGGTCTAAAGCAGTATTTTTTTCTCCCAACATGTAGACTAGAGCAACTTGGATTTCTATGTCTTCTCCAAGGCTCTGTAAATCCTGGCTATTGGGGTCATAATAATCTCCCACAGAGGAGATTAGCGATGGGAAAAAAAAAATCAAACCCACATTAGGGAAATCTAAGGAGTGATTTGAAAAAAAAATGTGATGTCACAATGCACAGAAACAGAGGCAGTTTGAAGTGAGAGAGCCAGGTAAATGGAGGAATAAAAAGTGCCGGCACTGCTGGGAGGAGATAAAAGAAGCATTAGAGATGAGAGCATGGAGTGGGGGCAGAAGTTAAGTAGAAGTGACAGGTGAGATGTAGGCAAGGCTGGAAAGGGAATGAGAAAAATTGTTTATAGGATGAAATAGTAAAAAAATGAAGACATTCAAGGATCAGAGAGGAAATGGTAAGATCAACAGAGAAAATAGTGCTTTCTACTAGCAGAATTTTAAATAAATTGGAAAAAAAAAAGAAGTGAGAAACATGGAGGCTAGAATGGAATAGGTTCCATCCATCGAGATATAGACCAGCCAGGCTCACAAGAAGTAGATTTTGATTCCACTGGTAATGTGAAAAAAACAACACAGCACAAGCTTCTCCACACAGCTCTACAAATGCCCCTGCAAAATTCTAGACCAAACAGGAGTCTCTCATGGCAGACTTCTAAGTTGGGTGTGACTATGGTAGTCTGGTTTTCAAAGAAAACTGTTGAATAGTAACAAAATCATACCTGTATGCCATGCTACAAAAAATAGATAATCTTTGCTTTCTGATTGATTTACATCCTCTCAACGACTGAAAATTTTGGACACAAGATGGTGCACTAACACCAAAGGATCTAAAACCACATTCTACACTGAGAATACATTGAAGTAACTGGGTGACCGCACTGGGAAAAAAATGTTTCTTCTTAGAGCATTTGTTAGGGACGAGGACTAAAGCCCCCATATATACAGGATATTCTCCTCTGAAAGCCTTGTGTTTGGGGGCATCATCTGCCAAGTTGGATACCCAACTTCAAATCTTTATTCCAAATCAGACACATCTTCCTCTTTTTGCAAATAGAACCCAGGTCCCTTTTGAATGTTCTCTGATGTTTTCCCCCAAAGTCTATTCAGTATATTTGTGTCAAATTCTTAAATTTTGGGTAACATGAAACTACAGCTTTCAACAAATAAATCAAAGGTCAAATTATTTTTGTAGAGCTCTAATTGAGAATCATTCCATATGCCCAAATTATAAAATACAAAACAAATGAAAGGCAGCATAATTTGCTGCTTTTATCTATAGATACAGTAAACCAAACAGTCCTCTCTCAGCAAGATGTGTTTTAAATATAATTCAAACAACTAAGATTCAGGAATAGTCCAAATCTCTGCTATAGCCCCCAAAAGAATGAATGATACCCACTTATTTACATCCAGTATAAACTATATTTGATGTCTGTGTGGAACTTAAGTGATGATATACTACTTTATTTACTTTTACCAAAATTCTGTAAGCTTACGTGGCTATTCTGGGCATTAAAAGCAAACACTATTATGCAGCAATGTCCAAATATTTGTATAAAAGATCAAATCCTGACTTGTCACCAAGCAGGTGATACCAGAGCTCCATACCCTAGCTGAGCTCAGTTACCAGTTAGTGAACTCTAAAAAGGTATGCTGTCTTCAGAAACAGCAGTAGAGAAGCGCTCCCCCTTTCCACTCCCCAACACAGCTCTTCTTCTAGGACATTTCTTTACTACGCAGTTAACCCAGACTCTTACCTCGGTTCTAGCTCAAACCTCCCTCCTAACCATAAACACAGAGAACCCTCGGACCCAAGTTGGGAGGTGCTTTACTACTGGGTTGGCTGGGGATGTGGATTAGAATCTGGGCTCTACTTTAACTCAGGCTAGAACTCACCCACTTTGTGGTGAGGATGAAGACTAAATCACTCAAGAGCCAACTATCCTCCAGGGTCTTTACACAATTCTCTTGAAGGACAGACCAACTAGTTCTCTTCCAACTGAGAGCCGACTGGAAAAGAGTCAGAAGAGTCATGGGATATGCTCTGAGACACAGTAACATGTAGAAAACAAATGGCCTTTTCCAATGGTAATAGCAATAATGGCAGTGTTTTGCAGCGGGGATGCTCATGCTCAGGTACTCAAACCTAGGTGCTGATCACTAGGCTGATCTCTGTGGCAGAAATGAAGCCCTAGAAGGTGGGCTAGTGACTTTATTCTCCACTTCTAACCAAAGCAGTTGGGATGTTGGGGAGTGAGTTCACATCTCACACAAACCCCGTGAGAATCAAATAAATCACTGCACTACGTGCAAGTTACTAATATTTTAATATGTACACCAGAGCTACTCAACATGCGGCCTGCATCTTGTTTGTTTGTGGCGTGCGGTGCGGTTTGGATTTACATGGGGCTTAACATGCGGCCTGTGGATGGGATCCTTTGAACATGGCCTCCACTGGGACCACACTCCACAATGGCAAGTCCTCTCCCAGGCGGGGTAAGCACTGAAAGATGCAAGCGGACAGGCTGGCTGGAACAGATGGATACAGGGTGTTGGCATTTCTAGCCCCCAGGGAGAAAGTACCGGGAGCACTGTGGCATTGTGGGAAGTGCTGGCTACTTATCCTTGTGGGCAGAGCCTGAGGTGTGCTGACTGGCTCACACTGGCCATGTTTGGGTCTGGCACCATGGCCTAATGCTTAAAATTTGTATTCATGCCAGTCAGTGTGAAAAGATGTTTACAGATATTTGCATGTCTATACAACCACACTTAAGTTGCAGCCCTCGGCATGTGCTGTGAGTATCATTGTGGCCCCCAGGTCTTCCAAAGCTGAGTAGCCCTGTTATAGATCAATTGGGACTGTTTATTCCCCACTCCTCCTTACTGAAGAACTGCCAGGCAACACATTAGCAGCGGTGGGGAAGCTGAGAGCCCTTTAAATAGCAGGAGTTGAAAGGGGTCCCACTTCCCCTGAGTCTCTCAGGCTAGGTGTTAGAGGTGGGCTGAGAGCTGTGAGCCCTTTCAACTGCTTCTATTTAAAGGGCTTATGCCTTCCAGATGGCTGCTAAGGTGCGAGCCCTTTAAATATCAGGAACTGAAAGGGCTCGCAGATCTGGGTACACCAATAACGCATTGCCTGGGAATCTCAGGGGAGGTGCGAGCCCATTAAACTCCTTCTATTTAAAGGCTCTGCCCTATCACAGCAGCCCAAGACCACTTTCAAAATTTTGAAGCAGACCCCCACTTCAAAACTTATTGCCCACCCCTGGTATAACTAGTAACCCAAACTTCAGCAGCCCAATATGGAAAGACACACATATTTGGTCCAGATCATGAAATATGATTTTTTCCCCAAGTTGAATTATTTGGCTTCTGGGGTTTGGTTGTTTTGCTCTGAGTGTAGCTCGAGATGATGCATACAAAAGTCATTTAATTTATCCCCAATCCTGGTATAGCTCTGTGAAGTAGGGTCAAATCACCCTGCTCTGTGTTAAAGCCATCCAAGAGATCCTCTTTCTTATGGTAGCTACAAAATGTTCCTACAGGGCCAAAAATCAGGTGGGGATCAGTATGGCAATGTATGTCCTAAATGCTCCCTTTTTCTTCAACTATGCCAATGAGGCATGAGTAGCAGCATGTCTATTTACCACTAAGTTCTTCAGGGCAGATACTTTTCTTAATACATGTATGTACGGTACTCAACACAGGCTTGGTTAGGAACTAACATAATAAAACAAAAATATTAATGTCTCTGCGGTGTCACTATGAGGTGGGTGCATAACTGGCTCGATAACCAGTCTCAAAGAGTAGTTATTAATGGTTGTAGTCATGCTGGAAGGGCATAACAAGCGGGGTTTCACAGTGGTCTGTTGTGGGACCAGATCTGTTCAATATCTTCATCAACAATGTAGATATTGGCATAGAGAGTATTCTTATTAAATTTGCAGATGATACCAAACTGGGAGGGGTTGCAACTCCTAGGGAGGATAGAGTCCCCCATGTAGCAAGGAACAATCAGTTTCACACATTCAGAATGGGAAGCAACTGTCTAGGAACGAGTACTGCAGAAAGAGATCTAGGGAGTATAGTGGACCATAAGCTAAATGAGAGTCAACAATATGACACTGTTAAAGAAGAAGGGAGAAAAATTGTTCTCCTTGGCCTCTGATGATAATTGAAATTTAAGCCCAATGCGTCTTGTCCTAGGAAGGTTTAGGTTGGACATAAGGAAAAACTTCCTAACTGTCAGGGTGATAAAACACTAGAATAAATTGCCTCGGGGGGTTTAGGAATTTTCATCACTGGGAATATTAAAGAGCAGGTTAGATGTCTATCAGGGATTATCTAGTCGGTGCTTGGTCATGAGGGGAGGGGACCGGACTTGATGACTTCTTGAGGTTCCTTAAAGTTCTAGTATTCTGTGATCACATCCCATAGGAGGATTGCCTTTACACCGGGCGATCCTCCTTGGGCAGAAAGGATAAATTTAGCTGGTTATACTGTGTAAACAAATCTGGTCCTATATTCCACTATCAGAAAATGTTTGGATTTAGGAAAGGAAGCTAGGAAGAATTGTAAAGCCTCCCTTTAACACAGCCAAGCATAAAAGGACTTCTAAAGAGCTCAGTGCAATCTTTTTTTTAGCTCAGGGTTGTGGTAAAGGGAAGTGAAAGAATGATATGAAGGATGAAGGAGATCCCCTCATTAGAAGGCGTGTTCAGTGCCCTCAGGATTATGGATAGAGGGACAGAGTACTAATAAACAGCTGTCAGAAGTGATAGAATGAACATCTTCTATGTAGTGCACACATAGGGATTTTCTCTTATCCACAGATTCAGGTTCTGAGAGTCTGCTTTTAGGTTAAAGTAGAGGCATGTCTAGAAGCAAGCTCACTGAAGGGGCTGTAGATAGTATGCCGGTCATTAATCAGGCTGGAGATGACTGTCACAGTTCAGGTAGGTGAAGTGAACAATCAGTAAGTGGGGAAGGAAACACCTGTAGTATTTATATGGATAGTTTAGGGAAGAATAATTTTTCAAATTTCACCTGGCCATCCAAACTAATATTTTTTTTCCTCTCTCACCCTTTCTGTATCTTCCTACTATTCTGATTTTAAATATAATTTAAAATTTATATTCAAAGTAGGCTATAGTCACTATTATACAAAGAAATGAAGAACTACCAGTGCATGGTAAAAGGGCATTTTAAAATGTGGTTATAGTTTGAGAGAATACAAAATGGGAATGGTACTATAGTTAGATGAATTTAACAGAGCTTAAATGGACAAAACTCAGCGATATTTGGTACAGATGATGATTCCACTTAGTTAATACTGAAACGCTACTATACTCTGCTATTGTTTCAGTTATTCAGTTTTGTTGGTAGAATCAATTTAGACACTTTGTATGATACTGTCACCCTTACTTCAGATCAGTGTCTGACCAGTGATACCAATATCATTCCTCTGCACAGCAACAGCAGAAGTCCAGAGTCTAGCAGAACAACTTTCTACTGAAGGTGAAATCAGTGGTGTAGAATTGTATATTCTAACCATAAACTTATTTTATTTACACATATGCA
Source organism: Pelodiscus sinensis (assembly GCF_052426305.1). NCBI lineage: Eukaryota > Metazoa > Chordata > Testudines > Trionychidae > Pelodiscus > Pelodiscus sinensis. Next base: position 96,730,699 of record NC_143053.1, read on the forward strand.
CCCATCCTGGAACACAGATACTTAAACAGCATGTAGGCTAAGTCTTCTTTTGGATTTCTCTACCTTGAATTAATGCCCAGTACCCAGAGAGCTACTGTGCCTAATGAATAGATTTTAATGAGAAAATGAGGCAGAAAAACTCTCCTGCTACTTGAAAACCATCAGGGCCTCTGCCACTGCACAAGGTATTGCTCAATAAAAATGAACACCATCAGAATACGTATTCCCAAGCATGAACATTGTACATTAAGAAATGGAACTTGGGAGGCTATATATGTGTAACTGTGCTACTTGGCAGCAACAATAAATGAACAGAGCAGCTATTTCCTAGTTAGTCTCACAGCTCCTAGTCTTTAGGATTCCTTTTCTCTGTCCTTTATGTTTCTGAAAGATGTGTGACAGGGAACGCTGCAAATCTTCTCCTCTCAAGGGGAAGATCTCATCATTTCGATGTGCCACTAAACACCAGACTTTTCACTCCCTACCTGTTGTGTCTTATCGTTGGCATATTAGACAACTGATTTAACTTTGATCTCAGACACAATAATATTTTATGTACATAACCATCTGTGGACAACTGGCATAGTATACATGAATTTAGCCTTTAATGTGTGATAACATTTTAACTTGTCAGTGATAGTTTAGAAGAATCTGACCAATTAGTATGGCATGGAAAAATTATGAACCATCCTGACAGATTATGGTTTAGCACCCGATACCTATTGTTCATTTTGAAATGGTTACTCATCAGTTGTTATTGGATATGGGTTTTTTGTTTGTTTTCCTTTTTCTTCTTTTTTGGCTGAGTCAGGTTCACAGAACTGTTTCCAGGTTTCAAGGAATACAGATTTTTAAAAAATAGTTTTTTTCTGTGTAAGACTGAATTTCAAAGCTGTGTAAACATATACAGCACTTGCTCAAATCTTGGTCATAAGTTTATGATTGTATGCATTACTCTTCAGTCTTTTAGAGGCAATGAATCCTTGGTGCCTATTTCTCTGTTTCTAAGGTAACAAAGATTTTTTTTCTCCCTCCCCCCCAATGAAACAGATGAATCAGACCTTGAATATTCAAGGCTTCTCCAGCCATGGAAACAAAGCAAAGAGCAGTATCATCTCAAAGGAATCTCTCTCTATTTTAGACACAGGGTTGATTTATAGACAGGAGGAACACAAACTACCCTTACAGCTGCAACGTGAGAGAAATGTGACAAACACAGTGGCAAGCCAGTAGAGTATCAGAAATTTTAATCAGAGTCAAATTAAGGCATTACAAAGGCTCACCTCCACAGTCTCTTTGCTTCATCGTAAGGTTCATATAGAATACAGATGAAAAATGTATTTGATTGAATTATGCATACATTCTACTCATTGATGGCTTTCCACTAATTTTTTTTTTTAATTTATGGAACTCTGGCTATCCAGCTATAAGTTATTGCTATATTGGTTTTACCTACCCTTCCTCCCCGGGGCACTTATTACTGTGTGTGCTGCACATCAAATGTGAGATGCACCGCAATGAAGATTATATGTTTAAAAATCAACATGAATTATCATTTATAAATAAAAAGCAGTCCTTCCCTAAAAAAACCTATATTGTTATTTTCATTAAACAAACATATATGCTCTTATCACAATTGGTTTAAATTAATCATTGATGTTAGGACTGGTCTAGATAATAGTTACTCCTACCATGAGTACAGGGACTGGGCTAGATGGTCTATCCAAGTCCCTTTCAGACCTATTTTTGGTAGCTGGCAATGCTGCTGTCTTTGAATCTATTTGAAAATGATTGTCTTTTGTTACCTTCAAAGGCAACTCTTTCCTCCTGATCTGAGTGCAAGAGTTGTTGCTGTTTTTATTCTATGGATTAAAAGAACCCAACAACAGGTTGTCCAAAATGAATACTAATCAAATTTAAGTTTTTGTATCTTTTATAAACCATAACGTCAGTTTCTGGTTGATTTCTACGGTTACTAAAAATTCATTCAAAGGATTTAAACTATCATTCCTTGCTCAACTGGCTAGGATGTACCTTCTTGATAATACATACACATCCTCTAGGGATAAAATAATAATACTACAATTTTCCAGTTCTTTTCATCTTAAGGTCACAAAGCAAATAGTCAGTCATTAAGCTTCACCAAAAACTCTGAGTTTGATCACCTTTATCTTAAAGAAATGAAAACTGGGGTAGATAATGGTTAAAAGACTGGTCCAAGGTCACACCCCTTTAACCACTGCCTCACATATCACCAAACGGTGTAACGTATGGAATAACAACATTGTTTGTGATTTTATTAGTTTGTTAAGTTCTTACTCTGTATGAAGAAAGTGTCATTAACAGTTTATGAGACTTGTATCAGCTGACATTGAAAAATAAAGTGTTTGGAGTCTTACGTTCTTGGAAAGATGTGAAGAGCATCTGGAATCGGCTGTTTCGACTGCCTTCATCTGCCCACATGCGGATTACCCCAAGACCTGTACGCAGCATCACATCATTAGCAACAGTGCTACAAAATTTAGCTTTTAAATCCTCCACTGAGCTACTTCCATCATAGACAGCCACAAAATTCCTTTTGCATTCATTAGAATTCTGCATTTCATAGTCCAAGAAGCGTAAATAGATCTACAAAACAGCAATAAAAAAGGGAGAAATGTGTAAACCAAAAGAGAAACAACTAAACAGCACTTTCCCCTGTGGCCAAAAAACAAACAAAAAAAACCAACAATCCAAAATTTTAACTATAATCAGATCACTGTCTTTTTTTGCTATTAAAAGTGACAAAAGACTACTTTTATTGTTTTTGAATTAATACAGTAACTGAGCACTGCTTAGTCTTAATCACCATTTTGCCTTGTTTTAAAGTTGAGTCCAGATGAGGCCTTTACTTCCCTATGCTGAGACCCCCTGCTTCCAATTTAAAGTCTAAATGTATCCCTTTTATGAGAGGCAAGTGTATCTTCTAATCATTCAGCTGGATGACAGGTCAGAAACTTCTTCCTGTACAGACACAATATTCTTCAATTACTCACCCAGCCGAGAGAATAATAAGGCAAATACTTGCAGCTCCCTCCAGAGAGTCAATGTGTGTCATTCTTGTGACATGGCTAAGCTCCACTGACTCAGGAAGTGAGAATCTAGAAGCCATTCAGAACCCAAACATTAATCTTTTCATGTTTCCTCAAGCAGTCTGGCTACCATCTCACTCTTTTTCAACAAAGCCCTTATCGTAAAGTCAACAGGGATGAAACCAACAGCATTTCAGAGACATTATTAAATCTTTATAGTGTTTTAAGATTTAAAAAAAAATCTCTCTGGAATTTTAAGCCATCTTATCAAACGTAACTGAAATAATCACCGGGGCTAACAAATTCAATGGATTAGCTTATGCATCATTAATGGAAACTTATTCTCAATTAAAATCTATATGACCTCCAATAGGAAAAGTCATGTTACTGATTTGAGAGTGTTTGCTTATAAATCAAAGCAAGATGAAACATAATAGGATTACAGAAAGTAAATTAGAGGTTAGGCAATCACATAATATACAACTAGAACATACAATAATCAGCACAATTTAGAAAAACAAATAAAGAAAGCTAGACATACAGTAGAAAAGAAATAGTGAAATATACATGTATTTGAACCCAATGGTTGAACATATCCCAAAACTGCATCTTTATTTTGAAACAAATACACCCCCCCCCCCAAATTATTTAGCAATCAGCCTCAATTCTCTTCCCAATGAACTTCCTGCACAAAAGAAATATCTGAGTTTCAAATAGTTCTTGCATTGAAAAGACAGAAGGGGAAGAGCACATGGTCTCTATTTTTGTGGCTTTGTGATAGCATATAAGCATAACTCCTCCCAGACAATATGGAGGAATCTAGATTTCATGACACAAATTTCAAAACTCCTATTGCTTAGAATGAAGGGGCACTATTTAACAGCCTGCCACCTCACTGTGTAAGTCCTGTGGCACTTAGAGACTTACATCACATGAAGTGGATTTTACCCATGTAAGTTTATGTTACATGGAAAAGTAAATAATTAAAAATATCCATAGTAAGTATATTTCTAAAAAGTTAATCTGTCTGCATTTTGCTTTTACTTTCACCTCCCTATCTGTTCTGTTCAACTCTTTCCCTGGTTCCTTTCTCCCGCACTGAAATGTTGCCAAAATACCTCAACCTCTTTTCCCTCACATCCTCACCATTCTCCTCCTCCTTCCTCTCTCTCCCAACTACCTCAGATGTTCCTCTGTTGCTGATAGCTGGTTTCTCTAGTCCTAGTGGGGATTCCAGTCCTCACAATCACTCATAATTCCTCTTCTCCACTTCAAAAATACTATTAACCACTGGTGCAGATTACTTCATATCCAATAATCTTTTACAAGGCTTCCATTTGCTAGGAATTCTCAGTACATCTATAGGAGAAGCTGGAAACAAGCAACAGAGTCTCCAGCAAGCACCCAGCCAGAGCTGTTGAAGCCATCAGTAGAGGACATATGAATCATGGACTACCACTACTCTTAAGGGCCAGATTGAGAATGGCTCCTAGACATTCCTGTGAAACAGGGAGAGACAAACAGGAATTCTTTCCCCTTCTTCCCTGGTTGTGCAGGGGTTTTCAACAATAGCAGCCCATATGCTCTGGAAAGAAGCATATGCCCCTGGCCAAAGCAAAACTGAAAAAAATTTGGTAGATTGGATGTAGACAGAGCCATGACACTTCAGTACTGATGGCTCTGGAGTACAGTCTATCACATTCTACTGAATAGAGCACATTGGTCAACTCCTGTGTGAAAGGCAGAACACCACAGAAATTGTAGCACAACCCTTCCCCCCCCCAGTGCTTGTCTTGCTCTAGTGCTTGACCTGCATAATCTCCTGCTCTGGATGGTGATTTACATGTTTGTCTTACTTTCTTATGATCCTCCACCTTAGACGGGAATTGCGGTTATCAGTTATCATTAAGGAGGGGTTAGCAAAATACCTGGCTTTTCCTGAGGTCGGAGCCAACCACATACAATGATCTGGCTGGCAGATGTGTGGTGAGCAGGGTCACCAAAATCCTCTGCTAAGGACTGCAAGCAGTGGTTTACCAATATCACAGTTCTCAAGAAAGTGAAGCGTACAGATCCACTCTCACATGTGGGTCTCTGATATGGAAGCCCAGAGTGCCTTTATCACATCAGTGTAGTTAACAACTATGATTATCCCCCAACTTCACTTTCCAGAAAGAGTGAGCATCTAAAAGTATGGCTGAATCTTTCTTGCCAACTTCATACCCCCTTCAAAAAAAACCAAAACAACCCCCCCCCCAAAAAACGAACAAACAAAAAAACCCCATACAACTACAGAGTAGCTTCCAGACTATAATCCCAGTAAGACTATAATTTTTCTACTTTTTTCCCAATTAGGTAAAAGAAAGTCCCAGTGAGTGCCCTTCAGTATTTAGAGTTAACAGCTATAATTCATGACAAAATAAATCAGGGGTCATTTTCATCACTTTTACATAGTACCAGTCTCATAATATGTTGTAGCAATCAGTGCAATTTCTTGATCCATTAGCTGTATGCGTTCACTTCACAGGTTCCTCTTTATTTCTGTAGGCTTTTGCTTTAAAGATCTCCAATAGCCTGACATCCTTTACCATTATAAAAAAAAAAAAAAAAGGAGCCAGTTTCTGAAAGTAGCTTAATGTAGCAGCAAACAAGCAACAAAAAAGGGTGATCATGTGGATTTTACCTCACAGTTTTCAAATAAGCCAACAATCTTATGTTCATAAATGACATATTTGCTAGTCCAAATTCTGTTTTCATTCACAGGACTTCAGCTATAGCATTACTAGTATAGCTGTGAGTACGGTTTGGCATAGTAAACACAGATCTGTCAGAAAGCAACACTGATGCATTGGATTCAAATATTTAGGTTAAAACACCATGGCAGCCCAGAACAAGAAAGTAGCAGCATTCCAACGACAAAATGAGATTTGTATATTAAAGCCAAGGGAGATCAGACTCTGCAAATTTCCATGTGTTCTCAACTCTGATTGTCACAGGAGTTCAATGCTTTCAGAACTTCATATGAGGAAACCCAGGCTTGATCAAAAGCTCACTGAAATCATTTGGTGCCTTTCTTTGGACATCAGTTGGATTTGGATCAGTCCCACGGTGCTTCACAAGACCAATACTTGAGTTTAGTGTATTATTAAAAACTGAATTACAATTAAAAGGTCTCTGACAACTAGCTATCTGGTCAATATATTTTTAAAGAAAGCTAAACGTAATTTTAAATACTATATTGCTCTAGCTTGCCTTTGCCAATTTGTGTAGTTTCATGATTACATATTCCTATTTTACTTTAACCTGATGATATGTCAAACACCCACACAAACTCTGGATGCGGACTAGAAAACAGAATATATCGGGAAAAAAAAGAGTAAAACTGACTGTGCGAACTCATAATAGGATTGAAAACTCATTGAAGTCAGCAGGAAGATATTTATTGATTTTCCTGAACTTTGGGTCAGGCTTAAAGTGATTCAACTGAAAATGAGAGGAATTTTTCTTATTTTTCTAATCTCATTTACTGTGATTGTAAGTGCTATTTGTAATACCGATACATAAGAAACTTTCATATATAAGTTAATGGAGTCCTTTAAAATGAATGTAATGCCCTCTTCTAGCCTCTGTTCAGGTCTTTGAAATCAGCGGCATAACTCCCAATGTGGAATAACTGTGTTGCTAATATATTAAGAAAGCACTTGCACATGGCTATATTTAGCATTTTGTGGTCTCTCTCATTTAACTGCATAACCACTGTATCTCCTTTTTCCTGACACAAATGTGGAAAACTTCAGTTGAATCCTTTTTGGCAAACCACAAACTCCATATAACATTGGAGTCAGGGAAAACACACCAGCACAGCTTTAGAGAGTTTGTTTTTACAGTGCTTTGAGATGTCACTGCAAATGCCAATGCTATTAGCAACAAAAATGACAAAGCTTCACTGCTGCTGTGGCATATATAATTTATATCCCCTGATCGCATTATGATTTAAATAATTGTCTTGTCACCTTTAAGGTTTGTATTTTTATCATAATAATGAAAAAGCTATGCTGGGTAAATAGAACTATTTTTTATTTAAAATTTGAAAGTAACAGAAAGCCATGACTGAATATATTAAAGGAAAAGTTAGATTGTAAACTATGAATAATATATAATTTCAGTAAAACAGTCAGATTATAATCTCCTTACTGTGAATCACTTTTGATGAATTCTATTTTAATCTTTCACCAAAGGTTTGGGCTGACAATGTGATTGATTAGGCAGGTTAGGAAAAAGCTTCAAACCATTTTCCAGAATAACTGTCAATACATGTGTGCAGAGAATCAGTTCTTTATAAGGCACCAAACAAAGCACATAATAAAGGATTTGTTTAGCTGCCAAAAATAATGCATGTGAAAAGAAACTCCTTTCACTCTGGACCGGACTTCAAAATCCTGTATATCTTGCCCTCCTGCTGTAAGGTGACGGGTAACGTAGGTGAGCCTAAGCCACCCTCCTGAACAGTCAGTGGAATAGGAACAGACCAAAGACGGGTAGGGGTGAATGGCTTCAACACTTTACATTTTAGCTATTCTGAACTGTGGAACAGAATAAAGGCAATCTGTACAAGCTGCTGTAAATCAGAACACCACTGGGAGCTGCCCTAACTTATTCTTCAGGCTATGCCAGCTCAGAAGCAGCCCAGAATTAGGAAAACACTTTTTTTTTTCTGATACATGCATCAACAACTAATTTTGCACTATGGTGCAATAATTGTTTTCATTGTACACATTCAACATCTAGCAAACTGGAAATCCCATCTATTTAATGGAAAGTTGGTAGTTATATTGAAATTACATGAAAATAACCTAATAAATAGGAGCTGAAAGGAGGTATTTGCAATAAACCTACCTCATCCTTTGCCACACAACTATTCAGCATTTCCTCTAAACTTTCATTAACAAGAGATCAGTCATCTAATGTTATGCAATACTCATGACAACTTTTCCTTTTGGGGGCTGAATGGGAAATATTATAATAGACACATACAGTTGCAAGGCACATGCAGCTGCTCTGTAATATTGTACACTGGTTTCTCTCTCAGCTTTCCAAAGTTGGTGTGCACACAGACTAGTTGGTAAAGCCTAGACTCTGATGCAGTTCCTACTGAACATCGACTGCTGTGCAGCCTTTTGAAGATGTGTATGAAAATAGGCGAGGAGCACAAAGCTACTCCACTCAAGAAGAGAAGAGAAATGGTGTGCTATCTGAGAGGGTGTGTCTAGACTACAGGGTTTTGTTGACAAAGCAGCTTGCTTTGTCGACAGAACTGAATGTAGGGTACGTCTAGACTACAGGGTTTTGTCGACAGAAGTTGTGTCGACAGATACTATCGACAAAGCTTCTGTCGACAAAGAGCGTCTAGACTACATTCAGTTCTGTCGATAAAGCAAGCTGCTTTGTCGACAAAACCCTGTAGTCTAGACACAACCCTAGATGCAATAACACCTTCTGTCGACAGAACTCTGTCGAGAAAAGGCGTTATGCCTCGTAAAATGAGGTTTACCAGCGTCGACAAAACTGCTGAGTTCTGTCGACGTTATGTCGACAGAACTCAGCGGTAGTGTAGACGCAGGTATAGTTTTGTCGACAAAAGTCCACTTTTGTCGACAAAACTCTGTAGTCTAGACACACCCGTAGTCTAGACGCTCTTTGTTGACAGAAGCTTTGTCGACAGTATCTGTCGACACAACTTCTGTCGACAAAACCCTGTAGTCTAGACGTACCCTAAGTGATTAATCTTGATGAGTAAAGCTGCACAATAGTGTATTTTTCACTTGGTGGCTGAAACCATAACCAAAACCTGAAATTTTTTAATACTATTATTTGTGTTTCATTTTCATTTTGACCCTTTGGGTTTTATTTGTGTGGTTTTTTTTTTTTTTAAGTAAATCTAATTTTCAAAATGAAACATTGGCTTGAAACAAAGTCAAGATGTTTCATCTCAAAAACAGTCTGAAAAAAATTACTGATCAAAATGATTAGTTAAATTTAATCTCAGTTTCTGAATAGTTTTAATCGAACTAGGTGAATAAACTATTTATCTGAACAAATTACTCTGCTGTACTAGGCTGGTCTTGGACAAATGACACTTTCCAATAAAGCCAAAAGAAAAGGACTTTTAGATTAAGGGAAACCATCACTTTGTTATACAACCGGTCCCTGACTTACAAACACATCGACGTTCGACCACCAACTCTTACAACCGGCCTCCCATTAAGCACAACCCTGACTTATGAATGGTTATCTGCACTTACGAACAGCGTGGTCCCATTGAAATGAATCAGGTCCAACTTACAAACACATTGAGTTACGACCAAGTGCTTGGAACATAACTTGTTCGTAAGTCGGGGATGGGCTGTAATCTATTTGAAACACAATGACAAGGAAAATGGATAACCATGGTGGAAAAAAATAAGAATGGGGAGTCTATTCATCAACGGCTTGCTCTCAGGGCTTAGACTAATGATATGAATTTACTGTCCACATCAGGTTCTGTTTTCATTAATTTCCAGGATGACAAACAGAAGATATTATTAAATTTGGCAGCATATTTTTAAGCATTACATATACTAGACACGTGATCTTAATGTCAACATGAAGATCGGGAGTGAAATATGGAAAATGAAGGGATACATCACATCACAGGTAATGAGATCTTCTGATTTTTTAAAGCTAGGAGTAAAGATGTGTTGAAGAAAATTACCCATTATTCTATCCCCATAGTTATTTATAGTAAATGAAGGTTACTTGACAGCAAAGTGACAAATTACCCTCCAACACTGAAGGAAAATAGTTTAAAAGTTCAACACTGCAAAATTGCTAAGGCAGACCCATGTGTGCAAAGAAATATACCCCATACTTTTATTAAGTGTCAAACCAGAAGGAGATGGAAGACTGACCTTGGATCGTGGTGGTGCTCGGATGTACCATTTACAGTCAACTGCTTCCGTGTCAGAAGCTTTTCCTTCCTTCACAATTTGCACAGATTCCACAATTCCTTCAGGTCCTCCCATCTCAAACTCACAAACTGAACAACAAAATACCATAATAATGAAACCTGAACAGCAAGCAAAAAATATTTTCTACAGCAGGAGGCAAAGGCCTCTACGTTTTATGAAATATCTAACATACCAACCTGGCAACGGTTTCAAAACTCCCAAGTCCTTAAAGTCTGGATCTTAAAAATTTAGAAAGAGAAAATTAGTCTAGTTCAATACTTCAGTTATAACACTGAGCGAATTTTCATTAGAACATTGCGAGCAACTGTGGAAAAATAATTACACACATTTCCCCAAAACTTTTAAAGGCCACAGCAACAATTGATAATATGCAATATTTTACTATTAAACTCTTATTTTCCATCATGCAAATTTGCTATGGTCATAATTTTCTTGGTCTCCAGACCCATCTCTTAGCACTGAATAAAAGATTTTTTTCAGGATATAATAGGGGGCAGGAGCATCAGACAGCCATCCTTTTGAGGTTTTGATGCAGCAATCACATGCAAGTGGTTCTCTCTCCATATGTTCCATGCCAAATCCCCTTATCTATTTCACAAATCCTTGCACAACACAGTCACCATGGCTAGAAGACCTTACACAATAGTTTAGGATATCTGAATGATCTGCAACCCTAGTTGATAGTGGCTCAACTACTGCACTGTTTTGGCCAAAAAAAACCAAAACCAAACAAAAAAAATCGGCCCTTTCATACATGCCATACCATTTTTCCAGAGACTACATTCAGTGAAGAAAGTTAACAAATATAAATGCAGCCTGCTGTTTTAGTGCAAACACACACATGACTTTCAAATTTCAGAGACACTTTGTATCCTATTCCTAGCCAAGTACATGACTTATGTGAAACAAGGTTGGTCTTCGCTCTGTTTCCCAGTAGACAGGTATCACATTATGCAAATCAACATATCACAAAGTTTGGCACAGTAAGATGATGCTGTTGAAGAGAAGCCCAAAACTGATATGTAAAAGGGACTAAAATATTTCAAGAGAAGATGATCTCTTGAGATTAGATTAGATTAGATTAGTCACTGCTTAGGAATAGTGTATCTTGCATCATCATTCTCCTTGATATGCATGTTCCAGCTTTCCAGAGGCTGTCTCTATCTTCCTGAGAAAGAAAAACAAGAAAAAAGAAGCAGCTGGTTTTGTTATTTTTGTCAAAATTCATAAGATTTGGTCTCATATTGATGAAAAATACTTATAGGAAACCCATTTCAATGACTTCTGGACTTTTCAGAATTCTGACTCAGGATTTGCCCAGACTTGATTGGGATAGTTCAAGATATAAGCCATGGGAGAGTTTGGTCCAATGAGTTAGTGTATTTGAAAGATTCTATTACATTGTCTCAGATTTTCATTGTCTCATTGTATCAAAAGCATGAAACATCTTCAGAAACATGGAAATGGAGCAAAATTTCTGCAATTCCATCTCAACTAGGCCTAGTCAAGCAATACAAGCACAACAAGAAAGAATGTTTAGTTAACTGATCCAGTAATGATATATTGGCTTTAAAAATTAAATCTGTAAAAACACCTTGTGAAACTGCATATTTTGCTTTGTATGCATTTGTGTTCTCTCCAATTATATTTTGATGTTTCAGAATATAATCGTAGGTAAATGCCCATAAACTAAAGGGATTGCACAGACATATCTGAGCAGACAACCAGCATTAATTGTTAAGCAGAAGACATTTTACAGAACAATGCTAAACTTAATTAGATGTGCTAGTTAATGAATTTTCATATCAATGCCTATAGCTGATAGCAAGACATTTATATAACTGGAATATATTTAATTCAACTACCAACTCAAATTAACATACAAATCATAGAGTCCGATGTACAATGCAGTCATTCAGTTTTCTCTAATAGCTGCTTTTAAATCTTCATGGGTGGGATTCTCATCTTTCAGACCACTTCGTGTTGCATGTGTGTCACATTCTGCCTGGAGAAGAACAGTAGAGAATTCTTCCTTTGCCAGGGAACTCCTGAGTAGTAGAGGGGGCTCTGTCATCTCCTGCTACAGACGCCCCCTCACAATGTAAGGGGAGGGGATAGTGATGTGGGCAGGAGAGAGAAATGGCAAGGGCCTGGCAAAGATGGACTCTGATGCACAAATCCTTGTCGAAGAAAATTACATCCACCCCTTATGCAGAGGCATCTTGCTCTTGAACTGAGAGGCTCTAAATCAACAGCCTCCCTATTGTCCCTGTCTCAGACAGAGTGTGGACTCAGGTGCAGGTGGTTGTATTCATTTTAATCTCAAAGGGGGGAGGTGTTATTTGGAATATTCATAATAAGATTTAAATAAGTCAGTTCAGTACAAGTGCCTAGCACAGCCTCATCAATTTCTTGTCTTCAGTTAGCAAGGGTGTGTCTAGACTACATGCCTCCTTCGACGGAGGCATGTAGATTAGCCAGATCGGAAGAGGGAAATGAAGCCGCGATTAAAATAATCGCGGCTTCATTTAAATTTAAATGGCTGCCCCGATCTGCCGATCAGCTGTTTGTCGGCAGATCGGGGGAGTCTGGACGCGATGCCCCGACAAAGAAGCCTTTCTTCATCGACACAGGTAAGCCTCGTGAAACCAGGTTTACCTGTGTTGATGAAGAAAGGCTTCTTTGTCGGGGCATCGCGTCCAGACTCCCCCGATCTGCCGACAAACAGCTGATCGGCAGATCGGGGCAGCCATTTAAATTTAAATGAAGCCGCGATTATTTTAATCGCGGCTTCATTTCCCTCTTCCGATCTGGCTAATCTACATGCCTCCGTCGAAGGAGGCATGTAGTCTAGACACACCCCAAGAGTCAGACCCTTCATACCCCCCACACACACTGTGCCTGAGGATTGCCATAGATGCTTCCAGAAGGAAGAGGGTCATTGTGGCCGTGGTTTACTTTTGCTGAGTATAGGTCCTTCACAGCCTCTCTCAACCCTCCTCTGGATTGTCCCAGAACTTTTAAGTGGGGATAAGAGGAAAGTGGGGACAATTTCCTGAGGATAAAGTATCACATGAAGGAATACAAAATATATGATGACACACTAGAAAACAAAGGTTTCCATCTGTAAGCCCTAGACAGAAGTAGAGTTGGAAAAATTCTGTACTTTGATCAAAGATTCTGTGAAGATTTTCAACTAGAAAATGAAACTACCCTTTTAAAAAAAAATGACTCAACTGGAAGAGACTAGCACAGATCAAGATAAAGTATGACACTTCTGCTGTAGTCTCTTGATTTAAAACTCACCCCACATGCTGTTTCCTTAGATGACTTTCTCCTGTGTCTTACTTATTTCTTCTTTCACTGGCTTATAGAATTTTAAGGCCAGAATGGACCATTATGATCATCTGTCCTGATCTGTTGCATAGCACACAGGCCCAGTAATTTCATCCAGTAATTCTTGTATCAAGTCCAATCAGAGCCAGAGTACAGGCTCACTTGTTCTAAATTTTAAATCAACTCATGTGGAAGTTCCTTGAGCTTGATTTCGAGATGCTGAAGATTTGCAGCTCCCCTGGACTTATACTGGAGATGTGAATGCAGAGGACTTTTGAAAGATGTGCCCTTCTGTAGCTTTTCTGGAGCAAAATAATGAGGCTTGATCTTGAGATTAAAGAAAAACTAAGGTGCCCAGATGCTACTTCACATCAGCTCCATTAACTATAAACATCTGAGGCACAAATACATAATAAATAAAGCAACAACACAGAATAGAAGTTACACATTATAAACGATGCTGAAATGTAAACCATGTTCAAACAGTTTGTTATTTGAAAACCCATAGCTAGCAGATTTATTGTTTGTTTTTAAATATCACACTAAATGGTTTATATTTGAAGGCTGCTGTTTATGATTTAATAAAACAGATGGTGCTGTTCGTTATTAGCTCTGCTCAGAGTAAAGCAGAGAAGAACCTTTGTTAAGTTATTTATATATTGAGTTGCCAGATCTTCTGAGTGGTAACAAACATGCTGTTGCTTGCAGATGGAGGAAACAATGAGTAAATCCAGGAGGCACAACAAGGGAGAAGAACAGGACAGAGGAACCTCTAAGGGAAACTGGAGAGCATCAGAAAGTAACTGAGGGAATCTCTAGAAGGGATATAGCATAGAGTAGCTCCATGGAAAGGTGCAGGAATGCATTTGATCTATAAATGGAAGGATTTGTAGCATACTGGGTTTGCTTTAAAAGGATAGAATTGAGTAATCACTGGAGCAGCAATGGTTTCTGAAAGAACAGAGGTGTATAAGCATTTGTAAAGTGAATGGTGTTTCAGCCCATTTCACAATTAAATGAACTACTACAAATCAAATATATATGGAAAGAATGATGACTGATTCACTCTCTTATTCATAATAAAATAAATCAAGAGACAAATCCTAGGCAGTGCCAAGTGTCCTCAACTCCTCCTGACTTAAGTGGATGTCACACACATACACAGTACTTCATAAGAGTGTGATACATTGGCAACTTTGCAGTTTCAAACTTCAACAAGTTTCAGACTATAAGGCGACAATCTTATGGACAATTCTGCAACAAAAATGTAAAACTATTATGTCACATTAGAGAGATGCAAATCAAACTCTCCAAAATAATTCTGTATCAAGTCAATTTTTTCCATGAAGTACAAAATATGCCAAATTTAACTTCTGAATGAGCTCACAACACAGATTCCATGATGCCTGCTCTAGATATTTATCTATTGTGCTGGACTACAAGAAAAGTTTTACATAAAAAAAAGTCACAAAGGAGACATCACTCATGACAACAAGCATCATAACATTAGATTCCATCAAGGAACTACTCAAGGAAGAGCAGAAACTTACTAAAGTTGTTAGTTGGGTTATCACTTGCATATAAATAAAAATTTACCAATTTGTTCATTTTTTAAAAGGTAAATAAACCATATCATCTAGTTTCTCCATGTGGAAATAGTAGGCTGTTAATGATAAATAAGGAAACCATTCCATTTTACTCATTAAATCATGTGCTGACAATAACCATTTCATTTCTCCCTGGTTGAAAAAATTGATAATAAATAAGTATTCTAGCTTTCTACCAAGCAGCTAGTAAAAAATTCTAGTACTTACATGTACTTGTCTATTATGGAACTTTTCAGAGAGCAAATTTTAAATATGCACACACACAGGGCACAAAATAGGAACTCAATATGCAAACGGCTAGCACTTAATTTTAAGAGTAATCTTATTCCATAATTTTCAAAAGAACTATTTCCAACACATGTAATCTGTTCCACACTCTCCAATAGAAATTCTCCTATGTAAAAATCAGAGCTTGCACAATTTAATATAGACTAGTGGGTTATTTTAAAGTTATTTCATGTGGTTGTCACTTGGCATTTGAGGATTCAAAGAAAATATTGCAAGACAACAGCCTGTAAAACTGATGCCATTCAGAAGATTTTAAAAGGGACAACTGAACACACACTAAAGCAATCTCAGAAGCAATTCATATATAGCCCTGAAAAGAAAACATCTCTTTTGTGAATTGCACAAATAAGGGGATTAACCTATACAACAAGAGAAACTCCTGTAAGTGAAGCAACTAACTACCCACACTAAATTTAAAAAAATCACTTAAATCCAAATTTTGACTGTTATTGGTGTTTCATGTTTTGAAGTTGTATAGTCATGCTTCAATGCCAAGATTTCATTTAGAGTACTTATGGAACTACCTGAATTACCTGAAGCAATCTCAGAACTGCTACAATTCTCTTTGAGAACTCAGGGAGGACAGGTGAGGTCCCAGAGGATTTGAGAAGGGCAAATATTGTATGCATCTTTAAAAGGAGGAACAAAGAACATCTGGGGCATTACAGACCAGTCAGCCTACAATGATCCCTGGAAAATGATACTAGAAGCAATACTTAAAAAACAGCTTGTGCACCCTTTGGATACATTTACACAGCAGGACAAAAGTCGAATTAAGCTACACAACCTCAGCTACACAATTGACATAGTTGAAGTCGAAATAGTTTAATTCAGCTTTTGGTGCTGTCTACACAGTAGGAAGTCGAAGGAAGAACACTCTTCCTTTGACTCCCCTTACGCCTCGTGAAATGAGGGTGACAAGAGTCAGAATAAAAAGTCCTCCATCTCAATATTATGTTGAAATAATGGCTTCCTGTGTGGACATGCACTATGTTATTTTGAAACAACGTCAGTTATTCCAACATAACACTGCTGTGTAGACATACCCTTAGAGAATAATAGCATTATAAGGAATAGGCAGCATAGGTTTGTCAAGAACAATTAATACCAAACCGACTTGACTTTTTTTTTTTACATGTTTACTGTTCTAGTGGTTGAGTGTAACCTCTCTAGACTTTAGTAAGGCTTTCGACACAGTCCCACATGACACACTCATACACAAACCAAGGAAATGTGGTTTAGATGAAATCATAAAGGTGAGTGCAAAACTTGTCTAAAAACTAATGAAAAAAATAGTTCTCATTGATTTGCTGTTAGGCTTAGAGGGTGCATCTACTGGGGTTCCAACAAGAATCAGTCTTGGGTCTAGTACTTATCAATATTTTTATTAATTATTTGGATAATGAAGTGATGAGTATGCCTATAAAATTTGCACATATCACAAAACTGGGAGTGGCTGCAAGTGCTTTGGAAGACTGAGGGTCAGAATTCCAAACAACCTTGACAAATGAGAAATGTAGTCTTAATTCAAAAGGATGAAATTCAATAAATACAAGTGTCAAGTGCCACACTTAGGAAGGAAAAAGTCAAACACACAAGCACAAAATGGTGAATAGCCAGTTAAATAGTGGTACTGCTTGAAAGAAACCAGGGATGACAGTGGATCATAAACTGAACGAGTCAAGAATGTTGCAAGAAAAAAAAAGGCTAATAACCTGGGGTGCATTAAAAGCAAAGACACGGGCTGTAACAGGTACAATGGTAAGGCTTTAGGTGGAATACTGTGGTACTAATCCTTGGTGCCAGGGTTTAGGGAAAGATGTAGATTAATTAGAGAGCAACAAAAATGATGAAAAGGTTAGAAAATCTGGTCTGTGAGGAAAGGTTAAAAGGGCATGTTTAGTTTTGGGAAAAAATGAGCAAGGAGAACTTGACAACAATCTTCAAATATGTTAAGGGCTTCTATAAAGAGGACTGTGATCAGCTCTTCTCCATATCCACTGACAATAAGAAAAGTAGTAAGGGCTTAATCTGCAGCAAGAGAGACTTAGCAATTAGCAAAAAAAAAAAAAAAATCTAACTTTTGAGTAATTAGGAACTGAAGTAGGTTTCCAAGGGAGGTTGTAGAATCTCCATCCCTGGAGGTTTTTAAGAACA
Source organism: Pelodiscus sinensis (assembly GCF_052426305.1). Taxonomy (NCBI): domain Eukaryota; kingdom Metazoa; phylum Chordata; order Testudines; family Trionychidae; genus Pelodiscus; species Pelodiscus sinensis. The sequence continues at coordinate 96,748,165 of NC_143053.1, forward strand.
GGTTGGATGTTCTTGTTGGATTTTACATGTCATGTAACATGTTTACTAAGTCCTACCTCAGCACAAGGGGCTGTACTTGATGACCTCTGCATATCTCTTCCAGCCCCACATTTCTATGATTCTCTTCAACAGAAGCCCTGGAAAATGTCTAAAATCATTGGAGCTGGTAATTGCATGCCGGTGTTTAATCTTTTGTGTGTGTGTACAGTGTCTTAGCTTCCTGTATGCTGGCCTAGTTAGATGTAGCTTCTTAAAGGGGAGCCATGGGAAGCTGAATAATTCCATGAGGACCCAGTGCAGAGCAGACTGCAGGGGCAGTAAGATCACGCCCTCAGGCTACTGCGAGGAAGGAAAGGGGACGAAGTCTAGGGTCCCACTGTACGAACATGCTAAAAATTACGGGGAGGTGTGCCCTGGGCTGCTGACTGGTGAGGCAAAGGGGGCAGTTGTCCCAGAGCCTGGCCCTTTAAGAGAGCCCAGCACTCTTGGCTGCCACCACAGCAGCAGTGGCAGCCAGAGCACCAGGCCCTGTAAAGCACTGCCGGACCCAGCAGTGAGGACTGATTGCCCTGAGCTCTGCCACGCCCCCACCCTTTCGGGGGGCCCAGAACCAAGCTCCCTCTACTTCAAAGATCTGTATGTCTATGTTACAACAATGGTACTTCAGCTGTGCCTCTGTGGCAGTGATGCTTCATTTACTGGCAGAAGGGAGGTTTCCATTCACGTACCTCACTGACCTCTCTGAAGAATAGGGAGCTCTACGGAATAATTCTCTCCTTGACCTAGCTGCATCTACAGAGGGGATTGGTCATCCAAGCTGTGCCATGTAGGGTGTGAACATTTTTCACATTTCTAAGTGAAGTAGCAATTTAGCTACAGTGTTACGTGTAGATCAGACCTGACCTAATAGATAACTCTTGGAGCCAAACATCCCTGACTGGCAATCAACAGGGGAGCAAGTCACCCATGTGTGGATAGTGGGGAGGCAGCAAACATACTGAGCACCTCTTCAAGATAACTTCCCACTCCACAGGTGTCCTGTAATGGACTCTGAACTTGACCTGGGAGAGTGTTAGACAACTGCAAAGGCCTTATACAACCATATCTGAATGGTGTTATATGAAGTATATTATGGAGAATGGATGAGCTTTGTACCTTCAGCATTCTAATATCCCAGAACCAACAGGGCTCAAGATTCGACTCCTTCGCTTAAGGGAAAAAGCTCTAAGTTTCCCTAAGAAAAGGGCATGGTTGGGGTGATAATAGTGGTTCATTGATGCCTGCCTATATAACTGACAGGTGGGTCAGAACCTGGGACTCCTGGGACTCTGTGTATGAGGCTCTACAGCCTGCGCTAAAGGTCATCTTACCCTCATCTAGGACTGTAGAGCAAACTTAGACTCCTTACAGTGAGAGAGACAATAAGTGCCGCTACATGGGACAGTGAACCTCACCCAAATGATGTGTGAATTACACATGTCCAGCACAAGACATCCTACAATAAAGGATAGATGACACAAGGTAGTTTGCCATAGGCAGCTGCTAGGCATGGTTTCACTCAGATGGATCAATTTGCTCGGGAGTGCTGCCAAAGTCTAGCATGTACTGGTGGTAGCAGAACAAAGGTTAATTGGACTGACATCTGGGCACTTGCCCTAGATTGTAGATCAAATTCCCAGGGACATGGTGCACACTTTGGCACTGGAGCCACTTCCATACTGCTAGTAACTTACTGATGGGACCTTGTTTGGTTACTTATTGGAAGGAAATGGCTCTCTCCCAATTGTCTGATACAGGGAAGGATTTAGGACTATAGATAACATTAATAAGAACCTATAAACAGCACACACCATAAATTCATCACAATTCCTTTGAAGGGCTACAGATGAAAATAATTAGTCCAATTTAACAGTTTAGAATAGCTAAGCATATTTTTGATGATCTGAGTGGGTTCAAATGGCAAAGCCGGGTCTACGGATTACCAATGACCCCAGCAGAGACAAACTAAAATGCCAGTGAGATGCTTCCTGTTGATGCTCCAGTGCCATCTAGTGTGGAATAAGAACAACTTCATGCCAACTATGAGCTCTATGGCAAAAACAGAGTCTCCAAAGGAATCAAAACAAAATACAGGACTATGTAGCACTTTAAAGACTAACAAGATGGTTTATTAGATGATGAGCTTTCGTGGGCCAGACCCACTTCCTCAGATCAAATAGCTTGATTTGGGGCTTCTCACAGTTTTCTTCCCCTACTTTAATAGGAACACACATGCACTATTCCACTAAGTCTCCACAAATGCAGACACCAGCCTTGAATGTTCCTTTATTCTAACCTCAGTTGGTCACAGCAGAGCAACCCGCAATGAACTTTTGATCTCAAGTGAAGGCTGCAATTGAAAACACTTCAAGGGATCCCATACATGTTTAACTACCCTGATAATAATTTCCGTAAAGATATATATTTGCCACATCATATGACACCACAATTTACAGCAGAGTAGATTCAAATAGCTGCAGGAGGTAGCCGAGTTAGTCTGTACAGGATAAACTTAAAAAACAACAAAAGGTCTGGTAGCACTTTATAGACTAACAAAACATGTAGATGGTATCATGAGCTTTCATGGGCACAGCCCACTTCTTCAGATAACCGGAGTTATGAGTTTAGGATGTGCAGACCCAAAATATATAGGGGAGAAGGGAGATGGGGGGGGGAGGATAAAGAGAAGGGTATGGGAAACAAGGAGCAGAGGGAATGAAAATATCAAAGGGAAAAACAAGTAGGCAGAACTGGTGCCTATAAACACCTGAAGATTGGATAGTTAAAAGGAAGCAGATAAGGATGAAAGGGTATTAACACAAGAATCCACACAGAGCTCTTGGCACCTTTATTGAATGTTAGGTTGGTAAGGTCCCAGTCATTCATTGTCCTGATTGAGGAGATGATGATCAAAGTGAGAACTGAATTTGTGGATGAATTGTAATTCCAATTCCTCTCTGTGTATTTGACTAGAAGAACTGGTTTGCGACAAGACAATTAAAATAGACATTGCTCTTAATCTAGAAGCAAGCTAAATGGTGAAGATTCCATAACTCCTAAAAACCTATGGACCTGAAGGCACTCTATGTGATGCTTGTTAATTAATTTTTTGAAATCCAACAACTGCACAATGAACTATCAGACATACTGCATAGTAGAACTCTTACAACAAAAACTTTTGTAATCACAGGAAATGTGGTTTTACTGTCTATCTGGAAATTTGCACATGCATAGATGAAGAGGTCTAGACTTCTTCTACTTCACTGAGATGCAAATGCTTTCCTCACAAACACAATCTCTTAGTAGAAAAGACAAATGCAGCTACTGAACTCCATGAGTTTACCTTTAGTTTTCAAACTCTGTGTCTTTTGCATTTTGTGGAAGGAAGGTTTAGCCAGACCAGATAGGAAAAGAAATGCATTTTCACCAACTCCAGAAATATCTGCAGGGAGACCCCTATCCTCTGCATTTAAATTCCAGTATCTGTGGCAGTACAACTTTCTCCAAAACTGCACAGTTTCCCTGGTGATTGTGCATAAAGCATTCTGCTATTGCATCGATTTCTGCTTGAAATCATTTGGTGATGGGAAGGCCCTGCAGCAGCAGTTCTCTAGCATTTCTCCTCAAAGCTTAAAAAGCCCCAGGCACTGAACAAGAGCACAGAAGTGTTTCCACAAACTATAAGGAAGAGATCTTTTGCAAATTTTTTTGTTTACAAAATGCCTTTTCACTGACAACTGACAAGTTGTCAAAACAAATTATTGGCTGAAGAGAGTCCATTTCAACAGACCACATGACTTAACAAAAAAAAAGTTGAAAAAGGTTTCAGAATTCATTTAGCTATTTTCTAAATGAACAGTTGCAGTATTTTCATTCAGAATAACTTTTTTAATTTGGAATCTTTATTCGCATTGTCAAAAGAGGAACAAAGGTCACATTCAAAAGAAAATATTTCATAACTATCAAAAGGAAAAAAAGATCATCTCAACGGTGGCCACAGCTTGAGATAGGACATTGGACAGATGGGCCAAAGCTCTTAGGTGGCAAAAAGCCTTCTCTCTCATGCCTGACTGGCTGGTTTTTGTTCACATGAATAAGGTCTCTCTGACCATCTCTAGAGAGAAAACTCCTGTCATCTGAAGAAGTGGGCTGTACCCACGAAAGCTCATGATACCATCTATATGTTTTGTTAGTCTATAAAGTGATACCAGACCATTTATTGATTTTGTCTCTGATTGCCATATTTGGGGTTGGGAAGGAACTTCACATCAGGCAGGCTGATAGTGATCAAAGCTTCTTCTTCCTCTAAATTGTGTGGATGCAGGTCTTTTGTTACATTTATCTGTGTATAACTAATGTACGCATTTCCCAGACTTCACAGGGAGCCTTCAAGTGCCTCGGTCCATCTTATTTTCTACCTGTGGCACATAATATATCCCTCTCCCGAGTTTTCTATTATTTTGGCATAATTTTGGTTGTTGTGTTTAGCATGCAGCTTGTTTGTGGTGGGGTGACCAGTGATAGACAGCTCAGACCAGATTTTCTGGGTGTGCCTTCAGCCATTAAACTCCATAACTCTTATGTTGATTGACCAACACTTTGTGTTTTGATTTGCTGCGCTAGTCCATGAAAATCTGAAATTTTCAGTTTCATGTCTGGTTAAGAACAGGGACATTTTATGGAATCCCAAAAATTCTTAAGGTATAGGAAAATGAGTCTCTTCTCATTTCTATTCTCATGTACTACTTTCTCTGTTCAGCATAAGGTGGAACAAACTGGTACTTGGAATAGTTTTACCTCATTCCAGCTCACAGCAACAAGGTATTTAACTCTTATCTTCCAGGAGATTGTGTAAATCATCTTACATCTGCTTGAGTTCTTCTTATGAACTTTACTTGTGAGAATACAAAGTACAACCACAAAACAGATTAACATTACCAAAGCAAGGTGGCAATAGTCTCCTTACCAATAATTATGGCATTAAGAAGTGTGAATTTATCATAATTTTGTAAAACAGTATATTGGAAATACAAAACTACTCATGGTAGCCAGAGGCTGTGTCTACACTGGCACAATCTTGCACCAAAATGGTTGCTTTTGTGCAAAAACATGCTGCCTGTCTACGCTGATGGGAAGTTCTTGCGCAAGAACACTGACATTCTAATATGTAAAATTAGTGCTTCTTGTGCAAGAGCTATGATGCTCCCGCTCAGGAATAAGCCCTCTTGCACAACTGTTCTTGTGCAAGAAAATTTCTTGCACAAGAAAGCCCAATGGCTAAAATGGCCATTGGAGCTTTCTTGCTCAAGAGAGCATTTACACTGGCACGGATGTTATTGCACAAAAGCACATCTCTTGCGCAAAGGCACATTCCAGTGTAGACGCTCTCTTGCACAAATACTTTGACGCAAGAACTCTTGCGTTAGAGTATTTGCGCAAGATCTTGCCAATGTAGACGTAGCCAGAACATAGAGTTACAAAGGGATCTCAAAACCAAGTGACTGGACAGCAAAATGCAGATGAAATTTAATGTTGATAAATGCAAACTAATGCATATTGAACAACATACTCCCAACTGCACATAAAAAATGGTGGTGGGGGTCTAAATTATCTGTTACCACTCAAGAATGATCTTGGAGTCCTTGGTGATAGCTCTCAAGAAAAGTAAAGATCCACTCAATGTGCAGCAGTACTCAAAAAAAAAAAAAGCTAACAATATTTGGAATTATTAGGAAAGTGATAGATAATGACACAGAAAATATCCACTGTCTCTATATAAATCCATGATAGTCCCATATATTGAATACTGCATGCAGATCTATTTTGCCCATCTCAAAAAATAGATACTGGAATAAGAAAAGAGATAGAAAAAGGCAACAAAAATGATTAGAGGTAAGGAACACCTTCCATATAGGAGAAATTCATAAAACTGTGTCTTTTCAGCTTGGAAAAGAGATGACAAAGTGGAGAGGGGAATATGATAGAGGTCTATAAAATCATGATCATTGTAAACAAGGAATAAACCACACTTCCTTATGACAGTGAGAATTGTAACAGGATAAAAAAGAAAAAGGATAGGACTGTCCTTCAGGAACTTACCAAAATCTATTAGCACATTAGCCAGTTTATTACAGTACATCTTAATGTTAGGTTAATTATCTAGAATCAAATTTTTTTTTAATTCAACCACTACAATTTCTTTATCATTATAGAACATACATAGTGGCAGCTTTCACAATACTGAAACAAGAGAACATCCAACTAAATTAAAAAGAAAATAAAAATTTAAAAAACGGGGTTTTTGGTCTAACGTGTGAAATCTTTTCCTTTCATTTATCTGATATGCTTATGCCTATGGCATATATCACTACATATTTTGCTAATATAAAAATAATTTATACCTGCACAAAGTACAATTTGCCTGCTGCTTGAGTAATAAAATAATAGTGTGAGCAACTCTCATTAGTACCAGTGGAAGATATATGTTTGCATAAACAGGAAAATAGACCTATACTATAACTTTCTGCTGTAATAGCTGCATTTTAAAAAATTAAGTGGATTTTTTAATTGAGGGTTCTTCACCCTTTACATCCTGTAGCCCACTTTATTAGAACAATAACATTTCCTGGACCCGACAGAAACCCAGCACCCCCATTTCCTAGTTCTCAAACGGTATCCTTTGACGTCCCTCCCGCAATGGACCTCCGGAGCCCCTTAAATCACAACTTGAAAAACAGTTTTAAATGTTTTTAGAAATGCAAATACCAATATTTTAAACTTTGGTGGCCATCCCCTCTGGCAGGGGTAGACAAATGATTGTTTACAATCGAACTGTTTCAGTGTGCTACCTCTCTCTCAGAAGCTGCTGGTTTAGGGATTCTCTTGTTCCCATTGAAGTCAAAAAGTAATTTCAGTGAAATCAGGATCAACCCAGAACTGAACCTGGATTTAGGAATTGCTGGATTGGTGTAACCAACCCAAGACTGAAAATGAAAACTGATCTTTCATTTCAGTTCCATTGAAAACACTTTAAATGGCAATTATGGCCCAATATTGCCCTTTGGGAAAAAAAATGCATTCATAGTTGTATGTGACTCTTCACCAAATATTATATAGAACTCAACTGGCCAAATAGAAACAAAGAATAAGTTTAATGAAGTGGTGGATTGGACAGGCAAATTGCTGTTTTGGTTGTGTTTACAAGGAAACTGAGGAAGAAAGCCAGTTTTCATTTTCAGCATGAGGTCAAACATTTTAGTCTGTCAATGTAGTCAGGAGTTTTAAGTGTAGGTCAGCAGCTTCCAGTGGGAAGGCAATAAATTAAATTTCACTTGACCTGCTCAGGATTTTGACTGCCAAACAACCGGATTTTTCCCTAACTTGATCCAAAAGTCATTTAAAGCTCTAGTAATAATATTTCACATTTTAAACCCATTTAATTTTAAAGCATTTCACAAGCTGCTGATTCATATATAAACATTATAATGGAACTGCCAGATACACAAATCTATGTTACATCTAAATATGTATTCAATATTATCAATAATTTTATTATAGAATCAAGAGATTCTAATTATCCAAATCTGGTATTTAAACTACTAAGCCACCCTCATCCAGAAACACTTTTCATATAAATGTTAAATTAGAATCTTTGGAAATAAAGCTTTATATTCAAGTTTATGGTCAGTACTAGTAGTACCTGATTATCTAATCCCTATAATGAAATCTGTATTATAGGAATTCTAGAACAAAAACTTTTCCAGAAAATTGTGTCTATTCCCTTTCTTAATTGTCAAGTATTGGAAATAAAATAAATACAGTAAAAAAAGGGGGGGGGGGAGGGGGGGAGGAATCCATGTAGTAATAGTATCATACAATCTTTTCTTAACTCACATGCTGCAACCAGCAGATCTGATAACATTGCCTCTGGAGCTTCAACTACTAGATAACATCTGGCAAATGATGTTTGTAAGTCCTGTTACACAACATCTCCTGTCTTTTCAGTGTCATCTAAGGGACTGATATGTGACTAGAATAATACATTTTACACTGCCTGCTTTTGTCATATTAGTAAGGATTTTTAATAATAGATGCTTGACGGTGATTTTTTAAAAATCCTAGTTCTTTAGGATTCCTTGGCAGTACAATTTTTATAATATTGTCCAGGAATTCAAAAAACTCAATGCAAGGCCATACAAGGTATTAGATCTAGACTTGAACTGTCAAAGTATTCACATAATCTTGCTAAATCTTTAACATGTAATGATTTCTGAAGCAGTCTTTTTAAAATGCTGGTCATGAACATTTTTTAAAATTGCTTACACCTTTGAAGTTTTCATAGGAATTTCATTACCTTCTCACTGAAGTTTAATTTTCACCAACAAATGAATTCTAGCACAAACACTAAGATACTTCTTTCCATTTGAATTCTAGACTATAATGAAAACAGTACAAATTTCATATAATTAAGTCCAGTCATTGTAGCCTAATGAATCTGAAGATCCTGACACACTTTAAAGAGGTAGCAAATATTTGCTGTATTGATTACGGTATGCATTTTAACATTAAATGAAGATTTATTCCTAAAGAATGGCTCTCTGCAAGCAAGTCTAATGCTCTTGACAGTTATAGTTCAGGGTTTATATTCACACCACAGGAATATTTTGAATGAAAGGTTCTGTATTAATTGCTATAGCAATGTACTATACAAATACAAACATCAGCTCACTTTGTAGTCAGATTGGAAGGACCACTCAAAGAAGAAATGATGAGCATTAAGCACATAAAATGGATTTGTAGATAAATGGTTTTTTTCATTCATCCATCCCTGCAGGGCTTTGGATTCTTTGTTTTTTTTAAGAAAAGCTTTCCTGTGAGTCAAATTCAAGCCTGGTATAAATAGGTACTATATTATTGCTTTCAAATGTGTTGCATTCACTACTCAAACAGTGAACATGTCATCGTGAATTTTATACCTGTCACAATGACTCAAAGCTTCATAAAACTCATGATTTTATAAACATATTCATTGATTTTTTAAAATTATGTTATCAAATTGTTCTATATCAATAGAAAAGATACAGGACCAAATTCAGCTTGACTGAATGTAGGTCCAACTTGGTTTTACTAACTTATATCAAAGAAAAAATTTGGCCTCACTGGTTCCAACCTGCACATCTGGAAACCTGCACAATGCACTTTGCAACCAGTGAATTTCCTGGGCCTCAGCCATGCTTCTCTACACCCATGATTTGAATTAGTAGAACTAGCTACAAAAATACTGAAAGAAGGCATTAGGAGGACACAAGGAATCTTCATGATATTTAGTTTAAAACTTACACTCTGTAATTGCTAACAAACTAAAGATTTTTTCTATAACCAAAAGATCCAAATAAAAAAAAAGTTAGACTTCTACGATTATATAAATGATATAGATAAAAAATAAATGGAGAAAGGATCATGTCTTCATGGATGTTTGTACAATGCTGAGCACAAGAACTGTGTGTACTATGTAGTAAATGATAAACAAGTAAATTATAATAGGTCATCCAGCCCATTCTCTTGGGGTATGTCTACACAACAGCGTTATTTCAAAATAGCATGTCAACACACAAAATGCATTTCGAAATAGCATTTTGCTATTTTGAAATAGCGCATCCACACTGAGTGGACTCTGAATCGCATTTAAGGCGAGCCGAAATCAGTTCTGGCAGGGCTCCAGGTCAAAATTTATTGTGTGTGGCTGCTGCCTGAGGCTATCTGAGGTCTGTGATTAAAGGGACCTCCCCGGACAGCCAGTTCTCAGGTTTTCCTGCTTGCTTGCCTACCTTGATGAGGGACAGCAAAGCATTTTTTCTCTGCGTGCTCTGGTTGCCCTCACTCAGAACACCACAGCAGTACACATGGAGCCCCTAGACACACTGGTGCTTCTCTTGGATGCATTGCTGCGAGCCTGCCTGCACTTTCTGCAGGCTGCCATCTGGGAGGTCCATTGGGGGACTGTCAGTATCTAGGAGGCCCTGAGGGAGAGCTTCCACCCTGAGGAGCACTAAGAGCCTCCCTGGTCTGCCCCACTGGGGGCTTGTGCCTCATTCCTCCCTCACGTCTTTTCACTTAGCCCTTCCTGATGTCAAATAAAATACACATTTTCATGAACACAGACTCTCTATTTAACAAAACTGGGTGGGGGAGGATGAAACTCTGGTGAGACTGGGGAAAGGAGGCGGGAGAGGGGAGAAGAGAGGGTGGGAAAGGGGAGGGGGAAACCTGGGAGGAGGAAAGAGGAAGCAAGGGGAAGAAGGGGGAAGGGAAGCTCAGGGCTCAGGGTTGGGGGTCTCGCCGGACCAACTTGATTTTCATGCGAACCTGCTCCGGGGTTCGCATGTGGCCTTTGGTGGCCAGGATGGCAGCTATCCTGCCATAGACGGCCACGTTCCTCCATGTAGTGTGGAGATTATGGACATTGGGGACTTCCCCCCAACCTGAATAAGGTCCATGGTCTCCACCTTGGACCAGGAAGGCACCCTGGCAAGCTCCTGGGAGCTGGCACACTGCTCCTGGGGAGCAGGGGAGGGCTGGCTGACAATGGCTTGCTGGCTCATGTTTTGGGGCCACTGGGTCAGGGGCAGTGACTGATGACTCTGGGCTGGCAGGCTTGGAGCTGGCATAGGCACTGTGGCCAGAGTCTACCCCTTTAAGGACTCCGGTGGAGGGGGAGGGAGAGAAGTGTTCTTGGTTGAGGCTGGAGTGGCCACCAGGGCACTCTGGGAAGGCTGGAGGCTCCCTATTTCAAAATAAATGTCTACACAGCACTTATTTTGAAATAGCAATTTTGATTTTGGTGTTATTCCTTGTGGAATGAGGCTTACAAAATTTGAAATAAGCGCTCCGCTATTTTGAATGTATTTCGAAATAGCTGGTTGTCTGTGTAGACGCTAGTAAAGTTATTTTGAAATAAATTTGCTATATAGACATACCATTGTAAACAAATGAATGTTCCTTACAGTTCCATCTACTCAGATGCTTTATCCATTCCAATTTTAAAAATCTCAACCGGCAATGCAATATTACGGAAAAAAAGCAGATATTACCAAAGATAAGGAAATAATGTTTAAAGTTGACAGAAAACCTTACTTGTAGTGAAACTATCAAATTCCAGCACAAGGGCAAATAAATACAAACTGCTGCTCTAATAAATACTACTTATTTCAACAAATAATTAAAGCTGATGTCCTAACTGTGCTAGGACTAAAAAACTTAGTAATTGAATTTAGCTATAAATACTGTTGTTGTAAATGTCATCTACTTGCACATAGATTGCACAGAGAATTCGGAGATGTCTTTCAAAGGCTAGATTTTCTACAAGAAGTATAGCACAAAGACAAATCAGTAACTGATGATTCATCCACCAAGAAAATTCAGTTTGCCCTCATACACAGAATAATCTGTACATGAGAATATGGAAAAGCTGGGGATTAATGATTAAGTACAACAAGACTGAATTAATGTACGGTTGTGAATGAAAAGGTAAATATAGCATGGGTATGCATAGAATCATAGAACACTTAAACTGGAAGGGACCTCTAGAGGTTATTGAGTCCAGTCCCCTGCCCGCACGGCAGGACCAACCACTGTCTAGACATCATCCCTGACAGGTGTCTGTCTAACCTGCTCTTAAATATCCCCAATGATGGAGATTCCACAGTCTTCCCTAGGCAATTTATCCCATTGTTTAACCACCCTGACAGGCAGGAAGTTTTTCCTGATGTCCAACCTAAACCCATGTGATTTATATAAGTCATAAGAAAAATTATTTGATAAATACTGTTGAAGAAATGATAGCGGAATTCTCAGAGGCAAAAATATTTTCACAATTTGGCTGTTAATTTAAAACAAATAATTCTAATTAATTTAATTGGTATTTTTAGAATTTAATGAATTCCAATTTTATAATTTATCCTATTCTTCAGAGCACTTAAACCTGTGCTAAATGTGTCAATAATGTGCTAAATTGCAGTGACATCACTGAGAGTTAGGCAGGTGTCTTATATTAAGCACATGCTCAAGTGCTTACTAATCAGCCAGATTTAGTTACTTTGTTGTTACAAGCTTAAGTGACTGTTTCTTGGTTTTATCCTCAGGCATGTAAAAATGTCTTTCTAGACTGTGTGTTAAATTATAACAATTGATTTTCTGATTTGGCAATGGGGCCTCAAAGGGCAGAGTGAAGGATTTAGGCAAGTTTTGCTGCGAGTTTAATGTTTGGTGTCATTATCTTTGACAACCAGTGCTTTTTTGTGACAGTACTGTCCGGTACTCAGTACCAGCACCTCCAGATGCAATACCAGCACCTCCAGTCAGAGCTCAACAACTTTTCCCCTGGAGTACCAGCACCTTTTTTTTTTTAAAGCACTGTTGATAACAGTTTGAAAAAATAACTCAGTGGTTAGTGTGCTCAGCCGGAATGACTATATACTCAAGTTCTAACTCTGCCCGATTACAAGTATAGACTTGAAATTTTTTTCTCACACGTCCCGACTGAGTACTAGTCAGGGATAGGTGCTATCATATTGCATGATGGACACTTGACAAAATTACCAGACTTAATGACAGACGTTGGTGGAGCATTATGTCTTTCAGTCATCATAAAAACTGTAAAATAGTGCAGAATTTTCCACACTGGGAAAAAATTCAGTAACTATCTAGCTAACTAACGATAATAAATAACTCACTTTAGTGTTTTTGAACCACTCACCACCAGTGTCAATTTTTTTTGTGGTAGTGAGCATTGAAATAAATATTTATCCTAAAACAAGCTATCCAGAACATTATTTTTACTTCTGTTTATTGTTCTTGTTTAAATAGTATGCCTTGTCGTCATTTTCTTTAAATAAGGAATATATTGGACATGAATTTTCATGTTCATATCAAGTGGTTATTTTTCGGTTATTCTATAACACACACACACACACACACACACACACACACACACACACACACACACACACACACACACAGTTCAGATACATTCAGTGGAAGTCCTAATCCTGCATCCATTGCTGTTAAGGACAAAATTCACTGAATTCAATGGCTATAGAATTGTCCCCTAAAATAACTGCCCAGTGGCATTGTATTAGTTCAATTATGGTAATATCTGTACTTTTCAACAAGTGATTGCTGAGTTTAGAGGAGAAAATAAATCCTTAAATAACTGACTACATGGTGAGAATTATATTTTTGGAGTCACATATGGACTAGTACTATGCTGTTGTATTATACTAAAATTGTATGCAATGATTGTACTGTTATAATATAACTTGTTTAATTTGCCTCATCTATAATTCTGTCTGTATTAGAGTTGAAGTTTATTAAAATGCAGTTTTCAGGCAGAAAAAAACGTAATGTAAATAGTTAGACTAGTAAGGGTTAAATTGTGTTGGCAGTGGGGCCGGCAGAATTGCTGAGTCCCTGGGCTTGGTGGGGCAGGGCCAAGGTCTGTGCTCCCTGTAAGGGCGTGATCATGGGTGGAAGGGTGAGATTGGTGTTAACCTCCCCCTGCCAGCCATTCAGCATCTCTTGGGCCCCTGGAGAATGCCATGGAGAGCCCTGGTGGTGATTTAAAGGGTCTAGGACTCTAGCCACCACACTACTGCAGTGGCAGTGGCAAGGAGCCTTAGGCCTTTTTGAATCACCAGGACCCAGGGCAGTTACTCCTTTTCCCATGCCCCATAAGCAGACATGTGCTGGGGAGTTAGATATGGCAACCAAATTTCACATTTAAAACTGGATTTTAAAAAAGTCTGATAGATTTCCTTCTTTTGATTAATATAAGCTTCTTGTAATAAATATAGCAAATGCAAACACACTAAAGTATGCATGATTGAACTTAAATTTTGGAATAATGTGCATACTGAATAATTTTAAAATATTTACAATAATTTCATAAAACTATTTTCTTACTCTGACAATCTGTAACTAGAACATTGTAAAAGCATAAATATGAACAGTGGTGGCAAAAATAATATTAATTGCATGGAAGCCAGCATCCTGAATGGCTTGAAAAATTATTTCAAACAACTTTTTATGGGTATTTTTCAGATATATAGAGAGAATGCTACATACTGTAGGTTACTGAGTGTTTAATAATTATGATGTCCTGTTCTTAAATTCTTTTTGGGGAGTTATGCACGCTTACGTCCTTTCCAGGGTATGTGTGCTTGGGAGAACACGGGAAACCTCTTTGAGATTATGGGAATTCCTCTCCCTGTGTGTGTGCATTTGAAGGCAGGAGGAGAAGGAGCATGTGTGTAGAGGAGGATGAGCACTTCCCACTGACCAGGGACCCTCGCTTACTCCACATCTTGGCCCTCTCCCCTATTAGTGGCTTACATGGGACATGCCCCATCATATCACAGGATACTGGAACTAGAGGAGAAGGGTCTCTCAATGGGGCAGGGTTTCACTTCTCACTGTGACCACGACACCCACCCTGTGATAACGCTCACTGAAGGGAGTATCTCCTCTGCCTCTTGACTGGGACATCGCCGCCAAGAGGCAGGCTCTAGCTGTGGGCCAGGGGCTGTTGTGAGTAGGAGTAGTGGTGGAATAAATTCAAGGGGGGAGGCTCACCTCTGGTGGTTTCCCCAAAGCGGCTCCCTGCTGTTGCTGGCAGAGATAGTCACTGCTCTATCTCTGACATGTTGCCTCTCTGAAGGCTCCCGCCTCCCCCCCCCCACACACACAGCTCCCATTAGCCATCAGAGCCAATGGGCTGGCTGACAACTATGGAATAAAATGTTAGCGATGGGACAGAGGCAGCATGTGGAGCCACGCCCCATGGACCTCAACATGTACAGATGTGTTCCTGACCCATGGATTTGAGGATTTACAGAAACTCAGCCTGAGATTATGGGTCTATTACAGAAGTTGTTTGGGTGAGGTTCTGTGGCCTGAAATGTTCAGGCAATCAGACTAGGGGATCACATTACTAAAATGTACTTGCAACCTTAACTCCCTGCTCTTAATATATGTTGAGTTAAATTTGAGTATGTCTGAGTAACTTATAGTTGAATTTACAGAGTGAAAAGGCTTGGTGAGAGGAAGGATGTTCTAGTAGTGAGGGCACTAGCCAGGTACATAAGAGGCCTTGGGTTCAGATTTCTGCTCTTTCACAGATTTCCTGTTTGACCATGGGCAAGTCACTAGTTGTCTCTCAAGTCCCCATATGGAAAATTAAGAAACATTGTTATGAGGTTAAATATATTAAAGACTCTAAGATGCACATATACTATGTTATAGGGCAAATATGAGAGAGAAACAGGCTAAACATCAAAATCTCCTACCAGTCATTTGAAAAGTTTGTTTAAAAATGGTTTGGCACTACTGAAGTCCAACTAAAAGTTTCTGTGAATATGATTTGGGTCTTTGGCTTTAGTAGCCTTGGGAACTCAAATGTACTGAAGTTGATAGAATTACATTTAGAGAATGCTTCAACAGGTCAGTAGGCAGTCACACACTAACAACATTAGTGAGATTGATTAATAGGATATTCATGTGATGAAGTACCTAACTGTTACTGCTTCCAAATTTAGTTGTGTTTCATACTGAAACTAAAAGAGGCCACCTTACAGAAAGGCTTTTGCAAGGATCCCCAAAAGAGCTATATCACACAGCTAATAACTGAGACACAGGCTATTTAATGAATAAATTAGTGAGGGCAATACTTTTAAAGGATAAAGCTGAACAAAAATGCTCACTAGCAATCATCTAAATACTGAAAAAATGTGAGCAAAGGGCAAGATACAGCCTGGAATGAACACTTAGAAAATAATATATGTAACTGGGGATTTCTATACTACCAAACAACTCAGCAGTGGCTAATCCCAATTTATAGATGTGATTATGACCTGTGTGTGTAGAAAGGCCTGCAGTCAAAATATCAGCAAGAGACTTCTGTTCTCAGAAAATTTTTAAAATTCCACCCCTAAGTCTCACTACAGTTTGCACACATCACTTCCTTATCAAAACAGCCACAGAGCACTAAGAACAATAGTATAGCTACTGAAAGTGAGGGGGGAAAGTGTCAAAAAAGGCCCATCGCCACAGTAAGGAGCCACAGCTATTCCTGTTGGCTCTTAAAAATTGTCAGTTTCAGGGTAACTGCACCTGTATTTTCCCCTCCATATTCCCCAAGTGCACTCACTTGAGGCTTCTAGTTCCCAGATATCTCTTCTCTTTAGTAGAGATCCCGCATCCTCACTTCCTCCTGATGTGGGAACCACCAGGCTGTACTGATGCCCAGCTTACAGAATACTACAGCAAGACAGATTCCCCTTCTCCACCCCTTCTTCTTTGAAAGCTAAGACTAGTGTGTTACCAGTAGCTATGTTACCATGACGGCCTGTATCAACAGATCTCAGATGCCACAGGAACTACATCTATCACAACAGTAAGTGTACACCTGGCCTCACAGTAGGCAGATCAGTTACATCTTACACAGCTTCATCTTGACTGACCTTCTGTACCAGGTAATAAACAGTGTCCCTCTCTTATGGGCATAGCTTTCAAAGGATAGGTATTTGAATAACCAGAGTTGGGGAAGTTGACTTAACCTCTTTGTAAAGATTCCCCAGAAAAATCCACACAAATACTTACTTTTCAAAAAGTCCATACTTGTCTGGAATATTTTCTGCATAGTCTTTTGAACGCTCATCTCTCATCTCCCACCTATATATACACACACACATATACACACAATAGCCCCTATCTTCTTGAATCAAGATCTTAGTAAGATATTGCAGGAAACTCATGTTTGTGTCAATGGAAAAACAGATGCAAAACAGATGTATGAACAAAGTATTTGAGTTAGATACCAGATTTACAAATGCAACTAAAAGAAAAAATGAGCAGATATTAAAAAAAAAACAAAAAAAACACCCACACCATAGTGAACATACAAACCCACTGCCTCCTAACTTAACCAGGTCAATTGTCAAGCCTCACTTACAGCTTCAGTGGCATCTGAGATTATTTGTTGATACAGGCCATCATAGAGAAAAATGAACCTCTTAAAGAACAGATAAATGGGGGAGGAAGAACTGTCCAAATTCCAGAAAACTCATTGCAAGCATCCACATCATTAAGTGTAGAAATACCATACACTCCCCATAGTACCAGGATGAAGCTACAAAAATCTTTGCATCTTGGGCTAGTTCCAGTAATGAGTTCTGGTAATGGCTATTAGGGAAATCTTGCCATATATGGTAGTGACATGAGCTGTAACTAAGTGACTTTGAAGAGTATTCATAATCTATTAAATTGTATGTTAGGTTAAAAGTATTGTCTTAGAAGAAATGAAGTGACTTTTAAAGAGGAGAAAGGGGAGGTAACAGGAATGGTAACTAGTTACCTGAGTCAGGATGACTATGCTAGTGCACGTTAAGTCTCTGAAAATAGCTATTAAGAACGAGGTGTTTTCAGAAGCCTTTTTAAAAAAAAAAACCCACAAAACACAGACAGTCAAGGGATATATATGCAGTCCATGTAAAACCAGTCTTAACTGCTTATTAAATATTAGAAGGAAAAATGAGAAGGCACAGGAGAGAAAAGACAAGATTTTTAAACAGAGATGGACAAACATTAACCTGTGTGTCCAGATTCACAAATCAAAATTGCCACAAGCCCCTGAGCTGTTCAAATCTGAGGTTTAGTTTTAGGCCTTCCTCTCCTTGGAAACTGTGTTTAGCTATTATGCACTTTATTGACATTTGTGCAGCTGGTTACAAGTGCTGTCCCTTTCTTCCCCTTCTCCTCAAATCCTGCCCCCCCCCCTCAAAAAAATAATCAGAGAAGCAGTTTATGTGGTGAGCAATATGATGATATTTTGATGCACTGACAGATCATTGCTGTACCCACACAGCTCATTCTTAAAATTGGAAGTTTTTAAAGATGCCAGATGTGTTTTCAGATGTATTGCTAATCTCATTCAAGAGTTATTTTCTTTTGCAATGTCAGCATGCTGTTTTGAGGAACAGGGATGCAATTCTTTTGTAAACAACATGGTAGTATGAGTCTATACGGTAGGGCAAGCTCTATTTTATTCTGTAAGTTGGGGAAAATTTTGGTGATACTGTATATGAATCTTAACATACTGAATCAGACCAGTGGTCCATCTAGTCCACTATCCTGTCTTTCAACAGTTGCAGATGCCAGATGTTTCAGAGGGAATGATAATAATGGGGCAATCTGAGTGATCCATCCTGTCCTCTGCAGTCTCAGCATCCAGCAATCAGAGGCTTAGGAGCATTGAGAGCACAGGGTTACACCCCTGTCAGGGCCACATTAGCCAAATCATCCATGTACTCATTTATTTTAACCCAATTGTACTTATTGCTTTTCTTTATGTCTGTTCCAAATCTAATCTATCCTTTTTTCAGATAGAGTGGCCAGAAAAGCAGTATTCAAGGTGTGGGTGTACCATGCATTTACGCAGTGGCATTTCTGTCTTATCTTTATTTCCAATGGTTCCTTATGTTGTTAGTTTTTTTGACTGCCACTACAGACTAAGCAGATAATTTCAGAGAATTATCCACTATGATGCCAAGATTGTTCTTCATTGCTAATTTAGATGCCAAATTTTATTTTTTTTATTTATTTTTTATATATATATATATATATATATATAAAAATAAAATTGGGATTATGATTTCCAATGTACATTACTTTGCATTTATCAACACTGAATTTCATCTGTTATTTTGTTGACTATTCACTTAGTTTTGAGACATCCCTTCATAACTCTTTGCAATCACTTTTGGATTTAAGCTCTCGAGTAATTTTGTATTGTCTGTAAATTTTGCCACTTCTGTTTAACCCTTTTTTCAGATCATTTATAAATATATTGAACTGCCTTGGTCTCAGTACAGATCCTTGAGACACCCCCCGCTATTTACCCCTCTCCATTGTAAAAATCTGACAATTTACTCCTATCCTCTCTTTCCTGTCTTATAGCCAGTTACTTATCCATGAGATAACCTTCCCCATCTGATTTAGGTATTTCTGCAATACCTACCACTTTGGTGTTTGATCACAACAGTGGCTTCCATGCCCATGTTTTTATTTTTAAACCCAGTTAAAAAAATGTGGAAATTTGTAGTTCTATAGGCCCTTTGCATTTTCAGCAACACCACTCAACCACCGTTGGGACTTGCTTTAGTGACAGGCGAGGCTTCTCCTGTGTGCTTCTGCCTGCTGCCACAAGGCTATGAAAGGGTCTGCTGATCTAGTCCTGTATCTATATATGATCTACAGCTAGCAATGCCATAGGACCCAATTTTGCAGCTGTTTCACATACGGGTCAACACTACAGAACTCAATGAATAGTACATGATTGATCCGGAATTTTGAGAACACTTTCTGCAGCTGAATCATGATTTTTATTACAACATCTAAATACAAAATGCCTTATTCGCCAAAGTGAAATTCACTCCCATATGCAAAGCCATCACCCCTTTTAATCCATCCATACCCCTTTTAATCTCTCAAAATAAGGTTTAAAGGACACTGAAGTAGTGTGTTGTCCTTCTGTAAATGTGTAATCTGAAAAAGGCTATTTGTAACTATTTGAATTTATGTGCATTACAGCAGCATAAATCCTTCTAAAGTGATATTAAAACATTCATTTTTTGCCCATGAAAACTTTTTTGTGGACCCTGATTTTCAGTAAATTGTTTGGTTTCCACTTAACCTATTTTCCACATTTTCATACTCATCGTGAACCCTTGGTGAATGACAGTTTCATCCATGTTCACATGGCTTTATAATGGTTCTTTCTTTCTCCAGAAACTGAATTGGAATTAGTAGCTGCCCAGGTTTTGCTTTTAGGACTGGACCCAGCTTAGCTGAACAAAAACACTAGGGGGAGCTTACATCAGTTATGAGACAGCCACCTCAGCAGTTAACACCATACTCACAACTGCTGAGCTGAATCTATAATAAACTACTGAGATCTTCATAACTAAAAGATTCCCTTGTGAAAAACCCACAAACTCTACAGTGGTCACGTTGAAAAAAATATCCTGATTGTTTTAAGGTTATTTTGAGAGAAAGTTAAAAATAAAAAGCCAAAGAAATGCAGACATGCATAGACTTGAATACAAATGTGGAGGAAAAATACTCAAAGTAAGGGGTAGGGGGCCAGAGAAGGTGCCAGTAAAATGTGTTGGTGAAAATCCAGCCTCTGCTGGACATAAGGTGAAGTTCTGG
Organism: Pelodiscus sinensis; assembly: GCF_052426305.1. Classification (NCBI taxonomy): domain Eukaryota; kingdom Metazoa; phylum Chordata; order Testudines; family Trionychidae; genus Pelodiscus; species Pelodiscus sinensis. The sequence continues at coordinate 96,768,466 of NC_143053.1, forward strand.
CCATACTGAAGATTAAATTTTGCCATGGACTTTAATGGCACCAGGATTTCACCCAAGGTGTAGAGTGAGATCTGGTGTCTAAAACTATTTTGTTGTAACTTGACATTCACTGTAGCTTGTCTTATCAAAGTATTTAACTTTGGTATAGAGAATTGTGCGAGACTGATAACTCCATATTTGAGAGGAGAAAGGGGCTGGTTGAGAAACTGCAGAGATGTTGGAATGTTAGGTTGGTAAAACTAGCTATATTTTAGTGTCCGAAACACTGCAGCTCACAGAGGCGTTGTCTATATTAAGAAATTACATTGTGGTATAATAGGAGTTAGCTGTTAGACCATAAGTCAGTTAACATCATGCTATTAATGGGTCTTACTGGAATAAGATTTTCTAAACAAGATGATCCCAAATAGGTACATGTATGCACATCAATGTTCCCTTTAACTTTTTTCCAGCCACGTGTGGAATAAATTTTATTTGCACTGCGGCATGTGTAAATGTATACCATCAATAGAAACAAAAACAAAAAACCCCTAACTGTGGTACTCTGCTAATGAGCTGGGTGGCATTTGAATCTCTCCCAAGTGGCCGCACAAGTACACAGCTTACAGGGAATGCTGGTGCACACCTGGTGCAATTGCAAAGTGCTACTCAAGTGCGACTGACCTTTACATTAATGAGGCTAAATAAAAATGCAGATGGTTTCTACTAACTGATGGGACTGAGAAGAAAACATGTTATCTTAAGCCACTGCCCCCTGAAGAATCAGAGACTAGGATAAAAAAAAATAAACACCCACACCCATTCTATTCTAGCTAAGTAAAGCCTTGCCTACATTACCAATGTAAGCCTATGTGAATAATGTAGCTGGTATTGACAAAGCTTAGGTCAACTGACAGTGGTATATACACTGTGCTGAGTCAATGGGAGTCTCACCCATGGACTTACTGTATGGCTCTCCTCTGATGGAGTGCCAGAGTCAACCAGAGAGTGCTCTTCAGAAAATTTAGTGGATATAACCATTAAATTGACCCTTGATGCATTGATAATGGCAGCATCAGTCCCTGGTAAACACAGGCAGGGCCTGAGACAGCTCAACATAAATTCATCTTTTCTCTGCATCTTTTCACACTAAGAAACAGTGTCATTTTCAGGCATGCGTGTTAGCATCTGGTACCCCTAAAATAGCACGTAAAATAGTTCAGTTGTTAGTATAAACTGACCAAAGTGCACCATTACAGAATCAATTGTTGAGACATGACTTTTTAGTCAAGGGACCCATTTCTTACAAATGTCTTCAACAAAAGGTCAATTTCCTAATGTTGAGGGGCCTTGAGAAAACAGATGAAATTGTTTCTTCCAATCATTCCAATCACCTGGGGAATGATCAGACAACAGCAAAAAAGAAATACCATGAGACTTGCCAAATGTGACCTTTTCTAGCCAACATGACTTAAGATCAAAATGTGACAGAAAACAGAAGCTTCCAAATGCTTGGACCTCTAAAAATAGAGTAAAAAAGTATTATTCAGTTTTGATGAATTAGTTTTGTCCATGAAACTTAAGAGTGAAAACACTGGCCTGTGAATTAGAAATATCTTCACTGATTCAAAGAGCTCTTGTTATGCCTAAACTTATGCAGATAGAAAATTTTTAAAGAAGGTGCGGAATAGGTACATTTAAAAATATGCCTTACATATCTCAACATGCCGCAACATTTGTATAACCATCTTGCATTCTGTTTGCTCAAGAATGTAGTCATAAAACATTTAACAGAAAAAAGTGGTGTCACTTATTTTCAATCCCAACTATCTGAAATTTCAAAAGTAAATAAAAAAAAACTAGGGGACTGCACACATGACTATCAATCCACATTTTACTTTACTATTTCTTTAAAAAAAATTTACTCATGAAATTCAGTCATTTGAATAGTGCTCCCAGTTATTAATGAGAAAAATACAGGTAGCTTTAGGTATTTCTAATCATATTTGTATTATATCTATTTTTTTTCATGCTGAAAGATTCTTACATTATACTTATAATTTCAGAGTACTGTACTGCTTGTAAATAGTATGACAATAGAATCATTTGTCACAAGATGCCAAAACACTTCTCCCTACCAAAAACGAAAAGCAGCAAAACCCGTTAAAGAATAAAATCCCTAAGAGCCTACTAAAATTTGCACAGAAGACTTTATATTACACAAATCCAGAAGAGTCTATGCATAAAAGTGTAGGTTTCCAAATACCTCCTGGGCAGGGCAGCTTTCTCTCTCTCTCTCATCAAAGAAGATGGAGACAAAAAAGGTCCAATACTCGTAAATCCATCCTTCTGCCAGGATTGTTCAATACCATTTCCTTTCCAGTATTTCATCCAACCTAGATTTAAAAATCTCTCAACTAATGGTACTTCTATAATTTCCCAAGATTGACAGATGTTAGCATTTGCACATTTTTTTTGTCCTGATATTCAACCTAAGTTCTCTTTTCTTAACATCACCTCTTTTATCCTAGTCATACATCCTGTGACATCCTAATCAATTCCTCTTCCTCCTCATGCTAACTTTCAAGCAAGTATAAAAACAGCTATGTTTTCTGTTTAGTCTGTTAATCAACTTAAATACATTTCTCTCTCAAATCTTTCTTATAAAATCTGTCCCTCTGTTATAATCACCTTTGTTTTAAGCTGCTAAATACCCCTCAATTTCTCTGCATCGTTTTGTTACCAAGATGACCAGCACAGAATGTAGCAATGTACAGGCAATCCAGATACAAAGAGAAATTTTAGCCTCTCATTACTGTGTGAAGCCTCTGCATGCAAAGCTCTGATTGAATCTACCGTGTTTGCCATCAAACCACAATGTAAGCACATATCCAATTTTCAGTCCATTATAACCCCTATATTTCTTTATGTACCACTATTTTCCAAGTGTGTCTCTAACAAATCAGCAGAAAACAAAGATTTAAACAGAGAGCATTGCTGTCAGGTTATTTTTCTGATCTTACTTCCCCCGCGCCCCCCACCTCAAGTGTCAGACTCTTATGGCCCAAGATGAGCGCAATTTCAAGGACATTAAAAGCTCAGGTAAACAATTTACAGAAGCACATGAGCCAGTCACTCTTTCCTTTGCTCCCCCTCAACACTCCCTTGGGGGTTGTCAGTCTTTATTGTGGCACTGCCAAGTTCCTCTCCCCATCCACACATTGAGGATATAGATCTTCAGAAATCCAGCTCTGAGCCCTCACACACAGGAAGTGGGGGAAGGGGAGAAAAAAAAAATCACCTTTCATGGAAGCCAGCACTATGGATGAGTATTATCCTAGCCTCATTCTCTCTAAGTGGGTAACAGAGGGTCTATGATCCTCACCAGTATTGCTCTTGTGTTCCTGAGGAGACTGTCTCTGCTTCCCTTTCTCAGTCCCAGTCTTCCATCTAATAACATAAGGAAGACCTCACACACCCACCCCCCTCACCCAGAGATGTAGCTTTGTCTTTATCACAGGAGCGATAACTTTAAAAAAGGGTGGGATTTAGGGGTTATAACCAACTATGGATCCAGTTAACCCTAGCCTTCACAATACACAAATCAAAGGGTGATAAAGACAACACACATTACTTTAAATAAAGGTATAATTCATCCTGGCACAATTCAATCACCTGGCTTCCCAAAGCTCACTTATTTTTTCTAAGTCCTCCTACAAAAGGCTATAACAACAACAAAAGCTATTCCACCTGAAGTCTGGAAAACATATGCTGCTACAGCAATATACTAGCATTGATCTTTAGTCAGAAAATAAACTCACATTAGTGGAAAAGGAATGAGGATAGAACATGGTACCTAAAATTATAGGGGGCGGAGGGTTAAGATGGGAAGGTTTTTAGATGGAAAAAGGTTTTGGATTGTGCTAACATTGTCCTTTTCAACCAAAGTGCCATGGCCCCTTTGAAATATGAATAATATGGAGATCTAGATTTTAGTACTTTTTCTGAGATGGAGGTAAGGGAATATTGGAGAAACCCACAGAATCTCAGCAACTGACAGTTCACAGTTAATCCTCTTTTCAGATAGAAGCATATGTTAATCTTCAGTAATATTTTACCCAAGAAATATTCTTTCTATTCTGTTCTTTCTATTCACAATTTATAGAAAAACAATGGATATATATGGCCACTAGCTTACTGAAAAATTTCCCACAGACATCATCAATAAGTAGTACTGCCATTGTACATGTGAGATGCATGTCCAATAGGTATACTTTCCCCCTACAAGTGGACAATGCCCATCAGTTTAATACTAGTTGAAACCCAGTTATTAATTTTACGTTATATCCTGGGCTTGTTTCAGATAAAGCTGGGTAGAGCTCATTGAAGTTAAATCCTGCTTGCTTTAGTTACATGCAATTATGAATTCCGTGGTACCATAGGAATAAGGAAGCAAGCGGAATTTGTGTTTGACTGATTTTTGCTGATGCTCTGATAGAATACTGCTGCACCAACACAATTTAACTGAAACATTGGTTACAGAATTGACAATCCCTCTGATAAAGCTATATTAAAATAGGAGTTGTTGCTCCATATGTCAAATACCCTATAGAATGCCATAAAATCCTAAAGATTGCAGTACAATGTAGCTGAAAAAAAACCCACTACCAACCTTTTTATTGTAGTGATCTGAGTCAACATTTAACTGGAAGTACAACTAGAAATCTTGAATTTACTCTAATAAGTTTAATAGACAGATTGGCAAAGAAAATGTAATAGCTGTATAAATGTAAGTGAGATTTGGAAACGTCTTTCACTGGAATGCTTAACTGAACACATTATTCACTGGAACTTAAATTTCCTTTTGGAATGCATGCTGCTATTTGCCAGTTTTCTCCCCTAGCGAGCAAAGGTATAGTAGTTCCTCTCCAACAAAGCAAAGCGAAAAAGCAGTAATGTAATTTTCTGACAATTCCTTTTTTATTAAAATATTTTATTGCTGATCACTTTGAAGTAAAAGCTTCAATCAGCGTAACAATCAAATATAAACCATGTCCTTCATTGTAAAGTATTTAAATGATTTCCTATACTAGTATTCTGTTGAAAACAGCATGTTTTACAGTTACACGAGTTCATCCACTCACTATGTGGCAAGCGTAAAAAATGTACTGAAAAATAACTTGTCAAAAAAAGTGGTGCAAAAATAGATAACCTGTGCATCATTTTACCTAAGCTGATATTTTCTTTGAAATTAAAAACATATTCCAATTAAACATTAAAGTATGTCACAATTATACATTATTACCAAAACAAGCGATTAAAAAAACCCACAAAAATTAAACCATTCTGCCAAACGTAGTACTCACCAGGTGTGAAATTATATCGAGCAGAAAATCCCATCGATTCCAGCTCACCATCAGCAAAAAATTTAATCCACAGGAATCTACCACTAGATTTTATCACAGGTGGATTTTGCTGTCCACAGAAACGTCCGATGATTGGGGAAAAGCCAAAAGGTCCATCTCGCACTTCAATGTGATCAAATTTACACTCCCAAGAAGGCTCTATAGAATATTTTTCATCAAAGTGTAGCTCAATACATTGTCTGGGGGCAGCTAGAGGGGAAAGAAAGATTTAGAGTTACAACTTAATATTTTTTAACTTCCATAGTATTGAAAAATTATGAGTTTTTCCTGCATGTCATTATATTTTTCCTAAACCAATGGTTCTGTTTAGTATTTGAAAGACATGGCAATTTCTTCTGTAGATGTCACTACCTTAAACTTACATACCTATTATTTTCCTATGAAAAAGCATATTCAATACTATTTTAAGTAAGCTGAGAAAACCATTCATGATGCAAAACAAAATAGGACTTGGCAACAACTAGTTCAGAGAAATTCTGAAGGAATCCAATTAAAAGGTGAAACAATCTCTCTTCAGGAATCTTAAGGAAAATATACTTTTGTTTCAGTGCACGTGAAAATGAGAAATTCTCTCTTTAGAACTAGAGTATGACATTACAGATAAATTCTGTCCCCAGATATACTGATGTCAATGAGAGGCTGTATATAAATCCTAAAACAAAAGTTGGCCTTAAATAATTGCACCACCTGAAACACAACATTAAATACAGGAAAACATCATGTATGAAACCACCCAAACAGCAAGCAAAATTAGTTACCTTAACTAAATAATCAAACAATATGCTACTGGAAATCTTGAAGATACTTTAAAAAGATCACTTGATCAGAGAGTTGATTATATAAAAAAAAAAAAAGATACTAAACAATTTTTTTAAGGCCAGTAGGGATCATTGTGACAGTCTGACCTCCTGCATTAAAGACAAGAGAATTTCACCCCGTAATATGCACATGAAGTCAAAGAGCTTGTGATTTGAACTACAGCATCACTCTTAGAAAGAATTTTTAAATAAAAAATTGCACTTGATAGAGAATCCATCTAGGGGAGTTGTTCCAATGGTTAATTACACTATTAAAAAATGTGTGCCTTATTTTCAATTTGAATTTCTCCAGCGTTGATTTCTAACTGCTAGATCTTTCTATGCCTCTGGTAGATTAGAGAACCCTCAACTATCAGACATTTCCTAGAGCCATTTTATTAAATTCCTCTTAATGGGTCATGTCCAGATTGCACACATAGGTAAAGTTCTTTGAAGTCAAAAGGATATTTGCAGGAATGACCATACTTTTCACAATCAGAATTTTAGAGCCTAATTGTGGATTGAGTGCATATTTTAAGTACAGGAACTAAATGCAGAGATACATAGGGGTCAGAATCCTCTCACCCCTTTATCCTTTGGCAGAGTGCATGTTAGAGTGACAAAAAATGTAAGAAAAAAGTGGCAAAACTAAAACCTACACAGACATTTTTCAGTCATTTAAAAAGGGAGAGCTTCTGAGAAACATTCACTATTCATTTCAGAATGGATGCTAACTACAACGCACTAAATTACATACAAAGGGATAACTCAGACAATAAGAGTAGTTTGAGAGATAATGCTCTTCATAAAGGAGAGACTACAAGAATAAATATTGCACAAATGTACGGAAATCTACTTGAATAAAAAATCTGAAAAAAGTTCAAATATAGGACAAAGTTATTTAAGGAGAAACCCTTTATGGTGAAATATACTAACTTAAATTTTTCATCTAAAATGGGTTTCACATTTATTTTAAAGCATATTTTAAAGTTGAAAAAACCTTACCCACGTTCAAATTTGAAGTTTAGAGTCAAGAAGCTATTAATTATAGATACACAAGTATAAAACAAGAGGGCAAATTTACAATGATTTTTTGGAAGCTTTCTTTCTCTTATCCCCCTCCCATATCCCTGTTTTTTCATCCTGTGGAGTCAACAAGAGCAGGGCCCATCTCTTTACATAGAAAGAACTGCTTTTATAGTTGATGGAAGTAATGGGGATAGAAATAACCTGTGAATAGGAGAAAACACAAGAAGTAAAACACAATCATGTTATAATCTAGAGTCTATAAGGAATGTTTTATTCATTACTATGAATAAAAGTTTCAAAGATAAAGATCTTCTAAATTTAAATTAGTGATATTTTCAAGTTACTCTGTTTATCAAAGATTAATTTAGTTTAGATCTTTACCACTGAATACATGAGGTCGATTTTATATCAATTGTTAAATGTTATGCTAGAGCAGTTGAGAGTAATTAGAGCCTTGCAAAACTGAGGCCATATTTTGCATGTAAATGTTGGATGTAAGGAGATATCTGGAGATCAACTCTCAATTTATGGACTTCCAGATCAGGCCCTGGCATTTTTAAGTTGGTGTATGGGTCTTATCTTTATTGTGATGTAAAAGGAGGAGCTGAACAATATCTTTTATCCATATACTTCATATGTATTACTATCAAGTTTCTAGTGACTTGTTTCAAAAATTGAAAGTGAATTGTTAGTTCAGGTTGGGCCATTTATTCATGTTGCACAGAGCTTTCTGCATTTCCTTAATCAGCAGTGCCAAGGAAGACAAGAATCTGGCTCTATGTGGGCCCTCTGCCTTTGCTTCTGGGAGCATGACATTAATTTCATGTATTGTTTGTTTTTAATTAAACTGCCTGTGATAGAGAACCCTATCTCTTCATCACGCCAATACAGCCTACGAGAAATCTTGCCAATGATGATTCATAGTCAAACAAATGCTTGACCAAACATTGCTTGATTTCCAGGGATTATTCCACGTAGAGAGAAACGCCACAGAGATGATTCTGACTTATACGAAGACCTTTTTATACCGCTTTGTCATTGATAAGTAAATTACACTGCCAAAGTGGCATAAAGGGAGACTAAGTGAGAATCAGACCTGCACCTTGCACTTAGTTAAAACTCCCATTGGCATCCATGGGAGCTCTGCTTGACTAAGAAGTGGAAAATTCAGTTTGCTCTGTACAACAGCATTCTGAATCTTAAATCAATATGGTTTTAGGGTTTGAATTTTTTTTATTTCTCTCTCCTTTTATTTATTTCTAAATCAGGTTGAGACTCTTTTGCCTGAGTATGTCACTCTGCGTAGAGAGTTGTACAGCACCTTACTGCCTGTGGGAGTAGTCAGGCAAGGACTGTAATCACCCTGAGTTCTGCACTAAGGATGGAACATCTACCACACTTATTACATCTGGATCACCCTGACAGCCAATACAAGAGAGGACAAAGCTTTCACCTTCCCTATATGGGATGCAGCACTTTGTACACCCTAGGGTCACCCTGCAGCATGAGGGGTCAATTACCCCTAATTCTTGCAGAAGGTATGCCACTTTAGGAAGGGGTCTGAGGCCCTAGCCAAGTCTTCTGAATAATATGGCCTTTAGATGCTCCAGACCACATTATATTTTGCTTTTAAAAATGCATTGTCTTCTTGGATACTGTGTTTAAAGTGAAAGCTCGAAATCTGACAATATTCTGTTTAAGCGGGCAGCACAATATTAAGCAAATTGTAATCAAACTTATTTGATTAATTGGAAGAACAAGAAGTAGGACCAAGAGGACTTAAGGCACTAAACTTTTACAATGTTTTATTTCTGAATGCAGTTTTTGTACACAAGTCTACATTTGTAAGTTCAGCTTTCATGATAAACAGATTGGACATCAGTTCTTGTATCTGCTGAATTGAAACATTTTATTTTCACTTTTTTACAATGCAAATATTTGTAATCAGAATATAAAGTGAATACTGTACACTTTGTATTCTATGTGAAATAAATATTTGAAAATATAAAAAATATTTAAATATTAATAGTGTGATTTCATAAACAATTTTTTTTTATTGTTTGATGTCCCTAGAACAAGTGATTCAAGTATTCCTAAAAATAGCTATTGCTAATGAAAAAGCCACAGCCCAAATCCTTGCTTCTGGTAAAATACTGCAGGCAAATACAAGACTGATTTCTACAAAACTTCCTCTTTGTTTACAGCAAGTTAGGTATGAAGCCCTTCCTGTTCCCTTGCTTGCTGCACAATAACACAATGAGTCCACTTATGCTTCCAAGCAGGCCACAGTAACACCTATCATTTTATATTTTCCCCCATAACGTACAAGAAGAGATATTCATTAGTGGGAAGGTAAATCCTGGAATTTTTACTGATGTGTAAAGCCTTGTGTTGGCTATAAAAATTGTGCTTATAATTAAGGCAGAGGATAGGAGTAAAAATACTTCTGGTATCTCATCTTAAGAAAGATTCTTTAAAATTATATAATTATCTTTCTTCTGGGACTTTTATCAACATGGAAAGACTACTTAATGCTTACATGTCTTGTCATCTTTTTAATCTAATTAGCTTACACAAGTGCTGTCTTTAGATGTTATATATTTGCTGGGGGGGGGAAGAGACACTGGTTGCTAACTGGTTCTAACAGTTGCAGCAAAACACATAATTAAGGTTTTAATTCTGAGCAGGCTGTTAGTCTGTGCAATTGACAGCTGAAGTTTAAAAAAAAAAATCTGTTTTGTTTAGCAGATTATCTGGAAGTGAGACAATGATCTAAACATCTACTCCTGAATTGTGAGCTACTGCAAGACTAATGGATTTGCTTAATCCTTGACATCTCCAGTTGCTCAGATCCTACAAAACACATGAAATATTCTGTGTAAATGCACTTATATTGTTACTCAAGCAGACAGCTTTTCTTTATAGTGAAATATCACAGCCCTACAATATATACATACAGACATACTACCTGTATCTGACACAAACAATGTAAGAAAGTTAATGATCTCTGAAAAGACAGATGCCTCAAGAGATTGACCTTTAATTTTGTATTGATTATAAGATGAAACATGCAAGCAACATTAGTATCCAAAAATATATAAATGGGAAGATTTGATAACTTTATTCGAGTTCATAAAAATGATTCCAAGCATTCCCTATTTATTAAGCAAGCATTTAATCATAGAATTGATCTAAATGTGAATAAAAAGTTTCTGCACTTCCAGCACAAAAGTTGAAATGTATTGTATGTTTGACTGCCACTCTCAGAATATATTTAACACAGATAAAACACTTCATCCTTGAAGTTGCACCATGTGCACAATTCCTGTTGAAATCAAAGAGAAATTCATTGCTGACAAAAGCAAACATACAGTAACTTCCAAGAGTGAATTTTATCCAACAGGAGCTGTGCATGTGAGAGTTGTGTGCAGAATCTGTCCCAATGTGAAATTAATAAGCACATTGATTTTTCTTTCCCCAATAAAAGTGGCAAGATCAGGTCCATATTAATAGATTTTTCATGGCCAGATATGGCAGTTCTGATTTTCCTCCATAACACAGGTTCTAGAACCTCATGGCCTCGATGCCAGAATTCCTGCATCAAGGCTGTAATTTCTAGAACATCTCTTTTAGAAAGCATCCAACATTGATTTAAAAAATTCTAGTGATGGCCGAACCACCATATCCCTAACTATTCTAATGATTACCCTGACTGTTAAAATAATTGCATGTCAGTTTTAGTCTGAATTTGTGTAGCTTCAGCTTTCACTTGTTGGAACTTATGTCTTTGAAGGTTAAAGAGCCTTCTGCAAACAGAATTCTATCCCCCTCCCACCCACACCCACACACTCCCCACAAACATTTAGGTGCCCATGATCACGATCATGGCACCTACTATGGACACATTCTTTATCAAAGAAATTTTCAGTCCTTAAAGTGTGACACACATTTTAAATGAGCTACATTATTTTACATTTTTATAGTAAAATAAAATCATTTCAGTACCACAAGACAAATTCTGAAGCACTTAAATCCCATTGAAGAGTAAGTGGAAATTTTGCCTTTAGTAAAGGCTTCAGGACTTGTGCTGTTGTTTTATTGCCCCATTGTGTATTATTTTACACAATGAATACTTCAGAATATTATATTCTATGAAACTCATTGTCACAAGTTACATAACATAGGATAAGAATATAAAAGGTAAAGAAAGTGCTTTGACTATGAAGGCATAAACCACCCACAGAGATAGCTTGAAGCTTCTGAACCTAATGCCTATCTGAACCTTATACCTTGTGATTGTTATAGGGATTCCAATACTGTTGTCAGAAGTTTCTGCTGTTGGAGAGGATACCAAATAAGATGGACCAGTGGGCTGATCTAATATGAGAATTCTACATTACTAGATCCTATTTGTAAATTTTAGATACTTGCACAGAATAGACAATCACAGATGAAGGATGCTGCTTAAATGGCACTAAGAAGTGAACCAGACATTCATCTTTCATTTAACACACACAGACAGAACCCCCCGCCCCTTCCCTTACATGCAGTGTTTTTGTAACCATGCTGGTCCCAAGAGAGACCAAGATTGATCACAGCACAGCATGGGATAGTAAGATTCCCCCATTCAGTAATCTCATATAATGTTTCAATAATTTCTCTCCTCTTATTCCATATATATCCTTGCATTCAGATATATTTGTTTAAAAATAACCCCACAACAATAGTTTCATAATAAGAAAAAAAATTGAAGCACACTGTATACAAGGACACTTAGGTTTGTATTTTGTTTGTTACTACAGCTAGTTTAGACAAGAAATCTGCACAAGTTCAAATCATTCCTTACTCTGTATATTGCAGCACCTCTCAACATCAAATGTCATCTGCATCCTGCAGTCTATTTGCCTTAGTAGCGTGCTTCTCAAATTCTTAACCCATTTCTACAGTTTTGATTATCCTAAATCATTTTAAGTAAACTGCATATTTTGTCAGTCCCATTGTCCAGATCCCCAAATGAATATATTCAAACAACAAATGACCAATCCTTTGTTCAGAGAGGAAAAAAAAAAGAGATAGTCTTGTGGTAAGGTATAAGAACTTTGTTCTCATCTCTTCCACAAGCATCCTTTGTAACGCTGAGAAATGGCACAGTGTCCCATTCATCTTTGGTCCAATGAGGAGAAGATCTATCAAAAGGCTGGAACTGGTGTAGAGGATACATTCATTAATGTATGCAAGAAGCTCAAATTCTAGGAGCATAAACATCACAGTATGGGAAAAAATATGATAGCCTTTTACATGTTGGAAATTGACCTAACGCTTATGCTTTCTCTCAATTTCTAATCCCTGACAGAACTTAACCTGTTACTTCATGACTGCATAGTTTCCTTAACCTATTCTTGTGCAGGACAAGTCTAGTTTCAAAAAAGCCCTGTTTTTCCTTTATAGGTATTGTGCTTGTCTGTCCCCATATCATATTCAATTTGATATTTTATAGTTTTCTAATTTTTGTTTTTAATCAATTTTCCTGGTAAAGAAAAATTCAGATGTCTGGAGCTCCCAAGATCTGCTCTGCTACCTGGTTTAAGAAGAGTTCTAAGAAAGCTCAAAAGCTTGTCTCTTGCATCAACAGATGTTGGTCCAAATATTTTTTTATATTATATATACACACAGATACACACACACACCTCTCCCACCTTCTCTTACGTGTTTAAAAAAGATTGATAACATTAGCTGCCCTTGAATCCCCTAATACAGTAACAATTTTTTAATCAAATGGCATATTGCTAGTATCTCCAGGCCAAGTTTAAAAGCATTTAGGTGCATATGAATTTAAGTATGCAGAGAGATGTCTAACCTCATTGAAATCAATGGTATCCTCGGTAGGTTTGAAAATCTCACTGGAAACCTCAGTAGGTTCGAAAATCTCACTGGAAACCCATCTGCATCTACATAGTTGTCCCGACGTTACTTCATTCATATCTAAGTGTTTCTATCTAGATCAGCAGTTCTTCAATTGTGGATTGGGACCACAGCATGGTTTGCTGATGCGTTTCAAGAGGGTCAGCAGGGCTGGCTTAGAGATTTGCCTGACACCAACCACTCCAGACCAAAGCTGAAGCCTAAGACTTTCAGCACTAAATGCCAGGGTTCAGGTTACAAGTCCCCCTGCATGAGTCTGAAGCTCTTGGGCTTTGGTTTCTACACCCATGGTGGCAGGGCTCAGGAGGACTCAGACTTTATATTCCCCCTTCTGGGGTCATGTAGTCACTTTTTCTGGCATTGTTAACTCTGACAATACCCAATCTTTATTACCTTTACCAGACCTAATATTTGCAAGTATTGCAGCCAAGTCTGAGAGGGAGAAAACAAAAAACAATGTAGCTTGTATTTAATGTCCTTAATTGCTTTGAGACTTCTGGATTCTAAAGTACTTGAGTAAATTTCTCAGTTGATTTGATACAATGAGATATTGGAGAATGAGTAGCCAAAGGTATCTGCTATGGCATGTAATCCTTTTTATTGGAATCACTTTTCCTTACTTTTTGTAGTTTTAAAAATAAGCACCTGTTTGGTTTGCAGAAACTCCTTAACCAAATAAAAAAGTGTAATGTTGGATTGCTTTTGAATCTCGCCTTCATGGTTCCCTATTTATGTGCACCTTCTGCGATTCAGTTTTAGTATACTTAAGAAGCTTCTATTTGAAGTCTAAGGACTTCAATCTCCTCTCTTTTACTCTTTCACTTAGCCATTTAAAAGAAATCCATTTGAAAGTTTAAATTTGATGGTACTGATTTTAGGTACAGTCAGTTCCCGAGTGTATTTACGTAACTACACTGTAGTCATTCTTAGTGAGTTACCCTAAGTAACAATGGACAACCCGTGTGCTTTAAATTTCGTCAAGATTCCACTTATGCTCTAACAAGTACCTTTCCCACAAAGCAATAATTTAAGATACAAAAAAAAAATCCCTGCTGCATTAAATCTGGTCTCCTCTTTGACCAAACTATCAAAAATGTTTTCCAAAAAGTTTAGAATGATCACACACAAACTCCTAGGTTGTATGAGAGATAAAAGATGTTTGTGAGAAAACCAGTTAGTCTAAACAGAAAAAAAAAATGTAAAAAGGGAGTCACTAGTTTTTCACCTTCTATAATGTAGACACACTCTCTGTCAGGAGGATACTTGTTGGGATAGTTGGGAGAAGTGAAGATGCCTCCTTCTGCATATTTTGTCCAAGTTCCACACTGCAGTGGTTTCTGCCCTTCTGAAGTCGTTTGCTTTTCTACTTAAAACAGGAAAAAAGAATCACATCACAAACACCATTTTTTTGTCTATAGTACACTTATAGCTATTTACGATAGTATGTTCCTATTAAGGGTCTAAATCTGCTTCCATTGATGCCTATGGGAGTTTTACCATTGACTTCAATGGGAACAGAGTTAGGCTCCAAGGGCTTAAACGGGTCATCCACACTCAGAATAGCCTTCCATTGAAAAATCAGGCACTGGGTCCTATAAAGTTATCTGCACATTTATAAAACTTTTTTTTTTAATTTTCATCAGTTCACCTTGATGCAAAATAATATGTACAGATGAGTACACTATGAAATAGTTAAATATCAACACCCTCCATTTTTGGACAGTTATGTCCTGTAAATAACATACCTGTTCCTTTCTTTGTTGCCCCAGCCAGATGTAGGATGATTAGACTTGCTGCAACTGAAAAGCAAAAATATGTTATATAAAACATGAGATTATTGCCTGCAATTAAAGCAATGTCTGACTCAATACAAAAACAGACTTGTGTGGTGGCATTACAAGATACTTCTAAAAACCTGAGTTTACAATTTACAAGTGTAAGCATATTTATCCTGATAGGAGTGTCTAAGTAAATATGACATCTCTATACTTTGAAAAGACATTTCATGATGTTTGGGTTCTTCCCCCCCCCCTTTCTGCCCCCATCAATATTAATCAAAAAGCCACCGGGTTGCCCATATTTATTTATTTGGTATGCTCAAAATTTGGGATCAATAAAAAGGTAGAGTAATGGCTATGAACAAAGTGACAATACAGACTGTTATAAAGGGTTGGTGGCACAAGTCTTGCTCTAAATCCACTTTATTAGCTTAAGGTATAAAGACAGGGTTGGCCTTATAGTGGGCAATATGGGTGACTAACCACGACGCTGCGGTCAAGAGTTAAGGGTAGAGTGGGCCTGGGATGTGAGGCCATTAAAGAAAGTTCAAGGCAATGGGGAGGTAACAGGGCCCAGGGGAGCCAAAACAGGAGTTCTCCCAGGATGACATTTTCCCTAGGGCCAGCCCTACAAAGGGTTTGAATACTAATGTGCACGAAGTGAAGAAAAACACATTTCTCCATCACCACCAAAAGTATCCATAAAACCCTGCACAAGAATTGTTCTGAGTGACGTGGGGAGTGAGAATCATAAATCCAGTTTAATTTGAACTCTCTTACAGAGAGAATTGCTTCTTGCAGTGAGGAATATTCCTTTTTTTTTGGCAGATAAAATTTCTAGAAGCTGGTTCAAGATATCTGCATCCATGGTGACATATCAAATCTTCCGAGTCTTTCATTTCTTGAGTTTAATCTTCAAAATACTTCCTCTAGTTTCTAAAAGTTGCAGGCTAAGTCTTAAATCTATGGCACTTTAGACTGGAGATACTGGAGCCATTATCAGAATGGATGGCCCTTCAGAAAAGCAAGGTGACAGTTTTCTTAGAGGAGTTTTAACAGTCACAAGAAATGATCTCTTGATGTTGACAGTCTCTACAGTTATCTTGTCATGGATCGTGTGTGGGGGGGGGGAAGAGCGTGGAGAGGGGAGAGAGTAACTTTTTTGAGAACAGCAATCATATCTGTAACACTCAGGTCTTTACCACCTGCATCCATATGTCATTCAGCCCAGGCACCATACAAAAAAGACTGCGCAGGTTCCTAGCCCAGTAATTAATAAAGATTGAGTATCCACCCTGATTATTTTAGATCAGCTGCCATTGATACAGCTGTCCATGAGAACGTTTTGATATACTCATGGATCACAGCAAACTCAAAAAGGGGTTGCTCTTGAATAGCTTCCTTTTTGTCCTGATAGCACTGGGAAAAATGCCATCTACACCAATAACCCTTTCATATAGAGTTCTACATGGATGTCTATTGTCTCGCTTTTTGTGCTCAATGTAGAATGTATAACCATTAGGAGAGTTGGAGAGAAAACACAGTATATGGTGCTTTCAGTATCCTGATGACACCCAAATCTGTATTTCTAGGTCAGAAAAGGTTGTGTATTACAAGCCTTGCAGAAGTTTGTTTAAACTTTTTTTTTTTTTAGTCTCAAACAGAGACTGAATTGATGAAGAAAAAAAATGCACTGAGAGCATATCCACATAATTATCCTGGCCAGCTGTCTTGTAGGATCCCCATCAGCTACTGGCTGTACAGCTAGAAGTTGGAAAATAAAAATACATCATTTGCACTTTGCAAGAAAACTGCAGCTTTTTTTCAGATATGGATCGGACACTGGCATCCACAGCCTTACTGCAACACGTATATGAGATTAAGAATCTGAAGCTAGTGTCAAATGCAGCTGCTCATTCATTGAGGCAATGTTCCATGGAGGAAGCACATAGCAATTCTGTCTATGATCTGTCTATGGAGAGTGTAAGGTTTTCATTTTGTATTGTACTGCCAAACCAACTGCAGAAGTTCTCTGTCCATCCTCATAAATTCACAGCAGTTGCAATCATAGATACTCAACCTATTACCTCCACTGATAAATGGGAGGAATTCGCTGGCAGGGAATTCATACGAGGGGCCCAATTCATACTGGGGCAAAAAACAAGTACTGCATGAAGGTGAGGGTTGAATGGTATGTGCGTAAATGTATTTTCTGCTGGGACAGCTGTTATGTATTACTTGTTTTAAATCTATGTGCATCTTCTAAATTTGACTAACATACTGTTTGAAAGACAAAGAGAATGGAATCCACTGATCAGTCAACGGAGAGGGAGTATACTCTTCAATTCAACCCACCAATCTAGGAAACATTGTAGCTCTCTCAGGAGACACCACTTACTAGATGTTTGACACTACTTTATCCTTATAACTAGCACCTTACATTGGAGGACCTCACATTATTAAATATTAATATTCTCCCTTTATAGGTGGAGGAACTGAGCCACAGAGAAGACAGATGACAAGCCCAGGTTGCCAGGAACATTGTAGCAAAGATGAGAGGAGAATCCAGGTCACTTAAATCCCAGCTGTCAATTCTAACCATTAGAAACAATACTTTTTAATACACTTAAGTAAATTGCTCCAAAATGGAGAGTGATACTTACAGTTTGGGATGATAAAACTGTATAACACAAACTTGAAATTAAAAGACAGACAAAAGCTTAAGGAGACTGCTTAATCCTGACACTGTGTCCAACACAACTGTACTGGTTCAAGAGAAATACTTGCTCTCTTTACCTCCCATTGAGTAATCTAAACTGGGGGGTTTTAAAGCCAACATCACAAAAAATATTTATATTGCCACAAAGACCTATGTCTTTCTTCAGTACTTAAAGAATTATGGAAGCTGGCCCATTAAAACTTCAAGGCAAAGACTCAATAACTTATCTGTCTAGCAAATGAATGTTAGCCAGTGCAGAAATATCTCAAGATGAATATGCTTATCTTTCTCTTACTTAAGTGTACTGGATTACAAACAATATTTTGCATATTACATTCACTTTAAAACCTGATTCCTTTCCCCCTCTCTTACTGCAGGAGAAGTGCAGATATTGCAGTACAGACAATAAATAAATAAAACTAGAAGACGAGCTCAATCTTGCAAGCTTTACTCAGGCAAAACTGCTAGTCAGGGAGTTTTGGGGATATCAACTTCCTTTCAGAAATCATGTAGGTTTGGGGATTTTTTTAAAAAAATAGCAGATCTACCTTATTCCTTCTTGATTTCTCCTCCCCCAATCCTCCAGCCCCATTTTCTAGTCTAACTGTAATTAGGCTTATTTGAGTTCCTGATTGTGGATCTGAGACCAATTCCATTATACATCCATATTTGAAGAGGCTTAGCATTTGGCCCCAACAGCTGCTAAA
Source organism: Pelodiscus sinensis (assembly GCF_052426305.1). Lineage (NCBI taxonomy): Eukaryota > Metazoa > Chordata > Testudines > Trionychidae > Pelodiscus > Pelodiscus sinensis. The sequence continues at coordinate 96,786,823 of NC_143053.1, forward strand.
AAAAATGTAGCTTGATATCTAAGCTCTAACCAAGTAAAGAATATTTTAACACATTATTAAGGGATATTGTTTCAGATACTTCAGTGAAAATCATCACCCTTTACACACACTTTTTTTGGCAGGGGCGGGAATGAGAAAATGCCAATTTCAGGTCCCCCCATGGTCACACTGTGCCATAGAATAGTGATAGAAATGTAGCCCTGTTAGTCTGGGGTAGCTGAAGCAAAATGCAGGACAATGTAGCACTTTAAAGTCTAACAAGATGGTTTATTAGATGATGAGCTTTCGTGGGCCAGACCCACTTCCTCAGATCAAATAGTGGAAGAAAATAGTCACAACCATATATACCAAAGGATACAATTAAAAAAAATGAACACATATGAAAAGGACAAATCACATTTCAGAACAGGAGGGGGATGCAGGGAGGGAGAGGAAGGAAGGTAAGTAAGTGTCTGAATTGATGATATTAGAGGTGGGGAGAGTGGGACGTCTGTGAGCTAATGGTATTAGAGGTGATAATTGGGGAAGCTATCTTGGTAATGGGTAAGATAGTTTGCGTATTTGTTCATTCCTTCCCGGAGAGGGCCCACTGATATTCTCAACCGTGTTTTAAATGGCCTCGGTACGGAGGATACTTGTGATACTCGCTAAACCGGAGCCGTGTAAATCTCCTCGCGTTCCTTCACTCCCCTTGTGTTCTGACAGGTCATTATTACGGAATGCGTAGCGTTGTCAGTGCGCAGCTCGCCGCCTTCACGTAGCTGCGCTCCCCGAGAGCCGACTCCCGCTCCACCTGAATGGAGGTGGGATGGAGAACGCTGCAGCGTGGGAAGCGAGTCCTCACCAAGAACAAGGGCTAGGATTCCTGTCCACTGAGCTCTCCGAACTCCCATAGGACACGTCCTCGCACCGAGAATAAACCTCTCCTAATACCGAGCGCTGCTTTTAGGGCGCTACTGGGGGGGGGGGGGGGGAGGAAAGTAAACTTCCGAGTTGCGCCTGAAACTCGAGCCAAACGGCAGATCTCCGTTGACACCGGCGCTAATCCGGAGTAATGCCCTTGACATCGGCGGCGCCACTCTGGATTAACGTCGGCGTGATTTGGGAGAAGAGCAGAATTCAGCTCCGCGTCGGAAGACCCTGCGGGGAGGGGCGTTGAAAGCCCAAGCCTCGGAATTAGCCCTGGTGAGAATCCCAGAAGCAAAGAGATCTGAATCAAGACTGAAACAGCGACAGATGGTCTATCCGGTAATATCCATCAGTCCCCTACGGCACCCTTTAGCGGCTAGTTTCGCACCCCAGCTCTGTGTAATCACAGGTCAAGTCCTTCCTCCCTCACGATCACCACAAACTCAATAAACAAGTGAAGGTGTCACCGCAAACTCCAAGCTGTGTCTGCTGCTTTCTTGCACCTCTTTCAGTTATACTGCATTGGGGGGAGAGGGAGAGAAAGTTTAAACCCACGCCTAGAAGCGGTTGGTCCGGTTTTAACCGTCCTACAATGTCTCCCCACCTGTGCTGTTGGAAAAAGGGAGGGAAAAAATTGTTGCCCTGCCAAGCAGGGCAGATACTTACTGTGAAACAAACTGCGCCCATGGATCATGTCTGTTCCTTACACAAGGGGCTTCGATCTCCACTAATTCCATTTAGATACGGGAGGACTTCCAGTGGTGGGGAGAGGATGGAGTAGAAACACTGAAGCCCACACACATACACACAGCGAAGGGGAGTAGCAGGAGCCCTTCCTTTCTCCTCCAGACGATCACCACCGTCTCCAGCCCATCACACCAGAACCACCCTCCTCCACACCACCATCATCTCTGAAGCCTCTCAAAAGCAGCAGCCGGGGAGGACGATAGGGAGTCTGCATAACTGGCGGCGGTAGGCAGCAGAGGAAGAGCCCGTAGGACAAGCACCTGGCAAAGAGCACATCAGAAGGGGCCAGGAAAGAGGCAGCAGCCAACGAGGAGGGGGCTCGCTCGCTCAACACTCCCCCCCCCCCTCCTAATCACCAGTTTCATACAAAACCAACAGCCGATCGAAGCATTTCCTGGAGGACTGCGAGCCCAGCGTTGCCCAGCCCTTTGGGCTCTTTTGATGCATTGAAGAAAGGATTAATGGGTCCGTCATCAGCTCCCCGGGCTGGCTCCTCTGAAGGGGTGGGGTGCGGGGAGGGAGCCCAAAGGGGAGGGGGCAGGGCGGTTTACCAAACAGGGGATTTAGTCATATTTGTGGGCCACGCAATCCTTATTAGAGAAGCAATCCCTTAACATGGAGCAAATCCATTTTTGCAGCTCCTCTCTGCGTGGTGCATAGTCTCAAGCAGGAGCAGCCAGCAGCTGAAAGCACAGGGCACCGGCTCAAATCCTCCCGGGGCTAGCTGGAGAGCTAGCTAGACAGAGAGCGATCCCTCACTCCTCCAGTCCAGGGTGAAGAGCAGAAGAAAACCCCAGAGATTCTTCCACGCATTCCACGGGTGGGTGGAGGGGGAAGAGATTGTAGCTTCTTGGAGAGGAGGGGTTTTCCCCCTCTCCTGCACTTTTATGTCCTACAGAAAATCTTCCTTGCTCCCCACCCCACCAGCTGCAGCTGGCAAAAAGGAAACAAGCCGCGTTCTCTCTTGAAGCGGAGGCTCCCCCATTTACTTACACAGAGAGCGCGCACAGAAGCAGAAATAAAAGTTTAGCTGTTAATCCTTCGGACACAGACACGATCGCCTCTTCCAATCAGCACACGGGCAAGCAGGGAAATCTGCCCACCCCCCATTCCTGATCGTCCTCCCCAGCTAGCTCTGAGCCCCCAACACAGCACCCTGAGGGAGGCGAGAGAAATATTGGGGGAAAGAAAAAAGGGAGGGGGAGAAAATCTGGAGAAGAGGAAGACTAAGGCAGAGGAGAGGGGGAAAAAAGAAAAACGAGCATGCAAGGGAAGAGGGGGAAGGAACTGCAGTCTCCTCCCCCGCTCCTGGTCCTGGCAGTAGCTGTGAGCTCCCACCGCAGCAGCCCTGGGCGAAGTCCGCAACGCGAGCCCCTTTTACCCAGGGACCTCCAGTCTGCGCCCCCGTCGCCTCCTCCCTGGCACCTTCAAGACACCCGCGTAGGAGGGAGAGGAGGGAGGTAGGCAGGCAACAGCTGTGTTTGTCCGAAGTGGGGAAGGAGAGGGGAGTTCCCACCCCCTGGTCCTGCTGCACCGACTCGGCACCGGCTGCTGCTGCAGCCGCGAAGCAGGGAAAGGGAGCGTATGTCGCCTCCGCCTCTCTCCCTTCGGGGTTGGAGGGGGGACTGAGGAAGAGAGGCGGAGGAAAGTCCTGACCACCGCATAGCCAAGATCAGAGAGGAAAAAAGCGCGCATAGCCCCCAGTGATTGCCAAAAGCAAAAGCCTCTCTTCTGCGCCCCTCACGCTTACTCCAGCTGCAAAGTGGAGAGAAAGAAGACAGAACCCCCCCTGAACAGCCAGGGGGTCGGGTTTGAGCTGAGGCGGGGGGAAGAGAAGAGGGTTTTGACTTAATTAAATACAAACGTCGTTATGTCTCCAACCGCTGCCAATTTGCAGGGGCTTCTCAAACGACCCATGCAGGTTGCTTTTTGCACTTCTGCTTGGTAAGCAGCCCTGCAGAAGAAGGTGGGTGGCTAATTCCCCAAATGAGTTGCCTCCCAGTTGTTATGGGGTTTTTTTAAATGCAATTCGGGTGGGGGGTAATGACTAATGCGTGACGGTGCACAGTTACTTGTCCTTACACTGGATGGCTGCACGCGTTGCAGGGTAAAGCGATCTGACTGCTGGCGTCTGACTGACCGACTTGACTCCTGAAAACAACCCCATCGCGTTTAGGAACGCAGGTCCCTGGGTTATCTTTGAATCGCACCGCTGGGAGGCCCCAAAAGGTGACTGGCAAGAAGACCTTGGTGATTTTCCAGCAAACCAGCCTGGGTGTATCAAAGATCCCCTCTCTGCCCCCCCCCCCCCTTCATATTCCTAGTTGTCCCGGGGATGCTCTGCTGTGTGACCCGGAGCCAGGCAAGTCCCTGCCACAGAGAGTTAAATGTGCAGTCTGGCAGCTCCCGCTTGCTACACAACAAGAGTGTGAAGTAATCCTGGCCGAGAGGCTTGCCCATCAATCCATCCATTTGCCTGACTGTGTGTTTTCAAATCCTGCTGCGTGAAGCGGGCTCAGCAAGCAGCCACACGGCATTTCAACGAACTACTCTGTGCTAAGGAATAAGACTGGCAAGGAGATTGTTCGCTTGACACTCCCCAGGTTTTTGTTATTCCTCTCACCAGAGGCAAAACCCAAGACGGCAGGCGCTTGGAGCGGTTAACAAATGGGCTACACTCTCGCTCTGCTCTCCCTCCCCAATCAATCTCATCGTGTATTGGAGTCAGCTGAGGATCAACTTCCTTCACGCAGATGTGCAAGATCTTGCTTTCACAGAGAAGCAACATGTAACGGAAGGGAAAAGGGAGGGCTTAGAAACATACTGTCATAAGGTTGTGCATAAGCAGATTGCCCTGCAGGAGAGGCGGCCAATGCAGACATCCATATGGCTAAGTTTCCAGCGATAATTACTTACAAAAGGTTAAGGTACAAGCAGACACGAAACAGCTGATTTTGCTGTTCTGGGAAAATGTGCTGTGTCACATTTTACAACGCTCAGCTTCCATGCTCTCCCTCTTGCTAGATGCATTCTCTACGCTGCCACACAGGTGTCTGCTGTTTAAAAACTCTCTTAGCTTCTTGATGGTTATATAGCACCTGGTGTGGATGCTATGAAGAGTGCCCCAAAAAGTCTCTGCCCTCAAGGAGTTTTTAGGAGAGAAACATACAACACCTACAGAATGGGGTGTATTCATATTAGCCAGAACACTCTGTAGAGAGCCTGGGTTTTGGACACTAACAGCAATGATGTGATAGTCATGGTTATTCCTCAACCAGTATTTTCATTTCAGGAATTCTGTGATTAGCTTAGAGGTTACAGTGAAATACGTTTCATGATTCTACAAGAAATAAGTTTTGAAAAATTGAAGCTGTTGAAGGAAAAAGCAAGTATATGGATGTGCCATTATTAGAAGCTAGCAAAAATCAATTTTGGCTGGAGTAGACTATTTTTAGATGTAAACCTCAAGTTGCCATGATAATTTTCACCTTTTACATCCTCTGGGTTGTATATTTTAGCTAACATTTTGTAGATTGTAGCTGCAAAATCTAATAAATAAATATATGTATGGTAAGGAATGTGGTAGGTTTACTGGACCAGCATAAACCTCACACTATGCAAACTTTTATTTATACAAATAGTTCACATAATAAATGCCTAGTGCATTTATATTAGCCAATGTCTAAACAACCTATAAAGTTTCAGTAGCAAACTGGAAAAGGGAGGATTCTCATTTAATATTAATTACATGGTTTTTAAAAAGTTATGACAAAAGTGAAGTCCATAATATATTTTAAATTTTCCCATGGGCAACTTGGTATGGACAAAAATCTTGAACAATTTTCCCTGCCAAAACTCCACTGATTTCAAATGGAAATTTTTACCCTCAATAAGGTCACTGAGATTTGACCCTATTGGAATATATTAGGCTGTGTCTACACTGGTGCAATCTCACACAAAAATGGCCGCTCTTGCGCAAAAACGTGCTGCCTGTCTACACTGGCCACGTGTTCTTGAGCAAGTACACTGACGTTCTAATGTGTAAAATCAGGGCTTCTTGCACCAGAACGCTGATGCTCCCACTCAGGAATAAGCCCTCTTGCGCAAGAGCTCTTCCAGAAAAGGCCAGTGTAGACAGACAACGTGAATTTCTTGCGCAAGAAAGCCCTATGGTTAAAATGGCCATTAGAGCTTTCTTGCGCAAGAGAGCATCTACACTGGCATGGATGCTCTTGCGCAAAAGCACATGCCAATGTAGACGCTCTCTTGCGCAACTACTTTAATGCAAGAACTCTTGTGCTAAAGAGTTTTTGCGCAAGATCAGGCCAGTGTAGGTGTAGCCCCCGGGTATAACAAAATTTTAGGTGAGTTGTATTACTTTAGACTAAAATCTTGCGTATAAAAATGAACAATGTGCCCAAAGTATACATTCTTGATTCATACATTAATTTGCATGTGGCTTAATGTATTATTTTTATAACCATAACATTACATAATCACTTTATATCCCACAGCCTGGCTATGAGCCTCTTACCCCAAACTTTTCTATTGATTTTAATGAGTGTTTGAATGGAGTAGAAGGGACTCACCCTGTAATGTACTGAGGACCAAATTCAGAAAAGGATTTCAAGTGCCTAATTCCCACTTCATAAATTTATGTCCAAAACATAGAAGCCACTGAGAGCCTCAAAATCTATGCTCAGCTGACACCCAACTCTGGAGGCTTCTAAAATCTCTCATTTTTGCTATGAAAGTCCCCTATCTCATTGATCATGTATACAACACCTCAGCCTAAGTATCCAGGGCTGTGTCTAGACTGCATCCCTTTTCCATAAAAGGAATGCAAATTAGACACATCGCAATTGCAAATGAAGCGGGGATTTAAATCCCCCCCGCTTCATTTGCATAAACACGGCTGCTGCTTTTTTCCGGCTCGGATCTTTGCTGGAAAAAAGCCAGTCTAGACGCGGATCTTTCAGAAAATAAAGCCTTTTCCGAAAGACTCCTTATTTTAAGAGGAATAAGGGATCTTTCAGAAAAGGCTTTCTTTCCACAAGATCCGTGTCTAGACTGGCACTTTTTTCCGGCAAAGCTCTGAGCCGGAAAAAAGCAGCAGCCATATTTATTCAAATGAAGCGGGGGGGATTTAAATCCCCGCTTCATTTGCAATCGTGATGTGTCTAATTTGCATCCCTTTTACGGAAAAGGAATGCAGTCTAGACACAGCCCAGGTGTTTGTCTCAGAGCTAAGTACCACTGGAGCCATAAATTAGGTGTTATCCTACCTCACTCACTCCTGGCCTAATCCAGAAAGGACACTCAGGGCATGTCTACACAGCATGTATCAAAATAAGATACGCAACTTGAGGTATGCTCATCGTGTAGCATAAGTCGAAAAAGCTTATTTCAACTATTGGCAGAGTCTACACAGCAGTTATTTAGAAATAGAGCAACCTTCCCCCTACTTCCCTTGCTCCTCATACAACAGAAGTCTGAGTAAGAAGCCCAGTATTTTGAAATAATGGGCTCACTGTGTAGATACACACTATGTTATTTTGGAATAAGTGGTGTTTTTTCCAAAATAATGCTGCTGTGTAGACAGTTTCGGAGCATATATAATACCACAAAATGACCAGTGGAGTCAAAGGCAGCTTCCTATTTAGTGTTTTGCCCACAGGTTAGAGAATTCACCAGGCTGAATCAGCCCAGTTCAGTTCTCCCTGTTCTTGATAAGAAGGATTTGAACATGAGGACTTGGGCCTGATTGTGTGAAGAGGAGAAGGGACACAGGAGATTTTGTAATTTAGTCAGAAACTTTTATTTTAAAAAGCTAATTTAAAAAATCTAGCTAGACTATAAGCCACCATATTTAATGTATTTTTCCATTTGCACTCTAATTATGCCAGACTTGATCACCCATTTGTCTTCCACAAACCAATACAGAGGTGAAAGTAAGCCGGTACAATGTACCGGTAAGGAAGTGGCCAGTATGGTCCAGTAGGTTATTTGTAGCCAGTACAGCATCCCAGAAAGATATTGTACTGTCCCTACTCCATCCTCAGAGCTGTATCAGAAGAACAGAGCTGGGAGTGGTATGGCAGCTGGAGGAGCTTCTGACTTTCTTCTCTTTTCCCCCTGCATTCTGTTGCCCCTCCGAGCAGGCAAAGGAGCAGAATTCCAGCCCGGTTCCCTGGCAGGGTTGTGATTGTACACAGCCAGAGGAGACACAGTACTGTGGAAGTATTAGTGTGGGGCAGGGGTTCTGCTGCTTTCCCTGCTGGGAGAGGCTGTAGAGAAAGGGGCAGAGTGGTGGCAGCTCCTCCAGCAATTGTACTGCCCCCAGTCCTCCATTTCCCAGATAATGTGGAATGGAGAGGGTCATGTGGATAGGTAACATGGCCCTGTTCAGCTAATGTGCCTCCTCCCCTTATACCAGGAAAAAATTAAATGCACCACAGCACCAATATTAGTATATTGGTGTTATTCAAATGTAACCCTTTGGCCGATGCCAGTCGGCAACCAGAAGGGCTGGGTTCAATGTCTAGGGGGGTCCCTTCAACAAGGTGACTAAAACTGGCTCGAGCCCCCCCCTTAGTAAACTGAGGAAATTCCAACCTACCCGCTGGGTGCCTTTAGAGGCAATTCTTCCCCTCTCCCAAGCACTGAGTCGGAGATAGAAACAGTCTGTTTAATCACAGTAGGCAAGCATCAACCCACAAGACCACCCATAAACAGTGAAAAATCCATAACACAAACAACCTGTGAGCAAGGTACCATCCTCAGGATCTGCAGGTTGAAGTCTAGAAGTCTTTTATCCAACCTCGCTTCAAATGCCCCACTTACAGCTCTGTCCAGTCAGTGCAGACCCAGCCACATTACCCTGATGATTTCCCTCATTATGGCTGTGTCTACACTGGCACGACCTTAAGCAAAAGCGGCTGCTCTTGCACAAAAACTTGCTGCCTGTCTACACTGACTGTGTGTTCTTGAGCAAGTAAACTGACGTTCTAATATATAAAATCAGGGCTTCTTGCACCAGAACTCTGACGCTCCTGCTCAAGAATAAGCCCTCTTGCGTAACTGTTCTTGATATTCAGAGGTGCATCACTTGGCCAGTGTGATAGATGGGAAAGGTACTACCCTTTTCTAGACATCCCAGCATTCAGTTAGCTAACTTGCCTGGAAAGGGTTAAACTCAAAATCACTGGGTATCCATGGAGTTTTGGCAAGAAGCCAGGAGAGCCAATGGGAAGAAAGTGAGAGATCTGAATTGAAACAGATTCTGCCTGCTTCAGTCTTTTGTCTGAGTTTAAAACAGGAGAAAAGGGAATGTTTAGTTAGATGTGATCACATTATATTCTTTCTTTTGGGGTTTGGTTAAACTCCTCTGTGATGAGCCCATGTGTCCCTCCATACATTGTAACTTTTACATTGAATCCCAGGGAAGCAATTCTCTGTGCTTTAATCTGTTTTTTTTTCAGTTGTTTTGTAACATCTAGCAACGAAGTATACATCTTTGTGTTGTTGATAAATTCACCTTTTTAAGACTATGATCTGATTCTTTTGTCCTAGAAGGTAGGTGGTTCTCTGTGTTCATGCCTGAGATGGATGGTCAGCTATTAAGAAATTACAGGTTTTTTTTCAAGCTCTCTCATGACGAAGGGTTAAAAAGCTTGCAATTGCCCCACAGAAAGAAATTCTCAAGGACGTCTTCTTGGGTTCTCAAAGGGTTTTGGCATTTGGGTGGTGTCAGTATACCCACCCAAAGTCAAGGAATCTGTAAACTTGTTGAAGTTTTTTTTTTTAATCAGAAGCCTTTAGTGGCAGGGTATTTTAATGTCTCTTGCAGGCCCCCACCTTCTGCACGCTAAGCTACTTAGTGGGGAATAGGGATGTCAATGACAACTTCGTGTTTAACCAATAAGCCTGGCTTATTGGTTAATCCTGTCGAATACACACACTCCCCCCCCCTTGCTGCCTCTGTTTCATCTGCCTGCCACCCCCTGCCACCTCACCGCTGCTGCTTCTGATAGAGAGGTATCAGCGCTGAGGGTGAACGGGGCAGGTGGAAGTCAACAGGCATGCGGCATTGGCTTTTAAGCCAGATCTCCACTTGTGCTGGCTCTGCAGACCTGCTTGCCCCCCTCCCCCCCTTGTTGGCTGTATCAGAGATAGCAGCATGGGGTGGAGAGGACAGGGGTGGCTGCTGTGTCAGCAGCCCCTATCCATGAGGGGTCCGAGCTCCCCATGGACAGAGGCTGCTGGCATCCCACAGAGCAGCCTCTGTCCACAAGGATCTTGGACCCCCATGGACAGGAGCTGTTGCCACCTCACGCTGCTGCCTCTGATACAGTGTGGGGTGGCTTACAGGAGCCAGTCTGTGCAGGAAGCTGGTTTTTAAACCGGCTCCCATTGTGGACTGGCTCCTGCCTGCCAACCCATGCTGCTGCCTCTGATAGAGAGGCAGCTCCCCAGTCATGGGTCAGGGAGGGCATTGACTGCCAGTCCACCCCTGGGGACTATCCAATAGTCGTGTAACCCCTAAAATTTGATGCAGTTACACTATTCAGTTACATGCTAACATCCCAAGTGGGGAACAGCCTTGACAGCCAGATTTCACAAAGTTGGCAAAAACATATTCCTGATGCCAGAGCAACTGAGCACCTTACCCCTGCCAACTTACTATGAAGACTTTCCCAACCTCATTCTGAGAGTCCCCCATGAGAGTATCATTTTTGCTGAAAATTTCCAGAAATATATACATCTTTCAGTGAACACCAAACATGGAAAATTCATCACAAACAGTTGAATGTCTGATCTGGCAAAGTTCTAAGCTCTTAAAAACAGGGTCTGATAATAGAAAGGGTCATGGAACCTTAACTTTATGCATTGCTGTCTTCACTTATCAGTGTTATCCTTGTCCTTTCCTCCTTACCTGTAACTTCCTACATTTGTTTGGCACAGTCACTTTTTATATTTTATCCTAATTTAAACCTCACCTCTGCACCTTAGGTTGTACAGTCAAATTCTGAGGTGCACATGTACAAAGATCACTCATTGGATCAACTTGTAATATAGAAGTGCTGGACTTTCTTGGGCAGGTATTATCTTTTACTATGTGTGTAGCATTTAAGAAAATAGGATCCCAAAATAAATAATCTGGATTTGCAGTAGAAATAGCAAAATCATGAAAGTTAAATTTGTCCTGTAACGGGCTACAGAAATTTTGTGAACTTATGGGAAACAACTAAGTTCCAAGACTGAACAAATGTTTCCTTTTTTTTTTAACAGTAATAAGAATTTTTACAATATTCTCTGGAAAAAGTAATATTTTCCATAGTATTTCTTGCAAAAATTTTCATCCCATAAAATACAAATGAAAAGACATTTAGCATTAGTTCTGGACAGTACTTAACTTGGGATGCATATCTGGCCATATGAGATTTGTAAAGATGTTTGCACGAACATAGCAAAATTCAGTCTAAAGCTTGAGTAATATTACATGTTTTGTGAATTTAGGAAACAGTCAAATGTAACAGCCAAAGCAATCTTCATTTGGACTGAGAGAGCAGCAGTAACAATGGAAATATTTTAATATATTCAGGTCTTAATTGTGGTAAGTCCCTTCTGAAATGGAGAATTTAATTTGTTCTGTTGATGCAGAAATAAGCAGCACCTTAAGTAACAAAGTATAACTTGAAAATCTCTCCTATTCCCTATTTTATTGGACACTTATGCTTTTCTTCAGGTTAAAGTAACAATCATTTAAGTGACAAGACAAAAGACGTGACAAGGAATCACTTCTATGCTAGTTAGAACCTAAAGGATGTTTCTTGAGTATGTTACTTATTCATCACAAAACCTTTCCAACACAATGCTCTGAGTCATGAACAATACACTCAACAACCATGGAAAACAACCATGGAAAAAAGAGGATGAATGTTTTGCAGTAGGAATTTTATATGTCACTATTACATAGTGATTTAAAAACTACATCCAGTCATATTCCACAGCTCTCATACTCATCATTAACTCATTCTGGATATCACTAAATATTATATACACTTGCCACCCTGAGTGAGGTGAAGGGGGCCTCACACACACAGTGGTCTGGACAGATGTCCCTTGAAGTTCCAGATGCTAGCATTGAGATTATCAATGGAGTGGTCCACCATGACCATGTTTACCAAGAAAATGATAGGGTTGCTACAATGGGACCAGACCCATCAAAATAGGTACAAATAGACTATAGGGTTACAGCATGAAGCTTCCCTCAACTCTTGCATTTTCTTGCAGAGGAAGAGGGAACACATTTCCTCTTCCTGTCTCCACTGAACCAACGTAAAAACCTTTTCACTCTGGTTTTACCCTGACTTTCACCATAAGGATGCTTCTACACAGAGGGGCTTAACTCAAAATAAGCTACACAAATTGAGCTATGTCAACTGCGTAGCTTATTTTGAAATTGGGAGCATCCACACAGCACTTATTTCAAAATAGAGCAGTCTTCCTCTGGCTTCCCTTACTCATACAATGAGGGTCACAGGAGTTGGAGTAAGAAGTGCTCCAGTTTGACAGTATTTCAACATTATTAGACACAGACTAAGTTATTTTGAAATAATGCTAGTTATTTCAAAATAATGTTGCTATGTAGAAGTACTCTAAGTGACAACTATTTGTGCCAGGGAACAAAATATGCAGCAAAGTATACAGACAGGCTATACGCAAACTAGTGAAACAAAATATTGCTAATAGTTTTCCCATTAACAAGAGGTTTAGCTTTTTGAGCTGTTACTGAATAGTACATGTTGAAAGGATTTTTCAGACAACAGCCTAGAAAGCAAGCTTCTCATTTAACGCAGATTTTGCCTTGTTTTGCATACATGAGGCTTTTAGGAAACGGATATGAAACTTGGTGCTTTGAATAAGGTAAGCCATCATAAATTATATTTTGCAGAAATAAGATATTTGAATGTTTTGTTGTAGTTGCAATCTCTCCAAGATATTAACTATACATATAATTCTTTTATGAATATTGTTTACATGAATGAGTAGTTACATGATTAAACCTTTTCATAAATTTTCATTTAAAATGCTTGCTTTGATAAACAGCTGCTATAATCGGTCTCTATAACCAAATTTACTGTAGTACAAAGATTCCTTTTGTAGTACATATTTTCTGTAAAATGGAAACTGCTTTGTCTATGAAGGGATAAGCAGCTATATTTCAAGTTCTTGTTGGAGCAAAATTTATTAACATTAGGACAATAATGTTTAAATTAGCTTTGATTTTGATCTTTTGAACAACCTTTCAGTCAAAGCTCACAAATGCAAATTTCCACAGAGGTTTTCATGTTTAAGATGAATAGTGCGTATCTATATGTGACAATTACAGATCAGCTTACTCAACATATTCTGCATCAGCTTTCTAAAAATGAACAGACTCCTGTTCAGATATTCAGTCGCAAAACTGCTAAACACTGAGTTAGTAAAACAGAGAAGCAATTCAAAAAGTAATTAATTCTAAGGCTCAGAATAAACTGCTATTTTAATTAAATGAACACCAAATACTAAAGTCCTGCTGCTCTCTACTTACAGCCTGAGAAAACCCATTTGAAGAATAGTCTGTTTTTAAAAAAATAATAACAAAAAATGGTTCAGAACCTCGTGCTTTCAAGACAGAAGTACTTAACTACATCAAATAACAATTCTAAAGATAGAAGAGAAAATACGTGTAGAACATGGACCTGAACATTTTATCACTGAATTCAATGGAAATTGAGAGGATCAGGCACCACATTTTGTAATTATGCTATGGGACTTCTCTCATTAATCTCCTTCTAACTCACTGGGAGCAAATCAACTGGTATATAGCCCTTCCCTTCAGGCCGTTCACGCTATGGGAGGAATTAGTCCCCAATTGTGAAATTCTACTAATTGCTTCTTTACAAGTTCACAGAAAGGGTAAAACACAGGACAAGTCTTCCCTAAAGGCAGTGAGTTAAAATGATCTTCACCCTGTTTTAATTATGCCCGCTTCAGGCTACTCAGAGTGTAAGTCTCACATGAGCTAGTGTGTCTGCATGCAAAGGAGTCTGCATGGGTGGGGGAGGGGATTAAGTTTCTCTGGTTGGCTAGGAGGCTTCATCTTGTCCCAGTTATTTATACCCAAGTTACCTCTCAATTTGACCATAGCCTTCAGTGCTTAGGAAACTCCAGCTGGTGCAGAGCACTGCAGCACTTCCCATCATCAACACAGGCAAACATATAAATGCATCAAACTTGTTCTCTGCTCTCTTCACTGATGTCGCAAATCATATTGGCTACATCTACACTGGCATGATTTTGCCCAAGAACTCTTTTGCGAAAGAGTTCTTGTACAAAAACTCTTTGGCTACGTCTACACTGGCATGCTAATTTTCAACTTCAGAATAGGGAAATCCGCGGGGATTTAAATAAAGATGTCTGCTGCTTTTTTTCCGGCTTGGGGAAAAGCCGGAAAAAAGTGTCTAGACTGGCCCGATCCTCCGGAATAAAGCCCTATTCCGGAGGATCTCTTATTCCTACTTCGAAATAGGAAGATCGAAAAGCTGGAAAAAAAGCAGCGGACATCTTTATTTAAATCCCGCGGGAGATATTTAAATCCCCCGTGGATTTCCCGATTCTGAAGTTGAAAATTAGCATGCCCCTTTCGAAAAAGGGGCCAGTGTAGACGTAGCCTTCCAGAAAAGAGCATCTACACTGGAATGTGTCGTTGCACAAGAGATGTGCTTTTGAGCAAGAACATCCATACCCGTGTAGACGCTCCCTTGCGCAAGAAAGCTCTGATGGCCATTTTAGCCACTGGGCTTTCTTGCGCAAGAAATTCATGTTGCCTGACTACACTGGCCTCTTGTGCAAGAACAATTGCGCAAGAGGGCTTATTCCTGAGCGAGAGCATCATAGTTCTTGTGCAAGAAGCACTGATTTCATACATTAGTACATCAGTTTTCTTGCTCAAGAACTCGCAGCCAGTGTAGACAGGCAGCAAGTTTTTCTGCAAAAGGGTCGCTTTTGCGCAAAATCATACCAGTGTAGACGTAGCCATTCAGTGTCAACCTCTATCTCCCAAATTTTCAATGGCCAGAGCCCAGGATAGTTAACAAATGTCAAACTGTGGATGAAGAAAGTGTCTGATAATTTTACCTCTCTTACAATGGGAATTTCTACAATATGAGTAAATTTCATCCATATGGGAGATAGATATTTCCTGGTAGAGGAGGGTAGTGAGGTAGGAGTGTCAGTCAGGGTATGTCTACACTACAGCACTAATTCGAACTAACTTAATTCAAATTAGTTAATTTGAACTAGTGCATCTAGACCTAAAAACTAATTCGAATTAGCGTTTTGCTAATTCGAACTAGTATGTCCACATTGAGTGGACCCTGAACCGAAGTTAAGGCTGGCTGGAACAGGTGCCGGCAGGGCATACGGTTAGGACTTAGAGCGTGGAGCTGCTGCCTCAGGCTAGCCGAGGGCTGTGTTTAAAGGGACCCGACCCCCACCCCAGACAGACAGTTCTTAGGGTTCCCCTCTTGGTTGTCTACCTCAATGAGGGACAGCAAAGCAGTCCTGGCTTGGAGTGCCCTGAGTGCCCACACTCGGCACATCACAGCACTCGGCCATCAGCCCGGCTGCACTTGCCACAAGCTGCCATCCAGGGGGGGATCAATCAGGGAGCTGTCATAATCCAGGAGACCCTGCAGGAGAGCTTCCACCCCGAGGAGCCTGCAGAGCCACCCCAGTCCTCCCCATCAGGGGCTTGTGCCCCATTCCTCCCGCACCTCCTTCCACTTACCCCTCCCTAGCCCCCCTTCCGGATGTAAAAAATAAAGGACTCGTGTGTTCAAAAATAGAAACTCTCTTTATTTAACAAAACTGGGGGGGATTAACCTCTGGGGAGACTGGAAAAAGGAGGTGGGAGAGGGGAAGAGAGAGGGTGGGAGAGGGGAAGGGGAAACCTGGAAGGAGGGAGCTGGAAGGGGGAAGCCAGAGGAAGAAGAAGGAGAGGAAGTATAAAACTATGGTACACCATATCTTCAGTACTGTGTACAGATGTGGTCTCCTCACCTCAAAAGAGATGTTTTGGCCTTAGAAAGGGTTCAGAAAAGGACAACTAAAATGATTAGGGCTTTAGAACAGGTCCCATATGAAGAGAGCCTAAAAAGACTGGGATTTTTCAGCTTAGAAAAGAGGAGATTGAGGGGGGATATGATAGAGGACTATAAAATCATGAGTGGTGTGGAGAGGGTGCATAAAGAAAAGTTCTTCATTAGTTCCCATAATATACGGACTTGAGGACACCAAATGAAATGAATGGGTAGCAGGCTTCAAACTAATAAAAGAAAGTTCTTCTTCTCAAACCAAATAGTCAACCTGTGGGACTCCTTGCAACAGGAGGCTGTGAAGGCTAGAACTGTAACAGAGTTTAAAGAGAAGTTAGATAAAGTCATGGAGGTTGGGTCCATGGAGTGCTATTAGCCAGAGGGTAGGAATGGTGTCCCTGGCCTCTGTGTGTGGAAATGGATGGCACGAAACAACTGGCTTGGTCATTGTCTTGGGTCCATCCCCTCTGGGGTAGCTGGTGTTGGCAGACAGGCTACTGTGCTAGATGGAACTTTGGTCTGACCCAGTACAGCCATTCTTATGTTCTAAGCTCAGGGCCGGAGGTCTCACTGGACCACCTTGATTTTCATGCAAACCTGCTCCTGGGTTCACATGTGGCCTTTGGTGGCCAGGCTGGCAGCTATCCTGCCCTAGACGGCCACTTTCCTGTGCCTAGTGCGGAGGTTGTGGATGGTGGAGGCTTCCCCCCAAACCTCGATAAGGTCCACGGTCTCTGCACTAGACCAGGCAGGCGCCCACCTCTTGCGGCCTCAGGCAGGTTCCTGGGAGCCACCAGCCTGATCCCGGGAAGAGGAGGTGGGCTGGGTGGCAGCGGGTGGCTGGCTCATGCTGTGCCAGGTGTAGGGTCTGCTTTCTAGGTGCTGGCAGGCTTGCACCTGGCACAAGCACCGTAGCCAGACTGTGGCCCTTTAAGGGCTCCGGGGCTGGGAGGGGGACAGAAGAGTTTCCCTGGTTTGGCCCAGAGTGGCCACCAGGGCAACCTGGGAAGGGCTAGCCTCCAACTAGTTCGAATTAAGTGGCTACACAACCCTTAATTCGAACTACTTAATTCGAACTAGGCGTTAATCCTTGTAGAATGAGGTTTATCTAGTTTGAATTAAGTGCTCCGCTAGTTCGAATTAAGTTCGAACTAGCGGTTTGTATGTGTAGCGCCCATGAAAGTTAATTCGAACTAACGGCTGTTAGTTTGGATTAACTTTGTAGTGTAGACATACCCTCAGAGAGCTGGAGTGAACTCTGTCACAGGATCTAAACACCATCTCCCCATCTGCTGCTCCAAGTGAAAGCTGCATTTGTGACTTTTCTTCTCAAACTGAGCAAGATGTGAGCCAATATATTATGTAAATTTTCTAATGCAAAATCTCCACAGCACACACCAGAGAGGAGGAGAAAACATACGTAACAGGCATTAGGCCATTGCTTGATGTACTCCTGGAAGGCACTGTGGGTACATGTTACACATGATCTGATTAGGTCCGCTGAGTTGGGCTAGTAAGGCTTAAGCTTCTGGGCTGCAAATGTGCTATGTAGATATTGGGGTTCAGACTTCAGGAATCTTGGGTTTCATCCCAGGCTGTTGAAGAGAGCATGCAGACTTTTCTGCAAATCCATCCAACCTTGACACCTTCTGCCCTGTCCCTTCCAACAGGTCCCTGTCCTAATACTGCCTCTACTTGCTCCTTTTCCCAGTGCCATTCTCCTCAAGCTTCCTCTTCGCATCCCAGTTGTATTGCCCAGTAAGTCTTATTCTGAATTCCTCTTGTTTCCCAGACTCAACCATTTCCAGCCCTAGACTTCTTCCCCTTTCTCCTCCCTAGTTTCCTTGTCCATTAACTCCCAGTTCCCTTCCCTGCCTTCTCATGAGTCTTCAGTTCCCCACCCTCCCTGCATTCTCTGTCCCCACTGACTCTCAGCCCCAGTCTCCATCCTTCCATGGGCTGCTCCAACCTCAGTGTCTTCTCTTCCCTCAACTTGTCCTAGGCCTTTCACCCTGTCAGTCCCAGTTTCCTACCAGCTCACCATTTTATCTAGCACTTATTTCTGGTCTCCTTGTCTAGCCAGTCCTAGCTTTTCACTGAACTCAGTTTTCTGTCTTGACCTTCTGCTGCCAGGGGTGGTAGTTTCTTTGAATTTGAATCAAATGGTTTCTTCCCTCCATACTTTCTGAGTGCCAGCAAGGGAGTCACTGACAGCACAATAGTGACAAGCACTTTCCTTTCAGTCTGTATCTAGACCCACCCAGTGACATGCTTAAAATAGCACCCTGTAATCCACATACTCAACGTTTGTGTAGGATTATGATCTTGTGTACAAAGGTGCTTTGTAAAGTTACCCTATGAAAAGTCATGATGTGATGACACTCATTGTTCTGTCAAAGTGTATCATCCTTGTATATGGAGTTATGATATTCTACTATATAGTTGTTTTTTAAATATGTGTGTGTCCGGAAGACTCCAGCAGCTAGCTCTCCAATGGTAACAAAAGATGAGACCCACACTCAGGCATTACCAACCATCCTGAGCCACTGACAAGCAGAGAATCGTAAACATGAGATTGACACTTCAATTCAAGACAGTTGTGCAAGCACCACAGATTGGGGATCGCTCAATTCTGACTCAGTAAGGTCCACCAGGATGTGTCTGGGCCAATATTGTTCCAGAGACATGAATTGAAAGTATTAAAGAAAGGGAGAGTGGCATCATGGAACCATTTCTCTCCTCCCACTCTGTGCTGGAGGCAACAAAAATGTCGGGAAGACAGAGACTTGAACAGGGGAGACAGGTCCTAGGCTAAGAAGGAAGTTCAGCTTATGTATTAAGAACTGTGATTTGTCTGCAACATTCAGTGGGGTGAGAAATTGTTTGATTTAAATCTCAAATAGTCTGAAAGTTTAGGATTTAAAATGTGTAATGACTTTTTATTTTCTTACATAACTGAGACTTTATTCCTACCATTCTTACTTCAATTGTATCTTTCTGTAGTTAATAAATTGATTGTTTCATCTTTAGACAAACTAACTAGTAAAGTTCTTGTAATGGGAGCAGTTTTCCTACCATTGGCCCTTTCATACCATTGGCCAAGTTGAAGATCTTAAATACAAGAGGAATAAACGGGTATTTAGATTATCCTTTGATAAAGCAGCAAACTAATTAATGAGCTTACATTGTTCAAAAAAGGTCTTGATTAGTGTAAGATTGTACATTTTTGAAATACAAAGCAGGAGGATTTTCTGGTGTTTCCCTGTGTATAATTCATAAGTCATGAAACTTTGCTGGGTGTGTGATTGAGTGATTGCAGCTCCTGTTGAGTTTACTGCTTATCAATAGCAAAGTATCCACAAGGCAGCAGAGGCTGGAGGTTTAATGGGGCACAGTGGTCTCATAGTTCCATATCATACTCTGGGGATTCCATCACACCAACACACTCTAGAGCAGATAGGAACAGTCATAACAAGGAAAATTTACTTTGCCCCTGTAGCCCTGGGTTGGAGAGAGTTGGAGTTAGTGAGACACATGAAGATCATCAGACACATGGTGTCATGCAGTCATGGGTAAATAGCATTCATCAGTAACACAGCTTCTAAATTTCAGATGTTACTGTTTAGCTAAGCATCCAAACATTTTATTGTTCCCATTGTGATACAATATTTTGCATGTGTGCTCTCCTGAGGGGCTTTCAGTTCTTTGTTTCTTTCAGATCAGTATTTCCTGGCATTTCCACTTATAAACCAAACTATAGATTGAAGGAAAACCCTCAAACCTAACCCTCTGCAAATTTCAGGAAGAGGATCTAGTTCAAATACTAGGCCTATACCTGCCCTTACAATTTTGGTTCTAAGTTTATTTAAGACCTATTCTCCGGGTCTTATTCAGACATTACAGAAGTTTCACAATCAAGAGGCCTCCCTCATTTTCACTAACATCGAACAAGAACAGCTCACAAACTGTACCATGAAATAGATACCCTAGATCTGTTATGACTACATAAATAAACACAATCTTAGCCTAAACCTAATCCACATCTAGATTCAAATTTCAGCTCTGCAGCCCTTCTCAAGTCCTGACTGACATACCAGGAAGGGCAAAGAAGTATAATTGAAAAAAAAAAAAGAGAGAGAGAGAACAGCAAAAAAGTTTCAAGGTCAGTTTGATGAAAATATTGTTCATTTCAACAGTTTATTCTCGCAATGTAGCCTTGTAGAAAACTCCCCAAAGGCTATATTAAGGAGAGGGGAAAAATGAAATTAGCTTTAATGGTATGACTCACACGTACAATTGGGAGGAAATTCTATTAATGCAGAAGCTTTGCTGTTGTTTCTCTTCTGCACTACGTATTTACAGGTGTCTGATTCACCCAGTGCATGATCCAGAGAGATTACAGAACCCAGCATATTGCTATCTAGACTCTATAAAAGTGAAACAAAGACAGGGTAGGATCAAGACTGAAACTCTATCAACTAATATCCTTGTCTGAATGTCCTTTCTTTATTTGATTTAGCAGACATCTGTAATTATTACTTGTGTCCTCAGTCCCATGTTAAGTTATTAATTTTATGGAGTACAGTTTCTAGTTTGGGATATTGTCATTTATACAGAAGCACTGCTTTCCATTTGTATGAATGAACACATGAAGTGACAGTAGGATAAAACTGAAATCACAATAGAGATGTTAGTTTTTTTTAAAAAAATCATATAGATGTAGTAAATGAAAGGAAGTGTTCTCTTCTCAGTGAAAATGACATAATCAAGAACTGTGTTCCCAAGATTTGGCTGCACTCCAGAGTAAGTAGAGCTTTTCTGTAGAGTATCTCTGACAACTGTGTATAAAAACTATGTATGCAATGAAAAAGAGACTCTTGAATGGCTCATCTAACTATCTAATCTACCCTAAAGTACTTTATGATTGAAAAGCACAACTAGGAGAATTGTTTACAGCTAAATCAATGTTTACAGCTAAAACAAGCATGCTTAAAAATGGTGTATGTGCCTTTTATTGACATTACGAATGGCTATAGCATTGTACATATGATAGCACTGTTCAGATGATTAAATACAAAAAAGTTATTAAATTACACGCATTTTTAAATGATAGGTGGTTGGTGGAGAAATTCTGCAGGTTTCAAAAGCTTGAATGTTTCAGAGTTTCTAAATATTACACGGTACGTCTACATAGCAGGGCTAAAGGCGAATTAAGCTACACAACATCAGCTACGTCAATTGCGAAGCTTAAGTCAAAATAGTTTAACTTGGCTTAACTTGGCTTTAGGTGCTGAGTCTTCCTTCGACTTCCCTTACTCCTCATGAACTAAATCAGAGTAAGAAGTCCTCCAGCTCAACATGATTTTGGAATAAAGGCTTGTAGTGCAGACACACTCTCTGTTATTACAGAATAATGTTAGTTATTCAGAAATAATGCTGCTGTGTAGACATACCCAAAATGACAATGTGAGCTGAAGGAAGAAAAAACACTTAGGGTGAAATCTTTAACAGGTGTGAATGGATAGTCATTACACAATGATGAAGACTTTTTTTATTGAGCCTTGATCTAACATTAGGATGCTTCAAAGACTTTATAGAAGGAAAGCTTGAATAAAGCTGGATAATCATTTCCTCATTATGCATATTAGCAGAGAAGCACAAGATAGCCACAATACTTAAAGTTGCAGAATCCTGACATGTACCATAAAAGACCTCAAACTGAGGAAACCGTATGCCAAAATTGACTGGCTCAGTGGCCAGCCCATCTATCTGCTGAAATGCAGCTCAAAGAAACAATATTCAGATCCTCCAGATAACTGGACTAATCAGTGGATTTGCATGGTTACCACACTCCACAAGGAGATTAATAAAGATCTGATGATGATGACTAAAGCATTCTGCCAAAAATAGGATTTGAACCATGGACTCTTTACCCCAGGACTGTTCACACTCAGGGTACAAGTGAGGAGGGGAGGATACATCTGGTGAGAGCCATTCTGATAATAAAATAGTGATGGGAATAATTTTATACTAAGTAAAACAAGCCTGCTCCTCTGACTTTGAGATAACAACTTGAGTACACCATCCTAAGGCAGGCATTTCATTGCAGTTTGTCTCTGTGTTCTGTAGTGGCTTGAAAAATGAAAGGATAAGACACATACAATATTTGTGGCCAAATTCTTGTGTGTGAACAACATGACCTTACTTTTTCAGATGAAGTCGTATGATATTTGAGGTACCACACCAGAGTACTCTGAGGTATTAAACAATAAAATAGTGTGCAAAAAAAAAATCACTCTGCAAAATACCCTCAAGCAAAACATATTACCATTTCTATAGGATAACCTTCAAAAAAGGAAGGGGGGGGAAGACTTAGGAGAGCAAACCCTCTGAAGAAGTAATGAAAAGACAGGTGAGAGGTTATTTACCTATTTCCCCAGCTGACATTAGCTGTGGAATCTGTCCCCTAGTATTAAATGATACAGGTGGCAATAATAAGAGAAATAATAGAATGCAGATGAAGAGAAAGTAGGGAAAATAAACAGTTACTACCAAATGGTCTGAAGACACATAAAAGTTGCCAGTGCAGTATTAATTTTGAAGGTTGCAAATATTGGTCAAATTGATCAAGAATATATATTGGGGTGAAGATCAGGACTTGTTATGACAAAAGAAAGAACCACTTTAATTTCCAATATCTTGTGAATCAAGGCTAAAAATCAATGCCTCTCTGGAAAGCTGGAAGAGAATATTATCTCTGGTTCTAAAGGTCTGTGAGTAGAGCTGGTGACAGGGTCAGGTTCAAGCTTACAAGCAACTTTCAACATTTTTTTAAAAATTCTGAATCGGACTAAAACCCAAACTTGTGAATACACATCACTCTGTGGGCTGGTGGAGAGGGTTCTGGAAATTCAGTTGGTGCCTGATTCAGAGCAGAAATTTTCTTCCCTGAAAAACTCTCTGAGGGTATGTCTACACTACCCCGCTAGTTCGAACTAGCGGGGTAATGTAGGCATACCGCAATTGCAAATGAAGCCCGGGATTTGAATTTCCCGGGCTTCATTTGCATAAGCGGGGCGCCGCCATTTTTAAATCCCCGCTGGTTCGAACCCCATGCACGGGGTTCGAACCAGCGGGGATTTAAAAATGGCGGCGCCCCGCTTATGCAAATGAAGCCCGGGAAATTCAAATCCCGGGCTTCATTTGCAATTGCGGTATGCCTACATTACCCCGCTAGTTCGAACTAGCCGGGTAGTGTAGATATACCCTCAGACAGTGTACAGACTTTCAACCTGGGTTTCCCACAGAGTAGGTCAGAATGTAATCACTAAGGCTATGTCTAGACTGGCATGATTTTCCGGAAATGCTTTTAATGGAAAAGTTTTCCGTTAAAAGCATTTTCGGAACAGAGCGTCTAGATTGGCACGGACGCTTTTCCGCAAAGCACGTTTTGCGGAAAAGCGTCCGTGCCAATCTAGACACGCTTTTCTGAAAAAAAGCCCCGATCGCCATTTTTGCAATCGGGGCTTTTTTGCGGAAAACAAAGCTGAGCTGTCTACACTGGCTCTTTTGTGCAAAAGTTTTGCGCAAAAGGAATTTTGCCTGAAAGGGAGCAGCATAGTATTTCCGCAAGAACACTGACAATCTTACATGAGATCGTCAGTGCTTTTGCGGAAATTCAAGTGGCCAGTGTAGACAGCTGGCAAGTGGCTGATTTTCCAGAAAAACTGGCCAGTCTAGACACAGCCTCAGGGTATGTTTACACTACAGCGTTATTTCAAAATAGTTAATTAGAAATAAGATATCTCAAAATAACACATCTATACACAAAATGCATTTCAAAATAGTGTTTTGCTATTTCAAAATAGCACATCCACACTGATTGGACGCTGCATCACATTTAAGGCCAACTGAAACTGGTTCCTTCACGGCATCAGGTCAGTAGTTGTTTTGTGTGGCTGCTGTCTGAGGCTATTTGAGACTTGTGCTTAAAGGGTCCCCCGCGAACAGCCAGTTCTCAGCTTTCCCTGCTTGCTTGCCTACCTTGCTGATGTACAACAAAGCATTTTTGTCTCTTGGTTGCCCTGACTCAGGACACCACAGCACTCGGCACCATGGAGCCAGAGCTGCCCCCTGGGCACTCTGGTGCTCATTTTGGATGTCTTGCTGCCAGCCTGGCTGCAATTGCTGGAGACTGCCTGTCAGCATCTTCTGCATCCCAACCCCCAGGCCCTCTTCCGGACCCCCCTGGGGGCCATACAGGAGCAGCAGCAGCACCTGGACGTCAGCATGCCCCTCTGCATCTGGCATCTGGACACCAGCAATGACTGGTGGAACCACATCACCCTGGAGCACTGGGGAGACCAACAATGGACCCAGAACTTCAGGATGAAGAAGGACACCTTCCTCGAGCTCTGTGAGTGGCTCACCCCTGCTCTGCAGTGATGGGACATGCACATGAGGCCCGCCATCCCCCTCCACAAGCGTGTGGCCATCGCCCACTGGAAGCTCCCCATGCCGGATAGCTACTGATCCGTGGCAAACCAGTTGGGCATGCGGAGATCCACCGTCGGAGCAGTGCTCATGCAGGTATGGCATTCTCTGGCCACTGTGCCAGAATAGGGGAGTGCAAGGAGGGGATGCAAGTCCCCTCCCCGGGAGGGTTTGTTCTGTCCCAGCCACACTACAGACTGCCCGCAGTGGCCAGGATTGCAGGGGGGGTTGCTCCTGGAGAAGGGGCACAGGGCAGTGGCAGAGAAGGAGCACTCTCAGCCACCCTGGCACCCCAGAAACTCTTTATTTAACAAAACTGTGGGGAGGGATTAACCTCTGGGGAGACTGGGAAAAGGAGGTGGGAGAGGGGAAGAGAGAGGGTGGGAGAGGGGAAACGGAAACCTGGGAGGAGGGAGCTGGAAGGGGGAAGCCAGGGGAAGAAGAAGGAGAGGAAGTATAAAGCTATGGTATGCCATATCTTCAGTACTGTGTACAGATGTGGTCTCCTCACCTCAAAAGAGATGTTTTGGCCTTGGAAAGGGTTCAGAAAAGGACAACTAAAATGATTAGGGGTTTGGAACAGGTCCCATATGAAGAGAGCCTAAAGAGACTGGGACTTTTCAGCTTAGAAAAGAGGAGACTGAGGGGGGATATGATAGAGGACTGTAAAATCATGAGTGGTGTGGACAGGGTGCATAAAGAAAAGTTCTTCGTTAGTTCCCATAATAGACGGACTAGGGGACACCAAATGAAATGAATGGGTAACAGGCTTCAAACTAATAGAAGAAAGTTCTTCTTCACAAACCAAATAGTCAGCCTGTGGAACTCCTTGCCACAGAAGGCTTTGAAGGCTAGAACTATAACAGAGTTTAAAGAGAAGTTAGATAAAGTCATAGAGGTTGGGTCCAGGGAGTGCTATTAGCCAGGAGGTAGGAATGGTGTCCCTGGCCTCTGTTTGTGGAAGGCTCGAGAGGGATGGCATGAGACAAATGGCTTGGTCATTGTCTTCATTCCATCCCCTCCAGGGTAGCTGGTGTTGGTCGCTGTCAGCAGACAGGCTACTGGGCTAGATGGACCTTTGGTCTGACCCAGTACGGCCGTTCGTATGTTCTTATGTTCTAAGCTCAGGGCTCAGGGTTAGGGGTCTCACTGGACAACCTTGATTTTCATGCAAACTTGCTCCTGGGTTCACATGTGGCCTTTGGTGGCCAGGCTGGCAGTTATCCTGCCCTAGATGGCCACTTTCCTGTGCCTAATGCGGAGATTGTGGACGTTGGAGGCCTCCCCTCAAATCTCGATGATGTGCACGATCTCCACACTAGACCAGGTGGGCACCTGCCTCTTGCAGCCCCGGGCAAGCTCCTGAGAGCCGTCAGCCTGGTCCTGGGAAGAGGCAGAGGGCTGGGTAGCAGCAGGTGGCTGGCTCATGCCGTGCCAGGTGCAGAGTCTGCTGGCTGGGTGTTGGCAGGCTTGCACCTGGCACGGGCACCGTAGCCAGACTGTGGCCCTTAAAGGGCTCTGGGACCGGAAGGAGGGCAGAAGAGTTTCCCTGGTTTGGCCCAGAGTGGCCACCAGGGCAACCTGAGAAGGGCTAGCCTCCAACTAGTTCGAATTAAGTGGCTACAGAACCCGTAATTCGAACTACTTAATTCGAACTAGGCATTAGTCCTCGTAGAATGAGGTTTTCCTAGTTCGAATTAAGCGGTCCGCTAGTTCGAATTAAGTTCGAACTAGCGGTTTGTATGTGTAGTCCCTATTAAAGTTAATTCGAACTAACGGCTGTTAGTTTGAATTAACTTTGTAGTGTAGACATACCCATTTTGGATAAATCTCTACATAAATATAGGCTGCAGAATAACTATGGAGACCAGTCATTGTTTCACAGAATGGTAATTGTAGTCTGAAGGGAAAAGCAACATTAAACTAATGCAGACAGAAAACATTATTTGTTGTGCAGGAAACATATCTAGGTTTGAAAATTCCATGATGATATTTTCTGCTCAACAGGTTGCATTTGGAAAAAAACCTCAAAACTTAATCCATACGCTAGAAGCACCTTTGTGATATGGTGCTCTCAGTAGCTCCTTGCCCTATATAGGATTGGGCAGCAGTGATGCTTCAACAGCTCCTGAGAGAGGACTCTCTGTAAGGCAGGCATATCAATTCTATGTCCCTCTAACTTCCTCTCCATTGTCTAATTCTGAGTACTGAGAAGAAGAAGTCAGTAATGGAGGATACTAAATAGGTATGGTCAAGATAGGCGAACTTGTAATATTTCAGAGAACATTGATGAAGGTTCTAGGACAACTTTTATTTAGCTAAATAGTAAAGAAAATCAGTCTATTTTTGTTCAGCAAAAGTATTCTATGGACTAATAAAGAACGGCTTTAAAAAAAGTGTAGACTCACCTTCTTGCTTTTTTTATTCCATGCACATATAAACAACCAAGTTATCCTTCATTTACTTTTAACAGTTTGCTGTAGACAATGAAAATTGAACTGTTCCTAAGCTAGGATGATGATTGCTCCCAAAAACCGGAATAGTCCCCATTGGTTTTACACCAGCAAGTGTTCTAATCTTGTATTTATACTCCCTATGAATTAGCCTAATGAATGAGTCAGTTCATGGACACCATCTGAACTGGTGAGATAGCAATTTGCCTATGTTTATGTGTCCTTTACATAAACCTCTTCTATGCCATCACCCTACATTTCCAGTACACATCTTCAAGACTTACCTGAACTGCATAAGTCCTTGAGCCAACCACTCCTTTCAGAGAGAACCAATTCCATGGTGGAGGTTGAGAGAGGGAGGTTGCCTGCCCATGCACAAGCCTCGGATGCTCAGTGTAATCATCTGCTGCATTCACCGTCTGATCACCCCAATCACATCTGCTCTCACTCAGACTCATAGTATTTCCACAGCAGTCATCTTCTGCAGAGTTTCAGTGACTGACAATTCAGTCATCCTGTTTCACCATAATCAACAGCTGAAGTACAGCAAACTTATCCAAACTTCTGCTTTTTCAAGCTATGAATGAATGGACAATAGGAGTGTTTTTGTCCAGAAGTTAGTGGCAGCATTTGTATTTCCATTAGTTGGAAAGTAGGATTGTTCCTTCTGGGTACGTCTACCTAGCACAGTAAATCCAGGCTCTCTGCCAAGTTTGAGGCTAAGCCCTTCCCCCTTTCTGTAGGGGCACTCAGGACTCAGGTCCTAGGACCCTGCTGGTGAGAAGTTGGAACTCAAGATCTGTTATGACTTGGAGTCAAGCCCTATCATTTTGCCATGTGGATACAGCTTAAGCTATAGATCTGAGTCAGAATGGCTATTTAATGCAATATGGATGTGTAGTACAGGTGTGAGCTTGAGGTTAAGCAATAGCAAATTCAGATTTTAGAATGTCATGTGGATGCTCAAACGAAGCCTTGGAAACAAGAATCCACAAGACCAGGTCTGACAGCTCTGGGCTTTAGTAAAAAATGTAGATAGATGCATTGTGTACACACTCCGCACTCTTTAGCTGAAAGCATCTTTGGGTTAGTAGAGAAATGCAGCCTTTTGAGACAAAGATTTAGTTGTTACATCAAATGTCTGCCACAATCTAATTTCAGGAACAGGATTTATCAGAGCAATCAAATATAAATCTAACCAGGAGACATACTGGCACACAGTATTACTGCTGCTGTTGATCACTTTCTTATTTCTATTTAGGCCTTTGGCAACTGGTACCAAACTAATGTTGCTGCTGCTGCTTCTTGTATATTTGGCATATACCTCAAATGACAATTTGATGGCCTCTTTCACCGGCATATTCATATTTACCATTTGTTTTAGGTTTTTCCCTGGGATATTTTACTAATTAAAATGGCAGATTGTCTTAGCGTAGACAGAACAATTTGTTTTTCTTGCATAAGTAGCCATTTTTATAGTTTTTACATGATAGTATGGAACATCTGGTATTGTTTTTACCAGACACCTCATTCCTGATTCAGAATCATCCAGCTTTGAAGTAATTCCAATTTGCTTCTCACCAGAGCTTTAGCAGAAGTTCATGTTATGGGATATGAGTGAATTTCTCCCCTCCAAAACAGATAGAGAACAAGAAAAGCATTAGAAGAAGATTACAGAATAATAAAAACCCAGCCATACAAACTGCAATTTTAAATATTTTGGTGTAGTTTCCTGTTCTATTATTAAATAAGCATATAATATTAAAATGAAAAGACTTTGAATTGTCCCCAAAAGTTAGCCTTAACAGGCTTTCTTATGTGATTCAGTCACTTTTATATTTTATAAATCAGAATATTATGTTCCTCTATATAGCAGATCCCCAAAAGTTATCTCCTTCTATACATTGTGGCTGCGTCTAGACTTTTGCGGAAAAACTGCTTTTGCGGAAAAACTTGCCAGCTGTCTACACTGGCTGCTTGAATTCCACAAGAACACTGACGATCTCATGTAAGATTGTCAGTGTTCTTGCGGAAATACTATGCTGCTCCTGCTCGGGCAAAAGCCCTCTTGATCAAATGCTTTTGCGCAAGAGGGCCAGTGTAAACAACACAGTATTGTTTTGCGCAAAAAAGCCCCGATCACGAAAATGGCGATCGGAGCTTTCTTGCGCAAAACCGCGTCTAGAATGGCATGGACGCTTTTCCGCAAAAAGTGCTTTTTTCCGAAAATGCTCACTTTTCCGAAAACGCTCTTTTCCGAAAACACTCTTTTCCGAAAACGCTTTTAACTGAAAAACTTTTCTGTTAAAAGCATTTGCAGAAAATCATGCCTGTCTAGACGTAGCCACTGTGTGTTTAGTAAGTTCAATACAAGATCTGGACTAAAGCCTTGTATATCAAATAGAAGCATATACAAACTACTTCACTGAGGGTATGTCTACACTACCCCCCTAGTTCAAACTAGGGGGGGTAATGTAGTCATACGGAGTTGCAAATGAAGCCCGGGATTTGAATTTCCCGGGCTTCATTTGCATAAAGCCGGCCGGCGCCATTTTTAAATGCCGGCTAGGTCGGACCCCGTGTTGCATGGCTACACGCGGCACGGACTAGCTAGTTTGGATTAGGCTTCCTATCCGAACTAGCGGTACGCCTCGTGGAAGCCTAATCCGAACTAGCTAGTCCATGCCGCGTGTAGCCGCGCGGCACGGGGTCCGACCTAGCCGGCATTTAAAAATGGCGCCAGCCGACTTTATGCAAATGAAGCCTGGGAAATTCAAATCCCGGGCTTCATTTGCAACTCCGTATGACTACATTACCCCCCCTAGTTCGAACTAGGGGGGTAGTGTAGACATACCCTGAGAGCTTGACTTTAAATTTTTTTGTGCTTTGTAGTGATTTTCCTCTGCCCCCTTTCTTTCAGAAATGTTTTAGATTTTTTAGAGTGAATTATTTCACATTTTTTAGAAATTATGGTTAGTTACTTTTTATGAATAATTTTTGAATTATTCTAGAAATCTAATATAGTGAAATCCATTTTTGTAAAATATAGTTGATTGATGGAATGGATTTTCTGTACTTGGCTTTTATGTTGTGAAACTTACAGTGCAGGCACCTTAAATCTACAAGTAGAATATGCAGAAGCCCACTCTGAAAAGTAGAGTAGTTACTTAATAACTGGTGTTCTTCCAGAGGGTTGCTTCTCTATTTAAACTCTCTAGCTATCTTCTCACTTCTTCTGAGTTACAGCTAAGAATTCCTAAGAAAGAGCTAAAGGACAACTTATGTACCTGCCTGAAAGGTGTTGAAGTGGTGAGAATGGTGATTGGCCATGCTGCTATATAAATGGTTTTGGAAACATACCAGAAACTCATCCCCTGAGACCTTGAAGGGGTGTGACAGAATTGGTTTAAGGAAATTCTTGTTCCTAACAATGGTTATGAATCAGATGAAGAGCGTGGGGTAGAAGCAAACAGAGGTATGTGTGGTAAAATGCTGGGACAATTAACTTAATCAGATTTTCTTAGGACTTGTCTGCAGAGTGTGGGAATGTGTATTAAGATGGTGTGATTTCTAAAAAGTGCACTAATGTGTTGCATGTTAATTTGTTTGTGTACACCCTGCTGCCAGTGCACACTAAAAATACCCTAGTATTCTTGTGTGCTTAACGAGTGAGTTTAGCGAGCCACAGCAAGATCTGTGTGGACTAAGTAATCCCCAACACATTAGTGTGCTTTAGAAATGATGCATTGCCACACTATGCAGACAGGACCTTAATGTCCAAAATTGATTCTGATGGATAAAACCTGGCCCTGGGATTCTGTACTGTGTGCACTACTGAAACACCTATATTAGAAACATTTGAAATGCAGTCCGTGGCTTCAGCCAAGTTGCACTCTGTGTAGGACTTTGGGATAGGACATCGGTACCAATGATCCTGGGGCTCTTTGGAGGTAAATTGCTCTTCAGCAAATAAGGAACAGTTTCAGGACTTTAGGCCATTTTAAAGCTAGGAGTCCAAGCTTTCAGACTATAAATGACATAGGTTATCAGCTCTACAAGAGTGACATAGTGGTCATTAAAGCTATGTCATTTAGCTGACAAGATGGGTACCTACAATAAATGATTATAAGGGTGTATGTTCATAGCCAGGGCTATGAACAAATTTCTGTACATCAGTGGGAATTGGGATGCCCATTTTTCCAATTATGTATACAATTAAGTTAATGCATATGTTTCACAATATAACATTAAAATGGTCACCGGCCCTTCATACCAGGTACAAATATAGGTCATTTACTAGACAGATCAAGATACTTTCAGTAAACCAAGCATCCTGAACTAGTATGTGTCTGAGGTACATTTTCTTCAGACACAGGTGTTACTTTGAAAACATGAATCAACTGACAAGAAGCCTGGGTTACAGATGGATGGTGCATCACTTACGGAACAGACAAGGAACTGAAAATTAATTGAAATTTACTGCTGGTGAAGACTCGGAGATATTTTAAAAAAACAAGTTTTGTTCTTCTAAAGAACTATTCCTGTTTCAATAGAGTAAAGGTGACATCCAGTAGTTGGCTAGATTACTAGCAGATGTGTATTAATGCTTTATGAATTAATAACCTAAAATACAGACTATATTATTAAGCATGTGACAGATTTCATTCATCTTAATAACTTCTCAGCTAATTCTACAGTCAGTTATTTTACTAAACTTAGGAAGGTTTAATTCATGAGGTTTGCTAATGGTCAACTATGCTACATCTAAGTCCAAACTAGGATTTGGATGTGTGTCTTATGCTGACATTGCAGTTAAGCAGCAGAGAGATATTTATTTAAAGGTACTATACTCTGCTTTAAATCGAATGAAAGTCCATCTGTGCTTGGTGATAATAATTTGGTTGTCAGAGTATCCCTGAAAAACTGACCGCATAGTGACTGATGACAAAGAGGTCATGTTAGAGGAACAAATTGGTTTTCATCCAAAAACAAAGGTTTCCTTTTCTTCCATCCTGTACAATTGTGGTGCTGTGGGGGTTATGAAGAATTAGTTTCCTGTATCAGGGAAGCATTTTTGCTTTTAATTCAAGCCAGGTAAACTGCACAGAGATCTCATGGTGATCGGTGGAGTACGAATAGAAATTATTAACTAACATTTTCCCCAATTTGGAAATGGAGAAAGCCAAAAATTGGGTTCCTCCAACCTGTAAGTAGTAGCAGAAAAAAGTGTACTATGAAACCACACATATAGACGTGTTGTTCGTGTTCATTAATCTGACCTGAAATGTATGGAGTTCCCAGGGGGCTTTTCTCCATAATACACAAGTGCAAATGCACTGCTCTGAATCTCCTGACCCCTTATCTACCTTAACCCTGCTTCAGTGAAACCTAGTTTAAGTATGTACATGCCCTCTGCCTCTGCTGGGCAGGAACTTCTCACAGTAGCAGTTCTTACAAGCACCTCACTGAGCTGTAGTTCTTCTGTTGGACTATAGGCCAACAGGACTAAGGGGCCTAACTCCCTTTAAAAAGCCACACACATATGCATCCCTCAGGACAGCTGGCTGGAACCAGATCAGGATAAGCATTGATTCATCCACTGAAGTGGGTGTAAAGACTATACTCATGTGCTCCACAAGATATTGAACTTTGCCTACATACAGCATTTGAGCACTAAGGTAAGAAGAAAATATAATTTGTTGGACAGTCAGCAATCCCTGCTTGTGAGCAGGGCGGACATGCCCCATAATTTGAGCTATTTCAAAGGTTCCTGGGTCCCAAATACTCTAAAATATTGCCATAGACAATGAGGAGTTCAGTGGCACCTTGAAAACTACAAATCAGTGCATAAACTCGTGGGCAACAACCCACTTTGTTGGAAGCATGGAGTGGAAGTTACAGAGGCAGGCATAGATCAACTAGCAAATGAAAGGAAGGGAATTACCTTATCAAGTGGAGGACCAGTGCTAATGAGGCCAAGTGGACATTATGGGAATTGAAGCTGAAAGAGTATGATCAGTTACTAGAGGTAGGCAAAAAGAGATGAGCATTTTGCAGAGTGGTATAAAGTGACCAGGGTTAGGTTCAGTATTTCCCCCTCCACTATGTCATCCCCATAGTTAAAAGCTTCAAACACAATACTTTAACTCTGGATATGTGGCACGTGAATGCAGTGTTTCAGGAGAGCATATATTGTTGCCTTCATGGAGTGTGAATTAAAGGCAGATTGTTTTGTCTGCTTCAACCAATAGAGGAGCTAAAGATAAATTTTGGCTTTGATTTAGTAGCTGAAACCAAATGGGAAGACAGAAGATGCAAAGTCTTGTATCACGTATTCTTGATTTTTCTGCATCTAAGCAAGTCATTGAGGTTTGCTTAAGCCAAAGTGTCCTTGATGCCTTCATTTTACACATAGAGAATTACAATAGTTTAATCAAGATGTGCCAAGCACATGGGTCATTGCAGTATGATCCTTATTCAAGATGAAATGATGGTTTCCTGGCAAGATGAAGAGAAATGTAGTTTCAAATAGGTGGTAAAAATGTATTTTATTTATTCAGGATTGGCATGGAGCCCCACTAAGACTCTGAAGCCAAATAGAGAAAAGATGCCTTGAATCCTTAGAAGCATAATCCAAAAAATCTGAGGTAGGAATAGAAAAATTATTTGATAGTTTGTCCAGTTGTGGTGCCCGCAGTGAAAGAAGTAGAGGCTTCAGAGAAGAGCCCCGAAACTGATTAGATAATGAGGAAACATGCCATATAGAATACATCTATTTAGCTTAATAAAGAGAAGGAAGAGAATGTTAAGGTGTGACTTGATTACTAATCTAAATACCCGTTTGTTCCCCATGTATTTGAGATCTTCAACTGGGCAAAGATATAAGTGCCAATGGTAGGAAGTTGAAACTAGAAAACCTGAGACTATAAATTAAAAAAAAAAAACTTAGCAATGAGGATAAGTATGCATTGGAACAATTTACAAACGGTTGTGATGGAGCCTCAGTTATTAGCCATTTTAAAACCAAGATTGGATGCTTTTCCAAGGGATATGTGAAACCCAGAATTTTGAAGACATTCCATGGCCCAAGTTGCAGAGGAGGTCAGACTAGATAAGCAGAGAAAACTCACTTCTGGCCTTTGAAATCTAAGAATAGAAGAAGAGGTCAATGTCCCTCTTTCTACCATCACAATTTCAGTCTTTTTGACCCCTGTTTGAGCACTTCATCCTGCAGACATGACCATGATAGTGATAATGCATAATTCTTTAGTCAGAAAACAGCTGGGCATTACCCAAAGGCTATCAACCAGTGCTCTGGACTTCTCTTTCCTAGTACACAGTTGTTCAAGAGCCCACAGGTCTTCTACATAGTTATAGGTAGACATTTATATGGGATGATATCTGCACTTTGCCTGGGAGAAGCCACAGAATTTTTCCCATCAGGTACAGTATTGGGAGCGATCTCTATGATCAGAGAAGGTGGTGGCTCGTATCAAGCACCCCTTTGAAGACTGCTTAAATGAGGGTCAACAGGCACCCACCCCAGAGTCTTCCATTTTCAGGAATTCTTTGAATATGGATGAAGCCACACAGCTCCCAAATCTCACCCAAAGAAGGTGCAACAAAAAGATCAGGAGGGGAAGGCACAGGAGATGGAGATAGTTGGGAGTTGCTTGTATGATCAGCAGCAGTCTAAGGGTATGTCTACACTACAATGTTAGTTCGAACTAACGGATGTTAGTTCGAACTAACATTCATAGCCGCTACACTAGCGCTCCGCTAGTTCGAATTTGAATCGAACTAGCGGAGCGCTTAGTTCGAACTAGGAAAACCTCATTTTACGAGGATTAAGCCTAGTTCGAACTTACTAGTTCGAATTAAGGGGTGTGAGCCCCTTAATTCGAACTAGTGGGAGGCTAGCCCTCCCCAGGTTTCCCTGGTGGCCACTCTGGCCAACACCAGGGAAACTCTATGCCCCCCTCCCAGCCCCGGACCCCTTAAAGGGGCACGGGCTGGCTACGGTGCCCGTGCCAGGTGCAAGCCTGCCAGCACCCAGCCGGCAGACCCTGCACCTGGCACGGCACAGAGCCACCCACCCGATGTCCCTCAGCCCACCCCCTCTTCCCGGGACCAGGCTGGCGGCTCCCGGAAGCTTGCCCTGGACCTCAAGAGGCGGGCACCTTCCTGGGCTAGTGCGGACATCGTGGACCTCGTCCACGATCTCCGCACTAGGCACAGGAAAGTGGCTGTCTAGGGCAGGAGAGCTGCCAGCCTGGCCACCCAGGAGCAGGTGTGCATGAAAATCAAGGGGGTCCACTGAGACCCCCGACCCTGAGCCCTGAGCTTACAATGGCCGTCCTGGGTCAGACCAAAGGTCCAGCTAGCCCAGTAGCCTGTCTGCCGACAGCGGCCAACCCTAGGAACCCTGGAGGGGATGGACCGAAGACAGTGACCAAGCCATTTGTCTCATGCCATCCCTCTCCAGCCCTCCACAAACTTTGGGCAGGGACACCACTCCTACCCCCTGGCTAAGACTACTCCATGGACCCAACCTCCATGACTTGATCTCACTTCCCTTTAAACTCTGTTCTAGTTGTAGCCTTCACAGCCTCCTGCAGCAAGGAGTTTCGCAGGTTAACTATTTGCTTTGTGAAGAAGAACAACTTTCTCTTACTAGTTTGAAGCCTGCTACCCATTCCTTTCCTTTGGTGTCCTCTAGTCCTTCTTTATGGGAACTCAGGAAGAACTTTTCTGAATGCACCCTCTCCACCCAACCCCTGCTTTTAGAGACCTCTATCCTGTCCCCCCTCCGTCTACTCTTTTCTAAGCTGAACAGTCCCAGTCTCTGTAGCCTCTCTTCATCTGGGACCTGTTCCCAACCCCTGATCATGTTAGTTGTCCTCCCCTCTCCCAGCCTTTCTCTTCCCCTCTCCCACCTCCTTTTCCCAGTCTCCCCCAGTTTTGTTCAATAAAGACAGAGTCAATGTTGGAAGAAACGTTATCTTTATTTTGTACATCAATAAGAAGGGGGGCTAGGGAAGGGTAAGTGGAAGGAGGTGAGGGAGGAATGGGGTACGAGCCCCCGATGGGGAGGACTGGGCTGGCTCTGCGGGCTTCTGGGGGTGGAAGCTCTCCTGCAGCCCCTCGATTGCCCCCTGTCCCCAGATGGCAGCCTGCGGCAAGTGCAGCCGGGCTGATGGCCGAGTGGTGTGATGTGCCCAGTGTGGGTACTCCGGGCACTCCAAGCCAGAACTTCTTTGCAAGCGGGGCACCCCTTAGAACTGTCTATCCGGGGTGGGGGTCGGGACCCTTTAAGCGCAGCCCTCGGCTAGTCTGAGACAGCATCTCCACGCTCTAAGTCCTCCTCTGATGCCCTGCCGGCATTGCTTCCGGCCATCCTTAAGCCCTGTTCAGAGTCCACTCAATGTGGACTTGCTAGTTTGAATTAGCAAAACGCTAATTCGAACTAGTTTTTAGTTCTAGACGCGTTAGTTCGAATTAGCTTAGTTCGAATTAACTAATTCAAACTAAGTTAGTTCGAACTAGCGCTGTAGTGTAGACATACCCAAAGCCAATGTTCACCAACAGAATGAACTCCTAGCACAAAATAATAAGCTACATTAGTGTCAACACAAGAGCTCAATACTGTAATGTTTTCCATTATAGTAACAATTACTTGCAGTACAAAGAGTTTGCAGGACTGGGGTATTAAACAGCTTTTTTATGGGCATGTAGGTGTTGCCGAAGGAATAAGACATTTGAACTACTAATTCAGTTCTAAAACAGAGTCCAGCTTGCTGAAGACTGACCCAAGGGACCAGGAATTCCAAAGTAGCACCCTCACCACTGTCATTCTTTACTCTCCATAATAGTAGCATTTATGTTATGTTGCTATTATGTTGATGTTATATTTGTGTTATGTTGCTATTTTATTCTCTGCTTGCTAAAGGCTGAGAACTATGCATTAAAAAGAAAAAAATACCACTGGATAACTGCTTATAGATATATTTAAATACACACCATTTAATGAGCAACAAGATCTCAGAAATTAAAGTGTAAGGACTCACAGTACTGTCCAAATAGCGTGAATAGCATCAAGACCATGGTAATTTTTACAAGTTTTGTTTTTATAATTATCTCATTTTATTAGTTTTAATAATTCCTGATGGATTCAAGAAAGTATGAGTAGTAATACAAAATGAAACTGAAAGTTAATGTAATTTAATGGAATATTTACTTATAAAATCATATTGCTACAGTATCAGTATTCTCAC
This sequence comes from Pelodiscus sinensis, assembly GCF_052426305.1. Taxonomy (NCBI): domain Eukaryota; kingdom Metazoa; phylum Chordata; order Testudines; family Trionychidae; genus Pelodiscus; species Pelodiscus sinensis. The sequence goes on from NC_143053.1 coordinate 96,823,843, forward strand.
ACCTCCATGTAAAATTTTTGAATGTTCATTTTTCTTCATATTCATGGAAAAATTATCCTCTATATAAAAAGATTTTTTTTAATTCAGCAAAATAGTCCAAGAGAGCAACATTTTAACATTCTGCTTCAGATCATTATGATCTTTGAAAATATACCCGTTCCTTTGCATTTCTTTTGCCATCTGTTCAGGGCCTAACTGGCTGCATAGTGGTGATCTGCTTAATGACACTCACAAAAGTTGTAGAAAATTTTGTACCTTATATCATCTTTGGACAAAACTAAAACATCTTTGGACAGAACTCTTCTTCAGGAAGGCAGGCAAACTTATGTCACATTCAAATTACTCTGAAACTTGTACAAAACAATGTGTAAGTAATAATCAAGTTTATATTGCACTTGACAATGGTCAAAAGACCATTTACTTCAGTGATTTTCTTCAGTTGGAAATAAAAGGAAAAAAGTACAATTAGAAATGTATCAACATGATTAACAAAGCAGATATGGGGAAGGCAGCAGAGGTGTAAGTTAAGATTAGCTACATGTATCAAAAGAATACTGTAGATTCTAAAGTAAAATGATTCTACTTTGTGCATGATGTTGATTCAAATAACCAAAGAGGTCCTTATTATACAAGATATATTGATTGCCATTAAAATTTTCATAAGACCACACTGTGGTACCCAAGATTAATGCAGATTTTTAACACTGATCAGTTATCCATTTGAGGGATGTTATCTTTTAAAATCCTTACTCCGCTAATTTAAGGGGCCTTATTCTAGCAGACTGACACTAAAGATAATCCAGAAAAAGAAATTTTATCCATAGATCTGAAGTTTGGTGGTTCAGATCTGGTTCTATGTTCCAAAGTTTTACATATTTTTTTAAAAGGGATTCTTCTGGGATTCAGAAAAAGAATTAGGTTCAATTACAAGTCTTGCCCCACCCTCCCATGAGTATTTTCCATTTTCCTGGAGCTTACTGGTTATAAGTGGGACTGGGATCCTTCTAAAACAATAGTTTTCTCCTTTATGTTGCTTTTCTGACACCCCCCAGGGCTGTGCAGAATACTTGCTGCTAGATCTATAAATTGCAAAGTCTTCTGCAGTATAATGAGGCTCTGCCTAACCCAACAGCTTCCCTTCCTCACATTAAATCCAGCTAAAAGGAATAGTACTTGAAGAGCCTGAAAGAGACTAGGTGCCTATATCCCATTTCCTTCAAGACAGAAATGGTTAGTGGAGGTCCCAGAAGAAAAGAAAAGGTGTCAAGGGGCAAGCAGATGGATGTATATTGAACATGTACAGAGCAAAATATCAACTTTCTCAGGAAATGTCAAGTGTTTAGCTTTTAATAATCACGTCCAAGGTTTGAATTGAAACTTCACATTCTCAACTGAACTTGGGTGGCATCTAGATCTGGACACTGCTGGGTCCACTCATCTGTAATTTTTATGCAAATGTTTGGAAATGCTGGTGACTTCATTATTTGGCTGCAAGCCATTGTGCATCATCGCCACAGAAACAACAATATTTCAGTGTTTATTTAAGGAGAGTTTCACCTGCACAAAGATTTCAATAATTGGCATAGTCCTTTAAACAGACATGCAAGACTGGAGAGTAATAAGAAGAAATAAATGAATATAGAGAGCATACATTCTTGTGTCTGCAAAGAACATTTTACTAGTTAGATAGGTAAAAAATTGACTAGTCTAGTATACAAGGTGGACTTTAGATTTCATTATATCAGAAGAATGAACCAACCATCTGATTCCTGCTCCTTTCCCCCCCTCGTTCCCCGCCCCTTCCAGGTACACCAGAGGGAAAAAAGCAATTATCAGGGTTTATTATGAGTAAGAACTTAATACTGTGCAAGTTATGTTGAGGTATGTTAGGGTTGCATGCTTATAAATATTACAAAATTCTCAGCATGTTAAAGGACTCCAGTTTTGATATGTTTTAAATCAAGAAGGAGCAGAGAAGCATTTCCCCAAAAATGTTATTTTCACTCACTTGTGGTTTTCCAAATACTGGGCTGAAAAACTCCATGGCTACATCTAGACTGGCAAGATTTAGCGGAAATACTCTAAACACAAGAAGAGTTTTTACGTTAGAGTATTTGACTAAGAGAGCATCTATACTGGCATGTGCCTTTGCGCAAAAGATTTGCTTTTGCACCAAAGCATCCGTGCCAGTGTAGACGCTCTCTTGCGCAAGAAAGCTCCGATAGCCATTTTAGCCATCAGGCTTTTTTGCGCAAGAAATTGATGTTACCTGTCTACACTGGCCTCTTGCGCAAGAACACTGCGCAAGAGGACTTATCCCTGAGCAGGAGCATCAGAGTATTTGTGCAAGAAGCACTGATTTCATACAGTAGAACATCAGTGTTCTTGCGCAAATACTCGTGGCCAGTATAGACAGGCAGGAAGATCTTGCCAATGTAGACTCAGCCCATAAGTTTAACCCAAGGTATTTCAACTTCTATATTGGATCTGAGGAAGTGGGTCTGGCCCACGAAAGCTCATCACCTAATAAACCATCTTGTTAGTCTTTCAAGTGCTACATAGTTCTGTCTTTTGTTTAAGAAAGGGTTGTATCTCATTGAGGGGACTGGATAGCTCATGAAATTGGCAAAAGAATGTATGGTCATTTTTAGTTCTAAGTCAACACTTCAAATTTTGCCCTAGTGGCTTGCAACCAAGAAAAGTTACTTCACTACGGCTACGGCTACACTGGCCCCTAATTCCGGAAAAGTCATGCAAAGCAGGTAAGTCAGAATAGGGAAATCCGCGGGGGATTTAAATTTCCCCCGCTGATTTAAATAAACATGTCCGCCGCTTTTTTTCCGGCTTGGGGAAAAGCCGGAAAAAAGCGTCTAGACTGGCGCGATCCTCCGGAATAAAGCCCTTTTCCAGAGGATCTCTTATTCCTACCTTCAGGATTCCTATTCTCTTATCCTGAATAAGAGATCCTCCAGAAAAGGGCTTTATTCCGGAGGATCGCGCCAGTCTAGATGCTTTTTTCCGGCTTTTCCCCAAGCCGGAAAAAAAGCGGCGGACATCTTTATTTAAATCCGCGGGGGATATTTAAATCCCCCACGGATTTTCCTATTCTGACTTACCTGCTTTGCATGACTTTTCCGGAATTAGGGGCCAGTGTAGATGTAGCTTACAACTATATGGTGATGTCTGTGTTACACAGATTCAATATAATTCCCTAACTGGTAACTCACACCTCATGACAAAACACATAGGTACCTTGTGAGCTTGTTCAGCAACATGGTCAACAATGCAATGGATGAGGGAGAATTAATCTCTCTCTTCCTCAGGAGATAAGTTTCTCTAGGTCACAGTTGAGGAAAACCTGCAAAGTAGTATTGAGAAACTTGCACTGCTACAGCTCATCTATGTAAAATTGTGAGCAAACGGGAAACTTCAATCTTTCCTGTTGGCATAGACTTTGACTCATACTAGATTAACAATTAACAATGAACCTCCTCAGACCATCTTCTACTCCTGAAGCTCACAAAAATCAATGTAATGATATAGGTAACAGCAAATCACATCTCTCACCACAGTTCAGAAGGAAATCATGAATCATACTTAACTAACTGTATTTTAATGCATTTAGTTTGTTAAAGTGCTGGAATGAGAATTCTGGAAATTGAGGTCATTTATCTATAGGCAAAGTGTAACACAAGCAGAATCAATACAAGTTTCCCACATAAAAACTGGAACAGAGACTTAGTTCTGCTGCAAAGGTTAAATTAAATGTTTCACACGTCTCTAATTTCAATGAAAAAGTTGATTCTCTTAAATTTTAGTTGAATTCCTTCAGCTGTTTTGAGTTGTGATGGGAGAAAAAAATATTGCTATTTTCCCTGAGGAATTTTAACATACAAAAAATTTCCCCAAAAGTCTTATGAATGGTACATAGGACACAGAGCTTGTACCTACCTGTGAGATGCTAAGAAACCTCAAGTCCTGTTGATCTTAGTGGAAGCTGATAGCATTCATCACATCACAGATCAGATTACAAAATAAAGGAAGTATTAATTTCAGCATAGTTTGTAGTTATGTTATTGAGTTTGATACCATGAAGCTGTGCAACTCCATAGTTCGGTAATACGGAATCCAACACTGCTGATGTTAAAAACCTCAATTGTGCAACTTCAAAATCTGTTCCTTGCAGATTTGCCATATTTCTTCTTCTCCCTTCCAACTTTGGGGGGAAAAGTTAAATATCTACAGACAATTAAGGTTGCAGATTTGACAGCCACAAATTACATTCAGATACAGAGCTTATTCTCAACACACTCAGGGTATGTCTACACTAGAAAGTTAGTTCGAACTAACGGACGTTAGTTCGAACTAACTTTCCTATGCGCTACACTAGCGCTCCGCTAGTTCGAATTTGAATCGAACTAGCGGAGCGCTTAGTTCGAACTAGGTAAACCTCATTTTACGAGGACTAACGCCTAGTTCGAACTAGCTAGTTCGAACTAAGGGCTGTGTAGCCCTTTAGTTCGAACTAGTGGGAGGCTAGCCCTCCCCAGGTTTCCCTGGTGGCCACTCTGGCCAACACCAGGGAAACTCTATGCCCCCCTCCCGGCCCCGGACCCCTTCAAGGGGCACGGGCTGGCTACGGTGCCCGTGCCAGGTGCAAGCCTGCCAGCACCCAGCTAGCAGACCCTGCACCTGGCACGGCACAGAGCCACCCACCCGATGCCCCCCAGCCCACCCCCTCTTGCCGGGACCAGGCTGGCGGCTCCCGGGAGCTTCCCCTGGACTGCAAGAGGCGGGCACCTTCCTGGGCTAGTGCGGACATCGTGGACCTCGTCCACGATCTCCGCACTAGGCACAGGAAAGTGGCCGTCTAGGGCAGGAGAGCTGCCAGCCTGGCCACCCAGGACCAGGTGTGCATGAAAATCAAGGGGGTCCACTGAGACCCCCGACACTGAGCCCTGAGCTTACAATGGCCGTCCTGGGTCAGACCAAAGGTCCATCTAGCCCAGTAGCCTGTCTGCCAACAGCGGCCAACCCTAGGGACCCTGGAGGGGATGGACCGAAGACAATGACCAAGCCATTTGTCTCGTGCCATCCCTCTCCAGCCTTCCACAAACTTTGGGCAGGGATACCACTCCTACCCTCTGGCTAATAGGACTCCATGGACCCAACCTCCATCACTTGATCTCACTTCCCTTTAAACTCTGTTCTAGTTGTAGCCTTCACAGCCTCCTGCAGCAAGGAGTTCCACAGGTTAACTATTTGCTTTGTCAACAACAACAACTTTCTGTTACTACTTTGAAGCCTGCTACCCATTCCTTTCCTTTGGTGTCCTCTAGTCCTTCTTTATGGGAACTCATGAAGAACTTTTCTGAATGCACCCTCTCCACCCAACCCCTGCTTTTAGAGACCTCTATCCTGTCCCCCCTCCGTCTCCTCTTTTCTAAGCTGAACAGTCCCAGTCTCTGTAGCCTCTCTTCATCTGGGACCTGTTCCCAACCCCTGATCATGTTAATTGCCCTCCCCTCTCCCAGCCTTTCTCTTCCCCTCTCCCACCTCCTTTTCCCAGTCTCCCCCAGTTTTTTTCAATAAAGACAGAGTCAATGTTGGAAGAAACGTTATCTTTATTTTGTACATCAATAAGAAGGGGGGCTAGGGAAGGGCAAGTGGAAGGAGGTGAGGGAGGAATGGGGTACGAGCCCCCGATGGGGAGGACTGGGCTGGCTCTGCGGGCTTCTGGGGGTGGAAGCTCTCCTGCAGCCCCCCAATTACTCCCTCTCCCCAGATGGCAGCCTGCGGCAAGTGCAGCCGGGCTGATGGCCGAGTGGTGTGATGTGCCCAGTGTGGGCACTCAGGGCACTCCAAGCCAGAACTTCTTTGCAAGCGGGGCACCCCTTAGAACTGTGTGTCCGGGGTGGGGGTCGGGACCCTTTAAGCGCAGCCCTCGGCTAGCCTGAGACAGCATCTCCATGCTCTAAGTCCTCCTTTTATGCCCTGCCGGCACTGCTTCCGGCCATCCTTAAGCCCTGTTCAGAGTCCACTCAATGTGGACTTACTAGTTCGAACTAGCAAAACGCTAGTTCGAACTAGTTTTTAGTTCTAGATGCGTTAGTTCGAACTAGCTAAGTTAGTTCGAACTAGCGCTGTAGTGTAGACGTACCCTCATAGTTCAGAAGGGTTTGGACACAGGGTTTAGGTTCAGTCCATTGTTGATGTGAGAACTAGCTATAAAATTGGATCTGGAGTCAAGTTCAGGTTCTAAGGTCCTCCAAATTTGAGGGATTTTTGGATCCAGACCTGTCTTGCACATATCAAGGTTCCCACTTACTGCTAATATGTACATTTTTCCTTAAGTGGTTAGAATTAAAATGTACAACTTAACAAAAGTAGTGTTGCCAAGTTATCATTGTTATGGGATTCTTTTGCATTGAGTTTGTGTCCAGAAGTCTCACTTCAATGTTGTATTAACATAGTTTTTTGCATTTAATTTTGAATAGTACTTCCTTAGTGAGATCTACTTGCAAATGAACCCTAAAGGCAGGCATACTTGATCTCAAAAGCTACCATCATTAATAGGGCCACCTTTGGGATTTATGGGGCCCTACACAGTACTATTAAGCTGGTGCCCCTGCAGTTTACAAAGGGTAGAGAGACTTTTTTAGAGATGTGATTTTATAATCATCAACAACACTCCACTGAAATATTTTAATGTAAAATTTAAATGAAGGACCTGCACTTAACACAGTAAATTCAGAAACTGACTGTATATACCTGAGATTGGCAAATGCCCATTACCACTTGTGGGTCTTTCACAAGTTGTATGTTCTGCCAATAGGTCTGGCAGGCTTTTCACTTTTAAGTTAACTAGATCCGCTCTGGAGGAAGCAGAGCCACAGAATAGGGATAGGAAGAGGTGAATAGATAATAATATATAGTGGCATCCCAATTTTTCAGATGCCCTATGCAATCCCCATGATCTACTTTGACTATTTTATCAATTGAAGCAACTGTAATGCAAGATCCAAAATACCATAAGGTTTCCAATGCCAGAATCAGTGCTCAAAGACAGAAAGGAAAGAAACCATGTATGAGGGTTTTCTGAACTAATAAAGAAAGGATCAAATATCTTGGCAAGTAGGTCAACAAGATCAGGCATGAACTGAGAAATAATAGTATATGGATTTTAGGAATTTCTGAAAAATCTGACACAGGGGATTTGTCCAATTCCAAGTATTTGTCTGAAAGTTATGAATTAGAAGGAGAGCTGTTCTAAAGGGCTCAGAGTATCCACTTCAAATCTCAATGGATTCAGGTTCTTTTCTGTGTAACCCTCAGGGCTCATCTACACTGACAAGTTATGGAACTGTAAAGCACCAGTGTAAACAGGCTCCCAACACCTTCTTTAGTAGGTTTACCTGGAGTGCTAGAAGAGCTCCCTCCCAGTGCTGGTGCCATAGCCATACTTTCACTTTAAAGCAATGCTGCAGCATTTTAAGGGTGACAGGAGAGGGATCACGTGAGGATTAACTGTTGTGTTCCCTCCTTCTGAGGTATCTGACATTGGCCACTGTTGGCAGGCAGGATACTGGGCTAGATGGACCTTTGGTCTGACCCAGTATGGCCATACTTATGTTTTTATGGTAAAGTTCTAAGTGCAGACTTAGCAGTGTAGACAAAGCCTGAGTATCAAGTGCAGCCACACTGGTGTTTTAACATGCCAGTGTTATTTCAGCACCAGTGCTGGGAGAAATCTCGCTCAGCACTGTAGGTAAACCACCTCCACAAAGGGAGCAGCCAACAGCTCTGGAAGCAACAATCCCAGACATGCGAGCTTGTTTACACTGCCGCTTTGCAGCACTGTAACTTGCTGCACTCTGAGGGGTATTTTTATACATCCCTAAGCGAGAAACCTACAGCACAGTAAAGTGGCCGTGTAGACAAGCCCTTGGCCTTAGTGTGGATTCTAGAAAGTCTTTCAAATCTGGTCTGTCTGAAAAGCTCTACTCTTCCCCACTCCCTGGCCTCCCTTCAGGTACTCTTGGAATCCATTTCATCATGTATCAGGGCTGGATTATCCAATAAGCAGACTAAGCACGTGCTTAGGGCACCAGCAAAGCAGGGGCACCAAAAAAAGATTTTTTTTTGAAAAAATTAGATATTTCAAAAAAAGCATTGAAGTTGTCATAGTGGGAAAAGTCAGAACTCCGCAGAACGCTCTTTTTCTCAGCTGAAAAGAATATAAAACCCTCAGAGAACAACAATGTGACAGGACAGACTGGATTCACTTTCCCTATTGTGTATGGAAGCAGATGTGCTTTCTCAAGTCAGCTTCGATGAATGTATGCAGAATTTTGCAATCAGAAAATCTAGAAAGAAGCTATTTTAATTTCAGAAGACATGTCAGTTTTGTGTCATTTCAAAAAATACAATTTTATTTGACGATATAGTATTGATTTTATTTTTAATTACATTTGGGGGGCACCATAATCTTTTCAGTGCTTAGGGCCTTTAAAAGTCTTAATCCGGCCCTGCATGTATTACAAGTATTTGGAAGCCTATCCACCCAATTCCCACATTCCTTTAATTTATCTAGGATTCTTGGAGAACTCTCTTTAGCAGGCACTTCAGAGGAATAGAAGTCAGGTCTGGGGACACTATTCCCACACAGTGCTTTCAAACCACACACAAGAGTTCTGTTACTTCAAATTGCATGGCTTCTCTTCCCTGAAGATTATAGAATGTTAATGCCACCCTCTGTGCAGCCAGTGGTTAGCAATCACAGCAAGTGTGTTTCCCTCCAGGGTTACCAGTCCCATTGGAAAGCTGTGTAAAGATTTGGAAAGCAGTAGTCTGTACAAGGGGACTCTTTAAAGGGCTACCTGGGGAAAGCAACTTCCTGGTGCCCTCAAAAGTAAATATAATGGGTTCCAGAGTTTGGAGATGGACAAAGTAAAGACTGGACAGCTCTGTTTGGAGGGTTTGAGTGGGTGATTTTTTAAAAAAATATTTAGTCTTACATAAATCCAAACTTTCAAGGAATGGAGCAGGGCATGTAATAAGACTCAAGGAACAGCCACCTACTAGTTTATATAAACCATGTCCCTCTTTAGGAGAGTCATTTTAAGCCATTTATTTTCTTTGCTATCTACTTTTTTTGGTGAAGGTTTCTGCTGATCCCACCACTGAACCTACTTCTTCCCTTAAGATTTTGGCTGCACAAGGGAATCAGAAGGTATAAAAGCATTACATTTTAGGCAAGATGGTTTACAAGGGACCCAGAATTAGGGTTACCATATTTGAACTTTCAAAAAAAGAAAATACTGATACACTCCCTCTCAGGGACATCTACCAACTCATGTTGTAATAATGTGTTATTAAAAAGGTGTCCTCTTTTTTGAACATTCAAATATGGTAACCCTACCCAGAATCAACATTTTAAAAAAAAAGTTCAGCTGATCACTATTCAGTTATAGGAAAGGTGACAGAGGAAAGATCTATGCATTTGTTCTACTTGTGATGTAGACAGAATTGCAGTGTGAGCATCTGTGAAACCCAGCTGTTCTAGGTACATACTGCACGTGGCGGCATCTAGATATTACAGAGCTGGAAGTCTTGACCGTTCTTGTTAATAGTTATAATTTTTTTCTTCAAGAGGCAGATACTGGAAGGAATCAAGCAATGTTTGATCAAAAGAAGTGGCTGACGTAGATGTAGAATACTAGATCTCCCTGGTATATAACCTGCACCTAAGCCAAAGGACAAGAAGGCAAATCAGCCGCAGCAGCTAAAGGAGTTATTATAAAGGTTTCAGAAGAAAACCGTGATAAAAAAAAGGAAAGACTAAATCAAAAGGGTAAAAATTGTGGGAAGGTATGATAGGAAGTTGCCCAGGTCACACTGTTCATTACAAATATTATTTGCAAACCAAAAGCAAAGTAGCTCAGGAGAGACAAAAATTAAGTATTTTGAGATTAACATTTGCTGGAGTATTTGTGCTGAATTTCTGCATTCAAAGCTAGTCAAGCCAAGAAAAACAATTGCTTTTCATGTTCACCATTAATACTCATTAGCAGCTGCTGCATCGCAGATTGCATCATATTTCCCATTATGTGAAGAGTGTGGTCCAACACTAAATCACCTGTAACATACTAAATGCAAACTGCATAATAGCAGTATCTTGTACAGTAAAGTTGGCTACAGCGTGAGTAAATTGTGTCAAACAGCTGGAATTATCCAGTCATTATGTCTGTATCTCATCTTATATAACCTGCATTAGACTTGTGAGTTTGGAAAGCTACACTGGCAGCTTGCCAACCCTCAGAATTCGTTGGTATTTCAAAGCCTCTAATGATTTTAGAAGACATTTCTGCCAAATATATTTTTTTACAAGTGACTTTGGTTTGTTGCACCTCAAATGCATGAAAAGAGTCTCTTGGGGTTTTTTAAAAAAAATATTTCCTACAAGTAACCACGTTTTTAAGTTATTTATCAAACTGTGTATTGATTGGAAAGAAATTGTTTTGTGCTCCTGAAAAAGATTCTGATCTTGTACCTGAAAATTCATGGGTATGACAGGCATTTCAATCATCCTTTTAAACCACTATACCTTTGACATCATTCCAGATAATAGCAATTTTTTAAAAATATGTCTTCTGCATGCGATGTTATGGAGAGACAAACATTAGTATACTGCTACATATCACTGTGAGTGGCATTCCCTGATAGACCACCCCTTTGGTATCAACAGTACAATAATGCCATACAATTGGGACAATTCAGAGTGACAATTAAAGAGGCAGCACATAAGCAAACCAAGATGGAGTGATTACAAGACCCTGGAGGTAACTCACTGTCTGTAGTGTGTGTGTATGTGTACGTGCGTGCGCAGTGTGTGTTTGTGGTGTACTTGCTGGTTGGCTAAAAAAGATACAGTGTAGTCTATTTGGAAGACAGTATGATGAGGCTAGCTGCCTGCTAGAGAGCTCAAGGCTCAGAGCTTGTTAGCAAGGCTTTGATACATAACCCCTTTAGCACTCTTAACATCTTAAAAAAACATCAATAATAATGGGGGATCACAGTGAAGTGATAACATTTGCAGGTGATACAAAATTGCTCAAGATTATAGTCTGCTGTGGATTTAACTAAGAGTTTCAAAACTGGAAGACTGGGCAACAAAATGGCAGATGAAATTCATTGTTGATAAATACAAAGTAATACATATTGGAAAACGTAATCCCAGCTATGCATATATAATGATGGGATCTAAATCAGCTGTTATCTCTCAAGAAAGAGAGCTAGGAGCCATTCCGAATGGTACTCTGAAAAGATCCCATCAATATGCAGTGGCAGTCACCCCCACTTCCCCAAAAAAACACAGAATGTTGGGAATCATTAAGAAAGGGATACATAAGACAGAAAATATATTCCCTCTTTATAAATCTATGGTACAGCCACACCTTGAATAGTATGTGCAGATCACAAAGATATATTAGAACTGGAGAAGTTTCAGAAAAGGGCAACAAAAATGACTGGGTATGGAATCACTGCCATATGAAAAGAGATTTACAGGACTGGGACTTTTCAGTTTGGAAAACAAAATAATCAATGGGTAATAGAATTCCATAAGATCATGCCTGGTGTGGAAAAAATAAGGAAAAATGATTTACTCCTTTCCATAAAGCAAGAACTAGGAGTCACCAATGAAACAGGTAGCAGGTTTAAAAAAAGAAAAGGAAGTATTTCTACACAAACAGTCAATCTATGGAGCTCCCTGTCAGAGGATGTTATGAAGGCCAAGACTATAAAAGGTTTTAAAACAAATCTAGATATACTCATGGAAGATAGGCCCACCAGGATGGGCAGGGTTGGTGTCCCTTGCTGCTGTTTGTTAGGACTGGAAATGGGTGACAGGGGAGAGATCACATGATGATTACCTATTCTCTTCATTCTCTCGTGGGCTACTGGTATTGGCCACTGTTGGAAGACAGGATACTGAGCTAGATAGATCTTTGGCTGTTCTTAAGTTGCTAGTGGTTACATTGATGAAAAAATACAAGATTTTAAGATTTACAAGATTTAAAATTTTTAAGGTAAAGAAAATATTACACGAATCAAATCGGGGGTCAGTTTGTCTGAAACAATATTAGTTTTACCGTGTAATATAAAAATTAATAATACACAAATAGCTTGATGGAAACAACACAGCTACAATGTTTGGGAAGATTAGAAGAGAAGCTTCCTTTTTTTTCTTTTCCCTTTTCAGGGAATTGGCATATTCTAAGGCCACGTCTTCAGTCCGGGGAAGATCGACGCTGCTGAGATAGATCTTCCGGAGTTTGATTTAACAGGTCTGTTCATTCTCTCTTGGGAACTTGGTATTAGTCTTCTAAAGAACCTCTAACTCAAACTCAGAGGGTGCCTCCATTGGTGGCTGGGACTCCTGCTCCTGCGAGGAGTAAGGGTTGCCAATGGGAGCGTTTGCGCCCGTCAGCTTCCTGTTCTGGGGATGATAGGGAAACTCAATGTACGTGAACTCCAGCAAAGTAATTAACGTAACTGGAGTTGTGTTATCTTAATTCGACTTTCCCCTTCAGTGTAGGCCTGGCCTCAGAGATATGGAGATGCTGCTACTCTATCAGGATCTCACAGATTTTAAATAATTTTCATCCTATATTCTGTCTGAAAGCTTTTCTAGCCTGCTAGCCTTCACAGATTTTAATGATCATCTTCAAATACTAAAATGTTTTTGCAGTTCCAGTTTGAACTACTTTTTCTGATAAGACATATAGCCTGATCCTGCTAAATGTTCTCAGTTGAGTAGGTACTCAGTCCTGAGGATAATAGTACTGACATTGATAGAACCATTGCCATATACAAATACTACTTAAACAAATATTGTAATAATGCTGGCACTAGGCAACTGGTTAGTGCCCAAAGCAGCTTAAAGACCAACTTTTTCACTTTAGTAGGTTGGGGGGCAACAAAATATTCCTATTTAGGGCCCCCAAATGGACTAATGCAGGCAGAACTGAACCTGGGCCCTCTGGAGCTTAGTGCATGAGCCTGGACAGCTTGGCTACATCTAGACTGGCATGATTTTCTGTAAATGCTTTTAATGGAAAAGTTTTACGTTAAAAGCATTTGCGGAAAAGAGTGTCTAGATTGGCACGGATGCTTTTCCGCAAAAGCATTTTTTGCGGAAAAGCGTCCGTGCCAATCTAGACGCGCTTTTGCGCAAAAAAGCCCCGATCACCATTTTCGCGATCGGGGCTTTTTTGCACAAAACAAATCTGTGCTGTTTACACTGGCCCTTTTGTGCAAAAGTTTTTGCCCAAACAGGAGCAGCATAGTATTTCTGCAAGAAGCACTGATTTCTTACATGAGATCGTAAGTGTTCTTGCAGAAATTCAAGTGGCCAGTGTAGACAGCTGGCAAGTTTTTTCGCAAAAGCAATTGCTTTTGCAGAAAAACTTGCCATTCTAGACACAGCCCCTGAGTTAAAGCCAGCTGGCTCTCAGCTAAGACTGTAGAGCAAACTCTTTCTTTCTGTAAGTAGTCTAGGGGTGTGTCTAGACTACATGCCTCCTTCGACGGAGGCATGTAGATTAGCCAGATCGGAAGAGGGAAATGAAGCCGCGATTAAAATAATCACGGCTTCATTTAAATTTAAATGGCTGCCCCGATCTGCCGATCAGCTGTTTGTCGGCAGATCGGGGCAGTCTGGACGCGACGCGCCGACAAAGAAGCCTTTCTTCATCGGCACAGGTAAGCCTCGTGAAACCAGGTTTACCTGTGCCGATGAAGAAAGGCTTCTTTGTCGGCGCATCGCGTCCAGACTGCCCCGATCTGCCGACAAACAGCTGATCGGCAGATCGGGGCAGCCATTTAAATTTAAATGAAGCCGTGATTATTTTAATCGCGGCTTCATTTCCCTCTTCCGATCTGGCTAATCTACATGCCTCCGTCGAAGGAGGCATGTAGTCTAGACACACCCTAAGTGCCACAGCATGGGACAGGAAACCACACCCAGTAGGTGTCTGGGTTACACTAGCACTGCCTCTGGATTGTAGCATCAGACCTCTGGAGAAGTGCAGTGAGATGTCATAGCAAAAATATGCAATTTTTTGTCTGGTAACTGTGAGTACAGAAGAGACAGTACCACACAGAGTGAGTTCCTGGCAGGCCAGCTGTGCTGTAAAATGGAGTTACCAAACATGATTTTGTAATAGCTCTGTAACTTTGTGTTGCAGCCTGCATTACAGTGACTATTACTGCCTGTTTCTTCTCACATTAAAGTCAAGTTATGATTTCCAGGGGTAAATTCTATTGATTATTCAGACCTTTCAATTAAATGGTTTAGCTCTTTTTCCTAAGTCATTATTTAAGTTAATTTGATTTCTAGCTAGCTCCTTTCACACTCGTGGTATCCCAAAGCTGTTTACAAAGTAATAGGTTAAATAGGCATAGACTACCAACTGCATGAAAAAATAAAGCAGCCGTTATATTCTCAGCAATAGCTGACTAACCTCCAAAGGCATTTGCCTATTTTAGCAAGAGGGGATACAAGCTAGAACCCTGTGTTTTCTGGGGGCCTAATAAAGGAAAAGAGCAGAAAAACATTGGACCCAATTCTTTCAAGTGCAGTAGCAAAAGCATTTCTTACAGGCTCATTATTGGCTTTTAAATGTTGCAGTACTACCTACATTTAAGATAGTTTCACCTGTTTTACATCAGTTCTTCAACATTTTTTGAATGGTTTGGGTTACTAATTTCAGAAGATTCCATATGGATATTAACTCCATGTATAAAACCCCTTTTGATTTCAGTTATCTATTTGTGACAAATTAATTGGAATACGCAACTCTTCATTAATATGTTCACCATGTATGGATGGTTTGTCATCATCCATTTTCTCAGATTTTAATTACATTGGGCGGGGAGTAATTATTTTTATTGTACTTGGATAAAATTTGAGAAATATAGCTGCCTTGTTTATTCCATTAATCTTATTTCAAGATACCAGAGAGTTACATTATAATAGTATAAATGTGATACTATTCTAAACTAGAACAGCTAAGAAGGATTTATTTAAAATATTATTTTTAATGTATAGTTTTAACCAAGCCTGTTAATATTTCATCATGATTAGTCTTAGACTAAAAATTATGGCAAAATCTTTTTTTATAATAATGTAATGGAAACTACAGAATAGTACAAAATGTTTGCTGTGTGTCAAAGACGCACTAAGTGAGTTTATCAATTTAATAAACTGAGAGAACTAGAGCAAAAAGCACAGTTAAATGTTCTATTTATAAAAAAAATAGTCCCTTAAATATATACCTATTGTATATTTGGGTTGTCAATGAAATCAGGACAGTGTGTGGGGGAAAAATCCCTCTCAAATCTGAAAGATCACAAAAAAGATTGTTCCTAACTGAAGACTTACTCTTATTTTTTATTATTAAATATAATGATAGAAATTTCATAGTCAGTGTGGAAAACCACTCTATCAGAAGAATCAATATTACCATCTTAGGTAAATCAATGTGAAATGAGTACATCATAGTACATGGCAAAAAGTGAAGAAATAGGCCTCACACCCTATGGCTACATCTAGACTGGCATGATTTTCCGGAAATGCTTTTAACGGAAAAGTTTTCCGTTAAAAGCATTTTCGGAAAAGAGCATCTAGAATGGCACGGACGCTTTTCCGCACAAGCACTTTTTGCGGAAAAGCGTCCGTGGCCAATCTAGATGCACTTTTGCGCAAAAAAGCTCCGATCGCCATTTTCGCCATCGGGACTTTTTTGCACAAAACAAATCTCTACACTGGCCCTTTTGCACAAAAGTTTTGCGCAAAAGGGACTTTTGCCCGAACGGGAGCAGCATAGTATTTCTGCAAAAAGCAGAAGTCAGTAGGAAGTCAGTGCTTTTGCAGAAATTCAAGCGGCCAGTGCAGACAGCTGGCAAGTTTTTCCGGAAAAGCGGCTGATTTTCCAGAAAAACTGGCCAGTCTAGACAGCCTATAGGAATAGAGGAAACATGTAGAAAAAGGAAGTAGATAGTTCTTGCAACACGAACTTGGCATTCTTTTGTCCCCTCATTCTTACAGGGCCTTAGAAGATATGTTCTAAGCTAAAAATTATCAAACTCGAGTGCCAAAAGTTAGATGTATGTTCAAGGACCTAAATACCTGGCCTGAATTTCCAAAGAAACTAGCACCAGCAGTTGGAACTGGCCATCCAGTGAAAGCATTGCCCCCCTGGATTTAAGAAAAGATAGCAATGTTCAAGAGATTCTTTGTTTCTGCTTCATTCTTCCTTTTTCTTGAAGAGCTAATTTTAAAATAAACTGATAGAAAAAGGCATAAGCTGTTCAACTAAAAGAGGAGATCAAAAAAGGAGACCCATTTAAAAGAGTTCAAAAAACAATCTTCCACGGATGATCATTTTTAGTTTTAACATTTAAAATTTAGTTAGTTAGGATAAACATCTGGGCATTTTTTCTTCTGCAGCAGGAAGCTAGAGGGAAACTAGAAAATACGCTTACATAAAATGAGTCAGTGATGTTACATCTAAAAAGAACCCTACTTACAAATCTAAAATCCCTAGACTGGGCCTCCTGCATAAATACTATGATGCTAGTCAACAGGAATCAATTAGGTTACCAGATGGAGGTGCAGAAGGCTTGGGAAAGACCAGTTAAATATGCTGTGGACAGTTTTGCCTGTGAAATGCATGAGCGCTCAGCAACTTTGAAATACCAGGCAACTTATTTGTGTGAGTTTGAAAATTCTGGCAAATGAGATGCTGGAAACCTCAAAAGGGCACTCCAACAGAATGAAAACTGCAGAAAGGAAGGTTGTGAGATCTCCCAGGTAATTCTGTGTTTGTGTTTAATAAAACTCATTTGTAAAGGAAAGGATAAAACAAAGTCCAAAATAGTAAATACCAGATTTTAAATACAATTCTATCTAGCAGGAATCAAATTTTTCTCCCATACCCTAAGTTTTACCACACACAAAAAATTACTTGTTTATAAACTCAGACATACTAATTAATTAAATAATCAAACTTGTGACTGGGAACAGAGTTGTGTTTTTGATCGGTACCATCAGCTAGCATATAAAAAAATCAACAGCATGCAAGGACCACCATCCACCGGTAGTACATAGACAATACAATACAATAATACCCCCCCAAGAAACAAAGGACCAAACACCAACCAAGTAACCCATAAATGAGAGGCCAAAGAAAGCACCATGGAGGTTTCTACAAACATGTAGGGCTCGTCTACATTGGCCCCTTTTCCAGAAGGGGCATGGTAATTTTTGAAATCGCAATAGGGAAATGCGCGGGGGATTTAAATATCCCCCGCGGCATTTAAATAAAAATGTCCGCCGCTTTTTTCCGGCTTTTAAAAAAGCCGGAAAAGAGCGTCTACACTGGCCCCGATCCTCCGGAAAAAGCACCCTTTTCCGGAGGATCTTATTCCTACTTTGAAGTAGGAATAAGATCCTCCGGAAAAAGGCGCTTTTCCGGAGGATCGGGGCCAGTGTAGACGCTCTTTTCCGGCTTTTCTAAAAGCCGGAAAAAAGCGGCGGACATTTTTATTTAAATGCCGCGGGGGATATTTAAATCCCCCGCGCATTTCCCTATTACGATCTCTGAAATTAACATGCCCCTTTCGGAAAAGGGGCCAGTGTAGACGTAGCTATGGGGTGAAAAGCTAACTGTTTGTTAATAAATTGTTTTGAATGTGTATCTTAAGAACAGAAGCAGTGATATCATCCCAAGTCCACATCTAAAGACTAATATTCAGTCAGTTGTACAATAAATGTGCAGCAATAAAAGCCTTAAAGAAAAAAAAGAAAAGAAAAGCTGTTAATATTTGTCAGCAGCTCATTTGGGGTTTGTTTTACCCCCTCAGCCCTGCTGAACAATTTAAGTTACAGATCAAGTATGAGAGACACAAGATCTAAACTGGAAACATTCAGAGGGATTTTTGTTCCAGATGTACTGTTTTGAATACACATTCATGGACACACCTGAACATCCACATGGACTAGTGGTAGATCAAAGAGACATTTTATTCCAGTGCTTCAAATCTGCTTAGTTGCTTAGAATAGTGGTTTTTAAATGTGTGCACACATACCCCAAGGAAAATGCAAGTTTTGCAAGGAGTATGCAGGAAAAGTCCGGCAATGGTGGATAATACATTTCATTTAGTGACAGTTGGCACTAAATCTAGTCATAAGTATATTATAACCCTCTCTCAGATGAGGGCATGTGGTAGGTTATGTTGTTTGGAATGTTGGAAACAGACGACAAAAACTGAAAAAAATCATTGGTTTAGAAAGTAAAAATAAAAAGGAACAATATCATTTACAAAGAGCAGCCAAAGACAAGCTAAATAAATCAAGCTGTTGAGAGTCTGAGGGCAAATATTTCTCTCCAAGTTTATATTGATGATCTCTTATCCACAGCCCAAATCTCTTATACACTTAATATTCAAATGGGGTATTCAAAGTAAGGGGGTAAGAGAACGTAAAGACAAAATATATTGCATGTAGTTTGATGGAAGGTCAGATGTACTGTGTAAAGACGGGTATCTGATGATGTTCGTCCATCGTGTTCGAAGAGGACCTTGACATCTAACGAGTTGTGGGCTGTCCACAGTGTGTCCTCAGATGGCTGATAAGGCCAATGCAGGCACAAAATGTTCTGCCACATGTCGGGCAGACATGTGTAGGCACCACTGTTGCAGCGTTTGCAACTCTGGCTTTACGGAGTGCTCGCTTCTCTTGTGCTATGGTTGTCCTTCTGGCTTCAGATGTTTGACAGCCTTGGTGGATCAGCATGCACCATGTCGATCGATCTTGTGCCAGGGTCTCCCAGGAGGTGATGTCGATATCCAGGGACTTGAGAGAGGCTTTAAGCGTGTCTTTGTATCACTTCTTTTGTCCCCCGTGCGATTGCTTTCCTTACAGTGTCACTGAAAGGAGACTTTATCCCTATTGTTGCTCACCTGGAAGGAGCAGGGAAGATTAACAGATAATGGAATTTGATCTTAATGTATTTTGTCCAATATTCACATCAAGTTTGTCAATGAAAGGACAATTAGCTAGAGTAGAGACTGAAAAGGGAAGAAGAAATGGGTATTTATAATAGGGATGTATAAAAATGGTTAAAAATGTAACCATTAAAAATCCTAGTGGTTACATGTGCTGTGGGCTCTACAGTATAAAGCTTATTCTGCAGAGCCTGCAGAGCAGACAGCATCTAAGGAGTGGGGCCAGCAGCTAGTTTATAAGAGAAGGAAAATAAAGACAAAGCTACACTGCATTATAAGCGTTATACTAGTTCAAACTAGCGGGGGTAATGTAGTCATCCGCAGTTGCAAATGAAGCCCGGGATTTGAATTTCCCGGGCTTCATTTGCATGAAGCTGGCCGGCGCCATTTTTAAATGCCGGCTAGTTCGAACCCCGTGCCGCGCAGCTAGATGCAGCACGGACTAGCTAGTTCGGATTAGGCTTCTAATCCGAACTAGCTGTACTCCTCGTGGAACAAGGTGTACAGCTAGTTCGGATTAGGAAACCTAATCCGAACTAGCTACTCCGTGCTGCGTGTAGCCGCGCGGCACGGGGTTCGAAC
Source organism: Pelodiscus sinensis (assembly GCF_052426305.1). NCBI lineage: Eukaryota > Metazoa > Chordata > Testudines > Trionychidae > Pelodiscus > Pelodiscus sinensis. The sequence goes on from NC_143053.1 coordinate 96,843,496, forward strand.
TGCCGGCATTTAAAAATGGCGCCAGCCGGCTTCATGCAAATGAAGCCCGCGAAATTCAAATCCCGGGCTTCATTTGCAACTGCGGATGACTACATTACCCCCGCTAGTTTGAACTAGCGGGGTAGTGTAGACATACCCAGAGAGAGCAATTCAGATCTGAGAATGAGACTGTGCTACCTTGTTGCTAAAATGTTGAACTTTGCTGTCCAGTCATGTTATTCAGACATTGCTTATGCTCAGAAATAAAAATAAATGGCTAAACTATGAAGAAGGATTTAATTCCTCAATCTTTCTTCAGAGCTGAATCACACCAGCTTTGATGAACGGCAGAGCAAATTATTTGAAAGATTTGAGATGATGTAAACAGAACTGATATATATATATATATATATATATATATATATCATGCAGCTTGGGTAATAGGGAGCAATATGTACACAACAAGTTTTCAGAAGTTAGCCCATTAAGTAACATTTAGCCAGTAGTAGAAAATAATTGAAAGCACCTATCCCAACAGCCCAATCCAATCCCTGCCAGCTGAGGCTCCAGTGCCTTCAACTCTACTTTCCTGGCAAAGCGCCAGGAGCAGACATCTTTTTTAATAAGATACCAAATGGCTACTGAAAATTTTGCTGCAGTATTAATTTTTTATTTGATTTCATATTAAACAAACATTTATATTTATGGACCTTGTTAGTTATCCTGAGTTTTAGCATTCTCTCTTCCATAATATCTAGGATTTTTTATATTAACTGGTGGGTGCTGCAGTGGCACACATCTGTACAAGTGCACGGGACCTCAATATTGGTGCACATGACAAAACTCACTCCACATGTGGATGGAAAAACTAAGCAGGAACACTGTCTCCATGTTATGGGGATTAATCAGAAAGGTTTGCACAGTTCTTTGAAAAGATGCAGTCCTATATGAGTAATTACCACCAGTCACCCCTAGTAGCATGGAAGAGAAGAGACAATACTATGGACGACAAATATCTGCCCACTAAATTCTAGGTCCCTGGTCTAGACACTGATTTAAGAGAAAAATTGAAGGCAAGGTACAGTCTTTGCTGAAGAGTATGTCTTGGCATCTAAAGACCATTTACCACAGCTAGAGCACTCAGTACAAAGTATCTAGTCACAAGATAGCTTGCATCATTATCCTCTAAGTAGATCTATTTAGTCATGGGCAGTGCTTCTTCTGTTGCATACAAGCATTATGCTACAGGACCAGAGCTTTAGCTGATGTAAATTTGCATAGCTCTATGAAAGTGAGTACACAGAAGCCAAGAACTGGGTCTATAGTCTGAATTTTATGATCACATAATTAAAAACTACTGCAAGGACAAGTTAATATTGCATGATTTCCCCCCTACACTTCCCAGTTTAATAAGTATAGCGTATTATTTATTATTCTCATGCCAGGAAAGTAACTAGTGAAAAAGTAGCATGTAGAACTAGGAAAACATATTTCAAAATGAAGCATCTTGTAATATTTTTGTCATTGCTCTATAAGGCATTCAGATTCTCTGGGTATCTAGAGTTTATAATCAGGGCCAAACAAATAATTGATGTTTTGTTCACTGGAAGCTAGACAATTTTTTAAAGTCATTTTGAGTGAATCTGAAATCAAAGTTTTTGGTGTGTCAAAAAAATTTTTTCTACATGAAACAAAACATTTGGTTTCAAGTGCTATTGCAGCCATATTATCCCAAAATATTAGAGAAATAAGGTGGATGACATATTTTATTTGACTTACTTTTCTTGGTGAGACTGACAAACTTTTGAGCTTACCCAGACTTGCTGTTCTGAGAAAGAGAGCTCTGTATAAACTTGAAAGCTTGTGTCTCTCACCAATAGAAGTTGATCCAGTAAAAGATACCACTTCATTCATCTTCTCTCTAATTTTGTTTCTAGGTATTTTAGTTTTCAATGAAAATTTTCAGATGAAAGCAAAGGAAGTTTAGTAATAAAGTTTTGCAAGAGGATGAAAGCACCACTCGCAGAACCAATGAGCAGGAGATGTTCCTCTTAAATCCAACACAAAGAGGTTAGAACACTCACCAGGATGTTAAAAAGGTAGGTTCAAATCTCTGTTCTGAAGAAGGGATTTAAAACTTGGTCTCCCTACTCTCAGGTGAGTTCCCTAAACACCAACCTATAGGATAGGTGTCTCAAATTTTCCTATTAAAGCGGTTTCACTTTTAATCATTAGAGCAAGATCATGGGTGCCCTGACCAGGCTGTAGAGTCATTAACTTTGTCTCAATGGCTAAGTCTACACTGGCAGCTTCTTGCTCAATAATTGTTTTGCGGAAGAGTTCTTGCGCAAAAAGTGTTCCACCAGAGTGTGTCTACACTGGCATGTGCTTTTGCACAAGAGATATGTTTTTGCACAAGAGCATCCATGGCAGTGTGGATGCTCTCTTGGGCAAGAAAGCTCTGATGGCCATTTTAACCGTAGTGGCTTCTTGCGCAAGAAATTCATGTTGCCTATCTACACTGCCCTCTTGTGGAAGAGCTGTTGTGCAAGAGGGCTTATTCCTCGTGGGGAGAGGACTAACTCTTCCGGAAGCCTTGTTTTACAACGATGTACAGTAAATTTACTTGCACAAGAACGCGCGTGCAGTGTAGACAGCAGGAAAGTTTTTGTGCAAGAACAGCTGTCAGTGTAGACATAGCCATAGACAATTAAAGGTATTCCAGGCTGTTAAATACTTGAACAAGAGAAACTGGGTCCCCCCTTTCACATGAGTATTATGGGATGAGTCCCTTCTTCAGAGTAAGAATTTGAACCTGGATCTTTTGTGTGCTGGATGAATATTCCAGACACTAAGGGGGCAGGACACCTTAAATTCTAAGCTGGAATATTGAAATATTTGATTTTAGGAGTGTCTACATGATTCATTTTGAAATTTTTGAACTTTGTTTTTCCTTCTTTTCTGAGCAAATCAGTTCACTAAAATAGACACAAATTTGCAAAATTGTTTTTGTCCAAAAATGTTTTGGTCAATCTGAATTTTTGGAAAAAAAAATAATTTCAGGTGAAAAATGTTGACCAGCTTTTTTATTTAGTGCTGAGAAACTGAGCAGACTTTAACGCAGATTATGAGCAAATCTACTGCTTGGCACAAAGACTGATGGCCATAGCATGTCCCTGACTGATGTACACAAGAAATCTGACAGACTGAGAAAACCTCTAAGAAATTACAGAGAAGACTTTTTTTTAAGATATAGTCTTCAAGTATCTGATGCAAAAGCAATACAACCCAACCACAAAGAAGAGGTAGTAAAAAATGAAAGGAGAAATGATAATTTTTCCCCTATAGTTAATAAATATGGTTTATGATCAAGCTCTGAAGAACTGCTCCCACCGTTATACAGGTTGTCTTATTTCTTTTCTGGTATAATTTCTTACTCAACAGGTAAATTTATCATCCAGGATTTTCCACGAACTATAATAAATTCTGACTGAGTACCTAGTGTCTACTTCAACTATGCCTTAGGGCTCCAAACCTGAAACATAACTTTGAGGTGTTTTGTACAGTTCTTGGAATTTTGAACTTCAGACGCTGTATATGAAAGAACAAAAAAAAAAAAAAAAGCTTCAGAACTTACAGCAAATGAAATTCAGAACATGAAAACATTCAAACCAAAGAATTATTGGTTTTAATATGAGATAGGGCTGTAATTATGCATGATATAATAATACAAGACACTCTCCCTGACAATCCAGGTCTTTCCAGCTGCTGAGTATCATTAAAACACTAATTGACATCAGTGAAAGATTGAGGCATTGAGAGCCTCCAAGCTGTGAGTACTAAAGTAGATTATACAGAGATTGCAACAATGTGGAGCAGAAATGGAAAGGAAAAAAATGACAAATGCTGCATGACTTGGATAGTTTAGGGAAGGCACATGTCTCATCTTTCACTGTTCCTCCTCTCTCTTCTTCACACCTTCTCCTCAGTTTATTATATTTACTATTTCCTGATTCTATATGCTTTGTTCAAAGTAAGTTGCAGTTACTCATGCAAATAGCTCCAATGAAGTAAATAGAACTACTCAGGCAAGTAAATGTTTCTCAGCATAAGGACTCTCATTACATAGACAAGTGGAGGGGATAAAGAAATGGAATTGAAAGGAGAGGGAAGGACATAACTAGCAAGAGAAGCATGGGAAAGGAGGAAAGAAAATGTAGTGAACTAGGCTCAGTGTATATTGCAGAGCTTTGTTGGCAAAAGGCAAAAATCTCCTGCTCTGCTGACAAAAAAAAAGCCACCCTGAGGAAGTGCAGAGTTTTTGTCAGTCTAAATTTTGCTGCAAAGATGTCAGTGTAGACACTGTTAATGTTGCTGTAACTGACTTGCAAGAGGTATCCCATAATGCCCACTGTGACTGCTCTGCTCACTGTTTTGAAATCCACCATGCTGCATCCAGCACCATGAGCATGTGTCGCTTCCATTTCAAAGCCCTAGGAAGCTGTGAAACTGTCCAACATGGAGAGATCAGATAGCTACCGCCCAGCTGAGGATGTTGACATGACAGCAACATACTCCTGCCTGGACTAACAGAATAGGAGTGGATCTCTGTTGTCTGTGGGGAAGAAGGTAATGGCTGTGGGAGAACTCTGAGGGAATCACAAAAATCAAAACATTAAACCTGCATCGTGCTTTCCCTTACACTACACTACAGCAAGAGACTATAAGGGTGAGAGGCAGCTGGAGATATGACAAGAATGGAAAGAGCCTCATGTTGTGTAGTGGCAGGGTTGATAATGGGGTGTTCCCTTCCCCCTGCTGGTGTAGTGGTCTCTGTTGAGCTTGCGAGACACCAACTGCCCTGCGCATCACCATCTGCCTCCGTACTGGTTACCTTGTGTTCATAACACAGTATTGAACAGCAGTGCAGGATCCATATTTTCTGACATGGTTGGGTTGCAGGTTACCAGGAGAGCTGAAAAGCATTATGAAATGAAGGGATTAAGAAAGCTTCCTCACGTGCTGCAATATCTGCCCCAGGAGGCATTGCAAACCCTTCCCATAGCACCCCACAGTCAATTGCATGGTGGGAAAGTTACCTACCCATGCACTGTGCTGTGACACAAGGAGAGCTGTATGGATATCTAACGAAGGCTTTATTACTGTGGTGGCTGAGAGTCAGAGTAACTTCTGTTGACAAAACTCTAAAACAGACAGGGCCTTAGACCAAGAGAGAGAAAGAATGGGTAGGAGGCAGAGAAAACGTGCAGATAAACACTGAGTGAGAAAGCAGATAGTGCAGGCCAGACATACTGGACAGGCAGTGAATCCATACATCTGTTATGTATTGGCTTCACTGTCTCCATGACTGATATTGGGGATACAGTATAATTAATGAACTCTAAGAATTATATAACCCATGATTTTTTTTTAAATGAGCTATTACCTCTTGCAGCCCAGATATGAAGTTCAGTAGGTGACAGGAACTCAAAATGGTGGGTCACAAACACATAACCTGAAAACCTTAAACTGCTAAGAGATTCATTCCATTACAGTTCAAAAGCTTTTTCTACAATTGCAGTTGTTAGTTTTTATTTTTGGCATAAAAACCAAAAATGCTTCACAAGAATGTGAGGGGAAAAAATCAGGAACCCAACTGTTCAAAGACATAACCTTAAAGGAACTGAACAAACATCATAGAAACAGGAAGGAATGCCTGACATTGCAATGGCAATCTTACATCTGGGTAAAAAGACCCATGAACCACAAATAGCAAGTCGTGATACTCAAGAGGAAGGAGTGTGGACATCTAGCAGAGGATTTATGTACACTACAAGATAAGATGGAATTTTTTAAGATTGATTTTTTTTAGCACCCAATTTGTAAAGTCAAAGGTTCATGTCCCTGCTCTGTGCAAGAGTTCGATGAGTGCATCCCCAGTAGGGTGGCTACTGTCGACTGACAGTTGTGCACTGTGGGTAGCTATCCCACAGTACCTGCTGCCCCTATGCATTCTGGGTTAGGCTCCCTGAACCTGATGGGACAAAGGAGTGCAGTGAGTGGTTCTGGGTACATGCTGTCAGTGTCCTATATTGCACTTATCTTCTGCCTCCCGCCTACCCACTTGAAAGTAATGATAAACAGTCTTTTTGTGTTCTTTTCCCCCTGGTTATCTGTGCAGATGCCATAGCAGAGTAAGCATGAACCCTGTTTAGAAACAGTGTGCTATGGTTATCATAGCAAACATCTCATGCCTTATGCTGTGTTATGCTGTGCTTAGCCAGGACTTGTGATAGCAAACAAGAATATGAGGAGGCCATTTCTGGTTGTTATGAAAAGACAGAAAAAAGTACAAACAGTATGTACTTTATTTCTTTTTGTCAGTCTGCTACCCACACACAGTAGTATCTCCCTGTTCTTAAATACAATACATTGTCAATCTGCAGGTCCAGCTGGTGGGAGGAAAGTTATACTGTAGGAAGGTCTGATACTTGCAAAATTTTCAACTGAGAGACATACTAAAATGGAAAGCATTTCAGTACAGATCAGGTTTTAGATGCACACCAAAAAGTCAGACCATATTATTTGCAAGAACGTCCACACTATATCGAAAGCCCTCTCATCCCTACACGATGCAAGAGGCAGTCTCAGCTACGTAGTTGGGGCTAAGTTGAGTTCTGCACATAACCCATACAAGCTTCACTCTGCCCTGTAATGACACCATGAGAAAAAATATAAAGAAAACATGAATCAGTTTAATCTCATTTGGAGCAATAAACATTAAAATGCATTAATCCTAGCTCTTCCTCTCACTAGAACTGAATAATAAGGGGGAGAAAGTGATTTGGAGTCAAGTAAAAGTAATTTGGAGGGGAAATATTCAGGTCTTTTTATTCAAGCCACAATGATGTTTTCACACTTACAATATATAATTTTAACTTTGTTTTTGGTAATGAATGTGGTCAATCAATAATACATATTTATAATTTGAATAAGACTGGGCATAAGTCAAGCAAATTACAAGATTTTGGTTTTGTTTAGGCAGAGAAAATCTGGAGAGTTAAAAAAGATTAAGTGACTTCGGGAGTAACAGTTGCAAAATACCTATATTAGAAGATCTGCGTTCTATTTCTACCTATGTCACAGGCCTCTTGTGAAATCTTGAGGCAGTTACTAGGGCTTATCTACATGTTGGGGTAATGTGCGCTATGGGGGATGTGATTTCTAAAGTTCATTAATGTGCTGCTACTATTTGGTCTTTATAGGCCCTGCTGGTGTCCACTAAAGGTTCCTACTACTGTTCAGTACTATATTAAAGTGCACTAGAGAACCTTTAGCGCACATCAGTAGGGTCTACAGCTATGTTTCTGAACGTGTTCCGTGGGAAGTGGTGTGGGCTGAGCCACTGCTTCCAAAGGCTCCCTTTGGCTGCAAAGCACAAAACGGAGCCAATGGGAGCCGCGAGGCTCTTTAGCCACAGTGCTGATAAATAAACAAACTGGGGTGGCCAGTTAATGTGTTTCTGAGAGTGATTCTGCAGAAAACGTTCAGAAACACTGGTTTACAGAGACCAATTAGTTGCAACATATTGAAGTGCTTTAGAAATAACATCCCCATAGTGCATAGTACCCCATTGTATCAACAAGACCTTAGAGTCACAGTTCCCAATTTGCAAAATGGGGACATGACTATTTCTCTTATAACAGTGTTGTAAGACTTACTACATTGACATTGGTAAATTGCTTGGATAACCTTAGATGGAATGTGTGGTGCAAATGCAAAGTGTTGTTATCTTCAGATTGGAAATGCTGACAGGATTTTTCCTCACAATGCTTGTTATATTTAACTTAATAACCCTGATCAGGAAATTCACTAAGTTGCTGACTTGAAGAACAATTGATTTCAGTGGGCATACTCCTCTCCAAGAAAATGACAAAGTTTCTATTTTGATAAAACTACTCCCTTTTTGACTGTTTCTTTTCCCCTTCCAAGGTGAACCTATTTCTGGGGAAAAGCATATTTTTAGTAATTTCTCTACCTTGATTCAGATAAGGGGAAGTGTGACATTTACTCTTTCCCACTCCCTTAACACCCCTCTCTGTTCATACACTACCATGTATTCATAACCTAAAGAGGAAAAATTCTCACTTTCAAAAAAAAAATCAAGTATGCCATTTATGGCTGGAGTCAAAACTGAGCTTATCTTATATACCTCCTGCTACACTCTTGCATATGTCTGATTTAAGATAAATTAATGAGCTACAGGTTCCCAGATAATTCTGACTACAAAAGTAGAAGATTAGAACACAGGAAAATAAAAAGCTTCTAAAAATTAGTTGTGAATCTACCTAACACTAGATCTACACCAAGCCCTATAGATGTGCAGTAATTGTTAATTTCTTTTCATCTTACTTAATAATATTTGTTGTAACCAAATAATATGAGTATTACTAGGTCTCTGAAGAGTGCTCATAATGGTGTATATTCTCTGGAAAATCTTAACAATAAAATGCCTGACAAAACTGTTTAGCTAGCCCAGACAGTTAGGACCAAATCTTTCCATTAGATATATATGTGCGACTCACATAGGGCCATGATGTCAGTGACTTTTAAAAGGCAGCGGTTCAGTATGACTCATTGAAAGTGTGACGGGGGCTCACCCCCGCACTCTCGGCCCCCGGAGCTGAGGCCCCGCACCCCGTGCGGCCGATCAGCTGGCGCCGGGAGGCCGGAGTGGCACGGCAACGCAGGCTGCAGAGCTGGGGGAAGCTGGCGCAGCCGGTGCGCATGCGCAGAGCAGCCCGGGCGATAGCCGGCGGGCGCTAGGACCCAGGGGCAGGAAGGTGGCCCAGGGAGGGGCCGGCAGGACGCCGAGCGGGGAATTCAAAAGGGCGGTGGGAGGAACACGAAAGGGGGAGGACTGGAGAGAGCGGGGGAGTTTCTGCTCTCAGCCTCCTCTGCAGGGCGCACGAGGGACGCAGCGGGAGACTGTGCGGCTCCCAGAGCCAAGAACCCAGCACCTCAGGTGGACGGCTGGACCGGTGAGGAACTGGGCGGCGCAGAGCGGGCCTGGACTGGTGGCGACCGCTGGGTGGCCCGTTGGGGACAGCGGCCCCGAGACCTGGTAGCCGACAGGGGAGCGGCAGGCTCAGCGGGAGCCAACAGCAGCAAGAGGACCGTGGAAACGGAGAGGTAGAGGCCGGGAGCAGGGGCGGCTCAGGACCTATCACGGCCAGGGCCCACGAACTGGGGGTGCCCCAGGACCCCTGAATCACAGACTTGGCTACAGAAACCAATAGCAATTGTGTGAGCTTATCTGAATCTGGGGAAAATTCCCTCATAGTCCTAATTCAAGAAAATCCACCTATTGAGTTAGTTTTACTAAAAGCATCAGGATTTGGCCCACAGAACTTTGCAGCCAACCCACCATTTTGTTAAACAGTAATTAATCTACCCTTTTTTTAGATTTCTTATATGAAATAAGAAGCCAAGTGTAAAAGGTATCAGGAGTGCACAGGATATAGTGGTGAAATAAAAGCATTAACAAAAGGACTACATGCCTCAAGATTGACAGATACTTGGCTAACACAAATAAAGCCATAGGATAAATTAGCTATATTGTAAAGATAAAATAGCATAAATAACATAATTAATCTGCTGAGCTAATATGTGTTTCAGATGCTGATGTTTTGAAAATAACTATTGAGTTTGAATACTAATGTTTATGAATATTCAGTAGACACCACAAGATAAGCATTGGTAGCTGGGGTGAAATATTAGAAGCTATGGTGATAGTGACGTAAATGTTAATGAGAATAAGGAGAAATACCAATTTAGCCTATGGAAAACAGGATACCCAAAAGCAGTGGGATGTGGAAGTTGAAATAAGGCAAAGAGTTAAAACTTTCTTAAATATGTACAAACACCAAAGTTGTCAACATATTAAAAACACTGTATACCAGCCTACGTACACTTTGGGAGCGATGAGATACCAGAAGAATAACCACTAGTACAATGATGATGTAAACTATAATGACTAACACTTCATGTTATTTCAAAAGAGCAGTGAGAGTAAAGCAAATACAATATGTTCTGTGTTGGTCTTGCTCTTCTTTACCAGATAGCAGTGTGTGAATGTGTTTGATTGGCTAATAACAAGTAAAAAAGAGCTCTGTTATCCCTGTTGTGCACCAAGGGGTTCCCCTTCTATTGATAACTTTTCTATTGCAGTCAATCAGTCTTGGGAATTGAAACCTTGCAAGGTCAATTAGGTGGCCAATTATCCAACCCTCACCTTGGGTTGGATAATTGGCTAATGTAACCTGTTACTGTAGATGAGTTTACAAATACTTTCCTCCCTAAGAGAAGGAAGTTTTAACTCTGAAAGGCATATTAGTCTTTCCAAGCGAAGAAAAGAATCCACATTTGAATTTCTAACTCATCAATGGAAGCAGAAGAGGCAGTATCTTCAGAATATGGAGATTCCACCTATTTAATCATATGTTGAGTTTATTTATACACTTACAAGAATATATATTTCTCTACCATTCTTTTTGCCTTTCTTTCCAGACACTGGAAAACTGCTGAGAGGGTTCTCAATTGTATTGGTCACTTGTCTATTCATTGAATCATATGTATTAGGGTGGAGTTAGGAAAGATGTTGTTGCTACTATGGACCATTTTTAATTCGTACATTTCTAACAATTTGTCAAGGACATCCAGAACTCATGTGGTGGTGATTTTTTTTAAAGCAAACCATTAAAAAACACATATCTAGACTAGAGCATAATTGCAATACAAACAGAGTATAGTTTCTAGAGTAGGGATATTTAACACTTCACTCTTCACAAATGAGAACATTCTTACCAACAGCCCATTTAAGTCTTAAAAGGTCTTGATCAGCAAAGCATTTTAGAAAAAAAATCACATTCCCTGCTTTCATCTTCAGACATACGTTTATGAAAAGTTAATTTGCTTGCTGAACCAAGGCTAAAGTTATCTACACACAAATCTGTTGTCTTATTTTTTAAGGATGACGATTATTTACATCAGAAGTAGAGGAAGTTGAAAAAGAGGTTATCTGGTCCAAAAGTTTAACTACAAATTCTGTGACAACTGAAAAGTTTTAATGAAATTTGTTGGAACAGTTTCTCAGATTCAAGAAAGCATTTTTAGTTAAAATAGAGAGACAAGTGGGGACTTCTTTGGCCCAATTAATACTTGATTATTTATGTAAAATATAACACTGCCATTAAGAGAGATTGATTTTATGGCTTTGTGAATCAGAATCAAAAGATTAGAGACTGGAACCCATGTCTCTCATACAAAAGCCCCAACCAGCAGATCATTAACTATTCTGGAGTAGAGGAGTCTCTCTAAATTTCAGAATTTTTCATTTTTGTTCTGCACTGGATCAGAACCAGGTTTCCCCTGCCCACTTCATGAAATTAAATAGTTTTCCAACTAGCCCTCACTGAGGTTCTTAGGAAGGATTATGTACACATACGGAATGTGTATTTCAAACTTCTTCTGTAAATATTTTACCAGTATTTCCACTGTCCTTCATGAATATTTTTATTTGAGGATTTTTTAAAACCCATTACATCCCACATTTGTTGCTTACCAAGTTAAGAGATATGCCCATAGCCAAATCTTTTTGACCATGAGCTGGTTTCCTCAGAACTTAACAGATAACAGGGATAAGCTGAGCACAAGGAGAAAAAAATTATTTGGTAACCTCCTACCATGTCTTTTGAATACAGCAAGGTCCAGTATAATTTCAGCTTTCTTTAATCTATCTTAAATTTGCACCTGGCATTCCTGAAAACTGGTAAATAAGGATCTTCACAAACAATAGCTTTTCAAAATGTAATATGCACAATGTTAATGAACATCTCAAACCAATTCCAAGGTTAAGTGAAGCTTTGCATAGAATTTGTCTCCTAGTCAAGTTAAACATTAAACAAGGTCTCATTTACCCTTGGGACCATCCCACAGAACTTTAAAGTTAGTATGTGTTTTTGAAGAACAGAGAGAGCTTTGCAAAGCGTTTTCTGAACTCTCTCAAAGAGCTTCACTTAATATTGCCTACAAAATGTTCTGGTTTACATACAAAATTGCTCATTGAATTAATTTGGTGGTGTGCTTAGAAAAAAGCACTGATAAAAATTGCTCAGATATATTTTTGTAATTTGTTATACTGAAAACAAAATTAAGACACTTTATGAAAGAAACAAAAAAAAACACTGTTACTGCATTTGTGGAACAAGTTTAACTCATTCTATTTAAGACATTGTACAATTGTCCTTTTGCTATCACAATCTTGTGGACAAACACAGAAGAACACATAAGCTGTCAAATTGCTCATAATGAATAACGCTTGGCTCTCCTACATCCAGTGTTGATTTTGGCTGTTCCCTTCTGAGGCTGCAAGAACTGATCCTGAATATCCTTCAGGGTGCTGGCATACAGCTGTTTATCTGATATCCCTTGTTCACTTCTACTTTTTATGGATCTTTTCCACATGGGCTTTGGAAAATAACATCAAGAACTCATGCACACTATTTTTCTGATTAAGGTATTATTGTAGCTGTTAGTAAATGGACATGCATATCTGAGGTAGCAAGCAGCCTGACAGCCAGGTCCACCAATGTGGGGCCGGGGGGGAGGAGGGGAGGGAGGGAGCGATGGGGGGTGGGGAGGGTAGAAGACAGATAGTCAGTTGACCTAGGCCCAGAGATTCTAAAAAGCCCAAGGCTCCTGGCTACCACCCTCGCCACTGCAGCAATAATGGCATCCTGAGGCCCAGGCCCTTTAAATCACTTCTGGAGTGCTGGACAACACGCTCCGGGCAACTCTAAGGGTTGTGTATGGTGAAGCTGCCTCAGCCCAGCCTCTTTTGCCCAAGGTCCAGCCCCTTCTGGGAGCACAGGAGCTCTTTAATCCCATAAATGGTCCAGGGTTTACACACCCTATCACAGCACCTCAAAACAGGTCCTGAAACTGAGCAAGCAAATTATGTATTTATAGCACATTTACCTAGTGTTGCTCGGGCCCTTAATTAAGTTTGTGCTCTTTCCCCTAGTTCCCTGACAGCGATGAACAGGAATATCCAGCAACATGCCCATAGAAATCTGGAGGAGGGAGCTTTAGCCTCCCACATCCACATGGTGCCACAAGGGGTGGGAGGCAAAAGCACCATATTGGGAGGGTGTGGGAGGCACCAGGTTGGGGCAGTTGCTGGTGGGAGAGGCTAAAGCTCCCTCAGTCAGCCTCTTTCACCTGCCTGGTGATTCTGTCTCTTTCTTTATGGTTTTATGAGCAGCAGTCCCATTCCAGGAACATCCCATTTTTCTGGCACAACCAAACCCTTATGTTGCTTTAAAGTCATGATAAGAAGAAGCTGTATACTGAATTTGATGGTCTTAGCTCTTTCCACTTTGGAGGGGTTCTTAAACAAATGACAAACTCTCTAAAAATGTAGTAGATTGCAGATATGAAAGGCTGATCAATATTATAGAACTCAGATATGAGAAAATCTATAATGCAGTAATTCCTCCTGTACTCAAAATGTATCGAGAGGGATGGAAGGGCAGCTGAACCACTGATTTAAAATATTTCTTCACTGAAAAATGGCAGGGGATTAGTCAGTTATCTTAACACTGGCCACAAATAATATTCACTCAACAAAAGGCACAAGGGTAGGAAAGCTTAGCAGTTAGTGACTAACTTCTCTTTTTAATTTCCCAAGGAAATCAGATGTATAGCTTTGTGATCATAAAAGTTGTATAGATAAGAGAGAGTCAATTTTGCACATGATCCTTGAAAATGAAATCATGTCAAATATGAGATAGTAGCTGATAAGTAGGAAGGGAACAGTTATAAGTTACTATCTAAAGATAGTAACTCGGTAGCTTTTGAATTTTGTTGAGAAATGTGATTTTTGAAAGAATAATCAAGGGAACAGGAAAATATTTGACTAAACTAATTGAATCCATTTATTGTCCTTAACTGGGGTTATTCAAAGAGAATGTAGCATTTATTCTTTATATAGTGCCAAAAATGAACACAGAAAAGTAATACACTACAGCTGCGTCTAGACTGGCAAGTTTTTTCATAAAAGCTGCTGCTTTTGCAGAAAAACTTGCCAGCTGTCTACACTGGCTGCTTTGAATTTGCACAAGAACACTGACGATCTAATGTAAGATTGTCAGTGTTCTTCTGCAAATACAATGACTCTCCTGTTTGGGAAAAAGCCCTTTTGCGCAAATGCTTTTGCGCAAGAGGGCCAGTGTAGACAGCTGAGAACTGTTTTGCGCAAAAAAGCCCCGATGGCAAAAATGGCGATCAGGACTTTCTTGCGCAAAACCGCGTCTAGATTGGCACGGACACTTTTCCGCAAAAAATGCTTTTGCGCAAAAGCATCCATTCCAATCTTGGCGCTCTTTTCCACAAATGCTTTTAATGGAAAAACTTTTCCGTTAAAAGCATTTGTGGAAAATCATGCCAGTCTAGACATAGCCTACATGTTTGTCCCAACATAATCAAAATATGAAAAATGTTAGAAACCAATGCAATTTATGAAAGAAGCAAGGAAGAGTACAAGACAAACAGGAAACATTTTCAAATTTCATTGTATATGAAATTCAGAGGTAGCCAACTAGCCTAATTCTAACATTCTATAATTGTAAATAAGTGAATAAACACAGTTTTAGACATTTTAAAAGTTTTATGGTGGAGATATGGTATGAGATTAACTTTTACTGGAATATTCAGGAATATAAGGTCAAAAACTTCCCCCACTAAAAAGAAAGTGCACAAGAAAAAAATTGAAATAAACAACGGATTAAGTTCTGTTCACAGATACACCCACACCACCTTAAAATCTGAAAGCAGATTTTATGGTCCTATAGGCCTTTTAGTGGTCATATAGTCCTTATTCATATTGTTTCCCATGAGATTATACACATGAATAAAGGTTTCAGATTCCTTTTCTGTACATCTAAGAAAATTTTAAATCCATATGTGCTTAAATAAGCACCTTGGAAACAATGACCATTTCTAAACCTATAAACTATGAAGAGAGTTTGTGGTTGCACCATGCATATAGGACCTAACTTTATGACCTCAGAGCTATCAGTGATTAAATTGACACATAAGCAGTGCACTAGATCCCCTTTAGTCCATTTTCTCCTAACTGCAGGATTCTATTGCATTTTTCTTTAGCATCTACCGTAGCATGGCTTTACTTGATAGATTGTTCGGACTTTTTTTTTTTAATTTCAGACAAGCATGTCCTGTAACCTATGCTTCCAATTATGAATAAGAATGACAATTATATTTTGATTACATTTTAACTGCCACATTAAAGAAAGTGCTTTCCTTTAAAGATCCCTAAATGAAATATTACTAAAATGCATGAGCAGGAGAAACAGTAAGATACTATGAAATCAGCTGGTCAAAGCCATAAGTCATATCATTCAAACATTTCCTTCAGGGGACAAGTCTTTTTGTTTCACTCATCCAGAACTTAAGTCAGTGTTGCCAATATAAGGATTTAGTAAGGACGTCAAGATTTGGCCTGTAACAGGGTGGCACTCAACTCCCATGAGAGCCCCCATTTGTCTGAGTGCATGTGCCTGACTGCCCTCAGTCTTCGACCTTTTTGGCTACTCAGCCCTCCAGCTGGCTCACACAGCCTTGTGGGGAATCACAACCCTTTCTGGGCTATGTACGTTACCAGGGGCCCATCCTGATGCCCCTGCAGTCTCTCAGTTTACTTCCTCACTCAAGAGCGAATGGTGTCTCCAGGGCTTCTCCTCCTGGAGACAGTTTTTTTCTCAGTTCATCATGGTCTCACAACAGCTCTCCACAGAGAGCTGTTCATTGTGACAGCCAGCCCTGACATTCTCCCTTTCAGGTCCAGGCAGCAACTGAGCTACCACTAGTCCTGCAGTGTCGTCTGTAGACCTTTCTGGCCCCTGATTGGATGGCTCATCTACAGCTACTCTAGCATCCAGGAGGACTTGTCTATGGCCTTTTTCTGGAGCGAAGCAGAATCACAGGGCCTCCAGCAAGGACCCCAGATCCTGCTCCACCATGTCCCCAACTGTGTAATTGGAAAGGATGAACACAAATACATTGTGAACAAGTAAATGTTACTCTGCCCTGGACATCACCTTATAGCAGAGGTTCTCAAACTTTGTAATACCACGACCCCCTAAAATGAATGTGTGTGGCCCCCACCCCCACGCTCACTGCCTTGGTCGCTTCCTCTCCCCTTCTCACCAGACTCCTTGCCCTCCTGGGGTTCCTTCAAGCCATTTGCGATCCTCAACACCCTTCCCCCCTGCAGGCTCCTTCCCCCCGTCTTTTTCTCCTTTGTGCCTCTTTTCAGCTCCGCGCCCCTTTGGTTCCACCTCTCCTCTCCTCTGACCCCCACGTGCCCTTATTTACCTCCAGGTCCTCTGCCCCAACACAATCCCCCAGCCTGCTGCCTCCCAGCTGGGAAAGCATTCAGTCGCCCAGCAACTGTGCCCCAGGTAGCCCCTCACATGTCTGCTCCTGTGCCGACACCGGCCTCACTCTCCCGCTGCCTTGCCTCCTGCTGCAGCTGAGCTGCGCTCCTGGAGTCCCGTGGCCTCGGCCATGTTGCACAGCTTGCCAGCAGCTACTTTCCACTGTCCTGCTGCTCTATGCGCCCCGGGAGAAAGTAGTCGCAAGTGAAAAACTGAATCCAGCTGCAACCCCCCTCTAAGTTGCTTGCGACCCCCTTGGGGGGCATGACCCACAGTTTGAGAAACACTGCCTTATAGTGTTCCTCATTGTGCCATCTGTCACCACTGAGAACAGCTTCTCTCCATCCTCTTTGGAACCCTCCCCCCTTCAGGTAGCTGAAAGCTGCTATTAACCCCCCCCCCCCCCTCCCACAAACGCACTTTTCTCTTCTGTAGAATAAATAAGCCTAACTCTCTCCACCTCTTGGTCCCAGCAAAGTTTAACCACAGCCAGCTAACACAATTCTGAACACAATTTGTCCTTGTCTATGTTATCTACAAGATTGAAGTCAACATTGTATAACTAGTTCTTGTTTCCAATGCATTTAACAAGCCACATCACAGCTACCCAGCCATGTTCTTTTAATGTAAAAAAGGAGAGTCGGTGTTAAAACTTGAAAAAGTATTATATATTGATATTACAGCTATTAATATTACTGTAACTTCAGTATTCATAAAGCTGCCTCTGAAGTAGTCAGAGATTTTATATTTAAGTCCTAAATTTTTTTAGTGTTAAATAGCCAATTACTAAAATTCAGCTTAATACTACATCATGATACTAGTTTTGTAAATGCAGATTGAGAGTTAGACCTACCAATAGTGCATGAGCTAGTAATTTTGGCTTAATTAATCACTATTGATTAAGGATATTTAACACATTTGGTTGACTTTTGGCATTGCTTTCTCTACCACTTTCCTGTTTCTCTCTTGAGCCACATGATACACATTTCCCTTTCTACACAAAGCAGGACAGATATGGAGTTTTATCAATGATTTCATTGGGGACAGAATTTTACCATGATCTGTCTCTGAAGTGTTTTAGAATTAGGTTTGGCAGAATTCAGCTTTTATTTTTGTATAATTTCAAAAGGTTATTTTAAACATTTTTAAATATCATAATTTTAATTTTACAATTGTGCAGAAATTATTTCTCAGTTTGCACTGATTTAAATTTTCATAGAATCATAGGGTTGGAAGAGACCTCAGGAGGTCACTGAGTTCAACCCTCTGCTAGAAGGACCAATCCCAACTTAATCATCCCAGCCAGGGTTTTGTCAAGATGGGATTTAAAAACCTCTAGTGATGGAGGTTCCACCACCTCCCAAGGTAACCCATTCCAGTGCTTCACCACTCTTCTAGTGAAATAATTTTTTCCTAATATCCAAATCACACGTCCTCCTCTGCAACTTGAAACCATTGCTTCTCATTCTGTCATCTGTCACCACTGAGAACAGTCTCTGTTCATCCTCTTTGGAACCCCCTCCCCTTCAGGTAGTTGAAAGCTGCTATCAAATCCCTCCCTCGCTATTCTTTTATGTAGACTAAATAAGCCTAAATCTCTCAGCTTCTCCTCATAAGTCATGTGCTGCCTAATCATTTCTGTTGCCCTCTGTTAGACTCTCTCCAAAGTGTCCACATCCTTTCTGTAATGAGGGGCCCAGAATTGGACACATTATTCTAGATGTGGCCTCACCAGTGCTGAATAAAGGGGAATAATCACTTCCCTTGACCTGCTGGCAATACTTCTTGTCTAGAAGGGCACACTGTTGACTCATATCCAGCTTCGCGACCACTGTAATCCCCAGATCTTTTTCTGTAGAACTGTTGCTTAGCCAGTCAGTCCTCAGCCTGTAGCAATGCTTGAGAGTCTTCTGTCCCATGCAGGACTCTGCACTTGTCCTTGTTGAACATCATCAGATTTCTTTTGGCCCAATCCTCCAATTTGTACAGCTGTGAAAACTGGGGAGATTCCAGAGCCATACTATGCCATTTACATAGTATTGAGGATGTACTTCAGAACATGTTTTGTTGTTGTTGTTAATTGAAAAGATTCCTACAATCTGAGTAATTGCAATCAGACACCACCAAAACATTATAGTAGTCTGCCTGGCATCACAATATAAAAGCTCTGGTCACCACTGAAACACTACAGTGGCCATGCTGAAAAACTATGGTGGTTGCTACACTGCTCCTGTGAATGTCCAGAAATGTGTGTGGCTATCCATCCTGAATGTCATATTTAGAGGGCCTCCCATTCCCTATCCTGAAGAAAGGGATTATTGGAGGATATTCAACAAGAATAAGCCAGTGTTTCTCAAAGTGGTCCATGGAACCACTCTGGGAAAGCTGCTCACTGGCTTCTACAGTTTGTTTATTTACTGGTGAAGCAGCAATAGAGCCTCATGGCTCACGTTGGCTGCAGATCGCCGTTTGCAGCCAAGGGGAGCTGCAGGAAGCAGTTAGCAGGTTTCTCAGTGTGATTCTGTGGACCACTTTGAGAAACACTGGTATTAACTCATGCAGTTTCCTGCACATTGGGCAGGTATATGTATTTTACCATTACACCGTAATGTATTACTTATAATATGATACCATTTGGCATTATACATAATTTTGAAAGAATTAACTGCGTCTCACATACACTATTGTGAGATACAGTGAGTGTCATTATCTTCATTAAAGGGATGAGGAAACAGACAATTGCCCCATTCTGCTCCCATTGGCATCAGCTGGAGTTTTGATCTTGACCCCAATGAAAGCAGGATGGGAGACACTATAATGACAATGGCACCCATCTCTAATGAACACGCTTTGTCTGCACTCTTTAAGTAGTCCTGGAGCTGGTATCAGGCCATTTCCTCATGGCCTCTCTCCTGGAGGAAACAGTTTTACCAGCTTGATCTATTCCTGTTCCAGCTTTCCATCTGGACCACTAACCCCTTTTACTGGGTGTACTGCTGTACAGTCATAGACCAGTTCCCCAGTAGCCTAAGGCAAGGAGCGGGAGATTCAGGCCCACCCACTACTGCCTAAGGACCCTAAAAGAATAGTAGCTACATGCCACAATGTCCCTTTAACAAACCACTTTCAGTTCTATTGCCACTACTCTGCAGCCCCAGCCTTCAGCAGTGCTTCACCCTTCTTACCTCAGGGCTCATTTAAGTAAGTTCAAGCCTAGTGGCCAGCCAGGAGCACCTCCTCCATGAGCTAGGGCAAATCTAAACTACAACGATTTTTTGAAAGAGGATATACAAATTCCATGTTTTTGAAAGAGGATCTTTCAAAAATGCAAGTGGTCTGGAAACTTAAAAAAAAAAAAAAAACTCCTTTTTTCAAAAAAAAAAAAATGCCCTTCCTAGAAAAAGGAGGCTTTTTTCTGGGAAAAAAAAAATGCATCCAGACTACTTTCATTTCAAAAGATCCTCTTTTGAAAATGTGATTGGAGGAAGATATGCAAATTCCCACAGAATTTGCATATCCTCTTTCAAAAAATCTTTGTAGTTTAGAGGTAGCCCTAATGCCTGTCAGCAAAGATCTGTCCATGGTGCTGTAGTTCTCTTTAGCCAGCCAGAAGGACTGTCTCTACTCCTCTAGCTACAGCAAGGAGTTGTCTGTTTCTGGCCATGCAACTACTTTTTATATACTGAGTTCTGATTAGCTGCTTCCCCTGCAGCTACTGTAGACTGCTTGGAGGTCTCTTCTACTGCTCCTTTCTGGGGATGGCATGACTCTGAGGCCTCCAGCAAGGGCCTAGTCCACTCTGAGATAGGCACACAAATATTATAAGCTTTAATTCAGTCACATTTTAGAGTTAGTAGTGTTTGAGAGATCTCAATTCCCAGAGTACCAT
The DNA here is from genome assembly GCF_052426305.1 of Pelodiscus sinensis. NCBI lineage: Eukaryota > Metazoa > Chordata > Testudines > Trionychidae > Pelodiscus > Pelodiscus sinensis. The sequence continues at coordinate 96,863,881 of NC_143053.1, forward strand.
TCCTGTAGATCACAAAGCATCCCATGAACCAGGAATTCAATCATGAACACATGACAAAATAATGTAGTTACTGATTTTTGATAAATACATAACTCGGGATTTTTCATCCATCACATATTTTGTGGTTGCCATTAAGAAATCGACATCTGCCAACATTTGTCACACAGCGGCATCCAAAGGAAAAGGTGAGACAAGTATATGAAACAGATTGTTTGCAATTGATTGTTTAATGGTGACTTTTTATATTGACATATTTTTTTAGTTAACCACCAAAATATTGTGGTTCTACCAAGATGACAATAGTCATGTTAGAGAGACAAGGTGGGTAAGGTAATAAGTTTTATTGGACCAACTTCTGTTGGTGAGAGAGATAAGCTTTTCAGATACACAGAGCTCTTCTTCAGGGTCGGGGAAGCAATTCACAGCTAAATGAAGATGGAATAGATACTTTTAGCACAAATAGCACATGTTCCAAAGGCCCATTTAAGGTGAAGTGGCCCATTAACATCTCTTAGTCGTAGGGGAAAAAAAGTGAGTTAGAGAGTTACAGATTGTTGTGATAAGCCATACACATAAGGTTTTTATGAAGACCATGATTTTTAGTGGAGAGCAAAGTTATGAATTTAAATTCTCTCAAAACTTTTAAAAGTATTTCCTTTGAGGATGAGGACAATACATCAGATATAATGTGATGGTTTGTGAAAAGTGTTCAGTGACCAGAACACCGCATGAAAAACCTAAACCTATCTCCATTGCTACAATGATTCATACTTCCACAACAGACATTTCAAGATCCATGAGTCTGCCACATCTGTCTCAACATGTGATGTACCTCCCACAAGGCATTAAATGGGAACTAGGTGAGTGAAACCACACAATAGCTATGCTCTCAGATGTACTCATCTGGGAAAATAATAAATAACAACCTATCACCTGTGGCTGAACACTTGAGTACCTTGTGTCTCTAATATCCTGGGAGCACCACAGCTCAACAATACTGCATACAATAGGAATGACACAATATTTGGAGCTTCTCTGATTTTGCCTTCTGGAATTGGTTCTGAATATCCAGAATTTCAATTCCTGAATATATCCATCTTAATTTTAGGAATCATATTAAATTAAGAAATATCATCATTGTAGTATAATGAATACTATTACAATAGTTGGGCATTTATGGATAGATTTAATTCCATTTGAGTAATGAAAAATTGAATCTAATTTTCACTGCTAATGGTCTTAAGTACTAGAAGGGTTTTTTAAAAGATATTATAGTGAATCTCTTTCATGTCCATAAAATGGTAAAAAAAAAAAACCAACAGATTATTAATAGGAGGTTGCAGGCAAAGGGCTATGAAATAAATTCCTGTCCTGTACCAGCTTACTAATCAGAGAAAGGGTTAATAATTTATAGTTATATCAATTAAGTGGGTGCTAAAAAATAATAATGCTTCTGAGCCAAAGAATTTGCCAAAGACGTGGCTCTTCAAATGTACAATATAAATTTATTATCAGGGTTAATCTGACATTTTTCTACTCTTGTATAAACAACTAATTATATAACCTGCAATTTAAAAAGCTGTGTACAACCAAACTACTGTGATTACAATGTTGTGAAGAATAAAAAAGTCTGTTTAGATAAACAGGTTAATTAATCAACAGCATATATTCTAATAGCAACAGCAAAGATTCATAACCTCTAGGATTTTCCAGCTCTTTTTGTCATTAATTTTTTTAGACTGTTCTATAAACCCATTATAGAAACAACCTAAGTGCCTAGTTGTGAAATTGTATATATCTGCCAATCAGTGATGTTCTTTGGAACTGTCAGCACTATTCATTTTGCATAAGGTGGCTTCCAGCTAGGGACGAAAATAAATAAACAAAATCAGTAATTGAACCATTTTCAGTAATGGGAACAGATATTAGAATGCAGGTTGAGCAAATAATCTTCTGAAGCCAAGTTAATTGAATTACCCAGAGGTTGTATCAGATATTTTTTCTAGAAACTAAGGACAGCATAGTAGAATGTTACTCTATTTACTTTTTAAAAACAACAGATTCATTACAGTATCATCCGTCCCTGTGCAAGACTAAGTTTTGTTTTTGTTTAATATAATCCATAAAAAAGTAAAATACCACACCTCTGCAGTTTTGATATAAGCATATTGGTCCCAGGTAACTTGAGACACAGAGGGGTAAATTAATATATTTTATTGGCCCAATTTCTGTGTGTGAAAGAGACAAGCTTTCATTTTGACTCTTTCCCTACCAGAAGTTGATCCAATAAAAGATATCACTTCACCCACCTTGTCTCTCAAATAGCACTTGGAAATTCTTCATTTTAATATGTTTACAATTAGATTTTGTGAGAACATCATGTTCAAACCCTGTGATTTAACAATTTTGTTTAGCATCGAAGATTTTCTTTGAGAAGATTACTAACACTTGCACATAATATACAACAGTTAGGAACCCATCCTGCAGTCTTGTGATTTCAACAATCAGGGTGCATCTACACAGCACCCTAAACTCGAAATAAGATACGCAACTGGCACTATGCAAATTGCATATCTTTTTTCAATTATATTTCGAAATAGCTTATTTTAAAATTTGGTGCGTCTACACACGCGCCAAATAGCCCTGTTGTCTAGATGTACCCTCAGAGTAAAATCTTGACCCTGCACAGTGGGAGCTGTGTCATTGATTTCAAATGGAAGATTTTTCATGGTACGAATAGTAGTTTTGTCTAGATAAAAAAAAAGCAGAATGAAAACTTTAAAGAAAGAAAATAGGAAAGATGAGACTTGCTTCACCTACAGAGCTCCCTTTGTAGAGGACTTGATTCAGAAATCTAAGCCTCAGATTTGAAACACCAAGGGTATGTCTACACTAGCCATCCTAGTTTGAACTAGGGTGGCTAATGTAGTCATTCGAACTTGCAAATGAAGCCCGGGATTAAAATATTCCGGGTTTTATTTGCATATTCCCGGGCGCCGCCATTTTTAAATGTCTGGTAGTTTGGACTCCATGCCCATGGCTACACGCGGCACAGGCTAGGTAGTTCAAACTAAAGCCCCTAATTCGGACTACCATTACTCCTCATTGCAGTTCAAACTAGGTTGGCTAGTGTAGACATATCCCAAGATTCCATTGAAGCAGCGCTTCAATTCAGTTAAACGTGTCCAGTGAATATTTTTGAACCCACAAGAGCCTCGGTGTGCCCAACAGGGCTGAAGCTCTGAGTGCCAGTGTGCTTTGTGAAGTGGAACCCCAACTCAGGAAACACTGAGGCTGTGTCTACACTACACCCCTTTTCCGGAAAAGGGATGCAGACGAGACAAGTCGGAATTGCAAATGAAGTGGGGATTTACATCTCCCCCGCTCCATTTGCATGAACATGGCTGCCGCTAACATGGCTCGGGGCTTTGCAGGAAAAAAGCGCCAGTCTAGATGGGGATCTTTCGGAAAATAAAGCCTTTTCCGAAAGGTCCCTTATTCCTGATTTTAAAGAGGAATTAACTTAGTTCTTCAGGCAGTTTACTGTAGCTAGAGTCTATTTATTAAAACAGTTTATATACTAGAGCTTGTTTTATGGGTTTTATGCAGCTCTCTCATCTCCAATAATATCTTACTTCCATGTCACTTAAACTAGAAATCAGCAATAACATTCCTTCAACAACATGCAAAGGTTAAACAGAAAACAGAACCCAACCCACAATACAAAAAGATAAAGCTAAAAGCAGACTGTTTATTTAAAGAAAAGGAAGGACCAAAGCAAATGAAATCAGTTCTCTAACTCGTTTCTGTCCCATAGGCTCACTCCAAAGGACAAAAGGAAGAGGAAATTGGCCAGATTTCACTAGCCAAGAAGTCTGCTGATTACTCAGCTGATGTTGAGTTAGCACACATGGTTCCTATACCGCCCTCCAGTCAGGGCATAAGGTTGAGGGAGAACATGTGGCAAGAAGGTTGTCACATTTTCAGCTGATGGATAGCCTCTTGTTATTAGATTACTCAATTGTGAGTAGCCATTTATGCTGGGAAAACATTCTCATTTCATGTGACTTAGTGAAACTTATAATTAAAAACTGGGCAATTTCAAGATCACACACATAAAAACAAATTATATAAATTGAATTTCAGTATAAACCTATTTTGCATCCACCCCTATTCCCAATTGTGACTTATTAACAAAGTCAGTAAAAGCCAGGAAGGGCATGACTGGAAAATAACTCAACCTCACTCATTTTGCATTTTCACTTTCTAATATCTATACATTGTATAGTTCCAGTTTCTGCTTCAAATGTGTTATTAGCTTTACTCAGTGGAAATATTCTCCATAAACATATATACTTTGATTTGATTAATGTAAGATTTAAGTACCTGGAAATAACACTATATATTACATTTATTATTATTTTTTAGTCTTCCACAACAAAATAGTCAGTCAAATACCTTGGTCTCTTGACTTTTAAATTGATTCTCTCTTCATGGATGAAAGTACATGCACATCCCAGATCTCATTTTCTCCTGTTCACACCATTTGCTCCTGCTCACCTCTAACTACTTCTTTTGCTTCTTATTCCACTTTCTGCAGTCTATAATGCCAACCCTTATATTTCAAAAAGTTCCTACTGCAGCTGGTTGAATTTTTTGATAGAAGTTTTCCATTTCAAAAAAGAATTTTCATACAAATAGATACATTTTCCAGGAATGTGTCAATTTCAAAAGTTTGAGGGGAAAGGTCAACACAAAATGTTTATATCCGGTCTCATCAGAACTGACATATTACCACTAAACATTTTGATTGACATTTTTTCCCACTGAAAACCATGTTTGTATATTTTTCTACAATTCCTAGTCCAATTTGAAATGAAAACAATTTCAACGTCAGAATTTTCTATAAATTCAGGTTTCCCACCAGCTTTATTTCCCACTATTAACTCTCCAGTGGTCCCTTCTCTCCTAGCTTTTGCATAAAAGGACTTTTGCCCGAACGGGAGCATCATAGTATTTCTGCAAGAAGCACTGATTTCTTACATGAGATTCACAGTGTTCTTGCAGAAATTCAAGCGGCCAGTGTAGACAGCTGGCAAGTTTTTCCGCAAAAGCAGCTGCTTTTGTGGAAAAACTTGCCAGTCTAGACACAGCCATAGTGTAACCCACTTTTAATACTGATGCCAGCATTTTTATTGCCAAAACTTAAAGATACTTCAAAATCAGTAGCAATCAGATAATGACTTTAGCATATAGCTTTCATTCACTAAAAATGTTAATGATTTTGCTAAAGGAGAGCCCTATGAAAACACTGTCATTGTGGAGAAGCAAAATTAATCCTTTGCTTTGGTCTTCACTTCAGAGGACATGAGGAAAAATCCCCTCATCTGAAACATTCTTTCAATGTGGAAAATTTGAGTAACTGTCCCAGATTGAGGTATCAGTGAGGGATATTTTGGAAAAAAATTGATAAGTTAAAATTTAAACAGTAATAAGTCACCAAGACAAGATGGTATTTACCTAAAAGTTGTCAGGGAATTCAAATATGAAATTATAGAATTACTAACTGCAGTATGTATTTTATCGCTTAATTCAGCTTTTGTACCAGATGTTTTGAGGGTAGCGAATATAGTGACCATTTTCTAAAAAGGCTCCAGACAATTACAGGCCAGTAAGTCTAACTTTAGCACCAGGCAAATGGATTGAAATTATAGTAAAGAACAGATGAACATGGTTTGTTGAACAAGAATCAATGCAGCTTTTGTAAAGAGAAATCATGCCTTGTTAATCTATTAGAATTCTTTGACAATGTCAACATATGAACAAGGGTGATTCACTGCATATAATATGTATGGGTTTGCATAAAGCCCTTGATAGTTTCCCTCACCAAAGGCTCTTAATCAAAGTAAACAATCATTCAATAAAAAAGGCCCTCTCATGGATCAGTTATTGGTTAAAGGACAGGGAACAAAGGGTAAACGTTTTTTACAATGGAGAGAGATAAAGAGTGGGGTCCACCAAGGATCTGTACTGGGACCAACAAACATTCTGGAAAAGGGAGTGAATACTGAAGTGGCAAAATTTGTAGACAATACAAAATTACTCAAGACAGTTAAACCTAACACAGATGGCAAAAAGTTACCAAGAATTCTCACAAAACTGGGTTAAGTGGGCTACAAAATGGCAAATGAAATTCAATGCTGATGAGTGAAAATTAATGCATGCTGGAAAAAAAATTATCACAATTATACATACAAAACTGAGGGGTCTATATTAGCTGCTTTAACTCAAGAAAGAGATCTTGGAGTCATAATGGACAGGTACTCTGAAAGTATTTACACATGCAGTAGCAGTCAAAAAAATCTAACTGAATGTTAGAAACAATTAGTAATAGGATTGATAAGGACACAAAATACCATAATTCAATTATATAAATCAATGTAACAACCACACCTTGAATACTGAACCATTATGGTTGCCCTATCAAAAAAGGATATTAAAATTGGAAAAAGTATGGAGAAGAGCAAAAAAATGACTAAGGGGATGGGGCCATTTCCATACTACATGATACTAAAAGGGCTAGGGCTGTCAGAAAAGAGATGGCTAAGGGGAGAATGTAGTAGAGGTCTATAAAATCATGAATGGTGTGGAGAAAGTGCATAAGAAAGTATTATTTACCTCCTTCACATAATACAAGAAATAGGGGTCACTGAAAGAAATTAAGCAGGTTTAAAACAAACAAAAGACCCTGTAAACTCATTGCCAGGGCATGTTGTGAAGGCCAAAAGAATATCTGGGTTAAAACAAAATTAGATAATTATAGAGAGGATAGGTCCATCAATGGTTATTAGCTAATCCCATGCTCTACGCATCCCAAAACCTCTAAATGCTAGAACCATCTGTCCTGACAACTGTCAGAGACAAAACACTGGGCTCTATGGACAACTGGTCTGACCTAGCATGAGCATTCTTAGGTACTTCTTCCAGAAAGTCATGAATCTCTGTTGAAGAACATTTTTATAAAATTACTGTAAACTGATTGTTAAGAAGCCATTAAATCACAATTTGGAATTACAGTTGAACAAATAACCCTTAAGTTTTATTTTATTTCTGGACCCTAATTACATAACAAGAGAAAAAAACCCAGCATGTGCACACACAATACTTTTTACTGCTAAAAATATAGCGCTTAAAGGACTAAATGCCAAAGTATTGTTAATGGAACATGCAGCATCTTGTACCTATGCTCCATTTTGCCCTTGGCACCTATGACCACCCTCATAAGAACATAAGAACGGCTGTAATGGGTCAGACCAAAGGTCCATCTAGCCCACTAGCCTGTCTGCCGACAGTGGCCAGCACGAGGTGCCCCAGAAAGGGTGGACCAAAGACAATGATCAAGTGATTTGTCTCCTGCCATCCTTCTCCAGCCTCTGAAAAACAGAGGCCAGGGACACCATTTCTATCCCCTGGCTAATAGCCTTTTATGGACCTAGCCTCCATGAAATTATCTAGCTTCTCTTTAAACTCTGTTATAGTCCTAGCCTTCACAGCCTTCTCTAGCAAGGAGTTCTACAGGTTGACTTCGCGCTGTGTGAAGAACTTTCTTTTATTAGTTTTAAACCTGCTACCCATTAATTTCATTTGGTGTCCTCTAGTTCTTCTATTATGGGAACTGTTACGCCTCCGTCCCGGAGGAAGTGGGAAAGGGGGGGGTCCCCCCCTTCCTGACTGGTTTAACGCCAAACAAGCTAAGTTTCCTAGTCAAAGCACTTTAATTCCGCTACACTCGCCGCGCCGCGCCGGTCCCGCACCACGCGACCGTGGCCCCAATGACCACTCTTTCGGGAAAGGGTGAGAGGGAGGGGGTCCGGGCCCGCCCTCACTCCGGACCCCAACCCAGGGCCCTAAAGCCAGGACACTCGTCCTAGCCAGTAACGGGGGGGGGTTGCGAACCCTAAACTCCCCCGCTCTCGGGTTTCGCGGCCCAGCCCTGGGTCACTTCTCCCTCTTTCCCCGGTCCCACCTCGCTGGCCCCTGGGGTTTTACCTCACCCAGGGGTGCCAGTATCCACTTCCCCCCGGCCCTCCGGGGGCCTCCCGATCTCCCTGCTCGCCTCCCCCCCCGGACGGACGGCCCGGCGTTTAAACCTTCCGCCCGATGCCGGGGAATGACGTCTCCCCCGACGTCCTTTGTGCGCGCCGCCTGGCCCCGTCGCGGGGATGACGTCAGGCCACGCGCCGGGCTGGGGGAATGCCGCTCCCCTGTGCGGCGTCTGCCGACCGTCCCGAACCGCGCCTTGCGGCGGTCGGGATAAGCCCGCGCTGCGGTCGGCTCCAGGAGTGGCGGGGCGGCCCCGCCACAGGAACTAATAAATAACTTTTCTTTATTTGCCCTCTCCACACCACTCATGATTTTATATACCTCTATCATTTCCCCCCTCAGTCTCCTCTTTTCTAAAATGAAAAGTCCCAGTTGCTTTAACCTCTCTTCAAATGGGACCCGTTCCAAACCCCATTCCAAATTTCCCTCTTATTGCATGTGGGAAAAGATGAAAATTAAGAGTCATCTTGGTTTAACTTATTTACTCAGTCTTCTTCAAGACAATGGAACTACTTGCCTGAGTAAGTGGTTGTCAATCTGATCCCAGGTGATTGGCCTGACTTAGCAAGTGGGTCTAGTGGACTAAAGATAGTGATGGGAATTCAGAAATATGAATTCTATTACTCTCTAACAATTAGTGATTTTCTGTGAGATTTTCTAGGCACCTATATTCCTGTCTGAAAAATAGGGCTACCAATGAATGCCATCATCATATGGTATTAAGAGCCCTAAGTACGTTACGTTGCGAAGACCTGTGTACTACTAGAGCTACTCAGGGCAAAGAAGGCAATAGAATTTGGGAGTACTGGGCTTCCACTAGTGTGCTCATTCTTCTACAAAGGGATTTTTGAAAGGAGTCTAGAGTTTAGTGCCCAGTTCCCTTTGAAAATGCTATCCCTCAGGAAGATGGTCTTCTAGCAGAGCATTAATTCTGCTTCATCAATACATCATATCTTTTTCATTCTGAGTGAAAATGTCCATACAGCAGTTTCCATTTTGTTGCAAATTTTAAAGTGACTCAGTTCCATTTAAAAACAATTTACAATATATATTTCCCCTAAATAAAAGTAAAATTAAATTAAAAAGTCTATCTGCCATACATTTATGGCAATCTGTTTCTGATTTGAATTATGTCCCTTAATTAATGTCTGAAATTTACTTTAAAATGAATTATGAATTCCTCAGCTATATTCTGTGAGAGAGAGCATCTGATATAGTCTAATTAATTTTAATAACTTCAAAATATATGTATGGAAGCACATACTTTTTTATTATTTTTTACTACTTTTTTATTTTACTCTGCTTAATATTCCTCGCAAACTTAGAAAAGTATTCTGAGGTGCACACACACATATCTAAAAAGAAAGAGTCTGACAGGAGACAGCCCTTGAACTGAAGGGCCTACTGAGCTCTCAGGCATGGTTTTTACTACGGCTGCATCTAGACTGGCAAGCTGTCTACACTGGCCGCTTGAATTTCTGCAACAACATTGACAATCTCATGTAAGTTTGCGGAAATACTATACTGCTCCTGTTCGGGCAAAAGCCCTCTTGTGCAAATGCTTTTGAGCAAGAGGGCCAGTGTAGACAATGTGGTATTGTTTTGCGCAAAAAAGCCCCGATCGCAAAAATGGCTTTCTTGCGCGCATCTAGATTGGCACGGACGCTTTTCCGCAAAAAGTCCAGCTGTCTAGCCATACTCTGTCAGCATCCACATACTATCACTCTGTGTGATTCAGAGACAACTGATATTTTGCATGGCAACCTGTATAAAGCATGGAAAGCTATGTAACTGATATCACAGCAGTATACCATCTTTCAGCTTTCAGAAGAGGCAAGAGTGCTTACAGATATGTGCATCATGTACCTTTCCCAATCATCCCATTCTGATGTCAGTGAAACAGCCCTTGTGCAACACCATCAAGAACTACTTCTTACAGTTAATTTACTCTTTGGCAAGGAGGTCAGGTGATAAGATAGGGATGTGCATACTATCTATCACCCCACCCCAGGTAAAAAACCCATTGCTGCAAAGCCATCCTCTATGTCCTTCATGTTTCCCAGAATAATTACCTTTCACAGCAAAAGGGCATTGATCAGCTTAGCTTCTTCGATCACAATAACTCCCACTGTAGATTTACTCACTCCGAATTGATTCTCAACTGACCACTAGCTGTCTGGCATTGCAAGCTGCCACAGGGCTATTGCCACACACTTCTCAACTCTCAGAGTGGGTCTCATTTAGATATTGCTATGCTTCCGAGTGGGGGAAAGCAATTTGCAAACTTCCAGAAGTGTGGCCTTACGCATTCAAAAGTTTCACATCCACTGCTCATCATCTGCATACCAATCTGGTTCCCCCCAGTCTGTGCTTGTCTTGTGGCACCAGAACTGATGTCTCACTATGTCATGAGGATCGAATGTTGCCAGCATTTGACAGTCACTCAACTTAAGTGCTTCATACAAGTGTCCATTCATGGCCTCCTCAAATGCTTCCTCATTCTGGTGGGCCCTGGGTAGGCTTTGTACTTACTGCAGAATAAGGCACAGCATGTTTGCTATGATTGCCATAGTATTTTGCTGCTAAACTGGATATATGGTTGCCCTGCTATGGTGTCTGCATGGATAACCAGGGGGAAAAGGGTGTGAAAAATTGATTGCCATTGCTTTCAAGCAGGGGTGGCAAGATGAGACAGGTACATCATGGGACACGGATGACATGTACCGACTCACTGTACCCTTTTGGTCTTATCGGGCACTGGGAGTATCACCGCAACGGGCCAGCAGGAGCTGTGGGATAGCTACCCACAGTGCATTGCTGTCAAAGTTGATGGTAGCCACCCTACTGGGGATGCACAATGTCTTGTGCACAGTGGGAACATGCACCTTTGACTTTAGAAAAATTGGGTGCTAAAAACTGATCTTAATAAATTTGACCTTTTCTCATAGTAGATGGGGCTTGAGAAACTGGAAGTCGGTGATGAGCAACCCATCTTCTTTCTGTTGTGGCTTGCAGATGAGAAAATATCATCTCACATGCAATACTATTCATGGTAGCTAATAAACTGAGTAATTTCTGTTGTGTGTTCCATTACTATGGCAAGCAGAGAAGAAGTCTAAATGACATACACAGCTAAGGCACCAAACTGGCAAGGATCCAACAGATGTGAAGCATCTAACTACTCTGCTGTCTCACCACAACTTACTCAATAATAGAAATTAGAGACTAGAGGACAGTTGGGCAGATTGTCTAGTCTTTGTTTTTGTTTTTAATTATGGGTAATATGTTTCTTAACAAAAGCTGGCAACCTTCAATCCATTTCACAGGCCCTGAAAGTTACCCCCACTAATAGACCTCTTCCTAATTGCCCATCACCAGACCTGACAGACATGTGATCAAGACACAAGTTGTGACAGGAAGCAATAACAACACTTCTGGTGTCACAGTGAACAATAGTATCGTAACTCAAATGGTACCGTAAACTCAAATTCATATACATTTGCCTTTGTCCCCTTTAGCTGCTACCAGGCAAGCACACCACAGACAGTTCCTTCTCAAGCCACTTGATTTTCTCTGGAACATAATCATGTTTCTTTGCATCAGCCACAGAGTAATGACAGCTTGAATTAACCAGGTTGTTCATTATTCACATTGTATTACTTGGGTATGCATATTCATGAATAATACGTAAAATATTAGTGTAACATTTATATCCATTTTAAAATTGGTTAATTTATGTTGTCTTAGACTGTAACTACTGCTAACCATAGGTATTTAGAAAATTTGATCAGGAGAACCGTTAATTTAGTTTCCACATATTTTTTCTTAAGTACTCCTTCCTCTAAATCTTTTTTTAGATCACCCTGACAAAACATTTTGGAACTGTAACATTTTGCTTTCCATCAATGCCAAACCGTTTAACGCCCCAGTGGCTTCTTTTACAAAGGCTTCCTATCTTTGTGGAATCCTTCTTCAAAAAGCTTCACAGCACAGTTGGACAGTGGCTCCCTTACAAGAGCACATAACAGTTTCAGCAATTCTCTTAATCTCTTTCCACTGAGAGGATATAACCCTTCAAAGATAGCAACATGAAGGATGGTTGCCTCTTACGAAGAATGACACTTTTTAGCCACTCAATTTTTGTAAAGTTTTTCTGATTAATGGAGTATGTAAATATGGTAATCAATCTGCATATGCTGTAGTTGCAATATTAATTTATGTGTGCTACTGTCTGGCACCCAGTGCTCCATCCGCACCCCTAAAAACTTGTACTGAAAAAGGAATCATCCTTTTGGCACTGTTTCATAATATTTCTATACAGGGTATATACAATATGATATATATAGCCACATGTTAACCATTAAAGTACAGTTGTAGACAGAAAATTTCATTTTCTTCCTTACGCTGTATTCTAATCCTAATGGTTCCTTTCCAATGTTAGAACTTTAGTTTCTAGGAAACTCTCTCAGGGTATGTCTACACTACCGCCCTAGTTCGAACTAGGGTGGTTAATGTAGGCAACCGAAGTTGCAAATGAAGCCCGGGATTTGAATTTCCCGGGCTTCATTTGAATCTTGCCGGGCGCCGCCATTTTTAAATCCCCGCTAGTTCGGACTCCGTGCCTGCGGCTACACGCGGCACGGAGTAGGTAGTTCGGATTAGGCGTCCTATTCCAAACTACCGGTACACCTCGTTCAAATCCCGGGCTTCATTTGCAAATTCGGTTGCCTACATTAACCACCCTAGTTCAAACTAGGGTGGTAGTGTAGACATACCCTCATACTATAGACTGATTCCACACTTGTTATATGTGTTAACATTAGTGAGCATTTCACCAGAGTAAAGTCTATAAAATTGCCCCACAAAACTGATCAGTATAAAGTTTCAACATTTAATCATTAGATTGGGTATAGTCACTGTACATAGGTTACATATATAAAATAAATTAATTCTATTGAGTTTATCCTTCTAATGAAATTTTATCAAACATATATATTCGTAGGGGGAAAAACAGGCCCTGAGCAGGCTATGGGAGTGGCCAGGAGGTACAGAGGAGACAAAGAACAGGCCCTGGGTGGGCTGGAAGGGTGGCCAGGTTGAGGGTGGATAACAGGCCCATGGCCCCCAGCCACCTCACACCCCCAACGCCCTGCCCTAAAGGACCGGGAAAACACAATGGCTGCATCTAGACTGGCAAGTTTTTCCACAAAAGCACTCGCTTTTGCCGAAAAACTTGCCAGCTGTCTACACTGGCCGCTTGATTTTGCACAAAAGCACTGATGTTCTGCTGTCCGAAATCAGTATTTCTTGCACAAATGCTTTGACGTTCCCGTTCGGGCAAAAGCCCTTTTCCAGAAATGCTTTTTCACAAAAGGGCCAGTGTAGACAGCTGAAAACTGTATGCGCAAAAAAGCCCCAATGGCGAAAATGGCGATCGGGGCTTTCTTGCGCAAAACCACGTCTAGATTGACACGGATGCTTTTCCACAAAAAATGCTTTTGCGGAAAAGCGTCCGTGCCAATCTAGATGCTCTTTTCTGCAAATGATTTTAACAGAAAAACTTTTCCATTAAAAGCATTTGTGGAAAATCATGCCAGTCTAGACGTAGCCCATGTGCGTCTTCTAGTATAAATTATTGCATATGAATTTGCTTATGTATTTCCTCAATGCCCGTCACTAGATTTGACAGCCATATATTTTCCAAGCAAATGAACTGTTAGCCACATATAACTAAGTCAAAGTTATCAATTCCTCTTACCAGAATATTTTATTAATGTTTGCATTTATTTTGGAGGGTGAGGGAAAGAAAGCAGAAAGTGGTTAGAAGGAAAGAGAGTTAGCTATAGTATATCATAGTATCAAAAGAGAAAATTTCAATTGGTTTAGAAATTCTGATTATGACATAATTTGGGCTGTCTATTAAAATATTTAGCCAGCTATGTTGATTTCACTGTCACAGTTAAAGTTCTCTAAACGGATTTCATAGTTAAATTCCTGGGTTTGTATTTATAATCAGCTGGTTTATTTTAGTGATTTGACTGAAGGGATGATTTCATTCTAATATTGTCATTTGTGTGTCAATTTCATCTTATTTTACCTAAATTTGATAATTGTACTCTTTAATCCTTAGCTAATTTAGCACATTATAGCAGTTTAATTTTAGGCTATGTCTACACTGGGAAGGTTTGGCAACAAAAGTGCTGATATGCAAAAGTGAAAACTGGTCACACTAGTTTTTCTGCTGCCTTTTTTCAAAGTGTTATGGCCACATTGCTAGCTCCCCTGTTGCGAGATAGAGCAAAGCAGGGTGGGTGAGCCTCCCGCAGTGCAGTGCAGTGGGAAGGCAGAGCTGACCCCTGTGCGTCTTGGGATACTCTCTGAGTTCTCCCACAGCATTCTCAGCTGCTGGGAGAAGCATCATGAGTAGCTCTGTGAGCTCTCTGCTGTGGAATGTCAAAGCAACGGTAAAGAACAAATCATGTTAAACCAATCAGCTGTCAGATACTTCCTGGAGCTTTGAAAGGGGAGGGTCAAATGTCTGCAGGGCAGCAAAAATCACAAAACACTCAGCAGAGATCACAAAAAACAATGAGCACCTGCCATCAGGGCAGGCATTGAGGGATACTCGCAGAAGCCAGTTCTCTCAGCAAAACAAACAACGGAGTCCACACTGGCTCTTTGTCGACAATAAGGGGAGGGAGAGAAGACAACGGTCTTTCACAGATGTGGAAGTTTTTTGTCACCAATGGTGGATTTTTTCCCCAACAAAAGTTGTGTTGTAGTATGTACACACTCACTGTTTTGTCAACAAAAGGCAGTTTTTGGCAACAAAAAATGCCAATGTGGACAAGGCCTTTGTGCCATTTTCTTGATTTTATTTTTAATAGCTTTAATAAAAATATACAAAAATATCTTAAGTAATATTTATTTGAATAAGTAATTCAGGCAAGAACCACTCAGAATCTTTAGTGGATATCAGTCAATCCACCTGGGAGCCTAGTTTTCTAAATAATACAGTTTTCATATCTAAGGCTATGTCTACACTACAGAATTTTTCCAGGCTCGGAATAACTCTGCCACCTCCAGGGAACGCATCTACTTTTTTGGATCAGTTTTTGAAAAACTGGGTGCATACATTCGGAGGTCCTGTATTCCTCATTATATGAGGAATAAGAGCTCTTCCAAAAGAGGAGGTTTTTCCCTCATTTGACCCTGTGTAGTCGGACCAAATATTGAAAAGCCCCTAAAAAAAAAAGAATCAGAAAAAGGTATGCAAATTGCGGTTCACAATTTGTATACCTTTTTCCAAAAAATAATTGCAGTATAGACATAGACCAAATGGCTTGGAACAGGCTTGCTTAAGAGATCACCTCTCTCTGCATATCATACTTCCACAAAAGAGGCTCTCAAATTGCTGCTGCTTCAGTGTATAAGGCCAAGTCTACTCTGAATCTGGATGGTTGGCTTAACCTATGCAATTCCTGCTAAACAAAATTTGTAGTTGGAGTTGACTGACTTTAAGCCAAGATATGGTGGCATCCACACTGCATTTGCTCCCATCAGCTTCCCTTACTCCTTGCTAAAGGACGTGTACCAGATGCTGGCAGGAGCTATCCTCAGTATCAATTTATGGATCTTTACTAGACACGCTAAATTTAACAATAGAAGATCAACCTCCAGAGTGTCAATCTTCTGGAAAGTATAAACTTGCCTTAAGGGAGAAAACTTGTGGACACTATTTTCCATGATAGGTTATTGTCTTTGGAATTCAGCAGCTTTCTTTTGGTACAGACTTGCCCCCCTTTTCTTTTTAACTTTTACAGCCCCCTGTAAAGCCTATGAATTTGGTCAGGCATAAGGGAGGTTCAGCTAGGCTATGTCTAGACTACAGGCTTCTTTCGAAAGAGGCTCTTTTGAAAGCATCTTTTGAAAGAGCCTCTTTCGAAAGATCGCGTCTAGACAGCAGGCGGATCTTTCGAAAGAGAAATCCGCTTTTTGAAAGAGAGCACCCAGCGAGTCTGGATGCTCTCTTTCGAAGACGGCCTCTTTACATTGAAGAACGCCTTCTTTCGAAAGAGGAGCTTTTGAAAGAAGGCGTTCTTCCTCGTGAAATGAGGTTTACCGCCATCGAAAGAAAAGCCGCGTTCTTTCGAAATAATTTCGAAAGAACGCAGCTTGAGTCTGGACGTAGGGGAAGTTTTTTCGGGAAAAGGCTACTTTTCCCGAAAAAAACCCTGAGTCTGGACACGGCCCTAGTGACATCTTTGGAGGGTGTAATGGGTTCTGCCCTTCAGGTGAGTGTCCACAGGTGGCTGAGGGAAGTCTCTCAGTCTTTACTCACTCATCTTGTTGAGTCAATGTCCAAGTGGTGGCCATAGATCCGCCCTCTTCATTTATCCCTCTTGTTCCAGATATGGTTTGCAAGGAGGTTGGGGAGGACCTAACCCAAGGACCCTCAATAGCAGTCACTTGCTTAAGTTTCAATGTCCACAGTCGCTGTCACGTCCCTGGGCCACTTCCCCAGGATGTGGCTCCATCCAGCCCCTATCTAGGATTTTGGGATTGAACCCCTTGTCCATGTTTGGCCAGGTTTTCCTGACTTCTTGGCAAGCTTTCAGCCATAGGACCAGGATCTGTCCAGCTACACTGTGCAGCTCCCACTCAGAGCTGCCCAAAGTTCTGAGGTTTCCCCAGTCGGCCGTGAGGTTTGCTAGGGTTGAGCTCCAGGAAGGAACTGCCTGGCCCTGGCCTACCAGCTCCTTTTATATCGGGCTGCTGCACCCTGATTGGTTGTCACAAGAGCAGTTCCTCTACCCAGCTCAGAGGACCTCTCTGCTGCTCCTGCTGCTGGCCAGGGTGCTGAAAGGTTTCCAGTGAGAGGGTCAGCTTTGTCCATCCCATCACAGGAACAAAGAGGAGGAATTAGGGCTTTGTAGCAGGATTCTTTTTTATTTGCTACTGATGCTATTAATCTTTATTGGATGGCTTTTTTTCTTTAAGTTTGTCAGAAGTGCCTAGAGGCTGGGACAGCTGATCTTTTATGTTTTATATGTTGAAACTTAATTTACATATCTCTCTTCTATTTCCTTTATTTAAAGAACTCCTTACAGAGTAGGAGCATAAGTATACATTTGGTTATTACAATATCACAGTTAGCAAAGATACTATATCATTAATTTCACATTGGAATAATTTCACTCACTTCAGTTGAGTTATTTCTGTTTTATATTTGTGTAAGTTAGACCAGAATCAGGCCTTGAGTATTTGGCAACAGCGGGAATTAGACAGACTGTTAACAAACTTTAGACACTGGCCCATTGCTAATGTTCCAATACTCATTATGTACATGTAATGAGAATAAAAAGAAATACTGAATAACTACTCATTAAAGTTATGTCTACATTTGGAGGTTGGGGTGTGATTCCCAGCTTGAGAAGACATATCTTCACTATCTGTCATAGAATTAGCATGTTATTATAGTCGTGTAGCTGTGTATAACATAGGCAGCAGCATTTCTTAGCTACCCTGTGTAGACATCCACCAGGGTGTGTGGAGATTTGTTCTGAGGGTGGTTAGTCTATGCTGCTACTGCCCATGCTACTCTGACTGCAGAACATTTTCTAATACACTAGCTCACACTGAAATAACATAAATATGTTTATTTGAGCTGGGAGTTACACTCCGACCTTTAAGAGTAGACATGCCCTCAGTGAGCACTGTCCATTCTATGCAATTAATTAAAGAAAACATGGTACAAAGGCTAGTCAATTGACATAGATCTATTTGTGTAGCTTATTTCGAGTTAACCTCTGGTGTGTAAATGCACCCCATATTTGCCCTTTTCTAGTTTTCTAGAATCTTTCCTGACTTCTATGACTTTTCAAAGATGATAGCTAATAGCTCAGATACCTTCTTAATCAGTCCCTTGAGAATTCTAGGATGCATTTCATCAGGCCCTGGCTTGGAAACATCTAACTTTTCTAAGTAATTTTTAAAATGTTTTTTTTTAATTTGAGCTTCTAAACCTACCCCATTTCCACTAGCATTCACTATGTTAGGCATCCAGTCACCATCAATCTTCTTGGTGAAAATTGAAACTAAGAAGTCGTTAAGCACCTCCACCATTTCCAAGTTTTTCCCTCTCCACTGAACAATGGGCCTACCCTGTCCTTGATCTTCTTTTTGCTTCTAATATATTTGTCGAATGTTTTCTTGTTACCCTTTATGTGTATAGCAACATTGAGCTCATTTTATGCCTTTGCCTTTCTAATCTTACATACTTGAGTTATTTCCTTATATTTCTGTTTTATATTTGTGTAAGTTAGACCAGAATCAAGCCTTGAGTATTGACTTAATTTCCTCTTTTTATATCACTCCTTTTTATTTTTAGATAATGTATGATCTCCTGATTAAGCCAAGGTGGTTTCTTGCCATACTTTCTATCTTTCCTATATAGTGGAATAGTTTGCTTTTGGACCCTTAATAATGTCCCTTTGAAAAACTGCCTACTGTCTTCCATTATATTTCCTCTTAGTCTTGCTTCCCATGAGACCTTACCTACCAGCTCTCTGAGTTCACTAAAATCTGCCTTCCATGAAATCCTTTTTTTTTATTTTGCTGTTCTCCCTTCTACCATTCTTTAGAATCATGAACTCTATGATTTCATGATCATTTTCACCCAATCTGCCCTCCAATTTCAAATTTTCAACCAGTTCCTCCCTATTTGGTAAAATCAAATCTAGAACAGCTACTCTCCTAGTAGCTTTCTCAACTTCTGAATTAAAAAATGGTCTCCAATGTATTCCAATAACTTGTTGGGTAATCTGTGTTAGTTTCCCAACAGATGTCTGGATAATTTAAGTCTCCCATCACCACCAAATCCTGCACTTTGAATAATTTTGTTGTTTAAAAAAAGCTTCATCCACCTCTACTGCTTGGATTGGTGGTTTGTAGTAGACCCCTAGCATGACATCACCATGGTTTTTTACCTCTTTTAACCTAATCTAGAGACTCTCATCAAGTCTGTCTCCTAAATCCATCTTCACTTCAGTCCAAATATATTCATTTTTAATATATAAGGCAACATCTCCTCCCTTTTTGAACAAGCTTTACCCTTCTAAACCAATTGTGGGTATTATTGCACTAAGTCTCTGTGATACCAACTATGTCATAGTTGTCTTTATTTATTAGCGCTTCAAGTTCTTCTGCTCCCTGCTTTCTGCCCTTCCTTTATGCCTGCTATTAAAGCCCAGGCCCCCTCCCATTTCTGACTCATCTACCAGATCTCTGTGTTTTCACTTATCTGTGGGCTTTGGTTCCCTGTCCCCATCAAACCTAGTTTAAAGTCCTCCTCGCTAGGTTAGCCAGTCTGTATCCCAATACTCTCTTCCTCTTCCTTTAAAGGTGAACCCCATCCCTGCTTGAAACATTATCCCATGGTCAAGGAAGCCAAAGCCCTCCTGGTGACACCATCTTCACAGCCTCTGGGATGCACTTATCTCTGCCTGGGCCCCTACCTTTGATTGGAAGGACTGAAGGGAACACCACCTGCACTCCAAACTCCTTTCCCATACTCCCAGAGCCCTGTAGTCACTCTTGAACTGCTCTAGGTCACACCTTGCAGTATCATTTGTGCCTGCATGAATGAGTAGCATGGAGTAGTAGTCAAAGGACTGGATAATCCTCAACAATCCCTCCATAATATCTCAGATACAGGTCCCTGGCAGGCAGCATACTTCCCCAATGTCATGTCAGAGTGACAGATGGGTCCCTCAGAAGAGAGTCTCCAGCCACTACTATCCTATGTTTCCTCCTCACATTGGTGGCTGCAAACCTCCCGGACTTGGGGGTACATGGCTTCTCCTCTTCTGCCTTATGGGGTTATTCCTTTTTTCCTTTATCCAGAGCAGCATAACAGTTCTCCAGAAGCAGAGTGAGACAGTTGGGAGCAGAGGTGGAGCACTGCCTCAGCTACTAATGTCAGTCCTGAGACAGAGCGATCTCCACCTCCACCAGTGGCGTGGCAGCAGTATTGTATTGGTAGATAGCTTCTTCAGCCTTAGCTTTATCCACATGAATACTCTTAAGGAATTCCTCATGGGCTTGGATGATCCTCAGCCTAGCCACCTCCTCCTGTGCCAATAGGCACATTTCACATGATCCCCTCAGCCTGGATTTCAGTAAGTGGGAATTGCAAGCCACAATCTCTGCAAAACCACACCAGGATCTAGGTAAAGGCATCCATGGTCAGATGGTCTGTGTGGCTAGAGGAACAGGTGGAGGAGACAGAAGCAGTGCTGGCACAGGTGATGTAGATCTTTCTAAACATATTGGAACTCCCTCTTTTAAACTCCACTGTCTGCTTCGCTCCCCTCTGGCTTTTAAAGCCTGCTCTCTTAGGTCAGGCCTACCCTCTTGTAAACCAGATAGGTCATCACAAGGCTGAGTGAGGCTGATCGAGGATAATCAAGGGAACTGATACAGTAACTGAAATCACCGGAAACAGAGGGGGAAAATGCTAACAAACAGTCAAGCAAATTCACTCACACCAAATCTAGTACTCTCACTGACCAGTTCACTCACTCTTTCGTAATGCGTACACCCAATGGGATTAAACTAAGGTTGCACAATCAACTTTAATTTTCCTAAATTTTATTGCTTGACTTTGAAACCTTAATAAAGTTCTTTTATTTTTAAATGGAATTTAACTATGTAGAATTAGTTGTTGCAGAATGAGTTTCTCAGGTACCAGCTATGAAATCTGATTCAAACCTATTTTCAAATATTTTATGTAAACCTACTAAAGTTAGAGGGCTGAAATCAGAATGTACAATACAGTGCTCTGTATTAAAATTGCAACATGAGCTACTTGTAAAATAATTGATGTTATCCTGAACTTACCATGAAATTCATTAATTTCTTGCCCTACATAGCTGTCAACATTTCAATGCTGAGCATTGTATGTATTCTCAGTTACTACATTTAAACTCACTGATCTATTTTACTCTGAAGCAACTAATTGTAATCAATATTTAGAAAAACAGCCGATGACAACAAGATAATACGCTAAAATTATGGGCTTTTTTGCCAAACCTATACCTAACTTGTTGTTGATTCATGATCTCATGTCCAAAAGATTCCTGATAGTATGCAAGTGAAGTTGGCTTCTACATTTGATTTAAATTTAAATCCCTTAAATAAGGTAATATGAATTTCTGAAGGTCCCAATTTATGCCTGTGCAAGCAATAAATCAGTCCCTTGAAGCAATTCTAACACCAGGTTCAAAAGAATGTGAACATAAAGGAATTGCAAGAGCGAATTCTACATAGGTCCTGTAAAAAGGCAAGGGAACCACCTCCATTAATCATCAGTATGAATATGTTTGTTCACTGGATCTTGGATGAGTTTTTTTCTAAAAGCTTTTTCAGAGATGATGTGTCATTTCCTGCCCCTTAATTTTCCTTGTGTTCATTCTCCTGTGAGAAAAATACACATGCAGCTAACAGGAGTTGTTTGTTACTCAGGCTAAGACGACAGTTATGCTGTAAGAAAGGGGTGAAAGAGTCATTTCAAGAACTTCAGTACCATCATTAGCTTCTTTAGTGAATGTTCATGACAAACATCTACTGACTGACAAGTCTCAAATTACAAGCTCCCACTTTGCTGCTTTTTATATTACTAAGTTTATTTATAGAATTTAGTTTAAAGGAAGATTTTCCCTGATCCCTCGCTTTCATTTTAATGCCCGGGGCCTGATTCAAAGCCCATTATAATCAAGTGAATGACTCCCATCTACTTCTGTGGTCTGTGGATCATGCCTCTTACCATAAGGGAGGAGGCATCCTCCACTGTATATATTCCTCAACACCATAAATATTCTGATGTGACTTTGCACCTGTACAGTGAAGGAGCTGCATATAAATCCAAGACCCAGAGATAGGAATGGCCACAAACTCTTTTTCACTCTTAACAAGGTTATGTTTCATGCCCATATGTAACTTCATTTTGCTTTTTACATATTGACCCTGAAAATCAGGAAGCAACAATGGTGTTAGACAAAATCTCATCAAAGAAGAGACATATTGTAAATCGGTAACATATTTACTAATCAGCATAAAGACAAGTGCATACTCTGACATTTAGGAAGGGAAAAAAATCAAATTCACAACTACAAAATGAGGATATAACTGTAGTGCTCCTAAAAATTATCGGGCGGCGGGGAGGGGGAGGGGAGGTTACAATGGATCACAAATTGAGTATAAGACAAGGTGATCTAGTTGTGAAAAGGCAAATATGCTGGGATATATTATTCTGGGTACATTAAAAGGAGTACCTTATGCTTTACTTCCCATTGGTAAAGCCTCAACTGGAGAAATGTGTCCAGATCTAGAGTGCCACACTTTAAGAAATTCTCCCTTGGAAAGCAGCAAAAAGGTTTAGAAAACTTCAACTATGAGGGAAGATTAAAAAATTTTTAGTCTTGAGAAAAGAAGACTGAAGGAGGACCTGATAACCATCTTCAAATATGTTCTATCCTCTTATTAAGGACAAATTGGTCAACTGCTCTCCATCATCACTAAAAGTAAGGAAAATAGCTCCTGCTCCATACACATAGTCCCTCCTCATCTGCAAACAGGCACAAGGCAGAAACCCTTATATTGCTTGCACGATTGAGCACCAAAATACATGCCATTTTTTCTGAGGTAATTTCTAGCCATAAGGAAGTCATTTAGAGAAACTGCATTCCCAGCACCTTGAGGCTAAGCATCTTTCAACTCTAGGAAATGCTATCTAATTACACTGGCAAATAAGCAGCACTTGAAAATTGAATTCCTTGTGACAGTAACATGTGATGACATTTAGTGATCTTTATTTCTTCAGGTTTATTACTGTTGCAAGTACAGTGAGATATGTACAAGAAACCACCTTTATCATACAACCTTCTGTCTTCAGATTACCCAGAAGAAAATATGCTCCGGCTTTATGCTCCCCCTTCACCCTATTTGGATGTAGTGAACTGTATTCATTGGGGAATGGTAGATTTCCAATCATTAGAATATTCTGAGTTTTGCTAGTAGGCCACTGTATCCCCAGCACCCTCAGAATTAAGGGAAAGGTGCTTTAGAGCCATCTTCTCTTAGCCTGCATCACCCGTGTCAATCATAAACTTAGTATGTACCCTAACACCATAATATTAGAATGATCAGATCCCTGAAAAAAGTAACCTAAGGCTCTTTGCAGGTAGTAGCTTAGTGTTAGAGATAAGTCCTCAAATATGAACCAAGCACTCTGAATTAGAAGAAAAATAGAGCAGGTAAGCTGGGGAAAATCTTTGGAAACATTCATTTACAGTGGTTGCCATTAACAAAAAGTGAGTATTCACCAACTGTTCTACACAATGGTATCTGAGGCATCTCAGTTACTCTCTTTCAAGTAAGATGATCTTTCCTACTGCTGTACAGTACCCAGGAGCAAAAGATGATTTTAATGTCCTCTGCCTTGCTATAGGTCTTCAATTGCAGTGAAAATATGAATATGGTAGATTATTTCAGATAGTGCAGAAGAGTTCTCATAGGTATTAACACAAAACATTTTGCAAGATGAACCTGCAAGATGGAACACAGTAGTCAGAGCCAGCCCAAGGTACGGGCCAACCAGGAGACTGCCTGGGGCGCCCCATTGTATGAGGCACCGCGTGGGGCTGCCGGACCGGGTGGGGGCAGCACTGCGCGTGCGCTGCATGCCCGGAGCGGCACCATGCATGTGCTGTGTGCCTGGGGGCAGGGCCATGCATGCGTCACACTCCTGGGAGCAGCGTTGCGCTCCCGGAGCCCGGGGCGCACAAATGGCTCGGGCCGGCCCTGACAATAGTGAACAAACAACTGAAGTTGTGAATGTGATCAATTATTCACTGGAAAGTATGTTCACGGATAAGAATAGCCCACACATGAACTTATTCTACAGGTCATCAACACACATTAACTTATTCTATGGAAACATCAACACAGTTTGCTGTGTCTATAACTCCTTGTCAATATTTCATACACTGTTGCTCATGCTGAACTAGTTGCACATTTAAAGTAATCAAAAACCTAATATTGGCTTGCCTTATTCTCTATTTCAGATCTTTTTTTATCTAAGTATTAGCAAAGAAGAGAAAGCAGTGGATTGCAGCAAATGAAGATGGCCAGTGCTTTCATTGGCCTATTCCCCTGTCCCCTTCACTCTCTCTCTCCACCTGCACAAACCCCTTGATTTTGTTCCTAGTATCTTTTTTATTCCCTTGACATTTGCCATTGAAGCTGTTTATCTCATTCTAATTGTCATTTTCAACATTGTTTTCAGAAAGTGTTGTGTCTTCCCTTCATCTCTCCGGCAACAGTTGTGTGACAGAGGGTGCAAATCACCAATGTACAGAAACTTGACACACTAATGTAAAAATGCTACAGCTGTGCTGACTTCTTGATATTTCAGCAGCTCACAAAAATGCATAATTAGTGAGAATAACTGAGTCTGAAAAAAAAATGTCGTGCCCAGGTTTCTCTGAGATTTTAGAAAGAATTTGAAAAGTGACTTCCTTCCTCCCCCTCTCCTAGTCACTATTCCTTTAAAAAAATTATTCATATATTTTTGAACCTGTTAGTGCATGAGTAAAAATAATTGCTAAATCAAAAAAAATATGAAAATATATTCCTCATTCATTGCCTTGAACATTTAGTAACTGAATAATCTTAAATATCTTTCTTGCAGTAGGCACTGCCAAAAACATTGCTTGAAGAAAGACAAAATTAAACAACAATATGACTACTACAGAAAAAAGAGGGGAAGGCTCATGGATCTTTGATGTTTACATTTATATATTTACTTTTCTGCTATCTGAGCTTAACCTTAGCTTACCCATGAGAATAGACATTTGCTGCTGATAGATTGTTCACACTGTGGTAAATGACAGTAATCAAGCAATTTATTAACAGAAGAGTTCAACTGTTTCTAAGAACAATAGCATTTAATAGGCAATAAATTCCCAATTCATGCCATGCATATTAATAGCAATTGAAATGAAAAAAAAAAGACAATGTAACTGAAGCAGTTTGTTGACTGGGTAAATAGCAGATAGTAAGTGATATATTATTTATCTACCATTACATTTGTATTATACAGTCTGGAGTAAAAGAGATGCATAGGGAATAGCTGGGGAAAAGCTGCCACCAAAATAGGAAGTTTATTGAGATACCATATCTGCAAATAAAAAAGACCCAGGTAGGATTGTTTTCTGCATGTAACATGTGATCAAACTAGCATTAACGGGACAATTTTTCAGTCAATCCACTCTTTTTGTTTCATTCCCCATCTTCTAATTTCTGCCAACAATGACAGTTTTGACTGCCTATCCACTTTCACGAACAACTTGATGTCCTGGTCCATGCAGCCTCTTGTGAATGGATCATTCTCTTTGAATGGAGGCCAGTACCATACCTGTTCAAATCACTTTATAGCTTATATGTGAATGAAGAAATTTTAGCACATGAAGGGGCACAACACATTAGAGGATAAGTCACAAATTTGATGGTCTTTCTTTCTCCCGCTCTCCAAGACTTGTGAATTTCCAAACAGTTACCGTACTCTAATAGACTGCTATCCTCAAGCCTCTTCTGACTCATCTGGTTCAACTGCTGTTCATTGAGTAACATAGGCCAAGAAGAACCTGTGCTCTATAATGATAATGTTGCATAGACTGAGCCCAAAAACGGTGTGGCTAATAAGGAAAGCCTGTTCTTGTATCTGGCCACCAATTAGCCAAAAGTAAGAAGGAAGCTAATATTTCCATGTTGTTACTGCACTCCGCCTCTGATCCACAATGCTCCAGCCGAGTAAAAATAACCAAACTTTAATAAAGTAATTATAACCAAAGGTAAATCTGTCAGTGCCCTGCGTGCTGATTGTACCCTATGCTTCCAATTAATCTGTTATTTTTTTATTGTGGTCCAGTTTAAATGACTTGGGGAGCAAAAGAAACAGGAAAAAAATACAAATGGCCTGGTAGCACTTTATAGACTAACAAAACATGTTTTTTTCTGTACAGACTAACTCAGCTATCCCCTGAAACAGAAAAAAATTGGCATTAGTTTGAGCATATTTTGTGAACATTTTAGAAATCCCCCCTGCATTTCTTTATGACACATTTATTTAAATTAACTTTGCAGTCAAGGCACAATACAGATTGTTTGGGAGAAGGTTACTGTTGAAGGTAATAGTGAAAAACAAGAAAACAAAAAACGGAAGACCTAAATTGTTTGATTGTAAGAGCTCCTCCACCGTGAGAACACAGTAAATCACTGAGTATTCCACTGAAAATGTTAAAGGATTCTCGATCAGATTATTTGCTGAGTAAGAAAAGCTCTTTGTACGGATTTTGTACAATCAGTTGATCGCAACAAGTCTCTATGGTTACTATGGCTAGGTAAAATATTATTTCCCATAAGGATTTGGCTGAGTTCTTGCCCAGATTCTGTTATTCATATTCCAATAAATATTTTTCTACTATCCATTCAAAGGAGGAGCAGTCAGGAGATGATGCTGTTCCCTTCTTGTTACATCTGCATCATAATTAACTTTCTTCTCTCCTCTCCGCCTCATGGCTAGTCCCAGGGCAGAAGAAAACTTAGTTCCCTAGTAATAGCACTGGCCACTTATTTCTTCCTTATCACAGTCAAGTAAGGCCAGGTCTTCTCCTTGCCATTTGTGTCTCACTCATGTCCCCAGTGTAGGATCCCACTACAGCTCAGCAGTGAACTCAGGAATCCCAGAGGACTGCAGATCCAAGGGAGATGTATTGTTCCCAGAGATGCCACATGCCTCAGGGATTCTATGCCCTGATAGAGTGCTTGCACTACATTTTGCAGAGGTGGTGCACCATTGGGAGAGGATTGCCAAGTCTGATCCTCCAGTTTTATGCATGTGAAATGCAAGTACCCCCACCTTGCAGTGATGCTTTTTAAATAAAATGAACGAATGAATATATGGAAAGAAACACAGATGATTGTGTGGATGCACCAGCGTGAGATGCAGCCAAAGAGAATGCCAGCTTCACACCACCTCTCTTGTTGATCTTTCTTATCTGCTCAGAAGGACACCCTGTGGTGCTCATGGGATTTGAGCTCCACAGAAATGGAGAAAATGGTCCAGACTCATGCTTCGGTAAGAATAGCCACTCTGTATGATATTTGCTGCCCCTTCAGGCCAAATGGGCATAAGTCTACCATGACAGAGGCAGAATGAAACATATATTTTCCCTTCAATTGAACTCTCAGTGCCCTTCAAAGTTTTAAAGGCAAAGACTAGCAGATGAAGACTTGTTACCATAAAATGTGGGAGGCCATGAGGGATAGTGTACATATATCATAGTTCTTGCCATTGGTGTTTCCCCTCAATTGCAGGGCTTGAGAGTTGAAGTCATTACCACTTCTGACTGAGAAAAATCCTTCCTGAGTAGAGATTCAATCAGGGTGGATCTAAAAACATAATCCCCGCTTGTTTGAGTTCAAATTTCTCAATGTAACAGCTTTATAAAGAAGAGGACAGAGCGCCGTGCTATTTTACTTTGGGTTGCACAATCCTCTTGGCCAGGGAAGTCTGAAAGATCAAAAAGCTTCTGTCTATTTAGGAGGTCGCTCATGATGGATCCCTGCATAAGGAGAATCAGCATATTTCCTCATGTATCTTTTGATAGAAATTACACGAGCATGTGAGACCTCTATGCTCAACTGGGTCCCATGTAAATTGTTCTGAAGATTCGTAAGTGGCTGTATTTCAAAACCTGGGCCTTACCACATGGCTTAGGGGCTCAAATTTCAAAAGGCCTGAGCATCAACAGCTCCAGTTACTCAGTGATACCTGTGAGTGCCTGGAATCCTTAAACCAAATCAAAGCCCATGTTTTTAATACTTGTAATGTAATCTCTATTTATGTATAGAGATTAATTATTAAGCAAACTGCAATGTCTTCCTTATTGTTGGAGGACAATAAATAGAAAAATGCACAATTCAGAATGAATTATGGCAAACTAAGCATCACTTCTGGAAGAGATTATGAAGCTGTTCAGCATGGGTCTGCAATCATATCAGCAAACTCCCTCAGCACCTTCGGGTGCATTATATCCAATGCCATGGAGTTGTGTATATCTAGTTTCTTTAAATAGTTCTTAACCTGTTCTTTCTCCACCGAGGGCTGCCCAACTCCTCCCCATATTGTATTGCCCAGTGCAGCTGTCTAGGAGCTGACAAATGAGAGAGTTGGGCCAAAATGAATCTGGTTAGGTTCAACAAGGAGGAGTGCTGAGTCCCACATTTGGGATGGAAGAATCCCAAGCACTGTTACAGGTTGGGGACCAACTGGCTAAGCAGCAGATTGGCAGAAAAGGACCTGGGAATTACAGTGACTGAGAAGTTGGATATGAGTCAACAGTGTGTCCTTGTAGCCAAAAAGGCTAATGGGGTGCATTAGTAGGGGCATTGCCAGCAAATCTAGAGAAGTGATTATTCCCCTTTATTCAGCACTGGTGAGGCCACACCTGGGCTACGTCTAGACTACATCCCTTTTTCTTAAAAGGGATGCAAATTAGACTTATCGAAATTGCTAATGAAGCGGGGATTTAAATCTCCCCCGCTTCATTAGCATAAAAATGGCTGCCGCTTATTTTTGGCACGGAGCTTTGCCGGAAAATAGCGTCAGTCTAGACACAGATCTTTTGGAAAATAAAGCCTTTTCCGAAAGATCCCTTATCCCTTATTTTAAGAGGGATAAGGGATCTTTCGAAAAAGGCTTTATTTTCCGAAAGATCTGCGTCTAGAATGGCATTTTTTTCAAGCAAAGCTCCGTGCTGAAAAAAAGCGGCAGCCATTTTTATGCTAATGAAGTGGGGGAGATTTAAATCCCCGCTTCATTAGCAATTGCGATACATCTAATTTGCATCCCTTTTATGAAAAAAGGATGCAATCTAGACGTAGCCCCAGAGTATTGCATCCAATTTTGGGGCCACCATTACAGAAAGGATGTGGATGTAATAAAAGGAGTCAAGTGGAGGGCAACAAAAACTATTAAGGGGCTAGAGCACATGACTTATGAGGAGAGACTGAGGGATTTGAGCTCTACAGGTAATGGAGGAGTCTACTTGTTATATAAGAAGCATCTATAACTAATCATTTCTATAACTATAATATTTGTTTTATTAGACTGGAATAAAATATCTAGCAAACAATAGGCAGCACTCTTAAAATAAATGGCAGAAAACATCACCTTTGGAGCATTCATTGTAACAACATTAATCATCATGGGAAAATTCCTGATTCAACCTTTTAAAGATGTTTTATTGAGATGTTTTAGGTTCTTAATTATGTTATAAATTTATCAAAGGCTCCAGCTCTTAAATTCCAGAAGGTGCAGGAATAATTAAGATAAAATCTCCAACATGATTTCAGTTACTGAATACCAAGGATGGATGCTGAAAATCTAGTGAAAAATTTACATTTTTGTACTGGCAACACTGAAGCTAAGTGTGGAATCTATGTACTCTTTTATCCCTAAGTTATTTTATCCTAATAACTTCCATTAATGTCACAGAAGAAGGAAAGTCTATATTGCTGGTGTGTGTGTGGCCACCAATCTTCAACTGAAATGTCCATGGAATAATGACTATAATGGGATTTTTATAAATTATCAGTATCAAATTTATAGCTGCGGATGCAGGAATATACCTGCAACACATGCAGCTCCCTTTGTAAATGCAGAGTTGTTTTCTTGTTCCCTTATTACTGCAATGCAACCATAATATTTGCAGATTAAAAAGTCCTCAGCTCAGTGCTCAGGTAGTTGGTTAATGTGCTGGATCTATGTGCAAGGGCTGCAGGCAGGAATTGTCCTCCCCATGCGCATGACAAGGCAGACACAAAATAACATTACAGGGCTGCTTCAGCCCAATAGTAGCCCACCTAGGGCTTTTACATGGTGAGATATGTACACAGGGAAGGGGATTATAGTTGTGCATCCTACATTCCCATCTCTTGCAGGCTGCCATGCAAGGGGTGTGCATGAGTGTCATAGGATGCCCCACTCACCACTTGGACACCTCTAGTTGACTGCTCTTGAGATTAGCTCCGCCCAGTCTGACTCCCCATCCCATCTCACATACCCTCAAGCCTCTCTCTTTCCTTGGGTGCCAGGGAGCTCTCCTTCTACATGACTCAGTTTTTTCCCTCTGGGGCTTGGTTTCTGACACTTTTCGAACACGGGCAGGGAAAGGTTGGCCAGTGTACTACTGTGGGTTCCAGCCAGGCTCTACAAAGTCTCAACCATCACTGTGTTTGCTCTGGGCTTCTTCCTAATCTCCTTATCTAGGCTGTTTTCCCTGAAATTCCTCTAAGAAACTCTGTCAACAAATTCCCAAGGCTTCTGTTCCCACTTGGATTCCCTCCTACTCCCATGTCTGCAACCAGATTATAACTACAGCCTCTCTCTCTCTCCCTTCCTTTCTGCTGAACACTTCCCAGCTATATACAAGCTGTAGCTTTAAAAAAATAAAATTAAATATAGTGATATTGTATTACACTACCGTGGATTCAGTTCCTATTGCTAGCTAAACTCAACAGTGTGAAAAATCACCTTTGCTGCTTTTCACGAATTTAGAGAGACTCCAGCATAGGGTTGCCAACTCTCCAAAATGGACAGGCCATGGTGTCTAGTCAGGAGAGTTGGCAACTGTACTCCAGGAACACACACAAAGACCAAGGATAATGACATACAATCACAAGTACAAAGTCTTAGTTGTACTACAAATGTTATGAAAGCAATTACACTTGGGTTTGTAAGTCCCAAGATAACAGCTCAGTGGATAGTGTTGTCTTGGTTTCCAATGTATTACACATTTCCCAAAGCAGGAGGAGTTTCCCTGAACACTTTAGGGCTCACTGGAGACACTGCACGGCACACAGAAAATATATTTTCTCTTTCCCAATGGCTTTGCATGAAAGATTACAAATGTAAGACAGAAGTTCATGGTTTAACAAGAGATATTCCTGGCCTCATTCCATGGGAGGCCAAGAAGGACTTCTCTTTATGTGGCAAGTAATTCTCAGTAATAAATAAAAATGGAGTAAACATTTTAAACGATATGGGGAGGAGGAGCACTGTACTTATTTCTATGGGTGCGTCTAGACTGCAGTGTTTTTTTCAGAAAAACGGCCTTTTTTCGGAAAAACAGCCATTTTTTCAAAAAAAGTCACTTAGGCCCACACTTCCGAAAGAACACAGGAGGTTTTCTGACATAGGTAAACCTCATTCTATGAAGAAGAATGCCTTTTCCGAAAGAGCTCTTTTGGAAAAAGGTGTGTGTGGACACAGAAGAGGGAGTTTTTTCAAAAGAAGAGGCCAGGAAAAAGCATAGGTGCCTTGGTGGCCACTCCATCCATAGTAATCACAGCTTAAATGCGAGATATCATCCATTCAGTGTGGACACTATCTTTCAAAAAAGCAATTGCTTTTTCGATGCACTTTGGCAGTGTGGACGCTCTCTTCTGAAAAACCTTCTTTCAAAAGAAGCCTGCAGTATAGACGTACCCTATGAAAATATTCAGAGGATTTCTTGGGTTTTTCTGTTTAACACATGATTTGCTAACATACATCATTTAGCATTTGAAGCAACAGTAGGTTAAATCCAGACACTCAACTGAACAATCTTAAACACACCAACATAAAAGGCAGTAGCTCACCAGGTAATTAGACTAAAGCAGCCTGATAGCCCAAGGATGAATTCAAGAGATTATATCCCCTGAACTTCCAATTTTCATATATTGAAATTCTACTGGATTTTTTTTGTTATATGCCATTATAACAATGAATTGCCAAGCAAGAGCAAAATGTATAAATAGGATCATCTAGCTACAGGAAATTGCAGAAGATTGGTCTTTTTGCAGGATTTTTTGATGATTTACATGCAGTAATGTACACTCTGGAGTTTCAACGCCACTCCCTCCCCATCTTAGGTTAGCTAAGCTAGTCAGCAATGTCACAAAAGTGCCTAAAGAAGAGGTCACTTAGTGTAGCCAGAGCCAGCACATCCTTCATGAACACAGTAGGACCACTTTCAAACCCTTTCTTTCCTGCAGGGCACGCAACAGCTCTATTGACTCTTCGGTGCCAAATGTATCCATCTGCAAGTCATGCTTCCAAGAAACAGCATGTGAAAAATCATTGCGGAATGACAGTGAAATTACAAGTATCAGAGGGGTAGCTGTGTTAGTCTTAATCTGCAAAAACAACGAGAAGTCCTGTGGCACCTTATAGATTAACAGATTTATTGGAGCATAAGCTTTCATGGGCAAAGGAAGTGGGTCTTTGCCCATGAAAACGTATGCTCCAATAAATCAGGGACATCACAAAGACTCCTCCGCACATCTTGCTGCAAGGGCGAGGAGAGAGCTTATACACAATAACTTTTGGTGGCATCATAATGCAGCCACTAACTGTCGCTGGTGGCTGCTCTGATAATTTTTCCTAAAATATTTTATTAACATTAGGAAAAAGAAATAAATATGCACGTATACACATCCAAATCATTCTCAGATATGTATGCATGATATTTGGAAGACTCAAAAATAACATACACTTGTCCCTATTCTTTACTGGACCTAAACAAGATAGAAACACAAATAATGAGCTGTGCAGGTTCTTCTCTTTTATTTTTCTTGTTTCTTTTGCTTTTTTGGTTGTCTTTTTTAAAGACTTTTAGCTTGTAAATCTGATGTGAAAATTGCTATTAACACATACAAATATCACTTTTCGCAGAAGACTTACTCACCCCTGGCAAGTCTGGGGACATATTAAGCCCTGAATAGGGAAGTGATCATGGAGGCAGTGGGGGCTAGGTATGATGGGGAGAGGTCAGCTCAAGGCCACTGTGGCCATGAGAGTTCAAAACCCCATGACTAGACCCTGCCACCTACCACCCCAGGGCTGAAACCTGACCCACCACTCTGGGAAGATGCAGAAGATGCTCTTCAGCTTTTGTGTCTTCAGAAGGCAGCAGGGGCCTACCACTCCTGCCATCCACGGAGGAGTGACTGCTGCTTCCCCCACTTCAAAGTCATCACTCAGGAGGCTGCAGAAAAGTACAGTGGCTGCATGTGAGA
Source organism: Pelodiscus sinensis (assembly GCF_052426305.1). NCBI lineage: Eukaryota > Metazoa > Chordata > Testudines > Trionychidae > Pelodiscus > Pelodiscus sinensis. The sequence goes on from NC_143053.1 coordinate 96,897,166, forward strand.
AACGCTGAACGAAACTGTAAAGTGCAGTGCTAGATTCTGTGCCAACTCCATATGGCATACCCTGGAAGGAGGCTTATGAGAAGGCCGGTATGAACATGGTCTAGGGTCACTGAGTCCATGATTACTTAGCCCAGGGGTGGGAATTACAGCCTCTGAAATGTCACAGAACTGCACTGGGTACTTAGAGGCCTGGGCACATCTCCAATCTGTAGTACCTTCAGTGAGACTTTGCAAGGAAAGATGTTTTAGCTACAGTTTTCTCCTGGCAATCAAAAGTTTTAAAAAAAACCTCTGCAAAATCTATCCTTTATTTTCTGGAACAGCACAAGTAATAAAATAATATGTTTTAATTATGGGCAGCTATTTTTTCTTTGCAGTTTTATTTGCTCATTTTACTCCAATTGCCTCTTGCTGCCTTTAAAAATAATGATTACAGGAAAGATTCTAAAATGGGCTGCAGCAGGCTTCCAGAAATAATTTTATTTTAGGAAAAAAGATTGTGCTTGCATTTTATAACTTGCACTGGATTAAAAGAGATTAGTAAACAGATGTTAAACTGCCTGATTTTCTGTATTAGACACAGGGTTAGGGCTCTCCAGAACCTAGTCACATCTGTAGACATCTAAGGTACCCAGTACACTTGCTTCCACAAGTAACTGAGGGTGAAATGTGTGGACACAAATTTTGGGGGTGCACAAAACACAGCTCACAACAGTAGAGGATAGCTGAAAATCTGGGATTTAAAGGTATTGGTGGATTGCTTTTACAGTGCTTTTAAATAATGTAATTGGTTTTTGCCATCTTTCAGAATATGGTAATCAGGTGACTAAGAAATAACCTGAATCTTGTCTGTTTGCGCCTCATTCTATAGAAAAGTACATCAGGTTCAGTATCAGCTGAAGTGCTTTTTTTTAACTATTAAATCACATTAATCTAAAGTATACTTTCTAGTTGCAGTATTATATGTGATTCATTAATTCTTATATGGTCTATCATAGAATGTGCTTTCTTGAGTGATAAAAGATATGGTACATCTTCATTCTTTACCATCTGCAATAACCCTATCATGCCCATTATATATCAGCATCAGTTGGTTTTAATACTATGCAGCACCATTCTCTTCCTAAAGCTATGTAATATAAGCAGGCCCAGCAGAATTTGATTTTTATTTTATGTAATTGACAGATGGTATCTATGTTAATTGTTAAGCATTTTTCCAGTTATCTAATTATTTTTTCTTTCATAGTTGCAGGAAATTATGGGAGGGATACGACAATAATTATTAAATGAGAACAGACTTGGAGAGTAAAGCTGTAAAACACAAATTGTCAATGTCACATATTTCAATATATAAAAATAACCTGAAAGCAAACTGTAGTTCACAAGCAGCATTTTTCTTATTTCTTCTCTCTGGAAATTTCAATTATGATGAATGGATTTTTTTCCCAGTAGTTTATGTATGCATGATGAAATCAATGCTTCATATATTTACTAATAAAAATTGAATTCTTCCAAACCTAAATACAAATCTGACACATGCTGGCTTCCATTGCCCCTGAGGTCCCTTCTAATTCACCTGATATTAGAGTAATGGGAGAGAGAATAAGATCAAAGTGATCTGTGTCACCACTAGCCAATCATAGCTCAAGCCTATGTTGGGCTTTCTGAACAGTTGCTTTAAGGGGGCTCAGATTTAGCTGGCAGATTCTTCATAATATCCTTGAAAGGAGACTCTTTTGGCTCTACTACCTGTGTTATCTATCAAAGCACTATCAGTAACTAATATGACCTAGAAATGAGAACTTGAGTCAATAAGTAATACTATTTAACAAATGGTTTTTAAAAAGTGTTCATTTACAGCTTTAACACAGTTAAGGACCAGAGTCTTCTGCACTACTTCCTCTATACCAGGGGTGGGCAATAAAAAACTCACCAGCCTGAAGAGTTAGTTCCTGGTGGGCCACTGTCGCTATGTTTACCCACAACTCTTCAGGTATCAGGCGACTGCAGCTCTCGTTGGCTGAGGATCGCCATTTATGGCCAATGCGAGTGGCGGGTAGCGTCACAGACTGGGATGCCACTTCCCACCCCCTTGCATTGGCCGTGAATGGCGATTTGCGACCAATGAGCGCTATGATCCTCCAATACCTGCAGAGATGCAGGTAAACATGGAGGTGGTGCCCGCCAGGGACTAACTCTACAGACCGGATCCAGCCCACAGGCCGGAATTTGCCCACCACTGATCTATATTCATTCCCATTTTGGTTAAAAGTCTCTTTGTGCTGTAAATTCTCTGACCTCAAAAACAACTTTATTGAATCATACCTTTTGAGGATATGGCCCACAAATAATTCAAGGTCTTCAATGGAACTAAGTTAGTTTACTACTGGAGAAGCCAGGGCCATGTGTCTCCCCTACACTGGTCCAGAAAAATACTGATGACTCAGTGCTCTTGTTTCATGGATCACTGGCTCTTCCTTGCTAGGTTTCCCTATGTCTTCTCATTCATAACACTGAACCTCCAGTATTTGCTGAACTTCATCAATAGTAATGAAAAGACAGAAGAGGGTGAATATTCAGCAGCTGAATTAAAATGCAGACTTCCTCTCTCTGGACAGAATCTTAAATTGAAAGTGTTCTAGGGGTAGCAGGGTTAATGAGTCTTATTTACAGAAAGCAATTTGAGAACCCATTTAACTTCTACATCATGTGGAGCTAAGCCTTGACCTAGTAAGTTAATAAATAGGGGTTTCATCATGCCAGAGATAAAAGCCAGGGTTATAATTAGCAGCTCTTGAAACTCAAAGGAACTGGCTGCTGCATATACATGGATTTTATTCAGTGTTATTTTAACATCAGATCGAGTATCCTTAGACCTGTAAAGAGGATACCAGGTTCTGTTTTTCTCTTTAAAAGATCTTGGACTTCTATGAACTTTAAGATCAATTCGATATCTTCATCAACAAAACTCACCCAGAACCTTTTACTGGGAAATTCAGTAAGGGAAAGGAGGAGTCTGTACTGCACATTAAAATAAAAAAAGAAGTTTATAAAGAAATTCTCAGTGATTCTGACTAATGTTGTTATGACTCCTGATGACAGCAGTCTGAGAATAACATTATCTTCAAAAGGTTTTTGGCTGGCTACATGAACAATAGTGAATATAAATTAGCTTTATTTTCAGGAAAAAAATGAAGCTTTCTAGTTTTTATTTTGAAGCTCTTTTCCTGTCCATAGCCACAAACTTCATGCCTCTTAACCAGACACCAATGGAAGTATTATCAGACTGTGTTCAGAAGATAAAGATCTTTATTAGTTGGCTCCCACTGTCATTTTAGATCAACTTTCCGACAAGTAATGCCAGATTTTTCTAGCTTATTTAGCCTACCTATTTAGATAGCACTATAACTAAAGAAAAAGTAGTAAAGTTCTGTCCCATGGAAGCTATTTACAGGTGACTAATGTGTCAACTAACCTGATGTAATTTTGTTATTTATTAAATTGAAAACCTGAGGAAAACAAGGAAATAAAAAATTGGGTTAGTAAATTGATCAAAGAGGCTCCTGAGTAAACTGGTGGTAGTTTTTGTTCACTAGGAGGTTCATATTCAGAGCACTACCATATAGCTTGTGAGGGCTGTTGTACAGATTAGATTTTAAAGCACTAAAAGATAAATTAAGTTACTGTTGCTCCTGCCATACCCTTAGAGGATATACTGTAGAAGGCATATTTTCTTAGCTGTTTATTTGCCTCAGAGAAACATCTGTGTACTCTGAAAGGGCATCATGAGACAATGAGTTCTTGCCTTGGCAGATTGTCATTAAGTGACCCATTATATCAATAGATAGGAACATCATTCCTTACCATGATATTCAGGACACTGAACAGCATTCTTTCAGGCATTTGTTGAAAACATTGTATAATATGGAAAAAAGGGAGTGGAAGAAAACAGCTACTCTGAATGCAATTAGATAATACTTTAAAAAAATCTTAAAATGGGAACTACTAAGACAAAACTTAGCAGAAATATTGTGATGCAACTTTTGCTGGGAAAAAGTTAAAGTATATCACATCCACCGCCTTCCCTATATCCACAGAGTCAGTTACCTTATCATAGAAGGCAATCAGGTTGGTCAGGCATAACTTTCCCTAGGTGATCCACGTGATTTGGTTTGGGAAGTGAGGTTTTTGTTTGTTTGTTTGTTTGCCTGCCTGGATTTTTAACCGTTTTTTTTTAAGGAACCAGATAGGAGAAATCTTACCATACTCACAATCTTAACTTGCCACCCCAAGAACATACAAAAAAAGTCATTGGAGACTGTCCACTCCAATGATAAATACCAGCAGTTGGGATTAAGATTAGGTAAGGATGCGGATTCTCTGCCTTAATACAAACATTTCAAAGTGACAATTCACAGCTAAGGGAGAAAACAATACAACCCACAGATCTGTGTGTGTGCGGAGGGAGGGGGTTCCCCAGAACTATTGAAAAGTTCATATGTAAAGTCTCCCATCTTTGGTACAGACTCAGAGTTGTTTCTCACAGATGGTGCTGGTTGGAGACCAGAACTCAAGGGCAATGGGAACTGGATCACTTGATGATAACCAGTTCTGTTTATTCCTTCTGGGACACCTGGCATTGGCCACTGTCCAAGGACAGGAAACTGGTCAGACTTAGTATGGCTTCTCTTAGGAGGAAGAGAAGTGTAGGAAGCATCACACCTGCAAACTCATCAAAGTCAGCATTCGATGCTCAGGAAGAGCAAGCTCTGCACCAGTTCAGTGCTGAGAGAGGTGCAATGGAAATGGAGCCATCTCTCCTCCCCTCTCCACACTGGCTCTCACTGATGGCTCATCTTTATGGCAAGAAGCACAATGAGAAAATTCAGCCAGGAGATTCATTGCTTCAAGTTCACTAAACGAAGCCCCACATCTGTCTCTCTCAAAATGTAACTTGTTTCAAACACTTGGCATGACAAATACTCACACAATGGTTATATATTCACTTCTACATTGCCTTCTGAGGATCACGGAACAGTTGACAATTTGCCCAAATCCCAAGCAGATGTAAATCAATGGAACTCAATAGAATCAATGAAGTAATAAAATAAAATAAAATAAAATAAAAACTGATTTATACCAGCTGAGAATCCAACTCTTCACTTCTGACTCTCCAGCAAGGATTATATTAGCCCTATTTTGCAAATAAGTAGATTAAAGCACAAAAGATGGAAAAATATTGTGCAGTGTCCTAGGTCCGTGGCATCCATACAGTTTGGTCATTTCAGGGGCAGGTGCTGGGACCCCTTCCACAATGTAGTACATCCAGCAGTGGCCAATGCCAGACGTTTTAACAAAAGCATACCCTTTTTCAAAAGCCAATTGTGCAATGCAGTATAAAACGTGAGCATAGAGGATGAGAGAAAAACTCATTCTTGCTCCTACCAGGCAGTTCTCTTACAACTGAACAATGACAGCTCTTTATCTGAGTGTGCAGAAGTGCAAATGTTATTAAAGCTCATTAACTAATCTAGCATTTTTAAAGTCAAGCCACGGTATGTCTTAAAATCCTGCAGCTTGAATTTCAATGTACTGGAAGAATATACTGTGAGGGGTCCTATTTCATTTGGTCTGTTAGAATTATAGAATCATAGGATCATAGAGCTGGAAGAGACCTCAGGAGGTCATCAAGTCCAGCCCCCTACCCACGGCAGGACCAATCCCAACTAAATCAACCCAGCCAGGGCTTTGTCAAGCTGAGAATTAAAAACCTCTAGGGATGGAGATTCCACCACCTCCCTAGGTAACCCATTCCAGTGCTTCAGCACCCTTCTAGTGAAATAGTTTTTCCTAATATCCTACCTAGAACTCCTCCACTGCAACTTGAGACCATTGCTCCTTGTTCTGCCATCCGTCATTACTCTGAACAGCCTCTCTCCATCCTCTTTGGAACCTCCCTTCAGGAAGTTGAAGTCTGCTATCAAATCCCCCCTCACTCTTCGCTTCTGCAGACTAAACAAACCCAAATCCTTCAGCCTCTCCTCATAGGTCATGTTCTCCAGCCCCCTTATCATTTTTGTCACCCGCCGCTGGATCCTCTCCAATGCATCCACATCCTTTCTGTAGTGGGGGGCCCAGAACTGGACACAATACTTACCAGAGCTGAATAAAGGGGAATAATCACTTCTCTGGATCTGCTGGCAATGCTCCTCCTAATGCACCCTATTATTCCATTAGCCCTCTTGGCTACAAGGGCACTGTCACGAATCCTTGTTTATTCAGGTATTACACCTCGTCGTTCCAAGCGTCTATCACGCCCAGATCGCTTCGTGTTGCCCACTCCGCCCCTACATCTCTGCCGCGGGGCCAACCAGAAACCCAAACCTCTGCCTCTGTGTGTGGCTCCTAGACTGCTGCCAGGTGGCAGGGAGGGAGGTCCAGGCCCACCCATATTCCCAGACCCTGGCCCAGAGCCATGACACTGGGAACCAAGCTCCCGGTGGTAGCAGGTCAGGGCTCAGCTGCTTACGGGCTTCACGATCCCACCCTGGGCCGCATTCAACCCTGCCACCGGAGCCTCTTCCAGCCCCGCTCAGGGGAGCCTTTCCACCTCCTCAACTCCCCCGGTCCCATTACATGCTGCCTCCATCTGCCCCCCTTTACCGGTGCTCCCCCTCCCACTTTTATCCTCTTCCCCACTCATCCGCCCAGCAGGTGACATCAGGCGCTCTGGCTGCCCTTTGGCCCCGCCCCCTCCCGTTGCACTGGTGACGTCAGGCGACGTGACCGGCCAGAGGTGTTGCCCAGACGCCTCCCCAACCCCCATCCACCGCGTTACTGCGCCGCACTTTCCCGCTCCCTCCCCCTGAGTGTCTGGTGATGTTTGCCTTGCTGCCGCCCAGGCCGTATCCGTGCACCCCCCTGCAGCATCCCAACCCCCTTCTTGGGGATAGTGGCAGGGTTGTCTCACCCCGCCACATGCACACCGTTGACTCATATCCAGCTTCTCATCCACTGTAATCCCCAGGTCCTTTTCTGCAGAACTGCTACTTAGCCAGTCAGTCCCCAGCCTGTAACAATGCTTGGGATTCTTCCATCCCAAGTGCAGGACTCTATACTTGTCCTTGTTGAATCTCATCAGATTTCTTGTGGCCCAATCCTCTAATATGTCCAGGTCACTCTGGACTCTATCCCTGCCCTCCAGTGTATCTACCTCTCCTCCTAGCTTAGTGTCATCCGCAAACTTGCTGAGGGTTGACATCCCCTTATCCAGGTCATTAATAAAGATGTTGAACAAAACCAGTCCTAGAACAAATCCTTGGGGCACTCCACTTGAAACCAACTGCCAATCTGACATCGAGCTATTGATCACTACCCATTGGGCCCAACAGTCTAGCCAGCTTTCTATCCATCTTACTGTCCATTTATCCAATCCATATTTCCTTAACTTACTGGCAAGAATATTGTGGGACACAGTATCAAAAGCTTTGCTAAAGTCAAGGTATATCACATCCACTGACTTTCCCATATCCACAGAGCCAGTTACCTCATCATAGAAGCTAATCAGATTGGTCAGGCATGATTTGCCCCTGGTGAATCCATGTTGACTATTCCTGATCACTTTCCCCTCTTCCAAGTGCTTCAGAATGGATTCCTTGAGGATCCCCTCCATGATTTTTCCGGGGACTGAGGTAAGGCTGACTAGTCTGTAGTTCCCTGGATATCCTTCTTCCCTTTTTTTAAAGAAGGGCACTACATTTGCCTTTTCCCAATCATCCAGATCTCTCCCGCTCTCCACGAGTTTCCAAGATAATGGCCAAAGGCTCCTCAATGACATTTGCCAACTCCCTCAGTACCCTCGGATGCATTAAATCTGGGCCCATGGATTTGTGTATGTTTAGCTTTTCTAAATAGTTCCTAACTTGTTCTTTCCCCACCACGGGCTGTCCACTTCCTTCCCATACTGCGTTGCCTAGTGCATTTGTCTGGGAGATGACTTTGTCCGTGAAAACAGAGGCAAAGGAAGCTTTGAGTACTTCAACTTTTCCCACATCATCTGTCACTAGGTTACCTCTCTCATCCAGTAAGGGCCCCACATCCTCTCTGATCACCCTCTTATTGCAAACATGCCTGTGGAAACCTTTCTTGTTATCCTTCTTATCCTTTGCTGGTTGCAATTCCAATTGCGCTTTTGTCTTCCTGATAACTCCCCTGCATTCTTGAGCAATATATTTATACTCCTCCCTAGTCATCTATCCAAGTTTCCGCTTCTTATAAGCTTCCTTTTTGTGTTTAAGCTCACCAAGGATGTCCCCAGTAAGCCAATCTGGTCGCCTACCATATTTGCTTTTCTTACTGCGCATCGGGATGGTTTCTTCCTGTGCCTTTAATAAGTGTTCAAGTGTGTCAAATGACTTGCATGGCTTACAACTAGAGAATATCACCCCCAAGCTCTAGTGGCAGAGGCCTGTGTTTTGAGAATAGGAAATTATGTTCTTGAACTAGTTCCTACGAAATTCCAAGGGACCACACTGTGATGTAGAAGTAACTGTAATATTCAAAGATGACTACTGATTGTTACATTATGATGAAGTGGTTTATCCCCACAAAAGCTCATGATACCATATAAAAATTTTGTTAGTTGCTAAGGTGCTGCAAGGCTATTAGTTATAAGCTACGCAATTTGAACTTCACAAATTGAGTAGCTTATTTCGAGTTAATTTTGAAATAGCTTATTTTGAAATTTGGCACTTTTCTATTCAGCACTTATTTCAAAACTAGCCAAGTAGCCCTTCATAAGACGGGATTTTCAGGTCTCTTCTCCACGTCGGTCTTCTCTCCTGAGCCTCCGGTCTCTCGTTCCATCTCTCTCTCTCTCTCTCTCTCTCCCCTCCTCCTCCTACCACCCTTTCCCTCTCTCTCAGCTCTCCCCCACCTCCTGCCTCTCCGTCTGTCTCTCTCTTTTTCTTCTCCTCCCCCTCCTGCCTCTCACTCAGGGGACCACGGAGCCCAAATGACCATTTGGGCTATGCACTCCCCGTGCTGCATGGGGGGGATGAAGCCCAAATGGTCGCTTGCGCCACTTGCTCCCATGTGGCGGCCCGGCTGAGCAGTGCAGAAGTCAGCCGAGCGCCACAGCGGGAGGTGAAGGGGGGTGGAGTGGTGACATTCATGGCCAGGGGGTGGGGCCTGGAGCCACTGTCACGCCACACATCACTGCCCCGCCCCTCTTTGCCTCCCACCGTGGCACTTGGCTGACTTCTGTGCCACTCAGCCGGGCCACCACGGGGGAGCAAGCGGCGCAAGAGGCCGTTTGGGCCCTGCACTCCCCATGCAGCATGGGCTGCCCAGAGGGAACAGCCAGCATTTCAGGCAACAGCACTGCCCAGAGGGAACAGCCAGCATTCCAGGCAAAAGCGCCCCCCAGAGTGAACAGCCAGCATTTTGGCGTTACAGAGTCACAGACACTGGGCTACTATTTTTCAAAATAAATTGCTATTCTGAAATGTCCCTTACTCCTCGTGGAATGAGCTTTACAGGGATGTCAGAATAGCCAGCTGGCTATATTTAGAAATAATGGGTGACCTCAAAAGATGTGGAATAGCTATGTTGGGATACTAGAGGTATCCCAAAATAGCATTGCATTGTAGACGTAGCATTACAAACTAACATGGCTGCCCTTCTGAAACTTTTGTACGTTATAATGATTATTAAGTGCAGTCATCCATATCTCTTCTATTAGTGTGTATTTTAGGACAGAAATCTGGAATTTATTCTGCCTAATTTAAGACTATCATCTCCCTAAAGAGGCACATGCCAGGAAAATAAAGATGCTTGAATGTCCATAGGAATGGACGTTATGGCTAGCAAAATGTAAAGTCCAGTCTCTTAAAGCCTGAATTTGAGATATAATAATGTAGAGTGTTTCAACAGAAATCCTGTACTTCAAAAAATTCATGATAATGGACATCACACAAACCTATGAAGTCTTGTGAAAAGAGCTTAACAGATTTGTAACAAAGACTATTTTCTGAGGTAGCTTATTAAATTAGCAGCAGCAATGTGTCATGAATCAGAAACAGTATTAATATGCAACCACAGTAGCTTCAAAGAGATTGAAGGTGTAATTCTCTGTAAGGTCAATCTTCCTGCTGGGTAACATGATAAAGAGTACATGGACAGAGAAACCGAGAAAGAACTTGATATCTGATTACATCGCTGAACAGAAAACTCATAATTAAAAGTTGTCTAGCTCCCTCTTGTTTATTTTTGACTATAGTTTAATCTAACAGTGTCATATTTAAGCAAACTGGGAAACAACACTTCAATGCCTGCAACAAAAAAACAAATTAATACTTGAGTTTTGGACATACACTGCATTGTAAGCTTCAAATTATTGTTCACCAGCGGATACTTGAACAAAGCTAAAATAAATCTTTTAAAAAAACTGAGAAATTGAGACATTCAAAACATTCCAAAGATTAAAGCCAACAGAGCTACTGATATCAGAAAGCTTAGCATGCCCCCCCATGAGCACTACAAATCATGACCTTATTATGATTACCATGTAGCAGTCGTTGCTTATGTCAGAGCGAAGGAATTCTGCGATGGATGGGAGTTAAGAAAAAGGAAGGTGTATAAGTTAAACAAATCCTTAAGGGCACAATTCTCTCTAAGCTGCGTGGCAGCATAGCTTCACAGGTGATTAATCAGCCCCACCCAGTCAGAGGCTCAGAGCTCCTTGCACTCAGCTTAGAGGGAACACTGCTTAAGGGTTATGTTTTTGATCTCTAATCATAGTGGCAGCCACAAAACTACATGTGCATCTATTACATGCACGAAATCCATATGTATTTGTGCAAATCAAATTTGTTCAGTCAGGTTAAACACTTGCATATGCATCAAGGCATCTCACACTTCAGATCATTTGAAATTTTGCAAATAGGTGATTCATTCATTTCTGCAAATACATCTGTTTATTAACCAGCAGAAAAATGTGTCTCTTTAAGCAATTTACTTTAGTTTCGTTTAGATAAATATTAATAACCGAGAAGAGAAAAGTATGGCTCTGAGATGTCAGTCAGCTTCAGACACTAGAATTTTTATTGTTTGAGTATTTTTCCTTTAATTGGTACAAAAATAGCTGCTTTTGGCTAATTGTAGTACAAAATAGACTCCAACACCAGATCCTCAACCACTGTAATGAGCATAGCTCCAATCAAGTCTACATGATACAGCATCAAAATTCGAGGTGGGAAGGGCACTGGCATAGGCCTGCCTGCCCTTGCTAGTGAAGCATGGTGCTTCAGGTGTTCCCTGCCTCAAAGTAATAAAATTCCAAAATACCGTCAGGTACTATTTGAGGGCCTTTCATAGGAAAGGATTTTGCTTCTCGTGGTTTCTCCCCTTAACTTATTTCTCTTTTCTCTTTTATGACACCCACATGCTTATCAAACTGTCATCTGATTTCTATTTATTCCAGGGCCTTAAGGCTGGGAGACAGTTGATTATGGCACAGGTAAGGCTGGCTAGCTCCTAGCATCCTGGCCTTGTTTCAAGTATGATTTTTGTTTGACTTCAGTGGAGTGGCACAGTTTGCATTTGTCTGTGCTCACGATAAACTTAACTCTGTTTGCCAGTGCAGAGCCACTTGCAAAACATGTGGTGTTCCAACTGCTTATCTCAAAGTGATGAGTGATAAGTCCACAGCACAATTCAGTACCACAGGGCTGATTTTTCATTACATTTGCACAGTGAAGCCAGTTGTCCAGACATAGCTCCATGGAATGTAGTTACACCATGTAAAACCAGTACAAAAAGAGAATCAGGAGCCACATTTTTGTTAATGTTATTGTAGTATTTTCTCCATTTCCCATGACTGCGGAAAGTGCATGAAAATATTTTTAGCCTATTTTTCCCCCCCATCCACCAAAGGTAAACTTATTTTTACATCTCTTTCCTCACCCATCAATGCTCAGCTTACATGCCAGGCAAGATTCACCAAGTTCTCTTTTTGACCCTTTATGGTACATTATAGAGCTTTAGTGTTGTCAGTATGAGGAAGGAGAGGGTATTACAGCTAGCAGCTGCTTTCATCTCAGGGGGGAAAAGGATAGTGCTGAAGAGCTCTTGCATCTCATTACCAAATATCCTGCTAAAGTTCTTTATAATTAAATCTAAGAATCCTCTCTCTTGAAAGAAGAAATTAAAGCTTCATGCTGTGCATTAGAAGGATGAACAGAGTAGGCTCACATCTTTTTTCAAATGCTGTCATCAGAGTAATCTAAGGAAATTATTAGAGCTTCCTTTGTCATCATCAGAACCAAGTTTCTTTAGCTCACTCCTTTCACTGTTCAAAGCTCCTTAATAATGAAATGTATCCAGTTTCCTCAGTGCAATGAAGAGGGATTTTAATGGGGTGATGCATTAATATTAGCTGGTCGGTACATAATGGTCATCTGGAATTATACACTTTTTATTTCTTTTCATTGCAAATCCCTCAGGGAAAACATATTTGACTGAGACATCAGGTCAAGGAGACAATTGGAATAAAAAAGGCATGTCATTCGAAAATAAATAATAAAATATTCAATTCCTGTCAGCCTGCTGAGAACAACATGCCAGATTACAGGATGGTCAAGCCAGACACATTGCTAAGAGTAAAGAGAGGGTTTTTTCTAAGCTGTTACTTGTCACTAACAATTTTGAAGTCTTTCACACTGAATACAGAGAATTATTTTCAAATATGCAGTCTCCTTCTTTGTGATGGCTGGAATAAAAAAAAACCCGAACCCCCTATCATATAACATAAAAGCAGGGGAAAAAAACTTAACACTGAAATTATGAATGTAGACAATTTCTCCATCTCCTAAAAAGGCTATATATACAGCAGTCAGAATATTTGAAGCAATAATCCATACTTGTAAAAATGATGAGAAGTAATATTTTGAAAATCCCCACAGCTTCAGTTTAACATCCCCAAATCATCCAAATCCTTGAGCAGGAGTAAATCAGTAGTCATTTATCAAAGAACATACTAATATCTCAAGAGCCAATTTGCGTAGATACTTCAAAAATCCTTGAATTTCTTACCTGTATCTTATTTTCCAAGAAATCCACAACTTACTTTTCTATTTTATTCAAACACTTCATATTAGAATGTAAAAAGCATTTTGAGAATGTTACTTAACAAAGCCTTGTAATGACACTTAAGTCACAGGAAGATTGTATCTATTTTTCCAGTGGGTAGGACATACAATGAGGGACTCCAACGTTTTTAAAAAACTTGACCTATATCTATACAGAACCTGATCCAAATCCTATTGACTTCAACAGAAAGACCTTTACTGAGTAAGCAAAAAAAGACAAGATATAATCCACAGGTCCTAATTCTTAGTCCACTCAATCAGTACTATGGCAATACTGTATCCATATATGCATCCAACCAGAGGTAAAGACTATCCAAAGCAGGATTATCTCCTTTCTTGGTGCTATCCATAAATTAAATTAGAATGTTTTTTACCAGATTCCATAATGTGGTGTTATAACAGTATTTCTCAAAGTGTTCCACAGGCCAGCTTCAGGAAAGATGTTAGCAGGCCTGCATCACTTTGTTTACCTAAAAGGTCTTTAGCCATGGAGCTTTGTGGCTCTGATTGGCTCTGGTTCACCATTATATGTTCAATAGTCACCAATCTTCTTGGTGAAAATGGAAACAAAGAAGTCATTGAACTCCCCTCCCATTTCCATATTTTCTGTTTTTCCCATTTCATTCAGGAACAGATCTCATAGCTACCCCATCCATAGGATAGTTCACAGTGGTCACCCCGGGCCATGCATTTTGGCAGGCCCCGCAGTGGCTTCCCCACTGTTCTAAGGACAGGACAATTTCCCATATTGATGGGAGCCCACAGGGCTCTGGGGAGCCTGGGGGATTACCCGAGGGGCTTGATGCATGATGGGAGCAGGGGTCATGCCCCTCCTCCCCTCCCAGCACTCATTGCGGTGGTGGGAGCCTAGCAAGTGGAACAACACATGAAGTATCTTGCACGACTCCTCTGCCATCTCCTAGCTGGGTCGCTCAGCTTTGTCTTGGTGGTGGGAAACAGAGCACCTGCATCCCAATCCACTGAGTTCCACTCCCGGGAGCCCTGCATCTCTTGGGGAAGTGGATCAGTGCAGTGTAGGGCATGGTGTTCCACTTCCTGCCAATATTGTGAAGTGGAGAAACGCAGCTAAGAGATAGCTGCAAAGAGATGAAGGCTGCTGCGTGTGTCACTCCACTTCCCAGGCTCCCACTACTGTGGTGAATGCAAATTGTCCACTGCTTCCACCCTTTGCCAGGCTCCTAATCCCACTCATTTCTGCCCTTGTTCCAGGTTTCCAGGTTTCTGAATTACCAGTGGGATTTGGTCACCTGCCCCCATTAAGCCTAAAGCCCTCCTCACTAGGTTAGCCAGTCTGTATCCAAGTATATTTTCCCCCCTTTCTTAATAGGAGGACCCCATCTTTGTTTAGCAGTCCTTCTTCCAGGAATGGCATCCCAAGCAGTTTGGTTTAATCCAAAAGTATTTATGAATTTGATCCAGTTGTTTATGAGCTGCAAAAAATATTTTCAGGATTACCTTCAGAAAACTTGCACACGTGAGTGCACGGGTATCCATCTCTTTAGCAAATCATTGGGGCGCTTTTCTGAGAAGTAGAAGACCCAGGTTTAAAATCCCCAAACTGGAACAGGGATATGGACATCCTAAAAAGAAGGCTATGGGATATTCTGGGATTGGTTGCTCCCTATCTTGTCTGTTGAAGATGATCAACTGGATATACGCCTTCATAAATCGACTTTTTTTTTTAATCTCACTGTGAAGAGTGGAAATCAGCTTATGAACAGGTTCTCCGGAACCTCAGGAAGCAATGCCTACTGAAGGACTGAATCTCTCAGGGAGTCTCTCAGCTGAGAAAAACATACAAGATTTTCTAGTTACAGACTAACAGAGCTATCCCTCTCAGCTGAGAGACTCTTAACTGATGACACTCTTAAATGATAACACTGATAACACTTAACACTTTAACAATGAGCTTTTAACACTTCCTGGCAGTGAGCAAATCCTTCCTTGTTGCTTCCAGTGGCTCAGGAAGTGTTAAAACACATTTCTCAATCTATTGTATACAGCCAGGCACTAAAATACAACCAGTTTTTCTCCAATCCCACAGACGGAGACAAACACCGACACAGGATCTATATAGAACATTCCTAAAACTGAAATACCCACCTGGCAAAGTAAAAAAAACAGATCCAAAAGAGTACCCACACATGAACTACTTCAAGACAGGTCCAAAAGAGAAAACAACAGAATTCCACTTGCCATCACCTACAGTCCCAACATAAACCCTTCCAACGCATTATCAACAATCTACAACCTATTCTGGGAAATGACCCCTCACTGTCAGAGGCCTTGGCAAAAAGGCCAGTCCTCACTTATAGACAACCCCCTAACCTCAAAGAAATTATTTCCAGTAACCACACAACACATCTGCATCATAATCATCCAGGAACCCACAATCAGCCCCGGTGCCAACTCTGCCCACACATCTACACTAGCGATTTCATCACTGGACCCAACCATATCTGCCACAAAATCAGAGGCTCATTTAACTTCACATTCACTAATATGATCTATGCCATCAAATTCCAACAATGTCGCACTGCCATGTATAGTGGCCAAACTGGACAGTCTCTATGGGAAAGAATTAATTGACACACATCAGATATCTGAAAAGGCAATACACAAAATCTGTTAGAAAACATTTTAGTCTGCCTGGACACTCATTAATGGATCTCCAAGTCACCATATTGTTTCAGACCAATTCCACAAGCCAAATACACAGAGAAGGGTTGGGAATTAACTTAGTTTACAAGTTTAATTCTTATGCAAATGCTACAAACACAGACATCCTCTGGCTCCCACACTACCTTCCACATCCTATGACTTAAACTACCAACCAAACAATGGAAGTGCTAATTGTTCTTATCAGCCTCTTGTAACGATTTGAACTACATACTCACTGTCTCTCTTTTTTTCTTTCCCCCTCATTTTGTCTCTTTTCCCTTCTTTCCCCCCTCCCTTATTTATTCTTGGATCTGGACTTCTAATACTCTGTCATCTGAAGAAGTGGGTTGTGCCCACAAAAGCACATCTACAAGGTGTTCTAGTCTTTAAGGTGCTACTAGTCTATTTGTTGTTTTTTTAGTTTTTCCTGTTAGGGTATGTCTACATTGCATTCCACTTTAGAGAGAGGAATGCAAATGCAGATGAATGGAATTGCAAATGAAGTGAGGATTTGAATTTCCTGCGCTATCGTGTCCGTGCGCTATTTCAAAATAGCCTATTTCGAAAAAAGAAACATTGTCTAGATGTGATTATTTTGAAAGAAAACTCTTCCTTCTAAATAAACCTTACTCCTCATTTTTTGCGGAGTAAGGTTTATTTTGAAGGAAGGATTTTATCTCGAAATAACCCCATTTTTTCTCAAAATAGTGCTATTCTGCAATAGCGCCATAACGCGATTATGGAAATGAAGCACGGGAAATTCAAATCCGCTCTTAATTTGCAATTTTGGGTGTCTGCATTTGTATTCCTCTCTCAGAAGACTTACATTACAGACTATGGTAATTTAAGAGAAAAAAGCCCTTGAACTTGCAAGTTAAGAGTTCCTTCTATAGTCCTCCTTCAGCCAAATATTTGTAAGTATGCAAGTACACAGTAAATATCATATGCTTAAATCTGTTCCTACAGAACCACTCTGAAAACAATTAGAAACTCAGAGAGAAGTTTCTCCAGCCAACAATGTTCCTGCTCATTAATGACCAAAGGAAAAAAAACAAATCACAACTTAGTCTTTATACACCTGCCTAGTATGCAGATGCTCTGTCAACAATCAAATCCTAAAATCAGATGACAAATTTAACATTATTTGAGAGATCAGATCTTTACTTTTTCATGCTTCTAAATATTTGGAGGGATTTTGCAAAGTGAATTTATGTTGGTATTTCCAGGATAACATTTAGGACTATAACTTTTTCCTCATGGTATTTTGACTGAATCCAATTATTGTTCCAAGCATATCTCCAAGTTTACAAAGTTTCTTACCTGGTATTTACTAAATTAAAAGTCATATTTAAAGGACAGTGTTTGCCAGGATCATTCCTAAATTATACAGAAATATACAGCAGAAAGCTTTCCTACATTACTCAATTAGATGCAATGATTTTGAATAATACAATTTCACAAGAGACATCCCATTAGTTTGATGAGTTTTCCCACTTTGCTGCTTCTAATTGCACATAATTGGAAAAACTGTCAGAGAACTTTGATGGAACAAATTATAAAATATTTATTGCTGAAAAAGTTTAATTGACCTGATGAGAAGGTTATATAATCTGGAATAGGTCTTAATATGTAGTATTTTCTTAATTTCTAAAACATATTTGTGTTTGATATTTATATGAGTAATGAGATAATGCTTCTTTTACAATTCTCAATAAAATCTTTCTTGAAATGTGGTGCCCAGAACTGGACACAATACTCCAAATGAGGCCTAATCAGCGTAGAGTAGAGCAGAAGAATCACTTCTCGTGTCTTGGTGACAACACTACTGTCAATGCATCCCAGAATCATGTTTGTCTTTTTTGCAACAGAGTCACACTGTTGATTCATATTTAGCTTGTGCTTTACTATGACCCCTAGATCCCTTTCAGCAGTATTCCTTCCTAGACAGTTGCTTCTTATACTGTATGGCTGCATCCAGACTTGCCAGCTGTCTACACTGGCCGCTTGAATTTGCGGAAGAACACTGACGATGTAATGCAAGATTGTCAGTGTTCTTGCGCAAATACTATGCTGCTCCCACTCGGGAAAAAGCCCTCTTGCGCAAATGCTTTTGCGCAAGAGGGCCAGTATAGACAGCTAAAAACTGTTTTGCGCAAAAAAGCCCCAGTGGCAAAAATGGTGATGCTGGCTTTCTTGCACAAAACTGCATCTAGATTGGCACGGACGCTTTTCCGCCAAAAGTGCTTTTGCGCAAAAGCGTCTGTGCCAATCTAGATGCTCTTTTCCGCAAATGCTTTTAACGGAAAAACTTTTCCATTAAAAGCATTTGCAGAAAATCATGCCAGTCTAGATTTAGCCTATGTGTCAAACTGATTGTTCCTTCCTATGTGGAGTACTTTGAATTTATCCTTATTAAACATCATCTTATTTACCTCAGACCATTTCTCCAGGCTGCCCAGCTCATTTTTAATTATGACCAGGGCTCGACAATTAAGGCAATTTTCTCTCCCGTGGCAAGTAGATTTTAGCCCAGCGTGGCCATGCAGTGCAGTCAGCACATGTGCAGCGTGGTCTGCGCATGCGCAGCGTGTGGTTCCGTGCGGCTGGAAAGCAGGAGTCGCTGCCGCTTGATTATGACCCTGTATTCCAAGGAACTTGAAACTCCTCCCAGTTTGGCATAATGGGAAAACTTAATAATCGTTCTCTCAATGCCAATATCTAAATAATTGATGAAGCTATTGAACAGGACAGTCCCAAAACAGACCCCTGCAAAACCCCACTTGTTATGCCCTTACAGTATGATTGCAAACCATTAATAATACTCTCTGAGGATGGTTATCTAGCCAGTTATGCACCACCTTATAGTAGCCCCATCTAAGTTGTATTTGCCTAATTTATTGATAAAAAGATCATGCAAGACCATATCAAATGTTCTAAAGTTTAGGTATACCACATCTACTGCTTCTTCCTTATCCACAAGACTTGTTATCCAAGAAAGCTATCAGATTGCTTTGACATGATTTGTTCTTTATGAATCCATGCTGTCTGTTACTTATCATTTTATCATCTTCCAGATATTTACAGAAGGATTCCTTAATTATTTGCTCCATTATCTTCCCTGGCACAGAAGTTAAACTGGCTGGTCTGTAGTTTCCTGGGTTGTTCTTATTTCCCTTTTTATAGATGGGCACTATATTAGCCATTTTTCAGTCTTCTGGAATCTCCCAACTTCCATGACTTTTCAAAGATGATATCTTTAGAGATAGACTAAACAAACAAGTGGGCAGGGTTGGGGAAGATGAAGGAAGAGCAATATCACAGCCAATGTAGTTTACTTCCTCCAAATTGTTATTGGTGAAGGAGGGGGAGCTCACTGCAGGCTGCACAACATGGCTACGTCTAGACTGGCATGATTTTCCACAAATGCATTTTCAGAATAGAGTGTCTAGATTGGCATGGAAGCTTTTCCGCAAAAGCACTTTTTGCGGAAAAGCGTCTGTGACCAATCTAGACGTGCTTTTCCGCAAAAAAGCCTCGATCACCATTTTCGCGATCGGGGCTTTTTTGCGGAAAACAAATCTCAGCTGTCTACACTGGCCCTTTTGCGCAAAAGTTTTGTGCAAAAGGGACTCTTGCCCAAATGGGGGGAGGGATAGCTCAGTGGTTTGAGCATTGGCCTGCTAAACCCAGGGTTGTGAGCTCAATCCTTGTGGAGGCCATTTAGGGATTTGGAGCAAAAATTCATCAGGGATGATACTTGGTCCTGCTGTATAGATAGGGGACTGGACTCAATGACCTTTCAAAGTCCCTTCCAGCTCTAGGAGACAGGCAATCTTAATTAATTAGCATAGTATTTCCACAAAAAGCACTGATTTCTTACAGTAGGAACTCAGTCCTTTTGCGGAAATTCAAGCGGCCAGTGTAGACAGCTTGCAAGTTTTTCCAGAAAAGCGGCTGATTTTCTGGAAAAACTGGCCAGTCTAGACACAGCCCAAAAGTGAATCTTTAGAATACATTTAAAGGGGGATCAGATCACAGATTACTTTTAGGTTCTCATGTGTTAGTGCCATACTTTAGTGCTTACATTTTAAATACTGAAAGGAAATGTGTGTTTAAAATAATTGTTTCTTTTGTGGTAAAAAGATACTCCAAATCATCCCTATTGGTCCTAATTTAGCTACATTTTTGGCTAAAAGGATAAATTGACAATGTCCTTGTAAGTGGTCTAAGACAGAAAAATGTTGATTCTGTGCAGAGGAGATGTAGCTTGTTGCAATGTTTCTCCCTTTACATTGGCAGGGGAATGTTTTCTTGCACTTAAAACAAATTAAGCATTTGTTAATAAAACCTAAGTGGCTTCTTGGTGATTCTTCTGTAAAGAATGTGTTACTGACTTTGTAGGTCTTGCTAGAGTCCATAATAAATTTTCTTTCTTACTTTAAATTATTCATTTTTTGTCTTGACTTCTGGGGATAAACAAGTAGTCTTGGTACTTCAATACTGCATACTTTTTATGGCAGTGTGTACAGAACAGACATGAATTACACACACACACACCCGGCATGGGTATAAATAACAGTGTAGACATGGAAGCAAGACTTCAGCAAATAAAAATATGTCTGAAGCCTCCAGATAAGTGCCCATGTTCATGCCATATGGCGTTCTACTCACCCAGTCAATGTCTCCCCCCATCTAGACAACTATTTGTAGCACTATCATGTCCCACTGTTCCCCTGCTGCTTAAAAAGACTGCAGCAATCCAAAAGCAGTGGGGACAGGCTCTGGCAATGAGGCACTGATGGAGCCTTCTCCCACAGCCTCCCTCGCCCGAGAGCCTTTCACAGATATGTGTAGTGCATCCCACAGTGTGGCTGCAACTCGCTTTTCACTGTTGCGTGTAGCTACACCTATATACTAGTGTCAATGGCATGCAGTGAAGACATATGTTTTAAGTGTTTCTCCAGGGTGCCTCTACATTTTAAGAAGAGGGGAAATATTATTAAAATGCAGCCATTTTGTGCCCTACCTGTACAAACAATTGCAATGCAGATCAGAATATGCCTTTCTAGAAAGTGTTAATAAGCTCTTCTAACTCAATTAGGTCTTAGCTTGTTAAATTTTAATGAAATAGTAATCAATTTGTCTTCACTTCTCGCCTCCCAATGCAACCTAGGCTTACACAATAATGGGCCAGCACTGTGCACCCTGTTGTGTCCTATTACCTAAGCAAATTAAATTTGATATTACTTTAGGGAATCTAATACAATACAAAAATAATTATGTAAATCAATACTTTATTGGAGGAGCTTTGCTAATACTATGGATATCCCTCTCGTAGCTAATAAAAGTGATCAAATTCCTTACATTTGGAAAAGAAAAATATTTAATACTATGATGTTTATAAATTTTGTGTGTTACTGCTTGCATTCTGTACATTGGGCCTTTAATTAGGGTGAAGTTCCAGTTCCAGTTGAAGACACAGCTGCAATTTTGTATCCAGGTGCAGGCTGCTGCCCAGGAGTCACATGTAGAGTTGTTCTACCATGGAGATTTACCTTTTTAAAAAAATTTTGTTGTTGTCTTAGAAGAAAATAAATGTCTATCTAACTGAATGTATATACTTGCCAGTTTTGGCTGAAACCTAAAACAAAATCACCCTGCTGCAGGCATCTGGCATGGAAAATTTCAGTCCAAATAGTTAATTATGTTAAGCACAGAAAACAGGGTTTTACACTGAAAAGTCTGGGACAGACTTTATAAAGATGCAGCTGCCAGCTCTACCTAGAATATATAAACCCAGATAAGCTTTCATACACCAAAGGCAAGTATATACATTCAGTTAGATGGACCTTTATTTTCTTCTAAGACAACAACAAAATTTTATTACATATTTTTATGTAATACCTTTTAAATTTTAAAATTTGATATTATTTAGGTAATTTTTATAAGCTTAGGGAAAAATATGTTGTTTTCCTACATTAAAAAAATAGCATGAGATCATATAGTTAAAGGCAGTCTCCTAATTCAGATTCACAAGGGGGCAAATTAAGTGCACACAAGCAACCTTATTTCTAGCATATAGTAAATTTTGAGAGCTGAACTTTGCAACCTTGCTAATTTTTAAACTTAGTTTGATATAAATATATACATATTTATGTGAGCCATGTCTTTGTGAAGTGAACTATATGCATCTGTAAATCCATAAGTCAAATGGACTTCATTAGTACACAAAGTTTCTGGTCACAGCTATTTCCATATTCAAAAGGTGAGTCTATACATGCATGTAGGTAGATGGAGACATGTTAACAATTCCTTGTTTTACATTGGTAGGCACAAGGTTAAAAGTGCAGTATTATATTTGGTCATTGCAACCTGTAATCCTAGACTCTATTTTTACTTTCATAAGGCAAGTGTCTTTTTAAAGGAGATATTATTCCATGATGAAAAATATCTCATAGCGGAAGGATAGCATTCAGTTAAAATAATTGAAGATTGACCTCCCTCTAATTACTTGTATTTTCTAGTTACTTAATTTCTGCTGAATCTCATTACTGTACATTACAATGTTGGGCCGTATAAGGGGTTTAACACTTTACTGAAATGACCAAATCATTTAATCTCTCTAAGAAAAAAAATCTCTCAAATATTGGCTTAGATGGCCTTTGAACTCTGGACGACCATATTCAGTCAACAGTAGAGATGGGTGGGAAATTGTTAAACAATTTGAAAAAAAATATTCGAGCTAAAAAAATGCATCAGAATGACACCAAGACCTTTTTTAACTAACTTTTGGGAGGGACAGGGAAAGAGAAAGAGAGATCAAGGCATCCCTGAAGAGCCAAAAGACTGGTGGTCAGAACATGTATCTGGGATGTAGGATACAATTACACAGAGCAGGAACCTGAACCTGGATTTCCCGCATTCCAGTTGAATACTCTAACCACATGGCTTGTGTGTGCTCTTGCACCTGGGCATGGACAAAATTCCATTTTGAACCTGCGACACCCTCCTGATGAAATTTTTATCAAAAGCAATCCATTATTGCACAAAGTTTTACTTAACCCATCACTCCCGTATCACATACTTCAGTTTGATTATAGTAACACAAAAGAAATATTATTTTAAGAAATAACAGACATTCAAATAAAAACGAAAGGAAACTGATGGAAACTAAACACACCACAAACCAGGGCTTTCACTTACTGGTTGCTATTCCTATCTAATAAAATAGATTGTCACCCCAAAGTTGTATCTTCTGCTCTATTTGCTAGCTCCAAGAGGCCAGGATCCAATCTTTCATGAAGCACCCCTGCTCATCAAGGTATCTCTTTGGCAAATGGAGCATCTTTCTCTGACTTGTGATACACTGAATCAGTCCTGTCTTTATTCCTTTTCACTTCCAAGTGATATCAATGTTTATAGTTTTTCTGCAATGGTTTTCATTGAAGTTGCTAGGCTGATGCAACATTACGTAATTGGCTATCTAGGGTGGATGACAACTCTCTCCCACTTGAATGGCCCATCACAGAGACATATTTCCTGAGGAGTGGGTCCAGCAACAGGGAGGGGAAAGGGAGCAAAGGGGGCAATTGCCCCAGGGTCTAGTGATTCAAAGTAGCCTGGGGCTTTGGCCTCTGCTGCTGCTGCTACAGCAGTTGTGGCAGCTGGTGCCCTAAACCCTTTAAATCACAGTGCTCTGGGTGGCTTTTAGGGCTGCCTCGGGAAGTGGGGGCACCATATGGTGCATTCCAGGCAGCGCTTGTGGGGGGGGGGGGGTGCCAGGTCCAGGCAGTGCTGAGTGCTGCCTTCCCTGGGCCCCAACCCTTCTGCATGAAGCCCTGCCCCTTTTGGGAACATGGAGCAACTGCTCTCACCTTGCCCAAGGGCCTAGAGTGGCTGTCAGCTCCCCTGCTGATGAGTCACTTTCACTCCAAGATCATAAAGGCCCACTTTGCAGTATATTTATACTAGTCATTAAATATACATGCCTCACAAATGATTATGAATTTGATAAGTTACAAGCTTTCAACAGAGCCCTTCCTTGCTACTCTTTATTGTTTAATACCATGAAAACAGTGTAGTAGGTGTAATGTCTTTGTCAGGCCTGAGACCAAAGTTGCTTATAAAGAACAGTAAACTCTTTGCTACATGGCACCACTGGGCCTCTATCACTGAGCTGAGTTACTGTGCATCGCACAGTATATTACACAGTGCTTTTACTTACTACATACTTCTTTCTTATCCCTAATTATTACACTCCCCACCCCATCATTTCTTCTTCCATTATCTCTCACCTAGACCGGCCCACTGATGTACAATGCAAGTTGAGCAAATTCAGTATCTGTTAACTGAATGAAACTTTGAGCTAAATTAACCCATCACCCTACTATATCACATTACTTCAATATAGTTCCCCTTCAGCATTGTGTTTTCTTTTAGTAATTTGTACTCAAACTATAATTAATTACTGAGTAGGAAATTTTCAGCTATTCAACTAATCCAAATGTCTTTGCAAGCAAGCTCATCTCTGCAACTATGCAGGAAGTGCATATTTTTAACTGTCATTTTTTTATCTCTAGCTCTACTTGGAACTTTAAACTTTTGTTTATTAATGTTGCCCTCAAATATCTTAGAATAGCTCCTATTTGCCTCTGAGAAGTAGATATATTTATCTTAGCCTCGTTTTAATTTTGGGTAGCAGAATATTATCAATATCATTGCAAAAGCTCGTTCACATGGTTCAGCGGCAGTCAAAAAATGTTAGGAATACAGGCAGTCCCCGAGTTACATGGATCCGACTTATGTCGGATCCGCAGTTACAAATGGGGCCCTCCCTCTCCCTGGTCTTCAGCAGACCAGGGAGAGGAAGCAAAGCGGCGGAACACACGGGCAGCGGACAGCCCAGACGCATCTGGGCTGTCAGCTGCCCGTGTGCTCCGCGGCTTTGCTCTGCTTTGCTCCCCGTCCCCCTGGTCTACAGACCAGGGGGACGGGGAGCAAAGCAGAGCAAAGCCGCGGAGCACGCGGGGCGTCTGGGCTGTCCGCTGCCCGCGTGTTCCGCCGCTTTGCTCCCCGTCCCCCTAGTCTGCAGACCAGGGAGATGGGGAGCAAAGCAGAGCAAAGAAGCAGAGCCTGGGGTTCTTAAGTTGAATCTGTATGTAAGTCGGAACTGGCGTCCAGATTCAGCCGCTGTTGAAACTGATCAGTTTCGGCAGCGGCTGAATCTGGACGCTAGTTCCGACTTACATACAGATTCAACTTAAGAACAAACCTACAGTCCCTATCTTGTACGTAACCCGGGGACTGCCTGTAATTTAAAAAGGGATAGAGAATAAGACAGAGAATATCTTATTGCCTTTATATAAAACCATGGTATGCCCACATCTCGAATATTATGTGCATCTCAAAAAAGATATATTGGCACTGAAAAAAAAGTTCAGAAAAGGGCAACAAAAATGATTAGGGGTTTGGAATGACTCCCATATGAAGAGAGATTAAAAAGACTTAGACTTTTCCGCTTTGAAAAGAAGAGACTAAGGGGGGGATATGATAGAGGTCTATAAAATCATGACTGGCGTGAATAAAGTGAATAAGGAGAAGTTATTTATTTATTCCCACAATATAAGAACTATGGGACACCAAATGAAATTAATAGGCAGCAGGTTTAAAACAAAAAAAAAAGGAAGTTTTTCTTCACTGAGTGCACAGGCAACCTGTTAAACTCGGGGGCTACGTCTACACTGGCCCCTTTTCTGGAAGGGGCATGTAAATTTCATGAGTCCTAGTAGGGAAATGCGCGGGGGATTTAAATATCCCCCGCGGCATTTAAATAAAAAAAAAAAGCCGGAAAAGAGCGTCTACCCTGGCCCCGATCCTCCGGAAAAAGTGCCCTTTTCCGGAGGATCTTATTCCTACTTTGAAGCTGGAAAAAAGCGGCGGACATTTTTATTTAAATGCCGCGGGGGATATTTAAATCCCCCGCGCATTTCCCTACTACGACTCATGAAATTTACATGCCCCTTCTGGAAAAGGGGCCAGTGTAGATGAGCCCCTGGATTTTGTGATGCCTAGAACTTTAACAGGGTTCAAAAAAGAGCTAGATAGATTCATGGAGGTTAGGTCCATCAATGGCTATTAGCTAGGACAGTGTTTCTTAGCCTGTGTTATGAGTACCCTTAGGGGTACTCGAGAGTACATAAACACAAACTGAAATTTGGAGAAAAATGAATTTTTGTTTTATGTTTTACAGTGCTTTATTATTTTTGTACTTTTTATACCTAAAAATTTCATCGCTCTCCCGGCTACGATTAAGTTGTTTAAACAAATGTGTTGCGATGGTAGAGAAAAACCTTGTGTCTGAAAACTGTAGGTACTGGGGGTACTTATTTTTTTTTTTTGAAAAGGGGGTTCTTTATATAAAAAAAAAAGGTTGAGAAACACTGAGCTAGGATGGGTAGGAATGGTGTCCCTAGCCTCTGCTTGGAAATGAATGACAGGAGAGGGATCATGTGAGAATTACCTGTTGTGTTCCCTCCTTCTGGGGCATCCCTCCCTCTGGAGCACATTGTCAGCAGACTGGATACGGGGCTAGATGAACCTTTTGTCTGACCCAGTATGGCCGTTCTTATGGTAAAAATAATATAGACATCAGCTTATCTATAGTATCTTCCAGGATTCATTTTTAACAATGTGTTCTCTTCTTTCTGCTTGTGTATGGTAATACTGATAAAAAGAGTTGAACTGAATTATCTGGAAACTGAAATCCACTGCTTATACACAGAACAAGTACAGCAATGAAGTCCTCATACACAAGGTCATCAGCCTTTCACATTCTGCACTGACTGGATAACCTCTAGACTGGCAGGCAAGTTCTATACTGTTTAATCTTGGATCTGCAAGGCTGTAAAGCAGGATGCTAATAGCAATGGCATTTTTCACAGTGTGAATACTTCTCCAAGAAGTGGACTGACTATAACTTTTTAAACTCTCTATCTTCTTCAAATCAGAGCCCTCTGAGATTTAACCCATCTTCTTACCAGACAGAAAAACATGTAGCAATAAGTTAGTCAGCTCATTCCCCTGTTCTTTGTAAATCTGTGGTCTGATCTAGTACTTCATCACCTTCTGCCACTGAATCTGCAGGCAGGGAAAAAATACGCATTCAACAATTGTTTAGATAACCAATCTCATTCACCATAAAAGAACTTGGCACATATAGAGATCACATAACTCAATCTGTACACGTAGCAAGGTAAAAGGAGCAGGTTAGAACTACTGAGCAGGTTCCCTGCAGGTACTGCAGTATAAATCTTTTTAAAAATAGCATATTGAATCACCCTTTCCAGTAAAAGTGATTTCTTCGTGACATTTGGGGGCTTATTGGTGTCTTGTGCCTGAGACATGACTGGGATATCTACAACCAAGAGGGTACAGAACAGAATTTTGCTAGACAATAATATTTAAAAGAGCATCCATGATGTCCTCTGCTCCGGAACAGAGTTTCAGCCCCCTCTCACAAGGGATTCCTTTTACAAGTTTTCCCTTTACTATTTATGGCCTTGTGTAGGAAGAAGGGTGAGACCTAGAAGCTGCTGCTCTCTTTTGAAGAGTGCAATGGGAACCTTAATATCCATGCGAAGACCTTGTGTTTTAACAGTCTCCTCCACAAGACAATAATTAAAATGATTATTTATTTCCTCCTTTGCCTTAATCATCTGTGCTTTAATTTTTTGGAGGGTGGGGGTGGGAGGGAGGAAGAGGGGACTGAATCAGTAAGCTACAGACCTTCCTGCAAATCACATGGCAAAGTAAGTGCTAGTAAAGCTCTGACTGAACTCTCTTTGGGAACTTACAAAACTTCGCATTCCTCAACATATGTAATCTTCCAAAATTTAGCAAAAGGAAACATTTTAAATTTATGTAAGGCTACTTATAGCCGAGCAGATGCTACTCAGATGCTACTCAGCATTTCACTGTCATTGCACTGTGCGGACAACAAAGTCACTTGTAATTAAGTTAACAAATAATAAAGAAGAAACTCACTTTTAACAAATGTATACATGCTGTAGTGTCTGGGGCTGGACATAACCAGGCAACCTTTTTCCACTGATTTCATTTTTATTGAAGTATACAGAACTAAAGTCATAATCTGTATCTTCATGTAAGAGAAAAGAAGGAAATGTGTCTGTAAGCATTACAGAAATAGCAAACAATAATGATGAGTCATATCCATGACTCATGTTTCACTCCTGATTGTCAATCATAATAAAAAGGCTCTGCATCTCGCACATTGGGTTATTTTAAAAATGAATGTGTTATTCCAGGAAAACACCACATTTCTGTGGACTACTAGTAGAATTCTATTAAGGAGTATACTGATAAATTTGCATCATGCCTTAATAAGCCATGTAAACACTTTGTTTGTATATAACGATTTGGTGGTGCAAAGAACACATCCAAGCAACTGCCCTAAGGCCCCTCACTATCCTCCCCAGGATTCCATGGACAACATTTCCCATTGAAGCGTAGGGCTCTCCAAAGTGCAGGGCCTGGGGCAGTTGCTTGGACCTATTCTTAGCACCACCAAATATATACAAACCTGGCACCCAAGATTATATACAAAGAGAGCCAATAACTCCTACTTTTGATCATCCTCTGTACATCTTTCATTGTCTAATGGGGACAAAAATAATAGACAAGACACTGGTACCTCACATTATCCACTTTTACATCCTCTTTTTTAATAACATAAGCACACTTTAAGCTTAAGAAGAAAAACATTTGATGTTGTCAGAAACATTTTCAATAAGGTACAATCCATAGTCATACAGTAGCTAAGCTAGAGACTGAAAGGCCATGAACTCCGAGAGTTTTCCATACTTCCAACATAAAAAGTATCAACTCTGGTCATAAGAGAAGGAATGGTAAGTTACTCTATACAAAATGAATATGTTTTATTAGAACTAATCAGATGATATCAAACTGATTTGGGTTGGAAAGACAACAGACAAAATTTGAATGACTACTATCATCTTTGTGTTTTCCACTAGCAACTGAGCTTTTAGCTTCAATAACTGGAACAGACAATGACAACTATGAAATAACTACAGGGAGTATCAAAATTCCGATATGTGCAGGAGAATGAGAAAGATACCCATACATTGTGTAGGTGATTTGTCTACGAGAAAAATCCAGCAATATGGAATCGTGTCAGAAATAAACCATGAATTGGAGAATCTTAAACATTCACAAAAATGCAGAGATATCAAGCATTTTTTTATTTCAATGATCTCTTGAAGACCTATGATATTCAGGTATAAATATAAAACATAGAATATTCAACATACAGGAATAAAGTAGGTAAGCCCTCCAATGGGAGCAGATGGGGCAAAAGAGGTGATTCAAAGGGTACTGGAAGTCCTGTCCTCCATTGCTGCTACTGTGGCAGTGGTGGTGGCTGGAGCCCCAGAACCTTTAAATCAACGGCTCGATGTCAGGATGGCAGTCAGTTTCTAGCGGAGTGCCCCAAGGGTTGGTTCTAGGACCGGTTTTGTTCAATATCTTTATTAATGACCTGGATGAGGGGATGGATTGCACCCTCAGCAAGTTTGCAGATGACACTAAGCTGGGGGGAGAGGTAGATACGCTTAAGGGCAGAGATAGGGTCCAGAGTGACTTAGACAAATTAGAGGATTGGGCCACAAGAAATCTGATGAGGTTCAACAAGGACAAGTGCAGAGTCCTGCACTTGGGACGGAAGAATCTCAAGCATAGTTACAAGCTGGGGACCAAACAGTTAAGTAGTAGTTCTGCAGAAAAGGACCTGGGAGTTACAGTGGATGAGAAGCTGGATATGAGTCAACAGTGTGCCCTTGTAGCCAAGAAGGCTAATGGCATATTAGGTTTCATTAAGAGGAGCATTGCCAGCAGATCCAAAGATGTCATTATTCCCCTTTATTCGGCTTTGGTGAGGCCACATCTGGAGTATTGTGTCCAGTTCTGAGCCCCCCACTACAAAAAGGATGTGGACGCATTGGAGAGGGTCCAGCGGAGGGCAACCAAAATAATTAGGGGGCTGGAGCATATGACTTATGAGGAGAGGCTGAGGGAGTTGGGTCTGTTTAGTCTGCAGAAGCGAAGAGTGAGGGGAGATTTGATAGCAGCCTTCAACTTCCTGAAGGGAGGTTCCAAAGAGGATGGAGAGAGGCTGTTCTCAGTAGTGACAGATGGCAGAACAAGGAGCAATCGTCTCAAGTTGTGGTGGGAGAGGTCCAGGCTGGATATTAGGAAAAACTATTTCACTAGGAGGTTGGTGAAGCACTGGAATGGGTTACCTAGGAAAGTAGTGGAGTTTCCATCCCTAGAAGTGTTTAAGTCTCGGCTTGACAAAGCCCTGGCCGGGTTGATTTAGTTGGAATTGGTCCTGCCTAGAGCAGGGGGCTGGACTTGATGACCTTCTGAGGGCTCTTCCAATTCTATGGTTCTATGATTCTATGCCACTGGAGCTGTGCATGGAGTATCCCGGTCAGCTCTGGGGCCTGCCTGGTGGAGTGGGGACTCTGCTGGTCTCTAAGGACTAAGGGGAGAGGGCAAGCCTCACTCCAGGTGGTGCTGAAGGCTGGCTGCCCTCTATAAAGTTATGAACTCCATAGTGTTGGGGGGATGCTTCTATCTCAGTATTTTACGGTGTGACTGTGTTCAACTGACCACTCTGGTACCTCCTGCTGGTAGTCATGGAAATTAATTCTGCCCACCAAGGCAGCCTGTCACTATTGTTCCACAACTCATACCACTCCCAGGACTGCAGCATCCTCTTTAGCAATGTTGCCCTCTGACTGTGCCACACTTGTCTCTCCCCTTCCAGAGGACCTGCCATCTCTGTCTAGTCACTCCCTCTGTTGTCCCATGGCCACTTCCCATGTGGAAAATGCAATCTGTTGTCCCATGGCCACTTCCCATGTGACCCTAAGCACAGGGTCTCAGCCTGCAGGCCCTAGCTGCCAGCCAGAATCTCTTTCTAGCTCACCAGTCCTTGCTTGCAGCACTGCTCTGTGCCAGGTGTTGGTGTTCCTTCTTCCTACTAGGACCCTATTCCTCTCTCCAAAAGCTCCAATCAGCTATTGAACACTGCTCCACCCTGCAACCACTCTTAGATGAACCTGCCAGACCACATTGGACTGCTCCTTTCAGCCCCTTTCTAGTTGGCTGCCTCAAGTGCAGGGCTTTCTAGGGCTGTGTTTAACCCCTTTTCTGCCAGTGAGGGGAAGCTAGCCTATCATATATGGATACAGGTATTCTGAGCACCTCGAAGAATCAGAACTGATAATCAATGGTAAGAAGGGAGTTCAGTATGATTTTCTACTTTAACTTCACCAACATTTCTAGAAGCCTGGAATGGCACCAGCTTTCCTTATTTGTGTCTCTATTTCTGGCTTGGGTGTATGCTCACAACTACATTAAAGTCCTAGACCCAATCCTGAAAATTGTTCCACATGGTCAAACGCCATTGAAATCATTGAGGGTCTAAACATACAGTGCTACCTGCAGGGATTGTGGCAAAGTCTTGTTTCCATATTGATATAGAAAAAAGGCCGCTACAATTGAAAAAGAGATCTCATAAATGTGTTTGAGTGTAAGAGTAAATATATTAGCATGAAAAGTCTGTTTTGAGGGAGGAGGGTTGATCTAAAGGTGAAAATAGAGTACAAACCCTTGGGATGTTTCACAGGGAAGCTCAAATCAGAACAACTTCCTGAAGTGAGATATGTTGGTAAGAGCTTTCTGAAAGGAAAGGCCTGACTAGAAATAGCTGATTGTATAGAGCAAGGCTGGGCTCTGCTAAACAGCCCAACCTCTGGGCAATAAGATTATGGCTAATGTAGTTTATGTTTTTTTGTGATGAAAATGAGAGTAGTCAAGAGGCTGTAATAAAAGCATAATCCAGGGTATGATAGGGCGTACCAACCCCACACTGGTCAGGGAGGGGTTAACCAGGCCTACTGGGCTGAGAAGGCCCCTCCCCAACAGCCCTGCTGGCCATGCTCCAATTGCAGACCCAGTACAAAGGCCAGAAGAGCAGCTCAGTTGAGGCTGACCACCGGAGGGAAAGGAGCTCCTGCCAGAGCACAGGAGCAACCACCCCCACTGGACCAGCTGCAGCTGCTGTGCTGTCACAGCTGCTGGCCGCAGCCGCCGCACCAGCAGCCTCAGCCACCAGCACCAACACAGCATCATTTGCCAACACAGGTGGGGACTATGTGGACCAGCAGACTGGGGTAGGAAGCAGCCCAGGGCGGGGAGCAGGAGGCACCCCAGCGGACTTGGCGTGCTTTGGGGAGAATTCCCTGCCAAGCCAGTGGTGGGAACCACCTACCTGCAACAGGGCTCTGGGGTGGAGCCTGGTGGAGAGGGAGGGCCTAGGCCCCCCTACTCCCCACCTTCCTTGCTCCCCAGAGAGGGAAGCCAACCTTGTGTGCTATAGACTTGGCTGCTGGGACATATTTACCCCACAGATGGGGCACTAGAAACTCGGCCACTAGGCTACACTACCCCACCGACCGGGGTGTGGTGGACTAGGCCCTGAGCTGTAACGCCCAGCCTACAGGGGCTTTTGCTGGGGCTAGACTATGGGGTGAACCGCCGTGCCCAGTTCCCCAGAGTGGGGGCATGCTATGCACCCCCTGACACAGGGTTACAGACAATAATCCTATTCACCTACTATTGAAGTTGGTCTTATCTCTGATTTTAATTATGCGAATAGGACTGGTGCAGTATCAGTATCAATAATTATTCAGAAGAATGAAGTATTTTTTTTCTGTGCTCCTTTTCTGTATTTTATTTTTCTCATTCCAACAGAGTGAACGTTCTCTTCTCTCTCGGCAGGGTAATATTGGATGCTAGTTCATGGCTTAGGGTTGGGAGCAAATGATATAAAATGATCATTTTTTAAGAATACAAAATATGATTTATTGCTTTCTGTCCAAACATTTTATAGCACAAATCAGCAAGAATGAGACATGATGTCTGCAATCAGTGATGCTGAACATTAACACACAAACTAATTACTTGAGAGAAAAATCATAAAAATCTAGCCACAGCTGTACTGTATCAGTATGGAAGAGGCTGCACATAGCCCCTCTTGCTTTACTGCTTTGTGGATATGGACTAATATACAGTCTCAGACAAAGATATATATTTTATTGTGACACAAAGGATGAAAATTCTGATAAGTTTGATGTTTGTTTATTTTTATGAGTTTCAAGAGTAGCAATACTTTTGAATTAATGTCTTAATATTTTTAAATGGTACATGTGACATAGCTTTACACAGAAGAATACAAATTGTATCCCTCCTTTCTCCCCTCTATCCCAGGGAATTAAAATGGCTCCTTTGCAAACCACTCAAAAGGGACCTATACCAATAGGAATTGAGCTTCCTCTTAAATAAGATCACAAACATTCCTAAATATCTCAAAGCACTGGTTAGTGTGATTTTATTACTTCTCTTACATTGTAGCCTAAAATAAAACAAAACTCCTGGGCTTTGTCTACAGTGGTGCGATCTTGCGCCAGAAATATGCAAATGAGGCTAAGCAAAGCGAAGCCTCATTTGCATATCTAATGAGCCACCATTTTTGCGGAAGAGGCTTTTGTGCAAGAAGGAGCGTCTACACTTCCCCTTCTTGCGCAAGAAAAACCCTCTTGAGCAATGCCGTTATTCCTGAAAATAATCAGCGTAACGGCATTGCGCAAGAGGGTTTTTCTTGTGCAAGAAGGGGAACTGTAGATGCTCTTTCTTGCACAAGAGCCTCTTCCGCAAAAATGGCGGTTCATTAGATATGCAAATGAGGCTTGGCAATATTCCACACTTATGCAAATGAGGCTATTTCTGGCACAAGACTGCGCCAGTGTAGACATAGCCCAAAAGGGGCTAATCCAGTGTTCCAAGATTCCTGAACATAAACTGAAAACACAACAAAGGAGCTGCATTACCACCTTTTCCTTTCACCCAACTCTAAAACATTTAATTACTAGGTCTATGACCTATACAACTAGAACTTCCATTTCATGTTCTTACAAGACAAAAATTCCTTTGAAGATTTGACCCAGCTAAGCTCTGATCAGCAGACTGCCTGCTAGCCCCCAAAAGAGGTGTTGGAAATCTGAGTTGGTTAACAAACAAAACCAGGAAGAAATTGTCAAAATCAACTTTTTCTTTACAATGTGTCAATTAGTTCACTGAAAAAATATTAGTTGGCAACATGTGAGAAATTTAACCAAGAACAATTCATTATGGATTGGAGGATCATAGTCACAGACAAAAAATGTATATTTTACATTCATATAAACTTATATGTAATCTGGGGACCCTCTGACACCAGCTAATATGCATTTCTGTGAGCATGCTGAGAATCAAGAACCACTGTCCTTCTTAGACTAGTTTAGATGCCTGCTTTTCATACTTTAGTTCTCCTCAGAATTCAGACAAGGAGGAAAAAGGTAGCTATGTAAAATTGGTTTGTCCTGGTTGGTAAAAAGTTTGCACATACTTCATAATATCTAATGATTTTTTTCTAGAATAGAAGTACCATTTGTATGCACCTGTGACTCTTACACCTGTTTTAGCTAGTCAACTTTCTAGAGAAAGTGTTAAAATACATGCTAACATCATATCTCTGGCAAATAGGAGTAGGGCTTTACATTTTATTCTTAAGAACCCTATTCTCTCAGTTCTCACAGAGAAGGAAAGACTGCTACATTCATATAATTCCCCCCTTCATCCCTTAAAGAAAGACATTTCTGACAGCTATGATCTTTCAGGAAATGGATCAGTAATGATATCGGCAATAGTGAACCTTTCCAATCGTCAAATAAAACTTAGTGAGAAAATCTGTCCAGTATTGGTGCATGATATTTTTAATATACCATGAATTCCTGCCAATTCTTTAAAAAAGTCTTGTGGGGATTGATTTGTTTCCAGGTTTCGTTTGTTTGTTTTTGCTTCTTTTAACCTCTACTATCCACTGTAGAAAATTTGAAGAAATGATTTGCACCTATCTATTTTAGTAACTGATCTTGCATGAGGGAAACACATTGTTCAAAAGAAGATATGTCAGAATGAATCATCTAAAAATGATGTATTGTGAACTGATTGCTTTCTAGAATACAACAGCTTTGTTTTTTGCCCAAGTGTAACTTCTGTAGTAAAGAGATTATTAATTGGGAAGCCTAAAGTCCAAAGATGCTAGACATAAAAAAGTGGCACTTTATAAATCTGCTGTCAAAATCTTGTGGAAATAACCTGAGGTAATTTCAGTGTCTAAATAGGTTTGTATAATAAAATGGAAATCCGTATTGCCAAGAATACAATGCTTAAGGAAAGTAGGAATATTCCAAGGCAGAAATAAAGGCAATAATGAAAAAAAGATTGTGATGGAAGGAGGAAATTCGCGTAAAGCCTTTCAGCTAAAAATCAAAGTATTATTACTTGGCTATCAAATATCTAAAATATTTACTTTGGGAGTAGAGACTGCTTTGGCAGCAGGAGCAAGTAGATCTTTTTCCATCTCTGATGCCTCTTGCCCAGTACATCTTAGGATTACACCAAGACGGCTAGTGAAAGATATGCTCATTCAGTGTACATTTGGCCTGTTGTGGAATCTGTTGTGGAATCTCTCTAACAGTGCCTGTTAAAATCTGCCATATATTTAAGAGTGTTTGTCTGTCCATTTGTTCAAGAATTCATCCTAAATGGTAAGAGCTAGGCCCACCAAAATCGGTATGCAGATTCCTCTTATCATAACTTAAAACAAGATAAAGGGATGGTGGTGCCAGGAAAATGGGATGTGCCTGGAATAGCTTCTCAGAAAACCATACAGAAAAAAGACCAGGCAGGTGAAAGGGGTTGACTAGGGGCATGCTCTCCCCCATCCTCCCTAAAGAGTGCCTGGGAGGTGGGAGGCTTGGGGCTGGGTTAGTCCTGGAAGGGAAGGCAGAAGCTCCCCACCTTGAATTGTACGGGAACATTGCTAGCTGTTCACCTTTGTCCGGGAATGAGGGGAAAGTTCACAGTGTGCAGCATTCCTCATTCTGGCTGAGTAGCACAGGGGGCAGATGAACTTGGACTGTCCACCGGGGGACATGCATCCCTAACCCAGCTGTACCTACTGGAGCTGCAGTGACCATGTAGAGGTGCCTCTTACCTGGCCCCAAGCTGTTGTATTTTCTTCCTAGGGCAGCCCGAACACTGACTCCCTCATCTCCAGCCCTGCCCCAGAGTAAAAATGTAAATGAACATTTCCATGATGTAAATGTACATTTTATTTTTATTTTAAAAAAATTAAGGACCTGAAGATGTCAGATAAATTTAATAGTTTATAATTTATAAATAATTCAGCACAGTTTGCCCTTTAGTTTAATGGAAAACATTGTTAAAAACAAGCAGCTATTCCACATTTAGTTTGGTTCTTTCTCCAGGTCTGGAGGAAGATAAAATTGAGGTTTTTGTAATAGAAAGTCATGACTCACCAATCTCTTAGAATTCTTTGAGGGGGGCCAACAAGTATATGGACAAGGAAAATCCAGAAGATATAGTGAACTTAGATTTTTCAGGAAGGCTTTGACAAGATCCCTCACCAAAGGTTCTTAAGCAAAGTAAGCTGTCATAGGATAAGAGGGAAAGTCCTCTCATGAACTGGCAACTGGTTAAAAGACAGGAAACAAAAGGTAGGGTAAACAGTGAAGTGGCAAAATTTGCAGGTGATACAAAACTACTTAGGATAGGTAAGTCCAAAGCAGACTGCAAAGAGCTACAAAGGGATCTCCCAAAACTGAATGACTGGATAACAAAATGACAGATGAAATTCAATGCTGATAAGTCCAAAATAATGAATATTGTAAAACTTGATCCCAAATATTCAAATAAAATGATGGGTCTACGTTAGGTGATGCTGTGCAAGAAAGATCTTGAAGTGATTGAGTGGATGTTTTCAGAGAACTATCCACAATGTGCAGCAGCAGTCAAAAAAGCTAAAAGAATGGTGGAAATCATTAGGAAAGGGACAGATGAGAGGAAAAAAACAGATTGCCTCTATATATGCCCACATGTTGAATACTGCATACAGATCTGGTTGCCCATCTGAAAAAAGGTGATACTGAATTTGTGAAAGGTACAGAAAAGGCAACAAAAATATTTAGAGGCATGGAACAGCTTCTATAGGAGAGATTACTAAAACTGGGAGTTTTCCGTTTGGAGGAGATGACGATATAATAGAGGACTATAAAAATTATGAGTGATGAGGAGAAAGTAAATATGCAAGTATTATTTATTTAATAGGCAGCAGGTTTAAAACAAGCCAAAGGATGTATTTGTTGATACAATGCACGGTTCACCTGTGCGACTCTTTCCCAGAGTATGTTATGAAAGTCTATATCATAACAGCATTCAAAAAAAGAAGTAGATAAGTTCAGAGAGGTCAGGTCCACCCATAGCTATTAGTCAGGATGAGTACAGATGTAAAACTATACTCTGAAGCATCAATGACCTTTGCTTACTAGAAGCTGGGAATGGGGAACAAGGGATGATTTCTCGATAATCACTTTGGAATCTTGTAACAGAGTGCCTGCAAAATATTTCACCTCATGAAATTTTTTGTAAGCTACAAATGTAATTTGTGCCTAATATTTTTACGTCAAGATATCTGAATCATTGTGGTTGCATTTGTGACCGTTCTTCTTGCTGATAAGTGCTTCCCCTCCCTGCCCCCAGCTACAGGTGCACAATGAAAACCCCAAAATCTTGAGGGATTTAGCATATGGGTCTGTGCTGAGGCCTTGCACTTTACCTCTTATTCTCCAGCATCCCTTTCTCTTCCTGACAGCATGGCTCCAAATACCTTGTTAAATGGTTCTTTCCCAAATCTTCCATAAGGTAGAATTAACTTTCAATTTCCTCCCCATGTGGCGTGTAGCTCACCCACACAGAAGGACACAAAGCACACCTGGAAGAAACAAGAAAGGAGTGCTGATGCTTTTCCACCCTGCTCAGCTAACACTCTTCCATGTTTTCATCCTTTCTGTCCTCAAGAGGAGAAAGGGAGCATTGTAGCCTTTTTACCCATAACAATACTTTTTCAGAAGCTTCAGGGAGTAGCCTAGTTAGTCTGCAGGGGATATATTTAAAAAACAACAAACAGTCTGGTAGCACTTTATAGACTATCAAAACATATAGATGGTATCATGAGTTTTCATGGGCACAGCCTACTTCTTCAGATGACCAGAGTTTTAAGGTTAGGATGCGCAGACCCAAAATAAACAGGGCAGAAGGGAAAAGAGGGAAGGGGAAAAAAGGGCGCGGGGGACAAGGAGCAGAGGGAAAAACAAGTAGGTAGAGCTGGTAGTCTATAAGCACCTAAAGATTGGATAGTTAAAAGAAGCAGATAAGGATAAAAGGATAGCAATTAGGTAGGAAAGGTACTAATGCAAGAAGCTACACAAACAAAGAGCTGTTGGCACCTTCATTGAATGGTAGGTTGAAAATGTCCCAGCTATCTGTCATCTCAACTGAGGAGGTTATCAGTGTGAGAATTGAATTTGTGGATTAATTGTAATTCCAATGCCTCTCTGTTAATTTGGCTTGTAGAATTGGTGTGTGACAAGACAGTTACCCGGAGATCTTTTAAAGAGTTATTAGGTAGATTGAAGTGTTCTCCAACAGGTTTCTGTATGTTCCTTTTACATATATCTGATTTGTGTCCATTGATTCTTTCCTGTAGGGACTGTCCAGTTTGTTCAATATATATAGCACTGGGACATTGCCGGCATTTGATGGCATAGATCAAATTATTGGATGTGAAATTAAATGAGTCTTTGATCTGGTAACTTATGTTGTTAGCTCCAGTGATGAATTCGCTTGTATAGATACGTGAGCAGAGTTGGCATCCCGGCTGATTGCAGGACTGGGTTCCTGGATGCTTATCATGTGGTTGTGTAGCATAGTTACCAGAAAGAATTCGTTTCAGATTGGGGGTTGTCTGTAAGTGAGAATAGGCTTTTCCCCCAAGGCCTCTGAGAGTGAGGGATCAGTTTTCAAGATGGGTTGCAGATTGTGCATAATGCATTGGAAGGGTTTGTGTTGTGGAATGTAGGTAATGAGAAGTGGAATTCTATTATTTTCTCTTTTGGGTCTGTCTTGAAGTAGTTCATGGCTGGATACTTTTTTTGGCTCTGTCAATCTTTTTTTTTTTCACTTCTCCAGGTGAGTATTTCAGTTTTAGGAATGCTCCATAAAGATCCTGTAGGTGTTTGTCTCTGTCAGAGCAAATCCGGTAGTATCTTAGAGCTTGCTGTATACAATAGATCAAGAAATGTGTCTGGGATGGAAGTTAGAGGCATGAAGGTAAGTATAGCGGTCGGTGGGTTTCCGGTATAGGTGGTGGAAATTTGTCCATTATTTAATTGTACTGTAGTGTCCAGGAAGTAGATTTCTCATGTGGACTGGTCCAGACTGAAGTTGATGAAGTTGTTGAAATCCTTGTGAAATTCTTCAAGAGTCTCTTTTCCATGGGTCCATATGATGAAGATATCAATGTAGCATAAATAAAGTAGGAGTGTTAGGGGGTTTTTTAGAGTGCAGTTTCAAGACTCTTGACATGAATGGTAGGGAGAAGCTGCTAATCAGCTGTGTGGCATTTGAATCTCTCCCGCACAAATGCACAGCTTACAGGGAACACTGCCCACGATACATTTACGAATACTCAGGGAGCCTGTTCTGTCTGTGCGTCTTATTACACCTCAATATCTTGTTCCTCCTATGCAAGAGTAACACAACCCAACCAACCAAAGCATTGGGACAGGAAATGTAGTCCCTGTGTTTCCCTGAGCACAAGCTCTGCTATTCTTCTGGGTTCTCTGGGTATGTTTACATTGCATTAAAATTCCATGCATCAACTCAGAGCCCAGGTCAGCCGAGTTAGACTCAAACCATAGGGCTATAAAATAGCAGTGGAGACATTTGGGTTCTTGGACCATCCCCCAAGCCCAAGTCCAAACATCTACACTGCTATTTCTAGCCAGAGAGCTAGACCCCCTTTGAATCCAATTCAGTTGACGTGCCAGCCATGGCTATTCTGTGAGCCTTTTACTGCAACATAGAATACTCTTACTCAACTTGTTCAGGGTCAGAGAGTATAATGGTTCCTTTCCTTACTCACTATGTAAGGGCCTGGTAGAATCTTCTCCTCTGGTATCTAGCTCCAAGTATTATTTCTGTAGCTGTTGGTATTATTTCAATAAAGTTATTCAACTACACTAGCTTTTGGGGGCACAGGTATCCTTCATGTACCACTCCTGTTTATTCCAGAGGTATTCATTATTCAGTGATTAATTTATCTAAACAAACAGCACTCTCTGAACTATTCATTGTAATTATTTACTGTTTGTGGTGTACAGTGATTGCTGACTGAAATCACTGGGAGTTAGATGCCTAAATTACCATTGAGTCTCGGGAGACTCTAATCATGCTATTGTCTCCCTAGACTTAATGACTAGAATGTTTAATAAGACAGAAAAGTAGTTCTGAACAAAAGTTCCATTACCAATGTAATGGGTAATTCTTCCCCAGGGCAGAATCCTTTCCTGTACCCATACCCCCTCCCGGAGCCTGCACCTCAAGCTGCTGCCCCAGATCACAACCCTGTCCTTCACCCAAACAGCCTCTCAGACCCCACTCTCTCTCCTGTGCCCCAGTCCCTTACCATGAGTTCTCTTCTGTAGCCCACCTCCATCCCAGATCCCACACTTCCTCCATTGAAAAGTCCACCCTTGACCACTTAACAAAACCTTGGAGTGGCCTCCAATCAGAATTATTTCCTACCCCTGCCCTATAACCCGCTCATCCTCCTCTCAAGCCCTCCTGACTTCCCTCTGGGCCGTGCACATGCCTGGTCTGACAGTGGCAGCATCCCATGGAGAGAGGACTTGTATCCCTGGCTGATGGAGGAGAGGAGGGGAGGGTGTTGAAGGGAGATGTGTGTGAGTGGCAGATGTTTCTCTGCTTTGCCACACTGTCCCTGGGAGTTGATGCTGGAGAGAGAGAGAGAGAGAGAGAGAGAGAGAGAGAGAGAGAGAGAGACCACATCCCCTGCCTCCTCCTAATGGTGACTTGTGTCCCACCCCCTTGTTGGGATGAGGCAGGCCTCTCCAGACAACCTGTGAGCCAGAGCACACAGGTCCTCTGTTGCTGCCTCCTGGGGCTGTGCCCTAGACTGGTGCTCCATATGTTCAGGCTGCTGCGTGATCCCCAGGCCAAGAAGGCCAAGCAAGGAGCACACAGCCCCTTACTGCCCATTACCTCCACTCGTGTGTCTAGGGAGGATAACGGTACTCACTTGAGGGGCATGCCTCACCTTTGGTGATGCCCAAGAGACATCCTGAGAGAAGGGTACTTGCTGCAGGGCAAGCACAACATCCTGGCTAGCTGGCATGGAGCTGGTGCTGGCCTCTTCTGACTTCCCCTCATGCTCCTGCTCCTTCTCACTGGCTCTGCCTCCTGGGAGGGTGACAACAATATCTCCAGCCCTGAGTCCACAACAGTGTGGGGGGGGGAACTGACCCACCTCCCAGGATGTGGTGGAGCTGCACATAATATGGGTAGGCCTGTGGTGCTGCCCTGGAGGAGCTGCTGTGCTCACTGGCCTTGGCATAGGCCTGCCTTAATTCTTTTACTTTCATGCGCACCTGCTCCTGGGTGCATATGTGACCCCTTGGGGGCCACAGATGTCTGCATTCCTGTGTCTGGTACAGAGATCCTGGAGTTTGCCTCCTCTCACCAGACCTCAATGAGGCCCAGGATCTCTGCATCAGACCAGGAAGGTGCACGCCTCTTCTGTCCCCAGGCAGGGTCCTGGGAGCTACCTGAGGCAGTCCTGGCAGCTGTGGGGGGCTCCACCATGGCAGCAGGGAAGGCTGTGCAGAGCCCTGCTGTGTGGAACAGTGCAAGTAGGGCCTGCTTCATGCCACAAGCCCTTTCCTCTCGGCCAGCAGCTTTAAGGGCTTCAGGGAAGGGAAGCCATAGAGCTGTGATGAATGTGGACAGGGTGGCCAGCAGGGCACCTCTGGGATTTCCTGGATGCCATTTATTTCAAAGTAACTCCAGCTCCCTGTCTACACATGCCCTCTTCTGAAATAGCTATTTCAGAATAGGCGTTATTCTTCATAGAATGAGGGTTACAGAATCTGGCATAAG
Organism: Pelodiscus sinensis; assembly: GCF_052426305.1. Classification (NCBI taxonomy): domain Eukaryota; kingdom Metazoa; phylum Chordata; order Testudines; family Trionychidae; genus Pelodiscus; species Pelodiscus sinensis. Next base: position 96,939,237 of record NC_143053.1, read on the forward strand.
ACAACCATTATTTCAAAATTATTTTGAAATGCTCACTTTGTTATTTTGAAATGCTGCTGTGTGGATGTGCCCTCAGTGAAGTGCTGTCCCAGTTTCCCTTCCTCACAGCCTCTTTATGTAAACTCCACCAGTCCTGACATCATAAAGCATCCCCCGTCTGGGTCTAGTTTGGCTACATGCAATTCAAGATAACACTTAGCACTGGGCTTCTCCCCTTCTCCCTAGAAATAAATCAAACCTTCCAGCTTCACTGTCTTGTCGCTACTTTTGGCAGCCCAGTCTCAGATCTCCTTAGATGATGTCTCCTCTCTGAGGGAGCCTCCCTCCAGACCCTGCCCAGGCCTTCATGCCTGGAAACTGCTTTGGTGGCTCGGTCTTCCTTATTCTCATATGTCCTCTAGTCTCTCCTAGCCAGAGCAACTTCCCTGAACCTAGGAACTTCCACACACATCAGCTTCCCTCACCCTCTGCAACTTTCTCTCCTTTTCTGCTTCCTGTGGCTGTTTATAGAGGCCACCTGGCCTCTGTCAGGCCCCATGGAGAGGCTGTTAAGAAAGTATAGATGGGCTAGACCAGATCCCTTTCAAAGGGCCTTGTTACCACCCTGATTCAGCTACTTGTTGAGCACAGATGGACCCTTGTGCCTGACCACAGACTCACTGACTTCAGTGGGGCCATTGCGGGTGAAGAATCAGTGACATTATCAAGTGAAAACTGAGACATTAGGGATGAAAAACCATTCATTACATTTAAGAGACTTCTAGGACTATCAATATCTTTAATGAATTAAGCAGCAATCTGTGAACCACACAAACATGATCTCACCCTGTTTATTTTTCTATTATGCAGTCTTCTCTAAACAAAACCTGAATGCCAATAATAGTTTAATTCTAATACAGAGACTCTTACATAATATAGTGAATTCTGAGGAAACTCATTCACCTAAGAAAAAAATGGGATGTTTTCAAGAGTGATGACTGTGAGAGTGTATGTGGTGTGAGAATACCTTGTATCTCTTGTTCATAATTTATTATTTTCCTGTTTTATTAACGTTTTGGTCATTAAGTAAAAGGAGACAATAGCAGGAGTAGAGCCCAGACCCTCTATAGTACTTAGGCCCCTAATTCCCTGTGATTTCAGTCAGCAATCACTATACACCCTAGGTATGCTCCTGTGTCTCTATAGTCACAAAGAGATCCATGTCATTTCACTAAAATATAGGAAAGGGCTACATATTTTATCTGAAATTTAAACTCACAACCAAAAACAGTTATACTACAGTTCTCAAGTCTGACAGAGTCCTTGAAAAGTTTGTTTCCAGAGGACATGGTCAATGACTTTTCTGACAAGCATTTCTGCAAAATCAGGTGTGTACGGGATTTTTTTTTTTCCCCTGTAGAAGCTCCTTACAGGAGATAAACAAAGTCACCACTCAATCTGAACTGATAATTAGCATACCCAGGAAGTCAAGGGCTTCCTGGATAATTAGCATACAGCTGCTAATCACCCTATAAATTGTTGTTATAGACACACACAACCCTGCCAATACATCTCACTAGAAAATTACAGCAATTGCATGCTCACTTTTAATTCCCTGATAGGAAGAGGATGATCAAAAATAGATGTAAAAGACAGCGAGGCCTAGGACACTCTAAAACTCTGATGTGTACTGCTAATTTAAGGGCAGATTTAGAGTTATGCTTACCTCTAGGTAAGCTACAATGTAGAGCTGAGCTGCAGAAGGAATTCTATAAATTCTATAAAGAAACCATCTCTGGGACAGTCACAAAATAAGAATCCAGAAGATGCTTCTTTACATTCTAAGGTCAGCAGCAGGCCCTTGAAACTGTTTGCTCTGTTGACATTCTAGTTGTTAACTGGAAGCTTTGCAAAGCAGTTAAAAAATATTAAAAAGGAATTTGCCTTAGGGACAGCATTAAGGAAAAGTGACTATTTGGGATCATTTGTATTTGACTTTTACTGTTATTCTTTAACATTTATTTGCCTGCTAATAGAATACAATGCATTTTATTTTGTGCAGCATCATTCATGCAAAAAGTCAAAAGGTGAAGATATAGATAGACTAAACTGTTTAGGGCAAATACAGCCTGCTTTACATGAGATTTGAAGAGAGATGAAGTGAATGAAGCAGAGAGATAGAGGAAGGCTATCCCAGATGGCAGGAGCTACATAGGAAATTGCTTTCAATCAGAACTGGCATGAGTTTAAGGGTCAGGGAGGAGGGTGCTGACACTGAGTGAAGAGAAGAATAATAAGAAAATAGTGGAGGTGGTTGACGATACAGTGAATCTATTCATTTCCCTGTTGTACCAACCCGTGCTATTAGGAATGAATGTTAAATGCTCATTAGTACTTCTGGGGCTCCTGCCAGTTTTACTGTTGTTGGCACTACACCCGTTAGTAATGGGAAAGGAAAAACCAGTCCAGAGGACAGAAGAATCAACACAAATTTTCATCCAAATCATAAAGTGAACCTGAACTTAGCCATTTGTGCTAGTCAAAATCAGGGAAAGAATCCTCCAAAATAGCTGATTTACTGGACAGCACAGGGTTTTTTTTGTTTGCAGTATTTCCAGCTAGCCATTTTGACTAAAGCAGTTTCAATATATTCATATGTTTCCTATGTAAATAGTTCAAAATTTGCAGAAAACCTGAACTAAAACTCCAAGCATTTTTTATTCTCTTATCATAGTTACTGATGCCACATTTTTTCCCCAATGGCAACAAGTCCCCCGGATCATTTGCACAGCAACTACGGGTTATACACTAGAGACTTATTATATTATCTCAATTTTGAGTTTAAGATTTACCAATCTGAAAACATTTAGAATCCATAGATTTCAGAGCACTTTGCAAAATTACTCACATTTTAGAGGCAAAGAAACCAAATTTACAGAGCTGTCAAGTGACTTGCTATCTAGTGTTCAGGAAGCAATTACAAAGAAAGGAGTAGAACTCGGGTCTCATGACAGCCAGTGCCATGGATTTAAATCTCCCAGTTCCAGAAAGCACTTAACCAGGTGCTTCAGTCTCAATGTCAATGAGATTAAAGCATATACTTAGAGTGGAGCACAGGCTTAAGTGGTTTCCTCAACAGGGACAACAGAAACAGTCCTCAATGAGGACAAGATAAAAGTATGTAATGCTTGTGCATGATGTGTCACATTTATTCTATATGTAGGAAATGAATTATACTATCAGGAAACATAACATCTGCCCTAGAAACTCAGAGACAAGAGTGAGAGAGATCTGGCTACAGTAAATATGATAAAGGAGATGCACAAATAGCTCTGTATGACAAATACTTTTTTCTGTGTTTTATGGTTGTCCCAAAGAGCAAATGGCATAAAAAACACAGCTATATAGTCCCCAATTATGTGAAGTGGCTCCTTACCTGTAAAATAAGTTCAATACTGAAAATAAATTAAGTAGCTCAAAATGTCTAAATATAATCACTTTCAAGTCTGTATCAACTTGAGACTCTAGCTACAATATGGCCGAATAACTCCAGGAACAATGTACTATAAAAACTCTGTAATCTAGTATTATGGAGGAAGGGAGGTTCCCGTTAATAGACTATGCTGATTAACTGAGAGTTTGCCAATAGAACACCAATTTTCAAAGAATTAGAATACAATAAAATGAATAAAATATAAAATAGCATACAGGTACTCACCAGTCCTGTAGTATACTGCACTGCAGAGTGGTGAGTTTCTTGAGGCATGCAGATGTATACAGGTAAAGCTTTCTATAAAGTCAGTTATCCTATAATACTGTATACCAGCAATGGTATGGTGATTATTTTGCTCTATTTTAGTTGTCTTATCCTCTAAAATGTGTATAAAAGACCTTTTATGACTAAATAGTGCGAGTCACATCCCTCAGTTGGCAATAGGAGAAACAATGAGTAAGAACTGACCTATCATTTCCTGTTTCTAGAGACTAAACGTTAGCAATTTTTAAACTTAAAATTACTTGTATGTCCAGCAAATGAAAATGTGTTTATGGCATATATCCAGATCACTAAAAATACACTTCACACTAAAATAATACTGAACACTATTTAAATTTTCTTTGAAGAGTCAGAAGGCACTTCAGGATCTTGCAGTCATCATTATCAACATAAATGATCATTGTGGATGTAGGAGATTGGTCAGAATCTGTAATGGCAAATGTTTCCTCTAATCTTTTCCATTCATATGAGGATTATTTCCAGTCGTGGGCAGAATACATTTTTATATTCATAAAGGCATGTGGAAATGTACACTGCCAATAGAAACAAAACCTCTAAATGTGGGTGCTCTGCTAATTAGCTGGGCAGCATTTGTAAATCTCCTGAGCAGCCACATAAGCGCCCAGCTTATAGGCAACACTGGTAATGACCCAATGACATGCCCCAGATGCTACTTTTTAAAAAAAAAAAATCCTTGATTTTGGCTTGCTTACTTTGTCTTCTGCCTCTTTTGTATAAAAGTAGAGTGCAAAATATGCAACTGCATTACGCACTGGGCAATTTACTAGTCCATTACTAGATTGGAGATTTGTATAGGGGGGATATCAGAAAAGCCACTTACTTGATATTTCTAACCGAATGCCAGTTAACAGCTTTTACTGTACGGCTGTGTCTACACTGGCACCTTATTCCGGAAATGCTTAAAACGGAACAGTTTTCCATTATAAGTATTTCTGGAAAAAGAGCATCTATATTGGCAGGATGCTTTTCCGGAAAAGCCCTTTTTCCAGAAAAGCGTCTGTGGCCAATGTAGATGTGCTTTTCCGGAAAAAAGCCCTGATCGTCATTTTCGCGATCGGGGCTTTTTTCCGGAAAAGACTACTGTGCTGTCTACACTGGCCCTTTTCCGAAACAGTTTTCCAGAAAAAGGACTTTTGCCCGAGTGGGAGCAGCATAGTTTTTCCAGAAAAGCAGGTGATTTCTTACCGTAAATCGTCACTGTAGACAACTCGCAGCTTATTCCGGAAAAGCGACTGCTTTTCCAGAATAAGTGGCCCAGTGTAGACACAGCCTACATGTATAGTAAGTGTTAGAAAGTAACCATGTGCTTGGTCACATTGATATTTTACTGATTCCCCTCCACCTGGAAAATAAAAGCTCTTAGCTTGATACTGAGCCCCCTTTTAATGTCTTTGCAGAGGAAGCACATACCACAGAAAAACATTTACAGACACTGAGTCAAGTTTAGAAGCTCCCAGCCCTTCAGATTTGTGAAACTAGTGAAATTATTTGTAAGAGTGTATTAGTCCAAAATAAGTGCTTTACAATGCCACTTTTCTCCATAAACATATTTTTCTAATTGCCAGCAATCTATTCATGTGCAAAGCGACAATTATAAACTTCTGTGGGTGCAGAGGAAGTGGAAAAGTATGTCAAGGAAAATAGATTTCAGTTTTCAAAGGATTATTTTGTTTTGTGTAATATTAAGCGTCCACATGGTATTGTGCAAAGTACCTTCAGTTAAGCTAGATACTGTCAGGAACTGGTTTCCACCTGAATCTATGCATGTCCAACTAGGTGTGTGAACACAAGAGCGAGTTAGAGTAAAACTGGCAGGAGACAAATTGTGCTTTCAGTTATACTTGTATGATTGACAGCAGAGTTTGGCCGACAGGCTTTCATCTCCTGCAGATTATGGGGTAAGTGAAAAACCTGATAAAGAGAAGTACACTTGAATAGCTCTGACAGTCCTTAAAGCATGGCATTTTTTTTATGGTGACAAGGAGAGGCATTTACATCATGAGGAGAGCACTGAATGCTACTAATAAGGAACTACTACAGTATAGGAAGGGGTTGGACACCCAACTAATTTAAGTTTAAAAATTACTAACGTTTAATCTACAGAAACAGGAAGTGACTAGACCAGCTCTTACTCAATGTTTTTCTTATTGCCAACTGAGAGATGGGACTCTTACTATTTGGCTATGTCTACACTGCAGGCTTCTTGCGCAAAAACTTGCAGAGTGTCTACACTGCACGTGCATTCTTGCACAAGTACATTTACAGTACAGCATCGGAAAAGAAGGATTCTTGTGGGAAAGTTATTCCTCTCCCTCCGAGGAATAAGCCTTTTTGCACAATATCTCTTGCACAAGAAGGCAGTGTGGACAGGCAACATGGATTTCTTGCACAAGAAACCTCTATGGCTAAAATGGTCATCAGAGTTTTCTTGCTCAAGAGAGCATCCACACCACCATGGACACTCTTGTGTGAAAGCACATCTCTTGCGCAAAAGCATATGGCAGTGTGGACACATTCTTGCGCAAGAACTTTTGCACAAAACAGTTCTTGCGCAAGAAGCCTGCAGTGTAGACATAGCCTCCTTGTCATAAAAAGGTCTTTTTATACACATTTTAGAGGCTAAGACAATTAAAATAGAGCACCATAACACATAGGTTTGGCAGAATTTGCTTTTTATAATTTCAACAGCTATCAAGGGTTATTTTTAGGACTTTCTTAAATTGATTTAAATTGTTGTGTTAAATAATTGCAGCAAGTGATCAACAATTATTTAACAATAGCGAAATGTCTCAGAAGGGTAGTCATATTGGTCTGTAATTTTAAAAACAATGAGTAAGTGGATTTTGCCCACAAAAGGGCAATATATTTTTTAATATAAATATATATTTATTAATCTCCAAGGTGCCACAGTACTCATTGTTTTTAACAATAGTAGATAGTTTATATAGCTTCAACTTTTTTATTATTAATACATTGTCAATGTTGCATATCAAACTATGCAATATAAATATCCTTAGGTTGACAAGTAATAGCTGTTTTTGCTATTTATTCACTGGGCATTTGTAAGAAGCTTGATTTTTTTTTTTAATCTAAATACTGTGACTTTTATGAGCTGTCATGCAACATTTTTCTTAATTCTGAACTGGGAGTCAGAAACAAAAATGTAAGTCAAAAATCTTAGTTAGAGAACATATCCAAGAGTCAGAAGCCAAAGCATTAACCATAGTCTCCAAGAAAGCATTTTTAAAATATAAACTGAGCATGCATTACAAAGCGTGACAAGGTAATAAAGTACTTACTCAAGATTCTCAAGGGCAACTAGAGATTTGAAATGCTTCGGTCTCTGGATGTCCAACTATAAATGCCTTCGTTTTTTTTACAATGCTGAGCATCCAAACATCGGAAAATAAGCTCCTTAAAAGAGCTCCAGAATTAAGGTACATAAAAGTTCCAGCCGCTTTTGAAAATCCTGCCCCCTGTTTTTGTGCATTGGATATTACACCTATTGGAATAGCAAGTTATTAGATTTTATTTGGAGTCCAAACTGACCCTTCTCTGGAAAATATATTTATGTGGCTTGTTGAATCTGTTTACTTTGTAATAAGCTTATAGGAATTTTCTGTGTCTCCCTGCCACTTTACTACATTTTTGAGAGGCCCAATCTTCTCTCCACTTGTTGTGATTTATTATAAAAATATTGGTGCTTTTGGTTGGGGAATAGCAATGCAGCCATCTGTGCCAGACAGGACCAGATAGACTAAATATCACATTACAGGAGTCTTGTCTATATAACCTGCCTCTGCTGATCAAGGTGCAAATGAAATTGGGCCATGTATCCAGTTCCATTTTTTTTAAAGTGCTGTGATTAATTAAATAATAATAAAACAACAATACTCACCACTTATTTTCAAAGCACTGCAAAATCAACAAATTAATTATTCCTAATAAGGCTAAAATGTAATTTGAAGAATCAGCACTTAAGGCATGCAATAAAATAGTACTCTCCAGTGACTCACTGACTAATGCAGCTTTAAAGCATATTGCAGCTGCTTGTGCTTAAGATAAAAATTTACTTTTTTCTATTTCATTAAGGGCCTTCTGCTCCCACTGAATTTAAACCCCCCACTAATTTCAATGGGAACAGACATAGACCCTCTGTTGAGATTAAAAATAACTTCTACTAATTTTGAATTTTGGCTTCAGAGTAGGCATGTTAAGGAAGGAATGCCTGAGTGAGTCTCTAAACAAGGTTGATGGAATTGACTTGTTCTCCTCTGGGGCATGTACTGCTTTGATTATAAATAATTAGGTTTTGCCAAAAAATGTTCTTGGTTGTAACCGAGTGTTCAGTTGGCTTATGACAGGCCTGTGTACACATCCTGTTCACAAATAATGTGATTTCTGGCAAAGTGGGGATTTGAAAATGTACTCCTTTATGTTCTGAATTCTCACAGTACACATTGGTTAAGTTTTTTCTGATCTTTCTCCATTTGAAACCAAACTCTTTTACTTAAAACATTTTAGAAGTAATTGAAGTACGTCAACTTAGTTAATGATTTTTTAAATGTACTGTCTTTAACATCAAACCTTTGTATTCACAATTCCTCCCTTTCCAAGAGGAAATATCCACCAATAGCTACGGCATGAGGAGCAGGTGACTGATGTGTTTTTTTTAAAAAGGTATATTTTCTGGTATAAAATAAGATTTTGTGTTGGACAAACCAATCATATGATCCTCTCAGTTTGCATTCTCATTTTAGAATAATCAGTGAGTAGTTTGTAGATGTGGACACTTCACTGTCTATCTTTATGCCAAGAATTTCATGCTTTTAGCATTTCAGATGCGTAGATAACTACTTTAAACATTTTTGTGATAGAAATTGGATACCACACTTCTCAATATAGTCAATTATGCATATAAGTTTGGAATGGATGAGATATTGCATAACAGCCTGAAGAGAACAAAAACTACAGGAAAGTAGTGGAAAGAAAAATGTTTTAGAATTACAACTCTGCATTGTCTTTTCAGTGGTTTGTCTTGCACTTCTCATGGATGTCAGTGAGAAATGGTGGAGCAAAGCGCCTTGCAGGATAGATCTTTCAATTCTTTTCCACCAACATGCAGCAAATACTTTGTATAGGAATAGGGGTAAGCAGCATGTGTGTTCTCACCTGCTGTTGGCTCTGCAGCAATTAAAGGCACTACAACAGCTGTTGATCTTGGACCTTTGACAGGGTGTTCACGGAAGGAAGAGGTGGTAAGAACAGGAAGGGTTTTGAGCCAATGTTCCCTGAAATCAATAGGAGTCTTGCCATTGACTTTAATGGATTATGCATTGAGCTAGTGCTCACACTGGTAGTTTTCAGTAGCATGCCTGTTTTTTTGAAGTTAGCTGTTGTACAGGAAGTACTCTTTACCTGGGCCATAAGCCAAAAATCAGTAGCTGGCAAGCAGCAACAGCAGAGGTGACAGCAGGTTCATCTGATTTACATCCAGTGGAAGAACCAAAAGAACTGGTGAGACTAGGACCGGTAGAAGAGATTGAGGCCAACTTTCCCTCTGGTGACCTTTTCCTTTTTTAAAAAAATTATATTTGTCATTTTTGAAGCTCAGCTTTATTGTAAAGCATGAGCCTGGGGCAGTGAGCTGAACAGAAGAATCTGCTCACAGAGAGAGAGAGAGAGGGAGAGAGGATGACTATTCACTGAAAAGTCTTTTAAATGGAACTTTACCTGGGTTATCAAATCTGGAACAATTGTTCAGGTAACTTGAAATGTACTGAAATGAACTGAATGTCAAAATCAATGTACTTCATGTTAGACACGCTTACATTTTTGAACAAATAGGGTTTGAATTTTTCTTTCCTTCTCATTAACTGAAAAATAATGGCTTCACAGTTAGAAAAGGGAAGAACAGAAAATGTAAAATGAGTGACAGTTCATACTGTGCATAGGACCAGGTTCTAGAAAAATATTAAACGACCAGAGAAATTCATTTAATCTCTCTCATTAGCTTTTATGAACACCTTCTGAGTTTGTGGAATCAATGTAACAAGTTGCAAATGATGCATGAAATTAAAAATACCAGTTCATGCTATAAAGTTTCTGTTTGTGGCTATGAGTGTGCTGCTGCACTGTTTGCTATAATTACCTTCGCCAGATGCAACCAGATAAGTTCAGAAAATGGAGAGGCCTCAGCCAAAATAAAATGTATTAAAATATGTCTTTCAAATTGTTATTAGTTGGTGTTACTAGTACTATTGATATGTTTTAAGATTAAAGAGCTCAGAATCACCAACAGCATTACAACCACCCTGTGAGGAAGTTATTACTATGCCCATTCCCTATTTAGGCACACTGAGGCATAGAGCAGTTAACTGAACTGCCCTCAGTCATGCAGCAAGCTGAAGGCAGAGCGAAATAAAAATCCAGTTCTCCTGACACATGGTTCTGCACACTCACCACCTGTCCCCATGTGTAATTCAATTATGCCTAAAAAAATGACATAGTAGAAACATACAACCAATTGATTATATGCTTTCTATGTAGCCACAAGTGATAAATATGATTATTATCATATGAACTAGAGACAAGAAAGTGGCTCATGCAGTTTCCAAGCCAAGTAACATCTATAGAACTGCACGTGAGAGCTGCACTCTCTCAGCGCTAGAGATCCAAAGCCCTGTCAAGTTAGTGGTATCGTTGTAGGCCCATATCTCCTGTAATGCACTAACATCATTAAAGGAGATGTGAGCATATTGCAAGAGCAGAGCTTTATAATGTTTTAATGGATTTTATAAAATCCATTAAAACATAATAAAGCTCTGCTCTTGCAATATGCTCACATCTCCTTTAATGATGTTAGTGCATTACAGGAGACTATGGGCCTACAATGATCGTTTGTGGGATTTGCTGATTTTGGGGTTTGCCTCTACTCCCCAAGTTAATCACTCTTCTAACATGTATGGGTGCCTCACTGATACACTAAACTCTTTCTTGTCAACAAAACCAACCCCCTGAATACCTTGAAGGCAATGGGTTCCTGCCAACAGAATTTGTAATATAGATTTTTTTCCCCCATTAGGAATACTGGATTTTCACCATCTTGAAATAAGTGTCTTGTCTCTTTTGAATATATTTTGGCCTTAGGTATTGGAGTTCTCTTGTCTGTCTCACAATCTGAAACAAACTACAACTTTATTACACTCGGAAAGAGCTAAATAAATGAGATCACAAGGGTTTTGAAGCAATAAGAAGCCTTTATGGACTCTGTAGGTGTCTTAATTTGCTAGCTCGTGCAGGAATAGAGCATACATAAAGTGAAAGTAACTAAATCCTCCATTGCTAGTCCCTGATAAATCCCTGTTCCATTCTTACACTATGTCTCTATGTGGTGCCTACATTTAGATAAGCTCTTTGAACCAGGGACAACGGTCTCGACCTTGGTCCTGTCTTTGGCTGGTTTGGGCTGCTGCGGCCATACAGAATAGCTAGTAAATTGCCATAAGATCATTGCCCGTGGATTTTCCCATGATACAGAGGAATCTTTGAGTGGTGAAAAGCATGGGCAACCTAGAACAGGCTATGTAGCTTTGTTGAACCCAATGATTCCCCTGTATCGGGAAAAAAACCTGCAAAGATTACCCTTTTATGACAGTTTTCTAGCTTTTTGCGCTGTCTCAGTGTCCTAAATACAAAGGGGATCGATACAGTCTCGCAAAATCTTCCCTATTTCATTAACTCAGTCTGTTATCTTGTATTCTATTCTATCATAAGTTTACACTGGTTTAAAGGGGAGTGCTTTGTTACCCTTGCACAGGCAAAAAAACATGAGTCCAATGCTTCACTAGTATAACACCATAGACTTGTTTATCTCAGTGTATTTACATACCATCAAAGCTAATGTTAACTATTTTGTGTTCAGTTGGGAGAAATCAGTTATATTTGTGTCATCATTCATTAGGCAGAGAGCAGCTGCAATGGTAACTGATTCATGGCTGCATTTGATCAGATATTTCACTTACATCTCAGCACTCTGATAGTATTTGCACCTATTGTGAGATCAGATTCTAACCTCCATGGGTTGTGAAACCTCAAGGCTGTGTCTAGACTGGCCACTTCTTCTGGGAAAGCAGCCGCTTTTCCGGAAAAACTTGCCAGCTGTCCACACTGGCTGTTTGAATTTCCGCAAAAGCACTGACGATCTCATGTAAGATTGTCAGTGCTTTTGCAGAAAAGCTATGCTGCTCCCGTTCGGGCAAAAGTCTTTTTCCGAAAGACTTTTGTGCAAAAGGGCCAGTGTAGACAGCAGAGATTTGTTTTCCGCAAAAAAGCCCCGATTGCGAAAATGGCGACCGGGGCTTTTTTGCGGAAAAGCACGTCTAAATTGGCTATGGATGCTTTTCTGCAAAAAGTGCTTTTGCGGAAAAGCGTCCTGCCAATCTAGACGCGCTTTTCCAAAAATGCTTTTAACGGAAAACTTTTCCGTTAAAAGCATTTCCGGAAAATCATGCCAGTGTAGACGTAGCCCAAGTGTATTGACTTAGTTTGTAATGTAGGTATTTAAAGTAGGAGGAGTGTTGAAGCCCCTCTCTGTGGGCTGCTAAGTCTTCTACTTGGTAGGTTTTATTTACTAGTCTACTCTCCTAAAATCTGAAAAGAATCATATCTATTATGTAATTTACTCTAGATTAGTGATAGTGTTGCAAAGTTGTCAGAAGCAGCTTTTTTTTTTTTACAGATTATCCTCACAATACACATTTGCTTACTCAAAGTGTTAAATTTTATGCACAATACATATTTTGCATGCAGTTAGTTGTTTACACACACACACACACACACACACACACACTATTTGTATATTTTTTTCCTGATACTTAGCTTTTTTTTTTTTTTTTTTACATATATAGATTTCTTTTTCTTTTTAAAATTTGGTCTTATTTCTCATGTAGTGGCATACAAGAAATATGTTTTTGTCAATAGCTACACTACTCGTATTTAACTTACCATTGGTACGCTATTAAATTGACATTAAGTCTCATTTAGTGACATCTGTCTTAAAGCAGAAATAAAAATGTGAGATAACCCTGAAGGCAGTTAAGACTATACCAAGATTTCATGCAGTGAAATCTGGGTTCTGATATTTATATGACATGCCTTGTTGCCGCTCAACACTTTTTATAACTACTGTAACCTTTTCTAAAGCATTCCTGCATAACAATGAAGGTGAAAATGCATAAGGATATGCAGCTTGTCCAGACATTCAGTGATGCAGGGTTGACATTTTCATCTGCTGGTACAGGGAGAAAGCAGACAAATGATTAAAGCAGCTGCTCTAATTGATTCCTTTTTATTGAATTTTAGTATAACAAAGGAGATTTCTTACTCTGAGCATTTCTCTTTCTTGTACAAGGGGTAGATCTAGTATTAAAATGAATTCTCATTGTTTGATAGATGCTATGCTGTGGAGGTGTCATTTACAATACTAGTTCTGAGAAAAAGAAATCAAGTAGCAAAAGGTGAGCATCGATTCTTCTCAGAACTAACCATCTGATTGGTTGCTAGATCTTCTTCTTTATAGCTCTGCATATCCTAAAGTACATAATAAACAAAAATCAATCACATTGTAATTATGCAAACACATAAATGCCAAGATATACTCTGACTGTCAATGGCAACATGTTCAGCTTTGGATAGTTTGTTGGGGCAATTGCTTCTCTAGCTCCACAAAATCTGTCACATTAAACAGGAATATAAATATTAGCAAAGAGATGATACACTTGGTAATAATGAAAGCAGAGCTACATAAGATGTGCATCAGTATATCAGATATCATTTGGCAAATAGAGTGCAATAGCCAGTCAATTTGCAATGCTGCTGATGGCTATTAGAGAACATGTGGGTAAAACAAATAATCTGTCAATCCTAGGTATTTCTATGGCACTTAAAACTGTAGCATCTGAGCTCAATGCTGTATTTGATTTCATTTGCAGTACTTCTAGAGTTTTACAGTTTACTTTCTAACAAACATTTTAAAAACACCCAAACTGATAAGTCCATGCACTAAGAAATGGGGAAGAAAACATATTATAGATGAATAGGATGAGATGTATATACACACAAAGAAATCCATGATGGGTTGTTCATGTCCTTTGGTGTGGCTTCTAATGAAGCCTACAGAAGTTTTGTTCTCCACCCTATTCCACTGGAAATCCATTCAGAAAAAGTGAGCCAGACATCAGCCCATATTTTCATGCCAGGAGTGAGTTTGCAGAGGCACTCCCACTGATTAAGTGCAGGTAAGTTAGTCAGCACCTTACTGAGGACTTGAGTCCCATGCAGAAAAGAGACAAGAGTCAGAAGACAGAGAAGGTATCTGCTTTGTTTGCTTAGTCACAATTGCCACTATCAAATATTCAGCCACTGAGGTTCCCAAAAGTCAGATTTACTTAAAAATAATATTTGATTTCTGATGTGCGAATTTTCAAGGCTCACCTTTTCCAGGTTTTTTCTCAACAATCATGAGGTCTAGAAACTTTTTCTTTTTTAAATGAACATTAAGATTTTCAGGTAAGCAGCTGACTCCAGAAATTGGGGCTTAAAAAAAACACACAAAGGACTGTGAGGCTCACAGTAAAGTTGCATGACAGTATCTATTTGAAAACAGTGAGTTTTACTCATGAAAGCTAATGATTCTATGTATTTATTAGTCTCTAAGGTGCCACAGAACTATACCTTCTTCTTAAAGTTACAGACTAACACAGCTACCCCTCTGTATCTATTTTGTTCATGTTTTGGAGTTTACTGGCTACAAAGCTGTAAGGAATTAATGCAACCAGATACTTTGCCTTAGTTTGTGGTGTTTTGATTATACCATACCTCTTTTAGTGAATCTGACCACAACAGAGAGTAGAGGAGTTATTTTTCTGGACTTCAGCCTCTCTGAACTATCTTTCTTTGGTTATTCAGACCTTGATTATGACAGAACAGAAGTTGTACAAATTGAATTTAGTGGGAATGTACAGGAATAAAGGAGGACTGAATTTCATCCATTATGATAAACTTCTGAGTGCGGCCTTAACTAGGGAAAGGTTTTTTATGTATAGGTATGTTCATGCTGTTGTAAGGGCAAACATTTATTTACTCAACACTCTTGCAAGATGTTGCACTAAATGTTTTTAAAAAGTTGTTTGTGACATACGTTCGAGCTCTGGTTTTCTGCATATTCAGAGGAACATCTGCTAGGGAGGAAACATTTGACGATGTCAGCCTGACCCCACATTTGTGTTATGCATGCAAGTGACTCAGTCACTTTAACTATTTGTTTTAATATTCTAACAGACTTATTCAGGGCCCAGAAACAGCATCCTCAATTGCTCTATCACTTCACTTCCACAACTTCCCCAGAAATCTTTCAATACATTTGAGCATGTGCGTGTTTCCTTTAGGGAAATTCTTCCCTCAACTCACAAAAACCTTTAATTGTTTTCAGTGCTGGATCTGGTCCAGATGAGACACTGGCAGAAATCAGGAAAATGAGGGCTATCAAGATGCCATGTACAGGCCTCCCACACTTAACCTGTCCAGATATGGGGCTGATGAGTAGCCATCTGTAGCTAAAGGTAAGTCAGGCTGCTTGGAACCTTCAGGTCTTGGGATGCAGCAATCATTCCCTCATTTGCAGTCCCACACTTGCATTATCAAACGGGTGCTGAAGAGCACAGGAGACTCCCACTCCCACTGGAGATCAGTGGAAGGGGAATCCTACTGCAGCCACTATGCTGGTTTTCAGATGATTTGTGGCAACTGATCCACGTAAAGCTGCCTTAGTGCATAGAGAATTGTTCTGAGATGTTCCCATGAAGCCATTTCTGCCACAGAACCGTACTAATCTTTTAAAAGTGGGACAAGACTTTCCTATCTACACAGCATGTTAAAAGTGCTCTACAGGAGTGTGATTTCTAGAGCATACTAACATGTTGCAAATTAGCTAGTCTGCAAGCTTTAACATAACACTGGGAAACTACAGCTAGTGGACCGCAACAAAGCCTATACAGACCAATTAATGAGAAGACAAAACTCTGGAGTTGAGCTCACTTATACAGGAAAATTAGTGATTCAAAATTGTAGCCCACAAAAAAAACCACATAGATGTTCTAACTGTGCAACATAGTTTTCTTCCATTAAGACATGATTTGTTCATATCTTGAGTTACCACCTTAATTCCCACACTGCTATCCCACATTGTTGTTTATATGTTATGGGATAAGGGTGTAGGAATCCAATAAATATTCTGAATGATTTAAAATGTTAGTCTGTGAAATCTGCTAAGGCTCTCTCAATACATTTGAGCATTTTCTCCTAAATCATAGGTGAAAAGCACCTGTGTTTGCTAGATCAAAATTCACAAGGATAAGAGACTCAAGCAATATCAAAAAGGACTGAAGCAAGTTTGTTTCCAAGAAACAGCACTTTAAAATTGTAGCAGAGAAACCACTGTTGGAAATGGCACAGGTGCAGCAGAGAGCAGGAATGCAAATAACCTGAAATTACATCATAGTTTATCATTGCTTTCCCAATCAAAAGCCATTTAGCAAGATGCAAAGGTAGCCTAGAATCCCTCCAGATATAAATCAGCAAGGAGAAATAAATGCATACATGTTTCATTTTAGTCTAACATTAGTTTGAGATGGAAAAAAATCCCCCTTTTGGGTTCAGGCTGCTCAATGCTATGGAATGTATTTTCCCTCACCTGGGTCTGAAACAACCTGAATCATGACCTCTGTGCAAACTACAATACCCATCATGGTAGTAAGCTTCAGAGGTCATGATAGGACAATGAGAACTAATGTTTAGTTGACGAGTGTTATGGGGCACCTCACACTCCACTGCTGTGGCATCTCCTCCTGGTCACCATAAGGATTAGCTCTTAAATTCAACACTCTCCCTTCACTGTTTGCACATTATCACTCCAGCCCTCTCATCTCTGGTCTACAGCTCCTCTTATTCCAGGATTCACAGGATCTTGTACATGACTCAGCTTACTGGCCAGGTCACATAGTGTTTCCTCTTTTTGAGGTAGCAAGGATCCTTCCCCCTCAACATCTGCCCTTTCACTACCCCACAAAGCCACACACTCATAGCTACCACTGTAAACCAGGCCCACACTCCATTCCAGGGATTCATTTTAGTAGATCTTTCCTCACTGCTCCTTCCCAGCACCAAAAGCCTCTTCCCAGGGAGCAACTGCTCATTCTGCCATAGTTTCCCCTTACAGCTCCTAGCTGTTCCCTACTACTTGGCTTTATACAGACCCTGCCTGTTCTTGCATTGCTGAGCCTGTTTTCAATTAGTGCCCTCTCTTTCTCCAGGTGTAGCCTGTGGAGCTGATTGGCCTTCCTGGCCACCCCATCACAAAGAGGTGTATTTTTCTTAGCTATTTATTTTTACTTTGGAGTTGGAGGTGAAATTGCCAGATTAGTGAGGATTTTGCTTGAAATATCTGACGCAAACCTAGCTTAGAAATAGATGCATTTTCTATATTATTTATTTCCATGCAACAAGACAGATGGTCACGTGTGCTGAGCTATACCATACTCTGTGAGAAGTCCCATAGATTTAATCTAGCACTATGTATTTTATAATACCTAGGACTATAAAAAAGCTATCTAATATTTCCAGAAAGAACTGCTTCCAAAACCATATTTTGCAGCAGAGAATAACCAGTTCTGGCTCTGAAATGCTAGGTCAACAAATAGTGTTTCTCATATAGTCTTTTGGCAATAGTGGTTAGCGAAGCAAGAGACAGGGTGTTTTCCAAAGAGTAGAAAATGTACACAAATAACAGTTGTAGCCAAAAGTTGGCAGATGACAAAATCCTTATGGGAATATGCACCAGATTAACAAAATAGCATTCACTGTGATTTATTAAAGATTTCCTGCTAATAAACATGCTGAGGCACCACCTGCATATTTATTTTCAACACAAGAGTGCCTTAAATATCTGCAATATACAACCAGTGTACCTATATAATAATAATCGTGCTTATTCAGTCATTGGATTCCACTGAACATGTAAATGAAATAAAATAGTGTAGAGCTATCCATCAAGATTACACTCTTAATGGACCCCAGCAGGACTTGCAAATAAAAGATGAAGTCCAATTAATTGGCAACAAAATTAGAAAGCACAAATACAGTATATCAATTCTCCATCCATTTTAATATGATAAAGTAATGTGAAGGTAAAGTTAGTTTAAAAGCAAGGAAACACAAAGGTTAAGAGTTGAGAGCCAATATGAACTCATTGAACACTTGACATGTGGGAGCAACTTTGGCATGTAGATTAAAGAGTGAATTAATTGATTCAGTAAGATAGTTAAATATGGTAACATAAGCAATAGTATATAATTGAAAATGCATTTATTGGTAATTATGGTGAATATGTTAAGCACTAAAATTGGGTGGATCAGTTTTTGATGCCCAAAATGACTCTGACTCTGAGGTAACTGTTGACTAATCCCTCTTAGCTCTTGATCAGATTTTGATCAGATTTCTGGGTGCTTAGAGCTCTAAATATAAAATCATCTTAGAAATACTGATGAACAAAATGCAAAACAGAGAAGGGCTCCATCATGCATTCCATAATATTTAATGTTTAATAAGATTTCATGTATTCAGCAGTATTCATGCTCCCTCTGCATCCCTCCCCATCAAATCACAATGCTGCTACAGTATAATCAGCATACTCTGCAAATTCTAGGTATGCCAGTGCAGTTAGCAAAACTACCCCATCCCAGGAGACTGTCTTGGTTACCACAGTCTTGTGGCCCTTTGTGATGAAGGGGGGCCCACTCCTACAGCCTATTCGTTACCTTAGGTTGCCCATCACTGCCCTACTGTGATCTTTTGGTCTGGGAAGAAAATCCTCATTGCAGCTTCCTAAACAGGCCAGTGTTCCAAAGCATGTGAGCGTCATATACCTTTCTGGATCATCCTGCATTAATGTCCATGGTGATCCACATGCACCTGCAGAACCATGGAGAAATGCCCCTTCCAATTAATGTACTTGGAGGCTAGGATGTCTGGTGCCAGAATTGGAATATGTGCGTCGTCTTTTGTCCCTCTGCAGTTAGGGAAGCAATCCACAGTTTCACGCATATTGCCCAGATTTACGGTCTTTCAAAGCAGAATGGGATTTTTGGCCCTGCATACTTCCATCAACAAAAGTCCAACAGCCAACTTTCTCACTACAAGTTGATTAGTGATCAATAGGTAGCTGTCTGGAAGGCCTGCCATGCAAGTGCCACACTTTTCTCCACCAGCAGGACTGCTCTCATTCTCCTCTCTTTGCACTTCAAGGTAGGGGCCAGCTCAGCAAACAGTCCCATGAAAGTGGCTTTCCCCACCCAAAAGTTCTGCAGCCACTGCTCATCAACACAGACTTGCATGACACTGTGATCCCACCACTCAATGCTTGTTTTCTAAGCCCCAATCGCAGCATTCCACTGTGGTCAGAACCTCCATGAATGTGGTAACCGATACATGTGGCAAGCTCAGTGTGTGACTCTTCATCATTATTTTGTAGCTTAAGGAATAACTCAACTGCTCTTCATGATGTGTTGGTGAGAATTATCAGCATTTTCTTCAACAGTTCAGGATCCATTCCCACACACAGAGGATGCAGAGCACCCAGCACAAAAGCCATTGAAAAATGGTGCCAAATGCATTTGGAAGCACGGGAGCTGCTGGGATGCAAAGCAAAGGAACACAGGGCATTGGGACAGGACCGAGTGAGCCCCCCTCTGTCCACATTCCCACAAGCCTGAGTGGCAGAAGAGAAAGAGGTGCTCTCTGGGGGTATGTCTACACAGCAGCGTTATTTTGAAATGCGCTATTTCAACATAAAAACGCCAGAAGAGCTTATTTTAAAATAGTGCATCTACATGGCAAATGCCCATTGACATAGCACTGTGCTGGGCAGGGCAAGGCATCAAAACAGCAGTCACTTACTGGAGCTGTTGCCTGAGGCTTTCTGAGGCTCGTGCTTAAAGTGACCCACCTGTACAGTTGTGTCTTAGGCTCCTCTCCTTTGTCTATCTCCTTGGGGGACTCCTACTCCACTGTGTGCTCTAGTTGCCCTTATGGACATGGCAGCACTCCACCCATGCAGCTGGACCTGCTGCAAAGTAGTTTCCAGCTCCTAGACTTCCTGGGGCACCTCCTGGTGCAGTTTTTGCAGGCTGCTCTCATGGCACTGAAGAATCAGGACCCGCCGCTCCCTGCGGGGCACCTCCTCATTTCTTGCCATGTGCTGCTCTCCCACCCTCCCCTGCACACCGTGTACTACTGTTTCTGGCAACAGGACTCCAGTTCCAACTGGTGGGACCACATTGTTATGGAGCATTGGCACAACCAGCAGCGGCTCCAGAATTTCCGCATGCAGAAGGATACCCTCATGGAGCTGTGTGAGTGGCTCACCCCTGCCCTCAGGCGACAGGATACCCACATGTGACCCACCATCCCCTTCCAGAAGTGGGTTGGCATTGCACTGTGGAAGCTTGCCATACCAGACAGCTACTGCTCCATTGAGAACCCATTCGACATGGGGGAGATTGACCGTTGAGGCTGTGTTCATGCAGGTATTACTCTCTTACTATACTCTCTGATCCTCGCATTCTGCAGGGTCTTACAGCCAGGCACTAGGCTGAGCCCAGAAATCTACACCACAATTAAACACCCCAGCTATGTCTACACTGGCCCCAAATTCCGGAAAAGTCATGCAAAGCAGGTAAGTCAGAATAGGGAAATCCGCGGGGGATTTAAATATCCCCTGCGGATTTAAATAAACATGTCCGCCGCTTTTTTTCCGGCTTGGGGAAAAGACGGAAAAAAGCATCTAGACTGGCGCGATCCTCTGGAAAAGGGATTTATTCCCCATGTGCCCAAGTGGGTTTTTCTTTGCTGTGTAGACAAACACTAATTAACTTTCCTGCATAGTGTACAATGATATAATCTTTGTGATGAATCTGACTCACATTCTATATTGTACAGAAATCTGTTGCACCTCTGTTCTACGTTACTGAAGTCATTAGTGCAGTACAATTACTTCAAGGAACCTGAAAAGGATAAAGGTCACAATTAAAAACCAGATATTATCTGCCTAGTGCAGAGTATCAGATCAGGCTTATAGTGGTCTATACTTGTATTTATATTTACTAATGTTATGTAAGCCTTTTTAAAAAGAAGATTTACTATATCAAAATTGCATTAAAATGCTGAATATAAATAACTGTTTCCTCCTCTTGTAATTTCCTATTCAATTAATGTGTTGTCTTTGTTATATAGTGACTGAAAGTGCATTATAGTATGTCTTTTACAATTGAAATTGGAAGGCTAGGACAGGCATATTGATTTTTGATATAATCTTAATTCTGTAGGTCACATTGTAACCACATTTATTATTCCGTTAGTTTCAAAGGTCTGCTTTAATGAGTCAGGATACAGATTTTTATCAGACAGTTATCAAGTTTGCTGTATATTTGCTCAACACTTATGTGGTGCAGTGGCTGATACAAATACAGTAATAAGAGGTGCATACAGTACCACTACCAATAGATGGTGCTTTTTCTTAGCGTTAAGTTGTTGTCATGTATGTTATATTTTTGTGTCTGATCTGTGGGTTTTAGCAGAAAGTTCAGTCCTCTTTCAGCACACTGGAGTCATTACTTGCATAGTTTAAATATATCCCTGATTCAATAAGCAAGTATTACAATACATACCTTGTGGCTCAAAGGTAATTTTGAAGCAAACATTCTACTCTCATACATAGATTCAGCAATATATGTTTTTATTATTGGTGATTTTTCTATACCATCCTTACACCGTGCAACAAGGAAAGTCAGAGCGTGAAGAACAAATCCCACAGCACATACAAGTTCAGAAGACAAAAGAGATTCACATACCTGCCAGTCCACAGAACATGCCGATTATAGAAGTGGAGAGCAGGAATGAAGCTCAAGAGATTTTCTAATCCAGGGGTTCTCAACTTCATTGCACCACAACCCCCTTCTGACAACAAAAATTATTTCATTACCCCAGGAAGGGTGATCAAATCCTGAACCAGTTTTCTCCCCACTGTCTTAGGAAAGGGGGGCAAAGCCAAAGCCCAAGGGCTTAAGCCACAGTCTGTGTGGTGGGGAGGGGAATGTAAACTAAACTGTTCCACCTGGTATTAAAGTATTGGGTTTTGGCTTTGGGCAGTGGAGCTCAAGCTTTGGTCAGCAAGTCTAACATCAATCCTGGGGACTCCATTAAAACAGGGTCACAGCTCAGCTGGAATCCTGACCCACAATTTCAGAAACAATGATCTAATCCCTCCACTCAAACTGAGGCAGGATTAAGTATATCTATTTCCCTATAGATTTGGGTAACCTGTCCTTAAGGACCATCTCCAAGAATGGGTATTCCACAGCCTCCCTAGGTAATCTGGTCTAGGGCTTTTCTAAATTTATATTTAAGTACTTAGCTCTTGGGTATTATTCTAAATCTGTTAATAACTATACTAGTGCACTCTTAAAATTTCTGATTATACCAACCATTTAGAGTGATGTAGAAATCTTTTTTACATCACTCCAAAAGGTTGATAAAATCAGTCATATGAGGCAATAGTATCTTATAGAAAACAGTCATAATGTGCAAGTGGACCAGTTTCTGAACACTAAGCAGAAATTACTAATAATTCTACAAATGGGCTACCTCTAGACTACATGGCTCCATCAACAGAGCCATGTAAAATAGTTTATTCGGCATAGTCAAAGAAGCGGGGATTAAAATAATCCCGGCTTCATAAAAATAAAAATGGCCGTCGCTATGTGCCGATGATCAGCTGATCTGGCACAGCGTGGCAGTCTAGATGCAGCACGGTCGACAAAGGAAGCTTTTGTTGACCGCTCCAGTAAACCTCGTTTCACGAGGCATACCAAGGCAGTCTACAAAGGCTTCCTTTGTCGACCGCGCCGTATCTAGACTGCCATGTTGTGCTGGATCAGCTGATCATCGGTACAGCGTGGTGGCCATTTTTATTTTAATGAAGTGGGGATTATTTTAATCCCCGCTTCTTTGACTATGCCGAATAAACTATTTTACATGTCTCTGTCGATGGAGCCATGTAGTCAAGAGGTAGCCCAGGGTGTACTGCCTCACACAGAAAAATGAGACCAAAGAAATTTTCTTAAAATTTCAAATGTACATCGCACATGTATCTGTTAGTTCTGTCTCACAGCATTGCCCTCTTCCAGATGTATAATCTGCACAAGGGCAGCAGGCTTTACTATCCAAGGCTAAGTCCTCACTGGCACATTACATCACTATAACTTTCTGCCTTAGGGGTGTGAAAAAAACACCCCCAAACCCAGCACAGAAAGTCAGAGCTGTAAGGCACCAGTGTGAACCAGGATCCCAGCACTGTTAGCTACTCCCCTTGTGGAAGTGGTTTACACAGAGTGCTGAAAGATTGTGCCATGGCCACATTTTCAATTTAAAGCGCAGCTGTGGCAATAACAGCAAGACATGGAGGAGGGCGTCTCTACTTCAAACAACCTGCTAACCATTTAGTCACTTCCTGTGCAACAAGAAGTAGATAAGACCAGTTATAGTGCCCTTCTTAAAATTTTGATTTAGAAACAGCCGATATGCACTTAAAATGCATTGTTACGGTTGATACGTAGTCCACAAACTACGGTAAGTAAGAGAGCATGCTTTGTGGAATTCACCTTTCCATGTAAGTTTCCTATGTGGTTTTGAACAATCTTAGGTAGGCCTTGTCTATACTACTCAGTGGATCAACACTGTGCTGATTGATCCATTAGCTGTTGATTTATCGTGTCTGCTGTAGACACAATAAATCAATGTCCAAGTGAATTCCCATCAATTCTGATACTCCACCACGATGAGAAGATAAGCCTGTGTCAATGGAAGAGCAGTCCCCACCGACCTTACCTCACTCAAGACGCCATGATGACTATGTCAATTTCAGCTATGTAATTTGCATATCTGAAGTAGGTAGAGAGTGCAGGTAAGTGTAGATAAGGCCTAATATTATGACTTCTGGAGCAGGAACTAGGGACGCGAGGTTTGGAGGGTAAATTCTTTCTGATATTAGTTAAGAAAGATACATGATGATAGCATCCAGGATGATGCCAAAATCACAAAGAAAAATTCAAAATGTATTTAGCATTAATCGGTATCATTTTGGAAGGCAGATTAGATCCAGAGTACTGAGTGATAGCTTTACGCCCAAAGCCCTCCAGTTAGGAATGTGTACAGCACTAGTTGTTGGCTCCAAAAACCATCATGTTTCAGGCAGGGAAGATGTGCGGGGAGCATAGTGACTCTTGTATTCTTTGAAACTTGCATCATGAGTTTACCTTCTGTGGTAAAATAGCTATCTGTGGCATGTTCACTAAACATCCTATAGTCTTGAATTAAGGAAGCACAAGACTGTGTATGTCTCTGCAGCAATGATGTAAGAGAATAGAGAAGGAAAGGGTACTTTGTTGTAATCATTAAGGTGTATGTCCCTAAGGGCATATCTACACTACGGAGAAGATTGACCCTCTAGAGGTCAATCTTCTAGCATTCAATTTAGGGGGTCTAGTGTAGCCCTCCAAATCAAATGCTGAGGGCAGCCACTGCTGGCGTCCTGTAATCCTTATTCTGTGAGCTCTCTTCCATCTCCTGCAGCATGCTGTATGGCTCGTCTTAAGGTACACCATCCAGCTATACAAAATGTGTAGCTGGTTTCAACTTACCTTAAGACAACCTGCCCGGTCTAGTGTAGACCTAGGCCATGTGTTTAACCCTCCAAGCTTGCTTGGGTCTGACTCTATTTGCTCTCTTCTTGTCAGAGCAATAAATTTAACTTCAACAAAGCTCAGCCACAATCCATTCATCAGTCTGGTAAAACCTAAACTGAATGATTTCCTCAGCAATCAGTTCTCATGAATACAAATTCTCCTAAATACGCAAAGCTGGAAAATCAAAAGTAATGGGATTGGTTCATTGATTGGCATATCAATATAGCCAGCAGACAAAAAGTGTGTTATTAGCCAACTACCAGCAAATACAACTAACTTGCAGATTTCTTTTAGCTCAGACAGTTTGTTTAGCTTACACAATGAATTTGTCATTCTTGACACAGACCCATATATGTTTCCCAAATACAGAAAATAAGTCCTGATGGTGAAGACTGGGAAAGTCTTTGGGGCCATGTCTACATTAGGAAACTATTGTGAAATTACTAAATTAGACTTAAGAACTCCCGATTTAACAAATTCGAACTAACGTGTCCTAGCTGTGGGGAAGCATCGGAATTAGTATGAGGTAGGCTCTGTAAATGTGGACATGCTACCTCGGACTTAGAGGCCCAGGAGTACTCAGTGGAACTGTAGGAGGACCTCCCAGAGGCTAATTAGTTCGAATTAGTGGCACTGGAGTATCCACACTAACATTCTGTAAAAATTACTATTTCAGAATTAGTTCTACTTCTTCTCAAAAGCAGGCATAGAGAATTTGAATTCCGTAGCCCATTATTTTGAAATAATAGGCTTAGTCGGAAAAAGTTTATTTAAATCCCGCGGAGGATATTTAAATACCCCGCGGATTTCCCTATTCCCAAGTTCAAAATTAGCATGCCCCTTCCGAAGAAGGGGCCAGTGTAGACGTAGCCTATGATTTCATTAACACTTTCACCAACCTGTCTTCCACTTTCAGATTTTCAACCAGTTCCTACCTATTTGTTTAAATCAAATCAAGAACAGCTTCCCTGCTAGTAGCTTTCTCAACCATCTGAAATAAAAAAATGTCTCCAATGCAAAGAAATTATTGGATAATCTGTGCCCTGCTATGTTATTTTCCCAACATATGTCTGGATAGTGAAATCCCCGATCACCACCAAATCCTGTGCTTTGGATGCTTTTGTGAGTTGTTTGAAAAAGCCTCATCCATCTCTTCTGCCTGGGTAGGTGGTCTGTAGTAGACCCCTAGCATGACATAACCCTTGTTTTTTACCCCTTTTAATCTAACTCAGAGACTCTCAACAAGTCTATCTCCTATGTCCATCTCCACCTCAGTCCAAGTGTACAATTCACAATGATATTAATCACCAGTGTGTCATGAGCTTTCCTAAAACACTTCATTTCAATCTTTCCTTGGCTGAAGGCCCATTTTCCCCCAGTTTACATGACTTGTAATCCCATGTGTCTGTCTAATGATGGATGCCAAAACAGTTTCCTGTTTTTTCTGTCTCAAAGTTCATTGACCTTCTCTCACGAGACAGGATGACCTCACATTATCTTTCCTTCATGTTACATTCCCATCCCTCTGCTGATTTGAATATAAGTGGGGCATCCATTGTTGTTGGACACACCATGCTCCATTTCACTTAAGATAGATAGCTGTGATGCTCCATCCTGTCCAGGAAAGGCCAGTTTCTCCCTTTGTTTGGCCACAGACTACATAGCACAGCAAGAATGAGTATTCTTTTTGTAGTGTTAATAGATACAATAGTCTTAATAGATACAATTCACAATGATATTAATTACCAGTGTGTCACAAGCTTTCACAAAACACCTCATTACATTAATACTACTGTAATATTGCATACAATCAGCTGATTCAATTGCTTATCACTTGAGGTTCAGACCCTGTATCTTTAAAGCCAAGATAGAATTTCTTCCCTGCTAGACTATAGACGCCAAACCAAGGTCTACACCATCTTAAACCTTACTGCCATTTCTCAGAGTCTTTTCCTACACCCTTCCATAGGTTCCTTTCTTGCCTCTTCACTGTCCAGCACATGGCAGCACAGCTCCTTTCTTTTACCAGCTTCTTGACCTGTTCCTTCTGAGCTGGGATCCATCAGAATTCAGCTGTCACTTCTGCATCCCATTTCTCCTCAGCAATGGCCTTTCTGGTTAATTGGTCCCTTCTCAGTCAAATTAACCCCTTCTAGACTAGTGAGGGGTAAAGATCACATGACAGGTCCCTTCTCTATGAGGCTGGGATGTTCTCCTGGGCTTCTTCGACCCATCACTGGGACTTGGATGCCCATAAATAGGCACCCAGCTAATAGAGGCTTAGGGCGTTAATATATACTTTCTGAAATAGTACAAGTTATTTGCTTAAACCTAATCAAGAAAATAATTATTTGATTCAGAATCTAGGAGAAAATAAATTAAGCAAATATGCTCAGAGTGAATAATTTTAATCAATCCTAATCATACTGGAGGCACTGATGGTGCAGCACCATCCTCAGAGCTCTTGCTCTGCTGGCATAGGCAGGGATTTTAATGAATTCTTTAAATACCCACAATGGTTAAAAAAGGAACTGGTGTTTTTAAAAAAAATTCTCATCTCTGGCTATAATGAGCCAATCCTTTTTGAAGAGGAGAATCCTTTTGATCTTCAGGAAAAATATGTTCTTTTTGATCATATAGGACATGCTCTTGGCCATTTTAGTTTTGCATTTATAGATATACGCACTACTCCAAAGATGTGCATAGTAATTTACAACTAAACTGATAACTAGACAAAGTGTTAGTAGTCATGACTTTTAGAGCAGATTGAAATGTGCCAAATAGACATTCTTGATTTAAGTCCCTGTGCTTACCAACATGAAAGAGAGGAGCAGAGCTCTTTTGCTAGCTCATTCTATTAGGACGCATTCGAACTCTATATATTGAAGTTGTTAAATGCTGCTGACTTACTGTGGCAGGTGAAGATTGCCTGCTCCAATCACAATATAAGCATGGTGAGAATAGCTGTTAGGGGGAGAAAAGTTTTTAAATTCACCTGTTTTGCTTATGGAACAAGGACTGAGATTTTTTATTAAAATAGGCCAATTCCTAAAACCAGATCAATTGAAAGATAACTCTAAAAAATAGATGGAAATTACATTGAGGGGGGAAATTGCATGTTTGTACACATTTTTGAGCTCAGTATTATCAACAGTCATGATTTTATCTTTCTACACTGGTGTTTTTATTAAGGCCAAGCTTCAGTGCAATGTAATTACCTGAGAATATCATCTTTCCATTTAAAACAAAGCAAAGATCCCTGCGTTGCAACCTAGTACTGGGGTATGGCCAATTCTTCTGGATTACCAATCAAGGCTTCCTCTCACACTGTGATGTGGGTGCTAATACATGAACTTCTGCAAGATATTGCATTCATAAAGACATTCTCAGGCAGGGACACACCCAGATAAATTACATGAGTGTTTTTGCCAGCCACTCATGAACCAATAATAGAGAGGCTCCAGTTAATTGTCACCACCCTAACTCTCTGTCCCAGGACCCCCAAAGCTGAACTGTCCAGCACTGATCAGACACCTAACCAGCATAAGTTGATTACCCAGGCTGCCCTTCTCTCCATGTGGAGTGAACATGTATCAACTCTTGTTCCTGAACAGATTTCTTAAGTAGTTAGCCAAAAAAAATCACTACTTTAATAATATATAAAACATAATTATTAATTATAGAAAGATAGATTTTAAGTGATTATGTGTAATAAGCATAGAGCTCAAAGTTGATTGCCTAACAAATAAAAGTAATATTTCATTGAGAGTTCTATAAGCTAGACTGGATTTAAATCAAGCAATGTCTTACCCTTCTAGACAACACTAGCAGGTTACAGATCTTTCATACACAGGCTAGAACAATCCTTCAGCCTGGGACCATCTCCCCAATTAAGTCTTTGTCCTCCAGATGTGTTTCCAGGTGTTGAGTTGTGGGAGTAGTGAGGTCAAGTCACAATGTCATTTTATTGTATAGCACCTTCTATCTTTCTGGAAAAATCCTTTGCTCTGACATGAGTCAAGGAGTCTCCATTGTCTGTCTCTGAGCAGTCTCCATTGTATACAATTCCTCAGATAGACCTTAGGAGTGTGGATTCTTTTAAGGGGCCATCAGTGGCATCTGGCTGCTCCATTGCTTCACATGAAGGCTCATTGTGGGTGTTCACAATCTCAGAATATATTTCAGTAACATGTACATAGCAGCACTCCATAACTTCCCATCCAGTAACAGCACATACAATCCTACAGGGTATTAATGTTCAACAGATCAAGATTTCTAGAGTGATACCACCCCAAGCAGACTTTGCACAAAACATATAATAAAGCTAAGGCAGGGTTTTGGAGCACAGAGTGCCACACAGAATTTCAGAGAAAAGTTTGAAGATGTGAACATTAAAAGCGACTATTTTAGAAAGCAAATAAAAATAAACACAAATATATTATTAAAATCTCTGTGTTTAATATAATCTTCTGGTCTTTAAATGCTTTGGTTGGTGATACTGGAATGTTATAAGGCTATTACTT
This sequence comes from Pelodiscus sinensis, assembly GCF_052426305.1. Lineage (NCBI taxonomy): Eukaryota > Metazoa > Chordata > Testudines > Trionychidae > Pelodiscus > Pelodiscus sinensis. The sequence continues at coordinate 96,968,390 of NC_143053.1, forward strand.
ACCAACAGTTGAAAATTCACTCATATAATTCCCGCATATGCTGAATACATGCCTGCATAAGATACAGTCTTTGGAAAATGAAGCAGGATAGGCTAGCTTTCTGAACAATGGATGGATTGTATCCATACTACTAATCTTAGTATGGATTAGTACTGGTAATATAATAATATAGCCAAGGAATTGACTACAAGTCACTTTTATATAAATATGACATAAACAGTAGATTATTACTGAAAATTTATTCAACCAGCTTTTCATTTATCAGGACATACCTATACCATAAAGGACAAGTTTCTTTTGTCTTTCTCTGTAACCACAACTCCAAATCCTTAATCGCCTTTGCTACTGATTGTTCACAGGAAGGATCCTGATCCTTCAAAGGGACTTAAGCACATGTCATAAAAGGTACAACTTGCAGTCCATAAATAAAAGCATATGAATAAATGTGAATAGATTAGAACTTCAGTGATAAGCTGAATAGGATTCCACAAATTTGCTCCAACAGGAAACAAGACTCAGATGCCTCTCTGAAACCTTTCCATCCCTAGTCTCATCTGATGGCAGTTTGACCCAGCTGCAACACAGATATCCCACTGCTATTATGACATTCTTGCAACAGTTGGTAGTATCCATGGAAAATGAGGTCTACACCTGGGTGTTATGAATATATTGTTGGGAGCAGCAACTGACACCATCTCTCCAAGCAATTTCCAGAAGATATGGAAGAGAAAGCATGATGGGCTGGATCTTAAGGAATCTCATTCAGTGAAAGCCTTGGAGAAAGATGAACAAGATGCTCATCACCTTCCAGGTTGGTTAAAAAGTAATGATTACTGCTGCTGAAGTCCTGTGCCCTCTCTTCTACCTCTATCAGCTGCACACAATGGTTAACTTATGAAAAACTGCTAGAGAGGCCAGTAGTTTGAATATTGGAATATGCTTCTGTCTTTGCCATGAATAGGTCACATTCTGCTGTGATTAGTGTTTTCTCCATTCAGTGACCCAGTACACAGCTGGATAGTGATGTTTGTTGACACATGTTGCTGGAGTTTGGCTGACACCATTTCCTCAGTGATTTTGCCTATTTCTGAGAGGTTGAGGATAGGACAAGAGCTGTCAATCTTTTCTGTGTCAAGAGAATAAAAAAAATCAATTGTGTCAATAATGTTTGTTAATATTTAGTGCATTTATTAGATCAACAGTAATGTTAAATGAATATCATTAAGTACTATCATGCATGACAGTTGTACGCTTAATGTGGACACAAATAATAATAACTGTTAATGATGACAGAGCGAAAATCATCATTTTAAAAATAGAAGACACGAAAGAAATAAAATAACATACAAAACAATATCAATCTAAAGCTGTGCTAATTACATTGACAATAAAGCAGAGCAATAGTGAAGAAAAAACATGTTTTAAAAGTTATAAATAGATACTGCAGGCAACTTTCACAGTAGCACAAACTGTTCCTCACATAATAAAATATAGCTTTATCTTTGTAGCAGAATACATTTCGTAATAACAGAAAGTATCTTAGTGGAGACCACATAACTCTCACAAGAAAGTGAGGAAACCTGTGGTGAGGGCCCAATCTTGTATCCACTGATAATTTTGCCATTGATTTCAGTAGGAATAGGAGCAGGTCCAAGATTTTCTAATGGCAGAGTTCTCAGAAAAGTAAAGGTATTATGCATTTGGCACAGTAGTTGAAATAATGTGCCATCCTAACTGCCAAAACTGAAAAGTTGAAAAAGCTGAATCTTAATAAATATTAATTCTTCAAATATCTGAATTAGATACCAGGAAGAAATGACCTTGTTTTACTTGTGCATCCAAAACTCGTGATGACATCAATACAAATTTTAGGGGCAGAAAGAATGATTAAATATCTCAACAAGGGCCCTGACTGCACACTTAAGAAAATTCTAGTGCTGTCTCTATCCATCTCATTAAGGTACATCTAGACTGGCATGCCTGGTATCCCAGGAAAACTCCATCGCGTCCAGAGAACGCGTTTGCTCTTCCACTTTTTTTTTTTTGGAAGAGCAAATGCACTCTTTCAGGGAGCCCTGTATACCTCATTCTATGAGGAATAAGGACTCCTCCAAAAGAGGAGGCTTTTTCACCATTAAAAGCCTCTTCTGGAAAAAGCTATCGGAAAAAGCTACACAAATTGTGAAGCGCAATTTGCGTTGCTTTTTCCAACAAAGGACTGTAGTCTAGACCTCGCCTAAGTGTTTCTATGTTCTTTACATTACTGGAGCACAGGTAATAATGCCGTAGTTAGGGTTCCTGACAGATCCCATATGAGACTTAATTTTCAGTTGCCTTTAACTTTTCTAGATTTTAGCTTTTTGAGCTTTTCCATAATGTCTGTCGCAGACAAAATTTTCAGAGAATTTGGTTAACTAATATATATCAAACCATGTCCAAACTGAGACTTTTCAAGGGGATCAGAAATTGACCATTTTGTTTGGGGAAGGGCATCATGGGAACAGAAAAAGACACATCCTTGATACAAGGATGATTATCTTCCCTGCCTCCAAATTTCAAATCTCTTTGCTGAAGCATATAGTGGCCAACACTTTCAACAATTAGCTGTAAGGTTTTTTAAACAGGGGAAAATGTGTATTTTGCCCTATTCTCATTAACATGACTGTCTGGACCATTCTCTTGCTGAAACTTCCTATAAAATACCTCACCCTAAGGTGCGGATCCAGCATGAAAAATTTCAGTCCAAACACTTTTGTTATGTTTGACAAATACATAAGTTAAAGCAGGGAACTGTCAGGTAAACTCATCTGTAAATAGCTCTACTAACCACTCCTACAATTAGTGAATTTGATAGGCTATAGAAACTTCAATGTTGTTTCCTTTTTATTATGTGGGATTTTATATATTACTGTTGGATTCATCATGAATTTTCTTCCCATCTTCCAACTTATTTTGTTATTTGGTCAAGTTCCCTATTCAATATTTATTTTGCTTATGAGCCTTTTATATTTTGAAAGCCATGTAAATAAAATCAATGTTTCCAACTTCAGTAGCCATCTGAAAGAGAGAAAGGTGGGACAATGATTGAACTATAACCAACCTCGGGGTTGACTGGACACTTTACAAAATGTATAAAAACTGCTATTCTGTTTTGTTCTAACCCAAATCTCTTGAACAAATTCTGATTGAATACCCCACAATTCTGCCTTAGAGTCCTAATTTGCTAATATCACAACACTTCCCCTATGTACCTTCTACATAACTAATAACATAAAAGCCAAAATATGGCCTTTTATTATCCAAATGTGTCTTGTACTTTCCCAGGCAAGAAACAAAAACATTTCTGTTTTTTCTCCCTTTCATAATTTTTTGTTCCTTTTCAATCAGAAACTTTTTGGAATTTCTTTTCCATAAACTATGTGTGTGCATATACATGAGAGAGAGAGAGCGAAGTAGTAACAGATTGTGTTTTAGCAGGTATCTTGTGGTGTGACAGATTGTGAATGTGTTTCTGCCCAGCAGTGTCCAACAAAAAGTCTATTTATACATTATCTTAGGAGAAGACACAGAAATTATCTATCATGACTTATGCAGTAACCTTTGAATATGTTGTTTGAAAGACAGTTTTTTCTCTTTCCCTACAAAACATAAGATTAAATAAATTAAACTACTGAGGTTTATCTTGTGATGCATATTGCACGCACGCACACACACATGTACAAATACAATTTTAAAATGCTTCACAGTCAGAAAGAACCATTGTGATCATCAGCTCACCTCCCAAATAACACAGGCCATAGACTATCCCCAAAATAATTCCTAGAGCATATTGTGACAGGATTCTCCACTCTTCGCAGTGGCACCTCCTGCTATCCATCCTGGGGATTAGCTTTGCCAGCTGGTATGGCCCCTTCATGTGTCATCTCTCCCCTTATCTTCTCACTATGCAGACCTGACTCAACCCTCGAGAACTGTAGCACCCTCTTTGTGACCCAGTTCCCAAGCCAGGTCACCATCCATAGTCATAGGTGTTGGAACTGCTTCATTCCATGACTTGGAGAGGTTTCCATTATACAGCCAGGTTTACAGTTTGGTAAAAGGCTCTCTGCACTCCCACTATACAAATTGTCCCAGTGTCTCTATCCCCCCACCCCCCTCCCATCTAGGGTTTAACCAAAGTCTTTCTACACAAACATTCCCAGGCATTCTTTTTCCTATGCTGCCCTGGTGATGCCACTTCCCCATTGGCTCGTAAGGGAACCCGTCTCACCCACTATTCTGTATTTGAGTTCAAAGACCCTCAGCTCAGCAGTTCTGGGCTCTTCTCTCTCACTCCTCCCTGCTTGTTCCCTGGTCTTCTTCCCGTTCTTCCTGCCCACTTCCAGATATATCAGTTCCAAATCCATTCCCCCTTCCACTTCCCAAGGAGTGGCTGCTTTCCTGCAGCCTTTCTTGGCAGCCCAATTAGCTGAATGGGCCTACCTGGCCTAACTCTGCTCTTGTGGGGCTAGTGCAGGGCATACACCCCATCTCACTTATCTTTTAAGAACACTTCCAATCTTGATTTTAAAATAGTTGGTGATGAAGAGTCCATCGCAACCTTTGGTAGATTATTTCAAAGGCTAATTAATCGCATGGATAAAATATTGCAGCTTGTGTCCAGTGAAATTCAAGCCATTGGTTCATTTTGTGCCTTTCTTTGCTGGAGAAAATGAGCTCTTATGGAAAATGGGAGGTGCTGTACTCTTTTATGGAGAGAAGTTATTTGGCCATGCACAACAGGAAAAGCCACAAATGCTGTCATGCACAGAGAACACATATTCAAGTTGCTAAAATAGCAACAGTACAGACTCTCACTTGCTAAAGGTACAGAACCAAGAGGTCTAATCATGCATTCCTTACACATGTAGGAATCCCATTATAGTCAGTGAGTGCTGTGGGCATGCAAGGAATGCAGACTCATGATAGATAAAAAAGATGAGATAACAGCTGTCTGGTGGGTGTGTATGTTATAATCTCAAGATATAATAATAGTATTGTTATAATTTCAAGGTACAATTTTCATTTCTGCACAGAATACATACAAGAAAGGGAAAAGTGAAACATCATAGATGTATTTTCTCCCTGTTAGACAACAGGAAATGTGCAAATCGGTGGAAGGGTGAAATCTGATGTAGTAATGATGTTGGGGTCACTCAGAAAATAAAAAGATGTGATATAAAAAGAAAAGTGTCTAATATATATTATTGACAGAAAATGATTTTAAGTCACATTCTACATTTGTCAAATGATTCCAGTCATTATTCCAATATTCTAGGCAGAAATCTACAAATGATGAACAAATTATATAATAGAAGAGCTCAACACTGCTAAAACTACAAAGGATTTTGTAACACAAACACTTTGTTCACTGAAATTTGGGATGTCAATATACACTGCGCTAGCCTAGAGGGACCATATTTTCCTATGCTGAATATGGGACAAATAAGGGGATTGGGCTGTGACACCTGGGCTTTAGCCCAAAGAGTATGTGTGTGGTGGGGGGGGTGGCTGGTCTTGAGGCTTCAGCCCAAAAGAGGGGAGACCCGGCACTCAGGGCTTCAGCCCCACAGTGTATGGGGAGTCATTGGTGCTTGGCCCCAGCCACACAGTGGAGGGGGGGGGGAGAAGAGGAGCCACCAGTATTTGGAGCTCTAGCAGCTGAAGCTCTGAGTGCCAGCAGCTCCTCACCCAGCCTGTGCCACTGCAGGGATGAAGTTCAGCCCCACAGCACGCAGGGTGGGGAGAGAAGGGGAGCTGTTGGTGCTTGGGGCTTCAGTGGCTGAAGCCCTGAGTGCTGGGGACTCCTCTTCCCTCCTCCCGCTGCAGGGAAAATACAGGACAATGTGCTCACTTTTTAAAAACTGTCAGGACACTGGGAAAAGATCTTAAATAAGGGCCTGATGGTCACCCTACATTAGCCTCCTGTGCACTCAGTGTCCATATTTCTCTAGTACCTTTTAATCTACCTTGCTCTGAAATGGGAATAGAGTTAAAACACATGGGGTAACTTTTAGGGCATGGTAGGAAAGACAACATGGATATTTAGTGTTCCTTGATAGATCCTTGCAAGGAAACAAATATCCGTGCAACTGTACCTCCCTGCTGCCAGCCATATCTCCTATCTTGGGTCATACAGTCTTCTGGCAGCAATGTTGTGAGGGGTGGTATATGCTCCTCTCAGTTTGAAAACAAATGTCTACCCATGGATGTGGATACCTGTGGACAGACCTCAGTATCTGCTGATTCACAGAGCTGTACTCCCAAAATATGCTGTGGCCGACTGAGAGAAGCATGTGCCACCCCTCAATCTTGCCACTACTAGACTGTATGACCCAAGACAGGCATTCCAGCTGGTGGCAGGGCAGTTCAGCTGCATGGCCAGGAGGTGCTTCTGGAACCTGGCTCCTGAGAGCAATGGGACAATGCTTCTCTCCATTGGCCACAGTCTGTCCTGGCAGTAGAGCCCTGTGGACCAGTGAATGACAGTGTCTATCCATGGATATCTGCATCCATGGGCAGACGTGTGTCTGTGCAGGGCTCTATTCATTGAGCTAGTGTGGGGTACCTTGGCACTCTAATTTGCTGCAAACTAAATGTTTGTGTAAACAAGTCCTTAGTATCATTATTCCAATTTTTTAAATTGGGAATCTGCAGTCAATAGGATGTAGAATAAGTGAGGCTCTTGGTTCAGGAAAGAATGTAAATGTGTGTCAAGTTAAACATCTGCTTAAGTGCCTTCCTGAATAAGGATGGCTTCTGAATTGGAGCTGTACCAAACAGGAACACAAATGAGGGGAAATCAATCATCTGGAAAAGTGCAGCTTGGATTTACTACTTCTTTCACATTACTGATTTCTATTCCTCCTGTCTCTGAATCTTGCAGGCTTTTGATAGGAGAGATATGACTGTGGGACCTCAGGGCATGGCCTTGTCTAGGGATGGGTGGTGAGACTTCTCAAAGCACTGAATAATACATATGCACATGCAACACAGACTAAGTGCATAGTCTAGCTGAGATGCTTAAGAATGAAACAAAAAATGAACAGCTGCTTTCACTTATATTTCACCTTTATGTCCTTGACTGCTTGTCTTTCGTCCAGTGTGTCAGTCAAAGTCAGGAAAATTTTCTCCTGCTCACTGAATTTTGCAATAAAAATAAAATGATTAAACTGTAAAATCAGTGAATTACACGTTTAAAAGTTTTGAATACAAACATACTCTATATTAAGTAATATTTATTTTGATCACAGGCTGTCTGTTTAATCAGTATAACTCACCAAGACTTCTTGAGAATCTTTCTCTCTATTTACTTCTGTGAGGAAAAAAAAAAGAAAAAAGAGGAGTGATTGTAGGTGGTGTAGTGTTTTTCTTAATTGGAATACCACGGTTCCTCTGTGATTTTTGCTCTTAAATTTAACATAGGGCATGGGACTAAACAGATATTATTCTTAAGAAAAATGTTGCTTAGGATGATACTGTTGTCCATACCAAAATCTGGTCTTTCTCCATAAGCTATCTCCACATCACTTGCAGTGGCCCATAGTGTCCTTATAGCCACATGCTTTAGTGAAAAGCAGCTTGTGCCTACATTGTGGTGGTTAGCTAAAAGTGTCAGTGAAAGCTCTTCCAAAAGAGAGGCAGCTGAGAAAAACTTAAGCAACTCCCTACTGCCAGACCCTTTCACCAGAGGAGAAGAGGGGGCAGGGAGAACGGGGAAAGGCTCCCACTCACCAGAGCCTTTCTCTGTTTTAGGTGTGTTTTCCTGCGGTTAGAAAACACTTGGGGCTCATCTACACTGGCCCCTTTTCCGGAAGGGGCATGTTAATTTCAGAGATCGTAATAGGGAAATCCGCGGGGGATTTAAATATCCCCCGCGGCATTTAAATAAAAATGTCCGCCGCTTTTTTCCGGCTTTTAGAAAAGCCGGAAAAGAGCGTCTACGCTGGCCCCGATCCTCCGGAAAAAGCGCCCTTTTCCGGAGGATCTTATTCCTACTTTGAAGTATTCCTACTTATTCCTACTTCAAAGTAGGAATAAGATCCTCCGGAAAAGGGCGCTTTTTCCGGAGGATCGGAGCCAGTGTAGACGCTCTTTTCTGGCTTTTCTAAAAGCCGGAAAAAAGCGGCGGACATTTTTATTTAAATGCCGCGGGGGATATTTAAATCCCCCGTGGATTTCCCTATTACGATCTCTGAAATTAACATGCCCCTTCCGGAAAAGGGGCCAGTGTAGACGTAGCCTTGATGAGTAGAGAAGCCACAGTGCACTATGCTCCTAAAAACAGCAGAGTAGATATAGTGGCATGACTTTGGTGAGCGGAAAGTCATGCAGATATGCACTCAAACATATACCCCCAGTTTTCAGGTGTCTTTTTATTGTAAGCCTGTGCCTCATGTTTGATCTACACTATATATACCACTAGGAGGCTACACACATATGTACTATGCACACCATCAAAAAATATATGCAGCATAGGAGCGGGAACTAACAGTGCGGGGGAGGGGAGGATGTAGTATTCCCAGGCTTGAAGTGGTTCCCATTATATAGGTTTACTGTTTGGTTGAATAGCTCTCAGCACCCCCGCTATGCAAATTGTTCGAGTGCCCCTTGGATGCACATACCGGATGGCATACTGACTGTGTCCTCTACATAGGTTAAGGTTAAAATACATTTATATTTGGGCAAAACAAAAAATGATGCTAGGTTAAACATGAAACAAATCTAAAATGGGACTATTAAGGATTAAATGAGAAGTAAACACCTTTGTTAAGAGCACTATCCGCAGCATGACAATCTAGGAAGACCAAGAGAAACAGAAGTCAAAAGCAAGGTCTAGAAGAGTGAGGATAATCCATTCAGTACCAAAGCCTATAGGGAGTGATTGTTCACAAGGAACACCAGGGTCAGTCTTAGCAGTGTAAGTGAAGGAGAAGAGGCTTGTTGCTCACATGCATTAAATAACCTGGGGATAAGTAGCAGGGATGAGAGACTAGCCAGGCCCCTGGGCAATGTGTGGGAAGCCCAGCTCCGCACTCCTGGAAGGGGCGGGACCTTGGGTAGAAAGAGCGGGGCTGGGGCATTCAGCACTGCCCAGAGTGGGCTATGCCGCCTCCCCACCCCCAAGAAGCCTTCAGAGCCACTCAAAGTATGCAGTGGTGGCACTCCAGTGGCAATTTAAAGGGACTGGGGAAATTGCCCTGTTTGGCCCCTCCCATCAGTGAGTCTGGGGATAAGAGAGTTGAGGGCTGGGAAGACATCCTGGCTACGTCTAGACTGGCATGATTTTCCGCAAATGCTTTTAACGGAAAAGTTTTCTGTTAAAAGCATTTGCAGAAAAGAGCGTCTAGATTGGCACGGACGCTTTTCCGCAAAAGCACTTTTTGCGGAAAAGCATCCATGCCAATCTAGACGCGCTTTTACGCCAAAAATCCCCGATCGCCATTTTATAAAAGCTTTGCACAAAAGGACTTTTGCCCAAACGGGAGCAGCATAGTATTTCTGCAAGAAGCACTGATTTCAGACAGTAGGAAGTCAGTGTTCTTGCAGAAATTCAAGTGGCCAGTGTAGACAGCTGGCAAGTTTTTCCGCAAGAAAAACCTGCCAGTCTAGACACAGTCCCTGAGTGCTCTTCAGATGCATACAGCATGACAGTGGCCTTATCTAGAGTAGGATTTCAAGTCATATCAGACTGAGTTACCTATTCCAATCTAAAAAATCTCTACGAAAATGCTAATCAGGACAAAACAATTGTACTTTAATGCATACTAACCTGATTGTGGTACAATTTATGGAGAAGGAGCACCTGCTAAATTTCCTAAAACCAACTTTAAAGGTGTTAAACTGGGTCTACATAAGTGATAGGTGGGGTTTCCAATAAAATTCAACAAGATCAATTCAAAACAGACAAGTTGAGCTAGCTTGTTTTTTTTAAAAAAGCAACTTTCCCTTCTTACCTAAACAAGGCCTATATTATTATTATTATACAGTTTCAACACAGCTGTGGGAGGCCCATCCCTCCTAATTTTTCCAACCATGTTTCCCATGACTGTATTTAAACTGAATTTTTAAACTGTTTCCAGTCTGGTACAAAGCAGGTTTTATAATGAGATGGTCCTGAACATTTTGCCAAAATGAAAAAAAAATAAAGTAACTTCTTCCTTACATATCTCCACTTCCTCTCTGGTTGCACAAATAAAAGAAATTGTACTTCAAAAGTCTAAGGGTACGTCTAAACTACATGGCTCCATCGACGGAGCCATGTAGATTTGTTTTTTTGGCAAAGGCAAATGAAGCCACAATTTAAATGACTGCGGCTTCATTTAAATTTACATGGCTGCCGCGCTGAGCCGACAAACAGCTGATTAGCTGTTTGTCGGCTCAGCGCACTAGTCTGGACGCTCCCCTGCCGACATCAAAGCCCTTTGTCGGCAGCCCCAGTAAACCTCATCCCACGAGGAATAATGGGGCTGCCGACAAAGGGCTTTGATGTCGGCAGGGGAGCGTCCAGACTAGCGCGCTGAGCCAACAAACAGCTGATCAGCTGTTTGTCGGCTCAGCGCGGCAGCCATGTAAATTTAAATGAAACCACGATTATTTAAATCGCGGCTTCATTTGCCTTTGCCTATCTGTCTAATCGATGAAGCCATGTAGTCTAGACACAGCCTTAGTGAACAGGATTCTTATACTATCTGTACCTACCCAAAGAGAACAAAAATAGTCTGTATTCTTTGACCAAAAATAAAAATCAGGAATAAGGACTACAAATTATGGGTCACAGCACATTGGCAAAAATCAGATGAAATTTGAATGAAGGAAGCTTTACAGCACATTCAAGGGCTGAGCAGACAGTTTTCAATAATTCTAAGAGGTCTGTGTGAGATACAAAGGGATTCAGAGTAATCAGGGGAGGAATATTATAAAATCTTTTCTACCCTCTTTTTTTATGGCAACAAAGCTTCTTAGGCCATTTCAATTAACCTTGATCATGGTAATATTGCAGTCTTGGCGAAACGTGGTATTCAGTCCCGTACACAGGAATTTCTGTGAGGGGCTGGTGGGTTTTTTGTAAACATGGGCTACAATTTTTTAAAATATAAAGGAGTTCAAAATAGTCATGCAATGAGTGTGCATAAGAGAGGTTAATAAAAAAATTGAGTGGAAACTTTGATTGGTAAAATAATTTTGTTCCACCATACTAAAAATGTATGCAATAATAAAAGTTTTATAAAATTACTTTCTGGAATCATGGTGGGTGGCGTGGCTGTCATGGCCCCCTACTGCCTCGGCTACTTCTGCCTGCTGCTGCTCTACTCAGCGAGACCAGCTTCGGATGAGTGCAGGTGGGGTTCCAGCCAGTAGGGCTGGACCCCAGCTGCTCCTCACGGTTGGGAGGCACCATTCCCCCAGCTTTGCCAGGCTGCCACCAGCCCCTCCCATCCAAACACACACACTCCACCGCAACAGAGAGCTCTCCCATCCCCTGAACAGAGCCCTCCCACACACTTAGGGTATGTCTACACTACAGCACTAATTCAAACTAACTTAATTCGAATTAGTTAATTCGAACTAAGGTAATTCGAATTAGTGCATCTAGACCTAAAAGCTAATTCGAATTAGCATTTTGCTAATTCAAAATAGCGCGTCCACATTGAGTGTATCCTGAATCCAAGTTAAGGCTGGCCGGAAGCAGTGCCAGCAGGGCATCAGGTTAGGACTTAGAGTGCGGAGCTGCTGCCTCAGGCTAGCTGAGGGCTGTGCTTAAAGGGACCCAACCCACACCCCGGACAGACAGTTCTCAGGGCTCCCCACTTGCTTGTCTAACTCGATGAGTGACCGCAAAGCAGTCCTGGCTTGGAGTGCCCTGAGTGCCCACACTCGGCACATCACAGCACTCGGCCATCTGCCCGACTGCACTTGCTGCAGGCTGCCATTTGGGGTGGGGTGGGTCAATCAGGGGGCTGTCAGGATCCAGGAAGCCCTACAGGAGAGCTTCCACTCTGAGGAGCCCGCAGAGCCACCCCAGTCCTCCCCATTGGTGGCTCGTGCCCCATTCCTCCCTCACTTCCTTCCACTTACCCCTCCGTAGCCCCCCTTCCTGATGTAAAAAATAAAGGATATGTGTGTTCAAAAACAGAAACTCTCTTTATTTAAAAAAACTGCGGGGGGGGGGGGGGTATTAACCTCTGGGGAGACTGGGAAAAGGAGGTGGAAGAGGGGAAGAGAGAGGGTGGGAGAGGGGAGGGGGAAACCTGGGATGAGGGAGCTGAATGGGGGAAGCCAGGGGAAGAAGGAAGAGGGAAAGTATAAAACTATGGTACGCCATGTCTTCAGTACTGTGTATAGATGTGGTCTTCTCATCTCTAAAAAGATATTTTCGCCTTGGAAAGGGTTCAGAAAACGGAAACTACAACGATTAGGGGTTTGGAACACGTCCCATATGAAGAGAGGCTAAAGAGACTGGGATTTTTCAGCTTACAAAAGAGGAGACTGAGGGGGGATATGATAGAGGTCTATAAAATCATGAGTGGTGTGGAGAGGGTGAATAAAGAAAAGTTCTTCATTAGTTCCCATAATATACGGACTAGAGGACACCAAATGAAATGAATGGGTAGCAGGCTTAAAACTAATAAAAGAAAGTTCTTCTTCAAACAGCACATAGTCAACCTGTGGAACTCTTTGTCACAGAAGGCTGTGAAGGGTAGAACTGTAACAGAGTTTAAAGAGAAGTTAGATAAATCCATGGAGGTTGGGTCCATGGAGTGCTATTAGCCAGGGGGTAGGAAGGGTGTCCCTGGCCTCTGTTTGTGGAAGGCTGGAGATGGATGGCACGAGACAAATCGCCTGGTCATTGTCTTCGGTCCATCCCCTCCGGGGTACCTGGTGTTGGCCGCTGTCGGCAGACAGGCTACTGGGCTAGATGAACATTTGATCTGAGCTAGTATGGCCATTCTTATGTTCTAAGCTCAGGGCTCAGGGTCGGGGGTCTCACTGGACCAACTTGATTTTTATGCAAACCTGCTCCTGGGATCGCATGCGGCCTTTGGTGGCCAGGCTGGCAGCTATCCTGCCCTAGATGGATGCATTCCTGTGCCTAGTGCGGAGGTCGTGGACCTTGGAGGCCTCCCCCCAAACCTCAATGAGGTCCACAATCTCCACACTGGACGAGGTGGGCGCCTGCCTCTTGCAGCCCCAGGCAGGCTCCTGGGAGCTGCCAGCCTGGTTCTGGAAAGAAGCGGAGGGCTGGGCGGCAGCGGGTGGCTGGCTCATGCCATGCCAGGTGCAGGATCTGCTGGCTGGGTGTTGGCAGGCTTGCAACTGGCACGAGCACTGTTACCAGACCATGCCCCTTTAAGGGCTCCGATGCCAGGATGGAGGCAGAAAATTTCCCTGGTTTTGCCCAGAGTGGCCACCAGGGCAACCTGGGAAGGGCTAGCCTCCAACTAGTTCAAAATAAGTGGCTACACAGCCCTTAATTCAAACTATTTAATTCGAACTAGACATTAGTCCTCGTAGAATGAGGTTTACCTAGTTCGAATTAAGCACTCCGCTAGTTCGAATTAAATTTGAACTAGCGGTTTGCATGTGTAGCCACTATTAAAGTTAATTCGAACTAACGGCTGTTAGTTCGAATTAACTTTGTAGTGTAGACATACTCTCACTTATTTGAAATGTGTAGGAATAGATACCCTTTCACTCCTCTGTGAAAGATCCTCTTTCATTCTACTGATTCCAGCACAGTTTCCCTGTGCACAGCCAAGAATAAGAATGGTGCCCAACTTCAACTATTTACTCCTAATAAATAGGGGTATGTCTACACTACCCCGCTAGTTCGAACTAGCGGGGTAATGTAGGCATACCGCACTTGCAAATGAAGCCCAGGATTTGAATTTCCCGGGCTTCATTTGCATAAGCTGGCAGGCGCCATTTTTAAATGCCGGCTTGTTCGAACCCCGTGCCGCGCAGCTACACGCGGCACGGGCTAGATAGTTCGAACTAGCAAGCCATTCCGAACTATCTGTACGCCTCGTTCGAACTATCTAGCCCGTGCCGCGTGTAGCCGCGTGGCACGGGGTTCGAACAAGCCGGCATTTAAAAATGGCGCCTGCCGGCTTATGCAAATGAAGCCCGGGAAATTCAAATCCCGGGCTTCATTTGCAAGTGCGGTATGCCTACATTACCCCGCTAGTTCGAACTAGGGTGGTAGTGTAGACATACCCTAGAGGACAAGGAGTGCAATTCCCAGTAACTTTCATGGAGCTAGCATGTTAAAAACCGAGAGTAGCATGGGTAGCCACCCAGAGACAGACAGGATAGTAGCTGCATACCTAGGCTCATACTCAGAATAGCTAGTTCCTCAGCTTACAGTGCTGTTGCAGCTGCCATGTTTAGCTCTCTGCTCCATGAGATTAAGCTCAAGTATGTCTCCTCCAGTTGGGAATCACACACCCCCAGCTCCAGGTGTCCACTTTCCCTCATGTTCATTAGGAGCACACACTGTCTCAAGAAACCCACATCACTTTTACAGATGGGAAAACCAGGGCAGTGATGTGTGCAAGGTCCCACAGTGGCTCAGTGGCACATCTGGGAAGTCTTGTGTCTCCCTTGCTCTGATGGCTGAACAGCGTGCTGCTGGGGAGGAGAAAAGGCTACCTGGATCTGATGCCTCAGTGCAAATCTGAGGAGCTTTGCAGGGACTGGACCCAGCACTGGGATGCAGGCTGCTTGGAGTGGTTGCACTAGCCCGTTGCACTGTACCCTTCCTCATGCTCCAGCCGGCTGGGGGAAGGCTGGGACTGATTTCCTCTCCTGCCTCAGACCAGCTCCTCCAAGGGGGGAATCAGTGTCAACCTTCCTCTGGCCAGCCAGAATGGACCCCGTGGGAATCCATAGGGGATTGTGTGGGGAGGGGTGCATTTGGTTCCCCATCCCCCGCCATGCATATAGGCCTGTAAATAATGTCTTATATCTTTTGCCAAATACTCGTGGTCATTACGGATCCTGTGGCACTTTCTATAAAGGACATGCTAGTATTGGTGTTTAGCACTACAATGAAGTTTGAGTGTGCTCTGCTTACTTAGTTACATTTCCCAGTGAGCTTCAATTGACTGTGATGTTCTTTACTTTCTTGGTTATTACTCTGTGTGTGTGTGTTATTGTGCACTGCTGAAAGTCTGCTGTTTTCCATTCCTCAAGTGCCAGCATATAAGTGGTGCAAGCTATTATCCCTATATATCCCTTATCTGAAAACCAACAAGTAATCCTAAGAGACTAACCAAAATATATAGAAACATTTAGAATATTGAGGTTCCCCCCAGTAAAACCTACTTCATGAGATCACATATATATTGTGAAGCATAATTAATGGTCTGCAACAGATGTTTGAGCACCTCAGATGAAAGGTGCAACAGAAGACTACAATATGATTCTAACTAAATTATCTATTAGACAAAAATCAAGTACAATTCATATCCCAATATAATGCTGGATATAAGAAGATACCTCCTAAAGATATTGTCCATGGCTATATATGAAGAATGAGCCGTTATTTTGTGCGGCAGCCCAAAAGACTCAAGAGCATGGAAGTAGACTGAAAATCCTGAAAATATTGGAGGTGATCAGAAGGATTTCAGAAGTCAGGAAGACAGAAGCAGCTCCAGAACATGGTCCTACCCCAAAGACAAAATTATTTCTGGGGATGTGCGGAGACATGGCCAAACTCCTTGGCTTTATTACAAAACTAATAAGTGTAATTTCACCAGCTTTGCTTTACTTTCACGCCGAGTTTTCAGATTTGTATAAATCACAAACTCCAGGTGAACCTCAGCAGAGGAGAACTAATCAAAATGGTTGGATTCACCAAAATGATGCAGACACAGAACAGATGCCAGGCGACCCTAAATGCTATCACAAATCCACCTTTTAGTAAAAAGTCGTTTATGGAGCTGCTGCAGAGGGCGAAGGAGATCAGCCCATTATTTTATGTCAAGAGCATGCTACCAGCTAGTGTAAGAACATTAGTAAATGCAAAAAGGATTTGAAGTTAGAAATCACACAACAGAAGATTAATCCTGTAGTTTACTAGACACCATCCAGAAAAGAACAAAGTTGTAATAAAAGACAATGATAAATGCTGACATTGTAGAGAAGGAAATGGAAAATTAATACATTTGTTATAGCTACATCTAAAGGGGCATTCCTTCTGGGAAGAAATAGAGAAGAGAATAAAAATATAATCCTGGACAATAATGTGCCTAGAGATATGTAAGTTCTAATAAGAAAAGAGTCTTATAAATGGGTTTTTTTTTCACATTTAAATTTAATTAGTTAGAAGTAAAACAATTGTAGTTTGAAATAAAATGGGTTGACTCAGCAAATATTTAAGAAAAAGAATTTCTAGGGATATGCAAAACAAATCATATTTTTAAAAAGTGTTAATATAATTTTAGGGTACTACTAAATAATTTTTAAAATCCATTTATTTTACCACAATTGTGCTGCTTATTTGCAGCTGTACTATTACATAGCATGGACTCAGATCTTGAATAGTAAAACTCTCACTGCCTCTACCAATTCATGTTAATGGGTAGAATATCTAAACCAGATAATCTCATTGTCTGAAATAGAATTTACTATTGATAATAAGGATTGCAGAATCAGCAGCTAGATTAATCTGAATATAGTAAAATCTGTTGGCATAATGACTAAATAAAGGGCCGTAGTTTGAAAAGGTTACCTAGTTCCTTCTTGTGTGCTGGTGCCATCCATACTCACAAAATAAATTGCCACAGAGTCTGGCATGAGCAATGGGTAATCATAGCAGGAGAGAGAGACTGTTGACTGAAAATCTAAATAATATATTAAATGTCTTTATATTGATGCGGGAAATATGAAGAATAAACATTAAGAGCTTGAAATTAGTGAATAATCACAATTATGACACAAGTGGCATCACACACTTGGTGGGATAATTCATATAAACGGAAAGGGTCAACTTGTGTTGGAAGGACAGGCAGAGAAACAAAAGGAGAAGGTGTTGCTTTATATAACAAAGATGTATAGACTTGCACTGATGTTGAAATGGAATTGGGAAGCAGACCTGTTGCAAGTATCTGGGTAAGGATAAGACAAGTAAAATCAAGGATGGAAGGGGTCTACTGTATACCACCTAGCAAAGAAGAAAAAGTGGATGAGGATTTTTTTAAAGAACTAAGATCATCCAAAGCACAGAAATTGGTAGTGAAGGTCAACCATCCAGATATATGTTGGGGAAATAATACAGCAGAGCATAGGTTATAAAAAAAATTGAATGTATTGGAGACAACTCTTTATTTCAGAAGGCAGAAAAAGCAACTAAAGAAGATGGTGTTTTACAGTTTATACTATTAAATAGGAATGAACTGGTTGCAAATTTGAAGGTGGACGGCAGCTTGGGGGAAAGTGATCATAAAGGTCACAATTCTAAGGAATGATGCAAGGAAAAACAGCAGAACAGAGACAATGGACTTCAGGAAGGCAGACTTCCTGAAAGGCAAACTCAAATAATTTGTTAGTAAGATCCCAGAGGAAGAAAGTCTAAGGGATTGTTCAGAGTTCAGGATACGCAGTAGTTTTTTTATAAGAGGCATTATTAATGACACAAGAGCAACTATGAAAGATAGTAAGTATGGTAAAAAATTAGCCTGGATTTCCAAGGCCCAAAACAAGATAAGCTACAGACATAAAAGGTAACAAGAAAATATTTTCTAAATACACTAGAAGTGAGAGAACAGAGTAGGGCCATAATTCAATGATGAGAAAAAGAGAAACTGCAGCAATGGCAGAAACTTTAAATGTCCTTTTTGCTTCAGTTTTCACTAAAAGGTTAGTAGTGATTGAATTACTAACATAGTGAACATCAATGTAAATGGGATAGGATCTGAGGCTAAAATAGGGAAGGAACAAGCTAAGAATTACTTAGACAAATTAGTTGTCTTCAGTTCAGTAGGGTCAAACAAAATACATTTTAGAATACTTAAGGAATTGGCTGAAGAGATATGAGCCATTAGCGATTATCTTTGAGAACTTGTACAGGGATAGACAAGATCCCAGAGGATTGGAAAAGGGAAAATATACTGATGTGATAGATCATTCATAAGGCTTTGGATACTGTCTCACATGGCCTTCTCATAAGAAAACTAGGAGAATAAGTATTATATAAACCTACTATAAGGTGGGTGACCAACTTTTTGGAAAATTGTAACTAGAGAGTATTTATCAATAGTTCATAAACAACCTGGAATGGCGTATTGGGTGGGGTCCCACTGTAATCTGTCCTGAGTCTGGTTCTATTTAAAATCTTCATAAATGATTTGGATAATGGCACAAAGAATGAACTTATAAAGTATGATACCAACCAAGAGGGATTGTAAATTCTTTGGAGGACAGGATTATAACTGAAAATGATCTTAAACTAGAGAGTTCCAAATAAATAGGATGAAATCCAATAAGGACAAATGCAAAGTACGACACTTAGGAATAATAAATAGCACAAATACAAAATTGGAAATTATGATCTCAAAAGAAGCACTGCAGAAAAGATTCAGGGTGATTATAGTATATCATAAACTGAAAATGTATCAACAATGTAATACTATTGCAAAAGTATCCATTATTCTGGGATGTATTTGATGGAGTATAATAAGCACGACGTAAGAAATAAGTCTTCTATTATACTCAGCATTGAGAATGCCTCTGCTGGAGAACTTCATCCAGTTCTGGCTACTACACTTTGGGAAAGAGGTGCATAAACTGGAGAAAGTCCAGAAAAGAGTAACAATTTTTTTTAAGCTCTAGAAAACATGATCTTGAAGAAAAATAAAAAAATTGGTGGGTGGTCAATTGCTCTCTTTATGTACTAAGGACAGGAGAAGAAGCAATGGGCTCAAATTGTAGCAAGGGAGATTTAGGTGAGACATTAGAAAAAACTTTCTAACTGTAATAGTAGTTAAGCATTGGATCAAATTACCTTGTGAAGCTTGGGGCATCTCTGGCAGAGGTTTTTCAGAACAAGTTAAATGAACACTTGACCATCATCTCTATTGTGAGGTGAACTTCAGTCCCTACACCAAGAAAAAAGAACAACAATAATAAAATCTGAGTTCCAGCATTTGAGCTAACTTCATGCTAAATAAAAGTGCATAGGTTTTACATGACTGAATTTAAGGCAGACATGCAAGGCTGAGATCAGAATCATTGTGCAGCAAGAAGATCAAAAGGGGAAGCAGAGGTTAGTTGTGAACTTATGGGCCCATTTTAAATCAATAGAAGTCTTTCCATTGACTTCAATAAGTTTTGAATCAGTCCATACAAAGTATGTCACCAGCAGCAGTGCATAAATTGTCCAATTCACCACTAGAATCACACTGTGTAACCAAAGCACTGCTGATTTTGTGACTGACACACAGCAAAGACACAGAGGATCACAGGACTGAAAGTCATTAAAGATCCATAAAAGGATGGTAAAGTAATAAATGTGTGCATAGTTAGCAGCAGTGGAGTTAGAGAGACCTTCCAGCCTGTCTTCAATCCCATCACACTGTCACAAATATGTAGGCAAAGTATTAAGAAATATGCTTTCATCCCTATCAGATAATTAAAAGTCATACAATGTACCAAACACACCTTCACACAGCTTACCCAGTTATCATATAGAGATAATGGAATATGCTTAAGAAAGGGGAATGTAATGCTGCCTTTGGGGTGAAGTGGGGAGGTTGTTTGGAAAGGCTGTTGGGTCGATGGAGGCTTTCATTAATACGGATAATTCTGAAGAGCATCCAATACTTTTGAGGTAGTTCCAGCCTGTTTTCTCTGAGCTAATTGTGAAGCCCATTCTCCCATTAAATACATGATTGCTCTGTTTCAAGAAAAACAAACATGCACATCTAAGTATTATCATTACAAAAGTGCATGCACAATCCTGTAATAAACCAGACAAACCATTACCCAAAAGTATATACAGCTAATGATGTGAGGACCTCAAAAGTATTGGATGCTCTTTACAATTATCTGCATTAATGGAAGGCTCCATCAACTCGATAGCCTTTCCAAACAACCTCTCTGCTTCACCCCAAAGGCTGCATTACATACCCCTTTCCTCAGCATATTCCATTATCTCCATATGATATTTTTGTTCTGGAGTGAGAGCAAAGACTGATGAGCTGCTCCCTTATATCTGTGGCAGATGGGAAGTATCTTCCCTGTTTTAGTGATTTCTGAGAGTCCGTCACACATTCCTGTCTTGTCTGTCCAGCAGGAGAACAATTTTCTCTGGCACAGAGCAGGAATATGAAGCAAACTGCCATTCCAGCCTGCTGCCAGCAGCTCCCAGGGAACCGTGGCAGAAACAGGTTACATAAACCTTTCCAAGTGATAGCTCAGGATCTCTCAGCTTTCAAGAAAAATGACACACTATGTAACCACCATGTATGACTGGAACCAAAAGAACATACTATAATTGCCCATCAAAAAGTGATTTAACATGAATTCTGAGGAACTTCCTCAGTGCAAAGGCCAGGCTCAGTGATTCACAAATCCAGCCTTACATTCTGAGTGAATAGCAGAATACTGATTGCTGGCAATAGATGCCTAATTTTTAAAACGGTTGGTATATGGTAACTGATGGGTAGACACGAAGTGCAGGCAAGAGAACAATTACAGTTTCCGGCAGGACTCTATTGTGTGCAGATTTTGTGTGTGAGAGTGCGCGTGTGTGCCCCGTTTCTCTAACAACAACAGATTGGTGGTCTTAAAAAAGCAAGTAGATCTAGAACTGAAGATAAAGCAAGTAGTAGAGAATATGATGCAAATGTATTCCAATGGCTTTTCAAAGGATCAAAAACATCTTGCTACAACTAAATAGATGCTCTAGGCCAGCTAGACAAAAATAGAAATCAGAAGGATACAGATTCTTCATGCAGTCCACTCCAATGAATGCCTTTTTGATAAGGCAAAACCTGTGATAAGCCCTCTTGAGCTTCAAATGGAGAACAAGGCATCATTTTAGCATAAAGTATGTAGTATTAGAAGGTACAAAGAATGTGATGAAATTGCTTGGCTCTAGAAAAGTTACTGACAGAAAAGCACTTTCAGAAGCTCAAGCAAGATTTAATGAATCAAACTAGAAGATGGTCTAAAGTATTCATTAGAACAAAGATGAATTACCTAAATATCTCAAAAGCAGTATTGTTACAAAAGAGCTTTCATTGGTATCTTCACCAGCATTAAATCTACACCAAAGAATAATGTCTACATAGAAACAGTATAATATGCTATTCCAACCAGTAACTTTTACAAGTACCATAATTAAAAGCAAGGCTCATGGGCTGCCAAGATATTCTAAAAATGTTGCTGGTTGATCAAAATACATGTCAATTACTCTGCCTGGGTGGAGTCCAAATGAAGCAAGACCATCTTTTGTGAGCAGAACAAGCAAAAGTAAAATTGGGAGTAATCAAAATCTTCTGAAAACAGATGACTTGTCCAATGATGTCTATGCTGATTGAATGTGGACAACACTATGGATGGTCAAACTATCTGGAAGTCTATTTCTAGTCAGTCATGGGATCAGTAATTTACACTGGAACTGGACAGGTCACATGAATTAGAAATTTCATATGAAGCCAAAGGCGAAAATAACCAGGTGCACTCTGGGGTGCAGATCTGGCAAGAGCTGGCTGAGCTGTGGCAAAAGCCAGCAGTGAGCTATTTAAAGAATTGGCAGGGACCTAGATTGCAACAGGACAGTACCTTTAAAGAATTTTAAGTTACTTTTACCACTGGATGAAGCATTCAGTCATCAAACATTTAGCACTAGGAGTTGAAGATTGTTGCAAAAGTTCCCATATGACTATAGCAATGATGTATTGCAATGGGGATTGTATCAATTTACTACAAATTACTTGGTAATTATCTCCAAGACTAACAATCATATCTTGGCAATAGAGGAATGTCAGAAGGTTAAAATTAGCTTTAACAGTTTCCCTGATATAAAAGATATAACAAATGGAAAGCAAACACTGTAAAACGGTGACTGCTCATTGAAAGTCATCTTTCTAGGCTAGGTTTCACTTCCAGTGGCATATACAATTATCTAATTTTCAGACATCTTCCTCCCTTTAGAGCTTGGGGGAATACATATGCCAAAATAATCAAAATGAGTTTTACCTAATTAAACTGAAGCCCCTGTCTCTTTCACTAGAGATTTTTCTGTTGATTGAATATGTGGGTATGAAGAAGGGGACATTCTATGTGGTTTCTTGGTAGAACAGGACAGATTCATTCTTGGTATATAACTCTTGTTTCTCCGTGAACAATCAAAGCCACTCTAACCTAGTCTGGGGAGAGGGAAGGATTATTTTCAAAGGGAGAGCAGTGGTGGAATCCTATTAGGCAGCACTAAGTTTTGTTGGGGCTGCATATGAGGCTCTCAGACAGAAGCAGAAGTGGATGGTGTGCTTTAACCAGTAGCCTGTCTGGTCACTTTTTTACTAGTACCATCAATTTTAGGGTTTTACTGGCTGTCTGAAAGCCCCCTGGCATTGCTGGATTGAAGGGAATCTGGAACTTCTATATTCACCCAGGCAGAGGTTTCTGAACCAAGACAGTCACCTCCAGCTTCTGCCTGCAAAGGCCCTACAGTAAATCTGGCTCTCCAGTTACAAAAGAGTTACTTCAGGGATGTGCTTCATCTTTTTCAAAACTGAACGGTCATTAGTATGGGAACAGTTCCAGGAGCAATGCCATATAAGTTTTACTTTAAACACCTTCTCACAGATATGCTCACCAATACATTTGTTGACCAACAGAAAATGCAGAATTTAATTACTGTTAACTGTGTACATATATCAGAATGCCCCTAATGATTCCATAATTAAAATAATATTAATGTATATATGCCTCACACAACTTTGGGATATTACATTGCCCTTGTGCTTCCTTTGGCTTCTTTTTTTAAGCAAAATGTACACATTTTGTGGTTACTTACTCCATAAACCTTCCTCATTAACTATTTTCTAAAAGTTACCGGAGAGACCGATAAAAGCGCTCGCCAAGTAAAAACAAACAACATATAACTCTCAAATCAAACACCAAATTACACATTTTTTTCTGGCCTGCCTTTTATCATTGGAGTTTGGCCTTTGTGCAGCTAAATTAAATATTTACATTATTACTTACATTTTACATTTTTCCCCTCGCTGTTTCCCTGACACAGCTTGGCATATATTAACTACCTTGTACCAAATACACTAGAAGAGAAAAAAATGTCACAGAGGTCAGTAGCTCTAAATAATATTTTTCTGTAAAATTGCTACTTGGTATGAAATCCATAAGTTCCCAAGGAATAGGGTGATGAATCACACACCCTTAATTCTTAGCTGGCCTAGGCATGATTGCTTCCAAGGGATTAATAAAAAAATATTATACACAAGTAAAAGATCTCTGAAGCTAATAATAATAATATCAGTTCTCTTGGAATTTACATCTATTATGCCACAAGCTGTGATGTTGTGCGTGAGGTTATGGAATATTGCTATTGTGTTTTACATTGTACAAAGCAATGGGAAATTAATGTTAAGTATTCTGATAAGATTATCACTTCATTAATATATTCCCACTTTTGACAAGTTATCAAATATTAACACTCCATTACTCCACTTGAGCAAGTCTCAAAATTTGCGCATTCCAATTATATTTGTTTACACTGATAATCTATACTTCTCTGTACTATATGAAGCAGCAAATGGACAGTGAAATTGATTAAGCAGAAAAATGAAGATAAGGCATTTAATCTATCTCGGAAGCTATTTGTTTAGAAAATGCCAAAAGACAAAGGATGCTATTTCTATTGTAGCTATTCTTATATCTATCTGTTTTACAGAGAGGAGATTACTAATTTATACCTGCAAATTCCTATTCTTTGTAAAAAAAAAGTTTGTTTTTAAAGCAAATAACCCAGAAACAAAGTAACAATCTGTATCCCTATGTTTACCCCCTTTTCAAGACTGTTAAATTTTGTACAAAGTTTGTCTTATGAGGTATCATTTGAAAAATTGTAATTTGCTGATTATTTTCCTTATAAAGTATGTGTGGCAAAATGAGATGGAAAGCTACAATACTCTATTGTACAATATTGATTAAACAGATTCCAAGTTTAGTAAAAGGTAGCACAAACACATTCCTCAAACACCAAAAGCAAAATGACACTTCCCTCAGCCAGGTGTAAAAAAAACCCAAATGTACCATTGCCACTTGGTCTATTGACACCTGGTTTAAGTAGCCATTCTTTGGCAGGAAAAAGGGTGCAAATGAAAAATGTACATCCTGGCAAAGAAACTGCTCATACCTTCTATCTCATGAAGCTCAGCTGGCATAGCTGCTTGAAGTAGGGATGTGTGGAGTGCTTCTACATCCTGGGTGTGAAGTGATTTCCATTATGTATAGGGCTTACAGTTTGGTTCAATGACTCTCAGAATCCCAGTGTAAAAATTGTTCTAGCCCTTCTGTCATGTAGACAGGATTTTCAAAGAAAAAGAGAACTATAAACAAAAAAAAGTACAGATGCCCTAGGTGTGTCTCCCTTCATCTCTACATACATCATCAACACCTGAAGGACAAATAAATCAATACTGAAATGGGTTCTGGATGAAAGGATTCCTGCCACTAAGAATGAGAAACCATGTGATGAGAGAAATCTTTGTTTTGAATTATTTTTGCTTGTTAAGCTAGGTATTAGATGCATTTTGTCTTATTTACTTGTAACCAATTCTGTCTTTTATGCCTCGTTACTTGTAGTCACTTAAAATCTATATTTCTGTAGTTAATAAACTTGTTTTATTGTTTTATATAAACCAGTAAGGGTTTGAATTGAAATGTTTGGGTATAAATAGATTTTTTTTTAATACAAGTAGTTCTGTGGCACCACAGAGACTAACAAATATATAAACCCATGTCTCCATTCTAGCTCATCTCAACTGAAGAAGTGGGTTTAGTCTCAAAGCCCTGGTCTACACTTGGGAATTATTTTGAAATAATAAGTGGAGTGTCCACACTGTTATTTTGAAATAAGGGGCTGGTTATTTTGAAATAATAATTCCTGCTTTCCACAAGGAATAACACTTATTTCAAAATAGTTATTCTGAAATAGTAGTAGTATGGACACTCCAGTGCTGCTATTTACAAATAACTACTCCTCAGAGACATATAAAGTAATTACTCCTCAGCAGTTCCTGGAGCTCTAAGTTGAAAGTAGCACATCCACAGTAAGGGAGCCTGCCACAGACTAATTTCAAGGTTTCCCTGTAACGTGGAAATGCTATTTCAAAATAGTTATTTTGGGAGTTATTATTTCATAATAAGTTATTTCAAAATAATTTCCTAGTGTAGACATGCCCTAAGTTGCCACCAGACTACTCATTGTATTTACTGTTACAGTCTAACCTGGCTACCCACTCTGAGACTTTTAGATTTTTAAAATATAATTCTCTATTAATTATATGTCAGAATTTATGAGAGCTTGTATTGTCCAGGAAAGTTCTGGGCAGGACAAGACCTACGTTTTTTATGGAAAATCTGTGATTGGGAATTTGTTAGTATCTCTCTGCAGTATAATTTATTGGTGGCTCACTATAGCACTCATACAATAGGCAGGGAGTGATATACATGCTGGAGGCTGGGTGTAGGCAGACCAGGAATGGTTGTTCTCAGAGCAAAGCAGCGTGAAAGGTACCCAGCTTGGAGAATGATCGGTACACAGTTTTCCAACTGTCCGGGCCATACTCTGGGTAATGTCAAAACATCTTTTTTCTAACCCAAGTAACAGGATGGTTCAGATTACTGGGAAGATTTTAGTATTAAGGATATTAGTATTAGGATTGTTTTCCCACTCTGTCTATAGGAAAGTTCATTAGAATCCCTCTTGTGACCTCTGAATCAATTTTCCTTTTCTTTTTCTTTTATTTGGGGGGGTGGAGAGGGGAAAGGGGGGTCATCTTCACAGAAACATTTGCCATCCAACTATCCCAGCTATCCTGTGTAGATATGGGATTTCTGGCACTTGACAGTGATGAGCAGCAGGCTCATCGTGTCTAATTTACTGTGAATTGATTTTTCTTTGCATACAGCAGCTGGATGCCGTTTTGGTGATGGATTCTTACAGGCTTAATATTAAGTAAAATTGTAAAAATTACCTCCACCACCCCCCAAAAAAAGGTGCAGCTTCAGAGCAGATTCGAACAATAATGGGAAATTTACAGCTTAGAGTTTCAAAGGAGGAAAGCCAGAAAGTATTAGAAGTTTGTGGGAACTAGAAAATGTATTGGATGACTGAATGGAAAAATCTGCCCCTGAAAAAAATATCTGAGTACATTTCAATTTTGAGGAAGCAGAACAACTAGGCCAATTCACATTTCCCAACCCTCCTCTCCAACAGTTTGCTCACTGCTAGAGGCAATATTTTATGTCAGTCTCCTGACATTTGTTTTTTGTTTTTCCTCAGACCATGCTGGCATTCTTTCTTGAATCTTCATCAGCTGTATTTTTCTGACTTCCAGGAGATCTGTATTTATAAATATACACCATAGTAAAATATATATGATTATAGTAGCAAAAATATCATTCTTGTATGCACGCCTTTGGTTAGAAAATAATAGGCTTACAGTTTCAGAATATCGCATGCATATATGCACACGAGGTTTCATCAGCAATACCAGCATATAAAGTGGGCATATAAATGATCAAATAGATGAATAAGAGGCCATCTGAATGAGCAAGCCAAGTGAATCTACTTTTTTTTATGAAACCTCACCTGAATGCATTTGATAGTCAGTTGTGTCTTAGTACTGCAATGTGGTTCATGTGGTAACAGCTACATCCCTGCAGAACTCCAGAGAAATCAATAGAATTCTACATGAACATACATTACAATGCTTAAAACAATAAAACAGGATCAGGGCCTTGGAGACATAGTAGCAAGTTCATTCCTAGCCCACAGAAATTGGTTACCTTTTCCTTTCAAGTTCAGAGGTGTTTTGATTTTGCTCTTTTCTAATGTTTTTCAGGAATTTTCAGGAAGGAATTACCTGTACACCACTGAGGAATCCAGATGGTATTATAGATGGAACCTGTAATTATTGTTGCCCAACACTTCTCATTAAAAAGTGCTTTCAGTTGTTTATAACTTTGCCAAACTGTTCACGCTGAAATTTCACATGCTGTGGGTCTGCCTTAGGGTGAATTTTACTGGGAAGTTGCAACTAAAATAGTCTAGCTATTTCTAAGAACAAGATTAGGGAGGAAATGTTTTGTCTGTGTTAATGTTTTAACTACCTTTTTCCCTAGAAGATCTAGTCCTTTCATGCTTGTAAGCAGTGACTTGACATTTGTGAGGGGTAGGGAAATAACCAAAGTAATTAAAGGTCTAGAAAACATGACCTATTAGGGAAGAGTGAAAAAATAGGATTTGTTTAGTCTGGAAAAGAGAAAACAGAGAGGGAACATGATAACAGTTTTGAAATACATAAAAGATTATTACAAGGAGGAGGGAGAAAAATTGTTCTTATTAACCTCTGAGGATAGGACAAGAAGCAAGCAAGGTTTAGGTTGGGCAGTAGGAAAAACTTCCTGATTAATGACTGAAAAAGACTGCTAGGGAGGTTGTGGAATCTCCATCATTTGAGATTTTTAAGATCAGGTTAGACAAACAGCTGTCAAGTATGGTCTTGATCAGGCCTGGGCAAAACATCCTCTGCCTGCCAAGCCACCGGATCCAGCCTGTGGTCACAGCAGGGAGTCTCAGGCAGACTCCCCTGCTTGCCCCGCCCCTGCATGCCACTCAGAAAAGTGGCTGCTGGGCCATTTGTTTTCCACAGACTGTGAGCTCACAGTGTGTGTGTAGGAGGGGAGGGAGAGAGGGCTAGTGGTGCTTCATGGCTGCTTCTAACCCCAGCAAAATCCATTGGCAGATTTCTGGCCAATGGAAGTTGCCTGTCTGAATAACAGGCAGCACATAAAACACTACTTCCCCCCTCCACTGAGGCTCTTCTTCACAGAGCACATGGCCCTGCACCCAGTGTTCCTGAGATACAAGCTGGGCTGAAGAATGGAAGTATCACTGGTAAAACTCTCAGCCAGAGCCCCTCCCTCCCAGCCCTGTGTCTTTTGGTATCAATCTATAAGCCTCTGAAAATCTCACTTTGCACGTTCACAGAAGAGACTTGTTAGAGTTTGGAGGCTACATTCTCTGAAGATTCCGACCATACTGAGCATGCTCTGTCCCCTCAAGGCCTCTAAATGATGACAGGACTGAAATAGTAGAAATAATTTCAAAATAACAGACAGCTTACTCCAACTTCTGTAAACCTCATTCTACAAGGAATAACACTTATTCCAAAAGAGCTATTTTGAAATAAGGCATGTGTAGACACTCCACTGCTGCTATTTCAAAATAGCCCCTCACCAGGGCTATTCTAAGTTATTCCTCCCCCGTGCATCCTGGGGCTCAAAATCGAGATAGCATGTCTACATTAGGGAAGCCTGCCTCAGACTAATTTTGAGGCTTCCATGCAGTGTAGACGTGCTATTACAAAATAAACTATTTTGGAATAACTATTCTGGAATTGCTTATTTCAAAATAGCTGTGCAGTGTCGATGTACCCTTAGAGACTAATAAAAAATGTAGATAGTACCTTGAGCTTTCGTGGGCACAACCACAAAAGCTTATGATACTATCTACATTTTTTGTTAGTCTCTAACGTGCTGCAAGACCTTTAGTTGTTTACATAATAATGGTTGGCAGTGCTTCCCACTAGTTTAAGTCCCCGGCAGACCTTCCTGCTGGAAATGATCCAATTGCTAATGAAGATGGGAGAAATCCCTTTTCATTACCTCGACAGAAAGCATCATTACCAAATTTCAATCAATGCTTTCGTAACAATACTGAAAACACCTTTCTCTTGCCTCCAGTAGCAATCAAACTATTTTCAGCACTGGTTCAAGACAGCTTGTTGCCAATAATTGTGGTCAGTAAGATCAGTGGCTTTTTGTAAATAATTTAGTTAAAAGGCTTAGTCTCCCAAGGGATTTTAGTTGTTCTGTTTCAGAAGCACCCTTTCCTCTTATCTCACAACATTTAGACCTCTCTTGTATAAGTGCTGCACTACTGGTTTTGTAACAATGTCAAACATTTCTTCTTGTATTTCAGGAACATTAAAGTAGCACAAGTAAGATTTCATTGTCCAACAATGATAGACAGATCCTTAGATTTTTCTTGTTCCAAAGGGGTAGAGGTTGAGATTTCAGGTTACGGCTGAAAATATACATGAGGCATTTCTTAGCTAATTATTTGTCACTACATTAATACATCACACTGATCCCTGCAAGGCTATCTAAATTTAGCAGGATCATGAAATGTACTACATAATTAATAATATTAGATTGAATGGCTTAAAGGCAAGTGATTTCCTGCCCTTACTCAAAATAGAGAGCATTTATCATTGTTGACCAGAAATGGAGTCACTAACATGGATGTTGGTTAGGCATTTATATAAGTGTCTTTGCCATTTATACTGGTTTGTGATCCTTTGGCTTGGATATAGGAAATAAAGAACAAACAAAATATCTGAGGCTAGATTTTCAATTTCAGTTACATGCAGTTGTGTGCATACACTTATACATATACTTTGGGATGAGATGCAGAGATAAAATTTCTAAGCACATTTACTGCATGATTCTTAGAGCAACTTCTTCTGGAACCCACAATGGGGGAGGCAATTTTTGATTTAGCCCTAAGTGGAACACAGGATCTGGTCCAAGAGCTGAATATAGCTGAACTGCTCTGTAAGAGAGACCATAATGTAATTAAATTTTGATGTAATCATGGATGGTTCTCTGAAAACATTTGCTCAATGCAGAGCAAGTCAAATATGCTAACAGAACATGAGGAACAGCTAAGGAAGTTATTGATAATAAGACAAAAAATATCATAATGTCAACTATATAAATCCATGCTGTGCTCACATCTGAAATATTGCATGTAGATCTGCTTGTCCTATCTAAAACAATACATTTGAACTGGAAAAGGTACAGAGAAAGGCAATAAAAATAATTAGAAGTGTGGAACAACTTTGTTATAAGAAGAGAGAAAAAAGACTGGGTCTTCTCACCTTATAGAAGAGACAACATGGGTGAGATACAATAGTCTATAAAATAATTACTGGTGTTGAGAATGTGACTAGGGAAGTATTATTCATCCCTTCATAACACAGAAGAACCACCATTCATTCAATGAAATTAATAATCAGAAAGCTTAAAACAAACATAAAACAATATGTCTTTAGACAACACACAGTCAAACTGTGGAACTCATTTCCAGGGGAGGTTGGGAAGTCCAAAAGTATTAATGGGTATAAAAAAATAAGATATATTCATGGAGAAAAGTCAATCAATGGCTATTAGCCAGGGATGCATACCATCTCCGGATGTCCCTAAATCTTGGACTGCCAGAAGCAGAGACGGGGACAGATCTCTTAATAATTCCCATGTTCTGTTCACTCCTTTGGAAATATCAGGCACTGGCCCCTGTCAGAAGATAGGACAGTGGGCTAGATGAACCATTGAATATTACTGTTTTTATGTTCTTACACGCATGCACAAGGTCTCAATAGTGCACCATTTAATTCACCTACAGAACTTATGGGCCTTAAATTAAAATCTAATAACAGGTTAATCAAGAAAGCAATTTGTTGATACTTTAAGTTAATGAGAGTTTCACTGTTTGAGGTGCATCAGTCCTCAAGTGCTTACCTGGCTATGAGTGCAGGTAAATATTTCTGTACACAATAGACCCATTCAACATGTTCTGTGCTGTTCTATCAATGACAAATAGTCAGAGATGTAACAGATGTGGCCAGGTGGAGATTCTGTCCCTCTTTTAATTGGGCAAATATATTTGCTTCAGCTAACAATAGTAAGCCTAAGCTATGTGCAAATATATTAGTGTATTTGCTTTCACTCAATTTGAAGTCTGTCCTCATATATCTATGTATATTGCCAGGCACATGAATTTCATAAACAAGGAGAAGAAAACAAGTCATGGATAGATTTTAATTTATCATCTTCATTGTGTATCTGTTCTGTAAGCATTGTACGTTCTGTTAAGTAAAAGTTTGGTAAAAATAATTACATTGTTACAATGCCTAATGTTTTATAGCCTGAAATCTACACAGACTTGTGCGCGCTTAACTTTAAATGTGGCCAGTGTAGTCTCATTGAATCATCAACCATCTTTTTGTGCTGTGCTGATTCTGTAGAGCCTAACACTATGGGTCCTGATTCATGACTGGTCCCTGTCTGCAATATAAACAACAATGGATATCCTACTTACTTTAACAGACCTTCTCACAGCATCTGATCTAAAGCCCATCACATAAGTCAATAGGAAGACAAGATATTGTCCAAGCACTTTATAAATGTTGAGCAACATATTATATGTTATAGGCCCAATATTCTTCTAATGCCAGATTAAAAAATAAAGCATTCTTCTGATAATGAGAAGGATGTATTATGAGTCTGATTCGAAAACCACTAGAAAGACTCCAGACTGCATAAACATTTTCATTCTAAGTCATTTTTTTTTTTTTGGTTCCATATAACTTTCTTAAATTTTCATCTTTAGGTAACATTTTTCAGCATTTGTACTCAGCCTATGAGGCTGTAATTTTAGGAACATCTGCACAAAAGTTAATGAGCATTTTTGGAGTCTGAACTGAGTGGAAAAAAAAGATATTTGTTATGTTGGAGGGTTTGAAATAAATGAAGTAGGGAAGCCACATAATAGTAGGAGAAAAAATAAATTCTGAACATATACTTCATTTACAGTCATCCAGCCAACAATGTTAAAGAGGAAAGAGTCCTTCATAAACAATATATGCAACTAATAATGCATATATGCAAAGGGGCAGAGTTAGACTGCACAGGCAAACTTCTTTCCAGAATTTCCAAATTTTTAAGTACTTGGCTTCACAACTTTAAAATTCTTTTTAACAGAGAACTAAATATATTTTGTACCAAAAACTAAAAACAGATCAAATAATCTTTTAAATAAAAGTACAGATCTAATACTGGATGGAAAGGCCAAGAAACAGAATCTAAATATTCTGATTCATTTTCAGTTAATAATGACAATTGAAAACTGAAGCAAGTCAAAGAAAGGAAATACAACTTCTCAGTTCCAGTGCAAACTGGAAATTTTAAGATATCGATACAGAATGCACTGTTTGTTCTCATAACAGAAGTAAGAAAACTGAGAGAGAACCAGTACATCTGCTTCAATATTAGGAAGCTAAAAGGATCAAATAAGAGGACTATGGACAATACAGGGAAAGTAAAATATTTGTATCAATCTTTCTGATAAAGGATGAAGTGTAGACTTCATGCATAGGTCTCTGCCTCAGAGAGAGCCAGGGGCAGATGATGATTTTGTGGGGCCCCGGGCAGCACAATTTTGTGGGGCCCCCCCTTTGACATGGCGCATGCGCGGGGCTTCTTGAAGCGCGGGGTCCAGGGTGGCCGCCCTGCTTGCCCTGCCCTATATCCGTCCCTGGAGAGATCTACCTTTACCAAATATAGATCTGTTTTCTAGGGTGCATCTACCTGTAGCTGTGACTGTGCTAGTAGCATCAGCTGTGGCCAGAAGCCCTTGTCCCTTTTGAATCAATGTTTGTTTTTATGTAATTGATAATGGGATATATTTAAAAATAAATAAGAATTTAAGAAAATAGGGCTGGGGTGAGAAAACTGGATGAAGATAGGGAGATAAGATGAAGGAAAAAATAAATGTTTGCATATCAGTAATAATGTAAGAGGAACAGGATCAGCAAACATTAGACCCTGTTCTTGTAAAGCTCAGTGAAAATGAGAATTTCCATTTCATGAGAAAAGCCAATACTTCATTGGGAAGAGGGACAAAAAGTTAAAATATCGATTTATTTTACTATTGAAGCGATTCAGGTCAATAGTCCCAAGTCAAAATATTTCATTTCAGTTTGAATCGACACAGATCTTTTCATTTTGAATCAGTTCAGCTTTGAACTGCATTTGCCTTTGGCAGTGCTTTGCACCATGGGGATTTTAGTTTAGGTGGCCCCCAGTCTTTCAGATGGGCAAGGAGGCTTGCTGGATAACATCTCCTGTGACACAGCTGCAGTCAAGCGAGCACCAAGCTACTCCATCCTGCTCACAGAGGGAAGTGCATTACATCATAGAAGATTTCATCCAGCCAGAAAGCATGGCCTGTGAGGGCATGTCTACACTGAGGAGTTGTTTCAAAAAAGCTCCCCTTATTTCAATATAATAAGGTGAGTGTCCACACAGCAAACTTATTATTTTGAAATTGTTACCCCTGCTTCTAATGAGGAGTAACGCCTATTTCAAAATTGTTATTTCAAAATAGCGTTAGTGTGGATGCTCAGCTGCTGCTATTTCAAAATAATTGGCCTCCAGTGGCCTCCACTCTGGCCACAGCCCTGACAACTCTAATGTTCCCTTTTCCTGCAGACTTTAAAGCTTCAGGCAGAAGGGAAAGGGTTTGTGGCATCACACTGGCCTTGCCAACTCCGTGCCACACAGCAGCACCCTTCTGTGCAGCCATGATGAACTCTAGTGCTCCCTCCGAGCCCCCCATATCTGCAAGCATGCCAGCAGCCACCTCCCAACCACCTGGCCAGAGGCAAAAGAGGGCACTGACCTGGACTGGTGCAGGGATCCTTGTTCTCATCGAGGTCTGGGGTGAGGAGACAAATATCCAGGATCTTCACACAAGACACCAAAATATAGATGTCTATGGCTGAATGACTGCCAGCCTGGCCCAGATGAGACACAGCCACAACCTGGACCAGGTGTGAATGAAAATTCAAGAACTGCAGCAGGGCTATACCACGGCCAGGTAGCACCACACACCTACCACTATTATGAGCAGCTAGATGTAATCTTGGGAGGGGGGCCAGTCTCCTCCCCGCCCTCATTATCAACTATTCTAGTCAGGAAACACCCATCATCAGCCTTCATGAAGGTGGGGCTGTGAAGGAGGATGATGGCGACATCGAGAAGGAGGAGGAGCAGGCCAGCCTGAACACAATACCTGCCAGCCAGGAGTTTGTCATCTGCCTGGAGCCAATCACCACCTCCCAGGATGTCCTCCAGGGCTCATACAAAGTCAGGGAAGGCAGTTCAGGTGAGTTCCTTCACTTTCTCTATACACACATGAGGACAGGTGACACGCTGTGAGGGGCTGCGCACTCCTCACTCAGCCTACTCATCCTGGGGATTGCACAATACCTCACCCCTGCCCTTTAGAATCATAGGAACATAGAACCACAGGATTCCAAGAGCCCTCGGGAGGTCCCTGAGTCCAAGACCCTTCCCAAAACAGGACCAACCCCAACTTAACTATCCCAGGCAGGGCTTTGTCAAGCCAGGACAGAAATGCTTCTAGGAACAGAGATTCCATCTCCTCCCCCTTCCCTAGGAACCCATTCCAGTGCTTAACCATCCTCCTGGTAAAATAGTGAGAGAGTTGTACCTGCAGGAGCACGGCCCCGACAGTCGATCTTCCTACAATGAACTGGTTGTGGCGGAGCAGTATCTGTCCAGCATGGCGAGTTTCCATAGTGTGATGGCAAGGCGCTTCTGGAGGGGAATGGCAGATCTTATGCAGGTGTCCTGTCACTGGAGGGCAGGGGCAAGCACTCACAAAGGTCCAGGAAGGTGGCCTTCTGCATGCAAAAGTTCAAGAGCCACTGAAGGTCGTCCCACAGTTGGAACTGGTCTCCCGCTCCCATAAGCGACATTTCATGCTGAAGGGAATGTGGTGCATGAGGAGAGCCCGGTCCTGGGTGAAGAGGTCCCCCACTCCGGCTGGTCATCATGCTCCTGCAGCATCATGTGGGCAGTGTACATAAACTGCACCATGAAGAGCAGCAGGAGGTCAAAGAGCATGGCACTTTTTATTTTAATGAAGCAGGGATTATTTAAATCCCCACTACTTTGACTATGCCGAATAAACTATTTTACATGGCTCCCTCAATGCAGCCATGTAGTCTAGACGTAGCCATAGTGTAGACACATCCTAGGAGAGAATGGGGACATCAAGAATCCAGACTATTACTGCTATGAAACAATTTGCCAGCATAAAGAAATTCAATGTAATGTTCAACTGATTCAAAATTAAACATTTGGGGCCAAATAAAAAAACCTCAGATATTTCACTTTGGGAGAAACCAATCCAAAAACTCAGGTTTTTCCCAATAAAACGTGGGAGGAGGGGAGTTAAAGTAAAAAAACCTAAATATTTCTCATGGAAAATGTCTATTTTAAAGAAACAACATTTTCCCATAAAAATCATTGTGATGGAAAATTCCCAAGATGGTCTAGTGTCCTATTGTTAATTATTACTAGTAGTATTAGGAAAACATGGGAGATTCTTCAACCACAGCCACACATTAAGTTTGTGGGTTACAGACTTTGTTTCATTAAGACTGTAGGGGGATGCACTATGCTTTATTTCCTCCAGGTTGGGCAATGTTGTGTCTTCAATTTAGAATTTACCCTTGGTTGATTCATAATCAAAACAAGATGCCCGTTTGAAAAGCAAGCTCAACATTATGCCTGTAATTTGATAAATCTTTTATACAAATGTTAACAAAACAGTAATCAGATCTCCTTATTACATCTAAAGCCAAAATAAAGACTTTATTTTAAAATTTTACACTTTTCACATGAAGGAGGCATCAGGTAGGGAAATGGAGGAATACCTCCAAGTCCATAGCAGTGAGCACATTTGAAGTTGGCATGAAATAGTTTTGGGCTGCTGAACACCCTGTAAGTAAGATACATGGTGAGTGGATTCATTCTACTCATGAATACAGTGGCAAACATCTAGACTACACATATGGCATCCCCGTGGCCTTCTCTTAGGAACAGAACCTGGGCTTCAGTTTCATTAGAGAATTCTCTCTAACTAGAGCAGGGATGACAGAATTTCACCCTAGATTCGGTAAATAGAACTTTAATTGACCCTGACAAATGTACCAGGATTATTTAATACATGTGGGCTTGATCTTATGAGCACTCACAACTCTTGTTGCTTTCAGTAGAAACAAAAGGTGCCCAGCACCTCTGAAAATCGGGTGTATATTGTAATACTCACCCATGCACTTCTCCTTGTCATCTTGTTTAGGCTAAGTCAGCTGATATTATCTTTACATTTACCAATTCCTGTGTGCTTGTTCCACATGCCATTCACTCTGCAGGCATTTTAATTCTGTATTTAGCAACAATGACTTTACTTTGAAAGACAACTATGAGCAGAGGCATTGGAAATGTTTAATCTTCTATCACATGGCTTTATTATATTTTTATAATCTGGAACACTTCCTTGTACCAAGAAATTGGCTAAAAAGCATTACAATTTATAATCCCAGGGACAAATATTTGACTGTTTTATTATTTATAGGTTTTGCTATGGTGCTCATCAACATAATATCTAAGTGCCTCAAATACATTAGTGAATTGTGTTTTAACACCCTCTATGACAGAGAGAAATATCTTCATTTTAGAGATGAGGAGCAGAGACGCATACGCATTAAATGAGTTGCTGAATGTCAGCCAGAAAGCCTCCGGCTGAGCAAGGCATGGAACCCAGAAAGCCCCATGTCCTTTGCTGCCAGTTGTAACTTTAGTACTTGAAAACCTTGTTAAAATTCTGCTAGCTGAATGTATCAATCTTTATGACATTTTTGAATAATGATAATGATTCTAGAAGAAGCCATTCCACAATAACTACAATGATTAAACCAATAAAAGCTGTTGCAGAAGGGTGCACCTGCAATCAGAAAACTTGAATGGCGGGGAAACTAGAGATACTGGGAGACAGTGGCAAAAAGAGGAGCCGGACAGACATGCCAGCTAGTAGGAGCCAAAAGTAGCCAAAGTAGGGAATATTGCACTGAAAGAGAGGACATAAATTGGGGTTAAGGTAGGGCTACTCCTTCCCTCATTGCTGTATAGAGGAGATGCCCATACATTCTGAGGGCAATGTCTCACAACTCCCTTGTCACATGGGCTTGGAACAAAAAAATTGAGAGGAGTCACTTGGAGAGAGTGGCTCTTCCTTCTTTTGGGACAGAGCAGCCAAAGCAGAGTCCTCTAGACATTCAGGGAGCGGTCTACAGTTTTGACAGGACTTTATGGGTCTTGTGATCATTGTTCCAAATACCTTGCTCCTCCTCCTGCTCCCTAGCAGGCTCTTCTTCACCTAAGAATCACACCCTCTTCTTCCCCACCACACTATCCTTTGGGGGAGTGTTGCTTAGCTCAGCTAAAGGCAGTGCAAGCTCCCCTCTGCTGTTACCACACAAAGGAGCACTATTGCTATTTTACACATCCCACTTCCTTTCAACCTCATCCCTTGCTGGAGTCAGCATACCAGCTAATATAGTTTTCTGAAAAAAAATCAAATATATTAAAGCTACAAAGTCCCTTTATCACCATGATCACTGACCCACTCCACAAATATATATTTAAGAAGGGCTTAAAATAAATAAAAATAAATTATTAGAAAGCTTAAATACCAGATTTTTCAGTTTCATCTATGTTTCTCTTTGGTGTTGGACTGTCACCTGTAATAACTTTTTCGAGGCCACTACAAACTTGAAACATAGGCTCCCTCTGGACCACAGCCCTCTATCAGAAACTGCACAACTTTCCCCCTGTTAGTAG
Organism: Pelodiscus sinensis; assembly: GCF_052426305.1. Taxonomy (NCBI): domain Eukaryota; kingdom Metazoa; phylum Chordata; order Testudines; family Trionychidae; genus Pelodiscus; species Pelodiscus sinensis. The sequence goes on from NC_143053.1 coordinate 97,006,241, forward strand.
CAGGGAGTCACAAAAAAATTCACCTTCCACTATGCAACCTTCTCCTCTTTTATTAGGGTTCCCTCCTTTTTTAAAAAAAATCATTTTTTTCATCTTTCAGCTTCCTCAGAATACCATCAAGGCCAAGTTATGGGTAACCATACCTAGTGGTCAAAGTTCACCAGTAGCAATTGGGAGTCAGCTGTGTCAGGATACTGGGAGATCAGAAAGAGACAAACTGGAAATCAGAACTGTTATTTTATGTCCCAACATCATTTAGACTTCTTGCTTCCTGGCATTCCTTACTTAGACCTTCTTTCAGGCTTGTATGTCTTCCTGGTCTCTCTTACCTGCATGGCTATTGCTAGGCACCTATAACAGGGAAAACTACTACAAACCCTGGTCTCTGTCCCTCTCTCAAGGCACAGAGTTTATTTTACTCCCACCCTATTACCAGCATTTCTTGTGCAACCTATAATTCCCACAATCTCACTGGCATCTACAAGCTCTGGTTTGTCTTAAATCATCTGTTTAACAAGGATTGTACTAGCTTGGTAGCCTGCATTAAATGGTTCAGCTTACCCTATTATGCTCATACATTTCATATGAATCCCAGTCATATGTGTGAAAAAGTTACACACCCAAGTGCTTTGTGGGCACAAAACTGTGCATGCACAATAAGGGTTAGTTTGAGATACCTTTGAAAAGTTAGCCCTATTTTTGCTGGAAATGGAGGGAAAAACAAAAAATTAATGTATCCCTATAAATGAGGGGCTTGCAACTTTCAAGGATATATGAGGTGACCCACGGGAGTATGCAAAGATAAAACCAGACTCTGTTCTGTGCTCGAACGAAGTTCTTATATGTGCAGGTATTGCACACTATCAGTTCTACAGCTTACTCATACTAAATGCATTTGTGCCAAAGAATCTGTGCTAGAATTGACATGTACAATCTGTTTACTAAGTAAGAGTATGGTGAGCTGACAGCAGAGGACCTCAATCTGAGGTCTTAGGCAGTAGTGACTCACGCATTAAGACAAAAAGACTCAGCTTTCAGCCAAGGTTGTACACTTTAGATGACCTAGCTACTACCAGAGGCAGAACACAACACCGAGGGACCATGGCTTACATATGTAAAAGCCATATGCTTAAGTGATTATGCACAAAGGGCTGCATGTACATAAATGTAGACCATATTTTGAAAATGTGGTCCAAACAATTAATGACACTGTGAACTGATTGCTAGTAGGTCAAAAATGTACCAAATTATTTGCTGGAGTAATTTGGTGAAACACATTGTACAATAATAATGCTATCCACATTTACATAAATAAATAATTTGGTCCTTTGTGGTGGTGGTGGTGGGGGAAGGAGAGTGTAGATGTAAGGGTGTATGTATTGGTATTGACAGTTTTTTAAAGTCACATTTTATGTGTACATATTTATTCTATACATCATAGCTGTGCAATGAAATAGAGGTTCTCAATACAACTTTTCACTAGCTATTAAGATTTGGACATATCCATTACCTGTCTTGCTGCCTGACATTTAGATACTGGCTTATTATTGTGATTGAACTAAAGACGTGCTAGTCTATGTTTTGAGCAGTGGATTTAAATTATAGGTATATCCTGAACAAGATATTCTTCTATGTATTTAGATGAGCTATTATTTCTCAGAATTAGATGTCACATAATGAGACAATTAACTTGAGCATTACAAAGAGAAACCCTGGGTTTTTTTTAAAGATGGATTCCTACCACTAATGGATACAGCAAACATTCAATCTAAAAAATGTGATTTTCAAGCGAGTTGGTTATTTGCCAATTTCAGAATATCTATGGATAATTCACTACCATCCATAATTCACTCCTTGAGTAGGATCTCATTTGTCCTAAGAGAAGGTTATGTCCTGCTTTTATTTAGAGAATACTGGATTTAAATGAGCTGTAATGCCAAACGACCTTGTCTCTCATGCAATCTGTGATGACCTTTTGAAAACGTAGATCCTACCATCCAGTCTCCATTCAAACTGAACTCCTCAAAAGAAATATAGTGTTCTTCATTCTTTATTGATCATCAGTCCTTACTCGGCCAAATCAGCCTTTATATAGTTTAACTGCTTACAGTATATTTTTGATAATAACAGCATTCATGATCCTGACGACACTACATGTATGAATACATATATTCATTTGAGTAGTCCAATTGACTTCAACAGAATGACTCACCTAAGTAAAGATAGTTATGAAGGATTGGGCCCAAAACTATTTTAGTGCACAGCGTCGTCAGAATTTTTCAGTACAGATGTTTTGGGAAATGATCTCAGTATTTTCTGGCTAACAAATCAAATGTAATATAAATTAAATGAAATGTGGGTGGGTTTTTGTGATATACAGTGTTTATGCTATTAAAGACCTTAATGAATTTACAAATTAATTTTGCCTCAGGAACCGAGGCTTGGAGAGGTCAAATCACTTGCTCACTTGTCACAAGTAGGCTGAATTACAGCAATGACTAGAACCCAGGCAGCTTGATTCCCACTTCCATGCTTAGGTCTCGACCCAGCAAATCAGCAAATTCAAGATGACTTGAACAGATCAATGTGTGCTTAAGTGCTTTGTCATAATTAATTATTATACCACCTTCTTGCTAGACAGTATTAATACCCTTCAACTTCTGTGTGTGTACTACACCAGTGCAGGTCTCCATTTCTCACGGACATACAGGTGTTCTTATTGCTTTACTTGTATTTACTTTTTAAAAATAGCTGAATAAGGCTGTGACGGGGCGGACAGGCCCCGCACTGACGAACAGGGGATAGCCCAGGCCCAGCTAGCAGAGGAAGGTATAAAGCTGGCAGAGGAAGGTCAGCAGCAGCCAGGTATAAAGGCAGAAGGAGCCCTGCAGTCAGGAGGCCACAGGGTGAGGGAGGAGACCAGGCCGGGCCACTGTTCTTGCAGCCGCGGGAACCAGAGTCGCCGCCCGCGCTGGGCCCTGACACGGAGAAAGCAGCCGCCGACCCAGTGCGGCAGGAGCATGCCCACAACCCCGACAGGTACTGCCTCGGAGGCAAAGGCACCCGGGGGGATCCAGGGCGCAGTAGGAAGCAGCCCAGGGCAAAGGATATAAAGTTTGGCTCGGCGTGTATCGGCCGGATCCCCCACCGAGCCGGCAGGAGCCATAGACCTTGCCTAAAGGGCCCTGGGCTGGGACCCGGTGGAGAGGGAGGGCCCGGGTCCCCCTACCTCCCATTTTCCCTTCCCTGGATAAGCAAACCCGGGGCCAGGGGAGGCTTCTCAGAGCGGCTAGGCCTCTAATACCGTATATGCCCTGATAGAGGGGCCTTGACTTTTACATTGGGACTTTGGGGTACTATACAGGCCCGGTAGGAGGGGGCTGAACCCCTTGACGGGGCATACCCCCTGACAAAAGCATATATCCTTTCCTCTGAACTCTACTATTACACAGTGTCTAATCTTCATCTAGAGGCTTCCTCTGGACAACCACAGTCCCAACAGCTTTGCCAAACTCTTGGTGATGGGGAAGGAGGCTCTTTTTCAGAAGATTATTTTATTAGCACATTCCCTTTTTTATTTAAACCACATAAGTGGAACTATGTAAAATGATATGTAAATTAAACAATCCTGAGGCTTTTAGCAAATACCACTGTAGCTTTGGGATCTTAGGGTCGCCTATAATCAGTATATTAATTTCAGGTATTGAAGTCCATTGTGTGAAGTTCTGAACTCACTGATAGTAGGTATATTAAAGTAGAGCCAGAGTGAAGAGGTACCAGTTGTGCACTGAATAAAAGATGAAGGCCATGACACCATATGATGTGTCACATAATGCTGATCTTTGAAATGGAACAGAGCATGCCAATAGCTAGAACATGCTGCAGTAGGCTGGTTTTGTGGTGGTTGACTGGTGACCTGGTTGACAGATCTGCTCCTTTTGAAATATGGTCCTATGATGGGGTCGATTAGGCCCCGAAGTTCCCCGGTGGAAGCTTGTGGCCTCACCACACTGGGCCCCAGGAAAAGAGCAGGAGAGAAGTCCTCCAGGCAGGCTAGAGTGGCTGCAGCAGAAGCAGAAAATCAGGGCCCAGCAAGCTTGTACAAAGAAGCTTCTGGACCAGAGTCAAGCAGTTCCAGACTAAGGGATTGGCTGACTGAGAAAGTGGTGGTACCTTGGACAGCTCACTGTGGGGAGCTTATTGCAGACTATGCTGAAACCCAGGGTCCATTACTAAAGATTGCCTATAGTGGTAGGAAGAGTTGCAGAACCCTGGACAGGATGCTGCTAGGACTTTGAGACAAAGCCAGGAGTGGGCAATAATTTTTAGTCGGGGGGCACACCAGGATTTTGGAAAGTGGTCAAGGGCTGGACTTTTCTGCGGAGGGGTGCAGGGTCTAGGATGGAGGTTGGGCGAAGAAAGATGCATGGGGTAAGGGACTGGGGTGCAGAAGATGGTGTGAGGTCTGAGAGGGAGTTTTGGCAAAGGGGGGGTTGTGACCTGGGTAATGAGATTGAGGTGCAGGGTCAGGGAGGAGCTATGGGTGCAGGAGAGGATTCTGGCCTTGGGGAGGGGAATTAGGAGGAGTGCAAAGTCTGGGAGGGAATTATGACCTGGGAGAAGAGGAAAAGAGGGTGGAAACTGCAGAGGGCTTGGGTGATGACTTGGGGCAGGAGACTGGGGTGCAGAGTCAGGGAGGACATTTGGGTGCAGATGAGGATTCTGGCCTGAGGGAGGGGTGTAGGAGTGGGTACAAGGTCTGGGAGGGAGTTGTGACCTGGGGTAGAGGTGTGCAGAGGGTCTGAATGATGACCTGGGGAAGGAATTGGGGTGCAAGAGAGGCTAGGTTACTAGATCAGGCCCTGGCTGGGATGCACTTACCTAAGCCAGCAGCCCCTCAGCACACCAAGGCAAGCTGGGCTCCCTGCCTGCTGCAGCCCCGCTTGAAACTACAGGCTACTCCCTCCACGTGTCTCTCAGCTGGAGGAGGGGAAAGAGATTTGTACTGCTTCCATCCTCCAGGCTAATCTCTCAGCTCCTATTGGCTGGTTGTTCCTAGCCAATAGGAGCTGAGTGATTGGCTGGGGTCAGTTTTCATTGGCAAGGTGTTCTGGCCAATAGGAGCTGAGGATTGGGTTGAGGGTGGGGAGATTGCACAAAGCTTCCCCCCACACTGTCGAGCAGAGATCCACACAGACTGTGCTTTAAACCCATGACAGCTGTGTGCCTGAGGGTCCCAGCAGGGTGGTCCACGGGCCAGATCCAGTGGTTTGGTGGGCTGGATCCAGCTGCCAGGCTGTATTTTGTCCAGACCTGGACAAAGCCCTGAGGTGAGGGCAAGGATGGTGCAGACCCAGGGAGAGAGGAGAGCACTGAAATCTCAAGAATCACCACTCAGACAAATTGGGCCAGGACTCAGAGGAGTGGGTGGGTCTGTGTCCCCTCTAACACTCCGGTAGCTACTGGAGCAGAAGAAAGAAGCCTAATATTGGGCAATCCAGAGGAAGGGGCACCTGGGACACCATCCAGTCCAGGAGCAAAGGAGTAAGCCTGCAGCCAAAGAGGGTACTCATGAGATATGGTGAACCCATTACAGATCACATTAATTCCCCTATATTGCAAGTCTGCCCTTGTGTGGGGAGGGGGGGTGGAATTCCTTATGCTACATTTCACCCATGCAGTAGATGGAAAATTCTTTCCCTTATACCAGTATCCTAATTATTTAGATAGTGGAATGTTCTTTCAAAATACAAATGAAGACACAGGACTTGATTCTGATTTATGCTTAGGACATTTTACATATCTCTGGCAGGGGAAAGGCACTTGAAAATAGGTGGTATTAAAGTTACAGTAATGGAAATTACTGTATATTAAACTGGAAATGTTTCATAAGCACTACAAGAATCATCCAAGTTGTGAAAAACAACCCTTGTAGTGAAAGACTTGAGAAGTCCAACTTGATTAGTTTATCCAAGAGAAGTTTACAAATAACATGAGGAAGAAATTTCTGAAAGCAGACATCTCTTTAATCTAACAGAAATAGGTTTAAAAAGAGCTAGTGTTTGAATGCTAAAACTAGACGAACTCAGACTAGAGATCAGGCACAAATTTTGAGTTCCTCCACTCTACACACCCCACAATGGGGGAGAGAGTTATTTAGGGATTTAGTGGATGCTCCATCACTTCAAGTAAAATCAAGATTGAATCTCTTTCCAAAAATATGCTCTCTCTCAAACAGAAATGTTGATGCAAATGTTTCTTGGTGAAATTTTCTAGCTTACATTTGGCTGATCAAACTAGATGAGCATAATAATCTCATCTGACTTTAGGGTCTCTGTATTACACTGGCAAAGAGGTATAAAATAGTCTGAGTGTAAATGAGCATCAGAATCTGTTCAGAAATACATGCAACTTGAAAAAGATCTGTATCATAATAAGGAAAGATAAAAAGAAACATAGGATCCTTTAGGCAGAAGGCACACTGAGACCACAAGTTCTTGATATAATATTTAAATTCTCATTCAGTCTGAGGATATTAGTATTTTCCCATGAGTTTTACAGAACTTTAGCACTTGCTATTATGGCTTTTCTGTACTTCTATTTCTTTCTGTTTCCATGTTGCATATTGTATAGCAATGTCAAATTAATCTCTAGGCATGGGGAAAATATTCATACATTTTCAAAGCAAAGGTGATAGTTATTGTCATTCCTACCAACAAAATAACTACATTCAGGCAAACTAAGTGTTTCATCTTGATGGGGTGATAACTCCAAGACCTCTGTTTCTGGAAGACACTGCCAACACCACCCCAAAAGAGGACTCTATGTCTTCTCTAGAGAAGAATTTACCAAGCCTAGACCACTCATCCAAGTAAACAGGTGTACTCTAGCCACCAGAAGAAGTGCTGGTATCTCTTTCCTTGTTGAGTGATTGAAAGGTATAAACAATGAGCGAACAGTGAGTGGAAGTGGCTACAGTTGACTGGCTGCTTCCATGCTGAGGGGGGTTCTCTGCTTTTATTCCTTAAGAAGAAAAAGAGGTCCTATGCTGCAGCTTCCTTTTCTTTGACAGGACAGGGAGTCCCTTCCCATCATCAGTCTAAGGGAATATTTTGATATGGTATTGCAGCAGCTACAGTGGGAGGGAGCCATGGAGATCCCTATATTATTTTGTACGTTCCTGGCTTGCCTCTTCCTGGAAGTAGAAAAAGATATGGAAGATTAACTGTAAGTCTAAAAAATGTTGATCGAATGGTTCAGGAGACTGGAAACAGTATACAGTGCCTTTTACTTGTAGGGTACCAGCTTAAATCCAGACCAGGCTGGCAAAGTCTCAAAGGATTTATCAGCAGGTGGTTTTTTGGCAGCCCGTGTCAAAAGGTTTGGTCACCTCAGTCCTCTCTCTCAAACAAGAATCTGCATGACAAAACAAACATCCCCTTTGGTGCTGATTACAATCCTCTGATGAGCATGCCAAACTACCTTTTTACCCTCACATTTATTTGACTAGGTGAAAGGTTTGAATCACAGTGGCGGGTGGCATTTGGAACCTCAGCCCCTCATTTCTCCTTCTATAGCCATTCCATGGATAAAAAAGGACATTACTAGAACAATTAATACAGCAGTTTGTACAAACACTAAGTTCAACTCATTTTTTTCACTATTGAAAAAAAACAAATTGCCCAACGAGATGAAGGTTATTTACAATTTCTACAACTTTCATGATATTATGACAGAGTATAATTTCCTTTAGATAATCGATTTAACACTTTTCCATGCTTCAGAAATTGCACCAATCTCTTTTCTGTCTTCGGATAAGTTAAAGCTCAAGTATGACTTTACTAGAGTTATTCTGGATTTACCACTCTCTAAGCTCTGTAGGCTCTGATCCAGGAAAATATTAAAGCACACAAATTTTAAGCAGGTCAGTACTGAAGTCAATGGGATTTCTTAGAGCATCAAAGTTAATCATATTGTTCAGAGCATTATTGAATTAAGGCTTTACCATCAAGCGCCAAACATACAACAGGTATTTAGGCATCTAGCACCCATTCAAATCAATGAGAGTTAGCCACCTAAATACTTTTGAAAATCTGGGTCCAGAGGGATTTTCAGCAGCACCTATTCAGGTGAAATGTCTTTTCCCATTGAAGTCAACAACAGTTAATAGCCTAAATCACTTTGGCAATTTTGAAAATCCAACTTGGTGCCTATATATCTTTTGGAAAATTGATACTACATCTCTTTACAAAAAACACATTTGTAGTATAGGTTATTCTTAAACTTGGGTGAATATTTAATCAATAATTGTTTTAATTTAAAAAAAAAGTCATGTCAAAGACTCAATGAGTATTACTGGAGTGGTTCCAGCTGTTACAGCCTTCACAAAATGTTAATGAAATTTACATATAAATATAATTAATTATGATGGCAATGATAGCTGACTCGACAGAATTTATTATTTGCCAGGGATTTACTGCACAGATTTCTCTTTGTCTTTCAAAATGTACATATTTTTTAAAAATCTAGAAGGGGAGGGGGCTTTTTAAGAATTAGTTAGATTGTGACACAATGATAACCTCAGTGAAACAGAGTGATTTCTCTGTCACATGGACTTGAGAGAAAACCTAGGAAGCATAAATGGGGAGAGGAAATGAGTAAATTTTGTTACTCTCCTATATGGACACATGATAAGGTAAACAAGTGCAGCTAATAGGGAGCTTTTGTGAGGGTTTGTTTAGAGAGAATAGCTAAATATACTTGATCAACATTCTGTAAATTTAGGGCAATGACATCTCACCCTGGCCACAAAACTCAGCAAAATGCATGATGAATGGGGGCAGAAATCTAGCCCTCTTCAAATTGTCTTCCAATTTGGCCACCTCATTCTTTATGCCTTCTTTTAGATTATTTATAAATATGAATTGGTCCCAGGACAGATTCCTGGGGGGACACTGCTACTTATCTCTCTCCATTCTGAAAAGTGACCATTTATTCCTACCCTTTGTTTTTTATTTAACCAGTAACTGATCTTGGAAAGGATCTTCCCTCTTACCCCATACAAGCGACGAAAAGTCCTGTGGCACCTTATAGACTAACAGACTTATTGGAGCATAAGCTTTCGTGAGCAAAGACCCACTTCATCAGATGCATGTCTTATCCCATGACAGCTTATTTTGCTTAAGAGCATTTGGTGAGGGAACCTAAGGCTTTCTGAAATTTTAATTACTCTATATTCATTGGATCCTCCTTGTCCACGTGAGTATACACCCCCTCAAGAAAAATTAGCAGATTGGTGAGGCATGATTGCCTCTTTAAAAACCAGGCTGATTCTTCCCCAACAAATCATATTCATATATGTGTCTAATAATTCTGTTCTTTACCAATTTACCTGATACTGAAGTTAGACCTGTTACCAGACTGTAATTGTCAGGATTGCCCGTGGAGCCTTTTAAAAAAAACTGGCGTCATATTAGGTATCCTCCAGTCATCTGGTACTGAAGCTGATTTAAATGGTAAGTAACATTCCATAGTTAGAAGCACTGAAATTTCACATTTGAGTTCCTTCAGAGTTCATCAGTGATTACCATCTGATCCTTATTATTGTTTAGTTTATCAATTTGTTCATCAACCTCTATCTGGGATAGTTCATCAAATTTGTCACCTAAAAAGAATAGCTCACATTAGGGAATCACCCTCACATCCTCATTGTGATGCAAAGAATTCACTTTGTTTCTCCACAAAATGCTTAGGTGCTGTGTTAGCATCTAGATTATCCAATGACCTCACTGATTGCTTACTAGCCTTCCTACTTCTCATATACTTAAAAAATATAACAAACATATGCTCTGATGTTTTGAGTCTGTGGCTAGCTATTTCTTCAAAATTCCTTTTTGCCTTTTCTAATTATATTTTTACATTTCACTTGCCAGAGTTTATATTCCTTTCTTTTTTTCTCAATAGCATTTAACTTCCACTTTCTTAAGAAAGCTTTTTTGGCTTTAATGGCTACTATTACTTTCTTATTTAGCCAAATGGCACTTTTTTATCCTGTCGCTATGTTCTTTTTTTTAATTTGGGCTATAAATTTAATTTAAGCATTTATCATGATCTCTAAAAATTTCTATGCAGCTTGCAGATTTCACTTTTGGCACTGCCCCTTTTTATATCTATTTAACTACCTTCCTCATTTTTCTGTATTTCCCCCTTTCTGCCATGAAATGCTATCATGGCGGACAGCTGTGATAGTTCCTCACCATCTTAGGAGGTGTTACATTTTATTATATTATGGTCATTAATACCAAATGATCAGCTATATTCATCTCTTAGGCTTCTGTGTTTCCCATAGGACTAAATCAAGGATTAGCTGCCCCAAAAAGCAGTCAAGAAACTCTCTCTGCATCCCAACCTGAGGTGACATATACTCGGTCAATATTGGGAAATCCACTCTTTTTATTGAGTTTCTTTCATTTTTATAGCCTCTCTAATCACCCTGAGCATTTCACAGTCTCTATTGCCATGCTCATCAGGTGGTTGGTAGTATATCCCTACTTCTATATTCGTATTATTCAAGCATGGAATTATTATCCATATAGAATTTATGGTACAGTTTGGTTCATTTAAGATTTTTACATCATTGGCTTTTATGTGTTCTTTCACATATACTGCCACTCCCTCAGCCAGCATGATATATTCTGTCCTTTTGATATATTTTGTACCCTGGTACAGGCTGAATTTCTTTAGTCCAGCACCTTAAGGACACAACCGGTGCCAAACCAGAGAATTTGCCACACCACTGGAGGTCAATATTGTCTAGCAGCATCACCAACACTTCCACTGCTTTACAGGGCTCTTAGAAGACATTTTGGGATAAATTAGAGCTAAATAACAGCACAGAACACTGAGCACCAGGACTGGTGGTTGTAAAAATACTTTATGGGACCATAAGAAACTTAGCTACATCCATGCTAAGTGGACATCCAGCTAACTAAAATCATGCCAGACCACAGATGTTGCTGGATCAGAAATTACCAGACTAGAGGGGTTCAACCTGTATTACTATGTCCCATTGACTATGATCATTCCACCACATTTCTATGATGCCTATTATATCAATATCCTCATATAATACAAGGCACTTTGGTTTATCATCTAATATCCTCAGCGAAAGAGGACACCATGATGTCATGGTGGAAGGTCCCAACTATGGGATTGTTCCCCTCTGCATGATTTTCTCCTTTCCTGAGATTTCATCCTCTTCAACAGCACAGAAGGCTGTCAGACTGGCCATGGGATCGCCCTACTGTGCCCAGAAAGCCTCTTCTACATATCTCTCCCACTCTTAGCTCCTTCATTTCAGTATCTCTGCTCTTTGAAGCCGATATGCAGTGTCTGAGACCTAGAAGTTTTTTCACTGAATGTACGCAATCACTACCCACCTATACAGCAAGTAATATACATGCTGAATTAAGTGATTTCAACTGGATATCTCCAATGGCTGTTGATGGACTTCTACCTGCATTCTCTTTGGCTGTGTCTACACTGGGCCACTTATTCCAGAAAAGCAGCTGCTTTTCTGGAATAACTTGCCAGCTGTCTACACTGGCCCCTTGAATTTCCAGAAAAGCACTGACGATCTACTGTAAGAAATCAGCTGCTTTTCCGGAAATACTATGCTGCTCCCGTTTGGGCAAAAGTCCTTTTTCCGGAAAACTGTTCCGGAAAAGGGCCTGTGTAGACAGCACAGTAGTCTTTTCCGCAAAAAAGCCCCGATCGCGAAAATGACAATCGGGGCTTTTTTGCGGAAAAGCGCGTCTACATTGGCCACGGACGCTTTTCCGCAAAAAGTGCTTTTCCGGAAAAGCATCCTGCCAATGTAGACACTCTTTTTCCGGAAATACTTACAATGGAAAACTGTTCCGTTTTAAGCATTTCCGGAAAAGGGTGCCAGTGTAGATGTAGCCTTTGTGTGTGTGCGTGCTGCAGCTCTTTGCTTTATTGTTGTCTTGTTTTTTTTATCGGGGGTGTTTATTGCCTTAGGTTTAAAGAATGTCACTGAAGTGTATTTAGCCACCTACACACATTCTACCATTCACCATCTAAATGCAAAAATAATGCAAACTGAAGACTGTAACCCAAACTACATATACAAAATGATGGGGTCTAAATCAACTGTAATCATTCAAGAAAGATATTGGAGTCATTTTGGGTAGTTCATCTGCTCAATATACAGTACAGTCAAAAAAGCTAAAAATGTTAGGAATCATTAGGAAAGTACAGGTAAAACAGACAATATCAAAATGCTAATATATAAATCCATGGTACAGCCCCTGCTCGAACACCACATGCACGTCTGATTGCTGCATCTCAAAAATACATAAGAAGTAGAAGAATGATTGGGGAATAGAAGAGTTTGTGTATGAGCAGAAATTAAAATGACATGCTATGTTCATGGGAGAGCGCGCTCTCCCATCAACCTAATTAGAGCACAATGATAGGTGGAAGCTATGTTGAAAAGAGGGCATCTCCCACTGACGTAGACTGGTATACATCTTGATTTAAGTCAATATAACTTACATCACTTAGGCTATGTCTACACTATGGGGTTTTTCCCAGGAACACATCTGCTTTTCCACTTTTCAGAAGCCCTGTCTCCCTCTTTCCACGAGGAAGAAGGGCTCTTCCAAAAGAGGAGGCTTTTCCAAAATTTGTCCCAGTGTAGCCTCTTCCAAAAAAACCATCAGAACGCAATTTGCGTACCTTTTTCTGATAAATCAGTGTAATCTAGACATAGCCTCAGAGGGGTGTTTTTTCACACCTCACAGTGAGGTAATTGCATTAACTTACACAGAGGTGTAGACAAACCCTTCGATTCCCCCGTTCTCTTTTATGGATGTTATCTATAGTGTAGTCTATGTAAATTACCACTGCTGTGTATTGAAAAATAAAAAAGAAATTAAATTTTAGTCATTTCTATTTCCAGAAGTTACAGCAGACGTGCATTATAAACTTTTGAAATGTGACAAAGATGTTAGCTCATACAAACTGTCCATTCAGTTCTCTGAAGGAGCTAATGCAATTACTGGGTGTCCCTAGTAACTAATGCTCTCAGTCTCCTGTGTAGCTAATTCATTAAAGAGACTTCTAGAAGTACCTGTTGGGTTCAGGGAAGATGGTAACTCCATCTAAAAATATAGCAATCAGCCTAATAAGAAGGAGCTAATTACTACAAGAGGGCTGTCTGAAGCAACGCCTTCCTACTTGCTATTCACACTTTTGTTTCTGGAATATGCTCCTGAGTCCCTCTTTGACTAAAATGAATTCATATACTTTTTCTGTCAGGATCAAATACAGTTCTACATTGTCAACATAACTATTGTTATCCAAAGTAGTCTGCACCTCAGGAACACATAGAAACCATTAAAGAATCAATATAATGCAGCTTTATTTTGTATTCATATTTCATGTAATATTAGTGGAGAGGTTTTTTTTCTTTCATGTGGTAACATTTTACATAAACCTGAGATTTTGTATTCAGCTCAAAGAATCTTTCTCCTTTGTGATCTGAAATGTTTTTGTTCCTTTGATGGAACAAAGGTCTCTTCTTCTCTGGGTGATTTAATACCAGTACATTCTTATCATAACTACAGCATAATGCTTGAAGATTAGTGGTGAATGTATCTGTCTTGTGTCATGAAGGCAGGAAGTTCAAATAAGTAGAGAGATTATATTTGTATAATTATAGTTTGTGGATATTTGTTTCCTCATAGTATCAAATCAATTGGTTTTTTTTCACCACTTTGGACTCAACCCAAAATTCCTCAGGTAGAGAAACTCCTATTGCATTGAATTTAACTGGAGTTTTAGCTGAGCCTACCCTCTTTCAAGGGACTCCCCTTTTCTAATGAAATCAATAGTCATTGAGAGTACTTAGAACATTGAAGTTCTAAATGAAATGAGCAGTATTGTTTTCTTCTCTGCATTCCTTTTCCCATCCTGCAAACACTCAAATGTAAAACTGTAGTCCTGTGAATAATCAGATTGAAGTCAATGAGACGGCTCAGAAGAATAAAATATTCATGTGTATAGGTGTTTGCAAGATTAGTGTTTTGATGGAGTCTATGAAATATTGCCCAGAGAAAAATAAAAGCTAATGATTTAGTAGTATACTTTGTGCACGGATGAGTGGGCATGCATACATAGAGGGGAAAGCAAAGGAGATTGATCAAATTTTGTAGTTTTTGCTCAGCCCTTAGACAGAACTCTACAGTTTGACCCTTGTGTCTCATACACTGGCTTCAGGGGAAATGTAGGGGAAAAAAAGTTTCTCTCTGTTTTACCCCCCATTTAAAAAATAAAAAATAAAGTGCAATTTTCACAAAATTGTGCATGCCACTGTCTATAATGTATACTGCACACTGTGGAATTTATAGACTTCAATTTAAAACCTGTTATCTATCTATAGATACATGTAATTAAATTGCCATTGCAGTAATGGAAAAGTGTACTTCCTCTGGTGGTCAATATACTAGTTCTAAATACACATAATAGTTAATTGGAGTCTGTAGCAAAGCTGATGAAAAATAATGGGAAAAAATCAGTATTGAAGATATTTGTTTTACAAGATTTGAAATGAAAGAATTTGGAGGGATTAAGTTGGTGATTTTTTAAAATATTTTGAACTTTAACAAAAAAATTATTCTCTCAATCACCTATTGTTTGCACTGAAATGCATGATAATAGATAATGTCCAAGACCGTGGGTGTGTTTTGTTGCTGTTTGATTGGTTTTAGTTTTGTTATCCTTTAAAAAGCTCCTAATGCTCCAGAAAAGTAACAGAATAGGAGACTGACACAGCTACACAGTTTTACATTTGTTTCTACCATCCAATATCTTTTCCAGGCTAGTTTGCATCATGTGAAATTTGCATAATTGGCTCATGATGCAAACAACAATAAACCACACATGGACTTTATAGCAGTATTTCAGAATTCACATGTTTAGTCCCTCCTGTATTTCGGTGTTTTTAAATAGTAAAGTTTATGTACAAAATGTGTATCAACTTCCTAAACAGCATTTAAATAAATATGTCAGGATTTCTTACTTGCTTTAATAATTCAATAAACTGTAAAGCCTTTAACAGTTAAATCTTTACCTAGCACATAAGAGTTTCAAGGGACACCATATTTGGACATCTCAGGGAAAAAAATGACCCCAGGAATACTGCTATAGAAAGACCACCGCTTTTCATGCAAAACTGTGTTAATTATACTTTCTCCTCCACCAACCATCACAATTAAAAATCTCATGCACACAAAGTTATCAGCATTCACAGACACAGACAATTGTTTGTTTAACTATTCTAGATTTTCCGAGAACTGATGTAAATATCACGGAATTTTTGCAAGTTGTATCAAATGCTGATAGCGGGATGCAGAATAGCCAAGTTTCTCAACAACTACCCACCTCAGGGGGAACAAGTTAAAATGAATAAATGTAGCTATGTTGAAGGGCAAGTACTCCCCACCCTCTTTTGATGCAGAGTAAGGGTTGTTATACTCCCGTGGTTAAGTTTGCCCAGTCACAGTCCCAAAGAGATGACCATGGGACCAAAATCTATACGGTTACTTGTCCCCTTGGGGTTGAGCGGTCCAAAGGCCACAATAAAATATGGCTGCCCTCTCCCACAGGTTTTGGTGGCTCAATAGCCAAAGTCATTAGAGCTGCCCTTCTCAGCAGAGCAGGGTGGCTTAGTGGCCAGCTGGGGAAGCGGGCCATAATAGGAAGACCCAGACCTTCCATACTCTAGGGGTCCCAGCCCAGAACACTGGCAGTGGCAAGCCTACTCACCATTGAGTCGCAATTGCATCAGAGTTATCCTCAAAGTACCATGAAGTCTCATCAGATTCTGTGAACAGAGATTATAAACCCTTTGTATTAATTTTATTATTCTGTTCTAGCCTAGTACAAGAACGGGAAAGTGCAGGCACTGCTTCCTCCTGGGAATCCTCCCAAAGGGAGCTTATAGGGCCCAGTCCTCACTCTGCATCAATGAAGTGGCACCCAGAGATAGTGGAGGAGGGATATGACACACCTTTCAAAGGAAAATATTGGCTGAAGTGTACTGTCTGCTTGCATGGGAAGATCTGGGAGTCAGCTTTCTGGGCACAGGTCTTCTGGTGTTCCCTCTAAGCAGGGAGTTTCTGTATTACCTCCAGCATAGGACTGTTTCTCAAAGAATAGCTGAATCCTGAGAAACAGATTAACCCTGAGGTGAACAGAGGAAGAAGAGGAGAAGAGTAGTTTCATGGATGCCAAGATTATAGACACTAGTTAGGTGAAAGACAAGGTCTATATTTAAACAAATTAGATTTTGCTTGGGCCTATTGACTTTTTTATATTTTAGATTCTTATTTAAGAATAAAAACTGTGTTGTTACATTAACATATAGATTCATAAATATGATACCTCATCTGAAGGTAAAGCATATGAAATATTTCAAAATACTATAGTTGGAACCATGTCCCCACTCAGAAACCTAACAGAGCTGTGAGAATAAGTATAAACATAAAATCCTATTTCTTATCTGAACCTACAATGGATATCTGTCCAAATTCAGTTGCCTCTGAAATATTGGTTTACTACTTTACTGATAGTGAAATTAATGCTTGTACCGGACACAGTGTTTTGAACTATATTGTATGTTCTCTTTCATTTTTCCATTTTGCTTTGTTCAATTAAATTTCATTGTACATCAATAAAATCCAAAGCTGCCACTTCTCACGCTTCTGCTTTATGAGAAAAGGAAACTTCAGGTTTGTTATATAGTAAGAAGTTCCATTATTTCATTGAAACCTTGTTCAATTTATTGTACATTGGGATTACATAAATTTACCATCTGCAATTTTTAGAGACTGCCTGCAGTACTCACCTTTCAGAACAATGTCTCTATCTTTTCATTCCTTGTATGTTACCAATGGAAGGACTTGACATCTGTAATCAAGTAGTCAAAAATGCCCTTGTCAAGGAAGGTTCATAACTAATTTACAGCAGTACATAAAACTTATGCATATGCTTATACCTTAACTCAATCTAGACCATGGAACCATCATTATTATTCTATTCAGTGATGAAAGAGAACTAACAACTGATGGTGTCTGTTGGGATATCTAAAAATTAATGGGTTGACTATACATCAGTGAGTAAAGGGATCTAGCCAGAATAGGCAATGCTATTGAACTTTAGCCATGTTTTTCCCTTTATCCTGGCAGCCTTGGAAGATGGTTGCACTGAACAGTGTCTTGTTTTGTCTTCACACTTGTCTGTAAAAACATTTTTAGAGTTGAAGTGCTTTCCCCCTCCCTATAAGCTGCTGATAAAGACAGTGTGTAATGCTGATTCAATTAAAAAGTAGTAAACAACAAACAGGGGTGGATAAAATTGTATTCATTGTAGGTGATGAATACAATTTTACCCACCCCTGTTTGTTGTTATTAATATTTATTGTGTAGGAGTTAACATTACTACATAAGGTTTTAGGGAAAGCAGTGATAGATGTGTGAATTAACTTACTAAAATAGATAAAAGGGTGTAAATGTTGCCAATGTATGCTTCTGGGAATAGGAAAAAATCTCTCTTATAGCTAATTAGTAGTAATCTGATTGCCAACTATCTCTAGAAAAACTTTAAAAAAGATTAACATATATGCATATTGATTTATTAATGCTTGTTAAAAGATTCTCAAACAATAAACAACACACACACACTCCTGTCTGACACTTCATGAAAATTATTTGTATCCCTGATGTTCCAAAATGCTGATGATCCATTAATAAATGTTAGCATTAGCAGAATTTCTTAATACAGCATCAGCTCTTTTCCCCACATCCTGCTCTTTTATTTTAAGAGTTTATATATATATATATATATATATATATGTAAAACCCAAAACTTTTGTGTGTGTGTGTGTAGCTGTGGACATTTAAAGAAAACCATATAGAAAAACAAACAACTATTTATAACCTTTGCTATGGGCTTTTATAAATGTGAATTTTGAATGTGAATGTAATGTCTCAGGATATGAATTGGGAGGGGCAGATTATGGGTGAAATCCTCACCCTATAGAAACCAACGGATGCAGGATTTCACTTCATATTCTAAAGGGTTTTCTTGTTGTTGTTGTTGGCAGAAAGGCCTGGCTTTTGTAACTGCAGATCCAGTTATCAGAAAATGATAATTATGTCATAATCATAACAACCCTTTTCTTTGGCATGTGTAGCAATTGACTCTATGCATGTACCTCATTATGCTACCCATGCAGTATAGCACCATTTCCTCTGGTGACTGTTGCTCCAGTTCTGTTGAGGTCTGTCTCTTCTTCAGAATCAGCCTTCTGGACAAGTTACATTTTGTTCTCCCCTCTTTCAAGATACTCTGGTCCCCATGACACCTAATGTTCCAGAATCATCATCCCCTCTTTCTAGAGGTTACTAGGATACAAAGCCTCTCACCCAAGATCTTCAATATAGAACACTCAATTAAACCTCTATTCAAGTCCCAGTCCCATTTAACTCCTGGAACTTTCTCAGGCTTCCTACATGAGAACGCCTTGTCTCCCCACTTCTGGGTACTTCCTCAGTTTCAGCTCTATCATATACCCTCTTTCGAGTCTTCGACAGTGAGAATCACCATCTCCTTTAGCCTTTCATTTTGTCCATATCCAGGGTTTCCCTTGCTTCTAGCAGCCTTCCCTGACACCTTTAATTCGCTGGAATTCATTTGCTCATCTAATGCACTCCTTCCTTGGAGTTTCTTGCTAGATTCCAACTTAATGCCTACAAAGCTGTGTTTTGTTCTTATTTCAGAATATGGCCTCACACTCTTTTTCCTAATTTAGGCCCCTTTAATTTTGATTACAAGCTTCACAAACTTCTGGCTTTAACCCAAGGGAGGAAACTCACGGCTGCTTTTCACCTGGATCACCTTCCTGGCATTCACCAAGTGCCCTTTGTTCCTTCCTTTATAAAGGCCCAGCTGAGTTTAATCTCCATTTAAGCTGAACACCTTTTTAGGTGCTCTCCAGTGGCCTAATGTATTCATGTTCTTGTTAAACTCTGGGTAACCAATGTGGAGTTTATACACCTCATCACAACTTTCCAGAAAAAAATGCATCACGTGAAAGAGTACTTTGAACAACTGATGACTTCTTGCAATACTTTGCATATAATGTGTCTTGGCCAAAATGAGAGAGAACCCTGGCACTAAACACAATTAGTAAGCAGAGCAGTACATGCTGTACTTTCAGATTCCAGAATCAAAGGTCAAGTGCCTGCTTTCCTCTCATGGGAAGAGGAAGCCAACCTGAAGCACAGCTGACAAATTCTCATGGATACATTTACCATTGCCAACTGTATGTCAGAAATGATTAGTGAGACAGAAAAGAAAACCTGCTCCTCTGACTTTAGGGGACAGGTAGAGGAGAGTATGACAAAGGCTTAAAAACCACCATCGCTTCAAATAAGGAAGGCCTGCTACCACTATCTGCTTTTAGCATCTTCCTTCCTTGGCATTGTCCTCTCCAAAAAAAGAGTTTCTCAAGGTCTGGTAACCTAGATTGTAGTGTAAGGAAAATAAGTAATCAGAGCACAGAAGCAGAGGAACCTGCTGCCAACTTCTGCCTTCTGAGTGGTAGAATATGAATTCATTTGAAGACAAGCAGAGGTATCCTGCCAGGTTATTCATTCAGCGCCTTTAATCCTACTCCTTCTGAGGAAGCAGATGTCTCTGGTTACTTCTCAATAGCCAGTCTAGTATAGTTTTCCACACTAAGAACATACATCTTCTGTCCCTGAAGGATTATGCCATGCTGTGCTTGCCAACAAAGAGAAAAATGCTTATTCTCATTGGAAGGTAAGAGGAAGACTGAAGAGAAGTGGGGAGGAAGCTGCAGGAGTTCCAAAAATTCTTGCCAACTAATTGATCTGTCCGCCTGATTCTTGGGAAAAAGAAAGAGCAGCCCATCTATTTGATTATTGTTTGGCCACCAGACAGGAGCTTTAATACTCATTAATACACATTCAATAATGTGTCCTGTGTCTCTTCATCATTATAATGTTTTATTGCATACCAATGGTTTACTCAGTGGTATTAAAATCTATACAAGATACAGTCCTGCCTTTAAAGAAGCATACCATCGAGAGCAGATTAAAACAGTGTAGACACGATGGGCTTTGTTTATCCCCACTTAAATCCAGTGAAGACTGGCATAGCATAAGGATAATGGAGGACCAAACTTGGTCTTTTGGGCCAATATTTTCTGAAAGATATGAGTGGTTTTGAATGCCTGAATTTTTGAATGTCGAGTCTGACAAATTGCAAGGAGGTATGCTTTTTTTTTTCTCCCAGAAGAGAGGTGTTCAGTGCTTTCTGTAAAGTGTCTCAGGTTGGGTACTGAAAAACAGAATCACCCGCACTCATGAGTCACTTTTGAAACTCTCGACTTTCTAATATAAAAGGTACCTGACTGAGTCAGTTAATGAGGGGAATCTTGCTAAAGGCACTGCTGAAATTCTCTCTCCTTTTTACTGGCATCACACTGTTTTCCTTAACCCCTTCACTACATCTAGCTATCCTTCAGTAGTAGTGTAAACTCACATTACCAATCTGCTTAACCTCCACATTTGACTTGCCTTATCTCTGCAATGAATAGACTTGAGGAAAAATCAACCGGATGTTCACATTTCTATTGTAATTAACTGACTGCAGAGAAATTTAAGCCAAATAGGCACATTTTGGAGCCCACAAAACCCAATGTTTTGTGCTCTTTCTGCTGCCTTTGCAGAACCAGTCAACTAACAGGCATTATTCCTCTGAGCTGAATCAACATCATTGATAAATGCTGCTGCTATTGCAGAAAGATGTCTTGATACTATGTAAGTTTACAATGCTAGTTAGCAAGACAATCATGTTCATTTCATCTCCATTCGAAAAACAGAAAAAAAATCAAAGCTTGCCAATGAAAATCATTGGACATATAATTGTATTTTCATATACCTTATTACGAACACAATAGGGAAATAAAATACTGTGATGAAGCAGAAAAACTGCCCACCAGCCTGGAAAGGGTTAAAGAGAGATATTGGCCGAGCTAGCCAGAGCCCATCATACCTACAGTTGATGCCAAACCTGGAGGGGAGAGAAAAGGAAGGAGTCTGGCTCAGTGCAAGGCTGACTGGTGAAGCGGCAGGAGACAGAGACAGGCCAAAAAGTATCCACCCTAAAAGGAACCTGGATGACCAAAGCTCCATGACTTTGTGGCATTTTCAACCTGCCAAACCTACAGCTGCCCAGTCTGAAGGAACCTGAGTCCTCAACAGGACACCATCCAAAGAGCACTACTAGAGACAAGCCACTGCAGGAACATGGATCTAGGGGCAATGCTCCCGAACTAAATGGGCAGTGATAGGAAGTAAAGCAGTGAATATAAACTTTCTGCTGGGTGGTCA
The DNA here is from genome assembly GCF_052426305.1 of Pelodiscus sinensis. Taxonomy (NCBI): domain Eukaryota; kingdom Metazoa; phylum Chordata; order Testudines; family Trionychidae; genus Pelodiscus; species Pelodiscus sinensis. Next base: position 97,027,744 of record NC_143053.1, read on the forward strand.
CAGAGCTTCGGGCTGGAACGTAGTAGAGTGGGATGGGTAGGTTCCCTCATCCTTAACGCCCTATGCGAATGCAAAATGTGTATCCATATCAGTATCCTCAAAAAAGAGCCATGGATATCCTCACTAATATCCAGAGGATACATTTTGAGGATGAGGATGCAGATATTCGCTGACATAAACCTGATATCTGCAGATTTGCAGAGTTCTAGATACAAAATTTGTAACCACATTCATATCCACAAAAATAAACAGATATCTGCTTCCACATCCAAAGATGCAGATGTCTGCAGATATAAAGCAGATATCTGTGGATTTGCAGGTTCTATACATCCTCCCCCACACCTTAAAGACTGAGGCATCTTAACTACTAAAGGAGGGATTTAAAAGTCAAGAACTCTGACTGCTTGGACCTCCAAGCCCCCTATTACATCTACATTAGTTTATCTGTATTATAATATTATCTTTCCTGGAGTTGATGAAATATCACATTCTTCTTAGGACTACCCTACACTAGAATGTCTAAGGCAGGACTTTCATTATAACTCCATTTTCCTTGAAATATTTATCTGATGCACTTTAGAATAATTATCTTTGCAAGCTTACTTGCCATAGTACCTGTAGCTTGTGAAGAGGTCTCTGGATTATTCTCAGCATATTGTGGAAATGATTATCACTTCATTAGCCCTTCTACCAATGCTTTTGCTTTCATTTCCCCATGCTGTTTTCATCTGCCTCAAGATTGTCTCTGAAGTGACACTGAAGTAGGGAATACATAGAATGCATGACACACCATATTTGAAACAAGGAACTGCACTTCTCCTCTAGAGTTAGTCAAAGGACAAGGGTTAAGTTTTAAAAAAAGAACATGAAAGAAATCTTTTAAAGACAATATGAATCTAGAGCTTTTGAAGTATTGTATTTTCCCAATAGGTAAACTAGTAGTGGATGGGTACATGACAAAAGAATTCACCTGTAGCTGTTGAGATTTAAGAGAATGTTTTATTCAACTTCCTTTGTCTATGTATTAGTTGGATTTACTCTATATTGTATTTTTATTCTTTCTGTACTAATAAGAGAAAGCATAATGAATAAAGATGGACTATCGACAATTTTTCCAAATGGAGGAACCAGGTTCTATTATTTAGGAGGAAGATTTCAGATGCCCATGGCTAGGTTGTCATTGAGTACATGCATTGTTATCAAGCCAGGTATGTTAGGGTATACATAGTTCATTACAATATCGAAGTTATAAAGTCAGATACGCAAGAAGTGGGAAATGCTAAAATTAAGGTTACCTGTACAACCTAATTCAGCCCTTTGTGCATATGAGTTATGAGATATAGCAGGATAACTTACCACTTTTTCCCAAAGGACCCAATACCAGAGAAACCCCATATTGAAGTCTCCAGGCCTCATCTTGTTTCCCTGCTTCCATTTTAACTAAGTAAGAATCACTCCACCATTAGAAGAAAGCTATAGGTCAACAAGGTCAAGATAGCACTAAAATTAGCAGGGGAGAAATGGGCAGGAAAAGCAGTGATGAGATAATTATTGACCGTGAGGCTGGGCACCTACTGGGTGCAAAGTAGCATGAATACCTGCAGTGAGGCAATTATTGATAATGTCAACTGGGTACATGAGAAACTATATTGCAAAATGCTATGTAATGAAGTAATTTTTTTTATTACAAAGCTATGTGTATTCGAAACAAGTGTTGCAAATGGTACATGCTCAGGAGAATTCTGATAGAGATATTATAAAACAATGTGTCAATCAAGCCTGTCAGTAGAGGATATAAGGAGAAACACAAAGCACGTAAGTGGATTCTGTTCATTTGCTTTGCCCATTTGGTCCAATCCATCCAGCCCGGAAAAGAGAAGAAAAGGAAGACCAGAGAGAAAGAATCAGTCTAAAGACTGTTATAAGGATCTGTCTAAGGCCTGTGAATGACTGATCACCAAAAGCAAAGTGCAGCCACTTACTATTAATTCATATTGTGTGGGAATATAATTTGGAGTGCTCTTTGGCATGTGTGGGGCTTGGTTTTCAACCATCAATAAGGGAAATGTTAGGTTAGGGAAATAACTGGTAAACCTCATTGTATGAGGAATAAGGGTTATTTCGAGAGAAGGGTTTTCTCTTGAAATAACCACGTCTTAATAGCATCTTTTATTTCAAAATAGCGCTATTTCGAAATAGCATCATAACGTGAATATGCAAATGAAGCATGGGATATTTAAATCCTGACTTCATTTGCCATTTCTAATGTTTTCATTTGTATCCCTTTCTCAAAAGAGGGTGCAAGTGTAGCCATACCCTTAGAAATTTGTGTTATTTATGTTTTAGTTATATTTGGGATTCTTACTATTTGCACCAATAAAGAGGTGCTTTGTTTTGGGAAGAACATTGCTTGCATCCATCATCTTACTGAAAGGCTATATGTCCCCTGGGGGAAACAGATCTAAGCTATTTGGGAAGTTTCTGGGACACTGGGAACCCCTGGCAAGCCCAAGATATTCCTTGGCCACCCTGGAAAGCCATACCTAATGAGAATAGATTGGTTATAATAGGCAAACAGATACACTATCTCAAGGGAAACCTTGGCAAATCCAAGCAGGACCACTAGGTAGGCTATTTTGGTGGTACTTAACTCCATTTTCAGGGTAACAGACCCTTCCCCATTTCAAATGTTTTAGAATTTGAAAACAATCATGTAATACTTTGATTATAAACTCTTTGTCTACATCTAGACTACAATGTTTTATTGCATACCTTTTTCCAATAGTTCTGTTGGAAGAGGCTTTTTTGAAATTTGGCCCATCTACACTGGGCCAAATTTTGCAAAAACCTCCTCTTTTAGAAGAGCCCTTCTTTCTCATGGAATGAGGAAGACAGAACTTCCGAAAGAGCGTATCTGCTCTTCCACAAAAAAAAAGCAGAAGAGCAGATGCGTTCCCGGGATGCATCAGAGCTTTTTCGGGATAGGTATCCCGGAAAAACTCTGTAGTTTAGATGTAGCCTTTGAAGGGAAGGGGCCACATTTTTGTTCTTTCTTTATATCATGTTAACACCATGGGGTCCTGGTTCATAACAGCATTATTACAACATAAATACAGATCCCAGTTGTGCAAACACAGATCTGTGGTTGCTTCTCACAGTAGAATGCAAATGAAGTCAAGGCAGCAGTGTCAGGATTCTCAGCTTTTCTCTTTCTGCATTAAAAAAATGAATTGAATTTTGGCTGTGGTTTAATAGTTTTGCCCTAAATGATGGCTCATAGTTTTACCACATTATATCTCTTTCAGTGTCCAATTTCAAATTTAGTGCTGCACACAAATTATCATGAAGAAAATCTCTTCCTTCCTTGAAGTAGCTATCAAGGACTCTGTCTAGTGATATATTTTCTTTTGTGATACCTTATCACCTGATACATTGAGTACTTCATTAGCTGTCATTAATACCTGTTTCTGATTGCATAGATACCTAGAATTAGGGTGACCACGGGTTTTCATTTTATAGGGACTGTCCCAATATTTGGGACTTTGTCTTATACAGGCTCCTATCACACACACTCTACGCCCGCCTCATTCTGATTTTTCACATTCGATGTCTGGTCACCCTACTTTGAATTTTTATCGTCAATATTAAAATTAATTTGAGGTTTATGGAAAACAAAAATGACTCTCCATTGCTTCCTGTTAAAACAGACAATGTTTCCCATGTATTCAATGTCTGAAATAGAAACTCCACAACATGTAGAAAAAGAAATAAAACACTTCATATCTACTTCCTGGGCAAATGTACAAAAATTACCGTCCGAGAAGTCTCACCATCCTTAACCTGCTGACTACTACATACAACTCCAAATGTGCTAAACAGCTCTGCAGACAAAATTCAGAGAAACCAAGGAGCTTCTCACTGCATAGAAGTTGGTCCAATAAGAAATTTTACCTCACCCACCTTGTCCCTGAATAGTTCCCATGTTAGTTTCCACATTCCTCAATCAATGAGTCATGCCTGGACAATCTAAAGAATGCCATCAGGGACGGATTGAGCAGTGCAATTAACTGTTCCAAAGTGCCTATTCCTATAGATGACAATCACTGTGAGTATGTCTACACTACCCCGCTAGTTCGAACTAGCGGGGGTAATGTAGTCATCCGCAGTTGCAAATGAAGCCCGGTATTTGAATTTCCCGGGCTTCATTTGCATGAAGCCAGCCGGCGCCATTTTTAAATGCCAGCTAGTTCGGACCCCGTGCCGCGCGGCTACACGCGGCATGGACTAGCTAGTTCAGATTAGGCTTCTAATCTGAACTAACTGTATGCCTCTAATCCGAACTAGCTAGTCCGTGTCGCGTGTAGCCGCGCGGCACGGGGTCCGAACTAGCCAGCATTTAAAAATGGCGCCGGCTTCATGCAAATGAAGCCTGGGAAATTCAAATCCCGGGCTTCATTTGCAACTGCGGATGACTACATTACCCCCGCTAGTTTGAACTAGTGGGGTAGTGTAGACATACCCTGTCTCAGTGCTAAAAGCAAAATGAGAGCTTCTTGGATTGGTTAGTTCTTCTCCAGTTATAAATTAAGGTCTGTAATTTCGACTATGATGTCATTTCTCCTTCCTACTCTAGGTTTAATAAAGAGCTGTTATTTTTAACACTAAATTTCCCTTCACTCTTGTAATTTTGGGTGACTTGATTAAAAGACTTTTCTCTTAGTTTGATGTGCAGGTGGGGAAAAAGAACTCTTTACAACTTCTTTTTGGAGCCTTTTCCGGAGAAGAGGACTTTTGTGAAGGTACACACTTTACATGTTAAAATTTATATCTGGATTCTAATCAACGCACACTGTATACTGCTGATCGATGCTATTGTGATAGATGGCTGAAGGAAAGGCATCAATGAGACAACATGTGCCTAATTCACTGAAGACTTTGTAAATCAATATTGAACTTGTGAAATGGATCAGGCAGTGTACAAGGGGTGTGCAGTTTGCCAAGTCATGATGTGAAGTGTTCTGCTCAGCTCACTCTGCACTTTTATAATGAAAATTCTATTAGAAAGAATATCCTCTGTGTGAGTGCCTTAAAAAATATTCACCGTTTTCAACTAGCGCTACTATATTTGGTAAGGATAACAGCCTCATTACAGATAGCGAGCCTTACAGTTTCCTGTGAGGTAGACAAGTAATATTACAGAACATTGATAAAAGGAGTAAACCAAAAGCCCAAGAAGTTGTAAAGTGTTTAAGAACACCTACTTCAATCAATAGCAGAGCTGAAATGAAGATACAGGAGGCCTGATTCTGGGTCTGCTGCTCTAACCACTTACTGTTCCTAAAGAGAAGAAAAAAAGCTGGAGACATATTGAAAGAAAAACTATTCTCCTATTTGTATTAACCTGACTGTATTTAGAAAATACTGAAGGCATCTATGAGATTCTTATTCTAATTTATGGATCACAATTTCAGACAAACATTTACCTTTTGGATTTGCCTCCAGCTGGTACCACATACTTCTCTTCATAATTTTTCAAGGAACTTTATAAACTATGGTTATACAGCAAACAAACTATGTGACATTTAAAGGGAGATAGAATACATACCTAAGCTGTCTTCCTCTCCCTCAAATGTTTCTTGTGATCAAGCTAATATACTAAGAATAGCATAAATAGCTGTGTGGTAGCTGCCCCAATGCCCATTCTAGATATTAGATCCATACTTGGGCAGCTGGCCTCATCTGCTGCTTGCTGCACCATGTGTCTACATTAACATTTTTAGCACACTACCATGACCAAAACTAGTGCAGGTATGTTGCCTTGAGCCAGAGTAAACCTTCCAGCTGCAGTGTAGACATAGTCAAAAAAAAATTTGTGCCTCATTTCCTCAACTGTAAAATGGAATACAACACCTTCTTATCCCATGTGGTGTTAAAGACTCTGAGGCATTCAAATTAACATTGAGTAGTACATATGATAACTAAAACAGACATACATACCTAGCTAAACAGGATAGAATTGAAAGCTAAATAGATATTTTCCCCTATTTGTTTTGTAAAGTGCCACTTTGCTCATGCTATATAAATAACAAAATATTATTGGGAGCCTTTGAAGTTGGCCAGTCACTCATAATATCTTATACTTTTTAAGATGCATGAATAAGAGGAGCTTACCTTAAATGAATGTTTTGAAATGAGGATTGAAACACCTGTATTTTTCTCCATAGATGTTCATGGGAAATTTGTATGAGGAAAAACAATAATTTCCAAAAACTTACTACAGTAGTATCTTGCAAAGTACTACATTTAATAAAGGGCTAGTTAAAAGACAACTGAGATTGAAAGCTGCCTGCTCTGTGCAGAGCCAGATAAGAAGATTTGTTTTTAAATAGCTAGCATGGCTCATGATGATTCCATCTTTCTCCCCACAGCCAGAACCTCTTCAACTGATAACCTACCTTTTTGACCTTTTTCTAAGCACTAAAAGCTTTCCAGGAATGCTACAGTCTCAACAGAAAGCCTGTACTAAAATAGTGTCTATTGTCTAGCCTTAAACAGTTTCTGAGTATTGGGAACAATCTCTTACAATTTTTTTATGTCAAGAATAGTAGTTGTCTGGCCCCTCATTCTTTGGTGGTGGTTTGGCTGCTTATGAGAGCTATTGTATTCCCCCCCCCCCTTTCCCCCACCCCTAATCTTGGCATTTAATTTTTCATTGCAGATTCAGTTGGGAAACCATCATGAAACATTTTAATTTGGACAATAAGTATTCTTATACTGTCACAACACTTGCCCTGTTGAAGTTGTAGTAATGTATGACCAATGCTTTAGTTCAATCATAAAAAAGAAATGGAAATTCACATGTTCAGTGCTTACCAGTTTGTCAATAAGAAATTGATAATACTAACATTTCCATAAAATTAAACTTTCTTAGGTGCTGAGAGAAATGAGGAGGCAGAATAAGAGATGTTTAGATAGAACCTTACTTTTCTAACCTACCGGTCGCGTCCTGCTTCCTAACGTCAGTTCTGCAGCATGGGAGAATTTTTGTTTCCCATTTTGATCACCTGAAAATATTGAATTTATATTTAGATAAGTGTTGACTTCAACAATTACATTAAAATTGCAATATAATGGAATTGCTAACTCCCATTTTGCATATTCATGACTTGTACCCCAATATGCCTAAAGCAAACATTTTAAAATTGATTATACTTTTATCCAATTATTTCATAGAGAATGCAATAAAAAAATCTATGCTAAGAGTTCACTCAGGAAATAATACATTTATATAGTCTATCACATTAATACAGTCTTGTAAGGGGGCATTTTCTCTGTCACTCCCATCTCTCTTTCTCTCTCTACAATACACCCTTTTATGCACTGAGCACTTAGTCTAATTCTGCACAGATTTAATCCACAAAATATTTTGATGCATTACAGTGCATGAATTTCTTTTATTGAGTTTGGACCAAAAATTATATAACAGGTTTGAAACTAATTACTGATATTGTAGTTCGAGATCAAGGCCTGCAGACACCCTTCTTGGATTGTTCTGAGCACGCTGAGTGAAAAGATTAGCTGGCAGCAATTGCAACAAATATTTAAAATAGCCAGCATATCTGAAATTGGTGGCATTATGTTCAGTTGAGCCTTTTCTCCATAATTAGGTGTGATTGTCTTAATAGGACTCTGTTCACGATGGTGAAGTTAACTGTACTGCCAACGGTCGAAACAAAACATTTATGGATTAGGGCTCCACTCAGGTAGCTAAGGTGGAATGTAGGAAGTTCCATGGAAGGAAAGGAAAGGAATCCATCCAATATGAGAAGGACTGGCAGAAGAATCATACCAGGTTGTATGCAGTCTACTACATACACAACCTGCAGGACTAATGAGCTCATTACTCTGAAGAACACCTCCTGATTTTCAGAAGTAGTTTTCTTTATTATAGGGGATCTCAGTTCACTATATCTGGCATTCAAATGCCTCTCAGTTACCAAGTGTCTAGATTGCTTAATGACCCATCCAGTTTCACACTTGGACAGGTACAGCAGTTCTGGGTTTTGGTGCACAATATCAGGGGCCTTTAAATTAAGTATGCTGTATTTTAACTCCCTTTCATCATGATCTGTGATTAAGGAGGAATGGGATGATACTATACAATTCAGGGGGACTAAATATTACATAATCAGGGAGACTAATGATAGTCAGAAAGACATAGGAATTTTCATTTCTAAGTTGCAGGCTCTAATCCAGCCTGAAAATCATTACTATTTGATAGCTGTTCAACAGGCTATGTGAAATAAGTGGATGGTTTCTATCTGATTCCTACAAGTAGGAATGAGCAAGCGAATTAGCAGCCTAGCTGACAGTCTGCTAGGAGAGCCAAGGATTTAATTGGCATGGCAACTGAACTCCCCTCTGACTTCAAAGGTGTTTCCTCTGCAACAAGGCTTTGACACAGTGATGGGTGAGTGGAGAAAGACTGTGTTCATGTGTGCTGTGCCTATTCTGTGGATAAGGAGCAATCTTTGGTCTCCAGTGCTGCCTACAGTTATTTTCATGAGCACTAAGTTGTTAAAACTGACTTGATTTTATTTCGGTGTATACAATTCCTGCTTTCCTCCTTTTATCCTGTGCTTCCTTGCGTGGCATTTTGCTTTGAGAAGCCCAGCATGGTGAAATGTGGAACAAAAATAAATCCAAGCATTAGGATGACAAAGTGCAGGGTCAATTCTTCTCAATGGTATTTTCAATTTGCATCCAATGAAAAATATGGAACAGAGCCACTTTCATTCTCTCATGGGACAAAAGAAATTCTGAATAGCACAACTGCTAGAGGACTAGGTGTCAGCCGGTGGCTGGGGTAGTGAGTGGTTTGTGAGCCCTATCAAACACCCAAATCTTTAGCTGCTAGGACAGGGTTCCTTCGCAGCGGGAAGCCAGGGAGGCTGACGGGTGCCCCAAAGTGTTGCAGAGAAAGCGTGTTACACCCGAGTCTTTAACTGCTAGGACAAAAGCCCCTTTGCAGCGGGCAGCCAGGGAGGCTGATGGGTGCCCCAAGAGTCTGCCCCGTGGAGGTGGCATGACTCAACACTCAGCTCTTAATGCATTTATCCCTGACCAGCTATGATTGTTTTAATTGTGTCTGGTTCTGTTACAGCAACAGAAGGAGTCAAGTTAAAACTTAAACTTAAACTTAAACTTATTTAAATCCCCCGCGGATTTCCCTATTACGATCTGAAAAATTAGCATGCCCCTTCCGGAAAAGGGGCCAGTGTAGACGTAGCCTAGGTGTTTTGCTTACATCCCCCACTGCCACTTGGATTAATAGGTTAATAACCCCAATTGTTAAGACACTGGAAGGCCTGTACTGGGGTTAGCTCTTCTCATACAGAGGACACATCTTAAATATGATGTACTGGATACGAGTGACTTTATTACTTTCACACCTTTGTGAAAGAGCTCCTGCAATCCAGGGCTGACAACCCACACTGTCAGCTCTGCCACCCCATAACTCACAGCCCAAGTTCCACCGCTCCAGGGCTGGCAGGTGGATTCCACTTTTGGCAGTCAGCTCCAAGGCAGTGGGGCTCCAGCAGTCAGTGCTCCACAATGCCCTATTTAAGTCAGTGCAAGCATTCCAACAGAAGAAGCATAGTGTGGACATGAAGAGCAGATTTAATTACAGCAGCAGCCATAGGCTGACATACTTTTGTAGTGCAGATGTGCTCACAAGCATTCAAGCTTCTGCAGAGCTCTTCTTCCGGTCTCAAATGTTATCCAGATCTGTGTAAGCTTGAAAGCTAGTCTCTCTCGCCTACAGAAATTAAAAGATATTACCTCACCTGTCTTGTCCCTCTAATATTCAACATGTCTGTAACACCACTCTCTTTCCTGGCATATCACTACTGCCTTCCTTTTACCCTTTCAATATGTTTATTGGCCTACAGTATTCCTCTCCTTTCATAGGCACATTTTCTGCTTTGACTTTAAGATCTTCAGTCATGAATATTAAGGAGCAAGCACACTTCTGGTGCCAAGCAAATTGTAAATACAGCCACAAAACAGTTGCTTAAATGTAGTGTAACAAAAGTGGCAAAGATGTGAAAGTACTAAAGTCACTTTTATTCAGTACATCATATTTAAAATTTTTCCTTTTTACAAGAAAAGCTAACCCCAGTACAGGCCTTCCAGTGTCTTAACAATTGGGGTTATTAACCTATTCCTTAAGATATTACATTTTAATTGATCATGTTGGCTCTGCTGTGGGCTCAGATGCAAATTCTTAACAAAAATAATAGGTTTAAAGCAGAATTTCCAGTATAAAGCCTTATTTTCCATTTCCTTACTCTTAAGTAAGCAACATCAGACTTCATTGATACTTAGGGTACATCTAGACAGCACCTTTCTGTTGGAATAAGCTACGCAATTTGTTCTACGCAAATTGTGAAGCTTACTCTGAGTCTAAATCAAAAGAGCTTATTTTGAAATTTGGCACTGTCTACACAGCGCCAAATTTCAAAATAAGACACTATTCCAACAAATCCCTTAACCTCATGAAACGAGGTTTACAGGGATGCCGGAATAGTGCGCCTGTTATTTCGGAAAATAGTGGGTGCTTTTAAAGACATGGCATTGATATTTGGGATACTTCTGGTATCCTGAAAGAGCAACGCAGTATAGTCAGATAGACAACCAAGTAAAAAAAAAACTAAGGGCATTTCAGTGGCATTTTTCTCCAAAAACAATTATGAATAGAAGCTCCAGCAATCTAGATAAAATGTGAACCATTTGTAATAATTATAATCAGTAGGGGTGTTAACTTTAGATTTATTTTCAAATTACCATTCTAGTAATTACATTTTGCGTGATTAAAATATTACTGTAATTTTGATTAAACAAGCAATTCCTCACTTTCTCTTTTGAGATATTTTGCTTCATGTTGTGAAAAACTGCTCTCATAGGTATAATGATTCTCATATATGAAAAGTCTATATTTTTGCACTGACAAACATTGATGTTCATTGACTTAATGACAATTTAAATAACCAGATTTGGGATACGAGTATCTTCTTTAGGAGATCATATTTAAAAATTGAATCCACAATGTGTGGCTCATTTTAGATAATTTCTAGATTAAGAAGAAAGTAAATACAATATTAAATTCAATATATTAATTTTTATAATTATCATGCTGTCTGGAGTGGCTTATGGCCATCAATTCCAACCTCAGGGCAGGCTATCAAGAAGCAGGCCCCAAACTGGTTATATGTTCTATAATTATATTTCACCATCTCAGTAACAAGTAAGAGCACTATAACAGTTTCAACATGGAATCAAAGACAGTCCCATGGGCATTCCAATTTATGTTACAACTCAGTCAATTGAACTTAGATAGATGGTTTAGAAATACAAAAGATCACAAAATAGCCATATTAACTCCCAGTCACAAAGGACCAGACACTTACCCCAGGTCAATCTGCACCTTAGATCTCACCAAAGACAATGCTTGTAGTCCATCATATAGTAAACTATCTAAGGAATTATTAGTTAAGAAAAAATAGAGAGTTGTTACAAGGTTAAAACAGACAAACACATATACACACATTAATTGCAGTCTATGGTGTCAAAGGTGCCAGACTTGCAGTCATCTGTCACATCCGCATGTTTTCTGAGGTTTACCCTGATTGACCCTAGGGATCTTAGCTTTAGTTTCATCGCTACAGTCCTGTGAGAGTCCAAACAGCAAAAAGATGAAAAATTTTCTTCTCGGCTATTTTTATTTTCTCCTTCCAGAAGATAATGGGATGAGCTTATTTCTATAAATATGAAGGGTACAATCAAATGAGCTGCATGATGGGCTGCATGAGTACTGTGTGCATCTCCGTTTTCCTTGTGTCATGCACGTTCAGGGAGGGGAATTTGTTGTTGCAGGGATCCAGGTGTGTCTACCTTACAGCTTGGACCCTGGCACTTCAGGCATGTCTACACGGGGCAAAAGTCAAATTACTTTACGCAACTTCAGCTACGTCAATTACATAGATGAAGTCGAAATAGCTTAATTTGGCTTTTGGAGCTGTCTACACAGAAAGAAGCTGAAGGAAAAACACTTTTCCTTTGACTTCCCTTACCCCTTGTGAAATGAGGGTTACAGGAGTCAGAGTAAGAAGTCCTCCAGGTTGCCAATATTTTGAAATAATGGCTTGCTGTGTAGACACTCTCTTTGTTATTTCAGAATAACACCAGTTAATCTGAAAAAATGCTGCTGTGTAGACAGCCTCTGGTAACCTGAAGGAACAGCCCACATTGAAAACCAGCCAGTTTCAAACAGTGGAAGAACAAAGGGTTGAAGAGAGATGGGCCAGGTGATCTGGAAGGCAGGCAGAGGACTAGGACACCGAAGTGGGTTACTCTCAGGGACTGTGAGGAGTCGAGAGCTCATGGGTCTTGTGAGTCCATAACAAGAAGCAATTGACAATCTTTGTATTATGAGGTTTCACAATGGCCCATATAATTTTGATAGTTCTTCATGTGTGACAGGAGGCAATCCCTACTGCCCAGGTTTACAGTTTGAAAGCATCGGGTTTTTTTACAGTTTCAAAGCAAAAACATAAATATTACCTTATAGCATGTGCTAAAGAAATTATAGGTGAGATAAATGCATGCAGTAATTTAACAACTTTAATGCCACTCTTAGCCATGCTAACGTACTAGTGAAATACACTGTTTTCCAGCAATGAATTTCTCAGTGCTCAGTTGAGATCTCAAGCCTTGGCAAGAGTTGATAGGTACTCTGCCAGCATCACCGTATTATATATTACATATTTATAGCAGAGCCTATTATTTAATCAGCTATCAAAATCAATTTATATATTACGGGAGCCATTCTGTAACATTTTGTTCAATTTTTAATTATTTAAATGTATTTGTGTTTGCCTAACACACATTTCAAGCCATGTTCATGCTTTCAATGTGTCAAGAGTCTCCCATGAACATTTTCTCCTGAAACCTCCTGTAAACTCCCCTTCCAGAGTTCCAGGTGCATAACTTGCAAACCAGGGGGGAAAGGATTGAAGACTCGATTAATTTTAAAAAGATGCGAAGAAAAACAACTTTACAATCAATGTTATATTAAGTACACTTGCTGGAAATGTGTATACTTTGTTTCTGGAAAATATACTGAATATTCAGTGTTCGACATGTGAAATTTAGAGTATATACGTGCATATGCCATGGGAGCATTAATGCTATAGGGGAAGGAATGCCTTAGCATAGAGAACTTCATTTGCATAGGCTACTTTCCCACAATTCCACTTGGGGTACTTGAAGTCACCCTGACTAGAAATGAACTTAGATCCTATTCCCCAAATCCCAAAGAAAGTAAAGCTCTTATCTTGTGGCAAAAAGCTTGTTTCCAAGGTATAAGGACTTTATTCAGGGTTCTAGGAGCTCTTGGTTTTTCTCACATGAGAAATTTGTGTCAGAAAACAACATAAGGAGGAATTTGTAATGAAAGCCATCCTGTAGGATATTGTACCACAAAACAATGCAGAAGACAGCAACAAAACTTAAAGCATTCCAGTGATGCCATGCCTACCCAATTCCCACCAAGATGAATTAGGTGGTGATGCCTTTAGTAGGACCCGGCAAGTGGCCCTCTAGGGATAGGATATAGGCTTGCAAAGAGAAACTTGGACTCTGCTACTCGTTAACCCAAACTATGAGTTTTAGATGGGTAAAGTGATGGCCACCTGTAGAACATTTTCATGATGGAGAGAAAGGAAGATAGTCTACAGCCACTTTATTGGAAAGGGTTAGGTGGGGTAATTTACTCTAAAAACTCAGCACTTGGCAAAATCTAGTATTTTCCAATGGTAATATTTGCTCTTGATACATATTTTTCTGAGCCTTGAAAATAGGTCACAGCTCTGATAGGAATGCAGCAAAATATCCTGATGGGTGGATGGGGCCAAGGCAGGAAAATCTGAAAAGAAATTTGAAAAGAAAAAGGAGAATTTTAACAAGAGGACACCATCAACTACTGTATTCTTTGCATACCCAAAACTTTCATTTAAGACATGGGAAATGAAATAGAACAGAAAGAAATGTAGGCTGTGGGCAATTGTAAGGGGAAAAATTCATCTGTCTTACAATGTGCCTTGAATTTTAACAAGTCTGAATAACTGTGGAAAAACATGAAAAAACTCATGCTGATACAGATAGATATCATCATCCTTTCCAAATGCAAAGAGATGGGCATTATACCAAATGGATTGAAGGTGAAAAATGCAATACAATTGACATACTACAGAGACTACAGTGAAAGCTCATGCCACACACCTTCAAAGAAGCTACAGAACTACCTGATCAGCATCCTATACAGCAAACAGGAGATCAAGAATGAGTTCTCAAAACTGGAGACTCTCATACAAAACCAATACCCTACACAAACATCTATGTGGCTGGACTTTACAAAACAAAACAACCCATTTATAATGCTGTTGCTGGCAAGAGTAAGTCTCAGGTCCGACACTGGGTTCTCAAAGTACAGAAACACGCTGCACAGGTATCTGTCAAACACAAGGGGTGCATCTAGACTGGCAAGATTTTGCGCAAAAGCGCCTGCTTTTGCACAAAAACTTGCTGCCTGTCTACACTAGCCATGAGAATTTGCGCAAGAACACTGACTTTGTAATGTACAAAATCAGTGCTTCTTGCGCAAATACTTAGATAGTCCCATTCAGGCATAAGCCCTCTTGCGCAAGTATTCTTGCGCAAGAGGGCCAGTGTAGACAGGAATGTTAATTTCTTGTGCAAGAAATCCCGATGGCTAAAATGGCCATCGGAGCTTTCTTGCGCAAGAGAGCATCTACACTGGCATGGATGCTTTTGCGCAAAAGCAAATCTTTTGCACAAAGGCACATGCCAGTCTAGATGCTCTCTTGCGCAAATACTTTTAACGGAAAACTTTTCCATTAAAAGTATTTGCATGAAATCATGCCAGTCTAGATGCAGCCAAGCAGTTTATTTTCTGATAGCTATCAGCTGCACCCCTTAACTAAAAGCAACATGATAGGAAAACCTTCTGCAGACTGGGGATCCCATTTCAGCTGTGGATGAAGCAGGAGATCATCTTCCAAGGCACAGGTACCAAAGTCCATTGCTGAGGTCCAAATTGCTGTGCTCTGGTACAGCTTTAAATACAGTGTCTCTACCTTGTTTCACAGTTTGGAAATTTCCGGGGGTTACTCATCGCTTGTTACAGTATGGCTCAGCTGTACTGCTTGTCCTTTGACTTTGTTTATATGATCAGTACATTTGGGTAAATTAGATTATTATGTTCCCTCCCATATCTACAATTCGTTCTTGCTACAATGGCCTATGTTCCTAGAGGTTTGCTTCTGGCTCATCAGATATGGGGGAAAGAGGGGGTGAGGGGAAATGAAGGCCTTACCACCCCTATACCTCAAACGTACAGAGTTCTTCCATAATTAACCCCTACAAATGAACACTTTGCTTCTCTACAGGAAAACAAGGACACTAAACTATCTATACTTCTGCATGCCAAAAGGGCCCACACCAGTAGTACCCTTGACTCACTCAAGAATATTGTTAATGTATTTAGCTACACAGAAGAGCTTGGCCTATCTCAGAGACTCTTTCTGCCCCTCCCTCTCCCCCCGGACAGGATACTATTTTGGTGACCTGCAAGCCTATTATCACCATTTTTGACTCATGGAATATTTCCACCATCACTCTGAACAATGCAGTAACCCACAAAAACCAACCCCACCAACATTAACAAGAAGGATTCTGCATGGACGCTGCCTGGTGGTTGAAACAATAGAGTGGACTTCTACATAAGTGCTTCCACTGATGCTGTGGACAAGCATCATCGCTTGACCCACACCCTCAGTCATGTGGAACCAACACCATACACAGGCTCAGAAACAACTGACATTATAATCAAAGTGCCTGACAAAGGAGGCATTTTTATCATCATGAATAGGTAAGATTATGAACAGGAGGCTGCTAAGCATTTCTTTACTACCACTTTCTGTAGGCCACTATCATCTGATGCCATTGAGAAGTTAAAAACAACACACACACACACACACACACACACACACCCTACACCATCTTTTCAAGAAACTACCTGAAGAAGCCCAGGAACAAATATTCAATGATGCACCCCTATAGCCCAGACCAGGGATATTCTATCTACTACCCAACACCTATAAACCTGGAAGCCCCATCATCTCAGGCATTGGAACTCTTACACCAGGATTGTCTGGTTATATAGTCTCTCTCCTCAGGCCCTTCACTACCAGTATCTTTGAGACACCACTGATTTTCTGAGGAAACTACAATCCATTTATGATCTTCCAGAAAACACCATCTCTGCCACTATGGATGTAGCAGCTTTCTACACCAATATTCCACGCACAGATGTGCTTCAAGCCATCAGGAACTGTATCCCTGATGATGTTACAGCACAGCCGGTTGCTGAGCTTTGTGACTGTCTTTACCCACAATCATTTCAGATTTGGGGATGATTTATACCTTCAAGTGAGCGGCCCAGTTATGGATACCCACATGCCAACATTTTTATTGTTGACTTAGAACAACGCTTCTCAGCTTTCATCCCCAAGTGCCCCTCTTCTACTTTCACTACACTGATGACATCATAATCTGGACCTACAGGAAGAAGGCTCTTGAAGAATTCCACAGGGATTTCAACAATCTCCATCTTACCATCGATCTTGGCCTAGATCAGTCCATACAAGAGATCCACTTCATGGACAATACACTGTAAATAAGTGATGGTCACATAATCACCATCCTATGTCAGAAACCTACTGACTGTTACACTTACTTACCCACCTCCAGCTTTCATCCAGAAAACATCAAACGATCCACTGTCTACAGCCAAGACCTAAGATACAACCATGTTTGCTCCAATCCCTCAGACAGAGACAAACACTCTATTAAGCATTCTTAAAACTAGAATATCCAACTGGGAAAGTAAAGAAACAGATTACAGAGTTTCCGATACAGGATAGACTAAACAAAGAAAGCAACAGAACAACACTAGGCATTACCTACAGCCCCAAGCTAAAACCTCTCCAACACATCATAAAGTATCTACAACCTATATGATGATCCCTCTTTCTCAAAATCCTTGGGAGACAGTCCAGTCCTCACTTACAGACAGCCCCCTCCCCATCTGAAACAAATACTCACCATCAGCTATACATCATACAACAGACAAACTAACCCGGGAACCAATCCTTGCTGTGAACTACATTGCCAATTCTGTCTCCATATCTATCCTAGGCTACGTCTAGACTATGCGGAAGATTCAAAAGAGGATATGCAAATTCTGCAGGAATTTGCATATCTTCCTCTGATCTCACTTTTGAAATCGGAGCTTTTCAGCAACCCTCCCCCTTTTTGAAAAGTTGTGTAAACCTCATTTTTTGAGGAAGAGTGGCTTTTCAAAAAAGAGGGAGGGGTTTCCAAAAAAGCTACATACAAACTACTTTCATTTTACAAAGCTCCGTTTTCGAAAGTGAAATTGGAAGAAGATATGCAAATTCCATGGAATATCCTCTTTCAAATCTTCCACATAGTCTAAACTTAGCCCTAATGACACCATCATAGGACCTGATCAAATCAATATATCATCACAACCTCATTTGTCTGCACAGCTACTAATGTGATATATGCTATCATGTGCCAGCAATATCCCTCTGCTGTGTAAATTGGGCAAACTGAATTCTCCCTACACAAGACATAAGTGGATACAAAACAGACATCATGAACAGTAAAATACAAAATTAAGTAGGAGAGCACTTTAACTTCCCTCAACACACAGTGACAGACTTGAAAGTTGCCATACCTCGGGGGGAAAGAACCAGACTGCAGCGTGAAACTGCTGAGCTGGAATTCATATGCAAACTTGATAACATTCAGAATAGGACTGAATAGGGACTGGGAATGGCTAATTCATTACAGTGAGTAACTTTCCCCTTTAGGTATTCTTACCTTTTCAACTGTTGCAAGTGGGCATATACACCCTGATTGAATTAGCCTCATTAGCATTGATGTAATTAATTGTCCCATCTCTGTATGTATGTATAAATCCCTGCTAACTGAAGCTATCACTTCATGCATGTGATGAAGTGAGCTACAGCCCATGACAGCTTATGCCTTAATAAACTTGTTAGTCTTTAAGGGTACATCTAGACTACCGCGTTTTGTTGACGGAAGTTTTGTCGACAGATACTGTCGACAAAACTTCCGTCGACAAAGAGCGTCCAGACACATTGAGTTCTGTCGACAAAGTAAGCTGCTTTGTCAACAGAACTCCGTAGTGTGGACGCAACGTTACAGGCAATAACACCTTCTGTCGACAGAGTTCTGTCGACAGAAGGTGTTATGCCTCGTAAAATGAGGTATACCAGCGTCGACAAAACTGCTGAGTTCTGTCGACGTTATGTCGACAGAACTCAGCGGTAGTGTAGACGCTGGTATAGTTTTTTCGACAAAAGTCCACTTTTGTCGACAAAACTAGGTAGTCTAGACACACCCTAAGATGCTGCAGGAGTCTTCATTGGTTTTGTATCTTCTTTTGACTTCATTACAATGCGTGAATCCTCAGAAACTGTAAAATCAGGCTTCTGATTTTTTTTCCAGTCAGTACTATACATGGACAATAAATTGCACTATTTGTACTATAGTGGCTATTTTTTTAAACCCTCTGCTGAGCAAAACCCAGCGTTCAGCACAGAGTCATGAGGGAAAAAAAATTGGGGGAGGGGAATAAATTGCTTCATTGCAATAAGCTTGTCTTGCAAGCAATTATTGAAAAGCCAACTGTCATCAACATTCTTAATTTATAGTGTTCTAACTGTACTAACTCAAACACATTAATCAACATTGCCAAGTTAATGTGTTTTGTCAAACTTCTCACTCTCGTCTGCCAAAGAAGAGCATTTTTGACAAGGGATTCATTAGTCAGCTAATAGTGTTTGAGAGGTAAGCATGCAACAATGTTCTCAAATTAAGATGTTAAATGTAATTTTATTTGTGCACACAAGGCTATGTACAACACTATGTTTTTGCAAGTTGCATTTCACAAGGGCTGAGGAAAATCATAACGTGGCTATCACTAATTCTGTTTAAAATAGATTTTACTTTCCTTGTGAGAAAATTGAGAATCAAAAATATTTAGTCAAGTTCAAGGCTTCCAATTGGACCTATAGAGCACTGTTTGCTAGCTCAAGTATGTTAATAATATAAAGAGAAAGATGGCAAGCTCACATCCTCTCAGAAGTATTCATTATGGAGTGGCAATAGCTACTCCAGGAGGAAACTAGCATTGTATACAGTGCAGTTGTCGCTGAGGGTACGTCTAGACTACCGCGTTTTGTCGACGGAAGTTTTGTCGACAAAACTAGGTAGTCTAGACACACCCTAAGTTAATACCAGGATTTTAGAGAGGCAATCTGAGTGTGGTAATATCTATTATGACAGAATTTTGTTGGTGAGTGAGACTAGCTTTGGAGGCACACAAAGCACTTCTTCAAGTCTGGCAAATGTAATCACAAAGTCACAGCAACAGGCTAAACAATCTGTTCCACCTTGCATAAGTATTTAGCATATATTTTAAGGGAACATTCAAGGTAGGTGGAGTATTCCGCAGACCTGAAGAAGAGTTCTGTGTGGCTCAAAAACTAGTCATACTCACCAACAAAAAGTGGTCTGTTAAATTATATTTCCTCGGCTGCTTTGTCTTCTGGCTCTGTTTCTTTCTTGTCTTCCAAATGAAGAGATGCATCTAAAGATTTTGATACACAAGGAATATAGAATCAGCCTACAGAGTTTGATCCTGATGCACCATTAAGATTCACTAGCATAGAAGCTTTTGAAGTCCTATTGATTTATAGTCCCATTGGCTCTGCCTACACACAGACATCTTTGTCAGTGGATCCCAATGCAGATCTGTTATCTTGATTACCTGAGTCATACCAATCAAGATCTATTTGCATACATAATGTCATGAAAAGTAGACTTAATTTTTCCTACTTAAACAAGATCCTTTCCATATTTCAGTTACACATTTCTCCATAAACAGAATAGCTAATACATTTGGATTTTTATGGGGTATTCCAGTTAGAAGAATGGAATGGAATCTGACTTCATTTTAAAATCCATGATTTCCCCCAAATGATTACTATCTGTTGATTTTTTGGTAGCCCACATGGAATGGTTTGGTGATGTGATTGCAATGATTTTGGGCATCGCTGGCATGTTAGCATTTGAATCAACAATACTTTGTCCCATATTAACAATTACTTGAGACATACAGTTCTGTTATGCAGTCACTTTATTTGATTTATTTTGCATTCTTCTAGCCACATGATGTAGCTTTTTTAAAAAAAATGGAAGCAACAAAATGAGCTAATAGCTTTAGGGAACTTTCTTCATTAACTCTGTGATTGCTTTCAAGTCTGCTTTATTTTTCCATTTAGTAGATAGCACGTCATTTTTGTTCTCTGCTCCTCAATTCATTACTTTAAATTTATCTTCACTAAACTCATTTCCAATTTTTTCAGTGTGTCTATATTAATCGTGTTGTTCTATGTTTCATTCTGTCCTAACTAGGTTAAGGCCTTTTAAATATGGAAGTTTAGCCCTTTAACATATATGCAAAGAAGTGGATGATGGTATTTCTAGTAAAGGGACAAAACACATCCCAAAATAATTATTTTTCTCATTATCTTATGGTTTAATTTTTTGGTTTTAACTAACATTCAAGCCACTTATTCCACTTCTCAGCTACATCCACTACAGGTTGAAACTTCGTAATCTGGAGTTCCGTGGTCTAGCAACATTGGGTGACCCCCATGAGAGCACTCATGGGGATAAGCTATTATGCTGGGGCCAGGAGAGTTACCAAACTAGGGAACCAAGATGGAACCCCGAAGGCAGCAGAGCCCCTGGTCCCCAGGAGTGGAGGGAGGGAGTGTAGCTCCCTGTCACGGTGGAGAGCAGCAGCATGGCTGGGCCATAGCATCATGCTGTAAGGTGGGGAGTGCAGAAATGCTGAGAGGAGCACAGAGCTCTAAGTGGCCTCAGAGCCACTTGGGGGAGTGCGGCGCCACCAGGGTGGCAGCAGGTTGCTGGAGGGACCGTGGAACTGCCAGGCAGTAGTGGAGCCCCCAGGTGGCAGAAGAGCTGCTGGGGACAAAGAGGAGGAAGCCACCAACAGGAGCACAGAGCCCCATGTGGCAGCGAAGCCACCGGGGGAGAGCAGAGCTCTGCACTGCAGTCCCCAGCCACTGTGGGGAAAGTGGAGTCCTGGCAGAGGGGTGAAGCCCTGAACAGGAGCTAAACCACAGGTGAGAGGGCTGGGGGGGGGGGAGTAGAGCTCTCTTTCCCTGGCACTATGGGGAAAGCAGGGTCCTGGGAAGCAGTGGAGCTTCCTAGGGAAAAGTGAAACCCCTGTGGGGCCACGGAAAGCAGACCCTCCCCACTGCATTGACCTTTCTTGGTCCAGAAAATTCACTGGGTCAGGAGCAGTCAGGGATGTACAACTTGTAGTAGGTAATTTAGTTCAAACTTTTCAGTAATTATAGATAACATTTAAATTTTATCTAATACCTGATTTATGTCAGGTGTATACAAATTCTAGTCTGTGTAACTCTAACATTCTCCCCCCAACCCAACCTGCATCATCATCAGAATTTGAACCTGAGCCTTCAGCCTCACACCAGTGGCTGGCTACCCCACGAACTACAAGACTAACTGTACTGGCTAGCATCAAGGAAAGGCTAAGTGAGAGGTGGGCTACTTACCAGTACCATGACCTGGATTTAGGAAGAAGCTGGGAAGAACCTGGCCCAGTTATTGCCCTTTCCCTCTGAGGTAGGGATGGTTCCACTGGAACCATGTGCCAGATCAGGGGGTACATCTAGACTACAGGGTTTTGTCGACAGAAGTTTTGTCGACAGATACTGTTGACAAAACTTCTGTCGACATAGAGCGTCTAGACACATTCATTTCTGTCGACAAAGCAAGGTGCTTTGTCGACAAAACCCTGTAGTCTAGACGCGACCCTACAGGCAATAACACCTTCTGTCGACAGAACTCTGTCGACAGAAGGTGCTAGGCCTCGTAAAATGAGGTTTACTAGCATCGACAAAACTGCTGAGTTCTGTCGACGTTATGTTGACAGAACTCAGCAGTAGTGTAGACGCAGGTATAGTTTTGTCGACAAAAGTCCACTTTTGTCGACAAAACTCAGTAGTCTAGACGTACCCTGAGAGGGAGAGGGTTGAGGTTGAGGAGAGCCTGGCCTCATCCATTCTTGGACCCAAATAGAACTGGTCTGGCAGACTGGGCATTCCTAATGCCAATTGTGCTGTTGGTGCTTATGTGATGACATAGGGCTGGCACTTCAGAATGCTCATAGCTTCATAATTACCATTATGGAAGATTCCCAGCATCTCCTCAGGAACATGAGCCAAAGAAGTTAAATAGTGATTAGCAGTTTATATCTCAGCCAAACAGAATTTTTGGGGATAAGCGAATAGCTCCTCTCTGAACCCCAGACTTTTTGGGTCTGCTGCAAACAATGGAGATATTAGTGATACCTAGATAAGATCACAATAATATTTTATGCTAGTAAGTGTTAGGCAACCTAAATATAAAAGTTGGTACCACATCCCATCTATATTTAAAGGGTAAAGGAGAATATTGTAACAAAATAAGAAATTGACATGGCCAGTGATTTTTCTGTGTTGCAGTGTGGCTAACTCATTATTTGTTAGCAAGTCTCAAATTTTCTTAAAACCTTCAGCGGTTATTACTGCTTAAGAATCTCAGCTTTCAGTTAGTTTGATTTTTTTAAAGGGCACTTTTAATTCTTATAGTTGCACACACAAGCAGGCGAGTGTGAATCATAAAATTTGGAACACTAAAAAACAAATGGAAAGAACCCGAAGTGGTTTTTGGGTGGGGTTGGACCAGATCATAAGTTCAAATGGTTGAGATTAGTATTACTTGTGCTCACCTTGCAATTATGGAAGATATTTGTTCTTTAAAAAGGGCTCTAACACATACATATAAGCTATGTTTCACCTCCGCTTAATTCTGCAATGAAATTTGAAAGGCTTTGTCCTGTTTCCCATTTCAATGTATATCAGAGTAGGTACATCATCTTAATATGATGAATAAAGTTTAAAAAAAAAACAGGTTTCACCCTAGTTACTATAGTGTGGTCCATAACATGCCTTTCCTGTGGTTTGTACAGAAAATAACCGCAGAATCTCAGATTCCTTAGTCTAGGATATCTGATTAAATGTTGCTTTAAAAAAAATCAATGTGCATAGATCCAATCCAATGAAAATGATAAATACAAATTCTGTGCTGTAGGCTAAACATAGATGAGAAGATGGGCTATGAGGAACCAGTTCCTTTTAAGAAATCTTCTCTATGTATGACTATGTAAATGTTAAAAAAATATAAAAATGATAGAAGGTGACAGGATTTAAGGGCTTTTTTTAAAGTCATATTTTACCTAAAAGTTTGCCTAGAATAGAAGTCTCTTATTAAGCTATCTTGGATGCATCGATATTTATAGATTATTACTCTATATCTTTTACTTTTCAAAATACTTTGAGGACATGCAGTAAAAAAAAAAATTTACATAACATCCTTCCCAAAAAAAGATCATCAGGCATTGAACAATTAAACACCAATGATTAAGATCAGCTAAAAGCAGTAGCAAAGACCTATTTTTTTCAGGCTTTTCTTTAAATAATGACAGAGTGGGCAGCAGGAAAATATTCTATAAAGCCTTAAAAAGGCATAACTATAAACCTCGGTGTCTCACACTTCACAAGATTATACTGTAGAACAAAACAAGTAACTGGATGATTCAGACTGCAATTAATAGTTGTGAAAATACATAAGAGAAAATTGGACAGCTACCACAGCCATTCAGGGCCTTGTAAGCAAGTAAAAGAACTTTAAAATCAATAAAACACTTTAAAGGATGATTGTAGTGAAAGGACTTTGAATAGGAGCAATGTGCTGAAATAGTCATGTCAATGATGACAGTTAAGGACAAGAGGTGGTGTATTTGAAATGCAACACTTCCTAGAAATAATATAAACAGGGATTTCAGAAACATTTACCAGTAATTCCAAATTCAGATTAATAGTCTCACCCTGGTAACTATTTCTGATGATAAAATCATCAGATGTCAATTAAGCATTTTTTTCAAGCAAAAATAAAAAAAAGATTATATTAAAATATGATGGAACAATTCCTCTTTTTGAGCAAAAAGTTATTGTTTCATGAATGACAGTGTACATGGTGATAAAGTCTCAGTGAGTACCATGTAAGAACTTGATAGTAGAGCAGAACATTGGATCTAGCTGAGATGTGATCAACTCTGGACTTGGGGTTGATGGAATTTATTTAAAACCATCTTTGTGTAACATTTCCTTGTGTAACCCGGGGGCAGCCAGGGACAGATTTGACAATCTGTATATGTTACAGCAGCCTCAGAGATTGTTTAATTTATGTAGCCTGTCAGATTTTTTTCAAGCCTAGCCTTAAAAGCCTCTAGGGATGGAGATTCCTCCACCTACCTAGGTAACCCATTCCAGTTCTTCACCACCCCCTAGGGTATGTCTATACTACAGAGTTTTGTCCACACTGCAATCGTGTTCTTTTGAAAGTAAATTGAAAGAACAAAGGGGGTTTTCCAACAGAGATACTCCTCTTTCTATGAAGAAGAATGCCTTTTCTGAAAGAGTCTTTCAGGAAAAGACACGCATGGACGGGGAGGAGGGTTTTCTTTTGAAAGAAGAGGCCTCCAGAAAATAACACAGTTGCCCTGGTGGACGCTCCATCCATGCTAGTCACAACTCTATAGTTCCTGTCTCCTGCCAGCTGTTAAAGCTGCAGATACCCAGGACAAACCTTGTGGCAGGAAGCCAGCCATGGAGCATCACCCTGACCACAAAGCTTTCCCTGCCACACAACTCCAAGCTATGGCCTAGCAACAAGCCATGGCCTAGCAACAAGCCCTCCAACACTCCCTGGCCCTCATAGGGAGCATCCCCAGGGCTCCCAGGACCCAACCAGGGGCAGCAAATGCCATGTGCCCTCCTGGTCCATGGAGAAGATCCTGTCCCTCCTGGAGCTGTGGGGGGAGGACGCCACCCTACACGAGCCCCACTCCCGGAGGTGTAATGCTGACATTTATGGCCAGATGGCCAGGGCTCTAACCAAGAGGGGACGCCACCCGAGCACCTTGGACCAAGTCAGGAGCAAGGAGCTGTGCCAAGGATATGCCAGAGCCAGAGAGCACAGCTCTTGCTCCAGGGCAGGACCACACTCATGCCCATATTATGAGGAGCTGCACAGAATCCTGGGGAGGGGGTGTGAAGCCCTTTCCCCATTTGCCCGTGATCACCCAGCTGAAGCTCCTTGATGAGGAGGAAGTGGAAGAGGTGGATGAACAGCAGCTGCAGGAGGAGGAGGACCTGGCCAGTAGAGTCACCCTCACCCTGGAGCCAGTACCCCAGGCTCTGGATACCTCCTAGGCATCCACTACACTGGGGAGGGATCATCAGCTGAGTGCTGTCAGTTTTCCACATACACACAGGATGGGGGAGGCGGGCACAGAGTGGATGGGGACACCTCTGAGAGCATGCTCAGCTGCATTAGAGCCATAGACTTTTGCATGTTCATTTTTTCTAAATAGTCCTTCCACTAAGGGCTTCCTCCCAATACTGTGCTGCCCAGTGCAGCAGCCTGGCAGCTGACCTTGCCTGTGAAGACCAAGGCAACCCCCTCAATAATAAAGTTATAATAAAGCATTTTCATTTTAAGTGGGCAAACAAATGACTAGCTACTTGCATTTATTTTTGTAAATACATGATGCATGTTTAAGACATGAAGGATGTGAAGGAAAACAAGTGTTGAGTGAGCCTCTCATTCATTGAGGCTGTCAGCACATATACCCAAAGCAAATGGCTTTAATGGACCTATTTCAAATGTTGCCCCTCACTATAAATATTCGGCCTGTTTCTTGTCTCACTTACACCAGTATAATTTCATTGACTTTGGTCTAATTATATCTGATTGATACCTGAGCCAGAGAACAATCAGCTCCATTGTCTTTGTAAGCACCTCTACATGTACTCTTATATTAGCTCAAATCCATCTTCTGTAATGCCCATGGGTCCTATCCCTTTGCATCTAGATGCTAGTGCTGCGTGTCCTCTCCTACACACTCTCTGAGCTGGATGTCAAGCAGGATAGTCATTCCCTAGAAGGTACTCTGGCCACAAAGGCTAAAAGCACAGCAATAAGTATCAAGCCACTGGGATTCCTCCTCACCAGTGTTATTGCCAGCAGCTAGATTCTGTGCTGTCACATGACCTATCCAGTGGGCTGTGCCCTGTTCTGGATAATTGAGGACATGTGTATTTATATAACTGGAGGTTTTTGAGGGCTGGCTCTCATATGCTAATCCAGCTGCTGCCAAAAGAACCCTCAGTGAAGTCATGATGAACTTTTGTAGTTTTTGTACTGTGAAGCATGAAGAGCATGGACTATATTTTTAACAGACCTTAAAGATAGTACTCTGTCTGTGTTTTCATCTGGTAGCAACAAACAGTGTTTAGGAATATAACTGCTAAATTCAGGACCATTTGTTTGATAGCAGCAATGCAAATTCTCTCATCCCTCTACATGTTAAGCCTCTCATTATGGCAATACAAAAATCATATAGGACCATACTGGAATATTGAAAGGGTCAGGAAAGTAGAGCCTAAGTATACCCCTGGTATTAGAACAGATCCTCAGATTAATTGACTAAGGACAAAACAAAAGGACATTGGACATACAGAAATTGGTCAGGCTGTCAGTGAGAATTTAGAAAGGGGATGTAATGCAAGACAACATTAATTAGCTTCAAAGAAATGACAATGAGAGATCACAAGGTTGAAGAGTATATTTAATGTACTTGGACTTCAAATGACTTTCAACGGAATACAACAAAAATACTAGTGAAGAAGATCAGTAAATCTCATACAGACAAAACTCTGTTCTAGATCAACAACTAGTTGTGTTGTCAATGCAGAAACCTATGTCACTCTATGTCAGAGGACTGGTGATAGGTGCAACATCATAAGCACTACATTGGGTACCTTAACTTCTGTGTACTGTAAAGCTGTGCGAGAACATGCAAATGCACAGATGTGTCATACTGATAGCATTATTTTTGTTAGCAGTAGTACAGCAGCAGTATTGTCAGCAGTGGGGCCCCAATGTGCTAGCTAGGCAAGGAACAAAACACACAAGATGACATAGCACCTGCCCTAGAGGTTATATTATCTAAGAACTTGATCCAGAAAAGCAGTGAGGGATGAATGATCCACCTTACAGATACTGATTAATAACATGTAATAATCTGTAGGAGAAAGTGGAAGCAATAGGGAAAAAGAGGAGAAACAAGCAGAGGTTGGGGAAGGCAAGAGACAATAGAGGAGCAACAAAGACACAAATGTGAGGCGGTAGAAAAAATAAGGCGGCTGCTATCTTCTATCGAAATATGGGAGGGAACCTGAAAACTACTGGATACGGAAAACTGAGGAAGGGACAGAACAGAGGAGTCATGGAAGGGATAAAAAGGCTAATTTTGTTTAATAACTCACTTAGCTTTCATTCCTAAAAAAAATAAAGGATTAATAATTTACTGGCCAGGAGCCTGTACTGTAAGACGTACAGTGGTCATTATTTCTTATGCAGTCAGTTCCAAAATCATAACTTTCCAAGGTATCAGCATGGCTACCGACCTGTCAGAAAACAATTTCCTGATCTTTCCCCTAAATTTGCAGTATATGTTATTCATTCCTGGTGCTTTGATCTAGTTGGCAACTAGAAATCCAATGTCTTTAGTTTCCTATACTTGAATCTCACAGAAAATCACCTAAATTCTGAGGATTCATTTTTTTTCCTAACGCTCATGTATGTTCATACTGGAGGACCTGGTTTACAGCAATCAGTCCAAAAGAAAGTTATAAATTTAGCTAAACCCTCTTCAACTGGGGAGTGTAAAAGCCTCTTTTATTCCAGTTAAACAAAAAAAAAATAGTGTCTCCGAGACAAAGGCACAGTCAAAGTCATTTATGAATTTGAATAACTAGGTCACAGAAGGGTTTAGATTGCCATTGTTTGGATATAGAGGTTTGAGTGAGAGAAAGACGTTTGGATAATAAGACAAAAGGAGCATAAAGGAGGCAGTCTGAAGTAGCAGCCGGTGGAATAACTTTGTGAGCTTTTGGATGGTGCTGGCAGAAATAGGTTTGGTGCTGTGAGCAAGGAAATGACCTTCTCCTATTATGCAGTTTCCTCCTGTGTTCAGAGAAACAAGACTTTGTGGATTCTTTGTGAAACAACAAGGCTGCATTAGAGAAAATATCAGACCCTGTTTTCAGTGTCTCATTGCCAAGTAGAAAAACATACAAAACCTACACATAAAACATACAAGACAAAATTTGGCTAGCCACTCAGGTCATAAAGGGTGCAATAAAGTGGGAGAATGAATTATCCTAGGTGTTTTGCAAAAGTATTATAGAGTGCCCATAGTCCAAAGAGCACATAATCATTTCCTGAAATTTGCAGGAAATCTTGTTTGCTGTCACCATTAGGCTGGATTCCAAAAGACAGCAGCAGAGACTGCAACATAGAAGTTCTCATCAGAGAAGCAGCCTACTTTCATCATTACAATAGAGATAAATCATCAGTTCTTCTGCTTAGATACATGGGGGAAGATGTTGCACTTAACATGAGCTGGGATTTTAACTTCCAAAACAGAAATACGGTAAATAAGTGGGCAATGAAGATTCAGATCTGTCACAAAGAGGCAATCTGTCACTAACAAAAGGAAGCAAAACTTTTGTCAGATTTACATTTAGCTATCATTTTCTATATATCGCTTAAATTTATTTTCAGAGGAAAAGACAGGCAGTGAAAAAGCTTTGAATATGTCCCTGACATACTTTTAATACACAATACCAGAGTCAAAGAATCCTGATGTTACATACAAGTCATACAAACCAAATCAAGGATGTACCATAATTAAACATAAACTTTATAGCCAATGGACCCTGAGTGCATTTAAGAGTGGAAGAAGTCAGAGCATCTCTTTCAGAGATATGTTCTTATGAGAACTTCAAGTGTTAGAAAAGCACCTAAATCTCTTGAACACTAATCTAAACTTGACTATACTTAAGCAATAGCAATGAATCCAAGTTTAGGCATATAACCTTTGAGAGTGTTTACATTTTTATACTCCTCTGGTAATTTCCTTCTATGAATGATGATCACCTTCAGAATGTGTGTGTGTTTGTGTGCGACAGATTTTCTATTTTGAATAAAAACCTAATTTTAAAAAATTCCATAGAAAAATAAAAATTTAAAATTCAGAATTTCATATAAAAATTTGAAAAAAATGGTTTGGATCAAGCCAAATATTTCAATAAAATTGAAATGTTTCATTCTGATTTTGACCTTTTTAAACGTTTAACTGTTTTTTATTTAAAAAAAAACAGTGAATTTTGCTTTTAAAGTTCAAATGTTCTATTCCATTCTAGAATAGTGATAGAAATGTTGCCGTGTTAGTGTGATGTAGCTGAAACAAAAAACAGGACTATGTAGCACTTTAAAGAGCTACATAGTCCTGTTTTTTATTCCATTCTAGTTCAATATTGTCAAAATTCTATATTTTCCTTGTAGAAAAAATGTCAAAATCAACTCTTTACAATCACTTTTGTTTCAATACAATAGTATTTTAAATCAAAACAGCAATATGCTGAAATTTTTCTGTCTGGCCTCAACTGTGTATGAACTCCTGATAATGCAATATTGCTCTTAAATATATATACATCGCTTGGGGATATAGTCCTGATTAAACAATTTAAACAGA
The DNA here is from genome assembly GCF_052426305.1 of Pelodiscus sinensis. Classification (NCBI taxonomy): domain Eukaryota; kingdom Metazoa; phylum Chordata; order Testudines; family Trionychidae; genus Pelodiscus; species Pelodiscus sinensis. Next base: position 97,057,763 of record NC_143053.1, read on the forward strand.
AAATATGATTTACACAGTACCATCAAGCACTGAGTTGGGTGATCTGCAGAGCAATCTACTATCCATGTGACAAATGGTGTCCGAATCTGGCCTAGATAGACTAGCTATTTTGGGAATACAAATAAAATTAATAATATTAAGTTCTTACATCAGTTCACATTTCCAAAACACTCTACAATAGCCTCATGAAATTTCACATACTAAAATGAAAATTATGTTGTAGGGAAATGGAAATAAAGAGCAATTCAGTGATTTTTCTCAAGGCTGTTCTATGGCAGAGCTGGAAAATAGAAATTGTGCAAAGATTTTCAAAACACCTGAGGGACTTAGGACTAGAAGTCTCAATGAAAGCTTAACAGGATTTGTGCTCCCAAATCCTCTGAGCACTTTTTTCAAAGGTTGAGTTACCTTTCATTTGTGGCCAAACATTAGTTTTCATTTTCATCCTCATTATGAGCATGTCTACACAAGGAAATAGTTTCAAAATAAGTAAAATACAAATAACTCCCAAAATAACAAAATCAAAATAGTGCATCCACACCACAGGGAACATTGAAATAGTTCAAAATTATTTCAAAATAGCACATTCACACTGATTGGAGCTTGCCTCAGATTTAGAGCCCCGGAAATCACTTCGGGGAGGGCACCAGGAGAGTGGACACTTCCTGTGCCTGCTTGGTCAGGTAAGCTGAGACACATGCTTTTAGAAGCTCCTCTCTATGCCCACATCTCTCACACGCCACTCCTACGTTGCCTAACTCCTCGTGGGACACCAAACGAACACAGTGTGTTCTGGTTGCCCTTGTGGATTCCACAGCACTGAGACCATGGAGCCATAGATGCTGCAAAGCAGTGACAGGCTCATGGGCTTCATGCTGAGCCTCATGGCACAATTCGTCCAGACTGCCCACATGCTGCTCCAACAGGACAATGACCAAGCAGGACCAGAGGACTCATTCACCCAGGTCTTGGCACTCCTGCTGCCTCAAATGCCCCTGTTGGGAAACAGTTTGTCATGGGGAAATCCACAGTCAGGGCTGTGTTCCTGCAGGTAGTCAAGGCCATCAACAACATCTTGCTACAGAGGGTTATCACGCTGAGCAAGGTCAACACCATTGTAGATGGCTTTGCCACTGTGGGCTTCCCCAGCTGCAGGGTGGGGTCATAGATGGCACTCATATCCCCCTCCTAGCCCCCTGAATATATAGGACCGAGTAATTCTCTACGGTGTTGCAGGCCCTTGTGGATCACAAGTGCTGCTTCATGGACATCAACATCAGGTGGTTGGGGAAGGTGCACGACTCCTTCATCTTACAGAACTCCTGCTTGTTTCAGAAAATGCATGCCAGCACTTTTTTCCACTGACTGCACCATCAGGGTCTGGGACATGGACATGCCCATGCCCATTTGCATCCTTGGCAATGCAGCATATGTAATGAGAGAGGCTCAAGCAATTGCTTTCATAACTTCTGGGTTTTTGGCATAAGTGCCAGGGCCATCAACTGCCAGAGGTGCCGAGGCTCAGTCGTGACTGATACAAATTAAGCTTTGCCCATACCGTAACACTGAACATGATCCCAGACTCCCATTAAAGGTTGGGGGAGGACTGAGCAAAATGTTTGGCAGGACACAGACCTTCCTGCAGGCAAAAAAATATTTTTTAAACATTTCTTCATATTCATGAAAACGTTTTAAAAATCTCTGAATAGATAAACTAAATAATGATGATGGTGCTTATAACAATGATGCAGTCAATTTAAAACAGTGTTTCTCAAATTGGTCTGCAGACCCACTCTGAGAAAGCTGCTACCAGGCTGCTCCAGTTGGTTTACTTACCAGCTCCATAACCAGGGAGCCTTGCAGCTCCCATTGGCTGCGGTTCAGTTTGCAGCCAAGGGGAGCTGTGGGAAGAAGCCCGTGTCACGCCACTTCCTGCAGCTCTCCTTGGCTGCAAACCGTGAACCGCAGCCAATGGGAGCTGCAAGGCTCCATGGCTGTGGAGCTGGTAGGTAAACCAACTGGAGCCGCCTGGTAGCAGCTCTTTTAGAGTGGGTCCAATGACCATGTTGAGAAATACTGATTTAAAAGGATAGGGCAGCCTGTAAAAAGGAAGGCTGTAACATTAATATATTAAAGTATTTCACTAAGTACTTTAAATTCTAACATTCATTTGTAGGAGGTACAAGTCTCAGTTGGATATTGTGGCAGAGTGCAGAGAGGTAATCAGGGGAGCCTGCATTCCAATTAGTTTCTCCTCACCCCTGCAGAAAGCTGATTGAGGTAATTAGATAATCAGGCTGGGTGAGATAAGGAGCCTGTTAGCCACAGGAAGGAAGCCTGAGAGAAAGAACAGGAGTAGCTGAACTCAAGTTTCACAGAGGCCTCAGAGAAAGGAGACATGTCTCCTGTCAGGTTCTGAGAACAAAGCCAGAAGCACAGGAGTACATGTATATAGACAATTGCTCTGGACCATATATGATGTTGGTTGGAAGGAACTTTAGTAAACCAGTGAAGCCTGTGCATTTTCCATGGCACAAGAAGAGAGATGTATAGGTGTAATCTACTAAAGAAAACAATTCATGGGTCATCCAGAGTGAGTTTGTTATTTATTCTCACATGTGTAAAGGTGTGTCCTTACATTTGTGTTCTAACATTCCTTTTAATGCATCTATGTTTCTGGGTTCGGTACCTCACTCGTTTTATATAAATTCATTTCCGTAGTTGTTTACATACAGAAAAATGATTTGAACGTTGAAACCTTCCCCCCTTTTTTCTCCAAGCAAGAGAGAGAGAGAGAGAGAATCGCTCCATTTATTTGGAGAGAAAGAACCTTGTGAAATGATGCTATGTCCATTACATATAACTTGTCTTAATAAAAGTCCCTTGGCTTCCAAAAACTGATTCAGAGAAGTAATTGTGCTATACTTCAAGATTACATACTGATAGTTTGCCTATTTTTCCTCTACACTGGAATATCTCCAATCTAGCAGCAATGTATGAAAAGTAAGACTGCAAACTCCTAATATTGTTAATGCAAATCAAGTCATTTGATAGCATCACAATGAACACTAATATTTTTTTCTAATTATCAAATACATTTTCTTGAATATCTCACAAATATTAAATATGTGCTTCTATCATTAGCAGCAAGATAATCAACCATTCACATTAAATTACAGTTTACCTGAATGACTAATCATTAGTTAAGTAGCACATTTGTAAATAATGAGAAGATTTTATGAGCTGGAGTGCACTCTTTATCAGTTAATTGTTCAGCAAAATCATGAGATAGAGACAAAGGAGATGTGTATCTATTTCTTCTATATACTTTAAAAAAACATTTTCTAGACATTTTTCGTAACATATGTGTAGTCCCTGCTATGGTACAATGAGAGAGAGAGGTGGGGAGAGACAGAGAATCTGGTAGATACCAAGGGATGAGGTAGCTACAACTGTTCAGGAGCCAAAATTCGTTCCAAAGTGATTTATCCACGCTTTTTTCTTCCAGAAAGACCAGATGCACCTGTACTATTCTCAACATCTAGAATTAATCCAGAAAAAAAGACCATCTTTTCTCCAAAGGATCATAACTACACTTTTATAAATGTTCTAATTAGAATAGATAAATACTTAATAAAGAAATACTGATATGCAATTTAATAATCTATATTTAAATTGAACTGGAGGAAAGCAGAACTCACCTGCAGTTTCACTTTCCTGAATGGAGCAGTGACATCTAGAAGAACAAATTAATCTTAGTAAAATAGTCTCAGCAAATGTTTGTGGTTTTCCCTCTAATTGTTCCCCAAAGCATAAATCTACGTATTTTAAAAATTGCTTAATTTTATCATTTGCTTCCCCCTATTACTGGGGTGGGGTACAGCACAAGAGACCACAGGTCCCTATATGTTATTGGGTAATTTCCAAAACAGATATGGAAGCGCTTATATCAAGGGAGCCTGTATCTCCTCACACTTGCCCTGTTGTTCTGGAGACAACAAATTCTTCAACAGCCTATCTAGTATGAAGCTGAAGTATTGTTCCTAACACCCGCTACAGTCTCAATGATTTATGGACTTTCAGATGATCGAAGTATTATCCTATGCAAATTGCGCTATGCAAATTGCGTAGCTTATTTCTAGGTAATTTTGAAATAGCTTATTTTTAAATTTGGCACTGTCTACACAGTGCCAAATTTCAAAATAAGGCACTATTCTGAAACTTCCCTTAATCTTCATGGAATGAGGGTTACCGAGATGCTGGAACAATGTGCCTGTTATTTCAAAATCTAATTTGAAATAAAGGGCTGCTTTAAAGACGTGGAATTGCTATTTTGAGGTACTTCTGGTATCCCAAAATAGCTCTGCAATTTAGATGTAGCCTTATGATCTAATGCAAGGCTTTGTTCAGAAAGCTATTTTGTAGAGGTTATCTGCAAAAACCCAACTGAGTAATTTTCCATTAAAAGGTACAATTTGAAATAAACAAACATTTCATGGAAATGTGTCCCTTTTTGTGGGAACAATGTGTAGCAATTCAACAGTGTAATTTTGATTCTTTTTTTGTTGTATTAAGTATTAATGGTACACTGTATTTATTATGTACATATTGTATTTAATATCCTAGTATAATAAAAAGTTGATATAAAAAGAATTATAAGGACACTATCATAACAAACAATTTTCAATAGACTCAAATTGATTTTTTAAAGTTTCATTTAATGAAAAAATTCAAAATGTTTGCTTTGTGTTTTTCCCCCTGAGATGCTGGAATTTTCCAGGGTACAGAACACGAGAACTGATATACAAATCTTAATATGATTAAAATTTATTTCGGAGTGCAAAAAGAGAGGGTATTTTTATGCCATGTCTTTGAAACTGTCCTTATAGTGCCAGAAACAAAATATTACAGTATTATATGAGAATTTCCTTTAAGGTTTTATCACCACATGGTTGTGAACAGCTATTACTGGACTCCTGACAGACATTCTAAGACTAGGCTTCATATGCAAGATGAGGTTCTGGCTAATGGAAGCATTAGAGATGTCGTCAACATAACGGTGATATACTGTAATACTTACTCTGTAGGCATTTAGAAAAAAAGGGGGGGGATTTTGTCTTTTGGAGAGCGGGGGCTGATCTAAATATAGATTTTTAGACATTTCATTTCGGCAGCTCTTATCTACTGCTATAACTCCTGATAGCAAAGTCAGAGCTAACATCTGAGAAAAAAAAATTGAACATCACCAACCAACTTGAACAAACTCTTATCCACAGTACTACACCTATCAGTGATGGTAGGATGTTAATGATGTTAGGAAGGATCAGCCATATTAATTTTGGAGAATGCACAAAGAATAAGTGAGTTATTGCAGTTTAAGGGAAGCGAGGGATGTGAGGATGGTGACAATGACCATTTTGGCCACCAGCAGCCTCCTCTGCTTGCAGGAGGAATAGAGTTCAGCTGCTGGGAGCCATGAATAGTTGCTGACATTCAATATTTTTCCCCAAAGGACAATTCTCCAAGGCCATGTCTACACTAGGATTTTTTTTTCAAAATTAGTAAAGTCAATTTAACTCCCAGTGTAACAAATTTGAACTAGCGTTTCCTCACTATGGGGAAGCCTCAAAAATAGTTCAAATTAGTCTGAAATAGCATGTCCACATCCAAATAGTCTCCTCCACATCAGCACACTTGACTGGGGGTGGATGTTACCTCAGTGCGGGCATGACCCTGGGCCATGTGCAGCACTGCTGTGTGGTTCCATGACCCCAGACTATTCAGTAGTGGCTAGCCGTGGGAAGGTTTCCAACCATTGAGGCCGGAATAAGACAGGCCTCTCAAGCAGCCTTGTGAAAAGGACTGAGGGGTTCCTGTGTGGAAGTGTCATGCGACTGAGCACTCCAGACTGGCACTCCATGTGCACAAGCTGTCGTGTGGCCCCCCAGGCTGAGTGAGAGTGTGAAGTCCCTCACAGCCCATTGCCTTCCCCCACTTGTAGATAGGGAAAGTAAGAGAATTCACCTGAAGTGCCCTTCCAGGTTCGTTGAAAGCCTGGGACATGTCCTGGCTAGAGGGGTGGGGGACTGGCTGTAAAGTGAGGAGCAGCTCCTGGCTGGCAGGCACGGTCGCCTGCCTGGCTGGCCTCTCCCTCCTCCTCCTCCAGACTGATGCTGGGCATGTCTTGGCCAGACTCCATGATGATGGAGAGGGAGGTGACCGGCCCCCCCTCCCAGGATGGCATCCAACTGCCCATAGTAGCAGCAGGTCTGAGGTGCTGCCCCAGAGCATCTGCTCTGTTCCCTGGCCTTGTGGTAGGACTGCTGCAGCTCTTTTCTTTTCCTGTTGCACTGATTGAGGACCCTGGTGTGCCCTTTCTCAGCCAGGCTGATGATTATCCTGCCATAGACATTCACATTCCTTTTCCTGGTATGGTGATCCTGGAGGTTGGTCTCCTTCCTCCCCACCTCAATGAGGTCCAGGATCTCCATTCCAGTCCATGTCAGAGCTCTCTTGCATCCCTGGGCAGAGGCAGCCATGGGAGCAGCAGAAGTGCTGGCAGCTGTCAGAGTGTCTGAGGGAGCTTTGGGGTCACTCATGTCTGCTTCACGTCCTGGTCTCTCACACGGGGCTCATGCAGCTGACCATGTGCGAGAAATTCTTCTCCTCTTACTGGGACATTGAGAGCTCTGCAGGAGGAAAAGAGCAGTGGAGACCACTGGTGTGGGCAGTGCTCAGGTGCGAGAGACCTCTGGAGGTCAATTATTTTGAAATAGAATTTCCAATACGTCCACACCACCATTATTTCAAAATAACTATTTTGAAATTAGTATTATTCCTGATGAAAAGCGGGAGTACAGAGTTCAAATTACATAGCCCGTTATTTCAAAACAACAGGCTTAGTAGTATGGACACTCCACTTATATATTTGACCTTAAGGGGGTTATTTTGAAATAAAATTCTAGTGTAGATAGGGCCATAAGGTCTAATCCAAAGACTACTGAAGTGAATTGGAGCTTTCTCATGGCACCAATGAGCTTTGGATCAGGCCCCAAATGAGCTGGGTTTTGGATGACCACAACACTTCCACTGGATGATTTAATGTTGTCCAATGGATTTTAAACTATTTTTTCTATGTATTTTACTGCAGTGAGATTATCAGTGATATTAGAATCTCAAAACACTTGGTGGATCCCTTTTCAGTTCCATAGGCTTTTGAGACACACAGAGTTGTCTATAGTACATTAAAACAAAACAAACCCACACATTAATAAGATTTTAAAATTGTGTGTTATTTTTAGAAAATATAAACATTAATATTTAATGAAAATGGTATCACAGCTGGCAAATCAGTATGCATCTACAGCTGAACTTTTCACCCTTTTTAATTATTGTGTTTTAATCTGCTAAGGATTATAACTTTATTCAATATGTAGACAGAAAATAAAAACAATGTATACCTCTGAAATATTTAGGTCATTAATCACTTTATATTGTTCTATTGCTTCCCACACACACAAAAAATAAAGTTAAGAAGCTAAAACTGTGCTGTAGTATCACATAAAACCTTGTTAACATGCATTGCACATTACTATATCCAGTATATATTTCATCTCTACGGATAACAAAAAGCTCCTTGGATAAACTTTTAAAAAATGACATGACAAAAATTAATGTGTTCTGTAAATGTAGAGTCATCTACAGATTAGTAAGTAGCCCTTTTTGCTGCCTGTTTGTAGTGTCTACCAGAAATTTTAGGTAAGGAACAAAGAAAGATATCACACAATTATTCTTCAAGGGACATATGTCAGAAAGGAAAATTCCTCAAGATTTTCACTTGATAGAAGAAAGTTTCCTAGTAGACAAACTGACCTACATTGCCTAAAATACACCAAAGATAAAGCTGAACTGTTCTGCTTTGCTGTTGAACTTTGATCTTAGTTACTGACACATCCATACACTTTGATTGGCTTTTCAATGCTAACTTAGTATGCAGAATCACATCGCAAAAGGGCTGCTAAGACTTGTTTTGCATATGTTTATAGCTATATGTTTGCTATTAAATTAAAATATTATATTAACATAATATTAAAGCAGGTCAGCAGAAAAATATCAGGAAATAGAAAAAGTTTCTATAGCAGTCTTAACTCAGTCATGTTCCAGATAAATATTTTTTATTCTTTTTTTAGACAAAAGTTTGAATTATTATTCAAAATATTTTATCAAGCATATATAGGTGTCTAAATATTAATTGCTTTGCAACAGTCAAGTTTCAAAGTACTGATGGTTCTCAGTCCTCTGAACAAAAATTGAGTTATTAATAGGGGAATTTTTTTGTGACTCCCCAGCTGTCTGACATTCTACCATGGTTACTCTGTGCCACCTCCTTTATAAGCCACAGCTAATTCCTCAGGTGACCTGGCCTGGCTGAGGAAATAAGGTGGGGTGGGTAAGAAATAAGTCAAAGTTCCATCCACTCTATGGCCAGCCACACAGGAAGTGAATAACAGAGCACCTCAAAACCCAACATCAGACTCTGCCTCTGCCTTTGTTTCTCCACTCACCTAAGCTGGCAGGCTCCCTCACTGGCTAGTTGCATCAATGAACCATTGTCTGTATTCCATTTGATTTTCTGAAGGATATATTTGTTGACATCAGTCACAACAGGTAGTCCATACTCGTCCACCTGGTCCCTCATAATGTCACCACCCCACAGTGTCTGCTGCTGTCCACATAGCAGGTATCCCAAATAACTTCTCTCTCCACTTCCATTCAGGTCCTCTGTCTGGTTCCCTACAAAAATCTCTGCAATCCCTGAAGCGCCTCCTCTGACACAGGTTGCTTTTTATAGCCCAACAGGTCTTGCTCTGACTCATCATTTTCTACCCTCCAGCTCAGGTTCTTATTTCCTATACCTGGAAATATAGGTTGATCCTGGCACAGGTTGCAGCTGAGTTCCAACCTCCTCAAAAGGCTCATCCTGCAACAGGGAATGGCAGCTATGCAGTGGCCCCTCTTCCCACCTTCTTTGCCACCCACAGTACAGGTAGCCTGCACAGATGCACAAGAGAACCTGTATGCCCTTTTGGAAAGGTACACATTTGCCCTTTGTTAGCAGATTTGAGTTGAGAGGACAAATTCTACTGATTTCATGCCTCACTCACATTGACTTCAATGTCCTGCCCCTATATTTGTGCTAAGATTTAATGAGGAAACTTACTACCATGGTCATATAAATAATGGATGAAGGATGCTAATAATACAACTGACATTCTAGAAATTTCCCTCATTTCTCTTCCTTAAAATGACCAATCTGATTCTGACTACTGGTAACTATGTTGAAATGTGCTGCATGGAGCAACAGCAGTGAAGTATTGCTGGGACATAATGGTCTCTCACTTGTATAAAAACTAACCAAACAAGGATATTTCAGGAGTTCTAGCTGACATGGCTGTTTGTACAGGTTATAAGATTGCTAATTACAAACCAAAAGAAATCTAAAAATACCATAACTGGTTCTGCACAAAGCCGTGAGTCCTAGCCAGCCTCAGGTTCTCTCTTCGTAGAATTTGCTTCTCTCATTTAGTTGCTATGCATACTGTATTTTATAGCTATTGCTCATGAAGGAATACTTCAAGCTACACATCCATGAGAATTTTCAAAGGAGTGAATGATATAGTGGTCCAAATGAACTTCCATTGACTTCACTAGGATGAGGATTTCTCATAGCAAATCCACAGACTATATTTGCACAATAACAGATTACTATTGGTGCGACTACTAATAGAGGTTACTGGAGCAATCAGCACCTTTAAATTTTGTACCAAACGTGAAGGCAAAAATCGTTTTGTATGTATGCCTTTGGGAGCATAAAGCCTGGGCAAAGGTTGCAAACGGAAAGGTCATGCTTTAAGTACGTAATGCCAAAGAAATGAAACAGGAGTATGTAAAAATGAGACCATAAAAATGTAACAAACATGATTTGCTCTTGGTTAGAAAATGCACTCTTGGGAGACCAGTATTCGAACATATTGGGCTAGTTAAAATAATGTACATAATTCCAGATACTGGAATCGTATATGTTTTGAACCAGCTATGCATTCTACATATAACGTTATAGAGACCCAGCTCAAATGCTTATGAAATATTCATCTGAACTTATTCAGTACACTTTGGTCTTGAGAATAGTTTTTTCCCTTTGCAGTTCTGCATTATTTAGCAATAACAAAATGTAAGTTATTTTATTGTTCTTGGTGTTTCTGATTCCAGTTCCAGACACAACAAGGAACCCTAACAATATAGGAAAATGAAAGCAATAAATTTCCAGAAATAAAAAAAAAACTTGGTTTGAATTTTGATTTCATCTTAATTGGATTCTTTGGTACACTATCCTGGCTGCAGATAAAGAGGTCACCATTCACCATACGTGACATTTGAGATTATCACAGTTTCTCCTCAATACCTAGGATAGGAAATAGCTGTAGTAACTATGTAATACAGTCTGGCAAATGACTTGATAATGGTTTCTATTATATGTGTCCCAGCATATAGCTGGAAAAACCATCTACACACTGTGATGGGGCGAGGCAGCCCCGCACTGAACCTACAGGGCCCAGCCAGGGTTACCTGGCTGCAGAGGCCCCTCCCCCACAGCCCTACCGAGCATGCCCGGGCTGCAGCAGGGTTATAAAAGCCTGGGCCAGGACTCAGTCTGGGGAGACAGCCGAAGGAGAAGGACTGGAAAAGGGAGCTCCCCTCAGCTGTGGCAAGGGACTCCAGGAGAGGCCGGACGGGACGCGGAAGCGAGGTGGTGCAACCCAGAGACTGCCTGCCGAGGGGACGCCGGTCTGGAGATTGCAGCCAGCTGGGCAAGTCCAGGGGAAGGAAGCCCGGGGATCCAGGTAGGAATTGGCCCAGGGCAGGAGCGGGAGCCGCCTCTCCCAGCCCAAGAACCTCGGTGCGTTTCGGCTGGAGGGCCCCGCCATGAGAGTGACCCGCTACCTGGTCGCTCACAGGGCCCTGGGCTGGGACCCGGTGGAGTAGGGAGGGCCCGGGTCCCCCTACCTGGGGTGCGTCCCCGCTACAACGATAAACTGCTTTGTGGACGCGGTCTTGCTTAAAGGGCCAGTTATAAACCACTATGTGGACTCAGGCCGGAGGGCCTTAGCCCTGCTCAAAGGGCCAGTTGTAAACTACTGTGTGGACTCAGGCTGGAGGTCCTTAACCCTGCTTAAAGGGCCAGTTATAAACTGTCTTACAAGGGTGTTGGACCCAGGCGGGCGGGGCCCGCCACACACACACATAAAATCTACAGAAAGCAATATCAGATTCATAGCATAGAGTGACTCCATGACATTAGCAAACAGCACTCTCCATTCAGCAATAAACTTATACTACTAGAAGGCCTGTTAATGGACACAGACAAATGCATGATAATGCATCTGCCCTTGCAACAGAAGATTCAGGTCATATCTATAATTATCAAAGATCAATTTTCTGGCATTTGATTTAGTGGGTCTAGTAAAGACCCGCTAAATCAAAACCTGAGGATGGCCCTGGTCAGCGCTGGTACCCTTGCAATCACAAAGAGTAAGGGAAGCAGACAAGAACTTTTACTTCCATCAGCCTCCCACTGTGAAGCCGGTGCCAAGCTCGGCTTAAGATATGTCAACTCCAGCTACTCCGGCTCTGGTTATTTACTTCCTTAAGATGACTTTCTGGGTCTAGTATAGACCTGGACATAATATGTTCAGTGGCATACCTAGAAAATGCAAAATGCCACTGCAGTGCCGCTACTTTCCCAAAGTAGATAAAGGGCTACAAATCTCAAAATGACTTCTGCAAAAGGCACACAGGAAGCAATTCAGATCCACAACTGTCTTCACTGGTTTATAGTGCAGCATCATGAGGATGAGGATTTTCTCCTGCAGAACTGCTAATAGGCTGAACATTGGTTACAAACCATTCTTGAATCCAAAAAGAACGTCCCAAGAATGAAATCCTGCATAAAAAGACAGTTAAAAGTTCAACAAAAGAAATGTTTTGAAAGAGTTAAAAAATGAGAGAGGGGGACTCCAGAACTGAAGTCCTTTACCACAGGTCTCAGCTTCAGTAGCAAGGAATGACTAGATTGTGTATCCTACAGCAGACTATCATGGATGAAAACAAGAAAATGTATAGAAAGAGTTAAAAGAGATACTGAGAAAATTATGGCGGTAATTGAAATGTTTGCCTAAATTGGAAAAGATAATTTGAGAGAGATGGGGCAGGAGGTGAGTTACAAAGAATTGGAAGACTGATTTCTCAGATTTCTGGAATCAGAGATCTGAAGGCTGACAAGACAGTTATAAAAAAAAATTCAATATAGGAAGCATATGTTTCCTTTTGTATTCGTTTCTAAAACAAAAATCTTGATTCATAAGCAATTATTTCAATACATAAAAATGGGAAAGCATGATGATTACGTGGTCAATGGAGCAATCAAACTTAGTGAAACAAAGGAAAAATGGAAAGTCTCATTAAGGTCACAATGAACATTTCTGTAGCACAGGACCACTTTACTAGCCAGATGTGTCACTTAAGCAAAGCCAGGTTTTAGGTGCGGGGCAGTTGTTGCTCACAGAAAAGTGGGCAATGAATCAGTAGAACTCACTTTTTTGCAGGGTGCCAGTTCTGAAATGACTATCGCAACAAATCATTCCCAAAAATGTCAGCCTGCCACAAGAATGACCTAGGTCAGGGTTTTGTGTATAACATGATTACATGGGTATGTAAACTGACAACTGGACAGTCTTTTCTTGTCACATTATTGTGTTCCCTCATTTAATATTTCACAGCAACAAGCACTGACATTTTCAAAATCAGTGTTGGCCTAACTCTTCTCCAATTGAAGTCAATATTTAATTTCAAGGGGGCTACAGTGAGGCCAATATTGAGTGATTTTTAAAATCCCACTAAGTCTCTAGCCTTCATTATTAAAAGCAAAATCATCCAAATGTGAACTATGGGTAACTGATGCAATAAATCTCACTGAAGCAGCAGACAGCTTGAAATAATAGCTCTGGCAGAGACAGGGACTATCCCAATTCATCTCGGTGAGTTGTTAACCAGAAGTTCTGATGACAATTTAAATGTCAGAATTGTTGACTATTTTCCTGGAAAACATCATTAAAATCCCTAGTAGCTCACTTCATTCACATGCAAAGCTTGCAAGGAGTGAAGGTAGAAAATAACAAGAACTTAAAAAGAGGGTGGGAGGATGCAAAACCATTAAGATGCGTACATTCTTTACCGAGTAAATAAGTAATGCATTAGCTATGTCCTCCTTCTCCCCTCAACAGTTTACCTTAACTTGTGAAGTCTTGTGCCAAGCTCATTTGTGGCCGCTGAGAAACAAACAAGTAGGCTATCATGTTTCAGTAAAGTTTGGGGTTTTTTTTAATAAAAGAAAAATGAATATACATTATTCAAATGAATGAGATTTTCCAGTGCTAAAGTGTTATTTTTATGTAGTTAATTTTTATTTCAGCTTTCTTAAAGAAAGGGGGATTATTAAAGTGTCCATTTACATTTGTTAAATGGAAATTCCACCAAGTGTACTTTGTTCTTCATTCCTCTAAACTCCTATCATTTGGTATGTTTTAATGAAAAAGGGATATAGTCAATTTATTTTCCAAGAACATTTTCTTCTAATGTTCAAACCTTAAGCATTGACTTTGCTGTGCCAAAAAACCAACACTACTCCAAATTTCTCCATTGTATCACTTTTCTATAAGGTTTATTGAGAAGCAAGCCTGTTCCAAGTTCATCCTATGTTTCTGGCTCATCTTGGTTCAGTCGCTTTCAACATTTGTTCAGTTATATCAGTTTTGAGGATTATACTTAACATTTGGTGACTGAGTCTCATAAACCACACAGAAAAGAGACAATCACAATCCAGGCACATCCCATTTTCCTGGCACAACCAAACCCTTGCATGGCTTTCAGCTGTGATGAGAGGAAGCTATGAACCTGGAATGGGATTGCTTCTCATAAAACCAAACAGAAGAGACAGAATCATCAGATCAAGTACAGACCTCAAAATGAACATAACTGAGTGAATGTTGAAAGAGATTGAACCAAGATGAGCCAGAAAAATAAGATGAATCTGGAATAGGATTGCTGTTCAATAAACCTTACAAAGAAGAGATAAAATGGAGAAATTTGGAGTAGTGCTCTGTTTTGGCACAGCTAAATCAATGTTTAAGGTTGAAAACTAGAAGAACATGTTACTAGAAATCACTAGAAGCCAATCACTATATCCCTTTTTAGTTAAAACATAGCAAATGATAGGAGTTTACAGGGAAGGAGAAAAAATACACTTCATGACTTTCCCATTTTTTAAAAAATGTACAACAATTAACATCATGAAAATAACACTGTATTTTTAAAAATACAATCATTTCAATAAAGCATGTACATTTTCCTCTTAATTCAATTAATTTATTTAAATAAGGACCCAAGCAATGCTGGTTAAATCAGCTAGTATCTTACGAAATATTCCTGCCCCTCTCTCCCTTTTCCCCCTCCCCCCAGGAACCTAACAAGTACATGTGTTCAATACCTACAGCATTCTAGGAATTTTCTGTCTGGAGGTCATGTTTATCTTTCTTTGCTCATCATGGATTAGAATGGAGAGAGAGAGTGAATCTATACTCTCAGATAATTGAATGTGGTAACTGTAGGGCAAAGGAAAGAAACAAATATTTTTAATTAAGAAAAAAGTCTGTTCTATCCATCCATTTACTATGATTTATTGTCACTTTCCATTATCATTAGTATATATTTAGTATATTTATAGGCTAATTAGCTGTCTAACAATGCTGAGCATTTATATGATCAGATTGCTATGCAAATATTGACTAATTAGTGTTATCAAATATATCTTAATTAAATGACAAAAAGTAACTAATTACATGTACAGTAAATACCAGTTTTGGGAATCAGATATATCAACACCTGTTCATATGTACCTGTTTCACAGTATACATGGGGACCTAGAACTATGAAGTAACAGCACAATGGTGGAAAACAAAAGCTTAAGATTTATAACAAAAAGTCTTATCATATTGGTCTCTCATTAGTAAATAATTTGCTGGTTGAATTGTGCTCAGGCAATCATGGTTTTATTATACATTCTCCAGTCACCCAAAAATTGATCATTATATTGCTGTGGATGGAGAACTAAAAACAGTTATGGATGACTGCATGATCTTTTCAAATATTCTAATATGGTATTTTCTTCATTTATTGAAAAATAGCTTTTTATAATCAAAACATAAGCTAGAAAAAGTTAGGCAAATTTATATACTAAAAATCCACACTGATCTTAGACTTGCAATCAAAACAAGTGCTTGCATTGGAAAGGATTATTATACTTAGAAACATCTAGATACTGTCATTTGGGGGAAAATCCTCATCCCATTGCTTGGTTTTCTTATCTAACCCTTTTAAGATTATTGTCACCATTGACTGTATTACTTCAAAATATGTTTTTATGTGTGCTCACATATCTACTAATTTACATTCCAGTTTTTTTAATTCTGTACACACATGCTTAACTTTAAATAGCCAAGTACTCTCATTAACTTCAATAGGTCTACTTATGTGCTTAAAATTAAGTTAATGTAAAAGTGTTCTGTAAGAGCAGGGCTTTGTATGCAAAGATGAGATTGCAAAATTAAGAACTCAATTAAGCAAAGAGGCAACTGGGGCTCTGTGAATAGAGCAATGGCCTAGTACTAAAAAATATAAAACCGAAACAAAACAAAAAAACTTTGTTCCTGGCTCTGTAATTAGCCTGCTAGCCAACCTTTGACAAATCAATCTCTCTCTTGATACCTCAGCTAATAGGTATATCTGTAAAATGGGAATAATAATATGATATTCTCTATAAGAAATGTTGAGATCTTCGAAAGAAAAGTGTCACAAAAGTACTGAGCATTATTACTGTATTGCAGACGTCCACGTGGGCTGAGTTATAGTTGAGCTTGTAAACCAAACTCTGATATTTCCTGGTTTGGCGTATTTAATTGAGCAGGCTTAACATAGGAATTTACAATTTAATGTATCGAAGGCAGTTTAATATAAAAGAATAATGGAAATCATTCAGTTATGTAAATAACCAGAATCTGTCAGCAAAAACTGCTTGAAAAATGTACCAGCTCTCTCCCTCTGTAGGCAAAACCTGTATAGGAATACAGAGAAGCAGCATATTCTTATGAAGTTTTCTTTGTGGTACAGAGAAGAGTTTGCACTAACTAGGAATCAGCCGCCCAAACCAGCTCTCTCCCAGCTTTTTTGACTTTTTCCAACTCCACTGAAACAATGGTGCCACATATGGTACCCATCCACTGACAAATCCACCTCACATCCTTCCTTGGGGGCTTTGTGTGACAGCATATCCCTGTAACCACACTATACACCAAATAATATTTGTACAGATTAGTTCTTGAGAGGTATCATTTAAAACTCATAATTTGCTGGTCAAACTTGTCTTAGTAAAATACATGTGGCAACATTGAATGTGAAGTTAGAACATTCTATGGTAAAGTGTTATTAACACATGTTCCAAACAGAAGTTCATAAACAGGGCCCGTTTCAAACAAAGAAACGTTTGCTCTGCTTTGTTTGCATTTAAGTAGAAAATAGTCATCAAGCAGAAGTGGCCACTGACAGAAGATAGGATACTGGGCTAGATGGACCTTTGGTCTTACCCAATATGGCCATTCTTATGTTCAAAAAGGAAACAAAATAATCCTAAGTGGGTTAAAAAACCAGCAAGGAATATACACTTTCCCTCACCAGACAAACCTAAGCATGCAGTGCAATGGAACCAGCATCTGTATGATTGCTGAGCTATTTCTGAAGGCGAGGGTCCACTCTGTCAAGCAGCATAACCTGTGGTTTAGTATTCTGTTAGCTGCAATTTGCCCATTGTGACAGCTACAGAAAAAGAAATTGTGGGGATAATATAAGCACAAGCTTCATTAATGGACCCCACCTCTGGAAAGCACCTCTCAGACAAACTACAGCCTGATTAGAGTCAGTGAGCCTTCTCGTAGGCTCAGAGATGTGCACCTGATTAGAAATTTTGAGAAAACTTATCTGCACTGTGACATATGAAAATAGAGTTTTAGGTACAGACATTTTAAAAATCGCTGCTGGTGTTTTCCCAGCTGCCTGGGGATTTGGATGCTAAATTCCTATTTAAATAAATGCCTATTGTAATTCCAGTCACTTAGGGCAGGTTGGAAAATCTCAGCCAGTGTGTATAATATTCTTTGCTATTTGGAAAGAAACCTGCCCCCTTGACTTAATGCACAACAGAAACAATTCTATACAACGTAAATAACCAGCCTCACATAGCAAACATGCAGGTAGATTACACATACCAGGCTATTACTCATAGCAGTTACATAGCACACAAAATGTCCTAGATTCTTCACAGAAGACTGAAAAAAGACCCTATTCAGTGACCCCATTTCAGTGTAAAAAATCACAATCTTGCCACAAACCATAAGTGGTCTGCCCCCTGCAGAAAGTCATGGGCTGACTGTAGCAGTTTATAACTATGGCAAGCTCCACTTACACTCTTCTTAAAGATGAAACAAAATGTTCTTTTCAAAAAGAAGGGGAACACTATACTTAGGCAATAGTTTGGGTTAGTTTTCAGTAGGACCACCAGACAGAAATTGTAAGGAGTTATAGAAGACTTCATAAAAGTATAAATAAGTTTATGTCTTGGGAAATAATTATTTAAGCACACCAATGCTTCAGTGGGGAAACTGAACAGATCTTAGTAAAACCTTCATTGAACTAGTTTCAGAGTATTTAGGCACTTTTGCTAATATAAAATAATGTTGCAGCAGATGAGTAAACATTAATTGAGAAACCTGGCAGAGATCTCAAATAATCATATGGCCCTGACTTCACATAAAGAAAGTGGCAGCCTTTCAATGGATCCTGCTTCCTTGCATGGTATGGCGTTATACAGTTATCAGACATGGCACATTCATTTGCATCTGTACCCATAAAAATGATCTTCTCAGTTTGGTTGGTTCTATGAGGCTTCAGTGGATGCAGAATTAAAAGATGTGGGAATACGCCAACCAACCTTTTGCTGTTACATTTCAGAAATGAAAAACAAACAAGTGGATTCTACTATGAAATGAAAACAAAGAAACCAGCAGGAATATAAATCACAACACTTATTAACTGCACAGTGAAAATTACCAATTACTTTTAAAAAATAATTTCAATTCCATGGCTGAGAGAATATAGCTCAATAGAGATAACTGCTCACAGATCCTTGTTTACTTTCTGCTCCGGGGTCAAATTAATTCCTACCATTACACCAAGGATCAATTTGGCCCATATCCTCTAAGAAAATAGCAGGGGGGATATTTTTCATTGGTTTTCACTGCTTGTTTGTATTGCTCCAATTTCAAAAGATTAGCAATGTGTGTGTGTGTGTGTGTGTGTGTGTGTGTGTGTGTGTGTGTGTGTGTGTGTGTGTATATATATATCACACTTTTGATACCCATACTCGGCTACTCAAAGTTGGGTGCGCTTGATCTATGGTTGCTGTATATCTGCAATAGATAAGGGTGTAAGAAGTCTCATATACCTCACAAATGCTCATTGGTTTTACTCTGTGGCTACATCTAGATCGCATCCCTCTGTCGACAGAGGGATGCAAATCAAGCATGTCAAAATTGCTAATGAAACCGGCATTTAAATATCCTGTACCTCATTAGCATAAACGTGGCCACTGCTTTTTTCCAAAACGGATTTTTTTCCAAAAAAAATGGCAGTCTAGTCATGGATCTGTAGAAAATAAAGCCTTTTTCGACAGATCCTGTATTCCTCAAAAAATGAGGTTTACAGGATCTGTTGAAAATGGCTTTAGTTTCGACAGATCCACGTCTAGACTGCCAGTTTTTTTCCAAAAAAAAATCAATTTTGGAAAAAAGCGACAGCCATGTTTATGCTAATGAGGCACGGGATATTTAAATGCCGGCTTCATTAGCAATTTCAACGTGCCTAATCTACATCTCTCTGTCAACAGAGAGGTATAGTCTAGACACACCCTGTGAGTCCATACCTCACTACCTTTTCTCTGCCAGTTCACAACCTTTGTATATTTTTTCCCACTTATATGGGGGCAGGAGAGGGATGTGTAATTACACCTATTACTTTTCGTGTTACACAAAGCACTAAGAGTTAAACATGTCAAAATGCACAAAGAGGTGAAAGAATCCAGAATTCTGAACCTCTATCAGCATGTTCTTTACGCAAAACCATGTTACCAAATGGTCCAAAATAGGGGAATTATACTAATGGCGAGTTCAGACCTAAGACATTTAGCTGAACTGCAGCAAAGTCTGTTTTATGGATAGTAGTGTATGCATCTGTGCCTTGATTTATTTTCAGCCTTTGGCTAAATAAGTTGCACTGATGCAAGAAAACCAAGAAAAAGCAGGCAACCAATCCTACATGGCAAACTGGGAAGACAGCTCTCATATACCAGGTCAGGAGTAGGAGTAGAAATTATATGCCATGCAAAACACAGTAGGTACTGTGAAGAATGTAGAAGAGACACTGCTCCTTGGTCCATTGAATTTACAATCTTAAACCCTAATCTTGCAATGAACTTTGTGTGGTTAGAATTTGGTACACAACCACTAAGCATTGCAGTCCACTTGAGCTCAGTATTTGAGTTCACATGCAGAAGGGTTTCATCATGCTATAAGCTCTCCCTGCATTAGGGCACTGTCCTAACAGGATGCAATCCACACCAATGAGTAGCTATGTCACATCTGTCCTCTAACCTGAGATACCCTTTAAATGTTTTGCTGCTGTAGGCTTCAGCCTGGATTGCTTACCAATGGCCTGCAGCATGCACGTAATTCCCAGCCATGTCTCTGTGTGTGCTACCACCAGTTAGGCACGCCTTGGCTCTTACCAGCCTGGATTGTGCTGCAGAGGGACCTCACCACATTTCCAGCCCTAGATTTTTCTCCAGAATGCTACCAATCCCTTTCCTGAACAATACAAGTTGATATAAAGTTGGCCATTTCATCGACCAAAATACCACCCCAAATGCAGTTTCTCAAACACAGTGGATTAGAGCAAATAATGAAACAAGATTATTACTTACAAAGAGAGATTTTAAGTGAGTACAAGTAATGCATTAAAAGCAGAAATAATTACTAGACAAATAAAGATACAACACTTACTGGTGTCTAACTTAAATGATGATAAATTGAAAACAAAGTTCTCTCACCTCATGCCTTCAAGAGAGTTGCTGATTAAACTTCTTCAGACAGGACCCCTTCTCCAATCCAATGGCTGCTTCCTTTGTCCATTCTGGGCTAGTGAATTGATAAGCAGAGAGGAAGAGAGGGAATGTTTTGTCCCCCTGCCCGCTGTTTATAGTATTTGTCCCCTCCCCCTCTTAAATATATTTTCAGTTGAGATTCAGGAGTCAAGAAGTCTATGGAGAAGGTTGTTTCCCAATGCTTTTCCTCATTTTTGAGTTTTTGAGTTTTTGTCTGCCCTTCCTACTTGATAAATGATTCCTGTTTAAATGCAAATTAA
The DNA here is from genome assembly GCF_052426305.1 of Pelodiscus sinensis. Lineage (NCBI taxonomy): Eukaryota > Metazoa > Chordata > Testudines > Trionychidae > Pelodiscus > Pelodiscus sinensis. The sequence continues at coordinate 97,078,403 of NC_143053.1, forward strand.
GCAGAGCACACATTCCTGCAACATGTAGACAGACCTGTTTCAAACTACAGCAGCAGTTCGCAAACATGTGTTAATAACAATACAAGGAAATCTTCTCATATATAACTTCACATACAATATGTCCACACATTTTATCAGGACCAGCAACTTATACATTTTCTGATGATACCTAACAAGGCATACTTTGTACAAAGATTATTATAATAGTTTTAGAATATGGACATAGGGATACCCTATCACAAGTTCCTGTACATATTTGAAGCCCTGATTATTTGTGCAGGCCTTTACTTTAAAAGATAGATAATCTAGTTGGGGCAAAAATGCCATGGGACCTAAGGTATGTCTACACATAGAAGTTGCACCAACTTAACTAAAGGTGTGATGCTAGACATCTAGCCCAGTGTGTTGTGTTTGTGTGTGTGGAGGGGGAGAGGGGTAGACCCTCATCAGTTTAGCTCAGTGGTTCTCAAATATTTATATTTCTAGACTTCTTCCACACAACAAGCTTCTGAGTATGACCTCTCCTCATAAATCAAAAGCACTAATCATTTCATACCTTTAAAAATGCTGAAGGTGAAGCACAGTTTGGCAGTGGAGATCGCCAGCTCCCTACCCTCCAAGTATTAACCTTATGACATGTGAGAGTCATGAACCCCTGCTTTATATAATAAGTGAAAAGTGAACTAATATAAACCAGGATTTAAATGTTTTAAGAGTAAGTGTGTCTATACACAAAAATTGCACTGGGTTAACTAAATCTGATTAACATCAGTCATTCAGATCAACTGGAAAATCTATGTGTATAGAACCAACCTGTGTGATCCATCACATAACAAATAATTAATAACTGCAGTGCGAAATTCTAGATAGGCTCTAGGCTACAATTTATTCACACAAGTGATTTGACAGAATTAAACAATGAACGTATCTGTGAAAAAGAGATCAGAATGTAAGCAGAAGAAAATAATTGATTGCAAGCAATCAAATAATTCACCCAGCTCCAATAGATTATCTATTTCAAGCTAAGCAAGGATGAGCACAGCAGTAACTGATGAGTGGACATTCAAAAGAATACAAAAGGAGTGTGATAGTCAAACCCAAAGCCTGTTTTCCCACCACCTTTCACATAATCATCCAGGCACGTAATCAGGTGTGTAACATTAAACAGGTGAGTAGCACCTTGGACGTCAATAACACTACTCCTGAAATAGGAAAGTTCTTTGCATAGGCATAGACATGCAGTGCATAGTGATGGGTTCTCTTTAATAACTATGTCCTTCCTTCCTCTTAGCCAAATGAACTTTGCTTATCTGGAATTTTCATTGGTAACAGAATACAATAGATTGAGAAATGGGCAAGTACTGTGGAGATGCAAATCAATGAATATGTTCATGAAAGTGGAAATACCCAGGTTGTACATGCAAAATGCCAGCACACTCGAGACTGATGAATACGGAGCTCCTAGTTTGAGACAATCTTACAAAGGTCGCACCTGGAGTCCTAGTGATGACTCATGCTGAGCCTTGTGTTTGTTTTTAGTCTTGTAATACTTTTGTATTGTTTCAACAAAGATCCAGCCACAGATAGGAAGAAGAGACTGGGCTGCGAACTGTGTCAAGCTTCTAGTCTCCTGATCATGCAGTCAGCCATCATGCTGAATCCTGAAGCAGAGAAGGCTCATTATTACACCCTGGGTGACAGAGCCTAGAAAGTCACAGCTCTGACTCTTGCCTTACAAGCAGGCTGAACAGAGAAGCTTCTTATTTCCTCATAAGACTAATTTAGTTTGTAGGTTTTGGTCAGTCTTTCTAGATACAACACATAGGGATAGTGAGTATTAGCAGGAGCAGTAACAGCTGTTATACAGCATCTAAAAGAAAGTGAAGCACTTTATAGAACATAGAAAAGAGAACTTTCTGTCCCAGAGAGACTACAGTTTAGATCCGCAATATTGGAATGTTCTCCTACATTGACTTCAGACAAGGTCTGTTCCGACGGTGTTCCAGGTGAATGTCTCAGCCCCACACAAGTCATTGCAGAATCCATGTCTAAATTTGGACCTTTGATACTATTGAAATGGAACATTAGACATGACATCTAGACACATAAGTGAGCTGGAAAGAACAAGGGAAGAGGATTTGGAGACGAGAGACAGGAGGTAAGGAAGATGTAGATTAGGAGCCAGAAGAATAGTGCAGGAGGTAAAGAGTAAAGGTTGGAAGATGAAGGATAGAATGGAAGGTGAAGGTGGGGATTCAAGATAGCATTGACAATATGAAAATATACAGTGTAACAATGAAATACAGTAGTAAAGCAATGTCGCAGGTTAAAAAAGAAAGGAGCAATATAGGACGATAAAGCCATTGCGGAGAAACTAAATGATTTCTTTGCTTCAGTCTTCATGGCTGAGGACGTTGGGGAGATTCCTGAATCTGCTCCGTCCTTTGTGGGTGATGAATCTGAGGAACAGTCCCGGATTGAAGTGTCATTAGAGGAGGTTTTGGAACAAATAGAAAAACTTAATGTTAACAAATCTCTGGGACCGGATGGCATTCATCCAAGGGTTCTAAAAGAACTCAAATAGGAAATTGCTGAGCTATTATGTATGGTTTGAAACCTATCCTTTAAATCAGCTTCCTTACCTAATGACTGGAAGGTAGCCAACGTGACACCAATATTTAAAAAGGGCTCTAGAGGCGATCCTGGCAATTATAGACCGGTAAGTCTAACTGCAGTACTGGGCAAGTTAGTAGAAACAATAGTAAAGAATAAAATTGTGAAGCATGTAGAAGAACATAATTTGTTGGACAAAAGTCAACATGGCTTCTGTAAAGGGAAATCCTGTCTTACTAATCTGTTAGAGTTCTTTGAAGGGGTTAACAAACATGCAGACCAGGGGGATCCAGTAGATATAGTATACTTGGATTTTCAGAAAGCCTTTGACAAGGTCCCTCACCAAAGGCTCTTGTGTAAATTACATGGCCATGGGATAAGAGGGAAGGTCCTTTCTTGGATTGAGAACTGGTTAAAATACAGGAACCAAAGGGTAGGAATAAATGGTAAATTTTCAGATTGGAGAGGGGTAACTAGTGGTGTCCCCCAAGGGTCAGTCCTGGGACCAATCCTTTTCAACTTATTCATAAATGATCTGGAGAAAGGGGTAAGCAGTGAGGCAGTAAAGTTTGCAGATGATACCAAACTGTTTAGGATAGTCAAAACAGAAGCAGACTGTGAGGGACTCCAAGAAGATCTCACCAAACTGAGTGATTGGGCAACAAAATGGCAAATGAAATTTAATGTGGATAAGTGTAAAGTAATGCACATCGGGAGAAATAACCCCAACTATACGTACAGTATGATGGGGGCTAATTTGGCTACGACAAATCAGGAAAGAGATCTTGGAGTTATCGTGGACAGTTCTCTGAAAACTTCCACACAGTGTGCAACGGTGGTCAAAAAGGCAAATAGGATGCTAGGAATTATTAGGAAAGGGATAGAAAATAGGACCCAGAATATCTTACTGCCCCTATATAAAACTATGGTATGCCCAACATCTTGAATACTGTGTACAGATGTGGTCTCCTCACCTCAAAAAAGATATTTTGGCCTTGGAAAGGGTTCAGAAAAGGGCAACTAAAATGATTAGGGGTTTGGAACGGGTCCCATATGAGGAGAGGTTAAAGAGACTGGGACTTTTCAGTTTAGAAAAGAGGAGACTGAGGGCGGATATGATAGAGGTCTATAAAATCATGAGTGGTGTGGAGAGGGCCGATAAAGAAAAGTTATTTATTAGTTCCCTAAATAGAAGAACTAGAGGACACCAAATGAAATTAATGGGTAGCAGGTTTAAAACTAATAAAAGAAAGTTCTTCTTCACACAGCGTGTAGTTAACCTGTGGAACTCCTTGCCAGAGGAGGCTGTGAAGGCTAGGACTATAATAGAGTTTAAAGAGAAGCTAGATAATTTCATGGAGGTTAGGTCCATAAAAGGCTATTAGCCAGGGGATATTTATTAGGCTATCCTATTAGCCTAATAAATAGGCACAGCCGTGATCACAAGGAAAGCTTCTGAAGAAGCAGAGAGGGAGATTCTTTTTCTCTCCTGAAACTATGAATGATGCCAGTAAGTCAATTTCATGGAGTACCAACAGCAAACATGTTCACAATGTAACTTGCAGGGATAATTGAATGTAAAAAAGATTTAAACGCAGACCTAAAAAAAAAAAAAGTAGAATATGAATTGCTCCTAGTGTTAGGACTGTATATATTTAAGGCTACAGCTTTGATCGTAGGAACAGAAAAAGGGAAAATACAGTAAAGACTAAAAAAAAAACCCCAGAAAAAAAGACATCTTTCTTTCAAAATGTAACAAGTTTATTTTGTTTTATTGTTACACAGAAGCAATTCTGTGAACAAATAATGGGTTCTCTGTATCAACTCTGTAACACAGCGTGGGACTCACTACCACAGGTGCCTCCTGCGAGTCAATTGAGAATTAGCTCTTCAGTGTTGGAGCGCTGCCTTTCAACCAGAGTCATGCCTGCTGTTACCTGCTAATGTCTCCACCACTTTATGTTACGACCCACATCCCATGGCATCTCCCATCTGGATACTGCCCTACCACAATGCTCACACACTCTGGGGTCATCCCCTTCAGGGAATCCCCAACCCCTTATGCTTACTTTGCCTTAATGACCCTACTGCCAGTTGTCATCTAGCCCCTTACCTCAGGGGCAAACTGCAGTCTGAAATGACCACTCATCATTGGCAAGAGGGTGTGGACCTACTCCCTGTGCCTACCCTGGCTGCCTCCCTGCAATAGTACTCTCAGATCTTGCTTCAGGCCCTGCAGCCTGGCCAGAGCTTTTCCAGCCTTGCTTTACATCAGGAAGCCTCCAGCTTCCCTGGCAGCCAGGTTCCCCCTGCTCTAGAACTGGAGCAAAAGCAAGTCTGTCTCCACCCCTCCAGGAGCCCTTATTTATACAGCTCCATCTGGGCCCTATTTAGCTGTCTCTTCCTGAGCTGCTGATTTCATCACGGTAGCCTTCCCCCATGCTGGGTTTTAACACTTAAAAGGCAAATGCCCCTTCACAAACTCCTTAATAAATTGAGCTCAAGTTCTTACTGTTGCAGAGGTTGTTACACTACAGTCATCATAGTACTATCTTCTACTCATGTCTTAAGCAACATTGCTACGCATATGTCACATGTTATTTCCTTCACCCTCTCCCCAGCTCCCCAGAAAGAGAAGCATGTCTGGTGCAGTGTCTTGATTGGTAGGTTTTAGGGTTTAATAATAGAAACACCCTCATATGGATTTATGTTGGAGACAAGCAAGCCTAAAGAAACATGCCTAACACTTGGAGAGGACAGGGGTAAGATTTTGGATCATCTTTACCTCATGAATGAGTTCAATGCACCATCTCAGACTAGCCTCCAAAGGTACATCTACACTAGTCCCCTAGTTCGAATTAGGGTGGCTAATGTAGGGATTCTAACTTACAAATGAAGCCCAGGATTAAATATCCCAGGCTTCATTTGCAAGTTCCCGGGAGGGCGCCATTTTTAAATCCCCTAAATTCGAACTGACTGCCCGCGGCTACATGCAGCAGTCAGAAGTTAATTCGAACTAAGTCCTTAGTTCGGATTAACTGTTACACCTCATTGCAGGAGGAGTAATAGTTAATCCGAACTAAGGATTTAGTTCAGAATAACTTCTGACTGCCACGTGTAGCTGAGGGCAGTCAGTTCGAACTAAGGGGATTTAAAAATGGCGCCCGCCCGGGAACATGCAAATATTTAAATCCCGGGCTTCATTTGCAAGTTCGAATGCCTACATTAGCCACCCAAGTTCAAACTAGGGGGCTAGTTTAGCCATACCCCACGAAAGTTCTGTCTCCTGAATAAAGAATCTTTCATCTTAATCCATTGTGCCAGAGGAGGGTAATTGTTGACCATAGTCTTCATCCCAGAATTTTAGGTGGTTTATTAAATATCCTGGGTCAGTCCAAGACTGTGAATATGACATGAAATTCTATAGATGTTACTGTAGAGAGCAGACAACAAGCGTGATGAGTGTGTTATAGCCCATGTTGCCGAGGAATTATATTTTGTATACTAGCTGGTTTCCTAAGTACTAAAGGCTTCATGGCCAAGTATGTCACATTGATTCATTCCAGCTGAGAAGTAACAAAGACATGAATAACTGAGGCCAGAAGATCATCCAGAACAATAGGATGGAGCCACCTAGCCAATCCAAAATGACAGAACACGTTTCTTAAGAATGCTGCTATGTAAGAACTAAGCTTCCATGAAGATCCCAAAAGTGCTCCTGAATTATGGACCTACTTGACTATTTGAAAAATTGAACTTTCAGCTACAGCAGTCTGCACTCAGATTCAGCCTATTCAGAATGTTTTCCTCTGCCCACTAGTATCACCTCTGTCTTGCTTGCATTCAGCTGGAGCCAGCTTTTCTTCATCCATGAGTTAATTTCCTCATCCTTGCATTAGCCAACTTTGGTGTTGGCAATATGATCACACGTGGTGAAGTATTGCTAGAAGAGAAGTAGATAATAGAGACGTGCATTCATAACAAGGTGAAGAGTTTTAATAGTTTTCTAGTCTGCCAAACTGAATTAAACATGGGAGTTTGGGTTCAATCCCGAGAGTCCTATGTGATACTACACCATGGTGGGGGCATGTTTATATCATGATAAATACACTGAATCATTGCAATTATGCCCAAGAAGATGTCTGTGTCCTAAAACCACATATCTATTATGAGAAAATTCAGATTTGTCAAGTATCGTATCCAGAAGCATAATCTAATGGTTTCTAGGTTTTCCCTGTCCTAATTCATGTGATAAGTGATACCTACCATTATTTCTAGGATTTTAGTTTAAGTTAGGGCTGTCAATTAATTGCATTTAACTCACATGATTAACTAAAAAATCATTTAAAAAATCACTATTAATCACAGTTTTAATCATATTGTTAAACCATAATATACTTACTGACTGAAATATATTAAATATCTTAGATGTTTTAATACATTTGCAGATGTACTGATTTCAATTACAACACAGAATACAAAAGTGTACCGTGCTCACTTTGCATTATTTTATTAACATATTTGCTAAATGTTAAGCAAAAGATATAGTATTTTTCAATTCACTTCATACAAGTAGTATACTTCAATCTCTATATTGTGAAAGTGCAACTTACAAATGTAGATTTTTGTAACATAACTGCACTGAAAAGCAAAACAGTGTAAAATTTTGGAGCCTACAAGTCCACTCGGTCCTATTTTTTATTCAGCCAATTGCTAAGACAAACAAATTTGTTTTCATTTATGGGAGCCCATGCTGCCCATTTCTTATTTAAAATGTTACTTGACAGTGAGAACAAGCATTCACATAGCACTTTTTTAGCCAGTATTACAAGCTATTTACATGCCAGATATGCTAAATGATCACATGCCCCTTCATGTTTTGGATTCTATTGCAGAGGTAAAGCTACCGGGCTGATGCCACTCATTTAAAAAAATCACCAATTAAATTCACAACTAAACTCCTTAGGGAATAATTGGGTCTCCTGCTGTTTTACCCTCATTCTGCCATATATTTCTTGTTACAGCTTTTTTGGATGATGAGCCAGCACAGATTGTTCATTTTAAGAACATTTTCACAACAGATTTCAGAAAACACAAAGAAGGTATTAATGTGAGAGTTATAAATATAGCTACAGCACTGAACCCAAGGTTTAAGAATCTGAGTGTTTTCTAAAATCTGAAAAGGATGAGGTGTGGAGCATTCTTTCAAATATCTTAAATGAGAGCAATACTCCAATGGGGAAACTACAGAATGTAAACAACCCAAACAGAAAATCAAGGAGACATCAGACTCAGATGATGAAAATGAACATACATCCTCTGGAAGGACAGTTGAAGCATGAAGGATGACATGGATCTCTCACACGTTTGGCATATAAACCTCTGGAGATGCAGCTACAAACCATGGCATGTGAATTTTTGTTTTTCACTTTCAGTGACATTTAAGTAAGAGGCAGGTAGCATTATCTTCTGAAAATGTAAACAAACTTGTTTGTCAGGGTGATTGACTGTATAACAAGTAGAAGTGAGTGGACTTGTAGGCTCTAAAGCAGGAGTTCCCAAACTTTTTCGGTCCCCGTACCCCTTTGGCTTTTAGTAAACCTTCCCGTACCCTCTATTCAATATGAAAGGAAATAAATTCTAGACTATAGAATCCACAACTTTTTTCACTAACACTACTACTTTTGGAATATTTCAATTTGGTAAATCTAGTTATTTACCAAATATTCCCGTACCCCCTTGACAAGCTTCTCGTACCCTTTGGGGGTACGCGTACCCCAGGTTGGGAACCCCTGCTCTAAGGTTACATAATCTTATTTTTGAATGCAGTTATTTCTTTGTGCATATTTCTATATTTTTAAATTGTACTTTCACAGTAAAAAGCTTACACTACACTACTTGTATTAAGTTAAATGAAAAGTACTATTTCTTTTGTTTTTTATTGCCCAAATATTTGTCATAAAATAAAAAGTGAGCTTGAACCCTAAACAAATATATAAAGTGAATATACAAACTGGGGCTAATATATAAGCCAGTGTAAGGATGATCTGATAGACACAGATGTTTCCTGAAAATGGTGTTAAGAATCATGGGAAATTAGAGAAAGGCGTCAGCATTGAATCAAGTGGAAAAGTCAGAAAAATAAGAAGGGTTTGGCTGTCCTTAAATGTGATGTTTACAGCGCCAAAGAGTGAGATTCAAAGCTAAAAGACAGATTTTCCAAGTGGGTGTTAAGTCATTGCTTAAAACAGGGACTCTCATCTTTGGTCCTTGGTGATTTGTAATCCAAGCAGGATTTAATGGTTTGATTTGAAAGGTGCACAGGTTAATATTGCACATGAAAATTTTAAAATGTCCTGATTCCTACTAAAGTCAAAGGCACAGGATAATTATATATCCAATTAAAAACAGTGGATTTTAATAAAAACAATTAGGGTTAATAACACAGCAGCGTTATTTTGGAATAACTGATGTTATTCCAAAAATAAAAAAGTGTGTCTACACTACAAGCCTTTATTTCAAAATAATGTTGATCTGGAGGACTTCTTACTCCAACTCATGGTAACCCTCATTTCACGAGGAGTAAAAAAAAAAAAAAAAAAAGGAAGAATGTTATTCCTTCAACTTCCTGCTGTGTAGACAGGACCAAAAACCAAGTTACACTATTTAGAGTTAAGCTGCGCAATTGACGTAGCAAAAGTTGCGTAGTTCAGTGTTTCTCCACCAGTGGTATGAGTACCTCTAGGGGTACTCAAGAGAAGTCTGGCGTCAACACAGCTGAAATTTGAAGAAAACTGAATTTTTGTTTTAAAAATTATTTTTGTACTTTTTACACCCAAGAATTTCATTGCCTGCTCGGTTACGATTGAGTTGTTTAAACAAATGTGTTGCAATGGTAGAAAAAGAATGGTGTCTGAAAAATGTAGGTACTGAGGGGTACTTTTAATTTTTTTTTTAAAGGAGTACTTTATAAAAAAAAGGTTGAGAAACACGGGGTAGCTTAATTTGACTTTAACCCTGCTATACAGCTGTACCCTTATTTGCTGGTTGAAGCAAAACCCTGGATGCTTGGAGATCCCTGAGGACCAAAGTTAATAATCCCTGATTATCTGCACCATCAGTGAGCAGAATGAAATAAAATTCAAAAAAGAAACCATTTTATATAAAAATAAAAAAAGAAAACCTATCAATGTAACAATGTTTAATTTGCATGTCACCCTGTGATCGTCCATTTGAAAAAAGTTTACAGTGCAATTATTTGTTTGTATATTATTACTCAGATTAAAGTTACATTAACAAATTAAAATAAGATAATCAGATTCCAAAATAAATGCAATATACTCTAAAACAAAAAGCCAAGCAAACGTTACATATAATAAATTTAAAAATAAAGTAATTAAATTGAAATAATTTGAAGCAAAAAAATAGAAAAAGGATTCAGAATCCATATTTCTTTGAATATAGAATTTAGTTTCACATTTTATTATGTGCTTTGTTAAATTGCCATGAGGCCCCCTTTGCCATTTTTATAATTTCTTTGGGTTGCTCATACTTGACACACGGTTCAGAATTTGTCAGCTTCTGAGGACAGTGTCCCATCTAGCCAAAGATTTGGTCTAAATGGTGTCTTATTCTTTCCAGCAAGACTGAACATTCTCTCTTCTCCTGTCCTTGAGTGGGGTAAAATGAAAATAAATCCTGGACAGTAAATGGGAACTTGAGAAGACTACTAGGGCTTTTGAAATTGCTATGATGAGTCCAGATAGTGTCTATCCTGTATTGCACAACAGTGTTATCTGGGTCAGTCTGTAGTGCTGCATCATCCCCTGAACATTGAGACTATGTCTATACTGTGCTGTTTTGTGCAAGAAAAATGCAAATGAGACAGTGTGGAATATCGCCATAACTCATTTGCATAATTAATAAGCTGCCACTTTTTGCGCAAGAGGCTTTTGCGCAAAAAGGAGCTGTGTACTAGGCTCCATTTTGTGCAAAAAACCCCTCTTGTGCAAGAGCCGTTCTTCCACATTTTTTCAGGAAGAATGGCTCTTGTGCAAGAGCGGGGTTTGGGGCAAAAAGGAGCCGTGTAGATGGCTCCTTTTTGCGCAAAAGCCTCTTGCGCAAAAAGAGGCTGCTAATTAATTATGCAAATGAGGAGTGATGATATTCCACACTTCATCTCATTTGCATATTTCTTGCGCAAAACAGTACAGTATAGACATAGCCCCCGGGATATCCAATTTCTGCGTTAACTGATAATCAACAAATTCCTCCTGTAGTTTCCCTGTCCCAGGTGGAGAAAAATTGAACATGTGCTCATATCTGACAACGAAGTGCTGAACCTGTTCAAAAGAGCAGGTTTTCCTAATCTCAAAGCTACCAATGCTACCATCTTTAACATTTCAACATTCAAAGGTAGCTTCTCACATGTATACTTGGTGACACTAATATAGAATTCTCTATCTGCACAAAAGGACTTCTTTGCAAGAGGACTAACATCCCTTAGCTCTTCAAATTCCTGTACATCCTGCTTTGAGACCAAACCTATGGACACAGTTTGTTGTCTCTTTCAGCTACTGAAGAAAAAATAGTAATAATAATTAAAATCTTTATATATTTACTCAAGATGAGTGAAATGATCATAGAAATGTGTGAGAGCATGCTAATGGGTGAATCTCACACTTTTGAGTGAGACTTGTCATGTCTGCAAATATGGAATCTGTGGATTCTGAGACAGTCTCCATATTTTTAGCTACCTGTTCTGTGGATTCTCTCTGGGACATCTGGCACTCGTCACTGTTGGAAGACTAGGTACTGGACTGGAAGGGCCTTTGATCTGATCCATTTCTGATGTGTACTCTCTCAATGATTCATGATTTACTCTCCTATTTCTGTGTACTGCACATAAACCCCAGTGAGACATCAAATGGTCAGCTTTTTAGGTGCCAAAGATGTTGCTCAAAAATGATGTAATCTGCTTGGCTGCTCTTAGTATCTCCTTTGTCCTTGTTCAGCTGGCTACTCTAAACGCTCATATTTGCTCAAGTCAGATCTATTTCAAGATATTGCTATTTGCTGAATCACATTTATCTCTCAGAAGTATTTAAAAAAAGATAAAAAACACGACTTTGATGCTTTTCTGTTCTATTGTGCTATAATTCACGTTAGTATAAATGGCGGATTTCTGGGGGGAGCACTAGCAAATCATTCTGACGTTTTAATTTCGCTATGAATTATTATGCTATCCCTAATACTGAACACATCCTCCCTCTGTGCCTTTTCTGTATTAAATATACCCAGCTGCACAGAGATGTCATGTAAAGCTGCCTTAAAATGAATATTTCTTCCATTTACTGGTGCTTAGGCTGGATTGCCTTATTTGCCTTGGCAATTCATTATTGCTTTCTTCCTCACTTCCTTTTTGGTGTATATAATTTCATCCAATAACTCAGCTTTTGGTCTGCTTTGACTGTTTTTCTTCAGGTCAGCTGTGGTTACAATTAATACTTTGGGAGTTTACTTTCCCCTTTAAATGAAACTTGCAGGCCTCTATCTGCTTTTGGGCGACTGGACAAGATGGATCATTAGGTTTGTATGGCATAGTCTCTCCTCCATGAATACAATCCACTGATGTCCCTGATTATGCCATTTCTGTTACCTCCAAGTTAAAATGCAACTTCACTGCACAGCTTGTGCATGATTCACTGATAGGTCAAAAATATTGGGGAAATACCAAGTTTGTGTCAAAACAATTTTTTTCAGAATTTTTGTGAAGTGAAAAAGTTTTGTTTTGGGTTGAGGAAAATAATGTTTCCAGAAATCCTTTTACACAAAAGAAAATAAAAAAGCTAGGTTCACAAAATAGTAAGAACTGGTGCAGGAGGAGAGTCCGGTTGTGCATTATAATCTTTAGGCTAGCAACTAGAGCATCCACCTCAGCAGGGAAGGAGATGGGGGCAACACTGTGAGGGTTTCAATCCCTCTCCACAGCAAGAATTAAAATCTGAGTCCCAGATTTTAAGGGGAGGAGAAATCATCACCTTTTCAAATTTAGGTGTTCCTCCCCCCTCCACAAAAAAGAAGCTTTGGATAAAACTATTTGGTGAATTTGTGTTGAATATGTAACCCTTCTGCCGGGTAGGCCTAGCAGCAACCAGGGCCGGGTTCAATAGCTTGGGGTCCATCTCACACAGAACCAGCTCGAGCCCCCACCCAGTAACCTGGGAAATTCACACACCCCTGGCTGCCTCTGAGATGCAATGCTTCCCCACTCGCAAGCACATTCTGAGTGTAGGAAAGAAACATTTAATGTAACAGAGAGAGAACTCATACAGCATTAACTTGGGAAAATACCTGAAACAGAGTTCATAACCCAAACAAGAGCTAAGCCCCCTACCCCCAGCCAAGAATCACCCGAAGTTCCAAAGTCCGACACCCCAAAAGTCTCTGTCCCTGGCCAGTGCCGCCCAGAGTCCACAAGTTCACCTGCAGGGTTTCACCTCCCAACCTGGGTAGAAATGGGGGCGGGGGGATTGATAGGGGGCACCTTACGAGCCACTCTGCCATGCTCCACCAGCTGTCTCGTTCCACGGCACCAGATGCTCCGCTGGTCGCCCGACGCCACTCCTACCAGCCGTGTCGCACCGCTGGTTGCCTGCCGCCGCTCCTCGCCTGCCGTCACTCCTACCAGCCATGCCACGGTGCTGGTCACCGCTCCTCACCTTCCGCCACTCCACGCCTGCTTCCGCTCCGCGCCACGCTGCTGGTCGCTGCTTCTTGCCTGCCGCCACTCCACTCCACGCCACACCGCTGGTTGCTGCTCCTCACCTGCCGCTGCTCCACGCCACACTGCAGGTCACCGCTCCTCTCCTGCCGTCGCTCTGCACCACGCCGCTAATCGCTGCTCCTCGCCTGCCACCACTCCTACCAGCTACGCCATGCCTTGCCACAGGTCACCGCTCCTCGCCTGCCGCCGTTCCACACCTGCCACTGCTCTGCAGCTCGCTTCTGGTCGCTGCTCCTCGCCTTTCGACGCTCCTCGCCACACCGCTGGTTACCACTCCTCGCCTACCGCCACTCCACGCCTGCCACCGCTGCACACCACGCTGCTGGTCGCCGCTCCTCATCTGCTGCTACTCCTCTCCTGCCGTCACTCTGCACCATGCCACTGGTCGCCGCTCCTTGCCTGCCGCCACTTCACTGGCTGCAATGGGTCTGGCTCCCAGCCAAACCAGTGATTTCAGCTCTTAGTGATTTCAACTCTTTAGCCACCACCTGGACTGGCAAAGGATTCCAGCTTCCACTGGACTAGCAAAAAGCGTCCTCACGGAGTCTGCTTTAGGTCTGTCCTTAAAACAAAGGGGGAAAGGGGCAGGTTGGGCCAGTCTTACAGCTCACACCTGGCAGGTGTGAAGCAGCCTCACTCAAGCCCTTTAACCCTTCCCCCCAGCTTAGTTCACTCAACTCTGGAAGTGGGGGAGGCTTGTTCCTCAGAGACTTCTTACAATGATGGTGGTGTCTCTCCTGCAAGCACTGGTGGCATGTTGTACAGTTCCCACATTTAGGGGTAGCATGATTTGTGACCCCCCACAACAGCCCCAAATTACAGGAGCTATATTTACATATCAACAGTTAACAGTTAATTATCTTGCAGAGCTAAACAATTGTAGTGGGCACACCCACCGCAGGGCAGCTCTCTTCTTTTAGCTGGCTGATAGCAAGCAGCAATCCAGCCCCTGCTTACAAACACATGAATATTTGTGTTTATTAAAACTGCATTTTGGCAAAAAAAATATTTGTACAAACATTTTTGCCCTACTTTTGCCTATTCACAAGAGTACATTTGAAAAAGGATAAACATGGGATAGTTAGATCAGAGTCATTGAGAGAGTATTTAGACCCTGTGTACTATTTTTCTCTTATGCAATGCCTTTTTTGGGATAGATGTCCAAAACTGTAGCAAAGCCAAACATGTGCCATCAGTTTATGCTATGGCTTATATTTCCTTAATATATTCTTTTCCTCCTATTTCTGTGTGTGTTCAAAATAATCATTTCCCTCCAACACTGAAAATGTTAGTAAAATAAGGAAATTCTACCACAGGAAATTCCAAGACCACAAGGAAACCCAAAGCTACTGCTTTGTGCTGCTTCATGTCAGATGTCATGCAGACAGCCTTATCTAGATATCTGCCACCTACCTCACAGAGTTTTGAAGAAACATCACACGTGTTTTCACAACTCCCTTCTCTAATATCAAAATAAACTAAAAAGACAGACATCCCAGGGAGTTTTTGTCTGTCTTTCTCCCAGTCTCTTCAATATTGCAGCAGAGAATCTGGCTATGTCTAGACTGCAGCTTGGGGAGTCTAGTTTTTTTTTTTTTGGAAGAGGCTTTTCTAAAATTTGGCCCATCTACATGGGGCCACATTTCAGAAAAACCTCCTCTTTAGGAACATCCCTTGTTCCTCTCACTGAGAGGAATACAGAGAGGGATGCTGAAAAAAATGCACCTGTTTTTTCGAAAAGTGCAGTCTAGACATAGCCTCTAATAAAGCCATTACCTGTTGATGCCAGGCACAAGTCCTCAAGTAAAGAAACATATGGACACAGGTCCCAGTAAAAACAAGTTTTGTTGGCTTGCTTTCTGTGAATGACAGAGGAAGTCCAAAATGATGTGGCTATTCCATCACAGAGAATAAGTTATTGTCACGAGTCAAGCTTCCTTAATGACCAACTAAACCCAGATTTTCAGATGTACCACAGAAATTACATCAGATTATTCACATCCCTCCAGATAGCAATCTCTAAATTCTGATGGAAATGTTGCTAGTGCAAAAAAAAATGTTATGTGGAAAATCACATACTCCACAGAAACTCTCCATTCTTGAAAATAGTCACACTGAGTGTTCATCATTTCCTTGAACAGATGCAATAGTATTAGTGCATGGCCAGGGGCACAATTGTAGCAGTGCAATCAAGTTCTCTTTTATTATTTCAAGATATTTCCCAAGTACTTATATTTCAAATACATTCCCTGATAACAAGTGGGTAAGTGGCTGACTTAGGGTGTGAAGGATTTTTGGAGCAGCAGTTCCAAAACATGAATGCTGAGTCCAATCTTACGGTCACAGAATTACAGAATTCTTGGGGCCTTCAATGGCAAGATAAGCAGCACTGATTTTGGGAACAGCAATGGAGCAGAGAGAACGAGGGACCAACCAAACCTACAAAACTGAGAATTGGCAAGGGAAAATAAATATTCAGATCAAGGGTAGGAAGCATGAAAGGGACAAGAATGTAAGTCTTATGTCCCCCCATTAGTGACCAGAAGTTGTCATTAAAAGTCAAGACATAGTTCTGAGGTTCCACTGCTGATTTTCTCTCCACTCCTCTTCTTTGCCCCTGGCAAAGACAATATAAACAAAGCCAAAAAGGAGAACAGGAGTGCTGCTGTGCACAATAAATGAAGTCAAGAGGCTATTGATGGGATTACTAATTTATTTAAAACACTGAATTTAGAATGGTAATGAAACTTAATCTGTCCCCCTCCATTAGCTACATATTGCCCAAGGCAGCAACCATGCTGTTAGCCTGTTCCTCATTTTACTTTGTTTTGCCCAATTTAGCTTTGGTTTTGCTCTCCTCTGTCTTTTAGTTGTGACTAAACAATTTAAAATATAAATGTGTTGCTTTGCGGCAGTCAAGACGTTGGCAGCTCACAAGTGCCAGCTGCTAATTTGTTTAGTTGTTACTTGGATTACAGCTCTGTGTGTGAAGGCCGCAGGAGTCCAAGCTCTCTCCCTCTGATGCCCCTTCCATATTTCAGCTCTCTAATAGCCTTTGGCACTGTGTAAAAGAACAGCCTATGAAGAGGCTGCCATTTATAACATCCAGGTTCTCATCTATAGCTGGTCTTCTTGTCTCCGCAGGAATTTCTTTTAACAAAGACGCGGTGTGTGAATGGATATGAATTAAATTCAAATATGAGGCTCCGCCAGCTCATTACTAGGTCACTAGATTTTGTAACTCACTGGCATATACACGTTGAAACCAACTGTCTGAAACCAAGCAGGTGAAGAATCAAACTCATACAAGCACCTTTCTCCCTTCCCCCAATACTGCCTGCACCTAATCTCATACAGAATGAATAGGCCTCTGGTTACTTAAGGAACCCTCAGGTGATAGCAATATATTTTTAGAAGAAATTTTGACACGCACAACTTTTACATTACAAAGCAGATGGAATCTTCCACCATGATTGGTGTCCCATTGGGCCAGGCACTGGGCAAACACACAATGAGAACAGTCACTTTCAGTCATCCAAAGTCATCCAAAGTCAAGTCACTTTACCATCACATTAAGTGGTCCTTTGGATTCAGTTGACAAAATCCCAATCTATCTTAGTGTTTGTCTTTTTACCTGAACATAATGGAGATAAAGTTCCGGGGGCTTTTTTCTTTTCTTTTTTTCATGCTTATGCTGTTTGGATGGGATTGCTTCCAGGTTGGCTGGGAGCCAGAAGCCAAGCATCTGCTGAAAGTCTGAGAGCTATTGAATATAAACTGATAAAAAATTAAAACATTATAGTTTATATTATATACCCCCTCATATTAAAAAAATACTCTACTACTTACCAAAGTTTTGATATATACATGGAACATTTAATGGACTACAATATTAAAATTGTTTATCAACTAGCAGTTACCTGGCATTGTCAGGGTCCTTTAGAGCAGGGCCTTGGGGATGTGGAGGGTGTGTGTGCAGAAGGCTGGGGGCCATAGGTCAGGGACATGTTCTCTCCCCTCCCAGCACCGCCCATCCATCCTGGGCCTATTCTCTTCCCCCCTCCTACCCCAGCCTGCCAAGGTCCTGTTTCCCCCCTGCTCCCCTACCCACCCAGGCCACCCCCTGCCCACCTGAGACCAGTTCTTCCACTCCCTCTCCCCCAAGCAACCTCCCCAGACTATCTGGGATCAGTTTTCTTCGCCCCAGCCCCCCAGAGACTTCCAGCAGTCAGGGGACTGGTCTCTCCCTTTCCCACCCTGACCAAAGTCTCCGAGAGGGAAAAAGGATTTAGGGCTGGAGGGTTACTTACTGGTGTGCTTGCAGGCAAGATGGCAGGGCCCAACCCTACTAGTCACTCCCTTAATGGTGCCTCTGCCCCCAGTAGATGTCCTCTGCTGGATAGCTCTCCGCAGGGTCGCTGATCCAAGTGGCCACTCTCATACCACATCCCTCGGAAAGCAGCTCCTCCCTTTGCATGTTATGAAAAACCATCCCTTTCTTGGGTCTTCCAGTTGCCCTGGCACAACCAAACCTGGACCTTTCTTTAAGTTAGGAGAAGAGGAAGTTGTATACCAAATTCGGCGACTCTAGCTCTTACCATTTAGGAACAAAATACAGGACTATGTAGCACTTTAAAGACTAACAAGATGGTTTATTAGGTGATGAGCTTTTGTGGGCCAGACCCACTTCCTCAGATCAAATAGCGGAAGAAAATTGTCACAACCATATATACCAAAGGATACAATTTAGGAACAGTTCCTGAACAAATGAACTCACAGACAGACACACTCTAAAATATATATATATATATATATATACACACACACACACACACACATATGTGTGTGTGTGTGTGTGTGTGTGTGTGTGTGTGTGTGTGTGTGTGTATATATATATATAGAGAGAGAGAGAATTTGTTATCCTTAGTAAAAATACGATGCCTTCATAGATTATTTGGGGGGTTTTATCTGATTTTAGTAAGGAAAGGAAGATATAAACCTTCTGGTGTCATTACTGGTGCAATTTATGGGATATCTGACTTTTACCTCCTTGCTTGTAATGAGATGCTTTTATTTTTTTACCTTTACATTCTTAAAGGAAAAAGAAATTTTCACAATTCCACTGAGCGCAAAACATTAAATTTACTCCATAAAACTACAGACCAGGCAGCAGCATAGAAAAGTGCCATGTTTCCTCTTGAGCTAAAAGGCTTTAAAATATAGGGAAGACATTGTACTAGTGTATGGGTAAGCTGATGAAGTTTCCATCCTGTTCCCAAACCAGTTCACAATCACTGAATCTTGTCTATGCATTGGGATTTGTCTATTCAACTAAAATCTTAAACAAACCTAAACCTCAGATGATCTTCATTTTGAGCTTTGTTGTACCTAAGAATTTTCCCCTAAGGAATCCCCATGCCCCTGGATTCTTCTTTTGCAGAGAGGGGTTCAAATATTTTCACATTCCTGAGTTGTAGTTAATAGGACCCGCTTGGCCTTGCCCCTATGCATTTTATGTGATGAGATTTGGAAACTTTAGTAAACGAACTAGTTGAAGCTTTAAAGACATACTGTCCTTTTGGAATAATTAAGTGCAATATTTGTTAAATACGTAGCTTAGGGCTTGTCTGCACAGGGTGCATCAGCAGAACAACTGTTTCTCTGTACAAGCAGATTGCCTGAAACCCTGTTACAATACTAACTTAACAGCTATTAAGTTCATAAAAGGCCTCACAAACTGATCCTTATGTTTGTGCTGATGAATCTAAGATTAGTCACTGAGGCTTTCTCTAGAGTCTAGACTGCAAAATTTTATCTAAAAAAATGGCCTTTTTTTTAAAAAACTTCACCTGCATCTAGACTGCCATAATATTCTTTGGAAATTAAATCAAAAGAACGTGGCAGTTTTTTCAACAGCGGTAAACCTGCTTTTATGAGGAATAATGCCTTTTTTTGAAAGAGCTCTTTCCAAAAAAAGTGTTCTTGAACGCAAACAGGGCTTTATCGAAAGAGAGCATCCAGATTGCCTAGTGATCCACTTTTTCGAAAGTCTAGATGATCTCTTTTGAAAGAGGCTTTTTTGAAAGTGTTCTTTCGAAAAAGCTTCTTTTGAAAGAGGCTTGTAGACTAGACGTACCCTGACTGACAAGGGCCGCTTCATCTACAGTGTGATTACTGATGAGATCTGTCCTGCATCAAGACCAATGGGCCAGGATCACTTGATCCACATAACATGCTCTTGAATACCACACATCAGGGATACAGCAGAACCAGACGTTACTTCTGCATCATCCATGGGATGAAAGTATCATGGTCATAAGATTTTTAAAAATTGTAAGTTGTGAGGGGTCACAAGATTATTGCATGAGGGGTTGCAGTACTGCTACGCTCACATCTGTGCTCTGTTGGTGGTAACACTGCCTTCAGAGCTGGACAGAGGCGGCTGCTGGCCAGGAGCTCAGTTCTGAAGGCAGAGCTACCACCAGCAGCAGCACAGAAAAATGGAGTGCATGGTATGGTATTGCTTCCCTTACTTCTGCACTGCTGCCTGCAGAATAGGGCCCTCAGTCAGCATCTGCCACTCTCTAGGCACTCAGGTCTGAAGGCAGCAGTGCAGAAGTAAGGGTGGCACAGTATGGTATTGCTATCCTTCTGCACTGCTGTGGTGCTGCCTTCAAAGCTGGGTACCCAGCAAACAGCTGCTGCTCTCCAGCTGCCCAGGTCTGAAGGTGGCACAGAAGTAAAGGTGGCAATACTTAAAATAATATTGCAATCCAACTACAGCTCCATTTTTGATCAGGACCTCCAATTTGAGAAATGCTGATATCCCCTATGATATTTGCATAGTATAAGGTAAAAGCACACAAAAGATGAGATATCATGGTCCTGGACATATATTTCATGGCCATGAATTTGGCAGAGCCCTCCTGATGATGCAACAAAACACAGAAGTAATGTTCTTAGTACAGAATAGGAGAAGAAAGGATTTCCTAAACAACATTAATCATCCATTAATTAACCACATTCTAGCAGAAGAATTTGCTATCATTAGTAGATGGTTGGACCATTATATAATCCAAAATGAAAAGGAAGAATAAGCTAACATCATCTGGTGTTTTGCATTTATTTTTCTTGCCTAGCTTGAAAAGGCTTCTGTTTACAATTCAATTTTCTCTGGACCAAATTCTCCCACATTTTGTTCCAGTGCAAATCATGAATTTCTTAGGATTTACACTGAAATAAATGATGGCAGCATTTATATGGCAAATTAGGTTGTTTTACACATTTTTTCATTCATTTCAAGCGAGAATAATCAGCAATGTCATTTGCTCAAAAACAGTTTCAAATGAAGCTGATCATGAACACATTATATGTGCTGGGGGTAGGAGAGGCAATGCTACAGCGGTTCCATCCAGCATGTAATTCTCAAGGAGAAAATGTGGCCTGCATTACATTTCTAAAAGTTATTGATTATCTGTCGTAACTGTTTGTTTTGCATACAGGGAAGAAAAAGGGATTAAGAATCAATAGAATGCAGGTGACATCCACCTGAAATTATTTTCCTATTAGCATTTTAACTTAGTAAGTACCACAAAGACTTTAGAGAAAAAAATTATACATTTCATATATTGACAGTTAGCTAACTAAAACTCTCCATTAAACTCCTTCCCAAATATTCTACAACCAACATTTCTAGAGCAGGTAAATTCTCACAAATCTAGTTTATTAACAATACATTATCCTATACAGAGGACATATGGCTAATCCAGAACAGATTCAGGCCAAGAATAGGGCTAGTGAAGATGCAATTAGTCTCCAGGTGAAAAGTAGTTCTATAGCATTCTTATTAGCATCATTTGGTGCTTATTATGTTCCATGAAATTTACCTTCACAAGTTGCTTGTTTTTCATTAGATAACTATAGCTCTGATTTTGTAGCAAATTCATGTGTTCCTTAAGAACTCATCGTAGAATTGAGGCTTGGAGAACATTAATTCTGTATTTCCAGAATTCCTTTGGTGTCCTAGATTTTCTTCATGTATGCTTATAGTAGTCTTGAATTACCTTATCACATAAAATTTTTTCCAATGTCCCTCCTTCATTAAATGTACAGAGTGGACCCCAATCGGGGGAGAATTAAGGGTACAGATGGCATCAATATATTTTTTGAGTACTTGACTTTTGAAACTTCAATAATACTTATAATATAGGGTTTTTATTTAATTATTATTTATATTATATAGCCCCTAATTTACAATTGTTCAGCAAACATTCAATGTGAATGGAGCAGGTATTTTCATAATATACTTGAAAATAATAGTATTTTTGCCTTAAAAATAATTTATAAATGCTGATGCAGTTATTTTTAAAACTCCTGACCTACTGAAACCTGGTACACAGAACTTTCTCTTTCATCTAATTCAAATAAACACATTGGTATTATTTACCAAAAAAAACAAAAAAACAAAAAAAAACCCACACCTGGAGACAGCAACTACTCAATGGAAAATAAGAAAATGTAACTGAGCTTGATGTTTTACTGCTTCATTCCGAGAGGGGCTCTGAAAAAGAGGAAAGATTACAAGAATTTTACAAGTTTGATGGAAATTCTGCTCCACATTGTTAGCCCCAATTTCTGTAGCTTATTTTACATTTTGGTTTCTGCAACAATGCAGAATGAATCAAAGATTCTTTTAAAACAAACCTATGGAATTAAAAATTTAAACGTATTGTAATTAATACAATATGCAGCATTGTGTTACTTGCTTTATATTTAATTCAACACCAAAACTGTTCTTAGTTTTGTTAATTTATTCACCCTGCCCTGGGAATTTCAGTTACCTTTCAGTTTAGAATTCAGGTTGGGCCATATTTATTTTCAGTGTAGCACAGGTCTGTTAGGACCCAGGAAAACCAAAGGATTTCAGAGCTAGGAGTTGGAACTGGACAGTTGGTGGTACATCAGGTAAGGAGTTTTGGAGGCTTTTCTGTCACTGGAATTTTTTTTTCTGGTTCTTATTATTTGTACCCAACTTTCAGCTGGGGAGTAGCATACATGGCCTGTTCCCTCACATTCAGATGATGATGGTCGTGATGACTCTTTCTTACTGGCTACGTTACCATGTCATTAAGCTTGTCATATCTGTCAGCAAAACTACTGATGACAAAGTATAACACTCAGATGTAGCAAGAGAGTTTCACCCTCTCCAACTTGACAAAGGGGAAAAAAAATCTGATTTTGTGGGTATTTAGAAACAGACCGATCACCATTACATCTCAGATTCAAAATACTATACAAAGCAGATGGAGTTAAAAATGCAAGACTCCTTTTTAGTTCCTGCAGTTCACATCTTTCCCTTTTCTCTTCCTATTCTTTTAATTCTTAAAATATTTGTTTCTTTGGTTCTACTTATCCAATTTCATGAAAAAAGAACAAGTGGGCAGTCAGGGCAAAAAAGAAAAATGCATATGAAGCTGATTCAAGGAAATAATTTATTTTGTACCATGCCTAAATTTTACTTAGTATGTGGTACTCACTGACACAAACATGCTTGAAATGATGAAGGTTCTAAAAGGACCAAATATTTGTAGGGATAATAGAAGGAATTTGCCCTCGTACAGAGGGTCATCACATGGTTTATATACTACTTGGCTACGTCTAGACTGGCATGATTTTCCGCAAATGCTTTTAACGGAAAAGTTTTCCATTGAAAGCATTTGCGGAAAAGAGCGTCTATGCCAATCTAGACGCGCTTTTCCGCAAAAAAGCCCCAATTGCCATTTTCGCGATCGGGGCTTTTTTGTGCAAAACAAATCTGAGCTGTCTACACTGGCCCTTTTGCACAAAAGGACTTTTGCCCGAACGGGAGCAGCATAGTATTTCTGCAAGAAGCACTGATTTCAGACAGTAGGAAGTCAGTTTTCTTGCGGAAATTCAAGTGGCCAGTATAGACAGCTGGCAAGTTTTTCCGCAAAAGCAGCTGCTTTTGTGGAAAAACTTGCCAGTCTAGACACAGCCCTTATATTCTTCATAAACACTATTTTATCATTTTAAATGGGACACTGGCCATCTTCACAGGCCTAGATTTTCTTCTGTGACAATATCCACAGTTACCAAATAGCAAGTGTGTGTTTTTCAAATAAAAGATTTTTTGAGGCTTGAGACAATCACTAGGTGATGGGGTCTAGGAAGACTGGGAGGCTTATGCTGTAATTACCCATGTAAAGGTTTTTTCCCACTTTTTGTGAAGTATATGTTACAAGCCACTGTCTGGAATGGGCAATTTCTAGAACCAGGACAGATTCATTTACTATTTTTAATTTAAAATGTTCAGGTGTTTTTTTCAAAAAATGTTTCCATTTCTCAGTTAATTCATTGTACATAAAACAAATTCTTGTCTTTTTTTTGGTTTCCATATATTTACTTATAATACCCACCTATCTATTTTTCCAAAGATATTTTTCTTTTTCATTTGTCCCCTCTCACTTACCCTAGTGTTCTTTTTCTTTTCCTTCCTGTTCTTGCTTCTTCTTCCATTTCAATTCATTCTTTGTCCGCTCAATAGCCATTATACTATATATTTCCATTTCATTTCTTTCTCCTCAGGTCTTCTTGGAGTGGAAGCTGTTTACTGGAGCCTGCTTGCCATCCAAAGGTGGTTGATAAATGTGTTTCTTAAGAGGAACCAAGTAACTGAGATTTAGAATGTCACTAACTACCTGACTATGAATAAGTAGAGAAAGCTGTGTTTCTTTTCCTACTTTTATTCTTGGTATATATGTCTCCTCACCTATGGCAGCTTCCTTGCAGGTGGATGGTTCTAAGACATGACTGCATTTCCTCTTCCCATTCCTAGAAGCATCTCCAGGCTGAGAAAGCATGTAAGTATACCTCTTTCCTTGTTCCTGGTTGTTCTCTCTTTCATAGGGCACAAACAAGATTGGCGTACAGCTGACGCTTCTCCTTTTCCTCTTGTCAGCCATTCCTTCCCACAGGGTGGTGGATGACTATACCAATCCACCTGATTTATTGGTTCTTCCTGCTGACACAGTGAAGATACTAAGAGCACATTGAATAAAGTTGTCTCCCTACAGCCTCGTGCATTTTATAGCTGAAGGAAACTTCTGTAGCTATGTCTATGTTTAGCCATGGCTATTTCTATAGCCATACAATCAAAATACAGTATTTACAGAGCATGGATTGCCACTGATGAATTTCATTCCATGTTTTCTAAGTTACTTCACTACATGTTGCATCACTTAGAAATCCATTTGAAAACACAATTTTCTCCTGATTCAGATGCTAAGACAACAGAGGGTTTTTTTCCTTGATAATTATGCTGTATAATTCACATGTTGTAATGAGACATTTACATTCTCTCTCATCAGAATTCCTAGCAACAGCTCATGGGTTTGAGCTTGATTATGATGAAGCCAATGAGTCTTCTCATTAACTTTAGAGGGAATCAAGTCTTTGCTCCTGCCTATGATCCTTGGTCACACCAGCTGACATAAAGAGGAAATAGCATTATTCTCAGATACGAATTTTAGAGGATGTTCTCAAATGATTTTTCTACCTCTCATTCAAAACAAAACAAAAAAATTCTTCACCACAACTCCAAACAAAGCAGGGGGCATTACTTCTCAAGCAAGACTAGATCCTCGCAAGATTCCAAACCTTCCATCCTGCTATTTTTGCTGCAACAAACAAAACTAGGCTTTGAGATTTGGAGAAAATGTGTTCTCACCTTGTCTTATTAAAAATATGAAATACAGATGGAGGGATTATATTCAAATATTCAAACATCCATCCCGGGGTTGGATGTGTTTAAACAAAAACATCATCATATCCAACCTCTGGCTCAAAAAAAAAAAAAAAAGAAGCAAATTTCCAGAAAAGCCCAGAAAATTTTAGTCCAAAAGAAAGTTATGAATGTGTATTAGAGCAGTACTGTCAGGAACCAAATTCATGTAGGCAAGAGATGCAAAATTGGCTTCAAAGAACAAATTTATCTTACTGTAATCCATTTAATAGGATTCTTTTAAAGTTCATAATGTGGAGTCAACTGCTTAATCCAACATACCATTGAAGCAACACAAATGAAATTTCCTGGTGGATGTACCTGTGACAAAGCTGATGTGGTGCATTTCAGTAATGAATACAGTCCCTCTCTACCATGCACAAATCCTTGAAACTACCTCATTGTTAACATTTAAGGTCCTAAGTGCCTTTTGTGTTCTTTTGTCAGGTAGTGTGGCTAATTTTAATCATTCATATTCAGCCCAGAAAGCTGTTCTCAAAATGTTAGCAGTATACATTGAAAAGCAAATTAATTTTAAAAAAGCTTTTTTCCAATGAAGCAATAAAGGGAATATTTCTAAAAGATTAAAAAAAGACTGAGCAGTAGGTGGTCAAAATATTTATCATCCTATTTGTTGACAATCTAGGAACTATTTAATGATTAATTGTACTGCCTTCTAGTTTATGAAAACCTTTTATAGGCTGTATGACGAATTGATCCTAAATGGTAACCTGATAAAAGACTTATGAACAGAATCAATTTACTGTTCTTAAAAGTACATGGGATTGCTTTAAAAAAGCCTTCATTTCATTAATACTTCTCTCGGAGTTTATTGCAATAAAACCCTAGTCTTAGCATACTCTTTAGAGTCTCATGTATGTAAACAGTCCATTCATTGGAAGAAATGGGTTGTTCCCATGAAAGCTCATAAGACCATCTGCATTTTTTGTTAGTCTCTAAATGCTACAGGGCTATTCATTATTTTTTAAAGTTTTTTCAGTTATAGACTAACACAGCTACCCTCTAACATTTTTGAACAGTCCATTCATTATATAATTACGTAGAGTGCCATCTACTGACACACAGAAGGGACTCCCAGGAAATCTTATGTCTCTGTACAAGAATGAGTGAGTGTATAGGGACCATTTCTGCATCTTAATGTTGCCTACAAATGAACAATACCTAAGATGTGAACCAGTTTAGGGGTGGGACTTTCATTTACTACCAGTTGTACTATAAAGTAGCATGAATTGTTTTAAATAGTTAACCTTTAGGTGGATTTCCTCCCAAAAGATAAGATGGTTGTAGCCTTCTATTTTAAATGCAGTCAGTATCCAGGAAACATGTTAGCTGGTAAAGTTTATAATTATTTTAATTGTCAGTACTTATTAACATTGGGACAATATTGCAAATCATTTATGAACTGAAAATTTTCTTTCAGTTAGGGTACATCTAGACTACAGGCTTTTGTCGACAGAAGTCGACACGATACTGTAATCTAGACACACCCTTACTATCCTTTTTATGTGCACAAGTATCAAACACGTGCAAGCAGGAATAGGCTCAGAAAAGGGAATTTTTAACCCTGGTTGGAGAATATTTCCAGGAGGCAAAAGTTTAGAATTTGTAAAGGCAGGTTTTCACTAATGTAACTTGATTCATATGATCAGGCAATGAAAACTTGAGAGTCAAATCAAAACTAATGCACTCAACTTACATTTTGAATATGCACAATGAATTGTAAACTCTCTAAAAGCCAAACATTTCAAAACCCTCTGAAATTCAGGCACATTGATTTTCAGTGGGACTTGTGCTTCAAAATCCCATACACACTTTTGAAAGTCTCCGACCAAGAGCTATTTGCAGATGAGTAAACGTAAGAAAAATCACTACAGACAGTTTATTCACATTATTGATCTAGATGAAGGGAGGGATTGCACCCTCAGCAAGTTTGCAGATGACACTAAACTGGGAGAGAGTCAGATATGCTGGACGGAAGGGACAGGGTCCAAAGTGACCTAGACAAATCAGAGGATTGGGCAAAAATAAATCTGATGAGGTTCAACAATGACAAGTGCATAGTCTTCCACTTAGGAAAGAAAAATTCCAAGCACTGTTACAGGTTGGGGACTGACAGTCTAACAAACAGTACTGCAGAAAAATACCTGGGTGATACAGTGGAAAAGGAACTGGATATGAGTTAGTGTCCCCTTATCACCAAGAAAGCTAATGGCATATTGGTCTGCACTAGTAGAAGCACTGCCAGAAGATCAAGGGAAATTATTATTCCCCTCCATACAGCACCAGTGAAGCCACATCTGGAGTACTGTATCCAATTTTGGGCCCCTCACTACAAAATGAATGTGGATGAATTGGAGAGAATCCAGCTGAGGTCTATGAAAATGATTAGGAGGCTGTGACTTATATGCAGAGTCTGATGGAACTAGGCGTATTTAGTCTGCAGAAGAGAAGAATGGGTAGTGGGAGGAATTTGCAGCAGCCTTCAATAGTGTTATAGGGCATTACAAAGAGGATGGAACTAGATTGTTCTCAGTGATGGCAAGTGACAGAATAAGAAGCAATAGTGTTAAGTTGCAGTAAGTTGTAGTGGGACCTCTGGGTTGGATCTTAGGAAAAATCTATTTCACTAGGAGGACAGTAAAGCAATGGAATGATTTACCTACAGAGGTGGTAGAATCTCTGTCCTTAAAATCATCTAAGGCCAGGCTGGAATGATTTTCTTGGAATTGGTCCCACTTTGAGGTGGGAATTGGACTAGATGACCTGCTGAGGTCCCTTCCATCTGTAATCTTCTATGATTCTATGAATGATTCTGTATCTCTGAGCTATTTTGACATGCACAGGAAAAAAATTCAGATGCAAGACAGAGATCCCCGAAAAGTTATTTTGAGTAACCCTGAGAGATTTATGGAAAATTGGCAGATTACCACATCTTAGCTATCATTTTGGATTTTCAATTTTAGAAAACCTTAATATATTTTATCTGCTTTAACAACTCAATAACTTTCTTTTTCTTAATAAACATTTAATTGTTTTACTGGAGAAATTGGTCACCAGCATTGTCTTTGTTATGATACGGAGAGCATCGTTGACCTGAGATAAGTGACTGACCCTTTGGAGTTGGGCATTACCGACTGGGATACCAATTAGTATAATAAAAATCAGTTGTCTGGCAAGTAAGATAGGCTGGAAAGCTAAAAGGGGGCTAACATAGTGACCCACAAGTTCACTTTTGTTACTGGCTTGGTAGGAGCCAAGTTTTCTGACAGTCTGTTCTTGGATTGGGCGCTCATAATTGTGAACCATTCTAGACAGAGTGACAGGTACTTGGACAAGCCCTTGTCCCACCACAACTTCAACACTGGAACGAGAATAAAAATGCCTGTTGATATGATATTATTCCTTTGCCACTTGAAATTTTTTTTTGAGGGGGGGTCAGTTTCTAAGTGTATAGACATCCCAACTATTCTGCCTTGGTTAACTCTAAAGGACGTGCATAGTATAGACTTTTTATTTCTAATTTACCTGCTGTAACCTTGTAAAACCTTCTAAGCTTTTTCCTAATAAAGGATTTATTAACTAGTTTGTTACAGGACTGGCTACAAGCATTGTCTTCGGTGTGCGATCTAAAGCATAAGTTGACATGGGGTAAGTTGATTGGTCCTATGGAATTTGGAGTAGCCTGAATATTTTGTGATCTTTGGCATAAAGTGACAGTCTCAAGTTTGACTGGTGGCAAATTTCAGAATGCCCAAGGGCCCTGTGTGTGTCATCATGTTAAGGCGCAAAGTGTTCACTCTTGTTACTAGATTGGTGAAATCAAAGTATAGCATTCACAACCAGTTTCGATTCTGCACCCTACTTCTTGGTCTGCCCTGAGGTTGGTATTCTGAGCCACTGCAGATATCATGTCAATGAGAACATTTGAACAAGCTCAATATTTATAGCTTCTAAAAACATCCAACTTGTAAATACCAAAGGTGAAAATAAATGGATTTAGAGTACATACAGTAAAACTTGAGACAAGTATCAGGGAAATCTTCCTTACAGTGATATCTGAGAAACCATAGAAGAGATGAGGAACCTAGTACCTGCAGGACACATGCCTTCCTTCAGTTTTAGATCCTAGTGCGCCACCAAATAGTTTGTTTATCTGAGCATCTTCAGGCACGTCTTCTCCCAGTGGTTGCAGTTCATGGTTCCTAGCCAATGGGATCAGTGGAAAAGGAGAGCCGGCCCACACCACTTCGTGCAGCTCCTTTTAGCCAGGAACAGAGAACTATGGCCACTGGGAGCTATGGGGCACCAAACATCTCAATGCTCAGATAAACAAACCATATGGCAGCCAGTAAGTGGCTAACCCTATTAAATCACATGCAGATTGTGACCAAAGGTTCCCCATCCCTGCCAGAGACTGATCTGGGACTAGCTGTCTAAGACAGGCATTGTCTCTTCATAATGTAGACATGCTATCTTGATTTAGAGCTCCAGGAGGCACTGGGGAGGAATAATTTAGAATGGACCTGGTGAGTGGTACCTGATGTTGGTACCACTCCTGAAGTTGTAAAAGAAAGTAATATTTTCTGAAGCGGATGAGTCAGAAGTAAAAGATATATGAAACAGCCCTAGTTCATATTGACTTCAATCTCATAACTGACCTTAAAATGTGGAAATCTCCAGAGATACTGGAATAAAATGGTGTGAAGTCTGAATTAATTTAGAAAGACAAGGTTGGTGAGGTAATATCTTTTATTGACTCTACTTTGGTTGGTGAAAGAGACAAGATTTTGAGCTACACAGAGCTATTCTTAAGGACCTGAAATTGGTCCAGCAAAGGATAATACCTCTCCATCTCTTATATCCTAGGACCACCATTGCAATCTCACCACTGCAAACAACAATTAATCTGGAATTGCTACTCAGCAAGCAAAATACTAGCTAGTGCCTTAGCTTAAATATATATATTTGTACATAAAAATAAATACTTATTCTAAGGACCCAAATGCTCAAAGAATACAAAACCTGAAATGACTAATTGTAAACAAAGTCACCAATGTAAGGTGATGCCCCAAAGAAAACATGTTTAAACAAGATAAATGTTTCCAAACAGAGATCCCAGAACAGAAAAAGGCATCAAGCTCTCCTTTCCAGGGAAGTCCAATACATTGAAATAATGTATAACCAATCATTTATTTTATAAATAATGCATGCTATAAAATTAGGTCTTTTTTTCTTCTCAGTATTATACAGATGTTATTTCCATTATTAGATTTTTTTTTTACCACTAACACATTTTCATTTAACAAAGCAAACTCCTCCTCCCCTCTAGCATACATTCACATTACATTTCTGTTTCAATCTCAAGCTTTTCTAATCTATCCCCACATGCAGAAAGAAAAGCTATCATTGGGACCAGCACATGACCTATTTCTGTAACCCTTAGCAAGTACTCTTCTGCTGACATGCGCATTCTGATAAAAAAATCAGTGGGAATAGCTGTATAAACTGAGGGTAGAACTAGACTTCTAGCTTTTTTCAAAAGAAGCTTTTTCGAAAGAGCTCTTTTGAAAAAGCTTCTTTCGAAAGAGTGTCCACATCTCAAAACTGGATCAAAAAAACAATATGCTTTTTTGAAAGTGAGCATCCAGACTGCATGGATGCTCTCTTGAAAGAAAGCCCTGATTACTATTCACAGAATGGCCACCAGGGCACCTGTGCTTTTTTCAACTGCCACTTCTTTCAAAAAATGTCTGTGTTCTGCATCTTTTTTTCATTCAAAAAAAAAGGCATTCTTCCTTGTAATTTGAGGTTTGTAAGCGTCTAAAAAAACCTTGCCTTCTTTCAATTTAATTTAAAAAGAACGTCATTGCAGTGTGGAGGTAGGTGAAGATTTTTAGAAAAAAGGGCCGTTTTTTAAAAAAAAACCAATGTAGTCTAGACATACCCTGAGATAACTGGGTCTTACCTCATAAGTAATAATCAAGCAATTATGGAGATGTCCAGTTTAAAGCTTTGTCTTCCTACACCCTTTAGTTGACTAGTACAGTGAATTAATAATCTGTGGGATTTTTGAATTTCTTCTGTAATAGATACATTAAAATAAATATGCATGGAGTAGTAATAAACTGCAGTAGCATTGTAGTCGGCAAGAGTAAGTCTCAGGTCTGACACTGGGTTCCCAAAGTACAAAGGACGCCACACAGGTATCTGTCAAACACAAGTAGTTTATTTCTTGACAGCTAACAGCTGTGCCCCATAAATGGAAGAACAATATAACAAAGAAGTGGCTTATCTTACGTCCCTTCTTGCAAGCCTGGGACCCCGGGTAGGCTGCAGACGAAGTGGGAGGTTGTTTCAGCTTCCGAGGCGCCGGTACCCAAAGCCCATCAGTGAAGTCCGATTTGCTAGGCTCTGAGGCAGCCTTAAATACAGTTTTCCTGCCCTGTTTGGCAATTTGGACATTTCCAGGGCTTACTCATTAGTGCTGATCTAGAGCTTAGCAGTTAGTTATTGATCTGGTTCTGATTTGGATCTTCTTGTCCTTTGGCCTTGTTTATGTGATCAGTACGTTAGGGTAAACAGAGTTGTTTATGCGTTCTTGCCCTTTACCCTTACCTCATACTTGTTCTTGCTATACTGGCAACAATGCTTATCTTACGTGGCGTGTGTTCCCAAAGACTTGCTTCCGGCTCATCAGCTATAGGGAAAAGGGAAAGGCAGGGGAAGGGGTGGGGAAGAATGCAGGCCTCATCACCCCTAAACTATCACGTACAAAGTTCTTCCGCAATTGACTACTACAAGCATGATAAAATTGTTTGATGTCTCCCATCTTGTTTTTTTGCTGAACACCAATGTTCTAGAAATGTAGGTAGAAAAAGAATATCACCAAGAGGTATCAATAGATTAAAAGATAATTTTACTATGTTTTATGCCAATTTTCCCACGGATTCCCCATACTGCAGCAATGAAGGGGGGGAGATCAAATTTAAAAAAATTAAATGAACTGTAATTAAGTTTTCCTTTTTGAAAGTTGTTTTTTTAAGTTGACTTTTTGTTAATAGTACAAGTTATTTTCTTACATAAGTGACAAGTAGAATAACAGAGAGTTAAGACAGTATAGGTTTATAATAAGCCTACCTTTTATTATAAAAGAACAGTCAATTATTTTGACTAAGTGAAGTTGAACTTAAGAAAGAAGGGGCATATTTAAAGTCCCAAATATGTAAGCTTTATACATGCTTAAAGCCAATGGAGACTACTTAGGTAGGCTGCAGAAGTGGGCTCCATTCTTGTGGACTAGGCAAAAAAGTAGGCAGCTGTAACTTTCTTCCCTTTTAAGAAATAGATACTTCCAGCCCTTACCCACACTGCATATATTTACTCTGTCAGTAGTCTCACTGAGTCAACTGATCACTTTTAGAGTAATGTAAAAAAATAATGGCCAAATCAGGCCCAAAATATTTTTGTTGTAATACTTTAAAATCAATGGCAATGGGCCCAAATTTGCATTCCTTAAACAAGTAAACCTTTCATTGGTTTCAATTCAGTGATTCACACTTAAGGACCAGAGAATCAGAGTTATTAATTCAGGACCAATGGGCATTTTAAAAGATTGTATGAAGGTTTTTATGAAATAAAAACTCAGAGTACAAACAAAAAAGGTCAAAGAAAAAGAGTCAGATAAGCTGAGAATCCTATCTATACAAACGTATTTAGCAATATAGTCCATGAACATGCATGTAACTGACAAGGAAATATACAAATGTTTTCTTAACTATTTTAACTGAGGGAACTAGGTTTTGATACCATGTTGATTCTTTTACACTTGAAAACCATGAGAGTAGAACATAAAGGTGCCTGACACGCTCATGCCCTGATGCATGGGAATCTTTGGGCTCGGCCAACAGATTTAGGTGCATACATGCTTGAAGATGAAGGTGAAGAAGGAGGGCTGATTAGGTTAAAAGCAAACTGTCATGCATACAATATTTCACAGGAGTGAAGTCTGTGTGAAGAATTTAAGCCTCTTCCACAATCTCCCAATCTTCAGGCCATCTGGCAGCAGACTAATCCTTGAAAAATGTGAGCAGCCTCTGGACTGCTCTAACTTGCATTCATTGCCAACTGCCCCCAAGGAATTATAGGTTGGACTTCCATCATCCTGTATCCTCGGAACCTGACCAGTCCTGAATGAAGGGATTTGCCAGATCAGGGAAGGTCCCTCCCAACATGGCCCTTGCTGCTCTGCTACTCCCCTGCTAGGGCTCCAGCCTGGCCCCACTGCTGCCTGCCCAGCCATGGTTCCCCAGGCTGGAGCTCCACTGCTTGGGCCAGAGCTATGTGATTGCTGCTGCTGGCTCCCCAGCTACCGCCTGGCCTCCGGGAACAGATCACCTTTCTCTACTGCCCATTCCCCCACACCCCCCACAACATGAGGCTCCCAGCTGAGTCGCTGCCCTCCCACTCTTAGCTATGTAGCCCGTCCTTCCTATACCTGGACTATATGGTTAAGGGACATCCATGGTCCTGATGGACCATGGATGTGGCCATACCAGAGGGTCCCGGTTAAGGGAGGCACAACTCGTATTTAGACATTTGGGGCTCACAAGGCCAGTAAGAAGTCCCAGGGTTGGGGCAAAGAATAGGGAGGAGCATATAGAAGTTGCTGTTGTGACTCTGTACTACCCAATGCCTGTTAAACTGGCTTTACAGATGTTTTGCACCACCAGTGCTACTCAACTTAGAGTAGGTATGAAGGTAATAGTCAGGAAATGGGTATTGAGCATTCTTAGCTCCCTCTGGATGAATAAGGAAGTCAGAGTTTTCAATACACTGCAGGATCTGGTATAGGATTGGTATAGGAGTGGAACACAGGGAACATGGGACATAGCATAGAGAAGCCCTTGGACATGGTTGGGAATCATTACATTCCAAACATTCAGGATACCATAGTGCCTCTAAGTTTTTTGTCTTCATGCTTCATTCTAGTTTTAAAGCAAGGCTGACAATGCCAAAACATATTTTTAGGATAAATATATTTCAAAAGCAATAATGTTTAGGTGACTCAACAACTTCACTTTCAATTTATTTTCTAGCTCTTTCAACAAAATGTTGTTTACCATGATCTCCCTGAAGCACGTCAGTTCAGGAATGGAAGTCAAGAGAATAAATTCCTCTTAATCTCATAAAAACCAATTCCGGGTTTTAGGCTTCAAAGCTAGACAGGGGTTCTGCCACAAGCCCTGTGTGTGTGGGGTGGTTCATGAGAGCACCCCTGCAGAAGTAGTGCTTGGAAGGAGCTCAGAGGCACAATTTACTCTCAGGAACTGTTCCTGAGTTCCTCTAGAGATTGTGGTGGCAGAGTGGAAGAGGGAAATAGCCAATTATTGGGCCAGACAATTAGCAAGTTGCCCCCCCCCCCCCACACACACACAGTTCTACTCTGCTAGCCCTGGGGAGGTACCAGAAGGCACACAACAGGTCTACTTTTCCCCTGCACATGCATGTAGGCTGCACAACAATCCAGTCTTTAATATTTTGTTTACATCTTAGAATCTGTCTTCCAATCATACACACATGAATAGTAATAATGGCTATTTCAGCCAATTTTTCTTTCAAACATACATACATACACAACTTCTTTTGAAAGCATTGGGAATATCTCACCATACATCAGGGCAACATTCATTTCTATTTGTGCACCAAAGTTCCTGTTATATATTTATAACTGCAATCCAATTTCATTCACCTATACCTGAAATATAATCATTATGATACAATATAGGAAAAACAACTACTGCTATTCAATAGCTCTTAAAATCTGAATGGGCAAAAAGCAGAATGATAGAGAACAGGATGTTACAAGATCTTTATTTCTCCTTTGTCAGTGACATGGTATTTAACTGATATTATGCCTGTCATGTACAGAATGCTTGTTGAGCCTCAGACCGGTTTCATTATGTGCAGTGGATGTATCAAGTTGCTCGCTGCAGTAAAGTGTGCTGTCCAGTTTCATTTAGAGCTTCTTCTACTCAGACATAGAATAGAAATGGTTCTTATCTCTCCTAGAAGCAGTGACCCAATATGATATGCTTCTTCCAATCCAGTCTCTCTGTCAGTTATGTCAGTTACCTGTGGAGAGAATAGAACTCTCTGATGTAGATTACAGATGCCCATGGAAGGAATGCACCCATAACATTTAGCATAAAGAGTTGTTAAATTTCTAGCCATGGTTTCTCACTGTGTTGAATTGGTACTAAAGATTTGGCAGTCTGCCAACGCAAGACAGCTAAAACAGGTGGGAAAAGGCTGAGAGGAAGAGGCAGAGCATGATTCCATGATTCTGGATGTCTTTGTAACATGAAAGGTAGAGAAGGGTGAGCAAGAACACAAGAATGGATAATAAAACAACCACCTGCTTAATTCTCCATTCTCGATTTGCTATGATCAGCTTTAGGACAGGTGTTAATTACTCTGAGGAAAGAATTGGAGCATATAGATTCTTGCAGAGCCACCTGGATAAGCTGAAAGGGTCTCTGGGAAGCCTTTTCAGTCTCTCTTAAGGCCTCACAGGAAGCACAAAGAAACTAAACGGAAAACATTATTTCTTAATTGAGTCCAATAAATGCATGTGTGCAGGAGCAGCCCGTGAGTATAGGCCAATTCCGCTGTCACCTACAGCGCCGCCTTCAACGGGGTGCCCGGGGAACCCAATGATGACATCACGCCGTTGACTACCGTGCAGGCGGAAGCGCTGATCATGCGTTCCGCCTGGGGCGCCAGCTGCCGCAGATTGCCTCGGTCCGCCCCTGCACGTATGAATGTTCATTTCCAAACTGTATTTCCCCTCTATCTCCTAAATGCCAAGTACAAATTGTAGAGCAGGTCATGGTGACTCAGGGGGGATGTACCACATTTTAATCAATTGGTTTTTGAGGATTGATATCTTTTTCCCCTCTTTTTCCCCGTTCCAGGATGAGTGAAGGCAACTGTGTCTACTATCCATTTAGCTATAAACATCTGGCATTTCTAAATACTCAGTTGCAGAGCAGATTGTCCCTGATGGACCGAGATACAGATACCATCGCTTTTTTCCCTCCTTTTGTCATTTTTGAAAACCTTCATACCTCTGATTGCTAATGCAGCAACCTCCAGAGATGTCCAACAGCAGGGCTTTTTGCTGCTGGGCACTTCAAAGATTAATAGTGCGTGCATGCTGCAAAATGGCTATCAATCAAACAAAGTTAATAAACCTTAGAGTTTCTATCAGGTATTGAATTTCTGTAGGGAAAAATATCTAAAACCTCGCCTCTTATTTCCAAACATCAATTAAATGCCTAATATCTTGACTACTCAAGCCAACATTCATAGCATTTTTAAAGATTCTTCACAATAATTGAATTTTCCTGATCAGCACATAAATTGCCAGTCATTAGAGAGCAGCAGGTATAGTGGTAAAATACTTACTTCTACCACTGGCACTACCCCCACTACCTACATAAAAATATATTTTATTTTGTCCTTGTTTTTGAAGTAGCTGTTTCTATTACCACTTCCTCATTTTGTATGATCTATGCAGATGAGGCAAGCTCCACAGCTGGTTTCATGGAAGTTAATGTTGATTTCTACTATCTGAGGGCCTGGGTCATAGGATGGGTCTAGATGACATTCCTCTTTCGAAAGAGGAACGCAAATAAGGGAAATAAAAAAAGTAAATGAAATACTGATTTACAAATACTGATTTCATTTGCATAATCTCTTTTGATCGCTTTTTCAGAAGAGATTTTTTCGGAAAAAAAGCAATCTAGACGGGGTTCTTTCAGAAAAAAAAAACTCCTTTTTTGAAAAAACCCTTATTCCTGAAAAAAATGAAGTTTACAGAATACTTTTGAAAAAGGGGTTTTTGTTTCCCCAAAGAACCCCATCTAGACTGTTTTTTTTTCCCAAAAAAATCTCTTCTGAAAAATCAACCAGACAATATTATGCAAATGAAGCACGAGATTTGTAAATAAGCACTTCATTTGCATTTTCAATTTCCCTCATTTGCATTCCTTTCGAAAGAGGAATGTAGTCTAGGCACACCCTTAATGTAAAATTGTCCACGCATTGGTTAAAGTATGGGAGACTCCCAAGAACAGACCACACCTTATATAGTTGTGGTTTGTCTCTATCTTTCATCTTATTGTGGGTATTTTTTAGTCATTTTAGTAGTGTACATAATATTTGTTTCATCACTCTCTTTAATATATTAAATATAAATAAGCCCATTCTTGAGCTCTACACTGATTTCTGGACAAGCAAGAAAGAGAACCTTGCAGCATAAATCTAATCCAGGCACTGAGCATTTTCTCTATATTTCATTTTGCAACCTGATGTGCAGCCATTATGGTGAGCTACTGTAGACTCCATAGACTACAATAAAAAAGCAACTGGTTGATTTAGCAGTTCTTTAAGGCTATGTCTACAATGCATGCTTATTTTGAAATAAACTATTTCAGAATAAAAACTCCAAAATAGTCTATTTCAAAATAGCACATCCATACCACAAACGTCCATTGAAATAGCACTGAGTCTGTTTTGAAATAGACCCAACCTACCTTCCCCTGCAAATGGTACACCACCACTTCTGGCACTGGGACACCAGTTCTGACTGGTGGAACTGCATAGTCATGGAAAAATGACCAGCAATGACTTCAGAACTTCCTTCCCAGAGCTATGAGAGGGGATCGCCCTTGCACTCCAGCAATAGGACACCCAGATGCAACTTCCGCATCTTTAGGAACTCCAGCCTGTTCCAGAAGCTGCAGGCTGGTATTTTATCCCCCTGACTGCACCATCAGGGTCAGGGAAGAGGATGTACTCATGTGCATCATGGGGGATGCTGTCTACCCTTTACTCCCTTGGCTAATGAA
The DNA here is from genome assembly GCF_052426305.1 of Pelodiscus sinensis. Classification (NCBI taxonomy): domain Eukaryota; kingdom Metazoa; phylum Chordata; order Testudines; family Trionychidae; genus Pelodiscus; species Pelodiscus sinensis. The sequence goes on from NC_143053.1 coordinate 97,116,534, forward strand.
GCCCTACATTGGACACCTAGACCTCACCAAATAATATTTTAATGCCAGGCTCAGCAGGGCATGGATAGTGGTGGAGGATACCGTTGGCCATTTGAAAGAGATGTTCTGCTGCCTATTCATCTGCCTGGACCTCAGCAAGTGGAACATCCCCAAAGTCGCGGCAGCCTGCTGTGTCCTTCAAATATGTGAAAATAAGGGGAAACATTCTTGCCAGGGTGAGGGGCACAGTCCAAGCAGTTGGCCAGGACCTTTGAACAGCCTCGCACAGCTGCCATCCAGCAAGCCCATCAGAGGGCTGTGCGCATCTGGGACGCCCTGAGGAAAAGTTTCACACAAGGACACCTGTGAGATTCTCCCTTGGGCCTCCCCACAAGGGGCCTCTGCATTGCCCCTGTGTGCCTTTCCTTCCTTCCCCTGCCCGTCTTTCTCCCCCCTTTCTCCTCCCCTTCCCCTTCCGATAGAATAAACAAGACATTTACCCCCAATTAAACAAAAAATAGAGTTTAAGTGGAGAGGGACTGAGGAAAGAACTTGGGAGGGGGTGGAAGGAGGAGGAGGGGGGAGGAGACACTCAGTAGCAACAGGGGGTGGGGCTAAAGGGAGAAGCCAGAGGGGTGGGAGCAGCAGCCACCAGGCAGTCAACAGTGGTGGTGTAAGCCACACACATGATCCGGGCCAGCTGCAACGGCTCCTGCCAGGTGTTGTGGCGCAGTTCCAGGTCAGCCTCTGGTCTGTGGTCCTGCTGCCCCACAGACTGCTGCAGGGCATGCAGACAGATGATGTGCTCCCACTGAAGGTCTTCATTGGGTTGATGTCACCTGCAGGTCATGTGAGGTTGGGAGACTGGCACAACTCACAGCTGGTCTCATTGTGTTGAAAGGCAAGAAGAACAATCATCCCAAGAGACACTGAGCATGGAACCCAGACCTCATCTCTGACCCAACACCTAAAAGTCGGAGGTCTGAGGAAGGCAATGTGCTTACAACATAAGAATGGCCATACTGGGTTAGATCAAAGGTCCATCTAGCCCAGTATATTGTCTTCTGAAAGTGGCCAATGCCAGATGGCCCAGAGGGAGTGAACAGAACAGGATATCTACAAGCAATCCCTGTCCCATCATCCATTCCCAACCTCTGACAGAGGCTAGGGACACCATTCCTACCCATCCTGGCTAATGCCCATTGATGGACCTAACCTCTATGAATTTACCTAGTTCTTTCCTGAATCCTGTTAAAGTCCTAGTCTTCACAACATCCTCTGGCAAGGAGCTCCACAGGCTGACTGTGCACTGTGTAAAGAAAAAACTCCTTTTGTTTGTTTTAAACCTGCTACCTATTCATTTTATCTAGTTACACCTAGTATTCTTCATATGGAACTCATTGCAAATCCCTAATATTTTTTGTTGCCATTTTCTCACCATTTTGATGTTAAAAAGGGCAATGTTCTAATAGGGGAGCTATTTCAAATTTAGTTATTTCAACATTATTTGCTAGTGTAGACCTGCCCTTAGAGACCTCTGCAGATTTACCAGAGCAAAGCCTTTTAACTACAGTTCTCTTATACATGACCAACCTGATATAATGTTTTGGCTTATTATATAAAAGAGGGAGAAAGAGCGAAAAAGGGAGAAAGAAAAAAAGAGAAAGAGCATGGAAATCATTCTTTTACTCACATATACTCCAGTTGTCTGAAGAAATGGGTTTTGCTAATGAAACTCATGATACCATCTATATGATTTGTTAGTCTTTAAGGTGCTGTTCGACTATTCATTGTTTTTTAAGTTTTTCCAGTTACAGCTAATCTGGCTACCTCTCTGAAACTCACAGTTATGAAAAAATAAGAGTAAAAGCACATTTTAGTGACGTATATTTAACACCTAAAATATGTTTCTTTTTTTTTTAAATGGACACCTTCAAAATCTAAATGTTAAACAATCTGAACAAATAAACTGTTCCAACAAGTTAACAGTTAAGCATCCCAGTCAGTTCCTTACTCCCATATTCACTCATTATATATGCCTCTCCTAATTAATGTGTCCTATGTAACTTTTACATTGTGTACTCAAGGTAGCGATTTCCATAATATTAACATATTCCATGTCAGTATTCCCTACAAACACACATCCCCCACATAGTCACTGGAAAAAAACCCCAAAATAAAACACCTACATGCTACTTGTTACAAAACAGTTAACACAAATTTGAAAGGTCTATGTTTCTACATACAATAGAATAACAACATTTTAAAACACTAAGCAGATCTATTACTGAAAACCATCTCAGAAAATATTATTTTAAATTCCACCCTGTGAGATTTGTTTATTTCCAGTCTCATTATAAGAATAGGCATTAATATTGTATGGTAAATTGAAATTCATAGAAGGCGCCATGCTGACTTCAACAGAAAATGAAGGCCTCCACTTAATAACAGAATCTGTGGATATTGACATTGCCTCTCTAATTATAGATGATGAGCTGGGAGGAATTGGGGGAGAGGGAGAATAGCTTCTCCGCACGAAAAGTATCTTCATGTTGTGCAGTCCCACTACAGAGACTGCCAACAAGATGCCAGGGAATCAGACATGAGGTTGGTGGTTTTCATGAGGGGTTTCCTCTAACATAGATTAGCTTAAGAACATAAGAACGGCCATACAGAGTCAGACCAAAGGTCCATCCAGCCCAGTATCCTGTCTGCCGACAGTGGCCAATGCCAGGTGCCCCAGAGGGAGTGAATCGAACAGGTAATGATCAAGTGATCCCTCCCCTGCCATCCATCTCCACCCTCTGACAAACAAAGGCTAGGGACCTCTATCATATCCCCCCTTAGTCTCCTCTTTTCCAAACTGAAAAGTCCCAGTCTTTTTAATCTCTCCTCATATGAGACCCATTCCAAACCCCTAATCATTTTATTTGCCCTTCTCTGAACCTTTTCTAATGCCAGTATATCTTTTTTGTGATGAGGAGACCACATCTGTATGTAGTATTCCAGATGTGGGCATACCATGGATTTATATAAGAGCAATAAGATATTCTCCATCTTATTTTCTATCCCTTTTTTAATGATTCCTAACATCCTGTTTGCTTTCTTGACTTCCACTGTGTACTGTGTGGACATCTTCAGAGAACTATCCACGATGACTCCAAGGTCTATTTCCTGATTAGCTGTAGCTAAATTAACCCCCATCATAGTACAGTATATGTATTGTTGCAGTTATTTTTCCCAATGTGCATTACTTTACATTTAGCCACATTAAATTTCATTTGCCATTTTGTTGCCCAGTCACTTAGTTTGGTGAGATTCTTTTGAAGTTCTTCACAGTCTGTTTTGATCTTAACTACCTTGAGCAGATTATGATTGTCTGCAAACTTTGTCACCTCACTGTTTACTCCTTTTTCCAGATCATTTATGAATATGTTGAATAGGATTGGTCCTAGGACTGACCGTTGGGGAACACCACTAGTTACCACTCTCCATTCTGAAAATTTACCATTTATTCCTACCCTTTGTTTCCTGTCTTCTAACCAGTTCTCAGTCCATGAAAGGATCTTCCCTCTTATCCCCTGACAACTTAATTTATGTAAGAGCCTTTGGTGAGGGACCTTGTCAAAAGCTTTCTGGAAATCTAAGTACACTATATCTATTGGATCCGCCTTTTCTACAGGTTTGTTGACCCCTTCAAAGAACTCTAGTAGATTAGTAAGACATGATTTCCTTTTATAGAAACTATGTTGACTTTTTCCCAACAAATTATGTTCTTCTATGTGTCTGACAATTTTATTCTTTACTATTGTTTCACCTAATTTGCCCGGTACTGATGTTAGACTTACCTGTCTATAATTGCCGGGATCGCCTCTAGAGCCCTTTTTAAATATTGGCGTTACATTAGCTATCTTCCAGTCATTGGGTACAGAAGCTCATTTAAACAATAGGTTACCTATTCATTTCACATAACCACCTATAAGTTATATGACTTTGCTTTCTAATTGATTTAATTAGAATCAAACGAATTAGTGTGAGTGGTGAAAAGTTTCATATCCTATTAATCAGTTATATAAGCTATCCAGATCCCCTTCCCACCCAGAGCAAACAGGTAGAACAAACTACTCCTCAGGATGCCTCTTTTGAAAATTTGGAAGGTTTGGCCTAGCTCACAGCTCCCCATTTTGTCCCTCACAGCGTTTTGAGGTTTTTCATTAACAGAGATGTTGGAAAAATCTAGCACTGCACATCAACATGCCTACCACTAGATCATTTCCAATTACTTGATTGCTATTTATGGCAATCAAGCTGGGGAGAGGGACAGATATTGGGGATAGGGACAGCCATTCAACTCTCTGGTTTTTTCAGCATCTACACTGATGATCATCAATTCATTGCTTAAGCAGGCAAGACATTTCTGTGGACTTTGCATAATAGAAGCTGATGGGATCAGTATTGGGAAACTAATATAAAGGCTTGAGCAGCTCTCTCCCCCTCACTGGTTATCTCCATGGAAGCAGAGAATGTGTAAGATGAGAGAGGCCTATTATATTACCATTTGCAGTACATTGTTATTGTATTACAGTAGTGTCTAAGAACGCAAACAAGATCAAGTCTGCCATCCCCACCCACCCCCTCAGCAAGATTTTCTCAAGCAGCTAGTGGTGTGTCAATTGTCCGGGGCTGATTTTCAAGAGGCAGGCACTCAGCACTTTTGGAAAATCACGTTCCTTTGGGACATCTTAAATTGGACACCAAGAATCCTTAACCACTTTTGAAAAATTTGGCCATGGAGTAAGACACAGTAAGTGTCCCAATGAGTCTGCAATCAAAGGGTATGTCTACACACACCACTTATTTCGAAATAGCTATTTTGAATTTGGCGTTATTCCTCGTGGAATGTGGTTTACCAAATTCGAAACAAGCACTCCACTATTTCAAATTAATTTCGAAATAGCAGTTTGGCTGTGTAGACAGTAGTAAAGTTATTTTGAAATAACGGCTGTTATTTCAAAATATCTTTGCTGTGTAGACATACCCAAATAGACAACACAGAAAGAGGTCATGAGACAACATATGTGGAAACAAGGCCAAGCTGAAGCACAGAGCTAGCAATTCACAGTCTGTATTCTCTCCTCAGCATCAGAATTTAAGGGAGATTAAACATCTCCTCTGTAGTAGCCAACCTGAATTCTTTCTTGAGGCTTCATGAATCATAAGGCCAAGACTTCACAGAACAATTATTTCAAGATTCACATGGTATATGGCTAGCAGAACAAAAGGGGAAATAAAGTAGAATATAAAAGGCTTCAGTGAGCTTGTCTAAACTGTTTGGATAAGGCACTAAGAATGCTTGTATTGTATGTATCTTCTTTAAAACCTTGCCAGTATAATTTAACAAGTAAAAGGCACCTTCAGCACATTGTGGGATAATAAACAGATAAGTGAGATCTAGTACTGCTGGAACTCAATAAAGTGCTTCTCTCTTGGACCTCATTGATCTCCCAATGGAACAAACTGGTCTACACTCACTTACTTCTAGATAGAAAAAATGAGTAGACAAACTTAGTTTCTTAGTCAAAACTGCATTTAAACATGGTTCTTGGAAACTCATGTAGAAGACAGATACTGCCTTATTTTCTGAATAGGATGCTCCTCAAATTAAATGATTATTTCAGCCAGTACAACACAGATAATTGCACTTGCTTAACTTTGAATAATTATATAAGAGGCATTAGAGCATATGAATGGGAGCTCTTGTTAGTGGATGAGTAAAAACTTTTGTGTGGCACTGAACTCAGTTTTACAGGGCTAGCTACGAATTCAAGTACAAGGGGGATTGAAGAGAAAGACACACTAAACACAGCTGTAAAAAGCCTCAGTGCACATACTATTTCTAAGAGATTGCCAGTAGTTTTGCCCAAATAATTTATCAATGACTGAGTTTTAAATGATGAAGTATTGCAAAAAAAAACCCCCACAAAATGTTCTGGTTTTTTTTAAATGGAAAATACTTTAGTTGGGAGAAAGGGCATTTCTCTCCTGCACCCATGGTTTTTTTTTTCTCCTGCTTTTTTTCCTCTTTTTTCAACCGCAAAGTGGGGGAAAAAAAGAGAAAAAGGCTTTAAAAAAAAAAGTTGAATTCCTCTCTCAACTTTAAAATCACTTTTTTTAAAAAAGTTTTGTGGTTTGTTGTTTCACCTAGGTATATCTACAGTGCATGAGGAAAATAACTCTCCCATTCCCATAGATACAGTATTTGCTCCAAAAAGTTGCGTCAAGATTTAGAATGTTTCTAAGCTTGAACTTTGTATGCTGATTAAAATGTAGTGATTTTCTGCATAACAAGCAGCACATGAAAAATATGTTGGATGTAGTATATTTTTGAAAACATTTGTCAACCTAGGTATCAATGAGAACAGAAGTTTACACCAATGTTTGACAAATGTCTTCCATATGACAAGCTAAAAGCACAATACAAAAATAATAAAAAACTTCACTAATCAAGGCTCAAAATTTTTTCTTCACTAATCAGGGCTTTTTCTTATGTGGAAAGTAGGAATACTAGGAATACTGTTTTCTAAAAATCTAATTCCTTTAACTGGGAAGAGAAAAGGTTAGTTTACATGAAAAAGATTTTCCAGATTATTCAAATGTAATTATACCAGCATGAACTGCTCCCCTCCCACTGCACCCAATAGGAACACTCTTTACAGTATGAATAGAAGCTTTTGGCTTAGCTTAAACTATTCTTCAGCATCATGAACGAAACTGAAAAAACGATTACTGTATTGGAATCAGCATCTACAAAGGGATATAATTATAAGCAATTAAATTCACACCTTAGATTACATTGGATTTCTTTGCAATGTATACACAAGACCTAAGGGTGAGACTCTTGGTCAGACAAGCCGAGCTTCTGAAGGATGTGACATGAATACTTCTTCATTCCTGAGATCAGCCTCTAGTAATTAGAGCAATCTGATCACTGCTCAAACTTGCTCTGAATGATAAGAGGGACCCTAGTGGTTGTTATATCTCCTAATGATTAGTGGGATACGATATTCCTCTATGCTCTCAGAGCCAATACTAAGTCACTGAGAATTCTCTGAAGACTGGAGAATTTTCAGAGCCACAATCAGGCAATTTAATGGCTCCTTTGTCTTCTAAGCATGAAAAAGGGATCCTTTATAGTAGTCTAAAATTTTTCCTTCAATATACAAGCAGCATTGTTTCATCTAGTGTAGGAGTATTACCATGCTTCTCTGGATGAAGACATGCTATAAGAAGCTCATCTCATCTGAAGAAGTGGGTTTTGCCCATGAAAGCTCATGATACTATCTATCTATCTATCTATATATTCATTAGTCTCTAGGGGCTCATCTAGACTACAGGGAACGGTTGAAAGAAGATATGCAAATTCTGTGATCTTCTCCCAATCTCACTTTCGAAAGCAGAACCTCCTCAAAAAAGGAGGTTTACGTGGCTTTTTGACAAGGGGCATGTGACGGACTCGGCAGGGTCCGCACTGGCCCTGGGGGGAGGGTTAACCCCCCGGACAAGAGAACGGGCTCTGCAGCAGGAAGCGGCGGGGTCGGTCCCGACTGGCCAGAGCAGGGGTGTGGGGGAGCCAGGACAAGCCCGCGGTGGGAGAGGCAGGGCCTGACCTGACATGCGGGAAAGTACCCTGGCAGTGTGGGGTGACCCGCACTTGGGGCGGAGCCCCGAACGCACCGGGGAGAGACCAAAGGGGAAGACGTGGGGGGGTGGAGCAAACCCCCCTGATGTCACTCTCCAGGTACCTTAAAAAGCGGCTGTGGGACGCTGGAAGAGGAGAAGGGGAGAGGCGGTAACACTGGCTTCTGGCAGCACCAAGCCTCCCGCCCCCCGGGCGAAGAAGGATGGCTCCGTCAGCCCCCGGATCCTGGTTGGGCGAACCCGGCATCTCCGGCGGGGTGAGTGATCCAGCAGGCATCCCGCTGGGGGAACCTGAAGGTGGGGAGTGGAAGGAGCCCAGGGCAGGGTACTTCTGTCGCCCGTGGGCAGGCGCGTTTAGGGCGGCAGCCCCGCCTGCCGTGGAGGGAGGCCCATTGGCACCGTACTCCTCTTAGGGCCCCGGGCTGGGACCCGGAGGAGAGGGAGGGCCTGGGTCCCCCAGTCTCCCAAAACCCCATTCCCCAAAACCCCATACACGAGAGCACCCTGATCGACCTAACCACCACAACAAGGGCAGTGTGAAGACAGTGGTCACACCCCAGCCCGACAGACACATAACCACCCATTGAAGGGACGGAAAGGGGGCAAAGACCCCAAGGCCCGCTGATGGGCTAAGTCCCTAGCTCCCGCTAGGGGTGACACAGTGGAGGGTCCACTGAACCCCCTTTGCTGGCTAGGGCAAAGGGGCAATCACATCCACCAGTCCCACCGCAGATAGACCCTGCTCAGGGATTCACGGACCAAGCTCAAGGCAGTGGGTCCACAGAGCGCCCCTCTCCCCCCCCCACGGAGGAGAGGGGGAGAGTCGCTCGCACCAGTAACCCCGCCACAGGGCAGTTCACCAAAAAAGCCGTGTCTTAATTACTTTCAAAAGTGCGATTGGAAGAAGATATGCAAATTCCCACAACATTTTCATATCTTCTTCCTATCATTCCCTATAATCTAGATGAGCCCTAAAGTTCCACAGGACTACTCATTTTTCAAGTTACAGATTAACATGACTACCCCTTTGAGACTTAATAATGAGTGTATTATTGGCCTTCCTAATTACATCCCTGCCTTCTTGAGCAATGTATTTATACTCTTCCCTAGTTCTCTGTGCAAGATTCCACTTTTTACAAGCTTGTTTTTTGTATTTAAACTCAACAAAGAATTCTCATAAGCCAAGCTGGTCACCTGCCATGTTCGCTATTCTTTCTGAACATTGGGATGGCTTGTTCCTGTGCCTCAATAAGACTTCTATAGACTAACTCCTTTACCTCTCATATTAGTCTCCCATGGGATTCTGCCTATCCATTCTCTGAGGGATTCAGAGTCTGCTTTTCTGAAGTCCAGAGTCTTTATTCTGCTGCTCTCCTTTCTTCCTCTTTCAAGATCCTGAATTCCGCCATCTCATGGTCACTGCTGCCTAGGTTATCACCCACTTCTACTTTCCCTACCAGTTCTTCAGCTGTGTACTGATGTATTGCTCTCCCAGAGGATGTCAGGGTGATTGAAGTCCCCCAGGAGAACCAGGGCCCATGATCTGGAAATTTCTGTTAGTTGTCCAAAAAATGCCTCATTTACCTTATCCTCCTGGTAGGGTGGCCTATAGCAGATGTCCACCATGGCATCACTCTTGTTGCATTGTGGGTGCAATAAACATAAGAAATGTACATTTACAGCACACTGACTTTTTATGATGTTCACACAGCTGCATGCAGCATGACATTTTTTATAGAGAAATTCCCGCATCAAGATACAGGTGATTAAAAAGATTCAGAAAATCCATACCTAATGAAGTCTGCTATGTTGTGTTTACAAATCAAGCACTATTTTCAAAGAGTTTTTCATTCCTCATGGAACTGTACTGAACCATTTCCCCAACCATATTTTTCTGTAGTAAATATAACCAGAGTTGACGAAAGTTTTTCTGCAATACTGTACAATTAATTGAGTAACAAAATAATGCCCAGACTCTGATTTGTCTGATGTACCCACAGCAGTATACAGGTTAATGGTGCAAGATAGCAAATTATTGCAATATGAGCTATATCTATTCTGTGAGTTGGGCGGAGGTTGATTCCCAGATATAGGAGACATGCTCAAGCCAGTGCTCATTGAGCTAGAATGTTAAAAATAGAATGCAACTATGCCTCTGTGAGCTAGCAGCCCCCAGCACATGTCTAGGATCTCAGACAGGTATGACATAGGTGGTTACACAGCGTTGTAGGTGGATCTTTAAGACTTGGTGGCAAGAATATAGGGGTTACTGTATTATTAAGGTCTGAAACAATTTCTGGGGCAAAGTATAAAAAGTGTTGCCTGGAGGCAGAAAACAATGGAATGAGTTTGGGGTAGCTTTATAAATAAGGACCCATTCCTGTGCCAATTCAGTACATATTTGTTGTTACTGTATTTTTGTTGCTGTAGTTATTCTAATTTAATTAAAGGAAATAAGGTCAATTAAAATGACATTTCACTTATTGAAATCAGGAAACATAGCCCACATTAGACATTTACATCAAGTGGAATGAGATTTAAGAGAAAACTGGTGTGTTTGCATGGTCCTCGTTTAATGGAATAGCTCTAAGAATACCAACACCTCATGTCAAGGTGGTCTTAGAAATAACCATCAGAAACAAATGTAAAAAAGTTCATGCAAACAAAAATTTCAACAATTCAAATGCAGAATTTGATGCAAAAATTTCAAAGCCAGGCCAGACCATTCTAAACTTCTGAGGTGACCTCTTATATCAACGCAAATCATACGAACTTCCCCAAAGTAATTCCTAGAGCATGCTTTTTTTAAAAAACACCCAACCTTGACTTGAAAGTCGTCAGTGTGGAGAACCCACCACAGTCCTTGGTAAATTATTCCAGTGGTTAATGCTGCTCACCATTAATAACTGAGGGTATATCTACATTATAGCATTATTTCAAAATATCTTATTTCTAAATAGTTAATTTGAAATAAGTTATTTCAAAATAACATGTCTACACACAAAAATGCATTTTGAAATAGCATTTTGCTATTTCAAAATAGCGAGTCCATGCTGAGTGGATGCTGAATCGCATTTAAGGCTGGCCAGAACCAGGTCTGACAGGACATCAGGTCAGGATTTACTGTGTGTGGCTGCTGCCTGAGGCTATCTAAGTCCTGTGCTTAAAGGGACCCCCCCCCCCCCCCCCCGGACAGCCAGTTCTCAGCTTTCCTTGCTTGCTTGCCTACCTCGACGAGGGACAGCAAAGCATTTTGTCTCTGCGTGCTCTGGTTGCCCTCAATCAGGACACCACAGCGCACTGCAACATGGAGCCAGAGCTGCCCCTGGGCACTCTGGTGCTTCTCGTGGACACGTTGCTGCGAGCCTGGCTGCACTTTCTGCGGGCTGCCATCTGGGAGGTCCATCGGGGGGCTGTCAGTATCCAGAAGGCCCTGCGGGAGAGCTTCCACCCCAAAGAGCACTGACAGTCTCCCTGGTCTGCCCCACTGGGGGCTTGTGCCTCATTCCTCCCTCATGTCCTTCCACTTACCCCTCTCTAACCTCCCTTCCTGATATCAAATAAAATACATGTATTTTCATGAACACAAACTCTCTTTATTTAACAAAACTGGGGGCGGGAGGGGAATGAAACTCTGGTGAGACTAGAGAAAGGAGGTGGGAGAGGGCAGGGGGAAACCTGGGAGGAGGGAGCTGGAAGGGGGAAGTAAGGGGAACAAGCGGGAGGGGAAGCTCAGGGCTCAAGGGTGGGGTTCTCGCTGAACCAACTTGATTTTCATGCAAACCTGCTCCTGGGTTTGCATGTGGCCTTTGGTGGCCAGGCTGGCAGCTATCCTGCCATAGATGACCGCATTCCTCTGTCTAGTGCAGAGATCATGGACATTGGGGGCATCCCCCACAAAACCTGAATAAGGTCCACGATCTTCACCTTGGACTAGGAAGGCATTCACCTTCTCCGGGCCCTAGCAGTCTCCTGGGAGCTCGCAGACTGCTCCTGGGGAGCGGTGGAGGTCTGGCTGCTGCCAATGGCTTGCTGGCTCATGTTTTGGGGCCACTGGATTGGGGCAGAGACTGCTGGCTCTGGGGTGGCAGGCTTGGAGCTGGCACAAGCACTGTGGCCAGAGTCAACCCCTTTAAGGGGTCTGGGAAGGGGGAAGGGAGAGGAGTGTTCTTGGTTGAGGCTGGAGTGGCCACCAGGGCACCATAGGAAGGGCTGGAGGCCCCCTATTTCGAAATAAATGTCTACACGGCACTTATTTCGAAATAGCTATTTCCAATTTGGCGTTATTCCTCGTGGAATGAGGTTTACCAATTCAAAATAAGCGCTCCGCTATTTAGAATTAATTTTGAGATAGTGGTTTGGCTGTGTAGATGCTAGTAAAGTTATTTCGAAATAACTTTGCTGTTTAGACATACCCTGTATGTCTTATTTCCAGCCTGAATGTGTTAGCTTCAGCTTCCAGCCATTAGATATTTCTCAGCTATACAGAAGTACTCATCATTAAATATTTATTCCCCACATAGGTACAAATAGACTGTAATCAAGTAATCCTTTAATCTTCTCTTTCTTAAGGTAAATAGATTGAACTCCGAGTCTATTGCTAAAATGTTTTCTAATCCTTTCATCAATCTTGTGGTTCTTCTCTGAACTCTCTCCAATTTATCAATACCCTGCCTGAATTGGAGACACTAGAAATGGAGATAGTATTCCAGCAACAGTTGCACTAGTATGACCTAGGAAGATAAAATAACTTCTCTAAACCTACTCAAGAGCCCGATTTATGCTTCTCAGGCTTCCATGAGATATTTGGCCAGAGTCAGACTGAGAGATCATGATCAGATGATTATACACCTCAGTTTCCAAATCTTTTTCAGAGTCACAGCTTCCTCCAAGAGAGTTTCCAATGCTATAAGTCTGGTCTACATTCTCTCTTCCTAGATGTATACATGTACATTTAGCTGTATTAAAACACACATTTCTTGTACCAAGCAATCTGGATCACTCTGTACTAGGTTGAAACTCTCTAAACTGAAATTCTCTGGTCTAGCAACATCCATGGTCCCGCACGGATGTTGCAGAACCAGAGTCCCAATGGAGGGCTGGCTGTGGCAAGGATCCCTGTGGGGCCACCTACAGTGAACTGATGGCAAGACCTACCCGCGTGTGGCAGCGGGGCTTCTCAGCTGGGTTGGGAGACCCAACACATGGCTGCTTGGTGAGCTGGGAGCCATGGTAGCTCGATAGGGCAGGGAGCCATGGCATGCAGCTGCCCTGCAGGTCCTGAAGCACTAGTGGCCCAGTGGGGCCAGCAGGAGGTGGGAAACTAGCTGGGAGGCCGGTGGGCCAGGCTGGGGGCCTGTAGCAGGGCAGGCCTATGGAAAAGTTCTCCCCTGGTCTGAAAAAATTCTTCATCCAGGACCGGTCAGGCCTGACGGTGCTGGACCAGGGAGGTCCAACCTCTAGTGTCATTTCTTCTTCATTATTTCCAATCCCTCTAATTTGAATGTTGTCTGCAAATTTTCAGTGATGATTTTGTTTGCTTCCAGATCATGGATTTAAAAAATATTAAATAGCACAGAGCCACGAGTGTGTTCCTGCAGAATACCACTTGAAACAAACCCACCCTATGACAATTTATTATGATATTTGGAGACATATTACACAATCTATTTTAATGTGTGCCATTTCCAATTTTTTAAATCAAAATGTTGCAAGCTATTAAATCAAAAAGCTTACAGCAGCTTAGATAAATAATTTCAACACTATTATATTTCTGCTTAACCTCATAATTTCATTTTTTAAAGTTTTTACAAGAACTATTTTGTACAAAGTCATGTTGATTTGTATTAATTGCATTATTCTCCTTTAATTCTTTATTAATCTAATCCAATTTCAGTCACTCCATTATCTTGCCCAGTACCTTGCCCTGTCATGCTGACACATGTATAATTACCCAGGTCATGCCCCCTATCCTTTTCAAAATCTGGCACAACATGAGTTTTCTTACAATCTTCTGGAACTTCCCCAGTGTTCCAAGAGTTATTGAAAATCAACATTAATGATCCAGTGAGTAACTCAATCACATCTTTTAAAACTCTTAACTAGAAGTTTCCTGGGCTTAGTGATTTAAAAACGTCTAGCTTTAGTACCTGTTCATTAACATCCAGCGATACTGGTTGAATAGAGAGAATTTTATCATAACCTCTAAATGATTAGACTATATCATCTCCCCAAATATATCAAAGATATTTAATTCTCTTCCTTATCTGCATTAGCATTGATAATTCTTCAATCTCCATCTAGTAATGGTCTAACCTGCTCCCCCTTCCCCCCTCCCCCCCCCCCCAAACATACACTATTGTTAGGATTCTTTTTGTTCCTAATACACTTTTTAAAAGTACCTCATCCTTAATTTTGCTGACCATAGATTTCTCTCTGTCTTATTTTCCCTTAGGAATTGATTAAACAGTAACTTCTGGTTTACAGTTATTACTATCAACTTTCCTTTTTTCCCCCCTATGTATTTTCCTTTACTTCTCCTATAAACCAGAACAAGTTTTTGGATTTTTCTCCCCAACATGGTCTTCTTTCCTCTTTTGGCTTTTGGGGCATCATGTAAGGTGTTCTTAAATGATTCCCAATTATGACTCCCAGTTTTCTAACAGAATTCTTTTTCCCAGCTGATCTAGCTCATAATTGTTTTCAGCTTTTTGAAACCAGTCTACTAAAAGCGCACACATAGAATTGCTGGTATTGACTTGATTTCGCTTGCACACAATAAATGTGATCAAGTCACTTATACTAAAAACTACTGTCTAATGTTTAGTCCTGGGATCAGTTTCTCTTTATCTGTTATAACAAGACCTATTAAAGAATTCCCCCACATAGGCTGCAACACTTATTGAGTTAGAAAATTGTCCTATTTAATATTTAGAAATTTTAAGTTTCTAAGAAATTTAGTACTGGCAGCATTAGCCCTCTGGCATGCGTCAATCTGATGTCCCACATGATTATTCAGATTTTTCCCCCCTTTTACCATATAGATAGGAGGTGGCAAACCTGCTAAAGGGAAAGAAAGGGGAATGTGACGGGGAACTGGGCTGTGTTTTGGAGCAAAGAACTGAGATGGACAGAGAGAACTGAAAAGGAATGGGAGCTAAGGTCAGGGAAATTGCCATACATGCTACCAATCCTCCATGTAAGAGATCTGTAGGGCATGTAAATTGCTTGTCAAAAAGGCAAGAGACAATAACTGAAATCCCTCATCCTCACTCGGACTTCCCTCATACTGCCCAAATCCCATTTATATTATATATATTTATATATCTAAATAAAAGAGAGAGATCACACATTATCCTACACTCATCCCACCCCATAGATGGTATATCTTTGTGATCAGTGGTGAACCAACCTGCACAACTTTCCTTTATTTGATCTTCTTTCAGAGTGTGAGTTTCAACATGGGTGCCTCTTGAATATGAGACAAAGGACATTGAGTATATCTAGGAAGATTCTCATGAAGAACAATGGGGAGAAATGTTCCAAAAGAGAAACACGGTAACTAGGGCATTGTTGGACACAAGGTCACATGGCTAGCCATAGTTTCCTCTGGTAGTACAAGAGCTACATTGCTATTTTCAGAGGGTTAGTTCAAGCTGGGCTAGTACGAGTCTGTCTCCAGGGGCTGAGAAGCAGTTTCAAATGCAGCATATTATTCTTTAAGGGATTTCAGGGAATATATTGCCAAAAATGACCCTGTATTAGATAGATTAAAAATTGATACTTCTATATTTTTAAATATATTTGTTTGTGCTTGAAGTTATGCCTTAAAGAACCAAGGAGATTATTCAAAAAATCTTCACCTCTCAGCATATTTAGAGGAAAATTGTAATTTACATTGGACATAAAATAAATGTTTGAATATCATTTTTTTAGATATACTATGATGCATTTATGATATTTTTAATACTATTAACAATAATGAGTCATTGATCAAACATTAGATGTGCCCAATTCGTGGTCAAATAAGTACATTAAAGGATGGGCCACAGATACTTACTCACATTTAGATATAATCATTTTCTGCATTTTTCCCACTCTTGCTGTAATGACTACCAGACTACCAAACTGAAATGACAGTTTAAAAGTGCTGCAGTAGAATTATGTCTGATATTTTAACACATGCACTATTTCAGCAAATAGCAGCTTGGTGGTCATAATCTGAGGTTCTTGTACATATCCCGCTGCCACAGAAGTGAAGCGAAGGATACTCAGCTCTGTAATTAGTGGTGCTTATCATTTAAAAACTATAGGAGGGAACAGTAAAACGGATAATGCCACAACAAAAGGTAACCTATAATCCAGGGACTGGAATTTGTCTGTATCAAAATCAAAAGTACCACCATTTTAGCTGACTGACTGAAATGAGAAAGGGAAGAGACAAGAAGAAGCAATGCTAGTTTAGGAAAAGAGGTAAGTTTACTGTGTGCCATTTAAACACAGGACAATAACAATGGGAGTGTGGGGACAACTCCTTAGTTAACTCTGAAAAAAAAAATCATAGTATGGGATTTCAACTGGAGAAAATTTACCTAATTTCTATAAACTACAATACTGTACTTATGAAACTACCATCTCAGTAATTTTCATCTTTATGAAAACATACACAAGCACAGATGGCAAAATGTTATATATCTAGCTTCTTCTCCATTACAAGTTTCTGATTGTCCCATATTCACAGTGATTATAACAAATAATCTGCAAAGAACTAATACAAAGACTGGGAATGTTGCCACAGCAATTTTTTGAAAGAAAATATGAACCTGAACATCTCTTTTCATCTGTCTCAGATGTTTAGAGTTAAAATTATAGTTCTGGTAATATTGAGTCGGATATAGGATAGCCATGCCAATCTGCAAAAGAAAATTAAAAAAGAAATCTAAAGCAATTTTAGAGGCTTTGGGGTCCCAGATTAGAAGTAAGCCTTGATATATATGGAGAACAAAATAGAAGGATTATTTCTCAGCAAAAATCAATCCAAGGGTAAATTTGACTATTTTCGTCTTTTTTTCCACTGAACATTTAACCTCTTCAACTAGAAACAATCAGACCAATAAATAAAATGTGAATGAGTATTTAAAACAAAAATTAATGAAGAGTATGAAGCATATGGTTACTGATAAGTCCTCAGTCCCACATGAGTAACTGGACACACAAGGTATGTCTACACTGTAGGGACTGTAGGTTTGTTCTTAAGTTGAATCTGTATGTAAGTCGGAACTGGCGTCCAGAATAGAGAACTGGCATAGAGAATCAACTTAAGAACCCCAAGCGTCCCCAAGTCAGCTGCTGCTGAAACTGATTAGCAGCTGATTCCAGGAAGCCCGGGGCAGAGCAACTCTGCCTCGGGCTTCCTGTAGTCAGCGCTGGTCAGTTTCAGCAGCGGCTAAATCAGGATGCCTGGGGCAGAGCAGCTGGGGTGCTGCTGGGTTGCTCCAGTACCGCCGCTCCTCGGCGCTACTGGACCAACTCAGCAGCACCCCATCTGCTCTGCCCCAGGCGTCCTGATTCAGCCGCTGCTGAAACTGACCAGCAGCGGCTGAATCAGGACCAGAGCAGCTGGGGTGCTGCTGGGTTGGTCCAGTAGTGCCCAGACCGGCGCTGCGGGACCAACCGGCAGCGCCCCAGCTGCTCTGCCACAGGCGTCCGGAGAAAAGCCTAGTCTGCTGGGGGGGGGGGGGCGTACTAGCTGCGCCCCCCCCACCCCAGCAGACCAGGAAGACGCGGGCGGCGGACCAAGACGCACCACGGTCCCGCCGCCTGGGTCCTCCGCGGCTTTGCTCCCAGTCTCCCTGGTCTGCTGGAGACCAGCAGACTAGGGAGATGGGGAGCAAAGACTCTGAGGACGCCGGCAGCGGGACAGCCGCGGGCGTCTGGGCTGTCCCGCTGCCGGCTTCCCCCGCGGCTTTGCAAAGCCTTGGGGAAGCCGGCATTGGAGCAGCCCAGGCGCGCCTGGTTTGCCCCGCTGCCTGAGCCCCCCCGCGGCTTTGCAAAGCCTCGGGGAAGCCGGCAGTGGAGCAGCCCAGGCGCGCCTGGTTTGCCCCGCTGCCCGAGCCCCCCCGCGGCTTTGCTCCACGTCTTCCTGGTCTGCAGACCAGGGAGACGCGGAGCAGCTTTTCTCTCCTGGAGCACACGGGCGGTGGGACCACGAGGTCCCGCAGTCTGTGTACTCCGGGGCAGCCCCGTTCGTAACTGCGGATCCGATGTAAGTCGGATCCGCGTAAGTTGGGGACTGCCTGTAATTTAAAATGGAGATCATGATGACACTGGTAGCAGTTTAGATTGTAAGCTCTTTAGGACAGGGCAATCTTTATGTTCTGTTTATACAATGCCTAGCATAATGGGGCACTGCTTCATAATAATGCCTTGTCTACAAAGCAGCATTATTTCAGAATATCTGACATTATTCTGAAATAAAAAGAGCACGTCCACACCAACCCAAGGGATGTGAAAGATAACAAGAAAGGTTTCTACAGGCATGTTAGCAAGAAGGTGATCAGCGAGGGTGTGTGGCCCCTACTAGATGAGGGCAGTAACCTAGTGACAGATGATGTGGGGAAAGCTGAAGTACTTAATGCTTTCTTTGCCTCGGTCTTCACGGACAAGGTAAGCTCCCAGACTAATGTGCTAAGTGACACAATATGAGACCAAGATGGACAGCCCTTGGTGGGGAAAGAACAGGTTAGGAACTATTCAGAAAAACTAAACGTACATAAATCCATGGGTCCGGACTTAATACATCCAAGGGTACCGAGGGAATTGGCAAATGTCATTGTGGAGCCTTTGGCCATTATCTTTGAAAAATCGTTGAGATCAGGAGAGATCCCAGATGATTGGAAAAAGGCAGATGTAGTGCCCATCTTTAAGAAAGGGAAGAAGGACAACCCAGGGAACTGTAGATTGGTCAGTCTTACCTCAATCCCTGGAAAAATCATGGAGGGGATCCTCAAGGAATCCATTTTGAAGCACTTGGAAGAGAGGAAGGTGATCAAGAATAGTCAGCATGGATTCATGAAGGACAAGTCATGCCTGACCAATCTGATTAGCTTCTATGATGAGGTAACTGGTTTTGTGGACATGGGAAAGTCAGTGGATGTGATATACCTTGACTTTAGCAAGGCTTTCAATACAGTTTCCCACAATAATCTTGCCAGCAAGTTAAGGGAATGTGGATTGTATAAATGGATGGTAAGATGGATAGAAAGCTGGCTGGAAGGTCGGGCCCAGAGGGTAGTGATCAACGGCTTTATGTCAGGATGGTGGTCAGTTTCTAGTGGAGTGCCCCAAGGTTCGGTTCTGGGACTGGTTTTGTTCAACATCTTTATTAATGACCTGGACAAGGGGGTGGATTGCACCCTCAGCAAGTTTGTGGATGACACTAAGCTAGAGGGAGAGGTAGATATGCTGGAAGGCAGGGATAGAGTCCAGAGTGACTTAGACAAATTGGAGGATTGGGCCACAAGAAATCTGATGAGGTTCAACAAGGACAAATGTAGAGTCCTGCACTTGGGACGGAAGAATCCCAAGCATTGTTATAGGCTGGGGACCAACCAGCTAAGTAGCAGTTCTTTAGAAAAGGACCTGGGGATTACAGTGGGTGAGAAGCTGGACATGAGTCAACAATGTGCCCTTGTAGCCAAGAAGGCTAATGGCATATTAGGTTGCATTAAAAGGAGCATTGCCAGTCGATCCAGATATGTGATTATTCCTCTTTATTTGGCTCTGGTGAGGCCACATCTGGAGTATTGTGTCCAGTTCTGAGCCCCCAATTATAGGAAGGATGTGGATGCACTGGAGAGGGTCCAGCAGAGGGCAACCAAAATGATTAAGGGGCTGGAGCATATGGCCTACAAGGAGAGGCTGAGGGAGTTGGGTCTATTTAGTCTGCAGAAGAGAAGAGTGAGGGGGGATTTGATAGCAGCCTTCAACCTCCTGAAGGGAGGTTCCAAACAGGATGGAGAAAGGCTGTTCCCAGTAGTGACAAATGGCAAAACAAGGAACTATGGTCTCAAGTTGCGGAGGGAAGAGGTTGGATATTAGGAGAATCTATTTCACTAGGAGGGTGGTGAAGCACTGGAATGGGTTACCTAGTGGAGTCTCCATCCCTAGAGGTCCCTTGACAAAGCTCTGGCTGGGTTGATTTAATTGGGATAGATCCTGCCTTGGGCAGGGGCTGGACTTGATGGTCTTCTAAGGTTTCTTCCAGCTCTATGGTTCTATGATTCTATGATTTTGAAATAATGGCAAGCTGGAAAACTTTTTACACTGTCTCCTGTAACCCTCATCCCACGAGGAGTAAGCAAAGTCAAAGGAAAAATGTAGACAGTGCCAAAAGCTGAATTAAGATATTTTGACTTCAGCTACACAATTGATGTAATTTGACTTTTGCCCTGCTGTCTAGATGTGCCCTCGGTGAGCATCTTGGCACTACCACATGTAGTGAATAGTCTCTCACCAAATAGGGAGAGATTTTTTTTTTATGTCCAACCACTGTATTTAGAGTTTGTGCTTTAAATACTCCAGAAATAATCAATTTCTATATAAAAAAAATTGACCGTCTTGGAAATAATAGGTTGGATTTTCAATAAAGCTGACTTAATTCTGCTTCTACGGCAGTCAGTCATTGACTTCAGCAGAAGTAGAGTTGTGATGGTGATGAAGGCAATGAAATTCTCACCCCTCACAATTTTTCCCCTTCAAATATGTCTACTATGTAATTTCACCATAATTTTCTAATGTAACAACAGAGAGCACCATAAAAACCAGATGGACTGTTGCCAAGATAACAAAGTGAAGATTTCTTCTGTAATTGAATGGAAAGAGAAGCCCTCCTCTCTTTTTAAATCAGAATGCAAATGCTATTTTTTTCAGTTTGTGCTATCCAAATTATAGGCTCCACAGTGCAGTAATGTGTTATATAAATCACTCATTGACTTTAGTTGCATCCACTCAGTATTACTTTAGAGCCTTTACCTTTGTTAATTAGCAGGCCCACTGACAGGAAAGGGGGCAAAGGGGACAATTGCCCGTACTCCAGCAATTCAAAAGGGTCTTGAGCTCCTGGCAGCTGCTGCTGTGCCCAGAGCCCCATGTCCTTTAAGTCACCACTGGAGCACCACACACCTAGGTAGCACTGAGGGTTTGGGGGGCGGGGGCACATCATGATCCAATCTGCCCTGAGTGGCTGCCCCAATCCCACCTCTTTTGGAAGTACAGAGATGACTCCCTCCACACCTTGCCCAGGTGTCTGGCAAGGCTATTGGCTCCCGTATTAATTAAGCAAACAAATATTCAAAGAAAAAGTACTACCTGAACTAGTCAAGTTTGAGCCCATTTGGTTCCTAACATCACTTCTGGAATAGTAGCTCAAAATCTTCATTGGAAAAAATATTAAAAAGAGATTAATGCTTTATTCAGTGCTTGCTGTTATTCTACATTATTTCACCATCAATGGTTTAAAATAGTCAGCTGGAATTCTCAATGCCCTTTTTAACTAAATCATGTTTACAGCTGTAGAAACACCAGGAACCATTTTAAAAAGAAAAAAAAGATTATCTTGTCTTCATGCTTACTAGATAACATACAATTTGATTTCATAAAGCTCAAAAGGAAGAGGGACCTACTCACTAGAAATGCATGCTGCATAATGCTGTGTGCATAGTGGTAATTTTCTGCATTAAAAGAAATGTTAAGATTTAAAATGATATCTTGAAATTGATGCTGATAGAAACTGTAAATAATCACTTTATTAGTTTGTCTTAAATATAGTGCTATAATGGCAATGCATACAAGATTTCTACTGTAGGTCTTGTTTATATATGAATAAGTACATAATTTGTGAAGGGAGAAAGAATTTTTTTGTAACAAAGCTACCAGTAATAAAAGGGATAAAAGCCACCACTGAAATATTTACTTATAGTGTAAGTCTGGATATCTAGTAAAAAAAAGTGTGATAAGATCATTCTGAACGTTAAACCTACAGATACCACACAGGTGAAGATAATATGTTTAACAACAGCTACCACTACAATTATATTCAATTTCAGCATAATTAATTATTGGAATGTTTCTGATACGAGTGGCCTATAATGGTTGATCATTAGAGATTTTTATTTGTGACTATTTCTATTTTAACTCATCCTGCAAATAATCACTGTGTCTACACACCCACTTCTTGTCAGAACCCCTCACAATCCATACTTGATTCAATGCAGAATTTCTTGTTTGGAAAAAACACAGTATAGGTTGAACCTCTTTAATCCAGAACTCTCTGATCTGGAAGCATCCGTGGCCCAGAATGATTTTAGTTAGCCAGAGTTAGTTAACCACTTTTCATGGGTGTGGCCACATTTCCCACCGTCCCATAAAGTTTGTTTCTACCCACCCATCCTAGCTTCCAGTGTCCTGTGCTGTTATTTAGCTCTAATTTACCCTTCAGTGTCCTTTATGAGCCCAGTGGAAGTTTTGGTAATGCTGCTTGAGAATATTGACCCCCATGGTCTGGAAAATTCTCTTATTTGGAACTGGTCAGTGCCGGACTAGAGTGGTTCAACCTATATAAGCGAATTATGGAGCAACTGTTTAGTGCAGAGGGAAGAAAATGATTGCCGATCCATAAAGTGGGAGCCACACAAAAGGGAAAACCACCATGCAGCAACTGTGCACTTGCCTGAAGCCTCTCTGTTTATCAAAGCACCTGAAGCATCACATATCAAGATGAATGAACTAATAATTAGGGGGGTATTTAGTATGGACCATATTCTCTTATGACATCATAACTTAACACTGTACACAATAAGTTACTGACATGTCAAAAAGCAATAACTGTTCTTCAGATTTTATATACCACATAGGAGTGGATGCTAGGGGTAGGATACCATTTATCAAAGACAACAGTTTCATATAAGGAAGCTGATATCCATAAGAAAGGAATCTGTTTCTGCAGCTCCTCAGCCACAGTAATTTTGGAAGTCTTGGCTCCTTGCCATTACCACAAGTCCAAAAGTATCATCTGCAAGCAACATGCTGCGAATCAGGGAAGAATCGAAAACATCTATAAGCCCCTGGGAACAATCTTTCCTTTCCATGAAAGAAAAGAAAGAAGTATGAGCCTAAAGATACAAGCAATCTTTTTTCCCCATCTTCGTATGGATTCAGTAACTATCTCACTGAATATAGGCTACTCCTTGTGTTCTATTTTAATAGCAATGTATTTTCCTATATTTCATGGAAAATAAAATAAAACTGATCACAAAAAAATAAATATTAGTCTTCTAATTACTCTCCCTAAAACCTGCTCCAGAATTCACTTCAATTGTTGACCAATTCAAATGTTCTTCCCTTTTGCCAAAAACTTAAATCAAATGAACACCCACCACAATCACTTTCAACCTAATAACCAAATCATAGAGTCAGAGCTGGAAGAGACCTCAAGAGGTCATCAAGTCCAGCCCCCCTGCCCAAGGCAGGACCAGTCTGAACTAAATCAACCCAGCCAGGGCTTTGTCAAGCCAAGACTTAAAAACCTCTAAGGATGAAGATTCCACCACCTCCCTAGGTAACCCATTCCGGTGCTTCACCACCCTTCTAGTGAAACAGTTTTTCCTAATATCCAACCTAGACCTCTCCCACTGTAACCTGACACCATTGTTCCTTGTTCTGCCATCCCTCACTACTGTGAACAGTCTTTCTCCATCCTCTTTGGAACCTCCCTTCAGGAAGTTGAAGGCTGTTATCAAATCTCTTCTGCAGACTAAAATGTCAAATATCAATGTCCTATTACTCCCAAAAATGTTAGTTGAAATTACAGCCCATTCATGGTGTTTTTGAGTTTCTTTCATCAACATTGTTGGAAGGAGCTAATTAACACAGGTTAGAGAAATACATGAATACTCATCATATGTTTAAATTTGATCTTTTTGGCTAAACACGGATGCTCATTAGAACCCCATATTTAATTATCACTTTACAACCATTGCTGGTATGGTAACCATTGAAGTAAACGCTGTGTACCATTCCAAGAGATGTAGCTAATGTAAGGAATTGATATACTTTCCTCAATAAATAAGCCTCAGGGATTGGAAATAAGGATTTTCCATTTGCAAGGGCAAAAAAAAAAAAACTTAGCTCATGTCTGTACTGAACAGGCATATGGTTCAGTACAGGTTTCACCATATTCCCCTGCCTAATGCTTATTTACTATGTGAAACTGGCAATTCAGTTCTGACACTCTCGATATATGTTTTGCATATTGAAAGATAACCAGCAAACTAAGCTAACAGTAAGAAATCTCAGAGAAAATTAATTATGTTGTAAGATGGCCTTTTGTTGCTGTAGCATTTGGCATACTTATATTCAGTACATTCAGGATTAAAGATTTTGTTAAGCTTCTGTTAAAAAAAAATAAGAAAGGTCATTAGGCAGGTACTTCCCTCCTGCTGTTGCTAAAACTATGCTTTAAAACATTGAATAATGCCCACATGAAAAAAAGATTGCTTAGGTCATTTTTGTGCTGCTTTGCAAAATAATCTGTTTTTTAGTACAGCTTCCCAGAGCTTATATATTTTTATTAGAATTCTTGAGGCTGAGGCTATCCATTGTCAACTGAATGTTATTACAAATTAAAAACCAGCAAGGTGTTTCCTTAATTGTACTTACATGCTCCTGGCACATTTCCCATTGCCCTTTTATTTTTTATGGGCCAGATTCTATCACCCATGTGACTTCACCAGTCATCCCACTGATTTCCATCCAGTCACCATCTAAGGAAAGTCCTCCTCTACACAAATAAAAATGTGAGAGTATGACCATACATCCTCTAGTGGTCAATTTATCTCAACAGATTTAGTAAAAAAAAGTCTAGGAAATGGAGAGTAGGAAGAGAACACACCAGACAAAACACTTCCTGCTTCTCTTATGAACGGATAATTCACAATGTAAATCTCAAACTCTGAGGACTCTCACCCAATCGCATTTTGTGAAGCCAAGTATATCTGCCAACCAATCATTGAAGACTATGGATGCTGGCTCCACAACAAGCTGACCTATACTCTTCCCTAATACTGAACACACACACGGAAAACATTATTTCTTGTTTTATATTCTTGAAGACAAACGGAAGTAGTAGTGGCAAAAACCATAACTGATTTTAAAACTAAACAATCCATTTATGGAGAAGATGATTTAATAAAACTGCTTACAATGGCACATGGACCATCTACAACTCTTATAGCCCTCATTTCACAAGAAGTAAGGGAAGTCAAAGGAAGAGAGCTCTTCCTTCAACTTCCTGCTGTGTACAAAGTGCCAAAAGCTGAATTAAGCCATTTTGACATCAGCTACACAATTGACACAATTTTCCCTACTGTGTAGATGTGCCCTAAATTACTACAGAGAATTCTTTCCAAGTGTCTGGCTTGTGGATCTCACACACATGTTCAAGGTCCAACTGAGTGCTATATTGGGGGATTGTGGAGGAATTATTCCCCGTAGTAGACTGGTGGAGATGCTAGGGCTTTTTCACCTTCACCTCTAGTATAATATAAGGGTACGTCTTCACTAGCCCCCTAGATCGATCTAGGGAGGCTAATGAGGGCGACTGGAATTGCAAATCAAGCCTGGGATTTAAATATCCCGCGCTTGATTTGCATGTTCCCGGCCGGTTGCCATTTTAGAAATTGACTAGCCTGAAGTAACTGCCCACGTCACATGCAGCAGTGAAACGGGATTCCGGAATAAAGCCCTAAATCAAATTAGGTGGTATTCCTTGTGGAATGAGGAATGGATATTTAACTCTCGGGCTTGATTTGCAATTCCGGTCACCCTCATTAGCCTCTCTAGATCGATCTAGGGGGCTAGTGTAGACATACCCTAAGAATTGAAGAGAGACTACTGGGAAATCATTGGTTTATTCTATAAAATGGGAAGGTGAAAGGAGAATTTAACCACAGTGAATACAGTATGTTGACATTGGGAATAAAAGATGGTGGATCCCAGGATGGAGTTGTATTGGTGCTGAAGTCAAGTCTTTTATGACAATCACCTCCAGATTAAGAGTATATACTGGGTTGAGATTTAGTATAAAAATCCAGTGTTGTCAACACAGAGTATAATGACCTCAGCAGCAGCCACATAATTTTAAATGATTATGGAAACCAATACAAGATATTTAAGAACAAGATGTGCTATTGGTAACAGGAGATTTAAATGCAAAGAGGCGGAATGCTTTAGAATTCCTGAGTTTGTACTTGAAAAAAACAAGAGAAGAGAAAGACAGAAATTTAGCATCTTAAGTAGCAACCTGGTGATAAATAATTTTTTTTCGGCAAAGAAAAACTTCAGAGGAAGTGGATTTCAATATTACCTAATGGGCAAAGAAAGAGCATGAGACTTCTTACTTGTGAATTGCAGATGAAAATCAATCATGCTGTGCAGATCATTTGTGGCTGACCATCAAATCAGATCTTAAGTTCATGATGGCAGCAGTGAAGTAAAAGCAACCAAAAAAAAAAGTGCCAAGAACTAAGATGTAGACAAATAGAACCAGCCAGATACCATGGAAGAATAATAAAAGTTCTGTGCAGAAAAAAATTCATATTTCTTTCCAAAAAAAGGAAATTGATGTTGTAGAGACTAAAAACTAGGATTATGAGAGCAGATGAAGTGTTGTGCTAGAATGCCAAAATTAAGACACAAAGGTGGATAATGGATGAAATGCTGCAACTGAGTTACAAGCATAAAATATGGAAGGAAGACTCAAGTAAAAGAGCTGAGTACAATAGGTTCACCAGAGAGATAAAACAGAAAGCAAAGAGGCAGGAGCAAACTTAAAGAAGCAGAAGAATATTCAGAGAAATGTGATAGGGTTGCATCACAAACTGAGAAAACTGAATGGGACATTCACCAATCATGTCAATTACAATTTGTAAGATAAGCAGGACCAAATAATTGAGAATCAACAAGCAAAACATAAATGATAAAACATTTGGATGTGCTGTATGATGTGCAGCACACAGGTTAAATGGTTCTGGACAAACTTCCTCATATAAAATAAAGGAAAACAGATGCCACAATTCTCAGAATAACTAGTGAAGATCTTAATAGATAGTTTGAAAAAGAAATATTTGTCAGAAGTTGTAAAAAACTGCAAGGCTACTGCACACAGGTGATGAATATACAAAAAAGTCTATTCAACAAGATTTACAAACAAATGTCAAGCAAAGGAAAGCACTAACAGTAGCAATCTATTTAAAAAGAGAGATAACAGTGAGTGCAGGAACTGCAGAGGAATCAGTTTATTGATTGTGATCAGAAAAGCATTCACCAAGATGCTGCAGAGAAAAGCAAAGGGGTATATGGAAGCAACTCTTCCAGAAGAAAAGGGCAGCTTTAGACTAGAACAAAGTACAGTGAAAGCTTTATTATCCGGTACTCTGTTAACCAGAAAACTTTATTAACTGACATTGACCCCAGTCACAATACTGCTGCATCTTCAGGTGCACATGCCTGACATGAGCCTGTCCAGCCAGCTGTTGCAGGGCTTCTGACAGCCAGAACTGTTGGCTGATGTCATCAGCAGGTGCCTGCTTCCCCTTCAGCCTGCCTCAAGCTGCTGGGAGCCAGATATGCCAGTGAGGGGCAAGAGCAAAGCAAAAAGCTTTGTTATCCGACACATTCTATTAACCAGTAACACTCATTTCCCATGAGTGCCAGATAAAGTACCTATTATACAGTGACAGTTTTATCACAAATAAGAGATATTGGAGAAATACATATAATGCATTAAGCATGTTACAATAGCTTTATAAACTTTAAGCAGACATTTGATACTATTTGGCATAAAGGGTTATGGCAAGTCTTAATAATGCATGGCATCCCCAAGAAACTGATCACTCTATAGGAAACATTTACACCCCAAGTCGATGAACATGGTGAGACTAGACAATAAACTGATCAAATGATTCAAAGTGACCACAGAGATGAGACAGGATATACACTATTGCCAGATTCATTTAACTTGGTATTGGCGACGTTAATGGCTGCAGCCAAGAGAGAGGTTAAACAAAAGAATCATGTCATGGTGGTAAATTACAGATTTGCAGACAGTACTGACCTCATTGCACTGACTGAGAAGAACTTACAGAGAATAATGATAAGGTAGACTGGAAAAGCATAAAATTCAAGCTGAAGATTAGCACAGAGAAATAAAAAAATGCATGGCAATTGGAAGACAATAGGAAGAGGCAAAGTTCAAATTCAGAAACAAATAACTAGAACAAATGGAAAAAACTGGGTACCTTAGAAGACTAGAAGAATGAGAATTGTGAAGATGGCATAAAAGACTTAGATTAGCTACTACTGCATATGGAACATTGTGCAAGTTCTGGAAGGCAACGTTGATAAAAATGAATCCGCATATATGAAACAACTGTCATGCTGCAGCTGCCATATAGGTCAGACAATTGGGATGAAGAAAGCTGATGAACAAAAGCATATCAATGGTAAAAATGAACTGGTGAGGGATATGGGAGTTTCAAAGCTGCACAAAATAACATGCAGCTGTAAGAAAACATCAAGGACAAGAAGTGACACTGTTACAGATGATCAAGAAAAATGACTGTGATTGTTTGGACACATGTCAAGAATGGACCCAATATATACTAGAGTGAAAGGGACTAGAAATAGAGGAAAGCAGAAAACATATCGGTTAGACAAAGTGAAAAATCATGTAGAACTAAAAGTCTTAGAGAGGAGCAAAGCCACAAAACTGGTATAAGATAGGAAAAGGTGGAAAAGAAAGTTTCTTCCCCTGTCATCACTGCTGAGCTAATGGCTAAATAGAATACTTTATTTTTAGCTTAGTTTAATATTACTGGTTGCTAATCTTTGATTATGCTTTGCTTTTATTTCATTGAATCATTTATAAATTAAAATAGTGAATCAATCAACATATAAATCAACCACGGATTAATGATTTTAATATATAAAATGATACCAAGTCTTATTTCTTTCAATATCAACATTAGCCCAGAACCTTTAAGAACTTACATGAATACTGGCTAGTTTTTTGGATCTATAAATTTAAAAAAGGTACAAACATTTTCAATGGCATTTTTGTTAACATTTGTATTAAAAATATTATCCAAACTATTAAGCTGTTTCATTTACTAAAATCCAAATTTTTAGTAAATACTGTAATTCAATGAAACAGTTTCAGTAATAATTAATACAAAATTAAATAAAAAACTTTCCAATGTATTAAAAAAATTAAAAGCAGGTCAATGGCACCCTATAAACCAGAAAAAATGTGTATATGTTAATTAAAATATTAAATCAGATTTAATCAATATCGAATAAGTTATTTTTTCCTTGGGATGTACATTTGCTTACAAAGGTTTGAGAATCCTTTACCTTTGTGTGGATACAGACATATACACACTAACAATGTGTTTCCAGGTAAGGCACAAGTTTCCAGGTAAGGCACATGATAAGATTCCTTTGTGCGAGCCTCTGTTGGGAAAAAGAAGACCTAGGTTCCGCCTCACTTCCTCTACTGACATGTTCTATGACCTTGGGTATGTCTGCTCTCCCTCCTATCTTTTGTCTAATGTGTCTTGTAAACTGTTTACGATGGGTACAGTAACTTATTAAATTCTTGTACTGTCTAGCCTGGGTACAGCTAGACTGCAGGGAGGTTTTGGGATACCAGAGGCATCCCGAAAAAACTCTGCCATGTCCAGGGAACGCATTTGCTCTTTCACTTGTTTTTTTTTCCTGAAGAAAAAACATGTTCTTTCAGAAGACCCTGTAATCCGCATTCTAGAAGGAAGAAGAGGGCTTTTGAAAGAGGATTTTTTTTCCCAACATTTGGCAGAGTCTAGACAGGCCAAATGTCGGAAAAGCTTCTTCTGATAATAGTATCGGAAAAAGCTACGCAAAATGCAGAGTGCATTTGTGTAGCTTTTTCTAACAAAACAGATGTAGTCTAGACGTACCCTAAGTGTGAGCCTCTTGACACTTGTGAAATAAAAATAAAAGTGATTGAAAAAGGGTGAGTGCTTTTCACCGATTATTTTTAAATGTATTTTTTATTTACAATTTTGTTTCTCTTTGTTCCTTTGCCCCATCATCACTGCTGTTTATTCTAACCATTTCCTTGCTTTCCCAGTGGGCAGAAAATGGAAAAGGAGTAAATGCAGGGAGGAACAAGAAAAAAAAAAAAGCTAACCACACTTGTACTGAGTTTTCAAATGAAAATTTTAAGTGTCTAAATTCATTCTCTAGTTCAGGATCCTACAAAAAGTACTGCACAAAAAATCCCCCCAAAAACCTAAATTTTCTTTCCCAAAGTATAAGTTAAAGTTTAATACAGGTCTAGCTTGGCAGAAGTCAAATACTTCCCAATATTTGACACAGTTATGTCAAGAGAAAGTAAATTAGTTTTGATATTGGTAGATCTGCTCATGTCAAAAGCCAACTAACTTTCCATTTTTCTTGATTTGGGATATCATTCCTGCATTTGTCAAGCAGAGATATATTTGATCATGAAGAGTAAGGTTATTGGAAAAGGAGTCAGGAGAGAAAGGAAAAATAGTTGAAACAAAATAAAACTCTAATTTTCAAACGTTTCCTAAATGTTTAATATCTTTAACATTTACAGTAGAGCGGTAGCCCTGTTGCCCTGGATTTTAGAGACTTGCCACATAACTAGTACAGTAATTTCAGAGTCTAAAAAATTAGTACCTCTAATACCAACTGCTCTGTGATAAATGTTGGCAAATGCAGTTTGTTATAGATGAGCCAATGCTAATAGCATGTCAGGTGGTAGAAATGTGTAAAACAATTTTGTTTTTGGTATCTCACTGGAACTATTTTCAATTCTTATTGGTTCCACTTGTGGTTTTCAGTTTTTACTCAGTGCTTAAGGAGCTTACTAGAGATCTGCCTTATTTTCTTTGGTTCCTACTGACTGCATTACAGCAAGAGCTTCACCCCACTCCACAGACATGCTGTCTGGGATTTTCATCACAAAGGCAGTCTCCAGTACCACTCCCCTTTCAAGGCTTCTGGAGATTAGGTGGCCACAGAGAAAACAAAATAGTGCCTCACTATTTTACGTGGTCTATCCAGAATATGACTAAACCATATAGGTCAGAAAATGTGGCCAAACAGATGACATTTTTCCATTGTTATTAACCAGGTTCTTTTCACAAGTTGCACAACAAAGTCATTATATAATCTCCTGTTGTCATTTTCATTAACATTAGTCATATCACCAACAGTACTTTATGAATCATATCAATACAATCTTTATCATTAATACAGCTTGAAGTATCTTGAAGCTGTTTCCATTAGTAGTCTGACCAATTAGCTTTGCAAGATACCTGACATTTAGTTTCCTTCTCTGTACAACTCAAATTGAAAATGCTGAAGCCTTATTATCTAATGCAAGAGCCCTGAGAATCTATAAATGCTTCAATGGAGGGCAATTATCAAAAATAAACATGGTACATACCACTCAGTCTAATAGTCTTTTACAAAGCTCTTGTTTATGTTCTTAAGCGCTTCCTTTTTTATTTGCTTATGTCACAGTTTTATGTGCTAATATACTCAAGCTTAGAATTGTGACCTAGCTCAGAAAAAGTGGTACTTTTTCAACAAAATGGAACTGTGAAATAACAAATGTGCATTATGGTTTAGTACTTTAAAGGTTAGTACCACTCTTTCCTGGCTTGTTGCAGTAATCATTACAGTCTGAAATTCTATATTTAGGAAACTTTAAATACTTTGTCTAGTACAGGAAATAATGCAGCAAATGAAGGAATATTAAGTTCTGAAATGTTTGAAGGGCACAGAAAAGAAGTCTACTAAAACAGGTGTTGGAAGAAGTCAAGTTGATGCCTCCCAAAGACAAAACAAAATCCAGGATTATAGCTGTTTAATTTAGTCATCTGTAAAAAGTTCATAGTGAAACTGATAGCCATGCTCAGTATTATGTATAATACCCACTGCATAAATTAGTAATTATGTCATGCTAAAAAAACAAATTTATACATGCAAATTAAGCAATCAGGCAGGAAGGCGCACAGTTATTCTAACATGCACTAGATTGCAAACGCAAATTGATATGTGTGCAAGTATTATGAATGTAGTTAAGGAGCCTGTCTTTTTAGTCTGCACTTGTACAACACCTTGGACAATGGGATCCTGTTGTATTAATTTACAGGCAAGATAGGAGCTAAAAGCATTAATGTAAACTAGTCAGTGCCCAGCCTTAAATACAGGCAGTCCCCGACTTACGCGGATCCAACTTATGTCGGATCCGCAGTTATGAACGCGGCTTTTCTCGCCCCGGAGGACACGGACTGCAGGACCTCGCAGTCCCGCCACCCGTGTACTCCAGGGCGAGAAAAGCTGCTCAGCGTCTCCCTGGTCTGCAGACCAGGAAGACGCGGAACAAAGCCGCGGAGGGGCTGGGGCTCTGGGGCAGCCCAGGTGCGCCTGGGCTGTCCCGCCACCGGCTTCCCCCGCTGCTTTGCAAAGCCACGGAGGGGCTGGGGTTCCGGGGCAGCCCAGCCCCAAAGCCGTGGGGGAAGCCGGCGGCGGGACAGCCCAGGCGTGCCTGGGCTGTCCCGCTGCAGGTGTGCTCCAAGGCTTTGCTCCCCGTCTCCCTGCAGACCAGGGAGACGTGGAGCAAAGCCGACCAGTAGACCAGGGAGATGGGGAGCAAAGCCTTGGAGCACGCCAGCAGTGGGACAGCGCGGCGCGCCTGGACTGTTCCACTGCCCGCGTGCTCTGCGGCTTTGCTCCGTGTCTCCCAGGTCAGCAGACCAGGGAGATGGAGCAAAGCCGTGGAGGACTTGGGCGTCCCCACCCCTGTCTCCCTGGTCTGCTGGGGGGGGAGGGTGCAGCTAGTGCCCCCCCCCCAGCAAACCAGGCTTTTCTTGCCTACCCCTGGGGTAGAGCAGCTGGGGGCTGCCAGGTTGGTCCCGCAGCGCTGCTCCGGACCAACCCGGCAGCACCCCAGTTGCTCTGCCCCAGGAGTCCTGATTCAGCCGCTGCTGGTCAGTTTCAGCAGCGGCTGAATCAGGATGCCTGAGGCAGAGCAGCTGGGGTGCTGCTGGGTTACTCCAGTAGCACCGAGGAGCCGCGCTACTGGAGCAACCCAGCAGCACCCCAGCTGCTCTGCCCCAGGCGTCCCCAAGTCAGCCGCTGCTGAAACTGACCAGCGGCTGACTACAGGAAGCCCGAGGCAGAGTTGCTCTGCCCCTGGCTTCCTGGAATCAGCCACTGATCAGTTTCAGCAGCAGCTGACTTGGGGATGCCTGGGTTTCTTAAGTTGAATCTGTATGTAAGTCAGAACTGGCGTCCAGATTCAGCCGCGGTTGAAACTGATCAGTTTCAGCAGCAGCTGACACCACTTCCGACTTACATACAGATTCAACTTAAGAACAAACCTACAGTCCCTATCTTGTACGTAACCCAGGGACTGCCTGTAGCGTTAAACAAAGTTCAGGGTTTGGTATACAATCGGGATGTTAAAATGAGGTTATTTTACTAGTCAAGTAGTCAATAGAATTTTTAATCGACTACTCAATTAGTCAACAGGGGAAGCAAAATACAGGACTATGTAGCACTTTAAAGACTAACAAGATGGTTTATTAGATGATGAACTTTTGTAGGCCAGACCCACTTCCTCAGATCAAATAGTGGAAGAAAATAGTCACAACCATATAGACCAAAGATACAATTACAAAAAATGAACACATATGAAAAGGACAAATCAAATTTCAGAACAGAAGAGGGATGCGAGGGGGGGAAGGTAAATGTCTGTGAGCTAATGATATTAGAGGTGATAATTGGGGAAGCTATCTTTGTAATGGGTAAGATAACTAGAGTTTTTGTTAAGACCCCCGCACAAAGTGTCGAATTTTAGCATGAATAACAGTTCAGAGGATTCCTGCGCATCCGGAAATATAATTTATGCTATCATGTGCCGAAAGTGTCCGTTTGCTATGTACATTGGACAAACGTCTCAGACACTTCGCCAAAGGATCAATGCCCACAAAACAGATATTAGACAGGATCACAAAGAAAAAACAGTTTCTTGCCATTTCAACCAGAAAGGACATTGTCTCAACGACTTAATTACCTGCATCCTGCTTCAAAAGCCTTTTAAAACTGCACTTGAAAGGGAATCCTCTGAACTGTTATTCATGCTAAAAGGGGGCCTGATTCTCCACTCTGTTTGTTAACACTAGCTTCTATTGTAACAGAATAGGAAATCAGCCTTCAAATTTCTACCTAATTTGACAAACAAGACCAGTGTCTCATTCTACTATATGAAAGAAGGTGGCTGAGGTGAAATCTGGGAACTTCTGCTTCGAAGTTAATGCACATCAGGAACATAAAAAGATAAGAGAATTTGCTCTCCAGAAGAAAGAGTTTCATCTACCTTGATTTTACCTTGTAACAAAGGATTAACTGAACATGTTCAAGCAGAAGAACTCTCCGTTTCAAGGAGAGGGGAAAGTAGGCAAGGAAAATATAAATAGAACAAGAATAAATATACGGGTTGTGGTCTGAGACAAGGGTCTAAAATATATGGGGGAAAGAAGCTCAGACAAAACATCACAAAATCAAGTATGGAATAAACCGTGGCAGCTTGTTCACTTATACATATATAAACAATAGAAATAGCACAAGGAATGGGCTTATTCAGGAAGCAACAAGCTTTTGGAGTTTTGCTGGAAGTACTGAAAAAGTTACTTAAAAAATTAGAAATGGAAAAATACTCAGAAATAGAGTCAATTGGCAAACTTGGTTTCTCACTGTATCCCTATGAAAGAATGGGGAGGGAGTTCAGTAAAAATTTAAAACAGAAATATTACATGCAAAAAATAATTATCTTGATTCAACAATATTGCTGTGGTGCCTCAAGCTGCCATTTTCCTCTATAGGCTACGTTCCTTGGTGAGACTACCACTACCATGATGCAACACAGCCACCCCTTTATGGTTTTTGTTTTATATATTCACTACTGCCATCTATGCAGTCAAATCTAAACCATATAATTATGCTACACATGTATTAGGCTACATTTTTCCAGGCTGAAGCTCATTTTATTTCTACACAAATATTAAGCCTCTCAAGGTTCCCATGAGGGTGTACCTTAGAATCCCCTCAGCTTGCTGTTATCTGCAAATTTAATTAATATGCTATTTACTTTATGTCATCTTTTAGTACACTAGTAATTATATATAAATGTAAAATTAAATTTTAAATAATCAACACTACTCCCTCCTCTAAAACCACAACTCCAGGGTTAGCTTTGTTTAAATAATTAAGCAAACATTTTAATGATACTACAATCCATCTTTGAGTAAAACAGAAGCAGAGAGATTTGTCAAGTTCAGACCTGTCTCATTTTCACTTGGCATTTCACATTACCATACATCAATTGCCCTTGATTAAGTCCAACAGGATATAATATGAGACGAACGAGGTACAGGAAACTGTAGCACAATGTGATGTGATGGCAAGAATAATTCTTTACACAAATAATGTTTGGGGAGAAAAGCGTTATGCTAGTTGCAGTTTCCAAGCATGTTACCTGCTGCTATTTCTGAGCAAAATAAGTAACTGCCCATGGCAAGATGAAGGCATTCTTATCCTTCTGGTACATATCTAGCTTCCACACATTGCTGCTTTCAATATCTGCTAAATTCTAAAGGTCTGTTTACCTAGCACATTCTTAGTTCAAACAGATACAATTCTTTTCCAAAAGGACACTCAAGAAAAGGATTGCAAAGTATTTTCAGTTCCTGACTCGCTTCATGCTGACAATCCTTCACTTCCCCTCCCTTTCCCTGCACATGCCAAATTAAAGATTAGTAATCGGTATCTACTGATAAGATCCACTACAACAATTTGGCCGAGGAGCTCAAAACAGAAATAAAAGAACATTCATGTACAGATCAAAATATTTATTACATGGAGAATTCAATTGATCAACAAAGAAATCCACTCTAGAAAGGTGTGTGTACTGATCACCAAGCTTTTGACTAGATAGCCAGCAGCTTAAAATGAGTATAGAAAAAATATCTAGTCCTGACAACTTGAAAGAAGCAGCTTCACACATTTTTTAGTGAAAGTGGTTTCCCAGCAGCATCTGAGCACAGTAAGGAGATGGCAAAGTCACATAAACAGGTTCTGCCTTAGAAACAACCCCTTTGATGGTTCTTCAGATGAGAAACATAGCTTCCTCAGCTCCAGCTTCTGCCACTTGAGCTAACTGAATAACTATCTCTTGTGAGCAGTTTCAGGAAGCCATTCTCTGTAGATCAGCTAGCGTGCTGCCTAATGCTGTGAAAACAACCCCAGCTTCATCCTCAAATACTAGGATTTCTGCTTAGTGATTTATGTGTTTGATTTCTGATCATCATTGCAGCAGGGGTGGTCACTGGATTTCATCAGGCAAACAGGAAGGGCCACCTTGACAGGAAATATTTCTGTTGATGGTTAACATTTTTTTTAATTCATCCTCTCTGAAATCCTAATATCACGAGAAATGAGATTATAGAAAGTATGGCTCCCTCAATTTCAACAGCTTTTGGAGCAGGAGAGGGATTTTTTCAGGGTTTTATTATAACACATTCATAAATATATTCTTTGGTGCAGTTTTATGGCTTAACTAATATTTGCGGATTTCAATCATAGTTAAGAGAACATAGGAGTTAATACACTGGATCGGGCCACAGGTGCTACTAGTCCAGTATTCTACCTCCCATAGAGACCAGAACCAAATGTGTCAAAGCAAGATGTTTATTATTCAAATCCGTTCAAAGCATTTGCATTATTTCCTCTCAGATACTGATGGTGCTAAAAGGTCACTTTTATTTTGAGAAGAAGAAAACTCCTTCAAACTAGTAGATTAGTTTGAAATTGAAGGATTTTTTTCCTTGTTACTGGAGAGATGGCACTAAGCCACAAAAGTTGGATTTTACAACTTTGAGAGCATCTAGATCACAGCTTTGATGTAGTGCTTTAAAAAGAAGGCTCGGAGGGGTAGCAGGGTTAGCCTGTAACTTTAAAAACAAAAACACGAGTAGTCTTGTAGCACAGGAGTGGGGAACCTTTTGGGTTGGGGGCTGCTGACATACAGATAATCAATCAGTCAAGGGCCACACAAAAGTGAGAAGCAAAAAAACAGAAACTAAAAAACATCATTCATGTGGCCCCCAATTGAGAAGGAGAAAGACACTCCCCACGTTCCCCTCACGCACAGAGCTTCGGAGGGCTCAGAATAGTAGATGGGGCCCCCTAGTCTCTGGGGTGGGGACAAAAATGAGGGGTTCAGTGTGTGGGAGAAGGTTGCTGGGAAGCAGGCTTGGAGTGTGGAGTCTGAACGGGAGGAAGAGCACAGGAGTGGGCTAGGAGGGGACTCCCAAGCCTCAGGGGCCACATCCAGATGGGCTGGGGGTTGCATCTGGCCCCCAGGCCTTAAGATAGTTAGTCTCTAAGATGCCAGGGGCTACTTGTTTTTTTAAAAAAAAAAGAATGGGCTATCTGCAAAATTCAGATCTACATTCTTCAAAAACACAAATCCTCAGTATTCCTGGTGACTTCTGTTTGGGGATTTTGTGTTGACCCTCTTGTAAGTGTGAACTAGTTGTATACATTTTATAGAAACAAAACATTTATTTCTACCAGCAAATTGTAAACATATAGATCTCTATCAAAATGCCACTATGCCCCATACACACATGCATCCCTGCAACAATATATAAAGTGTGTAAAACTGATGCTTTAAAGAACTATAAAACAAATTGCTCCTGCACTGTGTATCAGAGAAAGATTTTATACTTGACATTTATTCCCATGGCAGCATTTGGGTTTTCATCTCCCCTACCCCCTCTCTCCCCTTTACATAATTCTCTTTGCTGCTTCTCCTCTCTTTCAGATTAGTCCCAAATTACGATTAGGAAGAAATTCTTTTTGGTTTACTAGCACCACATATTGAGAGTAAACCCAAGGAATTAGTCTTAATTTTAAAACAAAAGTTTAAAGAATGCTGGAGGAAAAGAATGCTATTATGATAGTTACCAAGGATACATGCCATTGAGTATGTGCACATTGTACAAACAAGTAATGCATGTTTGATTCTTTTGTAGTGAAAAATCTCAGTAGACTTTGTCAGTGCATTTGCAGAAAGTATTTCATCGCAAATGATGGACAAAATTCTTATAATAAGGAATGTATTTTCCTTCAATATATAACTATAATGCAATCCATGGTACATAAAAGTGCTCCTTCATCCCAGCTTATAAAACATGTGCTTTCGACCTTTGTGTTTAATTCTTTTGGGTCCATACTTGTTCATGATGAGCTCAAGGGAAACCACACTGAACAAGCAGACAGCAGATAATAGCAGTACTCTAACCATGGGAGCTGAGAGCACTGAAAAAATGGATCAAACATGGGAAATACAGCATTTTTCTTTCAGTCACTCCTTGTTCTACTGATAGAAGAGGAAGCTACATTAGAAAGCACAATTCCATCTTCTCTACCATCTGAATAGTTAAGGTGGAGCAAAGAACCAATGAGAGTGTTAGTGTCATGATAATGATTTATCATGCACAGGATCATGTGCTGACAATGTCAGTGTATCTACTGGAACACATGAGCACAGAATTATTCAGGATCTAGGCCTCTTAAAAAATTTGCAAAGTCTGAAATGGAAAGACTAGATTTCAGAGGACTTAATGGGAAGAGTGCAATTCTATGTTACCTGCTATAGAACAATTACTGTAAGGTACACAGACTACAACATTTTCAATAGCACCTTGTGAATCCATAGTTTCATTCTGGGTTGATTGACATGTCATTTTCACATCTGTGTCACTTTTCTGGGCAAATTTGCCATAGAAGTGCTTGTAACCCTTAAAAAAAAAAAATCACATCTGAGGCACTCTACATTATAGGCTTTCAGTCCATTCCCCCTACCCTGCCCCGCCATGAGTGTGAGCATCAGAAATGAACATTTTGGCCTTAGAAAACATGATATAACCCTGTTCGTGTTTATGCCTTTTTCCCAGCCAGACAACAGTTTGTAATGAACATTATAAACACAACTACCTTTTTTGTGCCATGCTCTTGCTATCACCTTTCCAAAGTCATTTCCCCCTGCTTTAAAAATGTGTGTACAAAGCTTTGAATATTTGCTGCTTCCTCATTTCCACTAAAGGAAGAAATGGAGATTGTGTAATAAACTATATACCTCTTACCTGGAATTCTTTATAGCTCTCAGACCACTTCACAAATGAGATCAGTATCATCATCCCTATTTTAGGGAGAGAGGTGAAGTGACTCATTCAAGAGCCAGGAATTGAACGCAGGTCTGCGGAGTGCTCATCCAGTGCTTTAGTCACTAGCCCATATGGCAGTATTAAGTGTTTTCCCTTATCTTCACCTGCATAGGTAGTTTTCCCCAGTTTCTCTTGTCCAGGAACTCAATTGGTGGGTTGGGTTTGCACTCACAAAGAGGATCCTCTCTCACTGCTGTTATGGCAATGTGGCAAAATGATCCTTTTTAAAAGAAGTTCAGCAAAACCTGACACCATAATGTATGAACTGATGGCAAAAGTACATTTTTGAATGGTTATCATGGTACATACAATTTAGCTTACATTTCTTTCTGCTCTGACAGTTGAACCGCAGCCTCTGTTATATCATTCTCTCATTCATTCTACAAGTAAAACAAGTCTAGAAAGTTGGTAATTACAAACTGAGTTATTAACATTCCAATATTCTAAAGGACCTCATCAAATTATGTATTTATGTAATGGGGTTGCCACTCACTATCACTGCCTCTCATCATCTCAGGGTTCAGGATTTAGCTTGTGGTACCCACTGCCATCAGCTGCTCATACAGTGTTTCCTCTGTTATTCCAATTCTAAGTGTTCCCTCTTTGTGATTCACTCTTCCAGTCAGAAACCTGTACAATTCCACTGCTTCCAATGTATCCAAGTCTCATCAGACATACTGTGGGGTCGCTATCTCCATCAGCCTTCTGTTCCATCTCTAGGCTCTCTGCTGCTTGCAGGTGGCAAGTTGGGGAACTGAGGCCAATGCCCTGCTCAGGCTCCAGCCCAGGGACACAATACTGGAAATCTAGATCATTGTAGTCTCAGTCCCTGTTGCCATTTCCATGAGCTCCTGCCTCTCTAGCTCACGATCTATCTCTGGGTTTACCACTAGAGCTTCCTCTGCTGCCTGTGTTTACTTCACCATCTTCCCTCCCCCCACACCTCGTTGTCTTTCTAGACCACCTTAGCCTTAACAGAATCTCAGGACTGACTTTTACCTTATGCTTAGTTAGGTCTTTTTTCCTTCTAGAGAAAGTCAATAGGCCCTCTCTGCAGCCTTTTGTTGCTTTTCCTTCCTGGCTTTATAAAACTGGCTCATCTGGGTTTCATCTGCAATTAGACTTTACCAATCCCTGTTTCCCCTTCAGATTAGCCTCTGCTTGCCCACACTAACCCAGTCAGGGCTTGTGTGTGTGTGGTGGTGGCGGAAATGAACATCCATCTATCACAGTGTGCATCTTAGAAAATAATGTTTACTTGCTGCTACTAGTTGAGTGAGAATATTGTGAAAAGATAGGACATATATAACTGGCTATGTATGAGATATTTAGGTTGGATATTTGGAAAAACATAGGAACTATAAGACTAAGTAAGCAATGACACAGGTTAAATTTTGAGGAGTCTCTATTATTGGAAGTTTTTAAGAACAGGTTACCAATTCCTAATTGAGGTGACATAGGAAGACATCTAATCCATCTGCTTGCACTGAGGTAGGATTAAGAATACCTAAGATCCCTTCTAGACTTACATTTCGATGATTCTATACATGAATGTTACACACTAGATTCTAAAAGTTGAGTGTGAATTATGAAGAAAAATATTTCTCTTATTGCTGTCTCCAATGCAAGCAAAGAAATTATATATTACGGTTGCAATTATTGCAGATGCCATTGTCATAACTACTACTGCCACCAGAATAGTAGTATCGGTAAAACTAAGGACACTGGAATGTCTTCTCCAGCTTTTTAAGAGGCACAGTTAGTACTGCTGACTGAAGTAATAATCTTTTTTTTATTGCTTTTTCTACTTGCTCTCCATTTCTTCTGTTTTCCATTTTACTATCTCCCTGTTAATTCCTGGGAGTCCTCCAATTCTATTTCAAATATTTAAGCAAACATGACGACATTTGTTCATTTTCCTTTCGAGTCCGACAAAAGAAAAAGAAAGTGATTATTTGCCGCAAAGGATGGTTTTCTTGTTATTTTCAGTCTCACTCCAGGTTTTCCTCATAAACCCCCTCAAGGTCTCTCATGTACTAAAGTTTAGCACAGGAAGTGTTAACCAGACAGGTATTGATCTAGCCATCAAGAACATATTGAAACAAGTAGAATTCATTCTTTGCCCTTAATTTTCCCTATCTGCTGTAATAAACATCAGAGAAAATATGTAGAAAGAAAACTCTATTACTGGATTTTTTTAAAAAAAATGCAAATAGTTTCCAAAAAACATTGCTGCAGTCATGCAATCCATACACCATAGCTCGCTCTCTAGCAATGTCACCCTCCACTTACTGCCATGATCTCTGAACACAGAATTAATAGCCTGTTTACAAGGTTGCTTACTAGCTTGATGAGGCATGCTTTTTACCTGCCTTTAGGCAGGAACCCACTGTAAACAGACTTTCCACTTTAATTGGATTATTCTGCAAAAATATCATTCAGCGGATCCCTTTTAGCCTTTTCACAGTACCAGCAAAAATTCAAAACTGACTAGTTCTACTTTATATTGAAAACCTCTTGAACAAAAACACCTCAGAAACTAAGGTGTGTATTCCTGGAGAGAATGTGAAATGTCAGGGCTTAACCACTTCACCAGAGCATATAATTAAGCAATTAAAACAATTAAAACTTGACAGAGCACCAGTAACCCTCAGGTGAATTACAACTGCATTATAAAAGCAGTAGCAAGGAAAGAAGAGAGCCTTTTGCACGAATTAAGGACAGATTAGAAATAAATGAAAAGGTGCTCTATTGGGTCTACGTTTATGGACTTGTTTTCCAGAAGTACCCAGCAATTCCCTTGTCAGGCTACTTATTTAGATCCCTAAATGTATACTGAGAAGGCTAATTTTAGACTTTTAAAAATATCTTTCCATCGAATAGACACCATAGGTAGAGCTCAATGCCCATCCCCAAGATTGCCAATTTTCTAATTGCACAAAATCAAACAATCCTGCCCTGTCCCTGCACCGCTCCTTCCCTGAAGCCTTGCCCTCCTTCTACTGCTCATTCTCCCTCCTCTCACTCACTTTCACTGGGCTGGGACAGAGGTTTGGGACTGAGGGCCCCAGCTGAGGGTGAGGGCTCTGGTGTACAGTAGGGGGTAAACAGTTTGGAGTAAGAGGGGACTCAGAGTTGGAACTGGGGGTTGGATCTGTGGGGGATGCAGACCTGGAATGGAGTTTGGGTGCAGGAGGAAAGTCTGCAGTGGCTATGGGGACTGTGGTACAGAAGCAGCTGTGGGGTCTTGGAGGCACTTACTACAGCTCCCAGGAAGACACCACCAGGTTTCTGAGGGGCCCTAGGCAAATGTGCAGCCAGGGAGGCTCCATGCACTGCCCTTGCACTCACAGGCACTGCCCCTGCAGCTCCCATTGGTCATGATTCCCTACTAATGGAAACTGGGGAGCCAGTATTTGAGGCAGGGGCAGTTCACAGAGCCTTCCTGTACCTAGGGTGGCCATTTCTGGGAGGCTACACAAGCCTGGGTCCCCCTTTGTGCCACCAACAAGACTTTTAATAACCCAGTCAGTGATATCAATTGGAGCCACAAAGGTCCCTTTTGAGACAGGTGTTCTGATCAAAAACTGGATGCCTAGCAACTCTACCTCCACTCTGGCCCTGAACAGTGTAAAGGGGCTCCTCAAAGACCCTTAGCTATAGGAGGGAAGATTACTCTCACAACAAGCATTGTAGAAGACAGCCACACTACTGACCTCTAAGGACCTCCTCGCAAACACCAGTGCAGGTAATCGGATGCAAACCAGTAGGTGGTATGACATCCTTCTGGTCAGCCCACAAAGGGGTTGCCATAAGCAGAACATGGGTTGTCTAAGTTATGACAGGGAGCTTTTCAGGATCAAAAGACAGCAAAAAAAACAAACTAAAACAACAACAAAACCCCAGCAATCACTCTCCATGAGCAGTATTTCCTTTGATTTTTTCCATTCATGTGTGGAATACATTTTCTTATATGCACTGAGGCATGTGCAGATGTACGCCACCAGTTGAAACACATGCTACTAGCTGCTGCCGGCTGTGGGCGCTCTGCTAATCAACTGAGCAGCATTTGACTCTCTCCTGGGAGGCTGCCCAAGCGCTTAGTTTAGAGGGAAGACTATTCATGACTCAAGCCTGCTATATCCTCAGCCACAAGGCAATCTCCCTTCTGTGCAACAGTCACTTGCAGTAACTCAAACAGATAAGATTGATAAGATTTTCATACTTAAACTGCAGATGTGGGAACATCAAAGTATCTTTAGCAGGACACAGAAACTTTTCACATTAGATATTCAAGTGTATTGTGATAAGACAAATCTTAAACCCACATTATTAAAATCCAGCAGATTAAATTTTTCTGGCAACTGGTCATAAAAGTCCATAAAAAAAAGCTAGCAAGGCTGGACAAAAAATGTAAAGGTGGTAACCATAGGGCACAAAGGTGACTTTAAGTCACCAATGATCTTGCAGACCCTGGAAGCCCTAGAGGCTCAACACAGAAGCTTACTCCAAATTGTAC
Source organism: Pelodiscus sinensis (assembly GCF_052426305.1). NCBI lineage: Eukaryota > Metazoa > Chordata > Testudines > Trionychidae > Pelodiscus > Pelodiscus sinensis. The sequence continues at coordinate 97,160,154 of NC_143053.1, forward strand.
AATTTTAAATTGTGAAAATCATGTTGAAACGGATACAGTCAAGGCTACTACCGGTAATTATTTAGGAACGTATAATCTAGTTCTAGTGGAAAACAGTTACATATAAGAAATTCCAATTAACATCTTTTAAATTAGGTTCTTAACTGAACTGGAAGATAGCAGTCAAACTACAGAAGAACTGGAGCTGGATAAATGGTGTAAGAAGTTTCTATGAATATTCATTTTAATATTTAAAAAGTTCATCTTGACTGTGTTTGAATCCTGTCTTATGCTGACTTTCCATGAAGGAATTTGCCGGTTGGAATATTTACCAAATATTAAAGCATACACAATAAGTCCTATTTTCCAATTTGGAAGTAGTACAAACTAGTGCTTGAAATGGCATTTTATCCTTTGTACTGTTGTACTCAGCCTTCCTCCATCAGAAGTGAAAGTTCACCATTAGAAGAACATTGCTAAGACTTTATCTACACTATGAAAATTGATAAATGTTTTTCTGTGCCATTTTTCTCTGTGGTGATGGAAACTACTATTGACAGGGAATTAGTGTTATTGCAACGACATCAACTTGTTTGAAAAAGCAGCCTTCTCTACATTCCTATTGCTTGTTTTCACCCCTGATGAGAGGTTCACCAGTGCAGGAAAACTCATCAGAATTATATCACTACAGATGTGACTTATTGGGGGAAAATTTAAAAAAATCTAGGAAAATCTCCAAAAGGAGTAAAATGAGGTGCTACATTCTATCTGTACCTAAAAAGGTTGAAGCCATTTTTATAATAACCAAGTACCAAGGATATTGACTAATTTAAAACATCTAAAATATAAAATGCATGGTTGAAAACCAAATTCCAATCTATAACATGCAATTATGTAAAGTCAATGTTCTAAAATTGGAAACTTATTCAAATCTGAATTTCCATAATATTATAGATCTAAGACAGACCATTATCATTTAACATATTTAGCATTTAACATAAATTGCTTAATTTTAAAAAAAGTCTGAATTGGTTGCTGACACTAAATGGGAACTGAGTGTCACATATTATAGGGGAAAAGAACAAACATTTCAGAAAGATTTTCATCGATTATGCTTGTGGGTGGATAAGTAGTTCCCACTGTTCAATGTAGAGAAGTTAAGGTAATGAATAGAAGTGGGTGGTTCTGGTCTGATTCAGAGTGTTTCATGCTTTGTCATGTCTGTGGAAAATGACTCATTTAGACCACCATCATTTTTTGTGTCATATCAATCTGGATTTATATTTTCTTTCCTCATAATCAAAGGACAAGAAATGGCAAGTGGTGGAAATACCAGTCAGTTTGATAGGAATTGAAAGAATAAGAAATACACACTAAGGAAGTCAAAATTAAAGTACTTGAAAGTACAAATACAAGCCCTGCAGTATGAGGTCATAAGCCCTGCAGTATGAGGTCACAAAACAGGAGATGGTGTCTGAGGAACTCTCTGAAAATATTTGCAAGTGACAGAAGCATACACGGAGTCAATTCTCTGCTGGCTTCTGTAGAGAGCACTGAGAATTGACTGAGCAAGTTAGTGCCTTATTTCCTAGCTGTATAGGGTTTGGGAGACATTTTGGTGTGGTTTTGCTGGGGTTTGTATTAAGGGCTAATGTTTGGACAATGGCTTGGGTTCGGCTCACCCTGAATGGAAAGGATGGTTTGATTGGGTGAGAAAGACTGGACAAATAAAAAACAAGCAAAGAAAGGTCACACATTTCTGATTTGCTGCTGAAATTACTTCTTTGGGATTATGGGTTACCTAGGGAAGTGATGAAATCTCCATCCCTAGAGGTTTTTAAGGGCCAGGCTTGTCAAAGCAGTGACTGGGTTGATTAAGTTGGGATTGGTTCTGCTTTGAATAGGGAGTTAGACTAGATGACCTCCTGAGGTCTCTTCCAGTCCTAATCTTCTGTGCTAGTATGACTCTGTGTGGATCATCAATTCCCAATTTCTTCTACAAAAAAGCTGAGCTGGGAGCTGCAGCTGCCTGATGCAAATCAAGCTCTGCGGTGGCTCCAGTAAGCTAGCAAGCAGAAGAAAAGCCCCGTAGTTCTTGTCATATGGCTAGCAGCAGGTTTAAAGTTGCAGCAGTTGCTGCACCCTACTCCCCACAGCTTCTACCAGCAAAGCAGTGAACTGAGAGTAGCTATGTGGACTATGCTGCCAACTCCTCTTTTCTCACCATTGTCCTAGAGAGGTCTGTCTTAACTATCAAAATGCTTATAGTATGACTACTGATAGAGCCTCAGACCTGCCCAAGAAATGGGGCCCTGATTTTCCTTGGGACCTCTGGACCCAGGAACTGTGAGCCCTGGTCTACACTAGAGAGTTATTTCAAAGTAACTCTCCTTATTTTGAAATAAGAAGTGGAGTGTCCATACTACCACACCTCTTATTTCGAAATAAGGGGCTGATTATTTTGAAATAATAAATCCTGCTTTCCATGAGGAATAATGCTTATTTTGAAATAGTGTAAAGGTCCGTCTACACTAGCCCCCTAGTTCCAACTAGGGAGACTAATGAGGGTGACAAATTGCAAATGAAGTGCGGGATTTAAATATCCCACGCTTCATTAGCATGTTCCCGGCCGGTGGCCATTTTGGAAATTGACTAGCCCGGAATAACTGCCCACGTCTACATGCAACAGAGAAGGGCGATTCCAAAATAAACCCCTTACTTCGAATTACCAGTTAAACCTCATGGAATGTATTCAAAGTAATTACTCCCCGGTGCTTCTTGAGGCTCTAAGTCGAGGTAGTGTATCCACATTAAGGGAGCCTGCCTAAGACTAATTTTGAGGCTTCCCTATACTATGGACATGCTATTTCAAAATAGTTATTTCAGGATTTATTATTTTGAAATCAGTTATTTTGAAAGCATTTCCTACTATAGACATGCCCTTAAATGGTGAAGTTGGTGACCCACAAATTGTGAGCCCCGAGCCGGAAAAAAGCGGCAGCCATGTTCATGCAAATGCCGCGGGGGATATTTAAATCCCCGCGGAATTTGCAATTCCGACTGGTCTCATTAGCATCCCTTTTCCGGAAAAGGGTGCCAATGTAGACACAGCCTACTAGTTTATAAAAAAATTTAGTCATTCCCCTTATTTTTGAGAAGAGAAGACTGAGGCCTGGGCTTGCCTTCTGAACAGCTGAACACTCATCCTGGGATGAGGCATACCTGGGAGGTCGACAAATGCCTTTGATGTCGACCGCGGAGCGTCCAGATTACTGCGCTGAGCCGACAAACAGCTGATCAGCTCAGCGTGGCAGCCATGTCAATTTAAATGATGCGGCGATTATTTAAATCACCGCTTCATTTTCCTATGCCGAGCAGTCTAATCTACATGCCTCTGTCGCCAGAGGCATGTAGTCTAGACATACCCATATTGACATCCCTGGCCTTTGGATCAGATGCTTGGATTGCAAACTCTTCAGGCTAGAAGCCATGTCTTCTCACTGTTCAGGGACATTCTTCCTTTTTGATGTTCAATGAGTATGATGTTCCTACTTGGTCAGGAACATAAAGTTAAGAAGATGATTCAACAACTTTTAAAAACTATTTGCATTTGGTTTTGGTCATCCTAAATATTCAACAGTCAATATCTGCATTTCTTGGACACAATGGAATTTTCTAGCATACAGGTCAAACTCAATAGAAAAGAGCCCAAGGATCCAACTCAAAACTGCTCAACAAACTCCCCCAGGAGCTAAGGATAATCAATCACAAGAAGAGTGCCATTTATTGGAGATGGGGCAGCGACACTCTTCTCCTGGAACTCCTGGATTTCATACTGGAGAACTGCTTAAAGCTGCATTCCCTGACTCCAGAGGCAGGTCTTAACTGCAACAGAGTTTAAGCTGCCTCCAGCTTTGCCTTTGGGGGCAGGAAGTTTGTTATAAAAAGGGAAGCAGGTGATTAAGAATAATAAAAGGCTGGCCATTCATGGGGGGTGGGAGGGAAGGGGCAGAGCTCACAAGGACTCAAACCTACAACGAACCGCGGGTTGGCCATTGCTGCTATACACAATTCTCCCTGTGGGGAGCAAATGAGAGAAAGAATAAGCCACACATAATGGATATTAGTCATATTAATAAATGCACTAATGGAAGATGGTCAGATATTGCTCCTATTACTGCAGTAAAAACTTACATATAAGAGAATAGTTTATATCTGAGTTACTTATGATCACAAGAAATATTTTGCTTAAGTCATTATGCAGTATAAACAGATACTAGGAGACATCTGCTTGAGATGAACCATTTCTAGGGTTTATAGAACTGACAACTAAAGGTATTAGGCTTGTATCTTTACATAGACATTACATCATCATAACACACTCGTAAATCAATAACACTAACAGAAAAAGGCCATATCAGGTTATTATGCATTGACATGGGCATCCTTCAGCTGTTCTCCATTTAGAGAAAATTATTTACAGCTTTAAAAATGTTCCTTTTCTAAGTCAGACAGCATTATTATCTGGCTATAGATTGCCACTAGCTATGTTTGCAATTCACATAAAAAAAATGAATTGTCATGCATATACCCAATAGAGTACTACAGGATAGGATGGGAAAAGTGAAATTATTTTCTCAGAATAAGCTACTAATGTAGAAAAGCTTATATCCAGGTCATATTTGTTATAAATCTCCATTCATGACTATGATGATGTTTCAAATTTTTTAAAAGAAAGCTGTTTTCAGTTATCTGAACACTTAATTCTATACACTGTTCCTCCTCTTATCTTTGTGTCTATGTTCATGAAACATTACACCAATTCCTTATGATTAGGCGGGCACCAGAGGCTATTGTGTTTGTTATGCAAAAGACAGCCTTCTCCATTTCATCTAGTTCATAAGCATCTAAATTTCTTTGCAGCTCTAGCCCTTGGTTCCTTAGTGCTGCAATGTATGAATGCCTCTGTTACCTTCCTTTAATTGCTCAATGTCCAGAGCATTTTCCTGTTCATTTATCTATGTAATCTACTAATGTCATGGGATTAATGTTTGTCCTATTTCTTTACCTCTACAGCTTTTACAAATGTGGGTTCACACAGTATTTCCTATAACCCAGTGTTAAGAGATCGACCATAAAGTGAAAACCTGCATCAAAAAGAACATGCAGAAGAGAGGATGGCTGAAGATTTCTAAAGAAAACCCAAATGCAGTGCATTGAAAAGGATACATTTTAATACCTCAACAAGAGTTGGGATCTCTAAAATGTTGGCAGTATCAGTGGATTTTACAGGTACAAAGCGCCTTTCAGAGAACCTTTAAAATTCTGTTGCAGAGATGTTGTCTTTGTAGCTGAAATTAGCACTTGAAGGCAGGTAATGCTAAGGTTCCTGCTTATCTTTTTTGAATGGAGTATGAAGTGCACAAGACCAGCTCATATTAATTAGCTAGTGTTGGTGAATTACTTGCCATATCAACACAGCTGAATTGGTATAGGTGTCTCAGAGGGAAAAATGAATTTATAAAAACAGGAAATCAGTTATGAAATTCAAACACATTTGGAAAAGGTTGTTTAAATTCCTTTGAGCTCTAGATGCAAGAAAACACTGCCCTGTGCATATCTCTGCAGCAGGGATTTAAGAATTTGACTGATTAGAAAGCAGTGAACTAGAAAAATGATAGAACAGCAAAAATGTCTTGAAATAGCATATAAAGAGATATCACTTCCTCCCACCCACTCCCCAAGCGGAAGAGAGATCATTAGAGGTTCATTTTTGTTTGCAGATTCTTGCAGTCAGTGTGGCTGTAAATTGTGTACATATAGGATTTGGGATTTCCTTTAACATTTGCCAGTTTAAAAAGGTTCTCTGCTTAATTCTTTTGATTTTTTTCCCTGGGTATGTCTACACTACAGCACTAATTCGAACTAACTTAATTTGAATTCGTTAATTGGAACTAAGCTAATTCAAATTAGTGCATCTAGACCTAAAAACTAATTCGAATTAGCGTTTCGCTAATTTTAAATAGCATGTCCACATTGAGTGGACCCTGAACCGAAGTTAAGGCTGGCCGGAACCAGTGCCGGCAGGGCATCAGGTTAGGACTTAGAGCGTGGAGCTGCTGCCTCAGGCTAGCCAAGGGCTGTGCTTAAAGGGACCCAACTCCCACCCCAGACATACAGTTCTCAGGGTTCCCCTCCTGCTTGTCTACCTCGATGAGGGACAGCAAAGCAGTCCTGACTTGGAGTGCCCACACTCGGCACATCACAGCACTCAGCCATCAGCCCGGCTGCACTTGCTGCAGGCTGCCATCCGGGGCGGAGGGGTCAATCGGGGGGCTGTCAGGATCCAGGAGGCCCTGCAGGAGAGCTTCCACCCCAAGGAGCCCGCAGAGCCACCCCTGTCCTCCCCATCGGGGGCTCGTGCCCCATTCCTCCCTCACCTCCTTCCACTTACCCCTCCCTAGCCCCCCTTCCTGATGTACAAAATAAAGGACACGTGTTCAAAAATAGAAACTCTCTTTATTTAACAAAACTGGGGGCGGGAGGGATTAACCTCTAGGGAGACTGGGAAAAGGAGGAGGGAAAGGGGAAGAGAGAGGGTGGAAGAAGGGAGGAGGAAACCTGGGAGGAGGGAGCTGGAAGGGGGAAGCCAGGGGAAGGAGGAGGAGGGGAAGTATAAAACTATGGTACACCATATCTTCAGTACTGTGTACAGATGTGGTCTCCTCACCTCAAAGAACATATTTTGGCCTTGGAAAGGGTTCAGAAAAGGGCAACTACAATGATTAGGGGTTTGGAACAGGTCCCATATGAAGAGAGGTTAAAGAGACTGGGACTTTTCAGCTTAGAAAAGGGGAGACTGAGGGGGGCTAGCATAGAGGTCTATAAAATCATGAGTGGTGTGGAGAGGGTGCATAAAGAAAAGTTCTTCGTTAGTTCCCATAATAGAAGGACTAGAGGACACCAAATGAAATGAATGGGTAGCAGGCTTCAAACTAATAACAGAAAGTTCTTCTTCACAAAGCAAAGAGTCAACCTGTGGAACTCCTTGCCACAGGAGGCTGTGAAGGCTAGAACTAGAACAGAGTTTAAAGAGAAGTTAGATAAATTCATGGAGGTTGAGTCCATGGAGTGCTATTAGCCAGGGAGTAGGAATGGTGTCCCTGGCCTCTGTTTGTGGAAGGCTGGAGATGAATGGCACGAGACAAATCACTTCATCATTGTCTTCGGTCCATCCCCTCCGGGATACCTGGTGTTGGTCGCTGTCAGCAGACAGGCTACGGTGCTAGATGGACCTTTGGTGTGACCCAGTACGGCCATTCTTATGTTCTGAGCTCAGGGCTGGGGGTCTCACTGGACTACCTTGATTTTCATGTAAACCTGCTCCTGGGTTCGCATGTGGCCTTTGGTGACCAGGCTGGCAGCTATCCTGCCCTAGACGGCCACATTACTGTGCCTAGCGCAGAGGTCGTGGACGTTGGAGGCCTCCCCCCAAACCTTGATGAGGTCCACGATCTCCGCACTAGACCAGGCGGGCATCTACCTCTTGCAGGCCCGGGCAGCTCCTGGGAGTCCTGGGAAGAGGCGGAGGGCTGGGTGGCAGCGGGTGGCTGGCTCATGCCGTGCCAGGTGCAGGGTCTGCTGGCTGGATGCTGGCAGGCTTGCAACTGGCACGGGCACTGTAGCCAGACCATGCCCCTTTAAGGGCTCCAGGGCTGGGAGAGGGGCAGAAAAGTTTCCCTGGTTTGTCCCAGAGTGGCCATCAGGGCAACCTGGGAAGGGCTAGCCTCCAACTAGATTGAATTAGGTGGCTACACAGCCCGTAATTCGAACTACTTAATTTCAACTAGGTGTTAGTCCTCGTAGAATGAGGTTTACCTAGTTCAAATTAAGTGCTCCGCTAGTTCCAATCAAGTTCCAACTAGCAGTTTGCACGTATAGACGCTATGAAAGTTAATGCGAACTAACAGCTGTTAGTTTGAATTAACTTTGTAGTGTAGACATACCCTCTGAAAATTTAACCTGAGAGATGCTTTACTCAATTTACCTAAAGCACAAAATATACTGTTTTCAGGATATTTTTTTAGGTCAGATATTAGTAAAGCTTTCTGGTTTATAGAGATCTCTTTTCAACAACAATATTGTAAAACAATAAAAACAAGTTTGGGGTCAAATTAATCATGTGCACCAGGAATGAATTTGGTACAGTAGGAACTCAGGAAATATAAACTCTTCTTGTTAGGAGTCAAACAGTAACCTAATTCATGAAAGACCACAATTCAGCTTACGAAGGAAAAAAAGTAACACCAAACACAAGTCTTTTAAAAATAAAAAACAAAGCAGAAAAGTGTTAATAAATTCAATTAAATTATCTTTAAAGAATTGAGAACTAGAGAGAGAAAGTTGCTTGAACAATAAAGAAATTTGAGCTGAGTTCTCTGACGCTGAGACACTTTCAATTATCCAACCAAAGTAATAGCTGGCAAGGGATGAAAAATATGGCTGCCCAAGTGAGCCGAGTTGGATTTAACTGACCGGAAAAAAAAAAACATTAAAAACTACAGTCCAATAACTGAAATGATAGTTTGGCTATATTCCAAAATATGAAATTGCCACCAATCAAAACATACCATAAAGCAAGAGACTAGCAAGAATGTTGATTTTAACTGAAATTCCCATTTAAGGGAATTTTGCTGTATGGAATCCCCTCAGTCCATAGGCTAAAGAAATTTGTGCAGTCATACCCTCTGAAGTTTTAGAGCCTCTTTGAACTCAGACTCTAATATCAAGACTGTGGAAGAAAATGTTGTCCTCACTCTGAGTTTGTAAGCAACAAGTAGCCAGAGGCAGTTTTATTACGAGCTGCAGCAAGGGAAAAACTGGTTCAGACGGGGGGGGGGGGAGTCCCCCGCCTCACCGAGGCAGATCTTCGAATACAAGCAATTATGAAGCAGTTTATATACTGTCTATTAGATATAATAACAATAGCAATTAGTCTCCTTCCCATTACAAACACCAATGGCTAACAGTTATTTAGTTCCACCCAGATGCTCCTTATCTCAAGGTCCCTACCAGAGTCAGCATTCTATCCTTATCTCCGTATGGAGGCGAGAGGCGAAGGCAGCATCTAATTACAGATCTCGCGTTGTCAGGCCACAGACTTAGCCTGACTCTTGCTCTCTTGTTAACAAGACCAAGATGGCTGCACACAAATTCCCTTATTCCCTTTGCCTGCCTCTACAAGACATTTATTTTCTAGTGGTATGCTGAAGTGCGAGCTATTTCCCACTTTTATGTACACTGCCCATGTTACAGCAGTGCCATCACATTGCTGTGACGTGAGAAATGTAGTCACACCATCATCAGGAGAAAACAAACCTCTATCCCCAAGCCTGCCAGCACAAGGCGGCAAAGGGGGCAACTTCTCTGGGTTTGGTGACTATAAAGGGCCTGCCTGGCCTCTGCCATCACTACTGTGACAGCAACAGCTCCTGGAGACCAAGGCCCTTTCAATCACCACCGGAGTACTGCACAGCATGCTCTGGGCAGCACTGAGTGCTGGCTGCTCCTGGCCCCACCCTTTCTAGGAGTGTGTAATCACACACACCTTGCCCAGGGGCCCAGTGCGGCTATCGTCTCCCCCCACTACCCTCAACAGTGCCTGGTGATAAAATGTCTACACTGGCACTTTCCAGCGCTAAAGCTTTATGGCTCAGGGTGTGTTTCTTCACACTCCTGAATGATTAAAATTTTAGCACTGAAACTGGCAGCGTAGACAGCCTCAGTTTCTCATGAGATTTTATATCAAACATTAAGGCCTGAGAAATGTTTCGAACAATAACAGCTGTGTCTCTCTCCAACCTCTTAGCTAGTTGTTATATTTTTTTTCCATAGTAAGACTATAACGTCTTAAAAATTAAGCTACATTAACCAAATACTGGACTCTGAGAAATTCCATACCAAAGAGAGTAGTCTGGTTAATATAGCAAGTGGTGGAAATAAGAAGCAGCCAAGCTAATGAACACCAAAACCAAAGGGAGTTGGATGCCAATTCAGCACCATAGTTATGCATGTACTTAATAATTTGTCCAGCAGGGATAAGAATTACACTGGTGCCTAAATTTAAGTGATTTCCTGAATAGGGATGGTATTACTGCAATGCTTAAAGTATATACTTTGCTGAACTGGGATAAAGAATGTGCATGTAGCAGAGCAGATGGTATTTGACGGAGAGTGATGCAGTTCAAGTATGTCCCATCATACCTAGGGGAAGGGGCAGTATAGTCCCATGACCAAGTCCACATAACCTCCCTTTTCTTCATGGCAGTATGACCTAATGATCAGAGTCAATGGAGTCACCCTTCAGTATAGGGCCAGAGGACCAACTGGACCTATCTGTTGATTCATGGTGGTGCAGTCCAGTCACCAGAGTCAATAGGTCTGCCCTTCTCCTGAGGGCAATATGGCCCAGTGATCAGAGTCATCAGCCTGTTACCAAATTTAACAGATTCAGAGAAGCTATGGAAACTAGCTCTCTGGACAGTTACATAGTAACTGGGCTCATCCGCTATGGGATGGTATCTCAGGTGTGAGGTGTCCACCAGTATCTAATCACCTGGAGATTGTTTATCTCAGAGGGTGTCTCACCAATAAAAACTTAACACGATAATTAAATTTGAACCACAAGACTATATTATTTACAACAAATTTAACAGTATATACACCTCGAATAAACTTATAGGGGGCAGTCCCTTTTTGTACTACATGGACCTTGAGGGGCAGTCCCTCCAAGGTCCCTATACCTACTTACAGAGTCTATCAGCGCTAGGACGATGGTGGTGGTGCTAGCGACCTCGAGCCATTGGTCTCTTAGGGCCTCGGGTGAGGAACAGCTAGGTGTCCCTTGGCGGACGATCCTGATGCTTGGTGACCTTCTAGCCTTTGGCTGGTTTAGAGCCTCGGGCGAGGAACTACCAAGGAGATCCCTCTAAGTGTAGGTTGAGTGCGGCGGCAGTTGGTTCGTCTTCCACGAAGCCTCTTGCCTTCGGCTCCTCTTCTCCGCACTTCGGAGCGGCAGGATCAGTGGTAGTAGACTCTGTTCCTATTCTAAGCTATTCTAAAATAAAACCTAAACTAATTGCGACGCACCCGCCGAACAGACTCGAAGACGGCCGAAATGCTTTGAACCGACACAGCCTGCCAGAAAGACACGACGACGATATCTAAATCTAATCTAAAACCTATGCTAACTAAGCAAATTTAAGCCTAAATGGTAGGATAGCATAAGCCTTCCGCCCAGCTATGCCTAAAAGACTAATTAGACCTCTCTCATACCAAAACCTAGGACAAAGACTTGGACCTCATTCCTAAGACCTAAGACCCGACGGAACCCAACGAACCCGGAGCAGCCCGACATAACAACAACTGCTGCGTGGCAGAGGCTTAAATAGCCTGGGTTCGTGAATATTCATGAGTTCTGTGCTCTAAACCAATTGGTTGCAGGATGATGCTTCTTTAAACTGATTGGATAACAGCTCAGAAAACAAATACAGGTGATTGGTTATTAAAGGATGCTAATATAGCATCCTTTTAAATTGATTGGTTGACACATAATACCACACATCCCATTATATTCAAATCTCCACAGGTAACTGGCATACCTGTGAGACGTGTGGGACGTGACACAAACCAAACCAGTGATGGATGCCAGATAATAGAATTCACCCAAAATGGAGTTTTGGCAGCCATTTTGAGAGATCACCTTTACAGATATAAGACAGTTGATTGACATATATCAAATATACTGGGCATACAGACTTTTCTTGATCTTTACACAGTTTCCTTTTCCCAAGGGTGCACAAGTTACATTACACTCTTCCTTACACAGTGGTTACAGTTATATCCAATCATACGGTTACATAACTTGTTGCTACATAGTCATTTGCAACATTGATAACACATGGACATTGAGGTTAGTTACATAACTCTGCGTTACAAGCCCACCTTTCTAAGTGGGACAGTAGAGCCTGATTTCCAGGAAAGCTGGTGGGCTACCACCCAGGGCTGAGTCAGTGGCAAGGATAGGGGAACCTGGACCTTTCCTGCTCCACTAGGTCCCAACCCAGGGCACCATCAGCATCAAATTTATTTAACACTCAATCAGCAGAAATCCAGCTGACTGTTTCTGGTTCTGCATCCAGAGCAATGTCTGGTACCCTTGGGTACATCCTACAGTCTTCCAGCACTGAAGTCCATGGGTCCATTGGGGCTGCTGGCCAGTAAACCTCTCAACAACTCCTAACTCTGGTGGGCTTCCCTAAGATACCCACCTGGGTTTGGGCATGCCTGGCCTCTGTGGTCTGGGGCTCCAGCAGCATTCAGTAGGGAACCTGCAATACACACTTCTCAGTGGTCATCCCAGACTCAGCTAGGCTGCTCCTTTTATACTGTGGTTCCAGTTAGAATAAGCTCAGCAGAGGAGGGATGGGAGTGGCTTTTTCAGCCCACAATATGGAGTTAACCCATTCTTGTCTGGAGGGGTGGGAGGGACAGATATACCCTGTCACAGAAAGAATGTTCTGTATTGAGTGTAGGGTTCTTAGCTTTAAAACACATAAGTAGTCTAAGCTTATAATAAAATATTGTTATTCTTTTAGCCTGAGCAGTCACATACATTCAGGGCTTTTCCAGAATGTTGCTTCTCTTATGAGGAGAAATTGATGGCTGGGTCAAGTATTTATTTGGTGCCGTTCCAGTTCCCTGAACATCTTAGGAACAAACTAAACTCAACCAAAGATGGATATTCCCCTGAAAGATATGCTATAGAAATTATTTTGGGGAAAATAATGTTGTGTTATAATAAAGGTCAGACTACCTGGTCACAAAGGTCCTCACACTACAAGGCTAGAAGGAAGGTTCATTGCTTCTAAACCTTCAGTTAGGCCCCATTGCACTCCAAGGATGTCTGTCTCTGTTCTCCTCAGATCCACACTCAGAACTATTTATTTCACTATCTGTTGTTTTTCCTGCCTAGTTTTCTGAATTGCCCCCAAAGAAAACATTCTACCCCAACAATTTAGCTGCTGATTGGCCTTGCATGTGGCTTATTGCCTTGGGAGATGACTTCCCTGGTGTCCAATTATCTTATTCCTTAGATGTGCTTAATCACTTCTTCTATCTATCCGGAAGGATGGGTGGCTGGCATACCCATCAACTCTAACATGTTCTGTAATTACCTTGCCTTCTTCTCAGGCCCTTCAGCCAGCTAGTCCTGGCAAGCAGCCAGGAGTTCCTTGTTGCTCCCCCAGACCCTGCTGGCAAAGTACTCCTTTTTCAGCCTCTCTGTGTATGTCCAGACTACACACTTCTCTCGAAAGAAGCTTTTTCAAAAGAATCTTTCGAAAAAGCTTCTTTTGAAAAAGATCATCTAGACAGCCACAACTTTTTGAAAAAGTGATCTGCTTTTTCAAAAGAGAGCACCCAGGCAATCGGGATGCTCTCTTTCGAAATAGCCCTGTTTGTGGTCAAGAACGCCTATTTTCAAAAGAGCTCTATCGAAAAAGCCATTCTTCCTCGTAAAATTAGGTTTACGGATGTTGAAAAACCACCGTGTTCTTTCAATTTAATTTAGAAAGAATGCAGCAATCTAGACACAGGTGAAGTTTTTTTAAAAAAAAGGCCACTTTTAAAAAAAATCCTGTAGTTTAGACAGCCTTTCGGACACAGTCTTTACTCTGAGTAGCCACTGATTCTGCTCTGCCCTGAAGCTTGCTTTTATGTGAACCTAATGGGCTCTGTGCAACCTCCCTCCAAATGGTTGTTTCCTGTGCAATGTCTCTAGACTGCTTGGAGGACTCATTCCCACTGCTCCTCTCCATTAACCCCTTCCTCTTCCACATGCGATAAACACAGAAGTGCCTAGAAGAATCAGTGGGAATTATTATTTGATTATTTACAGGCAGTTTTCTGTGAGTGGAATTGGGCAAAGTTCTTTCAATTTAATTTAGAAAGAATGCAGCAATCTAGACTATATTAAGGACAAGAATTGACATTTCAGAATCATTTCTGCAACCAAAATTATGAAAAAAATGGAAGATGGAATGGTCAAAATGAAGCATTTCATCATTCCCACCCCCATTTTGACTCTCTTCTCAGGTCCCTTTGATCTATCTTCTCATAATTCCCCTAATCTCTCCTAATTTCCTACAGATTTACTTTTATTTATAAATAACTTCTTTGTTTGTTATGCTCCATATATACCCATTCTAATTCTTTTCATCCACCTGTGCAAGGAACCAGCAGGGTATAAAAAAATAGTTCTTTGGGGCCTAACCTATGGCAGAGAAGATTTAAGAGAAAACCCTTATCTGAAAATGTAGTAGAGAGCCTTTATCCCTTTCAGACCATGATGTGTTTTTGCAAATGTGGTTACTAGGAAGGATTCTTCTTTTTAGACTACGCCTTACTCCATCCTGACTCTCTCTCTCATTCAGATAGATAGTCCCTCCCCCCAAAGAGCTTTCAATCTAATTCGTGTACAATTCTTGGTTGCCCCCTAGAAACTACCAAAATAAACAATTAATAATAACCATCTACTTACTTACATTGGGAAATTCATTTTGTACCCTATTTAGTCATTGTCAATGTACATACCAGGGTACTTTTTCAAATATAAACATGAAAAAAATACTAGAGAGAAAATCCTTAATAAAGAAGCAGATGATGTTAAGCTTCTGACTTGCTTTTTTAAAGCTGATCTTTAACAAGGAAAAGAAGAATGAGACGTCCTGTAGCACCTTAGCCCTGTCTACACTAGGCTTTATTTTAAAATACTCCCTCTTAGGTCAAACTTATAAAGTTGAGTGTCCACACCACCAAGCCTGTTATTTCAAAATAACAAGCCACTTATTTCAAAATCTGCACTCGTGATTTGCTCGGGGAATAATGCTAATTTCAAAATAGCTATTTCAAAACAGCATTAGTGTGGACTCTCTGATGCCGATATTTTGAAACAGCTACTCCTCAGTGTAGCCTGCCTCAGACTAAGTTTGAGGGTTCCCTGTAGTGGGGACATGCTATTTCAATTATTATTATTTTGGGAGTTAAGTCAAATTTAGTTATTTTGAAAGATTTCCTAGTGTAGACATGCCCTTAGAGACTAACACACACACACGTAGCTTGAGTTTTTGTGCTTATCTGAAGAAGTGGGTTTTGCTCATGAAAGCTCAAATATATAAAGTCTCTAAGGTGCTACAGGACTATTTGGCTATTTTTAAAGTTACAGACTAACACAGCTACCCCTCTGAGACAAGGAAAATAAGAACAGATAAGGACAGCTTGGAAGTAATGCTGTTGACATAACACACATGTGAAAACACTTGGGGAAAAATGATACTTTGCAAATCAGTAGATCTAGGTAGACTGAAAGAGAGCCAGTGTGATACCTATTTTTTAAAGGAAATATCAGTCCTGGGAATTAGAGTTCACTAAATGTAACTCCAATCATAAATAAAACAAAATGCTACAAGGAAGAATCTGTATGCACCAAGAGGATGGCTAGCCTGTGAGTGAGCAACAGTATGGATTTATGAAGAATAAACTACAGCAGAAAAATTTCTTCAGTTGACAAAAGTAATTGATAAAGGAAATGCAACAGACATATTTGAACAGTAGTAAAGTACTAAAATATTGTGCATGTCAAAACATTTATTAGAACAATATAATTCAAAGTGGCTTGATTGCAAGCACTGAAAATTGACTGATGGTCCATAGCAATGCATCAAATGGGGGATAGATAGAGAACCAGAATATCCACTGGACTTTTATTGGGTTTTCTACTAGGCATGTTTCTATCTAATTATGTAGAAGGTGTAAATACCACATTAATTACATTGACAGCAGTGATGTTATAAATACCAGAAAGAACAGAGGAATAATACATAAGAACCTGGAGAAATTAGAATATTAGAAAGATGGTCAGGAAATAGCCAGATGAGATTCAATTGGACAAATTCCAGCTACTAAATAAATATTTATTGGGAAAGGGGAGAGGAGAGAGAGAGAGAAACTTAGCAGTAACTGGAAAAAGAGAGGGCAGAAGAAACTCTAATTTGCAGTTGCAGTAAGTAACCTCTACTTTCAGGACCCCAGTTTTCAAATACTTGTCCTGTAGCCTGAGCATCTACCCATGCTGACATGGGTGTGGATGGTTAATTGCTGTGACTAAGGGCAAGTCTACATGACCATTAGGCTACAATAGGCATGCCTGATACTGTTACATGACCTCAGTTTCCTCATTGGTAGGCTAACAGATGCATAAGCAAGCAGAGTCCTGGAATAATGACATAAGCTCATACATGCCTCTTAAAAATAGCACCTGTATTACATAAGAACATAAGTATGGCCATACTCGGTCAGACCAAAGGTCCATCTATCTCAGTATCCTGTCTGCTAATAGTGGCCAATACCAGATGCCCCAGAGGGAGGGATCACAACAAGTAATCCTTATGTGATCCCTCCCTTCTCCCACTACCAGAGAAACAGAGGCTAGGGACACCATTCCTACCCATCCTGGCTAGCTGAATGGCCTAACCTCCATTAATATATCTAGCTCTTTTTTGAACCCTGTTAAAGTTCTATCCTTCACCACATCAGCTGGAAGAGTTCCACAGGTTGACTGTGCGCTGAGTGAAGAAAAACTTCCTTTTATTTGTTTTAAACCTGCTACCTATTAATTTCATTTGGTGATCCCTAGTTTGTATATTGTGGGAATAAGTAAATAACTTTTCCTTTTTCACTTTTTCTACACCAGTCACATCCTCCCCTTAGTCTCTTATTTTCTAAGGTGAAAAGTCCAAGTCTTTTTCATCTCTCTTCATATGGAACCCATTCCAAACCTCTAATAATTTTTGTTGCCCTTTTCTGAATTTTTTCCAATGCCAATATATCTTTTTTGGGATGAGGCAACCACATCTGTATGTAATATTCAAGATGTGGGTGTACCATGGTTTTATATAGAGGCAACAAGACATTTTCTGTCTTATTCTCTATCCCTTTTTTAATGACTACTAACATTCTATTTATTTTTTTCTCTGCCGCTGCACACTGAGTGGATGTTTTCAGAGAACTCTCCACAATGTCTCCGTCATATAGTATATATAGTTGGGATTATATTGATAACTGGAAGAAGGTACAGCAGCAACTTCCCTTAGGGTATGTCTACATTCTAGCATTATTTTGAAATATCTAATTTTGAAATATCTTATTTCAAAATAACATGTCTACACACAAAATGCATTTCAAAATAGCTTTTTGCTATTTCGAAATAACGCGTGCACACTGATTGGATGTTGAATTGCATTAAAGGCCAGCCGGAACTGGTTCTGGCAGGGCATCAGGTCGGAAGTTACCTTGTGTCCAGGGCAGCCAGCAGGGTACCCTGGGAAGGGCTGGAGGCCCTCTATTTCAAAATTAGCGTCTACACAGCACTTATTTTGAAATAGCAATTTCAAAATTGGCACTATTCCTCATGGAATGAGGTTTACCAATTTTAAAATAAGCCCTTTGCTATTTCAAATTAATTTTGAAATAGCAATTGGCTTGTGTAGATGCTAGGAAAGTTATTTCGAAATAACAGCTGTTATTTCGAAGTAACTTTGCTGGGTAGACATACCCTTACAGAACAGTTTAATTTTTTCCCCACCACACAGGAAAGCCATCTACCCTACCAATTTCCACTCAGATTTACCACTACTGAGCCAAAGCTACTTCCTGTCTCAGAGAAGCCATCCCCTGAGGGTGTTGTGTATAGATGTGCCACAAATGGAGACAAGAACTGATTAAAAGCAGCACAAGAACTGATTATATTTCTGGGTGCTTCAATACCAGAGAGGCATGGGTCAGAGTGAATTCACAGAAGAGAAACCAAAATAAAGACTCTGAAAGGACCACATTGTGAGGAAATGTCAAACTATATATTTACTGTAATTTAGTGAATATAACCCATGCCTGAATATACCCCGCATCTGAATATGCCCCACGTTTTTTTCTATTTGAGTAAAAACAATCTTGTATATCCCGCACATGAATATAACCTGTGGAACCAGGGGATGAGCGTTTCCCCACCCCTTCCTGCGGCTGCACAGGAACCAGGGAGTGAGTGCTCCCCTGCCCAGAGGCTGGAGGCTGGTGAGTAAAGCAGCCACAGGAAGAGGCGAAGGAGAGCTCACCACCTGGTGAGTAAAAAAAAATTCTGTATACCCTGCACCCAACTATACCCCGGGGGGGGGGGGGGTTGGGTAGTTCGTAAAAACGAATATAACCCACGGGTTCTATTCACTAAACTATGGTAGTTCTTTTGATTAAATGTTGAGGAAGGAGTCATAGCTGTCTAGAAATAGTTCCAAGTAATCATATAAGAGGTATCTTAGAAATGGACGGAAACTGAATAATGGAATGTACACTATCAGTTATCCTAGGCTGGAGAAATGTTCATTGAGTAGTAAAAGCCTCTTTGGTAGAGGGATTTAAAAGCTGACAATCAAAGCCCTTAGATTTTCAATGACATTTAATATGTGAAAACCCAATTGCTATAAAAATATATTTAGTCATTCCAGCATATATAGTTCGGGCAATCGATTGTATAATGCAGCATTTCATCAGGGCCATAGACATTAAGATCTGTGATTTTCTAAGACCTTGACTATGCTGATCACAAAGTATAGTACAAAGCCCTGATATGTATTTCTAAATACTCCAGTAAATTGAGAAGTTGGCTCCATGTTTCATGGACAAAGACAGAGTTGCAAAACCTAGAATAATGTCTACCTGCAATTCCAATCTCTTCAATAATGAATCTGTCAAAGCAGTCTCCAGCTTTTTCCATTTGGATTTTGTACTAACAAGTTCCTCCAGCTCTCATACAGAAGTTCTTTACTGGATTGGCATGCCAGCGTCTGCCATGGGTAATTTACACTGACTACAGAATCAACATAAACTTGGCACAACAACCAAGTTCCGGATTTATTATCCTCTCCATACTGCCGTATGGTTGCAAAACATGGATACTACATTCAGGCTGGGCAAAACTAAAGGTTTTCCACATAATATGCCAAAATCATATATTGGGTATAAAGTGGAATGACTTAATTTGTAACAGACTTCAATCTACAGACTCCTGGGACTATTGTCTGAAGCCAACATCTTAGACTTTTTGGATATGTTGCCAGAATGCTGTAGGACATTCCAGCGAACACCATTTTCTAGATGGCTTAGACTGTCTGGGATAAAATATCTAAGCTCCAATTTGCAGAAGTGCTGACCATAGACAGCTGCAACTGAAATCTGTGGGTATGTCTAAACTTGCAGCCTAATTCGAACTAGGGCTGCAGATGTAGGCATTCGGAATTATACCGCACTTGATTTGTATCTTCCCAGACGGGTGCCATTTTTTGAAATTTACAAGCCCGAAGTAACTGTCCGCATCTACATGCAGCAGTGAAACGGGCATTCAAAATGAAGCCCTAGTTTGAACTACCTGTTAAATCTCATTGCAGGAGGAGTAACAGGTAGTTCAAACTAGGGCTTTATTTCAAACGCCCATTTCACAGCCACGTGTAGACGCGGGCAGTTACTTAGGGCTTGTAAATTTCAAAAATGGCACCCGACCAGGAAGATGCAAATCAAGCACGAGATATTTAAATTCTGAGCTTGATCTGCAATTCCGAATGCCTACATTTGCAGCCGTAGTTTGAATTAGGCTGCAAGTGTGGACATACCCTGTGGGAGTACTGCAGTGAGTACATATTGTCCTTTAGAATGCTAGTTAATATGAAACATCAAATTGGACACCCAAAGTTAGTGGATAATTTTGACTAACAACTCTGTGCCTCAGGTTCCCATCTGCAAAATGGGTATAGTGCCCAAAGAAGCAGGGAAGATAAATTCACATCCGTGAAGCCCTCCATTACAATAGTAACAAATGTCAGAGAAAAATCATAAGAAAAAAATTATTCTGTTCTGAATAGCATACCAAGTAAGGCCGGAGGCCAGACACTGAACAAAGAGGAGAACAAAATATTGAATTGTAGCTTATTAATTTAGCATCCTGTGCACTGAATGAGACAGGATCCAATGGAAGAAAACAAGACAAAATTAAATGTGTTGTCATTAAGAACTATGTCAAAGTGTGTACGTACAGGTGGGCCAAATACATGTTCCAACTAAGGCAACCTTAGTTCTAGCATTTCTGACCAGTGAATACATGACTTTGCATTCCTTAACAATGCAACCTTAACAATGTTCTTTTAATGTAAGCTTTTGTGTGCATGTGTAATTATAAATGTTTTACTTATATAACACCATAGGATTTAATGTGTGCTTCACAGTAGTGAATACAAGCAAAAGTAGTGGTGTTCTTGTCCTGCAGTCCTTAAACAATTCAAAACCAAAAAAAACCTCTAGTTGATGTCAGCGTAGTCCATAGCACATGGGAAAATCCTCTTAGAAATGGAAAAAAGGTATTTTCTAACTATACAACTCATATGATTCATCACAACATGACTCAAGCTTTAACATTGTTCCTTTCCTAATACTTCATATTATAAACACGGCATCCCTGTGTTGCTACTGAAGGGTTCCTAGTATTAAAAGGATTTTTATTTGTTTGCAATAAAAACAAATTTCAAGATCTCTAATTAATTCTTTCATGTTTACAATGAGTAGTTCCAAGAAATTTTGATGCTGAAGTCATTTACTTTTACAACTGTTAATCCATGAATTACATTTTGAGTGCACCACTGACACAGAATTTATTACCAGAAAAACAAACAATAGCACATCTTTCCATCAACTCCCTGTAGTACTGACAGCTTGGGATAGCATGAAAAATGCAAGGGGATATAGATATAATACTAGATTGTCTAGTTTCATTTTACATGTTTTACTTTTTTCAGCCAAGTGCACCGAAGCCAAGATGAGGCAAAGTGACTCAGAGCGTTCAGATTTATTTCATACTTTTCAAAGTTCTGATTTCTCTTGCATCTCTCTATGGGAGAAAGAATAAAGGGAAATGAAACAGTGCTTCACTGTGTTAGGAGCTAGACCCTACATCATAGCATCCATCTTCCACAAAATGCCACTGGAATTGCTGTTTTCTCTATAGTGTGTCATAAGACAAATCCTTATGGGCACATTTTAAACTCAGTAACCAGAGATTCAATCTGAACTATGCAATTCCTACCACTGTGAATGGAAAGTGTTCAGGTAATTCCCATTAATGTGCATTCAAGGAGATAGACCCTAGCAAACATGACATTGAACAAGATATGGAAATCACAAACCTAGCACAACCATAACCTTTATTATTTTTTACTTTACTCAAGGCTATTCATAGAGATACGCAAATTGTATCAGCAGCTCCCATATGTCTCAGTGGCTAGATTTCCAGATGTTGGAGCAGATTTGATTTCTTAAAGAGATGGAAAAAATAAGAGTAGCAGAATGTTCCCAAGGGGAGGAGAGAATAAGGTGATGCAGAGGAAAGGCGGAAGATAAAGAAACTAGAGTGTCTATCTGAATTTGTCCTGGTCAAGCTTATCAAATTAAACATCCTGATACATAGTCAACTCATATTGTGTTCAGACACCTTTGTGCTACAGATATTTTGAGGCTGATTAGAACCTTGCCTGACATTCATATAATTTAGGCCAGAAACTACATGAGAAAGATGACCTAACATATGCAACTCCAGCTACATGAATCGCATTGCTGGAGTTGACATATATGTGTCAAATTTCTGTGGCATCCCCATTGCAGCAGGTTGACAGGAGAAACTCTCCCATTGCCTTTCCTTACTCCTCAAGACCCCCATGGAGTATTGGAGTTGATGGGGACACCATCAGAGATGGATTTAGCTGGGGGTTCCCTCTAAGGATATGTCTACACTACAGAGCGGTTTGTTAATTTTTAAACAGCCATTTTTCCAAAAAAAACTTCACTTATGTCCACACTGCAATCGTGTCCTTCTGAAAAAAAAAATTGAAAGAATGCAGGGATTTTTCCAACATTGGTAAACCTCTTTCTACAAGGAAGAAGCCTTTTTCTGAAAGAGCTCTTTCTGAAAAAGGCATGTGTGGACAGGGAAGAGGGAGTTCTTTTGAAAGAAGAGGAAAGAGGGGAAAAAAACCACAGGAGTACTGTTGGCCATTCCGTCCATAGCAATCACAGCTTACATTTGAGATAGCGTCCATTCAGTGTGGCTGCTATCTTTTGAAAAAGCAGATGGTTTTTTCGATGTGCTTTGGCAGTGTGATTTTAAGAGGAATAAGGGACCTTTCAGAAAAGGCTTTATTTTCCGAAAGATCCCCGTCTAGACTGGCGCTTTTTTCCGGCAAAGCCCCGAGCCGGAAAAAAGTGGCAGCCATGTTCATGCAAATGGAGCGGGGGAGATGTAAATCCCCTCTTCATTTGCAATTCCAACTTGTCTCATCTTCATCCCTTTTCTGGAAAAGGGGTGCAGTGTAGACACAGCCAATATGTTTAGTTAAGGACCCAGAAGCCCAAACTCCTGGAAACCATCACCAAACAGAGCAATGAGGCAAAGCTTGCTGCCTCCTCCTGGATGGGCCAAGAGTGACCTGCCAGTTCAGTCTCAGTCCCTGGAAAGCAAGATGAAAAATGCACCATCATGTCACGTCTAGCTTAGAACACCACACTATGAGCCAGTCACCAAAGTATGGGTGGCAGAAAAGAACTGCATGGTGAAGCACAAACTAAGAAAAACCCTGCTTTCTAGAGCCTCTCTCAGTACTGAACTCAAGTGAGAAATCAGCTTTCTGTTTCCCTTCTTCAAGCTCAGCAGATGGTGTGGTTAATGGCAGCGTACAAACCTGGATATCTCCATGTTCTCGTCAGAAAATTTGGAGACAGAAGCACAGGTCATCTGAGCTATCAGATGCATCTGGACATAAGGCTCATTATGCCACTGTGTATTCTTTTAGATCACACTTCAGGAAAGCACTTAAGAATGTGCATAACATTAAAATATATATTGAAGTTCTCTCCTGATTTGGAGCCTTGATACACTTTAACTTCCTACCAAATAATTCATTGCTTGTTAACATTATTCCAGAGAAATTAGCAGAATTTCAAAGTATATATACTCTTTTTTAAAAACTTGACATCTCACTATATACCTGACCCACTGAATAGCAAAGCCATCTATCCATCATATAAAAGCAAAAGATTACAGATTAAATAGTTACCCCATTATGTTCAATTGGAAAGCAGTTTCCCTAACAGTGCCAGAGAACCAGGGATGTCATTTAAGGACTAAAAGGCACCCCAAATTTTGTACAAGAAGTCTGCTATCAGCACATCTCCCAGGCCAGGGATGGATTAAGGCATGGGCTAGCTGGGCATGGGAGGTGCCCGACTCCTGGATCACGGGCTGCAGCAGCTTCCAGAGGCCACCCTGCAGCAGCCAACCGAGGCGGGAGCCGCGTTAACCCCCGCAGAACTGGCCAGCAGTACCCTTCCCCCCATGGCGCTCTGTCGACAAAAGGCATTATTCCTCATAGAATGAGGTTTACCGCTGTCGACAAAACTGCTGAGTTCTGTCGACGTTATATCGACAGAACTCGGCGATAGTGTAGACGCAGATATAGTTTTGTTGACAAAAGTCCACTTTTGTGGACAAAACCCTGTAGTCTAGACACACCCGTAGTATAGACATAGCCCTAGAGTTTGCAGGTGACTAAGTACCCCCTGGAATCACTGTTGTTCACATAAAAAATTTGTAATGGCATAACTACAAACAATTGATATGATAAGTCATTAATCCTGCTGCTTTCTTAACGTTATTTTATATATATGACTTTAAATGACTTCCATTAATATATTACTTAATATATTAATACATTTAATGAATATATTCATTGTATTCGTATATTGAGAGAGAGAGAATTTGTCAGAATAACTCCCCAAAATATGATGCCAATGTTGGCAAACAACCTTAGAACAAGCAAGATTTGTTATTGTGCATTCTTCCTCAACTGAATGAGTGGTTACATGGAAGAGCTGTTGGAGTTATTAACCTGTTGAAATTGAAGTAAGGCGCTCCTCTTGTGTCCCTCCAATTTCAGCACAAAAACAAAACATACAAGGTTTTAGAGATGGGGGCAAGGGATGAGGCAGTTATATGCAGCCTTTCTGTAAACTGATGCAGATGACACAGAAGCAGCAAATTTTGAGCATCAACAATGGAATTACTTTTTCATCAGTTTGTGTGTTTATGATGAAGTCTATGACATCTATAGGGATATCTCCTGATAAAAATCTAATCCTTCTAAGCTTGCCTATAAATAATGGCCAAAGAAATGCTACAATGTATTTTTGGTAAGCAAAACACCGTAATTAAGTAATGAAATGACATGTGTCCAAAATTATAACAAGCCCCAAGAATAGTTACTATTACCAATGTTTAGCTTGAAATATATGCATGAATCAATTATTCACTGTGAGGTATTCAGTATCATATACAAAAGTGAAACATTGTATTCTGTGCAGTACGTATATAAATAAAAAATATCACACGCATTAGCGATCATAATTATGTTCTGTTGTGGCCTTAGTGGAAAGCTCCTCAAAGATTTAATGAGACTTGTTATAAGTCTATTATTATTATCTTTTATTGTAAAACAATTCACATCATTTTTCCTTTTGCAAATAGAGAAAGGAATAACAACCTTGTGGTCAAGGCACAGGAATGGGCCTCAGGAGATGGAGACTGAGGTTACAGTTATTCTACAGTGTTGGGGCAAGACTCCAAGGCCCCAGTTCAGAAATATCTTAGGCACATGCTTAACGGTAAGCATGGACTTATATGCTCTCTTGAACTGAAGCCCTACTGCTTCAGTTTTCCCCAACTGTAAAATATGGAGAATATTTCCTCTTTCACAGACAGGTAATGAAGGTACATTTGTTAGAGCCCAATTTTCATGTATACTGAAGCTACTTCACATTGCTCTAGCCTCAAAGCAGGTGTCACAGTAATTTATACTCACTTCAACTCCATTCACAGTGCCAGAGAGAGCCATAAAGTGGTCTTAATATCAGCGAGACGTTAGCCTATTAATGTGTGCAAGGTGCTCAAATGCTAAGGGGATGGGACCTGGTAGGTCAGTGAATTGACAGACACTGTTAATGCAGAATTCAGTGGGAGAGCACCACTTAGCTTCAAGCAACAGACTCAGCATCACCTTGACTCACTTCAACTGACAGTTTTTTTTTAATTAAATTAAAGTTCTTGTTTTCTATGTAATTTTGTTCTGTTGTGTAAGTAATAAAGATGATCTTGAACATATGCAGCTCTCATATGGGACCAGGAGGCAAAGCACAGAGCAGCGTCCCAGAGGTATTTAACATCCCACAGGATTAGGACAAAAATAATCTTTCCAGACTGAAGATAACCTGGTTAGCTCTAAACATGAGGCACTCATATTATACACTTCACAAAACCAAAATTGACAGTTTACAAGCCTTTCATTTATAGATCTTCAGAGTAAAAATACCCTGATGACAACAATGATGAATCTGATTATCAGTTACATTAAAGCCACTTGAAGACCCCTTTACATCACCAGAGCAGGATGAAGTGGCCTTAGTATAAATGAAAATCAAGCCTAAGGTGTCTGGGACTTTCAAGGCAGAACCTTCTAATAGATAGTTACCTGCCCTATTGAAACCTACCTGATTTTCTTGCTCCTCCTAGAGGCACTCATAGTAGTCTCTGAAGCCAGTAGAAATTGGTCCTCCTATATTGATAGTGAACACTGTAGGATTAAGTCAGTTCTCAAATAAAAGAATGTGACTTCCATTCAAGTCAATGACTGCTGCAGCCACTTGCAGAAGTTTTGAATTGGATCTTCAATCGATATAGAATTTATTGCTTCTTAATTATATAAACATTTGGGATGGTGTCAATCAACACTGAGAGTTTAGGTCAAACTTAGCCACATTAGGTCAAATTTTTAAACAATGAGTCCACACCACTAAGCAGGTCCCATAAATTTTAAGAGTCAAGGGTCACTATTGGTATGTCAGTGTCTCCGATGGTAATTTTCTGGTCTACGAAGAAAGTTCCAGCTTGCAAGCTTTCTGAAAAGGCTGGAGTTCCTAAAGATGCATGCACTTCTCCTGACCATCCCATGTTGATGTCAGTGAAACAGCCTTTGCAATTCACCAACAACTGCAGCACCATTGAGAAGTATCCTTTGCAGTATATATGTTCTATGGCAACATAGTCGTATGAGGAATTAAGGTCAAAGCTCTTTAAAAAAATTACCAACTAGAACCCTGTACTCACTTCTGTAATAAAAACATATTATCCACATCAGTAATAGATTCTTCATATAGCTGGTTTGTTGTACACTACTTCAAATAATAAATGAATAATTAGTCATCTAGTAAAAGTACATTATTGAAATGTGTATCTGTTTCTATGATTTATTTCTATGAAAGAGTGGAGAATCACACATGAGATTTTGAGTGACAGATGGGACAGATAAGGAAAGACAGTAAAATGTGCTATTAAAAATTCATTATGCTCTACTCTCACTCACAAAATATGGACATATCTTCCTGTGAAAGCTTGAGTAGAATAATCCAAAAGGTTTTGCTCTGCTAAATACAATAATTAGAGCTACAACTAGTAGATAAGATACAGAACCTAATGGTTAAAACTCATTTTTCATTGGACTGAAGGCAATGGGGGAACTTCATAGCTATGGAGTTGGTCCGAGAGACTAGAATGATCCACAGAGTCATTGATCCGCTGAAGCCAAGGACAATGAAGAAGGAAAATAATGCTGCTAATGGTCTTTAGGAAATTGGTTTCTTTGCTAAAGCCAGAGAGAAACCAAAAGTGAAGCTACCTAAAGATCTTCTTAAATGAGAGTTGTGTGGAAAAACTGAGATAAGGTTACTCTCTCAAATGTTTTGAAAAAGGGAATATTAGAGATCTTCGTTGGTTAAGGATTTTTAAAAGGTGCTACTTTCATTCTACACTCCTCAAAAAAGTTAAAAATCACATGTAGAGACTGTCAGTTTCATCTGACATAGTAAACTCAGACAATAGTTAAACTGTCCAACCAAGTGACAGTAAGTGAGTGGTACAAAGAGCTGCAAAATATTAATCAGAACTGGATCCAGCCCGTGTTTACAGGTTGAATTTCAGTGGAGGGGTCTAAGGCTTTCCCTTCATACTGAGCTTAGAGGAAAATTTTAGACTTGCAATTCAGCAAGATGGGGAAACAGTATCAATTCAACTTTCAAAACTCTTGCAAGTGCTGAATTCAAGCATTACCTACTTATGCCCATGATTTAAACTAAAGCCTTTTTCATTACATGGTACACAGAAATATATTTAATATATTTAAAGTATTGATACAGTGTAGATTAGTGTGAACTGACTGGACTGTAGCCGCATTTGTACAGCATGGGCCTGATACAGTCTTTCTATTGACTTCAGTGGGCTTTTGGAACAAGGCCCTACATTGCTATAAAATGGTAGATTATGGAATAGTGATAGAGATGCAGCCATGTTAGTCTGGTGTAGCTGAAACAAAAGACAGAACTATGTAGCACTTTAAAGACTAGCAAGATGGTTTATTAGGTGATGAGCTTTCATGGGCCAGACCTACTTCTTCAGTTGTGCCGATTTTCTTCCACATATTGATCTGAGGAAGTGTGTCTGGCCCACGAAAGCTCATCACCTAATAAACCATCTTGTTAGTCTTTAAAGTGCTATGGTTTCACTTTTCACATGGAGGCAGGTTTGGAAGGATGAAGGTTTTAAAATCAGCTAATGTCAGTAAAAGTCCATTTCACAGTGGCATATCCAGGGCACAAACCAAACTAATGAGTAGCTGTATCAACCTTGTCCTCTATCCTGGACTGTCCTTTACAATGCTTTGCTGCTGCAGCCCCCAGCACAAACAGCTCACTAGCAGCCTCTAGTGTGCAAGTAACTCCCTGCCATGTGTGTGTATGCTGCAGCCAACCACATCTTGGCTCCCACAGTCTTGGTTATATTGGAGAATGACCCCAGCAGACTCCCCAAATCCTACACTTTTCCCCCAAAAGTAACATATGTCTTGTATTGTCCAGTCTTCTCCTGGACAAATATTAAATTAATAATGAACTTTACAGACATAGCATGTATATAACTTGCTTCCTAGTGGAGTCTCCTAGCCATTTCAGTTTAAACATCATGGATTAGATAATTCAGTAAAACAAGTTTATTAACTACAAAAAGAGATTTTAAGTGAGTACAAGTCATACAAGCTAGACATGGTCACAAGAAAAATAAAGATAAAACACTACTGGTGCCTGACAAACTTTGTTAAATTGAAAGCAAAGTTATCACCATATGATTTCAGCAATCTTAAGAATCAAACTTCTTTGGAAGAGTCAGGACCTCTTCTACAGTGCAGTGGCTGTCTCCTTTGTCCTTTCTGGTGCAATGAATTAAGGAGAAAGAGAGGAGGGGAGAGAGAGAAGGGTACTATAGGTTTTCTTTCATTTTTTTTTATAGTTCTGTCTTTCACTGAGGGTGTGTCTAGACTACAGGGGTTTGTCGACAAAAGTGGACTTTGTCAATAAAACTATACCTGCGTCTACACCGCCGCTGAGTTCTCTCAACATAACATCAACAGAACTCAGCAGTTTTGTCAACAGCTGTAAACCTCATTCTATGAGGAATAATGACTTTTGTCAACAGAGTTCTGTTGACAGAAGGCATTATTTCATCTAAACTGTCATGTCGACAAAGTGGCTTGCTTTGTCAACAGAACTGGCTGTAGTCTAGATGCTCTTTGTCAACAGTATCTGTCGACAAAAGCCTGTAGTCTAGATGCACCCTAAGAAACATTTCCAGATAGAAGCAAAGTGACAGGCAGTTAGGCTATGTCTACATTCCACCATTCTGCACAAATATGCAAATGAGGCAAAGCACAGAATATCGCCATGCTTCATTTGCATAATTAATGAGGCTCCGGTTTTACGCAAGAGGCTTTTCTGCAAAAAACCCCTTTTGCTCAAGAGCCATTCTTCCTGAAAAAAATGCAGAAAAACAGCTATTATGCAAAAGCCTCTTATGCAAAAATGGACCCTCATTAATTATGCAAATGAGGCATGGTAATATTCCATGCTTTGCCTCATTTGCATATTTTTTGCACAAAATGGGGGCAGAGTAGACCTAGCCTTAGTGTGGAAGGGAAATCCATGTTATTTCTTTGGTAAGATGTAGATTTATTTATTTTTTCCCTGTCCCTCTTTCATGACCAGATTGTTAGTAATGGTCCTTGTTCATGCCTGAATGAGATGTCTCCTTGCCCATTGTCTCTTGAGGATCTGGTTTGGCCCAGACTTCTCCCAGAAAACAAACATAATTGATGCCATGAATAAAGTTATAGTACTGCTACATGCTTTTTGTCAAGATATTATTCATCACCAAATTGTGAGCTGTTAAATGGCATTTCACAAAATGTGTGCAAAGATCATTACAACATTTCCAATGATAAGCAAAATTTGCCTAGGAGTGGGCGACTTCTTGGGGTGTCCATTGGAAATTCACAGTATTCACAGAATTGCTACTTCCAAAAAAACAGTACATTCCTGAATATGAATTCTGCCTTATATCACAGCTCAACTTAACACAGAACACTTAGATAAGTTTATAGTGACATCATGTATCAGTTTGATTAACACAAGAGAGAAATTGCAGTAATAAGTGTAAGTGTATTGGAAACAAGTGGAAATATATGAAATAAAACTTAAACATACATTCTAGAGCCTAAATGTAATGCCAACAAGCAGACCTGAACCTGAAACCTCTAGAGCTTAATCAATGTGCCTCTACAGCAGGGGTAAGCAATACTTTTTGAAGGGGGGTCCCTTCACAAATTTCTGAACTGGCCCCAAGGGGCGGAACATTGGGCAGAAGAGGTAGGGCCATGATATTTCTCGTGCTCCCCCACCCACAGACCCTGATTGGCTTGGGGGTGGGGGAGCGAGTGAAGTCTTTGCCCCTGCCCCAGTGCCTAAAGAGAATCACCAGCTGTTTTAAACAGCTGACAGTTCCCTCTAAGCACCGCATGCCCCTGGTTCTGGGAGGAGACATCAAACTCCCCCTACCCCTGGGGGCTGGGGAGCACATGAAGTCTTTGTCACCCAACCCCACCCTGCAATGGTCATGTGGAGCCTAAAGTGAACTGCCAACTGTTTTTAATAGCTGTCTGTTCCCCCTAGGCACCATGTGCCCCTGGCAGCAGGAGACTTTGCGCACTTCTCCTACCCCCCAGACCAAGCAAGGCCTGGGGACGTTAAGGGGTGCGAACTCTCTTGCCTCCTGTCCCTGACCTGCAGGGGGTATGTGGTGCCTAGAGTGAACTGCCAGTTGTTCTAAACAGCTGGCAGTTCCCTCTGGTACCATGCACCCTTGGTGGAGGGAGGATACCTTGCGGGCTCCTAGGTCTCATTGGCCTGGGGGCAGAGGAGTGGTAGGGCATCTGCAGGCAAGATCTGGCTCACAGAGGCTCTCTTGCCCACCCCTCTTCTATAGCTTGAGCTAAAAGCCATCTAGTTCTCAGCTAAGGCCACAGAGCACTCTCTGACTGTAAGTGCTCTAAGTGCCACTCCATGGGACAGTGAACCACACCCAGTAGGTGTGTGGGTTACAAAGACTTAACTAATTATTTCATGTCCTGTAGAGCAATGCTCAGCCAAAATATTTGCAGTACTTTACAGTCAGGCTGACTGCAACCTTCAGTTCCCAGAATAATAGAACTGAATGGGACCTTAAGAGGTCATCAAGTCTGATCTTGCTGTGAGTGCAGGGGACTAAGAACCATCTAGATCATGGGTTCCCAAACTGGGGGGCATGAAGAAATTCCAGGGGAGATGCAAGGCAACTCAGCCACCCTCTCCCCCGGTCAATCCCCCCTCTAAGTTTTGCTGCTATTTTTGCCACTAAAAAACCCCGTGTAGACGGAGCCATTTGTTGGAAAAAAAACAAAACAAACCCTTTTGTGCAAGATCCCTTATTCCTTAAGAAATGAGTTTTACAGGAGCTTTCGCAAGAGTGGTTTTTTTTTCTCCAATAAATGACCCCGTCTACACTGGGCTTTTTAGTGGCAAAACCTTTTCCCCAAAAAGGATCGGCAGAAGATATGCAAATGAGAGCACAATTTGCATATCTCCTGCCACAAAAAAATGGCAGTGTAGATGTAGCCTCAGTCTTCTCTTTTCCAGACTAAACAAAGCCATTTTTTTTCCAATCTTCCCTCATAGGTCATGTTTTCTAGACCTTTAATCATGTTTGTTGCTCTTCTCAGGACCTTCTCCAGTTTCTCCACATCTTTCCTGAAATGTAATGCCCATTACAGGATACAGTGCTCCAGTTGAGGTCTAATTAGGGCAGAATAGAAAGGAAGAATGACGTCTAATGTCTTGCTCACAATGCTCCTGTTAACGCATCCCAGAATGAGGTTTGGTTTGCTTTGCAACAGTGTCACAATGATGACTCTCATGTAGCTTGTGGTCCACTATGACCTCTAGATCCTTTTCTTCAGTACTCCTTTCTAGACAGTCAATTCCCATTACGCTTTATGGGAAGGAATAGGAATGTGCACCCACACAATATACTCTTGGCTCACATGGAAGGAGTTCTGTTTGAAAGCATACATCTGTCAGCATCCCTGCTTTTTCTTGCTGCATGGACTGCTTTTATTAAGCGATGGACCTAGCTGGCATTTAAAAATGGCGCCGGCCGGGATCATGCAAATGAAGCCCGGGAAATTCAAATCCTGGGCTTCATTTGCAACTCCGTATGACTACATTACCCCCCCTAGTTCGAACTAGGGGGGTAGTGTAGACATACCCTCTGGCTGTGTCTACACTGGCATGAATTTCCGGAAATGCTTAAAATGGAATACTATTCAGTTTTCAGTTTTTCCGGAAAAGGAGCGTCTACATTGGCAGGCTGCTTTTCCAGAAAAGCCCTTTTTCCGGAAAAGCATCTGTGGCGAATGTAGACGCGCTTTTCCGGAAAAGAGCCCCGATCACCATTTTCGCAATCGGGGCTTTTTTCCCGGAAAAGACTACTGGGCTGTCTACACTGGCCCTTTTCTGGAACAGTGTTCCGGAATAAGGACTTATGCCCAAGCGGGAGCAGAATAGTTTTTCTGAAATAGCGGCTGATTTTGTACAGTAGAGCATCGTTGCTTTTCCGGAAATTCAAGGGCCAGTGTAGACAGCTCGCAGCTTATTCCGGAAAAGCGGCTGATTTTCCGGAATAAGTGGCCCAATGTAGACACAGCTCCAGAGTTTTGCAAGCTCTTCATACCAGGAGCTTCCACAGATGTCAACAGAAGTCCTATGCATGGAAGATTTGTGCAGCAAGGCCCTTCGCAATTCATGAAAACAATCTACTCAAGAAAGTCTTGAATTAATTGATACAAAGAGTTCAGTTGTGGTCAATATTTTTCACATCATTACTTTAGCACAAACAGGACATCAGCCAGGCATTAGAACTGCAAGGTCATTCGCAAAGAGCCAGCATCTGCGTCTGATTCTGCGATGTGAGAGAGCAATTTGGCTCTGCTTTAGTTGTTCACAGAAGCTGACATTTAAACCACTCTGCTGTCTCTGTTGTTCCAGCTTTCCTGACAAACTGAATATGGAGTCATTTCTCAGGACCTGCAAGGAACAGTTTAGCAGATGCACTCAGTGGGCCTTGTCAGCTTTTTCCCTTGCGCAAATCCAGATGTATTAAAATTTGATTAGTAACATAGGAAAAAGAAATCGGCCATCTACCACTTATGTCCCATTTCAGATAAGGAGCAAAGAGCTCTCTGAGTTCTGAATGTCCTAAATCTAAGGTTTTTAGAGATGTGTACACCACGTAGAATGGACAGCTAGAAAATAGTCTGCTTTGTATGGGCAAAGTCGCCCAGTCAAAACACTTTTCTGAGAGCCCATTTTTGTCATGTAAAAATACTACTAGTACTGCTATTGCATCCAGTTTTTAAATCAGATTAAGGAAATCCATTTTCACTGGATAAAATGATCATGATTATTTTTTGTAGTTAATCCTAAACAATTTAGATTAAAGTCCTAATCCTGTATATACTTAAATTCCTGAGGAAAGATTTTGGGAACACACTTTACAGCCATCTGCTTAAGTGGATGATGTAAGGTCACATGCAGTGAAACTCTTTAATGAAATATAAAGTTGTCGTTTCATGCATTCTTGATGCCTTCAGCAAGTTGGTTTGCAGTAGAAGGGGGAAGATGACAAAGATTAGGATAAATATATATAAAATTGATGTCCAACAGTCATTACTCCCCAAAATGTATCATACAGAGGTTTCTAGTGATATTTCATTCATGCCTGTGATATCCATTATTATATGAAATAAATGACCATGAGAAAAAGTCAGTTTTTACATTTTTAAGAAGTTTTAATTTAGTCTGGTTGCCACAGCCAAGAGCATTATCATAATTCATTATGTGAAATTGCTTGCTGTTATGTCATTACACCCAGATATGTCACACTGAATCAAGTTAAACTAGCTACTCCAAATAATAAACAAAACCAAGGCACCCCACAGCACTAGAATATTGGTTATTATGCTCACAGCATATCAAGTACATCTTTGACAGGCTTCAGAAAAGGCTATGGAGTAAATACGATAGAGAATGTGCAGATTTGGTACAGTGCTGGTATGGAATCTCAGGGTTTGGCTACATATGCAGCACTGCAGCTCCATAGATCCAGCTGTGCTCTCCCATCAGCAGAATAAAACCATCTCTGTGAGAAGTCATAGCTATTTTGGTGGGAGCAGCTCACCTACTAACACGGTGCTGTCCACTCTGGTAACTTAAGTCGCTTAGGGAGTGGTTTATTCCTGGGCCCTAGGATTTTGCCTCAGGACACTGACCTATCAGGCCCCTAACTACCCAGCCCTGCACTCTCTATTTCTTAGTCTTTAAAGTGCTACAAGACTCACCTTTACTGAAACAGACTAAGACGGCTACCCCTCTGAAACATGGGGCTGGCAGTTCCTGCCCTTTCTAGGACACAGGTGATTCTCCTTCGGCTTCCTTAAGGGAACTGACCTCCCCTGCCCTGCTGCGTCTTTTACATAGGGCTTACTTGGCTCTGATTGGCTTTCTCTAATGACAGTTCCCTGCTGTCTGGCAGCAGTGCACTCTCCCTAAAAGAGCCTTTAACCCTAGTAAGGCCATTGCAGGGCCAATGCCCTGTCACAAGAGGATATTCTTCTCTCTCAACTTTTAATTTTTTCTCCCCTTATTAAAACTCAGTTTGTAAGTTTAATTTAACGGATATTTTAATTTTTTCTTAATGTAAATAAATTTATATTTATTAATATAGCTAAGACAAAAATCTTGCAAACATGTAAACACATGACTGACTTTACTTATCTGATGAGTCTTAACAGGACTATGTACATCAGTAAAAAAAAACAACAAATGGTCTGGTAGCACATTATAGACTAACAAAGCATGTAGATGGTATCATGAGCTTTCGTGGGCACAGCCCACTTCTTCAGATGACCGGTCATCTGAACTCCGGTAATCTGAAGAAGTGAGCTTTCGTGGGCACAGCCCATGATACCATCTACATGTTTTGTTAGTCTATACATTGCTACCAGACCATTTGTTGTTTGTTTCTGTACAGACTAACTTGGCTATCCCCTGAAGCTTATATCAGTAAAGTACATCACATACTTAAAAGTGTTTGCAGGATTAGACCCCTAACAAGGAAGAACCATATTCAGGAATAGCTCCTTTGGATAATGGAACATGAAACGTTGGTATTTGAGTTTAAACATTTCTTTCTGAGCGCGTACCATAGACAGGTTTGAAAAACAGTCATCGAACCCAGTTGCAGTTTCTAACTTTACAAGTTCTTGTGTTATATTGTGCATACCTGCTCAGCCAGCCCTTAAAAGAATATGGCTCCTTAGACTTCATAAAGACCTTCTGGCTCAGGAAGTTATTATGAAACAGGAGATGTTCTGCAAATATTGGACAAGAAGATGACTAGTGGATTTTGTAAGCTTTTGCTACCCTTTCTAAATACATTTGATAAAGAAATTCCCCTACCATTGAAATATTTCAAAAACTGTAATTCATAGAGCGTGCATCCATACGCAATGCTGCATGGTATTTTTCCTCCCCATTCTTGTACCAGACGACAAGAACAAATAGCATCAAGTCGCTTGGAACATTGGCTATGAGAAAATCTGATTAATCACTATTATTGTGATCCACACAGTTAGAGCATGCCTTCAGGGCTATGTGAACTATTCAGATATAAAAGACGCATGTCACTTCAAATTTCAGGTTATACTGAATTCAAACACATCAGCCCAGGTCCACAGATGTGTTGCAAACCTCAGCTGATGTTCCATTTTGTGCAGCCCTCTCTATTGTTGTCCACCTCTACTCTTTCAATGGACTCAGTGGGCCATCTGCCTCCTGCAGACCTCATCCCCTAAGAAGCCCTCATCCCCTAAAAATAATTTTTAAAAGTCCTTGGGCATATATCCAGAGGCACTCCGGGATTTGTTCTTTCCTTTTGAGCCCAATGCATAAAGAAAAACAATGTATTGCAGCTAGTTGCTCTAATCTGCACAGAGGCTAATATGCCTCATTTTAGCCTAGTTTCTAGGATACACCAAGAATTATGGAGCATTACAAGTGTCTTAGCACCTCGAAAAGGAAGTGAAAGAAGCCTACATAGAGCCAGGTATAGCTTCAGGCCACCCAAAGACATCCACAATAAAGTGGTAAGGTTCTGGAGCTATGAGAGCAAAGAGGTGAGGGGGAGGGGCGGTCTCCCCTTCAAAGTTCAACGTGATTGAAGTAGAATTCCCCCATCACAAAGGTTACTGTAATTTGCTGGTAACCTTTCCAAGCCAAACTACTTGAGGTTCAATTGAGAGTCTTAAGTTTCCCTTTCTGAGATTCTGAAGTGATATCCAAGATATTTAGCAGCAATAGTTTACAGGAGGATTAAAATATTACATTTGATTAAGAGTGATTCAAGCATTATAACACCCTAACTATACAAAAGGAGCAGCTAACTGGTGAACAAAGAAAGCAAGTTTGCATAGCTAAAGAGAGTGTACTTGCAGGAGTCTGTGACAGGCATGTTGTCATTTTTAATATGCCTTTGTCTAGAGCCAACAGTGTGCTGAGCACTTTATAGACAGTTGGGAAAATGAGTTCCCTGTACTAAAGAGCTTACAACCAAGCCAGAGAATATACCATCAGAGCAAGGAACCAGAACAGTATGGAGCAATCTGATTGAAGGGTGGAGTTAAGCATGTTGTGTTAGTTGCATGACATTGGAGGATATTTGTCTTTTGCGTATCTTTGGCAATAAGCTAACTGAGTAGGAATAGAAAGGGAAGGGTTTGTAAGAATTAAAATTTCAGGCACTATTTGAAGGAGAGTATGCTATTAGCTGTCTTTCCCCTGAAATTTCTGCTTAGCAGGGGCACCATAAATATTCCACAGAGGCTCCATCTAAGCACCATGCATCGAAGCTGCCCAGAGGGTTGTGTTGAATTATAACATTACACATCATTCCTCCAGTTAGGCTATGTTGCCCCTTAATCCTTTTCCAGTAGAAGGGAACTATTTCTGCTTTGCATCACCATGTACTTTCATCCCTTCCAGCTCCCAGCTCTGGCTTTCCACTGCTTGGGCTCACCATTCTGGTCCCTTATTTAGAATACTATTTTTATTCCCTCTCCGTCATATGATAGTTGTGTACTTGGTTGTAATATTATTGATAATGAATTTTCTTTTTCAATAGAATAGTGATGGAGACTGAAATATCAGACCTCATAATCAGTAGTCAGTGCTTTAAGCAAAAGAACAGCTGTCCTTAAAGTCCAACTACTATATGTGCTTGGTTAGTTTGTAATAAATAAGGATATAAACAAACTTGTAAAAAAAAAAGTGAGAACACAGCTGAAATCAAGTCTGCTTTGAAGGACTTCATCCTTGGTAAGAAAAATAATACAAGTGAAAAATGTGTGGGAGGGGGATTGTATTAGTAATAAAAGTTCCATTTCTGGAGTTTAGTATTAAATTTATAAATTGACAATGTAGTCAAGCAATTAGATGATAATTTGAGG
The DNA here is from genome assembly GCF_052426305.1 of Pelodiscus sinensis. Lineage (NCBI taxonomy): Eukaryota > Metazoa > Chordata > Testudines > Trionychidae > Pelodiscus > Pelodiscus sinensis. The sequence goes on from NC_143053.1 coordinate 97,197,365, forward strand.
TGCTGCTTTTAGTTCTGAGATTTCTAGTGCTTAAATTTATAAGCTACCTAGATGTTAATTTGATAGTATCCTGAGGGGGTTTTCCAGTTTATGAGGCAATAACTAACATGAGCTAATCAACCCTCAGGTCTTCAGACTGCAAGTTGATTAACCTAGAATCTGTTTTGTAATGAGTTATTGTGCTGAAATGCTAATCTCTGTCACCTTAGCCATGGTGCACTGATGCCAGCACCATTCATACCCATATGTAGAATATGCAGATGCAAAGGGCACCTACAAATGTGGGGCACCATTGTGTCTTAATATTCACGCACCTGCCTCTTTCTATCTCTGTTCTGTTACTCGGATTCCTCCCAAAAGGATCTGATTAACTGAAAAGTGAAAAGGCCTGTCTGACCAATTAGCTGAACACTGAACCTGTGAAAGAGTCATTCAAGTGGTAATGAAGCCATTTAATGGGAATTTGCCAACCTCAGGTATATACTGTCAGTTTACTGAGTTAATCTATAGGACCTGCATTTAAAGATTGCTTTAAAAAATAATTCATTAGTATGTTGTTGAAGATTATAAAATCACCTCTGTAAAAATCACACACACACACACACACACACACACACACACACCCCAACTGCCATTGGGAGGAGGGGAACTTATTTAATAGTAGGGCCCCATAAATGCTAAGGACGGTCCTGATTGAGGGAATTACTCAGTTAGAATGCTCCATCCAAGAGCTCCATAGAACTATGGATACTTCAGTTTCTGATCCCTTCCCACCATCTGCCTCAAGTACAGGCAGTCCCCGAGTTACATGGATCCGACTTATGTCGGATCCGCAGTTACGAATGGGGATTTTCTCACCCTGGACAACGGGAGCGGCGGACGCCCGGTCCCACCGCCCCCATCCTCCAGGGTGAGAAAAGCTGCTCTCCCTCTCCCTGGTATGCTGGGGGGGGGGGGGGAAGAGAGGAGCCAGATCAGCGCCGCGGTCCCGCCCGGGTTCTCCGCCGCTTTGCTCAGCGTCTCCCTGGTCTGCTGGGGGGGATGCAGCTAGTACGCCCCCCCCCCCAGCAGACCAGAGAGACATGGAGCAAAGCCCCGGGCCTGTGGTAGAGCACGTGGGGCGCTGCCGGTTGGTCCCGCAGCACCGCTCCTTGGCGCTACTGGACCAACCCAGCAGCACCCCAAGCTGCTCTGCCCCAGGCGTCCCCAAGTCAGCCGCTGGTGAAACTGACCAGCGGCTGACTACAGGAAGCCCCTGCCCCAGGTTTCCTGGAATCAGCCACTGATCAGTTTCAGCAGCAGCTGACTTGGGGATGCCTGGGGTTCTTAAGTTGAATCTGTTATGTAAGTCAGAACTGGCGTCCAGATTCAGCCACTGTTGAAACTGATCAGTTTCAGCAGTGGCTGAATCTGGACGCCAGTTCTGACTTACATACAGATTCAACTTAAGAACAAACCTACAGTCCCTATCCTTGTACGTAACCCGGGGACTGCCTGTAGTCAGTTTCTACAATATCTCCCCTCCTCCTCTTGCCCCTGGAGGAGCACATGTATACATACTCAGTCTCCATGTCAGTCCCATTTCTGTCCATTGAGCTATTCAAGAAGTAAGGTATGAATAAAGGCAGCAGAATCTAACCCCGAATAAGAATGTGTCCTATAGCTATTTTCAACTGTATTGTATTCAGTACCTGACAAGATGATGAGGCAAAAGTCCAGTCCTTCAAATATACTTATTGAAAACATAGGTATAAGATATGATGAGGGCAGCAGCCAGAGTCAAGAGTTTTATAGCAGACATAGGCTACGTCTAGACTGCAGGCTTCTTTCCGAAGACGAGCATTCACACAAACAAGCGTATTGAAAAAGTGATGCGCTTTTTCAAAAGAGCATCCAAACTGATTGGACGCTATCTCGCATAAAAGGCCACCTAGAACTACTTCATCCAGGGCTTTAGGTCACCAGTTGCTTCTGAGTGCTGGTGCTGGAGCCTTACAGAGACACACAACTAAAGGACCCCCCTGGACAGCTGTTACTCTGCTTCTGCTGCATGCTTGCTACCTCTACGTGGGACAGCAAAGCTCTTGCAGTGCCGACCGTGGTTGTCCTTTTGTTTTTGGATGTTACAGCTTTTTCCTTTGAGCCATGGAGCCAGAGATGGCCATGCTGCAGTTCCTGCAGCACTTTGTGCCAGCTATCTTCCTGGTCCTGCATGAGCTGGACTCTGAGCTCATTTTGGGGATACTCTCCCTGAGTGTGGGAGCTACAATCTGGCAACCACAACCCACTGTTGAGAGGTGTTTCTGGAGGTTCAACACCAGTTCAGACTGGTGGGCCTGGCTGGTCAAAGAGCGGTGAGATGACCAGGTGTGGCTCCAAAATTTTAGCATGCAGAAGGCCACCTTTTTGAAGCTATATGCCTGGTTCACCCCCGCCCTCCAGAGACATGACACCCACCTGCAACCCGCCATCCCTCTAGAGAAGCGGGTCGCAATTGTCATCTGGAAGCTCGCCACCCCTGACAGCTATCAGTCAGTGGGAAATCAGTTCAGTGTGGGGAAGTCCACCGTCGGGGCCCTCCTTGTGGAAATAAGCACTCTTGGGCTGCAGTCCCTGTGTGTGTGGGGCGGGGGTGGGGGAGAATCCTGGATAAGGAGAACCCTCAGGAAATGGGGGTTGGGACTGTGGGGGGGTGGAGAGGGGGTGAGAGAGCGCCCCATCCCTGAGAGGTTGTGCAATCCCACCCTCACACAGCTCTGCTGCTGAGGGAGCGGCCTCATAAGGGGTGGATCCTAAGGTAATTGTGGGAGAGGAGATGATAGTAGGGGGGCAGGCACCTCCAAAGGGCTCAGGCACTCCCTCTCTCATTCTCTGTTTTGTGTGTTTCTTTGTCTCCTTCTGAAGATTGTGAGGGCCATCAACTTAATCCTGCTGCAGAAGATCATCCATCTGGGAGACCTAGACCCAATCGTGGCTGGATTTGCTGCCCTGGGGTTCCCGAACTGTACCGGAACCTCTGGCCGGGTGGTGACAGGGGTCTTCAGGCCGGAGTCCATGAGGACAGGTGGGGAAAGATACTTCCCCAATGGCCCCAGGATCTGGTGCAGCTCATTGAAGTAGGGGCAGGTGTGGGATTCTGCCCCGAGTGTGACCTTTGCTCTCTGGCCTGGACATATCCCTGGTTGAGTTCCTTAACCTTACTCCAGACCTGTTCCAAGGTGGATGTCCGCACTCCGCCAGGGACTCAGCCATCCTGCCATAAATGTCCCTGTTGTGGTGCTTGGCTCGGAGATCCTGAAAGGTGTCCTCCTTGTCCCACAGCTCGAGGAGGGACAGGATCTCTAGTCTGGACCAGGAGGGTGCCTCCCTCTTGGTCCAACTGGGTCAGTCCAGGGCTGCTCCCTGCGAGGGCCAGGAGGATCGCAGGGGGCTTGAGGTTGAGCCATGAGTGGCAAGGCCTGTAGCAGAAAGAGCTGCACAGTGAATTGCTGCTCTGAGGCTGGCTTCCTGCCACAAGGCTTGTTCAGGGTGCCTGCAGCTTTAAGAGGGGCCAGGAGACAGGAACTATAGAGTCCTGATTACTTTGGATGGAGTGGCCACCAGGGAACCTGTGTTATTTCCTAGAGGTCTTCTTTTGAAAAAAAACAAACAAACCCTCCTCCCTGTCCACACATGCCCTTTTCTGAACAAGCTCTTTTGAAAAAGGCGTTATTCCTCGTAGAAAGAGGAGTACCAACACAGGAAAACCCCCTCTGTTCTTTTGATTCACTTTTGAAAGAACGCAATTGCAGTGTGGACGTTCCACATGTTGTGCCAGAAAAATGGCCATTTTGCCAAAAAAGCTCTATAGTGTAGACCTACCCATACAGAAAAGGATGTTCATGATCAAAAAATAAACCAATAATTTTGTAAATCAGATCCATGAGTCAGAGAACAGATATTTGCAGAATGGAAAATGAAACATGTAGTTAAATGACGGTAGCTGTGCAACATTCATGCACTTTGATTGGCTGAGACAGTGCCACTTCCCCCACACAAACATATGTAGTAAAGAATGAATCAGGAGTGGGTTTGAGGATCTATTATAGTTTACACACACACACACACACACACACACACTCTTGTGAATCCGTTATATTGAAGAGTACAAAGGAATTTAGGAATCCTGAGTTTGATAAAAATTCTCTATATAAAATTAGTTAACTTATAAATTCCATAACTACAAAGGAGAAGAGATTTTTAGCATCAAGCGTGCTTCTAAAGAATCCCACACAAAGGTTGTTTTTGCCAAGTGCATGTTCTTACATATAACCCATCTTAACACTTTAAATTGTGGGATTTCTGCCTCAATAAAATCATTTCAAAGGCCTGATACTTTTTTTATTTTTTTTTTTAGCAGGCCATCAATGACTTCAGCTGGTGTCCTGCATGAGGAACAGGTGTAAATGTAACCCACACACCTAGGCTATTTCAACACTGGAGAGTTCTTGCACCAGAAATGTGCAAATGAGACTAAGCGTGGAATATCGATTATGAGCCGCCATTTTTGCGGAAGAGGATCTTGCGCCAGAAGGAGCTGTCTACACTGCCCCTTCTTGCGCAAGAAAAACCCTCTTGCGCAATTCCACTATGCTGATTATTTTCAGGAATAATGGCATTGCGCAAGAGGGTTTTTCTTGCGCAAGAAGGAGCAGGGTAGATGCTCCTTCTGGCGCAAGAGCCTCTTCCGCAAAAATGGCGGCTCATTAGGTATGCAAGTGAGGCTCGGCCATGTTCCACGCTTAGCCTTATTTGCATATTTCTGGCGCAAGAACCCGCTAGTGTAGACATAGCCATAGTGTGGTTCACTGTCCCATGTAGTGGCACCTAGACCACTTACAGTGAGAAATAAGAATGAGAGAGCTCTACAGCCTAAGCTGCAAGCCAGCTGGCTTTTAGCTAAAGTGGTAGAGGTTCCTACATTAAGCTCCAGAGGTCACAGGTTCAAATCTGCCTGGTGGCAGTTACACAAATCTCACATAGTTCTAGTAAATTCTGCAAAGATTTATTTTCTTTTCACTTTTGTCCTTGTATTTTCTATTTATTCATACTCCTTCCCACTCACAAAACATTGCTAAAACTAAGTGGGATTATTGACAAGCTTCCTTGCCCATATTTTTAAGTGCGTAGTGCTGGATTCATGACTCCATTTTCAAGCCAATCTTAGACAAATACCATTTCTCCCACTTTCCAGACAGGCGGCCAGCTCTGAGATTTTCCAGCATTAGTGCTCAAGTCATTTAGACTTACACCAAAGCTTTGGTAGGGGATTGAACCTCTATAACCTCCCATTGCACTGTCCTTTGTTGCTAATCACTCCACAATCAGTCCTTGAAAAGCAATTTCACATAATCTGTACCAGGCAAGAGGAATTATTTTTGTTGGTGGCTCTACTGCTCTCATGAAGATATAAAACAAAATCTAACACTAAATATTAATTTAAAACAACCAGTGTAAAAATAAGGTAAGGGACTGTACTACCCGTTCAGACAACAAATCATAGGTCTAGATAAGAATCTCACCCCTAGAATGCCAATTCAGTCAAGTCATGTGATTATTGATATTGTTAATTTAGAACTACTCATGCTCAGCTGAAACATATCCTTATTCAAATTGTCACATATACCAGGATAAACTATGCTAATTCTAAAAAGCAGAATACAACAGTGGCCATACCCACCTATGGGGAAAATGGAAATGTGATTAATATTTTGATAGGTTGAGATTATTATACAGTAATTAATTCAGAAGTGATTTGAATTTCTTTGCAGTTGTTGTTTCAACATTGACAGTGTCATGTGATGGACACAAGCTTACATTTGTCAAATACAAATTGTAATTTAAATATTATTCATGGGATGATTGTTCCTAAAATTAACATGCCTGTAAAAACACCAAAATGACAAGCCAGTAGAGGGGAAAAATGCAGAAAATCCATCATAATTTCTTGGCTACCCTCAGTGGTATACCCATGATATTACTTAAAAGCATCTCTTTTTTAAATTTTATTGTTCAGACAAATCAGAATTTTAAAATAAATTAAGAATGTAGGATCTACTATTCTGTAACTACTAGAGATAGACTCTATTGTCCCTCAACAGTTCCAGATCCAAACCCATTCCTCAGAAGGGGTTTAGATCCAGAGTTTTGGAGAGTAAAAGGAGTAAACCCATAGACTGCACATGCCAGATTCAACAGCTCAGTCCCAGATTCACTGCCATGGAATTGTAAACAGGAATTGTCCTCTATCTTTTAGCCTTGGGCGTGGGTTAGCTTCTGAAATCTAGAACTGTGCTAAATGAAGAAATCTATTTGGTTAACAAATGCATTCATATTCCAGCCACCTTCTTTTTCCAAAGAAAAAATAATAGGACAACAGTCTGACAGTCAGTCACACTTAAGTGCTTACATGCAAAGAATTGTGCAGTTAAAACTGTTGGGAAAACATGTGAATTGTCATGTCATGTTGTCACTTCATTTTGAACAGGTAGTGACAAGGGCAGCTGCAGCATGCGCAACCTTCCACTTTGACATTCCACAAACGCAAGAGAGTAAGGCAAGAAAGAACCTCTGCTCTGTCTGGGAAGACACAGGTGGAAAAAAGCAACTCTATTTAGGAGACAGCAATAAAATATATTTGTAGTATATGCAGGTAATTAAAGAACTGCTGCTTAATCCTGCCCATAGATTTAATAGTGTCTAAAAGATTTTAAATAAGTTAGGGATGTTTTAACATTCCTCTGAGAGATGAGTCCATGTTCAACCTTGAATTGCATAATTAAAAATCTCTTTGATCTGCAAGACCCAGAAAATTGATTATAGTAAATTACAGTCAGAATAGCCGACCACTTGATGCTATGAATAATGCAGGAAGACTTCAAGACCAAGAGATTTACCATGTCTGGATATTGTAAGTGCACAGAGAAATGGCAGCTGTAGTCACATAAAACAGAAGCACCTGCTAAGCAAGAACAGGAATGATATGTGATTCTCCACCTCATTTAAAATCATGTTTAGTGGCACCATTCACAGAGTTTTAGCACTAACGTGGATGTTGTACAGGCTTAGAAAATGAAAACTAAGCTTGTTTGAGGGTCCATAAAACCCTCCATAAAACAAAATTCAAGCTGAAAAACATTTAAAAAAAGAGTAGATACTGTAAATTGAAGGTTAAAAGGGTTAGATATGTATAGACTTTAATGTGATTCAAAGGGATAGTTTGCATTAACTGTTCATACTAGATCAAGAAAAGGGTAAGGTACCTAAAAATAAATTGATCTAGGAGAGAGAAACACAACCTATTGTGACTTCAGTGTCACTGTATTCATTTATTTGCATTACATGTTGCACATATTAGTACTGTAGTATGCACCAGCATAGCAAAATTAAATCTCAATGTGCAAAGAACAGGAAGAACCGTTTCTTTAATAAATAAAACACTTTAATAGCTTTAGTAGTTAATTCAGATTAGATCCCTACTGCTAGCCTTCCCTTCTGCCACCCAAAATATCATTGTATCATGTGACTATTGCAGCATCCCAGAGAAGATTACAATTCCTAATTCTGATGAACCAAGAGGAATGATGCTGGGGAGGAGTAGTCCGTTTCAAAGCTAAGGTTGTCTCACTGATAATGCCTAACCATTGACCATTTCTAATGTAGACCAATGGGATTTTACCTCAGCTGCTCACACCTGCATTATATCACATGAGGAGAGCATTAGGCTTTAAGTCCCAAACCATTATGAGTCTGCATATATGCGTAAATATAAAACACAATTAGAGAAAACACCACCAATGTCCCAAACGTCTGTCAGCAAGTCAGTGGCCACAACAAGCCAAAAGAGCATCAGTGTCCTATAGAAAGCTGTACTGCTTTATGCAATGATAGGAACATTCTCTAATCCAAGTTTGAGGTGTGAAAAGTATAGATGACTATGGCAATATGTGAGGGAAGTGGTGCATATGGGATACAGACCTTATAGACACTTGAATTCTTTTTCATTCTTAGAAGCATAGAACGGGAAGGGACCTCAAGAGGTCATTGAGTACATTTTTCTGACCTCACAGCAGGACCAAGCACCGTCTAGATCATCCCTAACAGGTGTCTGTCTAATCTGCTTTTAAATATCTCCAGTGATGGAGATTCCACAACCCCGTCTATGCAATTTATTCCAGTGTTTAATCACCCTGACAGGCAGGAAGTTTTTCCTAATGTCCAACTTAAACCTACCTTGCTGCAATTTAAGCCCATTGCTTCTTGTTCGATCCTCAGAGGACAATGAGAACAATTTTTCTCCTTGATTCATGTTTAACTTGTCCACTATTACCCCTAAATCCCTTTCAGCAGTACTCCTTCCTAGACAATCACTTCCCATGCTGTATGTGTGAAGCTGACTATACCTTCCTAAGTGGAGTACTTTGCATTTGTCCTTATTAAACTTCATCCTTTTTACCTCAAACCATCTCTCTAGTTTGTCTAGATCGTTTTGAATTATGACTCTATCCTCCAAAGCAGTTGCTACTCCTCCCAGTTTGTTATCATCAGCAAACTTAATAAGCATACTCTCTATGTCATCATTAATGAAGATATTGAACAGAACCCATCCCAAAACAGACCCTTGCAGAACCCCATTTGTTATGCCCCTCCTGCATGACTGTGAACCATTAATAACTACTCTGAGAATGGTTATCCAGTCAGTTATGCACTTACATGGGTTTAATTATAAGAGATTTTAAAGAACCTTTTGGCTGGCAAGATGAAACCTTTCAAAGATAAGCTTGTTTGATTTATAGCCTAGTTGGAAGTATTAAGATTACTAATCATCTTGTTTGGAAGAATGATAATAGCTGGTCATAAGATGTTCATGTTTATTTTCAGTCTTGCTGAAGAATGAATGTTGAGTGGCTATTGGATGCCAAGATCTTTTTCATGGGTTATTCTTCCAGGGGTTTTGGTAAAGCTTTCTGCAAATGGGTGATATTGAATCACCTCAAAACCTTTTAACCCAGACAGGGCCATGCCAGCTTCCTCGTAAAGTTGCCTCATTTTCTTTGTTTTATATTGGGCAGGGAGGTCACAAATTAGTCTTTGTGGGATGCAAATCACTGAATATATTTAATTCCTGGCTTAAGTAGAACTTTTCCAAGCTCACGCTGGCAAAGGAAGACCTAACTCAAACTTGACTGGACAAAATTGCATGGCTCCAGGTTAGGTTTCATAGGTGATTTCCCCATGATTTTGGGAGGAAGGAACTGCAAAGTGGAGCATGCAGAGGGTAATAGGAATCCAGAGTAAGGCTGAGAGCCCTCACCTTTTCAGTTAAAAATAACTGTGTGAAGAATGGCAGAACCCTGAACCTCAGCTAAAGGGCTACACCTCCTTTTCACCACTTGTTCCCCTTCAGCCAAAGAAAACTCATAATCAAGAAGCATTGTGCCAACCTTTGGACTCCTTGACCACAGTTCTCATCCTGTTTCATTAGAACACAGGGAAGAGCTAAGAGTTCATCAACCTCCTTTTTTTCCCTCTCCCATTTTTAAATTTGTGTTTAATAGTTTGGAGGTGTTTTTGCCTTTTTATTCACTGGTTTTAGGGTTGGAGCTTTTGTTTTGCATAAATGAGCACCAGAAAAGTCCACATGGGGAAAGAGTCATACAAGCATTTTCCCATATTTAAACACATTCTCATATAGGTACTCCATTGAACATTAACCTTTGTGAACTAACAGCTTTAACAAGAGTTCTCAAAATTCCACTTGTGATACTGAGCCAGAAAGAATTAAATAACCAACAAGCTACAGTGACTCAGATCAATCTTTAAGAACATATTAGAGAGGTACTGAAATGGTAAAACAAGGCCACTTCTTGTAGAGAGTTTCCAAAGTCATGTTACAAAGACCATAGTGTTTGAAATGAACATTTGTATTGTCAAAGAATTAGAAGTATATATTAATTTTGTCTGTGCTTACCTATTTCTGCTAGAAGCTTCACAATGTGAACTCTAACTGGTCAATGATAAATTTCTCTTCCTGTTTTGTTACTATGTTCTATGATTCAGAGATCAAAAGGGAATATTAACATTCATATGAAACTTGGATGTAATATCATTGTCTATATTTCTCTTTGAAGTTTGTAGTAAACTGTCTATGAATTGCTTGGATGCAGAATTACCTTATGCTGATCAATGCATAGGAAATAGGAGTAAGGCTTCAAAAGCCACCTCATCTTCATTTAAGGGATACCTGCAGTGACCTGCTGTCAAGAGGCTATCATACTTTCTGAGAGCTATAAAAGGAACTTTTGGGACAGATTTCTTCCCCCAATATCAGATCTACATAAACTTAGTTGGGGAAGATTAAGTTGAAAGGTATCCACCTCCAATTTGGATTACCTGGCTATTTCTCATATAGAATTTAAACAGGCTGCCTATTGGAAAGTAACTGATGGAATTGATTCTGGAAAAAATTTCTACAGCTAGGCAGTTCTCAATCTCCACTATGACACTGACTTATGAATTTTATTCATATCTGTGTGTATAATGATCTTTTAACCACAATACTTTTTTCTAATCAATCTTAATTTAGTAAAGAATTAGTTGTAAATTTGTTTTTGCTAAGATCTGAAATATTCATTGACCTGGTAGGTAATGCAGCTAATCTCTTGAGATTAATGGAACATTATATGTGGTGAACAGGATTTTAAGTAATCCCCACCATATTTGACTTGGGTGGAAGCTTGAAGTTTCTATGATGGAACTGTGTTTTTCACTTCTGGGTAACCGGTAAGATATCATTGAAGCTCCTTAGTTGCAGGCTTGGTAAATCTAATTATTAGAATAACCATCAGTTTTGGGAATCGACTGCCCCATTCTTTGCAACTTGTCCTGTTTGGGCAATCTCAATGCAGCCCTCTCCAGGCACCATGGTCACATGCTATCAGAGAGTGTTTCATTAATGTTTGATAGCCAAATGGATTAGCTGTAACATTGGTTAATGTTTCTGGTCTCCTCCTGCCAGAAGCAAAGTTCCATGGTGATCAGGGGATTGAGAGGCATGTGCAGAAGCAGGAGTGCCAGGACCTGGTTGAGCAGGGCCTGCAGTCCATGATGGGGTTCATCCTGCAACTCATGGTTCTCATCCTGCTGGAGCAACATGGGAGTAGTCTGGAAGGACTGGACCATGAGGGGCAGCACAAAGCCTATGAGCCTAGGACTGCTTTGCAGCAGCTCTGGCTCCGTGCTGTGGTGTCTACAGAAGGCACGTGTTTACTGAATCCCTTTTGTGTTCAGTGAGTATGGAGGCAGTGGAGGAGCGGCATGTGAGACATGGCCATAGAGGGGAGTCCCTGAAAGCAATGCATCACAGCTTGCCTGACCAAGCAGCCACAGGAAGTATCTGCACTCCTGGTGCCCTCCCCAGAATGCTTCTGGGGGCTCTATGTCCAAGGCAGGCTCCAATCAGTGTGGACATGCTGTTTCAAAATAATTTTTACTAATTTCATTGCTTCCCCGTAGTGAGGACACACTATTTTGATTTTGTTAAATCGGAAGTCATGATGTCAATTTTATTTATTCTGAAATAATTTCTAGTATAGACATGCCCTTAGAGACTAACAAAGGTATAGATCATGAGCATTTGTGGGTTAAACCCATCTCATCAGAACATCCAGTCTATTGCAATAAGAATTTGTTCTAATTGCTATGGAAATCTTATTGATCTGGTATTGGAAAGTGGAGAATTTAGATGAATGACTCAACGATCCAAAAATCAAAAATAGACTAAAAAGAAAGTTTGGGATGAAATCCTGACCATATTAAAGTCAATAGCAAAACTTCATTTACTTCAATAGGGCTAGGAAATTACTCTTGTTATAAGTAAATGCTAAGTAGACAGAATCTTTTCCAGCAATCTAAATGGCCTTTCCAACGAGAATTCTTAAAAAAAAAAGCCTTCTAATGTTCAGCTACCTTATTCAACGTGTTTCAGAGATATCCCACAAGTCTTCACCTTAGTCACATACAATTTCTTAGACATCCAAAGAACATGGGAAAAGTCTTTTTTGTGCTTTTTAGAGCTAGTCAAAAAATGAAAGTGTATGTGCACAAGTGTCCATTTTTCATAAAAAAGTCTAAATTCAGACCGTTTTGAACAAATCTATTGCCTTGTCATTGTACATACACGAGATCAGTGTGAATGGTTTCTGTGCACTGAGATTTCCATGAATGCTTTTATGGGGATTAGAACAACTGTAACACTCTGAAAAGTTAATCACAAGCCTTTAACAGGTATTTATTTTTGTACAGGTATTTCCAGAAAGGGCTTTATACAGTCAACTTCAACATACTACTGAGAGTTAGTTACTAATGCATTTCAGCAGAAAAGCAGTCAAGTCCCTCATGTGGCATCTTGCAGAGCTTGTGGGATGCACAGAATTACTTGCCTTATTGAATTTCCTTTTAATGTGATCATAGTCAGGAGGGGTTCATGACAGTATCACCTTTTTACAGCAAAAATCTCTCAATCTGAGCAAAGTCTTGCTGCTGCCTTGCTGCTCCATGAAAAAAAAAAAATCAGCAAAATATTTTGGGTACCTATTAAGACAGAAGTCAGTCGCTTACGGAATCCTTTCTGTCCTGCTCCCAGCTTCAGTTTATCCTGGCCTAACATTCTTGGATTTTTATTTAATAGCTGGATTTACCGAACTTAAAATTATCAATTGGGACCTCTTGACACTTCTTAGTTTTCTTTTATTTTTTAACTTAGAAGAATTTACATTTGTGGCATTTTGCTTTAAAGACACACAGAAAACTGGAACATTCATCGTCCTTCTTTTGTGTATTAAGTGGCATTTAAAAGTGTGTATACAAACTCATTTGGGAGATGTAGATATGCCTAGCTTTCATATCTGTAGCACAAAAAGAGCCAAATCTTTCTTGTATTTCTACAACAGTGTTTCTAGCCGCACAGGAATCTTTGGAGAATAAATTTTCACTTATGTCTTGAAGAAAGATCATCTATTTGCATTACAGGAGTGCCTATCATCCTGTCACAAGTGTGGGGTTGGCATTTCATAATTATTGGTATTATATCTGGATCTGTACCATCTGTGGGAGGATATTTCACCCTAGGGGTGTGAGTGGGCAGCAGAGCTTAAGTACTTAGAGAAAGAGAAAGGAGGCCTACCATAGTTATTGCCTTACAGTTCAAGCTTAAGGATCTTTAAGAGACAATGCCAGAATAGACATAACAGCTCCAGCCCAGTCTCTTTAACATCCAAACCAGTCCAACAAGAGCAAACTAGGCTGAGCTCAAAAAACCCACAGAAAGATTTGGGCTTGCTAAGAACAGAACAGTTGGTTCTTCTTTTGCTCCTGCAGCGTGTGAGGAAAGCCCATCTAACATATAGCAGATCAACAGACAGGCCTCCCAAAAAGGAAGACAAATGGGGCAGTTGCCCCAGATGATTCAAAGGGACTCCCGGGACACTCAGCCACCCCCACTGCTACTGCAGCAGCGATCAAAGCCCCATACCCTTTACAAAATTGCTATCATAGTGCAGCACTGTGCACACTGGGCAGCGCTAAGGGCTGAGGTTGTTACGCTGGTCTCCGAAAGGCCTGAGGGCTGCCTGAGGCCCAGCACAGTGTGCTCCCAGCAGTGGTTGGGGCTGGTTGCCCCTTCTTCTTGAGGACCTGTCCCTTCCAGGAGCAGAAGCCAGGTTCCCACACACCTTGTCCAGGGTCCACAGAGGATGTCGGTGCCCCTGGCATCAGGGCTGTAGATGCTACTGCAATTCAAGTGTCAAATACGAAATAAGCAATAGATGGAGAGAGAAATTGAAAGGAGAACCGGAAAATGATTTGAAATTACACAGAGCCAAAGAAGAGGAGAGAGAGAGAGACAGAGAGAGAGATTGTTTGGGTAGAAGAAGCCAGAAGTAAGAGGACTCCTACCAATATAGTATGAAAAATAGTAAGCATAAAGGATAAAGGGAAGAGATGATGTTGTGACAGGTCTTAACAATTCCTGTGCAACTGCTTTAAAACAGTCGTTAGCCAAGATTTTAAAAACTGACAGTTGATTTTAGGCATTTCAGTTGAATGACCAGCTTGAGACCCCTTAAAGGCACCAGAAAAATCAAGCTACACTTTGCCAGAGGCATAACGTTTTCATAATAGAAAAACTACTAGATCCTTAACAGTATTATATAAATGATGCAATTTTGCATAATTAAATTGTTCTTTATGAGAAAATGTAACAATATAAATCCAGACATTTGAAGAACTTTCCTTAATAATTAAAATTATGTTCATTATTTTATATAATTAATTGTGCAATTTTTCCCAAGTACAATATACAAAAAGATTAGCTCCCTTGTACAAAATTAATTTTTCATGGCTTACATACTTTAGAAATCCAATTAATCCAGGATTAATCTTGTTTTAAAACATTGTGGGTGAAATCCAGGCCCAGTGAAGTCAAGATTTCTTCCTAACAAACCACTCTCTAACAAACCACTCTCTTTAAATGGAGTTTCATTAGCAATACCAGGTATTCTAGTCTCTTAATATACACTTTTGACTTCCCTTTGACTTGGAAAGCAGTTTACACCAAAATGGGAAATAGATCTCTGAAAGGTCTGATACAGAAGTTCTCGCATACGCAAAACTGCCACTGAAATATAGAAATTTTCAACAGAATTGGAGATTATAAAGGCAATTGTGAAGTCATTACACAAATCTTATAATAAGTCTTCTGGTTACAGTTTTTCAGCAAATTGATGGTCTTCTTATAGGAGTGTTACACAAAAAATTAAAATACATTAGGGATAATGTCATGTTTCTTATCAGGAATACCGAGTATTTGTTGTTCTCAGACTCAGACCGTAAGGCCAGAAGCAACCATCTAGGTTAACCTTCGGCACATTGCAGGCCACAGAACTATCTACCCGCACTAGGATGAGTTCTCTCTCTTTCCCTGAAGGGGATTTATAAATTGGCAGGAATAATCAAATGGTGACTTTTTAAACCCCCCAAAAAAATCAGTTCCTTCCAAGTCAAATGGCTCTGACAACCATTTCAAGCCCCACTGCCACCCATCTCAGATCACATAACATTAATTGACTACTTATATCTGAGCTTCTCAGCCTGAGCAGAACTATAATCTTGAGTGTGAGCAGATAGTATCAGTGTCAATTCAATAAAATGAAACAAGTAGGGCTAGAATAACAGTTGCACTGGGAAAAAAAAATGTCTAACCTGACCATTAATTTGGTGTTATTGAATTTAGTAACTATATGATAAAGGGTCCATTCCTGCTGTCTTTGAAGTCAATACAAGTATTATAATTAGCATGATTCTGTTAGAGGGTTTTTTTTCTTTTCATTAATGGTTTGAGTTCTAGTTGAGCCTCAACTGACTCATTCCATTCACACCTTATAGAACAGGACAGGAGCAGAAGACAGGGTAAATTTTTGTGCAAGGAACAAGTTCTTCTGTTCCTAATTATATTCAAAGGGCTTTTTCAAGGTTGAGAACAAAAGCAATGTGTCCAGAGTATACTAACTATAACCATGGTAAACTCACATCCACTTCTTCTACGTTACCAGCCCCTTATACATACAAATGATGGGAAATGCTGTTCTCTCCTCCATGCATTTGTCACAGTGAGAAAGAGGCCTAACAATATTGGAGTTTGTCCCATCCTTTTGTGATCTCATCCCATCCTCACTGTTTATTCTTAATTTTTCCTCTACTATATGCACAAGTGGCCAAGAGATTTGTCTTCTCCCCTGTCTGTCTAGAGGCTGGGTTTTTTGGAAGGTGCACAGTTGGCATGGACACTTCTTTCCTTCTAGCTGCCCCGAAGAACTTTCCAATGGGATATTTAGCCAAAAATTATCTTAGCATAAAAGTCCAATTTCCTGGGTCTTAGCCTCAGCTGGCATCTGGATACAGCACTGATGTCTAGGGATCTCACTGAAAATATTACAGAATCCATTGATGCTTCAGAAACAATAGAGGCTGCTAGGGATATCTTCCTATTAATGCATTTAACAGATTAGGCTCTAATCTTGTCCCCCCAGCTTGTTACTCCGGAGGATACAGAGGTTAGCATTTCAAATGCTTTCTCGGGCATATTTCATTTTTTCCAATCCCATAGCTCCTTAGGGGAAAGACTGTGCCTCTGAGAAGACAATTATATTGTCTTCTAAGGATAATACTGCAAGTTAGAAGATCAGAATGTAGTGCTTCTCTTTGGCATTCTCGTCAATGTTAATGACTGCCCGTTAAATCTCCAGCCCCAAATGGGGAATTCCCCCTTTGAATTACAGCCTCACCCAAGCAACAGCTAGTTTTTAGAAGAGTCCTGCAATTTTTCTCCACAGGATTTGCTGGCACCTGCAGTGACTTCTGAAGCTCCTATGTGAAAATCACCTTGGCTAACACTGGTACAAAGATTTCGCAAGCAAAGCAATTTTTCCTGTGATTTTAGTGAACTGATTTCCACCACCAACAACTCCACCCTCATCTCCTGACAGCACTCCACATGATATGGTGACAGGAATGATTTCTTTCTTTTTTTTTTTTTTTTTTTGGCAGGGCGGGGAGGGGAAGGAGAAGTGGACAAAAATGGGGATTGAGAGGGTTTTCTGTAAACTTAAATAATAAATTCATCTTGACATGTATCCACTAGTTTGCAGCAACAGCAGAACAAGACAAGTATCATTATTAATAGATGTTGAAATGTGTTCCCTGTATGAGTTGATGGAGCCATGCTCATAGAAACAAGCGGCTGGTTTGCTGTACTTGCATTAGAGGAGTGGAGGATATCCTGGAAATAAAGTTAGTGTCCCATGATCTTCAGGAGCAGGCAAGCGACAGGCCTTATACTGTCCCCAGGCAAGATCTGTGCTTACCCACATCTTATTGCCAGAAACATTTATCCCATTACTAGTGGTCAAACTGTGGTGTTGTTGGGGGGTGTGGGGGGTTCACAAGCCAGACTCCTCCCAGAGAAGCAATGGAGAGATTACTCATTACCTCTTCACTAAAAACAATGAGCAGTGCTATGGCACCTTAGAGACTAATAAATATATCATGAGCTCTTCTCCAATGCATTTCTAGTGTCTTGATTGCCGGAGTCAAATGTTGCCACATGAGAGTTGTTCTATGCATTTCTAATCAGAAAGACATGCTTTGGTATCTTGCAGGCAAGAGACCTAGCCGCAGTGAGGACAGGCAACGTTCTCTTTAGAAATTTAATGACAGCTGAGACTCAACTCTGGCTTCCCACCAGGTCCTAGGGTTGGGTATGATGAGCTGCATTTCTTTGGGCGGTTGCACCTCTGTCATAATCCATGATGGGGAGGAGGGAGGAAACTCTCACAAACCTGCCTGACACATATGGTAATTTAGTCATATGCTAGTTGGTTGTACAATGCTAATGTTGGTGTGAGGGAATGGAGAATTCTGACTGGCTTGTGTTTTGCACATGTTAAATGAGCATACGTGTCTACATAACATCCAAGGTGATGGACAATCAGGCCATAAGAGAGGGCAAAAGATCCAAGAGATGCCCCACAAATTAAAAAGAGCAAGAGCAAATCCAAGATAAGAATGTTGTAAGGATAATCACTGCTGAGAAAACACAAGAAAAATAAAAATGTAAAATTTAAAGAAAAGCAGTCCATTCAAGGTAGAAACTCTGTTATTGCCTTCTCATTAACTTGAAAGCAAAGGGGTTAAGTGACATTCTGAAGACCACAAAGGGAGCCTTAACTCATTCTGGTTTAGCCAACTCACGCATTTACTTACTGATAAGTTAGTCGTTCCTATTCCTATCCCTGCCATGTTAATTATTTTCCCGATATTTATTTTCCTTTAATAGCTTCTAAAAAGAGGACCTTGCTGTTTGTTCTAGTTTGAAAGAATTCCTTGCTTGCTCTTATCTTAATGACTTCCTGAAAAAACTGTAAAGGAGGTATCTAATAGGGTACTGAGAGATGACCTTTGAGCCAGTATTCTGGCTACTATTCACAGTAATTAGGCTCCCCCAGAAGAGGCCTAATTGGTGAGGGATGTACCTGATTACAAGGTCAAACCAGGAAGTTAATGAGTCATGTAGGCCATGGAAGGTCTTGTGGCTCAAATGGAGCATAGGAAACAAGTACTTGGAAAGGAAGGGGAGGGAAAGAGGGAAGATGCTAGGAAAGTCTGACAAGGGGAGTGCTGGAGATGCCTTCATCTTTCCCAGAAGGGACCAGAAATCTGAAAAAAAAAAAAAAAAAGTGCAAAGACATTGATGAACTGATATGCATTGGTGGAGAGAATGAGATACCGCAAGTAAGGTACATGCCAATGTTGAAAAGCAAGATCTTGGAGGGGCCTGTGTTCAAGAATGAGGTGGATGTACAGCAACCATGCCCTGTCACAAGATGATGTTTTGGAGACATGGTAGTTCTGTGGCTAGTTACTGTACGCAGCAAGACATGACAATGTTTGAAGTAAATCTGCATTTAATAATTAGTATAAAGTGGCATAAAAGTCAATATCTGTCATCATTGATCCCCGTGAAAAGTAGTGCAAAAATAAGCTTTTTTCCTTCCTACCACAGATAGTGAATTTAAAATCTTTTAATTCTAGAACAGGAGTGGGGGGTGTGACCCCCAGCTTGCTCCAAGGTTTAGGGCTAGGCTGGACCTCCCTAGCCTCTAACGTGGGGGGGGAATGTGGGGAGTGTCTTTCTCCTTCTGAGATAGGGGCAACGGTGAGGGTTTGGGTTTTTTTTTTGTTTGTTTGGTTGATTTTGTTTCGGGGGGTTTTTTTTTTTTAAACTTCTCACTTGCGTGTGGCCTCTGACTGACTTTTTTGTGGGTCAGTGGCCCTTGACCCAAAAGAAGTTCCTCACCCCTGCTCTACAACTTCAATGATTATAAAATAAAGGAAAGGCAGGCTATGTGTGTGATAGTTTTAATTTCCTATCCATGTAAAGGCCAAGATTTAAAAATATTCCAAATAAGAATGTGTGCCTACAGTTCTAGAACTGAATTAAAGTGCAGGAGGAAACTTCTATTTCACACCAGCAAGATGAGCTAGAGCTAATTCACACTTTGGAAATCACACCCCATAGTGTGCATTGTCCTTCTGTGTAGGCAAGTCCATAGATTATAAATCCCAAGGGACCACTGATCATCTGCTCTGATGTTCTGCATAACACAGACCATAGAAATTAATTCATGCTTGAACTGAAGTGTAGCTTCAGGCCTTTTGCAGCGTCCTTATTTGCTAGATAAGAGGAAGAAAAAAAATATCTCCCCCATATGATCCAGCTAGCTCAAAACTGTCTCCTATTTGTTTATTCTAGACTCAGTGAGTATCAGATGGAGAACTTTCACTTCATGAGGGTGGCACTGGCAATGTCTCCAAAGACTGACAGGTTCTCTCCTTGCTTCCCCCCAAACCTCTTAAACTTTCCTATCTATCATTCAATAGTGCAGAAGATGTACACCACAACATGTTACTCTCAGAGCATCAAAAGTTAGGAGTAATCAGACAAAATTATGAGAAAAATTTCTGGAACTATCCAAGAACAATTCCCTGACAGAGAAGTGCATTAGCTTGTAAAGTCATTTCCCAAGGGAACTGGGGGAAGCCCCATCTCGAAACTTAAAAAAAAAAAAAAAAATAACTGTAACAGATAAACAATCCTCGAAAATATCTTATTGAGAATGATACTACATTGGCCAAGAAATAGATATGATCTCATAAATCTACAATTTGCTGATAGAGATGTCTCCCTCAATATAAATTAAATAAATAAATAAATAAAGCAGCATAGCTTGGGATTTTTAGGAATAAAATATCATTGCAAACATGTATATAAAAGTACCCTTTAATTGATGTCAAGTTATTGCTCCAGATGTTATGTTAGTGATTTTCCTGTTTAATGAGTAGCTATAAGAGAACATTATACAATATCTGATGCATATCTCAGTGTGTATCAGGAACTGAACACCATTTGATGGTCTCATGAAGTCATTAGAAAGAATCTGTGAGAATTCTGTTGAAATCACTTTGATACTGCAGCCACAAGAAGAGAAATAATGAAGAGCTATCAGCACTAAATAAAAATCAAACACTGTTGACATGGGTCCTCTTTTTCTATTTGGCTGATCAGATTGTCTGTCTGAACTCTATCAGAAGACCTATTTATATCTAGCATCACTTTGCTGTCATTGTAGAATCACTTGAATTTCTGATCTTTGTTGATGTGAAACTATCACAATATTACACCATGCTGTGGCTTGAAATTCACTATTCCAGAAGAATATATCTGTGCATTCAGCCATAAGAAATCATTGACATACTAACATAGAAACAAGAATGCTACAGGGAAAATAAAAGTTGACTTCGTTATTTGCTTCATACAGTAAATCAATGACTGCAAATAAAGTGACTGTCTCAGTCAGTACCACTTCTTACTCATCACAGTTTCTTTGCCATTATATTTCCTATTAAATAATTAGCTTCGTACAGGATCACACACACAGAAACTATACACAGAGTATCCTCAATTTACAAACCTGGGCATTTGGACCTTAAGTAAAATTGTGATGAAATAAGACTATAGGAAATTTTAGCAAGATATTCTATGTCTAGTCTCAGCTAGTGGCTTTCACATATAATCTGCTCAGCCACACAAAACCTTTTTCTAAAAGATGAAACTATGGACAATTAAGTCTCTGCCTCATAAGTACCTGAAATTCAAGGCTGTCTCTTCAGGCCACTAATACATACATGATTACAATGTCAATCTACCCCTCCCCATGCTCCCCAAAGTTAATGAGCACTAACTATTGTTGGAAGATAGCATTAGGGACACAAGGAAATAAAGTAGAGTGCATAAGGAATGCTTTCAAACTTCTGTTTTCTTTTGGGCTATTAAAATAGAACTTATCAGTCACTGCAAAGCCTAAATGTCAAGGGAATGATGCTGTGGCTTAATGTATTCGACAACCCCAGACAGAGGGCTCACTGGGCCCTACTCAACCCAGAAAGGGGGAAGTTGGGAGCTCACCCCCGACTAGCTGCTGGGCCCCGGGTCTTTAAGATGGTGGGCTCGCTGGGCCCCACCTCTGAGGTGCGGAGTGGGAGCTCGTGCCCAGACAAAAAATCCATCACAGGTATCATTTGAAACCTCATAGTTTTCTGACTGTTATTTTCTTGGTGAAACTGTGGCAACACAGTATGTAAAATTGTAAGTTTCTACTATGTGCTGTTACTGAAACATGTTGCAAGTCTGAAGAGAAACCACAAACCAGTTCCTCAGAGACAAAAGGCAAGCTGACTCCTCAGCTAGGTATCAGCAAAATTAAAGACCACTATGCCACCCTCTGGTTTAGTGGTCACTGACAGGACAGAGGGTATGACATGGGGGAAGAAGAAATCTATATCTTGACAAAGGAACAGCTTGAGGTTTTGGTCCACACGGACTGTCTTCTGACCCTCAACTGAAGAAACTTCTTGAAGAGAAATAATGGTAAGGAATAGCAGATGCCCAAAATTATTTCTCAGGTCACCCATTATACCTGAACACCACAGGAAGCAACATTAGACCAGGGTGAGGTCTATCTGAAAGAACTTCAACTAGTAAGAAATTGTTTTGTTCTTGTTGAAACTGTGGTGAGACACATTTGCTTTGAATGTACTCTAGTGTTTTAAGTCAGGCATCAGCTGTGATTTTCTCTTTATTTTTCTGATAACCATTCTGGCTTAAGGCTCGTGAATTGCATTTACTTAAAATAATTTTGTAGTTAATAAACTTGGGTTTTTTTAAAAAAAATCTAATACAGTGTGTCTGGCTTAAAGAGTTTTGGGGAAATGCCATTTGGTGCATATTATTTGCATAGATGATATAACTGACCTATACAATTTTGTATTGTCCAGGAGAGGGCTGGGTATCAAAGGATATACGTTTCCGGGAGGAAATCTGAGACTCAGGCTATGTCTATACTACAGAGTTTTTGGGCAAAAACCTCAAACACGTTTTTGCACAAGTAAATCAGCAGAATGGAGGGGTTTTTGCTCAAGAGTTATTCTTCTTTCTATGAGAGCTCTTGTGCAAAAAGGTGTGTGTGGACGGGGAACTCCTCTTTTTGCGCACAAAACCGCTATTGAAAAAACCACAGGTGCCCTGGTGGCTGTTCTGTGGATAGCTATCAGCGCTTTCTTTTGAGAGAGCGTCCATGCAGTCTGGATGCTCTCTTGCACAAAAGCACATTGCTTTTTCGATGTGCTTTTGCAGTGTGGATGCGCTCTTCCAGATCTCTTTTTGAAAGAAGCTTGCAGTCTAGACGTACCCTCAGAATGCATTGGGATCACCTTTCAGTGTAATTCAGGCATGCAATATAGCTGGCAGGCTGCAGGTCACCTACAGCCGGGATTGACTTACTCGCTGGGGAATGCTTGTGAACCATCCAGACTAAATGCTACACCAGCAAAACAGTGTAAAGGATCCCCCCCCAGTCAGAGTGCCAAAATGCCAAAGCTTCTCATTAGCCTAGACTGTATCCTGATTAGTAGTTTGCAATGTGATTCAGTCAAATTTAACAGAAAAGGGAATGTTATTGCTTTAGGAGATTTGTGCAGTACTTAAGTTAGAAGTCAATGGAGTTGTCATGATTAAGAAAGTAGCATTACTTGGATATCAAGCATATGCAAAAAACCCTACAATGTGTAAATGATACTAAATGAGGGAAAACGTCATCAAAATTTGATTTCTTACATGCAGAATTCCTATTCAACATCCATTGGAATTGTAGTGATGGAATGAAGAAGGGATCTGGCCCTTTAAAAATGTGATCTAAACCCAAGAGAATTGGGAAAATGTATGGCTTATAAATTAATACATTTATTGCAGATATGACAGGTTATTACAAAGGATTCTTTGTTCTTTCCCTTGATATCACACTATATTGAAAAGCAGATTTTGATCAATATACCAATGAACTACATGAGTAAGTGGTTGTGTGTATTAGTAGCTGTTTGCATTGAAGGATAAAGTTGTTTTGTTTTGTGGGGAGGTTCAGATCTATAGTCTTGTCTCAGGTTTAAACCTAAATAATATCCCCACAAGATATTTGATTTTAAATGGCAGTATCTGACAATCTCCTCAGAATGAAAGGTTCTCTCATCTTTTCTGATAGCTAATTAGCGACAGTCTATGAAAGGTACCCCCAATTATAGCAGCATTTGGGCTGTCATTTCAAGAGTTTGTATTAATTTATTCTTCTACATATGTTAGGGCTGTCAAGCAATTAAAAAAGTGTATCACAATTAATCATGTGCGCCTCCCCTGTGAAATGCCACTAGTGCATTTCAACAGGGCAGCGCAGCATGGAGCCCAGGATCAGCTAGAGTTCCCAGCTGATCCCGGGCTCCACGCAGCACTGCCCCTTTGAAGCATCAGGGCAGCATTTCCAAAGGGCAGCGCAAGGCAGAGCCTGGGGTCAGTTGGAGTACCCAGCTAACCCTGGGCTCCATGAAGTGCCACAGTGGCATTTCCAAGGGGCAGCGCAACACGGAGCCCAGGCAAGTGGCTTCTGCTGATCCCACATACTTCCCCCCAACACCCTCACCCTCCTCCAGTGGCCAAGGACAGAGGTCCCCTCCCTATGGAATGTCACTACTGACAGATCTGACGTGTGAGAGGAGTGGAGGGAAGGCAAGCTATCCCACTGCCTCCCTCCCTCCTATCAGCAAGCTCCTGACCTGGCTGGCACCTTCCCATGCCTGCTTGTCTCTGGGGCGTGGGGGTAGTGAGGCTCCCAAGACATCTGTGCCCCTAAATGAAAGTGCCTGCTGTCTGGGCCACAGATGGCCTTTCTCAAAACACCGCAAGCTGTGCACGTGGATGCACATGGTGTGCCACTTAGCCGCAATGAGGCTGCCACAAAGAAACCTTGCACTCCTACTCACAGGGTTTCTGAAGAGGCCTATATTACTCCCAACTCCATAATGGGACACCTTCCCATCACAAGCCACCACTAAGTAGTTGGGGTCATTGACACACACAGCAGTGCCGCATACGGCACAGGTTCAGGCCCACACTCTCAGGACAGCATCTGCTCCTGGGCAAGCACGGCATGGTGGAGGACACTGAGCCTCTTCATGGGAACCTGCCATGGGGAGAACGAGGAGGGGAACCCCATCAGCACTCTTTCCAGCAAGCAATATCTACCACTCACACACACCTCCCCAAACACTCTTCCCCCCTCCTCCAGTGAGAAGGGATAGTTCACTTTCTATGGGATGCCACCAGTGCCGGTCCCAGCATGTTCAGGACACAGTAGAAAGCTGACCTGCCCTATCCCCCCTCCTGCCTGCAGGCTCCTGGCCTGGCCGGAACCTTCCCATGCCTGCTTGTCTCCGGGACATGCTGTTGCTCCCCTGGGATGTCTTTGCCCCTGCTGGAAAGTGCCATCATCTATAACATATGATCTCACTTGAAGCATATCACCATCGTCTGACCCCAGACCTTTGGTGCTGGCTCAGAGATCAGGACTAGGCTTCATATAGTCTCTCCTGGGATAATTGACCTTGTAACATTTCTTCACAGTTGGGTCATCTGGGAGCTTGGCATGTCCCCCATCTCCCATGCCATCTACCCATCTCCACAGAATCCCCAGGAGGGAATGCAGGACCTCATGTGCCTGAAATCCCTCACCTGGGGGCTCAAGGAAGTGCACCAGCAGCAGGCCACTGACCAGGAGGAGCATCGGGCCAACCCGGAATAAAGGAAGGCTGTCTGGGACCAGCTAGCAAGCCATGTGCTCCTCCCTCACCTCAGTGATGGAGTGCATAGCATCGTGCACGGAGTGGGCCACCAGCCATCCCCACCATGGATTCCCTCCTAGCCTCCCAATATATGGGGTGGTTGGATCTCTCAGGCAGACAAAACCACTGACCACCCAGAAGCAGGTGTAGTTCCAGATACATCCCTGAGTCCAGTTTCTTTCCCAAGTCCCTCCCCAGTTCTGTCCCCACCACCAGTAAAAAGTCCTGTTTTCTCAAGAAACAGGTCTTCATTATTTGCTCTTCAGGGGAGGGGAGAGGTTGGGAAGAGAGTGCAGGGAAAGAGAGGGGATGTGCAGTCCATCTACACACACACACACACACACACACACACACACACACACACACAGAGTTGGGGAAGCCCATGGTGGCAAAGCCATCTATGATGCTGTCCATGTTCCCCAGAGTGACAAACCTCTGTAGTAGCACGTGTGTGATGGCCCATGCTACTTGTATGAGCACGGCCCCAACTGTGGATTTCCCCATGCCAAATTGGTTTCCAATGGAGTGGTTCCTGTCTGGCATGGCGAGCTTCCAAAGGGTAATGGCCATGCATTTTTGTATGGGGAAAGTGGGTCTCATGTCGGTGTCCTGTCACCTGAGGGCAGGGGCAAGCCACTTGCAGGTCATGAGGAAGGTGGCCTTCCACTTGTGGAAGTTCTGCAGCCACTGCTGAGCCACTGCTGCCAGAAGTGGTGTTCTGCTATGTCCAAGGGATTAAGGGGCATGCGCAGCAGCAGGAGTACCAGGACCTGGGTGACCAGGGACTGTGATCCATGCTGGAGTGTGTCCTCCAGCTCCTGGTCTTGTCCTGCTGGAGCAACATGAGGGCAGTTTGGAAGTACTGTGCCATGAGGCACAGCACGAGATCCGTGAGCCTGGCACTGCATTGCAGCAGCTCTGGCTCCTTGGCGTGAGTGTTGTGGCATCCATAAGGGCAACCAGATCATGAGAAGGCACATGCCCATTGCTTCCCTTTTGTTTCCTGCTAGGAGGGAGGCAGTGGAGCAGTGGCATGAGAGACGTGGCCAGAGAGAGGAGCCCCTGAAAGCATGTATCACAGCTTGCCTGACCAGGGAGCCACAGGAAGTATCCTCCCTCTTGGTGCCTTTAGAGTGCCTCTTGGGGCTCTAAGTTCTAGACAGGTTCCAATCAGCATAGACGCATTATTTCAGAATAATTCCAACTAATTTTGATGCTTCCCAGTCGTGGGGATGCACTATTTCCATTTTCTTACATCGGGAGTTATGATGCCAATGTTAATTATTTCAAAATAATTTCTTAATGTAGGAAGTACTATTGTTTCTGCTTCCTGACTGGACAACAGCACTTTCAGTCTCTTATCTAGCAAAGCACTTAGACCTATTTTGCTGATTCAATGCTTCGAATTATTTCTGACTGATGGGAGAGCATCTACTGCCCTCCCAAATTCACACTGCATTGTAGTGTATATAGCAGACAAACTAAATTTGTCATTATATTTTAAGGGTGAAAAATAGAGAAAAAGATATATGATGGTAATATTTCATCCAGCTTAGTTATTGTTGGACTGTATGGGTATGTCTAGACTACATGGCTCCGTCGACAGAGCTATGTAGAGGAGTTTACTAGACATAGGAAAATGAAGTGTCGATTTAAGTAATCACCGCTGCATTTACATCAAAATGGCCACTGCGCTGTGCCGATCAGCTGTTTGGCGGCACAGTGTGGTAGTCTGGATGCTCCGCAGTCGACAATGGAAGCCTTTGTCGACCGCTCCGTTATGCCTCGTGAATTATTTAAATCGTCGCTTCATTTTCCTATGTCTAGTAAACTCATCTACATGTCTCCGTCAACGGAGCCATGTAGTATAGACATACCCTATGGGTCTTATTTGTTTTGTAAACCTTATAATAGCTCTTTAATAGACAGCTATTCTCTAGCCTCAGACATCAATTACAATAGATCAAAAAACTAAAATGTGACTATTTTAAAGTGTAGTTTTCTTTACAGATAGACAATGACAGATTTATGGAAAGTACAAATGGCAGAGGTCTAATATGCTCCTACCCAACTTTAAAAAAAAACAAAAAACCTCAGTCTTGCAAGTCAATGGGATTCTTGAGCAAGAAAGAACATTAGGACTAACCCCTACAGTAGTCCAAACCTCATCATTTCAGAATTGCTCCAAACACCATATTTGCTAATGTTTTATCCAGTCTATTTGTAAACATTCTAAGCTCCAAAAGATGAGGCTTTCACCACTAATCTAAGGAAGCTGTACCATAAGGATGAGACCCTCATAATAACTTTCAGAGTTAAATGGAGAAGGTTAAAAATAATCAAAAAGTTTTGTTGAAAATTGCCTCTCTTTTTTTGGTAAAATTATTGCACATATTTTTCTTCCCCCACTTCCATTTTCTTAAATGAAAAATGTATTACAAGTCACAGAATGTGTTTCTCTGAGCACTACCTTTACAGCTAATTAAAACTTTCAGTAACATAGTGCAAACCACTGCCCCAAAACACTCACACACAAGTTACAAAGAAAATTTGAAGTCTGAGTAAATGTGAGTAAAAAACTTCAAATTTTTAAAATATTTGTTCAACATGTTTTTCTTTTTTGACCAGATCTAATAAAATCGATAAGCCTTTGGTTTGATCCCACTTTTCTACAAGTACATGTGAAGATATTACTCTTCTTCCTCCCTATCCTCATTCTCTTTTTCCTTTTCTTGTGGCACAGTTATATTGCAACATTTCACACCTGAATATTGTAAGCTCATCTCTGATATCAGCAAGAATACTGAATGAGAAAGACACTAGATATAGGTTTGAAGCACATCCCTGTACACAAAGATCTCATTCAAATTTTGTGAAAGTACAGATTCTCCATTTATGGTTCAAACCCCTCACATCATTAGATTTTTTTTAAATCAATACATTTGGGCTCCTTTATCTTTGCCATGAATTTTTAGGAGGCATGTGGGTCACTTTTTCAAACTTGCCTCTGAAACTACAAGGCTTATCTACATAGTTATTGCACTGCCAGCTGGTGCAGTATAGATTCACCACTTGGCTTGCAGTGTATTAAATGGCCATGTACAAAAGACTTTTGTAAAATGAAAGCTGAAAATTAGGACTTAATGAACTTGTTCATGATTTCTCATGTTTCAAATAAAGCTATTACATGTTAGCACCATTCTAAAGTTTCTTCCTCTCCCCCCCACCCCCCCGCCACCTCCAAGCCTCACCTCAAAAAGATAGGAAACACCAAGGTCTATCATTTACCATCCACTTCATAATGAAATTGTGTAAATTGTTAGGCCAATGAAATGATCAAAGTTAAATATCCTTTATGCATTTCAGATCAAGTCTTTGAAAATTTTCCCGTTAAAAGTTCACTCTCCATTATTTAACCATGTGCTGAATGCCCAACTGTGAGATATTGTATGAGACCTACAGGCATGAGGTACCCATGTCCAGTTGCTTAAGGGTAGAATTTACCATCACTATAAATGACAGCTTCCACAGAACTGTCTGTGGAAGAGGAAAATATAAAAGACAGACTAAATTTACACTGTTCTATTAAAAGGTATTCAATGACTTAGTGAAAGTCTATAAAAGATGATTTGACAGCTTCACTGAATCATGAAACCAAAAGCAGGGGGGGAAATGCTGTGGCAATGTGTGGGCTATAACATGTTCAGATGGGTTATCAAAATACACTCTGGAAATAGAAAATAAAGTTAGCAAGGAATTAACTTTCAACATGTACTTTAGGTAACTTTTATTCCAACTACTGAAACTCATTGCAGAGTTTCCCTCTGTCTCATTAGCTTTTCTTGACAAAAATATTTTATCTTCAACTTCATACTTCCAAGCTCATCTAATGTAAGACACCTTGCACTGTTGTATTGCAAAATGAGTTACTGAAATGCAAATAGCAAAATCTCCACTTCTCACTGGAACATCACCCTAAAAAGGTTTAGGTCTAATATTCAGTCATAATGTATGAGAACAATTTCCCTTTTACTTGTGGCACTGAACATTGGTTATCAACAAATGCTAAAATATACAAAATATTACATTGATATTGATCATAAAATTAGCTGGCTATGGTCTTAAAAGTTTTCCAAGCATAAGCTCATGGCTTGAAGTAAAGGATCATGTGGAATTTAGACAGCTCTTCCCACAAAAGACAATTTATCCACCTCATAATTGTTTAACTACATACTTAACTAGCCTTATTATAATTGTTAAAAAGTTGTCAAGAAAATGTTTACTGCTCTAATTTTTAGAATTCTGTAAATAACTAAATGTTTGATTCACATAATGTTTAAAAAAAGTTTTTAAAAATATTTGGGGGTTGAGCAAAAACAATTTTTAAAATATTTGAGTAAATTACATGCTTTAGATCAAACAAAACACTTAGTTTAATCCAAAATATTTTATTTCAATATTTTTGGAAATTGTATAATAAAATGTTGAAAAAATATAATTTCCAACCAAAATGCTTCATTCAAAATGTCAAAATGAAGTATTTTTGGAGAAAATCTTTTAAGGTTCCCTCAGCTTTCAACCAAATCAGCAGAGATGAGACTAAATTAGAAAATATTTCAGTCAATCTCCATATTTTTTGGTGAAAAAAAAGTTAATTCCACTGTAAGATTTTCCTCTACATTTTTGTGTGCGCTATTAGTAGGATTGGAACCTGATTATCTTAACTTTCCACATGAGAATCTCCATCAGCAACATTTCTTAATTGTATCTGTTTAATAACAAATCTATTGTAGCAAACTTATATGCTGTTATTTTAGTTGTGTTATTCAAAATCTTTTCTTATGCAACGTTTCTCTCTTACTAGGTCTCCTTTTATCATGGCACTGTGGTATCTATATTTGAGTACTACCTACTAAACCATGATAGTAACAAAGACAGACCATTGATTAAATCTTCCCAACCTATGGTTTCTGCCCCCTTGAAGTTTGAGTCCATAATATTTTCTGATGTCATTAAAGGATTAAACCTCTACTTCTCTTGACATCCCTGACTGATATTGAAATGACATAATGCTATAAAACTGTTACTGTGGCACCACATTTACATTAAACAAAGATATGACGAGAGGACAGCTGTCCAATGCAAACAAGAAAAAGAGGAACTGGAAAAGAACACCTCCAGAAGAAATCAAGAAACTCACCACACAGACAATATACAAACACTGCAATATCATGCTTACTAAATATAATGGAAATATCTGTGCTCTCCAAGGGTACGTCTAAACTACATGGCTCCGTCAACGGATCCATGTAGATTTGTTTGTTTGGCAAAGGGAAATGAAGCCGCGATTTAAATAATCGCAGCTTCATTTAAATTTACATGGCTGCCGCGCTGAGACGACAAACAGCTGATCAGCTGTTTGTCGGCTCAGCGCGCTAGTCTGGACGCTCCCCTGCCGACATGAAAGCCCTTTATCAACCTCCCCGGTAAACCTCATCCTACAAGGCATAATGGGGAGGTCGATAAAGGGCTTTCAGGTCGGCGCGGGAGCGTCCAGACTAGCACGCTGAGCGGAAAAACAGCTGATCAGCTGTTTGTTGTCTCAGCGCGGCAGCCATGTAAATTTAAATGAAGTGGCGATTATTTAAATCGCAGCTTCATTTCCCTTTGCCTACAACCCTCATCTACATGGCTCCATTGATGGAGCCATGTAGTTTAGACACAGCCCAAGAGACTAAATTTTTGTCCCACCAGAGAACCTGATACTTTACTAACATGTGGAGAACTAGGGGAATAATTCTGCCAACTCCATCTTAATGAATTATTTCACACAATAAAAGATTCCACAAAAAGAAAGAAGAAGTAAACTGATAGGTAACCCTTCAACAGACAAAACCATCACAACAGATCAGTACATCTAATGCTGCAGGGGCGGGGGGGGAAGTCAGTCATCTCAAATTTTCTACAAATAGTAATTCTACAACCATCTCTCTACCTCTGAGACGATAGCTACACAGTTTCTGAAATCCAACCACCAGATAGCAAGGAAACCAGCAGACAAAGGAGGTGCTACAAAGGAGGCGCTACAAAGGAGGCTAGGGTGTATCAAGGTGAAGCCAGGAGAGGCACTGATACGTGGACAAAAGGAAGGTTTGGAGAGGATGAAGAATGGGTAAAAAGCTGACTACACTGTGGATTTCTTTCAAATAGCTGCAGAAAGGAACGGCAGCTCTGAAACTTGGGTGAAAATTAAAGAAAGCTGGAAATCAAACCCCACCTGTTTCTTAAGGCCACTCCACAACACATTTGCCCTGTTAAATTAGATAAATGCAGTGACCTCATGTTCAAATGCATACTAAAAGGCAGGAGGGATTAATATTACTAGATAGTGGAGCATCAATTTGCATGACCTACCGACATAGGGAAGGAAATGCCCAGAGGATAATACAGGGGATTATGGATGTAGAAGTAGTCACTATTAACACTGCAGTTTTAATACAAATGGGAAACTTACAAGTACATACTATGATTAAAATATGACCATAAAATCATTGTTGCTACCACTATTATATAATTGCAACAAACCTTATACCAAGTATGACATGTGGCCAGAAAGGGTTAAGCATCTGAATGCTTAAATGACCCACAGCCAATCTGTAGAGACTTGTTAAAGTATGTAAATGGTAATTAGAGCCCTTCAGTGC
This sequence comes from Pelodiscus sinensis, assembly GCF_052426305.1. Classification (NCBI taxonomy): domain Eukaryota; kingdom Metazoa; phylum Chordata; order Testudines; family Trionychidae; genus Pelodiscus; species Pelodiscus sinensis. Next base: position 97,228,945 of record NC_143053.1, read on the forward strand.
TAAGACAGGCTAAAACTTTGAAATACAAACCTATGTTTATTAGAAATAAAGCTAATTGTGTGTTTAGAGATACTAAACATGCACACAGTTCCTGTCTGTTGCTACAGATGTTGGTTCAGATATAAAAAATGAATCTTGGGAGAAATAATTTCATTGTCTAGAGGTCTCTTTAAAATTTGTGATAAACTGCTCAATGGATAAACTTCCTTATGTTAATCCATGTAGTTGATTGCCATGATGTTTGGGAAATAGAAGGTCATTTCAAAGTCTATTGTTCACCCAGGAATGCCCATTCATGAGGCTGATAGAAGACTATAAAAAGATCCTGGGGACCTGATCCTTTTTATCTCAAGTAAAGTTTCATGCAGGAGTAGCCTAAAACATAAGGATTTAAATCCTAACTGGATCCCTTTGAGTACGATGTTGGACTAAATTCTAACAGAACTCTTTGTAACTACAAAACTCACCATCTCTATTATTAATCTGATCTCAGAGGTCATTCTCTATATGTCTGCATGTATAATCTTTTAACCAGTAATCTTTTCTTTTTTAAATAAAATTTAGTTAGTAAGCATTGGCTATAAGCGTGTAGTTAGGGTAAGATGTGAAACAGTCACTGACATGGGAGATATGTCCAGTTCTTTGAGATTGGTAGAATTTTATTTGTCTTGGGTGTCTGGTTGGAGGCCTAATGCTGGGTTTCTTTAAGGGAACTGTGTTGTTGGCATCTGGGTAACCATTAAGACATTTTAGAGGCTGTTTTGTGCTGATTTGGAATATCTAAGGATTGGACTAACCACCAGCTTTTGGGGAATGGCTCCCCCCATGCTTTGCAGTTCATCCCTAATTGTGTAACCTCAGTTGGCTCCCCTGGAACCTGGGTCACACATGGCAGAAAATACTAAGGAGGACATATCAGGTGTTACTTTTAGCCTACAAGCTCTTAACAAATCTGTCTAACTTCTGTTTCTGGCAGTGAGAATACCATAATGATAATTAGTAGCCTACCTAGTCTGGAGGTAGTTAAACTATCAGCCTGTAAATCAAATGAAAGTTGGAGTTAAAAGCTTTTGATGTTATATGGGCAGAGCACAATAGATGGTGGCAGAACACATTTTTCAGGGATAAGGAGAAAAAAAGGTGTTCTTGAACTCCCTCCATCCCCTTCTTTGTCATTTCAAAAATGAAGCACAATATGAATGAACATTATGACATTAATGGTGGGAGTGCTTAACTGTGCCAAGGACTGCTTACAAATTCTTATGGCTGATATTTACTATACTTTTGTCTTCATGTATGGATATTTGTTCTGAGGTATGCTGAAACGTATCACAAAAGGAGGAATGTACTGTTATTTTAATGCATGTAGCTCAATCTATAAAGGTTAACAAGGAAACCTGAAGGGGCCCATGAATGCCTATGTGGCTGGAAAGAAATACAGAGGAGAATGTTTTGGTTGATTTTGAGTGTTCAGAAATTAACACAGCTAAATTGAAAATTGGCAAATTGTGCCCCATGTTATCACTCAAAACATATCTTGGGCAGGGGAAATTTGTTTTGTAACATAATTAAATATTCTGCAATTGATGCATTGGAGAGACTTGAAGAAATCAGCAGAAGTTGTACGGGACACTGCTCAGGAAACAAGCAAGAAGTCACATATCAACATGGTAAGTGTGGATGAGGGAGGGAATCTATCACAAGGGTGGGAAAAGATATTAAAACAGTAGAATCCAATACCTCGTGGGATGACAATCCATTCTAACATGAAGACTTAAACACTCACAGATAATCATGTGTCTTATAGAAGGTTTAGTTTTCTGTGTTTTATTTGGTAGGAAGATTTGTGTATATATTGTGACAGGGTCAGGACAGATGGCTACAAGAAAGTTGCAGAAAGCTGGTGTATTAGCCTCAGCTTATACAAGTTCCTGATTCCCAGGTAACTAAACAAGGTCTACCCTAGGTTAATTAAGACATCTGGAGTCAATCAAAAGCTGCTAGAACCAGGTGAGATAGGTTTGATTGGGATACCTGGAGCCAATCAAGGATCAGCTGAAACTGGTTAAAAGTCCCATTAGTCAGTTTAGTAGCACAGACTAGAGAACAGTAGCTGAAGAACAGTAGAGGTGCTGTCAAGTACCAAAATAGAATCCTACAGGATCAAAGCAAGGGGCAGGGAGAGTCCTACCTAGGGAACAGACCTTTCAGGCTCCAGAAGTCCAAGGGAAAAAACAAGAAAGACAGAGTGAAGAAATCCAGTCTGCTTGCCTCCATGTCCAGAGAGGCCACCAGAGCTTTTCCCCTTCCATTCCCATGCAATGATGAGAGTGGCTAAATCAGACTATGGCTTGCCCCTGAAGTAAAGAGGTTACACAGAGCTGTAGTGAGCAATTAGACTGTGAGTTCTCATCTTCCTAGCCAGGGAGAGATAATGTTCAGCCTACCACTACCCAGAAACACAAGGTCTACTGTGTGAAATTAGGAGATTTGTCACAACTGATGTCAGAGGTATGATTTCTTAATAGTGCAAAGGGTTAGGTTTGGGAGGAAAGACATTTTTTATTGTTGTTTCCAGCCCTTTACACAATGAATGAGGTAGGGAGGGACTAGTATAGTCCATGGTAATCCAGCAGCCAGCCACCGGGGCTTAAGAGTCAGCCCAGCAGGAGTTCCAGCAATTACAGCATGAAACCAACCAACTGTTGAAGAATCAGGTGGCCAAGGTTTGAGCCATTCAATGAGAAGTAATGGACACAGTAAACCCTGAACCCTGACTGGGGGGACGAGAGGGTGAAGGGCCACCATCTGTCTACCGAAGATGACAATCGAGGATGATGTGGAAGACTACCTCCTTACCTTTCAGCAGACATTCCTCACCCAAGGACCAGTTGGCCAATATCTTTGTCCCTTTGTTATGTGGGGAGACTCATACCCTCTGAGATTATGGACAGCTGCACCAGACTAAAGGCAGAAATCCTGGCTTTATTAGGAGTGAGAGCAGCACTATGATTTCAGAGATACTGTGAACAGAGGTACCAAGAAAGCAAGCCTCTGAGATCCAAACTATTCAACCTCATGCCAAAGTAGCTGCAACCAAAGGGGTGAGCCAAAGGAGATGTGATCCAAATGAGATTCTAGACATTCTGGCCATAAGCCAGATCCCTCCTCCAATGATGAAGTAGTCACCCTGGTGAAAAGATGAACAATGGCCAGGGAATTTTCTCCACTACCTTGAAGGAGGATTCTCCCTGAAGCAATCGATGTGTCCTGATCCCAGAAGTTTGGACAGACAGAGCACCTGGGGAGTTGTAGGTGGAAGAGGAATGGAGCCACTGATCAACCACGGGCCCTGAAGGGATGAAGCAGAGTGAGCAGAGAGAACTAGGCTCTGTATGCTAAAGGACAGAGAGAAGCCTAGGGTCACCTACAAGTGTTATGCACATGGGGAATTGAAGCACACAGCAGTACAATACCCCAATGTCAAGGAACCCAAGCAGTGTAACATGGGAGCCTGGGAGGACACGTGTTTCCTGATCCACCTCAAGGGGGTTGCATTGACCTCGCATAAATACATGAGGCCTGTAAAACTAAATGGAGTAGAGACCACAGCACTCAGATTCTGGGAGTGCTATCGCTCTTAAATTGGGGAAACAACAGACAGTTGCTACAAGCCAAGTGCACAGGAGTAATGTGCATCCATGGTGCAGTTAGTTATTACCCACCATCCCAGTGGAAACTGAGGTTTAGGGAAACCATATCAGGGTAATAGCTGGTGCAGTCCCAAAACTACTGCATAGTCAGAGAGAGGGATTTCCTGAGGTTTGGAAGGTTATTCTGTCCAGAAGCGTTGGAAGAAAGGGTCTATCCTTTTAGTAGGCAGAATGACCATACATCCCAAACATCTCTCTTCTCCATCTAATATGGAAGTTTTCTGAGACAAGGCACTTTATTGATCAGTGTGGTATGAAGAAAAACATAAGCATACCAATGCAAATGCCCATAAGCCACCATGTCACCTGAGACATAATAGACCTATATCAAACAAAACAATCCATCTCCTGTTTCTCATGGACTCATTTGAGATTTGTTTAATTCTAAGTTAGTTGTCCACATATGGGCTATGTCTACACTGGCCCCAAATTACGGAAAAGGGATGCAAAGCAGGTAAGTCAGCATAGGGAAATCCGCAGGGGATTTAAATATCCCCCGCGGATTTAAATAAACATGTCCGCCACTTTTTTTCCGGCTTGGGGAAAAGCCGGAAAAAAGCGTCTAGACTGGCGCGATCCTCCGGAATAAAGCCCTTTTCCGGAGGATCTCTTATTCCTGAAGGTAGGAAGGTAGGATCTCTTATTCCTGAAGCGCCAGTCTAGACGCTTTTTTCCGGCTTTTCCCCCAAGCCGGAAAAAAAGTGGCGGACATGTTTATTTAAATCCGCGGGGGATATTTAAATCCCCCGCAGATTTCCCTATGCTGACTTACCTGCTTTGCATCCCTTTTCCGGAATTTGGGGCCAGTGTAGACATAGCCATGGAGTGTACTGGATTTTTTGTTTCCAAAATTAGTTTATTTTCTTTAGGACATTACATTAGTAGATATGTCAACAGCAGGTTTTCTTGTGAGAATATGAGTAAGCCTCCCAGCTGGCTGCTCGAGTCCAACTCATCAGGATCTTATATACAATCAAAGAGGGGGGAAAAAAAAAAATCACAGAATGAACCCAAGAGCACGGCAGATCACTCTCTCTTCCTTCAGAGAGCCTTTGTTAGGCCATAGCCAGTTCAGCACCCACAAGTAAGTCACTAGTAATGGTTCAGCACCGGCCCTCCTCTTCCCTCAAAGTGAGTTTTGACAGGCAAAGGACATCTGAGTAGCTCCTGCCTTCAGCCAGGTCCTCTCCAAGAGCTGAGGACTTCAGGTCTGCTTTCCAAAGTCTGCCAGCCTCTCACCTGGGCTTCTGCCTTTTACATACTCCCTCCGGGTATATCTACACTACAGTGTTATTTTGAAATATCTTATTTTGAAATAGCTTATTGTAGCCAGACAGACACCCCCCCCCCCCCCCCCGCCCATCTCATCCATCTTATTTGCCTCTCTGAGGTTCCTGAAGCATACAGGACAGAGAAGGAGCAATAAAATCAGCATAGTCTATGCTGGCTCATCTGATCCTGAGAAGCTGAAAACATAGATATGAGAAAAGAGTGATTAAGGCAATAAGCTGGCCTCGAGGCTGCGAGAACTGCCCCGGCTGACACCCACAGTCTCTGGGAGAGGAATCTCACACTGAGAAAAGAATGCCCAGTACTTCCAATTTAGTTCTCTCTCTTACAAGTGTAAATTAAGTTCACAACTCCCTTGTAAGAACTGGTGTCCCAAAAGACAGACCAGCACTATTTGGCATCACAGATAAGAAAGAGAAATACATGACCCCATGGGTATAAAGATGGGCCCAGCACACACTCACTTTGAGTGTCAATCTACCCTCTACCTGCTGGTCGGGTTAGATATTTGACCTCCCAAGGTTCCCTGGGGACGCCCACCTCATATTTGTCTTTCGTAGGAATCGAGGGACCAGCCCTGGCCTGACACGCTGGAGTCGAGAGGCACAGAAGGGGGTAAAAATTGTATCTGGATGTGGTCCTTTGTCTTAACTGTACACATAGACTTAGAGCTCTTTAAATATTAAGCTGTCACTTGGTACCATTATTTCTATTTTCTATCTTTATTTTCTTTGTAACCATTTTTAAGATCTACATTTGCTAGCAGTTAAGAGAGAGAGCAATAACCATTGTAACCATATGATTTATAAGCTTCCTTAATAAACCTGTAACTGTTTAAGCTTTAACCTGACTCCTTCAGTTGCTGTAACAGAACCAAGCACAATTTAAAAGAACTTCAGCCGGTCATAAGGGACAGGTATAGGAAGAGCTTGGGCATTTGGATTGTCACTCCCAGGTGACAGATCCGTTGGGGCATCTCTCAGTCTTTCCTAGACTGCCCACTGCGAAGGGATCCTGTGTTCTATCAGCTAAAATCTGAGATGTAATAGGCTCTTCCTATAAACCCAGGGCATCTGTCAGCCTGTTGGCTGCCTTCTGCGATGGGACCCCGGTCCTAGCAATAAAGTCACGGTCGTTAAACCTTTTTCCTCGGTAAGACACACACACTGCCCTGACCGTCGGCTGACACTTATTTTGAAATAACGCATCTAGACAGCAAAACGCTATTTCAAAATGTATTTTGTATTTTGAAATAGCACGTCTACACTGACAGGATGCTGAATCACATTTAAGGCCAGCCGGAACCAGTTTTGGCAGGGAATCAGGTCAGGAGTTAGCCTCAGGCAGCAGCCACATATGGTATCTGAGACCTGTGCTTAAAGAGACCCCCCCCCGGACAACCGGTTCTAAGGTTTCCCTGCTTGCTTGCCTGCCACACTGAGGGACAGCAAAGCATTTTTTTTCCTCTGTGTGCTCTGGTTGCCCTCACTCAGGACAGCACAGCACTCTGCAGCACATGCCGCCCCTGGGCTCTCTGATGCTTCTTCTGGACATGTTGCTGCAAGCCTGGCAGCACATTCTGCAGACAGTAACAGTCTCCCTGGTGTGCCCCACTGGGGACTTGGGCCTCATTCCTCCCTCATGTCCTTCCACTTACCCCTCCCTAACCTCCCTTCCTGCTGTACAATAAAAGACATTTGTTTATTACAACAAAGCCTCTTTATTGAACAAAACTGCGGTGGAGGGGGATTAAACTGAGGTGAGACTGGGGAAAGAAGGCAGGATAGGGGAGGGGAAACCTGGGAGGAGAGAGCTGGCAGGGGGAAGCAAAGAAAGGAAAGGGGAGGAGAAGCTCAGGGTTGGGGGTCTCGCCAGCCCAACAATCTCCCAGCACCATGGGTGCGGGGGTTTAGGTGTCCCTGGGAGTGCGGGGAGGAAGAAGCAGGATGGAGAGAAGGAGTGGGAGCAAGAGCAATAGCCAAGGAGGCAGCAAGCTCTACCCTAGGGTCGATGACCACCTGGGGGGCACGGACCGTCCTGCCCCCTAGGATGCAGTCCATGGCATCAAAATAGGGGCAGAGGTCTGGAGCTGCCCCTGGTTCGGAGCTGCCCCCTATGGCCCTGGCATACGCCTGCTGCAGCTCCTTTATTTTCATGTGAATCTGCTCCTGGATTCACATGTGGCCTTTGGTGGCCAGACTGGCAGCCATCCGCCTGTAGATGGTTGCATTCCTCAGTTTCATGTGGAGATCATAGACGTTGGAGACATCCCCCCAAACCCGAATTAGGTCCCTGATCTCCACACTGGACCAGGCAAGCGCTCGCCTTTTCCAGCCCCTGCCAGGCTCCTGGGAGCTGGCAGACTGGTCCAGAGAAGCAGTGGAGGTCTGGCTGGCACTGGCTGCCTGGCTCATGCTGGGGCCAGTGGGTCAGGTGCAGCGACTGCTGGCTCTGGGCTGGCAGGCTTGGAGCTGACACAGGCACTGTGGCCAGAGTCTGCCCCTTTAAGGGCTCTGGGGAAAGAGGGAGGGAGAGGAGTTTTCTTGGTTGTGCCCAGAGTGGCCACCAGGGCATCCTGGGAAGGGCTGGAGTCTACCTATTTCAAAATAAGTGTCTACACAGTGCTTATTTTGAAATTGCAATTTCAAAATTGGTGCTATTCCTCGTGGTATGAGGTTTACCAATTTCGAAGTAAGCCCTCTGCTATTTCAATTTAATTTTGAAATAGCGGTTTGGCTGTGTAGACCCTGGTAAAGTTATTTCAGAATAAGGGCTGTTATTTCAAAATAACTTTGCTGTGTAGACATACCCTCTAGGATTGACCTCTTGGAGATGCGGCAGGGTGGGTTATTTGAGCACAGAGCTATTCATGCCCCATCACAAGATTCCAAAGCTTTATGTTGGTAAAAACTTGATTTCAGGAACTATTCAAGTTTATCATGAGATAATATATGTGTAGCTTTTAATATGTGTTCCAGGGGTATTTTAAGAAAAATGAAGTTCATATCACCTAACTCTGGAAATTAGCCAAATACACATTTATTTCAACCCTCTTTTGCACATTTCTCCTTGATTTAAAGCAAAGGTCATCACAAAGTGTCAGCCAGTGCAACTTCCAGGTTTTGAGATGTGACTACTTATTGAAATACTGACATCTTTGAGCATTCAACATCCATCAGGTTAAGCTTCCCTCTAATAACCAATTTATTTGCTGCAAACTCCTCAAGCAGAAAAGCCCTCACTAGGTACCACATTAACTCAGTCAACCCCCCATCCCAAAAATAAACAGTTGAAAAAATTATAGTTGCGTGTCTCTGGTGTAATTTGTTTGGAGCCAATGAAGCTTTGTCAAGCCTGCCTCATTTAAATCCGCCCACCTCAATATTTATTGAGAGAAATGCAAAGCACGTCTTACATGAAAACAGCTTCTCATTGAGCTTTATCAACCATTCATATTTATTATTCATTTAAAGGATTGTTTCAGTTGAAATATTAGTCTATGTGCAATAGATTGTGCAACAGCTTTTAAAGTCTTCAGCAAGAGAGATGGTGTATTTGTTTCAATGGGGTGAGACATACCAAACAAGTCATTTTCTTCTGAGTGGATCTAACTCTTCTAATGTTGCTGGGACTAAAAGTTAAAACCTGGGAGAAGGATTCTGTCACTTCTCATCAGGCCTGACTTCTGGGATGGATAGAGGAAGAGTGAGTTACATAATTTCTTACCCCATCTTTCCCTGTCTCTGTAGAATATTAGTCTTCTTGTTACATTTCAACTTGCCTCATGCTACTGAATTTTCCCAGACAGCAGAGGTCAGAAGCTACTCAACTCTGCTGTGGAGTTTCTCTTATCAGATTTCTAGCACTTCTAATCAGATGGTTGGGGGGGAGGGGGAGGAAGGGGCAGGGGAGGAGAGAACGAACCTCTTTGGGGATTTATGCTTCTAAATGACAACCAAAGCCATAAAATCGCACAGGGAGATTGTGACTGGTAGCTATACTCACCGACAGATGGTGCTGCCGCGCTGGTGGTTCTAATGATTAGCTGAGTCAGGCCGAGCCCCTTTCCAGCAGGTACACCCTGTGGGGTTCTGCTCTGTAGCTCTACTCTGTTCTCTGAAGTCACAGCTGTCCTCTTAGTAACACGGACTCCAGGCAAGTAATTATGTGGTTTCTCCATCCATGGGAAGATGTATGAAGTTTCCAGCTCTCCATCCATCTCAGGCAGCCTTCTGCTTCATTGCCTCATGGTGCTATTCCAATAGCAATTAGCAGAGGAACCTGGGGCCAGCCTCTACTCCAGGTTCTGGCTCAAGAGCCCTCTGCACAGCAGCTAAGGTGCATTCCCTGCACCTTGCTGCCTTTCCCTGAGCTGCTTCCATACTCCCCAGTTTTCTGGGTTTGCTAATCTATTCACTCGCTCCTCCTATGAAATAACCTGAGGCAGTTGATCTCAGCAGCCCCCTTCCTTTCAGGGAGGGACTGAAGACCTCTAGACTCCAGACTTCCTGTATACTTATCAGCTCCTTGGCTTTACAGAAGCTCTGCCTGTTTCCACACAGGTGAGCTTCCCCTAATTTGGGTTTTCCTCTCAGCCTTCAGACTAACAGGTTAATTGGCCTATCTGGCCTCTGTTAAACCAGTTCAATACAAGCATGGGCTGGACACCCTATCACAGTCATTACATGAGCTAGCCTGAGCGGAACATTTGCAAGCTTTACAAAAAAAAAAAAAAAAAAAAAAAAAAAAAAGATTACAACAATATAGAAACCATCTATTTTGAGGAGGAGGAGTTGTCTTCTGTTCACAACATTTTTTTGACTTTGTTCTTCAGTATAGAATTTTTTGAAATCTCAAAAATTCTTGTAAGATGTGAAAACCATTTCCTGAGCACCTGTACCTAGTATGAGTTTTGCCACTGACATAAATGGCCCAAGATTTCAGTCATTAGTGGTAGTGGTTTTAATACACAGCACTGTTCTGAGAGGTCTGATCTCTACTGGGTGTGACAGGTATTGAAATGACATGGAAGATCTTTGGGGAATCAGTAACACAAGGACCTCTTGGTGCCAAGTGGCACTGAGCATAGGGGGTGTATAAGGTTTCAACAGGATCCCCGGACATAGCTCACCAAAGGGTGAAATGTGGTTTCTGACAAGAGCCAGTGGCCCTTTGTTCTTCATATTCACTGCAAAATATTAGCAGATAATATTTGAAGAGTTCTGTTTCTATAGTTTTGGATTTAAGGCAGGTCACCAGGAGATGCTGCCAAAAGATAGGAACAAAATGGGCAGCTGCCCTGGGGTCTGACGATTTAAAAGGCCTCGGGGCTCTGTCTGCTACTGGCACTGCTCCCTTGATGACAGAGCCCTGAGCCCTCTGAATCACCACTGGAGCCCTGGGCAGTGCCAAAGGGCTGACTGGAGAGATTAGCCCTCAGCCTCTTCCACCCAAGCCCCTGCTCCTTCTGGGATCCCAGAGCTTTGGCCTCTCCAGGCCTGCTGAAGTCTGTCCTCAGCCATGGACACACTTCAGACAGGGAGAAGGCACCAATTGCTTATTTGCCATGTGTGTATCATGTGTCTCATAATGGATATTTATTTGCATACTAAGCCAAATGCCTATCAAAACATTCTGAAGCCTGCAAGACAAAAAAGCAACAGAAAAACCAAACAAGCAGAGGTAGGGGTGCCCTGTTTATGACTAAAGACTATGATTGCTCAGGTATATACGGAAAAACAGAATCCTAGAAGACAAACTGACAGCGTGTCTGTCCCATAGATGGAGAGTTATAGCCAAGTCTGGTTATAAAGAGCTGCAAGCAATCTAAGTACGCATTACTCTACAGGACATGAGAATATCTTAGTAATTAAGTCTAGTCTCTACAGTGCATGTTACGATTTTTAATATGTAACCATTTGTTTCTTATACGTGCTGTTAATTGAATTTCCATGTGTTAAAAAAAACCTTTGTACTTGATTGCAATTATAAACATAGTTAATTGCAGTAAATGAAGCTGAGCAGTTGATCTGAGATGGAACGGCTAAGCTCAGGTGGACTGTTTCTTTGCAAGAAGTCCATCTGTGCATCCTGCAAGTGTCGCATGGACACTCAAGGGAGCCATGAAGAGCACTCAGGAATTGGAATGTGTCGATTGCTAACCCGTGGAAAGAGATCCATAAGGAGAGTGTTTGTGTTGCCTGTGGAGTGGGGAGGTGACCCACAGGCAGGCATAGACAAGGCTTCCTCACACTGAGAGCAGATGGTAGCAAGCTGCCTCACATCCCTGGGTACCCTGGGAAGCACCACAGTGCCCAAAAGAACATTCAGATCTATGGCTTCTGATCTTGCCTTGAGCTCCATGCAATTGGACTCCTACAGCTGCACTCACTTGGCTGGGTATCATGGAGTTAGTAATAAAGTAAAAATATTGATTACATTTTAACCCTAACAGTGTCCTGTAAGTGACTTGCCACAAGATGCCAGAATATGCTACTATTGGAACTGAATGGGTCAAATATTTTTTTCTTCTTACTATATAATGTCCATCTGTCTGTCTATCCATCAGTCCATCTGTGAGTCTATTTCTTAAATAACTCCTTCTAGCTGGTAAGAGTTAGGACCACCACATTTGGTATGTAGTTTCCTATTATCATAACTTAAAGCAAGGTCAGGGTTTGGGTATGCCAGGATAATGAGATGTGTAGGGAATGCTTCAGTTTCATATCAAATGGGCCAGCAGGAAGCATCTCAGAATCATACTAGCAGCTTTCCACCCTTGGCATGAGGTATTTTACCCCCTTCTGGCAAACATCCAGTAATGTGTTCTACTGAGATTAACCTATGTAGGAATGAAACTTTAGCATAAGCAACTATTTTGGAATCTAAAAACTACTTCTAGAAATATTATTTCTGAAGAACATATTCATTTCCTCTCTGGGTGATTAGCATGGCTTCTTTGCGTAGCCAGAGAGTCAAGGAGCAATTTCCCTCTAATCATCAGTTGCAGACTTGTTCAGAAAGACTTGTGGCAATAGCAGTGCAAAAGTGGCCAACTTTAAAAAAATTCATATGTCAAATACTCACACATAGCCGGGTTAGTTTGTAACAGAAAAAATTTAAAAAACAACAAATAGACTAGTAGTACCTTAAAGACTAACAAAACATGTAGATTTTTCATGTGCACAGCCCACTTCTTCAAATGACAGGAGTCCAGATAGTCATAGCTGATATTACTTTTTGCTAGACTTAAAACATAAAATAATAGCTTCCCTTCACAAGTGTTTTAATGTCCACCTCTGTCACTTTTAGAAATGAAAATCAACCAAATAGCATCAAGCACATCTTATACATTTACCACAAAAATGTTTTAACAGTGTGCAAAAGAATAAATTATTTTGCTGCTGCTATTACATGCCGAAGTAAAAATAAATAAAAAAGCAGAAAAAATGGAAGACATTTATCAGCAGCATCTTCTATTATTAATTATTATTATTATACAGTCTATGAGATGTTAAACTACTTCTGAGAAATTTAATATTGCCCATGTTTTCCGACTAGACAGAAGCATGAACAGGTAGCAAGGTTAAGTATTTTGTATAAAGATAATCCCATATTATCCCACAACTAATATGTACATGTCTCATCAGAAAGGATTTAACCATGTGCTATCCAAAAGCCTTAGCAAAATAGTTCTAGAGAAAAATATTTTTTTTGTTAAAAATAATATTTGTTTATTCATTCATTTATTTATCTTATTTAGTATGCCCATTGAAACCAAACTATCTTAATTTTGCCCACTGAAGAACTGAACAGCCTGTTAAATTAAATTATAGACAAAAATTATTTGCTGAAAAATCCTGAATATATGATAAACTGTACTGACTATAAGGTTTTGAGAATAAAGATTGCAAGAACCATTTAGATTAAAACATTATTTTTTCTATTCCTTCGCAATAAAAGTTGGGGTTGAAATTGCTTATCCTATGTCTCAGTCCCCAAACAGAATTCTTTTAGAAAATTTCAGCAAAATCTGCTAAACTCAGATTAAACTAAATTAGCTGTTAGTAAATACTGAATTTTTTTAGATCAGAGGAATTTGTGTATTACTATATTGCCAGTATGTATTTTTTGTAATACGTATGAGAGTGTACATTTCACATTTACATTAGATGCTATAATGCTAAACAATGAGGTTGTTATGATGTTTTTGTTTGCTTTTATTTTAACCATTGGCCACCGTGTTATGTATTCTGACTACTGCATTAGGGGTAGATTTTAAAAGTGTACATTTTTCTGTTTTGAACAAGTCATAAGGCAACTTTCCATACTTCCATAATCAATTACTGCTGAAATTTCAATTTTGACCTAATTAAGCTGAATTGATGATTGAGAATGCTTATGATTTGTTTGAGAGAAGCTAATTTAGAAACACAAAAAGTGATATCAATTCAATTCTTGCCAAGTTTAAGTGCAATATTTTTTCCTTGTTTGCCGTGATCAACAACATTTGCCAGGAACATAATCCTACAGACTTTAAGCCCTCTGTTGTAATCTAGAAAGAACTTAAAACACATATTAACCTTAATCATGTGAATAGTCCTATTGGGAATTTCCATGGGACCATTCGTGCACTCAGAATTAAGCATGTGCTTAAGTCCTTTGCTAGATCAAGCAAATCCCATCACATCCTGGCCCTGGGGAGGTGGGGCACAAACCCACAACACTGTCAGGATCAGAGGGCCAATATTTCAGTTGCAATGGTATAAGAGCACCTTGTGCAAATTAGAATATATACATTCAATTACAAATGAAGATGCAGCAACTTGATTCTTGATATCTGAAAGGGATTTGTGCCTACTAGAGAGACAGGGTAGATATTTACGGAGATTAAAATTGTTTGGGCAGCTGGCAGAAATATGACCTAAAAAGACATACAACTTATTTTTCTTTCCTTCATTTCTTGTTTTTAAAACTTGCATGGAAATTCCTTCCACTCTTAATTCTCCCTCTGTTTAAGAATTTCCATTTTGCTGCATTTCCCATTCTCCAGCCCTTTGATAGTAAATATTCTGGTTCTAGAATGTAGGGTTTCTACCTGAGTAGTTGTTTTGCAGGCTGCTGAATTAGTATACGGATAAGCTCTACAAGAGTCCGATATCAGAGAGTCCATGCTACAAAAAAAAAAAAAAGTTCTATGTCTAACAGTAGACAAAACATGGAGCATCAATTATACTGCCATCAGCAATATCAATGTTCAGTAAGTGGAGTTATGAATTCATAATTAACAAATCAAGATAATAGAATCATAGCAATGTAGACTGGAAGAGACCCAGAAAGGTCATTGAATGCAGTCCTTGCCCCAAAGCAGAATTAAGCACACCTAGACCGTTCCTAACAGATCACTGTCTAACCTGTTTTTAAAACCTTTCAAAGATAGGAATTTCACAACATCCCTTGGTAATTTGTTCTAGTGCTTAATTATCCTTATAGTTAGAAAGTTTTTTCCCCTAATATCTAACCTAAGTCTGCTTTGCTGCAAATTTGTCTTTACATTGATGGACATGGAGAACAATGGATCACTGTCCTCTTTATAACAAACATTTGTGTATTTGAAAACTGTTATGTCCCCTCTCCTAGTCTTCTCTTTGATATACTAAACATGCCTCTTCCCTTCAACCTTTTCTCATACATCATGGTTTTTTAAACTTCATTTTTTTTGCTCTCTGGAATCTCTCCAATTTGTTCACATCCTTCCTAAACTGTTCACATCCTTCCTAAACCCAAAACTGGACACAATGTTTCCCTGAAGGTCTCAGGAGTGCCAAGTACAGTGGAATAGTTATCTACCATGCAGGGGAGCTGATAAGATGCTGGGTCCCTAGGCAATGTGGTGAGGGAACTCAGCTTCACTGTAGCAGCAGCCATAGTCAGGAGCCTAGGCCCTTTAGAATTGCCAGGCCCTGGGGCAATTACTCCCTTTGCCCCCTCCCGTTCTCTGGGAGAGCAGCCTCAAAACTGAGATAAAAAATTGTCTATAGCCTCATCATTTGGCATGCAGGATCCACTATAACACTCCAAAATCATACTGTTGTTTCACATTCAATTTATGGTCCACTGTAATCCCCCACATCTTTTTCTGTGGTACTGCTGCCTACCAGTTACTTTCCAGTTTGTAGTTGTGCATTTGATTTTCCCTTTCTAAGTGTAATACTTTGCATTTATTGTATTTCATCTTGTTGATTTCAGACCAATGCTCTAATATGTCAAAGTCAGTTTGAATTCTAATCCTGTCCTCCAAAGTGCTTGAACCCCTCCCAGCTTGGTGTCATCTGCATACTTTATTAGTATACTGTCTGCACTACTGTCTAAGGGTACGTCTAGACTACAGGGTTTTGTCGACAGAAGTTTTGTCGACAGATACTGTCGACAAAGCTTCTGTCGACAAAGAGCGTCTAGACTACATTCAGTTCTGTCGACAAAGCAAGCTGCTTTGTCAACAAAAGCCTGTAGTCTAGACGTACCCCTAGATGCAATAACACCTTCTGTCGACAGAACTCTGTTGACAAAAGGCGTTATGCCTCGTAAAATGAGGTTTACCAGCGTCGACAAAAACTGCTGAGTTCTGTCGATGTTATGTCGACAGAACTCAGCGGTAGTGTAGACGCAGGTACAGTTTTGTCGACAAAAGTCCACTTTTGTCAACAAAACTCTGTAGTCTAGACGTACCCTTAGGGTACGTCTACACCACATGGCTATTTTTGATAGCTATCATACGTCTTCTTAGGCCACCAGTTATTTCGAAAAATATTTTGAAATAACGGGCACACATTCCAGAAGGGTTAAGGGATGCATTGAAATTGTACATTATTTCAAAATTTGGCACTGTGTAGACGTGCCAAATTTCAAATTTCAAAATAGATTTGAAATAAGATACTCAATTTGTGCTATCTTATTTGCGTATCTTATTTCAAGTTTAGGATGCTGTGTAGACCTACCCTAAGTTATTAATGAAAATAACAAATAATTCCAAAACTAGGACAGATCCCCAGAAGAACCCTATAAGATATGCCCTCAGAGTATGATAGCAATCAGTATGATAACTACTCACTGAGTATGGTTTTTCCATCATTTTGCTTATGAGAATTTTATATAGGACTGCATCAAAAGTTTTAGTAATATACAAATATATCAGGTCTATTGCTTCTCCCTATGTTCTAGGATTATCACTCTTCTTCCTTTTACTACTGTCCAGCTATCTCCAAATAACTACAAAAACAGTGAAACATGGCAGCATGATCTCATTGAATTACATTATTCATTCATTCAGTTTAAAAAAATGCCTACACATGTACTTAAATCTATTCATACTCAGGAACACCCATAAGCTTATTCTTAATTTTAAGCATGTTTTTAAATCCCACTTAAATACATTGCACTTAAATAAATTGATATGACTTTCTGAGGATGCATTCAGGTCCTTTAATGGTATGGGACTATAGTCCTGATTCATTTCAGCATCTGACCTGTCTTTAAACACACCAAGTAAGGCTAAGAATTGAACAAAGCTGGCTTTATGCTTTTGCCTTCAAAATGGGACAGAGAACTCCTAAAAGGCTGCCCTAACATGCATCCTGCTGAAAAAGCTCCCCTCTGTCCTGCTGCCAACTACAAACAGCTGTGATTTAAGAACACCATAGCCACATCCCAACCTCCCTCTCCCTCAATATACTCTCTGAATAGGGGTTCTATACCTGGTGGTATTTAACTACTTGATCACATACTTTAGCATTTCTCAAACAATGCAAAACAGTGCTTTGATCCCAGTAATGTTAGATGAATGTGTAGAATCCTCTAGTATAGTAAACTATTCTGTCTCCCCCAGAGACACTCCATGAAAGTTATTTATTTACATAGAATGTATATAAAAACCCATACATAGTCCACATACTGCAGAGGAAATATTGTCACAAAGCATAATCAAAATGAGCTAGGTTTAGAATTACATTTAATTCTAAAACTTTCAATGAGGCTTCATTAATACATCTAACAGTAAATACACTGGGTTTATTCTTCAGTTAACATATATTACTTTAAATACGTAGTAGCTGTTCCTCTGCCAGAGCAATTCTCACCTGAGGCTTTAAGCCACTATGACCCCGTTCCCAGGTGTGGAAGTGCTGGAATGAGAGTGACACTCTCACCCATTTATCACTAACTACAACTGAATCACTTGCACCTATGTCATGTCAGCTTCTGTGGTTAAAATCCCTTTTAAGGCACATGTACTTCACCAGCTGCAGCTGTGTAACTTTTGAATTAGACACCTGGAAATTCACACACATATGTCCTCAATCACCAGGGAAAGTTTAACTTTTTTTTAATAGGAAGTCAATTCAATAACCAAAGAAAGTTATAACAACTGACAGGGCTGATGAGAGTTTGAGGATGAGTCACACGAATGATACAAAGAGCTGGATCTGCAAGGGGCAATAAGGCACTGCAATGACTCATATCTTGCCACCAAATTGCATAGCTGAGTTCACAGCAACAGATTAGGCACCTAATACACACACCGGGAAAATTGGACACCTAAACAAGGGATCCACAGGCGCCAGCAAGCTGAGCCACCCTAAACTAGTCAGTAGTAAAAGCCCCAAGGAGGTAAGATCTACCTCAAAGGGACTTAAGAGCCTAACTCTATGCAGCAGCATTCACAGTGGTGAAACCCCTTCAGGATTTAGGCACCTAAGCCAGGAGGAGGTGGTAATAGTGGTGGTGCCACCATTGCTCTTTAGTATACTCCTGACCAGTGGTTAAACCTCTCCCCTGGGATATGGGAAACTGCCTGATTCATAGTAGGGAAATGAACCCAAGAGAATGCCTTAATTGCTGGGTTACTGGGATAAGTGAGGCATTAGCGTGGCTCCTCTCCTCAACTATCTTTTGTATGGGACAGATATCATCTAAGCACCCCAATGGATGAGGCCCCATAAGTAAGTTAAGTGAGGAATGCCTAGTTTGAGGATACCCCTGCAGTTTAGGTGTGAGTTGAGTACAGAGAAGGTCAGCAGATCAGCACTTAGGCATCTGTGAGCACATGAACCAAATTTAGGCATCTACAGTGTTCCCTCTATTTTTTTTTCCATCCATGTATGGAATACATTTTATTATTTGCATGGAGACATGTGTTGATGTGCGCAACCAGTAGAAACACATGTTGCTGGCTCTGAGCGCTGTGGACTGTCTGTTAATCAGCTGGACAGCATGTGAATCTTTCCCGGGTGTCCATCCAAGCGCTCTTCTTACAGGGAACACTGGGCACCTAGTGGAATTTTTTACTGCAGAAACTTAGGTGCCTAGGGTTAGGCAGCAGCTTAGGGTGGTTTTGTGAACACCAATGATTCCTAAATGTTTGACTTAGACACTTAACTGTCATGTTAGGCACATAAGCCTCCTTGTGAATATAGCCCAAACTACAGCTCTAAATGAGACATATTAAAGCAAGAAATTAAAGAGAGAGTCTAAAAGCACAGCAGTAAGAGTGGGATTTTCAAAAGAGCTCAGTATTGGCCTAATTCAACTATCAAAGTCAATTGAAGTTGTCTTCAATGGGCACAAACTTCGGCCAATAATGAGTGATTGTCAAAATCACAATACATAACTGTATTTTTCTACAATGCAACTTGGAGGATAAAATAATAAACAACTGCTTAAAGCTGAATTTGTCCCCAGTGGAAAGAGTAATATCCTTTCTGAACATGAAATAAAAATACATCCCTTAAGGGGAACATTTTTGATTTACAAGGTCTGAGTCAATAAATAGATTTTTGAACATTGTGGGGATTAAATTATTTCAAGTGAAATGTAGAAGGAGCTACATGAGTAGGAAAGGTTACAGGGGGAAATGGTATATGATATGATTTTTTATATATAAATAGTATGTGATTATGTACTAAGGACTGTGTAGCAGTGCCAAAACAGAGAGAGACATTGTTAATGTGTCATATTCAGATTTAGGCTTGGATTTTTTCTCACTTCTGAGCACTTAACATGTTAATCTTACTTTTACTTACACAAACACACACACTGTAGTATACTATACATGTAACACGAGAGTAGAATCTAAGACCCTATGAAGGAATATGGATCATTTCTCGTGAATCTTCCTCAGAGGAGGTGCTAAAATTCTACATTAACGTGTTATTTTACATGTCATGCTAGAAAGTCAGTCCAATTAGCAACAGTCACATTATAAGGGGGCAGAAGGAACAGAGGCATTACAGGCAAACCAAAGTACAAGATATCACAGGATGTAGTTGTGATATTGTTTTTGCATTACCAATAAAGTCAAACCCTATAAACAGGTTGAGTTTAGCACAGAAATTGAGGGTCTGAATGCTCCGCTGAGGAAAGGGTGGAAATACAGGCCATTCATACTGCACTTAAAGTACTTCAGCACTGATAGAGTGTAAAAGAAATATTGTTCCTCTTCTGGTCTTGTTGAAATAGAAAAGCTGTCAGTAATTTTATGTCTGAATTTGGTAAGTAATAGTGACTCATGTTTTACAAGACAAAAAACATTTTAAATATAAAAAACCTTAATCACACAGATGGAGGCCTACGTTGTAGAGGGAAGGAAATGATGAAGGTATACCCCATTATTTAGATGAACAAAGATTAATATTTCACCCTGGGTTTCAAATGTCATGAACTAACGCCTCGAGTTTTGCCATTGTGCCTTAAGAAAGAGTGGAGTGGTTATAAAGAGGTCTTGTTCCTCCTCCATTATGAAAGCGGACTATGATGTGTCACAGGAGGGAACTCAATAAACCTAGGAACTTCCTGGTTAGGCATTATTTAGCTGTTGTTTAAAGTATGGCACTTTATATATGTTGATGGCCTCACAATACATAACATGGGGGGAGGGGATGGTGACAGAAGTGAGTGAATCCATGTCTCTGAAGAAGGAGTGAAGGCAAGAGAAGAGATATCCCCTCTCCCCCAGATATGCAGAGTGGTGAGCAAGTGGGGAAAACGGGAAATCAGGAAGGAGACCTGTGAAAGCTGCCACAGGAAAGAGACACAATGGAGCCTCACACACAAATGACTTGATTAGCAAAGTTAAATTTTTGCAGCTCATACAGGGCATGTCTACACTAGGAAATTATTTTGAAATAAGTAAAATTGAAATAACTCCTGAAATAACAGAATTGAAATACTGTGTCCCCACTATTGGGGAACATCGAAAATTACTCAGATTTATTTTGAAATAGCACATCCACACTGATTGGAGCCTGCCTTGGCTGTAGAGCCCCCGGAAGCACTCTGGGGAGGGCACCAGGAGGGCAGATACATCCTGTGGCTGCTTGGTCAGGCAAGCTACAATGTGTGGGAGGCTCCTCTCTACACCTATGCTGCTCCTACACTGCCTTCCCACTCGCAAGACACCAAACAGATGCACTATGCTCTGGTTGCCTTTGTGGATGGCACAATGCTCACAACATGGAGCTAGAGATGCTGCAAAGTAGTGCCAGGCTCCCGGGCCTCATGCTGCACCTCATGGCACCATACTTCCAAACTGCCCACATACTGCTCCAGCAAGATGAGGAACAGCCCAGGACACAGGCTCTCATCACCCAGGTCCTGGTGTTCCTGATGCTGCACATGCCCGTCAGTCCCCTGGACAACATGGAACACCACTTCTGGTGGTGGGAGACCAGTTCGGACTGGTGGGACTGCATCATCCTACAGGGATGGGACGACCAGCAGTGGCTCCAGAACTTCCAGATCCAGAAGGACACCTTCTTGGAGTTCGGTAAGTGGTTCGCCCCTGCCCTCGGGTGATAGGACAACTGACTAAGACCCACCATCCCCATGCAGAGCCACATGGCCATCAAGCTGGACAGCTACTTCTCAATCAAGAACCAGTTTGGCCTGGGGAAATCCACCATCAAGGCCATGCTCATACAAATAGCAAAGGCCACCAACCATGTGCTGCTATGGAGGGTCATCACTCTGGCTAATTTGGACATCATCGTGGATGGCTTTGCTGCCATTGGCTTCAGGGCTCTCCTTAGGCATACGCGGAGTACGCAGTCGTGTAGGGCACCACACTTTCTGGGGTACCACTCTGCCAGCCCGGCACAGAGGGGAAGCATACGCATGCACTCTGCACTGGAGCCAGTAGGGGCGCTGCCGGCACTTACAGCCCTGCCAGAAGACCCCATGGGGCTGAGGGACTCCAGCGAGGAGGCCGGCAAGCTGACCCCGGCTGGGGAAGGGAAGCTGTCAGCCCAGGCGGCAGCGTTGAGAGGAGCTGGGGCTGTGCCGGGGACGGGGTCACACATGGCGAGCCGGACGGGGCGGGGTCACACATGGCTTGGCATTGTGGCGCCGTTTTTAAAAATGGCCAGACCATGCTTCGGCAGGAGACATGCCAAGCAGGGTGCAGGGGAGCAAAGCCTCGCTAGAGGCGGGACCGGCCATGTTGTGATGGGCCGGGTCTGTGAGTGCCGAGCGGCCCAGCTCTGGCTCCGACTCCAGCTCTGACTCCAGCACCAGCACCAGCACATGGTCTGGAGCCTGGGCTGCAGCGACTTCTGGGGCCTGATCGCACACTCCAGCCCTGCAAACAGGAAGGCAGAAGGTAGGTGAGGCAAAGGGGAGGGGTGGGAGAGGAAGGGGCTTGTGCTGATGGGAGGGAGGGCAGGTCAGGTTAGGAGAAGAAACGGGAAGGCACCAAGGGGCAGGGGTGGAGGAGAGACAAATGCCAGGGGGGCAAGTGGAGACAATAAGGAAAAGGGCAGGAGGGGGAGGTGTCAGCGGGAGGGGAGACAGGGTGATGCTGGGAGAGGAGAGGAAAGGAAAGGAGAGGAGAGGGCAAGGGCATTGGGGGCTAGAGGGAGCACCAGGAGGGTGTAAGGCTAAGGGAAGGTGCAGATGCCAGGGAATTCTGGGGGTGAAGCAGAAGGGCAGAAACCTGCAGGGGAGGGACCAGCACCAGAGGAGAGAGGCAGGACAGGTGTGTAGAGGGAGGTGTTAGAAGAGGAGTAGCTCTCATGATCAGAGTGGGGCTACTGGAGGAGTGGCTGGTGGAGGGGGGCAGGTCTCAGGAAGGCTGAATGCAGTGAGAAGGGCAGAAGTCAGGACAGCAGAGGAGGGTGAGGAGTTGGGGGACAGCAGGCACCAGGGGAGCTGATGGAGCAAGGGGAGGCAACATGGCAGCAGAGGGAAAAGGTAGAAGTTTATAAGAGATTTTTTAATAACTTGGGTGCCATAGTGGCACATCCAAACAAGCCACATGAACTCAGTACTGGTGCACAACACAAAATTCATTTTGCTCATGGGAGGAAACTCTTAGGCTATGTCTACACTGGCATGATTTTGCTCAAGAACTCTTTTGTGGAAGAGTTCTTGTGCAAAATCTCTTCCAGAAGAGAGCGTTTACACTGGCATGTTCCTTTGTGCAAGAGATGTGCTTTTGCACAAGAGTATCCATGCCAGTGTAGACGCACTCTTGCGCAAGAAAGCTCTGATGGCCATTTTAACCATAGGGTTTTCTTGAGCAAGAAATTCATGTTGCCTGTCTACACTGGCCTCTTGTGCAAGAACGGTTCCGTAAGAGGGTTTATTCCTGAGTGGGAGCATCAGAGTTCTTGAGCAAGAAGAACTGATTTCATACATTAGAACATCAGTGTTCTTGCGCAAGAACTTGAGGCCAGTGTAGACAGGCAGCAAGTTTTTACGCAAGAGCAGCCACTTTTGCGCAAGATCGCGCCAATGTAGACACAGCTTGAGATGGAACACTTCCTCCAGCCTCTCTGCCCCCCCGAGTTAATGTCACACACATTGGGTTAATGCAATTGCAGGATAGTTGCATGAGGGGGGTATGGAGGAGGCCAAACTAATCCCTATTGGTAGAAGGATGGTGGGAAAAGTCCGGGGGGGGTAGGGGAGTGTCACATGACACCTTTCACTTTTGGTCATGTGTCCATCTTGCCCTGAGAGTGTTGCCTCCAGAGGCGTGGCTAATGGGGGCTAGGCATGTGGCTAATGGAGGGGGGGGTCAAAGAGTACATTTTAAAAAAATTCTTTGGGTGCACACCCTAATGAAATATGCTGTGCATGCCTATGACATGAAGCAGTAGAGCATGTAACAGCAGGGCTGGGTCCTAGAGAGCTGAATGCACTGCCTGCAGCACAGTCTGAAGGAAGGGATTGGCTGCTGGGGTTTCTGGGAAGGGGAGAGAGTAGGGGTGGAAGAGCAAGTCAGTCATAGGGGCACCAGTTTAATAATCTCGTGTAGGGCACCATAAATCCTAAAGACGGCCCTGATTGGCCTCCCCACTTGTGGGGGTGAGCACAGACGGCATGCCCATCCCCATCCTGATCCCCTTTAAATGGCCAAATGCACATTCCATGACCATGCAGCACCTAGGAGGGGAAGCTATGTGGGGTGGGCTAGAAGGTGTCTGATGGCCCTCTCCATGCATGAAGCCATACATTTCATCACCAAAGTGAGGGGTGAGTATGTGGGCTCATGCTGGCACATCTTCTGCCAGCTAGCAGAAGGTCCCAGGCAACCTTCTGCTACTCCTGGTCAGTGGCCCACTCTTGTTGCCTCCTTCTTGAAGCCCCAAGCCAAGGGACTGCCAGTAGGCCAACTGCTCAGGCATAAGGCCCTCCCAGGTTCTCTTCCACCTGCAGATCCCACAGAGTCATATAGATGTCATGGGAAGTAGGAGACATCCCAAGCTCACGGCTGGCCCAGCTGTGAAAAAAGTGACAAAGGCAGTCATTCCAGGAGAAACTGTGTATGAAGCCTTACTCTAATCTCTGAGCCGATACTGAAGGTCTCATTTCAGAGGATGGTAATGTGCTTTGAACAAGGCCATGTGTTGCCTAGACAGTGGGCACTTTCCCGCAGGGGCACAGACATCCCAGAGAAGCATCACTATACCCATGGCCTGGGGACAAGCAGTCACGGGAAGGTGCTGACCAGGCCAGAAGTCTATGGGTGGGAGAGAGAGGGTGCATCTTGGCTTTTGACTGTGTCCCACACACCTCAGATCCAGTGCAGGCAGTGTCCCACAGAGAGAGAACTTCTATCCCTGCCTGCTGGAAGAGTGGGGAAGGGTGTTGAGGGAGGTGTGTGTGAGCAGCAGATGCCACTGCTGAAGAAAGTGCTAATGGATTCCCTTTCTCTTCCTCCCACCGGCAGGTTTTTCCCATGTACAGGATCAGTCTCCTCTACATCACCGCACTTGACCAGGCGTGGATGCTGCCTGAATGTGAGCCTGACCCTGTGCCATGTGCGGCACTGCTGTGTGATTCCATGGCCCCATCCTCCTTAGTGGTGACTTGTCATGGGAAGGCATCCCACCACGGAGGTTAGAGTAGGGCAGGCCTCCAGGAACCGTGTGAGAAGGATCGAGGGGATCCTGTGTGAGAGTGTGATGAGGCTGAGTGCTCTGCACTGGTGCTCCATATGCACCCGCGTGCACAGGCTGTGGTGCGGACCCCAGGTCAAGTAGGCTGAGCGAAGAGTGCACAGCCCCTGGCAGCCCTCTGCCTGCCCCTGCATGTGAATAGGGAAAGAAAACTCCCCTGAAGTGCCAGCCCCAGGATCATCTGAAGCCTGGGAGACATCATGGGAGTGGGGGACCAGCTCCAGACTGAGGAGCAACTCCTGGCTGGTGGGAATGTTCACCTGATTGGCCTCCTCCTCCTTGACCGCAACTCTGCCCTCATGGAGGCTAATGCTGAGTGTGTCTTGGTTGGTCTCCACAACGATGGGTGGGGAGAGGAGGTGGTGACTGGCCTCCCTCCCAGGATGGCATCCAGGTGTTCAAAGTAGCAGCAGGTGTGTGGTGCCACCCCTGAGCACCTACTCTGCTCCCTGGCCTTGTGGTAAGCCTGCCAGATCTCCTTCACCTTCATGTGGTCCTGGTTGAGAGTCTGGGTGTAGCCTTTGTCTGCCAGGTTGGCAACAATCCAGCCAAATACGTCTGCATTCCTTTTCCTGGTGCAGAGATCCTGGGTCGATCTTCTCCCCCAGACCTCCACATCAGTCCAGGATGGAGCTCTCCTGCATCCCTGGACAGTGGCAGCCAAGGGAGCAGCAGAAATGCTGGCAGCCATAGGGGGCTCTGAGGGAGTGCTGGAGTTGCTCATGGCTCCCTCGGATCCTGCTGTGAGGCACGGGGCTGGCAAAGCTGCCCACATGTCCCAAGCCCTTTTCCTTCAGTTTGCTGTTTTAAGCTCCGCAGTAGAAGGGGAGTAGTGGAGCTGGCAGGGGTGGCCACAGCGGTCAGAAGTACCGCTTGAAAGACCTCTAAAGACCAAATATTTTCAATTAGAGTGCACTGGATCGTCCACACTAATGCTATTTTGAAATAACAATTTTGAGATAAGCATTATTCCCCAAGGAAAGCAGGAGTGCAGATTTCAAAATAACCAGCCCATTATTTTGAAATAATGGGATTGGAAGTGTAGACACACCATTTATTATTTTGAAATAAGGGGAGTTATTTTGAAGTAACTCCCTACTGTAGACCAGGGCACAGTTTGCCATGCTAGATCCCTAGATTTGAGTGATTCTGGGTGGCTTCCAGTTTAACAGAGAAATCACAAAAACCACAGATGAAGGCCCAACACTGAGTTATTATAGCCATGTTGGTCCCAGGATAGTAGAGACACAGGGTGAGTGAGGTAACATCTTTTATTGGACCAACTTCTGTTGTTGAGACAGACAAGTTGTTAAGCCACACAGAGCTATTCTACGTGTCTGGTAAAAGGAGCATCATAGAAAAATGCAAAGTGGAACAATTGTTTAGCATAAGTAGTTAACAATTACAAAGAAGAGGAGGTAAAACCCCCTGAAAAGAGGAGTGTGAGGACAATGGAACCAAATTGCATTGAACTATGTTTGGTTGGACTCTTTTACCCTAGAAGGGGTGAATTAAAGCATGATCTTGCTGAAGGTCCAAGCTGTAGGAACGGACACCATTGCAGTGACAGAATGACCACTGGAAGGAGGCATTGTATGAGAGAATCATTACCCCATGTCAGGCCGTGAGGAGGCATATCTGTATCTGTGGTGAGTGTGCCTTCTTGCAATGCCCTACTCCTGAGTGAGGAGGAAAAGAAAGAATACTCCAAAGTGAAATAGACTTTTGGTTCACATTTCATAGGCAGACACAATATTATACATGAAAGGGCCAAATCTAATAAGGTGTATGAGAAGCAAGGGGAAACAGCCGAGCCTTTTTTACTGCCATTAATAGTCTTGCTGACTACTACAAATACAGAACATTAAAGGGAAGGACTGACAAGAAACAGGATAGCTGTTGACAAAAGAGACACAAATTTATCAGCACAGCTTCAGTTATCCCCAGATCTCATGCTAGGAAAAGCTGTAGCAAAAGTGAGAGTGCAAGAAACCATAAACAGCAATGTGATTTACATGCTGGCAGCATCGGGGAGACTGCAATAGATTCTATCGACACACTAAAGAGAAAAGACACAGATGTGAAACTAACAGCTGGACTAAATTTACAATATAAAAGAACAGGGTGCACCTGGAGAATGGGAGAGCAAAGAACCTTCACAGGAGGGAAGCTTGGATAAGCTGTGAAAGATGTGGCAAGATACCAGGTCACAACTGCTAATAGTGTCCAGCAAAAGAGACAAGTGTAATGGAAACAATCTAAGAGGGAATGATACAATCAGATGACAGTAAGTTTATATGACAGTAAGTTTATAACAACTATGACCTCAATAGAACAGAAGATACCTTGGAACACAAGCATACATTTAAGCTGTCAAAA
This sequence comes from Pelodiscus sinensis, assembly GCF_052426305.1. Classification (NCBI taxonomy): domain Eukaryota; kingdom Metazoa; phylum Chordata; order Testudines; family Trionychidae; genus Pelodiscus; species Pelodiscus sinensis. The sequence continues at coordinate 97,255,778 of NC_143053.1, forward strand.
CCTCTACATTTGAATTTTTTACTGATAGCAGCAGTCACCATAATTACAAAAAAAAACTTAGGATAGGAATCTGTTAATACCCAACAGAATTTTACATGGGGCTAGTAACAATATATTAGAGGTTTGTGACCAGTTCTTTGGGAAACTGGAAAAATGATGGAAAGTTTTTCAACAAATAGTATATGCAATACAAGGATTGAGTGCCCTTCTAGGGTTACCTGCAATGCAAGGACTACACATAGCAGAGAAACTAGAATGCATTAATGGCAAAAAGCAAACTATTCAGCAGTTGTGTCCATTCGTCTTCACGGTGCTAGAAAAGCAGTCAGGGGGATACTGCATAAAGCTGGTGCCATACCAACTCTCTTGGCTCTCACAGCCCTTTGCTTCCTTGGGAAAGTCAAAGACTAAAGAGAACATGAGGGTTATTTCCCAAATAGAAGCTGACTGGTGTGGGGATTTGTGTGGCCCTTACCCATTTTAAAAGTCCTGCAGAGAAAGGCACACATCCCACAGTGGACCAGACATTACTTCAGCTAGCAGAAGCTGAAATGTTCTCTATGTTAGATGAGGCTTCTGGCAAATCTCTCTTGCTAAAGAATCTGAACCATTAACTACATTCCTCATCCTATGTGCAAGGTATCATTTCAATTGTCTAACTTTCACCAGATCTTCAGCATTAGAACATTTCCAAAAGAGAATCTACAAAATTAAGTAAACCCAACTTAGGATGGCATACAGCCACTGCAATAATTGCTTGCTTGCTTATGCATGTCTACCTTTTCTCCTTGTGTTCGCATCCTCATCAGGAGCACTTATACCAACTGTATTGCTAGTATGGGTTATTATAGACAGCTTCTGAAAGCTATTGATGGTCAATGTAAGCAATGCAATGTCTTTGTTGACATTGGGTCAGCTTAATTACATTGATGTTGACTCTACACATTGTGTGGAAGAGGCATTATTAAGTCAGCATAGTAGAAAAGATAGATTGGTGGAAGCAAAATTTTAGTGTAGATAGTTACAAAGTTAGGTTGGCCTAAGCTGCCTTACACTGACCTACCTCTGTAGTATTGACCAGGCCTCAGATCACATCAGGATTGCCAGCCATCGCTTGCAAAGGAGATATTGGTGTATGGTAATAAGCATCTACATTTTTGACAGTTTTGACACACAAAACACACTGAAATAGAAATGTGAATTTGGAAAGGAAGAGATGGAATTCAGACAAATTCAGAAAAACTGGAAGTATTGTGCACCTCATCCAAACCCAAATATGTTTCCGCAGTAAAAATATACTTGAGCAGATGTGACAGCTCTCAGGGAGCTCAGCATGCATTTCCTAACTCCATCAGACTTTCAATCACTGTGCTCTGAACTAAAACTAACTTCACCTTACAGGTTAATAACAGATTTATCATAATGCCCAAGCTCCCCTGAATTATTCCCCTGTGGTACGCAGCCCCTGACACCGAATACTCACAGAAATTCCAGAACTCTGCACTCAAAGATGTAGTGTACCCCAAATTACTAGTTTTACCTTAAACCACACAGCACTTCTGATGATTTACAGTAAAACAAAAAGCAAGCGTATTGAAGAAAGGCTAAAAATATAATTAAAAGTGAGAGAACATGAAGGAAGCAAAAAGTTATAATGTAATAAAATGTAAACCTAGTTATTTTATTATAAAATAAGCTGCAAGCTTAACTTCTTACATAATTTGGAGGTTTTCCCTCCAAAGTCCTATGTGTTGCAGAGCTGGCTGGTTTCACAAGAACCAAGATCCAAATGTTCATGAAAGCCCCCTAACTCCTTCAAGAGTTTCCTTGGTGCATTCATACAATGAACAGTCTTTTGTCTCTATTGATAGCCAAGGCAATCTTCTGCCTTCTATAATGTTCCTTTTCAAGTGCATTTGATCATTTCCAATTGTCTTTAGTGGTTTTCCATTGACTATGATGGAATGCAGCAAGGGTAGACAATGGTTGGCAGCTTAGGCCAACCTAACTTTGTAAGTATCTACACTAAAATTTTGCTCACACCAATCTATCTTCTCTTCTATTGCATTATCTTGCCAGCTTATTTGGGAGCAGGGTGGTGACAACTCATACTTGCTTGAATGAGACATCAAGCACACAACATGACGTTTTGTGGTTCATTTTTACTTTATGTCCATAAACCATACTTTCAATGTAAATTCAGGATTTCTTAAATATTAGCCCTATATACATCTTGAAATAATGGGTCTCAAGTTATGATCCCTTTGTAGATACCTTAGGTCAGGAGTCAGCAACATTTTCAGACCAAAGATCCGAACTACATGGTCAACAAAGAACCAGTGAAAGAATGCCAATTTATATGACTGAAAAAATACAACTTAATATTATTAATTAATAATAGCATAAATGAAACATTGTACTCACAGACTTTATTTAATGGGACTTCTGCTACTGCATCTTTTCACAAATTTCATTGAAGTTTACATTATAACTGGTCAAATTCAGATTCATGCGTGCTTTCAAGCTACATGAGTGGTTACACATTTATAAACTTTTGAATTAATTTTTCATAGTAATTTTAAAAGTTGTATGTATTTTAGGAAGGACGAAAGAGCCATATTAGGTTCCATACTGAGCATTATTTGGCTCGAGAGCCATAGGTTGCAGACCACTGCCTTAGACGTTATTCGTTATTGATAAAAATCCTCTAAGATGGGTATCTGGTGTAATGAGTTTGTCAGGTCTGCGGGAAGTAAGGTTTACAAAGAACAGAGCCCCTTTGCCAAAAGACTTCTGTGTCACATCATGACAGTTCACTTTAGGAAATTCTTACCAAATTTAGCTCTAAGAAAACCTGGAAGAAAATCTCCTTATGGTCACAATATGTACATCTGGGATAGCACACAACAAAATGTGTTTAATAAAAGAACTACTGACATCACACTAGCAGACCAGGTGGCAATTCATGCCAGGCCCCGGCCTCACTGAACAATTGATAAATGCATTAGAAATGAGTCTAGTTCACTTATGTTTTAATACTGTTAAAAAAAGTGACAAAAATGTGTTTGGTCCTTAGACCTTATGAATAGCTTGTAGGATGCTGCATGTATTAGTATCATTTATCTGTAACCCATGTTATAAAGCAATAGCAACAATAGTGTTGTAACAAACAGGAAGGAAACCTTTGCTAACACAATTGCTGGCTTCTCTGCATTTGTTAGAGGTTAGTTCCTCCCGAACAAGAAGGGTATTTGAAACTAAATAAAGTATTGTGAAACATGAGAAGATGTTTGCTTAATGCATTCCTCTCCCTCTCAACGAAGAAGAGATCCATGCATGAACTGACCCCTTAAGTGTGGACTCCAGGAAGAAGGAGATAAAAATCCCTGACCAGGAAAAACTTGGTTATTTTCAGCTGCTTGGATTCTAAAGGGGCAAGCATTACTAAACAGAAGCAAAAGACCCCACTTGTTTGGCTGGGTTAGCCCTAAAGGACATCAACGTGTTATTATAAAAGTTTCTATTATCTTTGGGAATCTAAGACTGTTGTGTGTGTGTGTGTGTGTGTGTGTGTGTGTGTGTGTGTGTGTGTGTGTGTGTGTGTGTATCTAAGACTGTAGTTTGTGTGTGTGTGTGTGTTGCTTTAACCCTGTAAATAATACATGTTTTTTTCTCCTAGTTAATAAATCGTTAGTAAGTTTATTACAAGACTGGTTACAAGCATGGTCTTCGGTGAGAGATCGAGGTGACAGCTTACCTGGGCTCGGTCTTGTGGGACTGGGAGTAAACTGACTGTTTTGTTGTGATTTTTGTAATAACGGACCATTTATCACAAAAAGAAGGCTCGCTTGGGATGCTCAAGAGGACTTTCTATTACAGTACTCCATGGTAGGTCTGTCATAGAGTTGTAAGAATTCATACCTGTTTCTTGGCTAGAGAAATCTAATCATAGAATATAAAACCCATTTGGGATTTGTGCCCTTCCCATACAGCCTGCCCTGAAGTTGGCACTGTTGGCAGAATTGTTTGATGTACATGAAATGCTTGTATAATTACAACTGATTGATGGTCTATATATAAATTAGCCTAGTTGCAACATGTGTATTAGTGCCACCATGCATTAGTGTAACCATGCATTACATCATGTTACCATTGGTTTCAAAGATGTCATTTGATTTCTTTACTAGTTGTCTGTATATTGACTGTTTCATTTCAAATTTAAACGTGTAAATGAATATTCATGAGCTAAGCCATTGTTTCATGAATATTCATAGAGAATGACTCATCGCATTAATTGATAAGTGTTTTGATTGTAAACCAATAAGTTTGAAGTATGCTAATATCGCATCCTGTACAGACCAATTGTTTTAAAGTAGAACCCTCATTCATATGCATGAACCTAACCTATAAAGGCCTGAGCAACACCCGTTTCAAGCGGTTGCGCGGGGTTGTGTCGGTGCATCGGGCTTAGTTCTAGGTTAGGCTAGTGCATGCATGAGAGAGTGTATGTGGTCTAGTATCTTGTCCTAGGTTTGAATGTGTGAGGGTTAAGAGTCATCTCAGAGTTAAGACAAGCGGAAGGCTTGATCTTATACCCTATCTAATTTTAGTTAGGTATAGTTTAGTTAGTTTAGATTTTAGCTAGGATTAGATCTCGTCGTCGAGTCTGTATGTCAGGCAGCATCGGTCCACGCACGTCGGCCATCGTCGTGCTTGTATGTCGGGTGCGTCGCGAGTTAGATAAGGTTTTATTTTAGGTTAGATTAGGCTTACGTTAGAATAGAGAGTCTAGCTTCCATTGCCGTCGAGCTGCTTCCGAAGTGCAGGAAGAGGGACGAGGACCTTGACGACTTCGCGGAAGGAGAATCGGGAGCTCCTCGCACTCAACCAGCGCTTCAAGGGATCACCTGGCAACTCCTCTCTGGAGGCTTTAAATTAGCCAAAGGATTGAGGTCGTCAGCAACCCATCTATTGTCCTTGCGTCGCTAAGACTCTGGTAACGTTATTAAGTATTTAAGGGGACTGCCCCCTTTGGTTATTTGAGATATGTTATAATATAGTCTAGTGGTTATAAACTGCATCCAGTTTGTCTAGTTTTCATTTATGCGTCGCCACTCATGGTAACAGAATAAACCCTGGTGATTAGATACAGGATTTGGGGTCGCATCTGTAATCTATCTTTTCATTAATTAGGCTGATTGGTATCATTAATTAATACACTGTCCTGAGACTGGGCTTTACGAGGCATTATCAGTGGATCAGCATAACAGCATTCACGTTCATGAGCAACTCCAGACAGCATGCCAATCTCTACCTGCTTTGACACAATATCCAGTATCCAATAACAGTAGCAGCAGACGCATCTTTAGATGGGTTAAAAAGTAGTGCTTCCAGTAAAGTGGCCAGAAAGAGACTTGAGACAGTTGCGTTCACATCAAGATTCCTGGTGGCAATCGAACAGCAGTATGCCTGAGTTGAAACACCACTTGGGTGAATGGCTTAGTGCATGTTAGTTTGGTTTGAATTTTAACAGAGAAACAAACCACAAGCCCTTAGTGACTTTATCAGATTCAAAAGCACTGGGTAACCTTATATCTAGGATTCAAAGATTTCAATCAAGCCTGATGCATTTTCTTTTCAACATTGTAAACACAAAGCAAAAGACTCTCTGGCTGCGCCTAAACGATACAGTTTTTAGGCTACGTCTAGACTACGTCTTTGGAAAAAGCTTCTTTCGAAAGAGAGTGTTTAGACTGCAATCACTTATTTAAAAAAAGCAAGCCACTTTTTTGAGAGAGAACACACAAGCAGTCTCGATGCTCTTTCTCGAAAAAGCCCTGTTTGCATTCAAGAAAGCCTTTTTTTGAAAGACAGCAAACTTTCAAAAAATACGTTATTCCTCGTAAAATGAGGTTAACCGCAGTAAAAAAAAAACGCCGTGTTTTTTCAATTTAATTTTGAAAGAACACAATGGCAGCCTAGACGCAGGGGAAGTTTTTTCAAAAAAAGGCCACTTTTTTCAAAAAAACCCTGTAGTCTAGACACACCCTTAGTGACATGGACATGTCAACACAGTTGCTAAAAGTTTGACAGAGTGAATGCTGTTTGTTGACACATTTGCAGACACAGTTCTTCTATCCTGATAAGCATAGGCATGCACAGCACATTTCATTAGGGTGTGCACCCAAAGAATTTTTAAAAAATATACTTTGACCCCTCCATTAGCCATACCCCTGACCCTTGTTAACCACACCGCTGGCCCCCATTAGCCACGCCTCTGGAAGTAACCCTCTCCAGGCAAGATGGGCACATGACCAAAAGTAAAAAGTGTTATGTGACCCTCCCCCCCCCAGGACTTTTTCCACCATCCTCCTACCAATAGGGATTAGTTTGGCCTCCACCAACCCCCCCATGCAACTATCCTGCAATTGCATTAATCCAATGTGTGTGACATTAATGCGGGGGTGGAGAGGCTGGGGAGGAGGAAGTGTTCCCTCTAAGGGTATGTCTACACTACCCCGCTAGTTCGAACTAGCGGGGTAATGTAGGCATACCGCAATTGCAAATGAAGCCCGGGATTTGAATTTCCCGGGCTTCATTTGCATAAGCCGGGCGCCGCCATTTTTTAAATCCCGGCTGGTTCGAACCCCGTGCCGCGTGTAGCCGCACGGCACGGGGTTCGAACCAGCCGGGATTTAAAAAATGGCGGCGCCCGGCTTATGCAAATGAAGCCCGGGAAATTCAAATCCCGGGCTTCATTTGCAATTGCGGTATGCCTACATTACCCTCCTATTTTGAAATAGGAGGGTAGTGTAGACATACCCTAAGTTTCCTCCCATGAGGAGAATGAATTTTGTGTTGTGCACCAGTACAGAATTCAAGTGGCTTTTTTGGATGTGCCATTGTCGCACCCAAGTTATTAATAAATATCTACCTTTCCACTTTGCTGCCATGTCTCCTCTCCTTGCTCCATCAGCTCCTCAGGTGCCTGCTGCCTCACGCTCCTCTGCTGTCCTGACTCCTGCCCTTCTCACTGCCCTCAGCCTTCCTGAGACCTGCCAACCTCCACCAGCCCTTCTCTCCACCCTGTGCCCACTCCTCCAGTATCCCCACTCTGATCATGTGAGCTACCCCTCCTCATCCCCTCGTCTAACACCTCCCTTGCCTCTCTCCTCTGGTGCTGGTCCCTTCCCTGCAGGTGTCTTCCCTTCTGCTTCACCCCCAGGATCCCCTGGCATTTACACCTTCTCTTACCCCTGAACCCTCCTGGTGTCTCCCCCTTTCCTCACTGCCCCTTCCTTCACTGCCCCTGCCACCTTTGCCCTTTTTTCCCCTGATGCCCATCCCCTTACCACCCTCTGCTCCCATTCCCCTCATGCCCCTGTGCCCTCACACATGCCTTGCTCCAACCCCACCTTCCTCATGCCTACCCCTTCTGTCTCCTATCCCCAATGCCCTTACCCTCTCCTCCTCCAGCATCACCCTGTCCCCCCTCCCACTGACACCTCCCCTCCTGCCCTTTTCCTCATTGTCTCCACTTAGCCCCCTAGCATTTGTTTCTTCTCTACCCTGTCCCTTTGGTGCCTTCCCTTTTCTTCCCCTCCGTACAAGCCCCTTCCACTCCTTCCCATTTCTTCTTCCTTCACCCTCCCCCACCTCTTACCTTCAGCTTCTGCCTTACAGCTTGCAGGGCTGGAGTCAGAGCCAGCCCAAGCTGCAGGGCTGGGGAGGGGCATCCCCAGGGCGCTGCATGGTGCTGCAGGGCCAAATGCCACGCGGTGCTGCCAGGACAGGTGGGGTTACCCCCTTAGTGCCACTCGGTGCTGTAGGGCAGGGCCCGGGCTAAAAATATGGCTCGGGCTGCCGTCTGTAGTTGGGCCCCAGCTGCTTTTGGAGCTGGGCCGCTGGATTTTAAAGATCCCGGTGTTTCCCCTCTTGCCTGTTGCATGGCATTTGAGCACGTCGCACATTCGATCTCTCTGTCCCACAGTGCCCAGTAGATGGCTGCTGGGAATTTAAAGTGAGGGGCTGTGGCACTCTGTCACAAATCCCCCTCTTCCTCCAGCAACTGCACACCCCGTGCGCATGCCTATGCTGATGAGCAAGATTCATGTTGTCCATAGGAGAGCACTCCTGCAGACAACAAACCATTCACACGGCCACTTGCTGTGGCAAACTTTTCTTTTTGGGGGAGGGAAGGGCTATTTAAGTACCTGTGAATGACAAAAGTTGTGTCATTCAATTGACAGTATAGAAAAAGCCTCCATCTAATGGCCCAACTAAGCAACTACCAACAGAAGAAGAAAAGACTTTAGAGAAAGACATCTATGACCAGGCCTACACTAGACCTTGGAAGTTCGGGTTAAGGTACGCAACTCCAGCTATATAAAATTAGTAGCTGAAGTCAGCTTACCTTAATTTGAACTTGGCACTGTCTTCATGGAAGGAGGCCAATGGGAGCAAATGCTCCCTTCGGCTTCCCTGACTCCTTGCAATTGCAAGGAGTACAGGTACCAGCCAGAACAGCCTTCAGCGTTCAATTTATGGGCCTTAACTAGACCCACTAAATCAAATGCCAGAAGAGCAATCTCTGGCATGGCAAGTGAAGATGTGTCTTACCTCTATCTGGACCTTTTCTGGCAGTATCTTCCCACCAACTTCAAGAGAATAAAGACAAATAATTAAAAGATGAGTCTTTCCAGACTTCAACAATGTGAAAAAGGTTGGGGTTGAAGGAGCCTAGTGAATGTAATACCACATTGGCAAGACCAAAAAGACTTTTACATGTCTGAGGGCCTGCTTCAAAAAGGTGGCATGGTACTTCATGAAGAGATGTTCTCCCAAATTCATAAACAAAGGATAAACAAGTGCAGGGTACGAGCCCAGCAATTTACATGGTGGCCCATTATGAATAGGTAAATTCAGACCTTAATTGACTTAATAGAAGACTATGGGATATGCCTCATGGAGGTATGTGGACGGATGGGGGAGAATAAAACCACCACCAATCACCAGATTCAATATGCTCTGCAAAATTATCTGACAGACCTTGGTGATGGGTAGTCAAGGATTCTTTTTTGTGGAAAGTACACATACACATTATTGAAATTGATTACTTCTCCAGATACATTGATTTAGCAGTACTTAAACAGACTTAATCAGAACTGGTCATGCAGAAATCCAAGTCAATATCTGCAATACAAGCAGTTCCTGAAGTACTCACAGCTGATAATCCCTCTCAATTTGCATCCAAAATATTCCTAGTATTTCCACAGGACTTTGATTTTAATCATACTTGTCATCCACATTGCCACAGACCAGTGAGGAAGTAGAGAGGGCAGTTCAGAGTCTACAAAGAAATCAGTGACCCTATATAAAGCACTCCTGGCATCTCCATCAGCCCAGCTTGTATGTGGACTAACTCTGATGGGAAGGTGATTAAGGATGCCTTTATCTGTGATGCCAATATAGCTTAAACCTATTCTCGAAAGAATTTTGAAAATTGGATGCAGAAATAAAAATTGGGCAGCAACAAAACTTCAATGTGTAGCTTGTAGAAAAAGCATTTCAACTGAGATCAGAGAATAAAATGTGGATCAAAAGTTCACAGGCATTTGTAATTATGCAGAATATTTCAAACTCCCAGATCCTACTTGGCTCATGCTCCAAGAGGACTTCTCTGTTGGAGTAAGGTTCTTCTTCAATATTTCCCAACATAAACATGAGGATCCGGGACTACAGGAACTCTGCGAGAGAGGCACTTGTCATCACTTACAGCCCACCACTTAAACCCCTCCAACGAATTATCAACAATCTACAAACTATCCTGGAAAATGACCCCTCACTCTCACAGTCCTTGAGGGACAGGCCAATCCTCAGCTACTGATAACCCAAACTCAAAAAAATTATTTCCAGTAACCACACAGCACATCTCCATCATACTCATCCAGGAATCAATCAACCCTGCAATCAACCCCAGGGCCAACCCTGCAATCAACCCCAGGGCCAACTCTGTCCACATATCTATACAAGCGATATCATCATAGGACCTAACCACAGACAACCACATCAGAGGCTCATTTAACTGCAAATCCACTAATAAGATCTATGCCATCAAATGCCAGCAGTTCCCCTCTGCCATGTACATTGGCCAAACTGGACAGTCTCCACAAGAAAGAATCAATGGACAAATCAGACATCTGAAAAGGCAACACAGAGAAACCTGTTGGGTGACATTTGAACTTGCCTGGGCACTCATTAATTAATCTTAAAGTCACCATACTGTTTCAGGTAAATTTCACAAGCCAAGTCCACAGGAAAGCCTTCGAACTGCGGTTCCCAACCTTTTCCAGGTGGGGACCCCATTTTGACAATTCAGGAAGACTTGATGACCCAAGGCATTTCAAAAATGGGGGGAGGAGGGAGGGCAGAGCCACCTGTGGAGACACTTGGCGTCCCTTTTTAAATGTAATGGCGACCCATATTTGGGTCCCAACCCATAGGTTGGGAAACCCTGCCTTAGAACCTACTTCATTTACAAGTTTGATTCCTATAACAAAGGTATAAATGAAGACATTGGCAAGATGGCCCGTTACATTCCACATTCTAATGACATAAAAAAAAACAAGCAACAGGTACTTAAGAACAGCTTGTACCTTCTCTATCAGCTTAATGTAGCATGCACACTCTAATTGACTGTTTCTTTTCCCTTTTTTCCCCCCCTTTCTGTTCTTTCTTTTTCCTTCTCCAGCCCACCCTTCCATGCCCTATTTATTTAGAAAATGGACCTTTAATCTATTTATTTAGAAAATGGACTTTTAATAACTCCATTCATCTACATGTTTTGTTAATCTCTAAGGTGCTGCAAGACTATTTGTTGGTTTTTATTTTTTTCAACAGAAGTGAGAACATAGTCAGGAATACTAATCAGACTCCCTCAAATATTTGATCTTTAGAATACTGCTCAGGATTATTTAAATGTATTTAATAAAGGGACACATGAGTGTATAGTTTTAAGAGTTTTTTTTCAATTGTAGGGAGTACATACATTGATTTATAATTTGTTGTAATCTTTTGTTATATAGACAAAGAGAGGTGGAGTGGCCATAGAGTTCCTGATCCTCTACTATTACCAGAGAGTTCCAGAATGAGATACAACAAGGAGCTTAACAGATGTAGGAACTTCCTAATTAAGGAGTTTTCTAGTTCTGCTTAAAGTATGTCTCCATGTGTATCTCTAATAGTGTTACAGTGTGAAGTCCATAAATGAATTTCAATTCTGTGGTGTACATTTGTATATAAACTATTCCATATGTTGTCACAGAGGGTATGTCTACATTACACAGCTATTTCAGGATACCAGAGCTATCCCAAAATAGCTACCCCACGTCTACACAAGCTGCTCATTATTTCAAAAAATATTTCGAAATAACGGGAGCTCTATTTCACCATCCTTGTAAACCTCGTTGCATGAGGGATAAGGACTGGCTTGAAATAGCATGATATTTCAAAATTTGGCACTGTGTAGATATGCCAAATTTCAAAATAAGCTACTTTGAAATAGATTCAAGACAAGATATATAATTTGCATAGCTCAAATTGCATATCTTATTCGGAATTTAGGGTGCTGTGTAAAGACACCCTAACTGAACAGTTGTGTAGCTAACTTTTACAATTAAACAATGTTAGCTGGTGCTTTAAAGAGAGAAATTATGTTAAAAAGATGCCTTTGTAGATTCAATATGCATTGTTTTAAAGCTAGATGCACTTTAAACTTCCTGAGTAATTTTGGTCCAGTTATTTCATCTATCAGTGACTTGAGATAATGCTACTTATTTTCTCTTATCCTTTTTCTGTTTAGGATGCAAGCTCTTTGAGGAAACAGCTTTTTAAAAATTATGTGTATGTAGAGGTCTAGCACTACAGGGTTGGCGGGACATCAGTGTGCTCATGAAATACAAATAATTATTATACAACTTATTTGTGCTTTCTCCAGTGCTGCCCCTCATGCTTGTGAATGCCCATAAACATCAGCCAAGCCACTTCCTTAAAAACCTTCCTTAAAACTCTTCTTTTCTTTGATGCCTGCAAAAATCTTGACAAAAGCGAAGCTATTGCCTATCATGCTGGTTTTGTCAGTGTTTTCTTGCACTCTCCAGTCTGCAGCCATCTGCTGTCTTTTGCTTTATAGACAGCTTATAAGCTTCATGTCATAGAATCATAGAACACTAGAACTCGAAGGGACTTCGAGAGGTCATCGAGTACAACCCTCTGCCTTCAAGGCAGAACCAAGCACCGTCTAGCCAATCCCTGATAGATGTCTATCCAACCTGCTCTTAAATATTTCCAGAGATGGAGATTCCACAACCTCCCTACGCAATGTATTCCAGTGTTTAACCACCCGGACAGACAGGAATTTTTTCCTGATGTACAACCTAAACCTCCCTTGCTTCAGTTTAAGCCCATTGCTTCTTGTCCTATCCGCAGAGGCCAAGGAGAACAATGCCCTTTTGGTCTGTGTATGTACAGTAACAGTACTATGAGTTTTGGTCCATCACTAGGATTCCTAGGTATATAATAATTAACAACAATAATATAGCACATATCCACACATCACGTTCTTCCTCAACAGACAAGTCATTGTAAAGTATAAAAAATTAGATGAGCACCATTTATGTTCAGTGGCTCTGTATAGTTTTCATTCTGCAGACAGGCCACTTTCTCACACAACACCTCACTGCTTGGCTGTCAAAATATTGCATTCTACAGGTCATCAGGAAGAATCCATTCAGCCATTAAGGGGCCACTGATCAGAGGTCTTGGTAACCGATGGATACTAACTGGTGATACACATAATGTGAAGAAAACCTTTTTTCCTGAGAAATTTTGGTTTACCTCAGCATTGCTCTTCATTTAGTCAAGAGGCAGACAGATCAACATCTGCTTTGATTTGCATGCTCGTAATATCATTTTGTTACAGATGCAATGATGGATGAGGGGAGAGACGTATTGAATTATAACCTTGTAATCAGTAGATATTGATGTTGTTTATGTTATTGAGAATACGCCAAGATTAAATTACACTGTTAGTGATTAACTTTCTCATTCTGTACCAATTAAGTTTTCCTAAGACACAGACAGAGTTTTATGAGATTTATCAGCTTGTGATACAAAAACATGAAACAGATTTTTCAGTTGTTGCGTGTCTTCAGGAGAAGTTTCAAATATTCTAGTTTTAAATGAAAAAAATGCAATTTAAAACACTGAAATAGACATTTATTGGGCTGACTATTAAAAGTCTTCCCATCATTTGGTGAATGGAGAATCATCTACATATATTATAGAGCAGTAATTGTTACTTTCCTCCCATTAGTAGCAGTTTATGTCTCTGGCTGTGGCAGATTTTATCCTCCTAATTTTGAGTTGGTTATGCTTGTGCAGTCCTGAACATTGCTTACTGATCACAATAAATTATATCCTTACTGAAGAACATGGTACACACAACCTTTATATCACATATGGGACGGTCTATTTGCTTTGGATATTACATCAGTTCCAGTGTTTACCATATTTTCATTAAATTCTTCACTTGTCGTCTTAAACAAAATTACCAATCAAGTACATTTTATCATAACCCTTAGAACACTAATAATTAATCTATAACATTTCAATGTATCACTCCACTTCACTAACCTACTATCTGTCTGCAAACAACTTTATTAAATTGCAGAGGGCTGCTAATTAGGCAAGGAATAGCAATTCCAAGGTGCCATAGGTTATCATACAGTTTCAATGCAAATACACAGAAAAGCAAAGCTGTGAATATGTATTAAATTTTCAAATACTGTTCTAGTTTATTTAGACTTCTTTATTTCTTTTTTACCAACTATCAGGAATGAACTACCTCATGATAACTGAAAGGTCTATGCATTGGAGCACCTGTAATTATCATTATATTTTCCTGATTTGAGAGACCAGTTATTAATTCAAGGTATATCTGTGAATCACCAGGAACAGACGTTTTACAGAGATTTTAATCATTTGAAAATAAAACCCTTCAAAACCCTATATTTGTCATGCCGGTTGCACTTAAATTTTCATCTGCAGCTGGCTCTAAGTTTTTCTCTCATTCTCTGGACTCAGCTGATTTTTAAATACGAACTTGATTTTCATTTGCACTAAGACCATGTTACAGTACAACGGCAGCATAAAAGGGTCCCCTTAAAATAGGTGGATATGTAATTTACACGTTTTGAGATTCCCATTCATTGCCATTCCTTTCATTTGTTTTAGTTGATTGGTTTGTTTTCAGGAGTAGGAAGAGAAATATTGATGCCACCCACATAAACATGTTCTGTTTAGGTAACTTATGGGAAAAACAAACATAACTGGAGCACACTAAGAAATACCAGAAACAATTTGAAAGACCACACTTGTTTTTCAATTTCCTTTCCATGCTAAATTATATTTATATGTTCATATTTCTTAACCAGCCACATGGTGGGCTCAGTATCTCAAACCTCATTGCCCACTTCTGCTATTGGGCTTTCAGATCAGCACCAACTGTATGATACTCACTAATATTTAATGGACCTAGGGGTATATGCTCAGCTAGTATAAATCAATCTGACTTAACTATCAATTTCCAGTTTGAACTCCCATTGTGCCTTTCCTCTATCTTTTAAGCAATACAATTTTAGCTAGTGAAATTAGTAATTTTTCTGACGGTTGGTAAATATAGATTTAATTAATGGGCTGGCATATCAATGCTCTGAAATAAATATATTTGTAAATTATCATTATGTAGATGCACAGAGAGAATGAGTCCAAACCCCAACTCCTGCGCACTTTACATAAAACATTGCATTCATCTCAAGGAATCCACTTACATGCCCAAAAAGAGCAAGATTTAGCCCTGAATGGGCAGATTTAAAAGCCAATAGCAAAATCTGATTTGCTACGCACTGAATCTGCGCATAGGGATTGCAGGTGCTAAACAGAATAATGTTTTATTTTCTGTTCAGAACATTTAGTTATTGGAGACAGTGCTGAGTTGAGCTTCAGAGTTCACTTTCATCTGTGACTGGTTTGATCACAGATTACTCACTGATGTAAAGATACCTTTCTACCTCTACTGTTACAAACTGTGATAATCCTACTTATATGACTAAAGTGAGCCTCCCTGGGGCAATGGCCAATCTTTGTTTTACTCATTTGTAAAGCAGCAGTACACTAGAACTCAGATTGGGGCTTCTCTGTGCTACCACAACATAAAAAAATTAATTATCCAAAGCCTCGAAGGAAAGGACCAAAGAATAAAATTGCCTGCTTATTTGCTTTAGTATTTATTCGGAGTTTTAAATAGGAGCCAGACAAAGAAAGCAGTTCCCAGAGAAAGGTATCTTCTATCCATCCCCTAAAACCAGATCTGCAAGTGTTGTCTTTCAAAGACCAGTGCCATGACTGAAGTATTACAATCTCTCTCCTTTCCCCCTGCTTAACCTAGTCAGAAGTGACAAATTGCTGCAGGACCTATACATTATTTTGAATATAGGCCATTTAAATAAAACATAATTGTAGTGCTTTTTAATGCAGATGATAAAAAAGTTAAAATTAGGGCAAAGGGCAGTGGTGAAATAAGATGAGCACTAAATCTAGGTATGAGAAAAATGTGTGACCAGGAGGAAAATGAAGGTACAACTGAAGTCTGGAATTAAATTGAATCATTTTTCAAAGCAGGCTCACTTCCCATGTTCACATTTTGACTCATTATCCTGCAATGAATCATTATCATGCAATATTAATATAACACATGGCTTTTTTACTTGTTAGGCGATGCAGTATTATAAACTTTTAATTATGGAAAAAGGAAATTAGTGTTAATGATTTCTTAATGTAAAATCCTTTAGTGAGAGAAGGAGCTTGTCATAAATGTTAATCAGTAATTTTTCAAAGCCCATGAGTCATGGAATCAGGAATAAAATTGCACATAAATCCCATCAGTCCCATGGCCCATGTGTTTGTAGAAACCCATGAAAGACAAAGAACAAAGTTCATGTGTCCTAGGTGTCAAAAATACAGTCCCCACTGATGCAATGACAAAAATGTCACTGACTTCTCTGGGGATGGGAGAAGACACGTTGAAATGAACTGATTACCGAGGGCCCAATTTTCAAATGCAGGTACAAATAGTAACCCCATTTAGGAGAATTAAATCTGCACCTAGGCAAGCCTGCCAATGAGGGGAGAGGGGCAAAAGGGGCAGTTGCCTTGGGACCCAGAGATTCAAAGGGGCCTAAGGCTCCCATATGCTGCCACTACGACAGGGGCGGCAACCAGATCCCTTGCCCCTTTAAATCACTGCTGGAGTGTTCCACCATCTACTACCGATGACTCTAAGGGCTGGAGGGGGCATGGTGCACTGCCAGTTTCACAGAGGGATGACTACCCCGGCCCTGCTCCTCCATCTGCCCAAGGCCCTGCTCCTTCCCGGAGCATGGCGCTGCCCTCACCACCTTGACCAGGGACCCGCAGAGGCTGTCAGTGCCCCTGCTCCTAGGTGTATAAAATAAGTACTTGCATGCCTACATGCCAACTGAAGCACAGAATATATTAAGACTTAATTATCATTCTGTACTTAGCAGAATCAGAGCAGTGCACAAACAGTACTTATTCCTTCACTGAATTACTGTGAAGCTGAGGGGATAAGGAAATTGTGTAGGGAACAAACTGCAAACTTCAGATCTAAATTTAGACCAAAACTTCTGCATAGAAAATAAGTGTTCAGACCTGGATTTCTCAGTCAAGGGCCTTGCTCTGTAAATAATTGCCATTTTACAGATGGGAGAAGACACAGAGAGGATGTGATTCGCACAAAACATCTCAGTAGCAGAGTGGAAATCTTGGAGTTTAGTCCTGTGTTCAGTTAGAGTAAAATATGCCAATCTGTACACCACCACAGTTTATTGTTTTTAGGTAACTCCTTTGAAAATTAGACTCTGTTCTCACTGTTTCTTTGTTATTATAATGCTGTTAACTATAAATTATAGCTAGAAATCTAATTTAAATTCAATTATTTCTACAATTTCCAATAAGTCCAGTAATCACAAAGAGGACTAAAAAGTGATATTCCTTTTGGCTTTTTTCTGGTTCTGTGCAATACTGCATTTTAGACAAATGACCTTTGTTATCTTTAAATGGGGAAATTGTGCTCTTAAGCACAGGTAGTGCAAAAAATAGTTTCTGAGTCCATGTGCTTCTAATTGTACTAGGAGCAATACTGTTGTGAACACATAATAGATTTTTCTGGTTGTCAGCACAGGCCAAAAGTGTCAAATCACAAAATCTGATACTTATGGTCAAATAACCAAAGTGACTTCAATCCTGCTTCTGACTGGCATGCACATATGGGTTTTGCACATCCTAAAACTAAGATCAGCACTCGTGAATCGTATAGGTAGACATTTGATTTGCACATACAAAGAATAATCATGCAGGTAAGATTACTGGTATACAAACCTGGATGCGCAGTTGGTAAAATAGATGCTTTTGAACTTAATTTTATCAAAACCACTTTTGCATCGATCTAATTTTATCATAATCTCTGCTTTAAATCTACCTTTAATAAAGTCAGAAATGCTTGGGAGAAGCTATTCGTTATTGATCCTATTACTTAACCTTTCTATGCACCCACATGATTGCATGTACTAGCCTAAATGTGGTATTTTTATCTATGAATCACAAATAGAATTTCAGCTTATCATTCAAGTATAGAAAAGCCGTTTCTACAGCATGACTTGATTATATAAATGTTATCTTATTGCTAGTCATGACGACACAGCTGGTGAAAAGGTTGTTAAAAATAGTTCTAAATGAGCCACACTCTTCCGTAGAAAGCAAGACAACAAAAATCAGAGAGATTCAATGGAAAGAAATTGAGGCAATGAAAGTGTAGAGATGTTTTTAAAAAGCCTAAAAATAGGGTTTGAGAAACCCAGAGTGTTCTGAAGCTGAAATCCTTTATTTAAAGGGTGAGCAAAGGGAAAGAAACAAAAAGGCTAGAAAAGTATAGACTGAGGACAAGTTGTATCAAAGTATTAACAGATATACACATTTAATTTTAAAAAAAGGATTATTCCTTCAAACCCTGTAGCGTGAAAAGTTAAAGGAAAAAGCAGAGAAACAATAGGGATTTTAACACCAAGGCCACATATGCAATGAAATCTATACAAGAGAAAATTCTTGTTAAGAAGCCCCCCTTATTCAAAAATCAGCTCAAACTATCTTTTAACATTCCAACTGCAGTTCTGTTTCACATGCATTAAAAGATTGCCTATTTTAACCTAGCCATATCAAGTGGTTTCTTAAGATATGTTTTAGTGCAATTGAACTACCTGCAAAGCCTCCTACTTCAAATCCCATAATGGTCAAAATAAAATAATAGTAACAAACAATATTATTTGTTCAATTTCAACAACAACAACAACAACAACAAAGTAGTTCAAAGAAGAAACAGTGATACTTATACAATATATAATGAATGTGCGTGCCAATCTTTTCCTTTCAAAATGCTATCCTTTTGCATTGCACCACTTTAAGGGCAAAAACTAAGATAGTGCACTATTTTGTAATTTTTTTGGTGGTCAGATTTTTGCCTTATTACAACATTTATATGCAACATTATGCTTTGCTTAGGTTTTTGTCTCACATTCTGTGAAGGACATTGAAGGAAAATGCATACACTCTCATATGGATCCAAGAATCCAGAAACTCAATGTTCAGCTCATACTCTGTTTCAGAAAGTTGCCAACAAAACTATTTTACCCATGTCAGTTTCAGAAAGCTGTCAACAAAAGTATTTGGCAAAAATATTTCCCTTTGTCACCATATCTGGTGACCACTGTTCATTTTAAAGAAATACAGATTCCTTTAGGATGAGGAAAAGTATTCATTGAAGAGACTCCATATTATACCATGGCATCATTTGACCAAAGAACATGGATTGCCACCTGAATAAGAAAATAGCTGAAAGATAGAATTCCTGTTAAGAGTCATTGAGACTAAATGACAAATTATTGACATGCTGTTTCTAAGCATGCATTCACTTGGTACAGACATGTGTTGTTTCAACATAACCTTTCTACTGTCCACATCTAAAGCTCTGAAGCACATTCCTGAAGGACAGTCTAGGGTATGAAAGCACAAGTGAAGGGTATGGCATGTTCTAGGGTGGACAAGTGCAAGATGTGTACAAGAGGTAATGGTTATCGATTGTCCTCTAGAGCCATTCCACCAATTCATAGAGTCTTTGCTGCCTGACCTTTACCCCAAAACAAAAAGCTCTCTCTCTCTCTCTCTCTCTCTCTCTCTCTCTCTCTCACAAACACACACACACACACCTTTCCGTACTGAGCTCTTTCAGTTCTCCCATGAATTATATTGATCAGCAGTGGAAATCATTGAGCATTTACCAACAGTTACAATGCTGCCTGGTCTCTGGAGCACACCCAGATGCTAGTCAATCACCATCCTTCATGACTTTGCCTGTACTGGCAGAAATATCCACCTGTACTGGGAGATTTCACAGAAGCCGGAGGAGGTTGGCATTCACTAGACTCTGACCCTATGCCAGGAGCATGAGGCACCACAGGCTCCTGTACTGGAGGGTGAAGGACTCGGACAGTCACACTGGGAGAAGAACTAGCAATAAGGTGGACTAAAAGCTCTCCAGGGCTGCAAGTATGGAGACTGACTTCGCCCACAACTGCCTCCTCAACCCTGCTGGCCTCATTGTATGGCAGGCTGCTTATGAAAAGCAGGCAAAGATAGTCCCAGGACTCAAAAACAAAAAAGCATGGGATTCTGCATCTCTGTCCTTCCACTCCCATTGAGGAAGCCCCTCTGAAGATTCTGATTCATGGCAGGAATAAGAATCCAGAGCTGGTAATTTATAACACTCCCCTCCCCCCCAAACACACACACACACACACACACACACTCCTCAGAAATTTCCTCGCTTGCTTTGGTAGTGCTGTCCAAAGTTGGCCTTTCACCACACTCCAGCTATGTCCTACCTTGACATGGCCCCCAAGCAAGCTGTGGCTGGAAATCACTGATTTTACCAAAGTCTCAAGAACCTCTGTATGAGTAAAGCAAACAGCAGAGTATTAAGGACCTTGTGCACATATCAGCCAGCAGTAGTCCGTACACCAAGCCAACTATGGGGGAAGTGATTGGGAGGGGTGCAGGTTCTGAAACGAACCAGGTGGGAAAAGAACAGTTTTATGACATGCATGATTGCTCACCTTTTCCCTCACAAGCCTTTCCTTCCCTTTGCAAACAGGAGCCATGGGAGGCTATGTCTACATTGGCAAGATATTGCACAAATACTCTTTAATGCAAGAGTTTTTGCGTTAGAGTATTTGCCCAAGAGAGCATCTACACTGGCATGTGCCTTTGCATAAGAGATGTGCTTTTGCGCAAAAGCATCCATGCCAGTGTAGACACTCTCTTGTGCAAGAAAGCTCCGATGGCCATTTTAGCCAAAGCTGAGAGAAGTGGGGTGGGTGAAACACCCACTCCAGCAGTGGCAGAAACACAATGGCTTTTGGTGTTAATCCAAAATATTAGGGAAGAAAAATACACTTGTGATGCTATGTTATTTCCTGGGACACATGAGTCAGGCTTTCTAGCAATGCGAGGGTGATAACAGGATGAGTGCACATTCTTTGTAGTTCTCAGTTCCTCTTTCATGAGCAGTCCACTTGCTATCTTAGAATATAGTCAATTTCCTCTTGAATCACCACTCAATCCCATAAGAATAATTCAGCAATTTTTTGATGTAGCAGAAATTTAAGCTGGTCCTTCAGATTTAACATAGAGCAAATATGTTTGTTGTAATTTTCTTAGCTCACCAAACCCTTCCACTCAGCAATATGTACTATTATTAGAAACCTCTCTCTGGCATACACGGCCAGGTATCTTCCACATGAGTGAAAAGCCATTTTTCTTTTCCATTCCAGTGCTTTCAAAACTGTTATGTTCTCCAAGTGATGACCAGCCCTTATTAAAGAACAAAAAGGTGACCTAGTAACATTACCCTGGAAGGACCTGAACCCCATTCAAACTAATCCATCAGTTCACTGTAAACAACACTACATTTTAATATAATTAATGCCATTTTTAACCATTGCTATTTTTAACCTCAGTTCTTTCTTCATGGACTACTGTGGTACTGTGGTATAGAATGAAAGATTCTATAACAGATTGTTCCTTGGATTCTAAAAAAGCATCCGTAATGTGATAGTTGCATTTCATAGAGGAATTTGCATTACAAGGAAAAATGAACTCTGATAGTACCCTCGTCTTTGACTTAACAGGACATTCCAATGCAAACAGGGAAAACATTTCAGAGGTAGGGCAGGAGTGGCACTGCAGAGGTAAAGGAAGAGGCTGAGGGACTCTGAAGGACTTGCTTGTTGGCATAGACAGAGAGAGTCAGGAGCAGTGGACATTGTTAAGGCAATGGAAGATCAGAGTCTTAGATAGGATGAGATATTCCTACAAGTGGAGAGATGGCACAGGAAACGAGAGCATGCAAAAATGAACAGGATCATCCATTCTTGTAGTCCCTAGTCCAACTTGTGGTGGAAGGCTCTTGCAGCCCACCTGCTACCATGGCTGCTGCTCTTCTTGAGACCAGATACCATCTCCACCTCCTCCTCCAGCAGTTGCCCAGGTTGCTGGTGTAACAGTGAATTCCTGTTCTCCATTTTGGATGCCCAGCAACATTTCCTCTGTCATTTGAAACCCCTCTTGGTGAAACACCCAGTGTATTCAGAGGTGGGAACAGTGAGTCAGATCCAATCCCTGACATCCAGCCGTGTTTGTCCCCCAAACCTCAAGAATAACGTGTCCCCATTTGTCCTGCTGCACAATAGTCTGTGGGTGAGGGAGAGAGGAAGGCACGGAGTCATTCTCTGCAGAAAGTAATGTTTTGCCTATTCCTGAGGGAATTGCGCTTTTTATTTTTCATTTGTTTCTGTAACATATACTGAACAGAAAGCTAGAACAGTCTGTACGTAAATAAAACTTACCATTCACTTCACTTGTGTATATACCCTCTTTTTGCAGTATGACCAACATTATACATCCCAGAAGCTTGGATGGGGTAGCAGGTTTCACAGTACACGACTATGTGATTTCTATAGAAGTCTGCTGCCATTGAAATGCTGACAATTCCATCCCTTCCACAATCCCTTACCCCACTGTGAGCTATGAATTTGCTATTTAAAAAAAATGACAAACAATAAAGGCTTCCTGGGTCCATTGCAGTGAAGTATGCTGTTAAGTAACTATTGCTGTCCAAAGCATTGCAGAAAACTTTACTAAAAAAATTTCTCTCTCTCTTCTTTTTAAATAATTAAGTGAGAATACAGACAACAGAAACAAAACTAAACATCTGCCACTGAGTGGTACCTTAACAACTCCCCCACCTTTACCTAAGAGTTATCCCTGACAACCATGAGAGTAGTACCGCTATGGGAGCAATTGTGCACACTTGATAACAGCTGTAAGCTATAGTGTCAGAAAGAATTGTGAGGAAGGAATCTGTTAAGTGCCTCCTGAAGTCTTACAGAACAGGTTTTTTTAATTGCTTTAACAATGCTTAAGTGATCCCAATAAACCAATGTGAAACAAGGCAGTTAACATGCAACAACTTTGCTCAATGATGGCATAAAAATGCATTATCAGTCTCCACACCACAAAACGATGGCCAGAGATTTTAATCTTGAAGGTCTTCCCCCACTGGTCTGTTTTCAGTTAGTACACTAACTGCAGGGGGATTGAAACTCACCAAGGTGTCACTCAATATTTCTATGAGCAATCCTTAGTTGAGCTTTTTAGCACCACCATAGTCTCCCATCCCTCGCTACTGTCCCAATACCACCTAGCTCTATGCCATTCCATGATGTAGAATTACACAATATCATAAATTTCCCAAAAGAACAAGTAGCTAAGAACCCATGGGTGGGATTTGGATCTTGTACACACTTTGAAAAACAGACCTTATCCCACTCCATGTGGAAGTAAAACCCCTTCTATCTCATATACATTATGCACAGGACATCACATCATGATCATCCAATGTGTCTTGGCCACATTGGCATCTATATTGGTCCGAAGACATCACCAATGAGCTTTCTGACACTCAAAGATGTACTCCGTATTCTGTAGTTAGTCTATAGTCTAATTCCCTCTTTCTTCAGGAAGCGATGCTGGCGTAAGTCTTAATGACTCTCCTCTATGCAAAGTCCCACAAAATAAGTGTCATCAAAGAAACACCACACCGCCATGTTACTTGTGGAAATAAGGTCCCTTCTTTCTCCCCTGTGGTACAATTCAGCTGCCTGAGCATCATGAAACTTTTCCTTGTGTCCAATATTTGGGGCCATGAACTTACCCTTGTGGTGCACTAAGCTTTACAGAACCAGTAAACCTTTGTGATTCACATATTAACTTTTCCTACTCTAAGATCATTTTCAGTTATGTTTAATTTTACCAGACATTAACCAGTTGGGGAAAAATCTGCTATATCAGGTATCTGCACCAGACAAAATACTTTTGGGGAAAAAATCAAGCTGGTTCAGCCATTTCTGAGAACAAGCGTGGGGGAAAAAAACATTGTTTTGCCTAAGCTTAAAAAAATCTGACCAGTTTTTCATTGTATCACTTGACATCCCCAGGCTAAGAAGCAGGGATTTGAAACTTGGCTGGCATGTGACGGGACATTTTGCTGTCCCTGTGAAAATCCATCCAAATTTGGTCAAGTTGGATGGAAAAAAATCTCAGTTGAGCACAGGCTCAGCAGAGATTTCTTAGATTTTAAAAGCTAAATTCCCTGATGATTCTATCTGCACAGCGTTGGAATTATTATTATTTCTGTAGGGTACTGCCATGACACTAATGAAATCATAAATTCTTTATTAAATCCAAAGGCTAAATGGTGTTTCTATGATTACTCTGAATATGCCTAAAACACCTAAATAACAAGTAATTTACTACATCCAAACAATAATAACACATTTATAAACATTTGATCAATGTACTTTCAAAGGGCTCACCCCAGCTATGCTTAGACCCTGTTGGTCAGCTGTAGCTTGGTTAGACAAGTGTTAGCAACGAGCCCTGTAAGGGTACGTCTAGACAATCAGCTGTTTGTCGGCTCCGTGAGCCAGTCTGGAAGCTCCGCGGTTGATATCAAAGGCATTTGTCGACTGCCCCGTTATGCCTCGTGAGATGAGGTTTACTGGGGCGGTCAACAAATGCCTTTGATGTCGACTGCGGAGGGTCCAGACTAGCGCGCTGAGCCGACAAACAGCTGACCGGCTCAGCGTGGCAGCCATTTTAATTTAAATGAAGTGGCAATTATTTAAATCGCCGCTTCATTTGGGTATGTCTAGAAACCTAATCTACATGGCTCTGGCGACAGAGCTATGTAGTCTAGACATGCCCTAAGATTTAACTTTTTATATTCCGTAACAAACAAGAAATTTTATTGTTAATTTATGACTTACCATTCAAAACAATTTGAGAAAGTCCATCCTTTTTTCTAGTCTTAACCTAGAAAACATTTACAACCTCCTGTCCACCCAAAGCCTTTCCTCCCTCTTTCATTGCCTCCTCCATGCTGACCAAAATTGTTGTTGTTTTGTTCCACCTTTTGGCTTCACACTGACTTTACTTTTAAGGTAATACAGGTATGTGGGTTGGAAAGGTCTGTTTCGGTTCCTTTATGACAAATTCTTTCTGACATATTCAAAACCAACCCTGTCTGTCAGAAGCCTTCTTTTCAGAAATTTTCACTGATCTCATTAATTATTCTTTAATAATCATTAATTATTCTTTAATTTAATCTCCATTCCTCCTGGCCTACCAACTTACTAAATTCAAGGCCTTCCTTCTACTCCTTTCTTTACAACACATATTTCTTCAACCAACTAGAAACTAGCTTTATTCCTCTAATTTTGTGTAATTCTACTCTGGGCATGCTCCTGCCCAGGGCTGAGCAGGACTTTGCAATTGCAGCTTTAGGCTGTGCTGGGTCTCATTCCAAGCACCTGAATAAAGAGCAGGAAGCCCATCTTTCCTGTGCTCACAATGACTACCCTGTAAGAATGGCCAACCCTCCCAGTTTGGCCAGGAGCCTCCTAGAATCAGGCTTAATCTCCAATACCCAGTGCTGGAGATTTTAAAGTCTGGTAACATAGCAAGGTTAAAGCAGGCTCGCTACCTACCCCGACTCCAAGACACTCCTGGAAGTGGCTGACATACCCCTGTGGCAGATAGGTGGTGGGGGAATTCAGGGAGTCACCAGATGGTGCCCCTACTCTGAGTGCTGATACTGCAGCTCCCGTTGACCTGGAACCATGGCCAATGGGAGCTATAGGGGTAGTGCCTGTGGGCAGGGACAGCACACAGATCCATGTGTCTATCGCTTAGGAACGACAGCCTTCAAGGACATGCCTGTCACTTCTAGTAACAGTATCACAAGGCACAGGATTCATATGATTTGTGAATACTGTATTTCTATGTTATAAAGGCTCCTAATAGAACAAGTTGTAATATCATCTTACTTTGCAAAAGTCTACTTTTTAACTCTGAAAACTCATTCTCCCCCCCAAAAAAATCTAAGCTTTCTTCTATTTGAACTATAAACCAAAAATAAGATTGTGGTAGGAACACAGACATTTATTTTTCAAGATGTTCCTTCCTTTTAAGCCCATGCTAAAAGGTATTGCAGTTAGTACAGTAGCACAGCCACAGACCCCCCTGTACTAGAAGGAAGCATTATTTTGACAAAATCTGGAATCTGCAGCTGACCATTTCTTTAATGCTTTCTGCCAACAAAGTGGCTTCCATTATCCTAGAGTTTAGGTCACAAAACTAAGCAAATAGTATGCATGTTAATAGTCTGTGAAATTCATTTTGAAGCAAAAGATATGGTCACGTATTTTAGCTCTGGTATATTACAAGGATGTGACAACCCTGGAAGAATACGCATCTGAGGGCAGCAACAGAGATGAGACTTGCAACTGCAGTCTTGCTGGAAGTTGATGGAAAAATTATATAATTTGTGGATTTGAAATTACCTTCTTGGCTCTCATGATGAGCAAAAGTCTTAATTAAAGATCTGGGGTAAAATTTTAAAGTCACTAAATTATTACAGAACGTAAGTCCCATTTTCAAAGTGACTAAGAAACCTAAGAGCTTCTCTACACTCAGCGTTTTGCTGCTTTAACTATGCTGACATAACTAAAGATGCAAGAGACCCCTAGTTTGAATGCAGTTTTACCAGGATAAAAGTGCATGATAAAGTTTAATCCCCTTTTAAAATTGTGACTCAGACTACGTCTACATTGTAGATACAGAGGCATCCCGAAATAGCAATTCTGCATCTTTTCAGCATGTCCATTACTTCAAAATACAACAGGCTCGTTATTCTGATGTCCCTGTAAACCTCATTCCATGAGGAATAAGGGATGTTTCAGAATAGCAATTTATTTCAAAGTAAGTGTTGTGTAGACAGCGACAAATTTCGAAATAGGCTATTTTGAAATAACATCAAAATAAGATATGCAATTTGCGTAGCTCGAATTGTGTATCTTATTTCGACCTACAGTGCAATGTAGACACACCCCTCCTAAGTCATTTAGCCCTGGTCTACACTAGGAATTTATTTTGAAATAACCACTTCTCACTTCCCAAGGTCAAATTTATAAGCTGAGCATCCACTCTACCAAGCCCATTATTTTGAAAAAACAGGCCGTGGAATTCAAAATCTGTACTCCTGCTTTTCATCATGAATAATACTAATTCTGAAATAGTTATTTCAAAATAATGGTAGCGTGGACACTCCGGTGCCACTATTTTGAAATAATTACTCCCCAGAGTAATTCTAACTAATTACTTTCCTGTGCTTCCTGGGGCTCTAAGTCAAGGTAACATGTCCATGTTAATGGAACCTGCCTCTGACTAATTTCAAGGCTTTCCCGTAGTGTGGACATACTAGATGACATTTGTTAAATTGGGAGTTAAGTTGAATTTAGTAATTTTGAAATTCTTTCCTAGTGTAAACTTGGCCATAGGCACTTTTTAAAATTATTACTGATTGACAATGGTTGAATTATTTTAATCACAACATTCAAAAATAAGTAAAGCAATAATACATTTGAATTTGTAGGCACTGAGTACAAAATGCAACCTATTTTGAAAAAAGGTATTAACTTTTCTGTATACATCTTCTAGTCACAGTCTGAAATATTCCTTTGTTGTATAAAGTTATCTCCCCTTACTTCCTCCTCTTAAAAATAAGATCCCAGAAATGTTATGCAAGGGGGGGGCTCTCTCCTCCATTGTTGTACTTGTGTGGTATCGGTTGTAATAAGATGAAATTTGTTCAAATAAAATAGATTGCATTGCATGTGTTAGTAAAATCAAACACCTTCTTATATGAGGTGGGGGCTGAATCATTATTTGTGTCCTATATAAAAAATGGAAATTAAAAAATTATTTTCAATTTTTAATTAATTAATTTAACTAAAACTATAAACAAAAAAATAAGTAAGTCAAATTCAGATTAAGAAATGTCTTTCTTTCATGAGTCCATTGAATATAATATATACAAAGTGAATATAATATATACAAAGATAAAAAATAATTTATTAAATTAATAATTGCCAAATTTTAAACAAAATCATATATATATTCTTTCAACATTTTTTAAAAGCATATTTCTGAGCACCAAAATAATGAAACAGTAAGTCATCCTGAGAGCATTAGTATATTAAAAGACGCCTTCTTCCATAAAAGCTAAAATTTGTACTTAATATTTGGTATTATTTTTGGTCCTCTCTGTATTGTCTTTCTTATGCCCTGAATTAATTAATACAGGAATAATTACTACTAATTTAATGAAAGAGACAATATTTCATTACTTTATTTAGCCTGTTTTGACATGATGGACATTTTTTCAGATTGGTTTGGTAAATGTAATCAAAGCAGTAGCGATAAAGAGTAAAAGAATAAAGAAGGTCAAAACATGAACTCCAGCGTCAGGACTGTGAAGATGGAGAAATAGATGGAACTACTGAAGGGAATACAGAGTGGCTGCAGGAAGCCTAGATGAATTTGCTGATTAGGCACCGCTATTAATGTAACCACTCAGAAGCAGCAAGTGTTTTGCTGAAATAAGGTATTACTTAATAGGTCAGGGCTACTTCTTGGCCTCTGATGCACATTGTGTAGGAAGATTCTCATACCAGGCAGCAGGGTAGTATCCCCCCAAAGTCTCAAGAACATATTAAGAAATATGTTTAGTAGTATACTTCCCCAAGCACCAATGCCCCACAAAGGTCTAGGCTGCTTCCTAAAGGGCATGCCCAGCTCTCTATCTTGAGAAAGTATGCATATATATAACAAGAATAATACTCAGAGATCTTATAAGTTACATAGATGGCAAGTGTTAGTATCAATTTCAGTTGACATTTATGAAGAGCTGCATAAGTGCTAAAAGTTCACCCAGAATGCAAAGAAAACTCGGTAGTGGCAGGGGGCCATTTTATCTAGAAAATTGGGTCTTCCCCAATTTTTTCAAAATGTTCACAACTATGCACAGAGACCCCAGTATAAGCAGCATGGGTCCACTTTGCAAGAGTGGAAGATGCAGGGTCATAATCTAGAGATCTCATGACATACACTTTTTATGTCAATTCAATCCTTTAAATCTGTCCCTCCCACTCAGAAAAATGTCACTCTCTCCACAAAATCACCAGGTTAACCTTATATGTTTGTTAGTTCTCTGAAGTGCCACAGGACTGCAGGTCATCTCCGACTTACAAACACATTGACATAACTCATTCGTAAGTCGGGAACAACTTGTACTGTACTAATTGTTTTTAAAATTACAGGCTAACATGGCTACTCCTCTGAGACTTATATATAGTAATGAACAATCACACTGAACGACGATGGTTTTAGGGGATCTGTATTTGTGTGGAGGGTCATGAAAATCTGTTTTTCTGGCCCATTCAGGAATGCTAGGGTCTGACACTAATGCACCTGTACAAGATAAGCTTATATATGGTCCTAGTGTTCTTCAATGCTCAAGTTACCATCGCTGTGCTAATGCTCCATTGGACCAAAATTAGTTGGCTTGGTAGTACTATGAAGACCAAACTGTGCATGCCAATAAGTTGTCAATAAGTGCTAGGGAAGTGAGGGCCAACTCTAGTCAACTACTATACTACCATTCTGCTCTCCCTCACCCTCAATCTTATCAGCAAAGTTGGGATTTCCTTTTGCTTTGTATAAAATAATATATAGGGAACATGTAATAATATTTTTTGATCCTGCTCCTTGTTGGATTCACAAACTCTGACATGAGAGCAATGAAATGGACAGGTGGAACCCAGCTAGCCCCATGTGTATAACTTGAATATTTAAATAGCAAATCTTAATCTGATCCTTAAAAGAAAGTATTTCCGTAGTGTTGAATGGAACACTCTTCCCCGCACCCCTTCCTGCTTCCTCCCTCTCCCCATCTCCACCCCTTAGGTTTTTGAGACTTGGATCAAATAATAATTAAAAAAACCAAACGGACTTGATATGCCAACAATAGGT
This sequence comes from Pelodiscus sinensis, assembly GCF_052426305.1. Lineage (NCBI taxonomy): Eukaryota > Metazoa > Chordata > Testudines > Trionychidae > Pelodiscus > Pelodiscus sinensis. The sequence goes on from NC_143053.1 coordinate 97,285,457, forward strand.
TTAGGAGCAATACAAGGGTACGTCTAAACTACATGCCTCCGTCGATGGAGGCATGTAGATTAGACAGATCGGCAAAGGGAAATGAAGCCGCGATTATTTTAATCGCGGCTTCATTTAAATTTAAATGGCTGCCCCGCTCTGCCGATCAGCTGTTTGTCGGCAGATCAGGGCAGTCTGGACTCGCCACATCGACAAAGAAGCCTTTCTTGATAGGCACAGGTATGCCTCATGAAACCAGGTTTACCTGTGCCGATCAAGAAAGGTTTCTTTGTCGACGCGATGCATCCAGACTGCCCCGATCTGCCGACAAACAGCTGATCGGCAGAGCGGGGCAGCCATTTAAATTTAAATGAAGCCGCAATTATTTTAATCGCGGCTTCATTTCCCTCTGCCGATCTGTCTAATCTACATGCCTCCGTTGACGGAGGCATGTAGTCTAGACACACCCCAAATGTCTTCTGAATAGAGATATAATAAAACAGCCACCTGGTGTCACAAAGTTCATCTTGGAATCTAATCAATGGAAGTCAAAATGCCACAAGAACAGCTTATCTGAAACCAAGGAATACTCTGAAATCTCATGAAGTTACTTGTGTGATACCACAGAAATGGAGCATCTCAATTTTGAGGCCTAGCAGATGTCAACCTCTGAATCTGTAATAGCTTGTTTATATTTTTTCAACATTCAGCCAGTTGAATTGAACTTTTTTTCCCCCCACCAGTATTGTTTTTAAGTGATAGCAAACCCTGGCACCCAATGGGATGTGCCAAACACCAAAAAATGTTTGTGGATGCTGTAAAATAAACAGACAATCCAGTAATTTTACTGGTTAGAAAGAGGTGTGACCCGAAACTAGAAATTGCCATGGATCTTTGGAGTGCACAAAACCCAAAGTTGAATCAGGATCCAAACTGTATTACTTTTTCATATATTTATTACAGGAACTTCCTGATTTTTAACCCGTCTTCAATCTTTATAGAAAAAGAAGCTAAATCTTGCTTAAATCTGAATATTGCAGCTCTTTCCTATCTCTCTGAAGCAAAGTCTGTTGCATTCTTTCTGATAAAGCAACTCACTGATATTAAGCAACATGTATAGCAGGATGCAGACCAGTGGGGGGGAAAAGAAACAAGAAGTTTGTTATGGTGCTTCTGCAGTTTTTCTTTTGTTATCTAGTCTTGCCGTATGACCAAAGATAGGCTAAATATAGGAGAAATCCCTCTCTTCTACTTGAGATTTCATCAGTTTAAAAAAAATCAATAGTAGCAGAATAAGGGATAGCGGATGCCTGTTTGGATTACTTTAACATCCGTTTAACTTCTCCATTTTCTTTTCCCAGCAATAGCAGACATTCTGAGTTTTGTAAACTGGAATCTCTTCAGAGGAAAAACAAACAAAACAAAAATCAGTGACTTGGCATCTGGGAGTATTCTAAGTGTAAATGACTGTACCTATCTATATACATCTGTTAGCCAAGCAACATGCAGGATCTCTGCACAACACTAATACCCAATTCTTAGGAAGAAATTCTACCTTAAGAATTGATTCTAACCAGAGACAAAGGCAGAGAGCCATCTCTTTCCTACTACTCACACATCTCCTCTTACAGGGACCCCTGTTGTCTCTATATACAAGAGGACAAAAACTAAGCATGTCTTTGCAAGACTGAACCCTTGCTCCCACACTAGGAGAAAAGAAAAAGAAGACCAGTGCCAGCTGCAGATGCCTGCCACAATAGCAAAGTTATCAAGTGATTCAAAAGGCTTTTTGTCTCAGGGTATGTCTACACTTGCACTCTTTTTCGAGAGAAGGATGCAAATGAAGACATTTGAAATTGCAAATGAAGCCGGGATTTTAATAGCACTATTTCAAAATAACAGATGCTGTTAAGGTGCGATTATTTCGAGAGAAAACCCTTCTCTCGAAATAACCCTTATTCCTCATACAATGAGGTTTATCAGTTATTTCGAAAGAAGGGTTTTCTCTTGAAATAACCGCGTCTTAACAGTGTCTGTTATTTTGAAATAGCGCTATTTCAAAATAGTGCCATAATGCAAATATGCAAATGAAGCACGGGATATTAAAATCCTGGCTTCATTTGCAATTTAAAATATCTTCATTTGCATCCCTCTCTTGAAAGAGGGTGCAAGTGTAGACATACTCTCACTCTCTCAGTGTGGAGGAATCCGCATGGCTATGCCTTGACACCTGAGTGTGACTAGGTGAGCCTGGGCCTTGCTAAAGTCTGATGCTATGTGCATGCATCATCATGATCATCCTTCAGCCCCACTGGTGCATAGGGTAGCAACAAAGGTCCTCTCCTTCTGTCTTTCTCTGGCCAGCCTCTTAAAAGTGCCCCAAATGTGATTCGTGCTCTTCATTTCTCTGCTTTCACCACTGGAAGTCATACAAATCACTGTAAGTGACTCTGGAAGGCTATAACACACAGTTGAGAAGGAATTCTTTGTTGCTGTTTCCGTATCAAAAGCTTTTTCTAGGTCAGGGTTGTCAGCTTGGTTGAACCAACCAGGAGCACTAAGCTCCCTCCGGCACAGCTCCTGGGATCATAAGATAGGCTTTGCAAAAAGGATCAATGGGAGGTACTGAGTAGGACAAGCCCACATGTCCTGCTTGTTGTAACTGGAAGTAGAGACCATTCATTCCAGAAGCATCAATTGTGGGCACCTCAAAGAGTGGGAAAAGAAAGAGGCAACGACCTCCTGTCTAGCATTGTAAGGCTGCAGTACTGGTTAACTATACGTGAATTGAGTTTAAAGATTGGAGTAAGTAGCTTGCAATAAGTAATATGACCCACTTGTTTGAATACTGTATTCATTGCTTTGTATTGTAATAATTGTTCTTGAGTGACTGCAGGGGACAAGCTTAAAATTGTATAAATTATTTTAAAACTTACAATAAATAAGAATAAACTTTAAAAACAACAAATGATCTGGTAGAACTTTATAGACGAACAAACATGTAGATTGTATCATAAGCTTTCATGGGCACAGCCCACTTCTTCAGATGACCGGAGTTTTGAGTTTAGGATGTGCAGGCCCAAAATAAATAGGGGAGAAGGGAAAGGGGGGAAGGATAAAGAGAAGGGAGTGGGAAACAAGGAGCAGAGGAAATGAAAATATCAAAGGGCAAAACAAGTAGGCAGAGCTGGTAGTCTATAAGCACCTAAAGCTTGGATAGTTAAACGAAGCAGATAAGGATCATAGGATAGCAATTAGATAGGAAGGGTACTAATGCAAGAATCTACACAGACAAAGAGCTGTTGGCACCTTCATTGAATGTTAGGTTGATAATGTCCCAGCCATCCGTTATCTCGACTGAGAAGGTGATCAGTGGAGGAATTGAATTTGTGGATGAATTGTAATTCCAACACCTCTCTGTGTATTTGGCTTGTAGAATTTGTTTGTGACAAGACAGTTACCTGGAGATCTTTTAAAGAGCGAGTAGGTAGATTGAAGTGTTCTCCCACAGGTTTCTGTATGTTCCCTTTATGTATATCTGATTTGTGTCTATTGATTCTTTCCTGTAGGGACTATCCAGTTTGTCCAATATATATAGCAGTGGGGAATTGCTGGCATCTGATAGCAAGGATCAAATTACTGGATGTACAGTTAAATGATCCTCTGATTTGGTAGCTTATGTTGTTGGCTCTAGTAATGAATTAACTTGAATCGATATGGAAGTGACTCGGTCTCTTTGGAGTGTCCTGGTTTCCCTCAGATCTACATAAACCAAATCACATGACAGTCAAGATTCCTACTTTCAATGGAATAAGGGATCTTGCGGAAAAGGGCTTATTTTCCGCAAGATCCTGTCTAGACTGACGCTTTTCTCCAGCAAAACCCCGAGCCGGAAAAAAGCGGCAGCCATGTTCATGCAAATGCCACGGGGGATATTTAAATCCCCCGCGGCATTTGCAATTCCGACTGGTTTCATTAGCATCCCTTTTCCGGAAAGGGGTGCCAATGTAGACACAGCCTAAGAGAAAAATATCAAATACTTAAAAATTTTTGTTTCTCTAATGTCTTAGCACATTTTCACAAGCTGGTTCATGGACACAGACCTTTGCATCTGTGTGAAACCTACAGAAGGCAACTTGAAGGACTGAGCCCTAGATCCTTCATATGGAAAGTTTACAAAATCCTAATTTACTGTAGATCATCTTTACTTTTGCATTTTGCTCAGCTATCATGACATTGCAATGTTTGAGTTCCCAGCAGTGCAGGAAAGATTTGAAATTTAAAAATCTGTTTTATTTTTTAAAATGTCTTGAACATATTTCCTTTTTATGGATTTTGTAAAATGATCAGTCCCAAAGTCATCTGAATGTTTTAAAGATCTATACCAAAGGTGAAATCCTGTCCCCCACTGAAGTTGACAAAATTCTTGTTGATTTCAATGAGCAAAGAATTTTACCCAAAATAACTATAGGTTACTTACTATACTAGTATCCCTTACCTCTTATGAATTAGATGTTTCCTGAACAGTAAGCAGAGGAAGTCAAGCGCTGTACCTTCTCCCTTCTTGCTTTTCACTTGAGTAAATCTTGTCAAGAGAGAAAAATAAATGAAAAGAAATTACATGATTTTTTTTCAATTGGAAGAAAGGACAGTTTATGAATATATGTATCTCCTTTTCAGCTGTTGTTATTCTTGTGTTTTCACTGAAGGTTACAATGTGGGCTTCAAACTAGATCTCATTATAATCAATAAGAGTCCTTCCAGCAGCTTCATTTGGCTTTGGATCAAAATAATCTAAGGTTCTCTTTGAAATAATACCAGTTGTTATCACCTGTTTCTAAAACACATTATATTAAAGTGCTACATTTATACATTCATAAAAAAAAGGGCAGAATTAACTACTTGACACATATCTGACCATGATTACCTTCCTGAGAGGTAATCCAAACAACGTTGGTTTATTAACTGGAAGTCACAGTCCTTTCCTTTCTTTTCAAGTCTCTTTTTGTTTTTGCTTTGTTTTAATCAAAAGTGCATAATTAAAGTGTATTTGAAAAAAAAACTTAGGCTCTTATACTATATTGCAGTTTCAATTGGCTGTGTTGCAAAGCATATTGATTTCACCGTATGTTGTTGCTTCTTTCTAGTCTCTCATCAACAGACATCAGCAACTGCACTAGCTGCTGACTGCACAAGTAATAACTACCTTGACAGAAGCTGAACTTCTGTCAGAGTGGGGTAGTAAAGAGAATTAGCAATTCCTTTACATAGCTTCAGTAGAAATCATGCCTCTCTAGAGAATCTCACATCTGTGCCATAGTATATTTGGACAGAAAAATAAACATCCAGTGAGAATAGCCCTTTCCAATAACATACTAGCAAGCAAGCCTGAAAGAATGGTCAATGTAGCAAATGTAATTTTATTAAATTAATGTCACAGCAGTAGTAAATATCTGTCCAATCTTTTTAAAGATAAGAAGAATATAAAGTGCAGAGTTTCAAACAAGTCTGTTAGATGTTAGATTTTTGCCCTGCAAATAAACACTTGTCTCCAAGTTCTAAGTCTGTCTTCACCCTCTTTAAAACTTCTTTTACTCCAATCCAATTCACTTTCTTTTCTTCCATTTGGATGTCACCTGTTCAGCAAAATAATTTTCTGGAGCACTTCAGTTAAATAAAGTGTCAATATTTTATCTCTATCTCTATGGGTTTTGTGTGAGATATTAACCCACAGATTTTGTGGATAGATTTGGCAGGATTTTATAGCGTCTCTGGAGACATATGGAATAATTTGTAGTAGCCTGGAGCCCCTTCACTGCCACCTAACAGGAACCTCTGTGTGAGAGAAGGAGAAATCATTGATGCTACTGCCAGCACCACCCACCCAGGAAATACAAAACGATTCATGGAACACTCTGTCCGAGCCTGGACAATGGCAAAAGAATTATATATTCACATCTAAGGCCCAGCTCCGGGAGTCACATGTTTACATCAGACTCTCAGCTTTCATTTTAAAAAAAAGATGGGAAGAATCTAGCCCTCCTGTTAGTGAATTAAAACCTGAAAACATAAACTGAGCATAAATGATGGTCCAACAATGGAGTCTGCAGCTTGAAACAATAGCTTTGCTTGGCATCACCTGCCTTAACCCATCACTCAGAAGAATGGGGCAACTACACCTATGACATAGTTTGGGGCCCCAGCAAAGAACTCTTTGTTACAGGGGAAAGCACAGTGACTCGTCCCATCTACCTGTTGCTAGGTAAAAGGATGCTTCTCAGTCGCTGTCCTTGACAAGGGACAGGCTCCTGCAGCTGTATCTTCTTTAGCAGGATTGGAAAGGTCCCCTGTGCTATTCCAGGTGGAGGATGGGGAGTGTAAGGCTACAGGGCATCTAGAACCTGGATTTTCAGAGTCCCTGAGTGATAGCTGCCTCCATGCTGCCAGAAACACAGAAACATTCTAGCAGCAGAAACAGTCAATACATCAGAAGGCTTGGAGGCTCTCACACACCACAGGATGTGCCACCCACTGAGGGCCTTACTGACAGGACATTCCGAATTGGTGCAGACACCCTACTTGAACTTAGAAAGGACAGAAAAAAATGTGCCTGTGCAAGTAGCCAGAAGGCCATCTAGCAGTTGCTACCCACCTGCTTCTTTGTGCTGCTCATGATGCCTGGTTCCTGACCTTGGCTTTACATCCATTACCCAGTTTCTGACTCACCCTTGTGGTCTGGCTCCTGACTTCTGGCTCGTGATCCTGAATCAACACATGGCTCTGATTCCTGATACCTGAACCTGGCTCTAGCCAGTAGGCCTGTCAGCCATGATCCAGCACGGATAGTGAGACCATGATCGGGTGGTGGAGTCATGGCAATCTCCATGTTACAGTGTGCCTCAGTTCCTATATTTCCTTAATACAACCTGAACTATGCCCTCTTCATATAACTTCATAAATCATTTTTATCAAAGATGCATGAGATGCTGTTTAGTACATGCTTCTTTGCAAGTGAAATATGAGACAAAAGTATTGCATACCACAGACAAATAGAGAAAACAATGTATCAGTTTAAATAAGCTATTTATCGACCATCTCACCATTTTAGTGGGTGGAGGAGACCTCAGCGCTATCAGCAGAGAGCTCAGCACCATCACTATTTTGCCGTATATCTCGGCGCTTTGACTACTTTTACTCTGACATGTTCTCAAATATGAATGATCATCTCCTCAAAAGCAGAAGGGCACCACAACCTGAAGATTAAAAAAAAAAAGGAAAAAGTGAGTACTGGGATTTACAAGACATTTAAATAAACCTCATTGTCACACCTCTTCTAAATTACATTTTCATCCATTCTTCTACTCTTTGCTCTAAGACCAGGTCCTAATACATGAAAAAAATCAAGAATAAAAAGCCCACCAAAACCACAGATGAAGAAGAAATCTGAAAAGGATATGGAATTAATTGTGATGAAGTGCCATAGCCTATTTTGCAGGATTTAGCCTTCACATAGTCAATAGCACAATATTAAAGAGTGAAATAATGGGTTTTAAAAGAAGAGATATAAATTTAGATTTAAATGGAGTGACGCTCCTAGGTGAGTATGGTTGAGAGTTATAAAGGGCCTTATTCTGAGTCAATGAAGGCAACAGGCTCCAACTGGTAATACAGATTCATTTTCAACAATAAATGATTACAGAATGACTCAGCAGGATCCATAGACTTGCAAGAGAATCAACTACTATAAAAGAAGGGCGAGAGCAAAGAGGCTTGGATTCCTTCTGCAGCCACAACAGAGCTGGCCACTAGACTGACTTGAGCAAAGACTGGTAACTACAACATCACCTACAGGAGGACTTTTTTTTTTTGGCTGGGGCAGAGGAGAGTGGTACATGTACACTTATGCTTATTCTAATCTCTATTGGTATTTTAAATCTGAGTGCATTGTCTTGTTCCCTGAAAAAGATTCTGTGAGTTTTAATAAATACAAGATAAGGTACCTTGATAGTTTAGATTTATTTTGACAGCCAGAGTCAGAGTCAATGCTGCCTGGATTCATAAGCAGAGCTGGGCAAACTTCAGTTCAGAGAGGAGAGGGGGATTTTGTTCAGGTCAATCAAACAGAACATTGCAAAAAAAAATCAGGACATTCTAAAAAAAAACTATTTTGGGTTAAATACAGTGGAGGTTGTTCCACTCAAAATGGATTTCTCCAGGTGGTGGCTTGAATGTGGGAGAGCTGTGAAGAGAATTCCCTCTTATGCAGAAATTTTAACATGGGCCCTCCACATTACAGGAGAGTAGCCTAGGACTATGGGATATTCTGGGGCAGGTCTCAAAACTCTCCTGCTGACTCTGTTCCATTTTATATACATAATTAAATAGCTCTTGGAGCAGGGTCTTCATCTTGGCTTTCCTCTATCCTATATGACTGTTCTAACTACCAGGCCATACAGATAGTCGCAGGGCTTGTCTATAAGTTGTAGCCATGTAACTACTCCAATGTACCTGCATCACTGTAGTGCTTCAGTGAAGACGCTACCTATGCCAACAGGAAGGCTTCTCCCTTTGGCATAGGTTTCCCCCACACACACCCTACCGCCCCGGGAGAGATGGTAGCTATGTCAACAGAAGCCCTTCAATCAACACAGTGGGAATTAGGTCAGTATAACTGTGTCACCAGAGACATAAGTTGCTAGTGTAGACCAAGCCTAACTTTCTTTTCCTGGCCCATTCATTCTACATAGCAATGCATAATCACACTACCATATTTTATTACACCTCTTATTCTATAGAGTAAGTTTAAAGATAATCTCTGCATAATTAGAAACAATAGCTATAAAATGATGCATAACAGCATTAGCAACTCTAGACTGTAGCAAAGTATGTGCAAGTATGAAAGATCTTTTGCTTCCTTTTCATTTTTATATTGCACATTTTAAAAATGTGTCTGCTTTTCCAGCTAAATATTCAAGTCTTTAAATGTCTGTACTAATGTATGCACATTCATTCTACTGCAATAAGCACCAGTCATCACAAAATACGACATAAAGCTGAATTATTAATATATTTTATATTAGGTTAACACATTCCATAATGTAATATATTTTTCATTAATACCTATTTTCATATTCAAAGACTTGGACTAAAACACATGCATATTGACTGTATAATTTCTACATCCTAATCAATTAATTGGTATTGAAAACACTTATTTTAAATGTTGATTTATCATTTATAATGGAATACATTGAATCTTCTCCTTGCATGGAATATGTGTGTGTGTGTCTCTCTAGCCAGCTAGTAAAAAACTTAAATGGATATCTATGTTGCTCTTCTCTTTCATTGATGTCTTTCTGAATCAAGGCCCCAAGAGTAAAATGTTCAAAGTGGCTCAGTGATTTCAGAGCCTAAGTTCCATTTTCAAAGGAGATTTAGACACTTAGCTATCTGAGTCTCATTGAAAGTCAATGGAATTTAGGCTCTTAGGATATGTCTAAACTACATGGCTCCGTCGATGGAACCATGTAGATGAGTTTACTAGACATAGGAAAATGAAACGGTGATTTAAATAATCGCCGTTTCATTTAAATCAAAATGGCCACTCTTCTGTGCCGATCAGTTGTTTAGCAGCACAGCGGGGCAGTCTGGATGCGCCACAGTCGACAAGGAAAGTCTTTGTCGACCTCTTTGTTATGCCTCATGAAATGAGGTTTACCAGAGAGGTTGACAAAGGCTTCCTTTGTCGACCGCGTCACATCCAGACAGCCCCGCTGTGCCACCAAACAGCTGATCGGCACAGCACGGTGGCTATTTTGACGTAAATGAAGCAGCGATTATTTAAATCGCTGCTTCATTTTCCTATGTCTAGTAAACTCATCTACATTGCTCCGTCAACAGAGCAATGTAGTCTAGACATACCCTTAAAGGCCAGATTTACAAAGGCCTAGTAGAGCTGAGCAGAGAAAGGTAATTCTGCTTCACAGTGGATTTTCATTTTTCAAAAGTTGGTTACATTCCCATTAGGAAAGAAAACCAAACACTGAGAAAGGGAATGGAGCCCTGGTTCTTGGGCAAACCACGTGACTGTCTGCATCACAGCCATGGATCATGAAAGCCCCGTATTTCCTAGCTGCAAGCCCATCAGAAGGTCAGACTGTTTCCCTGAAATATTCTAATTTCAGTGAGTTGGCAAATTATGTCCAAATAACATTTCTCTAATTTAGATGCCTAGCTCCCATTAATTCTCGAGGAGACATGCATCTATTCGGTTGAAGCACTTCTGAAAATCCCACCTGGTGCCTATCTGCATCTTTAAGTTCATAAAACTCCTTTGGAAATCTGGCCCTAAGAGCTTTCAGTCACTAAAAATGAAACGATGCTTTTAAAAGTTTTAACCCACAGGCATAAATTGTCATGTACTCATAAAACAACCATTTCTTTTAAAATATGAATAGGTAATATAAAAATTATGCAAGCTAATTCCTGTTCTTCTTGTACTCAACTATAAAAACATTAATGAGGTTCACTGTTAATTTATATCCTAAACACCCAAACACATATATACACATCAATCAGAATAAATTTAAATAATGCGTACATGGATTGATTTGAGTGGGTATGTATTTGGGAAACTTTTTTATATAAGCAAAATAATACTAATATCTATGTAAAGGACACTACCTCACCTGTATACTGACGTGTACATCACTGGAGATACTCCAGCAGGAGTACCAATTGTTCTAGTTTCCTCAGTGTTTATTTACATTTCTTTAATGAAAGACGAATTGAAGCTGGAGATAGTACCCTGGGGCTTTACTAAGGCAATCAAATCTATACACATATGCCCTTACTCCAACATGAAGCACCATTGACTAAATATTGCATAAGAGTTTAATCACTAAATCCAAGCTCACCATGCATTCCTGAAAAGTATAATGTCTCACTGAACTCAGATCTGCACAAGCTCAAGGATCTGCTTGGGCCAAAAGCAAGAGTAAGAAATGTGTCCCATACTGGACAGACTGATTCTAATGCCATTATAAGGAATATTCCTTTAAAAGAGGTGTCATACTTTGGATGAGAAGTTACAAGAGAAATAATCTCTTATCTATTTCTGGTCATACAGCTCCAGCAATGCGGACTCCATTTTCTCTACACTTTCATCAGAGAGTACAATTTGCAAAGCTTTGACAAATACTCCACCAGCAAGTCTCCCTTCAACGTCACTGCAAGAGCAAGCTGATCTAAGGTGCTAAGTAACTACCAAACAGTCTGAAGTAAGTGCTATACTCACTCCCTGTCAAATACAACTTTTTGTTCCCCACATTTCCTTCCAGCAGAGATAAATTTCACTTTAACACTCTGTTCTTGTTTTCCCTACCTCAAAGAACACCATATTTTAGACAGACTAGGGGCCAGAATTAATGCCCACAAATCACATTATTATCCATCTAAGTAAGGTTTTTGCATATCACCTCTTACCAAGCAGAAATCCAACTGCCAAAACCAAAAAATGTTGTCCTCTAGTAAGTGTGCAAGCTCAAGCTGAAGACCCTAATCAGCCAGAGAAGAACCCATCCCCTTATGGAATGCTCAGTAATTCATTGAGTGTGCTCACGAAACTCTCACCAGACGTTCTTACAAGCTTTGTTGCCATGAAGCAATTGAGCTGAGTATTTCATTATTTCTCTTGGAAAAATGGTAGGGTTTGGGAAGTGCCATTTATGTCTGGGGATGGGGGTTGTATACATTGGGTGTAATTTCACTGATATTAGTAATCTGGCTCCAGAATCACACACTAGAAATGGAGTTTCCTAAATCCTATTTCTCCCACAAAACTGTTATTAGTCAACACCCACCTAAGTTTTTTTGAATGTATATATTTCCTAAATCCATTCTTGTCATAGTTGAAAAGCAAGTAAGTTTTTGTTGTCACTTCCCCATTTTCGTTAAGAAATTCAGTTTAATTAAAGAGCAAAATTGAAGCATGCCCAAGCATATTAACTATTTAAAATTAATCCTCAGGTTTTTTTGCAGCCTAACCCCTTCTGGCACCATGATTCACTATTTTCTCTGAGAGCTCATCCTACTGTGAGTCACATTTTATGAATGTAATTTCCATGGTAACCATGGAATGTGGCTGAGAAGTGGGAAGTGAAGGCAACATCAATGTTTGTGCATGATGGTGACATTTTGTGGAGGGACCCAGCCTCAATGATATGAAGATTTTTTTTTAGGACATTAGCCACACTTCAGAAAATGTAATTTAGATCAGTGAATATACGAAGCAACGAGTCATACACTTTTACACACATTAACTGAAAAAGTTTCCATTTCTAGCACATGCAACCACAATATACAAACACATACTATAAATGATATTAATAAGAATTCTTAAATATATAGCCACAAAAATCATTTTAAAACAACAACCTAAAATTCTGTTTCCAGCACTGCTGCCCAAAATCTGTTAACCTAGGATGGGTCAGTCCACCTTCTTGTGACACAGGTTACCTATATGCTACATGGGGATAATAATGAGCCTTATATGACAAAGTTTTTGTGGGGAAAAAAATCACCTCTTCTCCCCCAACAGACATAACTATGCTGCCAAAGAAAACCATGTGTTTGTTGGCAAGTATGCCAACAAAAGTGCTTCCGTCAGCATAACTAATGTTGCCCATAGATCCTTTTGCCAATATATGGTCTGACAAGCTTTGAAACACCAGGGGATTTAATTCATTAATGCCTAGAAAACAGAGATAGCCTTGAACAGAGGGTGCCATGGAAATACAAAATGTGTATATATATATATACATACACACACACACACACACATACACACAATACAAAGTGTATATACTGTACACACACACATACACACTCACTCTGCATTCCCTAATACTAATATTAGTTATGCGGTTCCTTAGAATGAAGATTAGATGTCACAGACAAAGCTCAAATTTATTCAAACTCTCTTCTAATTATCCAAATCTATAGAATCTACAAACTTGAAGTCTCCAAAAATAGACTCTTCCCCAAAACTTCTGGCATGAGCTTTTCTGTTTTCACTGGGTCTGAGAATATCACAAATTAGTAAGTACAGCTGTAAAAGAACACTTAAAAATTAAGTTATCTAAAAAAAGTACTATCATAAAAGATTTGCCTTGTATTAAATTTCTGGGAAGGATTCAGGACTGTGTAACTTACCTCACCTTTGACTCTTGGGAACAAGTATTATAAATAGATTTTAACCGCTACACATGTTGAATACAGGCAGTCTGGGCTGTCAGCTGACCGCGCGCTGCGCGGCTTGACTCTGGTTTGCTCTGCTTTGCCCCCACCCCCACCCCCCGACCCCCTGGTCTGCAGACCAGGGAGACGGGGGGGGGGGGCAAAGCAGAGCCAAGCCATGCAGCACGCGGCCAGCTGACAACCCAGACATGTCTGGGCTGTCCGCTGCCCGTGTGTTCCGCCGCTTTGCTCCCCGTCCCCCTGGTCTGCAGACCAGGGGGACGGGGAGCAAAGCAGAGCAAAGCCACGGAGCCCGAGGGCAGCAGGACAGCCACAGCGCATCTGGGCTGTCCCGCTGTCCCCGTGCTCCGCGGCTTTGCTCCGGACACCTGTGGTACAGCAGCTGGGGCGCTGCCAGTTGGTCCCGTAGCGCCGCTCTGGACGCTACTGGACCAACCGGGCAGCACCCCAGCTGCTCTGCCCCAGACGTTCTGATTCAGCCACTGCTGGTCAGTTTCAGCAGCGGCTGAATCAGGACGCCTGGGGCAGAGCAGCTTGGGTGCTGCTGGGTTGGTCCAGTAGCGCCGAGGAGCTGCGGCGCTACTGGACCAACCCAGAAGCACCCCAGCTGCTCTGCTCCAGGCGTCCCCAAGTCAGCCGCTGCTGAAACTGACCAGTGACTACGGGACCAACTGGCAGCACCCCAGCTGCTGTACCACAGGTGTCCGGAGCAAAGCCGCGGAGCACGGGGGCAGCGGGACAGCCCAGACGCATCGTGGCTGTCCTGCTGCCCTCGGGCTCCGTGGCTTTGCTCTGCTTTGCTCCCCGTCCCCCTGGTCTGCTGGAGACCAAGGAGAGGAAGGGCCCCGTTCGTAACTGCGGATCTGACATAAGACCAGGAGAGGAAGCAGACCAGGGAGAGGAAGCAAAGCGGCGGAAAACGCGGGCAGTCCGCTGCCCACGCGCTCCGCGGCTTGGCTCTGCTTTGCTCTGCTTTGCCCCCTCCCCCCGTTCCCCTGGTCTGCAGACCAGGAGGACGGGGGGGCAAAGCAGAGCCAAGCCGCGGAGCATGCAGCCAGCTGACAGCCCAGACGCGTCTGGGCTGTCAGCTGGCCACGTGCTGCACGGCTTGGCTCTGCTTTGCCCCCTCCCCCCCCGTCTCCCTGGTCTGCAGACCAGCGGGACGGGGGGGGCAAAGCAGAGCAAAGCAGAGTCAAGCTGCGGAGCGCGCGGCCAGCTGACAGCCCAGACGCGTCTGGGCTGTCAGCTGGCCGCGTGCTCCGCGGCTTGGCTCTGCTTTGCCCCCCCGTCCCTCTGGTCTGCAGACCAGGAGGACGGGGGGGGCAAAGCAGAGCAAAGCAGAGCCAAGCCGCGGAGCGCGTGGGCAGACCAGGGAGAGGAAGACCCTCCCTGCTGGAGACCAGGGAGAGGAAGGGCCCCGTTCGTAACTGCGGATCCGACATAAGTCGGATCCGCGTAACTCGGGGACTGCCTGTACTTCCAAACAAGCCTCTTCTTGGTTTTTTCCCCCATCCAGTGCTGCCCCTTATGCTCAGGAGAAGTTCCCTGCAAACATTTGCAAAAGTTACTCTTTATTATCCTCCAAGTCTACTCAAAATCCTCCTTTATTAAATTGCGTACACAATTTTTGGCAACAGATAAACCTGCTAGTATTCTGATAATGCTGCCTATTTTGCCTATCATACTGACCAGCACTGTCACACACACTTATATTCCCCTGTTGGTCTGTCCATTTCCATCTTTTGTCTTTACACTAATACTTGGATTCTAAATTCTACGAAGCAGAGACTATTGTTTACCTTTACAATGCCTAGCACAATGGGATTCTGGTCCATGACTAGGGCTAGTACGATGGTAATAAAAATAAATAACACATAATTAGATTTACTCTATGAATAACCCCCACTCACTTCATATGTTTGCAGGATCAGACTCATAGGTTTTTGGGAGAAACTTATATTTTTCACTTCCATTTTTAACCCACATTAAATATTGCTATATCCCTTCTAAGTCTGTTTGCTTTTCTATACTAGAACCTTAGCTAGAAGAAATCAGTACAGCTCTACCCAAGCCAATGGAACTCTGCCCTGTTTATAACAACTGTACATCTGGCAGAAAAAATACCCTGGGTACCACAGATATAACTGTCTGCCATTAAAAGTCATCATTAATCTACAAGTTATCAACCATAGTACAAACACCAGCAATTCTAGTTGTTTATAATCATAACATAAGAAGGGCCATACTGAGTCCATACACCAAAGATCCATCTAATCTGTTATACTGTCTTCTGACAGTGGCCAATGCCTGGTACCTCAGGGGAGATGTACAGAGCACATAATCATCAAGTGATCCATCTCCTGTTGTCCATTCCCAACTGAAGTGACCATACTTGCAAACAGTTCTTAATATGGGGTGTACAATGGATTTATAGGAAGGAAATATTATTTTTTCTGTCTTGTTACTTATCCTTTCTTAATGATTTCCATCATTCTGTTAGGCTTTTTTTTTTTAACTGCCATTTCACATTGATTGCAATAGGCCTTCTGTTTTCTTTACTTTTTTGTTTCTCCTGTTTTATTCATAGTACAATAAACTTCCGATAATCTGGCACCTTTAGGACCCAGGGGGTGCCGGATTATCAGATTTGCCAGACTATCGGAAGGGGGGGCTATGACGGGTCTGGGGTGGGGGGGGGATGCCACCCCAGACCCCTCATAGCCTCCCCTTCTGATAGTCCGGCTCTGCCCCAGGCATCCCTGATTCAGCCGCTGCTGGTCAGTTTCAGCAGCGGCTGAATCGGGGACAGTTGGGGTGCTGCCAGGTTGGTCCTGCAGCCCCGAGGGGCAGCGCTATGGGACCTACCCGGCAGCACCCCAGCTGCTCTGCCCCCGGCTTCCCGGATTCAGCCGCTGGTCAGTTTTAGCAGCGGCTGATTCGGGGAAGCTGGCGGCAGAGCAGCTCCAATGGTTCGGCTGCCTGGAGCATTTCTGGGTTCCTGATGGTGCTGGACCATCAGGAGTGCTGGACCATCAGATGCCGGACCATCGGAGTTTTACTGTATCACGTAACCTGAATAGTTCTCTCTTGTCCACAGGAATTCACATTCAGGGAGTGTAAACAACACACAGGCTCACTTGAACAAATATACCGATAGAATGTAAGGTCAACAACCAAAGCTCAGGTGGTTGAGTAGTGATATTAGAGAACATCAATAATCACATTCCAATCCTCACTTGTTATTTACTATCATTTAAGCAGTTCTCTCTTGTTAGCCATGCTCAGAAGGAGTCATTTTCCTTCACACAGGACTGTACATTTAACTTTTGCTTGCCTCATCCTATTCATGCAGCTTCTTCAATATGTTAAATACCATCACCTGTCATCATCAGTAATTTCCAATAATTCCCCTGTGAAAGTTATAGTTTTATTTATTACATGCTTATTATATATAGGTTTATTATATATTGGCTATAAATTTATTAGCTTGGCATAAATGCCAGTAAGAAAGAATGTGTTTCTAAATAACAGAGGCAAAAGCAATTTAATTGCAAGTAAAACATATTAACTACCATTCACCCTATGTGATAAAATACATTGGGATTTCAAGATTGAAATAAAATTGGATTTACAGTTGTGCCCATGCTACCTACCATGAGTTTTAAGATTTAAGGATTAGATATAAAAATGGTTTATAAAAATGAAAGCACTATTCACAGTATATTGCAACTTTGATACAGTAAGGCCTGTTATCAGTAGACATGTTGAGTTTCAATTGTCATTAGCTGTACGATTAGAATCACCATAACTCCCCCTTTTTTAAAATTTGAGCCATCCACAGAAGTATTCTAGATGTAGATTTAATTCTTTCATCCCCCTTTGATGCATGAAATTTTTTTTTCAAAAAAGCCAACATGGTTTTGGAGCCTAGCCCCATTTTCAAAAGTTAGCGGGGTACCTAGAAGCTGACGTCCCATTCATTCAATCATTTTTTGGAAATTGTTCCCACAATGAATTGAAAAAATTGGAAGAGGATAAAATAATTCTCAGTAAAAAGTGGTAGACTTTTCAGGTTATTTTACTCAGCAAAATTATCTGGAGAATGGTCAGATGTCAAGCAGAAACTAAGATTTGTATTATAGGAGCAGAAATAAAACATCAGAACAATATTCTATCTAATTTCTGCCCCAGACCTCTGAAGGCACATCTTGCATCTGCCTCCAACTGCATGCTCTATCACCACTCATGGTCCATCACATCATTCTCTTATTTGTGCATCTCTAGTTAAATTTTTTCATATTTATCATGTGCTTCTTGTTAATGGTCCAATCTAGATCACATTTCTTGATAATTATGGCACTGTAATTGTAATTAATTTGTGAGAAATGAAGTCCATTTGAAGCCCATAGTCCAGAGAGTTCATTCTCTGTGTATATTTAGATTCCATGGTTATGAACACTACAGAAAACCCTGAAATTGATAATTTATTACAACAATTCAACACATTTACTTGTTTACCCTAACTCTTATTGGCATTCTCAATTTCCATCCATGTGTACTTATCAATAGCATTCTGAAACCTATAATTAAAAGGATATTTTAAGTCTATGTCAGTATAATAATTTGCTTTATGTTATTCTGCAATTACATTGGAGAACTTTAAAATAATAAAAATTGGAGTTTAATTAACTATATATTTAGATGAGAATAAGACATTAACTGATTCACAGACCTGAAAGTCCTTCAGAGCATGTGACAAATCAATGTGTTTTCCTTGTGAAATAGGTTTTGCATATCAAACTCTGATTTAGCTGAAAGATTTGTAAAACATCATCTAGTTACGCAGCTTTCAATTGCATACAAAACTGGTATGTAAGGGGGACATTTTCAAAACTGCTCAGCACACACCAACCGCAGTGGGAGTTCTGAACTTCTGGGTATTTCTTTGAGATGCCTAAAGGGGAATTGAGCTCCTTGGAAATCTCTCCACATTAAAGTCAATACTATTTTAGGTATAATAAGTTTGTTCTAGATGTGCCCATTCTGGACAATAACATTAGAAGAACACAAGAAGCAATGGGCTTAAATTGCAGCAAGGGAGGTTTAGGTTGCACATTAGGAAAAACTTCCCAACTTTCAAGTGGTTAAACACTGGAATAAATTGCCCAGGGAGGTTGTGGAATCTCTGCCACTGGAGATATTTAAGAGCATGTTAGACAGACATCTAATAATGACTACTGCTATAGATGGTACTAGAAATTGTGCAGGCAGCTCCTCTGTGCCAAAACCACCTTTTACTAGTGTTTAACCATACTCTCTCCCAGAGTATGCTCGACATTGCCAACCCCACAAGTCAATCTGCCTCCCCACATACACACACCAAAAAAAATCTGAGATTTTTTTTTTTTAAACAGGGTCTTAATTGCCTTGTTGATTCTGAACATTGAGGGTGCAACTTGTCTCACATTTTCAGCCTTCTCTGTGCAACAATGGGGGCTTTCATCTTTGGTGTTTAAGATTGAAGCTATGATTTTCATGTAACTACTGGACTCCAGAAGTTTCAATAAACACACCAAATATTACAAGATTCATGATCAAAATCAGAAGTGTTGGCAACAGAGGAAATGTGGATTTCTTTATCAAGTTGCAGGCAAACCTGCCACAGTATGCTAACGTTTGTAAAACCTTTCTAAAGTGAAAGATTGGTTCCCTAACTAGTACAGAAGGCACTGAAAATAGGTTTAGATGAGCAGACAAGTCGCAACACTTCAGGCCCATGACTAGCGGGCTTGCGGAGTATGCAGGGAATCTACTCTCTGATATTTCGTAGTTTCAGGAGCAGGTGACTCGGCTTGCTTCCCAGCCAAATCCATCTCCCACTTCTTCACATAAGTCTAAGAACCACTCTACTTCTTAGGCTGAGGGTATGTCTACACTACCCCGCTAGTTCGAACTAGCGGGGGTAATGTAATCATCCGCAGTTGCAAATGAAGCCCAGGATTTGAATTTCCCGGGCTTCATTTGCATGAAGCCGGCCGGCGCCATTTTTAAATGCCGGCTAGTTCGAACCCCGTGCTGCGCGGCTACACGCGGCACGGAGTAGCTAGTTCGGATTAGGCTTCTAATCCAAACTAGCTGTACGCCTTGTGGAACGAGGTGTACAGCTAGTTCGGATTAGGAAGCCTAATCCGAACTAGCTACTACGTGCCGTGTGTAGCCGCGCGGCACGGGGTTCGAACTAGCCGGCATTTAAAAATGGCGCCGGCCGGCTTCATGCAAACGAAGCCCGGGAAATTCAAATCCCAGGCTTCATTTGCAACTGCGGATGACTACATTACCCCCGCTAGTTCGAACTAGCGGGGTAGTGTAGACATACCCTGAGAGAAGAGGGGCTTTTTGACCTCAGAGATCTGCTTTTCAAATCCAGAGTAAAAGGCCAAATACAGAAATGGGAGGAAATGGCCTGTAAGATGCTTGAATGGGCAGAAGAGGAAGGCTTCCAGAAAGTTTTTAAAATTGCAAGTTTGTTCCAAGTAGATTCTCACTTGTGCATATTCAAAACATTAGGAAAAACTTCCTGTCAGAGTGGTTAAACACTGGAATAAATTGCCTAGGAAAGTTGTGGAATTTCCATCACTGGAGATATATAAGAGCAGATTAGATAGACATCTATCAGGGATGAGATGGTACTTGGTCCTGATGTGAGGGTAGGGGACTGGATTCGATAACCTCTTGAGATCCCTTCCAATTCTAGTGTTCTATGAAAACCTGGCAGTTGGTCTCAGTTGGATACCATAGAAGGAACATGAACCAGCTGATCAGCAGGGAGAATGACTGATGGCCACCTTGGACTGCAGGTAGTGATCTCTCCCTCACTATCTCCCATCCATCAAAGTGAAGAATCTGAATGCTGTGGTGGCAACAGAAAAAGAGCATACTCCAATGGCTGAGAAGAAAGTATAACCTGCTCTCAATGCTGAGAGATTGATAGCCACAACATCCAAGAGGAGGAAGTGAAGGGTGATGGTTGTGGTGGGGGACACCCTTCTGAGGAGGACACAGGCATATTTTTGGCGATATCTTGGTAAAGAATAATAGACCACCAAATCAGGAGGATGAGGTGGATGTGGCATTTTTAGAACAAATAACAGTAACAGCCAAAACACAAGACCTGGTAGTAACAGGGACTTTACTCAGATATCTGTTGGAAAGAACAAAACTGTCAAACACAAAATATCCAATAAATTCTTGACAAGTAATGAGGAAAATACATTGCTTCAGGTAGAGAAAGTAATGATGGAGGCAGTCATTTTAGACTTGATACTAACAGGAATTGGTTGTGAATTTGAAGATTGCAAGTAATGTAAGTGAGAGTTAATTAGATTCCATGATTCTAAAGAAAGGAAGGAGAGAGCACAGCAGAATAAAAACAATAGCCTTTAGATAAATAGACTAACAAAATCAGACTACTAGGAGTGAGCCTTATGGGAAGAAAATCTAAAGGGAAAGGAGTTCAGAAGAGCCAATGGTTCTTCAAAGAGACCATTTTAAAGGCACAACAGCAACTAATCCTGATGCAAAAGAAAGACTGGAATAATAAGAAGAAGCCAGTATGGCTCCACCAGTAGCTATTCTATAGCATTAAAATAAAAAAAAATCCATCCCACAAAAAGCAGAAACATGGATAAATTGCAAATTATGAGTACAAAAGAATAGCATAAGCATGTGGAAACAAAATAAGAAAGGTTAAGGCACAAAATAAGCTACATTTTGCAAAGGATGTAAAAGGTAATATGAAGAGGTCCTATAAGTACCTTAGAAGCAAGAAAAAAATGAAGGAGGAGAGTGTGGGTCTTCAATTTAGCTTGGAAGGATTACATCAAGAAGACCGAGATGTTTAATTGCTATTTGGCTTCAGTCTTCACTAAAAAGGCAAATTGTGACTAGATACTTAAAACAATCAATATTAACAAGAAGGAAGGAAAAGGGAAAGAACATATTAAAGAATATTTAGATAAGTTTGATACATTCAAGTCAGCAAGGCCTGATGGAATTCATCAGAAAGGAGCTATTTCAGGACTATTAGCAATTGTCTTGGAGAACTCGTGGAGGACAGATGAATAGAGAAGGGCAAACATAGTACCTATCTTTAATAAAGAGGAAACAAAAAGAACCTGAGGAATATCAGACCATTCAGTCTAACTTAGATATTTGGAAATATATTGGAACAAATTATCAAATAATCAGTTTATATCCACATAGAGGATAGCAGAGTTATAAGAAAGAGACAACATGGATTTGTCAAGAACAAATCTAATCTAATTTTCCTCTTTGACAGAGTTGCACATATAGTGCATGAGGGAAGCTGTAGACATGATGTATCTTGATTTTAATGGGAGTTTGATGCAGTCCCACATGAAATTATCATATGCAAAGTAGGGAAATATGGTCTAGATTAAATTATTGTAAGGTAGGTGGGTGCACAAATGATTGAAAGATCATACTCAAAGAACAATCAATGGTTTGCTGTCAAGCTGGGAAGGCATATCTATTGGGAATCAATAATATTGAAATTTTCTTTAATGACTTAGATAATGCAGGGAGGAGTGTGTTTACAGTGTTTGGGGATAAGACCAATCTGGGAAGAGATGCAAGGACTTTGGAGGACACGGTTAGAATTCAAAATAAATTAGAGAATTGGTCGGACAACAAGATGAAATGAATAAAGACAAATGTAAAGTATTACACATGGGAAGGAAAAATCAAAGGTACAAATACAAAATGAGGAATAATGGGTTATGCAGTGGTACTGCTGACAGGGATCAGTGGTTATAATCAATCACAAACTGAAGATGAGTCAACAATGTGATGCAGTTGCCAGGAAGGCTAAAATATGTCTGGGATGTATTGAAAGGAATGTTGTATGTAAGGGTATGTCTACAGTACAGCATTATTTTGAAATAAGCTATTTCAAAATAGTTATTTCGAAATAGCGCGTCCACACTGAGTGGACACTAAATTGCATTTAAGGCCAGCCGGAACCAGGTCCAGCAGGGCATCAGGTCAGGAGTTACTTTGTGTGGCTGCTGCCTGAGGCTGAGGCCTGTGTTTAAAGGGACCCCTCATGGACAGCTGGCTCTCAGGTTTCCCTGCTTGCTTGCCTATCTCGATGAGGGACAACAAAACTTTTTGTCTCTGCATGCTCTGGATGCCCTCACTCGGGACACCACAGCACTCTGCAACATGGAGCCAGAGCTGCCCCTGAGCACTCTGGCGCTTCCCTTGGTCACATTGCTTTGAGCCTGGCTTTCTGCAGGCTGCCATCTGGGAGGTCCATCGGGGGGCTGTCAGTATCCAGGAGGCCCTGCGGGACAGCTTCCACTCTGAGGAGCACTAAGAGTCTCCCTAGTCTGCCCCACTGAGGACTTGTGCCTCATTCCTCCCTCACATCCTTCCATTTACCCCCACCAGCCCTGCTTCCTGATGTAAAATAAAATACACGTGTTTTCATAAACACAAACTGTCTTTATTTAACAAAACTGGGGAGGCGGGGATGAAACTCTGGTGAGACTGGGGAAAGAAAGTAGGAGAGGGGAGGAGACAGGGTGAGAGAGGGGAGGGGGAAACCTGGGAGGAGGGAGCTGGAAGGGGGAAGCAAGGGGAAGAAGAGGGAGGGGAAGCTCAGGGCTCAGGGGTGGGGTTCTCGCTGGACCAACTTAATTTTCATGAGAACCTGGTCCTGGGTTCTCATGTGGCCTTTGGTGGCCAGGCTGGCAGCTATCCTGCCCTAGACAGTCATGTTCCTCCATCTAGTGTGTAGATCATGGACACTGGGGGCATCCCCCTCAAACCCGAATAAGGTTCATGATCTCTGCCCTGAACCAGGAAGGCGCCTGCCTTCTCTGGGCCCTGTCAGGCTCCTGGGAGCTGGCAAGCTACTCCTGGGGAGCGGTGGAGGGCTGACTGCCGGTGGCCTGATGGCTCATGTTTTAGGGCCACTGTGTGCTAGCTCTGGGCTGGCAGGCTTGGAGCTGGCACAGGCACTGTGGCTACAGTCTATCCCGTTAAGGGCTCCGAGGACGGGGGAGGGAGAGGAGTGTTCTTGGTTGAGGCTGGAGTGGCCACCAGGGCACCCTGGGAAGGCTGGAGGCCCCCTATTTTGAAATAAGTGTCTACACAGCACTTATTTCGAAATAACTATTTCGAATTTGGCGTTATTCCTTGTAGAATGAGGTTTACCAAATTCAAAATAAGATCTCCGCTATTTCGAATTTATTTCAAAATAGTGGTTTGGCTGCGTAGACGCTAGGAAAGTTATTTCGAAAGAAGGGCTGCTAGACATAACCTAAGACCTTAGAGGTTATTGTCCTATTGTAATCAACACAACTGAGACTTCAGTAATGTCCATTCCTGGGTGTCACACTTTAAAAAGGATGTGGACAAAAGAGAATCCAGAGGAGAGAAACAAAAATGAGAAATGGTTTAGAAAACCTGACCTATGGGAAAAAATTAAGAAATGGGCATTCTTAGTTTTGAGATAAGAAGATGGCGGGGGGGGGGGGGGGACGGGCACTAGATTACACTCCTTAAATATATTAGGGACTGTTTTAAAAGGACTGTGATCAATTGTTTCCTACAGCAATTGGAAGTAGGTCAAGAAGTAATAGGTTTCATCTGTAGAAAAGGAGATTTGGATTACATATTAGGAATTTTTTTCTAACTATAAGGGTGGTTAAGTTCTGGAATAAGATTGCAAGAGAGACTGTGGAATCCCCATCACAGGGGGATTTTTAAGAACAGCTTACACAAGCAGCTGCCAGCTATGGTCTAGTTTTACTTAGTTCTGTCTCAATACAGAGGGCTAAACTAGCTAACGTCTACACTTCTATGATTCTGTAAAAAAGGCCCCAAATGTTCAACTTCGTAAAGATGCAAGATGCTACAACCCATCTCCAAACACACCCACAATGCAACGGCTGACCAAAATATGGGTTCACTTCAGTCAATGGAAAATGTGTGTTTTTTAGTATAACAGTGTTTCTTCTGTACCACTACTTCTTGTCCTGGTACATTGTAAATATTGATAGCATAGAGTAAGTGTGTTTAAAATAAGGGGTTGAATGTTGGGAGTGTGGTCACATCATGAGCCAGGAAATATAGTGAGTTCTAGGACTGGGAGATGGCAGAGAAAAATGAAGATGTTCCTTTTGGAAGGATGATGATAAATATAAATAGAGAGGAGCCTGTGAACCTATAAATTTATTGATTATTCTCAATATCAGATAACACCATTGTATAACTAGGGGTGAAATCAGGACCTTTAGGTTTTGCTTAAATATTTGATTCTTTGAAAAGTCAAATCTCTGCCCTTCGGTAGTTTCCATGCCAGTTTGATTAAGTCACAATATTGCATCAAAAACAGACTTACCATGCTGCTCTTGGTCGGTATTAAAAAAATGCACACACTCAAAATTAGGCCAAGAAATGATTCAGCACATTTCTTGCCAACTTTTTAAATGGTTTTACACAATTTAATGATATCTAAATGCACTAGAAGGCTTTGTTGCTCGAATGTCTGTTTCAACTTTTTCTATTTTATTAAAAATATAATTTTAAAAGTACACCTTGCTTAATTTTATCCTAATTAGACAAACAGCTTGAATAGTTTTACTTTATTTATAGTAAAAAGTGTTCTGAAGAAGGCACAATGTAGTATTTTCTTACCATAAATGAAGAACTTTGAGTGGGAGTGTAGCCGGTAAGAGTAAGTCTCAGGTCCGACACTGGGTTCCCAAAGTACAAAGGACGCCACACAGGTATCTGTCAAGCACAAGTAGTTTATTTCTTGACAGCTAACAGCTGTGCCCCATAAATGGAAGAACAATATAACAAAGAAAGCGGCATATCTTACATCCCTTCCTGCAAGCTTGGGACTTCGGGTAGGCTGCGGATGAAGTGGGAGGTTGTCTCAATTTCTGAGGCACTGGTACCCATCGGCGAAGTCTGATTTGCTAGGCTCTGAGGCAGCCTTAAATACAGTTTTCCTGCCCTGTTTGGCAGTTTGGAAATTTCCAGGGCTTACTAATTAGTGCTGATGTAGAGCTTAGCTGTTAGTCATTGATCTGGTTCTGATCTGGATCTTCTTGTCCTTTGGCCCTGTTTACGTCATCAGTACTTTAGGGTAAACAGAGTTGTTTATGCGTTCTTGTCCTTTAACCTTATCTTATACTTGTTCTTCCTATGCTGTCAATAATGCTTATCTTAAGTGGCGTATGTTCCCAAAGACTTGCTTCTGGCTCATCCATTATAGGGGAAAGAGAAAGGGGGGAAGGATGCAGGCCTCACCACCCCTAAACTATCAGGTACAAAGTTCTTCTGCAATTGACCACTACAGGGAGGGAATCTGATGGCAAAATAATTTACTAAGAATGACAGATTTAGATCTGTATGGTCTCTCTCCTCTCACAACCTCATCATCTATACTTCTGCATATTTTAATGAGTCAGATAATTCAGGTCTCCCATTAAATTGCACCAAATCAATTCTGTCCTTTGAAGAGTGGTGTTTGCATAAGCCCATGTGCATACAAAAGCTCTACGTCCCCTGATACAACTCTGCAATTCCATTCTGTGGCACCTTTTTAAAAAGGAAAATCCCATCATTGTTAAGCAAACACTGAGAAGGTAAACATTTTTATGTCTAAATTAAATCCCAAAGGAGCAAATAATTTGAGGCACACTGTTCCAATTTCTATTTCAATATTTCTATAGCAATCAGTATTTCTGCATTTACTCCCATTTTGGCAGGAGAATCAAAAGTTCTCTGTAGTCCAATGAATTGAAAAGGAATTGAAATATGTTTTTGTAAGTGTTTAAAATAAACTGTTAGGATTTTAAAGAAAGACAGCCAGTGCACTCCTACTCAAGATAATGTGTATTGGAATATAGTTGCAGTATACATTTCCTTTTCACAAGTACCAACACCACAGTTAACATCTCATTTACTCCATACACCTGCAGTGACTTCAACCTAAAGAAATGGGACTGAAACTATCAACTCTCTGAAATACAACCTTACTTCTAAAGTTGGCAAGCAGTGTAAATAATTCAGTCTTTTTTGTGTGTTCTACACAGGAAGTGAGTTATTAACATGACTGGACTAAATGGTCTCTTGAGATCCCTTTCAGTGCTATGATCCTATAATTTTAGTAGAGAAAAACATTCTAGTAATTCCATCTTCTGGGATGTTCAGTGTCTCCTGTGCCTGTTGCCTTTAAGTACTGCAGGGCACAGACTGTCTGTATTAACTGTCTTGCCCAACGTTTTGTACGGAATAAATTCAAATAATAATCCCAGATTTAATATAGAGGCCCTGATACAGCAAAGCACATGTACAGCTTTAAAACTGTGTGTAGTCCTACTCAAACACATCACTAGTTCCATTGACTAGAAATTAATCCTATGGTAGGGGTTGGGCAAACTATGGCTTATGGGCTCCATCTGGCCTTTTCATCCAGCCCTTGAGCTCCGTCTATGAGTAGGGTCACGGGCTTGTCCCACTCAGCGCTCTCCAGACCCAGACTCACAATTCCACCAACTTCCAGCATGCAGAGACACACAGTGCATGGGAGTGACTTCACCACACTGTTTCCATGAGCAGAACCCCACTTCTACCCAGAAGCCTCTCCCCTCCACCCCACCTACAGCAGCATGACCAGTCTCCACTGAGTCTCCTGCACCTCCATGCTCAAGAGCCATATCCAGATGTGGCCTTCCAGCCCAAAAGTTCTCTCACCCCTGGCAGAAATGTTTTGCTGAATTGAGGCTGCAGTGCTTTCACTTCACAATATAGAATCCATTACCAGGGTCAAATGAATAACCAAATTTATGGTTGGAAAGGGATTTTCCCCCAATCCTCACAGGGTTAATTTCCTATAAATTCAAAGGATTAAGACTCTCTCTGATTTTTACAAGCTGTTACACAGGTGCCATTTATGGGAGTGTTGGGGGTCAGTAAGCCGCCCCTCCCCCCAAAGTTTGAAACCCTGGCTTTCATACTTTAGGTCTGCTTAAAGCTCATGCCTTTGCTCCAGAGGCAATTGTCAACTGCACTTCCAGCTTTGCCTCTGGGGGCAGGGAGTTTGCCTATAAACAGAGGGCTGCAGGGTGATTAAGATAACAAAAAGGCTTGTCATTCAAGTAAGTGAAGAATCATTAAATCAGGATAAAAACATTGCCAGTTACTCCACTTAAAAGATAAGATAAAAAGAATAGAGTGGTGTGCTGCAGGGATCTGCATTTGGACCGCTGCTGTTAAATTTCTCATAACTGTTCTTGAAAATGGGGTAAACAGTGAGGTAGCAAAATTTGCAGATACAAAACTACTCAAAATAGTTCAGTCCAAAGCTGACTGAAAAGAGTCATCAGGGGATCTCACAAAACTGGGTGATTGGGCAACACAAGGACAAACAGAATTCAATGTTGAGAATTGCAGAGTAATGCACCTGGAAAAAGATAATCCTAACTATACATACAAAAATGATGGGGCTAATATAGCTGTTACCACACAAGAAAGATTTCAGAATCATTGCAAAAGTTCCCTGAAAACATCTGCTCAATGTGAAGTGTCAGTCTAAAAAAGCTAACCAAATATTATGAATCATTAGGAAAGGAATAGATAATAAGACAGAAAATATCAGATAGCCTCTATATAA
This sequence comes from Pelodiscus sinensis, assembly GCF_052426305.1. Classification (NCBI taxonomy): domain Eukaryota; kingdom Metazoa; phylum Chordata; order Testudines; family Trionychidae; genus Pelodiscus; species Pelodiscus sinensis. The sequence continues at coordinate 97,313,406 of NC_143053.1, forward strand.
AGACGTGGTATGCCCACATCTTGAAGATTGCATGCAGATCTGGTTACCCCATCTAAAAGAAGATTTATTGAATTTAGAAAAGATACAGAAAGGGAAACATATGATTAAAGGTAAGGAACAATTTCCACGTGAGGAGAGATTAACAAGACTGGGACTTTTCATCTTGGAAAAGAAATTACTAACGGGTAAAGGGGGATGTTAGCAGCCTAGAAAATCATGAATGGTGTGGAAAAATAGAATAAGGAAACATTATTTACTCCTTCACTAATATAATACAAGCTCACCCAAAGAAAGTTATAAGCAACAGATTTAAAACAAACAAAACAAATGATCTCTTCACGGCCTAAACTAAAAGGCTGTGTCTTCACTGGCCCCTTCTTCGGAAGAGGCATGCTAATTTCTAACTTTGGAATAGGGAAATCCTTGGGGGATTTAAATATCCCCCGCGGGATTTAAATAAACGTGGCCGCCGCTTTTTTTCCGGCTTGGGGAAAAGCCGGAAAAGAGCGTCCAGACTGGCGCGATCCTCCGGAATAAAGCCCTTTTCCGGAGGATCTCTTATTCCTACTTGCAAGTAGGAATAAGAGATCCTCCGGAAAAGGGCTTTATTCCGGAGGATCGCGCCAGTCTGGACGCTCTTTTCCGGCTTTTCCCCAAGCCGGAAAAAAAGCGGCGGCCACGTTTATTTAAATCCCGCGGGGGATATTTAAATCCCCCAAGGATTTCCCTATTCCAAAGTTAGAAATTAGCATGCCTCTTCCGAAGAAGGGGCCAGTGTAGACATAGCCAAAATGTATTACAATAAGAACAAAATAAGCTTAAGGAGGATAGGTCCATCAATGACTACTAGCCAGAATGTGCTGGAATGGTGTCCCTAGCTTCTGTTAGTTAGAAGATGGGAATGGGAAGCAGGGGATGGATCATTTGATGAATGCCTCTTCTGTTCATGTTTTCTGAAGCACCTGACATTGGCCATTGTTGGAAGAGAGGATAGTGGGCTACATGGATCATTGTCTGACCCAGTATGTCCATTCTGATCTTCTTATATAAAGCACAAATATATCTGCCCCCAGCTAACCCACTAGACCCCACTCCTCGCCCAGAGCTGAGATGGAGCCCTGAAGTCCTGACAGTTTCTCTCTATCCTCAGATTAAGTAACAAAGAATAAACATTAAAATTTTAAGGCTAGCCAGTGTCCCTTATGTGACTTGCCACAACATTTCAGCATATGTTAGAGCTGAATGGATCTAATATTTATTTACAGTACTTTTATTTCTTTTCTATGGGAATTAGATACAGTGCTCCTGCGAGCTAATCGCTAATTTATCTGCTAGAGAGCGAGCGAGAAAGAGAGATTTTCCAGTGCCCTGGATAAAGATTCTATGGGGGGAAGGGTGGCTAGGGTCAGAAACCCCTCCCCCCCCCAATTTGCTACTTGATTTGTACTGAGCATACTCAGTAATATTGCTGAAGCCCCTGTCCTCAGTCTGTCCCCCATGTTCTCACTCTTTCCTCCCCCCATCACAGCATACTCAGCTAAAACCCCAGCCAAAATCTAAAATGGCGCCCCAGGATACACCAACTTGCTATGGGATGTTGTAATGAGAATGTAAATTCTTCAAGGAAGTCACGTTCTTTTATTATGTACTGGTACACTGAGGAAAAATCAAGCCCTAAGTTCCTTGAGGGAGGGTCTTTGTAATGTTTACTTTTTATTTAATGATGGAACCCACATCTTCTCTTATCCTAAGCCTACTTTGACTACCTAGAAATTCTCAGAATATCAAGGGTGACTTTGTCCCATCTTTAGTTATGTTAAAAAAAATTAGCTGTGCTCAGAGATGCTACAAGCCTTTAGACTCCAAACATATTACTGATTTTCTATCACAGAAGATAATTTATCAGGGAAAGATTTTCTTTTGAAATGGATGAAGAAATTTGCATTATTATGAGACTTATCCAAAAGAAATACCCAAATAAAGAAAGCTAGTTTCTGCAATACAAAATATCCTTGTTTAGTCATTTACTTTACAAGCTTTCTAATGATTAAACTTTTTTTCTGGGTTTTTTTTCCTCAGATTCACTTAGCATTCTTCCTGTGAAAAAGCTATTCACACACAGTATATTTATGCATGTGACATTATGTAAACTGCCAACTAATTCTTTTCAGTAGGGAAGATTAGAACTTCATAAAAAACCTTATTTATAAATGCCAGCGATAAGACATGACACATTGTCTAGGCTGCTTGCAACAAAATAAAATTAGATTCTACAGTGGAGGATGGAACACAGGAAAATAGGATGAAAATTGACTGAAAAGAATACTTTCTCATTTGATTCCTGACTGTCCAGTTGTGATGGGCACCCAATTTTCAGATCATTAAACAAATGATTAGTTACCAGTTTGACGGCTCTGGGATCCACAGATAAACTGGCAATTTTGGTATATCTGCAAACAACTTGACGTATCTAAAAAACTGTCAGCCCTGCATCTCAGATTCTGCACTGGAACCTCATGTCAAAACATCCTGTTTAATAAAGACAGGCATTTTTTTAAAAAAGGAAGAAAAATTAAAAAGGATAAGTTAGACAACACAAGCTCTCCAGGGCAAGGACTGACTCTGCTATAGGTCTGTACGATGCCTAATGGAAGGGAGCCCTCCAGGCACTACAATTAATACAGTAACAATAATAAATGCCAGTGGCACCGTCACTGCATTGTTCCCTCAGTGTGCCACAATCCTATCCTAGAAGAGGCCTTCTCCAGAATGTAAAGGTAGTTCTGGTCTCTACACTCACTCCATTTTTGTCCATTGTGCTAAGATCACGGTGGGTATGTCTACACTGCAGCATTTATTTTATTTATTTATTTTTGGAAATACGGCCATCTTTCTGAAAACATCTTTACTTACATCCACACTGGAATTGCGTTCTTTCAGCAACAAAGATCAAAAGAACAGAGGGGTTTTTCTGGCATTAGTAAACCTCTTTTTAAGAGGAAGAAGCCTTTTTCCGAAAGAGGTCTTCCGGAAAAAGGCATGTGTAGATGCGGAAGAGGGAGTTCTTTTGAAAGAAGAGGAAAAAGCACAGGTGCTCGGGTGGCCACTCCATCCATAGTAATCACAATTTACATGCGAGATAGCATCCACACTCAATGGATGCTATTTTTCGAAAAAGCAGATCACTTTTTTTGATGCGTTTTTTGCTGTGTAGCCACTCTCTTTCTAAATAAGTTTTTTTGGATGATCTCTTCCAGAAAAGCTTCTTCTGAAAGAAGCCGGCAGTCTAGATGTAGCCTGTTAAAGGTGTGGGCACTCACTCACTGCCTGCATGACTGAGATCTGTTAGAGGGCTTATCTCTCCTTTACAGACAAACCTGAATATCTATATCCTAACAAGATCATCATGAAATTCCACTGGGTCACATTCAGACCAATGACTTGTAAGAAAATGGCTGTTTCCCTTTGCTTATCCCATTATAAAATATGGCTAAGGTCAGTCAAATGAAAAAGAGCATCGAAACCCCTTCAGGAACATCAGGAAATGGCAGAATGATAAATAGTGACATTTTTTTAAAAATGCTTAGACACAAACATTAGAACTCTAACTAATAAGATGGGTGAACACTAGAGTGCCTCGCATTATATGAGGATATTGATACAATAGGCATCAGAGAAACTTTGTGTAATGAGGACAATCAATGGGATATAATCATACCAGTGTACAAAATATATATCAGAAGGACAGAACAGGTTATGGCACTATACATGAAAAAAATGTAGAATCTACTAAAATTCTTTGAGGGGGGTCAACAAGCATGTGAACAAGGGGGATCCAGTGGATATATACATAGTGTGCTTAGATTTCCAAAAAGCCTTTGACAAGGTCCCTCACCAAAGGCTCTTAAGTAAAGAACATTGTCGTGGGATAAGAGGGAAGGCCCTCTCATGGATAACTGGTTAAAAGATGGGAAACAAAGAGTAGGAATGAATGATACATTTTCAGAGTGGAGAGAGATAACCAGTGGTGTCATCCAAGGGTCTATACTAGGACCAATATTATTCAACCTATTCATAAATCATTTGGTAAGGGGTACACAGTGAGGTGGCAAAATTTGCAGATGATTCTAAACTGCTCAAGATAGTGAAGATTAAAACAAACTCTCAAGAGCTTCAAAAAGATTTCATCAAACAAGGGCTATATCTAGAATACAGAGTTTTTTTTGAAAAAAGTGGCCTTTAAAAAAAAACAAAAAACAAAACAAAAAAAGAACTTCACCTGCATCTATACTGCCATTGCATTCTTTCGAAATTAAATCGAAAGGACATGGCGGTGTTTTCATCGGCAGTAAACATAATTTTACAAGGAAGAACGCCGTTTTTTTAAAGAGCTCTTTTGAAAAAAGGCATTCCAGAATTAAAACAGGGCTTTTTCGAAAGAGTGTCCAGATTGCCTGGGTGCTTTTTTGAAAGTGTTATGGCTGTCTAGATGATCTCTTTAGACAGAGCTCTTTTGAAAAAGCCTCTTTTGAAAAAAGCTTGTAGTCTAGACGTACCCTAGGTGATTGGGCAACAAAATGGCAAATGAAATATAGTGTTGCTAAATATAAAGTAATGCACATTGCAAAAAATAATCCTAGCTATACATACAAATTATGGGGACTAATTTAGCGATAACTACTTGAGAGAGAGAAATCTTGGAGTCATTGTGGATAGTTCTCCGAAAACATCCACTCAGTGTTCAGTGGCAGTCAAAAAAGCAAACAATGTTAGGAATAATTAAAAAAGGGATATAGAAGAAGACAGAGAATATCTTATTGCCTTTATTTAAATCTATGGTATGCCCACATCTTCAATACTGCATACAGATATGGTCACCCCATCACAAAAATGATATATTGACATTGGAAAATGTTCAGAAAAGGGCCACAAAAATGATTAGAGGTTTGGAATTGGTCCCATATGAAGATTAAAAAGACTTGGACTTTTCATCTTAGAAAAGATGTGACTCAGGGAGGATATGATAGAGGTCTATAAAATTATGACTGCTGTGGAAAAAGTGAATAAAGAAAAGTTATTTACTTGTTTCCATAACACAACAACTAGGGGTCACCAAATGAAATTTATAGGTAGCAGGTTTAAAACAAAAAAAAGGAAGTTTTTCTTCATGCAGCACACATTCAATCTGTGGAACTCCTTGCCAAAGGATGTTATGAAGATCAGGACTTTAACAGGGTTCAAAAAATAACTAGATAAATTCATGGAAGTTAGGTCTGTTGTGTAAAGCCTCTGACCAATGCAGTATAATTTTCCCTGGCCAGTGAGTTAATGTGAGTAACACACTGGTAACATTAAGCAAAAGCAAGATGGGGTTTGTCTGTATAGCAGTGTATGGATGTATGTGTGTGATCAGGTTTAATCCCTTTTCCATTTAATTCAACAGCAGTATTTAATAAAAGCAATATATGTGTAACCCTGGGTTGGTCTTTAGTGAAAAAAGATAGCAAGGTTCATCAACAGCTATTAGCTAGGATGGATAGGAATGTTTGTCAGAGGCTGGGAATGGATGACAGGAGAGGGATCACGTGACGATTACCTGTTCTGTTCACTCCCTTTGGGGGATTTGGCATTGGCCACTGTCAGAAAACAAGGTCCTGGGCTAGATGGACCTTTGATCTGACCCAGTTTGGCCACTCTTATGTTCTTATTAAGAGACTGTTTCCAGTGAAGACATTGAGTTAGTCTGCATTACATTCTAGCACCTTTGTGTCCACTCAGATGGTGCCAAGCGATCAGATTCTGACCAGAACTTAGCAGTAGAAAATGTCCTAGAAGAAGGGGAGCTCCCAGCTGGCATAAAATAGGAGTACAAGTCCCATTATCAACTACCTTTACACAATCAAGCATTGAAGGAATAGCTGGGGAGATGAAGGAGCAGGCATGGCAGATCTCCACTCAGCTATGTTGATCCTCCAGTGGCAATAAGAGACCATATGTGAGTAGCTTAATTAGAGCCACCTCTAGCTTGCTCTATCTCTGGTCAGATCAAGGTCAGCACAGGGAACAGTAAACAGTGATCCCTATGCCTTTGCATTAAGAGGCACTTGGATACTTTGGAGATGAGTGACAGAGAAAAATCAAAACCAACAGCAAAACTCCCCATTTCTTCAGCACAAACAATACTGAGCACCTACATACTGATATTCAGTCCCTTTTATACCCAACCAATCTCTGGGGGCATGTTTACATTAGCGAGTAGATCGACCCACTGGAGTTCAATCTTCTAGCGTTCAATTTAGCAGGCCTAATGTAGACCCATAAATCAAATACTGAGGGCAGCCCCTGCAGGTATCCGGTACTCCTTTTTCTGTAAGCCAAAGGGAGCACATGCTCCCATCAGTCTCCCGCTGTGTGGACTCCATCACAGATCAACTTAAGGTGAGTCGACACCAACTATGCATTTTGTGCAGCTGGAGTTGCATGCCATAAACTGACCTACCTGGTTTAGTATAGACCAGGCCTGGTAGTATCACCAGGGTTTCCAAAAATGGAGATGAAAGCTTGTCCTTTTTGTCAGAAAAAAAAGATGTTTGTTCTGTGTGTAAAGTTTGTTCAGTGCTGCCCTGTGATTTATCTACTTTCCATCTTTTCCTAAATAATTCTAACATCACTTTTTCACAGACAATATGCATTCAAAGAAATTACAAAGAATCCCTTTTGGGGTTTTTGTTGTTGTTGTTGTTGTTTGTTTGTTTGAAAAGAAAAAAAAATCTCAAAAAGAGGTATGAATGAGATTTACAGAGCTAAATGTTTGCAAGGAAAGAAAAAAAATCCATGAAAAGAGAAATGTGGAAAATTGTGTACTTTAAATCACAAGTAAAAATAGAATGTGCCCCAGCTATGTACTTCTAAGTCATTGTGCTTTAAAAGCGTCAATCTAATTACCTGTTTTATGGGAATCGTGCTGGTACTAGCTAGAAAAAGTGCTGTTATCTAGCAATCAGCCACAGAAGAGAAAATCAAATTGCAAAGATTATCAAGCTTTTGGAGTTAGCAGTGATTGAGGATAAGTTAGAAGAATCATAAGCAACTTTTGGTTACCCAACAGCTTCCTGCTAGAAATAAGCATCGGGTAGAAACTATGTTAATATCACAATACAAAAATAAACAAGATGTAAGAGATTAGATATTTATTCATGATGTTTATTATTACAAAAGATGTAATTGTTTTAACAATATTTCACAGCAGAATATTTTCATTTGATTATTACACATTATCCTGGGTATCCAAGTAAAAACAGACTTCATAAATGCCCTCAGGGTCAGTGGGCAGCCACTCCACCCCACCACCCACAGCACAGCTCTTGTGGGGAATCAGTTGTGGCTTCCAACCTTATGATAGTCCACAGCCCAGACAGCAGTCCATAATCAACAGTCTCTACACCCGGGCCCTGGTTCAGGGCAAGGTGACAGTAGCCCACAAACAGTTCTAAGGCCTGATCCTGACACAAGGCAGGATGGCAGGTTAACAAATAAATAGTTCTAAGGCCTGTCCCTGATTCAGGGAGAGGCGGGTAGGAACATAAGCAAACAGTTCAAAGCCCAGGCCCTGGTTCAGGGTGGGACAGCAAGCAAACAAACCAACAATTCTGAGTCCCATCTGGAACAGATCTGGTTGGTGCCCTTTGCTTGAGGGGAGGTCTGAAGGATGCTGGCCGTTGTTCGGGAACAGCCGATGGGGGTGACTGCCACCCAGGAGTGAGGTTGCAAGGGGGATGCAGGCCCACCCACTCCACTGTGTCCCAGCCCAGGGCCCTAGCAGCCGCAGAGCAGTCTGCTGCTGGGTCAGCAGGGATCCTTACCACAACATGCTGACCTGGTTCTGGCTCAGCCAAACAGTGGCTGGCTACCCCTGGGCTCTTTCTGTTCTCCCCCTCAGGTTATTCCTGGATCCAATGCAAGTCCTCCAGCCTTCATCACTCTGGAACCTCCAGCCAGGTGAGCAGTCCCTCCAGGCAATCATCCAGTTGTGGGCCCTGTGGCCCAGATCAATTCTCAGCTTCCACGGGGTCCAGCTCCTTCTTTGGGTACACGGGGGAGGCTTCTGGGTCCTCTGGTCTCTGGAGCCTTTTATATCCCTCACTCTGCCTCCTGGCTTCCAGTCAGGTGGTTTGCTGGGGCCAGGTGCTGCCCACCAAGCCTCAAGGAGGGTTTTCTCCCCCTCAGGGTCAGTGGGCAGCCACTCTGCCCCACTACAAATGCAATGGTTCGTACAACATCCTTAAAAAAACAGATGCAATGATTTTGTATCTTGTTTTCCTAAGATGAGGCAATGGACCACGGCTTCTAAAATTACTGTAATAATTTTGCTTTGTGAATACAAGTAAAAATACAGAGAAAAAAATCAAGAATCAAGTATAACGCTAAGGTGGTATGATGCTAACAATTTTCTACATGTAGAGATTTAAAAGGTATAGTTAGGCTATTACACAGAACAAGTAAGCACTTTAAGCATGCAAATAACTCCAGCGTCTTTGAGTTAAAGGGTACCTACTTGTTAGGATTATTCAACTGTCTAAGTGTTTTGCTGGAATGGGAGCTTAATCAGCAAGTTAAAAGTCCTGTAATTGGCTTGCAGAAATGAACGAGGTATAGCATGCCAAACTTGGGAAACCTGCTCTTTTAGCAGATCCACACAACTCCCAATTTTTTGTACCATAACATCCAGCCAGGTTGATTTTTTCCATTTGCTAATTCTGCTAATTGCTCGATATAAACATGACCTGTGACCAAGCATTATTTTCCTAGCCACTTTACCAAGGTAATGGTGTTAGATGCTCAAAAAGAGATTCAACAATTATTTGTGGAATTTGCTCTTATTTGGATTTCATCCAAGCTATCTACACAGATCCATTTAAATACAGCAAACCAGGCTAAGCATTAAATGTATCAGCAAATAACGCTTTATGCTGTTCATATGGATCAGGTTCAAGTTGACTCTATTCCAAAATGATGCTTTTAAAAAATATTTAATAAAAAGACATTATGGATGGTAAACAAAATAATTAAAACATCTCCCAACAATCTAATGAGTTAGAAAAGCCTGTGTGGAAATATTAAACATGTTGGTTTGTTGACTTCATCTATAGTCACTTCTCCTTTCATTCCACAACATCTAGACTATATGACTTTCAAACCAAGAAAAGTTGTAGTGAATTGTAACTTTAGGGAGCACTGTTCCTTGATTATATTACTCAACAGTTAATTTCCAGCATGTTGGTATGTACTTAGGAGGAATACAGGAATAGGTAAAAAAAAAAATTAAAAACAGTTATGACTACTAGTCCTCAAAAATATTAAGAAATCAGGTCCAAATCTACATTCAAAAGTCTAAACATTTTTCAAAACTATGCGAACCTATTGGTTCAAATTCATACCTAGTGTAAATAGGAACAACTTTTATTTGTTAAAACAATTGCACTCTAAAGCAAGCCTGAATCTGACCCTTTGATTCACATGAAACTACTTCCTCCAGAACGATAGGCAGGAAATATCACAGGAACTACAAAACAAAAAGTGATCAATTGTAATACTGACATTTTATGGCACTCTTTGAATTGTTGGAATGCCCTTGTTTGTATTTGTTTTCCTCATCTGAAAACAGATACAACAGAATGAAGGTGATCCAGAGACTGGCAAGTTTCACTTGTTCAGAGATGCCCAAATAATTGGAATAATCCAAGACATTTCCACTGTATTTGCTCACTTAGGAGCTTTTCTACACTACACAATTAGTTTGAATGTACTAAGTTTGAGTTCTGGATGCCCGATACTGAGAAGTCGAGGGGTCATGTCCTCACTGCAGGCAAATATTGTATGTGCTCAGAGGTACTGTGTGTACATTCACGGAGCCTGCCTCGAAGTCAGAGACCCAGGAAGTACCCTGGGGAGTGTGACAGGATGGCCTATACTTCCAGTGTCTACTTGGTCTGGAAAACATCAATGGGTGCTTGCAGGGGCTTTTCTCCATGCCCGTGTCCTACAAGGCACTTCTCCACTCCCTCTCCCCTCTCACAGGACAGAAAAGGGACGCAGTGGGTGCATGCCTTGTTGTCCTCTGGTTGCCCATGCAGATTCCACAGCACTTCAACCATGGAAACAGAGCTGCTGCAAAGCAGTGCCATGCTCATGCCTCTCGTGCAGCAGCTCATAGTGCAATATTTTGACAGTATTCACATGTTGCTCTACCAGGAACATGATGAGGAAGATGAGGAGGACAAGCCCCAGCATGGCCTACAAGCCCTGCTCAGCCATGTCCTGGCACTCTTGATATAGTACATGCCCCTCAATACCCTGGACACAGTGGAACACCACTTCTGGCAGTGGGAGACAAGCTCAGACTGGTGATACCATATTGTCATGCAGGGATGGGATGATCAGCAGTGGCTGTAGAACTTCTGCATGTGGAAAGCTACCTTCTTCGAACAGTGTGAGTGGCTCAACCCTGCCCTCGGGTGACAGGACACCTGACTGAGATCCACCATCTCCATGCAGAAGCATATGGCCATTACCCTCTGGAAGCTTGCCATGCCAGATAGCTACCCCTCAGTCAGGAATCAGTTCAAAGTGGGGAAATTCACTGTAGGGGCCATTCTAATGCAAGTAGCCAAGGTAATCAACTGTGTGATGCTATGGAGGGTTGTCACTCTGGGTATCATGATGTGGACATCATAGATGGCTTTGCTGACATGGGCTTTCCCCAACTGTGGGGGAGGACAGGTAGGATCATAGACGGAACGCAAATCCTCATCCTGGCCCTCCAATCACCAGGCTGCAGAATACATCAACCACAAGGGGTATATCTCCATAGTACTGCAGGAGTTCATGGATCATGAGGGACCTTCACCAACATCAAAATGGGATGCCTGGAAAAGGGGCATGATGCACTCATCTTTTGGAGTTCATTGCTCTTCAGAAAGATGCACGCCAACACATTTTCCACCCATCAGACAATCAAAGTGAGAGATGGAAATGTCCATCTACTTCCTGAATGACTCAGCCTACCCCTTGTTCCCCTGGCCCTACATAGGCAGCCTGGACTGCAGCAAGGAGGAGTTCAATAACAGGCTGAGCAGGTGCAGAATGGTCGTAGAATGTGCATTTGGGCATTTAAAAGAGAGGTTCAGGAATCTCCTCACCTGTCTATACTTCAGCAAGTAAAATGTCTCCTTGGTGGAGGTGACCTGTGTGAGAATAAAGGGGAGACTTTTCTGCTGCGGGGGGCAGAGGCAGACTGCCTAGCCAGGGAGTTTGAGCAACTGGACACCAGTGCCATAAGGAGAGCACAGCAAGGGGTTGTGCTCATCAGAAAGGCCTTGAAGAATAGTTTTATGCAAGGCCAGTTTTAAGACTTTCCCCCAAGGCTCTCCATAAGGGGCACCTGCATTCCCTGTGCATGCCTTTCATCCCCCACTCCTCCTTTTCCCTGCCCTGTCCTCCCTTCCCTTCCCCTGCAAGGCCAGGAGCCTGCGGGTGGGAGGAGGAGACAGGGCAGCTCAGTTTCCTACTGTGTCCTACACACACCAGGTCCAGCATTCCATCCCTTCTGTCCCTGCCCACTGTGGGGGAGGGAAGTGAGTGGCAGAAGCCACTTGCTGGAGAGAGTGCTAATGGGGTCCCCTTCTCTTCATAGGATCAGTCTTCTCTGCATCATTATGCTTGACCAGGATCTAATGCTGATTGACTGCAGGCATGAAACTAGGCCATGTGCTGCACTGCTGTGTGGTTCCATGACCCCAGACTTACTGGTGGCTTGACGTGGGAAGGTGTCCCACCATGGAGGCTGGAGTAACGCAGTGCTCTCCAGAAATCTTGTGAGAAGAATCGAGGAGTTCCTGTGTGAGAGCTTCATGGATCTGAGTGCTCCAGACTGGCACTCCATGTGCAGACACGTGAACAAGCTGTTCTGTGACCACCCACACTGAGTAGGCCATGAAAGGAGTGTGCAGCCCCTTGCAGCCACTTGCCTGATCCCGCTTGTAGATAAAGTTAGAGAACTCGCCATATGTACCCTCCCCAGGTTTGTCAGAAGCCTGGGAGGGGGGACCAGCACCAATGTGAGGAGCAGCTCCTGGCACTCAGGCATTGTCACCTGGCTGGCCTCCTCCTCCATGTCTTCATCCTCCTCCTCTGCCACCAAACCCTCCTACAGGCTGACACCAGGCATGTCTTGACCAGATTCAATGACCACAGCAGGAGAAGTGACCGCCCTCCTCTCAGAATGGTATCCAGCTGTTCATAGGAGAGGCAGGTATGAGATGCCGATCCAGAGCATCCACTCAACTCCTTGGCCTTCTGGTAGGCCTGGCGCTGCTCTTTGATTTTGATCCTACATTGCTTCAGGTTCCCACTGTGGTCTTTGGTTGAGAGGCTGGCGACAATCCTGCTGTAGCTGTCAGCATTCCTCTCCTTGGTATGGAGGCTGGTCTCCTCCTCCCACACCTCAGTGAGGCCCAAGATCTCCCTAGCACTCCAAGCTGGAACTCTTCTGCATCCCCAGCAGTGGAGGCTGTGGGAACAGAAGTGCTGGTTGCCATCAGGGTCTCCAAGGGGACATTGGAGATGCTCATGTTGTAGTGTTCTGGTCGCTCACACAGGGATCATGAAGCTGGATATGTGGGACAGACACTTCCCCAGTTCCTGGGACTTCTAGAGCTCCACGGGAGGTGGGGGGAGCAGTAGAGAGACCAGGTGTGGCCAGAGCAATCATAGCAGTAAGTTGCAGGAGGCCAATTAGGCTGAATTAGCTGCACCAGAGCATCTTTACTACCATTATTTCAGACTTGAAAGCTCAGGTATAGCATTACTCCTCATGAAAAGCAGGAATATAGGGTTCAAATTCCATGGACCCTAATTGTGGAACAACAGGCTTGGTAGTGGAGACACATTGCTTAGATAATCAAACGTGGGGAGGGTTAATTTCACAGTAAAGTCCTAGTGTAGACAAGGCTTTAATGACAGCAATTGTCCCATTCCTTTAACTCACCTTACTCTGTAAGCTTATTCATTGCTTTTTTATCCAGATTTACATAAATCAATATTGAAAGACTCACTGAATAACAGCCAAAAGAGAGGCTGTGGCACATTCTTTCTATCGTTGAAAACCAAACACACTATCTGGACTAGAACCAACATTACTGAAGGTCTAAATCCTGCTATTATTCTTGCTTGTGATATAGAAGAACTAGCTGCCTCAGCTTCAGCCCCCATATTGAACAGATAACTGTTCTGGTTATACATGCCCATCAGTTACTTCAATTCCTGTTGTTGTGTGTGTATGCAGGAATTCCACAAGACACAAAGTATGTGTTATAAATCTCCAACTCTTCCTAGACAAGAGCTGTCTAGCATAATCTTACACCTGTGCACCCATCTGTGCATTTTTATATTTATATGTCTCCGTGTGTTAGTCATCTCTCTCTCCCCCTTTTACTCTATTTTCCTTCACCATACATGATTAAACAAAGTCTCTTCCAAAAAGCCCCTCATGGATAGTTTCCAGCTGTGAGCTTATGTCTTCTTGTATTTCAAAGTCAAATAACTTTGAGCCCTCTGAATTATTCTGATAGATCTTGGTTTGCCACTTTTGATCCAGCTGTTGTTCACAGGTGCATCTATTACACCTCTGTTAATTATCCATTTACTATCACATTTCTACAACTCTCTTTTCTTTGATATTTGTGAAAACAATGACTAGATATAGTATGTCCTACGTTACATAAATGGGCCACTACTCATTCCTCCCACACAATCTACATACATAATTATTGGATATAACCATTGAGAGATCAAACACATAACTAAAGGCATGCTTTTCAATATACAGGCAGTCCCCGGGTTACATGGATCTGACTTACATTGGATCCCTACTTACAAATGGGGTGAGGCAACCCCACACTAGCGGCTTCCCCCCAGCAGACCAGGAAGACGCGAAGCTAGCGCCCCCCAGCAGACCAGGGAGACGCAGAGCAGCTTTTCTCAGCAGACACCTCAGCTTGAGAATAAAGGACTAAGGGAAGTGAGGTGTGGGAGAATAAAACTGAGCTCTGGAGAAATGTTTGGCTAGAGTTTCCCCTACAATATGTACCAGTTCCGACTTACATACAAATTCAACTTAAGAACAAACCTACGGTCCCTATCTTGCACGTAACCCGGGGACTGCCTGTAGTCATGAAGAATTGTTTCTATGTATAGAACATTATTCAGTAAGTGACTTTCAACAACTCAAGACAGAAAAGTCAAATGCTCTTCTCTTGCAACACCCTCAATTTTATGTTATTTCATGATACTCACATCATTCTAGTTTCACACCAACTATTTTTCAAGTAATTGTTCACTTTTTCCATGTTATTCTCTACTCATTTTTCACCCAAGTTTGCTTATGAAATGGACCCCAATAGAGAATATAATGAAACAGATTTTAAGCCTCCACAGATAAGTACTTACTTTTTAAATTAAAGATTGTGGTTGGTGGAATCTTTAGACTTAGTCCTGCTTTAGAGTAACTTTTCATAGTAAAATGTCAGAAGTAACAAAATGGCTTTTTTGCTCACAAAGCATCTAGAATCAAGCCTTAAATTCATTTTAGTATTTAATCACACCTAAAAGCACTTTAGTCTTGCATACTTCTTATTGTAATCATTAGGCTTTATTTAGGCCTTCTTCGTCCTGCAGCTACAAATTCTCCTGAAGTAGAGAATCAAAAGAGGACTTAAAAAATCACTGTTATAAACATTTTCTTTGACAAAACTCTAAATTGCACAGAAGAATAATGCACTAGAGTCATATCCTAGGATTCAGAACAGCTAGAGTAGAGAAGGTTTTGTTTTTTATATCACGAACAATAGAAATAACCTGCCACTAAAAGGCAAAGAATTTTTTTTATTTTGTGTATTATACTGTTAATTTTAGACTATCATCAGAGTTACATACATATAACAATCAAAACCTGAACTCAATAGAACCACTATCTTTTATCTGTCTGTAAAGTAACAGCAGCGTGTTTCTTACCACCTCATAGCAGACTCGTGAAAAAAAAAGTCATCAGTGTGCTACTGCCGTCTAGTTCAAGTAGTAGGAGTTTGCACTTTTAGATTACAGAAGTTCAGTTTATTCCTCACAGAGAATCAACTCCTAAGTTTCTTATATAAACCAATCACCACCAGGGACAAAAGTTCTCTTCCCCAATGTGTTAGGTCTTCTAATCCACAACGATGAACAGGGGAGCTAGCTGGAAAAAATAGATTTAATGAAAAAAATTAAAAATCATCATTTTCCTTGAAATTGTGACAGGTTTTCTGGCAGTACAGAGGGGACTGATGGTAGGTAGGCTTTCTTAGTGCTTTAGTTCTCTCCTCTCATGGAATGCCTTCTAGCTTAGAATATAGTAGATTTCCATTCAAATTACCTCCCAGGCCTGTAAGCTCACTTGAGCAAATATCTGGTACACCAGAAATTACTTATTTCTTGAAGTTCAACTGTAGAATAACTTTGTTTGGTGTACCCTCGTAGCTGACCAACAACCCCGCCCATTCCGCAATATGTTGAGGGATGACCATTATCTGATGGATCTTAATGATGGAGCTCTTCCACAGGACCAGAAAAACATCACTCTTTTCCATTCTAATACCTGGAAAATTACTATGTTCTCCAAATGACAGCTAGCTTTTAAAGAAAACATTGACAATGGATAACAGACCCTGGAAGGAACTTCATCTTCCCCTCCAAAAAAGCTCTCTTGAGATTCTGTAAAAGTTATACTCTAAAAAACTATTTTAATGTTATCATTACCTCTTCTGCTTCCTCAGGGGTGGTAAAAATTGTCTGATCAGCAAGAATTGTGTAACATTCATATTCCTGAAATGCAGATGGAGAAATACCCTGCAGACCTATTTGTTGGCATAGGCAAAAGGAACCTGTTCCTTGGAGAATAAGAGGATCAGGATCTTCAGTAGGGCTATGTCTAGACTGCAGGCTTCTTTCGAAAGAGGCTCTTTCAAAAGCATCTTTCGAAAGAGCCTCTTTCGAAAGAGAGCGTCTAGACTGCACGGAGAAATTTCGAAAAAGTGGCTTGCTTTTTTGAAAGAAAGCATCCAGTGAGTCTGGATGCTCTCTTTTGAAGAAGCCCTATTTACATTGAAGAACGCCTTCTTTCGAAAGACGAACTTTCGAAAGAAGGCGTTTTTCCTCGTGAAATGAGGTTTACCGCCATCGAAAGAAAAGCCGCGTTCTTTCGAATTAATTTCGAAAGAACGCGGCTTGAGTCTGGACGCAGGGGAAGTTTTTTCGAAAAAAGGCTACTTTTTTCGAAAAAACCCCTGAGTCTGGACACAGCCTAGGTGAAAACACCAATGAATTGGTTCCTGAAGCAGAATGCTTTTTTGAGACAACACTTTCTCAATTGACAACTATAGAGTTGAAATATCTCACCATCTAGTAATTTACTATGAATATTTTTCCTTACCGCTCTATTCACCATGCATGGCTAGTTTTCATTCTAAGCTACCAGGAATTAATTTCAAGAAGTTCTAGAATAAAATTTTAATTTTATATCTACTACACATTGTATTGATATAATAATATTTAAATGCATGCAGTATACACAGTAAAATGAAATAAATATTGATGAGAAGTACTTACTTAATTGTAGAACCTTCTAATGAGAAGAGATTTAATGCGGTGCTACTTTACTGTAAGGAAGTTATGCAAGGCTATAAACAATGGCAACCTTTAAGAATGATTTTAGCTTGTTGCTGTACATTGTGTATTAACACGTGCCAACTTCCCCCAAAGCCTATAGATTTTCTGAATCTTCTATTGGTCTGTGGGGAATACCCTTCATCGGTGGGAAATTTTATTCCAGTTAGCAGGAAATGGCAGCCAGCAGCAGCCATGCAAAACTGAACGATAGCCCGGCCCTACAACCTGTGTAGCAGGCACAGCTCTACATCCCGCCTCCCAGATGTTTAAGAGTTCAACCCTTTGATTTCAGAGCAACATGAGGAAAAAATTGTTCCCTTCTAAGCTCTATAGCAACCCACCCCTCTTCTGCCTATTTTTCAACCTTCTCCCCTTATTAGGCCCTATTAGGCCATGAGGGAGGGAGAAGATGTGGCATTGTCCACTGGAGATCTCAGGGCTGGCCACAGAGATCCACATAGGGAGTTGTATTCCCAATCACATCCTACAACCCCCCTCCACCTATCTCCTAATGCTCTTTCACCCCCTGTATATGTCCCACTCTAAGGGGCTGCCCCCTTTCCCATTCCACCACAGACAGACCTCATCACACTTGATATGCTGTGCCTCACACCATTCCTCCCACCTAACCCTGCAGCCCCAGCACCCTCAAACACTCTGCATCTCCTCTAGGAAGCACAAAGTGATGGGCTACACACACCCCAACCACACACTCTTCCTGCCTTCAGGGCACACATACACCACAACCTGATGAGAACACAGGATGAAAGTAGGTCAAAAAGTGAAATATTGAAGTTTGAAATGCTGAAGATCTTTCCAGTTCATGAGGTTAGAAAATGAGCCTTTTTTATATTGTCTTGAAATATTTTCTATTAGCAATAAAAAAATTTAAAAACTAACTTCACAATTTTTCACAAAAAAGTGCACTAGAAAAAAGGACATTTTGGAATAAAATAAACCCTCTTTGGTTCCAAATTATTTTGACAAATGCTAATATACACTGACTACACAGGAAAGGAATCTACAACCCCCTTGACCTTGGAGGATGCAGATTGGGCCTGTCAGATGTACTTCATCATTACTAATCACGAGCAAAAAACTGGTCAGGAGTTACCCATTGAAGACCCAGCAAGAATGAATGGAAGAATGCACAAAACCTAATGGGAAATTGTCACAGGAGGGCCCATTGGCTTTCTTTGGGGTAACAGCAGACAGGAGAAAGAAGAAGGCCAGGCAGAGGGTTGGGGGGGGTTGCGGGGGTAAAGTGGTAGGGATATTTCAGTAAGGTTTCCAAATCTCCCATCCCATGCTAATTTCATCTCCCTCATTCACAAGATAAATTGAATCTGAATGTGTACAGCATGCACGCTCATTGAGATCAAAGTTCAACAGGAATCTTTTCCACGGCTACATTTTGAAGGCTTTGTGAGCTCCTACAAACATTTTCAAGATTTTTTTCCCCTTGTGTTTCATTTTAGATTAAAAGAGTAGTGTTTTAAATAAATCCATGCCAAAAATCTCAGTATCCATTTGATTGTAGCTACATACTGAAAAATATGACTTACTAAATGTCAACAAATGCATATGTTGCTCATAATTAGGTATGTAAAGTGAGAGACAGGTTTGTGTAATTGAATGTCTTTACACAGCCGTATGATGAAAGACATGCGAAATTCAATTTTTGGAGGTTTGATTGAAGAACCACATCCATCAGATTTTCTACATTCATATAACACCTTTCGCCCTGAAAGATACCAGTTGCTTATTACCTCCAGCTGATGTGAGATTTTATAGCAGGATCACTTCATCCACCCACTGTAACAACTCTCTGGGGTAAGCCAAACAGTGTAATATTTCAAGAAGCTTCAAGCAGGAAAGCAAGAAGTCTTGCCAGGTTTGCAATGGGCTCTTTAGTTTTAGAAGTTACCATAAAAAACTCCTATTTCTACCTTTAACACCATTGAGTGTTAAGCTCTTTAAGGAAAGTAAAACAAAGCACTCTGTTGAGCTTCTTAATATATTCTTATGTCACGTAGGATGGTGGTGTCACTATGGCCGTGTCCAGACTCAGGGTTTTTTTCGGGAAAAGTAGCCTTTTCCCGAAAAAACTTCCCCTGCGTCCAGACTCAAGCCGCGTTCTTTCGAAATTATTTCGAAAGAACGCGGCTTTTCTTTCGATGGCGGTAAACCTCATTTCACGAGGAAGAACGCCTTCTTTCGAAAGTTCCTCTTTCGAAAGAAGGCGTTCTTCAATGTAAAGAGGCCGTCTTCGAAAGAGAGCATCCAGACTCGCTGGGTGCTCTCTTTCGAAAAAGCGGATTTCTCTTTCGAAAGATCCGCCTGCAGTCTAGACGCGATCTTTCGAAAGAGCCTCTTTCGAAAGATGCTTTCGAAAGAGCCTCTTTCGAAAGAAGCCTGCAGTCTAGACATAGCCTATGTCATTGTAAGTGGGCACTTATGCTGATGGAAGGTAAATGTAAGTGTGGACACATGTACAACTATGTTGACACAAGCTTCCTTATATCAAACCTAACTTTGTAGTATGGACCAGGCCAATGCAACAAACAGTGGTACCATGCAAGGGGAGAAAGGGGAAGATGAGATTATGGTATTAGGGACATAAAGTTGCATACATTGAGAGAATTTTGTAAGCTTCATAATTTGCTGTATTTTAAAAGTAGTAAGAGAAGAGAACGAGCGATATTACTGAATCACTAATAAATACTATATTTTCTTGAAAAATAACTACATGAGAAACATCATCTTGTTTTGGTTTTAGAAGTTACTGTAAACACCTAGTTTTACCTATAGCTACCCAGTATTTTGTAAATGATGGGTTCTCAGCCTGGAGGGTTCTTAACCAGGTGTGGTACTTGCCCTGCCTTTTCCATTTTGTTAGATGAATTGGAGGATGTGGCTAGATAGGAAAAGATCTCAGGGAGGACCCATTATGCAAAACATGTAAGTTATAATGTAGAGTACTTTGCAAAGAAACACAATAGACTTTGTCATGGCTCCTTTTAGCCAAAGATAAAGAGATCAGAGAGGGTGTGTGGCCCCTAATGGATGAAGGAGGTAACCTAGTGACAGATGATGTGGGGAAAGCTGAAGTACTCAATGCTTCCTTTCCCTCTGTATTCACGGACAAGGTCGGCTCCTGGACTTCTGTGCTAAGTGACGCAAGATGGGATGAAGGTGGACAGCCCGTGGTGGGTAAAGAACAGGTTAGGAACTATTTAGAAAATCTAAACATACATAAATCCATGGGTCCAGACTTAGTGCCTCCAAGGGTACTGAGGGAGTTGGCAAATGTCATTGAGAAGCCTTTGGCTATTATCTTTGAAAAGTAGTGGAGATCAGGGAGAAATCCCGGATGATTGGGAAAAGGCAAATGTAGTGCCCATCTTCAAAAAAGGGAAGAAGGAGGATCCAGGGAACTATAGGCCGGTCAGTCTTACCTCAGTTCCTGGAAAAATCATGGAAGGGATCCTTAAGGAATCCATTTTGAGGCACTTGGATGAGAGGAAACTGATTAGGAATAGTCAGCATGGATTCACAAAGGGCAAGTCGTGCCTGACCAATCTGATTAGTTTCTATGTTGAGGTAACTGGCTCGGTGGACATGGGGAAGTCAGTGGATGTTATATACCTTGACTTTAGCAAGGCTTTTGATACGGTCTCCCACAATATTCTTGCCAGCAAGTTAAGGGAATGTGGATTGGATAAATGGATGGTAAGATGGATAGAAAGATGGCTAGAAGGCTGGGCCCAGCGGGTAGTGATCAATGGCTCGATGTCAGGATGGCGGTCGGTTTCTAGTGGAGTGCCCCAAGGTTCGGTTCTAGGACCGGTTTTGTTCAATATCTTTATTAATGATCTGGATGAGAGGATGGATTGCACCCTCAGCAAGTTTGCGGATGACACTAAGCTGGGGGGAGAAGTAGATACGCTTAAGGGCAGAGATAGGGTCCAGAATGACTTAGACAAATTGGAGGATTGGGCCACAAGAAATCTGATGAGGTTCAACAAGGACAAGTGTAGAGTCCTGCACTTGGGACGGAAGAATCCCAAGCATAGTTACAAGCTGGGGACCAACCGGTTAAGTAGTAGCTCTGAAGAAAAGGATCTGGGGGTTACAGAGGATGAGAAGCTGGATATGAGTCAACAGTGTGCCCTTGTAGCCAAGAAGGCTAATGGCATATTAGGGTGCATTAAGAGGAGCATTGCCAGCAGATCCAGAGATGTCATTATTCCCCTTTATTCAGCTCTGGTGAGGCCACATCTGGAGTATTGTGTCCAGTTCTGGGTCCCCCACTACAAAAAGGATGTGGACGCATTGGAGAGTGTCCAGCGGAGGGCAACCAAAATGATTAGGGGGCTGGAGCATATGACTTATGAGGAGAGGCTGAAGGACTTGGGTCTGTTTAGTCTGCAGAAGCGAAGAGTGAGGGGGAATTTGATAGCAGCCTTCAACTTCCTGAAGGGAGGTTCCAAAGAGGATGGAGAGAGGCTGTTCTCAGTAGTGACAGATGGTAGAACAAGGTGCAATGGTCTCAAGATGTGGTGGGAGAGGTCCAGGTTGGATATTATTAAAAACTATTTCATTAGGAGGGTGGTGAAACACTGGAATGGGTTACCTAGGGAAGTAGTGGAGTCTCCATCCCTAGAGGTGTTTAAGTCTCGGCTTGACAAAGCCCTGGCTGGGTTGATTTGGTTGGAATTGGTCCTGCCTAGAGCAGGGGGCTGGACTTGATGACCTTCTGAGGTCTCTTCCAGTTCTATGATTCTATGAGTCACCTAGAAGCTTGACAAAACTGGCCCCGCTGTAGTGAGAGATTTACTATCGAATTCTGTGGGACCAGCACTTTTCGCTGTGTTGAAATACAACTTTTGATGAATTCAAGGAAATCTGCATCACTGTTTCAGTTTTACTGGAGACCCAACAGTCACATGAAAATAGATACTCCATTGGCTAAAACTAGCTTTATTAGCTCAGCCACATGCATATGCATCCAGCTCGATTTCTCTCTACTGGAAATATGTCAGAAACTGATAGGGCAGAGATTGTCATTAAACAGGCAATTAGCTAGAAGGATTCTAACATGTTCTGTTTGGTAGGTGCTGGGATAGCATTTGCAGCAGAGCTCTCTCAGCCAAGTCAAGTGCAAAGAGATAATGAGATATGTCCTCTGCTGCTCCGCATACCGATTGTTTCAATTCTGAAGGTTCAACAGAGTGACTGCTTGGCTCAGTGTCATTTTATTAATGGTATTGACAAAGGAAAAAATTGCTCATAGTTATGCAACTTGAAAGGCAATTTTCTGAACTTTAATTTTAGTAATGGCTTGTGATTTGGCCAACTCTGAAGAAAGAGTTTATAGGAAAGGCCAGATGCTTCCAAAAGCCCCAGCCAATCAGGAAAAAGCTTACTGAGAGCCAATCAAGTGGAGGCTTGAAAGAAGCCAATTGGGGCCTGGCTAGACCCTATAAGAAGGCTGCAGGATAGAAAAGAGGGGAAAGGGCAAAGAACTGGCTCTTACAGAAACACCTAAGACAGAGTAGTGCAGGTCAACAGAGTCTGGGAGAGCTCTAGGTTGATGACTGCCAAACTGGGGCACTGATACAAAGAGCAAAGGAGGTGCTATAGCTGTGGGGAAGTGACCCAGGGAAGCAGGCAGTAGAAGACTTGAAAGAAGGAAGTAAGTGGCTGCTGCTAGGGAGTTCCTGAGTTGGGGCCAAAAGTAGTGTGTAGGCCTGCCCTCCCTGCTTGCCAGTTATGAGAGTAGCTAAGCCAGACTTCAGTTTGCTTTTGCAGGAAGGGGCCAAACCAAGGGCTGCAGTGAGCCACTGAGGTGAGTGATAGAACCAGAAGTTGCTGATACCCTGAAAGGGTGGGAAAGCCAGCAAAGTGGGTCAGAGGGAGGGCAATGTCCAGAAACAAACACCATAGTCCAGGAGTGATGTGGATCCGACAGAGAGGATGATGGAGACCGAAAGAGTAATGGTGAGTGAGACACCACTAGTGAAGGTGCACTGTTGAAAGAGCTAATTCCCAAGACAACCAGCAGGCGGTGGCACTGTGGTGAGTCTGATCCTGTTACAGTAGATGGAGTTCTGATCCTAACAGTGATATAAATAGAATATTGACCTCAAACAGCTTCATAATCACAGCCTTACCTTTTTGATCTATGTTTTCTTCCTCTAGCTTGTCAGTGTCAATACTCATCTGCAGTCTCTGGCATATAATCATTACTGGATACTGAACTGAGGCTTCTTTTTACAGAGATGAGGCTATAGTGACTAGGGTGCATGCTAAGTTAGTATCTAATAAGGATATAATTAGAGAACCAGCGTCACAAGGACTGAAGTTTGCCGTAAGCCAACAATGCTTTTAAAATAACAATTCAGACCCCAGTCAGGTGAAGAGGTTTGTGGGCTCCAAATACCTTGTAGGATCAGGGACTATATTTTTTTAATCAGTGCACAAAGCACAACATAGACCTGCTAAAAATGAGCCAATAGCTTCCAAAACCATAGCACATACACAGCCATACACCAGTAAATAAAACTGCCCCAAGAAGTCAGTAACTGAAAATAGAAAGGATTCTTACTGCTCTCAAACCCCGTGATTCCAGGAACATCTAATGTGGAAAGAGAACTAGGGAAGGAATGGCTGGGGGAAGGAACTTCCTCCATCACCTTTGCACTATAAGGTATTGATAGAAGCATTGATACCATATTTATCAAATCAAAACTCCCATTAATAGAGTCCTGCAAATCCATGGATTTTCACTTTACGTCCACAAGTATTCACATCCACATCTGCAGATACAGTGGCAAATGCAAATTTTGTTTCCACACAGTACTCTACCTACCAAGTTCAATGCAGCCAAGATTACAACCTTACTCAAATTTCAGGGTTAGGGTACATTTCTCAGAATTACTATCAAAGTCTCAAATGTTCTGCCATGTGTGGGCACTGCACATTACATAACCAAAGAAGTGACATTTAATAGAACAGATGAGGAACAAGGAAGCTACTGAGATCCTCATGTTGTTGTAACTCACCTAAAGTGGAGGTTATTTTCTTGATTAAAAGAAAAACAATTTAACTATATTTGATGTCATTTTTCAGGTCATCTGAGAGAAACACTCAGGCTACGTCTAGACTGGCCACAAATTCCGGAAAAGGGATGCAAATCAGGTAAGTCAGCATAGGGAAATCTGCGGGGGATTTAAATATCCCCCGCGGATTTAAATAAACATGTCCGCCGCTTTTTTTCCAGCTTGGGGAAAAGCCGGAAAAAAAGCATCTAGACTGGCGCGATCCTCCGGAATAAAGCCCTTTTCCGGAGGATCTATTATTCCTACTTTCAAGGAAAAGGGCTTTATTCCGGAGGATTGCGCCAGTCTAGATGCTTTTTTTCCGGCTTTTCCCCAAGCAGGAAAAAAGCGGCAGACATGTTTATTTAAATCCGCGGGGGATATTTAAATCCCCCGTGGATTTCCCTATGCTGACTTACCTGATTTGCATCCCTTTTCCGGAATTTGTGGCCAGTCTAGACGTAGCCTCAGGCTTTTCAGTTTTCCATTTGAGATGATCTCAGTCCTTTCTGACCATAGAGATATGTTCCCTAAAGAAGAAATCAGCATCACTTTTCTGAATCTTAACAGAACAGGACAAACCAGCAGTGCTTATGTAATAATACCATTTTGAATCAATTGATCATATTTGGAGTTAATGTGTAGCTTCACAAGGGATCCCATGGTAGCTCAAATACAGCATTGCAGTCTCCATTGACATGAAACCTATTCAAAAAAGAACTAGATAAATTCATGAAGGACATGTATCAATGGCTATTAGCCAGGATAGGCAGGAATGGTAGCCCTTGCCTCTGTCTGCACGAAACTGGGAATGAACAATGGGATGATCACTTGGTAATTACCTGTTCTGTTCATTCCCTCTGAGGCCCTTAGCATTGGCCACTGTCAGAAGACAGGATACTGGGCTAGATGAACCTTTGGTCTGGCACAGTCTGGCCCTTCTTATGTTCTTAATAGGAAACTGAATATTCTACTTATATTTCCGTGTTTCTTCCCTCCTTCCAGCCTCATTTCTTCTTGTTCATCATTCCGTCACATCCTTGGGGCCAAAGGACACTAAAGGAGAGACCATACTAATGGTTTGAAGAAAAAAAAGTGTAATAAAGCAAACCACCACGTGGAAAGGTGGAGCCAGCTGGCTAACTGACACCTAACAATGGGCAACTGGTATCCTAAAAAAAATCTGGGTTTTTGTCAGTTATCTTAGTAGTTATATGGCTGACCTTACTGTAATATCTGACCATCTCAATCTTGACTGTATTTATCTTCACAAGATCCCACTGAAGTAGAGCGGCACTATTATTCCCTTTCTCCAGAGAACACAACACAGCTGCTCACTCAAGTTCACAAAAGGACAAGCAGAGAACACTACCCCAATCTCTCAAACCATGGCCAAGTCCCATCCCATTCTCCCTCAGTGTTAACAGACAGCCATTATGTTTTTTATTCTTACAAAAAGAAGTGTAAGAGCTATACCCATCTCAGGTATGAGTTACCCTTCACATGAGTGTGACGAGGGAGTGGGGATCGCGAGCCCCAACCCCGTGCCCCGCACTGGGGCACTGCGGGGGACAGGCGCCGAGATGCCCGAGCGGCTCTACCGCGCCTGTTCGGCGGCGGATGCCGGCATAGGCGGGAGCAGGGCGGCGGGGAGTTCAAGCCCCAACCCTGCACCCCGCGCCAGGGGCGCTGCGGGAAAAGACTGTCAGGATGCCCAAGTGGCTCTAATGCACCGGCCCGGGGACGGCGGCCGGCACAGGCGCAGGAATCTCTGCCCTCCCTGCCCCGGATGGGCCACCTGCGCACTCACCCCGCCCCTCCCACAGGGGGTTTGCGCCAGCATCCCTGAGCAGGGGCGCCGGATTTAAAAGCCGGGCGGCCAGGGCGCAGGGAGGGAGGAAGGAGCTCCGGCTGGACGGAGAATGGGACATTCACCACGGACGGCGGTGGGGCGGCAGGACCAACGGCGGACCCAGGACGGGCAACCGAGTGTCCCGTGACCCAAGTGGGTGAGTCGCCCCGACCCCCCGCTGAGACAGACTGAGACACACGGACCGGAAAGGGACGGAGGAAGCAGCCCAGGACGGGATCGGAAATCCCCAGGGACCGGTGAGTTGCAGCCGTAGCCCCCCTGGTCGGGCAGCACGTCTCAGACGCACTCCCTTAGGGTCCTGGGCTGGGACCTGGAGAGGGGGCAGGCCCAGGTCCCCCTCCGCCCCGGTCGGATACCGGAGAGCAATCTAAGAGGCAAATCCGCGAAAGATAACGACCCCTCTCCCCGAGGTAGGGGCCGGGACCGTTACAATGAGCTTTAAAATGCAATTATTACAGATTAAAGATCTTAACCTCAATAGTTCAAAGTAACAACACAGAAAAAAGAAACACCCCAAATGACCACCATGCTACAAACCAGTCTCACAGTCCTCCTCCTTTCCCAAAAGCCTCTTGATGGACTCTTCTACTAATGAGGCCTATTTTAGAACAGAATTAAGGCACCCTCTCAGGGTATATTTTCCTATTAGTTCACTCAGTCAGACACAAGAGCTTTAGCTTGAATGTCTCTACTGATCACAGCGAGGGCTAGTGCTGGATTTTCACAGGAAGAGAAAAAAATCTCTCAGGTAAGTGGTTGCTAAGACACATAGGGCTTTCCAGATCAAAGCCAACACTTCAGAAAGCCAGTAAGTAACCAGGAGCTTCAGGGGGTAGCCGAGTTAGTCTGTTACAGAAAAAAAACAACAAATGGTCTGGTAGCACTTTATAGACTAACAAAACATGTAAATGTTATCATGAGCTTTCCTGCGCACAGCCCACTTCTTCAGATGACTAGGGTAGTAATCAATGCAGATTGTTAAGCGGCATCATGATGAGCTCCTGGGATGAGACATCATTTAACTAATGGGCCAATAAATCTGCATCTGCTTCTGATTTTGGATTGATTTAAGGGGTTCTCTCATCTAGAACCTGGAGAAGCCATCTAATTTTAAAATGACAAAGATCTGGTAAACAGTACTGGTCTCTCACATCCCAAAGAAATTGCAAACCCTGATCAGATGTAGATGGTAGAAAGCCACTACTGTTACCGGATCTCCTAACAACAGCTGGGGACTCAGACCCCTGGGTTTCAAACTCAAATAACAAATGAAAAGAATGATTGCCAAGCCATTAGTTTTGGACTTAGGAAACCTTGGTTTGATTCCTTGTCCTATCATAGGCTTTCTGTGTGACCATGAGCAAGTCATCTAGGACCAGATCTGCAAAGTTATTTGGATACTTACATACTTTAAGGGTCTGGACCTTGGTCTTTCTGTGCCTCAGTTCCACATCTGTAAACTGGGAAGAATAGCACTTCCATTCAGATAGGTGTTGAATTGTTTCATGTTCAGGACTGCCTAAATCATGTTCTGTACTTTTGCTCCAGAGCTATCTATAGTCTAGTTATTCCTGACATTTTGCTCATGGTATCATAAATCTTGCAGCTCAAGTTTCGACAACAAGGAACAAGATGGGGGAAAATGCCTCAGATAAACCAAAAAAAGTGTTAAAAACTGCACTCACTGGCTAGCAATCAGCTTTTAGCTAACTGCTGAGAACAAACTTGAAAAGTCAAAACAGACCAAGAAGATGAAAGGACTGTTTTTTCCCCAAAGACCGCACTGGAGATGTCAATCCGTCATATAAAAATGTAAAATCCAATGATACCACACACAGGATGATGGGTATCATCATAAGTTATATTGTACCTAATTGTTACAATAAAAAAAAGTTTAAAACTTTATACTCATACAAAGCCCAATCCAGTCTTCACCTTCTTCCTCTCCTACTCTTTCACATTTTTAAAAACCCCAGAGGCAACTGTATACTAGTGTTGCTATATGTATATATAATTTGTGAGGCGCTTTGGGATGAAAAGTCAAATACGTTTGTGTTCATTCCCACTTAGAAATAGCCTTGTAGAAAGTTCTCAGAAAGCACATAAAATTGTTCTATGCCCAGACCCCCCTATTGTCATTCTATACTAATGCACAATTCTATACTAAGGCACAACGTCTACACTGGCAGCTTCTTGTGCAAGAACTCTTTTGCAGAAGAGTTCTTGTGCCAAAACTCTTCCAGAAGAGAGCGACTACACTGGCATGTGCTTTTGCGCAAGAGATGTGCTTTTGCGCAAGAGCATCCATGCCAGTGTAGATGCTCTCTTGCGCAAGAAAGCTATGATGGCCATTTTAACCATAGGGCTTTCTTGCACAAGAAATTCATGTTGCCTGTCTACACTGGCCTCTTGTGTAAGAACAGTTGCACAAGAGGGCTTATTCCTGAGTGGGAGCATCATAGTTCTTGTGCAAGAAGCCCTGATTTTATCCAGTAGAACGTCAGTTTACTTGTGCAAGAACGAAACGGCCAGTGTAGACAGGCAGCAAGTTTTTGTGCAAAAGCGGCTGCTTTGGTGCAAGATCGCGCCAGTGTAGACACAGCCCTAGATGTTAATGCTCACACCATATGCACTTGTAAGCAGGGGCTGAACTGCTGCTTGCTATCAGCCAGCTAAAAGAATAGAGCTGTCCTGGGTATGGGTGTGCCCACTACAATTGTTTAGCTCTGCAAGATAATTAACTGTTAACTGTTGATATGTAAATATAGCTCATGCCAGGAGGGGGAGGGAATATGAGGTGTGGCTATGTAAATCTAATTCATCCAGAGCTGATGGAGGATCAGTGTTGGAATGGAATGTGGTGTATTGTAAATAATGTGGGGCTGTTGTGGGGGGGGTCACAAATCATGCTACCCCTAAATGTGGGAACTGTAAAACATGCCACCAGTGCTTGCAGGAGAGACACCATCATTCTAAGAGGTCTCCAAGGAACAAGCCTCCCCCCCTTCCAGAGTTGAGTGAACTGAGCTGGGGGGAAGGGTTAAAGGGCTTGAGTCAGCCTGCTTCATACCTGCCAGGTGTGAGCTGTAAGACTGGCCCAACCTGCCCCTTTCCCCCTTTGTTTTAAGGACAGACCTAAAGCAGACTCCGTGAGGGCGCTTTTTGCTAGTCCAGTGGAAGCTGGAATCCTTTGCCAGTCTAGGTGGTGGCTAAAGAGTTGAAATCACTAAGACTTGAAATCACTGGTTTGGCTGGGAGCCAGACCCATTGCAGCCAGTGAGGCAGCAGTGGCCAGCAGAGTGGCTGGTGGGAACCACTGGCAGATGGCCGGTAGGAGCAGCGGCAGGTGAGGAGCGGTGACCAGCAGCATGGCGCAGTGGCAGGTGAGGAGCAGTGACAGGTGACCAGCGGCATGGCATGGCTGGTAGGAGCGGCAACAAGCGACCAGCAGAGCGTCCGGTGGAGTGGAACAAGACAGCTGGTAGAGTGTGGGGGAGTGACTCGCGTTAAAGACTGCAGCCGAACCCTATAGAGAGGTGGGACCATTGGCCTCGGACCACATAAGGTGCCCCCTATCTATCCCCCCGCTCCCATTTCTACGCAGGTTGGGAGGTAAAACCCTGCGGGTGAACTTTTGTACTCTGGGTGGCACTGACCAGGGACAGAGACTTTTGGAGTGTCAGACTTTGGGACTTCAGGTGATTCTTGGCTGGGGGGGTGGGGGCTTAGCTCATGTTTGGGCTATGAACTCTGTTTGTGGTATTTTCACTAGTTAATGCTGTATGACTTCTCTCTGTTTCAATAAATGTTTCTTTCCTACACTCAGACTCTGAGCTTGCGAGTGGGGAAGCATTGCCTCTCAGTGGCACCCAGGGGTGTGTGAATTTCCCAGGTTACTGGGTGGGGGCTCGAGCCAGTTCTGTGTGAGATGGACCCCAAGATATTGAATCTAGCCCTGGTTGCTGCCAGGCCTACCCGGCAGAAGGGTTACACACTGATCTAAGAATCATTTCCCTATATAAATCTCTTTGGTGCCTTGCAACGGCTTTAAGACATCAAACTACATTGCACCAGTCTTATTAGATGGCTTCTGGCACAGCATCTGTTCAGTCAATGGTGTGGTTTAATTTTTGACTGTAGCCATTTCATGGGACGCCTTTGTTTTTTCTTTTTCGTTTTTTGGCTGAATGGTCACTGTTCATTTTTGTCTCAAGCTTGTTCTTTAGCCATAACTAGAATGGCACAAACTCTCCACAAGTAAAATGGAGTTGGCTGAAAATTAGATTTCCCTTCAGTGGCAGATTCAATCATTCAGTGCAGAGAATCCAGATAATCTGGGCCTGATCACAAAGGGACTAAATGCTAAAAACAACTACGCTTTCCAGCTCTGGGTGCTGTATTTTGCTCCGCTATAGCTTCCACCAGAATTTCTCTTTTTTTTTCCAATTGAAAAGTAAGCTCTGGCTTCTATCAATGATTGTTTTACTGGATATTCCATTCATACACTGGGTTAGGCAAGAGATCACAGCTTGTAAAGGTTTGCTAGTGTTTTCTGTGCATCTTCTAAACTTGATTTTAAAGTCCTATTAGGTTGTTTATGAAAATTCTTCTGAAGAGGCAGATTCTGATCTCACAGCAATCTTACAATATTGTAAGACCACAGACTCCAAGTGAAGACAGCATCAGGCCTCAGATCTCTCTGTCATTTTCTCTAGCTATTATAGGTTGAACTTCTAAAATCTGGATATTGCCGTACCAGACAGCCCCGACTGGCCAACTACAGAAGCGCAGCCCAGACTGGGCTGGCAGTGGGAAGTGCAGCCCCAGCAGAGCCAGCACAGTGGAGAGCACAGCCCTAGTCAAGGCTGGTGGTGGGAAGCTCAGCCCCAACCGGCTGGAACTGGGGTGGTGGGAGTTAGCTGGAGGCAGTGAGGCAGATGGCTGGGAGTACAGCCCAGCTGGGACCAGAGCCTACAGCTGGGTAGGGAGCCTTGGACTCCCCTGGTCCAGAGAACTCCATGGTTCGGGATCACTCAGATCCTGAGGATGTTGGACCAGGGAGGTCTGACCAGTATATACATATTATAGGAGGGGCTGGTGTCACCACCTCCTGTTAAGATTGCCTAACACTTTTTGACTCAGGCTTATGTAGAAAAGAATGTTATTGGCTATAGAATCCCTGCCTCATCCTTTCAGTAATCTGGAGGGTGTATAGTGAATGAGATAGGAGATTGCAGGAAAAGAAAGGCCCCTGTCACAGAGTTCCCATGTGATGCTAAGCAAGTCACCTAAACCTAAGCTCTCCCAGCTGCACTATGCCTTGAACAGAAGTAGTGCTATATTATGATAGAATTCTTCAGATCCCAGGCACCTTGAATTGGGCACCCAAAATTAGTTGATATTATTTACCTTAATTGTTCTGTGCCTCAGCTCTGCATCTGTAAAATCAGGATAATACTCCCTCTCCTCCAACAGACCATTTGTCAAGATTATTTTGGTTTGTGAAGCACCGAAATACTAAAATAATGAGCACAACAGGAAAAACCCATGAGGAAATTCATAATTCTGTCTTCATAGCAGGGATTGAATAGTGTCCTGTAATTACAGCATATGGCCACAAACTGAACAATAAGGATAAAACAAATATTTTAAAAGTGTTCATTAAGAGGGCACTTTCCCATTACATGCATTTAATGAATTGTGGTCCTGCAAGGAAAAAATAGTCTGATCATATTATTAAAGACTGCATCATGGGCATCCCTAATTCTGGCATATCCTAGTTTTGCAACCTTAAATATTTTTTTTGACATTTAAAAAAACTGTCACATTATATATTTTTTTAAAACAATCCATTTGAGGAAACTATTTCAACCCAATTAACATCTGGCAAATAACTGAAAACAGAGTCAGATCAGAATGTGTCAGCCAAGATTAATTCTGAGAGAGAGAAAAAGAAAGAGACAGACAGACAGATTGACCAACCTATCCAGGCCTTTCAGATTACGTAGCAGGATTTGTTTAAACTTATTGTTTCCTGTAATTTTGTTTTTCATATTTTAGTTTCTTTGAGACTGGAAACCTACTTTTAAAACTAGAAGAAAAAGGTTAATTTGGGTTTTGATCTTTGAGAAGGTTGAGTTAAATAAAGTATAAAGATAGGTTGAGCTACCATGAGTCTAAAATGAAGAGAAGCTGATGCCTGGGCTTCTCATTAAGTCCAAACCAAATGTAACAAAATGTAGCCAAGACTGCAGTCCACAAATAAAAGGGTCAATATTGAACTGTCAGGAGATTTTTTAAAGCATTTCCATTAAGTGGCTAGATTGTGGTGAACCTCTTGTATAAAGGTGCCTTGGAACACATCATTCCTACTTTTTTGCTCTAGCCTGGGTAAGAGTGATTGATTGGGCTCACAATCCTCACATTCAGCTGAACACAAGGGCTACGTCTACACTGGCCCCTTTTCCGAAAGGGGCATGTTAATTTCACAGGTCGTAATAGGGAAATCCGCGGGGGATTTAAATATCTCCCGCGGCATTTAAATAAAAATGTCCGCCGCTTTTTCCCGGCTTTTAGAAAAGCCGGAAAAGAGCGTCTACACTGGCCCCGATCCTCTGGAAAAAAGCCCTTTTCCGGAGGATCTCTTATTCCTTATCTCAAAGATAAGGAATAAGAGATCCTCCGGAAAAGGGCTTTTTTCCAGAGGATCGGGGCCAGTGTAGACGCTCTTTTCCGGCTTTTCTAAAAGCCGGGAAAAAGCGGCGGACATTTTTATTTAAATGCCGCGGGAGATATTTAAATCCCCCGCGGATTTCCCTATTACGACCTGTGAAATTAACATGCCCCTTTCGGAAAAGGGGCCAGTGTAGACGTAGCCATGGAGCAAAATTCCATCACCCCTGACATCAGTGGGACTAGGATTCCACCCAAGGACTGTGCAAGGCTAGCCAGCATGCTGGTAGTTGGAGGAAGCAAGGTGATAGCTTCACCTCCCCTCCACCTAAGTTAGAAGAGATGACCCATTTGAGAAGGAGAGTACACCTGCTGCCCCTTAGTAAAGGGCACAGCAATGGACTCATACTGCTTCAGAATCAGATATTTAGGGCACACTATGCCTTACAGAACAGCCCAGACCATTGTTTTAAAAGACAGTCCTAAATGATATGCACTCTGCTGCAAGTCCAAGGGTGTGGATTCCACAGTAAGGCCATTTTACATTAATCAATCAGGAAAGGAAGAGAACATTCCCCTAACTTGATAAGAGTTCCCCAAAGTAAAAAGTGACATGAGAGGAATTTGAGGGTACAGGACTTCATCCAAATCTCACAGAAGTCAATGGAAACTCGTGCATTGATGTCAATGGGCTTTGGATCACCCCAATAAACAGAGGACAATAATATCCCTATTTCTGTGGCAGTAACTGTCTTAAGTCTTCAAGCACACTATATGTCATCAGACTCAAAATCAGCTTGTGATAGGTCCTTCCAGGTACTAAAAACTTAACATAACTCACAACATAATTGATTTAATTCCAGTATTGCCAGCCCCATGTGGTCAAACTGCCAAAATCATGAGAATGCATGAAAATTTATGAGATTTGTTTTTAATAAGAGTAAGTCGGTGAGTTATTTGCTTTCTTTGATTTTCACCAGTAGGGCTTATATTTTCAAACTTTTTTCTGCAACCAAGAGGGCTAGAAACATACATTTAAAAAAAGAGAGAGAGAGAACTAACATTCTTGTGTCTTTGTGTGTTTCCAGAGCTTTAAGAAAAAAAGAAAAAACTGCATGACTCATGATAAAAATTAGAGTGGGCAATGCCCTACCACCCTTACGCAAGATGGCTATTGCTTTACGGTACCAAAGCCCCATTTAAATCAGCACTGAGATCAACAATGGGTTTTGGTTTTAAAAAATAATCCCATAAAAGACGAGACAAAAAATGTTTTTCTGTTTGTTTACACAGAACAGCTATCTGGAAATGTTATGTAGCATTATTGTCAGTAATTAACAACAACATGTGGGAGTGTCACAACAAGGTCAATATGTTACTAGTTTTATATCACTACTTTAGGTAATGGATGAGAGACATGTGGAGGCAGCTTTGGGATCATTTGGTATTATCCTCATTATGGCTCTAAGCTGGCACCAGGGAGCAATGTTTCCAAACATCATCCCTATTCCTCAACAGGCAGGAGCACATACTGTTTATTTGGCTCTTATTGTTTGTCCCACCTAGGAGCCATCAATGCTGTAAAGACCAGGGCCAAAGAGAAGACTACTGGCAACACACAATGGTGAGCTATTCAAAGTTGATTGTTCAAGAAAAACATAAGACCATATTAAATTTCATAGTTACTTCATGTCTAGCCTGCAGCTCTCTTCTATCACAATTCTGCTTCTTTAACCTTGCTGCCTGCTTGCCATAATCTTTAAATATCCTTTTTATGAGATGTCAAGGGATTCCCTAGAATCAAACCTCCTTGGTTTCGGTTATCTAGATTTAAAGACTTTGGCAAAAACTACACATTAGCAAATACAGCAAGTATGCAAAGGATGGCATTACATTACTTTCCCATAGCTTGTTACACTCTGAACTTGCCCAGCGTGTCCATTATTGTCCAGACGCTTTTATAAGCATCATTACCCTAGACTGTTTTACAACTGTGGGTAATGCAAGGTTAAATCTAGTGTCTCAATTGCTTTAAATCTCATTTTAAACACCCTTACTGTTATTATCCATACTTCACTATTATAGTTGCTCATTTGGGCAACCATAATTAAGGGTGAGTTAGTTTCCATTATAAACTCTATTACAAGTTTATAATTGCTGCAGAAATTTGTTATTGGTCAAAATTGACTCTCCAATTCAGCTTGCAATTGTTTTTCAACATTATTATAAACAAACAACAAAAGCCTCACTAAGACTGGAAGCTCTTTAAATGACTATGACACAAAGCGCTAAACAGTTTGTAGGTGTGCAAAGCACTTTTAGGCTTGTATAACACCCACGTAGCTTTGATCTGAAGTTGAAATTAGAGAGTTCTTAGTACACATCCTCTAAGCTTTTTTGCTGTTATTAAAATAACTGCAGTTTTTTACCCTCGAGCCGTGACACCGTACACTGATAGTCAAATCTATTAAAACAGCTGCAGTATTATACCTTCAAGCATTGACACTGTACACTGATAGAATTTGGCAAACACCAAACTTTGTGTCAGTAAGCTTTCCAGGCCTTATGAGCTTTCCTCTTTCCCTCCCACTAAGAGTAACCACTAAAAAATGCCACACAGTGTCTAATCTATCTACTGCAATTACACAAGATTGTAACCTGTCCTAAAAAACAAAACAAAACAATGAGGGAGCACAGAGGCCTAAGGCACCTTGCAGATTTACCTGTATCACAGGATAGTAGCATGGGAGAAATGTTTCCCAAAGCTGTTCTGACTCCCCATTCTATATAGGTAGGTTAGGAATGGCAGCTGGGAACAGGTAGAACCTTCACGGCTTAGCAAAGGAGGGGAATTTATTTGCTGTTACTGCCTTAAACCAGGCAGGGAGGAAACTGCAATTTGGTCTTCTCTGGGAGTGATCCAGCTATGTGTTGCCTCTGACAAGGCAGACTGTTGTTACAGTCAAGCCTTTTGTAATCTATGATAATCCCTAAAACAACCACATGGGAAAAGACCCCACATGACTATAAATCTGGTGCCCACATTGTAGAAAGGACACACTCGATGCAGTATAAAGTGCTGTATTCAGAAGACAAAATAAAAATCAGCCACAAAGGTGAGGCTGAGAGATGAGACTAGCAAGAGAAGCAGTAAAGTAGTAGTTTCCTGTAGTCATATACAAATGGAAGGAATTTTAAGAAAAAGAGAGAGCATTCATTGTGAGTGGGAGGAAACCCTTGATAGTAAAAGGCACTTTCTTTTCTACTGTTATAGTGGAAACAAATAGTTGTGCAGAGCAGAACAAACTGGGAGAAGAAGAGTTAGATGAATTACTTTGTTTTGGTAGATCAGCATGGCTACCTTGGCCGGAGTGACACAGTGAATGAATAGAATAAATAAATAAAAGGACTTTCATGGTGTTGCATAATTGGACTTCCAAGTGTGTCTTAAGTAATCCACATGGCTCAAATTACATGGAAGAAATATATATACATTGTCATTTGCTTCAAAATGAAATAGAGTCTAGCATTTTTAGTGTTCAGTAAAAAGCCTCCTTATTTATCAGGTTTGGCTTAATAAACATATATTTCTAGTTCACGTGTGAAAGCTTTGAAAACACCCACAGTTTCTTTTACATGGAAAACAAAAGCATGCTCAGGTCTCAAGTGCAATGTACTCACGGACTATTTGCAAACCATGCTGGATTTTTACTTCTACCTTTTGGGCTTTTCCTAGTTATCCCAGAGTTTTAGATATACACTGTGTCATCTGCTGCTTTATTTCTCACACTCCTATAGTTTATATTTATTCATAGGCTTGTCAGTGATGCTTCTCACTAAGCATCTCAGACAATTACAGAAATTTCCCTCATATCACCTCTTTGAGGTATGATAGCAATACCTCCATTTTACAGGTGAACTGAGAATCAAAGACATCAAATAACCGATCCAAGGTCACATAGAAAGTCTGCCTCAGCACCAGAAACTGAATTCAAGCCTCCTGACTGGCAGGCCAGTGGTCCATAGCCCCAAGACAATCTTTCTCTTCCTCCTACTTTTATTGTATACCACCTACAGACACATCTTGGCCTTTTTGCAGTCACAGAATGGAAAACCCCTAGGTGAAGGGCAAACCGTAGCACATTTTTTAGGGTTCCTCCTTGCTTTGTTCCACACAAATTGTTCTCTTCAGGGAGACAGTTTGCTCCTCATACATAACAGGCTTCATGTCCCATCCTAAACCCCTTGTTCCTGAGGGATCCATAAAAGGACAGTGGCTCCAGGATTCCCAACCAGGATTATGTGCCTTGTGCTTCTGGAAGTTTATTTCTTATGGATTTCTACCAGTAGGGCTTCCCTAGCTAGTGGGCTGCCCTTGAGACTCCCTCTTTCAAACACATTGTCCCATCACAGGGGAGAGAAGATACATTCTTCTTGTTATTGCATTATTTGTCTGCTGAAAACTTAGCATAGCCCTTTACCTTCCAGCCAAACACCACCCTAAGTGGTGGACCAGAGCAGTAAAAATGGATGATGAGAATATTTCCACAGAGGTGTCTGACCCCACTTTTTGTTTGCATCAGGGGAGCGCAATCAGTCCCTATGATTTCCCCCCCATCAACAAAAAGTTTTCACTAGGGCTATGTCTGTACTGAAGCCTTCTTGGGCTGTATCCAGACTCAGCGTTTTTTTCGAAAAAAGTAGCCTTTTTTCGAAAAAACTTCACCTGCATCTAGACTGCAGCTGCGTTCTTTCGAAATTAAATCGAAAGAACGCGGCTTTTCTTTTGACGGCAGTAAACCTCATTGCACGAGGAAGAACGCCTTTTTCGACGGAGATCCATCGAAAATAAGTGAGTGTGGACGCGGGGAGGCCATTTTTTCGAAAATAATGGCCTCCAGGAAGAAGCCCTGGTGGACAATCTGGGGCATGCCTTGCATGTTTATTTCATGTCTCTGGTTCCTGTCTGCAACCATTTCTTAAAGGGACAGGCACCCTCACAGCCACTTGTGGCACCAAAGCAGCCAGAGCACACGGCTGGTTAAGTGCAGCATGTCCCAGCCCCAAGACCCTCCTGGCCCTTCTAGAGACCCTTCTGGGGACCCAACCAGGGGCTCCAAATGCCGGGCACCGGCATGGTCTGGGCCAGAGCTCAAGACCCTTCTCGAGCTCTGGGGAGAGGAGGAGGCCTTACAAGCCCTAAAAAGCAGGCGGCGAAATGCGGACATTTATGGCCGCATGGCAGAGGCCCTCACCCAGAAAGGACACTAACCCCGCACCCAGGACCAGGTGCGCTCCAAAGTTAAGGAGCTGTGCCAAGGATATGTGAAGGCCAGGGAGGATAGCTCCCGTTCTGGGGAAGCCCCTATTATACTGAGTTGGACCAGATCCTGGGTGGTGGTGAAGCACGCACACCACGGTGTCTCATGCAGTCAGGCTTGGCGGACCCTGTGGTGGACGCGCCAGAGCAGGACCCAGAGCAGTCTGGAGACGGGGACATGGTGCCAGAGGAGGACAGTGAGGAGACAGTGACCCTCACCCTGGAGCCAGTCACACAGACCCCAGAGGCCTCCCAGGTGTCATCTGGTGCAGGAGATGAAGCAGCAGGTGAGTGCAGTGAGGTTGTGTAACACCCGGGGGAGGGGGAGGTAGGTGGGTGCACAGTGGGTGATGCACAAGGGAAACCTGTAATGCTCAGGCTGATGCCCAGGTCACACACAGTGTTACCTTCAGAATGTCTGATTCCCCTGTCTCAAGGAGAGGGCATGCCCTTTTGGACAGCTGTTGCACACATGACTGATTGTGATAGAAATGTAGCCGTGTTACTCTGATCTGAGGAAGTGGGTCTGGGCCACGAAAGCTCATCCCCTAATAAACCATCCTGTTAGTATTTTAAGTGCTACATAGTCCAGTTTTTTATGAATGATTGTGTCTTCCTCTTTTCCTCCACAGCCGGACCAGCCGTGCAAGAGGGCCGCTGCACCCCAGCCCCACTTCCATCTCGGGGACATGGGAGCCGCAGACACAGGGCGTGTGTATGCGGACATCCTGAGGCAGCATGTGGAGGCCGTGCAGGAGCTCAACACCATCCTGCGAGAGAGGGCGGAGGCAGAGGATCGGTGGCATGACCGGCTGATGGAGGAGCTGGTCCAGCAGCACACGTCCCTGTGTGCCAGTCTCAGGGAGGTCTGCGGCTTGCCTGCTCCTGTGCCTGGTCCTGCTCCTCCAGCACCCTATGACCCCGATCCACCAAACCCCCCTTCCACAGCAGGATCCCTTTCCCCCCGTGGACCTCCCTCTCCCCCAGCCCCCTCAGTTCCCCAGCCCCTCTCTCCCCCAGGCCTCCCAGTCCCAAGAGCACCTACCCGCTGTTATCCAGCCAACCGACAGGCGCATCGCCCGATCCCGTGGCCATGGTGGACCCCGAACACGAGGGCCAAGCAGGAGACTGAGATCAGGCAAGCACCGTGCGACCTGATCCCCTTCCCCCCTCCAGGTTTCAAGTCCCCTTCCCCCCTCCAGGTTTCAAGCACCCCCATCACCCCAGTTAAATGACAAGGAATGTGTAAAACAAAAGTTTGGCATGAAAATATATTTTCTACATCAAAAATGAACAAAAGCTTTTTTATGTTTGCAACAGTTATACTATTTTCCAGTGAGTGATATTTAAAAAAATAAAACAGAACTTATTCTTTTGAGACAAACCCTGGTGTTTATTATTTCTCCAAACAGGGTCAGGAGATGGGTTGTGGAGGGAAGCTTCTATTGGGCCAGGGCCCAGTCCCCAGGCAGAAGCCCCTCAGTAGAGTCAGTGGCCTCCAATTGAGAATTGCTCCCGTAGGGCCTCCCATATGCAAACAGCCTGGCGGATAGCAGCTGTCCGGGGCTGGGCAAAGTGCCTCTCCTGACCATCAGCACCTGTACCCCACCCTGGTAGGAAGGCCTCCCCTTTCCTCTCCACGAGGTTATGGAGAACGCAACACGCGGCCACCACCTCAGGGATGTTGCACTCCCCCATGTCTAGCCATGTGAGCAAGCACCGAAATCTCCCTTTTAAACGTCCAAACGCGCATTCCACCTGGTTGCGAGCCCGGTTAAGGTGAACATTAAACTGCTCCTTGCTCGCATCCAGGTGGCCGGTGTAGGGCTTCATCAGCCACAGCATCAGGGGGTAGGCGGCATCAGCCACTATGCACACTGGCATGTGCACATCCCCAGCCTCAAAGTCGTGATGCGGGAAAAATGTTCCTGCCTGAAGCCTCCGGTAGAGGTACGAGTTCCTGAAGATTTGGGCATCATGTGCCCGCCCTGACCACCCAACACAAATGTCAGAAAACTGGCCACGATGGTCGAGCAGGGCCTGGAGGACCATAGAAAAGTAGCCCTTTCTGTTAATGAACTGGGCTGCTCGATGGGGCGGTGCACGGATTGGAATGTGTGTCCCATTGAGCGCTCCTCCACAATTCGGGAAGCCAAGGGCAGCAAAGCCGGCCATGATGCTGTCCAGATCTGGTAGACCGACGAGCCTGTTCAGCAGCTCCGAATTGATGGCCCTCACCACCTGCAGAAAGAGACAGACAACAAAATGTTAGAAGGGGTGCCTTATCTCTTAGGAGGAGAACCCACCACCCACCTTCCCTCTCAAACATCCCGGGAATCCCCTCCTCAGAACCCCCCCCCCCCAACAATTCAGGGTCAGTGGAGGAGCTCCCTCCCACTCACACTCCACTTTGCCCTTCCTGACAGTCTCCCTTCCCCCCACCCCAAACTGTGACTGTCCCCAGACAATGACTTACCTCGATCAGGATGGATCCAACAGTAGACCTGCCCACTCCAAATTGGTGTCCCACGGAGCGGTAGCTGTCAGGGATTGCCAGCTTCCAGAGGGCAATGGCGACCCTCTTTTCCAGGGGGATAGCAGGCCGCAGGTGGGTGTCTTGCCGTTGCAGAGCAGGGGCGAGCCAGGTACACAGCTCCTGGAAAGCGGTCTTTCGCATCCGGCAGCTCTGGCTCCATGCCAAAAAAACGGGTCTAAACCAAAAAAACCTCCAAACAAAAAACCTGCTGGAGTGTCCCAGGAAGCTGAGCACTCCAAACCAGCACTGCAATGCCTTGCTTACCTCCTAGAGGGACAGCAAAGGCAGCTGCAGAAGCAGAGCAACGGGTGTTCAGGGGCGTCCCTTTAACCACGCGTCTCTGCAAAGGGCAGGCAGCAGCACCCGGAAGGAAATGCTGCCCCCATGCCCTGGCAGAAGCGGTTCCGGGTGGCTTTTAATTTTGAAAGAGCATCCAGCAGTCAGGACGCTCTTTTTCGAAAAAGCGGATCGATTTTCCAATCCGCGTATTGTAGTCTAGACGCGCTTTTTTGAAAGAGGCTTTTTCGAAAGATACTTTCGAAAATGCCTCTTTCGAAAGAGGCTTGCAGTCTAGACATAGCCTTGTGGATGAGGAAGAACGGCTCTTGTGCAAGAGGGGGGTTTTGCGCAAAAAGAAGCTGTCTACACGGCTCGTTTTTGTGCAAAAGCCTCTTGCGCAAAAACAGCTGCTCATTAATTATGCAAATGAAGTGCGGTGATATTCCACACCGAGCTTCATTTGCATATGCTTTTCCACAAGAAGGCTTCAGTATAGACGTAGCCAAGTGTTATCTCTTAACCATTCAGATTTGTCTTATCTGAAGTTATTGTTTTGCATTCCTGATTGTTTCCTAGCAGCCCTGTTAATTAACTCAGAATAATCATATTGTAAACATCCAATATTAAATCCCAAACAGTCACACACTAACTGCCACAGCATGCAGGTCACATACCTCACCAACAAATTATTACAGCCCACTTCAGCTACACCAGCATCAGGAAATTGAAATAGAGAAGTCCTAGAAACCTCTTCCAAAAGAAGATCAATTTGTAGAGATTCTTTTATGTGACTCAAACATTACAATCTTTTCAACGTATTTTGTGCCGTGTGTAGCATGCACAGAGCTGACTGTCTCATTAAAGGCCAATTCAAGGCATTGTCATGGTCAGAAAAAGGAAATTACAAAAATGAGATGCCCATTACTTCTATTGTTGACTTTTCTGTACTATGTATTTTGATTACATAGCAAAAGGATGAAAAAGGCAATGGATTCATCTTTAAACATTGAGAAAATCCTGCCTCTCTCCAGCTTGATCCTCTGCAAAAATATTTATCACCATTCAAGTTCAGAATGAGATGAAGTTAGTCTACAATGGGACTTCCACAGAATGCTCTCTCAGCTTTTCTTGTTTTCCATCGTAGATTCCTAAACAAGTCTTCACCTATTCTCCTTCCCCTACCCCTCACACACAACATTTTTCTTTCCTCAAAGAGATGGCTTGGTTACATAGCCTATATAGTATTGCCTCTGATAGCAGCTATTGGGTGGAGAGGAACCAGCCTGCTCATCTATCCTTTGCTTAGATTATTTCTAAAAATAGTTATATTTTACTTACCTATTAAAAATCATTAGTCATTTGCAAGGGTAGGACTGTTTCTGATCTCTCTTCTGTCACAACACATCACAACTAACTCCAGTGGTTTCATGATGGAGTAAAATTACTGTTACTGGCACAAGAACCCACTGTGTTAAGTGAACATGGATGGCAACCTCCAGAAGACTTTTCAGACTTTGAGGCTTTGTCACATTCTACTCTCTTATTTTCAGCTTCATTTTTGTCCTTGTTATTACAATGTAATCATTAATTCCTTTAGTAAATGATCCCAAGTCCAGTAAAGTCAATGGGAATTTGACTCCCATCAAATTCAATGGGTCTTTTCATTACATAGTATTGTGGTCTTGAATAAAGCACTATGTATATAAATGGGATGTGGTATGGGTACCTGAATAAGTTCATTTTGAATAGAACAAAATCTAGCAATAAAAGATATAGAAGGGAGTATTATTTAAATAGGACTAGAACGCATGACATTTCATGGCTACATGTCAACATTAAAGCTGCTTTTAGTCTTCACGAATACATATATTTAAAAAGATATGTTTAAATAGGTCAGCTAATATGCCATTTCCCCATCCTCCCCCGCCTCCCAAAACACATGGTTTATGACAAAGTTATTAGAAGAGGAAGTATACATTCCGGCTACGTCTACACTGGCATGATTTTCCGAAAAGTTTTCCGTTAAAAGCATTTTCGGAAAAGCGCGTCTAGATTGGCAGGATGCTTTTCCGCAAAAGCACTTTTTGCGGAAAAGCATCCGTGGCCAATCTAGATGCGGTTTTCCGCAAAAAAGCCCCAATCGCCATTTTCGCGATCGGGGCTTTTTTGTGGAAAACAGTACTGTGCTGTCTACACTGGCCCTTTTGTGCAAAAGTCTTTCGGAAAAAGACTTTTGCTCGAATGGGAGCAGCATAGTATTTCCAGAAAAGCACTGACAATCTTACATGAGATCGTCAGTGCTTTTGCGGAAATTCAAGCGGCCAGTGTAGACAGCTGGCAAGTTTTTCCACAAAAGCAGATGATTTTGCGGAAAAACTTGCCAGTCTAGACACAGCCTCCATGTATAATTATTCCAAAAAACTATATCAGTTTATAGTCCTTAGACTATCAAAGGCCCTTATTGGAATTGGGGATCTTTGGAAAGTACTATCATTGGAAGCCTAAACACTACATGAAGCACACAATAATCACAGTTGCAATTTAATTGGCCTAGGCAACCCAATTAAATTGGGATGCATGCTCACCCTGCATGTATATGATATATTAATCAAGCACTTGCCAAAAGCAGCTTCTCTGCATTTACTTTTCTATATCTGACTGATGGTCCTATGCATGGGCCACTGAGGAAAAGACATCTGACTAAAAATGACAGTCAAAAGCACTAATGACAAAGAGGCATGATAAAATACAAGCCTTGCAGCTTGTATGAACCCAGTGAATTTTTCAATGTTATGTTCAAAGCATACACACAGCAAAATTAGATATAAACATAAAATGTTCTTGCTGAAAGGTTGTAACATGACACGACTTTGCAATCAGAATGATAATACACAAGAACCCAGAGGGGGGAAAAGAAGGCTGCTCCCTCATACACTTTGCTTTACGCTTTCTCTTTCCCAAATTACTCTGATCATAATGTTTCCTGGAATCCCCTAGACTACAAACAGGAGCAGGATCTGTCCTCCCCATCCCCACCCTCAAAGGGATGGCTTGCAATTCCAACATAGGCCTCAAGACACCACAGTCCTCCCCTGTACATTCCTTAAATTAACAAACACAAAAATAAAAATAAAATCACAAGTTTCTGATTTTTGTGCCACCATAGTCCTGCTCCAAATTTGATACAGTTTGGATCACCGCCAGCAGGAACTCTCTTCTCTCAGCCAATATCTTCTGGCATCATGTCTCCTCCTGTCAACAAAACCAGCACCCATTGTTACTCATTTCACAAAATGAGCTTTTTTTGTAAACAAAATGAGATTTTTTTAAATCTGGTAACAGTTGATCAATGTGCTTCTTCATTATTTCCCTTTTTACCTCCACCAGATGTGTCACTGGCTCCAGTATCCACTTTACCACACCATTCTCCCCCTCCTTCATTCATAGCCTGTCATTTTAAACCCATACTTGTGTCTGCCCAAGGCAGAAAAGTTGAGGAGAAACAGGAAGTTATAGCGTGGGTTTTTTACGGTTTGCTATTCCTCATCAAATATTCTTGTTAAATCAATCACATCTAGTACGTAATTAATGTCTGAAAACAATTTCACTAGAGTCTTCTTCATTGTAAACTATGGAGTAAACCTCGGTTTCTATTTTTCTTTAATTCCTCCACTTCTGCCATGTGGCATACCTCACTC
Organism: Pelodiscus sinensis; assembly: GCF_052426305.1. Lineage (NCBI taxonomy): Eukaryota > Metazoa > Chordata > Testudines > Trionychidae > Pelodiscus > Pelodiscus sinensis. Next base: position 97,357,645 of record NC_143053.1, read on the forward strand.
CAAATCTTACTTAAACTTGCATAGCCAGTTCCTGCCCATTAGCGAGGGACCATTTTCCTCACTTATAGTTAACTCTAATGACAAACAGATACCTTTATAAATTGCAGTGACAGAGAGGGACTGCCTAACACTCCTTTCTGCCCTTCATTATAATTCTGTAAAAGCACATTCATTTCTGTTAATCTTAGCCAAGGAAGTATTTTATAAACCTGCTCGGAAATCACACACATTGCTATGTCTATTTTCACTTTCAATATCATATTATTTACCAATATACATTTACATAATAAGGGAAAAAAATGTCTTTTCATTTTCCACTACAAAAAATTATATGGAATGACACCTCTCATATATTTTTTCATCCAGGGGATAGTCTCCTTCCAAGCTTGACTCCTCCACAGACACAACCTACTTAGAGACTCCTACTAGTATGCATGGACTGCTTCCTCAGGGCATATCCTCCAGTCTCCTGTGGAGCACAGGGGAAAGCTCAGCCAGTGTGCCCCTCCCTCCATACTTCTTGCACTGCAGATTTGTAAGAAATACTGTTCCTGGCTGTCTGATATCCCTGAACATTTTATTTGTATCTTAGGTCATCATCATCTTCATCCCTTGCTGAAGCCCTTTTTCCCAGCCTGGCATGACAAAGCCAGTTTATTCTCAAATTTTAGCACATTTTAATTTGTGTAGTCAAACAGTGCAGTCTCCACAATTCCTTGATATACACAACATTCAATAACCGCTCCCTTAATTTAGGATGTTTTCCTCCAAAAACTAATTGGGTTCTGGGAGAGTCATTCAGAAAATTACTAAGAACAAGTAGGAAACAGCATTTTCAGGCTTGCCAAAAAGACAGATACTTTTCCTTCTATTTGATTTCTTCGAAGAAAAACATATTGTTGGTTAAAAAATGTGGTAGGCACATAATTGTTTTTAGCATCCCTATTATGTTCTTATATTGCAACTTGCTAGGTTCTTGTGGAAAACATGTTTTTAAGCACAATAAAAATAATTTTCCACCAATGTTAGGAAAACAGACCTTTGTTTATCAGTATTTTCTATAGCTTTTTCATGAAAACAGTTTCCAAGTTCTACATATATATTGCAATTTTTTCCTCCTTTTCATTAAATTAAAATGTCCACATGTAGCCATTTTAAATTTACTATATCTCTTTTTTTCTACTCCCTCCTCATCACCACTTTTTCTCTAAGGGTATGTCTACACTACCCTCCTAGTTCGAACTAGGAGGGTAATGTAGGCATACCGCACTTGCAAATGAAGCCCGGGATTTGAATTTCCCGGGCTTCATTTGCATAAGCCGGGCGCCGCCATTTTTAAATCCCGGCTGGTTCGAACCCCGTGCCGCGCGGCTACACGCGGCACGAACTAGGTAGTTCGAACTAGGCTTCCTAGTTCGAACTACCGTTACTCCTCATTCCATTTCCCGGGCTTCATTTGCACTCATTTCCCGGGCTTCATTTGCAAGTGCGGTATGCCTACATTACCCCGCTAGTTCGAACTAGCGGGGTAGTGTAGACATACCCTAACAGATGTATTGTAGCATAAGCTTTTGTGGGCAAAGACCCACTTCGTCTTTGCCCATGAAAGCTTATGCTCCAATACATCTGTTAGTCTAGAAGGTGCTATAGGACTCCTTGTCGCTTTTGCAGATCTAGACTAACATGGCTACCCCTCTGATACTTGACACTTTTTTTCTGTTATGTTCAAGGTGCACAGACAGAGAAATTTGATAAAAACATGAAATACTCTTGCTAAGCTGATCAGACCCAGAGGATTTTGGAAACAGCTCACTATCTACAACTATGAGGAGGGTGGGGGTAATAGCTAAAAGAGGCAAGACAGTACAGAAGCACGGGTAGGGTGATCATACGTCCCATTTCATTCAAAACACCCTGGAGATGATGTCTAGACTGTCCCCTCTTGCGCAAGAGAATATGTAAATGAGGCAAAGCAGTGCATATTGCTGCACCTCGTTTGCATACTTAATGAGCTGCCATTATTACCCAAGGGGCTTTTGCACAAAAAGGAACCATCTACATGGCAAACTTCCTCCCCTCCTTGCACAAGAGCCATTCTTCCTGAAAAAAAAGTGGCAGAATGACTCTTGTGCAAAATCCCTTTGCGCAAAATGGCGGCTCATTAAGTATGCAAATGAAGTGCAGCGATATGCACCGCTTTGCCTCATTTGCATATTCTCTTGCACAAGAGGGGACAGCCTAGACGTAGCCCCCTAAGCATGGGTGAAGTTTAAGTTAGTGGAAAGAGAGAGCTGAGGGGCCAATCAGCTTTCAGTTCTCCCACCATCACCACCACCACCACCACCATTATTCTTGGCCTGCAAAAGTGGAGGAGTCCAATTCAAACAATTTTGAGTGTGCCTCCTCTTCCACCATTTCCCTCGCTGGGAGCAGTGCAATCCCCTTTGGCCTGACCATCAATGTTCTGCCAATCCATTGAGATGGAGTGGCATTTTTCAGAGACAAACAATCCCTCCTCTACTCTCCTTCACATTCGCTCTCGGATGTAGTCAAATATGTCCCTCTCTGAAATGGGAGGTAATATTTTAAAGTCTTGTCATTGCAGAGGAAGCACTAAAAATGTGTGTGTGGAGGCAGCCGTCAATCCATTTCGTGTGTTCTCAGGAAGTAAGAAATATGTGGAAATTACAGGGGGCTGAGGAGGCAGGCAGGCGGGCAAGCTGACAGCAAGGAGGAGAGCTACAGTAAGGCAGACAGAGAGAGCTCACTGAATAGATAGTGAGGCAAGCAGGCAGGTGGGTAAGGAGGTGAATAGCAGTCAGTGAAGAGACTAGCAGAGATTGTGATTTGTCCAGGACCCCGCACCTCATTAGGTATGGCCCTGCCTAGGGTATGTTTTCATTTTCTGTAACATTTTCTTGTCTCTTTCCCCCTCACCAGGAATATTTTGGGAAAACTCACAACTGCCAACCATGTAAGTTACTCCTATTTAACTCTCTGGTTTCTTTCCTCCTCCTCTGAACTTCCCTCAGTTAGCCAGGACTTTATTAATAGAGAGTTTACTGGAAAGTCATCAAATATTCCAGGTGTGGCTACAGAGGAAAGGCAGTTGCATTTCTGTTTTGCAGGCTACAACTACTTTGTATTACAAAGCCCTATTTGATTGCTCCCTTACAACTTTAGCTTCAAAATCGGTTTGGCTTTTTAAAACTTGACAGATTTACTCAGGTGGCAAAGGAGAATGTTTCTTGAAAGTCTATAAAATTGGTCAAAGTACCTTTGAATTACAGGCCATTTAAAAAAAAAACTACCCTGATTTGAAATGCTTTGCCAAATGTTTCTTTGCCTGCCTGCAGCTAAAAATCAGCTTATTGTTATCCCTTCCAACCAGGTGGAACATTGTAATGTGAAGGCCATTGTTCATCAGAGCATCAGTCAGTGGTGTGAGCTGCAAGAGGAGTGGGGTCAAACTAAGTTTGCCTAAGGGACAACACACAGCGTTTGCTTCAGATGGTCTTTCTAATATAGTTACATTTACCAGTTTTCGTGTGCCATGTTGAAAACAGAATCTATTGTTATCGGTTTGATTTTTTAGTCTTCATTTGGCACTCAGTGAGGTGGGGGGGGGGAGAGACAGCAGAAGTAAGATAGCAGCTGTCTCTGCTCTCATTCCATTGGCAAGATGGTCACAGTTGAATAAGTGGGAAAACTCCTTGAAAATAACCATGTCTGCATGTGTTGGATGCGTTGCAGGAGCTTCAGTCAAGGTGATAACCTTTCACAACACAGATTTCAGACAGTGGGTTTGTCATCTTTCTTTCTTTAGAAAGAGGAATAAAAATAGCTGCCAAGCAATCTAAAGCCTACAGCAGCCTGCCTCTATAAGGGCAAGTTTTACATTTAGACTCACTGTGAATGGGCTTGTAAACTCAAACACTGGTCTCCTCGTAGCGTATTCTTTACCAATACAGGAACACATGTGGGTGCCCTAAAAATGCACTGAGCCAGATTCTGCTAGCTTTACTTAGGTTGTGTAGTACTTTACTGTCCAATAATACCCATTTTCTGCAGGGACTGTGCCTGTGTATTATGAGGGTGCAGCAGGGCAGTCACCCCACACCAAGCATAAAGGGGATTAAAAGCAGCCCTGCAGAGGGCTGTCCTGGGAGCCAGAGGTAGGCTAGAGTCAGCCAATCAGGGCTCAACTAGGCCCTATATTAAGGGCTCTTGGAAGAGAAGAGCAAACACTTTTACTCCAGCTCTGGAGGGCGAGGGACCTAGCTGCCTGCTATCAGGGGTTCCCAGGACAGAGCAGTGCTGAAGGCAGGCAGGATGAGCCAGAGGATCTCAGGCCTAAGTAAGTCCTAGCCTGAGGGTCAGCTACAGGGTACCAGGCAAGTAGTAAGGCTGCAGAGGAGCAGCCAGGGCAGAAGAAGGCAGCAGATCCACATTCCTTGCCTATGATGCGTGGCCATTTCAGACTGCAGTTTGTCCCCTGAGATAAGGGGCTAGATGATGACTAGCAGTGTGGTCACTGAGGCAAGGTGGGTATAAGAAGATCCCTGAGGGTGAAGATCCCAGAGTGTGGGGACACAGCGACAGGCAGTAACCTGAGGGAAGGGCTCCACAGTCTGGGAGGGATGCAAGCCCTGATACAAGGCCGTAGTGGCAGACAACAGGTAGCAGCGGGTGAGACACTCTCTGGAAGAGGATGCTCTAGCACTGAGCAGAGCTAATTCCTAGAGTGAGCAGAGGGAGGCACTGTGATAGTGAGCCGCGATGTGTTACAGGGGGTTGGCAGAATCCTGGCCCTAGTGACCTTCTGGTATTTCTCAATAACATTCTCTTCACCACAGGATGCCTTCAAGCATCTCTCCATGTGTGGACAGACCTGCCAGGTTTCATGGATTTGCTAATGGTTTCCATGCTGCCTTTCACTCAGGGTCTCTACAAATCTGCTGCTCCTTTCTGTTGCCAGAAAGTGCATCTGCTGATTCCTCGGTTTCTTCTTTTTGATGTCTCTGATCTCTCAGGCACTGGAGAAGCAGAGCAGATGAGAGATTAATGGAGCACTGAACAGAGCAACCGGAAGAGAGACAGAACTGCAAATTGCAACAACCAAAGATCAGGAGAAAAACTTTCTGACTTGTCCCCTTTCCTAGTTGGATGTTCTTCATATTGTTTAATGCTACCAAAGCACTCAGTCTTTATGAGTAGGGCTGTGAGTGTCACAGAGCTCACTAATTCCACTGCTTTTCAGGACTCCTACAGTGGCAAGTGCGGCTGGCCTGAGGGAAGCCTGAGCAGTTTGGGCAGCCCTTGGGCAGGCTGCACCAGTCACTGCTGTGGCATTCTTGGGCAACTGCAACCCCCCACCAACACCACCACTCCACAGCAGTAGCAGGGGTGCCAGGCTGCATGCTGCCACTTACCCCACACCAACACAGGTACCCCCATGTAGTCCCCCAAACACCTGCAACACCCTCATGCCAATTCCTGCATCAGAGTACCCAAGGATTAGTCAGGGTATATATATATATATCATGGACAGGTCACAGGCCATGAATTTTTGTTTACTGACCACAACCTGTCCATGAGTGGCTTTTACTAGAATATTCATGACTAAAATGTAACCTTATTTATGAGATGCTATGGGTACGTCTAGACTATGGGGGTTTTTTTTTAAAGGGAGATATGCAAATTCGGCACTAATTTGTATATCTTCTTCCGATCACTTTTTTGAAAGTGAAAGTAGTCTGGACACCATTTAAAAAAAAAACACTTTTTCAAAAAACCGTGTAAACCCACGTCCAGACAGTTTTCACTTTCAAAAAACCCACTTTCAAAAAAGTGATTGGAAGAAGACATGCAAATTAGCACCGAATTTGCATATCTCCTTTTGGGAAAAAAACATAGTCTAGACATACTGAGTGTTATCAAATGTACCCCAGTATTCCTACCCTTATTTATAATATTCTTTGTTCCAAATGTGCCTTGTGTGGTATGATAGGAAAACTAATAACTCACTGGTCAATAATATAATAAAATGCACGTAGCAACATTTTGTGTAAAGTTATAAATATAAGTTAGATCTGAAAAACATTTACCAGACAAGTCTAGACAAAGTGATTTCTCAAACAGAAAAGGATAAACTGATGTCTCTAGCCAGGTGTCATCCAAGTTGACATATCCAGTGGTCATTCTTTGGCAAGGAAGGGGACAGGAACAAAATGATCTGCATCTTAGTAAACAACATGACAATGTTTTCATCTCCAGACTCCTCCTCTCTGTCTTCACTGTAGGAATTAACTTTACCAAAGAGTAACCCTCAGAAAATGCATTTCAAAGGGGGACTGGAGACATATGGTAAAGAATTTTACCTTGAACCAAGTCTAGTTTATTGAGTTTTAGTAATTTATCTTTATTTATCACACAACTATTTCTGACTTCAATGCCTTGTACTTGTATTCACTTAAAAATCTCTCTCATTATGGCTAAATAAATGTGTTTTATTTTTTCATCAAAAGATGAAAACCAGCACGGTGTTGAAATTGAATTGTGTGGATAATTCCGTTTAAGTTGGCAAACTGTTGGATACTGATCCTCTTATAGGGGCAACTGACTTTACAATATGTGAATTGCCCGGAAGAGGGTTGGAGAGTGCAGAACACACATTTTAAGGGAAAATTCAGGACTGTTCATATTGTTGGATCATGAGGTATGTGGAAACTAAGACCGGTAGAGACCAGAGTGTGACTGCCTGTTGGCAGACTACAGCTATATACAGACACTCACGGGGTGACCTGCATGTTGTTTGGCTGTTTGTGAAGGGCCCATCTTGGGAGCTACAGCAGCAAATCACTGGGAAACATCCCAACTTGTAGGGCAAGAATGACAAGGCCCCTCACTGGTCTGGATTGTACCTAGAATGCAATATACAAAGAACCATTCCGTCCTATATCTGACCTAGGAGCTCAAGAAATTTGGTAGGATTTCATTTTACATCTCTAGCCATGAATTGCTCAAATTTAATTATAATAAAAACAGTAGAGAACCTTCTAGTTCCTTTTGCTTTCAATTCCTATACTCCTCCATGTCCAGTACATTGATTTGTCCCTCCGTATATTCATTGTTGTACTGCAACTATGTTTTAGGGGTGTATATTGCAGGAGAGAGCATACTTGAACTAATGGGAAATAATGATCTGCTGCTGCCCCTTCCTGTGCACCATTTCAAAATGTGCTTTAGCTGCAGCACTGAGATGTGGGGGAATCAAGTAACCACCTGGGACACCCCCCTCACTTCATTTGCAGCCTAGATCTTAACATTTGTACTTGGTGTGCCACAAAAATAAGACTATTCAGGACTGCAGGCTGGAATGTGCTGCTTTGTTTAATTGTATCACAAGAGCGGAGGGAAATGCCCACTAACTAACCAAATGGTGAGAGAGGGTGGAGCCCTGCCTCTGTCCACACTACTCTGGTAACCCCGTTAACCACTTTCCTATAGTATTTCTCTCATTTCTCTCTTCCCTGAGAAACAGGCTAAAGATTATTCCCAAGGATACTTGCTGAGATAATTACAAGCAGCAGATTCAAGCAAATAACGAATAATTTATCTGAAACTCTTGCCAGAAAAACATGATTATACGTGCTAATGGAAAGCAAAACACTAAAGGGATGTGTGCAGAGCCCAAGCTAATTCATTTAAAAATTCAAGTGAGTGTTTGCAGAAAAATATTTGTTCTCCTTCACCTTCCTCACCTCATTTTGGCACAGGCTTTGAAAAAGGTTGGGTTTTTAAGGTTTCCTCTGGGTAAGACGCTAAGTTGCTGCTAGGTTTTTTTTCCCCCTGAGTGAAGCTTGGGTAGCACAGTTTAAACTTAGAAATACATTTAAAGTTGATTCACCTTTTTGACACAATAGTCCCTTTGCCCTCTTATATTCTATTCAGACTCTTACACACATCACTGTGGACCTAAGAGCTCAATCCTGTATTGATTAACATTGGCTGTTGCCCCAAACACACTAGCTCTCTGATGATGCACATTCACTGCAAGGGCAGAAGATCAAGATAATGTTGATAAATCCAAGAGTGTTCACAAGAGAACCACAAGAATGATTCAACTATTGGAATGTATGCCCTATTGTAAGACTCAAGGATATGAGATCTGTTTAGCTCAACAGAGAGATGGGTTGCAGGGTAACTTGATTACAGGCTTACGTAGGGAACAATATTTTATAATGAGTTCTTCTTCAGTCTAGCAGACAAAGTTATAACACAAGCCAGTGACTGGAAGGTGAAGCTAGACGAAATCAGACTGGAAATAAGGTATAAATTTTTGATAGTGAGAGTAATTAGCCATTGGAACCATTTACTAAAAATGTCATGATGGATTCTCCATCAATGTCAATTTTTAAACTGAGACTAGATTTATTTTAAAATCATCCTAGAAATTATTCCAGAGAAGTAATATGTCCTGTGCTAAACAGGACACCAGACAAGATGATCACAATGACCCTTCGGATCTTAGCATCTGTGAATCCATGTTCAACCAGCAAACACTGTTGATGAAGTTGGGAAGAGACCTTTCAGACTGGAAGAAGATCTTGAACAGAAGCTGGTGAGTTATTAGTTTAAAAGATAGATTTGTTCTCTCCCTTGCTGGTCCTGTACTTATCAAAGACTGAACCAGGGTATCCATCACAGAGGTATTTTTGAATGACTGAACATATTAAAAGAAATAGATTTGCTTGATGGGTTGGACAATATATTAGTCCAAATCTATAGGTATTTAAAAATAGGAATAGATCACTGCTAAATATATTACCCAGAGCAGCAGTATTCTTTGTTCATACTTGTAACGAAGATGGAGCCTCTCACACCTTTCAAGATTGTTGCTATTTCATCTACTGGAGAAGCATCATTTAACACCTATAAGCAGTCAATACATTTTAAAAAATGACTAAAAATCCCCAGCCCGTGTTAGAAAAGCCAGAGAAGTTTCTCTAGAAACAATTACTGCCCCAGCCTCATATGAATCAGGAGTTGTATTGGATACACTTTTCTGCAGCTGCCCTAAGGCTACAAATAAGGTGAAAAATCAAAGAGTCTTTTTTTTCCTCCCTCTCTCCAGGTCCAAAGCACTCCCTAATGTAAAAGAATCAAGAATTGTGAAAGTACCCAATGCATTCTAATCTCCCAATACATATGCACTTATATTTTCCTTTCTATAATGAAGCTAATACATTTGCTTCCTGACCATTTACAAATGAAATTAAAAGAATGTCTAGGAATAAGCACAGTTTTCTACTCATCTCTGAGATATTTTGGATTGCTCACAAACATCCTCTTGTAAGACATTACAGAAATGAGAAGGTGCAGAAAAGAGCTACCAGGAAGATCAAAGTAATAGAAAAGCTACCTTATAAGAAGAGACTTACAGAACTTATCTATTGTAGTCTAACAAAAATGAAGAATAAAGGCAAATATAACTGCCCTTTTCAAATACATCAGAAGAACAAACAACTAGACTGGACAAGACTTATTTAAGCTAAAGACCAATGTTGGCATAACAACAAATAGATATCAAGTGACCAACAAGAAGTTTAAGATTTTAATTAGAAAACGGATTCTAAAAATCAGACGAATTGAGTTTAGGAATAGCCTTCCAAGGGTGGTAGTGGGGGCAAAAAAACTAACTTGTTTTAAGGTTGAGCTTGATAAATTTACAAAGGGGATGCTATGATGAGATTGCCTACAATTACATATTGGCCTCTCCACAAGTGCTATTAGCAAATATCTCCAATGGCTGGAGATTGGACACTAGATGGTGAGGGCTCTAAGTTACTATAGAGAATTCTTTCCCAACTGCCTGGCTGGAGGGTATCACCCACATGCTCAGGCTCTAACTAAGCACCATATTTGGGAGTGGGAAGGAGTTTTCCCCCAGGTGAAATCAACAGCAACTTTGAGGGTAGAATTATTCTTCTTTTTCATTATTGGGTTTGTACTTCCTTTGAGTGCCAATTGGTCATTCATTTGGCTAGAGAGAAATCAATTTTGCTTCAAATATGCAAACTTCTTTTTATTTTTTCCAGATATAACGAGGGAAATAGCTATTAGCAGAACATGCTTTACCATTTAACAACTTAGAATTGAAATTTGGTTTCAAAGTCTCCTACCCATGTTTTTGACAAATACAATTAACAATTAACACACAGGCCCAGATTCTCCTCTACGATGAACTTGTGCCAAAGACATGAGTGCAGTCAGAGAGGCAATTAAAGCTCACTGGTTTTCAGGGTGGATTTGAAATACCCTGGACCCAACATACATTAGCGTAGCCAGGAGGCATCTTTAATTTATGCAAATTGGTCCTAGTCCTTAAAAGAGCACACAGTCCCTAGCCATGGCCAAGGCACAGCATGTTCCAGCCATATCTCCGACATTCCTACTATGGCAGGACTTAGTTGGAGTTGATGCAGAAACCAGCTTGGGTGGCTCTGAACTAACAGAGTTCCCCCATGCCATGTGAATTATTAATTTGGCAAAACTCACTGCTTTCACAAAAGCGGCGAGGAGTCCTATGGCACCTTATAGACTAACTGAAGTGTTGGGGCATAAACTTTCATGGGCAAAGACCCACTTCGTCAGATGCAGCTGTATCAATATGCATCTGACGAAGTGGGTCTTTGCCCACGAAAGTTTATGCCCCAACACTTCAGTTAGTCTATAAGGTGCCACAGGACTCCTCGCCACTTTTGCAGATTCAGACTAACACGGCTACCCCTCTGATGCTTTCACAAAGGGGCCAGAAAAGAGCTGAGAATCTGACTCGAATAATCTTTGATTTTAAGCCACCTTTCTAGTATTATACAAAGTAAGGTCCTGTTTTTACAAACTGTTATACACCCAATTAACCTTACACCCATGAATTGTCCCAGCGTGCTCAAAAATAAGAAATGTTCCTTCTGGGCCATTCTTTTTAAATGGGAGAGGCAGGATTTGTTGGGACTGCTGAATGAAGAACCTCCTCTTTCTGAGAATACAGAGAAAAACATTCCATTTGTTCACAGTTAGGTATATGGAATTAAAGACTGCTTGTGTACCTGCTTATGTAAGGTTGTTTTTTGTAAATAATATAGCTGCTACTTATGCATCTAGCTTTTGGAATTGTATATGCAAATATGTATATGTACATATGTATATGTAATTCTCAAATATGTATATGTAATTCTCAAGCGCTCATCTAAGGCTTAGTGGACTTTGTGCACCAGCATGTTTTTTAATTGTGAATTTAGATACAATTAGCATTGCTATGGGCTATTTTTTCTTTTCTCTTCAATGCATACTATTTTTAAAATAATCCGTCTCAGAACCAAGACAGTCTCTGAGGCATATTGGTGAGTACCATAGAGAGCCATTGTACACAACAGACTTGTTCTGTGGGTAAAGTAAAGGACACTACATTTGCTGAAATGTTTTGAGAGGCAAATGAATAAATAAAAAGTTTTAACAGGAGTACAATATTTTATAAATTCCACTCTATTGAGAGGTCATGTTTCCATGAAGCAGGCTTCATGCATGTATCTGAAAAACAAAGGCCAAGCCTTTCAAAAATAAATGCTCTGAGGGTGAAGTTTCCAAAAGCCAGGAAATGTGCTAGTTAAAGGCCCAGCTCCCACTGAACATCAATGGAAGATTATCTCATTAGAAAGTTCCCCCGCCCCCATTCATTTTTAAGCACCCGACTGTCAAATGCCATTTTGTTCCTAGCATGTCTGTTCTAGGATATTAGAAAGACAAAGTGATTGAGGTAATATTGTTCATTGGACCAACTTTTGTTGGTGAGAGACACAAGCTTTCCATCTTACACAGAGCTCTTCTTCAGGTCTTGGAAACTTAAGGCAGTTCTATATGTCTGTATGGGGGGCAGCTGAGCTGCTGTATCACTTCAGTGAAGACCAGTAATGGGCAAACCAGGCTAGTGAGTGAGTTGTAGGAGTGGCCCTCCAGACTGTCATAACCAAAATGGTTTCCTGGGATAGGGCAGTTTTTCTAACTGTGCTTGCATACCTAGAATTTGTGGGGTGTGCTAAATGAAGCAAAACAGCATTTTGATTAAATTCTGAGGGAGCACACAGCTGACACATTCAAACTTGTGTGAGATCAGCATGCATCTCAATTCACATGAATGTCACTTTGGTAAAAATGGTAGGAAAACAAAATGTTTGGTGGGCCACACAACTCTGCTAGGCCACATATGGCCCATGGGCCACAGGTTGCTCACAACTGGCCAAGACACTACCTACATCAACTTCTCCCATTGGCTTTGCTACTGCTTATGGAGGAGGAGAAGTACCTATGTCCAGGGCTCAACAAATAATACAATAGGTGAGTAGATTGTAACCCGGAAGAGCCGGGTTCGGGCGATCTGTGCATGCGCAGAATGATTTGCGCATGTGCAGATCGCCAAACAGCGCGGCTGGCAAGCAGGGCTCGCCGCAGTTCGGCGAGCCCTGCCTATGTCAACAGGTGATGTCCCATTGATATAGGGCTCATAACATAACAGGGGTTAGACTGGTATAACGACGTTGCTTAAGGGTGTTTATTTTTCACACCCCTGAGCAACAGAGCTATACTGACATAAGTTCCTAGTGTAGACCAAACCTCAGAGTGTCACCACTAAACACAAAGTAGAACAAATTGTTCAATATAGGCAATTAACCCATATTTTGAGGGATCAAAGGGAAGCAGCCCATTAACAGCTCACACTGAAGTGAATAGGAACTCAGTTCTCTTAGGGTATGTCTACACTACCCCGCTAGTTCGAACTAGCAGGGTAATGTAGGCATACCGCACTTGCAAATGAAGCCCGGGATTTGAATTTCCCGGGCTTCATTTGCATAAGCCGGACACCGCCATTTTTAAATCCCGGCTGGTTCTAACCCCGTGCCACGCGGCTACACGCGGCACGAACTAGGTAGTTCGGACTAGGCTTCCTAGTTCAAACTACAGTTACTCCTCATTCCACGAGGAGTAACGGTAGTTCGAACTAGGAAGCCTCGTCCGAACTACCTAGTTCGTGCCGCGTGTAGCCGCGCGGCACGGAGTTCGAACCAGCCGGGATTTAAAAATGGCGGCGCTCGGTTTATGCAAATGAAGCCCGGGAAATTCAAATCCCAGGCTTCATTTGCAAGTGCGGTATGCCTACATTACCCCGCTAGTTCGAAATAGCGGGGTAGTGTAGACATACTCTTAGGAATCAAGGAAGTTGCTAAATATACGCTTTGGAGCAGGATATGACCAAAGCATAGGGCAGATCTACACTTAAAATGCTTCAGCAGCATAGCTGCACAGTGAAGACACTACTATGTCAACAGAAAAGTTTATCCTGGTGGTGTAGTTAATCCACCTCTGCAAGAGGCAACAGCTATGTGAATGGGAGAAGCCCTCCTGTTGATATAACTGCATCTACACGAAGGGTTAGATCAGTATAAATGCATTGCTCAGAAGTGTGGATTTTTCACACTCCTAAGTGTCAGTTACACCAGTGTAAGTGAATTGTATAGACCAGGCTGTAGTAATTGTGATCTCATGGAATGGTCTTAAGTGGGGTTTTTTCCTGTACATATTTAGGCTCCTGCTGGCTTAACAGAGGTAGAACACATTATTAATATTATGCCTTATTTCTCAAGGAAACTAATGAATAGTATCCCACAGAGGGATTGCAGTCCTTTGTGTTATTCAAATTGTTTGATTGCCACCAAACTCAATTAAATCATGTGACCATCTGCAAATGCTACCCTAAACACAACAAACATTTTAAGCTTAAGTTAAAGCACAAAAAATTTTGTCCTAAAAACAGGACTCTAGATAAACTCATGGACCAATCCAACTGCACTTAGAATCATAGAATCATAGAACTATAGAACTGGAAGAGACCTCAGAAGGTCATCAAGTCCAGCCCCCTCCTCTAGGCAGGACCAATCCCAACTAAATCAACCCGGCCAGGGCTTTGAAAAGCCGAGACTTAAACACCACTAGGGATGGAGACTCCACTACTTCCCTAGGTAACCCATTCACTACCCTCCTAGTGAAATAGTTTTTCCTAATATCCAACCTGGACATCTCCCCCCTCAACTTGAGACCATTGCTCCTTGTTCTGCCCTCTCTCACTACTGAGAACAGCCTCTCTCCATCCTCTTTGGAACCTCCCTTCAAGAAGTTGAAGTCTGCTATCAAATCCCCCCTCACTTTTCTCTTCTGCAGACTAAACAGACCCAACTCCCTCAGCCTCTCCTCATAGGTCATATGCTCCAACCCTCTAATCATTTTGGTTGCCCTCCGCTGGACTCTCTCCAATGCGTCCACATCCTTTTTGTAGTGGGGGGCCCAGAACTGGACACAATACTCTAGATGCGGCCTCACCAGAGCCGAATAAAGGGGAATAATGACATAACTGGATCTGCTGGCAATGCTCCTCTTAATGCAACCTAATATGCCATTAGCCTTCTTAGCTACAAGGACACACTGTTGACTCATATCCAGCTTCTTATCCACTGTAACCCCCAGGTCCTTTTCTGCAGAACTACTACTTAGTTAGTTGGTCCCCAGCCTGTAACAATGCTTGGGATTCTTCTGTCCCAAGTGCAGGACTATGAACTTGTCCTTGTTGAACCTCATCAGATTTCTTGTGGACCAATCCTCCAATTTGTCTAAGTCACTCTGGACCCTATGTCTGCCCTCAAGCGTATCTACCTCTCCCCCTGGCTTAGTGTCATCCGCAAATTTGCTGAGGGTGCAATCCATCCCCTCATCCAGGTCATTAATAAAGATATTGAACAAATCTGGTCCTAGAACCGAACCTTGGGGCACTCCGCTAGAAACCGACCGCCATCCTGACATCGAGCCATTGATCACTACCCGGTGGGCCCGGCCTTCTAGCCATCTTTCTATCCATCTTACTAGCCACTTCCTCTTCCTCTGTCTCTCCGCATAGATTTGTTGCAGCTCCCTCTAGAGAAAAGTGGAAAGGTCCATCTTGAAATTGTGCCAAAAGCAGATTTGATCTGAAAAGCATCTTTAAAAATACAAAAACCAGAACCTTAGCTATTCTCCTTTTCCCTTAAAATCTATCATAAGGGATATATTCATTTTCAAGTTGGTATTCCAAAGCATGCAGAAGAAGGTGGGGGGAAGGGAACATTCAGATTTTTTTTTCTTTTTTTGCTAGCTTGTCTTATGTCTGGCTGATCTTTGAGTTGTCATTAGTGTGTCCTGACTGTAAGGCTCTGTCAAGGGCAGCCATCCAGCCCTCTCAGCAAAGGTCATGCTGTGGCGAGGATTGTGAAGTATTACAGAGCTTAAAAGGAAGAAAAGATAATGACAAAATCCAGTGTTTTAAATCCCCCCTCACACACACAGTAAATCCCAATAATGAACTTTCTGTGTTATGAAGTTTATTTTATTTTTATTGGGACTATAAGCAGCACTGAAAATGAATGAAATATTTCATCTATTTATATCCTCAAACTGTTCTGGTGTTTAGAATATCTGCTAGTGCTATAGAAATCAGATTTTTTTTTTAAATCTGATGTGTCTGTGAAACAATCTCATCGGAGGGAGCCTGATTCACAAACATCTCTGTTATCCTCAGTATGTAAAACCAGGTCAATAGAGAACTGTCTTTTGTCTTAACCCTTACTATCCCAAATCAGATAATATGGAAACCTGAATGATCCTGAGGATATGCAGTATGGTATATTGACTATAAAATCATACTCTTAACTATGTTTAATGGCTTTGTCAGAGGCATACCAGGAGAGCTAAGAGTGCAACTGAGGGGCTAGACAAATGCCACTGGAGCCTAAAGAGAATTAGAAAATAAGTCACAGTGGATACTTGATAAGCTGCTTGCATTAGTAGTAAATCAAACACACACATTGTTTTGCCAGCCATTCAGATCATTTGCAGGGTTTAGTCCCACTATATTTTTGGAATCTTAGAGGGGTAGCTGTGTTAGTCTGTAACTTTCAAAACAAGGAATTACTAACAACTAAAGACAAGCACGTGACAGACAAGTTGTCTAAGGTATTCCTGAGCTCCAGCTTGGGAGATTTTCTTTGGGACAAGCAGCTGGATCCAGTGGTAAAGATAAGAGTGAGGGGCAGCATGGGAAGTCAAGTATGTAGAGCTGGATTCTTCTAAATACCACCAGATAGGAAGCAGTGCTGACAACATAAAAACTACACAGCTTTGGAATGTCAGTACGGGTCTGAGAAACAGCCTTATTGGCTCTCCAAAATTGCACTTGTCCAGGCACACTAACATCTACTACTGAGGTGCCTGTCACTCGCTTAATGATCAGGCTGTTGGAACTGCAGATTCAGCAAGACAGAGCAACTATAACAGGAAAATATCCCTGTTTTCAAAAGAGGCTCTGAAATAACTTCATGGAAAATTTATACTTTGGTTGAAATTTTGCAGCTTTACTATCAAAACCCCCCAAAAAGATACTGAATACTGAAAACCTATCAGTGAAAAAATGTTGAGAAAAAAGAACGATTCACATTTTTACTAAAAAATGGTTTTCAGGTTTTGTTTATAATTTTTCATTAAAAATAATGTAAAAGAAAATGGACATTTTTCAAAATTTCCAGCAAAAGTAATTGGCACATTTTGACCACTTCTGTTCAGAATCCTTCACTCCTAGGCTTGGTATACACTGAAGGGGAAAGCCAACTTATGATACGCAACTCCAGCTATATTAGTTACATAGTTAGAATCAATATATCTTAAATCACTATCCACACCATCGGGAGGTTGACAGAAGCAAATGTTCTCATTGGTTTTCCTTACTCCTCATGAGGAGCAGGAGTACCAATATCGATGGGGGCACACTCTCAGTTGAATTAGCAGGTCTTCACTAGAGAATTAGCAGTGTTGACCTTCTACATAGTATAGACATGGCCCTACTGACTTAGCCTTGGTCTACACTACAGAATTAGGTTGAGCTTATACATTGACTTAACTCTAGTAAGGGTATGTCTACACTACCACCCTAGTTCGAACTAGGGTGGTCATGTAGGCAACAGGAGTTGCAAATGAAGCCCGGGATTTGAATTTCCCGGGCTTCATTTGCATAAAGCCGGGCGCTGCCATTTTTAAATGTCCGCTAGTGCGGACTCCGTGCCGCGCAGCTACACGCGGCAAAGACTAGGTAGTTCGGACTAGGCTTCCTAGTCCGAACTACCGTTACTCCTCGTTTCACGCGTGTAGCCGCACGGCATGGAGTCCGCACTAGCGGACATTTAAAAATGGCAGCGCCCGGCTTAATGCAAATGAAGCCCGGGAAATTCAAATCCCGGGCTTCATTTGCAACTACGGTTGCCTACATTGCCACCCTAGTTCGAACTAGGGTGGTAGTGTAGACATACCCTCAGTGTCAACACTAAAATTTCTTTCCATGCATGGAACTTGCCTGCTGTGCCAGCTGAACTCTACCTCCACGAGTGATGTAATTCAGTTGATCCAGTATCTGTATAGACACAGTATAGACATTGCTTACCTCAGATGGCTTTCAGGAAATGTCCCCACAATGCCCTACACTGACAGCAAAACTGGCGGAAATGCTCCTGGTAAGGATATGTACCACAGCCATAAGGAAAGGAGTCCGGACATGCAAAAGCAATATAGTTACTGCAATGGCTGTATGTCAATGCAACTTAGGTCAATATAATTTTGTAGTATAGATTACCCTTAAACATAAATAGAAAGTGAGCCCTTTTCACAACAAGGCCCTTAAAGTGAACATATACTAGGTGTGTGATTTCTCATTACTGCAATTTTGTTAAAGCAGTATTCACCACATTATCTTAACTCTTAAGTCCTCAATTAAGCAGTAAAGCTGAAAGGTCAACTAATGTTCTGTGCCAACTGGGCCAATTTACGTTCTAGATCTGTTAACTGCTTTGTTAAACACATTTTGGTTAATATTCTAGGGTAAATTTGTTCCACAGATTAAACAATATTATCCCAACCAGGACCAGCTGTTTAGAGGCAGAATATTTCCCAAATATTCATTCAAATTCAAAAGCAAATTTTAATTTCACTATGTTTGCTTTTAATGAATAATTGAGTAGTTTGATTTTGCTAATTCAAATGTTAAAGAAAAAAAAACAAACTTTTAGCTTAAATAGTCAAATATTTGCCTAACAAATTTTGAGCTACATGTTCTATTGTAAAGTTCCCAATTTGTAATGTGTGTTGTATTGAGCAATATTTGGATATGATATGATGATTTATAAAATATATGCTTCAAAGTATGAACTGTAAATATCAAATATTGGCACCTAACTTATAGTTTCTTTAATTTATATAAGTCTCATGCATTACATAAATGAGTTACATAATTAGTTACATAAAGCACCAGATACTAAACAGTTTAGCCTCCAAAATCACTCCACTTAGATCAATGAGTTTTTGATTGCTCTGGACAGAGTACTTACAGATGTAGCTCTCCAATTCAGTGTTAAGTCAGATTCTCTTACAACTTATTCTGAGAGCAAGAAAAAAGTTCAAGGAAGAGGAGACAGAAAAAACAGATCCTTTTTCTCAATAGTCTTTAAAAGGAAGCCTTTTCCCTTTGTGTATTTGTGCAATTCATTATTCCTTCTTAAGTGGAGTATTTGCATTTGTCCTTATGGAATTTCAACCCATTTATGTCAGACAATTGTTCTAGTTTTTAGAAGTAATTTTGAATAGAACCAGACAGGATCCCACTTACTATACCCTCCCAATTTCACTGTGAACCATAGTTAACCACTCTGAGTTCAGCTGGCCAAACTGTTATGTACCTACTACATAGTAGGTTCATCTAAGCTATATTTCTGAAGTTGAGGTATATCACAGTTTATGATCAACTTCCTATGATCCATAAGACTTATGACCCTGTCAAAGGACACTTGGTAGGTTTGAGATTACTTGTTCTTAACAAATACATGTTGACTGGTACTTATCCTATTATCTTCTAGGTGCAAAACAAATGGATTATTTTGTTCCATTATCTTTCTGGGTACCATATAGCTAAGCTGAGTGGTGTGTTCTTACCTAGGTTGTCCTTATTCCCCCATTTATGAATAGCTATTATATTTGCCATTTTTCTAGTCCTCTGGGATCTCTCCCATCTTCCATGGGTCTTTAAAGATACTGATTTATGGCTTAGAGATCACTTCAGCCCATTTCAGTTATCTGCTAGACTGATTCAGAGCTGCTCAAATGGGTGCAATATAGGCTGTTAGGTAGATATCACACCTGAAAGAGATTTTCCTGTATTTCAAGTGGCAGTAGTGTTGGCTTTTGGCACCACACTTCAAGAAAGACATGGACAAACTGGAGAAAGTCTACTAGAAAGGAACAAAAATGGTTAAAGGTCTAGAACAAATGACCTAGGAGAAAAGACTGCAAAAATTGTTTAATCTGAAGAGAAGAGAAGATTGAAAGGGGGGGGGACCTGATAATAGTAAATGTCTGTTATAAAAAGGAGGAGGATAAAGTGTTCTCTATATTCACAGAGGCTAGAATGAGAATAGACTTAAATTGAAGCAAGGGAGATTTAGGTTTGACTTAGGAAAAGCGTTATAACTGTAAGGTTGGTTAAGCTCTGGAATAAATCTAGGGAAGTTGTGGAATCTCCATCACTGGAGGTTTTTCAGAAAAGGTTAGATAAACACCTGTCAGGAATGATCTAAATCAGTGTTTCTTAAAGTGCTCCATGAAACCACTTTGACAAACACATTAACTGGCCGCCCCGGTTTGGTTATTTACAGACGCTGCAGCCACGGAGCCTCGCAGCTCCCATTGGCTCCGTTTCACTCTTTGCAGCCAAGCGGAGCAGTGGAAAGTGGTGCTTTGGCCCACGCAGCTTCCCATGGCTCCCCTGGGCTGCAAAGGATAAATACCAGGGAGGGAGAGGAATTATTTAAGTTTAATACCAATGTGGACACAAGAACAAATGGATATAAGCTGGCTAGTAGGAAGTTTAGACTTGAGATTAGACGAAGGTTTCTAACCATTAGAGGAGTGAAGTTCTGGAACGGCCTTCCAAGGGAAGTAGTGGGGGCAAAAGATCTATCTGGTTTCAAGATTAAACTAGATGGGTTTATGAAGGGGATGGTTTGATGAGATAACAGGATCTTGGTATCTAGTTGACCATTCATTATCAGTGGGAAATAGGTCAATGGAGGGATGATAGGAGTTACTATAGAGAACTTTCTGGGTGTCTGGCTGATGAGTCTTGCCCACATGCTCAGGGTTTAGCTGATCGCCATATTTGGGGTCGGGAAGGAATTTTCCTCCAGGGTAGATTGGCAGAGGCCCTGGAGGTTTTTCGCCTTCCTCTGTAGCATGGGGTACAGATCACAGCTAGAGGATTCTCTGCATCTTGGGGTCTTCAAAGTATTTGAAGGCTTCAATATCTGAGATATAGGTGAGAGGATTATTCTAGGAGGGGTGGGTGAGATTTTGTGGCCTGCACTGTGCAGGGGGTCAGACTAGATGATCATAATGGTCCCTTCTGACCTTGGAGTCTATAAGTCTATGAGTAAATGGAGCCAATGGGAGCCGGGAGGCTCCATGGCTGTGGCACCAGTAAATAAACAAACCGGGGCGGCCAGTTAATGTGTTTCTCAAAGTGGTTTCATGGAGCACTTTCAGAAACACTGGTCTAAATAATATTTAGTCCTGTGCAGGAGACTGGACTAGATTACCTAGGAAGGTCCCTTCCAGTCCCGTGTTTTATGATTCTATGACAGTAGAACATACAAACACTAGCAGGCTTATTAATATTTATAACGTGAATATTCTGGATAAGAGAGAAATGTTTGATTAACATTAGTCTATATGAAAATATCTTTTAACCAATAATAATTTAATTAATCCATAAGCATCTTGCCCAATCATTTTAACGTTAATTAATTATAAAGAAGGTTGGAGGCAGTTATAGACAGACTTTAAGACCAGAAAGGACCATCATGATCATCTAGTTTGACATCCTGCACATTGAGGTTCTGTGGCCTTCAACCATCCATTTCTGTAATAGACCCTGTAAGAGTTTCGGGTCACCACCCTATTTCTTATTGGCCCACTGACCGAAGTTTTACAGTTTTTCCACTTTTGGCGCTGTCTTGTTTACTAAGTTGAAGGAATCCCTCCACAAGGACTCTGACAATACAACCTTTACCTGGCTGTGGGGAGAGGGGGGTCTGGTCCAGGGCCCTAAGGACGTAGACTGTCCAGGTCTTGTCCAGCTGACATGGCTTTCTGCCGAAATGCACCAGCCTGAGGGTTGCTGCTCCTGCCCTTGGCTGCTTCCTCTCTCCTGACCTTACCCTTACCCTTCAGTATCTCACCCTGGAGGTCACCCAGGTCCAAGCTGGGGCTGCAACCCCCCTTCTGGGTCAGCCTTTCTCTTTTAAGTCTTGGCGCCCTGGCATTATGTCACGCTGGAGCGCTGCCCTCCTCAGCGGCCGAGCCACCTGGTGACTTTGTGTCTGCGTCACTCTCTGTGCCTCCCCTTGCCTCTCGCCTGGGCTTTCTCTCTCTCTTCCTCCCCCCCTCCACCCCAGCTGTTGCACGGTGGCTGAACATGCTGTGCATGTGTGCATCCCTGCCTGCCTTCCTCCCCACCATGCTGGAACACAGGCCTCTGAAGTGCGGGGCCGTGGTGCCCCGTCACAGACCCACAATGTCTCTCTGGCGTACTAATGTGTTCAAATCACAATTTAAAGATTTCCAGTTATAAAGAATCCCTCATTCACTCATGTCTCATGCTGCGGATCAAGGTGGAAAACCTCCAGAGTCTTTACCAGTCTGACCTGGGGAAAATTCCTACCTAACCTCAAATGTGCTGATCAGTTAGACCCTAAGCATGTAGACAAGACTCATGAGCCAGACACTTGAGAAAAAATTCTCTGTAGCAATTCAGAGCCTTTACCATGTCGTGTCCCATCACTGGACACTGAAGTTATTTGCTGCTAGGAGTCACAGACTGGCTACACGTCATTGTAGTCTCATCATATCATGGCAGTAGAGAGGCTGATAGAATTGGTGGGCCCCTGGGCAATGGGAGGAGGAGTGGCTGACTCTGCCCACCTGGAAGAGTTGGAAGAGGTGAGGCTGGGGGCTGGCCTCCCACTGGCACTGCCTGGAGCAAGTCACCCAGGGCTCTGGCACTGATTAAAAAGGCGCAAAACTCTAGAAGAGATGGCCATGAGTCCTGGGGCCTTTTGAATCACCAGGCACCAGGGCAGTTGCCCCATTTTCCTCCCCCACCCTTCTCAGTGCCTGGCAGATCAAAGAAAACAGTGTTCAGAAGGATATAGAATTATCAAGGAACATCTAAAAATTAAAATGTGTGAGCTGAGTTCAAAGCCCACAGACAATTACAGATTCACTCTTCCAGTCTACTTCTGGAATATAAGGGAACATGTTCCCAGATATTACAGGAAGCTATTATTCTACCAGCCTTTTTCTTACCTCATTATCAAAGTAAATATTTTTAGATGTCACCTCCTGCCCTGTCTTTCAGGGTCCAGTGTGTTATGCTTAGCTCTCTGCCAAAAGTAGCTTACTACATACAAGTGCTTGTTTCATTAAATCTAGATACAAAGTTATTGTTATAAGTCTTTACCTGATGGCTGGTACATTATGTTCAGCCAACAGTAATGACTTCTCGGAGGAACATATAGAATGGATTGCTATGTCAAGTCCAATAGGGCAGCCTGTATTATTTTCATTATGGACTGTTATGAGGTGGGAACTCTCTTTTTTATTCCATTTTATCTTATTCACCCACACACAGAAATGTATAAAATTTAAAATCCATACACTGTACATCCTTCACACTGACCATCTCCTTAATCCAGGTAAGGGTGAGCATGTATCTTTTTTTGTCCGCTTTTAAGATTAATTGCCTTTCATGCTGCAGCTAGCTCTTCAATCTATTATTCAGCCCACATAGGATTCCAGCAGTCACCAGTCCACTTTGTTGTAAGAAAACCAATAAATTCATGCAAACATATATTCCTTCTGGTAAACTATTTCAATCTTGAGCCTGCCCCATTGTACACAGGTTATTTTAGGCAAGAAATATTTATATTGACATTTTAAATTGGGTTTTAATGGGAAAACGGAGTTTAGACTGATGGCCTGCTTTTGGCTTTCAGACAGCTATTATTCAGAAAGCAGCATTTGTCTCTTTATGACTCCTTTACTATTTAAAAATCTATATAAATGATCAACTAATTGTGCAAAATAAAAATGATGACATTAGCAGACAATCCCTGCGTTCTGAAAAACTGTAGTTTTGGTTTCTAGCTGATACTCACTTTAGCCCAGTAATACAGCAGATGCAATGTACAAGGAGCAAATTTGTAAAGGAAAAAACACCTAATTCAGATGTATCACAAAAAAGCAAGGAATCCATTTAGTTTTGTGTGTTGAGCCTGCCAACAGGTCAGTATAAAAAGATTTACAATTAAGAATATGCTGGTGTTGTTTTAAGACTATATTTTAATTTCTCTCTCACCCTCTGTAATTTTCCCCCAAAGTAAAATAATGACAACCAGTGCATATTTGTTTCTGTACGTAAATTAAAACAATATTTTAAATCACATGCTGGCATACACTCTCAAAAGCTGCCAATACAAAAATCTTAAAGCTTACAAAACTAAAACTGCATCAACATAATTTCATAATTTAAGAGGTATTAGAATTTTAGCAATGTTAAAATCATTAGAAATTTAGTTTTACCTTTTTATTTTAACTTTCATATTGATATTGTATTAATGTTACTTCAGAACCACTTATAAATATTGCACTAACTTATCATATCTATTGAAGCTATTTAAAAAGCCAAGTTAAACCAGGTGCATTTGAAGATAATTATATTCCCCCACCTCCTTGCATACACAGAGAGCAGAGGAATCTGTTAGTTCTAATTGTTTTGACTGAGCTTGGTCCTTAAGGGCCTGCTTTAGACTAGAGCCCACTGAAGTGCACATAAGACTTTCCTTGACTTTAGTAGGCTTTAGATCAGGCCTTCAAATGATTAGCATTGAATTTGTATGAATGCATGCATTAGGGACTGTCACACACTACGTATGTACATATGCCCACAAGTACATACCGACACATTTGTAAGTACAGGTTTGCAAAAGTGGATCTAAATATGTTCCCAGATGAAAATTATGTTAAAACAGAGTAAAGGTTGACTGCATAAATCAGTAACACACTTTCCAAGGATGTTGTAATGATCCCCAAAATAAACATTATAATCCAGGGAATACAGAATTAAGGTTAACCTTAACAGAAATCCAAACACATTAAGTTTGTAAATGCACAGTTAAACACACCCACACAACCTTAACAAAGTTATTGATGTAATTATCTGTAGAAGAACATCTTCTTTGGACTTGCTGAACAAGACTCTTTCACTAATGGAGAATAATGGCCAAAAGAAAAGAAAAAACCCACATTAATCTGGAAAGAATATCACACATGAATCATGAGATTTCAATGAGTTTCAACTACTTTGGAAGTGTGAAGAATTGTGCTATTCTGCTATTAAGATTATTAGGGATATAAGAAATTTATCATTTGAATGAAACAGTATTTAAAGGACCTATTTTAAAATTAATTTTAAGTCAAACTAGTGAATGGATTTCATGCAAGTCCTCTGAAAATTCAGTCTGTTCCGAAAGAATAAATGTAATCTTGGGGAAGACGCACTGTTTTATTCATATGTAATGAAGTTGTGGAATCTTTCTTTTACATGCCATACTCAACATTCACCAACAACATGGAAAACATGACTGGCATTACCATCATACCAAGAAGCAAAATACATACAAATTAAATACAGATGATATTGTGCAATATTACAGAATCTTATAACAGTAAATACCAAAAGTGTCCCAAATCCAGTTTTCACATAGTAATTTATCTGGAAAATTTCTCATTGACTCTCTAGACTGTTATGAGATTCCTGTCATTGTACTAGCTGAGCTCCTTATGCATAGTAATGGATTTATCTTTGACATTCTAATGAGGTCGGGCAATCTAACCCACAATTTTACAGATGGGGAACTGAGGCACAGAGAGATCAGTGATTGCCAAAGGTCACAGAGTAAGTGTGTGGCAGCTCAGGGAATTGATCTCAGACCTCATGAAGCATAGCACAGGTTTGTTTGTTTGTTTGTTTGTTTGTTTAAATAAGACTATCCTTTCATCCTGACCAAAGACTACTTGTATTTGGTGCAATATGCATGGTTTTCATGCATTTAATTCTGAGTAATAATGTAGCCCTTAGAAAAGCTGACCATAACTAGTCAGACTTTTATCTTGCCAAGCAAACATGCTGAGGACTCACTTAACTTTTCCCTTTTATGCTGTCATCATTTATTCCTGACACCAGGAAAGCGGTTTTGAAAATTTGGGTTCTTGCATTCTGCACCGTTGATTTGACCAGAAATAACTGAGGGGTATACGCAGAAATGAAGACTTTTATTTCCTTTTGGAATAGGAAATGAGCTCCCAGGGGAAAAGTGAAAATATCCCTGTGTTTATGTGACAGATCAATTATAGCCTCTTGTTTTTGAGAACTCAGGAAATTAAGAGTAGATGAGCTCTGCAGATAAATGTATTCCATAATTATGTCCGGTATGGTTTTTCATTTAACTGACAATCAGGACCTTTAAAATGCCCCCTTTCTTTCATTTAAGAACCCCCAATGGCAACATAGCTGCTTAAAGAAAATCTGTTTGCATTTTTGCCATTCTGAACTGCAGCAATGCTGGCTTTTGAGAAATATCCTTTTAACCTTGAAAAGCACTGATGTCTTCATCTGGTGATGTATGAGAATAACTTAAGTAGTTATGAGCAATTCTGTCACCATGTAGGCTCTGGCAATCATTGGAGATCTATGCAGATTGCAAAAACTAGTTAATCTCTGTATTGCATGAAAGTGAATTGGATTTATCATGTCGTTATAATAGCTTAGTTAAGTTCAGTTTTATTGTTTTGGAAAATTATATGACAAGTGTGTCCAACATTTCATTTTCAGCTGATTTGAAAGTTGCCAAAATAAGTTGAAGACAGGATACAATTATAATGTTCTGACCTGATACCTCAGTTTGTTGCGTGCAATGTTAATGCAACTAACACTTAAAAACCATTACAGAAAGACTAAAAGCTAAATGCCCTCATAAATTCTATTGAGTTCATGCCTCAGGTACAAAGCATTGAAATAACCAGCAGCTGAGGCACAAAAATGTTCAAATAAAATGTCATTTCAACTCCTCCCTTGTCAGCTGCTTATTTCTGTGCCTTACGTCATACTGAGTGACTAGGGGAAGCAGGAAAGGAGGAAGGAAAGGGGAGGGAGGGTCGCAGAAGCAAAAATAAACAGGGCACTTGGCGTGACAAAGGACCTACAGAAATGGATGTGGGAGCAGCACCATAGGCCACAGTTTATCAGAGAGCAACACAAGGTTTTTCAGCCTTCAGTCAAAAAAACACTTATTTTACAAGACTCTTTTTACCAAAAAAATTCACTCCAGCCTTTCAGACAACCTTCCAGAAAATGTCCTTATTAAAAATAAAGACATTCAATATTTAAAAAGCAATAGTTAAATTTTCAAAATACACCAGGTAACAGGAATAGTTACATATAGCCAGCAGCGTACTCAGACAGTCATGTTTCCACCTATAAGCACTAACCGTGAATTAAGGATGGAACTCCAAAATTCCTTACAAACTTTCTGCTTGCTTTAGGATTATACCACAGTCCTAAAGCCCCACTCTAACCTCATGGAAAATGAAGACTAGGTCAGGTCTTCAGTGGAGCAATGCTGATTTATGCTGAAGTCAGAATGACACTGATTTACACCAGCTGTGATATGATCCCTGCCTTTTAAGTGTAGTTCCAGTACATGACAAAACTGTAGAAAAGTTGAGATGTGGTTCTGAACACATGGGCTGCTTGAAGGTGTAAAGGTGCCGAAAGAGGCAATCACCACTCGTGCTAACCCCACTGCTTTCCAAAGGGGAGAAAGGGACAAGATGGAGAAGACTAGCGTAATAAAGATCATAACTGAACTGGACAGAATGATGCATCCTTATGATGCCTGTCATGAGAAAAATGGGCATGTCTATACAAGCCTAAAGAGGCTCAATGAAACAAAATACAGAGGGAAACATTTTTCCCCGCTATGGAAGATATACTCTTAAAGTTAACTGATGCGAAAATACTTTTGTCCCTGTGGTGGATGCTACAAATGGTTCTCCACTCTACAGCACCAAGCTGACAACTTTCATAATATCTTTCAGAAAATATTGCTTGCGCCAGTCAATATCACAAGTACCTCAGAAATCTCCCACAGGAAAATGAATGAGATTCCACAAGGCCTAGAGAGAGCAGAAGTTTATATGAATGACATTTTAGTTTATAAGACAAAGAAAGAAAGTAAAAAGGTTAAAACCTTTCACACACACAAGGTTAAAAACAAGTTCTGAGCCCAACTATTCAATTTTCAAAAGTGAAAAAGAGAAAAGTGTAAGCTATCAGAACACTACGCTTCTTGGAACTTGCATGTAATAAAAATGAAATAAGAGCAAAATCAGAAATAGTCAACAGGTAGCAGGTGATGCTGCAGATTTGGGAAGCTCCGTCAGCTGAAATGCCACCACCTAAAAATGTGTCATAATGGATGAGGTTCCTCAGTGGTAAGAAAAGGTTTTGTAACCAACCCTACTGGAAGGAGTCACGGTGAGTACTGTGGAACACCAACCCCCTAGATGTTTGGCAGTACAGTGGAAACAAGTGCTGTAAGTGTTCAAAGCACTAAACTCTTTGGCTACGTCTACACTGGCCCCTTTTTCGGAAGGGGCATGCTAATTTTGAAAGTGGGAATAGGGAAATCCGCAGGGGATTTAAATATCCCCCGCGGATTTAAATAAACATGTCCGCCGCTTTTTTTCCGGCTTGGGGAAAAGCCGGAAAAAAAGCATCTAGACTGGCCCGATCCTCAAAGGTGTGCGGCACTACCCCTTTGAAATGCCAAGGTGGGGTTCAAACAGGCAACACCTCACAGCTGATCCCTGGCTCAGCTGTGTGGCACTACTCCTTTGAAATGCTGGCTGAGCCCAGGATCAACTGTGCAGCACTGCCCCTTTGAAACACTGCCTTGGGGAAATGCCGAGACCCCAGCTAATCCCGGGTTCGGCTAAAACGCCGCACAGAGCCGGGATCAGCTGTGGAGTCTCCAGCTAATCTTGGGTTCTGTGAGATATTTCAAATCATTCCACGAGGAGTACAGCTAGTTCGGATTAGGAAGCCTAATCCGAACTAGCTACTCCGTGCCTCGTGTGGCCGCGCGGCACAGGGTTCGAACTGCCAGCATTTAAAAATGGCTCCGGCCGGCTTCATGCAAATGAAGCCCGGGAAATTCAAATCGTGGGCTTCATTTGCAAGTGCGGTATGCCTACATTACCCTCCTAGTTCGAATTAGGAGGGTAGTGTAGACATACCCCCAGTGATTAGAGCATTCACCTTCAATGTGAGCAAAGATTTGATTTCAGTTACCTCACATCCCAGGTTATGGGACCCTAGCCATTGACCTATTTCATTGCCTAATTTCTGGAGTGGTCCCTCTCAGTCTTTCCAGTTCAAACTGTCCCATTCAGTACAAAATACTTATGACATTTCCTACTGGTTAGCTTAGGTGGTCCCTGCTCATCTGGCTGTTTTCTGTGAATCCCATTCTTAACCACTTAACTGTCCCATGCATTGTATAGTATTAATAAAAGTGGATAAGGCCTTGCTTTGCTCTCAGTGAAAGTGTCTTTGCTCTCCTCACCCTGCTCTCCCCCCCCCCCCCCAATACTGGGTGTCTTACTCAGTTCAGAGGATAGAGGGCATGGATCAGTGTTCATGTCACATGCCTCGTCAGTATTCATCCCAAGGAGCTAATGATCCAAATCAACAACCCAAATGTGAAGTATCCTGGTCATGTGCCACCTGAGGTACAGTGAGCATATGTTAAGAAGTAGTAGTACAGATTCCACCGGGTGGGCAGGTGCCTAAAGTTAGACAACAGAACAGAGCCTAAGTCTCTTTTCAAGAGGGCACCTAATTCCCCTTAGTGCCTTTGGAAATCTACTACCTGCATAGGTCCATCAATGGCCATTAGCCAGGGTGAGCATGGAAGGTGTTCCTAGCCTCTGTTTGCCAGAAGCAGGGAATGAGCAATGTAGCATAGATCACCTGTTCTATTCATTCCCTCTGAAGCACCTAGCATTGGTGATGGTTAAAAGTCAGGATACTGGGCTAGGTGGACCTTTGATCTGACCCAGTATGGCCATTTTAATACCTCTGGGATTTGATACCTCAAGTGATCAACTGGACAAAACTCTCCAAGACCAGAATATGATTGGATCTGGACAAGCAGAGAAGGTAATGACTTATGTTGATCTATAATTTTGTTAAGAATTCATTCTTCTTAAACATTTTGTCCATAGAGAAAAAGGCTGGAGACAGCAGGATATATAGGTGTATTGTTTCTTTAAATTAATATTAGGAAGGCAGACAAGACAAGGATACAGAAGGCTTTAAGAAGAGACTCTGAAGTGAAGAGCAGAGTACCTTTAGGGATAATATTGCAGAGATGCCAACGTCTTACATTTCAAGGGGGTGCTTGACCCCTACTAAACCCCATGCCCTGACTCCACTCTGCTGCTTCTCCAAACCCCCAACTCTTCCCACCCAACTTGATCCCTATCCTCCCAACACTACTCTTCCCCTTCCCAGCACATCACTGAACAGCTGATCACCAGTGGGTGGCAAGTGCTGCAGAGGTGGGGGAAGAGCTGATCAGCAGGTCTGTCAGAAGTGCTCAGCACCCCTTTTCCGTAGATACTTCAGCCGTGGCGTACCCACAGAGTTAACATCTATGGAATATTTTATCAAAGATTGATGTATTTATCAGGACATCCAATGTCCCAAAGTTGCTTCATGGCAACATGAAAGCGACTGTTCTGAGCAGCATTGGCTCCCAGAGTGAACCTTTCAAAGTACAAACAGGAATTAAACAGGGCTATAGCATCACCCCAACCATGTTCGCAGTCTTTATTGCTGTCATTTTTCACCTAATGTCTGGGAAGCTCCCAGTTGGCGTTGAAATAATCTACAGAAAAGCTATTTAGGCTTAAAAGGCTAAAAGATAAGAGTAAAATTTTCACCACATCTATCATGGAGTTTCAGTATGCTGATGACAATGCAGTTTTTGCCCACTCTGAGAAAGTCTGAAGATCTATCTTGAACATGTTTGCTGATGCTTACACATATCTTCATCTTAGCCTCAACATCAAGAAGATCAAAGTGCTCCATCAGCCCTCTCCAAATGAGGTACCATGCGCCCCAATTATTAAAATCAATGGAGAGGCACTGGAGAATGTTGACCATTTTCTCTACCTTGGAAATTATTTTTCATCCAAGGCAGATATTGATGTAGAAATCCAACATCGTCTGACCTGTGCCAGTGCAGGCTTTGCTCATTTATGGCTGTAAAGGGCTCCGCCCTTCTTGTGAGCACCCCTCGGTGACTGAGAGGAATCTTGTAGTGTCTCTCAACCAGCTGTCTGCAGTAGATGAAGTGTCCAGTGTGTGGCCTGGGACTAGACTTCTTCTTACCCTCTGTTGTGGGTGCTGAGGGCTGGGGAGATGCAGGCCTGTCCACTCCTCTGGGTCCCAGCCCAGGGACCCTATAAGAAGCAGTTACCTGCTGAGTTTCAAAGAGGCTGGTTGCTATCATGTTCCCTGGGCCACTTCCCAAGAAGCTGCTCTGTCTATCCCTTTCTCTTGGAAAATGGTCAAGTCCTCTCTGTCCAGGGTTCTGAAAGGGTTGTGGTTGGCTTACCGGCTAGTCTTCAGCTGTGGAAGCTGGTTCTGACCAGGTCTGAAGTCCAGCTCCCACTTGGAGCTATGTGGAGTGCTGCTGTTCTCTCAGTCAGCCCTTAGGTCTGCCTGGGTCGAGTTCCAGGAAGGAACTGCCAAGCCCTGGCCCAGCAGCTTCTTTTATATCGGCCTGCTGCAGCCTGATTGGCTGAAGCTGAAGCTGCCACTCTTTTCTGCTTGGAGGACCTCTCTTCTGCTCCTGTTGCTGGGCAGGGTGAGGAAAGGCCTCCAGCAGAGATTCTGGGGCCTAATCTACCCCATCACAATGGCACAGAGTTTTTGAAGATCATGACATTAGAACAGACACCAGACTTCCTGTCTATAAAGCTGTCATTTTCCCAACATTTTTGTATGGGTCTGAAACCTGGACAACCTACAGACACCACTTGAAAGTCCTTGAGAGGTACAACCAACACTACCTCTTGAAAGATCTTGAAGATCAAATGGGAAGATGTATATAAACATTAGTGTTCTAGAAGAGGCAAAGACCACCAGTATCGAGGCAGTGATCATCCATCAGCAACTTCACTGGACTGGTCATGTTGTTTGGATGCCAGACCATCGCCTCCCAAAACAGGTCCTGTTTTCTCAGCTGAAAGAAGGGTACCGTAATATGGGAGGACAATGGAAGAGTTATAAGGACTTACTAAAGGATAACTTAAAGAAGTGCAACATTGATGTTGACATTTGAGACACTTGCCCAGGATTCTCAAAATGGAGAGAAGTCCTACACAATGGCTCCCTGCCTTTTGAATTTTCCCACTAACAAGCTGAGGAGGAGAAGAGGCGCAGGAGGAAGGGGAGACTGGCTTCTGGTCATGGTCAGCAACCTCCTGCTGTACCTGGAAACATCTGTCCTCATTGTAATAAAACTTGTGGTTCAAGGATTGGCTTTATCAGCCACCTGAGGGTCCACAACTCCCATGGAAGATGATCACGCTCGGTAATGAGTGCAGAAGATCATCACTCACAGAGTCGGCACCTATGGAATACAGGCAGTCCCAGGGTTACATGGATCCGACTTACATCGGATCCCTACTTACAAACGGGGTGAGGCAACCCCGCACTAGCTGCTTCCCCCCCAGCAGACCAGGGAGACGCAGAGCGGCTTTTCTCAGCAGACACCGTAGCTTGAGAATAAAGGACTGAGGGAAGTGAGGTGTGGGAGAATAAAACTGAGCTCTGGAGAAATGTTTTGCTAGAGTTCCCCTACAATATGTACCAGTTCCAACTGGACAAAACTTTACATACAAATTCAACTTAAGAACAAACCTACAGTCCCTATCTTGTACATAACCCGGGGACTGCCTGTATTTTATTCTTTATTCCAATATAAATCCTTGTTCAGAATTAGAAGAAAATAACTACTTCTGTGAGCCGACAGTCATTCTAAATTAACTAAGATTTTTGCTTGCAAATCATTAACTTACAAATTGTGATATTTTGAAGTTACTGAAGTGGGGGAGGAGTAGCAAAGAATTGGAAGTCAATGATAAAGTCTGAGAATATTATTTTTAATCTCTATTGCTATAAGAAAGCAAACTTCTCTTGCTCTCTAAGGTGTTGAGGATAAACATGGAATTGACTCTCAGTCTTCTTAGTAAGAAGGATTTGATATAGTTACCAGCAGAATGTCAAGGGGGGAATCTTTATAGGCATTTGAATCTCTGCTTTCCTTTTCTAAATACAGTGAAGAAGAAAGAGTTGTTGCTTGGTTTAAGTCATCAGCAACATGAAAATATGACAAGAATTTTTCTCACCTATTTCTGAGAGCAAATGTTTTTCTTACACCTACACACCTATTCACAATAAAATATGATCAACAAGCTTTGAGTTGGGTTAGGTGAGCAATGAGAAAGTGATTGGTAGGCAGTAAAAGGTTCTTTAAATGCATAGAAATTGCCTTGTCTGAGTTACAAGGGGCCTCATAGATAAAATCAACCTTGCTTAATGAATCTCCAAAACTCATAAGAGTACCTACTCAAGGGGTATGTCTACACTACCCCGCTAGTTCGAACTAGCGGGGTAATGTAGGCATACCGCAATTGCAAATGAAGCCCGGGATTTGAATTTCCCGGGCTTCATTTGCAGAAGCGGGGCGCCGCCATTTTTAAATCCCCGCTCATTCGAACCCCGTGCCGCGCGGCTACACGCGGCACGAACTAGGTAGTTCGAACTAGGCTACACGCGGCACAGGGTTCGAACGAGCGGGGATTTAAAAATGGCGGCGCCCCGCTTCTGCAAATGAAGCCCGGGAAATTCAAATCCCGGGCTTCATTTGCAATTGCGGTATGCCTACATTACCCCGCTAGTTCGAACTAGCGGGGTAGTGTAGACATACCCTCCGGTATGTGTGTGTGTCTGTGTCTGTGTGCAGAGCAGATAATTGCACATATAAATACAAATCTGGGCACTTGGAAATGTTTTCAGAGAGTTTTCAGAGGCAGATTTTAATTTTTCCAGCTACATAATTTATCTGTGGTGTTGGAGATGGTAGCAGGGTGCTAAGCACTAAAGTAAAGTTGTTGCCTTGCATATCACAGTTCTGTATTATACTATGACTAATGAAAATTTTACTAATGAAAAAATAATACAAAATATGTTAATATAATAAGATGAAAGAACTAGTTACATTCATGTTTTTAATCCACTAGTATTCTAGATTTATCACAAACAGTGGCAGGCCAAGAAGTAAGAGAATGTATTTATTTGCTAAAACTGTTGAGTAAACTAATAATAGACTGACTGGGTATAAAAGCTAACATGATTATTATTTGCATTACAATAAAAGCTCAAAGCTCTAACTGAGAGCACTGTACAAACAGAGAGAAAGAGACAGTCTGAGGCCAAGAGAACTTACAATCTAAACAGACAAGACATACACAGGATGGGAGGAGAAACAGAGGGGTTTCTCTGACCTGTCCAAGGCCACACAGCAGGTCTGTGGCAGAGCAGGTAGTACACTAGTATTCCATCCACTCGACCATCCTGCATGCCTGTTAAGTATTGGGCTGATGCAGCTTCAAAAGGAAAAAGCTATAGCAAGCATTCCAGAGTTGCTTGGGTGTATCTGTAGCAGGTATTTCTCCATTTATTCACAGTCAATCTGCTATTAGCAGCCAGCCAGCTCTGCTAGTTGCGTGGTAGGGTGTAGCCCTGACTCAGTCTTCACTATTTATTAAACTCTTATTTCCCTCCATTGCCGCTCTGCTAGGCTGCGTTATTTGGTTCCCTGTTAGTCTTCCTCTGTCAACTTTTCTTTCTCTGCTCTCAATCAAAAGCCACATCCCCCAAGGTAAAATCTGATACTGCTGGGTCTTTTGTCTGTCTCTCTGAACTGTTCCTCTCTTTTATCCTCCCGTCCCAAGCTCAGGTATATTGCCATCACATCAAGACCTGTCTTATCTGCCCTAGAGGGGCAAAGCTCCCCAATCCCAGCTTTTACTCTCAACTCTGACCTTGCCGGTTGGTCTTTCTTTGCTTTTGGGTCCAGTCTGTGCTTGCCAGATTCTTAGGTTAATGAGAAATAGTGGACTCATCAGCCTGCTGGCTAAGCCACTCATTTTTCCTATGATCCAGGGGGAAAAACTGTCTGGAAATGTGCCACTAAGGTCACAATACAATGTTTGTTTTCAGTATCATCCATTTTCACCCTGATTCTGATTCTACTCAGGTGAGTTTGTTCAATGTGAATGCATGTTCCATGAGTTTTAGACACATGGTCATGTAAAAAGCCATCTGCAAAATGTGCCCTCTCCAGGCCCACCAATGAGGGGAGGGCAAAGGGAGCAACTGCCCCAGAACCCACTGATACAAGGGTCCAGGGCTCCCAGCCGCCTCCACTACCACTGCGGTCCATTAAATCACTACTGGAACACCACACCGTGCATTCCAGGCTGCTCTTAGGGCTGGCATGAGAGGACACCTGTGGTCCAGGCAGTGTTAAGGGCTCCAGCCACCCTCCTTCCACACAAGGCCCAGCTCCTTCTGGTGACATGGAGCAGGGTCCCTCCCCACCAACTCCCCCACCTTGCTTATGGGCCCAGTGAGGCTGTTGGCCCCACTAAACCAATCCTTTGTCTCTGGAAATATCTCCAGTCCATGAACTTGAATAAAACCAACTGAGCTGGCTGAAAAATGGAAAAACTGGGTTTTCAGTTCAAACATTTTGGGGAAAATTATTATGTACCTGAAAATCAAGATTTTTAGCCAAAAAATAGAAATATTTTAGTTTGGCTCTCCTGACATCATGGCTCTTAGGAGGTGTAGTTCAATTTCCTCATGTCCTATCAGTGAGCCAGTCTCATCTACGAGCCAAGCTTCCTGCCTAGACTACACCTTCCATGATATACTACAGGGGGAGGGAACCTTTCTTCAGTGGGGACCACTGACTCAAATCAGCCAGGGGCCACCTGCAAGTGAGCAAAAAAACCAAAACAAAGCAAAACATTTCTTTGACCTGGCTGGGAACTAATTCAGAAGTAGGACTGGAGCGCAAGTGCCAGTTCACCCTGCTATTGGGAGAAGACCTAAGTTCGAGCTTGTTGGGATCTAGCCCCTGGCTAGCTCTGTGCTTACTTGGATCCAACCTACAGCCATAAAATACCAAATGTACTACCTTTCCATGTCCCACAGAAAATACTGTGTTATCTCAAGGAAGATGTGGTCAGTCATGGGAGTCTACTCTATTGAGAAAGAGGCACCAGAATTACAACTGCCATGAAGCAGAATTTCAATTTTCTTCCATTTTAGGCCAAACTTTTTTGGTTTTCAGTTTTTGCCAAAAAATAAAAAATAAATTGTCTGTAGAAAAAAATCCAACCTATAATATCAGAGATACATAAACCCAAGAGAAACAAACAGAATATAAATACCCACCCTCATAAAAGCAAACAGTGGGAATAAAAAACTTGAATTATGAAAGGGCATGGCAAGTTACTCACCACATGAAGCCCACGTTGTTCTATTTTGTGTGCCTTGTAATTATTTCACCACAAAAGAACCAAGTCTGAACAATTGGCACTGTCAGAGCAATATTCTTCCGAAAGTTCATGTCTGTCACTAGAAGTGATTTTTAGAAAAACAAACTTTGCTAGAATTACTACCATGATTCTCACAATTATGGAAATAACACTCATTATGATGTATGCTAACTATGCTAAATAGCATTCTGCAATTTCCTGGAAAATAATTACTGCACCAGTACAGACAGTTTTTAAATGCCAAAACCTGAGTGTTACAGCATTTTGTTTTCAAAGTAATCATCTTTCTGCGTGTCATAGTATAATGCTGTGGATACGCACTTGTATTGTACATTTTACAAAATTATGAACTATCAGCTTACACTTTGTAATGTATTAAACACAGCTCTGTTTTAATTACAAGAACATGAGAAACATTTAAAACCAGTAAACTTCACAATTTCATTATATATGTATAATTCAAAGATGACTACATATTAAGTAAAAAGACTCAAACTATGAGGATAGCACTTTAAAAGCAGTCTCTCTCGAGGAATTAACTTAAATGGGAATTCAGTGTCCAAATGTCTGTAGTGGCTTTGACGATTCTACTTTTCTCATTTAGTTCAAGCCCAAAACAAAGTTATGCCTTAGTTATAAATCTCTGAAAAATGAAAATGCTCTTTGAGGTAGGGAATTAACCTTCTTTTATATTTGGAAAGTGCCTGCCATATTTTGAAAGCTACCAGAAGCAAATAAATAACATCAATAATGATTAACCATAGCAATTTGTTCATACATTTTAGCTGGAAAGGGCATCAGCTGAGCAGTGAGGATAGCTTCCAAATGGCATGTAGAAAACTCTGCATTATTATAATATAACATACAAAAAGATACATTGTCTATTTCATTACAAATTACATGGGCAAAAGAACAAGCTCTCTTACATAGGCCATCATTCTTCAAGGCCCTGAGAACTCCTGGGATCACAAGGGGTACACGTATCTTCTGTCCATTCTACTGAAGTGAAGATAAAATAACTCCCAGGCTGCATCTACACTACATGCTTCTTGCACAAGAAGCCTTTTGAGCAAGAGTTTTTTGCACAAAAACTTCTTGCGCAAGAGCACTTCTACACCTCAAAGCACATCACAAAAACCACATGCTTTTGTGCAAGAGAGTGTCCACACTGCATGGACGCTCTTGCACAAGAAAGCTCTGATGGCCATTCACAGAATGGCCCTCAGAGCACATGTGCTTTTTCCCATTGGCTACGTCTACACTGGCCCCTTTTCCGGAAGGGGCATGTAAATTTCAGCAGTCGTCGTAGGGAAATCCGCGGGGGATTTAAATATCCCCCGCGGCATTTAAATAAAAATGTCCGCCGCTTTTTTCCGGCTTTTAAAAAAGCCGGAAAAGAGCGTCTAGACTGGCCCCGATCCTCCGGAAAAAGTTCCCTTTTCCGGAGGCTCTTATTCCTACTTTGAAGTAGGAATAAGAGCCTCCGGAAAAGGGAACTTTTTCCGGAGGATCGGGGCCAGTCTAGACGCTCTTTTCCGGCTTTTTTAAAAGCCGGAAAAAAGCGGCGGACATTTTTATTTAAATGCCGCGGGGGATATTTAAATCCCCCGCGGATTTCCCTACGACGACTGCTGAAATTTACATGCCCCTTCCGGAAAAGGGGCCAGTGTAGACGTAGCCATAAGGTTTCTTGTGCAAGAAACCCCTCTGGCGCGTCCACACTTGCCTTCTTGCGCAATAGCTGTAGCGCTAAAAGCAGTTATGCCTCAGAAAAAGAGGTTTCCCTAGGGCAGAAAAAGCCCTCCGTTTTTCCATTTAACTGCCCATTTACTTGCACAAGAGCTCATTTGAGGTGTGGATGCTCCCCAGGTTTTTGTGCAAAACCAGCTGTTATTGTGCAAAAACCTTGTAGTATAGACATAGCCCCAGGGTATAAACAGCAGAGTCAGAGTTTTAAAGGTGCAGTGGACAAAACACAGAGTATAATGGAACAGCTATAAAAGCTAAATACGTTTTCCCCAAAAGTTCTGGATCGGCCATTGCAATACTTGGTGAAATAATGTCCCATTTGCCAGGAACATTTTCCATCTGGGACAATGCATGGATTGATAGGGTTCATAAGGAGTGATGTAAAAGTCAAAAGTATATGTCTGGCATTGACATAGCTTTAGTTAACTCAACTAAATGTATCCAATTAACTTAATTTCAGCCCCCAGAGCCTTATAAGTGACTGATAGTGGGTGTCTGTTTCACACTATTATATTAGCATATTCCTTGGAAATCATGCTTTTCCAGAAGTTATGGAAAATGCCTTTTGTACCCAGTAAATCAATATAGGCTGCAGAGGAAGCAGCCTCCAGAGTCTCTAAATACTTGTTCTATAATATAGATAATGAGATACTTAGTATCTAATCTGTCTTTCTACATCTGAGCAAGGGACACGGGGTTTGAGTTTCAGAAGGGCTTGACTGTCCACAATTCCAGCTAGGAGTTGCAAATGCTGATCATCTCTGAAAACCCAGTTAATAAATTGTCCGCTCAAATACAGACCAGAAATATTTTCTTACTGCTCCTGTTCATTGAATTGAATAATACACTTCACGACCTTTCAAGACTCCCATGAAATCTAGTGGCTCTGTCCATCCTGCAGAAGCAGCAGACCCTGAACCCCCAGTCCTACTCTGGTAGCTGTCGGGGGTGGTGAGCTTCCCTACGACAATTGTTACCCACTTCTCAAGGGGAATGGCGGGCGTCATGTCTTCGGAGGGCAGGGGCGAGCCAGGCACACAGCTCCAAGAATGTGGCTTTTCACATGCGGAAGTTGTTTAGCCACTGCTGGTCGTCCCACCGCTCCATCACCAGATGGTCCCACCAGTCGGAACTGGTGTCCAACTTCCAGATTTTTCTCTCTCTCATGGGATACAGGGGCAAAGGCATTGCTCCTGCATCCAGGCAGAGGGATTCACAGATGAGCTGGGAGTCGAGCTGGAGCAGGACCGTCAAGATGGGCTGCTGAAACTGCTGCATAACCTGAAGCATGACAGTGTGGGGCCATCGCACGCCCAGGGACAGCTCCAGCTCCATAGCCAAAAAGAAAAAAAAAATGCTATGGCATCCAAAAAAGCTGGGCAATCAGAGCACACACTGCAAAAACTTTGCTGTCCCTCAGAGAGATAGGCAGGTGGGTCCCTTTAAGCATGCGTCTCAGATAGCCTTAGGCAACAGCACCCAGAAGTAACTGCTGATCTAATGCCCTGGCTAATGTGGTTCCAGGTGGACTCTTTTTTTGGGAGGGAGGGGGGAAGAAACACCAGATTGCTTTTTCGATCCACTTTTGAAGTGTGGACTCTCTCTTTCTAAAGAAGCTTGCAGTCTAGATGTACCCATCTTGCATGCCCTTCCTCTCCCCACTTATTAGGCTGTGGCAGTAAGCTCCAGGATCTGACCCCCAACCAGAAAAGGAATTGCAGGCAATATGTACAACTGCCAGCTAATCATTCCAATGACTTCCCACTCATGGAATGCAGTGAGTCAATAGAGTATTCTGTATAGTGAGTCAACTCATTTCTGTTTGCATGAAAAAATAACCTATTCTGGAAATCTGAACCCTTCTTGTCCATCCCAGAGATGCTACAGGCCTTTGGACACAGAGTTCCAGCTATTACCTATTTCTTACCTCTTACCTAGTGTTAAAATGTCTTTTCTTATTATTATTGACCTTCGCTGTACAATGCTTAGCTGTGAACACAGCCTGCTGGATAGAGGCCATAAAAAACCCGCTGCTTGGTAATGTTAGTGCTTTCACTAAGAACACTGATAAGCAGAAATCAATGACTTGAGAGAGAAATAGTATATAGTCCCAACAAATTGATTTATCAATTTCTTAGATTTTTGAATTAAAGTTTCTGCTTTTTCTATTCTGCAAGAAATCCTATGCATTCTAGGAAATGTTAATTTCAATGCATGTATTAATTTCTAATATTTTATTTATCCCCAACATTGTGCTAGGCAAACTGATAAAATTTAGAGATGGATAACCTAACAATTGCTTTCACTCCACATCTTACAATGCATATCCACTCAGACTAGATATGCATTTTTCTGAAATCTATTTGTTTCGGTGGATCTAATTTTTCTTGCTTTCCTCCAGTAGATTTTGTGCAACACATATCTCCAAAAAGCTGAAGTTTTTTTTTTAATAATATATATATATATATATATATATATATATATATATATATATATATATATATATAGACACACACACAAAGACTCATACATATACACACACACACTGGGGACAAAGACAAAAATCTACACTTGAAATTCGTTTGCTGATATTTTTGTATTGAGCTAAACAGTGAAGCAATCAGATATCACAACATCATGTTTAAAGCCAAGCAAATAAGTTGAAGCAAGCTGTTTATTGGATTAATTTTTATAAATGTGTCACTTATAATTCTCATATTTATTCATTATTCAGAATTAGTTACCAAAGGCTCCATTTTTGTCACCTTAACTCACACAGAGTAGTAAATTATTCCAATAGCCACGCAGAGTAACTCTCAGATTATGTCTACATTACAGAGTTTTTTTGGAAAAACTGCCTTTTTTCCCCAAAAAAAGTTCACTTACATCCACACTGCAATCACATTATTTCGAAAAAGAATCAAAAGAATGGAGGGGTTTTTCCAACAATGGTAAGCCTCTTTCTACAAGGAATACGCCTTTTCCAAAAGAGCTCTTTCAGAAAAAGGGGTGTGTTGACGGGGAAGAGGGAAATCTATCGAAAGAAGAGAAAACAGGAAAAAGCACAGATGCCCTGGTAGCCATTCCGTCCATAGTAATCACAGCTTAAATGTGAGATAGTGTCCATTCCGTGTGGACGCTATCTTTCGAAAAAACAGATCATTTTTCAAAGCGCTTTGGCAGTATGGATGCTCTCTTTTGGAAGAAGTTTTTTTGGAAGATCTCTTCCAGAAAAACTTCTTTCAAAAGAAGCCTGCAATCTACACATAGCCTCAGAGCAAGCTATTATTCAGTGCAAGTCAGGGTGGCAGAATAATTCTTGTTCTGCAAATTACGCATGATCAGTTCATTGCTAAGTGTCACTATTCAAAAATAAAGCTTTGATTATTAATTATTATTAACCATTTATATCATAATAGCACCAACCCTATCAGAGCTTATGGAGTTATGTGCTGTGACATAAATGCATGACAGTCATGCCCATTCATCTTACTAGTTTTTTTTTATAAGTCACATGTATGTTTCTGTTCCTGGATTGGCTACACTGTGTGCTTTAAACTTAGGTCTACCTAGGTACATTGCTTAGGGCTGTGAAAAATGTCATACTTTGTGCAATATAATTAGGTCAACATGTTCTTCTCTGAGATGCAGCTCGGTTGCCAGAGGAAATTTTTCATCAACCAGCTACTGTCTCTCAAAGGGGTGGATTTACTACAGAGATAGAAAGATGCCTTCCTCTACGGCAGTGTAGGTGAAGCTCTGCTACTTGTAGTGTTGACTTACCCTGTGGATTTACACTGTAATTATTCTGTGTAATGAGTGGCGCACACTTGCACCATCCCAGAAGCACTTCAGGGAAGGAATGGAGACTCAGCTTCCAGCAGGTAGAATCCAATACTGCCCTGGACCAGTCATAGATCACTGCCAACCCATCCTCATGTGGGGGCATAACTCAGATTTTGCTTATTCCCCACTAGTCACATCCCACCTGGACATGTGAAGAGTGCAGAAAGGAGAGAATTACTAGGCACCTATTATCTCTGCACTCAAAACAAATATAAGAAAGACTACGCAGGTGGGGACAGCACAGAAGTCCTAAAGCCTCACCGTGCATTTTTCAATATTTGCTCATCTCTAATTAGAATGAATTCTGGCATTAACTTGAACTCAGCAGGAACTGAATACAAGTCACTGTTAAAGAACAAATCTCAAAATGCTCATACTTTATTTAGATGAATTCCTATGTCTTTACTGCTGTAGCTTGTCAATTACACTGTTAGAACTAAATACTGTACTGCACTTTGATTCATGCACTCAGTATGAACTGCACATGCACACCTGAAAGCAGAATCTGGTCCTCAGTGCTTAAATATGTGTTCAAATTTAAACAACTCTCTGATCATTAGTTAGCGAGTTTTAAACCCTTTGATTATACCCCACACAAAAAATGTGGTATTCTTCATGGAAAGGAAAACTAGCATTGAATGCATTTATCTAACCCTGAATTTGTAACTAGCTCCTAAGTAGTTAAACTTGCATTCACAAGAAAATAGGAACATTAAGAAAAGAATGTCGGGCAATTTTCCAAATCCATGCAAGTTACATTCAGGACATGTTGTAAGCTATTTTACCTTTACCATTGTGTATAAGCTTCAACAAAACAGAATTTTGCTTCGGGTATGTTTCTCACTTTGACAAAAGGAGGATAAAGCTCCTTGTGAAACAGAATTCTCAGAACATGGAACATACACATAGATTAAGTAAACACATTTAATCTTCCC
Organism: Pelodiscus sinensis; assembly: GCF_052426305.1. Lineage (NCBI taxonomy): Eukaryota > Metazoa > Chordata > Testudines > Trionychidae > Pelodiscus > Pelodiscus sinensis. The sequence continues at coordinate 97,400,172 of NC_143053.1, forward strand.
TCTATCGCAAATGGACTGTAGAAAAATGTTGCCTTGAAAATACCAGTAAATGGCAACACATTTACTGATGCTTAAATATCAGTGCCTACTGTTCATTCCAAACTTTCTCTATATAAAATCTATCTATCAAAGGCCCTTATTATCCATGCTTTCATTTATGCTCACTACCAACTGCATTGAAAATCAATGCAAATTATTTGACATACCTAAAAAATAAAATTAAACATCCACCCTTCAAGTAAGGAAGAGGAAGAGAAGGAGGAATATTGCCCTTGATCCTTTAAACAGTTCCCCAGGTTTGTCAATAATAATGTCTGCTGTGCTACATATGTTATACAAAATAATATCCTGAATATATTAACATTTTGAGATCAATAAAACATTTTCAGCATCTCTTACTACAGCCACAGCTTGGATAGTAAAGACAACGATCTGCAAGTGATTTGACTACACAATGGCATCTCCCTAGCTTTTCAACAAGCACCTTTTCATCTCTATTGGTTTTTTGAATGGGGCAGCTATGATCTAATATGCAGAATGAGAGACTAGGGCACCAATTTATTTCTTATTTTTGTTTATCACCACAAGAGCAGCATGAAGGAGCCTTCATGTAAATAGGCCTTTGAACTCTATTCCTGACACTAACAATTTAACATGCGTGGGCTTTGAAAAGTCACACGTAATTATTATTTATATTATACTAGTGCTTAGTGGCCCCAGTCAAAACCAGAGCCCCTACTGTGCTACAGTTATGAATGCTCCACTCTGAAGAGTTTGCCATCTAAATAAGCCAAGTCATATAAAGGGTGGAAGAAAACACTATATTGCTCTCCACACTTTGGGCATGTCTCCACCAGGAAATTATTTCAAAATAACTAAATCTGAAATAACTCCCAAAATAACTATTTCAAAATAGGTTTATTCCTCTTCACAAGCAGGAGTTAATTCAAAATAACCAGCCCATTAGTGTGGATGCTCTGCTTATTATTTTGAAATGGGGGGAGGGGGGGATTTCGAAATAACTCCCTAGTGTACACCATTAAGGGCAAATGGGATAGAGAAATTACATGACTTGCCCAAGGTAACACAGAAAAACCAGTATCTTAACTAAAGTTCATCTTTCTTCTGTTCCTTTTCTCAAGAGAATAAAACTGTCTTAAGCCTACAACTAACACCTTGGGCCATTTTTTTAAACAGGAGCCTAAAGGTAGGACTAGAGTAAGCTAAAACATTTCAGACAAACATATTTTGACAAAAATTAGCTAAAACACTTCATGGAAACATTGATTTTGGAATAACAAATAATCTAGGTCCAGGGTTCTCTGCTCACTGCTGGGGTGAGACACATACACTCACACAGATATATATGATTTTTTAAAAACAAAATCAAAACCGCATCCTTTTTGAGCAGAAAAAGTAACACTTCAAGTAACAATTCCATCTTGGAAGAACATTTGAAATGGTTTGGTTTCATCCCAATGCGAGGAGTGGCAGGGGAGAAGGTTCAAAACCTTGATAGCTGTTGCAGAACACCTCTAAGCCTATTGATTTAGATACTGAAATGAGCTGAGAATCCAACAATTGAGTGGCATCACTGACAGCTACTTGGTTCTCAGCAAGTTTGAAAATTGGTTCCCTTAGGCTGTGTCTAGACTACATGCCTCTGTCGGCAGAGGCATGTAGATTAGACAGATCGGCAGAGGGAAATGAAGCCGCGATTTAAATAATCGCAGCTTCATTTAAATTTAAATGGCTGCCTCGCTCTGTCGATCAGCTGTTTGTCGGCAGAGCGGGGCAGTCTAGACGTTCCCCTGTCGACAGAAAACCCTTTTGTCGACCGCCCCGGTAAACCTCATCCCACAAGGCATAACGGGGCGGACGACAAAAGGGTTTTCTGTCGACAGGGGAACGTCTAGACTGCCCCGCTCTGCCGACAAACAGCTGATCGGCAGAGCGGGGCAGCCATTTAAATTTAAATTTAAATGAAGCCGCGATTATTTAAATCGCGGCTTCATTTCCCTCTGCCAATCTGTCTAATCTACATGCCTCTGCCAACAGAGGCATGTAGTCTAGACACAGCCCCAGATGCCTCAATACAGATTTAGGAGCCTAACTTTGGGCTTTGACTTTTTTTAAAATTCACGGCCTGGCTTTCTAATCTAGCTCAGGAACACCCCTTCAGTGATTCTTTGCACTATGCAGAGTGCAAAGAAAAAAGGGACTTTAAATGGAACTTATGCTCCTAAATCTCTAGCTCACTTTTCAAAATGTGACTTCGGACCTTCCAAAATTTTACCCCATATCTCTGTTGAAAGAGATCATAAGATTGTAAGATGAAGTGACTGGGAAAGTACAGCACAACAAAGCAAAGTTAAAAGGACACACTGCCTTGGGAGAATATTTTTCTTTTGCTTATCTAGTCTATGGTTTCGTCTTACTGAGTTGTCTTATTTCAGAATTTGCATTTACCATTACTTGCATTCTGAGGCAAAATCACGGAAGCCAGTGAAAAATCTACAATGAACTTCAGATCAGGCGCTAGGTTATTTTTCAGATATCTGTTTCTTTTCCTTATTTCAGTTGCCAGGTTAACAGATGTATATAGAGCATTGATAAATCACCAGGTGTGATCATAGAATAATGTTTTTCTTGCTTATTAGAATATGTACCATTTGCAATAAAGAGCAACAGAAATAATGTTCAGTGTAGTTGTGTATGTGAAAAAATAAAATAAACATCTTCATAATTGCTGTTCTAATTTACAATATCATCCAGATTTATTTCATAGACCATGTCTATCTCTCCTTCCCTCCCTTTTCTTTATGATCCTTAATGCAGCATTGCCAGATGGCTAAAACCTCCCTTGCAGCTTATAGTAGGGACACTTGAGTGTTTTTATGCTTGAAATACATACAGAGTCCCCAGCTGAGGATTCAGAAATCCTATTAGAGGCACACATTTGAAAATTGAACTCTAGCTCTGGAGATGAAAACAAACAAAGACATATAGAAACCTTTTGCCACTTGGATTGGTTTTATTATGCAGTTTTACAAAAAATGAGGTCATCTTTCCCATGTTACAAGTATTTACCACACAAAATACTCTGCCGTGTATAAAAGAAATAGCCAGATTCTGTCAATATAACTGTGCGACCGGAATCCAGGGCCCTTTTCAAGTGATGCTACTTATCAAATCTAATTATAACCATAAAATGCACCTAGTACAATTAAAAACAAAAAAAGTTCAATCGATGTTCCTTCTAATCTTTTCCAATCATGTGCGGATTTTTTCCATGCATGTCTGGAATAACTTTTATGTGCACCAGAGCATATTTGAATGTGCACCACCAGTAGAAATAAAAACTGTAACTATGTGTGCTCTGTTAATCAGCTGGGCAACATTTGAATCTCTTCTGAACAGCCACACAAATGTACAACTTACCCGGAAAACTGTTTTCAACCCTTATTTAATCTATGCATTGCACATGAAGAGAAAACTACAAATGATCAGTCTGCAGCTCTGCATGCAAAAGTAAAAAAAAAAAAAAAAAAAATACTTCCAAGCACCCCATGGCTTGCTCCAAGTTTCCCCTTCCCACCCATCTCCCCAGTCACTGGGTGAGATTCTGGGGTGAGCTACTAAAAGACCCATAAACCAATTCATAACTCAGGGCAAGGGTAAACAAATGATTGAAGCCATTTTCATGCCCCTCAAATTACAGGTTGCTCTGGGGGCCAGAAAGGCCCTTGTTAGATGGTCCTGAGAGTCTAAGTTACAGTATTCTCCTGGGACTGCAGTGCTGCCCTGAATCTCTGCAGCCATGTGCAATGCCACATCACCCCCTCCCCCACACACACACCTCAAGTCCATCTTCGGCATGTCCCATATGACACCATCTGCAATGGAATCCTCAGGAGGTAGCCTTAGGACTATCACCAAACGCCCTGCCATGGAGTGGCCACAACCTTGTAAGACCCCTTTATGCTACTCTGGCCTTTTTCATCTGGCATAAAGGCACTGGAGAAGGGATGAGTGTCTCATCCCTCGTCTTTCTCTTCAAATCTTAATGCCTTGCTTTTTCAGTTTTTCATGTATTATCTCTGTTTGAAAGACCTTCCTCTTCTGCAGCTCCAGTTGGAAATCACTGCATTATTTTCCTCTATTTTCAAATGGTTCTTAATGGACTCTCTCAGCTTCTCTGTCTCCCTCCACTATTACTTATTTCCTTATAACTGTGTGACTTAATCATGTGAAGTGTTTTCGGATACAGCTGCATGAAGAGAGAGAGAGAGAGCGAGAGAGCATTTTCCCAATGGATTGTGTTGTTCTAAAGAAAGATTTTAAAATTCTACATAACCACTCAATAGTTTTCTGCAAAACAACATTAAAATTCCACCCATAAAAACCTGTGATCATGGAAAACAAGCTAATCTCACTATAGACTAAAATAATGCATCATATAGAATAAAAAATGAAGAGAATATAAAAAAGGTTTAAAACTTGATAACTTGAGGGGGTGAAACTTCCCTGTCTTTTGTATTTCTGAAATATGATCTTTTTGTCTATGTATGTCTACCACTCTACCCACCCAATACTCATCCTTGAGGACTAGTGGACTTTACAACAGTGGGATCATCATAATGAGGAATGACTCACAGTCTTGAGTACTGAGTCATGATCATATTGAATGCATTCTTACATCGTGAGGTGCCATCACATTCAAAAGCTCTTGCTTAGTCACTGTAGATTTCTGTAACTCCTTGACTCATTCAGTTCCCAAAACAACATACCTTTCTGCACCATGAGACAAGCTTCTTTCATTTCTTCCTCCATTTCCCATTGCAGGTTCTAGAACTCTTGTTTTTACTCTAAATGCAAAATCAAGTGCATGAAGAGCACACAGACAGATTTTCAGTCTGAATTTTCAGTGTCCAACTTGCGCCATTGATTTTTTCAGAGATGTGGAGCATCTACAGCTCCCACTGACTTCATCTGGTATGGCAGATGTTCAGCTCTTCTGAAAAATCAGACCACAGCGTGCATCATGCTTGGCACCCAAAATAAAAAGTATCTGCTTTTGAAAATGTATACATCAGGGCTCACTCCTTCTCAGACTGAAGTCAACAACTCTACCACTGAGTTAAGGGTCAAATCATTCCCTGGGTAGCCCTCCAGCCAATCTGAAAGTTCAGCGAAGGGGAAGAGAAGGCTCGGCATTTTACACAGAGGATTAGTTCTTATATTGAATGAATCACGTAAAAGGGTGGAGCAATACATTTCTGATTCTCACCTATTTCAGTTTGCTTCCTTTTGTCCTACAGGACAAGCACTGGGTAAGCGCTTAGCTGGATTAATTATACCTTATCAAAGTGCACTACAATCTCTGTAGTCCAACTGTCCCTAAATCAGGAACGCCCATGGCATGGACCCTGGCAGACAGAGGTGAAAATAGCTCTATGCCCTGCTGTTCCCCCTGTCCCCAGCTAGGTGGGTGGAGCACAGCAAAGTGCTCTGCCAGAAGCTGTTCCCATAGCGGCAGGGGGTGGTGCCAGCTGGTGTCCTGCACCCATCACCCTGATTTCCTTCCTAGCCCAGCAAAATCTTTAATCCTGCAAACCCTGTTTCCCAGGGTTGCCAGATTAAAGAGGTCCAAGTGTATTTCAATATGAAGTAATCTAAGCTTGGCCAAAAAACAACTGGAGGAAATTAAGCATAGAAGTCTTTTTTTCTATGGGAATTTACACCACTCTCTTGTCTAATTATTCTTGACATTACACTTCTCATCCTGAGAACTTCTTGGGTGGGAGCAGGTAAAGCTTGTATCAATGACAGAGAAAAATGAGCAAATATATGAAGTAAATCTGTGAGAACTTCCAGCATACAACTCTTACAGGAAGAAGTTATTTATCCTGTGGTTTCCAAATATTTTACTGGTGCACTGTGGGCAGCTGTTGGGTATTAAGTATATGGAATTTTTTCACCTACTCAAAAGATATTGTGGAAGCTAACCCCTCAACCTGCTTGTGTCCAAATAGGACATAAATACAGTGTGAGAAGGCACGTGGCAGTTATTAACGTAGAAAGCTCACATTGACTTATTCTTCCTATAACCTTTGTTCATTATCATGAATTTGTCAAGTAGGCAATGTGGGAACCAATCCCAATTAACAACCTGAGTAACTTTAAGCAAAATGCAGGACAATGTAGCACTTTAAAGACTAACAAGATGGTTTATTAGATGATGAGCTTTCGTGGGCCAGACCCACTTCCTCAGATCAAAGTGGGTCTGGCCCACGAAAGCTCATCATCTAATAAACCATCTTGTTAGTCTTTAAAGTGCTACATTGTCCTGCATTTTGCTTCAACTACCCCAGACTAACACGGCTACATTTCTATCACTGAGTAACTTTACACTGTGATTCTGCAGGGATGCAGAGGAAGTAATTTTCCTCTTTGGGCAATTTAAAGGCAAAACTTGAGCTACTATGGCAACTAACCAGGCATGCTCACATCAGTGGCAGTTGAAGGAGGTAGGAAGAAAACAAAGCCCCCCTAAGTGTTCAGCAGATTATCCAAAATCCATTTAAAGCCAATAGAGTCTTTTTACAGACCTTAGTGGGTTTTGGATTAGTCTCCAAGAAAATAAAATGACTAGTCTTGAATAAAATTAGACTTCCAGGCTCAATTCTGAAGCACACATAAGATTCTTCATGTGCATAAGGGTCCACAGAAGCATTCTGGGAGCCAAGTGTTTAAACATGTATTGGTAAAAACAAAGCAACATTACAGATAAATCATTCTTAGATTGTAAAATACTTCTACTCATTTCATTCCATTTTGCACCAGCATACTCGCAGTTCCATGGTGTTATAGATTGGGTTGGCTGGACTATTTGAAGTGTTGATGTCAGTTATTGGCTTAAAGCAAGGATGAGAAGAGAGCCAAGTATGATTAGTTTAAAATCCTAACAGTTTTATACACATGCTACAGAAAAATGTCAGAGAAGCAGAAAATATACTTCCAAAAATCACTATAAGAAAGACGGGTTACCCTGCGGATATCAATATATTCCTTCAGTAAATAGCTTTGATGCAGCTAACATTTGAAAGTCCACACATAACATTCCCCCTCTCTCCAGTTGATTTTAAAACTAATCAGTGGGAGCTGACACAAAGGAAAAAATCAGAAGCAGGACCAATCTTAGTAAGCATTGGTCCCAGATGGCATTTTATACAGTCAATTTGTATAAGGTTCTAGTTTAAGGATATTAAATAAAATTCACCCAAGCCAAGACTGGACTTTAAAATAAAGGGAGGTAAATGCAATACTTAAAGGGCTTTATTTGAATGTGCAGCTCCCTGACCTTGATACAATACAAGACTGAACACCTACCTGATAGCAGGTGTGAGATTTTGATCCACTTTCTAGTTCATGGAAAGAACCCAAGCTTGCTGTTCCATCTGGAGTCCCTGAACCAAGACCAATGCTCAGAAGCAAGGAGGAAAGTAGATTATAACTGACCTGCACAGCTTCCACAAGATGTTCAGTTCTCTACTAATGATACAGACTTCGTTAGGCCCCTCTCTGCTTTGAGTGTTAAAAAGCAAACGCTTGCTCTCACACTCCATGGTCACATACCTCTGCAGCTGGCTATGCTGTTTGATACTTCCATATCCAGCACTGAGCCAACTCCTGTGCAGTGCTGGCAGCCCTGTGAAGATCACTTACACAAAACTCTCATTAAAGTCAATTTAGCCTGATTATGAGCTGCAGGATTTGTCCATCGTTAGCATTTTTTTCCAGACACATGCTGATTTACTACTAGCAGCCGTAGCTGGTAAAGCCCAGAGAGCCTAGACAGAGGTCAAGCCCTGTATTGTGCTAGTACTGTGCACATTTAACACAAAAAGACAGTGTCTTTTTACAAAGTTTACAAGGTCAAGGTCCAAATCCAGGATCCAACTCTAGATAATTCATAGGTATTCTATCAAAGAATCATGGATTAGACCCACTTTTACATACAAGACAAGACATTCTTTGCAGGCCTCTAAGCAAATATATTCATAATATTGTTAGCCTTTTTTAAAAATCAATCCATAGACAAAGAGTCAGGCTAAAACCTAGAGCTGAGTAAATAATTGGAAATGAATAATTGAAGTAATTAAAGATATCCAGCCTCTCTTTCTGCTGGCAGAGCAAACCATGATTTCTTTTCATTTATTTGTTTTAAAATGTACGCAATGAATAGCTTTATCCATGATTTACTCTGTGGATTGCTCATGAATATTTTAAATTTCAGCTGTGTTGCTTACTTTTTATTCAAGTCATATAAGGGGTGGTTGTTGTTTTAAGAGTGTGGGGGGTGGTTTTTTGCTTTGTTTTTTCTCCAGCTGGACAGCAAGTAATTGCAGTGAATACTGTGAAACGTAGCATTCCCAAACCATAGGAAACAAAGTTTGGAAAGATCAATCACCAATGAACCCTTCTACAGATCAGCAGGACAATTCTTTTTGGCTCATATCCATTTAATAAACTTTCAGGCCCCAATTCGTCAAAGCAGCACTATCTGGAAAAACACTAAACTACATGCTTAACTTTAAGCATATATTTAAATCTCATTGACCTCAATGAAACTTGAACACATACCTAAGGGCTTTGATATACCAAGACTTCAGTATGGTTGTATCACATGCTCTGTTGGTCAGCCTAAGGGCCAATGACAAAATACTCACTCCTACATGGTCAAAAATGTGGCCTAAATTCATATTTAGGTCAGTAAATAAAAGTTGCTTGATTTGCACAGGTACTGAGCACCCACAATTCCCAGTGAAGACAGTCAGTGAGATGGATCCTCAAATGTGTCCTGATAGTCAGATGTATTACCTGCCTAAATATGGATTGAATGCCTTTAGTGAAAGCAACCAGTTTTCCCCAGTTAGGCCAAAGTAGTTAACCAAAGATAAAATGTCAACAGATATATTCCCCTTAGAATATAAGAATGGCCACATTGGGTCAGACCAATGTTTCATCTAGCCGAGTATCCTGTCTGACATAGGGGCTAGTGCTAGATGCTTCAAGGGAAGGGAATAATCAAGATCCATCCCCTGACATCCAGGCCCAGCTTTTAGGAGTCAGAGTTTGGGGACATTCATTAAATGGGATGTAAACCTGACCATCTTGGATAATAGCCACTGATGAATCTGCCCTCCATGAACTAATTCTTTTTTTATCCCAGTTATACTTTTGGCCTTCTGGCCTTCAAAGCATCCCATGGAAGTTAGTTCCACATGTTGACTGGACATTGTGTGAAGTAATACTTTATTCTGTTTGATTTAAAACTGCTGCTGAATAATTGCCTTAGGTTACCTTCAGTTCTTGTGTGTCCTGAAGAACTTTTAATATTCCCTTTTTAGCCTCTGTTAGAAAAAAAGTTATTGTGGTACTGTGGCAGAAACAAGTTTTTGGAAAACTATGTTGGTTCTCATCCCAATTTCTATAATTTGTTCCATCACCAGGCAGTCTTCAACTACTTACTAGCAGATCTAAGTCCAAAACCAGAAAGACATTTACCTCAAGTTTCCTTAATTATTTAATCACATCAATCACAACAGAAGAACAAAACCTGGAATAAAGTCCACCCTATTCCAGCAACAAGCCATTTCCCTTTACAGCAAACACTTCAAAATGGTCATCTTCCCTCCGACAACATGCCCTTCTATAAAGTCACTGTCAAAAGAGGGAGTCTGCAAAGTTCAACAGATTTAAGTGTTTCAGATCATGGGGGAAGGGAATGCCAAATGTGAAGGAGGTGTCATGGAGAACACTTTGTTAGATGCTCCCTCAGATATCCTGGAAGCACAATCTTGAACATCTCTCCATTGACTTGAGCTTCAGAGTATGGCATAGATAGAGAGACAATCTCTGTAGGACCCCCAAGCTGGTTAGGCCATTTCAGAAGAGTTTCCAGAATTTTACTTGTGGCTGGGTTTGGTACTTGGCTTATTTCCTAATTCATCACCTTTCTCTTTTTAAAAAATGGGGCTTAACATGAGCCACTTTTTTATTCTTCTCATAGGATGCAGGATATTAGGACAGGCTGAATATGTATGTAAGATCCTTATCCAATTTAATATCCCAGTGTATGAACTAATCAAAGCCAGAGATTTATTCAGGTTTACATTTTGCAAGCATAATGGCAACAGTAATTATACCACCTTTGTCTTCTAGATCATTTACACTACCAGCGTGCTTATTTGCACATGTTCATCTTTCCTAACGTGTATGCCTTGGAAATCAACACCGCTCCTGAGCCACTCCTATATCCTCCATCAAGGACTCCCATGCTTCATTTCTCAGTGATCCTAAAAAAGTCACTTTCCCTTGCTTCCCTTCCATAGAATAAAATAAATAAAGACTTTAACATAAGAACGGCCGTACTGGGTCAGACCAAAGGTCCATCTACCCAGTATCCTGTCTACCGACAGTGGCCAACACCAGGTGCCCCAGAGAGGGTGGACCAAAGACAACGATCAAGCGATTTGTCTCCTGCCATCCCTCTCCAGCCTCTGACAGACAGAGGCCAAGGACACCATTTTATCCCATGGCTAATAGCCTTGTGTGGACCTAACCTCCATGAAATTATCTAGCTTCTCTTTAAACTCTATTATAGTCCTAGCCTTCACAGCCTCCTCTGGCAAGGAGTTCCACAGGTTGACTACACGCTGTGTGAAGAACTTTCTTTTATTAGTTTTAAACCTGCTACCCATTAATTTAATTTGGTGTCCTCTAGTTCTTCTATTATGGGAACTAATAAATAACTTTTCTTTATCAGCCCTCTCCACACCACTCATGATTTTATAAACCTCTATCATATCTCCCCTCAGTCTCCTCTTTTCTAAATTGAAAAGTCCCAGTCGCTTTAACCTCTCCTCATATGGGACCCGTTCCAAACCCCTAATCATTTTAGTTGCCCTTTTCTGAACCCTTTCCAAGGCCAAAATACCTTTTTTGAGGTGAGGAGACCACATCTATACACAGTATTCAAGATGTGGGGGTACCATAGTTTTATACAGGGGCAGTAAGATATTCTGTCTTATTTTCTATCCCTTTCCTAATAATTCCTAGCATCCTATTTGCCTTTTTGACCGCCGCTGCACACTGCGTGGAAGTTTTCAGAGAACTGTCCACGATAACTCCAAGATCTCTTTCCTGATTTGTCGTAGCCAAATTAGCCCCCATCATACTGTACGTATAGTTGGGGTTATTTTTCCCGATGTGCATTACTTTACACTTATCCACATTAAATTTCATTTGCCATTTTGTTGCCCAATCACTCAGTTTGGTGAGATCTTCTTGGAGTCCCTCACAGTCTGCTTCTGTCTTGACTATCCTAAACAGTTTGGTATCATCTGCAAACTTTACTACCTCACTGCTTACCCCTTTCTCCAGATCATTTATGAATAAGTTGAAAAGGATTGGTCCCAGGACTGACCCTTGGGATACACCACTAGTTACCCCTCTCCATCTGAAAATTTACCATTTATTCCTACCCTTTGTTTCCTGTCTTTTAACCAGTTCTCAATCCAAGAAAGGACCCTCCCTCTTATCCCATGGCCATGTAATTTACACAAGAGCCTTTGGTGAGGGACCTTGTCAAAGGCTTTCTGAAAATCTAAGAATACTATATCTACTGGATCCCCCTTGTCCGCATGTTTGTTAACCCCTTCAAAGAACTCTAACAGATTAGTAAGACAGGATTTCCCTTTACAGAAACCATGTTGACTTTTCTCCAACAAATTATGTTCTTCTACATGCTTCACAATTTTATTCTTTACTATTGTTTCGACTAATTTGCCCGGTACTGAAGTTAGACTTACCGGTCTGTAATTGCCAGGATCGCCTCTACAGCCCTTTTTAAATATTGGTGTCACGTTGGCTACCTTCCAGTCATTAGGTACGGAAGCCGATTTAAAGGATAGGTTACAAACCACAGATAATAGCTCAGCAATTTCCCATTTTAGTTCTTTTAGAACCCTTGGATGAATGCCATCCGGTCCCGGAGATTTGTTAACATTAAGTTTTTCTATTTGTTCCAAAACCTCCTCAATGACACTTCAATCCAGGACAGTTCCTCAGATTCATCACCCACAAAGGACGGTGCAGATTCAGGAATCTCCCCAACGTCCTCAGCCGTGAAGACTGAAGCAAAGAAATCATTTAGTTTCTCTGCAATGGCTTTATCGTCCTTGATTGCTCCTTTTATAGCTCGATCATCTAGGGGACCCACAGGTTTTTTAGCAGGCTTCCTGCTTCTAATGTACTTAAAAAACATTTTGTTATTTCTTTTTGAGTTTTTGGCTAGCTGTTCCTCAAAATCTTTTTTTGCTTTTCTTATTACATTTTTACACTTGATTTGACAGTGTTTATGTTCTTTTCTATTTATCTCACTAGGATTGGACTTCCACTTCTTAAAAGATACCTTTTTGTCCCTCACTGCTTCTTTTACATGGTGGTTAAGCCACGGTGACTCTTTTTTAGGTCTCTTGCTATGCTTTTTAATTTGGGGTATACATTTAAGTTGGGCCTCTATTATGGTGTCTTTAAAAAGTTTCAATGCAGCTTTCAGGGATTTGGCTCTAGTCACTGTGCCTTTTAATTTCTGTTTAACAAACCTCCTCATTTTTGTGTAATTCCCCTTTTTGAAATTAAATGCCAGGGTGCTGGACTGCTGAGGTGTTCTTCCCACCACAGGAATGTTGAATCTTATTATATTATGGTCACTATTCCCAAGCGGTCCTGTAACGGTTACATCCTGGACCTGATCCTGCACTCCACTCAGGACTAAATCAAGAATTGCCTCTCCCCTTGTGGGTTCCTGCACCAGCTGCTCCAAGAAGCAGTCATTTAAGCCATTGAGAAATTTTATCTCCGCTTCTCTTCCTGAGGTGACATAGATCCAGTCAATATGGGGGTAATTAAAATCCCCCATTATTACAGAGTTCTTTATTTTGGTAGCCTCTCTAATCTCCCTTAGCATTTCAATGTCAGTATCGCTGTCCTGGTCAAGTGGTTGGTAATATATCCCTACTGCTAATTTCTTATTATTGGAGCATGGAATTACTTTAATTTAGGAACAATAATACATGTACCACGCACACATCTTACTGTTTTGCTTCTATGATTATTCTTCTGTGCCTAGATAACTCTTTAAACTAGTCTTCGATTCTTCCTCCCTGAGTCCACCCTCCTTTTAATATATAATAACTTATTTTCTACTAACATACGTCTAACTAATAATGGTACAGTAATATGGATTTTCTTTTTTGTTTGGGCCTCTCCAATTCCCCTCTTAATGCTATGTACACATCTTATAGTTTCCAAGGAGAGCTTACTAGAACTTTAAAATTTGGGGAGTACAAAATATGTAATATTCTATATCTATACAATAAATTTCCCCAGCCAGTTCAGGGCAGCAAAGAACCACAACCTCACATCATCTTCCATTGATTCTTGTCAAGCAGTGATCAGACCCCAAAATCGGAAATAATGTTTGCAACTGTAGCGTTCATAAAGTTCAGCAATGCCTTCTGCCTTTGGTAGCCACCTAGACTATGTCTAGACTGCAAGCCTCTTTTGAAAGAGAGCGTCTAGACTGCACGCGGAATTTCAAAAAAGCAAGCCGCTTTTTCGAAAGAAAGCACCCAGTGAGTCTGGATGCTCTCTTTCTAAAAAGCCTGTTTGCTTTCAAGAACGCCTTCTTTCGAAAGAGCACTTTCGAAAGAAGGCGTTCTTCCTCGTGGAATTAGGTTTACCACCGTCGAAAGAAAAGCCGCATTCTTTCGATTTAATTTCGAAAGAACGCGGCTGCAGTCTAGACTCAGGTGAAGTTTTTTCGAAAAAAGGCTACTTTTTTCGAAAAAACCCCTGAGTCTGGACACAGCCCAAGATAAGAATAACTTATACATTTTTTTAAGTGAGAAAATCAATTTCTGCTGAAAAAATATATTAAAGAACCACATTTTCCAAATGTTATCCTTCCTTGGGATGCATGTATAACCATGTGTTTACCTGTTGAGTGCTGACACCCAAGGAGGTAGCTGGTAAGTCCTTCATTTGGGATAAAATTTGTGTGCAGAAAACCAAACTGTAGTTTAATAAAATTGGCAGACAAAGGTGTTCGAAAAAGATGGGAAGGGGAAGGGAGACAGAATCTTGTGAAAAATTGCACATGTACAAGTGGAGAGTAGGTTTTTGAAAAAACTAGCCTTAAAATGTTCCTAATAGCTGGAATTGTGTGGTTAAAGGGCCTATTCTTACATTCCGAAAAAGTCAGTGGGAGCCTTTCCATTGACTTCAATAGATGCTGGATAAAACTTAGTTTGCAAAGTAATATAAATACTTGGTATATATCATAAGGCAGCAACACACTGTTTTTCTATAGAAGGGCCACCCAAACCAGCCTGATCTTTTGCTAAATAATCCAATTGATTTTTTATTTGCATAATTTTTAAATTTCTCATTTTTTTAAAAGGACCTATTTAAGCACAAGTTTCAAAATAGGCCAATGCATGTGTTTTTCCCACCAAACTGGAAGCAAGATAAACAAGATGCCATAGGACAGCTTGCCCATATAAAACTTCTAATTCAGTTTTGCAAATCTAAGTGGTCTGTCAAGTTAGATAATTCAGTTCAGATCCAAAATTCTGGCTGCTTAAAGGAACCTTTTAGGTTCATGTATTACTGCTCTTAATACAAAACAGTCAGTAAGCAGCAAGGGGAAGGGGAAATTTGGGGCACACAAAACAAAATCAGACTCCTGAATAGAGTACAGTAGACTGGAAAGGTGAAGGACCAGTAGTCTAGCTGACCTCCTGAAGTTCAATCCTGTCATACATATCTATGATCTTTCTGGTTTCACTGATCAACAAGGATAAAGAAGCTGAGAAGGCCTGTTCCGGTTTAGGGGTTTTTTTAAGCTTATATAAATTTGTATTATCATGGGCACATGTTGCAAATAAAAACATGCCATGTCTAGTTAGCCAGTTCTGAAAATTCCTGCTTTACAATTTCAGATGGGCACAAAATGAAACATGCTAGTAGAACACAGAGTTTACTGGTAGTAGTGTATACGAGGAAATCTTTCCATAATATATTTATAGATGCTAGCAATAGGAGTGTAGGGGTTGCTGCAGCACCCCCTAACTTGAAATGGTTCCACTTATACACAGGGTTTACAGTTTCAATGGCACTCAGAACCCCCGCTATAAAAAAAACCCTGTTCCCGCACCCCAATCATATTTCCTCTTTCCTTCAATGTTTACATCCTTTTCAGGTTGCAGTCAAATGATCAAGCTTCCACTGAAATATTGTAGATATTTTCTCACACAGCAATAACATTTCAAGTATCTTAAACTTGGTCAGAATAAATATTAATGAACTAGTCCTGTATCTGGTTCTTTTAAGAGCTGACACCGTTACAATTCAGACAATTGCTCGAATCATTCAGATTTCATAAAGCAGAATGGCAAAATTTCTTTAGCTTTGAGATCATGTGAAATTTCTGTCTGATACATTGCTGCAAGGGTTATCTAAATGGTAAAGCAATTGAGATTACCACATAAAAAGCAACAACAAGCAGCTGTGATCATTTACATTGTTTTTTTTTCAATGAATTTTTCACATCGTTCTAAGCACACTTCAATGTGTTTGCCTTCCTTAAAACAACCTTGATTCTGAATCTCTCGGCTTAGTGCCAAATTATCTACTCTAGCATGAGAAGCTGTGGGAAGAAGGGGAAAAAAATCTCCCTGAGGAATTTATCTATATAGTTACTTGACTTTCAATTTATTCTTTTTAGAATTAAAGGCCATCCCCTTAAAATGACAGGCAACATCTAACTGGTAGTGGGGGTGCTGGTGGAATGGTAGTACCTTTGCAGCAAGATGGCCAAGCCTTTCTTTTTCATGTGGTCAAGCTGCACTAGTCTTCACACATGCCAACTCATATGGTTGCCTCATTATTGCCGCTTGAACACAGTGGCAGGCACAGTCCAGTTCCTGATCCTGGCTGATCAGCTTAACACCATATGGGCAGCCAGCCAAAGTTTTTTGGCTGGTGAGGAGAACGGCCTTTCCCATCCTGTGTCAAGCAGACAACAATGGATACCTTGTGGAGATGGTGGAAGAGCTGCTACCTGGACAGACAATGGCTGTGTGTGGACTGCTGGGACCTATGCTTCGAGACATGGCCTCCTAATCGTCTTGGACCTCTTTGCCATTGGTTCCATGCTGTGCCTTGGTCAAGCATCATGCACAGGCTCTTCCTTGGATAATGGCCTTTACAGCCTTCTCTTTTCACTTCCACCTTTCTCGTGTTTCAAGCCCTTTAAGTGATCGGAAATTGACGACGGGGGCAGGCTTGTGTGGCTGGAAGCTTCAAGTCACAACCTGGCATGGAGCCAGTAGCTGCAAAATGGTTGCTGCACACTTGAACGAGGCAGAAGAATGCCCTGGCAGCTATAGCTGTGACTGAGCAGTCCTATTTTGGATCCATTCTGCTCACCCAGAATGCCCACAAATGCCCACAAAACAGATATCAGACAAGATCACAAAGAAAAAACAGTTTCTTGCCATTTTAACCAGAAAGGACACTCTCTCAATGACTTAACCACCTGCATTCTGCTACAAAGACCTTTTACATCTGCACTTGAAAGGGAATCCTCTGAACTGTCATTCATGTTAAAATTCGACACTTTCCAACAAGGACTTAACAAACATTTGAACTATCTCACCCATTACCAAGACAGTTTCCCCAATTATCACCTCTAATACCATTAACTCACAAAAATCCCACTCTCCCTACCTCTAATATCAATTCACACTTACCTTCCTTCCTCCCCCCCCCCCCCGCATTCCCCTCCTGTTCTGCAATGTGATTTGTCCTTTTCATATTTGTTCATTTTTTTTAATTTTATCCTTTGGTATATATGGTTGTGACTACTTTCTTCCACTATTTGATCTGAGGAAGTGGGTCTGGCCCACGAAAGCTCATCATCTAATAAACCATCTTGTTAGTCTTTAAAGTGCTACATTGTCCTGCATTTTGCTTCAACTACCCCAGACTAACACAGCTACATTTCTATCACTTGGTAAAATGTGGCATTGATGCTGACATCTGGGAGAGGCAGGTGGAGGATCAGGTAACCTGGAGGACTACCATCAAGAATGGTGCCTGACACTTTGAGATAAAGCATCATCTCCATGAAGAAGATCAGAGAGACCAATGTAAAGAACGTGCCCAGGCCTGCAGCAGCACCACTGATGTCGGCACTGATGGAGATAGAGACCTCATGTGCAGCCAATGCCAGAGAATGTTCTTTTGCCAGAACTGAATTCATCTTCTCATTCAACAGTTATAGGCATCGAAAGGGAAATCTTACTCAATTTGAGGGATCTGAGAGAGTGTTTAAATTTAGAGATATGTTCTTTTTTTCAGAAACAGACCACAATTTGTTTAATTATACTGAAGACTATATTGTACCCCTTAGATCCAGGAACAGTCAGGTCTCCACTTACAGAAGGGGGTACTCAGATGCACTATCCAAACCAACTCCTTGGATGCTGCAGCAGACACTCTGCTGAGATCCTGAGTGATTGCCTCAGCCAAGTGAGAGTCCTCTGTGGTCCACAACTGGTGCACAATGCCAGCTGTCAGTGATCCTTCGATCAGAGGAGGATCTTTACTACATATGGGTCCTGAGTCCTCTGAGGACCCATGATTCAGAAGCCCCAGGTTTGCCAACAGTAGGTACAAACATTTCTTGGTGGTTCAGCTGCCTGCTGAGAGAAAATTCTTTGTTCTTTTTCCTTCTCTCTCTCTCTCTATCTTCAAAGACTAGGCTTTTCACCTCGAAGCAAGCCACTGCCTGATGGAGGATGTGGCACCACTGGGGTTGCTTGGTGGCTTGCTCCTTCCTGCTTGTGATGTCCACATCAGTTTTCTTGAGATACACTTTCAGCGTATCTTTGCAGCATTTCCTCTGACCAGCACAGAGTCTCTGACTATGGGTGAGTTCAGAGTAGAGCATTTGTTTTGGGAGGCAAGAGTCTGGCATCCGCACATAATGGCCAGCCCAGCAGTCATTATGGTGCAGGAGGGTCATTGTTTCAATGCGGGTGACACCTGCATTAGTGCAGGGATCTTCACACTCAATGAGAACACTCTCCCAGAGGCATTGTTGATGGTCTCTCTTCATACTCAAAGTTCTATCAATAGATCAACCAAATTTCACATCCATAAAGAAGGGTAGTTATAATAATCATCTTATAGACCTGGATTTTGGTGACTTGCTATTGTTCATGGTCCATAAAACCACATCAGGGTAATTTCCCAAAGGAAGCACTTCAGCTCTGTATCCCATGCTGAATTGCTGCAAAGTTTTTGCATTTTAAGAAAGTTGATCATCAAGATGGCAAAAGTGCTCAAATCTTTCCAAAGTCTGTCCTGCAATGGTGTTTTGTGGTGGGTCATGCACAAGGTCTGAAGCAGATTGAGGGAGCGCTTCTCAATATTGAGTGAGAGTCCTGGGCCTCAGTAAACTTGTGCAAATAATCCAGCATGCATGGAAGGCCATGCTCAGTGTGCACAAGGATGACATACTAAAGATAAGTGGGAACAGCATGAGGACTTCAGACTTCAAGTGGAGACCTTGAATATTTAAAAAAGCCCCATCCATTCTGGATTGAATGTCAACTCCATTTGGGAAGTGGTCTTTAATGAGGACTGTTAAATAGACAAAAAACAGGGTTGGGGCAATTACATGCCATGCTTAATCCCAATTTTGAGCACAAAAGGGTCCATCTCCCGGCCAACAGGCTCAGCACATGCCAAGAGAATGGCAGCCTTTAATCCTTTCCAGAAAGTTTCGTTATCCTCATCAGCTGCCAGTTTAGCAGCAAACCTCTCTTGGAGGCTCTGCTGAAGTTTCTCCCTTGTAGCTATACCTATATTCCTTTTCACATTGATTTTGCCTGCTTCTTATGCCTGGAGGATTCTGGAAAGTCATGACAGATCTAACAAGTATGTCCAGAAGTGATTGGTTCTATGCATGGCCCTCGTAATGTGGACATCCTTGTGATCTCAAACTCTTACAACAACACAGTCAAGAAGTTAGAGAGTCTCTAGGTGATTTTATATTTATCACTTTATTGTAAAGAAGGTATTTGTGATAACCAGGCAGCATTCTATACATTTGCTCAGGAGGAGGATGCCATTGGAGTCGGAGGATTGCCTTTTCTACTCCTTTTCTGATAATGCAGTACCAGAAATTTTTTCATGCCCAACTCTAGCATTAAAATCTGCAAGGAGATTGAGCACTGAGGCATATGCTCATGATATAAGGTTCAATTCTACACCGATCTTGGCTGAGTCTTGACTAACTTTCTCAAGGAGGACAAAATCAATGTGGATGATGTGCACAAGGCATATACTTTTTGACAGATGGCTCTGCTCTCTCTTGTGTCTCAGTGGTTAGATTTGTAGGCAGTCACCCATCCTTTTCCCCAGGAATGGCAGACCATACCCCCAAACAGGACAAATTGAAGTAGTCTCCCTAGGAAATTCCCTTCTACCTCCCACAGAGTCTCATGCTAGAGTAGGTGATTCGGCACTAAGATTTCACAATGTATCTCCACTGAATTAAGTTGGAGTGACTCCTCATTTACACTGGTATACATCAAATGAGGCTCAAGCCCTCTAACACTACATGTTATATGCACATTCCCACTGCCAGACAGCACAGTCTAATAACTCCTAAGGGTCAAGTAACCATTTCTAGACTGATCTGTAAATTTAATTTCTCTTTGATCCAAATATTGGTTGCAATACACATTAATCACCGTACAATTCCTTAACACTGGGCAAAAAGAGCTGTTGCAAGTTCTTTAAAAATTAGTCTTGGCCTTCAAATTACTTTACTTGGCAAGCACTGTAGCACACAAAATCTTCCTCTACAGCTCCTCTCTTGCAGAACAGGGTTAAATCCTTCATAACTCTAAACCAGACAATTTTGCAAGCTAGGCTCAGCACATTCCTGCCACCCCTTCCCCCAATGCATTTAGACTATCAGATAGAGAAGGCTTTCTGAAAGGAGCCTGAGCAAATTAATCATTTTAATACAGCAGGCTGTGAAAAAGTTATAGAATGCACCATAGAAAAGCAAACACTGTTCTCTCTCTCTCTCTTTTTAATACAGTGATGAGTTCTGAGGCAATATATCTTCAGAGCTTTTTCAAATCCATGGTAAAATATTGATGATTGATAAAGTCAGATGAATGCAAAATCAGTTGCAAACCACAGTTTGTACATGTTGAACACCAATTTATTGACAGCTTTTTGTTTTTTCTCCACACAAACATATGATTTTCTCTCTCTCTCTGACACACACACACACACACACACACACACTGTATTGTCTATTCTGGTACTCAGTAGTATTGGTACTTCTCCATTTTTTAAGATGAGCATGATAGTCGAACTAAACAAGCAAAATGGAATAGATGTCTATGAAAGGCTATTCACAGAAGTGCATCACAAGCAGGTAATAGTTGACAGAGTCTGAGGTCTGACAGAAAACTATTTACATGGGACAGATTTCTTAGACAACAAGGTTCATCAATAAGGATAGAATTATGGCAATGGTCGTGTAAATAAAAAAATAGATCATACAGAAGTGAATTTACAGGATTACTGCAGGAAGTCATGGAATTAGCAACTGGTGTGTGTTTTTGGTTCATTTTTTATTAACCCCTTGTTTCTTAGCACTCGCTGTCATTCCTTGATTAATTGTGTAATTAGGAAAGCTGTGAGCTTAGTTCATCTACTTCTTGTGAAGAGTTCAGAAGGCTCCCACAATGCCCAATGTTCTGTATGAGGCAGTCTTTGAAGGGGTAAGAGCAGCAAAGGATTTCTTTTACATCATTTTATGACAATTTCAAATTTTCCAAGAGCATTAAGTGCATCACACTAAGAAATGTAACTCTAGAAAATGGCCCCCATCCTTAGCCATCCAGAGCACCAAATAATGGGCAGTAACTGATGTGAAATCAAGTCTTACAATCCAATCTATGAACCCAATAATATGGTGGTAGCTAGCACTTCATAAGAAATCATTCATTCATACTTGCTCCAGTCTGTAAGAAATACCACCACCTCCTTCTAGCAGACAGTCCCACTGATGTTGACCTGTTAAGATCATGCGCAGTAATGCGGAACCAGCTGACACCCCACACAATGATTGGATATATAAAACGGTTCCTAATGGAAGTGGTGAGTAACAAAAAATATTTTATTGATGATATAAAGAAGTCATAAAGGCTGGAAAGGTTATCAGGAAGGTAGAGTTTCAAAAAGTCTAGAGGAATCTAAATTAACCCAACCTCTTGAAAAATGGTAGCCTTTAAAATTATCACTTCTCACTTGCTCGCTCTCATCTATTTTTAGTTGCCAGTCACAAGAAATATTAAAATCAGTTTTTCTCAAGCTTGATTTAACGTATCGTATCTCCCCAGTTTAATGAATTTTAGAGGAGCAGGATTTCAAAGGGTCGGTGCTCAGTGCTTCTGAAAAGTGGTGTCAAAAGTTGGGCATCCAGGCTACATCTACACTACAGTGATATTTCAGGATATTAGAGTATCCCAAAATAGCTATCACATGTCTTCACAGCAAGACTGTTATTTCAAAATATAATGGGCTCCCTATTCCGATGTTCCTGTAAACCTCATTCCATGAGGAATAAGGGACATTTTGAAATAGTGGGTTACTTTTTAAATTTGGCGCTGTGTAGACCATGCCAAATTTCTAAATAAAATCGAAATGAGATACACAACTTGAGCAACGGAAATTGTGTATCTTATTTCAAGCTATGGTGCCGTGTAAACGTAGCTCCAGAAATGGAGCCAGACAATTTTCATAGTAACTTTTGAAAATGTGAACCATGATATTTTGATACAAGTCAGATTCAGTGAACAAGTTTAATCCCAACTCACAAAAATACACCTGCTCCATCACCAGGTTGTCCCCTTTTCTCTTTTCAATATCTCTCCCAAGTTACCTCTAAGGTTCACAACTCACACACACAGAGAAACACAGACACATCCCTTTCTCATCTCTGATATACTTTTTTTATATTGTATGTAATGCTAACTGAATGTAACAGTTACCTGAAAATTTTCAGTCTCCAACCATAAGACTGACAGACAAGTTGGGGTGGGGGGCAGGTTGCCCTGTACTATAGGGCTATGTCTACAGTATAGGGCTTTTGCACAAAAACCCATGGAGCGTCCACACCTCAAGCGTGTTTTTGTGCAAGAAAATTTACAGTAAAACGGCAGAACAAAGGGCTTTTTGTGGTATAGGAATACCTCTTTCTACGAGGAATAACTCCTTTTTGCTCAAGAGTTCTTGCACAAAAAGGTGTGTGTAGACACTCAACAGGGGTTTCTTGCACAAAAAGAACCCTATCAGAAAAAGTACAGGTGCTCTGATGTTCGTTCTGTGAATGGCCATCAGAACTTTCTTGTGCAAGAGCATCCATGCAGCGTGGACGCTCTCTTGCGCAAAAGCACTTTTGTGATGCGCTTTTGAGGCGTGGATGCATTTTTGCACAAGAAGTTTTTGCGGAATTCTCTTCCACAAAAAGCTACTTGTGCAAAAACCCTGCAGTGTAAACAAAGCCTTGGAAATGTTAGCATGGATCTTAATAAACCCACACTATCCTCTCTTTCTTATAGAGTGACTTAACTAATGACATTATCTGAAAAGAAATTGTTGGCCTTTAAGTTCATACCCATTCAAATAAATGAGGCAGTTCATATCCCAGGACAATGGGTTCAGGCTCTTTGCAAACTCAGGCACTAGTCCTGGTATAAACCTTGATTTGCTTCATGTTGAATAGGTTACTCTCTGCAACCATAACAGCTTTCATTTTTACAAATTTGAGCTGAGACTATAGAAGTCAACTAAGTGGTCCAGTCTTACCCTTTGGGAAACACTGCAGAAACAAATCCATGTACAAAAGAAACCCTCCAAGTTAAAATGAGATTGTGGCCTCAATTTCAGCTCAGGTTACGCATACCCTTACTAGGGTTCTGAAGAGCTCCCTCAAATGAGAAGGGCAGATGATTTGGAAGATGCAGCACTCAGAGGGCTCAGATTCACAACCTAGGGCAGTATTTCCCAAATGGTGTTCCGCGGAACCCCATGGTTCCATGAAGTGAAAAGAAGGGTTCTGTGAGAAAATTCCATTACAATAACATAATATTAATTATTATTATTTTAAAATAATAATATGTGATTTTTGTTTTTAAATATGTGCAATTAAACTAAATGTTGATCTTGTTACCTTGTATAGCATTTGTTTATTATTATCCTTACTTATTTGTGGTCTACTTTTTCAGCTCCATATATAAGACTGTTATTAGGGGTTCTGCAAATTTCTTTTGAGTTTAAAAGGGTTCCATGGCCAAATAAAATTGGGAAACACTGACCTAGGGTATAGTATTTTAAAATAGCAGAAAATGTAAGCATTATTTGAAATATGTGGTTTAAAATATTATTTTGGAGTTGTAATGTTTTCTCTGAGAGAAACAGAAGGGTTGCTGCTAAGCCACGCTTACCTTTTCCCCTATGCTCTTACTAATCGTACTGCAATGCCAGCTTTATAAGAATCGAAGGGTGTTCTGTAGTATGGGACTGTCATATTAGTATTTTGCTCAGACTCAGCCAAACCTAAATATTTGTCTCCAAAGGAAGAGGTCAGTTCTTTAGCTACAGAAACTACTCTGTCCCAAATTAAATTGTTCATTCTCTAGTCTTCCCCATGAGTGAATATTTTTACAAACTGTGCCATCTAGTGGCAGATGCTTACAATTGTTTTTAGTAGATTAATGGCAGTGAGAGATCTTTATAATAGTTACGATTGGAAGGATTAGAATTTTATCACTAAATATTGGTAAGAGTCAACTTCACTGTACACACAAACTGACAAAATAGTTTCACCAATACTCATGAATAATTACGGATAGACCGAGTAAGAAAAATGCTGCTTAAGAACTGTTTCATGTGATATTCACAATCTGTGTTTTCACAATTATGAATCTTAAATTTTGGATCACAATGTCTGCCATTAAATAATTGTCCCTCTGTTGTCGACCTCCCTCTCAAATGAATATTTAAAATTGTTGGAAGTATTTTATTATTATTATTATTATTAGTTATCTGCCAAGCCAAACATTTCAACAGTTAACTCCTTCCCCTCCGCTCAACAAAAAAAAGCCTCTATCTGGAAAAAAGAAGCATACAATTCCAGCCTAATGTTGAGTTCATAATCCTGTAGATTGCACAAAGCACAGAACAAACAAAGAAACTCCCCGGAGCTATCATGGCAACCCGTGTTCCAAACAGACTCAAGAATGGCTTCTGAAAACAAATAGATAGTTGGCATGGTAACTAGGATAGCCAACCAGAGTTTTATTATTGCTATTTACTTATTTTATTCATTTGGGAACTTGTGATTCATTATCCTAAAGAAAACAGTGATGATAATATTTAAAAAAAAACATGTGAAACTTTCCAATTAATGTAATGTCATCCAAATATTATTGAGGCAATAGCGATCATCAGTTATGCTGGTTCTATCAGTAATGGCAACTAAATAATTACTGTGGTATTCTAGAGGTATTATAAATCATTGATGAACCTTCACTAACCAAGCCGCATTCCATTCACTATCATTTTGAAACATACTCGTTTTACCCATACTCTTGCCTTGAAGAATTTTGATAGGCTTGAGATGAAAGGCATCAGAAGCAGCAGATATGTGCAATCCATCTCACACGCAACAAAAGCCTAATGTTTTAAATAAAAAAAATCCACACACACACACACTTTGTGAATTTCAGCCAACAAAGTGATCCTGCCTTTTAATCCTTCTGGGACCATTTAAATCAAGTGTTTGCACTTTCCTACTTTTTGTGGGACTGGAGTGTTTTCCCATCATCCTTGGCTGAGTCTTTTCTGCCACTTATAGTTGGCCAAATTGCTATGTACCTCATCTTTCCTGACACACCCTAGAGATAGCTACATTGCTATGCTGAAATAAAATCTGTTTGTCAATACTACCATCTGCAATTTACTGTGAGCACCTTCAGCCCAAGAAACTCTCTAAAAAGTCAAGTTGTTATAAAGCAACTGAAAGGGGCACACTTTTCAACAGAACTGAATGTTTTGAGATATGCTGCATACCTCACATGATCTCTACCACTAGGCCAAATAATAAGTCCTAAATGAGAACTAACTGACATGCACTAGACTTAGAAAGAAGCTTCCATGAGATATTTTGCACCTTCCCCTGAAGCATTTTGTTTTGATCACTGTTGAAACCTGGAGACTGGACTAAATTAGCTCCTGGTGCAATCTAGTAAATGCCTTAAAAACAGCTTAGTGGTAGTCCCCTTTTCATCTAGGGAGAAATTAATATTCTTTCTATACATCCCTGTAGCTAATCAGGTACTACACGATCTATTTCCATCCACACAGAATCTCCTGCATCCTATTGTAGCTGTGGCAGTACATCCATCACTCTGACAATATTCACAAAGCGCTGAAAGAATACCTTTCATTAGCTTAAAATATCATTGGTGATGGGGGGTTGCCTTTTGAAGAGTTAGAAGTCTAATGTTCTAAGAAGTTCTTAGACTTTTCTCCCTCCTCCATCCTCTGTTTTACTTCAATCAATCTCCCCCCACCCTTCCTCCACAAAGTCCATAAGGTGATAGGCAAAGTGCAAAAATGTAACAGTTACCTCTGGTGAATGTGATGTTGTCAGTCATGATCACTATTCACTCCAAAACGCTCTTGGGCAGCATCATTACCTAGTGCAGGGGTGGAACCTCCAGTGTGCCAGCCACATGTGGTTTGTCAGGGCTAGCGGTGCCATTTCCCACAGATCCCATTGGCCAAGAACAGAGAACCACGACCAGTGGGAGCTGTGGAACTCTGTACCTGTGGATCCTCAGGAGCACAAGCCATATGGGGACCCACCAGCAGCTAACCCTGATGAGTGATGTACCATGGTAGCCAGAGGTTCCCCACCCCTGACCTAGTGGATAGTCAGGAGACTTAGGTCCTATTCCTACCTCTGCTAAGCAGCCCTCTAGGTCACCTTGAGCAAGATCTCACCTCCCCATCCCTCCGTTTCCTTGTGTGTAAAATTATATGGACCTTTTTTTAAATTCACAAAGTGCTTTGAGACTGTCTGATGAAAAGCGAGGCAAGGCTTAGATTTTTATTGTTCAAATTCAACAGCCTACAGTCAGTCCTAGAACATTTGTTAGATTTAGGTAAAGCGATTAGCTTTTGTTCTGCAAAAATACGTTAAAGGCTGATCATTGCAGGCAGAAAAATGATGGCACGTCCGATGGCCTTTCCTCACCCTGCAGAACATTAATGAGAGAAAAAATGTTAGAAATCTTTCAGAGCTCCTCACCCAAGAAAGAATGGATTCACTACCTGCCTCTTTATTTTCACAACATAGGGGTGGCAAAGGGGATCTAATTTCTGCTGCTACAATAATACCCTCAGACCTGCTTTTACCTTTCAAGTCCTGATTGCAGAAACAAAGGACTCGGTGATTAAATCAACAATTTACATGGTCCATTCACACTATGCTTTCTTGGCACAGTTTTAACTGTTCCAGAGCTCCACTCCATCAGAGTGGGAAGGAGCAGAGACAGCATTAGGTCATTGTTCTATTGCAATTAACAAAACTCCTGGTGACAGATTGGTTCCCCAAGAAAAGCACAGAGCAGCGTCGGGACTGCGCCGCATTATGCGTAGCTAAAACATCATCATCACATGGTCACCAGAGGCATGAGATGTTCAGGCACTGATGTTTGTAACCCTGCTCTATAAACACTGCCTGCCAGTCTTCTCCTCTTGTTGCCTCTTAATACCAAAGTTGAAGACAAAATAGCTATGAGATGGATCTGCTAGCTACACTGCTGGACTTCTCTTCCCCCGAAAAAGCTTCAAGGCTTCACTAGAATGATGTGAGAGACTATTCAGTGGGGGCTTAACTTCCCCTTCATCAAAAGCATGGAGACCACCAAAAGGGGAGTAGCAATGGTGACACAATGACAGTCCTGCCAGGACATTGCCCATATCAGTTCCCAGCCCCTGCCACCTCCTTGCTTCTGGCTGCTGTCTCTGATTTCCTGTCTGCCTCCTCTCCCCACCACTGAATTCCCTTCTCCCTCCCCGCTAGCCTCACACTTTCCACCTGTATGTCTGTCTCTCTCACACACACACACCCCACCGTTCAGTGGAGCCAACAGCCTCCAGGGGCTCCTGGTCAAGGTGAGGGGGGCATGAATCGAAGGGTGGAAAGGATGGAACCAAAGGCAGCTGGCCCCCAGCTCTGCCCAGGGTGATTTAAAGAGCTGGGGCTCCAGCTGCCACTGCTTGTTGTTCCCAGGAAAATTGCCCCATGTGTGCTCCCATCCTGCTGGCAGGCCTGGCAACATCCATACAGAGTGATGCTGCTGAGTTTACCATCAGGTATTGCGGTAATCATGGGAGTTTCGGGAAGTTCAGAGGTTCCTTATTTTTTTCTGTAAATGATCAGATGAGATCAGTTGATAGAGACACAAATTTGTACCTCTAAGGCTCGACATCTGAAACGTACACCCATACAAAAACTAAGTGCTTAGATACAAATAACTTATCGTGATCCTAGATATGGAAGTGGTGTTACATTCAGTGAGATAACCCCCCAGTTAGCCCTTATTAATTAATCTCAACATTCTTGTACATGGGTGGTATAGAAATTAGAGGACATGTATTCTTCCAAGTCCTGCTTAGGTCATGGTGGTATTAATCTCCAAGTGCAAACGGCATTATGTCTGCATGATCTCGTCCCTAATCTCCACTGGTCCCTGGGAGCAGGTGCTCATTCTCCCTTCTGCTTGAATAGCCAGGTTAAAATAGATAAAATTCAGTGAAGAGAAAAATTGCTGCATTCATCCAGAAACTAGGTCTCACTAAAATGTCCAATTTAGCAGCTGCTTGTCATTCCCCATAGATACATAAGTTATTACAACACAGTGAGCCTTTTGCTAGCACATCTGCCATTATATCTTCATTGGGATGAAATGTATAAAGCCATCACATTGGGCTCTGCCAGAAAACTATGTAGAAACCTGTAGCTATTCTATCCTGTCACCCAGTGAGCCGGGGAGGAAGAGAGGAACCAACCCTCCAGTGATCAGCTCTATTTTATTGAAGTGACAAGAAAACTCTATGGGAAGCCACTCATTAAAACTAAGGATGAGTTGTTTGGAGGGAGCAGCAGTGGCACTTCTTTGTCTTACCATTTGAAAGTGCTTTACTTTCCCCTTGCCCTGTGGCTGGAGTGCTGTGGTCCTCCATTGTGATGCAAGGAGGCATCTGCTCAGGGGGACTCTGCTTCTTCAACTCCAAAGGACTCTGTGCCAATAATTGCAGAGTTTAAAACAGAACTAGAAGCACAGAACCTTTGCTCCTGTCCCTAGGTCCCTAGCTATGGCATTGAGATGACCTACTTGCATAGAGCCATGTAACTGGGACAACCCATGTCAAGGCCCTTCCTGCTCACGCTCTGTCACAATCTGCTCTTGCCATTGTCCACTCTGCCTCAGCAGAGAAATAACAGGTAAGTACCACACCACTCACCTCACATGGAACCATGAGTGTTTATAGATTGGCGCACTATAAATCCGTGAGAGAAAACTGGATATCTAATTATATCTCTGTGTGTGTCTGTGCGGATGTGTGTGTGTTTATTTTGCCATTAGAGTAAAATAATAGCCCCTATTTGGGCAGCTCTAGTACCTTCACAGACATGGGCTGAAACTTGAAATATGATAGCTACACCCAAACCTTTCAGGGGACTGGTAGAAGTCTTTAATGGGCCTAAATAAAATGGTTTTCAAGGAAACCACACACAACTTTTCTTGTGCATAGTAAATGTTTCACAATAAGGTGATGTGGATTGGGGATTTGAGTATGTGTGTGTGTTTAACCACACTCTAATTGATTTGGAATAACCCAGATGGATAAGGGTTGGGTCACCACTCACTCTACAACACTCCCAATGCTTTGCTCCCAGCCTGGGAAGCTCACCGCCAGTCTATAAGTGTGGGTCAAATGCTGAGTGTCGGGGTACTCCAGTGGCCTGGTTCAGCAGCTCTGATGCTAGAAGACTATGTCCACAGCCCTACTTTGACTTCTAGCAGCCTCTGTTATAAAGAACAAGGTAACCTTACCACAAATTTCCCCAAAACTGCATGCCCTCTCTTGAACATCTGAGAAAAAATAATGCAGTTTGTTCCTCTTTTAAAGGAGCAACAAAAAAGTATATTGCAGTTTATTAACTGGACTAAGTGCATTGTTCCCTTTAAAACATAGCACTGAGTGGGTTGAGAACAAAAACAAAATAAGTGTATTAAAGGTGGTAAGTGAAATGATGCCAAGTAGAGGAACAGAGTTATGAAGAGTTACAAGCAAATGAGAGTGAAAACACTTGCAGTCTAAAAAGCAATCTACAGGCTTTGTTTCTCTCCACTCTTTCTCATTCCCTATATAGAAAATGAGGTGGGGGCTTCAGCAGAAAGTTGTGTGCTATATCACTTAACTGAAGATATACTAACTTATTTGCTGCCAGGAAAGTTTGCAGAGACAATTCTCAAAGAGAAATAGCGCAGACTGACCTCTGCGCCTACTCTGCATTTTCAGTGGGGCTCATATTGGCATCAAGGGCCACTCACAAGATTGTTTGTAGGACTGAGGCTTTAATTTTCTTGTAAAGGTATTTTGTGATTGATGTGATGGAGAGTTCATGGTCTCCTCAGCTCCTTAAATCCTCAAAGGAAATATGTGAAAGGTGATGGGCATAGCTTTTACAAAACAAAACAAAATTTCCCTGAAAAAGAGAGCCTCTTTTATTGAGACTGCGGAAAAGCAAGGATAGCAGGAACAAACTATCCAAAAAAGATATACAGCACATTTTTTGTGAAGTTGTGCAAAAGTGCTTTGCCACTTCATACTAAAATTATTTCCACGCAGTACTGATTTTACATACAGAAGAGACCTTAAATGGTTTTGCAGTCTAGTCCCCTGCACTCATATATGGTACCATTACTATGTTCAGGATATACTGTATAATTATTGAAAAGATGATGTATGCAATGTTTATACAGCATCTAGCACAGTGGTCTAGGCACTGGACATATAGTCTACATCTAAACTGGCATGATTTTCCGCAAATGCTTTTAATGGAAAAGTTTTCCGTTAAAAGCATTTTCGGAACAGAGCGTCTAGATTGGCATGGACGCTTTTCCGCAAAAGCACTTTGTGCAGAAAAGCGTCCATGCCAATTTAGACGTGCTTTTCCACAAAAAAGCCCCGATTGCCATTATCGCGATCGGGGCTTTTTTGCGGAAAACAAATCTGAGCTGTCTACACTGGCCCTTTTGCGCAAAAGCTTTGCGCAAAAGGGACTTTTGCCTGAACGGGAGCAGAATAGTATTTCCGCAACAAGCACTGATTTCTTACAGTTGGAAGTCAGTGCTTTTGTGGAAATTCAAGCGGCCAGTGTAGACAGCTGGCAAGTTTTTCCGGAAAAGCGACTGATTTTCCAGAAAAACTGGCCAGTCTAGACACAGCCATAGTAATAAGGCAATAAGATGTGCACGAGGAGTTGCCAAAGGGAGCAATCAGATCTGAAAGGTTGCTTCTCCCCATATACAGAGCTATACTTATATTGATATTCTACAGTCTTGGTAGACCATGAGCCATCTATTTTCAGTTAAAAGCACAAACACCCTTGCAACCCCACCAGAAAATATTTGCCTACCATAGCAGTAAATACCTGGGCTTTTACTGGCCAGAAACTTCACCGGGCATACGTAATGTCAACAGTAGTGCTGAAGCTAATGATGCAGATGCTAATCAGCACTACTATTGACAGGTACTTTTTTTCTCCTCTCCCTTGTGTTATACATTCTGATAGTCCCCCTTTTTTCTCCACTTACACTCATCTGAAGAAGTGGCTTTTGCCCACGAAAGCTCAGGATACTATATGCATTTTTTGTTATTCTCTAATATGCCACAGGACTGCTTGTTTTTAAAAAGTTACAAACTAACATGGCTACCACTCTGAGACTTTCTACACTAACTTTAGTAGTCACTCAGAGTAGGATTCAGATTACAGGCTAAAAGCCTGTGCTTAATCCAGAATATTAAAGAGGACAGAAGACCCTGTTTTGTGGGAAAGAACCATACATTAGCCTTGTTGAAGGCTATCTTGGTAGCTCAGCGAGTGAAGATGCACAATGAAAAGAAGGTCTAAAGAATTTTGTGCACCCCTCACCATGCCAGCTGCAGAAGCAGTCTTTTAGTTCTACTCTGTATTCTGTGCCAAAGGGGCAGGAGCATACTGAACAGCAGAACTGGCCTCACAATTGCAACAGCAGCATATGCTGCCTCCGACCTGAGGGCAAGGCAGAAGCCATGCTCCCATTGTGCTCCTGGACCACAGGAGTCACTGCCAGAATATCAGCTAGGAAACCAGCCTACCTCAATGACCCTGTTCTTAGTCTACTGCTTTGGATAATTGACCTTTTCACTGATACTTTCTTTTTGCTGAATCTTCGTGGGACTTTACACAACACTCACATGTTAAAAAGGGTCCAAAAGTTTATGGCTGTGTCTAGTCTGGCAAGTTTTTCCCGGAAAATCAGCAGCTTTTCCGGAAAAACTTGTCAGCTGTCTACACTGTCCACTTAAATTTCCGGAAAAGCACTGACGATCTCATGTAAAATCATCAGTGCTTTTCCGGAAAAACTATGCTGCTCCCATTCGGGCAAAAGTCTTTTTCCAAAAGACTTTTGCACAAAAGGGCCAGTGTAGACAGCATAGTACTGTTTTCCGCAAAAAAGCCCCGATGGTGAAAAACGCTATCGGGGCTTTTTTGCGGAAAACTGCGTCTAGATTGGCCACGGACGCTTTTCCGCAAAAAGTGCTTTTGCGGAAAAGCATCCTGCCAATCTAGACGCGCTTTTCCGAAAATGCTTTTAACGGAAAAGTTTTCCGTTAAAAGCATTTTCAGAAATTCATGCCAGTGTAGACGTAGCCTATATGTTTAGCTTTGAGTAGTAGTGACCTGGAAGCAGGCTGTTTCCTAGTTATTAGCAAGCAGATGATTTCAGCTATGGACCTGATCCATGGGAGTCTTTCCACTGACTTCAGCTGGCTTTGGATCAGGGCCCAATTTGTTAATACCCAGGACATTCACCTGTGTCTCAGGTGATGAATTAACATTCTTTAAGCTGCAAGAGGAGGAGATTTCTCTGGGGGAAAAGGTACCAACTTGTTACCTTACAGTCTTCTGCAGCTAACACCAAGTTAGCTAGCTTTGGTTGTTGAATGTACATGAGCAATATTTTGTGATGCATATGACAGCAAGCATGCTGTGGGGCAAGGTAACAATAGCCCTGTTCATTTATTTAGATCCCACATTAAGAAGAGCTGTATCATCATTAAACAGCAAGATAATCTTAAGGGTGACTGAGTGAAGATAAATAATATTCTTAACGCCTAATGCTGATAGTGTAGATTTGAAATGCAGGTGCCTTCTGTTTAAAGTGAGAAATCGACAAGGCATAGGAACAGAAAGAGACAAGACAAATGAATCACTAGCCAAGTGTGTCTGTCATCTCTTGGCAAAATGGGTAATAGTTGCTCCATTGGATAATAAAACCTATCAGTATATTAATAGATCTTTAATCCCAAGGATCCGCAAGCATATTACAAACCCCAAGTCTATATCAAACTGTCCCCCTTCCACACACACACACACACACACACACACACACTTTAAAATGCAGCCACTTGTGGCTAGGAAGATAGCAGGTGTTTAACAGCATACAAACTGCTCAGTGTGACTTCTAAACAGCTGTCATATTCCTCTCCATAGGTTTCTGCATTTCAGCAGTAAACCCACAATGCTTAAATGGATTTGAATTCGATGGGACCACAGTCCTGACTGATGGTTTTGGTGCAGACCTCGGCCTTAGAGTCTGTCTCTCTCAAAAAGTGTCATTGGAACATTAGTGACAGAAGAGTCAGGATCTTGATAAACAAAAAAGGTCACCAGTCAGGAAATAACGTACTTACCCCTAATTCTAAGAAGTTAAGAGAGATATTCAGCAGACTCAGTGTATTCTAGCTGCTAGCCATAGCATGCTACCCAACACCAGCATCAATACTACTCTGCCATCACTAGATGGGTAGCATTCATTCTGAATTGGAGAGTGCTTCTAAACCTTTATTGCCAGACAGCCCAATAGAACTCCAGTGTCTGGCAACAGCATATGGGTTGGCTGCCCTTGTGCTGGGCCAGGCCTGTAACAGACATGTACAAGAGACAGGCCTGCCAACTCTGATGGAAGCAATTCCAGGAGATTACCCCTCCCCTCCGCATGATGTAATGTCATTTTCTTAAATTATCCTATTAAAATTGCCCGGATTTGCTTTAAATAGTCATTTGGGAAATTGATGCCAATTCTGGGAGACTCCAAGCCAATCCTGGAGACTTGGCAACCGTAACAAGAGAACAAAGTTAAGATTAAGTATGCTGAATTCTCAGGGAGTTGCTTGAAATAGGTTAGTGAGAGAGATTTTTCCTTCCAATAAACATAAAACTACTGAATGCATTGGTTCAGCTTCAGAGAGAGGCAGTTACACTAGCTGAAGAGTCCCATGTGGCTTTGAATGAGCAAGATTTTGTCAACAAGCTCTGAGACACTGAAATAACCCTTTTCTCTAGGGAATGTCATGAGTAAGCACAAGAACTTTCAAGTGTAGTCAGTTATCTGACTAATTATGAGGACAAAACTTTTGACAACCGGTCCTGTCGTCAACAGGGAAGCACCACACGATTTTCAAAAGGTTTCATAGCTAGCCTTTCCATTATGGCTGGGGCCTCTGTTGCTAATAAAGCAGAGTGTGGGGCTATATTTGGGGAATGTTTACCGTTGCCCATGCACAGGGTTGCCAGATTCTGCTGGTTTCCATCCATGTAGTTTTTTCCTACTAGTATTACTAAAGTGAGACACAGGTAAAGCAAGGGCACATAGTGGGAGGTGCATGATGATTGCACACAACATTGACTGCGAGAACTGTGTGCTCCTTCTGCATCCAATCAAAGTGCTGCTGTGGTTCAATCAGCACACGCTGCAAATTCTAAGTACGCAAGCACAGCTGTCAAAACTACCTTATCCCGGGAGACCATTTTAGTTACAACAACCTTGCGGCCTACTGAGATGAAGGGAGGGCCACTCATGTGGCCCACTCACTACCCCAGGCTGCCCCATCACTGGTTTAAACTTTGTGGAGAGGAAACTTTGTTACTCATAAAATTATTTTTCTACCTCTAACATAAATCCACTTCTCCCACTTCAG
This sequence comes from Pelodiscus sinensis, assembly GCF_052426305.1. NCBI lineage: Eukaryota > Metazoa > Chordata > Testudines > Trionychidae > Pelodiscus > Pelodiscus sinensis. The sequence goes on from NC_143053.1 coordinate 97,434,726, forward strand.
ATAACAGGAGCTTCAGGTGGATAGCAGAAGGCAAAATGCAATTTGTAGTGAATACCCCCGTTCCAGCTATCGATTAAAATAGATAGTTGATGCAGTACACTTGCAGTTCAATATTAAAAGCGTTAAAGAACAAATAACCCATCTTAAGTAATATAGCGCCTCAAGACAAAAACAAAACAAAAATCACCAAAAGTACATTTTTAGAAGGAGCAATATATACCTCTGCTTTTGAGGAACAATTCCTATCTTGCAGCATGCTCATTTTATATGTATTGTATATGTCATCCAAGACTAAAATTCACCAATCAGCTTGTTACCATATTTTTCTTGGTACCACATATATCTTTACTTCTCTCTGCTTTGGATATTACACTCCAAACCAGTGGCCTGTGAAAGTCACTTTCCAATCTTTAGTAGAACACAGCCCTAACCTAACCTATTTTTGCCTTTGCAAGGTATCGTATTCATGAATGCCAAAAGCTACCTTTAGCATTACAGAGTATTGTGAGGTATATTTCTAGTTCTTTACATCAGTGAGCAGAGTGAACTGAAATTTAGGAAGTGCATTATTCAGTTAACATAACTGCTCAGACGCTGTGTGAGGCACACCATATGTACTGATTAACAGGGATCTGACAATTCATTCTTCTACTAAAACTCAGACAGACTGATGGGAAGCACTGATGAAATTAATCAAAGGCTCTGTTGTTGAAGTCAGACTTGCTTCTCAGCAAGAAGCCTCAAAATCATTGATTGAATTGTTCTCTTCAACAGAATTGAATCCATTTCCATCTCATCCTCCCTTTCTCTTTATACTAATTCTCCTTCTCAAGAGATGGATTAATTTAATAAAAATTCAACCTTTGGACCAAAAAAATCATTTCCACAGACTTGTGAGACTAAATGGCAAAAGAGCACAGGTCCACATTTCATTATTTTATTGAGTATAGTACTCACTTTTGTGTGTGGCTACAAATGTGAAACTGTAGAGGACTGTGTAAGCATGCACACACTCTGCCTCCCTTCCCCTTGTTCATTTTGGTGGGGGTTTTTTAAACACAATTTGGGAAACCTACTATTAGCTCAATAAGCTTTCAAATCATTTTGAGACAAACAGAAAAATGTATTAAACAATTATTAAAACTGGGAAAACATACTGTTAAAATGAATAATGGTATGTATGTTGTAGTGATCATAAAAAGTTCTTTTGTTTTCAGGGTTTTTTTGGTAGTGGTGGTGTTTTTCCAAAGTAGTTCTAAGCTATGGTTACATTTAAGATACAGAGGGAAGCTTATGCAAAATGACCTTAGTTCTGTCTCATGCTTTCATCTGGAACGAAAGCAAGACACACTTTGCTAAGGACTTTATGTCTGTATCTTGTGCTTGACAGAGGCTGGAGCCTGAGGCTTTAGTGGGTAAATTTCTAGGACACATATCTGTCCCTAGGGTAAGTATGATAACTTTATTTTAAACCTAAAATGCCTGACAAATTTGTCACTCGGAGTTTAGTTGATCTTGTTATCTTCCTTGTAATATAGGCATAAGCTGAAAAACAGAGAAGAGAGACCTGATTTTTCTTTTGTTTACATAGATACAAAAAAAATCAAGAGTGATTCTATTTAAAAAAAAAACTATCTATGGAGCAACATGAATGGGGTTGAGACAGTTCTTGGGGCACCCAGATCAGAGTTACCCAGTTACCTCTAATATCAAGTGAGAGATTGTCTCTTTTACGGTAGCTCTTTCAGCTTCACAACACCACCAACCTGTTAACACTCTCCTCTGGGTTATGCCAGCTATGTCTCTGCCTGGCAGGGCAACAATGGATTCACCCCAATCCCTGAATCCCTTTAATTTTTTCCCTGTGATATGTAGACCCTGGCATTAGCTACTTACAGAAATTCCAGACCCACTGCACTCAAAGGTACAGTGTTCCCCACTTTACCAGTGTTGTCTTAAACAGTCATTCTTATAAGTCACACAGCACTTGTGAGCACTTACAATAAAACAAAATAAGATTTTTGAGTAAAAATAAAGATTTAACTAAAAGAGGTGGAAACAAGAGGTCTGATACAAAATAAAATTATAAAGCATGAGCTTGGGTCTACACTTATCAATAATTAGTTTTCCTATCGAATAAAGTAAATTCCTCCCCAACACCAACAATTAGTGGAGAGCAAGTTGATATCTCAGTGACCAGGATCCAAAACATTCACGGCAGCAGCCTTGCTTCCTAACAGATTTCTTGAGTGCATGGATGCAGTGTCCTTCCTCACATTAATATTGAAAATAATCTAATTTCTGTTCATAGAGAGGGTGAACCCACTGTCTTGTAACATGTTTTCTTTTTAATCTTTAAGTCATTTCACTGTTTGGAAGTGACTTTGATGGCTTACCTTTCAAAGGTTTAGTAGCGCACAAGGCTCAACATTTGCATCCATGCCCAGAGAGGGCAGGAAGGGAACTCCCCTTTGCCCAAAAAGCAAACTTACCAAGACATCCTTAAATAAATAAATATATTTATTAAATAAATCTTAACTTTTTAATCCAAGTCCATAAAGCACTTTCAGTATAAACACATTATTCGTTAGTTATCTATGCATACACCTACTAAGGACTATCAGTCTTGATGTGTAATAAGCTTTCTGTCGATTCCTCACATAACTATGAATAAGGATCCTTCAAGACATTATCTTGGTATCATGAATTTGTCAGATCTGAGGTGAGAGTTGCTTGTGAAGAACAAAGGATCCTTTGCCAAGACATGTCTGTGTTACAGTTGTGAAAAAAGTTACCACATCCATAGTGGAAGTCAAACTTAAATGGGTTAGAGGGACTAAATTGTGGGCCACAAAATAATCACCATCCAGGAATATAAAAGGAAGTGACACATGAAATTGTAAACCCAATAACAAGGATTTTTAATTAATCTGTAAAATTAGAATTATACCCTATGACTAGAGAATTGTTAATACAATACCTACTTTAAGAAAGAGGGGGGGAAAGTGATTTTTTGAAACAGAAAGTAGTTAAGGACACAGACTTGAACAGTAATTAGAATAAATTACAACAGGGCTTTACAAAAGGAAGACCAGGCGAGACAAACCTCATCTCTTGTTTTGAGTAGATAATGAACATTTTAAACAAAGGAAATATGGAAATCCTGGTAAATTAGTTCTACTGCAAGATATCTGATATATTTCCATATGGGGAATTAGTTATATTGGAAAAGATGGATAAGCATGTGAATAAAGGGAAGTCTACAGTGGGCAATACTGACAGGTAATTTGTCAGGCTGAAGGGAGGTTACTAGTGGAAATCTTCAAGGAGAGATCATGGGAATTATCTTCTTTCATATTTTCATTGGTGAGCTCAGCAAATGACCAAGTTCAGAGGTATTGCCAATATGGGGAAGGACCTGAATATCAAGATCTAGCCTTGAAAACTGGAGTAATAGAAATGGGATGAACTTTAATAGTGTAAAGTGCAAGATCATGCCCTTAGGGACTAACAGCAAGAATATTTGCTATAAATTTGGGATTTATCCCTTAGAAGGGACAGAGGAGGAGAAAGACCTGTGTGTTCTGGTTGATCACGGGAAGACTATGAGCGTCCAATGTGATGTGGCCACGAAAAGCCTACTGGAGTTGGAGCATGCATCAGGTGAGGTATTTCCAGTGAAGACTGTTCGTATACTTGAACCTCTTTAATCCAGCAATCCTGGGAAACAGGATATGATGGATTAAAGAATTTTCCAGTCTAGGGAGGGCGCTGCAGGGTGTGGGCTTGAGGGGACTGGGGTGCTTATCTGGCACTCTGCTCCCAAGGTGCACACATGGCTCTGGACCGCCACTCCCCCCCCTCCCCCCCCCCCCCCAGCCACTATGGGAGCAGTAGGGAAAGGCTTCAGGAGCAGAATGTCACTGCACTGCTGTTCCCCAAGGTGGTGTCTACACTGCACCCCTTTTCCGGAAAAGGGATGCAGATTAGACACATCGGAATAGCAAAATCCACCGGGGATTTAAATATCCCCCACGGCATTTGCATTTACATAGCTGCCGCTTTTTTCCGGCTTGGGGATAAGCCGGAGAAAAGCGCCAGTCTAGACGTGATTCTCCGGAAAATAAGCCCTTTAGTGGCTATCTTGCTCTTTTTTGAACTATTATAGCCTTGGCCCTCACAACATCCTCCGGCAAAGAGGTGTGGAGAAATACAGGTGGGCTATGTGGAGAAATACTTTTCATTGTTTTAAACCTGATGCCCATTAATTTCATATAGTGACCACCCCAGTTCTGGTGCAATAAGATGGAGTAAATAACTCGTCCCTATTTACTTTTCCAATATGTGTCATGATTTTATAGACCTCTATCCCCTCTTCATTTTCTCTTTTCCAAGCTGAAAAGCCCAGTCTTACTAATTTCTCCTCACATGGAAGCTTTTCCATAGCCCTAACCATTTTCCTTACCCTTTTTTGTATCTTTTCCAATTCCAATGCATATTTTTTGAGATGGAGACTGTATCAGCACATAGTATTCAAGATGTGGACATAACATTGACTTAAATAGAGGAAATATGATATTTTCTATCTTCTTATCTCTCCCTTACTACCACCCAATATTGTTAATGGGAGGGGGGGGATTGTGTGTTGTTGTTCTTTAAACTGACACTGCACACTGAGTGGATGGAGGATGTTTTCAAAGATCTAACCACAATGACTCCAAGATCTCTTTCTTGAATGATAACAGCTAATTTGTATGGCTACGTCTGGACTACAAACCTCTTTCGAAAGAGGTTTTTTCGAAAGTATCTTTCCAAAAAGCCTCTTTCGAAAGAGAGCATCTACAGTGCAGCCACTTCTTTCAAAAAAAGCAAGACGCTTTTTCAAAAGAGAGCACCCAGGCAGTCTGGATGCTCTCTTTTGAAAAAGCCCTGTTTGCATTCAAGCCCTGATTTCTTCCTCATAAAATGAGGTTTACCTCGGTCAAAAAACCCACCGTATTCTTTCATCTTAATTTCGAAAATTCGGCAGCAGTCAATGCAGGGGACTTTTTTTTGAAAAAAGGCTTTTTTAAAAAAAACCCTATATTCTAGACACATCCTATATATATATATATACACATATATATATATAGTTTGGTTTCCCAGTGTCAATTACTTTGCATTCATCAACATTATATTTCATCTGCCTTTCTGTTTCCCATCTTCCAGTTTTGTAAGCTCTCTTTATAATTTGGATTTGCCTTGAGTTGTTTTGTATCACCTGCAAATTTTGACACCTTAATGTCACCCTTTATCCACATCATTTTGAACCTGCAGCCGGGAGGAGGTCCGACTAGATGCTCACGATGATCTCTTCTAGTCTACAAGAGCACAGGAAGGACTCCTGAGACTTGAAACCACCCCTGTACTCACTGTTTTTCTGAAGTCACCTTGACATTAGATTTTCTGCATCTTATGGAGTATTCACTGCTAATTCAGCAGGCGAACGTAACATCATTTCTTGGCCAACAAACACAGCCCAAGTGTGTGGGATGGAATATTAGTATTCATGCCAGCAAATGGGTGGTGGTGATATGCCAGCTCAATTAGGAACGCAGTTGCATGAAGTAGCTATATTAATCTTAGAGGGGGAAAGGCTGCTGTTTACCTCTTCTAAACAGCAGGCTTGGTCTCCACTACCAACCTTGTTTTTGCTTCAGTGGCTTGAAGTGGAGTTTGGGGTGAGGCTGGGCAATAAATCTTGGACTGATTCAGGGATGAACAAAATGTGAAAATGTGACACTTCAATGCTGCTCAAGAGGGACATTTCACGATTCTGGTCCATCATAGGTTTGAGAAAATGACTCAGCATATTGTTCAGGGCTGTGCCCCTTGGAATTGTCAGATCTATCTGATGCGGCATGATCTTCCTTTTTCAGTCTGACTTGAGGTATTTATGCAACTCACCAGGCAGTCCATGATGGAGTTAAAATATGTTTGTCTTCAGAAATAGTAACAAATGTTAGTGTTTCCCTCTGCAAGAGCAAGAGTAATGAAATTTCATATACAAGGCATATGTTGTAGTATAATTCTTGGGCTGCCTTTAATATTTCTCACTTGCAACTATACTGCATGTTGCAGACACAGAATTTCATAGGGGAACATACCCTTCAATAGATTCTATAGTAATAGGAGCTATGGAAGTACACGTTTAGCCTCAACACACCAGTGAGGTAGAGATGTACTCTTATTCCAATTTTCCTGATGGGGAATGGAGACAGAGTGTGGCCCAAGGTCACACAAGAAGCTTATGGCATAGCATAAAGCTGAATCTGGCTCTCCCAAATTCATACTAATACCCTAACCACTGGATCACCTTTCCTTGCTATGGATTCCCTACTCTGAAAGGAATGTCCCTTGCCACTTCACCTAAAGATGAGCTTCTATTATTCAGCATCAGGTCTATGACATGCAATTGAGTAGTTAAGACTCCTATGCCACAGAAGTCAATGGTACACACATTAGCCAACTCTGTGTGGAGTCTGGCAGCGTTAAAATATGAAAACTAGAAACAACATAGAATCATAGGGCTGGAAGAGACCTCATGAGGTCATCAAGTCCAGCCCTCTGCCCAAAGCAAGACCAATCCCAACTTAATCAACCCAGCCAGGGCTTTGTCAAGCCGAGACTTAAAAACCTCTAGAGATGGAGATTCCACCACCTCCCTAGGTAACCCGTTCCAGTGCTTCACCACCCTCCTAGTGAAATAGTTTTCCTAATATCCAACCTAGACCTTTCCCATTGTAACTTGAGACCATTGCTCCTTGTTGCTCCTTCACTATTGAGAACAGCCTCTCTCCATCCTCTTTGGAACCTCCCTTCAGTAAGTTGAAGGCTGCTCTCAAATCCCCCCTCACGCTTCTTTTCTGCAGACTAAAGAAGCCCAAATCCCTAAGCCTCTCCTCATAGGTAATGTGCTCCAGCCCCCCAATTATTTTGATTTCCCTCCACTGGACCTTCTCCAATGTGTCCACATCCTTTCTATAGTGGGGGGAGGGGCAGAACTGGATTCAATATTCCAGATATGGCCTCACCAATACCAAATAAAGGGGAATAATCACTTCTCTAGATTTGCTGGCAATGTTCCTCCTAATGCAACTGTGATGGGCTGGACAAGGCAGACGCTCCTTCTGGAGCACTTTCAGCACCAGGCCTAGCAGCAGGAGCAGAGAAGAGGTCCTCCAAGATGGGTACAGGAGCAGCCCTTGTGGTAACCAATCAGAGTGCAGCAGCCCAATATAAAAGGAGCTGCAAGGCCAAGGCCAGCAGTTCCTTCCTGGAGCTCAATCCTAGCAAGCCTCAGGGCTGACTGGGGAAATCACAGAACTTTGCTGCACAGTGTAGTTTGACAGACCCTGGGTCTATGGCTGGAAGCTTGTCAAGAAGCCAGAGCAACCCAGCCAAACCCGGCCAAGGGGTTCAATCCCAAGACCCTAGAGAGGGGCTGGACAGAGCAGCATCCCATGGAAGTGGCTCAGGGATGTGACAGCGACTGTAGACATTGAAACTTAAGCAGGTGACTGCTATTTAGGGTCCTTGGGCTGGGACCCAGAGGAGTGGGTGTGCCTGCCTTCCCCTCCCCCTCCCCCCAACTCCCTTGCAAGCCAGAGCAAGGGGGTAAATGAAGAGGCCAGATCTACGGCCACCGCTTGGACTTTGACTCACCCCAGATGAGCGAGTAAAGACTGTGAGACTTCCCTCAGCCACTTGGGGGCGCTCACCTGAAGGGCAGAACCCATTACAACAACCTAATATTCCATTCGCCTTCTTGGCCACAAGGGCACACTGCTGACTCATATCCAACTTCTCATCCACTGTAATCCCCAGGTCCTTTTCTGCAGAACTGCTACTTAGCCATTTAGTCCCCAGTCTGTAACAATGCTTGGGATTCTTCCGTCCCAAGTGCAGGACTCTACCCTTATCATCAGATTTCTTGTGGCCCAATCCTCTAATCTGTCCAGGTCACTCTAGACCCTATGCCTGCCCTCCAACATATCTACCTCTTCCCATAGCTTAGTGTCATCTGCAAACTTGCTGAGGGTACAATCCATCCCCTTATCCAGGTCATTAATGAAGATGTTGAACAAAACTGGCCCTAGAACTGATCCTTACGACACTCTGCTACAGAGTGACCACCAACCTGACATGGAGCCATTAATCACTACCCATTAGGCCCGACAGTCTAGCCAGGATTCTATCCATCTTACAGTCCATTTATCCAATCCATATTCCCTTAGCTTGCTGGCAAGAATATTGTGGGAGACTGTATCAAAAGCTTTGCTAAAGTCAAGGCATTTCACATCCATTAACTTTTCCATATCCACAGAGCCAGTTACCTCATCATAGAAGCTAATCAGGTTGATCAGGCATGACTTGCCCTTGGTGAATCCATGTTGACCATTCCTGATCACTTTCCCCTCTTCCAAGTGCTTCAAAATGGATTCCTTGAGGATCCCCTCCATTATTTTTTCCAGGGATTGAGGTAAGTCCGTAGTTCCCTGAACTGTCCTTCCCTTTTTTAAAGATGGGCACTGCATTTGCCTTTTTCCAGTCATCTGGGATCTCCCCCCATCTGCACAAGTTTTCAAAGATAATGGCTAATGGCTCTGCAAAGACATTTGCCAACTCCCTCTGTACCCTCAGATGCATTAAATCTGGACCCATGGATCTGTGTATGTCTAGTTTTTCTAAATAGTTCTTAACCTATTCTTTCTCCACCAAAGGCTGCCCATCTCCTTCCCATATTGCGTTGCCTAGTGCAGTAGTCTGGGAGCTGACCTTGTCCGTGAAGACAGAAACGAAGAAAGCATTGAGTACTTCAGCTTTTCCCACATCTGTCACTAGGGGTACATCTAGACTACATGCCTCTGTCGCCTACATGCCTCTGTAGATTAGGCTACCAGGCATAGGAAAATGAAGCGGCGATTTAAATAATCGCCGCTTCATTTAAATTTACATGGCTGCCGTGCAGAGCCGACAAACAGCTGATCAGCTGTTTGTCGGCTCAGCGCGGTAGTCTGGACGCGCTGGTGTCGACATCAAAGGCATTTGTCGACCACCAACGTATACCTCATCCCAGGAGGCATACCTGGGTGGTCGACAAATGCCTTTGATGTCGACACCCACGCGTCCAGACTACCGCGCTGAGCCAACAAACAGCTGATCAGCTGTTTGTCGGCTCAGCGTGGCAGCCATGTAAATTTAAATGAAGCGGAGATTATTTAAATTGCCGCTTCATTTTCCTATGCCTGGTAGCCTAATCTACATGCCTCTGGCGACAGAGGCATGTAGTCTAGATGTACCCTAGGTTACCTGCCTCATCCAATATGGCCTCCACACCCTCCCTGATCACTCTCTTATTGCTAACATGCCTGTAGAAACCTTTCTTGTTACCCTTCTAACATCCTGATAGAGACTTTCCAAATGTCCCTCAAGAAAGTGACACTCATTTCAATTCAGTGAGATGGACAGCCCACATGAATTTAGTATCATCTCACTTTTATCACTGGAAATGTTTTACATCAAAGTCTGAAAGTTATTTACACTAAAGGAATGGATTCTACAGTATTTTAAATGTCCTGTACTAGTCATTTTGTGTCCCTTGTTTGAGGTTCACAACAGGCCCTTGGCTGCACAAGAGGTATGTGGAAGAGTTTAGACAATGTCATTACTGAGGTATCACTGCCTCATTCACAAAACAATGAGAACTGTGACACCCAAGAAGATTGAGTGAGCCCTGCTGTTCAGGATCATGCCTGGAGTAAACTGGAGGTCCTTATTTGGACTCCACCTGAACAGAGGTGGCTTAGGTCATAATTGTTTAATTCCCTTGATGAGCAAATACAGCCAGCAGCTTTTAATAACAAAATCAAATCAATCACTGAAAATTTCCCCGAACCACCATTATTGTTGATATGTTGTGCACAGCGACAAATTAGAAATTCAATTGTAAGAGTTAGTGGAAGCTTTACAAAAATGCTGGATTAATGGGACGCAATGACAGTTTCAAATTGGGCTAGTGGCAGTGGGTGGGTGAGAGAAATAATTGGAATCAATGCAAAGAAAATTGACTGGCATCAGCTTTGCTTCCATGTGAAATATACTGCCCGGAACAAGACTTGCAGAAGCAGATGATAGCATTTCCAAAAAGGAAGCAGAGTCCTTCAGGGAGGTCACCAGCATGCAACAAGATGCAAAGCGCCACACTATGCTGTTATTCTGCCTAGGTAGACAGTGCAACACAGTACTTATTCTCTTATCTGTATCTCCCCTATTCTGAGCATTGATACAGTTGAAGAGAAGAGGGGGGATTATACTTTTGATCAAACTAAGTAAGTATAAAAGACACTAACATTTTAAAAGAGCATTAGAAATGAAGTCTTTCAGGCACTTTTACAAACACTAGGGAAGCCCAATGAAGATTTCCACTCCTACCCCCGGCAAGAGATTTGACAGAAAATATTGATGTCCCCTGAAGGTACAGAGGTTCGTGACACTTCTTTGCCATTCTTTATTTCTCTAGCCATCAGGAGCATGCAGTAATGAAAAATAATTAAGTAACTGATCAAAGAATCTACAAGAGATTCATCCTACCCAAGATCTTTCTGACTTCAAAGGGCAAGATGAAGCTGAGAAAAAGAAAGAAAGGATAAAAACTTGGATAGGCTATAAGCTTTCCACCCCATAACCTTCGTAAAGGCATGACTTCATATCAGAGCAATAGAACTCGAAATAATAGGTTTCTACCCAATTTCTATCTAGTTTCCTTTGGTGTTGACTAAACTGAGAATATCTGTCATACTTGATAAAAATGAGGGTGCCTGATCCTAATGGGCTACCAAATGAGAGCTAGAAAACTACCTTTTCTATTACAGTTTGAACCTCTCTAGTCTGGCACCCTAGGGACCTGACCAGTTCTGAACAAGAGAATTTTCTGGATCATGGGATGTCAATATTGTCTAGCAGCATTACCAACATTTCCACTGCTTTCCAAGCTCTTAGCTCTGATTTATCCTAAATGTCTTCTAGACAACAGCACAGAACACTTAGAGCCTGGGCTGGTGACTGTACACAAACTTTATAGAACTATAGGAAACTTGGCCACACCCATGAAAAGTGGGCATCCAATTTACTAAACTAATTCTGGACGATGGATGTTTCTGCACTAGAAAGGTTCAACCTGTATTAGCCATATGATCATCCTCATAATCTTAATTAATATGTTGAGTGGTGAAAAATGCAATCATCAAATGACAATTCACGGAATGAGTCCAAAGCTAAGATTCAGACTTTCTCTGAGTCTCTTTGTTTGCTAGGAGACAGCATGTCATAGAATCATAAAACACTAGAACTGGAAGGGTCATCAAGTCCAGTCCCCTGCCCCCACAGCTGAACCCAGTACCATCTAGACCAGTGTTTCTCATACTGTGCTCCATAGAGCCCCAGGGCTCTGCAAGACATCTCCAGTGGCTCCACGAGGTTGACAAACTGGAAACATTGATAGGTACAACACATACAATCAGTGGACCGCTGGGGCTCCACATAAATTTACACACATGTAAAGGGCTCTGGAGCCCAAAAAGTTTGAGAACCGCTGGTCTAGACCATCCCTGATAAATGTCTATCTAACCTGCTCTTAAATATCTCCAGAAATGGAGATTCCACAACCTCCCTGGGCAATTTATTCCAGTGTTTAACCACCCTGACAGTTAGGAAGTTTTTCCTTAATGTGCAACCTAAATTTCCTTTGCTGCAGTTTAAGCCCATTCTTGTCCTATCCTCAGAGGCCAAGGAGAACAATTTGTCTCCCTCCTCCTTGTAACAGTCTTTTAGGTACTTGAAGACCATCATCATGTCCCTCTTAGACTTCTCTTTTCTAAACTATACAAGCCCAATTCTTTCAGTCTTCCCTCATAACTCATGTTTTCTAGGCCTTTAATCATTCTTGTTGCTCTTTTCTGGACCTTGTACAATTTCTCCACATCTTTCTTGAAATGTGGTGCCCAGAATTGAACACAATATTCCAATTGAGGCCTAATCAGTGAAGAGTAGAGAGGAATAATGACTTCTCATATCTTCCTCACAATACTCTTGTCAATGCATCCCAGAAACAGGTTTGCTGCTTTTTTTTTTTTTTTTGCAGCAGTGTCACACTGTTGACTCATATTTAGCTTCTGGTCCACTATGACTCCTAGATCCCTTTTTGTAGTACTCCTTCCTAGACAGTCGCTACCCATTCTGTATGTGTGAAACAGATCTTTCCTTCCTAAGAGTAGGACTACACTACAGAGATGTGTCAGAAAACAGCCATTTTTCTGACACAACTTGTGGAACGTCCACACTACAATCGCATTCTTTCGAAAGTAAATTGAAACAACAGAGGGAATTTTCTGACATTAGTAATTCTCGTTCTACGAGGAAGAATGCCTTTTCTGAAAGAGCTGTTTTGGAAAAAGGCATGTGTGCTTGGGAAGGAGGGTTTCCCCCCACACACACACACGAAAGAGGAGACTTCCAGGAAATAACACAGGTGCCCTTGTGGCCACTCCAAACAAAGTAACCAGGAATCTATAGTTCCTGTTTCCTGGCCCCTCTTAGAACCATAGAATCATAGACCTAGAAGAGACCTTAGAAGGCCATCAAGTCCAGCCCCCTGCTTAAGGCAGGACCAATCCCAATTAAATCAACCCAGCCAGGGCTTTGTGAAGCCAAGACTTAAACACCTCTAGGGATGGAGACTCCACTACTTCCCTAGGTAACCCATTCCAGTGCTTCACCACCCTCCTAGTGAAATAGTTTTTCCTAATATCCAACCCGGACTTCTCCCACCACAACTTGAGACCATTGCTCCTTGTTTAGCCATCCATCACTACTGAGAACAGCCTCTCTTCAGCCTCTTTGGAACCTCCCTTCAGGAAGTTGAAGGCTTTTATCAAATCCCCCTCACTCTTCTCTTCTCTTAAGATGCAGGAACCCTGAACAAGCCTTGTGACAGGAAGCCAGCTGTGAAACAGTACCTCACTGCACAGCTCTCTCTGCCACAGGCCTGCAAAGTGAAGGCACAGCCTCAAGCTCCCTTTGATACCCCCCGACCCTCACAGGAAGCAGCCCCAGGGTCCCAGGATCCACTGGAATGGTTGCCCACCGACCAGTAGCTGTCTGGGGTGGTGAGCTTCCAGAGGGCTATTGCGACCTGCTTCTCCAGAGGAATGGTGGGCATCACATATCTGGAGGGTGGGGGCAAGCCAGGAACATAGTTCCAGAAAGGTGGCCTTTCACATGCAGAAATTCTGGAGTGGATATCAGAGGAGGAAGAACATTGCCAGAAGTTCATGCTGAAGACTGGTTTTAGCCCCCACCTGCAGATGCCAGAGGCCCCGATGGCTGGCTTGGACCCCTGCAACCAACAAAGCCCCAGGAAGAGGGCTGTTTACTGTGGACTCTGAAGATCCTGATACCTCATGGACTGCCTCATCATAAACAATGGTAGTAAGTGACCCATATAGGGTGACTGAGTGGTGTTTCCCCATCAGGTAAGCGCAGATAATTTCAGTGGGATTCCCCACTGAACTAGCAGCAGGCCTCTCCACAGCTGCTAGGGCCCTGGGTTGGAGTCAAGTGGAGTCAGATGGGCCCAGGCCTCCCTCCGTGGGCTGCCACCACTCTGCTGCTGGCCACTTGGGTACTGGCTACTACGCTACACTGGCCTGCACCAAAGGGCTTCCCTTTTGACTCTGGGCACCAGGCCATGCTTCCCTAAAAGGCCACTCTAATGACTAACTGTTTCACCTCACTGTCCAATAGACTAGGGCTCTCACCTTAATGGCTCTGTCTATGCACCCATTCACCTCCCCCCCCCACACACACACACTCTCAAGATGGGGCGTATATTCACCACCACATTCTCCAGTAAGGCATTCCATCTGAGGTCTAATCCTCAGCCATCATTAATGAGCATACCCCCTCACCATTTTTATAACGTGGGTATATTATTCTGATCACAGTAAATAGGGAAAGCAAGTGTCCTGAACAGGACTACTCGTTGATTTTGAAGAGATAATAAAGCAATCTAAAAAACGAATATGTCCATTTGGGATAAGAAAAGTTACAAATATATTTTAATGGACTGAATTAAGCATGGATGACTATTGTTTCAGTAAGATGCAATACAACATGAAGTTGCTTGATGCTGCAGGCATCTAACCCTTTACTCGATTTAATCTCAAAAAGATACAGAGGGGCATATAAAGCTCATGAAAGCTCACAATTCTATATATTTTGGTTAGTCTCTAAGGAGGTGTCTAAACTAAACCCCTCTGCCGACAAAGGGATGTGAATTAGGCGCATCGCTATTGCAAATGAAGCAGGGATTTAAATATCCCGCGCTTCATTTGAATATAAATGGCCACCGCTTTTTGCTGACGCGGCACTTTGCCAGCAAAAAGCGGCAGTCTAGATGGGGATCGGTCAACCAGGAAAGCCTTTTTCAACCGATCCCTTATTCCTCGTGCACTGAGGTTTACAGGAACAGTCGCAAAAGGCTTTTCTTGTCGACCGATCCCTGTTTACACTGCCGCTTTTTGCTGGCAAAGTGCCGCAGTGGCAAAAAGCAGCAGCTGTTTCTATTCAAATGAAGCATAGGATATTTAAATCCCCTCTTCATTTGCAATAGAGATGCGCCTAATCTGTCTGCAAAGGGGTGTAGTTTAGATACACCCTAAGGTGCAACAGGACCATTCATTTTTAAAGCCATAGTGAGAGAGAGGGAGAGAGAGAGAGAGGGTATGTCTACACTACCCCCCTAGTTCGAACTAGGGGGGTAATGTATGCATACCGAACATGCTAATGAAGCCCGGGATTTGAATTTCCCGGGCTTCATTAGCATAAAGCCAGCGCCGCCATTTTTAAAAGCCGGCTAGTGCGAACCCCGTGCTGCGCGGCTACACGCGGCACGGACTAGATAGTTCGGATTCCATGAGGCGTACAGATAGTTCGGATTAGAAGCCTAATCCGAACTATCTAGTCCGTGCCGCGTGTAGCCGCGCGGCACGGGGTTCGCACTAGCCGGCTTTTAAAAATGGCGGCGCCGGCTTTATGCTAATGAAGCCCGGGAAATTCAAATCCCGGGCTTCATTAGCAAGTTCGGTATGCATACATTACCCCCCTAGTTCAAACTAGGGGGGTAGTGTAGACATACCCAGAGAGAAGACAACACCATTCTGGCAAGGGAAGAGGATGGAAAGAAGGAAACTTAGCTATTGGTTAAATTGAAACAATATGTATGTAAAAGATAGTCTCTCCTCTCTCCAATGGCATTATTGACTCAAGTCTGATTTATGTAATCAGCTGTGATCTTTCCCCACCTTTGTCGGAATTGGGTTTATAGTTGTTCAGGTAGATAATTTTAGCAGACAAGGGCATAGGTTTAAAGCAGGAAACTTACCATCATTAAGGCCAGTAATACCACAGTTAATCAGATTTCCCATTAGCAAACAACAATATGTACTCCAAGCCAGCCTTCTGTAATGGGAGTCGGTTTTCATAATATAGCAATAAAAGGAGTGGCATCATTAAAGTTTACATCTTCACCCCATTGGCAGAAGCAAAACAGAGTCCTGCCAAAACAGTGTAACTCTCAGGCACACAGGCCTTTTATGTGCTGAAGGCCCATCCAAGAGTACGCTGTGTCACAGATTCCTCAGTGGCTGTACAATTTATGTTTGGTTGCAGCCACCACTGCCTTGGCTTCAGGTTTATAGAAATAACCCAGTAAGCGCTGTGTGGTCCTCTGGGCAGAGGGGGAAAAGGAACATCAGTACTTATTTCTGCTATACCAACATTATTTTTTGTTGCAAATCAGGTGCCAGTAGGGCTATCAGCTGTTGTAACATTGCTGTTCACCAGACAGCTCATTACTCAATAATAGGATAGCAAGAACACAGAAGGGTGTTGGCTGAATGACATTCAATCCCTGTTGAATGCACTTTCAGGCTCCCACTGCAACTTAAGATTGCTTATGTAGTGGAAGCATTCTACAAACAGACAGCAAATCCTTTTTAACAACCACACACACACACAGCTAGCTTCCCTAGTAAGCATTTATTCTTTTTAACTCACAGGGCAGCAGTCATGAGTGACATTTTTTATTTCTGAAAAATAATGAGTTTACTCCCAATTTCTTCTTCCTCTACCAGTAAGGCAAGCGATTTGTCCTCTCACACAACTATAGCATGATTGCTTTCAAGGATATCCTCTGGCACATAATAGCATCTTGGTTTTGTTCTGTCACATTTTCCCACAGGCTCCTCCTTTCTGCATCTGTAGAATAACCAACTTGATTGAAGCTATTTTCCCAGAACTACATGTAGGATATACCAATCAATCACATTTAATAGCAGCTGTTCTGGCCACATAAAGCAAAATCCATACACACCGTCAGACTCAAGCACTTGGGGAAAATGTTCCACTGTAAGTCATTTGACAATTATATATAATTATTTCATTAAGAAAACAAATTAGTTAATTACAGTGCATTTATTCTGAAAATGTTTCCTAATGTCCAGCATGGGAACAGTTTTTAAAACATGCATTAATGCTACATAACATCTAGATCAGGAAGTAAGATACTTAAAAAGTGCTGGTGGCATCTCAGGCTCCAAATGCAATTACTTTGAATTCATGGTCTGATATATTTATCTGTCTGTCATATTTGTGAGGCAGGGAAATGCCATTATCCCTCCTTTAGGGATGTAAATAGGAGGCACAAGTCCTAACATCACACATGAAGTTGGTAAATGAAGGAATTGAATCAGGGACTCTAAGACCTAGGCTAATGCTGTAACCATTGGCGCATGCTATATGAACCTTCTGCATGAAAGATATTTTATAAATATAAAAGGTAGAATTAATTCTATGCTTGTGTAGTTTCACTTTAGCAAAACAGGATATTTCTAGAGGAAATTCACTAGCCAGCTACCAGATTTACCAGCTGCATGAAATATTCATGCGCAGTTCAGATTTACAACTTTTAGTCACCTCGAGTAGCACCACTTTCTAATCAGAGAGGTATTATTGATCCACTCAATGGCTCAAATTGTTCTTCCATTAGTCAATTACGTTAATCCCATTGAAATCAGTTGAGTTGCTTAGCGTGCTATTTAAGGTGAAAGGAAGCTCAGAATCACAATCACAGAATATTAGAACTGGAAGGGACCTGGAGAGCTCCAAGCCCAGTTCCCTGCATTCATGGCAGGACCAAGCACCATCTAGAACATCCCTGACAGGTGTTCATCATTGGAGATATTTTAAAAACATGTTATACAGAGATTCAACAATCTCCCTAGGCAATTTATTCCACTACTTAATCACCCTGACAGTTAGGAAGGTTCTTAATGTCTAACCTGAACCTCTCTTGCTGCAATTTAAGACCATTGCTTCTTGTCTGATCATCAGAGACCAAAGAGGATTTTTTCTTCCTCCTCCTTGTAACACCTTTTTAGGGGCTTGAAACCTGCTATCATGTCTTCTCTTTTCCAAGCTAAACAAGCCCAATTCTTTCATTGTCCTCCCTCATAGGTCATATTTTCTAGACCTTTAGTCATTTTGTTGCTCTTCTCTGGACCTTCTCCAATTTCTCCACATCTTTCCTGAAATGTGGTGCCCAGAACTGAACACAATACAGGTTGTACCTCTCTTAACTGGGACTCTCTGGTCTTGCAACATTCATGGTCTAGCAGGACCACAGATGTTCCTGAACCACAGAGCCCAGATATTGTGAGGTCTGGCCATGGAGCAGGAGCACAGCAAGGTGAGGCTAGTGACTCAGCGGTAACCCTGTGTTGGGGCGGGGGAGCAGGGGAAGTGCAGCAGTGAGCTCTGGCCCCAGCAACAGCAAGGGAGCTCCGGCCCAAGTAGACACCGCTGGCCAGGCAGCAGTAGGAGCCCTGGCCAGGGGGTAGTGCATGAGAGGAGGGACCTCCCCTGGCTCAGCAAATCCCTTCATTCAGGACCAGACAGATCCTAAGGATGCCCAACTAGGAAGTCCAAACTGTACTCCGTTTGAGGCCTAATCGTTGTAGACTAGAGTGGAAGAATGACTTCTCGTATCTTGCTCATGACACTCCTGTGAATGCATCCCAGAATCATGTTTACTTTTTTCACAACAGTGTCACACTGTTCACTCATTTAGCTTGTGGTTCACTATGACACCTAGATCCCTTTCTGCAGTACTCCTTCCTAGACAGTCACTTCCAATTTTCTGTATGTGAAACTCATTGTTCCTTTGCATTTGTCCTTACTAATCATCATCCTATTTACCTCAGATCTTCTCTCCAATTTCTTCAGAATATTTTGAATTATAGCCCTATCCTTCAAAACACTTGCAACCCCTCCCAGCTTAGTATGATCTGCAAACTTAATAGCATAAAGAGCAGGCTTAAAATTTAAGTTGTTGAAGAAGATATTGACCAGAATCTGTTCCAAAACGGATCCCTGCAGAACCACACTTGTTATGCCCTTTCAGCTTGACTGTGAACCATTGATAACTCTCTGATAATGGTTATCCAATCAGTTATGCACACATATTACAGTAGCTCAGTCTAGATTTCCATTGTTTTAACTCTAAGAAGGTCATGCAACACTACAGCAAATGCTTTACTAAAGTTTAGGTATACCACATTTACCACAGGCTTGCTAGCAGATCCTTATCCACAAAGCTTGATAGCAGATCCTTTAGCAGCTGCTACAGCAAACCCAACTATTCCATCATTACACCACCAGTGGACCACAATTCACACAAAACACACACACACACACACACACACACACACGTGCCCCTCACAAAAAGCTTGACCATTTCATCTGTACACTTAACATGGTAAAAGACCCTTCTTCAATATCTAGAAAATATATTGGGATTTATAGACTGAATAGACTAAACCCTGAAAGTTCTTCCTCAACTTTTGGCAAACCATAAATTCCTAAGGAAATGTTTAACTTTTTATTCGTTTGGATGGTCTCTTCATTTATATAGAACAGTACTACAATTGATTCTATTTAAGTAAAACAAGACTCTTTACTTCAGCAGGAATAGTTTTGGGCTCAGAGAGAAAGTCAACAATCCTTGATGTCAAGTGTTAAGGAAAGACTAACCATTGTGTTTAGGTATATATTTAAATGTTGTTTTCTTTACAGACACCCGGTATGTAACAAGGGAGTCTTGCAGATGCTATACATTCTGATATGATGGCTTTAAAGCTATTTAAAATTGCATTCATGTCCCAGGAAGATTTGTGTCACTGAGTTCTACTGGAATGGATGTGTACTGAAAATGACTGTTTACATATATACATACACACCCCCACACACACTCAGGACACAGAGCCAATACTATGTGATTTATTTGACCGATGGCAACTAGCCAGCACAGCTTGACCAATGAATAAGAAATACTTAAATAAAAGTTAGTTTAAATCTATAGATTGGTCAATACGCAGAAAAAAAACCCTTTACAATTCCATTTAATGTTCGTTAGAATATCTATGAGCAGATTGAATCCTATGAGTGAGCAAGACTTAAATACATCAAACAAGTTACTCATTGTAAAAGAAGCTCAGTATTTTGGCCATTGGGTATTGCCATACTGATGCCAAAGGAGGTTTCATAATTCCATAAATTGTTTTAAAGTGATGTTTTATTAAACTCCTGGAAGCTTAAAGTCAATTTAATTTTCTCCATTGATCCAGGTAAGTTACTATAGAGTAGCTTTGGAATGTTGGGCAGCTGGAATTCTTAGAAACACAGAACTGAAGTACTTACACATAAAGCAAAGTACGTAAGAGAAATTTATATAGAGAATGTTCAAACCAGAGATGACCCATACCTGTAGATAGCAAAGTGACAGTGATAGAATGGTGTTCTGCAGATGTTACCAAGCATGCTTACTACAGGATAAGAAAATTGCAGGGCATGTGACCCTGCATGACCCCCCACACACCAAATCATTATAATTCAAAAATAGAAATATTGTGTCTACCAACTTTGACAGAAGCCCTTATGGTTAAATGTTATAACTGGATTGATTACCTTGAAAAGGGTGTTCATGTTTCTTATACACCTTTTTCATGAAGATAGAGCATTTAGCAAGTTTATTTTCTAGTAATTGTGAAAACTCCAAAATACGGTCCATTGCTTCTGAGATCAGAATGACATGTCTCTATATTCCATTGAAGAAATCAATGATATGGACTCTGGATTTTGTTTTGTTTTGTATAGTATAGTTTTAATTTATGCACATGCACCAGTCCTGCAAGAGTTAGTCATGAATTTGCATTCAACCAATCTCCACTTTCAGGGATCCCAGCCAAAACAGCTATACAAAGCTCCCAGCAAACAACTACACCCCTCCTCCCCAAAATATCTCTGTGTAGGGAGAGATTAAGTCAGAATGCAAATTCTGTTGAACCAACTCCCCCTGAAAGCTAACTACAACATAAGGAAATTAAAAGGTTTGTATATTTTTAAAAAAATGCACTTGAACAGTGATTGCATCTTAAGATAGATAATATGGTTAGAGTTTATTAAGCTATCTGATGATTTCTACCATTGCAGTATAGATAAGTTGGATCCTAAAATGGAAAATAAACAAATATTTCCTTTTATATAATTCCTGATGGATCATGTGTGATCTAAACCAATAATCAGATTTTTTTGAAGTCATAGGTTTCCTTTCACAGCAGCAACACTATTCAAAATTTGTTTCTCTGGAGCTGTTTGGTAAGTGATTACGTTGCAAAAATTATCAAGACATTGGAGTACATATTTAGGAGTGTCCCCTAACCGCCCCCCCCCCCCCCACACACACACACACACACACAGGAACCAGTTGGCTATTGTATCTTTTGAAACAGGCAGGACTCCAAATGATGTTCTCCCCTCCCTCCACTTCTGAATTCCTAAAATTTACATATTATTCTTAGGGAAAAACTGTTATGATTTATAATTGCTTTTTTAAGCTTTCAGTTCATTTTATAAACACTCACAAAACCTCACAAACTGAAGTCTAGATTAGCCATGCAACTATCCTATCAATTTGCTTCCTTTGCATACACCTGCTCAAACCCTCTCCCTTCCCATTCATGGAAATAAGCTTTGACAATGCAGGAACACCACCACTGACTACTTGTCTTCAAACTTGCCATATTAACAACTGTGTGCAGGAATGTGCATATGTCTGTTTCTTTATACCTCACTGGATCAGCCAGCTATCAAAACTGAGCAATTTTGTGCTATCATGGATGAAGGTTCTTGCAAGAATATGCCATCAAAGTAACAGAAAATGTAAACAGTCTCATTAGAAGTGGCACTGTATGGGATCTTTTAGGGTCTACACAGTAGGGCTAAAACCGAAATAAGCTACGCAACTTCAGCTGCATCAATTGCATAGCTTAAGTCAAAATATCTTATTTCAGCTTTTTTGGTGCTGTCTACACAGTGGATAGTCTGAGGAAGAACACTCTCTCCCACTTCCCTTACTCCTCATAAAATGAGGGTTACAGGAGTCAAAGTCAGTCATCCTCCAGCTGGACATTATGTCAAAATAACTGCTTGCTGTGTAGACGTGGACTATGTTATTTTGGAATAATGTCAGTTATTCTGAAATAATGCTGCTGCGTAGACATAGCCTTAGAAAGCTGTAAATGGAAGAAGAAAAAAGGCTCACATTACAACTTCGCTTAAATGGTTCACGCTGTTCCTTTCTTCCTTTTACTAACGCTTTTCTTCTGTCCCAGAATTTTACTACCTCACCCAGTCTTCTCACTTTTCTACCTATTCTCTGCCTTCCCCATCTTTTCAGTTAAAATAAAAAGAGATGTGGGAAGAGATTTATAACAAAGCTGCCAAAATCTTTACAGTGGTGTTAAAAAGACGTATTTGGAAGAATTGCTTATTTCACCATAGTATGGGACAGAAAGGTTTGAGAAGAGGAGAGACCACCACTGTTTTCAATACTTTCTAAGCAGAAATATCAGCAAAGAGTCAAAGAACTAATGGGACTAATTATGAACTAATTATGAGAGGAGATTCCCAATCTGTTCAGTGCCACATTGAGAGGGAACAGTATGAAGAAGCCTGAATAGCTCTTGCCTGCACTGGACCTAATTTAGGATGAGAAGAGGTTTGCGCTTGTGTTAACAAGCAGGTACTTTCCAAGAGAGACTCACTTAAAAATAAGTTCAGTTGCATCATGCCCTTCTATCTGTGTCTGGTACTGTTCAATACTTTCATTAATCACTTGGATAATGGAGTGGAGAATAAGCTCACAAAGTGTAAGGATGACAATGAGGTGGGTGGGCGTTGCTAACACTATGGACAATTGGTCTCAAATCAACAAGATAAAATTTGAGACACACAAGCACAAAGTATCACACTTATGGGAGGGGAAATCAAATGGACAGCTACAAAGTGGGAAAATAGGTTAATAGATTTAAAATGGCCCCTTCCAATTTTGGATTGCTTGGTGTAAATAGCTGAAAAACTTCCCCCCTCCACTGCCACCCACCGCCCAGTAAATTGTTTCCATTACAACTGCCTCAGTAGCAGTACTGCTCAAAGGAATCACAGAGCGCAGATGGCCACTTCTCTAACAGAAACTTTAAAACTTCAGGGCATCACTAGCTAATATTCTTGAGCTGGCTGAAGTTTTCCAAAGTTCAATTCTCTAAATACATTGTTAATCTGAAATTAAAGTTTTGATGGAAAAGCTCATAGGATTGGATGTTCAAGGAGCTCTCTAAAAATCTTACCTGCTTTAAGTTTTTTCTCTTTACTAACAGTACAACTGCAGACAAAAAAAAACTCTACTGAGGCTAAACCTAAGACTGACCAAATATCCATATGTAACCCACACACCTAGGCTATGTCTACACTGGCAGCTTCTTGCGCAAGAACATCTTGCGCAAGGGTTGTTGTGCAAGAAGTCTTGCGCAAGAAAACGTCCACACTGCCATGTGCGAGCTGTGCTTTTGCACAAGAGCGCCCGTGGTAGTTTGGACGCTCTCTTGTGCAAGAAAGCTCTGATGGCCATTTTAGTCATAGCGCTTTCTTGCAACAAATCCCTGCCCAGCGTCCACACTGCCCTCTTGCACAAGAGCTCCTGCACAAGAGGGCTTACACCTGTTAAAAAAAGAGTGCAGCTCTTGCACAAGAAGTCCTCTCTTACCACACCGTACTGTTTAAAAACTGCATTTTTAAAAAAGTAAATGGCTGATAACTTTTCCATCAAGTGTCCATCCTTTGGTAATTTGAAACAGCTAAGGCAATACCCTTCAAAAAGGAATATGAGAGCTTGTCAAGTTCAGCTAAGGCTATAATCAAGCATTTTCTTTCCAAGGTGTTAAATGCTTTTCCTGAGAGGAGCTGTCATCTCTAAAATGTCCAAACTAGTGTCAAAATGGAATTGTAATTTGTTCCTTTGTCCTGCAATGTTGTATTGGCAAGACAATCACGCCTGGGAAAGCCAAACATATAGATTGAAGACATGTCTCTCTGTGGAGTTTACAGGAAGGTGGATATGAAATTTTCTACTTCTAAGTTCCCTCCTTTAAACACTTGCCTTTAAAAAACTAGTTGAAGCTCCTAACTGGTACAGAATAGCAGCCATGAAAGAGGCAAATACACAATGGCTGTGTCTAGACTAGCAAGTTTTTCCAGAAAATCATCTGCTTTTCCAGAAAAACTTGCCAGCTGTCTACACTGGCCGCTTGAATTTCCGGAAAAGCACTGACAATCTCATGTAAAATCATCGGTGCTTTTCCGGAAAAACTATGCTGCTCCCGTTTGGGCAAAAGTCTTTTTCCGAAAGACTTTTGCGCAAAAGGGCCAGTGTAGACAGCATAGTACTGTTTTCCGCAAAAAAGCCCTGATCGTGAATAAGGCGATTGGGGCTTTTTTGCAGAAAAGCACGTCTAGATTGGCCATGGACACTTTTCCACAAAAAGTGCTTTTGCGGAAAAGCATCCTGCCAACCTAGACACACTTTTCCGAAAATCCTTTTAACGGAAATCTTTTATCGGAAAATGCTTTTATCGGAAAATGCTTTTATCGGAAGCCTAGTCCGAACTACCTAGTCCGCACTAGCGGACATTTAAAAATGGCGGCGCCCGGCTTTATGCAAATGAAGCCTGGGAAATTCAAATCCCGGGCTTCATTTGCAACTCCGGTTGCCTACATTACCACCCTAGTTCGAACTAGGGTGGTAGTGTAGACATACCCTAAGAGAGGATCTCTGGCTCACTACCACTTATGCCATAATATCTTAGGTGCTGAGGAGCATGGGAGGGGAAAATGCCCTACATCCTGCTGAAAGACCTAAGTTTTGCTAACAAAATAGCAGTGTAGATATGGCTTAGATCAGAGGTCATGTGTGTAATTTAGATGTCCGTCTGAGAACCACACACTTGTTACCAGATGCTATTTCTTTATAGTCACAATGAACAATTGAAGTTAGAATGTCTGTCTTCTTAAGACAAAGCCAGGTTAAGACAATTTCTCTGTTAAAAAAAAAAGTGACAAAATTTACTGATGCCACTTCCACAGATCACACACTTATGAGAAAAGTCTGTTGTGGTCTCATTTCCATCTATAAGAGCTGGTGACTATAAAAAGTACATTGAGTATCACCTCGCCCCAAGAAAGTTTCCAGCAGAAATTGTCCTTTGGGTCACATTTATTCTTCATCTAATTACTGATTAGCTATACAGGTTGTATTCGTATATTGAAAATGCCACAGTAATAAATCACTTAAGGCCATAAGCAATGCATTTGGTTTGTATATTGCCTCTCTGGTATTAGGCTGCAGAGTACAGGTTAACAAGTTGAATAAATCAAGCATCCCCTGATAGACTACTGAATTGTGAAGTTCCTGTGTTTCCTTCTGGGATAGTACTGAGTTGTTAAGGGTATAAACTCTCCATATACACACCCACATTAAGCACACACAGGTCTACAATATGTATGACATGGGACAAAATTGCAAACATTACTGCTTTTGTTTAAAAAATTATGCTAGACAAAGTTACCTAGCTAATGTATACAATGGGTAGTCAGGTAAGGAGCATATTTAAAGTAAATATGCATCATAATGAACTGAAAGATGTTGCCTTCAAGTGACACTCATCTAACCTTGTTAAAGGCAGAAAATGAAAGTAATATGCTATACATTTTTCAAACTCCCAGCATAAAGGAAAAGCTAACCACTCTGTTTTAAGTAAAAAGTATTATGACATCCTTAATGCCAAAAGATGCTAAATTAACTCCTTTTCAGCAGTAGACATGTACTTCTGTTTATACTCTACAATATTTAGAGTATAAACAGAAGGTAATTTTGAAAGGTGTTTGACTTGCATAATCTTCATCTATCCATATCCACCAGTTTGGTTTGTGGATTAGAAGGGTGGCTATAATAAATCCTAAATGATGATTTAGCATGAGGAACATGAGTAGTGCCTAAAAACAGCAATGAAGCCAAGTTTGAACTTAAGCCAAACATCCTCATGTAAATTAAATTGCTGCACCTTCATGAAAGTTTTACTATGTCCTGTGAAACTGAGTTTTCAAAATGCAATTTCACTTCAAGCAGCTGCTCTTTCCAAAGACCTCACTCCTAATTTGTGAATAAGCATTTTCATCCAGATGTTTTCACTAGCTGGTCAGCCACAGAAAAGGGTACCCAGGAACACAGTTCTGCTCTTACATCAATATAAATTAGAAGCTATTTAAGTGTGGTTTGACTGGAGTTACTGTTTCAGGACACCGATTTTCTTCCTATTCAAGTCAATAGGCATTTTTTTCAATGGGAGCAGGATTAAGTACTGAATGAATTCATAACTATGCCACCTAATTCTATTTCTTCTCTTCAGTACATATAGCAAAAATACTGAATTCAAGAAGGGGATAAAAATCATGTAGCAAAAGTTTTTACTACTTTCTCACTGTATAGGAATACAATAAGGCTGTGTCTAGACTGGCAAGTTTTTCCGTAAAATCAGCCGCTTTTCTGGAAAAACTTTCTAGCTGTCTACACTGGCCGCTTGAATTTCCGGAAAAGCACTGACGATCTCATGTAAGATCATCAGTGCTTTTCTGGAAATACTATGCTGCTCCCGTTTGGGCAAAAGTCTTTTTCCGAAAGACTTTTGCGCAAAAGGGCCAGTGTAGACAGCACAGTAGTGTCTTCCGCAAAAAAGTCCTGATTGCAAAAATGGCAATTGGGGCTTTTTTCCGGAAAACTGCGTCTAGATTGGCCATGGATGTTTTTCCGCAAAAAGTGCTTTTGCGGAAAAGCATCCTGCCAATCTAGACATGCTTTTCCGAAAATGCTTTTAATGGAAAACTTTTCCATTAAAAGCATTTTCGGAATATCATGCCAGTGTAGACATAGCCTAAGAGAGTAAGATGGGTTATACTAAAATGCATGGTGCAAACCTAGCATAACTTGGAAATTTAAACAGATCTTGCTTGCCTTTAAAATGAGTTTAATTTTGGCTTTTTAAAAATCCATATAGCTTTATGCTACCCATGCACAGAAACAGTGCTTCGGGAATATAAAAATGTAATTGTCTGCATTGTATTGACCGAATGCACCACACACAATGATCACTATCCTCAAGTAACCAGCATTCACAAAAATTCTTGTAGGGATAGAGACCCCATGAGGGAGGCATTTCATGTTTTGCTCCAAGAAGGAATGTAACGGTGATGGAGCAAATAGGATCAAGGTTCCCAGGAATTAAAACTGTACTGAAGAGACACAGGCGTATGTGATCTATCAAACATTTACCAGGAACATTGAAAAGTGTTGGACATATTTAACTCGAGACAAAAAGAACATAAAAGTTTTGGATAGAAAGAAAGAGAAATGTGTCACAAAAACAGCACCAAGACTATTACAATCAGCATTACCGCTGTATGGCTGCTCTTTCCTTTGTCTCAGTGCATTTTGACCTTTATATTTGAAAAGGTCTTCCTATAACAAGAATGATACATGTACGATTGATTTGGTCTCCAGTTCCTAGTATTCACCAGGGAATCAACACTATAGCGCCATTTCTGTAGTTGACAGGAGTTAGGGGAAAAGCAGCATGAACAGTTTTGCATCTTGCAGCAATCACAGCCTGATGACTACAGTATGCTGTTGTCTGATACACTCAATGGGAGGTAGAATGTAATGTAACTAGGATTTGGAACACCTTCATGCTACGTCTACACAGCTTCTCTCTTCTGCAAAAGCCTATGCAAATGAAGCACAGATTAGCATATTGCTGCACTTTATTTGCATAATTAATTAGGAGCCAGTTTTGCGCAAGAGGTTTTTGTAGAGGTCTACACAGCATCTTTCTGTGCAAAAAACCCCTCTTGCACAAGAGCCATTCTTCATTTTTTCAGGAAGAACGGCTCTTGCACAAGAGAGGGTTTTTGCACAAAAAGGCACTGTGTAGACAGCACTTTTTGCACAAAAATGGCTCCTAATTATGCAAATGAAGCATGACAATATGCTAATCCACACTTCATTTGCATAGGCTTTTGCAGAAGAGGGAAGCTGTGTAGACATACCTCAGTAAGCCTTACCGATTCCTAAATTCCTAGCTCAAGTCAATAGCTTTAGAGCACATGACTCATTGAGTTGGATGTGTGAGTATAAACTCAATATAACCAAAACTTTACATTCTTTGACAATTCTATTAAAAAATAACAGAAGCCATAAAGAATTAGGAGATATTGTAACTCAAAACCCATGCGATGACACTAAGGAAGTTTAACTTTCACATTAAAGTAAAATAAATTAGGTACATTTCAGACAATCTCCGCTCTTATTGAATTGTAAAAGTAGATAATGGTTTGATAAACTGACAGGTTATTAATTTCACTGTCACTGAGTAAGATGCATAGCAAGACCCATTTTGGCATTTGAAAAGTCAAAGAGAGCCTCAAGGAGAAATACATAAAGCCATAGATCTGTCATAAACCTGGAAGAACACACCTCAGAGATGCCCCTCATCACACAAACCAAATACAAGACAATCAGCTCTATAGCACAAATTAGATCCCATATTTTCTTTATGTCTCAGATCAACTTCTGGGAAGTACTTTACGATCACTTTGTAAAACACTCAGGAATGTCAGAAGGATTAGATTTCTCAATTCCTACCTCTTTTTAGGGAATTACACATAGATGATCTCACAACTAGGGTAGAATGCTTCCTCAAATAATCAGGAACTATAAAAGACTTTGGATGAAAAAGCAACACAGCAAGGGTGACATTGTGCTGTGTAGTAATCTACCACCAGATCAGGAATGAACAGTGATCATAAATGGACACCAGGGATCAAACCCAAGCAGATAACAAATACATTTAGGGTAAGTTCTGATAACGTGGTGGGCCTATTTTCTGTGTCCTCTAGATTTTATGAAAAGACAAAAACAGAAGTCAGGATATTGTAGGGAACACAGATGTTAATATATATACATATTACTGCTTAAGTGTGGTCAGATTTGCAACTGAACTTGCATATTTGGAATTTTTGTGAAAGCCCCTCTCCAAGAGTCATTTGTCAAAAATTTCAACTTTCCTTAGAAGTTTTTCATGCCTTCTAGTGTTTCTCCCCAACCTTGAAAAATATAAACTTACTCTCAAAAGAGACCCCACTCTGGTTTTAAACCAACCTCACAACTTTGGAGAAAAGAGGGTTGGATTCATGATTTTCAGACACTGGGGATGGTAACTGTGTGGCTACGTCTACACTGGCCCCTTTTCCGGAAGGGGCATGTAAATTTCAGCAGTCGTCGTAGGGAAATCCACGGGGGATTTAAATATCCCCCGCGGCATTTAAATAAAAATGTCCGCCGCTTTTTTCCGGCTTTTAAAAAAGCCGGAAAAGAGCGTCTACACTGGCCCCGATCCTCCGGAAAAAGTGCCCTTTTCCGGAGGCTCTTATTCTTACTTTGAAGTAGGAATAAGAGCCTCCGGAAAAGGGCACTTTTTCCGGAGGATCGGGGCCAGTCTAGACGCTCTTTTCCGGCTTTTTTAAAAGCCGGAAAAAAGCGGCGGACATTTTTATTTAAATGCCGCGGGGGATATTTAAATCCCCCGCGGATTTCCCTACGACGACTCGTGAAATTTACATGCCCCTTCCGGAAGAGGGGCCAGTGTAGACGTAGCCTGTGTGTATGAGGGGGAGGAGTGTACTGAGTGATAGTAGTAGATATAGATCTTGTGTTGTTATAGTATAGAACATTAGGGGTCAGCCCAGCCAGTTCTGGCTGATTCGAGTTAGTTCTGTATTATGCAATAAAATGGAAAAAACTGCAACTGCTGCAGCACTCCGTGTTCAAATGATTTCTTCCTAAACTCTGTACCTACAAATGTTAGAACAGTGTGAATCACAGAAACAGTGATTTTTAGGAAGACCACCATATGAAGGATATTGTAGCATTACAGGAGTTACATGAATGAGTAGGGACATGGAAATACCTAGACCCTTGTGTGGATACGAAATTTGTATCTGCAAAAAATGAGCCATGGCTATAAAGCAGATATCTATGGATTTGCAGGGCTCTAGAAATAACTATGAAGACAGACTGAAAAAAAAATCTGATTTTTTTACTTCAGAAAGGTGACAAAGACTGTAAAGTGAATGGCAGGCAGCAAAAATGGCAAACCCCACTGATAAGAAATAATTTTTTACAGTCTATATATTACTGTGAAACTCATTGCCACAGCAAGTCACCGAGCCCAAAAAAACAACAATTCAAAAGAGGAATTGGATATTTATTTGGGTAACAAGAACACCTAGGACAGAACATCTATTGATACAAATACATTGGTAGGGATACTAAACTTCTTGCTCCAGTGTTAAGACAATCTTTAGATTTCATCTTAACCTCTAATATGGAATAATCTGCCTCCTACATTCTCTCTGTTCAAAGACTTACACTTTCAACCAAAACTGGCCACCACTGGAGACAGGATATTTGATCGGATAGTCTTTCTGTCTGATCCAGCCTGACAATTCCTGTGTAACTAGAATTTTGACTAGGGAGAGGCAGACAACTTAGTATGAACTAGGCTAGGGAAGAGTATTCTATTTATGAGCGATGGCTAAGTAGAAGGCAAAGAAATAGATGCAGAAAGGAGTCAGAGATAAACAATGGACCACTGATACTTGCATTTTGACACAGAGTGGAGAAGGCAGTATAACTACTGGAGAGGAGATCAAGAGATCTAAGCAACAGGGTTAGATCTCTATAAATTCTTAAGGACAAAACAAATTTAACTGTCAGGGTTCAAAGAAAAGCTCATGAAAGAGACTTGCTGTGACGAAGATGGAGGTGGCCTGTAATAAAGTGTCAATACTGCGTGTTGCCCTCTGTACAGGCATCTTTGATCAAGTGCTTCCCAGTAAGAAACTATCTGGAATAGTTCGGGCAAGGAGGAGATAGCTCAAGATGGCCACCTATCCACTTCCACTTCAGTAGCAATGCCAGAATTATTAACTTGGACTAAAGCTCAGGTGAGAATGAGAATCCTTTTGTAGACAGAACCAGTCAATATGGGGGTTTCCATAGACGAACAATACATAGCTTCATACATAGCTGCTACACAGCTACCTTTTTAATCTCACTCTGTCTTCACATGTTATAGTAGAAGCTGGATTTATAAACTGTGTCCATATAAGGATCAAGAGTCAACCCAAAACAAAGAAAGCCTAATGCTCAAAAGATAATCAGACATTACACAGCAAGCTTTAAATCCAATACCCTATCCTACACGTTGGAGCTAAGTTTAATTCAAGTTTAGTTCCAGAATAGACAACAGGGGTGAAGAGCTGTGTGTGTGGCTTGAATGCTTGTCTCTTACCATCAAAAGCGGGTCTAATAGACGTTATTTCCTTACTCGGCTTCTCTCTCAAATGGGGAGAGCAGACGGAGTTAATCCTTCAACAAGACCGATGAACAAATTTGTCATTTTGTGGAATGTTTCTGCTGGGAGCAACATAACAAAATTGTTTCATTCTTTAAACACAGAGCAACCAAGACCACCACCGAATTCTTAGACTGACTCAAGATGAAAAGGCTGGCCAGGCTATATTTCGGATTCTTTGGTAACTAGATTTCTAGAAGATTATTACAGTGCATAGTAAGCACGGTAGTTAAATGTTAAAAGGCAACTAGCACAGTACAGCGTGGGGCGGGGGGCATCAGCAGCACTATAGAACAATTGTACTGGTTCTTATCTCAAGTACACTGGATTTGAATTGATTTATGGAAGTAACTGAAATCAGGACATAGTTTGTTTGGTTTTGGGGATTTTGAAAGAGGATTTCAAGCGGGGTAGATACAAGGGATTAGAGAAACAAGGTACAATACATTTTAATTTAAAACTGAATACTTGTATTTAAAGCAATGAGTTACAAAATTTTAAAATTCTATGACCCTTCTGCGCTTTCCTGTATTTTTATGGTATATTTATTTCAGTTTTAAAATCACTTTGCATTTGCATGATAGTCGATTGTTGACCCTCTTTAGGTTTGCTGCCTCGTTAGCAGCATAATTTGAGCAGAACTAGTTAAAAGATTTCTAAGGAGTGTTATAAATCCAAGAGATAATGCTCCCACAGTAGTTTAATTGTGCTGTTTATTGCACACCTGGGGACTGACTTTCATTAGCTGGCTGCCCTTACTAAAAATGGCCATGAATCACCCTGTAATATTTATGTGAAATATCCATTTAATCTGCATTTCCGCCAACAGGATCCAAGTATCTTTTTATACAAATACCTATAGAATTAGTTCAGTTCAAAGCCATGTCATCTGGAGCATTTGGGAATCCTAATCAGGTACATCCAATAGCCAGAGGTGAAACTAGCCTTCCATTTTTGTGGAACATCAGCATATTAATGAGAAAAGGCTTCGAGAGTGGGAAATCAGCTTCTGATATTAAAGTATTGTGATGAGCCGGCTGGATATTTTTAAATAAAAAGGCCCTTTTAATATCTGCAATAGAGCACGAAAGTGTCCAGTCCCCTCTCCCTCCTGTTCTGAAGTACCATATGTGATCATTCTTACCTTGTTACCCAATGCATCCTGTGAAAGGGGGGCCTGGGTCTTTTTAGCTAACGTTTGTCAATGGCTTTAAAAATGTGGAATACTAAGCAAGTGTTCAGTCTCATCACCTCCATAGTGAGGACAGAAGAAGATAAGAGGAGAGGAAGGGTGAATAATGTTATTTTGCTCCATTATGCCAGAAACGTAAGGGCATACTTCCCCTCAGTTTTAAAAAAAAATAACTCATTCAATTAAGACATGCTTAATGTAATGACTCCTTTAATCCTATTCTGAGCTCCACCATCCTTAGTGTTTAGAGGAAGCAAAGGTTTTGGTGCAATTTTGACTCATGCTCTTATCCCATATTTACTGAAAATATGTGGCTATTTTCAGTAAAGACTTGCAAAATCTGGTGTTAGCTGCAGTCTAATAGCTACATTGTTAAGCATCTCTGATGTGATTCAGGGTCAAATACATTTGACATACTATCCCAGCCCTCTTTCACCTGCAGCAGCTTGAGGCCAGGTGAGAAGCACCTTTCCATGGCCACTGCAGCGGGAAGGATGCATGTCTCCCAGCTGGAGCAGGTTCAGGTGTATCTGCCCCCTGCACTCCTCAGCCAGAGAGAGGAATGCAGCAAACTGTGCACCTTCTCCTCCTCACTCACTCACTCACAGAGGGGAACAGACAGCAATGTTCCTGTAGCAATCGGGGTGGAGCTTCAGTCTCCCCAAAAGAATGTTTGGTGGGGTGGGAGGTTTGGGTCTGAGGCAGTACCAGATTGGGGGAGGGGTGCACCCAGCCAGCCTCTTTCACTGCCTGGTGATTTTAATCTCTTTTCTGTAAGGTTTATGAGATGCAATCCCATTTGTCTGGCACAATCATAACTTTACCGCTTTAAGTTATGATAAGAGGAAGCTGTATACTACATTTGGTGGTCCTAGCCCTTACCATTTAGGAGTTCTTGAACAGACAGATATACAGAGACAGACAGACAAGCTCTGTCAAATATATGCAGGTTGAACCTCTTTAGTCCAGCAGCCTCAGGATCTGACTGGTGCCAAACCAGAGAATTTGCCGAATCATGAAAAGTCAACATAGCCTAGCAGCATTACCAACACTTCCACTGATCACTGGGCTCTTAGAAGATATTTAAGGGTAAAGTACAGCTAAATAACAGCAGAGAACACGGAGAGCTGGGACAGGTGGCTGTAACCAAACGTTATGGGACTGCAGGGAACTTGACCACATCCATGGTAAGTGGACATCTAGCTACCTGATATCATGCCAGATCACAAATCACAGAGACAGTGCTAGCTAAAGAGGTTCAACCTGTAATAGATTTCAAAGGCTGACTCGCTGCATAGCCTATTACACATTAAAACCTTCTTTCAGGCAGACTAGAGTCTACATTGTATGTAGAAAATCTTAACATTAGAGAATTATGAATTTAAGAATTCATACACAGTTATGGCTGCCCTCTATGCAGTACAACCTATGGGTATGCATTCTACTGCTATTGGTACACAGCCTTCAGTGAGAAATAAGCAAGTTTTAGGTGAAAACATAGAAAGTGATTATAAATCACTTGTGAGAAACGATGACAATTTAGAATTAGAAAATTGAAACCATTTCATGTTAGTACAGTGAAAAACATTGATATTTGCCATTTATGCAACATGCTAAGCTGCTTCCTCATTTCTGACGAAAGCACGGTCTATACAGAAAGTCTTAATACGTTATTTTTTTTGGTAGCTTCGATCAAAAGCTACCCCATTAAAGCACTGAAGTAGAAGTTAAACAGTACAGCATGTACTTATAGTCAATATTTCTAAGTGAAAAAAAACTGACATTGAATTTGGATACCATTGTTCACCTCACCTACCTGCTTACAGCACCACTTGACAGCTCTAGATCACACCTCATTTAAAAATACATAAAGCTTTCAAATGATGTATGGTGTGGGTGTATAAATGAGTACATTCAATTCCAAAAAAAAAGTGTGTCTTTTTTTGGACAATATCAGTCCGCCTACACCCCACAATATCCTGAATGTCATCCAAAAATAGGAGGTGGGGGAGGATAGAAGAGACATCACAGGACTTACACTAAAACAGCAGGACTTGGTATCCAGAGCTGGCCAAATAACAGAATTATCATGATTTCAGAATTTAGCATCCTCCTGATTTTGAAGGAGCAGTTTGAAGGAGCAGTTTGTCTCACACCTCAGTAAAATTAAAATTGTTTTGATTTATAGCCAAATTCAAAAACACAGTTTGGTGGTCTCCCGCAAGAGTTTAAGCAAAAGCAGTAAGCACTCACAAAATATTTCAGTTTTATTGAATCAGCATCTTCTAAATGCAGACACACAACCACTCTGTCAGACAGTTTTTGTACATATTCTATTTGCAGCATTGCAGTTTTGAGTTTCTGCAAGTTCTGCCATAATAAACCTCACCAATTCAAATAGATGGAACGCTAGTACAAAATAGCATGTGTAAACCAGAGAACCTTCCCAAGAAAGGGAGCACAAGGCTGTCATGTTTTCAGATCATTCTAATTGTCAGGTTTGGGTCTCACTTATCAAGTATGCAACTGCAGGTATTGCTGCCTATGGTGTGTCTGCAATGTGTTGTGTGCCAAGTGGGCTCTAAAATAACAATCTGAGCTCTCAGTTGGGGCAAATGCACATTTGCCTCTCCTTCTCAAGAAGAAGCTTTCAGCGATTACTTTTCTCTCTACAAACACACACCAGCCCGGGATAAATCCCCTCTTCTTACTTGCACTTTCCGACTAACCTCCTATGTAACAAAGCTGACATTCTAGAGCCATTTGAGGGAGAAATGGGGCTGCACGCTCCGATATTTAAAGTATGCCTTTCCCACCACACATTTTCTTTAACCAATCTTGATATCCTCAACAAATGAGAGGGAGGGAGTGAGGGAAGGAAGGAAACAACATATTGTTTCCCCCATCCATCCTCTTCAACTGCTAAGCTCACTTGCAGACAGTCATGAAGGAGACCTGGCAAGAACTGAGGCCATTTATCAGTGCAAAATTTGACACAAATACTGAAGTTTCCCAGCTACATTGCAGATAAGCATGAATGGCAAGACATTCATCTCATGAGATGCAGATTCTACAGAGGAAGAGCAAAGGCAAAATGGAGCCTCCCTTGAGATGGGAGATTTAGAGTAAGACTAATTATTGTGTAAAGCTCAATGCATAAATCTTATGAGACTTGGCGGACATAAGTAGTCTCACCTGATGAATCGATTACTACACACGGCTTTGTTTAATAATGGGCCCTATCAGTAAGCGTTTTCACATTGAATTTTCAATATTTATCACCCTCAATAATTATTATGCAAGCAAGAGGCACTAATGGAAACCCAGACACCCATCCCCATGCATGCATACACACTATATCATCTCTCTTACACCAGAAGAAAAAAAGCGTGCTTCTTCACTGTTAACTAAGGCAGTGTTTTACAGCCAGAAGTTACACTTCTAGTCCATTCAAATGTCTCAGAATACATTAATGCCTGGTTCTCAATTGCCCTTGGCATGCTAATTGACAGCAAATGCATTTATTTGCCTTTTCTTGTCTTAAGCAAGGCAGATCTGTTCCTGCAGAACCACCACTGTCCATTTGTCTGCAAAATGTTCTTCATCCCTACCCTATCAGCCTCTTTTACACAATGCTTTCCCTCCAGGAATGCAGTCTTCACCATTCCAAAACACATTTACCTCTTCAAACTATAAAAAGAGAATTACATGACTAATTACAGACTAATATGTATTAGCTATTAATGGACAGGAAATTTTTAACAGCCTCAGGCAGGAAGCCTCTGCACATGATGACAGGGTGACATGTTGAGAAGAGTTAAAAAAAATCGTAATGTACAGGAAGCCTCAATAAAAAGTATTATTTAACCTTGTTCTTCAATCCTTAACTCTGGCTGCTCTCCAAAAGGCATTGGCAAGCTAGCAGTTTAAAGAAGTGGAAACTAATTTGAATGGTGATGAGTGACTTTTTTGTCAGCAACAGGCTGAGCACATTCATTTATAGCCTCATAAGTGAGAGAATAATTCAATCTTCCAAAAAAATTGAACAATCACCATTAAAAAAAAATTCTTCCTAGTCATGCAGCAACAACTCACATGTATGCATCATGCTGTTTGATAAACCGTTTTATAATCAAATAAAATATCCACCCATTTTACTTTGCATAAAATACATTTATTTTTGCCTTGGTTATAGAAGCAATTTTAAACTTTATAGACGTGGGCCCAGCTTCACTCTGACTAAAAAAAAATAAAGTCATTACATGCACTGTAAACTCTGCACAAAAAGGCATTTTTTTCACCACAAGAAATATAACAAGGTGCTGCCCTATTGGCCTTGACAAAATTCTTGAGCATCATTCATGAGCAATCACTCATGCCAGACATTTATCTGAAACCTTTTCACTATTAAATGGCAAAAAAACAACCACCATTAAACACAGAGTTAAATTGCCCAGTGAACACTTGTGCCTTTACAAAATACTGAATTCGGCAAAACTTAAGCTTCTGAAAACCAGGAAATATGGAGGTAAGGTAAATGTTCACACTACCTTAACCACATACATGGCAAGAGCCACTGGGAATTATCTGCATGCACTGCACTTGCTCTCAGTGTTTTATGCCTAGCTATACTAAATGGAGAAACTATAGGGCAGGTTGGTAGAAGAATATTTATGGTATCAGGCGCTGAAGATTTGAACTAGGTGCTGGTTGCTTGCCTTTGGACACAACTACCTCCAAAGTAGACTTATCAGTTACCATTATTACTTGCATGACAACAGCACCAGAAGTGAGTGATCAAAGTCAAAAGGCGCATAAGTACCTTGAGGTCCGTCAGTATCATTTCAATGGAGTTGCGTAGGTTAAGTCAGTAGCACCACTATTGAAACAGGGCACTGGGGGCTTCTTCCCAGTGGTAGTGGTCAGTAGAGAACCTAACTAACACTGTGGGTATAATGATTGGTAGGTTTAGGCACAATCCTGCGTGTAGGCTTGAAGGAATTGTAAAAGGTTGTGAAGCAATTGTTACATTTTACAGGTGGATGTGAGCGGCACAGCTGGGTCTCAGGCTGGTCACTAGGCCTCCTGGCAAGCTCAGTTGGGCCCTATAAGCCTTCACCAAATGGTGGCATTTCCTCATTAGGCAGGGGAGTCAGCAGTAGTTCAGTGGCTGCTTCACACGGGCCATGTCCACAGCTGTGCTTTCTCTACTGCTC
This sequence comes from Pelodiscus sinensis, assembly GCF_052426305.1. NCBI lineage: Eukaryota > Metazoa > Chordata > Testudines > Trionychidae > Pelodiscus > Pelodiscus sinensis. The sequence continues at coordinate 97,472,150 of NC_143053.1, forward strand.
TTTCTAGTTCCTGCTTAATCTGGCTTTCAGTGCTTGCTCAGGTCCCTGTGTCGGCCCCCTCATTTTGGCATTTCTTCAGCCTTGACTCCTGTCTAACCCTTGCCTTCCTGCCCTTTTGCTTGACACCTGGACTCTGGCTGCTCCCTTGGGCTGTTACCCAACTCCTAGGTCAATGTTCACCATTACTTCGCACTTCATCACAACTACCAGGCAAGATCTTGCTCTACCCACTAGGTAGGCTCCTATACTGTGGAAGTTCACAGTGTGTTACTCTCAATTGAGGTGGCTCAAGGCTTGAGTAGAGGGAAGGTACAGGATGCACCTGCCCATTACAGAAAAAAAGGAGGCAGAAATGGCATGTGTGTGCTCTAAGTATGCTCAGAGAGGTTCAATTTTTTTTTTTGTAAATGGCAATGGCACTGTAGTTACACAAACCTATGACAACGTATTGCCATTGATAATTAAAATTTACAAATAGGCAAAGTAAAAACTAATTTAAGAAGCTATTGGAGCATAAGGTTTGTTTGTATACTTTGACATGTTGTTGACAGTTTTAATGAATAAAAGCATTAAACCTTTTGAATCGCCATGTTTTCTATCATTAAGTAATGGTAATCCAGTGATTTCTCACAAAAGAAAAAAAGAAAAATTATAAATGCTTAATCTATATTATCTGTCCAAGTTATAAAAAAAAACCTGCCAAGCCTAGTTACAGATGTTTGGGAGGTTTCTTCAAAGAAGGTACAGTAAAAATTGCATGTGCATTTATTTTACTTCTATATTTCCTGATATTTCTGTTTTGTTCGGTTTCTTTTTCTGAGACGGTACAAACTACCATCAGTCAGCTTTAATGAAGGTTTTTTACCATTTAATTTCCTATGTAGAAAGAGTAATTTTTGTTGGTAAGAATTAGAGGCAATTAGGAAGCTGTCACTCATTTAGGTCTTTTGAATCTTACCTAGCCACAAAAGCATAGCAATTGCAAACCTAATTTATTTATTTTTTTAAAATCAAGTCATCTCAGTCATGGCACTCAGAACTGTGAAAAAAATTTAACCCTCTGAGTGCTAAAGATATTCTGACTCCAGGTAGACTTGGCATATCAGCGGAAGAATTATTTTGTGCACTTAGCTACTGCTTCTCTCACAGATGGATTACCTACAGCAATGGTAAAACCCCTTCCATCACTATAGGGAACATCTACATGATAGTACTACTGCAACCTAGCTGTACCGCTGTGGAGCCTGCAGTGTGGACTTGGCCTCACGAACAGGAAACTGAGGCACAGGTAAAGTGATGTTGATTGCTGAACAAGCCAGTGGCCAAGCTAGGAAGAGTCCGAGGGCAGTGAATTTTCCTCTATGGTACGCAATTCCAAAGTGCTCCTTCCCCTCCCATTTTGTTATTTCCCATCTATTCTAACATCTGCGATTGGAAATAATTTGCCATGAGTAGTTGCTAGCAGCACTGGTGAGAGAACGCTCTGACATCGTCTATGTCCCAAAATCTTGACATTAACTTTAAGTGTGTCATGCAAGAATGTCTCTCTCCACCCTCTCTGCCAACTTCTCCATTTCCCCAACCCCTTGTTTCCCATCCAATGAAGTCATTAGTTGGCCCCCAGAACATATTAGAATCATAGGCAGGTGAGAGAGATGTGAAGTGGCTCATACATCTCAGTGACCAGTGCTCATCTGAAGGAAAATACATCAGGGAGATGAATACTGCCTGAAACAATAGCTCTGAGATGGATGAACAGCTGTATTTGTGTCTGGGTGTTCCTGTCCCACAAACCCAATGTTGGAAGGTGTCAAGCATACCTGTTCTCCTCATCCCAGTATCAGATGACTATTTGGGAACCTGCTCTGCTTGTTCCTGCTCTCTATTTCAGACCAAGAGTCAGGGCTGCCCTGGATCCTGACTCACATGAGGGAGGGAAGAGGATGAGGCGATGGATTCAGATCCTGTGTTTGGAGGACAAAGCATCCCAGATCACAGCTCACAAGGACGAGTAGAGAAAGAGGGGCTCAGACACACCCCTAGAAAGGCCAGCCTTCTCCAAAATCTGGCTCTCACAAGAGAGCATGTGTGGAAAGTCAGACATCCTCCCCTCCCCCCGGGGGGGAGGTTAGGGATCCCTCAGAGTAAAGCACAAACCTGGTGGGGAAGGGAGGAAGGTTCAGATTCCCTTATGTGAGCTAGGATCTAAGGGTGAAGGGTTCATTCCCCTGAGAAAAAGAAAGTTCCCTCCAGATCACATAAGGAGGGGACAGGGAGATGGGCCATAATCCTGTAGATGGACTTGGGACAAATGAGGAGAGAATGTCCTTCTCTCCCACTCCCCTTAGGCCTGATCCCCAACCCTTTCCACCCCAATCACCCTTCTCTATCTGTTCCCATTTCCTTAAACAGTTGTATTTTATATAGATTTGGCACTTTCTGAATATTTTGCTGTAGTCAGATTACAAGTCCCCAAAACAGCATCTATGTCCCCAAGACCTATTGAAGGGCTGCAGCTATTTTTCAAAAGTCTCTCTAGCTCTCTGCAAATGCATGATACAATCTATTCGGCACAGCTTCAAGCACTTCAGTGGCTGACGTGCCTCACTGGAGACCCAAACTCTCTTTCAAATAATGTTTTCATCTGATTTCCCTAAAGGGCCAGTAGATGTCATCCACTCCGTTAGGGTAACCCTCAAGCATTCAAGACTCTTGTAATGAACTCAGAGCTGGGTTGAAAAAGCAAGTTCATCTTGACAAAAAAAAAATATCTTGGATTTCTTGAGCTTGCTGTAGCTTGAACTCGTGGGCCAAATGGCTCCAAATTTAGATCACCAACCGTACTCTGCTGCTTTCTGAGGCACATTAGATATCAAGGCAACCCAAGCAACCATAATGATTTTAAAACATTTAGAACAGTCAAGAATTTTCCATCTTCATTTTAATATTCTTGTGTCTTCCTCTCAACTAAACCTAGCACCTCACAATTTTAGTGCATTTTTTTTAAATATGACTTTCTTTTAAACAGGGATAATGATTACATCATGCTTGTGTATGGGTTACTTTATTGGAAATCCACAGTCACTTATGAGATTCATTGAAGGGTAGTACCTAATTCTTTTCATGCCAATCCTACAGGGTGGTTGCGAAGGAGGATTTCAAAAATGCTATTGCAACAGATAGGTAAAATGAAAGAAAGTGACCTTGGAGGAGGGTAGGAGATAAAAATGCACTTATGGCCTGGAAAACCTGAGCCTGCACGTTAGAACTTTATGACTGCAAATTCTATGCAAACTCACAAGCTTCAGCTCTTTCCCCACACACCTCACTGTTGTGGGGATGTGTAAATAAAAAAAACAAAACTGATACACAAGTTTCAAAATCTAGGCCACAAGTCATAGTTTTGTAGAAGGTGAAAGGGTTGGAGCATTTTCCAATTTATATAATTGAGGGACTTTCTTACAATAAATATAAAAAATGAAAGGCCAGAACAAGACATATGGGCTTATTTCAGTTATTCACTTTTAGAGCCATAGACCAAAGGCATGCATTTAATCTTGGCTCTCCATAGATACACAACCCAACTTCACCTCTCCTGGCCTGGAATTATCACTAGGAGGAGCTTCAGTGGAGTCACAGCTGGAGAAGATTCTGAGCTTATTTATATAGTTGAGAGTCTGGCTCATAGACTTGTTATTGCTGTAAGCTGGAGCTCATTTATTATCCTTACTATGCTAAGAGCAGCAACTGTTCCAAGTAGATTATTGCTGTTTTGTAAAGAAATTGTAGACCAGACCATCACCTGGTTTTAAGTGGTATAGCACCCTTGACCTCAATGGAGGTGTGGTAATTTACATAATCCAGAAAGCTAGTCCATCGTGTCTGCTTCCCTAGAAAGTAATGGGACCTTTCACAAAAGCGAGGTATTATTCAATAAGGCATGTTGCAAGTAAAGATATCCACAGTCTAAATATTTTATGGCTTTTTTTTTTTAAAATACACACAACAAGCTAGGTCAGCGTTCCTCAAACTTGTTCCATGGGCCCACTCGGCTAAGATGCTTACAGGACTGTGAACACTGTTTGTTCTAAGGCTCCATACCCACAAAGCCTCACAGCTCCCATTGGTTGTATTTCACCATTTCTAACCAAGGGAAGCTTCAGGAAGTGGCATCCTGATCTGCGCCACTTCCTGCAGCTCCCCTTGGCTGGAAACAGGAAATCACAACCAATGGGAGTGGTGAGGCTTTTTGGGTATGGAGCCTTAGAATAAACAAAGTGTTCACAGGCCTGTCAGCATCTTAGTTGAGCAGGTCCATGGAACAAGTTTGAGAAACACTGCACTCGTGCAAGGCAACCCAGAGTCTGAATCTGCCAGATGAGGGAGTGAAAGCGGAGGTTCCCGAAGGCACAATAATAATCGACCACATACAGCGAACCCACTTTTCACTGATCAGAGAAGGAGGGAGCAAGAACAACATTACATATCCAAACGTTTAAGAATGTTTCCAGTTGAAAATAAAATGGAAGGAAGGAGACCACATAATATTAAATCCTCCATCAGGATGGGGAAAAGGAAGGATATAAATGGATGTCCCTCAGTACTAGCGCCAGGACAGTGATAAAGCAGGGAACTGTAGTATCTAATTGATAGAACATGAGTAGCAGTTAACACTATCTGTTGTATTAAACTCTGAATAAGTAGTGTGGGTATTGGGAGCTATTTTGGCTTCCTTAAATTGCCTCGCACAATTGATCCATGATTATCAATGCTCACTGAAGCCCAGAAGCCAATGACTTAACTGTCTATGCAGTTCTCTGACTGACGTTTTAGTCAATTGAGTTCTCATTGGAAGAAGCTGTTCTGTCGAGCCTTAATTCTGAAAGTGTTGTTACATTCATAGGCTGTATGCATGCTGCATGTTTCTGGGTCATAGGTTTTGCTTGTTGGTTTCTTTAAAATACCCTTTATGCTGTTATTTTGTATCCAGCCCAGACTAAGGCTATGCCTTACAAGGGGGGCTTACAGTAGTACAGCTGTAAGGTCTCCTGTATAACTGCTTTGTACTGTTGGCATAATTAAGCCACCCCCGTGAATGGAGCTACCTATGTCATCTGGTGAGCATCTCTTGACAACATAGTGCTGTCCACCCTGGTGCTTTTCTTCAGTCAAACTTATCAGTCAGGAGGGATGGTGTTTCACACCCCGAGTGATGAAAGTTTCATCCACAAAAGTGCAGTGCAGACATAAATGAAAGTGTAGTTAGGCCTGACTTGACACAAGTATTCAAGAAATGAGGCATTTTCCACGTTTAAAGACTAGATTTGTTTAAAGACAAGACTAGGGAGGTAAATAGGTCAACAGACTGAAAATTGAATGCTTTGTGCTCACTAAGGATACATCTACATTAACAAGATTGCAGCTGTCTGATAGCTTGTGCAGCCATCCTATACCAATCGGAAAGGTCTCTCCTGTTGACATAAAACCAGTTCAACAAGTGGTGGTAGTGAGGTCGTAACTCCGTATATGACCCAGCCCAGACTAAGGCTATGCCTAATGAATCCCTCACAGTCACACAGCTGTACTGCTGTAAAGTGTCCTGGGTAATACCTTATGCCAGCTAAGCTTATGTCACTCAGAGAGGTGTCTTTGTCATTCCCTGAGCAATGTAAATTTTGCTAGCATAAGTGGTAGCAGAGATATGATCTAAGAGATGGAGGAGAGAATATCTGAGTTACCATTTACTGTCATCAAGATAGTAATAGGCAAGTCAGGGAGGTAAAGAATAGGCTGAGGATGGACAGTACATGAACACAGGATTCTGTAAAAGGGTTGGTTCCCACAAAGTAACCAAAAACTTGTGGCACAGTGTGTAGTAAGTGTAATGAGATGTGTAACTGTATATAAAGGGAGAGGGTTTTGGTGTCAATGTAGATCTCAGGCAGATCCTGCATCCACCCGCACCTCCCAGTGTTTAAGTCTGATCAACTCAAAGCAGCACTGCTCGGTGCCAAATAAAGATATTTAAGCGACAAAGTCTGAAGTCAAACTGAGTTCTTGGGAAGCTGAGCAGAGAGGAGTCTCAGAGGGAATCCCAACATTTAATCCCTTTGTGCCTATGTGAACTTGACACACGTGATCTCTGAGCCTCAGTTCCCCAACTGTAAAATGGGGAGAATACCACTTTCCCAATTCACAGAGCTACATGTTAAACGAGTGTGAGGAGTTCAGATACTATGGTGATGGAGGCGGGGTCATATAAGTACCCAAGATATCTAGATAGCGAGTACTGTTGTTTGGTTGACAAGTGTGCATTTGTCCTGATCACATACAAAAAGTTTTACAAACCAAAGAAAACAACATGCAGCAAGTATAGAGCTGCCTTATTCTTATAGACCTACGTGTTTTAGAATATCTAGAGTTCAAGGCCCATTAAGCCTAGAAGGACAGGGTTGTTCCTGATCTGGAAGATTCTATAAATGTTCATTTTACAAAAGGTAGGTCTAGGCTTGTTTCAGAACATGTAAAGTGAGGGCAAGGGTTCAGAGATTGTCATGATGATTCTTTAAAAGAAAAATTCTCCTGCATCCATTTGTAGCTTGCTTTTCAGGTGTGGAAAGCCCAAGGCCACAGAGGCAGTTAAGCTGATTTGCAACTGGTTGAGTGGGATGCCCTATGGCTTCTTGACACTTTCCTGGCTTTTTAGATGTGAAGCTCAGGAACTATGGCTGACCTTTTAGATATCAGCCATAGTTCCTGAGATTCACCTTTGGTTTCACTGATGCCTCTACCCCACCACCCTGTTATGATTTCACTGAGTAGAATAATGTAGGGGCCAGTGAAACAGAACATATTAGCACAAGAGTAGCTCCCTTGAGTTCATTAAGACTTATGTAATACCAATACCCCAGCATAGGTTGTTGGCAGAGAGGACCAAACCCGATACCTCAACCCTACTGTCTGAGCTAAAAGAAGCAGCTCGGTTAGCCAAGGCTGTAGCAGGCTCATCAAACTGTGGGTTGGGACTCCAAAGTAGGTCCCAACCAGTACTCCCTGTAAGCTGAGCACTCGGGCAACCACCCAGGAGACATCCAAATGCCTCCCAGATGATTAGCAGAGTGCCTAAGCTGCCCACAGCCAGCAGCATGTTTCTACTGGTAATGCACACATGCATCAGTGCACATGACAAAATTTATTCCACACATGGATGGAAAAAAAAAACCAAAGGGAACATTGGTCCTGACCCCATTTTAATGGGCTCACCAGCGCTAGTCCTAGACTTTCTAGGGCTTGACAATGAAGACAAAGTCCAAACTCTTGCTCAAGGTTGAAGCCCTCAAGTTTTGGCACCTCCTGCCTGGGGAATGGAGCTTGGGCTTTGGGCCCACGTTGGGTCACATGGTAATTTTTGTTCTTAGAAGGTCAGTGTTCTCTGGTGGTCACAGTGAGTTTGAAAAACTCTGCTCTAGAGATGTCTGGTCCAACTAGGAGGGGAAGAGAGTGTCACACCAAGCAGATAAGTGCTTAATTTTTAAGTGTAATCCTTATATAAATGTTTGCAGGATCAATCTCAGCCACTGTCATTTTAAAGTTAAAATTCACAGCAGAAGCACGAAAAATCAGTATGCCATCCTGAATATGCTAAGAAACGTATTGAATAGCAATAAAATTAAATTTCACTTCGCTGTTTTTCAAATAAAGGCATCTATATTCCCAACCCCCTATAATCATGTCTAGGTTTATTTAGCAGAATCATAGAGACTCTCAAAAATAAGAGCTAAAGAAAAAAAGGACTAGATCTGTGATATTTCATGGTGGAGCTGTTGAATAATTCAGAATCAGATCCATTTCTCTCATAATTTACTGCATGCACTCCACATACTTCATCCTTACAGTGCTTGTACATATGCATATATTTAGCTACCACCCCAGAAATGAAAGAGGATTAGTAGGTCATTCTTAAGCACTATATTACACACACACCAAGATTCATTGCTTTATAGTTAATTAATTGGTAAACATTCGCTAAAAGCATCCTTCCATTTCATTTCTTTCCCTCTCCCTTTTATTGCATTTCATCTTTGCACTGACAGTACAGGATTTTCAGGAGAGCCCTAAAACTTTAATTTTTGTTGTTCAAGCAACCAGTCCTGAGTTCTATTTCAGGAAAGAGCATCATAATCCTGCAAACAATAAATAAGAGTAATCTTAAGGAATGACTGATTGCCCTTTAATTGTAATTTTTTTTCCCCTCAACATTTTATATAGCTGACTATAAGATGAGACAGATTTTAGCTAGCATAAACTGTCATAGCTGTGACTTCAGATGGCACGAGTTGTCAAAGTGACATTGAAATCTAACCTTTGAAATGTTTCCAGAAAATTAGTTTGGGCTGTAGTCATACTTTTTAAAGAAATCAAATTAGTATGCGGATTATTTCTAGTAACAAACAAATGCCATTGCTGGCCAGGGACTGAATGCTACTGAAGAAGCTAAATTCTGCCCTAAATTAGCACCTCACAAGTTCAGTGTCTTAAATAGGGTGGCACAAACCTGAATTAAAAAAGCTTGCTCAGAGCACGTAGAGGTTTTCAGTAATATGAATTTATGCCTTCACATCGACCAACATTCTGAATCCCTATGACAAAATATGTGCACAATGGATAAAACCATACTGTAATGCATATATACTAGGAGGTTAATTCTGGAGGTGAAACCTAAGGCTATGGATTTTGAGTACACACTGCCTGAAGTAGGTTAAAAACACAAGTCTGTACTTTTTAACTTTTTTTCTTCTTTTAGTTGGAAAAGAGAAGTAACCTATAAATAATAAATAAAGCTACCAGCCTTGGAGGATGGGAGTGGGGGGAAAGGAAAAAAGCTTTCCCAATGCAGAGGCCAGCAGGAGAGGGAAAGTGTCCTCTGGGCTGAATTTTGACCTAGATTCTCACCTTAAGCAAAGTTTTGCAGCAAACCTTTTGAATAACGGATTTTATTAGTAAAGATTGTTGACAAAACTGTAACTATAGCATCACAAATGGCATTTCTGCCATCATCTTCCATCACCAAAAACTACTGTACTCGGGTTCTGGCGATCTATCAACCACCTTATACTCTGCATCCCTATAGTCTGTGCACTACTCAACTTTGCAAATTAGAAGTGATATCTCCCATCAGAGTGAGTACTTAGTAAAGTCTGCCAGAGATAGTAGTTTAGAATATCTTTTTAGGTTTCCTCTTTTAGTTTGTTGAGGGAGAGGAGGAAGGGAATAGCAGTCAGTCCCAATAGGCCATCCCAGGTGCATGATGAAACAGGCTAATATCTAACTGTTTAAGGAAATATTTTTTCTATTGTGAAAAGAGATTCCCTCCCTCCCCCCCCCCCCCCCGCCATATACTTTTTTTTTTTTTTAAGGCAGAAAGCATTTAGATTTGAAAGAACATTTCCTTCACGAAAACTATTTCCAACTGTGTGGATTTGACAAGAAGAGTAATTTCACCAGTGTATGCAAGGGTTGTTTGTGGTTGCTGGCCCATAGCAAGTAGAGACATTCCCCCTCTCCCCTTATGCCTGCAGTCCCTCTCCACTCCACACACTTGCCCTCGTTCCCTGACCATGACCCTGCAGAAGTGCCAAGCGGATGCATCCATTTTCCTTCCCCCTTCCTCAACTGGCCTGGCCAGTGGGCAGAAGTGCCCCGATGGATTATGTACTGGGTGTATAGATGCTGTACAGTACATGAAGGGCATTCCACATTTTTCACTTAGTTTTTTTTTTTAAACTGTAGTAGTTTAGTATCTATTGACAAGGCATGTTGTCTTCCAAACCACCTCCCTCGATAATATTAGGCAACAGGCATAAAAGGGGTATTCAAGTCAGTAAGGGTATATCTACACAGTAGGGCTAAAGTCAGAATAAGCTATGCAACTTCAGCTATATCAGTTGCATAGCTTAAGTCGAAATAGCTTATTTCAACTTTTGGCACCGTCTACACAGCAAAAGTTGAAGGAAGAGTGTTCTTCCTTCGACTTCTTACTCTGACTCATGGTAAATCTCATTTCATGAGGTGTAAGAGAAGTCCTCCAGCACAACGTTATTTTGGAATAAAGGCTTGTAGTGTAGACGTGCATTTTGTTATTTCACAATAATGTCAGTTATTCCGAAATAATGCTGCTGTGTAGACATACCCTAAATGAGTATGACCAAACAAATCTGTCTTATGCTTACTGTAATAGATCACCAAACACAAACATTCAGAATTAGCACTCTAGTCACAGTTCAACAGGCTTTCGATATACCAAGCAGAGATTCCCACAGAATGAGCCTTCTGCTGAAAGTGTCCTGTGATTGGCCTGTTGGACTTTAACTCCACAAGGATTGTTTTAGGGCCTGATCCAAAGTCCACTGAAGGAATCCCATAGATTCCAGGGGGACTTGGAGCATACCTTAACAGCATAGAGATATCCAATGAAAACCTTGTGTTCTAAAGACTACCCTTCCACTAGAAGCGTCAAGGCAAATTTATACTGGTGAAAGATGCTTATTAAAGGCCCTTGAGACTCAAGTTGACTGTTCAGCCACAGAACAGGAAAGAGCAGCATAGCTTCCATGTGTCACAGCTAGTGTGTTCTAACCTTATTAGAACCACCTCTAAAAGCAATTTATAGTTCAGCCTAAATAGCCATGAGTCTGGCTTGGGTCTGACCTTTGGTTCAAATCCAGACCAGTCACAAACAGAGTTTTTAGCACTGGACAACTTTGGTGTCCATTTTAGACTCCCAACAGATTGAAAGCTAGTGGACAAAGACTCATGTGACAACTTTATTCGCAATCTCAGCAAAAATGCCAGGCCCCTGAATCACTATATTTATTATGTGAATAATTAGGAAAACTATACATCTGCAGTGCTGTTCATGTACAAGTGCTAGCACTGTACTGTAGCACATGGTAGCCAAACCTAAAGGTTGTAAGTCAAGGGGTTTCTGTGGTGTTTTTTTTTTTTTAGTCTCCAGACTGGTTGCAGAGGTAGCTTTGAAAGCATGGAACCAAGCATAAACTGATTCAACAATACTTGCTCAAAGCTTCAGACAGTCTGACAACAGCTCTTAAGAGGTGTCCACTGTCTCATTCACCCGGTGAACTCAAATTCCATGACCATAAAGAATTCCCTCACTCCTGCAATATACTACAGAAATCAAGGGGGGAGGGGGTTGCACTACAGAATTCACCGGTCTATTATAACCAGATGCCCAGCATTTTATTTTATCACCCTTTCCTGCTAGGAAATACCTACAGCTTCTTTTTGCAATTTGGGTGTCTCTCAAAAGTTAATTACATATTCTCAGCACTGTTCCAGGAAGAAAGGAAGCAGGTACTAACAAGCCTTACCTTGATCTGTGGAAAAGGGAAGCACTTTCCAGCCACCCTTTGGCAAACTCATATCAGTTAGAACATGCATTGGAAAGCTTGCCCACTACTGCAACAATGCTTTTCAAGTACCACTATAGGGTCTCAAAAACAAAAACAAAATCTTTGCAGATGCATGTGGCCAGTTGGAGGAGGGAGCTGTGTGCCATTTGGATACCAAACATCCATAGCTAAAAAGGAAACCCAGCAAGTTCTTCAGATAAAGTTGCAGATTTTCAAAACTTGGAAGTGTTATTGAATAGCAATACTGGAACAATCTCTAAGCATCGTACTTGGTAGCTCTGAAGATTGCAAATGCCTGCCAGTCCCTGCAAAAACTGGGGAAGTTTAGTTGTGTCCTGCCTAGGATGTTGTCAATGTTACACTGGGATCGGCTACTGCCACTCAAAACAGTTCCCCTCTCCAATGACCTGGTCAGCTGACATTCATCACATGACTACAGATGTTTAGGAATAGTTGTTTAGAACTGTCCTGGGAAAATAGTGTTTCTTAGTACAACCAGATGAAACTGCAGATGTCTTCTGTCTAATTTAATATTGTGAGTGGACAGCAAGTCTTCATGTATTGGCCTTCCCACTCACAATATGCTACTGAAGAATGAAGTTCTTTGAAGGTTTCCAGTAATCAGTCCTTATTCCAGGCTGGACTGGAATAAGTATTCATATTTCCATTATAGGTGGTCCCACCATGTCAGGGAGGGGGAAAAAAACCCACACAGAATAGCTTTGTGACTTAAATGCAAGGCCACTAACAATGGTCAATTTACTAAGAAATTTTGAACAATAGCGGTGAAACTGAAAGTTACTGAGGTCTGGGCAACATTTAAGAATTAGATTCATCTAGTTACACACTGCTCTTGGCTATGAAAAGTGTCATGTCTTGAACACTAGTTAGGTTGACACAACAGTGTCCCTAGGTTCCGTTTGCAAGAAGCTGGGAATGGGCAACAAGGGGTGGATCACTTAGCCCTGATCTACACTAGGGAGTTATTTCGAAATAACCCCCCTTATTTCAAAATAAGCAGTGTCTCCACACTATCAAAAACAGGCTGGTTATTTCAAAATCTGTACTCCTGCTTTCCCTGGAGAACAAGCTTATTTCGAAATAACTATTTCAAATTCAGTTATTGCAAAATAACTTCCTAGTGAAGACATGCCTTTGCTGAATACCGGTTTTCTTCATTCCTTCTGGGGCACCTGGCATTGGCCACTCTTGGAAGACAGGATATTGGGCTAGATAGACCTTTGGTCTGACCCATTGCAGCCATACTTAAGTTTTTAACCCCTAGTGTTGATGCAGCTAGACTGATGGAAGAACCTACACTGCTGTACACAGACATAACTTTATTAATATTCATGGCATTTTAGCAGCACTAAAGCTAAGTCAACCAGTGCACGTCTCTTCACTCATTTAGATAAGAGTGTGCCTTTAATATAGGCAGCTGCTCCTCTACCCTGGAGCCACTGGACTTTCATATGGCAATGCTTTGATTCACTTGCTTGAGCTCAGGATATTCCTTGTAGGTGGCTCTGCCCTTGCTGAATATCTCACACTCGACAGCAGCTCAGAACAAGTCTATGCTAGTCTGAGGACTTGACTTTTCATCCTGGGAGGTATGAGTGGAGGTGGGGATGCACCATCCTTTTCATATTGCCAAATAAGGACCGGCGGTGAGGGCATGAGGGATCTCAGGTCAGTCCTAAGAGCGCAAGAAGGGCTCCAGATATGAAAAGACTGCCAAAAAACTCACTGCTGTATTACAATAGGCCCTCTTTACTCACAGTAGCATTTGCTAATGCTGATCTTACTTACAATCGCAGATACCCACCCATCTCCATTGCCTTCAGCTCACAAAAATGCAAGTGATCACCAGCTGTACATTGCTCTGTGGCCACAGTATAGAGCCTCTGTAGATTTAGTAGATGCAAGTGAGAGAGAGAGACAGCTCTATGCAGAGGTGCACTAGCACATTGCAAGTTGATCGTGCATTTGGGAGAATTAGAGAAAATAATTACAAAAAAGGGGAGGGGGAATAGCTCAGTGGTTTGAGCATTGGCCTGCTAAACCCAGAGTTATGAGTTCAATCCTTGTGGAGGCCATTTGGGGCAAAAATTTGTTAGGGATGGTACTTGGTCCTGCTGTGAAGGCAGGGGACTGGACTGGACTCAATGACCTTTCAAGGTCCCTTCCAGTTCTAGGAGATAGGCAATCAATATTAATATTTTTAAGTCAAGCTGAGATGTTAGCAACTTTTAGAATACCTTTAAGAAGTTAAATGGTGATCCTTGTACTTAAGTGTCAGAATTTGCCAATGATTGCCATACAAATAGCTGAGATTATGGTGATAGCAGTGGGCAAGGTATGACTATTAAAAAAGCAACCACTGTGCCATCTACTCAGATTTTTGGCAGACTGTTCATTGTGAAAATAAACATCCAGAAGGGCTGAGTCTGTTCATTCCCTCTCTTGTAACATCAGAGCTCTTGCTATTTCTCTACTAGTGAAAGCTTTGCATTTTGCTGCTCATCAACCTTATCAGATAAGTCCTAGGGGAGTAATTGTAACTTACACAAGTATTAGTTGTAACTGGACCATGTTGCTTGCGGCATCTAATATACTGGACAAGTTGTGACTTTGCCATGACATTGCAGCAACGTGGCTTCAGTACTGTTTTTTAAACCCCATGTAAGCATTTTGTATAAGATTTCATACTGGCTGTAGAGGAAGACAGAGATCCATCCCTCCAGCTAGACAAAATGAGTTTCAGGGGCAGCCAGTAGATAAGGAAGAAAACATTAAATACAGGCACAGCAGCTATTTGAACAGAAGCTGCAGTTTAGAACAAGTTCCAACCTTATATTAAAAGTAGTAAGGGGGACACAAAACAAACAGTAGGATAAACTTAACTCTAGTCACCGTTTTACTGCAATATTTCAGTGGATCTAAATTAAGTGTCTAATTTAAATTAGCAAACTTTTAGGGATTTTTGGAAGAGGAATAGCTCAAGTCCTGTCTATGTAACTAGGTGAAAATTCAGAGCTGGAATGTACGTCTCAGATAGCTGATTATCTGAAAACCTCATGGGATATTTTCAGATATAACTGGGGAGTCACTTAATCAGTTGACGTACATCTACACTGCGGTGCTATTGCAGGATACTTGCAGTATTCCATGTCTTGACAGTGCACCCATTATTTTGAAGTATCTTTGTCCTGATGAACCTCATTCCATGAAGATTAAGGAATTTGTTGCAATAATGGCCTATTTGGAAATAGGCCATTTTGAAATAAGCTGAAAGTAAGCTATGCAATTTGCATGGCTCAAACTCCATAGCTTATTTTGAATTAAGAGTGCTGTGTAGATGTACCCTTGATGAGCAAGTCTCAACCCTGCATATTGAGTCAGTACCTTGAAACATGGTTGCACTCCTTGTTAACAGCAACCTGAGGGCATGCCTACACTAGGAAATTATTTCGAAACAACTAAGTTTGAAATAACTCCCGAAATAAAATCAAAATAGCATGTCCCCACCTCAGGGGAGCCTCAAAATTAGTCCAACTGAGGTTCGATTAAGTCATGCTACCTTGACTTAGCGCCCCAGGAAGCAATGGGGAGTAATTACTTTGCATTACTCTGGGGAGTAGTTATTTCAAAAGAGCAGCACAGCATCCACTCTACCACTATTTTGAAATAAGCATTATTGTCCAAGGAAAACGGGAATACATATTTCAAAATAAGTGACTCCTTATTTCAAAACAGGCTTGGTAGTGCAGACGCTTCATTTATTACTTCTACACTAGGGAGTTTTTTTAAATAACCCCCTTATTTAGATCAGGGCTGAGATTCCTCTATGTTATTTCAGCCAGAGGAAAAGCAGCAGCTGTCTTTTAAGAAAACTCTTCTCATTATTTCTCATGGATTTGAGAATCTGCCCTGATTTGCTAGCAGACAATGTAGCGTGGCAACATTTGGGGCTACAGTGCTTATAAGTGCCCTTTGACGTGTTTTCTTGTAAGTCACAGTTGATCATCTGACAGATGTTACAGCCCCTGCTTGTACTGCACACATTTAAAGGTCCACAGGTGCAGCCAGGCCCTTCAGCACTAGATGCCCTGTTTTGGAATGGGTCTAACAGTCCATTGCAATAGCCATAATGTAAGCCCCACAATCTCAATAGGAAATACTGGTGGGCTCAAAGGCTACCTACGCAGAACTAAGAACATAGTTCTTAAGCAAGTGCAGGGAAAAACAAAACAAAACCTCCTTTTCCTCTAGGTCACTTGGAGGCTAAGGTCATCCTTCAGATTTGGAATATTCCCAGTTCTCTCAAGCATCGTCTTACCCCTACAGGAATCTCAGTGAGTTCTGAGTGAGGAGTCATTGAAGGAAGATTTTGTGAGGGGCAACATTAATTGTTGGCAGTTTGTGGGCAGAGGGATGTGTACAGAAGGAGAGGGAAGGCAGTAGGCAGATTCTAGGAAGGAAGTATCTGCGTGAGAAATATCAAGATGTGAAGCAGGGAAAGAGGAGAGAGAGGGAGGACAGGGGGAAAAAAGAGTGCTTATTTGGAGCGGTGAGAGGAAAGAACTAATGGTAGAGCAGCAGAGAAGATTTTTTGAAAAGGGGATTATGGAACAGCCAGAGAGAAAAGGAGGAAAAGATATTAAGAGAATAGAGACTGATTGAAGGAAGAAAAGGACACAGAAAAACACACGTCTCCTTCTAACTGTCCCATTTTACAGATGGGGTGTCAGCCCTCTCAAGCAGCAATAGGGAAAAGAAGAGTTAGCTGGATCCACATTTTCAATGGAAAAGTCTAATTAGAACCCCCCCCCCCCCCCACACACACACACACACACACATTCTGTAAACTTACATTAAAGAGGTGTATGCTAAGCAAAGAACATGATGTTCAAAATATGGGTGAGGAGTAGACAACTCTAGGCACAGTAGTGATATTGGACTCTGGGATTTCTATCATCATATAGGATCATGACAGGAAGATTTATGGCTTGCTTTTCTGACCACCAAAGAAAATTCTAGGGCTGGCTCAGAGAGACGAAAGCTCACCTAGTCAACTAGCTGTTTTGAAGGCCTCGGCAAGTGGGCAGTCATTAGTACAGGTCTGGGCTGGAGCTGAGGAATAACATAGTTCATGCCCTATCAGCATTTCTCAGCTATATAGCAGACTTGAAACTTGTGTTCAGACAGCTGTTTTCATGATTAATCAGACATGGAAGTTATTGGGCCATATTCCATGTTATAGCCTAGACTGTCTATAATGACAGTAATATAGAATGTCGCATTGCGCTGCCAACAATCCCTCAGTGTTCAGCTGCAATATTCTCAAAGCTAAGCCAAAGAAACAAATGGTGGGGCATAGAATCCCATCAGGTATGTTGGCGGGCAAGTGATAGATTCAGCCCTAGAAAGGACCTTGATAATCCAAATCAACAGACTGTTTTCAGTTTCTTTGCTATGAACCTGGCACTCATGGGGTGCACAACAAAAACACTGATCTATTGCCTTTCTTACTATAGTAAGTAGTGACACATACCTTGCATATTATAGAAGCAAATCAGATTTCCATTCTGCTAACCAAGAGCAGCCTAACAGGTGCAGGTAAGAGTCATGTTGTACAAATACACAACTCCTCAGAAATTAGGACTGCTAGAAGGTCTTCTTACTTCTCACAAAACTGGAATGCTACATTTTCATTTAGTTGTTTGGTGAAATAGGGGAAGAACTACCCACAACCAAAAATCTTTATTGCTTGAATGGGCTGTTGTTCAGAGAGAAGTATTTGTTAAAAAGCAAAACTTCCCTTTCAAATCAATGTAAGCCAATGGGGATGGGGTGAAGATTTTTAGGATTTGAAAATAGCACATTCCTACCAACAATACCGAGTCAGAATCTGTTCTATTATCATAAGGATAATACAGGGGAAGTTTAAATGTTAAATGCAAACCAACAATTCCAGCGAAAGGTTTTGCTGAGGCAATAGTGTCTGACAGAGAAGGTCAGACAACTCATGCAATAATCAGACCTCTAAAATGAAAATAACTGCATAATATATGGATGGTGGTAAAATGTTTACTAAAGCATTCTGTAAAGTCAATCAATCCTAACATTAGAGAGTCAGAATTCATTAATATGGCTTCAAAATGATGGATTATGATTTATTTTGGGAACTTCCAGCTATGTCAGTTGCATAGGTGTTCTGGGAATTGTAGTTCACGTGACCTCAGTGAAAACACTCTGTCAGAATGACTTTCATTCCTATAAAAAAAGAACTACTTTCACCTCAAAAAACAAAGCGGAATTACACTTCGATCTTCAGGTAAAAACTACTTCTAACAAACCTCTCTCTATTCTTAGAACCTTTGCAAAAAAACCAAATCCTTAAATGAAGTCTATTACCAGTTACAAAAATTAATTCCCTCTCCACATCTCAAGACAAAATAAGGAAAAACAATATTAAAGACAGAGACGTTTTGTGCAGGACAAATCTCTTATTAGCACCTGTACGTCTTATTCTTAGAGATAACTGTAAGTCGGAGATGCTCGGGATCTCACAAAATCAGGACTGGAAAGAAGAGATGCAGCAAGGGAGAAATGGTCTCCATTATCCACATAGGGATCAGTAGTATAAGCCATCCCCGAAACAAAGCTATAGAGCCCATGTCTGTACAAAGTGGCACTTATTTTAGATAATCCAAGTGGTAATCTAGAGAGATCCGCTGCCCCCACTCTTTATGGATGATTGAGCACATCACATGTATTTTAAGATCCCTACATTGGCTTCCCTCTGAGGTATGCATTAATTTTAAGTGCTCTTACTTATTAAAATACTGAAGCCCTCTAGATCTAAACCAGAGATCTCGAACTCACATCCCACAAGGTGGTTTCAGCCAGAACATTTTCACAATCCAGCCTAGGAGTCCCAGTAGCTCGGGAAGCAGGGGAGAGGGCCCATAACAATCAAGCTCCCCCCTTTCCGCTGCTGCACTGAGTGTACTCTGCTTCCCTGCAGCTCTTGCCTCTGCAAGGAGTGCAGAGGGAGCCTGACTGTTGCTGTTGCCCCATGCCAGCCCCCTTCAGCAATCCCCAAGGCTGCATCCCTCAGGGAACAGAGTGCAATGGGGGAAAGTGAGGGAAGTGCAAGGCAGTGGCACTTGGGGGACAACAATGGACATATCCCCTTGGACCACCAGAACTCCCAGGCCAGACTGCAAAATCGCTCCAGCTGTAGATGGGCATGTGTTTGAGATCCCTGATATACACTCTTATTAGACACTTTACCCAGTCAATTAGGGGTCATAATCGGCAACTGGCTTGCTTTGCAGTAGGTACATTTTAATCTCTAGGAGGAGCACAGACCATTTCTATTCACATACTAATGTTCAAATTGAAGATGATGTAATTTGTACTGTAAAAATTACATCTGCGCTTAAATAGAGGTGGCAAATATAAAGGACAGGAAGATGAAGCAGAGTTGAAGGTATGTGAAAAGTCACAGTAAGAGGTAAGATACTAATCTGTTTTACAGCTGGACAGTGTCAGGAAACAGATCAGTTGGAGACACAGCACCTCTATCTGATAGATGATTGTTACACAAAGAAAAGTGCCTTCACTCAATAATCCTCATTTTTATTAAGTACAAAGCACATATCTCGAAGATCCATAGTCTAGACAGAGGAACCCAGAAGGTAGTTATCCAAACTCTGAGGCAGTATAGAGTGGCAGCAGCATGCTTCCAGTGGGCAGCCTTCTGACTAGCTGCTGGTGAGATCAAGATCACGGTCTGCTTGCACACAGAAAATTCAAACTTCTACAAATGTGCTACCTGAAGCTGAGCCAGGAGCAATCCATAAAGGACATACTTCAAATTACATGCCCTCTCTCCCTCTCATTGTTATAAGTAATTCAAAACAATGCATAAGAACTCAAAATAATCATTAATGGGCTGACCATTTTGCTATAAACAGGAAATAACTCAGAATCTGTACTTAGCAAAACAGCTTTTGCCAAAAAACAAAAACACACAAAAAACACACCACTTATAGGCATCCACACTGAAGTCAGCTATCCCTGTTAGTAACACTACAGCTGTGTAGATATTTTTAGTCTGCCTCAGCAAGGCTAAATTCTCTCTCGCTATGTGGTATCTTCACTTCCGTGGTTATGTATGTCAGACGGCTGCAGGTTACATCAAGCCCAGTTCTCCTGTAATACCACTGGACTATGGGTTATTCTGATCTGAGTTTCTTAATGAAGCTTGTTCCATTTTAATTACATATGTACTTGTCCAAAGAGCGAGAGACACTCTCTAATCCAAGGGCTAGGACACTTACCTGAAAGATAGAGGATTTGAATAAACATCTTTTCTCCTAATCAGGCAGAACAGAAATGCTTCCCAGTGTCCTAGGTGAGTACCTCCCAATGTCTCAGGTGAGTACCTTACAACTTTTGTTCAGTGGTTAAGGAAGGCAGCTGCTTCTGCCTCCTCCTCCCCACCACAGTTCATATCCTAAGTAGTATCTTGCAAGAACAAGTTAGGTACTTAATTTAGAGAAGGGTCCCAGGTAGCAAGCAGATAAGCTTGGAATTATAGGCAGCTCACTACCTGATTCAGACAGGGCTCAAGCCATACCTCTCTCCTTAGCATCTCCCATTGGTTCTCTTAGGCAGCTCCCAACCTACATGCTAGCTTTTGTGGTTCCCATTCTTAGGGCTAGTCTATACTAGAAGCAGTACAGTAGCACAGCTGCACTCTTGTAGCGCGCGTCTGATGCTGATGAGAGAGGGCTCTGTCATTGGCCTAATAGTTATCACCCCTTGTGAAGGTGGTTTTATGGTGTCAAGAGGTGCCAGTAGGGACAGTGCTTCGGTTGGTGCAAATTAACTCTGAGGGGATAGCTTATTCACACCAAGACACCCAATTGTGTCCAAGCCCTTAGACACCTATTTCTCCCCATGAATTGTACAGAAAGTTGAAGTGCCAAATTCAGAGATTGTGAATTCCATTGTTGCTTCACTGATTTTGCAGGTGCTTTAAACACTGAAGGCCACTTAGGGATCTGAGCCTAGCTCAACTCCTAGTTGAGAACTCCTTTCATTGTAGTTAGGTTGCTTTGCTTATAGTAGTTTGACTTATGTTGACGGAGATTTGCTTCTGCTTATTATGGTTTCATTTTTGCAAGTCACCCTACTAGTTTAGGCACAGATGATTGTTCTCTCCAAATTATTCCCCCTACATATTCCCTATTGAACAGAAAACTCCATTATACACCAAGCTCTGGTCCAAAAGGAATTTTTATTCCTGAGAGTTCAAGGACAGCCCCTTTGTGTGTTATCTGTGGCTATCTATTACTCCCACAACTGTGCATCAAATAGGTCTTAGCATCAGCAATGTGATAGGGTTGTTCTGCCTCTCAGAAAAACACCACAATAGAAATAATTTCAAAGTTTATCAGCATAAAAGAAAATGCAAAATTCTATTATTTTTATACATGCACACACTAAATGTGAAAAAAGTCTCCCGTGGTAGTAATAAATCATTCTTGTGTGTGTACCAAGACACATTTAAAGGAAATTATCTTCTGCTAATGCTTGATTAATACCCTCTCCATTCTTCAGAGTTCAGTGTACGGTACACAATGGGTTCCACTCCCTGATGATAGGACATCAAATGTATCATTTGATGAAAAACCTTCTGGTCACCGAATGATCATAATTAGTGCAATTCCCCTTCCAATTATTCTAGTCTAAAGTTTGGTTTACCTCCATAAAGTAACAAGAGTGATTTCTGTTAAACAATAAAGATTTGTCCTTAGGTCTAATAAATTAGACATTTCCTGTATTAAAGAGCATCTATTTTGAAAGCAAGAAACATGTATGTATTCCCTATTTTGTCTAACTTTGCCTTTGTTCTTCTGATTGCAGCATTGCTTACTACAGCTGGTTAAATTATTTATTGTAAATCATTTTTGTTTCCCTGCCCCTGGGCTCTGGACTCCTGCCAAATAACATTTTAATATGAGGTGTTAAAAACTTTCATGGTAATTGTGACATTCCATTCCTGTTGGTTGGCCAAATCTCACCAATGCAAGTAACTGAGTGGCTTTCAGATTAAGGAACAAGTTTGTTCCTGAGGGAAACTCTACGGCTGTGTCTAGACTACATGCCTCTGTCGGCAGAGGCATGTAGATTAGACAGATCAGTAAAGGCAAACAAAGCCGCGATTTAAATGATCGCGGCTTCATTTACATTTACATGGCTGCCGCGCTGAGCAGACAAAACAGCTGATCAGCTGTTTGTCGGCTCGCGCGCTAGTCTGGATGTTCCCCCTGTCGACATCAAAGCCCTTTGTCGGCAGCCCCGTTATTCCTCGTGGAATGAGGTTTACCTGGGCTGCCGACAAAGGGCTTTGATGTCGACAGGGGGAACGTCCAGAATAGCGCGCGAGCCGACAAACAGCCGATCAGCTGTTTGTCGGCTCAGCGCGGCAGCCATGTAAATGTAAATGAAGCCGCGATCATTTAAATCGCGGCTTCATTTGCCTTTGCTGAACAAACAAATCTACATGCTTCTGCCGACAGAGGCATGTAGTTTAGACGTACCCTAGGATTCCACCAACCCCTAGCTTATACAAACTTCTAATTAAACACACACACACACACACACACCCCACCTTGCTTCTCCACAAGTTGCTTGATAATTGAATCAAAGTTTTGAAAGTGTTTCCCATACACTCACATTGGATCATAAGAATAAAAAACGCGCCTCTGGTGTGAGTTTTTGGGCCGACAATCATTTACACTGAAACTCTGGCTTTCATGGACATTTTCAGACAGGCTTAGGGCTTAATGAGCTGCAATATGAAGTCACAATCCACACATCACATTCATCTCATTATCTGAGCAGCTCTACCATTTTCTGAGACAGTTATAATATGTTAAGATGTTGGATGTCTCAACTGAGGATTAGTTTAGAAAACCCTTGAACATTGTTTGGTTTCTATAAAGTTTGGTGCATGAATAGTTTCACTACATTTTTAAAAAATCCTTTTCAAAGTACACTGGAGATATTTTAAAGCACTATCATTCATATTAATGTACATCAATGGCAGTTTTCTGTTACTGGCTAGCAAGAATTGCACTTCAGCTTTTGTGCATGAGTGCATAGAAAATAATCCATCATCCCCACAGCTAGGCACCTAAAAGATCATTTTTCTAGAGTGACAGTCTTTTTACAGCATGGTTTCTCACTAGATATAATTGGGTTTCAAAAATGACCCATAGCAAAAACACCTTGCATGACCACTTGTGGAGAGCCATAAATCTATTATCACAGCAGTGATGGTAGTGCCAAAGTTCCATGGCTTGGTAGTTGCTGGCAATATTATAACACATATGCCTCATAAAAGTGTCAGAACACTTAAGAAATCTTGGGTTACAGTCTATACAGCATAAAGCACAGTACAAACCTGGAAAGTAGCACAACCTTTGTCCTGCTCTAGTATAAAACACCCTTTCTGACTTATAGACTCATAGAACTGGAAGAGACCTCAGAAGGTCATCAAGTCCAGCCCCTGCTCTAGGCAGGACCAATTCCAACTAAATCAACCTGGCCAGGGCTTTGTCAAGCCGAGACTTAAACACCTCTAGGGATGGAGACTCCACTACTTCCCTAGGTAACCCATTCCAGTGCTTCACCACCCTCCAAGTGAAATAGTTTTTCCTAATATCCAACCTGGACCTCTCCCACCACAACTTGAGACCATTGTTCCTTGTTCTGCCATCTATCACTACTGAGAACAGTCTCTCTCCATCCTCTTTGGAACCTCCCTTCAGGAAGTTGAAGGCTGCTATCAAATCCCCCCTCACTCTTCACTTCTGCAGACTAAACAGACCCAAGTCCCTCAGCCTCTCCTCATAAGTCATATGCTCCAGCCCCCTAATCATTTTGGTTGCCCTCCGCTGGACCCTCTCCAATGCGTCCACATCCTTTTTGTAGTGGGGGGCCCAGAACTGGACACAATACTCCAGATGCAGCCTCACCAAAGCCGAATAAAGGGGAATAATGACATCTCTGGATCTGCTGGCAATGCTCCTCTTAATGCAACCTATGCCATTAGCCTTCTTGGCTACAAGGGCACACTGTTGACTCATATCCAGCTTCTCATCCACTGTAACCCCCAGGTCCTTTTCTGCAGAACTACTACTTAACCGATTGGTCCCCAGCTTGTAACTATGATTGGGATTCTTCCGTCCCAAGTGCAGGACTTTACACTTGTCCTTGTTGAACCTCATCAGATTTCTTGTGGCCCAATCCTCCAATTTGTCTAAGTCATTCTGTACCCTATCTCTGCCCTTAAGCGTATCTACCTCTCCCCACGGCTTAGTTTGATCCGCAAACTTGCTGAGGGTGCAATCCATCGCCTCATCCAGATCATTAATAAAGATATTGAACAAAACTGGTCCTAGAACCAAACCTTGGGGCACTCCACTAGAAACCGACCGCCATCCTGACATCGAGCCATTGATCACTACCCGCTGGGCCCGGCCTTCTAGCCATCTTTCTATCCATTTTACCGTCCATTTATCCAATCCACAATCCCTTAACTTGCTGGCCAGAATATTGTGGGAGACCGTATCAAAAGCCTTGCTAAAGTCAAGGTATATCACATCCACTGACTTCCCCATGTCCACCGAGCCAGTTACCTCATCATAGAAGCTAATGCTTAAACTCACCTATCTTCTCGGGGACTTTCTTTTATTGAGGTTCCACATGCTAGCAGTGAACTACAAACTCCCACTTCTTAATTTGGGGTGGAAAACTCACCTATGGCCTTGGAGAAGAAATCCTTCTAATGTCTTTTTTCTGCAGACAAACAGCCCAGCCACCCTTAATCTCACAGGTGGCGTAAGCTTATAGGGCATGTCTGCAGTGCAGCTGGGAGAGTGCCTCCCAGCCCAGATAATCAGACTCATCCTAATGGGCCTTGAGCTACTGCATTAAAAATAGCAACGTGGATGCTGTGGCACTGGAGCAGGCTTGAGCTATGGCAGATCAGGAGGGTCTGAGCTTGAGGAGTTAGCTCGAGCCTCTATCCATACTGCAACATCCACATGGCTGCTTTTAATGTGCTACCTTAAGCTGAGCTATAAACGAACCAGAGGCCACACATGGAGAGGCTGCTGTCTGGGCCTGTCCCCAGCCCCAGGCTCTTAGCCTAACAGCAGGAAATAGAGGCTCTGGAGTGGAAGGCTGAGCCTTTCACCTGGTATAATCTGGAGCTCCCTATAAGTAGTTTGAACACCGTCCCCTGTTGTTATCTCTGTCCCACAACTTGTCTGTCCTGGACTGTTTCTTTTTGGCTAAAAAATCCCTCCCACCACCATTATCTCTGGGATAAAGGTTGGGTGCTTTGATGAGGGGCAAGGAATCAGTCGGCATTTCCACTCAGTATTCTAACACCTGCGAACAGTGGGTCAAAGGTGCCAACTCAAAGAATTCCAAAATTATGAATCAAGCCTCCCAAAATCATATTATTAAAGAAAATGCATTGGGTAGTTTTTATTTGTCTTTGGGTTTCTGAGTTTTTACAGAAACATGGGTCACATTTTCAAGCTTTTCAGAATAAACACGATAGTTATAAACTTACTTTTAAACAAATTTTTTTAAAAGACCAAGATTTCACCTAATTATGGATTTTCAAGAACAACATAAAAAATGGCACACATTGCCAGTGTCAGGAGAAAAGTGAGCTCAACTTTCCATAAATACTGTGAAAACAATACAGGATCAGTGGCTGTCAGGAATCACATCTCCCTAATTACTTCGGTTTCCTTTTTTGGTAAAATGGAACGACCCTTAGCTAAATCTATATCATTTCCTGCACTGTGTGGGAAAGTTAACAGCTCTAATGTAGTCAGGGTGAAATAATTACAGGTTGTTTCAATGTCACTTAAACTTGAATACATGGCAAATTTCATACTGTAGGTGGGTGAAAAGTTTTAAAATACACACACATTTTAGTCTCCGCTCCTTGATCTGCTGGCATAGGAAACATTCCAAAGCATGTACTTGATTTCCACTTATTTTGATTTTTTTCCTAAAGAAGAGAAATGACGCACAAGAGGAATTGCAATGTCTCTCTCGTATTTTATATTCTATTTTAATGTGCATGTTATGATCAAAGGGCAGCCTACATCTCTATTCACCCTAGGACTGTGCTGGGCCACTGGGCCACATACAGCTCATCAGGGTAAGCCATCAAGTGGGCTGCCAGGCAGGTTGTTTACCTTGCGTCCGCAAGTACAACTACCCACAGCCACTATAGGCTGCGGCTCAATGTTCCTGACCTGTGGTAGCTATGGGAGGCAGTGCAGGCTGCAGGGACGTACAGGCCACTGTGCCCTGCAGCTCCCAATGGCCACGAATGGTGAACTGTGGCCAATGGGAGCTGCAGGCCACCATACCTGTGGACACAGGGCAAACAGCTTGCCTTGCTGCCTGCCACTGGCTTACCCTGACAAGCAGTGTGTGTTGAATAGGCTGCAGGTTGCCTACCACTGCTCTAGAGGCAATGGAAGTCATGTGGTTCCACTGTCCAACAGTGTTCCCCCTAAGTTGCACGACAGCACAGCTTCACAGGTGATTAATCAGCCCCACTCACTCAGAGGCACAGGGCTCCATGCACTGAGCTAACTGACTGGGCAGAGCTGATTCATCACCTGTGATGCTGTGCTGCCCTTCAGCTTAGTGGGAACACTGCTGCCCAATGAACATGGACTTCTGTGCAGTGCTGAGTTCAATATGGCTATCTACAGAAGGAGATAGAGTGAGTGGAAGGCTGGATCTGAGGGAAAAAAAGGATTCTATGGGAGACACTGGAATTGAGTGTCAGGATAAAAGTGGCAGGAGTCCTATGCTAAAGATAGTAGGTGATAAAATAATTAAGGCTAGTAGCATAAGCACAAGAGAGGTGAATTAAGATTGCACAGTCAGTCTGGATTCTGGCATGCTCTAATTTCTGAGTACTTGACTTTGCAACTTTAAGGCACATCTACACAGCAGGGCAAAAGTTAAATTAATCTATGAAACTTCAGGTTTGTCAATTGCATTGCTGATGTTAAAATAGCTTATTTTGGCTTTTGGCCCTGTCTACGCAGCAGGAAGTTGAAGGAAGAACACTCTTTCTTTGACTTAACTTACTCCTCATGAAATTAGGGTGACAGGAGTTGGAGTAAGAAATCCTCCAGCTCACCATTACTTTGAAATAATGGCTTGTTGTGTAGACACGATCTTTGTTATTTACACTGCTACACAAACATAGTCTTAATGTCCTTTTAATGGATGTTGGGTTTTGGTGTGTACTCATAGATTTACCGTGTCTAGCACTATGATAACCAGCAATAATGTCTCAGATTACACCAGGTGAGCTTGTCCTTGACCTTCAGTCTCTCTGGGAATATCCATATAGTGCTAGGCCCTAGACTTCCACTTTTTGTAAGCAGGAGCTCCACAGCTGCATTACTCCAAGACCAGGCCCTAGCTTCAGCACTACTGTTTTTCACTGGGCTTCTTCAGAAAGTCCAAACGAATTTGAATGCTTGTTGGAGACTTTACCTTTTGGGAGCAATACAACCAGCAGATGTTTGCAGCCTTTTCAATATCAGACAGCATACTTTAGACAACAGGAATACAGTATTTTAAGGTCTTTAGGTTAGAATGGATAAGCAAAGCTCACTCACATGTCCCTGGTGGCAGCACAGCTTACCTCTGTAGCCCCAAACAGTCCAGGATTTCATCTCTCCCAGTACACTGGCAAGCAGAGTTCTCACTGCATTCTCCTGACTAGAGGTATTCAAAAAGGAGGAATCTTTTTATATGAGTATTTTTTCTAATTTTGAAAATATGTTTTGTCTTGAAGCCAGACAAAATGTCAAACACTTTTTCATTAGAAGGGATATCAAGGGAAAAAATCCATTTTGGGAGAATCAAAATGGATTTTTCTTTTTGGCTTCCCAGTTATCTTCTGAGAAGGTTTTAAATTGACAAAGGCCTTCTAGCCCAGTTGCTGGACCTAGTCGCTTTGGCCATGCCTACACTGCAGAGGTACTTTGGGATACCTCTGGTATCCCGAAATAGCTATTCCATATATCAAGAGCAAGGCCCTTATGTTGAAATGTAATGGGCTTGCTATTCCAACATCCTTGTAAACCTCATTGAATGAGGGACAAGGGACATTTCGGAATAGCGCTTTCTTTCGAAATAAGATCGAAATAAGCGATGCAATTTGCATAGCTCCAATTGCATAGCTTATTTTGAGATAAGGGTGGTTTGTGGATGCACCCTGGGTCTCCCAACCAACCTCCTCGCCTCTGGGAGCCAGAGAGACTCTTTAACTCTCACAGCAGAGTGAAAGGCAGAATCTGCAGGGATCTGCTTCTTCAATTCTGGTTTCACTGGAAAATCTCCAACCAGCTCTTCGCTTGACTCCTCCAGTCTTTGTTTCAAGATCTTGACACGTTGATTTCACCTGTCCAGCAGTCATTAAAAGTTTATATATATTCATTAGTCTTCCATTATATCTCTAAGATTACTCCATTCATATGCTGACCGTTCTTCATAGTTCATTCATACGAAGCCAGGCCTGGCCGACACTAAAAATTGAGATCAACATACGTGTGTCATTGAGGAGTATGAAAAATTCACACCAATGAGTGAGATCAACCTAACTTCTGCTGTGGACAGAATGCTTCCATCAACCTAGCCACTGCTGCTTAGACAGGCAGTGTTTCTGCCTTAAAATATCCTTCCCAAGGCTGTAGAGTGCATCTGTATTGGCTTTGTCTACATTGTCAAGTTTAATGTAGCCATGTGGTCATGGCAGAAGTGCTGGGTGAGAGCTCTCCGGGTATGTCTAGACTACATGCCTCTGGCTACAGAAGCATGTAGATTAGGCTACCCACCATAGGCAAAGAAGAGGGGATTTAAATAATCCCCGCTTCATTAAAATAAACATGGCCACAGCACTGTGCCTATGATGAGCTGATCTGGCACAGTGCGGTAGTCTAAACGCAGATCAGTTGGCTGGGGAAGCCTTTGCCGACTGATCCTTTATGCCTCGTGACTTCCCCAGCCGACTGATTCGCGTCTAGACTACCGCACTGGGCTGGATCAGCTGATCGTTGGCACAGCGCAGAGGCCATGTTTATTTTAAAGAAGCAGGGATTCTTTAAATCCCTGCTTCTTTGCCTATGCCGGGTAGCCTAATCTACATGCCTCTGTCGACAGAGGCATGTAGTCTAGACATACCCTCCCAGTGCTGTAGGTAAACTACCTACGTATGGGGAGTCACTAACAGTTCTGGGAGTGTGGCACCCAGCACTGGGAACCTGATTACAAGGTTTACACCATAACTTGCTGTACTCTGGGGTATGGTTTTTCCACACCCCTGAGCAAGAAAGTTATAGTGCAGTAAAGTGGCAGTGTAGACAAACCCTATGCTATGGGATGACAGTGGCATAGCTACAGCGCTGCAGATATGCCACCGTAGCCTCCCTCCAAGTGTCGACAAGCCCCCAGATATGCCTCCCTGACCAGTTCCCAGCTTTTATGCTTCTGGCATAGAAAATAAATTAGTCCTTTCAATCCTAAAATATAATTAAAACGTGAGTGGAGAAATTGAATCATGCATATCTTATCAAAGTAGTGCAGAAATTCTCTCGTGTTTTCCATACATGGTATTATAAAGTGATTTGAGATACTCAAATATAAGACAGTTGTAGTTGCATGGGAAAAAACAACCCCTAAAAATGGAAGGTACGTTTAAACAGCCTCATAATGCTTCCTTGGACAGTTTCAAAATGGGGGTAAGTAGGGAGGTGTGACATATCCTATGAACATTCAACTAGCTGTTCAGACAGTCATAGAAAGTGACTGGATCCCAAGCCAGCACCCCAAAAATCTATTCAGCTTCCTTTCAAATTATGTTTCTCACATCTGAAACTCAGCAAATGTAACTTTTTCCTTTTTGAAAGACACAGAATTATTCCTTTCACAGAAACTTGATTATGAGCCCACAAACGGAAATGACATTTTACTCTTCCATTTGAAAAGTGATTATTGTAATACTTTCAGCAGCACAGGAACATGGTAAGTCATGCAGCACAGAGAAGAAGATATTTTATCTGTGTGCTTTGTTCAGGAACAAGGTTAAGTACCTTACTAAACCCTCCCACCAAGACAATGAAGGAAACTGACAAACTAGACTGCAAAAAGCAAATGAAGTGGCAACAGGAGTTGAAGCTTTTTATTGGCAGGTAATTTGCTTTACTTTTTCTGCTTTAGTGCTCTTTTGCAAATTCTTTATTTTTTAAATATCGTAGCTGCATGTCATATAGAATATTCCATTCCCGAGCCCGTTTTTACAAAGTTACTGAAACTCCATAGTTTAAGTCACTAGCACTAAAACCAGTCACTATTTTAAATCACAATTTTTAAAGCAATATCTCAAAATGAAGGTAGATCTCAAATTTGCAAGGTGCCATAAATTAGATGCTAAAATATTACTCAGATGTCTAAGAATTTTACAAATCCAGTACTCCCAGCTTTTTAACAACTTCTTTACAGCTTCAGCCTTTTATTTCTTCTAGTTCCTTACTCTCACCACATACAAACAAAATTCCCCCCCACCCATAAAAATAACTTTGGGCACCGCTTGATTCTCTGACTACCTTCCTATCTCTCATCTTCCTTCCGGATCCATGCCAATCTAGCCTCCAGTCCAGTAGCTCTTAACCTGTGGCCCAATCAGCACAGAGCTGTGGCGCAGGTGTTGTCAGGACCATAAAGGTAGTATTGGAGGTGTGCATGAATGACCCACAATGGTAAATAGGTTAAGAACCTTGGCATATAGCCAAATTACTCTCACTCAAGTTTCTAATTATATGTTTCTGACCCTCTTGAGAGTTGGTTTTCTTTTTCCCAACAAATATTCATCTTCTGCTCCCTTCTGCATCATGAATCACACTGATCTCCCTTATATTTTCCTCTATATATTTTTGTATAGTTTTCAGGATACTTTCCTCCTCTGCTGCTTTTCCACTGCTCTTTTTGATCTGGTCTTGCTCATTTCCTCCTCTCCACACCTCACCTCTGTATCTGCCTTGCAGTGGTCTATTTTTGCTCCCACGTTTTCTCCCTCATCACCTTTTCCATAGGGGATCTCATCCATGTGCTTGGGCTGAATAATCACATCTAAGCTGAGTGAAGGTCTACCTCTCCACACACTGACTCACTGACACTTCATCTTGGCTAACTCACTGCCTTGTCAAACTGAAGATGTCTAGAAGAGAGCTGACTTTTCTTTCTAAATCCTATTTCCCTCTCCACTCAGTCCCCATTCTTCATAACAATTAGGAACACCTGTCATTCTCCCTAGACCCAAAACCTAGGCAGTCATCTGTGATTCCCACGCATCTTCTACCTAAAGGGATTTAATCCTGTTATTGCTGCTTCCATAATATCTCTAAACTATATCCTTTCTTCTCTGTGTCTATGGTACTCTATGTCTCCATGTCCTAAACATCTCCTGGAATTACTACTGCCTACCTCATCTTCTTGATACCCACTCGACTGTCTGTAATATCACCACTCGCAAAAGCCTTTCTTCTCATTCATCATAAGCATTTCACCTCCATTCTTTGAATAACTTCACTCATATTCAATCATTTTGCATAACAAATTCAAATTTTATTTCCAAAGCCCAGCTCTTGTTTCTGCCCTTATCTGCCTTCATCTTCCCCAACTGCTTTCTGTATCACCAAAGGAACCAGGCTTGATATGCCTTTAGTCCTTTCACATACTGCCCTCCATTCCTGGCATTCTCTAACCAATCCACCTATTGTTATTTATGGGACACTGGTTCTTCTCTTTCCTCCCTATACCCAGGTATTTTCGCTCTGACACATATGCTGCTAGGCAGGGGCAGTGGCGCTAGAACAGTTTTTAGAGTGGAGATGCTGAGCTTGTGCCTTCTCCCCTTATCCCTTTCCCAGGTCCACCAACAGGGGGAACAAAGGGGATAATTGCCTCATGCCTGGTGATTTAAAAGGGCCCAGGGCTCCTGGTCACTGGTACTGTGGCAGCGTCTGAAACCCTGGTCCCTTTAAATCACTGCAATGTGCTCTGGGTGGCTCTGAGGGCTGTGGGTGGGGGGCCATGATCAGGGCAGCGCTAAGGGCCTTGACCCCATCCATCCCTTCCGCCTCAGGCCCTGCCTCCTCTGGGAGTGTAGAGCAGACCATCCCCCACATCTTACCCAGGGGCCTGGTGAGGTTGTCTGCTCCCCTGCCACGTTCGCACCCTTCACCTCATCCTGAGACCAGGTGCAGGGCCAGCAACTGGGACCCTGTGCAAAACCTGGGATGCTGCAGCACCCCCCACAATGCTATTTCCCATACCCAGGGGACAGAGTCTATCTCTAGTTGTTTTGTTGAGTATTTAGCACATCTTTTTGTGCACAGTACAAATAATTCATAAATCCCTGCCTCAACGAGATAAGTACAGGATTTGCAACTTCAGGCTCTGTATTGCAGATGGGTTTATACTGTCAACACTGTCCTCCTGAAAGCTTTTAATTTTTCCAAAGCCAAAAAATCTGCCTGGCCATAGACAAAACATACAGCATATACTTGATGTAATTTTAGTTAAAGCCAAAGGGAGGGAGAATCAGAAAGCCAGCTTTTCACCTCTCCAGTCACAGTTTAAAATGCATCATTAGCACCCCTCTTGGCAGAAGGATTGAGCAGGCATGCGGATTGAGCTATTTTCTCACCCCTCAAGGTTAACATCCCTAGATTAGGAGTTGATGAACTCTGCTGTCATCCATGTTGTACAAATCCTCTGGAAAAGCAGAAATCTTCTGCCTCAAGGCCTGTCAATTTTGGAACCTGCCAAGAACCTTAACTTCACTTAAAATGTAAACCAGAAATGTGTCACCTACACAGCCTACACATCCAAACTCTCAAACCAATTTCAATATCATTTAGAAAATCTTTATCTGTTGAAATTAACTCATTAAGTTTCTTTATAAGATAGCGTTCAACTGTCAAAATAATTAGTTCTGTAGAACCTCAGAGTTACAAAAACTTTGGGAATGGAGGATGTTTGTAACTGAAATGTGCATAACTGAATATGATGATTGTTCTTTCGAAAGTTTACAACACAACATTAATACATCTTTGAAATTTTACTATGCAAAAGAAAAATGCTGCTAATTCCTTTATTTTTTTAGTAGTTTAACAAAAGTACAAGTTGGACCTCCCTGGTCTGGTACCCTCAGGACCTGACTGGTTCCTGGATGAGGGATTTTGCCAGACCAAGGGAGGTCATTTTTTGTATCCCTGCCACTGCCCCGCATCCCTGGCCCAACCACTGGCTTCCCTGCCAGCTCCCCACCTCCTGCCGGCCCCACTAACCTGCTGGGTAGCCATTGCTGCCGAGGCTCTGCCAGGCAGCCTGGTGCTGGGGCTCCTGGCAGCCGTGTGTGCACCCCGCACCAGGGGTCCCAGCCCTGCTGGGCAGCCACACAACAGGTCTCCCAGCCCTGCTGCCATACTGGGTGGCCCTGGTATCAGCTTCCTCCAAGCAGGCCCACTGCCCTGCTGGCCCTCCAGTCAGACTCTCTAGTCCTGTAACTTCCATGTCATGCCCTCCCCCCAATTATCTGTACAGATGCCATAGAGTGTAAGTACAGAACCCATCATGGATCCCATTGAGCACCAAATCATGATGGCAATCATATTAACCATGGTGCGCCTTATGCTAACGTATATCCAGAGTGTATCC
Organism: Pelodiscus sinensis; assembly: GCF_052426305.1. Lineage (NCBI taxonomy): Eukaryota > Metazoa > Chordata > Testudines > Trionychidae > Pelodiscus > Pelodiscus sinensis. Next base: position 97,505,443 of record NC_143053.1, read on the forward strand.
AGGGTCTGCCAGAATGAGGAAGAATCTTGGGAGGCCATGAAAATAATCTTCTGTGAAGCTGAAACGAAGCGAGCTGAGAAAATGGTAAACGCTGTTGGCATTCATCCTCCGGACACAGTGGAATCCTGGTTCTGGTGCAGTCAGACAAGCACAGACTGGTGGGACCACACAGTAATGCAGCTATGGGACAATCAGCAGTGGCTGGAAAATTTCCGCATGAGAAAAATCATGGAAATTTGCTAATTGCTTTCCCCCACCCTGCAGTGCAAACATACCAGAATGAGACCCACTCTGACAGTGGAGAAGAGAGTGGTAATTGCCCTGTGGAAGCTTACCATGCCAGACAGCTATAGGTCAATTGGGAATCAGTTTGCAGTGGAGAAATCTACAGTGGGGGCTTTTGTGATCCAAATAGTAGTCAGGTGATCAATACCCTTCTGCTATAGAGGGCAGTGACACTGGAAAATGTGGAGGACACAATGGAGGGCTTTGCCACGATTGGGTTCCCTACCTGTTATGGGGCAATAGGCGGAATGCACATCCCTATCTTGGCACCCAACCACCTTGCCAAAGAGTATATAAATTGCAAGGGGTACATCTCAATGGTGCTGCAGGCGCTGGTGGATCACAAGGACTGTTCACCTACATCAGGGGTCTCCAAACCCTCTCATCCGGCCCGTGGAGACCTTTTTGTCTACGGAAAAAAAATTACGGAAATTTACGTGTATCCTGCCAAGATCAGCCGCCGCTTACGTGGACGTTATGTTTTTACCGAATTAAAATAGAGGCATGCAGTAGTGCGTTATGTTTTCCAACCGATCATTACATTGCAAAACCTTATTCGCTGCTTACTTTTTCTACTTCCGTTCACAGTCAATGAGATGATATAACGCCATATAGTGGCGGAGTTTTTAAATGATTTGCTGCTGGTTCAAGACTTGATTATTTTGATCACAGTTTGCCAGTTGCGGTTGACTGTTGCGATGAGGAGGTGTTGGTGTCAATTAGCGTCTGATTTCGAAACATGTTGCACTCTATTTTATTTAGTGATAATTTCCTTCGCGTAATTACTTATCAGTGTGTTTAAAGTATTGGGAATGTCGTTAGTTTAGTAAGAATTTTTCAAATATTCTGAAGAGGAAACATTAAAAGCAACAATCTCTCTACCATAAGTGGATATATTTGCACACTATATTCAGGTAAGTTTAACTTAAGAAATCATAAGAATATATTTGCACACTATATTCAGGTAAGTTTAACTTAAGAAATCATAAGAATTTTTAAAAATTGTTTCGGGTCATTTGCAGCTATTATTGCGACGAAATTAGTTCTCATAATCAGGTTTTTTGAGCGATATTGTGTGCAAGATACTTTCAGTTTCATTATTTATTCATGTTGAATTCACTTTATTTTAGTGCCCAGCGATGGCCGAGAAGAGGAAAAGAAAAATAGACGATGAGTGTCGGCAATTTCAAGAAGAATGGAGTTTGAAATACTTCTTCATCAAATCCGGCGAGAAAGCATTGTGTGTGATTTGCAACGAAACCGTGGTTGTAATGAAAGAATACAACCTGCGTCGTCATCATCAAAGCAAACATCAGGAGAAATATGTACAGTTGGAGGGTAAAGTCCGTGCCGAAAAATTTTCTAAATTACAAAATCAACTCACATCTCAGAGGACATTGTTCAGTAAATCCTCAAATGAAAATGAATCCTTAACTAAGGCCAGTTATAAAGTTGCCTACGTCCTGGCTAAAAGTGGCAAACCCTTTACAGATGGTGAAGTAGTGAAGGAATGTTTGTTGGAAGTGGCTGAGGAACTTTGCCCAGAAAAGTCAAAACAATTTGAAAATGTAGCTTTGGGTGCGAATACCATTGCCCGCCGTGTTGCAGACATGGGTGAAAACATTGTGACTCAAATAGCGAAAAATGCAAGCAAGTTTCGCCATTTTTCAATTGCAATGGATGAATCGCTGGACAGCTGCTCCACCTCTCAACTGCTTGTGTTCATTAGAGGTGTGGATGAAGACATGAACATAACACAAGAGCTGGCTTCCCTACATAGCATGTATGGCACTGTTACCGGAGAGAATATATTCAATGAGTTGAAAAAAACATTTGCTGATTATAACTTGGACTGGACTAACCTCAGTTGCCTGACTGTTGATGGAGGAAAGAACATGAGTGGCATAAAGAAAGGCTTGGTTGGACAAGTGAAGCAGATGTGTAATGAGAAAAACATTATACAACCAATGTTCCTGCACTGTATTATTCACCAGCAAGCTTTGTGTGCTAAATATGTGGACATTAGCAGTGTACTGAATCCTGTGGTGGAGATGGTGAATTTAATAAGGTCACATGGGCTCAACCATAGACAGTTCAGAGACATGTTGAAAGATAGACACAGAATCGCAAGATTTACCATATTACACAGCAGTAAGTTGGCTAAGTTGTGAGAAAGTTCTGAGCAGAGTATTTAAGTTAAGAAAGGAAATAGGTGACTTCCTGGAAAGTAAAGGCAATCCACAGCCATTACTGTCTGATGAAAAGTGGGTATGGAAATTGGCTTTTGCTGCAGACATAACTAGTCATTTAAATTTTCTGAACCTAAAACTACAAGGAGAGCAAAATCTAGTTTCTGATCTATACACCCACCTAAAGGCCTTCAGATCCAAACTTGTCTTGTTTTTGGAACAAGTACAGGCCAACAACTTGACGCACTTTCAGCAGTGCAAGGTCTTCATGGCTGAAGCAACAGCTGAGTTCCCCACGTCATTTGCATGCGAGATCATCAAAGACCTTCAGCTGCAGTTTCAGCAGCGGTTTTCTGACTTGGATTCAAAGGCAGAAGAAGTGAGATTGTTTCAAAACCCATTTGAAGCAGATGTGGCCAGTTGCCCAGATGAACTGCAGCTGGAAGTCATTGAGTTGCAAGCAAATGACCTCCGTAGGGACAAGTTCAAAATAGGACTGGTGGGTTTTTACCAGTTTTTGCCCAAGGAAGACTTTCCTAATGTCAAAACTTTTGCATCAAGGTACCTTTCAATCTTTGGAACAACATACCTGTGTGAACAAACATTTTCAAGAATGAAACATGTGAAGAACAATTTGAGAACAAACTTGTCCGATGATAATCTCAGGTCACTGTTGATGTTAGGGACAACAAATCTAAAGCCAGAAATGTCTGCTATTTTGGCATCCAGGAAACAATTTCACCATTCACACTAATACAGGTGTTCATGTGTAGTGTATCAATGTGTTATTAAATAATAACTGAATAAAATATTAAATAAATAATTAAAAACAACATCCATGTTTTGATTGTTTTTTATTTGGACCTCAAGTGTGTAGTCGGCCCCCGAACTGCTGTTTGATAGTTAATGCGGCCCTCGGGCTGAAAAGTTTGGAGACCCCTGACCTACATCAACATGGGTGGTCAGGAAAGGTATAAGTCATGCGTATCTTGAAGAACTCCTGCCTCTTCAGAAAGTTGCATGCTGGAACTTTCTTTCCAGACTGGAAAATTACCATTGAAGGCATTAAAATGCCAATAATGAACCTTGGAGACCCAGCCTATCTCATGCGCCCATGGCTCATGAAGCTGTACCCAGGCAGCCTGTACCATAGTAAGGAGCAGTTCAACTACAGTAGGGGTGGGGAACTTTTTTGGGGTTGGGGTGGTCACTGACTTACTGAAAAATCAGTCAAGTGCCACACACAAGTGAGAAGCAAGACTAGTAGATTTTGTGTGCTCCAGCCCCACAGGAGGGGGGTGAAGCATCAGCACAGGCTCCCCAATGCTATGCAAGAGCTCCAAGCCTTGCGGACCAGATCTAGGCCAGCCAGGAACCACATCTAGCTCTCGGGCTTTATGTTCCCAATCTCTGAACTACAGGCTGAGCAAGTGCAGAATGATGCTATAATGTGCTTTTGCGCATTTATACGGGAGGGGTCTACTGAATAGGCTAGACCTCAGTGAAAGCAACATTGTAGTATCAGCCTGCTGTGTGCTCCATAATATTTGTGGAAGGATTAAAGTTACAGGCAGTCCCCGGGTTACGTACAAGATAGGGACTGTAGGTTTGTTCTTAAGTTGAATCTGTATGTAAGTCGGAACTGGCATCAGCCGCTGCTGAAACTGATCAGTTTCAACAGCCGCTGAATCTGGACACCAGTTCCACTTACATACAGATTCAAGGTAAGAACACCAGGCGTCCCCAAGTCAGCTGCTGCTGAAACTGATCAGCAGCTGATTCCAGGAAGCCCAGGGCAGAGCAACTCTGCCTCGGGCTTCCTGTAGTCAGCCGCTGGTCAGTTTCAGCAGCGGCTGAGTTTGGGACGCCTGGGGCAGAGCAGCTCGGGTGCTGCTGGCTTGGTCCAGTAGCGCGGCCGCTCCTCGGAGCTATTGGATCAACCCAGCAGCACCCCAGCTGCTCTGCCCCAGGCATCCTGATTCAGCCACTGCTGAAACTGATCAGCAGCTGAATCAGGACGCCTGGGGCAGAGCAGCTGGGGTGCTGCCGGGTTGGTCCAGTAGCGCCAAGGAGCAGGTGCTGCGGGACCAACCGGCAGTGCCCCACCTGCTCTACCACAGGCCCCCGGCTTTGCTCCACGTCTCCCTGGTCTGCTGGGGGGGCACTAGCTGCGTTCCCCCCCCCCCCCAGCAGACCAGGGAGACGTGGAGCAAAGCTGCGGAGGACCCGGGCCGAACCGTGGCGCTTCCTGATCAGCAGGAGACGCTGACCAAAGGGAGACGCTGAGCAAAGCCACGGAGGACCCGGGTGGACCCGCGGCTTCCAGATCAGCTGAAAGCGCTGCGGGTCCGGCCCGGGTGCTCCGCCGCTCTGTTCAGCGTCTCCCTGGTCTGCAGACAGCTGATCTGGAAGCGGCGCGGGTCCGGCCGGGTGCTCCGCCGCTTTGTTCAGCGTCTCCCTGGTCTGCAGACCAGGGAGACGCTGAACAGAGCGGCGGAGCACCCGGCCGGACCCGTGCCGCTTCCAGCTGATCTGGAAGCGGTCGCGGGTCTGGCCCCCGGTGCTCCGCTGCTTTGCTCCCGTCTCCCTGGTCTGCTGGCTCCGCCAGCAGACCAGGGAGACGGAGAGCAGCTTTTCTCACCCCGGAGAAGGCGGGCAGCGGGACCAGGCGTCCCGCTGCTCTAGTTCTCCGGGGCGAGAAATCCCCGTTCGTAACTGCGGATCTGACATAAATCGGATCCGCGTAACTCGGGGACTGCCTGTATATGGCAGGGGTGGGGAGTCAAGGCACAGCGCCTCACCCATAATTATGAGCAGCCAGACACCAGGGCAATAAGGAGACCATAGCGAGGGGCACTGCAAACCAGAGAGGCTTTGAAAGACAGCTTCATGAATGGCCAGATTTGAGTGTCTTGCATGTTGCTCTCAGTGTGGTGCTTCCCTTTCAACTCCTCTCCACCCTCCCAAGCAATAAAGAGATTGTTGTTCAGAATAATGCATTTTTATTCAGGGAGCACAGCATGGACAGAAAAGGAATCCAGGGCAGGAGCGTGGTGGGTGAGGGGCGGTGATTACAATTATGAGAAGGACTGCTTTTTGCTTTGGGATGCATCCTTTGTCTGAGTGTGAGGCTGCCTTGGAACGCCCCCGCCACATTCTAGGGCTCCTGGGAGGGGAGGCTATGGAACTCAGTGAAGAGGGAATGTAGTTATGCAAGAGCTGGAGGGGGTGCCTGTGCATGTAGCTGTCCTGAAAGGCCACCATGTGGTTCATGACATCCACTATGGTCGTCAAGATTCTCTTCTGATTCTTCACTTCCAGCTCCTGCATGCTCTGCTGTGCTCATACCTCCAGCAGTAGCACATTCCTCCACTCGCTTAAGAGCTCTCTGTCCAAGTGGGCAGACTGCATTTCATCTTGGAACATGTCATCCTTAGTCTGTTTTCACCTGTGGATCTGGGCCAGATGGACAGTTGTGGAGCCAGGATGTGTGAAGCAGGCTTGTTCCGCAGTAATGAAAAGTAAAGAGCAGACTCTTCAGGAGATACACTGTGGAGTGGAAAACCTAATGTGTTAGCATAAAAGGAAGAGCTGTCTAAAGACAATAGGGAAGTGTTAAAAGCATAACTATGGTCTTGTACTTAAGTGGCCACTATGCAGTAGGTACACAATTGAGTTCTTAGGAGAATAGTTGGTTTTGGTTTGGTGGCAGCCATGGTAAGGGACAGGATGGGGCTTGAGCCTGCAAGGGGAGGAGGATTTGGGCATGGCAGCAGGGCAGGGCAGGGGCTCGTGTGGTGCCCATATGTTCAGCACCCCCCCCCCATTTGCCAGGAGATTGCAAATTTCCCTTCCTCAGAAGCATGTAGGCAGGATGGGGACAGGGTTGAGACATAGCTGCAGGACTGAGGTCCAAATGGTACCAGTCTGTTCAGCACCCCTCCCCTTCTGTTGGCCAAGAAACTGCAACTTTCCCTTCCTGCAGGAGCATGCTTGCAGGAGGAAGAGGCAATCCAGGAGTGGCGGCAAGGTAAGGCAGGGGCTTAAGCCATGCTTCCTTGAGGATGATCTAACAGGCTTACCACGGAGGCATGAGCTAATAGCTTCCCCTGTTTCAGCCAATTTGCCATGCCAGATATCAGTCTTCTCCAGATTACAGAGTGATAGGAAGCAGATGTTGACTGAATGTGGCCAGAAACTGGGGCATTATGCTGCAATGTTTTGTGCTGCAATTCTGCCAGATCACTTTCTGCTGGATTGGAGTGGAAAGGTGTCCAACCAGGGAAGACAGAATACGGCAGGCCGCCCCAGAAACCTTGTGAGAAAGATTAAAGAGTTCTTCTAGGAGAGCTTTATGGAGATGTGCAGAGAGGATTCTCACTCCATTTCCAGACATGTTAATAAGCTATTCTGGGGTCCCCAGTGTATAGGCACAGTGACCACCACAAATCACACCTAATTGCCTTAACCCATAGGTAACAAGCTGAAAAATGTGAACACTCAGTGCCTGGGTGTGAGAGGGCCTGGGAGGAGGGGATTGTCTCCAAAGTCATAAAAAGATCCTGGCTATCAATGACATTAGTTGCCTTGCTCACCTGCTGACCATTCTCCTCCTCCCCCTCTTTCTCATCCACACTGTACGCCACACTGCTGCCCGGGGCTACCAGAGGAGTATCTTGGAAGGAATCCATGGACTGGCTAGGGAAGCTGGTTGGGTCCCCCCATAGGATTGCATGCAGCTGCTCATAGAAGTGGCATGTTTGTGGCAATGATACAGGCAGTCCCCGGGTTACGTACAAGATAGGGACTGTAGGTTTGTTCTTAAGTTGAATTTGTATGTAAGTCAGAACTGGTTCATATTGTAGGGGAAACTCTAGCCAAACATTTTTTTTAGTTTTGGATAGCATAGGGAAAGGTTAACTCCCCTCTAATGTTTGTTTTTCTGTCTGTTCCCCTGTTCAGAAGATTTCACATCTATTTCTGTCCCTGTGACAAACTCAGGACTAAAGGAGTAACTCATCAAATACCAAACAGCTCTGCACCATGCTTTGAGCTAATAGCTTTATTTCCACACACCACCCAAGGTTCTAGGAGGAGGATCCTTTTTTTGCTAACACAATGAGGCCAGCACTTTGTTTTGGTGGAGTCTTTGTTTGCCCAGGGAGCCCAGCATGTATAGGGGGAGGAGGGGCGGAGAGGCTGCTTTTGTCTGCTGTTTGGCAGCCTGTTGCTCAGGGGAGGGGGCAGCCTGTTGCTGGCAGGGAGGGAGGGGGGAGGCGTGCAGGATGCGAGGCCGCGGGGCGGGGGGGCAGCGGGCGTGGGGAGGCACTTTTCCTCTGCCCGGCAGCTCTGCGGGATCCCTGTCCCTGTGGCCAGCTGCTGCAGGCAGAGGCCAGTTGGAGCCAGCTGAAGAGGAGGAGGAGAAGGTGGATTCTAGGACCCAGGTGAGCGAGCCCCGGGGACGCTGCTGCGCTCCCCGGCATGTATAGAGGGGAGGAGGGGCAGAGAGGCTGCTTTTGTCTGTTCGGCAGCCTGTTGCTCAAGGGAGGGGGCAGCCTGTTGCTGGCAGGGGGGTGGGAGGGGCAGCGGGCGTGGGGAGGCACTTTTCCTCTGCCCGGCAGCTCTGCGGGACCCCAGTCGGAGCCGGCCCGAGGAGGAGGAGGATCCTAGGACCCAGGTGAGCGAGCCCCAGGAATGCTGCTGCGCATGTGCGGGAGTTGCCTCACCCCGTTCGTATCTAGGGATACGACGTAAGTCGGATCCACGTAAGTCGGGGACTGCCTGTACAGACCATTTAGTTTCCTCCTTTGTTTTCTGGTACGACTACCTCAGCTCCTTTATTTTCACGCAGCACTGGTGGGTGTCCTTGGCATATCTTTTCTCCTCCATGTCCCTTGCAATCTTGGCATTGATATCTGCATTTTTTTTTATTTTTTTTTTTTACTGGTCTGTAGTTCTGCCGGTACTTGTCTGTGACCCTGGGAACTCATGGTCAGGTGTGTTGCTAAGGTGTGCCGCCTGCTCACCAAGCTGGCCACCCAGGAAATTAAATTCAAATTTTCCTGGGGCTTTTCTTGTTCACCTGGAAAGCTACAAAGTTGACATCCCTCCCCAAAAGGGTCACTGAGGAACACCTCGTGGAAGCCAAGAACTTTGACTTTCACATCTCTGCATCTAATGAAAAGTCGATCACGCAAGGTCAAATTTACCATTACTCCTCGTGAAAAGCTGGAGTATTAAAATAGACTTTAATGGTCCTTTAAAGTGGATGGGATGGGATTGGTGGTGTGGACTCATTGTTTAGAAATTTGACCTAACGTAGCTAAGCTCAACAAACTCCCTGTGTCACCCAAGCCTTAGTCTCCGAGAATGCTATGCAGTAGCTGTAATGAGGTTCATATGTACACATCTCTGTGTTTTGTCTCACTGTACTTCTCATCTTCAGAGTAATGAAAGTACCTTGTTCTGTTTGCAATGGGAAACTCTTGTGATAGGATTAATTTGTGATTTACACTTCTTATATTAAGTTAGTCCATTTCCAGATTATAGGAGATAAACATTTTTTTGCTTTATGGGTATCACATAAATTGATACAGTGTATGTCTTTCATTGCCAATATCTAAAACTCTTCCGTAATATTCCTTTAGTCTGCTTAGCATTAAAGGAGTAGTGCTAAGATGGGCTGACCTCTGAAGTTTTGTAATTTATACTATGGCTGAGTTATGTTTTTCTCCGCTATAACCCTTGGACTAATGGGAAGCTACAGTTATGTTCACTGCCAACATTAGGAATCACACTATGATGCCATTAAATATTCAGTTCTATACTTTGGGGAAGAGATCAAACAAGATTTATTGGTCCAGCATTTTGTGTAGTCAGACCATTTTCCAAGGATGATGAAAATAGGAAAGAAATGCAGGAAGACACAAAAAACGGTTCTGGCATTTCCAAACAGCAAACCTGCCAAGTGTTCAGCACATGAAAGAACTAGGGGTCTCGCCTTTGATTTCTTCCTTGAATGTGGATGGCGGTGGGAGGAGAAAGGTCCGAGGGTGCCTCTCACAAGAAAAGAGATGGCAGGGGCTAAGTACAGAATGATAGGAAAATGAAGAGGAAAAAAAAAATCAGGCAAAATACGGATGAAATATGCTCTAAGGATATGTCAGCCGATGGTCAGGGCAGTGCGTGCGTGTGTATTCTATACCGAGTCTTCAACTGGTAGGACACGAGGTCCTGTTGCAGCAGGTAGCTTTAGGGGGAGGCTGATGGGCACCCTGAGAAGTTTTACATCCGTGTCTTTGACCGCTAGGGCAGCCAACAGGCTGACAGACGCCCCAAAGTTTGCAGGGAGAGCTTATTATACCCGTGTCTTTAGCTGCTAGGACCGGGGTCCTTCCGTAGCGGGCAGCCTATGGAAGGCTGACAGATGCCCCACGGATCTGTCCCCTGGAGGCGACACGATCCAAATGCCCAGCTCTGCCTGCGTCTGCTCCCTATGACCGGCTGAAGTTCTTTTAAATTGTGCTTGGTTCTCTTACAGCAACTGAAGGAGTCAGGTTAAAGCTTAAAACAATTACAGGTTTATTAAAGAAGCTTATAAATCTTATGGTTACAATGGCTATTGCTCTATTTCTTAACTGCTAGCAAATATAGATCTTAAAAAATGGTTTCAAAGAAAATAAAGATAGAAAATAGAAATAATGGTACCAAGTGACAGCTTAATCTTTAAAGAGCTCTAAGTCTATGTGTACACTTAAGACAAAGGACACATCCAGGTACAATTTTTACCCCCTTCTGTGCCTCTCGACTCCAGCGTATCAGGCCGGGGTCGGTCCCTCAATTCCTATGAAAGACAAATACGAGGTTGGCGTCCCCATGGAACCTAGGGAGGCCAATCACCTAACCCGACCAGCAGATAGATGGTAGATTGATGCTCAGAGTGAGTACGCTGCTGGTCCCATCTTTATACCCATAGGGGCCCGTATCCTCTTACTTATCTAAGATGCCAAATTGTGTTGGTTCGTCTTTGTGACTCCAGTTCTTACAAGTGAGTTTCAACTTAATTTACACTTGCAAGAGAGATAACTAAATTGTGAGTACTGGACATTCTTTACTGGGCGGGAGATTCCTCCCCCCATGGACGAGTGTGTGTTCGTATCAATATAGGTGCCAGCCAAGGCAGTTCTCGCAGCCTCGAGATCAACAATTGGCCTATCTCTGTTTACAGCCATCCAGGGTCACTGGGTGAGCTAGCATATCCGGGCCACCTGTCAAGACTTCAAAGACTATGCTGATTTTACTGCTGTGTGCTCTGTATGCTTCCAGGCAAGCAAAGATGGATGTTATAAGGGGGGTTCCTGTCTGGCTATAGGATACCACAGGTTAAGGATTCTCTTTCCATCTTCAAGTCCCATCTTTCCCACAAGCAAGGCTATTTCAAAATTCTGCTACTGGTGTCCATGACTGCACGAGGATGAAGTGGAAGGAATTCAATAGTTCTGTAATCCAACAAAGGATTAGAAAAAAATTGAGTGAACCAAGATCATATCTGCGTTGTTTACAGTGGATGACTAGCCCTTATCCCATATCCAACTAAGGTGAAAAAAATTGACCATTAACATTAGGTTGGCTATACCCCTTTTAAAGAGCTAAATACTGAAACCCTGCTAAACACTTGTGCACTAGTGACAAAATCCTGTCCCTACTGAAGTCAAAAGGAATTTTGCCATTGACTTCAATGAAATCAGGATTCCATCCAGTGTCTAGTTCCCTTCTGTCAGCAACAGCCTGTGTTCATCATACAGACTAACCCCCAAGGGTTTTGAATTCCTAATGAAAGAGGACCATTTCCACAGCTCTCACACATTTTATTCAATCTGGTGAAATCAGAAGCTACATTCACCCTCCCCAACCAGATCTTGTTTCCTGAATTTGGGGGTTGTAAGAGGAAAAAGATTTATTTAATGAATTGGTCTTCCACCATTCTTTCCATGTTTGCACTTTGGCTAAAATATTCCAGAAGACAAGTCAATTTTAAAATATAAAAGGACCAAAGGTGAACATTTTATGTGTCTCATACCTTTCTGTAGGCTTGTCGTTATAGTTTCTAAACAGTCAAATAGGTGAATACAGAAAAATAATAAAGCAGTGGCTATAGCATTTGCCATATAACAGGCCTCACAATTGAAAAACAGTTTTAATTAGTTGGTGTTCAGAGAATCTGGACCTGAAAGTCTTAACAAATATCTGAGCCACTGAAGTCACTGGGAGCTGCATACTCAACACTTCTGAAAATTAGACTCATAACAGATCATCAACTTCAGTGTATTCTGAGACCATACTGGAATACCCCAATTACAGAAGTCAAGTAGTTAAAAAATGCTAAAACTCAGAAAATACTACACAAACAGTATTCAGAAACAGTCACTGGAATAATAACCACAAATTCATTTCAAGGATATTTGCAGGTTGTTTATTAATTTTCGATAAATATTATAAAAATGGAGGGGAGGGACTTGTTCTAGGAACATCAATGGAAAGTAAAAATCTCATGAATACTTATATGACTGGAGCAAAATGCAGGACAATGTAGCACTTTAAAGACTAACAAGATGGTTTATTAGATGATGAGCTTTAGTGGGCCAGACCCACTTCCTCAGATCAAATAGTGGAAGAAAATAGTCACAACCACATATACCAAAGGATACAATTAAAAAAATGAACACATATGAAAAGGACAAATCACATTTCAGAACAGGAGGGGGATGCGGGGGGGGGGGGGGGAAGGAAGGAAGGTAAGTGTCTGTGAATTGATGATATTAGAGGTGGGGAGAGTGGGATGTTTGTGAGTTAATGGTATTAGAGGTGATAATTGGGGAAGCTATCTTGGTAATGGGTAAGATAGCTTGAGAGTTTGTTCATTCCTTTTTGGAGAGTGTTGAATTTTAACATGAATGACAGTTCAGAGGATTCCCTTTCAAGTGCAGATGTAAAAAGTCTGAATGCAGAATGCAGGTGGTTAAGTCATTGAGAGAGTGTCCTTTCTGGTTAAAATGGCAAGAAACTGTTTTTTCTTTGTGATCTTGTCTGATATCTGTTTTGTGGGCATTAATCCTTTGGCGAAGTGTCTGAGATGTTTGTCCAATGTACATAGCAGACGGACACTTTCAGCACACGATAGCATAGATTATATTTCTGGATGCGCAGGAATATGTGTTCTTGATCTTATAACTCACTTGGTTAGGTCCAATAATGGTATCAGCAGAATGAATATGTGGACAAAGCTGGCAATGGGGTTTGTTGCAAGGGAAGGTACCAGGGTTGGTATTAGTGTGGTATGTCCTGTGGTTGTTGGTAAGAATCATCTTGAAGTTAGGTGGTTGTCTATAGGAGACTATGGGTCTGTCTCCCAGAGCTTCTTGGAGTATGGTATCCTGTTCCAGTATAGGCTGTAGTTTATTGATAATGTGTTGGACAAGTTTAAGTTAGGGGTTGTAGGTAATGACAAGTGGGGTTCTATTGTTGGTTTTCTTGGGTCTGTCTTGAAGTAGATGGTTTCTAGGTATTCGTCTGGCTCTTTCAATTTGCTTTTTTATTTCTCCGGGTGGGTAGCTGAGGTTTATAAATGCTTGGTAGGGCTCCTGAAGCTTCTGGTCTCTGTCAGTGGGATGAGAGCAGATGCGGTTGTATCGAAGGGCTTGGCTATAGACGATGGATTGTGTGGTGTGTTCTGGATGGGAGCTGGAAGCATGTAGGTAACTGTATGAGTCGGTAGGTTTTCTGTAGAGAGTGGTGTCTAATTTTCCAAATCAACAATAAACCATCTTGTTAGTCTTTAAAGTGCTACATTGTCCTGCATTTTGCTTCAGCTACCCCAGACTAACACGGCTACATTTCTATCACTATTCTATATGACTGGAAGCATTCATATACCCATCATCAACACACATGATTTTCCCACCTGTTCATGAAAGTTTTATTCATGTAATCAAACAGCAGAAACATCATCATGTGTTAATGGCTAGTCACGCACCAGAAATAAAGAATAGCAAATAATCAACCGCATAGCAGAGTAGAATAATTTGTGAATAACCCAAAAGCAGAAATATTTCTGCATAATGTGTTTGGCAACAATTATGAATACATTGATATAGTCAATTCACAAATAATTTATGAATGGGGTCAAAAGAAGCTAAACTAATCAAAGATCATTCTCTAGATAGTTCACCCCAACTCCCCCCCACACACACACTTTTTTCTGGGGGGGGGGGGGGGAAGGGGGTTAGGACAAAAGTAGCCCTAAGAGGAATAAAGGCTTTTACACATCAATTTGGGCACCAGTTTCACCTATTTCCCATGTTTGGTCCACTAAAGCTTAACACGTCTCTCTTCAGAGCTGGTATGTTCATACACAATGCATTAACTAAGGGTTGGACCCACTTGTTTCTTTAAGGGTGTGTAGTATAGAAGAGCACAAAGAAAAGGCTGATTTGTTAAATATGGAACAGCCAAGACATGGATGCAGCTATTATTTTCAAAGGCTAAGATCTGCTCCAATCCTACAATTCTTTACTTTCTATGTAGACTCATGGTGCTGCAGCCACTTTACCAAATTGGGGGAAATCTAGGACAGAGGAAACCTGAGCATTACCTTACCTATCAAGCCTATCTCAGATTATTACTAACAAATTTTGTTTTTCACAAACACAAAAACCTCTATCAAAATAGTGTGTGATGGAGGAAAGAGGGTTATAGGCACAAACCAGAGTCTACTTAGCAGAAACTGTGATTTGTAAGGACATCTGGACTGCCAGTCATTTTGATGCCTTGAGAAAAAGCAACCAAAGAGCAGGGAATAATAGTTCACTGAAAGTAACCATATGCAAATTCCAGTCACTAACAGTTCCTTAGATGGGGGGAAAAAATCAGTTTATTCATTCTGTACAAACTGCTGTTTGTCAAACTCTGCATGTGTCATTTTATACATCAGATTGAAATAAGATGGGAAAATAAAAAGGATGAGATGATCATTTCATATACTACTGCCTGGAATACCCAATGAGCAACAAGATTTGCAGAAGACTAGGTGCACTACCTAGGAGCTGGAAAAAAGAATCAATAATGAGAAAGTGTCATGTCTGAAATTTGCTGTCGTGCATGTGTCACAGGTATCGGGAAAAGTCACTGCATTAAAATCCTTCGTGGTTCAGTTTGTTTTCAACTGCATGGTTTTGTTTTTTTCTTCAAAAAGCTTAATCCTTGGAAGACAGTCAAACTGAATTGTTCAAAGGAGGCAGGGGGGTCACAGCTCCAGTCAGCCATACTGCCAGAGGTCCCTGCTATGATTGCTTTTGCATCTACCAGCTGGAGTGTCTAGCTGGTTCTTCTCAGCAGCCCACATTAAGGAAAGGCAGCACCTGGGTCATAATGCCCCCATCATGAAGGGAGGTGTCTCCTGTGTACACTATTAGAGTGAGAGTCTAGGGAAGAAGGTGACTCTTGCTCCGTACCATTTTATATCCCTTCTCAGCACATTTCCTGCTTTTAGCATATATAGCTTTATTCACTATAAAATCTTCCCCTCCTGCCCCTCCACACACGGGTAGATGACTGTTTTGCGGGGCCCCAGGCAGCATAACTCCGCGGGGCCCCCCTTTGCCACGGTGCATACACAGTGACGCCATGCGCATGCGCGGGGCTTTTTTAAGCGTGGGGCCCAGGGCGGCTGCCCCCTTCGCCCTGCCCTATATTCACCCACCTCCACACATTAGTTCTTACAAAACAGAATTTTAAAAAATAAAATGCAAAGTCTGTACCCACTTACATACCCAGAGAACACCCATGTGCTAAAGCACTTTTTGTAACAGATTCTGGTTCTACCCCTAAAAACATCCTTCTGCTCAATACCAAACTAACACAAAACCCAAGGAACTATGCCATAGTCTCAAAGTTCCTCCTTATTACATTTAACAAACAATACATGACATCAGCAGTATCCAGCAGCACATTTTCATTACACAGAAAACAAGACAGAATTCTGAGAGTGGGTGGGTGGAGGTCAAAGTGAACAATGAATGGTTACAAAGCAGTAGGGAATTGACAGTCCCTTAATTGTTCATTTCCAGATTTTTTTTTTTAAATTGCAGTAGAAAAACCTCAATGTTTATCATATATTTGCAAAGAAAGGACAACAAGGGTTGGAGGTGTTGTAGAACTCCAATACCACACATATTTGTCTGAAGGGTTTTTTTAGAAATAATAAGCACTGTACATTATATTGCTCTCTCAAGGCTACAATATTTCAGCCTGCTCTACAAAAACAAATTAATAATTTGAATAATGGAATGTTACTTAATCAGCTAGCTATTAACCATGTTTCCTACTCTGATTTTTTTTTTAAATGAGCCAAGCTGTATTGACAAATTTACAACCTCAATAACTCAGAGAAGTGACAATAACTAGAAATTGTCCATATGTACAATAAATGCAATGCCAACCATTGGAATATGATCAGTGATTAGTACCCATGTGTTTCTATCCAAATAGACCTTGCACTTTCAAGCTTAGAAAACTTGGTGCTTTGGTCTTACAATGTACTTTTGAGAGATAAAACGTCAATCCAAGCCAGGGTCTAAGCTCTTCAGTTCTATCTTCTCTCTGTGTTTGCCAGCCCTTATAGTTTTCTCCTTTATTATAATCATCTGTGTGGACCAGTCCAGCAGTAAGTACAAAGTATTGCTGCTCCCTCTCAGCAAACATTTTAGAGATGCTACAGAATGACAAGAATCCTCAAGAGGATTTGACCATGTTTAAAAATGAGAAAAGAACAAGTGATACACTGACATTCAATCTTATACATCTTGCCTTATCAAATACAACTTACTACACATACCCTTGCTACCACTGTTTCCCTTTTGATGTATAAAGGAGATAAAGTTTGCTGATCAAATTTAAAAGTTGGAAACAGCTATAAACTCCCTCCTCAAACTGTGTTATCACAATTTGTAATGATCTGAAGAAAAACTTATTTCATTAGTGCAATTTTAAATTCATACTTATTTAGTATTAGTGTAAACACAAACTAAGATTTTCCAATTCATGCTATTCCCATTTTTTCCCCAACATTTCTTCTTTCTGCTCATAATCCTACAAATAACTAATCTGAATCCAAAAATCAAGACACAGCGCTAGTCTGGAGTCAGAATTCAAATCATAATTCAACAAAATTAAATCTGTAGACATTAACATTTTATTGAATGTTTGTGGTTTTCTAACAAGTAAATAAGACTTTTCATCTTTGTCATTCTTTGCATTCAGATGCCTAAAAAAGCAAAATATATTCAGAGTGCTCCAAACAGTGAAACTAGCAACCATTTAATCATCAAAAATAAATGTTACGTGATAGTAATTCTAATGTGTGTTTAAGTGCATGAACTTGTACTATTAGAAATATAATTATGTATATTTTTAAAAACACACAAAATTTACAGCCTGATCCTACAAACATTTACATCACTAAATACTTACATAGTCCCATTAAACACATGCCCGAGAGTTTTAAAAGAGTAGTTCTCAACTTATTACATATTGTGGGTTGCAGATTACTTGGGCTGCAGGGGGTGGACGGCCAGGCAGCAGCACTGAAATTCTGACTCCCATCATGTAGGGCCAATTGTCTGCCCCTTATATACCCTGAACCCCTATCACCTGGAGGCCTGCTGCCCATCCCATATTCCCACTCCACAGCTACCTGGGGGCCCAGAAGCTATGGGCCTAGCAGCCTCAGATCCCTGCCAGTTGCCCACCCCAGGTGCCTGCTGTGCGGCTGCCCCAGAACTCACAGGCTGGGTGGCTCTGCTGCTCCAGATCCCTACTGCATAGTCAGCTGGTTGCCCTAAACTTGGGCTCCTGCCCTGGACTCCTGCTACACACCTGCCTCAGACCTCATAGACTGGGTGGCTGCCCCATATCCTGTGGGGTAGTTTGGGAACCCCAGACTCTCACCATGTGGGCAAACTAGCAAGCCCTATTCCACGGTGCAATGGAGCAGCCCAGACCCACTGTGCCAGGCAGCCTAAACCAGTGGACCCCAGCTCTTCCGCTGACCTTTAGCACACAACTCAGCGAGAGCACAGCTGTGTACTAAATGGGCTGCATTGCACCTACAGGTTGAGAACTGCCAGTTTAAAGGATCAGAACCAGAAGATTGTGTTATGCCCCACACAGGAGGAAAAGTGTAACAAGATAGAAATAAACTCATTACAAATGTTATATATTAACAAGCTTACAGTACTGGTAACAACTAAAGAAGGGATGTGCATTGTGGAAGCAGAACCGGCTCTCAATAGATACTGCAGAATACGCGGAGAGAGACCATCTCTGGAGTAAGATGAAGGAAAAACACCCTAGTTCTCAGGACACACTCCTGAACTTCTAATGATCGGCAGTTCCTGTGAACTTTTTGAATGAAAAACAGATGATAAAATGTTCCTTGATACTGTTAAAACTAAGCGGGAAAAATCCTCTGCTAAATCTGTGTAGCTCCATTTGAGTATACACATGTTGGTCCCAGACATTAGAGACACAAGGTCGGTGAGGTAATAACTTTTAATGGACAAGCTTACAAACTACACAAAGTTCTTCCTCAGGTCTAGAATTCTGCGCAGCTCATAAGCTTGTCTCCCTCACTAACTGCATTATCTTGCCCACCTCCTCTCTCTCACTCCATTTGAGTCAATGGAGTTGCACTGTTTTGTACCAGCTAAGTATATGGCACAAGGGAATTTTCACATTGTTCATTACAAGAACTGCAAATCAAGGAGGACATTCTGCTGCAAATGTACAAAACCCCAAGATCATAGAACTCAAATAAAGTAATGTATTTATGCAGTGAGCCAACAACAACAATGGCATGGTTAACATTTTGATGTAGCTTTCTTTAGAAAGGACAAATTTACACATTTGCTACCATCATTTTAGGAAAAAAGACCCTTTTGTTAAATCACTCTTTCATACTCATTGATCCCTTTTCAAGGCAATTTAAGCTCATTACACTAAATGAACACTATTATACATGTAATAAAATAACATAACTAATGTTTTTATGGCTGCCTACCTGGTAAATTACCCTTTTAAAAGTTCTGTTGCATAGTAGTTAAATATACACATTTAAAATTGTTGGCAGTTTCTTTCACTTTGATGAGTTTATATTTGAAAGTTTATGAAAACAAAAAAGCGTTCTTCACTTTTTGATTTGCTTTTACTTCCTAGTATGATATGTCATAGAAGACATATGATATGATAGTATGATATGTCATAGCAGATCAGACTAGTTGTACATCTAATCTAAGCCAAAAGCCTGGCTCCAATACCAGATGCCTCAGGCTATGTCTAAACTACATCCCTTTTCTCAAAAAAGGGATGTAAATTAGACACTTTGAAATTGCGAATGAAGCCGGGATTTAAATTTCCCGCACTTCATTTACATTATGGTGGCTGCAGGGTTTTTTTTGTTTTTTTTTTAAAAGGGGCTGTGACAGGGTGCCCCCATCCCTGGGTGCGCCTGCAGACAACCCCGAGAGCCGGGGGAAGAGAGCGGAGACCAGCTCGCTCCCCCGGCAGTGCGGCGCATGCACCCAGGTCCGCCCGCCGCATTTAAAAAGCGGCCGGACCAGCTGGTCAGGGCGGAAGCGGCGGAGAGCCTGGGGCCAGCTGGGGCGTCCCAGGGAGCGACCGCAGACGCCGGCCGGGGGAGGACCCCGGCGGGGGCGGCTGGGAGCAGGGGGCCAGCCAGGGCGTCCCCGCGGATGACCGCAGACGCCGGCCGAAGGAGGAAGCCGGCGGAGAACCTGGGCAGCGGTGGCGGAAGCAGCTGGGAGCACGGAGCAGGTCTGGGCGCCCCAACAAGTAGCCGCGGCCGCCGGGCGGCGGGCAGAGCGGCCCCTGACGCGGAGAGCGCGGAGGCAAGCGGCAGGCACCGCGGCAGGGCAACCCGGGGTGCCGAGTCGGCAGAGGCGGCCAGGGAGGTCGCTAGGAGGCGAAGGATTGGGACGCCACGGGAAGAGTGGTCCAGACTCCAGGACGTGCACTGGACCCAAAGGCGAGACGACCCAAGACGCCGGCCCCTTGAGCGGCACTTCCGACAGACCCGGAGGGGCCGTGAGTAACCCCCGACGGGCGACGGGTCCTCCCCATCCCTGATTACGGGGACTCTCCCCCAATCGGGGGGAAGCGGGCAGCTTGTTGGGCGGTAGGTTGGTCTCTCCCAAATAAGTTGGCGTAGACCGCGACCTAACCCCCCTCAGAGCGCAAGCCTAGAGCAAAGCTAGGGAGTGGGGCCTCTGTGCAGTAAACACGAGGACCCATTCCCACACGAGTTTGGGGGAGGGAGCGGAAGGGGAGGATCCATGACAGGGGCTTCATTTTTTGAGTACAAGGATCTTTCAAAAAAGGGTTTTATTTTATCAGATCCCCGTCGAAACGAAGGTTTTTCTTTTGAAAAGCCCCTTTTCAAAACAAACTGTGGCTGCCATTATGCAAATGAAGCGTGGGAAATTTAAATCCCAGCTTCATTTGCAATTTCAAAGTGTCTAATTTACATTCCTTTTTTGAGAAAAAGGATGTAGTTTAGAGACAGACTCAGAGGAAAATGCAAGAAACTCCATAATAGATAATTATGGAATAAACTGATTTATGGTCTGTGTGTCAAGTAAGTGTATTTACAGATGCAGTCTTTCCTGCTCACATTTTAATTAAAATTTGAGCCCAAGGGCTATCTTGGTTTCTTTTTGGTAACTGAATGGGAAAAGAATGGTCTTGCTCTTAAAAGAGCTTTAAGGCTCTGGTTTTTACTTTTGCAAAGCAGAAATAAGCAACCATAGAAGGAGCTGAAAAAAAAAGAAAGCTCCTAAAAAGCAATACATACTAGGGATGTTAAATTGCATTTAATCAGCTAACCAAGTAGTCGAAAGAATTAAGCTCTAACTCCATTTAAAAAGCAGAGGTGCAGCAGGGGACCAGGCACAAGCCAGGAATCAGATGTCCCGGCTCGTACCCAGTCCCAAATGCTACCTGACATGAGTCAGGACAGCTGATTCCTAGCTCTTGTCCGATCCCCCGCTGTGCCTCCCTTGTCCCCCCACAGAGACAGTACTGTAGAGGCAGCAAGGTGGGAGTGAAGCAACTAGTCGAGTAGTGACTCAACTACCTGATAAGCATATGCTTATCAGGTAGTCGACTACTCAACTAGTTGCTTACATCCTCAATACATACATACATACATCATTGCAAGACCTAGTTCTTGCAAGCTGGGTTTGATTCTGTGGCCAAGTTAATCAAGAGTAACTCCAATTAAGTCAATAGTTACAGCAATACAAAATAGATATAAAAAAATCAGGCCAACCACCATATGTGCTATTAATACTAGCACATATGGAAAATCAGTCTGTTTTTCAACACAGAGTACAACCATCAACCATTCACTAGAAAGTGACTCTGAAAATGTTCCAAAAATACATTCATGACCATGTATATCTATGTTTCTTTAGAATGCATCAAAGCCATTGTTTGTGTAATGTGCAGTTTTTTAATATTAAAAACAATAAGGTAGCAATATCTTGAGATGTATTTATTTATTCATGATTATCACATTCTAGGATGCATATCCAATTTAACAATAAATCTATGCTTAAAGTAAATAGTAAGAATTAGCTACGTTTCTGCAAGTTGGGGCACACAATGCTCACCAATGTTCTGAGATCACTTCTAGGAGTGACTGAGATATTTATTCTGACAGTTATGCAACCACCTCTTTGGAAACTTTCAGTTAGGTTTGTCTTACAGTCTTAAGAATCACAATCTCCAAGCTGAAACAAAATACAGGACTATGTAACACTTTAAAGACTAACAAGATGGTTTATTAGATGATGAGCTTTCGTGGGCCAGACTCACTTCCTCAGATCAAATAGTGGAAGAAAATAGTCACAACCATATATACCAAAGGATTTTAATTGTATCCTTTGGTATATATGGTTGCGACTATTTTCTTCCACTATTTGATCTGAGGAAGTGGGTCTGGCCCACGAAAGCTCATCATCTAATAAACCATCTTGTTAGTCTTTAAAGTGCTACATAGTCCTGTATTTTGTTTCAGCTACACCAGACTAACACGGCTACATTTCTATCACTAATCTCCAAGCTGTCCTTTTCTTTGATGTGAAAAGGCAGCCCAATGAGGCTAGAGTCAAAACTCCCAAGCCCAGTACCTGATTGACTACTAGAATTTGTACCAGGTCACGGTCACTGGACTCTGCTCTGTCTGTCATACTAGCTCCTCTTTTCTTCAGATCTGCCTGTATCTTAGTGTTGTTTGTAGCTTTCCTATGCCTTATCAGAAGGAAATCAAGCTGATCTTTGTCTGTTTCAATGCTGTCTACAGGGTTCTGACTAGCGGCTACAGAAATGGAAATAATCAGTGCATGTTAATTTCATTCTGTTGCTAACTCATAAGCAATAATAAATAATAATAATAATAATAATAATAATAAAGCACAGAAGCTGTTGGTCTGAAGAGCCAAAAACACAGCAGGATTGCACTGATTTGCATTATTCCAAACATCATCTTCACAACCCTAAGAGCTAGGAATATAATTTTTAAAATTAAAGAGTTAGTTTCTTCTGAGGCTTAACAGTGTTCCAAAGTTTGATGTTCCAGGGCTTGAAAAATCCATTCACGAGAGTATTTTCTTTTCAGAGTCAACATTTGTAGAGCTACTAAGAATTAACCTATAGTACAATTATTCCCAGATAAACTACTAGTTGATAAATGATTGTGCTATTAAAGACTTATCCCTTTCTCCATGGGCTCCCTTAATAAAACAAATTGTAGATAATTAGATTTCTATTAGTTTTAGAGACTACAGCAATGTATATTTTCCTGACCAGTTTTTATTATGCTGTTACATCAGGTTTATTACACTGTTTCCTTTGCGTAATGTAGCATTTTTAGTTGAAAAGACATTTAAATGATTAAAAGTACTCCTGTGTTTTACACTGGAAATATCAAATATTAATAGAACAAATTCAGTTCAAAAGTCAGTACCCACAGAAGGTTGTTACCATCCACTGGCTGTTTGGTGGGCAATGTAAAGTGAGTTTGGTGGTTTCACACCATGTCTTGGAGGACAAGTTTATTCATTCACAATACAAAAGTTTCTATGCAACTGGAACCAATCTGTGAGTTTAGTGATATGAGGTCAAAAGTGGAAAGGACATGGAAGCTGAACTTTTTCCACTAACGGGGGTCCTTCAAAAAGTCAGATATGAGACACATTGGTCAAGCAGTGTGAGCTACTGCTGTCCATGCAGCACTTGCCTGTGCATGCCGCACTTCAATTTCTCTCATTTCAGCACCTATCACACCACAGAGTTTGCTAAATTGAAGGCTTTCGTTTTTAAGTAAAAAAAAAACCAAAACTACCAATGAGGATATTAAAACTCATGCTTTGAAATGGATCATTTATTGGTAAACTCACTTTTTTTTTTACACCTCCAAGAGTTATGTAGACTCATAGACCAGAAGGCATCATAGGATCTAGAATCATAGGCATCTAGTCTGACTTCCTGCACATTGCAAGCCACAGAACCTCAACCACACACCCTAGTAACTCAGCCAGTCTATTACAGAAAACCTGAAACCTTTAAATCACGATTTGAGGACATCTGCCACTTACAGTCTTTAAACATGCAAGTGACCAGTGTCCTACACTGTAGAAGAAATTGAAATAAAACTAGGATCTCTGTCATTCTCAACTCCAAATGTGGCAAACAGTTAAACACAGCATGTAGGTCCCAGAGCCAAACACCTGAGAAAGAATTCTCCGAAGTAGCTCAGAGCCTTCCCCATCTAATATCTCATCACTGGCCACTAGTGATATCTGCTACTAGCAGCAGATGATCAGCTGCATGCCACTGCAGACAATCTCATGATACCATCCCCTACATAAATTCATCAAGTTCAGTCTTTATGCCAATTAGCTATGTTCCTGCATTGCTCCCTTGGGAGGCTTTTCCAGAACTGCACTCCTTTGATGGTTAGAAACCATCTAATTTCTATCAAACTTAATGATGGTTAATTTATATCCATTTGTTTTTGTGTCCACACTGGTGCTTAACATGAATAAACTTCTCTTCCTCCCTGGTATTTATCCTTCTAACATATATAGAGAGAGCAATTTTATCTCCCTATAGCCTTCTTTTGGTTAGGCTAAACAAGCCAAGCTCTTTGAATCTCCACTCACAAGGTAGATTTACCCATTCTTCTGACCCATTCTCTGGACCTGTTTGAGTTTAAGATGAATTCAAACATGGGAAACCAGAACTGCACTTGGGATGAATTCTCACCACTGCCAGTCTTTTCAGGAAATATCTCACCTGACACATCCTATAATTGCATTAGCTTCTTTTATGGCTACATCAAATTGGTGATTCATCGTTGCTGAGTCTGTGACTAGGACTCCTGATGATTACTTGACTCTTCCCCATTGCCATAGGCTAGAGGGAAGGGGAAAAGTTCTTCCTGTGAAAGAAGCCTGTTTGTGTGAGTCGTTTAACATGGGGAGCTGATGTGCATCAGCAGCCACACAGATCTTTTCAGAAAAGGCATCTCTGTTCAGTGGCAAGAAGGTCAAAGATGACAGGTTTTTCTTTAGTTGCTGCCTTCATCCGTCTTCACAGCCATTGAAAGGTGATCCTGTTTCATCCACCTGTCCTACCATTGAGATCTTATATTGGGTTGTTTCAGGTGTGCCATAGTTATCTTGCGAGCCACAAATATCCCCAGGTCTTTGTCTCCTCCTTGATTTCCAACTGATAAGACTTCAGCTCACAACAAAAATTCTCTGTTAAATCCCCATATGCATGATATTCCACTTTGCACAACATAGTTTCATCTCATTTCTATTACTCCAGTTTTCAAGATCATTCAGTTCTTTTTGTGTACTCTCCTCTGTATTCATAGTACCTCCCAACAAAAACGATAAATAAGATTGGTCCCAAGCCCTATCTATGAGGAATTTCATTAACCTTCCTCTGGCATAACAGTTCAACTTTCAGCATGACCCATTGTCGTCTCCTTTAACCAGTTCCTTTTCCACTTTTCAATTTTCGAATTAATACACATCTTCTCCAATTTAACTAATTTCCCACATAGAATTGTATCAAATGCCTTATTGAAATCCAAGTAGATTAGATTTCCTGTCTAAAAACAGAAATCAGTTATCTTCTCCAAGAAGGAGATCATGCTGGTCTGGCACAATCACCTACTTTTTGTAAAACCACCATTTAACCCTTTAACTACTTTTTCTTTCAAAATGTATTCCAAGACCTTGCCTATAACTAAGATCAAATTAACAAGCTTGTGGTTTCTCAAATCACTTTTTCCCTCCTTTCTAAAAAACAGGAACTATATTATCAATTCTCCAATCAGAGGGTACACTCCAAGTTTCATTACAGATTCATTAAAAATCCTCTCTATTGGGCTTGTGATTGCAGGTGCAAGTCTTTTTAATATTCTTGGACAGAGACTATCCATATCCTCTGACTTAGTCCCTTTAACCTATTTGATTTTGATTTCCACCTTGGATGTGTTATTTTCTACTTCCATGTCCTCAACTGATAGCGGTTTTCAAATATCTAAAAGGGTGTCACAAGGAGGAAGGAGAAAATTTGTTCCTCTTGGTTTCTGAGGACAGGACAAGGAGTAATGGGCTTAAAGTGCAGCAGGGGAGGTTTAGATTGGACATTAGGAAAAAATTCCTAACTGTCAGGGTGGTCAAATATTGGAATAAATTGCCAAGGGAGGTGGTGGAATCTCCCTCTCTGGAGATATTTAAGATCAGGTTAGATAGACATCTGTCAGGGATGGTGTAGACGGAGCGTGGTCCTGCCTTGAGGGCGGGGGGCTGGACTCGATGACCTCTTGAGGTCCCTTCCAGTCCTATTATTCTATGATTCTATGATTCCCATTAGCCACTCTGGCACTAACTCTAAGGTAGTCCCTCTATTTCTTCTGTCCTTGTTTTCTTTTTATGACTATGGAATCATCTGCTATTGGCTTTAATTTCCATAGCAAGATCCAAAACTTCTTAGCTTTTAACAGTTTCTGCTTTATCACTATGCTTTCTGACCTCCAAGGGGTGACTTTCCTCCTTGCTCATCTGTCCCATATTCCATTCCCTGAAGGCTGTTTTCTCTTAATCACCAGTTTGAAATGCTTGCTTATCCAGGTTGGTCTGCAACTCTTCCCAAAGAATGTTTTCCCCTTGCTTGAGATGCAGGCTTCAGATAATTTCTGCACAGAAATTAGGTTTTTCAGCAATAAACAGTTGGATTAACCAGCATAACTTCCCTTCCAGATCTAATTCATACAGTCTGTATTACAGTAAATGCATTAAGAATATAACAAAGATTCCTGTCTGGACCCTCAGATTTGTGATTTCTTATGATCATGAGCCCACTGTATGATAAGACGATAGTCTGTAAAGTACCAAGCTTCAAAGATGCCTCACGCTAAAAACA
This sequence comes from Pelodiscus sinensis, assembly GCF_052426305.1. Lineage (NCBI taxonomy): Eukaryota > Metazoa > Chordata > Testudines > Trionychidae > Pelodiscus > Pelodiscus sinensis. Next base: position 97,531,491 of record NC_143053.1, read on the forward strand.
AATGCTCTGTATTTAAATTAAAACAGAGAGTTACACATTTCTTCCCATATAATTTCATTTTTAAAGATCAGTGAAATTTAATACAGTACCTTAAAAACTTCTCTTTGCATTGAAGGAATAAATGATGGGAGGCAGAGGTTGGGTTGGGAAGAGAGAGACTGATGCTCTTTGTCTTGCTCTATAGCTTGGGCACTGGCCTGGAATGTGGAATACCAAGGTACAACTCTCTAATCTGCCTGATTATAAACTGATCTTTGATGAAAAATTCTGCTATGAGTCCAGCATAGCAGGAACTTGTTCTTCAGCCTACCAGAGCCAAGCCCCCAAGCCAGTAGGCTATGGCTAAACCTATACTACATGTACACACATCCTCTCTACCTTTCTCAGTCAAAAAGCTCATGTTTTGATAAAACATGGACAGCTAGAAACAATTCTGTTTGAGAAAACATGTGAAAGCGTGTGTTATTCCACTGCAGAACAAAAATAAAGCTAAAAATCTCAAAAGATGTCATAAAATGGAATCAGTCAGCTACAAGTTTTCAAGTGATTTTCTTGAATATGTTAAGTCCACTATATATCAGGGAGGGGTTCCCTGTCAATATACTATAGCCAGAGTGAACAATGGCAGGGGGACGGAATGCGACGCAAGAGGGAGAACAAGGAGCTGGCTGTTCTGAAGCACAGAAATAATGTTGAGTGGCCACTTAAAATAGGAAGATACTGTGTTCTTGATTAGGTGAAGTTACACAGACATCAAACTATAAGCATACTGCTGAACCAACCCACCTTTTCTATTTTCTTTACTTAGTATCTTTGAATTCAAAGAAAATAGTGAACAAGGTTAAAAATTAAACAAAGAATCACCATATCGGTAGTAAAAAGGAAAAATACTTAAACTTGGCAATTGTTAAAATTGCCGACTCATATTCACGTTAACAGAGACAGGAGATAAACACATTCAAGCAAATCACTTTTGCCACAATTAAAAACAAGTCAAAAAGTCAACAAATAAGTAATTATGGTTGGACAACTTTATATGCAATAGAAAGCACTATGAAACATCACAAAATATATTTATTTGTAGCAAAAACTATACATGAACTTTGTCCACATCATTAAAAATACACTATTGTGCCCAAGTCACACACCTCCCTCAGTCAAAACTCCAATGGATTTCAAGTAAGGTGCTGAGCTCTAAAGACACAATCACATAGCCTGAAAGATTAAGCACAAAAGAATAGGTACATAGGATATCATTTTCAAATAAGTGCCTAAGGATAGATACTAAAAACCATAGGTTAGGTACTCACCATCTCTACTTAGGTAACTGAATGTTAACTATGTCAATATGGAGCTGATGACACTCAGCTCCTCTGAGGGAAAAAAATCAGACCTCTTATTTAGGGACCAACACATCAGTTTCTAATTAAAGGTGTCCATGTCTGAAAGCACTGACTACAACGCATGCAACAAAATTAAAACACCTGCATTTTTAACTCTGACCCAGCAGCAGTTTTAAGTCAACTTTTAAGAAAAGGGCCAATATAAATGTTTCCATTGGCAAAAGCCTTGTTCCCCATATTGGCCCATCCCTGAGCCTTGAAGTTCCTATCACAGTGAATTTTAAAATGATAAATCAGCATTAAAAATATTTCCTCTGCATAAGTTCAGTCACTCATCAAGATCATCTCATGTATATCTAAGAAGAATAGCACAGAGGCTCAATCAACACCACTTTGACACTTCAGACTTCACAGAGTTAAGTTTTTCAAGGTGGATTCTAAGATCTTAGAAATAATGTAGAATATATAAATATGGAGAGATAACAGTGTTATTAACATTATCTGTTTCAGAAGCAGCATTACATATCTGATTATTCCAGATGACATTTTATAGAGTAACTCTGATTGGTTTACCCCTACCATGCTCAGTACTTACAACAGAGTCTAGCACACATCATGGTGCTTCATATGAAAGAAAAGTCATGGCTTTTTATGTTTAAACTTTTCTCCTCAATAACAAAAGTGAAAACTATAATAAAAATAAAGACGTGACAGCACATATTTTTCAGTAAATAAAGCACAAAACAAATTGTAGCACCTGTACTGTGGGGTTCATTTCAATCTTAATCCCTTCCTCTCCTCCCAAAAAAATCATCTTGTTACCAGCAAGAAAAGTAGCTGTTTGAATTATTATAATCAGTACTTTGTTCCAAACCAGCTATTAACTTTTTCAGTGCTTAGGTAAAGAACCAGATTAACTATATAGTACTCCTTGGTTTCTTCTAACCAAACCAGTTCAATATGGACTTTACCCTCTGAATCCACATAATTTAAGTCATAGTTGTGGCCCGTATAGTCATAAAGGCAGGATGCCTTGGAAGAAAGTTTCATGTAGACTGGAGCACTGAAACACCAGAAGGGTTTTTCCATTTCGTCCAAGAGGGTCACATCCATCATGTAACAATTCTAAAAACATAAGCAAAAACATTAATTTCCTATGTGCAGCGTGTATCTCAATTACTACAAACCTTCATCCCATCGTCCTTGCTGTCAGAAAGGACTACCAGTGATGTTAGATGGAATTTTCCTCCAGGAGCCGTAAAGACCAAAAAAATTGGTACAGAGGCTCTAGCTAGTTAAAGTAAAATTCATAGCACTTCAATGTCTAATATAAAAGGACATAGTGGCTGCGTCTAGACTGGCATGATTTTCCGGAAATGCTTTTAACGGAAAAGTTTTCTGTTAAAAGCATTTTCGGAACAGAGCATCTAGATTGGCACGGACACTTTTCTGCAAAAGCACTTTTTGCGGAAAAGCGTCCGTGCCAATCTAGACGTGCTTTTCTGCAAAAAAGCCCCGATCACCATTTTCGCGATCGGGGCTTTTTTGCGGAAAACAAATCTGAGCTGTCTACACTGGCCCTTTGCGCAAAAGCTTTGCGCAAAAGGGACTTTTGTCTGAACGGGAGCACAACAGTATTTCTGCAAGAAGCACTGATTTCTTACAGTAGGAAGTCAGTGCTTTTGCGGAAATTCAAGTGGCCAGTGTAGACAGCTGGCAAGTTTTTCCGGAAAAGCGGCTGATTTCCAGAAAAACTGGCCAGTCTAGACACAGCCAATCTGTTTAACTGAAAACATTTCCAATCAACAGGATTGTAGCCTATGCATGCCAATGGTAACCTCTCACCAACCACACTGCGATACCAGCCAATACAATAAGCAATGTTTTAAACATTTTTTTAGAATATTTACAATGATATCTATATATAATAACGATCGGTTTGCTATTAAATAGTAATATCCCCTCCATTATAAGCAAACTTAGACCCAGGATTTCCATGGACCAGGCAATATCCCAAAATGGGCTCAAAAGCGCTCCATACCTATAGAAAAACATATGCACAGAACAGAGATCCTCCCTTAAAATAAAAATATTGCAAGATGTTCTCCTGCTATCACTTCTAGGAATAGGTAGAAGGTATAAAGGGTTATGATCCCCAGAAGAACAAATAAGGTATTTTAATCTTTCTTTTAAATTATATAATAAAATTAAATAAAATACTGAAAATGATTCTTTAAAACAATGTATAAAAATATCGAAGTATGCATCAGTCAACATATAGAATTCCTTGGTGTTTTAATGCAAGTTTTATTTAAAGCCTTGTACATTAAAGGCTTCTTCAGGTGTACAAATACTGAACAGACATACAAACTAGGGATGTTAAATTTTCAATGGTTACACATTTTAAGTGGTTACGTGCTGGGGAGGCTCCCTGAAAGCCGGTGCGCATTGCAAGCCAGCTTTTTAGCAGGCTCCTCACATATATTGGAAGCCTGCGTGTAATTGTGAAGGTTAACTGATGAGCCAAGGTTACTCTGTACAATGTACACGATTACAAACCAGGTGATATGTCTCTACCAATCAGCAAGGAGTTCAGAATTGTTAAACTATTCCTGTACTATACACTTTCAGTTTTATGGGTCAGACCATATTAATGATGTCAGATGTTTCTCAGCCATATGCACAAAGTCAAAAACAAAACAACTGAAACACTTTTTCAAAATATTAGAGAAATATCTGGCTCATTCTTGTTTATCCATATGACAATCAAGTCAATGTAATGTTTCAGATACAAGATATCATCATTTGTGAAGCATCAGCAATTTTTTCCTCTCTCATGGCCCTTGTCCTCTAACCCCTCTTAGTGACAAGATCCCTGTCCTTCATTATTGATTTTGTGGTTCACTTAGATTACATCTAAACTGCAGCACTATTACAGACGTATTCCAAAATAGCTATTCCGCATCTTTTGAGTGTACCCGTTATTTTGAAACATAATGGGCTCGCTATTCCAATGTCCTTGTAAACCTCATTCCACAAGGAGTAAGGGACATTTCGGAATGGCATTTTATTTCGAAATAAGTGCTGTGTAGACAGCTTATTTCGAAATTTGGCGCTATTTCAAAATAACATGAAAATAAGACACTCAATTTGCATAGCTCAAATTGAGTATCTAATTTCAACCGATGGTGCAGTATAGACGCACCTTCTAGTGATACCTTACATGCAAAGAGATTAATACTACTTTCAAATTAGTCAGGTTTTAAGATGTAAAGTTGTACTGATGACACATTAGGAACACCTTATATCAAGATTACTTATTCTTTAAATCAAACATCTGTGTATATCATAATCCTGAATGTCTTTTGAAAGATATAAACCTTAGTATCATCACTTCATCTGTAAATATGATATCCCACAAATATCCCATAAAACAATCCAAGGGTTAATGAAATGTTAAGGTAGAAAAATAAAGCACGCATGAGACATAAAATGTAGATCTATGGTTGTAAAGTCAATCTTAACTGTGTCCCTTATGTGTATGCCTTATAATATTCTCTCTCTACATATCAAATAATCTATAGTACAGAGTAGACTGGATAATAAAGCCTTGGATTTTAGCAATAAACACTGAGGAGTCCTGTGGCACCTTAGAGACTAACATTTATTAGGGCATGAGTTTTCACTTCATCAGATGAATTAGAGTGGAATTTACAGAAGTATGGTTATATATAAGGACAAAAAAGAAAGTGGGTGCTTGTATAAATGAAGACGACCGAGCATAGGAAATATCAGTTAAAAAAAAAGAATCGAGAATGAATTATAACTTCCACTGAGTCCCCAGTCTTCAGTTGTAACAATCTTAACTGTAGTAGATACTACCAACAGCAGCTGTCGTAAACCACTAAAAATTAAGCTGAATTTTACACTTGCGATTACACAGGACAACTGATTAACCCTGTAAAGCACAGTGAAGTTAGTTTAAAAATACAAACCAAATATTAACTCACTCATCATACTTATTTTTGCTCAGCCTGTGCAACTCAGAAATATAATTAAAATGCCATTTAGCTCTGTCAAAATAATATCAAAATGTCAAATTCAAGCATGAACTCTTTATCATTTATTCATTTATCATTTATTCATTTTTAGGACTGACTAAAAATATGTGCATGGATTACTTCAGATGTGTGCTCATTTAAAGGTTTCTGAACTACTCTACGGAAGTATGTAAAAAATGTATTTTTAAACTCTGCTGCTGTGTTGTACCATGTTACTTCAATCTCCTTATTAAAAAAAAGCACGTTTGTAATTTTTGGACAGCCCTCTTTCAGGAATTTAGCACAAGAGAATCCTAGGCAGACATTTCTCAAGACATTTCTCAAGAACAGCATTCACTTCATAACCTCCATAGCATCTGGATTTTGGGAGTTTTTTTTATAACAACTCAAAACCAAAACAACCGTGTAACATATTGAGCACGCATATACCACTCTTTCTGTGAAATAACTACTTCCAGAAACAAAATATTACTGATTTACCTGTACATTGCCTTCAAACACATCAGTTCTCCAGAAGAAGCCAACTTTCCCAGCAAGAGGTAAATGCTGTGAATTATTTTTTAAACTTATAACTGTAAGCCTTAAGAATCCATTTCGAATGTAATCTGAAATGATTAACAATAGATGCATAGTTACAGTATACCAAATCAAACGAGGTCAACTACTCAGGAAATAGTCTTACCTCTACATTTCCTTTCTCTAAGCCCTCTATTTGTCTCCTGACCATTAACAGAATACTTTTCTCAAAAGCCAACACCTCTTTATACCCAACTATGTGTAAAAAAAATTCAAACCAGCATGTCTCAAAGAAGGAAAGGTTTCATTTATTTTTTGAGGTGACAAAGGAGGAGGTAGAGTTGGGATTTTCAAATACAGAAATTTGAGGCCAACCAAGGACAGTAAAAAATATGCAAATGAAGAGTCCCAAATTAAACGTTGCAATCCCTTCAACAAAAACCATCAGATTTAACATCACAGGAGAAAATAAGTGATACTTCATTATCACTCTATCTAATGCAAGGCATCACACTGAACAAATATTGATGCTGGGGCATTTATATCGGCAAGTAGAAAACCTTGATTTAAATGATTTATGTTTCTTGTTGGTCCTGTTATTTTCCTAAAGAAAGATTCATTTTCATTGGTTAGTACAACTACTAAAACACATTGTTTTTGATTACTTACAATTAAATACAGTTTGGACCTCCCTGATCCGGCACCCTCAGGACTAGGGATGTTAAATATCAGTCAATTGAGTAGTCTAATAACCTCGTGGATTCATATCAGTTACTTGACTATTCTACAGGCCATAGGGGTGGGACTGGCAGCCAGCGTGCTATGGCCCCACTCCGTAAAAGCCCCCTGCCATTCTGCACTGCTGCCTCATCAGAAGCAGCAGCGTGGGGTACAGCGCAAGAGCTGGTCTGTGAGGCGACCCAGTTTAAAAAACAGCTCCTCTCACAGACCAGCTGGCTGTCCAGAGGCAGGGCTGAGCTCTCAGATCTGGCACGAGCCAGAACTGAGCCTGGCTCCTATTACACATTAAATGCAGAGCTGCAGCAGGGGTAGGTCCCAGACCTGGCGTGAGCCAGGACTGAGCTAGGCTGCTGGCCAGCCTGCTAAAAAATGTACTGTAGAAAAAAAAATGTACAGAAAAAATGTACTGTAGTCTATAGCATTAACCTATAAGCTTTTGCTTATTGGTTATTTGGTTACTTGACTACACTATTACATCCCTACTCAGGACCTAACTGATCCCAAATGAGAGGATTTGCCAGACAAGGTGAGGTCCCTCTCCTCATGGCCCATGCTGCCTCGCTGCCATCAGGCTAGGGCTCTAGGCTGGTCCCAGTCCTGTCTCAGCCCATGGGGCTCACTAGCTGCCACCAGCCCCGCTGCTGCTGGAGCCATGGTTGAAGGTCCACAGGCACTTGGCTCCATAGCCAGGACCAGAGCTCCATAATCAGGGCTAGGAGGCTGGGACCAGAGCTCCATGGCTGGCACTAGGCTGGGCTGGGCCTTCCTGGCAGACAAAGCCAGAAGTCCTCGACATGCTGCCTCTGCCCCCTCCTGACACTGGGCTCCCGGCTGAGTCGATAGTCGCCCCAACGCACTCTTGCCCCACTGCCAGACCTGCCCCACTGTCAGACCTGTTCCTAGGCTTTGTGGTCCAAAAACATCCATGGTCTCTGCTGGACCAGAGATGTTGCCAGACCAGAGAGTCCTAGTGAAGAGAGGTGCAACCTGTATAAACCTTCATATTAGACTTAGTACTTCTTTTTGCTAACCAAATGGAAAAGAATTCCAGTGAGGTTTTTCCAAGTGGAAAGAGTTGCCTTTTTAATGTACATGGAAAAAAATCAAATGGCAAATTCTGAGGCCTCATTATATTTTGGTTTTTTACTTAATAACCCATAGATATATGACAAGGACAAACAAACGGTTCACAAGATAAGTAAAATTCTTCATTGGATATACACCATAAAACTAGATCTCGAAGAAAAAATAAAGCTGATAAATCATTGTGAGCAATAGGAAGGAGGGACAGTCATTGGTATTTTTCACCATATTGACGCAGGAAAAGGAAACATCAGGTCTAGCACTCCATAGATTATCTTAACTACTTACAAATAAAGATGTGGAGTCACTCTTGCTGGCACAAAAGGTAATGTAAATTATCCTCCCTACATGAGCCGGGCTTTACTAGGAGGCAGGGCCGGACCGTGCCATTCCAGCACCCCGGGCAGACAGTTTAATTGCACCCCACGTTGGGGGAGAGCACTTGCGCGGCCCCACCCCCGCCCGGTGCATTGGGGAGGGCGCGCGGAGCTGGTGGCAGCAGAACGCACGTGCCCAGCTACCACCACTGGCACGCAGCCCGGGGCCACACTATTGGCCGACGCTGCGGGGATTAACGTGGCCCTGTCCCGGGCGGACGCTGCAGGGTGGCTGCTGCGAGCTGCTGCAGCCCGTTATCTGGAAGCTGGGTGCGTGGCGCCTGATGGCAGCTATAAGAGGCTCTGTGTGCCCCTTACAGCTGCCATCAGGCACCCCCATAGGTTGGCGCCCCGGGCAGCTGCCTGGTTTGCTCATTCCTTAATCTAGCCCTGAGGGGAGGGAAGGTGTTTATAGGACTGGCTGTCTCCATGAAGGTTGCAGCTAGTGAAGGGAAAATGAAAACAGCTTTAAATTTCTTTAGTATCTCCACAGAACACCAACTTTACAAACACAGCAGGGAAATGCTGAGTCTGTGCAGCCACCCTAGCTATATCATTTCTACAAACCTAGCTGCACACTTTTGGGGTTTCAGAAGCTACCTGCAAAACCCACAAACATACTTCTATTCCCCTGCAAACACACACAAATGAAGGCAATGATGGTCATATGTTTTCTGGGCTGCAACTCCTCCATGCTGGTACTTTTACCTGGTACCTAAGTTTACACCAACAGAAGACAATGAAACCCATGCCGAAATCGAACCCACAGTATTACAATTGTTTAACAAATTGTGGAACTATATAGAGAGAGTAGGTCCAGAAGTGCAAGGAAAATCCCACTATAGTTTGGGTGTGGCAGCAGAATTCAACCATAAAATAATGAAATGGCTAGCACGCTTATGTACCACTGTTCTTCTGGATACAGAAAGTACTGCTTGACTTCGGCATAGGTCCTTTGCTGAGGATAACAGAGATGCTGTATGAGCTCAAGCGGTAGCAGCATGCTTTTGGTTTAGGAGCAAAATTATTTTACTTCTATCATAGGAGTGCTGGAGAAGCTGCCACACCCCGACTTGAAGTAATTTCCATTATATACAGGGTTTACCATTTGTTTCAATGGCTCTCAGCACCCCCACTATACAAATTGTTCCAGAATCCCTGACTTCTACCCTCGATGTCATAGTCCAGTTCCAAATGGCTGTAGTACATAGAACAGTGTCAACTACAGACGTCACAGATGGGAAAGTGTATGTTATAGTATTTGTTTTCAACTTTGTTGGGATATGGAAGGTGGAGAGAGCAGCAAAACTGAAAACAAACGGATATACAGGCAGTCCCCGACTTACGTGGATCCGACTTACATCGGATCCCTAGATACGAACGGGGTGAGGCAACTCCCGCACATGCGCAGCAGCATTCCCGGGGCTCGCTCACCTGGGTCCTAGGATCCTCCTCCTCCTCGGGCCGGCTCCGACTGGGGTCCCGCAGAGCTGCCGGGCAGAGGAAAAGTGCCTCCCCACGCCCGCTGCCCCCCCCCCCACCCCCTGCCAGCAACAGGCTGCCCCCTCCCCTGAGCAACAGGCTGCCGAACAGACAAAAGCAGCCTCTCTGCCCCTCCTCCCCTCTATACATGCCGGGCTCCCGGAGCGCAGCAGTGTCCCCGGGGCTCGCTCACCTGGGTCCTAGAATCCACCTTCTCCTCCTCTTCGGCCGGCTCCAACTGGCCTCTGCCTGCAGCAGCTGGCCACAGGGACAGGGATCCGGCAGAGCTGCGGGGCAGAGGAAAAGTGCCTCCCCACGCCCGCTGCCCCCCCCCCCCCCGCGGCCTCGCATCCTGCACGCCTCCCCCCTCCCCCCCTGCCAGCAACAGGCTGCCCCCTCCCCTGAGCAACAGGCTGCAGAACAGCAGACAAAAGCAGCCTCTCCGCCCCTCCTCCCCCTATACATGCTGGGCTCCCTGGGCAAACAAAGACTCCACCAAAACAAACAAAGTGCTGGCCTCAATGTGTTAGCAAAAAAAGGACCCTCCTCCTAGAACCCTGGGTGGTGTGTGGAAATAAAGCTATTAGCTCAAAGCATGGTGCAGAGCTGTTTGGTATTTGATGAGTTACTCCTTTAGTCCTGAGTTTGTCACAGGGACAGAAATAGATGTGAAATCTTCTGAACAGGGGAACAGACAGAAAAACAAACATTAGAGGGGAGTTAACCTTTCCCTATGCTATCCAAAACTAAAAAAAATGTTTGGCTAGAGTTTCCCCTACAATATGTACCAGTTCCGACTTACATACAAATTCAACTTAAGAACAAACCTACAGTCCCTATCTTGTACGTAACCCGGGGACTGCCTGTACTGTACTGCATGACTGGCTGGCAAACCACCAAAATGGACATTTGTATTAGCTCACATCTAAACCTTTATGAAATCCTCAGTGAAAAGCAGATGGTATACAGAAATAGATCAGTGAGACACACAGGTGACTTTCTCTCCTTCCATCTACAAATGTTGTAAAATGCTTTGTGATCCTTCATTGAAAACAGTAATTAAAAGTATTATTGCATACAATTTTTAGCAAACTCCACTTCTACTACAGAACAAAGCAAAATGACAGTTCCTTATGTAAGATGGCCAACCTTTTTCAAACATTAGTGCCTAAAGCGAGGTCAATAATACAAAATTAGTTGCTTACCTTTAGAAACCTTTTGAAAACTTTGGTCTATATATTTTGGTAATCCTTATTATCATGTGTTATACTATAAAAAGTTTTAATGTATGGTGAAAAATGTTGCTGCTTTTAAAAAAAATAATATATTCAGACAAAAAGAAGGTAACTTATCTAAGGATTTTAATTAATTTCTCTAGATCTGAACGGCTAATGGATATTTGAAGAAACCAGATTCCAAACCTAGGCAATATAAATCCAATACAACAGAGTTTAGATCAGGGTAAATAACTGCTTTTAGCACAGAATTGCATTAAGAGTTTCCATATTAAGCTAACTTTTGCAAGCAAAAAAAGACAAAACTAGTTAATAAGCATTTTTCCCAAAGGAATGATATTCACTTTTCCACAGGTCAGTTCTATAATGTAATGGATATTTCTATTCTCATGACCCACTCAAAATCAATCACATTTTAAAGGAAATAATAAAGCAACTGACAGAATAATGCCACCAATTAGGAAGAAATATGTAGGATGCCATAGTTATTACAGGACATTAATAAAAAGAATCCCCACATCCTTTATGGGCCACCTGAAGCTATTCTGTAAGTAATATATTTCCTCTTAAAAATACTTACTCCAAGCAAGAACTGATCAAAGAAGATCTCAACCTTTAAACACTCAAGTGTGCATGCACACATGAAAAAAAAAAAAAGCTTTACATCATCCTCAAGGTGGTAAGGCATCTCTGCACTAGAAAACTTCATAAGGAATACAAGTTGAACCTCACTAGTCTCGTACTCTCTGGTCTGGCAACATCTATTGTCCAGCATAATTTTAGTTAGCCAGATATCAACTTATCATGGGTGTGGCCAAGTTTACTATGGTCCCATAGTTTATTTACAGTCACCAATCTTGGCTCTCAGTGTTCTGTGCTGTCATTTAGTTCTAATTTACCCCTAAATGTCTTCTAAGAGCCCAGTGGAAGTGTTGGTAATGCTGTTACGACAATACTGACCTCCTGTAGTTCAGCAAATTCCCTGGTATGGCACCAGTCAGGTCCCAAGAGTGCCATACTAGAGAGGTTCAACCTGTACTTCACTCATCATCTGGAACAGTGAATCCAAAAATTGAAGAAAAAATAAACCAAATACCTTAATATGGGAGTCTGCATGTCTTCTTGCATATCACACTTTTACCCTTGCCTTCTGGGGGAAGTTATGGCTATAGAAACTACATTAAATTCCAAGGAATCAGCAACTCTCTCAATTTACAGGACTCTGTAAAACTCTGTCCATTTCTCTGCCCTTTTCATTAGTCCCAATAGAATAATTTGATGCGCTGAGAATTTATGCATTTAAAAAATGAACTAAGCATTCATGAATAAATCAATTCATTAATCATCCAGACCCATTCCCATTAGGTTGATCCCAAGATGCACACTCAGATGTATAGAACTGCTAGAATGTAAGAGGTGTGCAGCCAGGCTAGTAACCCTGAGCTGATGCTGCAGTCATTGACCACAAAAGGCTCACCTACTAATCCAGATATACTTTCATTACCAATACATGAAGGCTACGTCTACACTGCAGGCTTTTTGCACAAGAACGGCTATTCTTGAGCAAAAATTTGCGGAGTGTCTACACTGCATGTGCGTTATTCTGCAAGTAAATTTACAGTAAGGCGTCAGAACAAAGGGCTTCTTGCACAAGAGTTATTCCTTGCCCCATGAAGAATAAGCCCTCTTGTGCAAGAGCTCTTTCGCAAGAAGGCAGCATGGCCGTGCAACAGGGGTTTCTTGCGCAAGAAACCCCTCTGGCTAAAATGGCCATCAGAGCTTTCTTGCTTAAGAGAGACTCCACACTGCCATGGATGCTCTTGCTCAAAAGCACATGGCATTGTGAACTCGCTCTTGCACAAGACCTTTTGCGCAAAACAGGTCTTGCACAAAAAGCCTGCAGTGTAGACGTAGCCGAAATCTTTTCCCTCAAAATGGATTCCATCTGTCCAAATCTAAACAATTATGCATTTTCCTCCCCATTCTTTTCAAAACTACTTCCCCATCTCCTCTTGGCTGTGTAGAAAATCCTTGGACCACCCCACTTATTACTTCCTTGTCTCTCCTCTGCATTTCCCATGGGAAGGGAATGAGAAGTAATTCATGATTTGCTTCTCATTCCCTTCCCATGGGAAATGCAGGGGCTCCTCATTCACTTTGTTGCCCATACAACCTCCACTCCTCAAAAGCGGTATTTTTGCTCCTTTGTCCTATACCTTCCTCCTCCTCCCAAATGAACCAAGTAATTGGTACCCAACCCCACCACAGTTGCCCAGGCACTACTTCCATTTGCTTTAGGTGAAGAATGAGTGGGTTTGAGTGGCAAACCTCAATATATAGTCAGACTGGAAAAATTCTTATTGCCCAGTAGCTCAAGACAAGCAGAGGTGCTGTGCACACAAGCGTCAGGTTGCCTTCCAGATAAGGAAAGCAGGAGGTAATGGCTGCAGCAACTAACTGAAGGATATTAGCACAAAATCTGGGCAAGACAGTTGGGGAGCTAAAAGGGAGCAATGCAAAGCGCACTTGTTGGGAACTGAATGATGGGTGAGTTCAGCAGACCAACAGAGCTGAAGGGCAGTTAAAGGGATGGTTGATGATAGCCCATACAAGTGACTCTAGGAGAAAGAGGGTTGGGTGGCAATTGTGCTGATCAGAATATCTGAGGTTGAAATTTTGATTATGTCTGCTAATGCAAGATCACTCAGTCTAGAATGACTAGAGAAGTGAAAGACTAGGCTGGAGCTTCTCAGCTACATATGGACTGTTCAAGGGAAACTGCTTTGCTAGACACAAAAATGATGGTTTAATTAGTCAACCAAGCCAGAACAGCTTTCAGTGTAAAATAAATCATTATTTGATTACTTGCTGCTGCAAAACACAACTAAGTGTGATCTTAGGATAGAGATGCTCTCTTTAGTACTTTATATCACATTGGCAAGATTAGTTGTTGCTACTAGCTTCAGTCAGTTTAATTTGCAAACCAATCCTCAATTTTACGCATAAGTGTGTTTCAAATAGCTGGCTTTAAAATTATTTACACACAAACTTGATTAATTTAAAAAAATATATTGGAAAGAGTCTAAAACACAAGGCATCACCCTGATAAGACTCTTGAGTTATAAAAACAAAATATGAAACCAAAACACATATCACCTGAATTAGTAAAGGGCATTGCTGAAGAGTCCTGGCCAAGTAAAAAAGCATATGGCACAGAACATGCAAAACCCACAAGTAAACAGTAACCAAATTCAAAGAAAACAAGACAACCATGGGGAAAAAAATGATTTTTTACCCTGTAATCAACTGCATAAATAGGGATTAGAACTCAGGGTTACCAAATATACATTCTGAATTAAGATTTCATAACTTTCATAGCTATGCTCTCAGACCTACTGTGGCAGAGTAACCCCACTCCTGGGTCCCAGACCCTGCTCAGTCCTCAGTCTGCTTTGGAAGGGTTTGAGCTGAAGAGAGTATCGAGGCAGGTGCCCCCAGGTCAGCCTGGGCTGCATAAACAGTCCTCACCAGTTCTCAGCTGGGTTCTCAGGCTGCTAGGGGAAAGAGAGCCCAAAACTTCTCATTGGCGCTACACCACTTGCTGTCTCTGGCAATGCTGCCTTTACCTTTCTAAGTTTGTCTGGTTCTCTCCCTACCTGCTCTGGTCTTCTCACACTCCATTGCCTCTCCCACTCTCCTCTTCATCCCTCCAGGGAAGGCTTCTTTTTAAAAGGCTCTGCTGCCCCTTCAAGTGAGATCAGCTGGCCCTGATTGATTTACAGCAGCCCTATCATCTCTGCTCCTGATTAGTCAGGGCTGTTGCTGCCTTTTAGAGCTGCCTTTCTCTCTCTATTGTAGTCCTCTAGTCTGACCTGGTCACACACTACATAAACTTTAAGTCAGAAGCTAACAGTGCACTCTACTGTCTTCACCACAAACAAAAGTGCATTTACCACAGTGAACAGAAGTATCAACATTAGCAACTTATTGGAAAAATAATATGAAGCAATAACAATTGCCTCCTTCTTTCAAAAACACTGTTTATATGATACATATTTCCCCCTCTACAAAAAAATACATTTTTCAAGTTTAAAAAAAAGTTTCCTTATTTCCTGCATCCCACATAAAGACAAATGCATATTTTTTCATTTCGTAATTTGAGAGGCATGCGGGGAAGGGGGGTATTTTATTTGTTGGCTAGGCAAATTGTTATCTGAATTTAATTATTTAATGCTGACAGCTGACAGCATTTATTTGTATGATATTATTTAATACTGCTGCATGGTTATTATCAGGGCTCGACAAATAATACATCTACTCGCCACGGGCGAGTAGATTGTAACCCGGAAGAGCCGGGTTCGGGCGATCTGTGCATGCACAGAACAACCTGCGCATGCGCAGATCGCCGGACAGTGCGGCTGGCGAGCAGGGCTCACCGCAGTTCGGCGAGCTCTGGTTATTATTATTAGGACACCGAGGCCTGATCTACACTAAAGGAGAAGGCTGAAGTAAGAGACGTAACTTCTGCAACATAAATTATATAGCTGGAATTGATATATCTTACACTGCGTCTCCACGTCATTCACACAAATGTTCCCATCGACTTCCCTTACTCCTCATGAGGAGCAGGAGTACTGGCACTGATGGGGGGCACCCTTTGAGTTTGATCTTGTAGGTCTTTACTACACCAGCTAAAACTGAACCTCAGAAGATCGACGGCAGCAGCGTCGATCTTCCATGCAGGGTAGATGTGCTCTCAGAGCGCCTTACTGGGCATGCTTTATTGTTAAGCCTAAAGAAATAAAGTAAACAAATACTATTTTAATTATTTACAAACACTTGTACAATTTCTCACAACTTTGTATTGATTGCCCTTACAGTTTATCTCAGTCTAGGGAAGTAGACCAAACAATTACACTTTGTCTCAATCACAGTATGCTTAAGTGGTATTGTTTCTGAATAGTAACGCTTTGTTAATAGCAAACTTAAGGAACTGCAGAAGAACAGTAAATTGAAAAAAACCCATTAAAATCAAGTCTGTTATTAAATTTGTTTACTATATTATAAAATTAACTCTCTTTGAAAATGTTTTCTCTGTTGCCAAGACATTTTACCCTAATTCAAGCCTTGAAAACTAAATAACAGTTTTATTTTTAATCCAGAAACTTGCAATTAAAAAAAAAAATCAGACATTACAATATCTAGATTCTCGAAGTGCCAACAGTAGCCATCAACAGAATTCCACAACAAAAGTGCAAGGACAAAAACTAATTTATTACTAAAAAACAATTGTTTTCTCCATTGAAAAAGTAAGAAGTTGGATACAGATGGGGAAAATAAAACAAGGAACAAATTTTAAAAAGAACATCTAAGTTCTATTAACTCTTACCTTTTCTGCAGAACACATTTCGAAATGTACCACACATGTAAGTATGTCCTCCGCTATGCATATCTACATGTAATTGGTAGCCATGTAGTCCATATTCTGGGTCAACATCATCCAGTATAGGTTTATGTGGAGGCAGGACATATGGTCTTAAATAAAATCAAGAGAATGGTTTGGGGGAAAACAATTTAGTATGGAAAGAAATGCTGAGTAGTTTTAGCAGAGGAGGTATTTTTTAAAGAACTGGAAAAGGACAAATGCAATTAGCAGTTAAGGTGTCCTATTTTCCTATTTAAATGTCACTATAGTTTACCATTCTAATTATAAGGTTTATTCATGTGCTGTAAAGATTAGTCAAAGCAGGTAACTAAATTTACTATCAAATATACCTAAAGTGTATACATGTAAAAACGTCAATAGATTGACATATAGGGCACATCTAGACTACATTCCTCTTTCAAACGAGAAATGTAAATTAGGCAAATTGATAGTGCAAACGAAGCATGGATTTAAATATCCTGTGCTTCATTTGCATATTTGCATCTGAACGCTTTTTCAAAAAAGAGTTTTTCAAAAGTGAATGCGCAGCTTAGACACAGTTCTTTCGAAAAAAAACCCATTTTTGAAAGAATCTCTGCGAGTACAGGTTCTTTCAAAAAAGCAGGGTTTTTTTTCCGAAAGAACTGTGTCTAGACTGCGCTTTCACTTTTGAAAAACCCTTTTTCAAAAAAGCGCTCGGACGCGAATATGCAAATGAAGCGTGGGATATTTACATCCGTGCTTCATTTGCACTATCAATTTGCCTAATTTATATTCCTCTTTCGAAAGAGGAATGTAATCTAGAGATAGCCATAGTCTGGCAGCACCTTAGAGACTAACAAAAAATGCAGATAGTATCATGAGTTTTCATGGCCACAACCCACTTCTTCAGGTGAAGTGGGTTGTGCCCACGAAAGCTCATAATACCATCTACATTTTTTGTTAGTCTCTAAGGTGCTGCAAGACTATTTATTGTTTTTTAAAGTTTTTCCAATTACAGACTAATGTGGCTACTCCTCTGAAACTTTTTAATAGATTGACATGCTTGCCTTTTATATGGACAAACTAACTCAATACCTAACATGCATCTGGACCCCTGTTTTTCTCTACCAGCAGGCAAGGAAATATTCTGCCTATGCCTGAATCGCAGTGGAAGGAGAAAAGTATTGAATCACTGGTGTGGAGTAAAATTTTTCAGAAGCACCTAAGTGACATTGGAATCTAAGTCCCATTGAAGGTCAATGAGACATGCTCCTAAGTAACTTGTGCTTAGCAAATTAAGTCACTTAAACATATTGGAAATTTTTACCCATATAAACAACTGTCCCAGTGCAGTGAAAGTCATTAGATATTCTGTGCATGAAAAGCATCTCAAAGAGGAAGAAAGGGAGAAAGAAAGGACTATATATGCCAGATAAAATGCTCCTTCAGTGTAGGAGGAAAAGGTAAGAAGAATAAAGAAGAGGGCTACATCTAGACTGGCATGGTTTTCCGGAAATGCTTTTAACGGAAAAGTTTTCTGTTAAAAGCATTTTCGGAACAGAACGTCTAGATTGGCACGGATGCTTTTCCGCAAAAGCACTCTTTGTGGAAAAGCGTCCGTGCCAATCTAGACACGCTTTTCCACAAAAATAGCCCCAATCGCCATTTTCGCGATCAGGGCTTTTTTGCGGAAAACAAATCTGGGCTGTCTACACTGGCCCTTTTGCGCAAAAGTTTTGCATAAAAGGACTTTTGCCCAAATGGGAGCAGCATAGTATTTCCGCAAAAACACTGACAAGCTTACATGAGATCGTCAGTGCTTTTGCGGAAATTCAAGTGGCCAGTGTAGATAGCTGGCAAGTTTTTCCGAAAAACTGGCTGATTTTCCAGAAAAACTGGCCAGTCTAGACACAGCCGAGCTGTTCAAGGAAGCTGGTTGACACAGTACTCATTGTAACCATTATTTTAAATATTTTACCATGAGTGAGGCAAAGTTCACACTTTAATAAACTGCATTAAAATGCAATGTTATATATACCCATTTAAAGAGCTAGAAATCTAATATGTTTTTCCAATAAGATTTAAAAGTAGTTTCAGATTATAAATTAAATCACCCTGTCATTTTTATGGATTTACAATGACATTTTCACATTTTTAAAAATGTCCCTCTTTCCTGTGGGTCTGTCACCTATCTGAAGAAAGTGATTAAATCAGAGGTGGGCAAATACCAGTCTGTGATCTGGATCCTGTTCCCCAGTCTTAGCCTCTGGTGGTCCCCACCAATATACTGACCTGCGTCTCCACAGGTACCAGTGATCATAACTCCTGTTCCCAGCCATTGGGAGCTGTGAAAAGCAGTGTCCCAGTCCATGTCACTTCACGCTGCTCCCGCTGGCAAGGGACAATGATCCACAGCCCACAAGACCTGAAATCACTGGTGCATGCAGAGACATAGGTAAATACAGTATAATTCCGATAATCCGGAACCTATGGGACCTAGGTGATGCTGGATTATCAGATATGCCGGACTATCAGGAGGTACTTATAAGATGGTTATATATATATATACACTGTATACATTATATACTGTATATAAAGTGTTCTTAACCCTTTTTATTGTACATACTATATACAGTATACTGTAATGTTTTAGTTTTTTTAAGCCTTTTTTACCCTTTTTGCTCAGTTCAGCTGCTGCCGCTGTTACCTTGTGACTCATTTTTTGCCGAAGCTCACTCACTAGGCTCTTGCCATTTTGATGCCGGACTATCAGGAGTGCCGGACTATTGGATGCCGGACTATTGGAGTTTTACTGTACAGTGGCGGCAGCATGCCAGGGGCTAACCTTGGTGAATCACTGCCATTGTATTGTCCACACCTAGATTAAGTAAACTGAATTAAAAAAAAAATACAGAAAATGTCGTACCTCTTCCAGCTCCATTGAAAAGTCTCAGATATAAGTGTAATAAAGTTTAGTGCCTAATATATTACTTCACCACAGCAGAAGTTAGCATGAAAAACATAGGCCTCTTTCATACCATATTATAAACCAGTTATTGCAAATGTAATGCACAACAAAGCTCTTATTCTTGGTTAGAGGAAACTACAATTCTTACTGAACTTTCTTTACCACCAATCAATTTTAATTTTGCAAACTCAATGCTTTATTGAAAAGATCATACCTAACATCCTCAGGCAAAGAGAAACCAGTACTTACGCAGTGACAGAGCCCAAAGTGCTTCTCTCAAGAAGTTGATGATGATGAAGACTTGCCGTAATAAAAGCAATTCCATTTCCTTTCTGAAAAGTTAATTACAACGAATACATTTCTCACCTGGAAGTATTGTGCATTAAAGCCCACAGATAAATGCTTCCTCGTTTGCCACACAGTATATGTATGTCTAGACTGCATCCCTCTATCGGCAGAGGGATGCAGATTAGGCAGGTTGACATTGCAAATGAGGCAGGGATTTAAATATCCTGTGCCTAATTTGCATAAAAATGGCTGCCGTGTTTTGCTGACTCCGCGCTTTGTCGGCAAAAAGCGGCAGTCTAGAGCGGGATCTGTTGAGAAAGAAAGCATTTTTCAACAGATCCTGTCAACCTCCTTGCAGGAGGCATAAGAGATCTGTCGAAAAAGGCTTTCTTTCTCAACAGATCCCCCTCTAGACTGCCGCTTTTTGCTGACAAAGTGCTGAGTCGGCAAAACACGGCAGCCATTTTTATGCAAATTAGGCATGGGATATTTAAATCCCTGCCTCATTTGCAATGTTGACCTGCCTAATATGCATCCCTCTGCCAACAAAGGGATGCAGTCTAGACATACTCTATTAGTACAATTTTAGTAATAGTTGTATGTGTGCCACTATTCACACAGAATGCTACCATACACATTGGCCCAGCACAAGAATACATAAAGCACCACCTCAGAGCTATCCAGAGAAAAAGATTCTCTTCACTATCAGCAACTATTCATTGGTCTTATTCTTCAACTTTATAATTAGCTCCTTTAAAAAGGTGAACAAAAACGGGGGGGGGGGCTCTTTTTTCCTGTGCTGCTAAACAAACTTAATCAGTCAAATTTAGATAATGAATGAAAAGCTAGGGGCATGGTCATTGGGTCCAGCCGAGAAAGATGCTACTTAGCATCCACCTAATAGTGTCAGAACCTCAGTATTCCAGAGAAGCATGAGATGAGTGAAGCCTGTCACCTGAAGGGAATACTTTAAAAAGTTCTGTAAGAGGAACTAAGCACCATATGCCCTGTACGTGAGACAATACAGAGAGAATAGGTGGTGATATAGCCTAGTGATCCAGTTTAACAAGTGGGGAATCAAAGAGTAACACTCTGGGAGAAGTGCACATCAGAGCCAGTCTCCTGGAAAGAGTTCCCACAGAAAGCCTGGAGGAGTAATCACAGGTGTTTGTCCATGATCTGTGACATTATGTCAATTAAAGAAATTCCTGGCACATCTTAAAATTGGAAGTGGGAAATAAATTTTACAATACACATCTGAACACCCCACTGAAGCAATTAGATATCTGTATTTTTAAGCATAAATGAAAGCGTTGCAAAATTTAAATCCATTTAACCACTGAGTGCAGGGGGCCTTGACTGTAGATGTCTATTAGATTATGTTAGTCATTTTCATGCAGCCATCTTCCTTTTCCCCATACAGCTGTATGCTACAAAAAATTTTAAAAGAAAAACTTATTGAACAACATACGGTAGCCAAATATAATCTTACCTTCCAGAGACCCACCAGGAGTCCTGGGTTCAGACGGAAAAGTTCCACAAGCACGTCAGAGCCAATCATTGTAGTCGTGTTAGTCAGGTTAGTAAGGCTGAACTCAGCAATTAAGGAACGCCGCCGAGGTCTTTGAAGAGACATAGCAGAGTAAAGAAAGACATGAGTGTGTCATTATTAATATAAAAATTCAGACACTTTTCATTTTCTCCCTGGGCACTAACACAAACTGTTCGGAAACTGCAGCATGTGGAGCAATAAAAAGTCTAAATAGCAGCTTACCAGAAGTACAGCAAAACCTAATGGGAATAGAATTTTCGATAAGGGTGTCTACCAAAATCCCTCATAGGCTTGTTGAACTGTACAGTAGATATGTTATACAAGAGGAACGGATATGCTCGCTAAATTTCTTAAATGCCCAAAGGGTTCTTTTATTAATAAATGTGTTACTATAAAGAAAATGTTTCCACAGCAAAGAGAATCATAAAATTCTCATCAGCCTGAAGCAGGAAACAGTAATTTTTCTCAGAACAAGAGAAATTTGAACAAAAAGATCATTTACTAGTGAATACAGCTGTATTTCTCAGGTTGCTTTGTTCCCTACCATTCAGGGATCAAAACTTATATAAAACCACAATGGTAATATATATTTTATATCACTGACAGCTGCCTTGTTGGCTGATGGGTGAGCTCTTGCAAAAATGTAAGTAGTAGCTCTTGAGTGCAGGGGTGGGCAATAAAATGGCAGCAATTTCAAGGGTTAGGCCCCTGGTGGGCTCCCACTGCTGTATTTATCAGCGCCTCTGCAGGTACGAATGCTTGCAGCTCCTGTTGGCCATGATTCACATTTCCCGGCCAATGGGAGCTGCAGAAAGTGGTGTGGACCACAACACCACTACTCATCGCTCCTATTGGCTAGGAACAGTGATCAACAGCCAATAGGAGCGGCAAGAGCCCATACCTGCAGAGAAGCACAGGTAAATACAGCAGCAGTGACCTGCCAGGAACTAGCCCTGGCAAAACGGTTCTGGACCACAGGCCAGTAATTTGCCCACCACTGCTTTAGCATGTTCAGTCCTTTCCATGACAGAATTACCCATTCTCCACAAAGACTCTTGTAAAGACCCACAGTGTCACTCTTCCCATACTTGCTTGTTTGCTTGTTTTTTAAAAAAGCAGGATGTCATCAACAGGAGACTGCAGCTACAAACATGTCCTGATCACACCAATATGCTTTTAATGCCCATTTCTTCATACCTACAACTTCCAAAATGTAGTTTTAGAATATAGGACTACATGTCCTTTAATTAAATGCATGTTCTGCAGGCCCAATAACTCTCCCAGTTGTGTGACTAAGAACAAGGATATGAAGGAAAACAAACAGGCAGCAACTCATCCAAATAAAGAAAAGGGGATGCTAGTGCCAAGAAAGTCATTTAGGAGGAATAGGCAGTAGGAACAGAATCTGTATTATCCATTTAGGAGAAATAACTTCTGCTCAAATAGTTAACAGCTTCAAAATCCTATTAGATCCAAACATTTTCCTGGATTTCCTGATAGCATCAGTATTACTTTTCTTCACCTAGCAATAGAGCAATTAGGCGAGAAAAGATGAACCTTTCAACCCTCATACCTCTAGCTTGCCTACTGCCATGGTCCACTTAGGGTATCCTAGGATGTCCACTCTGAAGTTCCAGGAAGCTGGGGGCGGGGGGAAAGACTTCCCATTTCAAGCTGCTGTGAGTATAAAAGACCTCCCTTTAATTTCTGTATTGGTTCTCAGTTTGCTTCTGGGAACAGTTCAAGGTGTGCTGATCATCATCAAAAGTCCTAAAAAGGTCTAGGACCTGGTTACTGAAGAGATTCTCTCTCATGTTAACACACTACAGTAGTTAAGCAGAGATGAAGAGGCACCTAGCCAACCAATTCCAAGATCTGAGAGCTTGTACTTCTGAAATTTGCTATCCTTGCAGCCTAGAAGCACCATGAAACACCCAGTGCAAAAACTCCTTAGTGCATGGTTTAAAAAACAAACAAACAAAAATACAAATCAGACATATGCAGCACAGTAGTGAAGACCTTTATAGTATTCATCATCATCAAATTATGACAGTTTTCCATGTCCCTACTTGCTTTATGTCCTACCCTCTGGTTTCATTTTGAAGGTGTACTTTGGCGTTTCAAGTTTTTCTTTTTATGGGGTGCATTTTCTGTGTGTCTTTTCACACATGTTAACATTAGAAGATTTTCAAAAGAAAACAAGTTTACTAAACTTTATTTAAAATTCAGGAAAATAGAAATTGGGCTTTTTTCAATACTTTACCAAAGAAAATGGATTATTGCAAAGTGAGAAAAAGGAAAAAAAGAGTAAGTTTTAAACTGCAGGAAAAGAAAAGCACAGAACACTTTCAAATTGCAAGAAAGAAAAATAAGAAAAAGTTTTAAAACAAGCAGAAAGAGGTAAATAACACTTCCTTATTCATTTTCTCCACATCATTCATGATTTTATAGACCTCTGTTATATGCCCCTTTAGTTGTCTCTTTTCTAAGTTTTTTTTAGTCTCTCCACAGATAGTAGCTTTTCCATACTTTTTTCCAATTCTAATATATTTTTCTTGAGTTGGAGCAACCAGAACTGCATGCACTATTCAAAGTGTGGGTGTACTATCTCTTTCTATATTTTAGAGTGTGTCAGTCTCTGCTTCTGTGAATCTGTTTGTTCAAGAACTCTTTCTAAAGTTTAAACCATAGGAGCTAGGAACACCAAATTTGGTATGCAGCTTCCCCTTCCCCTAACATAAGCCAAGGTCAGGGTTTGATTGTGCCTGGAAAATGGGAAGTGCCAGGAAGTCAGCTGTTTTCTGTAACATAGAAAGGAAGAGGACAGAGAGGGGAGGGACACAAAAGGGAAGGGCACAGAGAGGAAGGGTGCAATACTGAGAGTGGCCACTGGGGGCAGCTGCAGCACAAAGAGAGTGGCCAGCAGGGCTAGGGCTCTGCCATCTTGCCTGACACCAGACCTGGTGCGGAGCCCCCCACCCTAAACCCAGAGCCTTCCCCTCCCCGCCGCCCTGTGGAGAGCCTGCCCACAGGGCCGCGTGGGCTGGAGGTACTGTAGGAGGGGCAGCCCCTGAAGCATGGCCCCTCCCCAACAGCCTGCAGACCATAGGGGAGGCACTGGAAGCCACATACAGTGCCTAGAGCCTCGCTTCCTCACTCCCAGTCTGCAGGCAACAGGGCAGCCACTGATGGTCAGCAGCAGTTCCAAGAGTCTATCCCCCCCACCCCCCCAAGATAGCCTGCAAGCCGCAGAGGGGCCCTGATGGCTGGTGGCAGCCCATAGAGCCTGGCCAGCCCCTCCTGCCAGATTGCTCCCCCCAACAGGCTTTAGATTGAAGTGGTTCATTAGAGGCCAGGGCTAGCTCCTGAAGTGCTATTCCCCCCAGACCATCTGCAGAGCAAGGGGGCAGCTGGCGGCGCAGGCAGGCCCACAGAGAGCCGCCACCCCATGAACAGGCTGCAGTATGGGGAGGCCAAGCAATGCCCCACCCACCTCCTCCGGAGCAGCTGCAGGCCAAGAGATAAAGAATTATTCTCATTGGATTTTTAATTAGAAATTTTCCATGGGTCTGGTTTACCATCCTTTGGTATCCATGCTTAAGACTGTCAGTTTTTCCAAGCCAAGTGTCTTTTTTCCCCTGTATTTTACATTACTATTCACTATATTATAACTACTAAATTCATAAAAATATGGGAGAATAAATAAGTAATATCTGGTTTTGTTAGATTTCCTTTCTCCCAGGAACTGTCTGATACCAGTGAAGAATAAGAAATAAGACTTCCTAGGATAGGCTGCAGATGGACTAAAAATAATTCACTGTCTGGGTCAGTTTTTAGTCAGGCAATTTCCACCCAGGCAATCCCAACAATATTTGTCTAAAAAAATACTTTAAACTCACATGTTGTAGGTGGGAACTTTACATCGATCAAGAAGCAATGGTGTCACTCCACATAATTCCAGGGTTTGCAGGGTGTCTAAACATGGCCAGTTTGTACCATACCAAAATACGGTAATAGATGTATCATTAAAAGAGATGTCCACCTGCTCCATTACATGTTCCTTTCCATTTCTGTCCTTTAGTACAATCACCCAACTCAAATTATATGCTCTGTCATTGAGGATATAAACAAAAAGCTTTAAAACAACCTGTCAAAAGTGACAAGGACAATGTATGGAACTTTAGAAATTCAGTCAGCAAGGTGCCGGGGGATTTCTTGAAGAAGGGCATATTTATTTCTTATTACTTTCAATGGAAATAACCAATGTAATTTCTCTTAAAGTGGTTTCTTTCTTTCAAGCAAGACAGAGTTGACAAAACAGATATTTCATTTTTATTCACATTAACTTTTATTTTGTGATTAAAACACACTAATCAGATCATGATAGCATCTCCCCATCACGATCTGAATTCATATCTCTATTTCCCCACATACAAATACCATATAGAACAGAGGTGGGCAAAATATGACTATCAGGCCAGATCTCACTCGCCAAACATTTTCTTCCAAGCTAGGGCTGGAGGAAAATTTCCATAGCCCAGCAGGGCACTCAGGAAGTCTGTCTGCCTGCCTGCCATGACCCCAGCCATGCTGCTCCCAGAAGCGCTAGAGCCAGAGGCTGCTGGCAAACATGTTTCTACACACCCCTTGGAAATTGATCAATGGGACCTGTAGAGGCAGTACTAGCAGGTGTAGGTAGTACTTGCAGGCGTGGGCAGTGCATGAAGACCCACCATCCTTCTCTCCCCAAGAAAAGACATGCTGTCAATTCTGAGCTACGTGAAGCATCATGGCATGGAGGCCTGCCTGGGTGCCCTCTTGTTCCACTGATTGGGAACTGCCCATGTTGGTAAGTGTCTCCCAGCCAGAGCCTGCACCTGTCATCCTCCCCACTCCCCTCTGCACCTAAATCATACCGCAGGTCATAACCTTCTTCTGCACCAAAATTCCCTCCAAGACCCTCTTGATTAATATAACAGAAAAGTAAAGCCTGCGACCACTTACCAAAATTCTTGGAGTGTTCTCTCCCTCCCCCTCTCGCCCCCTGCACAC
The DNA here is from genome assembly GCF_052426305.1 of Pelodiscus sinensis. Taxonomy (NCBI): domain Eukaryota; kingdom Metazoa; phylum Chordata; order Testudines; family Trionychidae; genus Pelodiscus; species Pelodiscus sinensis. The sequence continues at coordinate 97,557,596 of NC_143053.1, forward strand.
ATTACTACCCACCCCGATATAGACTCACTAAACCAACATTCTTAATGTAATTTGGGAGTAAACACACTTCATGACAAGACATTACTTACTTGATAGCTTCTTTGATTTTAAGTGGAAGGCCAGTATAAGGGTTTATAGGTTTCAGAAACTGAATGATTTTAGTTTTGCCAGCTGCTATTTGTTTCATGATATATTCCTTCTTCCAGTATCCCGATTCTCTGTCCAGTACGGTAGCATGACTTGGTAAGACAGCTGTTCTTTCAACAGGCTTAGTTTTCCAATTTGTTCTTTTAGGTGGAAAAAAACTGGAGTATATTTTGAACCAGATCACACTGGGAAAAAAATTCAAGACACAAAAAAGTGAATCCCACAAAGAATTATTAATAGTGACGACAGCAGCAGAATTAAAACATACAGTTGCATAAGGATCTCATGCATTAGTGAAAATCTCAGTAAGAAAAATATATTACCAAAGTTTAAGAACAAGTAGGGTTTTATTTGATTTAGCTGGATAAAGAGAATACTAATCATTTCTAGAAATTCCCAATATTGAGGTTTTACCTCAATGTCTGATGTCTCTCTCTATTCATAATTTACCATTTCTTTTAATTCATTGTTAAACCCCTAATCCTGTAATAGAACAGTTATGCTAAAATTTAGATTGCTGGAGGAAAAGACATGTCACATGAGAACCAAAGAGCACTAATACACATCTTGATATTTTTGCTGAATATAGTAAGTTTTACCTAACATCATAATGTATGGGAAATCTGTTACACAATAGATTCTCAACCAAGTCTCACTGATTTTAATGGGAATATCTGAGCAAAGACTTAGTAAGGACTTCATAGTCACATTTTACAATCCTCGTGTGAAAAGGGGTATGAGCACACCACAGTGCAGAGTAAAATGTAGAAGACTGTGACAAGCCTATCATAAGGCCCATGAAGCAAATTGATGCACCAGTGCTTCACCAAAGACCTTCCATTTCTATAAGGAGCTGGACACTATCCTTGACAGTGATCCCACTTCCATTGCCAAGAGCCCCGTGAATATTTTGGAGGGCACGGAGGTAGTGAATGGAGGGTCTAACCCAGGGTATGAATTGTAGATGAGGAGGCTGAGGTAGACAAGGACCAAGGGCTCCCCCCAGGGCCATCGAGTATGTCTGACTGCCAGGAACTTTTCTCCACTGCTGAGGGACATAGCAAGTCTGAGCAACCATTTTCCAGGGAGCAGGAAGCATGGGATAAGAGGCAGGGTAAGTTGTGGTGGCTTGTGGAGTACTGAGTTGAGGGCATAGAAAAGAGAGAGGCTGGCTGTATTTCTGTGAGCTGCACATAATCCTGTGTAGCTAATCCATATGGCCGAGCAGCATATGGATGCTTGCCATGATCTCAATGGAATCTTGCAGAGAGGAGATCGAAACTTTTGGAGAAGTATGTGTAAATTTTGTGCCGCAGACTCTATGGCAGTGTAGCTTTGCCCCCTCCCTCATTGTAGAACACTAGTCCATACCATTAATCAATCACTTGTGCAGAACACATATGGAGCATGGTGAAAGCAGCTGAGAAAATGCAAAGGAGTTATTACAGGCCACGAGCTCCCTAAACCAGGGTTGCCCCCTTGTATTTTTGTGGCCTGTGTCATATGGTCAACTTTAAAAATGAAGTGAATCTGAGGTTATTTCCAAAGTATATATTACTAGCCCTCAGGGATGCAAAGCCAATCTATCATGTGACCCAAATGTAATTAGTGCAGTGAATGTCTGCCTTGTTGACAGTAAGTTAGAATATTAAGATCAAGGACATTACAACCAAAAGGACACTAAAATCAAAATGGAGTCTTGAGTTTTACACAAATCAAAATGGAACCCAAAGGACTAAAAGACTTTTGCCACCAAAATCCATCGTTTGCACACAGTACATGGTTGTGCACACAACACTGTTGCTCTGCACATGGCACTAAAGTCTGCACCAGGAACGCTAATCTGTACCCAACACTACACCTTGTGCACTAGAGACGCTCCTGCTGTTTCCCGCCTTGGGATCTTTATAAGCTCAGACCTCTGAAGGGATTGGGCTCCTCCTCCTGCTCCTGCTTCCTTCTCATCTTCTGGTAGCTAGCAGTTTGGATCGCTGTTGAAGAAGAGCCGTGGGGAAGCAGGTCCTGGCCTTCGCAACAGACCAGACCAGACTCAATTCCACCGTTACCTGCCGGGTGCATTAGCTCACTACTGTGGCAATTGCCCAGTGTTGTGGGTTATTGCTACCTGTAGCTCCGGACCAAGAGCAGCTGCCTATCACCCAGTTCCACTCCAACCATTGTGGCAAAGGCCCTATTTTGATCTGAGAACTGATTACCATTGGGTGCCTGTGTAACATACCTACCATCATATCATCAATTGGACTCCTCAGTGTTCCTCCCCTGAGGCTGCCTATGCCAACAGGTTGAAGGTCCTGAGCCTCGACTGTCTACTGACTTCAGAACAGACTGGCTGTGTCTAGACTGGCCACTTTTTCCGGAAAAACAGTTGCTTTTCTGGAAAAACTTGCCAGCTGTCTACACTGGCCGCTTGAATTTCCGCAAAAGCACTGACGATCTCGTGTAAGATTGTCAGTGTTTTTGCGGAAATACCATGCTGCTCCCATTCGGGCAAAAGTCTTTCTCCGAAAAACTTTTGCGCAAAAGGGCCAGTGTAGACAGCAGAGATTTGTTTTCCGAAAAAAAGCCCCGATCGCGAAAATGGCGATCGGGGCTTTTTTGCGGAAAAGCGCGTGTAGATTGGCCACGGATGCTTTTCCGCAAAAAGTGCTTTTGCGGAAAAGCGTCCTGCCAATCTAGACGTGCTTTTCTGAAAATGCTTTTAACGGAAAACTTTTCCGTTAAAAGCATTTCCGGAAAATCATGCCAGTCTAGACGTAGCCACTGAGTTATACTGTGCTATCTTCTATTACTTCTGGAGTGAGGGGTTGATTTATGCAGTGTTGTATTCTGGGGTTATTCTTTGTGTTACCACCTGTTGTATTCAATATATCTTTAAATTGGACATTTGTGTCTGTGCTTATTTCGGACTAGAGAAATCCACCAGTGACAGTTACGGTGGTTTCCAGGTCGGACCACCTTCTGGGACAAAGGCATTTTCCATCTATTCAGATTGGCCCCACTAAAGTTAGTTTACTAGCGTGCCTTTGCTAGTAACAGCCTGTATCTGCCAACACTTCAGACAAATAACCTAAAAATTTGGATTTTCTGACTCCTTAATCTTACTGGAGTGTCAGTGCCAATGCCCAGTGATGACATTTCAGTGTCAACACTAAACATTTCAGTGTATATCGCTTTAGCACATGAAGTCGGAAATGGACTGGGAGAAACTGGAAAAATAGGGGAGAGTCTACACAGGGAAGCAGATTTTCTCCCTATGTGATGCCAACAAGGCACTCAAAATGATGAACATTTTAATTGCTACATACAGGTCAGCCTCTCCACTAGATGAATCTGCAAAGCTCCCAGTGACGTCAGTGGGCGATCACTATGAATCTTTCATTTATACTCTGACACATGTACCATTGCTAACCATGGAATATAAACCTTTGAACTGATAGCCATGTGATGAGCCTTTTTACTATTTGTTTTTCCTCCTGTTTTAATCAAAACTAAATTCATTGTATGGTGACAAAATAGAGGCATCTGAAACCACTGCCAGAACTGCCTGACTACAAAAGTCCCCTGCAACAAAGCAGGAGGGAAAAAAAACTGAGCTGCAAAAGCAGAAACCTGAAAAGAATATGTGAAAATCCTCGCCCACACCTGCTTGTGAGGAGGGATCCTAGCAGCCTATGCTGGTTTATCTAAATCAGAAAGAAAACTATACATCTTATAAAGCAATAAATGCAAATGGGTAAGTTGTCAAAGCAGTGTGTTTGATTTTAGTCACATAAATCCCATTAACTTTAATGGAACTCACACAGCTAAAACTCCATGCAATATATTGAAAATGTAGCATACAGATTGCAATACAACACAAAAATAGCTGCTCAATACTTACATCAATTCCCTGGCACCAATCAAACTAAATTTAAAAGTCTCATATAATTCAAGTTAATCTGACTGCTGTGAGATTGAGATTATTGTACATTTCCCCCCTTCCTTACTTGTCATTGGACAGATGATAGAAGTGTTTATTCACACAACCAATACACAATAGGGACAGAGCATCCAAATAAGAAAATATCTTCAGCAGTATCTCTGATGGCATACTGAAAACAAGCAGAAAGGGAAATATTACTGGACTTACGTGCAAACTTTTATAGAGTTGACAAGTGGCTAAAACCTTTAACCTCTAAGCACAGGAAAGTGAACACAAGAGAGAAGTACCCACTTCATAAATCCAGATGTCAAATCTGTCTTTGTAAAACACCATGTATTCACCTAGAGAGTTAACCTGCAGCCATATCAATTTTGATTTGTTGCTCTGATCTAAGGCTTACTGCACTTCACAACAGACTATTTAAGTGGTGCAAGATGTTAACTGGAAGCTTAGTCCCTCATGCATTCGTGTTTCTTTTTTTAGGAGGGCATTAAACCAATCTGGTTTTGAAAAGTAGCAGAGAATTCATTCAAATTACGTGAAATTGTACTGTTTATCCCTCTTCTTCCTTGTCCCCCAGGTTCATAGTCTTTTTCACATTCAGTCACTACTCACTAATATTTCTCAAATATATCCCAGAATCTTGTGTGTTTATTATCACCTTTCAAATGTGGTGTCAGGTGACAAGATGCTTCACCAACAGTGCCTAGTCCAAGCCAAACTTTGATGGGATGATATATTTTTCTTCAGCTCCATGTATACTCGTTAAAGGCCTAATCTAACTCCCATTCATGTCAATGGAAATACTACCATTAACATCAATAGAACTAGATAGGCATCCATGACACTTTGGAAAACACAAATCTGTCTTCTGCTGTGGCTGTTAGGTTGTTCAGCGAAGTGCAAGTGTCCTCTCTGAAATTGCACGCCTGCTGCTGCTCTGTTGTCACCTGCCGGAATGTGCAAACTACAGCCTGAGGCACAAATCCTTCTTTTCTGGGTTGCAAGCCCCAGGCCATTAGATTAACATTTGCCCATGGTTCAAAAATTTGACATAAACCTAATTGCATCCTCATTCTTCTCAGTGTTGCAATTCTCTGGTGTTAAAGCTGAACTAAGGAGCTACTGTGGGAATCAGCAATCTTTTGAGTCTTTCCTGATGTCTATATCCATTATAAGTTACTGAGCAAATCAATTGTGGGTCAGAGTAAGTCAGCTGTGCCTCTTGTGCAGAAGCAACAAATGGTAAACTACTGTTTACACCAGAAGTTTGTGATCTTCAAATGCAGGTTGATAAATGCCACTAAATACTAAGGGTATATCTAGACTACAAGCAGATTTTTTCGAAAAAGCGAGCCGCTTTTTCTAAAGAGAGTCTAGACGCTCTCTTTTGAAAAAGCACAGTTTGCATTCAATAGCACCTTTTTTCAAAAGAGTACTTTCGAAAAAAGGTGTTATTCCTCGTAGAATGAGGTTTATTGCAATAAAAAAAAGTGCCACATTCTTTTGATTTACTTTCGAAAGAACACAGCTGCAGTCTAGATGCAGGTGGTGAAGTTTTTTCGAAAAAAAGGCTACTTTTTTCGAAAAAACCTTGTAGTCTAGACACACCCTTCGGAAAATATGTTAAAAAACAACATTTTTAGTTGTTCTGTAACACCCAGCAGCCAAATATACTTTACCAAGTATGCTCTCTTTGTTTTGTTAATAAAAATCACTTTTTTAAGATTATGATCTGATTCCTGTGTCCAAGAAGGGGGGAGGTTCTGTGTGCTCGTGCCTGAAATTGAAGGTCAGCTATTAAGAAATTTAAAAACTTAAAAAATAATGAATAGTCTAGCACAGGGCTACTCAACATGCAGCCCATGGGCCGCCACAGTGAGGTGTGGATTTATGTGAGGCTCAATACCCGGCCCATGTGTGGGAGCCAAAACAAAAAAGTAGTCATTATAATGGTCGTCTGTTGATATGCATTTTAGTACAGTAATTCCTCACTTAATACTATACATATGTTTCAGAAAATGATCGTGTTAAGTGAAAACATGTTATGTGGGGTCAATTTTCCTATGGACAATAATGGAAAAGGTAGGGGTTGCGTTTCAAGCGGTGGTGTCTGTTGGGACCGGGACATAAGGTTGGGGAAGAAAGGGGCCTGGGTTACAGCAGGGAATGGAGGTGTTTGGCTCTGGGGAAGGGAGGGGGAGCAGAGGGGAGGGACATTGGGTTGGGAGTATGCCCCTGTTACAAGTCTGCCGGGACCCGCACCATGTCCGGTGAGGCAGGGCCGCTAGGAAACAGTGTGGCGAGCGGTGCCACTTTGCAGGGAGGCGGGGGAAGCCCCGCGCAGCTGCTGGCAATGGGCCGGCTGGGTAAATCATGTTATTCCAGGGACAGTCGTGTAATTCAAAAAAACATTCCCTAAAAAAAAATCATGCTATCGCGAAAACGTGTTAAGCGGGCACGTGTTAAATGAGGAATTGCTGTAGTTATATTCCTCGACTGTCACAGCTCATTAAAACTGCTGTCATATAGGTGGAAATCAGGTAAAAATTGCTTTATTAATATCAGCAGAACTGACTTAAATAGGGCCTGTGTGTTGTGTAGTCTTGCCTTAATCTTTGTATTCATGCCAGTCAGTGTGCAAGAAGGTATTTGCATATATTTGCATGTATATGCAACCACACTTAAGTTGCAGCTCTCTACATGTGCTGTAAGTATCATTGTGGCCCCCAGGGCTTTCAAAGTTGAGTAGCCCTGGTCTAGCAGCACCTCAAAGACTAACAAAACATAGATGGTATCATGAGCTTTCGTAGACACAACCCACTTCTTCAGATAAAGCTAAGAAATTAAAGTTTGTTTTCAAGCTCTCCTCTCAGGAAGGTTAAAGAGGTTAAACAGGAAGAAATTCCCAAGTGCATATTCCTGGCTATGAAGAGTTTTTTGCATTTGGGTGGTGGTAGTGTACTACCCCAGGTCAGAGAATCTGTGCCCTTAGGGAAATTTTTTAAACAGAAGCCTTTAGTGGCAGGGTATTTTAAGGTCTCTTGAAGGCCTCCACCTTCTGCACTCCAAGTGCCAGGGTGGGGAAGCAGCCTTGACACCAAACTATTCACTTTTATACTAAGAAATGATATGGAAGTCACCAAGATACAAACATGGAACTCCACCGGCCTATTTTTAAACATGATTATTTGTAGAACTACGCTTTAACATTTCATTATCACATTGAAGCCACAGACATACTCACCTCTCAATGCATGGACAAGATTTTGATTTGATAGAAGTCCTCTGACATTGCCCTTGAATACAAATGTTTTCAGTCTCATGGCATGCGAAGATTCCTGACTTCTTCCTATAAACAGAAAGATAAAGCTGTCAATAGTCACATGATCATTAACTGAAAAAACGTGTAGCAATATGCATTATGCCTCACAACATAAACAAGATTCAGCAGGACAATATTACAGGATGTGAAACACTGACCTTAATCAGCTCTTTACTAATGTGAAATAATTTAGCTGATGAGATGAAATGGGGTTGGAACATATAGCCCTTCTATAACTACTGAAGGGGATGGAGGAAGCAGGAGGATCCAGAGCTTGGACACACAAACCCCCACCATGAATATGGGCTGCTCCTGCCCCACGCTATTGCCTCTGTATCAGAGACAGCAGCGAGGGGCAGCAAGAGGAGCCAGTCTGTTCAGGGAGCTGGTTTTTAAACTAACTCTCCTCATGGATCAGCTCCTGCCTTCCTCCCCACACTGCTGCCTCTGATAGAGTGGGGGCTCCCCATGAGTAAGGCCAGGAGCACGCTGGCGCTTAGCCCCACTTCCAGGGACTGTCAAATATTCACGTAACTGCTAAAATTTGATTTGGTTACATGACTGTTCAATTAGACGCTAACATCCCTATTGCACACTGTGCTACCTTCCTGATTAGTATCCTATCATAGTAGAAATTCTTAATATCCTATTGAGCACATTTAGAAGCATATTGCCTTCTGATCTATAACTCACACACCCAGGGCCGGCCCGAGTCATTTTGGTACCCCAGGCCCAGGCGCATAGCGCCATCTCTGGGCACACGGCACATGTGCAGGCCCGCCCCTAAGGCAAAGGCCCACCCACCTGAAGGAGCACGGGCCTGCCCCCGGTGCACATGGTGCATGCGCTATCCAGTCCAGCCTGGGCACTGCTGCTGGCACACAACACCTGGCCGTGCAGGGCCCTGCAGCCATGGGGGGAAGGGCGCTGCTGGCCGGCGCTGCGGAGATGGGGAGGAGCGGGGCAGCGCTGCGGGAGCCGGGCTCACGGCACCTGATGGCAGCTATAAGGGACACCGCGCGCTCCTTACAGCTGTCATCAGGCACCCCCCATCAGTTGGCACCCTGGGCAGCTGCCCAGCTCGCCCACCCCTTAGTCCGGCCCTGCACACACCACAACCTCAGAAACTAGTCCTCTGAATCTCATGGACCAATGATTATTAATAACATTTCTAAGTGTATGTCACAGGTGATCCTGAAAGTCAGATGAGGAATATGTCTACTGCTGTTACTTTTGGGTACTTTTGGATCAAATCTAAATTTGATTCTGAAAGGCAAAATGTCACTTAATTTTTCACTGAAGCTGCTCAGCAACTGTAACACAGAATTCCACCATTAAGCTAACACCAATCTTTTAGTTCGAGTGCTTGTTCACGTTGATTCCAATCAGGTGCACAAGCATCCGACATTTTTTCCCCCCTAACAGCTCCTGTAGGGTCAGCTGTGGAGCCCTCTAGAATAGCACCACTAGATTAGCGCATATATACCGCTGCCGACCCCTCCCTCCCTTCCTCAGTTCATTCTTACCATCTGTGATAGCATTGGAACTTTCTAGTTGTCTTGCCTTGGCAAGCTCCTAATCCCTAGGGATAGCTCTCATTGTTGTCTTCTGAATAGAAGGTTATCGTCTGTAACTGAAAAGCGGGTGAATCCCCAAGGACAATAGCTCCTCTGGAGCACCGGGACATGCCTAATGCCTCAGGCTTTAAGTCGTGCGCTGTATGTAAGTGCTCAATGCCTAACAGCTACCCGCATGATGCATACCTTCGCTATTTAGGTGAAGAACACCACCACAAGAAGTGCAAAATTTGTAGGAGTTTCAAGCCCAGTACCAGGAAGGACCTGGAGTACAGAATCCAACAGCTCCTCATGGAGGTGGTGCTGAAACCTTCCCAGGCCGAGAAATCCGCACCCAGAGATAGCTCAGTGCATAGTGCTCCAGCCTACCTGCACGGTAACATGCCAAAAGTGGGTGCTACTAAAGACTTCCAGTGCCAGAGTCCCCCAGAGCTGAAGACCATGGTGCCAGCTGAAGACTACTCCACCTCACCAACACCGCGAGGCAGGAAAGAGGCCAGGGGCAGATCACTCCATAAGTCCTGGCTGAGACGGGACCAGGCGCAGCAGAAACAGTCCCCACATGGGATGTCCAGGACTTGCCGTCAACTCCGGCTCCACACCCGCAGCCTGTCACCAAGACAAATGACTCTGGGGCAGATCTTGAACTCTCCTTTGACACCCAATACCTAAGAGACAGCCTAGTACCTCATAGAGATTTCAGAGACCGAGGCGTCTAGAGTACAACCAGCACTGTGGAGACTGCATGCTGAAGAGGGAAGACAGTGATGCTCCAGAAGCCACAGTCCATGGAGCTGCACCAGGACAGGTCATCCTCCCCCTTGTTGGATGGGTCACCTCCACTGGCACAGTGCGCCCCATGGAGGCACTGGTGGAGACTCTGGTGCCAAGTTCCAGAGCAGCACTGAACAAACTGCTGCTCTCGAGGTCAAGTTCCCACTTCAGAACAAGGTTGAGGTCCAGAGGCTCCCAGCACTGCTCCAGGTCTCGACTCTCCTGATACTGCTCAAGGTCCCCAAGGATGCTTGTGCATAAGGCACCAACACTGTCAGCACCACTGTGGTCACTGCAGTCAAAGCCTGAATTGGACGCAGTGTTGACACATTCCTGGTGGAGCTGTGCCGGTCGCAAGGGGCACAACCCCACAGCAGCATGGCAACCACGGTGGCCATCCCCTGCACAATGATCCTTCTGGACACCGTGGATATACTATCAGGCCCATGGTGCACCCAGCTCAGTGGTGTCATTGAGCCACTAGTCCCAATCCCCTCAGGACAAGAGCCATATGAGGGAACCATCAGCAACTGAGTCCCATCCACCCAAACGAGGCAAGACATCACCTGAGGCCCATGACCAGCCACCCAGATCAGACCAGCAAACCAGGCCACAGGAGGTGCTGGCCTAGCATCCTCCAGAGCCTGTGGGAAGAACTTTGCCCCTACACGCCTACTCATCCTCATCTCTGGACGAGGCAGTGGTGGGCACCTTCATGGCTGGTCCTCCTCCAGTCAACCATAGGGCACACCAGGAGCTATTACACTTGATTGCCCAAAACATGAATCTCCTCATGGAGGAAATACAGGAGCTGGAGGAGCCTATGGTGGACATTTTTTCACACAAAGAGCCATCAAGGGTATAAAGACTATACAGTTGAACTGCAGGAGTTTGTGGCAGACCCCAGGTTCCATGCTCCCAACAGCCTAGAGGGTCGAGAGGATGCAGCTGTCCAAAGGGCAATGCTCCAATCTGTGATTCCTACTCTGTGATTGGAATCAACATGAACAAGCACTCAAAGAAGAGTGCTTCTTTTTGTCCCTTTTTCTACACAGCAGTATTGTTAACCTATGCAGAGCAAAAGATTGGTAAAAAGACAGTTACCTGTTCACATAACTGATGTTCTTCGGGATGTATTGTTCATGTCCATTCCAATATCCACCCTCCTTCCTCACTGTCAGAGTAGCCAGCAAGAAGGAACTGAGGGAGGGTATGGTTGGCAGTGGTGCACAAATATAGCAGCACCACTCTAGGTGTCTCCACAGCCAACACTATGGGACCTGCTAAAAAGTTTCCGATGCATATGCACATGACACGCGCACACCTGATTGGAATGGACATGAACACTATTTGAACATTACTTGAACAGTTAATTATCTTTTAACCAATCTTTTGTTATGAATAGGTTAGCAATACTGCTGTCTAGAAAAAGGGATAAAAATATATACTCTTAAATGAAGCAATGCCACTAAGTCTTCTGTGTTTTGAGGGAAGTTTTGAAAAGCACTTGGGGATTTAGAAGCTTAAATCCATTTTAACGCCAATGGAATGTGTCCCTACCTAAATCCCCAAGGTGCTTTTAAAAATCTTCCACTCCACTTCACTTTTTTAAAAAATGTGTCTATTTCTGATATTTTTAAAAGTCCACAGTTCCCTAATTCATCAACTAATTCACTCACTTTCACTAAGTGCAAGAGGAGAAGAAATCAATCCAAATACCAGAAAAACTTGTAACAAAATGAAGAAAAAATTAAAATCTAAATGCCAGATTTTAATTCCATATATACACTTCTTTAAAAGCATCATATAGCCTTTTGGAAAGAGGCTCTAACTCAAAGGCACAACAGCCTCAGTGGCTGATTCACTAGCTGTTCAGTTTGTGGCATACAGTTTTGTAGCTCAGTTTTCTGCTAAATAATCTGTTGTACATGAAAAGTGGAGGCAATCTTTAAAGAAGGAGTAAACCAGTCGGTTTCAAAGAACATAGCAAGTTTTAATTAAAATTGTAACAATAATGATTGTTTCTAAAATTGTAAAATATTTTAGTCATAAAGAATAACAGTAATTATTTAAATGACTATTCCTCATTTTATCTAATGTTCTCACAGTGCTTTCCACTATTTTACAGTAGAGAATCTGAGGTAAGGAATGGATAGGAAACTTGTCCAAGGTAATACAACAGAAGGGTTGAAAACATAACACAAGACTTCTGACCTTGTTACTAGGACCCTGTTTCTCAAATCTTTGGAAGGTGAACTCCCTCTACAGGAAAATGAAATCTGACATACTTCAGCACCTTATGCTACTAAAGGTTTACCAATCTTTGCTCTGCTGGTTAGCCCCTTTCTTTGAATGCACACTTTTACCTGTGCATACAGCACTTCTGGAAATGCTTGTATAGATATTCATAATGTCATACTTCCTCTCCTTTCTTACAAGTGTTTTCATGAGCAGTGAAAAAGTTAAGAATGTTATTAACCAGTTATTATTTAGTCCTGCCTTGAGTGTGGGAGGGACTGAAATAGATGATATACTGAGATCTCTACATTGCTATGATTCTATGATTCAGAGCAGTGTTTCTCAAATGTGGCCACCAGGAGCTTTTTGTGCAGGCACAACAGCCTCCTGAGCAGTGACTGGGGCAAAATATCAGCCTCTCCTTCTCCCTTCCTGTTGCTCCTGGGTGAACTGCCCTGCACTGCCTCTGGAGACAGATGAGACACAAAGCTAAAGGAGCAAGGTGAATTGCGAATCCACCCGGAGAGATGGCAGAGATGCTTGTGCTTTAGCTCTGTGGTACCTGAGCAGCAGGCTCCAGTGATGGGACCTAAGAAGCCTGGCTACAGGGCTTTGGGCACCAACCCCTGAATCTGGCCACGTGGCCTCAGTTTCAGGCTCCGGCCCCCAGCACCAATCCCAAGCTCTAGCCATATGATGGCAGGAGTTGATCCCTGGCCACACAGAAGCCGGCTGCAGTTCCTGGCTTCAGCCATAGGACTCCCAACTCTGACCACACAACAGCAAGTGCTGATCCCTGGCTTTGACCACACAAGCTCACCATTCCACCCATTATTGCCCCTTGTCTCTCACTACCGTCGCAATCCTCCATCCATTACATCATACCTTCAGGCCCTCACTGCCCACCCTCAGCCCACATCTATATCCAACTTCATATAGCCTTCATATAGCCTCACCCTGCTGCCTTCCTCTCTAATCTTCATCAATGGTTGAATTTGTCCTGGATCTTGCTGAGAAAAGTGATATGAACAAGCATGCAAGCATCACTTTTCACAGCAGACTTACCAGCTAGCCCCAAGGCTGTGATAAGTACTACTTGTATGTTTGTTAATATCACTTTCCACAGAATTATTTTTTATTACCGAGTCTGCAAAAATGTACATAAACCGATTTGGATATGCATGTATATATTTGTTTTCCAAAAATCAGTTAAATATTTTAGGAAAAGGGAGAATTGAGGCCACAAAGAAATTTGGTGTCGAGAACCTGATTTAGAATTGATATCCAGTGTTAGTACTCTTTGGACTAAATAGCTCAGTTCACTCCTCAGAACTATGGTTTCAGGCTCAGTGCATATTTGTCTGCATCAACAATTGTCAAACCTTATTTTTTAATGTTTTCTTCCTAACCATAACAGCTATAGAGACTTCCTTTTTTCTCTCCTTTTTATAACGGAAAGCTAAGACTATGGAGAATAATTGGAATATCTGTCCAAGTTCCATTTGCATCCCTGAGGACTGTGCCCCACACTTTGGGAAAAACTGCACTTGACTGCCATTAGATCTGATCCTCTTCTTTGACATACTCTTGAATTTGCTGCATTCTATTCACATCTTGATGCCAAAAGCTATAGTCCATGTCTCTTATTTCTTTTCTTATCATTCAAGTCAGCAGCTGCAAAAGATAATACCAAGCTTCTGCACTAGTGTTTTACCAGCACCTCCTGGCACCTGGCATTTACCAGGATCACTAGCTGCCAGAACCAGCTGTCCTAAAGATGTGAAATGATGATAGAGAAGAAAGGAAAAACAAAGTTTCATCTGATTAAAATGTATTTTAGACAGGAAGACTAAATCCCAGGCCTAAGGGATGATTAACATCTAAACCTGGGATTTTTCAAAGGAGCCTAAGAAGATAGGCACTCAAGCTCCCTTAGAATTTCAATAGAGTTGGGCAGCTCCTTTGAAAAGTCCAGTCTTGTTTACTACTAAGCATCCCTGACCACAGTCACTCACGCATTTGCCCCTACTGTCAATCTGTCACTCTTATTTGGCAAAAGGCCATATGCAGTGATAAAGGAAGGGAATAGCTCAAACTTAAGTCCAGGGCTGTGGAACAGACAGTCTCCCCTATTCCCCCTTTGTAGTCTCCTGCCTCCCTGGTGCCTCTTATCTCCCTACGAATGTAATCTAATAACATTAATTGCTCAACTACAAATAAAATATTATGTACAAGTATGGCCAAGAAAATATAGAAGAGTTCACAACATAAAAAAGTCAAATGTTAAACTAGCCACTCATTCATTACAGTGAGCCTTTTTATCTTAGGTGGGGGAGGAAAGAAAAAAAAACACAGTAGTGCTACAATAGAGCAATAATAGATGGCAATGTACACAGGAGGATACCTGAGACCGGGGATGGTTCAAATAATTCTAGGACTCAAACCTATGCAATTTATGTGGCATGGGAGTTGGGACAGGTGGACAAAGTCATTCATCAAATCTCAAGCCTGGCAGACCTCTAGGAAGTTCCTTTTTTGGAAGTTCCCCAAAGTGTGGTAGTGATTTAGTTTGTTCTTGCCTGAGGCTCCTATCTTATGCAGGACTACAATTGCATCATGTGGCAAGGATGTTATATATATATATGCAGCATGGAACTTGGATTTGTGCCTTTAAAATGGCTTGAGAGTCTGAAGACACTGCAATTAAATGTGAATAGTTTTCAATGCGGAAAATTGTATAGACTTAAAGTGGCAATGGGAGGAATGGACAATGAGACAGTGGAGAAAGAGACTATGCAGTGGGCACTATTGTTAAAATTATGCCGTTTTCTACGTTGATTTTTTTATTAAATAAGAGGAAACACCTTCATTTTTATATCACACCTAAGAATGGCACCTCTAGCAACCAAGTAATCCTTTCTGTAGCCTTTTGTTCAAAGGCAACTTTCTCAAGTATCAGCTGCTACATAACCAATATCTTTTCCTTGGAGGTACTCCCAGAGATGAAAGTAAGCAGGTGCGCCCTGGTGCACAGCTCCAGCAAAAGCTGGCAGAGCTAAAAAAATCTAGCAGGGAATTATTTAAATAGCTGGCAGGGACCCGGATTACAGGAGGCTAGTACCTGTAAAAAATTGTAATTTACTTTCAGCCTGTTTCTCTAGAAGTGAATGACAGGGGAGGGATCACGTGAAGATTACCTATTGTGATCCCTCCCTCTGAAGCATCTGGTATTGGCCACTGTCAGCAGACATGATATTGAGCTTGATGGACCTTTGGCCTGACCCAGTATGGCTGTTCTTATGTTAGGTCTGGATATTCCATCCAAAATTGTCACCTGCCAGGCCTGGAGTAAGTTCTTCAAGAAAAAGAGAGATTTGACATCCAGCCTCATTGGATACATTATCTTATTTGTTTTAGCAATATATATTAAATAAACTAATTAGACATGAACTCTCAGCCCCTTCGACACTTCACATTTATACATTTACACATTATTAATGCATACCTTAGTATGTACTTTACTCCTTTTACACTCACAAGTTTAATCAGAAATTACGCATGCCTCTGGAGGGCCCTCTCAACTACAATATCCCATCTTTTAGCTCCCAACCATATACAAGTTGAGTGTTCCTTAGCTACACTTATGTGACCAGCAGCAGCCATCCTGAACCTGTGTCATAGAATCACAGAACGCGCGAATTGGAAGGGACCTTGAGAGGTCATCAAGTCCAGTCCCCTGCCCTCATGGCAGGGCCAACCAACTTTTTCAGATGGGGACCCATTTTGACAATTCAGGAAGACTTGGTGACCCAAGGCAATTTAAAAATGGGGAGAGGAAGGGAGACAGAGCCACCTGAGGAAACACTTGGCAACCCTTTAGAAATGTAATAGCGACCCATATTCGGGTCCCAACCCATAGGTTGGGGAACCCTGCTCTAGGTCATCCCTGACAGATGTCTGTTTAGGCAACTCTTAAATATCTACAGCAGGGACGACCCGTGAGCCTAGGCAAAGGAGGCAGCTGCCTAGAGCGCCGCTGCCCCGGGGCACCTGATGATGACATCATGGCCATTAATGGCAGTACAGGCAGGGGCTCCAATTGCGTCACCTGCCTGGGGCGCTAGCTGCCGCAGCCGGCCTCGGGCCACGCCTGATCTCTAGTGATGGAGATTCCACAACCTCCCTAGGCAACTTATTCCAGTGTTTAACCTCCGGGACAGTAAGGAAGTTTTTCCTAATGCCCAACCTAAACCTCCTTTGCTGCAATGTCAGCCCATTGCTTCTGGTCCTATCCTCAGAGGCCAAGGAGAACAATTTTTCTCCCTCCTCCATTTAAGTCTCTGACTCTCTTTTAGCCGCATGGGTGAGGGGATCACACTAGCCTGGCTTCCCACGTGCACAGGAGGTGGCACCGACCCAAGAGGGGCGAAATGAGAAACAGAAGGCGGCCGCTAACTCCGGCCCCCACGGGGAGTGGAGCTAGAAGCTGCCCCCCACCGCAGCCGCGCCAGTCCCGCCCTCGCTCTCCCCTTGCCACAGCCCAGACGCCATCGCTCGGGTCCCGCCACAGCACCCGCCTGGGCGGCCCGGGCACCCGCAGGCGCGGAGGGGCGGTTACCTGCCCCGCTCCGGGCCCGGAGGAGGAGCCGCGGAGAACAGGGAGCGGCCGCTGGGGCAGGGGGGCGACGCCGGGCGCTGGGAAGCCGCCGCGGCCCGCGCCAGCCCTAGGCTGTGCTGCTGCAGGATCCAGCCGCGTCCGGTCGCCATGGTGACACCGGAACCGCCCGCGCTCCAAGCGGGCCGACAAGAACTCGCCCTGCTCCGGCCCGCAGCTTCCACGTGCCGCCGCGAGGGCGGGGCGGGGCAGGAGGGGGCGGCGCGAGGTGCCCGCAGGAAGCCGGGGGGGAGCCGTGTGCAGAATGTGGCAAGAGCTCCCCCTCCCACCCCCCCGCCTCTCCCCCACCTATCTCTTCCACCCATGCACGTCCCCTGCCCTCACATCCCTTTCAGGCCAGGGAACCACCCCAGGCGTAGGCTGTCATCTAGTAATGAGCCCCACCCTTCCTAAGGTTTGCATGTTAGGGTACATCTAGGGTGTGTCTAGACTACCTAGTTTTGTCGACAAAAGTGGACTTTTGTCGACAAAACTATACCAGCGTCTACACTACCACTGAGTTCTGTCGACATAACGTCGACAGAACTCAGCAGTTTTGTCGACGCTGGTATACCTCATTTTACGAGGCATAACGCCTTTTGTCGACAGAACTCTGTCGACAGAAGGTGATATTGCCTGTAGGGTTGTGTCTAGACTACGGAGTTCTGTCGACAAAGCACTTTGCTTTGTCGACAGAACTCAATGTGTCTGGACGCTCTTTGTCGACGGAAGTTTTGTCGACAGTATCTGTCGACAAAACTTCCATCGACAAAACGCGGTAGTCTAGACGTACCCCTAGACTACAGGCTTTTGTCGACAGAAGTTTTGTCGACAGATACTGTCGACAAAGCTTCTGTTGACAAAGAGCGTCTAGACACATTCAGTTCTGTTGACAAAGCAAGTTGCTTTGTCGACAAAACCCTGTAGTCTAGACACAACCCTACAGGCAATAACACCTTCTGTCGACCGAACTCTGTCGACAAAAGGCGTTATGCCTCGTAAAATGAGGTTTACCAGTGTCGACAAAACTGCTGAGTTCTGTCAACGTTATGTCGACAGAACTCAGCGGTAGTGTAGACGCAGGTATAGTTTTGTCGACAAAAGTCCACTTTTGTTGACAAAACTCAGTAGTCTAAACACACCCTTAGAGACTAACAAATAGCTTGCCCGGGCAAAACCCACTTCCTCTGCTCCTCTGAGGAAGTGGGTTTTGGCCAAGGAAAGTCTAAGGAGCCACAGGACTACTCATTTATTAAGGATTTCTGTCAGTATTTCCTGTAAACTGAACCCTTGGGCAACGACCCAGGAGAGATTTGGGTGCCATGGGGAGCTATGTCTACACTGGCGGGTTCTTGCGCAGTGTGGATGCTCTCTTGCGCAAGAAAGCTTCTGATGGCCATTTTAGCCATAGGGCTTTCTTGCACAAGAAACCCCTGCCGCGTATCCACACTGCCCTCTTGCGTAAGAGCTCTTGTGCAAGCAGGCTTACACTTGTTAGAAAAGAGAGTAACTCTTGCGCAAGAAGCCCTCTTTTCCCACACCATGCTGTAAATCTTCTTGTGCAAGAGAGGGCCCGCAGTGCGGACGCTCTGCAGAAGAACTGCTGTTCTTGCGCAAGAACCTGTCAGTGTAGATAAGCCTAACTGATTAGCACATCACCCATAGCCAGCCACATGTTTCTATTGAAGGAATGTTGGTTGCAGTCCAATGCAGAGCACCTCCACCCCCCCAAATCATCCTTCTCTTCAGTCACTCAGGGTGAGTGACAAAGTGCATTCACGTAATTTACAGCCCTCTTCACCCTTCCCCAGAGCCCACATTAGTGCTCCCATGTTTGGTTTCCCATACACTGTTTTAACTAATAGGCACTACCTCTACATCTTTATGAGCCCCCTTGCTCTTTTAATTCCCCACAACTCTCATTCTCTTTTCCTTGCATTGCACGCACGACCACCAGTTTCCCACTCCTTTCTGCACCTCATATTAGCTTGCATACACCCACACATCCTTCTTACAGCACACCACATTCCCTTACCAGGAGGGTGACCACATAGCCCAATATTATACCCCAATACTGGCTTTGTCTTGTCTGGGAACTGCGTAGAATCCTCTTACCCCAGTCCCAATTTTTCACACATGCTATTGGGTCACCCTACTATTTACATGCGCAGATATATTGGTTTCCCCTCCCTGTCATCCTTGCAAATTCAGTGCAAAAGGGAAAGAGAATGTAGGATTAATCATTATTTTCATCACTGAAATATTATTTGTCTGCAAAGGCTGCTGATTCAAACGTCTCCTTTAGAGAAACCCCCAAAGAAGTGCCCTCTTTCAAACGGGCCATTTGTTTTGAGGGAAATAAAATAAGTAAAGATTGTTTTTCCCACATCCTCAGAGCCTTAGAGCCTAGTGCTATTGAGAGTGGCCACCTGAGGACAACCTGTGAGTTCAGAGTTATTGAAAACAATGGGAAAAAGCAAAGCAGCCATATTGAAAGAGGGCAGTTCTGGGTGGAATTCTCTGTAGCACAACTTTATTTTTCATTTTCTGCTAAAGGAGAAACTTGTTATGAAGATTCAGCAGGGGAAAATTATCTGTCCTTAAAAACCCACCAAAAGAGTGACCTACACCTACACATAAGATTTCTGTGAAACTAAACTATGTGGGGAGCTTGAAGCTACTTCGTGTTGTTATTGGGATAACTTGGGACAAAACAAATCAATCTGACACATTAAATTTTTTTAATGACAACTTGTAAATCATTAATTCCTAAACTAATTAATATATTTACCTATAAATTCTTAGAAAATCCAACCTATTTTCAAAGAGCAAGGATTGCAATATTGCTATTTTTTAATGCACTACAAAAGGGTTGAGTGTCAACTTTAAGTGCAACACTCTTAAGCTACAGAGCCATAACAGCCATACTGGAGGGCTGTGGTTTTGTAACCACTTCAGTAAAAATATGTATTAGTACATTATTATTGGGTTTGCTGTTCTTTTTAACTTAATACAGTAACCTAAAGCATGCTAGAGGTACATGATATAGATTGGACCAAAGAAAACCATTACATATGTAACTGAGAAGGAAACCTATGGAGCTAAATACCTAAGGGATATCATGGTAACCATGGTAATAAACAGGCACTACAGCCACCAGCAGGGAGTAAATTCAGTATGAGCACATAGGGCAAAATTAGAGGAAAAGTAGTGTTAGGGATAATAATAGGTTAGCACAGTCATAGCACTCACCCACTAGTAAGAGACATAATTATATGATTATGTTATAAACCAGTAGATTATGTGAGGTGAAATGTAGTTCTTAACACTACACCTATCTAGAAATGAGTTCACTGAAAGCCCAGAATCCAAATTTACAGATGTCCTCCCACCACTATATTAGGGTAAACCAAAACTCAACTTCTGAACACCCTGTGGTAGGATACCTCCTTCACCTCATCAACCTCAACTTTTCCTCCTCAGGCAAAGGAAAGGGAGACAGCCCTCAGTAAATCAGTAAATCAGTCTGACTCCACTGGATTTTTCTGTTCATTCTGGTTTTAATTTTGTGTGTGCGTGCGTGCGTGCGTGTGTGTGTGCGCATGGATGCGCACAGGGTGTACTTGAGGGTAGGCCCAAAACGATCTCTTAAGCAAAACAAAGACACCCCCTCCAAAAAAAAAAAACCCTCACAAACACAAATAGTTGTTCATGCTGCCCATGGGCGGCAGATATGCTAGGCAGGGGAAGGCACAAACTTCCCAAACCACCAGCCTGGCCCTGCCCACACTCTACTCCCAGAACACCTGCTGTAGGCATTCTGGGGATGGAGTGTTACTGCCCCCATAGCCTGCCCTCTCTATGCTCCTGGCTGGGGAGGCTGAAGTCACATGCCCTCTTCCCTCCCCAGTGCTCCAGGCCCAGGACATTGGAGCCATGCACCACCTGCCCTCCCCATGCTCCAGGGCCGGGGAAGCTGGAGCCGCACACTCTCCTCTCGCTCCGTGCTCCAGTGCCAGGGATGCTGGAGCCACACACCCTCTCCCCTCCCCATGATCTGGGGTGAGAAGGGCTGTGGTGCGCACATGTGGGGGTGCCCCCACAGTGTGCTGCCCCACCTCCTCATGAGGGGTGGGGGCTCAGAAGAAGGGGCGGGGTTGGAGTGGGGCTCGGAGCTTGTCTCCCCAGCCCTACCTTCACCAACTGCCCATGATGCCGCCTCACCTTACTATTCTCACTCTTGTTGCTAATCCTTTCTCAAGCAACTGTTAACTCAGACTGACCTTGTCTACACTTACAGCACTGCCCCAGTGCTGCTGTACCACTCCAGGGGTTGTGTCTACACTGGGCCACTTATTCCGGAAAATCAGCCGCTTTTCCAGAATAAGCTGCGAGCTGTCTACACTGGCCCTTGAATTTCCGGAAAAGCAACGACGCTCTACTGTACAAAATCAGCCGCTATTCCGGAAAAACTATTCTGCTCCTGTTCGGGCATAAGTCCATATTCCGGAACACTGTTCCGGAAAAGGGCCAGTATAGACAGCCCAGTAGTCTTTTCCGGAAAAAAGCCCCAATCGTGAAAATGGCGATCGGGGCTCTTTTCCGGAAAAGCGCTTCTACATTGGCCTCAGACGCTTTTCCAGAAAAAGGGCTTTTCCGGAAAAGCAGCCTGCCAATGTAGACGCTCCTTTTCCGGAAAAACTGAAAACGGAATAGTATTCCGTTTTAAGCAGTTCTGGAAATTCATGCCAGTGTAGACACAGCCCCCGAGAGATTCTCCAATCAGCATAGGTACTGCACCTCCCTGGGAGGCAGTAGCTATCTGTAGAACCAGGTGCAAATACTAAATTTGTATCCACATCAGATCTGCAACTGCAAAAATGATCCATGGTTATAAGCATATATTTGCAGATTCACAGGGCTTGAGATATAAAATTTGGATCTGCATCCATCTGCAATCTGCAAAAAATGGTCTGCAGATAACAGCAGGTGTGGATGCAGATAAATGCAGATACAAAGCAGATATCCTTATATTTGCAGGGCTCTAGATATTTCAACAATAGGGCTACGTCTACACTGGCAGCTTCTTGCGCAATAACTCTTTTGCAGAAGAGTTCTTGTGCAAAAAGTCTTCCAGAAGAGAGCGTCTACACTGGCATGTGCTTTTGCACAAGAGATGTGCTTTTGCGCAAGAGCATCCATGCCAGTGTAGACGCTCTCTTGCACAAGAAAGCTCTGATGACCATTTTAACCATAGGGCTGTTGCCTGTCTACATTGGCCTCTTGCGCAAGAACAGTTGCGCAAAAGGGCTTATTCCTGAGTGGGAGCATCATAGTCCTTGAGCAAGAAGCCCTGATTTCATACAGTAGAACGTCAGTTTACTTGCGCAAGAACACACGGCCAGTGTAGACAGGCAGCAAGTTTTTGTGCAAGAGCGGCTGCTTTGGTGCAAGAACGCGCCAGTGTAGACACATAGAGTTAAAACGAGTAGTCCCTATGGCACCTTAGAGGCTAACAAAAATATATATAGTATCATGAGCTCTTGTGGGCAAAACCCACTAACAGGGATATCCCTCTGAGACATGAAAAAGATACTATTCTACCTACATGGGTCATTAACATCCAGGCTTAAGCAAGTCTCTAAAGCGCTTTGTAAATGTAAAATAGTGATAGAGATGTAGCCGTGTTAGTCTGGTGTAGCTGAATCAAAATGCAGGACAATGTAGCACTTTAAAGACTAACACGATGGTTTATTAGATGATGAGCTTTCGTGGGCCAGACCCACTTCCCCAGATCAAATAGTGGAAGAAAATAGTCACAACCATATATACCAAAGGATACAATTTAAAAAAATGAACACACATGAAAAGGACAAATCACATTACAGAACAGAAGGGGGATTTAGGGGGGGGAAAGGAAGGTGAATGCCAGTGAGTTAATGATATTAGAGGTGGGGAAGGGGAAATGTCTGTGAGTTAATAGGATTAGAGGTGATAATTGAGGAAGCTATCTTTGTAATGTGTAAGATAGCCGGGGTCCAAATGCTGAATGTACAGTGGCTGCCCTGGTTCTAGAAGGAGCTGCACAGGGCAGGACATGAGGGAAGCCCTGAGAAGCACTGAGCCCCTGCAGAAGGCACACGCAGGGCTGAGGGGCAGCAGGCTGCCCATAAATTGGAAGCATGGCCCTTTTAGCCTCTCATCTCAAAACAAAAGACAACGTAAAAAATGCAATGTAAAATAATGTGACCCGTTAATATTACCATAATGAATATGGAAATATGCAAACACATTAATTACAACATGAATATGCAAATATTCCATTGCCAGTCCTCCAGCAGTTTTTGGATGAGTTTGCTGGTCCTCAGTATAAAAAAGATTTGGAACCGCTGGGTTAGGACATAAATGTCTGCTACTCTGTTTATAGTGGGCTATCACAGATTCTTAAAGATGTCATAAAGTACAATTCTGTTATTCTTATTATCCTTATTGTAGCTTCCATGCTAAAAGCAGTAGAGTCTCTTATGATTGAATTCCAACTGTAATTATAGCTTCTGCCTTTTCAGTGCTCACAACTTCCTCAAACATATTTCTTTTAAGTGTGAATTGTCCTAGAAAGTTTGAATAAAATCTTTACAGGTGTTTTTGGGTAGTGGCTTCATGGAATTATTTACTAGCTGAGTTTAATAAATATTTATATGATTATATAGGAGCTGTATGCACATGCTGACCACAAAGGAATTATTGGGAGGAAAACATAATAAATACATAGAATTTGACTTTTATGTTCACTCAGTTGCTGAATCAGGCCCTGTTAAAATAGATTTTACATCCATCAGTTTCCATGATGAAAAACGACCATTTTAGAACCTCATCCTGCAAAGACCATGGGACTAAAGGTGTCCCTAAATCTTTGCAGGATTTATTCACCTTGAAAAAGGAAGAAATGCTTCTTTTACCACTATATTTGCAAAACAATAAGCAGTTCGCATTATTGCAAGGTCATAATGTTTTCCTAAAATGACAATTGGAAACCTTCAAAAAACGAAAAGAGAAGAAAACACTCCAAAACATATGCTCTTTTTCATTCACAAGCGCTGAGAGTTAAAGGAAGTCAAAAGCATCCAGCCTCCCTTACTACTTTTGTTACGTGGTATCTGTTCTAGAACCAGGAGATTGAAATTACTGTAGGTTTGTGTCGGTGCAATTTAATCTCACAGGCAGGAGCTGGCGCTTTGCATTGTGGTAGTTGTAGTCATTTTTCCTTTCAGCTACTATTAAATATAGATGGGAGGCGAATTTCTGTGAACTACAATTCCCAGGACCTCATGGCATTTTTTTTCCAGGGAACTTTGCAAACGTGATGGAGGAAGTTGAAAATGTCAGCGAGCACAGGGTAATGTAGGTTTCTCGATTAAAGTAAATCAACAAGGTAAAAGCAAATTCAAATTGAGAGATTGCTCCAATTCTGTTTCACTAAAGGGACAGCACCTTCATTGCACACACTATGTATGCGTTGCTTAGGTGCAGATTACATTAAGTTAAGATCTTTCCTGCAATAATCAAGGGAGGGTTTAGTTCAACTAATCTACATAGATCTTTGTTGGTAACATACTAAGACTTGTTTTGCCTCATGATGTTTTCTGCTTCGTTTACACGAGTTATTAAAAGCAGCGAGAAGTTACAAGGCTCGACAGGAAAGTGGTTGCTTGCCCTCCATGGGAAAGTGTTTCTAAGGACTTGGCGGTGTTTTATGTGGGGGCAGGAATTTTCCCACATAGAATCTGTGTTGCGTCCTCGTATGCTTTTCCAAGGTGCAAAACAAAATATCTGGACCCAGGAAGGATCCCTCAGAGCTGGGAATAACAGCAAACAAGTGTCTGTGCAAAGAAGTCACAAAGGAGGCGCACCCGTGTCGGCTGCTCAGAAAGGTAAGTGAAAGTGAAGCTATGGCCAATATTAATTAGCAACTTGCATTGGTTTTAAATAGCAGTGACCATCTACAGCCCTACAACTGAGGAATATAAAACTGATTCCCACAGCTGCAACTCATCCCCCGGTTTATACATTGCATTTTTTAGCATAACTTTATACAGAGTTGACTTTTAACTGGTATGTGTGTATTACACACTCACAGGCTGTGTCTAAACTGGCAAGTTTTTCCGCAAAAGCAGCTGTCTACACTGGCCGCTTGAATTTGCGGAAGAACACTGACAATCTAATGTAATATTGTCAGTGTTCTTCCGCAAATACTATGCTGCACCTGTTCGGGAAAAAGCCCTCTTGCACAAATGTATTTGCGCAAGAGGGCCCGTGTAGACAACTAAAAACTGTTTTGTGCAAAAAAGCCCCGATGGCAAAAATGGCGATTGGGGCTTTCTTTCGCAAAACCGCGTCTAGATTGGCACAGACGCTTTTCCGCAAAAAGTGCTTTTGCGGAAAAGCGTCCATGCCAATCTAGACGCTCTTTTCCGCAAATGCTTTTAACGGAAAACTCTAGACGTAGCCAATAGGTAAGTGGCAGGCTTCTTATAGGTAGGCTAATTGGAACAGGCCTAATATGTTTTGTAGGGTCCACATAAGTAACACACAGTGCTCTCCATCTGTCTCCCCAGTTATGGTTGGATCCCCTTGCATGCAGAAGTTTAACACTACATTCCTATTCTCTTGCCTTCTGCCTGCCTGCAGTCAGCTTTTAGCACCACTCCAGCCTTGGAGAAAAAATAGGAAAAAAAAATAAACCTAATCAGCAATATTTGGGTTAAAGGCTGATACAAATTCAAATGTTAACTCTTCTAAAATAATTTTCTTCCTCCAAACACACATCACATTTTCTTATTACCATTGTAACAAAAAAGCAGTCTTTAGGTGAGGAAGAGTGGCTTTGTACCTAATAATTTCCAAATCTATGTATTAGATTAATATTTGATATCAGTTTCATCAGTCCCTCTTTAATGTGGAGATTGCAACTCACCTCTAAGGATTTCTTCCACTTGGCCACAGTGATCTTAGATTGCACAGCATCCATTGATTAATATGAAAAAACCAGAAAGGAATGTAGAGGTGATTTAAACCCTGTACATTAGGGATGTGAAAGTGTAAACGTATACCTGGTTAACGGTTGAGCCTGGGCTCATCAGTTAATCTTCACAATTACATGCAGGCCACCCCTCTCCCACTGTTGCCTCTGTATCAGCGGCTATAGCGGAGGGCAGGTGAGGCCGGAGCTGGTGTTCGTGCATACCAGCTCCCGCAGAGCCTCCTATTCCCCCATCCCCTCACTGCTGCCTCTGTGTAAGAGGCAGCAGGGGGGAAAGCAGGTGGGACCCGGTGCTCAGGGGGAGTTAGCTGGCTCTGTAAGCGCTAGCTCCCGCTTGCCTCTGCCCCCTTTCCTCAACCTGTAAACATGTAATTACTGATTTTTTTCACTGCTTACATATTTACCTGAATAAACACATTTTCATGTCCCTGATATAAATTCTACATCCATGTCATTTCCTGAAGATTAAAACTGGCTTAGTTTAGTGAATTAAGAAAGTGATTTCCAGACAGTGGTCCATTTGCTAGTTGCCTGCAGAGAGATGGCTGATCACATGGTACTGGCACCTCCTTTGTAGTTAATACAGCTACAAAAAATAGTGAATGTTTTCCTGGTAGTGTTTTTCCATGTATGTAATCAGGGTAGTTGCCACCAATGACCAATGTTGCCATTTGATCACCAATAGAAGGGGAGACAACTCAAATTGTTTCAAAAGGGAAGGAAGAAGCAATGTAAGAGGCTTTGGTATAGTCCATAGTGGAGATCCCACTTTTCAGCCATCTCAGCTGTATTACTCTCCAAGAACCATCTTCGTCTTTCATAATTATTTGATTAATTTTCAATCTAATAGGAACGTGCTGAACCATATAATTCTATTTCTCTGACCTAATGTTGAGGCCAACAAGGGTTGTTGTTCCCCCCCCCCCCTTCACTATTTAATGAAAATCATCTTACAAATATAAATATGCATAATTTGGAGACGCTATAGACAAAATTTCTCATGTAACCTATCCGTTTTGAATGTAACAATTAACTGGATCTATATATCCTGTTTTGGTGTATGAATCATTCTTTTATAAGATTGTTTATAGTTTTAAATATGCTAATGAGAGACATCACTGGATGCCCGGAACCCTTAACAACTTGGTGATCAACTTAACGATTTATAAATAGCTTTGTTTGTCCTGTAAGTCCAAAGGTGTTTTGACTAGTTAGATATGTGACCACACCAGCTGATAATTGGGATGGCATTTTGATCCAGGTATTTTTCCATGGAAGAGAGAATGTAGAACGAAAGATTTCCACCCTGAGGAAAATACTATTTAAGCAAGGGGAAGCTATCAGCCCGTTCTGTTTGGCTGCTCCAGAAAATCCTGAAAGAATATAAAGGGCTGGGGACCCAGGTTAGAGTACAAAAGTCTCTGACCTGAAGATTATGCCTAAAACAAGAACAGCTCATTAGGATAAGAATGTGCTGGCCATAAGTTATTTTAAGTGAATTAGCACTAGCTAAGTGTTTTTTTCATTTCAATTTAAACTTAATAACTTACTTTAATCTTTCTGCTTTCACTTGAAATCACTTCCATCAGTGTTTCTCAAACTTTTTGGCCCGCGGACCACCCCACTCAACACGGACTTTTCCATGCACCACCAGCCAACCATCCATGATGATAAAATGAGTGCAGATGGGGATGGAGGGTCTGTCCGGGAAGTTGGGTAGAGGAGCCAAGTGGGGGTGGGAGTTTGAGTGGGAGGTGGGGTGCAGGAGCAAGGCAGGGGTGTAGAGTCTTGGCAGGAGGTGGGATTCATGAGTAGGATGAGGGTAAGGAGGGAAAATGCTTATTGGATAGTAAGTCGACCAGTCAATTTCCTCTCCCCCTCTTTCTCTTCCCCCCTTCTATCAGATAGACACAGCACTGGGGGAGGGAGGAGGAGGAGAGTGGGTACTTCAAATGGCAATGCCCGTTTGTAATGCCGCTTCGGCATTTCAAAGGAGCAGCACCGCACAGCTGAGCCAGGGATCAGCTGTAGGGCGCTGCCCCTTTGAAATGCCGAGGTGGTGTTTCAAAGCAGCAGGGCCACCTGGAGCCTGGGGAAATGCCAGGCAGAAGCTGACCCTGGCCACCCCGTGGCATTTCAAATTGGCAGCACAACATGGCTCTGAGTCCCCCACTGATCCCAGACTCCATGAGTGCACTTCCGCTTTGAAATGCACAAGAGCTCCTGCTGGGGACTTTTGTACATTTCAAAGCTGGTGCACTCATGTGCAGCCCGGAGACAGTGGCTTCTCGCTGACCCCGGCCTGCATGTGATGTTCTGAAGTGCCTATTGACTAGTCAAGTAGTTGATGGAAATTTCATCAACTAATCGACTAATAAATTAACCGCAATTTAACATCCTTACATGGGAGTACAAGGTTGGAATATGGGGGTGCTTACCTAGCTCCATGACCTCCACTGTTCCCATTGGCTGTATTTCCAGCCTCTAGGCTATGCCATTCCCTCAGTCGGGGGGAGCAGCACCACACACAACCACTTCCTCTCTCCACAGCAGGAAGCCAGTGCTGACACTCCAATCTTGCAGGGGGGGCAGGGCTCAAACACCAGCACAGGCTCCCCGCTGCAAGAGGAGTGAGCCCCTAGCCACAGCCCAAGGCGTTTGCAAACCACACTTTGAGAACCACTGACTTAAACCCTACTGCTTGTATTTAATAAAAACACTTGTTTACTACCAGGCCCACTGTAAATATTTGTTACCTAGGGGGAACGACCAGTATGCATGACTGTCTTTCATTGATAAAGAGGGTGAACATCCTCATTACCTTTCCTTGTGTAAAACTTCTACACAGAGAAAGATGGCTTTATTTGGTGTTTTGTTCCCTGTCGTGGGTTAGTTTTCTGGGTGCTGTGCATCCTCCCAGAGCTGAAGGGTTTCAGTGTCTGCATTGCTCTTCAGGGGGGCAGTAACCACAACTGTGCCTTGTCTGGGGGAGACCAGATGATCTAGTCCAGCAGGACAGGGTGCTGGGGAGCCCCAGAGAGCCCGAAGGCAGGTGTCAGTGGCTTAGAACGCTGGGAATTATCTCAAAGGGTCTTCTGTGACTACACCCTGTCACAAGGAGGTCCCACTTAGTCACTTATGCTGATCAGTGTATCACAATTTGATATCTTAATTGATCTTAAATGCTTTGATTGTCCATCAAGCAATTTATAACATGTAGCTTAGGCCAATTTAGTACCCTAAAGGATCTAATAGTTTTTTGTTTGTTTTAGTTCCACTCTAGTGAAACAAAAAACTAAATACTTTGCTTAGGGGTAGCATAGAATGAGATGACTTTTCTTCAAATTATAGTAATTCATTCATCTATTTCTAACATTATTATTTATTATGATTGTAATTATGTAATGTATGATGATAGTTCCATCATATGATCCCTGTTCCCTTGGTTCCTCCCATTCATTCCTTTGAGCAAGAAGTGATTGTTACACAGGTAGGTTCTTTTCTTTATTCAGAAAATATAAGCACTTTTCTTAGAAAAAACCTAGGCTGATAAAGGGCTGTAGAAAGCTGGAGGAAAAGAGGTTATTTAAGTTTCCTTGCTAATTTGTACTTTGCTGCAAAGCACAGTTTATAATCCACACAAGTTAGTGGCCTCTATAGTTCTAAAAACGTTTGGAGAGGCTGTAATGAATAAGACTTTTTACTCTTGTACACTACAAAATATAACTGAACTGCAATTGACTTAAGTAAATGCTCTTGTAGCAGCCTGGCTTTTTATTGTTCACATACTTGATAATTCCTCATTCACAATCTGTGTCATTAGTATTGACTTTTTCCTCCAACTCTGGTTTAAAAAAATTGCTATAAATGCATGTTATATTGTAACTTGAATACTGTGCTACTGAAAAAGTATTACTGATACTTAAAGAAAATTACTTTCTGTGTCAGCAGGAGAGCAATAGCACAGGTTGTTCTAGGTCTTAACACTAACTAGCTGAAAAAATTCTTCTAGAACTGGCTTAAAAACTTTTCATGGTCTCTTTATTTTACTGCTGAGGTATAATAGAAGGAATGGAATAAAAGCTGATGTTTTCCCCACTTACCAATATGAGACCCACTCACAAAAGTGCTGTTTGAATTTTAGACTGGCATATAAAACAAAAGATAATTATTTTTATGATAAAATTATAATACGCTAATATGGTAACTACTCTGTTTTTTCTCTCTATTACAGTAAAAGAAGCTGGCAGGGATTTTACCTATTTCATAGTGGTGCTCGTTGGGATTGGCATTACAGGTTATATAAAAAGCTTTATGCCTTGTAAATATATTTTATTCATTATTGTTCATCAGATCGTATTTGTTATAATTTTGTTTGTTTTTGTTTCCCTCTATTTCAGGTGGCTTGTTTTATGTGATTTTTAAAGAACTATTTTCTTCTTCCAGTCCCAGTAAGATATATGGTAACGCCTTAGAAAAATGCAGATCTCACCCTGAGGTTGGTCTTCAAATCTAAATTACAAGTCCATAGTTGAATAAAAGGATTTCTTTTTAACTGCTGTCTTACATGCTCTTTGAATCATTAAGCTCTAAAGCAAATTCCACTTGACTTATTCTCACACAATTCCACGAATTATATGGGAATTGGCCCCCTCTAAACCATACCATATACTTTTTAGCTTCTTTCTTCACCCAATAGTGATATATTCTTATTATCTATATTGTGATACTCACAAGAGTCCCATTAAGATCCAGAACACCATTGTGCTTGGTGCTGTACAAATAAACAGACATGACCCCTCACCCAAAACTTTAGTCTAATTTGCACAACCTGTGACTAACAAATAATGTAAGGGAAAGAAGGATGACATTAACAGTAATAAGACCATAGAGTTGTTCAGGCTAGCGAGATACAAATAAAAAACTCAAAGCAAGATCTTTTTTTTTAAAAAAAATCACGTTTTTTCATATAAAACTGTAAATGTGTATAATAGCCTTCCAGACAAGATTACTGGGGATGTGAGTAGGATTAATTTAGAAATAGCAAAAATATTAGCAAGATCTTTATAGGATAATAAGGACTATTGAGTAATCTAGTTTTTTTTAAAAAAAATCCATTGAAATGTAGAAATACTATTTAATATGAAATCTGCTGCTCTCTTCTAGTTTGTTTCCTAAATTCTTGGGTTATTACTATCAATAATATACTTGAAGCATTTTGGTGAAATGAAAATTATTTCAGATGGGGAGGCAGGATAACACAAGAGTATCTCTTTGAATGTGACATTTTAGACATCCTATATCTCGTTTCTGCTCTTTTTCTTAGGTAATAGGTGTTTTTGGTGAACCCATTAAAGGTTATGGTGAGTCAACTCGACGAGGAAGACGACAGCTTGTCAGGTACTTGTTTGAATTTGTCCTATATAGACACCTATTTCGGCAAAGACACTTTGGGCTAAGATTAAATCTAAACTAACTTAGCTGCATAGGATATATTGAATCGCTGTCATTTTTAAAAAGAACTCATCAACCTGTTTGAAGGACTTCTTACATGGCACGTAGCTAATGTAGCGAGTGTTTGCTAATGTTAAAAAGAACATTTGCAGGAATTTTAGGTGGAAGATTTTTTTTTCAAGCAGATCTTTCTGAAGGTGTAGAATTTGAGCTATTAGGCTTGCAAACGCTGGCAGTATTTCTCTTCTATTTATAGTTATGCTGATCTGAAAACTCACAGAATTATTTGTATAAAATGTAAAGCATTATGATGGGATCTGTTTTGTTCAGAGATTAGCTAGACCCTTTTTGCTGAACTGTCACTTACAAGAGCATTTTTATTTATGAAACAGTAGAGAAGGCTGGGAAAGGGTCCTAAAAAGTCAGTCAAGAACAAATTAATTTTCCTTGTCTTATATGTAAAAATGCACAAAGTTCCTCAATTCCAATGGATCTAATTCCTTCTCTTATAAAACTGGCAGGAAATTAAAGGAACACTTTAGCGGTAGAATACTAAAATTAATATGTTTTATAACAACTTTAATATGATACTGCAGAATGTCTGTTTACCTCCAGCGTGGATCACCTTTCAGTCACATAGTTCTTTCACTTGAGGCTACGTATATAATATACGCTAACCGTTCTGATCTTACATAACACTTTTGAAGTGTTCTGAAAGTATTCCTTGACTGTCCTCTAAAAGTAAAGGTATGTCTACACTTGCCCCCTCTTTCTAGAGAAGGATGCAAATGAAGACATTCAAAATTGCAAATGAAGCCGTGATTTTGCATTATGGCGCTGTTTCGAAATAAGATGCTGTTAAGACACGGTTATTTCGAGAGAAAATCCTTCTCTTGAAATACCTGGTAAACCTCATTGTATGAGGAACAAAAGTTATTTCGAGAGAAGGGTTTTCTCTCAAAATAACCACGTCTTAACAGCGTCTGCTATTTCGAAATAGCGCCATAACTCAAATATGCAAATGAAGTGTGGGATATTTAATTCTCTGCTTAATTTGCATCCCTCTCTCGAAAGAGGGTACAAGTGTAGACATACCCTAAGAAAATTTATAACTTTCAAACTTCTCTCTTTTTTGTCATATTCACTTGCTTTAGCTCTTCAACTGAAAGTATTTTGCTGGGGTGGATTTCTTCTGTCTCAGTACAGTGCCCACACAACGAAGTCCTCACATCACAGCAACCTCTTTGAACTTCATTTTATCAAAACCCACTTAAGGTGAAGTAGATAGCTGGGCCTGCATAGAAAACTGATCCTTAAAATTCTGATTTTTGTTTTGGAGGAAGATCATTTTTATCACAATTAAAGTTTCTATTTTTACCAAATTGTGTGTCAAAAATGTTGTTCAGTCAGGTGCTGAGTACTGACATGTAAAAAAGAAGTTTTAAGAATCTGTCTGTAAAACAGGAACTATCTTTCTAGGGCCATAACTGAGTGACAAAGTGATTTGCATTTTTCTGTGATTTCTAGTTCTATTTTTTTTTTTATCAGTTGATTTTTTTCCATTTATTTTTGAGTCTGGACTCTCTTAAGAGAGGCTGCAGTAAAATGTGCAGACAGACCCACATCTCAAAATACATTTTGGCATGCTCACTGGGTATATTTTTGCATTTCTGGACCCAAAGTTACCCGAATAGTGTGGTGGTTCATTAGCCTAAATGTGAGCTAATTAGATCCCACAGAGGGATGCTAGTGACCTCAATAGGAGTATTTTCAACCAGGAGGAACTAGCTATGCAGTGCCACCATGCCTGACAAAAGCCCTGGCTTTCTGCAGTCTCCTGGCTGGCTGTTGAATAGTAGGAGTCCAGAAGAATGCAACTTCTAATATCTACAAGCAAGGAATCTTTAGTCAGCCACCAAGTCTATCAAAATTAAATTTCAGAGCCAATAAAACCACTGGCTACTTTTTCTACCATATACCAGCTTCCTGAAGATGAATAAAATCAGTCACCATTTGTTTTCGTTTCCAGTCTTTATTACTAGAGTAACACATCTACTTCAGTATTCTTGCTCTTAATTTTAACTCCCATCAGATGACTGATATTAAGTGTGTGTGGCTAGAATCCACAATTTTTTGGAAATGGCACCTGTACAATAGTTCCTCAGATACCTAAAATGGTCCTAGGTTAAACAGCTTTGTTGCCTAAAAGATTATTCTGGCATCTCTTGAAACCACTGGATTACATTCCCTCCAACTATAGCTGAACAGCTCTTCTTAGTGTGAGTGTTAAGTCAAGTGCAATTCATTAAAATATAGTTGAGGAAGGATTTATAGTTTTAAAAAAAAGTGCTGTCTGGCACCTTTTCCTTAAAATATCTTATGTCTGAACAAGTTACAACCATTTGTGAGAGTTAAGAATATACAATTAACCTGGCAGTGTGATGCAGGATAGATCAGACACTGAGACAAAATTGCTGTCAGTACAGATGTTTCAGTTTACATATCGTTCCTGCAATGTGCATGGTGTCTCATACGGAAATATGCAGAATGTCATCATGTGTCCTTCTTCCTTTTTCTTAGTCACATTCAATATGTAAAAGATGGATTGAAATACATGCGCTTAAAGTTTTACATTGAAGGCTCAGAAAAGGGAAAACAAGGGACAGTCCACGTGGAAGTTAAAGAGGTAAAATTGTTTCAATTAATTATACAGTCAACAAGCATAATTTGAAAGGGCAAAATAACCCTTGCATGTTTTTCCTTATTACAGAATCCTGAAAGTGGAAGATATGAGTACCGTTACATATTTGTGGACATTGATACCTACCCTAGAAGAACCATTGTAATTGAAGATAATAGATAGCGAAAGAACCAAGTGATGGTGACAGTTCTTGAGTGGTGGTGAATGATACCCAATCAGTGTAGAAATGAATGGGGATTTCACAGGTGTATCTGGGGCTAGTAGCATGTTGGTTGTTATCATTGTATTTATAATGGAAGTGTAGTAGGATTTGATGTGAACCAAATTCTGAAGTAGTGTCATTTATGGCAAAAGAAAAATCATGATATGAAAGAATTGTTATGCAGTGAATGTAATGCTGGTTAGTATTTCTGCACCAGACCCCCACCCCCACCACTATTGTCTTCCACCATTTCACAAAAACACTTCAGATAAAAATGAAGTGCAAAATGTGGAAAATACATGTGCATTTATTTGCAGCCTGTGTGTTATAATGATGTAGAGTGAGAAGATATCAACAGTGCACGAAGCCTTTACTGCAGAAGCAGCTATGAACATGCACCAGAGTGTTGCATGACCCTGTGAGATCAATTAGAATAAAACACAGTACATTTCAGGGGCTGAGTGAGGTACAAATTTCTGACACACAAGACCAGGTCCTAGCACTGCCCTAGCAGAGGGGGTTTTGCTTGTAGTACTCAGTATTGTGGGGATTTGGGGCCACAAAGCAGTCCCGAGCGGGCTATGGGGAATTGTTGTAAAGTAGAACTTCAGACTGGCAACTCTATTAGAAAATAATGGCAGTTTGGTACTGTGTACCTCCTTGATTGTCACACACTGTAGAGACCAGCACCAAACTACTAGTAACTTCAGAACTGCAGGTCTTGGTTTTTTTCAGTGGAGTGCCTTAAATCTTAATCTCTTTCCACTAACTGATGAGGTAAATATCTCTGCTCTTCAGAGGAGTCTTAGGGGACACTTTTTGTTTAAATTACCAAAAAAAAAAAAAAGCCAAATTGATTCCTCTGCCCTTTCCTTCACTTTCATACAACCTTCTGTGTCACAGCGTTTGTTGCAAGCTATGGAAGAGAGTTTGTTTTTCTAAAGGAGATGCTGTGTGTGATGGGATGCACAAACCCCACACTAGTGAGATGGGAGTTAAGTTGCTCTGGCTAATGCAAGTTCCACCCTCTTGCCACTTCTGGGCATGATCCCAGTGGAAGAAGCCTTCAAAAGGGAGCAGCTCAGCCCACTCTAGAATCCCAAGCCAGTGCTGTAGCCTCCTGCAGAGAAGCTGCCAGGTCTCCAACCCACCAGACCGAGGCCTCAGAGTCAAATCGCTGCAGGCCTTTCAACAGCAGACGCTGAGGACGAGTTGCTGCAGATGGGGAAGGTGCTATAGTGCATGACCTGAAAAGACACCATGGGGAACCCCAAGACAGACCTGTGGCACAGATGGAGGAACAGAGACAAGTAGGAGAGGATGCAGGGAACAGGCATAAGGGCATCTACCCCTGAGTCTTGTATCTGGCCATTGTTTTCAAAGTTCCTACGCTGGAATCTTACGGAGCAATGTGGGCTCAGGTTCCCCTACTCCCCACCATTGGCTCTCATGCTTCAGCAACATCTTCACTGGCTCTAGCTGCAAAGACAGGCAGCCACAAACTCTTGCCTTTGGATGACACTGGTACAAGCTATAGCTCAGCGGTTCCCAAACTTTTCCAGATGGGGATCCATTTTGACAATTCAGGAAGACTTGGTAACCCAATGCAACTCAAAAACAGGCGGAGGCGGGGTGGTCGAGCCACCTGGGCAGACTCTTGGCAACCCTTCTGAAATGTAATGGCAACCCATACTTGGGTTTCAACTCATAGGTTGGGAAACCCTGCTATCGCTGCTAGGCAAAGTGGCCACAAACTCTCACTTTGAGCAGCAGACTGGAACATTACCGCTAAGCAGTACTGCTGTCCTGGGACACAAACCTCTCGACACTGAGGGTGTGTCTAGACTACAAGGTTTTGTCGACAAAAGTCCACTTTTGTCTACAAAACTATACCTGCATCTACACTGCCGCTGAGTTCTGTCGACAGATCTCAGCAGTTTTGTCAATGGCTGTAAACCTCATTCTACGAGGAATAACGCCTTTTGTCAACAGAGTTCTGTCGACAGAAGGTATTATTGCATCTACACTGTCCTTTGTGTCTGCACTGTCATGTCAACAAAGCGGCTTGCTTTGTCGACAGAACTGGATGTAGTCTAGACGCTCTTTGTCGACAAATTCTGTCGACAAAACTTCTGTCAACAGAAGCCTGTAGTCTAGACGTACCCTGAGAGCTTTTAGTCATTTGTATAAAATTCATATTGAATTTTTTCATAACTGATTTTATTAGTTGTGGGAGCACATACAATATCAATTAGAAACACACTGCGGATGACTAAAGCAAAGTATAAATGTTATAACCACATCAAACTACAGAGTGCACACAAGTGAATAAGGCAGTTTGTGTGTCGATGGTACCAGGAGCTCACTAGGTTGATGGATCCTTGAGGAAATCATTCCAATGATTCCAACTTACTGCCCCAAACATACTCCACAAACGCCACTGTTTGTTGAATTCTAGTGCTGGAAAACTGGTATCCATTTTGTCCCGTTTAAAAGCTTGTTTCCAAAGCATCTGTTAATTTTAAACCTGCAACAAAACTAGTCTCCTAGGAATTCCATACCCTTGCAAAGGAATCCAAGAATGCATCCCATGAGGTGTGCACAACTTTACAAAATAATGACGTAACAGCTTTAAAGATAAAGTCCAAAATAGTTTAATGGGAGAAAAATCAGAATTTACTAAATTATATATTATTTTCTGGAGAGATTTCATTCAACCTAAGATTTATTTTAACAAATTAAAAATCAATAGTAATACCTTGATCTCTAATATTTTAGGGTATTTTTTCCTTACAGAAGTTGTATACAAGTTGAAAATCTCAAGTAAGAAAAATAAAGCAACAAAGTGATACTGAACAGATATATATTGACTGAAGTCCAAAGCTTACTGAAGGAAGGATTAATAGTCTGACATGTAAACTCCACAGCAAAACAAAAATCTAAGGCAGGACTAAAAATAGCTCCCATGTTTGTATCTATTTATTGAAGTACAAACACTTGTCACAGTTGCAGGGTTAGATTTACTCTGCCCTCTCTGGATCTCTGTGCACCCTAACAGATAAGTCTCACACTTTTATACCTCTAGATATAATTACACCTTTCTCCCACTCTTAGACCAGGACCCACCTAAGTTACAGACACCTGCTTACTAACTAGGATCACCCCCAGCAAATTCAGTTTAAATTCAGTATCTGCAGTTCTACCCTGTGGGAACTGTGATCAAAGGAACAGATAAGTAACCATCCAGTCTTTGAACACCAATTTGTAATTAGGTTATCTACCTTGAACCAGAGCTGGCCTTATCATGAGGTGAACTGAAGTGGCTGTCTCAGGTGCCAGACTGTGCAGGGAGTGCCACTAGGACCCAGGGTGTAGAAAAATGTGTCTGCTGCTGGTGTATATGTATTCTCTCTGCTCTAGATGCACAGAGATGGTGGAGTGCCATGAGAGGAGGAGAACAGCAAGAAAGCAGAATTGAGACCTTTCCAAGTTTTGGCCCAAGCGAGGGGATATGGGGGCATCATTTGAGCTCCCCTCCTCAGGTTCCAAAATGTTGTTGGCAGACCCTGCCTTGAACTTACTGTCTGCCTGTTGGTAGCCAAGTAAGCCCATCTTCAGATTCCCTCTACAAAGTGTCTTGGGCAGCCATTCCCCCTGAAACTGGCCTCTCCCCCCTTCTAAAGTCCCTAAGGGTGGGATTCAAATATGTGTTACTAAGGTGGAGTCAGGTGCCTTTGCAAATCCTAATAGTTTAGGGTCCTTAAAGCTAGGCATGATAAATCTCTTAGTCTAGTTAGAACCAAGGCAGGTAGATCTTCCCAGTTAATAGCCTAATCCCTGTTCTCTTAAAAATCCTGAACCAGTTTACTGAGAAGTGTCTTTTATCTAATCATAGTAAAAACAATCAGGAAATGAAACACTAACAGCTCCTTTTGACTTAACACTAGTCAGACAGAAAACATCCCTTACAGCAGCAATTGGCCAACTATAGAGCAAATATAGTATTCCTGAATTAATACAGAGCAACCTCACCTCCTTCATAATAATTGCATGCATAGAAAATAATGGACACAAATCATAGGTGTACAGCAACTGATACTAATCTAATTAACAAGAAAATGTTAGATTTTACCTGCTTATATGAAACAGAGTTTGGTTATATTGAAGACAAGAGACAGATTACATGGTTAGTAATATCAGCTAAGACTGACCAAATGAAATTCACACCTATGAACTTCAGCGGAGTGATGGAGGATAAATTGTTTGCAGGTTCTTGTAGGTATGTTGGTCCCACAGTATTAGAGGGAGAAGTTAGCTGAAGTAATCTCTTTTATTGAACTGATCCTTAGAAGTTGGACTCATTTCCTTTATTCCTTAAAGGAAGCATATCAAGACCAAGAACCCCACAATTCAATTTTACCTACAGAAACCATTAAATTGAATTTTTGCCAGCTGTTTCTACAGCTGTCCTGGTCCAAGTATAGGGGATAATTGTGATTCTGAGATTCCACCATGAGGTAACTTTAATGACTGTGATGGTAGGTAACAGTATATGCTTGACAATCTTGAAAGGGTCACTTCAAGAATAAAAGCAGTGGTCTGAAGTCATCCCTCGGGTCACTTCACTGAAAGCAGTGGAGTCAGCCTCTTTCACATTGTCTTCCCAACTTTTAACATTCGGTTTTATTTCAGAATCTTCACATCACTCTTACATTATCACATGACAGTGACAACAAGTAAACCATAGACACAATTTTTCATGGGCAAGCTACTGAGTTGCATATAATGCTTCCCTACTTGTGCCTATCTGTTCTATTCTTACA
Source organism: Pelodiscus sinensis (assembly GCF_052426305.1). NCBI lineage: Eukaryota > Metazoa > Chordata > Testudines > Trionychidae > Pelodiscus > Pelodiscus sinensis. Next base: position 97,596,474 of record NC_143053.1, read on the forward strand.
AGGAGGCACATTATCAATGTTTATAAGAGACTTGCTCTCCAGGGGTTTTATTGTCAGTACAAGTACAGATCAGATAGCCACAGCAAAAGAAAAACATCACACACATGCAACTGGCAGATCTAATTTTATGCCCGCTAGCTTTGACTGTGCATTCTAAGTTGAAAAAGTTGCTTTCCCTATACAGTACTTTCTCCTTATAAAATATGTAGTTATGTTATTAGTCCATGCTATTAGTAAAAAGCTACATTGTTGCAGTGGAGTACTTCTGCATTAATATATCTTTCTTTAACAAGTTGTCACTATGGTCTTGTAAATTTCCATGTGAAATTTACACAGATATCATTAGGTTGGTTTTTCACCTTTTACCTCGAAATTGTACTTCAGTTCTCTTATTTCTCTTATTACGGTTTGTTTTCACATGGCTTCATTGCTGGGAAGAGCAGAACCTCCTAAAGCACAGGGGGAGAAAAAACACACACCACAAGATGATACTAGAATTACCAATGCCAAAACTTTGAAAAATCATGAGTCAGGCTCCAAAAAAGTCATGAAACCGAATTAAAAATGAGATTTAAAGAAATATTGGGTTCTTATTAATCTTTTGAGCCTCTTCAGTGCACTGGGATCACCTTTTCATGCTTCTCTCTGCAACTATATGGGCTAGAAACTTACTTGAAAAAAGAAAACAGATTCTCACCTAAACACTTGTCTTCGAGAGCTGAAGTAGGTTAAACATGAGATATTAGAGAACTTGCAATAAGATTGCAAGAATTAGTAACACTAGTCATTAGCTTTAGATTTACTTCAATATGTTTTAATCCAGCTAACTCTGATCCTTATTCTTATTTACAATCAAGGCCTCCTTACCCTGTTTTTCTAGTAAAGGAGTCCTAAAAAGGAGTAAATACAATTTATTTAGAGAGCAATATAATAGAGCCTTTGGGTAAGCAAGACTCAGATCCTGGTCTCTGGAATGCTGCATAGTAGACATTGAGAAATGAAGGCTCTTTACATTCAGTAAGCCTGTCAGCACCACTGACCATAGATACAGAGTTAAGGTACTGTACCAACATTATACTGTATACTGACAACTCCTGCTCTCCTAATTCCTGGTCTTTCCTGGCATTGGTATGTGCCTCCAAGCCCAGTCACTTACCCTCTAGTCAAGTACGAGTGCTACAATTACAGTTTTCAAAACACATATTGACAAAGGAAATATAATTGTTTTTTATGATCCTTCACCAGGCAGCCATATTAAGCGCAGAGGAGGGTAGAGCAACACACCATACCTGGTTTCTTAAATACTGAGAGAGAAATGCACACTTATAAAATATATGGATAAGTACTTTTTGAATTTGCCCTTATTGCTAGTGGCCTATTGAAATTCATGCAAGAAGCTGCAGGTGTCTAATACTGAAATATGGAGCTTTATATACTGTACTGCTTTTCAGGTATCTATAGAATACACAGAAAAAGATGGAGAAGTGGTTCCCAATTTTTTATTTTTTATTAGTATTTTTTTTTGGTTAGATCAAATCCCAGCATGACAGAGCTATACTCAGAGCCATCCTTATCTATTATACCCAGAATATGCAGTTGCATAGGCCACCCGAAAATTTGGGGCACCACTGAGTCTTAATATCCACCCTCTGCCTCTTCCTATCCTTCTTCCCTGACTCACTGCTTCCTCCTGAGAGGACCTAGTTAACTTAAAAGTGAAAAAGCCTGCCAGATCTATTAGCAGAACACTGAACTTGTGAAAGAGCCATTCAAATGGTAAAGAAGCTTTTTAACAGGTATTTGCCAACCCCAGGTAGATACTGTCACTTTCTGAATTTACTGTGTTAGTTGACAGGACTTTAATTTACACTTTGTTTTAAAACTATTTCATTAGTGTGTTGATGAAGATTATAAAATCACATCTCTAAAAAATCCTCTTCCCAGGTGCCATTAGGCACAGGAGCACCAGTTTAATAGTACTGCATAGGGCCCCATACATTCTAAGGATGGCTCTGGCTGTACTCTCTTGCAAATGTACAGAGATACTAGAAAGTTGGTGGGTGGCTATCAGAGTGCGATTGGGCTTCAAAGCAGCCTGGCTGCTCTTTCCAGCCCATCACCTTGTAGATGCTTTGCATTTCCTGGGCATACATGGTGGAAAGTTGCAATACAAGACATTTTATACATATTCCATATCCTCCTTTCTGCCTGCTTTAGAAGCAGCACAATGCTACATGGAATGAAGTCATTTTGAAGCAATATTATTTTGCCCTTTATGAAAAAATAGTAGAACAGTTATCCTAGGCATGAAAACTACTTATTTACCTTTTGCTGTTTTCTAATTACTGCTTCACCTACCTTAATGTTGTTGGAGTCAGTGAGGAACATAGCAAGACGGTCAATTCCTATCCCCCAGCCAGCAGTGGGTGGAAGTCCATATTCCAATGCTAAGCAGAAGTTTTCATCAACACTCATGGCTTCTTCATCACCTGCTGCTTTAGCCTAAGGCCCCAAAACAATATGAACACAATTCAAATATCTGTTTGGCAAGTCTCTAGGCACTTATAACTCACTGTAAAAGATGTGTAGCATGAACTCTATTTACTGCTACTGAATGTCCCATGTAGCACTCTGACATTATACAAACATGTGCTGCTGAAACTGCAGCATTTTCTGTCAGCAGGTAAGAGGCTGATTTCTTTTTTGTGATTCAAGTCTGGCTGCGTCTGTATCCCTCCTTGGCTGAGTTACAGTTGGGTAGCAGAGCTGCAGTCCATAGGGACCTATATAAATGGGTGGTCTTCAATAATATCACCTTAGCAGCAGCTCAGAAGGGAAAAGATTTGGTTGCGATTATGAGTGCTTTGTTCCATAGGTTGATGATGGCAGGAGACATGACAATCTTTCACAAGAGGAAAAACAGGGCTTAAATGCAGGTGGAATTGACAGAAGCAGAGCCCGGATACACATTTTCAAATCTGTGGCACAGAAGGTCTGACCCTGGGGCTCTAGGAAATACTCTTGAGAATTCAAGCCCTGAGGAAAATCTTCTACCTGACAATTCACCGTGTAACACTAGTTACTTTCCAGCTGGTTAAAGTGTCCTTGATTAGGTTATTTAAACCTAGAGAATTCTTAATCCCTTGACTGAAAGTTAGGGGATACTTCAGGTACTTCCTTTAGCAGGGCTAGGCAAAATATGGGCCCTGGGCCAGATCTGGTCCATCAAGCCACTGGTTCCTCAAGCAGGCTCCCTGCCTGCCCCACCCCTGCACACCACTCAGAAAAGCCAGCTGTGGGATCCTGTTTGTTTTTCAACAGCTGCAAGCCCAAAAAGGGGAGGAGAGGCATTGTATGCTACCTCCTCCCCAGCATAATATTGCAGCTCCCATTGGCTGATTTCCAGCCAATGGGAGCTGCCTGTTCAAAATACAGGCAGCATGCAAAGTACACCTCTTCCTCTCCCCTTGGGCTTGCAGCTGTTCACAGAAGCACATGGCCCCGCAGCCGGTGCAGGGGACATGGAAAGCAGGAAATCTGCTTGAGAAACCTGATGGGCTTCTGACCAGAAGTTACCCAGGTAAGTCTCCTGACCAGAGCCTGCCTCTTGCACCCCAGCCCCTCCCCCAATCCTCTGTCCCCCACCCCACATAACCAAACTCCTTGCTGCCCCCACCCATATCCCCTCCCAGATCCTGCACCTCAATCCGCTGCCCCAGATAATAATCCCCTGCCTGCCCTAGATCACAACCCAAACCCCTACACGCCCTTCTGCATCCCAGTCTCCTGCCCCAGGTCACAACCCAAACCCTTGCACCCCCTCCTATACTGCAGTTCTCTGCCTCAAGTCACAACCCCCTTCTTCACCCAAACTGCCTCCCAATCCCTTACCCCAAGCTCCCTTCTGCACCCAACCTCCATCCCAGACCCTTCATCTCTTCCATTAATGTTATCGAAGTTGCAGAACCTTGACCACTTACCAAATTCTTGGAGTGGCTCCCCCATCAAAAATTATTGCCAACCCCTGCCCTCTAGACTTTACTGGAGAACAGGCAAGGCATCTAAATGGTGGTATGCTCTGCTACCACATTCTGCCTCTGAGTCTTATAACTGACATGCTAGCCAAATGCAGCAACATGTGGGAAGGTCGCACAAATACAATATAGGTAGGAAGTCAAAAAGCTCAATCTCATTTCTGCTGTGGGCCCCTTAAAAAAAGATAACTGGAAATGAGTGTCATGGGTCCAAAATGTTGTGAAGAACTGGCTATGCACTACATTTAAACCTTCCCTTCTGCACCCAATCACTAACTAGAAGTAATGGTACTCGCAAGAGAAAGGGAAAAAATGAATTTGGAAAGCATTTTTCTTTATAATTTGGGGTTTTAGAAAAAACTTTTTCTGCCTTCTGAAAAAACTAATAACATGCTAAATGTGTACCAAAAAAAAATCTGTGAATGTGAAAAGAAACCCCATCTTTAACTATGCTTCAATAATACCACAGATTTTTCAGTCAGACAGATGACAAAAAGACATAAGCTATGTTGAACCCAAACCCTGTTTAAAGCTGATGAACACATCCTCTGAGTTAAGGGAAGCAAAATTAGTCCAAACAATAATTCAAGGTCAGTGCAGAGGACCTAGATCTGTTCAGCATTTAGTTCAACAACATATTGCTTATGGCTGTTAATTTTCAAGGCAAGAGCTTGCATTCATTGCTTTTAAACGTGATATTTTAGTTCATACTGTTGTCATTTTGGAAGTTGTTACCTTAGATTGGTCCTTAAAAAGCTCTCGCTGCCTCATTGGATCATTGAGCTCAGTGTAAGCATTGCAAATTTCCTTTTCCATCACAAAGAGTTCAAAACGTTCACTCAGGCCTTTCTGTGAACGGTGCCTGGTTAGAAAGACAAGACAAGAGGCACAATTTAAAAGTTTGGTCTCCAGACTGGGATCAAAATTCCAATAAAGGACTCAACACATACACTTTAGGGTTTTAATTTAATTTTGGAACATCTTTCCCTGAGTTCTATAGGAAAACACTTAATTATACCATATGCCACTTATTTTCTTAAATAACACAATTTCATACTTGTTGTTAGAGCTGTGAAAAGGGTGGGTGAACCTCATTTCCAGCAAATCCAGAGCCAAAAGAGTGAAATTATCTTGGAAATTAAACATTTTATAGAATTAGTTTTGAGTCTTTTCTTCCCTGCAATGACTGCTTTTTTCTTTTCCGTGAATGCCTTCAAAATGTATGTTTCTCCAAAAATAATGGAAAAAATGTACAGTGGATTATTTTATATGGATTGAGGCATATGTGCATCCTGGCCTTAATTATACTTCCACTTTTGTGCCCTACATTTTGTAGGTGAAAAGAAGTGTGAGCATATTAAAGGTAACAGTCATCTATGTAGCTGGTTTATGGGTACGATCAGGTTCGCTTGACATACCAAAGACCTAAACTGTATGTACATAAATAATGCACCTTGAGGGGATTCATTTTTCTGAAATTCACAACCCTCAACTACAGCGCCAGCAGCTGACTTTTATACCATAATATAACAAAACAATAACATGGACAAAAGTCACAATTTAGCTTTCAGTAGAAAACCACAGTTACAAATGGATAACTTTACTGAACCCTGCAATGAACTGAAATCTAGTTCAAATTTAAAACACTTGCACTGATATTACATACCATTTAGCCAGAGGACTCATGATCTGGGGGTGGTTACAAATAAAGGTGGGGTTGATGCAGGAAACTTCAATAAACTCACCTACCAACTGCAAAGAGACAGAGACTTCAGTTTTTTTTTTACTTGCATTTCACTTCGTTCTCAGCATAATTACATTATCCCTGACGGCATCATAAGAATTGCCATTTATCTCAATATTGGAGAGATTATTCCAATTGTGTTGGAGTCAGCTAGTTTCAAAGATAGTGGCAGGCCTTAAAATTACTTCTGGGGCATATTTGGGGTGGACATTCAGTCCAAGCCTATTTTAGGAGCTCACTGTAAAAGGGCAGCTGACAAAAACATGAGTGAGGATGAGGAGCTATGAAAATAGTAATAGAACCAGAACACAGAGTTCAAAGGACTACTGGGTAGAAAGGCTCAAAGATAAGGGTCAAATAATTGCATCAAAGATAGCAAAAAGGTCTTTAACAAATGAGAATGGAGTAAAGACCTCACAATTTGGCCACTGAGTGGAGCTGGGAAGAAGCTATACTCCAGAAGAAAGTTGCTAAGTTCCAGAAGCCCTGGTCTACACTAGGACTTCATTTCAAAATAATCTCTCCACCTCCTCCAAGGTCTAATTTATAAGTGGAGCGTCCACACTACTAAGCCCATTATTTTGAAATAACGGGCCCTGGAATTCTAAATCTGTACTCCTGATTTGCATCAGGAGTAACGCTAATTTTGAAACAGTTATTTCAAAATAACTGTGGTATGGCTGCTCCAGTGTTGCTATTTCAAAATAATTACTCCCCAGAGTAATATGAACTAATTATTCCCCAGTGCTTCCTGGGGCTCTACATCAAGGTTGTACATCCATATTAATGGAATCTGCTTCAGACTAATTTTGAGGCTTCCCTGTACCGTGCGCACGCTAGTTTGAATTTGTTAAACTGGGAGTTAAGTCAAATTTACTCCAGCTTTAATCACTCTAGTTAGTCACTAGCATATCATATGGACCATAATATAACCACAATGTACGCACTGTCAAGACTACTTGAAATTATGTCAAACAGAGTTGACTAGACCAGAATAATTCTGAAATTAGAAGCTTCAGAGGGGTAGCTGAGTTAGTCTGTAATAGGAAAAACTTAAAAAACAACAAATAGTCTAGTAGCACCTTAAAGACTAACAAAACATGTAGATGATATCATGAGCCTTCGTGGGCACAACCCACTTCAATTGAAGTGGGTTGTGCCCACAAAGGCTCATGATACCATTTACATATTTTGTTAGCTTGGGATGGATGTCTCTAATTTCAGACTAACTAAACTGAATTTAATGGTCTTCTAGAAAAAACATATTATGAAAATATCTTTGATCAAGTTTCAGTAAAATCCCAGACAAGTTTATATATATATATACACAATATACAAGGAACCATATAAAACATAAATTGATGTCATTCCAAATACACACAGAATAGTACAGTGAGATTTTTAAGTGTTATGTAACCAAAAGTTGGGAAATGTACCAAATATTATACAGAAGAAGGAAACAAAATAAAGACAAGGAAACCTTATCTAGAAGCCTTGCTGTAGTCCGAGGAGGAGTACATTGGATTCCCTTCTTCAAACATAGCTTGTCAAGGAACTGTCGGGCTTCTACAAATGAAAATAATTATGACTGTGTGTTAATAAAGGAGCTCAGTTACTAATTAATTTTGGAACAAAAAAAGGTACATTTCCTCCTAACATTTAGTTTCAACTGCTGATTTCAATTTACATTTTGACATAAAAATACTTAGCTCAGGAAACAGCTCAGTAAAAAGCTTGTAATGGTCTCCATACAGGAGATAGGAGTAAGAGAAAGAAAAGGTGTCAGGGAATTTAAAGTTAATAAAAAGTGTCAGATACACTTTTGAAATATAAACATTTACCTATCCACAGACCAAGTACATCATGGGCAACAACTTCCTCTAATTCCTCCCCAGTGGACTTTGCCCTAGCCTGGAAGTCACAGGAGACTATGTAGGGCAACCTCCACTCCTATTCTGTTTTTTGTTGAGAATCTCAACTAAAAGGGTAAAGGTGCCAATTAGGTTGTGGTATTGCAGAAACTGCTCTCTTATCCAAAAAAGGCTCCAACTTATTCAGATAGCTCACGGAACCACCGTCATGTGATACAGACACTTCATCACTTGGGCTACATCTATACTACACTCCTTTTTCGAAAGAGGCTTTTTCGAAAATATCTTTTGAAAAAGTGTCTAGACAACAAGATTTTTCGAAAAGGCAGCTTGCTTTTTTGAAAGGGTCTCGATGCTCTCTTTCAAAAAAGCCCTGTTTTCGTGCAATAGCGCCTTTTTTCAAAAGATGACTTTCAAAAAAGGTGTTATTCCTTGTAGAATGAGGTTTACTGCTGTCGACAAAACCGCCACGTTCTTTCAATTTACTGTCAACAGAACATGGCGGTAGTCTAGACGCAAATACAGGTTTTTTTTTTTTTCGAAAAAAGGCCACTTTTTAAAATAATAAAAAAACCTGTAGTTTAGACACACCCTTGGACTCCTGGCTCCACTTGAATCTGTGACTGAGCTGAATGATGTCATCGCTAGTGCCTCAAGACTACTGAATTTTAGGGCTGTCCTTCACTGCAATGTTAGCTTGGGCTATGTGAATCCTACCTGTAAAAATCCTGAGCAAGTTCTAGCTACCCCATCATTGGGGGTGGGTTGAAGTCTGAATGCTGCCAATGCTGGAGCTAATAATAGGGGGAGCTACTCTGTGCTGCTAATGCCGACTGTACAGTTCAAGTGTTATTTCACATTGTGGCCACTTGTATTAGAACTAGGCTAACTGGAGAGGAGTTACTCCAAGTCTAGATACATTGGATTGTCCCTGCATGAAGACATGCTCACAATGAGTTAATTCTAATTCTCCTCTAGTTCCAGAGCATGCTTGCATTTCTGCTCCCTCATCTTAAATCACCTTGCCTGCTCCCATTCTTGAAAACCTCCACAGAATAATCATGTTCATCCATCCTCCATGTGATCACAACACCCTTTTATTGGAATCACAATTATATTCCCCAGCATGAATTGCTTTCTTAAATTGCTCCCCTCACCCAGTTTACTTGACCTCCATTTATCCAAATGTGTTTTCCTTGCAATTTTGGGGATATGAACCAGGCTATACTGCATTTGTAATCTTAATTGTATAGTGACTCCTCTGGGTTCCACTCTAAACTCCGTAATTTCAGTCATAATGATGTGTTCTAATAGCCACCATGCATATACACTAAACCCATAGCGGAATTCAGAGTTCTGCTGTGCTTCGTTAGCATTACATTAGGAGAGGCATTGGAGAGAATTGAAGCTTTGTATTCAGTCTGGCAATTCTGCTTTTAATAACACAAGCCAGCTCAAAACAGAGAAGTACATCTACCCTCAGACATCACCAGTTGCTTACCTTGCATAACGATGGCCATTTAGATTAAGCACTGCGTACCGTTACTATTTTTGTTTCCTTTTACACAGCTGCTAGTTCAGAATGTGGGAGAATAAAAGCTAAAGGCGCCACCTTCTCGTACACCCTACTTATAGGAGCCATCTATATAAGCTATGACTCTTCCTCTCTCCCAGTATCCAATATGTAATATATCCTAAAAAAACACTTTTCTTCTTCCTTATACTCTACCTGAAAGTAACCTTTTCTCACTACTGCAAGATTTCTGCCAACTCTCCTCATTTCCCACCTTCTCCCACTATTCTCCTATGCCCACCCTTTCCTCTAACAGCCACATCTGTATTTTTTTTCCTCTTTTCCCCCTTCCCAATCCAGTATTCCATCCCTTGTTGATCTTTTCCTTCACACTTGGCTCACTCCTCTCCCCCACTCCATTTTTATTCATAAGCTTTTTTGATCCGATCCTCATTAAATGTCATTGCAGGTGTGTTTCTATTCATGTTACTTCACATCAAATAACTTTTTTTTTTACTGTAAGAGTTAGTGCTGAACAGAGAAATTCATCATTTATCAAGTAATTCTAATAGAATGAGGAAAGCTGTGTGACCAAATAGCAGAAAAGGTTCAGTGAAGGACAATAAAAATGATTAGGGGTATGGAACAGTTGCCATATGGGGAGAGATTAAGGGTGTGTCTAGACTACAGAGTTTTGTCGACAAAAGTGGACTTTTGTCAACAAAACTATACCTGCGTCTACACTACCGCTGAGTTCTGTCGACATAACGTCGACAGAACTCAGCAGTTTTGTCGACGCTGGTAAACCTCATTTTACGAGGCATAACGCCTTCTGTCAACAGAGTTTCTGTCGACAGAAGGTGTTATTGCATGTAAACTGTCCTTTGCGTCTACACTACCATGTCGACAAAGCAGCTTGCTTTGTCGACAGAACTGAATGTAGTGTAGACGCTCTTTGTCGACAGAAGTTTTGTCGACAGTATCTGTCGACAAAACTTCTGTCGACAAAAGCCTGTAGTCTAGACGTACCCTAAGACGACTGAGATATTTCAGCTTGGACTAAGTCGGGATATGATAGAGGTCTATAAAATCATAACCAGTTTGGCGAAAACAAATTATGGAAATGTTATTTACTCTTTCCCATAGCACAAGTTCTAAGGGTCACCAAATAACATTTAAAGGCAGCCGATTTAAAAAAAAAAGAAAAAAAAAAGCAAGTTTTTCTTTTCACCCCCATGCAGTCAACCTGTGCAACCCCTTGCCAGAGGATATTGTGAAGGCCAAGACTACAAAAGGGTTCATGAAGGATAGGTCCATTTATTTGTCAGAAGCTGGGAATGGGATCGCTTGATGATTACCTGTTCTGTTCAATCCATCTTGGGCACTTGGAGTTAGCCACTGTTAGAAGATAAAATACTGGGCTAAACGGACCTTTGGTCTGACCCAGTTTGGCCACTCTTATGTTCTTATTAAACTATTAACATAATAGTTGGCTGAGGTCTGGGAACTCTTAGCAGTTGTCACTATCATCTCAACATTTGCTTAACAGGACAAGTTCCAAGAATAATTGACATTCCCATTAGAGCCACAGGCATGTATAGAACAAGATGCACCGAGGCAGCTCTCTTCCTTCCCCTTTATTGAGGTGTGGGATCCCTGCCCCAAAACATCTCTTCTCTCCCACCCAAGAGCTGGGATCCCCTGGCAGGAAGCCAGCTACTTCTTCATTCCTGTCTTGTGGCTCTTCTTCCCCAGGGTGGAATAAAGAATCCTACTAACTCAAATCCTCATATAGATGTAGGTTACATCACATAATTTACACTAATATGTATTCCTGATACGACACCTATCAGACCGGTGTAGGAAGTAATTCATGTCAATATAACTATGCAAATTAAAGTTATATGTTTGTGCAACCATGTAAAGAACTTTTCACAGTACTAAATTGCTTTTCTTTAACAGCAGCATTGCAACTCATCTCTCGCTGAGGTTTATTCATATGCCATGCCTGGCATTTTTGTAGTCAGTAATATTTCACTTCAATACAAAAGTGCCTTTTCACATTTCCATCATTCAAACATAGTGGAAAAAATGTTGCCTGAACTTAAAAAAAAAATCACCTTTGGGCAGAAAGCAGCGAATAGAACATCTGTCTCAAAGGAATATTCAAGAGAAAGGCATAAGTGGCAGAAAGTACCTCTAAAAGGAAAACCATGCATTTTATGATATATGTTGGTGTTAAGGTTAAGATACACACAGACTTCTTTCCTGACTATACAAGTGAAATTTAACCAGGGCATGAAACACGCTGTTACAAAAAATGAAAGGTTATCACACAATTACAAATCTTGCGACACAAAAATTTCTTTAGTGATCAGTGAAGTGAAAATGGCTTACTATTTAATTCATTGCATCATTCAAACCCCAGAGATAAGCCCTAACAGATTTAACATACCCTCAGTATCCAGACTTTCTGGTGCTGGCAGTTTCTCTCCCGTGACTCTCTCCAGTTCTTTCATCATGCTGACTCGTCTAAAAGGAGGACTGAAGTCAATTTCTACTGCCTTTCCCTCAGGGCCGTCTGGATGGTAAGCGATCTTGTAGCTACCTGTCACATGCTTCACCATGCCTTAGCATAAGTAAAATGTGAGATGTCAGAACTCATCTTAATCTGACTGAATTCCTGGACTTTTACATAGGCAGCTATAGTATTACTTGCAACATATTGTCTGTTCTGATCAAGAGATATTGTTATACAAGACATTATGGGTATGTCTAGACTACATGGCTCTGTCGTCAGAGCCATGTAAATTAGTTTACTAGACATACCTAAATGAAGTGGCGATTTAAATAACTGCCGCTTCATTTAAATTAAAATGGCTGCTGCACTGAGCCGATCAGCTGTTTGTCGGCTCAGCGTGCTAGTCTGGACGCTCCGCGGTCGACATCAAAGGCATTTGTTGACCACCCCGTTATGCCTTGTGGGATGAGGTTTACTGGGGCGGTCGACAAATGCCTTTGATTTCGACCACGGAGAGTCCAAACTAGCGCGCTGAACCAATACACAGCTGATCGGCTCAGCGCGGCAGCCATTTTAATTTAAATGAAGCGGCGATTATTTAAATTGCCGCTTCATTTAGGTATGTCTAGTAAATTAATCCACATGGCTCTGGCGACAGAGGCATGTAGCCTAGACATACCCTATGTGATAACAGACAGCAATTTTTTTGTAAAAGGGAAATAAAAAAAAATGATCCTGTCCTCTCATATCTTCTGTGGGTCCAATTATTCAATATTAGCCAAACAATAATATATTATATCCCTTTATTTGTCAATTGCATGCACTTTTATTTGATCAATACAAGTTATATTCCTTTATGGTCTTTGAATGACTCTCCCCTGACCCAAACCATTGAAGTTGTTCATTAATGAATCTATATAATTATCCCAAGTACATACCTGACAGCAGCTGTTCAGTGATGTCCATGAGATCATTGTAATCTGCATAAGCCATGTAGAACTCACACGTAGTGAATTCTGGATTGTGGGTTTGATCAATTCCTTCATTTCTGAACTGACGTCCAACTTCATATACCCTCTCTAGACCTCCAACTACTAGCATCTGCAAAAAAATCCAGATTATTCCCTACTGACTTTCTTCTTGGGGAGGATATCAATTCTCTATAACAAGTGATTAGTCCTAATATTCACCATATGTTTAGTGAAACCTTATATACGGGGATGTGATCTTTGCCAATTTTTCCTGCCAATTCTATATTGCAATTCTTCACTGAAAAAAAATAAAAGCCAGCCTAAAATTAGAGTCCAGTCTTGCAAAGTCTCTGTATATGGAACTCCCAAGGACTTCATGCTGCTTTCCAATGGCTGGTTTGCTGTTGAAGGATGCCTACAGAAGGGGGTATTTAGTATTTGGGCCTGAGAATCCATGTAAAAAATGTGGATTTAAACTTTGTGTTTTGATAATAATTGCAATTGACAGGTGTTTGCTTTTCCTACATCTAAATGAACTGCAAACGTCATAGGCAGATCCGTGAAGACTTAGGTAGCTTTTAATCATGCTGCATCACCAGTGACAGATATGATTCAATAACTCCTTCCTATCTACAGAAGAGTGTCAGTGCTTTCTAAGTCAAATGCATATACTTAGTCACTACAGAACATTTTCAAAACAATTAGTCGTTGCTAGCAGAACAATTTTTATCCATTTACATATATATTAAAACATTGGTAATCTATCTATCTGTGAGAACCTCTTGACATCTAGAAAATGAAGGATATGTCATTCATATAGCAGAGTACAAGTTCTTGGGCTTAGCCTATTTCCCGTGGCCAGCAGATATCACAGGCCAGGATAAGCTAAGCCTTCACTGACCATGGCTGTGACCACATCCATGCTTTACCCCAAGGCCCTGCCCTTGCTCCCTCTCTCCCCTAGAGCTGGTATGGGTTCACCCTCTGCTATTTATAGTTTTAGAGAGACTATATTATAATGCAAAAAATACATGGACAATCTTCTTCATTAGGAAAGTGAGAGCATTTCCTATTGCTAGGTGTGTAAGCTGTCATTATTCAATTGCTGCACCTTGTGGTAGAGTTCAGGAGCTATCCTCATGTACAGGTCCATGTTGAGCTCATTGTGATGTGTGATAAAAGGTTTGGCTGCTGCACCACCTGCTATCATGTTCATCATCGGAGTCTCCACCTTTAAAAAAAGAAAGAGCTTGGTTGTCTTTCTAAAAGATATTCTGTAGCTCAAGCAAAATTTATTGACTCGATGCAGGAAATATTGGATGATGTTCTATATCCAGGGAGTCAACTAAAAGACTATAAAAGGTCCCTTCTCACCTTAAAGGCCTATGGATGAGCAATTTGCTTACAACATGCCAAGCAGATAAGAAGCAGAACAGTAAGCTAGAGACAGAGAGCCATTTAGTTGGAAATCCATTTTTCCACATGGATGCTTTAATGGGAGTTAGACTAAACTCATCCCTTACTCAATTATAGTCAAGAAATAGATTAACACTTCTAAATCACACTCTGAAAAGGGAGAAAAAAGTACAGTAACATCAGCTGTACAAAAAGATTCTCACCAATATTGTCACTAGTTTGTAATAAAAAGCAACCACCCCCAAAAATATTTGTGTCCTAAGCTTTTTTATTAACAAAAGTGAAAGGTAACAGGAGTTTCTCACCTGCAGAAAAAAAACTATTTTTTAGAAAAAGTGCCAGATTTCTGACAGGCATAAATCCACGTCTGATTTTTGCTCTAAAAAATGGTGCTGGAAGCCAAGATGTAAGGTGGTGGGAGGTAGAGACTTCTCAGTTGCTAAATCCATATTATAGACTGCTGTCACAGAAGAGGACAGAACAAGGCTCATCTTCTCCCTGGCTCTGATCCAGTACACACTTCAGTACATGTGTAACTAAGCACACAAGTAGAACTATTGGCTTCAAAGGGACTAGTGTAGTTGTGATTTAATACTTGCTATCTCAGCAAACTTTAACAGAATTTTATGGAACAAAGGCTCTTTTCTAGCCTATGGGGTTTCTCCCAGGTGAATTTCAAAGTCCTGTTGCAAACAACAGGTCTTACAGAATATCTCAAAAAAAAGTCACAAGAATCCTTTTAAAAAAAAAACGTTCGACAACCTAAGGAGAAGGCTCAGTCCAGCTTCCCCTGTAATACTCTCAACTAGAAGATACAAAAGATTCATTTAAAAAAAAAAACAACCCTAAAAAAGCAATAATCAAACTAAGACCAGTGCACCCAGCAGGTACCAGAGGGTTGGAAACATTGCCTGTGAAGTGGAATCCATACAGAGAGAGGGGGTATCCCAATACCCACCTTTGTAAAATAATCAATCACTGCACTGGAAACACTAAACATTCAGATGAACTAAATGGTGCCTTGGTCTTTTGACATTGTTTGCAACACATCCCGCTGAAACAGACTGTTCTTCTGACTCCCTCTGGCACTGATTGCAGAAGACCCCAGAACTGGCACAAACTAAATGTTAGTTTATCCTGAATTCACAACATGTGCAATAACTTTCCAGCAATTTTCCAGCAACTAATAGCTCTATATATTCCATAGTGGTATGTTCATTTGAATTAAAATGCTGCAAGATAACACTGACAAAATTGCACGTCCACAGTGTTTGACTATGTATCCATAGACACAATGGAGGCATTTGTTGTGAACCCATAAGTGAGTGTGCATTGAGTTCTCAAATATGTGTGTGTGCACAGATACAGAAAAATCAGCCGATGGGCATGAAACTTGGTAACCCTAAGTAACACAATGACAACTTGCTGGCAACCTGAAGACGACGTCCAGGCCTGCCCCTACAGTCTTTACTGATTTCAGTGTTAGCTTTGCCTGAGTAAAGGACATGAATTACAGAAATCAGTACTTTAGAAGACACACATACCTACACAATCACAAATAAGTTACACTTCAATATTCTTTGACATATGGTTAGATATTGCTTGTTAGTCTTTTTTTTCCCTTCCACCACCAAAGAAAGCAGAGCCATTAGAAAGAAATTTACATCTAGCTGGGGAATCAGTCCTTCCCACAGTCCTCTCTTCTGTGTGTAAGTCATAGCAAATTGGATGGCAACTGCAGGCTCCATTTTAGAACTCGGCAGGCCATGCATCACCTTCAGATCACACTGTGGACAACACTGCTGTATATGTCACTGCATTACCCTGCTTAGAACCAGCACTTTCTGAAAGATACAACTGCTGATGAATGACCAATGAAATATACTTAGATTTATTCAGCATGTAAGCCTCTTTCATTTAGTTATTCAGCTCAGTGCAAATCAAGTCTTTTTCCAGTAATAAACAGGACTTTTTTTATCCCATGGAAGATGGGACAATCTAGAGGAATGAGCGCAGAAATGGAGCCAGGAGATAATGGTCTTGGATGAGTCATTTAACTTTCTTTCTCCGTTTTGCCCTCTAAAGTAAGGAAAATAATTACCCACCTACCTCTGAGGACTGTTGAGAGAATTAATGCCAGTACCGTGCTTTAATACATATGCCAGAGTCTTCTAAAGCAACTAATAATTCTGGGCACCTTGAGACATCTGAAGAGAGATTGATTTTCAGAAAGTATCTTGGGTTTGGTGAGGACCCAAAATCATGTGTTGCTTTTGAAAACTTGGTCCATTAGAATATTCAGTATCTGAATAAATATGAAACATGTTATACCATAATGTAACCATCACATCAATCGTCTTCTCAGTCCATACCTCAAGAAATCCAAGATTATCCAGGAAGTTTCGTAAATAAGTAATAATTTTACTCCTGGTAATAAATTTCTGTCTCACATTCTCATTCATAATCAAATCCAGGTAACGTTGACGATATCTGGTTTCCTACAATGAATCACAAAAAATGATGATAATATGTCAGCCTTCCTTCAGCCAGTCTCTCCTTTACGCGTGCACACACACCTTCTATCAACTTCACTTGGAAATAACTGCTCAAAAATCCTTGTACAAAATTATCTCATCCTTCACTGTTCAGGCTGGCTTCTGCTCTCCCTCAGCCTGGCAGTGGCTTAAATTCAGTACTAATGTTTGCACACACATCTCTTGCAAAGCACTCTGTGGCACTTTGGGCTGAAAGTGTTATATTAATGCAAGGTATTATATGGGATCCATAGCTGTGAATTCAAACTCTACAGACCACAACAGGCCACTGTGAATTTACTTGTACAAAAGAACCAATTGTAAATCCCATGGAACAGTTGCTTCTAGATAGTTACCAATGGGCTTCCCCAGTGATTGGCCCTGATTGAAGTTACCTGATCTTTGAGTCCATAATGAAGATGAGGCAGCATATGCAAACATGGTGACAGCAGAATTATTTCTGTAGATATGATGCTAAGCTCTCCATGCTTGGTTCTACCGGGATATCCCACAACTCCTATTATGTCTCCTCGCCGCAGCTTATCTATGGTTTTAGTGAAAAGGTCTTCAGACTTAAAACATCTGACAAAAAGAAGCAGAAATGACTTAGAAATGGAGAATTCTTTCCAAACCATTAGCTTTTTTGTCTAAGGTAGAAAATATTTGCAGTTAAACTAAAACCATCCTTATAAAGATTTATCCTTAAATATTTCTTTCTTGATCAAAATATTATTATTTATGGTTATTGTGGGGTAGAATATAATAGATTACAATAACAATTCTAATTAAAAATCATCTAAATGAAGTGCTTTATAAATTTACTCTATTAACTTAACTGCATAGTTGTGATTGAAAAAAAATCAGTCAGCTTTTAACTACACTACCCAAATTCAAGTGATATTGTAGTTGTTACTCCTTGATACTATAACAATTCAGAAAAGGACATCTCTCTACACTTTTAGGTTGGATAACAGAAATTAAAATCATGTCATTTTAGGAATCCTCAAAAATAAATAGACAAGTACAGCAAATAGTCACAATATTCAGATTTTCACACATTTACTTTTACTATGTTCACATCTCTTTTGTGTTTGCTTTTGCCAACAGTTTAACAAGTTTGATGGCTGGAATATTTGCCCAAACAGCACATTTTAAGTGAAGGTTGCAGAAAGCAAATTTCAAATTCCTGTTTCTAAGCACACACTAGAAATATTGGATTTTATAAAAGTCACACTCATGCATTTAGGAAACACATCCTCCGCTGGGGTAAACCAACATGGCTCCTTTGACATTAAGGAAACTACACTAATTTACCCAGCACAAATCTTTCCCTACAAATAATTTGTCCACCCAAAGAGTAAAAATCATTAGCCTTTAATTAGGCTCTGGCTAGAAGCCCATTGAAATAAGTGGGAAGACTCATCACCCCAGTGGTCTTTGGGTCACCCCGATAGGGCTTTCATCTATTCAAAAGAGAGTGCAAATATTAAGCTTTCTAGGAGCTTTTGAGCAGCTACATGGAAGAGCACCATCAATAGGAATTAACACCACAAAGTTCAGGGCAGTTTGGCTCTGGATCTGAATTTTAGATTTGGACCCTATTATGTGACAAAGGTAAATAACCACAGAAAAGGTTTGCTTCCTTCTAACACTGAACAAGGAACTTCACTGGAATAAGATTAAGATAAACAAAAGCACCACTATTACAGCTACTCTATCTCTCTTTCTGCTTCACTACACAGCAGGCTCCACATTATTCACAAGTAACGTTTACCCACTTAGCATTGGCCATAACTTGTAATTTAACTCCATTTCCTCGGAGATCATAGAAGAAGAGCTTTGCACCAGCAGACCTCTTGGCATGAATTCGTCCTACCAAAAAAAAATTGGTTCTTTAATGATAAACGACAGAAAAAACAAAAACACGGGGGTGGGGAAGGATTCCTTGTGTAGTGACTAACCTGTGTGCTTCAGGGCACAGAGTGTCTGTATGGATGTGGGGGCGGGGGAGCGGTACTTTTCCTTTTTTGAACCATTTGATAAGAGAGAGAACATCTCATTGACCCACCTCCCCACCTACACCTCCAGTTTGAACTAACAGGAAGGGTTCTGCTGAACACTAGTGCTAAACAGAAGATAGTTTGCGGTAGAGTTGCAAACCCTGAAAATAATGGATTCTATCACTAATCGTAGGAGAAGTGCGTGTCTACAGCCACATTCTATTAGACATTAGGATTATTCATAATCACAGGGCAGACTAAGTGCACTTTCCAATCAAGGTGCAGAATTTTGAAATTGTTATAATATAGGGCTTGACCTATTTCTGTGATAACTTCAAAGTAAGAGATAATTACAATGATTAGCAGTCTCCTATAAGAGGAGACTTGCATGCTGATAGAGTTTCAGAGACTCTTTGAAAAATGAACAAGAAGATTGATATCACTGATACACTGGCAAGCTCATGATTTAGAACAAATACACTTTTAGGTATGACACAGGGAAATACTAGAATCAGTTCAGGTGATGAATGGAGGAATAACTGATTTGCTTCAGATACAATGAGTAAGCCAAACCTTCAATCAAAACTGAAGACAAGTTTTTATTTTGTTTCATGGGGGGAAAGGTTGCTATTTGTTTAATAAATTATCTTTCTTTTTTTTGTACCCCTGCACTTCCTGCAGCTGCTCTTAGTTGCAGAGAGGAACCAGTCAGTCTGGGATTGTCCTCTGTTCAGGAACTGAGTGGAGGACAAAGGTGACGGTCACTTTTGCTCACTCTGGCCACTGCTAAACTGAGCACTCCTTAGTCACAGTTCAGAATCTGGGCCCTTAAATCCAAGGAAGGAGGTCAGGAGATAAGTATGACTCCCACCTCAGCAGCCCAAGTCTTGAAGGAGTTATAAACCCTCCTTCTTCAGGACATAAGCCAACCACAAATTATTCTGTAACCATTTTCACTACCATTTTTTGCACCTCCCTCTGAAGTAGCTGGCACTGCCAGAAATAGGATACTGAACTAGATGGACAGGGGCAGCCCTAGACTAGCTGCCAGCAACTGGTGCCTTAGGCAAACCACGCAATCGGTGCCCCCACCTCCAAACCCCTCAATGATATTGCTCCACCATTTGGTGCCCCATTTAACCTGGCACCCTAGGCGACTGCCTACATCGCCTATATGGACGGGCCGCCCCTGGTGAACTACTGATCTCATTCAGTATGGCACCTTCTTTGACAGTATATTTTACACAGCTGTGCTGTCATGCTTCACTTCAGTACAGAGGCCTGATCAAAATGGAAAGGACACCATGGGGGGGATACTTAAGGGACTGTCTCAGAATTTCTGTATCTGTGTATAGTCACTCACTAGATAGGCAATGCTGTGAAATCTTGGGCAAGTCCCTTAACCTTTCTTTGCTTCAGTTACCTCAGCTGTAAAGCCAGTATAATAATGCAAACCCACCTCAAAGCAGTTTTATAAAGCTAACTGCATTAGTTTATTTTTCTGAGACTTGACCATGTTCACATCTCTTTTGTACTGGCTTTCTGCCAGCAGTCGAACAAGTTTAATGGCAGGAATTAAACTTAAGTAACACTTCACCCCCAACTCCCATGGCCCAGGAAGCATAAAAGAGGAAGCCTTATTTTAGAAATGTGTGTCTGTCTGTCTGTCCATCTGTGAGTTCATTTGTACAGTACAAGCTAGGACCACAACATCTGGTATGCAGCTTCTTCTTATAATTTGAAGTAAAGTAAGGGTTTGGTTGTTAAGGGTTTGTGTTGCAGCACAAACAATGGGATCTGCCTGGAATGCACTTATTTCTCATAAAATGGAAAGGGAAGGGGCCTGGTAGAGGGACAGTTACTCTATAGGATGGCCACAGGGGGCAGCAATGGACCAGAGATGGGATCTGGACAACTATAACTCCATTGGGCCAGCAGGGGGTAGGAATGGAGCTGTGCAGCTATCTACTATGTATTTCAGAGAGTTTCTCTGTTTGTGTGTCTGTTTATGTGTCTATCCCTGAGCCAGGGGACATGCACCCCCCACAACTGTGCCCGTTGCAGCTGCAGCGGCCATGAACAGGTGCTTCTCACTTGGACTTAAGCAGCTGCGGTAAGAGGGATTGTCATCTCTCTTCAGGGCAGCCAGCATACTGAACCCCTCATCCACAGCCCAACTCCAGAGCAATGATTTAAATGAAGAAAAACAAAACTTATTTGAGTTAAGGACCCAAGCAACACCGGGTAGATCTTCTAGTACTTATATATTAGTCTAATTAATGTAATGGTTTAAGATTTCTGCAGACCAGGACCAAGCATAATTTTTATGAGGCCAGTGCAAACTAGTAGCATGGGCCCCCTCTCACACATTAACACCATAATTCCTGGTCGGGGATGGGCTTTCTCCAGGGTCTCCAGGACCTTGTAAAAAGTACCCTTCCACTCTCTCCATTTGGGGGCCCAGCTGCAGACATTGTCAAATAACACCTTCTATTCAGCCTTATCCAAGGCTCATTTAATATTTTAACAAAAACTTGCTGCAGCACAAGCCAGAGACCTCTTGTGAAATTCAAATAGGATTTTAGTTTTAGCTGTAGTTTGCAGTCACCCAAATAGTGCACAAGAACATTAATAATATCAGAAAAAGAAGAATCTTTATGAAAATATGTCATGTTGTTCCATGTAACAGGAAGAGCGTGTCTCTACAGATGGAAAGCTTTGCATAAACTTAACTTCTATTTATAAGGAAAAAATACTATGTCCAAGTGTATGTTGTTCATTGGCTCTCTATTCATTTGCACATGTTTTCACTTGTTAAGTCCAAACTATCTGAGAGACTACATGAGGCTCAGTGCCAGATAGTTTAGTTAACATTAGCATTAGAAAAAACTTAAAAAACAACAAATAGTCTAGTAGTACCTTAAAGACTAACAGAACATGTAGGTGGTTTTGTTAGTCTTTAAAGTGCTATTAGATTATTTGTTGTTTAAGTTTTTCCTGTTACAGACTAACTCAGATAACCTCTGAAGCTTCTTGAATTAGCATTAGAGTAAGGGTATGTCTACACTTGCACCCTCTTTCGAGAGAGGGATGCAAATGAAGACATTTGAAATTGCAAATGAAGCCGGGATTTAAATATCCTGCGCTTCATTTGTATATTTACATTATGGCGCTATTTTGAAATAGTGCTATTTGGAAATAACAGATGCTGTTAAGACGTGGTTAAGAAGAAAACCCTTCTCTCAAAATAATCCTTATTCCTCATACAATGAGGTTTATCAGTTATTTCAAGAAAAGGGTTCTCTCTCAAAATAACTGCATCTTAACAGTGTTATTTCAAAATAGCGATATTTCAAAATAGCACGATAATGTAAATATACAAAGGAAGCACAGAATATTTAAATCCCGGCTTCATTTGCAATTTTTAATCTCTTCATTTGCATCCCTCTCTCAAAAGAGGGTGCAAGTGTTGACATACCCAAAGGGTGTATGTAGACTACAGGTTGTTGTTTTTTTTAAAGTGGCCTTTTTTTTAAAAAACTTCCCCTGCATCTAGACCGCTGCTGCATTCTTTCGAAAATAAATCGAAAGAACATGGCAGTTTTTTCGACTGTGGAAAACCTCATTTTACAAGGAACACCTTTTTTTGAAAGTGCTCTTTCGAAAAAAGGCGCTATGTAATGCAAACAGTGCTTTTTCTAAAGAGAGCATCCAGACTGCTTGGGTGCTCTCTTTTGAAAAAGTGGCTCACTGTTTTGAAAGTACTGGTTGTAGTCTAGACACTCTTTTTCAAAAGAGGCTTGCAGTCTAGACGTAGCCTAAGACAGTATAAAGCACATGGTCCTCTCCGAAATCAGAACAGATGACATTTTGTTTTACTTTCATTGAATAGTAGCACATAATCTGAAAAGACATGTGTGGCAATGGCCCCTCTTCCCCAAGCCACCACTGGGTAGGCCTCCTCCCCTTAGCCCCCGAGTTTGGGGTTTTGCAGCACTCTCAATGGTAGGGAGCCCAGCCAGGTGCTCACAGGTTCCCTCCCTAGCTGCCTTTACCTAATGCTGGTCAAAATTGTTTCTCTGACTTCTTCCTCTTTGTCTCTCCACCACCTTCCTTTCATCCCCTCACTCTCCCTTCCAGCCTCCAACTGCTGAGGCTTTTAAAGGCCCTCAGACAGACAGCAGAGAAGTCAGCTGGCCCCAATTTGCCTGAGCCAGCTCCCTCCCAGCTGCATTTAATTGGGCTGCAGTTCTCTGCTTCTTCTCACAGGGTTTTTCCCTTTTGAGGCTGCCTTTTCCCTTCTCTATAGCAGCTCCTTGGCCTGACCCTGTCACACATGCAATATGATTGAGTAACTGGATCACATTCAATGTATGCTCTTTTGTAAACCACCATTCCTTATGAATAAACACTAACTAAGATGGGACCTTTGGGCGCAATTAGAAATTACTACCTTATCATATACTAACCTGCCAGAGATATGTGATTGTCAGGAAGGTTCTGTCCATCAGAGAGGTAGCTGAATTTCTCAATGAATTCACCAAGGGTAGTGTCAGTATTGAATTTGTGTGGGTAAGGTTGTTCCCCTTTTCCTTTCAGTTGCTGGATGGCATCACTTCGAATCAGATGGTATTGCTGCAATAAAGAAGATTGGAAGCAGAGTGAAGGATTTACAAATGATATATAGTCCAGTTCTTGTGCAAAAACTCTTCCAGAAGAGAGCATCTACACTGACATGTACTTTTGCGCAAGAGCATCCATGCCCGTGTAGACGCTCTCTTGTGCAAGAAAGCTCTGATGACCATTTTAACCATAGAGCTTTCTTGTGCAAGAAATTCATGGTGCCTGTCTACACTGGCCTCTTGCGCAAGAACAGTTGCGCAAAGGGGCTTATTCCTGAGCGGGAGCATCAGAGTTCTGGCACAAGAAGCCCCAATTTCATATATTAGAATGTCAGTTTACTTGCACAAGAACACGCGGCCAGTGTAGACCGGCAGATCGCACCAGTATAGACACAGCCTAGTAGTATTCTATGTTATGTGCTGCAGTATGAACTATTATTGAGAGAAGGGCTTGTAGCACCTCCTATTATGAAAGTTCCTTAATACTTCCCATTACAAGACTTGGTTTTCAACTGCTTATAACTTTGCCAGATGTTAACTGTTTGAGCTGCAGTTTTCCCATGCCAAATGTCTGCCTCAGGCTGATTTATTTTTAAAAATACCAGCTAAAATGGTTTGGCTGTTTCTGAGAACAAAACTAAATGTTGTTTTGCTAAAACAAGTTAAAGTTGGATGACCTTTTCTTTGAAAGGCTATTGGGTCCCCATGTGTAGGAGCAGGAAGCTAGAAATCTGGTGAGAGTGGAGACTTTATTGTCAAAGATGTGCTGTTCGCCACCCCCGCAAAAATCTGAGAAAAGTGCAGCCAAGTTATAAGCGCTTGAAAAATATTGCAATTTGTGCAAGCTTCTTAGACGTTTGCAGTGAAAATGCCCTGTAAATGTTGTCTGCACCCTGGCGCGGAGCAAGATTTTTTCTGAACTTGCAGCTCTGAGCTGCCACAGACTGTGCAGGATCTCCAGTTCCAGACACTGAACTGAGAATAAGGAACCTGTCTCTCCTGTGCTCTCAGTGACACTCTCCTACCCCTGCCAAATGACCCAGGAAGCACAGAAGAAGAAGCCAGCAGATTTGAATACACAGGAGAGAAAAGCTGTACCTAAAGGGAGTAGAGGAGTGCAGACCGGGACATAGAATTGGGAAAGATGGATTAGCTTCAGGAAGCTAAAGGCTTGTCTACACCTAAAGTGCTACAGCAGTGCCACAAAGCACTTCAGTTTAAACACAACCTCTGCTGATGGAGGATTTTTCCACTGGCACAGGTAATCCACCTCCCTCAGAGGTGGTAGCGAGAACATCAACCCAGCACTGTCAACAAGGGACATAGGTCACCTTAATTTTGCCACTCACGGCTATGGAGTTTTCACACCCCTGAGTGAGGTGGCTACACCAACCTACTTTTCTAGTGTAGAACTGGCCAGAGACTCAGAGTCAGTGGGAAAGCAGTGAGAGAAGAAAGAACCAAAGGGAAGCCGGAGTAGGCAGGGAGAACTGAGCCTGATTGAATCGGGAAATGAAATCAAGAATGGATAGTGAAGAAGGCAGCATCTGTAGGATCCATGCCTCATTTCTAGCAGACATTGGAAGGTGAATGAGGCAGGAGACGTTGGGAAGAGAAAGGACAATCTCATGATTAAGGCAGTTGAGTGCTGCCCTGGAGGACTGGATTCTACCCCTGTCCCTGTCACAAAATTCTTGTCTGATCCTGGATTAATCACTTAAATCAAACTTTCTTAATCAGAATGTACCAGAGCAATATTCAAAAGCAAGGAGCTTTTTTTTTTCTTCTTCTTTTTGTCAGCTAAAGTGTGACAAGTGAAAAGAAGGGTAAGCTCTTTGAGGGCAGGCACGGTCTTTTATCTTGTGTGTGTAGCCAGAGCCCAACACAATGGCTACGTCTACACTGGCATGATTTTCCGGAAATGCTTTTAACGGAAAACTTTTCCGTTAAAAGCATTTTCGGAAAAGCGCGTCTAGATTAGCAGGATGCTTTTCCACAAAAGCACTTTTTGCGGAAAAGCGTCCGTGGCCAATCTAGACGTGGTTTTCCGCAAAAAAGCCCCGATCGCCATTTTCGCGATCGGGGCTTTTTTGCGGAAAACAGTACTGTGCTGTTTACAGTGCCCCTCTTGAGCAAATGATTTGCGCAAGAGGGCTTTTTACCGAACAGGAGCAGCACAGTATTTCTGCAAGAACACTGACGATCTTACATGAGATCGTCAGTGTTCTTGCGGAAATTCAAACGGCCAATGTAGACAGCTGGCAAGTTTTTCCGCAAAAGCAGATGATTTTGAGGAAAAACTTGCCAGGCTAGACACAGCCAATGGGTTTCCAGCCCTGACTAAGGCCTGACAGTGTTACTCTAATACTGAAATAATAAATCCTAATATATGAACTTGAGACATATGGCAATAAGGAGAATTAGACTTCCTTCTGCATAGGCTACCAAAACCAGGGGCTTTCAACCAATATCCTCAGTCTCTTTGACCTAACAATAGACCCTGTCATGGCCAGTCTCAGTTTATATGGTGGTTTCCAAAGCAGCCCAATCACACATAACTCTAGATCTAGCAACTACTTCTCATGTGACAAACTACAAACATTCCAGAAGCTGTAAGGCACTAATCTTGACAAACTCAAAGATGCTGCTAGGAATTTGTTGTAAAACATGCACCCAGTATTGAGCCAGATCCTCAGGTGGAGTAAATTCACATAGTCCATAGATTCTCACTGGTATAAAGTGAGATCAATCTCTCAGTTTCTTATATGGTAGTTTCCATTTAGGAGCAACTCAGCCTTTAATCTTGACATTCCATCTAATCTATCCATCCTGCTTCTCTAACTTCTTGCTAGCTGGAATTTTCAATGAGACCATATTTTGAGCCACAAATGGCTGGAGAACACAGTCTCATTGGGTCTCCATACCACCGAGAAAGTCCTTGGCATAATTCAAAGCATTTCTAATTCTGATAAAGAAAAGGGATATTGCCATCTAGTGGTCTTTTAAATAAGCTTTACCATAAGGTGCCACGGGACTTTTTGTTGTTCCTAATAAACTTGTCATTCTTTTAAAGTGGACTCCTTGTTGTTTTTGATGTAGAATAAGTTACTTTCCTGACTTGCATATTTATCTTTTGATCTTCATTATTAAACATGTATGCAATAGCCTATACCTGCTTCTTATATCATATATATAGTAGCCCAATGTCTGTGAATCTGTAACACTGTAGCGTTATGTCTTGCCTCTGGGTGGTGCTGTTGCCTCCCACCGTGGCGCTCGGCTGACTTCTGCACCACTCAGCCGGGCTGCTGCGGGGCAGCAAGCGGCACAAGCGGCCGTTTGGGGTCTGCGCTCCCCATGCAGCACACCCTGCATGCCCCGCCCCGCCACCACCCTGCCCCCCTTCCCGTCCCACCGTGACGCTCAGCTGAGTTCTGCGCTGCTCAGCTGGGCCACTGAGGGAGCAAGCAGCACAAGAGGCCTTCTGGGCTTCGCAGTCCCCGTGCTGCATGGGGAGCCTGGGAGCCCAAACAGCCACTTGTGCTGCTTGCCCCTGCATGGGGAGCGCGGAGCTCAAACAGCCGTTTGGACTATTGGCTAGTTTGAATAATAATGGGCCAAATCCTCAATGGAGCAACATGGATTTAAATGTGTCAAGGATCTGGCTTAAGAGGGACAGATCAAAGATCTAAAGTTGGTGTCTGTGTTTTACATACACAGAGATGATACCAATGTACGTGCTATTTACAGTTTGGAAATACAATGGATTACCCTTGCAGCATAATGTTTTGTTCCTATTTACTTCCGTTTCTAGGCTCCTGGTCTTGCAAGATAGCTGAGCTAGCATACTCCAGAAACTGTTCTCTCTGGCACTCTGGGCTGTTTCCAGCAGCTCCAGTTCATCAGAGTAAAATGCAGGTTGTTTTGCTTCAGTAGAGGACTTTGGAATTGATTCATAGGCTGGATTAAACTTTTCCCCGTGACTATTGATTAGATGCCCTGCTATAAATGATATATGTGCATCATGCATCATAACATTACAGGTCACACAATCCATGGCTAATATGATAAGAATCTAGAGCAGTGGAAATGTAAGTGAAACCCTTTATTATTAAGGTCTCCCCAAAGAGGGGGTTGGCATATTAAATTGAAACAGTAGGCTAATTGCAATTGTTCATCTAGCCCAGTGTTCTTCCAAGTGGTTCACAGACCCACTCTGAGAAAGCTGCTACTGGGCCGCTCCGGTTTGTTCATTTACTGGCTCCGCAGCCACGGAGCCTCACAGCTGCCATTGGCGCCGGTTTGCTGTCTGTAGCCAAAGGGAGCTGCAGGAAGCAACATAGCCTGGGCCACTGCTTCCCACAGCTCCTCTTGATTGCAAACGGCAAACCGCAGCCAATGGGAGCCATGAGGCTCCATGGCTGTGGAGCCAGTAAGTGAACAAACTGGAGCTAGTCAGTAGCAGCTCTCTCAGCCTGGGTCCACAGACTACTTTGAGAAACACTGATCTAGCCTATTGCCTGATAACACCACTATAGATCATGAGAGTTGCTGCTTACATGTCTCTTGTGACATCAACCATAAGTTTGTCTGTAAGGAACTCTGGATATCCTATTAAACAGCAGCAGGATTTCTAGGGAGGGATGAGAGTACTTTTGAAGATTTTACCTTTGAAAATTCACCCATTACATTGATGTTGTAGCCATGTTGGTCTCTGGCTATGAGAGAGACAGGATTGGTGAGGTGATAATGTATTGGACCAACTTCTGCGGGTGAGAGAGACAAGTTTTTGAGCTTACACAGAGAAGAGCTCTACGCCAGTTCAAAAGCTTGTCCCTATCACCCGCAGAAGTTGGTGTAAAAGATAAAGATAAAAGACCAGTAAAAGATAGTGGGGAGTTGCTACTCTTTGCAGTGCTTTTATGTAATAGTTGTTAAATTAAAATCTTAACTCCTGATCATGATTCAAAACTCTTCTACAACCTAAAAACCAACATACCTGCTACATTCAAATGGCAAAGCCAGCTGAGCAACTGAACCCAGTAAATCAGCATTGGCCATTAACTTGAGTAATGTTGCTATAAAATCCAGCCTCAGTCCCAGAAGGCACTGATGGTAAAAATACTGCTTTGTTCCGGACTAGACTACAAAAATGAAGGGCCAGTTGTTGCTAATGGGGGGAGGGGAGGAAGACCCACAGTTCCACAGGAGGAGTTGCATACATCTGCGAGGCCACACAGATGCCATTTTGGATTAGAGTGGAGCTATAACAGCTTGAGTCATGATCCCCCAACTAACCTCTCCCATTAACCTCAATCTCTCCTCCCTGAAAACAGTAGCCCATCTCTGCAGTTCTCTCTCCCCTTTGGATGCAGCTCCTTGGCTCTGGCAGCTGTCACACACAGAAAGGGCCCAGCCAAGTGAGGCTGGGCTCTGCTGGCTCCAGCAGCCCCTAGCAGCAGCCAGCAGCTCAGCAGTGCCAATTCTGTGGGAAAAATGTAATTCTGCATTATGAAACAGTGCAGCATTCCTCCAGGAGCAGTAGACAAAATCTTCTTTGTGTGGCCATTAATTCCACAGATTGAAAGATTCAGAATAGTCTAAATCCCGTCTTGCTTATGCTGATCATCTACTCCAGAGAGGTGCAAACTATGTGGGCCACATCCAGCCTGTTGGACCCTTCAGTCCAGCTCCTGAGCTCTCTCTAGAAAGCAGGGTTGGGGCAGACAAACTGGATGAAGCCAGCCCAACTCTCAGGCAGCACAGTGAGCATGGGCAGCTAGCCCCCAGCCTCTCCCTTTCTGCTCCTCTATCCCAAAAGCCTGGTGTAGTCACCACACTGCTGCCCTCCTCCCCCACCCAGTGCTCCAGGCTGGAAATGGAGGTGGGTTGGATAGGGGGCAGGAGCCAGGCTATGCCTCACCGTTCAGGAAGTACAGCCTCCCGCACTCTTCCCTACCTAGCACTCCATAAAATTTCCATACCAATGTAACCCTTGGGCCAAAAAGGTTGTCTATCCTTATCTGCTCAGCAGGGAATACTCACCCGAGGCTCCCATTCTTCTTCAAATTCTCCTTTTCCGTTGTCAGACACAGTCTTTGGTTTAGTCGCTGCTTGAAAATCCCTGCAAAGGAAGCATCTCCACACTGAATTCACATTGCATTTTCAGAGGGCACCACCAGTTCTTGTAGGCTCAATACTTTGCTCTCTCCCCCCAAACATGCTAAATATATTTTAAGAGGTTTGGTCACAAAACCCAACATGAAATTTCCCATGATTTCTTCATCTCGGTGAAACAGCAGTGCCAGCTTTAAGCTTTCAAACATTATGATTCAGGGTTCCAACTCTCATAAGTTTTTAACAAATAAATGCAGGCTTCTTTGGATGAGCCTTCTTGGTTTTGAGCATATATGTTTTATGCTTGCAAGCTTTCCTCCACAACAGTGAAGGCCAGAAATGTGTTTTTGTTTAAATTGAAGCTGAGAGAATCACCTGACTCCAGAAGCTGAGGCTTTCTGTAGAACAAAGCCTCATGATAAAAATCATGAGAGCTGGCAATCATGATCCTAAATACAATACCCTTATATTTCATCCAACACAGCAGCACTGTTCTAAATCCATGAGGGTCAATGTGAAACTGAAATCCAAACATAAATAAAACTGAACAGTCCTTTACTGTTGCCCAAGCATAGAGAAATGTAAGAAATAAACCAAAAAGTTGAAGTAGAGACTAGTACATTCATTACGTAAGATGAAAATATTTTAAATGCCAAGTCATTAGTAATGAATGACGATTTTTATATATGAAGACTTAATTTAATAGTGTGACTTAAATCAAGCTTCTGTTTAATCAAACAAAGGGAATTTAAACAAATGTGTTACAGAACATGCTCTATATCTCAGTGGCTACACAAAGACTGCATAGGAAGTGAACGAATGACCTAGTATGCAACAAGAGGTGATATATTTCAAACATAAATCTAAGGTTCTGCCATTTCTGGTCATTAAAGATCCCATGACAACTGCTATAGAAATCAATTCACCTACATTTCCCCTGATGTTTCAAGTGATAAAGTTACTTTTCTTGGGCAGGCATTTATGTCCTGTACTGTTGGTTGCTTTTTGCTTTCCGAGAGTGGGAGGAAACAGGGGTTGTTTTAAGTGTTGCTTGTCACTGAATAATGGCTGCCTTCCCACAGAACTGTCTGGTAGCACATCAGTGGGGTCTAAAATTCTGTTCCTGCAGGTGTAAGTTTGTTAACTTTTCTGGGGACACTGATGAAAGGTGTTACAGAAAGACCGAACGTGATTATGTTTAGTAACAATGGCCTGATCCTGGGAGGCAGGAGGCAGGCTGAAGTACTCTGATCAGCTCTCAGGATTCATACCCCCTTAACGCTTAAAAATGAATACAAAGTAGGCCCTGATCGCCAGCAAATGTAGAGAAGTGATTATTCCCCTTTATTTGGCACTAGTGAGGCCACATCTGGAATATTGTGTCCAGTTCTGGACCCTCCACTACAGAAAGGATGTGGGCACATTGGAGAGGATCCAGTGGAGGGCAACCAAAATGATTAGGAGGCTGGAGCACATGACCTATGAGAAGAGGCTGCGGGATTTGGGCTTATTTTGTCTGCAGAAGAGAAGAGTGAAGGGGAATTTGATAGCAGCCTTCAACTTCCTAACTGGAAGTTCCAAAGAGGATGGAAAGAGGCTGTTCTCGGTGGTGACAGATGACAGAACGAGAAGCAACGGTCTCAAGTTACAGTGGGGGAGGTCTAGGTTGAATATTAGAAAAACTATTTCACTAGTATGGTGGTGAAACACTGGAATGGGTTACCTAGGGAGGTGGTGGAATCTCCATCCTTAGAGGTTTTTAAGTCTCCGCTTGATAAAGCCCTGGATCGGTTAATTTAGTTAGGATTGGTCCTGCTTTGGGCAGAGGGCTGGACTTGATGACATCCTGAGGTCTCTCCCTATGATTCTATAATTTATCATTGCCCTGTGGCCCTTCTTCCAGCAAGGCTAGTGCAATGGGAACCTAGGACAGGAATAAGGCCCCCACTTTTGGGAATACAGGCAGTCCCCAGGTTATGTACAAGATAGGGACTGTAGGTTTCTTAAGTTGAATCTGTATGTAAGTCGGAACTGGCATCCAGATTCAGCCGCTGAATCTGGACACCAGTTCTGACTTACATACAGTTTCAACTTAAGAACCCCAGGCGTCCCCAAGTCAGCTGCTGCTGAAACTGATCAGCAGCTGATTCCAGGAAGCCTGGGGCAGAGCAACTCTGCCTCGGGCTTCCTGTAGTCAGCCGCTGGGCAGTTTCAGCAGCGGCTAACTTGGGGATGCCTGGGGTAGAGCAGCTGGGGTGCTGCTGGGTTGTTCCAGTAGCGCGGCCGCTCCTCGGCGCTACTGGACCAATCCAGCAGCACCCCAGCTGCTCTGCCCCAGGCGTCCTGATTCAGCCACTGCTGAAACTGATCAGCAGCGGCTGAATCTGGACTCCTGGGGCTGAGCAGCTGGGGTGCTGTCGGGTTGGTCCAGTAGCGCCAAGGAGCGGTGCTGCGGGACCAACCGGCAGCGCCCCACCTGCTCTACCACAGGCCCCGGGCTTTGCTCCACATCTCCTTGGTCTGCTGGGGGGGGCACTAGCTGCGTCCCCCCCCAGCAGACCAGGGAGATGCTGAGCAAAGCGGCACAGGACCCGGGGCCGGACCCGCGGCCGCTTCCATATCAGCAAAGCCGCGCAGGACCCGGCCCAACCCGCGGCGCTTCCAGCTGATCTGGAAGCGGCCGCGGGTCTGGCCCCGGGTCCTCTGCCGCTTTGCTCCCCGTCTCTCTGGTCTGCTGGCTCCCACAGCAGACCAGGGAGACGGGGAGCAGCTTTTCTCGCCCCGGAGGAGGCGGGCGGCGGGACCAGGCGTCCCGCCGCTCAAGTCCTCCGGGGCGAGAAAATCCCCGTTCGTAACTGCAGATCCGACATAAGTTGGATCCGCGTAACTCGGGGACTACCTGTTCGGTATTTTTATTTCAGCCATCTGGCAACCCTAGTAGTGAATTTTCTGAAGGATTCACCCCCCACTTCATTTCCCGCCATTGTTGCCAGGGCTGCCTTGTCCTGGACAATTCAAAACAGAATTTCTATAAATATCAACTTTTGCCTTCACTGAAAATAAATCAGCTACTTTTGATCCTGACTTCAGCTCAGAATTCGGCAGTGTGCCAACCACAGAAACATCCTTTACATATCAGCAGCCTTTATCTGAACCTTGATCCCCAGGATCCTTGAATCAGTTTGTGACCATGAATAGAAAACTGGAGTGTAAATCCATGCTAGTTTAGGATGCAAAGAATATTCCAGCATAATTGCATCACCCAGCTGTTCCACAATTCTGCTTAAAGGAGACAGACACACAAAATGGATCCTGAAGTCAATTTGGTTTATCACAGGCACATTGAAATGGACTCCGACACAGGAACTGTACCACCAGAAAGGCAGGATACCATCCGTGAAAATTAGACACACAAGAACAGATGCATGGACACATTCCACCCCACAAGAAGTGGAAGTGCAGAGAGAGCTGTGTCCCAGGCAATCCGTTACCCCAAAATACAGGCCCATACACAGGAATTTCTCTGTGTGTATGGAGGGGTGGTGGGTTTTTTTTGTAAATGTGGACTGCAATTTTTTAAAATATAAAGGAGTTCAAAATAGTCACGCAGTGAGTGTGCATAAGAGAGGTTAATGAAAGATTTGAGTGGAAACAGGGATTGGTAAAATGATTTTGTTATAACATACTAAATATTTCTACAGTAATAAAGGTTTTATCGAAATTACTTTCTAGGATCATGGCAGGCAGCACAGCCACCATGGCCCCGCTGCTATGTCAGCAGCCTTTGCCTGCTGCAGAGGTCAGTCCTAGGTGAGTGCAGGCAGGGCTTCCAGCCAGCAGGGACAGACCCAGGCTGCTTCTCATGTGGAGGGTGCCATTCCCCTGGCCCTGCCATGCTGCTACCAGCCCCACCTTCCCATCCCCCTGCAACACAGTGCTCTCCAATCTCCCTAACAGAGCCCCCTCCCACTTACTTGGGGGACCATTACGAGGGTGCATTTGAACCCTTCACATCTTCCTGTGTACAGGCCTGAAATACCACAGTGGAAGGCTACAGAGTTACAAGAAAGGCCAGTGATCCTGGAAAACCTGCTTCTTTCAGGCATAACTATAAAAAAACCCACTGGTGTGCTCTAAATTGAGGAAGAGCTAAGGCCAATGATAATCTAATCAAGGGGAAGTAGAGTTTAAAACAAACAAAAGAAAGTTCATCTTCACTTAGCACACAGTCAATCTGTGGAACTCCTTGCCAGAGGATGTTGTAAAAACTAGGACTTTACCAAGGTTCAAAAAAGAGCTAGATAGATTCATGGTGGTTAAGTTCATCAATGGCTATTAGCCAGGATAGGTAAGAATGATGTCCCTAGACTGTGTTTGTCTGGAAATGGGTGACAGGAGAGAGATCACATGATTATCTGTTGTGTTCCTTCCCTCTGGGGCATCTGGTATTGGCCACTGTTGGCAGACAGGAAACTGGGCTGTATGGACCTTTAATCTGACCCAGTATGGCTGTTCTTATATTCTTATGAGGAATGCCTCCAAACATGAATACAGAGAGGCCAGAGAAACACTTGATCACGGTCTGATGAGTATCCTACTCCCTCTGCATCCTGTACCTGAAGAACTATTGTGATAATTACAAAATCAAATCTTGGCTGTTGTTTTGGAGCAATAAGTTAATCACTGGTATACAGGAGCCAAATCCCCAGCTTCTATAGAACAGCTAATCAGGCTGGTAAGTTATTCAGCTGGTATAAATTAGTGCACCTCCATCAAAATCAATGGATCTATGTTGATTGACACTAACTGAGGTTCTGGGACTGAGAATTCTTAATTGCTACCATCTTAGACACCCATAACTGGAAATCAGATGAACAGGGAAGACATTTCATAAGAAAACAAGCATTTAAAACTCAGATCTCTCACTATCCCGTGACTGTATACAATATAGTGCACTCATGTATTGCTGCCCAGAACCACCAGGTTATATGTAGTGAATGGACACATTCTTATATACCTAAAGATAATCTTGGTCACTGTTCTAAATTCATTCCTTTATCAGAATTTGAAAGTTTCTTCCTCTTTGATGATTTCTTTGGAAATCAAAAACTGCTCAAAGAGTATGTGGCCATTGCCACTCTTAGGAGTCATATCAGCTAATTCAGAATCAAAATCTGAATACATGACATCTGATGCTGCGCCACCCTCTTCAAAAGGCACCAATACAGGTGATGTAGTATCATCCCTGTGAATTTCACTTTAGCCTTTGAAATTGTGTTCTGTCGACTGTCTTCATACTATGTCACCATATTGCAAACATAGGCATTTTATCCCAAAACATACAGCAAGGGGAAAAACAGATGAAAGATATCTGGGGATTTACTTTCTCAGTCTTCCTAAACCAAAAAAAATGTTCCATCCAAAAGTTAACTGTTGGTAGCCCAGTTAATCTTTACAAAAAGGAACTTATATCACACAATTATAGTTCTTTCTTCTATAGTGACATAACATTGGGATAATGGATTCCCTCCAAGATTGTCATAATTCTACAATTAGATTAGTAATCAATTGTATCAGCTAATTTGGGCAAACTATTTACTGGTGTGTCTGAAAGGACCTTTTAATACACTTAGATGCACTGTTAGGATAAAAAAGAAGCTGGTTCACTGTATATACCTGCTTTTGTTAGATACTAGCTTGAAACTATTTCCTACATCCACATAGCCCATCATTGACTGAGTTCTATGTAAAACCTGAGATTGATTCTTTGAAGTGATCCTGTGATTATTGCAGAGACCTGGACTCACAATGGAAAAACTTCCAGGGACTTCTGAGAGGCCAGGATTTCAGGGTGGCACATTCCATGACATTTTGTCTAATTCCTTTAATTGCCTGTAATTCATCCCTGCAAGTCAGCAGACAGACACTATTCTTACCCCAAGAAACAAAAGGGTTTTAAAATAGAAATATAGACATAGCCATAGCAATTAATGAAGTGCATCACAAAAAGGTGGCCACAAACCATAAAAATTGACTAAATAGAGCTGAATGTTACCTATTTCTTCTCACCTGTCCCCTCACTAAAGCAGAATGGTACCTTAGTCTCAAAACATGTATTTTCTTTCCACAGTAATTGCAAATATTAAGGTGTGAAAAAATAGTATTGGTTTGTATATATAAATGTGTGTATTTACTACATTTTCTACCAACAAAATTAAAGAGAAAGTAGATCTTCTATTTCCCTGCTTGTAGATCCATACTGGATAATATATGGAACGCCCCAATGCAATATATCACAATACTAAATATTATTAAATTGAGAGAAGGCAATGACAAAATATGAGGTGTAATCATAAAAGCACCTAGCATTTATTAGAGTGCTTTATATGTTGATGTACTGGGCACTAACTTATTAGTTTGCAAACAAATAAATCAGATCTGGAGTATTTTCACTAAAATCTACATTTCAAAAACAATTTGAATTTCAATTTTTGTTTATAACTTCTAATAATGTGGGCATGTTTGGCAACAATGACTTACCCTGTAGGGGCAGTGGAAGTCTTTCCTGGATCTGTCATCGTTGTAAAGCTGTGAGCAGATAAAGTTCCAGCAGAAGATGCCTGGAATGCTTGCTCTGTTCTCCCACTTCTGTTTAATAGATGCTTGAATGCAGTCATGGGAGAGTCTTATAAACCTAGAAAGTGAAAGTTAAACTTCATGCTCTGCCCTAAAAATACTGTGTATATATATCTACACACACACCAAAGCCAGAACTTTAAATGTGACTTCTCTTTTTTGATAAGATCTTAAATGAGTGTCCAATAAAGATTAAGGAATTAGGAGAAGGCGCACATATATATAAAGATATGGAAGATTTTAATTGTGGTGCAGAGAATCGTTTGACGTCTCTTTCACTTCGCCTATCTACATGTAAACACAGCTATCTAATGACTTGCAGCCACCCATTTACTGGAAAAGAGTTGGATTCCTTTAATTCAGTACATTTCCGTGTCACTGAGCCAGGAAGAAACGTAGCTCCAATGGTGAAATGATCACAGGAATTAGAGACTGGGTGAGGAGAATTTGGGCCGGCTTTAGGAAGTGCGGGGGCCCAATTCAAACCGTTTTGGCGGGGCCCCACCACCCAGGATTTTTTATTGAGCAAAAAAAAAAAAAAAAAAAAACCACAAGCACAAACGCACACACACACACACAACAAACCACAACCACACACAAATATCACATCAGAAGTCGATCTGATCAAAATGTATATCAACATAGTTGAACATTTTCCAAAAACAATGCCATCCTTTATTATGTACAATTTTCACAAAATTAAATCAGTTGCCTTAAGTGTAGGTCAAATATTTTCAATTGCAAACTATCCAATCTTTTCAATAAAGTTTAAAGTTTGATTTTTAAAAAGTTACCAGAGAGCGTTGCAGTTTTCTGTTACATTGATTTACTTTTTAAATAGCAAAAATGGAGTCTTAGGGTACGTCTAGACTACATGCCTCTGTCGCCAGAGGCATAGGCTACCAGACATAGGCTACCAGACATAGGAAAATGATGATTTAAATTTACATGGCTGCTGCACTGAGCTGACAAACAGCTGATCAGCTATTTGTCGGCTCAGCGCGATAGTCTGGATGCGCGGGTGTCGACATCAAAGGTATTTGTCAACCACCCAGGTAAACCTCATCCCAGAAGGTTAAGAAAGTGTCAGTTCTGTGGTCAAATTCCAGTCCTTAGTGATTTCAGCACCAATGATTTCACTAAGTGATGTGGTACCTCACCACCATTGCCTCCTTTGCACTGCCCTTCAACACACTGCCTGCATGTTGAGTCCAAGGTCAGTCTACACAAAATGTTATCAATGATTTTTGCTCAAGCGATCACTGAGACAAGACAAGGACTCTCAATTGATTCTAGTCAGCTCTAAACACTGGGGCTGCATCTAGACTGGCATGATTTTGCGCAAATACTTTTAACGGAAAAGTTTTTCCGTTAAAAGTATTTGCGCAAGAGAGCGTCTACACTGGCACAGATGCTTTTGCGCAAAAGACATGCACTAAGTCAGCATAACTCCATTGAAGCACATGTAAACCAGCATGGTCAAACAGTCTCTTTTCTACCCAGGTCAAGGTGATTTAGAACGATCTTCTCAGTAAGCCGTTGTTTCACATAAGGGCAACATCTGCAAATGAACATCTGACACAAAAATAGCATAGGGTATGTCTACATTGCATTCCTCTTTCGAGAGAGGAATGCAAATGCAGACAAACAAAATTGCGAATGAAGCATGGATTTGAATTTCCCACGCTTCATTTGCATAATTGCAGCCGGACGCTTTTTCGAAATACCCTATTTCAAGATAAAAAATGCGGTTTAGATGAGGTTATTTCAAGAAAAACCCTTCTTTCAAAATAACCCTTAAACCTAAGGAGTAAGGGTTATTTCAAAATAAGGATTTTTTATCGAAATAACCGCGTCTAAACAGCTTTTTTTGTCTCGAAAAGGGTATTTTGAAAAAGCGGCCGGCCACAATTATGCAAATGAAGCATGGAAAATTCAAATCCGTGCTTCATTTGCAATTTCATTTGTCTTCATTTGCATTCCTCTCTTGAAAGAGGAATGCAGTGTAGATATACCCATAGAGCACTTAAGTTATAGTATTCATGAGCAATGCATAAAGCAAATAACATACAATATAGAATGTTAAACAAATGTGTAATAGGAATGTATCTCTAAACTGGCTACCTTGGCTCATTTGACCAATAACTCAGCTGATCAAAGATTTTCCAGTTACTGAGGTTGCCAAACATACAAAAGGAAAACTATAAAACAGAGTTAGGAAAGTTCATTTTTGAAAGAATCATACCCTAATTCCCTCTCTGTGAGGAGCTGAAAGCCAGACCTGAAGTTTGGGTATATAGTAATGGTTCCATTTTAAATTTTCAGGGCCCAGCCACTACATCTCCTGTAAAGAAGTAGATATATTTGAATGATTCCCTTCCTTACAGATAGGTTCATGGTTGTGTGCTCAAGGTGATGACGGTGTGGATATTACTAGTTATATACTTTAAAGATAGAAGAAAATGTGGGTGGATTCCCTGAGAAGCCTAATTCCACTCGAGGCAACCATAATTCCCACTTGGAAGACACCTAATGATGTTTGGAGAAGGTTGCCTACTCCAACACTACTTCCAATATCTCCAAGAAGCAACCAAGCTTATCTGGGGGCAGCTAGCCATCCTACACTTTTCTCTTCTCTCTCTTTAGGGGACAGCTGATGACCCCATGTCCAAGCGCCACTCTGATCTACAGAAAGTAGACATGCTGTCCTTAATTCATAGCTCATAACAGAGGAAAGCGAGGGAGGCAACTATTTTGTGTTTCATCAGAAAGGAAATAAAACCTGTAAAGAGCGATGTGGACACATCACATATGCCACCAACACTAGCTGTATGAAAGGAGTGTTTAAATTAAAGACTTGGAAGTCAATTGGATGTTTGGCATACCAGTCACAGACACCGGAAGATGGGGAGACCCTCAAAGGTATCTAGGAGTCCCCAAACTTCCCTATTGTTTGCCAGGTACTACAAACAACTGGTCTGTTTTTACATAATAGGGGAATACCCTTGGTTCCTATACAGATCTTTAGCCCTGTGACATCGCTGGAGGCAAATGACTAAGCCAGCCCTCTGATCACTTAGGCACCAATTAGTTCCCCTGCAGAAGGCTGCTAGAAAAATATGCAACTAATTAGCTAATCAGTCTGGGGGGCTGATGAGCCAGTTAGCACTCAACTGAGGGCTATAAAAAGACACAGGAAGGAAATGAAGGAGAGCAGATTGAGTTAGTAGAACTCAATATGCTCTCAGATCTTCAGGGAGATAGTGCTGTTCCTCTGTGGGAAAGGGTAAAAAGGCACAGTAAACCGTAGGTTGCACATCACTGCATCGGTGCTGGGAATGGGAATGTAAATTAATAATATGGAGGGGCCACTCACTGGAAAAACTGAGGCTATGTCTACACTGGCACGATCTCGCACAAAAGCGGTCTACACTGGCTGTGTGTTCTTGCGCAAGTAAACTGATGTTCTACTGTATCAGGGCTTCTTGCGTGAGAACTCTGATGCTCTTGCTCAGGAAGAAGCCCATTTGCACAAGAGCTCTTTCAGAAGAGGCCAGTGTAGACAGGCAACATGAATTTCTTGCACAAGAAAGCCCTATGGCTAAAATGGCCATCAGATCTTTCTTGATCAAGAGAGTGTCTACACTGGAATGGATGCTCTTGTGGAAAAGCACATGCCAGTGTAGACGCTCTCTTCTGCAAAAGAGTTTTTGTGTGAGAATGCACTAGTGTAGATGTAGTCTGAGAGATTTCTGGGCATCAGAAGTGGGGACAGGGCATGCGCCATTATAGGCCCCTACAGTCCAGTCTGGCCAATACGCAGTCAATGTACTTTCCAGAAACAAAGAATTTTTCCAGCAAAAGAAAGTTAACATGCATTTGCTATTCCCCAGGTTTCTTTCCTGTCTTAAGTCACCAAGATAGAAGCCAATTTTTCAGAAAATGTTTAAATATAAACAAGAGAACCATTAAATGATTTTCCCACTGCCTCTCCTATCCCTGATTACAGCATGTGTCCAGTAGTGGTAAAATAAAGTATAAAGTAGTAAAATCCCGGGGAACAAAAACTGTTTTTTTCCCCTTTCAGACCCAACTCTACATCATGTGTTTCAAACAAACAGTCTGTCCCAAAAGAGAAAAGAATCCTACAACCTCAAAGGAGAGGTTCTAAATCTAAAGGGTTTATGAAATCTAAGCCACAGGCGTTATCATAGGAACATAAGAATTGCTATATTATTAGATCAAAGGTCCATTTAGCCTAATATCCTGTCTTCTGACCAGGTGCTACAGCGGGAACGAACAGAACAAGTAATCGAGTGATTCATCCCATTGCCCATTCTCAGCTTCTGACAAACAGAAGCTAGAGACACCATTCCTGCCCATCCTGGCTAATAGCCACTGATGGATCTATCGTCTATGTATTTATCTAGTTCTTTTTTGAACCCTGGTAAAGTCCTGGCCTTCACAACATCCTCTAGCAAGGAATTCCACAGGTTGACTGTGTGTTGTGCAAAGAAATACTTCCTTGTATTTGTTTTAAACCTGCTACCTATTAAAATACCAGCCCTTCTTAATATACCAGCAACATTTAATGTATGTTCATTGAGGTTTGTGGTAATAAATATTACAAGTGGTAGTACAAAAGTACTCACCATCAATCTAACCTCTCCCACTGAACTTAACACCAATGCTGAAGATAACATTGGCTTTTGAAAGCCCCACAATATTTATATTCAGTGCCTTTCACACAAAGCTTAATCGGTACTTTACACGTTAATAGCATTTTATAGTTCCCGTTAGGCAGGCACTCAGTGCTGAGCACCCTTTTAAAATAAATATAGATATAGAAAACTATAGAGAGGCAGACAGACAGATAGATAGTCTTTCTTATTTTATAGCAGGTCAGGACCATCCATGAAACTAAGGGTACGTCTAAACTACATGCCTCCGTCGACGGAGGCATGTAGATTAGCCAGATCGGCAGAGGGAAATGAAGCCACGATTAAAATAATCGCGGCTTCATTTAAATTTAAATGGCTGCCCCGCTCTGCCGATCAGCTGTTTGTCGGCAGATCGGGGCAGTCTGGATGCGACGCGCCGACAAAGAAGCCTTTCTTGATCGGCACAGGTAAACCTGGTTTCACGAGGCATACCTGTGCCGATCAAGAAAGGCTTCTTTGTCGGCGCGTCGCGTCCAGACTGCCCCGATCTGCCGACAAACAGCTGATCGGCAGAGCGGGGCAGCCATTTAAATTTAAATGAAGCCGCGATTATTTTAATCGCGGCTTCATTTCCCTCTGCCGATCTGGCTAATCTACATGCCTCCGTTGACGGAGGCATGTAGTTTAGACACACCCTAACTCTCCTCCTCAGCAACCAAGAGAGCCACACAAAGAAGTGCCAAGCAGAGAGCATTGCAGCAACTGGCCCCAGAGAGCAGGGTGATCATATGCTTTATTGTTCAGAACAAGACCCGTCTTTATACCTAGCTTTCCTTCAGTGATTAACAACAGCACCAGAGCTATCTCAAAGTACCTCTCACTGGCACCAGCTCCAGAGGGAAGGCAGGACCAAAGGATAGCTGCCCAAAGGTGCAGTGACACCCTGAGAGGTGGCATTGCCCTCCTCCTATGCACTAAGTGTGTGTTAGTTCCCTTAGGTTTTGTTTGCGAACTCCTCCAATAGGGGAGAGATTGGGAACAGACCTTAGCAACTGCCAAATCCCCGGCGCTACCGCAGGGATGGGGCGAGCTGCCACACTACACCCAGCCACACGGGGGGGTGAGGCAGTGAGCACATCTTGCCACAGAGGACGAGCTTGAGACAATCCTGGGGTAGCTAGCAGGAAGTAGCCCATGCAGGGCTGTCTTAAAGTGCCCTGCTCCCAGGCCAGGCCTGCTATATAAAATAATCTGTGCTCCTTCAAACAGTAAAGGTCCTGGGAATGAACGAAAATGCACGGCACAGAGTAGTTACAAACCAGAACCACTGATTTGCTATCAGTTTTAATCTGTAAACGAGTGTATTCCAGGGGAAAGGGGAAGGTTTATGTTTAAACTACTACTATTTCAAAGGTCACCAGTGAATCATGAGTTGCCGCTAGCATATCTTACAGCAGACATTACCAGAGAGCAGTACAATTAGATACACGACTGGCCTGGGCCAGCCAAGTCGGGCCCAGGAGCAGGTTAGTTGCTGTGTAGATGTTCAGGCTCAGGCAGAAGCCCAAGCTCTGGGACCGAGCAGGGTCCTAGAGCCCGGGCTGTAGTCTGAACCCTAATATCTACACCAGTTGAACAGTCCTGTGACAGAGCACTCTACTGACCACAGGTGGGGCCCCCCCTCCTAGGGATTAGCTCTCCAAAGCTGATCCCCTACTGAAAGCTGCGCTCCTCCGTGCTCTGTCTCTTTCCCTATGGCTGTGTCTAGACTGCAGGCGTCTTTTGGAAGAAGCTTCTCCGGAAGAGATTTTCTGAAAAAACGTCTTCTGAAAGGGAGCATCCACACTGGCCAAGCAGATCAAAAATACAATGCGCTTTTTTGAAAGACAGAGTCCAAAATGATTGGATGCTCTCTCGCATATAAGGCCACCCGGTACCACTTCAGGCAGGGCTTTAGGTCACCTGTTGCTTCCGAGTGCTGGTGCCAAAGCCTAGCTGAGACACACGCTTAAAGGGACCCCCCGGACAGCCATTTCTGTGCGTCTGCTGCATGCTTGTCTACCTCTTCAAGGAACAACAAAGCTCTTGCAGCGTCTGCTGTGGTTGCCCAGCTTCTCTGGACACCACAGCTTTCCTCTTTGTGCTATGGAGCTAGAGCTGCCCCCGGACATGTGATGGCCCCACATGGCCATGTTGCAGTTTCTGCAGTACTTTGTGTAGGCTGCCTTCCT
The DNA here is from genome assembly GCF_052426305.1 of Pelodiscus sinensis. NCBI lineage: Eukaryota > Metazoa > Chordata > Testudines > Trionychidae > Pelodiscus > Pelodiscus sinensis. The sequence continues at coordinate 97,639,345 of NC_143053.1, forward strand.
GGAGCTGCACGAGCTCAACCCCGAGCTCATTCCTGAAACCCTCTCCCTGTGTGCGGGAGCAAGACCCGTGCAACCGCACCCCACAGTGGAGCGGCATTTCTGGAGGCTGGACACAATTCCGACTGGTGGGACTAGCTGGTCATGGAGCGGTGGGACGACTACCAGTGGCTCCAAAATTTCCACATGTGGAAGGCCACCATTTTGGAGCTGTGCCTGGCTCACTCCTGCCCTCTGACAATGCAACACGCACCTGCAGCCTGCCATCCCCCTGGAGAAGCAGGTTGCAATCACTGTCTGAAAGCTCGCTACCCCAGACAGTTACCAGTTGATGGACAATTAGTTCAGAGTGGGGAAGTCCACTGTTGAGGCCCTCCTCATGGAGGTAAGGCACTCTCCCTGCACAGGGGGGAGGGGGAGTCCTGGAAAGGGGGACCCTAGGGAAAGGGAAGGTTGGGGAGTGGAGCTCCCTCCGAAAGAGCTCTTTCAGAAAAGGCATTCTTCCTCGTAGAAAGAGGATTTCCACTGTCGGAAAAACCCCTCTGTTCTTTCAATTTTTTTCCGAAAGAACGCGATTGCAGTGTGGACGTAAATGAAGTTTTTTCGGAAAAACGGCCATTTTTCCGATACGACATTGTAGTGTAGATGTAGCCTCTCTGTGGTCCCTTCTCTTGCTCCAGGAACCAAAGCCTCCTCTTCATGACTCAGACATCCAGCCAGGTCACTCAGCACATATCCTCCTTCTGGCATACAAAAGTCCTTCCACACAATCGGTCTCAGGGAGCTTCTCTGACACTTCCCCATGATAGGGAACCCCAGGCTTACTCCAGGTTCCAGCCCTGGGACCTGGCAACTGTGGCTCACCCACACTCTGTTGATCCTTCCGTGGACTCCTTCCTACATCATCCATTTCTCTCAATACACCAGCCTTGCAGGGAGAAACAGCAGACCAGGAATGCCAACTGCCGTAAATGATTTTATGGACAGTGTAGTAAAATCCAGCTTGTTTACAGACACATTCTGAAGCAATACAAAGATGGCGCAAAAGGACAAAAGTAAACAATATTCAGCGTTTCTATTCATAAAGCACCACAGCAATGTTACTATGCTCGTCTAACCTACTTACTAGCCACAGCAGCATCCTTCAGTTTCCCCATTTTGTGATCATATACTGCAGCAGCCACACTGCCGGCCACTGTTTTAATAATTTTTCCAGGTCTTTTTTTTTTTTTTTTTGACAGTCAATACTCTTTCCAGTATAGGAGTGGACAGTTTATTTCTTATATTTAAGTAACCGCCCTGCTGTGATTTACTAGCAAGGAGCTTGTGGGAGGCTGTTATCTCCAGCCTGCTGTACCCTGTCCCCTGCCCCACCCCAGCTGCATGGAGCTCAGCAGGGGTGTGTGCTGCACACTTGCTCACTGTTAGCTGCTGCTGGGCTGATACTAGAGACACAGAAGAAAAGTTCAAAGACAGAGGCATAGAGGAGCAGCCATTACCAGCCAGCAACAGGTTGGAGAGAGCCCCTGCCATGAAAATTCCCCTCTCCACCTCTGCCTTGGGAGTTGCAAGGTACCTGGACCTGCCCCACGTCCCAGAGTTCACCCTGGGCCAAGGAGCAGAGACTCCTCAGCTCCACTGCAAAGCTAAATGTTTATTATGGATATCTAAATGTTTTTCCATGTTTTGCTCTTTTTTTACAGATTATCCATGAATTTATTGACAGCTGGCAATCTTGCTACAGACTGTTAATTCCCATGGCCCCAAATATACCTTCCCTACTCCTAGAAAGTAACTGTAACTTATAGCCACACCACTGTGGCCAGCTTCCTAGCTTTATAAATCCAGTCCCCTCTCCCCCTCACCCCACCCTCTCCGCCACCCCACTGGACTTGATCAGCAAATTAGGCCTTAGCATCCCTCAGCTTTCCTCCAGGTGTAAACAATAGCTTAACTGGCCTAATTCATCTCTTCAGACCTTGTGTGGGGTAGACAGCTCACATCAAACCCCATATTCCAAGTTTCTCGAGCATGAGTCAGCTGGCATAGTTTGTAGATGGTCATACCCTAAACTGCAGCCTAAATCATGTGATATACTGAGACTCTTCAAATCCCACTGAAGTCAAGCTCAGCCCCTAGCAAGGAAGCATTCCGCATCTAGCAGCATTGGGGCCATTGGTGCTTTTCCGAGAGTTTCACTCCAATGCGCGCTCTGCAGCAGATGTCGTATAATTTGTGCTGTTCGGCTGTGAACAAACTCCCTTTGCATACCAAATGTTCACGCCAACTACCGACGGATACCAACTGCTGTTCCACCAAAAATACACTTCCTGGGAAGCTGACATTGTGCCTTCTGGCTGCTGAGTTCATAACTCTGCTACCCCAAATAATACTTCTTCACTGAGTTCATAACTCTGCTACCCCAAATAACAGTCAACTGCAGGAAAGACAAGAGGTTTGGGGGTTTTTTATCCTGCACAGTGAAGAAGTTTGTTTCAAATTCACCATGAACTTCCATTAGCCAGCAACTGTAAAACTGTACTTGTATCTGCAGTCAAACTACGAAGAAAAAACAGAAACTTTTAATCTTCACTCCATTATGCCCCTTGGAGTTAAGCAGTTGCCTTGGTCTAGTACTTCTAACTTCCATCAAGAGTCAGAAAGGCACCCAGCTAATTGAGAGAAGAAAGAGAATAAATCTCAAGTGGGAAAAATTGTGTGCTGTGCCTTTTTACATTTGATTGATATGATAGATCTGGGCAGAGAAACATATTCTTCTTTGTATGTTTCTAGCACAAAGTTTATAGCCACTTTTGTTCGCTCCAAGGCCAGAGTGATAGATCGTCAGACTATCTGTTAGGAGATAGCCTATCATATTTCTCAGGCCTGTCACCTGAAATTAGTTCAGACAGGATTCCTTCTGCATTCTCTTTTTCAGTTGGACTAGTCATGATTAATCTTTTCAGGATACTTTTTGCCCTGCTTCATTTTACTTCTTTTTCAGAGAATCTTGCTGTAATGGACTGGGAGGAGGACCCATTCATCTCTGGAGTTGTTAACTTTCATTCAGTTTTACATGCCCTATGATACTTTAAACAACCAACTATCCATCAGCAGACCATTTAACAAAAGATTTCCTCGACTTTATTGTCCTAAAGCTTTTGGGAACCTTTTTTAGTTCAGTTTTTTTCTAGCAATAGTCAGACAAAATAAGTAAAGATGCTTTGGCATCTGCATTTAAACGTTGACTTGAGAAAGAAATGAATTTGCCTGTGCAAGGAATGCATGAGTGTGCCCAAAAGCAAAATTATTGCTGTCAGACCCTCCTCCCCCCCCATGCTTCATGAAATGGACTCATGGACACTGTCAGTGGGCTGGCTCACCCTCAGGCTTACAGCCCTGTCATCATCAGGGTCACTTACTCTGCTTCACCACCCACCACCCGTGCTCTTTGGTCCACGCGCCCTCGTTGCGCAGTTCTCTGCCTTAGAATAGCTTCGCTCCGGCTGGGATGGCTGGTATGGCCTGTTCAGCGGCGATGCAGGAAGGGGCTTGGTCCTGCCCCCTCTCCGGGTCCCGACCCAGGACCCTAAAGGCAGCCTGAGAACACTGCCCGGCTGGTGGGGATTGCCTGTAGCTCACCAACCCTCTGGGGAAGGAAGCAACTCTGGCGCTGACCCCCGTCCTGGGCCTCTTCCTCCTGCTCGCCGCTAACGCTCCGTTCTCCTCCCCTCCTTGCCAGCCTCTGCCCTGTTTAAACTCCCCGCCGCTCCCGCCCCTTTCCTCTGGGCGCAGGCTGATGACATCAGCGGACGTCTCTCCCTGGCTGGCCTCCACTCGGGGCAGCGCCCCTCCCGAGCAGCCCGGACAGGAATGTCACTGGGACCACCCAGACGATGCAGGGAGACCCTTTCCCCGCACCTGCGGCCTCCTCTGACATGCTCTCTGCCAGTGTGTCTACGGGCGGCCGGGGAGTACAGGTGGCCAGGGACTCCGTGCGATTGGAGCCCGGCGCCCCGTTACAGACACGAATATACATAACTCAAAGGTGGTTTGAGTGAATTATTTCATGTAACCCATCGATCTTCATGTCATGATCTGCTGGTTCTATTTATCTTACTCTGTTGTATGTATCATTTGTGTGTGTAAAATTAAGACACATGGAGTGGGGAATAGTTTGTGAGTTTCCAATGTGTGAATGAGAGACATGGAGGGTGTTACCCTCAACTGTTAAATTCTCTCTTTTGTCCTTCAGCCTGAGCTATGGTTGGTAGGGAGTGGCCTCAACTCCTTAACAAAAGGAATAGGAAAGCAGAGGCCCTGGTCTTTCCGCTGGGCTGCGCCTGAAGGAAGGAGCCTGAGACCCCAGGATGGGGAATAGAGCCCTGGTTTAGACTGGCAGCTGGAAAAGAGGTTTAAGGGTGAGTTTAAGTTTGCACTGAGGTTTCAGTGGAGAATTAGCAAAGTGGTTTTGTTTCTTTAGATTTGTAACCTACTTTGCTCTACTTATTTTCACTTATTACTACTTAAAACCTACTGCTTCAACTTAATAAAACCATTTTTATTTTTTATCAAACCCAGTGTAAGTGATTGTTACCTGGGGGGGAAGAGGGCAACCAGTGTGCACATTCCCCCTTCTTTGTTAAAGGTGGCTTAGCTAATTCTTTGGGGTTTGATCCCATCCGGGGAGTGCTCTTTCAGGAGGCTGGGACTTAAACTGCCCTCTCCTTAGACCTGATGTGGTTCAGTGTACTACTTCTAGGTGGGAGGCAGGGACCTCAGCTTGGGGCCTTGGCTGGGGGAGACCAGGAAGCTAGCCCAGCAGGACCGGGTGGTGAGGAGCCCCAGAGAGCAGGAAGGTGAGTGGCAGTGGCCATGTCAGCACCCCGGGAGGCACCCCTGAGGGGTCATCTGTGACCTTACCCTGTCACAATTGTGTAGAACAGTCTTTGTATTTTTAAAATTGTTACAGCATTGCAAATTTGTGGATGTATCTGTCAAGGCTGTTCCCCACTTTGGCACTCTGAGTGCAGAATACTCCAAGTATTTTAAAGAGACTTTAAAATACTTTTCCACTAATGGCTTCTGTTTAAAAACTTTCCAAGGTGTCAGATTCCCTGACCTTGGCTTGGTGTTGCTGCTACCACCCAAAAGCAAAAACCCCTTTGAGAACCCAGGAAGATGCACTTGGGAATTCCTTCCTGTGGGGTACCCTCAAACTCTTTAACCCTCCCTTTGAAGAGTGCTTGGAAAATTATTTTCTCCTGGTAGTATGACTTGCAATGTTAGGCATATGCACACAGATCCTTCTGCCTTCTAGAACACAGGAATAAGACTATGGTATTTAAATATTTAAGATTAAGATTATGGTCTTTAAGATTATGGTGATTTTTATTAACACCAACAAAACAAATACACACACTTGGTGAAACATTACTTGAATACTTAGTGTTACAGAGCAACACCACCACAAAATGATTAAAACACAGAATTCCTTCCCTAGGATTCAGTATGGAAAGTTACAGAGTAAGGAGTTGAGGGTTACATGTACTCAGCACAGAGAGGTCCAGCAATCCAAATTAAAAATTAAAAAATAGTCTGATTGTGTGTGACTAAACAGTACTGTTCTACTCACATACCTGTAGTTTCAAAATTTAGTCCTTCCCTAGGCATGGATGTCACTGAATTCTACATGCCAAGGTGTCTGGCTTAATTCATGTTGTCCAGCTCTGCTCTGGTCACACAAAGGGTATGTCTAGTCTATATGCCTCTGTCACCAGAGGCATGTAGATTAGGCTACCAGACATAGGAAAATGAAGCGGCGATTTAAATAATCGCCGCTTCATTTAAATTTACATGGCTGCCGCGCTGAGCCGACAAACAGCTGATCAGCTGTTTGTCGGCTCAGCGCGATAGTCTGGAAGCGCGGATGTCGACATCAAAGGTATTTGTTGACCACCCAGGTAAACTGGTGACAGAGGCATGTAGTCTAGATGTACCCAAAGACAGGAACAGGAAGGCCATTGCTTCCAATTCAAAAGCCTACACTCTGTTTCCATTATGTCTCCTGGCCTCCAACCAACTCATTTCCTGCTTCCCTAGCATTTCCAGAGACTCTATAGAACCCACTGTCTATGAATTTAATCATTACAGCCAAGACAATTAGGGTTAGGTTTCAAGAGTTAACCAGTGTGAAAAGATTGTAGTTAACTGAATGGCTGGAATGTCCAAAATGGTGTTACCACTCCTATTCTGCACAGTATCTTACACACACTATAGCGGTGTCTATACTGGCCAGTTTTTCCGGAAAATCAGCCACTTTTCCGGAAAAACTTGCCAGCTGTCTACACTGGCCGCTTGAATTTCCGCAAAAGCACTGACGATCTCATGTAAGATTGTCAGTGTTCTTGCGGAAATACTATGCTGCTCCCGTTCGGGCAAAAGTCCTTTTGTGCAAAAGGGCCAGTGCAGACAGCTCAGATTTGTTTTCCACAAAAAAGCCCCGATCGCGAATATGGCGATCGGGGCTTTTTTGCGGAAAAGTGCATCTAGATTGGCACGGACGCTTTTCCGCAAAAAGTGCTTTTGCGGAAAAGCGTCTGTGCCAATCTAGACGCTCTGTTCCGAAAATGCTTTTAACGGAAAACGTTTGCATTAAAAGCATTTCTGGAAAATCATGCCAGTCTAGACGTAGGCTTTATATGTAATATTTTATGTAAATATGAACTATGTTAAAATATCAATCTTCTTTAAAAGGGACTCTAAAAAATACTGCAGATTTATGATTGTCTCTCAATTTCCTTAGGACATCTGTTCAGTTTAAATAGCCAAATGTATTTTACTCCAATTGTCAGCCCTGTGACACAGCCAGGAAGCTGAGAGTCATACTGGGTTCTTTTCTTCTTTTGCATCATCAATACAGTGTACCTAAGTTCTGCAGAACAAATTGCCTCATTTTTTATCTGTGTAAACCTACTATCTCCAAATTCTGCCCTCTGATACCAGTAAATAATATAGTTCTGCTTGGATGTATTTCATTGGTGTCATACATGCTATTAAAGCTTTGAGTCTGCTCCCACCATATTCAATGAAAAAAAAATCTTCTTGACTTCAGTGGTCCAGGGTTAGGGTTAGGGCCCTTAGCCTTCAATTTCATGAATACATAAGTAAGAATTTCAAGTTCTCTTTTTGTTTTAAACAGCAGTCAAACTAGGAATTTTAGCCAAAAATTCCCACTGTTACTCTCTCAGTTGCAGCTCAGAGAAGGTTTATTTAATATGGTGTTGTAATGAGCTGTTGGAACTCTTAAGCTCTCTACATTAAGGCTTTAGGAGTTAACATTTGAACCAGTGATCTCATCAGAGGGAATTTTTTGCTACAATTTCCTGACTGAACTGGGACTTTTGTTATAATGGTGCAATTATGACAGGAATAAAAAACAATGAGACTCTATTTCAATTGCTAAACTAAGCAGAATTGACTATGCATGCTTCCTGGGAGCAGATCTATTGAAAAAGAAGAACTGTTTTAACATTCACTTTGATACAATTAAAATATACCACAGAGTTGTTTAAATATTTAATAGTGGAATTAGAGGCTATTAAAATAATATTCATTATTTTTCAGATTAAAAATTCACAAGGATTCAACATTTTCCTCTTTAGTAGCTGTGTTTGTTGTATTATATATTTTCATGAACATTTAATGAACATGAAAAACTATCACCGTTACTTTTTTTCCTTTCAATGACTGCAGTACCACCTATGGAAATTAATGTAGGTGGTTATAGGGGGTACAATCAAGATATCATTGGCATTGTTTTTGATGTTCAGTACAAACACTGTTCAATGATCACACTAAGACGCACCCTGGAAAGGCTCTATGGGGCTTTTCTTTTAAAAAAAATGATATACTGCTTGCTTTTTAAACATTTGTCTCTCTAATTTATTTCTGGGCAAGATTAATGCTGAAACAAACACAGACACCCAGAGAAAGAGCGTGGAAAAAAGTGGTGGGTAGCTATGTGACTGGGGTATAGCATATGACTATGGCAAACTTCTGAAAAACAAATTCGCGAAGTGTGGATTTCCCTTTTCAGAGTTGTACACTGTGCAAATGGCTCCCTCTGCTGAAAACTCAGCATATTCCTTTTCTCCTATTTAGATGCAGAATATAAAGAAGCTTCAGGGGATAGCCGAGTTAGTTTATAAGTGCTACCAGACCAGTTTTGGGTTTTTAAGTTTATCCTGTACAGACTAACAAAACATATAGATGGTATCATGAGCCAACTCTGGTCAGCTGAAGTAGTGGGCTGTGCCACCTATATGTTTTGTTAGTCTATAAAGTGCTACCAGACCAGTTTTTGCAGAATAGAAAGTTAACCTAAGACTTAAAATCCACTTCACCTCAACCCTGCAAGATGGGTTGACTGGACACAGACACAGCCCAGAATCTGGACCACTGGCCAATATTATTTTACAAGTTTTGGGTAGAACTGTCACCCTCAAGTCCACACAATATAAAGTCCCCTCTACTCTATTCCACTCCAAGTTCCCTGTGCCATGTTAAGTTTAATATCATGACAAGATGTTTAGTTTTGTTAAAGGATACCTACAATGCAATAAAAAATGTGCAGCAAAGTCTCAGAGCCTGTATCAAGTGACACAGGCTTGTGAGACTCACTCTGTGGGGCTAAATATAGCAGTATAGACATTCAGGCTTAGATGGGAGTCTGGATTCTGCAGCCTAGCAAGGGGGCAGGGTTTCAGCCTAAGGCCAAGTTGACACAGGCTCTGAGACTTGCTGCTCTGGGGGTTTATTGCAGCATAAGACTACATTTAGGGCTCATCTCCACTATGGGATGTATCAACTAAGTTGATCAACCTGAGGTTGATTTAACAGGTCTAGTGAAGACCCACTAAATTGACCACCAAACAGTGTCATGTTGACTCAGGCACTACACTGGAACATGGTGAGCATGGGAAATTGGACAGGAGAAACTCTCCCGTCACCTATCATAGTGTGAACCCTGCGGTAGATAGGTCTAAGGTAGGCAGGGTGGTAATAAGGGCAGGGCAAGCAGGGTGCATCATAATCAGGGGCGCAAAGAAGCAATAAGAAAAAATAATAAGCTGCAACAGTAAAGAGTGTGAGGCGTGCTAAGCTAAGGAGAGGGGGCACATAATTAATATTTTGGCCTGGGCGCAAAAATACCTAGTTATGGCACTGAAGGTACGTCAACTTGAGTCATGCTACTAATGTTAAATCAAATGTAGCTTAGATAAACTTGTCCCTGTGAGTGACACTGCTTCTTGGGGAGGCAAACTCTCACTGTCTGTTTGTTGCACCACCAATACTTTACCCCTGCTCTGACTAGGCCTTGTGGCCCACACGCTCTGCCCGTGGCCCACACTTACCCGTCTCTCTCTCTCTCCTCTTTCCTCCCACTCTCTGTTCACCCTTGCCAGCCAAATCCCTGAATCCAAATGTAGCAAATTTGAAAAAAAAAAAAAAAAACCTCTTCTAAAATTTCTTTCTAAAGAAAATGGAACATGTTTTCCACTGCATGCCAGATTGTGAAGACTGGATATGCAGAAGGTACCGAATTAAAACATTAAATTTGGGACTAAAAATGTCAGTCACAGGTACTTTTTTTTTAAAATATATCCTGAAGTTTGCCAGAGCTTTATTTGCAAAAACTATGTAAGGGCAAGTCAGTTGTCCTGCTGAATACAACATTAAATAATATGCAGCCCTTCTCAGTTGTGGAGGCAGGAAAAGGGAATAAGGGAATTTGTGTGCAGCCATCTTGGTCTTGTTAACAAAAGAGCAAGAGTCAGGCTAAGTTTGTGGCCTGACAATGCAAGATCTGTAATTAGAAGCTGCCTTCGCCTTTCGCCTCCATACGGAGATAAGGATAGAATGCGGACTCTGGCAGGGACCTTGAGATAAGGAGCATCTGGATGGAACTAAAATAACTGTTAGCCATTGGTGTTTGTAATGGGAAGGAAACTAATTGTTATTATATCTAATGGTCAGTATATAAACTGCTTCATAATTGCTTATATTCGAGGATCTGCCTCAGGGGGGGACTCCCCCCCCCCGTCCAAACCAGTTTTTCCCTTGCTGCAGCTCGTAATAAAACTGCCTTTGGCTACCTGTTGCTTACAAACGCAGATGGAGGACAATGTTTTCTTCCACACTGTTTTACATTTTCTTCATCAATATTTCTAAGCTGCTTTTATATTTTAAATGTACTCTTAAGCCTTCATAAAGTAATTGTTCCAGATTGCTACATACTTAATGCACTGAAATAAAGACATTATTTAAATAAATTACTGAGAACAGTTTAGCGTGTTCATAACAAAGTTCATTGCTTTTAGGAAAAGGGAATACTAATTTAGTGTGTGTGTGATTTTCACAACAATAGACATGTTCATGAAATATCACCATATCTTTGTTAAAAATATAATTCCAAAAATTTAAGGCATAACAAAGGATTTCATATCTTACTAATGTATTGATTTGGGTAGAGGGTTCTCTTAAAACTAGTTCAAATAGTTAGAAGTCAAGAAAAAGAAACCTATTTGTCCAGTTTTCTGGAAGAAAAGGGATGTTGTCCCTTTAAGAGTTCTCTTTAACATGAAGGCAAAAGGAGAGTAGGGATGGATAGAAAGTACAGGAATAATTTGGAGTAAGTATCTTTATTGTAGAAATTAAATTAACATGTGTATTTTAGAGCAGGGTGGTCTTTTGATTAGTTTATTTAAAAATTGTCTGAAAATCCAAGCATTTAAGGCTAAAGCTGAATTCAGATTGTGCATCTAAATATCTATGCATGGATTGTTTAGAGATGTTATTTTATAATCTTCAGCAACAAACTAATGAAATCTTTAAAGCAAATTTTAAAATAAGGTCCTTTAGACAAGTAATGCACAACTGTTTTTGTCAGTAAATACAGGGTTGGTATATGCCTGTTAAATAGCTTCATTACCACTTAATGGCTCTCTCAGGTTTAGTATTATACTAATCGGTCTGGCAAGCTAAGTTAATAGATCCAATTTGAGTGAAGACGCACTAGTCTGCAACAGCCTACTGAGGGAGCCTCCAGGAAGGGTCAGAATAGGAAAAGAAAGTGGGGACAGGATGAGCACTAAAACCCAAGGAAGGCTCCACTTGCCTCTTAAACCCTCATCCTTGCCCACACTATAGACTTGCCTTAGCCTGACCCTAATCGTTAGCCAAATGCTTTTTTTTAAAACCCAATGTTGTTTTGAGTTTTACAGGGTTTTTTTTTTTTTTTTTAAGAACTAGAAACTGATCAATACAATTTTTGTTTTACTCAAAAGAACTACACCATTTCTTCAGGATTAGGAAAAACTAGATTATTTTAGTCTAAGTCCTGGCATTCAGGATCTAAGCCCGAGAACACCTTTTTATAGAAGAATTTTAGACTACTGAAATAGTAGGGCTTCTCTTGAAATGCTGACATGGTCTCAGATATAAGGAAGAGAATTTCTCCCCCTTTCTCCTAGCTAGCTGAATTCAGGGTTGACAGGTCAGTCTTTTCCAGACTTGCTGATTCAGTGCTCATTCCATGTCCAGACCATCCTCTCTTACATATTCTATCCACCATTGGCCATTTGCCTGTTCTCCACCCAGACACTCTAGTCTCAAATGGCTACACAAAAGGCATTTTATTCATCTTTTGTACATGTCCTATCATCTCAGCCTCCTCTGTTGCAGTTTCTTTCTAGTGCCATAGACCTGAATCACTCCTGGGCTACGGCTAGACTGCAGGCTTCTTTCAGAAGAAGCTTTTCCAGAAGAGATCTTCCGAAAAAACTTCTTCTGAAAGAGCGTGTCTACACTGCCAAAGCACATCGAAAAAGCCATCTGCTTTTTCGAAAGATAACATCCACCCTGAATGAACACTATCTCGCATTTAAGCTGTGATTACTATGGATGGAGTGGCTACCAGGGCACTTGTGCTTTTTCCTCTTTCCTCCTCTTTCGAAAGAACTCCCTCTTCCCCGTCTCTTTCGGAAAAGGCTTCTTTCTCATAGAAAGAGGTTTACCAATGTCAGAAAAACCCCTCTGTTCTTTCAATTTTTTTTGAAAGAATGTGATTGCAGTATGGATGTTAGTGAAGTTTATTCAGAAAAATGGCCGTTTTTCAAAAAAAAAAAAAAAAACCCTCTGTGGTGTAGACATAGCCCTGTTGCCATAGTGTTTTATGTGGTCCAGCAAATTCTGCCTTCAAACATCTAATTTCAATACTTCCGAGTGCCTCTCTTAAGGTACGTCTACACAGCAAAGTTATTTCGAAATAACAGTTATTTCGAAATAACTTTCCTAGTATCTACACAAGCCAACTGCTATTTCGAACTCCACCACAATGAGAGGAGTCAACAGAGTCAACGGGAGAGCATCAGCTGTTGACTTCCTGCAGTTAAGATACTGCAATAAGCACACCTAATTATGTCAACTTCAGCTGATTTTGTATAAAATAGGTCAATGGCTTGTGATAGCGTAGACAAGGCCACCACCATTCTTTTTAAGTTCATGATCTACTTAGCTTAATATATCCACATAGTGTCTCATCTTCTCAGATTAATATGGTCTTGAAGATACCACTCCTTTTCTGCTGTTTCCAATTTGTCTCTCTCTTAAACTTTGCAACTCTCTCCCTATATTTGTCTGCAGTCACAGACAATGACGAGATGTTCCCAAATAATGAGCTAAGACCTGTTAAAGCATATACATATTTCTATTGCAAAAGCAAAACGTGATCTTGACTTTGCCATGTTAAGGATTATTCTGTAATGAATTTTTGAAAACCTAATGTGGAAATCTATTTAAGTAATGTAACGCTTTCACAAAGATCTCTTTGTAAATTAAAACAACAAAATGAAGACAGGCTAGAGCTCAAACTGGGTTAGTATAATTCTAGATCTAGTAAACCTCTTTATAAATTTATTATTCTCCTCTGGTGCATACCTATGTGTGAGGAAATGAGAGGCAATTATTGCTAATGTTGTACAGGTTGGACCTCTCTTGTCCTACCTGACCAGTCCCTAATGAGGGAATTTGCCAGAAAAGGGGAGGTCCCCTGATACCAGCCTCTCAGCCCACTGCCAGCTCCCTCAGCCCCACTAGCCTGTCTGTGGGCCAGTCCCAGCCCTGGCTCCGCTGCCAGCCAGCTCCAGCCCCATTACCGAACAACAGGTTGTCCAATTGGGCTGCCGCACCCCCTGCTCTGCTGTCACACAGCACGTAACCCCAGCCACGCTGATTCTGCTGGGCTGCTGCAGCCAGCTTCCACTCCCAGGCTGCTGCAGATGCAACACTAGCCTCAATGCCGGGCAGCAGGCAGCCCCAATCATGCTGCTGCCACTGCCCAAACTACGGAAGCCCCGCTGTCTCCCAGGCTGATTCAGTCCGGCCGGACTTCCCCTCTTGGTGTGTTGTGGTCCGGGCTATGCTGCCGGGTGACAGACAGCCCTGATGGCTCTCTTTCCAGGCTGTTTCAGCCCTACCGCTAGTAGACTGGCAGGGTTACACCAGGCTCCCAGCTGCTGGCCCTTCTGCCCTAGGGCTCTATCATCCAGGGACATCCGTGGTCATGCTGGATCACACATGTTGCTAAACAAGAGACTCCTGGGTTTGGGAGGTGCAACCTGTAGCATGCTCAATGAAGAGTGATTTGCAGTTGATTTGCTTACTCACTAGATGGAGCTGGCTAGTTGTGCTCCTTTGAGTTTCACCATTGTTTTCGCTAGAAATAGGGAAAAGTGTGTGAATCAATTTGGGTGCAAGAACTTTTAGAACAGTTTGAAAAAAGGAATTTTCTTCTCTTTGTCAGACAAGTATTCTAACTAACAGTCATCAGTAAGAGCAGGGGACACTTAGGGCATTCTATATACCACTGCAATCATTTTTCAATCTTCTCAAACTGCCATCAGATGTCAGTCCCAATATGAATTAAGTGATTTTTGCAAGTATTGATATAGAACTGCATCAACAGGACAAGAGATTTGAGGCAGCCCCCGCCCTGGTCCCCACCACCCTTTTGCACATAGCGGGGCTGCAGTTTGAGTGCTAAGTGGGCTGCATGGTGCCTGCAGGTGGAGCACTACTGCACTAGGCCTTTTATACCAAGTTTCATGCCTTGTTTTCTCTCGTTCTACTCCATTTACTTCATGCTATTTCTTCAATAATGTCCTAGGGTGACCCATTTGAGAAGCCAATGTTTTGTGTGTACTAAGCTTAAAGTCATTAAATATGTTAATCAAAAATTTATTTATACCAAAGTGAAACAACAACAGTACTGCAATTGGATTGTCTCCCTGGATCATTTCTATTTCTTTTACTTTTTGAAAACATGCTTTCACATTCTTCACCTTTCAGAAATTGCATCTACGTGTCAGACCAGTTTTAACTAGATGTTTTGCCTTTTGGCTAACTAAAAGGAAATAACATTTTAGTCAAAGAGTTAGATACTGAAAGATTTCTTGATAGACAGCTCTTTACTTCACTAGTAAATTGTTCTAGGTCTAACTTTCTGTATGTATTTTGTAATGGTAAATTAAATGACTGTATTGCTGTTTTGCTGTCCAACTCATGACTGCCAGAAAGCAGACTAAATTATAGTTCTGCGGACTGAACTAGAGTTATGCTTTTACAACTGCTGAGGTTCTGAGCTTGTATCTGCCTTCTTTATATTACCTTTCTGTATAATACTGGGCCTTTCATCCATTGCAGACAAACTTTCATCTTCCTGCATATCATGGTTTTTTAATGCAAGCCACCATAAATCCACAGATGAAAGTTGGAGTGTAAGAACAGCCAATTACTATGAGATAGGACTGCGGAAATATCTACCCTAAATTTAGTGTTGATCCTCTGTCAAAATTCACACTGCTTTCAATGTCTCTTACTTGTATCAGCAACTGAACTAGCTTCATGATTGTGTATTGAGCTGCTGAGCAGATTAAACCATGAAGACATATCAGCTGTCAAATCTAGGATACTTTTTTCTTACAGTGTTTTCTTTTCCTGTATAGTTTTTTCAGCACATATATTGTGGTCATTTAAACAGGGTAGAAATAGATTTTGAATGTCACAGGCAAAAAAAATGCATTCATCTCCAGGAAAAGCACCCATAAATGATGGTTATGAATGATTAAATTTCCAAATAGTTTTGACATCTAGCAAAAATGCACAAGATGAGGATATTAAGTATTTCAAGGACACTCTTCAAAGTATCTTGAGAGCCTCAAATGTTAAGTGTAAACTCTTAAGAAAAACTTAGCAATTTGTACTTTGAATTGGCTCATTTAGGCACAAAACCACAAAGGTCGTTTCATGGTCATTTCTTGCAATGGAAAGATAATTGAATCAACAAGAACAATTTTAAAAGAGAAAGCGATCACTTGGAGAGTTTCAAATCTGGGTATTTCAGTATTCTGCACTTATTTTCATCTGAGGAAACATTGGCCTCCATGCATCCTATTGTAATTAATTGTAGGGTTTAGTGTCAAAAGAATAGCTGAACAAATAACATTGTAAACGTTTGTATAATCAGAAAGCTAATACGGATCAATGGTTTTCTCTTTGCAAAATTTCCAGAAAGAAAAAAGAAAACATAGAATAATAAATGTGTTGCATTCGTCTCTATTTCCATGCTACATCCGAGGGCTTGTCCATTCTTTTTATAAGTCTGTCCCATAATCACAGAAGTTAAAAAACAAGTACTAATATTTAACTGAATAATTTCAGCTCATAGATATTTTAACAGTGGTTGACAGATTAACTCAGAACACTGAGTAATTTAACAGGAGCCAGGCTAACTATTGACATCACACTATCCAATCCCTGTCCCAATGCCCTGGAAGCCGGGAGAGCAGACATCAGTAAAGAAAAGGAGGAAAAGATTAAGGAAAAGAAGAACTGTAGGAGCTAGGAACAGAGATTCGAAGGAACCAAAAAGCAGAAGGAAAGGCTGGCCGGGGAAACAAGGAGCAGAGAAAAAAGGAAATTAACCACATTTAAGAGTATTGCATGCAAAGACACAAATTCATATATCTATTTATTAAGATTAAATATTAGATAAAGCTACTTCTAGCATAACAATAATCTATCTGGAACTTACTAAAACCTTAATTCAGCTTGTTCTTACAGAAAAATACATGCTTAAGTGATTTGCTATACCAGACCTTAAAATACTCCCAGAATAATCTAGGAAGATTTGCTCCCCAGAAATCTCATCTTCAAGTATGAAACAAGTCAAGAGTGTTCCCACAGAAAAATATACAACAGATTGAGACTTTTTATACTCAGTACTGGGGAAACGATGAAAAGTTTTGGGAAATCCAGTGAAACCAAGGCAAATCATGGATTGCCAGCGTACAACCAACTTTGTTTAATTTTAGTTTTTAATAATGGCTGGAGTTTCCATTATAGTGTTCATAAGCTGAATGAAGTAATTATATCTAGCTACTTTGAGAGTGTCTCTGCATTCTTTATTTTCAGGCTGTCCAAGGGAAAAGGAGTTAGCAGCAGTTTCCTTAAAACATGTGTCTAAGGCTCACTGGTTCAGAAAAGCTATACCACACATCTGTTTTCATTTAAATTGAATAAATGGAGCCCAGAAAGTCTAAGTTGTTAACATAACTGTTACTGTATGATATTAATAATGTTATTCAAAGATCAGGATTTCACATACAGAGACCTCACCCTGCTTTGTATTATGGCAAATACACCATTAAACATTCTGTTAACCCTTTATTAAAAAGATACAGAAAAAGATGCAAAATTAGTTAAAGCATTTGAAATAAAGTTTTAAGTAAGGCTTTTCTTTCTTTCTTTCTTTCTTTCTTTCTTTCTTTCTTTCTTTCTTTCTTTCTTTCTTTCTTTCTTTCTTTCTTTCTTTCTTTCTTTCTTTCTTTCTTTCTTTTAACAATATACCTCATTCCTTTCCCTTTTAGCGATAGAGAATCTTTAGAAAGAAATTCCCTGTTTGACAGTCTTAGACGGTTTTAAAGACAATAATATCTGTCTTTCTGGGAGGGAAAAGAGAAAAAAATTAGTTGAAATGTGTTGAAGCTGTTAAAGTTTTGATCACATTTCTTAGAAGGCAAAAAAGAAACTCAAGATAGGAGAGAAAAAACGATTTCAAAAATAGAAAATGCAGCTTCTTTCTCTGGCATTGATTCTCACTTGTAACTCACTGCTGAAAAGAACACAGGCATGGCTCATGTTCTTATTAACCACTGAGAGACATGAAACTTGGGCCTGGTCTACACTACGTGGGAAGGTTGAAGTAAGATACACAACTCCAGCTATGTAAATTATGCAGCTGGAGTCAACATATCTTACATCACATTTCTGCACTGTCCACACAACAGAAAGGTGATGGGAGCACATGAGGAGCAGGAGTACTGGCACTGATGGGTGCACCCTTTGAGTTTGGTCTAGTGGGTCTATAATACACCCACTAAATTGAACCCTGGAAGATTGTCAGTGGCAGCATCAATCTTCAATGTAGTGTAGACATGTCCTTGTATAGTAGGATCTCAAAAATTTATGAACACCTTGGGAATGGGGTTGATCATAACTCTGAAATTTTCATAATTCTGAACAAAATGTTATTATTCTTTCCAAAATTTAAAACTGAACAGAGACTTAGTACAGCTTTGAAACTTTACTATGCAAAAGAAAAATACTGCTTTTTACGAACTACATTTAAATTAAACAAGCACAGAAACAGTTTCCTTAACTTGTCAAATTGATTTTTGTTTCTAATTTCTCCTTAGTTTATATTTAACACCATATTGTACTGTATTTACTTTGCTTTTTGGAGGGTGGGGGTTGGTCTCTAGTATCTGATGCTGATTGCGTACTTCTGGTTCCCTAAAATGTGTGTGGTTGACCATTCAGTTTGTAACTCTGGTGTTCATGACCCTGAGGTTCTACTGTACCAACATCAGTCTATTTAGGGAATTGCTTTTAGCTGCCTGTGACACTGCACCCCATAATCTTTATGGAAATATGCTTATGAATATGCATAACTGGAAGATGCTTTATGCAAAATACAACTTGAAACTTATCATTAGAAAAGTTATCAATGGAGCATGTATATTCTATTTGTGTGCACGTATCATTCCTGTATTTGAAGTTATAAATATGAAGTATAAATCTGTTTACTAATCTAGACATGCTCAGTGAGGGCCATTAGTAGTATTCAAATAACTTAATGGCCCAGTATTTGGGTCAATGATTTGTGAATAGTCTTGTTTTTCCTGTAAGCTGGGACTATGGGTTGGTCCTGCCAAGACATGTGGCCAGGTCACCTGATGCTGTAATCAATTTTGGATGCTGTACTCTCTCACTGGAAGTATGAAAAGTTTGAACTGAACACAAAGGATTTCTGCCTTTGGCAAAAGGGATATAAAATCAGGAGACCAAACAATAGGGCTTGTGCCAGATGCCAGACCATCCCAGCTCTCTCCCAAAATGACTGCTGAAAACATCTAAATCTGAACAAGGGGAAGGATCAGGCCAAAGGTGGCAGATTTCTAGGCTGGGAGAAAAGATCATTAGAACTACTGTTAGGATGAAAAAATGCATGTTACAAGTTTCTTAGTGTATTAGGCTTAGCAGGTATGTGGTGTTTTATTTTGCTTAGTAATTCACTTTGTTATTACTTGGAACCATTTAAATAATACATTTTATATTTAGTAACATCACTTCTGTTTATTAATAAACCCAGTATAAATAACTATAATAGGGTGGGAGAAACAGCAGTGCATCTCTCTCTTTTATTGGTAAAGGGGGCAAACAATTTATGAGCTTGCTTTGTATAAAACTTTGTATAAAGTCAAATACATTTTTCTGTGGTTCTGATCCCATTGAGTCTGTGCACCTGAGTGCTGTGTCAAGTCCCTTTGACTGAGCCTTCCCAGAGCTAAGTTGATATTTGTGTCTGTGTTGTTCTTCTGTGGGCTATGATCCTAACTCTGTGCCATTGCTGAGGGTTTGGCTCAGCTAGACAGTACAGTGGGGTGATCCAGAGGGCAGATGGCCAGACTTGGTGGTATTTAGTACATCAATTTCAGTCTCAAGGGGATCTCTGTGACTGATCCTGTAACACACTTTTTCTGGTCACAGGTTTCCAGCAATGTTTCAGAATATACCCTCTTAGCCAGCTAAGCAGAGTTGTATTAGACAGAAGTAAGAGGAGAGGAATAGGAAAGAGAAGAAACAAGGTGGGAAAGGAAAAAGACATACTGTGAATCCAGGTTATAAAATCTCATGCCCAAGGTTATGGTTGGGATTTGGCTGAATATGGTGATGTCATCTGGACTACTCTTTTTGGCTCAGTCTAGTCCTGAAATCTCTCAGGATTATGATGATGAAGACCCAACAATGTAACAATGGATCTCAAAGCTCCATACAGTAGAAGTGGCAGCCGTGACAGCAAAACTCACTCTTTTCCTGCTTTTCCATGTCTTAGTCAGTGTTTGTTGCCAGTTTGCAGGCTGTTTCCCCCCAAGAGGTCATCTTTTAAGGGCCGCAAAATGGAGTGATAGGTGGAACAGCCCATCACGTCATAATTTTAGGCCACCAATTAGGCCAAATTTTTGACTTATCAGTTTAGCCCATTGATGAGCAGTCCCACACTTTTCCTGTTGCATCTGATGAGGTGGGTCTTTGCCCACAAAAACTTATGTTCTAATAAATCTGTTAGTCTATTAGGTGCCACAGGACTTCTCATTGTTTATGCAGACTCAAACTAACACGGCTACCCTTCTGACACTTTTCTTCTTCATCAAGCATAATTTTAATGCTGTCCTTGAGTTATGTTAGCAGGCCTTTTTGTTTAAATTAACACATTCTCTGTCTCTTTTCTGCACCTTTTCCCATTAACATTTATTGGTACAGGTTATTGTCACACCTGAAGCCTTCATTGATTTTCACATGTAAGCTCATTATTAGGATAACTTTATAGGCCCACTATCATAACAGCACATTGCTTGTTTGCCTTTGCATAATATGGAATTCTTGTTAATTTATGCCGGCGGGGTTTATATTGATTAGGACAGGTTGGACTCGCCTGATGGTTTTAATTCCAATGAATCATCTCAGGGTCCATATGTAAATCCATGGTAGAAATTATCTTTGAATCAAGGAACCATCAATGATGATGACTTCTGTTCATTACATTTCTCATAAATAGCTCTATCCTTTTTGTATCAAGTCAGTAGCCATATTTCAAAATGTAGATCCTGCATTCTCTGTGCACCAAATACTCACATTGTTTTCACTAAGGCTGTGTCTAGACTGGCAAGTTTTTCCGCAAAATCATATGCTTTTGCGGAAAAACTTGCCAGCTGTCTACACTGGCCACTTGAATTTCCGCAAGAACACTGACGATCTCATGTAAGATCGTCAGTGTTCTTGCGGAAATACTGTGCTGCTCCCGTTCGGGCAAAAGCCCTCTTGCGCAAATCATTTGCGCAAGAGGGCCAGTGTAAACAGCACAGTACTGTTTTCCGCAAAAAAGGCCAGATCGTGAAAATGGCGATTGGGGCTTTTTTGCGGAAAAGCGCGTCTAGATTGGCCACAGACGCTTTTCCGCAAAAAGTGATTTGCGGAAAAGCGTCCATGCCAATCTAAACGCGCTTTTCCGAAAATGCTTTTAACGGAAAACTTTTCTGTTAAAAACATTTCCGGAAAATCATGCCAGTGTAGACGTAGCCTGCGAGTTTGGGTATAGAAGGAATTTCGGAGAAGGGTTTCAGTATATTTTAATAATTACAAATATTAATTTTGTTTATATTTAATTGTTGTATTTTAAAGAGTTTCAATTTTTAAATATATTGTATTAAGTACTTAAATCTATTTGCTGCATTATGAATTTTTTTGAGGGACAGTATTTGAGAAAAAGTATCTGTGTTACGTTCAAATCAATTCTGAATCAGGGATCTGTCATATTCCAAATCATTAATAATTGCGCACATTCTTGCTATATGGCACTGCATTTTTTTCAAACAAAAATAATGAGAGAGAAGAGGGGAAGAAATTGAGAGAGAGGCAGAGATCTTGCACTTTAAATCAGGTTTATTACTTGTGATGAATGAGGCTCTCTCTGTACAGCTTATGAATTCTAATTTATATTGTGAAGCTGTATTATGAAACACTGCGGTATTACAAGTGCCTATATGTATGTGACTCCATCATTGCTGACATGGTCTGTAACATGTACAAGCAGATACAAAGGGGAATACTTAAGACTAATAATCATACTTAGACAGGCCCACTGACAAAGAGCTACCTCAGGAGCAACAGCAGCTGGAGTCCTGGGCCCTTTAACTCGCTGCTTGCGGAGAGGAGGGGCCAGCATCTTCTGGGAGTGAGGAGGCAGACCCCTTCACCTTGTCCAGGTGCCCAGCAAGTCTGCCAGTGCCCCTATACTTAGACCTCACAAAGGTTATTTTTTGAAAAGCAGCTGTACCATTAGAAAAACCGGTTTATCTGATTCCTCTTGAGAAGGAAGAGGGAAGGTGGAAATACTGGAAACGTACCAATATGAAAACAAAAGATACCAGATAGGGGTTAAATAAAAAAAACTGAGAGCAATAGGGTCAGATAGGAAGAGGACACATGGAGAAGGAAAAAGCAAACTCATAGAAACTGGGGCTACAAGGAGGAGAAGTCACCAAGCACTTAACAGCATCATGAGAACGGGAATGTCTATTCACTTTCCTGAGCTCAGATTGCCTCAATGACTCTGGACAATGAAAGGGACCCACACCTCAGCCTAGAGAATACTTTGGAATGATGAGGAAACTGAAGCAGGGGCATGATTTGTACTCTCCTGTGTGTGATTAAGTCTAAAAGAACATAAAAGTATTATATTGTGATTGCTTCACAAGTATTGTGTGCCCCCAAAACAGTTATAATGTAACCAGGGGCTGAGCTCTGAGAGAGGGGTGTGTTGAACTAGGGTATCTTGAAGGATGAGTGGTAGTCCTCAGGTGGACTGAGAAACCCCATTTCCAAGCAGTAGTAGCAAATGAGGAGTCAGTGCCCAGGAAATATGCCAAAGAGGCCAAGGGAGGAACCATCACTGTAGACGACTACGAAGACAGGGGACCCAACGTATGGAAGCTTCGATTCCTAGCAAGCCTGGGGGTAGTGTAGCTTGGTAGGATCGGTCACACTACCTCAAGCAAGGAAAACTCAACTCCGGGGCACTAAATCCTAGTCCTAATTCTACAACTCCTGGATGTCACAAGACCCAGACGCATTTATCTGGCTGTGAGACTATTAGGGGTGGTTTATAAATTAGAGGGAGATGCTTACTCGCCATATATTCAATGTGTTCTGCAACATTTACCATCCTACTACTCTACGAGAAAGCTTTCTGTGTATTGAAGTCTGATCCAAATTTAGTTAACTTCCCAAAATGCCTTTCAGTTGACTTTCCATTAGGAGTTGGCATATGGAGAAGGAGGCAATGCAACACTCATTGATTATAGATAAAGCTCTTGAAAGCCCCACATCCCACCAAAACAAAAGTCCCCAAAGGTTTCTGAGGTGGTATTTTCTCAACCTAATGTGGCTTAAAGGACTTTAATCCAGCAACATTTCAGAGATATATTAATGTTCTCTTTTGTAATGAATCTTTGAAAGTTTGCAGATATCACAGTACTGATTAACAATGATTTAGCTGCCAGATATACAACTTGCATAAACTATCCAAAAGTTTCGGTGACAATACTGAACTCTTTTGCTTTATTTTGATTAACGTTGTAAAAAAGGTTTTTCAAGAAAAGGTGATTTATATTTAAATTCTAATTTCCTTTGTAAATAGAGTAGGGACAAACATTTTCTCTTGCTGGTATAGCGCCTAGTAAACTAAAAATCTAAGTTGGAAAATATACATGAATTGAGAGATAAATGTCAACAAGTCATGAATTGGAGTGTGTTCCGAATTGTTTTACCCTTTGAAAGAGTAAATTACTCATACAAATATTCAAAGTTATGAAGAAATTTTTAGGAAAAAATATTTTAACAGAGAATATCTGATTCACAGAATGTAGAAAGGCAATTTTTACTGCTCTGGTTTAGATAATTGCCCTTATTTGATACTTAATTAGCCGTCATCATGCAAACATGATTGCTGTGGGGTTTAAAATTCTTGTTACTTTTGGTTAATGATATCCATAATTAGTTCATGTAAACAGATTGAAAGAAAAAAACTGATAGGACTCTTTGGAAAGGAAATTCAACATGATTGGACTGATTTTAAAAAAATAAGCATTCTACTTCACATCACATTTTAAAATTTAGTACAAAGAATCCTTTTTTATCA
Organism: Pelodiscus sinensis; assembly: GCF_052426305.1. NCBI lineage: Eukaryota > Metazoa > Chordata > Testudines > Trionychidae > Pelodiscus > Pelodiscus sinensis. The sequence goes on from NC_143053.1 coordinate 97,662,722, forward strand.
GCTCCAGATCCCAGAGGTAATAGAAATGTGACATGTTCTTAGCTCTTTCACTATCCTGCTGTGTGACCTTAAGTAGTCACTTCACTCCTCTGTGCTGCCTTTGCATCTCCTACAATTGATCTGTCTTGTCTCTAGACTGAAAACTCTTTGAGCTGGAACTACCTCTTACTATTACTATTCTTACTGCTAGACAGCTCTCCAACACTCACATCTACAGGCCACTATCCTTGGATCCCACTGAGGAGTACTAAAAGAAACTACACAGTTTACTCAGGAAACTACCTGAAGAAGCATAGGAACAAATTCTCACAGACCCACCCTTAGCTCAGGGGTATTCTATCTGCTACCCAAGAGCCATAAACCTGTAAATCCTGGATGGCCCATCATATCAGGCATTGGCACTGTTACTCCAGGACCGTCTGGTTATATTGATTCCTTCCTCAGGCCCTACATGCTCCACTATCTTTGAAATTCAACCAACTTTCTGAAAAAACTACAATCCATTGGTGATCTTCCCCAGAAAAACATCCTAGCCAATACGGATGTAGAAGCTCTCTACACCAATAGTCCACACAAGGATAGCTACAAGTCATGAGGAACTATCTTTCCAATGATGTCATGGCACAAATGGTTACTGAACTGTGTGCCTTTGTTCTCACCCACAGCCATTTCAGATCTGGGGATTATTCACACCTTTAAGTCAGAGGCACTGCCATGAATACTCACATAGTGTACTGTAAGGCCAACATTTTTATGGCTGATTTAGAACAACTCTTCCTTAGCTCCTGTCCTCAAGTGCCCTTCTTCTATTTGCACCACACTGACAACATCTTCATCATTTGGATCCACGGGAAGGAGGCCCTTGAAGAATTCCACTGGGATTACAACAATTTCTGTGCCGCCATCAGTCTCAGCATGGACCAGTCTACAAAGGAGATCCACTTCCTGGACTCTACAGTACAAATAATTGATTGTCACACAGACCACTCTATACCAGAAACCTACTGACTGCTCTACTTATTTACATGCTTCCAGCTTTCATCCAGAACATATTACATGATCCATTGCCTACAACCAAGCTCTGGGATACAACTGCATTTGCTCCAATCCCTCTCCTCCCCCTTCCCCCCAAAAAAACCACAACAACCACCTTGTGGCATCGAGTCCAGAGACCAGATCAGCTGCCTCTGGTTTGTGGGGCTCACATTACAGGACTGAAAATAGCAGTGTAGATGTTCAGGCTTGGGCTGTGAGCCCTTTGTGGGCTCTGGCTTTGCAATGTGCTCTGCTTGGGGGGTGTTTATGTGGTGTTGGAGAGATTAGTGAGGTGACTGTTGGGGCAAGCTGTATAGTAATCCCCTTGAGGCTCTCCTGACTTGGGATGAGGTTAAGCTGAGATCAGTGCCAAGGCGGCAGAGAATGGCCTTTTTTAAAATGAAAAAGGGCAGATTAGCAAAACACACTATGGAGTTATTCACCAAAATGCCCCCCTAGAAGTGTTGAGGAGTGGAAGAGCAAGTTATACCACCAGAGAAGATTGTGCAGCTATATTTGATCAATTTCCCAGCCTTCAACTTTTGCTTTAATCTCCCCTGCAGACACACTGAAAGTGCAGGTGAAAAACGGTCCTGCAATGATGACTTAATGCATTCACTGTTACCAGCCTACAAGGATATGTGTTATAGGGCATTTACAGGGGAACTTAACTTTCCGTAGCTTTACAGACATGCAATGCCCATGTGTCTACCTTATGAGGTGAGAACATGAACCAAACTAATTTCCTGGAATTGCTGTCTCAAACTATTGTATTTCACACAAAAGAATGGTTTCCTCATTTAAATCTGCCATGGAAGAGGGATGGAGTAAAGGCTGTGACTGCCATTTTGAAGTGGTGAATGGGAGTTGGGGAAGGAAAGTAGTGGACTAGGTTCTCTGGGCAGGATAGCTGAGGGGAAGGGAAAGGGAAAGGGATATTTGGGCATGTGTCTTGGGCCTGAATGCAGCCAGTAATCAGGACTTTGGCATGAGAAGGAGGCTGAATGCCGAGTCAGAGTAGCTGCCATTTTGGAAAGGCATACCAGGAGGCCAAAGAGACAGTATGGGGCTACTTGAGGGGGAGGAAGGAGAGACCTGGGATGACTTCTAGCTTTCATCTGCCTACCATGGCTGCAGACATGATGCATAGTAGTAGAGTACAATAACAATGCATTAAAACTTAAATACACAATTCTTTTAAATGTGTAAAAAGACTTACATGCTGAGGTTCCCATCATAGGAACCGTCTCCTCAGTCCTGGTCTGGGTTGCTGATTGGGAATCAGCATTGGCAGCTGCAAAGCAGGAATCAGGCTTGACTTCTGCCTAGCTGGCATCAGAGTCCTGAGACCCACAGAGATTCTGGCTTTACAGGAACATCTCTTCAGCGTCCTCCTCATGTTCCTTCTCCAATGAGTCGTTCTGGTCATCCCTAGACAGGGACTGGGGGAGGAGGAGAGAAAGAGAAGCCAGAAGGCTCCACAAGCCTATATAGGGACTAGATAGTTACACAAGAATGGCCATACAGGGTCAGACCAAAGGTCCATCCAGCCCAGTACCCTGTTGGCCGAAAGTGTCCAATGCCAGGTGTCCCAGAGGGAGTGAATTGAACAGGTAATGATCAAACAATCTCTCTCCTGCCATCCATCTTCACCCTCTGACAAACAGAAGCTAAGGACACCATTCCTTAACCATACTGGCTAATAACCATTTATGGACTTAACCTCCATGAATTTATCTAGTTCTCTTTTAAACCCTGTTATAGTCCTAACCTTCACAACCTCCTCAGGCAAGGAGTTCCACAGATTGACTATGCGCTGTGTGAAGAATTTCTTCCTTTTATTTGTTTTAAACCTGCTACCCATTAGTTTCATTTGGTGGCCCCTAGTTCTTATATTATGGGAACAAGTAAATACTTTTCCTTATTCACTTTCTGCACACCACTCATGATTTTATATACCTCTATCATATCCCCCCTTAGTCTCCTCTTTTCCAAGCTGAAAAGTCCCAGTCTCTTTAATCTCTCCTCATATGAGACCCATTCCAAACCCCTAATCATTTTATTTGCCCTTCTCTGAACCTTTTCTAATGCCAGTATATCTTTTTTGAGATGAGGAGACGACATCTTTACACAGTATTCAAGATGTGGGCGTACCATGAATTTATATAAGGGTGGTAAGATATTCTCCATCTTATTCTCTATCCCTTTTTTAATGATTCCTAACATCCTGTTTGCTTTTTTGACTGCCGCTGCACACTGTGTGGACATCTTCAGAGAACTATCCACAATGACGCCAAGATCTTTCCTGATTAGTTTTAGCTAAATTAGCCCCCATCATATTATATCTATAGTTGGGGTTATTTTTTCCAATGTGAATTACTTTACATTTATCCACATTAAATTTCATTTGCCATTTGTTACCCAATCACTTAGTTCGGTGAGATCTTTTGAAGTTCTTCACAGTCTGCTTTGGTCTTAACTACCTTGATCAGTTTAGTATCATCTTTAAACTTTGCCACCTCATTGTTTACCCCTTTTTCCAGATCATTTATGAATAAGTTGAATAGGGTTGGTCCTAGGACTGACCCTTGGGGAACACCACTAGTTACCCCTCTCCATTCTGAACATTTACCATGTATTCCTACCCTTAGTTTCTTGTCTTTTAACCAGTTCTCAGTCCATGAAAGGATCTTCCCTCTTACCCCATGACAACTTAATTTGCATAAGAGACTTTGGTGAGGGACCTTGTCAAAGGCTTTCTGGAAATCTAAGGACACTATATCTACTGGATCCCTCCTCCTCATTTTTGCATAGTTCCCCCTTTTTAAATTAAATGCCACAGCGATGGAAAACCCTGTCCAACTCCTCAAAAAATGGCAGGTTACATTTTGTCCTTTGTTTTAATGTAGGTGCTTCTGAGCTGTTTGCTCATTATCCAGAACCATGTAGTATCCTGGACATAGCCCCTTCCGGACATCTGCCTGTCAATAATGATGATGGGCAATCACTCATTGCTGAGTATGATCATCTTCCATGGGCATTGGGGACCCTCAGGTGGCAGATAAGACCTATCCTTGAACTATAAGTTCTATTACAATGAGGACAGGTGTTTCCAGGTACAGCAGGAGGCTGTTGATCATGACTAGAAGCCAGTCTCCCCTTCCTCCTGCGCCTCTTCTCCTCCTCAGCTTGTCAGCAGGCGAATTCAAAATGCAAGGAGCCATCACATAGGATTTCTCTCCATTTTGAGTGATCCTAGGTGAGTGTCTCCCAAATATCAATGTCAATGTTGCACTTCTTTACGCTGTCCTTTGGTAAGCCCTTATAAAGTGTCCATTGTCTTCCCACATTACGGTATCCTTCTTTCAGCTGAGAAAACAGGACCTGTCTTGCGAGATGATGGTCTGGCATCCAAACAACATGACCAGTCTAGTGAAGAACATCATTGCCTTAATACTGGTGGTCTTTGCCTCTTCCAGAACACTGATGTTAGTGCGCCTGTCCTCCCATTTGGTCTTCAAGATCTTGCGGGAGGCAGCATTGATGATACCTCTCAAGGACTTTCAAGTGATGACAGTAAGCTGACCAGGTTTCAGACCCATTCGATGGTGTTGGGAGAATGATGGCATGATACACAAGAAGCTTTGTGTCTCTTTGAATGTTGTGATCTACAAAAACCCTGTGCTGTAAACAAGCAAAGGCTACACTTGCACAGCTCAGACAATGTTGAATTTTTACATGTTGTCTACCTTGGATGAAAATAACTTCCAAGGTACAGAAAATGATCAACATTCTCTACTGCCTCTTTGCTGATTTTAATAGATGAGGCCTCATTTGGAGAGGGCTCCTGGAGCACTTTGGTAGTCTTGATATTGAGGGCAAGACCAAGATATGCATAAGCATCAGCAAACACATTCAAGATAGGTTGAAAATGTTTCTCAGAATGGGCAAAAACTGCATGGCAAGTAGATTGTAACCTGGAAGAGCCAGACAGTGCAGCTGGTGAGCCCTGGTCATCAGCATACTGAAGTTCCACGACAGATGTGGTGGAAATATTACTCTTCATTTTCAGCCTGCTAAGCTTCAACAGCTTTCCACCCATTCTGTAGATGATTTCAACGCCAGCTGGGAGCTTCCCAACACTTAGGTAAAATATGACAGCAATGAAGACCATGAACATGGTTGGGGCGATGATACAGCCCTGTTTGTACTTTGAAAGAAGAATTTAATGTCTTAGACATGGCCCCTTCTGGACATCTGTCCATCAGTACCAATGTCCATAAAATGGAATTTATTCTAGTGGCTGGCCACCAATGTTCCCTCTAACTTTTTCCATCTATGAGTAGAATAAATTTTGTTTTATGTATCAAGGCATATGCAGAGGTGTACCACCTGTAGAAACATATGCTGCTGACTGGGCACTTTGCTACTTGGCTAGACGGCATTTGAATCTCTCTGGGTGACTGCCCAAGTGCACAGCTTACAGGGAACACGGATGGCCACAAAAGCTTACTACATCAGTGTTTGATGGTGATCAGCTCCAAGGTCTAATCTAGTCATGGCCAACCCATGGCTCGTGAGCCGCATGCGGCTCTTGCCCTCCAAGGGTGTGGCTTGCGAAGCTGCTCCTGTGCGCTCCCCCCCAACAGCTCCCGCCAGCTCCCGCCAGCCCCCAGCTTCCCTGTGCTTACCAGGTCGGAGCTGCGGGGTTTTAAAAATGGTGCCCAAGATGGCGGCCGTCAAAGGGGCAGCCCCCGTTTTTTTTTAAATTAATTTTTTGTTTTTGCTTGACAATTCTGCTCTGGGGGGCTTTTCTTGCTTGTCAATTCTGATGTGGCTCTTTGCTTTTTTCCTACCACGGTTTTGGGTCTCTCTGTTAAATGGGTTGGCCACCCCTAGTCTAATTGCAGCCCCAAAGGGCTACTCAAGGCATGCTGAAAAGCTTGGGACTATTATGGCAGATACTGTGTGCAGTCCAGGAGCATATGAGCAAAATCTGGTTAAGCACCTACTTTATAAATGTGAGAGAACTTACCCAAAAGCAGGAGAGGACACACAGGTCAACACAGACCAGTAACAATTGCTTGCAAAGCATTGTGGGATAGCCATTAGAGTGCCAAAGTAGTTTGCATCAGGCTTGCATGCATATAAACAATAGACCGGATCTTCTTACTTCATGACAAAGTTAGTTGACTTAAAAAGATTCCCGAGTCAGTGCACCATAATGAATTGTTCCGTGTACACACAACTATTTCAAACTGTATTAACTCAGTTTAGTCTATTTAACCCCCTTCTGTATACAAGCTTTCTCTCAAGTGCTTGAATGACATTCACCCACATCATAAGAACACTAAAGAAGGTCAGATATTTGGCAGCGTCTACTTCAGGGAAACCCAGGAACGGCAGGCGTATCGTAAGACAAGAATGAGGCAGTGACACAACTGGATGGAAAAAGTTCACAAAATAACCTGCAGAGTGATCAGCCTCTTCTTCTAAAGCACTAAGGCCTAGATCCCCAAAGGCACCTATTCAAAGACAGATTTAGAAGCAGGTGCCCCAGGCAACTGGCCAAGCTCAGGGTGCTGCATGGTATTGAAGAGTTTAACAAATGGAAGATGCTCCTTGACTGGGGTGCTACTTGGTCAAGGACCAATCCTGTGCCTAAATTCCTGTTCTGACTGAACTGCAATCCAGACAACTCCTACTGTACCATGTAGCATCAAGGTTTTGAAGGTAAAAGTTTCCTTGGTGCCTAACTTTCTGCCTCAGGACAGGGTTGGGGGCACTGAGGCCGACAGCCTTGCCAAGCCCCTAAGCAAGGCAGGGGGGCCTCTGTTCCATGCCCCCCCAGAAGGGGCAGTGCCTCAGGAAGAAGGGGTGGGGCCAGAGGCAGTCAGTCCAGAGAGCAGTACACCTCTCCCTGGCAGCTCTCCATGCTGCCCAGAGTGCACTGCACAGTGCTCTAGCAGCAATGTAAAGGGCCTGGGGTCCTGGCTGCTGCAGTACCAGCAGTGCCAGCAAGGAATTCCAAGCCCTTTTGTGTCACCAGACAATGGAGAAGCTGCCCTCTGCCTGCCCTGCATCAGCGGCCCTGGTCAAGGAGCACTGAGCCACATATAAATCATTTCCAAAAAAACAAAAACAACCCCTCCCAAACCTGATCTGGCCCCCCAAGTGAGAAGGAAAAAAGAAGACCCTCTTAGATGTGGCCCCCCCAACTAAGAAGCAGGGGAAAAAGACACTCACCTCACTGCCCTCCTGCTCCACAGGTAAAGGGGGCACAAAGGCTCTGGGATTACTCACAGCACTGGATTAACTCTTCCAGGGCCTTGGACTAGTAGATTTTGTGCGGTCCCCCAAAGTTTTACGTTGAAGCCAAAAGTGAAGAGTTTGGAGGTGTGGGAGTGTTCTGCTTAGGAGTGGGCTGGTGATGCAGGCTCTGGGCAGGAGGGAGAGTGCAGGGACAGGGTGGGGAGTGAAGTCTGGGCAGGAGGGTGCACGAGCCGGGAGGGATGGGGTCTGCAAGGCAGAGGTGCAGGAACACTGTGGGGGTGCAGGGACTAGGAAGGAGGTGGGGTGCAGGAGTGGGCTGGGGTAGGGTCTGGGCTGGGGGCAGAGTCTGAGTGGGAGGGAATGTACAAGAGGGATGAGTGTGGAGTCTGAGCAGGAGGGTGCACAAATGGGGTAGGGGTGTGGGGTCTGGGCAGTTGGGGTGCAAGAGCAGGCTGGGATGGTGAGTGGGGTCTGTGCAGGAAGGAGGGTGCAGGAGTGGGCTCGAGATGTGGGGTCTGTAAGGGAGCAAGATGAAGGAGCTGGGAGGGGGGGGGTCTGGGCAGGAGAGGAAAGGTAGGCAGGGGCAATCAATGTGGGCACCTATCTGGCACAGCTCCCGGGGAGGCACAGGATGGGGCAGAAGATTGAAGTACCTACCTGGGGTGCCTACTAGGGGAGCACAGGTGTCTCCACAAGCCTCTGAACTCTGCAGGGAAGTACTAACTGCAGGCACTATCCCCAGCAACTCCCATTGGCTGCCTCTTCCTCCTCCCTGCCAAGGAAGGGCCTGCAGGCCAGATCCAGCCGGCAGCTTCCCTTGATCAGGCCCACAAGGCTCAGGGTTCCCTTCCCTCCAATCGAGAGCTGGCACTAGCACTCCAGATACAGTGTCTCCTACATGGCTGGAGCACTAGCACCAGCTTGCCCCCCTGTGTGGGGCAGGAGGGGCCCCAAGATCCAAGGGCTGTATGAAGGAAAGCCATGAGCTAAATCATGCCCGCGGGCTGTAAGTTCCTCATCCCTGTCCTAGAGCAATTCACAACCTAGGGGGAAGATAGGTATTCAACTACCTAAGCAGCATGAAGGGCCCAAGAACTCAGAGGCAATGTAACAGACTCAGTCCTTTTCAAAAATCTGAGCCTCACCATGGGAGGAGTTGGTGATCCAACCCACTTTATAACTTTTAGACCAGTAGGTAGAGCACTCACCTTGGCTGTGGGATTTGCATCAGGGACTCTCTCCTCTTGAGAGAGCAGTTGAATCACTGAGCTATGGGATATTCTGGTGTGGGACTCCCTCCGTCTCTCCTATTGGAGCTCTTTCGCTGTGGATAAACAAATGGTCATTGAAGCAAGGAGACTGGACACTGAGTCTCCCAGCTGGGTGTTCTAGCTATTGAACTAGAGAGTCATTCTCTACTCAATGACTGTGTCTAGACTGCATCCCTTTTCCATAAAAGGGATGCAAATTAGACACATTGCAATTGCAAATGAAGCGGGGATTTAAATCTCCCCCGCTTCATTTGCATAAAAATGGCTGCCACTTTTTCCCGGCTTGGAGTTTTGCCGGAAAAAAGCGCCAGTCTAGACGCGGATCTTTCGGAAAATAAAGCCTTTCCCGAAAGATCCCCTATTCCTTATTTTAAGATCCATTTGCATAAGCCATTTTTATGCAAATGAAGCGGGAGGGATTTAAATACCTGCTTCATTTGCAATTGCGATGTGTCTAATTTGCATCCCTTTTACGGAAAAGGGATGCAGTCTAGACATAGCCCCAATGTGTACTAAATAGCTCTCCATAGTAGAATTATCATTATATAAGAGAGCAGCACCTATACTCCTCCTCCGGCCATTTTCTATGGAGTCAGGCAGGCATCCAACTCATTCCTCCAAAGAGCGCCAAGCAACTTGGCTCCTGGCAGCGGGTCCTTGTTTATGATTCACTAAGCAGAGACAGGTGCCTATGTCTAGGCTGCAGAAAAGCAACTATCTCCAAGACAGAAAGAGGACATAGGCATTGGCATCCCCCATTGGCTAATTCAGGCAGCTCTGTACCTAACATTCTCATCTTTGTGCATCACATTTTAGTGAATTCCATTTATTGTACAGTGTACCTGGCTGCCTAATGCAGGATTTATGGATCTCACTGGAATTTCAGTGATTTTCTAGGCACCTACAAATTGAGCACTGGGATACTCAAGATCACATCATCAAAATCCCTTTGTAGATCCAGGCTTACAGCACTAAGCCTGCAAATACTCAAGCACAAGCTTAACTTGAAGACAATGGAAATGTCACGTGTGAATTTAAGCATGTGTATAAGTGTTTTCAGATTGGGGTCTAAAACAGCAGTTAGTTTTTATAGGTGATTATAAACTAAAATAAACTGATTCTATAATGCTGCCTCAAGACATGCACTTGTAGATAGAGGTCCAATGGGCATATTACTTATCAAATGTAAGTACTCTCATTCCAATTTTATGGGATGCCTTCAGAAACAGGTAATTACAATCTTGATCCAAACCTCCCTTACTGACTTAAATGTTGTTTGGATCATGTTCCGATGGGACCATTATTCCCAACTGCCTGTGTTCACTCAGAGCCCCCAAACAAAAGTAAAGCATGAGTTAAATGGAGTCAATTTATGTTCAAAGATGTATGCTCGACCATTCTTTGTCTCATTGTTTCCTTGTGCTCTACCTCTCAGCCTGCATCCAGCTGTTGTCTTTAGTCTCATACTTCAATTGTAAGATCATTGGAGCAGGAACCACATTTTTATTCTGCATTTATACAACTCTGAACACAGTGGTGTGCTGCTCCATGATTGGGGCTTCTAGGTAATTCAAGTAGCTGGGATGCCTGAAAGGAGAGTTCATGCTTACAGTCTCCACCTTTGTGCCAGCCAGCTCCCGTTGAGATGGACTCTGCACCCTTGTGTTCTCTCAAGCTTCAATGGACAACAATCAAAGTACAAGCAAACAAAAATATATGAGTGTGGTATGGGAGTGTCATGATCATGAGGGTTTGCCAGCAGCCTGGGAACTAAGGGGTTAACCTTATCTAAGTCAGGTAGATTCAGGCAATAGCAATGTAGGTACAAATTTCATACTAGGACAAAGGAATGTTTGGTTTCTCCCTCCTTTGTCCTGGGCAGTTTCTCTCCAGCTACGGAGGGAGTCAGACAATGTCTCCCTCCAAGAACAGACTCTTCACTCTTTTGTAAGTAGGGTAAAGTTTAGACAAATTTCTGAACTTCAAGCTGACTACATAACAAATACATTGCTGTAATTCTGTCTTATCAAAAAAGAACGGGTTCGGCCTCTGTCCCACAGAAAATATTTTGTTCCTTTGTCAATAACTATTTGAGCAAAAAAAGAATTCCATATTCCATTTTACAGTCTGTGGTTCCACCCTTGTCAGTCCTGAGTATCAAGTTTTGACAAAATTACAAAGTCCACACCCAAGTTCACGACACAAGAGATACTAGGTCATGTCAAGGTTTGACACAGTAAAGTTACATCACCAGTCAGAGAGTGCCAAAGGGAAACTGCTGTTGTGTATTCACACTGTCAACTGCTTACATAAGAGTGTTCACACTTGTGGTACTTGCAGCAGCATTTGGTGTGGTGCCCTTCAGGCAGCTATCCCACAGTGCATCTCTCTTTTTTGCTGCTAAGTGTCGTGGGAAGGTGGAGGGGGTTGTGGGGCATCCTGGGTCCTGTCCCAATTCTTCAGAATACATTTCTTCCTATCCCAGCAATCCCTGTGCTTCTGTCCACATTTGGTGCCATCTTTCAACTGTTTGTTTACTGCGGGCTTTGTCTGACTGGTCTGCAGGAATGGATCCTGCACTTCTAACCAATACACTGTTTCCTCTCACTAAAACATCACAAGTGTCAGCAGAGTGTTATACAGAAAAGACAAAAGGTGTCTAAAATGGATCTGACCATGTGCATTATCTCAGACGTGATATCGTGTGGCATTCAGGGGGGAGCTGACCATAGTGAGATGGCGTTTTTGAGCTTGGGAAACAAGCACTGAGTGGTGGGATATCATCATGCACATGTGGGATGATGAGCAGTGGTTGCAGCACTTTCAAAGATTTCATGAAGCTTGCCCCAGGCTTGTGGTACAAGGACATGAGAATGAGAGCTATCCTGTCACTGGAGAAGCATGTGGTGATTTCACCGTGAAAGCTGGCTACTTTCAGACTGGTATTAATTAGTGGCTAACCAGTTCGGAGTGGAAAAGTCAACCATTGGACTCGTGACATGTGCAAGGCCATTAATCGCATCCTACTGAGAAAGACCGACTCTGGGCAACATGCATGAAATTGTGGATGGCTTTGCACAATTTCATGGGCTTCCCTATTCATGGTGGGGTGATAGATGACGCACATAATCCAATTCTGCCACCAGACCACCTAGCCTCTGAGTACATCAATAGGAAGGAGTATTGCCCTATGGTTCTCCAGATACTTGTGGATCATAATAAGCATTTCATGAACATCAAAGCAGACTGGTCTGTAAAGCTGCAGGACACAGACATTATTGAGAACACTGGCCTGTTCTGGAAGCTGCAAGTTGGGACTTTCTTTCCAAAACAGATCACCATTGGGGATTTCAAAATGCCCATTGTGATCCTCAGAGACACTGCCTATCCTTTATGAAGCCATACAAGGAGAACCTTGACAGCAACTAGGAACAATTCAATAACAGCCCAAGAAGATGCAGAATGACTGTGGGGTGTGTGTTTTTGATCATTTAAACACCCACTGGAACTACCAATATAGGCTGGACCTAGCTGATGACAACATTCCTATGGTTGTGGAAGCTGTACATGACATGTGATGTATGCTTGTAACAGGGTGCATACTCACCTCCCACAAGCACTCCAATTTGGCTGAGTGTGGGTTCCTACACTCTGTCAGTCTTAAAAGCCCTGCAGCTACTCAGCCTTCTGGCCAAGTCACACTCTGTGCAATCACAAACCCCTTCCAGGGTACACCTCTAAACGAGGCCCATCCTGGTACCCTCTGTAGACTATCTCTCAGTTTAATATCAGTCCCTCAGTTTGTTGCCTCGCTCTGAACCAGGGCTATCCCTCCTGTAGACAACTCCTTCGCTTTTAGCTCAGGGCTTTACCTTCGAGTCCCTCAGTCTCTCAACAGCTCTCCATTGGGAGCTCTCCTTAGTACTGCTGCTCCCTCAGCCAACTAGCTTCTGTTTTCTTTTCTTCCAGTCTGCAGGGGAACTGAACTGCAGCTATCCTTGAAGCTCTTTTTGTAGGCCTTGCTAGCCCCTGATTGAGTGATTCTTCCACAGCCACTCTAACTTACCAGGAGAACTTCTCTATGGCTTTCCTCTGGCCTCAGGTTTTGGTCCACCCCATCATAAAGCTCCATAATATTTGTGAAGGGAAGGTGAAACCTTCACTTATGGCAGGACCATTGAGGCTCAGTGCCTGGGAGCTGCATTTGAAGAGCCAGAAACCAGGGATGTTAGAGGGGCACAATATGCAGGGCCATAAGGGTGAGGGAAGCCTTGAGGCAGCAATCAAACTGAAAGGTACTAATGTTTGCTGCTATGCTCAGGGGTTCAATGCTTGAAATGCTAGTAGATGGCTGGGAATGGTACATATTGTAGCCTATAAGGCTAATCTGCTTGCTTGCCTATATATACATTTTATTTCCTTATGGTTTTGATTAGATGTTTATTATAATACATTACGGTAGGTTTATATTGGCAGTTTGGCTGTAACACAAGGGACTTACAGGGCACATCCTTTATGGTGAGATAAGGCAAAGTTAGTATTTTTGTCTGGGACCTTTCACCCAGATAGCAAAAGAGGACGTGCATATATTTGGCATCTTTCACCTAGAATGATAAAGCAATCATCAATAGTGAAGGGACTTCCAAAAATACCCTCAAACTTAAAAGGTACATCTTTACTTTAAAAAACAAACAAAGTAACTAGTTAATAACAGATCGAATAACTGGGTAGAATAAAATAACAAATGTGACAGAGAACCACAAAAGGCCCATAGTAAGAAAATTATGTATATAATAAGTTAAGATCAATGGTATGCTAATCTATTAAAAAAACACTTCGCCATCAGTAAGATAAAGAAATACAAATAAAAAGAAAAATATCCCCTACTAAATATGCATCAAATGTAACAGCAGTGCAACATATTATAAAAGTAGCATTGCCGCCTATGGGCAGTCAGTGAAGATGTAGTTCTTGGGAGGTGCCAGAATGATGGCCACTGGTAATGATGGAGAAGTTGAAAGTGATAAGATAGATAATTCTAACACCTGAAGTTGTTCTAGAAGGAATGGTGAGAGTATATGGTATGGAAATATAGATGAACATTTCCTACCTATCTTATAAAATTGGGATGTTTGTGACTGCGGTAAATAAAATAAACTGTATTTGTAAATATACAAAAGTTGCTAGAGTGTAAGGGTATGTCTACACTACTGTCAGCCGACGGTCAGGGCTCCCTATATCTGTCCCTTAAGACCGGCTGAAGTTCTTTTAAATTGTGCCTGGTTCTGTTACAGCAACTGAAGGAGTCAGGTTAAAACTTAAACAGTTACAGGTTTATTTGAGGAAGCTTATAAATCATATGGTTGCAATGGCTATTGTTCTATTTCTTAACTACTAGCAAAATATAGATCTTAAAAATGGTTACAAAGAAGATAAAGATAGAAAAATAGAAATAATGGTACCAAGTAACAGCTTACTCTTTCTATGTGTACACTTAAGACAGAGGACCACATCCAGGTACAATTTTTACCCCCTTCTGTGCCTCTCGACTCCAGCATGTCAGGCAAGGGCCGGTCCCTCAATTCCTAGGAAAGACGAAAATACAAGGTGGGCGTCCCCATAGAACCTCGGGAGGTCAAACACCTAACCCGACCAGCAGGTAGAGGGTAGAATGACACAAAGTGAGTGTGTGCTGGGCCCATCTTTTATACTCATGGGGTCACGTATTTCTCTTTCTTATCTGTCATGCCAAATGGGGCTGGTCTGTCTTTTGTGAGACCAGTTCTTACAAGGGAGTTGTGAACTTAATTTACACTTGTAAGAGAGATAACTAAATTGGAAGTACTGCGCATTCTTTTCTCAGTGGGGGATTCCTCTCCCAGGGACTGTGTGTTCGTATCAACATGGGTGCCAGCCGGGCACACTCGCATATCCTGATCTTGCATCAAAGCAGATCAAAGCTTAATGGCTATGCTGATTTTCTTATTGTTCCTTCTCTGCTCTGTATACAGACATCTCAGAGGGCAAGCAAGATTGTTTGAGATGGGGGGGCTGTCTGGCTACAACTACCACCCTAGTTCGAACTAGGGTGGTTAATGTAGGCAACCGAAGCTGCAAATGAAGCCCGGGATTTAAATATCCTGGGCTTCGTTTGCATCTTGCCGGGCGCTGCCATTTTTAAAGCCCCGGTAGTTCGGCCTCCGTGCCCGCGGCTACACGCGGCACAGAGAAGGTAGTTCGAATTAGGCTAATTCGAACTACCGGTACTCCTCATTCCACGCTTAATTCGAACTACCTACTCCATGCCGCATGTAGCCGCGGGCACGGAGGCCGAACTACCCTAAGTGTTTCAACTGTGCACATCAAGGTGCCCAACTGTCATAAGCATGCCTCGTCCAGGTGTTGCAGTCCAATGGCCACGGTTTATAACACAGCCCTAGAGTTCAGGGAAGCACAGCCTAAAGGCTAGAGCAGTGGTCTCCAACCTTTTTACACCAAAGATCACTTTTAAAATGACAGAACAAGCCAAGATCTACTGCCCCGCCCCTTCCTTGAAGCCGCGCCCTCTCTATTCTCCTCCTCTCCATCACTTGGTATCCCCTACCCTTATACTGCTGCTTTTTTTCCAATTTATCTGTAGGAAGAAGATTTTCCAACATTTGGCCTGTCTAGACTGCACCAAATGTCAGAAAAAACCCCTTCTTTTGGAAGCCCTCTTATTCCTCGTGGAAAGAGGAATATAGGGGTGACTGAAAGATCATGTTTGCTCTTCCACTAAAAGAAGTGGAAGAACAAATGCATCCCTGGAGGCAGAAGAATTTTTCTGGGATATCTCTGGAATCCTGAAAAACTCCTGCAGTCTAGCTGTACCCTCGCTGGGTTGAGACAGGATGTGTAGGCTCCAGGGTGGGAATGAGGGATTTGAGTGTGGGAAGGAGTGAGAGGTGCAAGCTCTGGGAGGAAATCTGGATGCAGGAGGAGGTGGAAAAGGGAACGCTGACTCGGGGAGGGAGCTCCAGGCTGGGCAGTGTTGGGGTCAGATGTAGGGTTAGGGTATTAAGCAAGCCCCAGACTTTTGGATATGAGGGTTCAGGAATTTGGGTTGGGGTATGTGAGGGGCTCAGGGAAGGGGGTTCCAGTGTATGATAAGCTCAGATGTAGGTTCCGGGGGAAAGGCGAGTGCAGGAGTGTTATGATGCTGTGGCCAGATGGGGGATTGGCCCCAACTGGGGGTTTGTTGACCAGGCTTCATTTTTACATAAAATACTGTGTCAAACACAAAAAGTCTCTGCATTGTCTTTATTTCCGAGAAGGGCAGGGAACCGGTTTTGAGTCAGGGATCACTGACCCACCGTAAAGTCAGTTGGGGCCTGTCATGGGGCACCCTTGTCATGTCACCTAGTCCCCCTCCTTGTAGCCAGACAGGAACCCCCCCCCCCCCCCGTAACATCCATCTTTGCTTGCCTGGAGCATGCAGGGCACACAGAGCAGTAAAAGCCTTGAACAGAAGGCCCAGGCTGCTGTGACCATGAATGGCTGTAAACAGAGATATGCCATTTGCTGATCAAGAGGCTGCCAAGGAGTGCCCTTGACTGAAACCCATATTGATACAAACACACAGCCGTCCGCGGGGGGAGGAATCTCTCGCCCAGTAAAAAACATGATTAGTATTCACAATTTAGTTCTCTCTCTTGCAAGTGTAAATTAACTTGAAACTTGCTTGTAAGAACTAGCACCACAAAAACGGACCAGTACAATTTGGCATCTTAGATAAGAAAGAAGATACGGGCCCCTATGGGTATAAAGATGGGTCCAGCAGCACATTTACTCTGAGTGTCAATCTACCATCTATTTGCTGGTCGGGTTAGGTGTTTGACCTCCCGAGGTTCCACGGGGACACCCACCTCGTATTCGTCTTTCCTAGGAATTGAGGGATTGGCCTGGCTTGACCCGCTGGAGTCGAGAGGCACAGAAAGGGGTAAAAATTGTACTTGGATGTGTCCTTTGTCTTAAGTGTACTCATAGACTTAGAGCTCTTTAAAGATTAAGCTGTCACTTGGTACCATTATTTCTATTTTCTATCTTTAGTTTCTTTGTAACCATTTTTAAGATCTATATTTGCTAGCAGTTAAGAAATAGAGCAATAGCCATTGTAACCATATGATTTATAAGCTTCTTTAATAAACCTGTAACTGTTTAAGCTTTAACCTGACTCCTTCAGTTGCTGTAACAGAACCAAGCACAATTTAAAAGAACTCCAGCCAGTCATAAGGGACAGGTATAGGGAGAGCTTGGGTGTTTGGATCGTGTCACTCCCAGGTGACAGATCCGTTGGGGCATCTTTCAGTCTTCCCTAGACTGCCTGCTGTGAAGGGATCCTGTATCCTAGCAGCTGAAATCTGAGATGTAATAAGCTGGGGCGTCTGTCAGCCTGTTTGCTGCCCCCTGCAATTGGACCCCGGTCCTAGCGGCAAAGTCACGGACGTTAAACCTTTTCTTGGTAACACACACACAGCCATGACCGTTGGCTGACACTCCTCCGCCTCCGTTTTCCTCCGCCTGGCCATCCCGTCCCGCCGGATCATGAGGTCACACCAATCCCTGGTTGCCCACGTGATCCCCCGGGTGCGGAGGTGAGGGGGGTCCAGGCCCTCCCTCTCTCCAGACCCCAGCCCAGGGCCCTAAGGTGGGGGGAGAATAAGCTCTCCACCCTCACCTGGCTGATGGGGCTACATGCCACAACTCATCAGCCCACGGGCTCCTGTTTTGTACCCGCCCTGGGCTACTTCCTCACCCCCGCTCACCAGGGTGCTTCGCATGCTGCTTCCTTGAGGCCCTGAGTCCCCTCATCCGGCACTTGGGCTGGCCTCCCCTGTCCAAGTGCCCTCGCTGTCTTTATATTGGGGAGGACGCTGCCCTTTTCCCCCCCCCAAGATGCCTGTGCTGGCATCTCCCAGGTCAGTTCCTCCTTCCCCCTCCCTTCCTGCTGACCCCGCCCACAGCATCTTTCCCGCACGCCGATGCTGGCGTGCGTCAGGGCTTCCCCTGGGGCATCAGCGGGGACCTCTGCCCCGCTGTTGCCTGTGCAGGCTCGCCGCCACCACAGTTCCTCCCAAGGCAGGGGAAGCCTCTCCTGGCACGTCAGCTGGAGCGCCGGCCCAGCCGCCAGCTGGGCAGTGTGCTCCTGTTGCCACCGCCACTTCTCCCGTGGCGGGGAGAGCTGCTGCGCTCCTCTCAGCCCCTTGGGGGGGTAAGGGGAGCCGGTGAGTGTAGTGTTGCGCCACCCTGTCACAGGGCCACACAAGTGAGATACAAAAAAATTATGGGGCAACAGTCCCAGCAGGGGGGCCTGGGAATACCCTGCTCCACCAGACCTGATCCAGGGCCCTGTTAGTGATCCACCACTCGCTCAGCGAGGAATCCAACTGCAATAAGCCCAGCTCACTTGGGGGGGGGAGACCACTCCCGCATCCTCCCTGGGTCACTTCCTACCAGCATTGGCCGCAAGACACTCCACGTGGTCTCGGGTTCTCCAGTTCCATAACAGCCTCTCCCTCAGGCTCCTCCGGCACTAGCAGCTCAAGGCAGTCTCCCAGATCTCTGGCTCCTGTTGTCTGGGTCTTTGGCTGGGGTATCTCTGGAGTTCCAGCAACAGGTCCCTCTCCTGCAGGGGGCCAGCTCAGACTGAGCTGAGCTGCTCCCTTTTATACTGCACCATCCCTTGGACCATGCTCAGTGTGGCTGGGGGAGCAGGACTTCCTCTGCCCATTGGGTATTAAGCTCTCCTGGCCCTGTGTGGGATATACCCATCCCATCACACCAACCATAAAATAACGTAATGTTGGGCCTGATCCTGGAACAAAGGTCCTGTCAACCCTAAAGGTGTTAACTGAAAATTCATAAGTAATCTTAAATTGGGCAATAATATGATGCACTGTGATGGTTTAATCAAATTTCCTGTTGCTTTCAATGGCTCTTTTTGTTTTCAGATAATTAAGGCAGTTACCTTTTCCATAACTGGTGCTCCTTGAGGTGTGTTGCTCATGTCCACTCAACTTAGGTGTGCATACTTGTCTGGTGCCAGAAGTTTTTCCCTCAGCAATATCCATAAGAAACTGGTTCTGGGGCACCTTGGAGAAGTGCATACATGGCACACCATACAGTGCACAGCCAGTTTCCCCCACCTTCAGTTCCTTCTTGCTGGAAATACCAACAGTGGGGAAGGAGGACGGAATGCTGAATGAGCAACGCATCTGGAAAAATGCCAGTTATAGAAAAAGGTAACTGCCTTTCTTTTCTTCTTCACGTGCTTGCTCATGTACATTCAACTTAGGTGACTCTAAAGAGTACTCCTGGGAGGGGGCGGTAGAGGTGTATGGACATGAAAATTGCAGTAGCTCTACTGAACTCAGCATCATCCCTGGCCTGCTGAATGATAACATAGTGGGTTGTGAATGTGTGCATGGATGACCACGTAAGACTTACAGATGTCCTAGACTGAGACGTGCACCAGGAAGGCCACTGAGGATGCCTGCGCTCTGGTGGAATGCACTTGCAAGATCTGTGGCAGATGAGTTCTGCCAGCTCATATCATGTTGGTATGAAAGAGGTTATGCAAGCTGAAATCCTCTGCATGGACACTGGGAGACCTTGCAACAACTTACAGAAAGACTTCAGCTATTCCAGGTAGAAAGCCAGGGTGCTTTGTACATCCAAAGCATGCAAGCACCTTTCTTTCCTGATCTTGTGTAGTTTTGGGCAGAAGACCAGAAGGAAGATATCCTAGCTCATATGGAAAGCAGAGACCAGTGTCATGCATCCATCACTGCTGTGCACTCATCTTGCAGCTGTCTTGCCCCTGGTGATAGGCAGGCACACTTGTAGGGGTCAGAGCCTCAGTCTGGCATGCCAGACCACATAAGTGCAGAATGCCTTGTGGCCAAGGAGACTCATGCATCTTCTTGCAGTAGTGGTCGTACCATCTGGTGTCTTGAATAATGCCTGTCATGACTTTGAATCTCCAGCAAAAAGAGGCCCTTCCCTGTACCAAGTCCAACACTGTCCAGTAACACCCCAATGAATTCTACTGTTTGGGTCAGTGACAAGGTTGAGGAAGCCCAGTCTCTCAAAAGTGGTTATGACTAAACAGACTTGAGTCTCCACGTGCCTCTATGGCACCCAGGCAGCAATCAGTCATCAAGATAGAGGCGTAACTGCATCTGCCTCCTCCATAGAATGGCTGCTATGACCAACGTGTATCTATGGCCCCCTGAGCGTTCACCAATTACAACAAATGGGAGATCCATAAACTGATCGGCTACGTCTAGACTGGCATGATTTTCCGCAAATGCTTTTAATGGAAAAGTTTTTCCATTAAAAGCATTTGCAGAAAAGAGCGTCTAGAGTGGCATGGACGCTTTGCCGCAAAAGCACCGTGCCAATCTAGACGCGCTTTTCCACAAAAAAGCCCCAATCGCCATTTTCGCGATCGGGACTTTTTTGCGCAAAACAAATCTGGGCTGTCTAGACTGGCCCTTTTGCACAAAAGCTTTGCGCAAAAGGACTTTTGCCCGAATGGGAGCAGCATAGTATTTCCACAAGAAGCACTGATTTCAGACAGTAGGAAGTCAGTGTTCTTGTGGAAATTCAAGCAGCCAGTGTAGACAGCTGGCAAGTTTTTGCCTTCCCTGTGTCAATGACTGGGAACTCCGCTCTGGAATCCATTGAAATAATCTCCTTAAACATTAAAGTGGAGGATCAAAAGTTGAAGTTGTATCTACTGAGGATAGCTTGCTGGCTAGCTATTCTCAGCTGAAGGCCCCCCCGTGTCATAGACCTTCCTGCTGAAAAGATCTATCCTGATGTGACCTGTGGTCAATTGGAGGATGGTCCAAGGCTGAAGACCCTGCCACTGTTTTCTCAGGGGATGAAAACAAGGAGACTAGAATTGTCCTTGGCCAGCTGAGGTGGCTGGTACTCTGAAGTTACCAAGAATGAGCCCCCAGAAAAGGAGCCCTGGGCCAGGTGGTAAGCCATGCCAGTTATGCTTCCCTTTGACACCTCTCAGATCTGTGTTGGCCATGATTAGAATAGCAGGAGTCCCTGTCAGAGTCTGAGGAAACAGATCATAACCATGACAACCATGGTGGCACATGCACAGGAGATCAGTGCTGAGCTGTAGAAGTGGGGGGGATCAGTTTCAAGGCATCTGTGTTGGGGATTAATGCTGGAGTCCAGTGTTGGAGATCGGTACCAGGCATCCGGTGCAACTCATTGATGCCATGGATCTGCTGTCAGATCTCTGTACATCATGCCAATCTGTGAGGGAAAGGGAGCATCTTCCTGTTGGTGTGAGAGAGTCCCACATGGGATCTGATGTTGGGAAGCGTTACTTTAGGAATGATGACTGGGAATGGTGCTGGGCAGGAGACTGTGATCACTGCATTATAGATGGATTTGCTGCTCCACTGTGCCAAACTTGTCAGTACTCAAGGTTTGTCTTTTAGCACTGAGGACAGTCGAGCCATTATCTCAATTAAGTCTCTAGCAGCCTCAAAAGTGCCTAGGGTGGAAGGTAGCTCTAACCCTTCTACCTGACACTGCCTTTCCAGAGAGTCACTGGTCTTTTCTGGGGCCCCAAAGTAGATACTGAAGACTCATGCCACTTAGTCACTAAGTGCTCTTTTCTGGGGTGCAGTGACTGGTGTCATCTGCTGGTTGTGCAGCTTTCAGTATTACCAAGCACCCTCTGTTGGCTCTCCTATGTCACTTGTGAAACACTAGCAAATGCGTATGGTGCTGGGCTGTTGCCTTCACATGCGGTGGCAGGGAGTGGCAGTGCTGAGGGTCTCTTTAGTGTCCTTGCTCAGCACTGAGATATACCAATATCAGAGCAGATTTCATAAGCAATTGCTTGGGGGTCACTAATGGGCATAGGTTCGCCACAGATTCCTCAGGGTTTAAAGGTTTGGGGCAGCATTCCCCAAAGTCCAAGGAGGAGTAAGGGATTGGCGAGAGAGCTCATTCCCAAGCCTTACTAGTTACACTAAATAACTATGACTAACTATAACTAGAAATATATTAATTAGGGAGAGAACGCTAAGGAATATACTTGCTGAGCAAAATGGTCACAGGTCCAATGCCTGTCAGAGCTAGTAAGAAGGAACTTAAAGGGGATCAATTTGGCAAGGTGATATATTGAGCACCATGAAGATGCCACTCCAGTGGACTCCACAGCCAACCCAATGGGAGCTGCTAAGGGGAAAACTTGCTGCTGATTGTACCCGGTTTAAATTGACGTGAACAAACACTTGAAGAGCTAGGTTTTTCCCAACATCCAAAAGATGAGCATAAAAGATGTATACAGGCAGTTCCCGGGTTACATGGATCCGACTTACATCGGATCCCTACTTACAAACGGGGTGAGGCAACCCCGCACTAGCTGCTTCCCCCCAGCAGACCAGGGAGACGCGAAGCTAGCGCCCTCCCCCCAGAAGACCAGGGAGACGCAGAGCGGCTTTTCTCAGCAGACACCTCAGCTTGAGAATAAAGGACTGAGGAAAGTGAGGTGTGGGAGAATAAAACTGAGCTCTGGAGAAATGTTTGGCTAGAGTTTCCCCTACAATATGTACCAGTTCCGACTTACATACAAATTCAACTTAAGAACAAACCTACAGTCCCTATCTTGTACGTAACCCGGGGACTGCCTGTACTTTGTTTTTCACATTTTCTTGTAATCTTGGCAGCCACTTTTAGGTATCAACTATCTGTCAAAAGCAAATATGCCATTTTTTTATTTTCCAAGTTTAACTCCTTTATTAAGCAAGTTCACCTGCCTTCATTTTTCCTTTGGCTTGTCAACAATTTACAGAACTCTGGCTGAATCTCTCTAAACTAGCACACTAACTCTGATTTATGGATAATATTCATTGCTTTATTGTGACACTTCTGATCCCTGAACTTTTGATGCCAGAAAAAATTGTCAATAGAAATCAAAGTAATATTTTTGCCTTCAAAGTTCAGTGTTCATAATGCTGTGGGTTATAAACATCTCTTACAATACAGAGGTATCACGCAGAGTAATTAAAATTATTCCCTAGCATTTGTTGTCAAAGTAGAGATTTGAAGTCGTGCCCATATTCAAGCACAACATACTTCCTAACTAAAGTTCTCTTGACATTCAAGTTGATTACAGCATTCATGACTGCGGCTCTTAAAATGAGATTATTTTTTAAAGGATATTATTTTGCTAATGCTGAATAGCTTTTATGTTTACACCAGATGACTAAGAAATCCCTATAGAATATGGTATTTACAAAGTACCTTGTTATCCTTCAGGGTGAAAGGCACAGTACACACTGCTGTACTTTTAAGCAAACTCATTGTTTAAGGGGTGTCAGAGTCATCTCCAGGATTGAAGACTACAGAGCGGAAACAGTCTACAGAGCCAGCAACTTGCAAGCGGTCAATATACACTGCCCTGCCAACAGGTCTTACCTCTGATTTACAGGAGCCATCTTTTAAAGTTGAAAACACAGTTCACTTTCCATGTCCATTCAGTTGTTAGCTGCTCTGCCCCTAAGGTGATAAGCAGCACCATTTATGAGGATGATATATGGAGACACATGCTCACTGGGAACTAATCTGAAACTAGCAACTCATTTCACAAAGTCTATTGAATAATGGGTTTATAAACCTTTTCAGGAATGTATTTACACCGTATATTTTAAAAAAACCAGCTGCCAACTCTCCCATTTTGGAGATGCAAATTGTACTTATATAACGTACACCCATATGTGTGTGTCCCAAAATAAATCGCTTTTAAGAAGTACCACACAATCAGGAAGCTAGAGAAGAATGTGCATGGATTTGCACTTGCACTTCAACCATGGATGTAAAAATTCAGACATCTTTCTGGCACAAATTGTGCCCTCAAAAGAAAAGCGCTTGAACATGTTTATCCTGCTACATGTTGTTTTCTTAATAGCAATAAAAAAAGATCATTTGAAGTTAAATTAATTTTCATTACCTAGACATCCTATTTCAAACAAAATGCCTGGAATTAATTTCTGCTGTTGTGATGTTCTTAGAGCAGTTTCCACAAGACAGGTCTTCTTTTAAATGCTTCAATTAATTTAATAAACAAGGAGAAGCTGCAAAATGGGCAGGATCATAATTAAAGCGTATGTTGGTAATTTTCACTGGAATTTGCATAACAATATGATCTGGGAAATAGCTATATTGTCAATCACTTATTGGAAATATATGCAAGGCAGAATTTGTAATATGTTGCATGACTATTTGTCTTGATTTCTGGTCCACATATAACTGATTTATGAAAATGCATCTGTCTCCACATAGTACCTCATATTGTGAAGCATTTTGATTCTGTGCACATCCTGTTTCCTCCTTAAGATTCATGGGCATTGACCTTGGGTAATCTCATATGTGGCAGGGCAGAGAAATCTATTAATAACATAATACTTAGCAGCTTAATGGTGCTTTAAATCTCCAAAGCATTTTACAAACTTGCTAATTAATCTATTAAATCAAAAGCAAACTTACTGAATTTCTAATTGCATGATACAAGCCCATTTGGAATGAAAGAAGTATTACAGGTTTGGTTTTTAACCAAAGGAGATAGAATAATTAGGGGATTCATTAGAGAAGTGTCTGTCACCATTAATGATGCAGTCATTGACACTGATACTCCACACTGCTTACCTAAAGGTAACACTCTCTAGTGTAATACACTTACAGACCCTAATCACTGAAGTGTCACAGGCACTGAACTTCCATATTTTCTACTCCAGTCTGTGCTCAGAATGCTTGGCAAGGACTTCAATTATTCTTATCCCTTCCATATTTTTACTGTTTTCACTATTTGATGATTTATACATCAAAGAATTCCTCATTCTAATATTCAGGTGTTTACATTTATTGATTAAACAGAGTATTACAACGTACAAATTAACTTTGCTTACTGAGGCATCTATTGATTAATTATTTGTGTTAGTGAAGTTCCCAAGAATCCCAATCAAAATTAAAATCTCTTTATGCTAGGTAATGTACAAATCCACATGAAGACATGGTTCCTTCCCCAGTGTTTAAGTCTTTTCTTTTAAATATTACATATAAAAGGTAAATCATGTCCACCAATAGGAGGAAAAGGATATAAGGGGGCAGCTGCCATGGGGCCTGATGATTCTAAAAGGACCCAGGGCTATGAGCCACCACTGCTGCCATCACCATAATAGCAGAAGCCAGAGCCTCAGGCTCTTTAAATCACCACCAGAGCCCTATGCAACACAGTACTGAGGGCTCAATAAGTTAGGCTAGCCCCTAGTCCCACCCTTTCTGGGAAGCCAAGAGCTGACCCCCCCTCCCCTCCTCCTGCCACCTTTCCCAGGGCTCAACAAACTATTATCAGCCCTGAGGTAAATAAATCCTTGGTATATGTTGATTACTGCTAATTAATGGAGTCACTAGGCTGCATTAATCACATTGATCAACATATGAAATACTGTACTGTAATTATGGCATATTAAGTTATTATGAATAATTAAGAACTGATAACCTCTAATATAGTATGACATTCAGATTAGAGGCTGAGACTCCAAAAACAACAGTATTTTAAATGAAGTTATTGTTGATTTGGTAATTGGATTGAAGCAATTATCACTTACAGGACTGATAGGTCTAGGATTGTTATCCTTTTGTTTGACAGGGAATTAGACTTGAGTCCAAACTGCCAATACTAAATCAAAATCATTAGCACTCCTTCCCGTCCTCAAACTTGGGAAGAATTCAGACTTAAGTTGAACTGCACAATTCAGGGCTACCTCTGAAGAAGTCTGTGCTAAAACAAAGGCAAAAGTGCCTGAACTTCAGGAAAATGCAGGACCAGATTCATGGCCTGACCTATGAAATTAACAATGTCTTTCTCTCATAGTATCTGTAATCTTCTAGTTGATATTAGTTTTGAATTTTCCACAGAGTTCTGCATTTTCAGGAACCAGTAAAATATTTTGGTTGATGAACTTTGAAGACAGAGCTGAGAGAAATCAATTCAGGGTTTGACTACTCCAAAACCTCCTAGAAATATGCTTTGTAAAAAAACCTAGCAGCTAGTTTATTCTGTTTGTTCATTAAGTTAATCAAAAATAGCTATGCAGTGATTGGGTTTTAGAGCAGAAAGTAATACACTAATGAAAGAAGGCAGCCCAGCTGTACTACAGAGAGACAGTTTTAACGTCTACAGGAAAATCAACAACATATCCCTCTGCTTCAAACTGCAGCATATTTTCAGCATTTCTAAAACTGTTATTTCTCCTAAATCATTCAGTTGCATTATTTACTGGTATTTAATTACTTCTGATAGCTCAGGCCTTTTAAAGTTATGCTATTTACGAGAAACTATATTCACCAGGACTACATTCACCCTTTAATTAGGGCCATTTTGCAATGCCCTGGAGTGTACATTTATATCCTAAAAATGTCAGCGCTTGTCACAGGAAGATCATCCCAGCATAAAGGGATTCTCAGATAGCACTAAACCAGCATAGTTAATCTTAAACCACACATCACTTGGAATGTGCAGGATGTGAACCATACTCCTCCGCATCCCATCAGTGTCTGACCACTGTTACTCCCTATCTGGCCACTAGCTTCTAGCATTATTTAAAGCAGCTTCTACCATATCGTGGAAAGAACATAAAGGCAACTTAAATTCAATGTCAGGAATACCCTTTTGAGCTTTACTTGGGATGAGGTCCTTAGTTCTCTATCTGTGAAGCAGCTGGAATGTTCTGTCAAGAGTTCTTTTCTATCATTTACAGTATCACAATTGATACCTATGGGGGGGAAAAACACTTTAATTCTGTTCTGAAAGAGCATGAGGCTTCAAGCAGGAAGTAATGCATGTAGACTCAAATCTGGAGGTGCTGCTAGAGCAATAAATCACATGCAACTTCTGGTTCTCAAGCATCTGTTTTGCATCCCTTTTGATCAAAAGTTAGTTTTGTAGTTTGAAACAGCTAAAACCATATAAGCTCTTTCTACTCACCAAACACTATGGGCCATGGCTGCTTAAGTCCCATGGTCCCTTTGTTATAGGAAGCTCATCCATGCTGGTCTTTTTTCTGTTAAGATTAATGCAGGTTATATTACTTTGATGTTCAGTTCAACTCTGAAAAGAGACTCTAGAAAAATGATAAGCTGGCATTCTAGATTTCCTACATTTACAAACAAAGATTTTCTTTTTACTAATTATGAGCCCTACAAATTGCCTCTGAGCCCCAACAGTCAAGTTAGGTCAATTTTTTCCTTCCTGGCCACCAGCCCCAAGAATAAGGATTCTACAGGCTCAGTTTCACCTGCACAAATCTGATTCCCATCTAGTAGTGCTGTACAGATGTATCCTACCTAGAGCATTATTTGGTCCGAACAGTCTTTATTACTGATGATTACACATGAAGAGAGAAAAATCTATCTAAAATTGTGGAGTGCTGGTTGAGTTTGCAGGAATATCAGTCAAGAAAACAGTCTCCCTCTTCACTGCTTACTTTTGTGCACTCTACCTCTTCCTATTTGTCAAACAGTTTGCAAGGCACACAAGTTTAAGAGTTATTTCCCCAAATCTATGAACATGTAATCTACTCAGTTCAAAAAACGAATAGCATAGTGCAAAATTCAGCTATTACAAAAGCAGGTACAAATCCACTGAGGTCATTGCAACTGTGTTTGTTCATGCTGAAACCAATCAACCACTCAGTCTGATGTAATGATTAGCACCACTGGAAAAGATGGCTGGTTATTTTAGGGACTGAGCAATTCTCATTGACTATGTTGGACTACTCCTGACATTTCTGTGGTACTGTGCCTGCTTGCACCAATGTATCCTAATTTTGCCCTGTACAAATTGTTAGCTAGCTTTTTTACCTTGCACTGGTTTGCATTTTCCAATGTGCTCATAGTAGACAAAACTACATTATCTTCATGAATATAGTGAAACTACATGGCACAGGCAAAGAAATGACAATGAATAAGCAGTAACATTCATTCTGGAAGCATGGACTCAAAATTTTGGACATAGTCCATTTTGTGAGCTCTGTGTTTTATTATTTGGGTGTCCCTGGAGACAAATGGTTCTAATCTACTTATGTTTTTCCAGCTGTAGAAAAAAGTTGGGAAAGATGAAGACATTTTTGAGTCTTATTATAGTCAAGTTATTAAATGGAGGATTAAGAACAAGTCTGACTACTGCTCAGAGAACAAAAAATTCAACATTAAATTCCTCTTATGAACCCAGTACCTAATACATCCCGTGAATTAAAATGTTTTGTCTGTTTCACCAATACAAAAGGGTCATTCAAATCCAGAATGTGTAATATAATAGGAATGAAAACTAATGTAATATAATATGAAAGGAAAGATATTGGTTAATTCAAGGGTCTGAAGATTGGCCTATTTCTACAGTGCTCAAAAGCAAACAGACTTGCTTCAGATCTTGTCAGGGCCCAGAACATGAACACTATGCCCTCACTTTTGCTTCTGAAACTCTTTTACATTCAAGGTACAGTTTCTCTTAATAAATAATTAATTCATTTTCACTGGACTACTGATTAATAATATTCGACCTTAATCCCTGGAACAAAAGACTAGTAGAAAGTACTGTGAACTGAACGGCAAATACCTTGTCTGTCAAGCCCAAGAAGTGACAGCCATTTATGTGTGTGTCATCTTGAGGAGCACATTTCACTCTACTCAGAAAATAATCTGATATTTTTATCTCCTTCAATTTCCTGCACTACAACATCATATTTAGCAAAATTTTGACCCTCGGTCCCACCTACTCTTCTACAGAGGAATCTCAAAGAAGGAATTCCAGAGTTACAGATCTAGGAATACCAGAGTTAGAGACTTACTGGTCAACTGGACACCATGTGAAACAAAGTAACCAGTAAGGCAGGAGTAGAGACAAAAATGTTTTTAAACCAAATACCGTACTGTGCCTGTATTACATCTTAAAGGTAGGCGTATCTGGACTGCCTATCTGCACTCTACCACCCCTCCCTCATGCAGAGCACCCACTAATAGCTAGGAGTTGAAGATATAGAGATTTACCATTGCAGGCCCAAGGCAGCGGAGCAGAAGCAATATTGGGGTTTGCGTGCCTTTCCTGTAAGTTGTGGGTGCTGCTTTCACACACCTCTCCCCCGGCTATGAAGAGGGGAATGCAGTTTTTACCGCTATCCCCCCTCCCACCCATCTACCCCACCAAGAGAGGGACAAGTTTGCCTGGTTCAGGAAAGAAGCTGTCTGCAAAGAAGCTGCCCCTCTGCCTCTGGAACCTTGCCCATAATGTGAACAGCTGGAGCTGGAGCTCCATTTTGTTCAGAGCTACAAACATTTCAGAGTTACAATCTCCATTCCCAAAATGTCCTTACCTCAGAAATTCTATTGTATTTTCTTAGCCTTTGACCCAGTTAAACTACAAGTTGAACCTCTCTAGTCTGGCATCCTTGGGACCTGACTGGTGCCAAACCAGAGAATTTGCCGAACTATAGGAGGTTAATATTGTAGTGAGTTGGTCTATTTTTATTTCACAAACACAAATAAATAGAACAGCGCTTGCAATGTTGCTTAATAATGTGAGACTGCAGTGATTCATCCTATGTAAGCCTACACCTAGCAAAAGTTCTCTTCATAACAAAGCATTAGTATTATTACACAATTTTATTGTATTGGCATAAGGAAATAAGTAGATAAAGCATAAAAACATGTTTATGCTTAGCAACATTACCAGCACTTTCACTGCTTGCTGGTCTCTAAGGCTATATCTACAGTGCACATTTATTTGGAAGTAACTCATGTTATTTTAGTTAGCTGGATGTCCACAAAATAGCAAGCCCATTATTTTGAAAAAAAATTGAAATAACGGGCTTCTTACTCTGATTTCTGTAACCCTCATTTCCTGAGTAAGTGAAATTGAAGGAAGAGTGTTCTTCCTTTGACTTCTTCCTGGGTGAACAGTGCCAAAAACCGAGTTAATGTACTTCAGCTGAAGTTGCGTATCTTAACTCGACTTTAGCCCATAGTGAAGACGGACCCTTAGAAGACATTTTGGGGTTATTTAGAGCTAAACAACAGCATAGAACACAGAGACAGGACTGGTGGCTGTAAACAAACTTTATGGGACAGCGGGAAATTGGCCACTCCTATGAGAAGTGGACATCCAGGTAACTAAAATCATGCTTGACCACAGATGTTGCTGGACCAGAGAGCTGGATTAGAGAGTCAACCTGTACAATAAAATCTCAGAAAGCTCTATTTATGTAAAGGATCCTAACTGAAGACATTGGAAAAAAAGAAAATTAATGTGAGACAGTTTAATGAGAATCTTAACATTTCAGATGGCAAGGAAAGAAAGTCTGAAGATGAAAGGAAAAAGGAGCAGTACAAGTGAATTCAGCTGACTTTCAACTGAGTTTTGCTATACTATTTTTGTTCCAATTACAAGAATATTAAAGTACAACTAGGAGTCATAAAATTCATGTTGGCACAGATGTGCCTAGATTTTTACATGATTACTTATTAGAACCTCTAGAGAGAGATTATAAATTAGTAACTGAATTGTCTTATTTGATACTTCAAAAATAGTTCTAAATAGACAAAAGTTTTAGTAAGAAGGCATCGGCATGCTGGAATGATTAATGGCTTGTGCACATTGAGTACTATTTCAACTACTTTTCTCTATTACCAGGCTACTCAAAGTCAGGAAGAAATAGATGAGGTTTCTGAAAAAAAAAAAAAAAAAAAAAAAAAAAACACACACTTGATAGGTGACCTTTCACAATTCTTTCCAAAGCAAATATGTAAGATAAGAAAATGAGATTGAATAAAGGTTTCATAAGAAGATCATACTGGGTGAGACCAAAGGTCCATCTAGCACAGTCAGTATCCTCTATTCCTGCAAAGGACTGGATGCCCTCAAATCTTTTTGGTTTCAATGGGAATTGAGAGCTCAGCACCTCATAAAAGCAATCTCACTCTTCCTCATGTGCTATATTTAGACTACAGAGTTTTTCCATGATACGTCTGGTATTCCGGAAAAACTCCGCTGCGTTTAGGGAATGTGTCTGCTCTTCTGACTTTTTTCAGAAGAGCAGATGTGCTCTTTCAGAAGCCCTGTAATTCCTCATTTTATGAGGAATAAGGGCTCTTCCAAAAAAGGAGGTTTTTCCGAAATTTGGCCCCAGGTAGACAGGCCAAATTTCAGAAAAGCCTCTTCTGAAAAAACAATCAGAAAAAGGTGCACAAATTGCAGAGCACAATTGGCATAACTTTTTCCCCCCCAAAAAAATGGCAGTCTAGATGTAGCCATGACTATGTCCCAGAGACCAGCAATGTTTACTCTAGTGCCCTGCATACAAATCTCTAGATTTAATGCCTTTTAAGAAAGCACAGGAGTAAGATGGATATTAATACAACAGATTGGTAAAGTGGACTAGAGCATGCCTTTTTGTATCTGTGCATGGTGAGTTTCTCTATCACTCACCTTCTCTTCATAAAATGGGAGCTCTGATGGTATTTATCTCTCCTTCCCCTCAACACTACATAAAGTCCTTTCTGTACACTTTGGGATTCCTGCAGGAAAAGGGATTTTAAAGTCAAAATAGGCCAGAGGAAAAGTAAACCAGTTGCATCGTCCCATCTCAATTCCTATGGAACTTGTCCAGGAGAGGAGGCAAGTAGAACAAGCTGTTTTGGCTTTATGCCAAAAGGAAACCTCAGTTCTTTTAGTGCAGCTTCTGCATAATACAAAGAGGCCAGACAAGAGGGTAACAATATGGTACAAAATCTCCAAATTCCCCACTTCAGATTAAAACTGCAAGCAGAGCAAATCATGAGAAACAATGGGGAGGGGGGAGAACCAGGGGAGGCCAGAAGGACAGCTCTGTAAACAAATGCAAAGAAAAAAAAGTATTTGATTTTAGCTGTACACCACTGAAAAGTTCCTGCCAGTAAAATTAATACCAATGAAATGATTAAGTGAAACTGTCAGATGACGATGGCAGGAATTTTCATAAAGGCTTAATTAAAGGGTTCAGGTGCTCAATTTTGATTTTTATGGAAGATCAGCTTTCCTTCATTTTCCTGCCCTTTTTATTTATTTATTTACAGATGGTCTAAAGAGAAAGTAAATACTATCCCATTTCCTCTTGACTCCAGACTGAACACGTCTAACTTTATTCACTTTCTTGGCTACTTCTATGACAGAGTGGCCATTCTTTACTGGACAGTTTCTAAAAATTAATATTTAATTAAGATTACTTTTTTCTTCCATAAACGCTTTAGGTATAGATTCAAAAAGAAAAAAATAAACTTTGATATTTTATCTATACTCAAAAATGCTTCTATTATTAAATGGGAATTTAAAATCTGTTTACATCTCAGTTTGTACAACCAAAAGCATCCACTCTGCTTCTATAGAGGTACAATTTATACTCAATACCACATATCTGTGGTATTTTAACGGAACAGTACAATGCTTAAGATGCAAAGTTAAAACATATTGAAATTTAAATGTCACCATTTCCATTTGTCCTAAATGTTTCAAAATCTTTTTTAAATTGCTCTGTGCAAAGTGTGACTTATTCCCTCTAAATTTATTCACAGCACTTAGCTCAGGCAGTAAATATTTGAATAATATTAGAAGTAATCTGGTACTTAATATTGTTAAAACCAAAGGATTAACCTTAAAAAACCACTATGTTACACTAGGTGTTCATTTTTTAAAAACTGTAACCTAAAACTAATTGAATTTTTACAATTTTGGGGAGATGGGGGCATTTTTACAAGGAGTTATTTTCATTTGGCATTACAAAGACAGTAAGCTTTCAAATAAAAAGGGATATTACCATATACTGCAAGACACATGCACAACACCACTGCTTTTAAGAGTACAGTAATGCATAGACACTTGGGCCC
The DNA here is from genome assembly GCF_052426305.1 of Pelodiscus sinensis. Lineage (NCBI taxonomy): Eukaryota > Metazoa > Chordata > Testudines > Trionychidae > Pelodiscus > Pelodiscus sinensis. The sequence continues at coordinate 97,695,292 of NC_143053.1, forward strand.
AGAGTGTCCCACTCTGATCTGTAGAGGAATCTTCCTTATTATGCAGCCCTATTATCTTATTGGCCTACATGGTAATGCGTTAGAAACTTGGGAAACACGCATTAACACAGTGATCCCCAACACGGCGCCCGCGGGGCCATTTTTGTACACCCGCCAAGTGCTCGGGGCTGGCCTGGCCCTGGGCACATGGTGCATGCGCTGTGGCCGGAGCCGGCCCTGGCGCATGGTAAGCGCCGGCCCCGGGAGCGCCGCGAATTGGCCGCTCGTGCCCCGGGCGCGCGGCGCTTGGGGGGGGGCGCGCCGGTGCGCGGCGTTTGTAGGGGGGAGCCGGCCCCGGGAGCGCGGCGCTTGCGGGGGGGCACCCCCGAGCACACGGCTATGGGGGGGGCTCCTCACCCCAGCACGCGGCTATGGGGGGAGCCGCTCGCCCCCTGCCCAGCAGGCGAACGGCCACACCCCCTGGCGTCCGGCAGCCTCTAAAGGTTGGGGACCACTGCATTAACACTTTGTTGCTTATTTGAAAACACAGCCTAGGACTAGAACTAAACTGGAGATAACCTTTCATGGCATTACTCCCACCCAACTGAACTATCAGGGACATAGACTATAGGCCCAGAGTCCTGCATGTGTGTCACAGAAAAGGGCAAGCACTGTAGCACTTGCCACAGCACCAATTAAATGGGATAACTTCTAGTAGCAAATTTTCAGATGCTTCTTTTCCCAGAACCCTTTTGTACAGGTTTTTCTGGATAAGCAGGGGCCTGTACAAGAATCTACATCTGACAGCTTTTGCAGGCTCATTGAACATACATATATCATTCAGATTAAACCATATCAACACAAAATTATCAGTAGCACATGCGCCATTTCAATGAAAATCTATGCACTGCAGAGCCACTTGAATAAATGTATCCGTAAGTACTTGGCAATGGCAGAGTTTCTCTGGCCCCAGGGCCCTGCCAGAGACACAGCTCTTCCAACCCTGCTGCTGAAGAAAAGACCGTTACCTTCATCCATAACTGGTGTTCCTTGAAATGTGTTGCTCATGTCCATTCCATAGAAGACCTGCATGCTTGCCATTTACACCAGAGCTGGAAGTTTTCCCCTCAGTGTTATGTACAGGGGACTGGCTCTGGTGTCCACTGGAGTGGTGCCTATATGGTGTGGTAAAAAAATGCACCATTAACTACCCATATCCTCAGTTCCTTCTTGCTGGAAATGCCATCAGTGGGAAAGGAGGGCAGGTCATGGAACAGACATGAGCTATGCATCTCAAGAACACCAGTTATGGACAAAGAGAACTGTCTTCTCAAGTGCTTGCTCATGTCCATTCAATATTAGGTGACTCCAAAGCAATACCAACGGAGGCAGGTAGGAGTTCACAGATGTGAAGAATGCAACAGTGCAGTGAATGTGTGGAAAAAAAAGACGATGTCATGGTTCTGCAGTTGTTCTCTACAGGAACATGCACCAGGTAGGCTGCCAAGGACACCTGCACTCTGATTGAATGGGCCCTCACAATTGGAGGTGGTGGGACCTGTGCTAACTCAAAACAGGCCCTGATAACTGGCAGAGATCCAGTTAGAAAGCCTCTGCAAGGACAATGGAAAGCCCTTGATTCTGTCTGCTGTTGCAATAAAAAGCTGCATTGACTTGTGGAAGGACTTTGTATACTCCAGGTAAAACGCCAAAACACAACTGACATCTAGGGCATGCAGCCTCCTTTCCTCAGTAGTGGGATATAGCTTAGGGTAAAACACGGGGAGGAAGATGCTCCAGTTTGCTTAGAAGGACACCACCATCTTTGGCAAGAAGGTTGGATGGGGCTATAATTGGACTTTATCCTTCTAGAAGACTGTATACGGTGGTTCTCATTTCAGGGCTTTAAGCTCTGGCACATTTCACTGATGTTATTGCCACAAGGAACATGACCTTCCACAAGTGGGAAAGTGAGCAGGAGCCCATGTGCTCCAAGGGGGAACCTATGAACCTGCTAAGAACCATTACTTATAGACATACCCATAAAAAAATTAATCTGCTGAATTGGAATTAGTACATGTAAGATATAAAATCAGATTTTCTAAGGATAAGGGAAGATATACCAGGGATTTGCTTTTATTCAGGAGCATTGTACACACAATTATTTAGAAGAAATATTAGTAGCAGAAGTTAAAAACATTGCCCTAGAAAAGGCAAATAGCAAATTTCCTCACCCATACAGTTATTTCATGAATACAAGTCATAGGTTATCTTTTTTCCTTAGTACTAAAAGAAGGAACATGATCAAGTGAGTACTTAGTGCAGATTTAGATCTATTTCACTCATTAGGTACCATAGCATTAATCTGAACGTTTCCTAAAGGTTTGACTCAAGTTGTAGAAAAAATTAGTCACATAAGCACAGAGCTCTAGTGCAGGGGTGAGGAACCTTTTTTGGTTTGGGGCCACTGACGCACAGAAAAATCAGTTGGGGGCTGCACACAATGAGAAGCAGAAAGACACTCCTCACATTCCCCTCACACACCAGAGCCTGGGCCAGGGGGGAGGGGACGCACCCAGACTAGTAGATTTGATGTGCTCTACCCTGCAGGTGGGCAGTTGGGGAGCTGGAGTGCCATCATGCATTCCTCAATGCTGAGCCTCAGGAACTGGATCCAGGCAAGCCGGAGGCCCCATCTGGCCCAGGTTCCCCACGCCTGCTCTAGTGGATAAAACCAATATTTTGTTGCATTTAAGAAAAATTGCCTGTTGTGGAATTTACACAAAATATTTTCTCCAAAAAAGGCAGAACAAATCAAGAGATTTTTGGTTTCTTTTTTTTTGCGCAGAATCGATAGTGCAATAATTGGGACATCTCATATAAACATTATCCTAAATTTAATTTTTACTATGCTCAGTGATGGTATTTCAAGCAGCAACTGATTTATTCATGGTGGCATCCAGTACCAATCTTTCCTAAGGTGTCAGAAAGGTCTTTTACATAGGCCATTAGATAGCCTGACAATGTAGGACTACACATTGTGTAGGTTTTACTCTGTTTACAAGCTTTACAGATCCGTTGACCTACTAAACTGCTGAGTTTGAATAAAAGGTAAAAATGGAATTTTTTTCTTTATGTAGGAAGAAAAAAAATCTATTTGAAAGCAATGCTAGACAAATCAAAATACAATATTATAGCTAAAGAGTAAAGTGAACAGTGTTTTCATGAAAACATGAATACTAGTTTTCAGTTATTTAGGGCTGATTGATTTGTATTAAAAATCATACAGAGCCTTAAACATTAAAGAATCAATGTTAGAAGTTTCCGGCTGGTACATACATAATGTGTGTTCTAATACAGAAATCAGCAGTTATCTGAAATAGTTCATTCGAGAATAAAACAGTGTTATGCAAAAGAAACACTACCATTAGCACTCAAACAGTGAGTAGAAGGTAGCATTAGAAAGAAAGTGCACAGCAGAAAGTTTTCTGGTTTTCGGGACAAGTTCAATTTAAAATTCTCTCTTCAGATACACATTTGTCAGGAAGTGTAGTGGGTTAAGATGGCTTCTGTTTTCTTTCCAAAATCAGTCTTTCCTTTAATTGGTTTTCAGTAGGATGCTTATTCTGACATGTAGAGATGATACATCAAGGCCACAATAATTGCTCCTATTGCTGGGATCACCCAACTGCTCCACCAACTAGAAGGAATCACAGTGAGAATTATTTTCATGCAATGTCTAGCAGCTACTAAATTACAGATTTGATATTTGATTGGTTATGCAAGTTTATTTTGTAATCTCTACCTTTTTACCCTTCAAATGTGGATGAGAGAGCCTTTAATCGAGACAGTGTTTGGGTTGGTCTAGAACCAAAAAGGGTCACATTATCATGCATGCAACTAGCATGATAATGTGAAAAGTTTTTATAACTATGCAAAATCTAAGCTTGCTGATTGGAGAACAGTTTGATTCCAGTCAAACTTAAAAGCTATGGCTTGTCACCACAGAACAGTGCCACCCATTGAAAAGCAGATACAGGTAAGCTCTCTCAGTAAGGCTTTTGGTTCTGCAATTCCTCAACTGGAAGCAACGTGGAAGGTTCTTTAGGTACAGGATTCCTTTATATAATGAACAGTATTAATGCATGAAGCACCTGCTGGATTGTGTTGAAATCCCAGAACATTTGAGAATATTTTTAATACTTCTATAAGTGCTGCTCTGTGTTTAGCCCGTCATCCTCTTTGTATTTATTTTTGCATGTAACTTAGACTTTTCTGAGTTGATGCTTATAAGGCAGCCAGAGTTGCCACTGACAGCAGGAGCACTAGCAAGTAAGATCACCAAGTATCTCCTGCATTAGTAGCACTTCTGAAGAAGAGACATGAAGAGTTGGTATCAAAGAAGCTCAACTCAACTTCATGATGAACTGTAAAATCTTCTAGGTAACAGGACATTCCCTAGAGAGCGTTGATAAGCAAATCTGCTATTAACACATGACAAGAGCCTTCAATTCCTGGGACCTAATTCCACGGGAAGTTATACCTAGTTGTTCTCTGTGTGGACACACTCATTCTGGAATAAAGAGCATCCACACAGGAAGATCAGGAATGCTTTTTTGTTTTAAATTCACTCTTTACCTTTCTCTAAGTCAGGGGTTGGTAATAATTTTTGATGGGGGGCCAATTCAGAAATTTTTCAAATGGCCCCAGGCCACTGGAAGGGGAGGGGCCAGGACATCTTTCGTGCTTGCCCACCCGCAGACCCTGATCAGTCTGGGGATGAGGAGCATGCAAAGTCCGTGCCTCTGTTCCCTCACCCCTGAAGAGAACCACTAACTGTTCTGAACAACTGGCAGTTCCCTCTAAGTGCCCGAGGCCCTTGCGGTGCAGGAGACTTTTCGTGCTCCCCACTGCACCCAGGTCAATTAAGGCCTGGGGGAGAGGGAACATGTGAAGCTAAGCAGCAGCTAGCAGTTGACTAAGCACCAAGCTGCTTGCAGGGCAGGAAGAGACTTCTCACGCTCCCCCACCCCCAAGCCCTGATTGGCCTGGGGGAGGGGAGGTGGCAGGGCCTCCATGGGCCAAATCATCCCACTTGGCAGGCCAGATCTAGTCCACAGAGGCCTTTTTGCCCACTCCTACTCTAAGGGAGCTTCCTAGCATTGATAAGCCCCCAATACCTACCACATTATTTCCTATAGATAGAACCTCTAAGCCACATTTCTCTAATCTGACAATACCTCTGGTCCAGCATAGTCTGCGATTCCCTTGGTGTTTCAGGGCTGAAGCACTCCTGAGGTGACAACCAGCAGGCTGGGGACAGGAGCATGGCCGGATGAGGGACAAGTAGCATAGCAGTGCCCTGGGGGTGTAGCACCCCTTGGAAACCGAGGGGCCAGCATTGACTTCCCCTGGCCTAGCAAATTCCCTCAATTTGGACTTGTCAGGTCCAGAGGATGCTGGGCCAGGGAGGTTCAATCAGTAGTACTTAACAGTTTTGGTTTTTTTTTGTTATTTGCTTCATTGAATTAGGAAGGGATAACCATGAAGTATCATTGTGCTTTAATTTGTGATATTAAACGTCATACTATACCTGGAATTAGACTCCATAGTGGTAATAAGTGTTCCCTGAAAAACAAAGTCATACTTAAGATACAGAGCATGAGTTGCCTCCCTTTTCCCCCAATCTCCACACAGAGAACTGGGCGGGATTCATCGTAACACTTCAGTTTATACCTTTTCCCACCAGCCAGCCTCATCAAGCCACAAATGCAGTTTTTATGCCTGGATGAAGTCAGCCATAATTTAAAACTTCTGTCGTAAACTGCTCATCTGTTGTAAACTGCTCATCAGATAATATTCTGATGCCATGTTTCCTGCTGCAATTTATACCTGGTTACAAAATAGTTCCCTTAAATTATTGCCAAGTATTTTAATGGCTCTCTTACCAATAAGTGATTTTATAGCACTAACTTCTGCTTTATACCAAGATTATGACCTGTTTAGATGTTTATAGTGACACTTTCTTTGGGCCTAAGCTTTCCATGCTTAGTTTCAGTATCAGGGGAATATCTGAAAGGTTGAATTATTGCAGTTGAAAAAACAACTTTAAGACTAAAGCTTTTCGGTCACCAATAACTAAAGCTAAATACTCCAATGTATACTTAAATATTCCCTGTTGAATATGGTGGTATGATTAATTCACTTGATTAATCATCATATTGAAGTTTTGTGCTACTTCAACTTTAAAGTTTACTATAAACTACATTTTTAAAAAGGCCACTGCTATCAGGCTGTCTTATTCAAACTTAAAAGTAGTTGCTATAGGCAAAAACAAAATATTAAACATTTAGACCTCGATCAACAATTAAGCAGATAAGTATTTTTTCCCTCCCCTACCAATATTACTGAAGTGACACACACCTAAGACAAGGGCACATAAAGGGAGGTACACGCTGAGAGCCATGCACTGCTTCACATCCAATCAAAGCACTGCTATGGTTCAGTCAGCACACTCCACAAATTCTAGGTACATAAACACACTGAGCAAAACCACCCTATTTTGGAAGACCATCTTGGTTAGGACAATCCTGCGGCCCACTGAGATGAAGGCCCTCTCACTAGCCTACGTTGCTTATCATTGGTTTACAGTCATTGACATTTAACAGGTATGCTGCTAACCTGTTAACCCAGCCCTTAACAGTTTCTCCAGCCAAATGGTAAGATCAATTTTGAGACTTCATTCTTCCTCAATCCCATCTATCTCAGGAACATCTGGGGACAGGTTTATCCCCAGCTGTTCATACAAACTTAAAAAAGTCAACTGAATCACCTCTGCCTACAAGTTTTACTTGCTACACTTAAGTTTTATTAAAAACTAGAAAAAACAATTCATTTGTACATTTGATGGCACTTACTACACAGTGAAACCAAGAAAGACTGGAATTAATGTCCTTATTTGGTTTTTTGGGGGGAGGGGGAAGAGCTCAGCAAGAATGAAAGGAAACATGCAGCCAACAGTAAATGATTACACTGATTGATGGGGAGGGGGGAGTAGGGGTCTCACGGCAAGCACAGTACTTAAAACTTAACCTTCATGTAGTTTACTTTTAAAATGGAACCTTAATGTTCTTTTATCTCTCAGTAGGGACAGTGTGTACAAAACATCTCAGTGTTTGAGATTTCAAAACAAGGACACTTACGGTTGGTTTCTGAACTTTCTCTCTGTCGTCCTACAAGCAAAGAAGGGGAAAAAGGGTTAGACAAGAATGAAGTGTACAAAAAGGGACTTTATAAGAAGGTCGCGAGTTTCAGTTAGTACTGTTCCAATAACTCTCCTTCATTTTTTCTACAGTATAGCCTTAAAGAATTTGAAGACATCTTCACGAACTTATCTTACAGTGTAAGTCACAAACCATTTTATTTGCTTTTATCATGCACTTACAAATAATTTCCAGAATGCTTCCTAATTCAACTGAACTTAATGCATTTAATAATTTCATGCTTCAGAAGATAATTTCCTAAAATCCTAAAATATTCACATGCATTTGAACTATTGCATACCAAAAAAGGGTAATTTTTCAGTTAGTTATTTCCTCCCGCTATTCACACAAGTATAAAAGATAGAGGCAAGCTAATCAAGGTCCCATGTGCTCTGCAGCATTTGGTTGCAATGGCTCTGAATTCTGCAGAACTCTAAGATAGCAGATGAAGTCAGTGGCAGATTCATATATGTTTTAAAAAGATGTTTATAAATATATTATTTATGAACCACGCATACAGAATTAAGCCAGTGTTTTCTATACCTCAGATAAAATGACCACATCTGAGACACATGCAGTAGTTAATAGCAGTAGTAGTACCGCCATAGCAATTAGGAGTTCTAGTTATGGACCAGGGCCTCATTGTACTGATGTACAAGTAGAACAAAAAAAGAAAGTCTCCCAACCATAAAGAGCTTACAATCTAAGTACAAGATGAAACAAGATATGCAAACAGGGGAAATACAGTAAAACTCTGTTGGTCCGCCATCCAATGCTCCGGCACTCCTGATGGTCCGGCACCATCAGGAACCCGGAAGTGCTCCGCGTAGCTGGAAGATTGGAGCGGTTCTGCACCTGGCTTCCCTGATTCAGCCACTGCTGAAACTGATCAGTAGGTGAATCGGGGAATCCGGGGGCAGAGCAGCTGGGGTGCTGCCGGGTTGGTCCCGGAGCGCTGCCCCTCGGCGCTGCGGGACCAACCCAGCAGCACCCCAGCTGCTCTGCCGCAGGCATCCCCGATTCAGCCACTGCTGAAACTGACCAACAGTGGCTGAATCGGGGATGGCTGGGGCAGAGCCGGACTATCCGAAGGGGGGGCTATGAGGGGTCTGGGGTGGCATCACCTCCCACCCCACCCCGGACCCCTCATAGCCCCCCCTTCCGATAGTCCAGCATCTCTGATAATCCGGCACCCCCTGGGTCCTAAAGTTGCCGGATTATCCGAAGTTTACTGTAAAAGCAAACAATGACAAAGATCAGCACAATAACAGCTGCACCATCACTCTAACACTATCAAATTTTCTCTGGGCATCAAAGGAAAGGAATTAGGATATGCCATGAAGATCCTTGAAAGTAGTTTGTTTGGTGTGAAAAGGAGAGTCAGTGGAGGGATGCAAACAAGGTGAGACTGGTCAAAGACAATGGACTAATTAATGACCCCTGTGCCAGCATTCTGAATGGATTTGAGTAGGGCACGATTGTATTTGTCCAGGCCAGAGAAAGATTTTTTTTCTGTAACCAAGACATGAGTTGATAAGAGCTTGAAGTAATTTCAGCTGAGTGGATGAACATGATATGCAGGGCTCGCCAAACTGCAGCGAGCCCCGCTCGCCAGCTGCACTATCCAGTGATCTGAGCATGTGCAGATTGCTCTTCTGGGTTGCAATCTACTCGCCATGGGCGAGTAGATTGCATTATTTGTCAAGCCCTGATGATATGTACCTAAGATGTCATTCAGAAACAATCAGCAGCACTTAAAAATGTAGCCTGGATATAAGGAACTAATGAGAGGTCTAAATCAAAAGGTGTTGCCCAGGTTATAGAACCAAGTGACAAGTAGAATGGTGGTATTTTCATGACAATCAAAAAAGCTAGAGGTGAAGATTTAGAATTCTGTTTTAACCATGCTAATAATCTTTCATGTTTTTAATATTATGACAACCAGAAGAGCTAGAACTCTTTTTTAAAATGGTAACAGATTGAGAAATTCATTTCTATTCCAAGGGATAAATGGCAGAGACACAGAGTGCAAAGGACTCTGTCCAATTTCAGCTTCTATATCCCATGCAAGATGTTAATTATTCTGAATGAGTTTTTTAGTACAATAGGTGGCCTGTCCTTATAAAAGGTTTAAGGAAGTTCAAAGTAGGGATGTAAAATCCTGTTTAATTGGTTAACTAGTTGAACATGCTGTTAACCAGTTAACTAAATTAAAGGAGTTGTGGATAGTGTCCTGAGTAGCTCCTGCCTTTGGGCCACCCGGACCCACTGTAGACACGGGCTGCTCTGGACAACCATACCAGCCTGTGTCTGGCACATATCCATCCCCTGAACAGCAGGTGGGGAACTGCTCCAACCCTGCCAGTTAAACATTCACAACCCTAATTCAGAGAGATACTATTTTAAAGAATCCTATCTTATTTTAGGGAGATGTACAGATTTGAGTGAGAAATATGATTTTTAGGTTTTAGTTTTATCGGTCAACCTAAGCTGAAAACTCTGGCTGTAATGCATTTCAAAGAGGAGAGAAACTATGCCCTTATTAGGATTTGATACTACATTATCTGAGCACTATCAGTGTTCTACCCTCAGCTTATGTCTGAGCAGGAAAGAGCATACTGGCTTCATCCAAAGTTAGCTGGAGTGATGACAATAAGTTCTGGCTACATCTGGTAATCATTTATTCTATTTTTCATGTGCTTATCAGAGAAGTGTCTAACTACTGAACATTGTAGTGACATCAATGTACTCACAGGATGAAGCTCCCCAATAATGAAGGACTCAGACAGTGTTCTGGCATCTGTGGAATGGCCAACATCCTCAAAGCTTTCAGTAGCATCTCCTCCAGCTTGTTCCCTTAGGACTTCTTCACCACCTGGATGCTGTAATGGAAAAAAAAATTCATTTCATGATCTTACAAGAAGTCTCGTATCTTCAAGAAATCACAGGAGGATGAAACATTACAAATGTCAAGCCAAATTTATCATGAAAAAAATGTATGCACATTCTTAAAAAAACCAATTTAATATTTTTGAAGAGCCCCCTGGTTTACACAATGTGAGAAAATAAAATTCCTTGTCTTATTTTTCCAGTTTCTTTTTGCAAAACTGATTCTTCCTTACATTCTAAACTACAAATTCTTCATTCAAAAACTTCCACCTGGATGATTAATTGCTAGAAGTAGAATCTCACATTCCTAACTGAACTAATCCAGGCCTGACAGGAAGTAAGGATATTAAAATGTATTTGTGTAAACGTGTAACTGCTGAAATTCAGTGGATATACATTTACCCATGGGGGTGGAAGAGGAGAAGGTGGGATCTGGTGCTCCCGTTCTCTCCGCCCCCCACGCCAGCTGCAGTAGAATGGGGTGGGGTGGCATGGGATGGGATGGGGTGGAAGACAGGATCTGGTGCTCACAGCTGGCTCCCCACATGCACAGGATCTTGTCTTCTCCCCACCCTTGCTGTCTCTGATATGCAAGCAGCTGGAAGGGGAGGCTGTGCGCAACCAAGAGCGTTAACCAATGAGCCCAGACACATTGGTTAACCGTGTACTCAGCAACACATTCACATCCATAACAGGAAGTTACATACATAAGCAAATTAACTTAACACACTACTATAACACTTTTTCTACATATGGATTATTTATACTTCTTGTGAGAGCTGAAACAAATCCTAATGTATATGCTGTGGACTTCAACAGTGACAGCAACAAATGATTAAAGTTTTTACATTGTTAGAGTCTTCCTAGTATATGTAAACCAGTACTAATTGACAAGCAAATCTGGGTAAAATTTTCACAAGTGCATGACAGGTAGGTGCCCAACACCCACTGAAATCAATGGGCCGTCGGTGCTTCTCAAAATTGTACCTAATTACTCTTACACCTACATACAGTATCTCTGAGAAATGCCGGCAGTCAAAAAATGCTTACATCTTCAAATTCTCCCTGCCAATATTGTGGCTTAAACATATTTTCTTTATGAAAAAGAATCATGTGCTCTGGTGGACACTCCATACAACTCATCACGTCTATATAGTTCCTGTCTGTTGGCCCCTCCTTAAAGGTGCAGGCCCCCTAGACAAGCCTCGTGGCAGGAAGCTGACCCCAGACAGCAGCACCTCACCATGTGGCTCTCCCTGCCACAGCCAGGACAAGGCATATCTGCTCGAGGCCCCCCACGACCCTCTGGGCCCTCATCAGCAGCAGCTCCAGGGGTCACAGGACCCACCGAAGGGCACCAAAAGGTGCACACACTCCTGGTCTGGTCCGGAGGTCGAGGCCCTCCTGGAGCTGTGGGGACAGGAAAAGACCTTGCAGGATCCCCAGGCCCAAAGAAGAAATGCAGAGATCCTTGGCCCAGCATGGATACCCACTCCCTACCTTTGAACAGCTCCGGAGTAATGTTAAAGAACTGCAGCTGGAGTACGTCCATGCCAGCAAGTGCTCGGGGAAGGTCCCCACACCTACACCTGCTTCAGGGATGCGGGGGACAAATCCCTATCCACCCTTGTGGACTCTGGGCTGCAGACCCCCATAGTGAGCCATCCAGAGCAAGAGTAGAAGGGCGAGGGCCTGGCCATCAAAGCAGAGGACTCAGAGGAGCACAGGGGCAATGTGACCCTGTCTTTGGAGCCAATGCCCAGCAGCCAGGATGTTTTCCAGGCCTTCTCAGGCATCTGAGAGGGATCCTCACGTGAGTGGTCTCTTTGTCACTCTTTTCAGAGGGTGAGTGTCATTTGGGCTGCTCTGGCTGGACACCCGTGCTGCAGTTCGCACATGTGCAACCTCATGCAGCATTACTGTGTGCACGTGGATGCAGCAGGTAGCCCCTGAACATGCCTGGGATCCTGCTGTCCCCACACGCCTGCCATGGGGGGAGGGAGGAAATGACACCGGCTGGAAGCAGGCTAGCCACAAGTGCGCAGGACCGACTCACCACACACTGAGGAATGCCGCACATAGTACATGGCCATGTGAGACAGCAGCTGAGCCCATACAAAGAGCTGTGAGCTGCCCATGTGCGCAGCCCCCAGGGAGCCCCAGGCAGCTCTTGGCCCCTCTGCCGCCCCTGAGGGAATCCCACTGTGTCCAGACACTTCCCTGGGCTGCTTGTATGTGAGCTGGGGGGAAGTGGGGAAGCGGGCAGCTCGGTCCTCTGGGCCGAGGACTATTGGTCACTGCTCACAGGGGAGGGCACAGCCTCAGAGACAGTGTCTGTAGGGATGATTGATCCTCTCTCCCTCTTGTGTGTTCTCCACAGCCGAACCAGCTGGGAGTGAAGGGCCAGCCAGTCCACCACTGCCACCTGCCACAGCTCAGGGACCACAAAGGTGCACCAGGGCCCAGGATCAGCTCATGCAGTGCCATGTCACTGCCAGAGAGGATGGAGCAGACACTGGCCCACAAGGTCTGCTCTGATCTCGAGTGGCGTCAACATGCTTGGGGACAGTACCTGGAGCGGTATGACCACATGTGCAATCTAATGGCCAGCATGGTGGCACATATGGCCCATGCTACTCCTCCTGCTTCTTCCTTCTCCGGCCACCATGCCCATGCCCCCTCCTCCTATCCCCCGTCCTGGCCACCTCCCTGTGCTCCCCACACCCACAACCCCGACAAGGCCCCCAAGGTGGCACAGGCAGCTGCCCCTCGCAGTCATGAGTCCCCCTCTCAGTTTACAGCCCCCTCCCCTCCGCCCACCTTTTATTGATGTTCAATAAATACAGTTTTTTTCGTTGCAAAACAAAAGTTTGTTTATTGGGAAGTCAGAGGAGGGGGAAAAGGGAGGGGTTGTGGTGGAGAAAAGATGTGGCTGCAAGGCCGGGGCCCCTTGGTAGGAGTCCCTGAGGACAGTTACTGGGGTGCTTGCGAGAACCTCTCCCTCAGGGCCTCCTGGATGCACACCCCAGCCTGCTGGGCAGCTGCTGTCTGAGGCTGCTCAAATGCATGGCCCTCGTGGCTGGCGTCTGCTTCCCCATCCTGGGAAGAAAGCCTCCCCCTTCCTCTCCACAATGTTATGAAGGACACAACATACCGCAACCACCTCAGGGATTTTGTGTTTCCCCCATGTCGAGGCGGTTGAGCAGGCGATGCAAGTGCGCCTTTAGACAGACAAAGGTGCACTCAACCAGGTTCCTGGTCTGGTTTGAGTGGGCATTAAATTGTTCCTTGCTGATGTCCAGAGTAGGGCTCCATAAGCCATGCCATGAGGGGGTAGGATGCGTCCCCCACAACGCACAGAGCCAACTGCATATCCCCAGCAGCAAATTCCCAGTGGGGGAAGAATGTGCCCGCCTACGGAACAGGCTGGAGTTTCAAAAGATGCAGGCGTCGTGTGCCTGCCCAACCACCCCCAAAAATGTCCATAAAGTGTCCACAATGGTTGAGCAGGACCTGCAGCACCACTGAAATGCAGCCCTTGCTAATGATGAAGCAGGCCGCTCGATAGTCCGGTGCTCAGATGGGGATGAGAGTCCCATTGATGGCTCCCCCACAGTTGAGGAACCTCAGGAGCAGCAAATCCGGCCATAGCCACATCCAGGTCTCGCAGATGGATGACCCTCTTCAGCAGGATGGAGTTGATGGCCCTCACCACCTGCAGGAGGACACAGTGGAAACACAGAACACACAGAACAAGCGGAAGGGGGGGGGCGCGCGCAGGGGGGAGAGGAAGAGACGTGATCCCTTGGGCGGTGTCCGTCCCCCCGAACATTATAGGAGCCACACACACCCCAGCAACAGGGCTGAGAGGGCGGGACAGCACAACCCCCTGGGGGACAGGGCTTACCCCTACCCCCACTGCACCCCTCTGGCCAGGACTCTTCCCCCCTCGCCCCCGCCCCCGCCCCCCATGTCCAGGGACTGCAGTCCCAGGGGGCCTTACCTGCATGAGCAAGGCCCCGATGGTGGACTTGTCCATGCCAAACTGGTTGCCCACTGACCAGTAGCTGTCCAGGGTGGCGAACTTCCAGAGGATGATGGCAACCCTCTTCTCCATGGGGATGGTGGGCTGCAAGTGGGTGTCTTGTCTCTGGAAAGCAGGGGTGAGCCACACAGCTCCTTTCTCATGAGTAAGTTGTGGAGCCACTCCTGGTCATCCCACCACTCCATCACTAGCTGGTCCCACCAGTCAGAACTGGTGTTCAGCCTCCAGAACCACCTCTCCACAGTGGGCTGCAGTTGCCACAGTAACTACTGCATCCAGGGAGAGGGACTCCATATTGAGCTCAGAGTTGAGCTCATGCAGGAGCTGCGTGGAACCATGAGGCAACTGCTGCACAAACTGCTGCAGGGCTGTGGGGGGCCAGGACATGCCCAAGGGCATCTCTGGCTCCATGGCACAAAATGGAAAAGCTGTCATGTCCAAAGCAGCACAGGGCAACCACAGCAGGCACTGCTACAGCTTTATTGTCCCTCAGAGAGGTCCACAAGCACAAGAAAAACAGCTGTTCAGGGAGGTCCCTTTAAGTATGTGCATCTGCAGGGCTCCAGCATCAGCCCTAGGAAGCAACTGGTGACCTTTTGCCCTGCCTGAAGTGGTTCTGGGTGGCCTTTTTTGTGCAAGAGCATCCATGCAGTGTGGACGCTCTCCGCGCAAGAACTTTTTGTGGAAGATCTCTTCCGCAAAAAGGCTCTCGCGCAAGAAGCCTGCAGTGTAGACGTAGCCCAAGTAACTAACAGATGGTAGAGATCAATCATACCATCTTTGAATCAAAGAGTGGGCTGGAACTTAGCAATAATAAGGACAAGAACACACTTTCCAATTCAGAAAGATTGTTTGGGCATCTAAACGTTACTCAATTTAATACAAGTGATAAGCAGGGCTTGCCAAATACAATCTACTCGCCCATGGCAAGCAGATTGTAACCCAGAAGAGCTAGGTTCGGGCGATCTGCGCATGCGCAGATTGTTGGACAGTGAAGCTGGCGAGCCCTGGTGATAAGTATATGCCAAGCTGTTTCCTGCTCTAGACTTGGAACAGGGGAAACTGCATCACAGCAGTGAAAGCGAAGATGATGCTAGAAAGCCTATTCAATTAAGCTGTTTAACACAAGTATCTTGCACCATTGAAGTTAGTTTATTAATAGAGCCAGCAAATAAGCTTTTAATATTTTACCCAAATGGTGGGGGACACAAAGATCTGCTATAGTATGTGGGTAGGTAGTCCAGGAGGGTGCTGAAGCACTGGAATGGGTTACCTAGGGACATGGTGGAATCTTCATCCCTAGAGGTGTTTAAGGCTCAGCTTGACAAAGCCCTGGCTGGGTTGATTTAGTTGGGATTGGTCCTGTCTTGGGCAGGCAGCTGGACTTGATGATCTCCTGAGGTCTCTTCCAGCTCTATGATTCTGAGATGCATTGAAATACCTTAAAAATAGTTTGTGATCATATAATTAAAACATGCGACTCCTGCTAGTGTTACTGCACAGGATGGACGATACTCGGTTTTTCAGTGAATGAGACTGTTGCCTATACCCTGGCCCAATTTGTTACAGAAGTTAGAAGATGTATAGGCAATGAGGCAGGGAAATGCAGGAAAAGGAAATATCATTTCATGGTTAAGGTGGTTAAATGTTACCCAGAACTCAGCTTCTTCACAGAACTCCTACATGATGCTGGGCAAATCACAAACCAAAGTGTTCAAAATTGTGTTCCTTGTTTTCTGGGTGCCCAGCATGAAATACACAGGACCTGGTCTACAGATGTGACACTCAACCACAGCTGAAGTCAGTTGGAGCTCTGCTCTGAACATGTGATACATATTGTTAAGTACTCTTAAAAAATAAACAGGCTTTATGAGTCAATTTGGTCACTTAAAACTAGTGGTCATGACAATCTCAGCCTTAATCTCTTCAGGCCTCAGCTCCTCAACATAGGTGTTGTGAAGATTCATGTTTGTACAATATTCAGATCAATGATCAGCATCAGAAAAATACCTATGAGGGAATTATTTTTGAATGCAATAAAGAATTTAGATAATGTACGCAAATTAAAGCCTGAAGCTATACACTGAATGGGGAGGATAAAAATATGTAATATCTAGCCAGTCACAAAATGAGGTGGGTATTCTGTGGAAAAAGTACTATGTAATCATGCATCACAATTAGGGCCCTACCAAATTCGTGGCCATTTTGGTCAATATCATGGTCAAAGGTTTTTAAAAATCCTAAATGTCATTTCCACTATTTAAAGCTAAAATTTCAGGTTATTGCTTCTGACCCAAAAAGGTTGTGTGCAGAGTTGCAAGGTTATTGTAGGGCTGATTGAGGTGCTGCCTTCAGAACTGGGCAGTTGGATAGCATTGGCTGCAGGCCAATGAGCCCTGCTCTGAAAGAAGAGTCACCAACAGCAGCAGCAGCACAGAAGTAAAGATAGCATTGTATGTTATTGCCACCTTTACTTCTGCACTGCTGCCTGCATTGCTAGGCCCTCAGTCAGCAGCAGCCACTCTGGCTGTCCAGCTCCGAAAGCAGCAGCACAGAATTAAGAGTGGCATGATATGGTATTACTATACTTATTTCAGTGATATTGCAGGCAGGACTCTTCCTTCAGAGCAGGGCAATTGGACAACAGCAGATGTTCTCTGCCCACTTAGCTCTAAAGACAGCTTCACCACCCGCAGCAGTGTAAAATTACTGCTGCCACCTAGGGATGTAAGCAAGTAGTTGAGTAGGCTTATCGGGGAGTTGAGTTGACTACTCGCTCCCCCCTTCCACCCCACTGCCTTTGTATCAGAGACAGTAGGGAGGAGCAGGGAGGAACAGGACACAGTGCTTAATAGCCAGGTTAACCCCAACACCATCTCCACAGTGCCACCTGCCCTCCCTCCGCACCCTGCACTGC
Source organism: Pelodiscus sinensis (assembly GCF_052426305.1). Classification (NCBI taxonomy): domain Eukaryota; kingdom Metazoa; phylum Chordata; order Testudines; family Trionychidae; genus Pelodiscus; species Pelodiscus sinensis. The sequence continues at coordinate 97,712,384 of NC_143053.1, forward strand.
TGCTTCTATCAAAGGCGGGAGGGCAGGGGATAGGAGAGGCTGGCACAAAACTGCAGAGATCGTCCTGTCTTGTCAGTCAAGGAGCTGAGTGCCTTCTCTTAACTAATCGTGTAGTCAATAGAAATTGTATTGACTATATGATTAATCAATTACTCGCCTCTAAAATAACCTAGTGACACCCCCTTCCAAGAAATTCCCTTCTGGAAAAAGACCACTCAATTGAGAAATCGTCTTCCCCACGAAATCTGTATAGTATGGGTAAAAACACAAGAGACCAGATTACATGGTCCATGATGTGTTTTGATGGCTGTGAATTTGGTAGGGCCCTAATCATGATAAACATACAAGGGAACCAAATTAAAGTTGCACAGGCAACCTTAATTCTGGCCATTTCTAACTTTTAAGTGCTTTATTTGCAAGCATAATGATTTAATGTATATTATGTATAAAATTATTAAAATTATTGAAACAATTGGCAGACAAAATTTTGCTGTTATCTAAGTTTGTTCATGCTTGAGTAAGATGCATAAATGGCCCAATAATTGAAGCAGAGGAAAAAAACAAGTGCTGTTTACACCCTTCAGCTGCTCTGAACAGGGTGCACAGGCATTGTAGTTTACTGCCATCCCGTTCCAAAGGGAAGAAAATAATCCCTGTTCACACTGATCGCAAGGAAACAGTGTATGCTACTAGAGTTTCAATTAAATGCCCATTACTAGTACTTATTTTAAATGTTTATTGTATAACTTCAGAAGTTTTCTCAAGTCAGGTCTGTGCAGAGTAAGAGCTTATGACTTATCTACAATGACTAAGCAAAAAAAGAGGCTAAACAAGTGCAAAGAGTAAAGATTATGCATAACTGAGCCAAGTAAGGTTAAAAGAGTATGCAGAAGAGAGATTACACAAAGCAGATGTGGCACCAGCTACAAATCCTGCCCTTGAATCAGTTTTCATAACTATGTGGTGAAAGACCAGGACAAAGGTCTTAAACAAGGACTGAACTTGAATAACCTTGAGGTTTACAGTATATTTAACAAACTGAATCAACAGAACCTCTTGAACAGCCAAGTTACATGTATAATTAAATCTTCGGAAAGGGTGAATCCAGCTTTAAAAAAAATTTAACATTTTCCCTAATTCTTTGCTGAAGAGAAAAGCAACTAGTAAAAAATGAAATTATGCTGGCTCTTAATTAGGAACATGTATATTTATATCCACACATCAAGTATGATCCAAAGCACACCAAGTATTTTCACTGACTCATCAGGCCCCAACAGTAGGATATCCTATGAGATGACTTTACCCTTGTCTACAGATCCAATGGTACAGCCCTCCCTACTAGAGATACAACTTATATCAAAAAACAAGGTTTTTGCTGGTATAGCTTGAGCCCGCTCCCAATATGAAATGAATTACACCAGCAAAAGGAATTTGTCAGTATAAATTGTATATACCCCCTTTAGGACTAAATTTATTTCCTCACTCCAGAATGACCAACTGTCTGGTAGCACTTTATAGACTAACAAAACATGTAGATGGTATCATGAGCTTTTGTGGGCACAGCCCACTTCAGATGACAGGAGTTTTGAGTTTAGGATGTGCAGACCCAATATAAATAGGGGAGAAAGATAAAAAGGAAAGGGCAGTAAATAAGGAGCAGACAGTAAGAAAATAAGGGAAAAGCAAATAGGCAGAACTGGTAATCAGTAAGCACCTAAAGATTGGATAGCTAAAAGAAGCAGATAAGGATCAAAAGACATCAATTATATAGGAATGGTACTAATGCAAGAATCTACACAGCCGTTGACACCTTCATTGACTGTTAGGTTGATAAAGTCCCAGCCATCCATTATCACAACTGACTAGGCTATCAGAGCAAGAATTGGAATTTGTAAATTAATTTAATTCCAATGCCTCTGTGTATTTGGCTAGTAGAATTGGTTTGAGACTAAATAGCCACTTGAAGAGCTTTTAAACAGTGATTAGGAAGATTGACGTGTTGCCCAACAGGTTTCTGTATGTTCCCTTTACATATATCTGATTTGTGTCCATTGATTCTTTCCTGCAGAGGCTGTCCAGTTTGTCCAATATATATATAGAAGTGGGGCACTGCTGGCATAGATCAAATTACTGGATGTGCAGTCAAATGACATTTTGATTTGGTAGCTTATGTTGTTGGCTCCAGTGATGAATTCGCTTGTATAGATATGTGAGCAGAGTTGACACAGCGGCTGAATGCAAGGCTGGGTTTCTGGATGCTTAGGATGTGGTTGTGTGACATGGTTACCGGAAAGAATTAGTTTCAGATTGGGGGATTGTCCGTAAGCAAGAATAGGCTTTTCTCCCAAGGTCTCAGAGTGAGGGATCATTTTCCAAGATGGGTTGTAGATTGTGTATAATGCATTGGAGGGGTTTGAGTTGTGGACTGTAGGTAATAAGTGGAATTCTGTTATTTTCTCTTTTAGGTATGTCTTGAAGTAGTTCATGTTTATCCTGTACAGACTAACTTGGCTACTCCCTGAAGCTCCTGAGTGAGAGTTACGCTGGTAAAACTGATGTGTAGACCAAGCCTCAGATAGTCATACTTGCCAGACAATAGATAAATGCACTGCTAAACCCTAAATACAAGTGTTTCACAAATCAGTGAAACTTCTGCCATTACTCATTTAACCAAATCACATACCAACAACCACCCCCACCAGTGTTCAACTTAGTTAACGTAAAGTAGACTTGGAAATTTTTTCCCCCCATGATTAGAGTAATCCAAAGTCAAATTTTCAAATTGTGTTACGATTCTCTTTTAGTTTACTTTAAGGCAGGGCTACTCAACTTTGGAAGCCCTGGGAGCCACAGTGATACTCACAGCACATGCTGAGGACTATAACTTAAGTGAGGTTGCATATACATGCAGATATGCAAGCAAACATATGTAAACAACTTTTCACACTAATGGGAATGAATACAAAGGTTAAGCAAGACTATACAACACGCAGGCCCCATTTAAGTCAGTTCTGCTAACATTAATGAAATGCAATATTTACCCAATTTCCACCCATATGACAGCACTTTTAATGAGCAATGACAGTTCAGGAATTTAACTACTAAAACACATATCAACAGAAGACCATTATACTGACTCGCCGTTGTGGAGCATGTTCCCAGTGGAGGACATGTTCAAAGGATCCCACCTGCAGGGTGCATGCTGAGCCCACCTAAACCCAAAATGCACCACAGGCCACACATTAAGTAGCCCATACATTTAATTTAACGTATGTAACTCCGAAAACCATTTTCAGTCCTGCTTCACAATAAGTTTCAGTTAGATTATCTGAAATTTATTTACATATTGATTGCTGAAAAAGTCTACCAGAGAGTTTTCTCCTTTAATGAATAATCATACAACATCTTAATATTGGGCTCCTTAAAACATACTTGGCCAGGTCCACATCTGGGATATAAAATCCCATTTAATCAGTTAACTGGTTAAGTGTTGTTACTGCTTAAACACAGATGGCCAGGGTGCTGGAGCAGCTCTCAACCCATCGTGAGGTGAGCTGCTCCACCTAGTTTGGAGCACCCTCTACCTCCTGGGGACTGCTAGTTAACCAGCAGCATGGTTTGACAGCAGCCCATCTGGAGAGGTGGGGCTCTGAGCTCCCAGACTCAGGGCGAGCTGGAACTGAGCAGGGCTGCCTAACTATCTAGCTCCTAATACACTTTAAATACAGAGCCACAGCAGAGGTAGGCTCAGACCTATCACAAGCCAGGACTGAACCAGGCTGCTGGACAGCCTGTTAAAAACTTTACTGGTGGGGAGAGGGAAATGCGTGTAGTTTATAGCATTAACCTATAAGCTTTTGCATATCGGTTAATCAACTACAGCAATACATCCCTACTACATCATACTTGGAGCTGGTGCAGATGTATCAGTGCTAGCTATGCTATAACATGCAAAAATTTCAGAGTAGCTGGAATAGTACAGACCCTCTGCCACTAGTGTTGTGGTGTCCAACAGGCTAGCCACTAGCCACACATGGCTATTTGGCTGGTTGAGCGAGGCTAGTTTGGTACAGCAGTAACCACTATAGCCATGACTGCTTCAGAACTGGTTGGATACCACAGCTCTAGTAGTACATACCTCCTTGGGCCTTCTGAGTATACACTCAGGCAGCTAACTGAAGCCATTGCCCATTCTACACCAGCTATAGTGCTATATTAGACAAACAGATTTATTCTGTCCATACAAAAAATAGATCTGTGTTCTGACAGACTATTACTGGGATGCAGGAAGATTATTATTTTGTCTGTTAACTCTGCAAATTCCATTTTGAAATTAATTTCCCAAATAAGACATCACTGCTAGTACAGAATCACCAGAAGGGATTACAGTAAACTTCCAATAATCTGGCACCTTTAGGACCCAGGGGGAGCTGGATTATCAGATATGACGGACTATCGGAAGGGGGGACTATGAGGGGTCTGGGGTGGGGAGGAGGTGCTGCAGGACCAACCCAGCAGCACCCCAGCTGCTCTGCCCCAGGCGTCCCCAAGTCAGCCACTGCTGAAACTGACCAGCGGCTGACTTGGGGAAAGTCTAGGGCAGAGCAGCTGGGGTGTTGCCAGGTTGGTCCCGTAGTGCTGCCCCTCGGCACTGCGGGACCAACCTGGCAGCACCCCACCTGCTCTGTCCAAGACTTCCCCAAGTTAGCCGCTGCTGAAACTGATCAGCAGCTGACTCAGGGAAGCCCAGGGCAGAGCAGCTTCGATTGTCCAGCTGCCTGGAGCACTTCCAGGTGGTGCCGGACTAGCAGGAGTGCCGGACCACTGGAGTTTTACTGTAATAAGTCAGAGAAAATATAATTTTCAAAGGTTAAAAATAGTTAAAATCAACATTTGGAATGCAAATCCCTTGAACTGATAATTAAATAATTTGAACAGGAGATTTAGATTAGACAAACAGTGAAACCAATGTAGTACTGTTTCTAATCTGGATCACATCTAGTATTTAAAAGGAGAGGCACAAATCAAATCTTATTCTGCTCAACTGTTTCTCTGCCAATACCATCTCTCTAAGGGATTGATCTAGTGTTGACTGAAATCAATGACAAATTTCAAAAGGAGCTGTATCAGGCCACAATGTTTCAGTCTTTCTTCTACATGAAAGTACTGTTCAGTTCATCAATCTGAATTTATAGATTGATAAGGGGATCATTCTGCTTAGATGAGAAAAATGTCAAACTTTCAACATCCTTTCAAACCTGCCATTTATCGTTTGCCCTATTTACAGAGTCTATGCTACTCTACCCTTAAAATGTAAAATCACAAATATCCTAACCATTTAGAGAATACTAAGTTCTCAAACCGGAGTCATGACACTCTTTCCAAAAGGAAAGACCTAAAAACACAGTAGATGCATCTCAAATATCTTTTTAAAACAAGGCTATGGTACAGAACAGGTTGATAATCACTTAAATGCAACATATGTAAGTTTAAAAGTCTCAATTGTATGTCTTTTAGCTAAAAATCTATATTGAAGATTCTCTCTCCCACCAAGGTTTTGCAGCTGGAGTCCTTTGTTGACCTTCCACCATGGTCAGAGAAACTTGTTCAAAAAAAATCTGTTCGTGTTTTAGATAATTCTCTGTTTTAATTTTTTTTTTAAATTCTCCTCCAGGAACCAGATTCTCTCAAACTGTGTGGGTTGATCTAAATCACTTTGATTTCAAATCACCAATTTTAATCATGATTTCTATCAGCAAGCAGGAAACCTTGATTTAAGTAACTGATTTTAATCATGTTTTGCATGGGAAGCAGCAAGGAGGGGGAAGACAGCTTCACAGGAAGCTGGATTAAAAGCTGGCTCCCCACAGTACTGGCTCCCGGCTCCCACCCCGACTTGCTGCCTCTGATACAGAGGCAGCAATAGGGGGTGCATGTCGTCATTAGGATTAACCAGTAAGCCCAGGCTAATCAGTTAATCACTTAAATAATCACTGTCCTAGACTAGGGATTTATCAATTTATTTACAACTATGGGCTTCATCCATTATTTACAACTATGGGCTTATGTATGGCCCTGAGAATGTCACATGGACCACAGCTGTGTGCTGACTGGACCATGGGTTGAGAACCATTGGTCCAGGGTGCATTAGGACATCCGCTGAGCAGCACACAGAAGGTCTCAAACATCCAAGCAGCAAAGAAGAAATATAAATGTCATCAGCCTTTTTAAATGTCCTATTAAAGCAGGATATTTTCCACCAGACTCATTACTGCACAAAAATGTACACTCCAATACGAAAGTTTTTTTTAAAATGGACTATTAAGTAAGAACAATTAGTTGAGAAAGAAATGTCCATTTCTAAGATAATCAAACTCAGTTTTAGAAATGTCCAAAACTGAAATACAACCATGAGGCCCGGCCTTTGGGCAAGGCGAGCAAGGCGGTTGCTTTGGGCTCCATGCATTCAGGGCCCCATGACCCCATGCATTCAGGAACCCGTGCTGCTCAGCTCCTGGCCCCTGCCCACCCAGCTGCTCACTCACTGCCCTGCTGCTGCTGTTGAGAAAAATCTTTACTCTTGTTCAGGTTGCTGCATCAAGTGCTCTTATAAAAGGCTTCTGTTTGTTACAAACATTGCACCAATTCTTCAGGCTACTTCACCACCAACATTAGGACAAATGCAGGATATGAAACAATTACAGGCATGTATGAATGTAATGCCCTCCCCCAGAAAGATTTTGAAATATTGGAAATATTGGGACACTAAATTATCTCAATGTTGCAGGGATGGAGCTACCAAGTGTTCAGTCTTCATGATCTAACTGTACCCTCTAGTTACAGCATCACGCAAAGGAGCTTCCATATTAAGAGTTGTAGTACTGTATAAATACAGTTTCTGGATATTCATGATGACTACTGTGCTACATATGAACCAACTGCTTAATAAACCTGAAACATAAGGGAAACATCTATTATTAACAGAAGCTTCATCACTGCAGGAAAGAATATTAAACTACTAAAATTTAGAACAACCTACTATGGAAGTAAAATCAAATTTCGTATATTAAACATTTTCTGTACAAAGATAAATAGAGCTGCATACCAAGCCTCTTTCTGCACCAGAGATAGCATACATTGTGGACCAAATCTGCTCTTACATTGATGTAACTGAGAACAGAATTTTACCTGGAGAAACTGAAGTTTTTGCAGACTGATTTGATCTTGCAAATTCTGGTAATGGACAAGTTACCCTTTTATTATTTGATATGCAGTACCTTCCACATGGCTTACTCATCTGTTCTATGAATATTAAAACTGGAATAATTTCATTGTCAACAGAAAATAAGACATGTTTGTACAGAGACTGTTCTCTAACATCTACAAATTGCATTTGCTTGAGCCAACAGTTTTTATTGCCAAATGTTCTCTAGCTATGTCTGTCTCAAGTTTTTTCAGTACTGCTACTTGCCAAATGAAAGATGGCTGAGTCAGAAACAACTAATAATTTCACTAGCTGTGAGAAATCTCTCTCCACCCACAGAATTTCATCAGATACACAGCGCTCATCTGCACAAGCTAGTATGATGGCCATTATTCACAACTGATGTGGTTCCACTGACACAACAGAAGGATCTACCCAGTATTAGCACATTTCACCTTCTCCCCCCATTCAGGTATTTGCTACTTCAATTCATCCTCCATCCCCAAAGAAACAAAGATTTACAGATTTCACAGCAGATAATCTTCCCCTCTAATCTTTTTGTAGATAGCAATTTTAGGTCACAGTTGACCTGCTTCACACCCAATATGATTAAGCACTCTGTTAAAGATTACAAATTGGATGTATGGACTCAATCCTGCATTTCTGTAATCCTAAACATTTCACTTTGAAGCTACACATACTTTTATGTAGTCCTTCAATAGGTTTCAAAATATAAGAAGCTGAGCTCTCTATGGCTGTGTCTACATTACTGTGTCACACTAGTAATTCATCACTGATGTAGACAGACTACTGTAGATGTATGACTTGAGCATTTCACATTTATGGTGAAGAGAACTTTGCTGTCCACACTATAGCTTTAACCAGTAAAGCTGCACCAGCAGTTAAAGCTACAGGTAACTTTTATGTAGATAAAACCTTAAAGCAGTGGTTCCCAACCACCAGTCTGTGGAGGGGAGGCAGGCCATGAACCCAGGCCTGCCAGGCCACAGCAGAACACCAGGCCACACCCCAGCTTTTAATGAGTCCCGCCCCCTGGGGTTCCCTATGCAGTAACAGGGTGAGTGGTGCAGGCTGTCTACTGGGGCAGCCTCACTGTGGCCCAGGCTCCAACAGCCGCTATGCTCTCTTCCGGACTCTTTCCTCGCCCCAGCGGGTCACCACCAGGTGTTCATTGGTCCAGGCTACAATCTGGTTTCCCCCCCCCTAGTGTCCCTGGTTGGTCCAGAGGTGCTGCAGCATTTGGCTGTCCAAGAGGCAGGTCAGTCACATTCCCCTGCCTGGAGCAGCAAAGAGCTCTGCCTCCCCTTGGGCTGGGCTAACCACAGAGCTGCACCTGGCCACTAGCCAACTGCCTCTTGTCCTCTAGCCAAAATTACCAGAGCCTCATAGGATGAGTCTGCATCAGCAGCCCATCTGGCCTTTTACACTCTGGCATGGGGACTTTGAGCAAAATAAGGGCCAGAGGCTGGTAAGTATAGGCAATACACTGCCCTGTCGCCCATGGGATCATGCTGGATGGGTCTGGGAGTGAGAAATTCCCAGCTGAGAGTGGGGCTAGGTAGTAAGAAGGACTCCTGGGTTTCAGTGGGGAAGCATCACTAAGTTCTACACTTCATGGGGTTTGCTGTTGTACACAGCCCTAAGTCAGTCATCGCTCTTCTCCTCTATTCTCTGGTTCAGAGGCCACCTGGCTGATGCTTCGGTCCAACATCCAGGCAGGATTGCTGTGGCCTAAATTTCTCCATCCGTAACATTTCTAGTTAGAAATGCTTGTTTTTTTTAAGTTAATATATTGCCTTACAAAGAACTGGCTACAGTCAGTTCTGTATTAACTATTGTTCTACATCCCTTCAACTGCTCTGGCGCAAAGAACAGCTGGGTAGAGGCAAGAAATTTGAACTTTCTGTGTGTGACAGGTGGTTTATGGCAGGGGCTTGAGTGTCCCTAAAAGCAATGGGTAGAAATACCCAGCCATTGGCTTGGGGTCAGGAATGCACAATTCATCATGAGTAAAAGGGAATCTGATACGCCAGAAAACAAACGCTGGTATTACAGAAAATGATTATTAAAATACAACTGAAGTCTCACTGACTCAGCTTCTAAAGAGTTTTTTAAAAATAGTCTTGTTAGTGCTGCCACTTGGAATTTCCTCTACTTTTATTGCCTGGAAATGGTTTTTCTCTGAAGAAAAAGAAGTTTTCTACCTTGGGTGCTTCTCATGCATAGGAAGCAAGGGAAATCAGGGTTCAAGACATTCAAAAAGCAAGTCAATTATCCCAACATCTGAATTTTGTATATTTGAAGAGCTCGTTTTATTGGCATTACAATTCAAGAATTCACCACCTTTATTCCTCTGATAAAGTCCACACGACTATCCCAGCCCTTTGAGCCCAGAATCCACAAAGCTGTCACTCATTTATGCATGCAGCAGTTTCATTCTTTTCCCTAGCTGAATGCTGCTGACATCGGAGTAAGAGCCCACTGCCCCATCCTGTGCTATCAATGGTTTTCGACAAGCACTGCCTATATTTTTTATTATGGGTGCATACTGAAGCAATGTGAACACATGACCACTTAAAATTAATCACTATAATGAATATGCAAATTCTTCAGTGCCAACCCCCCCAAACGCTTTTGAATGAGTTTGCTAGTCCGCGGTATAAAAAAGTTGGGAACCACTGCCTTAGAGTGCTCTGCTTATGTCCTGAAGCACAAGTATTTAAAGCACATTCAAATACCCAGGCAGGATTATGAAAGAATTGAGGCCGCTTTTACTGACCCATGCATATTCTGGGCCAAAGTCTATTCAAAGTTACAATAAATCTGGAGTAACTCCCTTGAATTAACAGAAGTCACATCTGTGCATATTTTGAAAAAAAGAGCAAAATTCTGGCTATCATATGCAACAGAAGTGGGGAACCTCTCTTATCATACGTTTCAGGCTCCCATACGTATCAGCTACATACAGTCCTGTGGGAGGGCAGGTGTTCAGGATTCCCTCTAGGTTTGGGTCAAAATCGGGGTTCGGGAGGTGGGAAAGGCTCTATGATGGGGTCAAGAGACTTAAAGTGCAAGAGGGGGCTTGGGGCAAGAGGCTGGGACAGAACTTAGCTGTTGGAACTGGCTCAGGGTTGGCACAAGGGGTCGCAATGCACAAGGGGATGTGGGGTGCTAACTCTGGCAGCTCATGTTTGGTGGTACAGTGGGGGTAAGGTAGGCTCCTTGCCTGCCCTGCCTTCTCACTGCCCTCAGAAGGAGCTAGCACATCCCTGCAGCCTGAGGTGGGGGAGGGAGGAGAACCATGGGCAGCTCATCCTGACTACCAGAGGCTGGGGATAGGGATGTGAGTGACTAGTCAAGTCACTACTCAACTAGGGAAGCAAGCAACTAGACGACAACCCAATAAGCTTATGACTCAACTAGTCACTCTCTCTCCCGCCACCGCTGCCTGTATCAGGTAAGGGGGAGTGGCCAGGACCTGGTGCTGAGGGTAGCCAGCTTAAAAGCCAGTTCCCCCCAGCACCATTTCAGGGGGCAGGGCAGGCAGAGGCATAGAGGGGGGAATGGGAGCAAGCCAGGACAGCTGATTGCCAGCTTGTCCCAGTCCCCCCAAGCTGCGCCTCTGCCTTCTAAATATATTAAGAGCCACCATTTTTAAATACATTTTAAAAGCAGAGCCACAAGGGGGTTAGTTCCCAGGGCCAGGAGCTAATCTTGCTGCAGCTCTGCAGTTCGCCCCTTCATCAACTAACCGAGTAGTCTATGGAAATCCCATTGACTACTCGATTAGCTGACTACACACATTTTAATATCCCTATACTGACTAGTCGCTTTCCCCCTTGCAGCTTCTATCTGAGCACCATCTTTTGGGGGGAGGCGGTAAGGTGGCACAGGCACAGCAGGGGATTGGGCTCAAGCCAGGACTCAGCTGTCCCTGCTCACACCTGGTTCCAGAACTACTTCTGCTTTTGAAATGGAATAAGAGCCACCGGCAGCTCTTACTGCACTTCAAAGGCAGAGGCACTGCAGGGAACCCAGCAGAAGTGGGAACTGCTTCAGTCCTCACTTGCCCCAGGCTCCCCACTGCACCTCTGCCTCTGCTGTCATAGGTGGCTCTTGCTACATTTCAAAAGCAGAGGCGTAGCTTCTCGAACAGGGTGTGAGCAGGGACTGTTTCAGTCCCCGCTCACCCTGGGTTTCCTGCTGCCCCTCTGCCTTTGAAATGTAGTAAGACCTGCAAGCGGCTCTTGCTACATTACTAAGGCAGAGACGCAGCAGGGATATAGCAAGTGCCCCCTCTTCTCTTACTGACTCATTGAGTTGTCAATAGAAATTCTATCAACTACTCAATTAACTGATTAATTGCAATTTAACATCCCTAGTTGGGGAGAGACCCCCTACTGACATTAAAATATGAGTTGTGCTTTTATTTGTAAAACAAAAAAGCATTAGTAAGGTGTCTAAATACGTGTACATATACACACAAACAAACCTTAATAATCAGGGCTCGACAAATAATGCAATCTACTCACCCGTGGCAAGTAGATTGCAACCTGGAAGAGCCAGGTCCGGGTGATCTGCGCATGCGCAGAACGATCCGCACATGCGCAGATCGCTGGACAGCACAGCTGGCGAGCGGGGCTCGCCGCAGTTCAGCGAGTCCTGTTAATTAATATTTTTAAAATCAAAAGCACTCTACAATAGTTAACCAGTGGTACAAACATTTGGAAAGATTATTAGGTGGTCCACCAAGATCCTCCGCAATTTTCAAGTGGTCTGTGGGAAAAAAAGTTTGAGAACTGCTGGGTTAGGGAATGTGTTCAGTGCACACTCACTCTCTTCACTGCTGCTTTATTAAGTTATTGGGAACAACTCTTATTATGCACTCTTATTCATTCACCAATAAGTCAGGGGCTCTGGAAAAAAGTGAGCATGTAGTTAAAAGATTAACTTAACACAAGCACTGAAGCTCAACTACTGTAGTAACTGACCACTTTAAATCACATCAACATTCTCTCTCAAATGCAGCTTTTTCTACGCCGTTTCATGGGACTTTTGAAGAGGGGAAAAACGGCAGACAAACACTCTGGACATGAAGCTTTCAGCAGGTCTGGCTTCCATGAGAACTGACTGGGAGGTTCTTAGAAGCCCTGTGTGGAAACAGGCAGGGTCCGGGCTTCGGAGAGCATGCGCTGAGTTGCATAAAGGAGGAGGCAGGGTTGTTTGTGAGCCCCGGAGCAAACAACAAGCATGCAGGGAACAAAGGTGCTTTTTCTAGCACCAGAAGGAAGCACAATTTTCAACCCCTTCCACCCCCGCCCCAACATGGCCCAAGCAAGACTCTCTAAAGCAACCTGAGCAGCATCTCCTCCTCTTTCCCAGCCAACCCCATCTGGCAACTCGCCGCCACACACTTCCTCCTCCTCCTCCTCCTCCACCTCCACACCCTGTGCAACGCTTCAGACCGGTTTTTAATGACCTCCCCTCGGGTGCCCGCGGGGACGCGCCCTCCACCCTCAGCAGAGGCACCTTTGCTCGGGCTCTGACCCCCGAGGCCTACGGGACGTTACCATTTTGCCCCCCCGGTGCCTGGCTTTGGGCAGGGCGCCGCCGCCGCGGCGCTGGGATGGACACTCCCCCCCCATCCCGCAGCCCCAGCCCGGCGCGCCCCGGCACTCGCCTCCTCCAGGAACTTGGTGAGGTCGTAGATGCGGTGGTGCAGGAGGATCCAGGTGCTCTGGCTGTGGTTGTGCGCCTGGATCTCCTCCAGCCGGTAGTAACGGCCGCGCCACGCCTCGCGCCCGGCCTCGCTGCCGTCCGCCGCCATCTCCACCCGCCCCCCCCTCCGGCACTCAGCTGCAGCGCCGCGCGCACGAGACCCTCCTCGCCTAGCACCACGGCTCTGGGCGGAGACCGGATGCGGCCCTCGGGGGCCGCCTTATCCCCTCGCGCGCAAGCCGATTGGATGCCGGGCAGCGCCCGGCCTATCAGAGCCCGGCTCCGCCTCCTATCCCCTCATTGGCTGAATGATGAATGAGAGGCTCTTCTCAGTAGTACAGGCTGGGTTTTTTTCATTCTAAGAAACTTGTTGCGTCAGGGTTCGGTTACGTCACCGGGGAGGCGAGGGACACGGTCTCGTGCCCTTCGATAAAATCCTCCTCGCTACTGGAACACGTGGCGCTGCGAAGGTTAAACGCGCCCCCCCCCCCCCCTTCCCACAGTGCCCGAGCTCTGCCCTTGCTGCCCGAGTCCCAGCCAATCCCCACAGTGCTGTGTCCCTCTGCTCACCTTTTTCTCCCTTCCTCCAATGGCCCCTCCTCTCTCCGCAAATCTCACCCCCTAGTATAACTTAAGACCTGGCCCAAAAAGCTGCTGCTCCGCATGGGAATAGGACTCTGCATCCCACGTGCTGTTAATGTGGCCCCTGACTCAGAGGCGTAGCCTCCCCCCCCATATTGGTGTGGGACCGAGCACACGCTGCTCTTGAGCTGCTGGCTAAGGGCTGGCTGGCTGCTACGGTTGCCAACGCCTGCGCTCTCCAAAGTGCAAGCCAAAGCAGCCAGCTGGGTGGGAGGAGCAGTGCTCTGAAGAAAGGTACATTCCTCCATGCCTGGCTGGGGAGAGGAGGAGGAGTTGATTGAGGGAGTGCTCCTCCCTCCCCCCCCCCCCCACACTGGTGGTGCCTTGCTCTGGGGGGGAAGAGGTAGGAATGCATGGGAGAGGGCTGGCTTTGGGGCAGGGGTGAGGTGAGAGTGTATTGGGATGGGGAGCACTGTCACTGGGGGGGGCTGGCTCAGGGGAAGGGGTGTGAGTGCCTTTGGGATAGGGATACTGGGGGTGCTGTCTCGGGACAGGGATGGTTGTGTTGTACTTAAAAGTACTGCATGGGATCTTTTTTGGGGAAAAGGCAAAATGCCACATTTATTGATAATACACACATAGCAGTCAATACTTATATGCATATAATACAGCATGCATGCACACTCACACACACACACACGTATATCTTGTTTTCACCAATAGCTGTTCTACCTAACTGCTGGACAGATTAGTTAGCTGCGGGAGGGCTGGCGCCAGATCAATGCTCCTTTGTTGACTGCAAGATGCCTTAGAGATGTATAGTGTCTACCCTCTATGCAGAGAGTCATCATATGCATATGCAGTTATTCATCTATGGCACCTTCTTCTCTTTTTTTTTTTTTTTAAGGCTCCCCCATTCACCTTCAAAAAGGGACCTTCCAAAAGCAGGCGTGTTTTGCTTATTCCCAGGCATCCATAGGTCCAGGGGACAAACAAACAAACCAGAGCATTAAAGGGATACCAAAGCTCTTGGGAGGTCCCTGAACTCTCCCTTGTTCTCCTCCAAACACCCCAGGAGGTGCCCCGGCAGGGATGTGTGAGGGTGGGAATGAAGAACCACCTGGGCACTAGGGCTTCCCCTCCACCCCAATCCTCTGTTTCTCTAGGGTCCCCTTTTCCAGTACTCCCCCACCCCAGAACTGCATCCCAAGAGCACCATATCTGCATGATGAGAGCCCCGAGGGTTGACTTTCCCATGCTGAACTGGTTCCCAACAGATCGGTAACTGTCTGGCATGGAAAGCTTCCAGATCACAATGTCAACCCACTTCTCCGGGGGTATGGCATGTCTCATTTGCGTGTCCCATTGTGTGAGGGCAGGGGCAAGCCACACACACAGCTCCAGGAATGTCTCCTTTCTCACACAGACGTTCTGGAGCCACTGCTGGTCGTCCCACCACACCATCACTAGCCGGTCCCACCAGTAGGAACTGGTGCCCAGTTGCCAGAAGCAGCGCTCCACAGTGGGGTGCTTCTGAAAGAGCTGCCCCCAGACACATGTTGAGGGTCTCCTCAAGCAGTTCGGGGTCATGTTCTTGCAGGGCATGGAGGGCAGCCTGCAGAAACTGCTGCAGAAACTGCAACATGACAGTCAGGGGCTATCACATGCCCAGAGACAGCTCTGGCTCCATAGCAGGGAGTGCTGTGGTGTCCAAACACAGGGAAACCAAAGCATACAGTGCAAATACTTTGTTGTCCCTCAGAGAGGTAGGCATGCAGGAGAAGAATTTGAGAAATGGTTGTACGGGGGGGGGTCCCTTTAAGCTCTCGTCTCAGATAGCCTCAGGCAGCAGCTCCAGGAAGTCACTGCTGACCTAGTGCCCTGCCTGAACTGGTTCTGGGTGGCCTTAAATGCGATTTAGCATCCAACTGTGTGGATATTTTCAGATGCTTTTTGTGTGTAGACATACAATTTCAAAATATGCAGTTCTGGAAAGGTACGTCAACACAGCAACATTATTTCAAAATAACAAAGTCCACATCTACTCAGCAGGTGGCTAGTTTGAAATAGTGTCAAAATACTGTCAAGCTGGAGGACTGCTTACTTCAGCTCCTGTAACCCTCATTGTCCGAGGAGTAAGGGAAGTCAGAGGAAGAGTGCTCTTATTTTGACATAAGTGCTGTGTAGACGCTCCCAATTTCTAAATAAACTATTTCAAAATAAGATACACAACTGATGTAGCTCAATTTGCACAGCTTATTTTGAGTTAAGCCCTGCAGTGTAGACATACCCAAAGATATCTTCCAGAATAGCTTATTCTGAAATGTTGTTGTTGTTGTTGTTGTTGTTCGTCCATCGTATTCGAAGAGGACCTTGACATCTAACAGGTTATGGACTGTTCATGGTGTGTCCGCAAATGGCTGATAAGGCCGATACGGGCACGGAATGTTCTACCACAGGTCGGGCAGACATGTGTGGGCACCACTGTTGCAGCTTTTGCAACTCTGGCTTTACGGAGTGCTCGCTTCTCTTGTGCTATGGTTGTCCTTCTGGCTTCAGATGTTTGACAGCCTTGGTAGATCAGCGTGTGCCATGTTGATCGGTCTTGTGCCAGGGTCTCCCAGCAGGTGGTGTCAATATCCAGGGACTTGAGAGAGGCTTTAAGCGTATCTTTGTATCGCTTCTTTTGTCCCCCGTGCGATCGCTTCCCTTGAAACAGCTCACCATAGAAGAGCTGTTTAGGGATGCGATGATCTGGCATCCTTGCAACATGGCCTGCCCAGCGTGTCTGAGCTTTCATCAGCAGGGTGTAAACTGACGGCAGACCTGCTCTAGAAAGGACTTCTGTGTCTGGCACCTTATCCTGCCACCGGATCCTCAGAAGTCTGCGGAGGCAAATCGTGTGGAAGTGGTTCAGTTGCCTAGCGTGCCTCCTGTATACAGTCCAAGTCTCACTGGCGTACATCAGGGTAGTTAACACTACTGCTCGATAGACTTTAAGCTTTGTAGCAAGACTTATTCCACGGCGGTCCCACACTTTGGTCAACAGTCTGCCGAACGCAGAGCTTGCCTTGGCGACTCTGCAGTTGACCTCGATGTCAATTGTCACTGAGCGGGAGAGGGTGCTGCCAAGATATGTAAATTGGTCCACTGCTTGCAGCTTTTGTCCCTTCACTGTGATACCAGCGACATCCTTGATGAGTTTAAACACAAGAAGCTTACAAGAAGTAGAAACTTGGACAGATGACTAGGGAGGAGTATAAATATATTGCTCGAGAATGCAGGGGAGTTATCAGGAAGGCAAAAGTGCAACTGGAATTGCAGCTAGCAAAGGATGTGAAGGATAACAAGAAAGGTTTCTACAGGCATGTTAGCAATAAGAGGGTGATCAGAGAGGATGCAGGGCCCTTATTGGATGAGGGAGGTAACTTAGGGTATATCTACACTACAAAGTTAATTCGAACTAATGGACATTAGTTCGAATTAACTTTGATAGGCGCTACACTAGCGCTCCGCTAGTTCGAACTTAATTCGAACTAGCGGAGCGCTTAGTTCGAACTAGGTAAACCTCATTGTACGAGGACTAAGCCTAGTTCGAACTTACTAGTTCGAATTAAGGGCTGTGTAGACCCTTAATTCGAACTAGTGGGAGGCTAGCCCTCCCCAGCTTTCCCTGGTGGCCACTCTGAGGGAGGAATGGGGTACGAGCCCCCGATGGGGAGGACTGGGCTGGCTCTGTGGGCTTCTGGGGGTGGAAGCTTTCCTGCAGCCCCCCGATTGTCCCCTCTCCCCAGATGGCAGCCTGCGGCAAGTGCAGCCGGTCTGATGGCCGAGTGCTGTGATGTGCCCAGTGTGGGCACTCAGGGCACTCCAAGCCAGGACTGCTTTGCAAGCGGGGCGCCCCTGAGAACTGTCTGTCTGGGGTGGGGATCGGGTCCCTTTAAGCACAGCCCTCGGCTAGCCTGAGGCAGCAGCTCCACGCTCTAAGTCCTCATCTGATGCCCTGCCGGCACTGCTTCCAGCCATCCTTAACCCCGGTTCAGGGTCCATTTAATGTAGACATGCTAGTTCGAATTAGCAAAACGCTAATTCGAACTAGTTTTTTAGTCTGGATCCGTTAGTTCGAATTAGCTTAGTTCGAATTAGCGCTGTAGTGTAGACATACCCTTAGTTACAGATGATGTGGGAAAAGGTGAAGTACTTAATGCTTTCTTTGCCTCTGACTTCACAGACAAGATCAGCTCCCAGGCAAATGCACTACGCAACGCAGTATGGGATGTAAGTAGACAGCTTTTGGTGGGGAAAGAACAAGTTAGGAACTACTTAGAAAAGCTAAGCATACACATATGCATGGGCCCAGATTTAATGCATCCGAGGGTACTGAGGGAGTTGGCAAATGTCATTGCAGAGCCTTTGGCCATTGTCTTTGAAAACTCAAGGAGATTGAGAGAGATCCTGGATGACTGGAAAAAGGCAAATATAGTGCCCATCTTTAAAAAAGGGAAGAAGGACAATCCAGGGAACTACAGACCCTCAGTCCCTGGAAAAATCATGGAGGGGATCCTCAAGGAATCCATTTTGAAGCACTTGGAATAGGGAAAAGTGATCAGAAATAGTCAACATGGATTCACGAAGGGCAAGTCGTGCCTGACCAATCTATGATGAGGTAACTGGCTCTGTGAATATGGGAAAGTCAGTGGATGTGATATACCTTGACTTTAGCAAACCTTTTCATACAGTCTCCCACAATATTCTTGCCACCAAGTTAAGGGAATATGGATTGGATATATGGACTGTAAAATGGATAGAAAGCTGGCTAGACAGTCGGGCCCAACAGGTAGTGATCAAGGGCTCGATGTCAGGTTGGCAGTTGGTTTCTAGTCGAGTGCCCCAAGGATATGTTCAAGGACCGGTTTTGTTCAACATCTTTATTAATGACCTGGATGAGAGGATGAATTGCACCCTCAGCAAGTTCGCAGGTGATGCTAAGATAGTGGGAGAGGTAAATACGCTGGAGTGCAGGGATAGGGTCCAGAGTGACCTGAACAAATTTACAGGATTGGGTCAAAAGAAATCTGATGAGATTCAACAAGGACAAGTGTAGAGTCTTGCACTTGGGATGGAAGAATCCCAAGAATTGTTACAGGCTGGGGACCAAACGGCTAAGTAGCAGTTCAGCAGAAAAGGACCTGGGGATTACAGCGGATGAGAAGCTGGATATGACTCAACAGTGTGCCCTTGTGGCCAAGAAAGTGAATGGCATATTAGTGTTCTTCAGGAGGAACATTGCCAGCAGATCCAGAGAAGTGATTATTCCCCTTTATTCAACTCTAGTGAGGCCACAGGTGGAGTATTGTGTCCAGTCTGGGGCCCCCACTATAGAAAGGATGTGGATGCATTGGAAAGGGTCAGAAGAGGGGTGAAATGATTAGGGGGCTGGAGTGCATGACCTATGAGGAGAGACTGGGGGATTTGGGTTTATTTAGTCTGCAGAAAAGAAGAGTGAGGGGGGATTTGATAGCAGCCTTCAACCTCCTGAAGGGAGGTTCCAAAGAGTACGGAGAAAGGCTGTTCACAGTAGTGATGGATGACAGAACAAGGAGCAATGGTCTCAAGTCACAGTGTGGGAGGTCTAGGTTGGATATTAGGAAAAACTATTTCACTGGGAGGGTGGTGAAGCACTGGAATGGGTTACCTAGGGAGGTGGTGGAATCTCCATCCCTAGAGGTTTTTAAGTCTCGGCTTGACAAAGCTCTGGCTGGGTTGATTTAGTTGGGATTAGTCCTGCCTTGGGCAGGGGACTGGACTTGATGACCTCCTGCGGTCTCTTCCAGCTCTATGATCCTATGATTCTAGGATACTCAGGGAAACCCCCTGGGCTAAAACTTAGTTGCAAAGAAAAAAAAAGTAACTGTGGAATAAAGTAAAAGGTTCGGAAATGGGGCTAGACCCGGGGAGGTGCAGAACAGGCAAACTATTACTGAATATCTTTTAAACTTTTATTAAAGGGCTTCTACGTATAAATTATTATTTTATCAATTTTGTACATACGTAGGCACCAAATAATTATTAGAATGGCTAATAAGCAAAATGCAATACAATAAAGAAAATTCCTTGAGGTTTCTCTAAATCCCAATAGTTGTTAACAAGGGACCAGGGATTATTAACAGTTACATTTACATCAGTCTTACTTATAAGACTAATCGTTTATCTAAAACTCTTAACACTACTACTTAACAATACCTCTAAACAATTTCAGATAATGATACTTACATTTACAGACACACAAACTACAACAACAACAACATATTTGGTATACGTTATGTTTGGTATACGTTACGCTCTACAGGAACTCATTTGGTTCGGTGAGCGGGAGGTGGCCCTCAGGTGATTAGTCCTCGGACCTGGCTCGTATTCTGCCTTCCAGTGTTTATTTGGGATTCCTCAATTTGAAATAGGAGGGGAAGCTTTTTTATAGAGAAAGCATTTGCGCACTTTTTGTGATAGGCTAGCAGACCCTGTCTGTTAATTGACAGGAGTAAGGGGGTGAGATGGTTTCCTGTTTTTCCCTTTCTGCCTTATCAGGCATGGCACAACCAGCACGAACTTTACATCAACTTCTTATATCTGGTTTAGGTTCCTGTTCTTCACTGATCTTTAAGTTACATAGTGTAAGGTTTTTCCATCAAAGGGAAGTTAACCAGTTGCTTGGATGCGCAAGAGGCCTGGCCAGCAAAGAGTCTGCTTTCACAGTAACAAGCTCAGATATTTCCAAATCCCCAAACAAAGAAAACAACAAATCCTGACGGACCAGCTAAACTTTTCCTTACTTATGCCTTTTAAGAAGTCTGTTCTTGGGAGAGTCTCCCATCTCCCTCAGTCTTGGAAGAAACTGCCCTGCCTCTCAAACAAAGAACAGAGAGCTAAAACCCCTCTTTTCCAGTTTGAAATTCTTACCTGCATTGTTATTGGCTGACCACCCGATATCTGGCTAGGTTCAGGAGACATAAGTTAACCCCTTAGTCACCAGGTGCTGGTCAGCACTCATGATTATGTCAGGAAGGGATAGCAAGTGGAGTAGATCCATGGGAAAGAGAGCAAGGGGACTTCTGCCTGGGTACCAGAGTCCATGAGGAGCTCCTTCATTCCTGGAAAGCTCTGTGCTCAGAATGTGCATCCAGCAGGTGCGGAAAGGAGATATGTGTGAGAAGCTGCAGCCCTAGGTGAGAAAGGCAGCTTTTGTGTGAGCACAGAGCTGAGCTTTTCTCATTCAGCTGCTGTGGGGGCCCATGGCTCGGCCGTGATCATATAGTGGTTAATACTCTGTGCTGTGGCTGCAACAACCTCGTCTCAAATCTGACTTTTTAGTGAGGGAACTTCAGAGCAGCAGGCCCTGGCTCAGCCTGATTGCGCCCATGTGCACAGAGCCAGCAGCTGGCCCTGGCTTTGGCTGGGGAAAGGATGGCGAGTGGAATAGATCCATGGGAAGGAGAGCAAGAGGACTTCTTCCTGGGTGCCAAAGGCTAGGGGTGTTTCCTTAATTCTATCACCCTTGTCTGGAGGGATTTTTGGTGAGGGGTTCCCTGACTTTTCATTGCTTTGTCTGTGGTTCAAACACAGGCTGTGTGTGTGCCCCCATGGAAGAAACCCTCCCCCAGCTCTGGACCCCTCTTCAGAAGCAAGAAAAAAGAGAGAGGAAGATGGCTCATTTCACTTCACTCATGCTACACAAGTGGGAGGGAGCCAAGAGTCAAGGCTTCCCACCAGAGCCCGATTAACTCTTCTTGGAGCATGGGGCTTATAGATTTTGTAGGAAGGCTGGGGATGAGTGAGGGGGCTAAGGAGGAGGGGGCAGGGGATGGGGGTAATTACCTAGCATAGACTGGGGAGGGGTGGGTGCAGGTGTCTCCACATAGCCATGCGCTTGCAGGCAACTGCCGTCCACCCCATGCTCCCACTGGCTGCAATTTCTAGCCAGTGGAAGCGACTGGGGTGTAGCCTAAAAATGAATATAGATCTAGCACAGAGTTAGAGCTTCCCTGCGCTGCTGTTCAAAAAACCACACCTTCCACCTGCCAGGCAGCACCCACGGGCCAGATGCAACCCGTGGCTAACACAGATCCAGCCCATGAGGCTTAGAGGCGCTCCCCTCCCCACACAGCAGGGCAAACTGGTACCACAGTGCGGGGGTGGGGGTGGAGACAGCACGCTTTGGCACTCCACCACCCAATTGCTGGAGCATCAGCACTGGCTCACTCCCCTGAAGGGAGGGAGCCCCAAGCATCACAGCCTGCAGGCCCTCATACTATAATTAGGCAGCTTCAGTATTTTGGATACCAAGAGAGGACTTTGTACTAGAATTGTTGTGATAATTACTTTTGGAGGTGCATGTAGCTGAGGGTTCAGTATCATCTGCAGCAGGGATTTCCTATCTGGCAATGCTTCTCTGCTTCATGGATCCCCCCCAAAAGTGGTTCTTACCTTGGACTTTCTATTCTCCATTCTATATACTAATGGAACGATTCACATGAAGCTAGGGTAGCTTTCAAAGAGGTCTAGGCATATCCTTCCCTGAATCTTCATTGTTTTTTGTCTTGTGATCAGCTTGGGTTCAGGAACAGAATGAGGATAAACACATTAAATAAAAAACTCCAACTTAAAAAATTAAAGCACAACAACATAGCAATTGATATAATAGAAACACAAATGGAATTGCTAAAACCAGTAATTACTATGAACTTAAATGTTTTTGAGCATTAGCTATTAAAATAAAAACAAATTGTGCCATGACATGCATTGCACAATGATAATCTATAAAAGGAGAGGTGTCCATCATGCTGTCAGTCACAGAGAACATTTGAGAATATACTGGATGACTCAAGAAGATTCTAAAAAATGCCAGAATGAGTGAGAAAACCAGTGGGCTGAAACCCTCTTGTCACCATGGGACTCAGCTCTGTTCCCGGGCACCTCCCACCCAGTGGGGCTCAGTCCCATTCCCAGGTGGTCCCATCCCACAGGGCTCAGCCCCATTCCCAAACACCTCCCTCTTTGGAGCTCAACCCCACAGTGGCAAATGGGCTTTAGCCCAGTGGCAGAGGCCACCCGACGAGGCTGCTCGGGAAGGTGGAGATCTGGAAACGGTACTAAGCCTAAAGGGGGCAAAAGTGCTTCAACCACACAGCAGGAGCCCTGTTGTGGGGATCACCCAGTAACAGTGCTTCAACCCCATGGCAGCAAAAGGGCTTCAGATCCTTGGTCGGTGTCACATGAAAATGGGGCTGAGTCCCATGGCGAGGGTTGCCTGGGAAAAGAACTGCAGCTTAGGGGTGGTCAGAGCCTCAGCAACATTTTCTGGAAAGGCTGTCAGACTTCCCCCCTTCTTTAGTGTGCACAGGGAGGAAAGACACACACCAGGCCAAATCAGGCCAACCTAAGTGTACATCTACCAACACAACCGGATAAGTACTGTTAGTACAGATAACTAATGAAGTATTCAGAGAGAGAGAGAGTGTGTGTATACATATAGATAGAGAGAGTCATGCAGGACTACAGAATAACATCATCAGTGTCCACATGCTGCTGCCACTGTGGCCAGCCTTGGCGCTTTCCCCTCTGGCACGGGCTACTCCAGCTCTGGCTCTCACTTCACACGCAGGGGGCTGCATCAGCTGGGAAGAGCTGCTTGGGGTGGTCCCCTACACCATCCAAGCCCCCAGTGCATAACCGCTTATTCATTGCTATGTGTGACCTTCCCATGTCGCAGGGGGCTGTCTGCTGGCAGCAGCAGGATGCAGCCCCAATCTGTTCAGTTTCTCTTCACAGCCTTTCAGGGGCTCTAATCGTTTTCACTTCCCCACGTGGAAATCTCCCCGTGCTCCTGCATCTTTTCCCCTTCCAGCCCCCCTCTGCTGCACCAGAAAGTTAATTGACCCTCCCCCACCCCCCAGGCTGGTAAATTTCGACCCCGCGCTCACATCCTGCCCCGCCGCGATTTGCCCCCTGAGCCTCTTTTTAATGACTGTAGGGAGTCGGAAGCCGCGTAAGGGCACAGTGAGGGCAGCAGCTACAACAGCTCGTACTGAGCAGGCTCACTTCCAGCGCGCATGCTCAGTACGCCCTAGGTGTGGCCTTCTGAGAGGCCGCCGTGGCCGACGCTGCACACCGCTTAGCTGGCAGCGTTCGCCCCGCCCGCCCGCCCCGTCAGCCTTTCTAGCTCCGAACTCCCCCGCCCTCCTTCGCCGTCTCGCGCACTGCGCGGGCCTGGGTGGAGCGCGCGCGAGGCGAGGGCGGGAGGCGCTTGGAGCGCGCGGTTAGAATGCCGAGCGCCCCCCCCTTCCCCGTTAGCGTGTTTTGCTGGGGTGAGGGGCGCGCGGAGAGAGCTGGGGGGGTGTCCTGGTTCTGCAGCGTTTTCCTCCATTTGTATCCCCCCCACATTTGCACTTGGGGCGGGGGGAGCTTGGTCCTTCTCCCGCGGGAACTTGCTGCCTCTGTTTCCCCCTTGTTCCTTGTAGGGGAGAAGGAATTACCCCCCCCCCATCCCCCGCCACTCTCACAGCACTAACCCGTTCACGTTGTGCGGGAAGAGGCTCAGTAGCTGAAAGAGTGAATCTCTCTGCAGGATCCCCACCTCCCCTGCTCCCTCATGGTCTCAAAGCAAAGCGCCCCGGTGCTGCTCTTGACCTGTGGGCGGGAAGGGGCTCTGAGGGGCAGGTGAGGGGTTTTTTCCTTCCGTGTGGAAAAGTTTGGGGGAAACAAAGAGCTGGGGGTGAAATTAAATAGTTGGGGGCAAACTAAACACCTGCTTGAACTGTATTTATTTGAAGGGGATCCTCAAACAGCTTCCATCACTGAACCCCACTGATAGTCTGGAGACAGCCTGAGCCGCATAGGGCTTTGCTCAGCCCTCCCAACAAGTGTATGTTGAGGGTTGGGGTGGGAGGAATCTTATTTGCAGTTTGTGTTGTTGGTCTGTTTGACACCTGCTTTTCTTCATATTTGGTATTAATATGGATTATGTGGCTATCTGCAGTTATAGTAGGGTACAACTTTTTCTCTGTACTCCCAACTGCTAACTGAGAGGGGATTGGAGAACATATATTTGTGCAAGACAAAGAAGGCAAGATCGACTTGTACATTTCTTTGAAGTTTCCGATATCAAGAAAGGCAGGTCACCGGACTTGTTGGGCCACTGATCTGATCAAGTAGGGTAATCTCTATGTGCAAATTCACCTATATATCTATTAAAATGTTCAACCGTAGATCAGCGTCTAAGACTTAGAATGCAAGTTTTCAGACTGCCATCACTTTTCATAAAACAGAAGAGTAAGTATCAGGGTGACTTATGTGACCAAAGTTGATTTTTAAAATCTTATTTTTACTGTCTAAATTTGTTTTGGCTCTTTGGCCCACTGATGTGAAGTAGAGCAAAGGAGAGTGCCTCCATGGGCCTGAGATCCCTCTGCTTGTGACTTTTTGGGATCTGACTCATGATTTTTGAACACTTGGATTGGTAATACCATTTGCTAATTCAGTTGGCATAGGACTCTGCTGAAGTGTTGTCTACACCAGTGGTCCCCAACCTTTAGAGGCTGCCGGGCACCAGGGGCGTGGCCATTCACCTGCCGGGCGCCAGAGGGCGGGAATACATGCACGCCCGGGGGTGGCCCCCCCCATAGCCGCGTGCTCGGGGCGGGGCTCCCCCGCAAGCGCCGCGCACCCGGGGCCAGCGCCCCCTCCAAATGCCACGCACCCGGGGCCAGCGTCCCCCCCAAGCGCTGCACGCCCGGTGCCGGAGGCCCCCCCCCCAAGCGCCGCGTGCCCGGGGCCGGGCTTGCCGCGTGCCCGGGGCCGGGCTTACCGTGCGCCCGGGCCGGCTCCGGCACAGCGCATGCACCATGTTCCCGGGGCCAGGCCAGCACCGAGCACTTGGCGGGCGCACACAAATGGCCCCGCGGGCACCGTGTTGGGGACCACTGGTCTACACTGTGATGCAGTTTGTATTATGGGGCTGCCAATAGCAGTTCACACCAAAGTGTTGTAATGTAATTCTCCCGAACGCTGTAGGCACAAACTAAAAGCTTGCTTGCTACTTACTACACATAAATCCTCTTCAAACTATTTTGAATAAACTTTATTCGAAGATCTGTTAGTTCTGACTTGCAGCATCCACATGAGGGTGTTGCAACGCATCAGTCTGGTGCACACTCCTATTCAGACCTCTGTAATCTAAACCACAGGGCAATGTAAACGTGCCCTTAGTTTCAAGCTGTAGAAGCTGTAGAAACCATTTTCATGTTTAGCTAGAAGCCATCTTGTATATCAGAAACCATTTCAGCTTTTCTCTCAAGCACGTAGACCAGAGTGAACTTTCTGCCACCCAGTGAGAAGAGGCCTACAGGATGGGCTATTGGTATGTGTTAATTGGGCTGGTTGGGACAGGAGATGCACTCCCTCGCACCTGTCCGCCATCTTGTTGATAAGGTTTGGTTTTTCCAAATTTAATTGAGGATTTCTGTAATTGGATGCCCTGACATCAGACTGTTTGGCTAAGGGTATAAAGATACTAGGATTGATTGTATTAGCAGCCTTACTGGGTCTGGCTCTGCTGTGACCACGTTTGGCTCATGCTGTGCTTTATTAATTAATAAAGCTGTTTGTTAGCTGCCTAAACACAGAGGAGCGTGTTTTTGCTTTGACAAAGCTTTAAGTTTGGTTGAGGCTGTTTTATGTGTTGCTCCAAATCTCACCCTGGATTTTATTTACATAGGATTATTGAATTGATAAACTGCTGGCCTATTCATTTTGCACTACAGATTTAATCGTATTCAAACTCTTTTAAAATAAAGGCAATTAATTTTTAAATAAATTATAGTCTAAAGTAAAATTACAAATGTAACATTAATTTGTGACATTTGTTCCTTAATAAATGTTTGCCCAGATATTTTAAGTAATAATTTACAGTCTTTTCAGATGAATTCTGACTTTGCAGAATTTTAACAGGGAAGTTGAATTAATATTTTTGCTATTTCTATTGTTCAGATAAGACCATTCCATACTTTGTGATTTGGGGCGGACATATGAGGACAGCTGCACTTACCAGTTAGTACCTGGATGTGGAGTTGTATATAATTAATTTTTCTTAGTTAACTATTTCTTTTTTTCTGGAATATTTCTGTTAATTGGAATGTGGCAGCTGCTATGGAAAAGAAATAAGTTTTCATTGCACAATGAAATAGCTGATAATTAACTTTTGGTGGTGTTGGTGATCTAGTCCAAACAGGTTACACTATAACCTTCAGACTGCACTGCAATAACCAAGGCAAATCTTCAGATAATGTAAATCAGTGGTAAGCCACTTGTGGCCAGACAGATTGCTTACCTTGTGTTCACAAATATGGACACCCGCTGCTCCCATTGGCCACAGTTTGTCATTCCTGACCAATGGGAGCTGCAGGAAGTGGCGGTCAGCACATACCAGGAATGGCAAACCACAGCAATGAGAGCTGTCTGTGAACACAAGGTAAACAACCTGTCTGGCAGTCCACCAGCAGCCTACCCTGACAAACTGCCTGCAACCCATGGGCCACAGGTTGCCCACCATTATCAATTGTTATAGCTTTAATTGATTTTAGTGGAGCCAATGACAATTTACACCAGCTGAGGATCTTTTTCCTATCATCCATTCCTATGGGAAAACGAGCACAAAGGAGATGAAGAAGAATTTTCAGCATTGATCTCCTTGCTTTGATGTTGGACTTCAGCACTCCGGAAACTCCAGCTGCGTGTAGCAATAGCCAGAGACCTACCTCCCAGGAGTAGTGAGAAACTGGAATGAATTCTCAAAGATCATCACAAGTCTCAACACCTTCCATTCCTAATGCAGAGAACAATTTTTGTCAATCTTCTATAACATAAACGTAGCTACCTGTATATTAAACAAAATCCCTACCTAAACTAAAGATGGCACTGTGCACACTTCTGGATAGAGGATGGGAACAAAAAATACATTTTGACAACGGAGTCAAACGGTGGTGAGTACACAGAAATGTGATAAAGCACAGTATGGTACACGATGACAAGGGACCTTTATGTATTTCTTGTGGCTTGCACTGTCTTCCTCAGCCTGCCTATTGCCATTGCTTCACTCAGGTGAAATCACTACTAGGCTTCTGAAGATCCCAATACAGAATGCCTCCACTCATGGACGATTAGTCTCAATATAGACACCACAGAATAACTTAAGGACAATGTAATTCTTGCCTTAAATCGGAGGCTTGTTTTTATTAAGCTAAATTGTTCCCATAACTAACATCATCTTTGAGGTTTCATGCATTTTATAACACGGTGAGCATACATTTGATAAATTGTCCATCTAAGATGACTAAGTTACTATGTTATAAACATCCACTTAATATTAATGAGAATACAGTTGCATTGAATAATTTGCTTGATTATCTCATAATTATACAATATCATAATCATATCCTCTTTTATAATAAAGTAATATTTTTCTTTTATTAAAGACTTCGCTGCTAAGTTGGAATAGTCAACAAAATAACATGAATGACTCTAGATACCAGTCACTGTTCTTCGTCAATCTGCCTGAGCTACGAAAACTCTGTTCCATTAAGGTCACTTTGAGTTCTAAATTGGCAGAAACTGAGATTAGGAATTCACAGATGAAGATATGTAGGTAAAGGCAACAAATTTTAAGAGCTGACATTGTCAAGAGTTATTTTATTTTGATTAAAGTAGATCATTAGGACTAGTTAACTATAACAAGATCAGTAAAGTTCCTAGAAGTTGTCCTCCTCCCACCCCTCAACAATTGTTCTGGTAAGGTGCATGACGACTTAAAAACATAAGCAATAAAATCCTCTATAATTAAGGCTATGTCTACACTACGGAGTTTTTGTCGCAAAATGGCCATTTTTCCACAAAAACCTGAGCGTCCGTACCTCAAGCACGTTTTTGTGCAAAAAAAATCATAGAATCATAGGACTGGAAGGGACCTCGAGAGGTCATCAAGTCCAGCCCCCCCACCCTCAAAGCAGGACCAAACTCCATCTACACCATCCCTGACAGATGTCTATCTAACCTGTTCTTAAATATCTCCAGAGAGGGAGATTCCACCACCTCCATTGGCAATTTATTCCAATATTTGACCACCCTGACAGTTAGGAATTTTTTCCTAATGTCCAATCTAAACCTCCCTTGCTGCACTTTAAGCCCATTACTTCTTGTCCTGTCCTCGGAAACCAAGAGGAACAAATTTTCTCCTTCCTCCTTGTGACACCCTTTTAGATGTTTGAAAACCGCTATCATGTCCCCCCTTAATTTTCTTTTTTCCAAACTAAACAAGCCCAGTTCATGAAGCCTGGCTTCATAGGTCATGTTCTCTAGACCTTTAATCATTCTTGTCGCCCTTCCCTGTACCCTTTCCAATTTCTCCACATCTTTCTTGAAATGTGGCGCCCAGAACTGGACACAGTACTCCAGCTGAGGCCTAACTAGTGCAGAGTAGAGCGGCAGAATGACTTCACGAGTTTTGCTTACAACACACCTGTTGATACAACCTAGAATCATATTTGCTTTTTTTGCAACAGCATCACACTGTTGACTCATATTCAACTTGTGGTCCACTATGACCCCTAGATCCCTTTCCGCCATGCTCCTTCCTAGACAGTCGCTTCCCATCTTGTATGTATGGAACTGATTGTTCCTTCCTAAGTGGAGCACTTTGCATTTCTCTTTATTAAACTTCTTCCTGTTTACCTCTGACCATTTCTCTAACTTGCTAAGGTCATTTTGAATTATGTGCCTATCCTCCAAAGAAGTTGCAACCCCACCCAGTTTGGTATCATCTGCAAACTTAATAAGCGTACTCTCTATCCCAATATCTACATCATTGATGAAGATATTGAACAGTACGGGTCCCAAAACAGACCCTTGCGGAACTCCACTTGTTATCCCTTTCCAGCAGGATTTAGCACCGTTAACAACAACTCTCTGACTACGGTTATCCAGCCAATTATGCACCCACCTTATCGTGGCCCTATCTAAGTTATATTTGCCTAGTTTATCAATAAGAATATCATGCGAGACCGTATCAAATGCCTTACTAAAGTCTAGGTATATGACATCCACCGCTTCTCCCTTATCCACAAGGCTTGTTATCCTATCAAAGAAAGCTATCAGATTAGTTTGGCATGACTTGTTCTTCACAAACCCATGCTGGCTATTCCCTATCACTTTATTACCTTCCAAGTGTTTGCATACGATTTCCTTAATTACCTGCTCCCTTATCTTCCCTGGGACAGACGTTAAACTGACTGGTCTGTAGTTTCCTGGGTTGTTCTTATTCCCCTTTTTATAGATGGGCACAATATTTGCCCTTTTCCAGTCTTCTGGAATCTCCCCTGTCTGCCATGATTTTTCAAAGATCATAGCTAAAGGCTCAGATACCTCTTCTATCAGCTCCTTGAGTATCCTGGGATGCATTTCATCAGGACCTGGTGACTTGCTGACATCTAACTTTCCTAAGTGATTTTTAACTTGTTCTTTGTGTATCCTATCTTCTAAACTTACCCTCTCTCTGCTTGTATTCACTACGTTAGGCACACCTCCAGACTTCTCGGTGAAGACCGAAACAAAGAAATCATTGAGCATCTCCGCCATTTCCAAGTTTCCTGTTACTGCTTCTCCCTCCTCACTGAGCAGTGGGCCTACCCTGTCCTTGCTCTTCCTCTTGCTTTTAATGTATTTATAAAAGGTCTTCTTGTTTCCCTTTATGCCTGTAGCTAGTTTGATCTCATTTTGTGCCTTTGCCTTTCTAATCTTGCCCTGCATTCCCGTGTTGCTTGCCTATATTCATCCTTTGTTATTTGTCCTAGTTTCCATTTTTTATATGACTCCTTTTTTATTTTGAGGTCATGCAAGATCTCCTTGTTAAGCCAAAAAGCAGAGGGTGTTTTTGCACAATAGGTATTCCTTTTTCTACTAGGAATAACTCCTTTTTGTGCAAGAGCTTTTGCGCAAAAAGGTGTGTGTGGACAGGGAATGGGGTTTTTTTTGCGCAAAAAGAGGCAATCGAAGAAAGCACAGTTGCCCTGGTGGCCATTCTGTAAATAGCAATCAGAGTTTCCTTTTGAAAGAGCGTCTATGCAGTCTGGACGCTTTCTTTCGCAAAAGTGCATCACTTTTTTGATGTGCATTTTCAGTGTGGACGCACTTTTGAGCAACAAGGTTTTGCGGAAGATCTCTTCCACAAAAAGCTTCTTACGCAAGAAGCCTGCAGTCTAGACGTAGCCTAAGGTGTTCAATTTTAAAACATTTGTCAGGTGTCGATACTGAATTAATAAGGGAATAAATAAAAGATTCAAAGTTATTCCCTAATCAGATGCAAAGCTGGAACTCTTTGAATGTATCACCTGAGATATTATAGTGTTTTACAGAGGATATATAGATATATCATTGAGATATTATAGTGTTTTACAGAGGATGAGGGGAGGCATTATGTGGCAATATTCTCCCAAAAGCACACTCCCATTCCTAGCATATTGCAGTTACCCATGCTTACTATTTTTTTGTTTCACATTTACCTTCCCACCTTCTGGGAGAGCATGCCAGTTCTCAATGTGGATTTTGTTCCTTCTCACAAAGGCCTCCAAACAATTATCAGATAACTGTTGACTGACCAGTCTGGGTGGAATGTGAATCAGTAACTTGAGCTATTCAGCATTTTCTGCTGAATTACTGAATCATGCAGTTAAGCTTTAGAAAAATAATTAAAATATAAATAACCTGATGCTGAGATAGCAAACCCAATTTAGAAGAAATTAAATTCAAAATTAATTTTTCAAAGTTTTATCTTTGTAGGCAATTGTTATTTCTTCATCAAGACATCCTTTCTTCACCTGTCCCTGGAACACTGAATCAAATTTCAGTTGTAATGACGGTCAGTAATAAAATCTCTAATATTTAATTTCTATCTGTATATTCCAAGTTGTTTTGTTAGCAGAACTACTGTATGTAAATTGATATAATTTAAATATAAATTGTTATTAATGCAAAGTACATACATTGACACCACTAATGTATGTGACACATTATTTCTTCCATTGAAGAAATGGCCGTCTGAGAGCTCAGTGGTAAGTGATGTGTGTCATCACTTCATATAGAGAAATACAGAGAAATATGTATTAAGTAATGAGAGTGAAATTCTGGCCTTATTGAAGTCAATGGAAAAATGTATATATTCACTTTTTAATGTATAAAAAGATCTCTCTTGTAACAGGATGAATATAAAAAATCTAGTCTACTGTGTATTTGAGACAGTTTGTGCATCTGTGTATCCACCTGTCTGTGAATCCATTTATTCAAGAATTCCTAACTGATAATAGCAAGGATCACCAAATTTGGTATGCAGCTTCCTCTTATCATAACTTAAAGCGAAGTCAGGGTTTGTGCCAGGAAGACAATGGGGTGTGCCTGGAAGACAATTGTTTCAATCCAATGGAAAGGGAGTGGTGCGATAGCAGGGACATTTATACCCCAGAATGACCACAGGGGGGCAGAATGCTCCCACCACTGCAGCTTGCCTTAGGGAGCACAACACACCCACCCCTACCCCAGGCCGCCTCCAGTGAGACGCCATCGATCAGGTCGCACCACCCTCTCCCTACTCCAGACTGGCCCCAGGGAGAAGCCAAGCATCCATACCCTGGGCTGAACTGAGGGAGAAGGTAGTAGGTGGGGTGCACACCCACCTCGGGCCAGACCCAAAGAGAAGCTGGTGGGTAGTCCCATCCACACATTCCTCTCCCCTCCACCTCAGGCCAGCCCTTGGGAGAAGGTGGCAGAAGGGGTGTGCTGCTGCCACTCTGGGCAGACATTAGTGTCCACCCCCCCGAGACTCCTATCCCCTCCCCATATACTCCTATACCTCCCAAACCCCTGCCCTAACCCTTGCACCCCCACCCTGAGCCCCACCCTCTGCTCTGACTCCTACCCCCTGCCCTGATCCTCTCCTCACCCTCCCCCCAGCCCTGACTCCTCTCATCACACCCTGAGTCCCTTGCCCTGAGCCTCTCCTCAGCTCCTAACCCTAACTCCTGCACCCCCTACACACACCCAGTCTTTTGCCCCGAGTCCCCAAATTTCCAAGCGCCTGCCCTGACTCCTGCACTTCCCAGTCCCCTGCTCTGTTCCCCTCCATAAGGACCTGAGCCACATTGGATCATGTTGCTAGTAAAACATAATTGTTGTTTCTAAACAGCAAACATTGAAATGGACATTGCTAAAAACTTTTCCATGTAATTTAAATTGTAATTTTTTCTTCCTATATAAATACCAGACAATTTTTAAAATTCTCTCTTCCTTCTACAGCAACATGAGATCCTCAGAACCTGTGGTTTTGGTGGTGATAATGGGGGTAATATAAAGGTACCCTGCATGTTCTGAATTGCACAGCGCTGCACCAAAACCTAGATCCAACCCTGTGGGACTATATATTCATCCAACTGCATTAATTAAATGTTTTATTTTGGTGATTGGTTAGGGACAAAGAAAAATAGCTTTTTCTATCTTACCTTGAGAATGGAGTTATCTGCCAGAGAAGAGACCAACAGCACCTATCCAGGGTCCATTGTGGATTTTTTTTCAAGTCACCAGTCCCACTTCAGGACAACTTAGGTAGTTTCAGAGCAATTTTGTTAGAAACTCTGTCATCGTGGGGTCCTCATCCATGACTAGGGCTTTGAGGCTCTGTAATAATATAAAAACCCACCAATAATATCCACAAATTAAGTTATGAAGGACTTGGCACTAGAAGAATGGTTAGTGGGTAAGGCTTCACCAGTAATTATTTGTTGAATACTCCAGATAATATTTTTGTTTTTTGTTTGTTTTTGTTTAGATATCTTTTTACAAAACAGGAAAATGCCAGGCTTATATAGAGAAACATGGTGCTACAGTAAGTGACTCTTGACACTATTCACTGTTAGACTTGTTCATTGTTGCCAATACTTGTAATTGCAGTACCTGAAAGTGACCTTTCATAGTGCTTTTCCATTTTGCGCAAAAAGTGTATGCCATGTCTTACAGGATTGACTTACAATACCAAATAATGGAAAGTATATAAAACTTTGTGAAACCCTGTCCATGACCTGTTTTTGTTTTGTGTTTGCAATGTATATTATGATTCTTTTTTTCTGTATTGCCTATGATAAAATGTTTTCGTTTGCATGTCTGGCTGTGGACTTTCAGAAACGGTTAATGTAGTATTTAATATAGGATACATTAATTTTGTGTAATGTTATTTTTAACGGATTGTCATATGGTACTGAGTCACATGCTTTGTTGATGTCTAAGTATATTATGTCAACGCAGTTATTTTCTTCAACCTAACTTGTGATTTCATCAAAAACATCCCCGATCTTGGGCTAGACAGGCTTTGATATGTACACATGACAGGTTTTGATATGTACACATGTTGGAAATCACTGGTTAGAGTTTGGAATGAGATATAAACAGTATCCAGTGAAAAAGTACTGTATATTACTGATTCATTAATTCCTTTTCCCAAAACCTGCTGACCCTCAAAAAAACAGAATACATTAGAATGCACCCTAATGTTGGTGTCCACTAAAATGTAAAAGGCCAGATCCTGAGGGGCTCAAATGTGTTACAGTTTCCAAGTAAAATAGAGGGTATGGTACAGATACTCAGCATCTTTCAGAATGTGGCTTAAAATTACATAATGATTATCTTTTATAAAACCTTGATTTGATGGGTTTAAAATCGTACTTAAATAATTATGTGAACATTTTCTTTTCCCCTTGGTTAATATTAATAGATTGAGGCACCAGAAAGAGTTGGCCCAGCCATCCTTCAATCCTGTCTCTGTTACACACTTATAACCAGACTTGCCCCCAGCTGGAATAAGGCTGGTCATCTGTTGGTACAAGGTATCTTACTCAACTGGGTCAGATCCTGACACTTTGACTTTCAGTACTTCATTATTTTTAAATTATATTTGCCATGCATATGCTGCCTACTCTTTGATTAATAGTTTTATATTTTTGTTTGTATTTCTATGATTATTTCTTAACCCCAGTTTAATTTTAATGACTAATATAAAAGGTATATTAGGAGGTATAAGAGGTCTCTCTCCCTTCTCCTTTGTGTAATTCATTGAATAACCATTTAAATTGATCAAAGCATATTCAGTTAATGTCAAAATCATACTTTGCAGACCAGCAATTATTTATGAAAATACTGTAAATAGTTTTCAGAATCAGCTGTTCATCACAAACACTTCAGTTGCACTGAAGTTGCACACTCCCCTTACAAAATATACAAGTAACGTGCTTTCTGACCATGCCTTTCTACCAAGTATCGTTAGGCTAGATGTTATTCTTACCGACTGGTACTTCTGAGACAGACTACCCTTCTGTTGTCCATTGTCCCCTCTTCATTGGAATCAAGGCCACTATTTGGGTTTTAATGTCATAATATCACTTAGAATAAAACTTAGTCTTCTGACACTCACAAGGTAGCTGTGGGGTTGCTTCTAATCTATCAGCTGGTTTGGGTGGATGAAGCACAATACAGGGCAATATTTGCATTCAGCTCTCCTTTTGAACTTGAGGTATTTGTCCCAGATATTGAAGAATTGGTGAGGAATGTGGATTTTTAGGCTGTGACTTTAGTAATTTAATTAATCTTGGAATTATTAGCAATAAAGAGTCTCAATTTTCCGACTTTCACTTATCTGACGTTCCGTTTTATCTGACATGCTGTCCGCTGTCACGTGTCACCCGCTGACATGACGAATTGATGAATATGAATGCAGCATATACAACAGCCAATCACAATCAGCACCGCGCATCCACACCATACACATGAGTGCAATCGTACTTTTGTTTGATGTTTATTTTTTCATTAAAATTAGTAATAAATTGAGTTTATATATATTTATACCTATGTTTTTTATTAGTATTCCATATTGTCCAACATTTCCACTATCCGACTATCGTCCAGTCCCATTTAGGTCTGATAATCGAGACTCTACTGTAACTTGCACAGTGTAGGTTAATATTCCTTTTTCACTCATTTCCACCTGTTTGGGGGATGACTGCCATCAGCTTCCATTCCTCCAAAGTTGGTTGCAGACATTCCTAGGACCCCAGTGCCTTTAGTTGTCTCCTCACTGTACTAGACATTAAGAGCCCCAAACCTGTTCCCCGACTACTTTAAGAGATGGCTTCCCCTAAATCTACTTCCAACTCCAGTTAATCAGAAATCCAGAGTCTCTGTGGAATAATTACCTTCACTGAACATCTGCTACCAACCACTTTAACTTCTGGCTAACCCAATTAGGTCCTGACAGCATGTGGAAAGTGAAAAATACCACATTACTCCAGTCAATCTGATAAGAGGAAAATTCCTTCTCAGTCCTGAATAAGGCAACTAGCTTATTCCCCAAACAGACCATGAAAACCTTGTTCTGCATTTGTTCAATGGATGGGAGCTACTGATCCATGAGAGTGGATTCTGTGTGGCAGGACAGGATATATATATACTTCTTTCCTGCTTTACAAGGGGCCTACTTTACAATTACCTTAGCCTATCTGGTCAGTCCTATTTTAGGTAAGAAGTCCCTCTCTCTACCCACCTCAGTTTGAAGGAGGGGAGCAACCTTAAAAGAGCCAAATTTTTTTCCCACTTGTCCAGACAAACTTCTCCTTCCACACACACAGGGTAATAGAACTTGTATTATTAACTGTTACCTAATGAAAAACACTACTGTGTGCAAATTCCTTATTGAGAGATATCATGTATATAGATGTTTATAATCTGCGTTCATGCATATTTGTGTTGATTTACATGCCACTGCTAATTCAATGAAAAATTCACTGATACATGTTTTCCTTCTGTGTTAGCAACAAACTATACAGCCACTTTGTAACACAAACTGAAAACTTTCTCCATTTCTACTACATAAAATATTTCTGAGATAAAAGTCTTATAGTTGCCTTATGAATACGTTTCACAAAAATAATATGTATTATTTTATTAAGGAAACAATTTTTTGTCTCATGTGGGACGGCAAAATGCTGTTGGTAAGTACAATATTGTGTTCATATTTTAAGTATATTAGAACTTAATAAGACTGCATCATGTTACTAGAGCTTCTATGATCTTAGTATATCAACACAATATCTTTTCATTTTGCTGTCTACAAATAACTTCAGTCATATGATGCCTGCTGGCAGATGGTTCTTTAAATTATGTGACAATTTTTAAATACATTTCACTTTTGTAAGAGAGAAGTTTTTTTCTACTACAAGTATTAATCTTAGCCTATGACCATAGAATAAAATACACAGTTGAAAAGACCTGGCTGTAACAGTTCATTTTAGGCAAATGTCATTCAGACCATGAAAGTGGTATGAAGGTTTGATAGCAATAGGTTAAATAAAATGAGTATTAACTACCTTTTTACAATTCTCAAAACATTAGGACACACTAAGTGTGTTATGTATAAATATATAGAAAATATATTTATTTTATTTCTATACATCAAATATAAGTTTTAGGAACTAAATTTTAAATCATTGGCATTCAAGTTTGTGCCTGGAAATTATTTTCAGGAGCAGGCAATTGGTTGTACAAATACGTATTTGTGCATTCAAGTGGCCATTTGGACATATGACCATGAACACAAGTATGCAATTATATATGTTCACATATCTTTTACAAGTGAAATTTAGTCACTGATATTAGAAATTAGTCAATGAATACCTACTTTGACTTTTAAAAATTGAAATAATTAATGCTTTATACATGATAAGGAATTATCTTACCTTTCGATACTGCTGCACTGAGCATAATGTTTGGAAGGTTGGTTTTTTTTGTTGATTTGTTTGTTTGTTTTTAATAAGCATCTTAGCTCTTAGCTTTACCTTTGCACTTTAGGGATAATTTATATATATATATATATATATATATATATATATATGAATGAGAGAGAGAGACTGACTGAGTGACTGAGATTTTATTTCAGTTATGGACCTCAATGTGTCAGAGACCCAGCTTTGCATCAGTGTAGAGGCTTGCACAATTCGACTTCCACCACCCAAGGTACAGAACAGTTCTAATTTCTATAGCTAATTTTGTTCATCCTACTTTCTCTCTTTTATTGGTTGTATTTTATCTGGGATATCGGTATCCAGATGTTTACTCTCAATTGCCATTGGATATCCATCATGCTACTCACTTATCCTCATCTCGTACTAAATATATATACCACGTATTATTGGATATGGCTGTATTCATGAAAGTCTGATAGTCATTCCAAACAGAATGTCCGAGCTGTGAGATGTCACCACCGTTACTACTGAAAGAGGCTTTCAGAGAAAATAGGAAAAGGGAAGCACATGCTGATAGGATTATCTGCCCAAGAGTAGTAGATTTTTCACATGAAACATACAGCTGCTAGGCAAAGGTATTACAGAACAGTCCTCTGTAGAAGAGGAAGAATCCACAGCAAATAAAGGCAGATGAAGCTATTGAGATTTAAGCACCGTACCATCCACAAACATCAAAGCCCTGTTTGACACCAAGGTGTCTGACCCTTTAGTTGTCTCTGTGGAATAGAAGAATGGCTACACACTGTGCACGATGATTACAATGGATAGATGTCTTTATGCCACTAGGTTGCCTTATACTATAATATTCTCCAGGAGATAATCCTTTTTTCACTTTCATTCAGTACTAGCTTAGAGTACTATCTTTTATTCAAACTATCAATCAACTTCTAGCCATCAGAGCTATCAAAAAAGTTCCACAGCTGTTCTTTAGAACCTACTCCATTTTCTTTGTGATATCCCAAAAATATTGGGAGCAGTTTGGGACATTCTGGATATGAACATGGGTAGCAAACATCGCAGGAAGCTATATTTCAAGTATTAGGAAATTAGCGTCAGCTCTGATAGCCATGTCACCTTACCTGATCTGGTACAGTGAGTATCAATTCCTGGTTACTTCTTTCCTTACACAGATAGGCTGTGTCTACACTGCACCCCTTTCCGGAAAAGGGATGCAGATTAGACACATCGGAATAGCAAAATTCGCGGGGGATTTAAATATCCCCCGCGGCATTTGCATTAACATGGCTGCCGCTTTTTTCCGGCTTGGGGATAAGCCGGAGAAAAGCGCCAGTCTAAACGTGATTCTCCGGAAAATAAGCCCTTTTCCGGAGGATCTCTTATTCCTACTTCAAAGGATCTCTTAGATCCTCCGGAAAAGGGCTTATTTTCCGGGGAATCACGTTTAGACTGGCGCTTTCCTCCGGCTTATCCCCAAGCCGGAAAAAAGCGGAAGCCATGTTAATGCAAATGCCGTGGGGGATATTTAAATCCCCCGCGGATTTTGCTATTCTGATGTGTCTAATCTGCATCCCTTTTCCGGAAAAGGGGTGCAGTGTAGACACAGCCATACTGATGATGGAAATTAACAAGATGTAGTTTCATTATCAATAATCAGTATAATCTTATACTGGTTCATAATTTGCTGGTGTTTGAAGACAGACAAAGCAACAGAAAGGGCTTTTCTGTCAATTGGTCAATCCAAATCTTGACAAACCAGAGTCAGAACAGAATGTTTCTTGGGCTAAAGAGTGTCTTTGGCTTTTGCTCCAGAATGTGTTCTCTCAGAATATCTGCTCAACCTCTCTTGATTTTCCAGGAGGCAAAAACATAGCTTCTTAGCAGTGTTGCTGGGATCTTTTACTTCCCTGATTATTAGGGTGAGATACTGTCACTAGCTGGTCCAGCGGTAGATTATGTTGATTTCTGAATAGAATTTAAAAGCATTGCAGCAGTAGTAAGAATATTCTTAGTCTGAGGACATTTATTTTGTGCTTCAAGTCCTTTTTGGATCCCATATCCTTGCATATTAAAGTACTTCCAATAAGCCCTATCAGCCTTCAAGTCTTATAGTTCTTTAGCTAGTTCTTAAAAGTTTAAGTTTTAAATGTTTGAAATAGACTATGATATGAAATAGACATGTGATGATGTGAATATATTCTAAAATTAGCAGTTTACAATGACTGATAAATTAATATTCCTGTATAAATTTCAATGTTCTATTTGAATGTATATTAGCTCTTTTGCATGTTCCTTTTTCACTTTGCATGAATAAAGCAATGTTTGAAAATAAAGTGCTTTTTTATGTTTGAAGCTGGAAGACTTCGACATTTCAGCAAACACCTTAGAAATATTTAACAACAATAAAAATACAGTCATTCAGAGGCACTCCATTTTAAGTAACTGGTGCTATGTCTTGCCAAGGTAAGATTCTATTTAATTTCCAGCAAAAATAACCAGTTTACCAAAAACTTTTCAACTATGCTATGGGTTGTATAACGTTATGTTTTCATTTTCCCACTGTATAGCATGAAAATGGGTCAGATCATAAGTATCAGCCATATTATTCCACCAGAATCTCCTTTTCATTCATTCAAAGACTTTCAGATGCACTGGAAAAATACGGTAGGAAAAAATATGATATTTTTTTTAATTTCATTATTTTTCCTTTTTGTCTGTTTTGAATGTTTTTGTATTAATCCCATTGTTTATAATAACATTCCATTTATATGTGTATATTTTATTTTTAGTATGGTTATATCCTTCCAGAGGACCATGGAGAGCCAAGAATATATTGCAGTGTTTATTTCAAACTGATAGGGGAACGACTCTTTACATATCCTTTATATATATTAATATATATATAATATATTTGTGTGTGTGTGTGTGTGTGTGTGTCTGCCTGTCTGAGAGAGAGATTACCTTCTCCTATATCATGCTAGCCAAGATCTAAATTCTAATCCAAATAAAGGGGCAAATTCACCGTAATTGTAATTACATTGAAGTGTCTGAGGCTATGTCAACAGAAAGTATGGTCCAAAATATCTGGTTCAGTCCTTCTGTATTGTTAACGAGTAATGTCAAAACTGGTCTTCCCTATTTTGCTGCAGATGTTTCTTAAATGACCCTGAGTTATGGATTGGGAACTCTTGTAGGGGCTGGGATGCCAAATCTTTGAGGGTATGTCTACAGTAGCCCTCTAGTTGGAACTAGGTTGGCTAATGTAGGCATTCGAACTTGCAAATGAAGCCCGTGATTTAAATATCCCGGGCTTCATTTGCAAGTTCCTGGGCAGGCGTCATTTTTAAATCCACTTTGTTTGAACTGACTGCCCGCGGCTACATGCAGCAGTCAGAAGTTAATCTGAACTAAGTCCTTAATTCGAATGAACTGTTACATCTCATTGCAGGAAAAGGAAGCCTGGTAGGGGCAGATGACTGTTTTGCGGGGCCCCGGGCAGCATAATTTCGCGGGGCCCCTCTTTGCCACGGCGCATGCGCAGTGACGCCATGCGCATGCTCGGTGGCGCCACGGCGCATGCGCAGGGCTTTTTGAAGCACGGGGCCCAGGACGGCAGCCCCGTTCACCCTGCCCTATATCCGCCCCTGAAGCCTGGGATATTTAAATCCCGGGCTTCATTTGCAAGTTCGAATGCCTACATTAGCCACCCTAGTTCCAACTAGGGGGCTAGTGTAGACATACCCTGAGAGAATAATTTTTCTT
This sequence comes from Pelodiscus sinensis, assembly GCF_052426305.1. Taxonomy (NCBI): domain Eukaryota; kingdom Metazoa; phylum Chordata; order Testudines; family Trionychidae; genus Pelodiscus; species Pelodiscus sinensis. The sequence continues at coordinate 97,753,565 of NC_143053.1, forward strand.
CAATCTATTTCATAGACTCATAGGCCTAGAGGGGATCTTGAAAGGTCATCTAGTCCAGTACCTTAGACTCATGGCAGGCAAGATAAATTCATGGAAACTAGATAAATTCATGGAGGTTAGGTCCATCAATACTTATTAGCTATGATGGGTAGGAATGGTGTCCCTAGCCTCTGTTTGTCAGAGGCTGGAAGTGGATGACAGAAGAGGGATCACCTGATGATTATCTGTTCTGTTCACTCTGTGGGGCATCTGGCCTTGGCCACTGTTGGAAGACAGAACACTGGGCTAGATGGAAGACAGAACACGGGGCTCGAACTAGGTAGTTCGGACTAGGATTCCTATTCCGAACTACCGGTACACCTCGGTACACTAGGAATCCTAGTCCAAACTACCTAGTTCGAGCCCCGTGTAGCCACGCTACACGGGGTTCGAACCAGCGGGGATTTAAAAATGGCGGCTCCCCGCTTATGCAAATGAAGCCCGGGAAATTCAAATCCCGGGCTTCATTTGCAAGTGCGGTATGCCTACATTACCCCGCTAGTTCGAACTAGTGGGGTAGTGTAGACATACCCAGAGAGATTAATGGAGTTGCTCAACAGAACAACTGGAGATGTCTTTCTGATCTTCTGACTCCTAATCCAGTGCTCTAGCTGATGGAATATCCTATGCTGCTGCTGAAATGACTGCCAGTAGAGCATAATTAAATTAACTAGGAAACTCTGATTTCAGAAACATGTTCATAAAAAAGTAAGACTAAAAACCTAGATTCATACTTGGTTGTGCTATTGAATGAGAAAAAAATTAAAATATCTGAAGAAGGAAATGAAGAAAAACCAGGCGGATATCACAAATAAAGAACTAATTTCTATCCGTTGAATAATACCTCGTTCTCAACAAGATATCCCATTGATTACAATGGGACTGCCCAAGTAATAAAGTACATCTCAATGGAAATGAAAATGGTTTAATTTAGCCTAATGGGACAAAACTTTCAAATATCTCTGCTCATTAAAACTACTACAATTTTGGTCCCTGTAAAAATAGTAAAGCATGTTTGTTTTTTTTTAAAAAAAGTTGTTTCTTTTGAAGAAGTTTTAATATGTTTATAAGTTTTGACTCAAGAAAAGGATAAACAATTTCATAATCAAAATTCTAAAAGCCATTTCGCATAGCCCTTAACACTTATTCAGATATCCATTAAATTGCATAAGAAGCCAACCAGTACAATATTTTACTAGAATAGATTTAGAAGGTGTATTAAACTCTTTTCTTTCTGACCTAAAGTCCAAACTTCCTCATCTATGTGGATTTCCAGTAAAAATGACAAGTAAAGCATTATATGCCACAAAAGAGCTCATCAAGCCTCCCGTGCACGTAAGAAGTTTTATATTTATATTAGTACTAGAAGATTAACCTGTCATTGCTCGGATCCTTAACTCAATTAATTTTTTGTATTTTGGAAAATAAAATGAAAACATACATTTTTCATTTTGAATCATTGCTCTGGGGTGGAGTGGGGACTAGGGCTTCAGTATGCAGGCTGGATAACAAAAAGCACCTTTTCAAGGTCACTGCAGCTCAAATGGGCACAGCCAATGAACGGCTGCACATCCCCTGGCTAGGGCAGGTCCAAGTTCATCTGTCCCCTATGCTCCGCAGCCAAAGTGAGGAATGCAGCAAACTGTGCTTCCTCACTGCCTGACAAAGGGAAACAGCCAGCAATGTCCCCATATGAATCAGGAGGTGAGTGTGAGCTTCAGCCCCCATGCCCTCCCTAAAAGGCGCCTTGGGGGTGGGAAGCCCAGGGCTAACAGCAGTCCCGGATGGAGCAGAGGGCACCCCCAGCCAGGCCCATTCATCTGCCTGGTGATTCTGTCTCTTTTCTGTATGGTTTTCTGAGAAGCCATCCCATTCCAGGCACATCCATTTTCCTAGCACAACCAAACCCATATCTTCCTTTAAGTTATGATAAGAGGAAGCTATATAACAAATTTGGTAGTCCTAGCCTTACCATTTAGGAGTTCTTGAACAGACTGACACAAACTCTCAAATATATAGTAGACTAGAAGATTTTCCTGGTGTTGTTCAGGTCCTTCAGGGCAGAGAGTATGGGGTGTGTGTAGCAATCAGGGCAGGGGCTTAGGGCTGTGGGCGGCTCAGGGCTGGAGTTGTGAGTGTGCAGGAGGCAGGATTGAGAATGAGAAGGGGCTCATGGCAGGAGGTGGGGGTGTAGGAGTCAGAGAAAGGGATGGTGTCCCGGAAGGTAGAGCAGGAGTCAAGGGAGGGATTGAGAGGTGTGAGTGGCTCAAGGGAGAGAATGAGAGTGCAGGAATCAAGGCGGGATGAGGATGGCCAGCAGCTGGCAGGGACTGTGCTGCCTGGTTGGCAGCTAGTAACTGGGGGCAGCGGGGGCCAAACTGCGTGGCCGTCAGCTGCACTGGGGCAGCGGGGACCTCTCCCCTGGGCCATTAGGGGCTGTGCTGCCCATCCAGCACCTACACCGTGGGGCTGTCCAGGCAGCATGCGTGCACTTGTTTGCTGCCTCCTTGTGGTCATTCTCAGGTATCCTTGCTATCACAGCCCCTCCCTTTCTGTTTGAGAAAAAACATTCACATTCCACACAAATCCCATTGTTCTGGCACCTTGCTTTACCTTGCTTTAAGTTATGATCAGAAGAAGTTGCATGCCAAATTTGGTATTTCTAGCTCTTACCATTTAGAAGGAGTTCTTGAGCAATTAGACTTGCAGATAGACAAACAGATGCACAAACTCTTTCAAATATATAGTAGATTTATATAGATGGGCACAATGTTGTTTATAATAGGTGTTCTTTTTCGAGTGATATCCCCGTGGGTGCTCCACTGTAGGTCTTGGGCTTGCCCCAGCGCCGCAGGATGGAGATTTTTTGCAGCAGTAGTTCTGCCAGACTGCGCATGCGCGGGGAGCGTCTCGCAGCGTTCATGCCTTTTCGCGCTGTGCGGTCCAGTCTGAGCCAGTTCTTCTGAATCGCTTCAGGCTGCAGATGGTGGAAACCTCTTTCCTTGGATCTCTTCTGTTCGTGAGGAATTCAAGTTTGTTTCTTATTTCTGGTTCAGATCCAGTTTATATTTACCTTCTCCTTTCTGTTCCTAGTTTTAAAAAAAACGTTTTAAAGTTAAAAGTTACAGTTTAAAGTAGTTACCATATGTTTACTTGACCTTACTTGCTAAGTTTGTTATCTTCCCTGTTTACTCATTACCTTCTCCCTCTTTAAAAAAAAAAAGTTAAAAGTTAAGTTTAGTAAAGTTGAAGTTAGATTAGAATAATGCCTGGTTCACCAGGATTCAAAAAATGTGAGGCCTACCGCGAGGCCATGCCTGCCTCGGATGGCCACTCCTCCTGTTTTCGTTGTTCAGGGAAGGGCCATGTTCCACAAAAATGCCCTCACTGCTCTAAGCTTACAGCTTAATGATCCTGTTCATTAAGGCTCTTCAGCCTCAAGGATCTGTCTCCCCCCACGTAGCCATCAAGAGAGCCACAAAAAAGGGCTTCCTCTCCGACTGCCGCCCTGCCAAGAAAGAGTAAGCCGTCTCCAACTCACTCTCTGCCTGCTACTTCGCATGGCAGATTGAGCGTTGGCAGTAAACTGGGCACTTCAGGCATGTCTATGGTGTGCACAGCACCGTCCAAATCAGCGAAATCTGGCTCTTTGGTGCCAACCGCGTGCCATTCATCGTCACTGACATCTTTGGCACCATCAAGCTCCGCTCGCGGCATGTCGGCACCATCGGCACCGACAAGTTTCACTCGAGCCAAACCTGCACCGCTGGCACAGACGCCAAGGGCGGCACCGACCCTCCCACCCCCCGAGCCTCACGTGGCACCAATTCCAGTGCCGAGCAGCCCGGAAGACCAAACTGACCGTGTGGCATTGGCGCCTGCAACTCCACCTACTGGGGCGGCAGTCCAGCACCAACATCGGCACTGAGATGGTAGCAGCCTAGGAAGGCTACAGCCAAGACACCACAGAGTCCATCTCCACGCTCCCCTTCTCCAACATTTTCTCCAGCACCCTCCTCGCCACCGCCACCTCAGTCACTTAGGCAGTCACCACCTAGAAGATTCTCCTCCTGCGAGCGCCTTCCATCTCCATTCCTAACGCCACCAAGGGATCAGCATTATCAAAGGGAGCGTCATTATCATCACCAGTTTTCCACCTCACCGTCTCCCTTACCATAGAGGTCCTACTCTCCCTCATTGTCACCGCATTCGCCTGACCACTCCTACAGGAGGTCTTATAGCAGGTCTCATTGCTATGAGCACTCGCCATCTCGTTCCTCCTATCATAATCGGGACCCATACAATAACTGTACGTACTACAGAACCCATTCACCATACCACCGCTCCTATCATCGCTCATCCAGATCACTTCCTAGATCTAGGACACATGATTCCTCTGTGAGATACTCACTGGTGACCGACCCACCCCATTTGCGGCGTGGCTCAAGGTCTGCACTCCCTCCCCCCCCCAATCCTCACGTCGAGGAAGGGCAGCCCCTACTGGAGGAAACGCACCAGCCTGAGATATAGCCTACCGATCCATCGTCATCCTCACCGGATGAGGTGGTTATGCCAGGAGACACCTCTTCCCCCTGATGATTTCAGGCAATTTCAAGAGCTTTTCAAAAGAGTAGCGCTCTCTCAGGAGATTCAGTTCACTGAAATCAAGGGGAAACACCACAGTCTATTCAAGAATCTAGAAATGTCTCATGCTCCTAAACTGGCTATCCCCCTGGATGAGCCATATTGGAAGTCGCCAACGAGTTGTGGCAGACCCCAGCGTCGGTATTACCTACAAACAAGAAGACGGACAAGAAATATTTTGTGCCCCCGAAGGGATCAGAATTCTTATTCACCCACTTGCCCCCAACTTCTTGGTGGTTGACGCAATGCGACAAAGAGCACAGGTGCCACAATATAGAGGCCAAACATCAGATAAAGATTCAAAGAGATTGAATTTATTTGGAAGGAAGGTGTACACAGCATCAACACTTCTCCCAATAGCCAACTATTTGGCATATGTATCCAACCATAATTTCAACAACTATTCAAAACTGACAACCCTCATGGAGTCTCTACCTGAATCTAAGAGACCCATTCTGAAGGCTGTTGTTCAGGAAGGTTACACTGCCACCAGGACCAGCTTACAGATAGCAGCTGATGTAGCGGACACTGCAGCCAGGGCCATTGCCACTGCAGTTGTCATGTGAAGGGCCTCATTCCTCCAGGCTGCAGCAGTTCCTAAGAACCTGCAATCAAAAGTAGATGATTTACCCTTTGAGAAAGATAACCTTTTTGTGGAGAAGATGGATACCCTGCTTCATTCTAGCAAAGATTCCAGGTCCACGCTGAGAACACTTGGTATGTACTCTCCATCATATAGGAGACGACGATATACAACATACCAGAGGCGCTATGATTATCATCCCAGGCAACCATGGCAACAACAACACCGGCCCTTAGATAACTCCTGCCAACGGCAGTGGCCTCCGAGGCGTCGGAATCGGAATAACCTCCGCAAAACCATCCCAATACCAGGCAGCAGGTTTGACTGCTTGGTCGGGAGCGCTCAACCAGTCTCACCGGTTACCATCCCGCTGTTTCACCATCGCCTACTCCCATTTTACCAGCACTGGACACCCATCACTAGCGACAGATGGGTGCTAGAGATAATCAGAAGCAGTTATGCCATACCCTTGCTCTCTATTCTACCTACACCCCCCAAACCCGTCCCTTTTCAGGGACCCCTCTCATGGAGATCTGCTCATAAGTGAAATAAATTATCTGCTGCAGATCAGCACAGTAGAAAGAGTGCCGCACGAATTCAGAAGGAAAGGGTTCTATTTTCACTATTTCCTGATTCAGAAGAAAATGGGGTTGGAGACCGATCTTGGATCTCAGGCAACTAAACAAATATCTTCGAAAACAGCATTTCAAAATGGTGACCCTTGCATCAATTATCCCAGCCTTAGATCAGAATGACTGGTTCGTTGCTCTCAACCTACAGGACGCTTATTTCCTTGTTATGATCCACCCCGCACACAGGCGGTTTCTTGGATTCGTTGTCGGTAAAAACCACTATCAATACAGGGTTCTTCCGTTCGGACTTTCAGCTGCCCCCAGAATGTTCACAAAGGTGCTCTCAGTCATCGCCACTCACCTCCGACATATCAGGGTAATCATATTCCCCTACCTAGACGACTGTCTTATAAAGGGCTGATCGTCTTCGCAGGTAGGGCAGGATGCTATCCATCACCAGACGAACTTTCCAATCTCTTGGCCTACTAGTGAACAAGGACAAATCAACATTGCTTCCCACCCAAGACCTAGAATTCATTGGGGCGAGGCTGGACTCCAAGGCAGCAAGAGCATTCCTACCTGTAGCCAGGTTTTATTCAATACAGCTGCTAATAGATACCTGTTGAGCCAATCACAGGATTTAAGTACTCTTAGCCCTGAAGCTCATGGGCCATATGGCCGCAACTGCTTTCGTGGTCACACGTGCCAGGCTACACTTTTGCGCCCTCCAACATTGGCTAGCTACCATGCACAATCATACCACCCCCGATATACACAGGATTGTGGCGATACCTTTCAACGTAATTACCTCTCTGCACTGGTGGACCATAGAAAAGCATTTGCTGTCAGGAGTGCCCTTCCACCAGCTGCTACCATGATACCAGATTACGACAGACATTTCCCTTCTGGGCTGGGGCATGCATATGGGTGGAGTTTCTGTACAGGGCCACTGGACACCCCAAGACACATTGCTCCATATAAATCTTCTGGAGCTCAGAGCCATCGCCAGTGCTTGCAAGCATTTTCGCAACCACATACACAACTCCACGGTAAAGATCCTAACAGACAATATATCACAATGTACTACATCAATCGACAGGGCGGAGCACACTCACGATCCCTATGTGCAGAGGCGGTCCGACTCTGGAACTGGTGCATCACCAAAGGCATCACTCTTATGGCATCATGCTTACGTGGCATCAACAATGTTAGCAGCAGATTCCCTCAGCAGGAACTTTGCACCAGATCACGAATGGGAGCTTCACCACGGAGTTCTCCATTCCCTCCTGCATGGGCAAGGCAGCACTGGTTCCCTCTACTAGTGCAACCATCCCGCTACCCATCTTACCAACTACCACTGTTCCCGACACTTCTCATCCAGAAACATGGCCTCCTTCTCTATCCACAGCTTCACACGATGCACCTCGCAGCGTGGTACCTAGCTGGCTGAGCGCTACTGAAGACTTATTCTCTGAAAAGGTTAAAAATGTCCTCATACATAGTAGGTGGCGTAATATGAGAACTACATACCTGGCGAAATGGACAAGGTTTACCACCTGGTGGTCAGGCCATCATATGGACCCACTAGTTGCTCCTATGCATAACATTCTAGACTATATAATGGATCTACAACAAACAGGACAAGCTTTAGCATCACTGAAAGTACATCTCGCGGCAATAGCAGCTTTCCGACAACCTATGGAGGGGTTTTCGATATTTGCGCATCCCCTCATAAAGAGGTTCATCAAAGGCCTAACAAATCTGAACCCACCCTTGCGCACACCCCCTCTGCTGTGGGATTTGGACTTGATAATACAGACCCTTACGGCCCTACCATTTGAACCGTTGGCCACAATACCTCTTCAGCTCCTGACCCAGAAGCTGGTGTTTCTACTTGCAATCACCTCTGCACTCAGAGTCTGCGAGCTATCAGCATTGATGGTGGTACCCCCATACACTATCTTCCAGAGGTACTGTGTTGTCTTCAGACATCACACAGCCTTTATACCTAAGGTCTGTTCTGATTTCCATGTTAACAAGCCCATCGTATTACCTGCATACTACCCTAAGCCACATGCTTTTGCTAAGGAAGCAGCTCTCCATACTCGAGATGTGCGTAGAGCACTAGCCTTTTATGTTGACTGCACCAAGCCCTTTAGAAAAACAGACAGACTTCTCCTGTCCCTGGCAGAACACTCCAAGGGTGAACCCATTTCCACTCAAAGAGTAGCTAACTTAATTGTGTCATGCATAATCCACTGTTACTCTATTTGGGGAATACCGCTCCCTGAGCACCTTACAGTGCACTCCACTAAAGCCATTTCAGCTTCCACTGCCTTTCTCAGAGGGGTTTCTCTTGAAGACATCTGTAGGTCAGCCACATGGGCATCCTATTGCACCTTTGTAGAACATTATGCTATACAGCAGAGATGGCTGTCGGATAAATCCGTAACAGCTGCAGTTCTTTCATCTGCCAACCGATAAAGGCTCCGATTCCCACCTACTTCCATGATATGATGGGGGGGAGGGTGATACTGCTGTGCAGACACCTACAGTGGAGCACCCACGGGGATATCACTCAAAGAAGAAAGCAAAGTTACTGACCTTGGTGCAGTAACTGTCGTTCTTCGAGATGTGTGTCCTTGTGGGTGCTCCACTACCCACCCTCCTCCCTGCTTCGGAGTCTGTGTCCATTTTATTTTCCAGATACTGAGGCCGGTATGAGGACCTGGCTCAGACCGGACCGAGTAGCGTGAAAAGGCGTGAACGCCGTGAGACACTCCCTACGCATGTGTGGTCCGGCTGGACTACCGCTGCGAAAAATCTCCGTCCTGCGGCGTCGGGGCAAGCCCAGCACCTGCAGTAGAGCACCCACAGGGGGACACATCTCAAAGAATGACAGTTACTGCACCAAGGTGAGTAACTTCACTTTCTTTTCCGAGGAGTGTCCCTGTGGGTGCTCCACCTTAGATGTCTGGGATGCTGCTGCACCTCTAGTTGGAGAATTTTGGTAGCAGTACCCTCAGTAGGCTGCACATGTGGGGCAGCCAGCACGCACCAGTGTGGCTACTCTGCATGCACAGTCAACTGTCCCTTCAGTTCTTTCTCTGCTACTGCCGGCTTCCGTTGGCATCCAAGAGCTGCCCTCTGATTTAGAAAACTAATTCTAAAGTTTTATTATGTAAAACTTTTAGGTATCTAAAAGGGTGTCATAAGGAGGAGGGAGAAAACTTGTTCATCTTGGCCTCTGAGGATAGAAGTGATGAACCAGAGGTTCAAGGATTGTCTAGGGGTGGTTTTTTGTGGCAAAGGACTGGGGCTGTGAAGGAGGAAAGCCCGAGACTTAAATGCACTTAACCAATTACAAACTTTATTAACTACAATTTGATTATATTAAATCACTGTCTCTGATTCGTCTTAGACCGCACAGCATGCAAAAAAAGAATATAACAAATAAAACTAATACAGCAATAATAAAAACTCCTCCTGTAGCTAATCCTTCTATGGTTATCTTTGAACAGCTGGTGGAGTTAGTCATTAATCTACATATACTTAACCTCTAAATATGAAATGGTTAATACAATATAGTAAGCAATACTCACAATCCCAGAAACGATTACGATGCACAGACACAAAATAACGCGTAGCATGCTCCAGATTCGTATACCCTTTCATGATTCGGTGGGTGGGAGGCGACCTTGAGTGATCAACCCTTCAGCCAGGCTGGACGATATGTGCCTTCTGTTTTTTGATACGGAACCTCTCCAAGCTTAAGGCTCAGGGTGCTTTATACTATAATTTTGACATCTAGTACCATATTAGGGTTATTTGATATCTGGTACCATATTAGGATTCCCTCCTTGTGACATAACGTCTGCCTCAAGGCATTGTGGTTAGTGCCTGATGCAGACATGACTGGCACATGTGAAAGCTAGCTATGTTTTTGCTTCCCTGCTCCAGGTGCTTGTTAACAGATGTATATGACAGCTCATTTCTTTTATTTCTATCTTGTCCTGTTTTTTAGTGCTCATTAACCTAGTGTATGGGACAGCTTGTGTCCCTGCTCTTATCTTTTTAGCCCAGGTGCTTGCCAAGTTAAGTTCCGTTTACTGACGCTTGAAGGCCCCTGGCCCGGGTGCTTGCCAAGTTAAGTTCCGTTTACTGAGAACAGTGCCGAGCACCCGAGGGACTTCAAGCTCTGTCTCTGGATCCACCTCAGTGGCCTGTGTTTTTCTTGTGAGGGGCTTTAGTGTGGCAGTATGGGCAATATGCGTGAGTCAAAAGGACCCGCTACATGACAAGAACAAGAAGCAATGGGCTTAAACTGCAGCAAGGGAGGTTTAGGTTGGACATTAGGAAAACGTTCCTAACTGTCAGGGTAGTCAAACACTGGAATAAATTGCCCAGGGAGGTTGTGGAATCTCCATCTCTGGAGATATTTAAGAGTAGGTTAGATAAATGTCTATCAGAGATGGTCTAGACAGTATTTGGTCCTGCCTGAGATCAGGGGACTGGATTCGATGACCTCTCGAGGTCCCTTTCAGTCCTAGTATTCTATGATTCTAGTGTTCTTGTTACAGTAGTTGTTAGTTTGCTCAACAGTTATAGTTAGTTTCTTTTTTTTTTCTTCTTGTTCAGGCCCTTTTTTCTACTGGTCATTTTTTCTCTCTGGGATGCCTGGTTCCACCGGTTTCAAACTTTGCCTGTCCTGCAGGCTTTCAATACCTGTGTTGGACAGCCATTCACAGCGTATTTGGAGCTTGGGACAAGCTCATGCTACTTCCCAGTGCGAGCACTGTAAAGAACTCACTGCACATACGAGGAAGGCCAGAGAACTTCAGCTGTAGTTATTCCTGCTAGAAAACACCATATGCCTGGCCTCAGACACTGAGCACTCAACACTGCTGAGGCAACCATCCCCAATGGCAATGTCAGACAAAGCCACCATTCAGGCTCCAGCACCAAGGACTTTGCCTCATACTAGCAGTCCAGGAAGTGTGCACATTCAGCGGCCAAGGTGACTCCCCTTCACAGAAAATGGGCACTACCTCACAAAATGCCTCCAGTACACGCTACATCTAAGGTGCTGGACAGAGAGGCACTGAGACCTTCAAGCACCAAGAGTCTAAGGACATTTGCTAAGGCCAGTTCTAAGTCACTGAGCGAGTCCAAATCTAAGTCGGTACTGCTGGTGCCTTCCAACTCCACGTCAGCACCGAAAAAGCTGTGATCCATTTCAGCACCATTCGTTTCCATGCCACCCCCGGCACCGAAGAAACATAAACGCTTGGTGCCGACAGCACCACACAACCCACCGGCACTGGGTGCAGCACAGATCCTGTGGCACCGCCTTCAGCACCAACAGCAACGGGATGGCACTGCAGTTCTTCATCACTGGCTAGGAGCTACAAGTCACCATGGTACTGTCAACCCTGCTATTCAATACGGACAGTACTCCAACCTTGGCTAGATTTAGCTTTTCCACTCCTGCAGGGTCCACACCACTGCTTTCCAGCAATGAAGAGAAGGAGTTTATAGTAGATACACACACACGCATCCAGGCACTCCTCTCCCAAGCAATCCCAACTAGCTTCTCAGTGGCAGCTGCCACAATGGCTGCCCCCCTGGTACCAATGCCCACTAATTGGCCCTATTGGGACCTCTGGGTGTTACATAGGACACAACAACAGCAATCTCATCCTCAACTGTTGCCCTCCTACACAATGTAGGCTCTATCTGTATGCTCTTTAGATAGGGCAGTGATGCAGGAAGAGGGAGAGGATTCCGTTACAAGTGATGAAGAGATCTCTGCTTCTTCTCCACCATCCATCATATCTCATCCTTATCGCCAGACAATACCATAATGCCTTCTCCACCCACATCTGGAGATGACTTCAAGTCATTGCAGGAGCTCTGTAAGAGAGTGGCAGATGTGTTGGAGATCTCCCTAGTGAACCTGCTGAAGACCCAGAATAAATGAATGAGCATTCTGCATGCCTCCCCTTCGGCAAAATTGGCATTAACCCAGCCCTGATGGACCCTGCCAGTTCCTCTGGCAGACACCTGCTACTATCCCACCAGTCTGTAAAAGATCAGACAGGAAATATGTGGCACCACAAGGGGCTGATTTTCTGTTCTTCCATCCCTCCCGAAACTTGCTGGTAATAGCAGCAGTAAACTTGAGGGGAAAACAAATTGCTGCCCAGACCACTCCATATGATAAGGAATGGAAATGTTTAGACTTAATGAGCAGAAAGGTCTATTCTTGGGCATCATTGCAGTTGTGGATTGCTAATTATACTGCCCTCTTAGCCAAATACACACACCATATATTCAAACAGATGACACAATTTACTGACTGTCTCCCATACAGCAAGACAGAGCAGTTTAAAACATATATAAATGAAAGTGCCCTCATTTCCCACAACACCCTGCAAGCGGCCCTGGATGCTTCAGATACAGCATCTTGCTCTATCGCTAAGGCCATAGTAATGAGAAGAGCATCCTGGCTCCACTTACTTGGCTTTCCATGAGAAGTACAAGCAACCATGGAAGACCTTCCCTTTGAAAACTATTCACTAACTCTATGGATGCTTCTCTTCACACCCTAAAAGATTCCTGCTCCATATAAAAATCCTAGGCATTCACATATCTGCATCAAAAAGGACACAGGGAAAGTTTTTCACTCAAAGATACAGGCCCATGCCTTTTAATCAACCACAGATCCAGATGAAGCCAGCGCCAGATCAGGCACAGACAGAACACCAACCAACCCTCAACTTCCCAACCTTCAAGTTACAGACAAACATTTTGAAAGTCAGGTTGTGGGTATGATAACTCACTTACATCTAAGGCAGCTGGATGGACCATTTACATTCAGCAATCATCTGACACCCTTCTACCCGGACTGGAGTTCCATCCCCATGAACAGATGGGGATACTGGACATTATCAAGAATGATTATTGTCTCTCTCTTTCATTTATTCTTCCAATCTACTCCTGCTTCCCGTCCCTCTTCAGGGACCCATCTCATGAGAACATCCTCATGCAGGAGCTCCACCACCTGCTCCAACTGGGAGCAATAGAACCCATGACCCAACGTCACAGGGAGAAGGGATTCTGTTCCCATTATTTCCTTACAACAAAGAAAACGGGAGGGTGGAGGTCAGTTCTTGAAGATTTAAGAAGACTCAGTTGTTACATATGCTCTCTATGTTTCAAGTGGTCATCCTATTGCCATTAATCCCTGCCTTAGAGAAAGGGCATTGATTATTGACCCTCTACCTGCAGGATGCTTACCTTCATGTGTTAATTCACCCAGCACCCAGAAAATGCCTTCAATTCACAGGGAATGATGAACATTTACAATAAAAGATGCTCTCCTTTGGACTCTCACAACTCCACCTCTTTTCCAAAAAGTGCTGGTTGTGGTGGCAGCATACTTCCACAAGAGGATAGTCACCATCTTTCAGTATCTTGACGACCGCTTGCTAAAAGCACAGAGCCTAAGCTTACAAATAAATCTACAAAAATGCAAGCTCACACTAACACAAAAATTAGAGTTCACAGGAGCTCACCTGGACTGCACGGTGGCAATAGTTTCTCTTCCACAACAAAGGTTTCAGGCAATTATGGAACTGGTGGGAATAGCACAGAGCAGTCCTCAGGTCACTGCAAAGCTATGCCTTCAGCTTTTAGATCATATGTAAGCTACCACCTTCATGATACAACATTCCAGATTACACGAGACCCATGCAGCTGTGGCTAAGGACAGTCTACAGGCCACATTTCCACAGCATCAACAAACCATCTCAATTCCTATCAAGATGAAACAGTCCTTAGCTTGATGGACAGACCCACTCAATGTGTGCAAAGGAGTATCTTTCCTCACAGCTGCCATCCATAACCGTCATCACAAGAGCAATGGCGACTTTTACTGCATACCTGAGCAACATTTTTCTGACAGACATTTGTAGGGCTGCTGATATGGTCCTCCACTCATACATTTACCACGCACTACTCGCTTGAATCTTACCTGTCTCATGACACTTGGTTTGGCCAGACAGTTTTAGCTGCCGTAAATAAAAGTGATCAAAGCTCCCTTCTCCGATCATGGGTACTGCTCTATAGTCATCTACAGGTCTCGACAAATAATGCAACCTACTGGCCTGTGGTTTGACAAGACCTGTTAATCTAAGGTGAAGCTCCCACAGGGATACACCTCAAAGAAGAAGACAGGGTTACTCGCCTTGTGCAGTAACAGATATTTTTTAAGGTGGCTGTCCATGCGGTTGGTCCCTTACCTGCCCTTCCTTCGGAACCATCTATTTCTGGGTCAGAGAAGGAACTGAGGGGACGGTTGGCTGCACATGCAATGTAGTCACACTAGCGTGTGCTAGCTGCCCCATGTGCACAGTCTACCGAGGGCACTGCTACCAAAATTCTCTGACCAGAGGCGCAGCAGCACCCCAGACACCTAAGATGGTTCACCCACAGGGACACTCATCTTGAAGAACCTCTGTTACTGTACAAGCTGAGTAACCCTCTCTTCCACATGTGAATTATCAGAACATTGCAAGAAGATAAAAATATTTCTCACTATGACTACCTTAATATGTGTGTTTTTCTAGTTAATGAGTAGTCTGACATATTACAGTTTGCATGATAACTATAACAAAACAGAATTGATATAGCCAAGTTAACAGTTCTGTTGGACTCTTAAGAGTTCTATTTCCTGCATTTTTTATTTTAACTCTGCCACTATAATATCACAATAATATTTTCCCTTGTTTAAAAAAAAAGAAAAAAAAGAGAAAATAAGTAGTCTGGACTTATTATTGGAAATATTTTAATGGTTCCAGACAGGCTGATGTCTCACTACAGAGGTGAAGAAGCAGGGAATGAGCACAGTTTACAACTCTTTTAGAACAATAGGCTATATGTAATACAGATTTCAGCCTTTGCTGAGAGAAGCTTACTTTCTGATTATCTTGTCAGTAAAAGAAGAAAAACTTAATAAAAAAAACCAAAAATGTGAAGAATGCAGTCGAAATTTCAGTTTTGAAACTATTAAGAACAGATATCTGAGGAAGGATCCTGTTTCTCTTTCTTCAGCTGTTGCAGCTCTTAATAGAGAAAGTTAGGATGGCTCCTCCTTATCTTCCACAGTTTTCATAAGCATCCAGGCATTCCTTTGCTATAAAGAGTCTAGATATTTGTAGAAATCACTAGAGACAAGAGAACAGTCCACAGGATCTGAGTGGACCACTAGAAATTGCTTTGCACACCACAGTTTTAGAAGTACTGCTATAAAATGACCACGAGTTAGGTTTGGGGATGTTAAAATTAGATTAACCAACTAATCTAATAGTCGATGGAATTTCCATCGACTATTCAATTAGTCTAGAAGAGCTCTTCCGCATTGACATGTAGCAAGAGCCCACCTGGCTGTTACCACTTCCGCCTTTGAAATGTATAAGAGCTACAGCAGGGGCGCTTGTGTATTTCAAAGATTGAAACGCCACATGGAGCCTGGAGCTGGTGGGCCCCATGCTCCATGCAGCACTTCTGCTTTGAAATGTACAGAAGCCCCAGCGGGGACTCTTGTGCATTTCAAAGGTAGAATGCTGCTGCTGCGCCCCTGTCCCCTCCCACAGAGCTGGAGCTGGGGGGAACTGGCTTTTAAGCTGTTTCCCCCCACCAGTCCCTCTTCTTCCCTCCTCCCCCTGCCTTTTTCTGACAGAGGCAGCAAGGAGTGGGAGAACTGACTAGACAACTAGTGTGTTGACTATCCAATATGCATTTGCTTATCGGATAGTCAGCTTGTCAATCAGTTGCTTACATCCCTAGTTAGGTCTTCCTCTTCTGAGAAATATGGCAATAAAAAAACCCAAAAAACAACAAAAAAACCCATCAACCATATATAGCTCATAAGCAGAGAATGGGGAGACTGGAGCCAATGAGTTTTGTCCATCATTATACAAAACCATAGAAATCTATACATAGAGGTCTGTGAGGTTGTGGCATGCTTTTTTATTTTGCTTGAAAGAATATACAGTTTAGAACATATTTTCGATCTTGACAATCAGATATGTGCATACATATTATTTCCACTTATAAAGCTGAAGAAATCTTTCCTTAAATGTCTTAATTATAGTCATACAATATCCTTAATTCTAGGTTATTTTAAAACAATAGAATTGTAAACAAAAAAACCAACACACATGTGTACGGTGTATGTTGTATACAGGGTAAGTTATTGTAGCATTGTAAACTAACTCTTCTCATTGTGTTTATTCTGTTTGTCAACTGTTGTATGTTTCAGGGAGTAAATGCCCAACTTGCAAATCTGACTGGCAAACCAATATGCAAGGTATCTCTGACTCAAGCACCTCCAAGAAGAGACACTTTGCAGCAGAGGTCTTCACAGTGCACCTCAGGAATCAGCCACAGGATGGAGCTTCTGATCAATCAGCCAAAACAAAGTATTTTTCTTCCATGTCCTGAGGGTGCTGTTTCTGAGGCTATAAAGAAAACAGTGAATAACAGACAGCATCAACAGGCTTCAGGAGGATTGGGGGTACCAGTTCACTCAGCTGAATCCTTAAGAATGTCTAAAAATTCGCCCGTGGATTCTGAAAGGAAAGATACTACTAGAATTATACCTATTTTCAAAGCAAAGTTGTTGCAAATGGATGTAAAGGCCACAAAAGCCAGTCAAGAAAAGAAAAAAGGGAGGGTTGTACAGCATTCTCCAAAAGTAGTTAGAGATGTCACAGTATCTCAACTAACTTTATGCAACTCTAGTGTAAATCAGATGTACAAACCTGTCCAAATGGTATCATTCATAAATCCTATTAATGGCTTTGTTGCTCAGAGAATGACTGGGAATGCAAATGTAAAAAGTGGTAGATTGATATGTGACCAGAAAAACAAACCTGGAAAACAGCTGGCAAATTCTACTTTTTCTAATAGCCGATCTTCATGTATAAGTTCAAGTAAAGGCAAACCTGAGACACTAAATTCTTCATTATCTGCTAGTGACAAATCAATACTTCAGAAATCAAATGCCAATCTATGTTTGAAAAACCATGCACTAGACAGTTCCTCTACAAAAAAAGGGGGAAAGCTAGCAAATCAAAACACCACAAAAATACTTGAGGAAATTCACAGTTCAAACAAAGTACATACACAGATTTCTGAGTCAGACAAAAAACTTGCAAACAGTATATCAGAATATCAAATAAAGAGTCCAACTGAAGGAGCAGGGTTAAATATTCTCAGATTGGTCTTAAACAGTACAGCACACAGAGCCAAAAAACAGGAACATCAACAATCAATACCGTCAAAGAAATATATCACCAAGACAGCCCATCACCATTCACAAGTCAACTGTGAGCAGGTAAATAATAAGGCAGCATTTTTAATAGTACTGACCAACTCTGTATATGTGCTGAGGTAATTAGACTATTCATCCTCTCTAAGATCCAGAGAAAAGCAACAAAAATTATTAAAGGTCTAGAAAACATGACCTATGAGGGAAGACTGAAAGAATTGGGCTTGTTTAGTTTAGAAAAGAAAAGACTGAGGCTATGTCTACATGGCTTTCTTTTTCCTCTTTTTTTTTCAGAAGACGCTTTTCCAACATTTGGCCTGTCTACACAGGGCCAAATGTGGGAAAAAAACCTCCTCTTTCAGAAGATCCCTATTCCTGATAAAATGAGGAATACAAGGCTTCCAAAAGAACGCGCCTGCTTTTTCAGAAACAGTTCTGAAAAAATAGACGCATTCTCTGGACACGGCAGTGTTTTTCTGGGATACCTCCAGTATGCTGGAAAAAGTCTGTAGTGAAGACATAGCCTGAGAGGGGACATGGTAGCAGTTTTCAAGTATCTAAAAGGGTATTACAAGGAGGAGAGAAAAATTGTTCTCCTTGGTCTCTGATGACAGGACAAAAAGCAATGGTCTTAAACTGCAGCAAGGGAGGTTTAGGTTGGATTTTAGGAAATCTTCCTAACTGTCAGGGTGGTTAAACACTGGAAAAAATTGCCTAGGGAGGTTGTGGAATCTTCATCAGTGGGGATATATAAGAGCAGGTTAGAGAGACATCTGTTAGGGATGATGTAGATGGTGCTTGGTCCTGCCGTGAGGGCAGGGGACTGGACTTGGGGCACATCTAGACTACATGGCTCCGTCGACAGAGCCATGTAGATTAGGGTTGTAGGCAAAGGGAAATGAAGCGGTGATTTAAATAATCGCTGCTTCATTTAAATTAAAATGGCTGCCGCGCTGTGCCAATCAGCTGTTTGGCGGCACAGCGCTGTAGTCTGGACACTCCACGGTTGACCTTAAAGGCATTCGTCAGCTTTCCCGTTATGCCTCATGGGATGAGGTTTACTGGGGAGGTCGACAAATGCCTTTGATGTCGACCATGGCACGTCCAGACGACAGCGCTGTGCCACCAAACAGCTGATCGGCACAGCGCGGCAGCCATTTAAATGTAAATTAAATGGTGATTATTTAAATCACCACTTCATTTCCCTTTGCCGAGTAAACAAATCTACATGGCTCTGTCGACAGACCCATGTAGTCTATACGTGTCCTTGATGACCTCTCGTGGTCCCTTCCAGTTCTAGTATCCTATGATTCTATTATCGCAATTGATGCTATATCTTAGTTCTGGCGGGTAGATTGTGTATTTCTAATATTTGGTATAATTTGCATTACAATCTTCCACCATTGTGCCTCCTTTTACAGTTGTTTTATCATTTGAGCTGTGTATACTTGTAATTGTGACTTTCTGAAAAGAAGGGTAATTCTTTTAATTTCACTCCAGATTTTTATTGAATGGGACTAGCAAAATGTATGTAAGCAATAATATGCTTAAAGTTATGTACTATAACCATCTACTGGATGGTATGTCAGACCAGCTCAAGTATGTGGTCCTATCAACTAGTAGGTGTAGACAACAGACTATGTAAACCCAGTGCTTTTTACATAAGCTTAACATTTTGGAAGGTTCGATTAATACTCTATATTCCTTTAACACCTTTGCCTATCTAATAGTTGTTTAGATTACAGTTTAACAAAAATGCAAGTTATTAACAGCATTTCACCTTCATTCTGAATGGCACGTTAAAATATTTTAGAGTATGATACTTCCTCTTGAGTTTTAATAAAGCAAGGAGTGCTAAACTGAGCTCAGTAATGATGATGAATTTAGCATCAAGGTGTTTTTCAGACTGTCAAGAACATAAATTCTAAATTGACTCTCCTAATTTTGCTTTTAATATGCATCTGCAAAGACTTTTGAGTTTAAGAAAATTATCTGTACATTTTGTTATACTTTCTTTACAAGATATAGAACCTTTTAATTGCTGCTAGGTTAGGGTACGTCTACACTTGCTCCCTTGTTCAAACTAGGGATGCAGATGTAGGCGAACAAAATTGCTAATGAAGCGGGGATTTAAATATCCTGTGCTTCATTAGCATGATCACGCCGGCACGGTACTCTGCCCAACAGCTATTTCGAACCAGGAAGTGTGCGCCGGGACGTGTTAGTTCAAACCAAACCCCTTCGTTCGAACTAACATTACTCCTCATTTTTTTGAGGACGTGGGATGTGAAGTGGTATGTTCCTTCCCATTAGTCTCTTCTTCTTATATGAGATTAATTTGGTAGACTTATAATTCTTTCTCAGACTGACTTCATTATTGTTGGGGTTTGTTATGGGGGGTGAAGAAGGGATTTGAGCAGAGAAGGGCTCTTGTGTATGTTCTGTGAGCACAGTTCTGTGTTCGTCTACTGACTTTTAAACACCAAAGTCTCTAGAAGTGTGAGGCACAAGGTTATTAATGCCTTACAGGCACAAGTTAGCTGCTAGAGTGAAAATGTACATCAGTAAGAAATTATACATGTTGATAGTAGTCTATTCTTTGGACAGTGAGTGATAGATTAATCTGCATAATTCACATTGGTGTTTGTGTTAATAGAATTTATAGCTCTGGAGGATTGTAATTGTGAGATCAACCAAAAAAAGTTTATAAAAAGTTCTGTCATGATAACCATTACAATTGTACTGGAGTTTTAGCTAATGAGAACATATCAACTTTTCCATTTTAAGATCTTTACAGTGAATGATGATCCCTTGCAGTGTGAAGCAGTGGCCTCAAAGCAGATTGACTCAAAGTTGGAGACTCATTTGAAAACAACTTCAAAGAAGGGTTGTGGCAAAAGAAGGCAGGTAAAAAACTCACATCTATAGACACTAAGGGTATCTGCACTGTGTCTACACAGAAGGGCTAAAATTTAATTAAGCTATGCAACTTCAGCTGTGTCGATTGCGTATCTGAAGTCGAAATAGTTTAATTCAGCTTTTGATGCTGTCTACATAGCATGAAGTCAAAGAAAGAACACTCTTCCTTTGAATTCCTTTACTCCTAATGAAATTAGAGTTACCATGAGTCAGAGTAAGAAGTCTTCCAGCTCAACATTATTTCAAAATAAAGGCTAGTATTGTAGAATAAGGTAGTGGAATAAGGTCAGTTTTTCTGAAATAACACTGCTGTGTAGACATAGCCTAAGTCAGGGGTGCGCAACCCAAGGGTTGCGACTGTCTTCCTGGGGGATTGGGGGTCGCAGTGCTGTGCTGGCCACCATTTTCTTTTCCCAGCTCGGCATGTTCAACCAAAATCCTGACCTCTTTTTTTTTTTTCCTCAAGCAAAATTTTCCAGCCCTGGGGGGTCGCGAATTAAAAAAGGTTGAGCACCACTGGCCTAAATGATGAAAAAGACAATATGTACTTTTTTATTTGAGAATATTGACCAGTTAAAGCTATACAAAACAAGGGAATACAAGAAGTCTCTCAGGGCCTGGGTAAATTAAAATTTTTATTTCATTCCTATATTTTCAGAATTATTTTGCAGACCTTGAAAGCATACTCCTTCAGAAATTATTCACGCTATGATACAGCTTACTTCTGGGATTTATTAATCCACATTATAATAGTCATATAAATGAGAAACTTCTGACTGAATGGAAGCTTTTCCTATTTGCTGAAGTAGATGCCATCCATTTAAAACATCCTTTTATACACATATATTTTACACTGTTTAATCATAATTCAAAGAAACAAGTAGGGTGTGTCTACATAGCGTTGATTGCTTGAAATAAGCTATGCAATTCAAGCTTCACGAATTGCATAGATTGTTTCAATTATTTTGAGATCGTCTATTTCGAAATTTGGTGCTGTCTACACAACACCAACATTAGAAATAGACCGCTATTCCAACAAATCTCTTAGCCCTTGTGGAACAAAGTTTACCATGACATAAGAATAGCAAGCCCATTATTTTGATTGCCAAATTTTGCTGGTTTCTTTCCATGTAGGTTTTGGAATACATCCGGTGTCCTGAAATAATGTTTTCCACGTCTTAACAGCACACCCATTATTTCAAAACGCAACCACTCATGGGCAATGGTAAACAAAATGTCTCATAGACTGACCGCTAGTTTAGTTGTTGTCTTAGTGTTACTTAGCATGCATTGGTTTAATTTAACTTACTTTATTACTTTAACTTGTTAGCAGGAAGAAGGAAGAGATTATTCAAAGTCAAAGAAATCCAAAACAATTAAGCCTGCTGTCTAGAATGTGGTGTAAAGGAGCATAGAAAGAAAAATCAGGTATTTCTGTGTTACAAAACTGAAAAATTCTTCTCTTTAATAAAAATAATACTCTATATGTCATCTCCCATTTTTAAGTATCATAATTACTTTATAAACTGTCTGTATAGAGATTCCCTTATATAATAACAAGCAGGATGCTAGGATAAAATACTAACATACAACAAAGCCAGAGTTCTTGGTTTCTTGAACACTTGTGAATAAGCTACTTTTTCATTTTGCCTTTCTGGTAAACAAGTTGTATATTGAATAATAATAGATCCCTGCCCTTAGAAGTTTTCAGACTGCTTAAATTCCCCTGTGGTTGGATAATTATTTTTTTTCATATCACATGAACCCTAGTTTCTGTGAGTTGCTGAGTGTAGTTTTTAACCTGAGTTATAGTTAAAATCACAGGATAATATCCAACTAAAGTTATGTGCATCATTTCCCATAAGGATGAGATTATGGTGGCTAGGCATTTGCCAATGATAAGACCTAATAAAAGGACAAATTAGACTGGCATGCGAAACATTAAAAATTATAAAGTTTCTCAATCAAAAGACTAAGTTACCAGTGCTCAGAATGTGGAGGTTTTATGTTAATATTAATCTTTCAGGGTAGAATATTAATGTAGATTAAGGATTATGGATAAATCTGTGGCATCAGTAGCAAAGATGTTTGCTCCAGGATATAAGATTAACATTATCAAAATTATGTATTGAAGCTGATTCCAGCTTTCTATTACGTGTGTACTAGTAGGGCCCAGCTTTCCCAAGTAAGATCACATTGTGCTAAGTGCTATAAATTTTTCTCATTAACATTTCATATGTAACTACTAAAATACATCAGTTTCCCCCCAAGATGCCATTTTGCATTGTCATGTGGATACTGTAACCCCTTTTGACCTATCTAGCTAACCAAATGTGGGGTGTTGCAGGTTATTCTAGTCACGGTGTCCAACATTGACATAGTAATTTAAGGGAGATTTGGGTTGAGAGGCTCTTGAGTGAGCCTACCTCATGCTCATCTTGCAGCAGTGGCTCCTTGTTTTACAGGCCTGGCCCAGCTCCCCACTCTGTTCCCTTGGCTTTTGCCACAGCATGTGCCATACAGAGGTTGTTGTATGCCTTTCTATAAGCATTTGCATCTTTTGAAACATTGCCAATGTCTAAGGTGGGCTCTTTAATCTATGACTACTATATCAACTGTGTCACAGTTCAAATTTCCCCCTCTTGACAGCTTAAGTTAATGAGCATCAAAAATAGATTTGGACATTTAGTTAATTTTATGGGAGGAAATCCCATTATTTTGTCTAAAACATGCCACTTTCAGAGATTAAATATTAAAATTCCTGCTTGAAAATTTAAGCTTTCTCCCAAACCATTTGTCAGTTTAAAATCACAATCCTTCTGACAGTTATTGTTTGCTCTTCGTTCAACGCTCCCTCCCCCCCCTCCCCGCCCCTTTCCTTGTTTACTAAAACTTACATAATGCTAAAGAAATTATTTTGTTTGGCTAGATAATGGCTTGAAACAAAATCACCATTATCTTTCTTGGGGGACTAATCAGATTCTGTGTTTGATACCAGAATCCTTAACTCATATGGTTTCTAAAATGAATTTCACTTCCTTAGAATGATTTATATAAGACTAAGTCCATTTGTTGATAGCCTTCTCCAGCAAATGAATATTGATGCAGATATCTGCCAGAGACATTTGTATCAGAATAATTGAAACTAAGGTGAGATACTGTATGGATTTTCATACAGTGACTTCTGTTTTCCTCAATATGCTTTTTAATAAACATTTAAAAATACTTATGTATGAAATAGAAGAAAAAAGAAATAGTGTCACAATCCTAGCTCCTTTAACTTTTTTAGGCATTGTAGCTCAACATTTACTCAATGTGAACATCCTCTTTCACCTCGGGACATGTTGGAGCCTAATGTGAACATTTTGGTATATAACATTGTAATATACCTTTATCAGGGTGATGTTTTTTCTTAAAGACATATTGGATTTTGTGAGGATTCTATTAAATCAGCATTTTAATTTGTTTAGGCACAAGACAGAAACAGATGTCATTGTTTGCATTTGTCCATTCCTGTGGAGAGGAACTTTTCTGCCAGAACAATAAGAAAGTTTGCTTGTTTGTTTCCTTGTTTTGTTTTCCACCTCAACATTTTTTTTCATTTTTAAATAATAAAAAGTCATTGACATAGTTTAAATTTAATAATGCAAGTTTCCAAAAGGCAACTGGGCACTTGAACAGAATCTGACTTACACACAAATTACAAAAACTAGGGCATGACTAAGTCTGCAGGACTGGAAGCAAAATCACATTTGTTATGTTGAATTTTAGAATTCAAAAACACTTTTCAGATACTGCAGAACAGTCACCCTAAAGTGTTGACTGCATTTGATAGTGTTAAGTTTCCTATAGTGAAATAATTAGACACGATGGGCTCCAGAGTGGTTAAGTTTCCTTTCTGCTCAGTTATGAGTTATTGTTATGTCTGATTTAGTTGCTGTGACCTGCTACCCTATAAATGTTCTTTGTCTCCATGCACTTACATTCTAGTTGAATGTCTTAGGGGTTATTTTGAATTGGTTTAGTATTTTTAAAAGTGTGTGGTCTCAGTTAGCATTTTCTATTATGTTACCCTAAATCCAAACCAATAAAAGTTATTACAGATCCAATATACTCTGTTTAAAATAAAGTATAGCATAATCAACCTTTGCTAAGTTGTCATCAATATTTATCAGTCATGGGGGAGAAGAACTCTTAGCTCACCTGTCTTAGTTAAATATATGTTTGCATATGTGATGTTGAAGAGAGGGGATATGGGGAAATAACGTTGATGCTATTGAATGGGATGTAAAAGGACAGGAGAAACTACTGCTATTGCTGCTGCCTTACCTGGATTTGAATGTGCTGAAATGAGTCTCCATGGATGGCATGTGAACCACAGGCGCAGGAAGCCTAGCCCCGCAGTCCCACCCCTTCTGTGTCTTCCACTACCAGAGGCCAGAGCCCCTCCACCATGTCTCCTGGCCCCCACCCCAAGCTAGCACCCAAGTACTGGGTGGCAGGCAGCACAACCCCAGCCCTGGAGCACTGACAGGGTGGCACAGCACCAACCCCAGACTGACTTGGGGCTATAGCTCAGGGAAAAAGCCAGCCGTAGTGTAGGAAACAGCTTGGGGGGTTGGAGTGGCACGTGGGCAGGGCTATCCCTATTGTACCCACTGTCCCTGTGAGACTCACTTCCTACTTTCCCACCCCACCCACCATTATGGAGTGGGGCTGCAAGAGGCCATCTTAGTTTCTTCTATATGTTCTCATCTGCCATCATCAGGTGGGCAGAAAATCTTCTGTGCATAATTGTAATCAAGAGCCACTGTAAGAGTGGGGCCACCTACAGTCTGAGCCAAATGGCAACTACCTGGGATAATGGCCATTGTTCCTTTAATCTTTGGGGACAATTTCTATTAGCCCACACAACAATTTATTCACCTTGGGGCAAGCAGGCAAATGGAAATGGGTTGAAAATTGAAATAATCAATAGGCATAAGAAATTAAGAGTTAAAATAACATAAGATACCTTCCCATCTTGACAATTGCCAGTTTTCATTGCCTTTTCTTCACCATTCTTCAGTCACTTTTCAATATGATCATACTTATGTTTAAGCCAGTATGAATTCAAATTTAAAGTAATATTTCATGGGGAGTATATCAAAGGCTATAATACACTGCAGATATATTACATATACTACATTTGTTTTTATTTTGTCCACTAAATTTGCAGATCAAAAAAGTGGTTATGTTTGTCTGACATGATAACTTCATAAGCCATGATGCTTACTATTCATGTTTCTGTTTTCCTCTTGCCAATGTGACTACTCACATGCTTAAAATTAAGTATATGTTCAAGTGCATTACTTCATTGGGGCTTAGAGTTTTACAAATTATCCTTTAAATAATTCTAATCAATAGGTACTCTTACAATAATAAAAGAAATACATTATAGGAGTTTGACAACTTAATTACATGATAGAAAGCCCAGTTTTTCTTCCATTGAAGTCAATGGAAGTTATGCAATTTATTTCATCGGAAGGAGGCTTCAATTGTGCACTTAATATTTGGTTTAAAAAAATCAGTCAAATTACATACTGGAACAGCTGTTAAAGAGCTCTGAGAAACTACAGGGTAAATAATTTGTAATTAAGTGGATACTAATTTTAAAAATCTGGTCACAGACCTGTATAAAGAGAAGCCCAGAGGTCCTACACTTCAGCAGGATCCATGGGTGCAACTGTGATGGAGGCATGACACTTTGACACCCTTTGTGTTACTGGCAGGGAAGCAATTTACTGCATCCCTGAAGTATATAGTTTGTGGAGAATCCATTCCATCACCAAGAGAGCTGGGCATAGCAGCCAGGGTAGAAGTCCACTTCAGATGTTGATTTGGACTAGAGTTCAGTTAGTGTTAGTTCTACAATTAAACCAGCAAGTCTGTGTAATCTTTCTTTAAAATCATATAATGAAAGTCACCTCCTAAATCAATTAGGGTGTAACAAAAAGGATGCAGCTTAATTCCCACTGTGCATTCAGCCAGTTTCTGGGGAGAAGAGAGCACAGAACCATGTGTCAATGGGGGAATGAACTCGCTGTTATGGAGAACTTCCCTGGCTTATATTCAGCCCTGGTGAAATCAGTTAGCGTAGGTGCTGGGCTTTCCCCCCTTCCCAACACCATGGGATGCTCAACCATCCCCCTTCATCCCTCTGCACCCACCTTGCCTCTTCCCACATCTGTCCTGTCCCATCCCCACTCTACACTTTTCCCACAAGCAACCACCCCCATGTCCCCTTCCTGCCTTCCTCTACCCCTGTTCAGCTGCTTTCCTTCCCCTCCCTCCCAGTGTCCTACACAATACGAACCAGCTGTTTGCAGCAGGTGGGAGGTGCTGGAAGGAAGGGAGAGGAATTGATCAGCAGGGCTGCCAGCATGTGAGAGATGTGGGAGGAAGGAGGAGTCAGAGGATGGAGCTTGGCTGCCAGTGAGTGCTGAGTACCTGCTAACTTTTCTCAGTGGGTGCCTCTGGGGCTGCAGCATCCACAGAGTCAGTGCTAGTGAAAGGATCTGAGGCCTCATTTCCATTCTCCTTACCCAGAGGCCTGCCTGACCTCGAGAACTCCCCTTCCATTCTCCTCTCTGTGTGGGAGAGTCCTCATGATCCCAACAAGGCTGGGACCAGGATTGCTGAGGGCCTGAACCCCCAACCTTGCTGTGGGTCACTTAGGGCAGGAGTTAATGTGTCCCCACTCCAGCATGCTCTCGCTGCTCTGGCCCCTCTGGCTCTGGTTTCAACAGCTCTCCTCCCTGCACAGATCTGCTCTCTGGGCTGCATATGAAAAACAGCATATAACATAATTTAAATTTGTACACGTGTAAAATTTCAAGATGTTTAGACAATGTGCTTTCTCTTTTTCAGTAGGAAATCCTAGCTCCTGGAAACAAACATTAACTTCATGAACAAATTTAATTTTATTCCAGCTAGACAGCAGTCCAAACACACACCATATTTTATTACAGATGTTAAAATGTGCAGAGTATGTAGAGTAAATAAAATTCTGTTTCAGTACAGACAGTTCACACTGGCCAGCAGGTTTTGGTCACTCCTGGTTGCCAAATTACGTAAGTGCTGATATATGAGGGATAATTTCCATTTTGTAAACTAGATTCCCATGTCAGAACCCATGGTTCACAGCCCTTTTTATATTCCACAGGACAAGCTGCCAAAGCTTAATTGGCTTTAATTATGCTGCCCTAATTAATGACAGCATATTCTGTTATTTAAATAAATGAATTATTTTAAAAATATTTTAGAAGTCCTGCATTGAACATTTACTATGTAACTAAGTATGAAATCAGAAGGAGTTATGCCAATGTAGTAATTTAACGAAAACATATGTTAGCTCCTTTCACTGAAAGACCTGATACTCTAAGCACTTGTGCATATAAGTATGTTTATTTATCTGAATAGGCCCCTTGAGTTCACTGAGACTATGAATACGAGTCAAGTCGGTCATATGATTAAGTGTTTGCAGAATTGGGTTCTTATACAGTAACTTGCTGTTCAAATCCACTAGTCCAGAAAATCTATTTTTCCCTAATAACTATGCATTTGTATCATAGCATGAGTATTAGCAAGCATAGACTCTGATCCAGAAAAACACTTATACCACATGTAACTTTAAATAGGGAGTTGTTCCATTTAAATCGACTGGCACTGCCCACATGCCAAAAGTTACACATGTGCTTAAATGTTTTATTGAACCAGAATAATAAAGAACAGGTTAGGCAGTTGTGAAGCTACTATCAGAAAAGTCTTCTGTGCTTATACAGTCCAAGAAGAAGCAGATTACTGCTTAAACTCTTATGCTACACTAATAGCTAGAGTATTGGATCAGTAATTTTTTTTACTGCATCAGTACCTTTATATTTATAGAACATTTTAAAGCTGATCTATTTACAATTTGGAGAAGTGCTACACATGTATAGAAGGAAATCAGAGATAAAGAATAGTGCTGCTGCCTTCCTGCACTGCAGTGTATTGGTTCCTGTCCACCCTGGTAAGCTTGCAATCAGTACTGTTTCACACCAGAAGCCACACCCTACATAGCCCTTTCCCCGGCAGGGCTACATGAGGGCAGGACTGGAAAACTGCCCCAGGGAAGGGGGCTTCCCCCACCAACCTCATTTCCATCCCCAAACCCCCTTTCCCTAGGGTTCCCCATTCCAGTACTTCACACACACACACCTTGGGGTTCTGATGGATCAGTAGCTGTCTGGCATGGCAAGCTTCCACACAGTGATGGTGACCTGCTTCTTCAGGGGATGGCGGGTCGCATGACTGTGTCCTGTCACATGAGGGCTGGGGCGAGCCAGGTACATAGCTCCAGAAAGGTCTCCTTCCACATGCAGAAATTCTGGAGCCACTGCTGGTCATCCCACCACTCCATAACAAGCTGGTCCCACCAGTCAGAACTGGTGTCCAGCTGCCAGAAGCGGTGGTCCATAGTGGAGTGCAGTTGGAAGAACTGTGCTCCCAGATAGATGGTGAGGGTCTTCTCAATGAGTTGGGGGTTGCCTTTCTGCAGGGCCAGGGGGGCAGCCTGCAGAAACTGCTATAGAAACTGCAGCATAACAGGGGCCATCGCGTGCTCAGAGGCAGTCCGGCTCCGTGACTGGCAAGCTGAGGTGTCCGAAAGGAGAACTACAGCAGTCAGCAAAAGGGTTTTGCTGTCCCCCAGAGAGGTAGGCAAGCAGGAGAAGAACCTGAGAAACGGCTGTACAGAGGGAGTCCCTTTAAACATGAGTCTCAGATAGCCTCAGGCAGCAGCTCCAGGAAGTAACTGCATCCTGATGCCCTGCCTGAAGTGGTTCTGGGTGGCCTTAAATGTGTTTCAGCATCTAATCAATGTGGACACCTTAGACATAGGTGAAAGACCAGTAACACGGTGGGGCTCACGGGGCCGTGACCCTCGGGGAGGGGCATGAGCTCTCGCCCATAACGGACCCCGTCACACGTGGTGGAGAATGTGGGCACCGAGGCTCGCCCACTAGGGTACCCCGGGGGCTCAAACGGGTGTTACCCATAGGAGAAAGGCAAGAAGCCACCAGGAGGACTACAAGGGAGATGGAGTCCCGGCAGCTGCTGGACTGGATAGGAGAGACCCAGAGGCAGCAGCAACAGCAGCAGGCCGAACTCCTACAACAGCTGGCGACTCAGTTTCAAGACCAACAGCGACAACTGGTGCAGGAACTGAGCGCCCAACAAGAGCGATGGGTCGCGGCCACGCTTCAGGCCGGGCCGCTGCCGGTCTCCGGCGGGCCCGATGGACAAGGGATGGGGGCCCTCCCCATCCGACTGACGAAGATGGGACCGCAGGACGACCCAGAGGCCTTCCTCACGACCTTTGAAAGGGTGGCCGTGGCCGCTCGATGGCTGGAGGACCAGTGGGCCACCCTACTCGCCCCCTATCTCACTGGCCCAGCCCAACTCGCCTACCGGACCCTGTCGGCTAAAGACGCCCTGCACTATTTTAAAGTGAAGGAGGCGGTGTTGGACCAGCTGGGAGTTACCCCGGACACCTGCCGGCAGTGCTTCCGACAGAAGCAGTTCGGGCCACAAGAGCGACCAAGGGCGGTGGCCCAGAGGCTGCGGGAGTGGGCAAGGAAGTGGATAGAACCCGACCAAAAGGCGACCGGCCAGGTGATGGAGATTATAATCCTCAAACAGTTTATCAACATCCTACCCCGGGAGGGCCAGAAATGGGTAAAACAGAACCAGCCCACAACCGTCAACGAGGCCGTCTCCCTCATGGCGGCCTATATGGCGGCAGAGGAAGGGGAGGTCAGTCGACCCAGGCCGGCACGCACGGAACCGAAGGTAGGGGAGCCGTGCCCCGGGGGGGAGGGTCCGAGAGGACGCGGACGGCAGGAACACCCCGGGAGCAGAAGGGGCCCTCCACGCAAGTTGGCCCCAGTGTGGCCTGCACGGCCCGCCGAGGGGGTGGAGGCGGAGGCCAGCCCCGGAGAGAAAAGGGCACCAATCCGAGGGGCCTGTTTCCAATGCGGCCAGAAGGGGCACTATAAGAGGGACTGCCCCTTGATGGACTGCACCCTGGGCCAGCCGGGAGGGGGTCGAGAACCCCAGCTAGTACCAAAACTGGGGGCCCCCGTGCTGGCCACAATAGCCGTGGAAGGAAGGAGGGTGTGGGCCCTAGTAGACTCGGGCTCCGCCGTCACCTTGGTGCGGGAAGAGTTCGTCCCGGCCGGACGACGGGAGGAAGCCCCTGTAATGATGCGCTGTGTTCATGGGGATGTCCAGGTGTATCCTTCCGCGCTAGTGCGGCTGGCGGACGGACAAAGGGACCAACGGTGGAGAGTAGGGAAAGTCCCCTCCCTGCCCTACCACCGGGTAGTGATAGGGCAGGACTGGCCAGGATTCCGGTGGCTACTCCACCCGCGCGGAGACGTCCGGAGGGAGGAGGCGCCGCGGGGCGGGTTGGCCACCGAAGGGTTCCTGTCTCCAGAGGGAGGAGCGCCCCAAGACGGCAGGGCCCAGTCTCCCCGGGAAGGGGGACCCGAAGTGGAGGGACAGCTCGAAATGGGACAGAGCACGGACTTTGTACAGGAGCAAAGGGAAGACCCCATGCTGCGGAACGCCTGGGACCAGGCGGTGGTGGAGGACGGAGACGGGACCCAACCCCAGAGGCCGTTACAAGGGCTGTACTTTCAGGTATATAACGACCGCCTGTACTGGGTGACCCTGGAAAAAGAGGGGGAGGAGAAACAACAGCTCGTGGTCCCCTCACGTCTGCGGAAGGGGGTGCTCTCCTTCGCCCACGCAAACCCCTGGGCAGGGCATTTGGGGTGGGAGAAGACCTTGGCAAGGATAGTCCAAAGGTTCTTCTGGCCCGGGATTTATCGGGAGGTAAACGATTTTTGTACCTTCTGTTCAGAATGTCAAAGAGCGGCACCAGCGGGCGTGGCCCGGGCGCCCCTCATCCCCCTCCCGGTCATGGAAGGCGGAAGTGGGATATTTAAAAGGAGGCCGTGGATCCGGCATCGGGGAGGGACGCCGCGGAGATGATCCCTCCCGCCGCGGTAGAGCTGGACGAACAGGACAGCGGGCGAGAACCCGACCCAAGGACCAGGCGCCGCAGGCGAAGAGGTGAGGCCAGGCGATTCGGGGGTCAGGGACAACCCCACGGGGGCGGCTAGGAAGCAGCCCGGGACAGGGACCGTTTGGCGCCCGTGGGCTGACGCGCTATGGGTTGGAACCCCGTCAGCCGGGTGAGGGAGTGGTAAACCCCAAGCCCTTAGGGTCCCAGGCTGGGACCCGGTGGAGAGGGCGGGCCCGGGTCCCCCTAGTCCCCGCCCGCAATGCAGCACACTTTCCCCCACGGGGGACTAGAGACAAGGACCCGGAGGAGGAAGTGACCCCGAGGAGGCGGGACCGACACCTCCCAGACCGAAGGGGTGGACTAGGGCTCGCTGGGCCGTGACCCTCGGGGAGGGGGCACGAGCTCGTGCCCACAGCCTTAGACGTAGGTGAAAGACCAGTAAGTGCGGCTCGCGGGGCCATGACCCTCTGGGAGGGGCATGAGCTCGCGCCCATAATGGACCCCGTCACACTTTGGTAAGGGAACTTGTCAAAGGCTTTCTGGAAATCTTAAGTATTACTAAATCCATTGGATCCTCCTTGTCCATATGTTTGTTGACCCCCTCAAAGAACTCTAGTAGATTAGTATGGCATGGTTTTCCTTTGCAGAAACTTGTTGACTTTTTCCCAACAAATTATGTTCATCTATGTGTCTGACAGTTTTATTCTTTACTAAAGTTTCAACTAATTTGCCCAGAACTAACTGTACTTGCCAGGATCACCTCTAGAGCCCTTTTTAAATATTGATGTCTTCCAGTCATTATGTACAGAAGCTGATTTAAAGGATAGGTTACAACCACAGTTAATAGTTCTGCACTTTCAAATTTGAGTTCTTTCAGAACTCTTGGGTGAATGCCATCTGGTCTCAGTGACTTGTTGTTGTTGAGTTTATCAATTTGATGTGAAGACACACTCTGAGGAATTGTACCACATTGAGGTGTCATTAGAGGAGGTTTTGGAACAAATTTATTTTGGAATAACGGACATTATTCCGAAATAACTATGCGAGCATCTACACAGCAATTCCCTAATTTTGAAATAATTTTGAAATAACAGACAGCTTATTCCGACTTCTGTAAATCTCATTCTATGAGGAATAATGCTTATTCCAAAATAGCTATTTCAAAATAAGATGTGTGTAAGCGCTCTACTTCTACTATTTCGAAATAGCCCCTCACCAGGACCATTCTAAGTTATTCCTCCTGGGACTCTAAATTGAGAGAGCACATTTACATTAGGGAAGCCTTCCTCAGACTAATTTTGAGGCTTCCCTGCAGTGTAGATGCACTATTTTGAAATAAGCTATTTCTAAACAACTATTCTGGAATTGCTTATTCCGAAATGACTGTGCAGTGTAGACATAGCCTCAGATTTGTCACCTAAAAAGAATGGCTTGGGTTTGGGAATCTCTTTAATATCCTCAGCTGTGAAGACAGAAGCAAAGAATTCATTTAGCTTCTCCACAATGACTTTATCATCTTTGAATACTCCTTTAGCATCTCGATCAACCAAGGACACCACTGGTTGTGTAGCTGGCTTCCTGCTTCTGATGTACTTAAAAAAACATTTTACTTTAATAGAACTGTTGGCCACATTTTAGCAACTTATCACTTTCAAGTGTCTGAAGAGTGAGTTTCTGTTCAGGTCTCAACTACACTCACTTTATAATGTGGTTTCACATAGTACCTCAGGGAAATCTAAGGCAAAGCCTAACTTGTTCAAATCAGCTGTAAATGCTTAGTGCTGCACAAAAAGGAGCAGAATTCTTAGAAAAACAAAGCAGCCTCCTTTCAATGTGCATAGTATTAAAAAATAGGTCATTGCAAAAAAGTGCATGTTATTGTTTCCCTTTGCATAAAAATCAAATAAATATGTAACAATTCACTACTCTATTGCATGCATTAATATTCTTTATTTTAATTATAAACAGCCACTGAGCTAGAGGGTTCAGTAAAAACTGGAAAGTCAGGTAATCTTGAACATATTTATTATGGACTAGCTTGTGATTTGGACAATATTTGAATGCTTGATCACCATTTTACACTGATTATTGTTTGTATTAAAGAAACACCTTGAGGTTCCCAACCTAGACAGGTATTATGTTGTGCTAGGCACTGTACAGATTTCTGCTACACTGTAAGTGAGGAGTATGTTTCCCGTGCCCAGGTGCACATACTTGAGCTAGCTCTCATCCAGCAGCGTAGCCACAGTAGCACGATTAGCAGCAGCAGAGGCAAGGCTTAGCTGTGCTGGGTATATATTTGCTTGAAGCTGGGGGGGCCACATACGTGGCATGGCTAATCTGTGCCTCTGCTGCCTTGGCTACTACACTGCTCTTTATATTTTCATTAGCCTGATGAGAGCTAGCGTAAGTACGTGCGCATGAGCAGGGAAGTCACACTGGTAACCTCAGTGAGACAGTCCCTGCTCTGAATAGCTTGCAAACGAAATAGACAAGCCAGACAAATGTTAGGAGGCACAAAGTGATCTATCCAAGAACATGTAACTTCAGTATCAGCACTGAAAACAGATCTCCAGATTCCCAGTCAAGTGCCCTCCACACTAAACTATGCTGTCTCTCATGACTACTACCACTACACCACTAATGGAACAATCAGCAGTATTTATTCAGTATTATTTCTATCATTCCTTTGTCCCATGATTATGCATGCTCTGGCTTAAATAATTATGAACATGCATCAGAATGAAATCCACACTCATCTGTTCTATAAAACTACACTATGCCTAGAACTCCACCCTGAATGATGCACTTTGGGGGATAGGCTATAAAAATAATTGATGTGGTTGGCTTTCATTTCTAGAGTGTCAAATTTGGGTCAGGATCATTTTGTATAGCATTTGGGAGCCTCATTCTGTGTCCTACATGGACAGCATGCCCATGAGCAATCATGGTAGTGCAGCAGCTGGGTGTCTCCTATAAAAACGTAATAAGATTTATTGGGCATGTAAATTAAATTATTATTCTTTTCCCTAGCAAGATCATGACCTTTTCAGATTAATGTCTTAATTTATAGCCATTCTAGCAGGATTGATTATATCACCTTTATTTAAGCCCTTTACTTTGGAAAAAATAAATCTTTTTGACCCAGAACAATCAAGCTGTGCACGTAACTAATCTGTGTGAATACATGTTCTAGTCAGTTTTATTTTCATACTCCATTCCCATCATCTTTTGTTTGTTATACCCACTTTCAATGTGTTGTCTTGTTAAAATTAAACTGTAAACTCATCAGGGCAGGGTCCCTTATGGTCTCATACTACAATTATTTCGTTAAGTAATTAGAATCAATGTGAGTTTTGCTTGTTTAAAGATTACAAGATTGGTTCCTTATTGTACTGTGACTAGCATTTGTGATTTCACAAAGATAACTTCTCATGCCCTTTAATTTCCCACTTATCAAAATTGTTACATTATAAATACATGTCCCTAGAAAGCCGAATTTGGTGATACAAAAATACTCCCACAGCTTGTTTGAAAGGCATGTGAATATTTGTTACAATCCCAGATGACTTGAAAAGGGTGATGTAACATTCTTTACTATAGTGTGCCAAAACTGAATGTATATTTGCTGCAGGCAGTCTAAGAAACATTTGATTTGCTACTAATATATGCTGCAGAAAAGGTGTGGCACATTACTCTTTTTGTAACCTTTTTGTTATGTAAAAATGGCTTAATTGTATAATTGCACAAAGTCTTTAATTATCTTGGTCATTTACAATAATTTAGTTATATACATAGTGCTATAGCTTTTCAGGGTACGCCAAAATACCAGTAGTTAGATAACTGGTTTTAACTATTAAAAGAAATCTCAGCATCCATGTTATTGTCATTCATTCTTTAAAAGTTTTGTTTTGGAATTTATGTCACACACAAAAATACCAATTGTGAGTGTAATAAACAAATATAGCTGCAAAGATGATTTTGACATGTTTAATTGTTTTTTTTGGGGGGGGGGTGGGTGTTGTTACTGCTGCATGCCCCTTGGCTTTCAATCTGTCTTTGTATTTCTTCCTGTTTAATTAATCTCAGAATTCGGTGTAGCTATAAAGTGGTGCTTGGTCCTGCTATGAGTGCAGTGGACTGGACTAAATGACTTCTTGAGGCTCCTTCCAGTCCTGCGATTCTATGAAAAAATGATTGAAGAAGGGGAATTGGGCCCTGAGTCTCCCACCTCCTACAGGATGCCCTAACCAGTGGACAGTAGAGTCAATCTCAATTTCTCTCTCATTCACTGATCCAATCACTGATCCACTGTGATTCAATATTGTACTTAAGACATCATTGAGCTTGGGTGGGGGGGAAGAGAGAGGGAGAGACTCTCTCTCTATCTCGTGGTAGAAGACTGAGTGTCCACTCCTCCAACTCCAGACATTCTTTCATTCATTTGGCACAGTGGAACAGCTTCAAGAGGAAAGTATAAGGGAGTTCTGCCTTAAAATATCCCACAGCTTAGTGGCAAGAGCACTCTTCCAAGAAGTGTGGGAGAGCTCTGTTCAAATACTAACTCCTTCCCCCCTCACACACTCCTGGAAGAGTGGGGAATTGAATCTGTCTCCTAATTACTGGGCTAAAATTTATAGATTAAGCACTTCTACCATCACCTCTATTTTCAGTGGTGGCCAGATTTTGAATGGGACCTGAACCAGTAGACATCCTCTCTGCATGCCTACCAGATTAGGCCATACACATAAAACAGGTGAGTGTTCTTCTCTCAGTTTGTGAATTGGATTGGACCTGACATGAATGATAGGTAGCCAAATGCTTATCTTCCCCCAAATCATGGATCACTGTGGGGCTTTGATGGGAGACAGGTGTCTAGATGTGCAAAATGAGGCTCAGGGATCAGGGGCAGAAATTCAGGAGCCAAGATAACTTCATACACTGAAAATATGAGTTTAGACACCACAAATCAAGTAAATAAGAAATAAGGTCGGAATTCAGAATGCCTCCTGTCCCCTCCTACTCCTTCTCTACTTACGCTACATCGATGACATCTTTATTATCTGGATGCACGGCCAAGAAACACTGGAGACATTCCACAGAGATTCTAACAACCTACACCCCACCATCAATCTCATCCTGGACCATTCTACACGAGAGATCCATTTCCTGGACACCACAGTACAAATCACCAATGGAAAATTAGACACCACTCTCTACAGAAAACCCACTGACTCATACAGTTACCTACATGCCTCCAGCTCCCATCCAGATCACACCATACGATCCATCGTCTATAGCCAAGCCCTTTGATACAACTGCATCTGCTCTAATCCCACTGACAGAGACCAGAAACTTCAGGATGTCTACCAAGCATTTATAAACCTCAACTACCCACCTGGAGAAATAAAAAAACAAATTGAAAGAGCCAGACGAATACCTAGAAACCATCTACTTCAAGACCGACCACTTGTCATCACCTATAGCCCCCAACTTAAACCTGTCCAACACATTATCAATAAACTACAACCTATACTGGAACAGGATACTAAACTCTGAAAGGCTCTGGGAGACAGACCCATAGTCTCCTATAGACAACCACCTAACCTCAAGATGATTCTTACCAACAACCACAGGACATACCACACTAATACCAACCCTGGAACTTTCTCTTGCAACAAACCCATTGCCAGCTTTGTCCACATATTTCACTCTGCTGATACCATTATTGGACCTAACCAATTGAATTATAAGATCAAGAACACATATTCCTGCTCATCCAGAAATATAATTTATGCTATCGTGCTGAAAGTGTCCGTCTGCTATGTACATTGGATAAACGTCTCAGACACTTCGCCAAAGAATCAATGCCCACAAAACAGATATTAGACAGGATCACAAAGAAAAAACAGTTTCTTGCCATTTCAACCAGAAAGGACATTGTCTCAATGACTTGATTACCTGCATCCTGCTTCAAAGACATTTTAACACCAGATTTGAAAGAGAATCCTCTGAACTATCATTCATGCTTAAATTTGACACTTTACACCTAGGTCTTAACAAAGACACTAATTACCTTACCCATTACAAAGATAGCTTCCCCAATTATCACCTCTAATATCATTAGCTCACAGACATTTACCTCCCCCCCACTTATCCCCCTTCTGTTCTGAAATTTGATTTGTCCTTTTCATATATGTTCATTTTTTTGATTGTATCCTTTGGTCTATATGGTCATACCAATTTTCTTCCACTATTTGATCTGAGAAGTGGGTCTGGCCCATGAAAGCTCATCACCTAATAAACCATCTTGTTAGTCTTTAAAGTGCTACCTAGTCCTGTTTTTTGGATTCTAATCAGAACCGCACTCTGGCAGACTATTTGGCCCCTGGAAAATGCATGCATTGCTTTGCTTCAGTCTGTAGTATAATTTAATCCTATGTGAAATACATTTAGATTATGATTGTCTGTGGCATTCTAGGAATTTTCTGGCATAAGGAATGTCTAAACACACAATAATTCGGGGTATTTTTTTCCCCAAAATAAAAAGTTTTTTGGGTTTTTTAGAATGTTTTAATGGACATGTTCTGAAACTAGTATAGACAAAGAAATTTGTACTTTATTGTATTACTTGGTCCGTCTGAAGTCTCAGTTCTTTCCAGAGTTGTCTGTTATGCTAACCTTGAGGTCAGATGTGTCACAGGTATCATCCACATCGGTATCAAAACCTCTCATGGCAATAACTTAAGGGACTCAAATATCAGGTTTAATAGAAGCTCTGCTCATAATAATAGGACGTCATGGGAGTCTCTTTTTTAAGTGAATAGAGTTCTGCAGATATACAGCAGTGGTTTTTTCCCTCCATCCCTGGACTTGCCTATCAAGTGGAAAAAGCACTTAGCAAACTGCATTTTAATCAGCTAATTCTTCCAAAATGTATTTCATATTTGCTATTCTTTGATAACACTGAATTGTAAGTACAAAATTAAAATATGAGTGTTATTAGAGCAAAATAGGAAAATTATGTATTGCTCCGGATATTTTTGATATTAGTATTCATTCAGTACTAAATTCTGAAATCCACCAAGAAAGCTTTATTATGAATTGCTCTGAAAGACACTGGAGCAAGCAGTATAAGCAGAGAAAAAAATACATTAATCTTGATTCTGTGATGGTAGTTTTGGTAGCAAGCACCAAGCCTATAAATATTCTAGATTAAAAATTCATATACTAATGGAGTCTCTTCTTCAGTCTTCAATTAAATTAATAATAATTAAAACAAAGGTTTTTGTAGTTTTTCACTCACAAGAATATTATTTTTAAAATATTGCAAGCAATCTGCCAACATTGCAAGACATTTTTATGTTTTTCTTGCAAAATAAATAGCTATGTGTTTCAATTTAAGAATTGTACTTAACAATATTAATTATATTATTATTATTTATTTTCTTACAAATTTAGTTTGTTGGCTTAATGAATTGCTATGCACTGAATTAGCATGAGATGCCGTCTTGTGCCTTGTTATCAGTAAACTGCTGCTGGTCTTACATGACTAACTTCTGAAACAGCTTTCCTTGCATCCTAGGAATAGGATATTTCATGTGAAAATAAATGGGCTTGTGAAAATCTTTATTTTACTTGTATGAAAGGATAACATCTTCAAGGCTCTTTTCTCTGAGCCTTTTTGGAGCTTTCATGTTAAAAGAATACAGAATAGATTCATCTATTATCTTTGCTAACTCTGAAAAAAGGGTGTTCTCTCTTTTTGCCCCCTTAAAGCTATCTGATTCTCAATCCCCCGAGTTCATATCCGAGGTGTATCACACCCAGGGCTGCCAATGGCCTGATGATTTAAAAGGGCCTGGAGCTCCAGGCCACCACCACTGCTACAGCAGCAGCCACAGTCCTGGGCCCTTTAAATCACTGCCAGAGCCCTATGTGATGTGGTCTAGGTCAGTGGTCCCCAACCTGTTGGGGCTGCTGGGTGCCCAGGGGCGGGGCCACTCATGTGCCGGGTGCCCGGGGGTGGGGCTGCACAGGTGCCCCGGGGCAGGGCTGCTCACGCGCCCAGGGGCGGGACCACTCAAACGCCACGTGCCCGGTGCCGGTGCCACCCATGAGCCGCACTCTCGGGACGGCGCCTCTCCTGCGCCACATGTCCAGGGGTGGGGCTGCCCATACGCCATGCGCCCAGAGCCAGCACCAATTCTGTGCTGTGTGCCCAGGGTTGGGGATGCTTATATGCCGCGTGCCCAGGGCCGGAACAGCCCATGCACTGCATGCCTTGGGGCAGGGCCACCCATGCTGCGCGCCCGGGGCTGGTGCCACCCCTTTGTCACATGCCACATCCGCGGGCACCACGTTGGAGACCACTGGTCTAGGTGGTGCCAAGGGCTGGCTGAGGTAGGCATGGCACAGTCTGGGTAGTGCTAGGGGCTGGCTGTCTCTAGCACCATCTCTTCTGCCCAAGGTCCTGCTCCTTCCAAGGGCCCAGAGCTGAGACCCTCCTCCACATTGCCCAGGGCCCAGTGAAGTCTATCGCCAGCCTTGATAGCACCAAATACAGATTATGGGTCTGATCCAGAAAAATCTCCTGTATGTTTAGCTTCATACAAAACGGTGTCAACTTCAGTGGTCTCTGGGCCTGTTTAAAGCCCCACCAAAACTCTTCCACGTATGTTTAGTCTCGTATGTAGCTCAGCTCCACTGTGGGATAAGCCCAGTAATGCCATTGGAAACACTATAATTGATTTTAATTGGCTTTGGAGCAGGCCCTGGTCAACATTCCCTCTAAGCTGCGCAGCAGTACAGCTTCACAAGTAATTAATCAGCCCCACCCAGTCAGTCAGCTCCTTGCATGGAGCCCTGAGCCTCTGATTGGGTAGGGCTGATTAATCGCCTGTGAAGCTGTGCTGCTGCACAGCTTAGAGAGAACACTGTCAGGCTAGGTCTACACTGCACTATAGTTTGAAATAAGATACACAATCCGAGTTACGCAAATTGCGAATCTTATTTCTATCTTATTTCAAAATAGCTTATTTCGTCATTTAATTTCAAAATAACCCTCTATTCCGAAATGTTTCTTACTCCTAGTGCAATGAGGTTTACAAGGACATCAGACTAGCAAGCGCGAAATAACGGGCTTGCTGTTAAGATGCGGGATAGCTATTTTGGGATACTCTAGTATCCTGAAATAGCGTTGCAGCGTGGACATCACCTCAGAGACCTTCCAATATTCTCTGTTAATGCTCCAGAGTGTGGATTGCCAGCTAGCATTTAAATACCTGGTCAATCCATCTCTGTATCTAGGCCATCCACTGATGTCGAAGATGCTTAAAAGACATTTAATTTGGATGGGCACAAATCAGCAGAGCATTTAACATGCACAGAACCTCTGAGGTTCTTTATTTATGACTTATGCACACCATATGCACACGTAATAAAGAAAGAACCCTGTGCCTCTGACTGGGTGGGGATGATTCATCACCCGTGAAGCTGTGCTGCCATGCAGCTTAGTGGGAACACTGGCCCTGGGTGAAGAAGAAAGGCTCCAGGTTCAGAACAGTTAGGTACATGCTTCACTTTAAGCACATGAGCAATCACATCCACTTTTAGCACCACGTTTGAATGTGTGCTGAACTTTGACTCCAGTAGGACGTAAGCATGTGCATAAGTGCTTTACTTTGCACAGGCGCCATTTTCAGACAGAGAATTGTGCAGCCTGGAGAATTCTGTAGTCTAGAAATCTTGCTAGATTATGAGGGGAAAACACAAGTGCCGGTGCCCTGAACTGTGACACAAGAAATGTCTACTTTGGAAAGAAAAGTTGTGCTTATAGTATTTGTGGGTCTTCTGCTGTTGGACAGATTTTAATTCACTACAATTAGAAAAGAAGTGTCACTTATGCTGCTATCACTTTGGAGAGGAGAAAAGTTGAACGTAGCACTTTTACTCTTGTTTATAAATAATACAAATAAAGTAAATTAGACTGTAAATTATTAGACATAAACGAGAGAGTCCTGTTTTATTACCTCAGTTACAGTTTTCCTAACGAGAGCCTAAGAGCTGCTGTAACTTATACCAATTGCTAACTTGTTTAAATAGCTAACACTGCAGCCATGGTTATCTTGGCCATGCTCCTGTCCTCTCACCACGCCCCATTTTTCCACCTGGGTCAGTCTATTAGTTGTCATATAGACGGTATATATTGTTACAATAACAAACTAACACAAGCCAGACTCAGAGGAAGGATGATTTGGTGGTTGGGCCTGGCACTCAGAAGGAGAACTGAGCGAATGTTTGTCTATAGCCAGGCCTTAAGATACAACTGGATTTGCTCCAATCCCACAGACAGAGGCAAACATCTACAGGATCTATATCAAGCATTCTTAAAACTAAAATAGCTACCCGGAGAAGTGAAAAAACAGACAGAGCCATCCGAGTACCAAAACATCAGCTTCTTCAAGATTTGCCCAACAAAGAAAACAACAGAACACCACTTGTCATCACCTACAGCCACCAACTTAAACCCCTCCAGTGCATTATCAACAATCTACAACCTATCCTGGAAAATGACCCCTCACTCTCACAGGCCTTGGGGGACAGGCCAATCCTCGCCAACAGACAACCCCCTAACCTCACACAAATTCTTTCCAGCAACCATGCAGCACATCTCCATCATACTCACCGAGGGACCCACCCCTGCAATCAACGCCAGTGCCAACTTCGTCCAGGGCTGGATTAAGGCATGGGCTAGCCGAGGATTAAGGCATGGGCTAGCTGCCCACAGGCCAACCCGGACTGCGCACCATCGGCGGTAGCCAGGCTGGGCTGGGCCGGGTACGTGTGTCCTGCCGCTGCCAGCTCCGCACACCCTCACCCACGCACTGGGCGGGCGCAGGGCCGCGCATGCGCTCTCCCACAACCCAGGGCGTAATTAAACTGTCTGCCCGGGATGCCGGAATGGCTCGGTCCGGCCCTGACTCTGTCCACATATGTATACTAGAGACATCACCACAGGACCTAACCACATAAACGACCACATCAGGGGCTCATACAACTGCACATCTACCGATGTGACCTATGCCATCAAGTGCCAGCAATGCCCTTTCGCCATGTATATGGCCAAACTAGACAGTCTCCATGACAAAGGATTAATGGACACAAATCAGATCCTCAAAAATGCAACACACTGAAACTCTGTTGGGGAACATTTTAACTTGCCTGGGCACTCATTAATGGATCTCAAAATTTCCATATTGTTACAAGCCAATTTCAAAAACAAGCTTGAAATGGAAGCTACAGAACTTTAATTTCATTTACAAGTTTGATACCTGCAATAGACATTTAAACAAAGACCTTAACTGATTACCCACTACACTCCACATCTTAATGACATAAAAAGCCAAACACTGGATACTTCAGAGTACTTAGAACCCACTGTATCAGCTTCATTTAGCATGGACACTTTAATTGACCATTCCCCCTCCCCCCCCCCACATTTTTTCCCTTCTCTTTCCCTCCCCATCCCCTCTCTTTCTCTGCTATTTATTTTGCAACCTGGACACCTTCATTCCATGCATCTGAAGAAGTGGGTTGTACCCACAAAAGCTCATGATTCCATCTACCTTTTGTGTTAGATTCTATGGTGCTGCTGGACTATTTGTTGATTTTTAAGTTTTTTCAGTGACAGACTAACATGGCTACCCCTCTGAAACTTTTAATTCTTTTGAGTCAGTCAGCAAATGAAGAAAAATCAGGAAGAGGATTTGTGGGGCAGGAGTGACTGTGCAATACAACACCATTGGAGGATCCCCTTGGCACAGAGCTGTTCCTTTTGGTTCTATGGGTGGTGGGTGAAACTGCTGTTTGGGGACGCAAGCTCCCCAGCTTGTGTCCCCATCCATACTCCACCCCTGCTCCACCCAGGCCCTGCTGCTCCCCATTGTCTTCCTATTGTCTCTGCCAACCCATTCCAGCCAAGTCACGGAACCCAAATGTCGCAAATGACATTTGAAAAAACCTCCAGCCTTCTAAAAACATTTTTAAAGTAAATAGAGCATGTTTTTCATTGCATGCCAGATTGTGATGACTGGACATTAAGGAGGTATTTAATTAAAAGCACT
Source organism: Pelodiscus sinensis (assembly GCF_052426305.1). NCBI lineage: Eukaryota > Metazoa > Chordata > Testudines > Trionychidae > Pelodiscus > Pelodiscus sinensis. The sequence continues at coordinate 97,796,892 of NC_143053.1, forward strand.
ACATTTGTAAATTAAAAAATGTCAGTCACAAGTTTGTTGATATACCCTGAAATTTGTCAGAGATTTATTTTCATAAATTTTTCAGTAAGGGTAAGTCAGCTGTCCTTCTGAATATAACATTAAATAGCATGGACTACATGATGCAGCCCTTCTGTTTTACATTTTCGTCATCAGTATTTCTAAACAGATTTTATATTTTAAATATAGTCTTAAGACATCATAAAGTAATCATTCCCGATTACTACATATTTAAACTCAGTGAAACAAAGACATTATTTTAAGCTAATCCATCAGAGCAGCTTAGTATGTTTATAAAAAAGTTCATTGCTTTTAGAAAAAGGGAACACTAATTTATTTTGTTGATTTTTATAACAAGACGTCTTTATGAAATTTCACTAGATGTTTATCTTATAATATGTTTCTAAAATTTGAGGCATATTAAAGGATTTTATATCTTACTTAGGTACTGATTTGGGTGAACAGTCTGCAAGCTGCAATAACCTTCTATGACAGCCTCCAGGAATGGTCAGAATGGAATAGAGCAGGGTGATCACTAAGACCCAGAGGAGGCATTGTCTCCCCTTGCCTTTTACCTCTGCCACCCATGCTTGGTTAAGGCCAGTTTGTCCCTAGTTTCCCTCTCTGTGTTACTGTTCTGCTTCCTCTGAAGAGATTTTTTTAAAAAGAACTAAGAGCAGAGATGCAAAAGAAAAACAGGTATATACTAGAGTGGGGATGGGCAATAAGTGGCCACAGGCCGGATGTATTTCACCAGGATTAGCCCAGGCTGGCTGCCAGATGCTGTATTTACCTGTGCGTCCACAGGCACAGCTGTTTGCAGCTCCCATTGGCTGTGGATTGCCATTCCTGGCCAATAGGAGCTGTGGGAAGTGGTGTCCAATCCCAGTCCCAGTCAATGGGAGCAACAAGCAGCTGAACCTGCAGATGGGCAGGTCAATAGAGTGTCTGATGGCCCAGGAGCTAACCATGTCCGTCCCAAGGGCCTCTTATTGCCCACTCCTGTACTAGAGTCCTCAGATGGCCAAGTGGTCTAGTAGGTAGGGCACCCAATTTCCAGCCCTGTCTCCCAGCACAAAGGGCTTTTAGTCCAGTTCCTAGTACTTGTATATTGCTTAGCTTCATCAAAGGATTTTCAAAGTCCTTTCCATTTCATTACTGGAGGGGACATGGGATGTAAGTGAGACTTATGCCCTTCTGCCAACAAGGACAGTAGGTAGGGGAGCCCAGGCTCCAACATCTGGAATGCCCTCATAGTTGCCTCCTTGGGTCACTTCCTACCATCTGTCTCCCATACTGTGTCCAGGCCTGATATAATATAGCAAAAAAAAAAAAAAAAAAAAAAAGACAACTAAACCTTCAGCCCCAGCTGGGCTCAGCAGGCATTCTTCTTTCTTACAGGGAAGCATTTTCAGCACCCTTGTTCAGAAGGCCTCAGGATGGGTCTGTCCTCCTTCTCAGCCTCCGCCTTCTGGGGTTCCTTTCCAGATGGAGCATACTTTGCTGATCTGGAGGGCCAGGCAACCTGGGGCCAATATTGTCCTTCAACCTCTTTAGGGTTTGTACATCCCAACATAAGTCACAAAAGCATAAAGCAAAATGAAAATACCGTGATAGACGGTAACAAGAAGAACTAAAGAGAGGGACGAGGAGTCCTGTGGCACCTTATAGACTAACAGATTTATTGGAGCATAAGCTTTCGTGGACAAAGACCCACTTCGTCAGATACATCTGACAAAATGTGTCTTTGCCCACGAAAGCGTATGCTCCAATAAATCTGTTAGTCTAGAAGGTGCCACAGGATTCCTGGTTGCTTTTGCAGATTCAGACTAGCACGGCTACTCCTCTGATACTTGATACCATAAAGAGAGGGAGGAACAGTACCCTAAAAGGGCAGTTGATAGATGATACAGTAGTTTAGTCAGGGAACAGGTCAGGCACTTGACTTCACTTAGCTTTGATTTTTGAATCAGACACAGACTTCCTGTGTGATCTTGGGGAAGATATTTAATCAACCCAATGCCTTAGTTAACTAATCTGTAACATGTGGACAACAGTTCTTTTCTGCACAGTATGTTGGGAAGTTAAAATCCATGAATAATTGCAAAGCACTCAGTTACTACAGGGACAAGGTTCACAAGTCCCTAGAGAGAGAAGAGGAAGCAAAAAATTCAGCAAGAAAAAAGCAACGAAAAAGGAGGTAGAGGGAAAATCGATCTTATTGCTTGGATTTTGGAAAAGCTCATGCCTTCCTGTCAGAATGAACAGCCACATGGGCTGTACTGGAGGAGGTGAAAGATGATTGATGTGTTTGCCATACAAGCCCCATTTAAGTAGCAAGTTGATGAGGGCCTTGTAGTTGCCTAGACCCCTGACACATGCTCAGCGTGAGTAGACTCCTTCACCCATGCACAGCTGCATTATTTGGGTGAGACTCCAGACAGATGCAGGGGGGAGGCCCGTTCAGAATCTATTGTAGGTCATTACCTAAGCTCTTAAATTTGTTTTACTGGATTCTGGGAAATTGTGATTGTTTACCAGTGAGGTATAGGATTAATGTTATGATATACTCATTCATTTATCATTCCTTTTATTAGTGATGGAGGCCATGAAATTACTTGCAGCCCAGATTAATGTAGTTTGTACTTTCTCTGTATATTCCAAACCACATGTGCACTAATGTATAAATTATCCAGAATGAACAGACTGATTCATAATCACTTACTCAAAGCCAGTTGATTTTAATGTGTTTTGATTAGTAAACAAAATTACTGTAATTTCCTGCACATTTTTGGAAAAAAATGTATAAAGAACAGAGTAAAAAAAATTCCCTTTTTGTTTACTTTAGGGACTGAATGATAGAACAAGAAACTTTGAACTGATTTTCACAAAGCTGTTTCCCATAATGTTTTTAAAGGATCTCTTTTATTATTTTGTTCTTTATGATTGGTAAGATGATATTTTGTTTATTAATACAATATTTTAATTACAATTATTTCATAATATTGTTTGCTATCCCTACTAACATGAGTCATAATTATTGTACCATAAAGGGTGATATTAAAATATAGGGGTAGTTTGTTATATTGCTACAAGTAGACTTCCCAGCAATACTGCGCCCTCAACCTTTACCTCTGGAATTTTGTGTCCAGCTACTTGCATTGGAATGTACAGGCTTGTAAACATGCATAAAACTCAAGATAATCATAAATCTAATATTAAAGGAGCACTGACAATTTTGAAGAATTAATCCTCAGAACTGTTCTACAGTTTCTGGTTGATTATTATCTGTTTTCACTGGCTGTGTTCCATGTCTGAGGATAATTCAGCAATTTACAAACAGCCTTCATATTAAACAAACTTGCTGAGCTAAGTTTCAAATTCTTCATGCTTTGTTCCAGGTATTCTCGGAATCAGAATGAGGCTCCTTACTGTGACTCCACACATGGGAAAGTGCTTACCCTCTCCCCCGAGGTGCTGTATTCAATCTTTAGCCATCTTATTTAACCAAAATTGGCTCTTTTTCACCATTTATTCTCTTTGGTTACATCCAAGATCTCTGTGTCTAAGAGGAAAATTGTGGTATGCGGATTATTGGTCCAATCACAATCCAAAAGAGTTCACCGCCACCTTCCTTCTGTAATGCTGTCTCCCATTTCTAAGCTCAGCTCACAATACTGTATTTGCTTCCTCCTGCAAGTAAGATGACCAGTAGTTCTCCACTGTGATTTTTTTCCATTCTTTTGAGTAATGTGTAGTAGAGGGATCATAGCCAAACAAGTTGACACTGATCCTCAAAATGTTCCATTCTGCAGACCACAGAAGAGCAACAGACCATCATTTTAGAACCACTTTGTTGAGCAATAGCTTCTGTGCTAGTGCTGTGTAGGGTATATGTTGCCACAACAACAAAGTAATGCAAGCCAGGCCCAGATGAAGAATGGCTTGGTGGTTAGGGCCTGGAACTCAGGAGAGCTAAGGGAAAGTTTAATTCTTTCGGTGGTTCAGACAATGGGAAAATCAAGAAAAATAGCCAATTGACTCTTCACACTGCACCAAGAACTTTACCTTCTCACTCCTTCTCTCCTATCAGGTTCTACTTTTGTATAAATATTAAAGTTAATACACTAAAACCTGTGTTATCCAGCACGCTCAGGGACTGGGACATTTCTGTTATCTAAAAATTCCGGTTATCTGAAAGTTCCATCAATCTAGGAAAAACCAATGGCCAATAACACTAAAACTCAAGTTCTTAATATTGGTAGTTTTGTAGTGTGAGGCAGTTGGTTTCACATTTCTATTTTGAGTTAAAGATGATTAGTATTTCTTAAATAAAAAAATGTTAAGTCAATCATGGTAAACTAAGCCAGGCCTATGCACTTAAAGATGTGAGAGTATTGTGGCTGGGGGCAATGGCGGTTAACAAAGTTTTCTGGTTAACAGAGTGCCGGATAACAAAGGTTTCACTGTATTCTGTTTCTCAATACACTATTTTAAATATTCATTGGGGCAAAGTTAAGAGCGAGAACATCTCTGGTAATTACAGTATTTCAGATTTAAATCCATTTCTCCTGCCTCTTCATCAGCCAAGGAGATTTGAATTCCTACTTCACCCCGCAATGAATACCTTAATCTCTAGGGGTATGTCTACACTAGCTTGGTAGTTTAAGCTAGGTAGGCAAATGAGGGCAACCGGAGTTGCAAATGAAGCCCGGGATTTAAATATCCCGAGCTTCATTTGCATCTTCCCGGGCGTCACCATTTTTAAATCCCCCTTAGTCTGAACTCTGTGCCTGCGACTACACGTGGCATGGAGTAGATAGTTCGAATGGAACGAGGTGTTAGATCCTAATTCAAACTACCAACTCAGTGCCGCATGTAGCCGCAGGCACGGAGTTCGGACTAAGGGGGATTTAAAAATGGCGGTGCCCGGGAAGATACAAATGAAGCCCGGGATATTTAAATCCCGGGCTTCATTTGCAACTCCGGTTGCCCTCATTTGCCTACCTAGCTTGAACTACCGAGCTAGTGCAGACATACCCTAGGCTATAAAGTCATCTTGCTCTTTGGCACAATGAATACAAAGTAGTAGAACATCACCAAGGGAGATTGGGAGTAACCCCAGCCCAGAGTAGCCTATTACCTAGTGGCCCAAGCAAGGCCAGGGAGAGAGCTGAGTGCAACCCCCTGTTCCTGTGACCTTGAACCAGTCACTTATCAAAGACTTTCAGGCACCTCAAAGTGCACACAGGCACTTAGTGACCCATAATCTCTTTGAGCCTCAGTTTCCCATTCGTGTGTAAAATAAAATGGGGAAGGGGGAATAATAGACTCCTCTTCCTCGCAGAGTGCTAGGAGAGGGAATCCATTACTGTTGGAGAGATACTCAGATACTATGGAGACGGAGTCCTGTAAGTTCCCAGGCAGAAAACAAGACAAGAACATGACATGAAATATGGGGAAAGCGCTCATTTAACTCTCTTAAAAATAAATAGCCAACCTATACAATGCTTGTTTGTTTCAGCCTTTACGCATCAACACTAACCCGGGGGTTCCCTATGACCCCATTTAATCGATGACTTGATCTGCAGCCTCATAGAGTTCGCCTATAAAGCTGTGAATTTTGCTGACTCGTTGTGACAAATGTGACTTCTTAACTCACCAGGACATAAAAGCGTTGCTGCATGCCTCTGGTCAGAAGCTAGAGAGAAATACAGAGAAGGCCTAGGAATGGCAAAGTTTGGGGAGAAAGGACTGAGGTTTGTATTCCTTTGTTATTATTTAAGGAAAGTCAAACCCTTGGAAGGTAGATATTGCATGGATTCTATATTCTGTCTGGAACAGAGGTGAATGTAAGGAGGTGCACCCCAAAGCCCCACTCTGGTAAGAGCTGGCGGGGGAACTCTACTGCAGGAGGAGGTTGGCGTGCTCCCAGTCGGGCTCCTCAGGCTCTCCTGCAGGCTTCTGCCCTAAGGAGCAGGCAGATGAAAAAGGCTGGTTAGGGATTCACTCCACACCAGTCTGGGGCTCTTCCAGCCCTGAGTGAGCTCCCCACAGTGCCATTTAGGGAGGGCAGAGGAGGCTGACGCTCCCCCCATCCCAATTCCTATGATTCTGCTTGTTGTTTGCTGTTGAGCTTTTCTCTCACTCCCTGACAGTGACAGAAGGGGAACAGCAAGCAACAAGCAGTCTCAGTAGGAATTCCCCTGCTCTCCCTAAAGGGAGTGCTTGCCATCCCCACTCCCCACTCCCACTCCCAACCACACCCCCAACCCTGACTCCTATACCCCCAATGCCTTCAGCCCCCTGCCCTGACTCCTGAATCCACCACATCCCTACTCCCTGCCCTGAAACTCTCACAATCCATCCCACACACAAATTTCTTACAGGTACTGTCATATCACAGCCCCCAACACCACACTGAGCATCCCCCTTCTCGGCCCCTGGGGCAATACAATAGTAACAATAAGAAATTAAAGTTACTTTCACCGTTAGTCTGGAGAAAGGTAAAAGTGCCACTTGCTCCCATCCTGTTCCTCAAAACAAACTTGCCTCTTTACAAGACATCCACAAAAGAATTAACACAGATCACTGATCACATATTCTTTCCATTTCCAATAGCCTTGAGCAGTAGTACATGTTTGTCCCCAATCAAAAATGTGTATGCAGTGCCAGAAACTCAGCTGGTGTAAATCCGTATAGCTCCATTGAATTTACTGGAATTATGACAGATTACATAAGGTATCATTTGCCCCACTATTCCTCAGTAGGTATCCATCAATATGTGTAGTGAAATGAGGTAGTTTAGAAAGACTTCTTCATCTGAAGTCTCCACTAAAATTATTCTGTGCAAATAGATTTAGCTGAAATTTTTCTGTTGTAATATTCCTGTTGAGAATGAAAACTTCTAAAGAAACTATTCACTTGGCTTGAAATTTTCTGTTTTTAAAATTTATAAAGAAAAAAAAAGGATGGGAAATATTGAAGACCCTTCATTTTTTCAAAAATGGTTGCAGAAAATTTACCAGCTCTCCCTAAACCCTTTTGTGAGAGGCTGCTATGGGAACTCTGTCTTTAGAGCAGTGATTGTTAGCCAGCCAAAATATACTGAATAGGAGTGACTAGTTTGTGCATCTGCTTTGACTAAACATGAAGTTATTGTGCCAGGATTAGGCAATGTGCCACACACTTCCAGCTTTAAACACTTTAAGCCAAATCCTCAGATGATGTAAATAGCTGCAATTCCACTAACTTCAGTGGAGCTGTGTCCATTTACCTCAGCTGTGGTTCAGCCAAGTGAGATATAACTATTGTACATTTTTAGGGGAGAGAATGAGATGTTTATAGGACATAAAACATAAAAGTAAACTGTACATAACAACAAAAGATGAACAGAATGAAACATTTTTCCTGCTGCTGTTAAATGTATTACTAATAACTAACAATACAAATCAATCTCTCTCTATCCTATAGAAGAAGTGCTCAGTCTTAACACAGATTACCTTTAGTTTATAACATGTGTTAAGAATCTCCAAGAGATGCCATTCCAGGAAAAATTTTAAGGCAAGTGTTAGATATTTACAGGTTATGACAAAATTAGTCCAAGACTTCAAATATTCATCCCAGATGTTTAAAGTCAACATGCCGTAGTCAATGGTTACAAAATAATTCATAGCTAATTTCCTGTGAAGCTTGAGATGCACTTAGTGAATGGATCACATGAAGAAGTTTGACAGAATTCTTTGCTTCAGCAAGAACATATGCTAGTCCAAGATAATAAAGCTTGGAATGTATTATAGATTCAGGGAATAATGCCAGAGATTTCCAGCTGCTTACTCAGTAGCTGACAATATCTATAATTCTTAGCAACAAGCCTTTTATTTTTCTGTGAATTCACAGTTTCAGTGGGGTGCCTCTTTAGCAGATGCTGTCTAATTATTTTAAAGTGTTGCAAAGAACATCCCATCCCAAGTTCTAACCAGCAATAAAATCCACATTCCTCAAATGCAGAAGGGTAGCTATAGCGAAGGATATTGGTTATCCTTATTTATTACTGGTAATAAACTACTACCTAGGCTTCCTGCAAGCCTAAGAGTATACACAACTAAAATGGAACTAGATGGTAATCCAGAAGCATGTCTGATTACATTCAGGTGAAAGGCCATTGCAGTTCAGTGAGCGTAGTCTTGGACTGTCCAATTCCTCTCCTAACAGGAGAGTCACAAGCAACATACAGTGCCAGGGGAGAGGACAATACCACAGACCACGAGCCTGGCCATTCTTAATAGGCTGGGAATAGATTCATAGATCACAAGACCAGAAGAAATCATTATGATCACATGCGTTAATGTCCTGCATAACACTGGCTATAGACTTAATTCAGTGAGTCCTGCATCTAGTTCAGCAATGCAGTGCCAAAGCGTAGACGCTGCCTACATTGACAAAAGGGTTTTTCCATTGATATTGTCAATCTAGCTCTCCAAGAGATGGAAGAACTCTTCCACTGACCTAGCCATATCTACACTGGGGATTAGTTCAACCTATGTCTCATAAAGCGCAAAATTTTCACAGCCTTGAGCAATGTAGCTAGGTCAAATCTAATTTTTAGGTTTAGACAAGGCCTTAAAATAGAGCTGCTGTTTTTAAAGATTTATTTAGGTCAGGGATGGGTGAGCTGACACCAACTGTCCACACTGGTTGAGATGTACTTAGAAGCAGACCTGCTGGAGGACAAGCAGATGCAGGAAGAACTAGATGCAAAGTCACTATACTAATCACTACAACTGTAGCAAACAGCAAGGCTACGTCTACACTGGCATGATGTTCCGTAAAATGCTTAAAACGGAACAGTTTTCCGTTATAAGTATTTCCGGAAAAAGTGCGTCTACATTAGCAGGATGCTTTTCCGGAAAAGCACTTTTTCTGGAAAAGCGTCCGTGCCCATGTAGACGCGCTTTTCCGCAAAAAAGCCCCGATAGTCATTTTCGCGATCGGGGCTTTTTGGAGGAAAAGAAATCTGTGCTGTCTACACTGGCCCTTTTCCGGAACAGTTTTCCAGAAAAGGACTTTTGCCTGAACGGGAGCAGCATAGTTTTTCCACTAAAGCACTGATGATTTTACAGTAGATCGTCAGTGCTTTTCCGGAAATTCAAGGGGCCAGTGTAGACAGCTGGCAAGTTATTCTGGAAAAGTGGCTGATTTTCCGGAATAAGTGGTCAGTGCAGACACAGCCCAACAGTCTAGAGTAGCAGCAGGTGGGAAATAACTAAAGGCAATGAAGAAGAGTAAAGGTAGGAGCAAAGAGGAGACCATTCACCCAGGACACAGGAGATAGCCATTGGTTCCCTCAGATTATGTTTCTGCTGAAGAAAAATAGGGCAAACATTTTTTCTAGACTGACATTTGAGAATTGATGTTAACTATGAGCAAGTATGTGAGCTTACTGATGTTGTAAGGCTCATACCAAGCATGAAGAAAGGGTAACCAGCCTAGTAAATTCAGGACTATAGAAATGCTGGTGAAGTGTACCTAGAAGCACTGGTAAGAAGCTGAGCTTTATTTCTCGGCCCAACTCATATGACAGGTGTACAACACGTTAATATTCTAGTCACATATCAGGAGTAGCTACCAACTCCAGTGGTTACCTCTCTAATAAAAAGTAAAATTTAAATAAAACATATTAACTCAAAATAACTACTTCCTTTTACTATTCTGCTACTTAGGAGATCTCGCCGGCCTCTGAATTAACCTCCAGTTTTATTGTAAGTCACCCATGTGGGGAATTATAAACTGATGGAATGCAATCTGTTCTGTAGAGAGTTTTCTAGGTTCGGGTTTACTAAAGAATTTTAAAAAGTGGACACTGTATTTTCAGAGCTCTTTTTGTAAGAACTAGGTTATCTATAAATTGCAGGTGCCTCATTAAATTCATGGCTGATACAAGAAGCAGCCATGCACAGAAATGTTCATTAGGGGCTTTATGATTTGCCTTGTCACGCTTGGTTCCTTCTAGTAGCTACCCTGGTTATTTAGCCCTGGCTCTGTACCATTGTGAGCAGAACACAGTAAAAGAAATAAGATTGCAGTCTTCAGCTAATCATCCAGAAGCCAATGGCATCCAGCCAGTTATTGATTTACATATTGACATTCATCCCTTATTATAACTGTGAAAGAATGTTTGCTGCATGCCTGTTGGCTTCTTTCAGTAGTACATTAAAATGACTACGAATATGATGAAGAAAACTGTGCAGCATAATATTTTAATGCCCATTTTGTGGCTTTCTGTTTCCCTACTGATAGCTGAAAAAGGTCGTTTTATTTTATACAATGATGTTAGAGAGAGAGAGAAAGAGAGATGGAGAAACTTTGTCAGTATTCCCAGTTCTGGATAAATGGCTTGGCCGGAAGGCAAGATGGATACGTGCCCATTTCTTCTCTGCAGAGACATGTTTAAAAACAACAACTTGGCATAGCTGCTGTAGAAGAATTTCTGTATCAGCTATATTTAGTTCTTCTTTTGGGGAAAAAGCAAATGTATCCAAGCCTCTAATAATGGTAATAAATTATGTAGAATAATGCCATCTCTTGTACAACTGATGAACAGAGAAATGGTAGGGTCAAAGTCTCTTAGAAGAGGTCCCAATATTGTTTTATAATTTACAGATCTCATTCTCATATATACATAAGCCCTGCAAAAACCAGTACCTATAGATTTGGTATTATTCTTCCTTTTTAATGTCAAATGATGCTTTATCATAACCTTTCTTCGGTGACTTAATTTACATTTTTATAAAACTGAACACAAACAACTTTTTATTTTTCCTTCTCAGAGAAACTCCAGGATTACGTAGCTATTACTCACTGCAAATTTCTGTTTGTCTCCCCATCAAAAAGCAAATAGCATTAAATTCACCCATATGATCTTGCTTTAATAGACAATATTATGAGAATGGCTTTTTCTCAGCAAAGGCTGTCAACACTACAAGGTAACTGGAGGCGGAGAAATTAATGCAGCAGGAACTTTGACTTTACTGCATTTGTTTTTTTTATTGTCTTTCCTGATAGGAATGTAGTATCTTTCAAAGATGCCATACCTGCAAAATGAAGTGGTCTTTTTATCATCATACAAGGAACAGAACGGAGATTGCAACATAAGATTCTCCCTCACCCCATCATTGTGCCTCCAAGGACTGAGAGCATCTACTACCAGCAGATCAACAGGCAGTGATAGATCCAGTAGTAGTTGATTTATTGTGTCTAGTATAGAAGATAGTCTGAACTCTATTACTCTCCCATCAACTCTGCCACTCCAGCAAAATGAGAAGCATAGCGGGAGTCAATGGGAAAGTGTCTACTGTCAACCCGCTGAAGTGAAGACATAGTTGTAATTGGATCTAAGTACGTTGACTTCAGCTACGTTATTTACATAGCTGAAGTTATGTAAGGAAGCTCTATCTCCCCCCATAGCGTAGACCAGGCCTTAGTGATGAGAGGTTAATTCCATGCCCACATTCTGCTAGGGTATGTCTACACTTCATTCCTCTTTAGAGAGAGGAATGCAAATTCAGCCGAGCGAAATTGCAAATGAAGTAGCGATTTGAATTTCCCGCACTTCATTTGCATAATCGTGACCGGACGCTATTTCGAAATACCTTATTTCCAAATAAAAAACACTGTCTAGATGTGGTTATTTCGAAAGAAAACTCTGCTTTCGAAATAACCCTTACTCCTTATAAAATGAGGTTTAAGGGTTATTTCGAAAGAAGGATTTTCTTTTGAAATAACCGTATCTAGACGGCATTTTTAATTTCGAAATAGGGTATTCCCAAATAGCGTCCGGTCGCGATTATGCAAATGAAGCACGGGAAATTCAAATTCCTGCTTCATTTGCAATTTCGCTCAGCTGAATTTGCATTCTTCTCTCGAAAGAGGAATGAAGTGTAGATATACCCCTAGATACGACCTTCTTTAGTTAGACAGAAAGGTGCCACTCTGAGACAGTTCTGGAGGTGACTTTTGTGATATAGACACCTTTTCCACAGGAACTGGGCTAAAATCACCATAGCCCATAAAGCAGCAGTGCTCAACCAGGAGTCAGCATCCTCCCCGGGATGGTGGGGGGCTGCAAGCAGGTTTCGGGGTCTGTCAAAATAAACTGGGCTTCAGTCCTGAATGGTTAGGCTAGAAGAATGAGTACTACCTCCACTCCCTGACTCACCTCCGTGCCTGTGGATCAGCAGCAGCAACAAGTTTCATGTTGAGTAAGTAAAACAAAAATAATATTCAGGGTTTTTTAATTTTTGTATATATAGTATGCTTTTCTTTTTATATTATGTGTGTGTGTGTGTTAATTGACTTATATAACTAGCAACTTATTACCACTTATAATGTACTGGATATGCAGAAAAACAAGTTTTGTGGCACAGGTGGGTCATGGAGTTTTTATAGCAGATGGGGTGGGCCTCAAAAAGGAAGAGGGTGAGAACCCCTGCCATAGAGTCCTACAGAGACATTCTTGGATAGCTTTTGGTCACTATTGAATTTGAACCAGTGAACCACTACTAACTTCAGAGCTTTCTTGTGGCAATATAAACTACACAGCTCACTGCCTATCTTCTGAGCCATCAAGTCCTGCTGCTGCAATTTCTTCTTAATTCATAAGATTTTTTTCATAAATGCTTTTGATTTCATGTTTTCAAATACATTTCCCCCGTATGCCAGGGTGCAGGGAAAGGAAAGTAGAAGCACACTCAGTACTTCCTCTCTTCTCCTTGAGCTGGATGAAGAGGGGAGGCAAAAGGAGTGGAGCTGTGTTTCTGTCTCAGTGCACCGAATAGCACAGCTGCGTCAATTGGGTGTGAAGTAGCTCTCTTGTAATCAAGACATGGGCAGTCACACTCAATGGTCAAAGCAAAAATCAGCACAAAGTATCAAGCGCCAGGTTAGCTCAAGTGGGACAGTGACGGAAGAACTAGAAACAAGGAGACACAAAAGCTATCACAGCCCTGATAAAATGTTCTGAACAGCCACTGGACTTAAGCACCAGACTGCTTACTCTTCCAACCAACCAGGCACTGAAGCCAGTCAAGCAGCCCAATATAGGCCCAGCTGATCTCATTAAGTAGCCTGTGGAGATTGGCTCTGGTACCAGATTGCCTATGCTACAGCTGCTGCTTCCTGATGGTGGCAATATGCTAGTTGTGGCATACTGCCTTACTTGGGCTCCTTTCAGAGGAGCTCAGCTATATACTACCCCTTGTACTAGACTGTGAGCTGAAAGGAAAGGATGATTTGGCCTGTAACATGCTGTTTAATTTAAATGAGAGTGCTAATTTAAATTATGAGCTTTAATTCGAACTACCTAGTCCATGCCGTGTGTAGTCGCGGTCAGGGATTTTGAACTACGGGGCATTTAAAAATGGCAGCGCCCAGGAACATGCAAATAAAGCCTGGGATATTTAAATCCCGGGCTTCATTTGCTAGTTCAAATGACTACATTAGCCACCCTAGTTCGAACTAGGGTGGCAGTGTAGACATACCCTTATATTCCGTGCTTTTTTTGTTAAAAAAAAATGGTGCTGGTATTCCAGGGGAAAAGTTGAGCTCTGACTGGAGGTGCCGGTACTGCATACCGGGCAGTAGCATTACAAAAAAAGCACTGCTTATGTAGTCCCCTTACTAACGGTGCCTCTGCTTATTTTCTGGGAAGACCCTGTGTACGCAATCTAGCCTCACAGACTACAATTCCCACGAGTCCTTGAGAAAAACAGGAAGGAAGTGACTCTTGGTGGGAGTTGGGGGTCTCTCCACATGCATGAGAAGAGAGGCCTAGCAGTCTGGGACGCTGCCCTTGGATTTTGGAACAGAAGGGGAGCCAGGCTGCTGTGGAGGAGTTTGATCCAGTCCAGGAACTGTTATGTTGCAGCTACAGACTGGGACTAGATGCCTTTGGAACTGGGATCTAGCAGGCTGCTGCTCTGATAGGCACAGCATGAGACTGTAAGTAATTGGGCATTTTTGGGAAAGTGCTGCCTAGGACAGAGCTGCTTCCTAGCTTGGACCCTCATACACACTGCCTACAGAGAATCTCCATTACAGCTGCAGTTCTTCAAGTGCGCCCATGCAAGCAAGAGTCTAGGGCTGTGTCTAGACTGGCAAGTTTTTCCGCAAAAGCAGTTGCTTTTGCGGAAAAACTTGCCAGCTGTCTACACTGGCCACTTGAATTTCCGTAAGAACACTGACGATCTCATGTAAGAAATCAGTGCTTCTTGCGGAAATACTATGCTGCTCCTGTTCGGGTAAAAGTCCTTTTGCACAAAAGGGCCAGTGTAAACAGCTCAGATTTGGTTTGTGCAAAAAAGCCCCGATCGCGAAAATGGCTATCGGGGCTTTTTTGCGCAAAAGGGCGTCTAGATTGTCACGGACGCTTTTCCGCAAAAAGTGCTTTTGCAGAAAAGAGTCCGTGCCAATCTAGATGCTCTTTTCCGCAAATGCTTTTAACGGAAAACTTTTCCGTTAAAAGCATGTGCGGAAAATCATGCCAGTCTAGACGTAGCCTGGGACTCTGAGTCCAGGGGTGTGCACACTCCGGGGTGGGATCAATATTGGCAGTGCAAATGCTAGATATATAAGTTCCAATTATTGTTGTGTACTTTGTTAATGTTATTCATTGTTAATCTGTTAAACCCTGTTTATTTAAGTTAAGTAAAGATTGTTTATTTTAATGTACTCTATTAGATGTATATGATTTTTAGTTGATGTTCTGGAATTAGATCCAGATTATTACTGGAATGAGTTTATTCCTGGAGGCTCTCAAGACACACCAGTAAGTGTGTACAAGGCCAGCCAGGTGGAGGCACTGCCATTGTACATTCTTTATGAGCAAGGGACTGCAGCTAGGTTTACCAGGTAGATGCCCCCAAAAAATCAGACACACTTGATCGTAGGCAGGGGGAGAGGGACTGGCTGGGAGGGGGGCGGGGCTGGCCGGGAAGAAGGGGGGCTGGGAGGAAGGGGGGACGGGAAGCAGAGCTGGGGGGAATTGGGAGCCGGGGGAGCTGGACGGGAAGAGGGGGGATGGGAAGCAGAGCTGGGGGGGGGATTGGGAGCCAGGGGGGCTGGACGGGAGGAGGGGGAGCCGGAGGAAGGGGGGCGGGAAGCAGAGCTGGCGGGGGGGAGCGGGCGCAGCCACTGGCCACAGCCGGAGTCCAACAGGCCGCGCCCCCAGCAGGCACTCCTTCTAGTTGCTAGTAAAAGCCGGGCGGGGGAGTGGCTGGGAGTCCCAGCCACTGCCTCTGCCCCACCCCGCCCTGCCCGACTTTTGCACGCGACCACAGGGCTCCCACCTCCCAGTCACTCCCCCGCCTCTGCCAGGCTTCCATCCAGCGCCCCGCCAAGAATTCAGAAAATACCGGACATTGCATGTGTATGGTATTTTCTGACTTTTTCTACCAGATAGAGTGCACAAATACCAGACTGTCCAGTAGAAAATTGGACACCTGGCAACCCTAACTGCAGCAAGGGGGTAGATAGGTTTTCCCCAACCAAACTACATCACCACTGGGGTTCTCAGGATCTCCTTTTATGTCAAGACCATCAGGCACCCAGGCACACCTGTGAGTGTGACCCGCTCCTGAGTAACCTGGGGAGGAAAAAGGGGGTTACACTTATATTTAATATTTTATGTTCTTGTAACTATAATAAATCTCATTTTAAAAATGTTTATTAACCACACTGGGGAAAATAAAAGTATTGCAGTTTTATAGATATCCACCATCCTGCTGTTTTATGGAGTTACTATAAGTATGTGCTGTGCTGGGTTCATAGGAATTAACAGCCTGTGATTACTTTTATGGTTAAGGTAGAAAGTAGAGGCTAGGGTTATATAGCTCTTCAGAGATTTTCTTCTGAGTGTGATTCTGGTTTTCCCCATATGTATATCATAATATACAAGAACTTGGCAAAGAGTCAATTGTAGTTTTAATTCTTGGGAAAGAATTGCTATATACACATCTATAGCATTCGTTTGCAATACAGCCGGTCCCCGAGTTACGAACGCATTACGGATCAAACATTTGGCCGTAACTCAGAATGGTTGTAACTCGGAACCCATTGAGTTACATTGTGATCATGCTGTTTATAAGCGCAGATCGCGTTTATACCTCGGAGCCCGCATTTACGACTGCTTTGGTCGTAAGTGCGGATGGTCGTAAGTCGAGGTGGCTGTAAGTTGGGGTGTAATGTGGTCGTAAGTCGAGGTGGCAGTACATAATATTGGGTCAATTGGGAAATATCTGTATTTCTATTTTGTGATCTAGAAAGAGTAACTCCTATCTTGGGTGAAAGGCCTTACAAGATGGTTGAAAGTAGAAGACTGTCAGAAGTCAACAAGGTGGTAGTGGATATCCAGCACTTCTGCTCAGTAGGCTCTAGATTTTTGTCATGCATAGATAGTCATTTATAGCTGTCCATGGGTAATTCTAAAAGAACAGAATGGTGTTTTTAATAAGCATAGAGACAGACTTAATTCTTTGGAAAGTTATTTTGTTGGTACAGCCGGTCCCCGAGTTGCGAACGGTCGACTTACGACCGTTCGCAGTTACGACCAAAACTGTCGTAAATGGTGGACCCCAAGTTACGAACACAATCTGTGCTTACAAACAGCGCGGTCGCGTGTAACTCTATGGGGTCCGACTTACGAACAAACCGAGTTGTGACCAATTGCTTGGTCCGTAACCGGTCCGTAAGTCGGAAAGAGGCTATATTGTGGAAAATGGCAGTATTTTAAGAGTTAACATATCCAGCCACTTTTTCTAAGATTAACAAAATTGCCAGTGAAGTGATTTCAAAATTGGTTTTTGAAAGAACCTGACTCTGTTAGGAAATTAGGATGCAGAATTTTGTCAGATACCATCTTTTAACAGCACAAGCTGGAATGCCGCAAAATAAAGACCACTTAGAAATAATAAAATAATAATAATAATAAAAAATAACTTGCATGAACATGCAATTTTGGAGTGACGAACAACTTTCTCATGTTCGATCGGACAAGCGGGCCAATAATGTTTTATTTTAATTACATAAAACACAGAAGCATAAAATAGATGAGAGTGTATATGGAGTGGTATGACAAATAATTTTTTCAGGAATATGCATGTGGCTGAAATCCCCACTCTTTATTAAATTATGCCAACTGTGTTCTTTTCAGCAACTTAGATGATGCTGGTGTGGGTTATATAAATAATGTAGAGTCATGTTTGTGTGGGGGAATTGGAGAAGTGCAAAATGAGAAGCAAGAAGTAGGGTGTGTGTTTTTCCATGTAAATCAACTATACTTGACAATCTAACCGAAATGTTCCAGTGATGTTTTACTTACAAGGTAAAATCTTTTGGGCAGAGGCTGTCTTTCTGCTTAGTGTTTTTATAGCATCTAGCACCAATGGAGTCCTGGTCTATGACTGGGTCTCCTAGAAACTCCTGGTAGAACAAATAGTGAATAATAAGGTGTAGAATTTTCAGCCAATCAAATTTTCAGCTAATCAAATTCCTATTGATTTTGCAATATCATCTGTGATGTGGCAGTTATATAACAAGGGATATTTATGGGTTCCTTTAAGAACCCATATTAAATTCAAGAAAATTTGGTCCTTATCATATAAGAATTAACCATGGAGAAATCCTGGCTAAGTTAAGCAGGATGGGAGTTATGTTTCCATCTCAAGAAGCGGGTTGTACCTATGAAAGCTCATGATACCATCTACGGCTACGTCTACACTGGCCCCTTTTTCGAAAGGGGCATGCTAATTTTGAAAGTGGGAATAGAGAAATCCGCGGGGGATTTAAATATCCCCTGCGGATTAAATAAAGATGTCCGCCGCTTTTTTTCCGGCTTGGGGAAAAGCCAGAAAAAAAGCATCTAGACTGGCCCGATCCTCTGGAATAAGTAAGAATAAGAGATCCTCCGGAATAGGGCTTTATTCCGGAGGATCGGGCCAGTCTAGACGCTTTTTTTCCGGCTTTTCCCCAAGCCGGAAAAAAAGCAGCGGACATGTTTATTTAAATCCGCGGGGGATATTTAAATCCCCCGCGGATTTCCCTATTCCCACTTTCAAAATTAGCATGCCCCTTCTGAAAAAGGGGCCAGTGTAGACGTAGCCTACATGTTTTGTTAGTTTTTAGGGTGCTGCTGGACTCTTCGTTGTTTTAAAGTTTTTCCAATTACAGATTAACTTGGCTATCCCTCTGAAATTTCTAACTCAGTTATAGTTCTAATTCATAAGGAAAAAGCAAGGGCAAATGAGAGGCATTCATAATATACTCTTGGATTCTGTGCATTTTAAATGCACTGGAAGCAGATACTTTTAAAATGCATTGAATCATATGTACAGCATCATCCACACATCATTGTCCTTCACTACTTATCATGCACAATTTGGTGTTTTAAAAATAATCATAGAGTTTAAAAGGATCATTCACTGTACTTTTCAGGGGCTCAATCATGGATAAGATTATAATGCATCAACACTTTAAAATTACAAGATTATGTAGAATCATATAAATGTAGGATCTCAAGAGGTCAGCTAGGCCATGTTTACACTGGCGGCTTCTTGTGCCAGAAATATGCAAATGAGGCTAAGGGTAGAATATTCCTGAGCCTCATTTGCATACCTAATGAGCCACCATTTTTGCAGAAGAGGCTCTTGCGCCACAAAGAGCTGTCTACACTGCCTTTTCTTGCGCAAGAAGGGGCAGTGTAGACAGCTCCTTCTGGCGCAAGAGTCTCTTCTGCAAAAATGGCAGCTCATTAGGTATGCAAATGAGGCTCGGCGATATTCCACGCTTAGCCTCATTTGCATATTTCTGGCGCAAGAAGCCGTGAGTGTAGACATAGCCCTAGTCTGTGCATCTGTGCTAACATCCCTGAGAGATGTTTTGCCTAACCCTGTTCATTAAAAACTCTACTGATGATTCCACAACTTCTTGTGATAGCCTATTCCAGAACTTAACTATTCTTCTAGTTAGAAAGTTTTTTCTAATATATAACCTCAGTTTCCCTTGCTGCAGATTAAACTGTTTACTTCTTGTTCTACCTTCAGTGGCTGATCCCCATCCTCTCTGATACAGAATGCAATATATTTGAAGGTTTTCAGGTTCCCCTTCAGCTACCTTTCCTCAAGATTGAATATGCCCAGATGGTCTTGAATTTTGATTGTCTTTCAACTTGGGTAGCATTGACACCTATGAAAAGTGTGTATAAAATGCTTCTATTCAATTTACCTTTTACATTAACATACACCATACAATTGGTATTGTCCATTCATGTGAATGGAGGCATGGTTTCTCATTTTGCACAGATTTAAATAAGTTCACAAGGTATAGGACAATGGACAACCAGGTCCAGTGTGTTTTTATAGGCTATGTCTATACTGCCCCCGTTTTGCGCAAAAAATATGCAAATGAGGTGAAGCATGGAATATCTCTGTGCCTCATATGCATAATTAATTAGGCTCCATTTTTGCGCAAGAGGCATTTGCGCAAAAAACCCCTCTTGTGCAAGAGCCGTTCTTCCGCATTTCAGCCGTTCTTCTGCTTTCTGCTGCTTTAGTTTGAAGCAATCTTAAAACCCAGCCTACTGCAAATCATCCATTCACTTGTCTACTGAATGTTTTCTTAGATATTGATTGTTCATGAGGATTGTTCTTTGTAACATGAAGAAAGAAAGAAAGAAAGAAAGAAAGAAAGAAAGAAAGAAAGAAAGAAAGAAAGAAAGAAAGAAAGAAAGAAAGAAAGAAAGAAAGAAAGAAAGAAAGCCAATGAACTGAGGAAGAATGTGGTATGTTAAACTGAGGTCCGTGTCAGGTGAAGGTAGCCTACGGCTCAGCCCTCAGGGGGGTCAGAGAAAATTTTCAGAGTGATTTCATTTATTAAACCCTACCAAGGAGAGACAGTCTCCTGGGGAACCAAGTAAGATTTATTTCAAGATCTTGTTACTGGGTTTTGTTAAAGATTTAAATAACCATGTCAACACTTGTTTCGCTTCACTGCACGAAATGCAAACCTGAGGCTATGAAAAGGGAACCCACCATTGCAAATGGTGGAGTGCACCAATGTCAAACATAGATATTGTTGTTGTTTCTCTATTGTATTTTCGGTATCCACAAAGAGAGGGAAATGATGATGACAGGGAAACCTGGCCACCATGGAGTCTGTGCTAGCTGCAGTGTTGGGGGTATGCACAATAAGCTGAGCGTGATCTTATCTAGGTCCATCATTGCTTCTTACTGTGAAATGCTGGAAGTTTTGTTGGTGGGAAGTGAAACAAATCTATGTCTAGCTCCCATAGGTGGACCAGGGCAAAGAGCTCTACTGCATGTGTGCAAGGAGAGTAACAGGGCCCTCTATCCTCTTAACCCAAAAAGCCCCACAGCCCTGTGCCATTTGCGCTAATAGGGAGTTTTCTGCCCCCATCCCCATCTCATAAAAGTAAGGCACCTTACCGTGGCCAGTTTTGAAAGGGCAATATTAAATATAGAGCCAACCAGAAGCCGAGTTATATTTCTGTTGCACCTATTTTCCCCTGACTTCTCCTTTGTCCCTTTTTCCACCTTCTTTCTATTTGTGGTACTTGCCTGGCCCCTTTTACATAAGATCTGACCACCTCATAGTCTTTAATGCATTTGCCTTGCAAGATTCTCTCTTATTCAGTTCAGTGATTGCAGATTCCAGTCTATTTGATTTTGTGTCTCCTTTATCAGTTTCATTACATTTTCAAATGACGTCATGGGTCACCTCAGCTTCATGACAGGGCCTGGGTTTTTTGGCACATTTCATGCATTAGCTGAGGATTATATAAAACAAAAATTTGTCTGTCTCATTTGTTAGACAAGAAGTTTGGATTGAGCTAGGTTTTACCAGCCAAAGACTTCTAAGTTTAATCCTGGCTCAGTTCCGTGGCCTTACCTTGGGCAAGTTCTTTAACCTTATTCTCTCTGGTGTAAAACCTAACAATTTTGAAACACTACTTAAGACTTACGTGAGTTAGCACCCAGTGTGGACAGGATTTAACAGCCTATGAACTGGATGGATCCTAGTCTAACTCATTTTTATGTGCTAAAAGATGTTTAAAATCATGTTAACTAAGGGTACATCTACACTTTGGAGCTATTTCGGGATACCAGAATTATTCCGAAATAGCTACTCCATGTCTATTGAAGCAGCCCGTTAGTTCGAAATAGGTTTTGAAATAATGAACATTTTATTCAGACATCCTGGTAACCCTTGTTCCATGGTAGACAGTGCCAAATTATGAAATAAGCTACACAAATTGCATAGCTTATTTCGAGCTAAGGGCGTTGTGTAGACGCACTCAAACGCTCTTTAAAGAACAGCCATTTCCTAGCTAGCCAAGGCCTATGGATAAAATAGCACTGCTGGCAAGCTTTAGGGTTGTTGTGAAGACTAATGTACGTAAAGCAGTTTCAAAGTAGAAAAATAGTGGGATGTAAATCTATTCCACATTAGCCTGCTGTGCACTAAGGGAATGCCTACTCAACATGCTGAAGTGACACAGCAGCTGTGCCATTGTAACTCTTTACTGTAAATAATCCAGAGATGTGAAGGGTTTTCCTATTGCTGTAGATAATCCACCTCCCTGAGATGCAATAACTAGGCTGGCCAAAGAATTCTTCCATTGACCTAGCATGGGCTATGCCAGGGATGAGATTGGCTTAACCACATCATGCAGGATGCTGATATAACTTTTCAGTGTAGACAGCCCTCAATGTTCATATTAAGAAATGCACAAGAACCCCTCCCTGGGAGGGGTTCTTGTGCACTTCAGAATTGGGACTCTGCTTGCAGCCTGGGGCCAGCGGGAAGTTCCGCTGACTTTGGGCTCCCTGAGAGCACTTGCGCTTTGAAATATCATGCAGAGCCCACGGTCAGATAGGGAGACCCCAGCTGATCCCGGATTCCATAAAAATGCCATGTGGAGCCCAGAATCCCTGGCTCCCCTTGGTATTTCAAAGCAGCAGCACCACACAGAGCCCAGGATCAGCTAGGGACTCCACAGCTGACTCCAGGTTCCGCAGAAATGCCGCAGCTGACCTATGGCTCCATGTGGCACTGCCACTTTGAAACTCTGCAGTGGTGTTTCAAAGGGGCAGGGCCGCACAGCTGATCCTGGGCTCTATGCGGCATTTCAAAGGGCAGCGCCGCAAGAGCCCTGGGTATGGGCTCCATGCAGCACTGCTGCTTTGAAGTGCCTCCTCTCCCCCCGCTTTGCTGTCTCTATCTGGTAGAGGCAACAAGGCATGGGAAATCGACAAGTCCTTAACATCCTTAGTTCATATAGACAAACAAGTGTTTTTCTATGTCCTCAGCCCAACCCAGAATTGCCAGACTCAAAACTGGAGAGTCCCATCTGATGATCTTTTAGTAAAAATGGTGAAATGTTTGTTTTTTAAGATCTCTGACTCATTTGTGCAGTCCCATAATCTGCCACAACTGAGACTTCTAAACTTGGCTGTTAGACTCTCCAGACACGTCTAGAGAACTTTTGAAATCAGCATTAAGATCCAAATGCTGCAATCCCTGTTCATGTAACTGGTCCCACTTACTGCAGATAATGTCACCTCATGTAAAATTCCATTTGTTACTAAAATATCACCATAAAGCCAAAAAAAACCACCCAGAAAATTCTTCATGGACTCAATAAAACCCTTCAGTATTCCCTGCTCTCTTCCACAGTCCCTTCCATGATGGCAAAGGGAGTGACGTGATGGCTACAATTTGTCCTGTAGCAAGCTGATGCATTCCATCTATCATTTCCAAAATGAGGCCACATCTATATTTACCAGGAGATTGCAGAGAATCAATACTACAGAGGTCGATCTTCTGGCATTTGATTTAGCGGGTCTAGTAATCAAATGCTGGGGCACCCCTGTTGACCATGGTACTCCTCAGTGAGGGAAGTCAATGGGAGAGTTTCTCCCATCAAAGTCCCACTGTGGGAATGGTGCTGAAACTCAGGTCACAGTAAGTCAATTTCAGCTATGTTATTTATGTAGCTGGAGTTGCGTACCTTAAGCCGACCTTCCCCCTGCAGTATAGACCTGCCTTAGATAAACTAAACCAGAAAAGAAATAGGATGGTTCATAAGAGTTACGGGTATATCACTATAACTATAGCACTATAGTTTTACCATTGTGATAATGCTGCTAAATTTCTCTGTTTAGACAATTCCAGAGCATCTTGATGTATTGTCATTCTAGGGTTCCATTTGCGAAAGCAAGACAATACCTTTGAGAGCAACAGCAGGAGAAGCCTATACAAAGGCAGACGTGTCTATGCAATTCCCTACTGGCAGAAGCTCTGTACAAAGTACTCTGTCCGGCACCCTACCTATCAGACCCTCACTCTGTGATGAAATAAAAGGAGAAACCTCATTCTTCTCTTAACTTAAAATGAGTTCTGCGAAGCATTTACTCTTTTCATTTCCAAAGCACCAGCCACAGATAAATATCTCAGCACTCTTGGGACAGCTGGATGTTATTTCAGCAGGAGAGCATAATTCTCTAGGCAACCAATTGTGGAATGTCAGTGGGCAACTACAAAGAAACAAGCAAGAAGAGTTTTCATACAACATAAAACAATTTCATCCTTCAAAGGGAATTAATAACATTCACTGTGTCTACAATCATGAGTTTCATTTTCATAGTAAAAAAACCCAACCTATACACAGTCAAAATTAATATATTGGATGTGGATGGGTAGAGAGAGAGACAGAGAAAGAATGCTGACAGTGATTTTTACATGTCATCATTATGAGTGGTTTGCACAGGGCTAACCATCTGCTTTTTGAAGTTCTCTTTGACTGGCTTGCAGCAAATGATATAATTCAGACAGAGAATTCAAAGATGTTTTCTGGTGTTTCAAGTCCGTGGGCCCTGGTTTGGCACATTCATGGACAGCCTTTTGCAATTGCAGCTGCAGCGGGAAGGAGATTGTGGGTCCCCTGAGACTTGGAGAAAACCAGTGACGGAATATTTTGTCACAGATGACCTGTGGAAATGTAAAAGAGCAGATTATCTTTCTGAAGCTGCAAATTGTGCCTCTTGGTAACTGTCAACTTGTACAAGCTATTGCTTCAGCTGAGTTCTAACATTGCTAAAAGCAAAGTACAGTGCATGCGGCACTCTGCAAGCTATCCTTGGCCATCCTACTTAATCCACGTTGGCCGTACCTATCCATTCCCAGCATGGGTCACCCTGTGTAGCTGAGCTGTGTTTGGTAGGCTTTTGAGGTAAGCTATGGGCAAATGCCCACTAAGGATCAGGTGGAGGATTCCTAACTCATTTCACTTGTGACCTAATAGCAAAGTGAAGAAGACAGGGACTGCCTTTAGTTGTATCTTGTATTGCCATTTTGCCTCTGTTACTATTAGTTACTAGGCACTGACAATGCACAAGACCACCATATGCTGTAGTTCCCATTACAGTTCCTCTTATCTTTCAAAACTAACTGTGCAGACAAGTAATTTTTCTCTTCTCACGCTCAGCCCAGTTTTCAGAAGAGGCTGCCTAAACTGGAGCTGACAGCCTAGATTCTCCCAGGCTGCTTTGTTCTGTTCTGTAGTACTGTGGCTTGAACAAGCCTGAGTTTCCCGGTGGAGAATTCCCTTTTACTTTGCTCACCGTGTCTCACACACAAGGGAAAAGCAGGCAGGAGGAATATAGCATAGCTGAGCTCTGCCACCACCGGACCCTCTGACTGTCAGCAAGATAAGCTGGAGCAGGATGTCTTGCCCCAGGGCCAGCTGCCCTGGAATCAAGGAACTGGAGCCCTGTGGCCACCCCCTCCACACTAAATCTGAGCACAGTTGAGATTTGTAGAGAACTGGGCCCATAAATCCCAACCCCCCCCCCTCACCTCCCCCCGCAAACAGACATTACACATGCCAAAAGGGAACAGTGAATGTTAGGGCCAGCTTGCATGCACAAAGATAGGTTTGTACATGTAACTGAGGCAGCCACTTTTGAAACCTGGGTTTGATGAATGTACCTCACATGGCTTTGGTTCATGCCATATGTTTTTTTCTTTAGCTGCCTCTGACTGGCCTTTTTCAAAAGGAAACGTGCACATAATAAATCTGTAGCTACTCACTTGCAAGTTGTTGTTGGCCCTTTCTGCCCCACACTTTTTGATTCTCAGATCACACTTGGAGAAGCAATCGAAAAAATTACAGTCTTCATCTCCAGTGCAATTCTGTTCCAGGATGTCCCTCATTTTAGGTTCAAAAAAGGCCATATCTACATCAATGGCGACAACCTGTGATCAAATAAACACATCAGAAGTGACACATGCACTGAAGAATGCAACTCTTCAGTGTCACTTTGCTGCTTTCTTTCCTTCAAAAAGCAGCAGCTGTGACCCTCCTAATAGAGAATTAGAATCAGAAGAAAATGGGCAGACTAGGCCAGTTACTCAGGGTACGTCTACACTTGCTCCCTAGTTTGAACTAGGGATGCAAATGTAGGTGACCGAAATTGCTAATGAAGAGGGGATTTAAATATCCCGTGCTTAATTAGCATGATTTCGCTGGCACGATACTCCGCTCAACAGCTGATTTGAACCAGGAAATGCGTGCTGGGACACGTTAGTTCGAACCAAACCCCTTGGTTTGGACTAACGTTACTCCTAAAAAAAATGGTTGGAATCAGCACTTCCTGGTTCGAATCAGCTGTTGAGAGGAGTAACGCGCCAGCGAGATCACGCTAATGAAGCACGGGATATTTAAATCCCCGCTTCATTAGAAATTTCGGTCACCTACATTTGCATTCCTAGCTCGAACTAGGGAGCAACTGTAGACGTACCCTCAGACAATAGCTTAGGTCATGGAATACTAAAATTCAAGTCCCTCCTCTGCCATAGATTTCCGGTGTGTGCATTGGCAAGCCATTTGGCCATTCTGTGCCTCATCTCCCATCTAAAATTAGATGATTGCACTTTCCAACCACGCAGGGGTTTTATGAGGATAAAAGACATTAAAAGTTGTGAGGTGCTCCCAAACTGGGGGAGGGGCAAATAAGTATCTGTGATAAACTAGATTTCTGGTATCAGCTGGGCAGAAAGAGTCTTGCAAAACTAATTGTTTTTAACAGAAACAGCCCGGCTGTGTCTAGACTGGCAAGTTTTTCTGCAAAAGCAGTTGCTTTTGTAGAAAAACTTCCCAGCTGTCTACACTGGCCGCTTGAATTTCCACAAGAACACTGACTTCCTACTGTCTGAAATCAGTGCTTCTTGCGGAAATATTATGCTGCTCCCGTTCAGGCAAAAGTCCTTTTGTGCAAAGCTTTTGCGCAAAAGGGCCAGTGTAGACAGCTCAGATTTGTTTAGCACAAAAAAGCCCTGATCGTGAAAATGGCGATCGGGGCTTTTTTGCACAAAAGGGCGTCTAGATTAGCATGGACGCTTTTCCGCAAAAAGTGCTTTTGTGGAAAAGCGTCCTTGCCAATCTAGACACTCTTTTCCGCAAATGCTTTCAACGGAAAACTTTTGTGGATTTCATGCCAGTCTAGACGTAGCCCCCATGTATAAGATATCTGGCTAACACTTCAAACTCAATGAGTAAAATTCCTGTCTGGGGGTGAGTGGGTCTGACTTCACTCAACTAATAGTAGTTCCAGTAATGATAACCCAGTGTCACTCCCTCCTCTATGCGCTGTATTCAGAAGGATGCCTGCTCCTTGAATAGGCATTCATGTCATCAGGGGACATTCATGGCTCACCCTATGCCCATCTAGAAACATGTTCCACAACTGATTGATGGTCAGCAGAGAGAATAAGGAACTGAATGGATGTGAAGCCTAAACTATCATTTGACCTCCAGAGTTCTGTCACTCCAGTTCAGAATCAAGACAATGCAAAAAGGACTGCATGCCTTCTGCAGGTATTTTTAATTATAACTGTTGTGTGGGTAGTTGATTTAGGCCTCCAGCGTTATCAATATAGCTCCTTACACTTAAAAATTACAAAAATGAAAGCCATCTGTGTAATGACAGCTGCTTTCTATAGCACCTACAGTGTGGGCAGTGATGTGAAAACAGTCATACTTCTGTGAATGCCGTGAGTTACAGTCAACTTTAACATCTCACAACATAAACCTTCACTTAGCAAAGCCTGCCCATTACACAAGTAGTAAATTGGTGCAGAGGGAAATGTTTGGAAAATGGACAAAGCATAGCTCTTTGCAATTACTCTATGTAGGGGGATGTTAATTACAGAACTAAAGAGCAACAGAGCTGAAATGTGTGGCTGAGTGGCAGCTGGAGTAACCCTAGAAATTTCAGATGGATGCATGTGGCAGAAGGCCATATGGACCTTCCAATCCAAAGTCAAGGACAGGGCCTAATTTCTGCAATGTTTTCCCCATGAGAAATGCTCAGATCTTAGAGAAACTAAATATGCCTTTTAACTCCAAGAATCTTTAAGCTTCTTAGAAAGCTTGGTAAGAGTGAGGTGAAGTTTCCCAGGATACAAATTCATGCAAGCAGATAATAGAAATGTGTCTATTTTGTTAGTCAGGAGTGCCTTCTGTAATTTTGCTGTTAAAAATCTATTGGGAAATCGATGTTATTGCTCGTCACATGTGTAAGAGCCAGGGCAATGTGCCCTCCTGGTCCACAGGGTAACCAGGAGCCAGTTTGACTCCTAGCATTAATTAAAGCTGCCTCAGAACTGTTGTAACCTATGCTGACTCATAGTGGCTTCCCAGGTTCTGGTATGTTCCATGCCTTCATCCATCTCCCCTATAGAAAGGGAGTGGCAAAGAGATGGCTTCACCATCTGTGAGCAAGCTGAAATTTTCCCTAGCTGCTCTATTAAGGCAGCTTCTCAGGCACTATGCATCGAAGAAGTTGCACATGGAGCTGAAGTGAGCACTGAGGATCTTGCTCAGGTGGGGATGGAAGGGAGCTCTTTCTAGTTGTTGTCTCTATTATTATTAGTCTATTGTAGAATACAAAAAAATGGCAAGATAAAAAATGATTTGCTTATAACATACAGAGAATAATTAGCACATAAAAGGACATTTAAGCTTAGCTTATCCAACCTCTTACTCCTGGGAGCCATCATTACTCTCACAAAGAGACGCTGGTTTTGTTGAGATTGCTGTGTAACAGATCATCTCATCAGTGAAAACTTGCAAGGTCAGACCCAAACCCTTTTTCTGATTTATAATTTCAACTTTGGCAAGCCTCTTTGCTTACTGGGCTGACTCCTGAATCCTGGCCTCGCCCAAAAAAGGAGTGCAAAGGCAATATCAAGCTACCATCATTTTCTCACAATGTTACTTTTTAGAAAATTCCACTAACCACTCGTGACTGACATTGCCAGGCACCAGAAAGAGCCATGTCCAGCTCTCCTCAGGCAGGGAGAGTCCTGGCATTGTGAACACCTAAAGGGTGGGCAGGAATCAAGAAAAACCATCTTCCACTAAAAGTGAAATATCTTCTCCCCTGAGGAGACTCCAAAACTGAATATAAAAGCTCCGTTAGGTCCAATGATAGCACTGTGTAACCTTCATGTTGCATCTGTCTGAAAATATGGTAGGCAAAACCTATCCCAAGGAACCTCCCACAGTGTCTTCTTCTGCTTAAGTGATAGGATCATTTTAGCTTCTCTCTGAAATGCCCCAACCATTTCCTACTTACCTCATGCCTTGCAGCTGAATAAACAGTAACAGCTAATTGAAGGGTGAGAGGAAAGCACTCAAATTGCTTTCCTTAGACATAAGCTTAGGTAATATTTGTACAGCAGTTTGAAGATGTAAATGTTATGTGAATGCGTAGTAAGTATTGTTATAACCAATCATATTTCTGTAACTATTTTACATTCACTATGAGTGCAGAAATTTCATTAATCTCATTGGAAACCGCACATATGGTTTGAACATACTACATATATATTGTGTCATCAGTGTATGCACACAACTTCCACTGAAATCAGTTGAATTTCTGCCTTCAGAATCAATGCAAAATAGATCCAGAAACAGGGTTTGTTAACAATACCTGTGTGCTAAACAGATATAATCCTTCAATTTTAAAGAGCAACTCTATGCTGAAAAGTTGAAAGGTGACTCTGCAAGAATGGCATCATAGGGTTCCAGATCTGTTCCTTTCAAATTGTTTCCAGACTACATGTGCTGAGGGTAAAAGCAAAAAATATGTTTTTCCTCTAACCCCCTGTCCTGCAAACTCAGCCTTCTCTCTGAAATTCAGACAGAGTTGTTGACTTCCTGGGCATCACCCCTTCCCCACCCCAATAGTTTCTGTTAGACAGATTCTACCCTTTGTGAGAGCTCTACAAAGTCACTGCCTTCAAGTAGCGTCTTCGGCAACACCTGAGCAATCCTTAAGTGGGGTTGCACAGGTGTAAGTAATTATAATTATTAAATAGTTCTTGTCATCACACACAAGAAAGAACAGAACTCAACTCTCTCTCTCTTTGCCCGTTTGAGTTTACCAAAAAGTAGCTTTTTAATTGCTAATATAAGTGACTAGATTCCCAATACGCTCAGGAAGCAGCTCAGATGAGGAGAAGTGGCATTTTTTTCATACTATTTTTTCAGCTCGGTCTTATAGTGGGACAACACAACAAAGGCAGTAACTTACCGTGAGATCATTTCTGATTGCAAAATTCTCCGGCTTGATATCACACAGATGAAGCCGGTGAGAGAAATCATTATCAAAATGATTCACCATATCTAGGAAGCTGAGTGCAATGTCAGTGATTGCCTTCACCTTGCTTTTAGTGTTGGTGAAGGAGGGTCCAACTGTGTCCTCCAAAGGAAAAATGGTTTTATGCCAGGCATGTCCAGCTATGAGATACTCCACAGCATAGAAGTGGCCACAGGAGCCGATGACCCGTAGGACATGTTTGCTGAAGTCCTGCAGTAGACTAAAGTAGATATATTCTTCCTGCTGGAGTAAGGACCACATGCTGGCCACTTGTGCTTTCCAATGTATACCTTTCTGTCTAGTCCATAAAGGTCCCATGGTATTGTTAGATAGCTCCAAACCCAGGACATTTTTTACCTCCAAGGCTACCATCATCAGGAGTTCTGCCTCGGGCAATTCCTGTGTTTCCACTTCATGAAGCAATCTGAGGGGCTGGTAGCTAGAGAAGATTCCCTTTTTGGATTTCAAGATGACTGGCTGACCTTCCCAGTCCGCTTGGATGACCTTCTTACCTCTGTCATAATAAAGGCACTGTTTGTACACCAGCTTCGGTGCCACACACAGGTCTTCACAAAGATCACCAGTCAGGACTCCTTTGCTGTAGTCAAGACACTAGAGCAAAGGAAGAAAACAGTATGCAACAGATAAATATAGTCTAAGAGCCTTTCAAAGGAAAAGGGAGTAAGGATCATCTCAGTTACAATGTGACAAATACCATATTTAAACTCTCGGGTAAAGCTGGAGATCCCTTAAAAGGCGTGGTTGAAAGTAGAGGGACCATTTTTTTCTGGACTGGTAATGGGCTAGCATAGATGACCTACAACACTAGGTATTTGCCATCTCTAATTTCTGTGGGTCAGGTTTTGATACTTTTGTTGACACCCCAGGATAGTTTATACAGCCCTAGCTAAACTATGGCAGTCTGTGCTCATGTCCTTATGGGCAGCAGCACTGCCTTGAATCTCCACAGTATTATTGGTGCCTCTGCCTCACACCCGATCTGCCCTTCCAAGACCAGTCACACTCCCAAATATGCTCGGTATAAGGGCTCATGAGGTACTCAGAAGGTGGCCAATATGAAAAAGGATATTAAAAGCTATCTTTGCCCACAATAATATAATATTGGTGACTGCAGCAGATACAATCTATGGAGCCCAGAATATGCAATAAAAACAAATATATTTATACATTCTGTAAGGCAGAATGTATAAAGGCTGCTTCAATTAAGGTCTTTCAGGCAAATTAACATGCTTTAAAATGTATGTATGTACATATCAAATATCCTTAGATCATTTTAATGCACTTTGGGTACTCTGGATTTTAAAAACCGCAGGAAATTGCTATTTGATAGTTGTGTGGTCACTACAAATACTTGAAAGAACTAAAAGGATACCCACCCATAATTGTTCCCATTCCTCCACTTCCAGACATGTAGACAGCTTACATAATTCTGCATCCATTTAGAACTTCCAGAAATGCAGCTGCAGAGACTGTTGGGATGGATCAGGGGAGGAGATGACCACAGAGGTGGGGTGGAGGGAGTACAGTTTGTGTTGAGGAGGGAAGCCAAACAGCTGGGAGGTTACTTGATAGCATCAGCCTTCCTCATTGCTTTA
The DNA here is from genome assembly GCF_052426305.1 of Pelodiscus sinensis. Lineage (NCBI taxonomy): Eukaryota > Metazoa > Chordata > Testudines > Trionychidae > Pelodiscus > Pelodiscus sinensis. The sequence goes on from NC_143053.1 coordinate 97,828,261, forward strand.
TGGCATTCATACTTCCTTTAATCAGATCAGTTGACACTTCTAATTGTTTAATAGTTGTAAAGACTGCCTGACCACAACCTAACCTGTTACTATTTGTTTTGCATACAGGAAACATAATCATAACATTCAAATGCCATTATTGTCTTAAAACAGTATATATGCTCATGTGCTGCACAAGGTTGAAAGTTGAATATAAAAATGTCTTTTTTTAAACACTCACCAAAATTGATAGATGCCAGAAAAAAGAACCAAAAACTCTGATGTTCATATTCATGCCCTGATTTTGTATCATCCTACATATATATTTTGTATCATCCCACATATATACTGTATGTGCATGCAAATCAGGATGGACACACACACATTACAGTCCACATATATGTAACTTTGGTGACCCCAGAAATGCATGTGCAATTTTGAAATTCTGACTTCATTTTTGACGTATCCTTAGTCATCATTCTCTCTTACATGTAAGAAACTTACATTTTCTTTGCTGGAGTAATTTCATAATTCCTACAGTCTGTGATCGTATCTTTAAACAACTCCAAGGAGGGTAACACACTAACCTCTCCCTCCCCTTCTTTTTTAAAAGAAGCTTTAGTATTAGCTTATCAAAGAACTTTGCTTCCTGAATATGAAGATCAGAGCCTAACCCTGGCAATGCTACTATTAGGAAACTGTCCCAGCAAGGAAACATGGAAAACCACAATATGCTTTCCCCAATCTTCTGTAGCTGCTGTATCATCCTTATTGGTATTTCATGAAAAGTGACTGTGAAAAATATACAGCCACATCTACAACCACTAAACATAGGAGATGAATCCATTCCGTAATGGGCAAGGAATATTTTTAAGTCTTTACCGTCTATCTCAGTGAATTGGATGATCTGCCTATTAACCTAACATCTGCCAGCATTTTCCAATTTGATTAATCTTTACTGAACTTTCATAGTGTTTCTTAAAGGATGGTCCAGAAGTCACTAGTACCTGGGGAGATGCTAATGTCACAGTGGTGAAATATGTGTCAGACTTCAGGCTAGTTGTAGATCAGCTGTAGGAAGCAGGGATTCCAAGGCTTTTTTTGTCCGATTAAACTAAAACCATATCAAACAAACCAAAAAATCCCAAGTACGTCTCTGCAAGTTTTGAGGACCTGTCTATACACAGAAATTGCAGCAATTTAAAATCAGTAGTTAAAACTATTTTACTTAAAAGTTCAACCATTCCTATGAACTAGGTTTATTTATATCTATTTAAATCTGGTTATATCAATTATCTACCACCTGCAAAGTTACCCATGCAAGCTAACCCAATAAGCCAGTCAAATCAGTGCAAAAGAGCCCACAGGGGATTTTGCACCAATGTAGTTAAACGTATTTAAAATCACACTTTGTTACATGAGTGCAACTTTGTGTGTAGATCAGGATTGAGGCCTCTTCTCTTTCTTGTCACATATTTCTTTGGAGTAAATTCAACAGTGAGCAAGTTTACAGAAGACACCAAAGCCAGAGAAGTCCTGCAATGAGCACAGAAACCAACTACAAAGTGATGTAGCATAATCAGAATAGTGATGGGGGTAGGGCTGAAGGGAATGAATGGGAGACCAATAATAATAAATAGGAAGTCCTACACTCCACGGTGATGTTTAAAGTATATGCACCACCCTAGACGCTACTGAAGTGATGTTTGTGTCTTGTACCTGTCCTCTGCTGATGTCTGAATTTCACTCAGAGAATTTAAAATGCACTACTACAAAATGGTAAGGATCACAAGTAACCTTGCCCATTAGACTACATCATTTTCATCTTAAGAACATAAGAACAGCCATACTAGGTCAGACCAAAGGTCCATCTAGCCCAGTATCTTGTCTTCCAACAGTGGCCAATGCAATCAAGTGATCCCTCTCCTGTCACCCATTCTCAGCTTCTGACAGAGGCCAGGGACATTATTCCTGCCCATCCTGGCTAATAGCCATTACTGAACTTAAAAAACAACAAATGGTCTGGTAGCACTTTATAGACTAACAAAACATGTAGATGGTATCATGAGCTTTTGTGGGCACAGCCTACTTCTTCAGATGGACCTATCCTCCATGAATTTATAGAGCTCTTTTTTTAACCCTTTAAAGTTCTGGCCTTCACAACATCCTCTGGCGAGGAGTTCCACAGGTTGACTGTGCATTGCGTGAAGAAGTACTTCAATCTGTTTGTTTTAAACCTGCTATTTATTAATTTCATTTGGTGACCCCCTAGTTCTTATCTTATGGGAACAAGTAAATAACTTTTCCTTATTCACTTTCTCAACACCAGTCATGATTGTATAGACCTCTATCATATCCCTCCCTTAGTCTCCTCTTTTCTATTATGAAAAGTCCCAGTCTTTTTAATCTTCATATGGCAGCTGTTCCAATTACCTTATCATTTTTGTTGCCCTTCTCTGAACTTTTTCTTGTCTCCCACTGAAAACACTATTCTCATATTTTCCATATCACCAAATATGCCCTATGCTTCAGGAAAAGGATGGAATGAAATGTTGGGAAAGTATGTTTTCTTGAAAGGAAGATCTCTGCTTCACAAAGGAGTTATTCTGTAGTTGGATTGCATTGCCTCTAGAAGTGAAACCAAGTGTAGTACTCTGAAAATACACAAAGAGCAACTCCCAGCTACTAGAAGACGAGCTTGGTTAATATTGGCTCCACCAGGAAGTTGCTCCCTTTTGGCTCACTTGGTACAGTCATTGAGACAATGATAATCCTTGTTCAGGTTTTAGCTGGAGAAATTTTCCCATCAAGTTCAACCAATGGGCTGGAGATATTTCTTTGCTACTTAAATCCACTCTGGGGTCTGGACAAACACTGGGAGAGACAACTGTCCTAATGGCTCATCCCTGAAATCTGAGGACTCAGGCTCTGGGATAAAAATGTGAATGTAGATATTGCCATTTAAAATAAGTTGGCAAGACTGCGGTGTATAAGTCTTCCTTAATTATCTAGAACTTAGGAAAATTTATGATCAGCAGTTGCTTGCTACTATAATAGATTATTTAATTTCCATTCTGATTTTTTTCCACTTAACCCAAGCCATTAAAAAATTTCCCGTTTTTTTATTTTATTTTAAGCCACCCTGCTCCATTTTTCTGCAGAATTTCAAATCACATTTGACTGAATATTCATTCTCACAGGCTTTCTTGATTATTTTATAAACATTTTTAAATTTTCCCTCTCAGGAAAAAAAATATATGGTGTACCCTAATCTGTAGTTGATTTCTGAATAGAATGTGATCTTTGCCTAAAGCTTGTAGAGAAATCACTTAATATTTGACAAGTATCAGAGGGGTAGCTGTGTTAGTCTGAATCTGCATAAAGGAGAAGTCCTGTGGCACCTTATAGACTAACAGATTTATTGGAGCATAAGCTTTCCTGGGCAAAGACCCACTTTGTCAGATGCATGTCAATTATATTTGAATGCATGTGAATGTTGAAGAACCCCTTTCTGAAATATTTTAGAAGTCTAGTTACACCTAACTCAAACAGCAACATCTTGGATCAGCTAACTGAAAATATGAAACCACCTTGTTTTATAGCACCAAAGAAGGGCTGGAGATGTTTTAACTCCCAAACCTTTGCTCCTCCAGCTTTTAAAGCCCATTAGAAGATGATTTAGAAATGTTTTAGTCCCACCACTTAAGTTGTTCTGTCTTGTAGAATTGATATTACCTGCCAGGTACAAGGAGTAACATGCAAGGCAGCATTGTAAAGCCTTTGCAAGTGGGTAGCTCTTTAGCCCATTCCCCCTTTCAGCTGCTTTGCTCTCTCCTATATACGCCGTGAAGCTTTCCTGTCAGCTAACTCCATCAGCCAGAGGTCCTGGTCTTTCCCATTGACACAGTCACTGACTCAGTATCCTTGCATCAGTTCCCAATACCAATACTCTGTAGTCCAAAGAACCATGCGTGGACCATAGTTTGCATGAAGGAAAAATGAACACGTTAAAATCTAATGCGGCCAAGGACATACTATGCGTTTAAAAAAACCAGCCATTAAAAACTCGGGACGTTTTACCCTTTGCCTCTTTTAATCCCCTAAAAGCAAGAACCATTCTGCCCCCATGTTGCCTGTTCAGTGACCCTGGTTTTCCCCCGGTGGGTAGAGTGAGGCTGCGGGTTGGTTTCATGGGGACAGCTCAGTGCAGGAGAACACGCGCCTGTAGCTCACCAGACAGACAGACAGACAGACGGACATGCAAACACCCTCCCTCCCCCTTCCCCGCGCCGCGCGTGTGAGGGCGCCAAAGTGCCCTCGGGCTCTGGCGCTGAGCGCGGCGTGCCCCGGGCTGTGCTGCTGCTTCGCCTCGCCAGCCTCCCTCTGCCAGCGCGCCTGGGCACATACCAGCCTCGCCAGGATCCGGTGGCTTCCCTCGTCCGTGCAGCGCTCGGAGAAGACGCTCCTGTGCACAAGGAAGAGGAAGGAGCTGCCCACCAGCCAGCCGGCCGCCCAGCAGAGGAGGAAGAGGAGCGCGCATCTCCTCCAGAGCTTCAGCCTCAGCCGCTGGCAGGCGAAGGCGCCCCGCATGGCCCGGGCTGGCCGGAGCGGGTTCACACGCAGCAGCCAAGGGCAGGAGGCGGCTCCGTGGAGATGCGTGTGGCTCCCACGTCTCTCACCGGAGCCATTGCAAGAAGCCAGCAGAGCCCCGCCGGGCCCGACTCTCTCAGGGGCCCGACCTGTCCTGTCCGTGGACAGGGACTGGCCACGGCGAAAGGGCGGGCGGAGCAGGCGCCGCAGGCATGTGTCATCCCCTCAGCTGCGGCGGGACCCCTGCCCGGGCTCGGCCCCGCGCGGCAGCTACTCCCCCCCCCCCCGCTCCCTGCCTTGCACCGACGGGAGCTTTCTTTTTGCAAGAAGACTGAGCTCCCCTTTTGAATTGAAGCCACGTAGTTCCGCCTCTTTTGTCTGCTGCCTCCTGCAACCCTCCGACTGGAGTTACCAGGCAGCCCCCCCCCTCCCTTCCTCCTAAGTTTCACACACACTAATAAAAGGGGGCTTTGAAGCCTTCCCGAGAGCGGCCCTGGGAATCTTTCTCCTCTTGGGGGCGGCCTGACACTGCCGAGAGCCTGCCCGAAGATGGATGGCCCGGCTGCACGAAGCCTCTCGAGGGAAAAGGGAGACGAAAGTTGATTGCTGAAGAGGAGCGGAGGCTGGCTGAGCCCCCGGGCGGTTTGCTACCAATAAGGGGAACGAGCAAAACGCAGCCCCAGTGCCCACCTACACATGCAGGCGCACGTGTGCCGCTGAAAGCGCTTGAACAAAGTGAAGGGGAGCCTGTCAGGAGCTGGGCAGAGCAGCAAGCAGCCCTCAGCTCCCTGGCTGCGCTTCATGCCGTGCTTTGCTGGGTCGGCGGTGACCCCACATACACACACGCACTGAGTGCTGCATAGCACGGGGGTGGCCAGCCCGTGGCTCTGGAGCTGCATGCGGCTCTGTGCTCATAGAAACGCGGCAGAAGGGTTTTCCGGACCTGTCCTCGTTTGTTCCGCTGGCTTTTTGAAAACACAAGCAATGGCCGGGATTCAGGGAGGGGGCAGCACCTGCCGTCAAGGGAAGGTTCGACTGTCATTGGGAGCCACCCCTGGACAGAGGTTTCCGTAGTGTAGTGGTTATCACGTTCGCCTAACACGCGAAAGGTCCCAGAAACATTTAAGTGGCCTGCACTGTGCAGGGGGTCAGACTAGATGATCATAATGGTCCCTTCTGACCTTAAAGTCTATGAGTCTATGAGACAGGGCACAGTGGCCCTGCGCATGCGCCCCAGCGCCTGGAGGGAAAAGCATGTGGCAGCAGCTCCTGTGAGACCTGGGATAAGAATAAAAGCAGCTGGTGCTCCCTGGCTCTGGGGAGGGGGATTGGGTTAGAGGGGGGAGGCAAGGGGGATTGTGTTGGGGGGTGCCTGTCTCTGGGAGAGAGGAGGGGGATTGGGAGGGCTGGGGGTAGGGATGTTAACTATCGGTTATTTTACTAGTCGACTAGTCGGAATTTCCCTCGACTAGTCGATAGTCACGTCCGCATTCCTCCTTCGAAATGTACAAGAGCTCCCAGCCGGGGGCTCTTGTGCTTTTCAAAGTGGCAGCGCAGCATGGAGCCCAGGATCAACAGGGGACTTTGAGTCATCGGGGAACTTTCAAATGCCACGCCAAGCCAGGGTCAGCTGGGGAGTCCCCCAGCTGACCCCAGGCTCCACACTGTCAGCGCTGCACAACTGATCCTGGGCTCAGCTGTGCAGTGCTGCTTCTTTGAAGTACCCCCTGCTTTCTGATAGAGGCAGCAAGGGGCGGGAGAATAGACTAATCGACTGACTATCCAATAAGCAATTTGCTTATCAGATAATTGACTAGTCCTTAATATCCCTTGCTGGGGGGTGCCTGGCTCTGGGGAAGAGGAGAGTGCATTGGATTATAGCGGGGAGGTGGGGGGGGGCCTTAGGCCTTTATAGATATATAAAAATAAATATATAAAAAGTGCCTTATAGATATATAGACATATAAAAATAAATATATAATACATGGCTCTTTGCATTGCTATCCACGGCTATTTTGGGTCTTAGTCTCTAACTGGTTGGCATAGAACAAGAAACTTAAATTGTAGCAAGGGAGAGTTAGATTGGACATTAGGAAAAACTTCCTTATGGTCAGGGTGGTTAAACACTGGAATAAATTACCTAGGGAAGTTGTGGAATCTCCATCCCTGGAGATATTTAAGAACAGGTTAGACAGACAGTAAGACCTGTCAGGGATGGTCTAGAAGATGGTGCTTGGTTTTGCCATGAGTGAAGGGAACTGGATTTGATGACCTCTCGAGGTTCCTTCCAGTTCTATGACTCTATGTTAGCCCTCTTCCCTAACAGACACATCCTTTGGGCACTGCATGTTACCCATCATCAGTAACACCAGCTTGGACACTGGGGTCCTGTGTTATTCCCATAGCACTAGCCAACGCACTCTCACAAACAAAGCAAACATGTCTCTGCCCCTCCCCCCAAAAGCCAACATTCTGAGAGCTCAAATGCAGCTTTAAGCATACAGTGGGATTGGGATGGTGAATGCTCTTTGGGAGTGGTGTGTAGCCTTTCCTCATCAGTGCGCTGTGTGGAGCAGAGGCACTAGCCCTGTTCACACAGAGCTGGTGTGGTGAGGCGTCTCTCTGCCTTTTGTGGGAGGCTGATGTTAATGTGGGAGCTAGAGTCATTCAGTGAGAGCAAGAAATGTGGTTACGATTGGCTCCTCTGCTTGGTAGGATAGGAAAGAGGATCCTTGCATCCTCGCCCCACTCCTGGGCAAGCACTCAGGCTGGGCAGAGTCTGGCCCTTACTCAGAACACTGGGCTCAATTCTCATCCCCCTTCTTCTCCCATCCAGTTAAGTAATAATTTATTCTTTGGGTAGGTACATTACTTTCAAGGAGTAAAGTGCAACTTAGCACAGTAAGAATATCTGAATCTGGCCCACTATGAAATATGGCACTAAAGAGAGGACCAGAATCTTCTGCCCTCCCTCTTACAGAATTATATCTCATTTCATTAGCAGTCTCATTGCAGTAAAATTCATTGAATTCAATGGGACTACCCAAAGTAAGATGTTACTTAATACAATTAAGGATGGCAGAGTCTGCTTCACAGGTGGAGCATGTGTCAAGGAAGACAAGGGTAAATCATAAAATAATACAAAAGATAATGTATGTGTGATTAATAAAAATATGTGGTACAAATAGTATAATGCTTGGGTGTTTTGTTAGTAACCTAATTTAATGTCATCAAGTGATGGTCAATATTGGATAGCAGGGCAGAAAGAACTCAAAAGATATATGTGCTGTGGCATCATGTCCAATTTCATCATGAGAAATCTCACTCAGCCTGATTTGAGTCACTGAAAAGAAAGAGGTGTCTATTGACACAAAGGAATGTTAACTTTCAAAGCAACCAGGGAATTCTTGTGCTGCAGGGATAAAATCCTAACTATAGCAAGCCTGCTGTTGCCCACACATTTTGCATACTCAGCACAGATCTCCTGACAGGACGGAACAGAACTTCAAGTAATCTTTTAAAAGTGTATGACAGACATACAAAATATGGAGCAAGGGAAAGGTTACAGATGACACCTTAGCCCTGAAGCCTTATTGAAGCTGTTGGGGGTGGTTGGGAGGTGAATAAGCAAAAGAAAATAAAAGTTTTCATTTCACCCTAAAAGAGCCCCCAGGGCTGAAACACTAGCACTAGCGATGTTTCTATTTTTACTGTTTTGTTGACCTTTTTCCTCTATCTTCCTCCCCATCTTTTCATATCTACATGCTGACACAGCACTGCACCCAAGCATCATAATACTTACCACCTTATACCAAAAGGTAGACTTATTTGAAATGCCTAGAGCACAATGCAATTTTATTAGTGATGTGAGTAGTGTAAGCAAAAGACTTGGAGCCAGCAACTCTGGATTTTTAATCCTAGTTCTTATTCTGAGAGACAATTTTTCAAAAGTTGCCTTTAAGATGTGTCCATTATTTGTGTGGCCAGCACGTAACTTCGGCTTGATTCAAGCTGGGCATTGAGCTGTTGAGGCATCACAAAAAAGTTAGAGGAGTTCTGTGACATCTTAAAAACTAATATTTACAGGCAATCCCCGACTTACGCGGATCCGACTTATGTCGGATCCGCACTTACGAACGGGGCTTTCTCGCCCCGGAGGTCGATTGCTACCTGCGAGCTCCGGGGCGAGAAAGCCCCGTTCATAAGCTGCTCCAGTGCCCCTGGTCTGCTGGAGACCGTCTCCAGCAGACCAGGGGCACCGGGCGGGTTCCCGCGCTTCTGAGGCTTTGCCAGAGCAAAGCCTCAGAAGCGCGGGAACCCGCTGCTGCTGCGGCTTCAGTCCCGGTGCCTGTGGTCTGCTGGGGACGGTCCCCAGCAGACCACAGGCACCAGGACTGAAGCCGCAGCCACGGCGGGGTCCCGCGCCTCTGAAACTTTGCCAGAGAAAAGCCTCAGAGGCGCGGCACCCCGCTGCCGCTGCGGCTCTGCTCCCCGTGTCCCTGGTCTGCTGGGGGGGGGCGCAGCTAGTGTGCCCCCCCCCCCAGCAGACCAGGCTTTTGTTTTGGACCCTGGGGCAGAGCAGCTGGGGTGCTGCCGATTGGTCCTGCAGCGCAGCTCTAGGCACTACTGGACCAACCCGGCAGCACCCCAGCTGCTCTGCCCCAGGTCCTGATTCAGCCACTGCTGGTCAGTTTCAGCAGTGGCTAAATCAGGACGCCTGGGGCAGAGCAGCTGGGGTGCTGCTGGGTTGGTCCAGTAGCGCCGAGGAGCGAGGAGCGGTGCTACTGGAGCAACCCAGCAGCACCCCAGCTGCTCTGCCCCAGGCGTCCCCAAGTCAGCCGCTGCTGAAACTGACCAGCGCTGACTACAGGAAGCCCGAGGCAGAGTTGCTCTGCCCCAGGCTTCCTGGAATCAGCCGCTGATCAGTTTCAGCAGCAGCTGACTTGGGGACGCCTGGGGCAGAGCAGCTGGGGTGCTGCTGGGTTGGTCCAGTAGCGCCGAGGAGCGAGGAGCGGTGCTACTGGAGCAACCCAGCAGCACCCCAGCTGCTCTGCTCCAGGCGTCCCCAAGTCAGCCGCTGCTGAAACTGACCAGCGCTGACTACAGGAAGCCCGAGGCAGAGTTGCTCTGCCCCAGGCTTCCTGGAATCAGCCGCTGATCAGTTTCAGCAGCAGCTGACTTGGGGACGCCTGGGGCAGAGCAGCTGGGGTGCTGCTGGGTTGGTCCAGTAGCGCCGAGGAGCGAGGAGCGGTGCTACTGGAGCAACCCAGCAGCACCCCAGCTGCTCGCCCCAGGCGTCCCCAAGTCAGCCGCTGCTGAAACTGACCAGCGCTGACTACAGGAAGCCCGAGGCAGAGTTGCTCTGCCCCAGGCTTCCTGGAATCAGCCGCTGATCAGTTTCAGCAGCAGCTGACTTGGGGACGCTTGGGGTTCTTAAGTTGAATCTGTATGTAAGTCAGAACTGGCGGTCAGTTTCAGCAGCGGCTGAATCTGGACGCCAGTTCCGACTTACATACAGATTCAACTTAAGAACAAACCTACAGTCCCTATCTTGTATGTAACCCGGGGACTGCCTGTATTTGGGCATAAATTTTCATGGGTCAAAATCACTTTGCCAGATGCATGGGGTGGCCACTCCATGCATCTGATAAAGCCATTCCATGCATCAAAAATCAATCCATGAATCTAATTAAGAAGTTTGGCCCAGGAAAGTTTTTCCCCAAAGAAATCTGCTAGTCTTTAAGGTGCCACAGGGCTCCTCATTTTTGTTTGTTTGTTTGTTTACACAGATACAGACTAACATGAAAAAAGTATAGGTTGCTTTTGAAAACATGAATGTCAATCTCTCTGTTAGTATCTCCATGTGTAGCAAGAAGATAAAAAAACCTTATAGAAGATAAAAAGCCCTATGGTACCTCTAAGGAGTAAAATTAGTCAGTGTTTGTAAAATATTATATAATTATCATTCTTTTTTAACACTGGTTCTGAAACACACACTTGAGTAAGGCCTGACAGATTTTTGTGGCTTGGAAAGGGCTTAAACTTGCATTCCTTTTGTACTCAAAGCACCCTCTGAAATCAGTGAGGATATGTCTACACTACGTTTTTTTGAGGAAGAGCCAATGCAAATGAAGTGCTCATTAGCATTTTCTCACGCTTCATTTGCATTGCCTCTTCTGCAAAAAGTATGTAGTGTAGACATAGCTTGTGAGTTTGGAATGTGAAAGGAACCCTTCATACTAGCTTACAGTGTGATGCTCACCTATACACAAACCTGTTTGACTAAAGTTACTTGTCTGCTGATTTGGGACCACGAGATTTATAATGACATTGAAGATGTTAATGCAGGACAAAAAGGTTAAACAAAGTTGAAGAAAATCTAATGCAGCTAGAATTATTTTACAAACAGCTGGCAATTTTCTCTTTGTTTTTATCTTTTTGTGAGCTCCTCCCCAAAACGTCTCTGTCACTATCAAAGCTACACGTCTGGTGCCAAGATACCCCCTCCATAGCAATATTCTAAATCCACAGGAACAAAGCTTTGTAAGAAATCCTTCCAGGATATTTCTACAGTGCATTCGGTCAGTGGAGTAAGTTGCACCTAACTTCTAAGTTCTTGCAAATACAAAAACCCCATTGGCTTTAAGGGCAGTTTTATGCATGAAAGGACTTCAGTACTTTGGCTTTTGTTGGTAATTAAGTGCCAAAAGAGATTGTAGTTACAATATATATCATCTTTAGGAATCGTTTCTGTAGCATTGTAGTTACAATGTGTATTATCATTGGAGATCATTTGAGCAGAATGGTATCAGAGCTAGAAAGTTGGTGTTCAGGTATGGATCCAAACATTTCCAAGTGTTTGGATAAAAGATCAATATACTGATGAGGATACAGCTGCAAATTTCAGATCTGGATTCAAACGTCACCAAAGTTCGGGGATGTTTAGATGTGGGATATTGAATGGAGCCCATCTTTACTTTTGAAAAATAATATCAGTCCTGAGCTGTCTAATCTGAATCCATTTGTATCCATGCACTATAGCATAGACATAGAGAACTATCAGGGATGATCTAGATGATGCTTGGTCCTGCTGTGAGGCAGGGAACTGGACTTGGTGACCTCTCAAGGTAACTTCCAATTCTAGTATTCTATGATTCTATACTTTTCTTTCAACATTCCACTAAAGTTATAGACCCTGAAGCAGAACATTTGTTTCCTGTATATATTAAAATACAGAAATAGGATTATGACAAATCTTACACAGAATATATTCCTAGAGGAAGCATTGTTTTGCCATATTTTATTGTTAAATTAGCATGATGAAAATTAAACAGAGGGCACTAAGTCAAAACAAATGCCATAAAGGGTCCTAAAAACAAATGAGGGATAAATTTATCAATTCATTGCAAGGTTGGAGTACACAGTGAAAAGACTCATGGTCTCTTCTTCATCTCCATTTGAGCACATCACAAAACTGGCATGCATTTTGGCACAGGTCAGGGCTGGAATAGCCAGTGACTATGAGGGCCAGAAATGAGGTGTGGCAGAACTGTGCAGAAAAGTCTGGCATGGTGCTTGTGATGGGGTGTGGTCACAGAAGACCCCTTACGATTGTTTCCCGGTCTGCTGATTATGCCATTGACACCTGCCTTCTTGCTCTCAGGAGCTCCCCACCTCCCTGTCCTACTGGACCAGATCCTCTGGTCTCCCCCAGTCAAGGCACAGAGTTGGGGTTACCACCTCCCTGAAGAGCAATGCAGATACTGAACCACTTCAGCTCTGGGAGGATGCAATTCTAGGGCACAGTTTCCGGGAAAACAATCCCAAAAGGGATCAAATCCCCAAATAAACCAGTCTTTCTTTGTGCAAAATGTTTACACAGTGAAAGCTCATTCAGGTAAGCCGCCTTTATCAATGAACAAGTACTTACACTGGGCCTGATAGTAAACAAATGTGTTTTTATTAAGTACAAACAGTAGAATTTAAGTGGCTGCAAGTGAAAACAAACAGATCAAAGTAAAGTTCGTAAAAATGAAAAGAAAACACATTACTAGTTCTAATTCATTAAAAAACAACAACATTGCAAGCAGATTCTTACCCTGAAGACCTGTTTTTATTTCAGGCAAGTCTTTTAAGTCAAAGATGACCTTTTACTCTGACTTGGGTCTCTGGTTCTCTTTATTTCCATGCCAGCCTAAGATGAAGGGTCTGATAGCTTCCCATTGTTAAATAGACTTTCCCCTGTGGCAGGAATCTTTTGTTCTACATCCCCACTTCCATGGAAAACTACCAGCTCAAAATAGAACCCCAGTACCAGGTGGTATGGTCACATTCCTTCCTGGTCCAATCACCTTTGGACTTACAGGACAAACAAGGCTGTTTACAAGTCATTAAGTTGATCACCTAGTCATTAAGTTTCCAAGTAGAGGGGTGGGCATCAGTAATGGGTCTCATAAGCAAATTTAAAACTATAGTGTCATGCTTCATATTTCTAACTTTACACACAAGAATGATATATGTACCGAAATAGGACATACAGATCCAGCAGATTGTAACATTAATATTGATAGGTTACATGAGGTATTTTGTCCAAAGCATCTTCAAGTTATACATATTTATATTTGTAATCCAATTTCATAAAGCAGGATGGGGGGAAACCGTCACAGTGCCTACCCACTGGACTGAGCCAGGGCCAGTCAGAACCAATATTGGTAGTTGCTGAACACAGACTTCTCCCACTGACTTCAAAAGGAATGGACCAAATTAGTGAATTTTGCAGTTGGTTCATTTTGGCTGAAGAATGCCACTTCATTGATCTTGTCACCTACTATATTTTTACATTTCATTAGCCTGAAAGTTGTGGGACTTGTCTTTGAAAATGTGATATGGTTTCAGTTATCTACCACTCAGCACAAACGAATCTACTATTTCTGCTGGGAGCTCAGAAAACTTCCAAATCCCACTGGACTGCAGTTCAAAAATACATCATAGCATATAAATATTTCTTTTTGATTTGCTGTGGTGTAGCTGAGTAATCTGGAAACATCACAGGGTAGGCATATGTTTGAACATATCCTTTAGGCCCTGTAATTTTCCCGCTGAGTGCAGGGGCTAGCAGTGAAAACAGAGTGTATTTTCCTCATTTATGCCACTAATAAAAATAAAATGTTGTGGGCTGTTAAACAAACTTTCACACCATTATGTACTGTGTAGTTTATATTATAGACCACTGTGAGACAGTGTAATATAAAGAATTCATTTCAGAAAGCAAGTAGCTTCTGCAAGTGTAGGGGAAACTGGAAATCATTCATTCTTTTGAACAAGAAAAGTGTGTAAATGGAAAAAAACCCACTTTAACCTATCTGTATATCATGAGGATGATGGAATTTATATTAGATCGTGACCTGCTCTGGCTGTATTTCACTTCTTGCAGATAGGGTACATCTACACTTGCCCCCTAGCTCGAGCTAGGGATGCAAATGTAGGCAACCGAAATTGCTAATGAAGTGGTGATTTAAATATCCTGTGCTTCATTAGCATAATCTCGCCCGCGCATTATTCTGCTTGCCAGCTGATTCGAACCAGAAAGTGCGCTCCAGTACGCATTGGTTCGAATCAAACCTACCTTGGTTCGAACTAACGTTACTCTCCCCATGAGGAATAAAGCCTCTTGTGCAAGAAGGCAGTGTGGGCGGGCAACAGGGGCATCTTGCACAAGAGAGCATCCACACCCCCATGGCCGCTCTTGCGCTAAAGCACATGGTAGTATGGACGCGCTCTTGCACAAGACCTTTTGCGCAAGAACTCTAGCGCAAAACAGTTCTTGAGCAAGAAGCCTGCAGTGCAGACGTAGCCATTTTGTTTTCCTTATTCCCTTTTGCTTTTGTATGGTTCCCACCTATGACAGATTGCTGGAAATCAACACCCGAGCCTGCATTCTGATAATTTAAACACCACTCAGTCCCCCTCTCCTAGATCTGACAGTGCCTAATTAGCAGATTAGAACGGGCTGGACAGGATTAAAGAGCAAATTAGCCCACTAGCATACAGAGTAAAACAGGGGTGGGGAACCTAAGGCCTGGGAGTGGCAGTGCCCTCTGGCTCCCAAGGCTAAGGGCTCTCCCCAGCATTGGGGAGCCTACACTGGTGCCCTAGCCCCCACACCACAGAGCTGGAGCACACAAAATCTACTAGGCTACCTCCTCCCCCAGGCTCTAGTGTGAAAGAGGAATGTGGGGAGTGTCTTTCTCCTTCTCCATTGGGGGCTTCTCACTTGTGTGCGGCCTCCAACTGATTTTTCTATGGGTCAGTGCCCCCCGAAAAACCAAAAAGGGTCCCCACCCCTGGAGGGGGATAGGGCTAGAGCAATGCTTTTTTTGTAAAAAAAAAAAAAGAAAAAAAAAGTGCCAGTACTCCAGGGGAAAAGTTGTTGACCTCTGACTGGAGGTGCCAGTACTACATCTGGAGGTGCCAGTACCGCGTACCAGGCAGTACCATCACAAAAAAGCATTGGGCTAGAGTAAGAGAACCAAGAAGGATCTCTGGATGGAGCTTCCCTCATCCCCTCACCCCCTCACTGAGGGTGTCTAGACTACAGGGTTTTGTCAACAAAAGTGGACTTTTGTCGACAAAACTAAACCTGCGTCTGCACTACCGCTGAGTTCTGTCAACGTAACGTCGACAGAACTCAGCAGTTTTGTCGACTCTGGTAAACCTCATTTTACGAGGAATAACACCTTTTGTCGACAGAGTTCTGACAGAAGGCATTATTGCATCTACACTGTCCTTTGCGTCTACACTGCCATGTCGACAAAGCACCTTGCTTTGTCGACAGAACTGAATGTAGTCTAGATGCTCTTTGTCGACAGAAGCTTTGTTGACAGTATCTGTCGACAAAACTTCTGTCGACAAAAGCCTGTAGTCTAGACGTACCCTGATAGTCTAGCAGCATCGTAAAGACTAACAAAACATGTAGATGGTATCATGAGATTTCGTAGTCACAACCCACTTCTTCAGATGAATGGAAGTGGGTTGTGCCCACGAAAGCTCATGATACCATCTACAAGTTTTGTTAGTCTTTAAGGTGCTACTAGACTATTCGTTGTTTTTTAAGTTTTTCCAGTAACATACTAACTTGGCTACAGGTTTTGAGTGGTCTGTGCATTTCATATTCTTTATTTCTCTTACACTTAAATTTAATTCTTTGAGTAGCAAGTTCTAAAAAGCCTAATCTATCATAGCTGGAGTAATTTATCCCTGTGGTAATTTTAAAAAACATATATTATAGATAGGTTTTTGGTTTCTACTAGTGGTGCACATCTTCACGTTACCTCAGTACTGGTGCACATTACAACAAAATTCTTTTCCTCAAATTTTTTCCATCCATGTGCAGAATGCTGGCTGGGAGTCTCCTGGAATTGAGCTTGATTTCCTGGAGCCAAATTGGGAAATCCACCACTAGCAGTCTGCCCTCAGCACAGTGAGACTAAGGCAAACTTCCCTTGCCTTGGCCCTGGTATGTCCCTAGGGAAGGTGGAGTAGAGGGGCCCCCGTTGCCTGCAGGCACCACCCCCTCAGCCAATGGGATATGTGGGCATGGTGCCTGTGGTGGGGCTCTGTGCACACAACCACCTCCCTCTCCCTCTCAGGAGCTGCTGCCGGACATGCCATCCACTTTTGGGAATGGCAATGGGCCAGTGTGGGAATGAGCCTGCTTTAGCCCCACTGCGCCACCGCCAGGGAGCTGTTTGATATAAGTGGTGCCCAGCCAGAGCCCTAACTCCTCAAACTCCTCCTGTGACTCAGGTGGGTTCCTTTCCCCCAGGATGGGACCCAGGGAAGGAAATGGAGGATTACAAACCACTACCATATCCTGCAGCTTGTGGACCCTCATGGCAGTGGGTTAGCTCCGGATTCCATCTCCAGATGGTATCTCAGGTGAGAGCGATCAGGCTGTGTTAGCTCTGCTCCAGCAATGGTCGGCCCACTCCCCTCCCTGCGCCATTATGGGTGTGTGTATGTCCTTGTTGATGAGGACACCCTGGTAACACACCCCTTGCGTGCAGGTAAGTTCACCCTCCCACAACCGAAACCTATCTTTATGGTGCTGGAGTACCCTCTAAGCAGCTCCGGACTTTGCCACTCAGAAGAGCAGCCCCTTGGAACTCTAGAGGCAGCCCTTAAATAAGCTGTTGTTGTTGGGCAGAGCCTAGGTCACGTGTTTGCCTAGTTTTCCCACCAAAACACCAAAAGAGCAGGAAAATGCCCTAAGGGGAGGAGGGAAAAGGGTGGCCAAGATGGAGTCCATGTTGTTGTTTGGACTTTTACAAAATGGCCTACATGTGTTACTGATTACCAAAACTTTCGCCCTACAGTGGGGCCTCAAAAAAGGGACAGGGGAGGAGGCAGGGGAAGAGTATTTGGATCTGAGGTAGATCTTGGATTGCACTTAAACTCAAAATGTGATCATGTGCACAAAAAGGTCAGAGACCAGTGTGGTAGACAGCAGAAGACAGGACCTTGCCCTCTCTCACCAGTCTACCTGTTTCTGATGTACAATTTGCCTTGTTCCTTGTCTCAACTATCAATCTGGAATCAAAGTCTTATCTTCCATCAGCTTTGTCCATCTAAACTGAAAACTGTCATTTTTGGATGTGGCAAAGACCATGGCAATGACAGTGGTATAAATCCTTAGATAAGGCCAAATTAGCCAACACAACTAGAAGCCAAAACTTCTTCCAAAACCCTGAATATTATTCCATGTACCAAAAATGTCTTAAATTGCAATGCTGCTAAATGTGATCACTGTGGTTCTCTCCTCCATCAATACATATCGCTTGTCATCAAAAGCTTAGGTTCCCTACAAGCTGTATGGTGTAGCATGTTGTCTGCATGTCAGTATAGTCAAAGGCATATCTGAGAAAAATGCTACAAATTCCTTCCAAAATTTTGTATCAGTAGTTTCTGTTCAGTTGCAGTGTTAGCCATTTTACACTACTACTGTAGCCAAGGATACAAGATATTAGGAATATTTAGGAGATAGTGGTGATTGATATATAATAGAAATTAATATGGAAACACGGGACCTACAGAACTCAGGCTTGTAAAATATTTAGCTTCATTTAGCCAAAATAGGCCTTAGGACTTAGGCTAATTTAGCTATAGTTTCAAGTAAGATAATAATAATTGTGCTGATGAGACAAACAGCTATATTTGTGATATGCTGATGTTTTGAAATGAACTACTGAGTTCGGCGAATAATGTGTAGACACCACAAGATTAGTGTTGGTAGCCATGGCGTAGCCAGAAGGCCCCATGTATTTGCTCCCTGACTTTGGGTGGGTGGGTGGCAGTTATGAGGAGCGGGGTAAGCCCTGGCACTCCCCCCCACTCCTCGGCTGCAGCACTGAGCAGAGTTGGCTGGTGTAAGCCATGGTGCCCTGTCCCTATTCCTGGGCTGGAGCTTCAGGTGGAGCTAGGTAAGTCCTAGCACCCTGGCCCTGATATCCAACTAGAGCACCAGGTGGTCTGCCAGGGGGTAGATCTGAATGCTGAGTGGGTAAACCATGGTCCACTCAGGTCCACCCATGGCTACACCGCTGGTTGGTAGCTAGGGTAAAATATGAGAGACTTGCTTAAGATGGAAACCTTTTATTATGGTGATAAAGTGATGTGAATGTTAATGAGCATAAGGGGAACTAACAAGTTAAGACAATGGAAAACAGGATACCCCAAAAATAGTGGGGTGTGGAAATTCAAATAAGGAAAAGGGGTGAAAAATCTTCATAAATATGTGTGAACACCAATGGGCATCTGTGTAATATTGTAAAAGGTGATTGGCTGATGAGTAATGTTAAAGGGGTTTGCACAGAAAGTCATGGTGTGAATTAGGCAAATATTCTCTGTTCTTTATTGGTCTCTCTCTCTCCTTGACCAGACTGCAGTGACTACATTGTTGTTCGGTTGGCTAAAATAATTATAAAAAGAGTGCTGTGTTGTCCCTGTTTTACACCATAAGGTCTACCTTCCATTGAAAACATCTCCGATGTATTCTATCTTCGGGCTCACTTGCAGGGTACGTCTACAAAACAGTGTTACTTCAGAATAACTGACATTATTCCAAAATAACATGGTCTGCGTCTACACTACAAGCAGTTATTTTGACATAATGTTGAATAATGGTGAGCTGGAGGACTTCTTACTCTAACTTCTGTAACCCTCATTTCACGAGGAGTAAGGGAAGTCAAAGGAAGAGTGTTCTTCCATCAACTTCCTGCTGTGTAGACAGCACCAAAAGCCGAGTTAAGGTACTTCGACTTCAGCTATGCAATTAATGTATCTTAATTCAACTTTAGCCAATAGTGTAGGCATACTCTCACAGATTACGGAAGATGTAAACCCTCACCTTGGAGTGGATAATTTGTTCAAGTAACTGATAACTGTAGACAGGGCTATATGCTGAACCTGGCCCTTTGTGTTCTCCCTCATCTTGGGGTTCTGAAACAAGAGGACAATTTTTTTTTTACTTCCTTGGCTATATTACTGTAGTAACTTGTTTAAAATTGTGCTAGGGTTATTTAGCACACAAAGACCATCACACATACTACATCACTGTAAAGAAAAAAAATACTGGTCACCTTCTGATTCTCCACTGCCTTTCATCCCGTCTATTTATTTACAGACACCATGATTCTGAAGTCCCTCAAACACACAGGCTACGTCTACATTGGCCCCTTTTCCGGAAGGGGCATGTTAATTTCAGAGATCGTAATAGGGAAATCCGCTGGGGATTTAAATATCCCCCGCGGCATTTAAATAAAAATTCCTACTTCAAAGTAGGAATAAGATCCTCCGTAAAAGGGCGCTTTTTCCGGAGGATCGGGGCCAGTGTAGACGCTCTTTTCCGGCTTTTCTAAAAGCCGGAAAAAAGCGGCAGACATTTTTATTTAAATGCCGCGGGGGATATTTAAATCCCCCGCGCATTTCCCTATTGCGATTTCAAAAATTACCATGCCCCTTCCGGAAAAGGGGCCAATGTAGACAAGCCCACACAGATTCTTTCACATTTCCATGATAATCATATGGGTATTTTAGGGCAGGATCAAGTATTTAGAATTTTAGATGCATATTACAGCACAAGGGAAGGAGAGTAAGGGTACGTCCAGACTACATGCCTCCGTCGACGGAGGCATGTAGATTAGCCAGATAGGCAGAGGGAAATGAAGCCGCGATTAAAATAATCGCGGCTTCATTTAAATTTAAATGGCTGCCCCGCTCTGCCGATCAGCTGTTTGTCGGCAGATCGGGGCAGTCTGGACGTTCCCCTGTCGCCAGAAAACCCTTTTGTCGACCGCCCCGTTATGCCTCGTGGGATGAGGCATAACGGGGCGGTCGACAAAAGGGTTTTCTGGCGACAGGGGAACGTCTAGACTGCCCCGATCTGCCGACAAACAGCTGATCGGCAGAGCGGGGCAGCCATTTAAATTTAAATGAAGCCGCGATTATTTTAATCGCGGCTTCATTTCCCTCTGCCGATCTGGCTAATCTACATGCCTCCGTCGACAGAGGCATGTAGTCTGGACGTACCTTAAGGGAAGGTAATCTTCTGTTTTTCTATTCTAGTGTATGACGTATGTGCCCCACATGCAGGGAAGATTCTAAAGGCTTGGACTATTGTAGAAAAGTTGCATTGTTGATCTCAATTTTAAACTAATCTAATTACATAGGTGCTGACCAGTTTAACTGTGTTTATATTACAGGTTTGTACCTGTGTAACTAGACTGATTTTAAATCCATTTCATTATACCAATGTAACTTTTATAACTAGACTAGGTCTGAAGCTTGCATTTTATTATGTTGTGTTTTAAACTTAAAGAATCTGGCCCATGTATTTCGAGAGTTTTGAATATCTTCTACTACTAGGAGGAATGAAAAATAAATGTTGAGGTTTGCATATTAAAAAAGACATGTTCATGGCAGGGGCAAGAGACCACCAAGTGGCTATTTTTGATATTACATACTTGAGCTTTTGTAAACTGGAAATACAGCTTTTGGAAACAACCTGCGTTGCCAATTTGTACTTTCATGAATGAATTCTGTGTTACATCGTGCATCATTTATTTGGCCTGTGGCTTGCATAGGCAAGTATCCCAGAGATTACACCCACAGGCAGATGCATTAGGCAGCTGGGGATGCTATACATGGAGGCAGGCACGCTCCCAGTGGGACATACATGTGTCAGGTGTGTCCTGCTGCCCCTTTCTCACTGTGCTGGCTGAACAGGGGGCAGCACAGTGAGAGAGGGGCAGCAGTACACAACTGGCACATGGACGTCCCACTGGGAGTGTGCCTGCCTCCATGTATAGCATCCCTAGCTGCCTAATGCATCTGCCTGTAGGTGTAATCTCTGGGATACCAGCCTATGCAAGCCATGGGCCAAATAAAAGATTCACGATTCCTGTGCTGACATGGCAGAGGGCAGCACAGGAGTGGTGTGGGGGCAGGGACCCAGTTGCAACCAGCCCTCACCAGCTGGAAAAAAATCTGCACATGGATGAAAAAAATTAGAGGGAACACTGTATGCAACAATCTAGATTTTGTCCCTCTTGCTATCAGATGATCATCATATAAGATGAAGCCCTGGTCTCTTTCTACTGCACATCTGTCACAGCTCAATCCCCCAATGTGACACTATGCGTACAGAGTTGGGTGGCCGGCTAACTGAATAAACTCAGCAGAACCTTATCTCTGTGATTCCCAGAGACAAACTTATTCCATCTAAGTCCCCCTGAGATCCAAAAAGAAAAAAACAAGCCTGGTTCTTCACTGCCACCACCCATGTGCTTCCCAGAAATCAGGGAAGGGGTCACTTGGGAATCCCCTCCCTAAGGTAAAGCTCTGCTCCCTCTCCCAACCTCCATATAGGTTGGAGTTGGGAGAAACAGAGGGAATCCACAGACAACAATGGACTCTGCCCTTGTAACTAGTCACGTAATCCTAAGGATACAACAGTCAACCAATACTGGTTAATTAGAATAAAAAGAAAACTCTTTTATTATCAAAACAAAATGACTGTTGCAAGCATAGTAAATTGGCTAGGTGGAAAGAGCCACGATTTGATGTATATATACTCAGGGAAAGTCCCTGGGCTACAATCCTTAGTTACAAAAGAGAAAAACAATTAGCCAGCTCAGACATGATTTCCAAACTCCCAAACAAGGAAAACAATAAACCCTGACAGACTATCTAAACTTTTCCTTACTTACAGATTTCAAGAAGTTCATTCTTAAAAAGAAAAGTGTCCCTTATCTCCCTGAACTGTCATTCATGTTAAAATTCGACACTTGCCAACAAGGACTTAACAAGTCTTTGAACTTTCTCACCCATTACCAAGACAGTTTCCCCAATTATCACCTGTAATACCATTAACTCACAAACATCCCACTCTCCCTACCTTTAATATCAGCAATTCACAGACACTTACCTTCCTTCCTCCCCCTTCCCACCCCCCCGCATCCCCCTTCTGTTCTGCAATGTGATTTGTCCTTTTCATATTTGTTCATTTTTTTTAATTGTATCCTTTGGTATATATGGTTGTGACTACTTTCTTCCACTATTTGATCTGAGGAAGTGGGTCTGGCCCACGAAAGCTCATCATCTAATAAACCATCTTGTTAGTCTTTAAAGTGCTACATTGTCCTGCATTTTGCTTCAACTACCCCAGACTAACACGGCTACATTTCTATCCTTATCTCCCTCAATCCCGGGGAGAAACTGCTCTCATTTCAAACAAAGAAGAGAGAGGAAAAACCCCTCTTTTCCAGTTTGAAATTCCTACCTGCATGGTTATTGGCTGACTGCCCGAACCCCC
Organism: Pelodiscus sinensis; assembly: GCF_052426305.1. Classification (NCBI taxonomy): domain Eukaryota; kingdom Metazoa; phylum Chordata; order Testudines; family Trionychidae; genus Pelodiscus; species Pelodiscus sinensis. The sequence goes on from NC_143053.1 coordinate 97,850,699, forward strand.
CCCCCCACACACCTTTGCTAGGTACCTGGTTTAATCTCTTAGTCACCGGGTGCTGGTCAGCACTCCTGATCATGACATCTGAGAACTTAATTGGCTTTTCTTAAGAGACAACCCCCTGCCCTAGACCCCCAAGAGACTGTGTCTGATGGGATGAGTTTTTATCACCATCCTCTCTTCTCTGCTTTCTGCCTCTTTTCTTCAGTTTCTCACTATTTCTATGTTTACATCTCTTTGCACTTTTCTCTATACACTATTTCACCATTTCCTCCTTATCTTCCCTTGTTTTTCTCCGTGGGACAGATGCCTCACTTATCTTGCTCAGTCTTCCACTGCACTTCTCATTCTTCTCTACTCCATAGGCTATGTGCATTTTAGGACAGTTTGATTCCCCCCCCCCCCCCCCCCCACTGAATCATTAAGTGTAGGCCTCTCCTGGAGATGGAAGTCTGATTCTGACAATACTTATTTTGGTGTAATTCCATTGATTTCATTGAAATGACTTTTGATTTATCAATGTAAGTGGCAGAAGATGAGGACACAAAAGCTATGATTCAGTGAGCCATTAATCTGATCCAGTATGGCAAGACCTCAGTTTCTCTGTATAAATATAATATAATTGAGACACTCACATTTAACTCTTTCTTTGGCATCAGTATACATTAGAAACGTAGGGCCATTTTAAAATCTGGTGGTATTTCCTTGCTGTGAAAAAAAGTTTGGTAAGCTGTCTATGATAAGATAACACTGCCATTGTCACTTGTCCAGTCTTGTCACTTATGGGCATATTTGCCTTCGAATCCTGCAAGTTGTTCCACACATAGTTCTATGCTTGTGCAGACTGAGCTCAGTGGATCTCTGCAGGGACACAGGGATCCACCTACACTGAACAATTTTCAGGATTGATGCCAAAATTGATAATTTCACAGAGGCCAAAGCCTGGTTATGAAAACCCCTAGAAAGAGAGCCTCTGGGTCAGGTTGAGATCTAGTGTAAGGCACCTTGGGGATTTTTTTCAGCACTGGCACCAATGCTGTTCTTATTTACTGATAAAATGAGAACTTGAGGCTCCATGGCTGCCAAGCCAGCACCTTCCACCAGGACTTAGTTCACAAACATGCAGGCTGCCCTGGGATTGTTCACTTCCTCTTTGGCCAGTACCCACAAAGATTAGTATATTTCTCACATACACACACTCAACAGCATGGGTGTGACACTGAACTAGGGTTAAAAGACATGAATTCTCTGTTTGTGCCCCAGATTTGATGTGTGACCTTGAACAAGTCACTTATATCATTTACCTATCTGTAAAATAGGGATGATTCTGCGTTATCACCTTGATATTGTGCCCTAAGATCTGTGGATGAAATACTATATAAAGGCAAAATATGTGTTGTTGTAATGTAGCAGATGATGGAATCTCATGTTAGCTCATACTCAAGGCTGAAAATGAAGGGCTGAAAGATGCCCAGTAACAGGTTGTAGCACCATGTTTGGAACAGACTTTTTAGATATTCAGGTAACCAACATTAACCAACTTTACTGAAAAACTTGCCTTCAAGGTTGTGAAGAGAAGCTTCAAAAAACGAACTGCGCACTTCTTAGAGACTAAAAACCCAGTCGGTAAATAAAAAGAGCCCCATATGTGCCATTTAAAAAAATCCATAGGATTTCTAAAGAAATTCATTATTTTTAACTGATTTGTGGTTTCTGAACACTTGGTGTTGACAATCGCGGGGCCTTGTCCAACAGCACGGAAGGCTGGGGCAGATTATGCACAACAGGGGACAAGCTGCACCGGTTCCTCGTTACTTTGCATTCGCCTCCCTCCCGCTCTCCCGGATCGGCTCCATCCCCGGGCTGTGCCCTCCGCGAGATGGGTTGCTGCCGGACCGCGACTCCACCAGAGGAGTCGCTAGAGAGCCGCAGCCTCAGGCCAGTGCTCTCCTCTTCTCCCGAACGCGGGGCTCCACAAGAATCCCGTTGCCCCGCCCCGAAGATAGCCACGCCCCCTTCTTTCTGACGTGTTCCTGGTCCTTTCGCTGCAGAGCGGAGGCTGTGATTGGGACTCGCGGTGTTCCAAAGGGGCGGGCTCTCGGGGGGATTTAAACTACAGCTGGGCGCAAGGTTCTGCGGGCTCTTGCTTTGCTGGGGACGGCTCGGCGCCACGTGGGGAGGTCGCTCCGGGTGAGTGGTGGCTCCCTGCCGGGGCGCCCATCGCTGTCTGTGTTGGCTGGGAGGGGGGTAGCTCGGGGCTGTGGAGGGATGGCTCGTCACTTTGCGCCTGGCCAAGTTTGCTGAGGCTCGGTTTGTTTCTCCCCCTTCCCCCAGCCCATGATCCCCTGAGCGGCCAGATGGTGGGGAGGGGGCACTGAAATCCTCTCTCCAGCCACTGGCGCTGCTGGGAATAAGCTGCTGCAGTAGCAGCTAACGGAAGCGGTGTCACTCATGGCCGCAGCGCTGATCCTGTCTCGCGGCTGCAGGTCGCTGCTGCGTGGCGGCCTGCGGCCTCGCAGGTGGAAACCGGCCCCACTCCGCTTGGTGAGTACCGTGCGGTGGGGCTGTGTGTGTGTTTGCCGGGCGGGAGGGGAGGGGATTCCCCCTGCAGCGCTTGACTCTGAGCTGCATCCCTTTGGGATATATGGGCTCCAGGCAGGTTCTTTTCCCTTCCCCAATTCAGCGTTCCTTGTTCTGAGACCAGGGACCTGACAGTTTAATCCGCTTTTCTAGCCCCTCTCAATTTTCGCAGCCGGGGGCTCTCGATGTGGGTGAGGATGCTGGCCACACTGGACGGGAGGTGTTTGTCACTCAGGACTAGATTTAACACCAGGGCGTTAAGGGTTGCAGCTCAGGGCCCCAGGCTATGGCGGTCTTGCAAAAATAAATTCGTTCATCAGTAGTGGCTAACCCATTGATCACGAGTGACAGGTGCATCCTGGATTCTCTGTTGGCTGATAATAATCTCCAGCCTACTACAAGTTCAGCAAGGCTTAGGCAGGCAGCCTGTATGCTGTGACTCCATGCTAGTCCCAGAAATGGCCAGCTCCTGGCATGTCTGTGTGCTCTCTGGCAAGCAGCAGGAGGTGGGGAATGGAGAAGCAGTGCTGTGTGCTGTCCCTGCCCCCAGCACTGGCCCCACCTATTTGCCTGAGTGCTGCTGGCCAGGAGCCCCTGTAATAAGTGCTTTCTGCACCATACTCCCTCATTCTCTCCTGCACCCCAACACTCGTGAGTCCCCTCCTACACCCAAACTCTCTTCCAAAAAGAAATTAATATGACAGCTCTTCTAAGATAAGTTAGTTCAGAATAGCCTACTTAACTATAGTGTGTATATTTTAAAACTGGAAAGTAACCACAGAATTTGTTACTTTAAAACAAATGGCTATTTGTTTATTAAAAAGCAAGTTTAGTATAGTGCTAATATAACAAAATTAGCCTTGATACATAATTGTGATAAATTAGAAGAAAGACTTGTATACAGGGCCCCACTAAATTAATAGCCCCTTACCCACAGGAGAATTAATTTTGGCTCTGCTGCCATTTTGCATGGGGGGGCTGCTGTGTCATTCAGCCTGTGCATCTGAAATATCAAGACCCTGACAACTGTTAAAATGGTGAGAAAACCCTAGAATTCCATGGCCTGCCCTCTAGCATTGGCCCCCATACCTGATTCTTTGGCCTGTGGCTAGCAGTGACTGATAGTGTGTGTAGCTAACTATCTCTTTCTTCAGTTCTGTCTCCAGTTTCAGCTCTTCTTCCCCGTACCTGGCTTAAAATATCAGGGAATGCCTGTGCCGCCTCTGTTTTTTGTGGCCTGCTTTATTAACTGGCAATATGATGTGAAAATGTTTGGGTCTGTAGTGTCAAGATGCTCATGCTTTCCAGGGATGTGAACATGTACCTGTTTACACAATTAACTGATACACCTAGGATCATTGGTTAATCCTAATGGTTTCATGCAGCCACCTCTCCCTCAGTCTCTGTCTCTGATAAAGAGATAGCAGGGGGGTAGGAAGGAGCCAGTACGTATGGGGAGGGTTAAGGTGAGCATTGGCTTCTGTGGAGCCACATGCTTCTCTCCTCTTCTCCCCTCCTTCCTGCCCCTCCCTTCCCCCACACTCCTGCCAATGTATCAGAGGCAGCAGTGGGGGGAAGAGGGAGCAGGCAGGAGTTGGCACTCCCACCTGGCCCCCTGTGTGTAAACGTGTAGCCACTGTAAATTTCAGTGGCTACGTGTTACAAAAATAAATGTATTTTCACATCCTTGATGCTTTCCTGCTCTTCATTCCAGAAAAGTGGTCAGTAGGCTGTCATCTCTGCAAAGCATTATTTGTGGATCAAAGGGCAGTTCCTCCATCTAAACCGAAAGAGGTGGTGACATAAAATAGCAGAAAAGCTAACAACTTTGGCTGTGAATAGGTCTAAGATTCCAGCTAGCCTAGAGAAGGGATTTAAAAGATTAGCTGACTACTCACTTCATCCTTCCCACTTGCTGCCTCTCTATCAGGCAGCGGGGGCGGAGGGAAGGGCTTAAATCCGTTCCCCCCCCCCCCCCAGCACTCTCTGTGGTGCCACTCACCTCCCCCCCTGCTGCTTTTATCCTAGAGGCAGCAGTACAGGGGCACAGGAGAGGCTGGCAGCAGCCTCTGTCTGTGGGGTCCTAGCAGGGATTTGGGACCCCCTGCCGCATACAGGACCTGCTGTGGTGAAACAACCCCTGTCCGCGGGGACTGCTGGACCCCGGTGCGAGCCGGGACTGAGCAAGCATGGCTCAGTCCTGGCTTATGCTGGGTCCAGGAGCTACCTCACTGTGGCTCTGCAGTTTAAGTGTAGTAAGAGCTAGGCTGCTTGCACGCCCTGCTCTTACTATGTTTAAAATGCAGAGCCGCAGTGGGGGTAGCATCGTCCCTATTAGCCAGTAAGATTAATGGATACTATTTGTATCCACTACGATTACACGCTTCTTAACATCCTTAGCCTAGAGCAACTGCTGTTAAATAGATTGCCTCAAACTGTGCTGTCCTCTGCATATCCGTCCTATCCACTGAGGAACACATTTCTTAGTCTAGCCACAGTTCCTCTTATGAGAAGTAAGGGGTGACTTATCCAGTGGTGTGACCTCTGTGGTCATGCACAAAGAAATTTGAGAAGTTAGTGACATAACTTCATAGCATTAAACTTATTTCTTTGTTTCCCTTATGAATGTCATTTTTAGTAGAATTAGCAAGTCAACTTTGGCAGTCTGAGGGGCAAGGAGTCTTAAGGTCCATCCTCAATAGAAGCATAGGTCTTTCAGGACTGATCCAGAAGGCTAGCATGAGCTGATATTACTTCTAAGTGTGGCTTGAAACATAAGAACATAACATAAGAACGGCCGTACTGGGTCAGACCAAAGGTCCATCTAGCCCAGTATCCTGTCTACCGACAGTGGCCAGCACCAGGTGCCCCAGAGAGGGTGGACCGAAGACAATGATCAAGCGATTTGTCTCCTGACATCTCTCTCGAGCCTCTGACAGAGGCCAAGGACACCATTTTATCCCCTGGCTAATAGCCTTTTATGGACCTAACCTCCATGAATTTATCCAGCTTCTCTTTAAACTCTATTATAGTCCTAGCCTTCACAGCCTCCTCTGGCAAGAAGTTCCACAGGTTGACTACACGCTGTGTGAAGAAGAACTTTTGCTTATTAGTTTTAAACCTGCTACCCATTAATTTCATTTGGTGTCCTCTAGTTCTTCTATTATGGGAACTAATAAATAACTTGTCTTTATCAGCCCTCTCCACACCACTCATGATTTTATAGACCTTTATCATATCCCCCCTCAGTCTCCTCTTTTCTAAACTGAAAAGTCCCAGTCGCTTTAACCTCTCTTCATATGGGACCCGTTCCAAACCCCTAATCATTTTAGTTGCCCTTTTCTGAACCTTTTCCAAGGCCAAAATATCTTTTTTGAGGTGAGGAGACCACATCTGTACACAGTATTCAAGATGTGGGCGTACCATAGTTTTATACAGGGGCAGTAAGATATTCTGGGTCTTATTTTCTATCCCTTTCCTAATAATTCCTAGCATCCTATTTGCCTTTTTGACCGCCGCTGCACACTGTGTGGAAGTTTTCAGAGAACTGTCCACGATAACTCCAAGATCTCTTTCCTGATTTGTCGTAGCCAAATTATACTGTATGTATAGTTGGGGTTATTTTTCCCGATGTGCATTACTTTACACTCAGCCACACTAAAATTCATTTGCCATTTTGTTGCCCAATCACTCAGTTTGGTGAGATCTTCTTGGAGTCCCTCACAATCTGCTTCTGTCTTGACTATCCTAAACAGTTTGGTATCATCTGCAAACTTTACTACCTCACTGCTTACCCCTTTCTCCAGATCATTTATGAATAAGTTGAAAAGGATTGGTCCCAGGACTGACCCTTGGGGTACACCACTAGTTACCCCTCTCCATCTGAAAATTTACCACTTATTCCTACCCTTTGTTTCCTGTCTTTTAACCAGTTCTCAATCCAAGAAAGGACCTTCCCTCTTATGATGGGTTGGGGATGGACAGACATCTATTCTTTTGCCAGATTATTCAAATATAATTGCCATGTAGACCATTATACTGCCTAACTGTACACATACTATCTTTCCATCACAGACATAACCACTTACTCACAGGTGTGGCTGTGCGAACCACAGATCAGCATTATTATTGTGTTGGGTGTTTTGAATTTTGAAACTCCAACCATAGATCACTGACATAAATGTCTGTATTTAACTTCCTTTTCAAAGGGAAAAATCACTATGAATTGTGTCTAGATGGCTCACTGGCTACATCTGGAGAGAAGGGGTATTGCCATCACTGCCTTGGCTTGGTGGCTTCTTAGGGATATTTAATGGGCTAAATTGATTTGCTCATGGTTTGAACAAGAGGGAAGTTCTGAAGGAGTTGCAGATACTTGTGTAGATAACATTCCTTCCTTTAGCTCCAGGCTATTTGGGCTAGATTGCGGAATGAAATGGAAAAAGTGGTCACTGGAGAATTTGTGGCTTTTCCTGCCCCTCTTGAAAGAGTCAGGGCTCTGATGCAATCTCAGATTTCCCCTCAAGACTCAGTGACTTTAAGTTCCATGTCTTGCCACAGAGTCTTGAGTATTAACCATATTGAGTGCTCAGGTGAAAAGCATTACATAAACAATATTATTTGAATATGTAAAAGTCTCTTTTTTTTCCATGCTTCAGTGTGTTCCTTTTTGTGCTTTAAATGAAAAGTGTAGACATACCTCCTCCCCAGTAGTGTGATGATATCAGTCAGTCTTTACAGACTGCTTTTGAGTGACTCCAAATAACTGTGTCTTGACTAGGGTTGGCCTTACCGTGAGGTGAACCGAGGCGACAGGTGCCAGAATGTGTGAGGGAGGGGAGAAGGAGCATGCCACTAGGATCCAGAGTGTAGAAAATTGTCTGCTGCTGGTGCCGATGTATTCTCTCTTCTCTAGAGTAGAACAGGAAGAAGGCAGAATTGGCCCAAGTGAGGGGGCATAAGGGAGTCATTTGAGCTCCCCGTCTCAGGTGCCAAAATGTTGAGGGCTGGCCGTATTCTTGACCTACCATCGAGCCTTCCAGGGATAGTTTTTTATTGTGTTTTGAATTTCTAAATTTTCTTGCTCCTTAACTGTTGCAAGCACTGACAAGAATATCTACTAAATACAAGTGTGCTAGTACTTTGCAGGAGTACAAGAAGGGTTGAGTTGGTGCAGTGTAAGTGGTAACAATATTTCTAAACAGTAGCACTTACTACCCTCTAGATCTGGGCAAGAGGCTGTCAGCAAGCCAGATCTGGTCAGCCTAACCCTTTAATCTGGCGCATGCAGCTCCAGGCTTCTCCCCTTAACATGTTGCCTGGGAGCTGCTGAGGAGATAAGGCCTTTCAGCTCCTTCTATTTAAGGGCCCTGTTCCTTCTGCCCCAGGGCCCTGTGACCACGTCCGAAACTTAGGAAGTGGCCTCCCCTTCAAATTACTGCCCAGTGCTGTTCTGCATTTCAGTTTGCAACATATTCCTTCTATTTTGTGGCTTGCCTAATCCTCTAAAATACAACTTTTGGAAAGAGTACCCAATACAGAATACTAAGATTAAAATTACAAATTATGGCTAAAATGGGTTAGATTTACATATTGTAACTAAATTGTCTCTTTACAAAACAATATGCCAATTTAAAGCCAAATTACTCTACCTTCAAATACAACTGCTCATATTCAATTGTGTAAATTCATTCTGCAGAAATATAAATGATACTTTCATAGTATTGGTCACCAATTTTGTCACTGCTTTATTGTATTTTAAGAATTCAGTTTACACCGCTTCCATGCAGCTGTATTCTGCTGTCATGTGATCTCCAGACTGACACAGCAAGTTGCATCAGATGTCCTCAGACTCCCATGACTTGACTAGAAACTGCAACAGTGCAAATCTAGGAGGTGGAGCACTAGTGTTAAACTTTAAAGGGGAAATTGGCTTCTCTGAATTACTTGGTCAGCTTGGCTGTATCATACAGAACTACTTCTCTTTCCTCCTAGAGTTTTCAACAGCTACATTCTGATCAGAAAATGTCTGACCTTCCAAAACTTTTTCAGTACATTGATGAACACCAGGATCTGTATGTTGAGGTAAGAATTAAAGCTCTTTATTCTCCTGTATTATAGGACAGATAGAGCTGTATGAAATTTGAAAGGCATGTCAATGGATGCGACTGTCAGCTTCATTATTTGTATCTTCTTGGTTCTGCTAGCTTTCAAGTGATTTAAATGGCATGTAACTTTGTGGCTGAAGAGACTGTAAATAGCATAATTTTGAAGATAAAATGATACTACTCTAATTGGCAAAATGTCTAAACTGCTAGACTGAGAGTTATATTGGAAAACAATGGGGCTTTTTTAAAGTGCTTCATAAATTGCAACTGAAGTTTACAACAGACTAATAAGATAAATGTTCTTACAATAGGGAAAATGTTCAGTGAGCTGTGCAATGTATAGGAGAAGTTGGTTTAAGGGACAGGATTAGGATTTGGTAATTCCTAGATTCCAGTCCTGTGCTGACGCTCTAGTCTAACGATCTAATCTATTTCATTACATGTGGGGAAACTGAAAATCTTACTATATTATAAGACATTTCATTGGATAGTGGTCAGACACAAGTCAAAGGCACTCTAGGAATATCAGAACAGTAGAAAGTGCATACTAGATCGTCATACATTACTAAAAGAATTGTATTGCCATTCTCTCATCAAATTCTGGAAAGACTTAACTTCAATATAGAGCTTAAACTTAAACACTTTGCATGGCTGTCGTGTCAATAAGGATCTAGGAGTAACCACCACATGTGCCCAAGATTGTATTCCTGAGATTTCTAGTGGTTAGGACAAGAACTAATCTTTTAGGAAACTTAAATAACTATAGCTGGCACTAGATAGTAAAACAAAGCACCATTGTTAGAAAGCCCTGACCTAGACTGCAGGGAGGGCATGCCCATGCTATAATGCACTTATACCCTTTTAATAAGTCAGTAAAGACTGAATACTTTCCTCCTCTTGCTACTGTACATGATGAGAGGGTGGTTGTTGTTGTTAAAAGCCAGTTGTATCAAAAGCTTTTTCAATTGTAACTGCCATAATGTACTACTGAACCTCTCTTAAAACAGAAGACTAGAATCAGTCACCCCAAATCTTGTAAAACACAAAACTGTACAACAAAATTAGTATCGGGGGCGGTTTGGTACACTTTCTGTTCATACACTTCTAAAGTGCTCATAATAGCTTGCAAAAGGTAATCTGGTTTATACACACATGCTTTAAAACCACTCAACCCTCTTTATCTATAAATAGCGGCTGGCCCAATGGGTTGCAATCCAAAGTGTGTCGGCATGGCCAGAGAAGAGGCAAGAAATCAAACAAATGATGGAAGTTGCTGCCAAGGACATTGAACGGCTGTGTGGCACAACTCAACTGATAAATATTGGCACCCAAAAGGTAGGAGATGCTCACGTTACTAGATGATAATCCTCAGGCAGAATACTTACATACTGTGTGCCAGTTAGATCTCTAACAAAGCGGCCAGTGTGTAACCTGTATGTGGGTGACTAGCGGTTACCCAAATGGGAACAGACTCTTATTTCTCCTACTCCTCAGTCTGAAGACTCTTGTTAACACTAATTTAGCTGCTAAGACTTCGTCCGCTTCAGAGCCCAGACGTGATCTCTGAACTAGATACTGTGAGAATCTGTGCTATAACTTTAAAGCTGGAGATGCTGTGATATCAGTCTGTTTTATTTTGAAGGACCAACTGGCTGTAAAGAGAATCACAGTACAAACAATACACTAGGACATATGTGACTACACAACTTAGATCCAAACCAGCAGAGGGGGTGGGTGGGTTGGTGATTTTTACTCACATTGCTTCTCCCATAGTTGACTAAGAGATGCTTTTGTAATAGTTTCTCATACTAACTGGATCTTCTGGTTTTAAATTTTCTCTTCCCTCACAACCTATAACTTATAGTAAGTTACACCTATTCCTGGCAGGGCTGGACATTATTTCTAATGCTCAACTTGTAAACTGCAGTTACACACACTCTGCTGTACTGTTTTCCTGGTATTTTTTCCCCCTATATTGGCAGTGCATGTGACTTCCTTGATTAAAAGTTAAAAGCACTTATTTTAGTTACAGGACAACATGCCTATGTTTTTGGCACTGAACAGATAGTTCCAACAGAACAATAGCTGCTTTGATCACACAGCATCTCTTATCAATTACTCTTCCTTTGTGTATATAGACTAAAGCAGGAATAGGCAACTTTTTGGGGGGCGGGTCAGGAGCCACACAAGTAAAGAGGTGTGTGGTTCATTTTGTTTTCGTTTTGAAACTTCACTGACTTGGCCTCCAAATGAGAGGGGGGGAGAGACACATCATTCACCTCAAGCTTCAGCCCGTGCAATCAGGGAGGGAGGGTGTGGAGGAGGGAGAAAAGGATTGGGTTGCCTAACAGCTACAGTTTGCAGGTGGGAGGGCGTGGGATGGTTCAGCACTGCCCTGTACATGCAGGCACCATTCCCAGCCACTCCTATTGGCTGCAGTTCCTGGGCCAATGGAAGCAATGGGGATGGAGCCTACAAGAAAGTGCGGGGTCAGGGCTTCCCTGCCCTGCTGTTCCTCCCAGCCAGAAGAGGGGGGAAAATGGCAGTGTACAGAGTCACTTCTTCCCTCCTCCCCCAAACCTGTCAGAACCCATAGGCCGTATGATCCCTGGTCTAAAGAATGATCCTTGCTTTAGATTACCAACCCCCCTGCCCCCCCCCCCAAAAAAAAACTAAAATCTAGTACTGTAAGTCCTGATCTACACTAAGGGATAAGTTTGAATTAAGATACATTGACTTCAGCTATATAATTGCATAGCTTAGGTTGCAGTAATCTTAAATGGAATTTTGGCACTGTCAGCACTGGGAAGTTGGAAGGGGCACTCTCCCTTCGACTTCCTTGCTTCCTCGTAGAAGCAGGACTATCAGTGCCAGCGGGAGCACCTTCTCAGTTCGAATTAGTGTGTCTTCACTAAACCTGCTAATTTGAACCCTGGAACATTGACTACAGAGATCAAAGCAGCTGCAGCGTCCACCCACCCCCACCAGAGGCGAGGAGAAGGGGTGCAGTGGGTGTGAACACCCCTCCCTTACCACTTCCTGTGGTCCCCCAAGTAAGTGTGAGGCTGGGGCTGATTCTGGCTGGCCAGGGGAAAACTGGGGCGGCGTGTGCCCAAGCCTCCCTCATCCATGCTCTGACTCTACAAGATGGCAAGGACAGTGAGCAATTTAAAAAATTGTGGTCCACATTTACACAAGCACATACATCCCTCACACACAGAACTTCCTGCATATGGGCTTGAATGTAGACATGGCTGAAGGGTGTTGCATCTTATTCTGGGTAACAAGATGACTAATCAAAACTTAAATATTTGTTAATGGAGGCCTTCCAAATGATCAAGTTCCTTTAAAGAATGTGACTCTCTAAACTTGTTTCTCTAAATAGCACTGGCTCTTGCCTCATGATTTTTATTACACGTAAACAGTATAGAAAATAACTGAAGAAATACACCTTAGCTTCAGAGGTCTACTATTGGCTAATTCCAGCCAAATGAAGGGTGTGGTGACTGTACTAAAAGTGATGCATGTGTTGTGAATTTCTTGGTGATTCAAAGCAATTATTTTAAATTTCTTACTCCTTCCTCCCCCATCTCTCAAATCTGCTCACCTGAAGGGTTTACTAAGTTTTAAATTGACTGGAATTTTATCCAGTGAACTTAACTTCAGGCTGCTGTACTCCATTATCTGTTGAAGTGCATTTAAACCCCATACTAGTATTTTAAGAGATCCTCAAATAAGTGTTGATTCCCTATAAATCTAAAATCATCTTATTTTGTGTGGCACAGTAAACACATGGAATGTTGCCAAATCTGGAATTTCAGCAGATGTGTTCTTGGGCTCTGCCTGTGCTATGTGTACAGCTTTCCTCTTTCCTCCTACCCCCTGTTTCTGTAACTGCTTTTGATGCAGTTTACCTGCCTTAAAATAGTATTAATTTGAGTTGCAGCCACATGGTGACTTTGATTCACAGTTGATACGTCACCATCTGTTTCCACATCTATCATGCTGGGAAAAAGATTGCAACTGTCCCTTGGCAAGGTTATATGTGGTATGATGAGTCAATGTACATGGGCCAGCTAGACTTTGGGATGTTTAGTGGCCCGTTGCAGTGGTTTGGCTCAGGTGTACTTAGAGGTCTTGTAACTTTTTTGGCTCCCTTGGCAAACACACAAGGTGAGTCTACCAAGGCCTTTGGCATGGGAGAAACATGACTAATAAACATAACTAATAAGTAGTGTATACTACGTGTACACCAGATTGAGCCAAGCATGAAACTTACTAGTGTAAGAAGTCCTCATGTGAAGAGGGCCAGAATAGAATTTCAATGTAGAATCTGTCAAACATTAGGTGCCACATCTTGTTTAAATAGCTTACCTTACATCTGGATGAGCCTTTTCCCTTAAAATCATAGGCAAGAATGTTAATATAAAGTAGGGATGTTAAAATGTTTGTGTAAAACGCTGTAACTGAAAAAAATCAGTAGTTACATGTTTACATGTGGGGGAGAGCAAGTACCGGCTCCCAGCTTCCCCCTCCTCCCCCATACACACACTCCCACTGCTGCCTCTGTGGGAATTTAGAGGGGGTGTAGATGGATCTGCAGGAGCCAGCATGCGTGGGGGAACCAGTTCCCCCCCAACACACACACGCGCACACACGCTGCTGCCTATGAAACAGAGGGCACCAGGAACATGAACCATGTACTCCAGGTATATGTGCACGTCCCTAATATGAAGTAGATGTTCATCCACATCAGTGTCTTGCTACTTGCACGTGGCTTGTAAAATCTCTGATTCTCTCTCAACCTGCCCAGTACAGCAGTTCTTGGCTTGTCAAAAACTTGGAGGGGGAGGAGACAGTGAAAACTACTAAAATGATAGTTTTAAACAAAGCCAAATGTGTATGCTTTGACATTCAACTATTCTGCAAAACCAGTTATGGATCTAAAAACTGTGCTTGTAAGTACTTTACCTGTTCATCCATTAAAACTTCCTGTAATGAAATTCCTCTTATTTCCAGCTCCCTGATGGGTCAGAAATTCCACTACCTCCAATTATTCTTGGCCAAATCGGCTGTGATCCAAAAAAGAAAACAGTTTGTGTGTATGGGCATTTGGATGTACAACCTGCAGCCATGGAAGATGGCTGGGACAGTGAACCCTTCACCTTGGTAGAAAGAGATGGTAAGAGCTCTAGACTGTCTGGGAAGAGTCCTAACAGGTGTTCTCTTAAACTCCCCACAGTCAGTTAGGAGAGTGCAGAACTGAAGAGCTTTCAGCACTCCTTTTCAGACCTTTTTTTAAAATGTATTAAGAGCAAAATGGTAAACAAGCCCCGCTTTTGAAAGAAGGGGAAAATGTGATCTCTCAAAGTTAGACCTGTTTCTTTTCCCCTCAGATGGTGCAAGCACAGCTTGTACCTTTTCTCCCTCAGCCCCATACTGAAATGGCCATTCTGAATTTTCTGTCAGGCTTCCATGGAAACTCCGTGGTCACAAGCAGTTGTTCACTACGACTGAATTTTTGTGCTGTCAAAACTAGCAGTGCAGAGCAAGGGAAGCAGATCTGCATTAACTTTGACCCTGGGTTTTTGAAGTGCCATGGGCATTGAAACCACTCCTGCCGTAACTTAAATGATCTCTTGATTACAGCACCTTCCGTGTGCCTGGCAACATAAGCCAGAATGACTGTTCTCATTCCTGCTTTGGTTTAGCTAGTTGGAGTTTGGCCACTGCCTAGGGGGTATTGCAGGATTGTACCAGATATTCTAGGTGCAGAATATCTGGTACAGTCCCATACCTGGAGGAACTTTTTCCCTTGAATGTTCTACACCTACTCTTGCTCTCACACAGCCAGCAATAGTGAAGAGTGCTGAAAATACTTTTCCTCCCTTCTGAATATTTAATACTCTTCCACTATGATGATCCTTTTCCATGTTTCAGCAGCTCCCATACTATATTTATGATCTTGAGGTTCAAAGGTTGTATGATAAAACTCCATTGAAAAGATAAGTTCAATTTAAGCTATACAGCCTGTCAGCTTTGCATGTGTTGATCAGTGCCTTGCAAACAGGCTACTTAAACCTTATCACTTTTTGATAATCACTGGGTGCTAGCCAGCTTCATGTGTTGGAGTAACTTGGACTTGATAGTGTGTAGTGAAGTCTAATTCAATGATTGCTGGTAAGTTAGAGCAAAGGGCTGCACTGAGTCCTTGGCTTCAACCCCACTGTGCCATTGGAGTAGGACAAAGTGGCAGTGAAATTGTGTGATGAGGGCTGATGGTTTCATTACACAAGAGAAATCTAAGGCTTAATGGAACTGGTTCTGCCTTGCCTTGAGAATGCTGACTACACAGGATGCATGGCCAGAGTGCTGCTGTAGCTGGGCAATCTTCCCACTGTGTAAGTGTTCACCCAGGGACCACAATGTTATATGTCTAGGAGTCCTGAGACGGCGCTGTTATGGTTCCTAGCCTTAGGTTTGTAGCAATGGCAGATGCCTATAGACCCCTTCACTCTTTTTCTTTGGTCTCATGCTAAGCAGAACTTGATTAGACTCCAGGAGTGAGCTCACAACACTGAAACACTGAGCCTATTCGTTAACCCTTTTTGGCTCAAGTAAGCTTTCATACAGACTAGGGATGTCTGTAAGAGAGTAGTCAACTACCCAATAAGCCTAAGCTTATCTAATTTAAACATCCCCAATATAGACTTTTCTTCTCTCTCCTATCTGCAGAAAAACTGTATGGGAGAGGCTCAACAGACGACAAAGGTCCAGTCCTTGCCTGGCTGAATGCTCTTGAAGCTTATCAACAAACTAAACAGGTATTGTATCTTAACAACCTCTATTCTGCTAAACTCAACCTGTTTGTGCAGTTCAAAGGTTGTCCTAGCCCCAGGTTAGTCAAAAGTCTAGTAAATGATACTGTATCAGTACTGATTTAATCTAGGTCTGACACTTTGTGCATTTGGATACCTACATTATAACTGCTCAATTTAGTTACAGCGTACCCCATCTGAAAGGTCAGCTTTTTATCTTTTTGAGCAGCAATCAGGGCACTTGTTAGAGTTGAACGTTCTCAATGTTTATTAGCCACACATGGAATGAGACAAATACAGAAATTTCCTGCAGGAGAATCCGTTAAGCCCAGCCAGGTTCACCAAAGGCTTTCTTTGTCAAAAGTTGCTGTGGTCTGATTTACTCAGCTCAAAGTCAAACTTTGCTAAAAAACTGTCACAGCAATTTGAGGCTGGAATGGGCAGATGAATCAACTCAATGTTAAATTGGCAACTCTGCCAAGTTTAGAAGTTTAATCTAACTTGAAATAAGATTGCAATCAAAAGGTCTCAACTTGCCTGTGGAAAATCACTATTGATTCTCAACAACCTCTATATTCTAGTATTACGGTGTCCAACCAGTTCTGAAGCAGTAGCCATTACAGCCACATGTGGCTAGTGACCTGCATTTTGGACACCATGGGTATAGTAGAACATTAACAGTAACATTCTGAAGAGGCTTGTTTTGCATGTGGTGCGTGGTCGGCCCCCCCCCCCCCCCCTTCAGTGAAGATCATTAATCATCTTGGCTTGCAATGGTCATCCTAGTTTTAATTCTATAAACTCATCTGCTTGTGGGGGGGGTGTGTGGGGGGGGGGGGGAAGGTTGATCAGGCAAGCTCTAATTGGTTCTCTTATGGCAGCGTTGCTGCCAGGCCACAGTGGCTGTGGGAGTGTGGCTCAGGTGGTGGCAGAAGGAGGTGGAGCAGGAGGTGCCTCCCTAGGGCTCTCCCCACCCCTGTCTGTGTGGCTGCTTTTGCCAGCAGCAGTGCTGGGGCAGAGCAGGAGGCACCTCCCTCCCCATAATGGTGACTGCCAGGGCTCCCCCTTTACCCATGGAGGCACAAGGGGCCACTCCCCCTGCCCGTGCAGCAGTAATGGCTGGGCTCTCAAGGGGGGGCAGCCTCACTTTAGGGAGTGTGGGGTCATGTGACGAGGGTGTTGGCATGGGTCGTAGAGTCTGAGGTGAAAGGGCTCGGGGCATAAGAGTGGGGGTCAAAGGGTGTTAGCCCCCAACTCGGCCCCTTGCTCCCCACTGCCTAAGTGGACCAGTATCATTTATTTGCATATTTGTTATTTGGGTAGTAAATATGCAAATACAGTGTTACCGGCCCGCCAAACATTTGTGAATGGGTTTGCCGGTCTGCAGCATAAAGGTTGGGAGCCACTGTTGTATGGGATAGCATCTGTCTGGAAGACCCCGGTTCTGTTAGTCTGCCAGAGACTGCATCCCTCTGTTTCTATTTTTTTCCACTTGTAGCAATGTGAGTGACTCTCAGGTGCTACCTTAAGGGCTGCCTCAGATTGAAGGTGCCAGAGGTGCAAGTGCATCTGCTTTTGTTTCACAGCTAATTAATGCCAAAACCTCTTAATAATTCTAACACAATGAATTGCATAAAATGTAACTAATCATGGCCAGGGAGATCTCTCCAGGAACTATTCATCACTGCCAAGATGGCATGTTCCTGGGGGGTGGGCTGGGGAGGGGGAGAAATGGAGAAATAGTGAGCATGATTGCTAGAAGAGCAACTAGTGCTCAGAACAAGCATTAAAGGGACCACAGGTGGGATTCACAAGGGAGACTCAAGTTCCTGAATGCAGCCATTAAGTCCCACCGGCATTCAGAGGCCACTGCTTAGCTGCTGCTTGACTCTGTAGGTAGCTGAAGTCCCAAGGCACATGAGTTTCCTTCAGCTGCCCAAGTCCTGCTGTTGCCCAACAGCTCATCAATTGTCCAGGCTCTGACAGGATTCACAGACAAGGAGCACTCCAAAATTTTGGAAAGTGGTCAAGGGCTACACTTCTCTATGGTGCAGGTGTAGGGTCTAGGATGGTGGCTGGGTGCAGAATAGTGCACAGGGTATGGGATTGGGGTGCAGGAGATGGTGAGAGGGAGTTTGGATGAAGGAGGGGATTGTAACCTTGGTCAGAGGATTGGGGTGTAGGTCAGGAAGGGAGTATGGATGCAGGAGAGGATTCTGGCCTGGGGGAGGGCTTTCAAGAGAGGGTGCAAAGTCTGCGGGGGGGAATTGTGATGGGTAGAAGGGGAAACAGAGTGCAGACTATAGAGGACTTGGGTGGTGACCTGGGGTAGGGGAATGGGGTGCAGGGTCTGGGAGGGTGTTTGGGTGCGGGAGAGGATTCTGGCCTGGGCAAGGTGTGTAGGAAGGGGTACATGGTCTGGGTGGGAGTTGAGACCTGACCTTGGGAGTGTAGCAGGTTTGGATGGTGACCTAGGGGAGAGAGTTGAGGGGAAGGGATGCTAGAGGCAGGCTTTGGTTAGGAGGCACTTACCAAAGCATCTTCCAGCCAGCAGCCTTGCAGCACCCCCAAGACAGGCTGGACTGTCTCTGCCTGCTGCAGCCCCAGACTGTTTGAAACTGTTTCCTCCTAGCCAAAGCCTGCCTCTAGCACCCCTTCCCCTCAACTCTCTCCGTCCATGTGGCTCTCAGCTCTGGGAGGGGGCAGAAGCTTGCACCACACCCCTCTTCTCCAGCAGTTCAGCTGGCTAATTCAGCTGACTTTCTGCACAGCATTGCTGAATCTACTTTTTTGGAACTTAACTCTCTTCCCCTGTGTATTGCATGGGGCAGCCTGGGTTTGTTTCAGGGCTGTGAATTCCACTAAGCAGGAGGATGTCTGTAAGTGCTGCACTGTTTTAAGTCCCCTTTGTGAAAGCCACTGTTGGAATGAAGTTATTCTTCAACTGCGACGTGGCAAGTCTGGCCCATCATCTTGGGAATTGTGTGCTCTGAGATTCTGCTGGCAATGAAGACACATCAATAGAACTGCAAGCACTTCATAAAGTGATACTAGTGTGCCTGTCTCAGAACTAGAATGTCTATTTGTGTGCACAAGAATGCATAACAAATCTGCATGACCTAGTATCTGAGCAATGTTGACTGTTTCCTTGCTTGTTTCATTCCAAAGGAATTACCAGTGAACATCAAGTTCTGTCTGGAAGGCATGGAGGAGTCTGGCTCTGAAGGCCTTGATGAACTGATTTTGTCTCAAAAAGATGCTTTCTTCAAAGATGTAGATTATGTTTGTATCTCTGACAACTACTGGCTAGGCAAGAAGAAGCCCTGTATCACATATGGCCTTAGGGGAATCTGCTACTTTTTCATAGAGGTAAATTATTCATTCCTGTGTGTAACTGAAGTTATTGACAGATTGAATCTCTTTGTTAAAGAGCTGTCTTAATTTTTGGCACTTAGCATTGGATGTATTAGAATATTAATCTGTGATCTTTTGAAGATGGGTAGGTGTATCCTAGTGGAAGATACACCAAAGCTCTTTTCCTGTACAGCTGCTCCCCAAGTTACAACCAACACTTGGTCTGTAACTCGAAGTGTTCATAACTCTGATCTCATAGTTACATGGTGACTGCGCTGTTCATAAGCGCAGATCGCCATTCGTAACTCAGATCTGCAACGATCACTTTGGTTGTAAGTGCAGATGGCCGTAAGTGGAGGTGGTCGTAACTGGGGGAGCGGCTATATGCCCTGTGCATAGCCTACCCCGGGACCCACTCCATCAAACTTGGGGAGAAGGATGTGCCTCTAAAACTGTCAGCAAAATACCCTGTGAGACAATAGCAAAGATGCTACTAGTTGGGGCACCATCTTTTAATCCGGGCCACTGACCATCCTGTGAGTGAGGATACCCATAGGTTGAACAATGTGGCCAATGGTTTTGTGTGTAGTTAAGTGTGTTATTTTTTATTTATTGTTTTTTAATTTATTTTTAAAGTAGACTTTTGGTATTGAATCTGGTTGTAAGGCATTCAGCACAGGAAATGTTCATGGTACATTTGTACAAGTTCTAGCACAATGAGGCCCCAATCCTGACAGGCCTCTTGCTGCTATCCCAGTCAAAGAATATACTGCAAGCATCTGGTGTGGTTTAGCAGTCTGCTACCTCAGAGATGTATCTACTGATTACTTTTTTTTTTTAACTCTGAGTCTAGGTCATTGAAGATTTATTAAAAGTGCTGCTGAAACTAATCTGATCACAAGTTTGTTTGCTTCAAACCAGGTGGAATGCAGTGATAAAGATCTTCACTCTGGACTTTATGGTGGCTCAGTATATGAGGCCATGACAGATCTCATTGCTCTGATGGGTAAGAGATATATATTTGCCTGCTGTAGTACTGCATAAAACTCAAGCATACATTTGGCAGCAAACTGTCCTGTAAATAATGCATCTTAAAAAAGCTCTTTGGTGCAAGCTAACTTACACTGTAAAGGGTTCTAATGCCAAATTTACTGGGCACTGTTTGTCTGACTTAAAATTAGTTAATCTTACTGAAATTGTAGTGATGCAGAAGGAGAAACTGAATTAGGTTCAACTCCCTAGACACTGAAATACTGATCTGAGGAAGGAGTCATTTATATGTTTGAATCTGGTTTTTTTTAGGGAAAACCAGAGAGGATGCTGACTTAGGGTCTCAGAGCTCAGACTTGTCAGAAAATGGCTGCTTCCCTTCAGCTGTCTTACACAATGTAATACACAACTCTCCATGAAGAAGTTGACGTCAAACAGTCTGACACAGAAAGATTTATAATAGACCCCGGTGCAGTGTTTAAGGAAATGACAAGGCCTACTGCACGAGTCCCTTCACAACTAGTGCTGACCTGAACAGTTGCCAAGCGACTCTTAATTGGGTCACTGTTGTAGCCACCCTATTTATTGTATATAGACAAAGCTTTCACTGGGTAGTCATTAAGAGTAGCCTCTAACCTATGTCTCCAGAACTGAATTTCTTGCTTTCTGTCCCCACCAAAGAAAGCATTTAGAGAAACCAAGGTTTTTCAAATGACTTTTACTGTTATTTAAAAAAAACAACATAGAAACAATACTGACCAGACTTGAATATCACTCTTCATAGACCCTGATCTGGCACGCCTTTCTTTTGCAGGGTCCCTTCTCGATAAGAGAGGGAAAATCCTTATCCCTGGCATTGATGAAGCCGTGGCGCCTGTTACCGATGAGGAGCTAGAATTGTATGATAAGATTGACTTCGATGTGGAGGAATATAGAAAAGATGTGGGAGCAACAAAACTACTCTATAGCACAAAAGTGCGGTGCCTCAACTTCTCTTCTGTCCCCCTCCTCAAATTCCTTTCTTCTATATACAGTTACAAAGTATTGTAGACTAAAGTCTTTGCTGCATCTGTAAGGGAGAATTCAGTGCCTAATTCATCTATTGAGGCAGCTAGAATTAAGGTTTTGTTTTGTTTTTCCATAGGCAGAATATCTTGACTTGTGCACAAAAAAAGCTCCTATGTGCTAATGTGCACTGCATTTGTAGTGAACTGGAAAAGCTGGCTTCTGATAGGCTTTAGAAAATCAGATCCCAAATAGGAATGTTAAATATTGGTTAATTGATTAACCTCCTGCATTCTTATCAGTTACTCAACTATTCTATAAGTCCCCAGGAGTGGGGTTGGCAACTAGTGTACTCCGAGCCCCACTCCCGAGGAATCTCCTGCCACTCTGTGTATTGGAGGCAGCAGCGAGGGGTGCCCGGCTGTAGCCAGTTTTAAAAACCAGTTCCCCTCATGGACCGGCTGCCTGTCACCCCGCACAGCGGCCTCTGTATCAGAGATGGCAGCAGCCCCTGTCTGGGTGGGGTCTGAGCTCATGGGCCCAGCGTGAGCTAGAATTGAGTCAGGCTGGCTGCCTGCCTCCTAATACACTTGAAATGTAGAGTTGCAGTGGGGGTAGGTCCTTGACCCAGCGCAAGCCTGGACTGCTGGATAGCCTACCTAAAAATTTACTGGCAAAGAGGGGAGTCAAATGCATGTAGTCTGTAGCATTAGCCTATAAGCTTTTGCTTAGTGGTTAATCAACTATACTATTACATCCCTAATCCTAAAGAGTAGGCAGCATGCTCCTCCTACAAAAATGTCTCTTCTGGTGTATAAAATAGCAGGGCTGTTACTTACGATTCCAGACACTGCCACCATAGTATAAACACATGTTACCAAATTCTTCTAGTGTGTGGCTCTGACTAGTTTTAAAGATGACATGATACACCTCAGTCTTGATGTACCTTTATTTTCAAGTAGTTTTCAAAGTCTCTGGGAAGAGAACAATTTGGCTAATGAGGTTAGTCTAGACTCTTAAGTACCTTGCATTTTACAAATTCTTAAATCTACCGTCTCATGGAAGGAGTTTCACTTCCGCAAAATGTCCTGTGTGACCAAGCCAATGACGAGGAGATCTGCATCCTCACTCCATTGAGCCTTGGCAGGGTTTTATCAATATAATAATCACATTTCTCTGACTATTAAATATAGATGAAGTAGTATCATCTCCAATGCAACTGACAAATGTTGGTGCTCTCTCTTTAATGGTGGTGGCTGTTGGCATGATTGCCAAATTGTAAATCAGAAGATGGGTGACATTAATAGTTAGCTAAGGGATTTTGTCAATTATGCAATCTAGTGTCTAATCTTCTGAACCACAATTCCTGTTAAAATGTTGTGTGGCTACTCCAAAACAACATAGAATTCCTATGCATGCTGTTCATGAGTAATACACTTGCACCTTACTACAGGTCTGCAAGTTTCACATGCATACCATTTGCTAGGCTCTGATCCTGAAAGGCAGAACCCTGCTTTTTTTCAGTCTGTCACTTCCGTCTTCTGTCAAATACGGACAACAACTGACTGCCCAAGCTGACCCTAGGCTTCACTGGCAGTCGCTGGTTGTGCAGAGCTATCTCAAATGACAGCCCTAATGGCTGAGAGTAAATGGTATGCACAAATAGGACCAGTTCTCTCTTGTAATGTTAGCTACAAGCACTGACACAGCCCACTGTATAAATGTTTCTCTACCAACTGTTTCCAGATTAGTTGTGAAGGAAGAATCAAATTGGTTGGCAAAGCTTTCCTACTAGCTAAGCACCTTGGCCAATCTTTCAAGACTGCTTTTATCAGGCCTAAACTGAATTGTCAGGGTAGGGATTAACTGACTCTCTCTCCTTGGGAGAGGACTAATTCAGATACCTGTAGGTGGAAACCTTGTTCAAATTGCTGCTTCCATTGGTGTCTATGCTTGAACCATACAGACATAGTTCAATGCAGGTTGTCTTGCTTGCCTTGAGCGACTACTTATTTTGTCTGTTATCTCTGTGAGTAACTTCTAGACTAGTGGTTTTCAAACAAAGGGTTGCAACCCAGGACTGGGTCGCTGAATGTCAGGCACTGGGTCTTGCTGCTGCAGGATCAGTAGGAGGTGGTAAGGCAGGCTTTCTACCTACCTGTCCTGGCACCACAGACTGCACTGTGCCACTGAAGTAGCCAGCAGCAGGCCTGACTCCTAGTGCACTGCTCCTGCCCTGACCACTAGCTCCGCGCTCCGATTGGCTAGAACCTGCTGCTGCCTGCTTCTGGGGTGCAGCATGGCCCCAGTGCCAGGACAGGCAGAAAGTTTGTCTTAGCACTCCCGCTACACTGCTGCCTGGGAGCCACTCAAGGTAAGCCCTTCCTGGTCACCTCCCACCTCCAAAAGCCCAGAGCCCCCTCCTACAGCTCAGTGCTCATCCTCAGACCCACCCCTAGAGCCCACACTCCAGTCAATTGATGTTGGGTCTCGAGCATCAACAATCTTCAACTGGATCATGAGGGGAAAACAAGTCTGAAAACTATTGGGCTAGATAACTCAATAGCTTTTGGCAGTTCCCCCGTAATCTTAACTCTGAATACTTTCTCCGTCTCTCTGCAGAAAGAGATCCTGATGCACAGGTGGAGATACCCATCCTTATCTCTCCATGGCATCGAAGGAGCCTTCTCTGCATCAGGAGCCAAGACTGTGATTCCAAGGAAAGTCATTGGCAAATTCTCCATCAGGCTAGTGCCAAACATGACTCCAGAAGAGGTCAACAAACAGGTATAAGTTGGGAATGGCTGAATCTTGTCCTTAAAAGCTCCAGCCATGAGGGTTTTTTAGGTACAAGCCAAGTCCTCCTCCACCCTTGCACAAGCCCGAACAGCAGCAGTGTTCAAAGCCTGCAATCATAGCAGCAGTTCGGTGGTCTCTGTTGTCCTTCACCTCTAAGGCCTCTTATTTAGAACCTGCAAAGATAGGATGCATCTTAACTGAAGTCTTTGACATAGTGTTGGTGTCTGTCTTAGCCCAGGTGTGATAAATGGGACAAAAACCAATGGCTGGGAAAGTTAGTTTATAACTTGGCAATAAATACTTTGCTCCAGTACCACACTTGAAAGCCTTACTTGCACAAATCTAACACCTAGTGGGTTGACCTCAGTGGTGCAAGTAATATACCAGATTTACAGGGGAAAGTAAGGAGGTGACACCAGCTAAGGGAGGCACATGGCCTCCTATGATACTTTACTGTTCCTTACCCACATATATTGCAGGGATGGGGGAGGTTCTGCCCTCCTAGGGTACGTCTACACTACATGGCTCTGTCGACAGTGCCATGTAGATTTGATTATTGGGCAAAGGGAAATGAAGCAGCGATTTAAATAATCGCCACTTCATTTAAATTTACATGGCTGCCGCGCTGAGCCGACAAACAGCTGATCAGCTGGTTGTCGGCTCAGCGCGGCAGCCATGTAAATTTAAATGAAGTGGCAATTATTTAAATTGCTGCTTCATTTCCCTTTGCCTACAACCCTTATCTATATGGCTCCGTCGATGGAGCCATGTAGTCTAGACACAGCCCTACCGTGGGAAGAGGGGGATGTGAAGCTTTCAGCGTTCTGCTGCTCCCCCTCCCAATGGGGAAAGGAGCAAAGCCCCAGCCCTCTCTTCCAGCAGCGTGGCTGCTGCTGTGCCTTTCCAGTACGCTGTAAGGACTATAAGTAGCTTGCTGGTACCACTGGAAGTGAATTGTGGAGTTGGCTTAGTGAGCTCTCTCCTTAGACGTGGCAACTATTTGCTGTATGATCCAGCCTTTCAGGGTCAGAATTTCAAATGCTCAGCACCCAGAAACTGCTGTTGGCAAAAAAGCAAGTGGGTGCCGAGCTTTTGTGAAGATCTGGCCATTTCCCTGTGAGCTCCATGAGGCAGCAGTTGTCTTTGTGCAGTACAGAGCACAGGGAAGGGATCCAAGTGTACTGGGAGTCTGCACGTTAGAATGAGAGCAACAGCAACGTAGCCCAACTCTTAAACTAGCTAAGAATTCTTCTGTTCTGGCAGCTGATCTCTTGCAAATCTAGATGTGCAAGTTAATCTTTTTATAATGCTCATTGTGGGCAATGCTAGAAATGTGCCTCCCATGTACAGAAACACACTGACTCTTCACTGAGTTTGTGTTGTAAAGTAACAGCCTCTAGGCAAGTATTTACTGCTATATGCTTTCTAGTACTGTAATGTTAAGCTTCACTTATAACCTGTCTATCTGTAAGATGACCCAAGAGGAACTTGTATAAACTCCTTCAATGTGTTGCTAGCTCTACTTAATCCTAGACTTGTAATTGTTCAATCATTGATACCAAAGGTTCACGATTATCTGACTAAGAAGTTTGCTGAGCTGCAGAGTCCCAATAAGTTCAAAGTGCACCTAGGCCATGGTGGAAAACCTTGGGTGTCAGACTTCAATCATCCCCACTACATGGCTGGCAGAAGAGCAGTGAAGACAGGTCAGTGAAGTTAACTTGGGGGATTTTAAGTCTAGCCCATCTAGACACCTCAGACGTTGATCTTGCTCACGAACGCACTGAATGGTGATATCTGTGTAGCAGCAAGATTGGTAAGCTAGGAGCTAAGCAGGTGTAATAACAAGATGTACAAGGTCATACTTGGATGATAATTGAAGTTGCTGCAGCAAGCAGTGGTTCAATTGAAATAATTTGTCCTTGGCATTATACTGGGACCAGCTTGACTCTGGCTTAATGTTCTTGTATTTAAACTTGAGTTTGGGATCAAGAAGTATAAGAGCTATTTTGTGTCCTTGGTTGCATCCTTATAGGTCGTCCTGGTAGTTGCAAGCATTGGCCGTCAGTCGGTCAAAACCTACCCTTCAGAGTGCTTTGGGATCCCTAAAGATGGCAGGGTCTCTACTAAGGAAACATGCTGGGGATGATGCAATAACTCGGGAGAACTGACAAACTCTTGATTGTGGGTTTTGGTTTTTTAAAGTTTTTGGAGTTGATCCAGACTTGACAAGAGAGGGAGGAAGCATTCCTGTCACTCTGACCTTCCAAGAGGCAACAGGCAAAAATGTAATGCTGCTTCCTGTTGGTGCTTCAGATGATGGTGCCCATTCTCAGAATGAAAAACTGAACAGGTAAGGGACCTCACAGGGCCTGGATTAACTGGGTGTGTGTGGCTTTTTTTTTTTTTTTTTTGACAGTGCCTAAAGCATTTCAGTTTTTCACTTTTTGCATTTTCTTTATTAGAATTCAAACACTAAATGCCCCTAATCAGCTGAAAATGTTTCAGCTTGAACACAATACTTAGTTTGATCAAGTGTCACTTTGAAATAGCTGCCTTTTTGGCACTGTAGCAATTTGCAAAGCTTTACTTGTTGCTGTACTAGCTTGAGTCCATAGTACAAGCTTTGAAATGCATCAGTACCCACCTGTGAGACTGGTTGCTTTGTCGTCTTTCTCCCTGAATGGATTTATATAGCCATTCATAGCTCCTCTGTAGAAGAAATTATGTACCTGTGTATGTTGAACTGTCATTGCATGCATTTGTTTGCAATTCTGCAGTCTTTCTAGTTTGCTCTTTGCTCATCTTCTCTCATGACATGTCTACACTAGGATATTTCAGAATAACTAAATTTGACTTAATGCCTGATTTTTACAAAACTGAAATAACGTGTCCCCGCTATGGGGAAGCCTTGAAATTAGTCCTAGGCAGGCTCTATTAACATGGACACACTACCTCAATTCAGAGCCATAGGACGCACTGTGGAGTAATTGGTTCTAATTACTCTAGGGAATAGTTATTTCAAAATAGCAGCACCAGAGCATCCACATTGAAGCTAGCATTACTCCCCAAGGAAAGCAGGAGTATAGATTTTGAAATAAGCAGTCTGTTATTTTGAAATAACAGGCCTGGTTGTGTAGATGCTTGGTTTATAAATTTGACCTACCGGGGATTATTTTGAAGTATTATTTTAGTGTAGACCAAGTGGTACAGTTGGTCTGGTAGCTTTTGATGCAGATACAAATGCAGAATGTGATGTTGCAAATCCTGATGACACACCAGTGGGTGCTCACAAGAATACAAATCAGACTAATATGCAAAACTCTCTTCTCTCCAGGTATAATTACATCCAGGGAGTGAAGGTGCTGGGTGCATACCTACATGAGGTCTCTCAACTAAGAGACTGACCAAAGGAGGTGAGAATTCCAAACCTGAAATCATGTACAGGTTCAGAGTTCTAGAAATCCTGCTGGATATCTACAGCTTCACCTTATTTTTGTTGTTGTTGTCCCCTCCCCTATTTTTCATCCACCCACTTGAACTCCTGCAAGGGAAAAGCACCAGTCCCCAACTTTAGAAATCCTGGAACAGATACCACCAAAATACTGCCTCCAGTACTCAGTCCATTTCATCTCTCCAGCTACAGGTGTAAAGAAACTTTTTCTAAGCAAGGTCTCAAATCTGACAAGTGGTTCTGAATCACTTGACACTGGCTCTTTTTGGTTCTTTGACTCAAGCCTACACCTTGCCATATGCCCTCTTACCCTGGCTGGTTTGTTTAAAACAGAAATGATAGCAAACCACCGTCTCCTCCAACTTCATTAAAACTAAAGAACTCTCCATGTTGACCATTGGCAGTAGCTGAGAAAGGTTTATCTAGACTCCATGATAAATCCTGAAAGCACTTGGCCACTGATTTCCAAGAGTACATCTGAACTCTTGCAAGGGGGCCATCTCTGCTGCCTTGCTGACTAGGATGGGGTGGAACTGCTAACTTGTTATATGTAACTCTTGCTGTTTGTTTGCATAAAAGTTTGCAGATCAATCTGATTATAAAACATGTAATGAAATGGGCATTTTTCTAAAACTGGCTTTATACTTGTGTAAATGCATCTAAATTAAAAAACAATGGTTGCTGTATTTGGCTCTATGGTCTTCTTTCAAATACCTTATCTGAGAGCAAAAAGGTCATTAGAGGCCCATAAACACCAGTCTATTGCCATAAGGATCATAAGAGAATTTCATGCAAGAATATCATGGCTACAGTAAAAATGGGGAGAAGTGCAGGAGGGAGCACTATGGGCAATCCTACCAGCTGAAAAACTTTTTGGCAGCTCTGAGGAAGCTGCCATAAATGTGAACATGATTCTAAATCATCTAAGGGTGAAATGAAGTAATAAATCATGTGATCTGATTGCTATAGAGATGCACTCTCAATGCACTTACGGTTGATCACATGGAACTAATTAATAGGTGAAAGGCTTTCCTTTATAGCTTGCCTCTTGTTCTGGAAGTCTTGCTCTTAGTATTAGAAAAAGAGACTGACTTTCTGTTAGAAACTGTATCATTGCATGCAAAGAGGGAATTCTAGGTGTGCTTCTTCCCCAACCATGCAAAACCCTTCACAATATGTATCTCCATCTCTCAAGTTTCCCCCTCCTTTACACACATCTCTCTCCCTCTCCCTTGCTATGGCATTTCTCAGTCTTCTGGATGATGCACAAAAAGTAGGAGTTTCAGAGGGGTAGCAGAGTTAGTCTAACTGGAAAAACTTAAACCTAGTATAGCAACACCTTACTGTGTCTACACAGCAGCATTATTTCAGAATAATGGCCATGTGAGCATCTACACAGTAATCCCATTATTTCAAAATAACGGACAGCTAACTCTGGCTTCTGTAAACCTCATTCTACAAAGAATAACGCCTATTCCGAAATAGCTATTTTTGAAATAAAGCATGTGTAGACACTCCACTGCTGCTATTTCGAAATAGCCCCTCACCAGGGCCATTGTAAGTTATTTCTCCTGGGGCTGTAAATTGAGATAGTGTGTCTACATTAGGGAAGCCTGCCTCAGACTAATTTTGATGCTTCCCTGCAGTGTTGATGTGCTATTTCAAAATAAGCTATTCCAAAATAGCTTATTCTGAAATAACTGCAGTATAGATATAGCCTTAAAGACCAACCAAACCTAGATGGTATACGATCAAACGTCTTGAACCTCTCTGGGGCAGGGAGAAAATGTAAGACAAGAACTTCCCTGACTACATGGTAAGGACTAGCACATGACATGTTAAAGCAAGTGACTGTGCAAGGTCTTTTAAATGTCCTGTTTAGCTAAATACACATACTTCTCAATGAGGGCTCTCAAAGAGAGGGTTGTGGCATCCTCCTGTTCAGGAAGGTTGTATAGAAGACTGCCTCTTCAGGCATGAGACAGCAGTAGAAGCACAGAAATGGCGTATCAGTGCTAGCTTTGCTGGGGTGAGGATCCAGTGTGACAAGATTGGGTAAGTAAGGAGAGCAGAGCCATGGAGGACTTAAAGTTAAACTAGCCCTAATCTGTTGGTGGTCTTTTGTTTTGTGGGGGTTTTATTTGTTTTACAGTGGTAAGGGCTAGTGCAAGGTCTCAGGAGGCTGATCTAGCCAGATGGCCTTCCAAAGGGTTTGACCCTGTACATGAGTAGGTATCAGATGAACAAACAGAGTTGGGTGTGGATGAACATTTGCTGTTTACAGAAAATGATAGGGCTGCTCTGAAATGTTGAGGAGGAAGAAGCAGTAGGCTCTGGCTTGCCTATAAGGAATGCCAGATATGACCTAATATTAAATCTATTCTCCCCACCAAAAATAATTGCTCTTTGAGGATGGGCTTGGATTGTTCAGATGACAATGGTGATCTATTGGCAGACAGCCATGGTTTGAATAAGTGCAGGAGGTAGGGAAGGGCATTGAAGCTTATGCAGTAGAGTAATCAAGAACTAGATTTACGTGCTTCTCACTTGGCAAACTGGAATTAGATTACCCATTACACTGAGGAAAAACTTCAACAAATAGTCTGGTAGCACTTTAAAGACTAACACAACATGTAGGTGGTATCATGAGCAATGCACTGATTGCTTGTGGATATGCACATTACTTTTGTTTGAATCCTAGCAAGGCTCTAAAGCCCTGGTGTATGACACGCTAGCTGTATGTAGCTATTTGGCCAGTTGAGTGGCTAGTTCGCTATAGTGGCTACTGATTTCAGAACTGTTTGAATACCACAGCTCTAGAGTATAATAGTGGCTTATATACTCTAAATAAGAACTATTTCAGTGATAGAAATCAAATGCATAGGTGAAATGTAGAATGTCATAGCGCCATCTGCTGGGTGAACAGGCTGCAAGTAATCATCCATACACAGCTATTTGTTTCTTCTTTCCGCTCTCTGCCTGCCTGACGTATAAGAGCCAGGGCATAGAACAAACCTGTGCTGAGCAGCTCCTCAACTAAATATCCATTCCGTCTTTCTTGGCACCCTGAGTGCTTTAACTAAACAAAAGTACTTGAGAGTTGAGTTTTTCACTTGTTACATTAATAAAACTAATAGTGCAATACTACTTTGGTTAGTATAGAGTATAAGACACAACTAGGAAATTCCGGTTTTTGCAGTCAGACCCAGAACATATAACCAACTGCTGTCTGGGGGAGATAATTTGGTTTACATTTTTGACCAAGATGTCTCGGAATGGGGCCTCACTTGTGCCAATTGACTCAGCTCCACTGTCAACCTAGTCTATCCCCACAGTGAGCTCTTCTAAAGACCAAAAGAAATAATTACAGACCAATTTTCTCCCTCCACCTAACAGCTAGTTCTGATTGCTTCAGTCCGTGCAGATACTCTTCTGTTTATACGGATCTTATTGTTATCTCCAGCTTCTGCTCTTGGAAGCTCAATTCACATATGTAAAAGTATCTTAAGCTTCCTATAGCGCACACACAGAACAAAATATCCAATCTTGCTGTATCATTTAATGATTAAAACAGCTATAAAACATGCTGTTTACTGCCACTGAATGGGGATGGATACAAAAGCTGCCTCTTTCATGTCTCTGGCAAGTCAGTAACAATATTAATTTAGACCTGCTTGTGGAGGAAGGGTGGCAGTACTAGAGTCATAAATACATCCTGATAGTGACCATTCTGAATAATGTCCATGTCTTGCTAGTATAACAGAAGGCAGAGCTATACTTCTGCTTTAAGTCCATGTGTCTTAGGGTACTTGGGGTATGAATGCCATGCAAGTTAGGGCATGGCTTTGCCTGCCACACTGGAGACTGGCATTCGATTTGCGGGGGGAGGGGGGGTCTAGTACATAGCTGGAGTTCTCTTCCATAAATCAACCTTCCAGGTCTAGTGTAGATCTGGCCTTAGTGACTTAAGCGCTGTCCACATCTTTTCTGGTGATAGGGCACTGGCTCTCCCAGTGGGCAGAGTAATAAGGCTGACAGGAGAGTGTTCTATCAGCATAGAGCATCTTTATTGTGCTACAATACTGCAGCTGCATCAGTGCAATACATCTAATATTAGTTTTCCCTCAGCTGATCCCCATGTTTACTCTTTGATTTGAAATATGGAGTAGTGTGGGCTGAGTACTAACTGACCCCAGGAAACCCCTGAACGTCATCTGCTAGTTGTGTAGATGTGGGCAAGTCAAATTCTGTGTCATCAGTTCCCTCACCCTGGGGGGAAAAAGGAAGGGCCTGAATGCATAACTCTTTCCTAGGTCACTGTGGGATCTTGAGAATTAATTAACACTTATGCAACTTTTCAGAATATGAATCCTCCATTTCCAGTTCTACATTAACAATAAACATTGGCTTTGAGGACAGGGAATAAAATGATGAAATTCTCCTCCTAAAGTACAGCCTTCTGCATATGCTCTTTGTGTAGATTCCTATGTTAGTACCCTTCCTATTTATTGCCTTTGATTCTTATTTGCTTCATTTTAAGGATTGACTCTTCAGGTGCTTACTGATTCCCAGTTCTGCCTTCCTGTTTTTCCCTTTGATATTTCCATACCCTCTGCTCCTTGTTTCCTGCCCCCTCCTTTTTTTCCTTCCCCCTTCTCGTATTTATTTCGGGTCTGCACATCCTAAACTCAAAACTCCGGTCATCTGAAGAAGTAGGCTGTGCCTATGAAAGCTCATGATATCATCTACATGTTTTGTTAGTCTATGAAGTGTTACCAGACCATTTGTTGGTTTTTTAAGTTTATCCTGTACAGACTAACTCAGCTACCCCCTGAAACCACTATCAAAGTCAGTCAAGAGTGTTAGGACAAAATTGACTGTGCCTTTCTTGAAGCTGCAAATGTATTTAAATTTTGAAGAAAAAAAATCATCCCAAAGAGGGAAAATTTCAAAGTATTTGATTTAGTATAATGAATTTGATATACCAATATCTAGTTACTTGTTTTTCCTAACGAGCTCATGTTGTATTATCCTAACTTTAATATCTGCTTTGTGAGTTTCTCTTTGGGGGAGAGGAAAACATTTAATCTAGAACATTATTTTGTTAACCACTTGTTCTGGCCAATTACTAGCTTTACAAGGAAAAATTCCCATCAGCTAAACACATTGCATTATGATAAACATGCTTTTGCATTGACTCACTCTTTAACTTGACTAAATCACCTTCCTGATCATTTAGTACAATTATACAGAGGTTTTACTCTTTGTAGAATCTGCTTAGGCCACATGGAAGAGCATTGAAGTGGATAATTTTGATTACTGTGCCTTGCTAGCTTCAGCATACCATTCCATATCATGTTGACTTATGACGAACCCTGAATGCTAATGTATATTTTTAGAAGCTTCAAATATTCATTTAGGCATATCCCTAAAGTTCTGAGACTTCTTGCAGACTACTTAAAATGCATGCCAATGAAATGGTTTGACTGATGCTGATATACTGGTATAGTGTTCTTATTCGGAGTAGGCTTAAATTGTTCTCATTTTTCAGTCTTATGGGAAGCAGACTTATTAGAACAGCTTCCTTTGTCATTACTGTACTAGCCTCTCCTCTTGGGAATGTGACTGGCCTATTGGTATCACCTCTGAACCATGGAAACCTGTTGTTTAAGAGATCAAACAAAAGTGAATAATCATGCTATCAGTGCAATGGCCATGGTATGACTAAAGGAAGGGTCAGTGAATATTTGATAAACTAGTGTTTGGGGTAAAATGCTTTAAAATATAGTATTGATACTTAACTTCTAGCTTTTGTTAAAACAAAGGGACTTGGGAGAGGAAGGCTTTGACATCTTTCCCAAACTGGTGTTCCCTTTGGGTATGTCTACACTTGTAGCCTAATTCGAACTAGGGCTGCAAATGTAGACATTCGGAATTGCAAATCAAGCCTGGGATTTAAATATTCCGCGCTTGATTTGCATCTTCCCGGCTGGGCGCCATTTTTGGAATGTACAAGACGGAAATCTACACGCGGCAGTGAAACAGGCGTTCGAAATAAAGCCCTAGTTCAAACTACCTGTTTTATTCCTCCTGCAATGAGGTTTGACATACCCTACTCTGTTAGCCTCATTTAGCATGGACACTTTAATTAAATAGGGGTGGGGTTTTTTTTTACTTTCTCCTCCTCCTCTCCCTTCTCTGTCTGCTTTATATTTCAGACTCTGGGTCCTTGGCTCCATATTTGTCATCTGAAGAAGTGGGTTGTGCCCATGAAAGCTCATGATACTATTTATGTATTTCTGTTAGTCTCTAGGTGCTACAGGGCCATTATTTAAGGTGGGATTTTCTGTTTGTTTTGTAGAAAAGACAGGTTGGATACTGCTGTTCTCTTAGGCTGCGTCTAGACTGGCAAGTTTTTCCGCAAAAGCGGCTGCTTTTCCAGAAAACTTGCCAGCTGTCTACACTGGCCGCTCTGAATTTGCACAAGAACGCTGACAATCTAATGTAAGATTGTCAGTGTTCTTCTGCAAATACAATGACTCTCCCGTTCGGGGAAAAAGCCCTTTTGCGCAAATGCTTTTGCGCAAGAGGGCCAGTGTAGACAGCTGAGAACCATTTTGTGCAAAAAAGTCCCAATGGTGAAAATGGCAATCGGGGCTTTCTTGTGCAGAACTGCATCTAGATTGGCACGGACGCTTTTCCGCAAAAAGTGCTTTTGCGCGAAAGCGTCCGTGCCAATCTAGACGCTCTTTTCCACAAATGCTTTTAATGGAAAAACTTTTCCGTTAAAAGCATTTGCGGAAAATCATGCCAGTATAGACATAGCCTTAATGTTTAGAATACAAAACTTCTAAAGTTTGATGCAAAATGCTTGAATTTGAGCGCACTGGTTTCTTTGTGATTTGTCTACTTGCTTCACAAGTCCAAAACCCGTCAACTGTTTGCATGTGCAAAAACATAGCTAATTTCTAACTTCCAACTTTGAGTACTTTTCTGCCAAAAAAAAACCCTAATTCTAGTTGATCAACTGAATTTGTTTGAAGAGTCAAGCAAAAAATAGGAGCTATAAAATGGAGTTGTTTTTTCCGTTGGTGATTTTGTTCTGAAGCCTGACAAAGCAGAACTATGGCCCAGTGAGATATCCATTTATGCCTATTTGATTTGTCTGCTGAACTGAAAAGTTTATGATTATTTTGTTCCCAACAGTTTCAATAACTTGGAAGGCAGCAGACTAATGTTTAAAGCATCTACATTTATTAAATTGGTTATCTTTTTATTCAGCATGGTATAGTATCTGCTAACAGTCATTGTCCCTTGGAGTATAGTTACTGTTTTGTGTCCAAAGACACTAATGGTATCAGTATCTTCCTTGGATTGCAGACTAGTTTTTTAAGGGGTTAAAATATCTTGTCACCTTTCTAAGGTGAAAAATCTGTATAAATGTTGATGTAGGGTAATTTAGCAAAAACTGCATTGGCTTACACTGTCTTACTGAAATATCTGCCTTTGGAAATTGAACTTCATTTTTAGTTTTTTTCCACCATACTGATGTTGCAAAACCCTAGAGGAATTGAAAAACAAAGAAAATAGATAGCCACTTGCCTTGACTCTTCCAAAAACAACCTCATTGGATAGCTGACTTAGTCCATATCCTTCAGCCTAGGGTAGCAAGATCCACTTCGTTTTATATAGCAGTAGCCAAACATCACTTTTTGTCTCTGGTCAACACATCTTTGACTTAAGGCAAGCAGTTGAATTGCCCTTGAATTGTCTCTCTCCAAACTGCCATTGATCGGGCAACACCATGACTTCTATTTTAATTTCCCTTACTAATTTGATTTCCTACTTCAGGCTCATGGATTTACAGTTTCTGTGTCTCAAGTGAGAAATTAGTATTATTCTGATACTAAAGTCATCACTGTTATTGGAGCTGTGTGACCTCTGAGTTCCTCCTTTCCTCTCTATATGCCTTTTTGATTCTCAAGTTTAGATTGGGCCCATCCAATGTCTAGTTGAACTATTTAATAACTCTGTCAGTGAAATATAAAAAGCAGCAGCTTGGGAAAATGATTTGTTTCTTACGACTAGAAAGATTTTAATTTCTCTCTTCCTTTAGCTGCCTCATTTATATTTATGGTCATAGTTCTCTTCCTAACTTGCCTTCCTCATGCTCTCCTCCGAGGCATGCTTGTACATGTGTCCTTAGAGAAACGATTGTGGAATTTGCTGGGGTAGTTGGGTATGATAGAACTATATAATAGGTATGGGTCACGTATTGACTGAGTTTATTCTAAATCCTTTTTTTGTGACTCTTCCCCTATTGCTTAGCAAATAATTTTTAATTTTTTTTAATTTGTCTCCCTTTTGCTAAGTGAACTGCTGCCCTTACAGTGGCTAATTTTAAATATATGTACATAATCCATATAAGAATTAAAAAGACCAAAGGTCGAACTAGATGAGCTTTATCTTTCTATCGGTCATCAAGTTCCTTATCCATCCCTCTTTCTCCTCTTAGGCATTTGTATGGCTGGTAACTCTCAAAGGTAGTGTCGAAGCAAAAAAAAAAAACGCTCCTCTCTGTTTAGGTAGCTAACAAACAGCTTTATTAATTAATAAAGCACAGCATGAGCCAAACGTGGTCCCAGCAAAGCCAGGCCCAGTAAGGCTGCTAATACCATCAATCCTAGTATCTTTATAGCCTTAGCCAAACAGTCTGACGTCAGGGCATTCAATTACAGAAATCCTCAATTAAACTTGGAAAAACAAAGCCTTATCAACAAGATGGCGGACAGGTACGAGGGAGTACATCTCCTGCCCCAACCAGCCCAATTAACACATACCAATAGCCCATCCTGTAGGCCTCTTCTCACGGGGTGACAGAAAGTTCACTCTGGTCTACGTGCTTGAGAGAAAAACTGAAATGCTTTCAGTTATACAAGATGGCTTCTAGCTAAATATGAAATGGTTTCTACAGCTTCTACAACTCCCCCCTTTTTAGCCTTTAAAAGGCTAACTTTGAAACCATTTTATACCTCCATTTTCCATTAAAGTATTTATGTACATTTCTTGTTCCTTTCTCATCCTATTTTAACATCATGAGTTCCACATTTCCTTTGGTAAGGGTCTGTCTTGTGTTTTCCAGAATACAAGAAATAAAGCAATTGATTAACAAGAAACAGCAATAAGCACAAAAGAATATAGCCAATACTAAAACGACTCCTTGCAAAATCCAAGTTCCCACATGTCCAAACCAGCCTCCCAACCAACCCCAGAGGGTCCAGTTTTCCTCCTGTCTTAGGCTTTCCATAGTTTTTTTCAGTCTGAGACATCTTCCTCTACCTCCTTGCTGGTGTCAGAAATATACACACTGCATTCTCTTCCCACTAAGGCAAAACCCCACCCTTACTAGCTAGGACATAGTCTAGGGCCATTCAGTTTTGGCTTTTTCCCACCCTGGCTCCTGAACCATTACATGTCCAGCAGTACTTTCCAATTGGGGTCAAGGCTAGGCGGATTTCACCTGGGTTAGTAAACCCGTTATCCTGCCAAGTATCATTTGGCTTTAGTTCACTAAACAGTGTGCCATTCATTTGAGTGTTGTTTAGTGGGACTGGAATTATTGGGATACCTCCTTCTGAATGTACAGGACTGTGAGCACATATCTAGCAGGACTGTGAGCACATATCCAGCAATTAAATTCTTGGGAAACTTGGTTAATTAAAAGCATAAACACATTTGAACCATATAGGTTATAACTGCTAGGTATTAAAAACAAGATTAAGCATAAGCTCAACATGAATTGTTTGTCCAGCCTCATGCTGGCTGTTCTTCAGGACTTTGTAGTTTGCTTCACCTATCGCTGGCAGATTCTTCTGGGCCGCAGCTGCTATCTTAGCCTTGGTCTCTCAGGCTCGTCTGCTTCTGGGCCTGGATTGCCGGTAACAAGCCTGCATTGATCCCCGTCTACTTCTGGACCTGGGTCTTAGACCCAGGTCCAGAAGCAGACGAGGATCACCGCAGACCTGGTATCACTGATACCAGGTCTGCGGTGCTCCTTGTTGGGGCCAACCTCTGTAGGGGCTGGAACCGGTTTGCAGTGGGAGGCGTGAATCCAAGAGGGCAATCCCTCACACTTTACAGCAGTATGAGTGGTAAGAAGGACTTGGTAGGGACCCTTTCACCGGGATTCCAGGGCAGTCTTTCGCTGGTGAATCTTCACACAAACCCAGTCTCCTGGTTGTAGTTTAAGGCACGGCTCAGTCGGGTCCTCCTGGAAGGCATCCTTAACCTGTGAATGATAAGACTGTACACACCTCATAAGTTCCTGACAATACTTGACTATGCTTCCTTTAACAAGTATGGCATCAGCCAGGTTAATTTCTGAGCTGCTTAACAGTCTCATAGGTCGGCCACATACAATTTCATGTGGACTGAGTCCAGTTTTCCGATTAGGAGTGGCTCTCATGCTCATTAGGGCAATCGGGAATGCTACTACCCATGTTAAGCCAGAGTTCTCACATATTTTAGCAAGTTTGGTCTCTAAAATCCTGTTTCATCTTTCTACTGCTTCTGCACTCTCCGGGTGTCGCGCACAGTGCAGTGCTTGTCTGGTAGATTAGTACTTTGCCAGTTTTTGAACAATTTGTCCAGTAAAGTGTGTACCTTTATCACTGGAGATCACAAGGTGTATTCTCCATGCTGGGATGTAATGATTTAGAAGTTTCTTTGCCACTGTGATGGCATCAGCTTTCCTGCAGGGATAAGCTTCTACTCATCTCAAAAGCAAGCAAACAATAACCTGCACATTATTCAAAAGATTGACATTTAAGCAATTGAATAAAGTCCATTTGTAAATTCAGAAATGGTCCCAGAGGTGGAGGTCTGGTTGCCGGAACTGTCTTTACAGGTTTACCCACGTTGTGGGCTTGGCAGACAGGGCAAGCCAGACAGCAATCTTTGGCTGCTTGAGAGAATTTGGGAGCAAGCCAATTTTGTTTTAAGGATTGCTACCATCCCCCCTTTGCCAATGTGTAACAATCCAGGGAGCACGGAGGCAAGGTGAGGTAGCAAGACCACTGGGGCAACAATGTGGCCATCAAAGCTGCACCACAAGTGGTCTGGGTGCAAGGTGCACCCTGCCAGTCTCCACTCCTGCTTTTCCGATTCTGGGGCTTGATCTCGCAGAAGGGCCAGTTCTGACAGAGATGGCAAAGGAGATGGCAGTGGTGGGAGAGAAGGGTACAGTGCTTCAGCCCGAGGAGGACATAAGGTGGCTGCCTTAGCAGCCCGATCGGCCATGTCATTTCCTAATGCAACTTCGTTAGAGGAAGAGGAATGATCTTC
Organism: Pelodiscus sinensis; assembly: GCF_052426305.1. NCBI lineage: Eukaryota > Metazoa > Chordata > Testudines > Trionychidae > Pelodiscus > Pelodiscus sinensis. Next base: position 97,889,143 of record NC_143053.1, read on the forward strand.
ACACTTAACAATAGCAAGAGCCGAAGGTAAAAGAACGGCATCAAGTAAAGCAGCTACATAAGGTCCATTCTTTCTAGAGTGGCTAGGGGAAGAAAGGAAACCTCACTGCTTCCAGAGCGTACCAAAATCATGAACTACGCCAAAGGAATACCGGGCGTCAGTGTAGATAGTAGCAGACGCTCCTGCAGCAATATGACAAGCAATATGTGAGAGCCATTAATTCCGCTACCTGTGCAGAAGAAACAGCAGGTAAAGGGGCAGATTCGACTACATCCCAGACAGTGCAACCTGCATAGCCTGCTACTAAAACTCCACTAGAATTATAAAAGCAAGAACCATCTGTGTAAAGCACAAAGTTAAGATTATTCAGGGGACTTAAATTATTCTTTCATTAAAACAACAATATTGTACACACAACAATGTTTGAAATACATATATCAAAATCAAGACCCACAAGACAAATCTGGACAGAACACAGAACACAAATGTATTATGTCATGACACAGAACCATGATTTTTTTTCCAGTTAATTTTCAGCTGATATTAGCGCTTTTTGATGATCTGAAAGACAAAGAAAACACTTGTACCCCCATTGGGGTGGCCCATCATAACTTAAAATACTGCGTAAGATCTGTTAGGGGAACCGGTTACAGCTAGTTCCTAACCACTTCCATGGGCAAGTGAGCTGCAACTTTCCGAGAACAAGGGCACTTCATCGGTACTTGTGACCTTCCACTCCCTTGAATTACCTCAGAGTTGCTAGCCCTCCCCAACAGTGGCATGCCTCAGTTTCCCTCCTGTACTGCAGACCAGGCTTTTTTTTTTTCTTTTAACGTGAAGCTTCAAATGATTTACTGCCACAAACTCTCTTAGAACAAGGTGCTTGCTAGTTACTATTCAGCAAGCAAAAAGGTTTTCTTTTCCTGAAAAGAATCACATGCAATGTTGCAGGCTTACTTATGGGGGGACAGTGCTCCCCCCCCTTCCACAACAGACAGGCAGTTTGTAGACACATACAACCTTGGATCTGAAAGCAAGCCAAAAGTGCTATCAACTCAGCCTTGGACAGAAACACCGTGAAGTTTCTGGGCTTGGATTTTTTTAAACAATTATTAGTTTCCTTGGAAGACACATTTAACCCTTAGGGTGCAGGTTTTACAAATTTACAATGTACAGATTCTATTCTTTTGTGCGGTTAACCAATTAAGTTTCAGTAGAATTCCTTATTTTCCCTTTAATAGATTTAACAAAGTGTCTGTAGCCAAATGATTAACTTGATTGTTTCTTTGCTTAGACGATTAAAAGAGGCTGCAAGAAACAGAGTCATTTCTTAAAGCAGGTCTCCCCCTCCCCCCCCCCCTTAGGATTTGGAGGAACACTTTCCTTAAACTGTTAAACTTATTTTAAACTTTGTGTTTTGCTTTGGATCGGGCAAGTTTGTTACAGGAGCCCGTGTTTTCAAAGGGAAGAGCTAATTCCTTTCAGTTATTTTTCATGTTTCCTCTCTATCTGTGTATGCGTTATAAAGAGGGATAGAGGGGTGATGTTGTGCCAAATTTCCCCCCCAAGCTTGGTTGATATGGGTGTGCCAACTGAGAAATCTCTTTTCTTTTTTTTCCCACTTCTTGTGCATTATTTTGGCACAGAGGCGCTGCAGCAAGTTTGTAAGTTACCTATCTTACTGCAGGGCGGATTTTTGCTTTTCTGAGCTTTACTTTCATCCCTCAGGGCTTTAATTTTTCCTCTTTTCCAATTTGTTAAATGCTTACAGGTCCTTGCACCATTATGCACGTACAAGTAGTACACAGGGGTGCCTTTCGGCAGAGTGGGGGGTGTTTAGACTAACCCCCACCTAAACTTACTTTACACACTCCAAAGAAAGAGTCTGCCGGGTCTAGATTGTCAGACTTTAGCAGCTCATGAAATGAGGGGAGTCGTCACTCCCTCACATATTGGTTGAGTCTCGAGGTTCAGCTGACCCCCCCTCCTTGCATTCAGAGCTCCCTCGTGGGAGAACCCTGGTGCAGCTGGGGTCAGCTCAAGTCTCAGACCTATGCAGTGGAATTAATTCTTCACTCATTACATTCATACTCATTTTCCACACACCATTTTTTTTTCTCCTTTTTCACATTTTTCCTACAGTTTCCACATTTAGATGCATCTTTCTTTGCTGTCCAGTTCCCATGGGTTTCTATTAAGTGGCGCTGCCCTAAGACACCCGGCACTTAATATCAGACTTCATTAGGATCCTATACCAGAAGGCACTTATCATAAAGGCACTGGAATTCCTGTAGACTGACCTACCCCCATTTTCTGCGCGCGCTTAAACAGATTCTGTAAGGCACCGAACCAAAAGTCCGCCTGCTTACACTATTCTCTTCTGCGAGTCACCGAATTAAGAATTCACCTGCTCGCACTTGCCCCCCTTTTTGGTTGTGAGGCACTGGACTCAAAGTCCACCTGGCTTGCAGGGGTTTCCGGCACCCGCCCAAGCCTGGCAGAACACCACGTTCTGGTCCTGGAGACAGCCTGGCGGAATGGGGAAATACTATGGCCTGGGGTTAGCCTCAGAGGTCAGTACTACATCCACAAATAACAGAGAGAGACAACAAAGCTTTCCCACAGTTCTGTGTGCCGAGAAAGTGTAATGGCACCACACCAGCTTTTAGCGTCCGAACACAGAGGGTTCAGCGCATGGCTGCCTCACTAGAGACACCGGTGTGCCCTTTTGGAACTGACACACATAAGACAGGCCTAATAGACAAAGACAAACACAGACAGACAAAAATGTTAGCCGCTCCACAAAATTGAATTCCGTAGCTCCCCTTACCCTAATGGCCGGCCGTCACTCCAAATCCTAAGCCCTCGCCAGGAGATTTCATAACAGGTATCTCCTTACCTTCTATTAAGAGCTCTGAGAGGTTTGGAAGTGAAGTGCCAGTCCGTCCATACGGGCAAGTGGCGCGTTAGGAATCTCGGTGGAACCTCCAAATTGTCGAAGCAAAAAAACGCTCCTCTCTGTTTAGGCAGCTAACAAACAGCTTTATTAATTAATAAAGCACAGCATGAGCCAAACGTGGTCCCAGCAAAGCCAGGCCCAGTAAGGCTGCTAATACCATCAATCCTAGTATCTTTATAGCCTTAGCCAAACAGTCTGACGTCAGGGCATCCAATTACAGAAATCCTCAATTAAACTTGGAAAAACATAGCCTTATCAACAAGATGGTGGACAGGTACGAGGGAGTACATCTCCTGCCCCAACCAGCCCAATTAACACACACCAATAGCCCATCCTGTAGGCCTCTTCTCACGGGGTGACAGAAAGTTCACTCTGGTCTACGTGCTTGAGAGAAAAGCTGAAATGGTTTCTGTTATACAAGATGGCTTCTAGCTAAATATGAAATGGTTTCTACAGCTTCTACAGTAGGCAGACTGGCAGTTCTCCGCAGTTGCATTGCCACCAATTCTTTCATCAGTAGAAATGGCAGACAGTTAAAAATTGCAGTTAAGTTTCTTTCTTTCTTTCTTTCTTTCTTTCTTTCTTTCTTTCTTTCTTTCTTTCTTTCTTTCTTTCTTTCTTTCACAAAATGGTCCTGTTGCATTTGTTAAGGACCATATTTCTGGCAAGCTTACTAGTTACCAGAAGAGGTAAGTCCTAAGCAAAAAGACAATTGTAAAGACTCTAGCCTGCGTGCCTTCTTTAAAAAAAAGAAAAGAAAAAAGAAATGACCAGCTTCAGAGTATTTGGAAGAAAGGGGCAAAAGATGTATATAATTCTATGAAGCTTTGAAATGTTTCAAAAGTGTCCTGTGCTACGTTGTCAGACGTTATACTTGGCTTTTGTGCAGCCAGGTCTAATGCCATCTGTGTCCCTGTTAAGACACCACTAACTATCTGAAATTAAAAACTTTAAAGTGGTGGAGGGAAAAGTCCTTTACTTTCACTGCTTAATATAAATGCTTAAGGCTGGACACATCTCCTTTTCATAATAACATGCTTCACCACTCACTGAGAGTCCAGGTACATTTGGATACTAATGGTCTGAGAGGCAATGGAATTGTTTTATTTAGGGATAGGCCAAGCAGACTTTGAATTGCTTCAATTCTTTGGTCTTGGAAGAATGGTGAATCAGCTCAGTGGGTGTATTTAGACAGAGTGCTTCATGAGAAAATAGATATTATGGCAGGGTCAGTTCCACTCCTGGGCCCCTGACTCATGTTCAGCCCACTGTCCCACCGTCTAGGAGTCACAGTATATGGCTCATTCGCCTTGGTTTGAAATTATTTGTCTCCCTGTAGTCTTTAACAAGGTTGACTCTGTTCGTTTGGCTCCTCTGATGTCTTTCTCTCTCCAAACTCCTCCTCCACTCTCTAAACTCCTTCTCAGTTCTCTCCACCCCCTCCCGCACAGGGAGAGTTCTTAAATAGGCCTCCAGGCAGCCCCAATTAGTTTCACCTGAGCCTTAATTGATTTTGGTCCCCCTCTCCCCCCCCCCCTCAGCTGCCTCTAAATAGCCAGGATTGCTGGCTGACTCTGCCTCTTTCCCCTTCCATCAAGCTCTTTCACCTGCTGTATCACCCCTGCTCTGTCACATATCCCCCTCCCCTGCTCAACACTATGGAGTTGGGGTACTTGGGACAGCAGGCAGTGCACCTTCGATAAGCTGTCGGCGTTGCCATGCTCGGCTCCGGCCCTATGTTTCACTTGGAAGTGGAATAGTTGCAGGGACAGGAATCACCGCGTTACTCTTGCATTCCTGTCTTCATTCTGGTGCATCCATTGTAGGGGAGCGTGGTCTGTGACGAGGGTGAATTGTCTTCCGAGCAGGAAGTATCGTAGGCTCTCCACAGCCCACTTTACTGCTAGGCACTCCTTTTCCACGATAACATAGTTTCGTTCTCTTAGGAGGAGTTTCCGAGTTAGGTATAGTACAGGATGCTCTTCTTCTCCGACTTTCTGGGACAATACCACACCCAATCCGACTTCCAAGGCGTCGGTCTGTAGTACGAACTCTCTCAAAATCTGGGGCTATGAGCACTGGGTCACTGCACAGGGCTGATTTTAAGTCGTTGAATGCGTCATCTGCTGCTGGGGTCCATTTCACCACATCCGGGCCCCGGGCTCTCATTAAGTCTGTCAGGGGACATGCCCTTGAAGCAAAGTGGGAGATAAACCTCCAGTAATACCCCACTAGTCCCAAGAATGCCCGGACCTGTTTCTTACGTATAGGCTGGGGCCAGTTCTGTATTGCAGCCACTTTATTCAATTGTGGTTTCACTAAGCCTCTCCCTAATATGTACTCCAGGTATTTGGCCTCTGCTAGTCCTATTGTACATTTTGCCAGGTTTGTGGTTAGGGCAGCTTCCCTTAAGGTGTCCAGTACAGCCACCACCTTCTCTAAATGTGTGTCCCAGTCCGGGGTGTGGATGATGACATCATCAAGATAAGCAGCTGCATATGTATGGTGAGGGCGCAGTAGCTTGTCCATAAGTCGCTGGAAAGTTGCAGGGACCCCATGTAATCCAAACGGGAGGACGGTGTACTGATATAGGCCCTTGGGGGTGGCAAAGGCTGTCATCTCTCTGGCGTCCCTGGCCAACGGAATTTGCCAGTACCCCTTGGTCAGGTTGAGGGTGGACAAAAACTGCACCTTTCCCAGCTGATCATGAGCTCATCTGTTCGCAGCATGGGGTACGCATCAAACTTTGACACCTCATTCAACTTCCAGAAATCATTGCAAAAACGGAGGCTGCCATCAGATTTAGGCACTAAGACAATGGGGCTGGACCATTGGCTGTGGGATTCCTCAATGATGCCTAGTTCTAGCATTTTCCTTATTTCTTTTTGTACCTCTTTTCACTTTGCTTCTGGGATTCGGTAGGGCCTGACATTCACTCTTACGCCTGGGTCTGTGACTATATGGCGCTCAACTTCAGTGGTCCGGCCAGGCTCTGTTGAGAACACATCTGAGTGTTGCTTCAGCATTGCAAGAACCTCTGGCCTGGGGTTAATTCTGGGGAGATCCCCACCTGTCCCTGTTGGCTTTCATTCAGTATTGCTACCCTCAGGGTGGCCAGCTCCACCTCCCTGTCTCGCCATGGTTTGAGCAGGTTAACATGCTAGATTTGTTCCAGTTTCCGGCGACCCGGCTGCCGCACCTTATAATCTACCTCCCCTATGACTTCAACCGCTTCATAGGGTCCCTGCCACCTAGCAAGGAGCTTGCTCTCTGCTGTCGGGATCAGCACCTCTACCCAATCGCCCACCTGGAATTTCCGGACCGTCGCCCGACGGTTGTAGTAGGTTTTCTGGGCCTACTGGGCTTTTTCTAGGTGCTCTCTTACAATGGGGGTTATCCGCGCGATCCTGTCCTTCATCTGCAGGATGTGTTCTACAATATTGCGTCCGTGGTTTGTCTCCTCCTCCCAGGTCTCTTTGGCAAGGTCTGGAAGGCCCCGGGGGATTCGCCCATATAGCAGTTCAAATGGGGAAAAACCTGTGGAGGCCTGTGGTACTTCTTGAATGGCAAACATGCGGTATGGGAGTAGGTCATCCCAATCTTTCCTGTCCCGACTCACTACCTTCCGGATCATGTCCTTGAGGGTGTGGTTGAACTGCTCAATGAGGCCATCCAGCTGTGGGTCGTATACTGACGTCCTCAGAGCCCATATGTGGAGTAGTATACACAGGTCCTTCATTAACTTAGACACAAAGGGAGTACCCTGATCGATTAGGATCTCCTTGGGTACCCCCACCCTCGAGAAGATTTGAACTAACTCCCTTGCTATTGTCTTAGAATGGGTATTTCTCAGGGGTACTGGCTCAGGGTATCGAGTGGCATAGTCCAGGACCACTAATACGTTCTGGTGTCCTCAGGCTGACTTTTCTAATGGGCCTACTAGGACCATAGGTTCAAAAGGGACCTCAATAATAAGTAGGGGTATCAGTGGGGCTCTTAAGTGCGGCTGGGGCCCATGAAGCTGGCATTCAGGGCAAGAGGCACAATACCACCGAACCTTCATATATATCCCGGGCCAGTAGAACCTTCGTAAAATCCGATCTAGGGTCTTCTTAACTCCTAGGTGACCCCCGAATAAATGACTGTGTGCTAGGTCCAGTACGGCTCGCCGGTGATTCTGAGGCACCAAGAGCTGTTCCACCTCCTGTCCTGGGCCTGGCAACACTCGGTGCAGTAGATCCCTCTTGATAATGTAATAGGGTCTAGGGCCCCTGAGCCTTCCTTCTACAGGGGTCCCGTTTACTTCAACTACCTCTTTACGAATGTTTTGATACAGTGGGTCGTTGGCCTGGTCCTGTTCAAAATTTCCAAGCACGGACCCTACCTGCCTGGGCTCTGGGGAACCTTCGGCCCCTTCATCCCAGGGGGCCCTGCTAAGCAAGGCCCAGCCTCAGGCTCGTTTACCTCTCTCTCTGCTTCATTATCAGTTGGCTCAGTTTCCCTCCCGGCCAGGGCCTGCCTTAGGTTCTGGGTCAGAATTCGAGTTCCCAGTTTCTTGGCTGCCCTCCTTTCTCACTTTGATTTCCGGGGTTTCCCAGGCTCAGAAAATAGGTCCTGGGAAAATTCATGAAAACTTGGGAGGGGGCTCTCTTCCTTGCCCTCAGTTGTAGGGAGCAGGTCACTAAATCCAGGGAAGTCCTGCCCAATCACAACTGGATATGGGAACCTTGGAACTGCCCCCACTGCAACCATTGTGACATTCCCCTGGATCTCTATTTGTACAGGGACAACAGGGTAATAATTGACATCTCCATGGACACATGAGATCCCTGTGCGCTTGGCATGGGTCAGCTGGTCTGGTTCCATCAGCTGCCCGGAGACCAATGTGACAGCGCTCCCTGAGTCCACCAGGGTCTCTATTCCATTCATCTTAATGGGTCGGGTGTACAGATGGGGGCCATTGCTATGCCTGCCAAATTTATGAGACTGCAGGGGTCTCTCAGGTCACACTGCATGGGTTCTGTTATGTTTGGATAGTGTGCCGCTATATGCCCAATCTCCCCACATGCGTAGCATCGATACCCTGCCTAGGGCATCCCCCTATTCCTTGGGCTGCTGGGTTTTACCCCCTGACCTTCCTGCCCCCGGTCCCCAAGTCCCTTTACAGCCTCTGGCCACTCTTCCGTCTCCCTCTTCCCTAGCCAAGTCTTACTCAAGTGTTCAGAGCCACGGGCCTTTGGAGCTAGTCCAATTCTCTTGTCTCTCCGGACTTCTTTGCTGAGAGGTTGCAAAAGTCCTTTAGTTGTTAATTGTCTTTCCACGAGGGCTACCATGTTGTCATATGAGGAGGGTTCATTCTGGCTGACCCAGGCTTGCAGATCGGGTGGTAGGCCCCTCATAAACTGGTCCAGGACAATAATTTCCACAATCTCCTCCGGGCTGTAGGTCTCTGGCTGCAACCATTTTCAGGCCAAGCGGATCAGGTCAAATAGTTGTGCCCTTGGTGCTCTGCCCTCCCCATATCGCCACTCATAGAACCTTTGAGCTCTGATAGAAATGGTTACTCCTGACCTGGCGAGGATCTCAGCCTTCAACTGGGAATACTCATTGGCAGCCTCCTCCGGCATGTCGAAACAGGCCTTCTTGGCCTCACCACAAAGAAATGGGGCCAGGATGCTGGCCCACTGGGCTCAGGGCCAATCTTCCCGCAGGGCTATTCTCTCAAATGCCAGGAGGTATGCCTCCACATCCTCCTCCTTTGTCATTTTCTGGAGGAAATTGCTGGCCCGCAGGGACCGTGCTCCATCTGAGCTATGCACCTGAGCGGTCAGAGCCTTCATCTGCATTATTACCTCCTGCAAGGTGGCTTGATCCTGGGTAGCCTTGCTTATCAGCAGCTGGTTAGTTTCCTGCTGTAGTCGTACTGACTTCTGCTGGACAGTCATCTGAGCTCGGATAGCTTCTTGCTGTACTGCAGGGCCTTTACTACATCCTCCATTTTTTTTCTCCCATCTTACTACGGTGGCCTAATCTGTCTTGGGTGGGTCCGCTGTAAGGTCTCCCTGCAGCGACATATCCCACTCCTGACACCACATGTGACAGAGTCAGTCCCACTCCTGGGCCTCTATTTTCTGTTCAGCCCGCTGTCCCACAGTCTAAGAGTCACAGTATATGGCTCACTCGCCTTGGTTTGAGATTTGTTGTCTCCCTGTAGTCTTTAACAAGGTTGACTCTGTTCTCTTGGCTCCTCCGATGTATTTCTCTCTCCAAACTCCTTCTCAGCTGTCCCCCCCACTCACAGGGAGAGTTCTTAAATAGGCCTCCAGGCAGCCCCAATTAGTTTCACTTGGACCTTAATTGATTTTGCAGCTGCCCTGTCTCAGCTGCCTCTAATTAGCCAGGATTGCTGACTCTCTCTGCCTCTTTCCCCTTCCATCAAGCTCTTTCACCTGCTATATCACCCCTGCTCTGCCACAGTATCTATACATGTAAGTAGAATATGGGGGTTGATAGCAGTGATTGTAATTCACTAAGTGTCTGTGGATTTCAATCTAGTGGCAACTTGAACTGTCACCAAAAAGCACTGAAAGGAAATTCTGGCTAAGATTTGAGTCCGGTTTTTGGAAGCTTTAACCACATATATAATGGCATTTTTAGCATTGTAAAAGACCAACTCTGGAGCCCCTTACACAGGCAAAATTTCTACTGCAATCACTGGTATTTCAGAAAAGGGTGTTGAATGAGCACCACACGAAGACCAAAAAATGTTTCTTCAACTGCGCTGTGGGGAGAGTGTGGAAGCAAATTTTTTAAACACCATTAAGGGCAATAATTCCCTTGATTGGAATCATGGAATCATGGAAATGATCTTGAACCCTGCAACCTGCAATAGTGCAGTATTTCTGTCTCTAAAAGCTCATTGCTATGTCGGAAGATGAGCAGTAGTCATTCACAAGAGGTATGTCTACACTGGTGGGTTCTTGCTCCAGAAATATGCAAATGAGGCTAAGCGTGGAATATCGCTGAGCCTCATTTGCATATCTAATGAGCCGCCTTTTTTGCAGAAGAGGCTCTCGTGCCAGAAGGAGCTGTCTATACTGCCCCTTCTTGTGCAAGAAAAACTCTCTTGCGCAATGCCGTTATTCCTGAAAATAATCAGTATAGTGGCTCGGCGATATTCCACACTTAGCCTCATTTGCATATTTCTGGCACAAGAACCCGCCAGTGTAGACATAGCCACAAAGTATTAACACTTAAGATGATATATTCTACCTTTCTAATGTATGCTATCGTTCCCCACCTATGTCTGCACAAATATGCCATAGGTTTACTGTGTTCAGAAACAGTTGCATAGTATTATCCATTCCAAATGCAAAACAGGTTCAGTCTCTCTGACTTGATTAGCAGAGACACAAGAGAGTCTCAGTACTAGAGCTGCTCCTCTCACTCCTTCCAATAAGTGGTTTCCTAAGAGGAAAGTTTATGGACAGAATCCTTGCCACAAACAAAGCAAAGGAAGCAGAAGCAGCCTTCTGAAAACACCAGCCCAAAGTTTTCAAAAAGAGAAAAGATGAGATCTGTACTAGGATGGATAATGTTTGCCCTGGAAGATTTAAAAACCCAAACTTTTTTTACATACTGTAGTAAAGTTTAGTAAGGAGGTGACCCCACTTGCCATGGACAGAAGCACAGTCATAGATAGTCTAGGTGCACTGAGCAGCCCTGAGCTCTAGAACAGTGTTTCTCAATCTTTTTTAAAATAAAGTACCCCTTTTTAAAAAATAAAATAAATAATAAATACTCCCAGTACCTACAGTTTTCAGATGTACATTTTTTTTCTACCATTGCAACACATTTGTTTAAACAACTTAGTTGTAACCAAGTGGGCGATGAAATTTTTGGGTGTAAAAAGTACAAAAGTAATAAAGCGTTGTACAACTTAAAACAAAAATTCAGTTTTTTTCCAAATTTTAGTTGTGTCGATGTACCCCCCAGACGTCTCTCAAGTACCCCTAAGGGTACTCGTGCCACTGGTTGAGAAACACTGCTCTAAAAAAGCCAGAATCCAGCCTCATTTGTGGAAGTGGGCTTTACACACAAATGTATTACCCTCTCTGTCTCCATATCTTCACTCAAAATTGAGATTCTGTCTACCAGCACAGTGGGTAGAGCAGCTTTCTTTTGTGTCAGAGTATGGGTTCCATAACCAGAGTTCATTCTCCATTTTGATTGGCAGATATGAAATGCAGGACTCAGATTAGGCTCTGGCTGATCTTAGTAAGCTAATGGTTAAAATAATAATAATAAAAAACCTTGTTAAAGTTCAAGCTGTTCTGCTTCAGTGAAAAGAAAACCATCCACTGTCCCCACCTCTATTTGGGCATTGTTCAGTGCTAAACACTCCCTCATTAGAGAGAAAGGCAAACTGTGCAGGGAAACTGGATCCATCAAGGTGAAACCAAAAGAAGTAGGAAAGATAATGTACACTTTGGTATCTGAAGTAATTTAAGACAGGCCTGGACAATAAGCAGTCCATAGGCTGGGCAGGGTTGTTCAGGGTTCACCACACTCCGGCTGCCTGACACTTTATTTACCCCAGCAGAAGTGATAGTCCAGGCCATGCCAACTCCCATTGGCCAGCAATGGTCAACTGTGCCCAATGGAAGTTCCATGCAGCTGTGTCTGCAGAGGCTTAAGTAAATAAAGCATCTGGTGGCCAACCTGCAGTGAACCCTGACAAACCTTGTCTGGCTTGTAGGCTGCTTATTGCCCACCCATGGTTTAGGGGAGGGGTAAGCAAGATACCTCTCACAGGCTGGATCTGGCCCACAGGCCACCCTGCCAGGACCCTCAGGCATACAGCTGCTGCTGTTTAAAGCACAGTCCACATGGCTCTCTGGTCTGGAGGAAGAGGGAGGTTTTGTGTGATCTCCCTGCCCCCAGCCCACTCCTCAGCTCCTATTGGCTGGAAACAACCAGCCAATGGGAGCTGAGAGATTAGCCTGGAGGACGGGGGCAGCACAAGCGTCTTCCCCCTGCCGGAGCTCAGAGCCACATGCAGGGAGCAGCCTGAAGTTTCAAGTGATCTGGGGCTGCAGCAGGCCGGGGAGCCTAGCCTGCCTTGGGGGTGCTGCATGCTGGCTTGGGGGTGCTTAGTAAGCACCTCCCAGCCAGAGCCTGTCTCTGGCACCCCAGCCCCTCCCACACTCCAACTTCCTCACCACCAGTGTTCCTTGTAAGCTGTGGGCAGCACAGCTTCACAATCAGCCCTGCCTAGTCAATCAGCCCCTTGCAAGGAGCCTGAGCCTCTAACTGGGTGGGGCTGATTAATCACTTGTGAATCTGTGCTGCCCCACAGCTTAGAGCAGTGGTCACCAACCAGTAGATCGGGATCTATTGGTACATCTTGGAACCTTTGACAGAGGATCCTGACAGGGTTGGCCAGGAGGCTGTCTAGGGCGGGCACTTAATCTGCCCCTCTCAGCACTGACATGCTGCTCCTGCACTTTGCCTTGGAGGTGCTCCTCACTCTAGGAGCCTCCTGCTTGCTGTGCAGGGCATGGGGAAAAAGAGGAAGGGGAGATGCTGATGTCACAGTGTCCCTCTCTCCACACTGTACCTCATCTCCACAGAGCAGAGGGGGGCAGGGATGGAGAGTTCGCTGGCTGCTTTTGGGAGTGGGGCAAGGCCAGGGTAGGGGTGAACCTGCCTTAGCCACCTGCAACACTACCCAGAAGCCATCTGTGGGAAGTGGTGCCCGCATTCTGAACCCTGGCCCTAGTCCTGAACCACTCCTGACCCCAAACTCCTGTCCCAGTCTGATAAAAGCAAGTGAGGAGGGAGGATGGAGTGGGAAGCGGCGGGAAGGAGATGGAGCAAGGGTGGTTGGGTTTGAGGTAGCTCCCGGATTGCACTTAAATTCAAAAAGTGATCTCATGCTTAAAAAGTCTGGGGACCACTGGCTCAGAGGGAACAAGCGGTCACTGTCTAAACTCTCTGCAACTTCTGCCCAGGCCCTGTACCCTTCTTACACCTCCTCCCCCAGGTCAGAATCCTCTCCTGCACCCAAACACCCTTCCAGGTTCCGCACACCGTTCCCCTGCTCTAGGTCACCACCCAACCCTCTGTTGTCTTCACCCCCTTCTTCCAGATCACAATTCCCTCCCAGACTTTGCATCCCCTCCTGAACACCTCCCCCAGGCCAGAATCCTCTCCTGAACCCTACATCTTCCTTAACCCTACACCCCAATACCTGACCCAGGTCACAACCCCCTCCTTCACCCAAACTCCCTCTCAGAACTCACACCATCTTCTGCACCCCAATCCTTTAACCCACGTGCCCTTCTGCACCCTAGCCTCCTCTACAGAAAAGTGCGTTCCTTGACCACTCTCTGAAATCTTGGAGTGGCCCCTCACCAAAAATTATTGCCCACTTCTGGTTTGGGGCACTCTATTTTTATGCCCCTCTGCCAGTCAGCACAGAAACCCATTCTAGGCATCTGGGTCCTTGACCTAGGCTGTCACCTCTTAACGGCAAAAACCTGTCTCTGTGTCTTCTTCCTGAATTACACCTATTTCCAGAATGCAAAAGTTCATGACTACTCCGCAGTGTTCTCAGAAAGCCAGACTGCATAAACAGGGCAGCAGCTATTGCTTTCTCTTCATAGGCTGTGAATAGCTATAATTGTCCACAGCTATAATTTACGACAGAGCTCTCTCGAAACAAGCATGCTTATTCATTAAGCTGAAAGCATTCCAAAGAAAACCTCTTAAACAATAAACAATGTGCACACTACTAAACTTACTGGTAGTGGTCACACCAAGTGCAACCACAGGTTTGGTAGCAGTGTTCCCTGTAAGCTGTGGGCTTGTGCAGTTGTTCCCGAGAAATTCAAATGTCACCCAGCTGACTAGCAGAGTGCCCATGGCAAGGCTTTCATTCTACTGGGGATACACATTTGCACGTGCCTTGGTGTGCGTAACACATGTATGGAAAAAATCTGCACATAGGTGGAAACAATTAGTAGTAACATTGCCTGGCAGGTGTCTATATTTCCAGCTTTTCCCAAGTTGTCTTTGGGGCTCCTCTCCCCTCCTCCTCCCATTTGCTGGATCAGAAAGATGGACCTGAGTCAGTTTACTCACAAACTAATTATCCAAAATCCTTTCTTTGGGTGTTTTGGTCTCTGGAGACTCCTGTTTGACTCAGAGTATACAAGCCTTTCTGTGCAGTAATGCCTCTCTGGAGGTGTTACAATCTGAGTGACTGTGCCTAATCATTCCTACCTAATCATAGTAGTGTGCACATTGGTTGTGCTTAGCTCGTGGAGGGCTGTAGCCATTCATCTTCAAGGAATTACAATCCTTGTTCTGCAATGTGTAAACTTAATATAGTAAAATCTCCCAAAGATATCGTGAGAAATTGTCACGGCACATATATATTGCTGCTGCTTTTTATAGAGTCTTACAATAGGAATTTTCACCCTTCTCTCTAACCAATCAGCTAATTTACATTTTGTGTGCCCCATTTCCATACCCTATCCCCACCCTTTATTAGTCTGGAAGTTGGAACTAGACAATTCAGACTAGAAATAAAGTGCAACATTTGAACAGTGAAGGTACATTAACTATAGGAACAAATTACCAAGGCTTTAGTTGATTCTCCATCATTGTAAATCTTTAAATTCAGTTTGTAAGTCTTTCTGAAAAATACGTTCTAATTGAGCCACAGCTATTGAATTTGAAGCATGAATTAATTCAGGGAAGACTGGTATGTAGGTGGTTAGACTAGATAGAATATCATAGTCATTCTTTCTGTCCTTAAAATATATTTAATCTCCAAATCACCTGATTGTTTTCCTCCTTTTGAGTGATTCAAAGCACTTGGAGACTAGCATCAGCAAGTGAGCTCTGTCTGGAACAAAGAACTATTTCTAGATTCACATTGCAAACAGAATAAGTCAGTTTTCACTAGAAATTCTTCTTTTTCCTTTATTCTTCTTGAAGGTCTCGAGGAAGACACTGGCTAACTTAATTGTCATATTTCTCTTAAATACGAATTTAAGAGGGCCATTGGCATCAAACTATGTTGTGTTTATTCTAGATCACTTGGTTTAATTATTGTGAAGAATGGCGATGTTATACTGGTGGATATCTTTATTGATCAGAAATGAGCTTATGGGCTTGTGACGGGGAAGAAGCTCCCAGCACTGCCATCCACGCCCCCGCCGAGGCGCTGGGCGGCGCGGCCGGGCAGGGCCCCGGGGAAAGTGCTCAACTGGAGCTGAGCCCGCTGAACAGGGAGGCAGCTGGGCAGGAGCGCACGGCGGCAGGCGCGCCGCCCGTGGCGGGCGGTAGAACCCGGGAGGAGGCGGACGGGAGACAGGGGGTGGAGCTGCACGTCTCGGGCATGCCGGCTCAAAAGGGGGAGGGGCCGGAAGAGGATGGGGCTGGCGGCATTCCCTCTACCCCCGCAGGCAACCAGCGGCGGAGCAGCGCCGGAGCGCCGGAGGGAGAGTGCAGGTCTCCCCCAGCCCAGACCCAGAGTGGGACGACCGAACCCCGGGACCCGAGGATGGGCACAGATGGAGGAAGCCCCCGTCCCCCCTGCTCGAGGAGCGACGCGGGCCAAGCCCGCTGAAGGGCAAACCCTGGCCGCTGGCCCGTGAGTGGACCAGAGGGTTGAGAACCCTCCCCCACCCCGGCTGAGAGCAAGCCGAGGGGGGGCAGCAGCAGCTGCTGCACAGGGACAGAGACAGAAGGGGAAAGGGGCACAGGGTGAGCGGGAGCCGGGGGGGGGGGGGCGGGTGGTCCCGTACCCCCCACCCGCTCATCTTGCCACAGGGCCAAAGATATAAAATGTTCCCAAGTCAAATTCTTTTGAGGGAGATTTAAAGGAAGGGAAAGAGAGAGTGAAACTGAGGCAATCACAATTATTTTAATTTACTTTATAGTAGAATCAATGGTGAACTCTGATTTCAATAGAGTAAGTATTTTTGTCCCATACCTGAGAATTTCAACTGTTCCAAAAACAAATGACTTTTTTTAAGGATTGGGGAACAGAGCAACCAATATCCTAAGATCCATTGATTTTTTTTTGGCCCATTTTTATTTGTTGAGGGGTAGTGCTTGATCAGTTTCTAGAGCTTAGCATTAACTGTCCAGATTTAGAAAAATGCTTGGAAATTCCAAAGGGATTAGCTATACATTATAAACACCGAGGAAATAAAAAATCTTACTTGAGCTCTTATTGGTATCTTATTTGTTCTCTTGCTACTCAACTGTACAACCACACAGAAAATGAAGTCTTAGATGACGTCTTAGAAAGTGAAAGTGAAACTCCTTAGGTTGTAATAGAGTCTATGTAACAGGGATTATGAGCTCATTAGGATTCTGTACTTAACATAATCACTGAGAATTAGTATTTCCATCACTAATGTAATCGAGCAAAATTTTCCCTGATTTATATAATCATACTGATTTCAGTAGGCTTGTATATGCTGTAACTCAGACAGAATGTGCCCACTGAATACTTCAGCAAAAATTTTCCAGATCAAACACACACATTAAAAAATACAAGTAAAAAGGTTAGTATCAACACTGCCAATAGCACCTGCTGCTCTTAGTCCTAGGCCAGAGTTTACATCACAAGTTCATCCTTCCTCTTTCATATTTTGAGCACCTGCATATCAATAACTGCAGCTGTGAGTATTTGTAGTATTGCATGGTCAAATGAATCCACGTTTGTTTAAACAGTGTCAGCCGATGGTCAGGGCAGTGTGTGGTGTGTGTGTGTGTTATACACCCGAGTCTTCAACTGCTAGAACTCAAGGTTCCTTCGCAGCGGGAGGCCTAGGGAAGGCCGACGGGCACCCCAAAAGTTTTACATCAGTGTCTTTAGCTGCTAGGACCAGGGTCCCTTCGCAGTGGGCAGCCTATGGAAGGCTGACGGATGCCCCTACGGATCTGTCTCCTGGAGGCGACATGATCCAAATGCCCAGCTCTGCCTGCGTCTGCTCCCTATGACCGGCTGAAGTTCTTTTAAATTGTGCTTGGTTCTGTTACAGCAACTGAAGGAGTCAGGTTAAAACTTAACCAGTTACAGGTTTATTAAAGAAGCTTATAAATCATATGGTTACAATGGCTATTGCTCTATTTCTTAACTGCTAGCAAATATAGATCTTAAAAAATGGTTACAAAGAAAATAAAGATAGAAAATAGAAATAATGGTACCAAGTGACAGCTTAATCTTTAAAAAGCTCTAAATCTATGCGTACGCTTAAGACAAAGGACACATCCAGGTACAATTTTTACACTCTTCTGTACCTCTCGACTCCAGCATATCAGACCAGGGCCGGTCCCTCAATTCCTAGGAAAGACGAATACGAGATGGGCATCCCCGAGGAACCTCGGGAGGCCAATCACCTAACCCGACCAGCAGATAGATGGTAGATTGACACTCAGAGTGAGTGTGCTGCTGGACCCATCTTTATACCCATAGGGGCCCGTATCCTCTTTCTTATTTAAGATGCCAAATTGTGTTGGTCTGTCTTTGTGACTCCAGTTCTCACAAGGGAGTTTCAACTTAATTTACACTTGCAGGAGAGATAACTAAATTGTGAGTACTGGACATTCTTTACTGGGCAGGAGATTCCTCCCCCCACGGACGAGTGTGTGTCTGTATCAATATAGGTGCCAGCCAAGGCAGTTCTCGCAGCCTCGAGATCAACAATTGGCGTATCTCTGTTTACAGCCATCCAGGGTCACTGTGAGAGAGCCTATCCGGGCCTCCTGTCAAGGCTTCAAAGACTATGCTGATTTTACTGCTCTGTGTGTGCCCTGTATGCTCCAGGCAAGCAAGATGGATGTTACAGGTGGGGGTTCCTGTCTGGCTACAAACAGGGATATACGTAAGTAATAACATCACACAGATATTTGTAACTGATCAGAATACATTCACAACTTGTTTGCATTTATTAAGAAATATTAGATGCTCAGGTCCTTTTTCCAGGTTTAAAATTTCTAGGGTGGACTGACATTAATAGATAGCTATTTAATCCTAGATGATGTGGTGTTTTTTAAGAATAATTTTAATATTTTTAATTTTTGGTCCAATAGAATGACTGAATTTAGGAAACTGAGATGGCATAGTGACTTACAAAATTAGGGTCCTGCTGCCAGTTTGGATTTTAAAATGAAAGTAAAGAGTAATGTGTTTTCAATCTGTGTGATAACTGTGTTCAGAAAGTGTTTTGCCTTGGGATTTATTGCTGTGCTTCTCACAATTCCACATTTCTTGGACAAGAACATAAAAAATAATAATTCTAACTCTTGTCCGCAAAAGAACACTTCTCCAGTGTGATGACAAACATATCCTCATCCTAAATGTTAGTGGCTTCAAGTTCCCAAACTGTTCCACCTCCCAACATGCTTATAAAAGCTGGCAAAACTACAAGCCTTTCTTGTTCAAAAGAAGCCTTTTAATGAGAGATCACAGTTGTAGAGTAATCCAGGTCAGATAGAGGTATATTGGTGGGTGATGCAAAACAAGCTGAGACTCTCAATTTTAGAGTGATGTGAAAATTAGCAGGCTTGGGGGTTTTTTTTAGATAAAAAGATAGCCAGATGTTTTCCAAACCTTAAATATTATGAAAAGTATCAGACCATTCATAAATCACTTACTGCCTTGGTTCTTCAATGAGCCTTTAAAATATTAAACATTCATAAATGTGCAGACAAATTTGAAAAATTGATAATCTGTCCTCACTAAATCAGTTATTCAAGGCTGAATTACCAAACATGGGGATGAATGAGATCTCTAGGTAGAATTACTAGCTACAGAGAGACATTTTGTGTACACTAAACCAGAGGTTGTCAACCTTTTTCTTTCAGAGGCTCCCCCAATGTGTTATACAAGCTCAATGGGGCCACAACTAATTGTCTACATATCAAAGCTAGGATCAGCATAGGAGGTTGCAAGAAGTGCCTGGGGCCCCATGCCACAGGGGCTCCCATGAAACAGCTGCTCAGCCTTAGGCTTCAGTCCCAGGTGGAAGGGCTCAGCACTCTGGGCTTTAGCCCATGTGGTGGGGCTTCATCTTTCTGCCCTGGTCCCAGTATGTCTAACACTGGCCCTGCTTGATGAGCTACCTGACCCTGGCTTGCAGTTGGCCAGGGCGCCCCAGACCCTGGTTGAGACCCACTGCACTAAACTATGAAATCAAGGGGTATCAGTCATGGATTATGGCTAACATTACACCAATTACCAATAGTGTGTGATTCTACTATAAAAAGTGACTGTGCACAAGAAAAGGCACTTTTTTCTTTAATAGAGCTGCTGCCTGTTTGTATTTAGTCAGATATGATTTTTAGTGATTAAACTCAATTTACTACTCTTTACTCAAATCAGCCTTCAAGAACTAACATACATAGCCTAGAGAGATGGATTCTAGCTGACAGTTACATTATCTATCTAATCTCTCTTATGCACATATGCTTTTGTTGACATGTTCTAAGTCCTTCTCTGTAACCCTGGATATTAACCTGTGACATGAGAAACGTTAATGCTAATGAGCAACACATACCTTTTTTTTTTAATAAAAAGGGATAACACAGAAAAAGGCTAGCCTAGTGTGGCTTTCCACATGTGAAGAGAAGACGTGACAAATAATTTGCTAAATCTTTAGCTTCAGAACTACATCATGGTAAGTCCTTTTATATAACTGTGTGATTGGATTTAGATTTAAAAAACCTTTACCTGCAAAATTGCAATGTGCCTTTTCAAATGTGAGAGAACAAAAAAATCAAGGCATGGGCATGCAAATAGATGAAATGAGATCTGTAGCAGGCAGGCATGGATCCATGTTCTGAAAGATAAAGAATACTGGTTGACATAACCAAAGGGATTGTGTTTATGCCACAGTCAGTGCATTTTCAAGTTGCATGAACTTCTCAGCCAATTAACTATGGAAGTAGGAGAAACAATGCACACTTCCACTGCCTCCATTTGTACTCTCCCAGTCAGTGGTAGTGTTGCATTAGCATTTACACTGATACCCTTAGCATACTGATCTAATAAACATAATCCAAGATCCTAGCTGTTCACTAGCTGCTGTATGAGTGTTCATCTCAATTGCGAATACAGCATTAATCAGCTTGAGATGACCATTGACATTATTTCGCTCAACAAAGCAGCCTGAAGGGACTCACGACTAGAACAACTTCTCACCACCACTTGCATGAGACTAATATCTGAAGATAAGTTTTTAATTGTAAAATAATACATTTCTAAGCTTGCTGCCAGGATGCCCTGGTTGTGTTTTTGTATTTTGGGACAAAACAGAGGCCAGAGGAGGAAGACATTAGAAAAATGTATTTTCTGTTCTCTTGTTGCCGGTGAGGAGGAGATCTTGATCATTTAACTTCTTTTGTGAGGAAGTCCTATTGCAAGGATTCCT
Source organism: Pelodiscus sinensis (assembly GCF_052426305.1). Classification (NCBI taxonomy): domain Eukaryota; kingdom Metazoa; phylum Chordata; order Testudines; family Trionychidae; genus Pelodiscus; species Pelodiscus sinensis. The sequence continues at coordinate 97,909,558 of NC_143053.1, forward strand.
AAAGTTTTGTATGGTGACTCCTTTTACACAGCAAGCCTCTGACTGTGACTCCCCCTTTTAGTCTCTGCCCCAGGTCAGTGCGGCCCCAGGGTTCAAAAGTTCACCCAGCAGGGTTTCACCATCCCAACCTGGAGGGGCGGGGATCGATACACCTGACGTGGCCCGCTGGTGGCTCCGCCGATGGCTCCGCCTTTCCGTGGGGTTCTGCCACTGCCGTCGACGCAAGTCACTCCGTCACACTCCGCCTGTCATCCAGTGAGCCGCCTCCACTGTCCGGGTCCGCCAGCCGTCTCGGTCCATGCCCCTGGCTGCCAGCTGGCTGCTCCTGCCGCTGCTCCGCTGGCTCTCTGCTGCCTCTCCTACCAGCCACAGGTCGTCCCCGTCAGCCGCTCTGCTGTCCGCCCGCACCCGCAGGCACCGGTCATCCCGGCAAACTGCTCTGCTATCCGCCTGCGCTTGCTGGTTGTCCCTTGTAAGCTGCTCTGCTAGTAGCCCAGCAGCTTAGCACCAGGCTCCCCTCAGCAACAGTGATTTCAGCTCTTGTTGCGCAGCACAGCGCCAGGCTCCCCTCAGCAACAGTGATTTCAGCTCTTGTTGCGCAGCACAGCGCCAGGCTCCCCTCAGCAACAGTGATTTCAGCTCTTGTTGCGCAGCACACAGTGATTTCAGCTCTTGTCCGCAGCACAGCACCAGGCTCCCCACAGCACACAGTGATTTCAGCTCATAACAGAGGAGCCTTAGCACTAGTGCTCCACTGGCCCACAGTGAAGTTAACTCCACAGCTCACAACTAGACCCCTTGGGGAAAAGCCGGAAAAAAGCGTCTAGACTGGCGCGATCCTCCAGAATAAAAGCCCTTTTCCGGAGGATCTCTTATTCCTACTTATTCCAGAGGATCGCGCCAGTCTAGATGCTTTTTTCTGGCTTTTCCCCAAGCCAGAAAAAAAGCGGTGGATGTGTTTATTTAAATCCCGTGGGGATATTTAAATCCCCCGCGGATTTTCCTATTCTGACTTACCTGCTTTGCATGACTTTTCCGGAATTAGGGGCCAGTCTAGACGTAGCCTGATACTATAATCACTTATACAATATCTGTCAAAGGTCTCCTTACCTGTGGTTTTGGATTTTTGTATGTTATCATTCTGAATGCTGAGGAATAAAGTAGTTTTATATTGCAACTTGCTGGCAAGAGTGTTTATATTATGTAATTGCTTTGTGCGTATGCTGTCAACATAGCAGTAATGTTATAGGAATAGGTTAGTAGTTTTTTTAAATAGCTTAAGACCTCTCCGGCACTCAGTATTCTTAAAAGTGTCCAGAAACCAGCCAGAAAGAGCAGTATGTAGGTAGATAGCCTTTGCCTTTCTAAATCTTAGTAAATATAGTTACTTGGGCCACAGCTGTGACCATGTGGTTTCTTTTGTTATGGAAAGAGCAAAAGACATCATAGCTACAATTCTAGTTTGGTATCGTTTTACGCCCACTGGTATACATCCCTGTGCACAGTGCAGAACAATGGAGTATTGGGACTGGAATATTTATTCAGATAAAGTGATTAAATGAACCATTCTTAATCCTGGGTAAAAAATGTTTTCTGGTGTAACTTTACATGAAGCTCAGTTCTGCTTAGCTCCCTGTTAAGAGTCTACTCTCCAGAAACAAGGGGTGACATTTCACATGTGTTGGTATATGACTTGGCTTTTTGTATATTGCATTATTAGTTGAAAGGTTAACTAAAAAGCTGTCATAAACCTCTGACCCAAAAGTTAATTGTTAGCCTATTCAGAACCTTTCTTGGTTAGTAACAAACCTTTTAATCAACTTGGTTAATTTGTCTTTGTTGTGCTACCAACATAAAAAGCTAGGCTTGTGGTTCAGTGTCTCCAATTCCTCACTTGCTATCAAAAAAGCTGCAAAAAGAAGAGCATAAAGAGGTAAGGGGTTTCTTTTCATATGTAATATTGAAAATAGTGCTAATAAATGTCCTGACTTTTCTTGAAGATAAGACTTGCATGACTTGAAATGTAGGACCAAATGTTAGGTAGTAGCACTGGATGGGAATTTTTGACTGTTTTTCTGTTGGAAAATGTCAGTTTGTTGACAAGGTTTCTTGGAGCCAGGATAGAAGGTTAAGTGATTTGGAACAGATATCTGAACATGGGTCTCCTGCATTTGAGGAGAGCTCTGACAGCTAGGCATTTGACTCTTCTTGTGTGGCTGTTTCTCTGTCTCTCCTGTTGGAACTATTCCTTTTTGTATCAATTAAATATTCATTGGGCCAGAGAGAGAATCAGGTGGAGTAGGGACATGAAGCTGGGCTATAGAATTAGTATCATTACATATTTAATTACATATTTATTAGGCCAAAGTGGAGCAGCTCCAACAGGAGAGATCAAAAGAGCAGTCGCAAGACAGTGCCGTCACCACTGGGTTATTGGCCATTCTCTTACTCTTTGTATTTTCTAGTTTGAAAAAAGATGTTGGAAGGTGTCGAGGAGCATGTCCCCTCGATGGTCCAGAAGTCCCCAAAGCTTGGGTCAGTGCTCTCTTTTCGCAGGGCAAACATGACCTGTAGACTCAGTTCCTCGCAAACATCCCTCTACCAGAGTATATGTGGCTTGGAGGCCTGTATCAAAGCACAGTTCCCTCTGTTTGGATATATACAGCCCTGAGGCCTAGTTACCCTGCCAAGGAGAACTGTGTGTGTATGTACAGCCCAGAGGCCTAGCACCAAAACACAGTTTCCTCTATCTGGGTATATATGGCTCAGGGGTCTAGTCCAAAACACAGTTCCCTTTATCAGGGTATATATGGCCCAATGGCCTAGTCCAGAGGTAAGCCTCCAAAAGTGCTAGGGAGCGGGGTTACTGTGGGGGAGAGGGAGGGGAACCCAGGCCCTCCTGCTCCACCGGGTCCCAGGGGAGGATTCTGCTGCCTGCTCGGTGGGGATTCCGGCCGAAGCGCGCCGAGCTCCCGGAGGACAATCCTCCACCCTGGGCCACTTCCTACCGTCCCCAGTGCACTGCTCTGCTCTCAGGATGTTGCTCCACGAGTCGCAACCTCCCAGGCCTCCGTGGCTGGAACGCTCATTGGCGCTGGGGCTGCAGCTGCTGTAACTGAAGCTGTTGCGGGTGAGGCTGTGGGTGAGGCTGTGGCGGCTGCTGCTGCTGCTGAGGTTGTGGGTGAGGCACCCACTGGTGGGGCTGCTCTGGAGCTCGGGCCTGAGCTTCTTGCCCTTTGGGGGTCAGCCCCGACTGAGTGGCTCCCTGGGGTTTTATACCTCTCTTTGAAGCATGCACAGCAGGGTTGGGGGGGTGGGGCCTTTTCAGCCAGCGGGGCCAGGGCAACCCCTTGCCCTTCAGTGCAGGGTTGATACATCCCGTCACAGAAGATTTCCTCTCACTCTAATATGGAACAAACTAAAATCACAATCTCACATTTTTTCACTAAATATAATTCTTTAGTTTTTCCCCTAGCTCTTGTAGCACTATTATTTGGAATACTTTTGGAGCAGTTTTGGAAAAGGCTTTACAAAGTATTACACAAATAGCAACAGTTTGAAATGCTATCAGAGGGTGAAAGTGCTTTTCCACCTACAAGCCAAATGCCAGATCCTGCCAGCATTGGAGAGCTACCACTGTAGTTTATAAGGCTTTCAGAGTGAAACTCCATATTAAATTAGTGCCAGATTTTGGCTATGTCTAGACTGCAGAGGTATCCCGGAAAAGCAATGCTGCGTCTATGGAATGTGCCTGCTTTTTTAGAAAAATTTCCAAAAAAGTGGACATGTTCTTTTGCCATCTCTGTAAACCTCGTTTTATGAGGAAGAAGGGATGGCTCAAAAGAGTAGGTTTTTCTGAAATTTGGCGCTGTGTAGATGCGCCAAATTTCAAAAAAGCCTCTTTTGAAGAAAAGTGGAAAAAGATATGCAAATTGCACTTTGCAATTTGCGTATCTTTTTCCGACTTTTCTTTAAAGTCTAGGTGTAGCCTTGGTGAGCAGTTAAGATCTTCCTGCAATTTGTTGAATGCCTTCTGCTCCTGTAGAGTGCATTGGGAGCAGTTTTGCATGGCTGAGCCCTTTCTATAGAATTTGCTGAATGAGAAATGTATGAATCAGCCATGTGGCCACAAGGGGTCTCGCTGCTTCAGTCAGAATTGTGTTCAAACGGTTGCCCTTTTGTGCACTAGGTAGGTAGTTCTATAGAAAATAGCTCAGCTAAGTTTTGCTGTTTGTTATTGTCAAACTACCTTCCTTACCAGCAGTTCCGTTAGGAAGATCTTACCTTCAAGAAACACATCATTTATTTGTCAGATGGCAGAACAAGGAGCAATGGTCTCAAGTTACAGTGGGAGAGATCTAGGTTGGATATTAGGAAAAACTATTTCACTAGGAGAGTGGTGAAGCACTGGAATGGTGGAATCTCCATCCCTAGAGATGTTTAAGTCTCAGTTTGACAAAGCCCTGGCTGAGTTGATTTAGTTGGGATTGGTCCTGCCTTGGCAGGGAGCTGGACTTGATGATCTCCTGAGGTCTCTTCCAGCTCTATGATTCTATGAAATACATTAGGTTTTGAAAGCTGTAGAGTGTGTGTGTGTACTCCTTTGCCTTTGTATGCCTATACCATCCTATGAAACTATAGTCAGTCCCCGGGTTACGTACAAGATAGGGACTATAGGTTTGTTCTTAAGTTGAATTTGTACGTAACTCGGAACTGGCTCCAGATTCAGCCGCTGCTGCTGAAACTGACCAGGGGCTGACTACAGGAAGCCCAAGGCAGAATTGCTCTGCCCCCACCTTCCTGGAATCAGCCACTGATCAGTTTCAACAGCGGCTGAATCTGGAGCCTGGGACAGAACAACTGGGGCGCTGCCAGGTAGGTCCCCCCAGCACCAACCCGGCAGCACCCCAGCTGCTCTACCCCAGGCATCCACAACAAAAGCCTGGTCTTCTGGGGGGGGGGGGCGCACTAGCTGTGCCCCCCCCCCAGCAGACCAGGGAGACCCGGAGCAAAACCGCAGAGGCGGCAGGGTCCCGCACCTCTGTGGCTTTGCTCCGGGTGTCCCTGGTCCATTGGGGGCGGTCCCCAGCAGACCAGGGACACCCGGAGCAAAGCCGCAGAGGCGCGGGGACCCTGCCGCCTCCAAGGCTTTGCTCCGGGTGTCCCTAGTCTGCTCGGGGTGTCCCTGGTCTGCTGGGAGGGGTCCCCATCAGACCAGGGACACCCCAAGCAAAGCCGCAGAGGCGCGGGGACCCCGCCGCCTCTGTGGCTTTGCTCCGGGTGTCCCTGGTCTGCTTGGGGTGTCCCTGGTCTGCTGGGAGGGGTCCCCAGCAGACCAGGGACACCCCGAGCAAAGCCACAGAGGCGGCGGGGTCCCGCGCCTCCAAGGCTTTGCTCCAGACACGTCTGGGTGGTCCCACCGCCCGCGAGTTCCGGGCGAGAAAAGCCCCGTTCGTAAGTGCGGATCCGACATAAGTCGGATGCGCGTAACTCGGGGACTGCCTGTAGTTCCTGATGGTTTTTTGGTGCAACAGTGACCTGCTTTAGTGTTTCCAGAAGGTTCTGTTTGTTAAACCAACTTCCTTTATATAGCTCTTCCTGGTTGTTATACAAATGCTAACCAGAAGTTGCTGTTTTGTGTACTAGTAGTTCAACTATCATTTCTTCCCTTGGTAAACAGCACAAGATAATTGCTATCTAATTCCTTTTTTGGATTTACAGTACTTGGTTAGCTTGTTAACACCTGAGGGCTCTATGTCTTTTCTCATCCCTCTCTTATCAGGTTTTTCATATACATGTTTACTCTTTGCTTAAAAAATCAGAATTTTACACAACCATTTGTCAGCCAATGGTCAGGGCAGTGGGTGGTGTGTGTGTGTGTGTGTGTGTGTGTGTGTGTGTGTGTGTGTTATACACCCGAGACTTCAATTGCTGGGACGGGGGCCCGTTCGCAGTGGGCAATCTGGAGAAGGTTGACGGGCACCCCAAGAAGTTTACAGGGAGAGCTTATTACACCTCAGATTTTGACTGCTAGGATACACGATCCCTTTGCAGCGGGCAGCCTGGGGAGGCTGAGAGATGCCCCAACGGATCTGTCCCATGGAAGCGACACGATCCAACGCTCAAGCTTTCCCTATATCTGTCCCTTATGACCGGCTGGAGTTCTTTTTAAAATTGTGCTTGGTTCTGTTACAGCAACTGAAGGAGTCAGGTCACAGCTTAAACAGTTACTATTTTATTGTTACAGGGTAAACTTAGCTGTTAAATGCTGCTACTGTGTTACTGATAACACAGCCACTACAAAGGATGGTGACAGAAATTACACTAAGAAGTCACTTACAGGTACCATGAAACCCTGTTGGTTCTCTGAGCTCTTATTAAATGCATGCAAAATAGACACCTAGCAGGTATAATTCTCACCCCTGCGTTCCAGACTTGGCGTGGCCAGCGTCTTTCTCTCAATCCCTCGGGAAGAAGTAGGGTGAGGTTGGGTGTCCCACAGACCTCGGGAGACAATCAATACCTGCCAGCAGGTGTAGATGATTGGAGCTCAAATGGGGTGGGCTACTAAACCCCTCTTTATACCCCTTGGGTCACGTAGGCTTCTTCCTGGTCTCAAGTGGCCAATTAGGAAAAATGGCTTTGAACACCAAGTTTCCCATGAAGGGTGCAAAACATAATTCACACCTGGGAAAATGCAGACAATGGGCACCTCTGGTATGTGATGGGCAAAGATTCCTCTCCTGGGACAGTGCAGGCGTGTCAATTACTGGTACTAGCCATCAGGGGGGCAGGAGGCCCTGGGTCATCAACTAGCCCATTTACTGTCTGGTTTCTGTTTATGATAGAGTCAGGGACAGGCAGCACACCTGCGTTCCCAAGGCATCAAAGGCTGACTGCCTTTCTCTTGCTCTCTGGTTAGGAGGGGAACAAGATGGGGTTCATTTCTGGCTACATCATTTTCAACAAATGTCCAGTTGGACACTTGCAGAACTAATCATGGTACTCTTTCCCCCACAACACTTTAGTTGCTTTGCTTTTTTCCCTGATCTGTTGAAAGTTAATTGTGAATAAAATTCACAAATCCAGGGCTGCCGCTTCATTTGTGTGTTGGGCAGACTGTTGGGATAACTTCTGAGCCTTCAGCCGGTGAGTAGCCTCTGAGACCTAATCCACTTGCTTCCCAAAAACTTAGCTGGACTCCAAACCTTAGCATACAATTAAACTACACTTCAAGCACAGGGCACAGATACAAGGCAGATAGGGATGTAAAATCCTATTAAAATAGTTAACTAGTTAAACTATTAAAATTACATTGTTTTACTGAAAAAACAACAAAGGCTACGTCTACACTGGCCCCTTTTCCGGAAGGGGCATGTAAATTTCACTAGTCGTCGTAGGGAAATCCGCGGGGGATTTAAATATCCCCCGCGGCATTTAAATAAAAATGTCCGCCGCTTTTTTCCGGCTTTTAAAAAAGCCGGAAAAGAGCGTCTAGACTGGCCCCGATCCTCCGGAAAAAGTGCCCTTTTCCGGAGGCTCTTATTCCTACTTCAAAGTAGGAATAAGAGCCTCCGGAAAAGGGCACTTTTTCCGGAGGATCGGGGCCAGTCTAGACGCTCTTTTCCGGCTTTTTTAAAAGCCGGAAAAAAGCGGCGGACATTTTTATTTAAATGCCGCGGGGGATATATAAATCCCCCGCGGATTTCCCTACGACGACTAGTGAAATTTACATGCCCCTTCCGGAAAAGGGGCCAGTGTAGACGTAGCCCACATAGTCTGGTAGCACTTTATAGACTAACAAAACATGTAGATGGTATCATGAGCATTCGTGGGCACAGCCCACTTCTTCAGATGACCAGAATGTTGTATGTCTAGGACCAAAATTAATAGGGGAGAGAGGAGCGGGGGTGGAAGAAGGGAAAACTGGGAAGGGGGGGATTGTTTAACTGGTTAACCTCCTCGCAGGGGGCAAGGGGCTTGCTCCCATCTGCTGCTGGCAGGGACCTACCAGTCAGGCCACCACACTGTGGCGAGAGGCTGCTCTGGCTGGGCTGGTTAACTGGTTAACAGGTAAGCAGGCCAATAATTCTACTGCTTACCAGGTAACTGGTTATCCTCTTATATCTCCATATCACACATTTAAATATACAAAGCACATCTCTGCCCTTATATACATTCGCAAATTATATTGCATTTATTATACATTGCATCACATGTTCTGAGGCCCTCTTGGTCACTTTGTGAGAACTCTGTACTGCACACTCTTTCTATGCATTACTTATTCTTTACCTCATATTACATTCCAGACTTATTTTATCCATTGTTATCTTGTCCATTGTAAATGGTTCCCTGTGTGTTTTCCCCCTTATCTTGGCTAGTACAGACATTCTGTTTCCAGCCTGCTGATCCATTTACTTTCCTAATTCTGTCTCCCAAGAAATAAGACCTCACCAATTACTCATGTCAAGGCAGGCATACACAAGCCCTCTTCCCCTACCTTCCCCCCCAAAAGAGGTCACCATAGCCATATCAGAAATTCCAAAATAAAAATAAGCATTTTCTGTAGTTATTCATGCTAAAAGTGCTGTACTATTTTGGGGCATTCTAAACAAGGAAACATTCCTTTTTTTGACAATGAAAATTCATTTGAAACAATAAAACATTATAATAGACGAGGATAAGATACATATGATAAAGAAACAAATACCTTTCTTGCTTGACTAAGGAGCATAATCTGAGCTCAAATATATGACTCAATCAAAATTATTTCATGCGTGTGATGTTGTTGGATTATGATATGATCTGAAGAAGTGGGCTGTGCCCACAAAAGCTCATGATACCATCTACATGTTTTGTTAGTCTATAAAGTGCTATTAAACGATTTGTTGTTTTTTTAAGTTTTTCCTGTTACAGACTAACTTGGCTACTCCTCCAAAACCCATAAAATAGGTCACCAGCATGTCTGGGAAAGGCTATTCAGGTAGGTTGTCTCATCAAAGACATTCAACAGACAGTGAAGCATGGGAAGTACCCAACTATCCTGAATGGACTTTCCTGCAAACCTTCCATCTGAAATGCGGGCAGTGGCATCCACTTGTAAAGAACTGAGTCATGTATGAACAGGTGACTTGTTCACATGAACAAACTCCATTCTGTGTCTGTACTTTTCCACAGCAAGAACAATGGGAGTCCCTCCACATGGCCGGGGATATAAAAGCTCATGGTAATTCCCTCATTTGTTCCTAAGCCTGCTTTTTACCTCAGGCGGAATTTAGCTACAAACTGAAAATCTAATGATGCATCCCAGCTGCATATGTACTTCAGAGACTTGACGTAAACCAGCAGTTTGTTCCATCATTGCTACAAGATTGAAGCAAGAACTTTGAAATTTTTGTGTGTATTGATTCTTTTAACCATTTTAATTCTCACCCTTTCTCACGTCTTCCTTTTTATAAACTTAGATTTTTTTATTCTAAAGGATTGGCAATAGCGTGGTTTTGGGTAAGATTCTAAATTAAATATTGACCAGGGAATGTGGCTGGTACTTTGAGATCAGAAGAACTTTTTTGGTGAGATTTGTTTTCATTACCTCTCATCTGTACAAAGAGTGTTACTGGTGATGTCACAAGAAAACTGTTTTTTCTGAGGGAATTGCTTGTATTACTTCTTGTTAGCCAGTGTGGTAAACCGAAGTTCTCTTTGTGACTGGTTTAGTGTGCCTTATAGTGGAGGAATCCCAGTCTTGGGCTGTAAGCAGCCCAGTTTCTAAGCTATTTGGCTATGTCTACACTGTAGCCTTCTTCCGCAAAAGCTTATGCAAATGAAGTGCGGAGTGGAATATTGATGCACTTCATTTGCATAATTAATTAGCAGATACTTTTTCACAAGAGACTTTTTCACAAGAGCTGTTCTTCCTGAAAAAATTAGGAAGAAAAGCTCTTGCGCAAGAGGAACTTTTTGCACAAAAAGGAGCATCTACACAGGTCCTTTGTGTGCAAAAGCCTCTTGCGCAAAAGCGGCTGCTAATTAATTATGCAAATAAAGTGCAGTGATATTCCACTCTGCACTTCATTTGCATAAGCTTTTGTGGAAAAAGGCTACAGTGTAGACGTATCCTCTGAAATAAAAACTCTCAGTAGTGTCTCCTCAAAGCCCCTTGTTACACATACGTGCAACAGAACCTGAAAAGCCACTTCTGTAATGTGAAATTAAGACACACGACATGTAACTGGGTTATAGTTCCTGTATCAAGTTTAGGGAAGGGGGCTACCTGAGTAGTTTTTACACACATGGACCAAACGTGACTCTAAGAAGATTACTGAGTTGCTACAGATGAGAACAAAATTTCTACAACTCGCTAGGCACAACTGTCTTATTACACTGTTCACCTACTGTGATGGTTGAGGGCTAACTATACCTGTGGTCTCTCCCTTAGTCTCTCCATGGTCACTCCTTCTGAGTGACAGACTTGGATTTCTCCCAGAGTATGGAACTCCACCGTTCATGCCACATTAGACTCCACATTAAGCTAAAACAGCCTCTATTCCCACTGTCCTGTTAAGGGCAATTGATGCTTCAGACTCTTCAACAATTGGACCTCTGTAATAAATAGATTCACTATCTTCACCCCTCTGGGTAGAGCCCTGTGGTTCTGCTGTATTTGGCACCTACAAGAAATTTGCCATCTGGGAGCCTGTGACTTATTGACTGTTGATTAAGGTGAATTAAAACAGCTTCTTTCCAGCAACAATATTATGTGTAGAACTGTGCAAATAACTTTTATTTTTAATTTGATCACTGAACTGAAAAATTGAAGGAAAAAAACCCTATTTTAGATTGACTCAAACTGAAGTAAAAAAATAGATTTCTAAATCAAGTTGTTTTGAATTAAAATCAAAATGTTACATTCAGAAAATGTAGAAATTAACTGTTCTGAGTTTTGGGGAACTTGGGGTGGTGCAAGGAAGGAAAGATTTGACCAAAACTGTTATGCAAATTCAACACTAATTTATAGATATTTTGGTCAGCCCCAAACTGCATTTTTTTTGACTAACGTCTTTTCACTCACAGGTAGACACACAGCAAGCAGAGAAAAGTATTAAAACAACAAAAGAGTTGCATGTCTTGGTCTTTCTAATCCTAAATCTTATCATTTCTCTGAAAACTTGGCCCAGTCTATCTGCCTCAGACTCTATCCAAGCAGGGCCAGTATATTGGTTCCACTGCTTTCCTGTATTTTCTGCCTCTTTTTTTGTCAGAATATCCTTTTGAATCAGGTGCTGGCACTTTATCCCTTCACAATCTGAAGAGGAAGGGGTTTTTGTTCCAGTTTCATGTCCTTTTGATTTAAGGCCCTACAGTCTTGGCAAATCAGTTGTGTAACTGGCCACTGGAGATAATATCTTTTCAGTTAATAGTCCAGTCACATTACTTAACTCTTCGAAAATTATTTACCCAGAGATATCTTACCTTTTCTTCTTAACATTAAACATCTTCTCATTAAACTAACCCAAAACGTTCAGGAAGAGCTGTGTGTAAACTCGAAAGCTTGTCTCTCTCACCAACTGAAGTTAGTCCAATAAAATATTATTAAAGCTAATGTTAAAAATGTATATAACACACAAGAAAAGAGTGTCTGTACATCTAGGGATAGTGTTTAGATTATCCACAAATACAAAATCTGTATTAAAAGTCATCAGATACATACAGTGCATAATCAGCAATAACTCAAATTTAGATGAATAAATTTAGCAATACGGTTTAGGTGTTAGCATGAAGTATTTGGGTACATCACTCATGAAAAGTATACAGAAAGTTGGTTGGGAATGGCAAATATATCAGTGATTGTCTCTCGGTAATTGAGACTTTAGAGTAGAAAAATAGAATCCATCAGTTAAAATATAGAATCCATCAGGGAAGTATTTCACTTAATTTTCCCCAGTTGTGCTTCTCATAGACATTCCAGTTCATCCCTCTTGATATTGCCGTTGGCAGGTGATGTGTTCTAGTTAGATGTCCCTTGATCACCTGATGGTTTCTGATACCATAAGTTGTCAGCTAAGTGTAGTGTTGACTAGTTTCATATTCTCTCCACATTTCCTCATTATAGGATTTCCATGTGCCCAGGGTTCCAATGATCAACACATATGTCCAAATCTGTTAACCCTTCGCTCACAAAGTTTTGGGCAGTGGGGTGTATTTCTCCACTTTTTCAGCCCTGGCGTCATGGAAGGCGGAGGTTTTATTCTTGAAGGTCACTGTGGTGTCACAATCATAATCTTTTTCTGGTCCTCATTGGTAATGACGATGTTCAGTCATAGATGGCTGCCTATTCCAATAATGGCGGTACTCACCGCCTCCTTCCCAGATGGCTCTGAGTAGGCAATGTAGGATGGCATCATATCACAGCTGCCAGGTTCTGGAATGGGGCTTGTAGCTATACAGGATTTGGGATAGTATCTTGCTGGCATAGTCTAGTGATGTAGGAACTGGGGCTAATTTCCACAGAGGATGGTTCCAGTTGTGGTGGAACTCAATTGAGCCAGGTTCTGTGGATGAACCTCCAGTCAGCAAATTAGGTGAAGGTGCCCCTGGGGAGGAAGTGATTGCTGGCACACCATTTGCACATCAGCTTAAAGGCCTTGCCCTGGCCTGTCTTCTGGTTCGTGCTTTCCACATACTGGCCATTTTTAAATTTTCCTTTATGTAATGACAGCGACTGGCTTTTGACTTCTTGCTATGCTGATCATGTTGGTTTTGTGATCTCCTGGAAAGCCTCATTCATTTATATCTAAAAATAAAGATATTTTCTAGCCCTTTCTGAATTAATGACGAGCATTTCCGGGTACAACCAGAGTCTTGCAACAAGGAGTCATCCCTCTTCTTATGGTTTTCACAAGGGCTGATTTAATTCCTCCCTTCTTAAGAATCTTGTGTCTCCCAAATCTTGCATGGTATTTCCAGTCTGACAAGCCCTTTTGTCTCAATTCTAAGGGCTCTCACTCAAAAATGGGCTCCACGCCACAAATGTTTGTAGCAGTTTTCACTCTGAACCCTTAGGGGAAAGGTTCAGTTCTGGACTCTATTGCAAGCCTTTTATTAAATCCTTGCTGCACGCTTCTCTTGCTACAAGTGATCAATGGAATATTTAATCTATCAGTTGCATATTAGCTTAAACTATGAATGGTTTATTAGCTCCATCTGCTGGATGAAACTTTTCCCTTTCTTTATCTGGAGTAAAACCCCTCACTAATTAAAGGAAATTGTTATTCTGGTCACTGCTTTTTTAATCTCTCACCACTCTTAGTATTTCTATAGTATCCCCATATTCAATCTCTACATTTTAGAAACCTGAACATTTTTTTCTTTTGATGTGTTATACATTTGCCTCTCTTTTAAATAATGAGCAAAGGATTCCCTACAACCCATTTTCATTACCTCTACTGTACGTGCCAGTAACATTCAAATATCTGCTACATACAATATGCCAGTTTGTCAGCTTAACACTGCTGTCACACCATGCTTGTTGCCATACTTTCTCACCTTCTTCAGATCCCTATTCAAGAATCCCCTCTTCTGTAGTGACTACAAGAAATCAGTCAACTACAGTCTCTAGTATGGCACCCTGGGGACCTGACTGGTGTTGAACCAGAAAACTGCTGAATCATGGAAGGTCAATATTACCTAGCAGCATTACCAACACTTCCGCTGCTTACTGGACTCCTAGAAAACATTTATGGGTAAATTAGAGCTAGGTGACAGCACAGGACCCTGAAAGCCAGAACTGGTGTCTGTAAACAAACTTTATATGACCACAGGAAATTTAGCAACACCCATGGCCAGTGGACATCTGGCTAACTAAAATCATGCTGCACCACAGATGTTGCTGGACCAGAGAGTGCTGCACTTTAGAGGTTCAACCATTAGTAAAGGTTTGGTTTCATGTGGACTTAGGTGATGATAGGTACATTTTAGAAAAGAGTGATAGCTGGTATCTTCAAGAACCATCAAGCTGTTCAATATCTATCACCACATGAAATTATTTTCACTATCCTTGTTCTCTCTCTTTCCTTTTTCTCCTCTTCTTGTCAGTCTCACTTTTATATCTTGTTCTCTCACAAACATCACTAAAACTGTAATTAAAACTAGAGGCTAAAATGCCAGTAATGAATTTTTGCATTGTATGTGCCGGAATCAAAGTGTGGATGTTATAGAGTGTGCATACAGCATCATGATGAGTTTTGTGGACTCCGTCGTAAGTATAACTTTTTTGCACAGGCAGCTCATTATTTTAAATCCCAGAATTCCTTTTTCTAAAAGGACACTCCCTACAAAGCTATTTAGGTTTTAGCCTCGCCTTTATAACGTAAATATCTATATTCCTGCTCAGCGAAACATCATCAGAAACTCCAAGAACATAGTAGGAGAAGAATTTTCAAACCTTTGTAAAGCAAGACAAATATTTTAAGTATAGTGGCTTATTAAATCTTTTTTTTCTAACATTTGTGGCAGGACTATATGAGACAGTAAGTGATTTGTGCATTTATCAAATGTTTCAGCTTTGCCCTTGTGTTTAATCATCCACAAATGCCATTTATTGCCTCATTTACATCTCATTCAGGATGTTTAAATAAATTGAATGTAATGTATGTTATTTAACTGGTTCTTCTTCCTTTTTTGAAATATTGGAATAGGAAGATGAGCTTTTTGGGCCATTGGTGTTTGTTTTTGCGTTTGCATTTACCCCCGTGTATGTTTATTGTGTTGGTAGAGTCTGAGATTGTTTCACAAATTCATATGAAGCAATAAATATCTCCTTAGAAAATGTTTGAATATTAAAATCATTCCCAGAAGATGCTTGTTGTCTAGACAGTGCAAAACTCATTTACCATTTTCCCCCCTACAGGCTGACCAATAAACTCTGCATGCTCTATGTAGTAAATGCCTTTGCCTAGTGCAGTGGGACTTTAAAGCAGACTGACCTGATGATTGTGCAGTGGTTATTTATGGCTGCCTGCCCATCAGTGAAATGTACATGACAAATGCTCTTCTCTTTAATATAGCAAATTGTGTCTTGAACTTGCAGATATTGATTGTCTCTGTTGTCATGCTGCTCTTAGAGGCAGGAAGATCCTCATCCTCCTCAGCCTCAGGCTTGGGGAATCAGATCTTTCAATACATCGATCTTCATCAAAATGAATTTATTAAGGTAAGAGCTATCCATATGATCAAATACCTACAGTGCAGAAGTGAAGTAATAAAGACCAACAATGAGACCATCTTCTTTTCTATTCTAAGGGGAAAATACAGAGCAGGCTTCCATACTTCCACAAGGCTGCAGACACACCTGAAATACCATGTTTCACTGTGCAGCAGGGTTAGGCAAGGGAAAGTCTATGGTGAGGACTCAGCACCCTTCTTGTGTTCCATGTAGCAGAGATCAGTGGTGGCTTTGCACGCAGTGCCATGCAACATGGGAATACAGGTGGACTGTGGCCAATACTAATAGATCCATGCATAACATGCAAATCCATACTGAGCCAAAACCTTGCATAAAGGGGAGAGGCAGGCTACGTATGCTGTTTCTTCACTCACCTTGCCATGGAGACGTGCCAGCTCTGTATTGATGACTGGATGGGAGGAACAGAGTGGGGGAGGGAACCTGACGGGTCTTTTCCCCTGTGATGTTTCTGTGCATTTTTGTGAGTGCCTTCCAAGGGATAGAGCAAGCAGGTTTCCTTGGAGGTAGGAAGGATAAGGGGGGTCCTGCAGGTAGGGAGGTTGCAGAGCTCCTCCAGTGGTGCAATAGATAAGGTACCTGCCTCGGGAGCAGGAGTCTGAGTGCCTGAGACCGGCCCACCCTGGTAGCAGCCTGTTGGTCTGGGCTATGATCTTTTCTCCAGGATTTAGCCTTTCCTGGTGTGCTTTTTGGGAAAAATGTAGGGATCAGTTTGCATTGGGGAAAAAAGAACAGAGTGAGATATGATTCATTTCTGTCAAATTATGAACACACTTGGTTAGAATTGCTCAATAGTACATACTTGTTATAAGAGTGGGCATGCCTGAAAGTAGATGAGGATTGTCTAGACAAATCATGCCAAGATGCAATTACCCAGTTCAAAGTAACAGCCTTTAATACTACTCTGGGCCCTCTCTACATTCCCCTAGGGTGTGTCTAGACTACATGCCTCCTTCGACGGAGGCATGTAGATTAGCCAGATCGGAAGAGGGAAATGAAGCCGCGATTAAAATAATCGCGGCTTCATTTAAATTTAAATGGCTGCCCCGATCTGCCGATCAGCTGTTTGTCGGCAGATCGGGGCAGTCTGGATGCGCCGCGCCGACAAAGAAGCCTTTCTTCATCGGCACAGGTAAGCCTTGTGAAACCAGGTTTACCTGTGCCGATGAAGAAAGGCTTCTTTGTCGGCGCGTCGCGTCCAGACTCCCCCGATCTGCCGACAAACAGCTGATCGGCAGATCGGGGCAGCCATTTAAATTTAAATGAAGCCGCGATTATTTTAATCGCGGCTTCATTTCCCTCTTCCGATCTGGCTAATCTACATGCCTCCGTCGAAGGAGGCATGTAGTCTAGACACACCCCTAGAGTGAGGTTTACATCCCATGATGACAGCTAGCTTAGAATTATCTAAAATGGATAGAAGATGGAAAGACAGATCATCCTTCCCATGCAAAATCTCCTAAAACACCTTATCTTTAAGGAATCTACAGGGGCACGCTCTGTTTGCTCTGGAACTCCATGTGTACTCTGTGTCAACAAGGCACAGCACAAGGGACAAGCAGAAAGGTAATCAGATGTGTGGGGGTCTCCTGATGGAATCAAGAGGGCTGTTTCCATGAAGCTCTGGGTGAGGTAATCAGATGATTCTGACCACTCTGACATTAGCAGCAGAGCTGACATTTTAGCAAGAGATAAAGTCATCACCTGTCCTGACATTTCTTTGCCAGATAGAACAGGCACAGAAGCAACAGCTCCCGCATGGCCATGCCATTAAAAAAAGCTGAAAATGGGTGTGTTTTGAGTTCAGCAGGCAAGACACAGTGCAGATGATCTGGTTCTTATACAGTCCCCCACTGACACATTTAATTGCATACCTGGCTTCCTTTGCAGATCCTTAAGGAATGGGTGGCAGTGGAAAGTGATTCTGTTCAACCACGGCTAACACAAGAAGTGACACGAATGATGGAAATAGCAGCAGCCAGGCTTCAAGCTTTAGGAGCCACTGTTGAGTTAGCACAGCTGGGTACCTCCCAGGTACCTGTTTATCATTGCTATCATTTGTATTTTAACTGTGAGTTCTATCTCCTGGAACTGATGTAATGTATGGATAATTCTCATTGGTAGGAAGGAGAGAGACACCCTTTGTCACATGGATACAGAGGCCTTCTCACTTCTAAGCACAGGATCAAATCACTTCCTCCCCTTTCTTAAAAATAGGCACTATATTAGCAGTTCTTCAGTCATAAGTTATGACGCCTGATTTGACAGAGTCACTACAAATCCTTGCTATTGGACTTGCAATTTTATATACTGGTTCCTTCAATATTCTTGGATAGAGATTATTCACACTCCTTCCCATGTAGGGTGCTATCAAAGACTAAATAACCTAACTAAAATTTGCAGGTGGACAAGCCATGATCTGCCAGATAGCAGTGAACATTTTCCTTCAATCATATAAAAGGGATTGTACATCTAGTTGAAATTTCACTGGAGTATCCCTGTTGGGAATAACATTTCTCCAGTATAAATCTTCAAAAACATAGAGATTTCTTCCAGAGGAACCTATGACAGAGTCTGGTGATAGATGCAGAAATGAGTACAAAAACAGCTCCAATATCAAGTTCCATTCGTGTAGAAATTCCTTCAAGCTAAGCTGTGACCCACATGACATTTCTGACACCAGCTTGTGCTAAATCTTGGCCAGTGTCACTAGAGCACTAATGTTTTTTCCACATTATGAATTCTCAACTCCCATCTTCTCTTAGGTTCAGTCTTCATAGGTGTTGTCTTGAATAGACAATTAATCTACAATTGTGAACTGTGACAGATCACAGCAATGTGTCCTTTCTACTAGCACTTCTTGCAAATGGCCTGTTGTGTCCAGCAAGCCTTCTCAACATTCATAGTTTATGCATGGTGGCCACACAGAAATTCCATACATGTCCATAGTTTTCTGTCTCATGAGTTCATGAGATGAACTTCTCAGTTCATGGCAAAGTCTAAAGAATCCTCTGCAGTTTCCATTGCAATAGCCACTGCAGCAGCCTTCTTGAATGTAAGCCCTGATACAGTAAAACAACTTTTTCAGGACTCGGTCATTGCACTAGTTGGTCATGTAGGGGATCACTTAATATTTGTCTGAACTGACAACATTTTTAGAGCAGCAATAAACTTCTCTGCTGACTCTCCATTTCCCTGATGTCTGATGAAACTGATAATATGGGTAGGAAAAAGTGTTCCTACATTGTGTGAATTGTGGCATATGTGGCAGTTCTGGGCACAATTGTTGACAAAAGATCGTGCAGCAGTCCATATGATTTTGGACTGTTTACTGTCTGTAGGTGTGTAACTCATCATCTGACTGGAATAGAATTGCAAGTAACAAATAACTCAAAATGTCTGAGATATACCACCTATCATTTGCAGTTGTCAAATTCACCAACATTGCCCACACAAGTTGCCATTTCTCTTTTCTGTTGGACATCAAACCTCCTGGACACCTTCTCTGCCACAAGGAAATTCTTTTGTTTGTTTGTTTGTTTGTTTGTTTGTTTGTTACTGAGCACCTGCACAGATCAATCTGCCTCTTTTTGCCTGCATGTCACTGCTGCAGACTGTAGAATTCTTCCTTTGGCTGTTTTTGGGCTCCCTCTACTGTCCGTAGACTCTCTCGGTATGTCTAGACTGCAGGGTTTTTTCAAAAAAAGTGGCCTTTTTTTAAAATTTCCCTGCGTCTAGACTGCTGCCACATTCTTTCGAAAGGAAATAGAAAGAACGCAGTGGTTTTTTCGATTGCAGAAAACCTCATTTTCCAAGGAAGAATGCCTTTTTTCAGAAGTGCTCTTTCGAAAAAAGGCGCTATGTAATGCAAACTGCTTTTTCGAAAGAGAGCATCCAGACTGCCTGCAGCTTGCTTTTTCAAAAGTACTGGTTGCAGTCTAGATGCTCTTTTTTGAAAGAGGCTTTTTCGAAAGTATCTTTCGAAAAAGTCTCTTTCGAAAGAGGCTTGCAGTCTAGACGTAGCCTCTGTACAGACTAAGCTGCTGCTAAGTCTGCCAGCTTGCACGTGGTCTGTCAATATGATTGGTTACTTCTCCCTCGCTTCTTTGTTTCAGAAGCTCTGAGCAGCAATCTCTTCTTTAAGTTTTTAATTGCAAGTTCCCCCTCTCTCTCTGAGTGGTTTGCACTCTCCCAGTAGCAAAAGCAGAAGTCTGTCACCTTGCACCTCTGCATGATTGTTCCCTCTTTTCACAGTATTATTTCCTGACTTTTTCTGCTTGTCACTAATGCAGTAGGAACACTGGACATGAACACGATAGAAATCCTTCATTGCCAACAAGAGTGCCATTTGCAGGAGATTTAGGGGGCAGTAGCCCCCCTCCTAAGTTTGAACCCCTGGATTTCATACATGAGGTCTGCTTAAAGCTGCATACCCTGGCTTCAGGTCTTAAATGTAACAGAGTTTGAACTACTTGCAGCTTTACCTTTGGAGCACGGAGTTTGTTATAAAAAGAGGGAGACAGGGTGATTAAGAATAACAAAAGGCTGGGCATTCAAGCAATTGAAGGATTGTTAGATCATCATGAAAACATTGCTGAGTACTTCACTTAAAAGATAGGGGAAAGGAGAGTAGGAATGAGTGTTGTGCTGCAGTGATCTGCGTTTTGATCACTGCTGTTAAACTTCTCATAAATGTTCTTGAAAAAGGGGTAAACAGTGACTAATCCAAAGGGATCTCACAAAATTGGGAGACTGGGCAACACAAGGGCAGATGAAATTCAGTGTTAAGTGCAACATAATGCATATGAGAAAATATAATCCTAACTATAGATACAAAAATGATGGGGTCTAAAATAGCAATTACCACTCAAGAAAGAGATCTTTGTGGATAGTTCCCTGGAAACATCTGTTCAATGTGCAGTTCAGTCTAAAACTAAAAAGCTAGCGGAATACTGGGAATCATTAGGAAAGGAATAGATAACAAGACAAAATACCATATTGCCTCTACATAAAGTCATTTCATGCCCACATCTTGAATAATGTCTGCAGATTTGGTCACCTTATCTAAAAAAAAAAAAGATATATTGGATTTAGAAAAGGTACACAAGAGCAACAGAAATGATTAGGGGTTAAGGAACAGCTTCCATATGAGGTGAGATTAACAAGACTGGGACTTTTCATCTTGGAAAAGAAATGACTAAAGGGTGGGGGGATATGTTAGAAGTCTAGAAAATCATGTGAATGGTGTGGAAAAATAGAATAAGGAAATGTTATTCATTCCTTCACTAACATCACAGAAGAAGCTGACCCAAGTAAATGTATAAGCAGCAGATTTAAAATAAACAAAATAGGTGACGGGATAGATCATGATGATTGTCTCTTCTGTTTATTCCTTGTGAAGCATCTGGCATTGGCCACTGTTGGAAGACAGGATACCGGGCTAGAAGGACCTTTAGTCTGACACAGTATGATCATTCTGATGTTCTTATATAGAGCCCAAATGTTTCTGCCCTGTGCTGTAACCCGCTAGACCCCACTCCTCTCCCAGAGCTGAGATAGAGCACGTAAGTCCTGACAGGGGTTTGTCTCTCTCTCCACAGAGTTAATAACAAAGTAAGAATATACATTAAAATGTTAAGGCTAACCAGTGTCCCTTAAGTGACTTGCCACAAAATGGCAGAATATGCTAGTGTTAGAACTGAGTGGGTCTAATATTTATTTATTTTATTTTCTTTCTTTTATAAAGGAATTAGATACAGTGCTCCTGTCAGCTAACTGTTACCTTGTCTGCCAAAAAGTAGAGTTTTCCAATGCCTTACTAGCCCCTGAAAAGAGATGATGTGTGTGTGGGGAAGGGCGGATGTGCCCCCCCCCCCACACACACACATTTGGTGCTTGGCTTATACTGAGCATGCTCAGGAACACTGCTAAAGCCTCTGTCCTCAGTTCATTCCCGTCATGCTCTCACTCTCTTTCCTCCTCCCCTCATCCTGGCATACACAAATTGCCCCCCCCCCAACACCAAAATCTGAAATGGCACCTCTGATTGCCAAATGCAGTATTTGGACCCAGCAGAAAAGGAGATACGGACACAGAGAAGCTCATTTAAGCATGTTTACTTGTCATGGAAAACTTTATTGTTCTTGAATCAAAACTGAAACCATCCCAAAATTAAAGGTTTGCACTGGGGAGGAGGAGAGTGCTCAAACATTTGAAGGGACAGGGCATCACTTTTCTTTCATACTGTAGGAAGGAGAAAATACTAAACCTCTTACAAATTCCCTCTCCCACCAATGTAATGCAATGGCTACCTTCCTTTCACACAGACCAAGTGTACCTGTTAGTGCAATGCTGTCTGCAAACTCTGCTCCTCTTCCTTTTAAACAGAGATGCTCCTTTTGTGAGCCATCCAGTCTTCTCTCGCCTGTGCAGAAACCTGTCTTGTGTGGTAGTAAACAGCCGTGTTAACTTGAGACCTTAGCCTGTTTTCAGAATGGTGTGCAACAGCTGCCAGTGCTACCTCCCATATATTTCATTTTTCAGTAGATTCCACAAGCCTGGAACTTCAATCTGTCCCGCAACCAAACTCAAATGTGGTTCCTGTGCAGCTTTTCATTCATTCTCGTGTCACACATGGACAGCTTTCTATCCTCTCCATTACAGGCTGAGTTTGGGAGGGAACTGAAGGGCCTATCAAAGAGTGGACCTAGCTATCATTGTATTGCAGTAAAACATTAGATGAACTCTTCAGTTGCACCTCAGAAGCTCAATAGCTGGGGTGAAAATCCTAGTTTCTGAATATGCTTTAAAGAAGGGGTGGAAATCAAATTTGACAACCTACTTTGATAAGGGTTATTTAAATATGGGCAATTCCAGTTCTGGTTTGTAGTGACTTGCATGTTCTCATAAAGCTTTGGATTTTCTTTATTACTGTGTAAATGTTCCTTCACAGCTGCCTGATGGCCAGAGCCTTCTGTTGCCTCCTCTGATTCTAGCAGAACTTGGTAAAGATCCACAAAAACCCACTGTGTGTTTCTATGGACACCTGGATGTACAGCCTGCCAAAAAAGAAGATGGATGGGAAACTGACCCTTACACACTGACTGAAACTGATGGTCTGTACGGGTTTATTATTCTTGCACAAGTATTTGTATGCATGACACTAAACTACGGAGTGGGAAGAGGTTGGGTCAAAACTCAGTCCTGGTGTAAGAAAGTTCTGCTCCTATGGAAATCTCTGGAACAAATTCAGGGGAAATGGGCCTACAGGAGCTGTGCTGTCATTGCTTGAGTCCTGCTTGTGACTAGACAGTATCACTGGACAGTATGAAAGAGCCAGTAGGAGTTAATCAGGGTTGGTTGTTAGGAGCAGGCAAGCAGGTCAGTCATCTTGATTGCAGACTTTCAGTGGGCACTGTATTGTTGTGTTGCTTTGGGCTTTTGAATTTGTGTGTGTGTGGGTTGGTTGGTCTTTTGTTCCTTTGGTTGTTGCTGTATTTTGATTGGCTGACTGGTTTTGTTTTTGTTTTGGCTCCATTGATTTCTTAGCTGTGGGCTACATGGGGGTTTTGTTGGTTTTTTTGTTGGTTGTTTGGATGGTGGTTTGCTCAGACACTAGTGGGCTAGAAACAATTTCTGCCTTGGCCGACAAAACCGATCAGGGCATGTTCCTGCTTAGAAATACCATGCCTCAGAAGAGGATGATACAGAATGAATAGTAGCTTCCTCCCATTTTGCTGTGCCTATCCTATACCACAGATCTATAGAGCTCTGCCAAACGACCTTCTAGGGGGCTGACTCTGGTGGAGTGGGATGCATGGAACTCAGTCATATTCCCTCCCTTAATTTCATGCTCCCAAGAGAAATCAAACAGATCTCAGGCAATGACTTCATTGTAGAAAAGGAAACCATGAATCCAAGATCACAGTAAGTCAGTAGAAAAGTAACTCAGAAACCTGACTCCCATTCCTGTTCTCTGACCACTAGACCACTCCATCTCACTTTTTGGGACCAATTCCCATCAAATTTACCAGATAACTCTATTGATTTCAATGGGAGTAACTCTGGATTTATACCAATGTACATGAGAGAATATTCTAGTCCTTCATGAATGTATGCAAATTTATCAATTTGAAAAACTTTGTTAATAATACCCCAGGTTGTATCCCTGGATGCATATATAGGACTTCTAGGTAGTGTGCGATCTCTACACACATCACTTCTGAGTGATACCATCCCTATAGTTCTTTTTGTGGGCTTCATGCATGTTGTGTCAAACTGTATGTACAGAATTATTGTGGTCTGGACAAACTTCTGTTAAGAACTAAAATAAAACTAGCACATAGACTTGAGCCACAAATAAAGACTGGAACATAGAGTCCTCATAGGTCTAGTGCAGCGGTTCCCAACCACTGGTCCATGGACCTCTGTTGATCCGCAACCCGCTGGCTGCTGGGCCACAGCAGCTGCTGGAGCTCAAGTCGGCTGTTTGTGGTGGCTCAGCTCTGGCAGCAGTGGTGGCTGAGGCACGGTAGGATGAGCTGGAGCAGGAGGTGCCTCCCTCCCTCTTCCCGCCTCTGTGATTGGGGAGAAGTACGTGAGGAGGGAGGGGACATGAAGGAGGAGGGAGCATGTGCACCAATGGCCGCTCCCCCTGCCCATGTGGCAGTAACTGCCATGCTCCCTCAGGAGGCAGCCTTGCTCTGGGGAGTCAAGGAATTTTGGGTGGGTAGGGGTGCAGCAGCGGCACACTCTGGGACGCAGATTTCTTTTCAACCCTTTCCCCAGATGCTAAGGGAGTGAGGAGAAAGTTCTTGCATTCTGTGCATGCCTCTCACACGTGGCTGGTAAAGGGAGCCCACCAGTCAGGTATGAGAAGAATGCACTGAATGCAAGTACTTTCCCCTCACTCCCTCAGGGTCTGGAGAAATGCATGAAAAGCAAGCTATGTCCCGGAGTGCACGGCTGCTTCCCCCCTTCCCAAAATTCCACCCTTGTGGGGAGTGCAGAGTGGGGTGGGGGCAAAAGGGTATTGACTGAGGTCATGGTGGGGTCATGGGGCAAGAGAGTGTTGACATGGTCTACAGGGGTCAGAAGTTAAAAGGTGAAAGGGCATGGGGCATAGGGGTGAGGGTCAAAGAGTATTAGGCACTAGAGAGCAAGGGGCTAGGGCTACGTCTAAACTGCAAACCTCTTTCAAAAAAGAGCATCTAGACTACAACCAGTACTTTCGAAAAAGCAAGCCGCTTTTTTGAAAAAGAGCACCCAGACAGTCTGGATGTTCTCTTTCGAAAAAGCACAGTTTGCTTACATAGCGCCTTTTTTCAAAAGAGCACTTCCGAAAAAAGGCGTTCTTCCTCATGAAATGAGGTTTTCCATGGTCAAAAAACTGCCATGTTCTTTCGGTTTACTTTCGAAAGAAAGTGGCAGCAGTCTAGACACAGGGGAAGTTTTTTCGAAAAAAGGCCACTTTTTTGAAAAAACGCTGTACTCTAGACACACCCTGGGTTGGGGCTTGGCTGTCAGGTAACATTTTTTTGCATATTCATTATTTGCATAATGAATATACAAATAAAATGTTACCAGTCCGCCAAAATTTTGTGAATGGGTTTGCCATCCCACAGCATAAAAAAGGTTGGGAACCACTGGTCTAGTGCATTAACTCTACTGAGAAACACACCTCCATTTAAAACAGTTCTGTAAAACCCTGGTGCCTTTTACATCAATGGGCATTTTGCAATTGACTTCAGTAGAGGCAGGATTTTGCCCATTTATAGCTGAAGCAGCAACAGAGATTCCAAAGTTTGATATTATCTTTTTATCTTTAAAGGAAATCTTTATGGGCGTGGAGCATCAGATAACAAAGGACCTGTCTTGGCATGGATAAATGCAGTGGAAACATTCAAAGCACTAAAATTAGTAGGTGGCAAAGAGAAACATTTTTATTATTATTCCCGTGGCACTGTGCAGGAGTGAATTTCAGATGTAACCTCATCCCCCAAATTGGTTTCCTATATTTAGAATCGTTAGTATATTTTTAATGTTGTTTCCAAGCCTGCTCCAAGATCATTTTGTGTTTGAGTCTTTCATAAATTGTCCAGGCTCAGTGTAATGCAGATCATGCAACCATCCTTGTCCTTCCTTATAGAAGGCACCAAGGAAAAAAGCAAGCATTAAACTGATTTGCTACTCACAAAGACCATGTTCTTGAAAGCTTTTTAAAATGGTAAAAGAACTGACTTTAAAGCAAGAATTGGCCATGCTTAGTTTTGCACCTTTCTGTTCTGTTCTTGGCTGCAAGTTATCATCAGAATGTGTGTATCCATGGTCAGGACCAGTGTGTCTATTCAGAACAGTATATTCTTTCAATAGCATGTGGGCTTCAGCAAATAAAACAGCTAGCTTTCAAATATATGAATTACGTCTTAAGTTATTTACTGTCCAGCTTAAGATAGTTGTAAACTGATTGGGTTTCTGGCTGTTTTTCTACAATGTGCTAATCTTTCAAATCAGTAATGGCCAGCCAGGTTGGCATTTTAACAAGTGAATCAGATAAGGCTTATCCTCCTGAAACCTCTTGCTAGCAAAAGTCAAAGCTCATGATACAACATATGTGCACAGTTTATTCCTGATTTCTTTGTGATTGGTTGACAAAGCATTCGGATTTATCCAATTTCTCAGGCTAAAATTATCCTTGACACAAGTCGGTTAAAGTCCAGGGATTTGTAATGGGGTTAAATTTGAAACTTGAAGAAATGCAATGTGATGTTTTCTGTTTAACTTAAAACACAGTTTCCAATAGTCTGAAAATGAACCACAGGGAACACTGCGCTTAGTTTTTCTTTTTTCATATGAGCACTTCTAACTCGCACTGGCTGTTGATGAATTTTGCTTGCATTGAAGATTTTTCAAATTATCCCTATACTGAAGTAATGGTGCAACTTTGCTGTTGCTAAGGGCACTACAAATACCGCTGTAGACTGCCATTTGGAATTTTTACCACCGTATTATCTAATCCTGCAGGGTTAGAGAACACAATTGTAACAGTGCCAGCAAAGGGCCTATGCTGACAGCTCCACCTTTGCTAGCATTGCAACAGTGAGAGATATAGAGGAAAACTTCAGTGAAGATGCAGCCGGTATGTTAGGGAGCAAGACAAAAAGGGGAAGAGAGAGAAATAAAGAAAAGAGAGAAAATTAATAAGGAAAAAAAATGTATATTCCAAGATTGCCATTTCTAGTACGATGGGTTGTTGTTTATTACTTATATTACTGTAGTGCCCAAGAGCCCTAGTTATGGACAAGGACTGCATTGTGCTAGGCAAATATTGAACATAGAAGTTACTCGCTGCTCTAAAGAGATGACAATTGAATTAGCCCACTTGGGCTGCCCTCCTTACCCCTCCCCTCAGTAGCCTTGATTATTAGACTTAATGATTGAAATGCCAGTTTCTTACCTAGGCTTCGTTGATTTTTACTTAGGACATGCCAGTAAACTTCAAGTTCATTATTGAAGGTTTGGAAGAAGTGGGATCTCCAGGTCTAGAGAAATTAATTAAAGACAAAAACCAGCTTTTTTTCTCTGACGTTGACTATATTGTGATTTCGGATAACCTTTGGCTTAGCAACAGGAAGCCAGCCCTCACCTATGGGACGCGGGGAAGTATCTGCTTCTTTGTGGAGGTACAAGAGAAAATGGCATTGATTTATTTGGGTTGGATCCTTGGGTGGAGGATGCCAATGTGCTCTATAAATATGTGTTTGTGTGCAGAGGGAGAGACTGAGTGCCAGTACAGACCCTTTATCTACAATCTCTGCCGCTTCCACACTCTCCCCATGCTACTTTCATCAGCTCCATTCACTCTCTCTCTTATCCCAAATCCAGTCCTTTTCCTGCTCCCCCTCAACTTCTCCTCAGCCACAATTTCAATTCACTTTCTCTCTCTCCCCTTACAACCTCCTCATCGCCTGCTGGGTGCATCTGTGCTGCAGCTCAGGGAGATGTACGTGCACTAGCTTTGATCAAGTTTTACCCTAAAAATAGAAGTTGTTGCCTCAGGGTGCAGGCAGCAGCACTGGCTAGCTGCCCAAGTACAACCCCAGCCCCACTGCTGCCCTGCCCCTGTGTGGCAGGGCAGGCACTGCTCAGTGCAAGATGTCCACAAGCAGAATGCACAACTGAGTGGGCACGGTTAGTTGAGAAGCCATGCTAAGGTTCTGAAGCCACTGACCAGAGTACATGGTACATAGTAAGATACAAGCCACTGGGAAATATAGGGAGGACATGAAAATAAATTCCCTCGCTGGAAGTTTTTGTGTCAGTAAGTAAGAGAAAAGATACTTTCTTTGCCCCGTCCTTCAAGCTAGTACCTAGAGAAGCAAATCAAAATCTACGTCAATCCCACTTGGAAAAAGAATAAAATTAGTTATTTTGACTCAAAGCAAATCTCTCAGTATCCTAAAAACAACTCTTTCAAGCCATGCAGAAGAATGATTCCATCAAAACAGCAAAAATGATCCATATCTGCTTCTACAAGTCGGACGATCCTTGTCCTGTACCCTCCAGACCTGACTGGTCCCAGATAAGGGATTTTTTCGGATCAGGGAGGTCATTTCTGGCCCCACTGCTGCAGGCTCCCCCTATCCTTTTCCCACAGGCTTCCTCATTTCCCATGCAGCCCAGCTGAGCTGTGCATTGGCTCCTGGCTCCCTCTGAAGCCCAGCTGAGCCATGCCTTGATTCCACCCCCCAAAACCCTCTGCATAGCCACCGGGCTCCCAGCCCTCCCACCCATGCCTATAGGCAAACTCGGCAGCCACCTACGGCGCCAAGTTAAATGGGGCACCAAATTCCCTGCCACTTCCCCTTCCCCTAACGCCAGGCGTCAACCCCAGAGGAGGAGCGTGGAGGCTTCCCTGCGCTGCAGGAGGGGTGAGTCAGCCCTGGAGGAGGAGCACAGGGAGTTGGCCCCAAGGGAGGTGGCACGCGGGTGTTTCCCCGTGCTACGGGAGGGGGGATCAGTCCCAGGGAAGGCACATGGGGGGGGGGGGGTTCCCTGAGCCACAGGAAGGGGATCGGCCCTGAGGAAGGCACTCACCAGCTTCCCCTACACTGCAGGGGAGGGGGTTGGCACCGGGAGGGGTGCGTGCCGGCTTCTCTCGGGGGGGAGGATCCTGGGAGGAGGCGGGTGCAGGGGACTCTCCCCCCCACTGGCTCCCTGTTCCCTCTCCCCATTCCCCTGCCACAGAACTCCATTCCCAACCCCTTCTCCCCAGCGATGTGGTGGTAATGGCAGTTAAAGCAGGATAGTGTAATGGACTATTTGGGATTTGTAATAATAAAAATTATAATTAACATTTGTAATGCATTTTTATTTGAAATCGTACTGCAATATCATCTAGCTGTCCTGTACAAATCTATTTGGAAAATTTTGTGTGTCTATTTTAATCTGATCTCAGAAACATTGGTTGGACCGACAGACAAACCGAATAATTATGCCTGTTTAAATAAATATTCTTAAAAACATTAAATGGAAAACAGGGGCAAAATGTTTCCCAGTTTACCAAAAACCTCAGTCAATATCTGCCCTTAGGGCGTGGGGGGGATCCCTGATTGCATGGTTCACCTACGGTGCCAGTGGCTGGCAGCTAGTCCAGGGCCACCCCTGTCTGCAGCACATTCGGACTCTGATCCTGGAACATGGCCCACGGATATTGCCAGACCAGAGAGTTCTGGTTTTTAGAGGTGCAACCTGTAGATGGCAGAACAGAATGATGCTTGGAGCTCAACCTGTCTCATGCTCTGTCACAAAGCCATTAGATTATCTTCCATTTGTCAGAAGCAGACCTGAGACCTTTTCTAGCCCTGAAGGACTTTCCTAGAAGTACCTAGCATACTTCTCTTTAGGCAATACATCAACAATAAAACTGGGATTACCCAAATCCCCGTGGAAATCCAGTGATCTGAAAGAAATAAAACCATGTTCTTTGCATGTCAACATGTTACTTCTCTGTCACACAGGTACAAGGTGGTGAGAGAGATCTTCATTCAGGAACTTTTGGAGGCATCATTCATGAACCAATAACTGATCTAATAGCTCTGCTTGGTAATGCTGCATCTCATATTCCTAGATGATAGCTAGTTAGTAATGGATCAGGGTCAACCTCAGAAAGTTCAGTGGTTCAGCTTAGTTTGTGTAAGCATTCTAACATTTGGATGATTGTATGTGAGTGTTTTTTTGTGAAGTTGGCCTATTGACATCAGTAGAACAGTGCAGGTGCTTAAACCTACACCTGGTAAAGCGCCTTACTGACTCCAGGCCTATTCTGGAATTAAGTGTGGCCCTCTACAATACAAATACTTCCCACTATTTCCATCAATTCTAGCAGCCCTAGAGTAGATGGCCCACCATTACTTACATTCTTTCTAGCACCATATTTATTAGACTTGCTCCAGGCAAGTCTTATCAAAATGTGCTATTAGTGAAGGCTTCTGAAATTGGATAAATTTTATGGTAATTCTTATATGAACTGAATGATCTTTTCATGTGAGCCACTAGCTCCGTGGAAGACTGAACAGCAAACAGAGGGTTTCCTAGTAAATTAGAAAATACCCTGTCAGATTACTGTGTGATGGTTAGGGGTCATCTCATCTCCTTTTTTGTATTGTTAAATGGGAATGAGTGACTTAACTAGTTGCGACTAAGTCTTGGTATAGAAAAGAGGGGTACAGAAATGGTTAAGAACTACTACCCTACATTAAAGAGAAGATTATGCATGTTGGTATCTGTTTTGTAGATAGCCTAGTGGATATATCAGGTCGTATTCTGATCCCTGGAATCTATGATGATGTTTCTATCCTTACGGAAGAGGAAAAGAAGTTGTATGAATCCGTTGAATTTGATGTAGAGGAACATAAAAATATTAGTGGTGTGAAAAAATTCCTGTATGACAACAAGGTACAGTAAAAACTTTATTAATGGTTTGTAGAAAGAGTTTAAATGACCAATTTATTTTCAATGATTATTCCAAACTTCAAGGTTTTTCAAGCAAACTAAAAGACTCTAATGACTTAACTCAAGCAGGAAGTAGAAAAAAATGAAATATTTGACCGGTCAAAAGAAATACCTGGAGGAAAATAATCTAAAATGAGAGTTAATAAAAAGTAATAATACAAAATAACTCCCCACCACCACCACATAACTCAACAACTTCCCAAATCAAACAAAAACCATATATTAGAGAACCAAAGTCGATGACATAGTATCTTCACGTATTAGTATAATTACTTCACCCATGTTGTCTAATATGCTGGGACCAATACAGCTACAGAAACACTGCATTCATAAAAACCACTCAGGCAAGATCATAGGGAGTAAATTGTATTGGGCTTGGAAAGTAGATGGCAGCAGAAAAGTTGGTATAATTTGGAGATAGTTACATTTAATTAGTTTAGGTTTTGAAGTCTGAAGCTTTTGACAGAATTTTAAAATAACAATACCAATAACGCCCAGCAGCTAAGAACTAGTCTACCCAAGTATTACTATCTCAGGTAGAGATGTGACTTTTTTTTTTAATTACCACTATATTTATGTTGGCTTAAAGCCCTAGCATATGGAGTTATTCAAGTATATAAGTGCCTTATATTGGTATAGCTTATTCCACTTCCTGAACAAAAATTAAAGCTATGTTGTTTAAAGCACTTTTATACTGATATAACAGGGTCCACTTTAACCTATCAGTATCATTAGAGCAGTACAAATTGTTTTTTGCATCCGCTCCAGAGAATGAATGGGATTGTTTGCTGATCACTGTCCATTATCCCTTCCCTTATTTAGACATAAATTGATCATTATTAAAAGCTTTCTTCCCTTCTTCACCATCAGAGCTTGTCCATTCTTGTTAGCATAATTTGAACTGATGAAAGAACAGGGTATGGAAAGATGCTGAAAAATCCTGTAAACTGAGTAGGCCAGCAGTCCTGAGGTGAGTGGCCAGGGAAATCGGACAGGTTTTTAGTAGCTGTTTGGAGAGTACATAATAATGATCCCTGTTCTAGGCTAATGCGCTCCTTTGCCATTGGCATCAGAATGTATTGGCCCAGGATATAACTACATTGCAAACAAGAAGCACACTTGAATTATCATTACAAAATTTATAAACAATCAGCATACAGTTAATGGAGACATTGTCACTATTCACGATACTTCTATAAATTCAAAGTAATGGCTAAATAATCACTACATAAACCAGTTGGTTGTTGGAATTTAAAAAATAAAAACGAACTCCTAATGCTATTTTCCTTTTTAGTTCATTATTTTTATTATACACTTTAACCTCCAAGACAGTCTTGTCCTGCTATTTTTTCACGCCTGCTCTTACTGTCACCAGAGTTATACATGAACAACTTTCCTCTTCCATATATCCGCATGCTGTAGGCAAATGTTGACTAAAAGAAGTATCAGTGTTTACATAGAAAGACCTTTACCTAGCATCAAAAATCAATCAGCTTTATATTGAAGAAGTGATCAAGCCCAAATTTTAGCAAGATATTTAACGTTTTCAGTAGATTATGTGAATTTTGAATTGCTCTGGCATTGTCACTTTTAATTTTGTTTTATTTGTTTGTGATATTATAAAGGAGGAAATACTTATGAACATGTGGCGGTACCCCTCTCTCTCTATTCATGGGATTGAAGGAGCTTTTCATGAACCAGGAATAAAAACAGTGATACCCATACGAGTAATAGGGAAATTTTCAATCCGGCTAGTCCCTCACATGAACATTTCAAATGTAGAACATCAGGTAATACTGTCACACTTCAACTTTTGATCAGTTTTATGCATGCTCCGTTCCGGATAATTTTAGAGATCCCTCCAACAATTAAAATGTGTAGCCAGAATAATGGCCTGTATCTTTCCCTTAAGTAGCTGTTTATGGGCATGGGAGTGAAAAAGTGACCAGAACTTTAACAGGATTAAAAAAAGAGCTAGTTAAATTCATGGAGGTTAGGTCCATCAATGGCTATTAGCCAGGATGGGTAGGAATGGTGTCCCTAGCCTCTGTTTGTCAGAGGCTGGAAAATGGATGACAGGAGAGGGATTGCTTGATGATTACCTGTTCTGTTCTCTCCCTCTGGGACATCTGGCATTGGCCACAGTCAGAAGACAGGATCCCGGGCTAGATGGACCTTTGGTCTGACCCAGTATGGTTGTTCTTATGTTCTTATCTGTGGGTGTGTCTACACAGCAGGGCTTAACTCAAAATAAGCTACGCAAATTGAGCTACGTCAACTGCGTAGCTTATTTCAAAACAGCTTATTTTGTAATAGGGAGAATCTACACAGCACTTATTTCAAAATAGTGCTCTTTTCTTCTGACTTTCCTTATTCCTTGTACAATGGGGGGTACAGGACACAGTCAGAAGTCTTCCAGCTTGACAGTATTTTGACACTATTTCGAAATAACTGCCTGCTGTGTAAGTTATTTTGCCTGCCTGTAGACTAAATTATTTTGGAATAGCGCTAATTATTTTGAAATAGTGTTGCAGTGTATATGTACTCTGTGAGTGTACCATTTCTGGATATATTATCATTGAAGGATGTCATGAATAAACACTGTTAATGACAAGATGCTTTCCTTTCAGGTGAAACAATATTTAGAGGATATATTCTCTAAGAGAAGCAGTCCAAACAAACTGATGGTGTCTGTGCCATTGGGTGCAGTACCATGGCTTGCTGACATTAATAACACTCTGTATACAGCAGCAAAAAGGGCAATCAAAACAGGTTTGTTATTTCTTTTATTATTATTAACAGAGCCACCATACAATGTCACAGCAACTTGCACAAAGGAAAAGGATATTTCCTAACATCAGTGAAGGTTGTGTTCAGAAAATTATTTAGATCCAGATAATTTTGGAAGAAAGGGTGGTATTTATTCAGTGAATGCACTGTGACATGTTTGCAGTTGGCTTTTCTGGATATAGACTCCTATCAGTTCACTGGAGAATTTAGATAAAAGTAACTGTTTGCTGCTGCCTTATGCCTCAGGCACACTGAGGAAAACAAAGCTGCCCATTGATGAGAGCCCTGCACAGATCCAAAACTGATATCTGCATTGACATCTGCAAAAATGATCCACAGGTATCTGCATCCACATCCATGCATGCGGATACCTGCAGATGTAAAGCGGATATCTGCACAGTTGCAGAGTTCTACTCATTGACAATAGAGAGGGTATTTCCTTTTCCCTAGAGAAGGAGTGAGCAATGTTGTTTTTTCTCACTTCACATATGTTTGCTTTCTTCTTCGAGGGTCCCCATTGGTGCTCTACTTAGGTGTGTCAGCACCTCTGTGCTTCTGGTGGCTTTCATATTAGAAAAAAGGAAATACATTAGAGGGCTCCTAAACTATTTTAACTCCCTAATGCCTAATCATTACTTTTTTAAAAGAAGGATCACTTACATCACTTTAAGAAGAAGAGGAGAAAACCTAAAACCCAAAGCAATCAGCTGATTTCCAAGGCTCTGATTTAGCAAGATATTTAATCATTTGCTTAATATTAATTATGTGGGTTGAATCACTGATTTCAATAGGACCACCTGGTCTTACGGTTAGGGTGCATCTACACTACAGAACGTAACTCGAAATAAGCTATGTCAATTCCGTATCTTATTTTGAAGTAGCTTATTTCAAAATAGGAGCATCTACAAAGCACTTATTTTGAAATAGAGCACTCTTCCTCCGACTTCCTCATACAATGAGGGTTACAGGAGTTGGAGTAAGAAGTCCTCCAGCTTGACAGTATTTTGACACTATTTTGAAATAACTGCCTGCTGTGTAGACGCAGACTAAGTTATTTTGGAATAATGCTAGTTATTTCGAAATCATGTTGTAATGTAGCCATGCCTTTTAAGTATGTGCTTTAGTACCTTATTGAATTGGGATCTATATTGCATGATAAAAGGCAGCCAGAAGATACTGTCTCACTTTTCTGTGTTATGATATGCAACACCAGGATAGTATCAAAAGGCTTGTATGATTTTCCAGGTTGTGCATAATGGATATTATTATAACTGTTGTCTTCTTCAAAAAAACAAAAACAAAAACAAAAGTACTTCCAAGGAGAATTTGTGCCAGGCAGGATGTATCAGAATTTATTATCACTTCTTCCAATGAAGAGACAAGTGAATCTTCCTTTTACTTCCACAAACTTTCATTCTTTCCATGTGTTTCAGTTTTTGGACAAGATCCAGATATGATCCGGGATGGCGCAACAATTCCTATTGCCAGAATGTTCCAAAATATAACAAAGAAGAGTGTGATGATGTTTCCAATTGGAGACGCTGATGCTGGGGAGCATTCCCAAAACGAGAAAATAAGCAGGTTAAATTAAAAAAAGACATCATTAATGATATGAAGAGGAAATTGAAGCACTAATGTTCACCCACAGCAATTCCAGCATACTAGGCTGTGCCCACGTGATTCTAACTGACAGTCCTATTTCTCTCTATTTTACCCAATGGAATCCATTTTGGGGTATTCATGGTTGTATCCTCTGATAAGCAATAAGGTTTTGCTGCTTTTTCACTTGTGTTGGTCGTGCAACACCAAACAAAGCAGAAATAGAATAAGCTGAAGTCTATTCCTTCTTCCCTACTGACAGAATTGCAGTCTTGCCAACATACATGCTTTTATTGCAAGTCCCATAATAATTAGTGAGTTTTCTTAAAGTCATAGTCAGGCAAATGCTGGAATCAATGATCTGCATGACAGTCTCAAAGGTCTTTAAAAAGACAAAACAAACAAACAAAAAACAAGAGGCAGTAACTCATAGATATTGTGGAGAAAAGCATAAGAATGTGAAGGAAATGTGTCCTAAAGTCTCTGACACCGGAAGGCAAAAAAAAATTAACACATTTATTTTTTAAATCACATGAATTTTTAAGCTTCTTTTATGATTTTTTTGGAGCCTGATGCATGACTTTGGAACACTTGGGATTGGCAATACTGGAATTATCTGCCAAGTTCCAATGAGTTACACTTTCAGACCGTTAGTTTTCATTGAGGGCATAATTAGAAGCAAGTAGTGTGACTGAGGAAGTCTGCAGACCCTTTATAACAGGTGATGTTATATGAGATGGAAGAACTCTGCTAAATTCTTAGAATCTAGGTTTGTATTTCCTGGGCTGGCAGTCAGAAGAAAATATCTTTTTCTTGTAAACTGGCCACATTTGATCTGGAAATCACTGAGATTCAGTAAACATGAAATCCCATTCATCCAGCAGTTGCTTTTTAGGGAGTAGACCCACACATTAAGGTTATGAAAGAAGTGCTGAAGGGATCCAAAACCAAAATTTGCATTCTCTGATCATGTTTCTGGAATTCACAAAGGAAGACTTGCCATCATAGCTGACACTAATGCCATGTTTTTGAGACACTTAGCAAAGACATATGGATGAAGTTGGCATAACTAGGGATGTAGTTCCTGTCTCATCCTTAGAGGTAGTTTTCCGTGCATCTCCATCCCTTGATGAGGATAAGGCATCATGGGATGATATGGAGAAGCTAGTATAGCCATTTCCCATGTTGTATTTGTCCCATGGATAAATTGGACGTTTACAATGCAAAGGTTCTTACTCTGGCATCTTGAACCTCAAGCACTTAATTCTTCCCTTCTCTCTCCCTCTCCACTAAACGGGGGCCCAGTCTTGCAAAGTATTAAGTACCCTCAAATCTCATTGAAACCAACAGGAGTTGATGGTGTTGATCATTTCCCAGGATTACGCCCTTGTTTTGCATAATTTGTTTAATAATATTGGTCTTTGTTTCTTTTTTTTTTCTCCATAGGAGCAATTATTTTCAAGGAACAAAACTGTTTGCAACCTTTTTCTTGGAGATTGCAAAGCTGCATGAACAATTACAGGAAGCCTCCACAATGAAGACTACAAACTGATGGACTCTGGAAAGACAATAAGCTATATGTCTGCCTGTTGCCTTAAGCATTCTAAACCTCCTTCTTTACTCTGGAGAAACGTATAAACAATAAAATATTTAGAAGTGCACTGCATGTCTGAAAAACTGATTTTATTCATTGTCTAATACAATTGGACTAATGGTGCTTCATGCTCGTTAAACGAAATGTTTCAGTTGGCAACGTTAGCCCAGGAGGTGATGGGAGCAGGAAACAGTTTGTTATTAAAGTTCACATCTTTCCAGAGACAACTCAGGTCTGCCAATGGTGGGGAAGAGGGGTAGAGGTAAAATGAGGACAGCTGGCTTCAGCAGTGCTCAGTCCAAGTAAGCACACTCAGTGCAAGCTAAGCAGCAAATCTGGGCACGGAAAGGAGGAAGGGACATATGACCCCCACATGTCCTCCCTCCCACATATTGCTGCTACTTATTTGCAGTGTGACAAAGATCATATTGCTTTGTTCACATTCCAGTTCATGAACATAAATTCCTTTGTAGCATCCCTTCTTTCCTTTTTGCTATATATTAATTTCTATCAGACGATTGACTGAAAAATATTTCACCATATTAACCTCTTCCCTGGTCACTTTTCCTACAACTCTCCCCCCCTGCAACTATTGCATTTTATTGTGTCTTGCCTAATTACACGAGATG
The DNA here is from genome assembly GCF_052426305.1 of Pelodiscus sinensis. Classification (NCBI taxonomy): domain Eukaryota; kingdom Metazoa; phylum Chordata; order Testudines; family Trionychidae; genus Pelodiscus; species Pelodiscus sinensis. The sequence continues at coordinate 97,946,423 of NC_143053.1, forward strand.
GATGATTAGAAATTAGTTCAGCTTTTCTACAATTCCTGTATAGCATTTATCCCGATGCCCTCTTGCAGCTGATTCCATGGGTTAATTATTACAGAGCATTTCCATTTATTGGCTCCAAACTTTCAGCCCTTTCCATGTTCTCACATTATTATGCAAGGCAAAGAAAAAAGAAGAGGAGTCATTTTCCATTTTTATTAAATATTTAATTTTTGGCACTAATAAGGATAATATTACCAAGAATAACAACATTTTACAAAATAAAGGGCTTTTTCTTTCCCTCTCACTATTTCAGTTGTTTCAAATGGGATTGATCATTTGGTTTCTGAGTAAACTGTGTGGCAAAAGTATTTCCCATTTTGATTTGACACAGATACACAATCTTCTCTGTTTTCTTCATGTAAGTTGGAAATAAGATGACTATGCCATCAGGATCAGTTTGTCAAATGCAATGCAAAGAATAGACTGCCTGAAGTCAATGGAGCCTCGGGTGAAATAAGGTTGACAGATTTGGATCCTGTCTCTTTCTCTGTTTAATCCTATTCTCTTCCCATTTTGCTGTTTGACATTAAAGATTTCCATGTATTATACTCCTCCTTAATATAGCTAACTGTTAGGAGAGCAGTCCTTCAGATTCTGCTTACATATAAATATCCTCCACTCATACGACCAGCAAGAAAGCCAGTGCAATGACCTTCTCCAAACTTAGTCCCTTCCTGTTCTCTGGCCTTCCTATCTGGGTAAACTTGCCCCACAGATCTCCACTTCTGGCAAGGGAGCCCTTAAAGGGGACAGCACCCCTTGTTTTCCCACTAGCCAGACAAAGATCACACTGCTTGAAGGTTGTGGTGGGCACAAGCTTTTAAGCACTGCTCTATTGTTAGTTTTGTGAGTGTGATAGCGTCTCCAAAACAAAACTAACAGCAAGAAGGTTTTGTGGAGAAGAAACTTCAATATTGATACAAAAATTGTAGTAATTTATCATAATTATTCTTATAATATTGTGTGTGTAAGGAATTTTAAAACATAACTTCAATTACTTTATTTTGTGACCCTTAAAAAATAAATCACATGCAATCAATGTTTTTGATTGCTTAGTTTATTAAACAATTTCAGAAAGAAATTGCAGAAAGCTATTTGTCAGATAGAGATAAATCAAGTGTCAGCAAGATAACACCTTGTAGACATAACACCCTGTTTATTACCCCAAAAGGTGTTAATGCAAATTTTAAAATGCAGCCTTTGTAATTGCTATTTTTCTTAGCCTATATTTTAAAAATATGTTTACTGCCATTTTTGGTTTGCACAAAATAGTTAATGGTTGTTTTAATTGCCAGCTATAAATGCTACAAAGGCAAGTCATAATTCTAAGGAGTGTTGGGTCAAAAGACAAACAAACCAAGAGGACATCTTTCAAGGAACAGAACACCGTCCTTTAAGATACTAGTTTTGGTATAACTGCAAGCCTTGTCTCAAGGAAATAAAGTTGTACAAACATTCCCATTTTGTTAAAAAAAAAACCAAACCCTTCATTGTATAAACTGGAATGCAAGAATGATCCTTATTTAGAATACTTCAAAGAGGACTGTAGCAATGTGTTATCAGTGCCAAAAAGGGGGGGAGGAGGGGCTTTGTCAACCCTTCTTTTTCAAGAGAAAACCCCTGTTCAAAGCCTACAAAATTCTTATGGCAAGTAATTCTTTAATTAACACTCTAAAATCTTTATCCTGAAACTTTAATTGTGGGGAAGTGTTTTGAAGAAAATGAAGAAAACCTCTTCAAAACTTGTTGAGAACAAGAGTACAACCCTTTAATAATTCTTCCAGTTTGAGGACTTTTAAGTATTTATTTTTAAAAGCCCTTGAGAGCTAAGAAGATTTTATATAAAGAAAGAATAGGAGTGTTTGGACTTATTCAAAACACAGTTTCAATTCCTACTGAACCCTAATGAAACTGAAGACATATCTCAGAAAATGGGCTAAGTGAAATGAATTAAAGTTATAAACTTAAAAGTGGTTTAAAAATCTCCCAGAACAAAGAAAAAGGAAAGACAACTGTCAAGGAAGAATCACAACTCTAGTGCATGTAGGAATTAACAAATTACATATTCATAAGATGAAGGGGCTCCTAAAGACAACCCAGGAAATTACTGAGCCTGTGAAAAGTTGATAGCAGCTAATTTGGAATTTGCACTCTTAGTTTTGTGCTTCCATCCACAATTTTACAACATTCACCAATTAGTCCTGCCCAACTATACAAATGAATTGCCACAGCCAATTAAGGGCTTGTCTAGACTACATTCCTGTGTCGAAAGAGGAATGTAAATGAGCCCAATCGAAAGTGCAAATGAAGCATGGATTTAAATATCTCATGCTTCATTTGCATATTCGCATCCAATCTCTGTTTTGGAAAAGGGTTTTTCGAAAGGGAAACCGCAACCTAGACGCGGTTCTTTCGGAAAAAAATCCACCCTTTTTCAAAAAAACCCGTATTCCTCATTCCATGAGGAGCAAGGGATGTTTTGGAATAGTGATTTATTTCAAAATAAGTGCTGTGTAGACAGTGCCAAATTTCAAAATAAGCTAGTTTGAAACTGACTCAAAAAAAGCTACGCAACTTACATAGTTCAAATTGCATAGCTTATTTTGAGCTATGGGTGCAGTATAGATGTACCCTTAAGGACCCAAGCAAGGTTGGGTAAGTATGCTAGTGGTATATAAAAGAGCCTCTTTTTTAAAAAATCATGTAAGAGACTCATGCCTATGTTGGCAGTAAGTGATAACTAGTAAGAGCTGGCCTGCCACGTTTTTGTTTATCAAGACTAAATATTTTTAGTAACTTTTGGGAACAATTACTTAGCACTCAACAATCTCACCTCCAAGTTTGCTCTCTGTTTTAAACTCTCCATCTAGAATAAATTCGTAGGGCAGCTTTGCATCCTGGGAATCAGGCACTAGTCTTTAGGCTGAGACTCCTGAAAAAAGGCTTTGCTTGCTTGTCATTTGTGATACCCTCTGACCTAGCAGTCAAATGTACTGTGTACATAAATGGAATCACACTAAAAAACATGCAGATACTGTGTCTCTGTCACACAGCCCCCCGCCCTAACCCCCCCTGAGCCCGTGTGGGAGCGAGACCTCACGTTAACGGCACGGAGGTCCCGGTCCCTACCTTTGTTCTGGGCTTGTAAAGTTAAGGGGTTAGGTATCGGCCCATGCAGGTGAGCTTACGATAGGCCAATCTACCATCCTGCAAGCCGTATATCTCCCTGGGTTTGGGTAATAGTCACCGGTCGTTTAGGGGAGGTGTTGACATCCATCGCAGTGTTACCCGCCACGGCCTTATACTGGGGTTCCCTCAGGGGGAGGAGTTCCCCGGAGGAATTACTCACTGCCCCTCCGGGGGGGGTGGTGTTATGGATGCCGTCAGGGCGGGTGCCCTCGCCTGAGACCTGTGCCGCGGGCTCTCTCACACTCCGCCGTCTGCCCCGTCCCTCGGGACTAAGGGGTACGGTGTTCTGCACGCGTCCTGGGGTTTGGGCTACCCGTCTGCTCCCCTCCGGCCGCTGCTCCCCCGGCCTCCTGGTTCTGGGCGGTCCCTGCGCCTGCCTTCCACTTGCCCGGTTCCCCCGGTCGCCTCTCCGGTACTCTGGCCGCTTTGGATCCAGCTCCGTTGCCTCATGTCCAGCGTCTCCGGCCGCTTCCACCCCCTGCCAGCTGATCCGTGCTTCTTTTAAATACCGGGTGCAGATCTTGGTGCATGAGCAGCACTGCCGGGGAGGGGGTGCTCTAAGGTCTCAGGGTCGTCTGCGGGAGGGCACGGGGACGGGTCCACCCCGTCACACACCCTCCCCTTTAAGTTTGGTTCTTCTATTTTTTCTGCCTCTCCCCCGCTTGTTCTAGAGAAAAAATCTGCACTGCTGTGCTTCTTACCGGCCTGTGTGCCAGCTCAAATTCATAAGGTTGTAATGCCAAATACCAGCGCATTATCCGCGGGTTTGTCTCTTTCATTGAGTTCAGCCACTGTAGCGGGGCGTGGGCTGTCACCAAAAGAAACGGAGCCCCCAACAGATAACAATGTAGGGCCTTGACCACCCATCTTGCAGCCAGTGCCTTCTTTTCGATCGTTGAATATTGTTGTTCCCGGGGGAACAGCTTGCGACTTAGGAACAGTATGGGGTGTTCGGCACCCCTTTTTTCTTGGGATAACACTGCCCCAAGCCCCACTTCCGAGGTATTGGTCTGTAAAATAAAAGGTTGGGAGAAATCAGGTTGTGTTAGTACCGGCTCTTAGGATAGCTGTTGCTTAAGGGTTTGGAATGCCTTTTCGCATGGTCCAGGCCACTTAATTTTTTGAGGAAGGTTATTCTTCGTTAATTCCGTTAATGGCGCCGCTATTGTCGCGAAGTCTTGCACAAACCGTCTGTAATAGCTGGCCAGGCCGAGGAACTGCCTAACCTGTTTCTTTGTTGCCGGGGCTCGGTATTCTTGTAGGGCTTGTATTTTTCCTATCGGGGGCTTCAGTTTTCAGTCACTTTGTTCTGTCCGATGCAGCATTTGTTTGGGTTGGCGGTCAGGCCTGCCTTCCCTAGTTCGGTCAAGACGGCCCCCACATGTTGTATGTGTTCTGCCCATGATTGACTATAAATAATAATGTCATCAATATAGGCTGCCACGTAAGGGACATGTTTCCGCAGCACTTTATCCATCAACCTTTGAAATGTGGCCGCTGCCCCATGTAGGCTGAAGGGCATCGTGGTAAACGAAAAAGTCCAAATGGGGTGGGGAAGGTCGTTTTCTCCCGGGAAGTCAGGGTCAGGAGAATTTGCCAGTACCCTTTCGTAAGGTCTAGGGTGGATAAGTATTGTGCCTGTCCCAATCGTTCTAATAGCTCATCCATCCTAGGCATTGGGTATGCATCGAATCTCGAGATCGCATTAATCTTCCGAAAATCTATGCAAAAGTGGATGGCCCTACCTTGTTTAGGCACTAACACTATGCCATTCGCTCTTAGATTCTCGACTACTCCCAACCGTAGCATGGTTTGGAGCTCCTGTTGGACGGATGCCCACATTTTCCGGGGCAAAGGACTGATGGCATCTTGGACCTTCTGCCCTGGTTTAGTGGCTATGTGATGGCTAGTTAACGTAGTGCGTCCAGGTAGGGTTGAGAGGATGTGGGCGAATTTATGTACTAACTGTCGAACCTCCATTTTCTGTCTGCGGCTTAGGTCTTCCCCTACTGTTACCTCGTTTGCAACCTCGGTTCCTCCTAAACAGGGCCCCAGCTCTAATTGTTGGGATGGCGGTGTAATAAATAATGCTTCTTTCGGATGCCATTTCTTTAATAAATGTACATGATATACTTTGGTCTCGCGTCTTCCCCCTGCCATTTTAAGCTCGTAATCCACCGGGCCTATCTGCCAGACCATCTCATAGGGGCCCTGCCACTGTGCCAACAACTTGGACTCCCGAATCGATAGAAGGAGGAGCCCTCAATCCTCGGGGGTTAAAATCCCGGGCCCTGGCCATTCGATCATAGTACTGAGTTTGCCTGGCCTGAGCTTCCAGTAAGTTGGCCTTGGCGAACTCTCCCAGCCGATGCAATTTTTCCCTTAAGTGTATGATATAAGGAATGGACCCCATAGCCCGGGATTCCTGATCCTCCCAGGTTTCTTTGAGGAGGTCCAGGATCCCCCTTGGCTGTCGGCCATACAACAGCTCAAACGACGAAAATCCGGTAGAGGCTTGTGGTACCTCGCGATCGCGAATAATAAAGTCTATCCCACTCTCGGAGCTCCTCCATTACAAAACGTCTAAGCATGGCTTTCAATGTCTGGTTAAAATGTTCCACTAAGCCATCGGTCTGGGGATGGTAGATGGCTGTTCACAAGGTTTTTACCTCCAATAACTTACACAATTCCGTCATCAACTTAGAGGTTACATTTGTACCCTGATCAGTAAGGATTTCTTGGGGGATCCCCACCCTCGAGAATATCTTTATCAACTCGGTGGCTAATGTGGGGGCTAAGGTGTTCCGTATCGGCACCGTCTCGGGGTAGGGTGTTGTGTAGACTACGACTACCATAATATATTGGGAGCCTGTGCTGGATTTCTCTAAGGGTCCTACCAGGTCTAGCCAATGTGTTCAAAGGGCACTCCCACGATTGGCAACGGTATTAGAGGGGCCTTCAGGGCCAGTTTCAAATTGGCCCTCTGACACTTCGGACAGGACTCTCAGAAGTTTTGAATTTCCCGATAAACTCCGGGCCAAAAAAACCGCTGTATGACCCTCTGTTCCATTTTCTCCCGTCCCAGGTGCCCCGCCCAGGGATTTGCATGGACTAACTCTAGTACCTGATGCCTATAGCGGCTGGAGACCAATAATTGCCAACGCCACCCTTCCTCCCGGGACTCTTTGACTACTCGATACAGGCGGTCGTTCCGTACCTCGAAATAGGGCCCTTGCAGGATCTCTTGTTCGTGGTCTTCCTCCTTCGTCACCCCTCGAGCTTGCTCCCAAGCTCGGCTTAGTGTGGGGTCGTTGCGTTGCTCCTGTAAGAAGTCTCCCCCTTCCCATCTCCAGGACCGATTCCTCGGCCATCTCCCCCCGGACTCAGATCTTATTTGCGATCTCCTCTCATTCCTCCCTCATGTCCAGGGGTTCTAACTGACTCCATTCCTGGAGCAGATGCCAGAACCCGGGCCAGTCTCTCCACAGAATCGCGGGGTACACTAACTTAGGGACGAGTGCCACCCTACATCGGCTACTTCCATGTTGATTCTTCACCCTCACCCAAATAGTGGGGTAAGTCCAGGCCATCCCTGTGGATGCACTGCATCTGCACGGGTGGGCCTAACCCCCAGGGATTAGGCACCAGTTCTGCTCGCAGTAGTGTCTGGCTACATCCTGAGTCCACTAATGCAGTCACCTCCTCCCCATTGATCACGATCTCCGTTGTGATCCGGGCTGGTAGTGGGGGTCCTTCATTGGGCCCCTCAGCGAGTACCTGGCTTTATGAACAGTCCATGAACGGACAATCCCTCCTGAAGTGACCCTTCTGTCTGCACTCAAAACACACATTCCGCGGTGGAGTGGCTACCATAGGGCTCCGTTCTGCCCCTTCTAATCTTTTCCCTTCTCCTCCCTCTGGACGGGGGTTTACCACTCTTCCGAGTCCGACCCGTTGGATCGGTATGTTCCTGGAGAGTGAAGCTACTCTTCGCTCACCCCTGCTCTGGGACTGCGGGGTCCTTGCCCCTCTCTCTGATCGGCCTCGAGCTTGCCTTTCCCAGGTCTCCTTCTCCCCTGGGATCTCGGCGGCTAAGTAATCCTCTACCAGGGAGACCGCATCAGCGAGTGCCTCCGGTCGGTGCTGTCTCACTCACCGTTGTGCCCCCGCTGGGAAGATCTGAATAAATTGTTCCAAGACTATTGTTTCAGCCACCTGGGCCCCTGTTCATTTATCGGGCTCAAGCCACCGCCATCCTAAGTCCCGCAACTTTTGGGCTATCGCTCTGGGCCGGGCCCCCGGGGGAAATTGCTCTGTGCGGAACCGTTGGCGGTACGTTTCCGGATTGATCCCCATCTGGTCAAGGATAGCCTCCTTGACTTTGTAGTAATTAAGGGCCTCCCTATCTTGGAGACTTCTATACGCGGCTTGAGCCGGCCTGGTTAAATATGGGGCCACCAAGGTGGCCCAATGCTCATCGGGCCAGCGGGCGGCCGTAGCCACCCGCTCAAAAGTGATTAGAAAAGCTTCTGGGTCATCCCTGGGCCCCATTTTCGCTAGGCGTATGGGTAATTGAGCCAGATCCCCTTCCTCGCTTGACACACTCGGGGCGGTGGCAATTCCCACGGGGTCTTTTGAGGCCCATCGCTGGAACCACCGGTCCTGTTGGGCCTGGTGTTGGTCTGCCAGTTCCCTGACCAATTGTCTCTGCTGCTCTTGTTGTTGAGCAGCTAACTGCTGCATCAATTGGGTTTGCTGTTGATGGTTCTGGCGCTGGTGCTCGGCCACCCAATCTAACAGCTGTGCCGCATCCATTTTTCCCTACCTAAATCTTATTGCGTTCTATGACTTGAAATCCCCTTACTGTAGGGGTGTGGGTCCAGTACCCACATTCTCCACCATCTGTCACGCGCCCCTAACTCCTCCCGAGCCCATGTGGGAGCGAGTCCTCATGTTAATGGCACGGAGGTCCCGGTCCCTACCTTTGTTCTGGGCTTGTAAAGTTAAGGGGTTAGGTATCGGCCCATGCAGGTGAGATTACGATAGGCCAACCTACCACCCTGCAAGCCGTATATCTCCCTGGGGTTGGGTAATAGCCACCGGTCATTTAGCGGAGGTCTTGATGTCCGTCGCGGTGTTACCCGCCACGGCCTTACATAGGGGTTCCCTCAGGAGTAGGAGTTCCCCGGAGGAATTACTCACTGCCCCTCCTTGGGGGTGGGGGAGGAGTGTTATGGACGCCGCCAGGGCGGGTGCCCTCGCCTGAGACCTCTGCCGTGGGCTCTCACACACTCCGTCATCTGCCCCGTCTCTTGGGGGATGAAGGGGGATGTTGTTCTGCACGCGTCCTGGGGTTCGGGCTACCTCCCCTCCGGCTGCTGCTCCCCCGGCCTCCTGGTTCTGGGCGGTCCCTGCGCCTGCCTTCTGCTTGCCCGGTTCCCCCGGTCGCCTCTCCGGTACTCTGGCCGCTTCGGACCCAGCTCCTTTGCCTCACGTCCGGCGTCTCTGGCTGCTTCTGCCCCTCTGGCGTCTCTGGCCGCTTCCGCCCCCTGCCATCTGATCCACGTTTCTTTTAAACGCCGGGAGGAAATCTTGGCGCATGCACAGCACCGCCGGGGGGGGGGCCGCCGCCCTCTCTCCCGACCCCTAAGGTCTCGGGTCATCTACAGGAGGGCATGGGGATGGGTCCACCCCGTCACAGTCACTCTTTTCTTTTCCAACAGGATACTGATCTGCAAAGGCCCAATATTTGCTACTACTTAGCAGAGGAGAAACAGTATTATACCCATTTCATAGATGAGTAAACAAAAGAACAGAATTGTTCGTGAAGTGCCCAAGGTAAAGGAAGGGGTTGGTAGCAGAGCCAAGAATAGGACTCTTCCTAATACTCAGCTCTAACATAACATCACTGTCCCTCATTCAGCTTTGCCTTAGGACTTGCTGGAGGTTGGAACTCTGTATTGTCTCCAGTCCATTAAAACAGATCACTGGGGTTTGTCTACACAGCACCGTTACCTCGAAATAAGCTATGTCATTTGCTCTATGCAAACTGCACAGCTTATTTTGAGGTAATTTTGAAATAGCTTATTTCAAAATTTGGCACTGTGTTTAAAATAAGGTACTATTCCGACAAACCTCTTAACCTTCATGGAATGAGGATTACTGGGATGCTGGAACAGTGTGCCTGTTATTTAGAAATATATTTTGAAATAACGGGTGCATTTAAAGACATGGAATTGCTCTTTTAGGATACTTCCGATGTCTCGAAGTAGACCTGCTGTCTTGACATAGTCTGAGTTCTCAAATGGATGGTGTGGATTCGGGACTGGGAGAAGACCATAAATGTCATTTAGTCCTTTGATATCTTCGTCTCCCTGTGCATGCTTAAAACACAGCTAAGCTTCTTCAAAACCTTTGATTTCATTATAACTGCTACATATCTTTATAAGTCTTTAATCTTTGTAAGCAGCAGAGTCTTCAGTTCTCCTCTTTACCTGGCATGTTCAGGTTTTCCAACGTGTTTCTGCATGTCTGTAATGTAAAGCAGTTAAAAAGCCTTTAATTTCACATCTGCACTTGCAAAGCCCTTTGAGAGGCATTAACCGCAGCATTTTTCCAAAGTCAACTTTTTCTGTGCTGTTTGTTTTTCTTCATCTGCTGCAATCCATGGAGCCCTGTTCTGGATTGTTGAGAGCTTAGGCTAATTACATTGGAAACCAACTAAGGCCAGAACCCAAACACTCACTTTACTAGTGATTATCTTTGACCAGCATAGTGGGGAGACAGAACCTTCTGCCCTAAGATTCTCAGGAACTAATTTTGTAAGAACATTATAAGAATGTTACATTCCTTAATAAAAATGTCCTCTTTATAGTAAGACCAGATAGTTCAGGGAAGGAAACACCTCTTCTTAATTTGTCTCCGGTGAACCATAAAAATTGGGGTTTAGAGGAGAGATTTATTCCCTCGGTAAACTGGTATTAGTCAAGGCAAAATACAAACAGCATTCTTTCCAAGTTTATCATGGTAACCTATGTAGTCTGAATCTAAGTAAATGTGACAGATGTTTGTTCTACAGATATCATTAACAAAATATTTGGAGAGACTATATAACTAATGATAATCAGGAGAGAAACAAGGGTATGCAGGAACTTGATATAAAAGGAAGCCAACACAGGTCAGACTGTTATCCTGTTGTGACGACTACCACCACTGAGACACTTTTGGAAACTGCTGCATTCCACAGCTATGGTAAAGAATTTCCTGGATTTTTTTTTATGCTTTATTGTGTTTATATTGCACCAGGCAATTATGCTACAGCTTAAAGAAAGTTTAAACGTTTTTGAAAAATCACAATATTTAGAATCCAGGAGTGTATTCTGTTTGGGGAACCTCCTGGCACAGAAAGATGTATGAGAGAGCCAGGCATTTTGCTTTTAGTTACTAACGAACTGTGTGTGTATGTGTGTGATGTATATTAAGCGGATGATAACACTGCAGTTTTGGCAACTATAGAAGAGCTATCATTAAAATCAGAGAGAAATAGAGGAGAGAACTGTGTATGCAAAGAGCAAAATTACTCAAAGGAATTAAGGGAGGACTTAAAGCACATTTTAAAAGATTTAAATGATTTTATAGAGAATTAAAAGAATTCCAGACTTCCTAGGTTTATCATGAACTTAGAGAAATTTCATCTCTTCAAGGACCCAGACATATTTCCACTGAAGAGCCAATGGGAAATGTTGTCATTTTTTGGCATCAGGATTTGGCACCAGTTATGGAAATTTCAGCAAGAAAATCTCTTTATTTCTGCTAGAAAAAAAAGTGAGTGCAGCTACAGACGTAAAATTAATAACAGTAATTTATATAATACATGTGCTTACTTCACACTTTTCATCTGTTGATTTAAAGGTCTTTTACAAAGGAAAATAAATGCCTAGACTAAGTTAAGCTATGCATCATATGCATTAACCTTGAAGAATATCATCTGATTCCCCCTTTTTAAATTTTTCAGAGGATTTTTACTATTTTAAAAGTCAAATCCTGATCCCAGCCAAGTCACTGGCAAAACTCTTATTGAAATGAAAACACATTTGGTCTTGAGTGAAGAAGCCAAACGATGGCCAAGTTCTCTTTCTCTTATTTATCTTGTGCATAGCACCACACGTGTGAACAACATTTGAAAAGAAGAGCCAAACTAACAAGTCCCTTCCATTTACTTCAAGGTGCTGATAGGAACTCAATAGCTTGAGTCCAATACTTCGCTGAGCTGCAATGCTTCTTAATTCAATAAGTAATACTGGGCGAGAGCCGAAGTCAGTAAAATTGAGCTCACATGGAGTGGGGAGGAACGGGCAGAGAGAGCAACTAGTACCACACCAGGGCAAGGGAGGGCTTCACAAGAGTGGCACTAATTTATCCAACTGGCATAGGTACCACAAGGCTATTCCTGTGCTCCCTCAGGTATCTCACATCTCTGCATGATACGGCACCTCTCTCCCCCATCTTTTTTAAAATCGAGTTTGGCCATTTTTCTAAAACAGATGCTCCAGGTTAAGCAGGAATTATTTCAGGGATGTTCTGTGGCCTGAGTGATGCAGCCCCAACATGCTCCCTGCCTCTTTTCCTTTAAAAGGGTGTGGGGGAGGGGATATGGGTGCCACAGGAGGACGTGAAGAGTACCTCAGCACAGGGGGAATTCTCAATGGCCACCTTTTGGGCAGCAAGGCTCTTTTGTGCCACTTGCTGAAGAGTCTCTAATGTATGTAGATTTTATAGCGCAGATTCTCTCCCGCACTCTGTCTCCTTTATGCCAGTCTGCCAGTGCAAAGGAGCTGTAAAGATGGCAGATCTGGTTGCACGGGGATTCCCGGAGCATGAGAGAAATCCCTGAAGGAGATAGAGTTACTATAGTCATTCTTATACTGTTCCCCAGTCATAACTCCCTGGCTTTGCAAGGCATCCAGTTGCACCTAGAATCACCAGCTTTCAGAATGCCTTCAGTGCTCCTCTACATCATCCTCAGAACAGCAGCCCCTCAAAAGTACTAGACATACATTTTTATCCTCTGAGGCTGAATATAGGCCTAAAAATACAGTAGATACTTTTAAAAAGTATACCACATCTGAGGTAGAAAAAAGCATACCACTTCTGAGGTTGTGGGATGGGAATCTGAAGTACTGATTGTTGTCATACTAGCCATTTCCTTCCTCTCCTAATCCAACAGTTTTCCTTCTTTCCTTATCTCTGTAGAACATGTCAGCTGCTCCCATCAGGTGAACGGACCTGTGTTGTTATAGTGGTTGCTTTAAAGGTTTTCCCATTCTGAAAAAAATCCCAGTACTTAGAATGGGTGATACCAGTGTCACAGGTCCATAGATCGGTGCTGTAGTCGTGTACACTCCTAGCTTTTGAATGGTCCCTAGGAGTAACAGCTTCAGTGTAGCTAGATCTACAAGCGGTCTCACTCAGTTTTCAGGGTAACCCATGCAGTGTCACTGTCTTCTGAGACTGAACCTCTGGGGCTGCTACGATCCTACTTCACACTGTAAGTTCTGATTATTAGAAAGCAAGAATGCAACTAGAAATGGAATAACATGAGATAAATGTCTTCCTAGATGTTTAAGCACTGCCTCACACTGCCACCCAGGCTATTCATTGCAATGCCAATATATTTGCCTGGAAGCACACTATGTGAACATTGTCTAAAGTCTGAGAATCAAAGGATAAACTTGTTTTACAATATTTCACATTTCTTTTTCAGACTGTCTTGGTGCTTGCCCTATTGTTCATGTCACTTACTACAGCAGGATCTGTGCCTTCAGATCAAATATTCCAGTATATTGAAGAACATCAAAATGAATATGTGCAGGTAAGAATATTTGTGCTGCACAATAAGAATACTTGTGATGTAAATTTTTAGTAGTAAGCATTCTCAAAGTAGGTTATACTTCTTTTTTTTTTTTTTTTTAAATACTATAATGGATCAGATAGCCATCATATCATATTTGGTATTTTACTTCTGGTAATAATATTCTTTGCTCTTTACCAATGAAAAATGATATAGATATATATGCAATAAATTATTTTTGGATCATCTTAAATTTAATAAGAGAGAGTGGCAATAACAATAAGTACTTTGTTCTCATATAGAGTTTTTCATCCATAATCTCAAAGTTTTTTTTATAAAGGAATAAGCAGACTGGTATTAGCTTCCTGTTTCTTTCTGCTAATAAACTTCAGCTTTCTAATAGGGCAATTATTTTTAACAATAAATAGGAATAAGAAATAAAAAAGGGCCAAAGCCTCACCATTGGAGTTTTTTATCTACTAAGTTATGCAAGATTTTTTTCCTAGGACTTAAAGTGTTCCATGCATCTGTAATCACAGAACTCTTCATTGAATACACCCCTTTGCCAAACCTTACTATAAAGCTGTGTTCTAAAATACAAGCTTTATATATTTATATACTAGCTGGTGAGACCCACTGTTGACTGGGCAAAGTCATTTTGAATAGATTACACTTACAGGAAAATTCAAGAAATTGAATATATGTAATAGAATTTTGTATTAATGTTCTTGCAAAAGGAAAGTAAAAGAACAGTTTTACATTTTGTAGGATTTCAACTTCAAACATTATTCATTTTACTGAATAATTACCGTACATAGTAAATTTGAATTAGAAACTCGTAAAGCTTCTATTACTCTTTCTGTAACTAATTTGAATTATTTTGTGATTTGTAACAGTAAACATTTTCTTTGCGCTAAAATTACAGTTGAATAGGTGACTAGATTTTAATTTTGTTAGCAAGTATTTTATGAACTCTAACCATAATAGTCACTCAGGAAAAACAAAAATAATTATTTAAACTTTTCATCCAGCATATTCCAGTGTAAAAAGTAGTGCATTCAGCTAATTTAAGTAGCAAGATTATTTATGCAAAATGTGGTATCTGTAGGTAATCACAAAGTATTACTTTATTTTGCACAAACAAATCCACAAACAAACTCTTCAAAATATATAATAGACTGGTGCTAATGCTTATGGAGATAACCTTGAAAACATGACCTTTGTGCAAAACGATTCAGTGTTGTCTTCCTCATTCTGCAGCCAGCCCGAAACAATACATCTGAACTGCCCTGTTAATTTTCAGAGTTTTTGACATGAAATCTTAAAGATGACATTTTAAATGTTGAAATTAACTATTCTGCCACTAATTATGTTAGCAGAAACATTCAGCTAACATGAGTCATCTGTTTCCTATCCAGCTATCGAAACTTCCAGCTTCTTCCATGGCAACTTCTACTATGCATCACTGAGAATATAAAAAAGCGTGCCATATGGGTAATTGGAATCGGGAGAGGTACAGAAGGGGGGACACTTTAAAATAAACAACACAAGAGTCAATAAATCATTTTCATATTTAATTTATTAGAAAGCTAAAAATCAATGAACCTGCCATACATTTTCAGGATACACGTTGAAATGCAACACCATGCGATTCCATGTTGCAGTTTCTTAGAGCCCACTTCTAAAACACTGGTCCATACTGAGTAGTACCTTTCTACACAGACATTTATTTCAACAGGACAACAGTGGTGCAACAACATACAGCCGAATAGGAGTACATTTGGCAGAATCAGGCCTTTTGGATTTCCCTATGAAATGTGTACAGTTTATAAATAAAAAGTTGTGCAATGCATTTTAATAAATATCAGCTTTGCAAATTTGACCTGGAATCTGCAGCTTAAGCTGAATTCTATCCTTCAGTTTATCATTTTCGGCGATAAAGGTTCTGAGGAAAAAATTAGGCCATCACTAACCCTATATACCTTCTTGGTTTAGGAAATATGTCCTCAGGGACACCTGTGCAAAACCATTTCCTTCAATGGATTTGGAAAAGTGCAACTGTTTGGAATTTAATAAACAAATATAACTTTGCTCTCTCTCAACTGTATTGGCTCTGCCGGGCTATCATTAGTGAAAAAAATAGAAACTTATTATTACTGCTAAGAACAACAAAAAAGAAGCAGACTTCTGGAGTAGGAAGGTACCATTCATCTATAATTAATTTGTATAGTAGAACCACACTTCAGTTTATTAGCTTTTTTAACTTGTTTAACCTACTCTGTTCCTAGTACAACAATGCTCTGTAGGGGAAAGAGGACCCCAGGCCCATGAAGAGGTCATTGCAAATTCAGGTCATAGTTGATATTTAAAAGGTATGTGACCGAAGACAGAAAAACGACAGTGATTGTCACACAGTACAGAGTGACTCATGACTATGAGTGCCAGCTTCGGGGTAGACTGTCAAAAATCAGGGCAGAAACTGCAAACTAGTTGTATGTTCTCTAATTAGTTTTTGTCCAATCCAGTGACAAATAGAAACTCTAAGGCATTACAACAGTCTTTCTACGGCATCACAGACCGTACTCTTGGTCATTCCAGTCTGTCTTGATACCCAGGCAAAATGGACTATGTGATTGATGGCTGTTTTATACCAAAACTCACACAATATTCAGATTACTCTCAGTATGAAAGGGCCAGTCACTTACCCAGGTAAATTGTACTTGGCTGTCAAACCAAAGACAATTCCTATAGCCAATCTTGTAATAAACTAACTACTAAAGTTTAAGTAAAAAAATAAAAGAGTGTTGTTTATGAGGTTAAAACAGGAAACACACACACACACACACATACATTTGTCTTAAAGCCTTAGATTTAAAAAGGTAATATAAACTTCTGTAATAGACAGTTCCATGTGTCCCTTAGGGCTGACCCATTCCAAGCAGCACAAGATGGCCTCTTATGTTTAGGAATCTTTGCCCCTCAGAATCTAAAAAGCATAAAGATCCAGTTTCTCCACTTCAGTTTTATCCCCTTTACTCCAAAATTCAAACTTATAGAACAAGTATCAGTGCCTGACTCCTCTTCATGTGGGTGGGTAGAACCCTGCACAGATACAAAGTTCTATTTGCGGATAGAAATCTGTATCTACTGATGCACAGGTCTCTGCTCCTGAGAACTGCAGCTGCCAAATGAGAAGAACGTGGTACCACTGCTCCCAAGAACCAGTGCCCCATGCCATCTGCACTTGCTGGCAGTGCAGCTGTACTGCTTACAGCCCCACCCCCAGCAGGCTATATGGCTCCAGACAGAATATGTGGCTGGGGCCAGGGCCAGAGGAGTTGCTGGTGTGGGGGTGCTGGCTCTTGGGAGTGGTGGCAACATGTTTTTCTCATTTGGCCACTGCAGTTCTTGGGAGTAGAGCCTTATAGGTCAGCAGATACCAGTTTCTATCTGTGGACATCCACATCTGCAGATAGAAATTTGCATCTGGATAGGGTTTGATAGGTGGGGAGGGAAATCAAACAGATCTTTGTCCTTTTGATGCCTTGCAAAAGCTCATGTGGTTTCAAAGGTCCTCTTGTAATTAACAAGGTCCTCTTGTTAATTACACTAATTAATCCTTCTTTTCCTATTTGGTGAGTTACACAGTAACAGAAGTTTACAATGAAAACTCAATAGAAATGTATACCATGGGAGACCAACATGAGGATTAATACTTGCAGCATCTGACAAGCATTGTCTAAACCAGAGGGGGGAACCTTTTTTGGACCAGGGGCTGCTGACCCACAGAAAAATCGGTCAGGGCTGCACACAAGAGGGAAGCAAAAAGCAAAGCAAAACAAAACAAAACAAAAAAGTGCACCACCCAAACCCCTAACTGGCATGGTCCCCAACTGAGGAGAAAGACACTCCCCACATTCCCCTTGCCCATGAGAACCTATGGGGTCCCAGCCTATTAGATTTTGTGTGTTCTAGCCCAACTGTGGGACAGCAGAGAGCTGGAGCACCAGTGCAGACTCCTCAATGCTGGGGGTGGGGCTCTGAGCCTCAGGGGACAAATCCAGGCCCTCAGGCTTGAGGTCTCCACCCTCCCCCCCCCCCATCTAAACACTAAACACATTCTTATAACTCTACTTTAACTATACTAACACACCAGTGAACTAGACTGGTTTTGGGGAATGCACTTATCAATGTTGAGTGAGGCTCCGGGCCTTGGCTTGAGCTGGCACTAGTCTGTCAGTCACAGTGATGTTTTCAGGTAACTTTCATTTCAGAAGGCTATGACGTCAGTTTAGAGCAGTACATTGCATGTAGAACATCATCTTCAATTTTCTTATCCTGCAGAGACTCAAAGACTGGATAGCCATAGAAAGTGACTCCAATGACCCTGAAAAGAGACATCTGGTTACAAACATGATGCTCTTGGCAGAAGAGAGGATAAGAACATTAGGAGGAACAGTTGAGATGGTTGATCTGGGCATGCAAGAGGTAATAATTTTCACTGTGTTTTCAAGATACAAATCTAAGTATCTCTAACAGTCATTGTTTAGTACTATAATCAAGTTATCTAAGGGCTGCACAAATTAAGAAGCATGTGTATAACATGGGTTACCACCGTAACTATGGTTTATCTTTGGCTTTTGTAGCAATAAATAAAATCAGTGTGCAAAGAAAGCCTCATCTTATATATACAGGTACCAACAGTGTAATCCTGGTGGGTGCCAGGAGGCAGCAGGAAACTTTATTTTTGTTCCTGACTCCTGAGGCTTAGAAGAGATGCAACTGGGTGTTAGTGGTCAGCTGCTTCCCAGCACTAGATCTCCCAGAACTTTTCCTTATCCCCTTAACTCCAAAGCAGTGCGCACACCCCTGATTTTTTTTAATCTTATGTGGTTACAGCCAGGACCAACCTCCTGTGACAAAACGTTTTTCATATCCCTGAGACCATTTCTTATTTTGTGCTACTGCTAGCATGGTTACTCTTTTGCTGCCTATTCATTGCTCCAGAAAATTATATATATTCTATAACAGCCTTAGGATATAGATTTTTGTCTGTTTCTATAGAGCAAGTATTTGAAAATCTTTTTTAAAAGACAGCCCTAAACAGAAGACATTCAAAAATCAAGAGATGTAGGATCAAAATCATTCCTGGTGCAAATTCCAGTGACTTCATCATCATCATTTTGGAAGCCCCTATGAATGTCTATATTGAGGCTCTTTTATTTATTTTAGCTACCCAATGGCAACAAAATCTCTTTGCCACCAGTTATTCTGGCAAACATTGTAAAAGATCCCAAAAAGCCTACTGTTTGTTTTTATGGACATCTGGATGTGCAGCCAGCAGAAATTGAAGATGGATGGTCAACAGAGCCTTACATATTGACAGAGAAAAATGGTAAGAACTTGAGCTACTTATATTAAGACTAAGAAAACTTTCAGCAACAGGCGTATCATATATTCAGTGAGACCCTTTATACTAAAGCAGTTTCCGTACTATGCAAGAAAAGAGTAAAAGCATTCAAATAACATAGAAGCACATAGTTTAGTTCAGGTAAAAAAGAAGACCTCCTGGGAAATTGCCTGCCTTTTCTGTGAATAGATTTTTCGCGAAAATGCTTTGAATTTGTCCTTCCTTTTGCAAAAATAACCATTTGTCTTAAAAATAAGACACATAGAAGATCTTGGGCCAAATTTAGGTTGTATCTTGCACATATGCCCACACCAGAAATTAGTGGTGAAATTCTGGCCCAACTGAAGCTATAGGAGTTTTGCCATTGACTTCACTACAGCCAGGATTTTACCTGAGGTGTCCAAATAGACTAGAGTATAACTTCGGTGCCTTGCTTCTAGTTCCTGTGTTAAACCCACCGAGTCCATGTTTTGCTGTTCCTCCGTGACTGGAAAAACTGGAGAGTTCTGGGGCAGGAGGCATAGTTAAGATATTTAGCTCCTTTGATCAGCTATTCTACTCCTATGCCCCTCTCCATCTATATGGCTTATATTCCTGCTGAGTAATTTGTGGCTACGTCTAGACTGGCCCCTTCTCCGGAAGAGGCATGCTAATTTCTAACTTTGGAATAGGGAAATCCGCGGGGGATTTAAATATCCCCCGCGGGATTTAAAGAAACATGTCCGCCGCTTTTTTTCCGGCTTGGGGAAAAGCCGGAAAAAAGCGTCTAGACTGGCGCGATCCTCCGGAATAAAGCCCTTTTCCGGAGGATCTCTTATTCCTGAAGGTAGGAATAAGAGATCCTCCAGAAAAGGACTTTATTCCGGAGGATCGCGCCAGTCTAGACGCTTTTTTCCGGCTTTTCCCCAAGCCGGAAAAAAAGCGGCGGACATGTTTCTTTAAATCCCGCGGGGGATATTTAAATCCCCCGCGGATTTCCCTATTCCAAAGTTAGAAATTAGCATGCCTCTTCCGGAGAAGGGGCCAGTCTAGACGTAGCCTGTATGTATGTCTGTGCTAAATTTGTGGGCATTACTGGTCTGATCAGAATAAGAGTGCAAAATCATATTGATTTTGTACTACTATTTTCTGCCAGTTTTGGAAGGCAATGCTGAAGAGAGCCTCACTTTAGCCCATGCCGTTTAACTTGCTATAATATTTCTTCTATTCAACTTTTAGCTATCAAAGAATTTTCATTAGAAATGAGTGTACAAAAGGAAGGGGGTCCAATATTAAACATCTACTACAAGTAAATATGGACTTTGCAATTATTACAGTACAAATCCAATACTGGAATTTGGAATAGCAAAGTTTGAGTACTCCAGCTATATTTGAACATCAGAGGGACAGCTAATCCTATCTAGAGGAGACCTTGTTATTCAAATGCTGATTACTGTACTTTTTCTACAGGCCACATATAGCTCTGTTATATACACAACCTGTCCAAACACTATTTTAGTTATATGCAAGATGCTAAACATTAGAAAGAAATACTATGGAGACTGTAAATACTTTATATTTATTAATGGTTTAGAGTGTAATTCTATTTTCAAAATTGATTCAGTTAAATACTGCATTCTGGGACCGTATATTTATTGTGTCCTAATGATTTCCATATCAAATATGTTCAGTTTACAAGTAAAAGCCTGGTAAATTCACCCTGAATTCATCCCGAGCACTGAAAATCTAGCTGGTTTCTTTCCTACTTATTCGGTGCACAATGATGAGTAACCAGATTTCTACAGATCAAGTTTGTCTATACACCTGTGCAACACCAGTGTCTGAATTAACTTTATTTGCTAACACAGCCTCATTCTATTTTGTTTTAAAGGTAATCTTTATGGACGAGGTGCCTCTGATGACAAAGGACAAGTTCTGGCTGTCCTGAATGCAATTGAAGCACTTCAAAAACATGCATGTGATTTTTTTCCCTTCTTTTATCAATAAGTTTGTTTTTTTCAACTACGTAATCAATTGCTTATAAATCTTTTTGAAACATTTCCTTATAGGAACTTCCTGTTAATGTCAAGATTCTGCTTGAAGGTATGGAAGAGGTAGAGTCCACTGGGCTAAAAGAACTAGTTGAAGAAAGAAATAGTACATTTTTTTCTGACGTTGATCACATTGTGGTCACTGACACTGCATGGATCAGCAGCAAACCCGGTATCACATATGGAACAAGAGGAAACTGCTACTTCCTTGTGGAGGTACAGTGCAAGAAGCAGCAAGATCTTATACTCTCATTAATTGAATATTAGCTTAGCATTTATCAAGTGGTTTCATATTTATCCAAATTCACGCACCATAGCCCTATTGAATATATAATCTCACAGAGCTAAAGGTACAGGACTATATAATGATTCCATCTCTGTTTTATATGGTAGTAATTTTAAGGTTGAACTAAAGGAATCACAACTTTTTAGTACTGTTATATAGCAATAACATGTAAGCACATTATGGGTCAATTAGCCTTTCAGTTATATCAGTGCAATCTCACTGAAATTAATTAAGAGGACTTGTATCATCAAAGGACTTTACAAAACATTAGCTAATAAATTAAGAATTTCCTTACATGCCACTCTTCAAGAAATTTATCTGGGATTTTGAAATACATGGGATTTAAGACTGCACGCAGAGATTTATTCTTGGTACGGGTAGTGATCTTTCTTGATAAATTATAACAAAAAGTCACAGTATGATAGCAGAGAGAGGGGAAAGGCAGAAGTCATGAATTTATAATGACAAATGACACAAAACAGCCCACACTATTTTAATCAAAATATCTTGTATTTTCCATAAAAACGACTTCATTCTCACCAATCTATTAGCTTAAAATGATTTAAAATACTGATTCAACAGCAGTGCGGTAAGCTGGAAGTATAGCTCCTGCTTTTATCTGTTAGAGAAGAACAGGCTACCCAGAGGCGTATGGGATAGAAGGACATCTTTATTGCTGATTCTTGTTCCATCTTGGATCCCTCCAACCTGGGATGCGAGTGAGGAACCAATTAACCCCAGATGCACCCTTTTATCTTAGTACAGGTTGGACCTCCCTGGTCCATCACGGTCAGGACCTGACCAGTCCCAAATGAGAGAATTTGCAGGATCAGGGGAGGTATCCTGCCACTGGCTCCCAAGCCCATTGCCTGCCGCTGACAGGTTGCCTCAGCAGGCACCCTGCCTTCCCCTTCCCCAACTTCGCTGGGCTGCTTGCCCAGCTGCTGCTGGCTCTTGGGGTAGCAGAGGCTCCGACTCTTGCCACGGTGCTTCAGCCCCACACATCTGGGGGTAGCCACAGAGCTCCAGTCCTAACCCTGTGCTCCAGTGAGCTGCTGAGGGGCTCTGGCTCCGTGCTGCAGGGCATTGCTGCAGGGCTCCTGCCTTGGCCCCGTGCTCCAAGAAGCTATCGGAGGACTCTGGTCCCGTACTGCCATGGGGCTCCAGCCTCAGCCCCAAACTCCCAGGGACAGCGTGGAGTTCTGGGGCTGCCACGAAGCTCCAGCCCAACGCCAACCCATGCTGCTGGGGGAACCAGGCCCTGCCCCACGCCACTGCAGACTGCCACAGGCCTCTGGCACCAGTCTTGCACTGCCCCCAGCTGGGCTGCCAACCCTGTTTCTCTGGCCTGGGTGGCCCTCCTGCTCTTAGGCTCCCGGGCTCTCTGGTCCAGGAGCATCTGTGGTCCTGCTGGACGACGGATGTTGCCAGACCAGAGAGTGCTAGTTTTTGGTGGTGTAAACTGCATGTAAATATCCTTATCAATTACATCACTTTTTAAGCCCTAATTTAGTAATGTGAACACTCATATAATGCATAATCATGACCATGTGATGACTATAGTTATACCTACCCCTGTTTACTGTTTACAGCTTTTTAGTTGATGTTAGCAATTCTCACATCACAAAACTCCTTGAATCAGCAACTTACAAGGGGGAAGTATATGTGACCCTGAATGTATAATTCAGTGCGAATGGGAACAGATAAGGAGGGTAAGGAGGGAGGATAGCATGGTTAACACATAGACCATTCATGAAAAGTTACATCCTGGGTACAGCTCGGTGCTTATCTATCCCAAGCAAGTGGGGAAAGAGGAGTCAAAACAAGTCTGTAAACCAACAGAAGCGGGGTCTACTTGGCTGTGCCCAATAACCATGGTTGCAACTACTATGACCCCTTATTTAACTCTTACACACCCCAACATCATCTTCTTCAGCACTGCTTCTCTGTCTTCATTTCTTCAAAAGGCAACTAGGACACCAGTGTTGTACAGGCAGCTCTCACCATGT
Organism: Pelodiscus sinensis; assembly: GCF_052426305.1. NCBI lineage: Eukaryota > Metazoa > Chordata > Testudines > Trionychidae > Pelodiscus > Pelodiscus sinensis. The sequence continues at coordinate 97,969,236 of NC_143053.1, forward strand.
CCGCTTCCTAGCTATGTAAATGCCAGAATGTTTTACTCAATAAAACAGAAATGTTGTGCCATTTCATAGCAAGCCCACCCCCAATGACCGGAGAAAAAAATGAAATGGGGTGCACAATTTTTGTGCCGAAAGGTTCATCCTGATTGTCTAGAAAACATTTATTCTACAGTGCATGTGGAATAGTAGCAAACATTTTAATACCATTCAACAGGTATTGAACATATTTTGCAAGATTGTCAGGCTAGTCTGTCAGCGTCAAAAGAAGTAAATGGATAATAGAGTCTTTAAAATTAAATCAAATAGTATTTAAAGAAAGGTGCACTAGCATACTTGGTTCTTTTCTTCAGAGCTGGAAAAGTGAACAAAATTACAAGCAAAACAAAAAAACACCACCACATAAATGATAGTGATACACCTTGAAATCCTGAAATAAAAATGACCATAGATTTTTCCTGTTGAATTAAACTGAAAACGTGAACAGCCTTGTCTATGGTTTGCAAAGGAAGTATCAGCTGTGTTTATCTATTCTACTTTTTCAGGTGGAATGTGCTAAACAAGACTTACACTCAGGGAGCTTTGGAGGATTATTACATGAAGCAATGAATGATTTAATATTTCTGTTATGTAAGTATTGCTTTAATCATCTAAAGGCCTATCTACATTGCAAACTTAGGCTGATTTTATTTAATTCACATTTGAGCATCAGATTTACTAATTGTGATTTTGCATGTCCCCACTAGGCGGCTGTGGGCCGTGGAACACATCCTCTCTGCAGCAGATTGAAATTCTAGCTAGATATCAGTGTTTCTTTGGCTGATTCAGGGCACTGCCTGCACAGACTCTCCCATTCCCCCTTCAGCAAAACACACCACTATCTCCTAAATGCTCCATGCTGAAGGCTTTCATGACCCTGGGCATGCATGTTCAGCTGTGCTGCTGAGCTCTTCACACTGCTTTGATGGGAAATGAATGTTCAAAAGTTTCCAGGGCTTTTCCTACTCTCCTGGCTTAAGAGCACTGGAGTTCAATGTACTTGCCAGAGCATTCGCAATGGAGCACTCTGGATCAATACCTGGAGACCAGTAACTCTGAATTACAGTACACAGTGTTTACACTGCCCTTAATTTGAGGTGAAATAAAAGACAGGACTATGCAGCACTTTAAAGACTAACAAGATGGTTTATTAGGTGATGAGCTTTTGTGGGCAAGACCCACTTCCTCAGATCAATTTGTGACTGAAAATTGGCATAGTCCTGTCTTTTGTTTCAGCTAGACCAGACTAACACAGCTGTATCTCTATCACAATTCTTAATTTGAGGTGTGAATGCTGCCTCAGGCTTTATTCCACTGGATCAGGTTCAGTACAGGGGTCCATTTTAAAAGCCTAGTAGGTCAATGGAAGAGCCTGTGCAGTGCAGACACAATCATTACAAATTCAACCTAATGCTAAATATGTTGACCTAAGCTCCTAGTCTGTGTCTACACTGGCACCCTTTTCCGTAAAAGGAATGCTAATGAGACACTTCGGAATTGCAAATTCCACATGGGATTTAAATATCCCCCGCGGCATTTGCATGAACATGACTGCCTTATTCCTAGTAGGAATAAGGGATCTTCCGGAAAAGGGCTTATTTTCCGCAAGAACCCGTCTAGACTGGCACTTTTCTCCGGCAAAACCCCGAGCCGGAAAAAAGCAGCAGCCATGTTCATGCAAATGCTGCGGGGGATATTTAAATCCCCCGCGGAATTTGCAATTCCGAAGTGTCTTATTAGCATCCCTTTTCCGGAAAAGGGTGCCAATGTAGACACAGCCCTAGTGTAGACCAGCCCTACAAATAAACACCATGTCCTAGGTCTGTCATGTTCCATTTCAGAACATACCAGGTATTGCTCTTATTTCCACCAGCTATTAAAAAGCACAGGAAAAGAAAAACATGAATTACATGTACTGGGCTCAGTACTAACATTGATCCTCAGGCAAAACTCCTATTAATTTCTGAGAGACATTTTCTTAGTAAGGACTAACCAAAAAAGACTTCTGGTTTGGATCCATAGCATGCATAATTGCAAGTGCTCCAGCATTTGATCCAATGGTGTAATTTATGTAGAACCAACTTAATTTAAATGGGCACTCACAAAAACCCGAACACTGTGTGACAAGGGGTAGCAGATTTAGATAATTTATTTTAAAACAGTACAAGCCACCTGTGTGGCTTTAACGTGTTTGTTAACATTGCAACCCCAATTCTGTTTGTTGTATGTACTGTGTGCTGAATAATAACATGAAAAGATTCTATGCTGTTAAACCATACTGGACCTTTATTAAAGCAATTATTTACAGAAGTGTCATAAATGTAGTTAACATCCAAGCTATGTTCAGACAAAGACTTCCTAGTGTCCCAACTGTTTCTTCCTGCAACTCCCACTCCTCCCTCCAAGTCCTATGGGGGTTACTGGCCAGTTATTCATTTACATTTTCCTGCCCTGATCATTCTCCTTTTTCACCTCCTCTCTTGCCTAGGTCTCTCTTCAGGAGGATTTTTCCTTTGGAAATCTGCTTTCTCTAGACCATGTCAGAGTTCTATGGCTATTTCTACACTTCAAGCTGGGGTGTTATTCCCCTGCTTGTGTGCATATATATTCACACTAGCTCTAAACGACCGCAGTGTATAAATAGTAGCGTACATGGGGGTTGGGATGGTGGCCTGGGTAATGGTAGCAGCATCAGAGCCACAGGTAGTGGCAGACAAAGCATGGCCGAGCCGAGTACTTTCCCAGCACTTACCCAGTAGTTTCAGGTGAGTAAATATTTAGCATGATGGCGCAGCAGCTCCACAGCTATTTATGCTTGTGCTTGCTCGCTGAGCTCTAACGAGTGTCTACAACAGCAGGGAAATTTCACCTGTGGCTCATAGTATAGGCTTAGCCCATGTATCCACAGAGGGGTCACACATTACTTTCTCAGGAAAAAGTGTGGTGCCTTTCCAATTCCTGTTGTTCCCAGAGACAGCAGTTCATTTCAGGACTCAAGTGTATATCTTCCACGTGACAGTGTCTTAAGCTGCCACTAAATCACAGCTGAAAGGGGTTAATTGTTTAAATGATATAACATTAAGGTCAGCTAGAGATATTAAACATGAAAACTATCTCTGCAGAGTTTTCTCAAACACTTTTTTGGTGCAGATTTCTGTTGTCCCTGTAGAGCTTATTAGACATGAATCTTTGTTTTGTAGCCCAATTAAAATTCATTTGGATTTTTCTTCAGCCACTCTTGCAGATTCTTCTGGTCATATCTTGATCCCTGGAATTTATGAAGCAGTAGCTCCTCTAACTGAAAAAGAAAAGAAACTCTATGAAGGAACTGAATATGACCTGGATGTTATTAAAGCCAAATATGGAATAAAACAGTTTATTAACAAAACTAAGGTATATGTTACATTCATTCTGTATTGGTAATAGATTTTTTTTCATTGCTGGTTTCAGGCTACTCAGATGGAATAATAAATTATAGTAATTACTGAAGTCAATGGGGCTCTTTTTATTGACATCAATGGGCTATGAATCAGCTACTAAAACCACAGGTTTCTTAAGATCTCTTCTTGGTCTCACTAGTGCTGGGACTCTATGTGAGGTATTTGACTTAGATTTTAGCAAGCTCCTCAGGCCAGGGACAACTACTTCAATATGTGGTGTTAACACAATGGGACCCAATCAGAATTAGGCCCTTTGGACAAAACAGCAACATATTTATAAATGATGGTAGTCAAGAGCAATTTTTGCTTTGTGAGAGGCTCGCAGATTGCCAGAACTCTAAAGACAAAATTCTGCTCTCAATTGAATAGATACTTCATTGTTGGTTGCCCATGTAACTGAATGCAGAATCTGACCCTATGAAGAAGTCTTATTTTCTAGTACAGCTATTTCTTGGAAAAAATGTGCACAATTCTTAGAATACCTGTTGAAAAAGTGGCACCTTTGTCAGCAAAAAGATAAATGGTCGTTTTCAGTGACTAACATGAAGTAAGGTTTTGATTGTCCCAGTATATAAAACTACGGACACACTTTTTTCACCAGTCCCTCCAAATCAATCTTCACTGAAGAATGCGACTCATCTGACCCAAAAAAACAAAAAACAAAAAACCACCTCATCTAAAGATTGGATTTCCTTAAAATACATTTATTAACTTTAAAATATTGGTAGCTGATCTATTTTAATGTAATTTATGTTCTTCTTCCAATGGCCAAATGCAACATCCATTACCACTAAGTTGTGGGCCCATATCACAAGGAAAATGCACTGACTGGGCATTCTAAAGATGCAAAATTAGTGTAAAATCTGTATTTCATGAGGTGTTGTTTGTTTTGAATGCTCATGACTGATATATCATATGAAGCACCTTAAATCTTGAAGCTAATGTATCTACTTAATATTTATATATATTTACCTGTCTATCTACTATTTATATTTGAATATTTTATTTCATTGACTTGCTTTGTGGGCTTGAGAAAGGGGAATTCTATGGAATTCTATATTGGCAATATTGTAAGTGCTTGAAACCTGGACATCTTTATACATAATAGATTTTATAGTTTAATAAATGGATCTCTTTCATTTTGCTACAGTGAGTTAGCTTTAAGAAGAAAACAAGCTGTGGAAGATTTGGCGCATCAGTCTCTAGGCTGATTTATATATAGCACACTTAACATATACAAAGAGTGGTTTCTTTATGTGGAAATAATAATACTGAGACTGCTTGTCTAAGAATCATGTATGCATCTGTTGTGAAGTAACATGAAGTGCTAGCTAATTATAGATTATTGTTTAATGTCTCTTCTGCTTTAATATATTTACATATTTTTACATCTTCAGGAAGAATTATTAATGCAAAGATCACGCTATCCATCTCTTTCCATACATGGAATCCAAGGAGCTTTTTCTGCACCTGGAACGAAGACTGTTATTCCTGGAAAAGTAATTGGAAAGTTTTCAATACGGCTGGTGCCAAACATGGAGCTGTCTGTAGTAAAAAAACAGGTAGGGTTTAACAAATCCCTCCTTTATTAATTCCTCCTATACCCGTTAATTGTATTCACCCACTTCAAAATTAATTACTTCTGCGCCTATGACACTCATCAGCAAATTGTCTCGTCTCAACATTTTTGATGCTCTGACCCCTCCTGAGCTGCACTTTGTGTTGCTTGGTTGTAATTGAGCATCTGAGTGTCTGTTACATAAGGGCTGCATCTAGACTGGCAAGTTTTTCCGCAAAAGTAATTGCTTTTGCGGAAAAACTTGCCAGCTGCCTACACTGGCTGCTTGAATTTCCGCAAGAACACTGACGATGTCATGTAAGATTGTCAGTGTTCTTGCGAAAATGCTATGCTGTTCCCGTTCCGGCAAAAGCCCTTTCGGGCAAAAGGGCCAGTGTAGACAGCTGAAAACTGTTTTGCGCAAAAAAGCCCTGATGGCAAAAATGGCGATCGTGGCTTTCTTGCACAAAACCGCCTCTAGATTGGCACGGACGCTTTTCCGCAAAAAGTGCTTTTGCGGAAAACTGTCCGTGCCAATCTAGATGCTCTTTTCCGCAAATGTTTTTAGTGGAAAAACTTTTCTGTTAAAAGCATTTGTGGAAAATCACGCCAGTCTAGACTTAGCCAAGGAGAAACAAATACAGGGACATGTATGACTCCAAGGAGAGCTATAATAAACAAAGAACATGTTATATATGTCATACTACAGTTTCACTATCTATAATGTACCTATCCCAACAACAGAATCTGGTTACAATTAATCTATAATCATTCCATATTCCTCTGTCTGCAAATCTAAAACCATCTAACTTTTTCCAAAATTGAACAAAAATGACACCCATCAGAGTCTAATAAAACTATGATTTCATTCTCGGGTTAATCGGTCACCACTTTACTTTTGAATAGATGTTAACAGCCCCAACAAATGAAGATCTCTGCACCAGCAAATGTGGAGGAGTAGAGTACTGACAGTAATGAAAAACAGCATGTCTGGGACTCTTTTCACATTCCAAGTATTAGAGAGACTAAGTGGGTGAGGCAATATCTTTCTTTGGCTCAAATTGTGTTGTTGGTTCAGTAGAAGATACTACCTCATCTACTTTGGTCTCTAAGGGTGCGTCTACACAGCGTCTACCCTAAACTCAAAATAAGATATGCAATTTGAGCTATGCAAATTGTGTATCTTATCTTGAATGTCTTTAGAAATAGCTCATTTTGAAATTTGGTGCATCTACACAGTGTCAAATTTTGAAATAACATGCTATTTCGAGCCATCCCTTATCCTCGTGCAACGAGGTTTACTGAGACGGCAAAATAGGGCACCCGTTACTTCAAAAATATTTTGAAATAACAAGTGGCTTCTGTAGACGTGGGGTAGCTATTTTGAGATACCTCCGATATCCTGAAAGAGCCGTGAAGTGTAGACGTACCCTAAGGCAAGATCTACAGTAGGGAGTAATGATGAACTAAGATACACATCTCCAGCTATGTAAATAGTTTAGCTGGGGTCAACATACCTTAGATCAAGTTACTGCAGCATCTCCATTGCTAGTGGTCAGTGGGACAAACTACACTGTCAGGTCCCTCATACAACTTGATCCAGTGGAATACTGGAGTTGATGACCAGTTCAATCAGTGGTAAATTTACCAGGTTTTTACTAGACCCACCAATCTCCTAGTGTAGATAAGGCCTAATATCCTAAACATGGCAGATGTGCTTCTGACAAGTCAGCATTTTAAATAAATGCATACACATAGATATTTACTTAATTCAGTACATAGAAAAAAATCATTTTCATATCACTACAATTATTTTCTTTAGGTGACTGACTATTTGAACAAGAGATTTACTGAACGGAACAGTCCTAACAGCTTTAAAGTAACCTATAGAAAGGGATCAAAGTCCTGGCTAGCTGACCCAAATGAACCTCAATATTTGGCTGCAAGGAAAGCAATTAAAAGAGGTTTGGCTATTTTATAATATATGGATTATTTGCTAGATAACTACATCACTGTTTGAAATTATTAATTACAGATACAAAACCAGATTATTTCCCTTATTCTGTCTGCACATGTTCTTATTGTCCACATAATACTTTCTAATTCTGATGTATTTATTGAATTACACTTTCATACATAGCCGCTTTTATTTTTTGTTCATATGAGCAATATTAATGTTCTATGCCAGTGATCTCCAATCTTTTTAAGCACAAGATCACTTTTTGAATATAAGTGCAATCCAGGATCTACCTCAGACCCAAATACCCTTGCCTCACCTCCTTCCTGCCCCTTCTCCGAGCCCCTGCCCCTGCTCAATCTGTCCTTCCTCCCTCCCTTCCCCGTTCTCCTTTGCTTTCACCCAGTAGGGGCAGTGGGTTTGGATACAGGCCCTGGTCTTGGGCTAAGGGATTTGGAATGTGAGAGAGGCTCTGAGCTGAGCCTGGGGCAGGGAGTTGGGTTGCAGGAGGGGGTTCACAGTACAGGCGCTGTAAGTGAGTTTGGCTCAAGGGGCTCAGGGATAAGGATAGGAATATCCAAGGGGCTCAGGAATAGGACAGAGTCTTGGGGTGTAAGAAGGGATTCATGACTGGGTTAAGGATTCAGGATTCTGGCTCCAACTGGACACTGTTTACCTCAGGTGGCTCCTGGATAGTGGTGAAGTGGGGCTAAGACAAGCTCACTCCTGCTCTGGCCCTGCACCACTCTCAACAGCTACCAGCAAACTCCCTCCATCCCAAGCCCTAATCAGTTCTGCGGAGATAGAATACAGAGTGGAAGAGGGGGCACCCTGGTATCAGTGCCCCCTCCTCTCATAGAATCATAGACCTGGAAGAGACCTTAGAAGGCCAGACCCCTGCCCAAGGCAGGACCAATCCCAACTAAATCAACCCAGCCAGGGCTTTGTCAAGCCAAGACTTAAACACCTCTAGGGATGGAGACTCCACTACTTCCCTAGGTAACCCATTCCAGTGCTTCACCACCTGTCAGCCGACGGTCAGGGCAGTGTGTGTGTGTATGTTTCCGAGAAAAGGTTTAACGTCTGTGTCTTTACTGCTAGGACCGGGGTCCTGTCGCAGAGGGTGGCCAGCAGGCCAACAGACGCCCCGTTATATAGGAAGAGCTTATTACACCTTAGATTTTAGCTGCTAGAACACAGGGGTTCCTTCGCAGCGGGCAGCCTAGGAAAGGCTGAAAAGGTGCCCCAACGGATCTTGTCACCTGGGAGTGACACAGATCCAAACGCCCAAGCTCTCCCTATGTCTGTCCCTTTATGACCAGCTGAAGTTCTTTTAAATTGTGCTTGGTTCTATTACAGCAACTGAAGGAGTCAGGTTAAAGCTTAAACAGTTACGGGTTTATTAAAGAAGCTTATACATGCATATGGTTACAATGGCTATTGCTCTATTTCTTAAATGCTAGCAAATATATATATAGATCTTAAAAAAATGGTTACAGGAAAAAGGTAAAGATAGAAAATAGAAATAATGGTACCAAGTGACAGCTTAATCTTTAGAGCTCTAACACTATGTATATATATACTTAAACAAAGGACCACATCCAGGTACAATTTTTACCCCTTTCTGTGCCTCTCGACTCCAGCGTGTCAGGCCAGGGCCGGTCTCTCAATTCCTAGGAAAGACGAATACGAGGTGAACGTCCCCTCTGGAACCTCGGGAGATCAAACACCTAACCCGACCAGCAGATAGATGGTAGATTGACACTCTGAGAAAATGTGCTGCTGGACCCATCTATATACCCCTGGGGGCCCGTATCCTCTTTCTTATCTAAGATGCTGAATTGTACTGGTCCGTTTGTGGCGCCAGTTCTTACAAGCAAGTTTCAAGTTAATTTACACTTGCAAGAGAGAGATATCTAAATTGTGCGTACTAGACTTTTTTTTACTGGGCAAGAGATTCCTCCCCCCGTGGACGGCTGTGTGTTCATATCAATATGGGTTAAGTCAAGGACACTCCTTGGCAGCCTCTTGGTCAGCAATTGGCGTATCTCTGTTTACAGCCATTCACGGTCGCAGCAGCCTGGGCCTTCTGTTCTGTGTGCCCTGCATGCTCCAGGCAAGCAAAAATGGATGTTACAAGGGGGGGTTCCTGTCTGGCTACACCACCCTCCTAATGAAATAGTTTTTCCTAATATCCAACCTGGACCTCTCCCACTGCAACTTGAGACCATTGCTCCTTGTTCTGCACAGGAAGCAGGAGGCTCTTGGAAGGGGGTTCAGTTCCAAGGCAAAGGGCAGGAGAGGTGCAGCCAGGGAAAGAGCAGCAGCTGAAGTGCTGTGCTTGATAGCCTCTTGACCAAAACACTCAGGATCACCTGTCAGAGGCTCCAAGTTTTACCAGTAGATTCCAATCTACTGGTTGGTGACCATTGTTCTATGTTGATCATCACATGTAGCACACATAGATGTGTCATTCATGCCTTTTACCACTTTTCATCTTCTGCTGTAACTTGGTTTCACATGAATATGGTTAACAGGAAGACCCCCTGTGCCCATATAGAATAACATTAGTTTCAGAACTCCAAGTGGATGCAAAATTCCATTGTAAAGTCATTTGTAACAGACAGAACTTTAAGTTAGGTACTAGGTACAGCACACAAGCAAATCACCCTAGTATGAGTGTGGGTGATTCTAATATTTTGAATCCAAGGTTAACGCAACCAGAGCATCACTTTTTTAGAGGAAAATGGAAATATACTTAAGTCCCCTTTAGTCCCTCCAACAGAAAATGACGTAAATAAATTTATATCAGAATAATGTCTTTAGTTATATAAAAGCAGGAAGGATACTGCATTAATTAATTTTTATGACGCTTATGTTGTTGTCTTCACTCCCTAGTGTTTGGAAAAGAGGCTGACATGATCCGTTCAGGTGGGACAATTCCAATTGCCACAGATTTTCAGGCGCTGACTGGAAAAAGTATAATGTTATTAGGAATAGGAGGACCTGATGATGCTCCACATGGGCAAGATGAAAAGATCAGCAGGTATTTTTTTTAGTGCTGATTTTCTTAAAAATCATAAATACGGTAATTTAGAAGAAACTTGGAGTGTTAAGTGTTAATATTGTTTCAGAAGAAAAAATATAAATACTGTGACAAATAAAAAAATATGCTATGAATTTGCATTACTTTTTCAAATGTACTTTTAGAACTCCCAAACGTAATTTTGAAAAAATGGTGTAAATGCAGGCTCCTCATCTCAAGTACCATTTTTTTCCTTCCGAAAATGTTGCATTCAAATAAAGCACAACAGCATAGTTAGATTTTTAGGAACTAATCATTTGAAAACATCCAAGTTGAAGAGTTACTTTAAGTAATCAAGTTGGTTAAAATGTGTGTGAAATGTGGATGCTTTCTTTCCTACTTTTCAACATTACTCATTTCAGCCCTTGTATTGCTATTCTAAATACTGGCAGTAATGAAATTAATTGGAGTTGGCACAGTTTTTATCACATTATCAGTACATTTGGTTATGCATGATTTCTTGAATTAACTAAAGAGGAGCAGTTTCATAAAAGAAGCATGAGGGAATATTTTGTTTTTGTGAAACTATAATTAATATTTGTATTTCATACTAGCTACTGAAAGCAGCTGGGAGGTAAACATACTGAATAATTTAAAACTAAAAAGGAGGAATATATTTTAATTAAATAAAAATCTACCTCCAAGTAATCTATTGAAAGTTTTATTCTTGATGCTGAACAATAATTACATAAAAATAAGTGCTTATTAATTGTGCATTAAAATCTTTCTAATTTGGAATTTGACCACAGTCTATAGCTTCTGTTCAAAAGACTGAGGTAAAACATAGGGACACAGTCTTTCCTCAAATTAGTTAGCATGTGTGTGTGCACCCGTGTACGTGTATGTGTGTGTGTCCCATTGACATCACTAGGAGTTCCATGACTGTAACCAAGGGTATAATTTAGAGCTTAGCTCTGAAAACACATTACTTGAATAATTGTTTTCAAGTGAGTAGTACCAATTATATAAGTTTTCATAGGATTAGGTCTGTAAGGCATGAGCCAAAGCCAACTGAAGTCAATAGGGCTACGTCTACACTGGCCCCTCTTCCGGGAGGGGCATGTAAATTTCACGAGTCGTCGTAGGGAAATCCGCGGGGGATTTAAATATCCCCCGCGGCATTTAAATAAAAATGTCCGCCGCTTTTTTCCGGCTTTTAAAAAAGCCGGAAAAGAGCGTCTAGACTGGCCCCGATCCTCCGGGAAAAGTGCCCTTTTCCGGAGGCTCTTATTCTTACTTCAAAGTAAGAATAAGAGCCTCCGGAAAAGGGCACTTTTCCCGGAGGATCGGGGCCAGTCTAGACGCTCTTTTCCGGCTTTTTTAAAAGCCGGAAAAAAGCGGCGGACATTTTTATTTAAATGCCGCGGGGGATATTTAAATCCCCCGCGGATTTCCCTACGACGACTCATGAAATTTACATGCCCCTCCCGGAAGAGGGGCCAGTGTAGACGTAGCCTAGGTGTCTTTTGACTTCAGAGGGCTTTGGATCAAGTGTTTAGGGTAAAATTTGTAAAAGGTACTTGGTAGACAGGAGTCTTAAGATGCCCAAATACCTTTAAGCATCTGGCCCTATATGATTTAGGAGCCTAATTCCATATTTTCCAAAGTGACATTCAAGGAGACTTCTACTGCCAAGTCAATTGTGAAAATGGGACTTAGATATCAAAATCATGTTGGCCTTGCAACTCTAAGCAGAGCAAGAGTCTTTATACCTTTTAAAAAGTGGGTCATGGCTCCTGAGGTCATTTAGGCACTTTAGAATTTTTTTCTCTTGTTCTCCTTAGTTATGTTGCCTGAACTGATAGTGAATGATTCAGGCTTAAATAGCAAACAAAACTGAAGACAAAGCAGTCAATATATTTATCTGACTACCTGAGTTATTACATGTTCATGAGGATTCATAGATTTTTAAGGTCAGAAGAGATCACCATAGTGATTATCTTGACTGACCTCTTGTATAACAGAGGCCATAGGATTTCACTTAGTAACTTGCCTAATAGCATTGTTGAAGTTCAGCATGTCTTTTAGATAAGCATTAAATCTTAATTAAGATTTTTCCATCACCTGTCACACACTCTCTGATAAGCTTTAGAAGATTGTCTTTACTGATAATATGTATTTATTATCATTTATTTCCATGTGAAACAATGTTTGTATGTCTGAAGAGCTCCTATGTTATGTACACTGAAAGTATACTGTTTGCTCTGTTTTCTTTTAGGTACATTTACATTGAGGGAACAAAACTATATGCAGCTTTTCTTCAAGAACTTTCTACTGTATAAAGAAAAAAAGAATATGACTTAGTAAATCTTTATAACTATCCATATTTTGGAAGGTTTTCTTGATAAGCACAGAACATACTGGATTTCAACATTATCTTGAGTTGTTCTTTTTCCAAAAATCTTAATTTTAAAAAGAAATTGAACATAAAAATCTTATAACAAACACAGTGCATATGACTATTATCCCTCATATATGGCTTCACAAATAAGATTACTATACATGAGATAATAACTCACCTTTTCTTAGTAATAGCAATCACTTTTTTCTGGTTTTTTTACAAATAGTGTTGGGTTCAATACAACCACAGAATACAACCTTTCGTTTTCTGAAAGTGTTTAATGTAGCCCTTGCTGAACTGGTCTTTGATTGATGAGCCTCGCTGAAGTAGCTTAAACAAATAGGTATTTTAAACCATTAACTTAATAACATGGCTAAAAGATAAATGTATACATGTAACCTTAGGATGGGAGTAAGGGAGCCGATTATGCCAGACCTCAGGCTATGTGTACACTACACTGCCATGTCCAGGGAATGCGTCTGCTCTTCCGAAATTTATTTGAAAGAGCAGACGTGCTTTTTTGGCATCCCTGTAAGCCTCGTTTTACAAGGAAGAAGGGATGTTCCAAAAAAGGAATTTTCTCCAACTTTTGGCCCAAGGTAGATCGGCCAAATGTCAGAAAAGCCTATTCCGAAAAAAGAAACAGAAAAAGCTATGCAAATTGCGGTTCACCATTTGCGTAGTTTTTTCTGGAAGAGCAGTGCAGTGTAGACATAGACTCAGGGTTATATAATAATTCAGTAGTACACCAAGCTGTCCATTTTAGGGTTGTTGACTTAGTATAATAATGTTCAGCATAACAACCTACACAAAAAAACTCTCAACTTGTACCTTACTCTCACCTCTGTCCATAAATTCTGGTCCTTATGAATTTGTTTCCTATTATTTTCAAGTCTAACATCTCCATGGGGAGGGGGAAAGGGTGTTGACTCAATTCTGTAGTCCCAGAGGTCTTCTTTCAGTGTTTCCAATGTCTTCTCTGATTATCTCCAGAGGATAATCAGAGGCAGATCTCACAAGTGGCTGAGAGCGAGCCTAAGCCCACCCTCCCTGCAGGATTGCAGACCAGAGCACCAAGTGGTAGCAATATCAAGTATCTAGAAATGCTCCAGAAGTCCCTTCCTGGTTACTCCCTACCTCTAATGATTCCAGTGCAGGGCATGGTCACCTCTCTCTCTCAAAAAAAATGATTATTAGAAATACAAAAGGTACAGCAAAAGACAAGATCAATAATTAAAGTATGAAAGAGCTTCCAAATGAGGAAAGATTATAAAGAGCAGCATTGGTGATTGGAGATGGCTAAAGGACGATACGACAGAAGTCTATAAAGTCAGGAATAGTGTTGAGAAAATTAATAAGGAAGTGTAATTTACCATTTCAGATAACTTAAGAACCAGGACTAATAGCTATTAGCAAAGATGGGCAGGGATGCAAACCTGAATGTTCTGGGTGTCTCAAAGCCTCTGAATGTCAGACACTGGACTTAGTTGACAGTGGATGGATTACTTGATAATTGCCCTGTTTTGTTCATTCCCTTTGAAGCACTTGGCATGGAAGGTTACAGGGCTAGCTAGACCAATTAGTCTCGCACAGAATGGCTATTCTTTTGTTCTGATCCAAATAAAGACAGAGTGGATTCCTTAACTCTAAAGGACAAGCTAATCCCTTCTCTGGGGGCCAGGAGTAGCTGCCCCTTCCAAATCATCCACTTCTCAGGAGTAAGATTCCCACTGTACACTTAGGCTCTCAGGCCAGGTCCACAGTATGGGGGAGGGTTGGCTTATGGTACAATTCCAGCTCTTTAAAAAATGTAGCTGGAGTCAATTTACAGTAAGATGAGCTTTGGCTTCGTCTTCACAGTGGGAGGTTGATGGGAGAAAGGCTCCTGTTGACTTTCCTTACTTCTTGAGAGGAGTACGAGTACCCGGTGCACCCTCAACATTTGATTTAGCAGGTGTTTACTAGACCCGCTAAATCGAATGCTGGAAGATTGACTACTGTTGCATAGGAGGAGGGATAGCTCAGTGGTTTGAGCATTGGCCTGATAAACCCAGGGTTGTGAGTTTAATCCTTGTGGAGGCCATTTGGGGCAAAAATTTGTCAGGGGTGGTACTTGGTCCTGCTGTGAAGGCAGGGGACTGGACTTGATGACTTTTCAAGGTCCCTTCCAGTTCTAGGAGATAGGAAATCTTCATTAATAAATAATAAATATAATAAGATCTTTCTGCAAGTAGAGATGTGGCCTTAGACAGATCTACCCCCTAGCCTGAATGCCATTTCCCTGTCTGTTTGAGCTGATGACTTTCTTTCAGACTCTTCCTCCAGTTGCATATGTAGTGAGGTGGTGCCACTTAGGCCAAAACTGCTTGTTAGCTCTTTCTTAGTGTGAGTTGTATATACCCCATCGGGGTGGCCCGTGAGTATAGGCGAACTCGGCGGTCGTCGCCTAGAGCGCCACCTTCAACGGGTCACCCGATAATGATGTCACGCCATTGACGGCCCTGCAGGCCGGGGCACCCATTGCGCGTTCTGCCTGGAGCTCCAGCTGCCGCAGCCAGCCTCAGGCCACTCCTGTACCCCATAAGAGCACACTACAAGACTAATTCTTTTATTTTGGAAGTTTCAGGGGGTAGCTGATTTAGTCTGTACAGGTAAACTGAAAAAACAACAAATAGTCTGGTAGCACTGTATATACTAACAAAACATGTAGATGGGATCATGAGCTTTCGTGGGCACAGCCCACTTCTTCAGATGACCGGTCATCTGAAGAAGTGGGCTGTGCCCACGAAAGCTCATGATCCCATCTACATGTTTTGCTAGTATATACAGTGCTATCAGACTATTCGTTGTTTTTTCTTTTATTTTGGCCATCTTGACTGTTTTTAGGCCTACTTCCTCTGTTTTTATTTACCACCTCCTTAGGTTAGAAGAGATCCCTTTGTGGATAGCAACACATGGGTTTTCCTTGTGCCAGACTTTTTTATACAATCTATCTCCCTTAAATAATAATATAAATAAACAAGTAAGCATTTTTGTTTATTTTTTCATTATATTGGTTTTGAAAGGAAAAGCACTAAGAATTCCTAAAGAATTTTCAACAATCAGTTCTCCTTGTGGTAGCATTTTGAGTTGCAGTTTATTTAATTTAAAAAAAAATAGAAACACTTTTATTGAAGGAACACTTGTTGCATGAGGCTCCTTTTAACCACTACTTGGACCAATTCCAGACTCCTTTTTAAATTATTGTATTCTTCAGAACATCAATGGCACAAACTGTGTTTTTCTTTTCTTTGGGTTCTGTTCTTTGGTATGACTATGGCTATTCTACTGAATTGCCATATCATTTTTCTTTCTCTATCTGGCCCACAGGTATTGATTTGTGTTTAAGTGCCTATCACCAAAATTTCTAAGCATTGTACAAGATTTTAAATATGCAAGGACAGAGGCAACTGCTGGGAAGAGACACAAGGGAAGGGACACAGTTGTGACTACCCCAACATACTTCTTCCTCCCCCCCCTTTCTCCTTTGAACCATTCTAACCCAGCAATTCTTAAACTGTAGGTCAGGATCCCCTGTAGTAAGACTGTGACCAATTCTCCCTCTAAATTAGGGATGGGCAAATATTAGCCCAGTCTGGATCCAGTTCTTCAGGATTAGCCCCTAGAGGGCCACCACCACCATATTTACCTTTAGCCCAAGACAGCAAGGCTTACACTTCAGACCCCTCTATTCCCCACCTAGGGGTATTGGGCTTTGGCTTTTCTCTACCCCTTGCCCAGGGCAGCAGAGCTTAAGTGGGCTCTGGCTTTAGTCCACCCTCTGGGGGTTGTGTAGTAATATTAGTTGTCAGGAAGGGATCACACTGCAATGACATGTGAGACATGTGAGAACATGTGAGAACTCCTGCACAGAACTCCTGCACAGTCCCTGGGTGTAACTGGGGACAGTTAAGCAGTGAGTAACCAAGTGGACAGGTTAACTGCATTTCTCATACTAGTATCTGCCAAAATTTTAAGCAGACATGATTTTTTAAAATGCCTGTCTGTGACATAATTGGGACAGGAATGGCTTGGCTGATATGGACCCAAATTTTCCTTTATGCACCTTTGCTAATTTGAGTTGGAGCTTGTGACTCCATACTGGATCTTCAGGTGTTAATTCCGCTCTTTGGGCTGAGACTATGCCAACTTGATCCTGCTGGACATGCTCTGGCTGAAGACCTGGCATAAAGGGAGTAGCCTAGTTTCTGATCGCTGAAGAGAAGTAGGTGCTGCTGTAGACTCCTGCTGAACCACCATTGGCACTTCACCACACATAGGCCTGCCCCATAGCAGGGATCCATGACCCACAGGCTTTGGATACCATAGAGGGAGGAGACTGGGGGAACCAAGAGATTACAAGTGACAGAGAAATGGGTAGGAAGTAATCAAAGGAGGTGGAAAACCTGAAGACTAGCTTGGTGTGTTTTAGCCAGATCCCCACCAACCTAGTGATAGGCAACCCTACCCCCAACAGAGCCCTGGGCTGGAGCCTGCTGGAGAAGGAGGCTGGGTTACCCCTATCACAGGATTGTTAGGTCTTGTTAGGGCTTCCCCATTGACCCTGGCCACTGGGCCACACAGCCCCTATATGACAGGTTGAGGGACTTTGGCTGTTAGGCCACATTATTCAAAGCCCCACAGTCATCACACAGACTTGCCTGCAGGCATATAATGACCTGTTCCCCATCTCAAAAGGGAACAGGGCATACATGACCCCCAACAGAGCTATATGGGACATATGTTCTCATTAAGTTGCCCATTATCAAGCCTCAGTACAAACTGATATATAAATACAGGCAACTGAGCATATTTTGAGGGAGTAGTTCATATCTTATCAATGTCCTGCACAAGTCTTCCTACATTACATCTCCATGGTACTCCCAGACCCTTTTAACAGGGAGGAACAGGAGATTAGGATTTTATTTAAACTACATTTTCTTGCATGACTGTCCAGGACATTATAACTGAGCTTCCAAGTCCATACAAACCATTTCTTCAAGCTTTCTAGTTCAAGTATTCTGGATTGTTAGCTATTCAGGCTTAGACTGTTAGTTTTATATTAGTAATTGAGGTAGATATCTGGAGGAATTATATTTGTAGAATTTGATTCAGAAACATATGAGCAAAATTTCAAAAATTAGTGTCAATTTTGTATATGAAAGGTGCATGGTTTCCTTTTCTTTCACTTGCGTTGGCAGTCATCATGGTATAAATGTAACTGTACAGTAAAGCTCTTGTCTGATATATATAAGTGCAGAAGAAACCTTTAGGGCAATATACTCTACACCACTTTATGCTAGTCTCCAAATCCAGCAGATAGCTGATCTGAACCGACCATCAGTGAGAATCATTGTAACCTTCTTTTAAATGTCTACATTTAGCACGTTATGTTTTCTAATTTCCTTCTTTATTAGCTCAAATTGTCTTTTCGCAATTTTAATCTGCCTGATGTTAACAGTAATCTGAAGCTAAAAGCATCTGGTATACCCTCTGCTGGCTGAATTGAACAGCAGCATTAATACAGCACCTGTTCTGGACCCTACAAAACTGATCTTACATTCTTTAGCCAAGCAAAAGTCCCAGCAAAATCAATGACAATTTTGCAAACATATGAATTGCAGAATAATTCATAACAGTATTTTCTAAATAGCTTTTTAAAAATAAAAGCAAATACTTAAGAGGCATGTTTTGTTTATACTAGATTAAAAGTTCATGCATGTCTCATTTTAATACACTTTAACAGATACATCCTGATGGCTTTAAAACTAAACAGATTTAATTTTCAAAATTCTTTATATATAGTTAAAATTTAATTCTCATCACTTTGTGCAGTACACCAGACTTTTTAATATGTTCATGTAAAAATAATCAGTTCTCTTTATTTTTATATGTCATTATTTTTACACATAACGTTTGTTATACTGACACTTCTACAAAAGCAATGGCTCCCTCTTCAAGTTGCAGAACATCAAGGAAAACTTAGGGTTCAACCCTGAAGTCACAGCAACACATACAATTCTCAAAATATTCAGTGGATGTTTAGTTTGCAGAAGATTAGGCCCTGCATCTGCAAATTAGCGATGCTAAAAATGAATCAACTAATTAAACAGTAGATTAAATTTCCATCAACTATTCAATTAGTTGATAAGGGCACTTCCAGTTTGAAATGTAGCAAGAGCCCGCCTAGCTGCTGCTGCTGCTGCATATCCAAGGCAGAAGAGTCGTGGGGCATTTCGCCTTTGAAAGGCACAAGAGCCCCTGTGGTGCTGTCTCTCACTCTGAGCATTCCCGGCAAGGGTTTGTAATTGGGATGGCTGGTTCTCCAGCTGCCACCCACCCTGCGCCCGGCAGGCCCCAGGGACACCGTGTTACTAGATTGGCTCGTCAGGGGGCGATCCAGGGCGGGACTTGAGTGACTCCGCTTCTCCGCCTGCTTCCTTATGGCCCCCCCCAACCACTTGCTCGGAAACCACCGAGCGGCGCCAAGGAGGCAGCGAGGAGACGCAGCGGCCCCCCCCGCTCTGTGCGTCCATGAGGCGGGGGGAACGCGAGTCCTCGAGGAAGCCCCGGCACGCGCCGGCTCCTCGCGCTCCTGTTCCGGCCACGTGTCACGTCACCGCACGTCTCCCCCACCCTCCTTGCGCTACGCGGCCTCGTTCTGAGAGTGACGCAGGACGGCGAATCTACGGCGCGCCACTTGTGACCAAGATCATCACAAGCGGAGGCGGACGGCTCCCCCCGGGCGGTAAGTGAAACCGAGCGAGCTGCGACCGTTTCGCCTTCTTGGGAGGCTCCCTGTCGGGGGTTGCCATTTGCAACCGTTACAGGCGCCTCCTACGGGCGCGTGGGGCACCTGTTGGGTCGAGATCGTCCCAACGCTTTCCCCCAGGCTTTTTGGGCCTCTGTGCTGCCGTCGTTTTCTTGCTTTTTGTGGGCGGGCGGCCAAGAACTCGTTTGCCAGCCAATCTATTTGCATGTCCCGCCTCCAGTGCCATTTTGCGGCGCGTGAATGGCTGAGCCGTTGAGGGCGGGAAAAACATCGCGAGCTGTGATTGGCTGTTGATCGGGGTTCTCCTTTTCCACCCCCCCCCCCCAACAAATGAAAAAATAATAAAAGCCTAACAAGAGAGCGAGGGAGTGCGCATGCGGGACGCTAAGACTGCGCGTCAGATTTGAATTGTGGCGACAGGGGGCGCACAAGCACAGACCTCTGAAGCTGGGACCCGCAGTTGCCTTGAGCGGTCTGCGGCATAGGCGGCACAGTACGCACGCGCGGGCCTGCCCTTCTTCCTCCCCTACTCGGTTGTTGGAGCAACGCGCGTGCGCAGCGGCAGCACTCGGGTGCCGTTAGTGAGGTGGTGGTCGAGCCGCTCGGATTCCGGTGGCTTTGTTTCCCAGTGTGCACTGCGGCCTAACTAGAGGTGCTGCGCAGGCGCCGCAGGGCCGCTGTCTGACAGATCTTGGCTCCGCACTCCCCGGCGCGTGGCCTGACAAGATGGGAGTGGGGCTGGCGCGGCGCGCGGGCGGCTCTGTCGGCCCGGCCGGTCGCGCGGCAGCGCGGGGGAGGGGCGCTCGGAGGCCTGTTGCTCGTGGCGGCAGCGTGGCCCCTGCTGGCCCTGGCGCTGCCGAGTGCGGCAAAGGCAGCGAGCGCCGGGAGCAGGCAGCGGAGAGACCGGCCTGCGCAATCGCTCCGCTTCGCGCCCGCTTCGTCACACCCCGCGTTTAACTGCCGCTGGGCGGACGGTCTGCGCCTGCGCCGCGCATGACAGCGCCCCCCTGGCCCGGGCCCGGGAGCGGTGTCAGGCGAACCGCCCCGCCTTCTGAAGGGACCTTTGCAGTGCGGCCTGTGAAAAGCGGGAGTCGTCAGGCGGAAATCTTACATAGCTTTAGTGTCAGCATTGCATTGTACTGCTCAACCTGCCAACAGCTGCCTGCTGCCCCGTGCCTGAGAGCTGTGCCATGCAAACCGCTGGACAAGGGCAGGCTTCAGTGATTTCTTAGTGGAAGCCATTACATTATTGTTTTCAGTCTGCCTCAATACCCAGTATATCTAAATATCTTCCCAAATGCCCTATTCATCTCTACATTTTTCTAAGTAAAAAACAACAAATGGTCTGGTAGTGCTTTATAGACTAACAAAACGTATTATGAGTTTTCGTGGGCACAGCCCACTTCTTCAGACGACTGGAGTTTTTCTAAGCTTTTTGTTAAGGCTGGGCACCCTCTCCTGAGCAGGCTTCACATGCTTTTACTCCTTACTTTTTCAGTCTCTTCTTAAAATTCTCATTGCATGAGGCCTATAAACCTTGATTTTTAGTTCAAAGTGTGGGTTGATTGGGGAGAAAGGGTAGGGTAAAAGTCTCAAAGTGTAATATTCATGGTGTGGCTTAGCATCCACATAATGTTGCTTTAATTTTTCTCCTCTTATGCCACCTTAGTTACTTTTGTAACTTAGGTTTGCAAGAGCTTAGGAACAATGTTTTTTACTATCTGTGATATATGAAACAAATTTGTGGTACCTGTGGGATAATAAATGGAAATCAAAATTGCAGGGAGTTTTGGTAGAAGGAATGATTTTGCTGGTAGTGTAAAACATTAGATGAGGCCTGTCTGGGCTTTGTCCCTTTGCAGGTAGCAGCAGCTCAATTGCTGTATATAATTAGAGCACATTGCAGGTATTCTTAGAGGTTGTCCTGAAGATGCTATAATTAGGGCCTTACTAAATTCAAGGTCCATTTTGGTGAACTTAATTGTCAGAGGATTTTAAAAATGGTAAATTTCATTATTTCATCTATTTAAATCTGAAATTTCAGTGTTGTAATTCTAGGGGCCCTGATCCAAAAAGGAGTTGTGGGGAAAGATGCAAAGTTATTGTAAGAGGGATTGTAGTGTTACCCTTCAGCATTGCTGCTGGTGTTAGCACTGCTTTCAGAAGCGGGCAGCAGTGTTCCGTCCTATTCTTCCCACCTCTGATCAGAATACATTTTGTTATGTGCACGAACTTGAAGGTGATGTGTGACATCTTCATACTGGTGCATGTAACAAAATTCATGTGGCAAGAGTGGGCCAAAGGGATTTGAGAACAGAAGGGGGTTCAGGCTTGCGGCAGAGGGTTGGAATGCAAGGATATGAGAGCTCTGGCTGGGAGTGTGGACACTGAGGTGGGACTGAAGATGAGAGGCACAGGGTTGGGACAACATGGGGTGCAGAGGTGAGTAGGGATGTTAAATTTTGAGTAATTGACTAATTGAATACAGCCGGTCTCCGACTTACGACCATCTGCACTTCCAACCAATGCGGTCCCCGAGTTACGAACGCGAGCTACGCTTATGAACAGTGCGGTCACCATGTAACTCAATGGGATCTGAGTTACGAACACTTTGAGTTACGGCCAAGCGTTTGGTATGTAACTCGTTTGTAACTTGGGGATCGGCTGTAGTTGATGCAATTTGAATCGACTATTTGATTAGTTGGTAGGGCACCTTCACCGCAGAAGCGTAGCAACAGCTCCAGCGCTGCGGGGATCACAGAGCCAGCAGGGCAGTCCCCAACTGGCCCCGTGCTCCCTATGGTGTTTGAAAACAGCAGTGCTATGTGGAGTCTGGAGTCAGCTGGGGCTTTGAAATGCTGTGGGGAGCCCAGGGTCAGGCTCCTTGTGGTATTTTAGAGCAGCAGCAACACATGGCTCCAACTGCAGGGCATGTTACAAAGCAGCAGTGCCACGTGGAGCTTGGGGTTTGGCCCCAGGATCCATGAATTGCTGCCACTTTGAAGAACCCCCTTCTTCTCCCTTCTTCTCCTCCCCCACTGCCTATTTCTGATAGAGGCATAAAGGGAGGGAAGCAACTAGTTGTTCACATCTCTAGGGGTGAGGGCGCTGGCTGCGGGTGCAGGCTGTACAATGAATTTGGATTGAGAGTTAGGGGTGATGGAGGGTACTCTGGGGCTGTTGGGAGGAGAGAGAACTCTCCCCAGCTCTCTCTCTTTGCAGTAGCACCTGTGCTAAGGGGAAAAGGCACCTCTGCTCGCCATGGCAGCTGCTACGTTCAAGAGTGTGATTATTAAGTACTTTCTTAATACTTACTAATGGGTAACAAATATTTACTAAACCATTTACTCGAGATGCTGCTGAATCCTTTAGTCTCAGCCCTGGTGCTGCCTGACATGAAGGGGATGAAATAGCTGAAAGCAGAACGAAGAACCAAAGCAGGGCATGGGGAAACGTGGGGCGGCTCAGCGTTCAGGGCAGGCCGGATGGAGGCCTTCACTGGCAGGGCCGGCTTTATGCATGTGGCTAATGCACTTTTTTGAGGCGTACAGGATTTTTCGAAATGGGGCATTTCTGTCAAAAATGCACCATCTAAACTGCTGGGTTTTTTTTTTTTTTTTTTTAAAGCCCAGTTTCCAAAAAAAGCAGCAGCCGCCATTATGCAAATGAAGTGTGGGATATTTAAATCCCAGCTTTATTTGCACTTTCTATACGTCTAATTTACATCCCTCTGCCATCAGATTGGTGTAGATTAGACGTAGCCCTGGTGAGGGGCTATTTCGAAATAGCAGCAATGGAGTGTCTACTCATGCCTTATTTTGAAATAGCTATTTCGGAATAGGCTTTATTCCTCGTAGAATGAGTTGTACAGATTTCGGAGTAGATTCTCGCATTGTTATTTCGAAATAACGGCACAGTGTAGATGCACCCTTAGACTTTTTCCTTATTTCCTTGTAAGTCCGTGCAGCTCTTCCCTGGAAAATAAGGCATTAATGAAATATTTCATTTCTTGTAATGCATCTAAATCATTATTGGTGTGAGTCAACACTATAATTTGAGAAATACAAAGTTATATTTTTCCTTAACAATTGTAACTTGAACCTTTGCATATGTGCATTTTTGTATTTCTGTATATGCTGTCCTACTTATGGCCAAATATATATATGAATTGTGGTTGTTATAGGGCAATAATTTTAAATTTTGTAGCATTTGTGTATTGAAGTTCTCAGCAGTTGTTGAATAAACTTAACTTTTCTTGCATTTAATTTTGTCATTTTATGAAAAACAAGAGCCTGCAGAAAGTGATCATTTTTTGAAGAACAAAAAGAAAAAAATCACATCCTGTTTTCTGTGGAGTTTTATCTAATAAAAGATACTACAGCTCAGCGTCTGATCTAGTTACTATTCATTTAAAAATGTGGTATTAGGACATGCACTGAAATTACATTTTGTACACTATTATATTGTGTATCTGAGAGTGCAGAAAATCCTACAGAGCTTACACAGTATGAAAAGGCACAAGTTTCAGAGCACCCGAGACCTACTTGACCCATTTGAGAACCACCTTTAGAGGGAATTTGGTGGGATGGGTTCCCCATCAATTCTGGTCTTTACATTATCTGTGGAAAGAGAGAGCCAGATATCATCATTATTTTGATTGTTTACATACCTTTTTCATGTCACCAGCTAGCTAAACAAGCACTTCAACTTTTTTTGGAATGTTCAAAACTTTAAAAGTATTCATATATTGATGAAGGCATTGTGATAAAGGCTTCATCTAAATAACATTTTTGTCATTGGAACTGCATTTTAAAATGTCACTTTCCACTGGTACAAACAGTAAAATGAACAAAATGACAATGTTTCTTGTGTAAAATATATGATAAACATATCTATCAACAATATATAAGGTTTAATTCCAAAAAGCCTAATGCAGCCTTGGAAAATCAAGTCCTTTAACCATTGAATAGAATGAGTACTGCATAGATTTTGGAAGTACAAACTTCTTTTGTGTCTGTCCCAGCGTAACTTGTTCTTGAAGTGATGAGATTCCTCCCGGGACAGCAAAAAGATGATTCATTTTCTGAGACTGTTTAGGATCTCTGCTAAGTCAACCAAACAAGAGTTGGATGCTCTTCACAAAATTTTTGGAAGTCTCAAATCACTAAGCCATACATTTTTCTGATTCTGGATCTTTACCTTATTTTCTGTGTTTTCATTTCACCTTATAGATAGAGGGAAAACTATCAGTTAAAAACACTGAACACGTTACTGGAAGAAAAAATTGGTTTTAGAACTAAGGTATGATGTAAAGTATGTAGCTATCTACTTTTTAAAACAGCACAGCACTTACAAAATATTAAGAATATGATGTTGCTATCAGTGATGTAATTTCTGGTCTGTGGAAACCACTGACTTTGTTTGCTCCACAGAGAGAAATCAGAGTGGAGAAGTGGGAAATTATTTCTTTCTTCGTGGAATTACTGAATCTGAGTCTGGCTAGTTCTATTTCTAAAAATGCCAGTTATGCTCCTGAAATTATTGAGGATTCTATAGAGCAGTGGTCCCCAACATTCGTGTGCGCCTGCCGACAACCTGGGCTGGTCCCGCCTCTGGCGCACAGGAGGCGCCAGCCCCAGGCGCGCGACACGCACTGGCGCTGGGTGCGCGGCGCTCGGGCGGCCCCAGCCCCGGGGCACATGCGGGCGCTCGGGCGTGTGGTGCTCGAGCAGCGCCGGCCCCGGGCCCACGGTGCCGGCGCCGGTGCCGGCCCCAGGCGCGTGGCTCGGGCGGCAGCGCCGGCCCCAGGCCCACGGCGCAAGGCGCTCTGGCGGCCCCAGCCCTGGGCCTAGGGCACACGCCGGCGCCGGGTGCAAGGGCATCCCAGTCCCCTGGTGTGCCCCCGGACGCGTGCCCCCGGGCGCCCGGTGCGTGAGTGGCCCCCACCTCCCGGGCGCCCGGGAGGTGTGGCCACTCACGCGCCGGGCGCCCGGGAGGTGGGGGCTACTGCTATAGAGCATGATCAGTGATGTCTGGGACATACCTATATGTTAATATCGGTTCTTATCTAGTAAAGATATAAAATCCCAACTATACATACAATATGATAGGGACAAATTTAGTTATAACTACTCAAGAGAGAGGTCTTGAAGTCATTGTAGATAGTTCTCTGAAAATATCCACTCAGTGTGCTGTGGCAGTCAAAAAAGCAAATCATGTTAGGAATCATTAAAAAAAGGATAGAAAATAAGACAGAGAATATCTTATTGCCTGTCTATACAACCCTGGTACGCCCACATCTTGAATACTGCGTATAGATATGGTCACCTCACTTATAAAAATATATATTGGCATTGGAAAAGGTTCAGAAAAGGGCAACGAAATAATTAGGGGTTTGGAATTGGTCCCATATGAAGAGAGATTAGAAAGACTTGGACTTTTCATCATAGAAAAGAGGAGACTAAGGGGGGAAATGATAGAGGTCTATAAAATCATGACTGGTGTGGAAAATGTGAATAAGGAAAAGAATTTCATTTGGTGACTCCTAGTTAATAGCAGATTTAAAACAAACGAGAAGTTTTTCTTCACAGAGCGCACGGTCGGCCAGTGGAAAGCCTTGCCGGAGGATGTTGTGAAGACCAGGACTTTAACAGGGTTCAAGAAAGAACTAGATAAATTAATGAAGGTTAGGTTCATCAATGGCTATTAGCCAGAAAGGGTAGGAATGGTGTCCATAGCCTCTGTCAGAGGCTGGCAATGGATGACAGGAGAGGGATCATGTGATGATTACTTTTTCTGTTCTCTCCCCTTGGGGCATCTGGCATTGGCCACTGTTGGAAGACAGGATACTGGGCTAGATGGACCTTTGGTCTGACCCAGTATGGCCATTCTTCTGCTTTGTTAGGATCTGTGAACTCACAGGAACAAAGGAGTGTTATAAACATTCTTGGCTTAGGGTTCTTAATGTTAAAGGGACAGCCTCATTACATGTCTGTTAGAACAGTTTAAGTTCTTACCTTGATTTTGTGTATGTATCAGGGCGGATAAAAAAAAAAATCAATGATTTAAAAAAAATGGATTTTTTTTATTTAAATGAGATTTTATTTTTTAAAAACCAATAAAATACTAATTTTTCCATTTAAAAATAAGTTATGATTAAATGCTACACTTAAACTGGCTATACCTACACTTACAGTCTCTCTAAAATGAATTAATGGCTCTAGTCTGATCAGCCTAACTGCCAGCTCTTGCTTTTTGAAAGTTCTGGGCTGTCAATTTCTGTTTCTCAATGGAAATTAAAAGTTCAAAGTAACATGTAAAGGAAGACACATGCTAGATAGGATTGTTTTTGCTCTTTGCTGTTGGTGGACCTGGGCCAAGGGTGGCAGAGTTAGTTGAGACATCGTCTAAAGACAAAGAGACAATATATATGAAAGGATGGAGGCAGTATAGAAAGGAACAGTGAAGTGGACTGTTTAGAAAAAAAAAAAAGAAGGGAAGACATTATTCAGTACACAGACAGCTTCTTATTTTTCCCCACACTTTTGCCACAGAATGACATGGCTTCTGAGTGTAAAAGAGACCCTATCTGGGAATATTTTGAAGAAATTTGTTCCCTGGATGAAAAAGGAAAATGTGTCAAGTGTAAGCAGTGCAAGAAGATGATGCAGTACACTGTACCTAGCTGCAAGATTGAAACATCATAAAGAAAACTGTGTGTTGAGAAAAACTTTAAAAAAATGAATGATCCTGTAGCACCTTAGAGACTTAGAACACCTTAGTCTCTCAGGCTATGTCTAGACTACGCTGAAGTTTCGAAAGAGGATATGCAAATTCTGATCTCACTTTCAAAAGCAGAGAGCTTTCGAAAGTGAAAGTAGTCGGGATGCGTTTTTTTTTTTTTTTGGCACCCCCCGTCCCCTTTTTCGAAAAGCTGCATAAACCTCATTCTGTACTGGGGATAGCCTGATTGTTACAGGTCGGAGCTAATTTTTTTGGGATTGAATCGAGTGCTAGCATAATGCCCTATTCAAAGATATGGTATATAGAAATTTTTTATGGGTGTTGTCTACAAGATCTGCCAGGCTTCTTTTCTGTTGTTTTCAGTTTTATTAGTATAACAATGGGATAATTTGAATTGCATTTCTATTTTTTCTGTTCAGATTTTCATTTTAAATTATTTACAACTTGGAGGATCGAAGTCAAGGGGCTAATGAATACTTAAAAAAAAGCCTTCCTTACACATGTTATGCTTCTAGTTTGGATTCATGACACAAACCCTGATGAATGTCTCCTAGTTACTCTTATTTTAGAATTTGAGTTGCCCTATTTACAACTTTTACCTAAACTGTGAAAGGATATTTTTCTTGTTTAAATGAAAAGAACTATGCTTTTTAACAGGTTACAGCCGTTATTTTGTAATAGTATAGCAGGAAATGCAATACAAGAAACGAAGAAAAAGCCTGCAGCCTAAAGTGATAGGAATATAAATGCTCAAATGTCAAACCTTTTAACTTTACATATTTGGAAGTTTTCACTTCTGGCCCTAAGCCTATTATGAACAGCAATCCATGACGTTGTGCTCTAGATGTCTATTGTGTCAGGGTAATAAACATTTTTTTTAGAAGGTAGTACGGGTTTCTCATTTTTTTCCTCAGCTAATTTGCCTAACAAACCTGAAGTTTACTTTTTGGACCGTAGGTTTTCACATACTGTGACTGTGGTCACTATTATAAAAATTGAGATCAGCGATGGGAAACTAAGTATAGTGAGTGGGTCGCATAAGTGGCTCTTCATGTTAGTGGGCTGCAACAGCCTGTGGCCCACAGGGGTTCCACCTTTGCTCTGTGTCCACTCCTCCACCTCCCTCCCAGAGCTTGAACCGCCGCGAACAGCTGATTTGTGACACTCCAGTGCTGGAAGGGAGGCAGAGGAACAGGGACTGAGAGCAAGATTCGTGGTATTCCAGAAGTGCTGGGAGGCAGGGGAAAGCTTAGGAACAGTGGGGCTCCAGTGCCCCAGTGCATAAGAGGCATGTGGGAGGAGGGGGCAAACAGTTAGTCCATGTGCCACAGGTGAAGCCCCAAAGGGTTGGGCCGCACGTTGCCCACCACTGATTAGGGATGAGAATGTTTAACTGGTAAGCATCAACTTTAATGGGAGAGGCTTACCAGTTACGATTAATCGGTGGGGGCTGGAACAGCCCCTCGGCCACTGTACGCGGGAGGCTGCTTCTGGCCCGCATGGTTTGCTGCAGATGGGAGATGCTCCAGCCTCACCCTCTCATTCACTCTGTTTAATTTAGGTTAGGTTGGACATTAGGAAAAACTTCCTTACTGTCCGGGTGGCTAAACACTGGAATAAATTGTCTAGGGAGGTTGTGGAATCTCCATCACTGGAGATATTTAAGAGCAGGTTAGACAGACATCAGGGATGATCTAGAACCCCTAATAAGTCACCCATGTGATCTACGCTCCCTGAGAGTGAGTACGGGGATTTACGGTGGTATATGACAAGCGATTGCACTACTGACTGACTGCGCGTGCAGCACTGAGTAGTGACATCATCGTCCTCACTCTCTGGCTAAGCTGGTATTACACTGGGACCCTTATCGTAGCAAGCACAAATGAACATTGTTTTCAATAAAATTCATATGTGCTTAAATTTTTTTTTAAAGAAATCATAAAATGCTATTGTCATGGAATTTTCTCATGGAACCCTTATTTTTACTTCGCATAACCCTGGGATTCCGTGGATCACTATTTGGGAAACACTGATCTAGATGGTGCTTGGTCCTGCTGTGAGGGCAAAGGACTGGATTTGATGATCTTTAGAGGTCCCTTCCAGTTCTAGGATTCTAGGATTCTATGAATTGGTTAATTAGTTAAACACAAGGTTTAACTTGTTAACTAATTAAACAGTATTTTACATCCCTACCACTGATTTAGATAGTGTAGGCTGAAAACAAACCTTCCACGGCTTATGCACATTCTTATGTGTGTGTGATTTTTTTTTTGAATATTTGACAGTTTTTTGTTTGTTTTTTCAACTGGCAAAATATAGTAGTATTGGCACTGGTTATTTAGCTTTAATTTGAGTAGCTCATATGCTCATGCAATTTAATCAGAAAAGAAGAAAAACATGGAACCAGAATTTTCTCATTTCAAGCTTTGTATTTCATAAGCTGGGCACTTGAAATGTTCTAAGAGATGAAATAAAAAAATGGAACTTTAACAAATCCTTCCCCAAATATGATGGTATGGATGAAATAGAACCTGCCTCTAAACCAATAGAAAATCAAAACTGTCCATGATTTGTATTATTTTTCTTCTAACTATTCCTCTAATTGTATCCATAGCCATAGGTCTGAGTGCCCCTTCTGACTCATTTAATGCCAACTGATAGGATTGCTGTAGGATGATAAATTGAGTAGCTGGATAACAGGGGAGAAGGGAGAAGCAGGAGAGAAGAAAGGGAATGCAGGTTGACTTACTTCTGAAGTCATTGTTTTACTCCTCAATAATAAGCAGCTCATAGAGCAGCAGCAACCTATTATAGGAATGCCAGCTATTCACAATTTCCCATTCACAGGTGAAAAAGATGCTGAAGTTGGGGGAAAAATTGTTTATTCTCCGTTCCTCCCCCATTGAGGTTATGATTTCTTAGAAGATGTTGCAATGCTACTCTAAATTCATTATGCTTTGGAGTAACTTTTGAAGTGTACAAATGTATTTGCTCTCTTTAAAAAACAGCAGTTGTGCATATATAAGGTTAATTAATGAGTTTATCATTGCTACCGTGTCTTGATAGGTTTTAATGGAAATTAAAGAGTATCAGTCCCTAAAATTTATGTTTGAAATATTGTACAGTGGTGCAGAACTGTTTGTGAAGAATCTATATTTGCTTAGGGGCTCAGATAATATAGTAATGGATATGTTGTGGTATAAGTAGTTAGAGAGGTTAACCACATATTATTAGACCTATAATCACAGACTTTAGATGAAATACTGGCCCTATTGTAGTTGACTAGTGCAGCCATGTTTTCCTCATTTTTTCACTCTTCATGCATTCTTTTTCCTAAGAAAAATGGTACCTGTGTCATGCTTAATTTTTGGTTTTAATAAGTAAAACTGAAGAGATAGGGAAAAGAAAGAAAATAAAGTATTTTCTCTGGAACAAATCTGCCCTAGGAATTTTGTTTTAAGGAAAGGTGTTCTGAGTGTTGGAATTGTGTAAACCATCATAATTGCCAAGCATAGGTAATTTCATAATTTCACACTTTCCAACAAAATCAGAACCTGATTAAGGAGTTGACAGCCTGTGAGAGTCCATTCTTTAACAATGATGTCTATATTCCCTACACCTGTGGTGACTGTATCTAAGAGAAGACACCGAGACTCAAACCATTTACAGGCAGTCCCCGGGTTACGTACAAGATAGGCACTGTAGGTTTGTTCTTAAGTTGAATTTGTACTTAAGTTGGAACTGGCGTCCAGATTTAGCCGCTGCTAAAACTGACCAGCGGCTGACTACAGGAAGCCCGAGGCAGAGTTTCTCTGCCCCGGGCTTCCTGGAATCAGCCACTGATCAGTTTCAACAGCAGCTGAATCTGGACGCCTGGGACAGAGCAGCTGGGGCGCTGCCGGGTAGGTCCCCGCAGCGCCGCACTTCGGCGCTGCGGGGACCAACCCGGCAGCACCCCAGCTGCTCTACCCCAGGTGTCCCCACGTCAGCTGCTGCTGAAACTGATCAGCGGCTGATTCCAGGAAGCCCGGGGCAGAACTCTGCCTCGGGCTTCCTGTAGTCAGCCGCTGGTCAGTTTCAGCAGCGGCTGACTTGGGGACGCCTGTGGCAGAGCAGCTGGGGTGCTGCTGGGTTGGTCCAGTAGCGCCGAGGAGCGGCGCTACTGGACCAACCCAGCAGCACCCCAGCTGCTCTGCTCCAGGCGTCCTGATTCAGCCGCTGCTGAAACTGACCAGCAGCGGCTGAATCAGGACGCCTGGAGCAGAGCAGCTGGGGTGCTGCTGGGTTGGTCCAGTAGCGCCGAGGAGTGGCGCTGCGGGACCAACCGGCAGCGCCCCAGCTGCAGAAAAGCCTGGTCTGCTGGGGGGGGCGGGGGGCGCGCACTAGCTGCCCCCCCACCCTCCAGCAGACCAGGGAGACGCGGGCGGCGGGACCGAGATGCGCCGCGGTCCCGTCTCCCGAGTCCTCCGCGGATTTGCTCCGTGTCTCCCTGGTCTGCTGGGGGTCCCCCCAGCAGACTAGGGAGACGGAGAGCAAAGCCACGGAGGATGCGGGCGGAGGGACCGCCCAGACGCGCCGCGGTCCCGCCGCCTGGGTCCTCCGCGGCTTTGCTCCGCATCTCCCCCCCAGCAGACCAGGGAGACGCAGAGCAGCTTTTCTCGCCCTGGAGGATGCGGGCGGTGGGACCGCGGCACGTCTGGGCGGTCCCGCCGCCCGCGTCCTCCGGGGCGAGAAAAGCCCTGTTCGTAAGTACGGATCCGACATAAGTCGGATCCGCGTAACTCGGGGACTGCCTGTACTTTGAATGAGACTCCTCATTGACTAATGGCAAGCATTCTATTTAAGACATTAAAACTTTAAATACAGAAATACTTCAGCTTTTCCATTACATTTTGCTGATGCCAGGTCTTCTCACTGCCTTGGTTCTTACTGTCTTTCAGTGTGTTTTGATGTTCATATTTCTTTTTTTATTCCTTCTTTCTTGCTGTGCTTTTTTTTTCTCCCCTTTTCTTAAACAAATAGATAATATGGTAATATATACCCTAATAGGAAAAAGGTATAGCTTAACTCAGTTGGGGTACTACTAATTCAGTCACCAAATGCAACCATAACACAGCATGCATTTTAATTATTAAATATAATGGAAACTTTGCATTTTAAATCTAGAGCAATAAACCACTTGTTTGAAAGTGCACTTCTTCAGTTGTGTGATTTCAGCTCAGGTGAATTAAAGGGCAATATTATTTGAACATTTATTACACGTTGAAAAGTAGTATGATTCAGTGGTCCTGTTAATTTTTAAAATACATAGGGGAGTCACCGAGGGTCACACTGAAGATGAGTCGTATGTTTTGGGGATTTCTTTTAAATCACTTATTAAACTGAATAAACAAAGTAAAGAAATCTATAGAAAATTATCTGGTCATTCCACCTATTGATAATTTAAAGGAATGTTGTCAACACTGACAGTCTAAACTCAACTTATAAAATAGACTTTTGGTTATTAAATGCCACCCTTATTTTCTCCTTGTCATAGCTATATGTATGAGATGATTGTCTTAAATGCTTGTAGAGTGGAAGTCTTGTCAATTGCAGACTTATGTAAAGGACAGCCTGCAGCTACAGCTTTCCAGTAGGTCAGGGGTGTCCAAACTTTTTTCAAAGAGGGCCAGATTTGAAGAAGTGAACATGCGTGAGGGCCGTCCCCTCACTCTCAGCCCCAAGGCAGAGGGCCCGCAGGGTCGGAGGTGGGCGGAGAGCGCAGGGCACGCCGGCCTCACGGCAGCCCGGGGGCAGAGCGAACCCACAGCCGAGCGGGGAAGCGGGGCTGCGGACGTGCCCTACAGGGCAGGCTCTAGGACCGCGGAAGCCATGGGCGGCGGCGGCGCGGCCGGAAGCGGCGCGCTGGGCGCGCGCCAGTTCAAAAGAGCGCCGGGGAGCCAGGAGAGGGGGAGGAAGCGGGGGCCGTATTAAACCGGAACACGGGCTGCAATTGGCCCGCGGGCCGGACTTTGGACATGCCTGCAGTAGGTTCTCTGAGCCTCAAATCACAATTCCTGCTTTCCTTTTGCTCCTGGGGCTCTTTGACTTACTGCGATTCCTGAATACAGCTTCCCTTTTCTTCTCCTGCCAACTCAACTCTGCCAATCAGCTACTTTGGGATTGTGGGGCAGAACCAAGGCTCTCTTCTCTCTTGGCAGACATTAATCCAGAAGGGAGTACTGGGCATGCAGCCCCTGCTCTCTCTCACTTCCTTACCAAAGAGATCACATCACTATGTAGAAGGGTGGGCTTCTAATGGGAAGCTGTGTAAGATTTGTCACAACCTAGCCTTTAATGTTCATCGCTCTTCACCTGTCTTTGTCTTACTCTTCATGTTGATGTTCATTTTGGAATCTACATTTATATGTTTAATGTATTCATTTTTCATTCTTTACCTTGCTACATTAAATAAATGTCCTTTAATCCTTTGGCTGCCATTAACTTGTATGACTTTTGACTGCTCTTATCTTATTCTTGCAAGTTTCATCAGACTGTGAATCTTGCCCTAATTTTTACCATCTAATTTGGGAACTGATTTTTCCCTCATTGAAGCCATCTGACTGTTGCTTATATTTGCATTTTAGAAAGTCCCTGTTTGTTTTCAATACCTACAGATTTTAATGCTTCATTTCAATTTCACAAACTCAGTAGATTGTGAATTCCTCCAAATGCTCAGTGGTGTGGAAGATTCTAGGGATGACTAATGGGATACAGTACCCTATAGTTTGCCTGAATCTGGCCCAGGTCAACAGTGACTGAATATTGTCATATACTATCTTTTCATTGACCTGCGTGAAATGAGTTGATGGTCTCTGGCCAATTCTTAGTGGGCTGGTGTTCAGATCACACAAAACACAATCACATTTTATACTAATAGTGCCTCTCCTGACAGTCTTGGCATAGAAATCAAGGGTTGAATGAACATGGGAACTGAATTACACTCTTACCATTACAGGTAAAACCTCACTTGGTTGAGGCATAGTTGGTGAGAGGTGATGTAGGGATATATGAACTGCCTCTCCCTGTATTTTATCTGTTGTGTGGATAAACAGATGACTTAAATCTCCAGAGATAATTGGTAGTAACAAGAGACTTTTCTATTGCCTTTTTGTTATTTAGGGCAAAATACTTGCTGTCTTCAGTCCTCTTGTACAAATCTCATTTATGTCAAGTGCAGTTGTGTAAACAGATTGAGGGCAGTATATGTCCTTTAATTACTTTCTTAAGTGGATAAGCATTAAAGTATTTATTCTATCTTCTTCTTCCCTCCTCTCCACACTCCTTCCTTGTCTTCTTTCTGAAACAGATTTATTTTTTTAAAAAATGTTAAAAGAAAAGTATACCAACTCTCAGCATGGAGTGAATTTTTACAGCCAAGTTATAAATTCCTGAAACTACGGGGTTTATAATGGAAATGCTGGGGGGGAAAAGGGGCGGGGGTGCTATAATACATATGTAACCTTTTTTCCCTCTTTTTAGTGAATAGACCGTTTAAACTAAATTAAGTAAAGGGTATAAATTCTGTTGTTTCAGTTTTTAATATTTCATGGCTGATTTTATAGATAAAAATTATATTTAACAATAAATATGAAGAAGAATATATACAGCCTGTTCTAGTTTGATATGGAACAGCAAATCCCATTTCTCTGTAGCTGTAAAGAAAATTCATTATAATGTCTTTGGTTGTAAGAGATGGCTTCATTGTGATTAGTTGCACTGATAATAAAACAACCTTTTTACAAATGGCACAAGATACATGGGATCTCGTGTGTCTGGCTTTTAATGGCATTGAATTTGCTACCGTTATTCAGGGATCCTTTTTTTTTTCCCTTTTACTATGGGACACTTTTTAAAACTGCAAGTTATTTAAAAATATGGTTAGCCTACTACTAATTTTTTCTTAAAAGAATACATTTTTTGGAGAATTAATAACAGTATTATTGAGCTTTTCTAACTAAATCTTCTCACCTTTAATTTTTTTAAAGGGGCTATATCTCCTTTGTTTCGCATATAATTTTGTTAATTGTGAATGCTAATTTCAGGGCCCAAATATTTCAACATGGGTGCCTGAACTTAGGTTTCAAAAGCCATATTTAAGATCTAAATAAATGTGGCCTGATTTTCAGAGGTTCAGTACCTATTGCTTTCAGTGAGATTTGTGGGTTTTCATTTCTTTTGAAATTCAGCCTACTTTTGTTTAGATTCTCTAAATGTGAATTTAGGCCCTAGTATTAGGTACCTAGTTACGAACATTGTGACCAGTATTTATGGCCATTATAGGCATTTGTTTTATTAAATGAAATCTAAAACACACAGCTAGAAATATTTTGAGCTCCCTGGTTCACTGGGTAAGTTAGCCAAGTGTAGTAAAGTGATTGATCAAATAAGATTCTGTACATATTTGTATTGTCAGCTATTTATATGATAGCAAATGCTTTACAAAAGTCTGTGATGCAATCTTACGTTTTCTAGTATGATAGAAAAATATATGTTAGTGTCGGATGGTATCATGCTTAGAAAAATTGGTGTAAATGCTACAAGAGAATATTTTACTGTATTTGAAAAGGTACAATGTAAGTACAGTGCAGTAATCTAAAATATGTTCCTTTTCTGATTTAAGTTAAAAATGAGACAGTTAAGTATTTGAGATTGGAGAATAGGGTAGATATGACAACAGAGATAGTATTGAAATAGTGAATTAACAGTTGAAGGTTTGCATTTAACAGAAAGTAAAAATATGAATTATAGTTTAATGGAAATACTACTTGGTGTAAGAGACTGAGAAATTTAAATGGTTTTGAAAAAACACAGATACTAAACTTAACATCAGGTTTCCCTTTAAAACAGTTTTGTAAACAGAATTTTTTTGATGCCAACATAGTCCAGAGCTTATAGTCTGTAGTTTGATTATTGTGCCACTGTGCATATTATTTTTGGCAGATTACTGTGGCACAAATGAAAAGCCTTCTGGCACCGGGTAAAGTATTCCCATAGAATGAAATGAAGGGAAATATCTATGTTAGTGACTCTTAACACAGAGCTAGATATTTTATGATGTGTGCTAAACTAGGGGTCAGCTGTAATCTCTCTTTCCTGATATGCAGGTTGTAACTAGGGATGTGAAAACTGCACAGAACAGTTAACCAGTCAAACAATGTGTTTAATTATTTGTCCAGCTGTTGGGTGTGGGATCTGTCCTGTCCCCGACTCTGCTGTGCTGTGGGTAGTGGCTGCTCTAGCTCCACAGGCTGAGGGTTGCTCTGTCACTGCTACCCGTTGCAGCTGGGATCCCACCAGCCGAGCTGTCATGGTGGGAGGTAGGGATGTTAGCAGCTAGTTGGATAACCATTTAACCGATAAGTGATTTCAGCAGCGTGAGATGGCAGGAGGGAGTATTTTAGTAACCATGTAATCACTAAGAATTGTTGTGGCTACACAAATACTAAAATAAACTTTTTCTAATATCCTTGGGCGGGACACCCTACAATTAGCTGGTTAGCAGTAAGCATGCTGGTAAGGCATATGCTAACTGGTTAACCTTGAATATCTTTAGGTCAAAGAATCAGATACTAGAACTGGAAGGGATCTTGAGAGATCATCAAGTCCAGTCCCCTGTCCTCATGGCAGGACCAAGCCCTATCTAGATCATCCCTTATAGATGTCTATCCAATCTGCTCTTAAATATCTCCAGTGATGGAGTTTCTATAACCTCCTTAGGCAATTTATTCCACTGTTTAACCACCCTGACAGGAAATTTTTCCTAATGTCCAACCTAAAGCTCCCTTGCTGCAATTTCAGCTCATTGCTTCTTGTCCTATCATCAGAGCCCAAGGAGAACAATTTTTCTCCCTCCTCCTTGTAACACCCTTCTAGATACTTGAGAACTCCTATCATGTTGTCTCTGTCTTCTCTTTTCTAAACTAAATAAGACTAATTCTTTTCATTCTTCTCTCAAAGTTCATGTTTTCTAGACTTTTAATAATTTTTGTTGCTCTTCTCTGGACCTTCTCCAGTTTTTTCCACATCTTTCTTGAAATGTGGTGCCCAGAACTGGAAACAATACTCCAACTGATGCCCAATCAGTGCAGAGTAGAGCAGAAGAATCACTTCTCACGTCTTGCTCACAACAATCCTTGAATCACGTTGGCTTTTTTTGCAACAGTGTTACAGTGTTGACTCATATTTAGCTTGTGGTCCACTATGACTCTTAGGCTATGTCTAGATTACATTCCTCTTTCAAAAGAGGAATGTAAATGAGGCAAATCGAAAGTGCAAATGAAGCGTGGATTTAAATATCCTGTGCTTCATTTGCATATTTGCATCCGAGCACTTTTTTGAAAAAGTTTTTTTTTTAAAGTGAAAGCACAGTCTAGACGTGGTTCTTTTAAAAAAAAAAAAAAGCCCTTTATCGAAAGAACCCATACTCATTTTTTCAGGAATATGGGTTCTTTCGAAAAATCGTTTTTTTCCGAAAACTGCATCTAGACTGCACTTTCACTTTCGAAAAACCCTTTTTCGAAAAAGCGCTCAGATTCAAATATGCAAATAAAGAACGGGATATTTAAATCCATGCTTCATTTGCACTTTTGATTTGCCTCATTTACATTCCTCTTTCGACAGAGGAATGTAGTTTGACGTGCCCTTAATCTCTTTCTGCAGAACTCCTTCCGAGGGCTTCCCATTCTGTATGTGTGAAACTGATTATTCCTTCTTAAGTGGAGTACTTTGAATTTGTCCTTATTAAACTTCATCCTATTTATCTCAGACTGTTTCTCCAGTTTGTCCAGCTTATGTTGAATTGTGACCCTATCCTCCAAAGCACTTGCCATCCCTTCCACCTTGGTATCATCTGAAAACTTAATAATCTTACTCTCTGTACCATCATCTAAATTGTTGATGAAGATACTGAACAGAACTAGTCCCAAAACAGGCTCCTGTGGAACTCCACTTGTTATGCCCTTCCAGCATGACTGTGAACTGCTATCCATTCTCACAGAGTAGTTATTTATCCAGCCAGTTATGCACCCACCTTATAGTAGCCACACCTAGGTTGTATTTCCTACTTTATTGATAAAAAGGTCATGCAAGACCATATCAAATGCTTTATTAAAATCTAGGTATACCATGACCATTGGGTCTCCCTTATCCACAAGACTTGATATCCTATCAAAGACTTGATATCCTATCAGATTGATTTGACATGATTTGTTCTTTACAAATCCATGCTGGCTGTTAACTATCATCTCTTTTTCTTCCAGATGTTTGCAGATGAATTGCTTAATTACTTGGTCCATTAACTTCCGTGCCAGAGAAGATAAACTGTCTGGTCTGTAGTCTTCTGGGTTGTTCTTATTTCCTTTATCATAGATGGGCACTATATTTGCCCTTTCCCAGTCTTCTGGTATCTCTCCTGACTTCCATGACTTCAAAGATGATAGCTAAAGGCTCAGATACCTCCTTTATCAGCCCCTTGAGTATTTTAGGATGCATTTCATCAGGCCCTGGTGACTTGCAGACATCTAACTTTTCTAAGTAATATTTAACTTGTTCTTTTTTTAATTTTAACTTCTAAACCTACACCATTTCCACTAGCATTCACTATGTTAAGCATCCCGTCACCATTGATCTTGACAAAAACTGAAACAAAGAAGTTGTTAAGCACTATGCCATTTCCAAGTTTCCTGTTATCGTTTCTCCTTCTTCACTGAGCAGTGGGCCTACCCTGTCCTTGGTCTTCCTTTTGTTTCTCATACAGTATATTTGTAGAATGCCCTCTTGTTAGCATTTATGTCTCTAGCTAGAGTGAGCTTGTTTTGTGCCTTTGCTTTTCTAATCTTGCTGCTGCATACTTGCATTATTTGCTTATATTCATTCTATGTAATGTGTCCTAATTTCCACTTTTTATACAATTCCTTTTTGATTTTTAGATCAAGTAAGATCTCCTGGTGAAGCCAAGCTGGTCTCTTACCATACTTTCTATCTTTCCTATGCAGTGTTATAGTTTGTTTTTGGGCCCTTAATAAAGTCCCTTTGAGAAACTGCCAACTGTCTTCAGTTGTTTTTCCTCTTAGTCTTGCTTCCTGTGAGACCTTATCTACCAGCTCTCTGAGTTTACTAAAATAGGCTTTCCTGAAATCCACTGTCTTTATTTTGCTGTTCTCCCTTTTACCATTCCTTAGAATCATTAATTCTATGATTTCATGATCACTTTCACCCAAAATGCCTTCCACTTTCAAATTTTCAACCAGTTCCTCCCTATTTGGTAAAATCAAATCTAGAACAGCTACTATACTAGTAGCTTTCTCAACTTCTGAATTAAAAAATGGTCTCCAATGTATTCCAGTTACTTGGTGGATAATCTGTGTTAGTTTCTCCCAGTTCCTCCCTGTTTGTCAAAATCAAATGAGAGATGTAAGCGACTAATTGACTATCCGATAAGCAAATGCTTATCGGATATTCGAATAGTGAGTGACTTGACTAGATGTCCCCTCCCCCTGCTGCCTTTATCACAGAGAGGCAACAAGGCGGAGGGGTGGGGCAGAGGGGGGAGAGGGAGGAGCAGGAACTGGTGCTACGGGCAACCGGCTTAAAAGCAAGTTCCCCCCAGCACCATCTCTGTGGAGGGGGGGCAGTGGTGCAGCAAGGAACTATTGGGCTCTTGCTCAGAGCTCTTGCTACATTTTAAAGGCAGAAGTACTGCTGGGAGCATGAGGTGAATGGGGGACTCAAACAGTCCCCTGCTGGCTCCATGCTCCCTGCTTTTGAAGAGCCCATTGGGCTCTTGTACATTTCAAAAGCACAGAGTACAGGACCAGCAGGGACTCCTGCTACATTTCAAAGGCAGAGGCACCCTGATGGACTAATTGAGTAGTCAATGGAAATTCCATCGACTATTTGAGTAGTTGATTAATCTAAATATAACATTCCTAAATCAAATGTAGAGCAGCTTCCCCCCAGTAGCTTTCTCAACCTTCTAAAATAAAAACATTGTCTCCAGTGCAGCCCAAGAATTAATTGGATAATCTGTGCCCTACTTTGTTAGTTTCCCAATAATTGTAACAATCCCGATCCCAGTCAGCCTCCCAGTCTCCCCAGTGCTCCAAGGAGTAAGTAGGCTGCTCTGGCTTTATATCTGGAGTACTGGTGCAGCTGTACTGGCTTCTTTGCTAAGGGGGCAGAGGCAAGGGTCCATCCTTTCGTGCTTTCCTTTACGAGACAGGGAAGCAGCAGCTCTGCAGAACTTGCTTGCTCTCCCATGTTGCAGTGTGTAATACGGGTATCAAGAAAGTAAGGTGGGGAATAGTGTTTTCTGTAAGCTGTAAGCTTGTGTGGCTA
This sequence comes from Pelodiscus sinensis, assembly GCF_052426305.1. Lineage (NCBI taxonomy): Eukaryota > Metazoa > Chordata > Testudines > Trionychidae > Pelodiscus > Pelodiscus sinensis. Next base: position 98,009,581 of record NC_143053.1, read on the forward strand.
CTCAGCAGAAATTCAAATGCTGCCCAGCCAATTGGCAGAGGGCCCACAGCTAGGTTTTGTTGCTAGTGGTGGTGAACATTCACATTTGCCTTGTGGCACATACAAATTTATTCTACACATGGATGTGTAGAATGCAATCTACTTTCTAACCAGTACCATATAGATGATATTGGAAAAAACTATATATTTTTCTTGCCCATCAGTAACTATTGCTCTCATCAAGTAAATAAGAAACTAGAATTGTTTTAGGTTCATTTTAATCCATTGGTTGTCCTGTTATAAGAAGCGTTTTGAGTATTTGTACTTTGCTAGCATTTTCCCTAGAAACAGAGTGGTAGGTGCTGAAAATAAAAATACTCCTTGACTGGAAGAGAGGACAAATCCAGAATCAACCCCAGAGGATCCTGCATGCACACAAAATAGTGTATGACTACTAATTTATTTTTCATATTCCTGGTGTCCAGTTGGCCGTGTCCCTACATAATGCTGCATAGAGTGGGTTTGGGATAATGGACAGAACAAGGGAAAGGCAGGCGTGGGACTAGGTTATGCACACGCACTCGTGCGTGCGCGCACGCGCACACACACACACACACACACACACACACACACACAGAGATTTGTCAGCTGTATTTCCTTGTGTGGCGAACACTCTAGCCTTATGTGAGGTAGCAGCCATGGAGTGGCATTGGACAGAGGATTCTTTTTGCCTTGATCTTTGCTTGGTGGTTTGGTTTATGTACTGAAGAGATGATTTGGTGATAAGCTGTTAGCTGAGGTATATAAATAGTGTAATCTTATGTAGCTAGTACATAATGGACTTGAAAAATAGCAAGAAGATTTAGTACTGAATTCCCAATTATTTATAGAAAGTTAATAAGAAAGAAGTTGCTTTTTTTAGATATCAAAATGAAGCTGCAACCTATCCTTTTTGGGGGGAGCTAATAAAAATGGTGTGTGTTCCCAACTCACTTGGTCCTGCGACTGTACTCCATGCATAATTCTCACTAGGGTAATAAGAATTTTAGTTCCTAGTTGAGTCCTCGATTCAGCAAGGCAGTCAAGCATGCTTAATTTTAAGCATATGAGTAATCTCTTTTGAAATTAGGCACATGCTTAAATACTTTGCTAAAAAGGGGGGTAACTAAGTTTTAGTGACTGACTGAGACACAAATATTGGCATATTAAAATAATTTTGCATGGAAAAAAAGGCTATTACTGTTTCCTGCCCGTCAACATGGAACCTGGAGAAGATCATACTGGATTTCAGTTGTAAAATTTTGAACTTTTTATAATACAAAACCAGATAACTTTACCAGATGTTGGAATGAAACAAGGGTTTGTTCACTGCAACTTTGAAAATAAGTAAGTCATTATGGAGGAAGTCAAGCTTTGCACACAACCATTAGTAGTTTAAATCTTGGTCACAAAATTTTCTGCTGCAAGAAAGATGGGAGGATTACACTGACCTTTTGCATCTACTGTGAGAAATTATCAGTGAGAAATGTTGTGGCTTGGTGTGCTTCTCTTGCACTACATGCTAATGATCGATCTATTAAATCGGTACCCCAGAATCACATAGATGTGCTTTGTTCTTTTTTTTTACTGGATTCTAATGACTAGTACTAATTGTGTTAGTTAAAGGAGGCCTGTTTGGAAAGAAGTACTGTATAGGGATTGCAAAGAACTGAAGGCTGCTGCTCGTTTCTGTTTCACTAAACCTTTTAAAGGGCTAGTGTGTGCTCTTTGTGAAAGCACGCCTTCCCCCATTTTTTGTTGGGCTGAGAAATCAAGAATGAAAGCAGAGTTTGAGGTTCAGATAACTTACAGAACTGAATTAAAATATATCAGGAACAAATACAAGTGGATTCATTGTTGAAAACATTTTGATAATCTAGAATAAGCTATATATGTTGATCTGTATCACAAATTTATTAGCTTTTATTTTAGTGAAAGTATTTTCTTCAGAAGTATATAAAATTACAACATATTACTGTTTGAAATGCTCCTTCACAGATGAAGTTTGATAGAGTACTAGTCTTCCTATGAAAATGGCCACCAGGTGTCAGCAGAATGCTTTTATTTTTTATTAATTTATCACTGCTTTTTAAGTGAGTTTTGAACATAATGTGTTTTTACTTGAAAACTTTTCCAACCTACCATACAAGTATTCTCTATAGAATGTGTTACTTGTGTCAGTGAAAATTTCATACAGTCCTCTTTCAGCTGAGAAATTTGAATAAGTTAGTGGCAAAATAAATACAGGAAACAATAAAAATGTAACTGTGTATATTCATACATATGTTAAATGTATTCTTTTCCCCTACTGATCACATAAAATATGAACATACAAAGTATAAAAGATTAATCTACATTAGTCAGATGACCCCATATAACAAACATATGATTGTCATCATGGCACTCTGGTGTTTGTATTGCCATAAAACTGCTTTTCAACTTTTGTCACATATGTGAGATGCTTTATTTTTGTCCCTTTTTTAGGTCACTACAGGGCAGAGTTAAGGTTATATAGGTGTCCTAACTGTAGATTTCCATATTTTCTTTTAAATTTAACCTTTAACTCAACATTTCCTGGGATAATTTGGAATAATTACAACATTTCTGTAATGCATTTTACCCTAAGTTGTTATAATGTACTCTCAACCTTAACTCCATCTTAGTGTAGTTCTTCTTTGAGTGCTTGCTTATGTCCATTCTAAGTAGCTGTGTGCACGCTGCATGCATAGATTCCGGAGCTCTTTCCCCTAGCAGTATCCATCAGGCTAGCCAGGGAGCCCCTTGGAGTGGTGCAGGCATATCGGCGCATATATACCCCTGCAGGCCCCTCACCCCCTCAGTTACTTCATACCGCCCTTGATGGTAGCTGGAGTGTTGTCAAGATTGTCAATCCCCCATTAACGGCACATTCTACAAGGGCACAGGCAACATCCATGGCATTCCTAGCTCAAGTGCCAATCCTTGACATCTGTAGGGTAGCCAAGTGGTCCTCTGTACATACCTTCTCCGAACACTATGCGATTATGCACTAGGCCAGAGCAGACGCGTCCGTTGGCAGGGCAGTGCTGCAATCTGTAGACGTATAGGTACCATTAGTCTCCGACCCCACTGCCTAGGGCATGGCTTGGGAATCACCTAATTGGAATGGACATGAGCAGGCACTCGAAGAAGAGAAGGTTACTTACCTTGTAACTGAAACAAAAAATAGGACTATGTAGCACTCTAAAGACTAACAAGATGGTTTATTAAGTGATGAGCTTTCGTGGGCCAGACCCACTTCCTCAGATCAAATAGTGGAAGAAAATTGGCACAACCATATATACCAATAGTGCCAGTTTTCTTCCACTATTTGATCTGAGGAAGTGAGTCTGGCCCACGAAAGCTCATCACCTAATAAGCCATCTTGTTAGTCTTTAAAGTGCTACACAGTCCTGTTTTTTGTTTCAGCTACACCAGATTAACACGGCTACATTTCTATCACTATTTTACCTTGTAACTGTTGTTCTTCGAGATGTGTTGCTCATGTCCATTCCAAATCCCACCCACCTCCCTTTTGTCGGAGGAATCCAGCAAGAAGGAACTGAGGAGGTGAGAGGCCTGCAGGGGTAAATATGCACCAATATGCTGGCGCCACTCCAGGGGGTTCCCTGGATGGCCCGATGGATACTGCTCTGGAATCAGTGCATGCCGTATGTGCACACCTAATTGGAATGGACATGAGTGACACATCTTGAAGAACAACAGTTACAAGGTAAGTAACCTTTTCTTTTGGCTGGAACTTATCTAGGCACGTAGCCCTCTTTATCATATTCACTGAGCAGTGAGGCTAGACAAAGCTGAGTATTTCTAATATGGCAAGCAGAAAACAATTTAAACAAAAATAATTTTATGCTTGATAACAAGCAAAAAAGTTCATGCCTTCTTTTTCTTTTTTGCAATATACATGGGTCCAACTGCTGCTCCTAACTTTGATTGGCTCATCCAGAAACTATGTGCATGGCTGTCTACCGCAAAGATGAAGCTGGCCAATAAGTTCAAAAAAGACATGTTCTAGCTTACCTCACGTTGGCTGGAGGTATTAGTTTTCTGCATATGTTTCTTATTTACTTGGTAAGAAGCATTAAGGGCATGTGCCCTTAGGACAGACAGCATCAGGGAGACTTCTTGTTGCAGGTTGACTGCTGTATCAAAGAGCCTCTTGTGCTTTAAATCAGCTGTTTGCAAACAAAACCAACACAAGATAGTTCACTCTACCTTTCAGGATTTATATTGGTAAAAACTGAAGAAAATCTGGCATTCATTGGCAAAAGTGAACACTGCAGGACTGTCTTCAGGAAAGTTACATGCCTCTCAATTAAAGAGGAGCAGAGTTGGGGACTCAAGGACAGATCATTGAGGGGGGAAAAAACAGAAAAAATAAAAGAGCTAGCGTGCCAGGGACAGCACTTTTAACATAGTGTTTACCTTTTACTGCCAAAGACAGGACTTCATACCGAACATGGTCCAATAGCAGTACAAATGAATGGATTCTTCCTCTGTTATTCAGTCCAACATGTTCAGAGCCTTGAACAGTTTGGATCATTGGATGAATCAAGGTATTATAAGAATTCTCAAAATAACCAAGTATCTCTGTCCACTATTCGATTTGAAAAGTGGAAACTTCTTCCCTCTGATGTTAAAATCTTATGCATGGAATCAGTAAGCCCGCTGTGGCATTCCCACTGAAGGAGGTTAATGGGAGAAACTCTCCCACCAACTTCCCTTACTCCTCGTGACCCATGGAGTACCAGGGTTGACAAGAGCACCATTAGCAGCCAGTTTAGAAGTTCTTTACTACACCTGCTGAACTGACCCCCAGGAGATCAATCTCTGAAGTTGATCTACAGGTAAATGAAGACAAGGCCTTAGAGAAGCAGTGCCCCAATGACCGGGGTTACTGGCATAAACAAAATTGTCCAAATATTGCTCAAAGGGAAGTGGTAAGACTGTTTGGGAAATGGCATGTCTCGTTTAAATATCTAGTAGCCCAATGTCTGTGACTCTGTAATGCTGAAATGCTGGCTGTCCCCTCTGGGCAGCCCTGTTGCCTGAGTCATGTCCTTCGTCTCCCGCCATGGCGCTTGGCTGACTTCTGTGCTGCTCAGCTGGGCCGCCGCAGGGGAGCAAGCAGCCATTTGGGCCCTGCGCTCCCCATGCAGCACTTCTGTGCTGCATGGGGAATGCAGGGCCCAAATGGCTGCTTGCGCCTCTTACTCCCCCGCGGCGACCCGGCTGAGTGGCACAGAAGTGTCAGCCTACAGTCAGGGCAGTGTGTGTGTATGTTACCGAGAAAAGGGTTTAATGTCTGTGACTTTACTGCTAGGACTGGAGTCCCGTCGCAGAGGGCAGCCAACAGGCTGACAGATGCCCCTGTTTATAGGAAGAGCTTATTACACCTCAGATTTTAGCTGCTAGGATACAGGATCCCTTCACAGCAGGCAGTCTAAGGAAGACTGAGAGATGCCCCAACGGATCTGTCACCTGGGAGTGACACGATCCAAACGCCCAAGCTCTTCCTATACCTGTCCCTTATGACCGGCTGAAGTACTTTTAAATTGTGCTTGGTTCTGTTACAGCAACTGAAGGAGTCAGGTTAAAACTTAACCAGTTACAGGTTTATTAAAGAAGCTTATAAATCATATGGTTACAATGGCTATTGCTCTATTTCTTAACTGCTAGCAAATATAGATCTTAAAAATGGTTACAAAGAAAATGAAGATAGGAAAATAGAAATAATGGTACCAAGTGACAGCTTAATCTTTAAAGAGCTCTAAGTTTAAGTCTAAGACAAAGGACCACATCCAGGTACAATTTTTACCCCTTTCTGTGCCTCTCGACTCCAGCCAGGGCCGGTCCCTCAATTCCTAGGAAAGACGAATACGAGGTGGGCGTCCCTGTGGAACCTCGGGAGGTCAAACACCTAACCCAACCAGCAGATAGATGGTAGATTGACACTCAAAGTAAATGTGCTGCTGGACCCATCTTTATACCCCTGGGGGCCCGTATCCTCTTTCTTATCTTAAGATGCCAAATTGTACTGGTCCGTTTTGTGGCGCCAGTTCTTACAAGCAAGTTTCAAGTTAATTTACACTTGCAAGAGAGAGAACTAAATTGTGAGTACTAGACATTTTTTTACTGGGTGAGAGATTCCTCCCCCCGCGGATGGCTGAGTGTTCGTATCAATATGGGTTTTAATCAAGGACACTCCTCAGCAGTCTCTTGGTCAGCAATTGGCATATCTCTGTTTACAGCCATTCAGAGTCACAGCAGCCTGCATATCCTGAGCCTCCTGCTCAAGGCTTTTACTGCTCTGCATGCCCTGCATGCTCCAGGCAAGCAAACTGGATGTTACAAGGGGGGGGGATCCTGTCTGGCTACAAAAAGTCAGCCGAGCGCCATGGCAGGAGGTGAAGGGGGGCAGGGTGGTGGTGTACACGGCCAGGGGACAGGGCCCGGTCATGTATGTCACCACCCCGCCCCTTTCGCTCCCCCCTTCACCTTCCACTTCTGCGCCGCTCAGCCAGGCCGCCGTGGGGAAGCCCAAATGGCTGCTTGCGCCACTTGCTCCCCTGTGGCAGCCCGGCTGAGTGGCACAGAAGTCAGCTGAGTGCCACAGCGGGAGGCGAAGGGGAGCGGGACGGTGACGTGCAGCGTGACAGAGGCTCCAGGTCCCGCCCCCTGGCCATGAATGTTACCGCCCCGCACCCCTTCGCCTCCCGCCATGGTGCTCGGCTGACTTCTGTGCCACTCAGCCGGGCTGCTGCATGGGAGCAAGTGGCGCAAGCGACCATTTGGGCTCTGTGCTTCCCATGCCGCATGGGGAGTGTGGAGCCCAAATGGCCATTTGGGCTCTGCGGTCCTCTGAGTGATAGGCAGGAGGGAGAGGAGAAGAGAAAGAGAGAGAGGCAGGAGGCGGAGGAGAGCTGAGAGAGAGAGGGAGGGCCAGGGAGGGAGAGGGGAAAGAGAGAGAGAGAGCGAGCTCAGGAGAGAAGACTGACGTGGAGGAGACTTGAAAATCCCGTCTTATGACGGGCTAATTGGCTAGTTTAATTATAGTAGTGAAAATCTCAACTATATTGTCTCTATTTACTGGCAGAGTGGAACTATGTCTCATTACTTGGACTAGCATAGAAAAATCTGAAAACAGAATTATGAGGTAAAATATTTTCCCTTTTTTCATCAGGGCAAGACTTCCTACCCACAAATAACTGTTACTGAGCTCAGCAGACAAACATCCATAGCAAGAATGTGTATGATTAGCCTGTAGGAAGTGGTGAGGAGATGCAGTAAGTGGCTTTTCTTCTGAGTATGTACTAAGCAACTGCTTAAGAGTGTGGCTACTAAATGTGCTCTTTCAGATGAAATTTACAAAGCAAGATCTTGAATATTTGTTATTACAGTTGCTACAGCCCTTCTGCAATAATAGTGTCATTCACCATTGTATATGTCAAATTTATTAAATTACAAATATGTAATACACAATTCGATCATATGTAATGTACATATGATTGTGTGTGTGTGTGTGTGTGCAAGAGAAGTGGAGTTTTGTGTGCATGTATCTCTGAAGTAATGATGTCATATGTGCACATGTGACTTTTGTAGATTCAAGAAACGCACTTTACTTCCTTTGTAAAGTATGTTGAGATATATGGATGAAAGCACTCAGTGAGAGCTATGTTCTTCTTTGAGGAGTGTCGCCGTGGGTGACACTCTTTGGGTGTTTTGGCATCATTACGTCTCTAGTTGGAGAATTAAGACAGCAGTGCCCTGGGTGGGCTGCGCACATGGGGCAGTTGGCTCATGCTGTTTGGAATGGCTACTTCACGTGCACAGCCAACAGACCTCTCAGTTGCTTCTCTGCCACTGTTGGCTTCAGTTGGAACCTGTGATCACTCTAGATATCTTGTAGTGATTTGTTAGTTAAGTAAAATAGCTAGTTATTATCATTTAGTCATGGTTACAGTTTTTAGATTGTTCTTAAAAGGAGAAAAGTTTTGCTATAGATAGAGTTTAGAACTTAGTGAATCATTTAACCATTGTCTGTTTAGCAAACATGCCTGGTTTTCAGTGTGTCTGTTCTCTCAGGGCTCGTCTAGACTACATTCCTCTGTCGAAAGAGGAATGTAAATGAAGCAAATCGAAAGTCCAAATGAAGCACAGATTTCAATATCACACACTTCATTTGCATATTCACCTCTGATCCCTGTTTCAAAAAAGGGTTTTTCAAAAGTGAAACCATAGTCTAGATGGGGTTCTTTTGGAAAAAAAACCAATCCTTTTTTTGAAAGAACCCGTACTCCTGACAAAACGAGGAGTACGGGTTCTTTCAGAAAAGGGTTTTTTTTTTCAAAAGAACCCCGTCTAGACTGTTGTTTCACTTTTGAAAAACCCTTTTTTGAAACAGCGATTGGACACGAATATGCAAATGAAGTGTGTGATATTGAAATTTCTGCTTCATTTACACTTTCAGTTGGGCTCATTTACATTCCTCTTTTGATAGAGGAATGTAGTCTAGACGAGCCCTCAGTGAGGGACACTCTATCAGTAAGTGCCCTCACTGTAAGCTCACCGCCAGGAACAGAAAGACTGGAGACCTTCAGCGCAAGTGTCTATTAACAGATAAGTCCATGTGGCTGGCATTTGATCCTGAGTGCATCTTACTGCCCAGACAACTTTCTGTGGCAAGCTCTGAAAGAGCAGCTCCCTCAGGATTGAGTGCTGCAGACTCTGTTTCAGCACAGTCTTCTAGAAGGCATTCCCACACATCATCGCAGGGTGATTCCCCTGAGAAGTGCTCCCACACAAAAAAATTGGCCACGGAACTGACGGCACATGAAGCACCGGGCACATCCAGCACCAAGATGGCCCAAGAAATGAAGGATATGGCAAGGTCTGGCACTGGTATTAATGAAGTCCAAGTCTGCTCTGTTGGCTCCAACCAAGACATCCTTGGCATCAGCAAAACCATGTGTGACTTTGGCATTGAGTGCCTCTATGCCGCTGCCTACTGCGCTGTTGGTGCAAACAATTGGCACTATCCGTACAGTCTCTGCCACAGCCGGTACTGCACCGGATTCAATCGGGAAACCCCCAAAACAATGCGGGCCCACTCCACCAGAGCAAAGGTACTATCCACGGCCTTCCTTAAAAACATATCTCTAAATGACATCTGCAGAGCGGCCATCTGGATGCCCACCCATAATTTTACACAGCATTATGATATATAGACCTATTTGAACTGAGACACTCTATTTAGACATACTATATTGTCTACAGTAAATGCAGATCTACCAAAGCTCCCTCCGCCGAGCACGATTACTGTGTCATAATCTCCTAAGGGTGGAGCACCCATAGGGACGCTCCTCGAAGAAGAGAGGGTTATTCACTTTGTCCAGTAACTAAGGCTCTTTGAGATGGTTGTCCCTGTGGGTGCTCCACTGCTCACCCTTCCTCTTCTCTACTTCAGAACTGTCTGTTCTGGGCAGAGAATGAACTGAGGGGTCGGTTGGCAGTAGCCATTCCAAATGGTGCATGCCGGCTGCCCTATGTGTGCAGCTCACCGAGGGCACTGCTGTCTTAATTCTCCAACTAGAAGCACATCTGTGCTGAAACACCTAAGGTGGATCAGCCACTGGGACAACCATCTCGAAGAACCTCAGTTATTGCACAAGGCGAGTAACTTATTATTACCAACAGAGTTATTGAGCTTACTGATTCCATGCACTGATTTTCAGAGCAAAACTTACTCCTTTTAGGGTCCTATAATCAGGCCTCACAATTAGTGTAATCTACTTGCCCTGGGTGAGTAGATTACAAGCTGGCACAGCTGTGCAGCACGGTCTGCGCATGCGTAGCGTGCCGAACTGTACGGCTGGTGAACCCTGCCTATAATTGATAACAAAGTATCACAACTAACCTTAAAATGCCTTTTGAATTAATCAAAGGACATTCCTAAGCAGAATAATTTGTTAACCTGAAGTTAACATAGTAGATTAAGTTCCTGGACCTAAGAATCTAATCATATTCTTGTATTATATGAATATTTAAAAAGTTGTATGCTTTTTAAAAAAAATAGCTTTCATTGATTAGAACAGCTTTATTTTGAACATCAAACAACATGAGGAGCAGTCACTATTTGATAGGCTTTGGTTTTAAAGTAACAAAATGTTTAATGTTTGATAACTGTGTACTGAGTATATGCTTAACTATGGGAAAGCTTTCATTGACAGTGGTGCAGTGTCAGGGATCAGGATCCATATGCATAGTAACAGTACAGGTTGAATCTCTCTTAAACAGGATTCTATGGTCCGGCAACATCCATGATCCGGCATGGATGTTGCAGGACCAGATAGTCCCAACCGAGGGCCAACAGGAAGGATTTAAAATTAATGGAGATTGCCTATCTCCTAGAACTGGAAGGAACCTTGAAGGTCATTGAGTCCAGTCCCCTGCCTTCACAGCAGGACCAAGTACCATCCCTGAAAAACTTTTTCCCCAAATCCGTAAATGGCCTCCACAAGGACTGAATTCACAACCCTGGATTTAGCAGGCCAATGCTCAAACCACTGAGCTATCCCTCCCCCCCGTGGGGCTGGCAGGGTAGTGGGCTTCCTGCAGGGAGCTGACGGTGGGGCCCCCCAGCATGTGGCAGCAGGGTTGCCCAGAGGGGCTGGGAGCCCTGGTGTGTGGCTACCCAGTACATATGCCCCCTGCCTGTACTTCACATATTACTAGCTAACGTTTATTGATAAAAATAGTTCACTTCTGTCATTGCTACAGAACCAGTGCTGCTATTGGACAGTGAACACTGAAAATATTATAGGGCTAATTCAGCCCAAATTCTTCAATATATTTTCACTTAAACACATACTTGAAGTCCCATTGACCCCAGTAGAACTTAAGTTATGCACACACTTTGATTAATCCATGTTATATATCAAGTTCCAGTTGCAGAATCTTTGCTACTGATGATGGGGCATGAGGCACAGAGGATGAAACTATACATTGAGTCATTGAGTGCTATACAACCTCATAATGTTTACAGAATTACTTTTCAGAGTTAACCCTCACTTGAAGGGCTATATCCTCACCTGGTATACATTGATGTAGCTCTTTTTGAAGATATTGGAGATATACTGATTTACACCAGCTGATTATCTAGCCATGACTTTTCAACTGCTAACCCATACAGTAGTTTTCAAAATGTGAAACTTACTGTTTGAATTAGATAAGAAAATCTATAAATCATGGAAATTCAGAAAATACAGTTAGAAGCAGTATCTAGAAAACATGAAAGAGTTGTACTGGTATCTGATAGCTGTTTTAGAAGGAAGGCAAAGTTGGGACTAGTCAGTACTTGAGCTAATGAGAGACTTGTGAGTGAGAAATGAATACTTGTGTAACCTTTGTGCATAATGATGCATTTAGGCCTCATATAAATGCCTCTTAATAGAAATCAAGGTGGATGTGGTACAGATTGAACCACTCTAATCTGGCACTCTCTGGTCTGGCAATATGCGTGGTTGGGCATGATTTTAGTTAGCCGGATGTCCACTTATTATGGGTGTAACCAAGTTTCCCATGGTCCCATAAAGCTTTTTTGCAGCCACCAGTCCTGGCTTTCAAGTGTTCTGTGCTGCTATTTAGCTCTAATTTACTCCCTAAATATCCTCTAAGAGCCTAGTAAGCAGTGGAAGGTATTGGTAATGCTGCTAGACAATATTGACTTTCTGTGGTTCGACAAATTCTCTGGTTCGGCACCGGTCAAGTCCCGATGGTCTTGGACTAGAGAGGTTCAACCTATAATATCTTTTTAATGGATCAGCTTCTGTTGTTGATAGAGCCAAATAGTGCTGGAGAAGAAGAGCTCTGCGTGGCTCAAAACTCTCTTTCACCAGCAGACATTGATCTAATGCAAGATACTGCCTTACCCAACACAGCTATAGCTACATTATTTACATGTTAGCAGAACAAGCAGATTCCGTGGCTTCATGTATAGCCCAACTGTTTTAGGTACAAAGTCCTGAGTTCAATATCCTGTTGGAATGTATTCCTCGGAAATAAGGATAATTCTTATTTGATATTTACTCATTTGGATGCCTTACTGTCTATTGTCTGGATCAGCTTTGGAATAATTTATTGTTGTTATCAGAATGCACATATGGTTATTGTCAGTGGCTCATGGATTCAGTGGAAACTGAACCAAAATTTGGCAGTTCACTGAGTTCAGTGACAAATTGATGTTTCTACAGGAGAATAAGTTAAATAGAAAAGCATAGATTTGTATTGAATTATATATTTAAAATGGACTTTTAAATCAGATCATATTAATTTACTTTAATTTTTATTTTAATATCTACTTCAGGGTTGGAATGTATTATCTTTATTACATGTGTGTGCGTGCACATGTGATACATTTTCACAGAAATTGTTCAGGAGAGTTTTTAATCTGGAGCAGATCTGTCTTATTTTGACATTGAGAAGAGGCTCACATTGCGCTTTTGGGGAAGAAGTATATTTATTGTTGTTAGTGTGAAGGAAGTTTTTTGGCTGCTGAACTGGATGTTTTGGCTAATGATTTTTTTTGGCAACTGTGAAGGGAAAGCATATATTCACTCTTTTCCTTCCCTCTGGCATTTCTTTACTTGTCCTTCTCCCATTGGAAATTGTGTCTAATTGTTAAACTTTATCCTTGCAAATGACAGATGGTTTTAGTAGTAGCATTTTGTCAGTTACATGGCTTCATTTCTTCCATCAGCAATGGTCAGTTCTCTCTCATATCTTGTGGCATGGGATGTGAGCAGAGGAAGGAAGAAGGTGCTTATACTGATCATGCTTACAAGATGCTTGACCCAGTCCTCCTTGATTTTTCATTTTATGCACCAGGTTTTAGTCATGAGCAGTTCTGCCTTTAAAGCTTTTTAATTTGAGGTGAGTCAGCTTTTCATATGTTGTCCTCTTTTCTGAAAGCCATTGTAACTGAGAGTACTATGTCAAGGCTGCCAGAAACAAAGGTCAGACTTCAACGTTGAGTGCCCAAGTATGGACAACTAAATCTTTATTTAGACACTTAAGTAAAAGTAGCCTAATTTTCACAGGCAGCTCTTATTGCACAATATGACTTATCGCTAAATTGTTTAACCCTTTTTCGTATGTTTGAGCACTTGTTTGCAGAAATAGTCCTATTAAAGCCAGTGGTTTTTACTCATATTAGTACTCACCAGAATAAGTCCACAGTCTAGCTTTTAAGCATGGCCATTTGATTTAGATGCCCAAATGTGAGTTTGATATAAGTGCTTTAGGCTTGTTTTTTTTCACTATCCGAAAGTAGTTCAGTAAAAGTTATTACCTCACCCACCTTGTCTCTAGTTTTAGGCATCCCAAATGCTGGCCAATACTGTACCTTCAATTATTACTGTCCCCATGATGCTTTAGATTAGATGGCTGTTTTTAGCCTGCACATGCGGTATTAGTAAATTGTTTTTTTTAATGTGTGTACAAAAGGCTAATAAGAAATCTCTTTTTTATTTTATAGATACTAGTACAGCCAAATGAGCTGTGCCTTACTCTAGAACTGTGCTCTGTGCCGCCTTCATGAAAAATGGATGCCGAGGAAAACCAGAAGAGTGATGAAGTTGATAGGAGTTTACAAACTGATCTAACAAAAGATCCAATGAGAAATGTTTCAGTAGAAAATGCTGAATGTGATTTCTTATCTAACCAGGAAACAAGCTCCTTATCGGATGGAGTGCATAGGAGCCTTGAAAAGAAAGAAGAAAATGGCAAAAACAAAAGGGAATTAGAATCAACTAGTCTAGACATTACTAAAGGGGAACAACTTGAAAATGAACCTATATCAAAAAGAATAAAGCTGGATTTTTCAAAAAATACTAAAGACTGTCATGGCAAATCACTCAAACTCACAGTTAGGCAGGAGTCGATTGCAGAAACAGGTAGTATAGTAGATGGAGCCATAAAGAAGGTAGCAGGGAGTGACTATGTCAGTGGTGACACCTTTCTTTCAAATTCTGTGTGTCCACATTGTGATTTCAAAACTGCTGATGCCACTGCACTGAAAATTCATTTGGAAAGTAAAGATTCCCAAGAAGTTCCATCTGCTGTTCCCAAAAGTACTTTGAAAGTGGAAGAAATTAATGTTAGCTGTGCAGTTGGCAACATAGACAAAGTTCTTAAATGTAAAACCTGTGATCATATTTTTTCCTCTTACCCTGATTTGGAAAAACATATTCAAGAAAGCCACTCAAAACAGCCCAAACAGCAAATGTGTCCCCACTGTAGTTATAAAGCAGAATATAGTTCAGTTTTACAAACACATATCAAGCAGGTTCATGGACAACCAAAAATATTTTGCTGCAATCTCTGTGGTTTTCGGTGTGGGGAGGAGAATCTCCTAAATTCTCATTTCCTTGGCAAGACACACCTTCGGCGTCAATATCTTGCTGCACGAGGAGGATTTGTGCAGATATTGACAAAAAGATCCTCTCATAAAAAGCAATATAAGGCAGTAAAAAAGAAAGTGAGAGCAAACTCTGGACCCCATAAATCAAGGACAGGGGCTGCTGATTCAAAAGAATTAAATGCTAACAATAATCTGAAGGACTCGAAAGTAAGCTTTTCTAAACAAAGTGATGGCAGTGAACTTCTTGTTGAAATGATAACATCTAAAAGTATTTCCACTGAAAAATTGGAGACAGTTACAGAGGAAAAAGCGTTTTCCTTCAGTGTAGCTGGAACTCACGAACTCCAAGGTGAAAAGCTAGAAGTATCGGGGCCTTCAGAAGAAAATTTGAACAAACAAGAGCCCACTAGAAGTACCCAAAAGATAATTAGCAGTGTAAACAGAATAAGGAGATTTGATAGATTAGGACATAAGAGTAATATTTTATCCCTAAGAACTTTCAGACCAAGTGGCTCTTTTAGATTAAAAAAGCAAGTTAAAGGAAAATATAGTTTGTTGGGTCTTAGTAAAAGAGTCAACCCCAAATCTCACCAAATGCACGTGAAGCACAACTTCAAGACCCAGCTTAAACCAAGTGATTTGACACCCAAATCACCTAAAGAATTAGAAATGGATAATGACAATATTAACAGTCAGTGTAAGGCTACCTCAGAAATACAGGATGTGAGTCAAGATAGGACAAATACCAGTTCTCCTAGAACTACAAATACTGAAGATTCTCAGATGAAGCCAGTTGCTGAAAACAAAGTTCTACATACTTGCATTTACTGTGATACTGTTTTTCAGAACAGGAAAAGTTTGGAAATTCATGTTGTCAAACATCATACAAAAGAAATGCAATTTCATTGTCAAACATGTAACTATTCCTGTGTAGTTAGGGGGGACTTTGAACAACATTGTCAAAGTAATAAACATCAAATGGGAGGTTGCAACTTCAACTGTCACCTTTGTTCATTTACTTGCTTGAATGATACAAGCCTTAGAACTCACATGAGTGAAGAGCACAACATGCCCCATAACTGCATTATTTGCAATCTGTATTTTCTAACTGAGGAAGAACTGATAGATCATAGAACAGCTGAGAAACATATTAGTTTATTGGCTCAACATAATACTTCTCAGTCAGTTAGCACTGATTCCTCTCTGCAAACTATGCTAGAATCAAATAATAATTTCCAAAAAATTGTAGATGAAATAGAAGTGACCATGGAGGAAGAATCCCCAAAGCCTTGCATGATAAATCATGGAAATGAATTAAAGCATTCTGTTCTCAATAAAACCCAATTCCAATGTAAAAAGTGTTTTTATAAAACAAGATCCTCCACAGTTCTTACAAGACACATAAAACTTCGACATGCACAGGAATTTCATTTTCTTTGCAAAGCATGTAACCTTTATTCACTGAGCAAAGAAGGAATGGAAAAGCATATTAAAAGAAGCAAGCACCTTGAAAATGCCAGGAAAAACAATATTGGTTTACGTTTTGATGAATGTATTGAAAAGGTATGCGTAGATGCAAATGATGTTAAAAAAGTAATGGAGCCTTCCACTCCGAACAATATAAAGACTGAATTAAATAAAGAAAATATACAGGCACAATCCTCAACTGTAGATAACGCGTCCACATATAAGGAATTGGTTCCATCAGGTGAAATTACCAAAGACAGTGAGTTAGTTTTGGCCAGTGCACCAAAGAAAGGGAGACCCAAAGGCACCATTTCTAGGACATGTACCCATTGTGGTCTCTTGGCTTCCAGTGTTACCAACTTGTCTGTACATATCAGACGAAAGCACAGTCACCAGTACAGCTATTTGTGTAAAGTTTGCAATTATTATACTGTAACCAAAGGTGACATGGAACGTCATTATGCAACCAAGAAACATAAAGGTCGTGTTGAAATGGAAGCAAATGGAAAACAAAACACAGAGGTAGTTGTTTGCCCGGAAGGAGGTAATCTTGAATCCATTAGCAAAAATATCAACAGTCCAATAGATATTTTGAATGAACATGTTGAGGATTGTAGCCAATCATTAGATTTGCATTCTTCAGTCTTAGAAAATCAGGAAGAAGTCCAGGTAAACTCCATTGAGGTAGAAGCTGATAGTGTATCTCAACTCCCAGATCTGCAGTATACTAAGAACTCTGTAAATATAAAACAGCATATATTTATGGAGCCAAGTAATGTTACTCAAGATGGTGAGCCGTGTTCTCAGAGAAGAGTTACAGGTGCAAATGACAATAAATGTGAACACTGTGAGTTTGTTGCTCATTCATCTTCTTCTCTAGAGCTGCATGTAAAACGGAAGCATACTAGAGAATTTGAGTATTACTGCATGGCTTGTGATTACTATGCAGTTACTCGCCGAGAGATGACTAGGCATGCAGCAACAGAGAAGCATAAAATTAAAAGACAATCTTATGTTTGTTGTTCTTCTGGAGAGGAAGCAGATACAACCGATATTGCCAAAGAAATCTCTGCTATGTCTCCAGAGCACCATCAACAAGACACAGAAGAATTTCAGACAGTTTCAGATGAAACAAAGTATGTCAACAATGTTAAAACAAAGGATGATCAGATGGTAAAAAATCTAGCTGATTGTTCTGTCTTAAATGAAAATACATCTTCAGAAATTTCAAAACAAGATGGTGCTAACAATGCAATAGAAGTTGAAATTGAGAAGGAATCTAATGCAAGAGAAAATGTCATTTATGAAGTCTTCCAACAAATGTCTCAAAAAGATGAAGCTGTTAAACTTGATGAGATGATACCTCTCAAAGGAGCAGTCAGTTGTGATTTGCAGAAAAACAGGCAAGATCCAATCAATTCAAATTTCCATTGCACCGTAGAAAATCAAAATGCTTCAAATGGCATGAATGCTCCAAACTTGGATTCCAAAAAAAGTGGAAAAACTTTAGAAGAAAATGGAGATAGCCTTGAAAATAAATATAAAGGTACTGAAGTTCTTGAAGAAAGATTACTAATGGAAAGTACTCCACATGCCCCAGAACTTCCAGAAATATGTAATGTAGCAGAGCAGTCAAATCTTGATGAAAGCATTAGAAACA
Source organism: Pelodiscus sinensis (assembly GCF_052426305.1). Lineage (NCBI taxonomy): Eukaryota > Metazoa > Chordata > Testudines > Trionychidae > Pelodiscus > Pelodiscus sinensis. The sequence goes on from NC_143053.1 coordinate 98,027,184, forward strand.
CTACTCAGAATTTACATAGCATAGAGGTTGACAGAAGCTTCCGAAGGAGTCCTACTGTAGACGAGGAGGAAGTCCTTATGGAGGCAAAACGTGAAACAGAAGTAACTATAAACAACAGCATTTGGGAGGCAAATGGTTTACCAGCTGAGGGTATGCAAGAAACCAGTAATGAGGCTTTGGGAGCTATTATCACTGCTGATGATAAAGGAAAGGCAATGCAAAATTTTGGCCAGTTTGATTCTTCTATAGTAAAATTAAAAAGCCATCAAGATGGAGAGTCCACTGACCTCTCTGATGAAGGACAGATGTCTGGTGGAGTGAAAGTTAGTGAGGTAACAGTGAAAATAGACAACTCAGTAGGTGGTGGGAAAAAGAAGAAATCTGAAGGAAATCCCCTTGGGGAATTGACACGTATTCGTTGTGATGACTGTGGTTTTTTAGCAGATGGTTTAAGTGGACTAAATGTTCACATAGCCATGAAGCATCCTTCAAAGGAGAAACATTTTCATTGTTTACTCTGTGGAAAATCATTTTACACAGAAAGCAACCTTCACCAGCACTTGGCTAGTGCTGGTCACATGAGAAATGAACAAGCAAGTGTGGAAGAGCTACCAGAAGGAGGTGCCACCTTTAAATGCGTTAAATGCACTGAGCCATTTGATTCTGAACAGAATTTGTTTCTTCATATTAAAGAACAACATGAAGAACTACTACGGGAGGTGAATAAGTACATTGTGGAAGACACTGAGCAAATCAACCGAGAGAGAGAAGAAAATCAAGGCAATGTGTGCAAGTACTGTGGCAAGATGTGCAGAAGTAGCAATTCCATGGCCTTCCTAGCTCACATTCGAACCCATACAGGTATGTAAGCATAAAATTTGCAGCCAGCACCTTTCAACAGAAATGTATCTTTCTTCTGCTTCTGCCATACTTTTGCTTGTTAATTATTTTAACATTTCAGATGAATCCGAATTCATAAAGCCTTGTGAATTTGTACTGCATCTTGAGCCATTGATGAGATTCAAAATTATCTACCTGATAGGCAGTGTTCCTTCTAATATTTTCTATACTTGGGCCAGTTGAATTTTCTTTTGGGCAGGTTGAAATTTCTTATGTTCAGCACCAATATTGAAGTAGAGAGTGGTATGAAAGTGTACCACCAGTACAAACAAAACACACACACACACACACACACACACACACACACACACACACACACACACACACACTTTTTAAGCAGTCCATATGTATGGAAGAAAATATATTCAAACAAGGGATAGTTAACAAGGAGCAATATTTATGATATTTAATATGAAATCAAATAAAAAAGAAAAATAACACTGTCCTTGAAGTACATGTATCATAATCTTTTCTAACTCAAGCTAGTAAAGACACCAAAATACTTATTATCCACACATAGCTCAGCTTTAAGATGCTAAACAAATCTATGAGTCATCTAGAAACAGTATTCGAAAGGAGAGCTTGACTAATATAATATTTACATACATTGGAAAGGAGAGTAAAAGGCATTCACGAAGACAGTGTTTCTCAAAGTGGTCCATGAAGCCACTTTGAGAAATATGCTAACTGGCTGCTCCAGTGTATTTACTTCCCAGCACTGTGGCCACAGAGCCTCGTGACTCCCATTAACTCCAGCTTGCTGTTTGCAGCCAAGGGTAGCTGCGGGAAGTAGCATGGACAGTACCACTGGTTCCCATGGTTCCCCTTGGCTGCAAACAGTGAACCAGAGTCAATGGGAGCTTTGAGGCTTCATGGCCGTGGCACTGGTAAGTAAACATGCCGGAGCGGTCAATTAGCAGGTTTCTCAAAGTGGTTTAGTGGGGCACTTTGAGAAACACTGCACTAAGGCTTACACAGTTTCTCTAGGGAATATTTAGGATCCATGCTGTAAATACAGATAAAAGTTCTCCTGGTTTGAAACTTTCACCTTGTGCGTGCCACCAACTCAAAGACTCAGAGGGTATTATATTAGTCTATAACTGGAAATACTTAAAAAACAATGAATGGTCCTGCAGCACCTTAGAGACTAACAAAACTCAAAGAATAGAATCCCCAGAACAAATTAACACATGGCTTCAGGATTTGTAGACAGATGCATGTTTCAAAGAGCTTGCAGATAAGGTTTCATCCTACAAAACAACTAGCACCACATGTAGTACTTGCTACTTCTGACTCATAAGAGCCAGAACTCTACCACATAGCAAAGACCTGGCCTTAATGCAATACAATATATCGTGTATTAATTATTATCACAGGATAAAAAAATCATTAAGATCAGAGTTTTAGATATCTGCAACATTCCAAAAAATTCTGTTAAAAGAATTTTTTTTCTTTCTTAAGCCACTAACACCTATGTAAACTTTGTTTGAAATGTAATCATGCAAATGTCCCCCTCTGCCCACCAATGCAACCTGGTTTCCCCACTTCCAACCCAGACAGAGAAGACTGCAGCAAGTGAGTCAGACATCCCAAACAAACTGCCCCCTGCCTCCACCTCACTGCACAGATGCCAGCACCCAGCCAGTCCCTCTTTTCCCCATATCCCCCCATGCAATTAGCTCCTTATCTCCCCCTTGCCAGGAGACTTGAGAGTGCTGAGTTTCTGCCTTTTTCTCCTCACGCACATGGGACTCTCCAAACTCCCCCACTGCCAGTTATTCCCTCCCTCCTTCCCTTCTTCTCCTTCTCCTTCCACCAGCCACTTATTCCCTCTTTATCTCATTTTTTTACCTGCTCTGGGAGCTGCTCAGTTTCAAGCACGGAGCTAGCTCCGTTTAGCTGCTTGCTTAGCGAGACAAATTCCCTCCCCCTGCTGGTCAGCTGAGCTCCTTGCCTGTGCCTGAGCATTGAACTTCTGAGCAGAGCTCAGAAAACAGCTGTGTGGCTGCACAGGTGTGCAGCTTACAGGGAACTTAGCTGACAGGTACTATAGTGATCAAATGGAAGGAAACTCAGGGGTTTCTTTTAAGTTCCTCAAAAGTTCTAAAGTGTTGTAACCATAGTGCTTTTAAAAATTTGGTATGGATTTTCTTCTTATTTCAGGTTGTAATCATTAATTGGTTTTTAGGTTATTACTATGCACCACTTTCCGTTTTAGAGAACAAATTAGCTATTCTTCATAACTTGTCTTCCTTATAGTTGCTAAAAGTTTCAGAATTGTTTACTTCATTTGAATTAAGAATTACACTTTGACATTTAATGCTTCAGTGACAGTGATTAATACTGCATCATTCCTTGATACATACATATACACATATATATTAAGCATCAAAATTTTGTCATAGAAAATATGTTAATTAAAAATTAAAATAGTTTTTTAGATGATACTAGGTAATGTCAATGTGGCACACATGGATATAGCACCTGCTTTAGTTTATGTGCTGTATCACACTTTCCATTCTTTTTTATGTTCAATTTTAAGTGGAAAATTTAAAAACATTTTTGCAGAAAATGCATAAGCTGTAGTTCTAAATTTATGTAAAAATTCACTGCAATGTTTCTATAAACCTGCCATACATTCTTTATTTTAAATAGACAGCTTTTCTAAATCACTGAGCTCTGCTTAGACAAGTGGTGTCTCCATGGTTGAATTTATGAGTGGATTTGAATAATAAATTCACATTTCAATGAACATATTTTCATTAAAACTGTAAGGTTTATTTTACTGTACTTTTAAATAATGGCTTATTATGGAAGCTATAGTTTAAATTCATGCAGTATTTGAACCTTAGTGCATGGTTACAAGCAAGAGAACAAAAAGGTAAGAAACAAGAAACATTATAAAAGAATAATTTTTGGCATAATCCTAAAATAGTTTTGTAAGTTTGTGTAGAAGATGGCAAGGTCATGACTGGACTACATGTTTAAAATTAGGATAGCAGAACATGGGCATTTCATTTCAAATATCTTCAGATATGGTAGTATAATTACAGTATTCATTTTTACTAACTATTTATACACATGCTTAGTGTATACACTTTCAACATGATTTGAAATGTCCTGTCAATAATATATTTATGTGTAATGTTGTGACAAATATTTAACTTTTGAATATGAAGAAAAGTCTTTAGAGGCACAGTCATGTTCACATGGTCAGGAGAGCTGCATAAGCCCTTAATATGCCCTCGTAAGGCAGATAAAACTGAATAAAACCAAGGGGAAGATGCTAATGGAGCTCTCTTTAGAATTCTTTATGCAATTGTCTGGTCAAGACATGTTGCTTATAATTGATGTGTCCATTACTTGAATTCTCTTGTAATTATAGTCAATAAGTCTTGTAAATGTGTTAAAGCTCACTAAAAGCATACAAATTCAAGAACAGAGTAAGGCTAATAATTTAAAATAATCAATGTAGGCATTTCAGCACTTAATTTCCCTTGTGTGTTGATAGCTGATCATTCTTAATCCATTAAGATTTATTTAGTCGTTTACAATGCAAAATAGGTTTGCACTGGTCACTTGTGCCATTTGAAAATGTCCACCAGGTTAAGTGCAGAATGTAGTCCATTAGTCTTCCTTGACTATATGTATTAATTGCATTTAAAATCAAGTTAATGTGGATGTGAAAGTGAGGTAACTATCAATATATGACAAAGCAACCCTACTTACATAAGTTACATCATTGATTGTAACATTTAGTAAAAGTTAGCATACTTTTTAATGTCTTGTGTAGGTCTGATCACCAAGTGTATTTTTATTGTGCTTTAGATTGGATCTGAACATACAATACAGCAGGCTTCTGGGAATTGAGTACAAGTCTACCATTTCATTTTGCAAGTCATTTTCAGGGGAAAGTTACAGAACAGGTTTTAATCTGTGCTCTTGCTTTCGCACTGCACCTAAAAATGAATTGCTTTTCTGATACTTTACTTATGCACATGAAAATAGTAATACTTCAACTTTTATAAATAATAATTAAGTGGAAGAGAGCTTACCCTTCCAAATCTTTTTTCATATTTGTGATTTACTTTATGTTTTATAGAATGTTTTCTTCCCATCTTTATTATAATAAAAGCAGTTGATAAGAAATCAATGCTTTTTGGTAATCAAGTACTGTACTGTAATTTTGGCTTGGTTAAACCTAGCAAGGAAAACAAGTACAATATGTTTCTCAGTCTCACCTGCACTACTGTAACACCAGCTGTATTGTATGAGATGAGTTACTGATTATTATCCTAATTTTTTTGTTCATCTTCTAAATGTTACTTCAGAACACCCTCCTTTCTTCTCCCCCTGTATTGAAAGCCCTCTATTTTTATACTGTTTGGAATCAGTAGTAATGTTTTTTATTGGTGGGTGGCAAAGTATTACTAATGATTCCAAATAGTAGAAAACAGGATTTTAAAAACGCCTTAAATTAATTGTAAAAGATTTTCATGTAGCAAATGAAACAATGTTACGCCAGTGAGGAGATAACAAGCATGTCCATTACATGTTGACAAGTGAAAATGAGGAAGTGTAAAAGAAAACAAAAGGAATAATAAATGTGAAAGACTTTTTTTTTTTTTTTAACTTGCAATTCAGGGAGATCCGGTAATCTTAATTAAGAATCAGAATTTCTGAGGTAAAATCACCTGTCACCCACATACCCTAGTACTGTAGAAAGTGGATGTTGGTGACTCACTAGGTGATAGTCCATGTTAATGTTGAACCAGCAATCTAAGATGATGCTTAATGAATACTTTGGCGCTGAAAATGACATTTTTGGAGGCTTAAAACAGGCTTAACATTCCTTGTCATTGAAGATCCATGATGCCTGTTGCCAGCGATCTGGTGAGATTGTACCACAAATCATTATATTCTGCCTTCTACGTTTTTGTAGTTTCAGTTTTATTTTAATTTCCCTTTTAAAGAATGCTGTCGCTATCACAATATAACTGCTTTGTGTCCACATCACAGATTGTGGGTGATATGATCCCTGTATTTATTAAAGCTCTTTGAATGAAAAGGTGCGGTAAATGGAGGTAATACTAGTCTTTTGAAATTAAGAACCAAGTGTAAAGCCAATGAACAACATGTCACGTTTCACAGAATAAGAGAAAGTGCTGAAATGATAAAAATAAGCCCAAGAAATAATTGTTTTAGATACTCATTTAGAAATAGCAGAATGCAGAATTTTGCCCCATTGATTTAAGGTTATGAATCTAAAATCTATCTGTTAGGTATACAGTACAATTGTATAGATTTGTTATACCCAGAAGAAGTTTTGGACCACATTTGGTGCCACGAAGTTAAAAGGGGTTTGCATGGTTTTTGTTGCAGATATTAAGAACTTGCTGTAGCTTGCCAGTATATGAATTTTCATGGTGTTTAAATGGAGATGTTAACAGACATTCAGCTCTGTATGTGAGGGGGAAAAAAATTGTCAAGGCCTCAGTGACTTTTGGATGAGAGCAGTCAACAGAAAAATACATTTATGTATTGTCAGCACACTGTAGCAATGAACGCTAAGACTGCACTGAACTACAGTTTTTCACAAAGGAGTAATATAAATTGAAACAGCAAAGGTGCTATACAGAACCCTGCGGGACACCTGCGGTAACAGAAAGAGGAACAAATTTACAATTTAATCTGTGTGAGAGAGAAACCAAAAGAACATAGGGTTGAATCCACAGGATATTTGAATTTTATGAAATAAAATGGCAATATAACGACTGGTAGAGGATTATTTTTATCATATCAGGCTAGAGAGTCTTGATATTATTAATTTTGTAATTAGTCTTGAAGCTCATAAATTAGAACATCAACTTTAACATTTTTTATTTAATGTGAAGGTAAATTGACTCTATTCAAATTTTATTTTATTTGCATGGGTCCCTTTATAGAATACAGTGTTGATCTGGACTGTCACGAAATTAATGTTCAATTTAGTTTTATCAGGATCATTTAAATAAACTGGGGTTTTTCAGTATGATTGATAGAATGTGATTGCTGTTAGCTGCAGTCTGAACCTTCTTTTGACATTTAAACATATAAAGCTGACTAGATATAACCATTCAGGTGCTAAATATTTTTTACATCTACTTCTAACAGGAGGAATGGAAGTATTAAGAGATCTGGCTTCATTGTCATTGAACTGTGAAATATTCAACCTTGTCTGCCCGTGCTTAGTACTGTTGACTTTTTTATTTCAGTTAGAAGATTAAAATTAAATGCTTCATTTTTCGTCAGCTTTTGGGAATTAAATTGAAATTTAAGACTCTAAATTTTTTTACTAAGATCCTCAATTTCACCAAAGTATTCTTGGAGGATATTCTGTTTTCAAGGGCACAGCACAAAGGTTCATTGATCAAGTATGATATACTCTTAATATTTTTTGTATCAGAGTCTGTATGTGTATTTATTAAAGATCATGCATCTCAGAAACATCAGAAAACATACTAAACATAATTTGAAGACTCTAGAAACATATTTAAAACCACGGAATTGCATTTCAAATTGATTTTCTTGAATTTAAGGATTTACTAGTTAGAAAATTAGAACGTGTTTCAGCATACTTTAAAATAAACTGTCATTGCTTGGTAACCTACAAATTGACATCTGTCACATTTAACCATTATACCACAGTTGTATTATAACTTTCTCATCTTGACTAGGGAGTCAGTATTAAGAAACATTATTTCTGTACAGTTTTTTCAGCCCTGATATGTTCAAAAGCAATAGGTCTTTCCTACTTTTATAATTCTTTGGTTTGCACTGGCCATTTAATAATAAAGTTTGTTTTTTGAAATAAATAATAAACAAAATGTCAATACTTCTTGTTTGCAGAAGAAGCATAAATTCTTGAGCATAAAACAGTCATAATGGTATAATATTTTATCCACTGTGCAGTCATACATTGCATGTCATTACAATAGCAAAGTGATGAATCATTCTCTATGTATGACAGAAGAAATCTGAAATACCAATGCTAATGTGAAATCTATTCAAAGTCAGAGGAATATAGAAAATTAAATGAACCATTCATACATATTTGCTTTACAAACAAGTAGGCTACGTCTAGACTGGCATGATTTTACGCAAATGCTTTTAACGGAAAAGTTTTTCCATTAAAAGCATTTGCGGAAAAGAGCGCCTAGATTAGCATGGACGCTTTTGCACAAAAGCACTTTTTGCGGAAAAGCGTCTGTGCTAATCTAGACGTGGTTTTGCGCAAGAAAGCCCCGATCGCCATTTTCGCCCTCGGGGTTTTTTTGCGCAAAACAGTTTTTAGCTGTCTATACTGGCCCTCTTGTGCAAATACATTTGTGCAAGAGGGCTTTTTCCTGAACGGGAGCAGCATAGTATTTGCGGAAGAACACTGACAATCTTGCATTAGATCGTCAGTGTTCTTGTGCAAATTCAAGAGGCCAGTGTAGACAGTTGGCAAGTTTTTCTGCAAAAGCAGGTGCTTTTGCGGAAAAACTTGCCAGTCTAGACCAGCCATATATTTTAAAGTTTACATCTTTCATCCAAACTTTTTGTGGCTATTAATTGACATAGCCATTTTGAAAATGGAGAAAGGTGAGAATAACTCTGATCACCTCTATAAATGGTATCTTTGCTAGTATATTGTCTCTATCTATTGCCTTTATAAAAAAGTACATGATAATTAAAAGTTCGGGATGAAAGTAGTTTCAATGAGCTTAAAGAAACTGTCTTTAATAGGAAAGCTATGGTATTTATCTGTATCCATGGAGAGGTAAATAAATGTATATAGTAGATATTTCTTTTGTTAGACAAAATTCTTAAACAGGGTAAATGTGGGATATATTTTTTTAAAGGTTACTTTTTCCAAGGAATTTTTATTTCTTTAGCTATGAGTAATATATTATTCTAATTCAATTCATATCTTATGCTAAATTTTACTTAGGATCAAAGCCATTCAAGTGCAAGATATGCCACTTTGCAACAGCTCAGCTCGGAGATGCGAGAAACCATGTCAAGAGGCACCTTGGGATGAGGGAATACAAGTGTCATGTCTGTGGGTGAGTAAATTGAAACAGTTTCTTCGATGGTTAACCAGGAGAAGAGTGCAGGATATGCATTGTTTCAGAATTCAAAACTGTGATGTGAGCAAGAGTGGCTAAAATTATGCATGCATATCCTCCTTTCCATTGTTATGGTAAATTCCTTAAATACAGTTATGACATTCTTTTCCCACTTCTAATCCTGCACTGAAGATGAGCAATTTTACGGGCTACAAGGTCAATTTGAACCTGTAATCTGTAAATTGACTAAATTATAGGATGTTCATTCACATTGCCAGGGAGAACTGTAAATTCCATTTAAAGACATAAAAAATATATAATACAGACTATACTCTGTGTGTATGTGATGTCCCCACCAATACTGTTATAATTTTAGTTCCACTAACAGATCTGTGGGCTCCATTAGGGATTTTATTCCTTAAGGAAAACAAAACTGAAGACTGACTTTCAGAAATCTAGATATAAAATATTGCACATATAAGATGTTTTTTTTAAATTTAAATGGAAGCATTTAATGGATATTTGTGTTCTTGTTTGTTACAAAAAAAATCTTGTTTTTCTTTCTTACTTAATGGTTATTTCTTCAGAAGAATCATTCGTAATGTTTAATTGTCCTTCAAATGTGTTGCATTTAATAGGAGGCATTGAGTCTTCTTAATGCAAAACTAATTAATTTAGCAGAAATGTTTAAAAGGTTTTAAAATGCCATGGCATATATGGTACATCATAGGACATTCAAAGTTTGATTTTAATACCCTACTTCTGATTAAAAATATATTTTAATGTTATTGTGTGAGAGAATTAACTAATATAAGCATCATATAAAACACTTTATGCAAACCTGTGTAACCTGCTTTATAGGTCTTGTGGCTAATGTGTAGAACAGCACAGGTTCAATTAGATAATGCACTGAACATATGAATGGTATGGTGTGATGTTAGGGTTATTATTCAGCAGGAGGTTCTTGTAGTCAACATTTGCAATACATATTCATTTCAGGACAAAGTGAGTTTCAGATTTCAAAGGACAATTGAATTTTCAGCTGAAGATGCAGCTGAGTGATTTTCACCAATTTATCTGTTTTACAAATAATTTGCTAGGAATGTTATTAGATACTTTGGGTGATTTTATTCAGTTAGGGTAACTGATGCTTGAGTTATTTAAAGATGAATTTAATATATATGAAGTTTGTCCTTTAGTCCACTGAAGACCAGCAATAGGATGGCTTTTGTTACTTTTTATATTAGCTACAAGAGTCAAGTGCCATGGGGGACATTTTAATAGATGTCTATTTTAGGCATTTTAAAAAATCCTATTAACAGTTTTACTCTATACATTACAGTATCTGTTGTGTGAAAGATAATTAACAAATTCAGGAGCACAAAACCCACAGAGAACAAACCTTAGACTATGCTTTAAAGTTGTCAACAAACTTGTCTACTGCTTCACAATTCAACATCCCATTGACTCACACTGAAGTTAGTACCATATTTAAGTATCGTATCAACAGAGAAATCACTTTTGTAAACACCAAACATTAAGTTCATATCCCTTACAGAGCGGAAATTAATTGTGTTAAAAATTTGGCACATTTTCTGATAGCAGAAACTCAGTTCTACTTTTAGTATTGGCATGGTACTAATACAGTCTTAGAATCTGCAACTATAACTATCAAGAACAAAACATATTTGTATGACTTAAGCTATGAAATTAAGTCTATTAGTCACTTTGGTATGCTAATTGTTTATTACATGCTGTTGAAATGTCATACTGGTAGTTAAATAGCTATATATTTATATTTTTGCATAGATATATACAACTAATCTTCATTTACAACATGGATCTGTGCATTTTATATATAATAAAATTACCAGCCAGAGAGAGATGCTCTACCATCACTACCCTTTGCGTACAAAAATCTGGTTTATACTGCAGTTTGATCCTTTTGCAGTTTAAATAATCATCACTTTACACTTGATATGTACCAAAAAATGTGTATTAACAGTTAATATATTAACATTGGTTTAATTGGAAAAGACATCTTTGCACTGAAGCTAACAATCCTGAAGAATTAAAATGGATTCGAAGAATAAGGAATGACCAGTACAGTTTGAACTGTAGACCAAATAATGAATATGCCATCCTTAATGTGGAAGAGGGGGGGAAAAAAGTATAATAGCTTGTGCTGTATTTCTGATGTTCTAATTGAAAGGCTAGAGGAGTACGTAGGTTAAAAATAAAGTAGCAACATTAAAAAATTGCTAAGATTGGCTATCAGATTAGTGGTACTATAGAGCATTGGTACATTAACACCACTGACAATGTCAATTCATTATCATTGATGGCTAAATAATCTCAGAAATGCTCAGTGGACCTATTAGTTCCTGAACATAAGCAGCTCATGCTGCATTTCTTCATTAGCTTTAATTGCTATAAATTTTACCTTTTTAAAAATCATGCTTTAAGAGGTGAAGTGATCTTTCAGGAACATTAACTCTGTAATTTTGTCACAAACAGAAGGTCTTGCACTATGTTTTCTTTTCTACAGTAGTTAATATTCTATCCTCTGACTTTTGGATTCATAGGAATAAACCCTCTGCTAGTTGTGAAGATAAATTGTTTTTCAAATCTGTTGAACCTGTTTAGGCACCTTTTTAAGGCAAAATGTCAATGCTAGGTTGTGGTTTATTGTAGTCTCAGGATATCATCACTTGTTTTGAATAAGCACAGTATCCTTTTGGATCAGAAATGAGCATATTTGTAAAAAATAAATGTGTCAAACCAGCGTTGATTCTTTTAGTCTTGTCTATAAACATTTCAGTTGCTCAGAATATATTATATATACTATATATCACATAAAGGTAATTTACTTAGTTCTAGAAAGACTAGAATCATTTTCTGTTTGTTTTTTAATTTAAGTATAGGGTTTTTCTTTCAGCTACACAGCAGAAACTCCTTGAAAGAGAAATTGGACAAAACTAATGTTTTAATATTTGAAATAAACTGTCTGCTACTCATTTCCTTGTCAGCAGATGTGTGGCAATTGTTTTCCTTTCTCCATATCCATAACTGGAAAATATATCCATTATTTAGGAGAGTCGTATCAGTTTTTGGAGTAGTCAACTGTCACATATTTAAATTTAATTAAAAAAATCTGGCTATTAATTTGCCTGAGACACTTGAGTTAGGTTAGCAATCTTAGTGGCTGCCCAGCATTTAAACTTTTTTGTTTCATTTGTTCAGTGGCATTCTTCTGTTTATCATGTGCTTTTCAAATTTTATGCCTCAGGTAAAAGCATGAAAAATGTTTTGTTCTTGTACTTTAGATTTTGAACAGAATGTATAGCTAACTGGTATGTCTACTGTTCTCTTGACTTTGCTTTCAGAACCATATTTTTTGGGGGGGGGGGGGAGGGATATAGTAACATGTTTCAACGAAGTGCTTTTTTTCTCTGCCTTTTTGTCTTTTAATGTGATTTTTTTTTTTAATAAAGATCTGCTGAAGAAAACTGGTATCAGGTAGGTTTTTGTGTTTTGGGGATATTTTTCACATTGAAAATATGAACATAATTACATGTGAGTACATGTGCACAGACACGTTAAAAAGTCTTCTATATTATTATCTTCATATTGTCATCATACTGATTCTGGATATAATAGCCCAGTGCTTAAAGAAGCAACAGCATACATAGGCATAGACAGTCTTTGATTTTTTTTTTAAGTTTTGCTCAGATTTCCCTTTCTTATGTTTATTATTTCCTTCCCACTCCTCAGCTCCCAAACACCTTTTCACACGTGACTTTGGAAAATTGTAAGATATGCTGCCAAATAAACCATTTGCTAAGTTCAATTATCTTTTCAAATACTAGTATTAGTAAACTTTGAGAAGAGTTTTAAAATTTCTAAAGATGCAAATAACTTCAGTTTGTATCTTGACAATATAATTTGTGCTTTAGATAGTTTGGTAGTCTAAGTATCTGAATACAGTCCAGTCTTTTCATGACATTGGTTGATTCAAAAACATCTGAGAAAAATATTTGAAAATATAGAGCTAACATAGGTGTGTTAATTTATTTATAGCTTTATTAATAGAGATCTATTTTGATGTGTCAAAAATACCAGACATAAATGGTTAGGAGATTTGTCCCCAATTAATTCCAAATTTTTGAGTGGGTAGCTTTAGCATCAGGATACATACTTACTGTACTTGCTAACGTTCCCATTTCTAAATTTATCCATGGAAACAGAGAAAATATATACTGTGTTTTCAGGGGTGCTGTAATGTACTGTAAATTAACTATTTTTTCTTGTGTGCTTTAAGAAACCTTAAATAGAAAGTTGCAACTCAAGTAAAACTATTTTTGTGTGGTATTACCTAGTTTTTGTGCATTAGAAGGGATCTCTGTGTAGATGATTATAATGTCACTTTCTGACCTTTGCAGCTTGAATAATTGTAAATCATTGCTTCATAACGTGTCAGAGAATGTCTGTACTAGGCAATTAAATGGCAGAATATAATAGACCAAATTATTGCCTGTCATGTTTTCAACAACACAGTTAGTATTTGAGTTACACTTAATCATTACGTGCATTAGCAACTTCATTGGAATCCAGCTTCAGGCTGAGCATGAAATACATTACATTATTTAAACCTCTAATGGTAGAAGTCATTTATTTGTGTTGAAGTGTACAACATGCAGAGTTTCATAAAGCAAGGAACACTTGAGAGCTTAATTTATCCAAATCAAAGTCTAAATGCAGATAAACAGAAGTGGCAAAAATTAGTAATTTTTATAGACTAGAAATATTTAAAAATACATGGTTGTGAGTAATTGTAGGCAGCAGGAATAAATTAAAATAACTATTTTTAGTCAGCTCAGAGAACTAAAGCTGTTGTGTATCTAAATCATCAAATGCACCATGGAATTGCATTTTTGACTGAACAATTAATTACACACATCATATCTAGAGATGTATCAAAACAAAACAAAAAAGTTTGGTTCAGCTATTTCAGGTTTAAGATTTATTTGTATTAGAAAGAAGACCATTGTATATCTACATGTTCATGAATTTCTACATCTAAATTTTGCATTTTGGACCCATGTGTGTATGTATGTATGTTTGCTTTAATAAAATACATAACCGCCATCGATAATCACAGTATATATTAAATAAATCCTAGAGCATTATGTGGAGTAAGATAATACGTGTATGTGTGCATTATATGTGTTTCTGGTATTTGTTTAATTATATATCACCCTTTTGGATTTGCAGATGTATCATCTAGCATGTAATTTCTATTCTTACAATTTCAGATAGTTAAAATGCAAATAATTTTCTTATAGTCACAAATGTCCCTAGCATCTCTTAATATCGCTTAATAGATGGTGATATACATACTGTTATATTCTGCATATGACCATCTTGATTTGCTTGGAAGTTCACTGGCATTTGTCCGAATTGAAAGCAAATATCCTAGTTAACAAGGTAGAGAGAGATTAAGTAAAAGTGTCCTCTAGTTTAAAACTTGGCAACATGCTTCAGTATTGGAAGAAGGACAGGAGACAACTGGATATGATTTAATTAGGCCACAACTTTATTGTTAACTATCAGGGAATACTCTGCAGGTAAGTATATAGTACAGGTAAATCCATGATTATTTCAGTATCTTCTGGCAGTCTTCCCCAACCCTCACTTTCTATCCTGATCTACCAACCAACCAGGTAGCCTTTACCATCTCCTTGACCCCTCAGAATGAAGGTTAAGGTGGGCTATAAATGGTGGAGCATTAGCTGCCTGCTGACCTAGTCAGCGGAGCAGCAAACCGCTCATTGTTTCTATGCCTTTAACAAACACCTCCTTTAAATCCTTTACTAAACCATTTATGTGACATCTCTATCTCTTCCCTACAGAGTACCTTCAGTGGACATCTGCCCATGAGTTGGAATATCATAGTCTGAATCCCTTCCATGCTTGCCCTAACTAATCCCTAGTCCCCAAGTTCTCTGTTGGGAAAGTGGAAAAAACTCTCATTCTTCTTTGGCAAATCTGGCAGTGAGGGAAAAATTCTTTCCTAGCCAACTGAAAAGGGAGTGGCTACTACAGTGCCCACAGTGGATCATGGCCACACGTGGTTTTTTGACACTTTCAAAGGATGGAAGCTAGGCTGCTACTCTGCTTGGTTCGGGCAAGAGCTTCCCCTGTTCAACTTCCCCCTCTCAGCTTGCACCAGACAGGTATATGGTCAATATCGTCACACTGATCTGCTCTGTGTCTGTAGCGCTGCCCTTAAAGAGGTATATCTCTTTCCTTAGGAAGCTAGATAACGACCCCCTCAATATCCTGCTTAAGGTGAGGTGCAGCCAGTATTGCAAATAGGGCAGAAAAGTCAAGACCAACTTTCCTATGTAAAATACACTTTTATCAATGTGCTCTATTTGAATTATTATTGCAGTTGCTGAACTGAATAGGCATGAAAACTACGCATGTAAGTGAATATGTGTTTGTATTTGAATTAGGGACATCGATGGTGATTTATTCTATACCTGTATTACTAATCTATTGGCATGTACTTCTAAACTATAACTATAAAAATAGTCCATAAAAATACGCAGAGTTGTGAGTCTAATACATGTGCTATGAATAACTAGTATAGCTTCTTTTGGAAGCGTTCCCATTTTTTTTTTTAAACTATGGATGGTTCTTACATACAGGGACCACATAAGCATTCATTTCAGGAAATGTCCAGTATGAAATAAGACATTAAAATTAATATGAAGGTTGCATCATACTAGACTACTCTTGTTTATATTATAGTTAAGTGTGCTCATCATCAGAGGAGCAGGGTTTTCCAAATATTTTCAAACAGAAGAACTCACTGGCCAACAAAATAAATACATATATGGTGGGATGTCTGTCTATGGATTGTGAAAGAGTTCATACTGCAAAGGCACTACTGTAAATCTGACTTATAGCAAAGTAATTTTTGGCTCAAGTCTACTGCTCACGTAGCAAGTGTTTGGGTAAAGGGGCAGGGCTATAGAGCATGGGACCTGGAAAATAAAGTCATTGTTCTTGAACTTGGACATCTAAAGATAATGCCCAGAGAAGTGCCTAAACAATTTTCATTGGTTTAGCTTAGTATTACTGAAAATTAGGGCACTGGCTTAGTTGTCTTAAGACCCCCAAGTTGGTAGCATTGGCCTCCCTTAAGCCACGCCCTATGGAAAAGGCTTACTGATAGGTAGAAAGAGAGGAAATTAAAGTTAGCAAGGATTGGACTAATACTGAAGCCTTGGAGAAGGAAAAATTGTCATAAAAAGTATTTAGCATGAGTAGGTCTTTTTTGTTTGAAACCTTAGCATTGTTTTATTTTGCTAAAACTTGAGTCATAGTTTGGATTTAAATATAGATCCAAATTTGAAGTTTTGTAAAATTGAAGAGGAGTTTGAATTTACTTTTCTGGTTTCATTTCTTATGTAGAGGAATGCGAGTCAAAGTCTAGGTTTGATTCTGATTCTCCAGATCAGATGGCTAGAACTTTAACAGAGTTCAAAAAAGAGCTAGATAGATTCATGGGGGTTAGGTCCATCAATGGCTATTAGGCAGGATGGATAGGAATTAGGATTGCCAGGTATCTGGTTTTGAACCGGATACTCCAGTATTTGAGCTTTCTGTTTGGGAAACAAATTGATAAAATATAAATAAAAAAATATAAATGTCCGGTATTTTTGAAATAAGATGTAATGTAGATTGTGATGTAATGTCAAGTGTGTCAGGTATTTTTGTTGAAACCATCTGGCAACCCTAGTAGGAATGGTATCGCTAGCCTCTGTTTCTCTGACAGTGGAAGACGGGAGGGATCAAGTGAGCTGTTGTGATCCCTCCCTCTGGGGCATCTGGTATTGGCCACTGTTGGCAGACAGGATACTGGGCTAGATGGACCTGTAGCCGCGCGCAGTCAGTTCGAACTAAGAGGATTTAAAAATGGCGCCCGCCCGGGAGCATGCAAATGAAGCCCGGGATATTTAAATCCCGGGCTTCATTTGCAAGTTTGAATGCCTACATTAGCCACCCTAGTTCGAACTAGGGAGCTAGTGCAGACATACCCTATGAGAGAAAACATTGATGCCAGAAAACATTGGCCAAAAGTACAAGTTTACAAATTCTAGCAAATGATAGTAGTTAGCAGGCAGTTTATCAACTTTGCTAGCTTTTTGTGAGATGTATTGACAATCAGGAAATCATTTTACTGAACTCTGATTCACTGTATGCTCACCTAATCTAAACTATTTGGAATTATTGTTTTGATGGAATAGATTGTGTTTCATACTATTGCTGCATTTTGAGACCCACAGTATGATATTAAAGAAATAGAATAAATTCTGCTAACCTTACTGTCGTGAGTAATTTTACTCATGTCACAGGGACAACTCTTATCAGAAAGAAGAGTTGCATTTTGCCTTGTCATATATACATACAGGATCTCAATCACACTACATAACTTCAGGTTTATGCCGGTATACCTTCTTTATGTTTAACTGAATTACACCAGTTTAAAACTGCAGTGCTGCAACGGGGCCTGTTTTAAAGTTGATCTTAAAAATATATTGACAGAGTGTAATTTCTTCAGTTATTATTCAGTATAGCAGAATGTTCCAAAACTGTAGCGAATGGCAATGTACTAAAATGATACAGACACACCTGTGTTACAAATGGCCTTGCAAATGGCCTGATCCAGCTCCTGTTAAAACCTGTGGGAGTTGTGTTATTTACTTCAGTGGATGCAGAAGTAACCCAGGAGAGTCTAGGTACTTTGGGGGCAATG